>NC_085136.1:225274591-230915352 GCF_035046485.1 Aedes albopictus
TTTGGATTTTGTTAAGTTAATCCGTAAGTTGCCCTCCCTCAATCTTTTTGCAAGTTCCTTCAAGTGTGCAATGTGCTCTCTGAAGCTCTTGGACGCCACAACAATATCGTCCAAGTAGACAAATATGTTGGGCTCCAGCTCTCCGAATCCTAGCACCCGGTCCATTAACTTGCTGAGCGTCGCGGGACTGTTTGCAAGCCCGAAAGGCAAACGTTTAAAGTGAAAAAGACCTCTTCCGGGGATGGAAAATGCCGTGTATGGCCGAGACTCGGGGCTAAGGGGAATCTGTAAAAAAGCTTGACTTAGATCGATTGTCGTTAGGTACTTAAAGGATCCCAAACGACTAAGAATTCGGGTTTGGTGCGGGAGCGGGTACGCATCACGCCTCGTGCGTTCATTTAATTTTCTCGCGTCAAGGCAAAGACGGACGGCATCGCTGTCTCGCTTTGCGACCGGTATCACAGGTTGAGACCAATCGGAACGTGATCGTTCGATGATATCATCCTGGATCATGTTATCAACCGCGGTATGAATGCGCCGCTGCACCTCAGGGCTCCATGGATATGGGTTCTTTCGAATCGGAGGGAGCTCACGACATTCGTCCCTGATTTCAATCGTGTGAGAGAGAAGTTCGGTGCATCCAATGTTGCCAGGCTCCGGGACTAAGAAAAGCTTTTTAACATCATCGAGTTCCTGTTGTTCTTCGGGTGTCAACGAAAGCTCACTCTCCAACGACTCTTCTGGGTCCTCAATCGTCTCAATAAATGAGTCTCTCAGAGAGGGATATATCCCGAACTGATCCCAGAATGTCATCCCTAGGTAGCATTGCCGCTTCAATGTCGGTGCAACAACGAAGGGCACTAATTTTGTGACCCCGTTGAACTCAACAGGTACCTCGACTTCTCCTAGCACTTGCACTGGATGACCTTCAGCAGTAATCAAAGTCAAATCCGAAGGCGTATAGGAAAGATTCAGATTCGCAACAATGCGTTCTGAACCTTTTCCTAAGATGTTGCGGTGTGTTCCGCTGTCAAGGAGTGCTATCAGTTTCATGCCCAACATCTCAATTCTTACAAATGGTCGGTTGTCGCCATGTGGGTGGAGAAATATCGTATTTACCTCCTCGCACTTGGGATTGACAACCACCGTCCGATAACCGAGCTGTGTGAGAATTGAACTTATAGCATTACATTCGTCGGTTGGAGGACTTTGCAAATTAGAATCGAGACTACTCTGCCTCATTGAGCAGTCTTGTCCGTGTTTTTTGACAAACAATACGGACATTCTTTCAGTGAAAATCCGGGAAAGCCACAGATTTCACAGAAAATTTGCTTTTCCTGCTGGCACTGGCTGAAATTATGCCCAAAATGGTGGCAATCAAAGCAAGTGCCTTTCTTCATCGGAACATACGATTTTAGAATTTTCTCCATGGTGTTCAAATTCCGACTAGGTCCAGGTTTTTGATAATCTGGCTTGCTCATGTGAGGTTCCTGCTTCAGATCGGCAGTCTTGTTAACAGCCGCTGGGGGGTTCGGTTTCGAATTTTGATTTTGCTGATTGGTCTTGAAGCTGACTGGCCGATTCGAGTTAGTGAACTCACGTTTGAACCTATCTCCCTTGTTCCACGGTTTCTCAGCATCCGCAGGAAGCTTTTTACCCTCACCTATCTCATTAACCTGCCTCTCATATCGCTGAGTTCGACCAGTATCTCTGTCGGTTCGGGTGAACCACTGCCAATTTATGGAGTCAAAGCTTTTTCCGAACTCTCGCATTTTTGGGATAGTGGTGATATCCGCATCCAACATGGCACTCTTGTACTCAGAGCGCAAGTTTCGAAAGAGTATTTGGAACTTCTTCGTGTCGTCGAGAGAAACCGTCATATTTCTGAAAATTCGGGTCATTTCCAGGTAGTAATCCTGGAAACGTTCTCTCGCACCTTGCTTTCGCAAGTGAGCTTGACGTTCGTACTGGTAATCTATATCTGGAGGTAGAAACTCTCGTTTCAACTCGCAGACAAGGTTATCCCAGGTTCCGAGCTCATTCTGGGCGTTGACCTCCATGAACCAGGACCGCGCTTTACCACCAAACAAGTGATACGCTGCGTTATACAGCTCGCGTTTTGTGAAACCTTCCGAACGGGCATTGAATTCGATTTCTCGCAGAAATTCCATCAAGTGCCGGCCGCTATCTGATCCATCGTAACGAATCTTCCACTTATGGATTGGAAGACGATTGCTACTACTGTCCTGAACTGTGTTACCACGATCAGGCAAGGTGACTGGAATGTCAGGACCACTTGCGGAGGAAACGCGTTTAGTGATTTTCGGAACTTTTGGTGAGATGTTCTGGTCATTAATCAACCAGTCCATAAAATCTTTGTACGAACACTTATTCTTCGTCGGTTCTTCAGAAGTAAGTCGTTCTGAATTTGACTCATCAGGTTTATCGACAGTTGTGCTGTTCCTCGTTTCGTGATGCAGTGTCTTCGAGTTTTGGAGCTGAGCTTCCATAGACTCCATTCTCGTTAGCAACTGATCAACAAGGGACTTCAGTTGAGTGTTCTCTAGTTTTAGAATCTCAACTTCGTCAGTAGGAGTTCCACCAACAGCACCTAACTCGTCATTTGGATCATTATCTTCATGCTGGGAAAATAAATCTCCGATTTCCCGCAGAGCCTGTTCGTCCTCAGCTTCCTTTTGCTTATCGGAATCGGAGGGTTGCTCAGGTCTCTGTTTAGGTTTTGCGCCTTTGCCCTCCGGCGCAGTGTGGCGGAGCTTTTGCAAACTATCGTTTACAATATCGATCTCTGCCCTTCGTATTTCAGGGAACGGAGATGCGATGGAGTAAAAAGTGTTCAAGAGTTTTACACACTCACCAGCGATTTCACTGATCGTGTTCAACTCAGACTCTTCATTTGTGAGAGCCTTTGCTCGTGACAAACGAAAGAGATAATGTAGCAATCGAGATTTGTGGTTTTGATCAGGCACTTTTCTAGCTGGTCTGGATTCAATCGCTAGTTTGATTTCGCGCACTTTCTGATCGCACAGTTCCAACTCTTCGATCATTGTATGGCCAAATGGTCTGTACTCAATATCGGATAATTTAGACGCGGATTCCCTTTTGAGTTCTGCTCTACATTTGCGGTCTAGAACCGATCGTTGCTCGTTACCAACCTCTACATCGCGGACGTACAATTCGTGTGCTAACTCCTCATCGTACAGATGGGCAACATTCATTGAAAAATATTGAGTGATGAAATGATCCATGTTGGAATGCGATTCGAAAATTGAAAAGTACCTAGGCAAAAATAACGCTCGATAGAGCTGATGCTGACTAGCAAATTCCGTCAAATTTGATAACCTATAAATTCACGCGCTTTTCTAAGCAGACTTTTTGGTATCCTTCGCTTGTACGAGAACTGATTTTTTTTATGAGATATTGGTTATGGTTGAGAATGACCTTCACCACAAAACCACGTGAAAAGTAAATCTGGTAATTTGTTCTGAATCCTAGGGTGTAATACTTTCGTCACTCTTGCTATGCAAGCTATTATTTCACAGTGGCCGAAACTGGATCATTTACCAGTATCACCGGCGTCAACGATTACCACTATCGTCTTCCTCCCTCGCTTACCTCGAAAAAAATATGGAATATTTTTTTGTTGGTCGCCAAAATGTAACTCGTCTCTGTTACGCCCGCTCAGTCCATAAAACCCTTACCCATTTCTCAGGGTCGGCTCATCCACGCCGAGGCAAACTCAAGGAAAGAAGGAAGGATTGAAAGAAGAAATAATTACTTTTTACGGCGGTTTATTGAAAAAGGCCCTATCGTCCCTAACTGCCCTAGCTGATTCCTACCAGTACACTCTACTTACAATTTGTGTGGGTGTCAGTGTTGGGCCCGTCGCTGGAAGCTAGCTGGTGGAGTCCTGGGGTAGCGGATCGTAGCCACGTGATCTACACGTGGCCCGCTGGGTCACTGAGGTCCGTAACGCCGGCTCGCTCCTTTCGGTCCTCACGATGCCGGCTGCTGCACGGTCCTCTATGCCGGATCGCTTCTGTATGTCCTACTGTCTTCCGGTTCCCGTAGGAGGGGGGGGTGTCCTTTTCGTTGGATCGCGCCCACACGATCCTTTCGTAGCCCGCTGTGCTGTCAGCGGCCAGGGTTTGGTTTAACTTCAGCCGCCGGTGGCCGGCACTCCGGAAATATCCACTCACCAAGTCCCGGTGAACTCCTGCTCTTGGTCCGATGGAACCGATCCTTGCTGCAGGGTCTTGCGTGGTGCCGCCGGGCAGAAAAATGTACCCAAAAGTGGGAAAATCGGTGGTTCACTACTCCACAAATGTTGCCTGAACTATCGGCTTTGGCACACTCGCTTAAACTCTCTTCTCTTCAAAAATTCACTTTTCGAGATGTGGTCGCTTTTGAGGCTAAAAACCAAGTGAACGAGCGATGGCTCGTTCGCCTCCCAGGAACTGGTGAAAAGGCTTTTTTTCGTAGACCGTGGTCCAGCAGGTTGCCCGATAAGCGGTCGCCAGGGCTGCTATCGCAACTGCCAGCCAACCCAAAATTGCTACCAAAACTGCGGGTGTTATTGTGGGTGTTGTGTGTGGGTAGGCTGTCTACAATTCCTAGGTGTGTAATTTAAATTAACCGTTTGCCGCCTTCTGCCTTCTAGCTGGTATTTCGCATGAACTTAATTTATTTGCATGATAGTTTTACTTAATTTATTGTATATTTTTAGGGTTTTATTCATATTTGATTTTTAATTATTGTTTGTGATTGTCCCTACTAGCTTTCTAAGTGTTCTTCTTTCAACATTTCCTCTTAGTTATTTAATTTTAATGCTGAGAAAGGGTTCGAGCTCTATGATCAGAGTGGACAAACAAAGTGGTTGGTCACAATCGTTTACGATTAATTTGCATTCAATTCATTGTAGCAGGTATTGCCAAGCTAAAGGTTATTCCAGAATTGATATTCTTCATCGATCTGGCATAAGTCACGATGTTGCACATTATATGGTAATACAGATGACTAAAATAAATGTCTTATTTTCAAACATGCTTTAAAGTTCGTGAATTTTAAAATAATTTAATATCTAACGCTTGCATGAAAGTGCTTTGATGACCTTTGTTTGAAGTTTGTTCAGGACTGCGAGTACTTCTAGGTCATGAAGAGCATAATTCCGAATTTCACCATCACGTAGCGCTAGTGTACGAGGCCATATACTAAAAGGATATGGCGAGGAAAGATAAACGCAGATGGCGTAGAATGAGTGGAACTGGTCGTATTTGAAATACGGTATTTCTTCACTCGTCTTTGCGGCTCCCGTTTGTTGAGGCTAGAAAGCTTCCGACTGATGAAGAAGCGATGATTCGCTGAACCAAAGATTAGTGGAGGAAACTTCCGGCCTTAGTGGCTGGCTACTGAATTAGTGCAGAGAAAAGTTATATCCATTCTCGAATGTCGGTTGCTATGAGGATCTCGCCAATACGAATGGCACGAATTTATTATCGGATCCAAGCCAAAGCGGTAGAGTCACTCCACCGAACTCGGTAGCTGAACGAGTAAGTAAGAGGTATCCTACGATAGTTTCCAACAATCGGACTCCGAGGATCGCCGATTCCAACTCCAGGCGAGGAAAGAATAATCATCAATATGTACTTTCGAACGCAAATCGTTGGCATTCCCGTTTACGGCAGCAAAATCAAATGGGTTACGGATTCGAACGAATCAAAGTTAATGCGTCTGTAAACAGGATTGATGGTGATTATCTAGAGCGGTGCTGTCTAGATTTTAGTCTAGATTCAGCTAAACTTGCATCAATGACCTTCACGTACAACCTTCGGGTTGGTCCTGTGAGCAGGGATGGGAACACTCATTTGCAAAGAGTTACACTCACTTGCAAAGAGTTACACTCACTTGCTGTTTTCTCAGCTCAGAAGCGTCCAATGTTTCTTGATGTATGGACGACTTTTTTTTATTTTGTCTAAAAGTTTGCCGAATAGAGTAAAGGTCACACACACATACCAAAGTCGTGACAGAGCGGTGAAAGCGACTCTCCACGAGGTGAGTGTAATTTACATTCACCTCGTGAAGAGTTGCACTCGCAGGTCCCTCGCGATTTTGATTGATTGATTTGACTTTATTAAAGAGACTTTCAGCCCTTGGCTGGTTCGTCTCTATTCCCTCACGATTTTGGCATGCGTGTGCGACCCCTACTCTATTCGGCAAACTTTTAGACAAAACCACAAGGCAAAAATCGTCCATACATCGTTTTTTGATTGCACGCTTCTGAGCTGAGAAAACAGCAAGTGAGTGTAACTCTTTGCAAGTGAGTGTTCCCATCACTGCTCACAGGACCAACCCGAAGGTTGTACGTGAAGGACATGCCAATTTTGCCTAAGAGGGCACATTAAAGTCCTTTATGGACTACCTTTGGATTGGTCCGGTGAGGACACATCAAAGGTCTTCACGGACAAGTACACGGACAACCTTCGGGTCAATCCAGGAGGAAATCTGTTAAAACATTCGATTGTTTTTCATATAGAAAGCTCATTTATTGTTAAAGAAAAGGAGATGTGGTAGTTTAGTGTTAGTCAAGTAGGCTAAGGAGGAAATTAATCACATTACACATTAACCTGTCAAGAAGTCAGAATGTAACCCACCTTAACCCAACACACCCCTCTATAAATGAATATACAATTTAGTCCCTAAAAATTGTCCCGTGCATTTAAGCCTGTTGGCTATCCGAAGGTATCAGAAGGCCGGCTCCAGAGGCACGTTATCCTCCATTCGGGACATTTGTACCATCGCCATACATACAAGCCTATTTCATCATTTACCTGAGGGAGAATGGGACAAAGGATTGGAATTAGGAAAGGGAAAGGTGATGAAATAGGAAGAGGTGCCCTAGAAGAGGGAACGAACGCATAAGCGCAACGAGAGCTCCTAGCCCAAACCACAACGGGGTTAATCAGTGCCCTGAAAAGGACACTCACTGTAAAACGCATAAGCGTAAAGAGAGTCTAAAGCTCATTGGAGGTAGCTTGTGACGCCATCAATATGACATTGAAAGGCACGTCATCGAAAGCATCCTCAGTACATATCCAAGAAATCGCCCAAGCAAAAACTACGTTTGAGCGAGTGCTTTCTTGAAAACGTATGCAGCTTTGTGTAAAAGAGTCACTGTGGACATCCCAAATTGGGAGGCATGTGATTTCACATGAACAGGCATGTTAGCCAGACGAACATCACAGATGAGATAATCGACAATGCGTTTCAAGAATTTCATAAAGAACGTGGTAACCAGATAAATCTAGAACCCATTCTTTCTTTATACAACGCACGCACCCTTTCGGGATAAACCTATCAAGTAATTTCACGCCATGAAAATACCCAATAGAAAACTACAAGAGTTTAAAACATGTTTGAAAAACTCAAATCCCTCCCTGGAGAAAAATAGGACAAAGCCCCATTTGTAAGGAGAGCTTTTTAATGCCCTCTAAATCGATTCTATAGCTACAATCCTTGGGGTAGAAGCTAAAGATTCGTGGCTATTCAAAAGACTGGTTTATCCGAAGATATTTTGAACTTGAACAGGTCAGAGTTCCATTCAGGAATAACTCTTGCGGTCCACACAGACCTCAGAGGGCAAGCTTCTTTCAAAGCAATGAGCCATTTTACGAAGTGACAACAATGTTGATGATGATATTGTGCGTTTAGCACTAAATTGATTTCCGAAAAAAACTTCATCGACTTCCGCTGCCTTTCCTATGCGTTAAACATAACGTCGGAAGTAGTGCGCTGTATAGAAAACCAGATTTACTGTAGAGCGCACTACTTCCGACGTTATGTTTAACGCATAGGAAAGGCAGCGGAAGTCGATGAAGTTTTTTCGGAAATCAATTTAGTGCTAAACGCACAATATTGGTTTTCGCGGGTTATTGGACGCTACCTCCTGTCAAAATTCATTCATAAAATCGGCTCGTAAAATGGACTATAGCTATGGTATACCAGTTAGTGTTAGTCAAGTAGGCTAAAGAGGAAATTAATCATATTACACATTAACCTGTCAGGAAGTCAGAATGTAACCCACCTTAACCCACCACACCCATCTATGAATTAATTAACAATTTAGTCTCTAAAAAGTGTCCCTTACATTTAAGCCTGTTGGCTATCCGAAGAGTCCGTGACCCCCATCTCTATCGTTTTAGGCAGCATCCATTTATTACGTATCCATTTATAACTCTAAAATCAAAATTTTTCGAAACACCGCATCCCCCCCCTCCCCCCTCCGTTACGCTTTTTTGTATAAAAACCCGAAATTTTTTGTATGGACCGTAACGCTTGGCCATACTCTCCCCCTCCCCCTAGAACGTTACGTAATTTGTGGATGGCGCCTTATTACAATTGTGATCACGGCGACGGCACCGTCTTCAAAATAGGTCTTTGAGCAGATTTTTTTTTATCGGAAGGCATTCTATTAACCAGTTATTTTTTGATATTTTTCATGCCCGCTGCCACCGGATCCAGTAAGCTCACCTTTGGTTACATAATGAATTTGACAAATACAATCACATACAATGTAGAAAGTCATGTTTATTTAATATCAACTAACGTTAAATACAAATACATAAAAAATACGTTTTTTACGATGAAATACTTACACTTTTCTTAGAGGAGATTCTGCTTTACAAAATATAATACCACATTCTTATTGACTAACATCTGATAACAAAAAAAATGTCCCGTCATCGTCCATCACAGCTTGCAATGTTCCACATTCAGCACCGGCAGATCCTTCATGATTTCGATAGTTTCGTGAATTACCTCTCCTTCGGGTGGCACATACGCAGGATTAACGAAGCCGGCCAGCCCAGGCAGGGAAGATTTTCTAACAGACCCAAATCTGCCTCGCAAAACCGGTGATTCCAGCTCTGGCACCCGAGCAGTCGCCCCACTAACCACCGTTCCGTTCATTATGCTGCTGTCACCGGTGGGTACAATCTCCAGCCCCTCCGGCGACAGTTGTTTGTACTTCTCTTGAATGCGGGCCTCCTCGGCCAGTTCCCGTTCTTCACGTTTGTGAACACGATACATCCACCTGAAATGGAGCGAAAATGGGAAGGTTCAAAATATACGTCAATCATCGATGAAATTCGTCGACGCAAACTCACAAGAATATGATGACCGCGGGTGACGTTAGGGCACCACCCAGTAGGAAGAACGCGCCCGGCAGCACGTCGATCGTTGCAGCATACACGGTAGTATACATCGGGGCGTACACCAATGGCATCAACGCTTCGGCTACACCAAACAATGAATTCACCTTGCCGAGCTCATTACTCGCCACCAGCTTGGTGGCGATCGAACGCATCGATATGAACGACGTCCCGTTAAGCATTTCCACGATGGGGCCTGGAAGAAGAATGTTGAATGAATGTTGGGATCAGTACAATAGAATAGCATGTATGGGATTAAAAAAGATGTTTCTTATACAACTCTGCGGACAGAAGGACAAAATTCCTTGCCAAACTACCATTGTATCATTGAGCAAGTAATCTTTGCCTTAGTAAATTAGCAAACAAGCAGCGGAAGTAACAATATAGACAATGATTTTTCATAAGGGCCTAACTGACTTGATCGATTTCTCTTCGTCGACTCTCTCTTTCGCTAATAACTTGATCAAAACAAACAAAATCATTCTTTTTGTTTCTATAGCAACATGTAGTCGTCTTCTTCGCATTTCAACCAAAACATCTTTGGAAAACTCAATATACAATCTGTGATAACACAAAGAGATGATCGATGAAGAGAACTCGAAAATGTCAGTTAGGCCCAAAATGAAAAATCAGTGTCGATATAAATTAATATATATTATAAATATTATAAATCAAACGGTTTAACAAATTGGGAGTTTATTTTTAGGGGCTGTTGTGTAATGATCAAATATTGCATAAATTCAATGTCGTTTTCTTCAATTTTCCAGATAACGGCATGTCACAAATGTGTTACGAATATGCCAAACCAATACTTACCTAAATACAGCTGCCACGTGGTCGCCGCAAAAGCGTACACGAAACTGGACAAAATCTTCGACATACAGGACATCACTCCGATGAGAGCATCGTCAATCTTCAGCAGATGTGAAAACACACCCACCGAAAATATGGTCCCGATCAGACCCGTCAGCATTCCATAGCTTGAGAAGAAACTGAACTCCACCTCGCTCCAGTTGAACTTGTACCGCGTGAACAGATAAATGACGGACATTTCTCCTGCAAAATAAAGCACACAAAGACAATTATTAAGCGCTGAAAGGCAGCTCCGGGCATCTTGCATCTCATTAGCCTAGATTGCCTTAATAACTCGACTCAGTCTGGCTGGACTGATAAATTCCTCGCTTCCTCCGCACGCGCTCCCGCGTAGCTCAAATTCAAATGACACTCACCGTGCAACGGCCCAATAACAACCATAACCACAATCATCAGCATTATCACTCGGAGGCGGCGTTGGCGTTCGCCCTTCTTGAAGGCCACCCGGAAGGTTTCCATCACGTGTTCCTTGTCGAAGAAGTCGAGCAGCATGTTTTTCTCCTTGGCCTTCAGACGGTCCTTCTCGCTGACGATGTCCACCTCCGGCAGGAAGAACACCCCGTAGAAAAACGCTATCAGATATAGGGTGGCCGAGATGGAGAATATGCCGTAGAAGCCGATTTTCCTGTGGTCGGAAGGGGGACACATAGAGGATTAGATTCAGTCTGGTATAGGTATGCGGTATGTATCAATAATGTCGGTGCGTTCGATTTGGGTTAGCTTCTTACTCAACATCCGGGACAATCTTGTTATGGTTAAAATACAATAATCTTCTTTCATTTCAACCATTTCAGTTTATATTTTGCAGGTAGACTTTGCACATTCCCGCCTTTTAATGATTGCTGAACACACTTGACATCGAAATTATAACAAATTGCACAAAGGGTCCTTGGCCATTCGGGCAAAGGGACGACGCAGGGAGCTACAATTTCGAGAAAAGCTGGAAGAAACTCTATTTTTTAACATGTCTTTAATGGGATAATAACAGGAGCACTACCCAGGAGCAGGAGAAAATAGCTGAAGAATACCGTCAAGGCGCCATTCACCGTGGGGGCTCCATTCACCGTGTGCCTTCGAATATTTTTTCATTATTTCCATATTATGATTGAATGATATGACAATTTCCCTTCAATTTCACCAATACAACACTAATGTATTGTTACCATGTCAAAACGCTCATTAGAAACATTTAAAAGTATCATTTTGACACTAAAGTGTGTTTACATGAATCAGGTTTCTACTCGTTCACTGCATTCATAGTGAAAAAACGAAAACTGCGCTAAGGTGATTTAAGCGATAAACTAAATGTAGTAACGTTTTTATTCCGCCAAGAAGCAATTAAATTCACATATCAGGTATGTATTTTGCATTACCGAAGTAAGTTTAACAAGAAAATACGATTACTCGTACTTTTTAATTGAAACAAAAAGGCACGGTAAATGGGTACCCTAAAAATCAATGGTCTCCATTCACCGTGCCCCATATTGTCCCATATATCTAGAAAAAATCGAAAATTTGAACATTCGTTTTTCTAATAGAATCTTGCAAGTTATTACTTGAAATGAATTTAAACGAAGAAAATTCCATTGGCTGGGTTGTTTTGATCATTTTTAAACATAGTAGAATAAAATTTCTCATACACGGTGAATGGGTCCCTACTACCACGGTGAATGGTGACCTACCACGGAATTAGGCGACCCTACTACCCTTTACTAATTGTACTATATCACCAAATTTTGTGAAAAATTTTCTACTTCTGTGGATATTGCTTCAATTTTAACCTATAATGAAGGCAATTAAAAGCGGCACCAACAATGTTTATAAGACTGGTGTCAAATGACAGCCCTTATTTTCCCCGAATCCTCTTAGATCCACGGTGAATGGTGCCTTGACGGTACCAAAATCAGGTATGGAAAACCGAATACCTACAACCTGAATGAGGTATTAAGAAGCCCTGCATAGAGGCTGTCCATTAATTACGTAAGGGATATTTTGTGATTTTTCGACACCCCCTCCCCCCCTTGTAAGATTTTTTGTATGAGAACCCAAAAATGTTTGTATGGCGCGTAAGATTTTTCCGAATCCGGGTTCAGATTTGCTCCAGCACGTCACAATTTTGAGCTATACCTAAATTTATTTTTTCTAACCAATAAAAGCATAAATTGAGGGGCCCAGATGCAAAGGGGTGTAAGTGACCATTTTGTCGATTTTGAGCTGAGCATATAAAAAAAATCTTTAGATTTCAAGCTTTCAGGAACTTTTTTAAGTTTGTTTTTACGATGATTAGAAAAAATACAATAAATCGGAGAAAATTGGGTTGATTTTGCAACTTCATACATTTTGTATGGGATGAAAAGTTGGTGAAAAACTTTAAACCTCATTTACTCGAAAGTGGGTTTTTGTCACTTACACCCGTTTGCTTCTAACCCCCTCAATTAACATCTAAATTAACGACTTATGCAAAATATTTCGTTTTATCAAGTCGAATTAGATAGTTTTAAGCGATTTATGTTAGGTTCGATATTTCCCATACATGTTACCCTCCAAAAGTTGCATGAAGGTTTACATACTGACCGAAAATGCTTAAATTTGTCAAATTTGATTTGGTAAAACGAAATATTTTTCATGAGTCGTTAATTTAGATGTTAGTTGACCAATTTGTACTTTGATTTGTTAAAAAAAATATTTCCATGCTTAATGGCTTGCAGTCTAAAAAGCTCAAAATCGCTTATTTTGCCCTATAAATTTAGGTATAGCTCTAAGTTGTGACGTGCTGGAGCAAATCTGAGCCCGGATTCGGATTCAGCGGCCCAAAATCTGTCAGAGACACATAAGTTTGCTCTTGAGACAAAAAAATGTTGCGCTGTGTAATTTTTACATAATATAAAAAGTCGGTAGCTAATGGGTTGATTTCTCTCCACGGGCATCGCTAAATGGGAGATACATTAGTCACATCACTTTCATTTTTTGTGCGTTTCATAGATTTCTGGACTTACGTCTGTCTTTACCGGAATGTCTCAACGGTTGCATTTGATTTTTCAATCAGCTGTTTTTCGAAAAAGGGGGTTCTAGGGTTTTGGCACTAGTTGATCGATGATCGATAGTTGGTTACACCGGTTTTGGGTATGGCTCACTAATGAAACTATTGGTTAGTATGGGTTTTAGAGAGAGAATTTGAGGTGTTCATTATTGTATTCTCATCAGCTGAAATACTCTGTGAGTGGCATACAGTTACCTTCTCTCTTCCATCAAACAACTGCAAACAGAGAAATTCTCACGGTTTGCAAGTCAGGCCCCCACAAAAACCATTTTTGATTGCTACTTTATTTTTCATATTCCTCGCTGTTCAAAAACAAGGAAAAACTTGTTTGCTCATCGCTCCGAGGGGCCTCCACATCTGTTCTGGCCCCGGGCCCCACACTCCTTAATCCGGGCCTGCTTGCTCAGAATCAAGAAGCATGTATGACCTTCGAGAAATGCCAGCGAACCTTTGGTACAACTTGGGGTCTGAAACCCAAGTATATGAAATGGCTTTACACAACTGTTGTTCGTCCAATATTGGCCTATGGATGTCTTGTGTGGTGGTAAAAGGGCGAAGTGAGAACAATCCAATCAAAATTAGGCCATCTCCAAAGGATGTGCTTAGTGACGATGTCTGAAGCGTTCTCTTCAACTCCCACGGCAGCGCTCGAAGTTCTCTTTGACGTTGCCCCACTACGCACTCATCTAAAAAAAAGGCACTTTCTAGCACTTACCGCCTATGGGTACCCGGTTTACTAGAGGAAACTCCTGTAAACCGCAGTTCAACACACACACCTCGTTGTTTCCACTTTTGGTGAATTGTGACAAAGTTGTCCAAGTGATCTTACAATTGTTTGTAATTTTCCATACAGGACAACTTCCACGTAATTCCCTTCCCGGAAACAGTGGACATCTGGATAACTGGAGAGAAGTATTTCAGACGGCATCGTATGTTACACTGATGGCTCCCTCCTCGAAGGTCATGCAGGTGCTGGTCTCTATTCTCGTGAGCTAAGGCTACATCAGTCTATCCCATCAGTAGACACTGTACCGTTTTTCAGGCCGAAATTGTTGCTCTTATGTACGTCTGCAGCACGTTATGAGCAAAGTAATATACTTCTGTTCAGATAGCCAGGCTGCTATTAAAGCACTTGCTTCGGCCAACTCCAGGTCGAAGATAGTTATCGCTTGTCGAACTGAAATTGAGGAGCTGAATTCAGCAAAAGCTGTTCACCTTGTATGGGTGCCTGGGCTATTCTTCCATCGCTGGAAATAAATTGGCTGATGAGTTCCCTAATAAACGAACACCATACATGGACCGTACTGTAGACGGTTCAACAATACCACATACTGTTCAAATTGTATCCCGAATGGGTGGTTAAGCACATCTTATGATTATTGTTTATGCGGGTTAGCTCGCACTGGAGCATCACATGACTTCATTGGCCCCGAGCCAGCTATTCCGATATCGAAGTCTGCAGGACATTCTGTTGTTCTTGACCCGCTGTGATAGAGCTGTAGGCAATATTTACGTTTTATGCGTATCACAATGTCCTTTCAGGGCGCTGTTTGAACCTATTGTGATACTATTATGTGCTATTACAGTGTCCTATTCAGGAGGCTATGTGAACCCAATGTGGTACGCTTATGCGTGTATGACGATACTACGCTCCAAAAAATCCAAACGTCAAAGTTAAGTGGAAAATCACGTATAACAGAAAACGCGTTCATTTTCTTCAGTTCACCTGACGAAGGTAACAGCTACCGATTCATTGGTGATTATCAAATGAAACCCCTGTGGCCTTCACTCTGGTACCCAGTATCCCTTACGTGAAATTTCAAGTAACCTATTCATTTCATCATAACCGCCATTTGCGTTCATCCACACTGTGGAGTGCAAACAAATTCAAGATGGCGACAGATGTATCTACACTTGTTATAATTACTTCTGTATCAATTATCCAGCGTTTCAAACAACTGTATTAAAAGTATTTTTAAGATAAGCCATTTTCAAATATTTGATTATGAATCATTATTAGTGATTTTTCAGAAATGCTGAACGGTGGATTACAATCGGAATTTATGCTGCGGAACATAAATCAAGCTCAGTGAAAAATTTACAAGTTGATACAAAGGGAGTTTGTAATTGTATGTGTTCAATTTTGTTTTAAATTATAATGAAAAAAAAACAAGGATTAATAAGATTCCATCGGTGGAATGATTGATCATGAGTTCATTTTCAGCTATCAAAGTTTCACGTAGGTGCTACGTGAAAAATGCGATGGAAAAAAGCCACGTATGTTTTCACGTAACAACGACGTTTTTTTTTTTTTTTTTTTTTTTCCTTCTAAACCATAGGGGGATAATCTGCACAACAGACACCCTAACAGAAGGTTAGGGTAGTGTAGGTCTGACAGGCCGTCTTCTACAACAAAAGTAAAATCCAGGACTACTCTCTCCTCGTACCCACTAAACCATTCCTATGGTCGCCAAACCCTACGTCTCTCCGGAACCACCAAGAAGGTATTGCTTCAGAGAGGGGCTAGTGCACATCGCACCCACAAGGTTAGCTGCGTAGCCTGCAGCAACGAACATCGATGACTCGCTTTGGAGAGTCCATCACGGTAGCATGCTGGCGCTTAGCCAGTTTCCCGAGTGGTCCTCGCCACTCCCTTTGTCCTCGGAAGGCGGGCAGGGTCAACCCCGCCCGCGCCCTACTGCTGAGCGGACATCAAGAACTGATGCCCACGTGCAACCCGATCTGACCTGCCCGTAAGGAAGGGTATCACTACCCTTCAGGCCCTATCAGATGCACCCGTAGGTTGCAGACAGCAGGATCTCACCTACCCCGACCCTTGCCGGGGACCCCTTTCCAACCGCGGGCTCGGATCCAACCCAGTAGACCGACGCCACGACAGCACCGCTACCGGGACTTCCTCTCCGCGGCCACTTAATCGTTGTAAGGGTCGATCTCGACCGCAGGGCACCGGTATGACCTACGAAGCCGACTCCGAACCCCTGGACCACCTCTTGTACTGCATCTGGACTAGCCATTCTCCGAGTCCACGCGCCACCTCCTTTGTAGCTCCCAGACGATGTGGGTAATAGCCGTTGAAACGGCGTTCCAGCCAAACTCATCCCTACACATCCTCTGGACCAAGTTGTCCGGAGTTGTGTCCTCCCCGCATGTGGCAAGCATGCGGTCACGCATTGTGCGAAAACGCGGGCACACGAACAAAACGTGTTCCGCCGTTTCCTCTAAACCATTGCACACTGGGCATTCGGGAGAATCCGCATGCCCAAAACGGTGTAGATACTGTCGGAAGCAACCATGACCTGTAAGGACCTGTGTCAGGTGGAATGTGACTTCCCCATGGCGCCTATTAATCCAACTATCTACCCTCGGTATCAACCTATAGGTCCACCTTCCTTTGGTGGAACTGTCCCACGCGCGCTGCCATTTGACCATAGAGGCCATCCTGACAGTCCTGCGTATGCCTCTTGTGCCGCGCATTTCGAAGCACTCCATGTCCTCACTGATAAGAATGCTGATAGGCACCATACCAGTAATGACGCAGAGAGCGTCGTGTGACACGGTACGGTACGCGCTCGCAACCCTCAGGCACATAAGCCTGTAAGTACTTTCCAGCTTCCGTCCGTAGCATTTAGTACTTAGCGCGGTGCCCCACGCCGGGCCGCCATACCTAAGTATGGATGTAGCAACACTAGCCAGAAGCTTGCGCTTACTGGCGTACACCGCAGAGCTATTGGACATCATCCGGGACAGTGCCGCAATAGCTGTGGAGGCTCTTTTACAGGCATAATCGACGTGGCTACCGAAGGTAAGCTTATCGTCGATCATCACGCCCAAGTGTTTGACGGAGCGCTTTGACAGGATAGTACAGTCTCCTACACTGATTTCCGTCTGCTGCTCCGACTTCAGGTTGTTAACAACCGTCACCTCTGTCTTGTGGTGAGCCAGCTCCAGTTTCCTGGACCGCATCCACGCCTCCACAACTTTGATCGAGTGGTTGGTAGTCAACTTTACCTCCTCGATCGTTTCACCGTAGACTTCGAGCGTAATGTCGTCGGCAAATCCGACAATCACCACTCCCACTGGATACTCTAACCTCAACACCTCGTCGTACATGACATTCCATAACACCGGACCCAGGATGGAACCTTGCGGGACTCCTGAGGTTATGTGAAAGCACTTCCGACCCACCTCCGTGTCGTAGACTAGTACACGATTCTGAAAGTAACTTCCGAGAATCTTGTACAGGTACTCCGGTATCCCCAGACGCAAGAGCGCATCGGCAATAGCAGACCAGCTGGCGCTATTAAACGCATTCCTTACATCCAGAGTCACTACCGCGCAAAAGCGAATTCCCCTCCTCTTAGGCTCGAGTGCTTTCTCGGCGGTTTTTGTAACCGACAAGATAGCGTCTACGGTGGACCTCCCCTTCCGGAAGCCGTACTGGTTACTCGAAAGACCATTTTCGCCCTCGGTGAACCGCAACATTCTATTGAGGATGATCTTTTCGAGCACCTTCCCCGCCGTGTCAATCAAGCATATTGGTCTATATGCCGACGGGTCTCCGGGTGGTTTCCCCGCCTTTGGCAATAGTACCAGGCTCTGCCTCTTCCAAGCTTCTGGGAAAACTCCCTCGTCCAGGCATTTCTGCATAGCAGACCTGAACATCTCGGGAGCCTCTGCAATAGCTACTTTTAAGGCCAGGTTCGGAACTCCGTCCGGACCTGGGGCCTTACCTACGCTAAGGGACTTAGCTATCCCCGCAAGTTCCACATCGGTGACCCTCTCCTCATCGCCAGCCCCAGTCCCCGGCTGTCCTACGAAAGGAGGCCAAGGACTAGGATCATGACGCGGAAAAAGTCCTCCAATGATCCCCTCCAACATCTCTGGAGATTGCTCTGTAGGAGCCATCACACCTCTCGTCTTGGCCATAACGATCCTGTAGGCGTCACCCCACGGGTTCGTATTGGCACTCTGACAGAGACCCTCAAAGCAGGCCTTTTTGCTTGCTCTTATCTCGGTCTTAAGCGCGGCTTTTGCAGCGACGTTTGGATTGTTTTCAGTGTATACCGTTACCTGTCCTTTTCCCTATACCATCCTTTTTTCCTTCCCTTCTCCCTCAGGTAAATGATGAATAGGCTAGTGTTCATGGCGATGACACAAATTTCCCAAATGGAGGAGAACGTGCCTCTGAAGCCGACCTACTGATACCTGATACGGTGAATCGATCGAAGAGTAGAATTGGCTGCTGCCCACTCAATCGCAATTGAAAACAGTCGCTTCTATAGGATTGTTGACCACACTGATGGCTCCCTAGTATGTTGTTACCGTGGCTGGAGCCTACTAGGTCGGATCTGAACCTGAGGTCTTGGGTGAATGGAGGCCCTTATTTCATCACGTCCTTCTATGGTAAAAGCTTATAGTGCCTCACATGCGGGGAGATCTTAAATATCGATCCGCGCAGTATCAGTTCTTGATATTGTCAGTACAGCGGGAATGTTGGCGTGGTGTTGACGCTGCAACAACTTCCGATGACATAGGGAGTGCGGATGCCCTAGACACTTGTACCATAACTTGATGTCCTCCTGAAAAGCAAGTCACGAAGTCAGTAGCTGCAAGACAGGCAGCTAGAGCTAACCTCGGGAGTACGAAGCGCACTAGCCCGTTTTCCGAAGCAAATCCTTCTGGTGGTCTCGGAAAGACCATGTGATTGGCGGCTCCTTCTTAGTTGGCGGAGATAGTCGCAGTCCCCCACTAAGAGAGCTATTTATTCTCTCAGGTACCTGTTAAGCACTTTTTCTGCACTTTCATATGTTCCAATTTCATGTTTTTAGAGTTTCTATAAAACCATATTTTTTTCACTCGCTAGACGTTAATTTTGTGAATAGGTAGCTTTCATTTTGTAACCAGTGCACAGTGGCTGATTTCGTCTTTTTAGCGCGCTTAATTAATAACTTTTTAACTATGACGTTTAGCGTCATGGTGTCTTCGTTGCAATTTATCCAACTCGTCCAATTCGTCGTATTTATCCAACTCGGCAAGCCTCGTTGGATAAATGTACAACTCGTGCTGAAAAAATCATCATTTTGCAACTTGTTGCATAAATAACTATTTCGCAATTTCTCATCGTATTGCAAATTTAGAGAAAAATTTCCGTTTTACGGTTGAATGGAAAAGCTACCGCCGCTGTCAGACTACTGATTTTCACTAAGGTATCATCAGTCGGCCTACTTTCCCACACCAAATTAGCAGTGCTGTAATGGTTCATTACAGCACTGATTTGCGTTGCGTAATGAACCATTACAGCATTGTTTTATGTTTGGATCAATTTCGTGATCTTTTCTGGACGCATTTTTGAAAAATTGTGACAACTGCACAGTATAACCTGCTATGATCGGACTTTCTTAAACATGACTATGAACATCAGTGTGCAGTTTGATGAATAAGTTTTGTTAAAAACTATTCTTAAGCGGTAATTTATGAAATTGCAAAAAACGTTGTACGCAACTCGGTGCGGTGCAGAACTCGATTTTTACAGCACTCGTCGTAATTATCCAACTCGGCAAGCCTCGTTGGATAAATATACGACTCGTGCTGTAAAAATCTTCATTCTGCACCTTGTTGCGTAAACTACTATTAAGTGTTTCCTTGGCCGCGATAGTCAAGCGCGTACGCCAACCCTAAGGCAATTGAAGGTGGGTGGCGGGGTCTCAGAAGTGCTGGGCAGGGATAGCCCGCTAGTTACAATTTATAACTGAACTTTGTTGAAATTTGATCTAAGTCGTGTTTCAAATCATTCTGATTTAACATCCTCGAAGATTTGTTATTTGAGCACTAAACGAATACCACCATCCATCCTACTTGGGTACTGTAATATCTGGGTAGCATTATATTTGAAAATGATTCATAACACGATAATCTATTTGCTGGTTCCGAAATCTACAATTACCACAAGCTTCTAAACAAATAATCAACTGTGTTCCCTCTACACCTTCCTCGACGACAAACAATAAATTTCGTGCTACTTTTATCAAATAATCCCAATGATTACAGGAATACGTACGTAGGTACGTGAAACTGATGGCACGCGTCCCAAACACGCCAAGCGCCGGAAACAATAGCCATCCCGTAAATGCGTATCAAACCGCACCGTCATGAACGCAACCGGCATACTAAATTGCTACTCCACCGAAAGTAAATACATACGCAAAGGAAAACCATACTCACTTGAGCAGAACGCCGCTAAAGGCCATCCCAATGGGAACACCCAACGAGAAGCACAGGTTAACGATGCCGATGCGCAGTGTCCGCTCCTCGGTGGTGGTCACGTCCGCAATGTAGCTGAAGACGCCCATAAACATGGTGAACCAGCCGCCGGTTAGTGCCGGGAACAGGGCTTCCGTAACGGCGGCCGCCTCCATCGGAAGCCACTCGAAGTAGGTGCACAAGATGAGACCGACGGCCGTCGTAAACTCGCCGATGATCGGAATCAGAATGCACGGTTTTCGACGACCGTGCCGATCGCTCCACGCACCCCAGAACAGGATCAGCATGCAGGGGAGAGAGCTTTGCAGTACGGTTTTCCAACCGGCCATTCGTGCCACCATCTGCTGAACCACGGCTTCCTCTCTGTGAACAAAGTAAGATTGGTAGAATGATAATAACGGCTGGTATGGTTCAAGGACAGACTTGTTAGAGTCCCAAAATGGCCGCCACAATGGCCGACTTTGTGACCTACTCACGATTTCGAGGGCACAAATCTCTTCGTAAACAAAACCAGCGCACCTGATCTTCTTATTTTAAACTTATTAGAAGTGAGCAAGAGCAGAATAATAAAATGCATCGTTGTTTGAAGCTTGCTTCTTGAGATTTGTGAGTCTGAAGTTCTGATGCACTGTTGAAGCGGGATTTCAAGACGTTTGACCAGGCGACTAGAATTTAAAGAAATGAAATACCCAACGCTTAACAGTTAGGTATGCAATAAGTTTTCGTGTACCTAATTTGCTTATTCGATGCTCAATCGAATGCAGCAAGTTTTCAAGTGTTGATTCTTCAGCACATGTACTCAAATGAGTAGTAGGGGGATTAGGGGCATAATGGACACCCTAAGCAAATGAGTACCTACGTTAGGCCTGAATAACATAGAAAAACGTAACATATTATCAGTTTTCTTACAACTTTAGCTTGTTTCCAACGTATTTCAATCATTTACAGCAGGTCTTCATTGTGACGAAATAATGAACTGTAAATCGTGTGTTTTTTAGGACTGGCAGGAAAGGTACGGGGCGTAATGGACACCTCTGCCTATTTTATGCTAATCCTTTGATTACATCGACCAGTTAAGTAATTTGCCTACGGAGAGCAATACCACAATAATAGGGTATTGGTTCCCTTCTTAAGCATGTGGCTCCCATTTTCATCCTACGAAAAACAAAGGATTGAAGCGCTGTTTGTTTTGTTTCTTATTTTTGTATTTTTTGTTAGAAGTGAGCACCCATGAAAACAAAAAGAACGGAATCAATCGGTGCCGTAATCGCTTGTTTTCGAATAGGATGAATATGGGAGCGTGAGGTTAATAATGGCACACATACCATGGGTATGTCATGGGTGCTCACTTCTAACAAAAAATAAGAAACAAAACAAACAGCGCTTCAATCCTTTGTTTTTCATAGGATGAAAATGGGAGCCACATGCTTAAGAAGGGAACCAATACCCTATTATTGTGGTATTGCTCTCCGTAGGCAAATTACTTAACTGGTCGATGTAATCAAAGGAATAGCATAAAATAGGCAAGGGTGTCCATTACGCACCGATGGGTGTCCATTTCGCCCCGTACCTTTCCTGCCAGCCCTAAAAAACACACGATTTACAATTCATTATTTCGTCACAATAAAGACCTGCTGTAAATGATTGAAATACGTTGGAAACAAGCTAAAGTTTTAAGAAAACTGATAATATGTTACGTTTTTCTCTGTTATTCAGGCCTAACGTACTCATTTGCTTAGGGTGTCCATTATGCCCCTAATCCCCCTACTACTCATTTAACTTACTCATTTGAGTAGGGGGATTAGGGGCATAATGGACACCCTAAGCAAATGAGTACGTTAGGTCTGTATAACAGAGTAAAACATAACATATTATCAGTTCACTTACAACTTTTACTTGTTTCCTACGTCTTTCAATCATTTACAGCAGGTAGAATGTTTTTATTGTGAAGAAATAATGAATTGTAACCCGAGTTTTTTTAGGGCTGGCAGGAAAGGTACGGGGCGAAATGGACAGCCATCGGGGCATAATGGACACCCCTGCATATTTTATGCTAATTCTTTGGTTACATCGACCAGTTAAGTAATTTGCCTACAGAGATCAATACCACAAATATAATACTATCTTAGACAAGTTTACATAACATCAAAGTTAATTAAATAAACTTTAGGCTAATATAATCGGATTGATTTTTTCCATACTCTCTAAAACGCCTAACAGTATGCAATGCGCGTACACCCATTCGTAATTCCCAGTGTTCATTTCGCCCCGAATCGATTACAACATTAAAATTGCTATTTTAAGTAAATTCTGATCAAAAATAATATACTTCATCCATTGCTAAATCTTCGTATACATATAGATAAGGTAACAATTCACTTGTTTTTATAGTGAACACACTTCAATACTCGTATAAGGTATTTTGATGCTGCTTCGAAATCATAAAAATTTCACCATATGAAAAACATATTTCAATTTCAATGATATTTTGGTTATTTTAATGCAATATAGGGTCTTGCACCATTTGGGCAGGTGTACCTGTTTTGGGCACTTGCCGCTATAACTAAGTCAATTTCAAACCGATTGATTTGAATCTTTGTACAGAGTTAGATACTGTACATGCCTAACTCTATACAAAAATTCAAATCAATCGGTTTGAAATTGACTTAGTTATAGCGGCAAGTGCCCAAAATAGGTACACCTGCCCAAATGGTACAAAACCCTATATGGTACTTTTGCAAAATAGAACCATGACTTGTTCCTTTACACTTTTGCATTAAAAGTTTTACATAAAAGTCAACGGTTTCTGTAAAAACAGGAGTGTGTCCATTTCGCCCCGGGTGTCCATTATGCCCCTAATCCCCCTATCTCACTAAAGTCGTGCTGGAAGTCACTATGTACACTATCGCCACGTAGTAGTGAAATTCGGAACTATGCTAGAAGTACTCGTAGTCCTGAAAAACTTTGCCCAAGAGCGTACCTTCCTATCTGACTTCAATCTCGTGCTATATCCAACCAAACTCGTACCGGAAGTAGCTATGTACACTAGCGCCACGTGGTGGTGAAATTTGGAACTATGCTCTTCATGACCTGGAAGTACTCGTAGTCATGAACAACTTTGCCGAAGATTACACCTTCCTATCTGGCTACAATCTTGTTATATCTCACTATAGTCGTGCCGGAAGTCCCTATGTACACTAACGCCACGTGGTGGGGAAATTCGGAACCATGACATCCGAGAGAACTCGCTACAGAGACATGGTACTCATAACCAATCTGGGAATAAAACGGAACCAGAAGAAGTTAAAAATGTGGAACTAATGTATTCGCCTGGTTCTCACCGGAAGCTGAATGAAATTCCAATCGGCTTTTACTACACCTCTCTAGGATAGTGTAGGGTTTCGTTAACGCAAAAAGATTGAAATTTGATTCACTAACTGCTGAGATATGGATGTGCAAAAAAATAGTTCCACTTTTTTTGCCGGTCGGTTCTTAGCGTGTTAATATTGATCATAGAATTGAAATGCTCAATGAAAAACACATTTATTCTTCTACTTCAGAAAAAGCTGACAAAATCGGGTCAAGAAGCTGACAAAATCAGGGGTAGACAAAATCGGGGGCTGACAAAATCTGGTCCCCACTGTATTTGGTATGGGGAAGATGGGAGACCAAAAATGGCGAACACAATATTCAAGATGGTTGTCTGAAATCCAAGATGGCGGCTCCAAATTCAAGATTGCGGTGTTTCATGATGTTTTAGGCTCCAAATTCTTGCACTGTATATTTGATATGTATAGGAAAGACGTCTGGAGAAGAAAAATGGCGACCAGAATTTCCAAGATAGTTGTCTGAAATCCATGATGGCGGCTCCCAATTCAAGATGACAGATGATTAGTGGAGGTTTAGGCTCCAAAACCTTGCACTTTGGGTATATTTGGTATGAGGAAGATGTCTGAAGACCAAAACTGGCGAGCACAACATCCAAGATGGCGGACTAAATTCCAAGATGAAGGCTCCAAAATCAAGATGGCAGCAGTTTGATGGAGTTTTAGGCTCCAAAACCTTGCACTTTGGGTTTTCTTTTTTTTTTTTTTTTTTTTCTTTATGTTTTTAGTTTGTACTTGGGTGGAACGCTGATGGAAGAGTGAATGGTCGTCGGTCGTCAGTGACAAGCAGGGCGCGGAGGCTGAAACTTGCCGCATTTCGTCGTTCCCGCGTTTTCGTATTTTTCTTTGTGTTTTTAGTTCGTACTTGGGTGGAACGCTGATGGAAGAGTGAACGGTCGTCGGTCGTCAGTGACAAGCAGGGCGCGGAGGCTGAAACTTGCCGCATTTCGTCGTTCCCGCGTTTTCGTATTTTTCTTTGTGTTTTTTGTTCGCACTTTGTGTAAACGATCGACGATGGCTCGGTGGCAAGAGACCACATTGCCCGCATCGTGGTGCTCGTGTCCGTCGTTATTCCGAGTTCGGAAATGCTGAGACCAAAGCCAAACATTGAAAACCAGCTGGTCAGGATTACCCGGTGAGTTCGTTCCTTATTATTACTTTTTATATTTGAACATGACATATATGGGGATTTCGGAGGGGTAGCCTAAGGAAGTTAAATGAACTGGTTTCCGGGCAAATGTTCGTGGGGTGGCCAGACTTTGTCACGAGATAACGATTATTATGTTGTTTTCCGAAGGTCTCCAGTGAATTTAGCTTACCCTGCTACAACAAACCATCAGGTAGATCATTCCGTTCCGGTATGACTCTGCAGCCATAAATAATCCTTGCGCTGATGGTGGGTACACAATCATCATCATCAAACCTTGCACTTTGGGTATATTTGGTATGACGAAGATGTCTGAAGACCAAAAATGGCGTCCAGAATAACTAAGATGGTGGTCAAAAATCCAAGATAGTGGCTGACAATTCAAGATGGTGGCTGTTTAATTTCGACAGTTATCACAACGCGTCGAAGTCAAACGCCGCGGCTCAACATCCAGCAGCTGCGTAACGTAGAAGTGGTTCAAGACTACGCGAAGCAGTTAGCAGTGGCCCTACCAACGGAAGAGCAGCTTGGCGCAGCTACACTTGAATATGACTGGAGGGACATCCGATCCGCCATAGGTAGTACCTCGGCTACAGCACTAGGCTTCGCGACTCCGAATCACAGAAACGACTGGTACGACGGCGAATATGAACAGTTGAAAAACGAGAAGAATGCAGCATGGGCGAGAATGCTGCAACACCGTACGAGAGCGAATGAGGCACGTTACAGACAGGCGCGGAACAGGCAGAACTCAGTCTCCCGGATGAAGAAGCGCCAGCAGGAAGAACGAGATCGCGAAGCGATGGATGAGCTGTACCGCGCTAGGGACACACGAAAGTTCTACTAGAAGCTGAACCGCTCGCACAGAGACCTTGTGCCACAAGCCGACATGTGCCGAGATAATCAAGCGAATATCCTCACGAGCGAGCGTGAGGTGGTCGAGAGGTGGCGGCAGCATTACGATGAGCACCTTTATGGCAACGTTGCAAGCACCTAAGAAGCCGGGGCCCGTGGCGCAGTGGCTACACGTTCGCTTCAGAAGCGGATGGTCATGGGTGCTATCCCAGCCCGTTAGTTGCTCTTCCCCCGAGAGCGGCTGGCACTTGACCCACTTCTGAGCTCTCATAGCTCAAAAGGACCCGCAAAATTGGATATCGGCGAATGGCAACCCTTAATGAACGACCCCCAATCGGACTGGAAAAGGAACAACAGCCACACATCACTTCATTATCGTGCTCATCATTCTACCAAGGACAGGGTAGAAAAGTGAAAGCAGCACAAAGGCAAAAACCAGTTTCGATATAGTATTGGAATCGCTCACGTAGTGCCCTAGTGGACAAAAGAGCTATGAAACCCAAGTAGCACACAAGTCACACAGGAGTGTCGACAGCGTAGGTTTTTGGTTGGACACGAGTCATTTCCAAGTTATTCTGCCTTTGAGTTAGAATCACATGGATGTAGCTCCTGTGCAACCAAGAACCTGCGCTGTCGACACTTGTTTGTGACTTGTGTGTTGCTTGGGAAGTAAGTTAAGTGGCTTAGAATAAAAAAAAAGCACCGAAGGTGGCGCGGTAACAAATCTAGGTACGTGCGCAGAACGAAACATTTCCAGCCCCTAACCTCCAAGAGATTGAAGAGAAGGTTAGCCGGTTGAAAAACAACAAAGCCGCTGGAGCAGATCAACTACCATGCGAGTTACTAAAACACGGTGGAGAAGCACTGATGAGAGCACTACACTGGGTTATTACCAAGATTTGGTAGAAGGAAGTATTACCGGAGGAGTGGATGGAAGGTATCGTGTGTGCCATCTACAAGAAGGGCGACAAGTTGGATTGCGGGAACTATCGCGCGATCACACTACTGAGCGCTGCCTACAAGGTACTCTCTCAAATTTTATGCCGCCGTCTATCACCGATTTCAAGAGAGTTCGTGGGGCAATATCAGGCTGGATTCATGGGTGAACGCCCTACAACGGACCAGATGTACGCCATCCACCAGGTTTTGCAGAAATGCCGCGAATACAACGTGCCCACACATCACTTGTTTATCGATTTCAAATCGGCGTATGATACAATCGATCGAGAACAACTATGGCAGATTATGCACGAATACGGATTCCCGGATAAACTGATACGAATAATCAAGGATATGATGGATCGAGTGATGTGCGTAGTTCGAATATCAGGGACACTATCGAGCCCCTTCGGATCTCGCAGAGGGTTACGGCAAGGTGATGGTCTTTCGTGCTTGTTGTTTAACATTACGTTAGAAGGTGTAATAAGGAGAGCGGGGATAAACGCGAGTGGGACGATTTTCACGAAGTCCGTTCAGCTGCTTGGTTTCGCTGATGATATTGACGGTGATGAAATCGAGGCGGTTGAAGAATTCGTGTACTTGGGCTCACTGGTGACCACTGACCACCACACCAGCAGAGAAATTCAGAGGCCAATTATAGCAGGAAATCGTGCTTACTTTGGACTCCGCAAAACTCTACGATCGAATAAAGTTCGCCGTAACACGAAGTTAACTATTTACAAAACGCTGATTAGACCGGTAGTTCTCTGTGGGCACGAAACATGGACCCTACGTGCAGAGGACCAACGCGCCCTTGGAGTTTTCGAACGGAAGGTGTTGCATACCATCTACGGCGGAGTGCAGATGGAAGACGTGACTTGGAGAAGACGAATGAACCACGAGCTGCATCAGCTGCTAAGAGAACCAACCATCGTCCACACCACGAAAATCGGGAGGCTACGGTGGACGGGTCACGTCATCAAGATGTCGGATAGCAACCCGACTAAAATGGTCCTCGAGAGTCATCCGACCGGTACAAGAAGACGTGGTGCGCAGTGAGCTATGTGGGTCGACCAAGTGGAGGACGATCTGCGGACCCTACGCAGAGTGCGGACCTCGAGACAAACAGTCATGGACCGAGTGGAACAGAGACGTCTACTATGTACAACAGAGGCCATCCTGGCCTTAGCCTGATCGGTAAGGTAAGTAAGGCTGTTAAATGGAGTTTTAGGCGTCGAAACCATATATACGTATATGGTACCGTATATACGGTATGGGGAAGAAGTCTGAAGTCCAAATGGCGGCTCAATTTCAAAATGGTGGCTTTTTTAAGACCTTAAGGCTCAAACATCAGAAGCCAGATAAATGATATGATTTCTGGTACCATGAAATAGATAGTTTCACACTTTTACCCATCTGTCAGTCAAATATGCGCCAGGGCAAAACTCATGTCATGGACAGTATCCATATTTATCCGATTAGGGGTCAATTATGAGTTGAATATTAAAGCCGATATCCAAGCTTCCGGGTCTATTTGAGTACACCCGATTCTTAATTTGCACGAATTCGAAAACAGTAGGCTGTGGAATTTTGACGTCTAAGAAAGTGTTGTTAATTAAGTCAAAATGAACTACTTTTTCGAAGATATAAACTCTGTAATGTGTAGCAGTAAAAAGTTACATGCTGACACTACTTATATTTATACTGTTACTTAAAAGCTATTATCTCAAAAACACCAAAAAATACCTTTCCAAATTTTTTACAGTATGTTCACCTAGTATTGTTTCGTATTTGCTGAAAATTTGAAGTTGCGTTTTTTTGCGCTTTGTGAGATATTAAGGCTTGAAATTCACACTATTTTTTCGGATTTATATTTTTATTTTGAGTTTTTAATGATAATATTCAACATATTCCCGTACAATGTTTGACACATATGCATTAGGAAAAAAAATAAACTCACATGGTTTCTAGTAAAATGTCAAAATAAGCTTAAAAAACAGTAGGCTGTGGAATTTTGACTTCTGAGAAAGAGTTGTTTATTTTGCCAAAATAAACAACTTTGCTGAAGACGCTAAGTCTCTAGGACGTAAAACAAAGAAGTTATGGTGGTGCCACCTATGCGGACGAGTTGCGAACTACTACGTTCTAAGCAATAGATGTCCCTGCTGATGTCAAACAACTTTGTCGAAGAAATCATGTGTCAGAAATGCTTCGTTTTGGAGTAATTAATTTAGTTCCGCTAGATTGCGATTCTGGCCCTTAGTGATTGTATTGTAAATAGATTGCATTTAACAAATTTTCAAATAAAAATTTAAATGTAACTATAACTAATATATCCCAAAATATTTAAAACTTACGTCGTATAATTGGAAGTCTCGCGTCTGGTCAGCGCATCACACACCACGTCCCCGTAGTTGAGGTTCACACGGCAGGCTTTCTCCAGATTTAGATTCTGCGTGGCCAGTCCGGCCAGCACGCTGGGCATGATGTAGCATGCCACGATGGGCTCCACGGTGATATTGTTCTTAAAGTAGCGAAACTTATCCATAATTGTACTTTTCTTCTTTGGTTTACATTGCGATTCCTGAGTGAGCGTTTGTTCCAGTTTATCCAGCTGATGCTGCTGCTGCGTCTGCAGCAGCTGTTTGCCCTTTGCCGTATCATCACCCATTATATGGCCTCGCGTGAGAAATGCAATCACAATCACCGGTCCACGCTCATACGTACTAGGAGGATGGTTGATTTAGTTTTTACAACCATTCGCCTGAAAAGTAAAAAAGATTTGTTCTGTAATAATTGGAGGATGTAGGAGATTACAAATGATACATATAAACAAACAAAATCGTTCCTAATTGAGAGTATTGCGAGCTGTAAGAAAAAAGAGATGCATCGGCCGGGAATCGAACCCGGGCCGCCCGCGTGGCAGGCGAGCATTCTACCACTGAACCACCGATGCTCACGGTATTGGAGTAAACATATTGCAATAAAAATTAGTTACCAATTATTTTTAACACGCGCTGCGTTTACTGATAAGCAGTTTCGATTAGCGTCTCTACGCATGCTTGAGCAGGCTTGGGTTGGCGATGTGCTATTGCTGCTATCACATTTGATAGAACCGACAGCGCGAAAGGTAAAGCTCCCCCGTCTGCTCGAAAATCCGAATTATGACGCAAAACTAAGCATCAAATGGAGGCGAAGAAGCGCCCCGTAAGTGAAAGGATGCTATTTTTAAAAACCGGTAAGGTTTGCATGCAGAGGAAACAAGCAGATAGACACACAAAAAGAGACGCTCGGTCACGATGATCATCGCGATGACGATGATCATGATGATGCTGTAGTAGTTAACCGGCAAAATTGGAGCCGGTGCAGGCATGGAAATTAGACCCTCGATCAGCGGTTTATCCTAGGTGACCGTCAATCAATGCAAAATCAATTCACACTATACTTCGATGAAGCAGATGTTATGAGATCTGATTGAGATATTATGAGGTTTTGCAAGTCACACACATGTTCTTTTTGTTTGAAAAGCATCTCAGTTGGTAGAGACAAACCTATGTCGCAATGGGTAGATTGTTACAACAAATGCAGAATGCGACATCGTCATTATTGTTGCGCAAAGGTTGAAAACCCATTCAGTGATCTTTAAAGTTATTCTTGACTCAGCTTTTAGTTTCAATTACCGCGTTATCACATTTAATGCTTATTTTCCTATATCTTTCCGGAAAACAAGCCAATTAATCGAATATTGCTTGCTAAAACTCTGTGGTCCTGCTCATAGATGCATTAAATGAAACCCCAATTTGCCTTCTATGAGTCGCTCAATTGAAACTCATGGCCGTGCCGCTTTTTTGCACGTCAGTACATATTTTGAATAGATCACTTGCGGTTGCACCGGTCCTTTTAGCGCTAACTGCAAAAATACAAACTTTTTGTGGGACCCACATGATGTGCAATTATAGTTTTGGCGTGCGCGGTGATCATCGTGCTCTGATGGGCTTCGTCGAGTCACGATGACTGGAGTGGGTAACGACAACCAGGTCTATTAATCAGCTGGAGCTCATTGCTCAGGCAAAAACTTGTTTCACCTCTCTGGTCTAATGGAGAAAGTACAAGTCAAGCATCTTGACCAAATCCATAAATAATCTTCCAAACCGCTTTCAATTTGCATCAAGACTTAGCCACCTGCTGCATAGCCCGCACTCACCTCTCTAAACGTGTGACAATAAGCACGTGCCAGAATTCATTGCCATTCTCAGAACTAGGGTAAGCCCTGACCGTTACGCTCCGTTCGACCTCAGGTTCTTGCAGTGTGGTTGACGGCAAGCAGTGCCGCAGTGGAGATGTTTGGAATCAACCGAGCATTATAACGTACCACAGCGAGCTTGAAAAAATTGGGCTGAATGCCCATTAATGTATGGCTCTCTTAACCAGTCAGCCGGCCGCCGGCCGGTCAGTTGGCATTCAAATTATGTCACCCAACAATAGTCGATCGTTTCCGCCGTTGAATTGTATGTGCATGTTTCTACAACAGACGAGACATTACGATTGAATGATTTTCCACGCGCGGCTACCGACCGTGGTTAAACAGATAATACTACATATGTATTGCCATTGAGTGATACCTACAGGAATGTTTGCACCATGCATCGAGACTGTTAATGTGTCAAAAAGGCAAAATACATTATGGGAGGAGGGCTCCAGGGAGGAATCACCGTGCCCGCCACCCCGAATTTCTATCGACGGTGATGAAATCGAGGCGGTTGAAGAATTCGCGTACTTGGGCTCACTCGCCGACAACGGCACCAGCAGAGCAATCCAGAGACGCATTGTGGCAGGAAATCGAGCTCACTTTGGACTCCGCAGAACTCTACGATCGAATAAAGTTCGCCGTAACACAAAGCTAACTATCTACAAAACGCTGATTAGACCGGTCGTCCTCTATAGCATAGCATAGCATAGCATGAATACTTGCACAAATCTTGGATGGAGTTGCAAAGTTGAATATATCCATTGACATTGCTGATGTCGCTACTATCTACAATGTCATAGATAGCTCCACACACCTGGCCAAGTCCTTGCAAGCATTTATAAATCCCTTCATCAACTTAGAAAGAGCCCAGAACTGAAGAATCTTCCAATAGATGAAAGGATGTTGAAAATAGCGAATTTTTAACTTATATGGAGTTATATAGCAAATACATACTGAAGTAGAATTATTTTTAAATAAATAATATTGGAAAGATCTCACCAATTATTGTGTGTTTTTTGTGATTCAATGCCGATCATCTAATTGTCTTGATTAATGCTCTTCTCTGCAAAGAACAACACAATACTCAGCAAAGAGCAACACAATACTGAACACTAAACACCCGCGCATCTATTGTTTTGATTCTGACGCGAGACAATGGCGAACGCGATCGATTATGCTGCCATACTCACCCCTTACAGGAGCGATGCATGCACAGCAAAGAACAACACAATACTGAACACTAAACACCCGAGCATCTATTGTTTTGATTTTGACGCGAGACAATAGCGAACGCGATCGATTATGCTGCCATACTCACCCCTTACTGGATCGATGCATGCACAGCAAAGAACAACACATTACTGAACACTAAACACCCGCACATCTATTGTTTTGATTTTGACGCGACACAATGGCGAACGCGATCGATTATGCTGCCATACTCACCCCTTACAGGAGCGATGCATGCACAGCAAAGAACAACACAATACTCGATTAGACCGGTCGTCCTCTATGGGCACGAAACATGGACCTACGTGCAGAGGACCAACGCGCCCTAGGAATATTCGAAAGGTATTGCGTTCCATCTACTCTGGAGTGCAGATGGAAGACGGGACTCGAAGAATCGAAAGGCTACGGTGGGCGGGTCACGTCATCAGGATGTCGGATAGCAACCCGACTAAAATGGTTCTCGAGAGTCATCCGACCACTACAAGAAGACGTGGTGCGCAGCGAGCTTGGTGGGTTGATCAAGTGAATCTGCGGTCCCTTCACAGATTGTGGAACTGGAAACACACAACCATGGACCGAGTGGAATGGAGACGGCTACTATGTACAGCAGAGGCCACTCAGGCCTTAGTCTAATCGGTAAGGTAAGTAAGGTTCCTCGGGTTATGTGGGGTCGACACTAAAATATCTTTATCTCTTTTCTTTACCTTCGCGGTACCGTAATCCGGGGTCAAATTGATCACTTTAAAACAACCTTTGCGGATAACATCACTGCCGTAATTCTGCAAAGTGACGTAAGCGACATTGAGAGTTTTGACCCAATTTTTGGTTATTATGCATAAAACTCTTACTCATCCTCTTAGTGTTGTTCCATAGATGATAGATTACGACTAGATCTTGCATTCTAATACAGCAAGCATACTACAGTGTTATTTTTACACCAGATATTATATACAATGTACCAAAAAATGTCGAAGTTTTGAATGGCGCTTACGTCACTTTGCAGAATTACGGCAGATCAGTGCCTGTTCGAATATTGCCAAAAAAATTTCTGTAAAACCAGTACCCAGTGGATCTCCATGAAACCATGTGACAGAATTTTGTTCAACAAATTTAAACTTTAAGTTAAATAACTTCAAATATCAAAATATTGGAAATGCCACTTTGGGGCGAAATTGATCAGTATACAATTAAGCATCGGTTGGAAAGGAAAATTTCCTTCACCGCTCAATTTTGCTCTTCTAAAACCGAATAACGTGTCTAAAATCTTACAACTAGTGAATTTAATACTTTAAATGCAAAATTAAATTTTGAAATTTCCCCTTAAACGCCTAAAGGTAGGCAATTTCATTTGAAATAAGTGATTTCTATTACAATAATGACTATTTCTTCAAAAAATGGACTTTTTATAACTATTTCATGTTCTGATTAGCTGCATAACATCCCAACCAAGGCTCCACAAAAATATTAAAACAGAGAATTCATGGGAAATCCTATTTGCAATTGATTGTTTAGCAGCAATGATTTCAGCTGAATAAGAAATACATTGCAAATTCCTTGAAAAAATAAGGCAAAACTAACTTTTTTCTAGAAAATTAAGTCTTTATTTATCTCTAGACATCTACGAATCAGATGACATAAAAAGTTTAAGATCATTACGACGCTTAAGAGTTCCTAGTATGGAATTACAATGTAGTACCCGAGTGATCAATTTCACCCCGCTGATCAATTTGACCCCGGTTTACGGTACGCCCATTAGGGAAGACTTCGAGAAGAGAGGTGACTTCGTACATCAGTACACTCTAATGGTGAAAGATATCGTTCTGTGACGGAGTGTTCAACCTAGAGGGAGTGAAGGATTTTCTCTTTATTGCCGTCGAGCAGATACAGAATTACCGTATCTCAAAAACTCTCACGGCGGGCCTGATTACGAGTGTCACTTCACGGTGAAATCGCAAAAGTGACACCGGTAATAAGGACAGTGAAAGTGATTCCCATTTGATTAACCCACAACTTATTCACCGTGGAACCGCAATGTGTCATCGTGAACGATTTTCACCGTGAAGTGACACTCATAATAAGGGCCGGCAATTACCAACCATCAGTGGCCTCCTCTAAAAGGGACTGGCTGCCCGAAATGATACACTGATTGTTCTCTGAGACGTAATCGATCGAGATTCTAACTTGCATACATATAGTCTTGCTATAATAAATTTCGTCCTATGAATTAACAATGAGAATTTTTGAATAGATGTACGCAGCATCGATGTTTTGAATCTACGTTCAAGCTTCTCAAAATTGATCGAATCAATTTTTTTATTCGATTTCTAATTGATTGAGTTAGTGTTTTGATTGCTTATTCGCTTTTGGAACAAGTAGTGAACGTTAAAGTTTGCCAAGTAAGTTTACAATCATGTTTTACAACTATTGCATCATATTCATCTATTCTCGGTTTCGAGTTCGAAGAAACTCTATGGTGCTGTAGAGCACACCTCGGAAGTAGGGAGCTTGGTAGGGAGTTAAAGGGCCACAAATACGTCATAAAAATGACATGGTTGAAAATTTATTCTTAATACTTTCTATTTCAGCGGTTAAGGGTAAATTATTTTTATTGACGTATTTAAAACTTCATTGTTCGCTTATTACGTTCCATCCAAATTCCAACATAACCCAATTCCAGACCACTCCCTTACCAAAATCCTATCTCCTTTCTATTTACGAGGGCGTCGGTGAGTCGCTGGCACCTCGATAAATAGATATTATCCCTACCCTTCTATCTCTTCCCATCCACATAACGTGTTTCTTGTCGTTTCAGAGAGCGAGCAATGGCGCTTAAGCCTAGGCTTGTTAGCCAGGACACAGTGTAAATGCCTGTGCCCCATCCCTGGAAGCAAAAAGGCCCATGGAGTGACAAAATTTCTTAGCTACGTCACTCCCAACGTTGGTGTTACAATATACTAAAACACCTTTACTCACTCCAACAAATCTACATGATTTACTCAAATACACTTACACAATCTGAATCTTGTCGCATCACTTGCTTATAGTGATTCCCAAATCACCCCATTCCAAATATCCAACTCCTTGGCGCCTATGGGAGTGTCGGTGAGTCGCTGATCTCTTGTAAAGTAGGTGTCATATCATCACATCCTTTCCTATCCTCGTAACGGAGAAGATGGGCGTGGCCGGCAATGGAAGTTTTCATGTCTTTTTTACTTCAACCTCTGGTTGGATAGCTGTTCCTTCCCAAATAGCATTCCATAAGCAATCGGAATAGGAGTATTAAAGCTTTAGCATGACAACTTTCAGTATGCAATCTACGAATTACTCCGTTACCACGCAACGCAACGCAACGCACGCACGCAGTACACTCTAATGGTGAAAGCGTTCCACCTGCTACGCTGGGGAGGGGGAGCCAACTCAACTAGCTCGCCATTTTCTCTGTAGTTCAAGTACAATTCGAGAAACCGTGGAAGCAACGGAATCCCACTTGTCCTACCCCGTACAAATCCTTTCAAAAATGTTGTCAGAAGTGACATCTCTACCGCATACCTCCTGCATATACTCGACCTTTACTCCACGAAGCGTGGACATTGAAAGGGCACATGCTCCGCGGTCTCGTCGCAGTCTGCACACTCCGAACATGCGGGGGAACCTGCGTGTCCGAATCTATGCAGATACCACCTAAACCACCCGTGGCCTGACAGAAATTGTGTCAAGTGAAAATTCACCTTGCCATGGGGCCTGCTCGTCCACTCGGACACGCTCGGTATAAGCCTGTGTGATCACCTACCCTTGCTGGAGGAATCCCAATCTCTCTGCCATCTCAACATCGACGATATTCTGGTAAAACGTCTCGCGCCTCTTGTACCGCGTCGCTCGAAGCACTCCTCATCTTCCGCCACCACAAGTGCAATGGGCATCATACCCGCTAGCACACATACCGCGTCCTTTGACACCGTACGGTATGCGCTGACGACCCTAAGGCACATCATCCTGTGGGTACTGTTGAGCCACTCCACGTTTCGGTTAACCACTAGCGCGCCCGACCATGTAGCGGCGCCATACCATAGTATGGAGACCGCTATGGTCGCGAGAAGTATACGCTTACTCAAGACTATTGTCGAGCTATTTGACATTATCTTCGATAGTGCCATAATCACCATGCTTGCCCTCTTACAAGCATATTCCACGTGGTTGCCAAAGTTCAGCTTGTCGTCGATCATGACTCTGAGTTGCTTCAGTAAGAGCTTGAAGTTGATCGCGCACCCGCCTGTGGTAACCACCCAATGTTGTTCGGACTTGCGGTTGTTCACCACGGCTTTAGGACATTTGGTCGAATGACATTTGGTCGAATGACGTTTGGTCGAATGACATTTGGTCGAAAGTACGTTTGGTCGAAAGGACATTTGGTCGAATGGACATTTGGTCGAAATCCATTTTGTGGAAGAAGAAGCATATGACGTTTAGTCGAATGGACAGTTCGTCGAATGGACATCTGATCGAAAGGCACTAACCGATGAGCAGAGATTTAAGTGGAAAAAAATATTATAGATTTCGGTATCTGAATTTATATAACAAGCAAATTTGTTCAAAAAATTCAAGAATTTATACTTGGTGCACAGGTAAAAAGTGGGGTTACGCGGCGCCACTGCTGAACTTATTTGGTTGAAAGTATGTTTTGTCAAATGGACGTTAAGTTGTATAGCAATTTAATCATGTTAATAATATCAAACTTAAACAGCAAATATTTCATTCAAGGGTGTTTATTATTATGGTAACTTGTTTTGTAATGTAGTTTTCGTTGGCATTGGTGAAGTAGTTCATCGAAGATTTCTCCTTATCTATAATATTGGCTCTTCTATCAAGTTTCATCATTTCATTGCGTTTTTGTGTAGCACATACTGGCTTTTCCATCAAAGGTTTCTCCTTATTTTCAACATATGCTATTCTTTCAAGTTTTTTATTTGTGCTGACAGTGGACATTATGTTTGTGATATTTTTTTATCGATGATTTTTCCTTCTTTTGAACATAGGCTATTCTTTCAAGTTTTGTATTTGTAAAATGTTTAGATGTTATAGCTGCTGTCTTTTTCTCATGTATTTTTCCTTCTTTGAAACATAGGCTATTCTTTCACGTTTATTAACCCTCCTAGGATGTTAGGTTTTTCGCACCACGATGGCGTAATGCACGTTCAGCGTGCCTGTTTGAGTCATATTGACCCCAACATCGTTTTTCTGTACGCTGTACCAACTGCTGAATGTTTCAGAAGAAATTTTTCCTTTTGAACACAAGCTGTTCTTCATTAGCTGATGCCTTTTTTTTAGATATTTTTCCTTATTTCAAACAAAGGCTGGTCTTCCAAGTTTACTAATTACATTGCGTCATGTACCAACTGCTGATTTTTCTCATCAGTGGTTTGCCCTTCTGGTGTTTTGTTCAAGTTTCCTGATTTTACTATGTTCATATGTTGAAGCTGCAGATTTTTCATCTGATATTTTTCCTTGTTTTAAACATAGGCTGTTCTTTCATGTAGTGTTGCACTTGAACTGAACACGAGTCGAAAATAATATAAATGCTTTCAATGTTTTGATTGAAACGCAGTAGTAATTTAACTTGCGTGTCAGAGCTTACTGCTCAAGAACTCCCGTTCAGATACCGATTCAGCTCCGAACTCATATGTGCTTACTCTATCGATATGTTATGCGAATAAACTGGTCCGGTCACCCGGAGTTTCAGAAAATCCGTAAATATAAATATACCTACATTGTGAGGTTGAGAGGAGTTGAGGTGTAAGAAAGGGTTATTGATGGCCATGACTTCTTGAGATTTTTTTTTCTGGAATAGCCCACCAATGGACTGATAACAAGACTGATTGGACAAGGCTATTGGTTTATGATCTTTGATGGTTAATGTAGCTGACATGCCAAAATGTTTCTGAAAATCCGGATTTTCCGAAAACCACGGTAATCAAACCGGTTCACTCGGATATGCTCCCAATTAAAGAAGTTTCTGAATCTAATCCCAAGATTATTCAAATCTTTGAAAAAAATGGCAGTTATATAACTATTTCATCTTTGAGGATACCAGTGTATCATGACTGCATTTTGCAAATGTACCTAATTAAATATATATCTGCGTTCAATTTAGAGCTCGCTCGCATTCCAACTTCCAACTGAAGAATTTTCAAATATTTCTGATCGCAGCGTGTCGAGTTTAACTTGAAAAATGCGTCACTTTTTTCATGTTATCCTTTTATGGTAGTAGGTATCAATCTGCAAGCAAGTATCATCACTCGGGTATCGCTAGGTGCTCGGACATTCTCTCCTACGAAGTATGTAAATAGGTACTGCTGATTTGCATTGCTCTAGCAGCGAATGCTACAAGCTGCAGAGCAATATTGTTGGCAACGAAATGAAAATTTTCCAATGACAGGTTCAACGAAAGTTTTTTCCGCTGATCTGCGAATAGTAACGTCGGTGGTAAGACGTGTGGTTTGATTTGATTTTCCAATCGTTATCCTTAAATCGTTGCCTGGTCTGTTGCCGTTAAATCAATCCGTTTTCTCAAGTTTTGCTTTTTCTGGTAGCTGACGCACAGTGGAGCACCTAGTACATCAAAACTGATCAAAATTATTTTGACGCATTTTCGCAACCCAAATGCAACCCAAATTAGTAATGAAACGTATTTCATAGTTTTCGTATTTTTTCATTTCGTCATTAGGGTGACCAATTTTATGATTGTAAAAGTCAAGATTTTTCGAAACTAAAATTTTTCAAAAAATCACAACTTTTGAACCAGTTGACCAATTTTAAACTTCTTTTTTTTTTGCTTGAAAGCTGTTGAATTCTAGTTTTCAGCAAAAATACGTTCAGAGGGATAAATAGCGTTTTAAGGCAAATAATATCATATAATAATATAATTATCACGATTTTTTCAAAGTGTTGCAACTTTTGAAATCGGAAACATCCGGAAGGTTTTCTTTCTGCATTTGAAAGAGGAACAATAGTTTTATCATACACTAAAAGCAGATTTTCCGGAAACAGCCGGAAAATCAACTTATTTCATTTTGAATGTACGGTAAATTATTCCATCAATATTTTCATATATTGTATGTAAATTCAACGTCAATTTGTTTGGGTTTTAAATTAACAGAATAACAACATTAACCTTCTTTAACAAACTGCATCGTTGAATTGATTGACTATCAATTTCATTCACTTTGTATGGTCAAAACTAGCACGCGCTGTGAGTTATATCAAAGAAAACGGCTAAACTTCAGCTTCACTTAACCTCTTCTGATAAGCGTAAACAAAACATTTGGACACTGCTTAGCTGTCAAACGATTACACAATAACTACACTTAGCAAAAACACAACGGAAAACTTAATTACTTCATTTTGAGTTTTTCCACTTATGATCAGGTTTTGATGTGATTTACTCCAATGTGTGACGGTTTAAAGCAGGCTTCCTCACCGGGGCTGCTCTGCCTACAGTCGGAAATATGTACAACAGTGCGCGGACTGCACTACCTGCTAAGCACATAACTCTTATCAAGCGGTTTTTGTCATCGACTGGTCTAGTGTCTTTTCATCAGTTAGTGCCTTTCGACCAGATGTCCATTCGACGAATTGTCCGTTCGACTGAATGTCATATGTTTCCTACTCCATAATATGGGTTTCGACCAAATGTCCATTCGACCAAATGTCCATTCGACCAAACGTCCGTTCGACCAAATGTACTTTCGACCAAATGTCATTCGACCAAACGTCATTCGACCAAATGTCTTTCGACGAAATGTCATAGATCCATTAACCCTTATGGTACCCCCGCAGTGATATTTTACCTATTTTTCGCTCTCCTTAGTGTCATAGAGTAGCACCCAATTCTGGAAGTAGCTCTCCAGTATCCGACTTAAGCTATCCGGTTTATCTACATGGTGAATGGCGCATTCAATGGCGGCCCAGCTGGCGCTGTTAAACGCATTCTTCACACCCATCCATTCTTCAGTACCAGTTTAGCCGCCCAGTAGACCTCACCTCTTTCCACTCTACCCTCATCGGTACGAGCTGTTTGCATCCTCCTTCTAGCTCTCAGGCAGGATGCTCGAAGCTCCGCGATTTCTGGACACCACCAGTATAACTGTTTTCATCCATTTCTGGGTAACGAGCGTCTTGATATTGTGGCGTCGCTCGTGTTATGTTCACGTAATAGAAGGTTTTCTCGGAGATCAAACACAAGACGACCGAGTTCGTTGGTGGTCACAAAACTACTCATATATTTCTTTCAACATTACAGCTTAACTATACCGTCTACTCTCACGCCACTCATTCTCTCTACCAACCCATCCAGTGGGTTTACCTATCTTACTGAGTGCAGGCTTCTAGCTCTGACACTACAGCTCGCACGGCTCACAATTCCGACTAGATCTTCACTGATCGTCGGTATTACCCGTCGATAAGCAGTCGTTCAACAAGTGCCGCCCTATCGGAGCACGAGGTCAGCCATCCTCGATGACTGTCGATGACCATCGGCCTCCTTCCTCTATGTTCCACCCTATATCGTACAGTCAGATGGTCACTGTGCGTGTACCCATCGTCGACTCTCCAGTCTGAACTAGGGTTTAGACCCGGACTCCAGAAACTCACGTCAATTATGGGCTCAGCATCGTTCCTGCTGTAGGTAATTTTTTCACCTACGTCCGCGACCTCCACGTTCAGGCTAGCCATGGCTTCGAGTAAGGACCGTATCGTTAATTATGAGTACCGTCATTTCGGGTGAAATTGATCAGTGGGGTGAAATTGATCGACGTGAGGACAGTTTTTATTTGTCAAAAATAAAGCTTTGAACTTAAAACACTTTGTAGAAAATGACCATCATCTGGCTCAAGGGTTATTGAATGATGAGCTTACATGTTTTACAGCTAATTAGTCACATATTTCTGTATTAAATTTAATATTTTCCGAAATTGAGTGTTCGGCAAATTTTAAAGACCCTTTCAAACTTTTGTTACCGTAGCTGTATCGTACATGAAATAAATATTCGAATGAATGTTTATAGCTGCCACGTGTTCGCTAAATCCGATTTCGTCACCAAAAGTTCTATAAATATTGATATTTATACATAAAATTATACTTTTGCTAAAGTAATAACTTATTTAGTATGAAAATTGCATACTTTTAGGCGTTTTCTTTAGATTTATCAAACTTTAAACTTAAATAATTAAGAGTTTACCATACTTGTATAAGTTTTAAAAAGCATTTCGCATTCTGGGGTGGTTAATTCAGCTGGAAAATTTATTTTCAGCACTTATAAAGATATTTCACTGACTGATCAATTTCACCCCGAAACTAAAATTTCTCATTTTTTTATTTTAAATGATATTTATTGCAATAAAATGATGCACAGTAAAAATTTTAACTTCGTTGACTGATGAAATTCGTTGCCGTACTTGTTTTAAAGCATTAAGTTTGACCATATCGAAAACTATTCAAAAATTAGAAGCCAAAAACTGTGAAAAGTGATCAATTTCACCCGAAATCACGGTACACCTTAAAATTGCTGTATTTCAAAATGTTTTATTTATTTTGTAAATTAAATTCAATTACATTGTTCATTGACCATCAGAAAAGCCCATGACATGATTGTATATTTAATTTTTCGTGGATCTTGCCACCACTCGCACTTTCTTCTTGGCGTGCTTCATAAGGTTTTGGACAACCGTTCCGACGATGGTTTTGCATACGTTGACCCAGTTTTTCTTGAATTTTGTGACGTCCTCTGCTCCTCTATACTTTTTCCGTAGTTTCCCTTTCATCAAAGTTAACTATTTCTCAATGGGCCTTATTTACGGGCAATTTAGAGGATTCATTGCCTTTTCCACAAATTGAACATTGTTTACTTCATACCTGTCAAAGGTGTCACGCGCATAGTGGCAGGATGCCAAATCCGGCCAAAGTAATGTAGGACCTTTGTGCTTTCAGATGAGTGGCAGAATATGTTTCTGGAGACATTCCTTCCGGTATATTTCGACGTTCATACCTGGGACGGTGAAGAAAGGTGCCGATTTCACACCACATTGACAAAATTGCTTGCCTTTCCCATTTTTTTTCGCAAAAAATCGATTTCTCCTAATTCGTAACATCCGTGCTATGCTTAACAGTGAAAATCTGTGCCCCTGGAAGTACCTTGTAGTCCAATTTGACATATGTACGTTTCATCATCCATGAATATGCACATGCAATTTTTGCTTAAAACATCGTCGTACAGCTTCCAAGCCTGAGTTTTCACATAATCCGCCAGAATTTGACTGCGTTTTGGACATTTCTGTTTTGGGAAGGTCTTCGGGGAATTACGCTCCTTGGCGCGTTGAACCATACCAACAGTCGTTTCACACTTTTTTGCGCAATCTCTAATGGATACCTCCTATTTTCCTTCAACGATTTTGCAAGTTTTGCTGTTCAAATTTGACTTGGACGCACCTGTTTTTTGCCGCGTCCGGGTAAGTCTTTCAGTGTGTTATGCATACCGAATCGTTTGATAGCATTTTGGACAACAAAAACCCAAACACATTCAATTTTTGCTTATTTTCTTAGCGATGATCATTTTTCCTTGCAGTGCCTGGTCACAATCGATTTTCGCTTCTCCTCCGTAAACCCTCGCATTGTTCCACTTGAGGAAAAACTTTAACTTTTGATAAAGGTTATCGTTTGTTTACAACGTTAGCAACACATAGACACAAAGCAGTTAACAAAATAAGGCATAGTCTTTTTAATACAGAGCCTCAAAGGTGTACTCATAATTAACGATACAGTCCTTAGTGCCCAGCCTCTCGCGTTAGCCGATCGGTTCCCCCACTCGATCGCCTAGGTGTTGAAGTCTCAGCCGATGACCGCAGGACCACAAACTCAACCAAAACCACAAATGAGTTTGTGACAGGACTCAACCCTACTAGTGCGCTTGTAAGCACATCTAGCATTTCTGAGAACTGGTCTATAGGCCACCTGGGTGGGACATAACAACTACACTACAGTAATACACCCCGTTGATTTTGCTATTGCAAAGCCCTCGTGCGACCTGGAAACTATTACATGGTTCGGGAAACGACTGGTTGTACAGATCGCCGCTACCCAGTTCTTGTTGTCAAGAGGTATGCGGTAGGGGTCCGCTAGTAGGACGATATCTGTACTTCACTCTGAGACTGGCTGCCACAGCAACTGTTGTGCGGCTTCACAGTGGTTCAAGTTTAGTTGTGTAACCTGCATTATCATTTGGAACTTCGACCTCCTCGCGTGCCTGGACATTTAGGCCCGCCCGTCGTGTGGCCCTTGTTCGCCTTGCAAATCAGGCATTTTGGTGCCAATTTGCTTCTGCTCCGCATCTTTTGCAGAGCTTACTCCGGTCGGGGCCTTTGCACGCCCACGACTTATGCCATTCGAAGCACGCCATTGGCGGCTCATATATACTAAGCGAGGCTCCCCTACGGGAAGCTTGACCGTGGCAATCTGCTTGCCAGCCGGGCCCGCAGGTGGATCGATGCACTTGGTACATTTATTTTGCAGATTTTGCACTGCTGTTTAAGTGCGGCTGCGAGCTCTTTTGCGTCGGCAATCTCGTCCAGGTTTTTACACTGGAGATTGCCTCTGTCATTAGGGCTCTTACCTGCACTTTTCTTCTAGTACTTCTTGGGCTAGTGCTTTGTAGGAGGTGCCTTTGTTGGCCGCCTCCTTCTTCAGCACTAGCATCATCTCTCCAGTTCTTCTGTGCAGGATGCTTTTAAAATCTGCGCCCAGCGGTGATGGGCGACTTTCACCTCGCATGGCCTTCAGCACCTCGGCGTACGTGTCCGGCTCGGTTTTGAAGACCAGCGCATTGCTGCGCTCGCGTTTGCTGGCTGGTTTCACAGTTATCACCCGTTTCTTTTTTCCTACCGTAATTCAAGGGTTCTCTTTCCCTTGGTCCGGTTGGCCTCCGTTCTTTCTAGGGTTGGCCTGCTGGGGCTTGGGTTCCCTGCCCTTTGCGTTTTAGCAATCGGCTAGTTACTCGCGCTGGCCGCCCCCTTTCCCCCCCTTCGGCTTGGTAGCCCGCTCATATTGCGGTTCAGCGCCCCGCTTGAGGTCCGCACCGGTCATCTGAACTGCCTCGACCGGCGCTGAGCCGCATTGTGTTGCGCTTGTTCTACTTCTAAAACTTGAACTCCTTTGCTCGCTGGTGTGGGTGCACCAGCCCCTCGTATTGACGATCTAGCCAAACCTCCACCCTCGAACGAGTTCAACGCCGCTCCTTCCGCTACTCCACTCTCGACGTAGTTGTTATAATTAATGGATTTCGAAGTCATGCCTGTGGGTCCCCCTTAGAGCCACTATCCCACACTGCAAGTGAAGTAGTCGCCAAGGATCCTGGTGGTTATCTATGCAAGCAGGGAGGCCCTTATGAGGGCTGGGCTCAGAGCCGTATCAGCGCTAATCAAGAATGTTCATCTGAACCTACTTCCACCCAATTAGTTTCCTAAGCTGAGCACAGATCAGGAACGTACTTTAAAGCCATGCCACGGCTTTATGGGACGGAAGACAGCGTCGACATTAGCCCATTCACCGTTTCAAGTAAGTGTCACCCGACCTTACTAAGAGGATCAGCGTCATCAGCTCACTTATGCATAGCTACCTAAGCGTGTACCACCTCAGTTGCCAATTATCATGCATGTCCATTGGGGGCTGGCCATTAATTACGTAAGGGTTTGTGGGAGGAGGGGGGTTTGTATACCATAATCAGGAACTTACTGGCATCGTTCTTGATGTATCCGAGGCACTCGTAGCTGGGCTGTGACACCTTGGAAGCGGTGTCATGTCGCTTTTACAGAGTTCAGAAACGTTACGGAGGCGTTACGAAGACGTTGTAGGGATTTCGAAGGATCTCAGATGCGTTACATGGGGTCCGAGGGAGCTTTAGGGGGATTGTGGAAACATTTCAAGAAGTTTCAGAGGATTTTTAGCAGATTTCAACAGCGTGACGGAAGCATTACAATTAACTTGGATGCTTTCGACTGCTGGGAGTTCGTACCGGGAGACTTTTTCGGCTTTCAGTCTTTAGAGCGGTCAGAACTAAAGCATGTTTTCTACGCCCGACGTTTCGATTGTATATTCAATCTTCTTCAAGGGTTCTATAATAGAATTGGACTGAGTTACACTAACAAAGATACACATAATTACATTTGCTTACAGAAAAGTTTAGCTCTTTGTCTGGTGGATTGTTTTTGGTCATTCTCGTCAAGCTTTTGGTGTTCGTCAATTTCCTAAAATTAATTTTCAAAACGAACACATTAGACATCTCACAATATTCAAAATATAACATTCACTAACTATTTTACTGGACAAAACGGAAAAAACTTGGCAACGGTTCACTACTTTGTCTTGTTTCTAACTATTCTAACTATTTTACGATTTCAACCGTCATTTTGTAAAACTATTCTATAGAAGTGGGTCAAATATTGGATGCAAGTTTAGTGGGCAAATGTCTATTGGGTGTCATTGTCATTGTCAGTAGTGTTCGTCAGATTATTATTTGTCTGTCTATCTACATGATTTGTTTTGATTTTTGTCCTTAGTGTATGTAAAATTCCTGCATATGTTGTACTTAAACTATCACAGTCGCTTCGTTTGTTTACTGTTTTTTCGGTGTTGATTATATGGCACACTTCTAAAACAGGGAGAGCGGAGCACCGTCGATGTGAGTCTAGTATCTCCGTACGGTCCAAAGCGAAGCGATGGTTGTTGTCGGCCGAATGATAGACAGACAAATAATAATCTGACGAACACTACTGACAATGACAATGACACCCAATAGACATTTACCCACTAAACTTGCATCCAATATTTGACCCACTTCTATAGAATAGTTTTACAAAATGACGGTTGAAATCGTAAAATAGTTAGAATAGTTAGAAACAAGACAAAGTAGTGAACCGTTGCCAAGTTTTTTCCGTTTTGTCCAGTAAAATAGTTAGTGAATGTTATATTTTGAATATTGTGAGATGTCTAATGTGTTCGTTTTGAAAATTAATTTTAGGAAATTGACGAACACCAAAAGCTTGACGAGAATGACCAAAAACAATCCACCAGACAAAGAGCTAAACTTTTCTGTAAGCAAATGTAATTATGTGTATCTTTGTTAGTGTAACTCAGTCCAATTCTATTATAGAACCCTTGAAGAAGATTGAATATACAATCGAAACGTCGGGCGTAGAAAACATGCTTTAGTTCTGACCGCTCTAAAGACTGAAAGCCGAAAAAGTCTCCCGGAAGCATTACAAAGACGTTTTCGGGGTTTCGGAGGGTCTCAAGTGCGTTACGTGGCGTCTAAGTGGGTTTTAGGGAGACTTTGGAACAGGGATGCCATCTATACAGGTTTATCTGGAGGCAGCTTTCGACTGAGGTATCTGGACACCTGGGAGGAATTTTCGGCGTGGCAGTCGCAATTGCAATCAAACGATCAGATATTCTCCTTCATCCGACGTTTCGATGTGTATTACATCTTCTTCAGGGAATTAGGGGTGTTAATCGCTTTCGTTTTGAAAGGCTTTGTGGAAGCATAATCCGTCCGAAAAACTATTTAAAAAACGTTGGAATCGACTTCTTGAACACTAGTTATGTTTTTTGCCGAATTCGGTTCGCACTTCTAACAACACTTAGCTTAAACAAATTGGCCGTTAGTAGCCTCAAAAACCTTCCTTGGGTGAAAACTAATAGAACAAAACTAAAATGACCAAAATCGGACCTTCCGTTCGCAAGTTATGCGCGGTCCCACGTATGCCACTGCATTTTTATATATATAGATACAGATTTTTCTTGGATAGGATACAGATTTTTCATTAGAATTATTTTATGGGATTCAGATTTTTGAACAAGTGATACCAAAATTCATCTGGTATCTCAGCTTTGGAAGCATATAAGAAAGTTTCTGAAGGTTTCAGCGGATTTCGGAGGCGTTACGAAGGCGATACCAGATATTATTGGAGGCAGTGCTGAAAAATTCATTTCGTTATATCTAAATTTAATCACCTACAGCTCATTTTAGAAGCTGAACCGGAGAATATGATATATGGTAAACTTGTGCGGATAGACCAGCTCTGCAAGAAAGTCACGGAAAAAACGATATTTTTCGAATATTTAAGGTAAATGTCACGGACTACCTTCGAAAAATGCAAATGATATTCACGGTGAATATCATTTGGCATTTTTCAAAGGTATGCCTTGACATTTACCTTAAATATTCAGAAAATAGCTGTTTTTCCGTGACTTTCTTGCAGCACTAGTCTAGACGCACAAGTTTTTCATATACCATATTCTCAGGTTCAGCTTCTAAAATGAGCTGTAGGTGATTGAATTTAGATATGACGAAATGAAATTTTCAGCACTGATTGGAGGTATCGGAGGGTCTTAGGTATGTTACATGGCGTCCGAGGGAGTTTTAGGGGGATTTTGGAGGCATTCCAGGAGGTTTCAGAGGATTTTCAGTGGGTTTCAAAAACGTTACGGAGGTGTTACGAAGACGTTTTCGGGTGTTTCGGATGGTCTCAGGTGCGTTACATAAGAGGTTTTTAGGCGATTTAGGAGGCATTTCAGGAAATTTAAGAAAATGTTCAGTGTATTTCAGAGGCGTTACGAAGATGTTTTCAGAGGTTTCGGAAGGTCTCAGGTGCGTTACATGGGGTTTGAGGGTGTTTACGGGAATATTGGAAGCATTTAAGGATGTTTTAGAGTATTTTTAGAGATACCATCACTAAAACCCTGGAAACCCTTTGAAACGCCCCTGAAGTGCCTTGAAACACATCTGAAACGTCTATAAACAGCTCCGAAAACCTTCCTGCAGGTTTAAGCAAGGTGCATAAAAAGAGATTCCAGTGTGCCATACAATGGCAACTAACATAGTTGGAAATTTGTCCGATACAGACGCTATGAAAAAGTAGTTGCAATATACACTCATCAGTAGAAGCTCTCAGTTATCACAGCTTTGTCTTCGGCAAAGCTTTTTAGAAGGACAGTAAATGCTATTCATGTACCATAGAATAAAATAAAGTTACTATGATGAAGAGTCTAATGTATTATAGACATTCATACATTCAGACATGCAAACATTTCGCAATGAGATACTGAGCAAGTTGAATTGGGTGGGGCAAAATGAAACGCGAAGTTATCCTTCGCCAAAAGTTTGTTTGATTAAAAAAACTATGTGTTCTGACTTTCAAATCGCTTATCATCATTAGATAACATCTTGTTTCATCTTACTCCACCCAATTCAACTTGCTCCGGCGTACCTTATATGATTGTATTTGAACAGTGCTGCCATCTACCAGAAATAATAATATCATGAGTAATCATACGTTAGCCTTTGTTGTCCCCTCAAACTTTACTGAACTTTACATATGTTTATTTCAGAAAACTATTCAAGATTTATAGCGATGATGGAAATGGATTTTTATCTCAATTTTGAATGAAAAAAAAATGCACGTTAACCGATTCAGCGTAAAACAAACGAACGTAAATTAAGATCGGAGTGTATTCAGCATATGACCATGCTGTGGGTGATGGGTTCGATTCCCAGTCGGAGCAGATTTTTTTTTCGTGATGGAAACTTACTGAATGCTTTGAGCATAAAGTATGTTCGTGCTACAACACGATACACGGTGTCAAAATTTTGATTATTAGCGAACTTTCATGTACCTCGGATTTTTCTTCATAGAATGTTAGAATTTTGGCTAAAATGTATAAATGCAAAGTTTGAAAATATTCTATCGGGGAAAATTTGAGTTAGCTGAGTTTTTGGCTATTTCCCATACTAAAAATAAATAATTAGAGTAAGGTGGGGCAAAAGTTCGACCTTAGTTGAAAATTCAACTTTTTTCAAGAACTCGAAGCAGATAAAAATAAATGCATACCATGTGATGATTCTACCATCCATGAGCTAAAAATTTGCTGAACAAAGTTACGCCAAATGTCTTTTCAATTTTGAGTTACAACATTTTTTGTATGTGTGTGTCTAATTCGAACTCTTGCCCCACCACTTGGGCAAAAGTTCGAATCTAGTGTTTGTGGAATTTCACTAACCGTAGCACACTATTTAGACAGTTTGGTAATCTGAATACCTAAAACCTATTAATATTTGATGTTGGAACTGAAATACACTTTAAAGTTCGATCTGGATTTTACCCAAATCAGGGTTAAATTTACTACACCAACAATTAGTAGTTTTCCGACAAATTCAGATGGAACAACATTTTTTTTCAACTTTGATCGAATTTTCATACTAATTCCATCATTTTTAGAGATAATATGTACATTTTGCAGAATTTTAGGTTTTTACCTAAAGTTGCTACATGACTCGAACTCTTGCCCCACAATTCGAACTTTTGCCCCACTATGTGTAAAATACGATTTACAAATCTTTTTTGCAAAAAGTTATACATGCTAAAGCATCTTCAAAATATACCTAGTTACGCCCCAAAATAAAATATCGAATTTGATTTTATTACAATTCTATTCCATGCGTTGGTGGGACCATCGCGTATTACAATTTTTTGATCAAAAACCAACATTTTGTCATAACTTTTCGAAATATTTATCAATTTTCATAATTTTTGGAGTGAAAGACTCTTTTTCAAAAAGGCTTCGAACAACCTTGACACCCGAAAGAAATGATTTGAATTGAGCTCAAAAACTTCAAAAGAAACTCTTGCCCCACTCGAACTTTTGCCCCACTTTACTCTACAACATTTTTTGTATGTGTGTGTCTAATTCGAACTCTTGCCCCACCACTGGGGCAAAAGTTCGAATCTAGTGTTTGTGGAATTTCACTAACCGTAGCACACTATTTAGACAGTTTGGTAATCTGAATACCTAAAACCTATTAATATTTGATGTTGGAACTGAAATACACTTTAAAGTTCGATCTGGATTTTACCCAAATCAGGGTTAAATTTACTACACCAACAATTAGTAGTTTTCCGTCAAATTCAGATGGAACAACATTTTTTTTCAACTTTGATCGAATTTTCATACTAATTCCATCATTTTTAGAGATAATATGTACATTTTTCAGAATTTTAGGTTTTTACCTAAAGTTGCTACATGACTCGAACTCTTGCCCCACAATTCGAACTTTTGCCCCACTATGTATAAAATACGATTTACAAATCTTTTTTGCAAAAAGTTATACATGCTAAAGCATCTTCAAAATATACCTAGTTACGCCCCAAAATAAAATATCGAATTTGATTTTATTACAATTCTATTCCATGCGTTGGTGGGACCATCGCGTATTACAATTTTTTGATCAAAAACCAACATTTTGTCATAACTTTTCGAAATATTTATCAATTTTCATAATTTTTGGAGTGAAAGACTCTTTTTCAAAAAGGCTTCGAACAACCTTGACACCCGAAAGAAATGATTTGAATTGAGCTCAAAAAATTCAAAAGAAACTCTTGCCCCACTCGAACTTTTGCCCCACTTTACTCTACTATTTTAGCCCACAAAACGTCCCATACAAAATGTATGGAAAAATTTTCACCGATGAAATATTTTCTAGTTTTCCGATTCTGAATATATAGCCCAAATACTAATCATTTCCGAAGAAAAATCTGAGGTACATGAATGTTCGATAATAACCGAAATTTTGACACCGTGCGATATATGGGATCAAAGTACTAAATACTAGGGGAGAGGGGAAATGTTAAAATGCCCAACTCATAAAGGCATTCCTGAATATGGTTTGTGATATGATCTGATCATTACTATAGGTGAATGGTATCAAGATATCTTTGCAGAAAACATCCTTCTAGAAACCAGGCAGGCAAAGCCACGGAAAATATTTTGATTTAAATAAAAATCGTCAATTTCCGGTTTTTCTTGCTTGACATTATTATCAGCCATATGTGTTTTCAAGCATATTGAGAAATACATGGAGGCGCATGGTTGTTGGTGCCAACGGTATTCATGTTAGGAATCATTCAAATATTACGACGATCGTTTAGAGGACAGGGCTTTCAATAAAAGTGCTAAATATACGAAAAAGTGTGACAGAGGAGGGAAACGGGGTCTGCAATGCCCGAAAAATGGACTAATTGACATCTTACCCCATGGCAGATGGCCTTTTTGCGCGACTTGCATTTTACGAACCAACTGTGAAAATCGATTAATATTTCTGTAGTAGTATCAAGCAAATGTTGTTTAGTTGATGTTACCACTTTGAATACCTTAAAAATGAGACTAGGGTGCGGGCACCGGTTTTGGCCAGTCTAAGGGAAATCATTTTTATAAAAATAACCAAAAATCCTATGAAAACAACCAATGCGTCAAAGGAAAGGTTTCAATCTATATTTTGATGGAAAAATGCAGAAATTATGCCAATACTTGATTTTTGTATTAAAAGTGGCACTGGCCAAAATAGAAGCTCTGCCGCAGTTTTGGCCATATTCTTAAGTTTGGTTTCTATTTTGGCCAATCACGTGTATTTCTTATGGGAGTGGCCAAATTAGAAGCACCCTGGCCAAAATAGATATATGGGAGCAGATTTTTTAAGGAAATATATTTTTTTCTTCCAGTTTTTAATCAAAATGTGTGGTTTTCACAGCTGTAATCATCATATTGTATTAGGATCTACTAGTAAAAAATAAATTTACGCCGATTTAGATCGCAACAGGCTCAATACCGCACTATGGCCAAAACTCCGGGCTGGCCAAAACTGAAGCTTCTACCCTATCAATCATTGAAACGATGAAAGTTTGAAAAATGGCATCTCACGTTGCTATTTTCACGACAAACACAGTGACATCCTCGTACAACCTTATTTTCTGTACTATTGATAAAAAGACAACTAAAGTGTGACTTATCAGTGCACTGACTGATTGTTTGACTGTTCTACATTTATTTATATTATTCTTTTAATTCGATGGGTGTTCAGTTCATTTCACATCAGATGTCCACTATGCCTCGAAGCCTGCTGTTTTTAGTAGTTTAAATTTTAAATCAATATAACTGCCATTCTGTACTCATGTAGTAGATCATATGTAGTTAATATAAATCAACAATAAGACAGCCATGTAGCCTATTCCGGTCAATTCCTAGTATATGTAATTGCTTTCGCTGACATGAATTTTAATGCGACCTTTATAGTTTTAATGGAATCATTTGTCTTCATCTGACGTATCTGAATAATCAAAATGATATTCAAATCCAAAACTAATAACGCTGTCTATAAGCTACTCATATCACGTCTATCTTTGTCAAGCAAGCCATCCCTTGGGCAAACCCACATCGCACTTCCGTAAACAGCCGGAACAAATCTGGATAAACCGTATTATCAACGACGACGACAGGACAACAAACTCGCGCAAGTGGCTGTCGTGCAAACCCTTTTCGGTGGTGCCAATCTTGTAAACATACCTACCGCACTCGTTTCAAGGCCGAGCAGCCAAAAGTGGTTTTTCACTCACTATCAAGCCATCCATATCTACTCTCAGTAGAACTAATGATGGCGGGCGCGATTGTTTGTGTCTATTTTTTACGCAACCAACATTATTAAATTATCGTTCACCGTTCCCCGGTATTATGTGGAGCAATTTCATTCAATTAATCTTAATCCATCCGCAGTTGTTGGTATAGCGTTTGAGCCATTGAGAAGTTTGTCGCAATGATGATTTGGGTATCCGCGGGAAAAAGAAACGTGCATTGTAGGTATTCACTATTCAGAAGTCTGTAATTCATGGCGTTTCGGGTACCATGAGTGCAGAGAAGATGGATCGACGCTAAATGAGTCCCAACCTCACGGTTCCAATGGATGAATTTCCGCTCCTGTGTCACAAAAACACAGTGTTGTATACTGGTTGATAAAAACTCGTTAGTTGTTTGTAAAACAGTGAATAATATGTATTGATTTACTAAACTTGAAATACCCCATATCAGTTCATAGTCTGTATCGACGTAAACCACAAACAGCCACGTCACTCCATCGTCACACGAAAATTTGCATGCTATAAAATTGTGTTTTCTCAAATTATCGGATGTACGGTACACTGAACCAGCATGTCACTCTCAAGTCTAATCATTGCGGCACATTAGATTAGAGTAGTACGTAGGTACTGGCTCTAAGTAGGCACATACTGGCGGATAAGTAATGTGATGTCACATTAGCCGCGTGCGCGCTCCCACGACTAGAATAGGTAACAACGCTGCCGCGGCTATTAGGCACCTAAATATTTCGATAAATATCACGTTTGAACATTGCACCGCGGTGTCGTCCGTCCGCTCACCCGTGCATGTCATTGTGTAGTAGATACATAGATGCACGTTCAACCCGGTAGCTCCACCTATAATGCAATTGTCTTCTCTAGAGCCGGCTTTAAAAAATGAAACAATCAATGAACGCACAAGCTTAGAGCAGTGATGTTTTACAGTTTTATGAGATTATTTCTGGAATAAAAGGGGTAATAACTTGGTACCATAGGGTTGCCAAGAATACCGAGCTCCCTTTAAAACTAATTAGTCACCTCCTCGAATTTCGCATTACGTAAGTTAAGAATTAATACCTCTAATAATTGTAAAACGTGACATTCTTGGCTTTTGCAGCATGATAAAGCAACGAGAACAAAATAAATGGTAATCTTTGACTTGAACAGTTAAACCCTTAAATCTCAAATAACATTTCACAAAGTCCTAAGATTATTTGTATTCTTTTTGAGTCTATCTACCTGGGGTTCATTGATTATGAACCGCCTCAATCACGAAAAATGTGTCTCTCAAGCGCAAGGGTGCCTGCTTAATACTCACCTGTTATTTGTCGAACTGTTAGTCCTTTGTCCTTAAATAAAATTTGTGAAAACTGTAAATATTGTAAATATTGCCTAACTGTTAGACCTAACCTAATTAGTACAAAAAACACAAAAAAGCCGGATCACGGTTAACAACGGTTAAGTGTTGAAAACGAGCAAATCGAAGGTGAGAACAATGGTGAAATAATAACCAGTTGTGATGCTACAAAGTGTCACGGTAAAGGCTGGGTATGCTGCGCAATTCAGATCCCATTGTGATCCACTAGCCTCTTCCCAGCAACTCCTATCCCTATCTCCTCGTGGTACCGACCGGAAACTATGAGCAACCTTAGGGAAGATCGGGTAACCAACCCCGGTGGGAACTTTGGCCGTAGGCTGACATGGTAGGGAGGGGGGTTCGCTTCGGCAAACCTGAGCGTCTGTTCTCCAGGAGGAGCGGCTCACAACAGCATCTGATCCCCATGTTAGGGGCAGCTGATCAACATCCGAGTGCCAGGGAAGGAGTCTAAGCTCAACTGTGCACTATGGTCCTCCGCAAAGTAGGGGGCTGGGGTCAGGCCCTACGAGCCATCCGTAAAAAAAAACATTGTAACGGAAGATCAGCAACAGAATAAAACGAACCGAGAACAACGGCAATGACCCCAGCGAACAAAAAGGACTTGCGATTGGATACTCGGTACGTGGAACTGCCGATCTCTCAACTTCATTGGAAGAACCCGCATACTCGCCGATCTACTGAAGGACCGCGGGTTCGGCATCGTAGCGCTGCAGGAGGTGTGTTGGACAGGACCCATGGTGCGAACGTTTAGAGGTAATCATACCATCTACCAGAGCTGCGGCAACACACGCGAGCTGGGAACAGCTTTCATCGTGATGGGTGATATGCAGAGGCGCGTGATCGATTGGTGGCCGATCGACGAAAGAATGTGCAGGTTGAGGATCAAGGGCCGATTCTTCAACTTCAGCATTGTTGGGAGGAGTTCGGGGCAGCATATCGAAAACTGTTCTTGGAGTACTGTTCGACACACTCAAAACTAAAAATATATTTAATTCAAATTGCGATGTAATCATATAATCCAGGGCATAATACATAATTCATTGCCATTACTTACAAACTCAGTTTTCCAATCAACAATCCTGCCTGCGAACCATCCAATCTCCCTACAATTAATACCCTACAACGAAACTACACAATTAGCACATGCATCTACAGTGCCACATAACTACTCACGGTAAGTATCAACTCGCTCACTAACGTTAATCGAGGATTCAGACCTTGCTTCTCCAGCAACAATTCTAGGCCTGCAGTAGATATACATTTTATTTGGATGGTGAATATATGATTTAACTAGATTACCTACTATTTTACGCAATAATTTCAATCCACTTCAATAAACTTTGCTATCAACATTCAAGAGTAGCTATATACATCTAACATGTCAGCGCCCTAGGTTTAGACAGTCATTGGCACTGCTTGTCATCGCAAACTGGGAAGGCCGCGTTCACGCAACGAACCCTTCCTATCCCGGCGTAACAGCTCCCCCGCCCGTAAGCCCTGTTGTCGATTGTGATCACCACTGCGCTTACCACTTTTATCCTCCGATCTCCAGTACAGCTAGTTTTGCTACCGCTCGCTTTTTCATTCCTGTGCTAGTACGTACCATTGCGGATCGTATCCTTCCGTCATTTCCTGCGAACACTTCTTCCACGACTCCGCGCTCCCAGCTTTTTCGCCTTTCTGAATCAGCAACATATACTAGATCTCCAATGGCCACAGTTGTCCGTTCATCGAACCACTTCGTCCGCCGATTCATCATGGGAAGATATTCTCGTTGCCAACGCCTCCATAATTCTTCTGCTAAATACTGTGCTTGATTATAGCTGCTCCGTAGTCTATCAGCCAGCTCTATTGAGTTCCTTGATGGCATGCAATCCACCAAAGAACAACTCCTCAAAAAATGATTTGGAGTAAGTGCCTCCTTGTCCTCTTGAACGTTGGTAGAAACATACGTTAACGGGCGTGAGTTAATCAAACTTTCTGCTTCTATCAGAGTTGTTTGTAGAATTTCATCCGTTATTCTTTCTCCGTGTGCAAATACTGCCATTGATTTCCTTTACGGATCGAACCATGCGTTCCCACACGCCTCCCATATGGGGTGCTGATGGTGGGTTAAACGTCCACTTCGTCCTGGCTCCAGTGAACGTATCAGCACATTCCGAGTTTATGGATCGGATTTGTTCAGCTAAATCTCGACTAGCTCCCACAAAATTGGTTCCGTTATCGGAAAAGATCTCAACCGGGCTCCCACGTCTCTTTACGAATCGGCGAATCGCCATTTCACACGACTGTGCCGTTAAACTGTATACCAGCTCTAGGTGCACAGCACGCACTGTCATGCACGTAAATAACGCTATCCATCGCTTCTCTCGTCTTCGTCCTACAACAACTTCCACCGGACCGAAATAGTCCAAACCGACGTATGAGAATGGGTGTTCTCTCACTGCCATCCGAGATATTGGAAGCGGCGCCATTCTTGGAACCGCAGGCTTCGCCTTTTGAACCTTGCACCAAACACAATCTCGTGCAATTCTGTCAACCAAAGATCTCAGGCATGGAATGTAGAACCGCTGAAGTACTTCGTTTACCACCATTTCTCGACTACCGTGACCACATTCTTGATGGTACCGCTCCACTAGTTTTCTGGAAATTATATGCTCCTTTGGTAGTATGATCGGGAACCGTACATCAAACGTTGCATAGTCCGCCGCTGTAGTTCTACCTTCCATTCGTATGACTCCGTGTTCATCTAAGAATGGCGACAGTCGGTACAAAGGACTGCTCTTCTCCACCATTCTTCGCTGGGAAATGGATGGATCTTGATTTTTTATCAACGTTTTCACATCATCTGGAAACTGTTCTCCTTGTGCTACACGCCAGATAAAATTTTCCGCTAACTGGTACTCCTCCTGTCGCAGCGGAACTTGCTCTCCTGGAATCTTCATAGGTCCTTTATTCAAGGTCGGTAGCGCCTCGATTGGTAGTTTGTTTATTCTGCGCCGACAATTGGAAACAAAACGGTAGATTGATGCAACCGTTCTTACCAGCACCTTCCACTTAGAAATGTGTTTTATCCTGGGTAACACCGCGTCTGGCAAAACTATATCATGAAGTAGCACACTAGCTCGTAGTTCTTCTTCAATTTCAACCGGTTTCCATCTTTGCGCAGGCCAATCACTTTCGGGTTTCCTCAGGAAATCTGGGCCACAAAACCATCTGCTACCGGAACTTATTTGTGTTGTCGGTCCCCACTTGGTAACGTCATCTGCAGGATTGCATTTTGTGGGCACCCAGTGCCAGTCGTTCGGACTTGTAATACTCAATATTTCACCAATTCTGTGGGCTACGAATGGTTTATACCGCCTCACGTCCGATTTCACCCACGATGCAACTGCGTTCGAATCGGTCCATAGAAAACGTTTCTTCGCCTCAACTGAGTGATTTTCACTTATCGCCTTCATTAATCTCGCTCCTAGTACAGCTGCTTCCAATTCTTTCCTCGGAATAGACAGGTATTGTAAAGGTGCTACCTTGGCCTTTGCCTCCACGAATGCACAGTGCACACTTTCTCCATCTGCAAATCGGAAGTAGGCTACACATCCATACGCGTCCTCTCCAGCGTCCGTAAATACATGCAGTTGCATTGTCTCATATGCAGTTGAACTCAGTCGTCCGAGATAACATCGAGGAATACTTATATTATTTATTAGGGGAAACAACTCTGTCCATCGAAGCCAACGATCATAGTGTACCGGTCCAATTCTCTCATCCCAACCGATGCCACTTCGCCATAAGTCCTGCATCAAGATACGGCCGTGAATCAAGATCGGTGCCAGAAACTGCTTCGGGTCGAACATGCTCATGATGCAGCGTAAAGCGATTCGTTTTGTAGGCCATGCTCCTTCTTGAATGTAAGGCCTCAAGTCGTCTCAGAATTCGGTAGAGAATACAAACGAATCAGTGTCGGGTCGCCACATAACTCCCAGAACTCTTTCTGCCTCGGAAGTTACATCAAATGACTTTGCCGTTTTTGATTCCGCTTCACCGAGTTCTTCCAAAACTATCGGTGAGTTGCTCATCCAATTCCGTATTTCGAAGCCAGCGTCTGCATGCACTTTCCTGACTTCTTTAGCTCGTACTATTGCTTCATCTTCCGTATCTACACTATCGAAATAGTCGTCAACGTAATGTTTACGAATTATGGCGTCTGCGGCTGCTGGATAATCCTGTAGATGCTCTTGAGCATTGAGATTTTTTACAAACTGCGCCAAGCAGGGAGAACAGCTTGCACCAAAAATAACCACGTCCATCACGTAGATATCCGGTTCGCGGTTGACATCTGATTTGAACAAGAAACGTTGGGCCTGTCTATCTTCCTGTCGCACCAAAATCTGGTGAAACATTTCTCGAATGTCACCACCGAACGCCACCTTTCGCTCTCGAAATCCGTTGATTACTCCGGACAATGATGCAACCAGATCTGGTCCCTTCAAAAGGCTTTCGTTGAACGAAACACCGTTCGCCTTCGCTGCTGCATCCCACACCATCCTTATTTTTCCAGGTTTCTTTGGATTGACGACGTAGTTCAAGGGTAAGTACCAGCACTGCTCCGGCGGTGTCTCTGTCATTTCACTTTCCGTGATCTTATGCGCGTAACCCTTGGCCACATACTCGTCAATTTGCTTCTGCAGTACTTCTCGGATGCTCGGATTCCGGTCCAATCGAGCTTCTATGTTCTTCATTCGCTTATACGCCATCGCGTAACTTTTAGGAAAATTCGGTGCTCCATCTTTCCAAAGAAGTCCGGTTTCAAATCGGTCACCAATTCGTCTTGTAGTCCGTTTGAGAATCTCTCGAGCCTTGCAATCATCTTTTGACTCCAATCGCACTGGGGAAACACCTACGGCTTCAAGTTGAAAGTTGTCACGTAACATTTGATTCAAGTCCTGGTCCGCTTTACTACACTCGTCGCAAGCACATCGGTGATGACCAAGAAAATGGACATCTGACAGTATATTCGGCCTCGGACCATAAATTGTCCAACCCAACTTGCATTTAACAGCGACTGGCTGTCCCTTTTGTCCGATACGCGAGGCCACCGGAGCGATAAGGTGCATGTTGTCAATCCCGATCAACAACTTCGGCGTATCTAGCTTATAGCTCTGTATTTCAACTCCATTCAGATGTCGGAACTCTTCGATTAGCTCATCTGCATCCAACTGTTGGGCCGGAAGATCTAGCTTGGTAACTGTCCTAGCCACGCATAGTTCAAATTCCTTTCTTTGATCGATTCCGGTAATCCTCATCTCAACGTTTGTTGAATGAGTTTCTGTACGGCTGACTCCATTTGTCCAACGCATTTCAAATGGTTCCCGAGGCCCGTTCAACTGAAGAAATTCAGCTATCTCATTATCGATCAGTGACGTAGACGATCCTTCATCTACAAGGGCGAGCGTGTTGCATCTTCTGTTTTCCCCATATAATGTAACGGGAATTATGCGGAACAATGCGGTTTTACTCGGCAGAGTGTGACTGTTACAACGTGCCTCCATATTGGCGCCTTCGGTCATCGGAGGATGCAGCAATGTGTGATGTAAACCATTGCATCCGTCCACCTCACAACGCACCTTAGATCTGCAAGGCCATTTCCCATGGTTGAATATGCAAAGCGTGCACAGGCCCATATGCTTCACCATCATCCACCTACGCTCCAAGCTTGTGTTCCGGAACTCTCGGCAATCCCGTCCTAAATGACCCGGCTCGTCACAGATAGAGCAACTGAAGTCCTTTTTTTGAGAACTCTGTACCGATGTAGGCTGTATTTTGTCGAACAGGTTATTTTTGACATAGTTTTCCTCGTAATCCTCTTTCATTAGATGAGTGTAAACCTTGGCCTTTGGTTTCTCACGCCTTCTTGAAGAGCCTATTTCAATCCTTTCGAACGTCACTTCTAATGCCTTATCAACCAGATCCTCCATGAACTTCCCGAAGGTCTTCAGGTCAACCACTCGGAAATTTCGTTTGAATTCAACCCATTGCATGGCATAACACGGTGGCAGCTTTTGGATTAGGCTCTGCATTAATATGGGGTTCTTCAAATGGTCGCTGAGTTTGGAAACTTCTAGATGTTGGATGAATTCACCAATTGCACTTCCAAATTCGATCACAGACTCCAAGTTATCCGAATCTGGTCCTTCGAGTCTCTGAATTCGTTGTGCTAGCATCGTTGACAAAATTTCGGGATTACCAAAGCGGCGACGAAGCTTCTCGATGATCATTGGCACGTTTTCGGGTAACAGCAACAGGCTCCGAACTATTTCTATTGCCTTTCCTTGCAACGACTGTTGAAGACGGACGAGGTTTTCTGCATTGGTGAATCCACACGATGCATTCGCTTGTTCATAGGCGCTTATAAACAGCGGCCAGTCTTGCGGTTGACCTGAGAATGCAGGCAGGTTTTTCGGGAACACCTGTCGTGAAGCAATCTGAAGCGCCGTTGGTCCCACTACCACGCTGGAACTCCTTTGCTGCGTTTGACGCATTCGTCTCATTTTGTTCACGTTAGTATCCGGCAATAACAATGAGAATTGACTGACGTCAACATCGGAAGCGATATTCGACCGCCTCGACCTACCAGGTTCTACAGCATTACATGAGTTCATCCATCCTTGTACCTTATCGATGTAGCTAGTATCACTCTTTGCTGCTTCCTCAAGATCTTCATTGCACTCGGATTCTTCTTCAATCAGCTTAGAAAGCTGCTGTAACTCCTCCAACTCGCGACGTTGTCGTTCAATCTGTTTTTGCTTCACCTTTAACATTTTCAACTGGGTTTCTTCTTCTAGAGCTTCCAAGCGACTTCTCTCCTTCATTTCTTCAATTCGTTTCATCGCCATGTCCCGCTTGGAACTTCTAGTCTTACTACTACCACTTTTGTGACTGTCGGAACACGACTTTCGACCACTAACGGAATTGCGACCGTGCGAGGGATCGGTTGGTATTTTATCAATGTTTATTTCGCCCCCCGTCCTGGACGGCCCTGCCTGACTTGTCCCCCCTTTCACAGAGTGTCTAGAATCCTTTATTTCAACGATTTTCTTCTGATCTTCCTTTGACTTACCGGCAGGGTACGAAAAACGGATCACGCCGAAAAACAAACGCTTTGTCCTAAGCGGTGCATGTCGGTAACAAAGGCGCTCCGCAACAAACGCATGTCAAACGATGAGAGCAATAAAACAAATATCGCTTGCCATGCGTATGCCAATATTTCGGCTTTTCTTCTGAAATTTTCGACCCACATCATCGAATGCATGAGCATTTGGACGAATTAAGACTCTTGCCATCCTCAGAGTCGAGTTTAAGTTGTAAAACAATGCGAAAATCACGATGCGAATAGAACAAGACAAATATTCCTACCGTTTTTGTTGTGAACAAACTCGAGAGCGATTTTGTCATTATCTGCTAACAAAAAAACAAAGCGTTGTTGCCGTGCCTTCTTTGTTGCCTATTTTTCGCATGCGGTGCCATATTCTGCGTACACTGCTTACCGGTATGCTCTTTAATACTACCCTTTTTAGCTGCACGTGGTGGTTGCACACGGCTGACTCCAGGCTGGCCTAGCGATTCACGAGCGGATACGTCCTCACCGAGGCACGTACGGCAGTACCAAACAAGCTCCGCTATACTTTGGTCCACTCCGACACATGAAAAGTGGTGCCACCTTTTACATCGACTGCACTGCACCATTGCATCATACTGATCATCTTCGTTACAGCACGGGTAGTTCGCATCCTGTGATGAGTTTTTTTGAGTATTGTTGGGAGGAGTTCGGGGCAGCATATCGAAAACTGTTCTTGGAGTACTGTTCGACACACTCAAAACTAAAAATATATTTAATTCAAATTGCGATGTAATCATATAATCCAGGGCATAATACATAATTCATTGCCATTACTTACAAACTCAGTTTTCCAATCAACAATCCTGCCTGCGAACCATCCAATCTCCCTACAATTAATACCCTACAACGAAACTACACAATTAGCACATGCATCTACAGTGCCACATAACTACTCACGGTAAGTATCAACTCGCTCACTAACGTTAATCGAGGATTCAGACCTTGCTTCTCCAGCAACAATTCTAGGCCTGCAGTAGATATACATTTTATTTGGATGGTGAATATATGATTTAACTAGATTACCTACTATTTTACGCAATAATTTCAATCCACTTCAATAAACTTTGCTATCAACATTCAAGAGTAGCTATATACATCTAACATGTCAGCGCCCTAGGTTTAGACAGTCATTGGCACTGCTTGTCATCGCAAACTGGGAAGGCCGCGTTCACGCAACGAACCCTTCCTATCCCGGCGTAACAAGCATAATAAACGTGCACAGCCCACACTCCAGAAGCACTGATGATGACAAGGACGCATTTTACGCGCAGCTCGAACGCGAGTACAATCGCTGCCCAAGCCACGACGTCAAGATCATCATAGGAGATTTGAACGCTCAGGTAGACAAGGAGGAGGAGCTCAGTCCGACGATTGGAAAGTTCAGCGCCCACCAGCAGAAGAACGAAAACGGCATATGACTCATTGATTTCGCCGCCTCCAAAAACATGGCCATACGTAGCACCTTTTTCCAACACAGCTTCCCTTATCGTTACACCTGGAGATCACCACAGCAGACGGAATCTCAAATCGACCACGTTCTGATTGACGGACGGCACTTCTCCGACATTATTGACGTCAGGACCTATCGTGGTGCCAACATCGACTCGGACTACTATTATGTGATTGTCAAACTGTGCCCAAAACTCTCCGTCATCAACAATGTACGGTACCGACGACCGCCACGGTACAACCTAGAGCGACTGAAACAACCGGATGTCGCATCAGCATGCGCCCTCGTCGCGTTGCCAGACGAGGGCGAGCTCGATGAGGCTCCTCTAGGAGTTCATTCAAATATTACGTAACGCGAAACAAATGAATTCTGGACCCCCTTCCTCCCCCACGTAACAATGTTTGCATGGGAAATTTTGAAATTTTGTATGGAGCGTAACACAGCACTAGACCCCCTCCCTCCCCCTTTAGCCTTACGTAATATTTGAACCAGCCCTAGAGGACTGCTGGGGTACAGTGAAAGCAGCCATCATCGACGCAGCCGAGAGCACCATCGGGTACGTGGAACGGAATCGACGAAACGAATGGTTCGACCAAGGTAGTCACTCTACACACTTCATTTGTGCCAACGTTTTTTCAATGTGCCTACCAGTGTGCACTGGTGTGCCCTAGTGTGCTGAGGTGCCGAGGACCAGCTTTCCTCGCTTGCCATAATGGCGGATGCACTGAACTGAAAACATGATAAACTTATCTCAGCAAACATTGAGTACGAGGAAAAAATGCCCATTGTCATGAAAATCGCTTCTGCAAGTTTTTCTGTTTATTTATATTTTGGATTTCCTTATTAAAATTATTTATTTTATATTTTATGTTTAGGAGCGGAGCAAATATCTATTTACAGCATGATGCCCTTAGATTCCTCAAAAATATACGTTAAGAAACTGCCAAACCCATCACTTTCTTTTACGGAATTGCCCAAATCTCCTGTTCTCATGTCACGACAGTCCGGTTAAATAGCTTAGTTCTAGGACGTACTAATCGGGAGGAAAGAACTTGAGTATTTTCGGTAGTTTTGATTACTTTCTCATGAGGGATTTTGTCGGCCAAATTTCAGTATAATTCAGTTTAGTTGGCAATATTTTTAAGTTTAATTTTGATCCCCTTGACCCACATAACAAGAGAACAAAACTGGTGAAACTTAAGTCCTCGTACGTTGAACTGTTAGTACGAAATACGGAACAGGTTATTCTCGTAATGTTTTCTAGGACAGATTTGGAGTTACTACTTTTACTATGACCTTAAAGGGTAGTAGGGGTAACGGGTGAAGACCTGTAACGATAGAATAGATGGTAGTCCTTCGAGGTGAACCTTAGACCTGATGATAAAATGATAATGTATTTCGGGGTTTTGACTTGATTGACATTAGGAATAAATGTTTTCCAAACTGAAAATATCCCGATCATCGTTTCCGAGATAAAGACGATTTAATTCTTAAAATTAAGGCAACATCAGAGGTTGATCAAACAAAGGCTCTTGTGGGAGTTATGTGTTCACGAGCCTCTCGTGGGGATGAAGTATAATGCTGCAACGACGTAGTCTCCATATGATGACCGATTGACAAATTCATATCACCAAACCGCACCAAACCAGTATAGGCAACAGTCCGTAATGTTGATTATCGTTTTTGAACCTAAAATGTGAAGAAAATAATGTAAAATGACCAATGGAAATGTGAATAAGACAAATTCTTGCCGAAGCGACTTTCACGTTTTGACAGCTGGACATTTTTCCTGATTTCAAAGTTTGTTGAGATGATTTTCTCATAATTTCAGTTTAATGTTAAACTGTGCCAGCCGGTGCCACTAGTCTATGGTGCACTGGTGTGCCCAGTGTGCCCAAGGCACACTGTGTAGAGTGACTACCCCTTGGGTTCGACGAAGAGTGCTGAACGGTTCTGGAGAAGAAAAACGCAGCGAGGGCGGTAATGCTGCAACAAGGAACTCGACAGAACGTGGAACGTTACAAACAGAAGCGGAAACAGCAGACCCACCTCTTTCGGGAGAAAAAGCGCCACCTGGAAGAAGCGGAGTGCGAAGAAACGGAACTGCTGTGCCGTTCCCAAGAATCACGGAAGTTCTGTCAGAAGCTCAACGCATCTCGCAAGGGTCTCGAGCCGCGAGCCGAAATATACAGGGATAAAGACGGAGGCCTCTTGACGGACGGACGTGAGGTGATCGAAAGGTGGAAGCAGCACTTCGAGCAGCACCTGAACGGCGTGGAAAACGTAGGCACTGGAGCCCACGGCAACGGAAGAAATGACGACGCCAGTGCAACGGAGGACGGAAATGAACCAACTCCCACGCTGAGGGAAGTTAAGGATGCCATTCACCAGCATAAAACCAACAAAGCAGCTGGTAAGGATGGTATTGCAGCTGAACTCATCAAGATGGGCCCAGAAATGTTGGCCACCTGTCTGCATCGGCTGATAGTCAGGATCTGGGAAACCGAACAGCTACCGGAGGAGTGGAAGGAAGGGGTAATCTGCCCCATTCACAAGAAAGGCGACCATTTGGAATGTGGGAACTTCAGGGCGATCACTATTTTGAATGCTGCCTACAAAGTGCTATCCCAGATCATCTTCCGTCGTCTGTCACCTAAAACGAATGAGTTCGTGGGAAGTTATCAAGCCGGCTCCATCGATGGCCAGTCGACAACGGACCAGATCTTCACCGTACGGCAAATCCTCCAGAAATACCGTGAATACCAAGTCCCAACACATCGACCTCAATGCGGCATACGACAGTATCGACCGCGCAGAGCTATGGAGAATCATGGACGAAAACGGCTTTCCTGGGAAGCTGACTAGACAGATTAAAGCAACGATGGACGGTGTGCAAAACTGCGTAAGGGTTTCGGGTGAACTATCTAGTTCATTTGAATCTCGCCGGAGACTGCGACAAGGTTACGGACGCTCATGCCTACTCTTCAACATCGCTCTGGAAGGTGTGATGCAACGAACCGGGCTCAACAGCCGGGGAACGATTTTCACAAAATCCGGTCAATTTGTGTGCTTTGCGGACGACATGGACATTACTGCAAGAACATTTGGAACGGTGACAGAGCTGTACACCCGCCTGAAACGCGAAGCAGCAAACGTCGGACTGGTGGTGAATGCCTCAAAAACAAAGTACGTGCTGATAGGCGGAACCGAACACGACCGGATCCGTCTGGGTAGTAATGTTACGATAGACGGGGATATTTTCGAGGTGGTGGAGGAATTCGTCTACCTCGGATCCTTACTGATGGCTGACAACAACGTGAGCCGTGAAATTTGAAGGCACATCATCCGCGGCAGTCGGGCCTACTACGGGCTCCAGAAGAAACTGCGGTCGAAAAAGATTCACCCACGCACCAAATGTACCATGTACAAAACTCTAATAAGACCGATGGTCCTCTACGGACACGAGACATGAGCCATGCCCGAGGACGATCTGCAAGCACTCAGAGTTTTCGAGCGACGCGTGCTAAGGACGATCTTCGGCGGTGTGCAGGAGAACGGTGTGTGGCGGAGAAGGATGAACCACGAGCTCGCTGCATTTTACGGCGAACCCAGCATCCAGAAGGTGGCCAAAGCCGGAAGGACACAGTGGGCAGGGCATATTGCAAGAATGCCGGGCATCAACCCTTCAATGCTGGTGTTTGCTACTGATCCGTTTCGTACAAGAAGGCGTGGAGCGCAGAGAGCACGATGGGCGGACCAGGCGGAGCATGACCTGTCGAGCATTGGGCGCGACCGAGGATGGAGAGCGGCAGCCACAAACCGAGTATTGTGGCGTACTATTGTTGATTATGTCTTGTCTTAAATGTGATGTATGATGTTACAAAGTGAAAATGGCCGAAGAACTACAGAAGAATTAATCGAACATCATTGATTCGCTGGCGTTGTTGGAGCGATACGTCAAGGAGTATGAATCAGAAACGAAGCAAGCTCTGCTAGTGGAAGCGTGGGCAAAGCGGTTGGATAAGCTGCACGACCAGTACCACGAAATCGCGGTACAATTGGAGTTGCTATCGACCGAATATCTCCCTATCGACCTGAAGCAGAAACTGATGAAAGTGGACCGCAAATACTACGTGCTCTCTGCTTTCTGACTGAGTAGAGTAAGTTGTTCAAATCTTCTACTTTCTCTACTAGCATACAGCCACCGTCGGGATAATGAAATTTGTAAAAACTGTAAATATTGTAAATAGTATCTACCTGTTAGGGATTTGGGACAGAAGGTTGAAGGACAAATGGTCGAAGGACAAAAGGTTGACGGACAAAAGGTCGATATACAAAGGGTCGAAGGACAAAAGGTCAAATGGACAAAAGGTCGAATGGGACAAAAGGTCGGATGGACAAGAGGTCGAATGAACAACAAATTTAGTTACCAGCTGGTGTGTCAAACTTTTTTTTTTGTCTGTATTAACGAGATTTTTAAACCTAGGCTAGTTCATCTCGGGATCCACGTTTTACTTCCCTTCCGAAGGAAGAACCCACATTTTGTGAGTATGTCGGGGGTGGGATTCGATCCCAGGTCCTCGGCGTGATAGTCAAGTGTTCTAACCACCACACCAGGTCCGCTCCACTGGTGTGTCAAACTTAAAAGACAATATTTTTGATGAGCTTTTGTTGCTGCTCATTGAGAGAAACATTATAGTGTTGTTATAGAAATCATATACATTTCAGCCACTAACATTTCTATAGGAAATTTTTCCTTCTTTTGTTTATAGGCTGTTCTTTCAAATTGTGTTAATGTAGTATTTACTGACAATTTAATTTGATCTTATTGTTCAGGATTTTTTCCTTCTTAAATTTATAGGCTGTTCTTTCAAGATTTGTTGCTGAAATAATTATTGACTCTATAGGTACTTATATTTTAATCAGAAATTTTGCCTTCTTTCATTCAAAAGCTGTTCTTCCTAACTATACTGCAGAAATATTCATTGATTATTTGTGTTTAATGATCAACCCCTTTTGGATTGATAGACAGTTCCTACCAATTACACTGTATAGGTCAATAATTTCATTTTGTTTGCTCATATGATACCCAGAGGCTTGTTCTTTTCTAATTCATAGACTCTTTGGTTCAATCAAATCGCTGAAATTATTGGAGATTCAAATAACAATATTTCCATCTATGGTTCATCCTTCTTCTACCCAAAAGCTGTTCTTTCAAGGAATATTGTCCACATTTAACTTTAATAAATAACATTATATTCTGTCATTAATGGGCATCTATTTTGAATTGCAATGCGATAAAAAATTGGTGCATATGAGCTATTGCAAGTTTTAGTAGACACTTTTCTATCTTTCAATAATGTTTTTTTATGAAGTTGTAGAACAACTTTTCTGATTCAGTGGTGCAATTATTTTTATCTGAATTTTAGTTGTCGTTTTTCTGTCAAATTCGGATCTCTTTTTATGTCTTCCAATTTGTCCTTAGTCTATTTAACCTTTTCTCCTATTTTGTCCTTCGACCTTATGTATTTCGACCTTTTGTCATAGATTCTCTGTTAGACCTAATTAGTCGTTAAACATACCAATTTGGGAACGGAAGTGGGGGTGGGTTGACCATGACCAAATAGCTTGCAGGTTGAGGATGAAGGGTAGATTCTTCAATTTTAGCATAGTCAACGTGGAAACACTGATGACAACAAAGACGCATTCTACGGACAGATAGACCCGAGTATAGACTTTAACGATCAGGTACACGCTAAAACCACTTAACACCAAATTGAGTAAGAAACATTCTTAAGTACATAAGCATCCGCATAATCGTGAAATTGTCATTATTTTAGGAGAGTAATCTGCCATGCAAGGTTTTCTAGTGACTTTGTTGACCCAAAAAAAAAATGGAAAACATGTGCCAGGAGAGGCCAGGAAGAATTCACGCCAACGTATGGAGAGTTCAACGCCCACCATCAGCTGACGAACGAGAACGGTCTACGACTCATTGATTTCACCGGCTTCAATACTATGGTCGGTCATCCGTAGCACCTTTTCCCAGCACAGCCTCCCTAATCGTTACCCTCTCGGAAGGTGGGAGAAAATCAGCGACAATGAAAATAGATGCGAACAATCTAATTGGCCGTTGCTATCTTGACGCATGATCTCGACGCGACGCGACGCGACGTCTCGCACAGTGCTTGCATTATAAACAAAGGGAGCATCTGATGCACGCTTTTATCGTGAGATCAGCCCTTATCGGACAAGCCGTGATAAACTTTATTCATCATGACTTATACCACTTATGCTGGTTGCAGCAACTCAAATATCACTGAATTTGGTCGTATATAACTTACAGTATCTCATACTTATTAGATGTCAAGGACTAAACTCCAGAACATTTTGGACGACGCTGAATATCCCAGAAGTAAAAATATATAAATTTTCCAGTAGGTTCGATAACCATAGTTGATTATGTAACATTATCTTGTAAAACATACATGACGACTATAACAAACTTGGACCTGCTTTTCGGAGTAGGTAGTTTGATTAGTTTGGAATATCCTAAAAAAAATTTGAATGGTTCATGCAATTCCAAAGAGTTCATAGATAATAACTTTGTTCCCAACACTATGAATTGTTAGATTGCAACGGGTCTTTATAGCAACCCCAAAGTGAATAGTATTGCGTACACTTGTTGGCTTAAAGTGTCTAAAGCATATTTCATATATGAAGCAAAATTTAACTTCACATTCATAGTTACTTCAATCCATCAGTATAACAGTAGCAATGGGATAAACTTCCAACCGTCGAACGAAAATATTTCATTTATATCATCAGTTGACACTGTGAAACGTGCTGGGCGTGCGATCATATCTTCACGACAGGAACGAACACATGCGATTGCATGCTTGCATTTGCACACGTTCAATTCCGGCCCCTGTTCTGTATATAGGTACACACCGGGTCGTCGAAACTCGTCCGTTAGAGCTGCAATAACTCCGGTCAGTTAGTTCGCACACCGAAATCTCGATGCAAATTGTTTTGTTGACGCTGGCTGGGAACTTTTCTTTTCGTTAGCTCATTCCTCGCATCGCATCGGTCAAAGTCACGGAGGGGATGAAAAATTGCACGTCTCCAGGTGGTTTTTCAGTCTGTGAAAAAAGGCTTTTTGTCATCGCCCGGTGGGATCGGATGCTGTTGGCATAACTTGTAACTGTGCGACAAGGGCTATGCACCCTCCAGTCCGTTCGGGGTAGTTCAGGTAGCAAAACGTGACTGCAACAGACAAGCAACACCTGTATAAATCGTGAAAACCGTTTGAAGGCTGTCAACCGTTTTGTTGAATAGCAATCAATAAAGGAAAGTGACTTCTGTATCTCAGACACTACTGCAGTGATGATTGTGCTATTAGATGGCCCAATCTGATCATCTTATCCAATTGAGCCCCATCCCTAAACAGCCTACCTGGTTTAAGACATTTCCCTGAATTCCCTTACCCCGCATAACCCACCACCCCAAACGGGTCACTTGAAACTTAGCGAAAGAATACCTAGAGGACTTATTGGAGGAATGGGAAGAATCAATGCAAGAAGCCCGAAAGCAGTTCATGAAGGAAGCCCGGCAGAATTTCTTGATGGAAACTCCTATTGATTATCCTAGAGAAACCCTGAAGAATTCCGGTTGATATCCCTGAAAGAAACCCCAGAAGAATCTCTAGAGAAATCCTTGAATAAATCATTAAATAAATCTCTGAAGAAATCTCGGATGAATTTAAGGAATAATCCCGGAATAAATTTTAAAATAAAACTCTAAAGAAAGCCCAGAAGGAATCCCTAGAAGGATGTGGAGAGGAATCTCGAAGGAATACTGGGATAAATTTCTCAAAGAAACCCGGGAAGAATCAATGACTTACCTTACCTTACCGGTCAGGCTAAGGCCGGGGTGGCCTCTGCTGTACATAGTAGCCGCCTCCATTCCACTCGGTCCATGGCTGTTTGTCTCCAGTTCCGCACTCTGCGTAGGTTCCGCAGATCGTCCTCCACTTGGTCGACCCACCTAGCTCGCTGCGCTCCACGCCTTCTTGTACCGGTCGGATGACTTTCGAGAACCACCCAAGTAACACACTTGTCACGGAAGAGTCACGGCGGCGCAGGTTTTTGTTGCGCAGAAGTCAGCGTAACTTACTTCTAGCATATTAGATTTTATTTGTTAGAAGCAAGTCACAGTGACTTCTGTGCAACAAAAACCTGCGCCGCCGTTACTCTTCAGTGACAAGTGTGTTACTTGGGCATTTTATTCGGGTTGCTATCCGACATCCTGATGACGTGACCCGCCCACCGTAGCCTCCCGATTTTCGTGGTATGGACGATGGTTGGTTCTCCCAGCAGCTGATGCAGCTCGTGGTTCATTCGCCTTCTCCAAGTCCCGTCTTCCATCTGCACTCCGCCGTAGATGGTACGCAACACCTACCGTTCGAAAACTCCAAGGGCGCGTTGGTCCTCTGCACGTAGGGTCCATGTTTCGTGCCCATAGAGGACGACCGGTCTAATCAACGTTTTGTAGATGGTTAACTTCGTGTTACGGCGAACTTTATTCGATCGTAGAGTTCTGCGGAGTCCAAAGTAGGCACGATTTCCTGCCACAATGCGCCTCTGAATTTCTCTGCTGGTGTCGTTGTCGTCGGTCACCAGTGAGCCCAAGTACACGAATTCTTCAATCGCCTCGATTTCATCTCCGTCGATATGAATTCGGGGTGGCGGGCGCGGTGATTCCCCCCTGGAACCCTTTGCCATCATGTACTTTGTCTTCGACACATTAATGGCTAATCTGATTCGCCTGGCTTCACTCTTTAGTCGGATGTACGTTTCCGCCATCGTCTCAAATTTACGAGCAATAATATCAATATCATCAGCGAAATCAAGCAGCTGAACGGACTTCGTGAAAATCGTCCCACTCGTGTTTATCCCCGCTCTCCTTATTACACCCTCTAAAGCAATGTTGAACAGCAAGCACGAAAGACCATCACCTTTCCGTAACCCTCTGCGAGATTCGAAGGGACTCAAGAGTGCCCCTGATACTCGAACTACGCACATCACTCGATCCATCGTCGCCTTGATCAATCGTATCAGTTTATCCGGGAATCCGTATTCATACGCTGATTTGAAATCGATGAACAAGTGATGTGTGGGCACGTTGTATTCGCGGCATTCTGCAACACCTGGCGGATGGCGAACATCTGGTCCGTTGTAGCACGTTCACCCATGAGTCCAGCTTGATATTGCCCCACGAACTCTCTTGCAATCGGTGATTGACGGCGGCATACAATTTGAGAGAGTATCTTGTAGGCAGCGCTCAGTAGTGTGATCGCGCGGTAGTTCCCGCAATCCAACTTGTTGCCCTTTTTGTAGATGGGACACACAATACCTTCCATCCATTCCTCCGGTAATACTTCCTCCTCCCAAATCTTGGTAATGATCCAGTGTAGTGCTCTCACCAGTGCTTCTCCACCGTATTTTAGAAGCTCGCTTGGTAGTTGATCTGCTCCAGCGGCTTTGTTGTTTTTCAACCGGCCAACCTCCTCCGGCCGGAAGTCTTTCGTCCTGTGCACATACTCCTAGATCTGTTACCACGCCACCTTCGGTACTTGCAACGTCGCCATTGAGGTGCTCATCGTAATGCTGCCGCCACCTCTCGACCACTTCACGCTCGCTCGTGAGAATATTCCCGTGATTATCTCGGCACATGTCGGCTTGTGACACAAAGCCTCTGCGCGAGCGGTTCAGCTTCTCGTAGAACTTTCGTGTGTCTTTAGCGCGGTACCGCTCTTCCATCGCTTCGCGATCTCGTTCTTCCTGCTGGCGCTTCTTCATCCGGAAGACTGAGTTCTGCCTGTTCCGCGCCTGTTTGTAACGTGCCTCATTCGCTCTCGTACGGTGTTGCAGCATTCTCGCCCATGCTGCATTCTTCTCGTTTTTTCAACTGTTCACATTCGCCGTCGTACCAGTCGTTTCTGTGATTCGGAGTCGCGAAGCCTAGTGCTGTAGCCGAGGTACTACCTATGGCGGATCGGATGTCCCTCCAGCCATCTTCAAGTGTAGCTGCGCCAAGCTGTTCTTCCGTTGGTAGGGCCACTGCTAACTGCTGCGCGTAGTCTTGAGCCACTTCTACGTTACGCAGCTGCTCGATGTTGAGTCGCGGCGTTCATCTTCGACGCGTAGTGATAACTGTCGAAAGTTTTGAGCGCATGCATACAGCGACTAAGTAGTGATCCGAATCTATATTCACACTGCGGTATGTGCGGACATTGGTTATATCCGAGAAGAATTTACCGTCGATTAGAACGTGGTTGATTTGGCTTTCTGTATGATGGTCGGGTGATCTCCAGGTGGCTTTGTGGATATCTTTGCGGGGGAAGAAGGTGCTTCGGACTACCATACCACGGGAGGCTGCAAAGTTTACGCATCGCTGGCCGTTATCAGGCTGTTTCGCCCGATTACCGGTCTGTACATTTCCTCCCTTCCTACCTGCGCGTTCATGTCGCCGACAACAATTTTCACATCACGCGGCGAGCAACCATCGTATGTTTGCTCTAACTGCGCGTAGAACGCTTCTTTCTCGTCATCGGGTCTCCCTTCGTGTGGGCAGTGGACGTTGATGATGCTGTAGTTGAAGAAACGGCCCTTAACTCTCAACATGCACATCCTTGCGTTGATCGGCTGTCACCCGATCACACGTTGTCGCATCTTGTCCAACACTTTAAATCCTGTTCCCAGTTCATTGGTGGTGCCACAGCTTTGGTAAAGTGGTAGCCGCTCGATGCCCGCTTTTCCACACTTTTTGTCCAGTCCAACAAAGTTCCTGCAACGCCACGATGTCGAAGTTGCGGGGATGTAGTTCGTCGTAGATTATCCTGTCACATGCTGCGAAACCTAGTAACATGCAATTCCATGTTCCAAGTTTCCAATCGCAGTCCTTATTTCGTCGCGTGGGTCTTTGCCGATTGTATCGAATCGTATTTTCTCCAATGTTATTCGCAATGGGGATTTTTACGGGTGGCTTATTGGGCCTACGCCAACACTCGTGTCTCGCCGGAGGGCCATCGTGCCAGTTCTGTTTAACGTCCCAACCAACACTGGGACGACCACGCTGATGGGGCTACCACCTTGGATCTAGCTGGGCGTGGTGCAGCGTTTCTTACTCAGCCGCTGGATGCCAGAACAGACGCTGTTTGAGCCGCACCTCCTTGGTGAACAGACACTCGGATCGCACCTCCTCAATCTAGCTGTAGTCAGAAGGACAACAGTGGCCAGGCTGCACTACCAGCTAAGCACACAACTCTTAGCTGGCGGTCTTTGTCATCGCTTGACCCGTGGAAGCATGAGGTAGGAACTTGTGAGGACCAGAGCTATATTGGACGCTCTCCTTATCGACTCACCGTTTTGCAGCCCAAGAAGAATCAATGAAGGAATTTTAAATAAATTCTGGGAGGAATACCTGAATGAAGGCCAGAAAAATCCCGAGCGAAATCAATGAATGAATCTCAGAAAGAATTCCGGCAGAAATCCCTAAAGGAATCCTGGAAAGAATTCCTGAATGAAGCTCGAGGAAAATATTTAAAAGAACCCCAGGAGAAAACTTATCAATAATCCTGGAGGAATTCCTTATACAATCTCGAGTATATTTCGTGAAAGAATACCTAATGGATTGTTGTGAAATATCCCAGCAGGTATCGCTAAAGAATTCCCTGAACAAATCTCTAGAGGAATCGATAAAGAAATTGCGGAAGCTATTGTTAACGGATTTTCAGAAAGATTGACAAAACTTGAAACGAATACTGGAAAAATTAAAAAAAAAAACGGGAAAGATCAACGAATGAATCCCGGAAAGGTTATCAGGGAAACTGCTGAATAAATCCCGGAAAAATGCTAGAAAAATGTATTAAAAAATCTCAGGAGAAATCATTTGAGAAATTCCTGGAGAAATCTCCGAATTCCTGGAACAATCCTTAATGCATACTCGAACAAAATTTCGTATCAATGAAGGAATCCTGGAAGAAGCTCCAAGAAGAATTCTGGAAAAATGAAGGAATTCAGGAAACAATCCCGGAAGGAATTCCAGAGGAAATCGTTGGAGGAATTCCTGGAAAAAATGCCATAAGCTATGCCTGAAAAACCCCGGAAGAAGTCAATGAAGATATTCCGGAAGGAAGCTCTTAATGAATCCCACGAGAAATCCCAGATAATAACCCAGGAGACATTTTTAACCCTAAAAGGGATACCTGGGGTCCATTGGACCCCAGGCGCCTTTCAGAGCTCGTCTTTGATGGAACACACTCAGCGAGGTGACGAAACTGAGGCAATGAAGGTATCCCTTTTAGGGTTAAAGAAATTCCAAAAGGAATCCCGTGAGAAATCAATTAAAGAATCCCGTGAGAAATACCTGAAAGAATCCTTAGAAGTAACCCTGAGTGCAATACCGGGAGGAATTCCAGAAGAAATCCCAGGACGAATCCCTACAAAATTTTTTTGGATAAAAATCAAAATGAAACCAAGTAGGAATCCAAGGAGAAATCCATGGAGAATTATAGGGATGAATTTTTTGTTGAAGACCCCATTTTTATACACTGCCCAACTAACAAAAGTAGCTGCATAAAAGCTTATGGAACAAACGCTTATGTAAAAGTGGTTGATTAAGCTCTTATACAGCAAAAATGTTAGTTGGGTGAAACCTCCATTTAAGTCGATGCATGGCTGATCGAAAATAATTTTTACCGTACAAACAGTGACAACTAAAGACTTTTATATTTTTTAACACTTCGCATGACAAAGAAGATCTTTCAAAAAATATAAAACTGTATAGTTTAGTCATTGCCCGCACTGTAAAAAATATTTTCAATCAGCCATGCATCGACTTTAATGGAGGTTTCAGTGTATCTCTTTACTGAGTCGGTATAAATATGTATTAGCAACAGTAGTTATTTAATACCACGTATTTAAAAGATTTCATACTAATAATTAAGGCTGTCTTTGATTATCTATTTCATTCGCAAGTTCATGAAACATGAAACAGAAAATTGAGGCCTACGCAACTGTTTACGCAGTCTAGTGAATCCAACTAACAATCACTCATTTAACAAGCACCTTCATGACGAATGAATTCAGCATGATGCTGAATAACTTTTGGATAATTTTCAGGTACAACCTTTGTTCGGGTTTTGTTCACACAAATTTGGAGAAATTATAAAGCGTATTTTTGTGTACCAACTGGACTGTTTGTTTTCAAAACGTTTTAGAAATATATAGCAAATCTGTTATTCAGCTTTAGCAAGAATAATTAAAAATAAATAAAATTCATTTTTTTTTTCAATTTCCGCGAGAGTTTATGATTATACTATGAACAACTATTATAAAATAATAACTACACATAAATGTACCTAAATCAAGATTCGAACTCGAAACCCGTCGATTGCCAACCGCATGCCTTGCTAGATGATGAATTGAGGCACTCAAATTAAAACATAAACTTCCCGTAGTTTAATAATGATAACACTTCAATTCCTCTCCAGCAGTGATCACAGAACCACAGAACATTATGGTTGACAATTGAACAACATATTAGTTCAGCTGCTGTTCAGTAAAAAAAACACGTATTTTTTATCCTGTACTCTGAGTCGAAGTATGATGAAACAAAAGCGCCTATTCGACTTGTGAAAAACACATTACAAACTTAATTTTGATTACCGAGTTCGGTAATTTTTTGACGAGGTTAAACGCGTTCAGCAAAAATGCATTGTTTACCTTTTCCATACGATTTTGACAGGTTTGATACTGAACATCAGTAGAATCGATTACCGAAACTACCGAGATCGTACTGCTGTTATAATCTCATGAAAAAAGTATCGAACAGGCAATTGAGAAATAAGTATGTATACAAATGCATGTACTAAGGCTGATAAAAATTGAATTTTGACTTTTTGTCACCACCCTCCCCTCCCCTTCTATTTTTTTGGCTGGATTTCGCATTTTGAGGGGGCAGATGAAAAATATTTATCAAAATTTCGGATTTTCTTGAAAATTCTTCAACAAATCCGATGAGTTTTTAATACTTTTCAGATTAAATGTTTTATTATTTTTATCCCTCCCCCCCCCTCGCCCAACCAAGAACTGATGGGACAAAAAGTGAAACAAATATTTGTAACGGCCAATTTGTACATCAACTTAACAAGAAGCAGAAAAAGGTCTTTTTTAACCCATATCCGCCCAGCGTCCTATTTATAGGACAGATGCCCCGAACGCCCAGCGTCCTATAAATAGGACAGTCCTTTTGATGTGAATATCTCCAGAATTATGCAAAATTTTAGAATACTTTCTTCTGAGAAGATGTTTTCCACACCCATACCTTGCTCATAGTGGACAATATAGTTTGTGACTGGTCCACTAGGTGGCGTAAACGATGCTGCAAAGAATGCATATTGTCACGATCTGTGAGCATCATTTCCAATGCGAAAAAAATGTATTTCCCTGGAATCTTGACAATGGTTAACAATTTACAGTTCATTTCTTCGGCAGAGTTGTTAATCAATACATATAAAAGTTGATGTATGTATGATTGTATGTTTATATGCTTGTATGTTTATATGTTTGTATGTTTGTCTATTTGTATGTTTATATGTATGCACGTATGTATATATGTATACCGGAACATAGGCATAACTCGGAAATGCGTCAAGAAATTTCAATCAAATTTGGTATACACATTCCTTAGAATGTGGACGTGGCAGCAGGGGTATTGAAATTCAAGATGGCGGCTTAGGTTCCAAGATGGCGGTCAAAACTCCAGAATATATGCTTTTTAACTGCAATGCTGCTTCGGATTTCGGATACTATGCAATATGGATATCTATCGATCGGGCTTCACAAGTAGAACTCAAAAATGAATATCCGACGCCATTTTGAAATCCAAGATGGCGGACCATATCCAAGATGGCGGCCATGGAAGAGTAGTTTGATCTATAATACCATGCAATATGGGTATCTATCGATCGGGCATGATTAGTAGAAGTCAAAAATCGATATTTCACGCCATTTTGAAATCCAAGATGGCGGACTATATCCAATATGGCGGCCACGGAATGGTAGTTTGAGCTATGATACCATGCAATATGGGTATCAATCAATCGGGCTTCATGTGTAGAAGTCAAAAATCGATATTTGCCTCTATTTCGAAATTCAAGATGGCGGACCATATCCAAGACTCAAACCATATCCTGATGGCGGCCACAGAATGAGAGTTTGAGCTTTGATACCATGCAATATGGGTATCTATCGATAGAGCTCCATGAGTAGAACTCAAAAATGAATATCCGACGCCATTTTGAAACCCAAGATGACGGACCATATTCAAGATGGCGGTCGCGGAATGGTAGTTTGAGCTATAATACCATGCAATATGGGTATCTACCAATAGGGCTTTATGAGAAAAAAGGTGGAAGATCATGGTACATGGTAGGGTACCGGGTAGGATAAGGGGCTGTCCATAAACCACGTGGTAATTTTTTGCGAGACTCCGAACACCGCCTCCCCACCGCGAGGTTTTTTATTCATACAAAAAAATGTATGGACCGTGGTCTTTGCATTAACTCCCCCCCCCCCCTAGCATGACCACGTGCTAGGTGGGGGGGGAGTAAACAGTGGAGCAGACGGTCGGGTAGAGAATTTGGGTGAAGGATAGAGTTGAGGGAGTGGAGTAGAAGGTTAGGGTAGAGGATAGGGTAGACGGTAGGGAAGAGTGTAAGATAGAGAGTAGGGTTGAGGATAGGAAAAATGTTAGGGTGGACGGATTTCTACCGGGAATGTTCTTCCCCCCAGCGCAGCGTTATGTTTTTAAGACTTTTGTATTTAATTCTAAATTGCATTTGGTAGAACGAATAAAATTGAATTTTTGGGTAGTTTATCATTTTTCATGTTGCCGAAAGACACATTATCTTTTCGATGTTACTTTGATAGTGCCCAGAAAACCCTCACATTGTTCACGAATAAAAAATCATGGAGTAGTAAAAACAGTAACGTGTAGAGTATATCTGGTTAAAATTTTATATCAAAACATGGAATGATGATGAACCTGGACGTGTTAGTGGAATACCTGTAAGTACTAGACACCGAAGACGACCTTATAGTTGAGGTCGAAATACGCATCTGTCAAAGGATTCAAATTAAAAAGAACAGTACTTAATACGATTTTCTTTTTAAAACATGCAAAATTTCTGAAAAGTTTACGTATGGTGAATACGTAAAGAGATTTTGTGGGGTGCTGAAGGCAAAACTCAATTACTTCATTAGAAATGATTATCTCTGTAAAATCTAACTTCTACAGTATTTTAACGTTTGGTTATGCTACACATAGTGAGTTCTCTTTATTTGGTTTCTTAAAAAAATGAGAAATGTTGAACACTGCAGTCGAAATAACATGAAATTACAAGAACCATGGCGTACTTAGGCGTTTATCGGGTTATATTTCTGCCCCAATTTAAAAGTCCTTTTTCTATTCTTTTTGAGTGATTACCATCTCTCTCACTTGTTTAGAGCTGGATTGTATCTATACGGATTAGAATATTACGATAGCGTAGAATTTGTACTGAAATAGAACTCGAGAAAATTATCAGATATTGAGGACCTACAATGAAGAATTTTTTTTGGAACTACACCATAGACTTCATTTTTTTCGTCAAATCATGTTTATTTTATTGGAACTCAACCTTTGATAACAAATTTATTTGATGATTTAAATTGTGAGACACCTTGGGCGTTAACGGGTTAACTATCTTGTAAAGGAATTGCTGTAAGTCGGATAGAAAACTTATTAAACTCTTGAAAAGTGTTTTAAATTATCATTGTTAATACCGATCCGAAAGGTTGAACGTTGACATCTAACTAAGGGTTAGATTTTTTGGTGTATTGAATAAAACTGGTTACAAAAGGTTACAAATATGCACATGTATTAGATATTAGCTTGTGTATGCTGACATTGTCAATGGAGGTGACGTTGACTCTGCGGAAATGGGCAGTATAGCCGATAAATCTTGGCTTTGCTTTGGAAATATGGACAGACAATTACGTTTTCTAGTCATAAAAATCTAGCAGGGATGGCATGCACATCAGAGTACTACGTGAGAAAAGCTCAATTTACACTTCTCATCAAGGATAGACATCAAAGCATCGAATCAACATCCAAACATCGCTAAAAAGAAAAATAATGACAATGTCTCAATCTGCATTTGTTGTGACAATCTCACTTTAGCAACAAAGAATTGTCCCAACTTGAACTTGATTGCTCCACGCCCTTGGTCCAGAACTGGTTCCGGTAGGGCGTGGAGGGTTCACCACTAGAACACTTTGTAATTATATCGTGCGACAGCACAAAATACGTGATTTTATCATCAAATTTCCATTTTGACAATGAATATACTTCTACAAAAAAAATAGATCGGCCTATAGAGTAAGGGGGGGGGCAAAAGTTCGACCCTAGTTGAAATCTAAACTTTTTTCAAGAAATCGAAGCAGATATAAATAAATTAATACCGTGTGGTGATTCCACCATCCATGAGCTAAAATTTTGCTCGACAAAGTTACGCCAAATGTCTTTTCAATTTTGAGTCACAACAATTTTAGTATAGAGTAAAGTGGGGCAAAAGTTCGAGTGGGGCAAGAGTTTCTTTTGAAGTTTTTGAGCTTATTTCAAATTATATCTCTCGGGTGTCAAGGTTGTTCGAAGCCTTTTTGAAAAAGAGTCTTTCACTCCAAATATTATGAAAATTGATCAATATTTCGAAAAGTTATGATAAAATGTTGGTTTTTGATCAAAAAATTGTTATGCGATGGTCCTTCCAACGTATGGAATGTAATTGTAATGAAATCGAATTCGATATTTTGTTTTGGGGGCGTAACTAGGTATATTTTGAAGATGCTTTAGCATGTATAACTTTCTGAAAAAAAGATTTGGAAATCATATTTTACACATAGTGGGGCAAAAGTTCGAGTCATGTGGCAACTTTAGGTAAAACCCTAAAATTCTGCAAAATGTACATATTATCTCTAAAAATGATGGAATTAGTGAGAAAAATCGATCAAAGTTGAAAAAAAAGTTATTTTATCTGAATTTGGCGGAAAATTACTAATTTTTGGTGAAGTAAATTTAACCCTGATTTGGGTAAAATCCAGGTCGAACTTTAAAGTGTATTCCAGTACCAACACCAAATATTAATTGGTTTTAGGTGTTCCAATTACCAAAGTGTCGAAATAGTGTGCTACGGTTAGCGAAATACCACAAACACTAAATTCGAACTTTTGCCCCAGTGGTGGGGCAAGAGTTCGAATTAGACACCCATATACTAAAAGTGTTGTGACTCAAAATTGAAAAGACATTTGGCGTAACTTTGTTCAGCAAAATTTTAGCTCATGGATGGTATAATCACCACACGGTATTAATTTATTAATATCTGCTTCGATTTCTTGAAAAAAGTTTAGTTTTCAACTAGGGTCGAACTTTTGCCCCACTTTACTCTATTGATGCTTTAGAAATTTGGATACAGAAAACGAAGAATCATAACTTTTCATATTTCTGGCCGTGGTAGAAAAATGTACAATCGAATAACATCAAAGGACAACAAATAAATAAACATATGAATTTCAACAATCTTGGAGTGTGCTGCATCTACATTCCGCTAAGAACCTTTATTTGTATTGTGCAGAGTACATCTTTGCCGGATTTTCCCTAAAGACAGTTTATATACTCATATACTCATTTCAGAGCATAATCCCATAGAAATGTCCAACGGTATTTCAAGATGATACAATAATTTACTTATTTGTGGAGGAATTCGCATCTACAAACATAAAAAAAAACACTGTTTTCGCTAAGACCTGGCTTAGATGTGTAATTCCTAGAGAAATTTTGGTAAAAATCTCTGGGAGAATTTCTAAAGATTTTTCTCTGGGTAATACATGTAGGATTCCTTGGAGAAATGGTTCAAGGAATCCCTGGGGGAATTATTGTAAGAATTCCTCCCATTCCACCTAAAGAAACTGCTGGAGGATTTTTCGAAGGAATCTCCTTGAAGACATTCCAAGAGGAATCATTGGGGAAATTTCTGGAGGAAACCTAGGATGAGCTCCAAAACAATCGTCGCTGAAAACCCTCGAGGCTTTCCCGGGGGAATCTTAGAAGGAATCTCATGAAAATGTTATGAAAGAATCACTGATTTTTTTTAAACAAGCCCCCTCCAAACTTCCCTGGAAAAATTCCTAGAGGAATCTCTGGAGGAGTTCCTGAGAAAATCCATTGAAAAAAGAAAAACATAATATGGGGATGTATTCCTGTAGAAATTGCAGGAGAAAATGCATTCCTGTAAAGTTACCTTTAAAAATTCCAAGGCAAACCTCTGAAGAAAACCTCTAGAATACCTAGGCGTAATCTAAAAATAAATCTGCGGGTATTTCTAAATGCATCCCCGGGTGCACCCCTGGAAAAGATAATGGAAAGATTCCAAAAGTTCTAGAGGTACTCCTGACTGAATTTCTGATGTAATCACAAAAGGCATCCTGGAGGTATTCATTGGAGGAGTTCCAAAATGTATGCCTGCAGGAATTCTTCAAGAAATCCCTGGTGGAATTCCTTAAGGAATCCCTGATGGGATTCCTGAGGGAATTCCTGAATGAATCCCTGGAAGAGTTCTTAGAGGAATCCCTGGATGAATCCCGGAACCAATCTCTTGAAGAATATCTCTAGCAATCTGCAATATGTTTGACGCACCCTTTAGGAACAAAACATCAGACCGTACCGGAATACGCTTTAAAAGCATTCTTGGAGAAATTCCCGGAGGAATCCATGGTTGAATCACTGAAGGAAGCCATAGGGAAATTCCTGATGAAATTCTGCGATGCATCCCTGCAGACGTCACTCTAAGAATGTCTGAAGAAATCGTGGAAGGAATTTCTGAAGCATTCATGGAGGGATTCACGAAGAAGAAATTCCTGGAGAAGTTCCTTGAGAAATTCTTGATGGAATCCCCATTAATAAAGAAATCCATAGATTTTTTTTTCTTGCTCTTAGAACGTCGTTTGTTTGAAGTGAACACTAAAGAAAAGTCGTGAATTATACTTCAACACCACCTGTAGGAGAGGTTTCCTACCTCACCACTGTAGTTCGTAACAGTTGAACTATCTTTACGATAAAGAATATGATTTTTTTTAGTTTAAAACAAGCAATTCTATGTTCGCTACAACAAATATCTTCATAATGTTCAATAAGCATAGGTGTATATGATGATCTTGTATATGATCAATGACCAGCTGTAACCTAATCTGGTAGCTCAATTTACTACAAAGTAGCTCAGTCATAACTCGCAATAAACTCATGATACAATCGAACACAATAATAATTCAGATTACCAAAGACTCACTTTATCATTCACTTGGTGGAATGTCTTCGCATATCCTCACAATTTACATGCTGACCTTCAGTACGTGTCCGAGATCATCAAAACGTAGAACCTTCCCGTTGTAATCGCACAACACACAATTCACAACTATTATTCCTTTTTATAGAGTAAAATAGTATACACTCTCTGTCTGTTACTTCACTACTTAGAACCGGCACCACTTATCGCGCACAATATCAGAACCGAAAGCGACCACACGGCAGCACAATGCGAGATGCGCTGGCAATATATGTATGTTCCATGAATCCGTCAACTAAACTAACCAACGTCTACCGAGGAGCACGCTAATCCCACGTAAATCCAATTTAAACTCGTAAATTCAAATTTGTCAACTAAGCGGCCTGTCAACTGACCAGCATGCGCCACTACCGTTCACTGTTTTGCTTCCTGCTGCTGGATACTACTGCTTCCTGCCCGACCGCGGGAGATCCATCCAATCACCACGGTTCTTCACTTGTGACAAATATCTATGAGTCCGGTAGTTCGGTTTCCTAAATTTGTACCATTGAGCAATTGACAATTATATAAAATAACTGGACAATTCATTTGAAATTATGTTATTTGAGGAGTAAATTTTGTTCAGTTTGTCCATACGAAAGGTTTATCGAAATGATCTTCTGAAAAGCATATTTTTATGCAAGTAATCAAAAAAGGAAAATCGTGAAAAGTTTCCAGGTTTTTTTTTTCAATTCTCACAAAACAAATAACGTGTTTGAAAACTACTAAACAAATCAAAGATTCTATAACATTATTTGATAAATTTGTAATGTTTTGTCATGATTCCGAAAAGCTTAATGCTTAGCCGCAATCGAGTATTTTTTTCAACGAAATGTTCTTAACCGAAATCCTAACTGCTTTTATTTCTTTAGTATATTTACTAAGAGGTTATCCTTTCTTCAATTTTGAATTTTCAACAGTTTCCACTAATAACGTTGAAGCACTGTTCAAAAACAAAAGACTAACATAAAAACACTGCGCCTATGTCCAAGTTGTTCAGCGCTTCACATGTCCATGTTGGTGTCCTGAATGACTATGTTCCGGAAAATCGACCGATCACCGTTGTGGTTGTCGCGAAACTAACCGTCCAGCCGGCCGAACAGCTGAGCTTAAAGTTTGAATGGCAGCCACCCTTCGGTTTGTTCCTCTTCGCACAGTAGTGCCCCGAGCGCCCGCGCGCGCTTAGGCCAGTTGATGAGCGCTTCCAGCTAACCGGGCGGTGTGTAAAGCCGTAAGCTGTTTGTATGCCTTGGGTTTCGATGCCACACGTTGGATATACATCGGGGGAATCGATAAGAAATGCGCCAATGATGGTGCCACGATCCACCGCGATGTTTACCTATTTGGCTTTGCTTTGCTTTGCTTTGCTTTGCTTTGCTTTGCTTTGCTTTGCTTTGCTTTGCTTTGCTTTGCTTTGCTTTGCTTTGCTTTGCTTTGCTTTGCTTTGCTTTGCTTTGCTTTGCTTTGCTTTGCTTTGCTTTGCTTTGCTTTGCTTTGCTTTGCTTTGCTTTGCTTTGCTTTGCTTTGCTTTGCTTTGCTTTGCTTTGCTTTGCTTTGCTTTGCTTTGCTTTGCTTTGCTTTGCTTTGCTTTGCTTTGCTTTGCTTTGCTTTGCTTTGCTTTGCTTTGCTTTGCTTTGCTTTGCTTTGCTTTGCTTTGCTTTGCTTTGCTTTGCTTTGCTTTGCTTTGCTTTGCTTTGCTTTGCTTTGCTTTGCTTTGCTTTGCTTTGCTTTGCTTTGCTTTGCTTTGCTTTGCTTTGCTTTGCTTTGCTTTGCTTTGCTTTGCTTTGCTTTGCTTTGCTTTGCTTTGCTTTGCTTTGCTTTGCTTTGCTTTGCTTTGCTTTGCTTTGCTTTGCTTTGCTTTGCTTTGCTTTGCTTTGCTTTGCTTTGCTTTGCTTTGCTTTGCTTTGCTTTGCTTTGCTTTGCTTTGCTTTGCTTTGCTTTGCTTTGCTTTGCTTTGCTTTGCTTTGCTTTGCTTTGCTTTGCTTTGCTTTGCTTTGCTTTGCTTTGCTTTGCTTTGCTTTGCTTTGCTTTGCTTTGCTTTGCTTTGCTTTGCTTTGCTTTGCTTTGCTTTGCTTTGCTTTGCTTTGCTTTGCTTTGCTTTGCTTTGCTTTGCTTTGCTTTGCTTTGCTTTGCTTTGCTTTGCTTTGCTTTGCTTTGCTTTGCTTTGCTTTGCTTTGCTTTGCTTTGCTTTGCTTTGCTTTGCTTTGCTTTGCTTTGCTTTGCTTTGCTTTGCTTTGCTTTGCTTTGCTTTGCTTTGCTTTGCTTTGCTTTGCTTTGCTTTGCTTTGCTTTGCTTTGCTTTGCTTTGCTTTGCTTTGCTTTGCTTTGCTTTGCTTTGCTTTGCTTTGCTTTGCTTTGCTTTGCTTTGCTTTGCTTTGCTTTGCTTTGCTTTGCTTTGCTTTGCTTTGCTTTGCTTTGCTTTGCTTTGCTTTGCTTTGCTTTGCTTTGCTTTGCTTTGCTTTGCTTTGCTTTGCTTTGCTTTGCTTTGCTTTGCTTTGCTTTGCTTTGCTTTGCTTTGCTTTGCTTTGCTTTGCTTTGCTTTGCTTTGCTTTGCTTTGCTTTGCTTTGCTTTGCTTTGCTTTGCTTTGCTTTGCTTTGCTTTGCTTTGCTTTGCTTTGCTTTGCTTTGCTTTGCTTTGCTTTGCTTTGCTTTGCTTTGCTTTGCTTTGCTTTGCTTTGCTTTGCTTTGCTTTGCTTTGCTTTGCTTTGCTTTGCTTTGCTTTGCTTTGCTTTGCTTTGCTTTGCTTTGCTTTGCTTTGCTTTGCTTTGCTTTGCTTTGCTTTGCTTTGCTTTGCTTTGCTTTGCTTTGCTTTGCTTTGCTTTGCTTTGCTTTGCTTTGCTTTGCTTTGCTTTGCTTTGCTTTGCTTTGCTTTGCTTTGCTTTGCTTTGCTTTGCTTTGCTTTGCTTTGCTTTGCTTTGCTTTGCTTTGCTTTGCTTTGCTTTGCTTTGCTTTGCTTTGCTTTTCTGCATAAAACATGAAAACTAGAATAGATATTTCTCTTGTATATTTTCTTGTAAAAGGGTATTTTACCACAACCTCCCTCTAATAGCCCGCGAGGAACGACAACGACGTCGAATGATACACACGGCATGTAGCGAACAAAAACGATCATTCCACGAGCGCCGATCATCGTTTTGTTCGTTCTGTGTTGATAAAGCTGAATGTGGTGGCGACTGACGACGCTGACGACCGGCCCGAGCTGTAGCAGCAGATGAGCAGCAGCTCATCCCGAGCCGAAAAGCTTTTAACCGGCGCGCCGCCGCACCGGTCTCTGCTGCTCACTTGGGTATAGACAATGCAAGTGGGTGGTGGGTGGGTTCGAACATGCCGCTTTTAAGCAAACGCAAACGAGCGCACACACGCGCGAGGTCGTCGCTGGAGGCGCATGGTTGTCCGAGATTATTGACGGCTGCATGGGCGTAGCTGGGAAGCGAGCTGCTTAGACTCTGACGGTCGGACTGGGTAATGGCTAATGAACAATTTCGAACCTTGGTGAATTATGTCAACAGATTACACGCCTTTTACATTATGTTCATAGTACAAACCACTTTCCACTATTCTATCTGTCTGCCGAGAACTGAGTAACACAATTAAGCTTTCATCGTGACGAGTCGCATTTCACAGAAGCCGCTCAACGCTTGATTGGTTAGATATGGGAGTTCAATGGTTGGGTTCTGCAACTTCAGCATAATCAATGTGTACAGGCCAAGCTCGGAAAGCTACTGATGATGATGAGGATGCTTTCTATACACTCAGTAGCCAAAAAAACCCGAGCAAAATGTTGTACGTACACAAAAACTTACGTACGCCATATTCTGGATGCTGGGTTCACCGTGCACCGTGCAGCGATCTTGTGGTTCTTCCTTCTCCGCCACACACTGTTCTCCGGCAAACCGCCGAAAATCGTCCTTAACATGTGTCGCTCGAAAGCTCCGAGTGCTTGGAGGTCCCCTTGAGCATGGTTCATGTCTCGTGTCCGTAGAGGACCACCGTTTGGGTGAAAGCTTAACCCGGCTTTTCTTAGGCGAATCATGTTCAAACACAAGTAAGGACTCACCACCTATGGCACTGAAAGGTGACCGAACACCATACGCAATGCACACGGGAATTTCAAGCAGAGTTTGCCTAGGCAAGGCGGGGTACAGCAGTGGGCTCTGCTGGGCCTCTTCAGAAATACCACACATCCGGAAGCATCAACTCTGTACAAACGATTCAGCACTGCTTCTAGATTACGGCATAGTGGCACGCGCGATGGAACTGGTTAACGAGATAGTATGTACACTCTTAGACGACCATGGAGTAGAGGTGTGCTGGTGGCGACGGCATTCTATCCTCTTAGTAGGGCTGGGTGACACTGACCTGAAACGACAAGCGACTGGTTAGATCATGATTCTCGGAAGTTACTTTCAGAATCCTGTACTAGTCTACGACACGGAGGTGGGTCGGAAGTGCTTTCACATAACCTTAGGAGTCCCGCAAGGTTCCATCCTGGGTCCGGTGTTGACGAAGTGTTGAGGTTAGAGTACCCAGTGGGAGTGGAGATTGTCGGATTTACCGACGACATTACGCTCGAAGTCCACGGTGAAACGATCGAGGAGGTGAAGTTGACTATCGACCCCTCGATCAAGTGCACTATCCTGTCAAAGCGCTCCGTCAAACACTTGGGCGTGATGATCGACGATAAGCTTACCTTCGGTAGCCACGTCGATTATGCCTGTAAAAGAGCCTCCACAGCTATTGCGGCACTGTCCCGGATGATGTCCAATAGCTCTGCGGTGTACACCAGTAAGGCTAGTGTTGCTACGTCCATACTAAGGTATGGCTGCCCGGCGCGGGGCACCGCGCTAAGTACCAAATGCTACCGACGGAAGCTGGAAAGTACTTACAGGCTTTTGTGCCTGAGGGTTGCGAGCGTGTACCGTTCCGTGTCACACGACGCTCTCTGCGTCATTACTGATATGGTGCCTATCAGCATTCTTATCAGTGAGGACATGGAGTGCTTCGAAATGCGCGGCACAAGAGGCATACGCAGGACTGCCAGGATGGCCTCTATGGTCAAGTGGCAGCGCGCGTGGGACAGTTCAACCAAAGTAAGGTGGACCCATAGGTTGATACCGAGGGTAGATAGTTGGATTAATAGGCGCCATGGGGAAGTTACATTCCACCTGACACAGGTCATGGTTGCTTCCGACAGTATCTACATCGTTTCGGGCATGCGGATTCTCCCGAATGCCCAGTGTGCAATGGTTTAGAGGAAACGGCGGAACACGTTTTGTTCGTGTGCCCGCGTTTTCGCACACTGCGTGACCGCATGCTTGCCACATGCGGGGAGGACACAAACCCGGACAACTTGGTCCAGACGATGTGTAAGGATGAGTTTGGCTGGAACGCCGTTTCAACGGCTATCACTCATATCATCTGGGAGCTACAGAGGAGGTGGCGCGTGGACTCGGAGAATGGCTAGTCCAGATGCAGTACAAGAGGTGGTCCAGGGGTTCGGAGTCGGCTTCGTAGGTCATACCGGTGCCCTGCGGTCGAGATCGACCCTTACAGCGATTGAGTGGCCGCGGAGAGGAAGTCCCGGTAGCGGTGCTGTCGTGGCGTCGGTCTACTGGGTTGGATCCGAGCCCGCGGTTGGAAAGGGGTCCCCGGCAAGGGTCGGGGCAGGTGGAGACCCTGCTGTCAGCAACCTTTTGGTGCAGCTGATAGGGCCTGAAGGGTAGTGATACCCTTGCCTTCAGCAGGTCAGATCGGGTTGCACATGGGCATCAGTTCTTGATGTCTGCAAAGCAGTTGGGCCCGAGGACTAAGGGAGTGGAGAGGACCACTCGGGAAACTGGCTAAGCGCCAGCATGTTACCGTGATGGACTCTCCAGAGCGAGTCATCGATGTTCGTTGCTGCTAGGCTACGCAGCTAACCTTGAGGGTGCGATGTGCACTAGCCCCTCTCTGAAGCAATACCTTCTTGGTGGTTCCGGAGAGACGTAGGGTTTGGCGACCATAGGAATGGTTTAGTGGGTACGAGGAGAGAGTAGTCCTGGCTTTTACTTTTGTTGTAGAAGACGGCCTCAGACCTACACTACCCTAACCTTCTGTTCGGGTGTCTGTTGAGCAGATTATCCCCCTATGGTTTAGAAGGAAAAAAAACTTCCAATTGGGGAGGCGAACAAGGCGAATGCGGAGGGCATGGTTAAAGTTGGCTGATCAGAGTGTCCACTCAGCATCTACGAGGCACCGGAAGTGTGCTTTTAGTGATTTAAGCGAGAACACAAGTCGTGGGCATGCAAAGGCCCCGACAGGAGCAAACTCTGCAGAAGGTGCTGAGTAGGAGGCCACTTCGTCAGGGGGTGTAATTCAGCACCAAAGTGTTTGGTTTGTACGGCAAACAAAGGCCATGTGACGGGTGGGCTTAAGTGCCCAAGCATGAATAGAGGACAGAATTGCCGAATATGACGCAGGTCACACAGTTGAACTTTAATCACTGTGAAGCCGTGCAGCAGTTGTTGTGGCAGTCCGCCTCGGCGTCGAGTACAGACATTGCACAATTGTCGGACCCATATCGCATTCCCCCCGATAATGGGAACTGGGTAGTGGATAAGGCTAAGAAAGCGGCGATCTGTACGACTGGTCGGTGTGGTGGATGCAGTTAGAATTGTAAATTAAACATTGTGATTTAATTTTGTGTGTATTGAAAATAGCGTGCTGATTTGGACATCCCTAGCGAATTAGCGTGGAAACGTGGCGAACACGCAAAACTTAACGAAAGTTTGCTTCGGCCTGAAACGAGACAATGGAACGAGTCATGATCGAGGCACGGACTGTGAATGTAGTGGTATCGGATTGAGCCGAGTCAAAAAGGTTCGCGTGTTGGAAGGAATACAGATGGAAGACATTCTAGTAACCAAAGTTGTACCGATCGGATGTGTTTTTGAAATCATCCTTCGTTACGACAATGGTGCAGCCGGTAGGCGATTTCATACAGATTATCCAATTTTGTGGCAATTGTGAGCAGGCAAATAAGAAAAGGAGTAATTTGTATCGGTGTTCAGAGTGAAAGTTTGGCTAATATGGAGTTGTGAAAAGCTGTAGTGCAGGATGCAGAAGAAAGGAATGGTGGACTGATGGCAGGAAGGATGCTCCGGTGAATAGGTTTGGATAAAAAAAATGCAAAAAAGGGGGATGGAGAAATGGAAAGAACAATGAACGGAAAACAAGAAAAGAGTAACAAGGTGCACTGGCAAAAAAAAGATAAGCCAAAAAGATGTGGCAAAAAAATAGATGAGCCGAAGATAAATAAAGAAAAGTAGTGAGATGGATTGGCAAAAAAAAATAGATAAGCCAAAAAGATGAGGCAAAAAAATAGATAAGCCGAAGAAAAGTAATGAAGAGTATTGAGATAGATTGGCAAAAAAAATAGATAAGCCAAAAAGATAAGGCAAAAAAGTAGATGAGCCAAAGGAAAGAGAAGGGTATTGAGATGCGTTGGAAAAAAATAGAAAGCTGTTAAACGAAGACGGTGCTTGCTAAAGAAAAACAAAAAGGGGGAAAGCGAAAAAAAAGAGGCTGGAAAGAAATGAAGAAACAAACGAAACATGAGAGAAAACGCCTAGAAGAAGCAAACGAATGAACGGAAAGTAAGAAACGAGTTTTGATACGAAAACAGGATTTAAACTGATTTGGATTTGGATTGCATAAGGGTTTGAAATACTTTCGATTTGCATGTAACATAAATTTAATTCGTGTTTAATATGAATTAAATTCGTGTTTAATATGAATTAGATTTCGGATGGTTTTGGATCAGATTTGGATTGGAATTGGATTTGAAATGGATTCAGATTGGATTTGAATGGAATTTAGAGTGGATATGCATTGGATTTGAATTGGATTTAGATTTGATTTGATTTGAATTGGGAATTGAATGGAATTGGATGACATCTGATATGGATTGGACCTGACTTGGATATGGACTAGATTTTGGTTGGATTTGGACTGAATATGGATAGGATTTGGCATTGTGTTTGGAATTACATTTGGATGTGATTTATACTGAATTGAATTTGGATAGAATTTCCATTGGATTTGGATGGAATATGAATTAGATTTTGATTGGATTTGGAATGGATTTTGATCAGATTTGGATTGAATTTGGATTTGGATGATATCTGGATTGGATATGATTGGGATTGCATATGGAATTGGATTTATACTGGATTTGAATGGAAATTGGATTGGATTTGAAACTGATTTGGATTGGATCTGGCTTGGATATGGATTGAATTTTGGTTTGATATGGACTCAGTATGGATAGGGTTTGGAATGGTGTTTGGAATCACATTTGGATGTGATTTAGACTGAAATGAATTTGCCATTTCATTGGATTTCAAATGTATTTGTATTGGATTTGTATGGGATATGAATTGAATTTGGAATGGATTTTGATTTGATTTGGATTGATTTCGGATTGGAGTTGAATCAGATTTGGATTTGAATTAGATATAGATTGAATACGGATTGGATTTGGATTGCTTTTGAATTGAATTTTGGTTGGATTTGGAATGGATTTTGATTGGATTTGGGCTGAACTTAGATTAGACTTAGATTGGATTTTGATCAGATTTGGATTGGATTTATATTTGATTGAATTTGGATTTGGATTTTTTTTTTTGGATGACATCTGAATTGAATTTAAATTGGATTGGATATGGAATTGAATTTTTACTGGATTTTGAAGGAATTGGGATTAGATTTGAATCCGATTTGGATTGGACCTGGATTAGATATGGATCGGATCTTGGTTGGATTTGGACTTAATATGGATAGGATTTGTAATCCTTTTTGGAATTACATTTGGATTTGAATTAGGTTGTTTAGTAAATAAAATATTGCTATTTTCTGTAGCGTAATCGAAAGGGCTCATTTTTCTGAGTATAACGTGATTTTATTGGATTCAAATACCTTTATTTTGATGGTTAAATTACCAAAACAGTTTTAATTTTCATGGATAGCAGGACAATTCAATTGATAAAATGACAGGTCGACCCGAACAAAAAAATTCCCCATACATACTTTGAATGCATTTTAAAAATAATTCCCAAACGCCAAAAAAAAAATCATAATTTGGATTTCGACTATTTTTTTGGACGGAGAATCCAAATCTGAAATAATCCAGATACCCCTAAAGAACCCAATTGGAGTGAATCGAATTTTGATTGGATTTCCATTGGATTTGAATTGGATTTTGATTGGGATTGGGATTGGATCTGGATTGAATTTGGATGCATTGTACTGGATTAGGATGAGGTTTTCAAATTGATTTTTGAGTGGATTTGGATTCAATTTGAAGTGAGATTTGGATTGGAGTGGGATTGGTGAAGTAAATAATTTAGGATGGATAGGATCTTTGGGCTAATTTGTATTGAATTTTGATGGGACTTAGATTTGATATTAATTGGTTTTGAATTGGATTTCAATTGGATTTTGATTGAATTAGGATATTTTTTGCATAAATTTATTCTAAAATGTGGTTAAAAAATACGTGTAAAAATAAAGTATTCGAATGGAATTTGCATGACACAAGGATTTTGATATAATTTGACAACATCATCAGTTGAAAATTACAAAACAAAGAAAACGTACACGTTAGAAGAGTAGAGAAGAGGGATAATGTGGTGGATGCAGTTAGAATTGTAAATTAAACATTGTGATTTAATTTTGTGTGTATTGAAAATAGCGTGCTGATTTGGACATCCCTAGCGAATTAGCGTGGAAACGTGGCGAACACGCAAAACTTAACGAAAGTTTGCTTCGGCCTGAAACGAGACAATGGAACGAGTCATGATCGAGGCACGGACTGTGAATGTAGTGGTATCGGATTGAGCCGAGTCAAAAAGGTTCGCGTGTTGGAAGGTATACAGATGGAAGACATTCTAGTAACCAAAGTTGTACCGATCGGATGTGTTTTTGAAATCATCCTTCGTTACGACAGTCGGTACCCGGTTCAGGAGATAATCTCCAAGACGAGTGAGGGCTTAGGAATTGCGAAGATCTACTGTAGTTGCTATGCCCTCCAGGTGGCCGATATATATATATATATATATATGGTCATCGCTGTGGACTAACGCGTGGGCGATCGAGTGGGGCAGTCGTTCGACGAAAAAGAGAGGTTGGGTTCTACTCGAGGCAATGGCGGGATTAAACGTCGAGGTTGCGAATGTAAGCGGTACAAGCACCTATTGCATCATTGATGTGACCTTCTGGAGCCTGGGTCTTAACCCTAGCTCAGATTGGACAGTTGGCAACGGGTACACACATAGTGATCCCCTGGCTATTCGATACAGTATTGAACATGGCGGTAGATGGCAGCAGTCGAGGATAACCGACACTCACCGACGATGGCAAACCTCGCGTTTCGATAAGCCGGCATTTATGGAGCGACTGCTCATGGAGCGGAACACCGACTATCTGTCTAGCGACGATCTAGTCGGAACCCTGAAACGAGCATGCGACGCCACAATGCCGAGACGATGTATACCCAGGAATGGACGCAGACCAGTATAATGGAGGTGCCAGGAAATCGCGGAGCTCCGCGCATCGTGCCATAGACAAGGAGAAGGATGCAAAGAGCTCGGACCAATGAGTTGAGAGCGGAGTGAGAGGAGGCATACAGGGTTGCACAATTGGCACTGAACATTCCGACGGTGGGCTATCAAAGCGGCCATCGAGACTAGCCCTCACATGGTCAAACTGGCTAAGCTGGGATGCCTGGATAGAGGCGAATTTCCGGATAGGTGGAAAAGCCAAAAATTGATTCTATTCCCCAACCGTGCGACCCGGGAACTTCTAGAGTGGATCATTCTGTCGAGGCTATTATAGAACAGCTCGGCCGTTGTCTCGAGCAAGCGAAGCTGCTCGCATCAGTTGCAGTGTCTATAACACGGCATGCCGTTGCTGCATAGTCGAATGCGCTCAAGGTGAAGCAGAATTGGAGCGACTAGAAAGCATGCACAGGCTAATGTGTCTTAGAGTGACCAGTGCATACCGGACCGTCTCCAAAGACGCGGTATGCGTGCTAGCGGGCATGATGCCCAATTGCCCATAGCCAAGCCCATAGCACTTAGTGCTGGCCGAGGATGTCGAATGCTACGAGGAAAGATGGACAAGAGGTGCGCAACGAATCGACAGAATTTCATCGATGTTGAAATGGCAGAGAGACGGGGGCTCCTCGGCCAAGGTGGACACACAGGCTCATATCCAAGCGTGTCCCGGTGGACGCGCAGGCCCCATGGCGGAGTGAATTTTCACCTGACACAATTCCTGTCGGGTCATGGTGCTTTACCCGACGTCTCCACTAGACAGAAATGTCCTGCCAATTTGCTGGGCAGATGTGTCATGACAGAAATCTCTCGCTGTGTGCATGGGAAGCAGCAAGGGAAGCAGCGGTGTTGATCATTTATGTTACGTTTTCTCTTTCTGGCAGCAAAATGGCAAGACATTTCTGTCTAGTGGAGACGTGGGGTTAAGTGATACTTGCACAGAGCACAGGTTTGGGCGTGCAGATTCGCCCTCATGCCCGGGAGTGTGTAAATCTGGCGGAGACGGCACAACGGTTGTGCTACTTTTCCCCGAATGTCGTTTCCCCGAACGCCGATTCCCCGAATGCCGTTTCCCCGAATGGCACTTTTCCCCGAATGACCAATGACCATTTCCCCGAATTACACCCGTCTTTATTTTATAGGCGGTTCTTTCAAGTTCTATTGCTTCTCAGACCTGCTGAAACACTTCTGAATGAAGAATGGTTATATGCCTCCTTCTTTCCATTACTGCTCGTTCTTTCTAGAACCAAATTGACCCTAACGACATGTCAAATTGTGCTCGGTTAACTTTTTGAGCAACCTAGTCAAAAGGATCACGAACATTTTGTGGCAAGAGATCATTTCGGCATTCGGGGAAACGACATTCGGTGGTAGCACAATCCGGCACAGCACGTGCTCATCGAATGCCCACACTGAGGATACTGCAACTCCGAAAATCATACGAATCAACTATGATTTTTTGCCACAAGAATTTCTTGCGAAAATCATAGTTACGAACTATGATTTTGGCTTCAAAGCGCCAACTATTATTGTCATACTGTTACTGTATAAATTTCATTACACTCACGTATGAAAATCATACCGATAACGTATAAAAACTGAAAGTATGTCTTATGACTATCATACATATTTTTGTGAAATATTTTGCACAAATTTAAAAAAAAATACAACCTGGAATCGAACCAGGAACGTCAAGGTTGGCGAGTGCGTACTTTACTCATACGCCCATCGACGCTTCGGAAGTTGAAATGGTTAGAAGCCAATAAAAGGTTTTATTGTTTTTTAGCAATGGTGTTTCATAACACATCTTATGATTTTCATACGATGCTTCTTATGACATTTTTCATACGACAAGTCTTATGGATTTCGCTTTTCAATGTATGAAAAGCATACGAGAACTATGAAAACATACGATCAGTATCCTCAGTGACGTTCGCATAGTTGGCGTGAGTGCCACTGTAGCTTTGAACAGCTTTAACAAAGAATTATTCGAAGTTCAATATTATTATGCGGTATGCCGTAAGGATACTACTCCCGACAACATAGTTCAACGGATGTGTACGGGGGTAGACAAGTACCGTATTGGTCACGCTATCCACAATCGTGTTTCATCTCCGGAGGAAATTATGTTACCGCAAATCTGATACTGTAGATGGTATTGTGGATTTACCGGCTACTTGTATTCTACCGGTCGCTTCAGTATGGCCTCAAAAGTAGCCGTTTTATAAAAAGAGTAACTTAAAAATGTTTTTGAACATTTTTATTGTATGCGCTATTCCTCGTTGCCACTAGCTATTCAGCGACATTCGTTTTTTGACAATCAAGTTGATTTTTATATGAAAACGGCTACTTTGTAACGGCTACTCAAGTAACCGGTAGAATACAGGTAGCCGGTAAATCCACAATATGATTACCTCTAAACGTTCGCACCATGGATCCTGTCCAATACGCCTCATGCAGCGCTACGATGTCGAACCCGCGGTTCTTCAGTAGATCGACGAGAGCTGAGAGATCGGCAGTTCCACGCGGTGTCACGCGGAGGTATGGATAGGAGTTGCTGGACAGAGGCTAATGATCTCAATGGGATCTGTGTTGCGCGAATTACCCAGCCTTTACCGAATACTGCATACCTATGTCGGCTCCAAGATCCGTGAACAACGCTTCTCATCGCCTTCAAAACTTCCGAGTACTTAAACTATGACTTAGACTCGTCCGTCACTCTTGTTGCTCTTGGCACCTGCCCTTGTACCTCTCCTTGGCTTAACGTTCCTAAGTTCTTGTTCTTCTTCTGCCTGTCGCAACTCTCTACTACCTTCGATCCAGGACGGGCCAACCTTCCCAGCTTTCCGAGACGCTTGGATGGGTCCGACTTGCTGGCATTACTTCCCGTACCCTCGGGGTGAACAACCTCCTGGCCAGGTGAGCTCCGCCTGATAGCTCCTTCCACGACGGCTGCCTTGCAAGCAGAAGCAATCGCGTCGGGTGCTCTCTTCATCAGGCTACCCGCGAATGCGGAGGCCTCAGTCTGGATGGACTTGAGAGATGATGAACGTAACAATCAAATATACTTTTATTTAACTAATAATAGATTTGCACGAACGGATGAAAATGTGCAAGGGTCACAATTTCCAATCAAACGCAAGACAATACAGTCCAGATGGTCGGCTCCGAAGGTATGTTCTTCTTCTACATTTGGGAAATTTGGGCCGACACGTGATTAAAAGTTTCCAATTTCTTTCGAGAAACAAAACAAACAATATTTTTTTTTAACACCGCTAGCCATGATGGTCTCCAATAGCGGATGGTCCGAAAGAGCTTGAAACTATTGAGAAATCATCATGTCTACAGGTCGTAAGCCCTGATAAAGTGTGGAACGTTTTGATGGCTGTGATCCCTGACCATCATGTCAAAACCCAGGGATACCCAAGTGACCATACTGTTAGGGTGTAGGGGTTGCATGTGTGAGGCGCATATATTGACAGGCATTGCTATGGACCGTTAGGGCTGAGTAGGGTCGAGGAATGGATCTACGATTGCTGAATTATACTGAAAAAGTCGTGATTCAGCAGTGGTGGCACCACTTTCCGCTTTTGTTCGGCCTTGGTGGTTTGTGTGGGGTGGTGCGTGTCGGTGTGTGTGTGCTTTGTGCGTGCGGTGCATACGGCTTCAGCAGGGTGGTTACTTGGGTAGTGTGGGATAATTGGGTTTGGGACTGAGGGGGTCGTCGTTGATAAGGCCGACATCATTGAGTGCTCAGTGTTGGCGGTTGTATTGGTGACGATTTCTTCAGCCTTAAGATCTCATTTATACCACGCACAGATTTTTGGGAAGAGGGAGTACTTTGTAATGCAAGAGAGGGATTTAAACTCTGCGTTACGGGTTGGGCGAGGTCATGCAGATAGACTCAACCCAGGTGACCGTGCGGCTCGGACAGTGATGCATGAATGAGTGCGGTGTGGGTGAGGTGCGCTGCCCTGTGGGTGCAGTTGAATCCGGGTTGGAGTGGAAAGAGACCCTTCTCTACTCTAGGTCGGTTTCGGTTGTACGGGCGGGGTAGTGTTTGTCTTATTTGTGCCGTGTTGTGCGTGATTTGCGGCTCGAGCTGCGTGGTTACTTGGGAAGCATTGTGCTCTGTAATCTAGATTTTGGTTTTAAGGTGAAGCTAAGGCTGGGCTGTGCCTCGGATTTGTTGGGCGCAGGTCGAGAGAGCTGGTGGCAGTTTGTGCTGAGGGGTTTTCTCGATTGGTTATTCACTGATGGTGGCCAGTCGATCGACTTATCGGTGCTGCCTGTCATTTGGTTCTTGGGGTTTGTGCTCTCGAGGTTCGGGGCGTTGCTTCGTTGTATCTTCGCCCTAATACTAATATTCCTTGTTTGATTTAACTGACTGTTTTTTACAGGCGTTTAACTCATTCTATTTCATAGATTTCCAAATTTAACGGTAATGGTTCAATAGGGTGTTAGCTATCAGAGTGGATTAGAACGAGTTGGCGCCTACAATACACCAACACTGACACACACACTCCAATACTTACACGCACACATGCACCTACAACTAGCTGTAAAAGACCAGTGGGCGGGACAATGGTGCCTACCCAACAGTTGTAGGTGGGGTGTTTGGCTTAGCTACATGACTTGGTCCGGCAAGCCCATAAACATCAATTGGTAGACGTATTGCCTAGTGAAAAGACAACGCAGATGGGCGAAAGCCAGGGGATGCGTTGATAATAGCAGAATAGCAGAATAGCAGAGAAACAAAACAAACAATATTTTTGAAAGATTGACTTTATTTCAACTTGATATTTTTTACAGTTTTAGTATCATTTTTGTCATAGATTCATAAATTATACTTCCAATGATCTCTAAGTGCTGATTCCGAATTTTATATTACCATCTCCGAAAATTTAATAATAACGACATACCAGATCAGGTCCTTCGTAAAGACACTATCGCAAGCGGTGGTGCCTCATATTTCAGTGATAAATAAAATAAACAAGGTAAACAGTACGAATTACTGTTTGTTTTGATACTTTTTTCATGACTTATATGAGGAAAATTTGGTGCTTTCAACGATGAACGCGCTTCCCAGATCCCACGTTGGTCAGTGAAAACAGACAAACATGACAACTGATTTCGCGACACTCTTGTTTTACCACGGCGGTTAGTTTGTAGTACATCAATCAAACCTATCAAACTATTATTTACATATTTTTAAACATACCTCACCCTCTCTACTCATATTCATATCTCGTGCAGCGAATCAAGCAAACATAAATTATGCAGCTACTTTTTTCGACACAATAACATATAAAAACAATCGACACATCCCCTGATATCGGCAGATTGCTGGATTCCAATCTAAATCTAAGAAATAAACCAATCTGTCAATGTTCCTACCGGAAATGAGTTGTGCCCAGTTGTCTTATGACAAATATTTACATATTGAGTGATAAGAAATTTTCATTTGTAATTCACAATGTTCATCTCAAATATAACTGCTAAATAGTTTCGACTAAAAAAAATTAAAAATGCACAAGCATCTTCAGTTTACGCTTAACCGACTAATGAAGAGGATTTGTTTTAAACTTATCGACTTACTCTCCTCAGTTTCTGCTTCGACCTAACAAATTAATAAAAATAAAAAATAACGATCTCTCTCCTTACAGTATCGGATTCTCGAACAGAGGCCCCCGCGTGATTGTGATGTCGTCGTACGGTTTCGGCTGAGTGATCTCGAGGGCTTTGAACTTTTTCAACACCAACAGGGAGTAGAACTTTTGGGCGGCCTGAAATGAGGGGATTCAGTTAGTTTTTTTCGTAAAATAATTTTCCAGCGTAGATTTTACAACGCAGCTTACCTGTTTTTTATCATTTCGATGTGTCATTTCCGACAATACCATGCTGTCGGTCTTCAGAAGGCGCGATCGCACCGAAATGAACAGCTGAGCGGCACGTTTGTTGAGCACTCTCTCCTCGAACTGTTCGATGGTTTCGTCTACCTGTTGTTCTTCACTGACTTGTTGCTGGGAAGAGATAGAATGTTGGGAGTTAGGAATTGGAAATTCAAGCGAACAATTGAGGTAACTTACCCCGCCAACTGAATGTGGGAACTCGTATTCTTGATTCCACTCGTTCGGTACTTCTTCGTGGAGAGGTTCACGAGCCGGAGAAGCTGTGTGTCCATCATAGCCTAAGTTGGAGAAGTTCTCCATACCCGGTTCATTCAGTATAGAGGAAACCTGGTCAGCCGGTAGGTTGGGAATCTGATCGATATTCTCAAGACTGGCATGATGGGGTGTCATGCCTCCATGATCCAAACCGTGCGGGGTCATAGCACCTGGTAGTTCAGGCATAACCTGGCCAGAACTGCCGTGCTGCAAACCGGCTGGAGTCATACCGCCATGATTCAGATCTCCAGGAGTAAGACCACCATGTACAAGTCCGGCAGGTGTCAATCCGCCATGAGCTAGTCCAGCAGGGGTGAGGCCACCGTGAGCTAGTCCAACAGGTGTGAGTCCACCGTGTGCCAAACCAGCAGGCGTGAGGCCACCGTGTACCAAATTTCCAGGCGTCATCGGTATGCTCGGCATTCCGGGCGTTGGAGGCATCATCTGTGGGGTTTGCATACCCAAATTGAGGGACGTCTGCGGGCTACCGATGTTACTAAGACCAGGAGTGGCAGGAGGTGGCATGTCAGGGTGGAAGCTCTGACACATTTCCTGATCCCGGAGATCCATGGACACTGGTGTTGGAGGTGGCATTTCGACGGCATCTCGCACTTGATCCACCGATGTCTGATCCAAATGTGCGGGAGTTGCGGGTGTGGCGGGAGTCATCGGTGTCTCTGGAGGCAATAGCTCTTGGTTTCCTCTTCGTTTCCTTCCACGGCGCTGGGTCACCGGAGATTCAGGTCGTTCAGGTTGTTGCGGCTCAACACCTAAAACTTCCAAAGGTCCCAACACATCGAATTCTTCCACACCAATCGATCGTGACGTCAGATGCCGCTGATAGTTCTTGAACATACACCGCGCGGGAATATCTCGAGCTGGCAAAGCAAATAGTTTCTCTACTCCGCCTGTCTCCTTCCAGTACATCAACCGCTTGGTCGGAGGCGCCAAGTCTAATGTGGTTACGATATCAGTCGTGTTCGCTAACTGACTCTTCATCTCTTCGCCGCTAATATTCTTCACCTCATCGACAATAAGTTTTCGCTTACGTTTACTCTTGGTAACGCCCTTTAGCGCAGATGCATCCACGGGAGCCAATGCAAAACTCTCCTCTTCGTTGTGCAACAGAGTTGTCTGCTCCACATTAGCTTCATCTGCACCACCTTCACCACCCATTGGCTCATCTTCCGCTTCAGGCCGCACATGAGGTTCTTCCTGAGGTGGTTCCGGCACAACAGCACTTGCAGGTACTTCGTCTGGCATCTCTTGACTTACAGTTGCCGCCTTCGGCATACCATCCTGACTAGTTCCCGGTTGCTGCAAATCCTCCAACAGCTGTTGCGTCATGATAGGCGAAGGTGGCCGTGAGTTGTCTGAACTGGGCGCCGGCGACGGAGCGCCTCCAACGTCAAAATGATCATCATCATCGTCATCTGTTTCCTCCTCGGCGGCGCCATTCTGTACCTGCGCTGGAGCAGCCGGAAGCTCCGGTTCCGGAGCCAACGGAGCGTCAGCAAAGATGTCCCCCTCAAACAATCCAGCAGCTGGTTCCGCTCCGAAGCCGCCTTCGTCGCCGAAGCCGTCGTTGTCCACATCGTGAGGATGGTGCGGATCGAAGGAATCCAACACCGAACGAGACGTACCAGGGAGGGGTTCTTTTTCTTGCTCGAGATCCGGTGGCGGCGCTACGGGATCCGTGAATAGATCATCCTGGGTGAGGTGGGTAAGTTAAAAGTAAAAAGTGGAATTATTGCATCGGGAGAAAAAGTTATTTTTATAGAAAACATAAAAGACTAGCTGTTAGTAACCATACAATAGAAATCTTAGTGCGTTGAATATAAACCCTAAGAAAACCGAGCCTCCCATCACCACTATTTTTATAACAGTTCACAGTTTTTTACAGATTCGAAGACATTTACAACTGAACGGACATTTGTGTAAGTATAGAATATTTAAAAAAATACTTACGAAATGTTTTAACTATTTTTTTACGCCTAACTTCCATGAAAATAATTAGGGCTGAACTGATATCAATAAATTTGATAGTTTCGATGATTACCGGCATTAAATAATCGATACGATAACCGATCTGTCCCCAATTAGTCTAGTGGATAAGGTTTTTTTCGTCTATCCAGAGATGGCGGTATCGAGTCCCAACAGGTCGAAACATTTTCTCGACTTCAGGGGCATAGGTAGCGAAAAGAATTTTAAATAATAACTGTAGAAGTGTTCAAAGAATACTGAGTTGCGAGACAGTCCAGGTTCCAGTGGTAACGTGGAGCCAGAAAAAAAAACCCGTTATGTGAAAGTCAAATATCGACAAGAGTCGATTCGGTATCTTTTATTAAATTATTTTATTTATTTATTATTCTGTAAAAGCTTCTCCATAATCTACGTAGACTTGTAGTTGGGGAGCTAGAACTTATAGATAAGTCTACGCTACATACAATTTTCAAAAATTGTGTACGTATACATAAGTTCACGAGGGGAGAGGGGGGTTTGAGACGGCAAAAAATAGTCTACGTGGTTTATGGATAGCGCCAAGTATTTACAGATATTCCACTAACAGACACGCCCAGGTTTATCATCACCGATCATTCTGGCTATTCCGACAGATACTAGTCAACTTTGTAGAAAACTTGTGATCACAAGAACTCCTTACGAAATTCCTCTGAGGATTTACCTCGAAATTCTATTTAGAGAAGTGTAGAATTAGCTCTAAGTTAAAATACACATAAATATATAAAAAAAAAGAAATTCTATTTAGGATTCTTTTTTGAGTTCTTTCAGACGTTCCTCCTTGGATTTTATCGCAGTTCCTTCTTTAAAATTTTCGCGGTTTCTCCCTAATTTCTTTCCTCGGAGTTGTTTGGATTCATTAAAGATTTTGTTTTACTGGAGGTCTGCCGAAGTTTTTATTTAATTTCTCAAGGAATTTCTTACAAGATTTCATCCAGAAACTTTCTCGGAGTTTCTTCCAAGACTATTTGTTTTTTTTTTTTCTGGAGATCCTTCCATAATTTATCCAAAGATTTTTCAAAAATGTCTGTTATTGGTTTACTAGGATGACTTTTTAAAAGTATCTCCCGGATTTTAGCTAGATTTTTGCAGTTCTGCTGAACTTCCAAGGATTTCGTTCGTACTGCCCCTCTCGGGATATTTAGAGGTTTTTAGTTTAGAGTTCCTCCTAGAACTTCTTTCGAAGTTCCTCTAGAAAGTTCTCCAATGGGTCTTCCCGAAATATTTCTCAATATTACATCTGGTTTCTTTCTAACATTTCGGTATTCCGAGAAAATCTTCTGGAAGAACATCCTGCTAGTACTGCGGGAGCAACTGTTAAAGAAATCCCGGGTTAATTCCCGGTAGAGATTCCGAAACTCTGGAAGTAATCCAGGGAAAATCTCTAAAAACAAACTCTTCGGAGGATCAATGCAAGATATTTTGGATACAACAAGTGAAAAAGTCTGCAAAAGTCCTCAGAAAGAAACTGGGAAGAACTCCATGAAAAGGATCAGCAGTAGCTCCAGCGAGAAATCACAATAGGAGCTCCAGAAAATGAATTGGACAAAAATGGGAGAAAAGTCCAGAGTAAATCCTGAAAAGTTGAAAAGAGAGACATCCCAGTAGGAACTCTGGAGAGAATCTTCTAGAAGAAGTCCCAGGAAAAAATCAGAGAGAAACTTCAAGAGAAATCACACAAGAACCTAAAAGAAACTCCAGTAGGAATTCTGAGAGTAATTATTGGAAAAACTTCCCGGAAATTTCTTGAAGAAATTTCAGAAGGTACTGCAGAAAATTCATAAAAAAAGCTCCTGAAAAAATCGTCGATGGAACTCTGATAGAATTTCCAGGAATAACTCCTGTAGAAACTCTTGGAAAAATCCCGGGAAGATCCTCTAGAGATCTTCCCGGGATTTCCGTATTGTTACTACATCTGAGAAATATCCTCAGAGAACGGTGACGAAAATTTTTCATTGATTAGAATCAAGTCACTTGCACCGTCTAAATCAGGCATAATAAGCCTCGGTTATTTGCTTTCTGCTGTATAACAGTTTAATTGCCGGGCCCGTGGCGCAATTGGTCACACGTTTGCCTCATAAGCAGATGGCCATGGGTTCGATCCCAGCCCCGGTATTTCCGTCAGTCGCTCTTTCCCCCTGAGAGCAGCTGACACTGACCCTTTTCTGAGCCCATGGCTCAAATGGACCTGGATACTTGGACATCGGCGAACGGCAACTCATAATGGAACCCCAATCGGACTAGAAAAAGGAACAATCAACAGCCGCACATAAACATCCTCGTGCTCATCATTCACCATGATAGTGTAGAAAGTGAAAGCAGCGCAACGGCAATCAGTTCGATATATGTAGAAGAATTATGAAATGTAAGTACAGCTTCCAATTGGAATCGCTCATGCAGTGCCCTAGTGGACCAATTAGGTTAAGAGATTGAAGAATAAAAAAAATGTTTAATTGAAGATGTATCGCCATACATTACCAAGTTCAACTCTACTTTTCTAAAATCAACCACTTGTTTTTTGGACTGCTTTCACGGCTAATACAACTCTTGGAGGTATGGAAACTTAGGTTTAGAATAAGAGTCGTCCCCACAAATAAAATTGCTGCTATTATACAGTACACTTTATAATGATGCTAAATTACAGCAAGAAACTGTAATAAATACAACTTTGGCACAGACAAACAGACGTATATCTCAGAAAATTCAACTTTTCGCAAAAAAAATGCTCTTAAAATCCCTTTCATAATTTTCCGATTTCTTGATTTAGCGTGTTGTTACTATATTTAATCGAAAAAAATCGAAAATAAGCTGATATTCGATGCATCACTAATCTGAGCAAACACCCCCTCTCCCCTCGTAGAATTTTGTTCACACAAAAAATTAAAATTTGCATGGAGCGTAGACTTTGGCTAGACCCCCCGGAAAAGACCATTCGCCCGAAAACCATAATAATCTTGAAAACACTTTCCCTAATCAATGACGCCTAACATCAACGCGTATGACTGAACGCCACTATCAACTAAAAGTAACTGTAACCATTTTCGTCGGAGGTTTTTGCTTTCTTTGAACACAGTCTGATTTAAGACTTATATACTGTTACAAACATTTTCAGCAATTTAGCTGTGGAAGCATTTATTGGAATAGGCTTTTCTTTCTAGTTTCACTTTTAAGGTAACTAAATTTAATTTGATGTCATTTTTTTACCAGGAATTTGCCCTTCTTTCAATCAAGAACTGTTCTTTTAAGGGGAACCTTGATGTTTTATATTTTTACAACTTCTGGATTACAAACATGGTTTCAAGACAACAGCTTGTTCAAATAAGAATGCTGAATTCTCTCGTATTTGGTGTTTTTTTCTGCATCCGTTAGCTCACACGTTTTATCTTTTATCAATTATGGCTCATTTCAACGAAACGTACATATTCCGAGTAGATCAGTCGTGAACGCTATTAACTTGTGTTGATTTCTCAGTGCTGAAATTTTGTCTTTATCCTTTCGATCAACAATGCTATAACAATTAATGATAATATTTTCACAAGCAATTAGGCCTTCTTTAAAACATAGGCCGTTCTTTCAAACTGAGCTAATATAATTATTATTGGCGCTAGTCCAGCTTTTCTTGCGATTGGTCGACTAAGTACACCATGCGTCTGTCCTTAAACTTTCATCAGGGCAAACCAAAGAAAAAATGTTCTAAGAAATTGCATGGAATCGGAGGATGACTTTCGGGCGAATGGTCTTTTCGGACGATTGGAATTTGGGCGTTTGTCATTCTGGCGAATGGTTTTCGTGCGGAAGTGACAGAATCCAAAATTCATAAATTCTTCGAGAAAATTACAGAAGAAATTTGTGGATTAATCCAAACAGATCTTGAGAGAATTTGAATAATTTTGCGAACATTATGTGTAAAAATCGGCTAAAAATTCATCCTGGACTTCTAACAAAGATGTTCTATAAATTTTACGGGAAATTCTTTTAGAAATTAAATTGAGGATCCCATCATAATTGATTTCCGCCTATTTTTTTTTTTGTCTACAATTTCTTTAAAATTTCCGCTATACACTTTAGCATGTCCATTGCTCCATGAAGAACCGCCAAAAGTTTTGTTAAAAATTATTTTGAAAGGTCGCAAAAATTTTCCAAGCCGTTGCATTTGATATTTTTATGCTTAAGTTCTACAAAAAGCATATGGTAGTTGTCCAAAAGTTCAATAATTGCACCAGGGATAGGAAAACATGCATCTCTATTTTTTGGTATGTTGTGTATAAATGTCTCAGTTTTCAATTGATGTGAAAATTTTGAAAATCGGTGATTGCCAACATGGTTAAGGACAAACGTCTTGAAATCCCGCATCAGCAGTGCATCAGAACTTTAGGCGCACAAATCTCAAGAAGCAAGCTTCAAATGACAGTGCATTTTGTTATTCTGCTCTTGCTCACTTGTAATTAGCTTAAAATAAGAAGCTCAGGTGCGCTGGTTTTGTTTACGAAGAGATTTGTGTCCTCGAAATCGTGAGTAGGTGTCACAGTCGGCCATTCTGGCGGCCATTTTGGGATTCTAACAAGTCTGTCCGTAAAGAAAAGTTATGGTACAAAAAATCCAAGATGGCGGCCAAAATCAATATGGCCGACTCAACTTTTTATAACTGTAAATAGTAGCTCTATATTTCCTCTTTTCAACAAAGTTTCGGTTTGAGGGATTTTTAGACGAAACTTTCGAGTTATAACAGTTCAAATGATCCAACATTTGACCAAAGTCAAGGGTATAGTTTGGTGGATTGAATAGATTCATCTTGCACAGTAAACAGAGATTAGATTCCACCACCGACAAACCGACGTGACACTCTGTTTCCAAGATTGGCAAGAAATTTAAACATCAAACCGTTTAAAAATCGTAACTCATTCTGTCATTTTCGTCTTTTGACAAAAGAAACCTTGAAGAAGACGTCATAAAACAGCACGAAAATTTCCAGCTGATCAATGTAAACATCACATGCACTCTTATTTCTATCTAACCAATAGAAGATACAATCAACCATGCAATGGAGCTATTAAAAGAAATCCTTCGATATGAAGCAAAATAGTCTATGAACCCCAAATAAAAACTCCCAAACATAAAAAGTTTCAGCGGATGAAATTTCTTTTTAACGTTCATAACGAAATGTCTTCTTAATGCGAAAAACATTGAATGCCGGTTATTACTTCAAAATGTGTAAAATAATTTCACAAGGTAAAGCTCCTGTGCGCACGCACACATAAAGAGGAAGCTGTGTAAATCATCGCGCAGATGGAGCTAGTGATTAAAAGGAGAACTTATTTGCCAAGAAAAATTGGAAAAGTTGTATGAGCTGGCACGTCGGTTTGTCGGTGATTCCACTATCTGACATGGTTTGCTTCTTTTCACATCCAAATCAGTTCAGTTCTACGCCATCAGGCAACGGTAATGGTCAAGTGGCTCCGTAGCTTGGAGGAATAGAAGTATTTGTGTAGCGAATTGGAAGTCGTGGGTTCGATTCCCACCGGAGCACGTAGATTTATTTTCGCAATTTAAAATCTCAATTTGTTCATCAAACACGTGTTTCTCTTGTATACATGAATGTCAAATTATTTCAAACATATTAGGCTTTATCATAAGAATTTGTATGTACAATTCTCGGCCATTCTGGCCATTCTGGAAATGCATAATCAAAGATCGAATGCAGAATTTCGTTCTCCTCGAATGTGAGAGAATAGCGAGAAAACTAATAGCTTCTAACAGATGAATCAGAATACATGTTGTTAATCATATTCTCCTGAAAGAAAATGAAAAATAGCTATCCAACGATAGCCTGGTTTCAGAGAGAATTAACTTTATATATTTAAGCCTGTTATGTTGGTAGCGTATAATAGATTCAGGCAATGATTCGTTGTTCATCCGGTGCAGAAAATAGTTGAAACTTAATAATGCCGTGACATTTTTCCCATGATATTTCCCATATCTGTACCGCTACATTCAGCAGGGTGATAGTCAATGATAAAATTGTAACTAGTAATAGCTCTCAATCTATCGCCGCTGGCAACTAACTAAACCTGCTACTGTACTGAATTTCAAAGTACAATTTCTTCAAAGAGAAGGTACTTGCGCCACTCAATTGCAATAAATACGTTTTTTTTTTGTTTTCGATCAAACTGTGCCAGAATTGGCTCACTGGTGCACTTCTTCCCAAAGCAACTATCTACCTTCCCCGTTAGCTACAACATCCAAGGCCATAGGAAATGCTTAGTGTTGCCAATAAGGCCGAAACAAATATCCTTTCATTTTTTTTTGTGTCAGTGTAATTTGTATTGTCAAGTGAGGAACAATTTGAAATAAATCAGTTTTGTGAATAAAACAATCGGATTTGCTACGGATTTTTTGAAAGATTGAATCTTTACATCCAACTATATATTAATGAATAAATTATTCAAAGGTAAAGCTTGTGTAATCTCGTTCAAACATCCGAAATAGATAAGTAACAGAAGTAAAAGTCGATATTTGTTCCAGCCTTGATGTTACGTTCTAAAATTACCCCAACACGACAATCGCAAACCATTTAGAAAAACAATTCAGGAAAAGCACGCAATGCCGCAGAGTAGAAGATAAGCAAAAACAGAGGATAGGAAAGATCAGATCGGTTGAGCAGGATTTCCTCCCGACAAAGATAGTACGAGTTTGGAACCGGACCCGGTGCAATTCCATCGTTCTTCTACGCTGTTCGCAAGCGCGATGTATTTCGAGGGACGTTCTAACTAGGACAAGCTCTTTCATATGATTGACTTTCAAAGGTTCAAAAATTCGATTTTTCCCGATTTTTATTTTATTGATCGCGAAACAGATTTCGTCAGGGAAAATCTCTCTCAGAGGAAGCGAAAAAAAAACTCTACTTACAAGATACTCGTTCCACCGGGTATCCTGCGGTGGCTGCTCGCTCAGCTCTTCGTACAAGCTTTTGGCGCGAGCCCGAAGGCCCTTTTTATCGATGGGCGGTTTATCTTTGCCATCGGTGGTTCCGCTGCCGGGTGCGTCTTCCTCCGCGCTACCATTTGCCGCCACCGCTGTCGTATCCGCCTGGACTTCCAAGGACCCCACATACTCCGCCTCCAGGCCCTGCCGGAATGGTGGCGAGCAGCCCCACCCAGTCAGTGATTGGCGGGTATGTTCAATTTTATTTTTTTTTTTTTGATTTTGTTTGGAGAGGTTTTTGTGTGTCGGTTGGTGGTGGTTGGTGATGATGGTTGGTGATTTTGGCGCAAGTGAAAAGAAGAGTAATATAAACAACAGACAGAGAGAGAGAAGAAACAGGGGGAATCGATTATGAGAGAGCTCTTCCATCAAAAATCGGAATAAAATCGAATGTCCAAGCATATTTTCTTAGTTATCGTCAAACAAAACTCATATACTCTACGAGGGAAAATAAATTGGGAACAACTTGAGAAATAGTTTGTTCTGATCCCGTAACACACCCATGAATGCCATAACTCCGAAAGCCATCGTCGCGAACACCATTAACTCCAAAATCAATAGAGATTCTGGTCCTTCGAATGACACATTATCTCAAACAATACAGTACCCCAAATGTCAGTAAAACAACTTCAAAGACTGAGTTTGATTTCTGAAACAGCCCAGGATCTTTCGTAACAAAAATGTTCGTGGCTTGCTTCAGAATAGAACAATTTATTAGCTGTTATATTAAAAGCAACAAAATACAGCTCCCAGTGGATAACTACGAAAACGCTCACAGCGCGTTGAAGCAGAATCTGTTCCAGAGGAGCTTTAACAGAAGTATCGTTAAGCATGGAACCGGCTGAGAAGCTTACTATGAATTAAAGTAAAATATTTATTAATGAAAAGTCTCCTCTAGAAATCCGCTAAGAATTTGTGTTGAAACTAATCATAATTATTGGAAAGAATTCAAATCTCGGGAACATACAATCTAGGAAACTCATCTTCATTAGGAATACAAGAAAAACTTTGCTGAATAACTAGCAAAGAATCACAAGACCAAAAGAAGCACTTATAAGAAATCTACTAAAGTCCTCCAGAAGAGTTGGATTCTCTAATAAAATAGATATTTGATTATGTAACATGTGCACGTCATATCCCTTTGGCAATCCGTAGTAGCTGAATGCTGACACCATACAAACGGCATAGAATATGAAAGAGAGTATTCTAAGGGGTAAATGGGTAAAAGACATTCAGAGAAAAGAAGTTTACAATACGATGACAACCGTCTGAAAGTCTACTAAACTTCGTGTCATTTTGTGTGAATGATTGCTGATCAGTTTTCCGTTTCAACTAATTTTTGAGAATTTTCATATGCTCTACAAAGTTTTGATGGCCAAAACTCGTATGGAAGTTGAATATCAATGTATAATTTCTTAACCCAATCAGCCTAGATGTATCGTGTCACTTATGCCTAGATAGCTTATTATGTCACTTATGGTTTAGACGGTGCAAGTGACTTGATTCGAGTCAGTTGAAAATGCCCAATTGAATGCGAATTAAACGTGTAAACACCTTCATTTATCTTACTTGAACAAACTGACTTGACTGGAACGAAAGTTGGACATGTTGAACTTTTTCGTTCAAGTCAAACAAAAGCATTTCACTTGTCCCGTATACACCCGCGATTCATGTGAGCTAAATTCAAGTCATCTGTCAAACGAGATGAATTCAATTCAGTTTGCTTACGCACCGCACGAGTTGAATAATGTAAACACTTGCTTCAACTGAGATGCATTCAAGAGCATTCAAGTGGCCGTTCGAGCCGTTTGCTGAGTCTAAACACATCATTTATTCCGAATGAATATATTTGAGAAGTTTGCAAGTGAAATGCTCGTTCCAGTTGAACAATGTAAACCAGGCATTACGGTTATCTCATTTAGCTAAAAATAACACTACGGACTAACGAGAGTATATTACAGGTGGGGAAGAAGAAGAAACGGCTATGTAATAGTAAGAAAAAAATGTTAACACAAATAGTTCCGTCACTATTTGACACGCGTTCTTATTATAGATACTATAGATTCCATAGACTCGCGGAGACGAAGACAACTGTAGCCAAACGAACTGTCAGTTCGTGTAGCCAAACGAGCATGACGTCACGATTTCAATAGTGATAATGGATTACGTGACGTCAGATTTGCTCGGTACACTCTAAATTCACGGTAAAAGAAACTAAAATCGTTTTGCTCAACCATGTTTCCGCGAGTCGATGGAATCTATAGAGTCTATAGCTCTTATGGTAGCTCGCTTTGATTGTAGTAGTGACATGTTTTGCAATAGACACGGATCTCACGCACATGAAGTATCTTTTTCCCCACCTCTATCAGAATCTCATTGACTACGGACTGTTCCGGTGGTAAGAGTCCACCTAAACATGTGACCCCTAATTCATGGTGTAATCCAGCTTTACGCTTACCGTGCCAAGGAATGGATGGTTAGAGGGTGCAATATAAACCTAACTACAAACAGAGTCTGTGGAGAATCTGGGCGTTCTCTACAGTATTCTAGGCCTTTCTGCTCGAATCGGTGAAATTGTGCAGTGAACCTTGGGATTCTCCGAGATAATCAATTATTCTTCTTTGGTCTCAAATTTGAGGCTAAATAAGATTACATTGGCGTTTTTCAATTAATAACAATTTGGTTTATTGTTGATACTTCTTTGATTTTTTGTTGTGATTGCGAAGAGTGCACACCTGTTTATTTTGGGTAGTGGCCGTATAGCTCAAATAAATTTTTAGCGTAAAAACCGAACGATTACAGTCTTTATTTTTGCAGAGTTTTGCAGAACATTGTAGCCTAACTGGCTCTATTTCAATAAGTTCATTTTCGAAGGGCACTTCTGCATAGGTGAGGGCCCAGTTTCGCTTCTTTCATTATACATGGAATGGCGAATTGACGTATGATGCCTCGAACATGCTATACATTAAAACATATAGTTTGCATATAGTTTTTAGCATCTGCAATGTTGCTGTGATAATTACATCGTTTTATGGTGAAGATATGACGAAGCCACAGCTCAAAATTTCAAGAGCGCAAATCCGAAGACCCGGATGTTGGATTGCGCTGAAAACTTTTATCGATTGGATACCTTCTGGTGGTGACCTTAAGTAGCTCAAATATAAGTTTGAAATGCTTCAATAGTCCATTCAACGAGCCGATTTTATGAATGAATTTTGACAGGAGGTAGCGTCCAATAACCCGTGAAAATCAATATCAGCATCAACATTGTTGTCACTTCGTAAAATGGCTCATTCGATGGAATACTTAGTTCATGGATAACTTAACATAGAATTGCACCTAGCCTAACTCTGCTTGAGCAGAATTTGTCATGAGTTGACTGATTGGCATGTGTCAGATGAGGAATCTCCATTTGACCTTCTTTGAACATTTAAGGTTGAAGAATTCATCATTGATATCATCGTCATCATTGAAATTTCGAAAGCAGTTTTCTCGTTCAAAACACAAAATTTCGTTATGAAAATGTATTCACTATATTCGAGAAGGAGAATAGAATACAATGAATACATTTTCAATACAAACATTAAGGACTTGAAAGAGAAAACTGCTTTCGAAACTTCAATAATGACGATGAAATCAATGACGAATCCTTCAACCTTAAATGTACCTTTGAGTATTCAGGCATCCCTGCTCAACAAACTGGTCTCTGGTCAAACTCTTATCTGGTCAAGTTCAAATTATCTTCGGACAATCCTGTCTTAGTGTACATATAATTAAGACACTCTAGCTTTAGCTCCTATCATTGTAGAATTGAAGAATCGATTTAGTGGACTTTTTAAGAGCACTGCTGCCTTCCTTCAATCTGGAAGTATACGTGCGTTGTATGAAGAAGGAAAGAGTTCCAGATTTATAAGGTAAGCCTCGTTCTTTTCAAACAACGCATTTTCGATCATCACTTCCATGTGATGTTTGTTTGGCTAACATGCCTATTCATGTGAAATTACATGCCTCCCAATTAGGGCGCCCCTTACTGTTGCATAACCTTCCCCTTCCTAATCCCCATCCCATATACAATTCTCCCTCGGGTAAATGGATGACACAAATGTCCATCCTTTTTTTTTAATAATTTAAGTTATGGTAAAAAATCAGGCGCGTTTAAAAACAACTAGGACTGATATGCGAAGAGGGGCAGTCTGAACTGAAGTATATTATATATCAACTAAAACGGACACTAGTTACCAAAACTGGGACTGGGAAAATGGGTTCTAATACCAGAACTTCAAACAGGTGAAGTCGGTGAGTTACTACTGGTTTGAGTATCATTCGGTGAAACAATCATTAGGTGACCTCTTCGAATAGAAAGAAAACGGTATCCTGCAAAGTGGTGGTGTCAGAACTGTTGATGGTTTTCGGAGAAATGGCATTTCAGAAAGTGCTACAGAATCGAATGTGCTGCCTTGAAAAGACAATCTTGAGCCGCGTCAATACAACAACAAAATGGTACAAAATATATGCGAAAAATGTTTTTGGTCACATGATTTTGTTGTTAAGCATGGTTTGTGTGTTCTATTTTTTGGTTGAATACATTCCATTTAGGCTGTAGTCGGAGAGAGAGAGATTGGAAAGTATCTGGGACGATAGAAACAAATTTTGGTTTCGAGTGTGCTCAGTTTGTGCGCTTTTCCGAATTTATTTTCCAAATGGTTTTTCATCAAAAATGAAAAGGAAAATAAACTTAACCGAAGAAGATCTTACAGGCTAGGTGTGGACTCAACATACATATACAAAGATACAAAGACTATACAATAACACGACAGCAGTAGAACAACCTCGTCTTAGATTGAGAACACACATCACTTACCTCCATTGGTTCTTCGATTCGATCACGGACTATGTCCGGCGTATCGTCGAATCCCATGTCACCGAAGCCATCGTCGTGAATGTTCATCGGGAGGGTACCATAATCTTCACGCATGGTAATCTCATCGGCTCGCGACTGGTTGATCGAGAAGTGGGCCTCAATGTCCACGTCGTTCAACTCGGGTAGCGGTGTGTCGAAATCGTGAAACACCTCCGGAAGCGTAATTGCGTTGACCGCAGCTTCCCGATGCTCCTCCGGAAGATCGACCATTCCCGGACGAAAAGCCATCTAGAATACATAATTTACCGAATGAAAGGAATTGTCTCTCCAGAGAATCCACCACCTTTATAAAACTCACCTTAATCTTGACGAACGCTTCGTTACAATCGGCCAGCAGATACTTAGCCTTACGGGCATAGATCCGCACGACTCCGAGCAGCAGATGCCCGGAAGTACGCAGGGCCAGCTTGACCTTGGGCTGCATGATGCCATCGACGGACTGCTCGATGTTTGTTTCGAAGACGTGCGCCTTGGTAATCTTTTTATCCCAATGGGCTGCCAACCAAATTCGGGCCAACGGGCCCTTTTTGGCCAGCACAATGTGAGCGTAGAACATGTTTTCGACTGTTTTACGCTTATTCTCTTTTTAAGCTGTTGATGTGTTTAAGTATTGTTTTTCTTATGTTAACAAGTACAGAATAAAACCAGCTGTAAAAGTGAAACTATTAGACCGTTCGCAATGTTGTTTTATTTTGTATGGCGAGTTTTAAAATTTTTAAAACTCACCATACAAAATAAAACAGCATTGCGAACGGCCTTAGAACTGTTGGAAAATATACATGGTTGTAATTATAGGCGTCAAATCGAGGGAACCTTTCTACATAGTATATGTTGCACTTAACTGGCATGCACTAGATTTGCTGGTACCGTAATCTGGAAGGAAGTTGATCACTTTTTCTAGATTCTCTTCAATCAAATCAGGAACACTGCATATGATTCCAAACAAATATTTTTAAAACATGTACTGAGTGGTCATGTATCAAGTTCCGTGAACTAATGTTTTACAAGAAACTGCTGCATTTTGCAAAAACAAATTAAATGGACACTTTAAAACTTACAATCCGGGTGAAGTTGATCAACCGATGACATAATATTCTAGGATTGGGAAATAAATTATTGAACAAACTAAATTTGCTGATGCTGAATAAGTTCTTGAAATTCTTACAAGTTGAGTATTTTGTATGTTAAAAATAAAATAAATTTTGATAAGTTACAGAATGACCGACATTAAATGCCTAAGAATAGAAATAGTAAATTTTATTAGAATCTCATTCAGGTTGTTTTGCCCTTGACGAAAATGTGCCGCCGACCCTTTTGTTTACAGCGATTGCGGTTTCGTTGGTTTCACACCAGAGCAAACTGTCAGTTTGTATTCTCTCTCCAGCTCTCTCCATCTGACGGCGCTCACTCAAGAGTGAGTGCACGGCACGCACTCACTGAAAACCGTTTTCGTGAGAAGTCACTCGCCTTTCCGAATGACGGTCGGTCGACCAACGCACGGAGGGGTGGTGGATGGGTGGTAGAGAAACAGCGGGTGCGGGCAGCAAAAGGAAACCTTTCAATGACGCCAACAAGACAAACTTATTTTCGCGAAAATTTACCTATTTTCAAAACTGTTTCACTCAAAATCACGACGTTGTCACTCTGCTTGCACTTTTCTTCAAACTTTTCACTCTTTTTCCCAGATTGTTCGCAATAAAAACCACTATTTTCGCCAAATCAGGATGCTTGGCGCCCGCACCATTGAAAACATTCCGTATTCCATTGTGGTCGCATTTTTCTGGGAAAATCCAGATTCCACACCGACAGCATGCATCAGCGTACACTTTCCCGATAGTTTTTCTAGGAATTTTATATTTTCAAAACATTTTTTCGCGAAAATCACAAGCACTCTCGCAGCGACATCCGAACCGAAAACACTTCTGATCAAACTTTTTCTTCGTCACCGTCGCCTGTCTCTCACGCATCATTTCGCGAGAAGCAAGATGGCGGATTGGGGATGCTTTCCGTGCAGGGCGAAACGGGCGAAAAATGAGTACCTAAATCTGGAGCTCGATTTGAATAGGTCGTATGTACATTTGTCGATATAAAATTCGATCAGTTTATTTTAGTTATTGTGGCAAAATGGAAGATATTTTGGAGACTTTTAATGATGGAACGGAAAGCCTGTTTTGTGATGATTCTGCTGTATGTATCAACTTTGTTCAATTTCAACGGTTTTTGCTATAATAAGCGAATACAACTGATCGAATTTTCAATCGACAAAAGCACATAAGACCTTTTCAAATCGAGCTCCAGAAATGTAAGTACAGCGTTCCTCCGAATAGTGCGGCAACTGTGCAACAGCAAATATAATATCCAAATATAATCATCCAACGGGCTATCGTGCTCCAATCGTCTCATCTGTTTGCAACCGGAAAGTGTACTTTGTGCGAGTCGTTGTCCAGGGTTGAAGGCAGAAAGGGGTTCCAAAGTTGATGATGTTTTGACTGCTACACTACGACTTAAAAATATTATATTTGATCTCAATACAATGGGGCACGTTCGGTGTAGTACTAGATTTGTAGTAATGAGCTGAATTTTAGTATGGTGAGAAGATCAGTTCTCTGTTTCTGCAATGAAATGGTACAAAAAGCGTGGGTATTATGATTCTGTTGTATTTGCGTATTTACGGTCAATAGTGGAACATTTCTCATAAGATGGTAAGTGCAACCGAGTATGTTTACAGTCATGATAGAACCACAGACAAACAGACGTAACACTTCGAACAATTTACGATTCAAATCATAGTCACTGAAACATATTCGCCCAATGCTAAAAGGACTAAGTTTGGCCGACCATCAACTAGGTGGCGGTAGTGAGCAAACGTCAAACTCGAACAAAAACGATGCGAGCGCCACGGGTGGGCAGTTGACCACCTATTCAATTTTGAAAAAGACCGTTAAATCAATGTACGATGGGAACTATCAGAGTGTTACGTCTGTTTGTCTGTGATAGAACTAACTTTTATTCATACATCATTCGAGCTCAATGCTACTTGAGCGCTTAATAGGGGTTTGGCAGTTTTGCCGAGTGGACGTTGCCACTACAGCCTTCCCCCTTAAGTAAAAGCATTAAAGCTAATTTGAACATAATTTAAAAACAAATATACTACATATTTTGTCTATACATACATATCAAACATTTCGATCGAACTTTTCAAATATCGAGATTTGAATAATTTCAAATGTATTCACAATGCTATTTTTCTTTTTAAATTTCAACTCTTCATCTTCGGCTCACTATCCCAGGCAGCACAGGTTTCTGTCGTAGCTTCTACACAGTAAGGAGTTCGTCATTACAGCCCAAGCTTCAGGCAACATCATCCCCTCACGAACAGAAATCGGCAACGAGTTTTCCAGGTTTATCCTCTCTGTCCAATTTCGGATGTATTTCGTGTTGGTATGCCTTCCTAATACTTGATGTGCACTCCTTCAGATACCTCGAATGGCCGAATGTAATTCTGGAGCTCGATTTGAATAGGTCGTATGTACATTTGTCGATATAAAATTCGATCAGTTTATTTTAGTTATTGTGGCAAAATGGAAGATATTTTGGAGACTTTTAATGATGGAACGGAAAGCCTGTTTTGTGATGATTCTGCTGTATGTATCAACTTTGTTCAATTTCAACGGTTTTTGCTATAATAAGCGAATACAACTGATCGAATTTTCAATCGACAAAAGCACATAAGACCTTTTCAAATCGAGCTCCAGAATTAAACGCTGCGTTTGTTCCATGTAAGGGAGCATCCATTAAGTACGTCACGCTAAAATTAGGAATTTTCGACCCCCCCTCCCCCCTTCGTACGGGTTTTTCCTATACTTAAAACATTGCTTGTCACACTTTCACAAACCCCCCCCTCCCCCCTAAGACCGTGACGTACTTAATGGATGGCCCCTAAACCGTAAGCGATGTCGTCGCAAAAAAAATACACTTAGTTATGCACTTCATTACATCTAATCATCCAATCAAAACAAAAATCAGATGCCAAATTAAAACCCGCATGTGTGCGTAAATCAAGTTATACCGATTTTACCGCTACATGGCCACAGTTGACCACTAAATGAAGTAATGGTTGTTTTCCATTTTTCGGGCTGTTGTTGAAATAAAAATGGTCATCAAAAGAATCTGCATTAAAAAGGATGACCAAATGTGCAGGACAACAGAAAGTCATGTATTCCAATGACTATAAAACTTACACTTCTCTTTAATAAAACCAAAATGGTGAGTACAAAAATGGGCACAAAAAGGTGATACACCAAAAAAAAGAGAAGGAAAAAAATAACGTCAAATTTTGCTGGGATTTTTAATGCACCATTGTACCGAAAACAGTTAACACAAAACGTTAGAAAAATCATGCCAAAAGAAGAAAATTTCAACGGTCATGAAAAATATAAACGTTAAAAAACTTGTTTTACCGATGCGCTATCCCCGCAATTCAATATTATATACACAAAAATCACTGCACAAAAGTACACACAATAGCACCGGCGGACATGAAAATTTAATGATGAAGTACACGATACAAAAAAAAACACTAGCACGCTTGTCGCCAAATAAAACATACAATGCAAAATTCACGCCAAAAGGTATTAATCATTTCCAGCGGTCGTGAATCGCACGGCATGTTAAGAGAAAACATTTTTCCTCGTCGACACTGTTGTATTTGCGTATTTACGTTAAATAGTGGAACATTTCTCATAAGATGGTAAGTGCAACCGAATATGTTTACAGTCATGATAGAACTAACTTTTATTCATACATCATTCGAGCTCAATGCTACACTGAACGAAACCCCCCGCCCAAGATCGACTGAGAGGCGATACGATCACGCCCCTTAACGACATTCCTGGAGCTCGATTTGAAAAGGTCTTATGTGCTTTTGTCGATTGAAAATTCGATCAGTTGTATTCGCTTATTATAGCAAAAACCGTTGAAATTGAACAAAGTTGATACATACAGCAGAATCATCACAAAACAGGCTTTCCGTTCCATCATTAAAAGTCTCCAAAATATCTTCCATTTTGCCACAATAACTAAAATAAACTGATCGAATTTTATATCGACAAATGTACATACGACCTATTCAAATCGAGCTCCAGATTCGGTCGGAAACCGTATGGTCCACCGACCGAATGATGTCATCCTAAAACCGGATGACTGCGATATGAAAATAGAATGTCGACCATATGGTCGAGCAACTTTGTTCTTTAGCGATTGATAACTGCTATCTTTTTCAAAAAAAAATATGTGCTTAGTGGCCTGGGTACCTTTGCGGGCACCCTTTTCAAAAATTATTACATGTCCAGGATAAGACATGCGAAACATAATCGTTAATGTCCTGGGTGTCACGATCAAGGAACTGGTTACGCTATCGATGAATAAATTCGGTGCATCTGTGTGGCCTTCGCTCTGCAACTAATATTCATTCACATAGCCACGGTGCTCCATTTACCGTTATTATAAAATAAAATATACCATCAAAACCTGAAACGCTATTCTCTTTATTTATCTATCCTACACCTCTGGACACATTTTTAAAATCATCGTTGGGCGAATTTTTGAGTTACGCCCTTTTAAAGGGCCTAACCTCTAAAAAATCGAGTTTTCTTTAGAATAACACCACATTTCATAACAGTATCATGAATTAAAGGCATCAATAACAGAAATTATCATGAACAACATTGAAATTTGCTAGTATGCATCCATATGAATATCCCTGGAGTGCATTTTGTATCAAAATTTGTCATTACGTCAATATACGGTAGAAGTTCTTAGGGCCTATAGAAAGCAAACATTACATTGGTGTAACAAATTCAATTAAAAGTATATTGTATTGTGATTCTATATGTCAATAGATGTTCTTATTACTCTCCTTCAAGGCGATTGTATTCACATGCATATCAGCACCAATATTTCAAAAGGACGTAACTGATCTTTAAAACAATATCTTTTCCCATAGCTGTAGATCGTATCTCATCTTTTCCAGGACACCAACAACCACTATCGGAAAGAATTGCATTTCCTCCATCCAGTAGTGTTTGTATATTGCAACGGAGAGATAAAAGTTTAGTTTCGGCAAGCAGTTCCGCCATTTTGAAGTGTTAGCACCGATATATGAGGAGCGTACGCTCTCTATACAGCAAATCTGCCTTAAAAACAATAGTCAAAATTTGTCAAAAATATTTGAGGAACCACAAATGAGACAAAAAGAAATATGTCTGTGTTCCACATATCTTAAGTTATAAGAATATAAATTCAAAATATCGAAAGGCCAAAAGTCGGAACAGGCAACAAATAGTCAAACATAATATTCTAGTTGAAAATTCTTTCTTTTTAAAAAATATGTAGGAAAGACCTTTTGTCCCTACTAATTTAACGTTTCTATTCTATTGTCTTTCATTTTTTATTTCATTCCTGGAGCAACATTTGAAAAGGGCCCAACAGGTTGTGTGCCTTTTTTCGAAATCGCTTCGATGGCCCAACAGCAGCTCGCCCACGCAAATGAACACCGTTATCCGAAAGATCGATGTTTGCGCTATCTGAAAACTGTCTTAGTTTGTGTGAATAAGTTCATGGGGGCTCAGGAGCGACGTGTGAAGTCATTGTTTACCAATGCTTGTATGGCCTTTTCAAATGTTGCTCTAGATTTGTACGATTTATCTTTTCAACTTCAGAATTTCAGAAGGGCGTAACTGGTTGATAATATGGCTCATTCTTCTATGAATGTAGATTGCATGTCACCCCTCTAATGTAAGCCATCGAAAGAGGAGCCTTCTTTTTGTCTAGAAGTGCCACGCCACAGCTTTGAAAAAAAGGTGTTGTTTTGGAAAGCAGTTACACGCTCTTGAAATGCTGAGGCTGAGAAGACAAAACGTAGAAATGCAAAAAAATCGAAGACAATATTGCGCGTTTCGCCGTAGATTATCGCACAAAAATGTTCAAAATCATTAATAGATCGTCGCCAGTACATCATATCGTGTTCGTGTCTTCTACAATAAATGCGGAAAATATCTAATGACTGACCGCGCAGAAGACACCGAAACGATTAAATGTAAATGTAACCGCGTATATCTATTTACATTTTTGCATAAATTTGCGAGATAACTTTTCTGGTAATGTAATAGTAGGTCGAAAAAAAAATTAATTAGTAGGGACAAAAGGTCTTACCCTAATATTTCAAAAAAAGAAAGAATTTTCATGCAGCATTTTATGTGTGATTATTTGAAGCCTGATTCGACTTTTTGTCTTTTGGCCTTTCAATGTTTTGGTTTTCTATACTTTTAACTTAAGTCGTTTGGCACACAGACATATTTCTTTTTGTTTAATTTGTGGTTGCCCATATTTGACTATTGTTTTTAAAGCAGATTTTCTGTATAGAGAGCGTACGCTCCTCATATATCGGTGCTAACACTTCAAAATGGCGGAACTGCTTGCCGAAACCAAACTTTTATCTCTCCGTTGCAATATACAAACACTACTGGACGGAGGAAATGCAATTCTTTCCGATAGTGGTTGTTGGTGTCCTGGGAAAGATGAGATACGATCTACAGCTATGGGAAAAGATATTGTAAAGATCAGTTACGTCCTTTTGAAATATTGGTGCTGATATGCATGTGAATACAATCGCCTTGACGGAGAGTAATAAGAACATCTATTGACATATGGAATCACAATACAATATACTTTTAATTGAATTTGTTACACCAATGTAATGTTTGCTTTCTATAGGCCCTAAGAACTCCTACCGTATATTGACGTAATGACAAATTTTGATACAAAATGCACTCCAGGGATATTCATATGGATGCATACTAGCAAATTTCAATGTTGTTCATGATAATTTCTGTTATTGATGCCTTTTATTCATGATACTGTTATGAAATGTGGTGTTATTCTAAAGAAAACTCGATTTTTTAGAGGTTAGGCCCTTTAAAAGGGCGTAACTCAAAAATTCGCCCAACGATGATTTTAAAAATTTGTCCAGAGGTGTAGGATAGATAAATAAAGAGAATGGCGTTTCAGGTTTTGATGGTATATTTTATTTTATAATAACGGTAAATGGAGCACCGTGATAGCGTTCGTCGACTCATACGCGAATAAGATGATCGTCATCCGCTTTTTGGGATGATTGCCGTATGACTGATTCGTCATTCGAAAACACGATTTTGGTAATTTGGACTGGATGGTCGGACAAATCAGTCGATTTCGGGATGGGGTTTTCGTTCAGTGTACTTGAGCGCTTAATAGGGGTTTGGCAGTTTTGCCGAGTGGACGTTGCCACTACAGATTCCTTGCCTAATTTGATGCTGTTTGAGCAAAACTTTGGATAACTATGTTGTTTATGTTTCAAGAAATGGAGAAAACAACAACACTGTTGCCCAAAGTTTTGCTCAAACAGCATCAAATTAGGCAAGGAATCATAATACCCACGCTTTTTGCACCATTTCACTGCAGAAACGGAGAATGACCTTCTCACCATACTAAAATTCAGCTCATTACTACAAATCTAGTACTTCACCGATCTGTCCTATTCACAAAAAAAAAATGAAAAATTTGATTTATGTGAAAGATTGAAAAATAAATTGCAAATGTATACAAATAGTAGATGCCATATTCAGAGATACGAGAAAATCAACACTCACAGAAGTGAACAAATATTTCGATCTCTATCAAAGGTAAATATTCCAATTTATGTTTGATTATTTCAATTCAATATGTTTTATTATGATACGCAATAAAATTACTTAAAAATGTTATTTTCTTATTTTGTTTCAACATTTTTGTTGTTGGCGAAATTAGGAACCCACAACTTGTATGGGTCCCTAATTTCGTGCACTCTTTTTCATAACTTTGTTTTAGAGATTCATGTGTACACAAATCACTACAAAGCCATCGCATGATTCGTTTATTAATAATAGTTCTAATAACTATTTTAATTGGTTTAAAGTTAGCTAGGGACTGCTCATAAACTACGTAGAAAAAAAATGAACATTTATAAATGTGAGAATACTAAGTAAGCTCGGGATGATTATATTTACCCAAACATTGAGAGTAGTAAAGACCGGTCCAGAAAGTATGGACGCAGTAAGAAAATACTGGCATTTCAAAACTATTGATGACTAATTCTTTTTGAAAGCTACATCCTGTTGGTCAACCTATTTTCTCAACATTTGTATAGCGGTTTTTGCGATTCCAACAGTTTGTTTTAAAATACATAAACCTTCAGCGGAACATCATCGAAAAAATGTGCACGTTTGAATTTCCGATCCTATAGTAAGCAGAAACTGCCAAAATGAAGCCCGAAACAAGAACCATCGATCAGGCCCAGACAGCTGAAGACTAGGTGCGTCCATACTTTCTGGGGCAGTCTTTAGCTTACAACCGCTAGTTTCATTCAAACAAATTATTGCCGTAAGCTTTATTGCCAGAACACAAATTAGGAAGACGACACTTTACTAGAACTAACCTCCCGAGGAATGTGCCTATTAATGACACATAATAGAAAAGTAAAAAGCTACAATTAAAAAAAAAGAATTAATTCACATTACTGACCATCAGTAAAGTTAGTGAACATTTGATTCAAATAGCAAACAATATATTGTTTTATTAAGATTTCAATAAAAGAGCAAAACAAACATAAAAAATAATAACCCTTAAAACTACAGAAGGATTTTGGAAATCTTAATGTAAACATCCGGGACGAACATAAGAAACAGCAAATATTCACTCATAGTTCGTCACAGACATCGATTTTATCTACACGTTATGGTTTCATTGGTATTGTACGAGTTTGCTACGTTTTGAAAATAAACATATTTAGGCGAATTCTACGTCATTTAAAAGTGAGCGAAATTTGGACCCATTTTGAACGAAATTTGGAACCCGTGCACGAAATTTGGCATTTTTAAACAAATCAAAACTAATGCTGTAACTATCTTGTATAATGTGAAGTTGCCTAATTTATATTTTTCTTGGGAGCTACAGTACCAGCACTAAATATTATCGAAGAAATTAATCTGATATACTTTATGGTAAAATTTCAGTCGTTTATCAAACTTTGAAAATTCTTAAGTGCACGAAATATGGGCACCTCACGGTACCATGAAAATATTAACAGCCTAATGCCATCAACTATTTGACCAGTATAACTAGAAGGAATAGCCTATGTTTGAAAGAAGGGAAAATACCTGATGAAAATATTATCAGATTGATTGTGCCACCAATTGTTTCGAAAAGAAACTCGAAAGAATAGTAAATAGGAATAAGAAGGAAGAATATACTAGGTATTTGTAAAAAAATCCTTACATTGCAAGAATACAAGAATGTCAATTAAATTTAAAATTCAGCCAAGTATTACAAACATATATAGATATAAATGGGAAATGGATTTCCCGGAAATGACGGGACAACCGTAAATATTTGATAAAATAAATTAATCCATCTGCGGCCTTGTTTGTGTATCCATTTGTTAAAAAAAGCAAATATGAAAAGTGATGGTAAATAGTGAATGTACACATTTTTAGTGCGGAATGCCATCCCTGCTCCTAGGATGTTAAACTAGGTGTACCACGATTGCGTAGTACACGTTCAGCGAGCCTGTCTGTGTCATATTGACGCCAACATCATACTAGGGTTAAAAATGCATTGTATCGAAATAAACAATAAACAATATTCGACATGGATCTTTGTTTTTAGGTAAAGGATTTTAACGAGGTGAATAGGGTAAGAAATCAAACTTTGAACTAGTCAAATTGTAATCTTAATTTGAACCATTTCAAAATTCATTAGAACGAAGTACTTTTCAGGCAAATGTTGTCCCGAAAAAGATGTTAAACAGCTTTCCGTAATATAACCTGATAACATGAACTTTAAAAGCATTGAAAAAAGCGTTTTTGTCATGGAAAACAGGCAATTGAAAAATCACTGTGATTTCACCGATTTCCCCTAACAGAAAGCACATTTTCGGTGCACTCGTACAGCTCATGCATTGTATCACACGCAATATGTGAACATGTCAAATGAAAGCTTATTTATCGTAGAATCGACCAACCGAATAATATTCCGCATAATTTGTCATAAAATTATCAAATTTAAGTGATTCTTACTTGGAGAATGTTATCTTATACCCCGGACTGACATGTGATACGAGTGTGATTCCTGTACAACGGTACGCAGTGTCAAGAAAATTCTGACAAGACTGACTTGAACTGAGAGAATTTTCAGTATGGCACTCATTTCAAGCGCAATTGTACAGTGATTCTTGTATCACATGTGTGTCATAAGTATTAAATTGAACCATTTGTAATCTAAATTTGAACTAGTAAACGGGGGTGAGCTTCTAGTGTTGGCCTGTAGATTGCGCTAGTGGTTGCTTTGTTTACTCTTGGGGGATGAAAAATTCCAAATTTAGTTTCCAAATTCCTAAAGAATTTCGAACATTCTGAGTTGGGATTCCACTGCCTAATGAAAAATAGGTATGATAATTAGCAGATTCATGTGATTTTTCATTGTTTAGCATGGAATTGGCTGTTTTGTGAGTTGCTCGAGCTGCTGCCGCCAGTAGTTCAAGTTAAGATTAAAATTGGTTCAAATTATGATTACGATGATTCAAATTAAGATTAAAACCATTGTTGATGAAACATCAAATATTTCAATGAAATTCGGTGCAAATACAAACTTTTTACCATTTAACAGAAAGCTTATACCCGTGGCTTTCATGTACATACGATTTTTCCGTAGTAAATTATTTCCATGTGGGAGAATAAATCACTTAAAATTTGCACTGCTTCAGAAAGCCGCAATTTGGTTCAAATTTTGATTACCTACCCTAGTATTAATACCTACTTACTTATTGGTTAATGCCCACCAAACTGCCACTCTGTGTAGGACGAACAAACAAACAAAACATATAAAGCGCAAAGAAATATGTTGAAGAAAGGCAAATGGAGGGATGCGATATTGACAATAAAGAAAGCTTAGAGTTTTATTTTTTTTATTACGTTTCATTTGTAATAATAATAGAGTATATTTTAATAGTATATAATAGTTAATAATAGTAAATTTTAAATCAATCATAATTCAACATAAAATTGGTGCAATTTTCTGTCAAATCTTTTGCCATTATTTCGATTTATTTTCCAACTGATTTACCGTATGTTTGCTTTTGTTATTTTTTTTTATTAATTAGCACATAGTTTTATATATCTTTTTCAATGTTTTAAGTTTTTATCTATTTTTATTATCGTTTGTTTTCTCCTATATAAATAATTACCGATCTGTGTACTTCTTTTATTCGGTATATTGACTACTTCAATTACTGTTTTCTGCCGGTTTTCCTAGCATTCTTTTAAAACTTGAAGCATATGTTTTTGTTTCTATTTCCGCAGGCCATGAATAAAATGAAAGAAAACTAACAAAACTCCATTGCACATGGACAAGATTGGCAAAACGTTCAAATAAGGAAGAATATTAACAGAACAAAGAAACTGTGCGTGTGATGAACATAAAATAACAAATACCAAACAAGTTTGGAAAAAAGCACATATTTTGGAACTAGCAATTACAAAATAGGACAGTTTGGATTTGGGATGATTTGAATGAATAATAATGCGGTTCGATTATACTCACCTCTTCAATTTCGCAACTTTTCTCGTACTGAGAGGGAAGAAATAAAGAAAACTACACTCGCCAAAGCGTATCGTTTTATTCTCCAAGTGAATTTTATTTGTAATTACCATTTTGATCATAATTAATTTAAAATATACTTCATTCTCCTCCCGCATATCACCTATGTGTGTTTTATACGACTTTATTTTACTGCGACTTCAGTTTCCTTCCTTTGCTGTTGCATGCGTGTTAATCTGTATATGCGGTTGATCTGCATCTTCATATCGAATATTACGTCTTTCCTGCAGCATAAAGCAGCCTTTTTTTACTAAAGCGAAATTTCTACTAGCTTGCGTTGCATTTCTGCTGTGTGATTTATCTCTGCATGTGAAATATTCCAACCCGGTACGAACTTCACCGAAATTGTACGAAGAAAAAAAAAACAAAAAAATAAGAAACACTTTCATCCGTTCGCTCTGTCAGTCCTAGATCCGAAATGAATGGTTACGAATGAGCCAGTCTGTTGTGATTTTTTCTCTGAGCCTGCCAGATGACTTCACGAGTCAAAAAAAGGTGTTCAAGCTAACAAAGTTCTTGACCTATCAGCGTTTTTTTAACATTGAAAAGTCCATTAGTCCGCTTAAAATAAATTGTTGTTTACTTGGTAAGCTGATAAGCTCTTCTACATGTTTCTTGTTGTCTAAGGAAATCGGGTATTTCTTGTACAATGAATTCAATTATGCATAACTGATGAACCTTTTCCAACAAACCTCCGATGGATATCGGACATGAACATATCTCATCATCACGAACACAACATCTCATCCGTGACGTCACATAGCAAAACTAAATAGAGGTTTTGTTAACGATTGCGTGAACATATTTTCTTCCATAGCAATGTGCAAACATCAATTTCATGTCGATCACAAACGAAAAATGACGTTTTCTTACTATTTTCATTGTTTTTGCGTGAGAAAATTTCCATTGCAAAGGGAACAGCCATGGTTGAGAAAATACAAAAGATTGGGATTAGCACTCTTCGGTTCCACTTTTTTTTTTTCAAACAACAAATACTTATGTTCAACGACTACTCTCGCTGAAAAGTTTGGACATCTAGTACTGCGAAAAATTCTTATTTTGACATTTGATTTGTTTTTTTTTTTCGTTTTAAGGAGGGATAATAGTAGTATGTGTGTTAATTAATTAGTTGGTATTTTTCTTTGTTTGTTTCCCAATTTGACTACTTTATTCTCTGTTGTTTTTTTCTTTGTTTCTTTAGTAGGTATGGGAAGGGGTGTTTGTGTTGTTTTTGTTTTCAATCAATAACATTTCATTTCATGTTGCTTTAGGTTTTGGGTTTCTTGTGTTCAAATCAAAAGCATATTACCGAAACTATTATTACTATTGAGAAAGATCTTGCTTGATGTTGCCATTGCTGCAGTAATAATAATAGTAGTAATAGTTGTAGTTGTAATAGTAGTAGATGCAGTTGCAGTAGTAGTTCTAGTGGTTGTAGTAGCAGAACTAAAAACAGATCGTGGTGTTTCTGCTTGTGGCGGTCACTGGCAACATTGTTTTCGCACCGAATCGGTCGCTGGGTTGGTCGGCTTTACGTCGATGTTTTCCAGGTTCGGTCTAATCACGCTGCCTTCTGGAGGGTCTCGGATCTGTTTCTGCGACACAATTCGATAGATTTCTGAAAATTTTAAACAAGCATACGGGTGGTAATGTTTTTATGTGATGCGTATAGGAGAAAAAACTTGTATTTAACTTTTTTATTTTGGTTTTAATCATTGTGTATGGTAAGTGGGGGCAGGATGGGTCACCTAAGAAATTGACCCCTATAACTGTCTGAATATAAATTGCATTTCTCTGTATTCTACCACGACTCTCAGATACACTAGTCAGCTATGATATGAAAGTATAGAAAGGTCATAAAGTTTGAAACCTGCTTCTTGACAAGCAATTTTCAAAACATGACCCATCTTGCCCCACCTCATTTTTACGGGGGCAAGATGGGTCAGCTATCAGAAAACTCGATTTTTCTCCAACAAAAAATACTATATCTTCTATTTTTTCTCTATACATCTAAGCTTCACAGACGTAAAAGATTACATGAAAAAAGTGTTGAAACATGTCGGTAGATTATTCTCAGAACTAGAAGATTTTTGTTCAGGTAGCCATGAACGGACTTTGAAAACCTATATTTTTTGTAAGAAAATTTCAAAAATAGTTTCACAAACTCTCAGTGCTCTAATTGCTTCGATAATGTAGGTCACAGAATACCCAAGTAACCATGACGCTGGATATAGAGCATTAATTTCGCTTTATAGTATATTATATGACATGCGATATAAAGTTGTTTTGTCATATAGGTACCATTAAAGTAGTTTTAAAGTCGAAAGTGGCGCTACTATTGTTGATTTAAAGCAAGCTTTACTGTGGCGATTGCTAAAGCATATAAAATGCTTGTACCATATAGCTAATGCAATGAAATAGCATGGAATGCATACTTAAGGCATCATGTCAACAAAAGAAAAAAGTATTTTTTTTATTTGTCTGTCTATTTTTATCTTCTCATACCTGTTCCGATACTCTCACACTGATGATTTTTATTCTACTTCGGGAATTGAACCTAGACTGCTGAAACTGCACCGCGATGAAACTTGGATGCGCTAACGCTGTGCTACGACTACCATGTATTTTGCATCTGGAAAAATGTGCAACATAAAGTAACGTATACTCAGCTCGTGCTTTATTGAGTTGTGTTTTCAGCAGCTCTAAAAAGTTGTGCTAGGGTCTGAATGCCATCAGTTATCTTACTCTCCCAAATCCATTCGAAAACAAGCGATTACAGAACCGATTCCACAAACGAAGATAATAGAAAGATATAAATTAGTCTGTGTTGATTCTGTTCTTATTGTTTTCATACGTGCTCACTTCTATCATTTCTTTTATGAAATCGGGGCACTATGTTAAATAAGAAAACCCACATAGTTTTTGTTCCCTCAGCATCTGATTGTCTTCAAGTCCCAAGCAGAAACCAAAAAAAACATACGCAATATAAATTTTCAAACAGCAACTTCTGAGCATAATAATCCAAGTTCTACGCAGCTATCCATGAGAATTTGGGTTTGTTTTTCTTTTCTTTTGAATAGTCATGTTTCTAAAAATGTTTTACAGATGTTTTTCGAACTGAGAGTATTTTTTTCTGTTTACAACGATGATAGCATATGCAAACACATGTAAACACATATATATAGTATTAAATCCTTGCATTATTGATTGCCATAAAGCTTTTAACATGGCAATGCAATGAAGCATTAAACAACGTCGCTATAGAACTATACCGAACTGTCAAAATCCTATAATGCTTCAATGCTTTCATAATGTAGAGTAAACGCTTTATTACTTGACAGGTGTAGAATAAAAGTTATCTCTCATTAGCTAAACTATAATACGATTGAATTAATGTTATGATATAATGCTTGTGGTTACTTGGGTAGCTTTTCAATGAAGAATAAAACATTTTCAAAAACTATGCAAACATACTGAAAAATTAGGGTGACCCATCTTGCCCCGTCTACACAATACACGTAGTTATATGGAATGTATAGCATAAGGAGTATAACGAAAAAATATTTTATTTTTTTCTGTGCAAGGAACGTAAAGAATTTTCAAAACAATATTTCACTTTTTTGTGTATCCACTTCGTTCATCTGAGAAAATTATTGAAAGATTCAAAAAATATATAGTACGGTTGGAAACGGTACTGACCCATCTTGCCCCCTGACCCATCTTGCCCCCACATACCATATGTTAATTCTTAACCTATTCTTCACTTAATAAATGTAACTTTATTTTCAGCAATGGTGAAAATGTAATTTTCACTCATCTAGATTCAATCTCTCACACCTCTTTTATTGTTAACATTTCCCATGACGTTTTTCACACGATTTACTTCAGATTTGTTCCAGGCTTCAGGTAGTTGATTCCGAGATTTCTTTGAAAGATGTTTACGGGTCAATGTTCTTCTCAGAACCCTTATCAAAAATCGTCCCAGCATTGTGTGTGCCTCTTGAAAATTCCGTAATAGTTACTCCTGAAGTTCTTTTCAGGATTTTCCAGAAGTTATCTACGATATATCTCCTGCCCGCATAGAAAAATACTATTCATGGCATCATTCATATTATACGTTGTCCATTGGTGCAATAATAACTATACAAGTAGTCATCGTTTAATGATAAAATGATAGGGGTTGAAAAATTTCAACAATTCAAAATTATTCAAGTATCATAAAATATATAGGGTGGGGCGGGGCAAGATGGGTCAGTGCCATTTTCGGGCGCATTACTCATGTTTTGATTATGATAATAATTTTGTTAGATGACCAGCATGAATATACAAAAGTTTGGGCCATTGATTGAAAAATTATTCACTCTCATTGGAAATAAAAAATAAAATGGTTTTTAACCATTTTTCTTATGCGATACATTCCATATAATCTCCATATAAACGGCCGCGGGGCAAGATGGGTCAACTATAATTTTGAACGTATTTTTGGAGCATTCAAAAGTTATTTATTTTTTATTACAAGACTATCTCATAAACAACTCATAAATGACTTCAATCAAGCGGAATGAACGCTCAAAATTATAACATAAAATTATGATAATTTTTTAGTGAAAACATCGATTTTCAAGTCGCCTCAGGAACACTCAAATCGTAAAGTTTTTTTATATTCCAAATAAATTTATAATTAATATATATATTTTTTACGCGGTACGTATCCCCCGCGTAAAAAAACCTGACTGTAGTTGAACGGTGGGAATGGAAGATCGACAGACATAATTCGAATCGACGACGACGGACAGGCTGTGGATTCTCCAACGCTAGACGAAGAGCTGAAGAACAACAAGGCTGCTGGGAAGGACGAACTCCCGTCCGAGCTTCTCCAGCTGTATCGATTCTTAGACTCTTATTATTTTGAATATATCGGAAGAGCTGTCTGCTACTTGGTTAGATATTCTTATCTGCCCTCTATACAAGAAAGGGCGTCAACTGTAGTGCGAGAACTATATAGAAATACAAGGGGAAATAACATCTCAATTCGGTGTACTAATTTTTGTCCGGAATTCTGTTGAACATGCTGAGGCCGATTGAGGAGTCCTTCGTCGGCGAATATTATGCGGGTTTTCTTGAAGACCGATCAACGACAGATCAGATGTTCACCCTGCACGAAATTCTCGATAAATGTCAACGTGCAGACCTATAATCTGTTAATTGATTTCAAGGCGACGTACGATTCAGTGAAGAGCTCGCAGATCATGATCGAACATGGTTTTCCGGCGAAGCCGATTAGACTGATTCGTGCGACGCTTGACGGATCGAAATCAAGTGTACGGGCTGCGGATGAAATTTCCTTATCGTTCGTAACCTTAGACGGACAAGAAGTAGGGCGATGCTCTTTCGAACTTGCTGTTGAACATAGCATTGGAAGGAGCGTTAAAAAGAGCTGGTGTGCAAATGAGCAGAACCATTGTCACGCTGTCGGATATGCTCCTGGGTTTCGCGGACGATATCGGCATCATCGGAATCGACCGTCGGGTCGTGGAAGAGGTGTTCATACTTTTAAGGAGGGAGACTACGAGGATCAGACTTACGATTTGCACAACAAAGACCAAGTGCATGATTGCTGGTGGTCAACGTCGGTCCGGTCGGGGTAGTGGTTAAGAAGTAGTGCTAGGTGGTGAAACATTTGATGTTGTGGACGAATTTGTTTGTTTTGGTACTCTAGTGACCCGCGAGGTGAAAAAACGGATTGCGGCTGCGAATCGGCCCTATTTTGGTCTGCAAAATCAGCTGAAGTCCCGTAAGCTGCTAACGAAGACCTACTCGTGTTGTACAAGACTTCGTTTATTCTGGTCGCTTTATACGGCCATGAATCGTGGACATTGAGAAAAGCTGATTGATAAGCCTTTGGAGTCTTCGAGCGAACAATAAGTAAGTGTTGCGAACAATACTGCGGTAAACTGGAGGGCGGAATTTGGTGGCGTCACATAAACACGAATTTTACTAAATAGGGTGACAAAGGGTATTATCGGCAGGTACGTTCTCTTCGTCATGGGTGGTTTTTGTCAGTCAAATTGCCTGAAACTTGGCCATATAATTCAGCTTAGTTGGGAAGGATTTGAGACCAACTCTGAGTTCAATAGGTTTCGAAAAACCCCCGAAGACGAAGAGAACAAAACAGCCGGGAATAGGTAATTTCCCCTATATAAAGAGATGGATATAATTAAGCGAAAAAAACACGGCAACCTGCGGTGGTGGGTTGGGCACAAGATCTCTACGATTTGTAGCCCATCGAGCATCAAATAAGTAACTCCTGTGAAAGACTACGAAACTTCTAAGAAATTCCCGGAGAGATAGCGGAAGAAATCCTGTTCGAATCTCGCCAAAAACTCCGAGAATAACTACGGGATAAACTACGAGAGGATTTTTGAAAGAAATCCTGAGAAAAACTGGAACATTTCATAAAAAAAACTTCTGGTAATAATCTCGGGTGGAAATAGTAGGGGAATTTTGAAAAAAAAAAACTCTTTCCATTAAGAGTAAATCTCGTAGCAACTCTAAGCAAGAGGAATCCCTACGAAGCCTCTCGAATAATCATCGCTGTCAATTATTGAAGACAACTTATTAGTTCCCTCTTGGTTTTAAACTGTGAAAACTTTCTGATCAGCCTACAATTCACTTGATTTCTGATTCTATCTGAGCAGCAATGTGTTATCGAATGCCGTCCGTTACTCACCTGTGAGTATGTTCTGGAATGCGGTTTCAACATTGGTCGAATCTAGCGCCGACGTTTCGATGAAGCTGAGGCCGTTCCGTTCGGCGAATCCCTTCGCCTCGTCCGTGGGCACCGCGCGCAGGTGCCGCAGATCGCTCTTGTTACCGACCAGCATGATCACGATGTTCTGGTCGGCGTGGTCACGCAGCTCCCGCAGCCACCGTTCCACATTCTCGTACGTTAGGTGCTTCGCTATGTCGTATACGAGCAGAGCGCCCACTGCGCCCCGGTAGTACGCGGACGTGATCGCTCGGTAGCGTTCCTGACCGGCCGTATCCCATATTTGGGCTTTGATTGTTTTGCCGTCGACCTACGAGGATAGAGAAAAACCATGATAGAAGAAGTTCCTTTGGAATTACACGAGTATGAGAAACCTACCTCTATACTTCTGGTAGCAAACTCTACTCCTATAGTTGATTTCGATTCCAAGTTGAATTCGTTCCTAGTGAATCGCGATAGCAGATTACTTTTACCGACGCCGGAGTCTCCAATTAGCACAACTGAAAGAGAGAAAGGGAAAGGGAAAACTACAATCAAACGTGTGTTCCTGTCGTCAAGGTTGTTTCGTCGGCATGGATGATCATGCAATCTTCTGCAAAGCCAGCATTCAACAACGTACCGTTAAACAGTGTGTGTACTCTAATCATACAAAAAATGTTGATATTTTTTATAAATTTTTCTAAAAAAAATCGTGGAATTGTAGAATTATAGAATTGAGATTCTCTAAATACACTTTTCTAAACAAATAATTATTGGAAAGTTAATTCAAACCTAACTTTACCAAACAACGTATCTAACCAAATCAACGAACGGAGAAAATCGAAGGGGAAGTTCGCTATGCCCATAGCAACTCATACATTAACCATTTCAGAAAAGTAAAAAAATCCAATTGTTTTTTCACAAATCATCCCCAAAGGTGAGTGATTCAAGTAGTCCTTATAGAAATTCAGCACCTCATGTAAAAATCTCTTTTTTGTTTACATATGTTACATACGGTGTTTGGTAAAGTTAGGCTTGAATTGTTGAATAGCTTTTATCTACTATCATATCATCTCAGACGTAACACTGGTTAATACCAAACACCCCGTATAACGACCATTACAGTGAGCCTGAACAGTATTTGAAAAACAACTTTTTTATGTATAGTAAGTTGATTCTAAAACTGAAGCAGAATTTTACTACCCCTCTTAATGTTCTATTGGAACTCCGTTCAACGGTAAATACTAGGGTAGTGGGTGTCTCAAGAGCGTGTTAATTGGTTTAAGTCAGCACCGCGTACATGGCGCTAGTACGGAGTGACTAACGGACTGACTCGGCAATTGATAGCTAAATCAGTTGTCGTACGCTGTCGTAGGTACGTAGTCATCGGTCGTCGTCGTGGTCAAAGTGTCGTCATCTGTCGTGAACGCGCAACGTGGAAAATTATACGACGACAACGCTTAACTCACCACACTGTGAGCACGCTGTTCCATGATAAGATAAAGAAGAAACTCTTGCATGATTAGTCACCCAGAATTGAAAGACGTGGCTGAATTGACAACGAGAAATCAGTATTTCAGGGCGTACTAGTAATTGAACCAATTATAACAGCAAGACTAGATCATTGTCAGATGATCAACTCCTTCGTGTGTGCTGTATTCGAAGAGCGCATTACCGCATTACCAAATCTTTGGAGATGAGATATTCTTCAATCCGTAATAAAATTATTATCACCTACATCAACGTAATCGAAAGATACGACCATCGAACTGGCGATGCTTGAAATCGATATTGATATATGTATACTACCCATTTTGCAACAACTAACGTGGATGATGCAGTAGTAGCGAAGAAACCGGGACAATAATACTTTTAAGCCAGCATGCACTGTTTATATCGATATATGCTAGTCTGGTATGCTAAAGTTGAGTTTAATGTAATTACCCGTGTAGAACGCTTATGACGGCTTCGCTCGGGTATAGCTGCCGTAACTCGATGTCTCGACTTTTGCTACTTGATATGCAAAGCCAGACGAGGATTATCACCTTGTATGTACTGCAAAAGGATGATGTCCCATATTTGACGCCCCTTTTGGTACTATATTAGCATCTTTTTCCATTCTAACATTTGAGAAGGGCACAGTTATCAAATTTTATTGGGAATGGAAAACCAACATAAAGCTAACTTTTACCACAGCTATGTATCACGTTAGGTAGATTTAAAAAAGCTATTAGGTTTAAAAATCTTGGAATAGAATTTATCTTGAACATGAACTTAAGATTGAAATATCTACTCCAAAAGCAATCAGACATGCATGTTTGAAACAAATGAAAGAAATCTGGCGTTCGATTTGAATAGGTCGAACGCCAGAAACACATTTATCATAGCACTGTATCAATAAAAAAACGTCGTTTAGACGCTCGCTTTCCAAATGTTATTCTATCCAGCCAGACACCGGACCATCTCAGTCGCGTGAATAAACAGAGAGTAGTGGGTAGCGCAATAACAGCGATTAGTATGCAGCAGATCGCGAACACTGGTTATCTCACACAGTGTATAATAGTTGCTTATAAATGGGTAACCTACATGGGAAAATCTAGTGGAAAGTATCGCCGCCATAATCGCGACGATTGATAAGAAGGATGGACTTTTGACTTGCGTCACGGCAGCTGATTGGGGATAGAGATGTATTGAAGTCGTTCAAAAGGCTCGTGCTTCGGGTTGTGATCATGTTTTGCAAAACATATAAAACAGTTGCATACGGTAGAAGTATCAGTTTTGGCCAGTCGGGTGTTTTGGCCATGGTGCGTTATTCAGCCTGTTGCGAGCGATCTAAACCAGCAAAAAAATGTACTGCTAGATCCTACTATAATATGATAATTAAGGTTGTGAAAATCATAGAGTTTGATTAAAAAATGCAAGAAAAAATAATTGTCCTTAAAAAAAACAGCTCCCATATGGGTTCGTTCAAATATAACGTAACGCTTAGTGAGGAGGGAGGGGATCTAGCGCTCATACAAAAGTTGTTACGTGAGGGAGGGAGGGGGTCTAAAATTGTCAAATTTTGCGTTACGTAATATTTGAATAAGCCCTATGTCTACTTTGGCCAGGGCACTTTTGATTTCGTCACTTCCATAAGAAATAGGGTATTGGTTCCCTTATTAAGCATGTGGCTCCCATTTTCATCCCACGAAAAACAAAGGATTGAAGCGCTGTTTGTTTTGTTTCTTATTTTTGTATTTTTTGTTAGAAGTGAGCACCCATGAAAACAAAAAGAACGGAGTCAATCGGTGCCGGAATCGCTTGTTTTCGAATAGGATGGAAATGGGAGCATGAGATTACTGATGGCACACATACCCTACATGTGATTCACCAAAATAGAAATCAAAGTTATGACTATTGCCAAAACTGATGCAGTGCTTCTATTTTGACCAGTGCTATTTTTAATGCAAAAATCAAATATTAGCTTGATTTCTGTATTTTTTTTTTTTTTTTTTTTTTTTTTTTTATGGGTTTTCAGTTGGAGCTGCGTGACAGCTTATTTGTCAAGGCTGAACCCGTTATTCACATTTCATCTCTACAAAGACCAATGCTTAGACGGAATAGGCTATGTTGCCCAATTTAACACTAGTTTTTTACATTGTGCCTATGTAGTTTTAATCAAATTTTTGCATTTTCTCTCCTATCATGTCAGCCCTCAGTCATGTCAAGTCTTTGAAGTTATTTTGAAAAAAAAAAATGTTTACCTACGAAATCTGAAGCACCATGAACGGTCATGTCCAAAAGCAAATTAATTCTTGGAAATACCATATAGTACAACATGCCGTCTATGTCTACAACTATACTAATGTTACCACCAAGAAACATTTTGTTAAATGTTTAATCGAATCTATGACGGTCAAATACCAAATAAAGACAACAACCCTTGCTGCGATAACACCTATGTTGGTAGCCACCTACAGCACTGGCGCTATCCCCAATGATAGACTATAGACAATGATTTTTAATATGTCATGGGCTTCCCATGATACGACATACAAAACCTAGCTATCTATTCTAATGTACAGTCAAATCATTGAGCTGTCTTATCGGTTCTACATCACCATGTCATTCTCTTCCACGTGCCCTAGAAATGTCTACCTAGTTATTATACAAGGAAATATTGTTTAGCTGGTGACAAATAATAAATATTTGTCCAAAATGTCACACAAGGCATTAACGCCAATAATGAAATTTAAGTATTGAGTATTGATCACACGTTGGCTTTGTAAAGATATCTACTTTGTAATCATAAATTACGTTGTCCAGCTAGTAAAATTAATCAGTTTTCGTCGTGTCAAGCTGCGTTGGTAATGTGCGTCCAAGTATCGATCACACGTCAGCTTTGCAACCCAGCACCATGGTATGCTACACCCTCCTTCCCAATCTCAGTTGACCCCGACAATTCAGATAAATGTAAGCATTATGAAATTTGCAACCAAGTATCACTGTAGGCACTCAAACATACTAGGAGCCACCCACAAAACGATCTCCTACAAATACTAAGAATGGAAATGTTACCAAGTTTCAAGAAGTGTGTGTGTGTGTGTGTGTGTGTGTGTGTGTGTGTGTGTGTGTGTGTGTGTGTGTGTGTGTGTGTGTGTGTGTGTGTGTGTGTGTGTGTGTGTGTGTGTGTGTGTGTGTGTGTGTGTGTGTGTGTGTGTGTGTGTGTGTGTGTGTGTGTGTGTGTGTATTTGTGTGTGTGTGTGTGTGTGTGTGTGTGTGTGTGAAAAACTAACGGTATCAATTATTGCATATTTTTCAAATGAAACTAATAGTGTTTGTCTATATCAACCGAATAGTTTAGAAAAATAAATAATCCCAAGTCTAAAGCCATCTATATAGCTTTCATAACCCTTCCATATATGATGAAAAAGGAAATCAAATGTACTTAGCTTTGATTAATTCGATGTCCTGGTGTCCGACTCAATACTCGGACGTGGGATTTGATGTACATGAAAAGATAGAAAAAATATTATTAGTGTTTTGGTGATACTTTCACTACGGCCATTCAGAATGGTTCAACGGATGCAGATGAGAAGATCATTCCTGCTGTCTTAACAGCGATCATCAAACTCAGTGGTAGATAAACTTGAAATACACGAACGCGAAAGAAAACAACAAATGAACGAACGCGAATATTCTAAAAGAGAGAATGATCTTCCATCCGATCTTCAAGTGATCCTAACAAGCGACATATTTCGTTCAGGCACTTTTGAATGTCCGTATGGAACTTGTTCACACAAGAAATCTGCCTCGACCAAGTTGGCAGAACGCGCCCATACCCCTTTCTGAATCGAAGGGCAGGGAGCTTGATTTCTGTATTTTTCCAACAAAATATATGTAGATTGAAACCTTTCATTTGACACAAGAAAAATGGGCACTTTTGAACCATTCTGGATTTACAGAAATATTTTTTTTTTATATGTTTTATAATAATTGGCCTCCTTAAGAAAGGTTATGTTTTGTTAAATCCCATTTCGTATTTTAGTGAATGAGTCGTTCCCAAGGTCGTTCCAAACTGGCGAAGTTTGACGATATGGTGCTTGGTTTCTAATGAATCGATTTTGCTAAAATTTGAGAGTCGCTATAGAATTACGTGAGTTTTGAGTAATATTAAACCACTTAAATGGTATGAGTGAACAATGCATCAAAAGTTACAGATATACGATGCGACAAAACAATAACGCCATCACAATTAAGTCTAAGGGGGCGCTCAACGAGTTGAAATTAAATGGGAAAATTTTGCCAAATTTATACAAAAATTACAAGGTTTTGATTTTTTTTAATCCGCTAGGTGGCACTGTTAGCGTTTATTTGGCACTATCTTTGGTATTTTATAGGTAGGGCTATCCATCGTTTTCTTCGTTGTGGTAGTGCCTAATGTTGCGGTAATGGCAATTGAGCACTGTGTGGCATAGTGTTGTGGTTGTGGTTACGTGAAACTATTACATCATAAATCTCTCATGACATGTTTTAAAATAATTTTCTTGCAATAGGACATTTTCGATGTAGTACTAGGATTGTAATAATGAGATGAATTTTTGTATGGTGAGAAGGTGAATTCTACGTTTCGGCGATTCCTTGCCTAATTTAATGCTATTTGAGCAAAACTTTGGGTAATTGTATTGTTTAAATTGCAAGAAATGGAGACAACAACAACAATGTTGCCCAAAGTTTTGCTCAAACAGCATCAAAATAGGCAATGAATCATAATAAAGACTGCCCCAGAAAGTATGGACGCACCTAGTCTTTAGTTGTCTAGGCCTGATCGATAGTTCTTGTTACGGGCTTCGTTTTGACTGTTTCTGCTTACTATAGGATCGAAAATTCAAACATTCTTTGCCACGATGAACATTTTAATTCGAAATGGTAACTTGTTTGGTCATACCCTGCTTTGTGTAATTTAGAAGGTTTTTTCTTGTGCTCAAACACCTTCATTATTTGTTTATCCAAACGAGGGTTAGCAGAATCTTTATTTTTTACCCAATTTTTGCTTATGCTTAAACGTGTTATCCCCACCGTGTTTGCTGATTGCTGCTTGCACGATTTTCTCACTTACTCCTACCATATTTTGTTTATTTCATAAGTGACCTTTCAAACTCCGTACATCGTTTGTGCACATTTTTTCGATGATGTTCCACTGAAAGTTCATGTATTTTGAAACAAGCTGTTGGAATCGCAAAAACCGCTATACAAATGTTGAGAAAATAGGTTGACCAGCAGGAAGTGGCTTTCAAAAAGAACTAGTCATCAATAGTTTTGAAATGCCAGTATTTTCTTACTGCGTCCATATTTTCTGGACCGGTCTTTACCCACGCTTTTTGCACCATTTCCTAACAGAAACGGAGAATTCACCTTCTAACCATACAAAAATTCAGCTCATTACTACAAATCTAGTACTTCACCGATCTGTCCTATACTCGTATTATTTAGGTATTCATGTTACAAATAAAATCTGCTCGTTAACACAACGTTGAGGTGCTGGAAATGGTCCCAGAGTCCTTTTTACTAAAATAATTGTCGTCGCGGTTGAAACCCAAAGTTTCCCCACACACGACAATCGTCTTTTCTCCAAATTCATAGAGGTAATCACGTTTAAATGTATCATGCCTTTTTTGTAGCTATAGTTGTGAAACTTGGATGAACATATTTGCACTATTACCCCGGATTTTAGTTTAGTTTAGTTTAATTTTTATTTAGCCGTTTTACCCAATTCATTTGGGTGATATTTACATACGCAATCTGAACAGCCTTAAATTTAACGTGCATTTTTGTGTGGGGAAAAAATCGCTCTAATGTTCGTGTGTTGAAATATCGCTTATCTCTGTACATAAAAACTTACGTTGGACATTGACCAATCCAAATGCCTGTGTGGTAGTGATTTGTGTTCAAATTCCCCGTGTTAAGAATTTGTAAACATCTTTTGTTCTCCCGTATATGGATAGGCTTGCAATAGGTTTCGTGCAATAAAATTTGGAGAACTCAATAGTGCGCTCGACAGCGAACCTGGTGCTCAATCCAGCGCCCTATGCCCGACGCACACTGGGGCAGGATTGAAAATACATGGAAAAAACCTCTAACTCGTCGAGATGTCGAGATCCTCATTTGGTGTCTTCAGAGAAAATATTCTGACATGGTCGATATTCTGAGCGGAAGGTAATTTTTCTTACGTTATTCGCATAAAAGTCCTATAAGCCATTTTGGCCAAATTGCATTTTAGCGATATGGTCTCTTCGGCAAAGTTGTTCGGCTATTTATGCTGAAAAAGTTTAATGAAGACGTCAAATTTCCAAAGCCTACTATTCTTGAGATATTGACCGATTTATGAAATACCTACCTAAAATCGATATTTTTCATTAATATACGTTTTTAAACAAATTTAATGTCCGTTTTTGAGTTATAATAATGAAAAATACTAAAATAAAACATGTATCGAGGAAATTAGTTGAAAAAAATAAAATATGCATTGATTTTATATAGAAAGTTCCCGAAAATCAGGCAAAATGTATATAGGACGTTCTTGCAGTCGGGCAAGTTCGGGCAAGTTTTTTCATCGGCAATCACCTAAAAAATACATTAGCTTTCATGTAAAAACATTTCACAGACATGATATTTAATGATTTTTTCTAAATTGGGTTTAAAGTTTACTGTTTTGGGTAAATTAGTACATAATGTATGTTCATAAAATACTACGTTTTAAGATGCCAAGTGAACCATGAAAAGTATAGATGCAATTCAGTCACAAGTTTAGTTGTTTCTAATCTCTAAACAAATTGTAAAACACAAAAATGTCCCAAACGCCAATAAAATTATGCTTTGGTTTTATCATTCGTCAATGCGTTATATAGTCACACATCATGAATATTTTTTGATTGTATGATTATTATCTTATTTGATACAGATATTTAAAAAAAATGTAGAGAGTTATAAGCATAAATAAATGTATTCAAAGATCTAAAAACTCAAAAGCATGTGAGTAAAAAATGTAGAAAAGCTTTTCAATTATTTTAACCTAGTCGTACGTACTAAATATTTAAATATTTTGCGTACTAAGCAACTACCAATCAGAAATATACTCAGAAATATACAAATAAATAACTATTCTTTGTTATTTGATTCCTCTATTATTTAGCTGTCTTTCAAATTAGTGGCCATCACAGGAAGCAAACATATGTCTAGATCTCTACAAAATCTGGATGTGTTATAAAACAGTCGTTGAATCATCACGCAATTACATTACGTTTATTCACACGTTAACGAATGATAAAATCAAGGCATGCTTTTATTGGCGGCATTTGGGACATTTTTGTGTTTTACAATTTGTTTTGAGATTAGAAACAACTAAATCTATGACTAGATTGTATCTATACTTTTTATGATTCACTTGGCATCTTAAAACGTAGTATTTTATGAACATAAATTTTGTACTGATTTACCCAAAACAGTAAACTTTAAACCCAATTTAGAAAAAATCATTAAATATCATGTCTGTGAAATTTTTTTACATGAAAGCTAATGTATTTTTAAGGTGATTGCCGATGAAAAAACTTGCCCGACTGCAAGAACGTCCTATATACATTTTGCGTGATTTTCGGGAACTTTCTATATAAAATCAATGCATATTTTATTTTCTTCAACTAATTTCCTCGATACATGTTTTATTTTTAGTATTTTTCATTATTATAACTCGAAAACGGACATTAAATTTATTTAAAAACGTATTTTAATGAAAAATATCGATTTTAGGTAGGTATTTCATAAATCGGTCAATATCTCAAGAATAGTAGGCTTTGGAAATTTGACGTCTTCAGCAAACTTTTTCAGCATAAATAGCCGAACAACTTTGCTGAAGATATCATATCGCTAAAATGCAATTTGGCCAAAATGGCTTATAGGACTTTTATACGAATAACGTAAGAAAAATTACCTTCCGCTCAGAATATCGACCATGTCCAAAGAAATATTTTCTCTGAGGACACCAAATGAGGATCTCGACATCTCGACGAGCTAGAGGTTTTTTCCATGTATTTTCAATCCTGCCCCAGTGTGCGACGCACGGTCTAGAAGAAAAATGGATGTTCGCGTCTCGAAAATGTAAATTTTCAACTGTACGAACAATACGTCCTGAATAAGCGAAATCCCCGATAGTGTTTGAATGTAACGAAGACAACGATGAAAAATGCAAAGAAGCGTTTTCAGTGTTTGTCTCAACGACAAATTTTTGTCATTGTAGTCCGGCATTTATCCAAGGTTACCATGATTCATGATGATGATTTATGTTGCTATTTTCTCCATTTCCTGCAACTTAACCCTCCTTTGGCATTAGGGTCATTTTTGACCCAAACCGTGTACTACGTCAGCGAGCTGCTGCCAACGTGATGCAAAAGGAAGGTCAAACAAAACAGTTACCGTAAAATGGGGTATCTTTGATAATGCGGGTGACTTTGATAGTGCACGGTGTGTCTGGTAGAATAAATTTATTACAAAAAATGAGCATCGTTAATTTTTACGCTACGTGAAAGTTGACGCTACCAACTTTCATTCAAGCCCAACATCGAAATATTCCATCGGGGGAACTTTTCCATACAAAAATTGGGTATGTTTGTTAAGTAGAAATAGGGATTAATTTGGAACCGTTCATTTTGTATGAGGAAAAACAGTATTCTGAAAAAGTTGTTCGGGATCCCTCGGTGGATTTTTTTGAGGGACCCTGCAAATGAAAGCTGAAAGCCTCTATTTTTGAATGGCGAAAAATTTGACGATGCCCATTTTTTTGTTATAAACTTTTCCCATACACACGCCGTGAGTGCGACAGGCGTTGTATAGGTTATCTTATAACTATGATTCCTTCAACCAGTTAATAAAAAGGCAAACGTAGATCAATTCTATACACATAAAAGTTCATCTTAGACGTTTTTTCATTAAAACCTAGTTCAACTTTTTGGACAAAAAATAAAAAATTGTTATTATTTTTGTCATTTGTCAACCCCTCCAAACAATCTGCTATACGACTGCGTTACAACTATTTTTTCAATGAATGGACTCTCTCGTTAGAATCATCATATTAGATTCCAAATCTAGCCTTGAATCTCTTAACGAAGTGTGTTTTTACGAAATGTAAGTAATTTTGTAAATTGTGACATAAATCTCCATACATTGATAAACGCCTAGAAGCATGCAATGCCCTTGTAATTTCATGCAGATAAATCTGTGTTGTTCAAAATTTGTTAATAAAACTTCAAAAAACAACCCAAAAAATAAGAGAACTCACCATGAATAGAATGTAATCATATGTTGATGAACTTTTAAACATGTATTTTTACAAAGATTTTTTTTTTTTGATAGCTAAATTCACTGTGTTTTTCACCCAGTACTCCACAAACAATTTTTTATATGTAGAATTTAGTAAAAAATCAATGTTTTGATATAAAAATTCTATTCGATATATTCCACAAGGCTTCTTTCATCATATTCATACTCCTAAGATTTCAATCTGTGATTATTTTTCAAGATTTGATGTGTTTTTCAGGGCATTATCAAAGTTACCCCAAAATGAAAATCTGATTCGCGCTCATATGGAAAACTAAAAGTCACCCAAAATATTTCAGATTATCGTACTTGTTTTAAAAATATAAAACTCGGGGAAATACTGTTAGGCGCCGTCCACAAATTACGTAACGCTCTAGGGGGAGGGGGGAGTATGGCCGAGCGTTACGGTCCATACAAAAAAATGGGTTTTCATACAAAAAAGCGTTACGGAGGGGGGTTGGGGATTCTAAAAATCTCGATTTTAGCGTTACGTAATAAATGGATGCTGCCTCACATGGAAACATATTAAGGAAATTCGCTGAAAAACTATCAAAGTTACCCCATTTACGGTACCCCAAGTTTGACTCAAACAGCATCAAATTAGGCAAGGATTCATAATACTCACGGTTTTTGTTCCAGAAACGAAGAATTTACCTTCTCATCATACAAAAATTCAAATTTAGTACCCCACCGAACGTGCCCCATTTCTTAACAAACTACAGAGTTGATTTTAGCTTGCCTACATGAAAATCTGTAAAATAAGAACCATTGGTGAAAAAAACTGAAAATTGAAAAGAAACTGATATACGGTTTAGGGCAGTGTGAATAATCCATACACTGCCCTAAACCGTATATCAGTTTCAAATAAGAAAGCTTGGTTTCCACCCTAATTTCCAAGTGCATTGAAAAAAAATGGCCTTTTTATTGAGAACCACTTTGTAGAAAACCATATTTGTTTAAAAAGTCACTTGAAGGCACTGAATGCAAATTTTCTCGTAAATCTGGTTCCTGAACCACTGCGCACTGTGGGTGTTCTATGAGATCTCAGAGGGTTTCAGAAGGTGTCAAGGACATTTTAGGGGTTTGGGAGTTTAAGGGGCATTCCGAAATTCTATGAAACCATGTGAAACGCCTTGTAATACCTTAAAACCCCCTGTGTAACCCCTCTCTAAAATTCCCTTAAAGGCCCCTAGAACCCAAGAAATACCTTGGTACGTCTGAAACTTCCTTGAAAGAAAACGTATGCGCTACGGCGGATTGAAATCAGCGCGAACCAGTTAGTTTATGGTTATGATGTTAGAAGCTGTTCCAGGAAGCATCAGTGTCCGCATGGCAGGTGGCATGTGTCTTCTTGAAAACTTCTTGGAACCTACATAAACTTCTTCAAACCCCTCCACGAAACAGCCATAGAACTTCCGGAAACGTCTTGAAACACCTCTGAAACCTCTTGGAGAGCATCCTGGAACCTCCGGGAACAACTTCCAAATCCCTTTGAAAAAAAGAAACGCACTGAATTGCTTTACATCCCTTTGAAACTCCCTTGAAAACTACCTAAAGCCCCCTTAACCTTCCGTAACTCACGCGGTTGACCACCACCTTCAGCAGTGCGCAAATAGTGAGTACAAAAAACGAGATTATTTCAACGTGTTGTACAAAATACAACAGCGCGATCACTCAAGGGTTAAAACCTGTGGAACTTCTTGAAACGCATATAAAGCCTTCTAAATCCTACCTGGAAATCACTTTCAAACTCGCCTAAAAATCCCTGATATCACCTGAAACCTCGAAAACACTTTGACCCATCTCTGAAAATCCTTCGGAAATTTCTTGAAAGCACCCTAAATCCTCCGGAATCCTCTACGGAACCCTCGCCCCTGTGAAGCCTTGAAATTTCCCAAAACACTCCCACCCCTGGAATCCACTCCGAACTCCAATGAAACTTGAAAATGAAATTTCGAACACCGGAATGAAGCGTTCAACGATTAGCGAGACTTGATCAACATTAGGAAAGGAGAGCTTGCTTAGGGAGGGTGCATCAAGGCATCATTGAAATTGAAACTATACGACGGAGTGGATTGCCAGCCGGAGTGTGGTGAGAAGTAACTATAACATCCTTGTAGATGGGTTCTTATATCCCAACAGTTGCAATGGATTTGACGCGCCCTTCTTGTAACAAACCACACCGTAGAAAGCTTGACAAGTAATGTAAATTTCATTATTCATCCTTTTGGATCATACTGTTGAGGGCCCATATAGCCGAGGCGGTAAACGCACGGGTATTCAGCATGACCATGCTGAGGGTGACGGGTTCGATTCCCGGTCGGTCCAGGATCTTTTCGTAAAGAAAATTTTCTTGACTTCCTTGGGCATAGAGTATCTTCGTGCCTGCCACACGATATACACATGCAAAATAGTCATTGGCAGAGGAAGCTCTCAGTTAATAACTGTGGAAGTGCTCATAGAACACTAAGCTGAGAAGCAGGCTTTGTCCCAGTGAGGACGTTACGCCAAGAAGAAGAAGAAGAAGGGTCATACTGTTGGAAGGAGATTCTCTTGAACCAGCGGATTTCGCGTAATATCTCTACTTACGGGTCCGCCACACCCCCTTTTGGCTCTTCATACAGCGGTATGTTAAAGTCAGGGTGGAAATGAAATTGATCTTTACTGTTAAGTGGAACTGCATGCAGAGCAAGACTCAAGCTAGGATGGTGGCTACCTACATACATAACCGTGGAACTGTTCAACAATTGGTGAATTACCCTAACTGTCCACTTGTGCACATCGAGATTTTGTTTGAGGACGTGTTTTAAGTAAGACCTAACCCTTCATACAACGGAGGTGTAACAGTAAACATTTGCACATAACTACGTGCTCAACTGACTAAGCCTAGGTAAGCCCCTGGTAAAGCACGCATATCTAATAATGGTCAAATTTATAATCGGCTTGTGGACGGGTACGCTTGTTTTTTACGAGTGAGTGTGCAATTTTACTCCCAACAACAACCACTGATTACGTCCGTAGCACATTGCGTCGATTAGTGGGAGGAAACATGACACATACTGATTTTGATAAGAGTTTTTTTTTTGAGTCTACTGAGTAAACTGTATTCAAGGTTTTTTTTCCATGGAGGTCAAAATTCCACATTGACAAGAAATGATTGTAGTGACCAATTTTTCAAATATTTTATCAAACAAAGTTGTGACATGGCAATGTTACAATTTATCAATGCATCCAAATCATTCTACAAGGCCTAACCACTACTGTTCAATATCACAGATGAACTGATGCAAGCAACATCCAACAAAGAGATCATCTGTTAATATGTTGAGCATCAAACCTACTCTAAATCTTTCCACTTCAAGTGCACACATGGACATTTATCAATGAATCATGACTTGGGTGACTGCAGTCAACTTCTGCTGTGTTGAACGGAATGACAAATATTCTTCTCTCTACCCGTATCAGCAGACCTAAGTCCTTCGCCTTAACAGTATAAGTAGCTAACGAGCGAAGCGTTCGTATTGAGTTGTACGCCAATTGTGGTGGTCGTTTTCCATTTGGTGGTCTTTGCAAGAGAGGCAAAAATGCGAACACTGATGGGGAAAGTAATGCGATAAGCGACCCAGAGGGACGTGATATGTGGACAAGCCGTATTAGGTATTCACACAGTCCACAGTGTTGGAGGTTCTCGAACGATAAAAATACACAGTTAAAACGCCCCCTGATAGTAGTTTTGAACTGTCAGTGTCAAACTCAAGAATTTAATAATTTGATCAACCATTTTTTACTCTATGTGTTTATAAGTGTAGAATTAGCTAAATGTTAAAATACATGTTAATAAAAACAAAAACAAAAATACTCTATGTAATTATGAATACCTATAAATTTGCAGAGTTTCGGCAAACAATTTGATAGTGTAACCAGTTTGGTACTTTTTTATTTCTGACTTCTAATCCAAATGGGCGTATCTGTCTTAAAATAAATGTACTATAATTTAAATTCTAGATGAAACTTTTAAAATACTATGAAGTTAGTGTATGTTTCCACAGAATCTCAAATACTTAATTAATTAAATTGCACTATAACTTCAAAGATTATATGTATGAAACTTCTTAAACTCTAAGTCAAAATAAATGAAAAATTTAAATTACTTCTGCTTGAAAGTAATACAATACTATTGGCAGAATTTGTAAGGAAAAGGAAAGACGGAGAAGGAGGGTAAACGTAATTTGTTGTGATTTGCGATTGACAAAATTTTAGCCTTCGACCTACCAAAGTCCTAGTGAGCCGCGATCCATTGTGTTTGAGAAACGATTGCGTAGTTTGTTCAGTGGTGCTTCGGCGAGCCACCCAACTCAGCTGGTCCAATGTTGTCGGTATTGGAGGAAATAGAGAGCGCAACAAATTTTTACCATCATGTTATACACTACGCTTCACTCCGCGGCGGGAAGTCTGCAAAAGTGTCGTGTATCGTAAATAAATACTGTTGAGGAGTTGTGGAATGTGCGGGTGCACGAAGAAGAATACTGATGATTTCATCCGCCCTCATATTTGGGGGAAACCGAAAAAGACGTAAGCACAAAAATGCTTTAGTTAGCGCAGCGCATTGAAAAAGATTTTTTGGAAATGTAGGGGATTTTTTTACATAGATAAAACGCATATAAGAAAATAAGTTATTTCATCAGAGTGAATTCGAGAAGGTATTTATGTGTCTGTAAGAATCCCAGAAATCAGAAAAGTCATGTAAGATATTGCCCGGAATTTGAAGTCTGTAAATATGAAAATTTTAAAATATACCTAAGCTTACTTAGAATATCTGTGTACGAACATATTAGGCTGGCTCAAGATATCGTATTTTTACTGCACACCGATAATTCGATTTGTAACCTGATTCTAAACCTCCTCCCAAAATTTGAGCTTGTTGAGGTTAAAAAATGGGACGGCCTTTGCAAAAATTAGAAATGTTATAAGTTCGTAAGTGAAAAATGATCGTTTTAGCTAAAAAATAATCGTGTGAAAATTTTAAGTCCATATCTCAAGGCAAGTGGTCCCTCAAGGGGCCTAAAGTTGTCAAAATTGGTATGGGACCAAAAAAACATAAATTTTTTTCGACGAAAAATATGCTATTTTACTAAAACCGGTGATTTTAGGGCCCTAAAGGGCCGAAAATGTGCTTAGATTTGCGATGTCTTTACTCGTTTCTAAGTTATTGGCAAAAAACAACAGAAAAATCAGCATTTCTGACCATTTTTTTAGATCCCGAAGGAAATCTACCATATTATGTTCAATAACTCGAAAACGAGTAGAGATATCGCAATTCTAAGCACATTAGGCCGAACGGTCATCAGGATGAATTGCAATTCAGTATTTATGAAACTGGAAACGGATATTTTGTTTTAACCTTTTTCAACAGTTATTACCAAAAACTATTTTAACAATGAAACTAGAAAAAATAGCCGATGTTTAAAAGAAAGGAAAATATATGATTTGAATATTAGCAGTTTCAGCGCCTGAAACTTTTTTGGCAATGATACTAGAAAGAACGAGCTATTTTCAAAAGAAAGAAAAAATCATGCTGAGGTGACGGGTTCAATTCCCAGTCGGTCCAGGAACATTTTATAAATTCTATTGAATTCTTTGGTTATTGAAATTTCATTGACTTCTTTGGTTATAGTGTATCTTCTGCCACATGCAACATGCATCTGTCAATGCAACATGGTCATTGACAGCGAAGCTCTCAGTTAATATTGACATCGCAGCACCAAATCGGAGTTCGCCAGTTGGACTAGCGAAGCGAAGTTTTCACCGAACTTTCTGTCATTCCTCATCCAACCCGATATGCATCCCTGATGTTTTCGTTTTCAGTCCGACGTTGTATCGACGATCACGACTTTATTCCACCTGAGGGTCTGTCAGTGCGAGCGCGCCAAATTTTGCGTGAGTGAGCTCGTGGTGTTGGTGGTTAAGGTGAAACCGTACGCTAGCCGCTGTTAATAGGACAAATTGTTTCGGTAATTTTGATCGTCTTTTTTTCTGCGAAAACGCAAACTGGAAAGTGTTTATTTGCCAAAAACAGTAAGCGCACGGGCACAATAAGTTAGCAAGTCCGGAATTTTGTGTGAAATTGGCTTTTGTTTTCACAACGGTAAAATGTTTCTGAGTACCATCTCACCTTAAGTTCGCTAGTAATGCAGTGAAGTTTCAGCATTCTCCGGTTTTCTTCCAAATGCACAATAACTGTAGAAGTGCTCATAGAACACGAAATAGAACGACAAAAATGGGACGCAATGATTATTCGGCCTAATGACCTTTGGCCGAATGGGCTGACACCGTGTCAAACTGATGTTGTTTCTTTGGGTTCTTTCCTTGACAAATATTTGACCTTGTGTACTTCAGGCCTCAGTCTGACTGGTAAGGTAAAGAGCAGGGCTTGGCCGAATGAATCAATGAATATAAATATACAATTATCGTTCCCTAAAACGTTCATGACTAGGTTCATGAGTATACATTATTTACAAGTATACATGAGTATACTTATTTTTCAAAAGTTGTTGAAAACTGGAATTCGCAAGCTCTTTTGGATTCAAATGACATATTGACGGTTTCCCCTCTTATCGAACGCGACGATTTGAATCCGTCGCGGATGACACCGTCGTCAGAGTCGTCGCAGCCAATCAGCAGGCAAGAGTCTGACGTTTCTCCGATCTCACTAACACAAACAGTAGCAGAGATGGTGCTTGATTCGTTGCGATGATTCAGAAATGCTGACTGGAAGTTGGCAGCGCGTTTTGTTATGAAAGCAACTTACAATAAAAAGAGAAACGTCTGAGTTAGAGCCAAAAATATTGAGATTTAGAGGTGGCACAATTGCCCCAAAGTCGAATTTTCTAAATAATAAAAAGGTGTTTTCACTTCAACTGTCATAACTTTTTCAATTTTTAACCTATTTTCAATATTTTCTTATGAATCTTTCACAAATTGGTTTTCGAATAAAGTTACTTACATTCATTCATTTCATTTATTTAGTATTACATCAAATTCAAGATAAAACTGAATCAACAATATTCTTCCATAATACACGGTTCGTGGCTGCCGCTCTCCATCCTCGGTCGCGCCCAATGCTCGCCAAGTCACGTTCCACCTGGTCCGCCCATCGTGCTCTCTGCGCTCCACGCCTTCTTGTGCCAACCGGATCAGTTGCAAACACCAGCTTTGCAGGGTTGTTGTCCGGCATTCTTGCAACATGCCCTGCCCACCGTATCCTTCCGGCTTTGGCCACCTTCTGGATGCTGGGTTCGCCGTAAAGTGCAGCGAGCTCGTGGTTCATTCTTCTCCGCCACACACCGTTCTCCTGCACACCGCCGAAGATCGTCCTTAGCACGCGTCGCTCGAAAACTCCGAGTGCTTGCAGGTCCTCCTCGAGCATGGTCCATGTCTCGTGCCCGTAGAGGATTACCGGTCTTATTAGCGTTTTGTACATGGTGCATTTGGTGCGTGGGTGAATCTTTTGCGACCGCAGTTTCTTCTGGAGCCCGTAGTAGGCCCGACTTCCGCTGATGATGCGCCTCCGAATTTCACGGCTCACGTTGTTGTCAGCCGTCAGTAAGGATCCGAGGTAGACGAATTCCTCCACCACCTCGAAAATATCCCCGTCTATCGTAACATTACTACCCAGACGGATCCGGTCGTTTTCGGTTCCGCCTACCAGCATGTACTTTGTTTTTGAGGCATTCACCACCAGTCCGACGTTTGCTGCTTCGCGTTTCAGGCGGGTGTACAGCTCTGTCACCGTTCCAAATGTTCTTGCAATAATGTCCATGTCGTCCGCAAAGCACACAAATTGACCGGATTTTGTGAAAATCGTTCCTCGGCTTTTGAGCCCGGCTCGTCGCATCACACCTTCCAGAGCGATGTTGAAGAGTAGGCATGAGAGTCCATCACCTTGTCTCAGTCCCCGGCGAGATTCAAATGAACTGGATAGTTCACCCGAAACCCTTACGCAGTTTTGCACACCGTCCATCGTTGCTTTAATCAGTCTAGTCAGCTTCCCAGGAAAGCCGTTTTCGTCCATGATTCTCCATAGCTCTGCGCGGTCGATACTGTCGTATGCCGCTTTGAAGTCGATGAACAGGTGATGCGTTGGGACCTGGTATTCACGGCATTTCTGGAGGATTTGCCGTACGGTAAAGATCTGGTCCGTTGTCGACCGGCCGTCGATGAAGCCGGCTTGATAACTTCCCACGAACTCATTTGTTTGAGGTGACAGGCGACGGAAGATGATCTGGGATAGCACTTTGTAGGCAGCATTCAAAATAGTGATCGCCCTGAAGTTCTCACATTCCAAATGGTCGCCTTTCTTGTGAATGGGGCAGATTACCCCTTCCTTCCACTCCTCCGGTAGCTGTTCGGTTTCCCAGATCCTGACTATCAGCCGATGCAAACAGGTGGCCAACTTTTCTGGGCCCATCTTGATGAGTTCAGCTGCGATACCATCCTTACCAGCTGCTTTGTTGGTTTTCAGCTGGTGAATGGCATCCTTAACTTCCCTCAGCGTGGGAGTTGGTTCGTTTCCGTCCTCCGCTGCACTGGCGTCGTCGTTTCCTCCGTTGCCGTGGGCTCCCGCGCCTACGTTCTCCACGCCGTTCAGGTGCTGATCGAAGTGCTGCTTCCACCTTTCGATCACCTCACGTCCGTCCGTCAAGAGGCCTCCGTCTTTATCCCTGCATATTTCGGCTCGCGGCACGAAGCCGTTGCGGGATGCGTTGAGCTTCTGATAGAACTTCCGTGTTTCTTGGGAACGGCACAGCAGTTCCATTTCTTCACACTCCGCTTCTTCCAGGCGGCGCTTTTTCTCCCGAAAGAGGCGGGTCTGCTGTTTCCGCTTCTGTTTATAACGTTCCACGTTCTGTCGAGTCCCTTGCTGCAGCATTACCGCCCTCGCTGCATTCTTCTCCTCCAAAACCGTTCTGCACTCTTCGTCGAACCATTCGTTCCGTCGATTCCGTTCCACGTATCCGATGGTGCTCTCGGCTGCGTCGTTGATGGCTGCTTTCACTGTACTCCAGCAGTCCTCTAGAGGGGCCTCATCGAGCTCGCCCTCGTCTGGCAACGCGGCTTCGAGACTCTGCGCGTATGCTGAGGCGACATCCGGTTGCTTCAGTCGCTCTAGGTTGTACCGTGGCGGTCGCCGGTACCGTACATTGTTGATGACGGAGAGTTTTGGGCGCAGTTTGACCATCACCAGATAGTGGTCGGAGTCGATGTTGGCGCCACGATAGGTCCTGACGTCGATAATGTCGGAGAAGTGTCGTCCGTCAATCAGAACGTGGTCGATTTGAGATTCCGTCTGCTGTGGTGATCTCCAGGTGTAACGATAAGGGAGGCTGTGTTGGAAAAAGGTGCTACGTATGGCCATATTTTTGGAGGCGGCGAAATCAATGAGTCGTAGGCCGTTTTCGTTCGTCTGCTGGTGGGCGCTGAACTTACCAATCGTCGGTCTGAATTCCTCCTCCTGGCCTACCTGAGCGTTCAAATCACCTATGATGATCTTGACGTCGTGGCTTGGGCAGCGATCGTACTCACGTTCGAGCTGCGCGTAAAATGCGTCCTTGTCATCATCAGTACTTCCGGAGTGTGGGCTGTGCACGTTTATTATGCTGAAGTTGAAGAATCGGCCTTTGATCCTCAACCTGCACATTCTTTCGTCGATCGGCCACCAACCGATCACGCGCCTCTGCATATCACCCATCACGACGAAAGCTGTTCCCAGCTCGCGTGTGTTGCCGCAGCTCTGGTAAATGGTATGATTACCTCTAAACGTTCGCACCATGGATCCTGTCCAACACACCTCCTGCAGCGCTACGATGCCGAACCCGCGGTCCTTCAGTAGATCGGCGAGTATGCGGGTGCTCCCAATGAAGTTGAGAGATCGGCAGTTCCACGTACCGAGTTTCCAATCGCAAGTCCTTTTCGTTCGCTGGGGTCGTTGCCGTTGGTCTCGGTTCGTATTATTCTGTTGCTGGTTTTCCGTTACAATGGTTTTTTACGGCTGGCTCGTAGGGCCTGACACCAACCCCCTACTTTCCGGAGGACCATAGTGCACAGTTGAGCTTAGAGTCCTTCCCTGGCACTCGGACGTAGATCAGCCGCCCCTAACATGGGGATCAGACGCTGTTGTGAGCCGCTCCTCCGCTGTTACTTACATACATACGTTCGAATAAACTTGTAAAACTTTTTGTTTTCAAAAGTCACGCAAAATATGAGTTTATTTTTTTTTTCAACCGTTTGACCAATTTCAAATCTTTTAGCGCATCATATTTATGGACACGGAACGAAGTCGACGTACATCCGACTAAAGAACGAAGCCAGGCGAATCGCAACGGTGGTGCATTCGTGTTATATTTCAAATAATCACAATTCAACAGTTCATTTACAATATTTTTCTATAAATTTGTCTGCTCGTTTTGTGCGTTTCCCAAATTTCACAATCCATCCTGGATCAGGGTCTGGACCTGAATCCGCCTCAAGATTCCCCACCGAGAATTGTAATATATTCCTAATAATTTCTGTAGATGCCCTATACTATCTTGGCATGTACTCCGCATGTTTGAATTCCAAAATTTGTAGCAATTTCTATAAATAGGTCATTGTTATGCTTCGGCAATGAAATAATCCATGGAACAACTTTTGAAAAAAATCTCTGCTGAAATTCCGAAAATACCGCGGAAGAAATTTCAGAAGAAGTTAATCCTCCTTGTGTATTAGGGTATGTTTTGACCTAAAGCGTACACTACGTCAGCGAGCTTTTCCCAACGTGATGCATCAGGAAGATTAAAATAAAAATCTGAAGAAAACTCTAAATGAATTCCTGAAAGAATTTTTGGAGAATTTTAAGAATCCATAGATGGATTTTCTGAAGAAATTCCAGAATACCTGAAGAAACACTTGTAAATCACTGATGCCTCTTGAGATATTTTTGAAAAAAAAAAACCTGTAGAAATCCCATAATAAAAATCCTAAATATTTTTTTAATAAATTCCTTGAGGAATCCATAGAGAAAATCCTAGTGGTACCTTGGAGAAAATCCTGGAGGAATTTCTGAGAAAATACATAATGGAATACCCAGCGGAATTTCTGATGAAATCTCTGTGTGAATGTCTGCAGGAATTTTTGTAAGAATGTCTTCCAGTTTTTCCGCAAGAATCCTCATAAGAATCTCTGAAAGACTCTGTTAAAAAATTTTGAAGGAATCGTTGGAGGATTTTACAAGACATTTTTTGCGAAATCCTTGGAGCAATTTCTTAAAGAGAAATGTCTTGAAGGAATATCTAATGAAATGTAAAGAAATTTAGGGAATTTCCTTAAAAATCTCTTGTGGAATTTCAAAAGCAATCCTTTGAAAAAAAAATCTGTAGAAAGCTTCTGAGAAAATTTTGAAAGAGTTCTAAATTTCTGATTATTTATGTATCCGTGTGAATCATTTGAAACATTTCAGATTCCTTCCCTTGACAAAAAATAAATCCGACAATTAAAAACAATCTCCTCGTCCGCTTTGGCATACATGTGCACAACAGTGTATGTGTTAGATGTTCATCTAATCCCATCCGTAGAAGGTTTGGATTGTGAAAAGAAGATAACCATGTGCGACTGTAGAATCGAGCTCAGTTCTAGGTCTACTGGCGACGGAGATAGTCGAGTGACTCCGTAGCTTGATTGAACAGAAGCGCCCGTCTAGCGTATTGGAAGTCGTGAGTGCGAGTCTCACCGGAGTACGTGAACTTCTATTCATAATGGATTCCGCTGCTCACCGCATGAAAACAAAAGCGCCACCGTATATGGACGGTAACACAGTGATAGCAATCGAGTTACGTCAAACACACAAAGCTAAGGTGGCGCTATCTGTTCATTTCATAGCAGCCGTTTTAGTTATTTTAGTGATCCATTCAAATCTCAATTTGTTCATCGAGCACATGTTCTGTTGTGCACATGGATGTCAAAGCATTTTCAACAGTGTAGATATTACAATGTTTTTTAAAAGAGTCCTTGCAAGAATTTCTTAAGATATCAAAGGAAGATTTTCTGACAGAAATTGTGAAACTTCTGTAGGAATCCCTGGTGGAATTTCTGGATAAATTGGAAGTTGCTAATCACTGTACAAATTTTTGAAGGAACTTTCGAAACATTTTCTGAAATACTTTGCAATAGTTTCTGAAGCTCTGAAAACATTCTATGAGATATTTGTATAATATGAGGGATTCCCAAACAAATCCCTAAAGAAAATTTCCGAATGGATCCAAGGAAGATTTTTTGAAAGAATCCGTGAGGGAATTTTTGGTCGAACACTCGGACAAATTTTCGAAAGAATTTTTACTAGAATGATTTTTAGTAGAATTTTTGAAGAAATGTTTGGTTGACTTTTTAAAGGAGTCTCTAATACATTCTCCAAATGACTAGAAAAATTTCTGAATAAATATCCAGAGGAATTTCTGAACAATCTCTGAAATGATTTGAGAAAAGTCATGGAGGAATTGGTGAAGCAATTCATGCCAAATTTCGTAAAAGAATTCTTTGTGACATTTCTGGAGGAACACATGGAAGATTTTCGGAAAAAATCTGTAACATGATGATTTTATTTGGTAAGTTCTTCGGAGACCGTCGTTCATCGTCGTTAATTTAACGCCGAAAAATTGAAAGAAAAAGCGACCGAGCAGATAGCGGTACAAACCTACTCCACCAAAAACTCCGAGCCTTTTATCGAAAACTCAGTTTTTTACATGTTTTGGTACATTTTGGTATGCAATTTGAATAAAAATTTGCCTCGATTTTATGTAAAATTTGATTTAATAGACATTTTAAAAATTGAAATGTTTACTAAATCGAGGTATACCTGTACATATATACTGCCCCCACTCGCATGAATGTCCCATATGAATAGGAAACCCAGCAAAGATGGGACTGTTATGCAAGTGGGGGCAGTATACGAGTTGCAAATCTCGGTGAATTCAGCAGTCGACAAGCCTCGTTGGATAAACAAAAAATCATCTTTTTGCAAATCGTTGCATCAATAACTATTAGCTTCAAGAAGAACCATTGAAAGTGTCGTTTCTTTGCCGTAATCGCTTGTTTTCGAATAGGATGAATTGGGGAGCGTGCGATTACATATGCCACTTATACCCTATTGGAGAAATAAATACCGTGACATCACCTAATTCCAATCACCCAATTCCCCTCAGAATTGGGTTCTTTAGGGGTATCGAGAGTGTGTCAAAATTAGTCCACACAAAAATTAGTCAAAATTAAAAAATCCATCATTTTTAATGCATTATAAGTTTGTATGGGGATTTTTCTTTGTTCGGGGCAATCTGTCATTTTATCGACTGTCCATTCTATCCACGGAAAATAAAACTAATTTATTTATTTGACCATCAAAACAAAGGTATATATTGGAACGCAATAAAATCACGTTATACTCAGAAAAAAATGAGATCTTTCTATTAGGCTATATAAAATAGCAATATGTTGTTTGCAAAACAACCCAATTAGGATTAGTTGGTTGTTTCAATCACCATTGACTGATGTTAATCATTTTTATTGATGTTTTTCGGTGAGCCGTGAGCCAAAGAAAACACGCCTTTTATTTGTTTGACGTTTCGGCCTACTGTTTTCTTTCAACCATCTTCAGACAACTCAGATTACCGCAACAACTTTCAAATAAAAGGCGTGTTTTCTTTGGCTAACGGGTCACCGAAAAACATCAATAAAAATGGATAATAACCCAATTAGGAACCGAAAAAAAGTTATTGGGTTTGTGATAAATTTTGCATTATATTCGGTTCATTCAATCCTGAGATAAAACTGTTTTATAAATAACTCTGAGATTAATAACCATTCGAATAAAATTGGTCTAGCTTCATCTAGAATGATCCACTTTATGATAACGTTTGCAAAACTATGGTCCTGAATGATTACGGTAGAAAATCTCGCTATGAAGAATGAAAAATGGCAACAGGACCTGTAATCAAATTTAATTCAACCAATTAAAAGTAAGAAAAAGGTGACACTTACCTTTGAATAAATAATCATATTCATCATCGCGGGTACCCATCGTGTTTCTGTTTTTCTTTGCTGCTCCGGTGGTTGTCCCAACTGCTCTCCTTTCCGCTCTTCAACGGCCAAGGAAATTGGTGCTGCTGCTGCTGTTACTGGTATTAATCCAAATGATCCGCGTATTCGGTCACGTTCTTCGCACAAACACACTGCTAAAGCTGTGATTTCTGAGACCAACCGAAAAAACAAGCAATAAAAACTACCATGTAGCAAATCACACAGAGATATTCTCCACCAAAACTGGGTGTTAGGGTTGCTTCTGCTGACACATAGTTGGCACTTGTTTCACTGTCTTGACTGGAACTTGACCAGCAATTGTGACCTCGGGGTTACTGGGGAACAAATGGAAGACAGCACGATACTAAATACTGGGCAATGCGAGGAGAAATGACGAACGAAACATAAAAAGAACCCGAATTATTGAGGGTATGCACTCATGCATCTGCTTCAGCCAGATCTGTTTTGTTAATGTTGAACGTAGTTGTGCAGCTCCTGTTATACATTAGCCTTTTGTCTGTCTTCTGGGGTCAATATTGCTTTGAGAGGATTATATCTTAGTGATGTTGCAATCGATTTGTTTGTTTATTTTGAAACATACAAAAGTTAATCTCATGGCTGTTTAAATTGGAAATATTAAACATGTGAAACTATTTGACAATCATAACATCAATATGAAAATAAAAATCTTAAAATCATCAAAAGACGGGCAATAGGTTAATATTATCTCGTAAATAGTATCCAACCATATATATTCATTATCATACTTGTACAAGAAAAGAAAACTGCGGCGACCGCGACTGATTCACATTCACGAACACTCTGGAACCATTCTTGGACGAATACATACAGATAGGTACAACCCGACATAACATAACGTAACAAGGCAAGAAACAGTTCAATCATATGATGCGCGCATACACTCGGGTCATGACATGGATATTGTACGCGACAATAAAGAGAGAAAGAAGCGTAAATTGTGTTTGAATAGGGTTGGTGAGTTAGTGGGTTTTCTGCAAACTGATAACTCTGACGATATGTTTGTTGTCTGAATCAACGTTCAAGTTCAATTGGCATTTAAATTTGATGAAAATTGCTTAAGGTCGATTGAAAAAAAAAATGCAATAATAGTAATGATAATATAGCGCATTTAGTTAAGCACTAATTTTCAATAGTGCGAAAACGCAAATAAAAGTGCGCGATTGCATCCAATCGACTCGGTGTCTTCAGAGCACTTATTCAGCATACATCTAATAATTAGTGCGCCGAAGACATCAATTTGATTTGATGCAATCGCGCAGTTTTATTTGCGTTTTTGCACTTATGAAGACTCAGTGCGCAGTCCAGTGGTGAACTAAATTCGGTATAACACAGAGAAAACAGACGTCACACTCTCATCGCTTCCCATCGATCACCTTTTTAACGGTTGATTCAAATATTCAGTAGTACGTCGATCGACCACTCGCGGTATCGTTTTTACTACTGTTTGACATTTGCTCACTACCGCCACCTAGTGATAGCCCGGCCAAGCGTAGTATGTTTAGCATTGGGCGGTTATGTTTTGGTTACGATGTTTTTCAATGAAATTCGTTCCAAGAGTTACATCTGTTTCTCTGTGATAATAATTTCGCGATTCTTTTCGGCATTGCTCCCAGGATTTCTCCCATAGTTTCTACAGGAGTATCCTTATCAACCGGACTTTCAGATTTCCCTTATAGCTCTTTGTCTGATGATGGTCGATATCGATTTAAAACCAATCGATATCGATCGTCATCTAAAATCTCTTGCTGCTGGATTGGAATCCATCGATACTTTTTCCAGAGGTTCTTTCAGGATTTATTTTCAACAGCCTTTGCTCCATAAGCTGTAATGCAGCTAGTTTTGTTAGTAGGAAGAGTCCTTCACGGGATTTTTACCGGGTTTTCACCTGTAACATCCCCAGGAAAGTTTGTGAACATTCATCTAGATTAGAGTTTCTTCCGTGGTTTCTACAGGAGCTTTTCCCAAGATATTTGTTTAGGTCATATTTTGTGAACAACTAGCATTATCGTTAAAATTCACGAAAATAAAGATAAAAAGAATGGTTTTCACGAGGTTTCTCTCGAAGATTCTCCCGGGATTTCTTTTGGGATCTTCCTTCCAGTGTTGCTTTCGGAATGGCACTCAGTATAAAACTCAAACGCAAACCGAAGTCTTTCTGGAAGAATGCTAATCAGCAACGCAAAAAAGGAAAACTCAAAGCTAGTGTGTAGTTGAAGAGGCAAGAAATGGAGAATATAATCTTTGAACAAGTTTTCAGTACATATGTATATCTTAGACCACATGTTTTAGTCAAATTTGAATCCTTTATGAAAATAATGCAATGTTTGCGTTTTCACAAATTAAATCCCCGTTGAACACTTTTCAAAGTACTGTAAAATGGGGTGTTAGGGGCGGAAAAATTTTTTAACCTCATCATTTCATGGGTTCTTCTTCTTAAAACTTTTAGGAAAAGTAGTCCGATCATTGTCTTGCTGCCTGCTACGCATATAGATTATAAAATTTGACGACTTTTGACAGAAATTAAAGATATTTTTAAAAATGTGTGGATTTTTCGAAAATATGAAAATGGGGTGTTAAGGAACTTAAGGGAAGAAATGTAAAAGCTCTTATATTTCAAAGAAAGATCAAAATTGATTAATTGTAAACGATGGCTTCAATGTTTAACAACTACATTATTTTCAGTTACATTTTAGAGCAACCAAACTGACTGAGCAATTTAGACTGACCAACAGGTTCAGTTTACAAGTTTGTCAATGTGTATTGACAGTTTCTTGTTCACTTAACCCTTATGTGGCCGACAGGGTACCCGGGTACCCAGCGCCCATTTGAATAACACGGTGTAGAAAAAAGCAAAAAGTTTGTCGGACACATAACGGTTAAAAACTCTTTATTATTGAAATGTTTTATATGCAAGCATATGGCCCAGAGTGTAAACTGTGGATTCAATGCTGATATTTTTACTCTGGAGCATCGCTGATAGGTCATATTTTAAGATGTTGAGATGTTTTAGCAGCAATGTTTGATGAGCAATGTAAAGTAAAAAAAAAAATCATGCAAGAAAATTGATTTATCTTTTTTGTCGTTGTGGCATGCCATTTATGTTTGTATTTTTCGTTAAAAAAGATAAGTTTTTGAATGGTTTACCATCCCAAGCAACACACATGGTTACAAAACAGTCACGGCAGCATATGTAAGGCTTGCACAGAAGTCACTGTGACTTACTGTGCAACCCTTACATACGCTGCCGTAACTGTTTTGTAACCACGTGTGTTGCTTGGGATGCGTCTTCTTCATAAATACTTGCTTTTGCACCAGTTAGTGACAGTCTGGTTTACATAATATATGGAAAAAGTGAGCATGTTCTAATTTTTCAAAAAGCTTTGGATGCCACATTTTAACGCCAATCATTGATAATAAAACAAAACGCTTGAGAAACACAAACTTCTGTGAAAAGGGGACTACCGCGGCATTGAATATAAACATTTGACATTTTCTGATTCAGGCCAAACATGTCTAATGGTGCTATCTGCAGAAGAGAGGCTCTCTTTGGTTTTCCTCTCGTTCGTTAATATCTCAGCTGTTTATTTGTATTTTGATTACCTCCTTGCATTGAACGATGGTCAAAACAATCGTCTTTTGATTTGTACTGTAAAAATAGTTGAAAAGTGTACCATTACATTGCAATAATTGAAAGATAAAATAAACAAAGAGATCCTCTCAAATGCAGATAGGACCTATTGAAATGTTTGGCCTGAATTATATGTATCAATCCAACACTTGTTTCTATAGATTTATGTTGTATTATTTGAATTTATCGTCCATAGCAACTGTTGGGATGCTTATGACCCAACATGAAATCCGTAATACGTCATTCAGAATAGTTACTGTTATACTATGAATTAATCAAGGAATCAATTGCCTCAAAACTTCATGAAGCTAATAAAAAAGTTACATGAGAAGTTTCATCCCTTAACACCCCACCAGTTTTTGAAACTAGACTTTTTTTTACAAAAATTGTCGAAGTTCGAAAACCACCTTAGATCAAATATTTTACCTTAGTTTTGTTTGAAATCAGTTGTAGAACATCCTACGATCACTCACATTATTTCTCCTAATTATATTTCTGACCTTACAAATAAATGTTTCAATGGTAGCGAAATGGAGGAAAAGCAATGCCGTTTAGTTTTTGATGTCTAGTATCCAGTGTCGTATTTTCATGAGTGGTAATCCTTATAGAATACCTTTATTTCCAACACATATTTTAAGCGAATTTGGAAATTGTAAATAAATGTTTATACGGTTGAACGATTTCTCAAAGTTGTATGTGAAGATGAATCCCTTAACATCCCATGAGTTCTTAACACCCCATTTTACGGTAGTCCGGGAAAGTAGACCCACCCATTTTGCCTATTTTTCAGAAGTGTTCTTTTGGATTTAAAAGACAACTCACACCGTCTTAAGCCAGAGGCTGCACAGACTGAACATATTTGCTTACACTAGACAACGGACAACACACAGAACACCCAGTGGCTCAGTGATGAATTTTTCGTTTGACGAAAAGTTTCCACCGACTGGAGCGGGAATCGAACCCACACTCCGATGCTTACGGTACGCCTAGACCTAGACGACTGCCGCCGCTAATCGCACGGCCACCTAGCCCACACTGCTGGTTGATTGGATATTTTTCGGTGATTTTGTCGATCGCACTGTAAATCTGTAATTTAAATTTATAGTTTCGGTGATTTTTTTCACCGGGTCAGTGTTAAACTTACACTCAAATCTCACTCATGAACCGCTCCTGCGTGAGCAAACTCACGCGCGATTCTAAATCATTTTCTAATGCGCGAGATTTTCATCGCTCTCACGAGCCAAACGTTGAAATCTCGTTTGCTTGTAAAACGAAACCAAAAATCAATTCTTTGTTGTTGTATGCAAGGTTTGATTTTGTTCTATCATACAATCTTAAAAACTTCGTTGTAAATAATAAGAATACCAAGAAATAAAGAAATGAGTAAAATCACGAGTCAAATCATGCATGATTTTTTCGGCGGTGAAGAATTGCGCGTGAAACAACTCAACCATGAGATTTGAGTTTTTAAAAACACTGTACCGAGTATTTCAATTTAACGTTAACGGTTAACGTTAACGGCATTAAATTTCTATGTAATGGTTAACGACGTAAACTTTTCGGTCAACGGTGCCCACCACTGGGTAGTCAGAGAAGATCAGTTGAATCATATGATACTTGTATACAGGTTCCTGAGTGCAAACTTTTGAAAGGGTGATAGAGGACCATAAATGGTGAAAAAATTGTTCTACACATATGGTCAAATCACAACCGTTACGTAGTTAGTTATTGAACTCCCCATGTTTTTGACATCTTATTGTCGTAACCGGCTATGACTTGAAAATGGTCAAACTTATCATAATTTTTGGCCCTTATTCGAAAGATTATTGAATTTTCTATCAAATGACATCTTTAAACCGATTGGTTCAGTTAAATAACTAAGTTTTCCAGAGCAAATAGCTCAAAAGTAGTGTGTTTTATTTTGTTTTTTTTTTTTTCAATTATCTTTGAAAAATGCCTAATAAATTAAAATTTCTTCTTAGGCAAAGTTGTGGCCTTTGTTTTACTTTACAATTCGTTCTTTGCCATCTAACTTCTATCTCTTATCGTTTTCTTGCAATTTCAATTTAAACATCGCATTTCAGTACATAAATTTGAAACTGTCAAGGTTAGCACTTTTTTGCCCACACATTTGATTCGAAATTGCAAGAAAACGATAAGAGCTAGAAGTTTGTGGTCAAAGAACGAGTTGTAGAGTGGAACAGGGGCCACAACTTTGCTGAAGAGAGAATTTTAATTTATTACGCATGTTTCAAAGATAATTGACAAAAAACCAAATTAAAACACACTACTTTTGAGCTATTTGCTCTGGAAAACTTAGTTATTTAACTAAACCAATCGATTCAAAGAAGTCATTTGAAAGAAAATTCAATAATCTTTCGAATAAGGGCCAAAAATTACGATAAGTTTGACCAGAGAAATTTATTTAGGGTTCCTGTAGAAATTCCCTCAGGGATTCTTCCAGGAGTTTCTCCTGAGATTCCTAAAGAGGTTCTGTTCTACCTAGGATTCCTACAGGAGTTATTTCTGAGATTCCTCTAGGAACTCTGTCCGGGTGGTTTCTCTTGAGATTGGTTTCAAGATTCCGTTAGGAGTTCTGCGATTCCTCCAGGATATAGTTGATTTCTTTAACAAGATAGATCGATTTCATTATAGACTATTATAGACTATAGTCATAGAAGATCAGCTATATATCCAAAATGTACGCAAAAAGATGTCCACATGATTTAAAGGTTAATTAATGAGGGTTCAAATGTTTTAATTGGCTTAAAACTGAATCAGTAAAAAGATGTGTAAACAAACGAAATGCATTTACACACAAGCGAACCTGAACCGGATTGGGATTACGACACTGTGGTCGGTTCCCATTCGAACCCAATCCAAAAACGGAAACCACCCAAATAAAATTACATTTTTAAAGAACCACCCAACCCTATTGTTCTTATGCATTGCACACGCACACACACCAATGTATAATGTCACATGCACTCACTCATACACCTGTGGCAGAAGGGACGAGACAACACTCTGTGAGGAGTGACTGGCTACTGGGCCACTAGCCAATGATTCTGATATGACGATGAGACATTATTTTCCAGCACACTATCCGGATCACAACCGCTGGTCATTTCCAGCCATCCAGTGCACCAACGAAAGCATCCAGAAACGGTTAGATCAGAACATTCACTCTTACGTTAATCTTTCCCCCTCGACGACGTTATCCGATTATGAGTAATTTCTTCTCAGGATCAGCTTGACTCACGACCGATTCTTGCACATCACCGATTCTATCTTTTTCTCAACCAAACCGGAGCCCTTTATTTATTCTGCACTTGCAAATGCCCGTCCTGGATTCCTTGTTCGCGATTTTCTTTTTCAGCGCAACACAAGAGAGACGTCCACGTCCGCAGCGCACGGAACGAAAAGAAAAGAACACTCGGTCTTCGACCAACTTTCGCACCGAAACGGGAATAATCCGCGGCAGAACCGTACAGCTCGCGACGATCTGATTGCTTCACTTGGACCACGACCCCCGGGTGGGTTTCCGAACGAGAAAAAGATGTTTCCTCCGGGCCTGTAAACCTTCGCGAACAGACTTTGCGGTTGTTGGCTGGATTCGACGAGAAACAAAATGTCGGCTCTGCACTGAACTCTGTCGGTCGGTCGCCTGGTTCGTTCTTTTTGAGCGATGATCCGCTGTTTAATACTGACAGTGCTGCCGATATGAGGTTCGTTAGATTTATTGATCTTCTAAGATAATGAAAAATGCTGGCAAATAAAGCTTGTAATAAAGTGTGGTTTATTTTATATTGATCATCATGTATAAATACTCGATAAAACCATTTTCTACAAAATTTTTACACCTTGAAAATAGGCGAAAAGGCCATCAAGCCGAATCAGAGATCCAGTTCAAATTCAATATTTTTGGCTACCCTGCCAATGAGTCATAACCAACCCGGTGTTAAAAATTTGGCTGCGCAAAGGGACCCGGTGACAATTGTCTCGTCAATTGAAGTTTGCATTTCGACCATTGCTTTGGCGCAGGGGCGCAAACGTCATAACAAAAATATCAAACGTGCTTTTGCTTTGGCCGGTTCTCGTTCGTTTCTCGCCCAAACGCGTGTGTTTTCACCTAGAAAATCCCGAAAATCGCCCTAAATCCAAACCAAAATGCGTAAAAAAGGACGTCGCAACAAGAAGGTCCCCAAAGTAAAGACGGACGCCCCGGAATTCGAAGAACCAACGGCACTCAAAAATGCCCCGCACACGTTCGTGATCCACCGTGGTGAACGGTGCTCCTCGGTGGTGGCGCTGTCGCGAGATTTCCGCCGTATGATGGAACCGTTCACCGCCAGTGCTCTGCGGGAACGACGCGTCAACAAGGTCAAGGATTTCGTACACCTGTCCGGATTTTTCCACGTATCGCACATGTGCCTGTTCTCGCTGTCCCCGCAAACCTTGTCGCTGAAAATCATTCGCATGCCCAAGGGCCCCACGCTGACGTTCCGGGTAAGTGAATGCCAGTCCTCTTCGTACGTTTAGCCATCTAATGAAAACATATCTCATTCCACAGGTGACACAATACACGCTGGCCAAGGACGTGATCAGTATGACGAAGAAGCAATTTGTAGACGAGGAAAGCTTCCACACTCCTCCGCTGGTGATCCTGAACAGCTTCAGCGGTGAAGGAAGACATCTCAAGCTGATGGCTTCCACATTCCAGAACATGTTCCCGCCGATTAACTTGTCGACGGTGAAGCTGTCGTCGCTAAAGCGATGTGTTCTCCTGTCTTACAATCCGGTTTCGAAGCTGATCGATTTGCGTCACTATTCCGTGACGGTGGTTCCGGTCAATTTGAACAAAGGCGTCAAGAAAGTCGTAACCCGCAACATCCCGAACATGTCCAAGTTTGAGGACATTGCTGATTTCGTGGAGAAAGGCCATTTGCTGTCGGACTCAGAATTTGACGACGAGGAAACACATGTAGTTCTGCCACAGAATCTACGCAGGGGAAATTTGGCGGATAACAAGTCTTCCCTAAGATTGCATGAAATCGGGCCACGCATAACAATGCGCCTGATGAAGATTGAAGAAGATCTATTGACAGGCGAAGTATTGTACCACGATTACATCCAGAAGAATGCCATAGAAGTGGAAGAACTACGCAAGAAGCGGGCCGCCAAGAAGCGCCTCAAAGAGCAACGCAAGGAGAAACAAGAGGAGAACAAGAAGAAAAAGGAACAGCAGAAGGCGGATCACAAGGCAAAGACGTCCGGTGGAACTCTTACAGACAGAGACAAGCAGCTGCTCAAGGATGCCGAGGAGGCCATTGGAGAGCAGTCGGATGAGGATGATACTCGCTACTATGAGGATGCGATCGGTGAGGCACCCGAGAAGGAACTGTTTGAAGGACAGAGTGGTACCCGGAAGAGGCCTTTCATTCCGAAGGGATCGAACTATTCGTTGAAACCGAAGAAACCCAAACTGGACAAGAAAAAGGAGTATGACGAAGACGACAGGGATGACCGTAGAGGCAGAGCAGGGCCAAGACAGAAGGGCAAAGGAGGCTTCAAGGGAAAAGGAGCTCCAGGCAAGAAGGGAGGTAAGTTCTCGGGAAAGAAGGTTGGTGGTGATTACAAAGGGAAGTCAAAGTATGCCGGCAAAAAGGGCGAAGGGAAAAGCCCTAAGGGACAAGGCAAACCGAAGTTTAAAGGAGGTAAGAAAAAATAGTCGATAAGGAGTTGCGTTTCAATATAACATAGATGATTATTGATTATGCAAGCTGCTTTATATGTTATATCACCAGTCCATTTTAGATAAGTATTTTGTACTTACCGTGACCGGCCCTAATTCTGCGCAGTCCCTAATTCGGCGCACTTTCTCGAATATACCACAAAATCAGGGACGCTAGTTCAATATTAGCTGCAAATATATTTTTCGAATATTGTTTCAATAGTAATGAAAAGGTTTGTGAAGAAAAATTTTTCAAATCAACGACCATTATTTTGTAAAAAAATAAAATGATGTTGCAAGTGCTGGAAATTGCCTGAAATCAGTGTCCGTTAGCGAAGCTGCTAAAAAGTTGCCTCATGAGCTGAAGCATTTTGCGACATAAATAATGAAGAGAATGTCTGCTTTTCCATGCGCATCCTGTACAGCTGTCTTCGAGGAATCAGAATCGGCAAAAAACAATTGAGTTTTTTTTCTTCTTTTCTTAATCTTCTTGTTCTTCTTAGGTGCGCAGAATTAGGAACCGGTATTAAATAGTGGTCCTAATTCTGCGCAGACATTTCAACACTAAGTTTTGAACATATAATTAATAAACAAACATTATATAAATGCCACCATAGTTATAACTAGCCTTTTCGAGTGTTCGGGTCATGTTGCATATCAACACGTGCTACCTACTCGGATTATAATTCGCTGACTTACCTTGAATAGTGCCTAATTAATTCCAAAAAAGTTGATCGAGTGTCAAGTTCTGTCAGTGTCCACACAGGCAGAGTGGAATTTTAGTTAAATTTCAAGGAACTAATAGTGAATTCGGACCGCCGCCAGCTCGCGGCGGTGCTGTTGTTAGGCGAGTTACCAACACAGACGCGGTTTCGATAGACTGTGTCAAACAGAGAGACCCGAGTGCAAGTTGGTGTCAAAAATAGTCCAAAGTCAGTTACACAATATCTCGTCGCGATTAAACGAAACAGTGAAGTGAATCCGAAAAAGTTCTAGCGATACCCGGTCAAATGACCGGTAAACCCCCCGCCTCGCTGGCGGGGGTACCAGACAACCCTATCGAACATCAACGTTGCGTCAGAGCCCCGGAATGGATGCTAAGCAAGGACGAGATGGGCCAGGCCATGGTTCTTATCCTACGCTGCAAAGTCCCCGAAAACGTAACGGACGACCCTCAGCTGCCGGATCCGTTCATCATTGGCACATCAGTCCAGTTAGCGGTTGGTGAAAAGGATGCTCGAAATGTGAAAGCGTCTCGCGAAGGTCGCGGCTCACGTTACCTCCTCCGTACAAATTCCCGAAGCATAGTTCAAAAGCTGACAAATATGACTGAGCTAACCGACGGCACACCCATTGAGATCTTTCCACATCCAACATTGAACACGGTACAGGGCATAGTGTATGAGCCGGATTCCATCAATATTGATGAGGAAACCATCAAGAAGCATCTGACTTCTCAAAACGTACACTCTGTTCGCCGCATCAGAAAACGAATGAATGGTAAGCTTAGGAACACACCATTGTTAGTTCTATCGTTCCATGGTACAGAACTTCCAGACCACGTGTACTTTGGACTGTTGCGGATCGAAGTTCGAGTCAACTACCCGTCTCCGCTAATGTGCTTCAACTGCGGAACTTACGGTCACCCACGGAAGTCATGCCAACAGCCTGGTATCTGCCTGCAATGTTCTCAACCGCTGCACGTGGCAGAAGGAGAGCAATGCGAAAATACACCCCACTGCCTCCATTGCAAAAAAGAACATTCTGTCAGGTCTCGGGTTTGTCCGAAATACAAAGAAGAAGACACGATTATCCACATGAAAATCGATCGTGGCATCTCGTTTGGTGAGGCCAGGCGCCTATACAACGAAGAACATCGTAGAGAAACTATTGCGCAAATGATTCAGAACCAGCTTAAGCAAAAACTTGTTGCAAAAGACCAACTGATCGCAGCTCTCCAAAAACAAGTTGCTGACCTGGCCAAAGAACTTGCTTCCCTTAAATCAACACTTCGCGAACCACAGCTACCGCTCGCTCAACGCACTTCGATTGGAAACCAGGCTTCTACATCTGGAACAGCACCCAAGACGCAGCACCAATCCAGGAAAGACAAAGGTTTCGTCATGCCGCCTGCCAAACCAAACGATAATCTTGAAAACGGAATCGACAATAGCATTCGCACCAGGAGCCGCAGCAACAAGCGAGTGCTGGAGAGCTCTACGACAGACCGCAATGAAAATCACGGTAAGCGTGTGTCGCATCATCCAAGAACGACGAGTAGTGCGACCAATTCGGAAACAGGATAGATCAAGAATCTACTGAAAAAGACACCCCAATCTTTGATATCGACCCGGCTTTCAACATGGACACGATCTCGGAAGAACGACAGTCACCAAACAACGGAAGAACGAACCCCTGCAACAATCTCATGGAACCTGATTATGGACAACGACCAAATACCACGCTAGACTACACCAATCACCGCCGAGCTTCCATCTCGGCTGCTTACAAGTGGACATTCTCGGCCTTGCCGGCCGCTGTTGCTTATAACTCTGCTATATCAGGTATCAGAAGGCCGGCTCCAGAGGCACGTTATCCTCCATTTGGGACATTTGTGCCATCGCCAAAATAACAGCCTATTTCATCATCTACCTGAGGGAAAAGGAAGGAAAAAGGATTTGGATGGGGATAGGGACAGGTAGGGAAATAGGAAAAATACCCTGGAAGAGGGTACTAACGCACAAGCGTACCACAATGGGTTCAAACAGCGCCCTGAAAAGGGCACTGTAATAACGCATAAAGCGAAAGAGAGCCTATAGCTCTTTACCACAGCGGGTTAAGAACAACAGAATATCCTGAAGATTCAGGTTTCTGAAGTCAGTTTCACTTAATAAGTGTTTACCGAATACTCGGAAACGCAGTTGCGCGAAAACTGGACAGTTACATATCAAATGATACGAAGTTCCATAATCGGATTCACAGCTATCACAGGCAAATGAATCAGCTTGCTGAATATTCGCCATGTGATAGCTGAGTCGGCAGTGGCCAGTCAATGCTTTGACCAGCATACTGCAATTCTGCTTAGACAGATTAGTTAGATACTTCGCCACCTGTAGAGATGGCTCAGCACTATACAATTTGGTTTGACGACATGACTCCAAACTATTCCAATATTGTCTGTGTTGAGTGACAGCCCAGGTGTGAATCTGAAGCTTAATCCAACACTTCGATATCGGAATAGCTGGCTCAGGGCCAATGAAGTCATGTGATGCTCCAGAGCGAGCTAACTCATCAGCCAATTGATTTCCAGCGATGGAAGAATGACCAGGTACCCATAGAAGGTGAACAGCGTTTGCTGAATTCAGCTCCTCGATTTGAGATCGACAAGCGATAACTATCTTCGACCTGGAGTTGGCCGAAGCAAGTGCATTAATAGCAGCCTGGCTATCTGAACAGAAGTATATTACTTTGCCCATTACGTGCTGCTGAAGTGCTGATTGCACTCCGCACATAAGAGCAAAGATTTCGGCCTGAAAAACGGTACAGTGTCTACCAAGTGAATAAGACTGATACAGCCTTAGCTCACGAGAATAAACACCAGCACCTGCTCGACCTTCGAGAAGGGAGCCATCAGTGTAACATACGATGCCGTCTGAAATACTTCTTTCCAGATAACCAGATGTCCACTCTTCCCGGGAAGGGAATTTCGTGGAAAATGTCCTATATGGAAAATTACAAGCAATTGTAAGATCACTTGGAGCAAGGACAATTTTGTCCCAATTCACCAAAAGTGGAAACAACGAGGTGTGTGTTGAACTGCGGTTCACAGGAGTTTCCTCTAGTAGACCGAGTACCCGTAACCGGTAAGTGCAAGAAAGGGCTTCTTGTTTGAGATGAATGTGTAGTGGGGCAACGTCAAAGAGAACTTCTAGCGCTGCCGTAGGAGTTGAAGAGAACGCTCCAGACATCGCCATTAAGCACATCCTTTGGAGATGGCCTAATTTTGATTGGACCGTTCTCACTTCACCCTTTTGCCACCACACAAGACATCCATAAGCCAATATTGGCCGAACCACAGTTGTGTAAATCCATTTGATATACTTGGGTTTTAGACCCCAAGTTGTACCAAAAGTACGCCGGCATTGCCCGAAGGCCATACAAGCTTTCTTGATTCTGAACTCAATGTGAGGTGTCCAGGAAAGCTTGGAATCAAGAATGACTCCAACGTACTTTACCTGTTCAGTCACATCGATTTCAGAATCAAAGAGACGCAAAGGTCGAACGCCATTACGGTTTCGCCTTTCCGTGAAAAGAACAATAGATGTTTTACTCGGATTAACCGAAAGGCCATATTGGCGACACCAACCCTCAACTACCTGAAGGGCGTTTTGCATCAGGTCGAAAAGGGGGGACCCTATCAAAAGGCGGAAACACGAAAGGCGGAATCACGAAAGGCAGAAACTCGAAAGGCAGACCACCTTAAGAGTGTAACGAAAGGCGGAAAATAACATAAGGCGTAATTTTGAAATGGCGGAATCAGTAAAAACCATCGAAACTTATCTAAATAGGATTCTAGGGAAACTGACGACTTTTTTAAACTGATCACGAGAAAGAGTTGGTGTCTGGCCATTTGGCCAAATGCCGTTTCCCGAATAATGATCAAAAGAGTTTAGAGTTGCGGACAAACGCCATGGGTTGCTAAAATTTTCAGCAAAGATTTGCTCTTCTTTCAACATAAGCTGTTCTTTCTAGTTTTATTTATAAGGAGTTTTTGAAATTCTGACTACCAATAATCATCATTTCCTTCTTTTATCCATAGGCTCTTCTTTCTAGTTTAATCATTTGGGGATTAGTTAGATTTGAAACTGCACATATTTTTATCAAAGATTTTTTTTAAATCGGCTTCAGGACCTCCTCTCCTCTTCTTGGCGTAACGTCCTCACTGGGACAAAGCCTGCTTCTCAGCTTAGTGTTCTATGAGCACTTCCACAGTTATTAACTGAGAGCTTCCTCTGCCAATGACCATTTTGCATGTGTATATCGTGTGGCAGGCACGAAGATACTCTATGCCCAAGGAAGTCAAGGAAATTTCCTTTACGAAAAGATCCTGGACCGACCGGGAATCGAACCCGTCACCCTCAGCATGGTCATGCTGAATACCCGTGCGTTTACCGCCTCGGCTATATGGGCCCTATGACTTCAGGACATTACCCTGAATTCCATTACCCCGAATTCCATCACCCCGAATGCCATTACCCCGAATGAAGTATCCACAAGCCTATCTGGAGACCTGCTCTAGATAATTAACGGTGCACCAAGTAGTACACCACATTTTCAACAGATTTTTTTTTCCTTTGAGGATATGTTATTCTTTCTGGCCTTACTACTAAGGACCTTTTTGGCATTCTAACTGCTAATGTAATCATTATTTATCCTTCTTTCGGTCAAAGGCTATTCTATCTAATTGTTCTTTTAAGGAATTTGTTGGCGTTGCAACTGTAAATATTTTTATCTGAGATTTTGCCTTCTTTTAATCATTGGCTGTTCTTTCAAGTTAGAACTGCATGATTTTATCAGCCAAGCTGGTTCATTCCGGGACGAACAACAAGAGTTTCCTTTGTTCAGAAAAAAAGAACATTTATAATTGAAGAAAAAATATCCGGGGTGATGGGTCATTTGGGGTAATGGAGTTCGGGGGCTTTCAGCGTTTCAGTCAAGTGTTAGGTCGTCTCGGTGGAAGTACACTGAAATGAAAACTCCATTAGTTTTTATGTGCGCAAAACAGATAAAAGCGAATCGGTGGCTCAAATCCTCGTTTTATGTGCGGCTTTTAGATTTTAAAGTGTTTGCATTAAATATAATTGAGTTGCACATATTTTTCATATGCACAGCTATGAATTCTAAAAATGATACATTCAAAACCCATGTTAACTGAATATAAATTTTGAATGTATCGATTGATATTTGAAAACGTTCAAAACATTTCATTAACGGAAAAATGGTGGAGCAAGACTTTTGTTGCTGGCCGCGTTTACCGAGTTTACGGTCGCTATTTCAAGTCTCCCGGTTGAATTCCTGCAGTTTTCTTAAGGTAATGTATGTCAATCATTTCCTTTTACGTAACGATAATCATAATATGCCAACAGATCCAGATCGAGGTTACAGCGCGGAAAAGCACGGTGAGCACAGAAAAACTTCCGGAAGATTTAGCCGAAAACCCTGCTGGAAAGCTCTACGACCGAAACGTTGCTTTTGGAAAGATCAATGCAATCACCCTCGCAATCACCACAGTTTTTTAATCTAGTTCAAAATAAAGATTTTTCATTATAAAATAATTAGTCTGAATTATTTATTTTCTAGAAAATCGCATATAGTATTTATTTGTGGTAACATATATAATTCAATAGGTTTACCTTCAAAATTAAAAAGTACGGACCTTTATTTTTTATGTGCATTGAATATAGAACCTAAGATGAGCTAGAAATCTGGTTCTATGTGTAACGCCAGTAAAATTTATGAGCAAAGTTTGATTGCAAAAATCTATGTGCGCGGCATTTACAAACTAGATGCGAATTATTTTTAGTGTAGATTGACGGTTGAAGGTACGGTTGATACACACTAAACTATGCATAAAAGGGCAATTCTTTTTCTAAAGTCGATTCCACTAACTGTGGCGTGAATGTTAGAATCACATAAGGCTAATTAAAATTTGCCGGACGTTTTGAACCAGCAGAGCAAACGGCCGGCCGTTTGCTCTGCTGGTTCAAAACGTCCGGCAAATTTTAATTAGCCTTATGTGATTCTGCCTTTTGTGATTCCGCCTTACGTAATTATGCCTTTTGTGACTTTCCGCCTTTCGATAATTCCGCCTTTTGTATTTCCGCCTTTTGTGATTCCGCCTTTCGTGTTTCCGCCTAACGTAGGAGACCCGATGTTTTACTCGGATTAACCGAAAGGCCATATTGGCGACACCAACCCTCAACTACCTGAAGGGCGTTTTGCATCAGGTCGAAAAGGGTGCTGATGCACATACCAACTAACAATGTTAGGTAGTCGTCGGCAAAACCATAAGTAGGAAAACCGCTATTATTGAGTTGCCTCAATAGCGTATCTGCTACGAGATTCCACAAAAGCGGTGATAAGACTCCCCCTTGTCCGTGTAGCTGCCGGCTTAGAATAGCACTACGGACCACCTGTTCCGGGGGTAAAAGTCCACCAAACAGGTAACCCCAATCCAAGGTGTCAGGCGACCCGTGCTGAGGGATGAATGGTTGAGGGGGTTTAAAACATGCTCGATCTTTAACGGAGCCCGTAGCGTGGGTAGATCGCCTTTTTGGGTTGCGTTGCGGTGTTAGATCTACCAAACCGAAATCTAGTGTCGTCCTATTTTTCAATTTTGGAATATGTGTTCTGATAATTATAGGCATTATAGTATTTAGTCCTTGCTACTGGTGTTGTGATGACTTCCAGTTTTTGAATAAAACTAAGTTTACCAACTTTACTTTGCATATAGTTAAAAACCTCACCATCTGAGGCTAAACTCAATGCAAAGGAAATCAAATTGGGTTAGGGATCCATGTATGTACTAACTCTTCGAAGACTGGAAAGTGCTAGTACGCAAGGAACATACTAGAATCCTTATTACTGAACACATGTCCCATTATTGGAATGATATTGCTGCTAATGTTAAAACCCGGGTCCTAAACCTGGGGAGAATTTAGCAGTAAAACAAGGATGATGCTAGGTTTCCGATGCATGGCCAATATCAGTACTCTTGTTTTGTTTTCTAAGAAAACAAAACAAAAACTGTATCAAAATCGATACTTTATTGCCCCTCAATGGCAATTGAGTAATGCGACATGCACTACACTAAGGATACGGGTAATGTCACAATAGATCTAAAAACTGGTCGCAGTGACAAACCCGAACAGGAATAAAAAAAAAAGACTCCCCCTTGGGGGCATCCACAAACACTCAATTTCCTAATCCCTGCTAGACGCAATGTCGGGAAGAGGTATCGGTTTTTGAGCATGTAGTGTCTACCTAATGTTTGAGTGCATAGGATATCTACCTACATGAAATACTATTCATGACAGTACCTAAATGTCTAGGTATGATTAATTATGTCTACCTAAGGTAGTATAAATACGGGTGGTAATTGAACCACACAGCGGAGACTGCACAAGCCTTGGACTGTCAACATCTTTGATATTCTTCTTTTGAAGAATATAAAAGTGGCGACGAGGATCAAGGAGCGTGTGATTTCTTGTGAGTTATTCCCGAGATTTTTTTCTTTTCTTTTTCAGGTTGTTGTAATAACAATTATTATTTTTGTGGAGAACAGAATTGTTCTTTTATGGTATTATTACCATTATGTTGTGAACAGAATGTTCTTTTTTGGCCTATGTTGCGTTGACGAAATTGTCGTTTTGTTTTGGTAATAACGAAATGTTATTTTTTGTGGTGAACAAAATTGTTCTTTTGTGGCGGAATTGTCATATGTTATGTTTTGGTAAATGGATTTGTGTTATTTGTACTGTTTTGGTAAAGTTGCCGATGTTGGGATAGCGAAATCGTCTTTTTGATTTTGTAGTTTTGTTTGCGAACATATATGTTTTTTGAAAGTGACTGACTCGTCAGTTTATTTGTGCTATCATTATTCTGGTGATGATTGTTATTTTTTGAAGTTTTCTAAAGGGGAAAGGACTGTAGTGTCTACCTAATGTTTGAGTGCATAGGATATCTACCTACATGAAATACTATTCATGACAGTACCTAAATGTCTAGGTATGATTAATTATGTCTACCTAAGGTAGTATAAATACGGGTGGTAATTGAACCACACAGCGGAGACTGCACAAGCCTTGGACTGTCAACATCTTTGATATTCTTCTTTTGAAGAATATAAAAGAGCATTTGGTGAATCCAATTGGAAATCATTGGAGATATACCATGACTCCGTGCGGCTTCCAATATGGCATCGAAAGGCACGTTGTCAAAGGCACCCTCGATATCTAAGAAAACACCCAAACAAGATTGCTTTTGAGCGAATGCTTTCTCGATATCGTAAACAACCTTGTGTGAAAGAGTCACAGTGGACTTACCAGATTGGTAGGCATGTTGGTTCACATGAAGAGGCACGTTGGCCAGATGAACATCACGGATATGATGATCCACAATGCGTTCTAAGCATTTCAGAAGAAAAGAGGTCAAACTGATAGGTCTGAAACTCTTTGCTTCTTCATACGACGCACGACCCACTTTCGGAATAAACTTTACAGTAATATCCCTCCAGGATTTGGGAATATACCCTGTAGCAAAACTGCAAACAAGTAGTTTTTTCAAAACATGTTTGAAATAATCAAATCCTTTCTGAAGCAAAATAGGATAAATCCCATCTGCCCCAGGAGATTTGAAAGGAGCAAAGCTATTAAGAGCCCACTCAATCGATTCTATAGTTACAATACTCCGAGCCGAAGCTAAAGAATCATAACTACAAGAAAAGACATCAGGATCATCCGAAGATGTAATATCCACACATCCAGGGAAGTGTGTGCTGAATAAGCATTCCAGAACTTCCTCATCAGAGGAAGTCAGATCGCCATTTGGCAAACGAAGTTCGTTCACCCGGAAATCCTTAGATTTCGCAAGGATTTTGTTTAACCGACTGACTTCACTCAAGCTGGAAACATTTGTACAAAGGTTTTTCCAGCCGGATCGTTCAGCAGACCGGAGAGCTTTCCTGTAGGCCTTGCGAGCCGACCTGAAAGCCTCCGAACCAGCCGAACGTCGTCTGTTCCAACTCTTTCTACATTGTGTCCTGGGTTTCGCCAGATCAGAATTCCACCAAGGGGTTCCTCTTGTGATCTTCACAGACCGTAGAGGGCATGCTTCTTCAAAAGCTTCCATGATGAAGGTCGTTGTAGTATCAACGGCATCATCTAAATCACTTGGAGTGTCAATGGATGGTGAATATCCATGAAATTTGGCTGCAACCAAATCAGTATAAAGATCCCAGTTTGTTGACCGAGGATTCCTGAAACGCAATGTTTGCGAAGTAACATTTAAATGTTCAAAAAAGATGTAGCGATGGTCAGATAAAGATTCTTCATCTGACACATGCCAATTGGTCAGCTCGTGACTAATTCTGCTAGAGCAAAGCGTTATATCTAACACTTCCTCTCTAGCAGATACCATGAAGGTTGGGCGGTTGCCTATGTTAAGTAATGCAAGATCTGTACTACTTAAGTACTCCATCAAACTGGAGCCTCTCAAGTTAATGTCTGAGCTGCCCCAGATGATATGGTGAGCATTAGCATCACTGCCAACAATTAGCGGAAGGCCTTTTGAAGTGCAGTATGCGATGACTTGTTTGAAAGCATCCGTAGGGGATGGTTCATCATGTGGTAAATACACAGAACAATAGACGTATTTCCTGTTGAGGTTTCCAACAGATACATCAATTGTGATAGCACATACATCTCTGGTGGTTAGTTCAGAGATGAGTGTAGCAACTATTGCGTTGTTGACAAGCACACAGGCTCGAGGCATGACACGCGAGTTTACCATTTCATGTTTACTGAAAGTGGCAAACACCGGGTTCACAAGGTTTCCTAGATAGAAATTTCCCTTACGAAAGTAAGGTTCTTGTACCAAGGCCACTTGGGCTGTACCATTTTGCATAAGTCTGCAAAGATTGATCGTTGCTGTTCTTTTATGCTGAAGATTGATCTGAGCTATCCTAACCGTAGCCACTACCCAAACTAGGTAAGATTAAACTCTTCGCAACAGCAGCACAACAAAGAACAGCAACAATAAAACCAAATCGGTATCGATTGGAAAACGCCAAAGGCGAGGATACACAGAATACACTGTGTAAATCGCATAATGCGAAACCATACAGGTGAAAATTTAAACTAATTAACAACATCTTCATAATCCCGCCCTTATTTAGCCTCAAGTGAGACTAAAGAAGGGCAGCTGATTGTCTCGGAGAAACACAAGGTCCACTGCACCATTGCTCCGGTTAGCGCAGTAAGGGATACATACTGTGGAGGGCGCCCTGGTACTCCACAGGCTCCGTTAGCGGTTAGGTTTTTATTAGACCCCCCTAGCCATTCATTCCTAGGCACGGTAAGCATAAAGCCGCATCACACCATGAATTAGGGGTCACCTGTTGGTGGATTCTTACCACCGGAACAGGCGGTCCGTAGTGTTATTCTTAGCCAATTGAGACAATCGCTACCGACACTACACAGCTATCTAGGCTGATCGAGAAAAGAAGTTAATATTGATGATCAACTTCATACGGACTCGAACAGCCGCAGACTAGACTACACCAATCACCGCCGAGCTTCCATCTCGGCTGCTTACAAGTGGACATTCTCGGCCTTGCCGGCCGCTGTTGCTTATAACTCTGCTAACTACGACCACTACATGAATTTGAACTGTGAACCATCGTCTAGTTCTACCCATTTTGATTCGCCAAGCGCGAGGCTTACCACGTCGACCCTGACCAGAGATGTCCCGGATCCGTCCGATGAGCCTCTGGCGGCAGTCGACGTGGGTAAGTCGTTTTGTACGGCAAGTATCCTCCCTTCAATTTATTCACCTGCAAATCAGTCAATCTGCCCAAACTTTCCTGCTGACATAGGTCCGACTGAAACAAACGCTATCAAGAACATCCATAGTGGATCAATCCTTCTTAGCCCATCGAGCGGGCGTCCTCGACGAGGGGAGGGAGAGCATGCAGTAACCTCCCCCCTCCCAGAACCGGGAGTGGATGTCTGGGGGGATTGGAATGGGGCCTGTCACGAGTGCCTTGCATTCCCTCAACCCTCCTGGAATCCAGTCGAGTCAAGCAACAACTGCACCAATACTGCAATGAACATATCCCATCGTTGGTCAACGCACACACGAACTAATGCCAAAGCTCCTGACGATCGATATCGGCTACACTACACCACCCTCAGCAAGCGTTTTGATGAGGAAAATACAGTACCCCCTTCACCTTCAGAAAAGGATGCTGGTCTGACAGGAGAGACGATCTGGGACGCCCATCCCAAATCCGTCGACCACCAAACTTTCAGCTCGACTGTTACTAAGCGGACACCCTTGGCCTTACCGGCCGCTGTTGTTTCCAACTCTGCTGCTTACGACCATTACATGAACCTCAACTGCAAACCATCTAGTTCTACCCATTTTGATTCGCCAAGCGCGAGGCTTACCACGTCGACCCTGACCAGAGATGTCCCGGATTCGTCCGATGAGCCTCTGGCGGCAGTCGACGTGGGTAAGTCGTTTTTAACGGCAAGTTCCACTACAACCAGTTTATCACGGAAAAGAACCGCCGTCCCTCAATCCTCCCGGAGTCTAGTCGAGTCAAACATCAACCGCACCAACGCTCCTAGGAACACATCCCATCGTTGGTGTTACCACCACCGCTGGGCACAACTCTAGTGGACCTGTCGAAGAGTGACCGGACCGAGAAATGTCATGACGCGATTGACACTGCAGTTTGACATTTTGGTAATCCAGAAGAGAAAAAACAACAAAGAAGATAAGTCGAGAATTACTTGCTAAAATTTGCTGGTAAATGAAAAGTATTTGCTATTGTTAAATAATTAAATTGAGTGAATTTGAACTAAAAGTAAACAAAAAGAATTCGGATTTGTAAGTTAAAATAGACTAAAATAAAATACCTGTGAATTATATACATTTATTGATATTTAGGCTCAACTATACAAAGCTTCGGGAATATTTGTCAGGTCATTGAAACCGCGTGAAGAACATCAATGATGTAAGTGTTTTTTTCCGCAATTCTACATGAAATTATATTACTATAAATAAATTATTTACAGTTTTGAGCTGTACGCTACACTACTGCTGCAAAAAGGTGTATTTCTTCTACGTGTCCTGAACAAATTTCTCAAAAATCATTGAGATGAAGCCCGGAGAGGAGGAACATAACCCCGAAAAGACCGGCTATGATTGTGCGCACTGTGAACAACCGAACCATGCAGATGATAACATGGTGCTCTGCGAAAAATGCCAAAAATGGTTTCATTTCATGTGCGCCGGCGTGACGTCCGACATTAAGAAGGTTCCTTGGTCGTGCGTTAGTTGCAAAAAAGCTGCCACAACAACAAACAACACTCGCAGTCAAGCCGAAGGTGGCACAGTTCTGGAAGTCTCCGATTCGATGGAAAAGGACGAACAGGAGAAGAGTGACCCAAGGACGTCGGCGGACGAGGACGATGAAGAAGAACGGCAACACCAGAAGGAACTGAGAATGATGAAAGATCGTTTCGAGCGTCAATTCCAAAGGGAAAAGGAGAAGATGATGATGCAGATTCGTTTGGAACGAGAAATGCTGGAGAGAAAGAAAGCGGTAGAAGCGGAACTAAACAAGATGCGGAGCGAGCTGTATGAAGAGTTCGAGTACAGCCCCGATACCCTGGATCAGGAAAACGGCGCCGTAGGTGGTAAACCCGTACCGAATGAGGAGCAATCAGATGCGGACTTGGAGAAGATGTGGAGGGACAAGCTAAAATTCCCGTACGAGCAACGCAAACCCATTGCTGACCCCCGGGGGGCTTTTCCCAAATGTTCTACGCCCAAAGAAGTGTCATTGCAACTGGGTACCATCAACGACCATCAGGGGCCACCGGAAAACGATTCGAAGGAAAACACACCGCTGAGGAACCCGCAAATACCAACAACGAAGGTAAACAAACCAGGTTTGCCATCTCTACCAGTGCCTTCTTTCTGTCCACCGGCGGCTGTTCAGCCACACGCTCCAATCCTGCGTCAAGGACTCCAACCCGTCGCAAATACGAACTTCTCTGTATCAGACGCGTTGCATGACAGTCGTGGCCAGGCTCCAATCCTTCCAGAGCAGGAGTTGACAAGAGCGCAGCTTGCAGCCCGAAAAGGTCCCTTCGCTAAGCTGCCAGTGTTCACGGGACGGCCAGAGGAATGGCCACTGTTTATAAGCAGTTTCAACAACGGGAATGCAGCATGCCACTGGACCGACCTAGAGAATCTTGGCAGGCTTCAAGAAAGCATCAGAGGGCCAGCACTGGAAGCCGTGAGGAGCAGACTGTTGCTGCCAGAATCGGTCCCAAGAGTGATCGAAACGCTTCGCCACCTGTATGGCAGACCGGAACAACTTCTTCATTCTTTGCTGCAGAAGGCAAGGAAAGCAGACCCTCCGCGTGCCGACCGCCTTGGCACATTTATCAGCTTTGGCATGATCGTCCAACAATTGTGCGACCACCTGGTGGCCTCAGGAATGGTTGAACATCTCGTGAATCCCATGCTCATTACAGAGCTTGTTGAGAAGTTGCCTCCCACCACGAAAATGGAGTGGGTTCGGCACAAGCGTCAGCAGGCAGCAGTCGATCTCAGCACCTTTTCGGATTTCCTTTCCGAAATCGTTTCGGAAGCAACGGAGGCCACACTCTATGCAGAGCCTCGAATCGATAGTCGTCCAAATCGAGACTGGAAGGAAAAAAGACCGAAGGGCAAAGAGCATCAGGGGTTTCTGAACGCACACGTCGGCGTGGAGCATTCGTCGCATCAGTTGAGCGACCAGCGCAAAGGAGGAGACCAGAACGTCAATCGTACGCCATGCCGCGGTTGCAACAGTCTGGAGCATCGGACCCGTGGCTGTGAGGACTTTCGTAGACTGGTCTGGAGCGACAAGGTGAAAATAGCAGAGAAGTGGAAAATGTGCAAAATGTGTTTGAACGAGCACGGTGAGGCACGCTGTCGGTTTAAAGGGCACTGCAACGTCGGAGACTGCAAGGAAAGGCACCATTCCCTTCTTCATCCACCGAGCTCTAACACACCTCTGTCTACGAACTGCCATGTGCACGACTCGGAGCAGCATCCCGTCATTTTTAGGATGGTTCCGATCAAACTGCACCATGAAGGACGCACCTGCAATGTCATTGCCTTCTTGGACGAAGGGTCCTCGTATTCCCTGATGGAGAGCAACGTGGCCGAACAACTCAAGCTAAAAGGAGCTTGGGAACCGATACTCGTGAAGTGGACAGCTGGTATGAGTCGGCTCGAACGAAATTCTCGCCGTGTTGACGTGTCAATCTCGCCGAGCGGATCCAACGAGAAACTTCTCCTACGAAATGTCCACACCGTCCAAGAGCTCCAACTGCCGGAGCAGAAGATTCGTTTTGCTGAGGTTGCCGCCCGTTTCAAGCACCTTAGTGGGTTACCTGTGGCTGACTGCTTGGGTGGCTCTCCAAAAATTCTTATTGGACTGAAACACCTACACGTGTACGCACCATTAGAGTCACGAGTCGGCAACGCTGGAGAGCCAATAGCGGTTCGCACGCGGCTTGGTTGGACAATATACGGCCCTCAAGGGAATAACGCCACCGGAACCGGGTTTTCTGGGCATCACACAGCTGTCGAACTAGCGGATTTGGACCTCCAAGAACTTCTTCGAAAACATTTCACGCTAGAGGAGTCGGGCTTACTAGTCAAGGTACTCCCAGAATCTAATGAAGATCGTCGAGCGAGAATAATGTTGGAGCAAACAACCCAGCGCATCGGAGACCACTTCGAGACCGGCCTTTTGTGGAAAAACGACGACCCTCAATTGCCGGACAACTACCAAATGGCGGTAAAGCGACTGAAGAGCCTGGAACGAAAGTTAGGAAAAAATCCAGAACTGGCGCTGAACGTGGAGAAGCAGATCGACGATTATCAGCGGAAGGGATACGCCCACATCGCTACTAGCAAAGAGTTGAAGGAAGCTGAACCGGGTAAGATCTGGTACCTTCCCTTAAACGTCGTGCTCAACCCCAAAAAGCCGGGAAAAGTCCGGTTGGTCTGGGACGCTGCTGCGGCCGTGCAGGGGAGGTCGCTCAACACCGAATTGTTAAAGGGTCCCGATCTTCTGTCAAGCCTTCCATCCGTCATGTGTCCCTTCCGAGAGCGGCCTGTCGCCTTTGGCGGCGATATTGCTGAAATGTACCACCAGATACATATACGGGCAAGTGACAAGTCGGCACAGAGGTTTTTGTATCGGACAAATGTTTCTGGACCTCCAACGATTTTTGTAATGGATGTTGCCACCTTCGGCTCAACCAGCTCACCGTGTTCTGCGCAGTATATCAAAAATCGAAACGCTCAGGAGTACTGCGAAGAATATCCAGACGCAGTTGAAGCTATTGTCGGCAAACACTATGTCGACGACTATTTCGACTCCACGTTCACGGTACGCGAAGCAGTCGAACGAGCAAAACAGGTCGTTTTCATCCATTCAAAAGCTGGATTCCATATGCGAAACTGGGTGTCGAACAGCGCAGAATTTCTCCGGCATTTCAACGGGCAGCCGGATAACCGCATAATACACTTCAACTGCGACAAGTCCAACTACACGGAGAGAGTCTTGGGTATGTCATGGAACACCCAGGCAGATGTTTTCGTGTTCGCAGTTGTTATGCATGACGACCTGAAACCTTACCTCATGGAAGAGAAGCTGCCAACGAAACGAATACTACTGAGAATCGTAATGAGCTGCTTCGATCCCCTCGGTCTGTGGACGTTGTTCACCGTTTTTGGGAAAATGATCATCCAAGATCTCTGGAGAAACGGGTGCTCGTGGGATGATGTTGTCGACGACAATTCGGCGAAAAAATGGTTCAAATGGATTGAGCTGCTGCCACGTGTTCAGGAAATGAGGATTCCGCGCTGCTATTTTCTAGATGCGAAGCCGTTCAACTATCAGGATTTGGAGCTTCACGTGTTTGCAGACGCGAGTGAGGAGGCCTATGGTTGCGTTGCCTATTTCCGTGTCCTAGTGAACGGACAACCAAGAGTAGCACTAGTATCTGCAAAGTCGAAGGTGGCTCCACTACAGTACATGTCCATCCCCAGAATGGAGCTTCTTGCCGCTGTACTTGGTGCTAGATTAGCTGCTGCAGTCAAAGCTAACCATTCTGTAGAAGTAAAGACTGTTAGGTTCCATATTGACTCCGCAACCGTACTTTCGTGGATCCAATCCGACCATAGGAAGTACAAACAGTTTGTGGCGTACCGTATAGGGGACATTTTGAGCCTCACTAGCCCACACGAATGGAACTGGGTCCCAACGAAATACAACATTGCCGATGTGATAACGAAGTGGGGTAAGCATGGTCCACCGATAGAATCCGATGGTGAGTGGGTACGCGGTCCTGAAATACTACGCAGACCAAAAGAAGAGTGGATTCAGCGTCCCCTACCAGCTCCAGGCGTTAAGGAAGAGTTGCGAGCTTATCACTTGTTCCACGAAATTTCGTTTTCCAATAACTTGGTCGACACTACTCGATTTTCGCGCCATACTATCCTGGTTCGAAGTACCGCTTGCGTATTTCGATTCATTTCGAATTGTCGCAAAAGGGTTAAAGGACAGCTGATCGAAACTCTTCAAGCTACGCCAAAATTGGAAAGGTCGATCAAAAGGGTGTTTCTTTCGAAAAAGACTCCGCTTAAACGTGATGAATATCGACTGGCTGAGAATTATCTGTGGCGAACGGCGCAGCAAGAAGGTTTTGCTGACGAGCGGAAGACATTACTGAAGAATAAGGAACTTCCTCAGGCAAAGTGGCATTCCATAGAACGATCCAGTGTGCTCTACAAATTGGCTCCTTTTCTGGATGAAGAAGGCGTGATTCGTATGGAGGGCCGCTCGGCGCATGCAGAATTCATCCCTTTCGAACAGCGGTTCCCAATTGTGCTTCCAAAAGGCCACGACGTCACATCGAAGCTCCTTTTACACTACCACGAAAAATTTGGCCACGCAAACCGGGAGACCGTGGTGAATGAACTACGCCAACGTTTCTACGTCCAACACGTTCGAGCAGCGGTTCTGCAGGTCATGAAGGATTGTGCGCGGTGTAAAATCATGAAATGTCGCCCGGCAATTCCTAGAATGGCACCACTCCCAGTACAACGTCTGACTCCAAAGCTACGACCATTCAGCTATATAGGGATAGACTACTTTGGTCCAGTAGTTGTCACAGTTGGTCGCCGTGCAGAGAAAAGATGGGTCTGCCTGTTTACGTGCCTCGTTACCAGAGCGATCCACATGGAAGTGGCTCATAGCCTAAATAGCCAATCCTGCATTATGGCTATTAGGAGATTCATCTGCAGAAGGGGTGCTCCACTTGAAATATTTTCAGACAATGGCACCAACTTTTTGGCGGCAAGCAAGGAGTTAGTTCAGCAAGTTCGAAGTATTGAACTGGAATGTGCAGATATCTTCACCGATGCGAGGACGCAATGGAGTTTCAACCCGCCAGCAGCACCGCACATGGGCGGGATATGGGAACGGTTGGTGAGATCGGCAAAGGAGGCGTTGAAATCTCTACATGAAGGCGGAAGGTTAACTGACGAAATCCTGCATACCGTTTTGGCTGAAGCTGAGGATATGGTTAACTCCCGACCACTTACGTATGTGCCTCAGGAATCTGCAGAATCCGAGGCGCTTACACCGAACCATTTCCTCCGTGGGTTACCTGCAGGAGAGCGGGAGGAAGTTAGGGCGCCGACGAACTCAGCCGAAGCACTCAGAGATAGCTACAAGCAGTCCCAGAAATTGGCTGACGTCTTGTGGCAAAGGTGGTTGAAGGAATATGTGCCTACGATCAATCATCGCACCAAATGGCTGGAGGAGCAAGATCCGGTGAAAGAAGGAGAACTGGTGTACATAGTTGACGGAAGCAATCGCAGAACATGGATAAGAGGCATCGTGATAAAGGTAATACGAGGCATTGACGGAAGAGTACGTCGGGCACTAGTGAAGACGTCGAAAGGAGTGTACCGTCGTGCAGTTGCTAAACTAGCGGTGATGGAGCTCAGGAGTAAATCTGATCCTTCCTGCAATTCCGGACCAGGTTTACGGGAGGGGGAATTGTTACCACCACCGCTGGGCACAACTCTAGTGGACCTGTCGAAGAGTGACCGGACCGAGAAATGTCATGACGCGATTGACACTGCAGTTTGACATTTTGGTAATCCAGAAGAGAAAAAACAACAAAGAAGATAAGTCGAGAATTACTTGCTAAAATTTGCTGGTAAATGAAAAGTATTTGCTATTGTTAAATAATTAAATTGAGTGAATTTGAACTAAAAGTAAACAAAAAGAATTCGGATTTGTAAGTTAAAATAGACTAAAATAAAATACCTGTGAATTATATACATTTATTGATATTTAGGCTCAACTATACAAAGCTTCGGGAATATTTGTCAGGTCATTGAAACCGCGTGAAGAACATCAATGATGTAAGTGTTTTTTTCCGCAATTCTACATGAAATTATATTACTATAAATAAATTATTTACAGTTTTGAGCTGTACGCTACACTACTGCTGCAAAAAGGTGTATTTCTTCTACGTGTCCTGAACAGTTGGTCAAGACAATCACGGGCCAAGTCCAAATCTTCTGACGACACGTCACAGTCGGACGACGACGAACGAATCATCGCAGCATCCTTTGCCTTGCAGTGGAACATATGTGGTCTCCGGTCACATCAAAGCGAACTCCAGATGCTGATCGCGAAACATCAACCCACAGTTATCGCCCTCCAAGAAACAAATGTAAACCCTCAAAAACTAACAGGAAAATTTCTTGGAAACAAGTACGACTTCTTGTTTAGTCATGGCTCAACTCATGGAAGACAAGGTGCTGGTATGGCCATCAAGAGCGGAACTCCCTTCCAACGGATCCCTCTGCAAACCAAAATTCAAGCAGTCGCCGTTCAACTCTTCGTTCCGGTAAAAATCACAGTAGCTTCGATATACTTGCCGCCAAAGGACAAAGACGCTGCCAGTCTAATGCAAGAATTACTAGATGAGCTTCCTAAACCAATACTTCTATTAGGAGACCTAAATGCACACCATACCGCTTGGGGAAGTCGGTGTAGCGGTGCTACTGAAGCAAGAAAAAGAGGCGAACAAATCTTACGTTGAGCACATAGTGGCTGAGGTGCGATGCAAAAAGATAAGAGATCGGATAAGCGTCTAAGCACACTCTGTGGAAACTATATGCAAAACGCATGAACCGCACATAGTAGATGAGTTGCGATGAGTGTGGAGATGCGATGGAGCTGCTTCGACGCATGTGAACGCAAGAGAACGCTTGTCGGGTATGAATTTTATGATTGCGCTCGTTGTGTATGCAAAGCAATGCGGATTTGATGTGTTGGGAATGCTAGTAGGTAATATAAAATGTATTAATATGCTGTTGTTTTTAAACATAACTCAATGCTTTTTCACATGACTTGCATTTTGACGGACCAGACGTAATAAAAATTTATCATACTGTTTATCGATCGCCATGTAAAATAGCATATTTCATTGCATATAAAATAGTATTCCATCAAATCGTTTAAGTTGTTTTACAGAATAATTTTGTTATTATATGTGTATAAGAAAACATTTTATTTTCTCTGTGCGGGATTTAAATTAAGTGATCAATGTTTGATATGGTCGTTTGTTCAGTGTATGTTATTCATGTGCAATTTAAAAAGTTTAAGGTTTTATGACATTCAACTTAATTGCTAAATGGATTCTGATTAAAATCATTCTCATAACATTCAACAAGGTATGTATGGTTATGGTTGATGTATAACGTTATGGGTTTCACGCATTACGGGCTAAAACAACTTTTGTTGCTACGGTTTGTTAAAAAATGTTCATACTGACAACGATGAATCATTTAACTAATCACTCTTAGTAATGTACACTGTACTTATTTTTGTGCGAGGAATATGTAAGAATATGAATATGTAATGAATACTATTCAAACATGGAGAAATAATAGTATGATTTCATTGAACATCATGCAAAAATTAAACAAAAAAAGTATTCTTACATTTTTTAAATTGGATGCACCATCTTTGTTTACTCCATCCATTTTCTCCGAATTTCAAATGAATTTGGTTGCATACGGTGTTTGGCGCAGTTATGTTTCAATAACGGTTGAAATTTGTAAATTAATAGTGAGATGTCATGATCCTATTCAAACTTTTACACATATTTTTTGAAGAATTTCAATTCATTGCTTTCATTGCAATTCATTGATATGGCCGAAAATTTTGTAATAAAAAAAACAAATAATACATACTTGCCGATTTTTCTTTTGTTACTTTTTACCGAGGCCAGCACAATCAAGTAGTCTACATAATGTTCTAATGCCGAAAATCAGTATAACAGTCTCATATTGATTTAAATTGAAATCAACACTCAGATAGCCCAGTCCGGAAAGTAAAAATATGTGTACACATAAAGACATCGCTCACGCAAATATTATTACATTTTGTACATTCTTTTCTTAAATAATTAATTCAATAATCTCAATCTTACAGTTACACCAGATATTATTTAAATAGGCCGGTTTTTGCTATTGCAACAGGATCAAAACTGACTAAGTTACAGCAAAAAAAAATCGGCTCGCGCAAAACAAAAAGCGGATGCATTTTATCTTTCCGCTCTTATAGATGAAACGATCATTTCACTACCCACATCCAAAGAAGCGCTTCAACATACAAACGACTTCATCGATCAAACCACGCGAGTCGTTGATGCGCACGAAATAGGCGAAAAAGGATGTGAAAACAACATGCGCAGCCTCATTGAAAACCTCATGCACTATGGCCTATCAAACATCCCTCTTCTCATCTCATAACTTATCGCATCCGATCGCATCTCACCTTACCCACTATGGTCACAGCCTTAGAACTTATAGTGCAAAACGATATGATAGTCCTAAACAACGGCTCGCACACCCGAATAGACCCAGTCACTGGAAACACCCAAGCTTTAGATGTCTCCTTGTGCTCTACATCCGTTGCAACAAAATTCAACTGGAAAACTCTGACAGACTCCTCAGACAGCGATCATCTACCGATAGTAATCGACACGATGGACGCCATAAACGCTTTGCAAAGTGGCTTTACGCAAAAGCCAACTGGGAACGTTTTGAAGACCTCACGAGCAAAACTCTACGAGCAGGAAACTCTCTGACAGTTGAAGAATTTTCGAATAAACTTATCCTAGCTGCGGAATCTTCAATCTCAAAATCTGCTGCAAAACGCGGACCAAAGTCGGTTCCATGGTGGAGCGAAGACGTCGAAGTAGCAGTAAAGCTGAGACGTAAACGGCTACGGGCTCTACGAAGGATGAGTAACGACGATCCTCGAAAACCTCAAGCACTACAAAACTTCCAGGAAGCTCGCTCAATAGCTCGCAAAACTATTGAGAATGCGAAGCAAACATGTTGGGAGGATTTCGTCACAAGCATCAACCCGAACACCCCGGCAAGTGAAGTCTGGAACAAGATAAACAGGCTTCAAGGCAAAAGGACTACCAGTACAATCACACTCAGCCTTCCCAACAGCTTTACCAACAACGGAAAAGCTGTATCGGAAGCTTTAGCAGACGAATATGAGAGCAAATCATCTAACTTGCACTCCTCAGAGAAATTTCGACGGCAACACAAATTTGAGAGTACCATATCCCAACACTCTCAACGACCAAACCTCTACAAGCGATACAACACTGACTTCAGTATAGAAGAACTGATGTGGGCCCTTGATCGCAAAGGTGGTCCTTCAATAGGCGCAGACAATATAGGCTACCCAATGTTGTAACGACTCCCTATGACTTCCAAGGTTGCTTTGTTAGAGCTATTCAATCGCGTCTGGGACAGCGGGAAGTTTCCAGAGCAGTGGAAACTAGGTACCGTTATACCAATCCCCAAACCGGATGCGGATCGAAGCCTAGCAGATGGATATAGACCGATAGCTCTCTTAAGCTGTTTAGGTAAAGTTTTCGAGAGAATGGTAAACCGCCGCCTCATTACCGAACTCGAAACAAACAAAAAGCTAGATTCACGTCAACACGCATTTCGTTCAGGTAAGGGTGTCGATTCCCACCTAGCACATTTAGAGTCTCTCCTCTACTTCGATATGAATGAGCATGTCGAAATTGTGTCCCTCGACATATCGAAGGCCTACGACACAACATGGAAACCTGGAATCCTCCGTACCCTGAAAGAATGGAAGATCTGCGGCCGTATGTTAAACATGCTCTCTAGCTTCCTTGCTAACAGACGCTTCCAAGTATGTGCGAACGGAACACTCTCAAGCCCCAGGAAAGCCGAAAACGGAGTTCCTCAAGGATCTATTCTATCAGTCACGCTCTTTTTGGTGGCCATGCAACCTATATTCGACAAAATACCTGCAGACGCTGAAATCCTGCTTTACGCCGATGATGTCATTCTGGTCGTGAAGGGAAGCAATCGTTCATCAGTCCGCCAGAATATGAGAAAAGCCGTCAAAGCTGCCACGGAATGGGCTGCTAGCGTCGGATTCTCTATCGCTCCTTCTAAATCTAAGCTTCTTCATTGCTGCCGTCAACGCCACCGAAAACGAGGTCGACCCATTAGAATAAACAATTCTCCTATCCCACAAGTACGTAAAATGAAAATATTAGGAATTTGGGTAGACTCGAACATCAATTTTAAACAACACCTAGCTTCAGTCAAGAGTAGTTGCCGCGCAAGGATCAACATTCTTCGAATCCTAGGATGCCGGTTAAAGAGAAGCACTAGAGCCACCCTATTAAAAGCGGGATCAGCGCTAGTAGTATCAAAATTATTTTTCGGGTTGGGACTGATCAGCACCAACATCGAAGACATGGAACGGATATTAGGGCCAATATACAATGCAGTAGTACGCTTGTCTTCCGGAGTTTTTGTTACCAGCCCTATCCCCTCTGTCATGGCTGAAGCTGGATCCCTACCTTTCCGCCTGGCACTAATACAACGACTGGCGCAGCTCGCAGTACGGCTACTGGAGAAAACTTCGACTGCGTCCAACTACCCTCTGGTGTCAAGAGCAAAAACCCTGCTTCAGCAATCTACAGGTTATACTTTGCCTAATGTATGCCCCACCCTCCGAAACACCGATCGAGAATGGAACACACACGCTCCACGCATAGATAACCATATTAGAAACAACATCAAAGCAGGCGCAAACAAGAGTATCGTAATCCCAGTGTTCCAATCCTTCATCACAAATCGGTACCAACATCACACCAAGTGCTTCACGGACGGCTCAAAAGACGGCCCCTTCACTGGCGTTGGGGTAGTGATAGGGAACGAGGAGGATAGCCACTCTTTACCAGATGTTTGTAGCATATTTTCAGCAGAAGCGTACGGCCTCCTGACTGCCGCGTCTAACTGCAACGATAATCAAGACACAATCATACTTACTGATTCCGCTAGTTGTTTAGACGCCATCCAAGGAGGTCCGTCTAAACATCCATGGATTCAAGCAGTAGAGAACATCTCAACAGAACAGAACATCACCTTTTGCTGGATCCCAGGTCACTGTGGTATCAACGGAAATGAACGAGCAGACGCACTGGCCAAACAAGCGCGCAACCAGCCAAAGCTTGACATCCCTATACCTGCCCAGGACGTCATAAAGGCCATAAAGCGGAATATCTGGTCAACATGGGAGAACGAATGGCGTCAGCACCAATTGCAGTTACGGCAAATCAAATCTTTGCCCATTAAATATCCGGATCGTAAATGTGCATCCGAACAACGAGTTCTGACGAGGCTACGAATAGGACACACTCGTCTAACCCACTCGTTTATAATCAACAAGAAGCCCCCACCTGTGTGCAACTATTGTGGGACTCAGCTTACGGTCCAACACATCTTCATAGACTGTAGAGGCTACACCGGACAACGAACAAGCTGTGGTATCAACGGATCACTCGGTGAAATCTTAGCATTCGATGCACAAAGAGAAGCTAAAGCTTTGAAATTCATTAAAGACTGTGACATTTATAATGAAATGTAATCCCTTACAACTCAATGTAAATCAATAGGTGTAAGTTAGGAGTTATTACGTTTGCCAGACACGAATGCCACATAAGTGGTAAAGTGTCTTTAATAAATATTAATAATAATAATAATATAACTAGGATATTCTATGTTTCTAGCAATCCGGTGAATGTAATTACGTCTCAACAAGTTAGTTTATAAACTTCGAAGGCTAATTTACGATTCTTCCATTTTTGTTCTGATAGTTCGACCGGACTAACCACTTGTTTTAAACATTTACTATCAACCTCGGGGGAAATTTTATGTGTTCATGCAAGCATTCGTCAAATGCGATATTTGATGTGAGTTTACATGCAATTTTCTTAAACAGTGGAAACCCTGGAGTTAGACAAGAAAGAAGTCTCAGTTTGCAAACAAAGATTGTGCCAACTTATGACGGAAAAGTTTATATTACCTTTAGAAATTAATGTACAGCTTCCGCTCGATAACTGGGCTTTGGCGACAGTTCAGTTATCGAGCGCCGCTCGATAACTGGACTGAGCTCCCGGAGCCGGAGGCTATTGTTATCCTCCCTCTTCTTGGCGTAACGTCCTCACTGGGACAAAGCCTGCTTCTCAGCTTAGTGTTCTATGAGCACTTCCACAGTTATTAACTGAGAGCTTCCTCTGCCAATGACCATTTTGCATGTGTATATCGTGTGGCAGGCACGAAGATACTCTATGCCCAAGGAAGTCAAGGAAATTTCCTTTACGAAAAGATCCTGGACCGACTGGGAATCGAACCCGTCACCCTCAGCATGGTCATGCTGAATACCCGTGCGTTTACCGCCTCGGCTATATGGGCCCTATAGGCTATTGTTATATTTTGTTTTGTTTACAGATTTGTGATAGTGGCTCATCTGTGACAGTAATGGGAAAACAAATGTTTGTTTCTAAATTCAACTTACCTTTGGTAAAATGTCCTAAGCAACTTATTGTGATTAATGGTTCCAGGTTAAAAGTTTCTGGTGAAGTTGAGGTTGAGGTTGAAATCCGCCCGGTTTTAAAAATTTATTAGCGGCGACGAGGAAAAGTGAGTGAGCAGCGGAATACCTTCGGTTTTTTGATGACCGAATAGTGGAGTGAATCCTGATATTCATCAGCCATCGGTGATCCTTGCGGCGATCGACATTCGGTAGTGACCGGGCAAATTTCTTGTTCATCAATTACCGGCGATCGTACGTTGAGCTTCTGGGTGGAAATCCGCTGTCCGGCGCGTGAAGAGTGAGGTAAAAAGTGAAAGCCATTGTGTTTTTTGGCGTGATAGAGTTTCTATAATACGAAAACGCCATTTTGTTTTGGCATTGTTAACATAAAGGCTAACAAAACTAACCTACGGGGAGTGATAAAAATAAGGGTACGTGTGATATTTTTCGCAGTGATTTAAAAGTTTATTTTCTTTATTGGAAAAGTAGGAACTTTGTGCATCAAGGTCGAGCGGCAGCAATCGGATCCTTGGAACGGCGGTGGAGCATTTACGTTGTTTCGCCCGGAGACGTTAGGAATTGTACGCCTGGTGGTTCGGTGCAACTGCCGATTGGAAGTGTACAGGGTGAGCGAGCCGTATCGATCGGGTGAGTCACAAAAGTTTATATTCTATAATCAATCGGTTCTTTTTTGGCAAATTTTTGATACTGCCGATTTTTAAAACAAAGTGATAGTTTTTCCTTTGTTTATTTTAATGAGCTGACAAAAGCAGACTGTTTTGTGTCGAGTGAATAGTTCAAACAAAGAAATCAAACAAAAGAACCAAACAAAAGATATACTAAATTGATTGTGATTTTCAAGCTTTTTCATTTTGTTTTACATTGGCAAACAACTGTTTCACATTTACAAGCTATTCATGTAGTGACATTATTTAACAAAAAGACGTTTGTATTGCAATTTTTTTTTGCGCAGATATTTGACAAAATGTCGTACACGGTGACTCCCAACATGGAACCTTATCGAAAGGGTCAATCCTTCGCCACCTGGGTTAGGCGGTTGGAAATACATTTCCGGGTTAACAAGGTGGATGCTGGGCAGAAGAAAGACCAGATGTTCCTCCTTGGTGGTGATTATCTATTTTGTGTAGCTGAAAAGCTTTATCCCACAGAGGTTGCCTTGGAACAAGTGACTTATGATGATTTAGTACAGAAGCTTAAGGAGAAGTTGGACAAAACCGAGTCGGTTTTGATCCAGCGGTACAATTTTGGGATGAAAATTCAACAACCGGGTGAGTCAGCTAGTGACTTTATCTTTTCACTCAAGCTACTGGCAGAACATTGCGAGTTTGGAGAACAGAAAAATCGTCTTGTCCTGGACCGCATCCTTGTTGGTCTTACCGATACTAATTTGAAGCATCGCATCCTTACGGAGGATAGCGCCAAATTGACTTTAGCTCAGGCTGAGCAAATAATCACTACCTGGGAAATGGCTGCCACACACACAAAAGCTCTGGCGAATAAGGAGGAAGTCGGTTTGGTAGCATCGCTCAACAGCAGATACCCATTAACTGGAGGGCGAGGAGCTGTTACCCAGAGGATAAAGGAGTTATCACAAGGTTTTCGTCGTTCAGTGAAGAGCCGGCTTGGTGTTCGACCCGAGTTACGCCCGGAGGAAGATCGTCAACATCGAATTCGTTTTCCATCTCAGCGCCCCAGTTATCGAGATTCGTCTGCTGGTCCGTCCCACCGGCAATACAAAACGGACAACCAGAGGTGGCCAGTTGATCAGCGAGTTTGCGATTTCTGCGGTCGTAGAGGGCACGTGCGAAGGAAATGCTTTCAATTAAAGAACGACAAGAAGGAGACTGTCAACCACGTCGAAGAGCCGCAGCCATCGACCAGTACAACCAGCTTGGCTAACCGTCTGAGCAGATTGAGGACTTTGGATCAGGATTCCGACGACAGTGATTCAGGCGACGTACAATGCATGCACGTTTCGTCTATAAATAAAATAAGCGATCCTTGTTTATTAAACATTACTATTGAAAATCATTCTGTTCAGATGGAGATTGATAGTGGCTCATCTGTGACAGTAATAGGAAAACAAATGTTTGTTTCTAAATTCAACTTACCTTTGGTAAAATGTCCTAAGCAACTTATTGTGATTAATGGTTCCAGGTTAAAAGTTTCTGGTGAAGTTGAGGTTGAGGTTGAAATCCGCCCGGTTTTAAAAATTTATTAATTTGCAAAATGTGAGGTTAAATTTCGTTTATTTTTGACAGACGACTGCTTTTTAATTGGACTTTGGCCCAGTTACCGAGCGCCCACTTAAAAAGCAGTCCAGTTAAACAGCAGTCAGTTATCGAGCGGATGCTGTAAATTTTACTAATATGTGCATATGCGGATAACTAAAAAGCTTTACGTAGTAGTATTCGATAATGCTAATGCTACAAAATCCTTTAGTGTATTATGATTGAAAATCCCTTTGCTTAGTAATCAAAGTAGGTAGTATCAATGTTAGGGTCATGCAAAGTTCCAATATGGTCGTAATGTCGTATAAAAGTTGAAAATGAAGAATTCAATTGAATTTCATCTATGAATCATGTTCTCATTACAATATGTTATCTTTTCAGAGTTTTTCCCATGTGCGCAGAATAAGGAACATTCCAAAAAAGGGTGCGCAGAATTAGGAACAAATACACACTTTAGAATTTTCATTATTTTGCATATAAATTGAGTGTTTTGTAAAAGAATTATATTTTTCCCTTATTTACAAAGCTAATAACTATGTGCAGTCAAAAATTCAGCCAAATCGGTTTGATTTGGAATTTGTTACAGCTGATTGAAATTGAAAAAGTCTTAGTTGCGCAGAATATGGGCCCTCCACGGTAGGTACCTATATTATAAAATGTTCCGCACCGCCACGAATGTGATTAATAAGCAAACACATAAATATTCTATTTGCCTAGTAGTAGAAAGAGTTGCGTGCCTCTTTATAAAAGTTTTTACTTTTATCTTGATTGCTCCGCACAATTTCCGTTTGTGTTGGGGAACTTCGTGAGTGTACCAGGATAGGTTTTCTTCAGAACTATGGCGTATTCTGGAATTAAAAAATAAAAGGAAATACTGGGCCGCACAGCTCCGCCCAAGTATAAATATATATATATATATAGGACGAAGTAGTCAGTTTTTGTCGATTTTGTCAAGTATGCGTCTTAAGTCTTGAGTCTTGATCACCCGTTGGCTTCGAATCTATAAGCAAGCACTATTAAATGCTGCACTTTCACACTATTGGTTTCGGTTTCTTAGTTATTTTAAATTGATATGGCAAGAAAGCATTATTAAGCATTAGACATTCAAAACATATTAGGGTTCACTCACAAAACAACTATCACGATTAATCACAAGTAAATACAATGTCAGCACTGTGAATGAGCAATTTGAATACACGAGGTACTACTATTTGTTGCATATTGATTGTTAAAATTAACCGAATAGTGGAAAGCCCAGACAACAATTCCAAGTTTGCTGACTCCAGAAAGATCCCAAGATTCGTCACAAAGCACAAATGTTTTCATTATGATTCACAACGACTCTCGCAACCCTTCCCGACTCAACCGACTGGAACTGTTTTCTGAGTATAGAAACTACTAAGCCCTAGCAGGTTCCTCCTGTTTATCGAGCATTTCTGATAAATCAGCTATACTCCATCTGTAGCAGCCGGTTCGCAATGAACCGTTGGAGGCGCATTAAAGTGTTAAAGGTGATATTTTCATTACAAGAATTATAATTAACTTCCTTCACTTTAATATCGTCAAACCCTGTGATCTTGGCTAGGGAGGGGCAACCTGTGGCGATTTTTCTTCGAAAAAGTGATTTTTCCCATAGTAAATTGTATGAAAACTTAAAACGACTGGCGCCAAAATATAAGGGGGATTCACTTAACGGCGTAAACTGATTAAACTGATTAAACGTCGCGATCACCAAGGCAATCTTTGATTATTTCATTCACAAAATCATGAAACATTTCAAATAAGCAGAAAATCATGGCTTACGCAGCAATTTAATCTGTTTAGTGAGTACCCCTATAGTTTCTCCGATCGAGCTGAAATTTTGCACATCAAAATGGAACTCAAAAAGTGTACAGGAGTAAAATATCTTTTTGTGTCCCACGCTAATACGTAGCCACTAAGCAGTTTGTTTTGCTGGTGTCTAATTAGTACAATCGTACATATTTATGCCAATAAACATGATTTTCATGGCGGTGAGCGGCTACTGGTACACTGAAGGTATCAACAAATCTGGTAATTGTCATTGTTTGCAGAGAATGTTCAAAATAGTAGAAATAAAGTGACTTCAGTTACAATTCCAAGAAAATAGAGACTGAATCACTAAAAATTGACTGACTGAATGTTTCCTGAACAATAGAGGGGGTTAGAGGCAAAGGGGTGTAAGTGACAAAAACCCACTTTCGAGTAAATGAGGTTTGAAGTTTTTCATCAATTTTTCATCCCATACAAAATGTATGGAGTTTCAAAATCAACCCAATTTTCTCTGATTTATTGAAATTTTTCCAATCATCGTAGAAACAATCTTAAAAAAGTTCCTGAAAGCTTGAAATCTGAAGAATTTTATGATTTGCTCAGCTCAAAATCGACAAAATGGTCACTTACACCCCTTTAATTCTAGGCCCCTCAATAGAATGTGATGAATTTCTTTCAAAATGACTGTTACTTCCTGAAATCCACCTAAAAATATTTATTTATCCTTAAGCATTGAAATTCCGCAAGCTACTCACCACGCCTATGCCGTACAGTAGCCGATCTTCCAGCAAGTTCCATCCCTTAGCTTGCGCCTGTTCAACCTCATCAAGCACCGTCCTCAGCTCCTCGTTCTCCACGATGGTTCGGCCATGGCTCTTGAGGAACACACCCAACCAGCTTTGCCCCAGCTCGAATCCCTGGTTGCTCTCCAACAGTGCCACGATCATCCTCATAAACGCACCCATTACCGAGATGCTTCCGCTTCCGCCATCCAGCGGGCTAAGATTGCGAATCTCGAAATCCACCATTGTAGGACCTAACTTCTTGAGGAACTCAATCGGCTTTGTGAATTCCTTATCCCGACTGGTCGCAGCGTCTTTTAGAAGCTTTCCAAAGTTAGTCAGCTGTTCCACCTGGTTGAGCTTCAGTATCTTGGAAGCATCCTCAGCGGATTGATCATGGGTTGCGTTCAAATCAAACTGAAAATCTAGCCCGGACACAGTCGGAAGGAAAAAAGGTGCTGATTTCGGTTTCTGGGGTGCCTGTCTCGGTCGGTTGCGCTTTTTTATAATGTCCAGGTTAAGCAAATTTTGCCAGCGAGAAGCGGCCATACTGGACATGGTGATCAGTTCCCGTGAAAGTTGCGCCGGACTCTCGTAATTCAAGTTGATGGCCTCCATAGCTTCTTCCAGTTCATCGACTTCCATTTCGTTCTCTTCGGTCAAGGTCGCGGCATTTTCATCGCAAATCGTCGCAGGTAGGTCCATCAACGGAGCTTCTGTATCAGGTTTGATCGCCCTTAGGGATACATGAGAGAATAGGCTTCTGTTGGCCCACAGATATATCCCATTGTTGTCCACATAGGTCGTGGCCAGGTAATCTCCCGTAGGAGACATACTCAGCGAGGTACAAATTTGGGGCATTCGGAATTGATCTACCAGGTAAGCCGATGGAATGTCCCACACCTTTACGGTGCAGTCGCGGCTAGCCGTCAACAGCCAGCGGCTGTCCGGCGAGAAACAAGCATCTGTGATAGGTCCCTTGTGGCCAATGAATTTCCTCACGACGGCACGGCTATCAGAATCAACAATTAGCACCGTAAAGTTCTCCAAGGCGACGGCAATCATTGCACTTTCGCGGTGCGTGCTGAATAGGGACACTGGTTCATCGAGTTTTAAACAATATACGGGTTTGTTAACTGAAAGAGATTCGAAAAAAAAACTCTTGTTTTCACGAGGCATTCATTAAGGGTTTAGCGTAAGTTACAGGGCGACATAAAGCTTTTTACTGATAGAAATGATGAAAATGAAAGGTTTTTCGGTCGGTCGAGAAAAAAAAAGAAGTTATTAGCACAATCAACTATCATATATGCCATACTTACCATTCTGCTTGAAGTTCCACCATTTGAGTTTTCCTTCGGCCCCGCCGGAAACCAGAAACTGGTTTAGATTATCGCTGGAAATACCACTCACCGCTACCCCTTCATGGGCCGGCGGTTTCCCATAACTAGCCCGATGTATGCCACTCTGAATGTTGAATCGCTCCAAGTGGCCACTGGAGTAGCCAATTGTAACGAAATTACCGCAATGGCTCAGACAGAGGGCGCTGGCCGTCACACCAAAGTCCGTCCGATTCTTGTTCTGAAACACTTCCGGTACCAGCTTCAGGTCACCCATTTTACACTTATCGAAGGACCAGGTGGTGATCTGGACTAGTCCTGCGTGAGCCGCCGCAATGCTGTCCCACTCTTTGTCCCTAGTCGTCTCCGAGGTGAAAAAGTTAATCGGTGGCATCCGGAAGGGATCTTCTCCTTTACGGTGCTTTTTGGAGGCCTTGCGATTGTAGCTGGCTTTTCCTAGACTTTTATTCATGGTTTCCGAGATAGTGCTGAAAATTCTCAGAGATGAATCTTCACCAGCGGACAAAATATTGCGTCCAGATGATCCATGGTAACGGATGTATGTTGGGGGAGCACCGTGACCTTCACGGATTCTCAATAGTCGAGCACCATTATCTGGCAAATCAAATATCCAAAGCTTCATAGAGTTGTCCGGAGAAGTGGTCAACAGCAACGGCTCATTCGGGAAACACTGCAGACTTGTAATGGAATCGTCATGAGCCAGCAGAGTGGAAACGATTACCTGTTCTTCCAGGTTCCAAAACGTTACTTGTCCATTTGTACTGGCCGAAGCCATGATGGGATGTCCATCGGTGCGGAACGTGATACCGGTCACCGGTCCCCAGTCCTGCGTCAGTTCCATAATCGTTTCTTCGAACTTTAGATTCATCATTACGATCTTTCCGTTCTGTAGTCCAACTGCCACCACATCGATAGCCGGTGCTTGCGTCAGTACCATCACCTTGCTATCGAACCCTCCGAAAGTGTGCACCAACTTGGCATTCTTAATGTTCCAAAGCTGCATCCCACCCTGACTGCTTCCCAGCAAAATCTTATTCTTATAGGAAGCCGGGTGCATCAGAGCCGTAATCTGAAACTGCTCGTTATTGAAAGGAATTTCCAGATAAACATCCTCCGTTCCAACAAACCATATCTTCAAAAGACTGGTCTCGTCCACCGACAGCAAATGCTTCCCAAACGGAAGCAGCAGATGCACTCTCTTCCCATGGCCCCGGTAGGTTTTGCGCAGCTGAGTGCTAGATCTCCAGCCGTAGATCACATTTCCACTTGCGACATACGTCAAAAATCCATCTGCTGCCATACAGCTGATATCCTCCGTGTGCAGCCCTCCGACCCGAATCAGCCGGAAACTATTCGCACCGTAAACATGGAACGATTTTCCCACGCAGGTCGTGATCACATTCTCGTTGCGTTTCTCGATGAAACGCACCCCGGGTAGAGGCTAATGACAAACAAAGGACAAAATAATAACTGGTTTTGCCATCATATCTCGTTTTGCCATTCTTCTGTTATTATGAAAAACTTAAAATGGCAAATCAATAGCAAAATATACAATCATAGCAAATCTTGTCATTGATATGTTATTCATGAATAATGCTAAATAACACATCAATATCAAAAATTACTATCATGGTAAAACTTGCAATTTAGCACCTCTCATAATGAATTGTATAAAATATCAAAACAATAACATAATTTACATTCCTAGCTAAATTTGCCATTATTTTGATATTGTGAGTAATTATTTATAAAAATTAGGCACCATAACATATTTTACTCTTAATATACCATTAACTATTATAAATATACAATTCAAGCATAACAAAATAAAACTGTTTTTACATTGATTGATGAACTTCAATTTTATTGAAGAAATAGCTCATTTACCTTTCTTCTGCTACTTTGAAATAATAACTGAATCAACCATTATTTTAAAATTGAATTTAAACAAATATCTACCTTGCCTTACCTTGCCTTACCTTGCCTTACCTTAACCTACCATTATCGCCACATAAACAGCTAAATTTGTTCTTATTCTGTTATCAATAATTCAAGAATGTCATATTTTGTTATTCACCGATAACAGTTAATTTGGGTCTTATTTTGTTATCAATATCTCAATAATAACTTATTTTGTTCTTCAATTTAATCCGCATGCTTTACCATTACTTTGTTATTACAATGGCAAAATAAGTTATTTTTAAGTTTTTCTGCTACCAAAATTTTGTTATTATTTTTGTTATTTTAACTCTTATTTCAAACAAACAAATAACACATTTTGCCATTCAAACATTCTGTTTTAATGGTAAAATTTGCCATTCTTTTGCCATTAAGCTCTACCCGGGACGTTGGCTGGTACGTGGTTGCTTACATAGCCCAGGGCACGATTTGGTTGGAATAAGACACTACCGCGCATTTTTCGGTATCAACTGCACGCAGGTTTAACTTTTTACAATTTAATCGATAGTTTTATTAAGATTTTTCGGTAAATATTCACATCACTTTCAAAAAGCGAACCTCGTTGCGCTCGAAAACTCCGCAAAAATGTTGAACACACGGCGGGCTCGCGGGATAAACAAAAACACGTGCATATTTTGTTTGGACGAATGACATCTGAGAATGTCGCGCAACATATTCATTAGAGTGGGTCATCGTTTATATGGAAAAATGAAAAATTCAATGGTATCCCATCAGATCAAAGCTTTTTTGATCCCATTTCAGGACCCAAATAAGTGTGCAAAATTTGGGCACGAATGGTTATGTCTACGTTTTGCGCAACGCGTTTGAAGTTTGTATGGGGTTTTACATGGGAAAACACACTTTTTTGCATTTCTCCAGGGGGCCAGCAAAAGGCAAAATCCCCGTAGCTCACAACAAAAACACGTTCAAAATTGTTTGTGCTGAAAACTGATGCGTTACACAATTTCTTACTGATTTATTTGCTATCTTCGCGTTGTCGTGTAATTTCGAACGATTGCACGCCAAAATTTTCGTAACCTTTTGCTAGTTTTACACGTTTTACTTAAGTAATAACTTATGATAATGACTAATTCGCAGATGTCGTGCACTTCCCAGATCTGTCAGAGTGCCCAAAAGTGTCAATTTCCCAAACATGTCAAATTCATGTGGGCTACGGCACATCTATTCGTGGTTGACGTCCGCGCTACCCCGCTGCATTTCTCTCATAACAAGCTCGATTTTTTCTAAAACCATATAACTGATAGAGTGAAAACATAGCCTAGGGTGTCCTGAAAAACTTTGTCGAAGACCGCGAAGTGATCTGATGCTTATGTAAAAAGTTATAGCGTTGGCATTGCTTGGCGAAACAGCATGATTTTGTTGCTATTGTTATTCCTTTACATGCTAAAACATAAACACATACATGCAGTTCGTTGGTTATAACTATTTTCACAAGCTTCGGATCGCTTTGCGGTCTTCAACAAAGTTTTTCAGAACATCCTAGACTATCATTTTATAGTATTGGTTAAAAAGTTTCAGACAAACTTTTTCGACTTATGACAAAAATGCAAAAAAGTATGTTTTACCATACAAAATCCCATACAAAATTCAATTGCAATGCGCAAAGTGTAGACGCAGCCGATCGTGCTCAAATTTTGCACAGATACTCAGGACCCGAAACGGAACCAAAAAAGCTTTGATCTGAGAAAACGGTTCCGATGACCCACCCTAATATTCATGATGTATCTGAAACATTTCGCAGCACACTGAAATAAATTTTGTTGTAGTTACTACCGGTCGAAGAGAAACTCGTCGAAATGCTAAAAATTGGGTTCTTTAGGGGTAAGCGCTGTTTGCAGTTCAGAAGGAATTTCTCGGCCTATCTTGATGCATGGGAAATTCCTTGCCTGAATCGCCCAAGAAACCGTTTTTCTTCCATCGCAGTACGCAGTTGCGAAGAAATGACAATTCAAATGGCCGTCACCGTGAAAAGTTTCTGCCAGGAATCGCTCAAGAAGTTTCTTGAGCGATTCCTTTTGAACTCGAAACTGCGCTGTATCCAGATTATTGCATTGACCAATCCAAATTCCTGTGTGGTAGTGGTTTGTGTTCAGATTTTCCGTGTTAATCTATCTGTAAGAACTTTGTAAACATCTTTTGTTCTCACGTATATAGATAGGCTTGCATTAGGTTTCGTGAGACATTTTTTGGACAACTCAATAATCGGAATCTCCGTCCAAAAATTAGTCGAAATCCAGAATTTCATCATTTTTGGTGCCCGGGAACTATTTTTAAAATGCATTTAAAGTTTGTATGGAGAAAATTTTTTGTTCGGGGTGAACTGTCACTTTATCGATTGAACTGTCATTCTAGCCACGGAAATTGAAACTGTTTTGTTCATTTAACCATCAAAACAAAGAAATGGATCATTGAAGCCGACTTTTCCGCTACTCACCGCATCAAAACAAAAGCGCCACCGTATATGGACGGTAACACAGTGACAGCAGTCGAGTTACGTCAAACACACAAGGCTACAGTGGCGCAATCTGTTCATTTCATAGCGGCAGTTTTAGTTATTTTAGTGATCCATTGGAACGCAATAAAATCACCTAATACTCAGAAAAATGAGCTCTTTCGATTAGGCTAAAGAAAATGGCAATATTTAATTCACTAAACAACCCAATTCTCGAGAAGCTCAATGAGCCATTTTACGAACGACAACATTGTTGATGATGATATTGGTTTTCACGTGTTAGGACGCGAGCTCCTGTCAAATTTTCATTCATAAAATCGGCTCGTAAAATGGACTATATCTTCGCACCACCAAATCGAAGTCGCGGCTTGCTTGAGAGTTGCAAAGTTATCTCATGCGAAGCTAATGTCAAAGCTAAAACAATGGGCCTTTACATTTGACGTCTTAAATCAGCTGATTTTTCGGGTCTTTGACAGTTCTTCTATGAAAATGACAGTTCAGCGTTTGCGCCTTCGTTCTGCAGTTGTAAACAGTGGCATACAAGGACCTGTCAACTGAAAAGGCCTATGGACTGACGGCGGCGTCGTCATAGCGACGTCTTCAAACCGTAAACAAACAGGTCAATGGGACGCCTTAAGGGCCAAACACAATGACAACGGCAAAGCGGAACGGAACGGCAGGAACGGAAAGCACGGAATGTACTAAAACTGCCGTTGCCGTTGTGCCGTTCCGCTTTGCCGTTCCCAGCTCACAATGAGAACGGAAAAATCTTATGTAAATGAATGTTTGCTTGTTATTTATTTTGATTTGCTCTGTTTAAAAAATACAACCACACAAATTCGCATTCTGGTATTTCTCCTGGAATTCATTCTGAGTTTTTTCCAGGTGATCTCTATGAGACATTCCTAGGAGTTCCTACTGGGATTCTTCCAAAAGTTCCTTCTGAGATTCCTCTAGGAGTTCCTTCAAAGATTCGTCCAGGAGTTCCTTCCAGGATTTCTCCAGAAGTTCCTTCTGGAATTCCTCCAGGAGTTCCTTATAAGACTCCTTCAGGAGTTCCTTCCAGAATTTCACCAAAAGCTCTTTCTGGGATTCTCCAGAAGTTCCTTTTGGAATTCCTCCAGGAGTATCTTCTAAGATTCTTACAGGAGTTGCTTCCAGAATTCCTCCAGGAGTTCTTTCTGGGATTCCTCCAGGAGTTCCTTTTGGGATTCATTCAGGAGTTTCTTCCAGGATTCCTCCAGGAGTTCCTATTGGGATTTCTCCTGGAGTTCCTTCCTGAATTCACGCAGGAATTCCTTCCGAGATGCCTCCAGGAGTACCTTCTGAGATTTCTCCAGGAGTTCCAATTGAGATTTCTCCAGGAGATCCTTCCGAGATTCCTCCAGGAGTTCCTTCCAAGATTCCTCCAGGAGTTCCTTCCAGAGTTCCTCCTGGATTTCCTTCCAGAATTATTCCAGGAGTTTTTTTGAAATCCCACACCAGGAGTTTATTCTGGAATTTCTCCAGGAGTTCCTTCCTGAATTCCTTCGGAAATGCCTTTCGAAATGCCTCCAGAATATTTCTTTCTGGGATTCCTCCAGATGTTCCTTTAGGAGTATCCTGCAGGATTCCTTCAGGAGTTCTTTCTGGGATTCCTCCAGGAGTACGTTCTGGGATTCCTCCGGGAGTTGTTTCTGGGATTCCTTCAGAGTTCCTTCCGGGATTCATCCAGGAGTTCCTTCCGAAATTCCTCCAGGAGTTGCTTCTGAGATTCCTCCAGGTTTGCCTTTTGGGATTCATCCAAGGATTCCTCCGGAAGTTCCGTCCGGGATTTCTCCAGGAGTTCCTTCTGAGTTTCCTTTAGAAGTCTTCTCCGAGATTCCTCCAAGAGTTCCTTCCAGAATTCCACCAAGAGTTCTTTCCAGAATTCCTCCAGGGTTTTTTTTCTGGGATATCTCCATGAGTTCCTCCCGGAATTCTTCCAGGAGTTCCTTCTGGAATTTCTCCGGAAGTTTCTTCTGGGATTCCTCCAGGAGTTCCTTCTAAAATACCTACAGGAGTTCCTTCCAGAATTCATCCAGGAGTTCCTTCCGAAATTCCTCCAGGAGTTCCTTCAAAGATTCCTCCAGGAGTTTCTTTTGGGATTCATCCAAGTGTTTCTTCCAGGATTCCTCCAGGAGTTCCGTCCGGGATTTCTCCAGTTTTTTTTTTGGATTTCTCCAGGAGTTCCTCTCGGAATTCTTCCAGGAGTTCCTTCTGGAATATCTCCGGAAGTTTCTTCTGGGATTCCTCCAGGAGTTCCTTCTAAGATACCTACAGGAGTTCCTTTCAGAATTCCTCCAGGAGTTCCTTGCGGGATTCATCCAGGAGTTCCTTCCGAAATTCCTCCAGAAATTCCTTCTGAGATTCCTTCATGAGATCCGTCCAGGATTTCTTCAGGAGTTTCTTCTGAGTTTCCGTTAGAAGTCTCCTCCGAGATTCCTACAGAAGTTCCTTCCATAATTCCTCCAGGGGTTTTGTTCGGGAATTCAATTCAATTAAATTCACTTTATGAGATTTTCAGTCGTTGGCTGGTTCATCTCATAGAACTATTGTTCGGGGATTCCTCCCGGATTTTTTCCAGGAGTTCCTTCTGAAATTATCCAGATTTTTTTCTGGGATTCCTCTAGGAGTTCCTTCTAAGATTCCTACAGGAGTTCCTTCCTGGATTCCTCCAGGAGTTCCACCTTGGATTTCTCCAGGAGTCCCTACTGAGTTTCTTTTAGAATCGTTTTCGAGGTTTCTCCAGAAATTTCTTCCGGGATTTTTCCAGAAGTTCTTTCTGGGATTCCCCCAGGATTTCCTTTCGGGATTCCTCCAGGAGTTCCTTCCGTGATTCATCCAGGAGCACCTTCCCGGATTCCTCCGGAAGTTCTTTCTGCGATTCCTACAGGATTTCCTTCCTGGGTTCCTCCAGGAGTTCCATCGAAGATTCGTCTAGGAATTCCTTCCGGTATTCCTCCAGTTGTTCCTTCAGAGATCCCCCCAGGAGTTTTTTCTGGGATTTCTTCTGGAGTTCCTTCCTGAATTCCTGCAGGAATTTCTTCCGTGATACATCCAGGAGTTCCTCACAGGATTCCTCCAGAAGTTCCTTCCTAAATCCCTCCAGGAAATCTTTCCGCAATGCCTCCAGGAATTCCTTTCTGAGTTCCTTTGGAATGCTCTTTCGAGATGCCTCTGGGAGTTCATTCTGGGATTCCACCAGAAGTTTCTTCCGGGATTCTTCCGGGAGTTCCTTGTAGGATTCCTCCAGGAGTTCCTAAATTTCTTCCTAAATTCCTCCATTATTCGTGCCGAGATGCCTCCAGGAGTTCCTGTTGAGATTCCTCCAGGAGTTTCTTTAGAGATTCCTCCAGGAATTCTTTCCGGAATTCCTCAGAAGTTTCTTCCGGGGTTCCTCCGGAAGTGCCTGCTGGGATTCTTCCAGGAGTTCTTTCAGAAATTCCTCCAGGAGTTCCTTCCAGGGTTCCTCCTGGAGTTCCTTCCAGGATTAGTCCAGGAGTTTTATCTGGGATTCCTCCAGGAGTTCCTTCTCCAATTTCTACAGGAGTTCCTTCTAAGATTCCTACAGGAGTCTTCCTGAGGAAGTTGTTTCCGAGTTTCCTCCATGAGTTTCTTCCGGGATTCATCCAGGAGCCCGTTTCCTTGATTACTCCAAGAGTTCCTTCCGGGATTTAACAAGGAGTTTGTTCTGGAATTTCTTCAGGAGTTTCTTCTGGGATTTCTTTAGGAGTTCCTTTTGGGGTTCCTCCAGAAATCCCTTCCAACGTTCCTCCAGGAGTTCCATCTGGCAATTCTCCAGGAGTTCCTTGTGGGATTCATCCAGTAGTTTCTCCTGGAATTCCTTCAGGAGTCTTTTCCTAGGTTCATCAAGCAGTTCCTTCCGGGATTTCTCCAGGAAATCCTTTCAAAATTCAACCAGGAGTTCCTTCTAGGATTTATTAAGGAGATCCTCCCGAGATTAAAACAGGAATTTCTTCTGGTATTCCTCCAGGAATAACTTCTGGGATTCCTCCAGGAATTTCTCCAGAATTTCCTTCAGCAATTTCTCCAGTAGTTGCTCCAGGATTTTCCTTCAGAAGTTGCTTCCGGGATTCCTTCCGGAATTCCTTTTCGGATTCCTTTAGAAATTTCTTCCTGGATTCCTTCAGATATGCCTTCCGGGAATTCTTCGGAATTTCCTTCCAGGATTCGTTCCGGGATTCCATCAAGAATTCCTTCCGAATTTCTTCAAAAATTCCTTCCAGTATTCCTTCCGGGATTCCTTCTGGGATTCCTTCAGGAATTCCTTCCGGGATACCTTCAGGAACTCCTTCCGAGATTTCTTCAGAAATTCCTTCCGAGATTCCTTCAGGAATTTCTTCGGGAGACTTTCAGGAATTGCATTGGGATTCCTTCAGGAATTTCTTTCGAATTTCTTCAATAATTCCTTCCAGTATTCCTTTCCGGGATCCCTTCAGGAATTTCTTCCGGGATTCCTTCAGGAATTCCTTCCAAGATTCCTTCAGGAATTTCATCTGGGGTTCCTTCAGGAATTCCTTCCGCAAGTTTTTCCAGGATTCTTTCAGGAGTTTCTTCCAGGATTCCTCCGGGAATTACTTCTAGAATTCCTCCAGGAGTTCCTTCCATAATCCCTCCAGGAGTTCCTTTTGGGATTCCTCCTTCAGGAGTTTCTTCCAGGATTCCTCCAGGAATTCCGTCCAGGATTCCTGGGAGGAATTCCTGAAGGAATCCTGGAAGGGATTCCCGAAGGAATACTGGAAGGAATTCCGGAAGATCTCCCGGAAGGAATTTCTAAAGAAATCCTGGAAGGAAATCCAGGAGAAATCCCAGAAGGAACTCCTGGAGGAATCTCTGAAGGAACAACTGGAGGAATACCGGAAGGAACATCTAGAAGAATCTGTGCAACTTTAAACCGCTACTAAGAAATCACCCAATACGCCGATGCATTGCCACGGGTGACAACACACGTCCGACAGCACGAACCTCTCGACTACGACTGACTCGTCGCTTCTCATCGGACAGCAGTGATCGGGCCCGAGTACATAATATGAAGTGGCATACGCTGTTGCCGTCTCACCCCACACAGAATCTTCGATGGAACTCCTGCAGGAACCCAGGAAGGAAATCCTGTAGGAATCCCAGAAAGAACTTCCGAAGGAATCCCAAAAGGATCTCCTGGATGAATCCCAGGAGAAACTCCTGGAGGAATCCCGAAAGGAGCTCTTGGAGAAATCCCAGAAAGAAGTCCTGGAAAAATCCCGGAAGAAATTTCTGGAGAAACCTCGAAAAAGATTCTAAAAGAATCTCAGAAGGAGCTCCTGGAGGAATCCTGGAAGAAACTTCCAGAAATAATCCCTGGAAGAATTCCTGGAGGAACTCCTGAAGGAATCCCGGAAGGAATTCCTGAAGGAATCCCGGAAGCAATTCCTGAATGAATCCTGGGAGGAGTTTCTAAAGAAATCCCGGAAGGAATTCCTGAAGGAATTGGTGAAGGAATCCAGAAAGGAATACTGGAAGGAATTGTTGAAGAAATTCGGAAGGAATTCCTTAAGGAATCCCGGAAGAAATTTCTGGAGGAATCCCGGAAGGAATTCCTTAAGAAATCCCGGAAGTAATTTGCTGAAGAAATCCCGGAAGCAATTGCTGAAGGAATCCAGAAAGGAATACTGGAAGAAATTGTTGAAGGAATTCAGAAGGAATTGTTAAAGGAATTCAGAAGGAATCCCGGAAGGAATTCCTGGAGGAATCTCGGAAGGAATTCCTGGAGGAATCACGGAAGGAATTCCTGAAGAAATCCTGGAAGGAATTCCTAAAGGAATCCCGGAAGGAATTTCTGAAGAAACCCCGTAAGGAATTTCTAAAGGAATTCCTGAAGAAATCCTGGAAGGAATTCCTGTAGGAATCTCGGAAAGAATTTCTGAAGGAATTGCTGAAGGAATTCTGGAAGAAATTGTTGAAGAAATTCGGAAGGAATTCCTAAAGCAATCCCGGAAGGAAATTTTGAAGGAATTCCGGAAGGAATACTGGAAGGAATCCCGGATCGAATTTCTATAGGAATTCCTGAAAGAATTACCGAAGGAATCCCGGAAATAGTTGCTGAAGGAATTCTGGATGGAAATTTTAAAGGTATCTCTTAAGGAGTTTCTGAAGGAATCCCGGGAGGAATTACCGGAGGAACCCTGGTAGGAATTTATGGAAGAATCCTGGGAGGAATTCCTAGAAGAATCTCGGGAGGAATTCCTGAAGAAATCTCGGTATGACTTCCTGGACGAAACCCGAGAGGAATTCTTGGAGGAATCTCGAGATGAAATCCTTGAAGAATCCCAAGAGGGATTCCTGGAATAATCCTGAAACGAATTCATAGAATATTTTAGATAACACCTAGAGGAATCCCGAAAGGATGTCTTGGAAAAATCTTGGCAACAATTCCTGGAGCTATCCTAGTTAGAATTCCTGTAAGAATGCCGGATTTTACGAAACATCCTGGAATGCAGTCCTGGAGGAATTTTGGAAGGCAGTCCTGGAAGAAGCGCGGGAGAGTCTACTGAAGAAATCATGGAAGAAACACATAACATTCCAGTATGGATTTACTGAAAAAATACCGAAAGGAAATCCTTGAGGAATCCCGTAAGAAACTTTGCTAAATCATAGAAGGATTCACTAGATAAAACCCGGAAAATGTTTTCGTCTTCACTGCAGAAACCAGTAATTTCTGAAGAAACCCCGGAAGGAACGCAGGAACGAGCTGCTGGAGGAATTCTTTAAATATTTCCTGAAGAATGAAACATTGCCCACTAATCATAAAATACGGCAAAAAGAAGAAACCAATGTTATGGTTCGTCTCTGCCGTTTCTGCCGTTCTGCATTTTTCCAGATTTTTGGAAAAAAGTGCGTTTTAGTACAAGGCCGTTCTCACCGTTGCGCACTCATTGTGAGCAACTGCACGGAGCTCCATACATTGGAAATTTGCCGTTCCGTTCCGTTCCGTTTTGCCGTTGTCATTGTGTTTGAGGCTTTACACACCAATCTAAAAAAGGCAATTTTCACGAAAATATTGTGCAACAAGGTATTTAGAAATTTTATTTGCACAAATTGCACTGTATACTGTTTTATTTGTCTTTATTATGAACATTACTGTTATGAATTAAACGAAAAAGTATCTCAACGATGTATATGCGCATAAAATTTCCTCGTTTTTATGTGTAAAACATTTCGACATTCTTTTACTAACATTTGGGTACTTTATCGTCAAAGTGCATATAAGTTCGAAGCTTCCAAAGTGAGCTGCGATCGGACTTGGATTTTTATCAAAATTGATATATACAATAGGCATCCAGCACATATTGTTCTTACGATAAGTGAACATTAGCTTTGTTGGTGACTAATTGATTTTATAGTTTTTCAATAGTATTGTAATTTATTAAAGTTAGTTTAATTAAAATTGAGTTTAAGTTGTTTTTGTACGGTAGCAAAAGCGCCTGCAATGTTTTAATGGACTTTTACTTTCAAAAAAGGTTATTTCTCAATTACACTTCAAAACATTTCAAAACAATGAAATAACAATAAATATTAATGTTACTTGAACCATATTATTCTACATCGGCCGTTCACTCGTTGCAAACCAGCTCGTTGCAACGCTTATTAGTTGCAAGTTCACAAATTGTAAAATGTCCTTGAAAATTTCCCAAGCTGTTGCAACTTGAAAGCAATCAAGTATCAAATGTGCATTTGGATAAAAAATACACGGTAATGAATATTGTTGGGTACCCGATAGACATAAAAAATTTAATGGTTTTCTTCGGTACATCGAGGTCTTGGAATTAGTCTATGGCACTAGTGTCGAAGTGACGTTGCAGTTAGCGAATTTAAACTTGAATAAGTTTTATAAGAGGTCAAATCGAGTTAGTTCGTTGCTGTAAATCGGTAAATTTCAAAATGGTTTGAATCACCTGTAACAGTTCGTAGTACCCCCTCAGCAGGTTTGTGAGATTTTGTCGCGTTATAGTGTAGTTTCGTCTGTTTGTTTATTTAAAATTCAGGAAAGTGTTTGTGTTGTTTGTTTCCACTCTTTGTGTTTGCTGGTCACCCGAAAAGGACGCAGCCATATATAGCAGTTACCATCACCCGTCAAGATTGGCCACCAGATGACTCTGCCTTACCTGAAACATGGCCGTAGATGGTGGTAGCGATAGGAGGCCATTTGGATCTTGCAAATTCCTCAATTGACGAAAGAAACGGCCATTTGCCCAAGTAATCCCCAACAGCATAGTTGGAAGTGCTCGCTGTTCTTTGAACCAAAGTGAGGATCAAGTGTGTGTGTAGGATTCCAAGGACACAGGTAAACCTCGAATCTAGATAATTCAACGAATTGTTTAATGCCTGGAATCCCCCCCCCCCTCACACAGAACCCCGAGGTTTTACTATAAACCGTAGTTAACCGTGGTGAACCCTAACCCCAAAATGGGTCACCCTCCGCCGTGAAGACATCCGGCGAAGACTTGGGCAGATGAAGATCCGGCCATTCGCTACTCCAGGCCGAGGACCAACCTGAGGCCCGTTCTCCAGTGGTCGCAGACACTCCGGTTCGATTGGGCGGCAAAAGTCGCAACGGACATGGGAGAAGAGGAAGGACGATGAAGAAGAGGATCGGTGGATGATGGCGGCAGCAGGAAAAAGGGGCCCCGAAGAAAGAAGGTCAGATTAGAATAAGAAAGTGGGTAGAGTAGGGTGAAGGTAGATAGCTAGAAGATAGACAGAAAGTGCACAAACGTTAGCCAATAAACAGGAGTGTGAAAAGGCAATCCAAGTGTTTTCCTGAATCCGCGAAATAGAAAGGATAAGCGTGCCGACCTTGAGATGTGAGGTCCTAATACAGAGTCTCGTTAGCCGCTGGGAAGGGTCACCTTCTGTGACCCTCTCCTCAGTCAACGTTAGCTGTGGCTAAGGCAACCGCCATTAGTTACACTTGGCGCCCAAACAAAATAGTCTTACCAGCTATTTTACGGGTTCAGCTCGGGAATCACTTGAGAGTAAGCCATCACTACCGAAGTCTCTGGTAAAACTACCGAAACTTCACAGAACTGATTAGCAATCTACCAAATTCACTCGTACTTACGTGCATGTTAAATTTTTCATTCAACTCGGAGGGGTTCTGTTGTCCAAAAGCATAATGAACGAAAAACGATTGTTCAAAAAGAACGTCGGAGTGCAAAACTAGTCATTTTAATTTAAAACGGAGCAATTTTTGTGTGTTACTGTGATATTTTCGGATGTGTCAATAAAAAGGCCAAAGAATGATAGATTTTATTTACCCAAATTATGTGTGCTTCTTTTGAAGCGTGTCCAATTAGGATTTTACAATTTTATAGGTTTTTCAATTTTACTAGGTTATCAAATTTCTATGTGATATCTCATTAGCTCATAATTAGTTCTTTTCAATTTCATTTTCTGTGATAAGTTTTGATGAACGGTGTAGTTTCTATAAGATGAGGTCATCAATGAATGAGTTACCCACGACTGAAACCTGGAATAGGAAAAGAACCATGAATAATATGAATGAATCTTGAAACATTTCAACAAGCATTGAGAGTGTAGGTAAAGAGAATCACTAATGTAGAATTTTGAAACAGGAAGCAGGAGCGTTTTGGTTTCCGCATACAAGCGTTAGTTTGTGTGTTGGAGACCGTTTTTAACACTGAACCATGAAGAAAGTCTAATTCTTTTAGGTAAGAATTCTTAGATCTTTCAACAATGTTGTTCCCCAGCCTGTCCTGAGTCATCCGTGTCTCAGACTGTTTTTTTGTTTGGTAATAGTCCTGGTACTGTGAATTTGGATTCCAGTACCATGGCCCTATATTTTTCAGGCTCTATTTAGAGCAAAAGAGAGGAGATTTGCTGATAAAGCAGAAAAAGCTGTACTAGTGTACCGGTTCTTCACACATGCAGAAAACCGACCGATCGCCGAAGTGAATATCTCATCTTTCTCAGAGTTCATCGGTTGGAAGCAGATGAGAAGTGATCGGGTTGACCCTAGTACAGGAGTAGGTGTAGGTACAGCGAGAAGCTGTGGAATTGTGTAGGTGGTATGATTGGACATACCGAGAGTGAGAACACACACGTTTGTGTCGTTCGTTGTAGGGGAGGTTCGTCCACGACGGCCAATTTGTCCCTAAAAGAGATAGGTAGTTGTAAACAAGCGAAAGGCAATGAGTAGTGCGATTGGTAGATAGTTACCTCCGTTAATAATTCTTCTGGAGATCTATTTCGTTGAGCCATCGTACAACATGCTCCAGTCCTGCTTGATTTACACGATGCCGAATCTCGTGCTGTGGAGACAGCGATTGTTGAGGATCCTAGGATTTGTTTTTAATTTGTTTGTTTCAGCCGATTTGCTGAATGGGCCCAACTAAGAGTACATCTGCTCACAAGTTCCCCTTGAGGAAGTGAGAGATGGCAAATCCCAGTCTGCGATCCCAACGGCTGACCTGATCGTAAACAACCCATTTGATCAGGGTCGGTGCTATCGTTGGAACGTAAGCAGTGGAATGCAGGTCGGAGTACCTGAAATGAAGTACGATTAGTGCTTTATGAGTGCTGGTGAAGATTTGGATGAGGAGCCTTTTCTGTTAAATGATTCGTCTAGAAAAGCTCGTAAATGCCAAAATCTTTGTTAAAGCAGCCAAAACAACAATTTGTAAATTTTGTAAATAATTGCATGACGGCCGTAATTTATTAGTAAATTTTTTAGCATGTGTAGTTTTTTTTTTATTTTTTTTTTCAAATTGTATTTTTTTTTATTAATTTGTGAATATATTGTGATGCGTTTTGTCCTAGGATTATAAATAGAATAGAAGTTGATTGGAAATATAGAATATGAACAATAGAATACAAGAATTACAAAAATGTAATACCAAAGAAATAATGCAACTCAAACAAACAATAGTAAAAGCTAAACAAAACATAACCCAACTTTTAAAACAGAACAATAGTAATCATTTTTCACTGAATGAACTTCTATTTGAGAATATTGTTTATGATGTTAACTCAATTTTTCCGGTTTGATTATTGGCCAATCAAACTACGGTGATTTTTCATCAAAGTGCACAGAATAATTCTCAAATAAAATTTCATTGGACTTACCTCATATTCTGCATCTCATCAGTTTTAATCATTTTTCAATATTAACTATTTGACAGCTCCATACATCACAGTAGTAACACACACCAATAGACCATTGTTCGATTCAATTTCGAAACGCGCAGTAGTAGATCAATTGCAACTCCGACAAACCGTGAAAGATTTCAATCGATAATTTACCGTGCTTTCATGTGAATTTGCTCCAACTTTTAAACTTGTAAATTTTAGTAAATATATTATTAGTATACCGTTAAGTAAAATTTGTGTGAAAAGATTTTGTTAAAAATGTGTTAATATGTAAATTTTGTAATTGTTGGTAATTGCTTTTTTAACAATCGTGTGGAAAATTGTGAGTGATGATAGAGGTTACCTTGCCTAGTGCTTGCGTATTTGATCGCTGGAGACCAGAGCAAACGCGATGATGGTCAGTAAAGAGTAATTCTCTAAATAGCGAAGAGTTGGAAACACAACGATGATAATCTATGACCGCGATACTCGACAATCATACTTACCCATCCACAAACTATTTCATTACTGTCTTTTGTATGACTGAATCTAGTACGTCGCGAGTGGAACGTTTCGTGTTACCGTCAGTTCGCGTGAATTTATAAAAGTGTCGACTGCTATGTGTAATGTGAAGTGGTTCAGAGTTAAGTGTGATTGGTCTTGTAATTTTGTGATTGAAACAAAAAAAATATCCACTTTGTGAATATTTTTTTACCCGAGCTGGGGGAGAGTGTAACAGTTCGTAGTACCCCCTCAGCAGGTTTGTGAGATTTTGTCGCGTTATAGTGTAGTTTCGTCTGTTTGTTTATTTAAAATTCAGGAAAGTGTTTGTGTTGTTTGTTTCCACTCTTTGTGTTTGCTGGTCACCCGAAAAGGACGCAGCCATATATAGCAGTTACCATCACCCGTCAAGATTGGCCACCAGATGACTCTGCCTTACCTGAAACATGGCCGTAGATGGTGGTAGCGATAGGAGGCCATTTGGATCTTGCAAATTCCTCAATTGACGAAAGAAACGGCCATTTGCCCAAGTAATCCCCAACAGCATAGTTGGAAGTGCTCGCTGTTCTTTGAACCAAAGTGAGGATCAAGTGTGTGTGTAGGATTCCAAGGACACAGGTAAACCTCGAATCTAGATAATTCAACGAATTGTTTAATGCCTGGAATCCCCCCCCCCTCACACAGAACCCCGAGGTTTTACTATAAACCGTAGTTAACCGTGGTGAACCCTAACCCCAAAATGGGTCACCCTCCGCCGTGAAGACATCCGGCGAAGACTTGGGCAGATGAAGATCCGGCCATTCGCTACTCCAGGCCGAGGACCAACCTGAGGCCCGTTCTCCAGTGGTCGCAGACACTCCGGTTCGATTGGGCGGCAAAAGTCGCAACGGACATGGGAGAAGAGGAAGGACGATGAAGAAGAGGATCGGTGGATGATGGCGGCAGCAGGAAAAAGGGGCCCCGAAGAAAGAAGGTCAGATTAGAATAAGAAAGTGGGTAGAGTAGGGTGAAGGTAGATAGCTAGAAGATAGACAGAAAGTGCACAAACGTTAGCCAATAAACAGGAGTGTGAAAAGGCAATCCAAGTGTTTTCCTGAATCCGCGAAATAGAAAGGATAAGCGTGCCGACCTTGAGATGTGAGGTCCTAATACAGAGTCTCGTTAGCCGCTGGGAAGGGTCACCTTCTGTGACCCTCTCCTCAGTCAACGGTAGCTGTGGCAACCGCCATTTGTTACACACCTCAAATTTAAGAGATAGCTTTAGTTAACTTCTAATAACACAGACAAACAGACGTAACAGCTTCAACGATTTTCATGGAAATCCATCGCTCAGTTCACACTACCATCACCTGGTGGAAAAGTTGCACGAATCACTGTGTTGTGCCATATCGTCAACAGAAGGCGCTAGTGTGAAACGTCAAACGCATAGAAAAACGATGCGCGCGCCTCTGGTCGTGAAATCCACAACCATAAAAATTTAAAATGATCGTTAAAAGCGTGGTCGATGGAAATTTCGCAAGTGTTACGTCTGTTTGTCTGTGTAATAACTATGAACGAAAACAATAAAAGTTCGATGGAAAATTGGCATTCAAAACTCAAGGGGTAACATCCGTTGGGTCTGCGTGTGCGTTTTTGACAGTAATTCCATGGGAAATATTTTGAACTGCTGTCTCACAAACGTATCTATTGTGTGGAACTCTTAAGCCAAACTGGCATTTTACGAACGGTAATGTTCGCAAATATTACAATAAAATTTGTTATTCGTGAGCAATTTTTGCTATTGAAAAACCATCCTAACAATAAAATGTAAAAAAATGTCTAGAAAAACAATAGAACATTTATTTTTTGATACGCTTTTAAAACATTTTCGAAAACAAAACAAAGTATCCTAATCTTGATCCTAATATTGTTCAACAATGATTTTTCTATTGTTTTTCAATTCAATTTAATCAAACAATCTAATATATAGTAAACTATAATTGATAACAATACAAATATAATTAATTGAATGAGGCTAATTGAATCGTTGTTACAAAACAATACAATAATATTTGTTGTTATTTGTGAGCAATGTTCACTCTTGAAAAACCATATAGTTTATATTTCTCGGTAACATTTTTATCCTGCATTTACAGGTGCTATTGGCCGCCAGAATTGTGAATGCTTTCTGGTAGGGGTCAAACGACCTGAAGTCTGACCTGTGATATGTGGCAGTTACTCGAAAAGACTGATGATAGATCTTAATCGATAGCTGTCAAACAACACATACCAGACGCCAAAGTGTTTGATTCTTACCACCACGCAACTAAAAAACTTAGGAAATTCTTAAGATTTTTGCCATAAATGAACCATGTCAAAATTTGAAATCCGTATCTCAAGGCTAGATAGTTCCTCAAGGGGCTTAAAGTTGTCAAAAATTGTATGGGACTTATTTTTTACCCTACCTTCTATCCAACCCGGGAGCTTCTTGACAGCTGCCGAACAACGTCAGCGTACCTAAAAATTTTGGTCCGGGTGGTACTGTCAGATTCAAAGCGGCAAGCGCTACTTTTGAAAGGGACGAAAACCGACAATAACAAACCGCACAAAAAATATTGAAATATTAAACAGAAACCTTAATTTGCTGTTTCCGCTTTTTTTGTGGTAGATAAATGCAAATTAAGTGCGGCATGATGAATTTGTTTACTAGAAGCGAAACTTATATCTATAAAACGGGTAGAGGCAAAATAGTCGGCTTGCCTAAAATTAATAAGATACCAAGGGCACATGCATTTATGTTACTTTAGTAATGGCTGTCAACGTGCTGCAATATGTGGCATTAATTTGATTTTAGTGGGGCCCTTTTCGACTTTAATATTGCTTCAATGGGGTGTTTAAAGTAATGCAGCATGATATTCACAATTTTAAATATAAATATATAGCAAAATTGATGCACTTATATACGGCTTCGTGGTTACTTGGGTACTTTCAGAATCGTGTACTAGTCTACGACACGGAGGTGGGTCGGAAGTGCTTTCACATAACCTCAGGAGTCCCGCAAGGTTCCATCCTGGGTCCGGTGTTATGGAATGTCATGTACGACGAGGTGTTGAGGTTAGAGTATCCAGTGGGAGTGGTGATTGTCGGATTTGCCGACGACATTACGCTCGAAGTCTATGGTGAAACGATCGAGGAGGTAAAGTTGACTACCAACCACTCGATCAAGGTTGTGGAGGCGTGGATGCGGTCCAGGAAACTGGAGCTGGCTCACCACAAGACAGAGGTGACGGTTGTTAACAACCTGAAGTCGGAGCAGCAGACGGAGATCAGTATAGGAGAGTGTACTATCCTGTCAAAGCGCTCCGTCAAACACTTGGGTGTGATGATCGACGATAAGCTTACCTTCGGTAGCCACGTCGATTATGCCTGTAAAAGAGCCTCCACAGCTATTGCGGCACTGTCCCGGATGATGTCCAATAGCTCTGCGGTGTACGCCAGTAAGCGCAAGCTTCTGGCTAGTGTTGCTACGTCCATACTTAGGTATGGCGGCCCGGCGTCAGCAATCTCTATTCTTTTGCTACATTTTATGCGTTGTCATATATATAGAGCAATGCATGTTACTTTTCTGGCCTGCTTACCCTCACAGAAAATGTTGACGTTTGAGCGATGTCGCTCCGCTCAAACGTCAAATTTTCGGTGAGAGTAAGCAGGCCAGAAAAGTAACATGCATTGCTCTATTCGTTCACGCGTGTATTGAATGTTTGTGTACTTTAAAAGTTGCCCTGTATTGATAACATGTGAATCACTAACACACCGTTTTGTTCTGTTTCTACTCCACGCTTCAGAAGGGTTCCTTCCCGGCACAGTGTACTCTGGCACCGGAAACCTCCAAGGCAAGAAAGCACATCGAGAATTCTCTTGAGCGAGTAATGTGTTCCGATCTACGGTTTTTGAAGCTGTCAATTATCAACGTTTTCTTATTTTTCCGCCTCTTCATAGATGGATGAAATTGCCGCCCTGCCCGCAAGCCCCATTGCCGAATGGCTTGATCGTATGTCTGCAATGGAGAAGAGGATCGAGGAAGTGACCGAGCGTGTCAAGGTACTGGAATTGGTAGCCGTTAATAAAGATAAAAAAAAGTCCCTGCCTTTGCCCGCAAGCCCCATTGCCGAATGGCTTGATTGTATGTCTGCAATGGAGAAGAGGATCGAGGAAGTGACCGAGCGTGTCAAGGTACTGGAATTGGTAGCCGTTAATAAAGATAAAAAAAAACCCCTGCCACGAAAACCGCCGCAGCCGCAGCCCCAGCACCCAAACCTGCCCCAAGACCTGCCCCAGCCGCCGATGAGGAAGACATATACGAGCCGGAGTGGAATATATTTATGCAGCTTGTTATTTTCATAGTTAATAAATTTTTCTAGTGAATGTGTTACCATAGACTAATTCCGGTGTTACCGTTGAATGTGTTTTTTGTTTATGAGTGGAATGGGAGGAGCTGGAGGAGTGAGGATTTTGAGCGGGAGATGGGCATGATTGGATCTACAGCGCGAATTGTAAGGGGACTTGAGTTTGGGATTGCAAAGAAGCCACACGTTTCAGCCCGTGTAAAGAAGTGTAAAGTGCAGCCATTACGAACCCATGCCAGAGTCGAAAGCCGATTGTGACATCTTCCTAGACATATCGCTAAAGGTCTATGGAATTAGTGAGAAGCCTGCCAGTATTGTCGCCCTTCACCCTACGGCGCACGGCGTGCATCTCTATAGGCCATGCATCCCGCCCCCGCCCAAGCGTTGCCACGATAGGCCGATAACCAGGGTTCGACCACCAACCCGGAACCCAGCCGAAAGCAAACAGGCGCACGAGGAGCCGTCCTCTCCGCGGCTCCACACGCCGCGACGACCAACATCACGGAGAAACAAAAGTACCCAAAAGTGAGTTGTTTCCATCCAACTTCGGGGTTGCGTGCGTCAAGCCAATTTTGAGTTGATAGAATCGATGCTTATGTTGGGTTGTTCCCGTTTGCTTCCATGTGAAAAAAAATACTTAAAAGAAAGTTTTTTTCACCCAACCAAAAAATCGATTAGGTTCTATTCACCCAAATTTGAGTACTGTGCAAGACACTCAACGTTGAGTTGACGCACTCGAACTGCAGAAGTTGGGCTATTTCGCTCTTCTTTCTCTGACAACAAAAGAAAGAGCGCATGAAAAGGGAGATGAAAAAGAACTCAAATTTGAATTTAAAAGAACTCAAATTTGAGTTGTTCAGTTTCTCCGTGTGTGCTCCTGCAGGTACGTCCTCTCCTCCCTTTCCACCGACATCGACACCAATGGGCCTGTCAACTTGCGTATTTTGGATTCACCTTCACGTATTGAAAAAGTGTATTTTGCATTTATGGCAGTTTTGACAGCTGGTGTATTACGTGTATTTTTGTATTATTGTGTATTAAATAAAGGCCTTTTCGTATTTTTAGTGTATTATGTATTTTTTGAAGTATTTTTTGTGAATTATTTTTCAAGTATTGAAGTATTTAAATGCATTTTTCTAAGTATTTTTTCGACGTGCGTAATTACGATGCAGTTGTTTGTGAAGTTGACCCCTTGAATGGGCCCCAACCATTGGCGTAGCTAGCTTTTTCTTTTTTCTTACTCACTCTCCTAAACAAACACGAGAACGAGTAGGATGCAAGAGGGGGCCCAGGCCCCCTCTTACATCCCGCTCTTTCTCGTGTTTATCAAAGAGAATGAGTGAGAAAAAAGAAATAGCTAGCTACACCAATGGCCCCAACGATCGAATAAGAAAAATGTAAAACTAATTCCCTTAACACTTATGTGGCCGGCAGGGTACCCGTGTACCTTTTTCGATTTCAAATCACGATATTTTAAATGATTTTTGAGACTAGGAAGTTGAAACTCTGGTAGATCTTAGAGAACTCGTGAATATATATCTATTAATGGGGTTAACCGAATTTTAAAGTGAGAAGGGGCAAGGAGAGAATCTCCTACATTTTTTTTATTACGTGGAATGCCGGCAGGGTACCCGTGTACCCACGAAATTGAAGTGAACATACAGGGGGTGGCCGAAATGTTTGGGATAGGCAACTTTTTTTTCTCTCATAAAAAAGTTCAACAAGCTGTAACTTTTCATAGAATGCATCAAAAATTCTCAAATTTTGACTGTTTGTCAATTTATTATATGTGCATCATTGGTACAAATTTGGGCTCGATTGGTTAATCTTTAGCGAAGCTAGAATAGTTCTCGTAAAACACTATTTTTTAGATAACAAATTTTTGAACTGTCATAGGGTAGCGCACCCAGAAATCGCCCACACCCCAGTTTTCGCCCACGTACTGGATCTTTTTTTATTTTAAATACATTAAATCTGTTTTTGAATGATTAATTCTAATGACAATACATAGTTTTACATTATTCTTAATCAAAAAACTTAAAATTGTAGCATCACATTCTGAAATTGATTCGTAAATCGTATGCTTAGACAAACCATGCTAGACCAAGCCCTCAGCATATGTTAAATCACTAGAAATGCCATACATGAAAATAGGCATAAATGTATATATTGAAAGCAGTCTTGCGAATAATCGCGACCATCACGAGACAATCACTTGAACCGCTTTCTGGAGTCACCGTTCCCAAGGTGATACGAACCAGCTAGCATGTCACGCCTGGAATGATAAACATGTTGTGGGTTCCACCCTTCGCAGCTTTGCAGCGATAGCAGTTGCTGAGTATGCTTCAGGCGGGTTGCGAGAGAATCAATCTCTCTGAGCAACGATGCTTAACGGGCGAAGTGAAAGCGTTTGCCGTAGCCAGGGCAAACTGCGTGGTGCGTTCAATGTGTGCGTTTAAACTGAGCTATACAAAACGAATAGGATTTATGACGTAGTACCGTGCTTGTGATAATACACATGCATAATTTTACATACTGTTGCGCGTGCATCTGCTTGAGGCGACGGAGAGAGTCATGACACTCACATGAGCCGTATCCAAGTCAGGATGATTGTAGCAAAACAAGGGTGACCGGGTGACTATGATGGGATTCTGTCTTTTTGGTGTTAGCGACTGTAGATAGAGCGAATCAGAAACCGCAGAGACAGGGTGATACAAGTTTGGTGTTTATCAGCTTTTTTGTGACTTGTACGCTGATGCTTCGCGACACTGATTGAAAGTGTTTATCGATATATTTTCGTTTATAACGTTGAATATCAATTTAACCTTATATTTTAAAAGCTCTTTTAAACGGAAATCTTGTGATTAAATTCGCGAAATTCCATTCAAACCAGATGGCGAAAACTGGTATGTACTCGAATTAAGACGCTGATCCATAATTCGCCCTGGGCGAATCTTCATATACTGCACTTCTCATACCCGCTGAGCCAGTTTTCGACCCTCTTGGGCGAATTTTACCGAAAAGCTGTTATTTTTATGAAAGCGGTGAGAAGGCCTAAACTTGCTTTATTCTAGTTCAAAATCGTTTATCTGGTAGGTATTTTGATAAGAAGGTGGATTGGATAAAAATCTAAGAGGGGAGGGGATATATTGTTAAGCAATCCCGCATAGAAAAATACCAATTGACATAAAGTCCAAACATGGTTAGTTTTTCTCATGATGTTTATTGTTGAATAATGTAAAATCATATGCTGACGACCATAAATTACAATTTAGGCAAACCATATTAGATAGTGGCAATATGTTATAGTACCCAAGTATTGTTGAGCTATATGTAGATGCAAACTCGTTTGTAATGTAAACTGTTTCGAGAAGGTAGCAAAGTTCTTGGCGTTCATCCAAAATTTGTTATTTTTTGCGATAGAGTCCCGCTACCATGTATTTCTTTGTTTCGTCTGAAGTAAAAAGATCCAATTCCTAATAAGAAAGCATAAATTGAAGCTTGTAATATTCAAATCTGATCGCTTGATGCGCTGGTTATCATGCATTTAACAACATAACAATTTCTGAAACAAAAGTTTGATTCTCGCTCAAAACGTAACGCGTAAAATGTGTCCAATATGATGATGAGAAATATTTCCGCCTTTGGATCATTCTTCTTAACCCTTCAGTAGACGCTTTGCCAAGTGTGCAAACTTTTCCGCACGCATAACCCAGCAGGCCAAAAACGGTCGCAACATTGACAAAACATTGGAAATGTCAAGCGTTTACTTCGATATTTTAGTTTTGCAATTTAAGGGATTAGTAGGCGCTGAAATTGTAAATATTTTTGTCAGATTTTTCCTTCTTTTCTGTTCTTCAGAGTTATTAATAGTGAAAACAGTGACATGATCACTCAAGTTCATCATTCCCTTTTCGGCCAAAAGGCATTCGGCCAAACGGCAATCGGCCAAATTACCCTTTTGGCCAAATGGCGTTCGGGTAAATGACATTCGGTCAAATAGTATGAAACCAGGTCACTGTGTTGTGTAAGAGGCAATAAATGGAGAATGCTACAACTCAAAATTCAGACTACTTCTGATCTAGTACTCGATTGTGTCCTATTTTTGAAAAAAAAAAGCTGCACCGGTTCATTATGATAATTGTTTAATGGAAAACAAATTTCAAATCAAATAAGGCCAAAAATGATATAAACAAAAGATGGAAAATTAACGGAAATAGAAGTAATTCTATCATGTGGGAACCCATGGTACCCATGGCCGGCTATTTTTGGTGTATTTTCTTAACTGGCAACACAATAGATACATCATTTTGACGTCATACATTAATGTTTTAGTTCATCTGCCGATAAATTACATTATCTTAAGCATCAAAACATGTAAAGAATGTTAAAACAATAAGTTCTTAAAGTGGGCGAAAACTGGTTCCAATGGTGGGCGAAAATAGGATCAAGGGGGTCGAAATTGGGGACCTTGAGGTCGTTTTTAATTAAACCATTTATTAAAGATTCACGACATTATTTATAAATTTTTGTCCCATAATAGCAAGAACACATGCGTTTTTACATATTTACCGAAAAAATGTAGTTGACTTGTCCTAGAAGTATGATTTTTAACCTGCGGAAGACAAATTCCCGCATAAACTGGGCGATTTCTGGGTGCGCTACCCTATCTCCAAAACCAGTGAACCGATTCGAACGAAATTTTGAACGTTTATCAGCAATATATTGATACTTGATACGACATCATAAAATATCATAAAATGTAATATTTTCTCAGGACGAATAAAGTTATACCGGTTTGACATTTTCACCCATATAGAGAAAAATAAGTAAAATTTACAATGCCACACAAAAATTACTAAATGTATTCTTCCTTTAATCCATATAGGCTTTCATATATCTAATTAGAGATATCTTGAGAACAGAAGTAGAAAATCTTCGGATATCGAAACTAAAATTTAATGACATTGATTAAAAAAAAATGATTTTTTTCGAGATAAATCCAAAAAGTGTCAATCTATGATAACTTTTTTAAACGTTTAAACAGTTCCTATGTTTTAATAACTTGTGAAGCATTAATATATCGTTGATAAACGTTCAAAATTTCATTCAATTCGGTTCACTGGTTTCTGAGATATGACAGTTCAAAAATAAGCTGTCTGAAAAATAGTGTTTTACGAAAACGGTTCAAGCTTCGCGAAAGATTAACCAATCAAGCTCAAATTTGTACCAATGATGCACATATGATAGGTTGACAAACAGTCAAAATTTGAGAATTTTTTATGCACTCTATGGAAAGTTACAGTATGTTGAACTTTTTTGTGAGAGAAAAAAAAGTTGCCTATCCCAAACATTTTGGCCACCCCCTGTATCTCCGTCAATTTTTCATCGATTTAAAAAATTTTTGGCTCATTCAACTCAGAAACTCATTATCTATTATGAAAATATTCAGATGGACAGATCTGACCACCGTGGTTTTCGGCAAATCCGAAGTTTTGGGAACATGTCCTTATACCATATTGAAACCCACATTGTTGAGGCTAGGATACCTTAAAGTGTTTATGGCCAACCATGGCTCCACGGGAAGCGTGTTTTGAAGTCAGCTTCAAAATCAGCATGTTTTATGATTCTAGGCTGGTCAGATACTATTTGCTGAAGCCATTTTTCAGGATGTTTGGCACCGATGTTGCTACTAACCTACCGAAAATATTGTATAAAAACATGGATCCGGAAATCCGGATTTTCCGGCACCCACGGTAATCGGACCGGTCCAACCAAATATAATCTCGATAGATAATGAGTTTCTGAGTTGAATGAGCTAAACATTTTTTAAATCGGTGGAAAATTCGCGGAGATATGATCATTTCAATTTCGTGGGTACACGGGTACCCTGCCGGCATTCTACGGTTTTTTTTTTGCTGGCCACACAACGGTTAACGACCCGGAATATATGTAGGTTAACTCAACTTTTATCTTTCAATATAAACAGCAAGAGAGTTTCTTCCAAACGGTTAATTTGGTCTCCCCTATTGTTCGCCGTTTGTTCAGTTGGCAGGTATTGTGTAGAGTGGTCCAGTCCTTCCCCGGTGAATGCCGACCCTGAGGAACTTGAGAGTTGAGCTGGCCTGGGCGTACGGACGCCGATACACAGGATGTGTGGAGCGTCCCATCGGTAGTTACAAATATTGTGGTAGTTTAGTGTTAGCCAAGGTGTTAGCATAGACTAATAATAGGTGTTATTTAGTTAAGTAGGCTAAGGCTTTGTCTCAATAGACGATTCCCGTCAATTTTTTTATGTGCTCTACGGATTTCCGACAATTTATTGAGCAAACTTTCCCAAAGAACCCATATGTTTTGAAGCCTCTAACTATTGAAAAAATGTGAAAAACCTGCGAAGTAGCGCTTTAGTCCTATAGTCTCCTATACATTTTTTTTCCCACAAAACCTGATGAACCCCTTGCTCATCTCTGGCTTTCTTGGAGACGAGGAGAATTTTCAATCAGCTGGCTGTCAAATATGACGTTTGATAATCTTTGTTTTGATCTGCTCCCATCCGCTCCGACCCAACCGACAGCCGTAAAACTTCCTTCGGACCGGAAACAATATTGCTTATTGAGTTGTCCAAAAAAAGTCTCACGAAACCTACTGCAAGCCTATCCATATACGTGAGAACAAAAGATGTTTACAAAGTTCTTACAAGAAGATTAACACGGGAAATCTGAACACAAACCACTACCACACAGGAATTTGGATTGGTCAATAGGGTCCTAAAATTAATGATAAAACCCCGTTTTTATTGAATAAAACGATGAACCATGGTATTCTGATCGCAACAGTACTTTTCCCCAACTCGAAAAACGAAAGAATAATGAAAAATTTCGAAATAAGTAAAATGGTAAACAATTCTAGTTTGACATTTGCGGTCGACCTTGACGTGATGGAATTCGACATTTTTTCCACTGGGGTTTAAAAAATGTTCCTATCTGACGTACACGGTAACGAAAATTCACTCAAATCATGAGTTTTAAGCTAGGGCGGGACACAAGATCAAAAATCTTAAAAATATATATTTTCACCCACAATTAATAAAAACATCGAAAAATGAGTAAATATGTATTCTTGGACCATCGTTGTTGGTTTAAACCATGAATCTAGGTAGGGCTTTAGGGCCCTATTGCTTTCAAATGTGGATTTTTCATGCACTTCACTGCCGTCGGACGCATAAATGTCACATGTTACATTTCGACATGTTTGAGGTTTTTGTGCCAAACGTCATATTTTGATACGTAGTTTTGAAATATTTTGTCAACATATGAAATTATAGACAAATGCCAAAGTTTATATTGAAACTTCAAATGCGGTTTTCTCATGTTTTTTTTTTATTGTAACATGTGACATTTATGCGTCCGAGGGCAGTATCAGCTATCACACTATTTCTGTGCTCGGGCACGGTTGCCGAAATCATTTTCCTAAATTCCACATTTCACAAACTTTTTCCACGAGTAGAAAGACCTGGCCACAATGCTCACACTTTGGTGAGAAAAAAAGAGAGAAAATTGAATTGGCGCGTTGTCAGATGGATGAGAATCAAAACAAAATCGAGAAAGATTCCGATGAATCGCACACCACGTGTATAATCTGTGACATTTCTCGACGTCAAAATGCTGTCAGACAGCATGGTTGCACTTATCGTCACACTTTTCAACCGTCACACTTTCATACTGTGCAGTTCGATTTGGTGGGAACGGTGCAATAGAGTGTAATTTACTAAAATAGTTGTCAACCAGGGGGTGCGACACTGTAATCTTTTTGGAATCAATTTAAAAGATTCAAAAAGATTCGAAAAGATTCAAGGTGATTTGGCGGGATTAATAGAAAAAAGGACGCACGTCAGTTATATCGAAATAACTGAATCATTTCGTTCAGTGTTTGTTTTGATCTGACTGCTGATGCTGATCGTGCATAACAAAAAGTGATTCTTCATTTCATAAATACGAAATCAGTACGACTGCAGCGATCGACACGATCGATCGTGATCGCGGTGTGCTCACCAGAAAGTAAACTCGATCGGAGTATAAACGAAAAATTAACTGGCAATATAGCGCTAGATCGCTGCGCCATTTTCCGCTCTTTTGTAGCAAAAGAGCACCCAGAAGCAGAAGAAGAAGATAAATACGAAATCGAGGTCGAAATGAAAGGTATAAATTTATTTAAAAAACACTAAAGTAATAAAACAGTTATTAAAAAACTAATGTTTTTTCTCTTTCAGTTGCTGGAAAGAGTGGCGTCCGCGTTTCCATCCGGCATCGCCGTCATCCCCCCGAGGTGCATATGAAAACTGAAAAAAGTGGACGCAATCATCCCGCAATGCATCCGGTGTCCAATGACTGTTAACGGCCGCTCATCGCCGGAACTTGTGCCAAAGTTACATCGCGTTACTAATAAGGATCGTCCATCGCGACCTGAGACATCGCGACGATTCCTTCGCCAGCACCAGTGGAGCGGGTCCGATATTCGCGAACTTCCGAATCGGAGAAAGCTCCCACGAGTCCCACGCCGAAGCCACGAAGCATTCTGGAGTATCGACCTATGAAGGTACGTCAGCAAAAGTCACCACCACCCACCAAGAAACTTGTGCCGAAAAGATGCGCGTGTCAAATTGATGGCCTATCGAAGCAACGCCGCTCAAATCACCATCATGCGAATCGGAGAAATCCAGTGAAAGTTTACTGAACAGTTTCACGGCATCAAAATGGTCCAGTGGAGTTGCTCTACCGGTACGGTATGGATATTCCCTTGCGTCGGCTGGTCTTCACCAAAGAATAATTGATGACGACCGATCACAGATGCCTATCTTCGTGGGACGATATTTAATACGAGTAATACAAGAAAGTTTTTTTCACCCAACCAAAAAATCGATTAGGTTCTATTCACCCAAATTTGAGTACTGTGCAAGACACTCAACGTTGAGTTGACGCACTCGAACTGCAGAAGTTGGGCTATTTCGCTCTTCTTTCTCTGACAACAAAAGAAAGAGCGCATGAAAAGGGAGATGAAAAAGAACTCAAATTTGAATTTAAAAGAACTCAAATTTGAGTTGTTCAGTTTCTCCGTGTGTGCTCCTGCAGGTACGTCCTCTCCTCCCTTTCCACCGACATCGACACCAATGGGCCTGTCAACTTGCGTATTTTGGATTCACCTTCACGTATTGAAAAAGTGTATTTTGCATTTATGGCAGTTTTGACAGCTGGTGTATTACGTGTATTTTTGTATATATTATTGTATATTAAATAAAGGCCTTTTCGTATTTTTAGTGTATTATGTATTTTTTGAAGTATTTTTTGTGAATTATTTTTCAAGTATTGAAGTATTTAAATGCATTTTTCTAAGTATTTTTTCGACGTGCGTAATTACGATGCAGTTGTTTGTGAAGTTGACCCCTTGAATGGGCCCCAACCATTGGCGTAGCTAGCTTTTTCTTTTTTCTTACTCACTCTCCTAAACAAACACGAGAACGAGTAGGATGCAAGAGGGGGCCCAGGCCCCCTCTTACATCCCGCTCTTTCTCGTGTTTATCAAAGAGAATGAGTGAGAAAAAAGAAATAGCTAGCTACACCAATGGCCCCAACGATCGAATAAGAAAAATGTAAAACTAATTCCCTTAACACTTATGTGGCCGGCAGGGTACCCGTGTACCTTTTTCGATTTCAAATCACGATATTTTAAATGATTTTTGAGACTAGGAAGTTGAAACTCTGGTAGATCTTAGAGAACTCGTGAATATATATCTATTAATGGGGTTAACCGAATTTTAAAGTGAGAAGGGGCAAGGAGAGAATCTCCTACATTTTTTTTATTACGTGGAATGCCGGCAGGGTACCCGTGTACCCACGAAATTGAAGTGAACATACAGGGGGTGGCCGAAATGTTTGGGATAGGCAACTTTTTTTTCTCTCATAAAAAAGTTCAACAAGCTGTAACTTTTCATAGAATGCATCAAAAATTCTCAAATTTTGACTGTTTGTCAATTTATTATATGTGCATCATTGGTACAAATTTGGGCTCGATTGGTTAATCTTTAGCGAAGCTAGAATAGTTCTCGTAAAACACTATTTTTTAGATAACAAATTTTTGAACTGTCATAGGGTAGCGCACCCAGAAATCGCCCACACCCCAGTTTTCGCCCACGTACTGGATCTTTTTTTATTTTAAATACATTAAATCTGTTTTTGAATGATTAATTCTAATGACAATACATAGTTTTACATTATTCTTAATCAAAAAACTTAAAATTGTAGCATCACATTCTGAAATTGATTCGTAAATCGTATGCTTAGACAAACCATGCTAGACCAAGCCCTCAGCATATGTTAAATCACTAGAAATGCCATACATGAAAATAGGCATAAATGTATATATTGAAAGCAGTCTTGCGAATAATCGCGACCATCACGAGACAATCACTTGAACCGCTTTCTGGAGTCACCGTTCCCAAGGTGATACGAACCAGCTAGCATGTCACGCCTGGAATGATAAACATGTTGTGGGTTCCACCCTTCGCAGCTTTGCAGCGATAGCAGTTGCTGAGTATGCTTCAGGCGGGTTGCGAGAGAATCAATCTCTCTGAGCAACGATGCTTAATACCCCGGACAGACATGTGATACGAGTGTGATTCCTGTACAACGGTACGCACTGTCAAGAAAATTCTACCAAGACGGACTTGAACTGAGAGAATTTTCAGTATGGCACTCATTTCAAGCGCAATTGTACAGTGATTCTTGTATCACATGTGTGTCATAAGTATAACGGGCGAAGTGAAAGCGTTTGCCGTAGCCAGGGCAAACTGCGTGGTGCGTTCAATGTGTGCGTTTAAACTGAGCTATACAAAACGAATAGGATTTATGACGTAGTACCGTGCTTGTGATAATACACATGCATAATTTTACATACTGTTGCGCGTGCATCTGCTTGAGGCGACGGAGAGAGTCATGACACTCACATGAGCCGTATCCAAGTCAGGATGATTGTAGCAAAACAAGGGTGACCGGGTGACTATGATGGGATTCTGTCTTTTTGGTGTTAGCGACTGTAGATAGAGCGAATCAGAAACCGCAGAGACAGGGTGATACAAGTTTGGTGTTTATCAGCTTTTTTGTGACTTGTACGCTGATGCTTCGCGACACTGATTGAAAGTGTTTATCGATATATTTTCGTTTATAACGTTGAATATCAATTTAACCTTATATTTTAAAAGCTCTTTTAAACGGAAATCTTGTGATTAAATTCGCGAAATTCCATTCAAACCAGATGGCGAAAACTGGTATGTACTCGAATTAAGACGCTGATCCATAATTCGCCCTGGGCGAATCTTCATATACTGCACTTCTCATACCCGCTGAGCCAGTTTTCGACCCTCTTGGGCGAATTTTACCGAAAAGCTGTTATTTTTATGAAAGCGGTGAGAAGGCCTAAACTTGCTTTATTCTAGTTCAAAATCGTTTATCTGGTAGGTATTTTGATAAGAAGGTGGATTGGATAAAAATCTAAGAGGGGAGGGGATATATTGTTAAGCAATCCCGCATAGAAAAATACCAATTGACATAAAGTCCAAACATGGTTAGTTTTTCTCATGATGTTTATTGTTGAATAATGTAAAATCATATGCTGACGACCATAAATTACAATTTAGGCAAACCATATTAGATAGTGGCAATATGTTATAGTACCCAAGTATTGTTGAGCTATATGTAGATGCAAACTCGTTTGTAATGTAAACTGTTTCGAGAAGGTAGCAAAGTTCTTGGCGTTCATCCAAAATTTGTTATTTTTTGCGATAGAGTCCCGCTACCATGTATTTCTTTGTTTCGTCTGAAGTAAAAAGATCCAATTCCTAATAAGAAAGCATAAATTGAAGCTTGTAATATTCAAATCTGATCGCTTGATGCGCTGGTTATCATGCATTTAACAACATAACAATTTCTGAAACAAAAGTTTGATTCTCGCTCAAAACGTAACGCGTAAAATGTGTCCAATATGATGATGAGAAATATTTCCGCCTTTGGATCATTCTTCTTAACCCTTCAGTAGACGCTTTGCCAAGTGTGCAAACTTTTCCGCACGCATAACCCAGCAGGCCAAAAACGGTCGCAACATTGACAAAACATTGGAAATGTCAAGCGTTTACTTCGATATTTTAGTTTTGCAATTTAAGGGATTAGTAGGCGCTGAAATTGTAAATATTTTTGTCAGATTTTTCCTTCTTTTCTGTTCTTCAGAGTTATTAATAGTGAAAACAGTGACATGATCACTCAAGTTCATCATTCCCTTTTCGGCCAAAAGGCATTCGGCCAAACGGCAATCGGCCAAATTACCCTTTTGGCCAAATGGCGTTCGGGTAAATGACATTCGGTCAAATAGTATGAAACCAGGTCACTGTGTTGTGTAAGAGGCAATAAATGGAGAATGCTACAACTCAAAATTCAGACTACTTCTGATCTAGTACTCGATTGTGTCCTATTTTTGAAAAAAAAAAGCTGCACCGGTTCATTATGATAATTGTTTAATGGAAAACAAATTTCAAATCAAATAAGGCCAAAAATGATATAAACAAAAGATGGAAAATTAACGGAAATAGAAGTAATTCTATCATGTGGGAACCCATGGTACCCATGGCCGGCTATTTTTGGTGTATTTTCTTAACTGGCAACACAATAGATACATCATTTTGACGTCATACATTAATGTTTTAGTTCATCTGCCGATAAATTACATTATCTTAAGCATCAAAACATGTAAAGAATGTTAAAACAATAAGTTCTTAAAGTGGGCGAAAACTGGTTCCAATGGTGGGCGAAAATAGGATCAAGGGGGTCGAAATTGGGGACCTTGAGGTCGTTTTTAATTAAACCATTTATTAAAGATTCACGACATTATTTATAAATTTTTGTCCCATAATAGCAAGAACACATGCGTTTTTACATATTTACCGAAAAAATGTAGTTGACTTGTCCTAGAAGTATGATTTTTAACCTGCGGAAGACAAATTCCCGCATAAACTGGGCGATTTCTGGGTGCGCTACCCTATCTCCAAAACCAGTGAACCGATTCGAACGAAATTTTGAACGTTTATCAGCAATATATTGATACTTGATACGACATCATAAAATATCATAAAATGTAATATTTTCTCAGGACGAATAAAGTTATACCGGTTTGACATTTTCACCCATATAGAGAAAAATAAGTAAAATTTACAATGCCACACAAAAATTACTAAATGTATTCTTCCTTTAATCCATATAGGCTTTCATATATCTAATTAGAGATATCTTGAGAACAGAAGTAGAAAATCTTCGGATATCGAAACTAAAATTTAATGACATTGATTAAAAAAAAAATGATTTTTTTCGAGATAAATCCAAAAAGTGTCAATCTATGATAACTTTTTTAAACGTTTAAACAGTTCCTATGTTTTAATAACTTGTGAAGCATTAATATATCGTTGATAAACGTTCAAAATTTCATTCAATTCGGTTCACTGGTTTCTGAGATATGACAGTTCAAAAATAAGCTGTCTGAAAAATAGTGTTTTACGAAAACGGTTCAAGCTTCGCGAAAGATTAACCAATCAAGCTCAAATTTGTACCAATGATGCACATATGATAGGTTGACAAACAGTCAAAATTTGAGAATTTTTTATGCACTCTATGGAAAGTTACAGTATGTTGAACTTTTTTGTGAGAGAAAAAAAAGTTGCCTATCCCAAACATTTTGGCCACCCCCTGTATCTCCGTCAATTTTTCATCGATTTAAAAAATTTTTGGCTCATTCAACTCAGAAACTCATTATCTATTATGAAAATATTCAGATGGACAGATCTGACCACCGTGGTTTTCGGCAAATCCGAAGTTTTGGGAACATGTCCTTATACCATATTGAAACCCACATTGTTGAGGCTAGGATACCTTAAAGTGTTTATGGCCAACCATGGCTCCACGGGAAGCGTGTTTTGAAGTCAGCTTCAAAATCAGCATGTTTTATGATTCTAGGCTGGTCAGATACTATTTGCTGAAGCCATTTTTCAGGATGTTTGGCACCGATGTTGCTACTAACCTACCGAAAATATTGTATAAAAACATGGATCCGGAAATCCGGATTTTCCGGCACCCACGGTAATCGGACCGGTCCAACCAAATATAATCTCGATAGATAATGAGTTTCTGAGTTGAATGAGCTAAACATTTTTTAAATCGGTGGAAAATTCGCGGAGATATGATCATTTCAATTTCGTGGGTACACGGGTACCCTGCCGGCATTCTACGGTTTTTTTTTTGCTGGCCACACAACGGTTAACGACCCGGAATATATGTAGGTTAACTCAACTTTTATCTTTCAATATAAACAGCAAGAGAGTTTCTTCCAAACGGTTAATTTGGTCTCCCCTATTGTTCGCCGTTTGTTCAGTTGGCAGGTATTGTGTAGAGTGGTCCAGTCCTTCCCCGGTGAATGCCGACCCTGAGGAACTTGAGAGTTGAGCTGGCCTGGGCGTACGGACGCCGATACACAGGATGTGTGGAGCGTCCCATCGGTAGTTACAAATATTGTGGTAGTTTAGTGTTAGCCAAGGTGTTAGCATAGACTAATAATAGGTGTTATTTAGTTAAGTAGGCTAAGGCTTTGTCTCAATAGACGATTCCCGTCAATTTTTTTATGTGCTCTACGGATTTCCGACAATTTATTGAGCAAACTTTCCCAAAGAACCCATATGTTTTGAAGCCTCTAACTATTGAAAAAATGTGAAAAACCTGCGAAGTAGCGCTTTAGTCCTATAGTCTCCTATACATTTTTTTTCCCACAAAACCTGATGAACCCCTTGCTCATCTCTGGCTTTCTTGGAGACGAGGAGAATTTTCAATCAGCTGGCTGTCAAATATGACGTTTGATAATCTTTGTTTTGATCTGCTCCCATCCGCTCCGACCCAACCGACAGCCGTAAAACTTCCTTCGGACCGGAAACAATATTGCTTATTGAGTTGTCCAAAAAAAGTCTCACGAAACCTACTGCAAGCCTATCCATATACGTGAGAACAAAAGATGTTTACAAAGTTCTTACAAGAAGATTAACACGGGAAATCTGAACACAAACCACTACCACACAGGAATTTGGATTGGTCAATAGGGTCCTAAAATTAATGATAAAACCCCGTTTTTATTGAATAAAACGATGAACCATGGTATTCTGATCGCAACAGTACTTTTCCCCAACTCGAAAAACGAAAGAATAATGAAAAATTTCGAAATAAGTAAAATGGTAAACAATTCTAGTTTGACATTTGCGGTCGACCTTGACGTGATGGAATTCGACATTTTTTCCACTGGGGTTTAAAAAATGTTCCTATCTGACGTACACGGTAACGAAAATTCACTCAAATCATGAGTTTTAAGCTAGGGCGGGACACAAGATCAAAAATCTTAAAAATATATATTTTCACCCACAATTAATAAAAACATCGAAAAATGAGTAAATATGTATTCTTGGACCATCGTTGTTGGTTTAAACCATGAATCTAGGTAGGGCTTTAGGGCCCTATTGCTTTCAAATGTGGATTTTTCATGCACTTCACTGCCGTCGGACGCATAAATGTCACATGTTACATTTCGACATGTTTGAGGTTTTTGTGCCAAACGTCATATTTTGATACGTAGTTTTGAAATATTTTGTCAACATATGAAATTATAGACAAATGCCAAAGTTTATATTGAAACTTCAAATGCGGTTTTCTCATGTTTTTTTTTATTGTAACATGTGACATTTATGCGTCCGAGGGCAGTATCAGCTATCACACTATTTCTGTGCTCGGGCACGGTTGCCGAAATCATTTTCCTAAATTCCACATTTCACAAACTTTTTCCACGAGTAGAAAGACCTGGCCACAATGCTCACACTTTGGTGAGAAAAAAAGAGAGAAAATTGAATTGGCGCGTTGTCAGATGGATGAGAATCAAAACAAAATCGAGAAAGATTCCGATGAATCGCACACCACGTGTATAATCTGTGACATTTCTCGACGTCAAAATGCTGTCAGACAGCATGGTTGCACTTATCGTCACACTTTTCAACCGTCACACTTTCATACTGTGCAGTTCGATTTGGTGGGAACGGTGCAATAGAGTGTAATTTACTAAAATAGTTGTCAACCAGGGGGTGCGACACTGTAATCTTTTTGGAATCAATTTAAAAGATTCAAAAAGATTCGAAAAGATTCAAGGTGATTTGGCGGGATTAATACTGCATTAACATGTCTAAAGGGTCTAACTCGTTTTGTAAACAAACATTGTTTCTGTCGCTGTAGGGTCTATCTCGATCCACCCACGCATCTGGGGGCCGTTATCAGAAAGATCTATCTTCGCTCTTTCTGATAACGGCCCCCAGATGCGTGGGTGGATCGAGATGAGCCCTACAGCGACAGAAACAATGTTTGTTTACAAAACGAGTTAGACCCTTTAGACATGTTGATGCAGAATAGAAAAAAGGACGCACGTCAGTTATATCGAAATAACTGAATCATTTCGTTCAGTGTTTGTTTTGATCTGACTGCTGATGCTGATCGTGCATAACAAAAAGTGATTCTTCATTTCATAAATACGAAATCAGTACGACTGCAGCGATCGACACGATCGATCGTGATCGCGGTGTGCTCACCAGAAAGTAAACTCGATCGGAGTATAAACGAAAAATTAACTGGCAATATAGCGCTAGATCGCTGCGCCATTTTCCGCTCTTTTGTAGCAAAAGAGCACCCAGAAGCAGAAGAAGAAGATAAATACGAAATCGAGGTCGAAATGAAAGGTATAAATTTATTTAAAAAACACTAAAGTAATAAAACAGTTATTAAAAAACTAATGTTTTTTCTCTTTCAGTTGCTGGAAAGAGTGGCGTCCGCGTTTCCATCCGGCATCGCCGTCATCCCCCCGAGGTGCATATGAAAACTGAAAAAAGTGGACGCAATCATCCCGCAATGCATCCGGTGTCCAATGACTGTTAACGGCCGCTCATCGCCGGAACTTGTGCCAAAGTTACATCGCGTTACTAATAAGGATCGTCCATCGCGACCTGAGACATCGCGACGATTCCTTCGCCAGCACCAGTGGAGCGGGTCCGATATTCGCGAACTTCCGAATCGGAGAAAGCTCCCACGAGTCCCACGCCGAAGCCACGAAGCATTCTGGAGTATCGACCTATGAAGGTACGTCAGCAAAAGTCACCACCACCCACCAAGAAACTTGTGCCGAAAAGATGCGCGTGTCAAATTGATGGCCTATCGAAGCAACGCCGCTCAAATCACCATCATGCGAATCGGAGAAATCCAGTGAAAGTTTACTGAACAGTTTCACGGCATCAAAATGGTCCAGTGGAGTTGCTCTACCGGTACGGTATGGATATTCCCTTGCGTCGGCTGGTCTTCACCAAAGAATAATTGATGACGACCGATCACAGATGCCTATCTTCGTGGGACGATATTTAATACGAGTAATACAAGAAAGTTTTTTTCACCCAACCAAAAAATCGATTAGGTTCTATTCACCCAAATTTGAGTACTGTGCAAGACACTCAACGTTGAGTTGACGCACTCGAACTGCAGAAGTTGGGCTATTTCGCTCTTCTTTCTCTGACAACAAAAGAAAGAGCGCATGAAAAGGGAGATGAAAAAGAACTCAAATTTGAATTTAAAAGAACTCAAATTTGAGTTGTTCAGTTTCTCCGTGTGTGCTCCTGCAGGTACGTCCTCTCCTCCCTTTCCACCGACATCGACACCAATGGGCCTGTCAACTTGCGTATTTTGGATTCACCTTCACGTATTGAAAAAGTGTATTTTGCATTTATGGCAGTTTTGACAGCTGGTGTATTACGTGTATTTTTGTATATATTATTGTATATTAAATAAAGGCCTTTTCGTATTTTTAGTGTATTATGTATTTTTTGAAGTATTTTTTGTGAATTATTTTTCAAGTATTGAAGTATTTAAATGCATTTTTCTAAGTATTTTTTCGACGTGCGTAATTACGATGCAGTTGTTTGTGAAGTTGACCCCTTGAATGGGCCCCAACCATTGGCGTAGCTAGCTTTTTCTTTTTTCTTACTCACTCTCCTAAACAAACACGAGAACGAGTAGGATGCAAGAGGGGGCCCAGGCCCCCTCTTACATCCCGCTCTTTCTCGTGTTTATCAAAGAGAATGAGTGAGAAAAAAGAAATAGCTAGCTACACCAATGGCCCCAACGATCGAATAAGAAAAATGTAAAACTAATTCCCTTAACACTTATGTGGCCGGCAGGGTACCCGTGTACCTTTTTCGATTTCAAATCACGATATTTTAAATGATTTTTGAGACTATATTTTAAATGATTTTTGAAACTCTGGTAGATCTTAGAGAACTCGTGAATATATATCTATTAATGGGGATAACCGAATTTTAAAGTGAGAAGGGGCAAGGGGAGAATCTCCTACATTTTTTTATTACGTGGAATGCCGGCAGGGTACCCGTGTACCCACGAAATTGAAGTGAACATACAGGGGGTGGCCAAAATGTTTGGGATAGGCAACTTTTTTTTCTCTCATAAAAAAGTTCAACAAGCTGTAACTTTTCATAGAATCAAAAATTCTCAAATTTTGACTGTTTGTCAACCTATTATATGTGCATCATTGGTACAAATTTGGGCTCGATTGGTTAATCTTTAGCGAAGCTAGAATAGTTCTCGTAAAACACTATTTTTTAGATAACAAATTTTTGAACTGTCATATCTCCAAAACCAGTGAACCGATTCGAACGAAATTTTGAACGTTTATCAGCAATATATTGATACTTGATACGACATCATAAAATATCATAAAATGTAATATTTTCTCACGACGAATAAAGTTATACCGGTTTGACATTTTCACCCATATAGAGAAAAATAAGTAAAATTTACAATGCCACATAAAAATTACTAAATGTATTCTTCCTTTAATCCATATAGGCTTTCATATATCTAATTAGAGATATCTTGAGAACAGAAGTAGAAAATCTTCGGATATCGAAACTAAAATTTAATGACATTGATTTAAAAAAAAAGATTTTTTTCGAGATAAATCCAAAAAGTGTCAATCTATGATAACTTTTTTAAACGTTTAAAAAGTTTCTATGTTTTAATAACTTGTGAAGCATTAATATATCGTTGATAAACGTTCAAAATTTCATTCAATTCGGTTCACTGGTTTCTGAGATATGACAGTTCAAAAATAAGCTGTCTGAAAAATAGTGTTTTACGAAAACGGTTCAAGCTTCGCGAAAGATTAACCAATCAAGCTCAAATTTGTACCAATGATGCACATATAATAGGTTGAGAAACAGTCAAAATTTGAGAATTTTTTATGCACTCTATGGAAAGTTACAGTATGTTGAACTTTTTTGTGAGAGAAAAAAAAGTTGCCTATCCCAAACATTTTGGCCACCCCCTGTATCTCCGTCAATTTTTCATCGATTTAAAAAATGTTTGGCTCATTCAACTCAGAAACTCATTATCTATTATGAAAATATTCAGATGACAGATCTGACCACCGTGGTTTTCGGCAAATCCGAAGTTTTGGGAACATGTATACCTTATACCATATTGAAACCCACATTGTTGAGGCTAGGATACCTTAAAGTGTTTATGGCCAACCATGGCTCCACGGGAAGCGTGTTTTGAAGTCAGCTTCAAAATCAGCATGTTTTATGATTCTAGGCTGGTCAGATACTATTTGCTGAAGCCATTTTTCAGGATGCTTGGCACCGATGTTGCTACCGTAATACCCCGCTAATTCGACAGCGATTGTTGTCGAATTACCGGGGTAAGCTTTTAATTCCACAAACTGGTCGCCCTACAACGTCTTGTTCATTGATATTTGGCAACTCTATTTATGTTTTTGTTTTGATTTTCGGATTTGTTATTGAACACAATTTTAAGAGATAATGCGGTGGAGCGAATGAAAAGCTCATTCTATCTACGATGGTTGCCTTCCGCAGCTCATTCCGGTTGATCTTCAGGCGGTTTGGGTGTCGCTGAACATCAACTCAGAACTTCCGGAAGTCGCTGCTGCAAGAGGAGCAGCTACGGGTGCGTGTATAAGCGCAATATCGGATTGTTTTACATTTACTGTGTATATCGCAGTGACATTTGAACACTTTTTAATTCGACAAATGTCGAATTAGCGGGGTACGAATTAAAAAGTGTCGTATTAAACAGTGTCGAATTAGCGGGGTAAGACGGTACTAACCTACCGAAAATATTGTATAAAAACATGGATCCGGAAATCCGGATTTTCCGGCACCCACGGTAATCGAACCGGTCCAACCAAATATAATCTCGATAGATAATGAGTTTCTGAGTTGAATGAGCTAAACATTTTTTAAATCGGTGGAAAATTCGCGGAGATATGATCATTTCAATTTCGTGGGTACACGGGTACCCTGCCGGCATTCTACGGTTTTTTTTTGCTGGCCACACAACGGTTAACGACCCGGAATATATGTAGGTTAACTCAACTTTTATCTTTCAATATAAACAGCAAGAGAGTTTCTTCCAAACGGTTAATTTGGTCTCCCCTATTGTTCGCCGTTTGTTCAGTTGGCAGGTATTGTGTAGAGTGGTCCAGTCCTTCCCCGGTGAATGCCGACCCTGAGGAACTTGAGAGTTGAGCTGGCCTGGGCGTACGGACGCCGATACACAGGATGTGTGGAGCGTCCCATCGGTAGTTACAAATATTGTGGTAGTTTAGTGTTAGTCAAGGTAATAGCATAGACTAATAATAGGTGTTATTTAGTTAAGTAGGCTAAGGCTTTGTCTCAATAGACGATTCCCGTCAATTTTTTTTATGTGCTCTACGGATTTCCGACAATTTATTGAGCAAACTTTCCCAAAGAACCCATATGTTTTGAAGCCTCTAACTATTGAAAAAATGTGAAAAACCTGCGAAGTAGCGCTTTAGTCCTATAGTCTCCTATACATTTTTTTCCACAAAACCTGATGAACCCCTTGCTCATCTCTGGCTTTCTTGGAGACGAGGAGAACAGCTGGCTGTCAAATATGACGTTTGATAATCTTTGTTTTGATCTGCTCCCATCCGCTCCGACCCAACCGACAGCCGTAAAACTTCCTTCGGACCGGAAACAATATTGCTTATTGAGTTGTCCAAAAAAAGTCTCACGAAACCTACTGCAAGCCTATCCATATACGTGAGAACAAAAGATGTTTACAAAGTTCTTACAAGAAGATTAACACGGGAAATCTGAACACAAACCACTACCACACAGGAATTTGGATTGGTCAATAGGGTCCTAACAAGGGGTAGTCACTCTACACAGTGTGCCTTGGGCACACAGGGGCACACTAGGCACACCAGTGGCACCGGTTGGCACAGATTTCCATAATAAGGATGCTATAAAATGACAACTTTTCGTTCGTAGCAATCGTGGATTTTTTTTGCTCACTGTCAGTTCAACGGAATGTTGAAACCGAAACAATACCTTCAGTAGAGCTTTTGTAAACTGCTCGATCAAAATACCAATTTAACAAATCCGTTTTGTTACAGAATGGTGCTAAATAGCTGCTGTGATGTTTAATGGAAAGAATGTGAACCTGTTATAATGTCGATGTGTTTTTTTTTCTTTTGCAAGAAGCAATAAATACATTTTTCCCATGAGCCCAACCAAGAATGTCTCTTATCAATAATTGCCGGTGACCTTAGAATCAAGCTTAGAATCTTCATCACCGAGAATTAATATCAGAATTTTGCTGCGAACTCTTAAGAACCTGTCCATTCTCAATTCTTGTTTTCCATGGAACTCATATATGTATACCCATTTCTAATTTCATTCACAATTTATTCAAAATACCCTAATTTAATGTTTTCTGTAAGTTTTATCAAAAGCCCCTTCTAAAGCTTATAGGAGCTTCTCTAAGATTCTTCCGAGAATTTCCTCCAGACAACTACAATATTTTACCAGCATTCCTCCGTCATCAAATTTAACGACATTCCTCCATCAGACTAAATAGAATTTCCTCCAGATTTTTCCCATTATTTCACTGAAATGTCCCCCAAAACCAAGCACAAAACCGCTTAACATTACACCTCGGAATCATTCCAGAATCCACTTGGAGTCATATCCAGAAAATATTTTCGTTGACATTCTCGTTGAAAACCAAAAACAATAAAGCACCTAGGATAGGATACGACAACTAGTCAGCCCAAAAGAGACCAATTTGGGGACCAATTATCTTAGCAACGCGGAAAAACAAGACAGCAAGCTGTGAAATTAGACAGAGAAGTTGCAGGTGTCACATCCTATCCTAGTAAAGCACTATAAATTCTATGGTTGCTAAGAAAATAATGCCGGTGCGGCGTCGCTTTATTATAGCAGTCACCATAATACATTTTGGAGCCTCGGCGCTTCAGCACCCCGGCACACTAGGGCACACCAAGGCACACATCGAAAAACGTTGGCACAAATGAAGTGTGTAGAGTGACTACCCCTTGGGTCCTAAAATTAATGATAAAACCCCGTTTTTATTGAATATTGAATAAAACGATGAACCATGGTATTCTGATAGCAACAGTACTTTTCCCCAACTCGAAAAACGAAAGAATAATGAAAAATTTCGAAATAAGTAAAATGGTAAACAATTCTAGTTTGACATTTGCGGTCGACCTTGACGTGATGGAATAGGCCTTTTCATGTGACGTCTTAAATCAGCTGATTTTTCGGGCGTTTGACAGTTCTTCTATGAAGATGACACGTTCGTGTTAGCAGCTGTTGTTCAAGCTTTGTAAACAAATGCATGCACGGATCTGTCACATGAAAAGGCCTATTCGACATTTTTCCCACTGGGGTTTAAAAAATGTTCCTATCTGACGTACACGGTAACGAAAATTCACTCAAATCATGAGTTTTAAGCTAGGGGCGGGACACAAGATCAAAAATCTTAAAAATATATATTTTCACCCACAATTAATAAAAACATCGAAAAATGAGTAAATATGTATTCTTGGACCATCGTTGTTGGTTTAAACCATGAATCTAGGTAGGGCTTTAGGACCCTATTGCTTTCAAATGTGGATTTTTCATGCACTTCACTGCCGTCGGACGCATAAATGTCACATGTTACATTTCGACATGTTTGAGGTTTTTGTGCCAAACGTCATATTTTGATACGTAGTTTTGAAATATTTTGTCAACATATGAAATTATAGATATTTCGATAGTTGAATTGCGTTGACGTCAATCAAATGCGACAAATGCCAAAGTTTATATTGAAACTTCAAATGCGGTTTTCTCATGTTTTTTTTTTATTGTAACATGTGACATTTATGCGTTCGAGGGCAGTATCAGCTATCACACTATTTCTGTGCTCGGGCACGGTTGCCGAAATCATTTTCCTAAATTCCACATTTCACAAACTTTTTCCACGAGTAGAAACGCACAAACCTGCAGACCTGGCCACAATGCTCACACTTTGGTGAGAAAAAAAGAGAGAAAATTGAATTGGCGCGTTGTCAGATGGATGAGAATCAAAACAAAATCGAGAAAGATTCCGACGAATCGCACACCACGTGTATAATCTGTGACATTTCTCGACGTCAAAATGCTGTCAGACAGCATGGTTGCACTTATCGTCACACTTTTCAACCGTCACACTTTCATACTGTGCAGTTCGATTTGGTGGGAACGGTGCAATAGAGTGTAATTTACTAAAATAGTTGTCAACAACAAGTGAGTTCTGTTGGATTATTCCGTGAAATATGTGAATTAACGATAAATTCGCTTATAATTTCAGTAACTACTACTTTCATTGATTGAACTGTATCCACACTGAACCTAACCTAAATACCATAAGCTTACACCAAATTGTAAGTAGATACGTACAAAATTGTTGATTTTTTCTAATATGCAAAATATTTTAGCTTGAGCTGATCTGGAACAAATAGTTCAACTGCTAAAAGAAGTGTGGCTACTTGTAGTTTTTTTTTAACAACTATCTTCGAGTGCATTTCTTATGCGTGTTAACTTTCAACTTTTCTTCCATCATTTTCGTTTTTTTCTTTTTGTATTTGTCCCAAGATTTGTTCACTGATCGTTGGAATTGGGCTATTCACTCCCCTATCTTTTTGATCTGCTTTCGTAGATTGAGTTTAAATTAGGGCGAAACTAACATGGTCAATTTCTCTTCATCGACTCTCTCTTCTTCAAATTAAAGTGACAAGATGCAACTTTGCATTTTTTTGCACTTGGGCGCAAGATTGCATCGCAATCTCGCGTTATATGGCCAAAAAGTGTAACCATACTTGCATTTTGTCACTTTAATTTGAAGAGAGAGTCGATGAAGAGAAATCGATCATGTTAGTTTCGCCCTAATTTAAACTCAATCTAGAATTGGGTTGTTTAATGAATAAAATAATGCTATTTTCTATAGCCTAAGCGAAAGATCTCATTTTTCTGAATATAACGTCAATTTATTGGATTCCAATACCTTTGTTTTGAAGGTCAAATTAACAAAACAGTTTTAACTTTCATGGATAGAATGACAGTTCAATCGCTAAAATGACAGTTCGACCCGAACAAAAAAATTTTCCCATACAAACTTTAAATGCATTTTAAAAATAGTTCCTGGACTCCAAAAATTATGAAATTTTGGATTTAGACTAATTTTGGGGCGGAGAATCCGATTATGAAATAATCCGGGTACCCCTAAAGAACCCAATTGTACTTTTTCCCATGGAATGGCTCAAACTATAGTAGAAATTAAAAATACAGGTAATTCTTTGGTCTGTGTCAAAATTTCAGCTCAATCGGTTCATATATGTCTATAGACACCAAAGATATAGACTTCCAAAAATGGCTATTTTGTATGGAAATCAGCAAATGTTTACTTTTTTCTTTCCAATGGTCCACTGCACGATTTTATTCTGGCCTGCTTACTCTCACGCGAAATTTGACGTTTGAGCGGTGTTGGCACCGCTCCAACGTCAAATTTCGCGTGAGAGTAAGCAGGCCAGCATAAATTCGTGCAGTGGACCATACTGTAGATCTCGGCCGCTGTAAATAATTTACTCAAGTTTTGAGTGTTTCAGTTTCTCCGTGCGAATATCACGTCGAAATATTTCAACAAGCACACAACACATCCGTGCGCCCCCCGACTGACAGCTCGCGCCGCGCCGTCCGCCGGCGCGCGTCAACACTCGCGACAGATCAGTCCAGTGTTGCCACAGGTACAGATTATTCTGTAAAAGTACAGATTTTTTTCAACTTTTTGGTACAGATTCTGTACGGTACAGATTACAGATTTTCAGCAAAAGGTACAGAATGGTACAGATTTTTTGAATTTGAGAAAAATACATTAAAATTCAAATTAAAAACATTTTTAATGCTGATATTTTTGTTTTTAAAGTTCAGAAATTGTTAACAGTATACTCAAATTAAGTGTTTTTCATAGTTTAGCCTGAATGTAATTCTCTTTTTTGTGTATTTCACGCGATTTTAAATCAAGTGTGGTACAAATTTGGTACAGATTTTGGGTACAGATTTTTCGAATTTCTGGTACAGATAAAAAAGATTTTTGAGCCTTCGGTACAGATAAAAATGTGGCAACACTGGATCAGTCTGTCACTCGATCAAAATCTTTCTTGTTCAGCCAACACGGCACGCGCGACCTCGTGTGTTTTCTCTGTGCGGACGAAAATCAGTGATTTTTTATTGATTTTTCCCTCAACCTAGCTGAGGAACATCGGCCATTCTGTAGCCACTCGTCCACTCCATCTGTAGTGTCTATTGTTTTCCGTTTTCAATCGCATTTTGACGAGGTAAGGAATTTTGATCCCTCCATTGAATGGTTGCATTGCACAGTGAAAAGTTTATTGACCCTTTTGCCGAGGCGGTGGTTTTAGCTGAAAACGACAGGGAAGCGGAATCGACGCAAAAAGCGGAACCGAAATACATTCCTGTCCGGAGTTTTGCTTGCGCAAGCGGTATCGATTTGTGTAGTGTCGTTTGTATGTGACTTCCAAATTTCGTAGAACGCCGTACATTTCAAGGTCGTTTTTCAAACGGGAGGCAGCAGCCTCGGCACGGGCGTCCAAAAATAAACCTTCACAGATTGTAACTATAATTACTTGAAAGGAAATAATGAACTTTCATTTTCATTGCCAGATCAATACTGCAACAGGAAAAAATGGCTTCCCCACTAGCGTACGAGAAACACTGGGCGGATAAGTCCAACCTGGACAGTGCCGAGAAGAAGTACTACGAGTACCTGGCCCAGGTAAGTTTCTGTAAATAAGATGATTATCGGAATTTCTTATTGGTACCAACGAGCGGCTTTTAGGAACCAGAGTGGCATGCACAAGTTTAGATATAAACTAAGTAAAAATAATGTTTTTTTTTGATTCGGGATTCATACAGTGTCGGACAAAATAATAAGACCACCAGTCGTTTTCATACAAATTGACCAAGTTTAACGATTTGGTGTTCGGTTTTTAGTTAACCAACTTGGTTGAATTTGTGACAGTCGCTATGGCATTACGTGAATTTTGATTTGTATTAATCACTACAGAAGAAGTTACGGATATACGATTCGCCGGAATAATAGAACTATTTTTAGTTTTCAATCATATTTTTCTGTTGAAAGTCACTATTTTTTGTCACTTTCTGTTGTTTGTATTTTTTGATTGATTTGTCTTTATTATAGAGACTTTCAGCCCTTGGCTGGTTCGTCTCTTTGTTTGTAGCTGTAAATTACTATTTTCGTAAACTGACCCTCTTGGCGTGTCTGTTCCATGTTGTTTCTAATGCGAATCACATTTTGGTCATTCACGAAGTCATTTAATATAAATTTTGTATCTTTCCGGCCTTATTTCACGGCTCAATAGGGTAACGGTTGAATTTTGGACCCCTAGAGGACATCAGTTTGAATTTAAGTGAAAATCAAACAGATTCAGACGGTATTTACACGTAATGATGATGTTGGTATGTTTGTAAAAGCCTCCATTGGCCGTTAAAAATACCCACAAGGTCATTTCTGACTGAAAATTTGATGAAAATAACTGATTTTTGAAGCATCAGTTTTCACTGTTTTGGACACCCCAATATATTTTGGACCCTGTTCAGTATATATTTTGGACACCCAGTGTTTAAACTCGTTTGAAACTATTTTGGAAGAATTTGCCGCTTGAATATGCTGGATCACATCCCATTTACTTGATTGACAAAGGTTGATTAGACGAACTTTGCGGATTTAATGCGCTAGAATGATAAACGTTTTTGTTTACATCTGCAAGTTTCCTCAGCACCGCAATCTCTTTTTGTAAACATGAGGCGACACTCGCGCGGATGACGAGATTGGTAAAAATTAATTTCAAGGCAAATAAGGATATTTCCAGTAAGGAAATGATTGCTGCCCGTGCAGAGCAATCTTATTTAGCGAATGATTCTAAAAATGTTCGTCATCTCATCATTAAATCGATGTGAGAGTGGACCCAGGGGGTCCAAAATATATGGGGGTCCAAATTATATTGGTTACCCTATGCCACGAAAAGGATACGCATGAATTGAATGGTAGTTCAGTTCGACGAAGTCGTAAAACAGCGGATTTTTTTAATTATATACATACTAGGTTTTAGACAACATACGGCTTCATTGCTTTCGACGGTATTTCCGTTTGAGGCCTTTCCGAACGGTGAGTCTAAATGCTGGTTTAGGCTTCTCCGGGTGCAGTATCACTTCTATCTTGCTCCACTCATGTAAAGTCCGAGTATGTGGTCCGAGGCTTCCGATAGTATTTCGCTAATGAGATTTGTAAAGTTTCTCAGTGGAGTTTTCCTTATACCGTGTTTGAATCGCACCCAAACGAATTTATACTCGGGTGGCAATTTGCTCATAAACTCCTGTCGGAACATCTCCAGTCTATCTTAACGAGGGGCATGTGCTTTACGAACCATCGCCAATAGGCTTCCTGAAAGCTTTTCCGGGATTCTATAACATTCCCCAGAAAGCCATTCCCCAGAATTCCATTCCCCAGAATGTACCATTCCCCAGAATGTACCATTCCCCAGAAATCCATTCCCCAGAATGTACCATTCCCCAGAAAGAAAATAAAACTATTGTTTTATTTCTGAATGGTTTATATTCACAAAACTTCTTACATTTTCTACGTAGTTTTTTCCTTCTTTTCTGCATAGGCTGTTCTTTCGAGTTACACTATTCAGGTAATTATCGGCACCACAAGCACAGGTGTTTAGAAATTTGAAAAAAAAAATTAAATAAATATTTTAGCAATTTTAACACCGGTGGAGGCTGTAATGTCCATAATTTCTCGAAAAGTGCAATTCGAAAGAACAGCCTATGCAAAAAAGAAGGGAGAATCTATGTTAAAAAAGTAAGCAGTTGCAATGCCGATAATTTCCTGAAAAGTGCAACTTGAAAGAACAGCCTATGCAACGGAGGGAAAATGGTTGATGAACATATAAGCAGTTGTAATGCCAACAATTCTTATAACGACTCAAACATTTTTTTAACGAAGAAGGAAACGTAACACTCTGATAATTGCCATCGTACATCGATTTAACGGTTTATTTGAGGGTTACCAACTGCCAATCCACGGCGCTCGCATCGTTTTTGTTCGAGTTTGACACTACTGCCACCTATTTGATGGTTGGCCAAATTCAGTCCTTTTAGAATTGAGCAAACCTGTTTCCGAGACTAAAATTTGAATCGAAAAATGTTCGAAGTGTTACGTCTGTTTGTCTGTGGTGACATTGTTTTCCTTTCGGCATTCAAAAACCCAACACTGTTCCTTTTTTAAACAGGTTTTTTTAGAATTTAGGCAATTGGTACAATTATTGGAACTATAACTGCTTTCATTTTCAACATAGATTTTCCCTTCTATTCTACATAGGCTGTTCTTTCGAGTTACAATGTTTAGGTAATTATCGGCACTACAAGCACAGGTGTTTAGAAATTTGAAAAAATATGTAATAAATATAACAGCAATTTAACACCAGTGGTTGTAGTAATGCCCATAATTTCCTGAAAAGTGCAATTCGAAAGAACAGCCTATGTCGAAAAGAAGGGAGAATCTATGTTGAAAATGTAAGCATTTATAATTTCAAAAATTTTACTAATTGCCTTAATTCTAAGAAAAATATTGTTTAAAAAGAAGGAACATTGTTGGGTTTTTGAATGCCAAAAGGAAAACAATGATACTTTTTTCCTTCTTCATTAAAAATATTTAGAATTGTTGGAATTCAAACTGCTTATATGTTCACTTTTTCTATTCCATAGTATTGGAATAATGATAAAAGCCCTTCTCAAACAGCATGAATGAAGGGCCTTTGAAGCGAATAATTAGGAACAGCCGTTGGGATGGATTCCTCCAACCATTGCGTAGAAAAACGTGGTCAGTTGAGTCTTTCCGAGTATCTCAAAGTTTTCGATAGTAAAATCTTTTTAACCTTCCGTAACTCGCGCGGTTGACTACCTGCGTCAGCACCACGCTAATGCTGAGTACAAAAAGCGAGATTTTTTCAACGTGTTGTACAAATTACAACAGCACGATCGCTCGAGGGTTAACATAAACCGACCATAAACTGGTCCATTAGCATCTTGTACACTGAACAACATCAGAAGAAAATGCGTTTTCTCTGTAAATTTTGCACATCACTTTTAAAACTTTATTCATCGTGAAACAAGTGCTGCACAATTTTCACAAATCTGTTAAAAACAAAACATTTTATAGCAACGCAACTGGAATGATGACAGTTTGTGAACTTTCAAGATAGGTTTAAAGATCAACATGCAACTGTGTACAATGGCAATTAAACGTTTGAACCATTGTAGAATATTTTTATGGATATATTATGCGTTGTGCGAAAATTTGTACGCGCAAGCGGCCATACATCTCCGCCTGTAAGAAAAATCATTTTGATGTTTTCGGCGCAGTATTCCTTGGCCAATTCGCGCACTTATTGTCGAAGACACTATAACGATTAAACATACCAGCGGAGGTCTATTAGCGATTTTGCACCTTTTTCGCTCTCTATTTTCTTGCAACGGGTAATACCGTATAAGAAATACCCTCAGCGTACCAATAGCCGCTCGTGTTCCAATAGCCGCTCGTGAGCTTAGAAATGAAGTTTACTTGCAAAAATACAATGTTTTTATCACGGTTATTCAAAATATGCGTGCCGAATTACAGTTCACGGAGAGGATTGCACATATTCATGTCAATAAACATCCGATTCATGACGGTGAGCGGCTATTGGAACACGAGCGGCTACTGGTATAATGTTAAAATCCTTGCCAATAACATATCATTATGATCAACATTGTACTGTTTGTGTATCGAATTAAACTTTTTAGCCGAGTAGGGTCTGGGACCATTTGGGCAGGAGCACCTATTTTGGGCACTTGCTGCTGTAGCTCAGTCAATTTTGAGCCAATTGACTTAATTTTTGGAATAGGGTAAGATACGCACAGTATCTAGCCATAAACAAAATTTCATACCAATTAGTTTGAAATTGACTCAGTTACAGAAGCAAGTGCCCAAAATAGGTGCTCCTGCCCAAATGGTCCCAGACCCTATATTAAGCTTTTCTGGGGAATGATACATTCTGGGGAATGAATTTCTGGGGAATGGTGCATTCTGGGGAATGGATTTCTGGGGAATGGATTTCTGGGAAATGGTACATTCTGGGGAATGGTACATTCTGGGAAATGGTTTTCTGGGGAATGGAATTTTGGGGATTGGTATTCTGGGGAATGGTTTTCTGGGGAATGTTATAGAATCTTTTCCGGGCCGGATTTCCGAAAAGCTTGCTTAAATCCTCAATGAACTCGGGAATTGAATCTGAAGGCGCATGCCGTCATGGTATTTTCAAAGGAATCCATGAAGAAGAGCAGCCAAACGTCCGCCATTTCTCGGAACATTGGATTCGAAAGATGCTTGCACACGGCCACTAGCTGTTCCGGCGTTTTTCCCCGCGTCATATCCATTCGTGTGTCCTGTCGGATTACCCCTTGTCCTGAAAACATCCCGGCTCGTTTAGCTTCGTAGGTCTAGAAAGTTCGGAATTTATATTTCGTAATTGAGCTTCGATATACTGATTCGGAGCGGATAGCAGTCCCTGTAGTTTCAGACAGGGTTCCTGATTTCCACTTTTCATCTTCTTCCACACTCGAAGACAGTCAGCAACGAACGGTTGTCGCTTTAGTGCGTGTGAGTGCTTGTCAGCGACGACAGCAAACTCCGGCGAACGGTGGGAAGCCACACTTGGAAATTACTCATTCGTCCACATTCGCATCGCAAGCGAATGCGATTCATGAGTGATGCGATTGATATTGTGCATTCGAATTTTTGATGTTTTTGAATTATTTTCTTTGCTAATGTAGCATTTCAGCAACAATACAGTAAAAATGTATGCATTACATGCAGAAATTATCTTCTACTTATGATAATAGCCGCTTCGATCGCTCACCAGCATTCTTCACCATTCGCCATTCATTCATTCGCTTGCGATCCAAACTGCGACGAATGGCAACACATATTCATGTCAAGCAGCTGGCTCATCGCTTCCCACTGGTGATGGGGTTGCGTGTTAGATCACGACGATCCGTTTGCTGCATCTTTCTCGATTCGCTTCAGCAAAGAGGAGTGAATATGAATGGAGTGAGGCGAATATACCGATCCTTGGTTTCAGACAAACTTCATGGGCATCCTTTCTTTCTAATCCTCCCATATGCTCGGTTTTAGCATATCAGCCTTATCATCATATCATATTCTTCGTCGATGTTTTGTTACCCATGATAATGCAGGGATAGATCCGGCTTGAATTTCTGGAATTTATCGTGGAGCTTCTGACGTAATTGTTGAAATTTTCGTTCGTCCTTGAGCACAGGATTTCTCTTTTCTGTGCTAATTGCAAACGTTACTTCGCTTCTGTTTGCTTTTTCATCCAACTGAACCTGGTGCAGTGATTCCTCTTCAGCGTGTATATCACTTTCCTTTTTCCTCTGTCATGTAGAGGATTGCTAGTTGTTAACCCTGCTTTTGTAACGTGATGCAATACTTACCTTATCGGTCAGACTAAGGCCTGAGTGTTCTCTGCTGTACGTAGGAGTCGTCTTCTCGGTCCATGACTGTAAATCTCCTGTTCCGCAATCTGCGAAGGGTCCTGCACTTGATCGACCCACCTAGCTCGCTGCGCACCACGCCTTGTTGTACCGGTCGGATGACTCGAGAATCATTTTAGTCGGGTTGATATCCGACTTACTGATGATGTGACCCGCCTACCGTAGCCTCCTGATTTTCGCGTAGGAGGTTCTACCGAAGTAGTCGCTTCTGATTCATATGCAGAATGTGCTGGGTTCAATCTCTGGCTCGTCCCTTTCATCCTACTTTGCATATTTCTATCTAATTTCTCTCGTCTATACATATACATTTCATGTATAAACGTATGTTCATAGCATAGCCATCGCTAGAACCAGAAACAAAATAAAATCCTTTTTCCTTTCTTCCAACTTTCTCAGCACAGTGTAGTGTCAAAATTCTCTGAGGGAGTGAACTTCGCCAGTTACACCCTAAAACGAAACAACACAGGCTTGTGTACAATGTACACAGATTTGTGTACTACTAGATCAGCCTCCACCCCTGTGTCAAATGTCCACAGTCACTTTTCTGGCTCTAGCGCTGGTATGGGAGCAAAGTTCATAACTAGTTTTCTCTGAACGATGACATGCATTATCAGGAATCGATCAATGCAAAAATAATTGTTAATTTTGTTTTCATGCCAGCGCTGGAGCCGAAAAAGTATCTGTGTACATTTGACACAGCGGTTAGGCTGATCTAGTAATACACAAATCTGTGTAACTTCTGTAACCGTGTAGGTGCACTCGTCCATCATCACTTCCCTCCTCTTCCCCACATTGAGCTGCAACCTGGCGCAGCAGGCGCCATTGTCGCCTAAAAATACAAGACCACCAACGCTCACACACTGAAGATGCCTGTTAGTAACAAACAGCTAGGCGGCCATCAAGTTTTTTTTTTTAATTTTAAGTTTTAAATCATAAACAAGAGAGCCAAAACAATGTGAACGGCTATCTAGACTGGTCAGGATTAAAAAAAAATTGTTGATCGACTCCGTTCGAGCCCGAACAGCCGACAAAAACATGACTACGTGATACTCCAAGTGACACTCTAAGAAAAAATAAGCATCAAATGCCCACTCTGGTTCCACAAAGCTCGATAAACTAATTCTTTTAAGGATTGAATCTGGGGAAATGTTACTATATTACCCAATAAGCTTTACCACTGTATGTCAATGTCCCCGTTTTGTCTCGTATACGCAAGCTTTCACAAGGGAAAAAACCTGAATGTCCTAATGTAGCTCAAAAGAAGGCGGCAGCCCCGGTCGCTCAGTTCAAAGCAGCGACCACCCCCAGCAAGAAAGAACAATCTTCGCCGAAAGCGGCCACAACTGTTAGTGCTGCACCCGCAGCGGCAGCCCCCGAATCTGACCAGAACAAGGTAAAGAAGGATAAAAAGAAGAACAAGAAAAACAAGAAGGATGCTTCCCAATCTCCTGATCCTGCTTCCTCCTCTGCAAGCGAACCGGCAAAGGAACTCCCGAAAGCAGCAGCACCACAAACTCCGGTACTAGCCGCTGCAAACGATGATGCTTCCAAAGACCAAAACAAAAAGAAGGCTAAGAAAAACAAGAAGGGAAAATCCGGCCAGGAAACTGCAGCAGCCGCTAACGAAACATCTGCTTTCGTTCACAACCATCATACTAACAATAAGCTACTACTAACCGAGAAGGAAAACGCCAAAAATCTGAAGGAAAAGGAAAACCTAGCGCATAAGTTGTGCGATAATATTACCGAGGAGTTGAGCAAGGTTAATCACAAGACCCATTGGTTCAGGGCTAAAACCTTTCTTTATTTAGTGTTGCTACCGATTCGGTTATTTTAAAGCTTTCCCGCAGTTTGCTATGTTCGGTTTTTGATTATTCTGGAAAGGTCGTTCTTTGGTTTTTGGCGATTGGCTCCTTCCTATATGTTCAGGATGTTTTCTTAATAAGTTTTGTGTTGCAGGTTTTTTAATTTTCAGGTGACAGTAGTTTCCTGGCTGTAGGTCGCGGAGATTCGTGTGATAGCTTTCAGTTTTTTTTTTTGTTTCTATACGGAGCAAAAATAAGGGTAAACTTCTCGTTTGTCGGGTGATGATCACTGCGTCCAGATTTTAGAACTATTGGTAAACTTGCCCTAGCGTCGAAAAATAAGCAAATTTTGAGGAATTTGTATAAAAATCTAAAAAAAGAACAAATATGCAATATTATTGCAACAAAAGAAAAATACAAATAGTTTTTACTCACTTGTTTTTAAAGCTCGAAGTAAGTACATTCATGTAGATATGCTTCATATTGAAAATTTTTCATAGTAAAACTAAAAAACTATTTGCTTTACAAGTGCAAATAACCCAAAGTTCTGTGGGGCATACTACAAACTATCGGCAGAACTTATTCTTGAGTCTAAACTTATATAAATCTAACCGATCATGCCAGCTACACCCTTATTTTAGCTCAATAAAGTATCCTACTATATACCTAGTTAAAAATTTTGTACATAGGGCATATCAACCATGCAAGGTTCATCACACTGAGATACTTAAAATAAATAGTATGCGCTCGAAAAGTGAAGAGCGAAGCAGTCCCAACTTCTGCAGTTCAGATGCGTCAAGCCAAAATTGAGTTGCTGGCACAGTACTCAATGTTGCGTGAGTAGGACCTAATCGAACCTGCGGTTTGGTAAAACGAACTTACTAATTGATAGAACCTATATTTTACAGACAACGCATTATAAATTCCGGATTCAGCAACACAAAATTGTCTTGACGCACCAGACCTCGAAGTTAGGTGGAAAGAACTCACTTTTGAGTACATATTAGTTCTGTTCCTCCGTGAAAACATTAGCCGGACACATTGACACCGTCTGAGCGACCAATCAAGCGTTTCCAATTATTTTGCTACATTTTATGCGTTGTCATTTATATTCGTTCACGCGTGTGTTGTATGTTTGTGCACTTTTCGTTTTAAAAGTTGCCCTGTATTGATAACTTGTGAATCACTAACACACCGTTTTGTTCTGTTTCTACTCCTCGCTTTAGATGGGTTCCTTCCCGGCACAGTGCACCCTGGCATCGGAGATCTCCAAGGCCAGACAGCACATCAAGAATTCTCTTGAGCGAGTATGTGTTCCTATCCACCGGGTTTAAAGCTGACACTTATCGTCAATTTCTTATTTTTCCCCCTCTTCATAGATGGATGGAATTGCCGCCCTGGCCGCAAGCCCCAGTGCCGAATTGCTGGATCGTTTGTCTACCATGGAGAAGGAGAACGAGAAATTGCACTCTGTAATCGATGGTTTGAACAATCTGGTGATTGACTTGCACGCGCGTGTCAAGGCACTGGAATCTGGATCTGTAGCCCCTGCCACGAAATCCGCCGCAGTCCCAGCACCCAAACCTGCCCCAGCCCCAGCCGCCGCCGATGAGGAAGACGACGATGACGTCGACCTGTTCGGTTCGGAGGACGAAGACGAGGACAAGGCTGCCGCTGAACTGCGCGAGAAACGCCTCGCCGAATACGCCGCCAAGAAGTCCAAGAAACCTGCCCTCATCGCTAAGTCGAACGTCATCTTGGACATCAAGCCCTGGGACGATGAAACCGACATGAAGCTGATGGAGACAGAGGTCCGAAAGATTACCATGGATGGACTCTTGCTGGGAGCCTCGAAGTTGGTGCCATTGGCTTACGGAATCCACAAGCTGCAGCTGAGCTGCGTCATCGAAGACGACAAGGTGTCCGTCGATGAACTGCAGGAAAAGATCGAACTTATCGAGGACTATGTTCAGAGTGTGGACATTGCCGCGTTCAACAAGATCTAAGAATGCTCACCAACCTCAACTTATCTAGCGTACACACTGCGTAATCATCTATCACACCCTTCCTTTCAAATTGAAAGTTTTTCAATATAATTAAATGCGTTTGACTTGAATAACAACAACAACAACAACAACAACAAACTATTGTAATCAGCAAGACTATGGACAACGTCAATGTTCAAAATAAAATAACGAAACATGGACTCTTATTCTGTATCTATGATCTTATGAGAACGCCTATGTGCATCAAAGTAATAACTGTAATTATATTAACGTCTACAACAGCAAAAACAGCAAAGCGCTGATTTGCCTTGATGTACAACTGACACGTTATTGAAAAGATCCGATTTTGACACTAAGCGATCAGCCTGTCAAATAGGATCTCAGCCATGCGACGCAGTGGCTAGTCACGCCAATTATTTTCTCTAGTTTCTTCAGAAGTATGGGTGGGGTGGCAAACTCTGTCAAAGGCGGCTTTTATATCCAAATAGTTACCATCAGGATCCATTGCTTGCAAATACGTTGACGTGAACTGAGACAGATTGGTGGCGACAGACCGTCTCGGGAAGAATCCATGTTGATCACTTGAAATCAAACTGGAAATGCTGGAAACAGCAGGCCAAACATGTCTAAAGGTCCTATCTGCAGAAGAGAGGCTCTCTTTGGTTTAAATCTCTTTCGTTAACCCGGGAGCGGTCGCGTCGTGTACTGAGTACACGCACCGTGGAAAATGCACGCTTGTGATATACAGCGTGAACGTGGTGCCGTTGCAGGTAGCCGAAGACGTGACTGCTCGAGGGTTAATATCTCAGCTGTTTATTTGTATTATGATTGTCTCCTTGCATTGAACGATGGTCAAAACAATCGTCTTTTGATTTGTACTGCAAAAATAGTTGAAAAGTGTATCATTACATTGCAATAAGGCCGGAACAAATCTAATTTTCTTCTTTTGTCACAGTGCTCGTTGACTCATCAAGGGGGAGGATGATAAATAATAAATGTATTCGATGGAAAAATATCCAAACAATTGGACAAAATCGGTAAACTCATCGGATTTATTAAGAAATTTTCTGGGGAATTCTAATCACACCTTAAATTTTTTAAATTTCTTGAACATTTTACTTGTGTCCCCCCTCAAAATGTTGAATTCCGACCAAAATTTTCCGAGGGGGCGGTGACATAAGAGAAAATTGAAATTTGTGTCAGCCTAATTGAAAGCGAAAGTGAACAAAGAGAGCCTCTCAAATGCAGATAGGACCTATTGAAATGTTTGGCCTGACAGGTAAAAAGTGCATCATTTACTATGATTTCGAACACCTTGGTGCCTTGGAGCAGGCTGACAGGGAGAATATTCCGCGGTAATTGCTGACATCACGTTTCTCGTTTTTTTTGTGAATTGGAATGTTTCCAGTTTGGTGGAAACTGCTGATATTGGAAAGAGAGGTGCCCTGCCCTTCGGTTCAGAAAGGGGTATGGGCGCGTTCTGCCAACTTGGTCGAGGCAGATTTCTTGTGAGAACAAGTTGCATACGGACATTCAAAAGTGCCTGAACGAAAGATGCTGCTTGTGAGGATCACTTGAAGATCGGATGGAAGATCATTTTTTTTAGAATATTCGCGTTCGTCTATTTGTTGCTCTTCGTGTTCGTATATTTTAAGTTTCATCTTCAACTGAGTTTGATGAACGCTGCTAGTCAGCAGGGATGATCTTCGCATCTGCATCCGTTGAATCATTCTGAATGGCCGTCGTGAAAGTATCACCAAAAGCGCTACTAACATTTCTTTTATATTTTCATGTATCTGAATATCATGATAGCAGTAAGCAGGGAGAGCAGTGAAAAATGGAAGTAATGCAGTACGACGGTGGTGCGATGCTGTTTAAAAATATCGCTGGAGATGAGCATTGTTTGTACTCAGCCATGTCTAAGACGTGCTCCGAAGTCTCAGGAAAAGAAGCATGCATAAAGCACTAATCTACAAAATCCCGGGAAAAAGTTGAAAGACCTTATTTCACGTGGAAATCCAGCGGTAGACAAGAGGTGGATATGGACGGATGTTTGTTGGAATTGGAAGGACATTGGTAATGACAGCCGAATTTAAGAAAGCGACGAAGCGATTGTAGCAGGAGATGGTGAAGTTGGACTACGAAGACGATTTGCTAGAAACCGCAGGCAGCAAATGACATAGGCTTATCGTATTTCGATGGAGATGGCGATGAAGACGAAGCAGCATTTCAAGAAGAACATAACCAAAATTTAATCACAACTACCTACCACAAAAAACAACACGATCGAACGGAAATAGGAAAGAGCAACCCAGCAAAACCAGTATGTATGTTCAAAACGCTTGCCCCAAACAAGCGACCCAAAGGTAAATTACGTTGACCATTCAACTAAACACATTCTCTTACAGCTCAATACACCACATCGATTTCCCACCTTTCCCAATCCTTAAGGCCACGCAAAACTTAAAAGCCGCAGAGCTAAAGAGGTTGCTATGCCTACTCCCAAATTCAAAGGTGTATTATGGACAATGCAAGTTCTCGGACTTGCATTGGAGACTTGGCCCTATGACCCCCTTGTGCATCAATAAAATAAAATAAAATAAAAACTGCTGATATTGGAAAGAGAGGTTGAAGAGCCTTATCGGCGGTTCAAGGATCGATGAACAGCAACGTTTCAATAAAACTGACGGGATACCATATGGACCGGCAGAGCACGAAAATTTCCGTTTACGAATCGCTTTTGAAACATGTTCTGCATCAATCCGAAATGTTTTGAAATCCATCACCATCACGCGGAGTGTCACGAATGGCTATCTCAACTTGAGCAGATGACGCACCGGAACTGCTGAAGGTCGCTTTAAATTGAGTGGCGAGAAGATCAAACTTTTCAGCAATCGATATCTTGTACAGGACCTTGTTGTAAACTATACTCTCTGCTAACGGCGTTGAACAGCTGCTTCAGCTGCGATCGACCAAAGCAATACCGGCGCAGTGCACCAGAACGACGACGCTTCAGTGACCGTAATCGTTTATTAGACCAGACGTGGTTTCGGAGGAGGTCTGGACAGAGGAACATGACCTGACATCGCTGACTCCATTGGTGAAATAGTCCACCGCATCATCTCCAATCCCGAGAGAGAAACGCAGCATGCAGAACGGAGTATCGGCTTTACGGAAGTCATAACTAGCGGCATCAAAGTAAGGAACGAAAGAAGCGGCGCTATACAACGACACAATTGGACTTTGCAGCATGATTTACGAGGATAAGGTCTAGTAATCGTCCCCTGGAGTTCTCAATGGCATTGTTTTGAGTCAGTCCGTGTAGGTTGAATTCGTCCAACAGCGCACCACAAGCAACAGATGTGCATGAACGAGCTACGTCGACAGTAGAAGGTCCAACAAACGGTAAAGTCCACGAAATCGACGATTGGTTAATCACCCAACTGCAGGGCGAAGTCATTGGGACCAAAAAAAGACAAAAGTACTCCGATGGAGTCAACATGGGACTGAATCTCAGTTATATTTGCATTCGGGTCGGGAGGTAGATAAAATACACCAATACTAATTGGTGCTAATTGTGTACTGTCTCATTTCAATACGCACCCAAAGCTGCTCAAGAGAAACGCTGACGGCTGCGGGATCACGGTAACTACTGATACTCGAAGATACTGCAATCAGCACGCCACCACCTCTGGATTTCGAGCTGTTGGATCGGCAACGAACAGTTAGTTCTGTACACCGAATACTGATTTGCAAAAAGTTGAGCAGAGAAGACAACCTCATCAAGCCAGGTTCCGGTCAAAACTAAAACGTCATAGTCAAAAAAAAAATCGTCAATTTTGGTCCGTAGTTTACACTACCCGTCATAAGTACGGACTCACAAAAAGTATTGCAACAATATTGCATCACCCTGACTCACCTCGATATCTCCAAAACCAGAGGACTTACAAAGATGCTGTCTTCAGGAAAGTTATTCAGAAGATCAAAAGCAACAACTTTTCTGAAGGCAGCATTTTTGTAGGTGTTCTGGTTTAAGAGATATCGAGGTGAGTCAGGGTGATGCAATATTGTTGCAATACTTTTTGTGAGTCCGTACTTATGACGGGTAGTGTAGGTTCGACGGGTCAGGATTGCTGGACCAGAATCTGCAGGCGGTACCGGCTTCCAAAAGTGTTGAGTCCTTCGTCCCCCATCCTCAATAAATTCACGGAATTCGATCCCTTGTGGCCAAGAAATGGGATCCACAGCCTTTAATTTCAACTTATGAGGAACACCTATCTTGAATGAGACGAATGACAGAGTTGAAGGAGACCGACCTTCCGGTATTAGCGACTTCATCCGTATACAGGCATTCCTTGACGAATTTCTTGATATCCGATTCAGATACGTCGGGAGATATTTTGGTGAGAACTTATCGACAGATCTATCTACACGGGCCGGGACTACGTTGGCTGTTGTCCGACCAGTTTCACGAAGTATTTTGAATGGTTGATCGGATGTCGCAGTTTGATCGTCACGTCTTCTCTTGGGGGAGTTGGAGTGATCAAATCTAAATGATCGAGGAAGTGGCGAGAGTACCGCTGGAGACAATTGGTTGAATCCTCCTTTGATCTCTTGCCTGATCTCGGCAATCAGGCTTTCTTTGATCTCGCTCTTCATTTCTTCAATCAATGGATCAATGAAGGAAACTTTATTAGCATTCGCCGCATGTAAACAAAGGCTCCACTGTATATGTGGCATTGTGACAGCAATCGAGTTATGTCAAATACACAAGTTTTATGTCGAATTCGTTTATTCCTGACGGTGCACTGCACCGGTGTAGCAATTGACACCGGAAAAACGAACGGTTTCGGTCAAGGGGCTAGTCGCTTGGAACATTGTGCCAAGAGGTGCCAAGCACACCGTTCTATACGCTGTGTGGCACACCGAGGCACTCTGAGGCACAATTTTGACACTTGAGTTTGGGTGAAAAAACTAGGCAACCATGTGCATTTGACCTGCAAAATGAAAACAAACAGTTGGTTGTCTTGGTAGTTACCAAGCAAAATCTGAATCATGAAGCAGTGGCACTTCGGGGCACACTGAGGCACAATGCAATACCCGGTGGCACACTGAAAATAATTGGCGCAAGTAAAGATGTGCTCAGCGACTCCCCCTTGGTTTCGGTGCAATTTGTTTACAGCTTATGATGGTATTAGTAAGAGCGCGTGAGAGCGTCAATGAAAACAATAAAGGATATCAAAAATAAACATAATCAAGGTTCTCATGATTTCCGTGATGAACAAAATTATTATTTTTTTTTTTATTGTTACTTGCTATATCCAATTTAACAATTTTAAAAGTTTTCAGTAATCCACCTGAACATGGTAAACTTGTAATAATAAATGTTACTTAAAAATTGTTATCCAATGTTTTAACACTCCTACATTGTTTATCTTCTTCAAATTATCGTAATATCAGAACTTTTCAATTAAAAGCAACTTTTTAGAATTTAACGATTTCTGTTGCCCAATAAAAAAGGATGCTAACATACAATCGTAAACGATCTACGTGCACAATTTTAACACAAAAAATGTTGAAGCAGTTCAATTGAAAACGTTTAGCTACAACGTAAAAAGAAAAATAAATAAATGCTTTTTAGAACATAACGTTATTGAAACGCAACTCATATTAAATAACGCTTTAAGCATCCTTTTGTGAAATTTGTTTGACTTTGAATGTAATTCAAAAATTCAATATTTGTTGTGAGAAAAAAAATAACATTTACGGTTTTTGAAACTGTTTGTACCTACAAAATGTTACTTCAGTAATATTTCAGTCCAATTTGAATGAATAGATTTTTATTCTATTCTGGGCTTATCAAAACATTATTACGTCATTTTTTTCCATAATTAATAAATCATGCGACAGAAAATTCCAATGATAAAAATCATTAAAAGTAATCCACATATTTGCGATAATCAAAAAAAAAAATAGTAATGGGAAAAATATACGCGTTGAATCAACTCTTTGAAATTTCATGTTACCGATAAACTTTGGAGATTCCTCAGAAGTTGATTGAAAGACGTGATAATCATCGATCAAGTTTAAATATTTGTAAAACGCACAGATTTGCCGTTGAATGAATATCCAAGAAAACTTTTTACCTAATGCCGAAGAGAAAATCATCATTCATACCAAAACAAAACCACGATACAAGTTCAGCGATATGCATGTATTGGTAAAACTAGTTTTGTACCTGCTACACCGCGCTCAAACTGGGTGTAGCATTTTCTTGCACCGGTGCCAATCGGGTGTCAAAACAGAACAGTACCTGCGAATAAACGAACGGTTTCGGTGCAAGTTTGCTACACCCGGTGGCAAAGCGGTGCAGGCGGTGCAAATAAACGAATTCGACGTTAGTTATTTATGTCGAATTCGTTTATTTGCACCGCCTGCACCGCTTTGCCACCGGGTGTAGCAAACTTGCACCGAAACCGTTCGTTTATTCGCAGGTACTGTTCTGTTTTGACACTCGATTGGCACCGGTGCAAGAAAATGCTACACCCAGATTGAGCTCGGTGTAGCAGGTACAAAGCTAGTTTTACCAATACATGCATATCGCTGAACTTGTATCGTGTTTTTGTTTTGGTAGGAAATCATCATCTTTTCAACATTAGGTAAATAATTTTCTTGGATTATTTGTTCATTTTGAGATGTTTTGTTTCCAAATAGCAAATCTGTGCATTTAAAATATATTTAAACTTGATCGGCTTTCAACTTCTGAGGAATCTTCATAATTTATCGGTGAAATGAAATTTGAAAGAGTTGCTACAACGTACATTTTTTCCATCACTATTTTATTTTTATTTTTTTTTATCGCAAATATGAGGATGTATTTTCAGGGGAAATCACACTTCCTTTTCTAATCGGAAAAATCCGTATTTATCCGTTGCTAACGTCGTTAACCGCGTCTAACTGCTGCTCAGTAAGCAGCGGTTAATGACGGTTAGGAACGAATAAACGCGGATTTTCCGGTTAGAAAAAGATATGTCATTCCCCTTGATTTTAATGAGAAATATGAAATATTTTTTTACCATTAGAATTTTCTGTCCCATGGTGATCTACTATTTATGAAAAATTTTGACTCTATGAAATTTTGATATGCCCAGAACAGATTTTTTTTTTAATTCAAATTGGGAGTAACATTTTGTAGCTACAGAAAATTTCGAAAACCGAAAATTCTATTTTTTTTTAATTACGGCAAATACTGATTTTTTCAAATACATTAAAAGTCAAACAAATGCCACAAAAAAGTTTTAAAAATGAGTTGCGTTTCAAAAACGTTATGTTTTAAAAACCATTCATTTTTATTTTCTTTTTACGTTGATGCTAACATTTTCTATTGAACTACCTTTAACACTGTTAGTGTTAAATTTGTATACTTTTTTTGTCTGTATTAACGAGATTTTTAACCCTAGGCTAGTTCATCTCGGGAAATTGTGTACGTTTAAAATTGTATGTATGCATTTTTTTTATTGACCAACGAAAATGTTTAAATTCCGCAAGTATCATTGATCCACAGACAATTGATCATTACAAGTTTATCATGTACAAGTGGATTACTGAAAACTTTTAAAATTGTTCAATTGGATATGGGAAGTAAAAATATAAATAAATTTAAATAATTTTGTTCATCACTGAATCATGAAAACATTGATTATGTTTATTTTTGACATTTTTCATTATTTTCATCGACGCTCTCACCCGCTGTTACTAATACCATCATAAGCTGTCAACAAATTGCACCGAAACCGTTCGTTTTTCCGGTGTCAATTGCTACACCGGTGCAGTGCACCGTCGGGAATAAACGAATTCGACATTAGTGATTCATTGTTTGTAGGTATTATTAACCCTCGAGCAGATAAGATACTTTCCAATTCGTCTGCAAAGCACACAAATTGACATAGGTACGATGTACCACGTACATGATGCTAATAAGACCGGTGGTCCTCTACAGACACGGGACATGGACCATGCTCGTGGAAGACCTGCAAGCAATCGGAATTTTCCAGTGACGCGTGCTAAGGACGATCTTTGGCGGCGTGCAGGAGAATGATGTTTGGAGGCGAAGAATGAACCACGAGCACACTGCGTTTTAAGGCGAGCCCAGCATCCAGAAGGTTGCCGCTGGGCAGAATTAGAAGTAGAATTGTAGCATCAGTGTTTATATATATATATTTTACGACTCGTCTCTCGTTTATTTCATCCGGTAAAGTTCACCTGTCGGTTCCCACACTCTTACCGAACTCGGTTTAATTTTTAAACGAATTCCATCGGTTGTAGATCAAAACCATAAGCGTAACTAGGTCATAGCTCTAGGGGGGGCCAAGGCCATGTCGACATTGATTTTTTATACTAAAAAGATACTTTTTGCCTGAATTGCGTGATTTTTTTTCGAAATGGATTATTCTGGAGGGGGCCAGGCCCCCCCTGGCCACCCTCTATTTACGCCAATGATCAAAACCCGAGCACTTCGGTATATTTATGTAATTCTGTTGTTTGAAACCGAATGTTCGTTGAAAATGACGTTTGAATGACAAATTAATGTGTCAAATCTACCGAATAAGACGATTGTGTCAGAAATAAACGACTTCGGTTGGCATATAATTGTAATTGTAATTGTAATTGCTCAGTCCACACCCAGGCCGACAACTGTCAGCCCATCTACTTGTAGGCAGATGTGGACCTACTAAGCCTCCCCCGTTAACATGTTCTACACCGAATTAGCACACCGGGATCTTCCACAGGCAGGCGCTGGCGTTACCAGTCCCAACAAGTGTCAGATACATTAAATAGATGGGGTAGAGGATATAAGAAGATGTGGGAATAGAATGGGAAGAGGCAGAAATGAAGAGATAGTAGAGAGGTTTCGATTTTGTTGCTGAAACGAGAAAAAGAAAGAATGATAAAGAACATTAGCGATATGTTCATAGATTTTGATTTGGACGATAATTTCTCATCTATTTTGTTTCCATATCGTTGCATCGGTGATCATTTTCATCGCCTTTTCCGTTTTTGTTAGGGCCATCTCGCGTTTTTTCGTCATGTCCTCTTTGCCGGTTGGCGACGTTGGGGATGTAAGTAGAATTAGAAAAGCATGCGTTTAATATGATTAGTACGACAGTAATTGTGATTGCTCAGTACTTCCAGCCCATTTGTCCGCAGTACATATCAGGCATCCCGTTTTAACAAGTCCTACACAGAATTAGAAACCCGGATCTTCCACAGACAGTCCTAACTAGTGTCAGATAAGTTCAATTGAGGATAGGAAGCGGCAAAATTAGAAGACAGTAGAGAAGGTTTGGTTCATTGGTAGCTGTGTTCATGTGATGTTTGTCTGACATTGAAAAACAATTTTCCGTAAGTGTTTAACTCTCCACCCCAAATTTGATACCGGAAAAATATCTGTTCAGATGTATAGTTTGGTAATTCTATGTCCACATTGAAATGGTTTTGTTAATACATCTTTTATCTAGAAGGAATAATATTGTTTAATGTAATAATTCAGTTAAAGGACAGCTAATTGTAATCCAGAATAAACCTACAGAAAATGTCTCAATAAAAAGTTAACTCTAGTTCAACTAATTACACAAACTAAAAAGTGTTATTTTATTTCACCAATGATTTCATCCTAATCTTGACCCTAACATAGTTTTGCGCTTAGTGTAAGTGGACGCCGCTTATGATTTTGGTTGGACAATGACCAAAAATAGTGTTGTTTCGACAATAGTCACATACTATGCCCTACGACATTGACGATTCTATTGTCTATGGCTCACCTATTTAGCGCCACCCAGCAGGGACTTGGTCTGATACCCAATTCAGTATATCCGCTCCACGTAATGTACCGTACCTCTTTTGATTTGTGATATATTACGCGGAACATTACTCTCTTCATTCTGATAGCGGCTATGTAACCCATTTTCATTTTCATTTTTCATTTTGCAGCAGTTGGTGGGGCAATAAGAGCGCAAGTCAATCCAATGCCGAAGATCAAGGAGGGGTAATGGCCGTAATAGTCCGTGCGGACCACATGAACACCATCGGAAGGGTAATGGTATAGGTTGGGGAAAGGTATTGGACTAGACTTGAGACACAATAATGCAAATACGGTAAAAAGTGTGAAATTGGTTTCTGTAGTAAGGTTCATGTTGTATGTTAGGTCCTAGTCAATATGTCAGTTAGTTGCCTTAGATTCCCAAACTTAAGTAGCGTTACTGTTTTGCCCCATATCAAATATGTAGTCTCTACTCTATTGAAGTGTTATATTAAGTTGTTATGTTCATTTTGTCAGTAATTGCTGGTCATAATGTTTTTGCGTCATTTATTGCAGAACATTATTTAAGATAAGTAGTAATTTTCATCCAAAATGTCCAGACTAATTGTTCTCATTGATAACGCATTAGCTTCATAACTAATAATCATTAATTAACACCTAACAGGATTCGCTCCTAGATCCTGGCAATATACGGCTAAATCTTCGAATTGTTCTGTCAGTCCTACTAGTTTTTCTTGTAGAAAACATGTCACTCCCTCACTTTTCATATAATACCAACATTTAAAAACGTTAAATTATCTTCCTTGAGTAATGTTGTCCATCTTAGTCAAAGAAGTAGGTACCGTAAACCGGGTTCAAATTGATCTCCGGGTCGAAATTGATCAGACGATTTTCCGTTAGATAAAACATACTTCAAATAGTTTCCAAGCAAATATCGTTTAGTATCGGTTCCCAACTGCACGATAGTTGAAAGGAAATTACTTAAAGAATGCTAAACCTAACCGAAAAACGTGTGATCAATTTCGACCCGAAGATCAATTTGACCCCGGTTTACGGTAATCAGTTTTCGTCGAGTCGCGACGCATTGACGTCAACAGAGCATTTTAAGTTATTGATCACGCGTTAGCTTCGGAACTATAAGCAAAATTAAGTGTTGCAACTCACGCCGGGAGTTAGTATGGACTTGAAAATATCAATGCTATTCGGCTACAAAATTCGACGAGATAAAAAAGTTCCACAAATTTGCTAAAAAAAAAAGAGAATTATAGCATTTGAAAAGAAGAAAACTACTTGAAAACTAGTTATTCGTTCGTACGCGTAACGTTAGTTAAATATTCATTTACAATGCGAAAAACCGAAGTACAATTTCCCATCCACTTAGTTTCCTGATAAATTCTTGTTTCCCGCCGTATGTTAGTTATTTACCTTTGCACGCTTAGAATGCAGGTTCCATGGAGAGTATTTTACATTTGTTTACTTACATATGTCGATGATACTTCCCCATAGATTGTGTTTGTTAGCTTCTGGTTGTCTTTCGAAGATCTTCCATATGTTAATCTGAAAAAGCTTGTGCTCATGCACCGTTCATGTTTCGCAAGGATCCGAACCATGCAACATTTTATAGAGAAAAACAAAGAAGGAAATATTGATTAGTAATTATGTTTATGTTATGAATAATAGCATTAATTGTTTTAGTATTAGTGTGTATGTGATCAAACAGGAAAAAAAAAATCGTCACGAATATCAATCATAATTTAATGTAATTGATGAATAATATTAATTATATTTCCAAGAAAATAAAATATTTTGTATTTGCAGCATAGCTGGGCCTTTAAAAATTTCAACATTTGATTAGGATGCCGAACCATCTGGGCAGTGGCAACCATCTCGGACATCCCCCTGTCACAACCCAATCAACATCGAACCAACTGACCCAAATTCCCGTGCTTGGGTAGATAATGCAAATATCTCACCGCGCAAAAGAAATACGGTCAACCAGTCCAACCGGCCGAGCAACAGCAGAAAAAATGCCCAAAATAGAGGCCCCTCCCTAATGGTCCAACTACCCTATATCGACTAATTATTTCCTCAATGTGGTCCACGTCGTCTCACAGTCATGTGTAGCTATGCTTTTTCTTAAACTTTATAACTAAATATTGAAACTAATACAGTATTGAAAATAATGTTTAGAGTTGAAATGAGGACAAATATGTAATACAATTGATTTAATAATTAGGTTTTTTTTTAACATTCATTCGCTTTATTAAATTCAATTTTGACTGCGAGACGATGGAAGGTGATTCACACAAGAACGCTTATCGGATGGCACTTTATCCGATGAAGTCAATCGAAGTATGATTCCCCTTCCTTTGCTTAAATCCGCCACCCAAAGCACGCACCCAGTCGGCCATTGAGGAAGCCGTTGGCTACTAGATCGAATTATCCAGGGACATAAGTGGCTTTGATGGTCACTCCTGTCGCACCCATTAGTCTAATGTTGTTATATCAGAAAAAAAGTACAATAAAGTAATAAATAAATATGTTTTAACAACACTAGCAACAATTGAAACAAGAGGGCCCTCAGAAGACACTTTCCCTAGACAATATTGATCCAAAGCCCAGGGATAGCGGCTATGTAACCCATTGGATTAAAAACCTCCATCAAACATAAAGCGATTAATCGGAGACTGAAGACTCTATACCAAATTTGGCTCAGAGACAGGTAATCAGTGAGGTCAGTTTTTCTCGTTTGTCAGAGACGATTGATACGTATTAAGACAAACTTTCCACTGCATCTGCCAGCAATAATCGGTGATCGATCAACATTTCGAGTACCCCAATTTACACAAGAATGCCAAGGATCACCGCTCATGCTTTACAATACAGTTGGAAAAACTAGAACAACACCTGGCCACAATGATGCATAAAGCACTAAAGCGGACCGGAAGTGTAGGTGAGCCAGCCCCACCATAAACGACTTCGGTTGGCATATACCGAGAAAACTCGGTTCACCGTCGCGATGACCCCAACATTTGGTCAGCCATGTTTGTTTTCTTGGTGCTGGTCAGTTACAGTGAAAATTTATAATTTCGATGTTTTGTGTATAGCATATAGGTACTTTGTTTTCACCACCAGTCCGACTTTTGCTGCTTCGTGTTTCAGGCGGGTGTACAGCTATGCCACCGTTCCAAATTTTCTTGGGATACTTTCCAATTAGTCTGCAAAGCACACACATTGACATAGGTACGTTGTACAACGTACATGGTGCTAATAAGACCGGTGCACAGTGGGACCATTCTGAAAAAAGACGATCAAAACCTCTAAGAGCCATTAGATGACATTTTAGCATATAGGTGTCTTTGGAGGATATGTTCAGAAAAACCTTCTCTATTTTTGTGCATATTCACTGTATGGTAAAACTGTAAGGTGAACCCGAGCAAAAAATTATTTTTTCAAAATATTTTTTTAGAGGGTGGATGTCTTCAGCAAAGTTGTAGAACAAGTAATTTCACGTAACTTTGCTGAAGATATCATATAGCTTGGACTTCAATTTTGAGGAGAAAATATGACATTTTCAAAACACAACCTCAAAATCAGTTTTTTGTACTTTTCCATGATTATATCGTAAAATTTTAACGTGACATGTTCTACAAGTTTGTAAATACTACTGAAATACACAATCTTGCCGAAGACACCAACTCTGTAAAATTGATAATTGCTCCAGTAAAGCATTTTTTTTGAAATTTTTTCACTATTTTCACTATTGAATATTTTTTGAATAGGCACTTTTTGGCAGCCGTGTTGTCAAAATTTCAATGCTTTATTATGTCCAGAATAGACCAAAATTGACTTAACAATCGGGTCTGATAAGGCACTTTGATATCTGATGCTATTTTAATAGCCATTTTCAAAAAAAAAAAAATATTCACGAATCTCATACAACTTTTCGATATTATTTTTAGTTCATCCGAGTAGGTAGTAATTCTAAATAAGAAAAACAAGTTAAATAAATGCAAGCTATTTGAATTGTTAGTGTTATTAATTTTTAAGTAAAAATTTTTAAAGAGGGAAAAGCCCCTTTGAGTGATTTCCTTAACTACGAAATCTTTCTCAAAAAGGCTCAAAATCTCCTTATCTTTTCAAAAAATCGTTATAACATAAACTTGAAACTAATGGCTCCTCTGGAAAAGTATCCATAATCGAGCCGTGATCTTGATGCGGATTTGTCAAGGGATGAACCAAGGTAACAAGTCTACGACGAAGGAATTTTGAACATCAAGGACAGGAATCGACCTAACGGATGCAGTTCTTGAAAACTGGAAAAAAAAATTAAACAGTATCAAACAGCATAACCAATTTCAATTGTCTTCTTTAGCGGTGTTGAGATAGTTCCATTTTCTGAATCTGTACGCCAAACTGAGCCGAAATCCAAATTTTCATTAATTTTGATGCCCGGGAACTTATTTAAAAAACGATTTAAAGTTTGTATGGGAGCGATTTGTCGAATCACCCCTCATCGCATTTTGTACTGGGCCGAGCTGTCAGGCAGTTGCCCAGCTGTCAAAAGGTGATTTCAAAAAATCTCTTTTTGTAATTGATTTTGGGTATCAAAATAAAGTTCAAAAAACCATACTGGCTTAGAAAAGGGTGCTCTTTCGTATAAAATCAAAAAATCAATACATTGTTCTAAATTAAAAAACCCAATAGAATATAAGGAATTTTCATCATGACGAGAGATTTACAACCTAGAATATCTCTAACAGATACAGGCTATTTCAATCTAAATCAGTGGTGCTCAGGCTGGAGGATGACGCGGGCCAAATTTGCAATTTGGGATCGACCTGCGGGCCGCATAAAACATCGATGCACAAAACAACAAAAATAACAACTCTAATGCATATTTATTGAAAAATCTGAACGGTTCAGAACTTGTGGAAGGGTCAAACTTTATAATCTATTGTCCTTCCTGGAGTTCAATTTAGATTCATAAGTTTGGTTGAGAAAAACGTTTGAATTTCAAATTGAAATTCAAACAAACAATTTAGAAGTTGCCTTGAAGCCACTTCAAGAACTTGTCAAGCAGTTTTTACAAGAATTTCTTTTGAATGGCTCTAAAAAGGTTTGCTGGATTTTCTCCTGAAATTTCATGTGGAGTTGCTCCAGAAGGTTTTCGAGAAATTTCTTGAAGTTTCTTTTAGTTTTTCTAGAATTCTCTTGGAACACCTCCAAGAACTCCTCTTAAATTTGCCTTTGGAACTGCCCTGAAGTTACTTCAGGAATTCCTCATTAATCGTTTCCATCGTTTCCTAGAATAGCTTCCAGATTTTTCCGAAATTTTTCCAGGTGTTTCTTGACGATTTTAGTTAATTCTTGCCATAAGTCTCTTCTAAAGTTGATGAAATACTTCATCATTAAATTTCTTCAAAAATTAGATTTTAACAATTGTTTCCGTAAGTTTCGCCAACATTATCTTCTAAAGTTGGTTCAAATTGATTGTTCAAATTTTCCTCAGGCGTTCTAGGCATCTTTTGTGTTTTGATGCAGTTGGTCCTGGAATCTTCTTTGTAGTTACTCCTGAAAATTCTCTTTTTGTTGCTCGAGGAATTTATTCTAAAGTTGTTTAAGGCTGCGGCCAGAGTGGACGCGTCACGCGGCGCGACGCGGTGCGGCGCGTTTTTGACGCGGTTTCCAACGCGGCTTGATAGCCAGAGTGAACGCGGTGCAACGCGTCTGTTCGTAAAGTAAACTGAAAAGTTTTCATAATTTCCGTCACCTTTGCACATGAGTACATGTTGTCTGATGAAAAATTTCCAAGAGATATGTGATTATTGTGCTCAACCTAAAATTAAAAATAAATCATTTATCTAAATTTACCCTCAAATGCTATTTACTTCAGATGATTCAGAAGAGATATACATTTGGGACAATGGTGATTCCCTAACCTCAAAACTACCCGTCCTACAGGTACAAATTTTGAAATTTTATGAACAAGTGAGCTTGTAGTCAGAGTTACCACAGGGTTGTATACGTAAAAAATGGCGCCCCTTGGTTTATTTTTAAACAGCAAGGCAATGGAACAAGTTTGTTAACTCAAAAATAGTGTATTTTTATTTTGAAACTATTTTTTAAGCTTACAATCTAGTAGAATACTTTGAGATAGTAAAATAAACGAAAGGGTATCAACCCTGTTTGTGCATGAAACATGGGTAGGGTAGAAATCCTCTATATAGAGATGAGCGGAAGTTTTATATGAAGAATCGGCAACGCTGTTTGTTTTGTTTACAACTGCTTCCAACACTTGCCACAAAGCTAGATGTTCAAACTTTGTGCGTGACTTTGTGTGGTGCAAGTTGTTTTGTTTATGATTGCTAATTAATGGTCGAGCTTTATTTTACAAAATTTTGGAAAAAAAAAATAGCAGCGCAATCGAAAAAATATAAAATGCATTGCAAAGAGCAGCGCTAATCATATAAGTAAAAGTGAATCAAGCAGCAGCAATGGAAGATTTTACGAGAAGAGAAGATACAAAAGTTTCTACATGAATACTTGAAAGCATAATTATTAATTATTATCTTTTTTACTACAATTTTATTATGCCATCAATTCATCGATCTTCTTCTTCTTCTTCTGTATGGCTCTACGTTCCCACTGGAACTTGGCCTGCCTCTCTCCAACTTAGTGTTCTTTGAGCACTTCCACAGTTATTAATTGGAGGGCTTTCTTTGTCAGCCATTGCATGAGTTAGTATACTGTGAGGCAAGTACAATGATACACTATGCCCAGGGAGTCGAGAAAATTTTCCCGACCGGGACGGGAATCGAACCCGCCGTCTCCGGATTGGCGATCCTTAGCCTTAACCACTAAGCTAACTGGAGACCCCAATTCATCGATATCAAAAGTAAATAATTAGAATTTGTTTAGTTCTGATTCCAATACCATTCGAACGACGCATTCTTACAAACAATAAACATGTTCGTTTGGCTCACACTTTGACATTTCTCTCTGCACGATTGGCTCACAATGGCCGCTTCCGCAGATCTCTATAATGTAGGATTACTAGGGTAGGGCTAATGTGAAAGCTCTGCTTGTAATGTGTGTAGAATGACAGAGATTTCGATTATTTCAGTTAAGTCTTTAGTCATAAATTTGTAGAAATTACTGATTTTGTTTCGCATAATAGGTGAAAAGTGAGGTTACGAGACGCCACCGTATAATAAACATGTGGTATTATTCATGTTAATATTTTTTATATTCACATTTGAATACATTTGAAAAACAATTTCGTAAAATTAACGTCATGGTTTGGTAAAAACGGACGAAATCCACACAAAAATACAAAATTCTCCGCGCGAACCGCGTGACTTCCGCATCAAAAACAGTGCATGCACTGTTTTGTCGTGCGTCGCGCGGCTAAACGCTTTCCGCTTCGCATCGTTCCGCGCGCACTCTGGCATGTTATGATTGTTTTCCTTGTATTCCAATGAACGGAGTTCTGCCGCGCGTCGACGCGCGACCTGTCAAATGCCGCATTGCACCGCGCCGCGCCGCGTGACGCGTCCACTCTGGCCGGCACCTAAGAAATTTCTGTGGCACCAGAACATTTTTCTAGGAGATTGAGTTTCTTTAGGTTTATTTTCTTCAGGATAATTTGAGTTTCTCCATATATTTCACTTAGAGTTGCTTAAAACTTTTCTCCAATAATTTTTCCTGGAGTTTCTCCAAAAATGTATGCAAAAGTTTCCCCAAAAGGGCACATGAGACGCTTTATGAATCTCGCCTGATTTTTTTTTTCTTTAAGTTCGTTCAGGAGTTTCGTTTGGACAATTAAAATTGGATTCGTAAGTTTTGTTTCGAAAAATGTGTGTTTTATAATAGAAATTTAAACAAACATTGAAAATTAAACAATATTGGCAACCAAGTTGAGATTTGTTGAGAATTCTGTCAAAAACTTCGTGCTTTGTGTTTTTATGTTCTTCGGAAACGCGAAATGGAAGTATTTGCTCAGCCTTGCATTGACTGCGCTTGAAAACTGCAACTAATTTTTAAATGATTCAAGATTACATTTTTAACAAACTTTCATTTGATTTTTACCACTTATAAATAACTATAAGTTGGCTTCGTGACTTTGCTGAAATGCGGAAATACTTCGGAGTTGCGATTTCGAATCTTAGGCTGCGGCCAGAGTGGACGCGTCACGCGACGCGACGCGGTGCGGCGCGTTTTTGACGCGGCTTCCAACGCGGCTTGATAGCCACAGTGAACGCGGTGCAAAGCGTCTGTTCGTAAAGCAAACTGAAAAGTTTTCATGATTTCCGCCACCTTTGCACATAAATACTGACCATAACTATTTTATTTATATAGATTATTTTATTAAACTCACCATAATTATTTTATCTTTCAAATTACAACAAACGGTGAGAAGTTTTGATAAGATTTTTAGATATTGGAACACTTCACACCATCAATGTATAATTTCTAACTCTGGTTGCAGAGACAGTTTGTGACAGGTTCGTCTTGACAACCAGTAGCACACAATCAAAGTGAGCTGTCTCCTCTCTATCGGTTTAAAAGCCATAACATTTCAACAGTTTTCTAGAGTTATCTGATGAAAGATTTCCAGGAGATATGTGATTATTGTACTCAACCTAAAATTAAAAATGAACCATTTATCTAAATTTACCTTCAACTGCTATTTATTTCAGATGATTCAGAAGAGGTATACATTTGGGATAATGGTGATTTCCTAACCTCAAATCTACCCGCCCTACAGGTACAAATTTTGAAATTTTATGAACAAGTGAGCTTGCAGTCAGAGCTACCACAGGGTTGTATACGTAAAAAATGGCACCCCTTCGTTTATTTTTAAACAGCAATGCAATGAAACAAGTTGGTAAAACATGGGTAGGGGTAATGTGAAAGCTCTGCTTGTAATGGATGTAGAATGACAGAGATTTCGATTATTTCCGTTAAGTCGTTAGTCATAAATTTGAAGGAATTACTTATTTTGATTCGCAAAATAGGTGAAAAGTGAGGTTACGAGACGCCACCGGATAATAAACATGTGATATTATTCATGTTAATATATTTTACATTCACATTTGAATACATTTGAAAAACAATTTCGTAAAATTAGCGCCATGATTTTGTAAAAACGGACGAAATCCACACAAAAATACAAAATTATCCGCGCGAACCGCATGACTTCCGCATCAAAAACAGTGCATGCACTGTTTTTGAGTGCGTCGCGCGGCTAAACGCTTTCCGCTTCGCATCGTTCCGCGCGCACTCTGGCATGTTATGATTGTTTTCCCTGTATTCTAATGAACGGAGTTCTGCCGCGCGTCGACGCGTGACCTGTCAAATGCCGCATTGCACCGCGCCGCGCCGCGTGACGCGTCCACTCTGGCTGGCACCTTACCAGAACGGATTGTTCTTTTTGTTAATTTGTATTCAACACTGTAAAAAATGATCAGCAATTTTTTTGTTTGATTTCTCAATCAATTTAACGAGTTATTTCAAATAATCGTTCAAAAATTTGATTCGTCTTAAAGTACTCCGCGGGCCGCATCTTAAGGCTTGGAGGGCTGCATGCGGCCCGCGGGCCGCAGGATGAGCACCACTGATCTAAATTAACAATGTTTCAATCGTTTTATTTTATTTTTAATTTTTAACACACAACTTTTAGAGGCGTTCATTATGATTTCGCCTTTTTATTTTTTTAACCGAAATTGTAATGTTAACATAGCAAAGAAAAAAAATGTTATCATTATTTTAGTTGAATGATTAATGTACGTATTTTAACATTAACAAAGAGAATTGCAATAAAAAAAAATAATGAAAAACACGGTTTTTAATTGGTGTTAAACATTCATTAAAAAATTTAATAAGCGATATTTTTTGTCGTGTATTGAATGTAAAGTCAACCACAGTGTAAGAAATGTAGACTATTTCAACAAGAATACTATTTGGATTGACTAGTAATAATGTCGAAAAGTTTTCGTGAGTTTTCAGTTTGTGTTGAATGATTTGTATGAAATTTACGAATAGTTTCTGTTGAATACGCGTCCGAGGTGGCCGTGATAGTCGTAATACGAAATAAGACGTACGCGAATTCAATTATATAAAACACTTTAAAACTACTTTTATTAAAAGACGACTGTTACATGTATAGTGCGATACTCGAGTAAGGCGGAAGTCGTAATGACATTTTAGATCTGACGTAGCATCAATCGCATGACAGTCCAGCTGTCAGGAAAGAGCCCAGTGGTAAAGCGAGGAGTCGGTCAGTATGAGACCGTGCTCCCAGCTCTGCTCCATTCGCCCCAACATCTCCCCCGTTAAATCTGTTGGTACAGGTTGAACCGCGCAGGCATCCTTCTAATGCGCGAAGAACGTCGAGGCTGCTGTACTACAGGTGTGCTTGACCTTGCTGACTCGATGTTGGAGGACTTGGTTGGTGGTGCTTCAGTTGAGGGGTTCGGAAGGACGGCCTGGCCTGGAGTACCTTCCGACGGAGGTGATATCGACGGAACATCCATATTGCCGACCGAGGTAGGCGTCGTTGAATGTCCAGATGTTGGTGGTAGGTTTGGTTCCTGCAAGTTCCATGCTGCCAGTAGGACATCCAAAGGTAGGGCTGAAGGTTTTCTTGGCTTGGCTGGCTCTGGTACAGGTCCGGAATTCGATGAAGAACGTGTTCTTAACTGGTTCACGTGCGAGCGTACTAGACGACGATTATCTGCCCACACATTATACATAACTTGTCCTATCTTCTCCAGAACCGTTCCAGGTGTCCAACTCCACTTATTCCCGTTGTATAACTTCACGTAGACCAGGTCGTTTCGTTGGAATGACCGGCGGCTTGCCGGATGCCCTTCTGCTTCGTGTTGACGATTGGATGGTGGTCGCAACAGTTCCAAATTTGTTCGGATTCGCCGGCCGAACATCGCTTCTGCTGGTGACAACCCGTTCGGTGCGGACGTGTTCGGCGTGCTCCTGTATGTCAACAGAAACAGGTCCAAAGCTTCTTGCATTGACCCCTTTCCTTCGCGAATTTTCTTCGTTGCTCGTTTGAACGTGTCAACAAACCGCTCTACCTGCCCGTTGGATTGGGGGTGGAACGGTGCTGTGGTGATATGTTGAATGCCATTGGTGTTGCAAAATTCGGCAAACTCCGCACTCGTAAATTGAGTGCCGTTATCGGAGACGAGCGTTTCCGGCATTCCTAGCCGAGCGAAGAGACTGCGGAGAATCCTTATCGTTGCCGGTGCCGTAATCCGGGTTGTTTGCACTATTTCCGGCCACTTGGAGTGCGAGTCCACCACCAGAAGAAAATAATCACCGTCGAGAGGCCCTGCGTAATCGACATGCACTCGTTGCCATGGCCGTTGCGATTTTGGCCAGGGAACCGGCGCAGCATGGGCTGGAGACTTGGCAACTAGTGCGCAGTGAGGGCACGCTTTCACAAAATCCGTAATTTCGCTGTCGATAGAAGGCCAGTATACATACGATCGGGCTATGGCCTTCATCCTCTGGATCCCAGGGTGTCCTTGGTGTAGCTGCTCCAGGCACCGTTTTCGCAATTGCTTCGGAATGACGAGCCGTTCCCCGAAAATAATGCAGTCTTGGACGGACGTCAGCGAGTCTTGGTGATGATACAGCTTGTGCAACTCGCGATCCGCTGTAGGCACTGGAACTTCGTGCCAACCTTCCTGGATGCATTTCAGCGCTTTGCTGAGGACCGGGTCCTTTTTGGTGCCTTGCTGGACATCGCTGAAATTGAGTGGAAGAACGTTGAACGAGTCAAAGGCTACTGACCTGACATCATCCTCAAGCGAGACTGCTGCTATAACGTAGTCTTCGTCTGGTTTAGCGTGCTGATTTATGAGGCGCGACAAGACATCCACCTGACCGAACTTCTCTGTAGCCACATATTCGATCGTAAAATCATACATGAGCAGCATAAGTGCCCACCGCTGCAGCCGGTTGGCTGTATAAACGGGAATGCCTTTCTTGGCCCCGAAAATGCGCAGCAGTGGTGCATGGTCCGTCTGTAGCCGGAACTTACGACCAAACACCATACGATGAAATTTCGTGACTGCGAAGATAATAGCCAGTCCTTCACGGTCGATTTGGCTATAATTCCGCTCGGCAGCAGTGAGCGCTCTCGATGCATGCTGAACCACTTTTATCGACCCGTCTGGAAAACGATGACTGATCGTGGCACCCAGACCTATCGACGACGCATCAGCTGCAACGATAATCTCCAGGGCTGGATTATAATGCGTCAAAAGCAGGTCGGACGTTAGTATCTCCTTAAACTTGTCGAAAGCAGCCTGGCATTCGGCGGTCCACTCGAACTTTGCTCCTGCTTTCAACAACTGGTCCAACGGATATCGGATGGCACGCATGTTTGGCACAAATTTGCCATAGAAATTTACCGCGCCAAGGAAGGCGCGCACGCCCGACACATCCACAGGTGCAGGCATTTGCCTGATTGCTTCGACCTTCGCCGGGTCTGGCCGGACGCCATGCTGATCAGTTAAGTGACCCAGGTATTTGATTTGGGCCTGACCGAACGAACACTTTTCCAGCCGCACTGTAAACCCAAACTCCTGAAGCCGTCGAAATAGTGCCACTAGATTCCGCCAATGTTCTTCTTCGTCCTTGCCTCCTACGATGACGTCGTCCAGGTAGCCGCAGGTGTGCTCAAGACCTGCTAACATGGCATCGACCACCTGCTGGAACGCTCCTGGTGCTGCTTTAACTCCGGGCGCAAGACGATTTACTCTGTAAATGCCCCGGTGAGTATTTATGGACAGCAGATTGCTAGAGGCTTCGTCGACTTCCAACTGCAAATAGGATTCCGACATGTCGATGATACTAAAGACTTTGCAGTTACCAAGCTTCACAAAAATGTCCTGCGGTAGCGGGAGGGGGTATTGGTTCGGCTGCAGCGCATCATTTAACCCAGTGGAGTAGTCCCCACATATCCGGATATTCCCGTTGGCTTTCCGGACGACCACAATCGGAGCGGCCCACTCCGAATAGTCCACCGGCGTTATAATCTTCATCCGCTCGAGCCGATCCAACTCATCATCCACTGCTTGGTACACTGAATACGCTACCGGCCGTTTAGGACGGAACACTGGTTGTTGATTCGGCTTCAGTTCTAGTTTCACAACCACTTTCGAGCACTTGCCCAGCGACGTACTGAACACTTCTGGGAATTCAGTCTTCAACCGTTCTACGATAGTAGGGGAACTCGTGACCTTATTACACAACGCACTGATCGGTACCGCATCCAACTGGAAAGCGTCTATCAAATCCAACCCCAAAATATGCAGGTTGCGATTCACTACAAAAACCGTACCGACTTGGGTCACACCGTTTACCGTAATCGAACAATCGAATTCCGACACTAGCTTCAAACTGTCTCCGGACGCCGCCTTTGCTTTGACGGACGGCGATCGCGACGGAGGTTTTCCTAGCCGTTTCCAAGTGTCCACAGAAATCACACTAATGTCCGACGCAGTGTCTAACTGTAACCGCACAAAAACACCGTTCAGCACTACGGGAACGAATCTTCTTCGGCCGCGGACCATATCGACCGACACTGTCACTGTCTTCGTCTCCACCGTAATGCTCTGGGACTTCCGCTTGAATTGACGACGAGGAGCAGGTTTCTTCGCACTGGCACAATAGCCCTCTTTGTGGCCATACTGACTGCAGTCTGCACACCGATGGGACTTGAAACTGCAATCCCTGCTATAATGCATGCCACCGCAGCTCCAACACGGACCCGATGGCCTTTTCGGGGTGCTGCTTGTAAACTGCGGCTTCGAAGAACTCTCCTGCTTTGAGCTAAAACGCTTCTGGAACCGCTGGTGTCGCCTAATCTGATTCACGGAACTTCCACTTCCTTCGATCATAGCCGTGTCATGTCGAAGGTTGAGCAATCTCTGGCACTCGGAGGACAATTGCTCCAACGTTACATTTGTGCGCTCCTCTATCCGAGAAAGAAGTCTCGTTCTCACTTCCGCATCTGCTTCCGATTTTAACCCGCACACAAACACTAAGCTTTTGAATTCTTCTTCCGTCAGCTTTCCTAGCTCGAATTCCACACAGCACTTATTTACACGGCATGCGTATGAAACGTAATCTTCTGTCGGCCCCTTGCTTATCTGAAGACAACGGTAACGCTTGCTGAGCACCGACTCCGCTGCACCGAAGAGGCTCTTCAATTTGGATACCGCCTCATCGAACGTGAAATCCTTGGGTGCTTTCGGCATGATGAAGCTGATGAACCGTTCATGCTCAGTGGTTCCCAACTTCCGCATTAACAGCCGGACCTTCGCAGCATCATCTAACCTCGCAGCGTCACGAGCAAAGAGATCGTCATATCGAGCGAACCAAGCAGCAAACGTGCCGCCGCCCTCGACATCATACCGGAATTCTTTTATGTTCCCGGCGAGCGAATCCAGGATCGTTTCTGCTCCTACCGGCACTTGAACTTGAAGATTCCGGAGCGCATCACCTTGCTGCTGCAAGAAAAGCTTCTGCTGCTCCTGTGTCTCACGATGGTTATTGAGAAGTTGGTTAGTTACGAGCGACTGTTGCTGCAGCTGCTGGAGGACTTGCAGAATTAGTGCGTCCATCGGAATCGGCTGCTGTTGATGCAGTTGCTGCTCTGGCGGTTGCTGGTTCATGTTCACCGGAGAAGGGGATCGATCCGGACTTTCATCCACCGCCAGCCTTTTCCTTTTCCGCGTGGGAGGCGTGATTTTTCCGTTCACTCACTAACCGCGCGAACGAAACGAAACCACGAATACCGAGTCGCCACTGTTGAATACGCGTCCGAGGTGGCCGTGATAGTCGTAATACGAAATAAGACGTACGCGAATTCAATTATATAAAACACTTTAAAACTACTTTTATTAAAAGACGACTGTTACATGTATAGTGCGATACTCGAGTAAGGCGGAAGTCGTAATGACATTTTAGATCTGACGTAGCATCAATCGCATGACAGTCCAGCTGTCAGGAAAGAGCCCAGTGGTAAAGCGAGGAGTCGGTCAGTATGAGACCGTGCTCCCAGCTCTGCTCCATTCGCCCCAACAGTTTCTTTGAAAAATGACTATTAAAATAGCATCAGAAATCAAAGTGCCTTATCAGACCCGATTGTTAAGTCACTTTTGGTCTATTCTGGACATAATGAAGCATTCAAATTTTGACAGCACAGCTGCCAAAAAGTGCCTATTCAAAAAATATTCAATAGTGAAAATAGTGTAAAGTTTTCAAAAATATTGGTTTACTGGACCAGTTTTCAATTTTACAGAGTTGGTGTCTTCGGCAAGATAGTGTATTTTAGTAGTACCTACAAACTTGTAGAACATATCACGTTAAAATTTTACGATATAATCATGGAAAAGTTCAAAAAACTGATTTTGAGGTAGTGTTTTAAAACTTTCATATTTTCTCCCCAAAACTGAAGTCCAAGCTATATGGTGTCTTCAGCAAAGTTACGTGAAATTACTTGTTCTACAATTTTGCTGAAGACAACTACCCTCTAAAAAAATATTTTGAAAAAAATAATTTTTTGCTCTGGTTCACCTTACAGTTTTACCATACAGTGAATATGCACAAATATAGAGAAGATTTTTCTGAACATATCTTCCAAAGACACCTAGAGTAAGGTGGGGCAAAAGTTCGACCTTAGTTTAAAATTCAATTTTTTCCAAGGAATCTAAGCAGACACAAATAAATGAATACCGTATGGTGATTCTACCATCTATGAGCTAAAATTTTGCTGAACAAAGTTACTCCAAATGTCTTTTTAATTTTGAGTTACAACACTTTTTGTATGTGTGTGTCTAATTCGAACTCTTACCCCACCACTGGGGCAAAAGTTCGAATCTAGTGTTTGTGGTATTTCACTAACCTTAGCACACTATTTCGACACCTTGGTAATTGGAATACCTAAAACCAATTAATATTTGATGTTGGAACTGGAATACACTTTAAAGTTCGATCTGGATTTTACCCAAATCAGGGTTAAATTTATTTCACCAAAAATTAGTAGTTTTCCGCCAAATTCAGATAAAACAACATTTTTTTTCAACTTTGATCGAATTTTCTCACTGATTCCATCATTTTTAGAGATAATATGTACATTTTGCAGAATTTCATGGTTTTACTTAATGTTGCCACATGACTCGAACTCTTGCCCCCCAATTCGAACTTTTGCCCCACTATGTATAAAATATGATTTCCAAATCTTTTTTGCAAAAAGTTATACATGCTAAAGCATCTTCAAAATATACCTAGTTACGCCCCAAAATAAAATATCGAATTCGATTTCATTACAATTCCATTACATGCGTTGGAAGGACCATCGGATATTACAATTTTTTGATCAAAAAACAACATTTTGTCATAACTTTTCGAAATATTGATCAATTTTCATAATTTTTGGAGTGAAAGACTCTTTTTCAAAAAGGCTTCGAACAACCTTGACACCCGAAAGATGTAATTTGAATTAAGCTCAAAAACTTCAAAAGAAACTCTTGCCCCACTCGAACTTTTGCCCCACTTTACTCTATATGCTAAAATACCAACTAATAGCTCTTAGAGGTTTTGATCGTCTTTTTACCCTTCTTACACCCATAAGAAGGGTATAAATACCGCTTGGAAAACCGACTTTCGATCCGAGGCCCGCAGGGCCGAGTCACATATACCAATCAACTCAGCTCGACGAATTGAGCAAATGTGTGTATGTGTGTGTGTATGTGTGTGTGTATGTATGTTACAAAAAAATGTCACTCACGGTTCTCAGCCGTCTGTTGACCGATTTGAGTTCTCTTGGAAGCAAATGAAAGCTACTACATCCTAGTAGAACGCTATTGAATTTTATTTTGATTGGACGTTCGGTTACCGAGATATCTTTCAAAGAGTGCTAGGGAGTAGTACAACTTAATTATTTTAGATATTTTTGACAAAGTGTATCACCATAAATTTCTCAGCCGTCTATCAACCGATTTGGGTTCTTAAGGCCCCAAACGAAAGCTACTACATCCTAGTAGAACGCTATTGAATTTTTTTTTGATTGGACGTTCGGTTACCGCGATATCTTTCAAAGAGTGCTAGGGAGTAGTGCAACTTAATTATTTTAGATATTTTTGACAAAGTGTATCACCATAAATTTCTCAGCCGTCTATCAACCGAATCGGGTTCTTAAGGCTCGAAACGAAAGCTACTGCACCCTAGAAGAACGCTTTTGAATTTCATTCCGATTGGACATTTTGTAACCGAGATATCTTTCGGGGAGTACTTTGGAGTAATACAACTTAACTTTTTAAGAGGTTTTTGACAAAATGCTTCATAATAAATGAATCAGCCGTGTGTCAATCGATTTGAGTTTCTCAGCATCAAATGAAAGCTACAGCATCTAAGTAGTATGCTATTAAATTTTATGCCGTTTGGACATTTTGTTTCCGAGATATCTTTCCACGAGTACTAAGGAGTAATGAAATTTACGCTTTTGAGAGATTTTTGATAAAATGTATCGTAATACATTTCTCAGCCGTTTGTCAACAGATTTTTTATGATCATATTTGGTTACACAAGTTAGTTATACATAAAAATGCAATTGCATCAAATACATAAAAGCTACTATCTCTTTGTTATATTTGAGCTTAATAAACAGTAGCAAAAATATCACGGAATGTATGTAGGAAAAGCCTTTTTACCCTTCTTACACCCATAAGAAGGGTATAAATACCGCTTGGAAAACCGACTTTCGATCCGAGGCCCGGAGGGCCGAGTCTCATATACCAATGAACTCAGCTCGACGAACTGAGCAAATGTCTGTATGTGTGTGTGTGTATGTGTGTATGTGTGTGTGTGTGTGTATGTGCGTTACAAAAAAAAGTCACGCACGTTTCTCAGCCGTCTGTCAACCGATTTGAGTTCTCTTGGAAGCAAATGAAAGCTACTACATCCTAGTAGAACGCTATTGATTTTTTTTCAATTGGACGTTTGGTTACCGAGATATCTCTCGAAGAGTACTTATGAGTCATACATCTAAACTTTTTGAGATTTTTGACCAAGTGTATCATAATAAATATTTCGGCCGTTTGTCAGTCGATTTGGGTTCTCTTAGCACCAAATGAAAGCTACAACATCTTAGTAGATCGCCCAGAAATTTTATTTCGATTGGACATTTGATTACAGAGATATCTTTCGAAGAGTACTTAGGAGTTATACAATTAAACTTTTTGAGATTTTTAACAAAATGCATCATATTAAACATCTCAGTCGTCTGTCAACCGATTTGGGTTCTCTTGGCACCAAATGAAAGCCACAACATCCTAGTAGATTGCCCAGAAATTTTATTTCGATTGGACATTTGTTTATCGAGATATCTTTCAAAGAGTACTTAGGATTTATACAACTAAACTTTTTGAGATTTTTGCCAAGTGCATCATAATAAATATCTCAGCCGTCTGTAAACCGATTTCGGTTCTCCTGGCACCAAATGAAAGCTACAATATCCTAGTAGAACCCTATACAATTTTATTAGGATTGGACATTTGGTTACTGAAATATCTTTCAAAGAGTACTTGAGAGTAATACAGGTTAACTTTTTGAGAGATTTTTGAGAAAGTGTATCATAATAAATATCTCAGCCATCTGTCAACCTATTTGGGTTCTCTAAGCACCAAATGAAAGCTACAATATTCTTGTAAAAGGTTCTGAAATTTTATTTCGATTGGACATTTGGTTACTGAGATATCCTTCGAAGAGTATTTCAATAAATTCCTTTTTTACCCTTCTTACACCCATAAGAAGGGTATAAATACCGCTTGGAAAACCGACTTTCGATCCGAGGCCCGGAGGGCCGAGTCTCATATACCAATGAACTCAGCTCGACGAACTGAGCAAATGTCTGTATGTGTGTATGTGTGTGTGTGTGTGTGTATGTGCGTTACAAAAAAAAGTCACGCACGTTTCTCAGCCGTCTGTCAACCGATTTGAGTTCTCTTGGAAGCAAATGAAAGCTACTACATCCTAGTAGAACGCTATTGATTTTTTTTTCAATTGGACGTTTGGTTACCGAGATATCTCTCGAAGAGTACTTATAAGTCATACATCTAAACTTTTTGAGATTTTTGACCAAGTGTATCATAATAAATATTTCGGCCGTTTGTCAGTCGATTTGGGTTCTCTTAGCACCAAATGAAAGCTACAACATCTTAGTAGATCGCCCAGAAATTTTATTTCGATTGGACATTTGATTACAGAGATATCTTTCGAAGAGTACTTAGGAGTTATACAATTAAACTTTTTGAGATTTTTAACAAAATGCATCATATTAAACATCTCAGTCGTCTGTCAACCGATTTGGGTTCTCTTGGCACCAAATGAAAGCCACAACATCCTAGTAGATTGCCCAGAAATTTTATTTCGATTGGACATTTGTTTATCGAGATATCTTTCAAAGAGTACTTAGGATTTATACAACTAAACTTTTTGAGATTTTTGCCAAGTGCATCATAATAAATATCTCAGCCGTCTGTAAACCGATTTCGGTTCTCCTGGCACCAAATGAAAGCTACAATATCCTAGTAGAACCCTATACAATTTTATTAGGATTGGACATTTGGTTACTGAAATATCTTTCAAAGAGTACTTGAGAGTAATACAGGTTAACTTTTTGAGAGATTTTTGAGAAAGTGTATCATAATAAATATCTCAGCCATCTGTCAACCTATTTGGGTTCTCTAAGCACCAAATGAAAGCTACAATATTCTTGTAAAAGGTTCTGAAATTTTATTTCGATTGGACATTTGGTTACTGAGATATCCTTCGAAGAGTATTTCAATAAATTCCTTTTTTACCCTTCTTACACCCATAAGAAGGGTATAAATACCGCTTGGAAAACCGACTTTCGATCCGAGGCCCGGAGGGCCGAGTCTCATATACCAATGAACTCAGCTCGACGAACTGAGCAAATGTCTGTATGTGTGTATGTGTGTGTGTGTGTGTGTATGTGCGTTACAAAAAAAAGTCACGCACGTTTCTCAGCCGTCTGTCAACCGATTTGAGTTCTCTTGGAAGCAAATGAAAGCTACTACATCCTAGTAGAACGCTATTGATTTTTTTTTTCAATTGGACGTTTGGTTACCGAGATATCTCTCGAAGAGTACTTATGAGTCATACATCTAAACTTTTTGAGATTTTTGACCAAGTGTATTATAATAAATATTTCGGCCGTTTGTCAGTCGATTTGGGTTCTCTTAGCACCAAATGAAAGCTACAACATCTTAGTAGATCGCCCAGAAATTTTATTTCGATTGGACATTTGATTACAGAGATATCTTTCGAAGAGTACTTAGGAGTTATACAATTAAACTTTTTGAGATTTTTAACAAAATGCATCATATTAAACATCTCAGTCGTCTGTCAACCGATTTGGGTTCTCTTGGCACCAAATGAAAGCCACAACATCCTAGTAGATTGCCCAGAAATTTTATTTCGATTGGACATTTGTTTATCGAGATATCTTTCAAAGAGTACTTAGGATTTATACAACTAAACTTTTTGAGATTTTTGCCAAGTGCATCATAATAAATATCTCAGCCGTCTGTAAACCAATTTCGGTTCTCCTGGCACCAAATGAAAGCTACAATATCCTAGTAGAACCCTATACAATTTTATTAGGATTGGACATTTGGTTACTGAAATATCTTTCAAAGAGTACTTGAGAGTAATACAGGTTAACTTTTTGAGAGATTTTTGAGAAAGTGTATCATAATAAATATCTCAGCCATCTGTCAACCTATTTGGGTTCTCTAAGCACCAAATGAAAGCTACAATATTCTTGTAAAACGTTCTGAAATTTTATTTCGATTGGACATTTGGTTACTGAGATATCCTTCGAAGAGTATTTCAATAAATTCCTTTTTACCCTTCTTACACCCATAAGAAGGGTATAAATACCGCTTGGAAAACCGACTTTCGATCCGAGGCCCGGAGGGCCGAGTCTCATATACCAATGAACTCAGCTCGACGAACTGAGCAAATGTCTGTATGTGTGTGTGTGTGTGTATGTGTGTATGTGTGTGTGTGTGTATGTGCGTTACAAAAAAAAGTCACGCACGTTTCTCAGCCGTCTGTCAACCGATTTGAGTTCTCTTGGAAGCAAATGAAAGCTACTACATCCTAGTAGAACGCTATTGATTTTTTTTTTCAATTGGACGTTTGGTTACCGAGATATCTCTCGAAGAGTACTTATGAGTCATACATCTAAACTTTTTGAGATTTTTGACCAAGTGTATCATAATAAATATTTCGGCCGTTTGTCAGTCGATTTGGGTTCTCTTAGCACCAAATGAAAGCTACAACATCTTAGTAGATCGCCCAGAAATTTTATTTCGATTGGACATTTGATTACAGAGATATCTTTCGAAGAGTACTTAGGAGTTATACAATTAAACTTTTTGAGATTTTTAACAAAATGCATCATATTAAACATCTCAGTCGTCTGTCAACCGATTTGGATTCTCTTGGCACCAAATGAAAGCCACAACATCCTAGTAGATTGCCCAGAAATTTTATTTCGATTGGACATTTGTTTATCGAGATATCTTTCAAAGAGTACTTAGGATTTATACAACTAAACTTTTTGAGATTTTTGCCAAGTGCATCATAATAAATATCTCAGCCGTCTGTAAACCAATTTCGGTTCTCCTGGCACCAAATGAAAGCTACAATATCCTAGTAGAACCCTATACAATTTTATTAGGATTGGACATTTGGTTACTGAAATATCTTTCAAAGAGTACTTGAGAGTAATACAGGTTAACTTTTTGAGAGATTTTTGAGAAAGTGTATCATAATAAATATCTCAGCCATCTGTCAACCTATTTGGGTTCTCTAAGCACCAAATGAAAGCTACAATATTCTTGTAAAAGGTTCTGAAATTTTATTTCGATTGGACATTTGGTTACTGAGATATCCTTCGAAGAGTATTTCAATAAATTCCTTTTTACCCTTCTTACACCCATAAGAAGGGTATAAATATCGCCCGAAAAACCGACTTTCGATCCGAGGCCCGGAGGGCCGAGTCTCATATACCAATGAACTCAGCTCGACGAACTGAGCAAATGTCTGTATGTGTGTGTGTATGTGTGTATGTGTGTATGTGTGTGTGTGTATGTGCGTTACAAAAAAAAGTCACGCACGTTTCTCAGCCGTCTGTCAACCGATTTGAGTTCTCTTGGAAGCAAATGAAAGCTACTACATCCTAGTAGAACGCTATTGAATTTTTTTTCGATTGGACGTTTGGTTACCGAGATATCTCTCGAAGAGTACTTATGAGTCATATTTCTAAACTTTTTAAGATTTTTGACCAAGTGTAACATAATAAATATTTCGGCCGTTTGTCAATCGATTTAAGTTCTCTTGGCACCAAATGAAAGCTACAGCATCCTAGTAGATCACCCAGAAATTTTATTTCGATTGGACATTTGGTTACAGAGATATCTTTCGAAGAGTACTTAGGATTTATTCAACTAAACTTTTTGAGATTTTTGACCAATTGTATAATAATAAATATCTTAGCCGTCTGTCAACCGATTTCGGTTATCCTGGCACCAAATGAAAGCTACAACATTCTAGTAGAACCCTATACAATTTCATTACAATTGGACATTTGATTATCGAGATATCTTTCAAAGAGTACTTGGGAGTAATACAGGTTAACTTTTTGAGAGATTTTGGACCAAGGGTACCATAATAAATATCTCAGCTATCTGTCAACCGATTTGGGTTCTCTAAGCACTAAATGAAAGCTACAGCTTATCCTTGTATAAGGCCCTGAAATTTTATTTCGATTCGTCATTTGATTACTGAGATATCTTACGAAGAGAATTTCATTAAATTCTTTTTTTATTATTGTATTCACTTGTTATCTTGCATTAGTTTTTCACCAGTCTATGGGAAATTATTTTTCAATAAATTATGCTGATATCATACAAAGTGTATTCTAGCAGGTTATTGTTTTCAACAAAATTATAATAAACAAATTACAAATACACATGAATTTTATGAAAACTAACAATATGTTAAATGAAAGCTTTGAATTTATATATTGTGGGAAAAATGCAAGAACCGGACAGCCAAAATAAATAGTTAATGCCAAAACTGATTAACTTAGTAGATATATCATTTTTGTCCTTTTTACACCATAACCATGAATACCAAGTACTTCGGAGCCAATTTATTCGACTGATTAAGAGATATTAGACAAAGTGCATCTCGCTGATTTTCTTTCCCATTTGTTAATCGATTCAAGATCTTTTGGTAGTTAACAAAAGATACAATATTCCAGAATATGTAAGCTATTTTTTAAATATTCCATACAAGATTCTAGGAGGTGTTTGGCATTTCTGGTAGTTTAGTCCATGGTCTATGATGCTATTTTGGAAACCAATCCACTAGATGCCAAATCCACAATACTTTTGGTCAATTACACAAAATAAATATGTTAAATACAAATAATACGACAATAATTTTAATAAGTGTAAGAAGGGTTCTGTTCACCATAGGTGGATTAAATCGGGTTTTTCAGTATGGTCCCACTGTGCGGTGGTCCTCTACCGACACGGGACATGGAGCATTAGTATGGGACTCGCTGGTATGGAAAAAATAAATCCTCGCTCCAGTCGACTTTTTGGATTCCATTTAGGTCCCATATGAAGTGTACAAAATTTCAGCGCAATCGGTGAAACTATAATTTAGCGCAAGCGGTTCAAAGTTGTCATAGGATTTACTATGGGAACAGTTACACTTTCAAACAAAAAATCCCAGAGGTCGCCCTTTGTCTCCTTAATTCAAATCGATCAACGTTCCTTGTAGAAAAATCATTTATGAAACTTTCTTTCGAAGACCGCAAAACGATTGGATGCTTGTGGAAAAAGTTATTGATTTATTACCAATTAGTGATCCAACGAACGGCTTTTTGTTTTGTTTTATCAGCAGCACTGCTGCTGCCGTTGTTGCATGGGCTGGTGGGAGGCATCACCACCCCCAGAAACAGCAGCAGCCAAGGCAGCAGCTACAGTGCTGCTGATAAAACAAAACAAAAAGCCGTTCGTTGGATCACTAATTGGTAATAAATCAATAACTTTTTCCACAAGCATCCAATCGTTTTGCGGTCTTCGAAAGAAAGTTTCATAAATGATTTTTCTACAAGGAACGTTGATCAATTTGAATTAAGGAGACAAAGGGCGACCTCTGGGATTTTTTGTTTGAAAGTGTAACTTTTCCCATAGTAAATCCTATGACAACTTTGAACCGCTTGCGCTAAATTATAGTTTCACCGATTGCGCTGAAATTTTGCACAGTTCATATGGGACCTAAATGGAATCAAAAAAGTCGACTGGAGCGAGAATTTGATCTTTGTCCCATACTAATGGACCATGCTCGTGGAAGACCTGCAAGCAATCGGAATTTTCCAGTGACGCGTGCTAAGGACGATCTTAAGCGGCGTACAGGAGAATGATGTGTGGAGGCGAAGAATGAACCACGAGCACGCTGCGTTCTAAGACGAGCCCAGCATCCAGAAGGTTGCCGCTGGGCAGAATTAGAAGTAGAATTGTAGCATCAGTGTTTAAGTAAAGATGTTGTACATATTTAACCCTAGGTTGTGTTTCTTGGATGATCCCTGTTTCTTTCCGGTTATTTTAGTTTGTCCGCTTTACCAAAATTGTCAAGGGATAAATCATAGTTCTGAACTTGCCAAGCATTCAATCTGCATTGATCGGCAGTACATAGTGTTTAGACTACCACACCCTGTCGGATACAACTAGCAACTACAATCTATATCCTTGAGTGTCATTCGGCTTTCGGTATGTCCCAATTATAACAAATTGAACCAGATCGTTTAGTGTTATCACCATTAGTAGGCATCAATTATATTACGTGTGGGTGCTTACTGTTGTTATGATCCGGTAAGTAGACAAATGAAATAAATGAGACCGCTTGTAGCTTGACAAGGAGATGCTTTCTTTCTACTATCACTCACCCTATCCCGCGTTTTCTTTAGTAGAGAAAAGCAAACGGTTGCATTTTGTGTGCTTTTAAATGGAGGAACAATGCTGCCAATAGGCTGCATTCCGTAAGCAAAAAGCAATTGATAAGGGAAAACGTGCAAAAAACTTACTTAAAAACGAGTTGAGTACTAAAAAGACGATGAGATGTTCTTAACCGTCCAACTCTCCAGCGGCACACGCATCTCCGTAGCTCTTGCCTTGTTTCTCCTCCGGGTTCAGCTTGATCATATCATCGATACGCAGGATGGTGATTGCGGCTTCCGTTGCAAACTTGAGGGATTTGATTTTCGACATGGCCGGTTCCAGCACTCCAGCCTTCTTGTTGTCCTTGACCACTCCCTCGACAAGATCCAGACCGCACCACTTCAGGTGGGCGTGGTCGACCTTGGTCTGACTGGAATTGTGATAGGCACGGAGCTTGGCCACCAGATCAGTGGCATCCTTGGCGGCATTCACGGCCAACGTTTTTGGAATAACCAAAAGGGACTTGGCAAATTCGGCAATCGCCAGCTGTTCCCGAGAACTCAATGAGGTAGCAAAGTTCTCCAAATAGATGGATAGCGCTGCCTCAACGCAACCGCCGCCGGCTACGACTTTCTTTCCTTCCAACACTCGCTTCGCCACACACAGTGCATCATGAATCGAACGTTCCATTTCGTCGCAGTAGAAATCGTTCGGACCTCGCAGAATGATCGAAGCGGCCGTGCGGGCCTTAGGGCCACGAATCATGATCAGCTCATCGTCACAGATGAACTCCTGCACAACTTCGGCTGCTTCGCCGACGTAGCTTGCTTCGAAGCTCTCTTCCCCATCCATGTTAGTAAGCGAGGTCAGGAACGCTGCACCGGTGGCCTTAGCTATACGCTTCAAGTCCGATTTCTTCACCCGTCGTACGGCCATGGCTCCAGCCTCAACGAAATACTTAAGGCAGAGATCGTCGATTCCTCCGCTACACAAGACGACATTCACACCCGTAGCCAGGATCTTCTCGATCTTTTCCTTGGTGATGTCCAGTTCACGCGAGCGGATGCCCTCCAGCTTCTCGGGATCGGTGATCAACACCTGAAAAAAAAACAAACGAATATATTGAGGTTCCGTTTTTTTACATGGACATTTTTGTTTGAAATGTAGCGTGCAACGGATTTGAATAAAAATAAATCTTTCTCCTTACCTGCACTCCCATCTTCATCTTTGTCTTCTGCAGAGAAAAGTCCAGACAGGCAATCTTTGCGTTGCTAATCTTCTTCGGCATCTGCTGGGAGGCGATCGTGCAATTCAGAGCATACCCTTGCACGAGAACACTCTCACGGGCCGATTTTCCATGCGCCTTCAGCACATTGACCGCCTTAATCGGGTACATGGGATTTCCTTTCGGGTCGATAATTTTGACGGCCTGCGCTGCATCCACCACCATGGCCGAGAAGAAATCCGCATCAGCTCCGATAATTTTCGAGCTCATCGACGTCTTCGCAACGTTGACCAGCGTTTCGCGACCCAATTCATCCACCGGTGCAGTCAGATGCTCCGAAATGTACTTGCAGGCTTCCTTGCAGGCCAGGCGGTACCCGGCAATGATCGACGTCGGGTGGATTTTTTGCTTGACCAGTTCGTCGGCGTTCTTCAGTAGTTCGGCCGCAATGATCACAACGGATGTGGTACCATCGCCAACCTCTTCGTCCTGCAACTGAGCCAGCTCACACAGGACTTTGGCAGCCGGGTGTTCCACTTCCAACATCCGCAGAATGGTGGCACCATCGTTTGTGACTGTCACATCTCCGATGTCGTCGACCAGCATCTTGTCGAGTCCGACTGGTCCCAGGGACGATTTGACAATGTTGGCGATTGAGGAAGCAGCCATCACTGGAAAAGAAGAAAGATTTATTATTTAGATTATTTGTTTTGATAAAGTTTACGGAGAATGTTCAAGACATGATGTTAAAATAATCCGTGAATTCTGGAGATGCAAATGCAAAAGTCGAGAGAAAAAGTTTTTTGAGCTGGAGAGACAAGGTTTATCGTCGTGGAGAGTCGCCTACACAATTATTCAGCAAACTTTGAGACAAAACCACAAGGCAACAGCCATCCATAAATTGTTCTTTGATAGCACGCTTCTGAGCTGAGAAAACAACAGGTGAGTGTGACTCTTTGCAAGTGAGTGTTGCCATCCTTGGTCGGCGAATCAATTTCGTAGGAGGTTGAATGCTGCATGTACCACCGTGCACCGTACGAGAGTGAATGAGGCACGTTATAGACAGGCGCGGAATAGGCAGAGTTCAGTCTTCCGGAGGAAGAAGTGCCAGCAGGAAGAACGAGATCGCAAAGCGATGGAAGAGCTGTACCGAAGTTCTACGAGAAGCTGAATCACTCGCGCAGAGGCTTTGTGCCACAAGCTGTGCAGAGACAATCACGGGAATCTTCCCACGAGCGAGCGTGAGGCGGTCGAGAGGTGGCGGCAGGTTTACGATGACCACCTCAATGGCGTCGTAGCAAGCACCGAAGGTGGCGTGGTAACAGATCTTGGAGTACGTGCGCAGGACGAAAAATTTCCAGCCTCTAACCTCTAAGAGATTGTAGAGGAGGCTTGCCGGTGAAAAACATCAAAGCCGCTGGAGCAGATCAACTACCAAGCGAGTTACTAAAATACGGTGGAGAAGCACTGATACTGGGTCATTACCGAGATTTGGGAGGAGTGTGTCGTGTGTCCCATCTACAAAAAGGGCGACAAGTTGGATCGCGGGAACTACCGCGCGATCACACTTCACACAGATCACAGATATTCTCTCAAATGTTATGCCACCGTCTATCACCGATTGCAAGAGAATTCGTGGGGCAATATCCATGGGTGAACACGCTACAACGGATCAGATGTTCGCCAGGTGTTGCAGAAATTCCGCGAATACAACGTGCCCACACATCACTTGTTCATCGAATTTAAATCGGCGTGTGATCCAATCGATCGAGACCAGCTATGGCAGATTATGCAAGAGTAGGGATTCCAGGATAACCGGATAACCTCCTCGGAGAAGAAAATATTTCTCCTGTGCAAACACGAAAAACCATGTACCCGCGAAAGATCATTCTAGAATTCTGGCCGCTCACATATTCATGTTAAAACACGTACCAAAAGTGTAAATGCGTAGATCGTAAAGAGAGCCACTATTTCATCTTTTTTTCAGGAAAGATCATGTATAATTTTTAAAAGAGGAAGATCAATAAAGACGACAGTTAGTTTTGTTTTTGGACTCCACACTGGATACCTCCTGGATAAGTATTTTGCTAATCATATTTATTTGTTCCTGAACTTGCACTTGCGAAGCTTAAATTAGTCCGATCACTTTATTGGACAATTCAATCCTTCAAAAGAGTTGATACTTAGAATCGTGGAAGTCAAAATCATTGGATCGGTCAAACTTTTTCTCACTCTGGTAAGCTAAAGTTCCGAATGCAAGAACGTTGGAATGAGTCTAGAAAGGCCTAAATCCTATCAAACACGATTTCGACGTTCGATTTTAACTATTCTTCTTCTTGAACCTCCTACCCTGAGTGAGTAGTATCGGTGGTCGAAAGTAACGCATTCCGTCTAGTCTGTTGGTTGGCATACATGGAATGTAATACCGAATCCCTTCGCAATGGTACCGTGTGGGTTTCGTCATTCTGATCATCGTCGATACATCATCGCGTTAGCTATGGACAAGAGTGCTGCTGGATTCAGTAAGTATTTGGTGTAGCCCACTGCAAGAGGCACACCACACCAATCGTCCTGCCAATTGGAAGATTGTGCCCGACGCCAACATTTGGTGGCTCCAGAGAGGAAGAGCTACTGCCACCAACAGCTACTATGTACACTGTACAGCAGAGGTCACTCAAGCCTTAGTCTGACCGGATGATAGATGGATGATATTGCTTATCCAGAGAAATCTTCCAACCTGGCGGAGTGAAGAAGACAAAGAGGACCTGTTCCGCAAACGTCAAACTGCTGCACACTTCAAAAAGTATGCACACAACCTTGAAACAAAAATAAATAGTTGAAAATCTAAATTATGTTCAATGGCGTACAGTTGCATACTAAAGTGCTAAAACTACACCTAATATAGTTTAGAAATAAGTTACATGTTGTGGCAGCAATTGCCATTACATAAACCATAAATGAAACAATTTTCATTATTTTTGAATTTTATGGCAACCAAGTGAGTGAGAGCTTTTTAGCGTGAACCGAGCACTTTTGACGTTTGCGGAACGACTGCGGCGGTCGAAACCACCGCAACCCCGTTGGATTTTTTCTATTTTACCGCAATAACCTGAGACATGATAACATCACGCTTCTGAGCTGAGAAAACAACAAGTTAGTGTAAGGGGCCGTTTATAATCCATGTAGACTTTTTGGGGATTAGGGGGGGGGGGGGGGTTATGGAGGTTGTTCTGGCTAAAGTCTACGCTCCATACGCTCCACGTTGTGTTGGTCATTTGTTGGGCTTGTTTGGTCAAATATTTGTCATCACAGCAAACAGTCTAATACATAGCAGCTTCACTCTTTGCTTTGAACATTCAAACGTTTTGTCGACAGCCCGTGTTTGATGAAACGGTACTTCCGAAGGACTGGATCGATAACTTGCTTCACCATTCGGAAACCTAGCAGTTGGCTGACTGTACTGGTGGCTACGGAAATGAGATCTTCTTCGCGTGTTGTACAGGCTACCACAAAATCTGCATCGTCTTTGATATGCTACCGAAGTTGGATTTTTCTCCAAATCCGTGCGTCGGACCTAACTTCGATAGTGGTTCGCTGTATAGCGGACCAGGTTTACTATACAGCGCACCACTTCCGAAGTTAGGTCCGACGCATGGATTTGGAGAAAAATCCAACTTCGCTAGTCGAAAACTCCGATTTTCAACTAAATTGAGAATACATCTCAACAACTGATTCTCCTTATAAACTTAAATTCAAATAATGGTAAATGAGTCATTGAGGAAGACGAGAACTTTCGATTTAATTGTAATAAACTAAGATCATACGAAAGGAAATGTTTTTAAATTGTATTTCTCCACGTTTTGCAAGAATACAGTCTAATTGTCTAAATCAATTTGTGTGGGAGTGATCTCAGGAGGAATAATGTTGCTACATGAAGAATGTTGCTGTTTCTGGTCAACCAGGCACGACAGCACATATGGGTCCCATTATGGGTCCCTCGACACGTGAATCGACAGACGAAATACCTCAATTCGATGGTGGACAAGGTTTCAAGAACAGGAATTACAGGGTTGATAATGTTCCAGGATTCCGTTGGGGTTGGGGTGCTGAAGACCTTGACGGAGAACCCACGGAGGTTGCTGGATAACGAGAGAAGCTTGATAAAGCCGACCGTAAAGCCAAAGCGCACATTATAAGTTTCCTGGCAAATGAAGTGCTGGAAGTAGTACGCGTGAAGACCTGTGCAAAAGAAATGTGAAAGGTCTCCGAAAACACCTTCGCAAAGAAGTCCATCGGAACTCAAAATCTACTGCAGAAGTAGTTGAATCGCTTGAAGCTGGAAGAAAGGAAGTCTGTGCGAGCATATCTGCTGATATTCGAAAATATTATCAGGCAATGGACTACCCGCTTGACGCGCAGCCACAGTTGATCAGCAGGAATAAATCCATTTAATTTTGTATGGCGAAAAGCATCTAAACTTGAATTACTTGAAATAGAAAGCTCTTCCTAAAAAATATTTGGTAGGCATAATAGTGGTTGCCATTATGCACAACCACTATCAAATATTTTTTCGAATAATGTACTCTCCTTCGAGAAATGTGCCTTTAGATGCTATTCGCCATACAATATTTTTGCGATTTACTTTTAGCGGTTTTTCGCGCATAGAAGCTAGCGCCACATTGGTCGATGCGGAGAGTAGGAAAACAGCCGATGTAGGTAGTTAATTGAAGACAGAAGACAGCCGGTGCTCAGATTTATGAAGCGTATGCGGTCTTTGCCTTGTTCCAGACTCTCATTTTCGTTTGATCCGGTGGTGGCCGGCCTCGAAAATCTTGCTGAGGAAGATCTCACAATTGAAATGGTTAAGCAGCGTTTACTGGCTGAAAAGATGAAACAAACGGAACGCCAACACAGCGGTGGTCTAACAGGAAGAACAAGATTATTTTCAAGCTTGATTCTGGTGCCAGTGACCAGCTAGTGAATCATCAAAATGTTTTCGCAACATACGGGAAGCTGTTTACCAACAACGTGGCCAAAGACGGTTAAACAATGGAAGCGGAGGTTGCAGGAACCACCACTGGGTGCGGCAAGCTTGCCAACACGGGAGTGAATGTGAAATATTGCTGTGGCTGGCCTGAAGAAAGACGAAAGGATTGAACCCCGACGATGAAAGGTTGATTATACGAGCTGGAAGTCAAGCTGGAGAAACCTTCTGCGCGTACTTGTTCAAGCAATCCGAAGAACATGTGGCATCAAAGAATGGGACACCTAAGTCAGCAAGGAAAGGATAACATTTATCCATTATATGTTATATGCTGATGCGGAATAACATGGATGGTAGACGGCATCAAATGTAAACTGTCATACGGATTGTAATAGCCTGTGACGTAAAATTTCACGAATCTTGCTATCCTTATAACGTGTGTCCGGTTGAAACATATGATGTTCCTCTAGTGATTCTACCACTAGATGAGTAAGAGGGGGAATGCTATCAAATGATGACGCAACAAGCAGCGGATGCAATGCAGCTATTGAGATGGCGGAGAAGATTGCTATTTTTTTTCTAAATCATGCATTTGTGTAGGCTCAATTGTTTAACAAAAAAACTTTACGGAGCCGAAATTCTAATTAATATTTTTATATTCTAGTAATGACAATTTGTAAACAATCCTAGTAAAGCGTTCTTCGTGCGCATTTCTTCTTCACTCGCAGTCCGGAACCTGAGCTTGAACCAGATGCGACAAATTAAACCCTACGCTAATCAGCAGTCGGATTTCCCATCACATCCTTGGCTACTTCTTCTAGCTTTTCCATATGTGTCATCGGGCGTCACTTATCCGAATCTTCTTCAGGCACCCCTGATTGTGCTTATTATCCATCTGTTGTTGTATCCAGCGGCTGATCCTCCAAGACTTCAGTTATATCATCTTCCGATATTGATTGCTGTTCCGGAGAAACCACACCCTGCGACACAATAGCTGCCTACGAACAGATTTCCGTTACTTTCCGCTAATGATCCGCCTGGTGTTTTCAAGTTCCACGTTGAGGACAGGAATCTTTCCGATGACCGACAAAAGACAATAGACGACTGTGATGACTGATTGCAGGCCGCCCAGAATGAATTGCAGTCCATGGATCCAATAACGTTTAGAGGATCGTTGCCTGTCCTAGCTAAGAGAGCCCGATGCTTGAAAACTAGATGGGTGTTTCACTTAAGAGGACGAATATATCCATCCAGTGAAGCACGATCAGTTGCAAAAGAGTATCTTCAGAGCCCCGGAATCGATTAAGAAGAAATATACGCTCCTGATGCCAAGCTGCCGAAAATCAGCTCGGTTTTGGCGATCGGAGTTTATCTACAATTTCCTTTTTCACCGATCGACGATGGCTCGGTGGCAAGAGACCACATTGCCCGCATCGTGGTGCTCGTGTTCGTCGTTATTCCGAGTTCGGAAATGCTAGTATCCAAGAGATTGTTTTTCAGTGCGTCGGGTATTCTCGCTTATGTATTTTTTTCGGATTCTTCGATGGACGATCGGAGAATCAACGAGCGGTGTGAACGAGTGCACATTTAATATGGTTGGACCGTTTGCATACTGAGACCAAAGCCAAACATCCTCTCCTCTTCTTGGCGTAACGTCCTCACTGGGACAAAGCCTGCTTCTCAGCTTAGTGTTCTATGAGCACTTCCACAGTTATTAACTGAGAGCTTCCTCTGCCAATGACCATTTTGCATGTGTATATCGTGTGGCAGGCACGAAGATACTCTATGCCCAAGGAAGTCAAGGAAATTTCCTTTACGAAAAGATCCTGGACCGACCGGGAATCGAACCCGTCACCCTCAGCATGGTCATGCTGAATACCCGTGCGTTTACCGCCTCGGCTATATGGGCCCTAAAGCCAAACATAGAAAACCAGCTGGTCAGGATTACCCGGTGAGTTCGTTCCTTATTACTTTTTATATTTGAACATGACATATATGGGGATTTCGGAGGGGTAGCCTAAGGAAGTTAAATGAACTGGTTTCCGGGCCAATGTTCGTGGGGTGGCCAGACTTTGTCACGAGATAACAATTATCATGTTGTTTTCCGAAGGTCTCCAGTGAATTTAGCTTACCCTGCTACAACAAACCATCAGGTAGATCATTCCGTTCCGGTATGACTCTGCAGCCATAGGTAATCCTTGCGCTGATGGTGGGTACACAATCATCATCATCATCATCATCATCATTTCCTTTTTCACCAGATGGATGTCCAGACAGCGTTTCTACATGGAGACTTTAAGGAAGATATCTTCATCCAGATTTCGAATGATGTACGTGAATAGAAAGCTATGATTGTTTAAAAATCCTTACATGATTCATACGTGTGGGATCAGTGTATAATATATCTACCAGATCCATCCTTCTGATGAATATCACAACATCTTAACAACCGATTCTTCTTATAAACCTAACCTCAAATAGCGGTAAATGAGTCATTGAGGAAGACGAGAACTTTCGATTTTGTGCATTTTCGGCATCAAAAATCTCAAAAATATCTGTTAGTTAATTGTAATAAACTAACATCATACGAAAGGAAATGTTTTTAAATTGTATTTCGCCACGTTTTGCAAGAATACAGTCTAATTGCCTGAATCAATTTGTGTGGGAGTGATCTCAGGAGGAATGATGTTGCTACATGAAGAATGTTGCTGTTTCTTCGACACTTAACAATCTTAACCAATTTATGCACTGTTATTTCCACCATTTTACACCCAAAAAGTTATTCAACAAGTAAAATTCAATAATTTTCCTTCACAATTCCCACAAATCAAACCCATTCATAGCATGTGATGGTTTTCATTCCGCTTCCTGCTGCTCGGCTCCCGTGCAAAACTTCCATAAACAATGAAAATTTTCTTGTTCGGGGGCCGCATGTTCATTCGCACGTCTCGGCAAAAACTTACCATTTTGTGTGCGAACCGGGGCTCCGGATGTCCGGGTTCCCGCCAGGGAAAGTGCACTCGCTACGGTGGACATTTTTTGCAGGTTTTTACACTGTTCAATCCGGAATTACTGCGGGCTAAATTCGATCAAGCACTGGGGAAGCTAGCTCCGTTTCGCGATGATTGTGACCGACCGACGACTCGCGTTTTCACCGTTTGACAGATCGCGGAGCAAGCAAACTTCGGCTGTCATCGTGTTCGGGTGTTTTCATTAGGGTGACCAGATAATTGGTAGCCAAATTTATACACGGAAACATTTTTTGCGGTCCTGGTTGGGAATATAATCAAGCATATTTTTTTAAAAGGACGCATCTAGCTTTTTCCGGGGTCTCCAGTTAGCCTAGTGGTTAAGCACAGACAAACAGACATACTACTCAAATCGGAATCATCGCACGATTTAACGGTCATTTTGAAAATATGGTGTGGTTCGGACTGTGCTCGCATGTGTCATGGTGGCGCTGCTGTGCCCCAATTTTGCAGAGAAATGAACGCGACGCCGATCAATGTTTACATAAAATGACTCAATCATGAACCTTCATTCATGTTTTATGAATGGATGACGCCTCGGGGGAGTCGTCACCTGCAAAATTGTTACATCGAGCCGAGGGAAACAACACCTGCAAATGAATGCTTCGGATTGAGCATTATAGAGGGTGCTAGTGAGATGCCAAACGATGTTTTTGAAGCAATTTTCTTCTAAGTAGTATGTCTGTTTGTCTGTGGTGGTTAAGGCTATGGATCGCCAATCCGAAGACAGCGGGTTCGATTCCCGTTCCAGTCGGTGAAATTTTCTCGACTCCCTGGGCATAGTGTATCATTGTACTTGCCTCACAATATACAAATTCATGCAATGGCAGGCAAAGAAAGCCCTTCAATTAATAACTGTGGAAGTGCTCAAGGAACACTAAGTTGAAGTGAGGCAGGCCAAGTCCCAGTGGGGACGTAGAGCCATAAAGAAGAAGAAGAAGATCTAGCTTTTTCACTTATCTGAGAAAATTCACGGAGAAGGTTGAAGACCATTGATTGGGTAATTTTGAAATACAGTCCACATTTCTTTCAGTGTAACTTTTTCCTCTGTTTGCATTACCTGAAAAACGAACAAACTTTGTACCCTGAGTTAGTTGAGTAATAAACGTTGTACCGATTGAACGCGTTCGTGTTTTCGTCTCGCTTAACCGAAGAAATCGCTGTCCCAGACCACGAAACCATTTTCCCCGGAACATTTTTTGGTCCTATCGGAACCGGATGTGGACAGCTCGCGATTTCGCGGTGGTTTAAAACGGATTCGTTACCGATCGGGAGTGGAATTTAGTGAATTTGCACCGGGTGTTGCCGCGTGCAAAATGGCGTAGCAAATGATTGCTGTATGCCACAGCGGCGTACGTGCAAAGACATGTTCACAAATGGTCGAGCCCAAGGCCGAGCCTTTGTAAATATTTTCGGCCAAGAAAAAGTGATTCGATCCGCTATAATGCGGAAAACGGAAATTTTCCTGTGAAAACCCAACATTTGGGAAGTGAATTGGGAGATTGGCAGCTTTGCCAAGTGTGATTATTGCGCAGATAGTGCTCTGCCCTTGGCTCTGCCACCGAGTGCGAAAGCCCACGGCTTTCCGGAAGAAAAGTTAGGTTATGGTTGAATGTGTGCAAGTCGGCAAAGGCAAAAGCTTGGAAGCTTTTCGAAATTGTGATTGTGTGTGTGGAAGATTGCTACGTTATATGCGTTAGCAAATGCGAAAGTTTGAGCTTTTCTAATGGAAATTGTGTTGGATTGCTGCATCTGATCGATCAGCAAAAGCGGAAGCTTGAGAGCATCCCAGAAAACTTGTGATTGTATCCATTCGTATAAGCTCAAAGCTTTCCGGAAGAGAAGTGTGGTTATGGGCTGTTGCTCTATTGCAACTGTGAATGGGCAATTACGAAAGCCGATGAGCTTTCGAAGAAAAAGTGGGGTTATGTAAACGGTGACGACGAAGCGCGATGCTTCCCGAATAAAAAGTGAGGTTGAATAACCAACCCAAGAAAACAAAAGTGAAGTGAAAATCGAAACTTGACTGCATAACCGAAAAATGACTGGAAAAAGGAAGAATCAAAAATTAACGAAGAGTGCTATACAAAAAGAAAATGAAAGTGATACGCCAAAAGTGAAGAAGCCCGAAATTACAAAGAAGAATCTGCAGTTCCAGGAGAAAGGTAGTGACGAAGCTGAAATATCAGCCACTGGGGTATCGGACCAGTAGCTACTGGCGGCTGAGGTGGCGAATCAGCTACCTATGCTCGCTGCTGTCAACGCCGAAGGTCAAAGGCGACAGGATCCAACGCTCAGTGTTGCTCATCAGAAACAAGTTGAACGTGATAAGAGGGAAAGGGCGGAAATGGATCGTGCTATTGAAAATATGGTGGATCGTCAAGATCTAATAATCGAAAAGCTGCTTCGGATCCAGGATTCGATCAAAACGGAGGCAGCAAACAACGTCCATTACCTGCACCTTCAGCTGCAAACAATTCAACGAGCATACGATGAGTTTGATCAAGGGGCAGATCACTCTTTGCATATGCATTTGATTTGCATCTAATGTATGAAAATGCATTTTTATGTTTTTTCATCAACTTAGCATTGAAATACTCGAATGTCAATCCAAAAGATTTCAAAACATAAAAACTCCGTTGTGATGGATAGTATCATAGGATCTATATTTGCCAATTTGATTTTTTTTTACAGTTTAAACAGAAAGTTTGGATCGAAATCGTGAGTATAGTGTTATTAACTAGGTCGGCAAACTCATATCGCGGAAATCTTTTCAGGAGTAGTTTCGGCTTCGGATGGAAACGACCGTTCAACTGGATTACTCACATCAAATATAATAGTGCCAGACGTCCAGGGAGGGTCTGGCTGCGACCTGCTGGCTGGGACAACTTCCTCAGAGAACGTAAAAACTCTACAGTTAAACTGTAGAACCATATATGGAATAAGAAACAATATTGAACAAAAAATAAAAAAAATAGTAAAAAAGAATCTTTCAATATTAAGTGAACATCAGGCTAGTTCTTCACGCAGTAAGGAAAGATTGTTTTATTGCTTCGGAAAAGTCAATGTCACTTCGGCAATTTGCTTGCCATTCAATTGGCCTTTGATAATTAGAATTCTTTATCTGAACTAGCATACCACACGATTCGACCTAACAAATGGGAATTTATTACACCTGATACATGATACCTGTGATCAGAATCATCTACAAAGTCTGCAGTTTGCATGCGTCTATCTGAAGGAATAAAATATGCCCCATTTGCGCATGCCACCGCAATGCTCGTTAGCAATTTCCTATTTTCCTGTATCTCTTTTCCCTCGAGGAACCGGCCGGGCTAAACAAATCCGGGGGTTTTTGCCTGGGTTTTTGTTTCAATTTTCGAATTGTTGTCAGTACATAACCGTCCTACCAATCAAGCTGCCAATAGTATTTTCGAACACTTTTAGGATTTTACCAGATCTTTGGGTGGCAAAAGTAAATTGTATCGATGTGCTAGTCAGTTAGCACTATTTGAAACTTGTTAAACTTGTTGATCGAAACTGACAACTGCCCAGGCAACTGTCAACAGTCAATCATTGTAGTAAGCCATGGATTGACAATTTATAAACAAATGAATGAATCCATTCAAATGCATTAGAATGCAAACAATTTTGATGATGCATCAGATGTTCAAAGAATGATCCACCCCTTGAGTTTGATTCAGTGCATAACGAGCTTCTTGCACTACTCCCTAGGGAAAAACGAGGTGAGTCCAAACAAAAATATCTTAACTTTGAAGTATTACACGGTCAGCTTTACGTTGACGTGCAAACGATGATTGCCAACCAGCAGAAGCCTATGGCCAGTGAGGTGTTGTCGCAAAATGCCAATGCTTCCGGGCTTCAACCACGGCCTCAAGTGGTAAACAGTGTGCCACACCTGCAGGTACCACTCCCAACGTTCGATGGGAAGTTGGAAAATTGGTACGCATTCAAAAGCATGTTTCACACAGTGATGAATCGCTACCCAAATGAATCACCGGCAATCAAGTTATATCACCTCAAAAATTCGTTGATAGGAGAAGCGTCGGGTAAGATAGATCAGGACATTATTAATAATAATGATTATGATTCCGCCTGGCGCATGTTAGAAGATGCCTACGAGGATCAACGCTTGATCATAGATACGCATATCGATGCGCTCTTCAACCTTCCGAAAATCACAAAAGAGAATGGAGAAGAGTTGCGAAAATTGGTTGAGTCCTGCAGTAAGCACGTCGATGCGTTGAAAAACCATGATCTTCCAGTGGAAGGATTATCGGAAATGATGTTAATCAATATCATCAACAAACGACTGGATAGAGAGACTAGGAAGCAATGGGAGTCCTCGTTGTCCCGTGATGATCAACCAAGTTACGACGAGTTGATTGATTTTTTGAAGGATCGTAGTCGCGTTCTTCAGAAACTTTCCAGTCATGCGCAACCGAGCCAAACGCAGCCAGTTGCAAAATCGAAGCAGCAAAAGGTCTTTGTGCAGACCAACAAAGATATTTGTCCATGTTGCTCAGGCTCTCACAATATCTATAAATGTGAAAGTTTCAAGAAACTATCAATCCCCGAACGCTTCGAGAAGGTAAAAAGGGCGGGCCTGTGCTTTAATTGCCTCCGCGCCGGGCATCGCACAATGGACTGTAAGACGGATAAGCAGTGCAAGACCTGTAGCAAGCGGCACCACAGCTATCTACACAACGAACGAGTTGAAGATCCAAAGAAGCCGAACGACAGCAGCCATCCGAAGAATCCAGCGCAAGAAACGAAGATCGAACCCGACAGCGGAAATCCGGTGGAGGCACGTGCGGTAACCTGCTGTACACAAACGAAGATGGCGACGAAGCAGATTTTCCTGTCAACGGCGAAAGTACTAGTGAGTGGATCCGGTAATGTGACTACAACATGTAGAGCGTTGCTGGATTGTTGTTCGGAGTCGAACCTGATAACGAAGAAGCTGGCGGAGAAACTGAACATCAAGCCGTCGGTTATAGACCCACCGATTGCGATTTGCGGTCTTAACGGAATGACAACGAGCACCAACCAGATCATCCAAACCAAGGTATCATCTAGGGACGGCAAGTTTTTTGCTGTTCTCGACTTCCTGGTTACCCCTGCCATCACTGAACTTCCTTCAGGTAAGATAGATACCTATTCGTGGCCTCTCCCTGCTGGTATTGAGCTGGCGGATCCGTCATTTAATATTCCTGACGAGGTCGACATGATAATTGGCGCTGAGGTCTTTTATGACGTGCTGAGACAAGGGCGTCTGAAGATAGGCAGCGATTTTCCTGTATTAGCTGAGACGACGTTTGGGTGGGTTGTCAGCGGACCCGTAAAGACAGTACAAGCGACTTCGCGCAGAAGGAGAATCTGCCAAATGAACACGACCCAAGAAGACATCAATCGAACTTTGACAAGATTCTGGGAGCTCGAAGCAGGATACGTAACCAACAAGATGACTGCAGAGGAGCGTACCGTAGAACAACATTTCGAGGAAACACACTGCCGAAACAGCGAAGGGAGGTACGTAGTGAGGCTGCCTTTCAACGATCTCCAGAATCAGCTCGGCAATTCGTATGAATATGCCAAACTCCGGTGTAGCAGATTAATCAGCAGCTTCTCAAAGAATCCGTCAAAGCAAATTGCGTATACCGAGTTCATGAATGAGTATCGTCAACTGGGTCACATGCAAGAGGTCAGCGATAATCCCGACCGAGGTTACTTTCTCCCACATCATGCGGTGTATAAAGAAAGTAGCTCAACCACGAAAACCAGAGTGGTTTTCGATGCATCTGCTGCAACGACAAGCGGTGTGTCTTTAAACGATACGCAACTAGTGGGTCCGACAGTGCAAAGTGATTTAATCACACTCATACTGAGATTTTGTACACACCAAGTAAATAGTTTTGACAGCGGACGTTCCTAAAATGTACCGTCAGGTACAGGTGCATCCAGATGATCGACAGTACCAGCGGATCGTGTGGCTGAATGACAAGGGCGAATTGGCTACGTTCGAGCTTACAACCGTCACCTACGGTTGCTCCAGCGCTCCATATCTCGCCACAAGAAGCTTGATACAGCTAGCAGCAGACGAGGGTGAAGATTTTCCACTGGCGGCGCGAGCAGTGAAAAAGGACAGCTATATAGATGATTTCATCACTGGAGGACGAACGGCTATCGAAGTCGTTCAGATGTACGAGCAGCTGAAAGAGATGCTGAAACGAGGCGGCTTCGGAGTACACAAGTTCTGCTCCAACAGCCCTGAAGTGTTACGAGCCATACCGGATGAACTGCAAGAAAAAAAGTGGATTTTGAGTCGTCAGAGTTGAATAACACAATCAAAACCCTAGGCTTGATTTGGAATCCCAACGATGATTACTTTGCATTCAATGTGACGAGCTTCATCAACCAAGGCACACCAACAAAACGAATCGTTCTATCAGAGATTGGTCGACTCTATGATCCGTTAGGTTTCCTGGGACCAGTTGGAACTATTGCAAAGTTAACAATGCAGGAACTATGGCGACTGAAACTTGATTGGGACGACGAACTGCCTGACGAGCAAATGGATACTTGGAATACTTTTCGTGTTCAACTGCAATCCGTACGGAGAATTCGAAAGAAGCGATGTGTCATTCCTGGTGATGCAAAACGTATCGAACTTCATGGCTACTGCGATGCATCGAAACGTGCATATGGCGCCTGCCTTTATGTGCGATGTGTACTAGGTGATGGTAAGATAAATGTTCAACTACTCTGCAGCAAATCTCGAGTTGCTCCTCTGAAACCGGTCACCATACCGCGCCTAGAGCTATGTGCCGCACTGGTGCTAGCACAGCTGACGCGAAAGTCGATGGAAGCATTACAAGTCAACTTCGATAGTGTTACGCTCTGGTCAGATTCCCAAATTGTCTTGAGCTGGTTGAAGAAATCACCGTTGGTGCTAAATGAATTCGTTTGCAACAGAGTCGTTTCCATCATCGAGCTAACGCCGAATTACGAGTGGCGATACGTAAGATCCGAATGTAATCCGGCAGACGCATTATCGCGTGGAATGCTTCCGGAGCCGCTGATAGAGAACGAACTATGGTGGGGAGGTTCTCCCGAGCTTCGACAGTCCCAACTACTGGAAGAAGAAATACCTGCCGTTACTGACGAGAACCTTCCGGAGCTACGAACACGTGTTTTCGTCAACATCGTCAAAGAGCCAGCGTTTTAGTTCGGACGTGTCAGCAGGTTCACACGTCTGCAGCGTACTTGGGCATACGTCTGGAGATTCATCGATAATACCCGAGCATAGGTCAGGAATATTGAGCCGCTCTCTGCAACAGAATTGTCCAGAGCAACGCAAACAATCGTGAAGCTGGTACAGGAGGAAGGATTCCCTGATCTGCTCAAGGATCTGAAAATGGAAAGAATGAAGCTGTGGTGATATCCTGAGGAGATCATAGTAGGTACTGATGTTGGAGGTCACTTGGAGCACCAGAGCTGTCATGAGAGGAAGTATTCGAGTATCGTTGTTGAAGTCTCGAAGTCCTGAATCAAGAGTTCTGTCTACCTGGAGGTTACTACCATTTTATATAAGTGAATATTGAACCCCGACACCCCTAAACTCCACAAATGGCGACGAGAAGAACCTGCAGCGTCATGAAATATATTCAGTAAGTAGAATCCAACAACCTTGTTCACAAAGGTTGAAACATTGCTGGTGAAAAAAGTCTAGCCGAACAAGTGGTTGCTCAGGCAACAAACTTCGGCTTCCAGTATTGAGCGACAAGAAAATCAAGTTCCTTCGCAAGGGACTGCCTCAGGGACGGATTTTATCCGTTGAGTTAGGCGACCACATTTTCAAGTTCACGTGAAAAGTGAACTGCCTCAGGAGCGGATTGTATCCGTTGAGTTAGGCGACAAATATTGAAGTTTACCTCAAAGGTGGACTGCCTCAGGAACGGATTCCATCCGTTGAGCTAGGCGAAAAACTATTCAAGTTCCTTGACAAGGTACTGCCTCAGTAACGGATTCTGTCCGTTGAGTTAGGCGACGATATTTCCAAGTTCACGTAAAAGGTGAACTGCCTCAGGAACGGAACCATTCCGTTGAGTTAGGCGATAGAACTTTCAAGTTTACCCAAAAGGTAAGCTGCCTCAGGAGCGGATTCTATCCGTTGAGTTAGGCGACAAATATTGAAGTTTGCCTCAAAGGTGGACTGCCTCAGGAGCGGATTTTATCCGTTGAGTTAGGCGATGAAACATCCAAGTTTACTGAAAGGTAAACTGCCTCAGGAGCGGATTGTATTCGTTGAGTTAGGCGAAAACTAGTCTAGTTCATCTGAAAAGTGAACTGCATCAGGAACGGTTATTTTCCGTTGAGTCAGACGATCATTTATTGCCCATGGCAATACGAAAATGGATCGAAAGGTTTTCAAAAATGAAACCCCGAGAAATAAATGCTGTCAGCATACAGACGCCCCACTTCTGGATACCAGGACAGAACAAATAACTTTGTGAAATAGACAGAAGTACTTCGAGTTGAACGATTACACATCAGTAAGATTGTTCATATGACGAAGTAGAAGATACGGAAGGAGAATAATAGGGGACATTCTTCGGGCTCGGACAAAAACTCACGCCTCCAAGTGCCAGTTGCCCTTCCTGACCTTCGCCGAAAAATTTTGGAAAAAGCGACCATCAACTTGGATGAATTGACAAAACTCGTGAACTCACACCTTTCCGTCCAACTGCAATGGTACTATCGTTAATAAAATCTCCTGGCGATCTGGATTATCGTGAAGACAATAAGACGTCCGTCGAATCACCCTAAAGGAAGGAAGATGTGGTGATATCCTGAGGAGATCATAGTAGGTACTGATGTTGGAGGACACTTGGAGCACCAGAGCTGTCATGAGAGGAAGTATTCGAGTATCGTTGTTGAAGTCTCGAAGTCCTGAATCAAGAGTTCTGTCTACCTGGAGGTTACTACCATTTTATATAAGTGAATATTGAACCCCGACACCCCTAAACGTGGTGATATCCTGAGGAGATCATAGTAGGTACTGATGTTGGAGGTCACTTGGAGCACCAGAGCTGTCATGAGAGGAAGTATTCGAGTATCGTTGTTGAAGTCTCGAAGTCCTGAATCAAGAGTTCTGTCTACCTGGAGGTTACTACCATTTTATATAAGTGAATATTGAACCCCGACACCCCTAAACTCCACAGAAGCGAAACAATTATTCTGGGCTAGCGCCATTTGTCGATCAGGATGGCGTTATTCGAGTCGGCGGACGATTGAAATATTCCCAAATTCCGTACGAGGGTAAACACCAGATCCTTCTGCCAGACAAACACCACGTCACCCAGATTTTGGTTCGTGAGATGCATGAAAGGAACCTTCATGTAGGACAGAACGGTCTAGTTTCCATTGTACGACAACAGTACTGGCCCCAAACTGGCCCGTTAAGTTGAAGTCCATCGTCAAACAGACAACTAATCGGTGTTATGTATGCTACCGCAACAAGCCTCAACAAACGAACCAGTTCATGGGGGATCTACCAAGTTATCGTGTCACGCCGTCACCAGTGTTCTCCAAAACCGGAATAGATTTCGCTGGCCCATTTGTGCTGAAGGAAAGCGGCCGCAAACCGAAGTTCTACAAAGCGTACGTCTGTGTATTTGTGTGTATGTCCGTTAAGGCCGTGCACCTGGAACTGTGTACCGATCTACGATCCGAAACATTTCTTGGAGCATTACAACGGTTCGTGAGTCGACGCGGCCTTCCTAGTGATCTTTTTTCTGACAACGGCACAACTTTTGTTGGCGCTGACCACGAATTGGCAAATTTGAGGAAGCTGTTCGAAGATCAAATGCACACCGCGAGGGTAACTGATTTCTGCAGTGCAAAAGGGATCACCTGGCACTTCATACCTCCCAGAAGCCCACACTTTGGCGGGATCTGGGAGGCTGGAGTTAAATCGATGAAGCACCTACTGAAACGTGTCGTTGGAGAAACTCGATTGACCTACGAGGAAATGGCAACCTTCCTAGCCGAAGCTGAAGCTGTATTGAATTCGCGTCCATTGTGTCCTCTTTCGGACGACCCAAGTGACTTGGAAGCCTTGACCCCGTCGCATTTCCTCATTGGGCGTCCCGGTCAGGCAATCACCGAGCCGTCGTATAGTCAACAGAAGATCAACAGGCTGTCAAGGTGGCAGCACGTGCAGAGTATGAGAGAACATTTTTGGAACCGGTGGTCCACGGACTACCTCCACACGTTGCAGACCCGGCAGAAATGGAAGGATGGCGTTCTCGATATCAAGATAGGATCCTTGGTGTTGCTTCGTGATGAAAATCTATCTCCACAGCTGTGGAAAATGGGCCGTATCGTTTCATTGCACCCGGGCAAGGACGGCATAGTCAGGGTGATTACCGTCAAAACTTCCAGCGGCGAATACCGACGTGCAGTGGCGAAGGTGTGCCTGCTGCCAGATGTTGAATCGGACGATCCAAGGGGGGGTGTATGATTGGGTAATTTTGAAATACAGTCCACATTTCTTTCAGTGTAACTTTTTCCTCTGTTTGCATTACCTGAAAAACGAACAAACTTTGTACCCTGAGTTAGTTGAGTATTGAGGGATTTGCACAAAATTGCACGCGGCCTATCGTTTCCGAAAGGTACAACCGCGGTTTTCACCCCCTGTTTACTTCATGCTTATGGGAAATAACATTGCGGCGTTTCCTACGGTGCGGCTGTTCCTTTCGAAAACGATAGACCGCGTGAACTTTTGTGCAAAGCCCCTTTTTGAAACATTTCAACGACCGCGCGGTGTTTACGTTTCAAGAAATCTGACAATAATAAACGTTGTACCGATTGAACGCGTTCGTGTTTTCGTCTCGCTTAACCGAAGAAATCGCTGTCCCAGACCACGAAACCATTTTCCCCGGAACAACCATTTTGCCAAAATTAGTTTTTAAATAACTGAATTGGGTTGTTTAGTGAATTAAATATTGCCATTTTCTTCAGCCTAAACGAAAGAGCTCATTTTTCTGAGTATAACGTGATTTTATTGCGTTTCGATTCCTTTGCTTTGATGAATAAATAAACAAAACAGTTTCAATTTTCGTGGATAGAATGACAGTTCAATCGATAAAATGACAGTTCGCCCCGAACAAAAAAATTTCCCCCATACAAACTTTAAATGCATTTTAAAAATAGTTCCCGAGCACCAAAAATTATGAAATTTTGGATTTCGACTAATTTTTGGACGGAGATTCCGATTATGCAATAATCTGGATACCCCTAAAGAACCCAATTTTCTGAGACTTTTTTACGTTGTAGATCAGCAAAAATATTGCCTACATTATGTAAGAAAAAAAAGAAGCCATTCCATACTGTTTTCCCGGAGAATTTTGATAAAAATACACATATTGTTCGTGCAGTTGAAAATCGGAATTTTTGACACGCGAAAATCGATTTTTCTCCCAAACCGTGCGTCGGATATACGTCGGGCAAAGTGCGCTGGATAGAGGGCCAGATCCGCTGCCCAGCGCACTACGTCTGACGTTAGGTTTCACGTATGAATTTGGAGAAAACTCGATTGTGGCATGTGGGGAAACTTCGGGCACAGAGAAACAGACGTCACCTCGGACGTCACACTCTCATCGCTTCCAATCGATCACCTTTTTAATGGTTGATTCAAATATTTAGAAGTAGATCGATTGGCCACTCGCGGCGCTGGTATCGTTTTCGCTCCTGTTTGACGTTTGCTCACTACCGTCATCTAGTGGCGGACCGGCCAAGCACAGTATATTTAGCATTGGGCGAATACGTTTTCGTGACGATGTTTTTTAATGAAATTTGTTCTAAGTGTTACGTCTGTTTCTCTGTGCTTCGGGTTTCTACCGCGACGACAATACACCGGTCGGCTACGGATACGTCTTGACAGATACACCGCTTTTGTATGGTGTTTGGCGAGGGGCGGATCACTTCCAAAACAACTGAATCGAAAATGCGTTTTGATGGAAATGCGTTAAGGCTGGAACACATAGCGTCCGTTCCGTCGAGGTTTGCGTTTTTTTGACAGTTTTCCCATGGGAAATGTGTCAAACTACTGTCACGCACACGCAAACGTATGCATTGTGTGGGGCACTTTACAAAATGCTCCAATGCGTTGAAAAATGCATTTAAAAATGTAATGCGTTGAAAAATGCGCCAAAATATCCAATGCGTTGAAAAATGCACAGGAATGCATGACAAATTTTTCGGAGTTTTAGTACATAATTTGTTGAAAAATAGGCCAATGCGTAGGAAAATGCGTGTTTTTTATCAATGCGTATGAAAATGCGAGTGTTTTACCAATGCGCATAAAAATGCGTGTTTTCTATCAATGCGTAGAAAAATGCGTGTTTTCTATCAATGCGTACACTGAAATAAATTTTGTTGTGAAAACTACCGATTCCATAGTAAAATTACTAACCGTACCTATGATTCTCAACCGACAACAAAATCTGTTAAGGTAACTGAAATATGCTTGAAAATACAATGCATTGTAGTAAATTCAACTAAAAGCGTAGTCGTCTCAACAACAAAACATTGTTAATTTTTCCCGGACACGCATTTTACAACACAGTGTGGTTAAAAATACAATGCTCATTTGTTAAATTAAGATTATTTTTAGTAATGTTAACTGCACTGCTAGTTAAGTTGACAGTGTTTTAGTAGAATTAACTGGAAATTGTTGTCGGTTGAGAATCATAGGTACGGTTAGTAATTTTACTATGGAATCGGTAGTTTCCACAACAAAATTTATTTCAGTGTAAAAAAATGCAAGTTTTTTTGTCAATGCGTATAAAAATACGAACAATTTTATCAATGCGTTGAAAAGTGCAAGCTGTAAAACTTTGACAGGTGTTGTTCAATTTTAGAAATGCGTACCTTAATACGCTAATGCGTAACAAAATGCGCCAATGCGTATGTCAATACGCAAGGCTGAATCGAAAATGCGCTAGTGATTCGCCCCTCGGTGTTTGGCGTATCTGTGCACTGAAATAAATTTTGTTGTGGAAACTACCGATTCCATAGTAAAATTACTAACCGTACCTATGATTCTCAACCGACAACAATTTCCAGTTAATTCTACTAAAACACTGTCAACTTATCTAGCAGTGCAGTTAACATTACTAAAAATAATCTTAATTTAACAAATGAGCATTGTATTTTTAACCACACTGTGTTGTAAAATGCGTGTCCGGGAAAAATTAACAATGTTTTGTTGTTGAGACGACTACGCTTTTAGTTGAATTTACTACAATGCATTGTATTTTCAAGCATATTTCAGTTACCTTAACATATTTTGTTGTCGGTTGAGAATCATAGGTACGGTTAGTAATTTTACTATGGAATCGGTAGTTTTCACAACAAAATTTATTTCAGTGTGCGCCTACACTGAAATAAATTTTGTTGTGGAAACTACCGATTCCATAGTAAAATTACTAACCGTACCTATGATTCTCAACCGACAACATTTTCCAGTTTATTCCACTAAAACACTGTCAACTTAACTAGCAGTGCAGTTAACATTGCCAAAAATAATCTTAATTTAACAAATGAGTATTGTATTTTTAACCACACTGTGTTGTAAAATGCGTGTCCTGGAAAAATTAACAATGTTTTGTTGTTGAGACGACTATGCTTTTAGTTGAATTTACTACAATGCATTGTAATTTCAAGCATATTTCAGCTACCTTAACAGATTTTGTTGTCGGTTGAGAATCATAGGTACGGTTAGTAATTTTACTATGGAATCGGTAGTTTCCACAACAAAATTTATTTCAGTGTAAATTAACGAGATACGTCGTTTGGGTTTCCCATAGGGGTAGGCGGGGCATAATTAGCAGCTTAAGCATTTTGCCACCAAATCCAGTGAATTAAGTGCAAACAATGTGTAATTTTAACGTTCAATCCTTATTTGAACTTTAGCTGACAAAAGCTAATCCACAGACAAACAGACGTAATACTTGCAAAATTTTCATCGACCACTCTTTTAACGATAATTTTAAATCTTGGCGGCGTCATGGTCACGATTTTTTCCGCAGTCAAGTTCGCAGATTGTGAACAATCCTCGGTACCCACTTCATGTAATTTATGTTAAGTCCCTTACTGTCAGAGGTGTCAGATCGGTGTAACACGCTAAACATAATTTACACAAAAGGCAATTTACACGGAAAAAATACACGGTAATGAATAATTATTGGGTACGGGACTGGACACAGAAAATTTAATGGTTTTCTCTGGTACATAGATGGCTTGAAATTAGTGTATGATAAATACTAGATTTGTAGTAATGAGCTGAATTTTAGTATGGTGAGAAGGTCAATTCTGGAGCTCGGTTTGAATAGGTCGTATGTGCTTTTGTCGATATTAAATTCGATCAGTTTATTTTAGTCATTGTAGCAATATGGCAGATATTTTGCAAACTTTTAATGATGGAACAGAAAGCCTGTTTTGTGAGGATTCTGCTGTATGTATCAACTTTGCTCAATTTCAATGGTTTTCGCTATAATAAGCGAATCCAACCGATCGAATTTTTTATCGACAAAAGCACATACGACCTATTCAAATCGAGCTCCAGAATTCTCCGTTTCTGCAAGGAAATGGTGCAAAAAGCGTGGGTGTTATGATTCCTTGCCTAATTTGATGCTGTTTGAGCAAAACTTTGGATAACTATGTTGTTTATGTTGCAAGAAATCAAATACTCTTTATTTCAATATACCTTTCTTCAGCATTTTCCATACAAATCAATAAAGACACAAATGTAACGCCATCTATTGATAAAAAAGTGCGTGAGCGATTTTTTTTGACTATCGCGCTTTTAGCGTGCACTGTGAAATAAAACGTCAAAAACCAAAACAAACATTTTGCTCTTCTGCTGGAAGTTTTCAAAACATTTTTCATTCGCTGCAGTGAAGTCGTTTCGTTACTGTTTTCAGCAGATTATCCGTATAAAGGTAAGATAGAAACATAGAAATTCAAATCATAAGATCGTTGAAACAATAATTCCTTTACTATTTTGTAGGTTCTCACTCGTTGTTTGCCCGTATACGATCTGTTGCAGTAGGCAGCCGCGCTAGGAGCCTTTTCTGATTGCGACAGCGATTGCAAGGACGTGGTGCAAGCAGGTAGTTGCTACGCCCAAGATACCACCGCCCGGAACCCAAAAGGACATTTGGCTGGAAAATGATTGCTGCGTTGGAACCAGCGCGCCATACGACCAAAACAGTTCTTTGTGCATTGGATTGTCGGGGAAACGAAAAATCAGCAAGAACTTTGCAACCCGGTGAGTTTTTGAAAGTTGACCAGCAATGAAGTAGGCCGCAATTTCGTTTCATAATCCGGTGCATTGCTATCGCTGTAGGGCCTTCCCCGATTTACCCACGTTTATAATTATATAATCTGAAGGACAATAATTTAAGCAATGTGCGAGGGTGCATCGAGGAAAACCCTACATTGACAAACGTCCTTATTTACAATGGATCATTCATAAATGACATATCATTTCAAGATAAGGTACACCGAGGCAAGATGAAACGCGAAATTTTGAGATAGATTTCAATACAATTTGGAAATTTATCCTTCCCTAAAAGATTGTTTGAATCAAAAACTATGTGTTATGGCAATTAAATTGTTTATCATCATATGAAAACAATATGTTATCCCGCTGTTTCATCTTGCCCCTCCCGTTTCAACTTGCCCCGGAATACCTGATTTTGCTATGAATCATTTATTGTCAAAAATCAAACAAAAAGTGCTCATTTATGAATGCTGCCCTAAAAAACAGTAGCGATCTCTATTTCTTGTCACCTTTCGAAAACTCACAAGGGTTGTAAACGTTTTTGCTGATCTGTAATGCAAATGTGAAAATATCGATACACGATTTGATGCAATTCGTCCAATTAGTGACGATCGATAACAAAGTACATAGGATGCAGAACTATTTTTGCAGTGGGTTCTGTTTTAAGCATTTTCCGCCAAATTTCAACCGATCTCATATCAATAGATTTTTTAGTTGACGTTGAGTTACGTTTCAAATTGATTTAAGTATAGCGCAAAATGCTCAAAATAGGATTCCCTGCCCAAATAGTACAATTCCCTATTTCGAAGGGTTTCGACCTAATGATGAAGAAAGTATTGATGTTATATAATATTATGTTAGTGCTTTTGGAAGAGGTATAATAAGAAGTGGATGAAATAGAGAATAAAATTTGACTACATTTTATTGTGATATTATTACTAATAGAACTACATTGGACCTTTCTTGATCGAGCGAATTAGACTATCTCAGCTGTTAATGTTCAGTTTTTTGCGTTTTGTCAACACTTTTTTAGACTTTTTGTCCTTTCGCTTTTTTTGTTCGCTGTTTTGGATCTTCATGTTCAAGTTTTGTAATTTTGCTTTAATTAGCATGTTAAAATATTTGTTAGCTATTATCTTTGCGCATGAAACGCAAAGCGTATTGTAAATCAATTGGCCGGGTTCGTTTTGGGATTCATATGACCAAAATATCAAATCTAATAGCTTCCGTTTGACACCTTTGACTGATTTTTTAAGAAAAGCCTCAAAATTTGTTTCAAAGACAGCTACTAACTTTTTACAAAATCTAAATATTCCCAAGCCTGGTGGATTCAGCTTTGAATCAGGTTTGAACTTTTTAAGGTTTAGCAGTATTTTGTTTTCTCGTGATACAAAGCGAGTGTCTCCATATGCTTTCTTTATGCAATCTTCGTGAACCAATTTTGATGCAACCCAACCGGAAGTATAATACACGCTATTGGATTGATTGATTTCCATTTTTGGGTCAGCATTTTTGATTGTTTTCTTCTTAACAATAGGATTGCTAAAAAATTTTACTTTTGACATTTCCAAAGTGCTCACAAAATATTTATCGAGATCTGCCTCAACATTTCCCAATTTCTTCGGCGCCATAATCTGGTTAATAACGATAGATTTGAATGCGGATGCGAATTTGCTTGGATCTGGGTGGTTATTGTTACAATTTTTCCAGCGTATGAGCGAAAAGAAATGCTCAAGACAGTCTTGGGATAAGTTTCTTGTTCTAAGAAAAGAGAAACCGTGGTTTGTATGGAGATCTTCCCATAGTTCCTCAATAGCCGAAATGTAAATTATCCAACCATCCAGATACAGCGCATGTAACTCTTCCCATCGTTGTTTTCGGATGAATTGAAGAAAATAGTTGAAACAATTTTCAATTAACGCACTTTTGGAAACGATGTTTTTGTTTATCACAACAAAAATATGTTTGCTTCTTCTTTCTTCTTTCGAAAATCGCTAGCGGCGAGAACTGTCATTTGCATACCGCAAAATTTGTAGTGTACTAGTATACTTTCAAGCCACCGCGGCGCTGGGGTAGCGTCTTTCGTGGAAAGGAGAAGTGGGGTATATTTAGATAGAGAGTATTTGAAGAAATGGAGAAAACAACAACACCAACACGCACAAAGTTTTGCTCAAACAGCATCAAATTAGGCAGGGAATCATAATACCACAGAGAAACAGACGTAACACTTAGAACAAATTTCAATTAAAAACGTCGTCACGAAAACGTAATCGCCCAATGCTAAATGTACTGTGTTTGGCCGGGCCGTCACTAGATGGCGGTAGTGAGCAAACGTCAAACAGGAGCAAAAACGATGCCAGCGCCGCGAGTGGTGGATTGACCTACTATTGAATATTTAAATCAACCGTTAAAAAGGTGATCGATGGGAAGCAATGAGTGTGTGACGTCTGTTTCTCTGTGATAATACCACGCTTTTTGCACCAATTCATTGCAGAAAGGAAACGTTCAAAAATTACGTCCAACATTTGGGGGAGGGGGGGTGTCTAGGAAAGTGTGACAGTACGTGTATAAGGTATAGGGATATAGCGTGACAGAGGGGGGAGGGGGGTCTAGAAATCCCGAAAAACGATGGACGTAATAAATGAACCTTCCCAAAAGGAGAATTGACCTTCTCACCATACTAAAATTCAGCTCATTATTACAAATCTAGTACTTCATCGATCTGTCCTAGGGAACGTTCAAAAATTACGTCCAACATTTGGGGGAGGGGGGGGGGGTCTAGAAAAGTGTGACAGTACGTGTATTGGGTATAGGGAAATTGCGTGACAGAGGGGGGAGGGGGGGTCTAGAAATCCCGAAAAACGATGGACGTAATTTTTGAATCTTCCCCTATAGGACAGATCGGTGAAGTACTAAAGTACTAAAATTGTCCAGGATGCTTCCTCGTACTGGCTTCGTCTGTGTTAGATTAGATTAGATTAGAATAAAATTGTCAGTACTCTAAATGATAGAAAACAGAATAGCACAATGCTGCTCAATGGAAGCTCGCTTCAAGAGGGAACAATCGCCGACGAACCAACTGGATACCTTGCAGGCGGAGAAAACTAATGTAATGGCTGAAGACGTGTAATCGAAGCACGAGAAACACCGAGACAAAGCAGCAACAGTTGGCAGAGACCGAGACAAAGCAGCAACAGTTCGTTAAACCGAAACCTATGTTTTGATGATCTGGAAAACTACAGCTTGGCCATATCAACGTTATTTAAATCAGAAAAGAAGGTATTTACATATATGATATTAAAATAATAGACGAACGATTTTTATGGAAATCCATCGCCCAGCTCAGGTGATGATAGCCTGGTGGAAAAGTTGCACGAATCACTGTGTTGTGCAATATCGTCAACAGAAGGCGCTAGTGTGAAACGTCAAACGCATAGAAAAACGATGCGCGCGCCTCAGGTTGTCTGTTTGTCTGTGTTAAAATGATCGACCAGAACACTAGAAGAGTAATTTTCAGGAGAGTTATTACATTCCAAGAGGTGGAGATCGCAAAAACCCCAGCTTCAAAAAAGCCAACAATATCGGGAACAAGCAAAAAAAAAGCGGAAGAAAGAAGAAGCTAGACAAGACGAACCCGTGAAGAAACTGAAGCCCAGTTCCACCCCGTAAAAGGTGCTGCCTAGAGCTAAATGAATAAAATGAAGGGGTTGATTCTGAACGTACAGCCGTGGTCAACAGTGCTAGATCGCTACTGTGAGATGATGCGAATGGGTTTCAGTAGCTGTTGAGGGCATATGGCATATTATAAGGATTATGAATTTATGATGAAAGATAAAGTATTTCAAGGAGAGGGGAAATTTGTAGGATTATGTTCTTTCTTAACAAATCAACCAACTGTTGCAAAGATTTTCTAATTTTTATTCAAACATCTTGCAATTAGCACCAAAATATTCACTTCGTTTAGGAGTTATAAATAGTAGTTAATCCGTAAAATTAGTCTCATTAAGTGTTCGAAAATCCCTAACACTTGATCTTTATAGAGTCAACTTTCTTCCTCTGTCCGTTTTGCGTAAGTCCAGCTTTAAGTATGCTTGGCATGTATACGACGTACGTTGTTCTATATTGCATGAGACGAGACCTTGTGCCACAGGTTGTGATTTTTTTTATTTGCTAGCACAATAGTCAAGCTCGCGTATTAAATACTTCCATCCAATAGTTTCATCCGGTGATGTTCCATATTAGCTTTCTTTTCGTCAGTGGAAGCTCTCCCTGATCGGTGCATAATATGATCTTGTGTGAGTTTTTGTTCTTATCATAAAGTCTACAGTATGTACAACAACGACCGCTTCACTCGGCTGGAAATGTGTTTCAAGTGCTCTGTTTCAAGTTTCACTTTTTAGATCTGCATGGAGTACGTTTAAAAACAATCATCATTGAGTTATTATATGTACATAAGGTTGCTTGCACTTGGATCTTGTTTTTTTTGCGATACCAATAATTTGCCATGGCATTATTTGCTACGCGTTCTTCAAAAACTAAAACTTACGATGCTTTACAATTAATAATTTAACTTCTGGTAGAAAACGAATAAATCATGTAGTAATTTTGCTGCTTCCACACTGCTTACTATATTTCTCCGAATCTCGTTTCACTAAATTTAGCTAAGGATGTTCGAGCCTGAAGGGGCGACAAATCTAGATTTGGATAAATCCTGATCTGAAAATCTAGTCAAAAGTGTATCTTGCCGTGTTCGAAACATCTCGATTCGATTTCCAAAGATGTATTAGGTATTAGGTTCATTGCCATCTTTTTAGTCATTCCCCTGGGTTCGAACAAATAACTTTAAAGTTAACGACATTCGGAGAAACACGATTCAAACTCTACAAATAGATCCTCTGTTATTGCTACATAAGCTTGAAAGATCAACGCTATGTGGCGTTGTGGCTGCTCTCGCTCAACTAGCACTGCACTATCTAAAACATACTTTCTATTCTCCACGATCGTCTTCTGACTAAACCCTAGTGTTTGCTCTCTCTACTTTCGCGCATCCTTGAGGTAGTTTCTATAAGTAGTAAACGTTATTGTTTGGCAGACAGCGATGTGCCTATACTGCTGCTACAGCTACCACTACTGCTGCTGCTGCAGGCGGTGAGCAAACTGGGAGCGGACTGCAGCTGAGCGGTCGCTGGGAGTCCGGGATTTACGGCTACAGATGATCTGAAATTGTAGGCAAAGTTTACAGGATTAATCTCTTTTTCATTGCGGGAATCCTCGATAATAACACATTTAGTTGAAAATGTTACGTAGTTAGAATATTTGCGAAGAACTGAATATCCTAGTCTTAACATTACTCAGCAGCTTGTCCATTATTAGTAGGGTGAAAATATAACTTGGACGTAATTTCAAACTTACCTATTGTGTCGCATGTGACTTTTGACTAGATCACTGTTGACCAGGGCTGCCATAAGGCTAAGCTCACCGGCCATGACGGTGGCGCAGATGACGCGAGCCAGTTGTTTAGAATTTTCTGCCGGATGTGTAGGATGGGCTCCTCGCACTCCCAGCATGTCGAGACAAGCTCCCTGGCCGGGCAAGCCGGTGCCACCGCCTACGGTTCCCACCTCCAGAGATGGCATCGTACAGGTCATGTATAGATCTTCGCCGTTGTCGCCGTACGGTTCCATGTTCGTAGAGCAGTTGCTACTGGTGACGTTTTGTGCCGGGTCCTGGCCGGTGGCGATGTAGATTGCCGTTACCATGTTAGCTGCGTGCGCATTATTTCCTCCTATACTGCCGGCAACTGCCGATCCGGTCATATTTTTCAGTTTGTTGCACTGAACCAAAGTACGGGCATTAGTCTTCAAGATTGTTCGCAGTTTGTCAGCAGGAATGATGGCTTCGCAGATGACGCGCTTTCCTCGACCCTTGATCCAGTTGATGGCGGCGGGTTTCTTGTCCGAGCAGAAGTTGCCGCTCAAAGAAATAATCTGCATATCAGGGAAGCTACGGTGCACTTCGCGAAGAGCCATTTCCGAACCCTTGGAGACCATATTCATTCCCATCGCGTCACCGGTCAGCGCACGGAATCGAGCATATAAGATTGGGCCGTCCATCGCAATGTGAAGTTCTTGTAATCGAGCAAAACGGCTTGTCGAATCGAATGCCTTCTTAATAACTGCGAAATTCTCCGGAGTTTCCATCCAGCGTTTTGCCTGGGCAGCACGTAGGACATTCGGGAATTTGATACAAGGCGCTCGAGTCATACCGATGTCTTCCACAAAACTTGTAACACCTCGTGTCGAAATGGCCTTACAACCTCGATTCGTACTAGCGACCAGTGCTCCTTCCGTAGTGGCCATCGGCACGTAATAACGAACACCATCCAGAATCAATGGTCCAGCGTAGCCAACGGGAATCTGCACGTAACCGAGAACATTCTCACAGCAAGCATTCATCACCTTGGAGTAGTCGTAATTTTTGTACGATAAATGCTTAAAAGCGTTGACTGGTAGATTGGCCTCCTTCTGAATCATATCTCGGCGAATCTTCACACCCCGTTCGGCATCTCCAATGACGGTTTCGATTTTATATAGCGGGCAGTATCCATTTCCAGCACGGACAATCATCTTGATTTCCTCATCGGTCAAGCCGATCGCACCGTCATCGGTATCGTTCAAGATCTTCAGACACATCTCCAGTGGTCTAGGCTCTCGCTCCACCAGCTCATCTTCCAGGTCGTCTAAGTTCAGCTCATCATCTGCCCCCATGCTCTTGGCCCGTTGGCCTCGGCCCGGAAGCAAACACAACTCACTCTGGGTAGCCTTCTCCTCGACCGGGACCGTCTCGGCTAGTGTGAAGGTTGCCACCGGGTGTGGTCTTTCGGCGGCAGCGGCAGCACTCAGCTCCAGCTGTTTCTGCTTCTGGGCAGCGGCTGCGGCAGCAGCTGCGGCCGCTGCAGCTTCATTCGCTACCGATAGCAGAATCTGGTCGGACAGATTGTGACGGTCGAAGAAGACGAACTTCACGCCGAGCGCGATGATCAGGATGTACGTCACGATCTGCTCGGTGCTGATCGATAGCCACCTGAAATGAAAGCAGAGTAAAAAAGTTGAGTCAGCGAAGAAAGCTTTTTATGATGGTTTGCTTGGGAAAAGATTTCAACAAGGAATGAAAAAACGAACTTCGTTTTCATAGAAAGGTGACCAAATCCTTCTGTTTACAATGCAATATCATGGTACATAATATAATCCGCATTATTGTCTGTAGGGAAGATATCGATCGTGAAGGCTTCAGTTTGGAGATAGACGTGATCGAGAAACATGATCGATCGTGAAGGCCTCAGTTTGGAGATAGACGTGATCGAGAACAGATGTGTTCAGTACCAGAGTGCAGAGTTTACGAGTGAAATATTGAAAAAGTTGTGTTGAGTAAAAGTGTCGTGTAGATTTCAGTAAATATTGGAAAAGGAAAAAATGGACAAAGCCGACATTGTCGATGACAAAAAATCGCAGTTGCAATTTAAAGGAAACATGAAAACATCATTATACTACTGTAGCTTGCTAGGTGTGGCAGGGTGTGACGGTAAAAAAGGCATCAGCCTTATGTTACATGAATTCCCATTAATAAAAAAATAAAAAAAATCAGAAAATCAGAGTAACGAAAAACAGAGAGGATATACTGAACAACAGGTCAACAAATTCTATTTAAATTGTATGTGCCCTGCTTCTAAAACTTGTAATATAAAGTTTGGAATCTACTGAAATAATTGTTCGTTGTTTTTCTGAAAACAACATTTCATAGCCTGTAAGCTTTTATGAAAGTTAATCTTACAGTTTTACTCCTTGTGTCTCGATATGCATAACGGATTTCAATATGACACGTTTGCTCGAAATTTTACAAAAAAAAAATTAATCAACAGTTTATTTTACTCCCAAGTATGGTTTGTTTTAATTTTATTCTAAACGTAACCCAATTTTTTCCACTAAACATTTTCTTTTAGGGGTGTATTAAATCACTTTTAAATAAAAACTGGAAGTTTTGGAACTGATTCATGCCCAGAATGGGCTGCAAAACTGTGAGTTGATAAGTAGAGCGTCCAACATAGCTCTGGTCCTCACAAGTTCCAACCTCATACTTCCACGGGTCAAGCGATGACAAAGACCACCAGCTAAGAGTTTTGTGCTTAGCTGATAGTGCAGCTTGGGCACTGTTGTCCTTCTGATTTCAGCTAGATTGAGGAGGTAGGTCTCGAGCGCCTGTTCACCAAAGAGGTGCGGCTCGAATAGCGTCTGTTATGGCAAACAGCGGCTGAGTATGAAATGCTCCTCCACCGGAAGCTATACCTAAGATAGCAGCCCCACCACGGTGGTTATGGGAGCTTAGGCCAACAACCTACTGTTTCCGAAACCCAAAAACCGTAACAGAAACCGAAAATGAAAGATTACGAACTGATTCAACGGCAACGGCTATTAGCGCGAAACAACGGACAAGAATTGGAAATTGGAATGTATTAACCCTAGCCCAACAAGGTAAACTGGCACAACTTTGGAGAACACAGATTGGCGTCGGGTCAAATTCTGTTAATACTCTGGCCTACGAGGTGAACATGCTCCTCGCCACCGTAAAGTTGGTTTCCTGCTCAGCGCTCACGCCCACGTTGTGCTTATAAAGCGAGAACCTATTCATGAGCCAGATTCAGAACACGGGTTCAAAACCTTACCATGATCCAATGTTACGCGCCGACCGATGCTGCCGAATTGCAAGACAAATAGAACTTTTACAGTCAACTGAATGCTGTCGTGGACAAGATTCCGAAAGATGATATCAAGATCCTCACGGGCGACTTCAACGCGAAGGTTGGTTCCGAGCACGTCATGGGACGCCATGGTCTCGGAGAATTGAGCGAAAACGGTGAGCTGTTTGTACAGTTTGTGGTAACATGGTGATTGGGGGATCGCGGCGTTACGGATAATCAAATCGACAACATCTGCATCAGCCGAAAATGGAGACGGAGCCTTCTTGATGTGCGGGACAGACGTAGCGCCGACATTGCGTCTGACCATCATCTCATCGGCGAGATCTGACTGCGCATTGCTAGGATCCATCGACAGGAGGAAAAAAATCGGGCGTCGGTTCAACACGCGCCGACTGGAAGACGCTGCGGTGAAAAGGTTCTTCATCGAAGAGTTAGAGAACCGTGCTGCGGATATTCCAGAAGATGGAAGCGTAGAAGATCAGTGGAGCGCCTTCATCGCCATCGGCGAGAATAATTTAGGTGAGCCACGCACCCGAAGAAAGCAGTGGATCACAGATGATATCTGGAGAAAAATAGAGGAGCGATGGAACGCTAAAGCCACGATAGAGCGAGCGAAAACACGAGGAACCAATGCCGCAGCCCGTCAGTGCTATTCGGCTCTCGAGAAGGAAGTGAAACGTTTAAGTAGACGGGACAAAAGAGCGTGGGAGGACTCCCTACCCGACGAAGGAGAGAAAGCCGCAAACACCGGCGACATCCGTCTCCTCTACGATGTTTCACGTCGCCTTAGTGGGACCAAGATGAATGCTACGATGCCCGAGTCTGGACCGTCTGGACCGACCCGGCTGACCAGTTGAAACGCTGGTTCGAGCACTTTGGAAACCTTTAAGTGTCGGCCACGCTATCAACACCACAGCATTATCCGACAAGGGTTCGATGCATTACCCGTGTCAACACTGTAGCTGCATCAGTGCAGGAGATAGAAACAGCCATCCGTAGCATGAAATCGAACACGGCACCAGGGGTCGATCGCATATCAGCTGAGATCGCTGAGATGCTCAAAGCAGACTCCATGGTATCCGCACAACTACTGCAACAATTATTCTGCAACATATGGGAATCCACGACATTTCCGACCGACTGGATGCCACGCGTCTAAGTAAATGTACCCTAAATGGGTGACCTATGTATGCGATAATTGGCGGGGCATCATGTTACTGTGTATCGTTCTCAAAGTCCTTTGCAAAGTGATCTTTAACCGGATACAGGAGAAGTTTGACGCAACTATCCGACGCCAGCAAGCAGGATTCCGTGCCTCTCTACCTAGTGTTCATTGATTACGAAAAAGCTTTCGACCATCTCAATCACGGAAACATGTGGGAAGCCCTCAGGCGCAAGGGTCTCCCTGAGAAAATCATCGGCCTCATTGAAGCACAGTACAGGGCATTTTCGTGCAGGGTACTGCACAACGGTGTTTTGATCCCATCCGGGTCGTTGCTGGAGTGAGGCAAGGATGTATACCATCACCGCTACTGTTCCTCATCGTAATCGACGAGATCTGAAACTCGGAAGCTCAACTGATAGGCATCTACATAACGAAATCAAGCCAGACCACATAAATTTGACCTGGCCACAGGTCAAGGCGATGCGATGGCTGGCATTCACCAGGATGGAGATCTTTCAATTAGGCCATCTGCACTACCTTGGGTGCCCAGGGCTGAAAGTAAGTTGTCTTGCCCAGAATAGCTACATCACATCACAGTCAAGGTTCCATAAAAATGTAAAAACAGAAAGTTGACAGGTACTCTGTAATCTGGTGACAATCTATTGTTCAGTATCAACGGTTTCGGCTAAGTAAGAAAAATATTGAAAAACCTTTAAAAAAGTTATGAATGACTAACTTTGTCTAAAAACTGAAAACTCATCTTTAAACATCTATGAACTAGATAAAGTATGAATTTTATGATCTTCACGACGTGTAAAAGTTGCTAATATGGAATAACAATTTAGTCGCGAATGATCAGTTTCACCCAACTGATCAATTCGACCCCAGTTTATGTTACGTAAATCGAGAATTTTCAACCACTTCCCTTCGTACACTGAGGCAAAAACACTTAGGATTTTCATGAGTTGTAATTAAGAATGGACGATTTTTCTGTATCATTACTCGCTTATTTATTTCATAGCGGTTGTGCTTGCGTTTCATGTCTACAATTTATGATTGCCATAAGCGGCATGGTTGTGAAAAAATCATAATCGAAAACTATAAAAATCGTTACAACATGGGTATGGATTCCAATTAGCTGCTGCTTGGACAAACACACATTAGGTACTCAAAAATCTGTTTTCGGAACTGAAACATAAACTGACATAAAAAGTCAAATTGCCTTCATTTCTTAATTTCATGAATTCTCCGCCTTTAATAAACAACAAATCTTGGATTACGTACGTAACATGATCGGTTGTTCTTAATCAATCTTAACGATTGAATAAAAGGGACAAGAAACAAATTTGACGGTCATTTTTTTTGTAACAGATTTTTTAACCACTTATGCAAACTTAAATGAAAGAACGCGCTTCTTTTCCTTTTATTTTAAACTATCGATCAAGAAAAATCGATCATTTTACTTACTGGGTAATTCCAAGATACAATGTCATGCCATGATTTAGAATAGAATTAAAGGTCCCCCAAACCAAGGCGATTATCGCCCGCGACAGCGATTTTTCAGGCGAAGGTTCATTGAAGCCGAACCTTGCACTTTCAACAAAGAAAGCCGGAAAGATTAAACATCGAATCGCGCTAAAAATTTTACCGATTGATTATCAACAGTGAGCAGCAACATTTCAGCGCAAAACGTTGTTCAGTTTTTCCTATATATGCTTTTGAAAATGCACAATAGGGCTTCTATGTTCACTTACCTGAAAAATCGCTGTCGCCAGCGACAGTCGCGTCGGTTTGGGGGAGCCCGTAATCCATCCACAATCAATAAAATTGGAATACGAATGTTATTTTACGTGCGCGATGAAATTCATAATTAACGATATCGATTTCCATTAGTATTAGTAGTTGAATTCAATAAGAGAAAACACACGATAATCATAGTTTTTATCCGATGATATTCATAAGCGAAAACTTATGATTTTGTTAAGGTACTGGATATTAATTTTTTCCCCCTTAATCATAAGTGAAATCTATGGCTTTCAACATTAATCGTAGTGTCGCCAAATCATAAGGGGTTCTTACGTTTTTCCTAAGTTTTTTGCCTCAGTGTACGGGTTTTTCACATTCTTAGAATCTACGTCGCTTATAACACGTCTGACACCTCCCTTCCAAAGCGTGACGTACTTTATAGATGGTCAATATATGACTCAGAATTCACGGCATTTTACAATCCGTCAGTTATTCTCCCCAATTAGGTGAAATTAACACCCATCTCACATCTGCTGTTATCGTTCTGCGCGCATGCAAAGCCGTTGCTCAAAGCCCATGGAACGGGTTTACCCGTCCTGACGCACATGTCCGTGTATATTACGCAAGTTTAGTCTGCCAACTAGTCGCTTCCTGCTTGGAGCGGTCCAGCTTGGCTAAAGCTGTTGCTGTTCGTTGGATTATTTTTCAAGAACAAAGATTTCGGCAATATAGCTGCATCTCTCACCATATTCAAATGTTTTTTTTTATTTCGGATAATTTTCGGGCCCGCACGTGTTGTACGTAAAACTTTTTTGACGCATGAAAACCAGTTTCTTGGTTTATTTTGATTTTGGTTTATTTTTGATTCTCCAATTTCGCGAAAAAAGCACATTCTTCTCAATATTCTAACCGCATACGCGGTTCGAACATGACGTCAAGAAAAGCATTCCAGGAGTCAGGACAAAGAGATGTTCGGGCGCACAAAGCTGACTGACGCAAATCGACGGTGCTACCTACCAAAGGTCGAATTTTTGATTTCGCAAAAATTCCAGCATAACGCTTCCTGGTTGAAGTCACTTCAATAAGGAACTACCACCTACTTCATCGGACAACCGCCTTTGCCAGTCGATACGACGCGACGCGCTACTCACTACTGACGACGTATGTGACAACTGTTTGGAGAGCCGCTGCTAAATGGGGGCCACTATCAGCAGCCCATGCGTGACATCTGGCGCTTTTTGGCGCGGAATGTGCCACCGTTGGCTATGATAAGGCCAGAAATGCCAGAAAGTGTGGAGAAGCCAAATGCATATTAGCATTGGCATGTATGTTTAGGAAGTCTGCAGCAGTCAGCTGATCTGCACTTACCAACATTACCGTACCTAGAGGGAGCGTCAGAGGTACCACCCTCAAGGACTTAATATTAGATATACTCCCTAGCGTTCAGAAAAATTTTTTAGCCTTGAGCTTGTGTAATCCACAAGCTTTACTTTACTACAAAGGAAGAACGACACTAGATCGGACAAATGCCAATTTTCATAAAAGAATTCGTCAACGTAAAATTCAGCATATTTGAGCTACCGTGTGCAGCATAGTTATGCCATGTTCTATGGAGATTCTTATTACCATGGGACAACCATGTGCGTATCTGTCAAAAAAAAAAAAATCAAGTCAATCGGTTCAAAAATGACGGAGTTTTAGCAGCAAGTGCCCAAAATAGGTGCTCCTGCTCAAATGGTCCCAAACCCTATTACATCAATAATACACTGAAATAAATTTTAGAATCTGAACCATTCAACCATGTTCAATTTTACCATATCCAAAAATAGTAATGATAACCATGGTTTCGATGCCGGGGCCCGTGGCGTAGTTGGTCACACGTTCGCTTCATATGCGGATGGTTTGATTACCAGCCCCGGCACTTGCAATTTTTCGTCAGTTGCTTTTCCCCCGAGAGCAACTGACACTGACCCTCTTCTGAGCCTAATGGCTCAAACGAACCCGGATACCTGGATATCGGCGAACTGCTACTCATAATGGACCCACAATCGGACTGGAAAGGAACAACGGCCATCCATCATCATCCTTGTGCTCATCATTCTACTAGGTATAAAGTAGAAAAAGTGAAAGCAGCAGAAAGGCAACCAGTTCGATAAAGTAGAATAGAATCTAGGCGCTGTACAAAATGTAAGTGCAGCTGTCAATTGAAATTGCTCACGTAGTGCCCCAGTGGACAATAGAGCTGTAAATTAGGTTAAGTTATTAAGAATAAAAAATAAAACCATGGTTTCGATGATAATTACGATGTTTCTGTTCAAATTTACTATGATCTAACAGCCAACCGAATAGTAATTGGTACCATCAAAAATAGTTCCCATAAACAAATCTTTCGTGTTTGTCAGAACCATGTTTGTGTTTACCTCTTATATTTCCATGGTAAGTTTCAACATGTACCATGGTTTTTTATGCTCCACCGGCCATCTTTTCAAAAATGTGACTAAACGTAAAACGCAATTTCTGTAACCATATTTTCTTTGAGGAATTTTGCAGCTGCTGGTAAAATTGGGGCAAAGTGTTCACGGTAAGCAAATCTTTCATCGATCTCTGATTAAGCTAGTAAACTCTATTTGTTCATTTCAGAACTTGGCCACCAACCGTACCGTATCCTTCCGGCATAAAAAACTACTTTGCCAACGAACCGCAGTTTCTAAATCGATTTGCTTGTATTCTAGTGGTTTTGTTCCGGAGATAATCAGCAACAGCAGAATTTGATGGAGAACTCCGCTTTTAGCATCGGAAATGCAAATTCGAAAAGCTTTTCATCGTTTAAGATCCGCTGCCAATCATCAAAACGGAAATGAAGTATGAGCCGTAATGAAGGAGAAATTTTCTGGTATTTTTCACTCGTTACTTTTTCCAGCTAGCGCATGCTTCACCAAGAGGATTCCAGATAAACCTCCTACCATCGAACAGCAGAACATCCTATTCGAGACAGTGGACCTTCCGAAGAAAGTTCTGGATAGACTATCATTTCTCCAACTTAGTACCCGTCTGTATTAATTTCCGGACAACGTCACCCACTTCCACTAGGCATCCTCCAGAAACATCATCCGGACCGAAAAACTACGCTGGGAGCGAGTACTTTAAATAGCTCCGCTGATGGTGACCAAGAAAACACTGCCCCAACGTTCCCCGGAAAATTGTTGTTTAAGTATTTATTCTCGTGTTTATTATATTTATAATAAGTTTTATTTGGTTAAAAATTAATAAACTTGATTTTTTTTATTCATCTACAGTTTATTTTTAAACGTTAACAAAAATGAATGACACTACTGCTGAACTACGCGCATAGTTAATTGAACCATATTACGATAGTCAAACTTACCATGCCGCTTGTCACACGCATGGTAAAATGAACTATGAAAACAGACTTGAAAATACCATAAAATGTAAATAAAAAATGACATGGTAAATTGAACCCTGCACATGGTAGTTTCAAAAATAAAACATGGTCTACCAAAATCAAGTAGTAAAGTTGTTTTAATTTCACCCTCGGTTTGGTCATCGTTACTATGTCCCTTTTTTCAGTGTACACATTTATTTTCTACCCTGGCTACGATCGCACGGTATTAAAGTGAAGGTGTTTTAATTTTTGTAATTGGGTAATTCTCGCTGAAACCAGGCCGCCATTTACATAAAGTTGTTTTGTTTTCATTTTTTTCTTGCTTATTCGTTGGAAAATGGTAAGAAAAGATGAAAACCACTTTGGTTGGGTTAAATTGATGGACCCCTTGCGGGCTGACAAGGTGACAAAGATGAAGATTTTTCATCAAATTGCACCTAATTCACCGCGTCATATCTCGAAAATTCATGTTGTAACTTGTACAAAATTTCCAATTTCTATGAAGAGAAACTATACACCTTCCATTTGAAGTCGAAAATCTTGGATTTGGCAGCCATCTTGGATTTAGCTACCGTTTTGAATTTCATAATTAAATCGCATTTTTCGCTGTGTTCGCAACCACCGATTTTCAGTCTGAACTCATCATTAGAAAGCTGAGAGTCTTAGCCTTCCAAAACATTCAAAAATTAGAAATGCATTGAACGCAACAATGAGATATCCATGAAAATGTGAGCGAATCTTTCATTTTACCATACATTTTGTTACAATCACCACTCGCATGCACGCGATTCCGTCGATCCCGTTATCGTACGATCAGATGCGTGCTTGAGAATGTAGGGAAAAAACGAGAGGTTCGCTCACATTTTCATCGATATTTCATTGTTGCGGTCAATTTTGAATGTTTTGAAAAGCTTAGACTCTTAGCTTCAAAATGATAAGTTCAGATTTGAAATCAGAAATTCAAAATGGCGTCCAAATTCAAGATGGCTACCAAAACATTTTCTACTTCAAATAAAAGGTGTACATATATACTTTCTCTTCATGTAAATGTGAAGTTTTCTACATGTTACAACATGAATTTTCGAGATATGACGTAATAAATTAGGTGCAATTTGATGAAAACTTGTCATTTCTGTCACTTTGTCAGCTCCTAGGCAAGCAAAGGGTCCATCAATTTAACCCAACCAATGTGGTTTTCATCCTTTTTTATCATTTTCTAGCGAAGTAAGAAAAATTTAAAATTCCAGGCTTTATGTAGGGTGTCTTCAGTTAGCCTGGTGGTTAAGGCTATGGATCGCCAATCCGGAGACGACGGGTTCGATTCCCGTCCCGGTCGGGAAAATTTTCACGACTCCCTGGGCATAGTGTATCATTGTACTTGCTTCACAATATACAAATTAATGCAATGGCAGGCAAAGAAAGCCCTTCAATTAATAACTGTGGAAGTGCTCAAAGAACACTAAGTTGAAACGAAGCAGGTCAAGTCCCAGTAGGGACGTAGAGCCACAAAGAAGAAGAAGGCTTTATGTAAATGGCGGCCTGGTTTCAGCGAGAATTACCCAAATATATCACTTAACACTTGACCCGAGAAGTAAATACCGTCAAACGGGGTTACTTGCAACAGCGGTGTAACTTGCAACACGAAGACATACATTAAATGTGAACTATTTTTACATAATAATGAAAGCTACACACCAAAATTTTTCAAATGCTTCCAGCACGCCAAAAATCAGCAAAAGAAATTGCTGAATTTCAGCAACATTATTGCTGAATTTCAGCACAACTTTGCTGATCAACTGTCAAAATTGCTGGATGGTTCAGCAAGTTGAAAAATAATTGCTGATACTCAGTAATTTGTATTGCTGAATGCAATCAGCACGCCAAAAATCAGCAAAGTTTGCTGATTACCAGCAAAATTATTTTGCAGTGTAGTATGCTCCACCATTTCGGTTATCAAAATTATGTGTACCGAAGATCGTTTTAGTGGAAAAAAATAATTTTGTTTCTTTGTTTATTGTTTGGCTACACTGTTAAAACGATTTGCTCATTTTATGCCATAAAAACAAGTATGAAAATCGTGCTTTACCTCTCTCCTATAGTAAGTGCGATAAGTCTGATGACCTTTCTTGCAGTTAGGGTACATAATAGTAAGCTTAGCTAAACGATAAAAGTTTGATAAAGTTATCGACTAAGTAATGTAAAAAATCATTATCATATGCGACGACCACTATGGGGTAACTTGCAACAGTTGAAATTAACAAAACTTTTTATAATTTATTTTCATTTTACGATATTTCAAGTAGAAATAATTGAAATGGATAATTAATAATTACGTATCGTGCTTATTTTCAAATGTCGACTCAAATTTATCTTTATTTGTACGTAACCTTCAAACAAAGATAAGGACTTCCATATTTTGAAATTTTATCATGTTTCACCTCGATTAAAGTTTAATTTAGTTTATGGACGATCTTAAAACAATCACCAACAACCATTCTGAACCTAATAGAGTAAATTATTGCACTAGAATGCCCCAATTTAATATCTAGAAAGTTGAATGAGTATTTAAATCATGTTATTTTAGCTAAGTAGCCATACACTACTTCGAACTGAAAATTACCTAAAGATGAATAACTTAACCTTTTCAGCAAATTACATTAAGCATTGTTGACATATTGTAACTAGTACTGAGTCATGAGCTCCACATATATTTAATATTTGTGAGACGTAAAACCTGCTGTGAAACCATATATCCTCGCTTATAATAACTATCAACCCTTTAATTAAAAAAAATCATATTTCAGTTAATTAGTGTATATCTTTTCAAAGCATTTTCCACGCTTCACATCAAAAACTTATAATATAAACAAGAACTAGAATGTAAGAGCAGTTTAAAGGTAGCTAACTTAGCTTCATGTCATGTGTTGCAAGTTACCCCACAGATGGGGTAACTTGCAACAAGCATGTATTTTGCACCTCCTGATTGGGTGGCAACGTATTCTGGTAAATCAATTGCTGCATAGTATTCTACTCGTGGTAATTAGTGTACACGATGCTTTACAGTATGCTTCATATGTTTAGATTTTCAATGATATTGCTTCAAAGTCGAAAAGTGTTGCAAGTTACCCCATTTGACGGTACCTTACAAATACCATGCAAAGAACAACCTATGGTATAAGGCCTATAATTATTATTGCACGGTTGTTCTACGAAATGTTAGAGGAACATTACATTAACAACTGGAAGTGTTTGCGAAGGGTTTGGTATGGATGTGGTATTCATTGATTGACAATGAAAATAACTGAAAAACAAGTTTTGGTATTACAACATGGAGCTATCGATCAAAGGTACAATTGAATAACAAGAAATGTTATTACTTTGTTATTCAATACCTACTAGATAACAAAGACATCATTTCTAATTTCAGGTACACTGAACGGCGGCTTGCGGTGAAAATTACTATTCTGAGGGTCAATTTAAATGCACAACGCCACTAAATTTGTGCAGACTGAGTTTCGTTTTAATTCAACAGAATTATGTTTTCAATTTTACCATGGACTCGATTTTCAATTTAAAAAAGTTTCTGTTGGCAACCGGATTCGAACCAAGAACCTTGACATCACCAGGCTCGCACGCTACCACTCAGCTATCGAACCGGTTGATGTGAGAAGAAACAAAACGCACACAAGAAGCGTTGGTGGGTCGATGATCATGTTTTGCCATGGTAAATTTAAAAACATTTTATGCTTGTCATTACTGCAAGGCTCCTTTCAGTGTATGCGTTCATTATTGAAATAACAACAATTATTATTTTCGAGGTGTTGTTTACACAAAACTATGGTATTTGTTTTTATTATTTTGTTTCTTATTACAACCTATCGAGGCGCATATCGAGTTATAGTGGTATTTGGGATATGTTATCCAGTTGTTATGCTTTTCTGCTCGGGCAATGTGCCTCCATCTAATCGAAACCGACGTGACATTTTGGAAAAAAAAACTCATAATTTCTTACTAACTGAGATTTCTTACTACCTGTGAGGTCCATATTTTCAAAGTAATTGGAAATCTAACTCCTTATTAACAAGAATAACTCTACATACTTAGCTTCAAATATCGAATTCGATTAATTTTTGACGAAAATAGAACAGCTGAATACAGCAAAAATAGATTGTTTATCTTTTGCACATGTTTTTTTTCTATTCTATTATCGTCTAAAAAGTACCAAACAGGCAATTTAGGATTGAATGTGTATGGGCTGTTGTTCATAAGCCCCTAAGACCAAATTTGGCCCATCTCACCATCTCAGACCCCCCCCCCCCCTTGTAGACCTTCCTCCATACAATAATTTAAAAATTTGTATGGAGCGTAGACTTTGAGTAGAGCCACCACCCCCCCCCCCCCCCCTAATTCTACGTGTTTTTTCGACAAAGTTGAAGATCTATCAATGTTCAGCAAGATTGCTGAAGACAGTTTTTATATGTGGCGATATTATGGGTTGGAGCAAAAAATATATATCTTGCGTGCATGCAAAAGAAGAGATAATGTTATAAAACATATCATCAAATTGGAGAGGTTTTATTTGTGTACAGGCTGCAAAACGGTGAGTCGAGAAGGAGAGCGTCCAACATAGCTCTGGTCCTCACAAGTTCCTATGGGAACTGAGGGTAAGACGCCCACGTTAAGCAAGAATCCAATCTTAACAACGAAACACTTCATAATACACACTTTTTTGACACAAATATAAAACAACAATGTTTCCTTCCAAATGGAAGAAACTATCAATCATAAAACTGATTAAAGTTTTACTACTAAAAATTCAAATTAAAAAAAAAAATGATTTTCAGCATTTTAGTTTTAATACGGGGTAAAACGTGCCACTAACTAAAGCTAACGTCAGGATGCCAAATTGTGCATGGTTTATTGTCAAGTTTTATTGTTCGTGAATGGTATACAATCATTAAATAATTATGGATCACCTGTACTGCCGTTCTAAGCATATCAGTACCATGTTCGAAAATATGCAACCGAGAAAACTGCGATTATAGTTATTTATGCAACGAGTTGCAAAAAGTGGATTTTTTCAGCACGAGTCATACATTTATCCAACGAGGCTTGCCGAGTTGGGTAAATACGAAGAGTGCTGACAAAATCTAGTTTTGCAACGTGTTCCATACAAAATTTTATGCAATGATTTTTTCATAATGCAACTTATTTGAGTTGCATAATGAGTTGCATTATGAACATTATACAACTATTTTTCATTATGAAACTCAATTCAGTTGCATAATGAACCGGTACGGAAAAGTAGGTCATTATGATACTGAAATGAGTAGTATAAAATAAAACATATGATACTGAATTGCATAAAAGTCAATAACGTACTTTTCTAATTGACCAACAACTACAGCACCACAACGGCACACATAACCGTATTTCTATTAAAATGGATTATATCTGAAGTGGAATCAGTAAAATTGCCTTTCTTAACGAAAAAAAAAATCATTTTTGAATAAGTACTTCCCAGTGAGACAGTTATGCTGTGAAACACAAAGCAAATTTGAAATTTCTACGCATACTTTTCGCAGTTTTTGGCTGTATTTCTTTTAGTGAGACATATATGCTTGGAAATGCAATAATGGGACAATATGGCTTGATATTCATTTTCGAAATTTCAGAAAAAACTAAGGACTTTTACAAGTTTACACAAACAATTATACTGATAGGAAGAAAAAAGTGAAAAATGCTGAAAATCAACATGGGACAGGTATGCTTAGAGCGGTAGGACGGCAGTGTAATTATGAGTCAATACCATTTCAGGCCAAATATGTCTAAAGGTCCTATCTGCAAAAGAGAGGCTCTTTTTGGTTTCCCTCTCTTTCGTTAATATCTCAGCTGTTTATTTGTATTGCGATTGTTTCCTTGCATTGAACGATGGTCAAAACAATCGTCTTTTGATTTCTACTGCAAAAATAGTTGAAAAGTGTACCATTACATTGCAATAATTGAAAGAGAAAGTGAACCAAGAGAGCCTCTCAAATGCAGATAGGACCTATTGAAATGTTTGACCTGATTTAAATGGCATAGTGAGCTTTTCTATCAATAACTACTTAACTGTCCCGGCAAACTTTATCTTGCCAAGTTGTGGTGGATTGACAATTGTTAAGGCAACATGGAACTCTAGATTTGTTTTATTTCGATCGTGTTAATAAATCAATACTTTTTAAATTTTCTTATTTTTATATTCATTTTCGTTTTTTTTTTTACTTATTAACACAGCCACCATTAATACGAATCAAGCCATGCAAGAGTCATCCTGATCGGTTCAGCCATTCTTGAGTGTTGTTGCCTCAAAGGGACTTCAAACTCATTTGCCAAAATTTGGATGTAAATGACTATTTTAATGTTATTGTGCCTGCAGAAAAAAATTGGAAGCGACGTGTCGCTGGACTGAACACAAATCACCAGCGAAGTTCATGATACATTCATCCAGTGTAGTCTTGATTCACGAAGTGACAAAACTTCTCAAAAATATTGAAACACATAAATGAATATTTTGCGAAAAGATGATACTCAACTATCACAGATCCATTATTTAAGGTGACAAATGACGAAATTGCATTATAGAATAACTAAAATTGCGATATTTTATTAAAAGTTTGAAGTATCTTCGCAATGGACCAAGACAACTTTACCAGCTAACACACCGTGATTGTTATTTACTTCTACGGCGAATTTCCCAGCCACGACGGCCCTACCCGATGCGTATTGTATTTGACCATGGCAAAGATCAGTTGGAAGGAGCTAATCATGATTTTTCCTTTAATCACATTCCTGATGGACTCTTTGCCCCACCAAGGCTTTTGCAGGTCAATTCCGGATGACTTTGCACGAAATTAAACAGATTTTTGCGCAATCGAGACGTCGACGGTGTCGATCGGAGGAACATGACTGTTGGGATGTCCGTTTGTCCGCCTCCGATGCCACAGCGGATTGCTCCTTGAATATATCGAACTGAATACGTCGTGTTGGTGGCTTTGTTAAATTCAAATGTAATTAAGATGCCTAAAAGGAATGTGAACCAACTTATCGAAAAAAAAATCGTTTCAGATTGAAATGGGAGAACGGTAGCCAGCTCCAACTGGAGGTAAACAATGATGGTTGGTGGCAAAACGTCAGGACTACAATGACAGTTCAATTGACGTCGCTGGAAATTGTCGCGTCGCTGGACTGTCCAGCGAATTGCAGGTTAGTGCTGCAGCGACAATATTAACTAGGGATGGGCATTTTACCCCACAGATGCCTCAGAACACATAGCCTGACCAACATCTATGCGCCAACGAACGATAGATGTGAGATCCTACAGAGGCTCGAACATTGACTCGGATCATTATCTTGTAGCCGCAAAAATCCTGGCGCGATTATCCAGCTTCACGAGATCAAGAAACAACAGAAGGATGCGTTTCAATATCCAACACTTGTCAGCCGAAGGTGTTGCTGAACAGTACCATCAAAAGCTGGACTAGAGGAGAGATCGACGGATCTGGAGATGCCAACAGTTTATGGGGGTTTATCCACGAAGCAGTGACAACAACAGCGCTAGAGGTGATAGGTACCGCTCAGCGACGCCAACGTAATGGTTGGTTTGGAGATGTACCAGCCTCTGGCTGAAAATCTCCCTAATAAAGCTAATAATAATGGTTGGTTTGACGAGAATTGCCAAAGAATGACGAACGAAAAGAATGCCGCCAGAAGCCGAATGCTAGAAGCCGGTACCCGGCTCAACAGGAAGAGGTACAGGGAGGCAAGAGCAGGAGAGAAACAAATTCACGAATTCACCGCAATAAAAATAACCGGCGGCACGAAAGGTGTGTGATTGCTGAAGCGCAGGAAAGTATGGACAGGAACGATATGCGGAGGTTTTATGCAACTGTCAATGGTGCGCGGCACAAGACTGTGCCAGTGCCCGCCATGTGAAATGACCGGTAAGATTCAGGCTTGGGATTGATCACCGTTAGTGGTCATATTCAAATAACAAATGACAGTTTTCCGTCTTCAGTATCGTGTAATCGTAATAGGCTCATGAAACAATAAATGTGGTCCTCGAGAGCTTGTTGTGTAGTGACCATGCATTGGACGACGACACTCGGTTACCATAGAAAAAGTGATCGATGTAAAAATGACCTTCACTAATCAGTGGATGGTCGTGAAGGTCGCCGCAGTATGCACTGTGCAGCTGTACCTACTGGATTGTTTGCAGCTGATTTTTTTTTCATTGGACAGGTGAGCTGCGTTTCAATTGAGGGCTTAGCGAGACTAACTCACCTTAAACGGAGCCAATCGTTATTTGGGCCCGTCCATAAGCTTCGTAGACTCTCAGGGAATGGGGTTTCTGGTCAAAGTCTACGGCCCATAAAAGCTTCGTTTATGTTTAGGCAAAACCTACGGGAATGATGGGGTCTGAGATGACCAAAAATGAGTCTGCGTGGTTTATGTACAGCGCGTATGTATTTTGGTTTTTATTTCCTTCAAATAACTACACGGCTTGTAGTTAGTTTCAAGTACCAATCTTCACCGGTGGTTGGTTTTTTATCGTTCAGTTGTCTAGGGGATAATATTCTACCTAAGCTTTACCTCCATAAAATTACTAAAACCATCACATAATGGAGGATGAGGAAGAAAAGCACTAAGATTACTAAGATTTGTTGAATGGTAGCAGTGAAGGAGCACCCGGGACCAGGATTATCATAATGGATGATGGTCAACCAGTGCAATGGAATCACCAACACTGGAAGGCCCTCAAGGATCTAGTTAAAAAAACAGCAAGGCTGCTGGGAAGGATGTTATCTCGGTAGAACTTCTTAAAAACGGAAGCGAGCAGCCACATCAATCAATCTACCAGATTAATGTAAAGATTTAGGAGGATGGAGAATTGCCTACCAACTGGTTGGATGGCCTCATATGTCAAATCTACAAGAAAGGGCACAGACTAGGTTGTGCCAATTACAGAGGGATTACCGATTTAAATTCGGCATATAAGATACTGTCACGTGTCCTGTTCAAAAGACTGTGACCTCTTGATGAGTCCTTCGTCGGCGAATATCAGGCTGGTTTTCGTGAGGGCCGATCAACGACGAATCAAATGTTCAACCTGCGGATGATCCTAGATAAATTTCGGGGATATAACCTGCATACTCGCCATATGTTCATTGATTTTAAAGCAGTGTACGATTCTGTGAGCTTTGTGAGCTGTTAATGTCAGAACATGGATTTCCGGCGAAACTAATTAGGATGATACGCGTAACGCTGGATGGATTAAAATCAAGTATTCGGATTGCAGACGAAGTCTCCACCTCGTTTATGAGCTTGGATGGATTGTAGCAGGGTGATGCTCGTTTAAATTTGCTATTCAAAGTTGCTCTCGGAGAAGCGATTAGGAAGTCTGACGTGCAGAGGAATGCAGCTATCATCACAATAGCGAAACCTGGTAGAGATCACTCAAGAATCATACAAGTCATTTCTGTTAGTGTATTTTTTCCTTGACCGAAATGCGAGGCTTCTTTTGGGATATTTTTACTATTTTTCAACTTCGAGGCATCATAAACACCATTTCATATAAGAGTGGAGTGGATCTGATGGGATGTTTAGAGCACATGCCACGCAAAGCACCTGGGATCGAATTCCACTCCAGATATACACACAAAATGTGGGTTCTACCTTAAGAAAGGAAGTGAAGCCTCCTCTCCTCTCCTCTTCTTGGCGTAACGTCCTCACTGGGACAAAGCCTGCTTCTCAGCTTAGTGTTCTATGAGCACTTCCACAGTTGGTCGGCGTTAAGTCAAACAAGACCATCTGCTTTTCAACGGTTTCGGGAAAACGTCCTGCAAGAGCTTGGAATGTCAAATATATCGCATTTTTGTTTGAAATATTATAGGTCCTTCATGTAACGAAACATCTGCATGAAAATAATGACTAAAAGTTTAGAGTTTTCGAATTCATTCGCTTATCTTTATCTATCCAAAAAATCGCATAGTCCACTCTGACCGAACGCCGACCAGTTATTAACTGAGAGCTTCCTCTGCCAATGACCATTTTGCATGTGTATATCGTGTGGCAGGCACGAAAATACTCTATGCCCAAGGAAGTCAAGGAAATTTCCTTTACGAAAAGATCCTGGACCGACCGGGAATCGAACCCGTCACCCTCAGCTTGGTCATGCTGAATACCCGTGCGTTTACCGCCTCGGCTATATGGGCCCTCCAAGGAAGTGAAGCCATAGGTCCCGAAAAGAACTAGTCTCGCGTTAACGGATTTTGGATAACTTGCCAGCAAATAAATATTGAAATCTATTTGTGCTTTAATTGTTATTTTTATCTCGATTGAACATTGCAGAAACATTTAAAAAGAATATCAAAGACACAGGGTGCGACAGGAAATAATGCGAAAGTATTTTACATTTCAAATCTTAATTTAATCCATTTAACGTTAATCAATGCAATTCAGACGTCCCATCTATCTGGCTTATTTATTTATTTATTTATTTATTTATTTATTACCAAGTGCATTTAACCCTCTAATACCCAACCCCGCCTTTAGACGGGGTATAGTTTGAGCATTTTTGTAATTTTTGTTTCGTGGAAAATCAAAATTTTTATATTTTTGGCTGAAATTTAAGACTGTTTTGTATATCTCAAAATGGTTTTTGGTGTATTTTGAAGCGTATTTACATTTTTTTTTAATCTTTGAAAAATTGATGTTTTGGTCACCTTTCAGAAGTCATTGTTTATTTTATATTGAATCGCTGCAATTAACATGTTTTAAGTTTTTCCCAAATCATTCTATCCTAGTTTAATAGTTGAAGGGAATCGAATACACTCTAAAACTATTTTCCTTAAAATTACACGGAGAATAAAATTTTCTATGAAATAAAATAAAAATAAAAATGTTTCAACAATAATCATAAAATCTCAAAATGTTTTTATCTCAAAAAATCCGTACCCCAAATAGGCTTCCAGGAAAAATATAAAAGTGTGGGGATGTTTAAAAATAAAAATTAGAAAAATCAAAAACTGAAATTCACGAAATCGAGAATTAAAAAGGATCATCTTCCAAAACATGTTTAAATCGATTTTAGATGACGAAAAATGATATTTAGATCAAAAACAAAAATTTGGGTATTAGAGGGTTATTCAACGCATAACGAAAGACGGCTCCTTGAAAAGAGCACCATATTTACGGAAGCGAAGCGTTGGGCTGTACCAAACTAGCTGTTTCAATCTTTACCAGACTCAAAAAGCCACATCAGTTCATTTTAATTATTATGCCTTTATTAACGTGGCTTTTTGCCTCAGACGAGTTTACCACGGAGTACTCTTCGTACCTCACTATGAGTAGAATGATTGTCCAAACTGTATCGTTTTCTTGCTAATGATAATATTGGACATTTTTGGACCAAATCTATTACGAGCTCTTGAGGTTTATGGGTATTTATGAGTAAAATAATATTTGGTTAATTCTTTACAAGATTTTCAATCATTTCTTTATTAGAGCTTTCTTACATAACTGGCATGATTTTTGGCAAGATTTAGATTAGGATTTCTGGAGAACTTGCAAACAAATGTGATCTGAAATTTAAAAGGATAATCTCCCAAATTTCCCAAATGGAGGAAAACGTGCCTCTGGAGCCGACCTACTGAAGTAATATCCTATCAGTAGGTTGGCTCCAGAGGCACGTTCTCCTCCATTTGGGGAATTTGTGCCCAATATCCTAGGATAGTCCCAAACTTTCAGGTTCGCTACCCAGGGATGGCAGAAAATCACTTCAAGCGATAAATGATACAGGATACGAATAATCCAAGATAGCCTTGTTCTTGCAGTAGCATGATACCGACGCCTCACACCGTGCTCGTATCACAGAACAATCAAAGCATCTGAGGCACGCTTTATCGCGTGATGACCCGTTATCGGATCATGTTACAAGTCATGATAAATTTTATTCATCACATTGTTTGCCACTTATGCACCCGCAAGCGTTTTTCATGATTCGAAATAATACACTCATAAGCATATCTGGACGTTAAATCCCCAAGAATGCTCAAAAAGTGAATGAAATCACTAATTTATCATTTCGACTTCATGATAACGATCGCATCGCGCCTTTACATGCCGAGCGAACCATTCTTCTCGGACCGAAGTTTGTTATGATGCTTGACGACAAAATGTTATCATTGTTGCTATGATCGCGCGATGCCGTTCGACCGCGACACATTCGAAATCTGTTCATGATCACTAGATTTCCATCCTTGTCGCTACCTTCTTTTGCCAGCAGACGTACTCTCCGCGACCCACCATATTGTTGTCAGTTACAGTAAAAAATTCTACTGCCCCTCGCGACCCTTTGGATGAAAACCGGCGACACCCCTGCGGGGTCGCGACCCACAGTTTGGGAAACCCTTTTCCTAGGTTAATTGCTTCGGCACTCCAGGTGCCAATCTCCAATGAACCTAAAGAGCGCATGAAGGAATCCCGAAAAAATAAACTTGAATAAACTCCTAGGGGGGGGGGGGGGTCTCCAGTTAGCCTAGTGATTAAGGCTATGGATCGCCAATCCGGAGACGGCGGGTTCGATTCCCGTTCCAGTAGGGAAAATTTTCTCGACCCCCTGGGCAGAGTGTATCATTGATCTTGCCTCATAATATACAAATTCATGCAATAACAGGCAAAGAAAGCCCTTCAATTAATAACTGTGGAAGTGCTCAAAGAACACTAAGTTGAAGCGAGGCAGGCCAAATCCCAGTTGGGACGTAGATGCATAAGGAAGAAGAAGAAACTCCTACGGGATATTCGTGAAACCACCCTGGATGGGTGGTTCCTGAAGAAACTTCTACAGTAATTTCCATAGGAGCGTCTTCTGTTTATGTGCGGAAACATTCTTGATGAGAAGATATTGAAAAAAATCAACGTTTGTAAATTGCATTAGAAAAAAAAAATGAACTGCGAACTTAAAAATAAATTGTAATGAGAGCCTGAACAAATAACCTTACCATTAGAAACTTTTTTTTTGTATTTTCAAGTGAATTAAATGCATCTTTTTTCGTAAATATTTGATCCATCATGACTAGGGGTTGCACGCTTTAACCAAGTATCAAATGTCAAGTTAATTCATAATATATGACCTTTGCAAAGCATAAGGTAAATGTTAGCCTTATATTGCTATAAACGTACACTGACTGGTTAAGGGTTGTTCCACATGTTTAACGTCAATGTCTATTCGTAACTAGTCTTCAGACTGGTTTGCCAGCCATCAATCTAATTGGTAATTTACTTACCAACTACAAACAAACGATTTTACACTGCATTTTGAAGCGCAATGTATGTTTCTGTTCAACAGTACACCGTTATATGCACTTGAACCTGCACAGCACGCGCATTCTCCCCCCAAAAACAGCGTAACGAAAACCATAAAGCCAAGTCAATGAAAACAAAAACAAAACACCTACCTCATAATAAACTCGGAGATCTCGTTCGGTTCGGTTTTGTTCATGGCAGCCAAATGTTCGTGCGAGTGCGACGCAATTATGTGCTCGGCCGCATCGGAGTCTTTCTCTGAAATGGCAAGCCGACTGAGCACGTGTACGATCATCAGCCCACTGGACATGATCAGCTTAACGCGTTGCACCACCGGATTGGGTTTCTGGTCCTCTTCGGTCAGCACCCGGGCCAGTAGATTTTCCTTCTTGTTCTTCTGTATCAGGTTGCCGGCATTTCGCGATAGATCCAAAATCAACGACAGACACGCAGGGTAGAAGGTCATGAAGACGATGTAGTTGACGATCGCCGATAAGACGGCAAAGCCACTGAGCAGTTCAAGCCTCTGGACACCCGACAGCGTTCCCACGCCAATGACTAGCGTTTCCACAAGAGTGTCGAGCGAGATGGCGGGACCTAAGATTTCCATTCCACGGGCAATGTTCATTGTAACCTCAGACTGGCTGGAACCGCACAGGGCCAGCTGGGCAAGAATGGCAGCCTTGGATAGATCGATCAGTAGCAGGAAGAAGAACAGCGCATCTCTGCAAACGATGCAAAAAAAAAAAAAAACAAACGATATATTAGGAACGCCAGTTGACCCGGAAATGCCCGGAGTTTCAATTATTTCATTACGGTGCACTGTATTTAATGGGGCAATCGCTTTACCAATTACGGCGGAAGGCCATCCCGCTCCTTCCGGCAACATGAAATAGCCGAAAAAATGGTCACAAAAAATACCGCCACCTGATCGATGACGGCGGATAATTTAGCTGTACTCACTTGAGATCGGAGACTTCGCTGCCGAGGAAGTTGATCACCGTCGACGTGAAGATGAAGCTGGAGAACACCGTAAAAAGACCGGCAATACCTGCGAACGGAACGGAAAGAAACACAAAAAGAAATATGAAAACATCTAACTGAATGAATTGATCGGTCGGTGACGGACGGCCGGCCCGCCGGTGGCGGCGAGGATCATGATCATGACTGAGCAACGGTCACCTAATTGAGCTGTAGGTATAATGTTGAGTAAATGACAGCTGGCCGTAGAAAGTGAAAACAGCAAAAAAAAACTTCAAACGGCGTGTGAAACGTGATGAGATTATCGGGGATTAGTGGGGGATTTGCAGAGCCGGTTGTGTGGTACAAATAAGATTTTTAAACTTGGAATTTTATACAGTTGATCGTAAATACATGTTCAATTTCTCGTATTGAAGGACTACACTACACAGCGAAACAAAAATGAACTTTTAGTTACACTAAATCCTTAATATGTACCTAAATTGATATAATCTATAATCTAAAATTTGTTAAGTAACGTTATCCAAATGGAATTCAATTGTTTTAGAAGCAATTAAAGAACGTACCTAGGGCAAGGTTTGGGCTTGCTTACGGGAGAGGAGCGGCAGGTGGGGTGAAATGAATAGATGATTCAGGAGAGTTCACGTTGGATGGTGGGAGAGCATGAACTGTCTAAGGGTATTGAAGAACCTCCGTGAGAATAGGACATCGGATCTGCAATCGTACTTAGGCTCAGGTATCCCTCTGAAAGGTCTTGAAATGCTTCTAAAACTTTCTAATGCTCTCTTGAAAGCACCCTGAACCCATTGAAACTCTCCCAAGCACACTGTTACTACCGTCTACCCCCGTTGGTTTGAACGACACCTCATGCAAACCAACGGGGATCATGTTTTAATTTGAACTTCTAGTAACCCCTTTTTTTTTCCTTCTAAACCATAGGGGGATAATCTGCTCAACAGACACCCTAACAGAAGGTTAGGGTAGTGTAGGTCTGACAGGCCGTCTTCTACAACAAAAGTAAAATCCAGGACTACTCTCTCCTCGTACCCACTAAACCATTCCTATGGTCGCCAAACCCTACGTCTCTTCGGAACCACCAAGAAGGTATTGCTTCAGAGAGGGGCTAGTGCACATCGCACCCACAAGGTTAGCTGCGTAGCCTGCAGCAACGAACATCGATGACTCGCTTTGGAGAGTCCATCACGGTAGCATGCTGGCGCTTAGCCAGTTTCCCGAGTGGTCCTCGCCACTCCCTTTGTCCTCGGAAGGCGGGCAGAGTCAACCCCGCCCGCGCCCTACTGCTGAGCGGACATCAAGAACTGATGCCCACATGCAACCCGATCTGACCTGCCCGCAAAGGAAGGGTATCACTACCCTTCAGACCCTATCAGATGCATCCGTAGGTTGCTGACGGCAGGGTCTCCACCTGCCCCGACCCTTGCCGGGGACCCCTTTCCAACCGCGGGCTTGGATCCAACCCAGTAGACCGACGCCACGACAGCACCGCTACCGGGACTTCCTCTCCCCGGGCTCTTAATCGCTGTAAGGGTCGATCTCGACCGCAGGGCACCGGTATGACCTACGAAGCCGACTCCGAACCCCTGGACCACCTCTTGTACTGCATCTGGACTAGCCATTCTCCGAGTCCACGCGCCACCTCCTCTGTAGCTCCCAGACGATGTGGGTAATAGCCGTTGAAACGGCGTTCCAGCCAAACTCATCCCTACACATCCTCTGGACCAAGTTGTCCGGAGTTGTGTCCTCTCCGCATGTGGCAAGCATGCGGTCACGCATTGTGCGAAAACGCGGGCACACGAACAAAACGTGTTCCGCCGTTTCCTCTAAACCATTGCACACTGGGCATTCGGGAGAATCCGCATGCCCGAAACGGTGTAGATACTGTCGGAAGCAACCATGACCTGTCAGGACCTGTGTCAGGTGGAATGTAAGTTCCCCATGGCGCCTATTAATCCAACTATCTACCCTCGGTATCAACCTATGAGTCCACCTTCCTTTGGTGGAACTGTCCCACGCGCGCTGCCATTTGACCATAGAGGCCATCCTGGCAGTCCTGCGTATGCCTCTTGTGCCGCGCATTTCGAAGCACTCCATGTCCTCACTGATAAGAATGCTGATAGGCACCATACCAGTAATGACGCAGAGAGCGTCGTGTGACACGGTACGGTACGCGCTCGCAACCTTCAGGCACATAAGCCTGTAAGTACTTTCCAGCTTCCGTCGGTAGCATTTAGTACTTAGCGCGGTGCCCCACGCCGGGCCGCCATACCTAAGTATGGACGTAGCAACACTAGCCAGAAGCTTGCGCTTACTGGCGTACACCGCAGAGCTATTGGACATCATCCGGGACAGTGCCGCAATAGCTGTGGAGGCTCTTTTACAGGCATAATCGACGTGGCTACCGAAGGTAAGCTTATCGTCGATCATCACGCCCAAGTGTTTGACGGAGCGCTTTGACAGGATAGTACACTCTCCTACACTGATCTCCGTCTGCTGCTCCGACTTCAGGTTGTTAACAACCGTCACCTCTGTCTTGTGGTGAGCCAGCTCCAGTTTCCTGGACCGCATCCACGCCTCCACAACCTTGATCGAGTGGTTGGTAGTCAACTTTACTTCCTCGATCGTTTCACCATAGACTTCGAGCGTAATGTCGTCGGCAAATCCGACAATCACCACTCCCACTGGATACTCTAACCTCAACACCTCGTCGTACATGACATTCCATAACACCGGACCCAGGATGGAACCTTGCGGGACTCCTGAGGTTATGTGAAAGCACTTCCGACCCACCTCCGTGTCGTAGACACTAGTACACGATTCTGAAAGTAACTTCCGAGAATCTTGTACAGGTACTCCGGTATCCCCAGACGCAAGAGCGCATCGGCAATAGCAGACCAGCTGGCGCTATTAAACGCATTCCTTACATCCAGAGTCACTACCGCGCAAAAAGCGAATTCCCCTCCTCTTAGGCTCGAGTGCTTTCTCGACGGTTTTTGTAACCGACAAGATAGCGTCTACGGTGGACCTCCCCTTCCGAAAGCCGTACTGGTTACTCGAAAGACCATTTTCGCCCTCAGTGAACCTTAACATTCTATTGAGGATGATCTTTTCGAGCACCTTCCCCACCGTGTCTATCAAGCATATTGGCTGGTCTATATGCCGACGGGTCTCCGGGTGGTTTCCCCGCCTTTGGCAATAGTACCAGGCTCTGCCTCTTCCAAGCTTCTGGGAAAACCCTGTGGGCATCGAAAAACACACTGATGGTAACCTTTTTTGCTGTTTTGTTTTGATTCTGCGTTCCGTTTCACCTCGTTCCATGAGCAGAATGTCGTTTGAACCATTTTTAGTTTGAACAATGTGCAGATTAGAGGGGATCAAATTAAAAAGTGCTCAGATTAGATGAGGTCAAACCAACGGGGGTAGACGGTACCTGAAACGCATTAAAACGTATCTATACTTCTCTGAAATCCCTCTGAAGCCCTTGAAAAATTCCTGCAACCCCTGAAAACGCTTTGGTTTGCCTTTGGTTTAGCAGAGTAAAAAATGTGCGAGAGACGAACCAGCCAAGGGCTGAAAGTCTTTATAATAAAGCTAAATCAATCAATCAATAAAAAATGTACTATTCGACCGAGTATACCGAAGAGACCGAATAATTATTAAGTAAATTTCAAGTTTCTTTATTTTGTTAATCCAACGTAGACTAGTACATAGACATAAACATATACATAAATTTTGTTTTCTATTTCTAATTAATGCATTTTAGTATTTTTTTTATAGGGGTCTAAAAAGTAGTTCGTTCATTTCTGTTGTTATTGAAATATTGTTTCAGATTATGCCGAGACATTGTAAAGTCAATCATTTCGCAATGTTCATTATAGATTGACATCATTTGATTAATTGGTCCAAATTTAGCGTAATCCATCCGATTTTAACAAGTTTCAAAAGGTGTTCGACTACGAAGATGCCGTGTAGGCGCATAAAAAAATTGAATTTAGATAAAATTCCAGATGAGTTAATTCGTTGCGAAATAATATCATTTACAAATGAGATCATGGCGATCTCACGACGCTCTTTTAATGTCTGAATGTTTATAAGCATGCAGCGTGCTTCATATGATGGAAGAGGAAATACTGTCCAGCCTAGTTTCCGAAGAGCATATAATAGAAATTGTTTTTGTACTGATTCTATCCTGTCGATATGCGTTTTTCTGAAAGGGGACCAGACAACGCTTGACCTCACATAAGAAATGTACAGAGTTTTTATTGTATATGCACAGAAAGAAAATATGAATATTAACCCCAGCATAAGACAACATTTCGTTGAAAAAAGTATCGCGTAAACGCTATTTCACCACCAATTTATGCCAGAAATAATGCACATGCGAAGAATGCTTATTATCGTTCAATGTTAAGTGACAGTTATTACAATTCAACTCTTCTTATCGCAATTTTACACGACTTTCGCTTACAGCGTCTGTCCGCTGTCGACGCTGATGACAGCAGTTCAGTTTGCCGTAGCCGCCATATTGTAAGCTCCTGTGCCGCGGTGGTAATTGTTAATCAACTTTGCGAAATCAATCGAATCAGTGCTTTAGTGAAATTATCAGTGAGAAAGGTAAATGTTCCGGAAGGTGTGATTAAGTGACAACATCTAGCTGTGGATACTGGATAGAAGCAAGAGGAAGAGATCTCCAGCACCTATTTATTGTGAATCTGACTCCATAGGTCGTGGACAGTGTGGATGAAAAGTAAAATGTGTTGAGCAGTGGTCGGCAGCGATTGAGTGAATAAAGATATTTCAAAACTTCCCCAAAATACTGAATTGTTTTGAGTCAATTGTATGAAATTCCTACTTCTGAAACTCCATTCTTCTGCAGTATTACATATGATTCGCTCGTGTTGTCCACCTTGTATCTCTTTGAGCGTTCGATAACTGGATGCACATTCTAATTGGAAATCGAGCTGCTTGCACTTGCGCGATAAATGAAATTTACACGAACCGGCAAACTGATCTTGTAAAAATTAAAGCGCGTGTAAATTTAAGCGACATTAAGCATTCCCGTTATGTGCATGATTTGTAGCGGAAAGTTACAAGAATCTTTTTATCTGTGTGGGTCTTCAAAATTGTAGCTGAAGCGTATGATCGTATTGTAATGGTCTGTGAAAGTTAGTTTAGAATACAAAATAACTCCTAAATCCCTAACTCTTTCACATGTTTTTACTTCTTGGTTTCCTAGAATAATTGCGCTAGTAGGTGTGCTTAGTTTTCTGCTAAAAGTTATTAAATTACACTTTTTTAACATTCAGCTGCAATAAGCTTTTTGAGCACCATTTGTAAAAAAATATGAATTTCCTTCTGAAATATACTTATATCTTGGTTATTCCTGACTTTCAAAAAGAGCTTCATGTGATCAGCATAAATAAGTAATTTGACTTTTTCAAGAATGAAGGAAATGTCATTTACGTACAGTATGAATATAAGGGGACCTAGATGGGAACCTTGAGGAATTCCAGATGTGACTTGAATTGGATTAGATTGTTTTCCATTGAATTTTATTATTTGTTCTCGGTTCGTGAGATACGACTCAAGCCATTTTAGAAGCCCGAGTTCTATTCAATTTTTCTGCAATTTGAATATCAATCCTATCGAAAGCTTTATTAAAGTCGGTGTATACAGCTTCTACGTGGTTGCCATTATTCATGGCATTCAACGTGTAGTTAATGAATTCTATAAGGTTTGTAGCAGTAGAACGTCCCTTAAAGAATCCATGCTGCTTATCTGTAATTCTGTGATTTATTTGAATAAATATTTTTTCGTTAATTATTGCTTCAAACAGCTTAGGAATGCAAGAAATAATGGATATGCCACGATAATTACGTACGTCTGATTTTTTTTCCTGATTTCAAGATGGGCACTAAATATGAATTCTTCCATGCTTTTGGAAAGGTACGGGAGTCAATAGATATTTCAAAGAGCCAGAATAATGGAGCAGTAAGCACAGTCGCTAGAGTTTTCATAAATATTGGCGGGATTCCGTCAGGTCCAGCACCTTTAGAAGCATCTAATTTTTGTAGACCGTGTAGTATTTCGTGTACCTTGACGTGATTGACACCTACATCCGCTAGGTATTCAAGTATGTATTCAAAAAAAATCACAGTCACGATCCTCTTCGGAATAAGAAGTATATATTTCCTGGTAGAATGATGCAAAGAGACATCTTCAAACGTATTGAAACCCCCTTCGTGCTTCGAAAACCACTTCCAAACTACCCTGAAATCCCAAACTCCCAATCGAAACCACCTAAAGCTCCCTTAAACTTTTTAGAAAGTCCCCATAAACTCCCTGATACCCCTGTAAGCTCCTCCGAAAATCCCGGAAGCCTCTTCGAATCCCACAGGTCTCGGACCATAATCGTAGATGTGGGTTCATTTCTCCCAAATAAGGATCCCAAGTAACCAAAAGTTCAGATAAGAGGGTACTTTATAAGCTAAGCAGCTTGTTGGAGGTTTCTCATTAGCCGTCCAAGTAGCTAAATTTTTAAGTGATTTTGGGAACTTTAAAGTTCACATAAGATAGTTGGATAGCCTTCTAAGCAGCTTCTGACAGAACTTTGACAAAATTCATGCAGAAAAAACCATGTATATTTCAGAATCACAACCTTGTTGGGTATATTGTGATCCAATGCTTCCCATAGTTATATTTCACACATGTTACTCTTATGTAGATTTGAACTGGATATCCTCCTGCTGACTTATCGCTGCGCTGCTGAAGACACTTCAAGAAGTCAAGCTAACTTCACTACTGTACAAACATAATGCTACACTAACTTTTACTATATTGAACAATCCACACTCATCACTAGACAACTATGAACTAGATGGTCGAGGAGGATTTGCAATCACTTGGAGTATTCGAGCGGTGAGTGCTAAGGACGGTCTTTGGCGGCGTGTGTGTGGCAGCGAAGGATGGGCCACGAGCTCGCTGCACTCTACGTGAACACAATATCCTGAAAGTTGCTAAAACTGGAAGGATACGATGGGCAGGGCATGCCCAGAATGCCGGAAAAAATCTGAAATGTTGGTATTTGGTAATCTTCTGGTCAGCACGAGAAAGCGTGGAACGCAGGCAGAGAGCAAACCAAGTATTACGGTGACAAATTATTGTCTCCGTGATATAATGAATTTGATGTTGGGGTTTCCAGATAGCCTTGTGGATAAGGCATTGGATCGTAGATCCGGAGACGGCGGGTTGGATTCCTGTTCCAGTTGGGAACTTTTCTTGACTTCCCTGGACATAGTGTATCATTGTGATTCATTGTACTTGCCTCACAATTTATGCAATGGCAGGCAAAGAAAGTCCTTTAATTAATAACTGTGGAAGTGCATAAAGAACACTCAATTGAAGTGAGGCAGGCCAAGTTCCAGTGTGAACGTGGAGCCACACAGAAGAAGAAGGTTTGGTGTTGAATTTATTTATGAAATGAATGGCAGTGGAGCAATCCTGTAAGCCTCTGTGGTTAAAATTTGTACGTTATTTCTGAACTAGCTATGAAAGGCCCGCGATGTGTAAGATTGAAGAGCTGCTCATAAAATCATTATCAAAAAACGATGTTAGCCCAAATCAATGTTTCTTATCTCCGTTTAATTAAACTACAGCAATCAACCATTAATCAATTAGTTACTACTAGGTGTCGACCATACAACAATAACCCATAATCAACATAGGGGCATCTGGGGTAATATGCACCGTCGAGGCAAAACGCACCTCCTTGATATTTCAGGAATTATCGGTTTAGGAGCTTTAAAACCTTGTCAGTCTAATAGAACGTCCTTATAGATGAGCACCTGGAAAATTTTACATAACTTCGTTACGTAATTAGTGAGAAAAATGAATAAAATTGAAAAGCAGGTTTCTGATGTAATTTTCCCGATCGTTTGTCGAACGATTTGATGGTGAAAACCGACCAAATATCTTAAGCTGTTGTATTTATTTAGTTATTTGAGGGCAATACTAAGCGTAGGAAGAATAACTTAAACAGTAATGTACGTAAATTATATATTTTAAACAATTTTATTTTTTACTCTTGATTGGGGCAATATGCACTCCATGTGTTGGGGCAAAACGCACCTATAGAAAACAAGCTGTAATAATATCTATGAGCGCTCTGCAAGTAATCGCAAACGAAATTGAGCTGTTATTCGTCTTAAAACCTTAGAAAACATACATTTTCTCTAAAAAGGGAAAAGATTTAAAAACTCGACAGTGCACCTTGCCCCAATGTTGTGGTGCGTCTTGCCTCTTTGTTTGAGTGCATCCTGCCCCATTGTTGTAGTGCATTTTACCCCGAGCATGGGTGCATACTGCCCCGCATAAGCATACGAATCCGTAATGTTGGTCTTCACAAAAAAACCGTTATTTTCAAAAGCTGAACTATATTAAGGCTGAAGTTTTGTTCGAGATCGCTTAGAATGCAAGTTTTTGCAATGAATGCATGCATTAAAACAATAAATTATTGATCTTTTATATGCATTTGGACGCATCTTCCTTAACTGGTGCGTATTACCCCAGAATCCCCTACATGGCATAGCTCTTGCACTATTACCAACTGCATTCAGTAACCAAGACATTACGTAAAAGCGCAACCGGGCACATGATTGTTTTTTTTTCATTATTTTACTGCTCTATGCTACCACCAGCACCGACTGACGGACGACTGATCGACGATGCTTTACAGCTAACCGCAGTCGTCATAGGGCCAGTCGATCGTCACGATCATCATCATTGAGTTTCATCGTCGGTCGTTCCATTCCATACTAACCAGCCAGCCAACCCATCCACCGGCACCGGCTGACTAGTTAGTGTGTAAACATTAGGCAAACTATACGTTTACGTGGTTCAAAGCACGACACACATGCATGCGGGGCATTTGATTATGGGCGAAACATGAGCTGCAGCAAGTTGCCAAAGTTTGTATCTACGCTTTGCGCTATTTAGTAGTTTGCATGCTCCGTCGTCAACTGACGCAACAAATGAGTATCAATGTCAAACCCGCTGTGATCGATTGCGCTATTCCCAGGTGGTGCATTCTGCCATTTTTCGTTTGATTTAGCAAGTTCATCAAATTGGATGCCCGGCCCGGCTCAGAGTTTTATCGTGTATTACAGGGAAAATCTGTCTCTTTAAATGTAAACGGTTTTTCTGGAATGAGCTCAAATATTCTGCTGATAATGTCCATGTAGTCTACGTAGCAAGGGAACGTCCATAAATTACGTCACGCTTTGAGGGGGGAGGGGGGTTCAGCGAAGTGTGACAACCCATACAAAAATTTCATAGCTCTCATACAAAAAGTGTGACATAGGGGGGAGGGGGGTTGAAAATGGACGTAATTTATGGACGCCCCCCAAGCAAAATGATCGATTCTAGTCTAGTCTAGTCTAGTCTACACATACACAGCCATTCATTGAAAGAATCCTGGAAAATGGTAGAAGCGACTAATTCTACCATTTTTCTTGTCATTAATAATGCTTGCAGTACATAGGAAATGCATTACAAGCATTAAAGCGGCCAGGCCTAAATAAATAAATAAATTTCAACATCCTGTCTCGTTCATCCGTCACCATCAATACCATAGCTAGACGCAACACTATCATTTTCTTCAATAATGCTTGAATTCATTCACCTATTAACTTATTCGGTTCCGCTTGTAGTTTTCTTGGTCTAAACCTGTGCACATCTTATTCATTATGGGCAGATTCACGGAAAAGCAAGCAAAATGATCGATTCTGTTTAAGGACAAACGTCTTGAAATCCCGCTTGGACAGTGCATCAGAACTTCAGACGCACAAATTTCAAGAAGTAAGCTTCAAACAACAATGCATTTAATTAGTCTGTTCTTGCTCACTTGTAATAAGCTTAACATAAGAAGACTATGTACGCTGCTTTTGTTTATGCAGAGATTTGTGCGCTAGAAATCAAGACTAGGTGAAAAAAGTCGGCCATTGTGGCGGCCATTTTGGGATTCTAACAAGTCTGTCCTTAAAAACATACTCCGACTGCTCATATCTAACTTTGTTGTAGATAGGGCATAACGTCATATAAATAACTCGATCCTTCGATTTGTCCGGTAACTGCTCTGTTTTTCATACCCTGACAATGGGTCGTTAAGATGGGATACATTTCTCCCACTTTCCATCTCCAACACCATCCCTACTAGCTATCTTATGATTCTTCAGCTGTTGATTGGTATTATCAACTTAACTCAGCGAGTGCTGTGGTATGTTCTCATCCTGCCTTGATTCTCCGGGCTAGTGTTAACACTTTTTTCATTTCATGTACTTGACGATGCTCTTGGTTGTATTTGACACTCGGTTACTTCAGTTGTTCTAGATTATAACGATGCAGTCATCGGTGCAGTACGGCGCTGTCCATAAACTACGTAGACGTGAACCTTTGGTTTGCCAGTCTAAAGCCTTACCATCTGAACCATTTCTCATATTCTACTGAGGTACATTATATGCCACTTTTGTTAAGGAAATATGTACTTGTGCCAACCTGTCACTTGAATCAATGATCAATCATTGCAATCATCAAGAAAAAGCAAAGCTACTATGTTTGACTTTTCTGCCTGCCAGCAGTTGCGTCAACCCCAGGTATCAAAAAACTCAGGATAGCTTCTACTTTTCGATTTTTGTGATTTTTTCCGTAGATCGGGTAGGAAAATGATGTATGGCAATATTGTTCAGAATATTGTGGGTAATCATATAATGCAGCGGTTCCCAAACTTTTTGCTATCGCGGCGCCCTTTGAAATTTCCAAAAATGTCGCGGCGCACCAAAGATTTTAAAAAGGTTTTTTTAAATTAAAAAATGTCAAAGGCAAAATCGTGAAACACTTCCTATATGTATCATGTTTTATTAGAAATCGAAAAAAATCGGAAAACTATTTTTTATAATAAATTTTTCAAAGACCATTTTAATGTGTTTGTAAGATTTCAAAAATCATGTGAATTTCATCATAGAAGCTTTATAAAAGAGCAAAAATCTCAGACGTACAGGTAAACAAACTGCTGCTTTTTATTAATTCAGCAAAAAAATCTAAAGCGTTTGCAATAATTAAAGAATTCCAATTGAAATAAAATGACTTCACAGAACTAGACTAAAGTTTCAATTTTTGACGGGAATGGCAAAGCAACAATTTCAAACACTTTTATTTATTTTGGAAAATTTAGGCACATGAAGAGATTGTAAAGAACCTGTGGGCTTTGATTGAACTTTTTATTTTCATAAATTTCGACTTTACCCTTTGAGGCTGGAGTGGCCATATATAACTCCAGTGATGAAACCGAGCATGGCAAACTTATTCAAAGTTCAGTGAGGTTGTGGCAGTACTGATGGAACAGTCCGGTTCAAAAAGGTTAAAGCTAGCTCTTCACAATGTCACAACGGCAAACCTGCATGCCGCTAGCTATCCCGAAGACCTTGTAATTATTCTGAAAAGAACGCAAATAAGGTTCTTGAAATAAAAACTATGGACAAGTTATAGTTAAATCGAAAGCTAAGCTGAAGCTTATAAGGTCCAGAAACAATTTTAATAACTTAAAATTTAAACATTTTAAAATTTGGTGTCAATTGATATGTTTAAAAAGGATACCAGAAACCCTGTGGAACAAACGAAGACTCCAGGAATAATTAAAAAAAAAAAAAAACAAGCGACACTAGTTTTACTAAACAAAACAAAATTAAAGGTGTTCCGCAATACAAATAAAGAGTTTGTTTTTGTTTGTTTCGTCACAACTCAAAAACCTGCGGCGCACCTGGGAAAGGATCGCGGCGCACCAGGGCGCCGCGGCGCACAGTTTGGGAAGCACTGATATAATGGTTTGAAACTTTTGATAAAAATTGAGTGTTTGAATTTCGTAGAACAAAAACTGTTGTAAAATGTAACTTTTTAGCATACTTCCATGTATGAAAAACGGATAAATATGATGAAAACATCCTTCTATCAGTACATAATGTTCACAAAAGTTGTAAGGAACATACATATCTTTCGTTTAAGGGTTACCACGATATTTTATATGGCTTCTAGCCTCCACGGGCATTTTTTAAAGGCGAAAAATGACCAAAAAACACAATTTTGACTTGAGGCACCTCGAAATCTTCACCAATTTAGCTGAAAATTTGACCAGAAGTTTGTTTCAGCATTAGAATTAAGATGTGGGGGTGACTGGCTGAATTTGAGAAATTTCATTTTTTATGAAGAGGTCTATTATCCATGTTTTACGAAAGTGACCCCAAACTTTTGGCTGATACATTATATTGAGGGGTGGCCCCAAACTTTTGGTCGATGACATCAACCGTTAATTTACTTAACAACTTTTTTTCTTAGATTGTTTAGCCAAGTTCTATAAAAAGCAGTTGAAAGCTAATAAAAAATAGGTTGTATTAACGCTCTCATCATAAAATTTTGTCGACCCAATTTCCAGCGACACTGCCGTAAATTTATATTCATTTTTTAGAAAATTTGGTAACTTTGGGTTAAGTTTACATACACATATTTTTGTAAAAGTTTTACATATTTAAATCATGTTCAAAGCTACTTTGACTTATTATCTTTTGAATGAAACCCAGAGTTTTGAAATCGGACAGAAATTGGTGGAGATATGGGCCTGAAAAAATGACATTATTTTGAGAGGGTGACCCCAAACTTTTGATCGGGAGTGTATGTATCTGGTAGCTGGTTCAGAAACAAATGCAGCAACGATTGACTTGTTTAGAGACTAATGCCCCTTCAGGGTAAAGTCTCTCTAAACAAAAAAAAAGTTGACTTGTTAACGCGCACACATGCTCGAGGCATGACACGCGAGTTTGTTATTTCATTTTCACTGAAAGCAGCAAACACCGGGCTCACAACACTTCCTAGATATTAGCGACAGTAGGCTGCATTTGTCAATGGTCAATGGTACATCGACTATGCCAACATTAGCAGATTTCAATTCTTTAAAAAATCAATATATAGCTTCGTCATACGTATATTCACCAGAAGAGCGCGAAACGCAGAGCAAACTAACCACATGTTAAGAGAAGTAAACTGAACGCTGCTGCATACTCGCGTCATTCACCACCGCGCATTGGAGATGTAAAACGTTCAACTCTCTCACTGAGTCAATGTCAATAAACTTGATCTAGATTCACACAGCACGATGAATCATATGGCTTGTCGCTTGCGGCGCGGCCCAGTGTATAATCGTGCGGCATATATCAACCATTATATTCAGATACATATGCAGATTGTCGCTATGGATGGAATGACCTTTCCAAGCTGTACGCATGCAGATACAAAGATCTTACACACAACAACGCGAGACGTGAAAAGAGATTTCTGCCAAAGTCGTTCCAATCGGTGGACGGCAAGCTGATGATTTTAATCTGAATCGGGCTTGGAGCAATGTAGGTATTTATCATCAATGTGCACAAGTTGAGAGCCCTCAGCTAAAAAAAAAACTAAAACTAGAATCTGCATTTCTACGATTGCAAAGAACAAAGTTTTTGCTATGTATATCCTGTATATGGAATAAGGATCCTCATTATCCTTTCACCATATCATAATCATATATACTCAGATCTGACTAATTTGTATAAAAAGACAGCTGTAATTATGAACACAACTCTATTATTGCCCTTGCGCTCCATATATTGTAGAGGATAAACCGATCAAGGTTGTCAACCATGAATCGCGGCTATACCTAGACCTACCCAGTAGTAACTACTAGATAGCGCACTGACCGGTAAGGCACCGTAAAATATAGACGTGTTGAAATTGCACCTTCCCCCAAGAGTTTTGTCTTGCCTGTTTCGCGCGCGTACTTGACGGAGACGGAGTCATCAAGCTATGTCGAGCTAAATAATAACTTTATTGATGGGTACGATGATGCAGGCAGACGAGCATTGACCTACATCAGCGCACTGTTTTGTTGTTACAGTCGGATGCTGAATGTTTACAGGTGACAATTTACGGTGGCAAACACTCAGCATCCGGAACTGTGTATAACTTGTTTTATTTTGCTCATTCAAGCATCATGATTGGCATGCATGTCTTTCTCTCTATCTAGGGGAGACTGGGGCAATAGGCACCTGTTGAGCAATTAATTTACTCTAACGATGAAACGCATTAAAATGCCCATTTTTTAGTTATCGGCATACCCGGAAAACATATTGAACTTCTACTGGATTTGTTTTGGTAATTGAAAACTCTGTATCAAATAATGTTGGTGAAGGAGCATGTTGTCGGCGTTTATGCATGCCGCTGCAGAGGATGAAGGCGCATCTGAAAGATTCAGATTTTTTGCTTTATGTCACTGCAGTAATCATTCAAATGCCAAAGAAATTTTTAGATTTGGAAAAGCCGGCTCCAAGATTTACTCGCAAATATGTACATTAAAATACACGTGTTTACTCATGAAACGACGCCTTTTCCGCGCATATCATAATTTCCGATAATGGTCCAGAAGATTTTAATACCAAGTTAGGCGAAGTTTTAATATTTTGACCTCATCGTCAGATTCACCGATTTCTTCCAATAGAAAATACTGAAATTGTAAATGATTTCAATTATTGTTTGACGTGTACACAGCTAGTCGCGTTCGGTAATTTTTACCGAAATCTCAACAGCTGAACGTTCGGTAATGGTTTTTTACCGAAATTCTGCAAAAATTACCAAATTTCGGTAAAATGTTATCGTTTATCTGTCAAATTTTAACGAAGTTCGGTAAACGTCACCGAATTTCTCCGGTAAAAAACTTAACGGTTGAGATTTCGGTAAAATATTACCGAATTCGGTGATTTTTTCTAAGTGTGTAAACATCAATGTTTGGCCGTTTGGGAAGATAATGAATACACATATGTATTCCAATATAACTCTTATTTGTGACGACCCCTTGGCCGACGCGTCTCACTGAGACAATACGATGCGAGTAGAAACCCGTCGTTGTCATATGAGATGACGTTGTCATCCGAGATGCCGAAGAAACGTCATCAGAGGCTAGATGACTAGCAATTAATTAGATATCAGAAACGATTGATGTTAAGTTGTGCGTGACATTGAAATATTATTGCTTAATGCTAAATTTGAACTAAAATTCCATCTTCTATCTAATTGAAATCCTGTACATTGAACTCATCAAGGATTCAACTATATGGTAACATCGAAACAATATTCTAAACTCCCTAAATTCTAATATTGTAAATTTCTATTCTTTGGTTAGGTTTGATAAAATCAAACTAAATGGAATAATTCCTATTTGATTGATATATTCCTGAATATATGATACGGTGTTCACCGGTAAGTTTGCCCTAACGAAATGTTTTCAAGTAGTGAAAATTAAGAAATAATTTCTTGAAATAGCCGAAGAACAATCAGTAGTTTCCGACGTGACAAAGAAGAATCAGAAGAAGTTGTAGATCTACGAGAAAAGAACTAAATGTAAGATACGGTAACCTAAATGAAAAACCCAAAGAAACTGAACATTTTGTTAATTTTAGGAAGTTTTTATCGGGCTATTAAAGCGATTAAAAACTTGGAAACCGCTTCTTTTCTTCTGTTGATTGAACATCAACAACAACAACATAAACAACACTTATTATTGGGTATATATTGAGTGGGCAATTGGGTTCTTTAGGGGTATCCGGATTCTTTCATAATCGGATTCTCCGCCCAAAAATTAGTCGAAATCCAAGATTTCATAATTTTTGGAGTCCGGGAACTATTTTTAAAATGCATTTAAAGTTTGCATGGGGAAATTTTTTTGTTCGGGTCGAACTGTCACTTTATCGATTGAACTGTCATTCTATCCACAAAAATGAAAACTGTTTTGTTAATTTAACTATCAAAACAAAGGTATTGGAATCCAATAAAATCACGTTATACTCAGAAAAATAAACTCTTTCTATTAGGCTTCAGAAGATAGTAATATTTTATTCACTAAACAACGCAATTTCTCTCCGATGACGCGCAATAACCCGCTTCCCCCGACAATCTAGACTAGACAAAGAAAGCCAAGGTTGAGTTGCGTTATGCGTGCGTCGCCCCAAGCAACACATAGCTTCAAATAGAACCGTAAGTAAATTTGAACGCGACGTATCGAAACTTGTATATCAAGTTTACCTTAATCATGAATCGGCGCCAGCAGTACAAGAATGTGGTCTTTTTCACTCACTGTTCTTACCGAGGTTCCTAATATACTACTAGGTAGACAAGAGGAGGGTTCAACAACCGAAACCGATGCGTTATTATTGTGAAACGCCGGTTACAGTCATACTAGAAAATAAGACCAATCAGATTATAAACAAACTTTACCCGTCATTCGTTACCAGAATAGAATAGCAAAATGGGAGACTAAAATTAACAGGTCAAAATATCAAAGAAATATTTTTGCAACTCCTGTTGCCTAACGTGGTTAGAACACTATAAGATAGGAATATGTTGCACGAATTTCATCCTGAGAGTTGTTCGGGATTTCTCTTGGATTTTTCGCGGAACTTCGTCCGTAGCTCCTCCTGGAATTTCCCTTAGAGTTTTATAGACTTGCTCCTTAAATTTCCCTAATATTTCCTCCCGGGATTATTCCCACAATTTTTATTTACAAAATATTCCTGTTTTTGTCAGGATTCCTTTCGAAATTCCTCTCGAGATTTATCAAATCACGGTGCTTGGAACAAAAAAGCATTATCGAAAAAAAAATCAGTATCGCTAAAAGTCACCCACCAAATTAAAGCTAAGGGTCTAGAACAATTTTTATTCTTTTTTGCGATTTCTAGAACAAATTTAATGAATATTCTTCTACCATAAACATCGTGAAATAGTCTTGCACCGAGTTTTCGAACCCTCTAAGCAGAATCCTGACACTGAGGAAGATTTCAAGTGGTAGTCGAAATACGCGTATCTGTCAAAAGATAAGCTAAATAGGGCGGAATTAAAAATTTCGTACATTAACTGATTACACTCATTCGAACCGTGAAATAGGATTATCTGTGAAGTTTCTCCCAAGGCTTCACCTGGGGTTTCTTCCTATATTTTTCCGTTTGTTTTTTTACGAGAAATTTCGTAGATTATTCCAGAATATTCAAAAAAAAAAAAAGCTCATGGAAAAATCGCGGCCAGAATTTAAAAAAATCTAAATCTAAAAGGAACACCCAAATTTCTGGTAGGTATTCCGGGAAAAACGCAATTGGTCCTGCAGAAATGCCAGGAACTTCGGAAGAAACTCTGGCAAAAAGCATGGGAGAAAGTCCAGATTAATCTTGAACATCTTTGAGAGACATTCCTGGGGCAACACCCCCGGAATCTTCTAAAAGAAGTCCTGGGAGAACATTTGAGAAATATTCTGCTAGATACTTTAGATGAAACAAAACGGGAATTTCTTGAAAAAAATACTAGGAACGTCAGAAAAAATCTCGGAAATTCGTGAAAAAACTCCTGAAGAATTTTTGACGGAGCTTTACTATAAATCCCAAGAATGACAGCCGTAAAAACTCGGAGAGAAATCCCCGGAAGATCTCCTAACAAAATTGTTAGAAGAACATCGAAATGAATCGCGGTAAATCATTTAAGGCAATATTCATGAACTATGTCGACTCATTTATGGGCATCCTAGACTTTGCATTAGCTGGGGAAGAACCTCCGGGATGATATCAAGAAGGCATACTAAAAAAATGCCGTGTAAAATATGGTGAAATACTGCAACATGTATTCTTTCCTCCATCTAGGTATTCCTTTAGGAGCTTCCTTCTGGAGGTTCTAATAGAATATTTATCCGGGATTTTCAACCAGGAATCATGTCTCGATTACTCCAAAAAGTCATCTTGGATTCCATTAGTAAACTCATGCTGGGGATTCCACTATGTACGCCTTTTGTGGATTCCTCCATCAGATTTCTTATGAAAATTTCTCCTGTAAACCATTGAAAATTCCTATACAAAATTTAAGAGTTTAGTCTGTTTAGAGTTTTTTTTTCTTTTCCTTTATGAAGTTTTGTCTTGGATCTAAGAGTAAGAACTAGGAAAATCTCCAGAAACTCCAGAAGCATTCCTAGAATAAAACTCCTAAAAAAACATCTATCCTGAAGGTTTCTCACAAGCAACTCTAAGAGGATTTCTAGAAACAACTCCTGCAGGATTCCTAGAAAAAAAAATTCTGAAAGATTCCCACAAGAAATTCCTCGAGAATTTTTAAAAGAAACGGAAAACAGAAAGGAGAATTTCCAGAAATAACTAGTAATAAAAGACAATTACACCGTCTGCGAACTTGCGGCCTCTACAGACTGAACATTACTAACATTCGACAACGGACAACACATAACAACACCCAGAAACTCCTGGAGGATTCCCAAAAGCAACTCCAGGAGGCTCCCGGAGGATTCCTAGAAGAAACTCGTGAAGGAAACGCAGTAAGAAATCTTGGAGAAATTCTGAATACAAATAAATATAGAATCTAGCAAATTCTCTTGGAAGTATTCAAAATCGAAAACGGTGTTCCTTATAGAATCATCCAAGAGTTATTTCTGGGAATCCTCCATTTTATTTCTTCTAAAAACTCGAGGAATTCCATGTGAGAATTCTTTAGAAGTTTCTTGTGGGAATCCTTCAGAAATTCCTTTTAAGAATCCTGCAGCAGTTCAAACCCCAATTACAACTCCCGTAGAAACTCGGAGAGAAATCCCCGGAAGATCGCTTAAGAGAGTTATAAAAGCAAAACAACGAAAAGAATCGCGGTAAATCATTTAATGCGCTGTCCATAAACTACGTAGACTCATAGACTTTTGTTCATATTTTTTTTTTCGAAATTTGTATGGAGCAAAGACTTTGGCCAGGATTGGGATTTCTGAAGGATTCCCACAAGGAACTTCTTAAGAATTCCCACAAGGAACTCCTCGAGAATTTTCAGAAGAAATTGAATGGAATGACCCAGAAATAACTCCTTGAAGATTTCTATAAGGAACACCAAAAGGGCTCTCAGTAGGAACATGAGGAGAATTTGCTGAAGGAACTCCTGGAGGATTTCCAAAAGCAACTCCTGGAGGGTGGAGACAAACTCCAGATGATTCCCTAAAACAGCTCCTGGAGGATTCTTAGAAGGAACTCGTGGAGTACAGTAAGAAATCCTGGAGAAATTACGAATACGAATAAAGATAGAACTCAGCAAATTCTGTTGGAAATATTCAAAATCGAAGTTCCAGAAGGAGCTTCTGCTGCACGAATACCGAAAAGAGCTCCAGCACGAAATTCTACAAAGAACTCCTGAAGAAGTTTTTAGATGAATCCCAGAAGGATTTCCTAAGAAAAAAAAACAGTACAAACTCTTTTAAAAAACTCAGAATCTCTCTGGGATTCCTGCATTAGATTTCTAGGACTTCATCAAGAGTTTTTTCTGGGGGAAACCCAGAAAGAGCTCCTGGAGGATTATCAGAAAGGATATCAAAACATAAATTTGGAAGAATACTCGTAGAAATTTCTAAAGAATCGGAGGAGAGGATGTCTTAGTTAAAACCTAAAATGATTTTCTTAATAAATTACGATTCCTGGTGGCATTCATGGGGGAATCCCTGAAAAAGCACCACAAGCATTTTTTTATCTGTATTAACGAGATTTTTAGCCCTGGAGTTCATCTCGGGACCCACGCTTTACTTCCCTTCCGAAGGAAGAACTCGCATTTTATGAGTTTGTCAGGAGTGGAAGTGTTCTAACCATCCAACCAGATCCGCCTCACACCACAAGCAGTTTAAGGTGAAACATCAAAAAAATCCCATTGCTATTTTGCATACAAACTTTAGAGGCACAAATCTGACGAACGAAGCATCGAACCAGGCTTGATTTTCCTGGCTTTGCTCACTTGCAAAAAGAGGCAGCTTTTCCAAATCGAGCGCATTTCTTAAAGAATTTTTAAGATTTGTGCTCTTGAAAACGTGAGTAGGGGTCTAAGTCGGCCATTGTGGCAGCCATATTGGTATTCTTTGAAGTTTCTCCTTATGAAAGGGACATATGGGTCACTCCTATAGGGACTCCTAAAATTTATTCCTTTTTCGTCACTGATCCATTTTTGGCAACTGAAATCGCTGACCGTGTTGACATAAACGAAACATACCTACCTGTATTGGTTTGAAATTTTCAGACGTGCAGCAAAAATGTAACGTACACTGAAAATTACAAATTTACTATCAACCAAGCAATATTTGCGCTTGGACGAGGTACTTGAATCTTTGATTTTTCTTTCAAGCATCATGTTGCAAGCCACATACCAATCGAATCTTGAGACGCATGCGCAAGTGGTCTACCATCCAATGAACTAGACACTAACCGGTAAACGGTGTGGTCGCTACCAATTAAAACATGCTGTCTGACCAATGTTCAACACAGTAGTGTTAAGGCAAAACAAGTGTCTTGTCCAACGAACATAGGTAGGTAGGAACACTTATAATTTCTTTGGACCTACAAGGGCGCCAATGAAAACCAATAATTATTGACTTCCATCACAACGAGTCATACAAAACGATTTCAAAGGTGTGTGTTATAATATGGTCGATTGCCGTCGTCGCTACTGTCGAGATGAGGAACATCATGCTCGGCTAAGCGCAGCACGGCTAAAATGGTATGGCAGTCTATTGTTAGCCGGTACAGTCTGAACGTTTCCTAAGTTATGTTCTTGAGCACGTTTCGTGCTTAGCGAAGTTAATTCTAAAAAAAAAATGCATGCAAATGTGTAGTCAGCACCCATCGACGACGGACGATCTCGGTTGTTTTATCCGACACACAGCACAAATTGAGACCGCGTGTCGTGTCGATTCTTGACGGCCTTGACTCGTATAAACTTCCTCAAACACTTGGTGTGAAGCCGGTTGTTTGCAGACGTCCCAATACATTAGATGGGTGGTTTTGGCTTTCGGTTCATTGTTTGCTGAAGTGCTACAAGTACGCTGCCATGTTACGGTTTGGTTAACTTAAAATGCTTTACCTCAAAGGGCAAAGTACCATTACCGGACATCAGTTCCGCCATGTTTTGTTGATATAAGCTGATACCATGTGCCATAAGTAGCTCATCAACGGTCTTTACAAAAGGTTGTCGCAACTGGGTTATATAGTAATTGCTTGCTCGCAAGGCGTAAAAACCACAAGGACAACGCATTCATCCCACAAACATCATCGTGGTGAAAGTGGGATACACTGAGCGAGCAGGTGTTACTTTGCTATACTGACAAGAGCAATCAAAAGTGTTTGATGTTGAAGCGTTGAAGGTTCGTCGCTTGCAAATACGTTGAAATCGTTCAGTTGCTATGTTTTTGGCAAAGCCAACAGCGTGAGTGTGGAGCTTTGTAATGTGCGCTAGAAGGCAGGTACATACATGTTGGTAAGGTACGTGCGTCATATGCCAGCGCAGCGAGTGTTCAATTTGACGGAGAGCCTTCTTTGTTGCTGCCATCGACGACACTCCTAATGAAACCACTTTCATTCATGAAGCGTCGTTCGAACTTGTGGCTGCTGATGCTGGTGTACCACAATGTAGTTGGCTCAGCACACACCCACTATACATCCGATGTGCAGCGGCGGTAGATGACCACCACAAAGACGACGGCGGGGAGGGTACGCTTTGGAAATTAATTGTCGTTTTGCAAAATCGCGTGGCATAAGCGCCCTGCGATAGTTTTTCAGAATATATGAGGAGGTTAGAAACAAAGCGATGTAAGTGACAAAAATCCGCTTTCGTGGGAATGAGGTTTAAAGTTTTTTCGCAAATTTGTGATGTATGAAGTTTCAAAATCAACCCAATTTGCTCTATTGTTTTTTTTTTTCTAATCACCGTAAACATAATAAAAAAAAGTTCCTGAGAGCTTGAAGATTTTTTTGATATGCTCAGCTCAAAATCGACAAAATGATCGCTTACCGCCCTCTGCATCTTGGTCCCTCATATATAAAAGTATGGAATTAACTACACTTTCATTTGCACTAGGTAAATACACACTGTGCATGGTTCTAATCATGCAGAAGACCACGAGCTTGTTCCTTAGAATTTTAAGTTAAGTCAAATGTTTTCCAAAGCTCATTATATAAGTCACGAATGCTCAAACTTTTTTTCACGGAACCCGGAGTTATAACAGTTCAAAGTTGGCTTTCGGATAATTGTGACGTTTACTAGAATATTTCTAACAGCATGTATGTGAATAGCCAGATCTTTCCAATTAATGGGCAATTAGTTGACCAACTTACAGTAAAAATTTGAGAACTTTCGCAGCACCTTTCGAAAAATTACAGCTAGTTGACCATTTCTTGAAAAGTGAAAATTTTGTCTGTCACGATTATTTTGTCTATCCCCTGTATGTATCGTCAAGAATATCAAAAGGTGTTCTATATTCTGGGATGTTCTAGGTGTTCTGAACTGTCCTAGAGTAAAGGCCTTCAAATCTACAAGAATAGTTTTAAGTGTTTTCGCCATGAATAATAACATTGCATAATCTACTAGGATCCGTGACGCTCTTGACATCTACAATGTGATTTATGGACACTTCTGAATATTCTAGGTCAGCCAAATTACATTGGAGTTCACAACTTCAGCTCTACACTACCCGTAACAACAGTCATATCTGTTATACTAAGGAACGTTGAATAATCAACTGCGGTTACTGGAGCAATCAGATGTCTACTTGTTTATTGTAAACCTTTGGGATATTGAGAGCCATCCAAACTGTTCTATAATGAAGTACTTCAAATCTACAAGAATACCTTTGTGTTTTCACCATAAGTAATAGCATTGCAGAATCTGTTGCGACCCGTAAAGCTCTTGAAATATCAAATGTTATTTGGGAACACTACCCAAGCAACACAGAAAACATCTTTGAAAAAAAATGTTTGAGAAAGATGTTATAGTACAGTTCTATAATCGTATTTGAATACATCTTGTGTTGAAATCGTGTTTTATTTATGTTTGGCAAAAACAAGTTTGTACACAGTCTAATCAACCTCATCACAAGTTAGAATGACGTAAATTTAACGTTGATAACACAAGATTTTGTATCAATATCTGCTTCAATTAAAGATGATTTGTAAAACATTAGCAGCACATAGTTGAAACCTTTGCTCCCAAATGTGTTACTAAAACGTTATTTTCAAGTTTTAATTACGTAATTTGTTTATCGCTTCACAGTCTCTTCTTGAACGTCACTGTCTTGGTCATTAAATATCTTTTACACAGAATATACCCAGAAATTATACTACAATAGCATGCAACATTCACATTTGTTACACAGTACGAACAAAATCTGTAAATTTATGACGAACTGAATGTAACAAATTGACCTCCATCGTGTTCGATAGAAATTTATGTGTGATCTTAAAATTACACTGCTGATTGCTGAGAGAAAAGTGTTAATTGAGCACCGACTTTTCAGAGAAACTTAAAAAATCTTTTTACGAGAATCGAACTCAGACCTTCCGAGTGAGAGTTCACGCCTACCCTTCTAGGCTGTTTCACCAAGCTGAAGAGAAGGCAATCAAAGATAAACATGTTCCACCATAAAGGAACAAACTGTTGTACCGCTTCGGCCACAGAGAGCAAGAGAGCTGTCTCCGCAGTGAGGCAGACGACTGAGCGTAGCTGTCCTCGTTTACGTTACTGCATGTAAATTTCAAGCGAATCATCTCTCGGTAAATGGCTGTAATTTTGTAGCTTCTGCTATAATTTTCAATCGATGCTTAACTTACGTGCTGTTTAATTTTCATGATTTCTTTCTGTGTAGCTTTGCCATTTACTCAACAGGTAAATAGAGGTATTGAAATACTGTTTACAACGATTGGCGACTGTAGAAACCACTCTAGGCGAAGAAGAAAGCAACCACTTTTTACTTCACCACAATGTCAGTTCTACTATCACCTGATAATCACTTCAGATACTTACTGGCGGTTCAATCTCACTGAAAAGCCACTAAATTATCACCACGAAATATTAATAATCAATTTACTGATGCTTGCTTCGCAAATTGTTAAACTAATGTTCAAAATAGGTATCCGAAACTAAAATCGCATCCATGTATACTATATGCAAATGGTTGTTTAAAATACGTTGCAATGATGTTTTTTAAAGGTATTAGAGAAACATATTATTTAGATGTCCATAAGATGTAATTTGAACGTATTTCTAATATTTTGAAATTTTCTTCATCAGGACAGATGAATTACAGTGCACGTTAAAAAGTTTCACACTGACACTTCAGCTGTTGATTTATCTACAATTTTTTTCTTCCAATAATTATTTATCTGTGACAATTAAACATTATTGAAAAAATATAATTTCCTTATCAATCTATCTATCTATCTATATATATAAAAATGAGTTTGAAGTCCCTTTGAGGCAACAAAACTCACGAACGGCTGAACCGATCAGGATGACTCTTGCATGGTTTGATTCGTATTCATGGTGGCTGTGTTTATAAGTAGAAAAAGTTACGGAAATCAGCTAAAAAGTAAGAAAATTGAAAAACTACTGATTTTTTTATGAGCGGGGAAGAAAATCAACATGGTCGAAATGAAACCAATCTAGAGTGCGGTGCCTTTAATTAACTCAACATTTGTCAAACCAAAACATTTTGGCAAGACAAAGTTTGCCGGGACAGCTAGTAATTGATAAAAATTCTACATTCTAAAAGTACATCATTTATACATGAAAATAGCATTCCAAAACTTCCTGACGGTACTGTGTCAGGAAGCCACCATGTTGCATTCCTGAAAATTTGTTCCAAATTCTCAAGCAATCCAGAGAAATGGCAAAAACCTTTCTTCTTGTTTCCAACCCGATGGAAAGCGCATGCATTAATGAAGAGTGAATGTGTTTATTCACCATAAATTTTGAATGGCATATGAAATTAGTTCATAGTAATCAAACATCCAGATGGTGAATAACAAATCAAATTAGTGGCTTAATTTTTATTTTGAGCCATGCCCAAATAGCACCATAATAGGTGACATATTTATTTACACAGCGTGAGTTTGGTAAATTATGATTTCTCTGCATGTAAAAAGTAAGTATTTACGATGTTTGCAGAAAACATTTTCAATACTAGTTTTATGTTATAAGAATGTATTGAAAAACATCTTTGGTAACATCGAAGATGTCACCATTTTTGCGCTTTTTCGGTGATATAAGTGTACGAAAATACGTTTCATATATTTGGAACAAAACATTGGTGTTTGTATGGATCATGTATTATTTACATTATTATAACAAGTTGTGTTACTTGAGTATAGGGATATTCCAGGTCAGCCAAACAACCTTGGAGATCAGAACTTCAAATCTACGCTCGTAACAACAGCCATATATATATGTTATTCTGAGTAGTTGCATAATCAACCGCGGTGACTGGACCAACCTGAAGTCAACTATATATTATTATAAACCTCGTCGTCCAAACTATGCTAAAGTTTAGCTCTCGACAGTAACAGTAGTCATTCGCACAATGAACTTAAACATTATACATCCAACTGTAATTTGTAATTCCCCTGGCATTTATTTAGCCATTCCAAGATAGTTTTGAATTATTCCAGATCAACCACACTACTACGGAGACCATAGATTCAGATCTTCGCTTGTGGTAATAGCTTTTGCCACTTCGTTAAGTAGTGCTACATAATCCATAATAAAATCAACCAAAGTAACATGAGGTGATTTTGTCTTAGATTGAAACGTTACACAACCATATAGTATCCATGAACCTCTTAACTCTCAAGGGTCACTTCATGATAGTTTTTTGATTACTTAGGTCATCCAATCTTTCATGGACATACAACTTTATATTTACATTTGCAATGCTAGACTGCTACACTGAATGATACATAATGAACCATATTTATTTACATTCCTCAAAGACTAAGGCATTGTTATGTACCTTTGCTTGCTCAAACTTTTATGAAACTTATTTTATTTAACCTGCATTCATTGTAGTCAATATTTGTGCTACAAAAAGTTACGTTAGCTAGTCTAACTCATCCAGATCCGTAAACTTCTGCGAAACCTAGAGCCATTCCAAAATGTCTTTGAGATATTTCAGGATTACTAAGCTACCCTAACTAAGAACTTCCATCTAAGGTGAAGATATGACGAAGTTACATCTCGAGCACATATCTGAAGGGGAATATAGGACACGACGGAGGATAAGGACTATAGCCACGAACCTTGTTGTGGTGAAGAATTGCTGATTCTGTTTTATTATAATTGTAATCAACACTAAATAAATGAAATAGATTCAATCATTACGGTTGGTGATGTTGTGTAACGCAAAACAGCAGAAATATATTCTTACGGCTATATTGCAGCGCAGTGTGTACGATTCTGAATATCCCGAGCAAAAGAAAAACAGAAAAAACTGACTTCGTCCCTCACTTCGTCACTACTTTGACCAAGTCACTAAATATGTAGTGACTTGCTATCAGGTCTGTGGGAGATATTAAAACGTGACCACCTTAAGGTGTCATCATTATTCATTGGGTTGTGATGCACTGTAAATTATTAGTGCTTGCATAGAATATGGAATTGGGACCATATGGGCGGAGATTCTATTTTCTGGATACCTTTCCACTATACGGGCCTCACCGTGTACAAAATTAAGTCTAATTGGTTTACAATTAAGTTTGAGGACCAAAATAGGACTATTGGACCCCTATAGCCACAGCTGTAAAAGCGTGGGTATTCAACATGACCATGCTGAGGTTTCGAATGTGTCGAAGACAAAGTATATGATGGCAAAGGGCTCCAGGGAGGAATCTCCGCCATCGCCACCCTTAATTTATATCGACGGTGATGAAATCGAGGTGATTGAAGAATTCGTGTACTTGGGCTCATTGGTGACCGCCGACAACGACATCAGCAGAGAAATTCAGAGGCGCATTGTGGCAGGAAATCATGCTTACTTTGGACTCCGCAGAACTCTACGATCAAAAAAGTTCGCCGTAACACGAAGTCGTTGTAACATGATGTCGTTGTGGCTACGCCAGTGTTACATGCAGAGGACCAACGCGCCCTTGGAGTTTTCGAACGGAAGGTGTTGCGTACCATCTACGGCGGAGTGCAGATAGAAGACGGGACTTGGAGAATACGAATGAACCACGAGCTGCATCCGCTGCTGAGAGAACCAACCATCGTCCATACCGCGAAAATCGGGAGGCTACGGTGGGCGGGTCACGTCATCAGGATGTCGGATAGCAACCCGACTAAAATGGTTCTCGAGAATCATGCGACCGGTACAACAAAACGTGGAGCGCAGCGAGCTAGGTGGGTCGACCAAGTGGAGGATGATCTGCGGACCCTACACAAAGTGCGGAACTGGAGACAAACAGCCATGGACCAAGTGGAATGGAGACGGCTACTATGGGAGCTTGCACAGTGACGTCACTTTTTATCTCCTTCTCTTTCTCTCCTACGGCTTCGAACCATATCCGAGTAAACATTGCCCTCAAAATTTTGAGGGCAATGTTTTTTTTGTATGAGAATTTGCGAGGATATGTTTTTAGTGCAAGCCTCTATGTACTGCAGATGCCACTCCGGCCTTAGCCTGATCGGCTTTAGCTTGCTATGCTGAGGGTGACGGGATTCGTTTCCCGGTCGCTCCAGGATCTTTTCTGGACAGTTTGCTTGTCTTCCTCGGGTATATAAATAGTATCTTTGCCAAGAAGAAGAATGAGACTACCTGCCCAAATGGTCCCACACCCTATGTGTAATAATATTTCATAATGATCAAAAACCACTGGAAAATTACTAATAAAGGAATACCAAATTCCTGCAATGGCTTAGAAACTGGACCAAATGTATTTATTTTCACTTTTTAAAACTTTTAATGACACGTTACACAAACACCTGCCGGTATGCTGCTGACCGCTGTAGTTTTTTGGGGCTGGGCTCAGATCAATTATCAATTCAAGACACACATACTGACTCGGTGCGGGTAGTTCCACAACAAACTGTGGCACTTACATCACCCAACAATGCGACGACGACGACGACGACGACCATCACGAAGTGTGCCCGGCCCGGCCAAATTGTTCCCACCCGCCGGCGGCGGCAGCGGCGGCATAGTGCATAGTTTCTGCCACACCCTCTTTGTTCGTCCATCCATTCCACAATGTCGCACTCTGATGGTCTCTGACCGAGGCGATGATGACCGGCTGGGTGGTAGCTAGGTTTGGGTGGCCCGTTAAAAATAGATAAAGCGTGCTTCGCAAGTGACAACAACCGGTTTCGCGTTGTCTTCCAACTTGCACCACGACCGATCGACGCGACGCGCCGCAGCCGTAGTCGATTGACCATTGCTGCGTTTTTACATATGAGGTAGGTGGTTAGGTGCCCGGCGATGATAGCGCAGTGTGCAATCATCAAGATATGCATGCACGGAGTGTCGTGTAGCATAGTGAGAAAGTGTTATTCCGAAATCGGATTAGCTAGGCTAGAAGGTTATCTAGTGTGTAGGCGCATGGACGACACGACCATTCCTAATGAAGATTGTTAGCTATCTTCTCCAGCAGTGAAGCCGGAATCTCAGCTTTACCGCTGGAAGTTGAACATGAGTGATACAATATGTACTTCTTTTCACACATGAAGCAATAAGTAAGGAATTACTAAGATATGTCAAGAGGATTGGGCTATGTAGTATAAGAAGGATGCAGCTGTCAATTTAGAATGGGATAATTGTCAGTTCTGCATTTCGCTTCTTGTATGTTCTTCGCGATGGCGTTGTGATTGTGGCAGTGGCAGTGGCCCTTGGCGTCCATGGGCATAGAGTATCTTCGTACCTGTAACACAATACATACATATACACTTGCAAAATGAACATTGGCAGAGGAAGCTCTCAGTTAATAACTATGAAAATGCACATAGAGGGCACCATGCTGAGAAGCACAATTTTTCTCAATTGGAACGTCACGCTAAGAAGAAGAAGAAGAATTTAACTTCTATTTATTTTAGCTTGGACCTTTCTCTTAACCCATATCCGCCCAGCGTCCTATTTATAGGGCAGATGCCCCGAACGCCCAGCGTCCTATAAATAGGACAGTACTTTTGATGTTGCTCATAGTGGACAATATAGTTTGTGACTGGTTCACTAGGTGGCGTAAACGATGCTGCAAAAATTACATATTATCACGATCTATGAGCTTCATTTCCTATGCCAAAAAAAAATTTTCCTGGAATCCTGACAATTTAGTTAATAATTTATAGTTCATTTCTTCAGAGTTGTTTATCAATATACACTCCCGTTCAAAAGTTTGGGGTCACCCCCTCAAAAACATGTCATTTTTTTAGGCCCATATCTCCGCCCATTTGCGTCCGATTTCAAAACCCTAGGTTTCATTCAAAAGATAATAAGTCAAAGAAACTTTGAACATGATTTAAAAGAAACTTTTTCAAAAAAAATTGTATGTAAACTTAGCCCAAAGTTGCCAAATTTTCTATAAAATGAATATAAACTTACGGCAGTGTCGCTGGAAGTTGGGTCGACCAAATTTTAAGATGAGAGCGGTAATATGACCCATTTTCTATTAGCTTTCAACTGCATTTTACAGAACTTAGCTAAAAAATCTAGAAAAAAAGTTATTAAGTAAATTAATCCTTGATGTCATCGACCAAAAGTTTGGGGTCACTATCGTAAAACATGGAAAAGTGATTTGTTGATATCTTTGTCATCTTTCATTCAATTTTAATTTTTCTTGGCTTATTTGAAACAAAATGAATGATGCTTACTGCATAGACATTGAACCACACATATTTGTTGAAGTTTACATACTAAAACTTAACGTAAAGTTGCCTCATTTTTTGAAGCGTGGTAAAATGTGCTAACTTTACATAACATTTTTATATACAAAAATCGTTAAATACGTTAAGTTGAAGACATCAAACGTAAATTATCTTTGAAATGAGCCAAAAATAATTAAAATTGAACTATAGATGACGAAGATATCACCAAATCACTTTTCCATGTTTTACGAAAGTGACCCCAAACTTTTGGCCGATACATCATATTGAGGGGTGACCCCAAACTTTTGGTCGATGACATCAAGGATTAATTTACTTAATAACTTTTTTTGTAGATTTTTTAGCTAAGTTCTGTAAAAAGCAGTTGAAAGCTAATAGAAAATGGGTCATATTACCGCTCTCATCTTAAAATTTGGTCGACCCAACTTCCAGCGACACTGCCGTAAGTTTATATTCATTTTATAGAAAATTTGGCAACTTTGGGCTAAGTTTACATACAATTTTTTTTGAAAAAGTTTCTTTTAAATCATGTTCAAAGTTTCTTTGACTTATTATCTTTTGAATGAAACCTAGGGTTTTGAAATCGGACGCAAATGGGCGGAGATATGGGCCTAAAAAAATGACATGTTTTTGAGGGGGTGACCCCAAACTTTTGAACGGGAGTGTATACATACAAAAGTCGATGTATGTCTGATTGTATGTTTATATGTTTGCATGTTTGTCTATTTATATGTTTATATGTATGCACGTATGCATATATGTATGCCGGAACATAGGCATAACTCTGGAGTGCGTCAAGAAATTTTAATCAAATTTGGCATACACATTCCTTAGGATGTGCAGGTTGTAGTAGGGGTATTGGAATTCAAGATGGCGGTCAAAACTCCAGAATATATGCTTTTTACCGGCAATGCTGCTTCGGATACTATGCAATATGGGTATCTATCGATCGGGCTTTATAAGCAGAACTCAAAAATGAATATCCGACGCAATTTTGAAATCCAAGATGGCGACCATGGAATGGTGGTTTGATTTATAATACCATGCAATATGGGTATCTGTCGATCGGGCTTGATGAGTAGAAGTCAAAAATCGATATTTGACTCAGTTTCGAAATCCAAGATGGCGGACCATATGCAAGATGGCGGCCATGGAATTGTAGTTTGAGATATGATATCATACAACATGGGTATCTATCGATCGGGCTTCATAAGTAGAACTCAAAAATGAATATCCGACGCCATTTTGAAATTCAAGATGGCGGATCATATCCAAGATGGCGACCGTGAAATGGTGGTTTGATCTATAATACCATGCAATATGGGTATCTATCGATCGGGCTTGATGGGTAGAAGCCAAAAATCGATATTTAAGGCCATTTTGAAATCCAAGATGGCGGACCATACCCAAGATTGCGGCCCGGATGTATCGATCGGGCATTATGAGAAAAACGGGTAGAGGGTCATGGAAGACGGTCGGGTAGAGGGTTTGGGTGACGGATAAAGTAGGGGGAGTGGAGTAGAAGGTTAGAGTAGTGGATAGGGTTGACGGTAGGAAAGAGTGTAGAATAGAGAGCAGGATTGAGGGTAGGAAAAAGGTTAGGGTAGAGAGAAGGGTAGACGGTACGAATAACCATAATATAGACTAGAGGGTACGGTAAAGGATAGGGTAGCGGTTATGGTAGGTAAAGGATAGGGTAGAGGGTAGGGCAGATGATAGGGTTGAAGGTTACGATAGAGCGTAGGATAGACGGTTGCAAGAGAGGGCAAAGCAAATAGTAATGTTGAGGCAAGAGATTAGGGTAAAGAATTGAGATGAGATTAGATGAGCTGAGGTTTTTTCGAGATACTTTCAGGTATTCTTTCCAGGATTTTCTTCAGGCATTCCTTTCAAGCTTCTTCCCAGGTTTATTCCCGGGATTACTTCGGATATTGCTTCCGAGATTGCTGTACGGATTGCTCCGGAGTTCTCTTCGGGGATTTTTGCAGGAGTTGCTTTGGAAAATCCTGAAAGGGTTCTTTTAGTTATTATTTCTCGTATCCCTTCAGGGACTTGTGCTGGAATTCTTTCAAAGATTCCTTCCACGTTTCTTGCTGTGATTCCTTAAGGAATTCCTCCCACAAAAAATATGAAAAAATATAGATTTCTTCCGATTTTTTTTCTTTCAAGCAATCCTAGATCATAGAGACATCTTCTATGCTGTTGCAGGAATATCTGCTCAGCTTCTGGCCGGCATTCCTGTCATGATCTTTCTAAGGACTCCATCAGGTATTCTTTACGGGATTCCTTCAGGAATAACTTCAGGGATTTCTGTCAGAATTGCTTTAGAAAATTCTGAAAGGATTCTTTCAGAAATTTCAACCACCATTCTTTCATGGATTTCTGATGGAATTACTTCACAGATTCATTTTAGTATACTTTCAAAGTGTTCTGTTGAAACATGTTCAGAGAATCCTAATGGAACTCTTTCTATAAGCTGGGATCCTCGCTCGGGTTTTATACAGCAATTCCACCCGGGGTTTCTTCTGTGAGTATTTCAGGGATTCCTCCCAAGCTTTCAGCAGTGATTCCCTCAGAATTCTACCAGATTTGCCTCTCAGAATTTCTTCAGTAAATCTTACCGGGATTCCTTCAGGGATTTCTACCAGGAATGTTCTTCCCCCCAGCGTTATATTTTTCAGACTTTTATACGCAATTCTAAATTAATTGGATGTGTTAATCCCCGTAAACTGATATTTAACTGTTTTATTGATGTTTCTCGGTGAGCCTGATTAACCGTTGTGATGTTTCGGCTTACTGTTTCTCTTCAGCCATCCTCAGATAATTTCAATCACCGCAGCAACTTTCCCCTCTTTTGCTGCTGGGCGATCACGTACCTTCGAGAAGGCGGTACTAGACACTAAAGACGACCTTATAGTTGACATCAAAATACGTATCTGTCAAAGGATTCAAATTAAAAGGAACAGTACTTAACACGATTTTTTTTATACAAAATTTTCATGCAAAATTTCTGAAAAGTTTACATTTGGTGAGTACGTAAATAGAGTTTGTGGGGTACTGAAAGAAAAAGTCAATTACTTTATTAGAAATCATTATCTGTGTAAAATCTAACATCTGCAGTATTTTAACGTTTGGATATGCTACACATAGTGAGTACTCTTTATTTGATTTGTTAAAAAATGAGAAATGTTGAACACTGCAGTCGAAACTACATGAAATTACAAGGACCATGCATTGCATACTTTTAGGCGTTTATCTGGTTATACTTCTGCTCCAATTTATAAGTCCTTTTTCTATTCTTTTTGAGTGGTTATCATCTCTCTCACTTGTTTAGAGCTGTATTGTATCAATATCGATCAGAATATAACGATAGTGTAGAAGTTGTGCAGAAATAGAACTCGAGAAAATTATCAGATATTGAGGATCTACATTAAAGAATTTTTTTGTAACTACACCAAAAATTTGAATTTCGTCAAATCATGCTTATTTTATTGGAACTTGACCTTTGAAAACAAATTTATTTAAAGATTTAAATTGTGAGACACCTTGGGCGTTAACGGGTTAAAACACACTTTGGGTGATATAGCATGTTGATTGATATGAATACTTGTTTTTGGATTATTTATCTATTCAATACCCCCGCAGCATATAACCGTTTGTAAAGTATGCTTCAGATTTTCCAAAAACTAGCTCATTTTAGTTCAGATATCACTGATACAACTGCTCACAGATATCACTGATATAGTTGCTCACAAATTATCACTGAACAAGCAAGTTGGGCTTCTAGCTCATATAGCCAGCATTGTGTTCGTTTTCTTTGTGCTGTGCAAATTTCAGGAATGCCGTTTTTGCTTGTTTTAGACATTTTACATGGTATAGTTGTGTTTTGATAATTGAGCTTGGAGTAATTTTTCTATTCTCTCTATATTCATGATGATGAAGATGACGTCAAAATCGTCCACTATTCAAAAAGGTAAGAATGCACTCTCCTACTTGCAACACACTCGAAGATGCATGGTGCAAAAGGAACCGGTTCGTCGAAGCGATGCGTATTGCAAAACCGCAACGACTCGATCATGATCGAGAGTGCTTCGCGATGCGATCGTGCGCATTGATGGGCTGTTGCATGCCGCCGGCCACCATAGTAAATTGAAAGGGCGGCACGGCCGTACCGAGCCCATAGGCTTTGTGCGATCCGCGAAGAATGCATTATTGAGTATGCACTTGTTTCTGTGCATGCATCCAGTAGATGATGGCGATGGACAAATTGCACTCGAGTGCTCGTCGCCACCAGTAGTGGAGGCATCGCGTATACTTGGCGGCCTTGAACCCCATATGTAATGTTGGTTTATCCTCATTGCGAAGAACAACTTAGGATGGTCTTTGGGGAAATCCCCGTTCCAGAAACATTAACCATCAAGTGCATCCTTATAACTGAAGATAATAACCATAGACTGCTGTTTGACTAATGATCACACCGTGTTCGGAATAATGATCAATAAAATTACAGACAAACGAGAAGCATAGTTATAACTATAAGGAACGAAGTGAGTGCAGTAAGAATCCGAAGAACACAACTTTATCCAGTATCGTAAACAGCAATTTAAACTCAATGGACGTGAAAACTGGCAAGCATCATAAATCGATTCACACTTTACACTAATCTGGGGAAATACCGTCTACAGAGCTAGAAGGTTGAGCGGCTAAATACCGCGTGCTTTTGACCAGCAGTAGCAGAGCGGCGGCGGTGCCCATGAAACTGCACCAAGGCCAATTTAGCATCTAAGCTCGAAAGATCACCGCCACCGAAGCACGCTGACCAAAATCAAGGCCTAGCATCATCAGCGGTATCTGTTTAGCTGTTTGGGGTATTGTTCCAATAATACGTATGCAATACATACACAATTGAATATAAATGCAAAATTCGCAGCCAGCATGTGCGCTTGTTTGTGGCAGAGGCAGAGCACTTTCTCGTCACGTGACCCGCCGCGCGCGCTCGCTACATCGACGTATACGCGCGTCAGTAACCTCTTGGAAGTCTGCCCGTTATTGCTTTCCATTTCAAGCTACCAGTGAGCAGCAGTGCGCAGTGTCAGAGTCAGAGGTGTGCGAGGGGATGGTCAAACCAACGCAGCTACATATACATACAGTTTCGTATACAGTCGCATACATATTTTGAAATTGAATTTATTTCAAACCTTGTGGGTGAATGCCACTATTGATACTACTAAGAATGTTCTCTCTAGATATATTTATCCCCACCGGCCCTATTCGATGAAACATTATTTTTCCTTTATGTGATTTTCAAACTAAAGCTTGTCTTACTGAAGTCAACGACAAAGTGATACATCAGCACACAACAACTGTGTTCAATGACTTGACTCCAATTTGCTCAAGGTCCCATGTGGACGCCGATGAATCTAGGAGTTAAAAACCATCGAGGAATGTCTCCACATGGGTTTCAGTAGAAATATCGTCAGGGTTGCTTTCTGAATGTTTTCTATGGAAATACGTCCTGATATGCCTTCTTACAAGATTCCTTCCGTAATTTTCACGGTTTTTTATTGCTATTGGTATCCCATGGATTCCAACTGGTATATTTGCAATTCTTTCTGGGATTCCTCCTTGAGAATCTTCCAGAGTTCCTGAAATCCGACTGTTTTTTTTTTCGGAGTTTGTCACGATAATCCTACAAAGTTTTTGCAATTTCTTCCAGAGGTTTTCCCCAGGTCATTGCTCCCAGAGTTCCTCGTGGGATTTTTCAATGGTTCCCGCGATTCTTTCCGATGTTCCTCTTGAAAATTTCCCAGGCAATCTTTCTGTGATTTTTCACAGAGTTGCTCTACAGGAGTTTTTCCTGGGATTCTTACTTGACGTCATTCAAGGATTTCTTCAGGAGTTTTTCTGGCGAGATTTGCTGTAAGAGCTCCTCCTCCTCCAATTTCGAAAAGGTTTTCTCGGGGTTTCACCTGAGATTTCTCTCGGAGTTCATCCCGAGACTTCCCTTAGAAGTCTCTTATTACTTCGGCTGTTGCTCCCGGGATGTCTTTGAGAGTTTTTCTGGATTGATCTTGGACTTTTTTTTTAAGATTTTTTCCGGGGTTTCTTCGGAGTTCTTTTTGGGATTTCTGCGAAAGCTATCGGTGACATTTCCCATGGAGTTCTTCCGGCGATTTCTTTCAGAGATTTTTCCAGGTTTTTCCCCGTAGTTGTTTGCAGAATATTTTGCAGTGATCTTTATCGAAAACGTCCTGAGATTCTGAGTCTTTTTTTTTGGATTTAATAATTATTAAATCACGGAGTTCTTGCCGGGATATTTCTAAGAGTTTTCTTCAGAATATCTACTGGGTTAATCTACAAAATTCCTTATAAAAATCCCGTAGATACTCCGCAAAGACTTGTTGCAGAAATCTCGAGATGAACTTCGAAAGAAATCCTGAGAAAAAATAAGACATCTCGGCAAAAACAAACAAATGTAGGAGTAATCCCAGGAGAGAATAATTGGGAAATACCTTGGGAAATACAAGGAAAAACTCTGAAAACCTATGCCGGTAGGAACTACGGCGTGAATCTTGCGAAGAAATCCAAGAAAAAAAAAAACAGAAAACTTGAAAAACGTGGTATTAGCAATCCTAGACCGCTCTTATGATGGTTGCCTCCTTCCCACCAGTTGGTTGACACAATTCTCCAGCGGTCAGTTGGAGAGTAACAGAGATCTCTGCCTCCCTTATATACATCATAGGAAACTTGGAGTAATAAGCGATCGTATAAAGGCCACAGGATACGTTTAGAAACCTAAGTTTCAAAACAATGTACAGGCACCAACTCACCAAATTGTACGAATTTTGATACTCTGGAGATGAAATTGTTGACTTCCATCTGAGTCTGCTGGACATTCAGCAGCGGTAATGTCTAAAACTCACGGAAGTAATGCAAAAATGCAGACGCATTCCAGCATCCCAATAGAAAGTCAATTTTGTGCAATCTCCATATTGTGGGGGTTCAAAACAACCCGGAACAGACGGTTTTGAAAACGCATTCGCTTGTTCGTATAGCCTGACGCGGTCATGTTCTTTAACTGCATTAACGAGATTCTTAGCCCAGGACTATCTGGTTCATCTGGTGTCCGGCCATTTGGCCGAATGCCGTTTGGCCGAACGCCGTTTGCCCGAATGCCATCTGGCCGAATGGGTCATTTGGTCGAATGTCATTTAGCCGAAATAAAATCAAAGGACAATTTACTTTACAGTTGCACTATCAGTATGCACTAATCAAAGGTATTTAGCATGCTAGATACCAATATTTCCTTCTATTAATCAACGGCTATTCTTTCTATTTTTACCATTCAGAGGCACTGAAACTGCCATTATTTTATCAGAGATTTCTCCTTATTTGAATCATATGCTGTTCTTTCGAGTTATACTGATGTGGGTAACAGTGTCATTATCACTTGAGTTCATACTTGATTTTCGGCCAAACGGCATTTGGCCAAATGACCCGGAACCGTTCATCTTAGAACTCACGGCTTTGCTTCCCTTCCGAAGGAAGAACTCATATTTTTTCGAGTAAGTCGGGATTGGGATTCGATCCTAGATCCTCGCCGTAAGAGTCACGTGCTTTAACCATCAGACTAGGTCCGCTCCACCTGTCATGCTTGAACATATTCCTCCATTCCTACGGCGGAATTATTGTCTCTCCGGAACAACTGGTTACGGCATCGCCCAAATATATGATAAACGCGGAAAGTGACGACGAATTACAACACTTCATCACGAAAAAAAAAAACACTTATAATTGTAAATTATGTATTTCATTTAAAACTACGCTAAAACGGACAGTTACGAAAACTGTCACACGCACGGAAAGCCATATTCTAATGATTTTCACATTTGTCAGATGGCGTAGCACCACCAACCGTTTCACCTCACGCGGCTAAACACGAAATTTGCGATAGCTTTTGGCACTTCCGCTTGCTGCTAGCAGCAGCATTTAAACACGTACGTCACGAAATTATCGCCGTAGCGTAGTGCTGCTAGCCATTCATTCCACGATTCGGCTGTGAAAATTACAAGCATCACGAAACCCAGAAAAAAATGGCAGACCACGGCATAAATATCACAAGGCAGGCTAGTAACCTATGTAAACATAGATTTTGGGTGTAAACATGTGACGTCATTGTAATCGTTCTTCACATGATCAAATTGAGTACTAGATCGCCTCTGAACGATTTGAATTACGTCATCAAAAAACTGTCAGATTTCCGGAAGGCGTCATGGTTGCGATTTTCTCCGCAGTCAAGTTCGCAGATTGTGAACAATCCTCGGTACCCACTTACGTAATTCATGTTTAGTCCCTTACTGTCAGAGCTGTCAGGTCGGTGTAACACGCTAAATATAACTTACACAAAAAGCAATTCACACGGAAAAAAATACACGGTAATGAATATTTATTGGGTACCGGACTGGACACAGAAAATTTAATGGTTTTCTTTGGTACATTTAGGTCTTGAAATTAGTCTATGGTATCACCTTCTAAATGTTGTACACCGTGTGGCAGACGATTTCAAAGCACAACCGTTTGCGTGCACGGCCTACTACCATCCGTCTGGAAGAGAACTCTGGAAGAACTTCTGCAGAAATCTCTCAAAAATCTCGAAAAAAAAAACTGTTGTGGAATCATCCTAGAAACCCACTATGAGAAATTTCTCAAGAAGCTTTGAATAAGTTCAGGAAGGATATCCGGAAGGAATTCAGCGAGAAATTCTGGAAGCATATAGAAAAAGCCTCTGAAGGTAATCCAGGAGATACCGCTGGGAAAATCCTAGAAGGGACTCTGGTTGAAATTTAGGTACATATATCCTGACAGGAATTCCAGAGAAAACATCAGACAAATCGCGGAAGGGAATCTGTGAGGAAATTCGGGAAAAGGCCTCTGAATTGAATTTTGGGAGGAACATCTGGAGTAATGTAAAAAAGGACTACGGCAAACCTCCAGGAAAATCTACTAAACATACATGAGTTGTATTTGTAGATGTAGATAAGAGTGAGAAAGTAAAAAAAAATATACAAGGAAGGGATGGGTCCGGTATTAAAACCAGGATCTTCTGCATACGAATCAGAAGCGGTAGCTACTAGGTGACCGAGCCCATCATTCTAAGGTTCTTAAAAATTGTTTGAAGCACAATTCTTCTTTAATGATTCGTATAGGGTCCAAATTAGTGGTTCATAATGTATGTAATACGTTAGGGATCAACAGTGTGAAATACTTTGTCATTTTACATAAAACTTCCCTTTTGTCAGCTCTGGTACACACCTCTGTGCAACAATCATATGCTCGGCGACGGACACTAACCGAAAATTTCGGCCAATTTACTGTCTGCGCATCGTACGAGAGAGTAATGGAAAAAAGGCGAAGTAAATTTAAAGAGATATGAAATCTTAGGCAGACATGAATAAGAAAATTTCGACTGCCCATTCAGTGTCTTCGGCGCACGGTCGCCGACACAACACAACGTAGCGTACCCTTCTCTTTAGCGCGCCCCTCCAAATCATACGAACACGAGCAAGCAAGGTATCAAAGGCAATACGCAGTGCGCGCGGCACGGCGCGGTCTACACGGTTCAAGGCCTTTCGCATCTAGACAAACTGACGCGCGCGCGATTGCTCTCGCGTCGCGGGTAACACCGAGCACCCCTCAAAATCTGTAGGTCAATCGGTTTCGTTCCGAAAGCGAAATGAAACTTTCACAAACAATGCGACGACCAACGCCCCCTTCCCTTTCCCTCTGTATATATGCTAATAATCCGGATTTGATTGATACATCGAATTGTTAGGTCCGTCGCCGCCCGCCGTCATCCGGCAAGCAAAATGCCTTGACAGAGGATTTGTGGCCGAATTAGAGGTCGACCACTATACAGCTGCCTCGAGTTTAGATTGCGCTGCTGTGTAGACTGTTCCGGTAGTTATAAACGCTAAGGGTTGATCTTCGTCCTGAATTGTGTATAACTCAGAGTAGAAGATAAGATTTTTATATCAGATGGATCAAATCAAATCTATATATAAATAAAAAAGACAGCAAATTTTAAAAATAAAAACTGAAAATTTTAAAAATGTAGAGTATTTCGAGTGAAGTTTGCCCGGAGGTCAAGAGATACCAAGGCGTTCACATATTCAGGATCTGAGAAAACGTATAGCTACCAGAGGAGTGGAAAGAAGTGATCTGCTCAAACCACAAGAAAAGCAACTGCAATTGCAATCCAAGCAATTGCCATTTTGAATGCCGCTTACAAAGTGCTATCCCAGATCTTCAACCGCCTGTTATCTAAAGTGAAAAGTGTGTGCAAAGTTATCAAGCCGGCTTCACCAACGGCCGAACCAGATGATCATCGTATGACGAATCCTCCAGATATGCCGTGAATGCCAGGTCCCATATGCATCATCTGTTCGTCAACTTCACGATGATATTCGACAGTATCAACCGCTCAGAGCTTTATTCAATCATGGCTGTGAACGGCTTTTCAGATCAGGCAGACCAGATTGTTCAAATCAAGGTTGGACGGAACCCAGCCAATTTGTTTGCTTTGCGGTTGAGCATCCAGAGAAGGTAGCAAAAGTCGGTAAGACACGATAGGCACATCGTAATGCAGGCATGCCGGACAACAACCCTATAAAGTTGGTATTATCCAACCGGGTGGTACAAAATGACGATCAGCGCTGCTGGCAAGACGGATGGGCCAGGTAGAAGGTGGAAAGCGACCGCCACATACCAAGTGAACTACTTGATTACGTTTTATCATGACTGTGATGAAGAAGAAATGAATGGACCTGTATGTGGCTAACGAGTTCTATCCGTTGACCGTTAAACTGTATTCGTCTGTCACAGCTTGAAATCCCAGTGCTCAAACTTAACTTTTTGCAACTTAGTACAACGATACACTATCTACACTAGATGAACTGATTACTAGCATATCACAAAGTATTGCAAGAGGATTTGGAATCGGCTATAGTGAAATTATAATCAATAAGTCGACAGGTATGCGTTATAGATTAATGGAAAACGCGTGACCGTGTAACTTGCTAAGCTTTTCACATGTGAAAAATGTTAAACAGTAAACTGGGTTGCAAAATAATATAACAGAAAATCCATTTTAAAATACGCTGTAGAACTACACGTAGTTTTTAGCACAGCCTATAGGTGATCGCGCTCAACATGAATGAGCTGAAGTAAAAAAAACGTGCTCTACTCACCCAAGATGTACTTGGAACCGAGCTTCTGAAGGTTGCAGAAGTGATAATAGCAGTAGAGGATGGCCGAGCACCGCACGATGGTCATCAGTATCACGTCGATTCCATTCTGTTCGATCTCATCGCACCGAAACGCTGGCCAGCTCGGGCAAGGTCTCCCGGATCCGGACCGCGAGCTCTGCTGAAACGGATCCGCACTTCCTTTGTCGAATGTTATAATGCATGCCGTCAGAGTCACCAGGGCCACTATCACTTCCCATGGGTGCGATGCACAAAATTCACCGTGCGCACGAAATAACCGACCGACCTTCATCTTTCCACTTGACTCGAAGCACTTTTCCGCGCTGAATTTTTCTCTTCGAGTCAGCCAACAACGAGGACAATTCGGAACGCACTAGCAAAGAAGCTCACAAATTTTGGGCCGCACCGACTGATAGTGGACACTGCACTGCACTGTAGGCGACGACGCACACACACACGCACACTCTCACACGGTCGTAGTACACGCCGCGAAGCAACACCGCGAGTAGCACTTCTTCACTGCAGCACTGCTCAGGTGATACTGAAGAAGAAGACGCCCGCCGAACGATCGCGTGCAGGCGGGTTCGCGAATTGGTATGGATATGGTATATGGTAGTGCCACCGCATCCACTCGGAGTCAGGAGAAACTGCCTGCCGCTGCTACTGCTGCTTTTGACTTTTGCTGCTGTGATCGTCGTTTGCCTGTGAAGGAAACATAGACCAGATCAGTGGCTGTTGATTAGGGTGAACTAAGATGACTAAGAGAAATTGCATACATTAAGATTATTTGGATTAGCGGCCACCAAGGAGTTTTCGACAGCGGTTGATTATTATGGAGTGTTAAGAAATGCGAGGGTTGCCTCATGTTCTACAGATTTTTGTTTCCGAACTTAGTGAAATCATACTCCTATATTGCGGAAAAATGTGAGTGATTGGGTTTGAGACATCATTAACATCCTAGAACATCCTAAACATCAAGAAGTTTGGGAAAGCAACACAATTCATTTAAAAGTTGCGTTCACTGGTGATTTACATGACACGTATTTGAATAGCCTCTTTTTTTGAATATGCATCAGTTTTTCATATCTCGAGATGTTCTAGAGGTGTCCCAAACTGTTCTGAAATTCAGCGCTTCACAGCTACAGGAGTAATTTTGATAATTTCAGGAACAAATTGCAACATTGTATAATCTGCTGTAATCCGCAAGTCTTTTGGGATAATGCAGGTCATCGAAACTAACTTTGAGAAATTCAGATCTAAACTCTTAACAGTACAGTAACAGTAGTTAAATGAATACAGATTAATGCTGCCTAATTAACTCTAACTTAATTGATGTTGGGGTCAATATGATCCAGACAGGCTCGCTGAACGTCCACTACGCCATAATGGTGCACATAGCTTAACATCTTAAGAGGGTTAATGAAGGTTATTGGACTAGCTTGATGACAAATGGATCTTAGTATATACATTATACAGTCAAGGTCTTTCAAACTATCCTGGAGTTTAGCCCTTGACATTGTGACCCGCTTGAAATTGTACGAACCATCTCAACATTCATTTGGGATGATTCACATCAACCAAATTACATCGAAAAGCAGAACTTCAGGGGCTGCAAAACGACAAGTCGATAAGGAGAGCGTCCAACTGTGATCCTCACAAGTTCCTACCTCATGCTTCCACGAGTCAAACGATGACAAAGACCGCCAGCTAAGAGTTGTGTGCTTAGCTGGTAGTGCAGCCTGGGCACTGTGGCCCTTCTGACTTCTGCTAGATTAGGGAGGTACGTCCTGAGCATCTGTTCACCAAGGAGGTGTGGCTCAAACCGCGTCTGTTCTGGAATCCAGCGGATGAGTATGAAATGTTGTATCGCGTCAGCTAAACCTAAGGGAGTAGCCCCTCCTGCGCCATGTAGGCAACGCGGCCTCGATGAAATAGCCTGCTAAAAACCTTCAAACATTAAAAAAGCAATAGTAGAGCAAACGGATTGATTTAACGGCAACACACCCGGCCACGATTTAAGGACAACAATTGGAAAGTCGGATCTTGGAACGTGAGAACTTTTATTGAATCCTCACGTGTTGGGTTCCTGGCTGGTGAACTGCAGAATATCGGCATTAATGTGGCAGTTGTCCAGGAGATACGCTGGCCCTGAACTGGAGAAAGCGAATTCCGAGCGGTGGATGCCACCACCAACACTTCATTCAAGTACCACATCTACTACAGCGGTGGTGATAAGGCAGAACGAGGAGTTGGCTTCATAGTGATCGGGAAGCAGATAAGGAAGCAGTTATTCGATTGAAGCCGACAAGCAACCGCATCTGTGTGTTGAGGATGATGATGGGTAAACTTTTCAACTACATCCGCATCTATACGCCAACGAACGATAAACCCGATGACATGAAAGATGAGTTCTATGTAAGCCTTGATAAGGCCTGCGGAGAGTACCGTAGGCCGGGGTCAAATTGAACAAATCTAGAGTACTCTTGAAGATAACATTTGTAACAATTTAAATATTGTCGACTAGCGACATTCTTCGGACATCATTGATGTGAGGTCCTACAGAGAGACGATCGAACATTGTCTCGGATCATTACCTTGCGGCCGCAAAAATCCGGGCGCGATTTTCCAGCGTCACGAGCACAAGAAACAACAGAACGATGCGTTTCAATATCCAACGCTTGTCAGCCGAAGGGGTTGCTGTATAGTAACATCAGAAGCTGGACGGGAAGATAGGAGAGACCAACGGATCTGGAGATGTCAACAGTATATGAGGTTTTATCCAAGAAACAGTGACAACAACAGCTCAGCGCTCACTCAGCGAAGCCAACGTAATGGTTGGTTCGACGAGGAGTGCCAATGAGTGATGAACGAAAACAATTCCACCAGAAGTCGAATGCTAGTGGCCAGTACCCGGCTCAAAAGGGACTGGTACGGGTTGGCAAGAGCAGAAGAGTAGCGAATCCACCGCAGTCTAAAACGGCAGCACGAGAAGAGTGTGATTACTAAAGCGCAGGAAAGTATGGACAGGAATGACATGCGGACAAGTATACGAAGGTTTTATGCAACTGTAAATGGAGCGCGGCACAAGACTGCGCTAGTGCCCTCCATGTGCAATGACCGGGATGGAAATTAGCTGATAGACAAAGCAATGGTGGCAGCCAGGATCACTTTGAAGATTTGTTGAATGGTAGCAGTGAAGGAGCGCCCAGGAACAGGATTACTTTTTAGGATCACAGTCAAGCAGAGGAACAAGTGGATGAGGTGAGAAGGCCCTTAAGGAGCAGAAAAGCAGCAAGGCTGCTGCGAAGGACGAGATACCGGTCGAACTTCTTAAGCACGAGCAGCTACATCAACCATTCCACCAGATTATTATAAAGATTTGGGAGAATGAAGAATTGTCTACCAGTATGTCCAATCTATAAGAAAAGGAATAAACTAGAGAGTGCTTATTATAGATGGATTGCCCTTCTACAGTAGTGTATCGTGTTGAATGACTGAGACCTCTTGAGGAGTCCTTCGTCGGCGAATAGTAGGCTGTTTTTTCGTGTGGGCCGATCAACGATAGATCAAATATTTGACCGATTCAGTAAAAAGAAATGCAGTTTGGCAGATAATGTCAGAACATAGTTTTCCAGTGAAACTAAATAGGCCGATACGCACAACGTTAGATGCATCAAAATCAAGTATTCGGATCGCAGACGAAGTGTCTACCTCGTGCTCCTTCAAATATGCTGCTCAACATTGCACACGAAGGAGCGATTAGGAGGTCTGGCGTGCAGAGGAATGGCACTGGTCGCACATGCTCCTCGGCTTTGCGGACGATATTGATCTCATCAGCATCGGTCGTAGGGCAGTGGAGGACACTTAGGCTCCTCTGAGGAGAAAGACAGCGAGGATAGGCTTGACGATCAACTCTACCAAAACGAAGTACATGATTGTGGGTAGAGACAGAGACAGGCCTAGTGGTGTTGGTGCTGAGGTAGTGATTGATGGGGATGTGTTTGAAGCAGTCTTCCTACGAACTCAACATATGTTCAACTTCTGTAAGTTTTCTTGCACTAACTGTGTTGTTTACATTGCCAGAAATGAAGAAAACAACAACAGGGCTACCCAAAGTTTTGCTCTAACACTATCAAATTAAGCAAGGAATCATACTACCCACGCTTTTTAATCCATTTCATTGCAGAAACCGAGAATGTGGCACGTTCGGTGTAGTACTAGAATTGAAGTAATGAGCAGATTTTTTGTATGATGAGAAGGTCAATTCTCTGTTTCTGCAAAGAAATGGTTCAAAAAGCGTGGGTATTGTGATTCTTTGTCTAATTTAATGCTGTTTGAGCAAAACTTTGGATAACTATGTTGTTTATGTTGCAAGAAATGGAGAAAACAACAACACGGTTACTCAAAGTTTTGCTCAAACAGCATTAAATTAGGCAAGAAATCATAATACCCACGCTTTTTGAACCATTTCATTGCAGAAACGGAGAATTGGCCTTCTCACCATACTAAAATTCAGCTCATTACTACAAATCTAGTACTTCACCGATCTGTCCTATTGGCCTTCTCAACATACAAAAAATCAGCTCATTACTTCAATTCTAGTACTTCAACGATTGTGTCCTATTCTCGGTGGAAAACAAGAAAATGGAGTGTGACACAGACGCATGAATCACGAGTTGTACCAAGGGTACAAAGACCAGCTAAGCACACAACTTAGCTGGCGGTCTTTGTCATCGCTTGACCCGTGGAAGCATGAGGTAGGAACTTGTGAGGACCAGAGCTATATTGGACGCTCTCCTTATCGACTCACCGTTTTGCAGCCCAAGTGTACAAAGATGCGAATGCGAATATTGTGAAACGTATAAAATGCAGCAGATTTCAGTAGGCTGGACACGTAGTGCGAATGTCGGAAGAAAAAATAGCGAAAACAATATTCAACAGGGAACCAGGTAAGAGTCGGCGACTTCTTAGGCGCCTGCGAACACGCTGGCAGAAGAAGAAGCGGTTGAAGAAGATCTCCGATCCCTCCACGGAGAAACTCAAGTACCTAAATTTAAGTATTTTTAAAGTTACTTTTGAGTTTTTTTGTCTCCTCTCTCATCCACTATCTTTGTTGTTGTCAGAGAGCGAAGAGCAAAGCAACCCAACTTTGACAGTTCGGTGCGGGAAGCCAAAATTGAGTAAACAGCACTGAAATCAAATTTGAGTATTTTGAACTAGCAGTTGGATAAAAAAACTTTGTCGGTAGGTACTTTGTCACACGGGATCAAATGTAAAAAAAAAAACATATCAATATCGCTTCCACGAACTCAAATTTGGGTTCCCGTACGCAATCCCGAAGTTGGGTGAAATACACTCACATTTAGGTTCTTTGTTTTCTCCGTGCCCCCTTTTGGGGAAACTTTGATTTGATGCTGTTTGAGCGAAAGTTTGGTAACTGTGTTGTTGTATTATTTATAATTTGCAACTTCAAGAACACAGTTACTCAAACTTCTACTCAAGCAGCATCAAATTAGGCAAGAAATCATAATGCGTACACTGTTTGCACTATTTCAATGCAGAAATGGAGTATTGATCATCTCACCATACAAAAATCCAGCTCGCTACTTTCAATCTAGTACTTCACTGGTTGCGTCCTATTATTAGATAAAATATGATGGTATTTATAGCAAAATTCAAATTTCTAGTCAGTTCTTTTACAGGAAACCTGTATGAATTTGGGAGGAATTTATAAGGGCTGAAACTTCTTTGTAAATTTTTTGATAGAAATCCGTCGGATATATACGGTGAAGATTTCTCGGAGAAATTTTTATCGTAATTCCTCAAATTCCCAAAGCCCATCCTTAAAAGGGATTTGACTTTGTTTATACAAATTGCATTGTCAAATTATAAAAATTAAAAAAATGTTCGAAAGTTTGTCCAGGCAGTTTCCAGTTCTGGGATGTATATATCATACAGCTATTCCTCTAGCAATTTCTTACAATAATTCAAATTTTGGATTTTTTTTAACTATTTTGAAAATGTTTCATATAAATTTAATACGACTTTCCGCCAGGGAGTTCTCCATATGCTCTGCCTAAAATTCTCTAAGAAGTTCACCTTGTGTGAAGGTATTTCCTGATTTTTTCCTGATGGAAAATGTTTTTCGTTTTTCCAAAAAATGTTTTTATCAAAATTTTGTTTTTGTAGAAATGATATTATTTTTTTCACCAGGAAAAAAATCAGCAGGTACCTTGACCCTTACTCTAAATATGCATGAAAACTGATTTTGAAAATATTGCGCAGTTGTGTAGCAAAAACTAAAAACTAAAAAAAAATGAGGAAATGCATCCAGTTTCACCTTGAGGTGAAAGAATTCCTGAATATCTTTTTGAAAAAAAAATGCATAGGGAAGCAGTACAGACAAATGTTTTGATTAAAAAGCAGTGTTTGGAATTTTATCGCGAACTATTGAGTGGTCTATACTCTGCTTGTTCTACACTCGACGAATGTAACAAATCGTAAAGCGTCATGCTTAGGAACACTTCCCGAAATGCTACTCGTCCTCTTTCCCGATTCGATACGACAGCGCATTCAAGAGAGAGAGGATGCTCGGGGACGTTAATGAAAACAAAGCATTCGGCTGTAGATTTTTTTTATCGGAATAGTGTCGTAATTCTTGATTTTTATGGCAACGCGACCTGCAACATCATTAAGCCAACTAAATTAATCGTATATTACGATTTTAGGGCGAAAACAGGGATAAATAATGTTAAAATAACGTGTATTTACTGTAAAATAAGAGCATCAGAAAGTGTTAAACTTAGTGATGCTCGCTCCTCGTCGCAGCTTGTTTATATCGGAGTATCCTCTTTGTATTCCTTCCTGAATTATGCTCGATGAGAGAAAAAAGTCCCGCAACATAAGGGAAGAAGGACTGTCGAGTGGTTCATTTATCACTTCGCCTTTTAAACACTGTTAGAAAGTTAAAAATTATCTCTCATGTAGATAATAAAATAGGCTGATGTGGTTCAAATATCCGAAATTTAGAATAACGTGCTTCTGGAGCCGGCCTTCTGATAACTGGTAATTGGTATATTTTCAAAATATGAAAAAAAAGTATTGATCACCCTCAAGGTATGCAACAACTTGAGAAATTCATTCTGAAGCTAAACAATTTCCGCAAAGGCTCCTTGTCGCGTGCCGAAATGTGCAAGGACAACGAAAGCATCTAAACGGACATACTTGAAGCGATGGAAAGGTGGAAGCAGCACTTCGACAAACACCCATATAGCGTAAGAGCATGTACGGAGTACCAAGACAGTGGAAGAATCATTACTCATGAGCACGGCGAGCAAAAATCTGGATAAACATTTTAGGCCACCCTATTGACGATCAGTCCAAGTTTCAAGAGTTGCTAATCGGTTCGTAAAATAAGATAAATAAATGACGACAGCAGAGACTTGCCGCGGAATCATAGGTGCACACACTCTATGCGAGGAGAACCACCGCCGAGCCGATATGGGATTGGCTGGGTTATCGATGCGGTTTTCTGATTTTTCATTGATGACTTTTTTTTTTCGTTCGGCCCGTGTGGCGGCCGAGGAATGTTGGAATGGACGCGGTCGCCTGGTCGCTGTGGTAAGTTGTTGTAGACTTGTCAATGAACGGGTGGTTGGTCCCCAGAGCGTCAGGGTCACGAGTTGAACAAACATACAGCCGGAATGGCGCGGTATCTATCTGTCTGTACGATGCCGATTAGATGCTAGTTACGAAACTTTACATAACGCTAATCAGGTATATCTGAATCACACCACGGCGGCGGTCAGGGTGGAGAATGTGGTCCCGGATACTAGAATTTTGAAACCTTCAAATATATATTCGCGTGTATAGAGTAGTGTCCGCAGCACACGAGCGAGCAATTAAAAGCATCTGCTTAAGATGCGGATGAGTTTGATGAACTTGATTTTCTATTGTTTGGGAAATTAGACTGAGATGGAGTTTGACATTTAAATTGTTGTTAACTATCGATATCTATTGAGAAAAAAAAGATATGTGAATCATTGCTAGAAGTCAGTGGTTGTAAAACTAGGAGCCACGGACCACAATTAGATTTCGAAAAGATTTTGTACAACTCGCGAATCGATCTGGTTGCTATTGTAAGTGTGATTAGACATAAAGATTTGTTTCTTCGAAGTTTTGAAACAATCTAACATAGTCTACGAGTGCATTTAACCATATATGTGAAAATATATTCAACAACTTTACATCAGAAAATACTTGAAAAATACGAAAAATATAACAACTTTTTTTTTATTATTTTTCTAACACAAAAAAATCGGTAGGAAACTGAAATCTGGGTCTCGTTGAACATATCTCTTCTTCTAAATGGCCTAATGTAACTAAATTATACATGATTTTTTTTGAATATTCGTATCTTCGGTTAATATCAAAAGAACTTTGATCTGTTCACAACTGTTTAAGAAATTGATTGTGATACATTAGATGTTAAAGGGTCTCCAGTTAGCCTAGTAGTTAAGGCTATGGATCGCCAATCTGGAGACGGCGGGTTCGATTTCTGTTCTGGTCGGGAAAAAATTTCTCGACTCCCTGGGCATAGTGTACTTGCCTCACAATATACAAACTCATGCAATGGCAGGCAAAGAAAGCCCTTCAATTAATAACTGTGGAAGTGCTCGAAGGACACTAAGTTGAAGCGAGGCAGGCCAAGTCCCAGTGGGGACGTCGAGCCAAAAAGAAGAAGAAAAAGACTTTAGATGCTAGTTTTATTTGAAGTTAGTCAAACGTATCTAAAATGGCCAATTAAGATTGCTTGAGCTGAACTAAGCTGACTGCTATACTGCCTGCAATCGCATAACTGTCCCATAGTGTCGCATGTGACTAGAAAACCCAGAAAAGATGGGTCAGATTTGCGATTTGAAAGCAATTTGTCTAATAGGTATAAAAAAGTTTTATTACTTTATAATTCCCAGCTTTGGTCAATGACGTTAAGAACTGCTACTATTAATAGGCATAGAATGCCGTATTGACGTGTATCAGTTTTCACCAACCTTCGTCAGAACGCATAATTTAAGAGTGAAAACTCGCAGGTGTTCGAATATATTAGTCTTTGATTCCCAAAATTTGCTTATTTGCATACCCCCAAGCCTGTTATAAGTCATTATGAGAAACACACGCAAGACAGCCAGCCAGCCAGCCGGCAAGCCCAAGATTCTCTCAAGACTACTGCAAACACACGCTCTGGGATCACACTTTCTTCAGGGGGGAGCGGTTCCGCGCCTAGCAACAACGTGTGATTTGCGTGATACTTCGCTTACCTTTGGCTGGACACAGCGGCCATGGCCGGGCGACCGTTGGCCATGACACCTGAGTATAGCACAGCCTCGACCGGTCTTAGGCTGTTAGTTAGCATATGGAATTAGTGCCACTTTTTTGGCAAAGACAATATTTTTCGTTGGCAAATTTCTGATCGAAAAGCAGGAAGTAGATGCTTTTTTTTGCACGGCTTGGCAACGGGATCGAACCAGTCCAGCTGGGGGGTTCGGGGACACTCGAGATACGGAGAGAGAGGAAACCGGTTTCCCCGTGTGTGACAGATCAGACTTGGAGGCAGACAAGTTTTTAGGCGGATAATTTGGTGTTATTTGCTTTTCACCGTTGGGGGTTCGAAGATCGAACCGCGGTTAGATTTGTATTTTATTGGAAATTTTACCTTAACTGCCAAATTTCTCTTATCTGTGCCGCAAAATCTTAATTATGTGATTTATGATTCAAATTTTAGAAGTATTAAAGGATTAGATTTATATTGTTGAAATTCACATTTATAAAGACTTGTGAGAACGAATAGATTATGCAAATGAACAGTGTATGCAACTAAGTCAAAACGGATCATTTAACACCGTAAAAACGTAAAAATTAGACTCTACGATTCTGATTACCGCCCAACGATAACGGGTTGGGCACAATTGTAGGTTTTTGTAAAGAGAATGTTATGAATTCAAATATACAAGAGATTTTTAAGAGATTAAAGTGCGAGAAGGCAAAAGAGCACAAAAATCATTAACAATCGTTTACCATGGTTTGTTCCATCTTAGTTCATCTTCCAATTTTGTTGCATTTTCTCAATCTTGATTTACACGACTTTTTTACGCGATTTTATTTTGCACGACTTTTTTTACACGATTTTATCGAAGTTACGCGACTTTTTCTACGCGATTTTGGTCATTTGCGAAGGGCAAATCGTGTAAAAAAATTTACCTTGGATTTTTTTGCACGATTTCACAAAATTACACGAACATTTTTTTACACGAATTTGTTTTGTGCGGACACATCCATCGTGTTAAACAGAAGTGAGTGTAGTAGGCAGATTCGCGCGATGTTTTGAAAATATGTAAAATATTCAAACATATTTTTTCTACTTTAGGTAATCAGATAAAAGCGCAACTTGCGGAAGCAAAGATGCATGCCACAATAAGTACAAGTGTAGGTGAGTACAGCATAAGTTCCCAAACTTTTCTGGTGTCAAGATTGGGAACCTTTGCTGTAACATATACTTTTTACGTAATCTTTTATCATATAGGCATTTACACATGGTAGTTTGAAAAAAGAATACTCAAAAGCAATGCAAAATTTAGTCGTAATTCAGTTTGATCTTGACTTCTGAATCAAAATACAAACTACGCGCAACAATAATATTCTAATAGTTATTTATGTAACGAGTTGCAAAAAGTTGATTTTTTCAGTACGAGTCGTACATTTATCCAACGAGGCTTGCCGAGTTGGATAAATACGAAAAGTGCTGAAAAAATCGAGTTTTGCAACGAGTTCCATACAAAATTTTATGCAATGATTTTTTCATAATGCAACTCATTTGAGTTGCACAATGTTCATAATGCAACTCAAATGAGTTGCATTATGAACATTATACAACTATTTTTCATTATGTTCATTCAGTTGCATAATGAACCAGTTCGGGAATAATGGTCAATATGATACCAAAATGAGTTAAAAAAATGTAAATTATGATACTGAATTGCATAATATGTATTTGTTGTGACCATCACAACACAGAGTACCCGAGTAGAGGTAAAATACTGACGATCAAAATATGATATTGGTATGATTGATATAAGAGATAAAAGATCTGAAAATAATACCTGAAAAATGTTCCTGGAACATCTGAACAGTATCAAAATTTGATATTTGAAGATCATACGAATAGCTCGCTGCTATTGGTTAGATCTTACAAAATCTAAATATGATTTGATGATGATGTTCCAGGAGTAAATTTTTGATTTCATGTTTAGATCTTTTATCTCTTATGTCAATCAAACCCATATCATTTTTTTTATCTCCATATCAAAATATGCTATTATTGAGCTCTTTTCCTCTACTCGGGTAGCAGCTATAATTTGTACCATCATCTGTGCTAATGCTCAGTGTTTATGACAACACTAAAAATATAGAAATCGAACTCAGACACGTTCAACATAGTTCTGATTTGTAGTCATGCACCTGAAGCAGAAGCTGAAAGAGCCCTCCCTCAGCGTCACTATATCTACACCAACCCACCCACTACTATGTATAGCTTTAGAGCCAGTTGCTTACAAGGCTCGCTTTTTTTTATTATTTACTTATCTCACCAATGATCCCCCTTGAAATTTCCAGCATTAGTCGGTCTGAGCTTTCCGGATAAAAAAAACCTCAACTTCATATTAAAATTAACAATATTGTCACATATTTGGCAAGCGCAAATATTCATACGTTTTCAGCATGAAACTACTACCTCCTCGCTGCTCATCCTCAGGCCTCGGCAACCACTAAGACGAAATGCGTGGCGTGTGTTGCCGATGACGATGACGATAGCACCATCGGAGAGAGATACAAACGCACAGATATTTCTGATGGGCAGGGCAAAAGCAAACCAAGCAGCTGGACGACTGCGCTGACTCTGGTTGCTGACGAACGTGGATGGATTTTTTAAGTGTTTTCACTGGTTTTGTGCCCGTGATTCCGGGTTGAAATAGCCCAACGGTGTGACGGCATCCGCATCATCAAAGTAAACAAACAAACTACGAAAAGAAGGCACAATTCGTTCGAAATGCCTCAGAGCAAAGGTTATACATACCGGATGACGCGGGGAAACAAACAATAGTAGTTCAAACAACGTGTATTCGCTCCACAACGCGAAGGTGTTGCAAATGAGCCATCAAATGTGGCAAAAATAAAAACCCCACACGTTTGTGATGCAAATTGGCTGGCAAAGTTGACACATGCGTGACTATTTTCAAATGTTGCCATTGTTTGAGAAGATGTACTGCTGATTTATCCGTGCATGTGTTAACCCTTGTCTGCCATAATTATCGAGATTTTATTTCGACACCAACGGTGTTAGTTTCCTTCGGAGGAAAGAACTCACAATTTGGGAGTTTTTTTTTCAATTAGTGGGATCTGATCCCAGATCCTCTTCTGTGAGAAAGTTGCATCTACACAAAAATAGCTTAGGCATGGTGTACTAGTTACGTAACGCAAAAATTGACCATTTCATACCCCCTTTCTCTCCCCATGTAACGCTTTTTGTATGAAAAGCCAAACATTTTTGTATGGATCGTAACGCTGAGCTAGACTCTACGCTAACTATTACGCAACAAGGTGCAGAATGAAGATTTTTACTGCACGAGTCGTACATTTATTCAACGAGGCTTCCCGAGTTGGATAATTACGACAAGTGTTGTGAAAATCGAGTTCTGCACCGAGTTGAGTACAACTTTTGTTTGTAACTTAATAAATTACCGCTTGAAAATAGTTTTTAATAATACTTTTTCATCAAGCTGCACAATGATTTTCATAGCCATGTTTAAAAGCGTCTGATCATGGCAGGTTTTACTGGGCAGTGTTACATTTTTTTTTTTCAAAACTGCGTCCAGAAAACTGAAAACATTGCTGTAATGGTTCATTCTTCTTCTTCTTCTTGGCGTAACATCCTCACTGGGACAAAGCCTGCTTCTCAGCTTAGTGTTCTATGAGCACTTTCACAGTTATTAACTGAGAGCTTCCCCGATCAGAAAGGCATAACAAAATTATAACCGATTGAGTTATTTATTTCAAAGATTTTTCATATCAAAATGAGTTATAAAATTCGCCGGTTAGGTGTTAAAATAACAAAAAATATAACTAAACTTGCTCTAGTAATAACATGGTTATAACAGGTGTTGATACAATTTTAACAAATTTATAACATCGTGAGATATAATAAATATTGGAATGATCAAAAAATTATAACACATTTTGTTATAAATCAGATATAAATATATTGGGTAAAAATTGAGTTGGGTAAATTTTAACTCATTTTTTGGGTAATTTTTATTTAGAGTGTTATTTATTTTTAGCGAAAAGTTTTTTGTATAAAAAACTTGCCCCACGTAGTATTTAAAAAACCCTCACCCAGACGGGAATCGAACCAAGGACGCCAGCCTCCATCTGAAATCCGGCGCCTTTATCAATGAGGCTATTTCATCACTTGAAGTGAAGGGTGGTATATGATCAAGTGGTTCTTCGTTTTGGCGGCTGATCTATAAATAGACTCATTTGTCCAACGTACATGGGAGAGAAAATATGACGTCACATAAAAATGTTCAATTGATCACAATGACGTCATCTTAGGATATAATAACAAAAGTGGATATAATTAAGTTATAATTGTAACTCAAGAATTTGCTCGGCATTTTGGCTTTATCTCATGATTCAGACCAGAATAGGTGTCGTATCTTAATCAAAGTTGTAGAGATAGTTAATGGCTCTTAAACAGTGAAAATAGTGGTATTTCACCTTCTGTTGGTGCAAGCGAGTAATTAAATTAGAACATTTTGACATGTGTTATTAAATAATTATCTAATGTTCCTCACCATTAAGGAAGTTCCTGCCTATGGCACAGTTATGTAGTAGTCTTGTGATTGGAAATGTCACCGCTTCGTGGCGTTAGTGTGCATTTCTGGAGATTGTCAGATTTGTGAAATAAAAAATAAGTGTTAAAAGCACATATTTAACCTTACATGATACAACACAACAATTAACATGTTAGTATGCATACTAAAGCAATTCTTCGTTCGCTTTGCTTGGTGATCTCAAATAATGTTTTTATTTTCAGCAGTTAAACAAGAAATTCCCCCACTAGTCGAAAGCACCTATTCGATATCTGCTTCGAAATTTGCTCAAAATGCATGACGATGTCCATCAACATTTTGGTAAAAAAATAACCTTCTGCTATTTTTTTTATTTTATTGATTGGTTTTTGAAAAGCTTTTAACAGAGTTTCTCATTTTGAACTAATGCACAGATTATCACACTTTGATTTGATTTCAGTTGAGATTCTGTTTCATTGAGTAAATCCTATTTGAATAACCGCTTTCAAATTGTGGAAGTTAAAGGAAATCATTGAAGTCCGATTGGTATTCTATCGCGAGTGCCACAAGGATTGGTCTCAGGACCATTGATGTAAGCCTTATTTTTCAACGGCCTTCCATCATCTTTGAAAGTATGTAATACCCCTGATTTTTTTTTTTTGCACGGGTCTGGTTTTTGGTATAACTCAGTCAATTTTTGACCGATTCTCATGAAATTCTGTACACGGATAGTAATATTGGTGTCTACTTGTGTACAAAATTTCATGAGAAACGGTTAAAAATTGACTAAGTTATACCAAAAACCAGACCCGTGCAAAAAAAAGAATCGGGTGTATCCACATGTTTGCAGATGATAAGAAGCTGTATTTCTACGGAATTATTATGGACGAATTGCATGATAATGAAACGTGACTAACGACATGATGTGACGAAATTAGATATAAATTTCAAAGCTCCACAAATAATTTGTTATCAATCAATTCTTCAAAAACTAAGGAGTTTTTAATTTGCTAATTGATCCAGCTTGTATTGTACAAGGTGGCTGAGTATAAGTGACAGCTCCCACCCGGCGGCTGCAAAAACAGTTTTAGCCAAGGTGCACACCGTGTACAAACTATACGAGCGCGGTCTGGCGCGGTCAGATGCTGCGCGTTTCGAACGCAGCTGGCTGAGAATCCAAGATAAGCGCGACAATATCTATCTGAGCTTTTTTAGGGTCTGTTCCAATTGGCGTAAAATTAATCTTTACTTAAATTTGACAGATCGATAATTATTTCCTTTGGATTACTTTCAAGTTTTAGTGTCGAACTGTCAAATTTAAGTTAAAATAAATCTTAATTCGCGAACTGGAACAGACCCTTAAAGGTCTGGATCATGATTCAAACTTGTTGAAACTACTGTATTTTTCAAGCACAGTAGCACCGCACAGCGGCGTAACTGCGTACCAAACACCACCTGTAAAATGTTCATTTGACATAAACTGCATTTTCAAAACTATAACTGAGTTTGTTATAATGTTCATATAAAGATGGCCCAAATAAATGTATTTGTATTATAACTAACCTTGTTATAATTCAGATATAATTAAATCAGAATTTCAAATCATTTTTGTCAAATATATCTAATTATAACAAACGGTGATATATCTATCAACAGTTGATATAATTTTGTTACATTTTTGTTATGCCTTTCTGATCGGGTCCTCTGCCAATGACCATTTTGCATGTGTATATCGTGTGGCAGGCACGAAGATACTCTATGCCCAAGGAAGTCAAGGAAATTTCCTTTACGAAAAGATCCTGGACCGACCGGGAATCGAACCCGTCACCCTCAGCATGGTCATGCTGAATACCCGTGCGTTTACCGCCTCGGCTATATGGGCCCTATAATCATTACGCAACGCAAATCAGTGCTGTAATGAACCAAAGGTAATTATTTTTAAATTGCTCTTTGATTGTTGTGAGCTGCAATTACTTTCTGCTAACATTTTTATCGCTTCAATATTAGGCCAGCATCAGAGCTACAATATTAATTTGCAAATTAGCAGACTCCAGGAGTCCTCATGAAAACGCATTGGCGAAATTACCCCAACTTCTTCTAGGATGTAAAAAAAAACTTGGAATGTCCTCAACCAGTTCCATGTCGTCGGATGACCGCAACCAATGCTTAACTCCTTCAATTTTCTGCAATACTGTTTGCTAACAAGTGTGCATCCATTTTTATCACTTCACGAGGAACGACAATGTCCACCTGCCCCAAACACGTGTCACTTTTCATATTTCCTTCGAACAATGCAACGCTACCGTTTTTTCCGCCGAACAATGCAACCTGATCGAGATCCCCATCGCAACTCGTGCCTGCGTAGTCGTGCGGCTAGTGTCACTAAGCATTTAGTCGTATCGTGCTAGGAGCGGGTTCGATTCCCGCCGCAGCTGTCAGGATTTTTATTCGGCTGTGCCAACTGGGCGTTGCATGCTAGTCCGTTGTCTAGTGTCGTTCTTCCTTCAAAGAGCGAATAGCTCATTGGAAGTGCTAAACGTGTCCGTGTCTTTTTTAACTCAAATATCGAAAAAGCAATAAATAATTTAAAAAAATGCAATAAAAAATGACTAAATCTATTTATATAAAAATGAGTTTGAAGTTCCTTTGAGGCAACAAAACTCAAGAACGGATGTACCGATCAGCATGACTATTGCACGATACGATTCGTATTCATGGTGGCTGTGTTTATGAGAAGAAAAAGTTACGAAAAACAACTAAAAAATTAAGAAAATTGCTAAAATACTGATCTTGTATGAGCTGGGAAGAAAATCAACAGGACCGAAATGAAACCAATCTAGAGTGCGGTGCATCAACGACTTCAACAGTTGTCAAATCACCTTGGCAAGACAAAGTTTGCCGGGACAGCTAGTCTTCTATCTTCTATATATATAAAAATGATTTTGAAGCCCCTTAGAGGCAACAAAACTCACGAACGGCTGAACCGATCGGGATGACTCTTGCAGGGTTTGATTCGTATTTATTGTGGCTGTGTTTATAAGTAAAAAAAAGTTACGAAAATCAACTTCAAAGAAGAGCAATTGTGAAATTACTGAAATTGTTATGAGCGGGGAAGAAATTCAAAACAATCACAATAAAACCAATCTAGAGTGCGGTGCCAAAATGACTTCCCAGCAGATGTCAAACAATCACAATCAAAATGGCAGTACAACATCTGCCGGGACAGCTAGTTACCCATAAAAATGCAGGAAAGTATGAGGCGGTGAAATGCTGAATCGCACTTATATGACTGAAAAGGCGGCATAACTATATGATTGCTATTGCCCGTCGAACCTGAAAAAGAAATAATATCTATGTTTGCATTATACCGGGCGAATTCTTGGCTCTGTGGTTTGCCTAGAACCGAATCGATGCAGTTGCGGTGCATCGTATATCGGAAACTTCGGCAGCCTTCTGCCGCTCCAGTTCCTCAATCCTCTATGCGGCTTAGCCGCATGGTTTATGCAATTTTGTGACTCAAAACGCATTTAAGATTATTGCTCGTTTTTGAGGATAATCTATTTTTCTGTTTATTGCATTTTTTGAACTTTTTTTTGCATTTTTTATATTTTTTCATTGTGAATTTTCTAAATTAGTATGGAAAATCTAATTTATTTATGGAAAATTCTAAGTTTTCTGGTGGCAAAAATACACTTTTTTATTGCAATTGTTGATTTATGTATTGCATTTTTGAAGTTTTTTATTGCACGATATTTATTTATGGAAACTTTTGATTTAATTATGCATTTTTTTATTTGTTATGGAATTTTTGTTATCTATTACTGATTACAATAATTTATAAAGAATTTATTTATAAAGAATAATCACTTGTTTATGTGTCGTTAACAGCGTTCGGAATTTTCGCTCATTCTCACGAAAATAGAATTGTCCCTCACGCCAATTTTCAGCGAAAATCTGGCTTGAAAAATCTTCCACACTCCCAAAGGTGCGAGAATTTCGTTTGCCCTTTGTCGGCCGATTATGTTGTCTTTCCTTGACTCATATGACGCCGACGATGGTTGGTTTTATGCAGTATACACCCTCTGTGTGGTTGGCGTGGTGGTCTGGATAGAGTGCGCGTGTCGCGGTTGTTTTTAGTAATGTTCCAGGTTCGAATCCCATCGCGGGCACAATTTTAATTTTAATCTGCTTTGAAAAGATTTTCGCGAGAAATTGGTGAGTGAAAATTAAACATAACGAAAAGAAATTATTCGCATGGTGAAGCGATTTTCAGTTATCACTTATCGCTACTCTTAAAAAAAGTGTTGAAGGGGAAAAGTGTTTGTCAAGCAAATTAATGAAAATAAGCTCTCCCGCCGCTGTGAGAACAGCTTATTTTCGTATCGCTGAAACAAAAATTACGAACCCTGGTCGTTAATATTTCAGCCGTACCAATTTACTTAAACATCATAAAATTAATTAAATCACTATAAATTTTCTTCTTATTAATTATGTCACGTTAAGTTGAAAGTTTTTCGAAGCTCATAATATAAATGCTCCAAATTTTATTGCATTCGGTTCATTGAATCCGGAGATATAACAGCTCAAAACTGGCTATAGCATGATTACAACTTTTTCTAGAATCTTTAAGTTCATTTAGAATAGTTCGATCTTTCCCAAATTTGGACTATTGATATACAACTACACAAAAACCTCCATTTAGGTAACGAGTCAGGACTGCCTAAATATAATTTCTACCTAAATAGATTCATTACCTCAATAAATTCAGTTCATTACCTAAATGGAATTGAAGATTGAAAAGAAGTTTTAGAAGGGCGAGTGGCCTGGAGATTTAAAGAGGGCCATGCGGGAGTTCAGAGGAATTTCATTGGAGTTTGAGGAGGGGGGGGGGGTCAGAGGCGTTGCAACGGGGGAGGGGGGGTGCTTCAGGAGTATGTTCGATGAGTTTCAAAGGGGAGTCATGGGACATGGGATCCGTTGGGGTTTCAGGGAGATTATGAGGGCATCTCAGGTGCGTTACATGGGGTCCGACAGGGTTTTAGAGGGATTTCGAAGGCATTTCAGAAAGCTTCAGATGGTTTTTGGTGATTTCTAGGTGTTACTTAGGCGTTACGAAGGTGTTTTCGGTGGTTTCTGAGGGTCTCAGGTGCGTTACATGTGGTCCGAGGGGGATTTTAGGGGGATTTTGGAGGCACAGCTTCAGATGATTATTAACGAGTTTCAGAGGCGTTACTCAGGCGTTATGAAAGCGTTTTCGGTGGTTTCTGATAGTCTCAGGTGCGTTACATGGGGTCCGAGGGGGTCTTTGTCTTAGGGGGATTTCGACGGCATTTCAGAAAGCTTCAGAGGATTTTTGGCAAGTTTCAGAGGCGTTACGAAGGTGTCTTTGGTGGTTTCTGAGGGTCTCAGGTGCGTTACATGTGGTCCGAGTGGGTTTTAAGGGGATTTCGAAGGCATTTCAGAAAGCTTCAGATGATTTTTGGCGAGATTCAGAGGCGTTACGAAGGCGTTTTCGGAAATTTCGGAGGGTCTCAGGGGATTCGAGAGTCTACAGTTTCTGAAAATAAATTTTGTATCACAGCTCTTAAGTAAGCTTCAGGGAGTTTCAGCGGCACTTTATAACGTTTCCTTACCGTTTCAAGTGGTTTCAGAAGAGATTCAAGACGTTTCAGACTATTTACGATTGAAGAACAGGTGATCTATACTCAAGGGAGCTCTTAGAGATTTTTAAACAAACATTGAACTTACCATTTGTCAGCACAAAGTTGCATGAGGCTGTGCAAGCATTACTTTTATTCAATCTTCAAATTTAAGCACACAAGTCAGGCATGTATTAGGATTCGATGACTTATGCTCAAGAAACTTCTTAGGAAACCTTAAACAGTCCCAAATCAACCCAAATCCCCCCCCCCTCATTGCTCCCCCTGAGCACGCACTAAACTCCCCTTAACACGTGCAACTTAATTCCCTTAAACCATTAACCTTATCCCTAATCTAAAACACTTCAAATGCTCTGAACACAATCAGATTACATTTAGGTAACATTACCTAAATGGGGGAACCTAAATAGATTTTACCTAAATGGATTCGACCTAAATGGAGGTTTGAGTGTAGTTGATTTACTTACAGTGAACATTTGAGAATAATTGATGCACTTTTTGCATCTCGCAACTAGTTGAACATTTTTTGAAAAGTGAAAATTTTGCCTGCCCTGATCATTTTGTCTATCCCCTGTATGTTAACAATTTTCAATATCGCTCACGCAAAAGGCTCGCCAGGTTAAGCTCCACGTGATATACTCACTACAGAGAGCATGGGCTTGTTGCAATCGGATTAGTAGCGAACGTCAACATTGCAGGATTATTCTCCGGCATTCTCGCGGCATGCCCTGGCCACCATATCCCATCAAATTTAGCCACTTTCAAGATATTGGGTTCAGAGTATAAAAAATCGAAGATTCAAAATGAAAATTGACATTCACATTTCTTCATTCGTTTTTCACCATATTCATTGTCAGCTGAATGCCTCTCTTTTTTCATTCAATTCCCTATCATGAGTATTTTCTTTCACATCGTAAAATAATCAATTTCTGTTAACAAACGCAAAATTTGACTTGATGAACAAATGGAACAGATGGTTAGTATTCCAATTCATTACTATACTCAAGTTTTGTGATGATTGTAAGTTTAATCGAGAGTTGGGGTCTAGTTTTGTTTCTCAGTGAAAATTATCAGTGACAGAAAAACGAATGAGTAAGTGATAAAATTCATTCATCAAAATTAATTTTATTTTGATTCCTCAGCTGAGAACTTTCAAAATTCACGTTGGTTTCACTTATGAAAATTAAAATTTTAAACTCTGATTAGGTTCTTAGAAGTCTGCATGCAGCATGTTTCACTGGCTGATACCTGATATCCTGAACACTGCCGAAGATCACTTTTAGCACAGCACGCTATTCTATTGCTTGTAGATCTTGTAGACCATGGTCCAAGTCTCATGTCTGTAGAGGCCCACCCTAGGGCCCACCGGTTTTTTTAACCATCTTGTACATTAGTACATTTGATTGAATATGTTTTGAACGTAGTTTCCTCTGAAGCCCATAGTAGGCACAACCTCTACGAAAGGTGCATTTTTTTAATTTGGTACGTAAAGCCAGAAAGAAGAAGAAAAAGACTTACCAAAGTTTATGTTCATACTCTGCTGGACAGGGTGTGCAGACTGTATAGGGATTCCAAATTTACGAAAATTCACACCCAACCCCACTTCCAAACTTCAATCACAATGTCAATGTTGTTTACAAACACTTCGGACTGCATTCTGCGTAACATGAGCATGTGTTTCGTGCCTCTCTTACAAGGGAAGACAAATGCTCGGCTCGTCTTAGTTATGCATATGTAGATTGTATACTTAACAACGTATAAACAGCGGTAAAGTCCTACCCTCCCTCTCATGACTTCAACCGGCATCATCGTGGAGCCAGTCGGCTGTCGACGAAAACGACGCAATCGGATCGCGCAGGAGTTTCATTTGTACTACATTTCTCCACGCTTGCCGGCGTCGTCGGCTGCTGGTGTTTGATAGACCTTGTAACCGATATATTTTTTGCCTGTTGTTCGATCGTTTGGTGCCAGTGTGGAGTATACGGTGGTGCAACGATTATTTGCATAAATAGGTACGCACATTTTTCTCAAACTTACCGGCGCGACGATTTGTTGGTGTCCTATGAATGCTCAACGAAGGGAAGGGATCTAATTAGAGATGAGGAATTGCACCTTAACCCTCTAATACCCAATCCCGCCTTTAGACGGGGTATAGTTTGAGCATTTTTGTAATTTTTGTTTCGTGGAAAATCTTTTTTTTATATTTTTGGCTGATATTTAGGACTGTTCTGTACATCTCAAAATGGTTTTTGGTGTATTTTATAGCGTATTTTCCTTTTTTTTAAATCATTGAAAAATTGATGTTTTAGTCACCTTTTGAAAGTCATTGTTTATTTTGTATTGAATCGCTACAATTAACATATTTTAATTTTTTCCCAAATCATTCTATCCTTGTTTAATAGTTTTAGGAGACCGAATACACTCTAAAATTATTTTCCTTAAAATTACACGGAAAATAAAAATTTCTGTGAAATAAAAATTAAAATAATAATATTTCAACAATAATCATAAAATATCGAAATGTTTTCATCCAAAAAAATCCGTACCCCAAATTGGCTTCCAGGAAAAATATAAAAGTGTGGGGATGTTCAAAAATAAAAATTAGAAAAATCAAAAACTGAAATTCACGAAATCGAGAATTAAAAAGAATCATCTTCCAAAACATGTTTAAATCGATTTTAGATGACGAAAAATGATATTTAGATCAAAATCAAAAATTTGGGTATTAGAGGGTTAAGAGGAAACAAACCATCATCCGTATTGAAAAACTCAACGACAGTTTTTTCACTCATATTTCAATCTGTTAAAATATCACGTACTTATCGTGAGGCAATCGCGACGACCAGATTACATCAAAACAACAACAATCCGGCACTGACGGATCAATGACGTACAACATGACATTACATGACATGACGTACAACATGACAATAATGCCCAACGTGATCCAATGGGAGCTTGCATACAATGTTGTACGTGAAACCCTACAAATGTTCTGGTGACATCCTATTTGAATTCAGTGTTGCAAGTAATTCTGTTAGATTAGCATATTAATCATATTGAACTATAAAGTTGAATTAGCCATATCGATATAGAACATTGACCACTTGTAACGACTTGACAAATGAAATACAGAATCATTATCTACAAAGCAAACCAAAACTGTGTTTAAGTTTTAACACAATCAATGGTAATAAAAATGTATCACTGCACTCTATTTACCATGTAGCTGACAGTGAAATAATTTTCAATAATGGCTTTATGAATTTGAGTGAAAAAACTGCTTTTTAATAGTTGATGATTGATGATGATTGAATGATGGTTATTTGAGCCTTAACTAACTAGTCGATTACTCTTGCCCTCAGTGGAGATTTAAATTTAAATATTTAAAAGGATTGATAATAAATTTAATATTATTCACATGATACAACTTGAAATTAATTTACAAAAAAAAACTACAAAAGAGTGTACCGATAACGTTCGCTATTGCGATTAATTTATAGTCATTAACCCTAAAAGGGATACCTGGGGTCCATTGGACCCCAGGCGCCTTTCAGAGCTCGTCTTTGATGGAACACACTCAGCGAGGTGACGAAACTGAGGCCATGAACCTTTTAGGGTTAAGCTAATACATAATCTTCTCAATGACGATTGTTCGCTGTAATTAGAATAATCATTACAGAACTTACATGAGCAAATGCTGTAATCGCCAGTCGGGGTGACATTGGGCCAAAAATCAAGAAAGATGTTTCCCTCAAAATACTAACATTTATCAAAGTGTTTATCAAAATGTGGACAGCATATGGTAAATATAACTTGCGTTGACCATCCGATGTAGAAAAAAGTCACAATTAGTTAATTCTTCATTAAGAAAACGATGTGAATTTTATGGTCAGGCGTACTGTACTATATCATTGTTTTAAAAAGGCCCAGTGGAAAATAGCTGTACACCGAACATGTAATGAATTGCTTTTTTCTAGGTGTATTGATCAGTTGTGTTGAAAATTAATATGAGTTTTCTTGGTTTTGTATGTTATTTTGCATGAAAATCTTATTTATTGAATCTGTAGTACAAATAATTTATTTTGGGGGTGACTTTGCGCCATATAAAAGCAATGCTATCATTACGAAAACCCTACAAATGGGAAGTAAAACAACTGAGAGTATCCACATTATTTTATGCATAATACGGTGTAATATTTTGGAAATAAATGTTAGATTCATGCAAAATTAAAAATGCACGCATATCAGTTTCTAGGTAGATGATAAATAAATAATACTTCCGTTTTACTTAATACTTAAGGATCAAACTTTAACGTTTGTTTGTCTGTGATGTTATATTAAAGTGATTAAATACTGATAGGTTGTGCGCAAGTATCCATATATTGAATGATTTTGATTTGAAATTTTCTCACATTGAACTGTTTTGTTCGAATTTTAGTGTTTTGCCCAATGTCACCCCCTACAAAGGGTAAAATTAGGCCAGTTTTAATTAAGCTATATCATTGTTAAAATTAAAGTTGAAGCATTTATTCTTTAGACAATTCTAAATATAGACTGTTTCAGAAATTATAAATACACTAACGATAACCTGCCATTTCAATTTGAGCACAATATCCAAAAAAGTTTCTACTAGCTCTTATAGTAAACATGCTAACGAAGCAAATAATACCAATTGTGTTGATGTTTGTGGTAAAAGTTAAAAACATTGGGCTCGGTTAACTAGATTATTAAAATTTGAAGTTGCACAAAGTGGCCAAAAAATGTAGCATAGTAGAAAATAAAAAAATCTCACAGATAAAATATTTAATTTCCAAACACAATAAAAATTGCTGTATCGATAATAAAAGATATTTCTCGATTGGTAAAAGTAATTTTAACTGGAATATTTGATCAAGAACCACCATTACGGGCCTTGTCAAAACAAAAAAAAAAATTTCCAAATATCTCAACAACACCAGTAGCAACGAACGTTAAGGGGCCATTAGACTGTTTGTCATAATGACAAATATTTGCCATCGTAATCCGACATTCATCCGAGGTTGCCATGATTTACGTTGTGTTGGTCATTTGTTGGGCTTGTTTGGCCAAATATTTGTCATGTCTAATCGGACCTTTATTTATTTGCCCTTTTGACATTTTGGAGCAAATTTGATAACTGATCAAATGATTCGCCGTAGCTCTCGTATCGTTTTTTAACCCACTAGCGCCCAGCGATATTTTTTTTAGATCAGAACATCAAACACCCAGTGATCTATTTGGAGATCAGTAGTTTTTTCTCTTACCTTACCGATCAGGCGGTTATAGGACAAAAGGTCGAAAGGACAAAAGGTCGAAAGGTCGAAAGGTCGAAGGGTCAAAAGGTCGAAAGGTCGAAATTGAAAAAAAATAAACTAGGACAAAAGGTCGAAAGGTCGAATTGAAAAATGGATGAAGGGGAACAATGACGATGATACAGAAGATCAAAATAACCATAAATCTTTTCTTTCCTCTTACTTCTTACTTTACATTCTCACTGCAGCTAGGCCTGCATCTTTTCAACCTAGTGTTCTTTTAGCACTTTCGCAGTTATTAATTAAAGGGCTTTCTTTGCCTGTCATTGTATGTATTTTAATATTATTTGATAAGCATACACTATTCCTAAGAAGTCGACAATATTTCCTGATCGGAACGGGAATCCAACCTTTAATTACAGCGGGTTTTTATAATAGTTGGCATTTTCTTAGTACTAGTTCGTTGTAGAATGCATGATTCATTTGAACAATTATTGGCGTTACTACTATTAATTTCTTTAATAGAATTCAGCCTTTTCCAAAGATAAGCTGTTCTTTCTAGTAATGCTTTTTGGCAATTGTTGACATTATTACCATATGTTTTAATAGAATTTTGCCTTCTTTTAAACATAGGCTGTTCTTTCTAGTAGTGCTTCTTGACATTTTTGTCTACTTACTAATAATATATTCGTTTCTAAAATGTTACCTTTTTTTGAAAAATTGGTCGTTCTTTCGAGTTATACTGTCACAGGGAGCATTTAAAAAAACTCGCAATATTTTCTTCAAAGTGATCTCCTTCACTAGCGTAGTTCTGCAAAGTGATGTAAGCGACATTGACAATTTTAGCACATATTAGGTTATTATGCATTAAACGTTTGGTCATTCTTTAAGTTTTTTTGCCTAGATACTATATTACGACTAGATCTTGCAATGAATTCAATAAATAAGTAAACTATTTCAAATCATGTTTTATGTTGTTTTTTTTTTTTAATTTTTTTTGTAGTAACATATTTACAGCTATTGGCGTGACTACCATTATTTTTTCCTATATAATTTTACCTTCTTTTGAATATAGGCTGTTCTTTCTAGTAATGCTTTTTGATAATTTTTGGCGTACTTACTAATAATATAATTGTGTATAATATTTTCCTTCTTTCAAAAATAGGTCGTTTGTTTCGGGAGAATACTGGGCAATCTGACCGACACTGGCACTTTTCGTTTTGCACTTCGACACTTTGTCACTTAGACCGACCGACTACCGATACTTTTGGTGTTTTTCGGACCGTATTAAAAGATTCGATTTGGAGCTTGGTAAAACGCGCACTTTACTGCTTGGTAGTTTTTATTGAACAGATTTGTGTGTTGTTGATGTTGCATTTCATTTACGTACGACTTCTTACTTATGTTTGTGTGTGTGTGGGTTGTGAGTACAATTCAGTGTTTCTCAAGTATGCGAATTCAAGTTTATGGTTTCGTTGAGTCCTCAACATGCCGGCCGCCGTTGAAACCGTCTGTTTCAACCATCCAACTCGCTAGTTGGCGATGTTTGCGACGTGTCCTCGTCTCCGGAATCGATGGGGAGCACCGCGACTTTTGTGATGGCTCGCTTGTAGTCGCCTGCCGCCGTTCTCACCACGACAACACGAACCCGCCCGTCCGAACCGGTGATGGTCTCGACGATGCGTCCGAGTGGCCACTGCAGCGGGGGGTAGTTGTCTTCCTTCAGCAGTACTAGCTGCCCCTTCTTGACGTCCAGGGATGGCCGTCTCCATTTGCTTCGTTGATGTAGCTGGCTTACGTAGTCCCGCGACCAGCAGCGCCACAGATCCTGGACCGAGCGTTGCATGTCCTGCAAACGGGTGACGCGATTAGGCGACAGCTGAAGTAGATCGGGTTCGGGAATGGAGACGAGAGGCTCTCCAATCAGGAAGTGTCCTGGAGTTATGGCGGAAAGGTCGTCGGGGGAATCGGAAATGGGAACGAGGGGACGGGAGTTTAGAACAGATTCGATCTGTGCCACGACGGTTAGGAGCTGGTCCATGGAAAAAGCCTTCTGTCCCATAATCCGACGAAAGTGATACTTAAAGGATTTCACTCCGGCCTCCCATATGCCTCCGAAGTGTGGAGAACGAGCAGGGATGAAACGGAACGTGATCCCATTTCCGGAGCAGTAGTCGGCCCAGTCCTGGGATTGGAATTGCTGCTGGAACTCCTTGCGCAGATTCCGCAGCTCGCGATCGGCCCCGACGAAAGTAGTCGCGTTGTCGCAATGCAACTCGAGGACGCGACCGCGACGGGCAACAAAGCGCTTGACGGCGGCGATGCACGCGACGGACGACAGATCCGGCACGACTTCAAGGTGTACGGCCTTCACCACCAAGCATACGAATAACGCGACGTAGACTTTAACCGACGCACCTCTCCCAATCAGCGGACGAACGAAAAACGGCCCACAGTAATCCATCCCGGAATACGCGAAGGCTCGGGCAGGTCTGAGGCGAACTGATGGTAGAGGTGCCATGATCTGACTTGCAGGTGTTGGGTTGCATCGGAAGCACGTAACGCATTGGCGAACGACCTTACGAGCCAAATCCCTCCCCCGAAGTGGCCAGAAACGTTGACGCATTGTGGCGAGCAGTAGCGACGGGCCACCGTGAAGCGTCTGCAGATGAACGGACCTGGCGATCATCCAGCTCAGTTGGTGGTTGGCCGGCAACAGGATCGGATGACGGGTATCGAACGGAGCGTTGAGATTCTTCAACCGTCCGTCAATCCGAAGAAGTCCGAACTCGTCCAAAAAAAGGTTCAGATTCTTGAGTGGCGATTTCGATGATATGCTGACGGCCTTGTCCGTCTCTTTACGGTGGTACAGGCGAACTTCCGTTGGGAATTCCTGGCTCTGGGCAAGGCGTACCATCGACTTCAGCGCAAAGTCTACTTCTTCCGGCGACAGCGAGGACAGAATGCGTTGGTTCTTTGGAACTTTGCAGTTGTTTCGGAAACGGTAGCAGTACGCAACGAATCGCGTTAGCTTGGCTAACTCGGAAAACTCGCTGAAAATGTTAACGTTTTCGTCTACCAGCGGGAGGGATACCAATGGACGCATTTCTTCTTCAATTTCCGACTTGGTCGGCATCGAAACCGCACACTCCGGCCACTGGTCGACGGGGGAGGTAAGGAACGCTGGACCATGCCACCACAGCTTGTCGTGTAGGATCTGGCTTGGAAGCATTCCTCGGGAGATATGGTCGGCAGGGTTTAGATCGGTCGGTACATGCATCCATGGTGCATCTTTCGTCAGGCGTTGGATCTCTGCGACCCGATTGGATACGAAAACTTTCCAGGTATTCGATCTGGATTTGATCCAGTGAAGTGCGACGGCTGAGTCGGTCCAAAACGTGACTGGTGCAGACAAGTTGGTGTTTGTCAGTAGGTTGTGCACCAACTGACTCCCGAGGAGTGCTGCGCAGAGCTCCAGCCGTGGAATCGACTGTCCACGAAGTGGTGCAACACGAGACTTCGATGTTAGGAGATGCGAGTGGAGCTGCCCAAGCTCGTCCGATGAGACGATGTAGACGCAGCATCCGTAACCCTTCTGCGAGGCGTCGCAGAAGCAGTGGATGAAGTATTGGCTTTGAGTGTTCCAGAGAACTCTTCTCGGAACTTCCAGATGGTGAAGCCGTTCGATGTCAGCACGGTACTTTCTCCACCATGCTGCTGAATCTTCTCCAAGCTCAGAATCCCACGACAGGTTTGCTGCCCAGAGAGTTTGGATGAACATCTTTGCGTTCACGACCACGGGTCCAAGAAGTCCGAGTGGGTCGAACAGTTGGGACATCTCGGAGACGACAATCCGCTTTGTCACGGCAGGCAAATCTGGTAGCGCAGGGACCTTGAACTTGAATACGTCCCGCTGGGGGAACCACAACAACCCCAAGGTTTTGACGGCTTGCGAACGATCGAGCTCTAGCTCTGCCGATGTCTCCCACAGTTCTTCTGGAACATGACGCAGAACTGTTTTGTAGTTCGAAGCCCACTTTCGAAGCACGAAGCCACCGGACTTCATCATTTCGCTCAACTGCTTGCAAGTCTCAGCCATTTTATCATGGTCGTCATCTCCAGTAATCACGTCGTCTACGTAGGTGCCTTTCAATATCACTGGCACGGCCAGCGGGAATCGTTGTCCTTCGTCGTCGGCTAGCTGGTTCAAAACACGAGCAGCATGGAATGGTGAGCTTGCAAGACCGTAGGTGACGGTTTTTAGTTGGTACGTGCGGATCGGTTCCGATGGACTGCCACGCCAAAGAATTTGCTGGTATTTGCGGTCATCTGGGTGGACCCAAATCTGCCGGAACATTTTCTCTGCGTCGGCAGTTATGGCGAAACGTGGCAGACGAAAGTTAACGACAGTGGAGTAGAGCGCCGGCTGAACCGTTGGTCCGACGTACAGTGCTTCGTTCAGCGATATCGAGGCCGCTCCACGACAGGAACCGTCGAATACCACACGCGTTTTAGTGGTCGTACTCTCTGGTCGCTGGATGGCATGGTGCGGGAGGAAAAACTGCGGGCTACGCGACGCGACGGGAACCAACTCCATATGACCCAACCTCTCATACTCCTCCATGAACTCTGTGTAACTGCGACGGAGATCTTCATCGACGGCGAATCTTTTCTCCATTTGTTGGAATCTTCGCAGCGCAGCGGTGTGCGAATCACCAAGCATCGACACCTTTTCTTCCTTGAACGGAAGACGAACGACGTAGCGGCCCGTGTTGTCACGAGCGACGGTGCTCTGGAAGTGGTCTTCGCAGAACTGTTCATCTGGAGTGAGTGCTTTGCCGTCATCGAAGTTTTCAATTTCCCAGAAACGCTGCAGCTGGGTATCGAGCCTGTCTTCGACGCAGATGTGACAGGTCTGGGCTTCTGTTGCTTCGGGCGTTGGCTGCTCTAGCTTTCCACAGACGATGTATCCAAGCACTGTTTTCTGTAGCGTTGGATAGCCAGAGGCGAGCGAGATGCGATCGTGCTCGAGAAGATCGAAGAACAGAGCAGCTCCGATGATGATGTCCACGCCTTGGCTGATGTTGAACTGTGGATCAGCGAGAGGAAGATTCCTTGGGATTCTCCAGCGAGTGACGTCGATGGGGTGGCTAGGCAGCGAGACGGTAAGCTTTGGTAGCACGAGGCAGTCCAACTGAGCAGTGAAGGTTTCGAAACGAGAGGTTAGAGATAGTGTCACAGCGTAGCGGACGTTAACGACGGATTGTCCGATCCCACTGACTGGCGAGTTCAGCTTTGTCCGCTTCAAACGAAGTTTCTGGCAAAGTGCTTCGGAGATGAAGCTCGGCTGTGATCCACTATCCAGGAGGGCTCTGGCGAGAACGTACTGATTGTCGGCGTTTTTCACTTTTATCACTGCTGTTGACAGAATGACTATTGACTGCCGAGGTTGGGTAATCACCTCCGCGCTTTGGCAGGCGGTGGATGGGGAATTGGTAACGAGATCGACCGACGAACATGGGAAAGGCTTACCGCGCGACGACTGCGAACGAACCGACGAGACAGGTGGTGAGGCAACGGCGAGCTCTTCCGGCGGAGAGCTTTCGACATGACTTGGAACGAAGTGCGACATTTGGCATGACTGCGAAGTGTTGGCTTCAGCGGACTTGTTCGACGAAGTCCCTGGTTGTGGACCAGGAGCGGAAGAGAGAGGTGGCAGGTGCAGCAACGAGTGGTGTTTCTTGCCGCAGCTCTTACAGGATCCGCTGGAACAGTTCTTCGCTTGGTGTGTTCCCTTCAGGCAGTTAATGCACAGCCCGTGCTTCTTCGCGACTTCGAACCGTTGTTGAGGAGAGAGCGTTCGGAATTGTTCGCACTGGAACAGGAAATGTGCCTGCTTGCAGCTGGCGCACTTGGGAACATTGTCGGATACAACGTGCGACACGACGGATCGGGATTTGGGATGTTTGATCTCGGATTGGGTGTTTGCCGTTTGGGAGAGCTTAAGGGTTTGTATGATTCGCGATCTTCTGTGGATAAACTCGAGAAGTTCTTGGTACTTGGGGTACTCGTCACTATTGGAAACGGAAGTTTCCCACTCACGGAGTGTGACCGAGTCCAAACATTGGCTCAATCGTTCGACTAAGAAAGCATTCCAGTGGTTCTCAGCACCTTCGAGTTTATCCAGAAGCTGCACGTGCCGATTGAACTCATCGGCTAGATCTGCGAGTCCTTGTGCAGACTCTTTCTTCAGTGAATGGATCGTGAGCAAGGCAGACATGTGCCGCTTGACCAGCAAATTCGGATTTTCGAAACGTTCCTTCAACAAATTCCACGCTACGAGATAGTTATTGGCGGAAATCTCGAGCGAAGAAATGATGCGAGCCGCTTCGCCAGAAAGCGTCGCACGCAAATAGTGCATTTTCTGTACCGCCGTTAGCTGCACGCTCGAATGAATAAGCGAGACGAACAGATCGCGAAAAGAAACCCAATCATCGAGATTCCCAGAGAACTCCTTCAACTTAATCTCCGGCAGACGAACGCTCGACGAGATGGGAACAGCCGAAGAGAGTGGTTGAACAGGAGCGGGGGTGGGTGCAGGTGGTGGAACAGGGATTTTGCTTTGCAATGACGCCTTCAATTCGAAGTACAAGGTTTGGAATTCTTCCCTCTCTTCCAAGAAATCTTCCTCAGCGTCTTCCAAAACCTCAATTTCCTCCTGCGTTTCTTCAAATTCACGCCACAACGCATCAAGGCGTTGAATGCGTATGGGCAATTGACCTTCTTGAGTGGGATCGAACCCGTCGTTAAACTTCTTTATTAAATTTGCGGAACCCAAAATGTTGGACCGCCGACGGTACAGAAGTTTCAATTTTGTTTGTTTGCTAGAAGTAGCCTTCTTCGGAGGCGTCATTTTCGACGATTTCCCTTCACCAAAAAAAGTTTGTCAAATACCTGCTTTTCTGCTACTTGGTGCTTTTTACCCAACTCTCCCCCTTCTGGGTGTTTACTTTCCGTTCGATGTGAACAAAATCCCACGATCCGCTGTTGTTCTGCTACTGCTGCTGCTGTAGCAAACGACGAGATGACGACGACGACGACGAAGTGACGATGATCCACACGTTGATGACTACGCCGACTGGAGCGCAACTGAGGACGATCGACTCCGACCGGCGGTGGTTGTTATTGCGCCGAATGATTGTTCGGCAAGGGCGACGACGACTGATGGCGAACGATCGATCCCGACGGGGAATGCGATGATGACGATGATGGTAACACCGATGGGTGTACGACGACGACGAAGGGAATTGATTGATCCCGACGGGGAATGCTCTTCGCTCAGCCTGTGGACGACGACGACGACGACGACGATGGTGTTTGATTGACCCCGACGGGGAATAATTTTCGCTTCGCTCGGCCGGTGGACGACGACAACGACGACGACGAGTTTGCTGGTTCGAAAATGCCAGGTCACCACCGTGTGATGGCGATGGAAACTGCAACTGCCTCCCGGGTTTCGGCACCAATGTTTCGGGAGGAATCTGGGCACTTGGCGCGACACTGGCACTTTTCGGATGCACTTCGACACTTTGTCACTTAGACCGACCGACTACCGATACTTTTGGTGTTTTTCGGACCGTATTAAAAGATTCGATTTGGAGCTTGGTAAAACGCGCACTTTACTGCTTGGTAGTTTTTATTGAACAGATTTGTGTGTTGTTGATGTTGCATTTCATTTACGTACGACTTCTTACTTATGTTTGTGTGTGTGTGGGTTGTGAGTACAATTCAGTGTTTCTCAAGTATGCGAATTCAAGTTTATGGTTTCGTTGAGTCCTCAACATCGTTCTTTCTAGTTATACTATCACAGCGATTATTTTAAATTTGATTCTAAATATGTCCAAAGAGATCTCCTACAGAGATCTACTTAAATATGAAAAGATGTGAAGATCGACGTTATGTTTTATTTTTTTAATAATCTCTAGTTCAATGTACTTATTAGACATTGCATTTTTGATACTTTATACGTAATTTTTCTATTCGTTTTGACCATTTCTTTTTATTCCATCCAAAAACTCATATTGATTATGAGTGACGCAATGCGAAAAACATTTATGGCGTAAATCATCGCGCTGCAGGTACTTGAATAAATTTGAAATCCGCTTTTCGTACCTAACGAATCCTGGCCTTTCAGTTTTATTACTAACTACAGCCTTCGAGCCTTTGACCTTCCAACCTTCTTCCTCTCGACATTTGGCCTTGTTATTTTTTTTTTATTTTGACCTTTAGACCTTTCGACCTTTTGACCCTTCGACCTTTTGACCCTTCGACCTTTTGTCCTGTCGACCTTTCGACTTTCGACCTTATGACCTTCGACCTTTTGTCATAGATCCGATCAGGCTAAGGCCTGGGTGGCCTCTGCTGTACTTAGTAGCCGTCTCCATTCCACTCGGCCCATGTCTGTTTGTCTCCAATCCCGCACTCTGCGTAGTTTTTTCTCATTGCGAAGAAATGAGGTATGCTGGAAAGGCTAGTGTATTCAGCAAAGGAAGTCAGGTATTCTCCGATGCAGGTAAGACTCGATTATCCGATTATTATAAGTATTTTTATTGCGACATTTATTATATTTTGATGCAAAAACTTAAAATAGATTGTCTTCTTCTATTTAGCCTTCTATTTTCCGGGTTTCTAACCAGATTATTATTATTTTCTGAACGGAAAATAAAAGTACTTTTACTCAGCTTTGTCATTTTGTAATTAATCTTAATTTCATTTGATATTTTTTGCTATCATATACAAGTTACGTAACGAACTATTTATGCTTTATATTTGAAAAGGGCTATGCAATTATAAATCTCGTCCCATTTGCTTTTTTTTTCGGAATGATACAGTGAATAATCCAGAAATTTCGCATGAAATACCATCTGGAATTCCCCCAATTGTAGCTGCTGTAATTCCTTTAGAAATTCCACAATAAATTTCTCCCAAGGGCAACCATCCAGAGATTTTTTCTCCAATTATGAGTTCCTCTTGGTATTACTTCAAAAATGCTTCCTGACTTTTCTTCAGAAATTACTACTGAGATTCCTCAAGCCATTCCTGCTGGAATTCCTCCAGACATTTTCCGGGGATTTTTTAAGGAAATTGCTCCATGAATTCTTGTGGCGATTCCATCAGGAATATCTATTGGAATTCTTCCACGGATTTTTCCTTTGGGAAATCACGAGGGATTCCTCCTAGGTCTAGTCGTGAAATGTTACCTAAAATGACTACCTAAAATACCTCTGAGGATTTTTTTTAGGAATTATTCATGGAGTTCTTATGAGCATTTTTCCTGGATTTTTTCCAAGGGTTCCTATAGAATTTCTTATTGATATTCTACCAGAACTCCTCAAACTTCCTCTTGCATCACGTTGGGAATAGTTCCCTGACGTAGTGTGCGGTTTGGGTCAAACATGACCCTAATGCTGAAGGAGGATTAAGGGAGTTCCTGCTGGAATATCTGCTAGGATTCATCCAACATTTTTTTTTCATGGGTTTCGGTAGAAACAGGATTTCTTCAGATATTCTTTAAGATTCGTTTAGTTTTCATATGTAGGAAGAATCAACCAAAAAAGTAGAACAATGTGGAAATACTGAGATTTGTATGAGCTAGTAGATTCTCAAAACGATCGCAATAAATCCAATCTAGAGTGCGGTGCAAAAAAGAGTTCAACAAACACAAAGTGGCAGAACAACGTTTGCCGAGACAGCTATTTTTCTGATAAAAATAACCAAACAGAATGCACTCTTGGTCCTGATACTATGAAAACGTGAAAAACTAATTCATTTACATTTTTTGCTCCTAAACAGAGCCCAATTAACAATTCTATTGCTGGTTGGATTTGTTTGATTTTTATTACGGAATTCACAGTTTTATGACTACTTTTATCAAAACCATTGATGAAAGGCTTTATAGCATTCTTGAAGCTATCCATAAAATCAAAATTCAAGAATAAACAAACCTCATCAATATGGGTAGTTTATTACCGTTTACTAGTGATAAAACTGCCAGAACTCGTAACACAAGGTCCATTCGATTCGTCACGATATCTATTGGTAGCTAGGCACCACTGACTGGTCATTAGGCCTGTCAACTTTTTCAAAAATGTTCTCTGATTCTCAAGTCCACCCCCATATTTTGATTGGCATCCTAAAAGAGATTACTGGTCAAAATTTCAGCCAAATCCATTGAAATTAAGAGGTGCATCAAATCAATTTTGTGTTTTTCGACTATGTATTTTCGAACTTCAAATATCATAACTACACTAAAATTTGACAAAAATTAATTCTTTTTCCACAAATTGAAAGTTATACTTGTTTGCTACAAGTTCTCCGAACAACGTATGCCAATAAAATTAAAGGAAACATAATAAATTATCACATTTGTAATCAGAAAAACCTTAAAAAGTTGATTTCTTGATAGATTTTGCTCTGGGCCACCCTAATAAACGTAATAAGTTGGATACTTTGAAACGGCACATTAGACAATATGGTGTCTAATATTTTGTGGTTATTTCCTTCTTTGGCATTAATGCTATCGGAATTGAGCAAAAAATATTAAAATTTGTGAAAGCCAATAACGTCCCAAAACCTAGCTGTAATGGTGAACTGCTAAACTGTCAACAACATGGTCAGCATCATAACCGCTGAGAGTGGTAAAATTTTCAACTAAGTTTAAAAAAAATATTTTTGCTACTCTTGATACGGTTTGCGAAACCTCTCCGAGAGTGGTCCATTTAGCCATAACTGACTCTAAAAGAGGTTATCAAGATGTATGAGTCAGTTTTATAGAAAGTTTCATTAAACTGATAAGGAAAATCTCCTAAGTAACATTTAAAGTTACTGCTCTATTCGCTGTTTTCATAATCAATTTTATAAAACTGGCAATAGAACCAAGTATTCCCTAACAGCCTTCTGACAACCGCTATAAGAACGACTTCCAACCAAGTGGACCACAATTATAGAGGTTTTCAAAGCTTCATGTAGAAGAACAATAACTCTCCAACATGCTGTTCTTTGTTTTGCTTGAACAACTATGACATCGATATCATCCATGGATTCTGTTTCCTAGATTGTCGTAAGTGAATATTTTTGGTACTTTATGGAACGCTTTAAGGAGAAACGTCAGAGAATACAAATATGGCTTCCACAATGGCCGACTTGGATTCCTACTCACGTTTTCAAGAGCACAAATCTTAAACATTCGTAAACAAATGCGCTCGTTTTGGAAAAGCTGCTTCTTTTGAAAGTGAGCAAAGCCAGAATAAACAAGTGCGGCTTGGTTCGATGCTTCGTTCGTCAGATTTGTGCCTCTAAAGTTTGCATACAAATTTCAATGGGATTTCTTGATGTTTCACCTTAAGTACTTACGGCATTTCCAATTGCCGGTATAAATAGTTTATAAAACTAAAATGAATCCAATGAGCTCTGAAAATTAAACTTTGGGCTCTTATAAAGCAAACTTAAAACGTTACTATGGCTGGTTTTATTGTTTTCTCAGAAATTTCCGGAATTTTGGCGTAACATACAAAAAAAGACATGTATGTTTTTTTTAGTTTTCAGATGATTTTTAAATAAAAGGTCAAATTTTCCCCTACATGTCACTTTTTAATTTTGTATATATTTTGAATCCCTATATTAATACTATGTGTACCAAAAATACCAGAAATCATTCAAAAAGTAATACAATACCAGGAAGTTTTAGAGTAGCTAGTATTGAAATGCAGAGAGTCATTCATATTCAAAAAAAAATCATATAAAAAACTGAACAACATAAATCTCTGAGTTTTTGAATGTTACGTCAAACCAGGGACCTCTTTGGTCCAAAAATGACGAAAACGTAAAAAAAAACTAATAGGGAAGTGGAACTATCTCGGCAGGGGTCCTGTTTTGGGCACTTTTCTGCTATAACTCAGCCAATTCTGAACCACTTATCACTTTAATTTGCAGAAGAGAGAGTCGATGAAGAGAACTCTCTCATGTTACTGTCGCCCTTATTTAAACTCAATCTAGAAATAGAAAACATTTAGGCGCTGTACAAAGTGTATGTACAGCTTCCAATAGGAAACGCTTACGTAGTGCTCTAGTGGACAATAGAGCTGTAAATTAGGTTAAGTGATTGAAGAATAAATCTCTTCCTGAATCAAGCATTAAAAAAAAATTGGTCATCCGGTCTGAAAATTATGATTTTTTTTGTAAACTTTTTAGTTTTGGAAAACCTTGATTTTTTGGACCACTCTAACTGAAAAAGGTTCATTTTGATGATGATGATGATGAACCGTCAGTGGGGATGTCATTGGGCCAAAATTGCATAGTACATCTCTTTGTAGGTCGTTACAACAACACTTTAGCTCTAAATGAAAGTTGTATTCGGTAGACACGTTCATTTTTATACTGTTTAGGATTGTTTAAAGTGAAAATGCTTTAACTTTAATTTTGACAATGATATAGCTTAAATGAAATTGGCCCAATTCCACCCCTTCTAGGGGGTGACATTGGGCCAAACACTATAATTCAAACAAAACAGTTCAATGTGAGATAATATCCCTTGAAAATCGAAACTATCAATCATATAGATACTTACCCACAACCTATCAGTGTCTAGTCACTTCAAAATAACATCACAGACAAACAAACGTGACAATTTACCACATTCATTGTAAACGACCAACGTTCCTACACAATATATCCGCTATCACATAAATATAACTCCAACTAACATTCTTAAAAGACGAAAGTAATATTTCTTTATCATCTGCCTAGCAACTGATATGCGTGAATTTAAATTTTGCATGAATCTAACATTTATTTCCAAAATTTTACACCATATTATGCATAAAATAATGTGAATACTCTCAGTCGTTTTAATTCACATTTGTAAGGTTCTCGTACTGATTGCATTGCTTTTATATGGCCCAAAGTCACCCCCAAAACGAAGTATTTGTACTACAGCTTGAGTAAATAAGTTTTTAATGCAAAATAGCATACAAAACCAAGAAAATTTATTATACTTTTCAAAACAACTACCCAACACACCGAGAAAACAGCAATTCATTACATGTTCGGTTTTCGGCTGTATTCTGCTGGGCATTTTAAAACAACGATATTATACAGTACGCCTAACCATAAAATTCACATCAAGTTTTCTTAATAGAATATTGACTAAATGTGACTTTTTCTACATCGGATGGTCAACGCAAGTTATATTCACCGTATACCAACCACTTTTTGATAATCAATTTGATAAATTTTAGTATTTTGAGCGAAACATCTTTCTTGATTTTTGGCCCAAAGTTACCCCCCAGGCCCAATGTCACCCCGACTGGCGGAAATAAAAAAAAAATACGGGTCTCATTATGTTCGATGTACACACTAAGATCAGCTCGGTATTTTCCCCATCTTTTTACTGAGTTCTCAACAGCAGATTTAACTCGGTACGCTCGGTTATTTATTTTGCGGATATTCTGTAAGTGAGTTACCGAGCTCAGCTCACAAACTGTCAAATGTTACTGAAGCACGGTAAATATCGTTACTGGTGAACGGTAAATACGATTACCGAGTGTACCGAAATAAATCTGCTGTTGAAAACTCAGTAAAAAGATGGAAAAAATACTGAACTCAGTGAAAAAATTACTGAGCTGGAACATCTGAATCTTAGTGTGTACTACAGACCCACCTAATTTCATGTCAATCGGAGTTGCACTATATCGATTTTGTATGGAATGGCTACATGCGTGCTGATATTGCGATGCCATATGAATGTGTCTCCCACAATTACAAATATGTTCAAACTGTTGGAGCCCGTCGATTTGCCATTAATTAGAGAAAAGTTAAATAACTTCATTGCCTATACACAGTAACAATGGGTAGGATCGACCACTCAATGTACGTACATGCCAACAGTCAATTTATCAACTCATGCCAAACAGATCCTTATCGATACATGGTGATCACAGTTGCAGAAAACCATTCGATCTCGCTCATGTGAATTCACTTGTGCTCTGGTAGCTGCTGCAGGCATGTATACAGTGTATCAAATAATTGCATGTACAGTAGTGTCAAACGTCAGTATTTTCTTGCATTTTTCAAATCTGTTGAAACTTTCACAGCAAGTATATCTAGATGACTATTTCTAAGCCCATAATGTTTAGAAACTGATTAGAAGATTAGAAGATCATTTAAAATCTGAAGAAGATTCATATGTGAGATATATTATGACCGCACAGTTTTTAACCCCTAATACCCAAATTTTTGATTTTGATCTAAATATCAGTTTTCGTCATCTAAAATCGATTTAAACATGTTTTAGAAGATGATTCTTTTTAATTCTCGATTTCGTGAATTTCAGTTTTTGATTTTTCAAATTTTTATTTTTGAACATCCCCACACTTTTATATTTTTCCTGGAAGCCAATTTGGGGAACGGATTTTTTGAGATGAAAACATTTTGAGATTTTGTGATTATTGTTGAAATATTATTAGTTTAAATTTTTTTCACAGAGAATTTTATTTTCCGTGTAATTTTAAGGAAAATAATTTTAGAGTGTATTCGATTCTCTTAAACTATTAAACAAGGATAGAATGATTTGGGAAAAATTTAAAATATGTTAATTGTAGCGATTCAATACAAAATAAACAATGACTTCTAAAAGGTGACTAAAACATCAATTTTTCGATTATTTTCAAAAAATGTAAATACGCTTTATAATACACCAAAAACCATTTTGAGATATACAAAACAGCCCTAAATATCAGCCAAAAATATAAAAATTTTGATTTTTGACAAAAATTACAAGAATGATCAAACTATACCCCGTCTAAAGGCGAGATTGGGTATTAGAGGGTTAATTTAGAAAATTGTTTTATTACTTGATATTTTTTTTGTTGATGCATAGAAGGTAGTCAACCAAGCTATCATTTCAGTAAACTTGATGTATATAAAAATAAGAGCATAGATTGATTTCTTTTTTTTTTTAATAAACTAAAGCAAAACGAAAATCGTCATAAAACCATAATTCCTTATTTGGTTTTGTGATGGTTCCAAAAAGATCATAATGCTTTAACTAAAAACCGTCATTTTATAAATTCTGCTCGGACGATAGTTTGATACACTGTAGCTATACTCTGCGGGTAAACCAAAAAAGGTCTGACGGACAAGACAAATTAAGCCCAATTTCGAACAGACCCCGTCCAACAGAAACATAAAGAAACTTAACCCATTTTCGAAGTTCAAACCTCACTGCAACAAAAGCAGCAAGCCAACTGAACTGTGTGACGGACGAGGTGGTGTAGTACACACCGGCTTTTGCTTTTATCTTCACGTTCGTCGTCGTCTCAATACGAGACAGGTTACGTAAGTTTGCGTTATTATTTATTACACATGTTGATATGTAGTTATTTCGCTTCAACCGACCACCCATACGAACTTTGAGCTGGCTGCCACCGATTCACCAGTGGGTGACGCGCTTAATCAAATAATCTGGATGGTAGATTCTGCGTATGATGGCGAATTTGAAGAATGTATCCTATACTCACAGACTTCACTTTGTGACTCAAAGTACTTTTCGTCACATTTGCCTATATAAATTGTTCAGTCATTTTTGTTTCTGCAAACAATAGCAAGATGAACTGCAAGTTTGATGTAAATAATCAAGCGTGCTTTTCATTAATAGCTTGTTCTGCAGAACTATGTAATCTACAAAGGATCCTACTCACGTAGTATTTTTCGCAATAGCACCCCAAGCTTCGGTAAGCCTCGTTTGATAAATGTACGACCCGTGCTGAAAAAAAATCATCAATTTCTGCATCTTCTGCATATAACTATTTTACCACCGCGTCTGCTCAAGTTCATAAAGGTATCAGATAACCATAAGGAAACTGATTTGTATGGGGCAAATTAAAAAATGACTTGGCTGTTCATACAAGACAATTTTCCCGATTTTTTGGGGTGATAGATAAAAAAACTCGGCCTAATCCGATTCTGCTCACTAATCGAGAGTAGTCTTGAAAAATGTCATAATTACCTTAACCGTTATGTGTCCGACAAACTTTTTGCTTTTTTCTACACCGTGCTTTTTAAATGGGCTCTGGGTACCCGGGTACCCTGTCGGCCACATAAGGGTTAAAATAGATTTGCTTATTGCCCCCTTCCAACAAAAATTGCAAATAAAAGAAAAAATATATGGATGTTGGTCCTACAAGTAGGGTAACAAACTACTTCGTTATATGCTCAAATTCCCATCACATCAGACGGTAAATAGCCAATAATTACATATATTCCGATTTACTTTTGTCAATGCCTCATTAGATGAAAGCAAAAAGATGTAGACTATCGATAACCAGCCTCTTTAGTACTGGAAATCGAATAATTGCACTAGATTTCACGTTTCAATTTCATTTCACTAACGAGTTGACAATTTTTGTTTTCGACGAAAGCAATCGCATCAAATCCAGGGATGGAAAATGGTTATGACTGCAGCTGAGCATATACTGAGTATAAACGCAAAACAAACTTACTCATGAACAACAGGATTCCGAGATACTCGCACTTCTTTATACTCATCAGTAAACCAAGCCGATACGCACTTGCCTGTGATTCGCGAAGCAGCTCATAGCATTTTACAGTTTGATGAAAAAACACATCCTCGACTGAAAGTTCTGCTTTTCAGGAACAATTTATTATAAAGCACTAGTTTACGATGAATAATCACTTGATTTGCTACCAACACCACAGTAAAATGGTAAAATGCACTTCCACTAGTTTTTCATAAAAAAAACTCGTGAGTGTTTTTGTTTTCTTTTTGCTTCGTACTCACGAAGCAGCCGGGTGCGAATAAGCTCACACACGGCTTACTTTCGGAACCGTTGGTGTTTTACTCGCGAGTTGCTTTACGATGAGCACATTTCCATCTCTGACCTAAAACCCAGCGGCTAGCCGAATTTTTCTTCATCACCGTTCAATTTTCACTTCGCCAGATTCACTTGAAAGTTCACTTGTTGAATGCACAGTGTGAATGCATTGCACACCCCACAAAAGCTCTGTAGCACTCCAATGTAGATTTCACGTCTGCAGCAAAAGCTGCTCGATTAATTCATTATTTTTTCCCTTCGGTAAAATGTAAACAACAAGTTGTCTTCGTCAAAGGAGGATGCAAGCAAATGTGTGCGTGGATTTTCTGTATACGAAACATCGTATTTCACAATCACAGAGAAAAATTTCTTCGTTGCACTGTGATGGCGTATGGAGTATGATCTAGTGGGCAAAAATCATGGCAAAAATATTATTTGAAATATTTTGGTCATCTCAATTTTAAAGCTATCTGCTAAAAAGTACTTTGAACACATGATTTGATTTGGATTGCGAAGAATCACATAGAATGTGTGCGTACCTGGAATTGAGTTCAAGTTGTGCCCGAAATAGACGTGGACTAGACGGAAACAGAATTCGAGGGACAATTATTCAATCTTAAGGAAAGAAGAGTTCTTTACATGATATGGAAGTTTATTTATGAATAAGTACTTCATATAAAATTGCCCGTGAGGCGTTAGGCGAGTTGCAAGAATAAATTCGATCGACCATCATTGGTCGGTGCGTAGATAGACGGGAATTAGATTAAAACCCTATGCAAAGATTTCCCAACGTTAAGCGACATAATATCGCTTTTCCGATTCCGTTCTACCACATGTTGCTGCAACATTACCAACGCACCTCCATTGGCAATCACCTCTCATGAATATCTTATTCCGTTTTGCTCAATGGCGAAACTTGATGCTGCACTCTGTGCAATGGAGCTAGAGCAAGTGTGCATGGAAAACGCTTGAACACTTAGCTGCCTACACACACTTTTTATGATCAAACTCGACAATTTGTCAATTCCGTTCTGCCCCATAATAGCACTCCGGTGTTTGTGACCGACACCGCCGACCGGAGACGCATCAGAGGTCTGGGTCGATTCCAAAGGTGTACCGTAAACCGGAGTAAATTTGGAAGCTCTGGAACGGAAATAGTTAATTTTTTGCAACAAGTTTCAGCACGACTCGAACATTATCCAACGAGGCTTGCTAAGTTGAATAAATACTAAGAGTGCTGTAAAAGTTTTTGGCTATTACAAAATAAATGAAACCTATTCAAGGCTCATACTACTGCAGAATGGAATATGAATGATTATCGTGGCTGATCAACTTCATTTAATATGACATTGTAGGTACACATGTTGGAAAAAGTTCCGAAAAGTACTAATTCGAAAAAGAGCATACATCATCAATATACCGTCGTGCGGGGCTACTTTTGAAATACGGGGCTACTTTGAACACTTTTGAATATGGATTTTTTTAATTTGAAATATCGTTCAAATCTGTTTGATGTCTTTGGGACTATTATGACGCAATATTTTCCCCTTCATTTGGTTGAAATTGTTTTTCAAACAAACTCTTTATTGCTTGTCAGGAGGCGAAAAAACATCGAATGAATCATAAAAATATAGATAACGTATCAGAACATTTGCTCTGTAAGCATTGTTTCTGCAGTTCATAAATTTCAAAGGGTTGCTCAATTCGTGCAAGAAGTATCGACGTAGCATATACAATCGAATATTTGTATGGATACACAATATAAATGACCGTTTCACCTAAATAATGGAATGATGGCCCCCAGACAGCCTTTTAGTCTATATTAAAATATCACGCTGCTCATAATACCAAAGGTAGCATAGAACCACCTAAAAACGCATATATTTATTGAAATAATGTATGATATAGTATACAACAGTATTGGTACACAGTTGACATCCTTTGCTCTAATCGATCGGACGCGTACACTTTTCGGTCGCACTCTTCGTTTCGAATAAAATGAGTATTGTTAGGAAAAATACTCTCGTGATCGACCTCAGCGTTCTTCCAGCGAGGCCTGACGCTGGGCAGGTTCATCAATTCCTGGAAAACGAGATCAAGCTACAACTCACGGATGTTAGAAGTATACAGCTTCACAATTCCCGTAAATGTGTCTATATAGAAATGGTGGACCATGATACCGCGATGCGTTATCAAAAGGCACACAATATTAGGCGAATTTTTGTTTTTAACAACAAAAGGTTCAAGATTCCCGTCTACGTCGATAGTGAGGCAGTGACAGTGCGGGTACATGATCTCCCATCATCCGTGCTTCACGCCACCGTTGCTGCTTTTATGACTCGGTTTGGAGAAGTGATCTCTATCCAAAACGAGCGTTGGAGACAGTTCTTCCCTGGGATACCCAACGGGGTAAGACTACTACAGATGCGGCTTAAAGGCTCCATTCCATCGTACGTCACAATCGAAAACGAGATCTGTTTCGTTGAGCACAAAAATCAGCTCAAAACCTGCAAATGGTGCTCCAGGGCTGTTCATCCCAAGCAGAAATGTCAGGAGATAGCTGCAGCAGAAAAAGCGAATACAACGACCGAACACGAAACAGCGCAAGCATCCAAATCAACCAATCCATCAGCACAAACCGAAAAAATATTCAGTGACAGTGATTTCCCACCGATGAGCAGCAAACCGTGTTCCTCCAATAAACACATAACGGAGACGCGCAACAATGAGGCAAGCGACAAAACACAGGCTGAGTCAAGATCAGTAAGCGTACCTACGGAAACAATACAGAGCAGAGACGATGAGAGCTATGACGTTGACGACGACGACGATGACGGCGGCAGTGGCGGCGGCGGCGGCAGCTCTTCCTCGCCGTATGAAGCTGACGATACCACCACCAAACGAAGGATGTTAACTCGAAGCATGAAGGAGTACAAAAAAAGGTGTATTAATCAGGGTTCGCAGAACGATTGTGAATCCTAATGGTATTATCGGCCCAGTTAAGCTTTCGGGCGTAGTGGCCTATAAAATAAACGATTTGAATAAAAAAAAAAAATAAAGTATTGGTACAAAGTAGTATTCTAAATAAACCCGGAATTTTAACTGCAGTTTTGTTTTAATTATGAATGTCCAAAGTAGCCCCCCTCTGGTTCTATATGATATGTCTCCGATTGATGTATGGACAACTTTTTTGTTTATGGATGGATTTAGTTCAAATTTTGCATGCATCCTACATACATACTCACAATTATTATGTGTAAAAATTGTGGAAATACATTCACTACTCTGGGAGTTATAATGTCATAAAGTTGAAAAACCATTAAAAAGTGTATAAAGAAGCCCCGCACGACGGTACGGTACGCCTCACTTTGGGTTGAAGCTGCGATCGAGAGAGGGAAAGAGGTAGATCAATCGAGTGCGGTAAGTAGGCTACACCGCAGAACTTACAAAATTTCATCATGAATTCATGAAAACAACAAGCTGAGCTCACATGCATGTCCGCCGTGCGTCGTCGCATCGCGCCTCGTTGATGCCTTTTCTGATCGATCGAAGCCGGATTTCTCAGTTCATCGCGGGTGGTTGTTGGTCCGGTCCGGTCCTATACTCTTGCGATCGGATCGTATCGGATCGGCTGGTTGTGCATACCTCTAGCCAGCAGCGGTAAGAGAGCGACGACGACGTGACGGCGATCGTCGATCGCGGAAAGGGGAAATTGAAAACGAAAACGGGTAAAAATGTTAAACCACTTCTCTTGGACCCGGTGGCCCAGATTTGGCTGGTTGGCTGGCTGGCTACCAGGGGCAATTCGAATACATTTACACACATACGTTTATCGATGACTGGAAAATTTTATCGAACTATATGCAACATCCCCCTGTTCAACTTAAAATTTGATGCATCTTCTTCTTCTTTATGGCTCTACGTCCCCACTGGGACTTCGCCTTAGTGTTCCTTGAGCACTTCCACAGTTAATTGAAGGGCTTTCTTTGTCTGCCATTGCATGAATTTGTATATTGTGAGGCAAGTACAATCATACACTATGCCCAGGGAGTCGAGAAAATTGTCCCGACCGGAACGGGAATCGAACCCACCGTCTCCGGATTGGCGGTCCATAGCCTTAACCACTAGGCTAACTGGAGACCCCGAGAAAACATTTGATGCATACTGAAAATGATGATTTTCGAGAATATGTATGTCAAGCATGTTTGAACCACAGTTGAGGTTTTCTCGTTAACTTGGAGATAAGTGATTGATCTAACTTCGGGTTAAGTGATGGTCTTCAATCTCAATTTGGTCTAGCTGTTACAATACAAGAAAGCAGCAACGATAGGGGGCCTTCTTTTTCTACTTCTTCCAATGAGCACTTCTTCAATTATAAATTGAGAGATTCCTCTGACAAATGACCATTTTGCATGTGCATATCGTGTGGCAGGCACGAAGATACTCTTTGACCTCCTTGGGCAAGGAAATTTCCACAACAAAAAGTTCCTAGACCGACCGAGATTTGAACAGTTAACCATCCTCAGCATGGTCATGTTGAATACCCGTGCGGCTACCGCATCGACTATATGGGCCCAACAACTGAGGTATCAAAACTACATTTGAAAATTTAAAAACGATGTTTGTTTGCACAAGTCGTAAATATTCAACGAGTTGAATAATACGAAAAATACTGAAGAAATAGAGTTTTGCATCAATACCTTTTACAACAAAAACTGGATGATTGGTTAGACATTGTGCTTGTATGCTAGATGTTGTAACAAATTAACAAGTTGTTGATTTGTTATGTTCTTTATTTCATCGGATATTTAGGGTTCTATTTTATTACATAGTTGCCCAACGCGGGGTGTAAACATTTGTAATGTTCCACATTATTTTTGTTACAACTTATCAATTAAGTAGTCAAATGCATCGAAATCACTATCTTGGTTAGATGTACACCTACATTTGGACAGTACTTTTGATGTGAATATCTTGTGAATTATCGATGTACTGTCCTCGGAGTAGTTGTTTAGTAGATCACTTGAACAGATCACTAGAACACTTAATTTCAGAACTGGCTCGTTAGGTGGCGCAAACGTCGCTGCAAAGATTACATGTGATCACGGTTATGAGTGTAATTTCAAATTTGAAGCATATTTGTTTTCGTGGTTTAGAATTTGAAGTTGGTGTGTGTGTGTGTGTGTGTATGTGTGTGTGTGTGTGTGTGTGTGTGTGTGTGTGTGTGTGTGTGTGTGTGTGTGTGTGTGTGTGTGTGTGTGTGTGTGTGTGTGTGTGTGTGTGTGTGTGTGTGTGTGTGTGTGTGTGTGTGTGTGTGTGTGTGTGTGTGTGTGTGTGTGTGTGTGTGTGTGTGTGTGTGTGTGTGTGTGTGTACGCCGGGGTTGTTCATACGGACTTAAATCTGCTACTAAAATGATTTTAGCTGGACATTTCCCCGCCAGATTATGCTGCAGTGTAATTGATTTGATTTGATAACATCTTAGCTCAACAAAAAGATACAATAGGGGTACTCACTAAACAGATTAAATTGCTGCGTAAGCCATGATTTTCTGCTTATTTGAAATGTTTCATGACTTTGCGAATGAAATAATCAAAGATTGCCTTGGTGATCACGACGTTTAATCAGTTTAATCAGTTTACGCTGTTAAGTGAATCCCCCTAATATGAGTGTTTTTTTGCAAATATGTTTATCTGACCAAACTTAGCCCAGTAATGTTAATATTAATTAGTAAGTAATGGGCAGCAGAGTGAATAAAACGCGTGTGTTTGCTTGAACGCTTAGAGAACTAATGACAGATTTATTAATTTCTTAAATCTACATAGAAGTCATGGATTGCTACGATATATTTCATCACTCCTCCTCAAACCATTGGCTTCTGAACTCCCATCGCTTGACGGCATGGAACCAGTTTGGCAGCTGGCAGCGGTTTTGTTAGGCCATCTGCTGTCTGGTGATCCGTTCTTACATATGTAATGGTAATGTCACCTTTCTCCAAAGCATCGCGGATAAAGTGGTGACGTATGTCAATGTGTTTCGTTCTAGGGTGGTATCCTCCGTTCTTGGCTACAGCTATGGCACTTTGGTTGTCGCAATGGATTTCGAGTTTCGCTTCATCTTCAAACAATCCTCGCAACCGCTTCCACCAGAGCGCCTCCTGTACTGCAGCCGACAGTGCCATATACTCGGCCTCGCACGTTGAAAGGGCAACGGTCTGTTGCCGCTTTGAACTCCACGAAATAGCTCCTCCTTGGGCAGTAAACAAGTACCCCGTGATCGACTTCCTATCATCGTGGTCGGACGCCCAGTCGGCATCGGAAAACCCTTGTATTGCCGAGTTCTCGTCCCGATGGTACTCCAACCGGTACTGCGACGTTCCTCTCAAATATCGCATCAAGTGTTTCACCGCGTTCCAGTGTCTCTCGCCGGGGTTGGAATTGAACCGGCTCAAAACGTTCACGGCGTAACAGATGTCAGGGCGTGTACTTTGGGCCAAGTACATCAAGCATCCGACCGCTTCTCGGTAGGGTACATTCTTCATCGTTTCGACCTCCTCAGCAGTCGATGGGCACATCTCGTTGGTCAACTTCTCGCTTACATTCATCGCGGTGTTCACCGGCTTGCAATTCAACATGTTGAATCTGCTTAACACCGCCTCCACGTACGATTCTTGATCCAGTGCCACCATCGTATCGGTCTTCGTGATCCTGATACCCAAAGCATGCTTGGCGGATTTGATGGCACAAAAGTCCCAAATGGAGGATAACGTGCCTCTGGAGCCGGCCTTCTGATGCTTGGCGGATCCCATGTCCTTCATCTTGAACTCCTGATTTAACTTTGCCTTTATTTCTTTCTTCCAGCGTTTACAGTTTGTGAAGATGAGGACGTCGTCTACGTACACGGCCACAAACAGCACCTTGCCGTCGCTAATCCTGTAGTATACGCAGGGGTCATACACGGTACTCTCCAGTCCCATTTTTCGGAGCGCGGCGTCCAGCTTCGTATTCCAGACCCGGCTGGATTGCTTCAGGCCGTAGAGGGCCTTATTGAGGCGGCACACCTTGGCTTGATTCCGCCCATCCGTGAAGCAAGGGGGCTGCTCCATGTATATTTCCTCCGAAAGCTCGCCTTGGAGAAAAGCTGTCACGGCATCCATCTGGTCGATTTGAAGATTCAACCGTGCCGCCAACGCAAAGAGGTACCGCAAGGAACTGTGACGGACAACCGGGGCGTAGGTGTCCTCATAATCCACCCCCTTTCGTTGCGAGTACCCTTTTATCACCAGCCTCGCCTTGTATCGGTTGGTGTTGCCGTTGCCGTCCTGCTTGGTCCGGTACACCCACTTGCACCTGATTGCCTTTCGTCCTTTCGGCAAATCAGCGAGGGTCCAGGTACCGTTGGAGATAAGCGCGTCGTACTCCTCCTGCATCGCCTGCTGCCAACGTTCCGCATCATCACGAGATAGTGCTTCCTGGTGCGTGGTTGGGTCGTCCAGCTTCGGCTGTTGAAAATCGGCACCAGTATCTGAACACGGAACAACATCATTGAAATACTTGCCTTGGGGCAGGCGCCCCCTATCGCAGAGCATCAACCCTCCTTGCATCTCATCGCTGGTGGGTGTTGAATTTGAAGACGACGGGGGCGCAGCGGTTTCCTCGGTAACGTTTGCAGGCTGGACGGTGGAACGCCTCCGATCATCTGAAAATTTTAACGACGGCAGTCCCTTTGTTTCTAAACGAAAATCTCTATACTTGCCTGCAAGAAAGCGCTCCCTACCACTTTGCCTCAACGCCTGTGACACGGGCGGATTTGAAACTTGGTGCGGTGGGAGCGCAGGATCTGTCACGGTGTCATCAGCATCTTCAAAGGACTCATCACTCGAAATCGCTTCATCGTCGTCCGCCTCGTTGCGGTCCACTTGTTCACAAGCTTCTGGGCGGGCTTCATCGTCGATATTCGGAACCGTGAAATCCAGTCTAACGAATGTACGGTCCGGATCGCTTGACCTCGCAGTTACGACCACTTCACGCTCGTGGACTCCCTCGTCCAGAAATGTTACGTCACGGCTTCTGAAGATCGTGCCCGCCTTCAAGTTGTAAAGGCGATAAGCTTTCGTTTCGTCATCGTATCCCGTCAGCACGCACTCTTCAGCTTTTGGGTCCCACTTTTGGCGCTTCTGCTTCGGAACGTGCGCCATCACGGCCGTACCAAAAATTCGGATGTGGGAAAGATTCGGCTTCCGTTTCGTCCAGGCTTCTTCCGGCGTCACGTCGATACCCTTGGTTGGTGACCTATTGATGAGGTAGACTGCTGCTGCCACGGCTTCTGCCCAGAACGATTTGGGCAGCTTCGCTTCGTACAGCATGCACCTCGCGCGTTCCACCACCGTCCGGTTGACACGCTCGGCAAGACCGTTTTGCTCGGGAGTGTATTCAGCTGATGTTTGATGACGGATTCCCAACTGCTTCAGAAAGTTTTGGAAGCTTCTGTTCTTGAACTCCCAGCCGTTATCCGTCCTGAGCACCTTCAGCTTCTTGCCACTTTGCCTCTCGACCATGCTGTGGAATTCCTTGAATTTCTGGAGCACTTCTTCCTGCGATTTGGTTCGCAGAAAATAGACGAATATTTTCCGAGTCTTGTCATCGGTGAACGACAAGTAGTAACGGGCTCCACCCAGTGACGGTTGTTCCATCGGCCCGCATATATCCGAGTGGACCAGCTCCAGTTCTTCCTTGGCCCGTGTTCCCACGTGGTTGAACGGTAATCTCGCTTGCTTCCCGACGGCACAAATTTTGCAGCCTCCGCCGTCCGTGCCATCGTATTTGATACCCATCGCAAGTCCGTTTTTGAGTTTCGTCAAATTCCCGGAGCTCAGGTGCCCCATTCGCTGATGCCACAATTTCGCCGTCTCTCGGGGTGAGCAGGCGAGCGCCTCGGGGATTCTCTGCTCTAGCTTGAACAGGTCATTCGAACGACATCCAGTAGCGATGACTTTGCCGCTAGGATTGACCACTTCGCATCCAGTCTTCCTAAAAGTAACAGTATGGCCTTGGTCAACAATCTTACCTACTGACAGTAGGTTTACTGCCAGTTCCGGAATCAGCTCGACATTTCGCACTTCGACCGCATCGGGATTGCAGGTGGGCTGTAGCTTGGCAGATCCTTCCGCAACGATTCTCATCATGCCCTTGTTCGCCGCGTAGATGCTACCATTCGCTTCCCGTACGTTCTCCAGAAGTGCCTTGTTGTTGGTGAGGTGCTTGGCTGAACCCGAATCGAAATACCAACTCTTGTCCGCAGCAGCGTCCTGTACAGACAAAACGGTGCAAAAGGCGTCCCCTTTCCTGTCCTGTCCGTTCCGCTTTGCTGGTCCTTTGGCTTGGCAGTATTTCGCGATGTGACCAAATTTTTCACACCGTCGACATTTCGGTCCTTTTCCCTTCGGGCTTGTGTTCGCGTTGCTATGGGAACCGCTTGAGTTTTTCTTCGCCGAAACAAACGCTGGTTCCATGGTAACCACTGACGAGTCCGTCTCCTGGAGCAATTTTGTTTTAATGATGTCACCTGTGATTTCGATTCCCGAATTTTCCAGGCCCATCACCATTGGACGATATTCCTGGGGCAGGCCAGCTAGTAGCAGCATACCAATCCACTTATCGTCCAGCGGGAACCCGATTCCAATCAGCTGGTGCGCTGTGGAAACCATCCGGTTTACGTAGGCCTCCATTGAACCGCAGCTGTTGAGGTTGGTCGTGATGAGCTTGTGCAGCAGTGCCCACTGGCGTGTGAGTCCCGTGTCTTCGAAGGTGTTGGTTAGCTTCTTCCAGACTTCCGCCGCCGTTTTCACTTCTTCGACGTGGATGAAGTTCACCGGATAGATCAGCAAAATTATTTTGCCTCTTGCAATCCTGTCCTTCCGCGCATCCACCACTGGGAGATTTCCGTCGGCATCCGGTGTAGGCTGCACCACGTCCCAGAGGTCCTCCACCTCCAGAAAGGTCCGTACTGCGAACTTCCATGTTCGCCAGTTTTCGCGGCCGACCAGGCGTTCGATTGCCGGGTGGTTCTGTGTGGAGTAATTCTGCGTGGCTGCCCGAGCTTGAGATCCCGTAACGGCCGTCGAGTCTCCGGATCCGCTTCTTCCAGGATTTGCTTGCTGCATCTTCGATTCTTCACAGAACTTTCTCTGGGCCCATAACCTAATGGGCAGCAGAGTGAATAAAACGCGTGTGTTTGCTTGAACGCTTAGAGAACTAATGACAGATTTATTAATTTCTTAAATCTACATAGAAGTCATGGATTGCTACGATATATTTCATCAGTAAGAATCTTTCGAATAGTTTGCAAAAAAAAAACACAACTAGGCGCAGTGTACCAGTTATGGCTGTAGTACCTCAAATTCGCCATAGTTGATTTTCAACCTTTAATGATGAAAATCAACAAGAAAAAATATGAACAACAGATCACGTTCACAAAAGACAGCTGCACGCACTCAATCCTGAATTGCCTGTTCATCAATTTTTTGACGAAAATAGAACAGCAGAACTGTTTCGGCAGCTTCGGTAATCGGTTTTACTAAGGCTAAGTACACCAATTGTCAAAACCTGGTGCAAATGGTAAACAATGCAGTGTAGCTGTATACTGCTGTTCTATTTTCGTCAAAAATTTACCGAACACGGTATTCCAAATTTAGGGTGCAATCATTCAAACTTCACGATTCGCTCAAATTATAATAGAAATAAATGATTTTCCTTAGCTTTTCGGCTTCTTTGACCCCTATTTCGCCATAGTGTACCAGTTATGGCTAATCCCATAAGGAATGCATGTAAATAGTGCAAAGTGGAGGGATTCTGTCACGGATTATTCTTCAGATTCATCCATGATTATTCCTGGTTTCTTTTAGGGTTTCTCCAGGGATTCCTCTTGGGATTCCCGGGGGTTCTACCATTGATTTTTCCAATGATTTCTCCTGAAATTTCTTCGTAAACTGCTCCACAGTTTTTTCATAGATCTCTTCCGGGACTCTGTCGGGATTCCATCAGGATATTCAAAGAGGGAATCATAAATTTCTGGGGTTATTTACAGGGGGTCCTTCAATTTTTCTCGGTTTTCTTTTATATATTCCTTTCAAGATTTCTTCGGGATTTCCCCCAAGGAATTCTTTCATAGAGCCCTTCCGGGATTATTTGATTGATTGTTTTCGGGATTTTTTAAAAGATTCCTTCCGGTACTCTTTCGAGTATTCTTTTATTTGGAGTTTCCCTAGAGATACTCTTCGATTCCTTCAATTTTTCTTTTCGGATTTCCTTTATGGGTTTCTTCCGATATTTTTTTTAGAGATTCTTCCCGGTTTCTCCAGGAATTCTTTCAGGATGCTATCTGAAATTTCCCTCTCTTTCTTTCTTCCTAGATTTCTCTTTGGATTCTTCCAGGGAGCATTCTGAAATTATTTCAAAGATTCCACCAGGATTCTTTTAAGGACTCCTGTTGAGTTTTTTTCAGGGACTACTTAGGTATTCTTACATGGACTGCTCCTTCGGGGATTTCTCCAGAAATTCGTTGAGAGATTCCTCCCGTGATTTCTTTTAACATTTCTCATAGGACTCTCGGGATTTTTGTTTTCCTGAGACTAGATTCCTCCAGATAACTTTCTCTAGATTGCTACGAGGATCATTTGATAGGGAGGAGCAGGGGCATGGGGATACTTCGATAGTGTAATAAGTCATGCAATAAGTATGAGAAAATACCTTGTAGCATAGGACAGGAGACAGTCAAAAAGTAAAAACAAAAATGCAACGTCATTTATGGATTCTCCTTTACGAAAAGATCTTGAACCGACCAGAAATTGAGCGCGCATATTCTCATGGTATTTGCTAGGTACATACGGGTGGTGGCAAAAATGTTTTGGATAGTCAACTTTTCTTTCTCTCAAAAAAAAAGTGCATCGAAAATTCCCAAATTTTGACTGTTCTATGTGCATCATTGTACAAATTTGAGCTCGATTGGTTAATCTTTCGTGTAGTTAGAACCGTTCTGGTAATACACTATTTTTTAGACAAACCATTTTTTGAACTGCCATATCTCGGAAACCAGTGAACCGAATTGAATGATTTTTCGAACGTTTATCAACAATATATTAATACTTCACAAGTTATTAAAACATAGGTACTTTTTGAACGTTGGAAAAAGTTATGATGGATTGACAATTTTTGGATCTTTCTCGAAAAAATGTAATTTTTTTACATCAATGTTATTAAATTTTAGTTTTGATATCCAAAGATTTTCTATTTCTGTTCTCAAGATATCTCTAATAAGATATATTAGAGCCTATTTGAATTAAAGGAAGAACACATTTAGTAATTTTTATGTGGTATCGTAAATTAGACATATTTTCATCTATATGGGTGAAAATGTCAAACCGGTATAACTTTATTCGTCGAGAGAAAATATTACATTTAATAAGAAGTATCAATATATTGTTCATAAACCCAATATTTTGGCCACCCCCTGTATATGCCTCAAACGGCATTGTTCAAGTAATTTTCGTTCAGTGCATTTTTTGTCTTGAACGGAATGGTCAAGAAATTTGGCACAGCATGCTTAATTTGATTCGAAAAGTGCAATGGTTGCTCAATCAAAGTTGATTTGTATCTATACGGATCAGAATGTAGCGATCGTATACAATTTGTACTGAAATAGAACTTGTGAAAATTATCGGATGTTGGGGACCTACACACTAAGTTGAGCTCGGCAAACACCGGCACCGCCGTGGCTCAGCAAATATGTATACTGAATCTCGGTAAAAAATAATGTTTGTTAGCTGAATTTCGGCAAAACATTTCCTGAATCTCAGCAAATAAACAACACGATTGCTGAGATCTCGTTGAAAAACAGGTTTGCTGAGCGCTCGGCGGTGCCAATCTCGGTAAAAAGCAAGAAAAACTGCCGAGATTCGGTGAAAAAATTTAAGTGTGTACATTGTTTTTTTTTTATTTGTACCGTAGACTTCCATTTTTTTCATGAAATTATCTTAATTCCAATGAAAATTTGATTATTAATAACAAATTTAATTCACGATTTGAATTGTGAAACACCTTGGACGGTAACAGATAAATCAAGGATCATAAAAATACGATACACTATGTTTTATAAGGTGATATAGGGTCTGAGTGCCATTAGTAATTTCAAATCGTTCCCATTGGGTCTTTCGCTTCTTTTTCTTGGAGTAACGTCGCCACTGGGATAAAGCCTGCTTCTCTGCTTAGTGTTCTAGTAGCACTTCCATAGTTATTATCTGAAAGCTTTCTCTGCCAATGTGCATGTGTATATCGTGTATATTCTGTCCTTGGACACAGTCAAGCAAATTTCTAAATCTAGAAGTTTCTGGACCGACCGGGAAACGAATCCGTCACCCCGCTGTAGCTAGGACCACTTCAATTGATGGTGAAGATATGTATATAAGAGATATAGGGATAAGGTGGCGTTGAAAGTGTCCAATATTATTGTGACGTAATTTGTGGGTGGTAAAGTTGTCAGAGCTGCATGTGCGTAATTCCAGATAAGCTTGCCAATTTCAGTGAGCCCACCCACCAAGAGGCGGTGTAGGAATGCGGGCGTTCAATGGTTCGCAAAAAAACGAGTTAACCGTGCTCAACATTATTGTCATTCCAATAAAGTCTTGAAAGCTCACCACATTACGATATGAGTGAGCGCCAGCTACCAACTGCTAGTCGTAACATTGCAGCTCAGACTGTCCTTGTATCGGGCTTAGGGTGCGTCTTATTTTTTAACGAGAGTTGTAAAATTGGAATTCGTGTGCTCATTCAAAGAAAAAAGAAAACTTCGATTTTAAGCAACATAGGGTATATGTACCATTCCTTGGCCTAATTTGCAAGCCGCCTTGACAATTTTGACCATAACTCATGAATTAATAGCACTAGAAATAATATGTCGGCTCTATCACACACTCTAGGCAATGCATATTTCACCAATTGGAAGTAAACTAGCGTAAACATTCAAGAATTTACTTAATTAAGTTGAAAAGATTCGATGCGATGGTATGCAACGTTGGTCTATGGTACAAAAATTGGCCTATTAGTGGATACAACGTTGGCCTATTGCTATCCATGCACTAGAACCACTAATTATCTCATTTTTTCAATATTTCTGCTGAAGTATTATCTCTGTTTGTTCACCAATCTTACTTTTAAATTATATTTTCGGAGCCAAATTTTCAAAAAACTATAAATAAATCACTTTAACTAAAATTCTTTCTTAATTTAGTAACGAAAACAACGCAATCCTATTGTTGTGTTATATTTTACAGTCACCGCACACAAAATCTTTCTTTCTGTTCGTTCTTTCTGGTTCTTACGCAAAAAATGCTGTTGACGTCTTTTTATCGCTGTTTTTGACGTCACTTTACTGATAGGCCAAGATTTGGGTACATAGTGAAAAAAATGTCCTCAATATTCGGCCCATATTCAATTTGTAAAATAGTTATTATTCGTTGAAAACAAATACGCAAGTTCAAAATAGCGTCTTTGACCGTCGCATCAAATGTTCAGTTATTGAAAAGTCAATTCGAAATGTTTCAGAATCATGTCATTTATGATCATGTGTATAGACTACCCACTAAGCCGAAGAATCATGGCGTCTACAAAAGCTAAACAAAGTGACATTCAATTCATTCAATTTTAATGTTCAAAAGTGCTAAAATTGAAACGAAATGTTACAGTTGTTTGGCGCATAGCTTTTCCGATATCCAGTTATGCGTGTTTGTTTGAGTTTTTGGTTTACATTGAGATAGGCCGAACGAGGGGACTATGCCAACGAAGCATCCCGATACCCTATTATGATTTAAATGTGGCGCAAGTCCTGTGCTGCCGTAATTCTGCAAAGTGACGTAAGCGACATTGATAGTTTTGGCCCATTTTTTGGTTATTATGCATAAAACTCTTGCTCATCCTCTAAATTTCGTTCCATAGATGATAAATTATGACTAGATCTTGCATTCTAATACAGCAGGTATACCACAGTGTTATTTTCACACCAGATTTTATATATAATATACCGAAAAATATCGGCATTTTGAATGGCGCTTACGTCACTTTGCAGAATTACGGCAGTGTGGAACTTCCGGATGTGACTTCCTCTTAAATTCCCTTTACTTTATCTATTTCCAACCGGTTATATTTATATGGGTCATTTCTTAAGACAACACCTTTTTTCAATCCCCTGCAAAAACTGAACAAAAAATTAATTGGAAAAATTCAGTCTTGTCGACGCTGTTGCCATCGTACACTACTAACTGACTGCAACACAACAGTATAATTAAATGTCTGACCGGTGCTATGGTGGTGCGCTATTTAGCTATTGAAGATGATTGCAAAGAGTTGCACGGCGGGCGGCTTGTCAGTATGTTGAAAGTGCTCTACCTATTCGTTTACCCAAAGTTGCTTGAACTCCAGTTTTCGCTATTTTGTAAACACTGCCACTACCTCTGCCTGCACGGCCAAAGCACTGTTTTCATCCCAAATATAACACGTATGCAAATTTTGACAGAATTTTATTATTTTTACTTAGAATTAATTTAATGAACAAGGGGGGAGGAACTATTCATAATGAAAATTTTCCTGCCTTACTTTTGCACAGAGCACCAACTCAAGATCCAATCTAAATCCAATCCTGAAGATATATTCGAATACATTATAATCAAGGTGTTTATCATATCAAATCCTATTTTTCAATCCATGAAAAAATAACGCAAAATCATTCTGGTCAGATATGCTAATGAGTGACATAGTCTCAATGTTTCCAATGGACACGATCAAGCCTAACCCTGACTCCTCAATGGAATCAACGCAACGCAACCGGATCGATCTAAGGTGAGACGGGACATCGATCTGAAAGAACAACAATCCAAAATCCGTACGCGGGCTAAAATAAAGATCCGCGATGCGCTTCGATGACCACAGCAATGGTAGTTGCTGCCGGTGCCGCCTCAAGACGCAGAAACGCTTAGGAGGTTAATGTGACAGTGATATTATAGAAAATATGTTTTTTCCCGTTGCCGTACCTGCGTCGCGTCCCTCATCAATCGTATCGAATGATTGCGTGAAGGTGAAGGTGAACATATATCCATTCAATTCGGTAGCCTTCTCACGTCAACTACCAAGTGATTCTAAACAAAATAAGATAGGCTGATTTTATATATTTCAAACACAATGTGAAGTAGAAGTAAGAATTTTGAAGCTTGTGCAGTCTCTCAATTGTGATACAATCCCAACCAGTATTTAGAGCACCGAAATTCTAACTAAGTAATTGATATCTGATAGATACTATAGCTGAATGACAAGAGAAAATTCATATATATTTTCCAACCAAAACCAGCTGACAAAAAATAGGCAAAATCCTCTCATAAATACATATTAAATTAACACATCTGCATCGATGACTGCCAATGCACTAACACCCAAGGTTGGGATCATTCATTTGCAATCATTTACAATCACTTGTGAATAACTCGCTTTAGAAACATTGTAGCAAAAACTAATGTGAGGAGAACTTCTTCATTATTGTTTTACCTGAAACTTTGTAGAACAATGTACTAGCGTAGCGTCAATAATAAAGTCAACAGAAGGCAGCAAACGCAACTCTCCACGGCGTGAATGTAATTTACATTCACCGCGTGGAGAGTTGCCTTTACAGCTCGTTCACGAATTTGGTATGCGTGTGCGACCCTAATGCTATTTGGCGCACTTTCAGATAAAATTACAAGGTTTAATTCATCCATACATAGTTTTTTGATAGAATGCTTCTGAACTGAGATAGTACCAATTGAATGTTACTCTTTGCAAATGAATGATCCCATCCCTGCTCTGTCTCTACCCGCAATCATGTACTTGGTTGCGGTAATTGTCAGGCCTATCTTCGCTGCCTCCCTCTTCAGAGAAGCATAAGCTTCCTCCACTGTCCTAAGAATCAGGAAAGCATTTTGTGGTTTCGTGGTCGTGCGGAAATAGTGTCACCAAGCACTTAGTCGTATCGGGTCAAGGATTGATTGATTGATTTGTCTTTATTAGAGAGACCTTCAGCCCTTGGTCGAGTCAAGGAGCGTGGGTTCGATTCCCACCGCAGCTGTTAGGAAATGTTTTCGGCTGTGCCAATGAGCGTTGCATGTTAGTACGTTGTCTAGTGTCGTTCTTCCTTCAAAGAGCGAATAGCTCACTGGAAGAATTATACGTGTCAATGGAGCATGTGCGATCATGTGATGGTATTGCCATTCCTCTGGGGTTGTTCATAAACCACGTTTTGGTAATCTCAGACCCCCCTTCCCCCTCGTAGACTTTCGTCCATATAAAAATTTTGAAATTTGTATGGAGCGTAGACTTTTGGCTAGCGAATAATTATACCTTTTTTCTAGAAACTTTCAAACTTAGTGTAAAATAGCCCGATCATTTCGAAACTTGAACCACTACTGATACACAACTAGTAGTTCAACTTACAGTAAAAAGATTTGTTTACGCACTATTCAAGAAGTTACAGCTATTGACCGTTTTTTTGAAAAGTGAACATTTTGTCTGTCCCGATCATTTTGTCGTCTATGCCACTTTGAAGCAGGAACATCGTCATCGTTTCTAACTAGGCCACATGACTTTTGTGTTCTGCGAAAAATCATTCGTTTAAAAGGAATGCGGTCAAATGGTCAAACGAGCACCAATTCAGATTTGGTGAAAGTATATCTGGTACCGTAATCCGGGGTAACATTGATCGAAATTTTCGATCTTTCTTGAATAATTCTCTTTTTAAAGCAAATGTTGCATGTTTTATTTTTTTAAAACAAGTATTGACCCTCTGAGTATGTGTTAAGCTACTCGAAAAAGTATTGTAAAACTTTAAAACATGTTTAAGCTGCCTTTTTAATCTATTTTTTGATTTTGTTGATTTGGGGTAACATTTATCATGTCAGTGACCAATATTCGTTTGTGTTGAAAGTACCCTTACTTACTAAATTCGGGGTCGCTGATTTCGAACATGTTGTCCAAATTCTTACAAGTTATGTACTTTTAGAGTTATTTTAGGTTTAGAATCCTCTAAACCACGAGTAAAGCCTAAAGGTAGGCAATGGCTTAAGAAATTGATAGCCTACTTTTAATAAATCGAATATTTTATTAAAAAAGATGATTTTTATAAAAGTTTCGTTCATTAAATCCAACTCTACGATATCATATTGAAGTAATACAGTGATTTCGAAGCTCATATTGTATCTAATATTCATACCAAGCATGAATGTTTAACAATGTATCTCATTGCGGTACGGAACACAGTTATGGAAAAATCGATTTATTTAAATGTTCATGAAATTCAATTTTCATGAATTGCATGTCATTTAATAGCTAAATGAGAGTAGATTACGATATATCATTCGAAAGCAGAAACTGATGCAATATAAAATGCTTGTTTGAACATTTCATGAGGTCGGTCAAGCTGATCAATGTTACCCCGCTGATCAATGATACCCCGTTTTACGGTACCCTTTTCTTCAGTAAATGGTTATCCGGTCACTTTATTCCAGTGAGCGGCCTTCTGGTAAACTGAATTTGGAGTAATGGGTTTCCGGGTAGTTCTTAGATACTTATTATTCATTTAATCAATGCCTCCGCGTTACTACCACAATAATAGTTATCTGTTTTTTTTCTACTTTCAGGTAATACAATCATAAATAAAGATTACAGACAGCAAGACGCAGCCAACAAGAATTTAAGAATGAAAATTCATAAATAAAAAGAAAATCGCGTTAAGTACTGTCCCTTTGAATTCCACTAAGAATTTGCATCTTTTGACAGATACGTATTTCGACCTCAACTGTAAGGTCGTCTTCAGTGTCTTGTACTTGACTCGACGTACTTGACGTATCTGTCAAAAGATGCAAATTCTTAGTGGAATTCAAAGGAACAGTACTTAACGCGATTTTCTTTTTATTTACAGATATTCCCCTAACAAGCCCAGGTTAATCATCATGAAAATTCATGTTTTATTCTCCCAGGTACGAGTAGCTAAGTCCGGAATATGAGTAACGCGAATCATTTCATTTCTCCTTAGGTCAAACAGGCACTATCAAAGTAATATTTTCAGCTTTCGGTAGAATATTTGTTGACCTGGTGATGTGTTCTTTAAATCTATTGAAACCCTCTCAATACAATTCAACGCAAAAACGTATCATATTTCTAAAATAATCTGTTGCAGTTTTATACATACAGTACCTTAGGATAACTTTCTAAAGATCTATAGCCGTGGGCACCAAAGTGCGGCCGGCGGGCCGCACGTGTTGTCGAATTTTCCATGTTGCGGTAGAATTTCTTGCAATGTTTCTTATGGAGATTATTATACTCCCGAAATAATCTAGAATAACGTATTAAATGTTTCACAAATTGGTCCAGGAAGTGCTGAAGAAATAGGCCTAAGGACCACTGATTTATGACAACAACATGACTATGCTGAGGTGTTCGATTCCCGGTCGGTCCAGAAACTTTTCGAAAAGGAAATTTCCTTGACTTTCTTAGGCATTGAGTATCTTCGTGACTGCCGCACGGTATACACATGCAAAATGGTCATTGGTATAGGAAGTTAATAACTGTGGAAGTGCACATAGAACACTGCTGAGAAACAGGCTTTGTATCAAATGGGATGTAACACCAAGAAGAAGAAGAAGAAGAAGAAGAAGAAGAAGAAGGAATCAACAGAGGCTCCATGCATGCACATTAGTGTGGGTCATCGGAACCGTTTTTTCAGATCAAAGCTTTTTTGGTTCCGTTTCGGGTCCTGAGTATCTGTGCAAAATTTGAGCACGATCGGTTGCGTCTACACTTTGCGCATTGCAATTGAAGTTTGTATGGGATTTTGTATGGGAAAACATACTTTTTTGCATTTTAGCCATAAGTTGAAAAAGTTTATCTCAAACTTTTTAACCGATACTGTAAAATGATAGCCTAGGATGTCCTGAAAAACTTTGTTGAAGACTGCAAAGCGATCCGATGCTTGTGAAAATAGCTATAACCAACGAACCGCATGCATGTGTTTATGTTTTAACATGTAAAAGAATAACAATAGCAACAAAATCATGCTGTTTTGCCAAGCAATGCCAACGCTATAACTTTTTTCATAAGCATCAGATCACTACGCGGTCTTCGACAAAGTTTTTCAGGACACCCTAGGCTATGTTTTCACATTATCGGTTACACGGTTTTAGAAAAGTCCGAGCTTGTTATGAGCAAAATGCAAAAAAGTATGTTTTCCCATGTAAAACCCCATACAAACTTCAAACGCGATGCGCAAAACGTAGACATTACCGATCGTGCCCAAATTTTGCACCCTTATTTGGGTCCTGAAATGGGATCAAAAAAGCTTATATCTGATGGGATACCATTGATTTTTTTATTTTCCCATATAAACGATGACCCGTTCTAATGCACATTGCACATATCTATAATGCCAAAGCACCTACAGGCGGCCTATAGGTGGCTTGCAGGACTGACTTTAACCAGGCCATCCTAGATACTCACGAATAATGCCGAGAAACATGCTTCATGCTGTTAGATTTGTGTCTCCTGTACAACCGAAAACCTGCGCTGTCGACACTCCTTTGTGACTTGCGTGCTGCATGGGACAGAAGTTTTTTGTGTGCAAATAACTCTAGTTGTTGTACATTTACACATACACTCCCGATCAAAAGTTTGGGGTCACCCCCTCAAAAACATGTCATTGACCCCTCAAAAACATCGCTTTGACTTATTATCTTTTGAATGAGATCTAGGGATTTGAAATCGGACGCTAATTGACGGCGATATGGGCCTAAAAATGCCATGTTTTTGAGGGGGTGACCCCAAACTTTTGTTCAGGAGTGTACAGTTCTCTGAAGTTGAATTATGACTTCAGTTAGGTTATCAAATATTCTAAGGAATAGTTACGAGAGACTTTCTAGACTAATTCACTAAATGTTAGTATGTATAGCTCACAGGAGTTTCACTTATTTACTTTTTATTCGTTGAACTACACTGCTGATTTAACCAGGTCATTCTGGGTACTCAAAGTCAGGAACCTTGTCGGGGAACATACTTCATCCTGTTCGATTTAATATGTAATGAATATTATTTCGTAGTCAATAGATTTTTTTTTGCGTACAAATAACTCTAATTATTGTCCATCTACGCTTCTGTAAAGTCGAGCCCGGACTTCAATCAGGACTTAAAATTTTTTTCCAAATAGGCAGGCGAATACAATGATAGTAAATGTGATAAATAGTCCGTAGTGATTTATTTGATTATCCACGTATTCGAACAACCTCTATTGCAATGTCCAAGAATTATGGTTAAAGGCAACAGGTGTTCTTAAGAGTAGTTTTTGAGTTGAGGTGATTTTTTGGCTGTGAAATTGTCTGCTCATGATTTTTACCTGGGTTTAACGGATTAAGAGTTATAATTTTAAGCATACTGCATCATCTCTGCATACGGAGTATTAAGTGCAATTATTTTTATTTCAACACTGTCGCTGTAAGTAGAGAAAACCCCCCACTGGGGTATGACAGTGTTTCTTTAATCGGTTGGTGAGGTCACACCACCGTATGTTTATGTTTACCTTTTCGGCAATATATACCAGGAAAAGATGTGCACTTACTCAAGTAGATTCAAGAGGGGAAATTACGTCTATTTTTGGAACAAGAAGGGATTTCCTAAGCCGACACTAGTGGTGGATTATACCGGCGGTGATTTGCACCGTTTGCACGAATTTCGCGGAACAACAGCCTGTTTACATTTGGCGAACACAAGTATTGTTTGTTTGTGTTACAACGATTGAATGATTTGGAGGGTGAGAACAAACTGCAAAACAACGAAGTGGAATGGATCTTGAATGAAATCCGAATCAGCGCCCACACACCACCGAATGATGAGATAGAGATTATCTGTAAGAAAGTTAGTGATCAATGGTCATGGATAAGCGATAGTGAAAATTAACCATGATTAATGATTAGTTAAAACTGATGTTAATAAAATACCTAAATTGGATTTTTTTCCTGTTATGTAAAATAAACTGCGAAAGCTTGAGCTTGATTGAGTTATGGATAATTGATGATTAATCATAATTAAGTTAATCAACGCTCTAAAAAAATCAAAATATTCCCTAGTTTCACCAAGTGTTCTGAAGGTATGCCACTTTTCGATATTTCTCCACAGAGGATATCTGACTATCCAAAATACGTTGACTCATGCTTACTGCGTCCGGTGCAATGATTTGTGGGATTTCCACTTTCTTGATAAGACCATCGGACACAACCCATTTTGGTGTGCTTGTTTATTGAATTATGAAGGCCTTATATTATTTAGTCTAGAAATTAGTGCAATTAGTGCAAACATAAACGCGGTGCGTTTTCAATTTTATGACTAGTTTTTTTTTTATGGAGCGGACCGGGTTGAAGCTGACAAAGAATGTATCTAAATCAAACATGCTTACACAGCGTAATAAAAATTAACTTTTGGTCTGTCTCAAGAGCAAACTTATGTGTCTCTGACAGATTTTGGGCCGCTGAATCCAAATCCGGGCTCAATTTTGAGCTATACCTCTAATAATAGCGCAAAATATGCGATTTGGGGTTTTTTGACTGTACGCCCTTAAGCATGGAAATATTTTTTTTTGAGCAACCAAAAGTAAAATGGTCAATTAACATCTAAATTAACGACTCATGCAAAATATTTCGTTTTACCAAATCGAATTTGATAGTTTTAAGCGATTTATGTTAGGGGCCGTTCATAAACCACGTAGACTTTTTGGGGGGAGGAGGGGTCTGGCCAAAATCTACGCTCCATACAAATTTTATTTTTTTTTGTATGGATAAAAGTCTACGGGGGGGAGGGGGGTTCTGAGATGGCCAAATTTTGGTCTACGTGGTTTATGAACAGCCCCTTAGGTACGATATATCCCATACAAGTCAGCCTCCAAAAGTTGCATACAAGTTCACATATGAACATAAAATGCATAAATCTTTCAAATTTGATTCGGTAAAACGAAATGTTTTGCATGAGTCGTTAATTTGGATGTTAATTGGCCATTTTACCTTTTGATTGCAAAAAAAAATATTTCCATGCTTAATGGCGTCAAAAAAACCAAAATCGCATATTTTGCCCTATAAATTGAGGTATAGCTCAAAATTGTGACGTGCTGGAGCGAATCTGAGCCCGAATTCGGATTCAGCGGCCCAAAATATGTCAGAGACACATAAGTTTGTTCTTGAGACAAAAAAAATGTTGCGCTGAGTTATTAAACTCTTTATTAAGCATTATATTTGAGAAATTTGAAAGAGTACCTATACGCTCATACGCTTGCGTAGTTTTTTTTTTTTGATACGCAGGTGTTCTTTTGCGCGCACACGTTTCGTTCGTTACTATTGTGGTATATTAGTGTTCCTGACAACACTTGCCATACCATGCTGCTGCGATAAGCATTCGATGGAGTTGATGACTACCGTCACGGTCGCCATGAGGTATGCTTAGTTCTGGGATTCTCATAAAGAATGGAACTGCACTTGCCGTTGGTTCTGAATAATGGCTTGTGCTTTATTTTCGTTCTTTCTTAGACCTACTTATAGACTGTTTCATAAATTATAAATACACTTTGTTTTTTAAATTAAATGAACTGTTCTAATGATTTTTACCAACTTCTTTCAGAGTATAGCATATTGTACTCCATATTTTTATATTTCCTTTCAATTGTCTTGATATTTTAAAGAACAGTCGAGTTCTCTAACAAATAACTTAATTTTTCAAATTTGCATTTGCACAAAGGTAACCAAAATTACCAAAAATTATCTAAATTTTTATCACATTCGCTTTCTTAACAAGTTGTCTGAGGAATGCCTTGATCAAAATTTGGGAAAAATCGATAAAGGCATTTCCACAGCATTTTTTCGGAGATCAAGTTTCTCATTTTTTAAGGTTTTCTACGGAACATAAAAACTACCACACAGTTTCTTAGCTTTCCTGAACGCATTTAATCTAAAAAAACTTATTTTTTCAGCTCATTCGATCCTTCAGATGGCAAAGTTTGTCATACCATAAAAACGAATGCAGTAAACAGTAATTAAGACATTCATTTGCTTAATGTTAAACACGATTGTGACGCTGCTACTCATAGAGCCTATGTTGATCTACCCACCCACATCAGCACCCTGAACAGAAATCTATAAAGTTGCCCTCTCTGTTGAAATGCACGATCAGAAAAGTGTATGTGTTACGACCGCTTCTGTGCCATACTTTTTTTTCAGAATAAATAACTTGAACTTTAATCACTAATATATCCTAATATTCTCAGAGGTGAATCATTTCAAGTTATTGTCCATTATTATTGAATGAATTGACGATTCTTTGTGTAGACATCATGTTGGATTAACGTTTAACTCTACCTACCCTCAAACCATGGGCGTGCGGACTCGCTGGAGGAGGATGTAAAACCCGTTGCTAATCGAGGTCATCATCACGACGCTGGCTGTGTGTGGTGGCGTCGTCGTATTTGGCTTCGTTATGGCATCGCACCTTTATCAACCGATCGGGCCCAACCATCGCAGCAACAATCGCATTGTCCACATCTATGGTGCGCTAATGTTTAAATCACATGTGAAGAAAAAAAATATGTGGATACCTATTTCAAATCACAGCTGAGCCTAGCTAGCAGAAGCATGGAAACCGCCACCCGATAGGGCGGCTGGTATATGTAATGGATTCATTGCAAAACATGCGTGTACATTAGGTTGGCCATCCAAATTCTAAACCATTTGGATTCCGATGCCCACCGGCGATAATGAGTGCGGGCAAGGTAATGGCGAGCTAATGCGAGCAATATGCTTCGAACAATAATTGGGTGAGTTCATGAATGTTTTTCGCAGCAAGTGCGTCAGCGTAACGCACTTTTCTTGTTCGATTGCTGTTTTATTTCATGTTTTAGTTAAATAATATCTGGCTGAACTTGGTAAACTAATGACCCAATTACTTTTATTGCCCGCGGTGTACAAGAAGCGTCTACTGACGCTACTATCTAGTACCTCCCACAAACGCCATGATGGTTTATAATGGAACGCGCATTTTTATTTTTTTGAAAACGCATTTGGAAATACAATTAGACTGTTGCTTGCCTTAAAACTACACCTGATTGTCGAATATATTAATAATATCATTATTAATGTATGTACTGCAGTCTTCTTCTTTATGGCTCTACGTCCCCACTGGGACGCTTCAAGTTAATGTTCTTGGAGCACTACCACATTTATTAATTGAAGGGCTTTCCTTGCCTGCCATTGCATAAATATGTATATTGTGAGGCAAGCACGATGATACTTACACTATGCCCAGGCAGTCGAGAAAAAATTCCCGACCGGAACCCGACCGGAATCGAACCCGCCGTCTCCGGATTGGCGATCCATAGCCTTAAACCAAAATATGCAGGGATAAAGACGGAGGCCTCTTGACGGATGGACGTGAGGTGATCGAAAGGTGGAAGCAGCACTTCGATCAGCACCTAAACGGCGTGGAGAACGTAGGCACGGGAGCCCACGGCAACGGAAGAAACAACGACGCCACACAGTGGGATCATTCTGAAAAAAGACGATCAAAACCTCTAAGAGCCGTTAGATGGCATTTTAGCATATAGGTGTCTTTGGAAGATATATTTAGAAAAATCTTCTCTATTTTTATGCATATTCACTGTATGGTAAAACTGTAGGGTGAACCCGAGCAAAAAATATTTTTTCAAAATAATTTTTTAGAGGCTAGATGTCTTCAGCAAAGTTGTAGAACAAGTAATTTCAAGTAACTTTTCTGAAGACACCATATAGCTTGGACTTTATTTTTAGGGAGAAAATATGAAGGTTTAAAAAACAACCTCAAAATCAGTTTTTTGTACTTTTCCATGATTATATCGTAAAATTTCAAGGTGATATGTTCTACAAGTTTGTAGGTACTACTGGAATACACTATCTTGCCGAAGACACCAACTCTGTAAAATTGAAAATTGCTCCAGTAAACCAATTTTTTTGAATTTTTTTTCACTTTTTTCACTATTGAATATTTTTTGAATAGGCACTTTTTGGCAACCGTGCTATCAAAATTTCAATGCTTTATCATGTCCAGAATAGACCAAAAGTGACTTAACAATCGGGTATGAAAAGGCACTTTGATTTCTGATGCTATTTCAATAGTCATTTTTCAAAGAAAATATTCACAAATTTCATACAAATCATTTAATACAAACTGAAAACTCACGAAAACCTTTCGACATTAATATTTGTTAATCAAAATAGTATTCTTGTTGAAATAGTCTACATTTTTAACACTGTGGTTGACTTTACATTGAACACCCGATAAAAAATATCGTTTTTTAAATTTTTAGATGAGTTAAAAACTCACTACTGAATATTTTTGAGTAGGCACTTTTTGGCAGCCGTGCTGTAAAAATTTCTATGGTTCATTATGTCCAGAATAGACCAAAATTGACTTAACAATCGGGTCTGATAAGGCACTTTGATATCCGAAGCTATTTTAATAGTAATTTTCAAAGAAAATATTCACAAATCTCATAAAACCTTTCGATATTATTTTTAGCACATCCAAGTAGTACTTCTGAATAAAAAAAAGCAAGTTAAATAAATAGTCTTCAACTGTTAGTGTCATTTATTTTGAACTACAAATTTTGAAAGAGGCAAAAGCAAACATAGCAAATAAAAAAATGTTATCATTGTTATAGTTGATTGATTAATGTATGTAACATAAACAAATGCATTGGGAATTACAATAAAAATTATATAAAAAACACAGTTTTTAATTGGTGTTAAAAACTTATTCAATGTAAAGTCAACCACAGTGTTAGAAATGTAGACTATTTCAACAAGAGTACTATTTGGATTAACAAATATTAATGTCGAAAAGTTTTCGTGAGTTTTCAGTTTGTATTAATTGATTTGTATGAAATTTGTGAATATTTTCTTTGAAAAATGACTATTGAAATAGCATCAGAAATCAAAGTGCCTTATCAGACCCGATTGTTAAGTCACTTTTGGTCTATTCTGGACATGATAAAGCATTGAAATTTTGATAGCACGGCTGCCAAAAAGTGCCTATTCAAAAAATATTCAATAGTGAAAATAGTGAAAAAAAATTCAAAAAATTGGTTTACTGGAGCAATTTTCAATTTTACAGAGTTGGTGTCTTCGGCAAGATAGTGTATTCCAGTAGTACCTACAAACTTGTAGAACATATCACGTTGAAATTTTACGCTATAATCATGGAAAAGTTCAAAAAAATGATTTTGAGGTTGTTTTTTAAACCTTCATATTTTCTCCCAAAAAATGAAGTCCAAACTATATGATGTCTTCAGCAAAGATACTTAAAATTACTTGTTCTACAACTTTGCTGAAGACATCTACCCTCTAAAAAAATATTTTGAAAAAATATTTTTTTGCTCGGGTTCACCCTACAGTTTTACCATACAGTGAATATGCATAAAAATAGAGAAGATTTTTCTGAGCATATCTTCCAAAGACACCTATATGCTAAAATGTCAACTAACGGCTCTTAGAGGTTTTGATCGTCTTTTTTCAGAATGATCCCACTGTGCGCCAGTGCAGCGGAGGACGGAAATGAACCAACCCCCACGCTGAGGGAAGTTAACCTTCATCCAGCCAACGTACATTTTCCACCTTCGGAAAAGCACAAAAATGGTCATAACTTTTTTGTTTTTCGGTGGATTTTGATGAAATTTTCACAACTTCTCGAAAAACTCTTTGATGCCGTGGACATGGGTGCCTGGTCCACATGGTTCCGGAGTTATTCCGGATTGTCTTGGGGTACCAAAATTGGCCCCATACTTTGCGCAAAGTATATCTCAAGATCCCGATGAGATAGAAGTATAGTGTCTTCGGCGAATTTGTTCAGCAGGTTAAGAACTAACTGGCAACGGCGACTTTGGTTCGTGATTCGGCCACTAGGCGGCGCCAGTGTCAAAAATGTTCAAACCCTCATATCTCAGAAACCTGATAAGATAGAATGATGCTGTCTTCGGCAAAATTCTTCAGCAAGCTTAGAACTATCTGATAGTATAGTCTTTGGTTTGGGATTTATCCGCTAGGTGGCGCCTTGTGTCTGAAAAATTCAAACACGCATATCTCGATACCCTAATGAGGTACAAGCATGCCATTTTCAGCAAAGTTGATCAGCATGCTAAGAACTATCTGGCGATGGCGTCTTTGGTTCGAGAATCGTCCGCTAGGTGGCGCCAGGGTAAAACATGTTCAAACTTCTATATCTCAGAATCCTGATAAGATAGAATGATGCCGTCTTCAACAAAGTTCTTCAGTAAGCTAAAAACTGTCTGATAGTTGAGTCTTTGATTTGTGATTTATTCATTAGGTGGCACCGTGTGTATAATATTTAAACACGTGTGTCTTGTTACTGTTATATGCTAAAAACATGGCGTATTCTGTAAAACTGTTCGGCAGGTTGAGAACTATCCGAGAATGGTGACGCTAGGGGACACTAGCAATCAAAACATTCAAACAATTTTATCTCAAAAATCGGAAAACGTCCAGCAAATTGTTCCGAAAGTTAAGAGGAAGTAAGACATATCTGGCGTCCTTGGTTCTGATATTATTCGATAGGTTCCGTCTAATATTAAGAAAATACTTGTATGAACACCCTAATGAACAAGAAATATTCCATTTCCAGCATAGTTGCTCAGCAAGCTAAGAACCATTTGGCAGGATAGTAGACGGTCGAGTACGGTGGTACAAGAGGCAATATTCTAACACCGTCTTTGACCCCCTGCAGACAAGTTTTGTCACCTTACAATATTGCTTCTTTTGCTCCGTTTTGCGGAATTTTTCTGAAATACCTCCGCGAATTTTTAAATGAAATCTTCGGGATTTTCTCAGGAAATCCTCTGGGAATTTCTCAAAGTATTCCACAGAGAATGCCTCTAGGATTTCGTCCAGGAATTCCTCAGGAAATTTCTCTAGGAATTCCTCAGGTAATTTCTTCAGCAATTCCTCTGGAAAACTCTTCAGGGAATCCTTCTTCCTGGTGGATTCCCCGACGGAAATTCCTGGATGAATCTCTGGAGGAATCCCCGGGAAAAATCATGGAGAAATATCCAAAAGAATTCCTGGAAATAATCCCGGAAAAAGTCCTGGAGAAATAACTGAAGGAATCACCGGAGAAATTGCTGATGGGAGTCATTGAAGAATTTCCGGAGAAATTCCTAGAGGGAGTCGTAAAGAAATTCCTAGTGGAATTCCAGGAAAAATTTTGGAAGGATTTCCTGAAGAAATTCCTAGTGGAATTTCTGGAGAAATTCCAGGGTAAATTTCGAGAGACATCCGCGGAGGAATTTCCAGAGAAATTCCCGGCGGAATTCCTGAAAAAAACAAAGAAGGAATTCCTGGAGAAATTCCCAGAGGAATTCCTGGAGAAGTTCTCAGAGCGTTTTCTGAAAAAAGTCACGGAAGACTTCCTGGAGAAATTTTCAGTGGATTTTTTTTTTGAAAAAAAAAACGGAAGTGTTCCTGAAGAAATTCCCGAAGGAATTTCTGGGGGAATTCCCGCAGGAATTCTTGAAAGAATTTTAGGAGGATTTCCCGGACAATTTCTTGAAGAAATTTCCGAAGTAATTCCCGGAAACATTCTCGGAGATATTCCTAGAGGAACTCCTAGAAAAATTCTCGGAGAAATCCAGTCTGGAGAAATTCTTTAAGGAATTTCTGAGGAAAATCTAGAATTCATGGAGTAATTTCCGGAGGAACTCATCGAGGTATTCCTGTGAAAGTTCTCGGAGGAATTCCTGGAATACTCCTGGAGAAATTCCCAGAAGGAGTTCCTGATGTGGGTCCTAGAGGACATCCTGGAAAATTTTCCAGAATTATTCCCGGAGAAATTTCCAGAGGAATTCCTAGAGAAATTCCCGGAGAAATTCTTGGAAAAAAATCCGGAAGAGTTCCTGTAGAAATTCCCGGAGACATTCCCAGAACTAAACGGAGCAATATTGTGGGGTGACAAGATTTGTCTACAGGGGGTCAAAGATGGTGTAGCGAATAACCTAACGAATAAATCACGAATCAAAGACTCAACTATCAGACAGTTTTTAGCTTGCTGAAGAACTTTGTTGAAGACGGCATCATTCTATCTTATCAGGATTCTGAGATATAGAAGTTTGAACATTTTTTACCCTGGTGCCACCTAGCGGACGATTCCCGAACCAAAGATGCCATCGCCAGATAGTTCTTAGCCTGCTGATCAACTTTGCTGAAAACGGCATGGTAGTGCCTCATTAGGGTATCGAGATATACGTGTTTGAATTTTTCAGACACAAGGCGCCACCTAGCGGATAAATCCCAAACCAAAGACTTTACTATCAGATAGTTCTGAGCTTGCTGACGAATTTTGCCGAAGACAGCATCATTCTATCTTATCAGGTTTCTGAGATATGAGGGTTTGAACATTTTTGACACTGGCGCCGCCTAGTGGCCGAATCACGAACCAAAGTCGCCGTTGCCAGTTAGTTCTTAACCTGCTGAACAAATTCGCCGAAGACACTATACTTCTATCTCATCGGGATCTTGAGATATACTTTGCGCAAAGTATGGGGCCAATTTTGGTACCCCAAGACAATCCGGAATAACTCCGGAACCATGTGGACCTGGCACCCATGTCCCCGGCATCAAAAACTAGAAGAGTTTTTCGGGAAGTTGTGAAAATTTCATCAAAATCCACCGAAAAACAAAAAAGTTATGACCATTTTTGTGCTTTTCCGAAGGTAGAAAATGTACGTTGGCTGGATGAAGGTTAAGGATGCCATTCACCAGCTGAAAACAAACAAAGCAGCTGGCAATGATGGTATCGCAGTTGAACTCATCAAGATGGGCCCAGAAAAGATGGTCACCTGTCTGCACCGGTTGATAGTCAGGATATGGGAAACCGAACAGCTACCGGAGAAGTGGAAGGGAGAGATAATCTTCCCATTTACAAGAAAGGTGACCATTTAGAATGTGAGAACTTCAGAGCGATCACTATTTTGAATGCTGCCTGCAAAGTGCTATCCAAGATCATCACCTAAAACGAATGTATTCGTGGGAAGTTATCAAGCCGGCTTCATAGATGGCCGGTCGACAACGGACCAGATCTTCACCATACGGCAAATCCTCCAGAATGCCGTGAATACCAGGTCCCAACGAATCACCTGTTCGTCGACTTCAAAGTGGAATCAGGGTACGAAAAACGGATCACGCCGAAAAACAAACGCTTTGTCCTAAGCGGTGCATGTTGGTAACAAAGGCGCTCCGCAACAAACGTATGTCAGGCGATGAGAGCAATAAAACAAACATCGCTTGCCGTGCGTGTTCTGATATTCCGGCTTTTCTGCTGAAATTTTCGACCCACATTATCGATTTCATAAGCATTTGGACGAAATAAGACTCTTGCAAACCTCAGAGTCGAGTTTCAGTTGTAAAACAATGCGAAAATCCCGATGTGAATAGAACGAGACAAATATTCCTACCCTTTTTGTTGTGAACAAACTCGGGAGCGATTTTGTCATTATCTGCTAACGAAAAAACAAAGCGTTGTTGCCGTGCCTTCCTTGTTGCCTATTTTTTCGCTTGCTGTGGCATATTCTGCGTACACTGAGTGGAATACGACAGTATCGACCGCACAGAGCTATGGAAAACCATGGGACGAAATCGGCTTTCCTGGGAAGCTGACTAGATTGATTAAAGCAATGATGAACGGTGTGCAAAACTGCGCAAGAGTGTTGGGTAAACTATCCAGTTTATTCGAATCTCGCCAGGGACTGCGACAAGGTGACGCACACTCATGCCTACTCTTTAATATCGCCCTGGAAAGTCTAATGTGATGAGCCGCGCTCAACAGCCGTGGTACGATTTTCACAAAATCCAGTCGCCAGAACTACTAACGACTAATAAGAATGTGAGTCGTGAATTCGAAGGCGCATCATCAGTGGAAGTCGTGCCTATTCAGGGCTCCAGAAGAAACTGTGGTCAACAAAGATTCACCCACGCACCAAATGCAAATGAACAGAACCTTTATAAGGCCTATAGGCCATATATGTGGTGGTCCTGACACGAGACTTGGACCAAGCCAGGAGAACGGCGTTTGGCGGCGAAGGACGAACCACGAGCTCGCTGCACTTTACGGTGAACCCTGCATCGAAAAAGTGGTCAAAGCCGGTGTTCATGGCATGTTGCCGGACAACAACCCTGCAAAGGTGGTGTTCCCTACTGACACGAGAAGGTGTGTTGAACAATCACAATAGTGTACAGGTCGGACTCGATTTTCCGGGTGAATCCAAAATTAGTTCACCCCGGATAATCGAATCACCCGGATAATCTAGCCATGCTTGTTTTGTGTTATTTTTGATGTTCTTCAATCAAAAACTGTTCCTTTAACATAGAAGCTAACATACATGACGTTGTAGTGCCTAAACTTAACGTCTGGTATTATTATAACCATGTTTTTTGAAAATGAAATTTTAGCTGAAAAATGTGAAAAAATAAAAACAATTTTCAAATCTAAATCTTATTTACAGGTGTTGTCTTTGATGTTCATCTCATTTTTTGACATATTGCAATCTAAAAATTTGTAAACAAAGCAAAAACAAATTTTTACCCGGATAATCGAGCCATTTTTGCCGGATAATCGAGCCCCGGATAATCTGGCCCCCGGTTAATTGAATCCCCGGAAAATCGAGTCCGACCTGTATAAATCTGGTATTAAGGCAGGATGAGACGGTAGTTTAAACGTGCTAAAAACAGTTTAAACACACAAAAACACAAAATTATGCAAGATCTCGATAATTCGATAATAGAAGTCACCTTTCTTAGCTCCACACTGCCGTGAATCGCAAGTCAGTCCCATCTGCATTTTGGACAAAAATGAGTTAATGGCCGTTTTCGACCTTTCTTGGGATGATCTTTCAGCTGCGTCCCATAATGAAATGTAATCGCAAGTTAGTCCCATTACGAACTTGTGTACCCTGCAATACAAAACTTAACACTGTTTTAGCCAGTTTTATATTTTTCACTGTTACGTTTTCACGTTTGAAACAATGTGTGAAAGTTTCATGATGATCGCAGAAGTTTTCAATTCATGGCGTTTTTTTTAAGTTTCACATAGAAATCGAATTTGAAAACTTTAGAGTCCATTTTCTCAATGCCTACTTTTTGCAGATGGGACTCTTGCGATTCACGGCAGCACAGGTCTAACATAATAATCTCGAGGCCAAGAAGCCGTCGAAGAGCTCGAACGCTTGTGTAGTATCCAGAAATCTACTACCTCCTGCTTCACCCCTAAAAGTATTCTAAAAGCCATTCGGCCATCATTTCAAACAGGTCCAAAATAAAAACAACGGATTCGTCATCGCAACTGGTCATATTTGCAAATTAGGCAATTTCCGAGTTTCCAATTCCGATATTACAAACAGCTGATCCAAATGGTCATGAATGAGTATGTGTGTCGCATGGCCGCTTTCAGACCATGCGGAAGAATGCGTCTGGTTTGATGATCGTTTGGTTTATACGATGCGATGGTTCCCGCTAACTAATGAGGTGCGTACGGGTAACGACGTTGGTCAACCTCGACCATGTAACCGAAAAAAAAGTTTCACAAGCACACATTAGCGGTATAGAAATCACACCAAATTACTTATGAATTATTAATCCCCGAGTTGTGGATGACGGTATCGAAGAAACCGGTAGAGAGGTGATCAATACCAATGGCCCTGACGATCCGTCTAGTTTATCATTTGTATAGGAAATATTAGTGTCAGAATTTTAAACGACGGCCTACTTCGACTTCTTCACGGGTAATACCCAAAACAGAACTGACCTACCCTAACCGGGGTGAACAATCATAGGTATTCTGAATAAATTAGTTGCTGGTATTGTTTACCGGAAGCGATTATCGATAGGAATTGCGGTTTTCTAAACAATTTAGTAGACGATGTATTAACATTTTTGTGGGTATACCAACCGATCTAACTTATAGACCCAATAATATTTTTGTTTATTGTAAGCTGTTTGTAAACAAATCAATTCGGAAACCCTAAAGGTCACGCATTGAGGTGTTTTTCTGAATATAAATCCATAAAGATAGTAAATATGCTGAAAATTAGCAATTGAAAATGCTTGGAAAGTCCTGTTTATTGTTTGGTTCTGTTTATCCCCAAAGTATACTACTAGCTTAAGTAAACATGTACACACTTAAATTAAATCGCCGCCCTCAGTAAGCAGATTGCCGAGAATCCAACAGCCGAGAATCCAGTGATTATTTTCACTGAATCTCGGTAAAAGTTTTTCCGAGATGTCGTTAAAACTTTGCCGATATCTTGGTAATCCAACTTTTTACCGAGATCTCGGCAAAGTTCACCGAAACTCGGTAATGGTTTACCGAAATCTCGGTAAAAACTTTTCCGAGAATCAGTTAATACTTTACCGAGATATCAGCTGTTGGATTCTCGGCAAACCGTTTACCGAGATCAATTTCTGAATTTAAGTGTGTAAACCAACCTGTACATGTCCAACCTTCGGTACCGTCTTACCCCTCTGGTTCGACACGTTTTAATACGACACTTTTTAATTCGTACCCCGCTTATACGACACATGTCGAATGAAAAAGTGTTCAAATGTCACAGCGATGTACACTGTAAATGCAAAACAGTTTGATATTGCGCTTATACTCGCATCCGCAGAAACTCCTCTTGCAGCCGCAAATTTCGGAAGCTCTGAGTTGGTGCTATTCAACACCCAAACCGCCTGGAGACCAACCGGAATGAACTGAGGATGGCAACAATCGTAGAAAGAATGAGCTTTTCATTCGCGCCACCGCAATATTTGGTGAAATTATGTTTCATAACAAATCCGGAAATCAAAACAAAAACAAAAATAGAGTTGCCAAATTTCAATGAGCATGGTGGTGTAGGGTGACCAGTTTGTCGAATTAAAAGTTTACCCCGGTTATACGACAACAGTCGGTGTCGTATTAGCGGGGTAATACGGTAGTTTCATTCAACCAAACGGATACAATATCGAGATGACCACAAATTGGGTTCATCAGTCTCCACTACTGCTCAGATGGATAACTGTGCTTATGCAATAAATAATGACACGGTTCATTTGTTATAAAATTAAGCCAAAACTGGTGCAAATGTAGGAAAATCCATTTCCCACAAAGAAAGTATTGGCATTAACGCATACATGTACGTACAATACCACAACCGCATGCACCATCCATGCATGCAGGCTCTCGGAGATCGCACCACCATCATCGAAAGCCCAGAAGAAAACTTTGAATTTTAGCTCACAGTGCTACTTTCGGCGGGCCAGCTTCAAATTTCTATAATTGAACCCCACACTTTTGCTCGCCAATCACCGGCTATCGAAATCAAATTGTTAGGAGCCGCGGCAGAAAAAGCGAAATAAAATTTTAGAAAGTTTACCAATCGCCACCCTTTTGAGGCACACTGCAACACAGTTGTTCGAGGTTGATACATACCCCACCTCCGAAAATGGCTCTCGCAGAAGTGCTTGACGCCGTCGATGTTAAGTCAATCTGTCTAGCATTTGCCGAGCGTTCGAGTTCGTTTTCTAATAGATTGGCTGCATCAGACATCGATGTCGATAGTACCAATAGGACAGATCGGTGAAGTACTAGATTTGTAGTAATGAGCTGAATTTTAGTATGGTGAGAAGGTCAATTCTCCGTTTCTGCAATGAAATGGTGCAAAAAGCGTGGGTATTATGATTCCTTGCCTAATTTGATGCTGTTTGAGCAAAACTTTGTGAAAGTGTTGTTGTTTCCTCAATTTCTTTCAACATAAACAACATAGTTATCCAAAGTTTTGCTCAAACAGCCTCAAATTAGGTAAATAATCAAAATACCCACGCTTTTTGTACCATTTCATTGCAGAAACAGAGAATTGACCTTCTCACCATACTAAAATTCAGCTCATTACTATAAATCTAGTACTACACCGAACGTGCCCCATTTTTGGAATGCAGTGAGATAGGTATAGTATCTACTCGTGTACAACATTTCAAGTCAATTGGTTCAAAATTGACTGAGTTATAGTGAAAAACAGACGAATATAGAAGCCACCGCCCAAGTGGCGCGATACCCTAGGAAACAATCGGTGAAGTACTAGAATTGAAGTAAGACAGATGGACCGCGAGCGGCGTTTCGGGTCCTGGTCGACGCTGTTTCGGAGCGCGGGCATCATCGTGTGTCGAAAATCTCGGTGCCAACGAATAAAACATCTTTGGGACTACATTCGCCCGAAGTTGGAAGCAACTGTCGGGAGGAATCTTTGTTTCGGAGATCTCCAGGTACCGGTGATGCACAATACGAGCAGGAACAACATGCAGAAAGCTCTGAAAATGTTTATAAAGAACTTGATAAAGTATTTAGAGACCACCCAATTTTAGAAGCAAACAACTCTATGTCATTCTCTTAATACTAAAATTCAGCTCATTACTACAAATCTAGTACTTCACCGATCTGTCCTATTATACACAACAGGTGACAGAGTATTGTTACTGATCCTTACTTTGCATGCATCGCTCCTGTATGGTGTGTGTGTGTGAGTATCGCAGCAGAATCGATCACGTCCGTCTCAGTAAAATTTAGAGACCACCCAACGTGGGTGATCGATTGTTTGCTTTCCGCGTGAAGCGAACAGTAACGCGGTATTCTGAATGGCAATATAAATCAAAAGCTCATATCACTTATCAAAATGAATCCTGGCCCAACGATACCTTCCCTACTAACGAATAACCCTTCCTGCAGCCTTTGGTGATGACATGAAGGTAAACGCCTAGCTGATAAGCTATGTAAGAAGTTTACCCAAATTGAAGTGTTTTTTGGGTTGTTAATAGGGTATCGCGCCACTTGGGCGGTGGTTCTATATTCGTCTGTTTGCCACTATAACTCAGTCAATTTTGAACCAATTGACTTGAAATGTTGTACTCGGGTAGATACTATACCTATCTCACCACATTCCAAAAGTTGTGCCAATTGGTTCAAATTTGACTGAGTTATAGTGGAAAACAGACGAATATAGAACCACCGCCCAAGTGGCGCGATTCCCTATTGGAAATAAATGGGTGTTGAATGTTCTATGGTTGACACAATAAGAAAGCAAGAACCAGTTTGCCGTGTCTATTTATTTTTCTGGTCTTTGAACCTAACAATAGCTAGCACACTTCAATGAACTATTGATAGCATTCGTTTCGAGGGTGGTATTCGTCATAGTTGGTACTAATAATCCATCCCTCTTCCAACCTGATTACAAGAACGTAGCTGGTGCCGTTATTGTACTACTAAAGAGAGCCTCTCTCACGGTTATCTTGGAAAGGTTGGAAAGGAACAGCAGCACGGCCATCGTATCGAGTTATCCTTCGTGACTTGCTATCACGAAAGTGTATGATGAGTTTTCGGGAACTGACGAATTTCCGGTTCGTCCGAGATTTCGCCTGTCTTAATCTGAGGAATCACAAACTCGATCATTTCGTTCGTAACTACCCAGCCAGTAAGAAGTGTGCGTGTGTGTATTTTACTCGTGTGTAATCCTACGAAGTCGGTGAGTCAACTCAAATATCCTTTTTGCGTGGAGCGGGGCGTCCTTATTTTATTTATTTATTTATTTATTTATATCATTTATTAATAAGTAACTTAAGACATATTGTCTTTTTAAATGTTACAATCAATTCATCGATAGAAGAAGTGCCGCCCATTATTGTCTTATTGTAAACAGTGAACTTCATTTTAAATTACTATTTTAACCCCAGTGCTCTATACATTTCTTTCTTAAAACTGCCCCGTAATAATTAGCGTCAAATCATTAGGCAAAGAATTCCAAGTTGAAACACCCCTTACGAAAAAGCTATTGCCGAATTTAGTGGTATGATGTCTTGGTATCGCGAATTTTTTCGACCTTGCGCTACTAATCTAATCTAATCTAATACAAACGCAGCCAGTACGAGAAAGCATCCTGGAAAGTAATCAGGTTAGATTAAGCCCAATTACTTTTCTTGTCAATATTGAGGCTTGCAAAATATCAGGGATATGATGCAAGCGTCAAAGCGGCCAGGCCTACTGCGTTGTATTTGCCGCAAAGATGATTCTTGGAATTGTCTCGAGTTTAAACGATAGTTTTTCGTCGAAGCAATTCTAGAATCTACAGGGGAGGAAGGATGCGTGGACATACCGTACCAAACGCTCCAATGGGTTAGATATGGTTAAATGAATATATGAATGTGTAAATAATGTAATTAAATACAGTCGGAACCCGCTCGTTGAGCCACAACCTCCACCCAACCAACGAATTCGATTCGCTAGTTGGGTGAAGTGACAGCAGCACAAGGGGCGTGCGCATTGTTTTTTTTTTTAATCATTTTTAGGTTGGAAGCAAAAAGCAAAATTTTTCAATTTGTTTCACATTTAGAGCAAAACTGATACGTTTTGCAAGATACATATATGGCCAATGCTAGGGGCAGGACAGATCTAACGAGAGCAAATCTGTGTTCGAGGTGTTGTTCAGAATTCCTCACAGTTCCTCAGAATTTCTCCCGTTTATGCCAAAGTGTGATCTGGCACCAATGTCAAACCGCAAAGTGTTGCGTGTGCTGAATGAAAATTGCAGTTTTAGGGATGTCTTTTAACAAATTTCGTCGATCAACGATGAAAAGAGTAACTCAGAATCCCTCAGAGTTACTCTCGTTTGCACAGTGTCTTGCCCCTAGGGCCAATGCGAGAAATAATTATTTTCACCCATTTTTAGTCGGTGAAGTGAAAATATAGACCCGGACCAAAAGCAAGCACAAAACGCTTTTAATGATCGACAAAATAAAGATTACCGATGTTTTGCATTTATTTCGAAGTAATTGTACATATTCTTTTTTTTTTTAAGAAATATGAAATAGAAATTCTTTTCGATTATCATTAAAGTTTAAGAAACCAAAAACTCATTAGCTCGCCCCTCGGAATTACAGATTGGTTGTCATTTTCAGTTTGACATTGAATTATGACATCCAGGTACTTTTTAGTTGGCTGACAGCTCAACTAACGGGGCCCCAACTAAAAAGTCACCCAACTATTAAGCCCCCAACCAGCGAGTCATGACTGTATGTTGATATGATGAATATTGGAAAGCTCTCACCCATCTGGTTTGTGCGGTCCGAAAACAATAATAATCCAATGCAATGAAATTATGCTCCTCGCGAGACCGCAAGACAGGACACTGAACTTCGTTAACAGCGAGATCCGGTACTTCCAACTTCCATTAACGTAACGCGAACCACTTTCCAGATACTTTTTAAAAACGCGCATTCTCTTGGCTCCGACTAATTTTACGTCGCGAAACTGTGTCACTTTCTGGATGGCGTAGTCCGGCTTTTATGCTACGAGCGGAATCGCAAAAGCACACAATTTTGTAGAAATCTCCACCACAGTGCACTGGAGAATGGTGCCTCAAATTCGTGCTCCCCGTTTTGGAGTGCGCTACACCTTATTTTTTTTTTTCAATTAATATCTTTAATTATCACTTTTCACTTTAAAACATTCAGTCAAAATTGAAATTTTGAAAACGGCAGTATCGGAACGCAAAAAACGTGACAAGCAGAGGAAACACGTCCGTTCGTGGCAAAGCCTACTACGATTCTCGAATTTTTTCGACCTTGCGCTACGTAAACAATTTAATTTTGTATATAAATATTTATATATTCAGGCTTCTTTATGCTAGCAAGTTTAAAAACTAGTTGACAGCAACGCAGTTTACAAAAGTTCTCGAATGAACAACCTAATAGTCGTGGTTAAAGATGTGAAACATGACTAAAACGTGAAAGTTTAAAAACATATCTAACACAAGCGTTTAAAGCAACCTTCACGCGATTTAAAGTATCTGCTGAGACCTGCATTAACAAAAAATCACATGCGATAAAATACGGTAAAAAAAGAGTTTTGAACAACTTAATCTTAGTGTTCGTAGGCAACAGAGAAGCAGTAAGCTGTAACGAACGAAGTTTTCCATAAATTTTACCACATTGTTGCAACACAAATTTGTCCCATTCTAAGTTTGATTGGATAACATAGCCCAAGCTAGTGGCAGAATAGGGCACGTTCAGTGTAGTACTAGATTTGTAGTAATGAGCTGAATTTTAGTATGGTGAGAAGGTCAGTTCTCTGTTTTTGCAATGAAATGGTACAAATAGCGAGGGTATTATGTTTCCTTGCCTAATTTGATGCAGTATGAGCAAAACTTTGGATAACTATATTGTTTATGTTGCAAGAAATGATGAAAAAAACAAAACTGTTGCCCAAAGTTTTGCTCAAACAGCATCAAATTAGGCAAGGAATCATAATACCCACACTTTTTGCACCATTTCATTGCCGAAACGGAGAATTGACATTCTCACCATACTAAAATTCAGCTCATTACTACAAATCTAGTACTTCACCGATCTGTCCTATTAATATAGCTTATTCGATTGCCATCGATCATAATCGTAGGTCTGAGGGTATCATTTCTATTGGATATGAACATAGCATGAGTTTTGTTGACATTTAGGGCTAGGGTATTTTCCACTGCCCAGCTAAACACCCTTTTCAAATCAGCGTTGATTTTCGTAGAAACATTATCAGCGTCTCCGAGAATACATTCTATATACAGCTGTACATCATCAGCAAATACTTGAATTTTCCAGTATTAAAGGACATTAGGAAGATCATTAACGTACAAAGAAAAAAGGATGGGTCCTAAAATTGATCCTTGCGGAACACCAGATATTATAGGTAAAAAGTTGGAATATTCTCCGTTGTTGTACACAGTTTGAACACGCCCTTGGAGATATGATTTAATCAATGACACAGAGTCACTCGAGAAGCCAAAATTGTTCAGCAACTTTCTACATAACACACTGTGCGATATTCTATCAAACGCCTTCGAAAAATCAAGAAGCAAAAGGACAGCTGAATTACCTTGATCAAGAATATATCCAATATCATCTAAAATTTTTAGCATAACTGTTTTTGTACTATGGTTGGGTCTATATCCAGATTGAAACTGAATTAAAAGATTGTTGTCGGTAATGTAATTGCAAATTTGCTTTTTCAAAATTTTCTCAAATACTTTGGATAAACTAGGTAAAATACTTATAGGCCGTAAGTTTTCGAGTGAATCGTTTCTAGGTTTCTTCTGCACCGGAATAATTTTTGCCATTTTCCATGCTCTTGGAAAGTTACCCGAAATAATTATACGATTAAAAATGTAGCAGATTGGACTGATGATAAGTGGCAAAATAATCTTTAGAAATTTAAGAGGTAGTTCATCAAGCCCAACAGCGTTAGATTTTACTTCAAACAGAGCATTTATGACTTCAGCTTCATCTACAATTCGAAAATTGAAAGAATTCCATTGAAAATTCGTTTGTGAACCACAACTAGTCGTATTATCCTTATAATTTCTTAAAAAAGATTCATTAATTTCATTTGGTGTTACCGTGATGGTTTGACGTTCTGATGATGAATTAACACCTAAAGATTTGAGTCGTTTCCATAAGTCTTTTTGTGATAATTGTGGGCTGAAGTATTCAGAATAGTAATTTTCTTTTGTTGTTCGGATGAGTAGATAAACTCTATTCCTCAATCTTTTGTATAGGTTCTTATTGTTCAGTTTGTTTGTATTGTTCAGTATTTTTAGCCGCTTTCCATTGTTCAAAAGCTATGTCTCGATCCACCATAGCTTTGGCAATTGCACTGTTAAACCACGGATTACCCGTTCGTCTAGATCGAGCTGTCTTCAAGGGAACAAAAGAATCATGTAAACCAACTATTGCTGTATTAAAAAAATCAGTTAATATATCTGGATCATCAATCTGATAGAAGTTTAACCAACAATCCTGTGAAACGCTTCATTTAAAAGATTGGCATTTATTTGATTATAGTTCCGATATTGATAAGTACCAATAGCCGGAGTTTTGGTAAAATTTAGCGATGCGAATATTGGAAAACACAGGTGCTTCCACTTGGCTGAAACGAAGCACGTTAGATTGGTCATTAGTTATCATCAAATCCAGCTGTGATTGACCATTTTCGTAGAAAAAAGTTGGCTCAGTACCAATACTAACTAAGCCATGCGTCTCCAGAACGCTGACAAATCTTCTAGTTTTAGCCGAACTAACATTTAAGAGATTCGTGTTAAAATCTCCCAATAAATATATGTTTCCATACATTGTTCCATATTCACGCATTAGTAAATCTAACAAACAAGAGTCATTGTCAGGTGGATTGTAAAAAGCACCTACAAGTAAATTGCAATCATTAACCGTAATATCCAAAAGCATAAACTCAGTGTCGATTCCCCCTGATTCGTTTTCTGAAACTCGCAAAACTTTGAACTTAAGTTCGTTTTTAATTAGTACTGCAATTCCACCTCCGATTCGACCAACTCTGTCATGTCGAATTATTTGGTACCCATGTACACATAAAACGCTATCACTAATTTTCTCGCTTAGCCATGTTTCACTAATGCACATGACATCAACATTAGACACAGATAAAATATCACGCAACTCATCTAGCTTCGTCAACTTTCTAGCACATAAGCTCTGACTGTTGAAACAGGACAAAGAAATTTTTCCAGGTATTAGAGCTGATTTCATGACCACTCCTGGTAAACACAAATTCGCAGAGGTGTTTTGATTGGAATTACTAGCCATTATCTATTTGTTGAGAGACATATTGTCGAAAGAAACATAAAAAGAGCACTATCCCACCACACTTAAACATAACATCTCTCATCATAACTACAGCAATGACGCGAAAAAATAAAGCAGATTTTTAAAAATCATTGCGGCAACATATGGGCACCATATCCCAAGTAACAGCATATAATAAAGTAGCACGGTAGTTGTTTCAGCCTTCACACATTTGCGTAACAGCAACAGCAGCAGCATGCACAGTCCCAACAGCAGCAACCAACAGCAAGGTCCCCACCAGTAAATACTAGTGTTTATGTTTAACTTTCAGGAGGGGATTCATGGGAATCAATGATGGGATTGGAAGGATAAGAGCTTTTATTTGGGAAAAGGTAATGTTGTTGATGACTTTCAGGAAGGATACACAGGAAAAAATTAGGAACGGATTGGAAGGATTAGTAGTAGCTTTTAAGGAAAGGGTAGTTTATTTTTCAAAAGTTGGTCCAGCATCCCTTAGAGTTCTTTTTTGCTAGTCAAAAGACTGAAGACTGTGTGTTGCTAAGGCCTGGCCTGGTTGTCACACCAGTGGAGCAGACTGGTCCACATATACATCGCCCAGAACCGTTACGTCAGGCGAACATGAGCAAATAAGCTAACATACAAAATGTGTGTAAACTCTTTCAACCGTCATTTCGATAAGGAAACCTAACTAGCAACCATTTAGAGATGGCGCAACGATCGAACTCACAACGCTTGAGTACAAATGACAAACGCCAATAATCCCTTTTAGATAGCAATTGCTGCAGCAATGGGGCACATTCGGTGTAGTACTAGATTTGTAGTAATGAGCTGAATGGAAGCAATTTATGAAGTACTAGATTTGAAGTAGTGAGCTGGATTTGTGTATGGTGAGATGACTAATTCTCCATTTTTACAATAAAATGGGTAAAACAGCGTGGGTATCATGATTTCTTACTTAATTTGATGCTGTTTGACCAAAGTTTGGGTTAATGTATTGTTGAAGTTGCAAGAAATAAATAATACAACAACACAGTTCAACAACTTCAACAAGACAGTTATCCAAACTTTTGCTCAAACAGCATCAAATTAGTCAAGAAATCATATAACCCACGCTGTTTGCCCCATTTCATTGCAGAAATGGAGAATTGATCATCTCACCATACAAAAATCCAGCTCACTACTTTCAATCTAGTACTTCACTGATTGCGTCCTATTCTCTGTTTTTTTTGTAATAAACTGGTACAAACAGCGTGGTGCCACGTGTTTTGAGACGTAAGGACTGTATCGTTAATTATGAGTACACCTTTGAGGCTCTGTATTAAAAAGACTATGCCTTATTTTGACAACTGCTATGTGTCTATGTGTTGCTAACGTTGTAAACAAACGATAACCTTCATTAAAAGTTCAAGTTTTTCCTCAAGTGCAACAATGCGAGAGTTTACGGAGGAGAAGCGAAAATCGATTGTGACCAGGCACTGCAATAAAAAATGATCATCGCTAAGAAAATTAGCAAAAAATGAATGTGTTAGGGTTTTTGTTGTCCAAAATGCTATCAAACGATTCGGTATGCATAACACACTGAAAGACTCACCCGGACGTGGGAAAAAAACAGGTGTGTCCAAGCCAAATTTGGACAGCAAAATTTGCAAAATCGTTAAAGGAAAATAGGAGGTATACATCAGAGATTGAGCAAAAAAGTGTGGAACGTTTGTTGGTATGGTTCAACGCGCCAAGGAGTGTAATTCCCTGAAGACCTACACAAAACAGAAATGTCCAAAACGCAGTCAAATTCTGGCGAATTGATGATGATGATGATGGTTTCCATTCATTGTAGCACGGTACTAAGCCCGATAGCAATGGGCTGTCCATCCAATGTGATTTGATCAAGCAAAACATTATAATTATACAACCAAGATCATACAATTATATATAGTGCAAGCCATCGCATTGGAGGATGCCCCAATGAATGTGAAAAAGAAGAATCTGTCATTCTCCACATAAAAGTTATAATAAGAAGTTGGCATCTCCACTCTTCCCAACCATTATGTTTCGATTGACAGCTCTTATTTCCCTCCACTCCCAAAAATAGTTGTTTTATACCAAGTGTTTTATAACATCAAAAAAGTATCATATTATAGTTTTCCCTCATAACTTACCTATTTTTCTCGTTCATTCTTGCTAGCAACGAATCTTACCAAGTATCCACAAACTCCCAGGTCAAACCAAATGTGATGATGATGATCCTTCAATGTAATAAACCATTACTCATAATAGCATCACATTCCAAATCATCATCATAAATTACTCCACTAATTTCACAAGAATCACATGGAGAATAAATACGGTATGAATGTTCAAATAATTTCGATTCTAAAAGCAAATTCACATCATCACGCGATCCAAAAACAATTCTAAGCTTGTCAATTGAGACTTTTTTAATTTCTTTTATAGATTTATACCTTTTATAAAATCAATAAAACATTAATGGGTCTATCTGTTTTTCCGAAAATAAACAACGAAAGGACCCGCAAAAGTCTGTGGATAAATTTCTATTCGAAAAGGCTTCACAGCAGGGGAATCTTTAGGAGAAACATTCGGATTTGATTCTCCTTCATCTCCATCCGTTTCCATTGTAAATGAAAATTAATGGTACGATCGATTAATGGTTCCTTGACCTGATCAAAAGTTATGCAACAGGCTACCGTTTTCAATTAAATACTATTTCTATCACTATTAACGAAAGAACAAAAAAGGGTAATAAAAGGAAAGAAAATTGATAAAAAATAAATGTTACTCAACTCACGAAAACACCAACGAGAGAACTTGAATCAGAATGTCTTGAACACACTGCTTCAAACGTCCAAACCCTTGAAACTCGAGCCCCGTATTCAAGAGGAGGTATCGCTGCAAACTCCGCTTCCGATGCAATCGTTGCAAATTCTTCTTCAATCCGCATTCTTTCAAATTCGCCTTCAAATTCGCAATCCTTGGGAAATATCCTTCGCCGAATCCAAAAGTAGGTTCCGCTTCACACTTCGCTCCTGAAGTACCAACTAGAATACATCCGTACAGTATCGGCTCCAATTCCGCAGTCCGCAGTCAAATTCTGGCGAATTATGTGAAAACTCGGGCTTGGAAGCTGTACGACGATATTTTGAGCAAAAATTTCATGTGGATAATCATGGATGATGAAACGTATGTCAAATTGGACTACAAGGCACTTCCAGGGGCACAGATTTTCACTGTTAAGCATGGCACGGATGTTACGAATTAGGAAAAATCGTTTTTTTGCGTAAAAATTGGAAAAATGTGTTGGTTTGGCAAGCAGTTTGTCAATGTGGTATGAAATCGTCACGTTTCTTCACCGTCCCAGGTATGAACGTCGAAATATACCGGAAGGAATGTCCCCAGAAACTTATTCTGCCACTCATCTGAAAGCACACAGGTCCTACATTACTTTGGCCGGATTTGGCATCCTGCCACTATGCGCGTGACACCTTTGACAGGTATGAAGTAAACAATGTTCAATTTGTGGAAAAGACAATGAATCCTCTACATTGCCCGCAAATAAGGCCCGTTGAGAAATAGTTAACTTTGATGAAAGGGAAACTACGGAAAAAGGATAGAGGAGCAGAGGACGTCACAAAATTCAAGAAAAACTGGGTCAACGTTAGCAAACCATCGTCGGCACGGTTGTCCAAAACCTTATGAAGCACGCCAAGAAGAAAGTGCGAGAGGTGGCAAGATCCACGAAAAATTAAATATACAATCATGTCATGGGCTTTTCTGATGATCAATAAACAATGTAGTTGAATTTAATTTACAAAATAAATAAAACATTTTGAAATACAGCAATTTTCAGGTGTACTCATAATTAACGATACAGTCTATCGCCTGGGTTGGATGGTAGACAATCGCCCAAAATGGAGATCTATCAATTCGGGCCTCTGCACCACCATGGGTGGTCAGGATTAAAGGTAAGGAAGTCCAGAAGAAACTGTGGTCATAAAACATATTCCATTGGATTCATTCCTGCACCAAATGAACCATGTTATTATACGCTAGTAGAACCGGTGGTTCTCTAAGGAAACGAGACGTCAACCTTGCTCGAAGAGGACTTGCAAACTATCGAAGTTTTCGAACAACGTATGATTCGGTGGTGTACAGGAGAACGATGTGTTCTGTTAAAAATTGAAGCACGTGCTCCCTGGCTTGTACGATAGACCCAGTATCTTCAAAGTAGCTAAGGCTAAACGGATACGGTGGACAAGGTCTGTTACGAGAATCCAATGGAACATTGCAGAAACAGAGAATTTACTATCTCACCATACGAAAATGAGCTCATTTCTATAAATCTAGTACTCCACCAGACATGCCCTGTTGAGTAGAAACCGAGTACAAGTTTTTGGGTACGGATGAAATGCTCATATTCGTATCTAACAATACAAAGGCTCAGCAGATTCGACATGAACTCGGGTTCTGCTCAACAGGGTATATCTGGTGTGCAAACAGTGCTGAAACTATGCTTTCCTGTCTAATTTGCTGCTGTTTGAGAAAAACTTTAGGTCACTGAACAACACAGTTCTACATTTCTTGGCTTATCAACAATACAGCGACTCCAAGTTCTGCCCAAACACCAGCAAATTGAACAAAACATCATAATAGGTCGCGATCGGTGAAGTACTAGATTTTTAGTAATGACCTGAATTTTTGTATGGTGGGATGATGAATCTCCGTTTCTGCAATAAAATAGTTTAAAAAGCGTAGGTATTATGATTCCTTGCCTAATTTGATAACTCCACCAGACATGCCCTACTAAAATTGTGTTGTCTCTTTTTATTCGTGAATTTTAACTTAATAGCAAATTCTTCACAGATGTCATTTTAAAAAATAAATTAAGAACGTGGTTTTACAAATATCGTTAAATTCATCCCAAATACAAAAGCCAACAATCGGATTTGCTGACCATCACACAAAACATCCACTAGAAATCGCACGGCACGAACAACAGCTGCTGCAATCGTAAAATCCGCCGTCAACAGCGGAATTCGTGCCATGAGTAAAAAAAAAACAAAACAGAAATGAAAGGCTTCATACGCAGAAACCAAATTTTCAACCTTCCAAAAGTTACTCGGTAAGTAAACATTTAGCAGGCAATCAGCTTATAGCTGCACGCTGCGCAGGGTTTTCGATCATCGGTTCCATCGCCATCCACCGTCACCATCGCCGTCGTCGCCGCCGAGTCCAGTCCAGTCAGCAGTCAGCGTCGCAGAGTAGTAGTCATTCAGCCCACCAGTTCGCCAGCAGGTTTCAAAGGAAGGAGAAAGTGCAAACAAACACACTGCTGATTGTTGCTCGGTCGTCCATTCAAAGAAGCGCGACCCAGGCTGAAGAGTGACTAGACCACTACTGGTAGCTTCGACATACAACCAATCCTCCACGAGTCGATATGGATTTATGAAAATATCGGCTATAATGGAAAAAATGCTTTTGAAAAATAACTGTATTCTCTATTTCTTGGCTGTCCAACAACACGGTTTCCCAAAGTTTGCTTAGATATCAAACTAGACAAGAAATCATATCTACTACCTATCCATTGCAAAAACGTAGAATTTATCATCTCACCATACAAAAAACCAGCGCATTACTACAAATCTAGTACTCCACCAGACCAGCGTAATATAAATTTACATGCACTACATGCACTGCTCAAACAGCATCAAATTAGGCAAGGAATTGGCTTCTTTAGTGGTGTTGAGAAAATTCCATATTCTGAATCTGCATGCCAAACTGAGCCGAAATCCAAATTTTCATCAATTTTGGTGCCCGGGAACCTATTTAAAAATCAATTTGAAATTTGTATGGGAGCGATTTGTCGAATCACCCCTCGTCGCATTTTGTACTGAGCGGAGCTGTCAAGCAGTTGCCCAGCTGTCAAAAGGTGATTTCAAAAAATTTCTTTGAAATTGATTTTAGATACCAAAATAAAGTTCTAAAAATCTGAAAAAAATCATAGCGGCTCAGAAAAAGGTGCTCTTTCGTTTAAAAAAAAAAAATCATTGAATGTTTCCTAATTTAAAAACCCAATTATAATACCCACGGTTTTTGCATCATTTTATTACAGAAACGGTGAACTCAGCATCTCACCATACAAAAATTCATCATATTACTACAAATCTAGTACATCACCGATCGTGCCCTATAGTAACACCACAACATTCGGTATGCGGCTGCCGCTCTTTATCCTCGCTGCGCTCCACGCCTTGTTGTACCAACCGGGTGGACAAATACGAATTTTTCACGCATGTTGTCCGGCATTCGTGCAACATGCCCTGCCCACAGTAACGTTTCACAGAGAGCAGCAAACTCGTGGTTCATCTTTCGCCAGCACATACCGTTCTCCTCCACATCACCGAAGATCGTCCTTGTCATGCGTACATGCAGATCCTCCTCGAGCATGGTTCATGCATTGTGTCCGTGAAGGTCTCATTAGCGATTTATATACCATATGGTGTGGGGGTGAATTTTTGATCCTTCGTATTTTATTACTCACATTGTTGTCAGCTGTCAGTAAAAATCTGAGGTAGACGAATCCCTCCATTGCCTCGAAGGTATCTCCGTCTATGGCGACATTTCATCCTTGATGAGGTATGAGTTATGCATGGGTATATTGTATTGGACGCATTTACCACCAGTCCGACCTTAGCTGATTCGCCGTTCAGCCGAGTGTCCAGGTCTGCCACCGTTCCAAATATTCTGGGGATAAGCATGAGCATGAGATGAGCATGAGATCAGGTAACTGTGTTGTTGAAGTTGCAAGAAATGAATAATAGAACAACACAGTTACCCAAACTTCTCAAACAGCAGCAAATTAGGCAAGAAATCATAATACCCATGCTGTTTGCACCATTTCATTGCACAAACGGGGAATGGATCATCTCACTCTACACAAATCCAGCTCGCTACTTTCAGTCTAGTACTTCCCCGACTGTTTCCTATACGTAGATGCTACTCCGTTACTGACAAGAACAGTCAAAATAGCACAGGGAACGAAGAGATGGTACCTGGTTGTAGCTTTCCATCCTCCATGTGCGTTTTCGAAGTTTATCTTGTAGTACCGATGCCGGCTACGTCCTTACGGTTATTGGGGAAGGCAAGGAATGTTAGTGTGCACTGAATGAAATTTCAAACATCACGCAACAATAATGACAATGTCGCAACCTGCATTTGCTGCGACATTCTACCCAGTAAGACAAAGATTTGTTCCAACCAGTACTGAAAAAGTCATTTCGGCATATTTAAATTCTACATCTTGTAGAACTGGTCTAGCCGCACAAGTTTTTCATATACCATATTCGCAGGTTCAGCTTCTAAAATGAGCTGTAAGTGGTTGAATTTAAATATGTCAAAATGACATTTTCACTGATTCCAACTTAGAAAGAATAGGAGGCAATCAGTGAAGTACTAGATTGAAAGTAGTGAGCTGGATTTTTGTATGGTGAGATGATCAATTCTCCATTTCTGCAACGAAATGGTGCAAACAGCGTAGGTTATATGATTTATTGGCTAATTTGATGCTATTTGAGCAAAAGTTTGAATAACTGTGTTGTTGTATTATTTTTTCCTGCAACTTCAACAACACAGTTATCCAAACTTTTGCTCAAACAGCATCAAATTAGTCAATAAATCATATAACCCACGCTGTTTGCACCATTTCATTGCAGAAATGGAGAATTGATCATCTCGCCATACAAAAATCCAGCTCACTACTTTCAATCTAGTACTTCACTGATTGCCTCCTATTGGCCGGAATTACATTTTCCAGGGCGAAGAGAAGGCCTAACAGTCCGTCACCTTGTCGCAGTCCCCGGTAAGATCTGAATGAACTGCATAGGTCACCAGTAACCCGTATGCATTTTTTGCACACCGTACATCGTTGCTTTGATTGGTCAGCTTCCTAGAAAAGCCGTTCTCGTCCATGATTTCCCATGGCTTTGTACGATCGGTACTGCCGTATGTCGCCTTGAAGTCGATGTACAGGTGATACGTTGGAACCTGGTATTCGCAGAACTTCTGGACGATGTCGTAATGTGAAAATATGGTTTGTTGTCGACCGACTGGGAAGTTCTCACATTCTGAATGGTCGACTTCCACCGTTAGTTGTTCGGTTTCTCAGATCCTGACTATCAAGCGAAGCAGACAAATGACCAACTATTTTGGGGTCATCTGGATTGGTTAAGCTGTGATACCATTACATTGTTACCCGCTGCTTCGTTGATTTATAGCGTAGGAGATGGATCTTTCCAGACGTTTGCTGCATTAACGTGGTCGTTTCTTCCGTTGCCCCCGTTGGTCGCCCTTGCCTACGTTCTACCAACAATTCAGTTGCTTATTGAAGTGCTGCTTCCATCTTTCAATCACCTCACGTCCGTGCTCCCGTCTTTATTCCTGAATATTTCAGTACGCTTCTGTTTGTAACGTCCCATGTTTTGTCGTGTTCCTTGCTGCAGCATTACCGCTCGCACTGCATTCTTCTCCTTCACAATCGTTCTGCACTCCCCGTCGAAACATTCGTTCCGTCGACTCCGGTTCCATGTACCCGATGGTGCTCTCGGCTGTGTCGTTGATTGCTGTTTATACTGTACTTCGACATTCATCAAGAGGAGGCACACCAAGTTCCCACTCGTCTGGCACCGCTGTCTCTAGATTCTGCGCGTATGCTGAGGCGACATCCTATTGCTTCAGTCGCTCTAGATTACACCGTGGCAGTCGCCGATACCGTACAATGACGTTGATAAAGAAGAGTTTTGGGACCACTTTGACTATCTCCAGGTAGTGGACCAGAATCTATATTGACGCTACGATCAGACGTCGAATATGTCGGAGAAGTGCCGTCTATCATTCAGAACGTGCTCAATTTGTGATTCCGTGATCTGCAAACCCATATGCATTGGAAATGGTGGAACCAGACTGATGCTGGCTGCAAACAAGCTTATTAGAAGGGAATAGAAATGCTATCTACGTGATCATGTGGTAGTGGCCAAATTCTTCAAAAAACAACCAGTGTCCGAAAATCAACTACCAACTGGAATATGTGCGTGATTTATCAAGTTTATGTGACGTTGGTTGAAACAATCTACGCAATTACAAATTTATCAAAAATAGATAATCACCTTGGTAAACACACACTTGCATTTGCAATATTTTGATTGTTTTTTCCTGGAAGTTAGTATCACATGTATACCCCTTTTAATTCCGTTATTTTTTGTTATCATACTCACACATGCAAACTTGTAAAAGAAATACAAAAAATGAAGCAGAAAGCAATTATTCATTCATATACAGGGTGTTAGGTTCCTGAGTGCAAACTTTTTAAAGGGTGATAGAGGACCATAAATGGTGAAAAAATTGTTCTACGCATATGGTCAAATCTCAACCGTTACGTAGTTATTGAACTTCCCACTCTTATTGCCTTAACTGGCAATAACTTGAAAATGGTCAAACTTATCGAAGTTTTTTTACCCTTACTCGAAGAATTATTGAATTTTCTATCAAATGGCATCTTTGAATCGATTGGTTTAGTTAAATAACTAAGTTTTCTAAAGCGAATAGCTCAAAAATAGTGTGTTTTAATTTGTTTTTGTCAATTATCTTTGAAAAACGCGTAATAAACTAAAATTCTTTCTTAGGCATAGTTGTGACCCCTGCTTCACTCTACAATTCGTTCTTTGACATCAAACTTCTATCTCTTATCGTTTTGTTGCAATTTTGATTTTACCTTCGCATTTCAGATCATAAATTTGCAACTGTAATGGAAAGCACTTTTTTGCGCATTGTGCCGCACAATTAAATCGAAATTGCAAGAAAACGATAAGAGCTAGCAGTTTGGTGTCAAATAACGAATTGTAGAGTGTAACAGGGGCCACAACTTTGCCAAAAAAGGAATTTTAATTTATTGCGCATGTTTCAAAGATAATTGACAAAAACCAATAAAAATACATTATTTTTAGCTATTTTGCTCTAGAAAACTTAGTTGTTTAACTTAACTAAGCCAATCGATTCAAAGATACCACATTGGCGTAGCTAGGGGGGGTTCCAGGGGTGCCTGGCACCCCCTAGAACAAATTCGGCACCCCCTAGAATTTTTCCTTGACAGACACCTAAAAGTTAAAACTTCACACAATAATTCCAATATTTATGAATCGCACATTTGAACAAAACTTAAGCACACACGGAATTACTTATACCAGTTGTACGTTTTGGCGTTTTGGATATTGGTAGGAATAATCAACAGACTTATCCATGCATTGCTCCAGAAATAACTCTATCCATTTATACAGTGATTTCTCTAGGTTTCCTTTATGGATTCCTCCCGATATTTCTTCAATAAACTTCCCTTAGCTTTCTCTAGGCAGTCTTTATGGGGTTGTACATACTAGAAATTTCCGTGGAGATTGATCCAGTAATTTCTCCTAGGATTTCTTTAGAAATTTTTACTATGATACTTCTGGAAATTACCCTAGGGATTCCTCTAAAAATTTCTATTGGGATTCCTTCATGAATTCCCGGTGGGATTATTCAAGACAATCTTCCTGGGATCCTTTCAGAAGTTCCTCCGGTGATTCTTCCAGGAATTCCTATGGAGATTTTATTCAGAGATTCTTCCAGAAATTCCTCATATTCCTCCAAGAGCTTATGTTGGCCTTCCTCCGGAAATTGGCTTTTTAGGGGTGTTGATATAATTCCATATTCTGAATCTACACGCCAAACTGAGCCGAAATTCAAATTTTCATGAATTTTGTTGCCCGGGGACCTATTCAAAAATTCAATTTAAGTTTGTATGGAGGCGATTTGTCGAATCACCCGTCGTTCCATTTTGTACTGGGCGGAGCTGTCAAACTGTTGCCCTACTATCAAAATGTGATATAAAAAATCTCTTTGAAATTGATCAAAGGTGTCAAAATGAAGTTTAAACAGAAAAAATCATAGTGGCTCAGAAAAAGGTGCACTTTCGTAAAAATTAAAAAATCGATACATTTTTCAAAATTTAAAAACCCAATTGTGGCTAGGATTCCTCAAGCAACTCCTACTGCGTTTTTTCCAGTAATTTCTCTTAGAGCTCCTTCAAAAATTCTCACTATGGTACCTTCAGGAATGCTACTAGGGAATTTCTTCCGAAAAATCTTCCTGGGATTTTTCTGAAAATCCCTTCGGTCATTACTCCAGAGATTTCTCCAAGGATTTATCCAGGACTTCCCCCAGAGGTTCTTCCAGAAATTTCATAGGGGAGTTCTTCAAGAACTTCTATTGACCTTCCTCCATGAATTCCAGCTGGAATGCCCCAAGCAATATCCATTTGGACTCCTTGATACTTCTAGAAATTTCTCCTGGCATACTAACTTACTGCAATGTTTTCGGGAAGTCTTCCTGAGATTCCTCCAAAGATTGCTCCAGTATACTTCCACCGATTCTTTCAAGGAGAACTGTAGGTATTCCTCCAGGCATTTGTTAGAGGAACTTCTCTTAGGATACCCCCGGAATTCCTCCTGATTCTAGGATTTCTATAGAAATTACTTCTATGATATCTCCCGGAATTCTTCTTCCAGAAATTCCAAGTGTGGTACTTCAGAAATCATGCTACGGATTCTCCTGGATTCTCCTTTCCCTTGGCTTCTTTGCTGGTATTTTTTTTCAGGAAAGCTTCCTGGAATTTTTGCAGAAATTCCTTCGGTTGTTCAACCAGGGATTTTTCCAAGATTCCTTCAGAAATTCCTTTTGGCCTTTCTCAAATAAAACCTCAAACAACTCCTCCTGCGGTTCTGCCAGCGATTCCTCCAGAAATTCGTACTATGATACGTACAGAAATTCTTCTAGTGATTCCTATACGAATTTATCCTAGCATTATGGATAAAATTCTTCCGGGAAATCTTCCTAAGATTGCGTCAGAAATTCCTCCTGCGATTCCTTCAAGACCATCTCTATAGATTTTTTCAGAATACCTCTACCGATTCTTGTAGATATTCCAAGGATTATTTTCTTTGGATTCCCCCAGGCATTCATGGTGGGGTTTCTCTAGAAATTTCTGTATAAGAAATTTCTTCAAGCAATTCCTTCTAGGATTTCTGGTGATATTTGTACAATGATACATCCCAGAATGCCTCTAAGAATACCTCCTGATATTTTTCCTGTGATTTTTTCAGAAGTTCTCCGGTAATTCCTCCATAAATTTCTCATGGGATTCCTCCAGGAACTTCTCTTGGCCTTTCTTCAGGACTTTCAGCTGAGTTTCTCAAGCTATTCCTGCTGTGGTTCTTCCAGAAATTCCTCCTAGGAATTCTCCAGAAGTTCTTACTTCCCGGAATTTTCTAGGGATTCTTCTAAGAATTTCTCCAGGGATTCCTTCAAAAACTAGCTGAGATTATTCAGGGCAATTTCTCTAGGAGCCTTGCAGAAGTACCTTCGGTATTTCCTCCTGGAAATCTCAAAGGATTTTTTTCCTGGGATTTCTTCAAATATTTCTCATTAGATTTCTCCAGAAACTCCTCTTGACTTTCATCCAGGAATTCCTCCTGGGATTCCATAAGCAATTTCTGCTACTTCTAATGTTTCAGGAATGCATCCTAGGCCTCCTCCAGAAATTTTTACTCTGATACTTTCAGCAATCCCTCTAGGGATTTCTCCTGGCATTCTTGCTGGGATTCTTCTAGGCATTTTCCCTCGGATACTTCCAGAAATGTCTTTAATTCCCAGGGATTTTTCTAAAGACTCATCTAGGAAGTCCTCTTGAGTTTTTATTTATTCATGGATTACTCTAGAAATTAATCATGGTATTACTCCTGGACAGTGGTGGGCACGCTTGCCGTTAACCGTTAACGCATTTTGGACGAGCATTTGCCTCAATTTTCGCCAAAGTCACTTTAAAGTTCACTTTAAATGTTCTCCAATCTGCAAGTGAGGTATATCTTTTTACTGAGGTGAAAAAAGATTAATTTAAACTTGAAGTTTTCGAGTTATTGAGTGGCAAACGCAATTAAATGGTTAACGGATAGTTGTCATTAACCGTCAACCGTTAAATTGAGTTCGTCTCTTAATAACTCGAAAACTTAAACTTCAAATTGATTTTATTCCACACATCACTTGCAGATTGGAGAACATTGACAGTGAACTTTTATGTGACCTTTGCGGAAATAGAGGCAAATGTTCGCCCGAAATGTGCTAACGGTTAACGGCAAGCGTACTCGCCTCTGCTCTTGGAACACCTCTTGACCTTCCTCAAGGAATTCCAGCTGAAGGAATTCCAAAAGAAACCTATAGAGAAATCCCTAAACAAATTTCGGGAAAAGTTAAAATTTCCAGAGAAATCCCAGGAGGTGCTACTAGAGAAATCTCCAGTGAAATCCTATAGGAATGTGAGGGAGAAACTAGTAAATTGAGAAATGAATTTGTGATTAAAAAATCGCGTTCTGATGGGATTCGAACGACTTTGTACTCGCCAGACCGCAGTATGGCCATAACTTTGAGCGTTCGTTCGGCATGGTTGTTTTGTTTTTGAAAGTTTCTACGGTAGTTTCATTGGGATTTAATCTGCAATTTTTTGGATTTTTTTTTTTATATAAGTTAAATGGCTATTCTTAATTTTTTCAGCAGTTTTTTTTCAGCTGTTTTGCAATTTTTTTCATGCAATTTTATCGTGATCATATTTTATTCCTTAATGATTTTATTGTATTTATATTATTTGCTTCCAAAAATTGCTGAATTGGAAATTCATAAATTCTGGACTGGGTTTGTTCAAAGGAAACCATATAAAATTCACGAAAAACTTCCTGAAAAATGCCAAAGAAATTACCGGAAAAAATCCATCAAAATTACCATAGAACTTTCAAAGTAGTTGTCAAAAGAATTCATATAAGAATTACCAGAGAAACACGTGAAGAAAATATTGGGGCTTTTTAAAGAATTTTCCGAAATCATCAGAGGAATTTCTGAAAAAATAAGAAAGAATTCCAAAAGTAATTGTCGTAGAATCATCGTGCAAGAATTTTAAGGAACCGCCAAAGTTTTTTTTTTTAAATAAGTTCCCGAAGGAAATCCAGAAAGAAATTCCAAAGTAATAATCGAAGTTTCTAAAATTTGCAAAGGAATTGCTGATGGAATTCCCAAATAAATCTTCAATGCAAGTAACATCGGAACTGCCGAAGGTATTCCAAAACCATCTGCTGGATGAATTCTTTTCACAATTACTGAAGAAATGTAGAAGAAATTGTCTAAAAAATTTTCATTAAAATTAAAGAAACGATGTATAACAGAACTTCTAATGGAACTGACGATGAAATTTTCAGAGGATGCGTGAAGGTGTTTAGTATCAAATAAATTTTTAAATAAATTGCCGAAAAAGAATCAAAGATATTACCGAAGAAATTTGCCAAATCCAAAGGAATTACTGAGAGATTTACAAAAGAAATCTTAAATGAAATAAATTGCAAAACAATTGCCGGAAATATTCCCCGAGGAATTACCAAAAGAATGTTTTGCCAAAAACACAAAATTCTTGGGTATTCGAAATTAACGAAGCTGAATTTTTTACTGATTACTACAATGTTGGCTTTACGTAAGTCAAAATTTCAGCTTTATAGAGCATTTCGTTCACCAGATACACGAAGATCGTCAAAATCGGAATTGGTGCGAGCATCAGAATCCCGAAGAGAAAAATCGAAGTTCGCTCGTACCAAATTTCGGGTTTCAACTAAATTGATAATATGTTCGTGAAGCTTCAGAACGGAACTCAGGATAATCGAGTTAAAATTTTGTAGTTTTAAGAATCATACTCATAATTTCTCTGTAAAAGTATTTTCATGTCCATGTGGTAGTGTTCAACGAATGAAACAAAAACGCAATCGCCGTTAATGCAAAAATTTATCCTGATTTTGCAATTTAAAGTATTTATAACTCCTATCATTGTTCTTGAAAACTATTTTTATAAGGGTTGTTATCATGCAATAAAGCAAAGAGGATTTCACGATAAATACAGATTAACGCAAATTTGGGGATGTTTCATAGTTTCAGAGATTTACACTTCTAATAATTGCTCTAAAAATGTATTCTTACGGACCTGATTGTTTTCAAGTCACAAAAAAGGGATTGTTGTGATGATTGTTAAGTTCAAACTAAAAATACAAATTCCATGTATTATACGCAATCGAGTTTTCAAACCTCACATGACGGGATAGTGTTAAATCAATACAACGGTTCGAATTTCTTTTGCAAAGCTGTTCTTCAAAATATAGGGTACTGGTTAAGCATGTGGCTCCCATTTTTAGCCTGCGAAAAACAAAGGATTGATGCGTTGTTTGTTTTGTTTCTTATTTTTGTATTTTTTTGTAAGCACGCATGAAGACAAAAAGAACGGAATCAATCGATGCCGTAATCGCTTGTTTTGGAATAGGATGAATATGGGAGCGTGAGATTACTGATGGAATACATACCCTAGCGCGTTTCAATTTGCGGGTTAATTTTTCCCGCGACGCAGTATATCATTATGCAAAGTAATTGAGGGTGGATCGGTAACACCTTTTACAAAAAAAGCAAAACAACCCGAAAACCACTGAAACTGGCACCCCCTAGGCACCCCCTAGGAAAAAATCCTAGATACGCCAATGAGATACCATTTGATAGAAAATTCAAAAATCTTTCGAATAAAGGGTAAAAAACTTTGATAAGTTTGACCATTTTCAAGTTATTGTCAGTTATGGCAATAAGAGTTCAAAACATGGGAAGTTCAATAACTACGTAACGGTTAAGATTTGATCATATGTGTAGAACATTTTTTTTTCAACATTTATGGTCCTCTATCACGCTTTAAAAAGTTTGCACTCAGGAACCTAACACCCTGTATAAATGTATTTTTTAAATATGATTAACATAGGAGCACTTCATGAACAGTAGGAACGGTTCCTATCCTACGACAATGCATAAATTTTTCTTTGAATGTGATCAACAATCCCTCCATCTAAAATAATTGTTTACAAATATGCATACGTTTATGCCTCTACAAATTATGACAATTCATTAATTTCATCAAATTTTCAATTGCATATTTCATGGATTAATTAACGGTTAGAAATTACCGCTAGACATAAATCAGTACTGATGGAGTCCAAGTGCACGGCTCATCTGCAATAAATGCAACAAAAAAGCGCACATGCAGTATTAAATAACACTGTCTCGTCGGCGCACAGTCGTCGAGGGGCAGTGATGGAAGGTTAAAAATCCTATAAGAATGATGCAAGTGTATCGCAATTCTTTTCCATAAATTAACTATTTTTAATGCTATTATGAATAACTGGATCAATTTGCACTTACCTGTTTGAAGCAGAATTTTGTTGACCAAAGCTTAACTTTCACTTCAATGTCCTAGCTGAATCCCGTAGAAATTTTTCTTCTGCGAATGATTACGAAAATCCTCACGAGAGCAGCGAGCAGCTGTCCATTCCACTACTACTACCTTTTGACGTCTGCTTCTGCAAAAACGAAAGGCAATATGCTATTCCACTCCGCAACAACAAACCAGTACTGCACACATGTGCGCGAACCACGACGACCAACCAACCAGTCTCCCGTCGAGCTAGTACTACACTTTTGACAGCGCACTACTCTCTGATGCGATGTATTATCCCCACGATATCCACTTTTACTTTCGTTTGACGTAAGAATATTTTTGTTTTGATTCTCTCTTCCTGTTAGAATGACTACCTACTTCGATAGAGCGCACATAAGCACTTGATTCACAAAAGTTGTCCACAGTTTCGTGCGTGAAACAATAAGACACATGCAATATGCTTCCTAACGAGTTGGGTAAGCTATTGTTATGTAAAATGGAAACTCATTCACTGTCGACACGGGATTGGTCGCTTTTTATGCACTGATAAAAACCACAATCCATCAACTAGTCAGGACCTCGATACTGTTGTCTGGATTCTGAAGCCTTTGCGTAGACGCGGAGATGATTAGGAAACTGTGCTAAGAAGCAATCCTCCGCCAATCAACACCATACACTTGTCTCACACTTATTAGAAAGGCTTTAAAAGCTGATCCTGGAGTGTTCAGCCGAACCACAACAGTACACACGAAAAGTCTGTAATAGACTGAAGTCGAAGGTTTCGCCTTACTCCGCACGTAATCTTCCACGCTGTTGTCCGTCGATCGTCGTCGTGATTCGTGACGGCCATCTAGCGATGTACAATTTCAGCGGTTCGGTTTGGTCGAGGCTGGCCGAATAACCAGTCAGCGCGAAAAGGAAACCCGCTGCTGGCACTGGTAAAGACCTCCCGTCTCGTACACTTGAATGTTGTTTTCATTCATCTCTGGTTCTTTTCTTTCGTGTATTTTAAGGGTTCGCACAACTACCTCTTTTCCAAATATTACCCGACGTGCAACAGTGCGACGGAGCTCGGTGTGTCTATACGGTGGCTTAATATTATGGCACGTTCGCACATTTGACGATGTTGGTCGCTATCGAGCGATCGATACTGGTACGACCATGCGCATGGCACACACCATCATATTACAAATATGTTTTATCTGTCTGTGCTAATAGTACAATAAGCAGAATGTTTAATTTTAGTACATTTAAAGCAACAAAGGTTAGTTTAAATTACCCGTTGATAGAATCAATAAGATGACTGTGATATATATGTTAATATATATTGAAAGCAACAAAAATCGGTTTGCTCGGTTTGTTTTTGTAATCCACAAAATCAGTCTTCGGAAAACTGTGATTATATTTTGTCCAGTGTGCACTGGTAAAATGTCCAATAGTCTATTTTACGAAATGACAACAGTGTTGATAATGATATTAACACTCACGGGCTTGGGCGCAACCTCCTGTCAAATTTTCATTCATGAAATGAGCGATCAGCTGATCCGAAACGTCTCGTAAAATGGCTCATACATTTAATTATTAGTTTTAATATTATTTACATAAAATTATTGCACCAACTTTCCAGGATTGTACTTCAGCATTCTCGTAACATGACCTGCCCACCGCATCTTTCTATTTTAGCCATCTTCAGGATGCTGGGTTTTGTGTAACATGCAACTAGCTCGTTGTTCATTTTCGCCAGCACAGTGTTCTGCTGCACTCCGCCATAGATTGCGCTTAGACCATGTCATTCGAAACATTCGGGAAAATGCATTAGTCTGGATCACATTGCACAGAGTTTGAGTTACCCGAGCAGAGGAAAATATCAAAATAATAACAACGGAATCACAAAACCTGTTTTTATATCTCGGTTTGTTATTATTAACTTATTAAGTCATCACCGTTCCATAACATGTTCTGTTGTGCAATCTTATTTTGTTATGATCGTGCTCTTGGTATATTTTCTTTAAATTACATTTCAATAACATGTTTTGTTGTAGCACATTATAGTGTCAGACTAGTACAAATATTTGATCATTAATATTACAACATACACTGAAATAAATTTTGTTGTTGTTTCCACCGAATCCATGGTAAAATTAAGAACTGTACCAACAATTTTCAACCGAATGCAAAATTCTGTTAATTGTACTGAAACATTGCCAATATTACCATGCGTGAAGTACCATTCACTAAAAACATTCTTGATGTTACTATTTTGACATTGTATTTTTGACCATGTTTATCTAAGACGCGCAACATTCAAGTCTACATGGTCGAAATTACAATGCCCAAATAGTAGAACCAAGAATGTTTTTAGTCAACAGTAATACACGCATGGTAATATTGACAATGTTTCAGTACAATTAACAGAATTTTGCATTCGGCTGAAAATTGTTGGTACAGTTCTTAATTCTACCATGGATTCGGTGGAAACGACAACAAAATTTATTTCAGTGTAACTAGCTTTGCAATCAAAACTACACCATTCGAGATTTTCGTTGTTCACAGCATTCCGTGAGGAACTGTAAGAGAAAATATTATTTTGTCATCAGTTCCTCTTCTTACTGACATTACGTTACAGTGCCAACTTATCAGCCTTTTGTTTTATAAGCACTTTGAAAAATATACCTGTTTTTTTGTCCCAGTTTCAGTTAGTTATGAATACGAAAATAGAGAGTGTAATAGAGTGTTAGCCATTTTATGAAACATTTTGGATCAACTGGTGGAATTCAATGACAAACAACACATTGTCGACAAAAATGTAAAAAATAAGTCATCAAGAATTCCATTGATTATTTTTAGACATTTTATTTTTATTGATTTCACTGTGTCAATCAATGAGATAATAATGTAAATAAATCTTATAAACAATGAACCACCTAATAAAGGGTTTCAAAACGACGGTAGTTTTTCATCGTAAGTTGTTTGGAAAATAAACAAGAACTATTGTTTCTCTCTGTTTTCGATAAGAAATCGCTTGCGACAACAATAGCGTCCCAATTATGAATGAAACATTTAACAATATTTTAACAATATTGTCACGTATCCCATTGAATGCATATATGGGACTTTGGAGGAGTTCCTATTCGCAACAGAAAAAAAGCAAATTTTGTTTTCAGATTGTTATCAATAACGTATTCATATCAAAATTTGTTATTGAAATATTTTCAAAATTCGCTGTTATTAAGTTGTTATTGAAACTAACAAAACATGTTATTAAACAGGTCTTCCAGGAACATTTTTTTGTTATAATATTTGTTATTTTGCCGCTTATGACAGACAAATTTATAACAGGATATGTTATGTAAATAACATGAAAATAACTCTTTCCGCTACTCAGTTATTTTTCCAAAATAACACATTTTATTATGCTGTTGCTATTCCCTTCTGCTCGGGTAATCTTGCCGTTTTCCCATCTGTTTTCTGTTAAACTTCTGTAAACTCAACGCAAACGTATTTATTGCGCGGGCTTCTAACCAAACGCCTGAAAATCACAATTTTAAAATCAATGTAGCCGTTGTCCACATGGATCCGGTCATTTTTCCGTTTGTTTAGATTTGTTTTGAATAGATGCAAACCTAAATAGTAACAAAAGCCGATTCAAAAGCTAAAAATATCAATGCATTTTTTTCTCTATTCTTTCCAACTCACAAAAACTGGATAATGAATTATGCAAATCCGCACCCGGAAATATGGCAAACTTAGCTGAAAATAACCTTTTCAAATACAAATCATTCGAGGAACTGCTACTATACTTCGACGACAACATTGCGAGACAAATTAAGTGATATGATCAGCAAAGGGTGCAACATCCATTTATTACGTAACATCAACAGTACACCGCTTTTAACGTTCCTAAAAAATTTATGGGACTTGACGCTCAGCCGTACTATAACCCCTCACTCTAGAGAGCGTTACGTTATTTATGGACGGAGCATATTGCATCAGAAAAGTGGTGCGGCATATAACCGGATGATCCGTCCTTTGCAATTCTAATGCTCAAGATTGCCAGATAAAGTGTGCCATATTGCTGATCATCCAACTTGGGAGAATGAAGAAGATGAACCAGATCAGTTCCGCAAATGTCAAACTGCAGCGCACAAGGGAAGTGGAACCATCTCGGCATGGCTTTTTTTTCTGCTATAACTCAGCCAATTTTGAACCAATTGACACAATATTTGGAATGCGGTGAGATGCGTAGACTATCTAAAATTTCAAGTCAATTGGTTTGTAGGGCCCATATAGCCGAGGCGGTAAACGCACGGGTATTCAGCACGACCATGCTGAGGGTGACGGGTTCGATTCCCGGTCGGTCCAGGATCTTTGTCATTGTCAGAGGAAGCTCTCAGTTAATAACTGTGGAAGTGCTTATAGAACACTAAGCTGAGAAGCAGGCTTTGTCCACATGAGGACGTTACGCCAAGAAGAGAGAGAGAGAGTGGTTTAGAATTGACTAAGTTATAGTGAAGAGTGTCCAAAATACCGGCCACTGCCCAAGTGGCTCGCTACCCTATAATAAAACTAGACACAATATTGTATTGTAATTTTGATTGTAATACAGAAGATTTTTAGATTGTAATGTTTTTGATTGGTTTGAATTTACAGCCAATGAACTGTTTGTAATAGTGATTATATTATTTGTACGTATTTTTTTTTTATTCGTGCATTTTTACTTAGGCTAAATTATTGGTACGTAAAATTTGGAGATTTTTTTTATTATCGTACAAATTGGTACGAAAGTTCTCAGAATTTAATGGATTTTTTTTTTATTATATGATTTGCTTTGGCAAACCTGAGCGTTCTCCAGGAGGAGCGGCTCACAACAGCGTCTGATCCCCATGTTAGGGGCGGTTGATCTACGTCCGAGTGCCAGGGAAGGACTCTAAGCTCAACTGTGCACTATGGTCCTCCGGAAAGTAGGGGGTTGGTGTCAGGCCCTACGAGCAAGCCGTAAAAAACCATTGTAACGGAAAATCAGCAACAGAATAATACGAACCGAGACCAACGGCAACGACCCCAGCGAACAAAAAGGACTTGCGATTGGAAACTCGGTACCTGGAACTCCCGATCTCGCCCGCATACTCGCCGATCTACTGAAGGACCGCGGGTTCGGCATCGTAGCGCTGCAGGAAGTGTGTTGGACAGGATCCGTGATGCGAACGTTTAGAGGTAATCATACCATCTACCAGAGCTGCGGCAACACACGCGAGCTGGGAACAGCTTTCATCGTGATGGGTGATATGCAGAGGCGCGTGATCGGTTGGTAGCCGATCGACGAAAGAATGTGCAGGTTGAGGATCAAGCACCGACGAACCGACGTGACAGCTAGAACAAATAAATTCAAATTTGTTGTCCGCGACGTCATGATGAAAAATAGCCGAACACTATCGCCACCTCTATAACGGCTCGCGATGATTTGATAGCTAGAGAACAAGCCTCCGTATGTTCATATAGGAAACGGTTCGCGTCTGCGCTGATTTGACAGAAGCGATCGCTCACTTCGCTGGTCGACCGTTAAATTTGGGGGGGGGACAGTTTTGAATCGCCACTGTCAAGTCAGTTCGTCGGTGGATCAAGGGCCGATTCTTCAACTTCAGCATGATAAACGTGCACAGCTCACACTCCGGAAGTACTGTTGATGACAAGGACGTATTTTACGCGCGGCACGAACGCGAGTACGATCGCTGCCCAAGCCACGACTTCAAGATCATCATAGGAGATTTGAACGCTCAGGTAGGCCAGGAGGAGGAATTCAGACCGACGATTGGTAAGTTCAACGCCCACCAGCAGACGAACGAAAACGGCCTACGACTCATTGATTTCGACGCCTCCAAGAATATGGCCATACGTAGCACCTTTTTAACTCCGCTAGCAATGATGGTTCTCCGTAGTTGTATGTCCGAAAGATCGTGAAAGTATTGAGAACTTGAGCTACAGGTCCTAAGCCCTGGTAAAGGAGGAAGGTTGCGATGGCTGTTATTCATGGCCATCGTGTAAAGAAAAAATGGATAAACCCCAATGCCAAGGTGTAATGCGACCCGTGCCGAGGGCTGAATGGTTGAGGGGGTTCTAAACATGCTCAACCGCGAACGGAGCCTAGGGTGCACCAGGGCGAACACCCCAGTAAGCAGCCCTTACTGCACTACGGCGGGGCACTGGTGCAGCGGACATTTATTTCCCTAGCTACTCGTGGGACCAAAAATGAGTACAAATTCTACAAACAACCTTCAAGGTGACGACTGCCTCTCTCAGTCGTGTGAGAGCGAAGTGGAGAATACTCTGAGTCAGCTTGGCCTTACCGAAGACCAGCTACTCAGTAGTTCGCAGGAGAAGATGGAAATATCCTGCCCCTCAACGCCTACCTCCCGGAGCAGCACATGTTTCGACAAAGCTGATCCAGATCTACAACACCCCTCATCGACCGACTCCAACCTGCTGGACATGGAAGATAACGAAGATGATGCTATACGGATCGTCATCAACCCCCAAGAATCTTCAGCAAGTAGCAAAGGATCCGAAGATAACAAGGGTTCTACGGAAGCCAAGGGGGCTCCGAGTAAGAAATTCCCCACACTCACACGTTCGCAGAGGAAGCAGCTTAGAACTCTCCGGGAGAAGGGAAAAGACCGGAATGAGGCCTTGTCCATAATCCTGAATAAGGAGAGCGAGCCCACTTCCTCAAAACGCTCGAGAAACGACCTAGACAAATCCGCCACAGAGGACCCCAAACAAAAAAGGGTGAAGCACCATCTGGATCCGAGAGAGCGCGTCCAACAGTCCACAAACAGCGCGCCTCAGAAAAACGTGTCTGGACAACAAAACCCACCCATGAGGAAAACAGCTGGTATCAGCTACAGTGATATGGCCAAAAGCGTGAAGGTCGGGATAATACCCAAAGACTTTCCCACCGTCCAACTCACTACAGCCCAGCTAGACCTTCTACAAGAAGCACTCCTGCTCAGAGTAGTTCAACAACGAAACGAGCCAATAAAACCCAAATTCAACAACCTCATCTACAAGTCCGGTTACATGGTTCTAATCTGTAAGGATCAAGAGACTGCTGAGTGGTTAAAGAGAATATCCCCATCCATGAAACCCTGGGAAGGTGCAGTGCTGATGGCAATGGACGAAGTGGCGATTCCACGTCCAGAGATGATCCGAGCATTCTTCCCACAAAGCTCCAGCTATGACGACGACCGAATAGAGGCTCTCATCGAAAGCCAAAATGACATCACAACAACTAATTGGCGTATTGTGAAACGATCCATTCTGAAAGACATTCATGTCGAATGGATCTTCACAGTAGAGGGTGCGTCGATGGAAAAGCTGAAGAAGTCCAAATACACCCTCAACTACCGATTTGGTGAAATCCAACTAAGGAAGATTACAGATCAACCGACTGCCGATACCGCCAATCCGACTGGAAGGCCGACCCAAGAGCAATCTGAGGAGGCCTCCTGTTCGGGCAAGGTTCGGCTAACTGGAAGGCCGACCCAAGAGAAATCTGAGGAAGCCTCCGGTTCGGGCGAGGTTAGTAAATCTCACCCCAAAAGCACCATAAAGGCTAGTCAGTCCGCCTCTAAAGGAAAAGCTCGAAGCTTACATGCGACTCCCTGCTCTAGTGGTACCAAACCAAAGGTATCTAAACAGGGCAAAGGGAGTGCAAAAAGCGACAGTTTGACCACAGAGGCGAAACTGGCGGGCCAGGTCGCTACAGGGAAGAGAAACAACTCAAACTGTAACACCAAACGACACCCTGATGATCCGCAACATCCAAAGCCGGATAGTCGTCGTCCGGAAAAAAAAAGCGGTAACCCCGGAAATGGCGACTAAAGTTCTGCAAGTGAACCTCCACCATGCTGAGAGCGCCACGGGTGTGCTCTGTCGGAGGTTCACCAAAGAGAATCTAACCGTGGCCCTCATTCAAGAGCCATGGGTCAATAAATCCAGAATACAAGGTATTCCACAACACTCATGTAAGTTGGTATATGATGACAGCCAGCTTTCTCCTAGAGCGGCTATTTTATTACATAACAACTGTAAATACTTTCCAATTTCAGAATTCATAAAAAGGGACATCGTAGCTGTCAGGATGGAGGTACCTTCCGCTAGAGGGAGTAGAGAGATCTTGATGGTCTCGGCATACTTCCCAGGTGACGTGGACGAAATCCCTCCTCCAGAAATAGCTGCGCTCGTAGCCTACACACTTAAAACAGAATGCCGAGATCGGCTGTGCGGATCTCGGTTAAAGTTCAAATGCTGAAATCTCGGCTAAACGCTTGACGTTTAATGTTTGATGATAGCGGCACCCATGGGTGCTGCTATGAATAAACTTGATTTTTTGCTGATATCTCAGTTAAGTTGCGATTGCTGAGAGCTCGGCTGTGCGGATCTCGGCAAAAGAATGAAAATTAGCCGAGCTCAACTGAGTGTGTACAGCCACCGACACAACATCCCCTTCGTCATAGGGTGTGACGCAAATGCACATCACACCGTATGGGGAAGTACAAATATAAACACCAGAGGTGAGTACCTGTTACAGTTTCTCTCTTCCAAGAATATTGGCATTTGTAATGTTGGTGACAAGCCCACGTTTGAAAACCTCATTCGTGAGGAAGTTTTGGACTTGACTATATGTAGTCGGTCTATCTCTGATAAAATAAAAAACTGGCATGTTTCTGAAGAAATATCAATGTCAGACCACAAACACATCATCTTCGAATGGGAAGGGGGTCTAACGATAGAAAAAACGTTTAAAGATCCTAAGAAAACTGATTGGGAATCCTACTCAGCTATCCTACAATCTGAAGAGTACATCATAGAAAGTCACATCAAGTCCATTACACAATTGGAAGATGCGTCCAAATCCATTAAAAACAAAATCCTTAATGCCTACACACTTATTTCTGAATTGCCTGTTCGGTACTTTTTTGACGAGATTATAACAGCAGTACGATCTCGGTAGTTTCGGTAATCGATTTTACTGAGGCTCAGTAAAACAACTGTCAAAATCGTATGGAAAAGGTAAACAATGCATTTTTGCTGAACGAGTTCGGTGCTCAGCAGTTTTAATCTCGTCAAAAAATTACCGAACTCGGTAATCAAAATTAAGTGTGTACCAAGAGAGCTGTCCAACTAAATCAATTAGTTCGAGCAGAGACGTTCCATGGTGGAATAAAACTCTTGAGAAGCTTAGGAAAACTGCGCGTAGGGAATTCAATCGTGCCAAGCGAACCGGCGATTGGAGCCTATACAGAAAGGCCCTGACGAACTACAACAAAGAAATAAGGTCAGCCAAACGGAAATCGTGGATTCTAATGTGTGAAAGCATAGAGAATACACCCGTAGTGGCCAGACTCCAAAAAACTCTTTCAAAAGACCACTCCAATGGTGTGGGTAGCCTCCGAAAGACGGATGGTTCGCTCACTGTAGAGCCTAGCGATACACTGAGCGAATTGTTAAAGATCCACTTCCCTGATTCAATCCCTGAGTCGAGCATCGGCGACCAAGACACTGGAATTGCTGTCTCAGATCCACAAGAGATCCAATCATGGGTTTCTGGATCTAAAAAAGACGCAATAAAGGTTGCAAAGGAAGCTTTCACTCGGGCCAGGGTTGAGAGGGCTGTGAGATCTTTCGAGCCATTTAAGTCTCCTGGCATGGATGGAATATTCCCAGCGTTGATCCAAAAAGAGGAGAAAACACTGGTTCCACCCTTGGTTGAGATTTTTAGGGCGAGTCTGATTTTGGGGCATATGCCCAACGATTGGCGTCAAATCCGGGCTGTCTTCATTCCGAAGGCAGGAAAGAGGGATGAAGCCAACCCCAAAGCATTCAAGCTGATAAGTTTATCCTCTGTAATGCTCAAAATTATGGAAAAGGTACTATGCGAGTACATAAATCACAAATTTATGAAAGCAATGCCTTTGTCAAAAAACCAATTCGCTTATCAAAGTGGAAAATCTACGATCTCGGCACTACATACGGTAGTTCAAAAGATCGAAAAAACACTCAATGCAAAAGAAATTGCTCTTGTAGCATTTCTTGATATTGAGGGCGCATTCGATAACGCTTCTTATTCGTCTATAGGGTCAGCAATGTTGAGGAGAAAATTCGACCCATGCATTGTTACCTGGGTACATGCTATGCTAGCTAATCGAAAAATCTCCTCTGAGCTTAGCGGTTCATACATTACTGTTAAAGCAACAAGGGGATGTCCGCAAGGCGGAGTGCTTTCTCCTTTGTTGTGGTCACTGGTGGTGGATGAGCTTCTAGACAGCTTAGAGAGAAGAGGCTTCGAAGTGGTTGGATATGCTGATGACGTTGTCATTATTGTACGAGGCAAATTCGAAAGTGTTATCGTGGAAAGAATGCAATCTGCCCTAAATCACACTTTTTCCTGGTGTCATAAGGAACAACTAGGCATAAATCCTACAAAAACTTCCATTATCCTTTTCACCAAACGGAGGAAGGTCCAACTGAAACCCCTTTTCTTGAATCATACACAACTAGTTTATTCAAGCGAAGTAAAATATCTAGGTGTCATACTCGATGCAAAACTGAATTGGAACTCTCATCTCCAATCAGTTGTGCAGAAAGGTCTCAATACACTTTGGGTTTGTTCAAAAACCCTGGGTAAAAGATGGGGCCTAAAACCAAGTATGATCATGTGGAGTGGATATATAAAACCATTGTTCGTCCCAGGACTACTTACGCTTCCCTTGTCTGGTGGCCTAAAACTAATGAGGCTGCTGCAAGGGCGAAGCTCAACAAAATACAACGCACCGCTTGCATAGCGATCACTGGTGCAGTTCGTAGTACACCCACTTTGGCCCTAGACGCAATGCTTCACCTGCCCCGGTTAGATCAATTCATAAAGCTGGAAGCGGAAAAAAGTGCTCTAAGGTTAAAGAGAACAAAAACGCTGCTGTCGGGAGACCTTACGGGTCACCTCAGCATATTAAATGAATTTGCCATAAATCCCGCAATAGGAATTTGTAGTGACTGGATGGAAACGGTAGTCAATTATCACTTACCTCACGAAGTGCTCATTCCTTCCCGCCAGGAGTGGGAAGGAGGTGGACCCAGCGTTCCAACAGGCTCTATAAATTTCTTCACAGATGGTTCGAAAATGAATAATCTGACAGGCTCCGGAATCTATGGCCCTAGAACAAAAATCTCTGTCCACTTAGGACAGTGGCCCACAGTATTTCAGGCGGAAATATATGCAATATTAGAATGCGTGTTATTATGCCTGAGGAGAAAGTATAGGTTTGCAAAAATATGTATTTTCTCTGACAGCCAAGCGGCACTTAAGTCGCTTAATAACTACACTTGTAACTCAAAGCTAGTGTGGGAATGCATTCTAGCTTTGAAAAACTGCTGATGAGCTAGCTAGAAATGGATCTAATGAAAGGTTCATTGGCCCTGAGCCCTTCTGCGGGATCTCAGACTGCTCTGTAAAAATGGAAATGAACAAATATATGGTCAGTCAAATCACATCAAACTGGAATGCACTTCCCCATACGAGCCAATCTAAAAGGCTCGTAACGATAAACCCCAAGAAAACCCAACAACTATTAGGTCTCAACAAAAGGGATCTCAACATCTACACCGGTCTAATAACTGGACACTGCCCCTGCAGATACCATCTACAAAAGATCGGAGCAATCCAAACCTCAAATTGCCGCTTCTGTGACGAGGAGAGGGAAACATCAGAACACATCCTCTGCTATTGCAGTGCACTCACTCAACGTAGGTTCAAAGTTCTCAGCAAGCCCTTTTTAGGGCCTGCTGACATATGGATCTTATCTCCCAAGGACGTGGTTGGCTTCATAAAGCTAGTCTCGCCAGAATGGGGGAGTCACATACTGTAACTCAGGATCTCTATTCATCAATAATAGATGGTCTTGAGTTCAGTCGATACCAAGGTATCTCAGTGACAAATATGTTACTGAGATAACTTGCGTACCTCACAGCAAAAGGGTATATCACAATAGTTCTAAAATCTGGACGCAGTGATCTTCACCCGACAAACGAGAGAGAGAGCACCTTTTTCCAACACAGCCTCCCTTATCGTTACACCTGGAGATCAGCACAGCAAACGGAATCTCAAATCGACTACGAACGCGACGTGAATTACAGCTCTCGTTTATGCAGACAGCACGCGAGCTATTCATGGTTAGTTTTGGTGGAACGGGTGGAACGTATCCCGACTATACGAGTACACCAAAATCAATACTCCGTCCCACGAACTCTTCCGTCGTCTGTCACCTAAAACAAACGAGTTCGTGGGAAGTTATCAAGCCGGCTTCATCGATGGCCGGTCGACAACGGACCAGATCTTTACCGTACGGCAAATCCTCCAGAAATGCCGTGAATACCAGGTCCCAACGCATCACCTGTTCATCGACTTCAAAGCGGCATACGACAGTATCGACCGCGCAGAGCTATGGAGAATCATGGACGAAAACGGCTTTCCTGGGAAGCTGACTAGACTGATTAAAGCAACGATGGACGGTGTGCAAAACTGCGTAAGGGTTTCGGGTGAACTATCCAGTTCATTCGAATCTCGCCGGGGACTGCGACAAGGTGATGGACTCTCCTGCCTACTCTTCAACATCGCTCTGGAAGGTGTGATGTGACGAGCCGGGCTCAACAGCCGGGGAATGATTTTCACAAAATCCGGACAATTTGTGTGCTTTGCGGACGACATGGACATTATTGCCAGAACATTTGGAACGGTGGCAGAGCTGTACACCCGCCTGAAACGCGAAGCAGCAAAGGTCGGACTGGTGGTGAATGCCTCAAAAACAAAGTACATGCTGGTAGGCGGAACCGAAAACGACCGGATCCGTCTGGGTAGTAATGTTACGATAGACGGGGATACTTTCGAGGTGGTGGAGGAATTCGTCTACCTCGGATCCTTACGGCTGACAACAACATGAGCCGTGAAATTCGGAGGCGCATCATCAGCGAAAGTCGGGCCTACTACGGGCTCCAGAAGAAACTGCGGTCGAAAAAGATTCACCCACGCACCAAATGCACCATGTACAAAACGCTAATAAGACCGGTGATACTCTACGGGCACGAGACATGGACCATGCTCGAGGAGGACCTGCAAGCACTCGGAGTTTTCGAGCGACGCGTGCTAAGGATGATCTTCGGCGGTGTGCAGGAGAACGGTGTGTGGCGGAGAAGGATGAACCACGAGCTCGCTGCACTTTACGGCGAACCCAGCATCCAGAAGGTGGCCAAAGCCGGAAGGATACGGTGGACAGGGCATGTTGCAAGAATGCCGGACAACAACCCTGCAAAGCTGGTGTTTGCAACTGATCCGGTTGGCACAAGAAGGCGTGGAGCGCAGAGAGCACGATGGGCGGACCAGGTGGAGCGTGACTTGGCGAGCATCGGGCGCGACCGAGGATGGAGAGCGGCAGCCACGAACCGTGTATTATGGAGAAATATTGTTGATTCAGTTTTATCTTGAATTTGATGTAATACTAAATAAATGAAAATGAAGCAAATATCTATCAAATTATGCACTGTGACCAGTTTTATTTAATAGAACACAAGCTAGACATCAACGTGAAGAAAACTCATAAACTTTTGATTAATCATTGTTGAAATTTCAAAGGTGTGTTGAAAACTACAGTGGCGCATACGTCAACTATGCGATTATGGGCAGCGTAGACGTAGTTTGCATTTTTTAACTGTTTCAGTGGACTGGGTCAAGTTATATTAATTTTATATTGATTTCGCAATGTATTAGAACCAGTGTGATAAAAACGAAACGAACATCGTGATAAAATCGAAATGAAAACCGTGAATTTGGGTGAGTAGTGATTAAAACGACTAGTGATGAAACCGAAACGCCACTGTATAAGCATTATTGAATCTGTTTATTAATGTTATACGTACTAGATACATGTACGTTTTTCTTCAGATAAATTTAAATTAAAACATTTGATTGTGTTTTATCGTAAGTGATATCGTTTAAAATATGCATTTATGCCGTAATTAACATAGTTGAGTTTCATTATTGATTAGGTTTCGTATTAAAACATTGGGATGAGTTTCATTTATGACCTCAATCGATCCTTAGTAAACTCTATCCAGTTTCTTTCTGTTTTCTATTTTTAACCAAACTTTACTCCCAATTGAGATGTCAATTGGTTTAGATACTTTTTGCTGTGATTCAATTCTAGCAGTTTTTGACTTTAATTACAGTTTCCAAGTTTTTTCTTTGATTAGCTGTAGTTTAAATTCCATTTCATTAACAAATGATTCGAAGTTATATACTGCTTCCCGAATAAAAAATACAGTAGAAAAACCGAACGATATATTGTAACAGTACTATTTAGAACCATATTTTTACAATCGACACCACTGTAAAAATAAAAATACAAAAACAATAAGATGTAATGTAGGATACCATACCGTGAATTGTAAATAAGATTTTTACAATATATTATACAGGTTGTTAAGTATCGTAACAATATAAAAAAATATTTTTCTCCATATATATTTTTTTGCAAAACCATACTTTTGATTGTTAATGAATTGTTCAAAATACTGATACGTGGGTTTAAATATACCGTACATTGTATGGTACATGAATGGTTTCATACAATAAAATGTACCGTAAATAAATTGTTTTTAATTGTAATTCCACTACTGGTTATACATTTAATCAAATGGTTTTGGAATGGTTCTCTTTTGTTATGTTGAATTGTTTTACATTACATAAACCATATATTGCTATATTATCTTGCCATTTTCCTCCTGTTAATGGCATCTTAGGCTTATTAGATTTATTAGAATGCGCTTTGGGAATTTCCAGAGCGTTTTGGATAACCCTTCATATATAGGATCGCCCACGTCTAAGTCTGAGTAGTCTCTGATTGCATTAACAGTTGAAGCTTAGGCTCCCATTCCCCACCAGCCAGATAACCGGGTTTCGCAAACTAAGCATTATTTGTGGCAACACTTTGAGCGGCATGATGGAACTATGCCGAGCGCGCTAAGTGTTATTAGACCACTAATGTAGTTGCATGAAGTGGGTGACGAGGTACATAAGTATCATTACAGCGTGCTTAACCGTTATTGCAATATTGAGGCACCAGTTTGACTAAAGTTTGAAATGCATAACAACTCATGAGATAACTGTCAAGTTCGATTCAAATATAAGTTAAGTTAAAAAGCGAACCCGCAGACGAACCTATATTAAAAGTCATTTAAAGGTTAAATTGATGTTTAAACTTATTGCGCAGTTCCCACCCAACTGGACCCCTTTCGCAGTTAGTAAGTGCGGGATCGTGAATAAAACTGCGATTTTGCATCGAATCGTTTCGGTGTCTTCTGCGCACTTATTCAGCACTTTGTAATGCGCAGAAGATACCGACACGATTCGATGCCAAATCGCAGTTTTATTCACGATCCCGCACTTATACAAACTGCGAAAGGGGTCCAGTGGGGTGGGAAATGCGCAATATTCACTTTTTTTTTCTTTCCTTTCCTTTGCATCAAAAAAGTCACAAACATCAACAAAACAAAGCACGGAAAAAATCTTAAACTGAATAAATCTGGTGTTCGATTTGAATAGGTCGAATCTGCATAGGAATCACAGCAAACATACGATCTATTCAAATCGAACACCAGAAATAATTAAAAACTCACGGAAAAATAATGTTTCGGAAAAGTGAATGGTTCAAACGTAAGAAAAACAGTATAATATATTGTTACATAAAAATCCAATGTAAATGTATAGTATAGCGAACCATTTCATTACAATACACTTTATTGTAGCTGGTACACTGTATGGTGCAGGAATGGTTTTCACCATACACCCTATGGTTAGTTTTTATCCGGGTTCTATAGTGGTAGTTCCATGAAATTGTGGTGGTCACCTTGCTTGCTTGTCAAAAATCAACTCTAAAGGAGTAAAAGAGTGCTGTATGTGGTGAAGTACACTGTCGATTCGTTCGTTGGTTGCTCGATAGTTGGATGGGGCAAAACCCAACTAAAAAGCCCGGTCAATGTCAAAATCTATGTGAAAATGAGTTTGACGTCTGACCGCCTTCACATCGCACCTCTTATATACAGGACGTTTGTGCAAGTCTGTGAGTGTTTCGTGACGTATTTCTCGTCACTTGCGTGTGTCTAGAGCATTTTGATCAGTTGTCAGTTGACCCAACGAACGAACACGATTCGCTAATCGGGGCGCAGTCGTGACCCAACCAGCGAATCCAAGCTTTATTGTAGCTAAACGAGAAGTAAATTAGCCAATTGGGTTGTTAAGTGAATAAAATTTTGCTATTTTCTATAGCCTAATCGAAAGAGTTCATATTTCTGAGTATAACTTGATTTTATTGGATTCCAATATTTCTGAAGGACTGAAAACAAACCATCAGCCGTTAAAAAATTATGCAATGTACAATCGAAATCACTTGTAGCCAAAACATAGTCGTTTGTCAAGAAGTAGTTTTGGAAAAATTATGCTAGAAGAAAAATGTTTTTGATTCCGAGCAAATATGGGGGGAACAAGTCTCCCCAGGGATCAAGTCTCCTCAGTCTCCCCTATATGTTTTGATGGTCAAATTAACAAAACAGTTTTAACTTTCGTGGATAAAATGACAGTTCAATCGATAAAGTGACAGTTCAACCCAAACAAAAAAATCCCCATTCAAACTTTATATGAATTTTAAAAATAGTTCCCGGACTCCAAAAATAATAGGGGTACTCACTAAACAGATTAAATTGCTGCGTAAGGCATGATTTTCTGCTTATTTGAAATGTTTCATGATTTTGCGAATGAAATGATCAAAGATTGCCTTGGTGATCGCAACGTTTAATCAGTTTAATCAGTTTTCGCTGTTAAATGAATCCTCCTAATGATATTTTGGATTCCAACTATTTTTTGGGCGGAGAATGCGATTATGAGATAATCCGGATACCCCTAAAAAACTCAATTGTCCCAATCATCATGCTCATCGTTAACCAAATGTCTTAAATATTCATTAATGCAGCGGTGATTTCTTTCAAGACTGTCGATAGTTTGTGGGTGATAGGCAGTGGAGAAGTTTTGTTAAACTAATAATAATTCGCACATTGCAGTCGGATTTAATCGCTACAGGGCAAACGTATACCAGAATGCAATGTTCTACTAGAGCTGTCGGAGAGCATCCGACCGAAATAGTATTGTTCGACCTCCACTCGACCTTCACCAGAACGTACCTCCTTTTCCTCAGTCCAATCCGTTCATCCAGCTTCCGAAAGTCCTATCCTGGCCAATATCCTCAGTTCCTTAGTTCTTCATCATCGGCAGGCATTCTTCCTCGCATGCATGCAGTAACGACAGCACCAGTTTCACACAAAACACTTTATTCATTACAAAAACTACACAAATTTATTTGGACTTAGAACTACGTACATTTATTCTTAACACTAAACAATAACAAATTAAAATGGACAAGGGTTCGCCCCTTGCGACTGATCGCGACGACGTGCTAGTAGTAAACTAAACTTCTCTGCTACTCTCTGCTCCCGCTGACCGATGATGACCATCCACTCCGTAGTGGTAGTGGACCGTACCGTTGTCCACGTAGATGTGAAGCGGTTCACTACAACGACCGCATTAGCAATAGTAGCGCAATTTGATTTCGGAGTACCTGAACGCGGCGAGTATGTTCAGTCGTTGGTTGCGTCCGTATGGTGTCGTTGCAGACATCCTCACCCACCCTGAAGTTGCCGGGAAACTTCTGAAAAATAAAGAAACCTCCTCTCGATGCACTGGACGGAATCTACGAAATCAACCTTATTTATCCTGATCCTGCATTGGTAACAAACAGAGTTTGACCAACGGTCGTTTCAAACTGCCAGTAGATGTTCGCACTGTAACCACTCGAGTGACTCCATCTTCGCCCGGGTGCAACTCCTGAATCCGGCCCATCTTCCACTGTGTAGGTGGCTGATTCGACTCAACTACTACAACCAATCTTCCAACTTGAACATCAACTGCTGGTTGCCAATGTTTTGATCGGGCCTGAAGCTGGGACAAATATTCGCGTCGCCAGCGTCTCCAGAAATCCTGAAGCTGCCGCTGTACAAGTTGGAATCGCGTCAAACGATTAAGCTGGACGTCGCTGAGATCAGGATCAGGCATGGATAACAGAGATCCTCCAACCAGAAAGTGTGCCGGCGTCAACGGCTCCAAGTCTAGAGGATCATCTGAGAGTGACGTCATTGGCCTAGAATTCATGCAGGCCTCCACTTGTGTCAGCAAAGTGACGAAATCCTCTTGATGCACAGGATTGCTACCGACGACTCGTAGTAGATGGAACTTCGCTGATCGAACTGCTGCCTCCCACAAACCCCCGAAATGTGGGGCACTTGGAGGGTTAAAATGCCAGTATATGCCTTCGTTTGCACATTCCTTTGCGACAGTTTCACGATGTGTCTTTTCTTTCAGCAACTCGAACAGCTCTCGGATTTGATTTCTTGCTCCCACAAAATTCGTCCCGTTATACATCCCGAGTAAACATCGGTGCAGCGCCCCCGGCGCGCAAAGAAACGTCTCAACGCCTGTAGAAACCGCTCCGTAGACAGGTCTGAGACTAGTTCCATATGCACGGCCTTCGTGGCCATGCACACGAAGATTGCGACGTATGCCTTTGTCGGTGTCCGTCCACGACCAGCTCGCAGATACACAGGCCCGAAGAAATCGACACCAGCTTTCGAGAAAGGACGCGAAACGGTGACTCTAGCTGCCGGTAATTGGGTTTTTAAACTAAGAAAAAATCAATGATTTTTTATTTTTAAACGAAAGAGCACCTTTTTCCGAGCCGCTATGATTTTTTTCAGATTTTTAGAACTTTATTTTGGTACCTAAAATCAGTTTCAAACAGATTTTTTAAAAACACTTTTTGACAGCTGGGCAACTGATTGACAGCTCCGCTCAGTACAAAATGCGACGAGGGGTGATTCGACAAATCGCTCCCATACAAACTTCAAATTGATTTTTAAATAGGTTCCCGGGCACCAAAATTGATGAAAATTTGGATTTCGGCTCAGTTTGGCATGCAGATTCAGAATATGGAATTATCTCAACACCACAAAAGAAGCCAATTCTCCCATTTGTTGCTGCATTGCGGACGGTTTTGCACGAAAGCATCGCTGACATTGGTGGACGACCTTTCTCGCCAGGTTTCTGCCACCTAGCGGCCAATACCGTTGCCGAACCGTACCTAGAAGCAATTGTGGCCCAGCGTGGAGGTACATTTGATGATGATGCTGGAGGATCAACTCAGTGAGAGCGTGTCTTGCCGGTAAAACAATCGGATGCTTCGTTCTCGGCGACTCTTCGGAATGAGCTAATCGACCCCCGACTCGTAGGATGCCGTTTTCGTCCAATTGTGGATTGTACCATCGCAGAGGAGAATTCCGAGCCACAGGTGTGCCAGCCAACAACTTGCTGATTTCGTCCAGAAACGACTCCTCCTGAACCTTCCGAATGATCACCTGCTCCGCAGCTTGTAGTTCAAAACTAGATAGAAATCCTGTCCGTTTCACATCCGCTGAGCACCGTAAGTTGTTCAGGAAGCGCAACCAGTATGCGGTCATCCGTATTAACCTCGTAAACGATGAAAATTTGGCTAAAAAATCCGAAATGAACCCAGATTCCTTCGACGAAGTACAAGCCACCACATTGCGTCGTTTCTCCAACTCTTCTTCTGGGGTGTTTTTCACGGGTTTGGGCCAACTTTCAGGGTTTTGCAGCAGCCAGGTAGGTCCATGCCACCACATATCATTCCCAAGGATGTTGTTCGGCGAGATTCCACGTGAGATCAGATCAGCCGGGTTTGTAACTCCAGGAACGTGTCTCCATTGATCTGCTTCCGTCAAACCTTGAATTTTCGCAACTCTGTTCGCGACGAAAGTTGTCCATGTTCCTGGTGGTGACCTTATCCAATGGAGTACGCATGTCGAATCCGTCCAAAATTGAACTCGGCCATCTGTTTTCAGCGAGTCTGCTACCTTTTCCCAAAGTTGAGCTGCCAAAAGTGCGCCGCAGAGCTCTAACCAAGGCAGAGACTGCACCTTGAGGGGTGCCACCTTTGATTTCGAGGTCAAAAGGTGAACCGAAACTGCGCCATCGTCTCTCTGGCTCCGAACGTAGATTGTCGCGCCGTAAGCGACTGTTGAGGCGTCCGAGAAACAGTGATATTCTACGGATAGTGAACCTGGACCTGTGACACATCGTGGAATCCGAATTTTGTTCAGTGAAGGAAGTTGCTCGTGAAATGTTCGCCATTCCTCACCCACCATTTCGGGTAGTGGGTCGTCCCATTGAAGATTTTGACCTTCCTTGTTCTTCAGACACCAAAGCCGCTGCATGAAGATCTTGGCAGAAGTTATGGTTGCTCCAAGTAGGCCTAGTGGATCGAAAAGTCTCGCTATGAAACACAGCACCTGCCGTTTTGTGAGGATCTGATGCTCGTTGATAGGAGGAATGTCGAACTTGAAACGGAATTGATCTACGTTGGGAAGCCATGTTAAGCCCAATGCTTTCACTACTGCATCCTGGTCCCAATCAATGCCGTTCGAATCAGGTAACGCCAGATTTTCCCTTGGAACTCCTTCTAGTACTTCCGGGCGGTTGGAAGCCCACTTTCGCAGTTTGAATCCACCGCTGATCAATCATCATCGCGTCAACTTGCCTTCTCAATTCGATCGCCGATTCGACGTCTTCTGCTCCAGAGATAACGTCGTCCATATACACGTCCTCTTCGATAGTTGGTGCTGCTAAAGGAAACTTGTCCCGCTCATCGGACGCCAGCTGTTTCAAGGTCCGAGTGGCAAGATACGGGGCAGATTTGGTGCCGTACGTCACGGTTAGAAGTTCGTATGTGGAAACCTTCCCATCTGGTGACGTCCACAAAACGCATTGTAGAGGAGTGTCCTCCAAATTCGTCCAGATCTGCCGATACATTTTCTCCACATCAGCTACAACCATCACCTGACGAATCCGACTGCGGAGAACGATCGACCTGAGATCTTGCTGAACGACTGGTCCAGCATACAGTGCATCATTGAGTGATACACCCGTACGGAGTCAGCTTTGAGCATCTCAGCTGATATGCGATTGACCTCTGGGGCTCTGTTCGATTTCATGCTACGGATGGCTGTTTCTATCTCCTGCACTGATGGAGCTTCGGTGTTGACACAGGTAATGCGTCGAACCCTTGGCGGATCATGCTTTTTAGGTGTTGATGACGTGGCCGACACTTGAAAAATGTTTCCAAAATGCTCGAACCAGCGTTTCAGCTGGTCAGCCGGGTCGGTCAGTAACTGTCCAGACGTGTCTTTCACGGGCATCGTAGCATTCATCTTGGTCCCACTAAGGCGTCGTGAGACATCGTAGAGAAGACGGATGTCGCCTGTGTTTGCGGCTTTCTCGCCTTCGTTGGCTAGGGAGTCCGCCCACGCTCTTTTGGCTCGTCTACATGAGCGTTTCAGTTTTTTCTCGAGAGCCGAGTAGCGCTAACGGACTACAGCTTTGGCTCTTCGTGTTTTCGCTCGCTCTATCGCGGCTTTGGCGTTCCTTCGCTCCTCTATCTTCCTCCAGGTATCATCTGTGATCCACTGATTTCTTCGGGTGTGTAACTCACACATATTATTCCACCGATTCGGCCCCATTAAACCTAATGCTAATTCATGTGTCAATGCATTGTAAGGAAAAGGAATTAAATTAAAAAAAAAATCTGTATCTTGAACTTTATACTACATATATCTATGTGTACGTAATATGTATCAAAAAATCATGGTTAACATAAAAATCTGTTTGCAGATTTTTTTTCCCCAGACTAAGCCTGGAACACATAGCGTCCGTATCGTCGAGGTTTGCGTTTTTTGGCAGTTTTCTCATGGAAAATGTGTCAAACTACTGTCACGCACATGCAAACGTATGCATTGTGTGGGACACTATAATTACTTCACTCATGAATCCGGAGCATCCCCGAGGGTCCACAAGCCAACGTAAAAACATAGCCACAAGAGGACAAAGTCGGCCAACTTAACGGTACGCAACCCCTGTCAAGCTGTTTATTTACAAATTTTCCATCAGCCACCCCTCTTTTACGAGGGTTGTTCGTTTACGTTTTCCGCATTTTCCACCCACGAGTAACACCGCACGCACACATCTTCATTTTTGCATGCCGCCGCATCGACCAAAGTATCATAACAATCACATTGCACTTACACAACCGCAACTAAACGTCAAAGTAGTTATTTTCCGCACCAGTCCAGATTTTCACGCCGTAACATAAACACTCCATTAATTTTCGAGAAAAACCGAATAAAACTAAGGTTTTTGTAGTTTAAATTTATGTAAATTGAATTCGGTGGTGCAGTGGAATCAAAAACTGTAGAAATATCCGGTGAACGGATTTGTGAAGTCGTAAAATTCCTAACATATCGTGTGTGAAGCTTTGTTTGGACTGGTGCCCACACATAAACAACAATGGCCGAGACTTCGGATGCACAACATCCGTCGCAGCGATCGTCGCCGGTTTTGTCTGATAAATCCGCTGGCGGTGGCAGTGCCGATTCCGCTTCGGGCGGCCAGCAGACGGGCTTCATTTGTGGTGTGGTCGAGGGTTTCTACGGCCGTCCGTGGACTACCGAGCAGCGGAAGGATCTGTTCCGGAAGCTGAAGCAGTGGGGCATGGATTCGTACATTTACGCGCCCAAGGATGATTACAAACATCGAGCTTACTGGCGCGAACTGTATACGGTCGAGGAAGCGGATCACCTTACGGGGCTCATTACGGCTGCTCACGAGCAGAATATCAACTTCTATTATGCCCTTTCGCCGGGACTGGACATTACGTACAGTAGCAGTAAGGAGATAGCTATTCTCAAGCGAAAGCTAGATCAAGTTTCTCAGTTCGGATGTAAAGCCTTTGCCTTGCTGTTCGATGATATCGAACCAGAAATGAGTAAATCCGACAAGGAAGTGTTCCAGAGTTTCGCTTACGCTCAAGTCTCGGTAACCAACGAAATTTACAACCACTTGAATTGTCCACGGTTCCTGTTTTGTCCCACTCAGTACTGCAGCTCCCGAGCAGTTCCGACCGTGAAGCAATCCGAATATCTCAATACGCTGGGTTCTAAGCTCATTCAAAGCATCGACATCATGTGGACCGGTCCGAAGGTTATCTCGAAACTGCTCACCGTCGAGTGTATCCAGGAGATAACCGAAGTCATAAAACGCCCCCCGGTCATCTGGGACAATTTGCATGCTAACGATTATGACCAGAAGCGTGTCTTCTTGGGACCGTACTCAGGTCGATCTCCGGAGCTCATCCCACTGTTGCGCGGTGTCGTAACGAATCCCAACTGTGAATTTCACGCTAATGCCATAGCCATCCAAACGCTAGCATTCTGGAGTAAGTGCAGTGCGGACACGAAAATTAGTTCGTCGATTTCGTCCGATATCAAGCTGGAGACGGAGAACGAGGAAGGCATCTGCCAGGAGGATGCACCGGCCTTCTTGTCGGAGAATGTGTACCATCCGAGGTTGGCGCTGAAGAATGCCATTGCCAACTGGCTGCCGGAGTTTTATCAGGAGAAGGAAGCGTGGGGACCGATCAGCAAACCGCAGCCAGCTCTTACAAGTAAGTGTGATCAAATATAGATCGTTCTACCAATGTTAGCCCAAAAAAGTATGTCATGCTGAACTCAGAGTTGGCATCAAATCCTTCCCAACTAAGCTGAATATGATGAAGTTTCAGGCAATTTGGCCGACACAAATCCCTCATGACGAAGAGAACAAACCTGCCGATGATACCCTATGTCACCCTTTATAATTTTTAGAAAATTGGGGTATTTTTTTTTTTTAATTATAAACTTTCACAAGTTCATCTGGAAAATTCGGGGAATTTTATTTTGAATTATAATTAGACACCCTGTATTAGTTCCCTTATTAAGCATGTGGCTCCCATTTTCATCCTACGATAAACAAAGGATTGAAGCGTTGTTCGTTTTGTTTCTTATTTTTGTTTTTTTTTTGTTAGAAGTGAGCACGCATGAAAACAAAAAGAACGGAATCAATCGGTACGATCGGTACCGTAATCGCTTGTATTCGAATAGGATGAATTTGGGAGGGAGCATGAGATTACTGATGGAACACCTACCCTACGTGTTAAGGGCTGTTTGGGCCCGTATGAAGTTGATCATTAATATTAACTTCTTTTCTCGATCATCCTAGATAGCTGTGTAGTGTCGGTAGCGATTGTCTCAATTGGCTAAGAATAACACTACGGACCGCCTGTTCTGGTGGTAAGAATCTACCAACAGGTGACCGCTAATTCATGGTGTGATGCGGCTTCATGCTTACCGTGCCTAGGAATGAATGGCTAGAGGGGTCTAATAAAAACCTAACCGCAAACGGAGCCTGTGGAGTACCAGTGCGCCCTCCACAGTATGTTGCCCTTACTGCGCTAACCGGAGCAATGATGCAGTGGACCTTGTGTTTCACCGAGACAATCAGCTGCCCTTCTTTAGTCTCACTAGAGGCTAAATAAGGGCGGGATTATGAAGATGTTGTTAATAAGTTTAAATTTTCACCTATATGGTTTCGCATTATGCGATTTACAGAGTGTATTCTGTGTATCCTCGCCTTTGGCGTTTTCCAATCGATACCGATTTGGTTTTGTTGCTGTTGTTCTTTGTTGTGCTGTTGTTGCGAAGAGTTTAATCTTGCCTAGTTTGGATAGTGGCTACGGTTACGATAGCTCAGATCAATCTTCAGCATAAAAGAACACCAACAATCAATCTTTGCAGACTTATGCAAAATGGTTCAGCCCAGTGGCCTTGGTTCAAGAACCTTACTTCCGTAAGGGGAATTTCTATCTAGGAAACCTTGTGAACCCGGTGTTTGCTACTTTCAGTAATCATGAAATGGCAAATTCGCGTGTCATGCCTCGAGCCTGTGTGCTTGTCAACAACGCAATAGTTGCTACACTCATCTCTGAACTAACCACCAGAGATGTATGTGCTATCGCAATTGATGTATCTGTTTCAAACCTCAACAGGAAATACGTCTATTGTTCGGTTTATTTACCGCATGATGAACCATCCCCTACGGATGCTTTCAAACACGTCATCGCATACTGTACTTCAAAAGGCCTTCCGCTAATTGTTGGAAGTGATGCTAATGCACACCATATCATCTGGGCAGCTCAGACATTAACTTGAGAGGCTCCAGTTTGATGGAGTACTCAAGTAGTACAGATCTTGCATTACTTAACATAGGCAACCGCCCAACCTTCATGGTATCTGGTAGAGAGGAAGTGTTAGACATAACGCTTTGCTCTAGTAGAATCAGTCACGAGCTGACCAATTGACATGTGTCAGATGAAGAATCTTTATCTGACCATCGCTACATCTTTTTTTGAACATTTAAATGTTACTTCGCAATCAATGCGTTTCAGGAATCCCAGGTCAACAAACTGGGATCTTTTTACTGATTTGGTTGCGGCCAAATTTCATAGATATTCACCATCCATTGACACTCCAAGTGATTTAGATGATGCCGTTGATACTACAACGACCTTCATCATGGAAGCTTTTGAAGAAGCATGTCCTCTACGGTCTGTGAAGATCACAAGAGGAACCCCTTGGTGGAACTCTGATCTGGCGAAACTCAGGAAACAATGTAGAAAGAGCTGGAAAAGACGACATTCGGCTGGTTCGGAGGCTTTCAGGTCGGCTCGCAAGGCCTACAGGAATGCTCTCCGGTCTGCTGAACGATCCGGCTGGAAAAACCTTTGTACAAATGTTTCCAGTTTGAGTGAAGTCAGTCGGTTAAATAAAATCCTGGCGAAATCTAAGGATTTCCAAGTGAACGAACTTCGTTTGCCAAATGGCGATCTGACTTCCTCTGATGAGGAAGTTCTGGAATGCTTATTCAGCACACACTTCCCTGGATGTGTGGATATTACATCTTCGGATGAACCTGATGTCTTTTCTTGTAGTTACGATTCCCTGGCTTCGGCTCGGAGTATTGTAACTATAGAATCGATTGAGTGGGCACTTAATAGCTTTGCTCCTTTCAAATCTCCTGGGGCAGATGGGATTTATCCTATTTTGCTTCAGAAGGGATTTGATCATTTCAATCATGTTTGGAAAAAAATACTTGTTTGCAGTTTTGCTACAGGGTATATTCCCAAATCCTGGCGGGATTTTACTGTGAAGTTTATTCCGAAAGTGGGTCGTGCGTCGTATGAAGAAGCGAAGAGTTTCAGACCTATCAGTTTGACCTCTTTTCTTCTGAAATGCTTAGAACGCATTGTGGATCATCACATCCGTGATGTTCATCTGGCCAACGTGCCTCTTCATGTGAACCAACATGCCTACCAATCTGGTAAGTTCACTGTGACTCTTTTACACAAGGTTGTTTACGATATCGAGAAAGCTTTAGCTCAAAAGCAATCTTGTTTGGGTGTTTTCTTAGATATCGATGGTGCCTTTGACAATGTGCCTTTCGATGCCATATTTGAAGCCGCACGGAGTCATGGCATATCTTCAATGATTTCCAATTGGATTCATCAAATGCTCAAAAACCGATACCTCTTCTCGATATTGCGTCTAGCAGGAATTAGGAAATTGAGTGTTTCTGGATGCCCCCAAGGGGGAGTCTTGTCACCGCTTTTGTGGAATCTCGTAGCAGATACTCTATTGAGGCAACTCAATAATAGCGGTTTTCCTACTTATGGTTTTGCCGACGACTACCTAGCTTTGTTAGTTGGTATGTGTATCACCACCCTTTTCGACCTGATGCAAAGCGCCCTTCAGGTAGTTGAGGGTTGGTGTTGCTAATATGGCCTTTCGGTTAATCCGAATAAAACATCTATTGTTCTTTTTACGGAAAGGCGAAACCGTAATGGCGTTCGACCTTTGCGACTCTTTGATTCCGAAATCGATGTGACTGAACAGGTAAAGTAAGTTGGAGTCATTCTTGATTCCAAGCTTTCCTGGACACCTCACATTGAGTTCAGAATCAAGAAAGCTTGTATGGCCTTCGAACAATGCCGGCGAACCTTTGGTACAACTTGGGGTCTTAAACCCAAGTATATCAAATGGATCTACACAACTGTTGTTCGGCCAATATTGGCCTATGGATGTCTTGTGTGGTGGCAAAAGGGCGAAATGAGAACGATCCAACCAAAGTTAGGCCATCTGCAAAGGATGTGCTTAATGGCGATGTCTGGAGCGTTCTCTTCAACTCCTACGGCAGCGCTCGAAGTTCTCTTTGACGTTGCTCCACTACACATTCATCTCAAACAAGAAGCACTTTCTTGCACTTACCGTCTACGGGTACTCGGTCTACTAGAGGAAACTCCTGTGAACCGCACATCAACACACACCTCGTTGTTTCCACTTTTGGTGAATTGGGACAAAATTGTCCTTGCTCCAAGTGATCTTACAATAGGTTGTCCCAAAAATTGCACATGGTCAAAAAGTTTGGGGGCTCACCCTGCAAATGATAGCTAAGGGTGTTAGAAACAAACTTTTGTATGACGGAAACTTCCAGAAATGACGTTTAGAGGTCGCCCCGGCGAGATTTTTGAAAAATGGCCATTTTTCATAATAAATTTCATACAAATATTTTTTACCGTACAAAAATTGGCAATACCCACTATTTTTATATTTTTTGCAGTTTGATATGGATCCAAACTACTTGGGAAAAATAATTAACGACATGTTTTGCAGGTAACTTTTTGATACTGAATTTTTAAATTTACTAAAATATGCCATTTTTTTATATACTTTGCATTTTACCCATCATAAAAAGTATCTGAACCTTATGCTAATTTAAAACAATTTCCATAAAAAGATCGGAAATTTTATGAGGAAAAACTTTGCCGAAGACAGCATGGCGTTTTTTCTATCCGTTTTAGAGTTATTCACAATTTGCTATTTGGTGAAATTTGAATTTTTTGGTATTTCTCTAAAATGTCACATAAGAACTTCCCAAAAACACATACAAAGTAAAAAATCACGTATGCTCAACAAGTTTTTATCCTGATTGTGTTATGGAATTATGGTGACATCATTATTTGATTTTTGTTTTTTTTTGTTATTCAATCCCTTCATATAGAAATTAATTGGGAAAGATTTCTTAAAAAGCTAGCTCTCTTGACAAGCTTCGTACAGCCTATTGATTTTTTGAAGATGTTCTCCACAAAATGTTGAGCCATATTTTCGCGTTTATCTTACTTTCTTGTCGATATTCTCAATTATTTTTCTACATAAAGACGTATGAGTCCTGGACCAGTGAAACAGCCCTGGAAATAGTGGCAAAGTGCATAAAGGCAAATACGTTGATCCATGTAAAATTCAAATCGCGATTACGAACATCTTACGTACCAATTTTTAGATACTAAGTTCCAATTCAAGACATTCTGAAAAGCAGGACATGTCTTTTTTACATCTACTGATTTGAACTATCTTATCAACAACGAAAATAAGATACACCGAGGCAAATTGAAACGGGTGGGATGAGATGAACCAGTGAGTTAACGTAATGTTATACAAGGTTAGAACAATTTGATTACCATAACACATACACGGCATACAATAAGACAAGGTAGGGTATTATTGGTAAACAACAGCATAAACAAGTGACGTCATTTTTATCGTCCTATATGTTGATCAAAATGATAGGGACTACTAGAACGTTTTATTCATGTCTTTGAACGATTAGAACAACATCATTTAACAATAAAATCAGCATGTTTTGCGGAATGTATCACCTTCTAAATGGTATAGAAAATGTGCCGTGCGTTTGATTGTGTATTATGCTCGTATAAGCCATTTTACGAGACGTTTCAGAACAGCTGATCGCAGCAGCGGCGTCAACTGACAGAATTCCACGCACGTTTGTTTTGCTGGAATATCGTGTAATTTTTGAAAAGGTACTTGTTCGACAAATTGCAGATATGAGAAATTTGAGCCAAAATAGGCTCAAAAGCTGTTGTAGAAGCAATACAAAACTCAATAAATTATCAGGTATTTTTTTCGTTGCGATTCACTCGTTAACTAGCGAAAACAAATTAAATAAAAATTTCTAATTATTGTTTCAGCCACTTTCAAAAACTACGTTTGACTTGCGCGCAGTCATTAACCATCATCAACCGGATGATGATTGAAAACGTAAACATCAGAGCGCGTACTTCTGTCATTTGATTAGCCTCGTAAAATAGACTATAAACCATTGTCAGTACATAACCGTTAAAAATGCCATGGCCTACCCGAATAAAAAATACAGTAGAAAAACCGAATGTTGTATTGTAACAGTACTATCGCAGACAGACGTTCTAGCTCGAACAAATTTATTCAAATTTTCTATGTAAATTTTCACTAGCGACACCTAGGCAACCGATTGCCACAGTGCAGTTGACAGTTTGAGAAACCACATGCTTCCAGCCGCTTACTTACCACCCAATTCACCACCTACCGAAAAATAAAATCAAAACAAACACTGTCAAAATCATTCCTACATTTGCGTCACGTCACATTTTAAAGATGTGAATCTTATATTAATTTTTTTGTCAATGTTGTGTAATTCGTATTTTTTTAGATTTTTACTTTTTTTGCGATTGCAATATTTTACGAGTACTTCAAGACTGAAAAAAGTTAGGTCTTTAGGGGGCAACTGTAGCAATAAATTTACGAAAACGTCGGTGAAACCCAAAATATAGACATGTAAAACCACTGCTCCGAGGTGTTTTAGGAAGCAAGGTTTCCAAAATAGATCCCAATTTCTTAAACATCTCCTGGAATAATTATCATATCTTTCCCATAAAAACATCTGTCCTCAACGAACTCAGGCAGATGGGTATTGAGTATGTTTTCAGAATATAATCGTATAATCAACAGAAGCATGCACAATCATTGTCAAATAAGTGATTGAATTGTTAACCTATGAATGAAATGACATTTCTATCGTTAAATTTCCTCTGGAAAAATAATCTTTGGTTTTGTTAAGAAACGTTTTTAATTTTTTCTACAGAACTCAATAAAAACTTTCAAGAGGTTTTAGAGAAACTCGTGTACACCAAAATAAACAAGAAACTTCTTTTTATCCAATTGATGAATATTGTATACCTCTCTGGAGAAACAATTGAATCGTTTAGTTGTTGTTGTTTTTTTTTTTAATTTCAATTGTTTTGCATTTATCAATAAATTGACAAAACAGTTTTATGCTTTTAGAATGGCAGCTCATATAGAAGAAAATATCCCACAAAAACTGTAAATCTATTCTAAAAATAGTGCCAGTGCACCAAAAATCATGAAGTTAAGGATTTCGATTTATTCTCAAGTCAAATTTCAGATTATGAAGTAATCTCGATACTTTTGGTAACCCAATAACAACTACTCTAGGACAACTGTGTTTTATATAAGTTCGTTGAACAAAATATATATAGTGCTTCGGGATTCTTGGGGGGCCCCCTCAATCGGGGGGCCCGGGGCACTTGCCCCCATTGCCCCCCTTAAACCCGGGTCTGGGTACACTGTATGGTGCAGGAATGGTTTTCACCAAACACCCTATGGTTAGTTTCTATCCGGGTACTGAGGCATCTCAAAATGGTACCTAATTATAAAGTTTCTCGCTAGTAGGTACCTTTCTGTATCAAAGAAAATGGATTTGTTAACGGAAACAAAAATTCAATGAATGATGCCACCATAATTCCTAAACACAATCAAGACAAAAACTTGTAGAGAATACGAAGAACGGGAGGAGGAAGGAAGAGGAGAAGAGAGGAGCTATCATTTGCAGGGTGAGCCCCCAAGCTTTTCGACCATGTGCAATTTTGGGACAACCTATCTTACAATTGCTTGTAATTTTCCATACAGGACATTTTCCACGAAATTCCCTTCCCGGGAAGAGTGGATCGAAGTGTTGGGTAAAGCTTCAGATTCACACCTGGGCTGCTACTCAACACAGACAATACTGGAATAGATTGGAGTCATGTCGTCAAACCAAATTGTATTGTACCGAGCCATCTCCAAGGGTGGCGAAGTATCTTACAAATCTGTCAAAGCAGAATTGCAGCTGTTGGCAGGGAACAGAATGGGAATCTTATTGGACACCGGGTTGTCAGCAATTCGCAGAACGCACAGTATAATTTGTGGTTATGAGCAGCTTTAAACTGCAAAGAGGTTTTATTAGCATACTAGAAATCTATTACAATGTTTATTGCTTACACTTTCGGTGTTTCCACACTCTTAAAATGCATTCTGTAATTCCCGACGCAACAAACGATCTACGAATTCTGCAATTATAATATTGAGATAATAATCTATTCCATAGTGTACAAATTATATTTACTTTAAGCTTCTAATTTAAGGATGCATGTTGATTAGAATTCACATATTTATAACTTGTGGAAAAGACTGTAAATATACAAATTTTCATTATTTTCATGAAGCTTACTAGCATTTTAGTTTTAACTCACTATTATTTATCAATTAGTTTAAGTAGGATATAAAATTAAAAAGGTTTAATCAACATTTGAGCAAACTCACTCCACACTATACTTCTGACATAATCTATTCTTCTTCAATTCTATTAATCATGCTATTCTTCCAATTAACTGCCCTGCTGTCAACCTACTGGCAATTGACAGCATTTGCATGACAAATATAGTTCACATATGGAGTTCAGGCAGTGCAGCCAGCGGCAACAGCAGCATTCTGGTCAAAGCATTGACTGGCCACTGCTGACTCAGCTATCACATGGTGAATATTCAGCAAGCTGATTTATTTGCATGTGATAGCTGTCAATCCTATTGTGGAACTTCGTATCATTTGATATGTAACTGTCCAGTTTTTGCGCAACTGCGTTTCCGAGTATTCGGTAAACACTTATTAAGTGAAACTGACTTCAGAGACCTGAATATTCAGGATATTCTTTTGTTCTTAACCCGCTGTGGTAAAGAGCTATAGGCTCTCTTTCGCTCTATGCGTTATTACTGTGCCCTTTTCAGGGCGCTGTTTAAACCCATTGTGGTTCGCTTATGCGTTAGTATCCTCTTCCAGGATACTTTTCCTATTTTCCTACCTGTCCTTATCCCCATCCTCATCCTTATTTCCTTCCTTTTCCCTCAGGTAGATGATGAAATAGGCTATTATTTTGGCGATGGCACAAATGTCCCAAATGGAGGATAACGTGCCTCTGGAGCCGGCCTTCTGATACCTGATACCCTATGTGTTCCAGAACAAATTCTATCAAAATTGTGCTACGTTTCCCCGAACGCCGTTTCCCCGAATAACCCTTTTCCCCGAATGCCGTTTACACTTATGCATTTATGCACGTTTTCTCAAAAAAAAAAAAAAAATGATGTACCTACTATAAAAAATTAGTAGATACTATTTCACTATTTCAATTTTCTTACTCTTTTAGTAGATTTTTGTAACTTTTTCTAGGGTAGGTAATCAAAAGAACCAAATTGCGACTTTTCGAAGTGCAAATTTTGAGTGATTTTTTCTCCCACATGGATATAATTTACAACGGCAAAATCTTATGTACATGAAAGCCACGGGTATAAGCTTTCTGTTCAGTGGTAAAAAGTTTGTATTTGCACCGAATTTCATTGAACAATTCGAATATTTCTCAACAATGATTTTAATCTTAATTTGAACCATCGTAATCATAATTTGAACCAATTTTAATCTTAATTTGAACTACTGGCGGCAGCAGCTCGAGCATCTCCCACAACAGCCAATTTCGTGCTGAACAATAGAAAACACATGGATCTGCTAATTCCCATATGTTACGACCTGGAGTTCGGGGTGGCCGGGAGATATTACTGTCTAATTAAACTCTCAGGCGTAACGAATAACAAACACATTAAAACGTAACTTCATTTACATAAAAGACTACATTACAAACACGACACGTATATAAAACGGCGGTTACAATTCTTCTAATTAATCTCTGCGATTGTGCATCGACCGAAGGCATATATTACAATGCTATCGGCGAGCACGCAGAACGGCGAGAGCATGAGAGACTTTCCAATCCAGTGGTTCTCAACATCATAACTATTTTTCATTAGGCAGTGGAATTTCAGCTAAGAATGTTCTAAAATCTTCAGGAACTTGGAAACTAAATTTGTAATTTTTCATCCCCCAAGAGTAAACAAAACAACCACTAGCGCAGTCTGCAGGCCAACACTGGAAGCTCGCCCCCGATTACTAGTTCAAATTTAGATTACAAATGGTTGCCTGAAGAAGCCATTTTGTGATGACACAAGAAAAGGCCTTAAGATAACATTCTCCAAGTAAGAATTACTTAAATTTAATTATTTTATGACAAATAATGCGAAATATTATTCGGTTGGTCGATTCTACGATAAATAGGCTTTCATTTGACGTGTTCACATATTGCGTGTGATACAATGCATGAGCTGTACGAGTGCACCGAAAATGTGCTTTCTCTGGGGGGAAATGGGTGAAATTACAGTGATTTTTCAATATGCTAATTCAGATAACCCCCAATTGTAGAGGCGCTTGGTGAGATAAGGAGATAATCGTTTGTTTCGGATCTAAGCGCATCTGAAAGAGAATTAAAATTTCTTTCCAAAAAGTGCTTGTTTGTTTCTCTACGATGCGGAATTCGATATGAAAAAGTGTAAAAAGTGCACTTTGCCTATGCTGCACCATGTGAAATTTTGGAGGAGTCACGTTTTTCATAGGGTTCTCATTCCTGCCACCAGATGCTGTGGGATCGTAAGCTTCCGTTGGAGTTGCCTATTGCCTGTTTTCCATGACAAAAACGCTTTTTTCAATGCTTTCAAAGCCCATGTAATCAAGTTATATTACGGAAAGCTGTTTAACATCTTTCTCGGAAAAATATTTGCATAAAAAGTACGTCGTTTTAATGAATTTCGAAATGGTTCAAATTAAGATTACAATTTGACTAGTTCAAAGTTTGATTTCTTACCCTATCTGATTTTTTAACATAATAAAAAGTTTGTAACTATAGAAAAAAGTTATACTGAATAAATACAAATACTAATGAAGATTTTGCTTTTTTTTAGTGGTCATGCCGATCATCCCCATCATACCTTCCGTGAACACCTGCATGACTCTAACTTCGACCAACACAACAACCACCACCAGTGCAAACACCATGGCAGTGCCGGAAGTGAACACCACTCAGCTGCAGCTGTTCGCCGACGTTTGCAGCACGGTGACAAGTGCGCCGGAAAACGTCCCGGCACCCATCATGAACTCACTGGTATCTGCCACCAAGGTGATTACCAACGAGTCACTTCCGAATCCGGTGGCAGCTGCCGTAACTAACATGGCCATCCCGACGACGATTCCGATTTCGAGTATTCCAGTGCCGATCATGAGTATCAAGGCTGTTGACGGAGTAGAGGCTGCGGGAACCAAACTGGAGTCGGCTGACAAACAGAAAGTGGAGAATAGTGAGGATACCGCCGATCACGACGTTAAAGGGAAACCGCTGGAAGAGGATGCCGTAATTGAGAATGATCTGGAGCAGAAAAAGTTGGACGAATCCAGCGAGAAACGAAAATCGTCGTCTTCTGAGATTCCCCTAGTCGAAGAGGAGATCGATGGCGAAGAGAAGGGCGACGCGGAAGTGAAAATGCTGGATTTGGAGGAGAACGAGGTCAAAATGGTGGATGCCAGTGACGCGAATGTGGAGAAAATGACCGATGGTGAGGAGGTAGTGGTGAACCGCATCAAGATCAACGTCGAAGACGAGGATGTAAAAGTGGACGAGGTTTTCAGCAGTACGAATGCTACGAGCGGCACTACCAGCGCGGAACCGATGGAATGTGGAAGTAACCTGACCTCGCCGAAACACGTGATGAAGACGCATTTTGATGATGTCGTTATGTCGGAATCTACGTCGGTAAGTGAAAGGATGATGAGGATTTGGGGATGTTTACAGAATGGTAAACAATTTTTCATCAAATATTTTAGACTTGTTCCGGAAGTATGCAAGTAGAGAGTTCGGATACTTCTTTAACTTCCAACGCAGAGATGATTGAAGTCAAGTAAGTATTGTATTTCGTTATAGTTGCAGCCAAGTATAAGCCCAGCTTCTTTTGAAATAAAATTCAACAGCGTTATAAAAACTTTGCGATGATGTTTCTAATCTTCAAAATTTATCTAACTTGTTGTTGGCCAAAATGTAGATACCTATTTGATTTCCCGTGAGAACTTTGGTATATAGTTTATTCCTCAGATTTATTCATTTGTTTAACATTGTTTGCAGATGCCCCAGCGACAAGGACATCACAGCCACCGATATTATGTTGCTTTGTGATCTATTTTATCTACCGTTCGAGCACGGTAGCAAAGCCCTCCAACTTCTCACGGAGTTCTACTGGCTCAAAACCAATGCCGTCGTGTTGTGCAAACAACGCCATCGTAAAGCGAGTTCCAGTTCTAATCAATCCAGCTGCACCAACTCCGAAGACTGCAGTCATCTGAATGGCACAGTGGCAGGGGCCGTTATCACTGCGACGAACCATTCCAGTGAACTCAAGGATGGTTGCAACAAGAGTGAAGTGCAGGAATGGATCCGACGTTCGGAGTCCTTCGAGAACGTATGTCAAAGCATCTTCCGGCTGGCACGGAAAATTGCACGCTGTTCTAACAAGGAGCTTTGCTACGATTTGTTTTCCTACATTTGGGATGTTGTTGCTGTGCTATCGCTGCTGAGTGCTTATGTGAAGTGGCTTTCATTGGGCCATTTTCCTCCCAACATCAACTCGCATACACAAGGAGGATATACATGTAAGTCAATGATATCGTATCGAATGGCTAGTTTTTGCTTCGTAAGTTTTGGAGCTTAAGGATAGGACAAGTAATGATTCCGTATGAAAACTACTAGTTGTTCGCATATGGCTAGTAGGGGAAAAGTGTGACACCTCCGTTGCGATGTTATATATTTCCCTTCACCGGCATTTATCAGATCTGTTGGTATGATACATACTAGTAAAATTTGTAATTAGAAGGCACAAAATGTTGTTTATTGACAGATTGACAGATGAATTTGTGAAAAAAAGAAATCGCATTCTGGTGGGATTCGAACTAGAGGTCACTAGAGGTGATTTTCTTCCATCCTTGTTTCCTTCAATTTGTCAATTAACAACATAATGTGCTTTGTAATTACAAGTTGTCCAGTATGCTTCCGTTATACGCATTCATATTAATCAAATCATAATCCCGCCTTTCTTCAGCCCCAGCGATTTCAATAAGCATTTCAGCGCACCATTTGATTATTCAAATTTGTGCTTCGTTAATTCTTCACCTTAAAGGTTTAGTAATTTCAACTTTTTCTAAATCGATTTTCGTTTTCTGATCTACTTTACAGGGTTCAGCAAAGGATGGAAGGAAACATTCATGTCCGGCGATCAGGAGCCATGGGTATTCCGCGGTGGACTGGTGGCTGATCTACAGCGCCTCATCCCGCTGGATGCCGCCAACGATCTCTTCCTGTATAAACTTCCTGAAACGTCCGCCGTTAATCTGTACACCTTCCGGCCATATTGCTACTCGGACGAAGCCAATCTCTACAGTGTGTGCTATCGAACGATGCACGATGGCGATGAGTTCGTCGAACGATGCCCGGAAACCTTAAGGAGTGTCTTGGCTGATCGGTACCTTGGTCCATTTCTGACGCTTGCACCGCAGTTTTGCATGGTGATAGAAGATAATCATTCGGAGATCGTTGGTTATGCTTGTGCAGCACTGGATGTGAAGAATTTCATTCGTAACCTCGAACAATGCTGGATACCGGAAATGTGTCTAAAGTATCCAATGTCTCTCTTGGATCAACTGAGTTCATCCGATGGAAACGAATCGCCCAAAGAAACGGATAATCAATTGTTGCAAATAGTTCGTGACAGTATTACGTATTTCCACAATTTTAGCGAAGATTACCCGACCTGTGTGATGAGTTCCCATCCGTCATTGATGAGCTGTCGAATTTTGAAACCGCACATTATCGAGGACGAAACGATGTGCAAACGAGTCATCACCCTTTTGCTGGCAGCACTGCGAACACATGGCTTTTCCTTCGGGACGCACGTTTGCGTGAACAAAACGGATCGCTTCATGTACCAGTTTTATGCTAAGCTGGGATTCGTGGAAATTTACCGCGATGAATATGATCCGTTTCTCTACATGGGGCGAAACTTCTGATAGGCGAAGAATCTTCCATTGCCGCGTAAGGTTTGATGTTGCACTTTTGATGTTTTGCCGGATTTGGTAAGTACAGAACTCAGCTTTTTCTTACCCTTTCTTTGTGAGCCGATTACTCATGTGGATTTTTATGGTACGACTAGAAACGTATGTAGATCTAGTGAAACATAGTATCATAGGTATCAAATGCTTCTATCTGATTTTCGTATTCTATATCTTTATAAAATTACATAGAAAACAAAATGAAAATCTTGACGATTTACCTTACGACCGAACGACGGTGGCAGTATAAATGATAAGGAAAGGCTTTGCGAATGACCGTAATAAACCGAGCTAATGAAATTAATGGAGATTTCTGATAGTCAGTGAATATATCACATTCCTAAGATTCTACGATTCGAATGTTTTGAAAATGTTTCTTCAAATGCGTACCCGGTTGTAGCCAAAACTTGCCCTAAGTAAGTGAAATTTAAGACTGTGGATTTCAAAGTAAATTTCTAGACCTCCAAGCGTATAGTGGTGCATCGCCACCATATTTTAAGAGCTCGCCTGGAAGTTGATTTGCACCAGCGCTCCAGAGGCTTAGTTGTTTTTCATCCATTCAACTTTTTCCTCAATCCGATGGAGATCAAAAGCTGGAAGTATTTCATATTCCGCACGTAGGTACTCCTAGATCAGTTATTGCGCCACGCTCGGTGTTTGTAACAACGTCGCCATTAAGATGCTCCCAGCTCTCCACCACCTCAACATGAAGACTTGTGGTACGAAGCCACTGCGCGAGCAATTCAGCTTCTCGTAGAACTTCCGTGTGCCATGTGCCGTGTGCTCTTGCATCGTTCCGTGATCTCGTTCTTCCTACTGGCGCTTCTTCCTCCGGAAGACTGAGTTCTGCCTGTTCTGCGCCTATCTAAACGCACCTCATTTACCAGATTGTGCTACTTTTCCCCGAAAGTCGGTTCCACGAATGTCGTTTCCCCGAACGCCAGTTCCCCGAAGAGAATATACATTACATTCTTGTTCGAAATGATCACTTGCCACAAAATATTCGTGATCCTGTTAGCTAGGTTGCTCAAAAAGTTAATTGATCACAATTTGACAAGCCGTTAGGGTCAATTTGGTTCTTGAAAGAACGAGCAACAATGGAAAGAAGCAGGCATATTACCATTATTTATTCAGAAGTGTTTCAGCAGGTATGAGGAGCACTAGAACTTGAAAGAACCGCCTATAAAATAAAGAAGGGTGTGATTCGGGGAAATGGGTCATTCGGGGAAAAGTTCCGTTCGGGGAAACAGCATTCGAGGAATCGGCGTTCGGGGAAACGACATTCGGCGAACCGGAATTCGGGGAAAAGTAGCACAACCCATTTACCCTCGTACCGTGCAAGGCGTAAAGTGATACATTCAGTGTGTGGATTTTTATCGCGAACCACTGAATGGTCCATGCTCAGCAAGTGATACATTCGCGAATGTAACATTTCATGAACCAACATGATCGGGAACGCTCCCCGAAATGCTGTTCATTCTCTTGCCCGGTTCGATACGAGAGCGCAATCAAGAGAGAAGATGCTCGATGACGCTAATGAAAGCGATGCATTCGGTAAGAATATTTTATTGCCATAATTCTTTTTTTATTGTGACTACACAACCTGCAACATCATGAATACAGTTAAATTATAGTTATTTATGTAACAAGTTGCAAAAAGTTGATTTTTTCAGCACGAGTCGTACATTTATCCAACGAGGCTTGCCGAGTTGGATAAATACGAAGAGTGCTGAAAAAATCGAGTTTTGCAACGAGTTCCATACATAATTTTATGCAATGATTTTTTTCATAATGCAACCCATTTGAGTTGCATAATGTTCATAATGCAACTCAAATGAGTTGCATTATGAACATTATACAACTATTTTTCATTATGCAACTCATTTCAGTTGCATAATGAGCCAGTTCGGGAAAATTGGCCATTATGATACCAAAATGAGTTATACAAAATGTAAATTATGATACTGAATTGCATAAAATAGTATTTCACGTTTTTAAAGCGGAAACGCATTAAATACTGATGAAAATAACGATTATTCACAGTTGCCCCAAGCCAACTATGAGCGATCATCGGTAAGTGTTACACTTAGCGATGCCCGCTCATCGCCGCAGCTTGTTTATATCGGAGTGTTGAAGTCAATGAACATCCCTAGCAGCTGGACTCATCAACGACAACTGTCTGTGTCGCAACAATGACGTCATTATCAGCATCCATCTATAACTAATTGTCTATTGTCAGTAGTCATTCGTCTCGTCATGTTAGTCTTGTAGTCAGTACAATGTAGCTTTAAGGTGAAACGGGACGCCGTGTTATTTTTCCTATCTTGCCTCTCTTTCTAACAATTTGCCTCGCGATTTTGAAGATGGTAATCTCGAGTTCTATCGCACTGAAGATGCTGAAAAACAATCAGCATATGCACTGCAAGTGAGCATACACAGTGATAGGTTTTTGTTGCAAAATATGAAGTAGAATCTGAGATTACCATCTTAGTAGCAACAGAGCAATGGCGGATATTTCCCCGACCGTCCCGTCCGCCCTTAATAAATGTTACTTTTTTATTCGTTTTATTGTTTGTATAACTCGCGTTTAAATGTTCTCGACCACCCGAAAACGCGGAATACAACAGTGGCGACGAGGATTTTGGAAATCTCGGTAAATTTATGAAGCATTTACCGAGATGCGTGCAGTGCTCTAAAGGAGAAAAATAATCCATACCATGATCAATCGCCCCGGGTCGAACCATATGCATGCAGTGCCAGCAGCTAAAGATGGTCCCCACTCAGCAAGACTAACTCAGCTTTCGCAGGGGCAGCATTCGCAACATGCAGATCATGCATCGCAAGCAAATCCATTTTTCTCCTATCAGTCATTCCAAAATCACTGTTCATCGTATGAGCATCAAGCACCCCAGTACGGTGCCCCTGTGGTACATGTCTACCATCAGACGGAACAGCTACCCGTCAAGGTGTCACGAGATCTCGTACGCGATGGACCAAGCACTATTGAATTATCACAAGCACAATGGATACCGTCATGCACCACACAGTCGATGTCTTCAGTAGACGCAAACATGCCGCTCGATCCAAAAATTCAACAACACAACGAGACAATGAATAGTATATTGTTGTCTCTACAGCAGCGGCAGTGCCTCATCGATCAACTGATGGCGAAATATTTGGCGTCTCGCGATATTCAGTCACTCGCAGTTGGTAGCTACACACCGTTCAGCCAAACGGGCCCGCCTGTAGTACCAGTGACACAATCATCCATAGAAGATTCCTCTCATGAGTCTGTACATAAGAGCTGCATTTCCAACTACAGCAGGGAGGGAGAAGCTTCAACCAAACCAGAGCAGATCGATTCGAGCGATCCGGCGGAGATCAACCATAATTTCTTATTTGATGTCAAACGGCAATCTTCTTCTGCATACAGATTAGACTGTTTCATCAAACCACAACAAATGCAGCTGCAAGTGAAACAATCGCAAAATCCGTTGAAAATAAAGTGTTTAATTCATCTAATCGACCGAAACGGATTTCCAATGCAACGAAAAAGACATAGCATCATCAATGTTATTTTAACTCGTGCACATGTGACCATGTACATAATCTTGAAAGGCCATCACAAATGTCACCGTCAAGGATGTGCAATCATTTGGCCTAGAACAACCGCTACTCGTCCCAAGCTTTTCGTCTGGATTTTACTATGCTTTCTGTTACAGAGCATCTGTGTTTTTCGCAGGCACGAAAAACACCAGGATAGTTCTGATACCACTCAACAAATTAGAGGGGGAGATGTTGAAGTCAATGAACATCCCTAGCAGCTGGACTCATCAACGACAACTGTCTGTGTCGCAACAATGACGTCATTATCAGCATCCATCTATAACTAATTGTCTATTGTCAGTAGTCATTCGTCTCGTCATGTTAGTCTTGTAGTCAGTACAATGTAGCTTTAATAAATGTTACTTTTTTATTCGTTTTATTGTTTGTATAACTCGCGTTTAAATGTTCTCGACCACCCGAAAACGCGGAATACAACACGGAGTATCCTCTTTGTGTTCCTTCGTGAACCATGCGACTCGACGAGAGAACATACACCGCTTGGTAATTGAAACAGAACCAACAGAAGGGAAGAAAAACTGCCGAGTGGTTCACTGATCACTTTTTCGTCCAAACACTGGATACATTGATGATCACTGTAAAGCGACATAGGGTATCGCGCCACTTGGGCGGTGGCTTCTATATTCGTCTGTTTTCCACTATATCTCAGTCAATTTTGAACCAATTGACTTGAAATGTTGTACACGGGTAGATACTATGCCTATCTTACCACATTCCAAAAGTTGTGTCAATTGGTTCAAATTTGACTAAGTAATAGTGGAAAACAGACGAATATAGAAGCCACCGCCCAAGTGGCGCGATTCCCTAGTTCGCTACTGTGCTGTAAAAGTTTTTTTTTGTAATTGCGTTGCATATTCCTGTACTTTTCACTCGCGGTAAGGGCAATATAACGGCCTACTTTTCTTCACTAAAACAAAAGTGCCGAAAAGTACTACTTTTCAGCACTCTTAAGAGTGCTGAAAAGTAGTACTTTTCGGCACTTTTGCCAGCGCACACTTTTCCCCAACTACTACCACTTCCGTTGATACAGCTGCTGCTTCTATATCCACTGAGCAGCTCGAGTTCGAATCAGGATGATTTAGATTCTGATTCGGACTGCAGATCAGGTGTAGAGGCTGTAGCTGGAACTGCTTTCGCTCTTGCCTATGCTGCTGCATGACGACGACGGGAACTTGAAAATTAGTGACACCCAGCCTACCATAGCCTACCTGATCGAACAAAAATACAACGCAGGCGTGCTTGGAGGCGCGCACGTGGTTTCTCTTGTTACATGTTTGTGTTACAAGAAGAGATTAAACTTAACGGTTTTTTTTTGCAATAGGAAGCAATCAGTGAAGTACTAGATTGAAAGTAGTGAGCTGGATTTTTGTATGGTGAGATGATCAGTTTTCCGTTTCTGCAATGAAATGGTGCAAACAGCGTGGGTTATATGATTTCTTGCCTAATTTGATGCTGTTTGAACAAAAGTTTGGGTAACTGTGTTGTTGAAGTTGCAAGAAATAAATAATACAACAACTCAGTTACCCAAACTTTTGCTCAAACAGCATCAAATTAGGCAAGAAATCATATAACCCAAGCTGTTTGCACCATTTCATTGCAGAAACGGAGAACTGATCATCTCACCATACAAAAATCCAGCTCACTACTTTCAATCTAGTACTTCACTGATTGCTTCCTATTACAAAAAACTTTGTATGCAACTCGTTGCAAAACTCGATTTTTTCAGCACTCGTCGTATTTATCCAACTCGGCAAGCCTCGTTGGATAAATGTACGACTCGTGCTTAAAAAAAACTATCATTTTGCAACTTGTTGCATAAATAACTATTTTCATTTCTAGTTCTATAGGCGAAAAGTTTTTTCATTTCTAGTTCTATAGGCGATGGCTATGAACAGACGTTTATACATGAGAAAAGAGTATAGACAACATAGATAGAGAGATACAAAGATAGGGACGACCCAAGGATTGACACAAGGACCTTCAGCATATGGAACCAGAAGCGGTAGCCACTAGACTAGAACACCAAGCTCATCTTACTGCTTCAATCTAAGGTCACAAACAAGACACACTTCCTCTGCGATCTGAATACTTGATTTCAATCGATCCAGCGTTCAGCCTAATTAGTTTCGCCGGAAAACCGTATTCTGATGTCATCTGGCTAAACTCATTTGTTATCACTGAATAGTACCTGCTTTAATATCAATTAACAGATTGTGAAAAAATACTCTGCTTTAATAATCAATTAAAGTACTCTGCTTTAATATCAATTAACAGATTGTGAAAAAATATCTACAATGCACCAGTAACTTGAAATTTGAACTTTTTGAATTATAGATCAATAAATGATCTTCGTTGTCTATGGTCCTTCGTTCCATTTGAAGTGAATGGCCAAATATTTTATCAATATTAAATCATACAGAAACATTGAAATTGAAAAAAATAAACAAAAACGAGACTTGATGGGGCAAACTTTTTGAGTGTTAAAAACTTTCTTTTAAAATGAGTGGTGATTTTCTGTCCGATCTATTTTAAGATTCTTGAAGGAAACGCTTGGCCAACTCCTGTCTTCATTTTGGTGGATTTTTCTCGATGCAAGCTTAATGTTTAATTGTTAGATTCCACATTTTGACATGACTCGCAAACTCATGGTTTAACTTTTGTTAATTGATATGATATTTTCGGTATGCTTCAGCTACAGAAACCCGTTGTGCATTTTCGCTTTGCTGAAATAATTTATTACATTCTCATAATATATCGGTTCTTCGTTTCCTGTCACTGTTTTTTTCTGTCTCTGTTTTGTGTTGCATATAATTATAGATTTGTAATTGCTGTTTGTTTAGTGTTTCATCTTTCGCCGTACGGTACACATATCCACTGTATCTCACTTTTAGTTTTTGGTTCATGTTGCTTCTGTGCTTCATTGTCGACGTTTATCATTATCTCTCATTTCGGGCTGTTTCGTGTTTGCTATCGCACTATTAAAATAGGCATATCAGGTTAAGGTTTTAGTATTAGGTTAGGTAATGGTAGGTGTATCTTACGACCCATTCGGGCGTTTGTTCCGATAAGATTGGATTCTAATCAACAATATCAAGAAACTGCCTTTATGTTGTGTGTTCGACTAACTCTTATGCTTCAACAGTTAAATTTTTGTAGGGTAGGTAGTTAAATTTAATTTCATTTTTTTTTTAATCCATATGAATCAATCAAAAAAGGGCAAGCCAATCATCTATTTCTGATTTTTTATAGAGGATAAAAAATTTGCAAAATTGTCTATAATACTAGAAAGTTTTATGTGATTTTGATCGTTCTTTTTGTTCATAAAAGCCTCACAGTTTTCGTCGGTTCATGGATCTTGGTATATCTGTACCTAATTATAGACGCGTACAATGGTTTGTCCCTTATCTTCGATTGAGCTTGATTCGAATTTACTATCAACCAATTTAAATATTGAGAACAAGCGTTTTACCAGTGTTTCGCATGACAATTGATTTTTTTTTCTGCCTAGCAAGCAGCAACAACGACAATTAGACTTTTGTGGTTATTGTGTATAAATATCTCTTCTGTGATTTTTTTGTCTAATTTCTACTATGTACCATCACTGTGTGATACTAATAGAGGAGACAAATGATAAACGCATTAGGTGTTATAAATTACTATAATGTATGTACAATTACAAAACTAAAATGGAAAATAGTTATGACGAAGAAAAACAAATGCAATTAACAAAACAACTAACACCACGGATAGGTGCATTAAAGACTATAATAACGAATATGTTTCTGCCACTAAATTTAAACACTATTGGTTCACACGCGGGCTTAGCATGCCCGGCTGAACTCACTAATGAAGAAGACTAGATAAGGGAAAGACAGAGATGTGAGTGTGAAGAGGGTTATGATGTAATATAAAAAGAACGCGGATAAGTAGTGCTTCTGTCATATGCTTTGTCATAGGAAAGAGTGAGTTTATACAGTTTTCCAATCGACCGATGTTCGCCAGATAATAGCCATTTTATTGCCTCCGATTAGCAATGCCGTCGACTTTGTTTGCAGACGATAAGTGAATGATTTTTTTGTAGTTGATTGGTACTAATGTTCGCAGCCCTATTGAATTACACACACGACATTCGCCAGAATGAATTTTATGAAGTCTCTGACAACTCAGATTTTGCTGCACAATTACCTTAATGGTTATAACAAATTAAAGTTTACGAACTTTCACTCATTTCGAAATTCTACATAAGAATCTTGACCTGACTTCAATACTGAAAGTATTTCACGAATTTTTAAAGATTCGATTGATGGTTTCGAATCTCAAAAGATTTTTTAACTGTTTTATCACGTTTTATTGTTTGGAAAATCGTATCAGATTTTCCTGAAATTGAACCAGAAAACTCAATTTGTTTGAAGTTCTGTCGAAATTTCAAAAACATTATTGAAACATATAAAATTCTACAGATATACAGAGCTGATCTGAATCTATCTTTGATTTTCCTACTACATAATGTATCTTCTTTTAGCTTCTTTCGTATGATTCATATACGGCCTTGAACTGCAAATATGTTAAATCTGTAATCATAAAAATGAGGCATTGGGAGATGGGAAAACTTCGGAAGTTCTCAAGACATGAAAAATACGATGCGTGTCATGAGACTTTATCAAAATAATTTGCACGACTGGCTAAAAAAACTGTTTTGCATTATAAGGTTAGAAAATCAATAGTAGATCTTATTGCGATTACTCATCATTATTGGACAATTTGACTTGGAGTTGTTTTTCAAGATTCTATAACATTCCCCAGAAAACCATTCCCCAGAAAACCAATCCCCAGAAAACCAATCCCCAGAATTCCATTCCCCAGAAAACCATTTCCCAGAAACCCATTCCCCAGAATGTACCATTCCCCAGAAATCCATTCCCCAGAATGTACCATTCCCCAGAAAACCATTTCCCAGAAACCCATTCCCCAGAATGTACCATTCCCCAGAATGTACCATTCTCCAGAAAAAAAATAAAACTATTGCTTTAATTCTGAATGGTTTATATTAATAGCTAAAAATCAAATATTTATTCGTAAAAAATCACCGGAAGAAACATCCTGCCAAAAATTCTTATTTGACAAGAAAAACTTCGGAAATAAGCATGATTTGCCTTTACAATTTAGGCTATTGGTATAATTATTGGCATCGCAACTGCTTACTTTTTCAACATACACTTTTCCTTCTTTTCTGCATAGGCTGTTCTTTCGAATTGTACTTTTCAGTAAATTATCGGCATCAAAACTTCTTACATTTTCTACGTACCTAGTTTTTTTCCTTCTTTTCTGCATAGGCTATTCTTTCAAGTTACACTATTCAGGTAATAATCGGCACCACAAGCACAGGTGTTTAGAAATTTCGAAAAAAATATGAAATAAATATAATTTTAACATCGGTGGAGGCTGTAATGCCCATAATTTCCCGAAAAGTGCAATTAGAAAGAACAGCCTATGCAAAAAAGAAGGGTGAATCTATGTTAAAAAAGTAAGCAGTTGCAATGCCGATAATTTCTTGAAAAGTGCAACTGGAAAGAACAGCCTATGCAAAAGAAGGGAAAATTTTTGATAAACATATAAGCAGTTGTAATGCCAACAATTCTTATAACGACTCAAACATTTTTTTTTAACGAAGAAGGAAACGTAACACTCTGATAATTGCTATCGTACATCGATTTAACGGTTGATTTGAAAATTTGAGAGTTGACCAACTGCCAATTCGCGGCGCTCGCATAGTTTTTGTTTGAGTTTGACGTTTGCTCACTACTGCCACCTAGTTGATGATTGGCCAAATTCAGTCCTTTTAGAATTAAGCGAACCTATTTCCGAGACTAAAATTTAAATCGAAAAATGTTCGAAGTGTTACGTCTGTTTGTCTGTGGTGACATTGTTTTCCTTGCGGCATTCAAAAACCCAACACTGTTCCTTTTTTTTTAAACAAGCTTTTTTTTAGAATTTAGGCAATTGGTACAATTATTGGAATTCTTTGCTGCATAGGCTGTTCTTTCGAATTGCACTTTTCAGGAAATTATCGGCATCACAACTGCTTACTTTTTCATCATAGATTTTTCCTTCTTTTCTACATAGGCTGTTTTTTTTGAGTTACAATGTTTAGGCTTTACAATCGGCACCACAAGCACAGGTGTTTAGAAATTTAAAAAAAATATATAATAAATATGTATAACAGCAATTTAACACCGGTGGTTGTAATAATGCCCATAATTTCCTCAAAAGTGCAATTCGAAAGAACAGCCTATGTAGAAAAGGAGGGAGAATCTATGTTGAAAATGTAAGCAGTTATAATTTAAAAAAAAAATACTAATTGCCTTAATTTTAAAAAGAATATTGTTTAAAAAGAAGGAACATTGTTGGGTTTTTGAATGCCAAAAGCATAGGCGCCAACTTGTGACGTAGTTGGGGGGGCGAAGCTCTCCAAAATTGGAAAAAATGCATCTTTTTTCAGCTCAATGCACTAGTTTTTACGTAAATATGCCGAAACTAGATGAACTGCGTCAAAATATTCCGTATTTGATTGGTTTTGAGAGGCCTCGCCCCCCCAACTACGTCACAAGTTGGCGCGTATGGCCAAAAGGAAAACAATGATACTTTTTCCCTTCTTCATTAAAAATATTTAGAATTGTTGGCATTAAAACTGCTTATATGTTCACTTTTTCTATTCCATTCCATAGTATTGGAATAATGATGAAAGCCCTTCTCATACCGCATGAATGAAGAGCCTTTGAAGCGAATATTTAGGATCATAGGAACAGCCATTGGGATGGATCCCTCCAACCGTTTGCAAAGAAAAGCGTGGTCAGTTGAGTATTTAGTATCTTGTACGCTGAACCACATCAGAAGAATATGCGTTTTCTCTGTAAATTTTGCACATCACTTTTAAAACGTTATTCATCGTAAAACAAGTGCTGCACAATTTTCACAAATCTGTCAAAAACAAAACATTTTATAGCAACGCAACTGGAATGATAATACAATGGTAATTAAACGTTTGAACCATTTTAGAATATTTTTATGGATATGTATGTATGTATACATTTTTACCTTAATTTGTTACATATACCGTATAAGAAATAGATATTTGCTCGTAATAACACTATAATGTTAAAATCCTTGCATATAATACTTATGACACACATGTGATACAAGAATCACTGTACAATTGCGCTTGAAATGAGTGCCATACTGAAAATTCTCTCAGTTCAAGTCAGTCTTGTTAGAATTTTCTTGACACTGTGTACCGTTGTACAGGAATCATACTCGTATCACATGTCTGTCCGGGGTATAACATATCATTATGATCAACATTTTACTGTTTGTGTATCGAATTAAACTTTTTAGCAGAGTATATTAAGCTTTTCTGGGGAATGGTACATTCTGGGGAATGGATTTCTGGGGAATGGTGCATTCTGGGGAATGTATTTCTGGGGAATGGATTTCTGGGAAATGGTACATTCTGGGGAATGGTACATTCTGGAAAATGGTTTTCTGGGGAATGGAATTCTGGGGATTGGTATTCTGGGGAAGGGTTTTCTGGGGAATGTTATAGACTCGTTTTTCAATTTTACTGTACAAACCATGTTATTGCTTTTGTGCAGCTAAATAATCCAGAAATAGATACTTTGAGAATTGCGATTAACTCAATTTTGATCAAAATGCAGATGTAAATAATTACTTGTGATTCAAGGCAGTATATTTCTGACAGAATATCGTTTGTATACTGAGGGTCTGTCCCAATTGGCGAATTAAAAATAATTTTTACTCAAATTTGACAGTTCAACACCTAAACTTGACAGTTCTCTCTCTCTCTTCTTGGCGTAACGTCCTCATTGGGACAAAGCCTGCTTCTCAGCTTAGTGTTCTATGAGCACTTCCACAGTTATTAACTGAGAGCTTCCTCTGCCAATGACCATTTTGCATGCGTATATCGTGTGGCAGGCACGAAGATACTCTATGCCCAAGGAAGTCAAGGAAATTTCCTTTACGAAAAGATCCTGGACCGACCGGGAATCGAACCCGTCACCCTCAGCATGGTCATGCTGAATACCCGTGCGTTTACCGCCTCGGCTATATGGGCCCTGTAAACTTGACAGTTCTCCTAAGGAAATAATTATCGCACTGTCAAGTTTAAGTGAAAATTAATTTTAATTCTCCAATTGGAACAGACCCTGAAGGTTTGATCAAGAAAATTTGCATAAAAATGTGAAACACAGTTGAATCCGAATCCGCTATACCACCCACTTTACTACAGAAAATTAGTAAAGAAAGTAACGGTAATTTTCGTTGCGAAAAAAATATCCATAATGAACAATACAATAAAAATACGTTTGTCACTGAAATCAAAATAAAAAAAAATCAATTTTATTGAATGACGCCTGCTTTACGATAATGATATGACCCTGTAAATGGGATTGCATTCGAATTAGTTGGACATTTTTTGCTGTGTTTTTAAGTTGCTAACAATTACAATTTATAGAGCGCAAAAGTGGCATAAAACAGGAACAACAAATGTGTAAATATATATATGGTTTACCTCTGCTTTTGGAATTCATAATATAAGTCTATGTAATAAGCATATGTACACTACAGTTTCACGATTGCATATTTCATTCTTGGAAAAAAAATATATCTATTCGAATGCTATACAATCACACACGAAGTGGCTCACATTGGCTTCTAAGGTTCAATTCACATTGTGCCAAATTCCACGTTTTGTGATGTAACAATGTGAATCTAATCTTATCAAGTATAGGCTTCTTCAACTTTGTTTAGGCTGTCCACATCCTGCGCCCAATTGTTCCATCGGAGGTGTGCAATTTTTGTCTGTGCACTGTTCTACGCTGGTTGGTGATAAACTACACACAGTGTTGCTCAAGTGGTGTGATGAACATTACGTGAGTGCAATCACTCAGCGATCACTAGCGTCGTGTAAAGTGATGGTGAATTAAAGTGGTACCTGCTAGGTATGCTCTTCGTTAAACATCTTGATGTAATGCTTCCAGTGTGTAGTACCTCTTCCCTCATTGACAGATTCCATTAGCTGCGTTATTCATGCTTTGCAATATTGTCGATCGTGAATACATTGGCGCTGTAATGAGAGCGTAAAAATAAATAATATATAATTATTGTGCGATATTATCAAGGATATTATGAAACAATTTTTTTCCATGTTTTACAACAAATACTTTAAAACATAAGCTTGCTAATTCAGTATTTGCTTCCAATATATTTTTCAATATTGGTTTAGGTCCCGAGCCACGGGTTAAAAATCTCGTTAAAATAATAAAACCCTGTTTTAATCCACCTATGATGAACCGGAGCCTTCCTCAAAAGCATTGTTGTGTTTTTCGAATCTAACGAGTGTATTTTGTGTGTTTGTGCATTTTGGATATTCTTGAAAACACCAGCTTGAAAGTTTACGGTATAAAGAAAATAGTAGTCTAAAAATATCATGTCATTGCTTATAAATACAGTAATTGTTAAATCAATATGGTTGTCCGACATTTCGCGGTAAACCATTTCGCGGCGACCCATTTCGCGGTGAGCCATTTCGCGGTGTGTACAATTTCGCGGTTTACGGTTTCGCGGTGTGTACTGTTTCGCGGTATGACATTTCGCGGTATATACCATTTCGCGGTTTACCGTTTTGCGGTTTTCCTTTCGGCGGTGTGTTTTTGTTTTTAAAAAATTTGATTATTTTTGAAGCTTTCTTAGAGAACTCGTACGTTATTTATCAGAACTTTTCATATTTGCCTTTACACAAATGGATACACAAACAAGGCCGCAGAAGGGTTAATTTACTTTATCAAATATTTACTATTGTTCGTCATTTTCCGGAAACCCATTTCTCGAAATGCCGAATTTCACGGAAATTCATATCTCGAAAAATACTTTACAGTTTTAAATCTATCGTGTTGCAATAGCATAATGATAGATAATTATATCCATATATTTATGTAATACACATTTGGCTGAATTTTGAATTTAAAAAACATTTTATGATTTTTCCCATGATTTTACAAATAGTATATTCTTCCTTCTTATTAAATAGGCTGTTCTTTAGAGCTATCTTTTCGAAACCATTGGTGGCACAAATCAATCTAATAATGTTTTATCGGGTATTTTGCCTTCTTTCAAACATAGGCTGTTCTTTCTAGTTATAGGGTGGGCGGGGCAAGATGGGTCACCTAAGGATGGATCATCATAACTTTGTAAATACAAATCGTACTGGTTTGTATTCGTCCGCTACTCTTTAATACACTAGTTAGCTATGCTAAAAGTCGATAGAAAGTTTATTAAATACAAAATATGCTGTTAAACAAGCAGTTTTAAAAAGTGATCGATTTGGCGCCGTGAAAAAAGTGCGGGGCAAGATGAGTCACTTTTTAAGCAATTCACATTTTCTTAACAAAAAACGTCAAAATATAAGATTTGTTTCGCATTCATATATGCTCCATATCCATACTGAGTAAACAAGAGCTACTAGTAAACATTTTATAAATTTATTTGGAATATAAAAAACTTTACGATTTGAGTGGTCCTAAGGCACCTTGAAAATCGATGTTTTCACTAAAAAAATATCATAATTTTGTGTTATAATTTTGAGCGTTCATTCCGCTTGATTGAAGTCATTTATGAGATAGTCTTGTAATAAAAAATAAATAACTTTTGAATGCTCCAAAAATACGATCAGAATTGAAGGTGACCCATCTTGCCCCGCGACCGTTTATATGGAGATTATATGGAATGTATCGCATAAGAAAAATGGCTAAAAACCATTTTATTTTTTATTTCCAATGAGAGTGAATAATTTTTCAATCGATGCCCTAAACTTTTGTATATTTATGCTGGTCATCTAACAAAATTATTAATATAATCAAAACATGAGTAATGCGTCCGAAAATGGCACTGACCCATCTTGCCCCGCGACCCATCTTGCCCCGCCCCACCCTACTGGTCAAATAGTTGTTGGCATTAGGCTACTAATATTTTCATGGTATATTTCCCTTCTTTAACACATAGGCCGTTCTCTCAAACTACAATTATAAAAAGTTAATTGACATCATTCAAGCTGTTAAATCACCGAATAATTTATCTTCTTTCAAACACAGCACGGAGAAAAATCGGTGTAGTTTGAAAAATCTAACACTTTTGTTGAATTTCAAACGAAATTAAGTTTTGTTGCAATAAACCAAAAAATGTCGTTTGAAACAAATGGGTGAGTTGGTTGGTTCTTACCTTCGGAAACTCTATTATTGGTAAATATTGTTTGGGTACAGCAGACGTTCTATATTCCATGCTTGTTGGTTTATTTGTTATGATAAATAAAAAGAGAGATATGGGTTTAGATTCCAATATTTCTATGTGGGTTTAGATTCGTTATGAATTCTGAAATGTATGTCCTTAGTGGGTAAAAACGGCTAAATGGAACGTACCAGCAAGGGGACTATCCAATCCAGTGGTTCTCAACAGTACCGCGAAATGGTATCGACCGCGAAATTATTAACCGCGAAATGGTCCAAACCACGAAATGACGTACCGCAAAATGGTACAAACAGCGAAATGTAATACCGCCAAATGGGACACCGCGAAATGGGTTACCGCGAAGTGATTTACCGCGAAATGTTATACAATCATCAATATTCGTTATCTATAAAAATTTGCTTAATATGTTGTTTTTGCTCAAATGACAAAAAAAAACTCATAAGGTTGATGTTCTATAGAACATCCAACTACTGAAATGAACTCCTAGGAACTTGGAAGTTCCAACACAGTTCCGAGTAGCATCTTAAGCAGGTTTCAAGCTGTTTAAAAGGCTAACAATGTGTTACGACCTGGAGTTCGGAGTGGCCGGGAAACATAACTCCCAGGTGTAGCGAGTAACAAATACATTAAAACGTAACTTTATTTACATAAAATAAACATCACAAAAACGACACGTTATTACACGGCGGTTACAAAACTTCTAAATGAATCTAGTTTCTAAGGTAGGCAGTATGACGTTTGCCGAGACAGCTAGTCATTGATACAATGAGTCATTTTACAAAGCAACAACAGTGTTGATGATGATATTGATTTTCACGGGTTAAGACGCCACCTTCTGTCAAATTTTCATTGACCAATCCAAATTCCTGTGTGGTAGTGGTTTGTGTTCAGATTTCCCGTGTTAATCAATCTGTAAGAACTTTGTAAACATCTTTTGTTATCACGTATATGGATAGGCTTGCATTAGGTTTCGTGAGACAGTTTCTGGACAACTCAATTCATAAATTCGGCTCGTAAATGGACTATTACATATTTTTTTTCTGGGTACTCTGCCTGCTTTCAGTTCAACCTGACTGAACAAAAACATTACGATATAGTTTAAAGTTCGGTGTGGCTGAATGTGTTTCTTTGTTTTAGATAAAATATGTCAGATTGGGAATAAATTCGTTTTGACGATTCCTACCCGTCTATCAAGTTGAAATCTATATCACTCACACCCTTTTACTGTAATACGAATGTAAAATAAATTAGACTTGAGTCTATTCTGAATTCACAAGCTTGAAGGTTGATGTTAATCATATTCTCATCACATACTTGTAGCATATCTTAAAGATTGCGTCTTATGATTCCGCACTATAATCCGTTTAGCTTAGATCGTTTAATCGCGTATCAAACGCTAGACTTAAAAAAAGACGACTTGAAAATCGATGTTTTCAGTAAAAAATTATCATAATTTTATGTTTTAATTTTGAGCGTTCATTCTGCTTGATTTAAGGACAGACTTGTTAGAATCCCAAAATGGCTGCCACAATGGCCGACTTTGGCACCTACTCACGATTTTGAGGGCACAAATCTCTTCGTAAACAAAACCAGTGCACCTGAGCTTTTGATTTTAAGCTTATTACAAGTGAGCAAGAACAGAATAATGAAATACATTGTTGTTTGAAGCTTGCTTCTTGAGATTTGTGCGTCCGAAGTTTCGATGCAATGTTGAAGCGGGATTTCATGACGTTTGTCCTTAAGTCATTTATGAGATAGCCTTGTAATAAAAAATAAATAACTTTTGAATGCTCCAAAATTACCTTCAAAATTGAAGATGACCCATCTTGCTCCGCGGCCGTTTATATGGAGATTATGTGGAATGTATCGCATAAGACAAATGGCTAAAAACCATTTTATTTTTATTTCCAATGAGAGTGAATAACTTTTCAATCAATGCCCCAAACTTTTGTATATTTATGCTGGTCATCTAACAAAATTATTAACATAAACAAAACATGAGTAATGCTCCCAAAAATGACACTGACCCATCTTGCCCCGCCCCACCCTATTTTTTCACAAGTCATCCCCAAAGGTGAATGATACAAGTAGTCATCAACGAAATTCAGCGCCTCATGTGAAAATCTCTTTTTGGTTTCATATGTTACATACGGTGTTTGGTAAAGTTAGGCTTGATTTGAGGGTTTACGGTAAAATTTACGAGTTAAGGTACACCGGAACAAGTTGAAACGGTTGGGGTAAGAAGGTAAGATGAAACTGCGGGTTAACATGATGTTATTTAATGATAGTAAATAAACAGTTTGAATGCCATAACACATAGTTTTGGATTCAAGTAACCTTTTGTGAGGGACACTTTTTCAAATTGTATTGAAATCTATTTCAAAACTTCGCGTTTCATCTTTCTCCGCCCGTTTCAACTTGCCCCGGTCAAGTGGAAAATCTGACAGAAAATGCGCGAAAACGTTGTAACGTCACGGTATATTGCAGACTACATCTCAAATTGGACTATCACACTGTTTTTGGTACGCCTAAAAAGTGTGATAAAAGTGCACATTTGCCTCGGATCGTCTTGACGTCTTCGGTGCACTTATTCCTCCATTTATAAGGAATAAGTGCACCGAAGACCTCAATTCGATCCGACGTATCCCTGCGCTGTAATCACACTTTGAAAGTGTGTGCACACTATTGTGTCAGTCCAATTTGGGGTGCAGTTAGCAATAATGTGCCTGTAGTAACATTCATCTTCTTGTATTTTATAGTTTTTACTATTTAACAACATAATTAAGAAAAAAAAACAATTAACTGATAAATGAAAACAGTTACTCACCTACAACAAGAAAACAGACGACTACCCGATCATAGCTTGCCAGCAGCTTCCTCGGTGTCATCGGTCTCCTGCTCCTATGCACTCCGACCCCCGTACAGATTCAGCACCGTTTTCTTGATGCGTTTAATGTCGCGCGCATTGGTTCGGCAGCATCCCCCGACGAACTTGGCTCCCAGCTCGATCCACTGCGGCACGAACGTCTCCAGCGGAATGCACTCTTCCTGCCCGGTCCACGAACCGGCATTCCAGATTTCGCCCGAGTTGGGATACACTATCAGCGGAATCTTGTCCTCGTCGGGCCTTCGCTCGTTAACTGTCTTCAGCAGTTGAATGGCGTACTGAGGGTGGACACAGTTCACTCCCACCGCCAGCAGATTAGGATTCTTCAGGGCCCGTGCCTTGCTCCACAATCCGATGGCCGTTTCAGCGAAACTTTCACCGTGTGCCAGAGTGGCCCCATCTTTGCACTGGAATGAAATCCAAAATCGAACTGTCGGGTGCTCGGCGGTCATCAGCTCCAGCAAGGCATCCGCTTCCACCCGACAGGGAATGGTTTCGATGGCCAATGCGTCGACCCCAGCCTCAATGACAGCGTTGATTCGCTGCCGATGCCAATTTTGAATCCGGGCGAAAGGGACCGTGTCGGCATAGCTTCCGGTATACTCGGAACCATCGTGCAAATGCGCTCCGTAGGGGCCGATCGATCCTACTACCCATGGGATTTTGTGGGATTTGTTGTCACGTTTTTCTTCGAGGTATTGGGTCCGGGCCAATTTGGCCAGTTCTACCGTGGATTTAATCAGCCTCAGACTATCCTCCTCGCTAAGGTCGAGGAAATCCATGAAACCTTCAATGGAGGCCTGATAGGTGTTGGTGAGAATACAGTCCGCTCCGGCCCGCAGGAAGTCCAGGTGGGTGGCCAGTACGGCGCCACGGTTGGTGGCGTTGTAGCGGGAGCTCCAGAGAGGATCTTTATCGACGGCCTGACCAACGTGGGTGGCCAGTTGGGTGGAGAAACCGCCGTCGATGACGATTATCCTTTTGGAGCCCAGTTTGAGGGATCGATTCTTGTCTCGGACGGGTAGAGAGAAAGGAGCCGAACTGAATGGATCGTCCTCCGGAGTATCAGGGGGGATGTTCTCCGGGGAAAATTGGGCCTGGAGAGGATGAGTGGCAATCGGCTGGGTCATGATGGGTTGCACCTGAGGGAGTGAGGGATGCCGAGAGGTCGATTCCGGTGGAGTTTTCAGGCTGCCTTGGGAGCCTTGCTGTCGTATTTTGTCGAATTCTTCGCCGAAGATGTGGTCTTCTGTCATCTGACTAAAGGGGGTTGGATCGCCGAATGGGTTCCACGGTTGCTGCTGGGTGCCGGTTGGATTCAGCTGAGGATTTGAGGAGCGCGATTCAAAGGTGGCCGGAATGGAATGAAGGTTTTGCTCGGAACCGTTGTTTCCCAGTGCATTTGACGGCGGTTGGTAATTGTTGGACGATACGTCGTACGGTGCCAAGAACTGGGAGGTTTCTGTAGTGTAGGCTTTGTTAAATGCTGAAGTATCACTCATATTACGCCGGTGGCCAACTATGGTCTGTTTGGAAGGAAGCAGGGAGCCAGCCACGCTGGTTCCACTTCCAGTGCCGCCTTGTGGGGTTCCCGATTGGGATGAAGCCGGAGCGTGACTAGGTGACTGCAGAACGGATGAAGATGCTGAAGAGTCGCAGGTTGGAACGTTAGGTTCAGGATGGGAAGCGGCACCTTCTGGGAGAGAATCAACTTCTCGAAACGGGTCTGGATAAGTCGTTTGAAAAAGATTACTAGTTTGAATTTCCTGCGCCGGTGGCGGGGGAAAATTGGCGCTAAATTTGGCCACGAATGGCTCAGCTTGAGGAGGTGCCATAGCAGGACCTGTTTGTTGGTCGTGAGGAATTGACGGAGCTGCACCGGGAGTGGGTGACGAAAGAATATTTTTCGGAGAAGGGTTTAAAGGGAGCCCTAAGGAGAAGCTATTATTGGCCGAATTTTGGGAAGCCTTCGGTCTTTGACGAGGTGCAACAGATGTTCCACCTTCCAAAACTGATGCGACTGGTTGTTTTGATGGTTTTGCGTTGGCACCCATGGCTGATGGAATGCGTTTTGTTTCGCTTTCGTACGGAGGAACGATCAAGAATTCCAATCCAGGAACGGTCGATTTGGTTAGGTTCCGTACCGGATTGGTTTTTCCAGCAATTTTAAATGCTACTTCGCACACTTGATAGATGTTGGGGCGCTTTTCTATGTCCGGTTCTAACATGTATCGGATGAGTTGGTGGATTTCCTTGGAATATTTGGAGTTGTCGGGAATACTGAAGTGACCACTTTGGATAGCAAGTGCGCTTTCCCCGAAGGGTAGCGTAAAAAAGCATAGTTTGTAGAGCAGGCATCCGAGAGCCCAAATGTCCGCTTTTACGGTAATATCTTGTCCCGAGAAGAGATCGATCATTTCGGGCGCCCTGTATGAGAGCGTTGTGTATTTTTGAATTTCCTCTTCCACCAGCGTTCTCCCGTGGGTGTTGGGGTTCAATACACGGGCGGTCGCCGACCCAAAATCACATAACACAAAATTTCCGATGTCGTTTTGGAGGATGTTTTCCACTTTCAAATCTCGATGAATGATCGGAGTTTGACACTGATGCAACCGAGCGACGGCCTCTGCCACATCACAGAATATCTGGAGAACATCTTGCTCATTGAAACCATTCGGAATCCTTGCATTCATCAGCGTTAGTAAATTGGTCTTGCAATAAGGCATCAACAGCAGGATCTCGTGAACTCCATTTCCCTTGGGATTAATACTATGGTCAATGTATCCGATTATGTTCTTGTGGCCGCTAAGGTTGCTGGCTATCTTTATTTCCCGACTGCATACACCAAGGTCATGTTCGTTGTTTACGTACAGCCGCTTCAGCGCATACCTCTGGCCATTATGGCCCTTGACTAGAAAAACCACCGCAAATCCACCCTCCGCCAGTACTTCTTCCACTGTCACCACATTTTCCCTGCTCAGTTTGAATGTCTTTCCGACAAAACTATTCGTTTCCTTGCTTGGCGTTGCCTCATTCTTGTTTTCGAACTTGGAGATAAACTTTTTCATTGCTTCCCCCGTTTGTTTCCTGTCCGAATCACACAAAACGCCCTCCCCCAGGAAAGCTTCAATGTAACGTCACTAAAGGCAAATCTGGCTATGATTTATCCGTGCTGCTCCCGTTTCTATTTTATGTTCGCCTGTATGTTGAACTGTTTCTCTTTTTCCACCGTGTTTGTTTTCTTCCTTCCTCGGCCTTCTTTCTTTCCCAAACGCGAAAATATCCAACCTCCACCGCCTCCTCTCCTTCCGCGTTTTATACGTAGAGAACAGCACCCAGTTTTGCTTTAATTATTGGCCTCCTAAAGTGAGGTTAAGTTTTGTGAAATCCCATTTCGTATTTTAGTGATTGAGTCGTTTCAGATAAAATTCAATGTGGGATCGGGGTAGAAAAATTCATTTTATCGATAAATTTACCAAAAAACTAATGATTAAACTGATAGAGAACTGGTATTTCCCTTTCAAACTTCCAAATTTTCACGACATAACCTCAACTTTTAATCGCCAATTGCTACGCCACAACATTTTCCTTTTTTCACCCAAACGAATGATAATAGATAATTACGCAAAACTGCATTCACACTGATGTCGTCCACCGATATCCTCCGCGGATAAGAGGACCAAGGATGACTCACACTGCTCGGATGATAACCACTTTTTTTTCTGCTGTGCCCTTTTTCTTATCGGGGAACGAATTCGCTCGAGTTTCTTTTTTTCCTTAACGGATGGTAGGCACAAAGCAAACACAGAGAACTGCAGAGCAAAAATACTTTTTCACTTCCCGTCCAGCCGAAACGCGATGGGGTCTGTGTCCTGTTCGGACGCCTCGGAGGTCACGGATTTCTTCCGCACGGTGGCTCCGCACAGTTTATCCGTGAAAAAATATACCCGAGAAACTTGTGGATACACCACCGCGATAACGCGAACGTAAACGCAATCAATCACGATTCACGGCAGCAGAAAAAGCACACTGATGGGAACTGATGGAGGATTGGATGACTGACTGACTGATGGCTGGGAGCTGGAGATGGAAAAGTCGTCGTTGTGCGTGAAAATGTCATCACGCAAAATGTCAAGCTGCTAGAGATGTTCAAGATTAATTTGAACCTGAGATTTGAACAAGATTTGAACAAGCAAACACGCGGAAGATCGACCAATGCTTAACCCTTTTCCGCCCATGGGCACTGCACTGTTTTGATTCAAAGAGAGAATTTCATCTGCACTTAGGACCTTTATAGAAATGTTTGGGCAGATTTGAAAATGCGAACCTCCAGTTTTTCCGGTTTTTCCCTGAAAAATTTCCTGAGGAAAAAAGCAATCCAGGACAGCTTCGAAGGGCACACTTTTGAGTATACTCATATATATATAAAAATGCAAAAAATAGGTAGTCTTGACTTTCCCGTACGTGCACGTTTCAGTTTAATATTTTTAGCGTGTAGATGTGGAACGGTTGACATTTTTGTTTATAGATAAATATTTTTGTTTTCGTTGAACGAGACGCGATTTTTTTTGCAAAAATTAACAAATTAACATTACATTTTCCTTTAAATAACGTTTAATGGAGTACCTAGCATAAAATTGTATAAACTTTATTAAAATTCACCATCGCCGGTGACATGGAAGGCATGACCACAAAACGGTCGGACAGTGGCACCAGCATTGGCAGCAGCGGAAGCACCGGCAGCTTTCTGTCCAATGGATTCGGGACTCAATTCATGACGGTGGCCCCTCCTCTGCTCAACTGCGAAGATGAACTAATCTGGCTCGATATGACTAATCCCGCGTACCACAAGCCAGTATACAACAGCTCAATCAACGAGGCGAAACCCGTGGGCAAAGATGCCAAGAACCTGATCTCGCAATCCTTCCGGCAAGCCCTCAGCATTCAAGACCAAAATGATTTGCTGCGGGAACTGGAAAAAGATCCGGAGCTGGTCTATAACGTTGGGTTGACACCGGATAAGGTGAGTTGTGTTATGTGTAATTTAACTGATTTGGTTTTACCACTTTGAATATTTCAGCTGCCGGACTTGGTCGAGTACAATCCTCTGATCGCAATCGAAATTCTGCTGAAGTTGATCCATTCGCCACAGATAACAGAGTATTTCAACGTACTGGTGAACATGGAAATGTCGCTCCACTCGATGGAGGTGGTCAATCGGCTTACGACGCTTGTAGAGCTACCCACCGAGTTCATCCATCTGTACATCAGCAACTGCATTTCGTCATGCGAGGCTATCAAGGATCGCTATCTGCAGAACCGATTGGTTCGATTGGTATGTGTGTTTCTGCAAAGTTTGATTCGCAATCGGATTATTGAAACGAGCGAGCTTTGCATCGAGCTGGAAGCGTTTTGCGTAGAGTTCAGTCGCATACGGGAAGCGGCAGCTCTGTACCGATTGTTGAAGCAGCTTGAAACGGAATCGAACTCGGTTAGTAAAGTGAAATGAAGAATTATTGAACAGAATATTTCTAGTCGGTTTACAAGAACGAAATTCCCTGAACGAACGTATACACATTCATCACACAATCATGGGTCACTCAAACACATCACAGCAACCATTCGCTCCTTTTATGTCGACATGACCACATAAACGCCATGGGACAGGAAAAGGGTATTGGTGTGGGATTAGGGTGTTGGTATTGTTCGTGCAGTTGAAAATCGGAATTTTTGACACACGAAAATCGATTTTTCTCCTAAACTGTGTCGGAAGTACGTCGGGCACAGTGCGCTGGATAGAGAGCCAGGTCCGTTGTCCATAGCGCACTACGTCCGACGTTAGCTTTCACGTAGGGATTTTGAGAATATTCTATTGTCGGGTGTGGGAAAACTTCGGGTTACAACCGCGACGACAATACATAGGACGATGTACACAAGAACAAAAGATTTAACATCAAAACGATGTAATCGTACATAAGGAATCGTGACTACAGTGATTAAATATTAAATTTTAGTACATCGGAATGAGTTATTCTCCGTGCAGTTGAAACCCGGAATTTTCGACTTGGATTTTTCTCCAAATCTGTGCGTCGGACCTAACTTCGGAAGTGGTGCGCTGTACAACAATACATCGGGGAATACATCGGGCGGGTTGTATTTATTTTTTGCTGTGTATTGCGCATTGCGCAGTTAGAAGTGCGATGAGGAAGTACGGAATCTCAAATAAAAGTGCTGATGTGTAGTATTTAAAATACAATTAATTTGAACTTCCATCCTTTCCCAAATATTTGTTCGACATGAACCGGTCTAACAACGATTCTCTCGCATCTCCACCGTAGTGCACTATATATATATGTAGCTATAGATATGCAAACCATTGTTTCTACATTGCCATCCGATCTGTTTTTTATTTTGCCATTCAATACAAGTTTATTATACAGTAAACGTGGTTGCAAGTGATTCGCATCGCCAGTCCCGAAAATTCCGATTTTTAGTAATTCCGGCTGTTAGATTGCCCGTTAGTTGATTACCCGCCGGTCGCCAAAGGTGTTTCGCGTGAATAAGTGCACGTTACGAAGGAGTTATACAATAATCACCGAAGATAAGTGCCTACAAGTTCTCGTGCTACACACATGTGCGCGGCCCCTCGATTGTGGATGCAGCATTGATATTCTGCTAGTGCCCGTTCCGTCGTCGCTGAGTTGCTGCCCGTCGAAGTACCACCGGGTTGATAGAAAGTTTTTGAGAACCCCGCCCGTCCCGATATTCACCTGGTGAGTCGTACTGCCGTGGGCAGCATAGTTGTCCCATGTTCTATGGGAATCCCTATTAACATGGGACAACTATGCTGCCCACGGCAGCGTACGTTGCCCATCAAGTGCGATTTGGTGTCAGATCGTTTCGGTGTCTTCACCGCACTTATTCATTAGCAAATAATGAATATTACCCGTTGCAAGAAAATAGAGAGCGAAAAAGGTGCAAAATCGCTAATAGACCTCCGCTGGTATGTTTAATCGTTATGGTGTCTTCTACAATAAGTGCGCGAATTGGCCAAGGAATACTGCGCCGAAAACACCGAAATGATTTTTCTTACAGGCGGAGGTGTATGGGCGCTTGCGCGTACAAATTTTCGCGCAACGCATAATAAGTGCGGTGAAGACACCGGAACGATTTGATGCAATATCGCACTTTTATTGCGCATTTCGCACCCCACTGGACCCCTTTCGCAGTTAGTATAAGTGCGGGATTGTGAATAAAACTGCGATTTTGCATCGAATCGTGTCAGTGTCTTCTGCGCACTTATGCATTACAAAGTGCTGAATAAGTGCGCAGAAGACACCGAAATGATTCGATGCAAAATCGCAGTTTTATTCACGATCCCGCACTTATACTAACTGCGAAAGGGGTCCAGTTGGGTGGGAACTGCGCAATATTTAGGATTCCGCACTTTGTCGCAGTCCAGTTAGCAATGCAATAAACTATACAACGTTGACCCTAGTCTATTTTACGAACCGATTTTATGAATTAATTTTGACAGGAGGTAGCGCCCAATAACCCGTGAAAATCAATGTCATCATCAACATTGTTGTCATTTCGTGAAATGGCTCATAGATGTAATCACGTTCAAATGTATGCGTGCCTTTTTTGTAGATGTAGGGTCTTGTACCATTTGGGCAGGTGTACCTATTTTGGGCACTTGCCGCTATAACTAAGTCAATTTCAAACCGATTGATTTGAAATTTTGTATAGAGTTAGGCACGTACAGTATCTAACTCTGTACAAAAATTCAAATCAATCGGTTTGAAATTGACTTAGTTATAGCGGCAAGTGCCCAAAATAGGTACACCTGCCCAAATGGTACAATACCGTAGTTGTGTAACTGCGAGGAAAATATTATGCTTTTGGTCGAAATACGAAGCGACCGAACGTGCGAAAATTGATTTTTAACCTACTTAGAAATGTCGCAACTCAATTTTGATTAGTGCATATTGTTGCTCTTAATTATCTTAATGATGCGCAACAGAAAAAATAGATTCAAATTTACTTCGCAGCTGCAACTTCGCATGTGCTTCTAGCGACGACTTCGATTTGGTGGTGCGACGATAATATTTGCACTCTTGCCCCGGGCGTTAGTTTTACCTATCATTATTTATCCGTTTTACCCAATTCGATTGGGTAATATTTGCATATGCAATCTGAATAGCCATTCAATCGGCGTGCACTTTTGTGTGAGGAAAAATTTGCGCTATATTGTCTATCCGGTTGGAATCATGACCGACATTCAATCAAAAATTGCCATTTTCTTGGTCCACAAGTGTCGCAACTGTTTCGCATCTAGTGCGCTGTGTTGCTGACAACAACGGGAAGGATGCGCACTACTTTTGACATGATTAAAAAACGTCGCGTGTTGGGTCGCGTCGCGACTTGATTGTGCGAAGTCCGGTTTGGTGGCGGCCCGACAATAGTGTTCGTGTGTTGAAATGTCACTTAGGGAACGTCCATAAATTACGTCACGCTTTGAGGGGGGAGGGGGGGTTCAACAAAGTGCACAAATTTCAGAGGTCTCATACAAAAAGTGTGACATAGGGAGGAGGGGGGGGGGGGGTTAAAAATGGTCGAATTTCGCGTGACGTAATTTATGGACGTTCCCTTTTCTCTATTGTGCATATTTATTGAGGCTTTTGCACAAAAGTGCACGCGGCCTATCGCTTCCGAAAGGTACGGTCGCGGTTTTCACTTCCTGTTTACTTCATCCTTAGGCGCTGTCCATAAACTACGTAGACTCATTATGGACCATCTCAGAACCCCCCCTCCCCCTTCGTAGACTTTTGTTCATACAAAATTTTCGAAATTTGTATGGAGCGTAGACTTTGGCCAGACCCCCCCCCGTCCCCCCCTCAGAGTCTACGTAGTTTATGGACAGGCCCTTATGGGAAATAACATTGCGGCGTTTCCTGGTGCGGCTGTTCCTTTCGAAAACGATAGGGGAAGATTCAAAAATTACGTCCATCGTTTTTCGGGATTTCTAGACCCCCCCCTCCCCCCTCTGTCACGCAATTTCCCTATACCCAATACACGTACTGTCACACCATAGACTAATTTCAAGACCTCGATGTACAAAGGGATGTACAGTAAGGGATGTACAGTAAGGGACTAAACATAAATTACAGTAAGGGACTAAACATAAATTAGTAAGGGACTAAACATAAATTACGTAAAGTGAGTACCGAGGATTGTTCACAATCTGCGAACTTGACTGCGGAAAAAAATGCGACCATGACGCCGCTGGTCACACTTTTCTAGACCCCCCCCCTCCCCCAAATGTTGGACGTAATTTTTGAACGTTCCCTAGGCCGCGTGAATTTTTGTGCAAAGACCCTTTTTGAAACATTTCAACGACCGCGCCGTGTTTACGTTTCAATAAATCTGACAATAGGCCTTTTCATGTGACAGATCCGTGCATGCATTTGTTTACAAAGCTTGAACAACAGCTGCTAACAAGAACGTGTCATCTTCATAGAAGAACTGTCAAACGCCCGATCAATCAGCTGATTTAAGACGTCAAATGAAAAGTCCCATATCACTTTGTGTGTCATTTGCATGCGTCATTTGCAAATCATTTGTGTGTGCCATTATGCTCAAAAATGTGTAGCTATAGCTTTCCGTGTAGCTGACAATTGATTGATGCACCAGCGATAAGAAGAAGAAGTTTTGACATCCAAGCGGTGTGCCGTTTACATCCATCGACCAATCAGCGACGAGGATCTCATCGACGGCACACCGCTTGGATGTCAAAACTTCTTCTTCTTTTTGCTTGGTGCATCAATCAATGTTTCGTGATAAATAAATAAATATATTTTGTTTTTGTTAGTGAAAGTCTTGTAAAATTGCACGAATGCAATTGGCCTCCTAAAGTGAGGTTAAGTTTTGTGAAATCCCATTTCGTATTTTAGTGATTGAGTCGTTTCAGATAAAATTCAATGTGGGATCGGGGTAGAAAAATTCATTTTATCGATAAATTTACCAAAAAACTAATGATTAAACTGATAGAGAACTGGTATTTCCCTTTCAAACTTCCAAATTTTCACGACATAACCTCAACTTTTAATCGCCAATAAAATCATAAAATGAACAAATCTTGGAAATCTTTTGATCTGCTGCTCACAACTCCCAGTCCCACGAGAACCAGCAGGACCTTTCCTCGTGGAACAACAGTACCGTCTACCTCGACACGTCGGATTATTGCTGAACTGAAACCTAACACCTCGCCACGATCATCATCAACACTACAGCCAATACAGGTAATAGTATTTCCCTCGGTTCATGTTTCAAAGGGACAATTTAACCAACAATTTAAAATTATTTTAATAGCTCAATGCATCAGGCGACACAACTCTGATTGAGAACGACTTATCGGACGATGACGATAGTGAAAGGTCAACAGTGAAGAGCGTAGCAATTTCCTCGTCAGCAGTGGATTGTTCTGCTCCATCACTTGATCCGAAGGATGTGGCAATCTGGGACAAATCTCGCCCAGATTCGGACATCGAAAATTTATCAGAACCTCAAGCTCCGGCGAATGACGATCCACCGTTGGAAATATCGGAAACCTCGTCCGATGATTCAGACTGTGAAGCCATTCATTGCAAGAAAGAAAAGCGACTCAAATTGGATTTTCTAAACCACAAGTCTCCAGGACGAAGGATAACCGATGACATTTTCACGGTAGAAAACGCTACTGAACTGACTATCAGTACCGAATTGTCATCCAAGTGGATTAAACCCATCGTGACTGAAAACAGTCTTAGCTCCAAAGGAACTCCAATGAGGAAACCGAGTTCCACCTGGAAGCGACTGGACGAATCGTTTAGAGACAATCAACCGACGACGACTGCTAAGAGTCCTCCTAGCTGTAAATGGAAAACGCTGAATGACACATTTAGAAAGAATCCGGCCGAAATTGAATCCGATCTTACTCCGGAAAATGTGCCACTACCGAAAACGAACGAACCATCTATCCAGCAGGATGCGGACACTTCCTTCTATGATCCAACACTGCAAGACCAGTGGCCCTCGCGAGTCAAGTACCGTAAGGGTTGTCCTTTGTCCCGTTTCAATCAGGCTCTGCAAGAAACCGCCGGGTTGGCTCGATTCTGGCTGCATGAGCGAGAAATGGGCTTGATTCCAGCTTACAGGAAACCGGTTAAAATTCAAACTATCGGAAGGATTTTCGGTCGAATTGTGATTACCTATCACGAACCGATTCAAGATGAGCCCGGGGCGGTAGTAGAACATATCCTTTATGTGGATCCGAGCGAGAAACAGTTGAAACCGTTGAGGAAGGGCTCCCTGATAGAGGTGATGTACGATTTGGTACCACATAACCTAACCGGACGAAGGGTTGTTCACCTCGGTGTGTCCAAGATAAGGGCTGTGAGTTAGAAGCGTAAAATAAACTGATCAGATGACGGAAAACATTCATTTACCATTATTTGGAAGCGTCCACAAATCACTTTTTTGATAAACCACTTAGACCGAATTTCGGTCATCTCAGGCCGTCCCTTCCTCCACGTAGACTTTTGTTCTTACAAAAGAAACATGGAAATTTGTATGAAGAGTAGTAGACTTTTATCAGACACCTGCCTTTCCCCAGAAATCTACGTGGTTCATGAACGGCCTCTAAGGTTCTTCACGTGCAAAATAGCCTTTAACCCTTTCCTTCCCACGACTTTGAACGACTATATCTATGCCAAAAAAGCGTTTCCGAAAAAAGTGGTAGAACAAAAGTTATTGCAAATTAGCTAAATTTTTCGAAATCAATGAAAAAAAAATGGTTGTAAATCAATAGGTTTTTGATTGTTTATCAATAGTTCAACGATTGAAACAAGTATGCAGTAGTTGGGTTAACCTTATGAGATTATAACCATATTCTAAAAAATATTGCATCATATTCATCTAATTCCGTTTGTCCGGAGTTCGTCGAAAATCGATGGTGCTCTAGAGCAACCATGGGAAGTAGAGGGTTAACAATAAATATCACCCTTGGCTCTGCAAATAGTATGAAAGTCTGACGAAGTCGCCATTTCCCCAAACCATCTTATTATAATAAGCTTTATTAGGGAGATTTTCAGCCCGAGTCTGGTTCATCTCCAAAACCAGTCCAAGCAGTCCCGGCAAACGTCGTCCTGCCTGCCTACTCTGTTTTTTGACATCCGGTTCCATGAAGAAATGCCCCTCAAAATGCAATTTCAGATTTTCCCGTTTTTCTTGCCTTCCCGGTCACTTTTTCTAATTATTTTTTCGTACGAACACGTCGGAGGCCTGGCGGAATGCAACAGTGAAAGAATCATGTCGATCTGTTGGCCCGTTCCCGGGCCTGTTCGTGACATACAAACATCATTCCATTTTTATTTATATAGATTTCTGGAGAAACCTCTGAATAAAAGTCTAAAGAAAATTCTGAACGAGTTTTATAAGAATTCCTACAGGATTTTTTACTAAAATTCATGGATATTTTTTGGAAAAAAAATGAAGGAATTTCAGAAGTAAATCATGCAAGATGTTTTAAGAGAATTCTTTGTGGAATTTCTAAACAAATCACTGAAAAATTTCCGAATGAATCCATGGAAGATTTTTGAAAGAATCCGTGAAGGAATTTTTGGCCGAATATCGGACGAATTTCCGAAAGATTTTTTAGAAGAATTTCTGAATAATTATTTGGTAAATTTTTCAAGGGATCTCCAATAGATTCTCCAAACGAATGCTTAGAGAAATTGATGTATAAATATTGTAACGGAAAAAAAGTTTTGCGAAACACTACAAATGCATTGTGCTCCCGATGGGTACCACAATGTAGACAACTGCTAAAAGAACCCTACAAATGCGCATTTTATTATCCGCATCGAGCCCCATATTTTGAAGCTAGTGGGATACGAAAAGTAAAATATAACGAATACATTGGAACCTTACAAATGCACATTTTATTTTCCGTATCGGGCCCCACGTCTGGGAACTTAGATACGCAAATTAAAATGGAACATTACAAATGCACAAAACACAAACATGCAAAACATAACATAAATTGTGCCCAGTTATCCAAATAGATAACTAAGTCCGAACCCAGGATGACGAGGTTTCATTTTTGTTCTTGGTCCATCAGTCAATCCTGTAATCGTATTTTTTCTGGCAGTTCGCCTTTTAGTTCGCAGCATCTGTTGCGGCATTCATAGCTTGTTTTGATCTAGGAATTTCTAATCCTAAGGGGGCATCCTGATTTGAGCAACAACACAAGACCGTCTACAATTTGATGTCCGTGTTAGGGGACGGCTTGTGTGTTTTGTACTGGATCACTCCTAAAATGTTTGGAGCACTACAAATGCACATTCAAATTCAGGGACAGATGTACAAACCTTAGTAGAAAATGTAAAATCAACTGACAAAATGTTCACAACTATTTACAAACGTAACACACTCCATGCAACAATCGAAGAATTTTCCAAGAATTGCATTGTCCAATTCATGGAAAATTCTTAAAACTGCTTTACATACGTCACAACTAATTTACAAACGTAACACAACACCAGCAACAGCGGAAGAGTTTTTCAAGAATCGAAATCGCGATTCTTGAAAAATTCTAAAACACTCCTATTTACCATCCTTCCAAGTGGTCGGTTGATGGCAGCGATGATCATTATATTTGGTGTCACCAGACTAACTAAATTACGTAAGCCAAACGCTTACCAGATAACTCCGCGAGTTAAATTGCCACCAGGCTAACTTAAAACTAATTGCCACCAGGCTAACTTAAAACTAATTGCCACCAGGCTAACTTAAAACTAATAACGCCAGCGAATCCTGGCAAAGGGTATGATCTAACGCCATTAACCAACAGCCAAAGAACTGCCATCAACCAAGCACTTACCCTTTATCCATCTTCACTGTTGCGGACACTTATATTACCCGTTGCAAGAAAATAGAGAGCGAAAAAGGTGCAAAATCGCTTATAGACCTCCGCTGGTATGTTTAATCGTTATGGTGTCTTCTACAATAAGTGCGCGAATTGGCCAAGGAATACTGCGCCGAAAACACCGAAACGATTTTTCTTACAGGCGGAGATGTATGGGCGCTTGCGCGTACAAATTTTCGCGCAACGCATAATATCTGATCTACTCTAAGTTTACGTAACCTAAACCAGATGGATCAACAAAGAAACAATAAACTATAACATGAACGTGGGTTTTTTAGTTGGGCGCCAATGTAACGGAAAAAAAAGTTTTGCGAAACACTACAAATGCATTGTGCTCCCGATGGGTACCACAATGTAGACAACTGCTAAAAGAACCCTACAAATGCGCATTTTATTATCCGCATCGAGCCCCATATTTTGAAGCTAGTGGGATACGAAAAGTAAAATATAACGAATACATTGGAACCTTACAAATGCACATTTTATTTTCCGTATTGGGCCCCACGTCTGGGAACTTAGATACGCAAATTAAAATGGAACATTACAAATCCAGAGTAATTTCTGAAGTAATCCCTGGGCGAATTTCTCAAATAATTACTGAAATGATTTGTAAAATACAGTCCGGATTCGCTGGTTGGGTCACGACTGCGCCCCGATTAGCGAATCGTGTTCGTTCGTTGGGGCAACTGACAACTGAGCAAAATGCTCTAGACACACGCAAGTGATGAGAAATACGTCACGGAACACTCACATACTTGCGTAAACGTTCTGTATACAGGAGCTGTGATGCGACGGCGGTCAGACGTCAAACTCGTTTTGACATCTATTTTGACATTGACAGTGCTTTTTAGTTGGGTTTTGCCCCAACCAGTGAACATTCAACCATCGAGACAGCCCATCTAACGAGCTCTCAACGAACGAATCGTCACTGTATCACAGAAAAAATGGTGAAGCAATTCATGCCAGATTTCGTAGAATAATTCTTGGTGACTCTTCTGGAGGAACGCATGAATGATTTTCTGAAATAATCTGCCACATGATGATTTGATTTGGGAAGTTTTCTTCTGAGACCGTCGTTATAAAGTTGAAAATTTTAGGGTCACTTATTTTTATTTAACTCCACCAAGGTTGCAACCATTCATTTGCAAAAATTTACATTCATTTGCTATTATCTCAGCTCAGAAGCATGCTATCGAAAAACAATGTATGGATGAATTTAACCTTGTACACTAAATTCTGTTTTTACGCGATGGATGCGTTCGCGCAAAAAAAGATCGTGTAAAAAAAGTTCGCGTAACTTCGAGAATTCGCGCAAAAAAAATCCAAAGGAAATTTTTTTTACGCGATTTGCCCTCCGCAAATGACCAAAATCGCGTAAAAAAAAGTCGCGTAACTTCGAGAAAATCGCGTAAAAAAAGTCGTGCAAAATAAAATCGCGTAAAAAAAAGTCGTGTAAAAAAAGAATTCAGTGTAGTTTTATCTGAAAGTTTGCCGAATAACATTGGGCCTATTGCATTATATTTATATAGTGCGGAAGTAACAACACGTATCATCAGGTTGATGGTTTATTACAGAATGATCGTAATGATTCCTACGTCAGTCTACTCTCAGATGTCCATTGGCGTAAATAGGGGGTGGCCAGGGGGGGCCTGGCCCCCTCCAGAATCACGAGATTCAGACGTAAAGTATCTTATGAGCAGTCCTGGAGTATAAAAATCTATATCGATATAGCCATGGCCCCCCCTAGACTTATGACCTAGTTACGCTTATGCAGATGTCAATGACTACTATGTTAAGTATGTTGATGTGATGTGGGAGGTTTAGTGATATACTCTACTTAATTACTACACACTAAAATCAGCTCGGTATTTTCCCCATCTTTTTACTGAGTTCTCAACAGCAGATTTAACTCGGTACGCTCGGTTATTTATTTTGCGGATATTCTGTAAATGAGTTACCGAACTCAGCTCACAAACTGTCAAAAGTTACTGAAGCACGGTAAATATCGTTACTGGTGAACGGTAAATACGATTACCGAGTGTACCGAAATAAATCTGCTGTTGAAAACTCAGTAAAAAGATGGAAAAAATACTGAACTCAGTGAAAAAATTACTGAGCTGGAACATCTGAATCTTAGTGTGTAAATATCGTTACTGGTGAACGGTAAATACGATTACCGAGTGTACCGAAATAAATCTGCTGTTGAAAACTCAGTAAAAAGATGGAAAAAATACTGAACTCAGTGAAAAAATTACTGAGCTGGAACATCTGAATCTTAGTGTGTACATTTCGGTCATCCTGACTCTACGATGTCCTCATCGTTATCATCATTAGTCGATAAATTTGAAGAAGATAGCCATTTTCGCATGTTTCCTGGTGAACAAACTGCTCTATATGGAAGGCAAGAAACTTGAAATCCATCTATATCTGTGACTAAATAACGATCATTTGGTAAAACTTGCTTTATTACATAAGGACCTTTAAATTTGCTGCACAATTTATTTTTTTCAACTGTTTTTAAAACAACAAAATCTCCTTCTCTGTAATCTTGTACACGCTTTCGTTTTTTGTCGACAACTTGTTTATTATATTCTTGTAGTTTATCAATATGTCGCTTCGCTTCTTTTCTTATTTCAATAATATTTCTAGGTTCGATAAATTCCTGATGTTTATTAACAAGAATCTCTAAATTATACTCAATTTTGTTCTGATGATTTTGAATGATTTTTGACCAAATAATAAAACACTCGGAAAATTTTTAATAGATCTGTTAAATGTATTATTTTTTTTTTTTTTTTTTTATCTGTATTAACGAGATTTTTAGCCCTAGGCTAGTTCATCTCGGGACCCACGCTTTACTTCCCTTCCGAAGGAAGAACTCACATTTTGCGAGTTTGTCGGGAGTGGGATTCGATCCCAGGTCCTCGGCGTTATAAATGTATTATTGTAAATGTATTCCATGGTGGGTAACAAAACATCCCATCTTTTATTAGTATCATTTATAAGTTTTGCCAACATTGGTGTTAGCGTTCTATTAATTCTTTCTACTTGTCCATTGGCTTCTGGAGTACAGACTGCTGTTTTTGTATGCTCAATTAAATGTTCTACACAGAATTTTTTGAATTTTTCAGAAGTAAAACAACTTCCTCTATCTGAAATAATTCGCATTGGTCTGCTGTAGTGATTCATATAGATGGTTAAATGTTTTAAAACCTCTTCAGTATTTGTGGTTTTTGTAGGATAAAATTTTACAAATTTTGTAAAAGCGTCAACAACTACCAAAATAAATTTACATCCTTTCGATGATTGTAATTGTATCGGTCCATAATGGTCAATATGTACTGTGTGGAAAGGATTTTCACCTTTATCAATATTTTTAAGGAAACCTTCTTTTTTGCTATCAGATGGACTATAAAATATACAACTTAGACAATTTTTTATATACTTTTTAACAATTTTGTTCATGCTTGCAAACCAATAAAACTTTTTAATTTCTATAATAGCACAGCGCAACATTTTTTTTTGTCTCAAGAGCAAAATTATGTGTCTCCGAAGGATTTTGGGCCGCTGAATCCGAATCCGGGCTCAGATTTGCTTTAACACGTCACAATTTTGAGCTATACCTCTATTTATAGGGCGAAATATGCGATTTTGAGATCTTTTGACAGCAAGCCATTAAGCAAGGAAATATTTTTTTAAAGCAATCAAAAGGTTAATTGGTCAATTAACATCTAAATTAACGACTCATGCAAAATATTTCGTTTTACCTAATCAAATTCGATAGATATTAGCATTTTATGTTAGTATGAAAACTTGCATGCAACTTTTGGAGGGTAACTTGTATGGGAAATATCGTACCTAACATAAATCGCTTAAAACTATCAAATTTGATTAGGTAAAACGAAATATTTTGCATGAGTCGTTAATTTAGATGTTAATTGACGAATTAACCTTTTGATTGCTTTAAAAAAATATTTCCTTGCTTAATGGCTTGCTGTCAAAAGATCCCAAAATCGCATATTTTGCCCTATAAATTGAGGTATAGCTCAAAATTGTGACGTGTTAGAGCAAATCTGAGCCGGGATTCGTATTCAGCGGCCCAAAATCCTTCGGAGACACATAAGCTTGCTCTTGAGACAGACAAAAAGTAATTTTTTGTTACGCTGTGTAGTCTTTTCTATTCCTATGTGTCCTAAATTATCATGGCAAATTTTAATTATATTATCTATCATTGTTTTTGGAATTACTAGTAATAATTTATTGTCATGATTTCTGAACAGAATTCCATTTTTCAATTCAAATTTTGGAAATGTATGGGATTCCAAATGTGTTTTGATGTTTTTCAATTTATCGTCTTGTTCTTGAGCGAGAATAACATTTCGCTCTACATCTTCGGTATCAAGTACACTAATAGCTTCAGGCTGTTTCACATTAGCATTATCCCTGTCTGATGGAATCATTTTTCTATCACTCATAGTTATCCTGCTTAATGCATCAACATGATTCATTTTTGATCCATCCCGAAATTCCAAAGAATAATTATAATTTTCTAATAACAAAGCCCAACGACTTATTTTTGGATTTATCTCTTTTTTCGCCAAAGTTTGAGCCAAAGCATTACAATCAGTATAAACTTTAAATTTTAATCCTGATAAGTAAACATGGAACCGTTTTATTGCATGTACGACTGCCAGTGTCTCTAATTCAAAGCTGTGTAATTTTGATTCATATTCGTCAGTTTTCTTACTAAAAAAGCTAACTGGATGAAATTTGCCATTACATATTTTGTTTTTGTAATAAAATAGCTCCAAAACCAAAAGAACTCGCATCACAATGCAGTTGTGTTTCAGCTTTTGAGTCATACAGAGCTAAAATTGGTGCAGACACAAGTTTATCCCTAAGCTGTAAAAATGAGCTCTTTTCTGAATCACCAAAAATAAACACTGAATCTTTTTTCAATAAACTGTAGAGCGGCCTTGCTATGAAAGCAAAATTTTGAATGAATTTTCGAAAATAGCTAGTCAAACCTAAAAATCGCTGAACATCTTTAGCATTTTTGGGTATAGGAAAATCCATAACGCTTTTAATATGTGATTCACTAGGCCTTCTTCCAAATTCATTAATGATATATCCTAAATATTCAATTTCTTCATAACAAAATTTACATTTATCAAAATTAAGTTCTAGCAAGTTATTACTCAGAATGTCAAGAACTTTTTTAAGTGTTTCCAAATGCTGTTCCATATTTTTCGATGCTATCATAATATCGTCAATGTATACACAAATTTCGCCGTCCTCAATAAGTTCCTTAAAAATTTTATTCACAAATCTTTGAAAAACCGCAGGGGCATTACAAAGCCCAAATGGAACACGAGTATATTCATATTGACCAGTAGGAGTAACGAACGATGTAAATTTTGTACATTCCGATGCTATTTTAATCTGATGGAATCCCGATTTCAAATCTAAAATAGAAAATATCCGTTTACCTTTCAATTTATCAAAAATATCTTCAATTAGGGGTAACGGATAATTATCTCGAAAAGTGTCTTTATTGAGCTTTCTATAATCTTCACAAAGTCTTATATCACCATCCTTTTTAGGAATCACTACAATAGGACTTGCGAAGGGAGAATCACTTTCTTTTATAATTCCAGATTGTAGTAGTTCATTTACCTTGGCATCAACTTTTAACTTATCATTTTGCGAAAGTATTCTTGGTTTAAAATGAAAAGGTGCTGCTGATTTTAGAATGATTTTCATTTCATAATCAATTTTTGGTTTCGAGGGTCGCACAAACTCCAAATAATGTGTTTTAAGAATTTTTACCAAATGATCTTTATGAATAGAGGAATTCCACGGAGTCATGTCAGTCGATCCTGAGCGACCATTTCAAAAATATCTGAAACTTTGCACAGTTTTTCAATTTCATCTAAATCGCCATTTTTCGATATTAAACCTTCATATTCACTCACGACTAACTTTTCAAAAGGGTGTATGCGAAAATAGTTCAAAAATATTCTAAAAGCTGTACAGCAAAAACGGATTGTTCGATTGTTATCAATTTTTCAGCAAAGTTAGATAACTAAATGATGATTCCTTAGAAAATATACACTGTAAAAAATTTCTTTTTTTACTTTAAAAAAATATGATCTTTGTCACAAAAACTCAAATATCTCAAAACCCTATCTTTTTACCAACGTCAATTTTTTAGGGGAAATGGCCCATTATATCAGCTATCTACCATAAAATTTTGGTGATGGTAAACTGATAAACAAAAAAGTTATGACATTTCAAACATTTCACAATTTTTACATTTAGTAACAAAAAAAAAATTTTTTTCTGTGTAAATTATTTCGAGAATTATATTTTGATGCTGATTTTATTGCAAAGGCTACCGCCTGAATTAAACAAGTTGTTTTCATGATATTTTTGTTTGATTATTCATAATTACTATAGTATCTATTTGAAACTTAGACGCGATCCAGTGTTGTGATCAAAAACATTGAGAGTGTCATACTTTTTATTGTACGTGATTGGTGAAACAATCCCTTGATAGTGTTGAAAAGCTGTTGATTATAAGAAAAATGGAATTAAAATTATTTTGAAGAGAAAAGCTGTATAATAAAAGTTTTATATACGCGTATACGTCTAGTTTATCTGCAAAAAAAAATACCTCTTAAAGAACAGACTTTATGATCGGAAGAATGTGAGTAACTTCAACAACAACAAATGCATGAGAGGTACATACCATAGACAAACAGACGAAACGCCTAGAACAATTTTCGTGAAAATCCATCGCCCAGTTCACACTAACACCACCTGGTGGAAATGTTTCACGAAACACTGCGTTGTGCAATATCGTCATCAGAAGGCGCTAGTGTGAAACGTCAAACGCACGATGGGCGCTCTTCTGGTTATGAAAGCCACAACCAAGATTCAAAATGATCGTTAAAGGCGTGGTCAATGAAAATTTCGTCAGTGTTACGTTTGTGTATCTGTATACATACCATGACAATGCTCACGAAAAAGCAAAGAAATACTTCGCTATGGATATTAAAAATTCATTAGTAATTTTTTTCTTCAGCCAAGCAAACAACACCAAACTAGTCAGTTAAAACTAATAAGTGATTTTGTTTATTATAATCTAACGAACAACATGAACAGTCGCTTTCTCAAAGGTCTTCAACTCAACGCTCTCTTGTAGACCGTTTGATAAAAAAAAAATGTTCAAAAGAGTTACGAAATCTCACCGAAAGCACCATAGATAAACAGAAAGAGACTGGTTATGCCCAAATGCCCACATTGAATACAAATTTACTTGCACGTCCTGCCGTCTAGACTTTGACAAACGAGCCATCTGTATATCATCGGTAAAGCAGGGCGCAGGAAGTTCTAAAACGACAACAACTGAGAAATTGCCAGAAGTGCTAAGTGCAGAGAGTCATGCCACCGCACCATCAGCGACATCTGTTTAAACAATTTAATCACGCCCCTTTTCAAAAATGTTTTGGAATATTCTTCAACATCTATACCCATTTCAATATTTTTAACGTTGCAAAACACGCTTTCAACATTCATCTTGAAGAAGAGGGAAAATACTTGTCCTCAAATGTAACAGCAAATTAATGAATAAGGTACACCGGGGCAAGTTGAAACGGGTGGGGCAAGATGAAACAGCGGGTTAACATGATGTTTTCTAATGATAATAAATAGTTTGATCGCCGTAACGCATAGTTTTTGATTCAAACAATCTTTTAACGAAGGATAAATTACCAAATTGTATTGAAATCTGTTTCAAAACTTCGTGTTTCATCTTGCCCCACCCATTTCAACTTGCCCCGGTGTACCTTAAACGACTAATGCGTGGAGGGCGTGATAAAATCGGAACATTACTGTACATATAATATACATAATACATAATAAAAACAGCTTGTTTTACTCACGCACGGCCATTAACAATAAACTCAGCATCAAACTGCGATTTCCGGCCGAAATAATTTACACTAAAAAAAAATATTACTAAATGTGATAATTGTGAAATGTTTTAATTGTCATAACTTTTTTGTTTATTAGTTCATCATCACCAAATTTTTATGGTAGATTGTTAATACAATGGACCGTTTTCCCTAAAAAATTACGTTGGTAAAAAGATAGGGTTTTGAAATATTTGAGTTTTTGTGACAAAAATGATATTTTTTAAGTTTAAAAAAGATTTTTTTTCACAGTGTATATTTTCTTAGGAATCACTATTTAGTTATCTAACTTTGCTTAACAATAAAATCAGCATCAAACTGCGATTTCTGACCGAAATAATTTACACAGAAAAAAATATTTACCAAATGTGAAAATTGTGAAATGTTTGAAATGTTATTACTTTTTTGTTTATTAGTTTACCATCACCAAATTTTTATGGTAGATTGCTAATATAATGGACCGTCTTCGCTAAAAAAATTACGTTGGTAAAAAGATAGGGTTTTGAGATATTTGAGTTTTTGTGACAAAAATGATATTTTTTAATGTCAAAAAAGATTTTTTTTCACAGTGTATATATATTATTCCATTTAATTATCTAACTTTGCTGAAAAATTCATAGCAATCGAACGAACCATTTTGGCTGTGCAGATTTTTGAATATTTTTGAACCATTTTCACATACACCCTTTTGAAAAGTTAGTCGTGATTCAAAATTAAAATTTGATATCGAAAAATGGCGATTTAGATGGAACTGAAAAACTGCAAAGTTTCAGTTCAATAGAAAATCATGAATTAAAAAATTTGCTTAATTTTGATGCTGTTGCTTGGAATCGCTCAATATCATTCTTGATATCACCTGTATTTTCTAAAATCTTTTGAAAATCGATGGAATTTACAGTTTCTAAAACCTTCTTCTTAGATTCAATTTGGACACTTTTGAAAACTGGTGTTTCGAAAATCTTAATATGGCCATTTTCTATTATAGTATGCATTCCAGGTTGCATAATAACGCTTCTACCAATGATAATATCATATGAGTGCATCGCCAAGTCAGGAATAATAAGAAATTCAATTTTTGATGAAAAACCCTGAATGAAAACATCAGTTACTAGACATCCCACAATGTGTAGCCTGGTTCCTCCGATACCCTTGTAAGAAATCTTATTATCATATTTGTAAATTTGTTCTTTATCTACTAATCCAAGGCGTATCAGACAAACCGGGCTTTAGTGTTGAAACGTGGTAAGTGTATATCTACTAGTCCATTACCTATACTATTGTCAGCTGGTTGTGTTTTTACAGCTCCAATCTTCATTGTTTGCTCCACACGACCTTGCCTTGTTTGGTCCAACGAATGGAAGTCCTTGGAATTTGTTCTTCGACATTGAGCTGCGACATGACCAGGAGAATGACAATTGTAGCATCTGTTTGAGTTGAGAATTCCATTTGATGGGAGACGGATTGATGAAAATGCTTGAAGCAGGGAAACCACCGACTTAAATCCAGAAAGTTTTGCAAAATTTTTCAAGTTTTTGTCCGGGATGCCTTCAATAACGTACTCGATCAATTCCGTTTCTGCAAGGTTCAATGATGAGGCCAGTACCCTTTTGGCAATGTAGTATTCTTGAAATGTTTCATAATTCCTCCATGATCTTTGCTCCAGTTTTTTCCTCAACTCCACCGTCACCATGGTTACCGAAAATGTTGCCTTCAGAAGATTGAAAAATTCCAGCAAACTCATTGAAAATCGATTTTGATAGGACCTTAGCCATTTCTGGGCATTTCCTTGTAATTGCTTGAAAACTATCAACTTTATGACTTCTTCTTCAACGTTGAAAATTCTTCGCAAGTGTTCAACACTGTTAATAAAATCTTCCACGTTTTCTCCTTCATTTCCCGCAAAGTTTGGAACGAATACGCAGAGTTCTTCCAGATTCATGTGCAAACTTGATTTCCGGTTAGCAGCGAGACTGTTGCTATTCGTTGTTGAAATTAATTCTCCAATTGTGTTCCTGAAACGAGCATCCGTCGAACTACTTGACTGCAAACTCAGCAAACCGGATTGGTTTTCTCCAACTAGAGAAGGAAGACTTCTTCCGATATCCTCCAGCATGTTGAGATCCGACCGTTGAAGACTGTCCACGAATAGTTTGACGATAGTTCAGGAAAATTTCGACGACTTTTCAACAACAATGTTTTGACGACTTTTCAGGAACGTTTTGACTACTGTCCAGGAACGATTTTTTTGGCTGTATCCCACTTCTGATATATAGTGCGGAAGTAACAACACGTATCATCAGGTTGATGGTTTATTACAGAATGATCGTGATGATTCCTACGTCAGTCTACTCTCAGATATCAATGACTACTATGTTAAGTATGTTGATGTGATGTGGGAGGTTTAGTGATGTACTCTACTTAATTACTACAAATTATACGCTTGATTTGCCGTGCCTCCAGCATACGTTTAGTCACTGTCGCATGATCTAACAACAGTTGACTACGCGCAGTGCTGGGGGAACCGAAAGGGCCCACTACCAGCCTATACTAACCCTCTATTTACTAACAAGGCTGGGAAACTAACAATCACTCATTGCACTGTTTAATTTAAACAGTGGCAGTCACAATTTTAGCGGCTGCGATCTGCTGTAGTTAATCATAAGTAGGTGTTATAGTAAGTACCAGTAGTAGTAGAAGTAGTAGTACGTAGTAGTTAATAATAACAAGTAGATTTGTGCTATTCTATATCGTTTCCCTGAAACTATTTTCTTCTTCTTCTTATTTCTGGCGAGCCGACACCGTTCAGCATCAGCTCTAGTTTAACGTCCGCCTATTTCTGGTACTAAGCCTAAACACGGACGGTCAGGGAGACATCCACACACACCTGACACCCTACATATCGAACCCATCAACACATGGGCCGGGACCTACGGCTTTACTTCCTATCCGAGGGAAGGCGTGATCAGATATTTTTGTCTCAGAAATACCGACGGCGTCGACTAGGATTGAACCTAGACCGACTGGGGTGAGAGGCAACCACGCTTACCACTACACCACCGACGCCGCTGAAACTATTTTTATTTTAACTAAGCATAAACTCAGGAGTGGATAGCATGACGACATTGATTGGAGAAGGGTCAAACTTTTTTAAGTAATGCAAGAGTGAGTGTGGGAGGTATGACTGCATTAGGCACCCTATCACCAGTCAAACGGTTTGACCAACATTGCCACCGCCCCCAGGTTGGTCGAACCAGCGAATGTTTCTGCAACCGTATGACGAACTGCCAAATCGTGTTGCACCAACATGTCACTTTGATTGCACCAACATCATCTCCCATTTGAAATCGCACTATGTTTGTGCAACAACACTACACACGGTACGATCGGTTCGTCAAACATTGGCTCCGCCTACCGTTGGTTTGAGTAAAATCAAACTGGTTAGATTTTTGCCGACCAAACCATCAACCGTCAAATCGGTTCGTCAAACAGCATCACACACGGTCAAACACAGCACCAACTCAACCACCAACCTGGGGGCGGAGTCAATGTTGGTAACGCCGGAAAAGCTGATCGGTCTACCAAGGCGCTGTACTCCCTGCTGAATCATCAAGGGCTGAAAGTCTCTTTAATAAAGTCAAATTAATCAACCCTGCTGAATCGACGGTCGAAACTGCACATCAAAAACAAGATGCTGGTGGTCAAGTGCACCTATGCATCGGCAGTTTGGGACAACTGTGCCAAGTCTCATCGAAAGAGGCTGCAAGTTAAGCAGAACAAACTACTCAAAATAATTCTCAACTTGAGTCCCTGGTACCCGACCGACGATCTCCACAAGCTGGCCGGTGTCGACACCATTGATGCCAGCATCGAAAAAGCCGCGAGATCCTTCGGAACGTCCTGCGAGATGTCAGCAAACCCGCTCATCGGAGCACTCTCCCCTCAAAATCTGTGATATGTATTAGTTTTAAGGCATTCTGAAATCTAGGGTTTTTTGTTTAACTCTTTTCCGTAAAAAAGCTACATTTAGCTAGTAATTTTTATTGTTTGTATTAATGTATCTTAAATGAATTTAAATTGTTCTCAGCTGAAAGGTAAACCAAATCTCTGAGATGCAAATATTAACTGTAGTAAACGTTGAATTCCAGAAATAAATTTAATTGAATTGAATAAATTTTTCCAATTTGGGAGACTCAAAGGCTCAAAGTACCTAAACACAAACATATGTCACTCCTAGCCTCCTTCCACGCAGGAAAGAAAGGACGTATCGAAAAATCCAGTGCGGATAGATTCGCAAGAACAACACCTTCGCGATAATTAGTTCAAGTTCGTTACGGCGCTGGTCTTTGACACTGCCGTTACTTGATAAGAAGACCTCAGATAATGATTGTATGAAAAAAATATGTCAAAGTTTATCACAGTAGTGGCAATTGCCTAAACAATTCACATGTTTATAAAAATCAATGATTTCTCACAATAAAACAATAATATGAAACGAGCTCACCAGTTTATGTGAACCAATCTTTCTCTCCATGACTGATTTTACGCAAGTTTAAGGCAGAAATCTTCTCTACGAGAAGAAAAACAAAGCGCGCCAATTGATAGACTGGAGGAGACTTTACGAATCTGAATTCTAAATATGTATAGGAAAGTAAACCACTTCCGAAACTCAAATTCCGGGTAAAATTAATTGTGCAATATTACTGGCTTTCTTGACTTTCTTAATTAAAATATTAGGATTGAGATTTAATAAATACATACTAAAATAATATGATAATTTTTTGGTAACATCTTGTAATACTTCGAAAGATTGTTAGGAGAAATATCAAAATATCCCTCGAATCCTTGACTTTGGATTGCAATCTTCCATTATACAGAGAGGTTATGTTTGTTTTTATCAGTACCTACAAACTTTATAATCTGCTGAAGTAAAATTATCTGCCTCTTTTCTGGACTTTTACAAGTATACTTACCTGTCATTTACTCGCTTCCAGGAAGATGGATTTTCTCTAATCACAAACACAATACCGGAACATTTTCCAAGTTTTTCCTCTTACAATTTATTCGGTATTTTTGTTTACACTTCCATGTATGAATGCAACAACAGTCTGACGGTCCACTCCGATTGCATTGTACGAATGAAACGAACTGCACACTAGGTTCTTTGTGGGGTATCGGCGGTGGCCAGCCGAAAAGGTTTCAGGGTAGACGCCGGATGTTTACGAGCTGGTTTCCATGGCGGAAGCAGCGGCGCTCTCTTCGGTGTACTTGCCCTTCTCCTTCGACAAAGCCGCCCGGCGGCCAGCGGCACGTCGGTCCAAGATCCTCTTGCGATCCTTGTCCATCTTCAGCTTGACGATCAGACACTTGGACGGGTGCACACCGACGTACACGTTCGTTCCGTTGGCCTTCTCGCGCTGGATCCGTTCGATGTACACAACGAACTTCTTACGGTACACCTGCACAACCTTACCGACCTGGTTGCCCTTGTAGTGGCCACGGACGACCTGCACTTCATCGTCCTTGCGGATTGGCATCGATCGGACGGTGTACTTCTGCTTCAGCTCCTTGGACAGGGGCGCCGACATCAGCTTCCTGCGGATGTGCGACGGGGCCTGGAAGTGCCGCTTGCGGCTCTTGCGGCGAGACGAGGAAACATTTTTGTTCAGCTTCATCTTGCTGAAAACGGTAGAAAATCACAAAACTCCATTACAATTACGTCGAAACACAGCTTGTTAACTAATTTCACAAGAAAACTTCACTTTAAGAGCGCAAATTTATCTAAACTTACGTTGAAATAATTCTACACCCGAAAAACGCGTGTTTCACGTAGTTCAAGATGTCGGAAGGAAAGAGGGCTGAAAATGTGACAAGCTGTCAGCTTGGAAGGAATGTGGCCGTGCTGCCAGCTGGCCAGCTGTCAATGGAAAATTGACAGCCAGTCGAGGGATAGGAATGGAGTAATAAAATGTTGGCAGGCTGCGTGCTTTAAGGTCAGGAAGCTTCAATGTCATCGAAACTGCGCTTCAAGCGCTGTTTGCAGTTCAAAAGGAATTTTATGGCCTATCTTGATGCATGGGAAATTCCTTGCCTGAATCGCCCAAGAAACCGTTTTTCTTCGATCGTAGTACGCAGTTGCAAAGGAATGACAATAGGAAGCAATCAGTGAAGTACTAGATTGAAAGTAGTGAGCTGGATTTTTGTATGGCGAGATGATCAATTTTCCATTTCTGCAATGAAATGGTGCAAACAGCGTGGGCTATATGATTTCTTGCCTAATTTGATGCTGGTTGAGCAAAAGTTTAGGTAACTGTGTTGTTGTATTATTTATTTCTTGCAACTTCAACAACACAGTAACCCAAACTTTTGCTCAAACAGCATCAAATTAAGCAAGAAATCATATAACCCACCAAGGGGAATGACATATCCTTTTCTAACCGGAATATCCGCATTTATCCGTTTCTAACCGTCGCTAACCGCGTCTAACTTCTGCTCACTTAGCAGCTCGCTTAGCAACGGTTAGCGACGGTTAGAAACGGATAAATGCGGATATTCTGGTTAGAAAAAGATATGTCATTCCCCTTGTAACCCACGGTGTTTGCACCATTTCATTGCAGAAATGGAGAATTGATCATCTCACCATACAAAAATCCAGCTCACTACTTTCAATCTAGTACTTCACTGATTGCCTCCTATTCAAATGGCAGTCACTGTGAAAAATTTCTGCCAGGAATCGGTCAAGAGCTTCTTTGAGCGATTTCTTTTGAACACGAAACTGGGCTTTAACCCTTATGTGGCCGGCAGGGTACACGGGTACCCAGCACTCATTTAAAATACACGGTGTAGAAAAAGCAAAAAGTTTGCCGGCCTCATAACGATTAAGGAGAAACCTCAGAGAATACAAATATGGCTGCCACAATGGTCCACTGCAGTGATGGAAAACAGTGAGGAATGCACAAGGGGTTGGCCATTCAGCACACTTCGTTTGTTCCATTATTTTTGAGCGTGTGCCAATGTGTGCCAAAACTGTGCCGGATAATTTTCAGTGTGTGCCCAAGTGTGCCGCACGTACCAGTGGGGTTTTTTCTTTGAATGTTTTTGCGCTAATGAAGCACCCTGTCATTTGTTGTCGAATGTTGTTGATCTGATTGGTGTTTACAAACAAAATCCAACCCGGCATACTTGATAAAAATGTGAATAAACGGTTTTTTTTCAATCGTGAGTATTTTGACAGGTTGATTCCATAGAGCAACGTTGGATTTTATTGTTGTGCCCATGTGTGCCGGCATGTGTGCCGAGATGTGCCGGCATGTGTGCCGGGCACAATGTGCCGAGTGACCAACCCCTTGGGAATGCAGCTGAGTAGACACAAACGCAAAGCTATCATACTCGTGAACAACAGAAGCCAGAATATATTCGCACTTCCTTCACTCGCGAGCTAATGAAGCTAGTCGCATCCGTGATTGATTCGCGAAGCAGCTCTGAACATTGGGGCTGTCCATAAACCACGTGGTCATTGGGGGGGGGGTCGGCCAATGACAATTTTGTATGGACATATTAAAAATTTTGTATGGACAAAAGGCTCCTAAAGGCCTATCTCAATTTCTGCATAATTATAATTCGATCAAGCATTGATTAAAACCAAGGGGAATGACATATCTTTTTCTAACCAGAATATCCGCATTTATCCGTTTCTAACCGTCGCTAACCGTTGCTAAGCGAGCTGCTAAGTGAGCAGAAGTTAGACGCGGTTAGCGACGGTTAGAAACGGATAAATGCGGATATTCCGGTTAGAAAAGGATATGTCATTCCCCTTGATTAAAACGACATGTTTACTCATTTTTTAAGTATTCCTATTAGGTAAAGCCCATAAAATATATTTTCAAAAATTTTAATAATTTTTGCAACACTCCTTGTTTAGCACTAAATTTTGGGTAAATTTTGTTTACCGTGTATGTCAAACAGGAACATTTATTGTCAAAAGTGAGCCAATGTGGTGTCTTTTGCAACCCGCCGTTTCACTTTCGTTACGTCAAGGTTGACCTCGAATGTCAAACAAGACCTGCTCATCATTATTTTATTTTCAAGTTTATTAACTATTCTGCAAGGGGGAGTCGCTGAGCACATCTTTACTTGCGCCAATTATTTTCAGTGTGCCACCGGGTATTGAATTGTGCCTCAGTGTGCCCCGAAGTGCCACTTCTTGATGATTCAGATTTTGCTTGGCAACTACCAAGACAACCAACTGTTTGTTTTCATTTTGCAGGTCAAATGCACATGGTTGCCTAGTTTTTTCACCCAAACTCAAGTGTCAAAATTGTGCCTCAGAGTGCCTCGGTGTGCCACACAGCGTATAAGACGGTGTGCTTGGCACCTCTTGGCACAATGTTCCAAGCGACTAGCCCCTTGTTATTCTGTTATTGTTTAAGTTCGGAAAAATTACCATTGAGATCAGAAAAGCATGCTCTTTCGTGTTATGCAGAAAAACCGGGGAAATATTTTTCATTTTAGGACCCTAATGACCACGAGGGGGGGGGTGGTTGAAAAGTCTCAAAAAAATGATTACGTGGTTTATGGACAGCCCCATTTTTCAATTTTGTGAAAAAACGAATTTACACGGCCGACAGATTAACTTTTCAGGAACAATAAAGCACAAAACGCTATTATTATTATATTTATTTATTGCGCATTTCCCACCCCACTGGACCCCTTCCGCAGTTAGTATAAGTGCGGGATCGTGAATAAAACTGCGATTTTGCATCGAATCGTGTCGGTGTCTTCTGCGCACTTATGCATTACAAAGTGCTGAATAAGTGCGCAGAAGACACCGAAACGATTCGATGCAAAATCGCAGTTTTATTCACGATCCCGCACTTATACTAAGTGCGAAAGGGGTCCAGTTGGGTGGGAACTGCGCAATATTTCAGTGCTCTCGCGCGCGTGCAAAATTGAGGGACAGGAATTCAACTGGCGTGGTGGGTGCGGCAGCCATTAGGCTGCGTACTTATACACAGCTTGCTCACAGCAGTCACAGCATGCAAAAGCTCTTACCACCACTTACCACTTACCATCTTTTGAAACCCGCGTCAGCCCGTGACTTGTTTACGTTTTGCGCTCAAAAACCTCGATGCATTTGCTTTTGTTTATTCGTGGGAGTGCACTGTCACATTTTCTAACGGATTTTTGTGCATGAATGAATCGATTATCATCGCGCTCGACGACGATTCAATGGTTGTTTGTAATGCTTGGAAACCGTTTTTCTTTTAGTGAATAAAAGTGCGAGTGTTCCGATACCGAATTTTTGGCGGCGATGGCCAACTTTAGTGGAAATTCCCGTGTTACCGATCAGATCATGGACTACTATCTGAAATTCGGTCAGAATCGAGATCTGGAAAAGTTTCTTCGACTGCGCGCCAGCACAACTCGGTCGTCCAGTGATGGAAGCATCCCAACGACTACAGGATTGCATGGAGCGGAGGCGGAGCAGCGCAGCGGCGGAAAGATTGGCAGGTCACTGGAAAATTTGTCGACTTTGTCGAAACAGAAGCAAGATGAGGAGAGGGGGGCCCGTTCGGCAGAGTTGTTGAATGCGTCCGGGGGAAGTGATCGATCGAAATCAGGTCAACAACAGAAAGATGATGCAACGAAAGAGGGCAATAGTAAGTCGGACCCGGTAGTTGAAAACGTAGTTGTAAAGGAAACCAAAAGTGAGAAGAAGTCCGGTCGGAATTTCAACTTCAATTTAGAATCGGTCATCGAGATTAAGTTGCCGCAAATGACAACAGTTTCGCAGCCCATCGTTGTTTCGCCGCCTCGAGGAATTTTAGGTGAGATTTGAATATGAGTTTTCATAAGTTTGGATAACGAATAAATTTAAATGTTATTATAGCTGCAGCGCCGATTATCCATGAAATAAGCACGGCCGGGACACAAACAATGCCAGAGGGGCGGTCAGTCGAACAGCAAACGGAGGAACCTATTCGTCCCATAGTAAAACCCGTACAAAAGAAAAGCGGTAATCTAAATGTGGAAGAAACTATCGATTCTACGCGTGATGTTTCCCCTGTGAGCAGCGTGGCATCCAAAGGGCAACGCCTGGAATGGGACTCCCTTGGGGACATTGGTTACAACTCTAGCGATAAATTTTACTTTTGTGGGGCTGGCGATTTGAACGAAACCGAAAAGCGTTGCCTGCAGAAATATTTCGCCAAGAAAGGGCTAAACTTTGACGAAAAGGTGGTTGTAGTGAAGAACGTTCAAACTCCCCGGAAAGACGGGAAGAAAGTAGAACAGCAGCAATCGGATGAACAGAATAAGAAAATGGCAAAACAGAAGTGGCAGGACGTTTATCAAAAGTACAAAGAAAAGTATCCAAATCCTTCTGATATTACTCTGAGCATGATGAATCCGGAAGCGCAGAGTACACCGAAGGTCGCATCATTTCAGAATGTTCCGTCAAAAATCATTAAATCCACTCAGACCAGCCTGGTCAAAATTCTCACCAAAGGAGTGCAAGCCGATCAGCAGCAACCGCAGGTTGACACTACGGACAAGCAAGTTGGAACGGAAACACTTTCCTCAACGACCAATAACACGATTTCCGTTTTGGGAGCAGCTTCGGTCTGTGAACAGGTTGAAGTAGCGGAAAGTTTTGAATTCTTTTCCACGCCACCGAGCGAGCACGCCGAAGGTAAGCTATAGGGTGTCGCAAAATTAAACTTCATAGAGCATTAAAAAAAAATAACAGGGTTCAAATGGGTTTCTTTAAAAACTTCATTTACAGAAAACATGCCTTTAACAATTGTTCTAAACTAAAATAATAGAAACAACCTTCAATTTCAATACACCCTAAAAATACAATTATAAAATTATCCAAAACTGTTTCCATTTTCCTTGTTGCACCGTAGGTAACAGTTTGAAAAGTTCTTCGGACAACTCGTCATCATCTCGGCAGCAACAGTTGTCCTCATCGCCGGGAGGCAGCAGCTCGGAGCAACCTCGAGAGTACAACTTTGAAGACGAACTACGGCTGGGAGTCACTCTGTATCACACCATTTGCGAGTCGCGAAGTTTGCCCGCCCGGGTGAAGCAAAGTTTGGTCGATAAAATATTTCGCAAAATGATGAAAAACGATCCGAAAGGTCGAACGAAGGAACAGCTGTTGCAAGACTGTTTGCATGCCAAACGGCAGCAGAACCAGCAGCCGTCATCGCCGTTGGGTGAGGATGTTGGAACGAGCACCCTAGAGAGGCAGGCAGCATTAAGTGGGGTTGAAAAGATGGGAGAGAGTGATAAAAGTTCTTCGGTGGGGCGAAGTAGTAGAGGGGCAGATGAAGTCATCGTGGAAATTGTTGATGAAAGAAATAGCGAGGGTAAAGCGGCTTCCAGTCCTGACGGTAAGTTGTCTTAGTACCTCTTTGAGTAAATAATGATCCTAGAAGATAATCACTACTAAAAAAAATCTAATTACCTCTTAATATTAAAGTTAGTGTACTGAGTCAATTATAGTTCGAAAGTAACATATTTCTATTGCGGACCTGTTACGCGACGTCTTGTGTGCTCAGTAAGTGAAGCGCTTACAGATAATGGACCGTGTGATTCGAAATTCCTCACATGCCCAGATGACACTAGTGAATGTGCAAATATGATATCTTATACATCTCAGGATCCATGATCATAAAGAATCATGGAAAGTTCGATAAAGTCAAGGACTTACAAATTATGTTAAATTTGATTCGGAACTGAGTACTACTGAGTATGCAGTTTTATATTTCTTATCTAAGGATCCTGGTTACTTAGAGACGGTCTCTTTAGCGAAGTTATTTGGTAGGTCAAGAATTTACAGATGATGAACCGTTTAATTTGAACCTCTGCCATTGGACGATACCCACTAATGCGTGAGTAAACCCAAGTTGGCAACCGTCATCATAATGCACGAACCCCACCAACCGGTGCCAAATTGGTAGCAAGCTATAAGGATTCAGGAGTTAGCAGCAATATCATTCCAATAAAGGAACATTTGTTCAATAACAAGGATTCTAGTACTAGTATGTTCCTTGCATACCAGCACTTCCCATCTTTAAAGAGTTAGTACATCCCTATCCCAATTTGATTTTTTTTGCATTTAGTTTAGCCTCGGATGGGGAGGTTATTACGTATTTGCAAAGTAGAGTTGGTTAACTTAATTTTATTCAGAGACTGTAAGACACAAAGGCACCAGTAGGAAGGAATAAATATTATGATTCCGTGAATTACCAGAACCCGCGTTCAAAAATTGAAAACTAGGACGACACTAGATTTCGGTTTGGTATAGGGGTAGGCGGGGCATTATGGACACCCGGGGCAGAATGGACACCCTCAATATTTTGAAATATGCGAACTTTTTTGAACTTTTAATGAATGGAGAATATAGTCCATTTGTCTAAAACGTAGTTTCAGGAAAGAAACATTCGAAATTAAAATTATACTTGATTTTACACGAAAAAGTTGCGTCCTCCGTTTTTTGTGCATGGAAATTATAATTTTCACACTATCTAAAATAAGATTTAGTGATTAATTTATTGCAGGTCGATTAAAACCTGATATTTCTAGAACACATGCAAGTAGTTTTGCTGTATCTACATACTTAACATGTTTATATTTTCTTCTTTATTATATCAAAAATCAAGTTTGGAAATATCTTCTGCTGCCGGGGCAAAATGGACACTCACCTTTTTGAAAGAAGCGGCAAAGAAAAAATATAAGCTAAATCACAAACCAACCAAATTCTTCGATTTCGGTACATTTCCGGTTAAATGTTCACTATAGTAGACATAGGGTGAAACAAATTGGTCAAAAAACGACAGCAGTGGAAAATAGTTGTTCTAGGCACAGCTGTACATGACGACAAAAACGAAGCTTTATCCAAAACAGCCTGAATTTAAATTAACTGAACAAAAATGAACTACTTCGGCGTATTATTCAACCAAAATAGTTGTTTTGTAATGAAATGACTTTATAGGTGTAAATAATGTACGAAATTCGTAAAAGTCTCATGGTGTCCATATTGCCCCATGGGGGTGTCCATTCTGCCCCGTATGCTTGAAGACGGTCATGAAAAACTAACATTTTTCGTAACATTTTTTAAAGTGGATAAATCATTTTTCTTCGTGAGCATTCTTATGCAATAGATGCTAAATAGACTTTAAAAGGATACATGTATCAAAAAACTAAACTTTTTTGACATCTTGCCAGGTAAAGTTGGCAAAAACCTTAGGGTGTCCATAATGCCCCGCCTACCCCTACCATATATTAGTGTGGGTCATCGGAAGCGTTTTCTCAGATCAAAGCTTTTTTGGTTCCGTTTCGGGTCCTGAGTATCTGTGCAAAATTTGAGCATGATCGGTTGCGTCTACACTTTGCGCATTGCAATTGAAATTTGTATGGGATTTTGTATGGGAAAACATACTTTTTTGCATTTTAGCCATAAATTGAAAAGTTTTGTCTGAAACTTTCTAACCAATACTGTAAAATGATAGCCTAGAATGTTCTGAAGAACTTTGTTGAAGACCGCAAAGCGATCCGATGCTTGTGAAAATAGTTATAACCAACGAACCGCATGCATGTGTTTATGTTTTAACATGTAAAGGAATAACAATAGCAACAAAATCATGATGTTTCGCCAAGCAATGCCAACGCTATAACTTTTTCCATAAGCATCAGATCACTTCGCGGTCTTCGACAAAGTTTTTCAGGACACCCTAGGCTATGTTTTCACTTTAACGGTTACATGGTTTTAGAAAAATTCGAGCTTGTTATGAGAGAAAAGCAAAAAAGTGTGTTTTCCCATTTAAAACCCCATACAAACTTCAAACGCGATGCGCAAAATGTAGACATAACCGATCGTGCCCAAATTTTGCACACTTACTTGGGTCCTGAAATGGGATCAAAAAAGCATTGATCTGATGGGATACCATTGAATTTTTCACTTTTCCATATAAACGATGACCCACTCTACCATATATACTATATATATATTTGGTATACCATATATACTATAGATTTGACTCCGTAACGCAACCTGAAAAGGTGATCTACCCACGTTACGGGCTCCGTTAACGATCGAGTATCCTTTAAACTATAGATAGTAGAGTAAACATAGATCAGCGGACATCGCTGAGTGAAATGTTTCAAGCGTTTGAATAGTATTTTCCAAGAGTGCGACGGTTGAATATGACGTCATGCGCTCCATTGGTGTAATGGTGTTGTTGGAATCGTGACGTCATGCTCGTTTGGATACAGATTTTGACAGTTCGTTTGGATACAACGGATTCATCATCACGGATCTATGTTTACTCTACTATCTATACTTTAAACCCCCTCATGGTTACCTATATGCAGACTTGAACTTCTGCAGATGGGAAATATAGACACTATAGATTCCATAGACTCGCGGAGACATGGTTGAGCAATACGATTTTAGTGTGTTTTGCCGTGAATTTAGAGTGTACCGAGCGAATATGACGTCACGCAATCCATTGTCATTATTGAAATCGTGACGTCATGCTCGTTTGGCTACACGAACTGACAGTTCGTTTGGCTACAGTTGTCTTCGCCTCCGCGAGTCTATGGAATCTATAGTGTCTATAACGGGAAAGTGTCAGTCGAGTACAAGGCACTGAAGACGACCTTACAGTTGAGGTCGAAATACGTATCTGTCAAAGGATGCAAATTCGTAGTGGATTAAAAGGAACATCACTTAACCCGATTTTCTTTTTACTTAAGTGTTAGTAGCTGCGCAACCGAAATTAGTTTTCCTTGTAGATAGTTGCACATTTTTTCCAAGTTTTTGATTCTAGGAGAATTAACATCAACTTCGAATTACATATATGTTGGGTTTTCTATGCTAAAGTTCCTTCAAAATTACTTAATTCGACAATCGCTTGCAGTATTAAATCTGTTTGTTTTATAAATTTGATTTTCCAGATCCCATCGTCAAACATCTACATGAACTAAGTCTCAAAAGCAACGATGCTCGCAATCCTGCCCCACGATCAACCCAGCATGGTAAACAGTCCGTTGCTTCTTCTCGGTGCACGATCTCATCTAATACCAATTCGTCTAATCACACCGCCCGCCGGTGTCCCAATTCGATGTCGCATTCGACTGGCCCTTCTAGTGGCGATGAACGTATACGCAAAGCAATGAATGAATACCTTCAGCCGATGACCAACTCAGAGATCGATTACGCCAATCAAAAGGAATTGAAGAGAAGTCAGGAACAGGCCAAGGAGCGCAAGAATCTCGTTAGTGCGCCTTCTACGGGAGACAAAATTTTCGAATTATTCCGGAAAGAGAAGCAATCGCAGTTACTGAAAATCGACAAAAAGATAGAACACTTAAAAACTATTAAACTTCTACTGCTAGAAGAGCAGAAAACAGTTAATGATATTGGCTCAGATAGAAGAACCACCTACCCTTTAGAACTGAAGACTCGGCCACTTCCGAAGAAACCCTCCGATGAAAAGGAAAATCTCTATGAAAATACCGAACATCGTGCCAAAAGTGCTTCCAGTGCACCGGTCTACACATCCGTACACGAGGATCCGATCAGTGAGCACTCCAACAATCAAGGTACGGAGTTCACTTCCGGTTCCAGATCAGAATCAGGTTGGAACTCACACTACCACATGAAGAAGCTGATCCAGAACCGATCCAAGCTGGAAACTCCGACGTCAGATGAGAGTATTGCCACCTTCATCAAAAGTCGCAAGGATAAGTTTATCGAAAACTACGAACGTCACCGCAGGCAGATGTTTGAAGATCAACACCACATCTACACTAAGCCTTACAGCGGACGCCAAAGCAAACAGGAACACGGATATTCACGGCTGGACGAAAAGTATAGTGTACGAAATATTGCCAAGCAGAAAACGCATCTACCCAGAAGCGAAGTTTTCATCTCGTCTGATTCCATGTCCATCCCAGCGGCCAACACATTGACCAACACGACCACCCACCAGTACGATATCAAGTCATCTCGATCCAGTTCGGAAAGTCTTACTCTACACGCCAGACCAGTGGCCACCCAAACGACTGGATCAATAATGAAGACCAAACCAATTTTCGAGTCCATCCCGAAAGACGAACCCGCGTCGGTTCAGGCCACAGGATGTAACTGTCCCTGCAATTGTCCCTGTCGGCATCGACATCCTTCGAAACCCCCATCAATGGGCAATCCAGTTGTAAGTGCCCCATCATTACAGCATACGGAAATGATTGATGACACGCAACCCAGGCTGGACAAACAACAGCAAACGAAGCCCAGCTCGATCGCCTACGTCATTACTTTCCAGGGCGATAAAGGGGGGAAGGGTTCGAAAGGACGGAAACAAGTCTCCGAAAAGGACCAAGTTTACAACCGTTCATCGAACACTTCCAGTGACACCAGCTCCAGAACAAACCAAAGTGACGCATCCGATCTTCTTCCTCCTAAGGAACAACTTCAGCGAAATCGGCCGGGTACGTTGCTGCGGCTGAAGGAACGCCAAAAGTGCGTAAACGAGTTGAACAAACTGCGATCGGAGCGCAACAAGCAACGGAAGAAACTGCTGCTCCTGACGTCGGACGATTCGTTGAAGAAATCCGATGCCAAGGATCGGCTGCCGCCACCTCCGTTAGGTAAGTTTGGTTTTAAAAGGTTGACCTAAGTCACCCCGTTTAAATTACATGTTTATTCCGAATTCGCCCTTTCCCAGCTCAACGGCGCATATTCTCATCGAAAGCTATACGGGAAAACACTCGGCGCCAGGTGCGGAATCTACCGGAAGTGCTGCGGAAAAAGGAAATCGAAAAATCCAACAATCTCAAGCGTAAGAATCTGATCCTGCGAGACAACTTTAACCGGGTAGGTTGAGCAATAGATTCCTTAAACATGCAAGGAATAGAGTCTAACAAAATATTTCACTTTCTTTTAGAAGCTGCAACAAAAAGTGCTCCATGGTCAGGTGGATTTGTCCAACAGCGTTCGTGTAATGCAGTAGTGAAGAACTGGCGCGTGGCGGTCGTTGGCGTTTTAGTTTCATTTCAGTGCCTAAGTACAAACAGAAATCTGTGTTCGTTGAAAATGTGTCTTATTAAAAATGTTATTGTATTTTGAGCACGTTGGTTCACCGGTTTCTCTTCTATGGAACACGAAAGAAACAAAAATGAGCTATTTATACAATGAGTTGCAAAAAGATGATTTTTTTTAGAATGTGTCGTACATTTATCCAACGGTTCTTGCCGAGTTGGATAAATGAGTGCTGAAAAATTAAAGTTATGCAATAAGTTGCATACAATTATTTTTTGCATTATATTAGTCGTTTGGGTTATTATTAACCCCAATACCCCCACTAGGATTTCTTGAGATACGTTATCGATTTGGCGGCATGAAGTCCTCTTTCAAAATTGTGGCTCTGATATGGTTCACTAATGTTTGAGTCTTTAGTTTTAAGCTATTGTATTATTTTTTAAAAAAATAAAGATTTCAATCAAAGGAAGAAGAAAATCATTCAAAGGGGGTTTTCCCCTCTATCAAAATTTTGAGTAAAAAAAATTATAATACACACTATTTTTAATTCGCTGGAAACCAGCAAAAATTTGCTGGTTTTTGACATGCTGTTAATTCAGCATTCCATCCAGCAAAATATTTTTTGCTGGATCTTCAGTATCGTGTATTGACAGCTTATTTTGCTGGTTGACCAGCAATGGATCAGTAAAATAACTAAAACGGCCGCTATGAAATGAACAGATAGCGCCACCGTAGCCTTGTGTGTTTGACGTAACTCGACTGCTGTCACTGTGTTACCGTCCATATACGGTGGCGCTTTTGTTTTGATGCGGTGAGTAGCGAAAAAGTCGGCTTCAATGATCCATTTTGTCCGTGCTCGACTCCAGCTGGATTTTTTTGTTTTTTTTTTTCAAATGTTTACAAATTTTCCAGTTTTATAAATAAATGGTATCTTTGATAATTTACAGTTAGCAAACAATGCTCAAAGGCTTGGAATATCCATAAAAGATGCGGTGCCTTACATTTTGTGCTGCAAAGGGCTTTTTGTTGGAATTGCTATGAATTCTTGGCGATTTACTAAATGTTGAGAAGATGAGTGCGCAACATAGTTCCCGGGGAAACTGCAAGTGTTTGACACATGATTTGCTGTTTATCAGCAATGGATCAGTAAAATAACTAAAACGGCCGCTATGAAATGAACAGATAGCGCCATCGTAGCCTTGTGTGTTTGACGTAACTCGACTGCTGTCACTGTGTTACCGTCCATATACGGTGGCGCTTTTGTTTTGATGCGGTGAGTAGCGAAAAAGTCGGCTTCAATGATCCATTGCAATCATTGCTGATTCATCAGTTACCATTACTGATGTTTCAGTGAAATAAAATTTGCTGGTTGCATCTCAGCAATTCATATTGCTGGATGAGAAATCGAAAATTTGGTGTGTACCAATAATATTTTTTTATTGATACAACTTATTTCAGTTCTATAAAAAAAAATTGATACTAAAATAAAAATATTGATCACCCTAACATTCAACATGTTTTGGCTACCCTCCAAAAGATGTCGCGTCCTGGTCGCACTCAAACTCACCACTGATTCGCGACAACCCGCGCCAGTTTTTCCGATCTGTGACAGCTATTTCGCCAGTGCAGTGGTGAATTTTCCGCGGATTTCGCCCACTTTTCATTCATCGCTTTGACTTTTTGTCACTGTGCGCGTACGTACGAGGAAAATCTCTGCCGAGCGAGAGCTGAAGCTGTTCACTACTCTGGTGCCAGAAGAGGTCACAAAGTTTTTTCTCGTCCACCCGTCAGCACTTGTGTGTCGTCGCTCATCCCGAGTCGAGTGTGTCCGGGTTTTTCGGTGTCACGCGGCAGTTCAGCAGCACCACATCCATCCATCGTCCACCGTGCTAGAAGCGGATTGGAGGAACAAGTCGCGGAACATCAGCAGGCAATAGACCAGTTTGTGAGAGGTAGCAGCCAGCAGGAGACGATAGAAAAAAAAATGTCCGTCAATCGTACCATTTCGGCCCACCAGGCCGCCAAGGAACATGTATTGGCCGTGTCCAGAGACTTCATCTCGCAGCCACGACTGAGTAAGTACCGAGGGAACTCGTTTTGATCCGGTAAAAGTGCGTTTTTCTGCGGGGAGATTTGGCCCCGAAAAAATGGTGTAAAATTTGCGTAGCTTGGAAGTGTCATGTGATAACCTTCGGGGGGAAGATCTTTGATTTCGAGTTAGTAGTCCTGAAGGTTTTGTAAGTTTTCTCGATTGCATTTTGGTATTAAGGTGTTAAATAATCCTGTAATCCGTAAAATACCAGAAAAAGAAATGAAATTATCGATTAGTTGCCGATAAGTTGATAATCCGGAGTTACAAATGAATGCAAAAAAACATCATTGCCTGCGATCAAATTTGCTAAAGCTAATGCATTTTGTTTCCACCAGAATCAATTCCAACTTTTCCAGTAGCTGAAATTCCGTAAAAATAATGGATTTTATTAAAATTTCCGTCATTAACAAACAGAAAATCCGAAGGAAAATTCTGTTTTGATGTCACATGACTGTCAAAACACCTGACTCTCGCTCGCCTGCCACAAAGTGGTGTTCATTGAGTGGTCGCTCTGTCTCTCGCCCTCACAAACACCATCCCGCGGTGCGCAGATTTCCTCTGGCAGGGAGCAAGAGTGTGCGTTGTGCATCACAAATTGCTGTTGCTGTTTCGTTCTGGCGATCGATTGTTTTCATGACTCGGGCTCATACTCTCCCTGTCTCACGCAACTCGCCGTTCCGTTTTACACACGATACCGTACGGCACACGAGCGTTGGACGTAGAGTTGTAGTAGTGTGGTAGTAGTGGCGAAGTGGATTTGCAATCGCCATCACTATCTGATATGAATGGGTGAGTGCTGATGAATGGATTTCTCTCGGCAACCAGCTGAACAATTTGCAGTGTATTTTTTGATGAATGACCTACTGCAGATCATTAATAAATTCATACTTCGTTGCGTTTCATTTAACAATCATTAATGACTGTTGTTAAAGTTAAAGTATTGAATTGAAAGAACCGACTGGCTTTGCTTTGCATTTTGAAGCAAGTTTGAAGTCAATATGAGTCGTCAGATAAGATAGCGTTTATCAATTTTGTTTGGCCAGCAGAATGGAGACGACAGAGCATCACATGCTTCCTCAGTTATGTAAAATTAATTAACTGTTAGATATTTTCATGACTTAAGGACTTAATCGCGATCATAGTATTTTTAGTAGTTAATTTACATTCAGTAACGTAAATTTTATAATCTTCAAATAAATATGTTAATTTATGTTCAATTTTATACGTTATTAGCGACTGCAATGTTCTTTTTAATTATTTTATTTTATGCTTAAGGTGGTCATGGGGTCAAGTCTCCAATGCAAGGGGAATAATTAGGGTTCGGGACCACTTCAGCAGGGGCTACTTCACTTATAGCTCAGTCGATTGCATACTAATTGGCGTGGATTTTTTCACTAGGGTAAACAATGAACATATCATGCAAAATTAGTATAATATTGATTAAGTTCTAAGCGAAAATTGCCCTAAATAGGGCCCTTGCTGAAGTTGCCCTGCATTCCAATTGGAATTAGGGAGTAACTTAGGAGAGAGTACAATCTCTTAAGTCCCGCGACTTTTAAGGTTTGCGTGACTTCAAGGATTAGTGATTAACTTGATGTATTGGGCTGTTAGAAAAATGCCGTGTTAATTGAACGTAATTCACCTTTATGCTGCTTTTGTGGGTTTTACTCGGGTCCATATCTTGGAATCTGCTTTCTGATACTTCTTTAATGCATAGGCATAGTTGCATTTTAAAATTGTCCTTTTTAATGTTGCAATGTATGAAATGGAGGTACCGTCAATGTACCAGTAGCCGCTCGTGTTCCAATAGCCGCTCACCGCCATGAAACTGATGTTTATTGGCATAAATATGTGCAATCCTCCCCGTTTAAATGTAATTCGGCACGCACATTTTGAATATCCGTGATAAAAATATTGTATTTATGGTGGTGAACCTAATTTTTACGCTCGTGAGCGGCTATTGGAACACGATGTTACGGGTATAAATATTTGTTACAATTATAAGACAGAATAATTGTTAAATGTGTTATAAATTCTGTATTCGTGCGTTCTTTGTGTTCTATGTTTTATTTTAACTTGTAAATATTCCCCGAGCTTAAATATACATTTATAGGGTTCTGGAAAAATAGAGGCCCATGAAATGCAATCCAATATTGATTGCCAACTTTCAGGCTATTTCGGGCAGCGGTCAAGTGCTAGAGATGTAAACCTTTCCCTGCCACGGACTTCAAGTTGTTGAGCTCTAGTATCGAACCCTGAAACGGGATGCCCGATTAGGATTAGCTTTCCTAGACAAAACCAAGCTATGAACACAGCATCAAATGCTGTGAACTAAAAGGCAAACTGCCAAATAAAATACAATTCCAGGATGACTGATGGACCCAAATCAATACATGAAACCTCGTCATCCTGTGATCGGAAGATGTTATCCATCTGGATAACAGCAAATATATTATATAAACAATATGATTCACTTCCGCGTTCCCCATGCATTGAATTGGCGAACAGCTTACAGCACCATCTAGCGTCAAACGTGGCAATCCACCTTAAATTAAACCACATATTTGCTAAATATGTTTAACCTAGTAATCCTACATTATAGAGATCTGCGGAGGCGGCCATTGTAAGCCAATCGTGCAGAAAGAACTGTCAAAGTGTGAGCCAAATGAACAGGCTGATCGTTCGTAAGAAGGCGTCGATTGAACGGTATTGCAATCCGAACTAAATAAATTAAAATTATTTATTTTTAATATCGAGAAATTGACGGTATATGTAAGTTTAGTAAAAAGATAGAATTTAATTAATTCTGCTTTCAAAAGCTCAAGCTTATGACGAAACTTTTGTTGCTGCACTTCTCGAAAAAACTTTCATTGCTGCTTCTTGCTTAATTTCTGCCGATATGTTTAGCTTAACACTTTGCAATAAATTTCAGATTTCATCGATTGCTCCGCTATTTTTTTCAAAATTTTGAAAAAAAAATCTACTATAATTAGAAAATGTAAACAAAACAACTTGAACCACTACGAAGTCACGCACAAAGTTTGAACATCTAGCTTTGCAGCAAGTGTTGGCAGCTGATGTAAACAAAATGAACAGCGTTGCCGAATCGACATATGGGTCATTCCATATGAAGTGACCGAGAAAAAGTGGAAACGTGTTATCGACCATCACGGATTTTGACCAAATTTTGTTGGAATGTTTGTATAAATGAAGGAAGAAAAAATCCAAATTTTGGTGCCGATCGGATCACCCCTCGGCCCGTGGCAGCACCCCTCGTCTTTGCCAATACAAGAAAAATCAAAGTTTTCCCTTCCTTTTCTCAATTTATAGCTTTGAAACTATAACATATACACATTTGTGACCTTCGGCTTTTTTGAAGAAAATTGTTGGAGGAATCCAGGAAAAATATAATTTTTTTGGTACAGTGTTGCCAAATATGTTATTTTTCAATTTTAAAATTTAAAATCGATTTTTCTTCAAATGAGTATATTTTGATTTCAAAAATTTTGATTCCATCGTGTTTATCAGACATTTTCCAGTCGAAAAAGCTTAACTCCCCGAGGTCTTTTTGGACGTTCCAGAGATACAGCGTTTTAAAGCTTGAAAACCGGTTTTCTCTAATATATAAAATAAGCCCAATTTGCAAGTTTCGCTAAGAAAACATTATTCGATGCAATTTAAAGGTGATTTGGGCTGATTTAGACCAAGGAGAATAGAAAACTATGGAAAAATAATAATATGACAGTGCTGCCAGTTTATCAATTATGGATTTATTAGAATGGATAACAATAAATTGCTAAAGTTTAAAATTGATGTATTATAATCCTTATTTCAATTGATATTCTACCTATGTAAACATTGAGGTTGAGGAAAGTGTTGCCAGACATTTTAATTTTATTGTAAAAATCTACATGAGAACTTTTGTATCAAATCAAATTATCAAGCAAGAATCAAGAATTCCTTTTTTACAATTTTATTGCTATTGGCAACACTGAACCTTGATAGTTTTCGTTTGATGTGCAACTTTCTATTCTTCGAACAAACCTTTAATAAGGGCAGTGGTAAATTCAAATGTTCACTGCAATTTATTCTTGATTCAGAATTACGCAAATTGATTCCGACTGTTCTTGGTGTATTTTTAGGATTTTTAGCTGTTCAGTCCGATTGTGAGATCAAAAACAACCTTATATTCCCATACTCCGTCGCTTCGTAACGGATCGAAACGTTGGAGTAAGAGAAAATAAGGTTGTTTTTGATCTCACGATCGGACTGAAAAGCCAAAAAATCCTAAAAATAAGTTCAGAATTACGAAAACCCATTCTGGATGACATGCTATGCCTTAACGTACAAGTTGCTATTCTTTTTTTTTTGTTTATCCATTGTTTTGAACTTGTACGGGGAAAGGAAAGTTCCCAAAAGTGAGTTCAGTTAACTTCATCAATTCGCATACAGACAGAGTACTTTGAGTAGAAGTTCTTTTTACCCAACAGCCAGTTCAAATTACTCAACTATCAATACTATGTCACTTACTCATTTTTTACCAATTTTAATGTTGTTTAGGTGCCTGGATAATTACACCTTGTACGCACTCCCGGGTTGCTAGTCTTTTAAATGTGCCATCTAATCCTTCGCTTGATCCTTTTTCATGTGCGAAACAATGCAACTCTACAGGAACTCAATAATCCTTCTCGTGAAACTTTTACATTTAAACTAACTTTTGAGCTCTTTTTTGCATCTTTGAGTAATTTGAACTGGCGGTTGGGTAAAAAGAACTTCTACTCAAAGTACTCTGTCTGTATGCGAATTGATGAAGTTAACTGAACTCACTTTTGGGAACTTTCCTTTCCCCGTACAAGTTCAAAACAATGGATAAACAAAAAAAAAGAATAGAAACTTGTTCGTTAAGGCATAACATGTCATCCAGAATAATTTTTCGTAATTCTGAACTTATTTTTAGGATTTTTTGGCTTTTCAGTTCGATTGTGAGAACAAAAACAACCTTATGTTCTCTTACTCCAACGTTTCGATCTGTATGAGACCTTTCTCAAGATCCGATACGAAGCGTCGGAGTATGAGAACATAAGGTTGTTTTTGATCTCACAATCGGACTGAAAAGCTAAACATCCTAAAAATACACCAAGAACAGTCGGAATCAATTTGCGTAATTCTGAATCATGAATAAAAAGTTGCACATCAAACGAAAACTGTCAAGGTTCAGTGTTGCCAATAGCAATAAAATTGTAAAAAAGGAGTTTATGATTCTTGCTTGATAATTTGATTTGATACAAAAGTTCTCATGTAGATTTATACAATACAATTAAAATGTCTGGCAACACTTTCCTCAATCTCAATGTTTGCATAGGTAGAATATCAATTGAAATAAGGATTATAATACATAAATTTTAAACTTAAGCCATTTATTGTTATCCATTCTAATAAATCCATAATTGACAAACTGGCAACACTGGCATATTATTATTTTACATAGTTTTCTAGTCCCCTTGGTCTAAATCAGCCCAAATCACCTTTAAATTGCATCGAATAATGTTTTCTTAGCGAAACTTGTAAATTGGACTTATTTTATATATTAGAGAAAACCGGGTTTCAAGCTTAAAAACGCTGTATCTCTGGAACGGCCAAAAAGACCTCGGAGAGTTGAGCTTTTTCGACTGGAAAATGTCTGATAAACACGATGGAATCAAAATTTTTGAAATCAAAATTTACTCATTCGAAGAAAAATCGATTTTAAATTTTAAAATTGAAAAATAACATATTTGGCAACACTGTATCAAAAAAATTATATTTTTCCTGGATTCCTCCAACAATTTTCTTCAAAAAAGCCGAAGGTCACAAATGTGTATATGTTATAGTTTCAAAGCTATAAATTGAGAAAAGGAAGGGAAAACTTTGATTTTTCTTGTATTGGCAAAGACGAGGGGTGCTGCCACGGGCCGAGGGGTGATCCGATCGGCATCAAAATTTGGATTTTTTCTTCCTCCATTTAAACAAACATTCCAACAAAATTTGGTCGAAATCCGTGATGGTCGATAACATGCGGTGTGTACACTTGGTGTGGAATGACCCATATGTAACTTCCGCTTATCTCTATGTAGAGGATTTCTAGTTTAACCGTGTCTCCATGACATTTACTTTTGTTATGGTCGTCAATCATATTTAGGGATGTACAAGATTCAATTTGCACAAACAAAATTATGATATTGGACAAAGCAAATATTAAGTTTATATTTAGTAACTGTCGTATATCAGTGATGGAACATACGCAATTTGACGTTTCGCAATTATCATTTTTTTCCAGAAGTATATTTGTTTTGGAAGTTTCGAGAAGTGAAATATTTTGGTCAAATTGCTATGGCTACTGGGGATACTTGTTGGTTCATTTTGACTAAAAGTATATTGTGTGCAAAAACTATTACGCAAAGAATATGATTTGTTTATTTAAACCCTAAACATTTTGATATTATTTATCGATAACTGAAGAGATTATTGACATCCCTAGTTCATTGATGTTGACAGCGTGTGTAATTCTGAAGAGCATACGTTTTTAGAGTGTAATAGTTGCCACGTTCGTCACAAGCGGCGCCACAAGCACAGGATGAAGGGTCGCCAGAAATAGCTGGAAGTGAGTTATATTATTAATATAGTATATTTGATAACAGGGCACATTTATGTTATATGTTGTGCTGTGTCCACTTGTGACGTTTCTTGTTTGTGCATTTATAAGGTTCTATGTGTTCGTGATATGTTAATCCTTAGTAATAATTTATTTCTTTTATTTTTGTAACATGGCGCCCAACGTGGGGCCCGAGCATTTGTAGGGTTCCATGTTGGAATTTTTGTAACATGGCGCCCAACTAAAAAACCCCGTGTATGCAAATGATAGCTAGTCGGAAAGATTATAATTTCAGTCTTAAGGCCATTTTATTTTTGTGGACAGTTAACCTCCATAAAAGTAAAGTTTAGTTTAGGTTAGATTTATTCGTTACGTGATTTGGAGAGCAGTTTGGCTTTCGGGTAACAATCTTTTTTTTTTGAGTTAAGGTGTTTTCTGGGGACTTGTTAGTCCTGTTCACCGCTACGTTTCTGGAAAGCATTGTGGCTTTCGGGTAGCACAACTCGTTTTGGTTTTGTTTTGAGTTTAGGTTAAGTTATTTATCTTTATCTTAGTGTTAAGTTATGGCCTTAACACTATTGTTATAAAGGATATGAAGCATATGGGAGCCGAATTTTTCGTGAATCGGTGAACGATTCACGAAAAATTCTTGCTCAAACGTTGGATTGTGTTACGGGTATAAATATTTGTTACAATTATAAGACAGAATAATTGTTAAATGTGTTATAAATTCTGTATTCGTGCGTTCTTTGTGTTCTATGTTTTATTTTAACTTGTAAATATTCCCCGAGCTTAAATATACATTTATAGGGTTCTGGAAAAATAGAGGCCCATGAAATGCAATCCAATATTGATTGCCAACTTTCAGGCTATTTCGGGCAGCGGTCAAGTGCTAGAGATGTAAACCTTTCCCTGCCACGGACTTCAAGTTGTTGAGCTCTAGTATCGAACCCTGAAACGGGATGCCCGATTAGGATTAGTTTTCCTAGACAAAACCAAGCTATGAACACAGCATCAAATGCTGTGAACTAAAAGGCAAACTGCCAAATAAAATACAATTCCAGGATGACTGATGGACCCAAATCAATACATGAAACCTCGTCATCCTGTGATCGGAAGATGTTATCCATCTGGATAACAGGGCACATTTATGTTATATGTTGTGCTGTGTTCACTTGTGACGTTTCTTGTTTGTGCATTTATAAGGTTCTATGTGTTCGTGATATGTTAATCCTTAGTAATAATTAATTTCTTTTATTTTTGTAACAACAAGCGGCTACTGGTACACTGAGGGTAGTTCCTTATATTCGCACATATTCGTATAATTGGCTCTTGTTGAGCATAGTCAGTATGACGAAATCTTAAAAATAACGGAATATTCGGAAACTGAATAATAATGTCCTGGATTTCAATATTACCAAAACTACTTCGCGCCGCGATGCACACCTTTATTGGCTGCTGCCTCAATCTCTACTAACTTCACACCCTCCGCTGCTGGCTCACTGTGCTGCTACTCTACATACTGTGGTAAGGCAATGGAACCAATGATTGGCCGATGCCACAATAAGGTGCATCAAAAATTCTTTTTATGATTTTTCCTGCAAAAACAGCCATCACCACTTTTCTTCGTTTTCCGATGGCATCATGTTCTAGCAATCTGCAGCGATCTTCGTACGGAGGAAGCTCATACGGGTTATTCCAATTCCAATTCCAAATCACTACTGTAGTTTCTGGAATTGATCGTATCAAGGAGCAGTAAAAGGATCGCAGGCAATGGGGGTCGGTGAATTCCTTGGATATCCGAAAGATGAACCAAAGGTTTTTGCTGGCCTTCGCTTCTTGTTTTTCTTCTTTGTGGCTCTATACTCGAGCTGGAACTTGCCCTGCCTCACTTCAACTTAGTGAATTTTGAGCATTCCCACAGTTATTAATTAAAGGGCTTTCTTTGCCAGGCAATGCATCAATTGGTATATTGTAAACAAGGATGGAAACACTCACTTGCTATTTTCTCAGCTCAGAAGCGTGCAATCAAGAAACGATGTATGGATGACTTTTGCATTGTGGTTTTGTCTAAAACTTTGCCGAATAGAGTAGGGGTCGCACACGCATACGCAAGTCATGACAGAGTTGTAAAAAGGACTCTCCACGAGGTGAGTGTAATTAACATTCACCTCGTGGAGAGTTGCCCTCGCCTCGCAGCTCCCTCACGACTTGGGTATGCGTGTGCGATCCCTACTCTATCCGGCAAAATTTTAGACAAAACCACAATGCAAAAGTCGTCCATACATCGTTTCTTGATTGCATCCTTTTGAGCTAAGAAAATAGCAAGTGAGTGTAACCCTTTGAAAGTGAGTGTTCCCATCCCTGATTGTGAAGCGAGTACAACGATACATGTGGATACACTATGCCCAAGGAGTCGAGATTTTTTTTCCGGCCGGAACGGAATCGAACCCGCCGTCTCCGGATTGGCGGGGTATACGGGGAACAAAACGGAGTTTTTTCCATCGATCCAGTAACGTGGATTGCCGGATAGAGCTATTGCAGATGAAGCGTGAGGGCTTACATAGAGCATTTGAGCATCTCTTCAATACAAGTGTCGGAATCCCATGTGGCCCAATCGCTGAAGAAGACTTCATTTTTATTTATTCATTTCGTCAACCGACGTAGACTAGTACATTTACATATACATATTTTTGTTTCTTAATGCTATAGTTTAGTCTAAGAAATACATAAAAAATATTAAAAAATTAAATTAGGATAGGTAGTGTATTTATAATGTTTTTAGGTGTTGGGACTTCGAAGACTGTAAAAGTATTTTCTAAGGTTATGCCGAGACATTGTAAAGTCAATGTTTGTTCTACAGTGGTTTGTTATGAATATGTTTCGATTTCGTAGTTGCCGAGAAGGTATGTAAAAATTTAATGAGGATAAGATTTTTGTTGAATCAATACGTTGTGAAACGATATCGTTAACAAAAGAAACCATTGCAATTTCACGCCGCTCTTTCAATGTTTGTATGTCGATAAGCTTGCAGCGTGCTTCATATGATGGAAGAGGAAATAAAGTCCAACCTAATTTACGAAGAGCATATAATAGAAATTGCTTTTGTACTGATTCTAATCTTTCTTCGTGCGTGATTGAAAAAGGAGACCATACAATGCTGCAATATTCCAGTATTGATCTTACATATGCAATATACAGAGTTTTGATTGTGTATGGGTCATTAAAGTTGTAGCAGAAACGCTTAATAAACCCTAGCATGTTATCAGCCCTGTGAATTATTGTGTTGTAGTGGTCTACGAAAGTAAGCTTAGAGTCTAAGATTACTCCTAAGTCTCTTACTCTTTCACATTTTTCCACATTTTGGTTTCCTAATGCAACTGAAATGTTTGGTGTTGTTCTTTTTCTGCTAAATGATATTAAGTTGCATTTTTTTACATTTAATTCTAAAAGGCTTTTTTTGCACCATACGTAGAATATGTGAATTTCATTGTGGAATACATTGATGTCTTCTTCATTTCGTATCTCCAGAAAGAGCTTCATGTCATCGGCATAAATTAGAACTTTTAGTTTGTTTAAAATGAAGGAAATGTCGTTTACATACACAATAAAGAGAAGAGGTCCTAAATGAGAGCCTTGGGGGACACCTGAAGTGACTTGAATTGGGTTTGACTTGTTTCCATTGAATTTAATTATTTGTTGACGGTCAGTTAGGTATGATTCAAGCCATTTCAGGAGAATTGGCTCAATTCCGATTTTTTGTAGTTTGAAAAGTAGCATTGGTATGTCAATGCGATCAAATGCCTTACTAAAGTCCGTGTAGAGAGCTTCCACGTGGTTTCCATTATCCATTGCGTTTAATGAATAGTCTATGAATTGCAGTAAATTTGTTGAGGTCGACCGACCTTTGAAGAAGCCGTGTTGCATATCAGTAATTCTGTTTTTGGTTTGGAGAAATAGCTTTTCGTTGACAATTGCCTCGAAAAGTTTCGGAATGCAAGAGATAATGGCTATACCACGATAATTACGTACGTCTGATTTTCGGCCAGATTTGAAAATAGGTACTAGAAAAGAGCTTTTCCATAGTTTTGGGAAATTGCCAGATTCCAGCGACATATTAAAAAGCCAAAACAAAGGAGCAGTCAGTTCCTGTGCTGAAGTTTTCATGAATACTGGGGGGATCCCGTCAGGACCAGGACCTTTTGAGGCGTCTAGATTCTTAAGAGCATGTAAAATATCCTGCACTTGGAGTTGGTTTACGCCAATGTCCCTAGGGAATTCTGGGTAAAATGCAAAATAATCGCGGTCACGATCTTCTTCAGAAAATGTTGTATAGATTTCTTGGAAGAAATTTGCAAAAAGATTGCAAATTTTTTCCGAGTTATCACCAACAGATTCATCAAGATGCATAACGGATGGAAAATTGTCAGATTTTAATTTGGATTTTACGTAGTTGAAGAAGTTCTTTGGACAGGACTTTATTTCGCTTTCAGTTTTTGAATTATATTCTTCAAATGCATTACTGATGGCTAAGTTCAATTGCTCGCATATATCCAAATAATTTGCTAGATTTTCATTGGTATTGTGTGTCTTGTAATTTTTATGGGCTTTTTGTTTGCGGTTCTTCAAATTTTTTATCTGTCTATTATACCAGATTGGGTTTTTTTTAAATTTCTGCTACGACGTTTTTTCCTTGAAGGAATTTCTTGGATAATTATTTCCGATAAAATTTTGTAAAATACGTCAACAGCAGTATCGACATTTCCTTCGTTTCTTAAAACTACTTGCCAATTCACACTACTTAACCTACGTTTAATATTTTTATAGTTCGCCATTTGGTATTCAAAGATTACCTCGTATTCACAGTCATTGGGTCTTTGGTTTTTATGTATGAATAAAGAATATTCGATTGCTGTATGGAAAGCCTCATTTTTCCACAATGGAGTTAATGATTCGGTCACACAGAATTTTGCGTAGAGCTGTGAGGATGTCTGTTTCAGTGTAATCACCGACGTAAAAAATAAGCACAGAGCCAATCCAAAAGGATCGTAACAATGAACCCCAAAAAAATCAACAATTATTAGGTCTCAACAAAAGAGGTCTTAACATCTATACCGGTCTAATAACGGGACACTGCCCCTGCAGATACCATCTACAAAAGATCGGATCAATCCAAACCTCAAATTGTCGCTTCTGTCACGAAGAGAGAGTAACATCCTCTGCTATTGCAGTGCACTGATCCATCGTAAGTTCGAAGTTCTTGGCCAGCCCTTCTTAGGGCTTGCTGACATATGGATGTTATCCCCCAATGACGTGGTTGGCCTCCTAAAAATAGTCTCGCCAGAATGGGGGAATCACATACTGTAAATCAGGATCTTTATTCATCAATGATAGGGGTAGTCTTGAGTTAAGTCGATACCAAGGTATCTCAGTGACAAACATGTTATTGAGATAACTTGTGTACCTCACAGCAAAAGTGTATATCCCAATAGTCCTAAAATCTGGACGCAGTGATATTCACCCGACAAACGAGAGAGAAGCACATTCTCCGGAACAGATCTGATAGTATTGCGGAGCTTTTTAGTACTTATTGGTTGATCGTCGAACACACTCGAACAGTGTTTTGAAAATAAATGGCAGATCCCATCAAGGGAGTCCGAAGCATTATTCCCGTAGTACGTAGAGGTTGGTAGCCCACATTCTTTGCGCTTTTCGTATATGAATGATCGGAACCCTTTAGAATTACGTTTAAGATCTGTTTGCTTACGGAGTACATACCTTTCGTATAGTGTACGATTGTAACACTTGTACCTAGAGCTAGCAATTATAAAAGACCGTCGTATATTCGTATATATGGATTTTTGTGCCCAGAATACTTTCTCAAAGCAGCTGCACTTTCACGCACTGCACTTTCTGAGAATGTCATTTGACATACTGGTTTTTAAAGTGGTCGACGCGGTGGAACAACATCCTGAAACCTTTAAAGCAGAGCGTTTATGATTAACAAAAAAAAATAATCATGATTAATCATTGGTGATTCAAATTTCAATTTCTGTGATTAATGATTAAGATTAATGATTAATTTGATTTTAGGACGATTGAAAATGGCTCATTGATTAATCTTCATGATCAATCAATCAAAAAAAAAAGGGAAATAATTAATTATCAACTAGATCTGATCTATTTAAAATATGAAAGTACAAAAGCAAAGCTAACTTTCCTGTTCCCAAATAGAGCGCTCAAGTAGAATTTGTCCTTTTTCCGCAAGTACTTTTGACAATTGGCTTTTTTAGAGGTGTTGAGATAAGTCCAAATTCAGAATTTGCTTGCCAAACTGAGCCGAAATCCAAATTTTCATGAATTTTGGTGCCCGGGAACCTATTTAAAAATCAGTTTGAAGTTTGTATGGGAGCAATTTGTCGAATCACCCCTCGTCGCATTTTGTACTGGGCGGAGCTGTCAAGCAGTTGGCCAGCTGTCAAAAGGAGATTTCGAAAAATCTCTTCGAAATCGATTTTACGTACCGTAAACCGGGGTCAAATTGATCTCCGGGTCGAAATTGATCGGACGATTTTCCGTTAGATTAAACATACTTCAAATAGTTTCCAAGCAAATATCGTTTAGTGTCGGTTCCCAACTGCACGATAGTTGTAAGAAAATTACTTAAAATATGCTAAACCTAACCGAAAAACGTGTGATCAATTTCGACCCGAAGATCAATTTGACCCCGGTTCACGGTACCAAAATGAAGTTCTAAAAATCTGAAAAAAATCATGGTAGTTCAGAAAAAGGTGCTCTTTCGTATAAAATCAAAAAATCAATACATTTTTCTTAATTTAAAAACCCAATTGAATTAGTATGAGAGGAAGCGTTACTTTTCCTTACGAAATAATAGAGCGGACTATTTTCTGCGAAGAAAAGTGACAGCTTCATTTGAATTGAACGGAAGACGATTCAAGCTATCCGGACTTGGACAAGCGACTTGGATTAGGGTAAGAAATCAAACTTTGAACTAGTCAAATTGTAATCTTAATTTGAACCATTTCAAAATTCATTAAAACGAAGTACTTTTCAGGCAAATATTGTCCCGAGAAAGATGTTAAACATCTTTCCGTAATATAACCTGATAACATGGACTTTAAAAGCATTGAAAAAAAAAGCGTTTTTGTCTTGGAAAACAGGCAAATGAAAAATCACTGTGATTTCACCCATTTCCCCCCAGAGAAAGCACATTTTCGGTGCACTACAGCTCATGCATTATATCACACGCAATATGTGAACACGTCAAATGAAAGCTTATTTATCGTAGAATCGACCAACCGAATAATATTCCGCATTATTTGTCATAAAATTATCAAATTTAAGTGATTCTTACTTGGAGAATGTTATCTTAAGTTGAATGGAGTTGAAGTTGATGGAAATTCCAAACTTAGTTTCCAAATTCCTGAAAAATTTCGAACATTCTGAGTTGGGATTCCACTGCCTAATGAAAAATAGGTATGAGAATTAGCAGATTCATGTGATTTTTCATTGTTTAGTATGGAATTGGCTGTTTTGTGAGTTGCTCGAGCTGCTGCCGCCAGTAGTTCAAATTAAGATTAAAATTGGTTCAAATTATGATTACGATGGTTCAAATTAAGATTAAAATCATTGTTGATGAAACATCAAATATTTCAATGAAATTCGGTGCAAATACAAACTTTTTACCATTTAACAGAAAGCTTATACCCGTGGCTTTCATGTACATACGATTTTGCCGTAGTAAATTATTTCCATGTGGGAGAAAAAATCACTTAAAATTTGCACTGCTTCAGAAAGCCGCAATTTGGTTCAAATTTTGATTACTTACCCTACCTAGCACGATGAACGTGAATCTATCTTCCTTGGGATTCCACGACACATCCAAAGTTTTCATTCCCGCATTTATGGTGTGGGATCAGTTATGTCTGCGCACCCTTATCGTTGACCTTCAGGAACAGTAGCCAGCAGCTGAGCTCGAACAGACTTTATGAGCCTTGAAGCATCCCTCCTGACGGTACGAGTTTCTCTTCGGGATCGCAACAGGATTCGATTTGCCAGACATTCCGTACAATTTCGTTGAAGTTGTCTTCAGCGGAGATAAAACTGCTTGGAGAATTAATCGATCCGCTTAACACCCAATGCAGTAGAACTGCATTCGTGTTCGGAATCCGCATACAACCAGACTTCTACATATCGATAAATCTTAGAGGCGAATGAACCCGTTGGTTTAGAACCTCTTTAATAAAAAAAATCTCGATAAATACCTCAGCACAAAGAAGCATATCCACCCGGTCAGGGTGGATCGGTGAGCTCGATGTCGTTCGAGATCGTAAAGCGAATTTCCTGTTAATCTGCAATGTACGCCGAGAACTCACACAAGATTTGACCTTCGTATGAATCTTCAATCGAACTATTGTATTGATGTCGTTCAGCGCAGAGATCGATACGTTGGCTCCAAGCAGAGTTGCAAAATGGTCCGAGACAACATTCGGTATGGAACCCGAATCCAATCAGACAATGCAAAGATAAACATCAGCTCTTCTGTAAACAAGGACTATTGGGGAGCATCCATAAATTACGTCACGCAAAAATTGCCCATTTTCAACCACCCCTCCCCCATATGTCACACTTTTTGTATGAGACCTCTGAAAATTTTGTATGGGTTGTCACACTTTAGTGAACCCCCCCTCCCCCTAAAAGCGTGACGTATTTAATTTATGGACATTCCCTTGCCTCAGAAAGTAGAACTTGTTCTTCGTATGAGTACAGAGAGATGGTTGCACCTCTTAACCGATGGATTCAGTTGGACAACAGTTACACAAAACAAGCTCCTTTTACAGGGTGCGGCAGGAAAAAATGCGAAAAGTTCAAGGCACTATTACACGCTAAATATGGATTATATATGACTATTTTTTCATGACAGTGTATCAGTCAATGTCTATATTCTAGCACTGAAAAATAAAAATGAACACATTTGATGTTTAACATGTGATAATGTAGGCCTAATAAGCGGATATCAATAAACTGCGCGCCCAATGGTCATTAAACAAAATGACTATAACAGTAACAAAATTAGCTCAAATTCGATGAACAACCAGACCACACTGATCCAGAGCCATGTAGTTTCACATACCAGATAAAATAAGTACATATATTTGATGATATTGTAGAGAAAATCAAAAATTTCGTTTTATCAGATGCTAAATTTAGCGACCTGTGCGATTTTCTGCGGTTTGAAAATTCTGGTTGTCTTCATCTTGAGGCGCCGCCCTGTAAAGGTTGGTGACCAAAATGGGAAATTTTTTAATTAACTTTTCAGAAAACTAGCCTATTGTAGATCATGGAACGTTGAAACATAGATTGGTTAACCTTCACATACCCGCACCTCGACATCTCATTTTCAAAATGCTGGCATTTCGTCAATTTTCAGCCGATTTTTTTGAAGTTGCACTCAATCGATCATAATTTGGTGCTAGTCTATTATACTCAAGTGGCCATGCAATATCTGGAACCATTCCGGAGATATTCCGGATTGTACTGGGGTCAGGGGGGGTGCCAAAATGGCAAAAAGTGATTATTTCGTGGGTTATTGTATTCGAATCATCAATTTTCAGCGTAACTTTTGTTGCGAGCAATGAAACACAACTGCAATAACCAGATTTGTATAAGTTGACCGATCCGGACCACCGTGACAGGTTCCGCGGGGGCCTCATTGGGGACACTTTTGGTTTTCAACCAAAACATGTCTTGTGACGTATCAAACTTCATGATTTCGAGAGAATGAGTCAGAAAAGTTACACTGAAGTATGTATCAACTGATATGGCCGCTCCGGAACACCTGAAACAGGTTCCGCGGGGGCCTCATTGGGGACACTTCTGTTTTTCAACCAAAACAAGTCGTGCGACGTATCAAACTTCCTGATTTCGAGAGAATGAGACAGAAAAGCTTGACTGAAGTATGTATCAACTGATATGGCCGCTCCGGAACACCTGAAATAGGTTCCGCGGGGGCCTCATTGGGGACACTTCTGTTTTTCAACCAAAACAAGTCGTGCGACGTATCAAACTTCCTGATTTCGAGAGAATGAGACAGAAAAAGTAGACTGAAGCATGTATCAATTCATATGGCCGCTCCAGAACACCTGGAACAGGTTCCGCGGGGGCCTCATTGGGGACACTTCTATTTTTCAACCAAAACAAGTCGTGCGACGTATCAAACTTCCTGATTTCGAGAGAATGAGGCAGAAAAGGTAGACTGAAGTATGTATCAACTGATATGCCCGCTCCGGAACACCTGGAACAGGTTCCGCGGGGGCCTCATTGGGGACACTTATGTTTTTCAGCCCAAACAAGTCGTACGACGTATCAAACTTCATGATTGCGAGAGAATGAGACAGAAAATGTAGACTGAAGTATGTATCAACTGATATGGCTGCTCCGGAACAACTGGAGCAGGTTCCGCGGGGGCCTCATTGGGGACACTTCTGGTTTTCAACCAAACCATGTCGTGCGACGTATCAAACCTCATGTTTTCAAATAAGCCAGAAATGATAGATTTAGCCTGTATCACCTAATATGACCACCCGGAACATCTTGCACAGGTTCTGCGGGGGCCACATTGGAGACACTTCTTGTTTTTAATCAAAACATGTCGTGCGCCGTACCAAACTTCATGATTTAGAATGAATGAGCCAAAAATGACTTAAGTCTGTGTCAACTAATATGGCCACCTCGGCATATCTAGCACAGGTTCCGCGGTGGCGTCATTGATGACACTTCTGGTTTACAATCAAAACCTGCCGTGATACATATCAAACTTCATGATTTCGAATGAATAAGCCAGAAATAAGATAAAACTAAGTAGACTCGACTCGGTATCGACTTGAAAGGGCGCTCTAGAAAACTTCCCAAAGATTCCTTTTAAATTTAAATTAGGCAATCCACAAAACGTACACAAGCTGTATATTTTCTGAAAAATCGGCATATGTTTGAAAAAATAAAAGGTTAGATGTTTATTTCCAAAAATACTTTTTATACTTATAATATGTTTTTTTTACTTCTTCTATATCTAAATAACAACACACAACAGATAACAATCGAAGTAGCCATCTTTAGGCTTTTGATTTGCAATTTGTGCAAACAACTGTTTCGAAGACTTTACTACCTTTGTAGCAATGTAATCGCTTTGTTTCGAAATAGAATAAATATGGGTGTATAGAATTACAAATAGCTCCATGACTGTATTCAATTTCAATTGCAAAATTTTTTATTCTCCTGTTATTTGTTCCTACCTTGGTAGCAGCATGCAAGTTTGAAATTAAAATAAAAAATAATATACAGCAGATAAATGACATATGAAATACTACAATATACTTGTTGTTCAATCCCAATTCGTTGACAACACAATCTGCACGAGATTATTCTTCAATATTCTTAAAATATTTTCTTTCTACCGTAATGTCATTGCACAATTATTGCCCCATCTATCACAATTATTAGTTAGTTAGTTCACTACGCTATTGAAATGGAAATGACCCATTATTCAGGGTGACCATAATCGTGGTATGACTGTACGTTTCTTACAACTTTATGCATATTTGTTTCGCTATAGGGGAAAGTGTGGTTCATCTCTTGCTGACGATCATCGTTCGTATTACGCGTAACGTGGACATTCCACATGCGTACAGGATTTCTTGAAGCATAACCTAGGAAGACCAGAGGTCTTCTCATCATTTTGTACCTTCCACTCCGTCAAAGTGTTTTATTCATTTAAATCATGAAGTTTGATACGACGCATGGTATGTTTTGGTTGAAAACCAGAAGTGTCCCCAATGAGGCCCCCGCGGAACCTGTTCCAGGTGTTCCAGATTGGCCATATCAGTTGATACATACTTCAGTCTACCTTTTTTATCTCATTCTCTCGAAATCATGAAGTTTGATACGTCGCACGACTTGTTTTGGTTGAAAAAAACAGAAGTGTCCCCAATGACGCCCTCGCGGAATCTGTTCCAGGTGTTCCGGAGCGGCCATATCAGTTGATACATACTTCAGTGTACTTTTTCTATCTCATTCTCTCGAAATCATGGAGTTTGATACGTCGCATGACATGTTTTGGTTGAAAAACAGAAGTGTCCCCAATGAGGCCTTCGCGGAACCTGTTCCAGGTGTTCCGGAGCGGCCATATCAGTTTATACATACTTCAGTGTACCTTTTCTGTCTCATTCTCTCGAAATCATGGAGTTTGATACGTCGCACGACTTGTTTTGGTTGAAAAACAGAAGTGTCCCCAATGAGGCCCCCGCGGAACCTGTTCCAGGAGTTCCGGATCGGCCATATCAGTTGATACATACTTCAGTCTACCTTTTCTGTCTTATTCTCCAGAAATCATGAAGTTTGATACGTCGCACGACTTGTTTTGGTTGAAAAAAACATAAGTGTCCCCAATGAGGCCCCCGCGGAACCTGTTCCAGGTGTTCCGGAGCGGCCATATCAGTTGATACATACTTCAGTGTACTTTTTCTGTCTCATTCTCTCGAAATCATGGAGTTTGATACGTCGCATGACATGTTTTGGTTGAAAAACAGAAGTGTCCCCAATGAGGCCTTCGCGGAACCTGTTCCAGGTGTTCCGGAGCGGCCATATCAGTTGATACATACTTCAGTGTACCTTTTCTGTCTCATTCTCTCGTAATCATGGAGTTTGATACGTCGCACGACTTGTTTTGGTTGAAAAACAGAAATGTTCCCAATGAGGCCCCCACGGAACCTGTTCCACGTGTTCCGGAGCGGCCATATCAGTTGATACATACTTCAGTGTACCTTCTCTGTCTCATTCTCTCGAAATCATGGAGTTTGATACGTCGCAAGACATGTTTTGGTTGAAAACCAAATGTGTCCCCAATGAGGCCCCCGCGGAACCTGTCACGGTGGTCCGGATCGGTCAACTTATACAAATCTGGTTATTGCAGTTGTGTTTCATTGCTCGCAATAAAAGTTACGCTGAAAATTGATTATTCGAATACAATAACCCACGAAATAATCACTTTTTGCCATTTTAGCACCCCCCCTGACCCCAGTACAATCCGGAATATCTCCGGAATGGTTCCAGATATTGCATGGCCACTTGAGTATAATAGACTAGCACCAAATTATGATCGATTGAGGGCGACTTCAAAAAAATCGGCTGAAAATTGACGAAATGCCAGCATTTTGAAAATGAGATGTCGAGGTGCGGGTATGTGAAGGGTAATGTCAAATGGACGAAAATGAGGTTTGAAGTTGAAAAACACTTTCGCATTTTTTCCTGCCGCATACTGTATACACCAACAGTATCTTTATCACAGCAATGCAACATTGCGAGCCTCGAAAAGTTGCTGTGCAGTTTAATAGCAGTTATTTTATTGGTGTGGATGTTTATTTGATTGGCGTTAGTTTCAACATCTTCCGAAAAACCTCCCACAGTAGGATTAGACTGCAGAAAAAGTAGTCCAAGTGACAAGTGATTTATTTAAAAAACTGATGTTGATAATGTTAGTTGGATAGTCCAACTTTGAATAAATACATGACAACGGTTTTTGAGATATCGTTCAACCGTCAGATGGCTATCTAAATAAAGGGATTGTATAACAACATAGGTATATGCAGCTTGCCTTCTCTTTCTGATTAAGCACTAAACCAAGGTATTTACGTATTTACATATTCTAAGGTAGTCTTAGATGTCAAAACTGGCTGAGCGGCCATTATTTTTTCACCGTGAGAAATTCTGAAAACAAACAACCCCCCCCCCCCCCCCCTCTCAGCAAATTCCTTTGAAATTTGGCTTCCTCTGCTTTTCCCCACAAACTAAACGACCTGCTTAACCTTCCATTATATAAATACCTTGCACTAAACATTTTCATCTCTTTCCGCTCTTTTGCAGCCTATAAGACCGTATCTGGTGTGAACGGTCCGCTGGTCATCCTGGATGAGGTCAAGTTCCCCAAGTTTGCCGAAATTGTCCAGCTCCGGTTGAACGATGGTACCATCCGTTCCGGTCAGGTGCTGGAAGTCAGCGGTTCCAAGGCCGTCGTCCAGGTGTTCGAGGGTACCTCGGGTATCGACGCCAAGAACACGGTGTGCGAGTTCACCGGTGACATTCTGCGTACCCCCGTGTCTGAGGACATGTTGGGTCGCGTGTTCAACGGCTCCGGCAAGCCCATCGATAAGGGTCCCCCAATTCTGGCCGAGGACTTCTTGGATATCCAGGTATGTTTACAGAAAAGGGATCCTTCTTGTGTGGTGTGATTCTCAGCGTTATGTTTCGCCATTTTAGGGTCAACCCATCAACCCATGGTCCCGTATCTACCCGGAGGAAATGATCCAAACCGGTATTTCTGCCATCGATGTGATGAACTCGATTGCTCGTGGTCAGAAAATTCCGATTTTCTCGGCTGCCGGTTTGCCTCACAATGAAATCGCTGCCCAGATTTGTCGTCAAGCCGGTCTTGTCAAGCACACCGGCAAGTCGGTGCTGGACGAGCACGAGGACAACTTTGCCATCGTGTTCGCCGCTATGGGTGTCAACATGGAAACTGCTCGTTTCTTCAAGCAGGACTTCGAAGAGAACGGTTCCATGGAGAACGTGTGTCTGTTCTTGAACTTGGCCAACGATCCAACCATCGAACGTATCATTACTCCGCGTCTGGCGCTCACGGCGGCTGAATTTTTGGCCTACCAGTGCGAGAAGCACGTGTTGGTCATCTTGACCGATATGTCCTCGTATGCTGAAGCCTTGCGTGAGGTGTCGGCTGCCCGTGAGGAAGTGCCCGGACGTCGAGGTTTCCCAGGTTACATGTACACCGATTTGGCCACCATCTACGAACGTGCCGGACGTGTTGAAGGACGTAACGGATCGATCACGCAGATCCCCATTTTGACTATGCCTAACGACGATATTACCCATCCAATTCCGGATTTGACTGGTTATATTACTGAGGGACAGATCTACGTTGATCGTCAGCTGCACAACAGACAGATCTACCCACCGGTGAACGTGCTGCCGTCGCTGTCCCGTCTGATGAAGTCCGCCATCGGTGAGGGCATGACCCGCAAGGATCACTCCGATGTGTCCAACCAGCTGTACGCCTGTTACGCTATCGGTAAGGACGTCCAGGCCATGAAGGCCGTCGTCGGTGAGGAGGCCCTCACGCCTGATGATCTGCTGTACCTGGAGTTCCTGACCAAGTTCGAAAAGAACTTCATCTCGCAGGGTAACTACGAGAACCGCACCGTATTCGAGTCCCTGGACATTGGCTGGCAGCTGCTGCGTATCTTCCCCAAAGAAATGCTCAAGCGTATCCCGGCTTCCATTTTGGCCGAATTCTACCCACGAGACTCGCGCCACTAAGCTGGGTCTTGTTCATGTCCACGTTTGAACTGTACGTATTTTTTCGTTTGTTATCTCCTTTATATCTTTTGCATGTTGTTGTCCTTTTATAAAAGGACATTTTCTCAAGTTTACCCAATTTTTCAAAATTGTTTATACTCTTTTTCCATTTTTTTTTGTTGATTTGCCATATACCCATGAGCCGGAAAAGTATTGTTATATAATGTAATGAAGAAAATCTTCCTCCCCTTGGAACAATCACATTTTACAGTTTCAATTGCGTCCACCAGCAACTTATTTATCAATCACAAGCGATCGGTTCAACTTATCAATGTTTAAAAAAGAAGCTAATCAAGGGATAATGTTTGTCTTTTAAAAATATTCGTATCAATTTAAATGTGTGTGTGTCGATACAGCAAATGTCATTTCGAGTAACATTACCATCCTTATGGTCGCTGTGGAAATTAAGCATTCCTAAAACGAAAAATCGATAATCTACTTACTAAAGCTTCGCAAGAACCATTTCTACTGAACACCTCAAGAAAAACGACCCAGAATTAAAAGAAATTTGTTATTTTTGAGTATAGGGTTTTCCCACATGCGCTCGACTTTCCTTCGACCAATTTTGCGCCGTGCAATGCGAACCAGTGCGTAAAAAGCATCCGATACGATCCTCCAACCGCGCCGGAACCGAATCGACTTTCAATCGACGACGGACAAGATCCAACAAGGAACAACTAACAACAACAACAACAACTTAAAGAAAATCCATCCATCTAAAAATCTAATGTGTGCAAACTTTACCATCAGAAAAAAAAAACGAAACAAAAGAAGAGAAGATTGATTTAAGAAAACGGCATCGACGGACAACCGGTTGAAATTGATTCCAGGGAAAATTTTCAGCATCCAATTTTCCCGGTCAATGTTCCGTGGCGCACGCGGACTCGCCTTAAGATCCTCCAAAAGCCAAAGGGTTCGTGGGGGTTGGATGGAATTCGGATCGAATTGCCTTTCTTGTGCCCTTCGCTTGTACTGGACGTTTCAAACGATAAAGATTGTACCGATACTGGAAAGTTGAGCTTTTTTATTATCATAATTTAATTTGCTAATTAGGTAAAATAATCAACAGTTTGTTTTCGAAGAAATTAGAACTATCTATGGAAAATCAGCATAAGTAGTCAAATATGTAATCAAGGAAGAGGTACTACTAGATGCACTGCTAAGTATTTCCCCTTTCTGATTCCCCCTACTTGATTCGTTCGTGCTATAAATATAATTTTGTTGTTATATTTCTATCGTGCTAGACGTTTAAGCTATCTACAATTAGTCGTTAAGTTATGAGCGTTTCCTTTTTGCATGGTCTTAAAACGTAGAACTGCTTCCGACAGTCCTGGGCGTGGTGTTCTTCGACCATCGATTGAGATCCGGAAATCGGACTCGTTCTGGCACGTTCCATTCCAGGCATTAGAAAAGGTGGGATCTACATTTTCCCCCGGATTGGGTACCAACATCTCGCCCTCTCGGTTTTACTTTGAACAATCCCCTTTGATTATAACCACGTTAGCCGACCATCTGCTGTAAACAATAACCGTTCGAAGTAAACTGAAATCCGGTGAAGATGTAAGACTTTGCTCCGACTAATCCTGTATGGCATTCGTCTTGGGATGGTTCGAACCGGAAGGAATGTCGACTCGAATTGACACCCCCCTCTCGGAAGGAAGCACTTCTGTACAATAATTAGCTTGTAAGTTGCTAATGTCTAGAACAGAATGAACCACATAAAATAATCTAAAAAAACACGTTACGCGACGTCACAAATTATTTTAGCTGAGAGTTTTACTTTATTCTGGTCCATGAACTTCAAACTTCAGAATCCCACAAAATCTAATGAAACATTCGTGCGCGCAAGTAGAAAACTAAACACTGATTGGATGCCGGTCGTGACCATATGCGACCGTGTCAACACACTGCAAAAATTCGGTAGCGAAAGGATGGAGAAAATATATTACGATACATATATTATTAGCTGTTGAAGATAAAAACTAAAATTATTCACGTGTATACAACACTATAAATGATGAAAGAGAAACAAACAAAAAAAAACTAATAAAAGCGGACAAAAACTTACTGGCATCCAGATTTGTTAACCGTAGAAAGTATCACTCTCTTTTTCTTTGAAACCATTCGATTATCAGTAATGTCTCATCTCATCTCATCTTCTTGGCGTAACGTCCTCACTGGGACAAAGCCTGCTTCTCAGCTTAGTGTTCAATGAGCACTTCCACAGTTTTTAACTGAGAGCTTTCTCTGCCAATGACCGTTTTGCATGTGTATATCGTGTGGCAGGCACGAAGATACCCTATGCCCAAGGAAGTCAAGGAAATTTCCTTTACGAAAAGATCCTGGACCGATCGGGAATCGAACCCGTCACCCTCAGCATGGTCATGCTGAATACCCGTGCGTTTACCGCCTCGGCTATATGGGCCCATTTTATCAGTAATGTGAGTCAATTGATTTTTTAAATTGTAACTTTTTGTATTGCATGATATAAACAGGAACATTCCCGAGAGGTTAGTTCTAGTAAAATGTCGTCTTTCAAATTAGTGTTCTGGCAATTAGGCTTATGGCAGTATTTTGCCTAAATAAAAGTAGCGGTTGTTTACCAGCCACGTTTGGGCAAAGAAAATCATCCCAAGCAACTAAGTATTCTCACATTTGTTTCCTTCTTTTCATACTTCATGAGCAATCTCTAGCTAGTTTTAAACAAAATAGAATAGTTATTAGAACTATTATATTTTAAACACATCTTGAAACTTCAAACGAGATTCTCACACATTACACATTTATACACAGTTTAAAACAAAATCTTTCGGCTGACTAGACAGATTAAAGCAACGATGGACGGTGTGCAAAACTGCGTAAAGCCTGGAACACATAGCGTCCGTTCCGTCGAGGTTTGCGTTTTTTTGCCAGTTTTCCCATGGGAAATCTGTCAAACTACTGTCACGTACACGTAAACGTATGCATTGTGTGGGGCACTTAAGGGTTTCGGGTGAACTATCCAGTTCTTTCGAATCTCGCCGGGGCCTGCGACAAGGTGATGGACTTTCATGTCTACTCTTCAACATCGCTCTGGAAGGTGTGATGCGACGAGCCGGGCTCAACAGCCAGGGAACGATTTTCACAAAATCCGGTCAATTTGTGTGCTTTGCGGACGACATGGACATTATCGCCAGAACATTTGGAACGGTGGTAGAGCTGTACACCAGCCTGAAACGCGAAGCAGCAAAGGTGGGACGGGGAATGCCTCAAAAACAAAGTAGGTACATGCTGGTAGGCGGAACCGAACACGACCGGATCCGTCTGGGTGGATAGTAATGTAAAGATAGACGGGGATACTTTCGAGGTGGTGGAGGAATTCGTCTACCTCGGATCCTTACTGACGGCTGACAACAACGTGAGCCGTGAAATTCAGAGGTGCATCATCAGCGGAAGTCGGGCCTACTACGGGCTCAAGAAGAAACCGCAGTCGAAAAAGATTCTCTCACGCACCAAATGCACTTTGTACTAAACGCTAATAAGACCGGTGGTCCTCTACGGACACGAGACATGGACCATGCTCGAGGAGGATCTGCAAGTACTCGGAGTTTTCGAGCGATGCGTGCTAAGGACGATCTTCGGCGGCGTGCAGGAGAACAGTGTGTGGCGGCGAAGGATGAACCACGAGCTCGCTGCACTCTACGGTGAACCCAACATCCTGAAAGTGGCTAAAGCATGACGGAAACGGTGGGCAGGGCATGTTGGAAGAATGCCGGACAACAACTCTTCAAAGTTGGTGTTTGCTAACCATCCGGTTGGTACAAGAAGGCGTGGAGCGCAAAGAGCACGATGGGCGGACCAGGTGGAGCGTGATCTGGCGAGCGTTGGGCGTGATCGAGGTTGAAGAGCGGCAGCCACAAACCGAGTTTGTGATGTTGAACAAATAAAAGTATGTATGGATTTGTGCAGACGCAGAGGTTCGGTCCGATGTGGATACAAATGATTGCAATCATCATTAGTGATGTACCGAATATTCGGCCGGCCGAATATTCGGGCCGAATATCAGCTTATTTTCGATTTTGCCGAATAGGGTAAAAACACTACAGTCTATAGACTTCGCTCCCCCAAAATTATGTTCTAATCTTCGCCACTTCATACATAAAAAATGGGATTTGTATGGAGGGGGCGAAGACTAGAGCAGTGGCGAAGTCTAGTGCTTTTACCCTATTGGTCAAGCCGAATATTAAATGTATTATTCGGCCGAACATACCGAATAGGCCGAATAATGACTAAACATAGCAACAACACACTAAATCAAGAATTTAGTAAATTGTGAAGTGTATTTTCGGAGCATTTTATTTGGAAAAAGTTACTTTTTCTGTGATGTTTAAACTTTTCTGGAGATGCTGACCTTTTACAATAACTTCACACGAGATTTTTAACAAGAAAATCGGCCGAATATCTGACCTACTATTCGGCCGAATATTCGTTTCGCCGAATAATACAATTCGAATTAGTACTATTCGGTACATCACTACATCACTTCCTTCCCCGTCCGCACATTGACCTGCAACCTGACGTGGCAGGCGCCATTGTCGCATAAAATAGAAGATCACCAACTCTCACACACTGAAGATGCCTGCTAATCCCCAGATATCTCATTGGGGTTCATTCAAATATTAAGTAACGCAAAATTTGCCAATTTTAGACTATAGTTTCAGAGCTTCTCGCTGGATTCCTCCCGGAGATTCTACTAACATTTTTCCAAAATTCTTTTCCATAGTGATTTTTCGCGATTGCTTTCCAACAGTTTCTCTTGTGAATTTTGCGAGATTCTTGCAGAATTTCTTCCAGAGAGGTTTCCGATTCGCTTCGCTTTTGCCAGTCTTGGTATGGTGGTATGAATCTTTGGAGGAGCTCAAGAACAAATCCCAGGAATAACTCCTGTAGAAACTCTGGCAGAAATCGCGGGAAGATCTTCTGGGGAAGTCCCAAGAGGAACACCGGAAGGAATTGTAAAAAGTTTTACAAGAGGAAATTTGTCTATATCCCGAAAGAAACTAGAAGAAATCACGCGACAACATCTGACAGATTTTCTGAGAGAAACTCTTGTGGAGATCTCGGGGTAGATCCTGGAAGAAATTACACGAAAACGCAGGAAAAACTGCGGTAAAAAACCCACGAGAGCGATTCTGGGAGCAATAATGGAAAACCCTACGGAAGAAATTCTGTAGGATTATCTTAAAAAAATCCTGAAATCGGTCAGAATTCAGGAATCTCGGAAGATTTTCAAGGAATAATTCCGGAAAGAATTGTTTAAAATTTGCTAAATCTCCAGGAGGAATTTAAGAGGAATACCAGTAAAAAATACGCGAAAAATATACGGAAGGAACCTTGTGAGAAATCAAAGTTGACTGAGATGCAGCGAAAAGTGCCCAAAATGGAAGCCCTGATGAGATGATTTCGCTTCCCTATGTGGATGATTTGATGATGTTCCGTGACAATTGAATGTGGATGAATAAGTTGATGGAACGATTTTTTAGCAGTTTTCGATTGAAGGCAGGGACAAGGACAGCATTACCTGAAAACCCGATTCAGATGTACGAGGCCGTAAATTTTCGCACTGACGAGGCCCGCAGTATGATCGATCACAAAGAAATTTCGGATCACAAACAGTTTCTAACATATTTTGTTTGTATTAGCACTTTATTGCATTTGCCATTCACTAGTAAGGTAAAGTACTTCCATATTTGAAATAATAAGGACTACACGTTCAGCTACCAACCTAAGAAGGTCCAAAGGTTTTTTTGCTAGTTTCACAGCGGTCTTATAATGTGTAAAAAGGTTATGCGGTGTTCGTGTGCTTAATTTTGGAGTAGTACATGCAGGACTGTTGATTCAAATATTATGCCAATTATTATTTTGCAGTAGTATCTTCAGTAGTTTCTTTAGTATTATCTATATTTTAGTGGCGACTGTTTTAATTCCTACAATAGTTACAAGGGTGAGTCTATGAGAATGAAAGCCTTCACAATGTGCTTGCCTGTTTCAGTTTTTCTAGTTCATAATATCTAGTGTTTGTATATATATTCACAATCCACTCCTTCAATATTATCACCGCTAGGGTTTCTTTAATCTGATCATAATTCCAGCATCCATTATTAGGGGTTTTCCTAAACTTTGCCAGGAAATTAAACTTTTCGCAGTTTAATATTCATATATTATTTATACATCAAGAACGAAACGTTATAACTACTAACGAATTAAACATAGTATCACTGCAAACGTAAATCTACGTAAAATGCACTCACTTCTGTAATACTTTCCTTGCCTAGACATCATCGAAGAATCCACGGGGAGCTCCTCCGCTGCTGTTACCCCCTCTGCCACCTCCCCGACCATCGTCGTCTTCTCCGAAGTCATTGTAGCCCTTGAAGCCAACCGTAACGTTCGTACTCACCCCGAAGCGCTCATTGATCTCGTCCGACAGGGAACGCGGGAAGTCTCCTCCCCTATTCCCATTAGTACTGTAATCCAGGTGGTCTCCATGTCGCACCAGATCGTCGTTCGGTCCAACAGGGCTGGTAACCGAGTCCAGGTTTCTTGATTTATACTTCGACAGAATGCTGCCTCCGTTTCCACTGCCATTTGCGTTTCCGCTGCTGCCCCCGGCGGAATCCCTTCCGAGATTGCTCAAAATGTTATCCCGACGACGTGCTATCGCATCCTCTGCCCTTTGGCGTTTTCGCTTCTCGCGAACAATCAGATCCTTACCCTCCTGTACCAATTCGGTAGCAATGGTCTCGTTCAGCATGAACTGTTGGAACCCAAGGGCATTCAGTGCTCGGCTTCCTAGCGAAAACCACGTGGCCAGACAGAAGGCCAACATCACCATCGGAAAGTAGATATTGAATCCATCGGATATGATTCCCAGCACGTCCATGTGGCCCATTATCTGGGTGTAGTGCGTTTCCAAGATCCGTTGCTTGATAATATGCGAATCCATGTGGATCATACCGAGGAAGTTCAAACACATCGGAGGCGTCAGTCGACAAAGTAGCATTCCGCTGAAAATCAAACTGTATTCGTTTGTTTGGTGATGTGCTGCTAAGTAGTACAGATTCAAAAACTTGATCCGGAAAACCGTTGAATAGGCGCAATAGCAGAGATAGCACAAGGTCATCATGGAGAAAATCTCAATGGTAACGAAATCGTAATTCCGTTTTGCAATCTCCAAGATATTAGCAAATATTGAAAGGACGGGCTCACGGTTGAAAAACGTTAATTCGCTCCACACTACGACAAAGGACAGGAAAGCCGTAATCACCGCAAGCGCTTTTAGGAAAGGAGCCTTCACGACGCATTCCCAGTACCACTCCAACGTAGGACTATACACAGCTCGCGCGAATCCGGCTCGATGTTTAGGGAACTCTGTTTTGAAGCGATGATCCAACGAAACAGCATTCTTGGCCACATCTTCTAGATGAAGCACTTTATTCACCTGCACATTCCATAAGGCTTCCGTTCGCTGGAGTGTTTGTAGAGATTTGATTACCTGACGATGCAGCCGTACTAAAGCCTTTTCCGATGGAACAGCCACAGGCGATCCGTCGTCTCGGCTGATACGTCGAGCACGTTCCATCAATTCGGTCGGCACTTTGCGAATGATGGTTTCCAGTGCCGGTCGGAGTTCATGTCTCGATGGTACCGCTCGGCTAGCCGATTGTAAACTTTCCAGAACATCATCCACGTGTTCTTCGGCTTCCGCTTTCTCGGAACTCAACTTCGATAACTTGAAGTACGCGTATTGCAAAGTAAATCCTGGTTTCGAATTATTCCACAGGCCTCGAGGGACCTCGACCAGAGCATAGCCTAGCAGGAGCACCAGAAGGAACAAACCCCATGTATTGGAAGCGGACGATGCGATGGCTTTCAGCTTTTGCCAATCCAACGAGATTCCTGGCTGCAGCGCCAGATAAATCAGCAAGATTCCGCAGATGAACAGATATGACCCATAGTAAATGGCATTATCCACCAGGGCAGACTTGAGCTTGCCCTTGATGGTGAAATCGCCCGCCTTCAGGTAGGACTGCATCAACGGCATTATCAACCAGGTGAGAAACTGCGAAGACCAGTAGATTATTCGCCAGAGATTCGGAAAGACCGCTTCCTCTACCATTCCCCAGGGACGCTGGCAGGAGCTGTTGCTGCCGGTCGGTGCTGTTTTCGACGTCTCGTTATGCTCCAGGATGCAGTTACGGTAAACAGTCTGTAAAGAGCAGAAACGTTAAAGATTTCTGGCAAATTGCGTTGTGTATTCTGCGGAAAATCAATGAATTTATTTCTGGTAAAACTTAGTGTACAATTTCCTATGGAATTCATAGACATTTCTGATGAAATTATTGTGGAAAAACATTGGAAAGTATTTCTTTGCATTTCTGCTAAAATCATTCACAAAGTTTCTACCAAGAAATCTTTCATTTTTTGCGACATTCCTCACGTTTTAAAGGTTTAGTTTTTTAAGCCACTTCGAATTGTAATTTTTCAAAATTGTGATTTATAATATGTGTCTAAATTTAAGATCTAATCGTTGACTTGAGCTGAACATCCGGACAACATTAAGCTATCATCCGGATAATCTATCGAACTCACTATGGAGCGGATCTGGTGTGATGGTTAAAACAAGTAACTATCACGCGGAGGACCTGTGATTGAATCTCACTCCCGGCAAACTCACAAGGAAGAACATAGGAAGGGAAGTAAAAGCGTGTGAGTTCTGACTCTGAGATAAAATAGCCTAGGGCTAAAAATCTCATTAACTCAGATAAAAAAAACTCATCATTGATTCAGATACCAATGGTCATCATCAAACGTTTGGATTTTGTAATTTTCTTCGTGAGTCTTTGGAGGAGAGGATAGAAGTGTAGTATAGTTGTGAAATTGTGTAAGAATCTAGATTGGGAACGAGTAAAGTGTTAAATCTAGGTTTGGGTTTGCATTCTCAGAGCATTACACATCAATGGACTACCCGCTTTGCGCGCAGCCACAGTTGATCAGCAGGAGTAAATTAATTTAATTTTGTATGGCAAAATGCATCTAAACTTGAATTACTTGAAATAGAAAGCTTATCCCGAAAAAATATTTGGTAGGCTTAATAGTGGTCACCATTGTGCACAATCACTACCAAATATTTTTTCGAATAATGCGTTTCACTTTGAAGAATTTGCCTTTAGATGGTATTCGCCATACAATATTTTTGCGTTTTACTTTTAGCGATTTTTCGCGCATAGAAGCTAGCGTTACATTGGTCGATGCGGATAGTAGGAAAACAGCCGATGTAGTTAATTCATTAAAAAAAAATCCGATCATAAACAAAATTCCCGACTTTTTCCCGATGAATTTCAATCCCCGACTTTTCTCGCATTTACCGAGTCTGTGGCCACCCTGAAATGAACAACCAATTCATTGGTTCAGAACCATTTTTTGGCATATCGAATTGTTCCTAAAATACGGAGCTGAACAATTGGCTATTCAATCAAATTTCAATAAATTGGATTTCCGTTTCAAACGCAAATCAATCAGAAAGGTTCGTACAGTAAAACTTTAGCAAACTTAAAAGCTGATAGGTCTTACTAAATGGGATATTAATATTTATTAGACCGGTATAACTGAAACCTGCCCCTGCAGATACATTCAATAAAAAAGATAGGTATAACGGTATAGCTACCTACTTTAAAACTCAAACTTCCTTTTCTGTAACGCGCAATTTGAAACATCCCAAAATCTACTCTGCTCTTGCAGTGCACACATCCAATGGTGGTCCGGAATATTTGGCAAATTCTGCTTAGAGTCATCTGATATATGGATCTCAATCACATTTCCCAGGCAGATAAATATAGTTAGCTTAACTTGTAACTGTAACTTAGGACTTCTGTTTATCAATGGCAGGTATAGTACACCAGTTCTTAATCAGGGTGTCTACTCATACCTCTAAATGAAATTCCCTGAGTTTTCCAGGTATTCCCAGATGAAATTTTGAAAGTTTTTAACTCAAAAAATTACCCAAATTTTCTAAAAATTATAAAGGGTTTTCCGATATACTTCCAGAGATTCTCGCGGGATTCCTTCTGAAGATCCATCCAAAACTATTCAAAGTTTCTTCAAGAATGTCATTGGTCGAGCCTCGTAGCCATGCGATTAGAGTCCGGATGGGTGAGGGTTCGATTCCTGGTTATCCGTAGCCACTCCGTGTTAAGTTTCGTTCAGTCGGTACAGCCGCTGGCTGAAGACAGTGTCCGTGTTTTTTAGTGGTTATTCAGGATAGCTATCCAATAGTTTATGTCGGGATTTTTACCGATAGTTTTCCGATATTTCTCTTGTTTTCCTTCGCTTTCAGGATTTCATGACGTTTTCAAAATTCCTTCTAGGATGTCCTTAATTTTTCTTCTCGGGATTACTATTAGGTAGAACTTTATTCGAGACGTCTAATTTTTTCTCAGGTTTTTCTTGAAGCTCCTGTCGGGATTTCTTCAATAAGACTTTGCAGAGTTCCTCGCAAGATTTTATTTGAATTTCCTTGAATATTTCTTCAGGAATTTCTTATAAGGCGCTGTCCATGAACTACGTAGACTCATGTTGGGCAATCTCAATCCCCCTTCCTCCGTAGACTTTTGTTCATGCAAAATTATTGAAATTTGTATGGAGCGTATAGACTGTTTCAGAAATTATAAATACACTAACGATAACCTGCCATTTCAATTTGAGCACATTATCCAAAAAAGTTTCTTCTAGCTCTAATAGTAAACATGCTAACGAAGCAAATAATACCAATTTTGTTGATGTTTCTGGTAAATGTTGAAAAATAGGGCTCTGTAAACAAGATGATCAAAATTTGAAATTGCACAAAGTGGTCAAAAAATGTAGCATAGTAGAAAAGAAAAAAATCTCACAGATAAAATATTTAATTTCCAAACACAATAGAAATTGCTGTATCGATAATAAAAAATATTTCTCGATTGGTAAGAGTAATTTTTACTGGAATATTTGATCAAAAACCACCATTACGGGCGTTCTCAAAACAAAAATTTTTGTTTCAAATTTCTCAAAAACACCAGTAGCAACAAACGTTAAGCAAACTAATGTCTTAATTACTGCTTACTGCATTCGTTTTTATGGTATGACAAGCTTTGTCATCTGAAGGATCGAATGAGCTGAAAAAATAAGTTTGTTTAGATTAAATGCGTTCAGGAAAGCTAAGAAACTGTGTGGTAGTTCTTATGTTCCGTAGAAAACCTTAAAAAATGAGAAACTTGATCTCCGAAAAAATGTTGTGGAAATGCCTTTATCGATTTTTTTCGATTTTGATCAAGGCATTTCTTAGACAACTTGTTGAGAAAGCGAATGTGATAAAAATTTAGATAATTTTTGGTATTTAGTGATAAATAATGTTGAAATCATTAAAAAACACCTTTGTGCAAATGCAAATTTGTAAAATTATGTTATTTGTTAGAGAACTCAACTGTTCTTTAAAATATCAAGACAATTGAAAGGAAATATAAAAATATGGAGTACAATATGCTATCCTCTGAAAGAAGTGGGTAAAAATCATTATAACAGTTCATTTAATTTACTAAACAAAGTGTATTTATAATTTCTGAAACAGTCTATAGATTTTGGCCAGACCCCCCGTCCCCCCTAAGAGTCTACGTAGTTTATGGACAGGCCCTAAGGTGTTTCGTAAGTTATCTCAGGAGACATTCTGAGGAAAATCCGTAGAAGAATTCCCGCAATAACTTTGGAAGAAATAACTGAAGGAGTATCCAGAATCTCGGGACAATTTCTGGTAAAGATTCCGGGAAGAGTTTTGGGAATAATGCAGAGAATATCTGTAAAAAAAAAACAGGTGGATCACTGCAAGAAATCCGGTACAACCACAAGGAACAGCCTCCTGGCTCTGAAAGAATTCAAGACAAGAATTCAATGAGAAATATCAGCAATAACTTCTGCGGAAATCCCAGAAGGCACTCTGAGAAAAAAAAAATCGTAGGAGAAAGTCCAGGGTAAATTCAGAAAAACTCTGAGATACATCTCATGACCAACAAAGGAAGGAATCTTCTGAGAGAAGTTCCAGGAGATACCCCGAGAGAAATCTCAGGTAAAACATCAAAATAAAATCCGCGAGAATTGTTAAGAAATATCCCAGCTGAAATTCCTGTAGGAGACCAGTAAGGACATCTCGAAGAAAGCCCAAAGAAATTGTTTGAATATATCACAGGAAAAAATGAAAGAAATCTATTGAGGAACTCTTGCAGAAAAGAAGTGAAAACTCCTTCAGAAACCCTTGGAGGAACTTTAGTAGAAATCCCATAAATAACTACTTTAGCAACTCTGAAAGAAATTCTGAGAAGATCTTCTGGGGAAGTCCCAAGAGGAACACCGAAAGGAATCGCGTAATATCTCCATGGGAAATCCTGAAAGAAATGCTACGATTTATCCTGACAGAAATTCTTATACCGAATTCGGGATAAATTCTGGAAGAAACCCTACGAAGATTTCTTTGAGCAAAACACTGTAGGAACTTCGGGAGCAACACCGGCAAGAAATAGCATCCCCGTGAAAAACTCCAGGAGAAATCGGTTGGAATTCAGGAATCCTGGAAGGAATCCGAAAGTATACCTTTCCGGGAAAAATTTCAAAAGGAATGCCAAGAAAAATGGCGTGAAAAATACGAAAGGAATTTTATAATTCTGTGAGACATTCCAGGAGGTATTTCAAAAGAAGTTGCAGAAAGAAAGCTTAAAGGAATTTCTGGAAAAAAAATCCTTGTAGCAAAATTTCTATATGGATTTTTACTACCAGGTTTTTATTCATACGACCAAATGTTTTTTTTTTATCGGAGTAAAATTTCCCTGAGTGCCAGGTTTACCTTTTAAATAAAACTCTTTGAGGATTCCCGGTTTTCCAAGTTTTTGCAGGTACTAGACACCCTGTAAGCTTCCCATGGTTGCTCTAGAGCACCATCGGTTTTCGACGAATTCGGGACAAACGGAGTTGGATGAATATGATACAATAAGATGCATAAGATTAATCCAACTATTAACTACTTGTTTCAATAGTGTAACTATTGATAATCAATCAAAAACCTAGTGGTTTACCCAAAGATGTTTTCGATCACTTGGCAATCATTTGACTCATTTATCCACAGCTCACCTCAGAAGCATAATATTGAAAAGAGGTGTTCGGCAAACTTCCTATTTTCCCTACAATTATCACCAAGGTCGCCATATCCTAACTCTCATATATACGGCGTGAGAGTGCTAGTACCACCTACTCACACTAAACGATCGAAAAATCCGAAAATATAAGTGTTAGAATATGGCGTCCTTGGTGATAATTGTAGGAAAAACAATAATCTACAAGCTTGCCGAACATCACATTTTAATATTAGGCAACTGAGTTATAGACAAATGAGTCAAATGATTGCCAGATGATCGAAAACATCCTTGCCTACAATATTTTTGTTTCATCGATGTCGAACAGTTTAGCCAATTTGCAAGCACTCTTTTCGGAAATGCTTATATTTAATGGGATACAATATATTGAGCATTAAATTCATAATAACAGGAGCGCTGACTGGCGCTAAAAAAATAGAAATATTGATTAAATTTTGTTACAGCATTGAATAGCTGGTGATGGAAAAAGTAATGAATTTTTGATAAAGAACACAAACAAGACCAACCACTACAAAGTATGTTAATATAAGTAATTTAATTGCTTTCAAAAGTTTATTTCTAAGTTCTTATGTATATCAGACATCTGCAATGGAGCAAGAGATCAAAATAAGACTTTTGGTTTCAAAATTGTCATTGCATGTCATTAATACGAGAAATTCTTACACTTCAACTTCAAAGTGTCTTACAAATCGCGCCCCGCTACTCCCCGCGGGGATATTCCGTTCAAATGTTGCAGAATCGGTTAAGAAAAAATGCAACTCCAAAGAGCTGCCAAAACAATAACGCCATGATAATTTGTATATAGTCAAATTGTATGAGAAACATCAATTTTGTTTGGATTTTGTTCGAAGAAATCGACAAATATTGAAAATGTCAATAAAATGAAATTGAGCCCTTAATCATGTTCCAATACATTCATTTAGGCTAACACTAGCAGACTACTATGATTTGGTAATTTTTGCCAGGTATTTTCAAATCCTGACCACTATGCGACAGTAGTATGTAAAATAATGATGCCTTCGAAGATCAATCCGTTACAGGGTGGCCAGTCAGAGCGGAAATAGTAGTTTACGCAACAAGGTGCAGAATGATGATTTTTACAGCACGAGCCGTACATTTATCCAACGAGGCTTGCCGAGTTGGATAATTACGATGAGTGCTGTAAAAATCGAGTTCTGAACCGAGTTGCGTACAACGTTTATTGCAACTTCATAAATTATCACTTGAGGGTAGTTTTTAACAAAACTTTTTCATCAGGCTGCACACTGATGTTCATAGTCATGATTAAGGAAGTCTGATCATAGCAGGTTATACTGTGCAGTTGTCACAATTTTTCTAACCTGTGTCCAGAAAGCATCAATAAGTTGATCAAAACTGAAAACAGTGCTGTAATGGTTCATTACGCAACGCAAATCAGTGCTGTAATGAACCATTACAGCACTGTTAATTTGGTGTGGGAAAGTAGGCCTTTTCCTGTCAGATTTGCGTGAGGTAAAATGGCCTATTACGATGAGAAGTTGCAAAAATAAAATTCCCGAGTTTTTTCCGGTTTTCCCGATAAGTTTTTGAAAATTTTCCCGATTCTAAAATAGAATGATTTACAGTGAAAATTAAACGTAACTAAGAAAAATTTAAGAGAATCAATATTGAATATTTTCAAATCCTTGGATTCAACATAGTGTTCATATGAACTTGAAAATAAGTTATGTGTTGTTTGTCTCGTATCCAATTATGGGTATTGAAATTACGACATCTTCATTAAACATTCCTTAAAATCATAGATGACCAATTTGTAAAGAATTATGCAGTTGTTTAAGCAAATAAAAATAAAAGAGATAATCCTGAGGGGGTCGAAGTTCTCAGTATGATTATAGGATTTACGAACTTCTTATTAGTGGATTTCTTAGTACAGGTATGTTCCGTTTTTGTCACTATTCGTTTTTATCACTATCCGTTTTTGTCACTATCCGATTTCGTCAACATTTCATTCCGTTTTTGTCAACACTAAAATTTTTGTCAAATTTGTTTTCTCGAACACGAGTTATTTATAGTTTAACATCAACTCGGGGCAATGCATCAATTAATGAATTTGAAGCAACAAAGAAGACGTATATGCCACAGTAGCATCCAACACATTTTAAATTCAGCTGTAAATAATGTTAAATTCACGCTTTTCTCACGCATAATTTTTCTTCTTATGAGAAAAACTAAACCAATAGTCCAATAGAAAAATAAAACCGAGCCAATTTTATTAATGAAAATCTGACAGGAGGTAACAGGTGAATATCAATATCATCATCAACAATTTTGTCGTTTTGTAAAATGGTTCAATCATTTTCCAAGTGTAATATAAGTAGCTAATCATTATAGATCAATAATAGATGGGATGTGCCTATAAAACCATCAAAGGACGGACTCGATTATCCGGCAAAAGGAAAAAAAATCACCTAGAATAATCGAACTTTTTTTATTTCATTAGCTTATTGTGTCAGGGCACCTCAATTGGTGTCCCTTCCGGGGATTGCTCTCGGATGTCCATCTGGGTATTCCTCCAAGAACTTCCTTCTGAAGATCCTTCTTCTCCTTTCTTCTTCATCTTATATTATCTTATATTATATTATCTTCATTATCTTCATTAACGAGATTTTCAGCCCAAGACTGATTCATCTAGTAGTCATGAAAAAATAACAAAAATGAAAGAAGGAATCCACTTGGAAAATCTCTTGGAAGTATACCTAATAAAAGTTTCAGTAAGTGTAGCTGTTTCTTTTGCGCATAAATAACAAAACAAAGTCCTGTAGGAATCCTTTAAAGAAATGTTTGGATGGAGGACATTCCAGGGAAAAACATCTTAAGAAGCTCTTTAAAGAATATCAAGAAAGAACTTCTGTTGAAATTCTATAAAATCTGTTGAAGGAATCCCAGAAAGAAATTCTGGAGGAACCTTAGAAAGAACCCCTGGAGAAATACCAGAAAAAATTTCTGGAGGGATTTCGGAAAGTAATCTTGAAAGAATTCCCGTAGGAAATTGTGAAGAAATTGAGAAACTCCTATACAGGTCGGACTCGATTATCCGGAGTCAGGATTGAATGCTTTTCAAACACATAACTGGGGAACGGAAGGCTCTAAAAAGCTAAAATATGGACATTTTGTCAAGCCTACATCGATAAGTAATCAGTCGATATTTCAGCTTCTTTCAGCATACCGTTTGCGAGATATATTTTTGAGAAGCGCCAAAACCCAACTCCAGATAATCTAGGCCGACCTGTATTTCAAAAGTAAAATCCTGGGAGTCTCCAGAGCAACTCTTGGATGAATTTCAACCCAGAATGATTTTCTTAGCCCACCTTGTGCATTAGTGTCATTCTAGAGCCCAACCGCACACTACGTCAGTGAGCTGTTCCCAACATAATGCATAAGGAGGGTTAATAAATTCCAAGTCCTGGTAAAATATTTGAAGAGATCCCCAAAGAAACTCCAGGAGAAATTTAAAAAGAGACATCTAGGTTGATCCTTGGAGAAATTTCTGAAGAAATCATAAGGGACAGAACCTCTTTTTTCTAAAAGTTCTTATCGAATTCCAAAAGATAAACAAGCAGCATGGTACAAGGTAACCTAGAATAACTCTGGAGGAACTTCTTGGGGAATCCAATATTCTGGAGAAGTTAAATTGCTTAGAAAAATTCCTGCTGCGTTCCTAAAAGTATCCTAGGTGAAGCATTTATAGGAATCTGTGAAGATGGAGCAATGCCTTCCGAAAGGAGGTAAACGTATCCTTTTTGTAAGGATATCGAAATTACGTTCCTGGAGAATTATCATTCCTGGAAGTATGTCATATTTTAAAACGTCGATATGGGTACTGGAACTATAATATGTGTCAATCTTGCGTTCAACGAAATTAAATTTACAATAATGTGGTCACAAATGTAATGAAAACCTTTTGTCGGCGTCATGGTTAAAAAAAAAATGTAATTTGAACTGTATAACGAAAATGTGCCAAAAACATTAAACAACAATTAAATTTCATAGTACACTGTAATAGTTCAGTATAGGCGCACCTCTAGTTGTAAGTAACTCCACATTTGAACTAAAGAACTATGAATTAGAATCCATCTCCAAAATGATGATAAAACAGATAAAACGCATTTGCATATGCCATTGTCTGGCCTGTTTTGCGTTTCATCGACTTCGTCATATCCTTTTTGCATTTACCTTTGTACTACTATTAGTCGAGACCAGCTCGTGCAATAAACACCATACAGTGTACCAATAGAGTAAAATATATCGTTTTTTTGCAAAGTGCTCAATAAATTGAAGTTTTCGTTAGTATAAATTCGCGTCGTGTTGGAAGTGATTTCTTACCCGAAAAATAGCCCGTGATTCGACCCCGTAATACAACAGTACACTGCATATTTTTACTTTTGGAATGAGTTCTACAGTAAAACTTCCTATTCATATTAAATGCTGAAAAATATTTTGTCAAAGAAAATTATTCCGTTTTTATCACTATTCCGTTTTTGTCAACTGAAAATCGCGGACCGTGTTGATAAAAACGGAACATACCTGTAATACATATTCCACAAATCCTTCTGAAAAATTCTTGATAACTTTGTTTGGGAAACTAATAGGCAATAACAGAATGCCCAGAAAAAAAAACATTCTGGATGAACTTCTGGAAAGATTACTCGTGAAAGAATTTTGGATCTTTTAATGAGTCATTAGCATAATCGTATGTGAGACATAGGGTCATGTCGAGCAATTGATTCAGTACTACAGATCCACGTGGACAATTTCATTACAAACTATTGGTTTTCGTCAGTCTTATGACGGAAAGGCTCAGCTATGCTGCAAATCCATATATTAGAGTCCGTTCATAAACAAATAGACCGAACCCTCATACAATTTTGTTCATGCAAAACCAAATTTGCATGAAGTTACAACTTTGCCTCTCCTCATAAAGTATATGTTATTTATGAACGAACTCCTAGTTGAATCAAATTAATGGATTTTTATTTCTGGGGCACCCATTGGGTATATCACTTCAATAATACAAATACCGCTAACTCTTCCGTAGTTTTCTGTAGTTACACTATCCATTTGAAGATGTACAGTAAATAGTAGGGTGAGGCAGGGCAAGATGGGTCGCATAAGGATGGATCACCATAACTTTGTAAATACAAATCGTATTGGGTTGTATTCGTCCGCTACTCTTTAATACACTAGTTAGCTATGCTAAAAGTCGATAAAAAGTTCATTAAATACAAAATATTATGTTAAACGAGCAGTTTTAAAAAGCTATCGATTTTGCACCGTGAAAAAAGTGCGGGGCAAGATGGGTCACCTTTTAAGTAATTCACATTTTCTCAACGAAAAACGTCAAAATATAAGATTTGTTCCGCATTCATATACGCTCCATATTCATACTAAATAAACAAGAGCTACTAGTAAATATTTTATAGATTTATTTGGAATATAAAAAACTTTACGATTTGAGTGGTCCTAAGGCGACTTGAAAATCGATGTTTTCACTAAAAAAATTATCATAATTTTGAGTGTTCATTCCGCTTGATTGAAGTCATTTATGAGATAGTCTTGTAATAAAAATAAATAACTTTTGAATGCTCCAAAAATACGTTCAAAATTGAAGGTGACCCATCTTGCCCCGCGGCCGTTTATATGGAGATTATATGGAATGTATCGCATAAGAAAAATGGCTAAAACCATTTTATTTTTTTATTTCCAATGAGAGTGAATAATTTTTCAATCAATGCCCCAAACTTTTGTATATTCATGCTGGTCATCTAACAAAATTATTAGCCCTTCAGCACGCGCGCTGTTGTAAAAAGAACAATACTACCAAAAAACCTTGCTCATCGTATACAGCGCGAGCGCGGTGCAGTTTCGGTTGCTTGATAGCGCGCGTCCTGAAAGGTTAATCTAAACAAAACATGAGTAATGCGCCCAAAAATGGCACTGCCCCGTGATCCATCTTGCCCCGCCCACCCTAGTAGTTCATATAACCAATATCTATATAACTATCTCAATCCTCTTTGTAAGATTTGGTAGATAGTATGACAGCATTGATTGAAACACGAGAGCTCTTATCTGCCCCTATTCGCATAACAGTCCCATGTTTGCTGGGGTTCCTATTCACATGGGACTGTTGTGCGAATATGGGCAGTTATATCATGTTATTATTCGCATGGTTAATTATTTTATGAACAATAATTTTATTGACGAATCCGATTTAAAATATTTGAATAGTAATTTTTGTTAAGCCATATTAAAATAATCACTATCATTATTGTAGCAGGCCTCGCCTGATATTAATAATAGTAGTAGGCCTTGATTCTAGAATAGAAAGAAATAATTGTCATTAGTTAGCCAACCACCAATCAAGACAGAAGTAATAAACTCTAGCTCCAAGCGACCTGTTTTATTTCCTTGGTTACGGCCTTGGTTACGGCTATAACAGCTGGCGACGAAAAGAAAAATTTGAAGCAACTCGAAGACCCTCAAGAAAAACCCCCGAAAACATCAAGAAAATGCCCGACGCGGATCTGAAGAACGCCATCCTGCAGCTCACCAATCTCATCGCGCGGCAGCAGCACCAGATTGAAGCGCAGCAGCAGCAAATCGAAAATCTGGGAATCCGTGGCCACCCCGGCTCCGGCAGCGAGAAAATCATCGAGTCTTTGGCAAGCGGCATTCAAGATTTCCAGTACGATCCGGACGGCGGAGTTTTCTTCGATGGCTGGTACGCGAGGTACGAGGACGTCATCACGAAGGACGGCCAATCCCTGGACGACGCCGCCCGTGTGAGGTTGCTTCTACGCAAGCTAAGCACACCTTTGCACGAAAAGTACGTGAATACCATTCTTCCCAACCACCCCCGGGACTTCACCCTGGACGAGACCGTCACGAAGCTGAAGAAACTGTTCGGTCGGCAGAAATCGGTCTTTCATTCCCGTTACCAATGCCTGCAGTACGCAAAAAGTGACGCGGATGACTTCACCTCGTATGCTGCCATGGTGAACAAACACTGTGAAGCGTTTCAACTCTCCAAGCTCACCCCGGATCAATTCAAGGCGCTCCGTTTCGTCTGTGGACTCCAATCGCCACGGGATGCGGACATCCGAACAAGATTGATCTCGAAGCTGGAAGCCGACGAAACCGCAGTCAACGAACAAGGAGAAGCGGCCAGCAAGGTCACCCTGGAGAACCTCGTGGAAGAATGCCATCGCGTGGCCAACCTCAAACAGGACACACTGATGGTGGAGAACAAGGAAGCACGCAACGTCAACATTGTCTCCCGCAAGCCGAAGAATCCTGTGAAAAATCCGAAAATCCTCAAAACGCCCTGCTGGAAGTGTGGTGACCAGCACTACGTACGCGAGTGTCCATTCGCTTCGCACACCTGTTCCAGATGCAAGCAGCAAGGACACAAGGAGGGGTACTGTTCAAGCAACAAGCCTACGCCCTCGAAGCCATTCAAGCAGACGAAACCCAGAGAGAACGTGAAGACGAGGAGCATCCATACCGTTCGGAACGTCGGAAGCAAGCGGAAGTTTATCCCGGTCGAGCTCAACGGTAAAACAGTCAAGCTCCAGCACGACTCGGCGTCCGACATCACCATTATCTCCGAAGATACTTGGAACAGCATCGGACAGCCACCCACTCAACCGACGGAGGAATCTGCAGTAACAGCTTCTGGTGGCAACCTCAACCTTCTCGCCGAGTTCCAAACCGAGATCACCATCAGGAATGTGACCAAAACCGGTCGCATCTTCATCTCGGACAACGCTGAACTCAACGTTCTTGGAATCGAAACTATGGATCTATTCGATCTGTGGTCTGTGCCGATCAGCAGCTTGGTCAACGTCGTACACCAACGTCCCGACCAACAACCCGATGAATACGTGAGTCAACTCAAGCAAAACTTCCCGGAGGTTTTCCGAAGCACGCTGGGTAGGTGCACTAAAGCGCAAGTGAAGCTGTATCTGAAGCCTGATGCACGACCTTCCTATTGCCCGAAGCGACCCGTGGCGTACGCTGCGCTCCCCAAGGTAGATGAAGAACTCGAAAGGCTCCAGAACAACGGTATCATTTCTCCGGTTCGATTCTCGGACTGGTCAGCTCCAATAGTCGTCGTACGCAAAGCGGACAACATTTCGGTCCGTGTGTGTGGTGATTATTCGACGGGGTTGAACGACGCGCAGGAATGTGACCGCCACCCACTGCCTCATCCTGACGACCTCTTTGCGGAACTGGCTGGAGCACGTTACTTCACACACCTCGACTTGTCTGACGCTTACCTGCAGGTCGAGGTCGACGAGGAATCGCGGAAGCTACTCACGTTCAACACCCACCGTGGCCTATTCCAGTACAACCGATTACCCCCTGGAGTCAAGTCGGCACCCGGCGCTTTCCAGCGCATCATCGACAGCATGGTGGCCGGCATCCCTGGAGTCAAGCCGTATCTGGACGACATCCTCATCGCTGGTCGGACCAAGGAGGAACATGACCGCAATCTCTACGCCGTTCTCAACCGTATACATGGCATCCGCCCGGACCCTTCCAAAACCGATGCCATTTCCAAGATGCAACCTCCGAAGGACGTTCAGCAGCTCCGTTCCTACCTCGGTGCTGTGAACTACTATGGTCGATTCGTGAAGCAGATGAAAAAACTCCGGGCCCCCCTGGACAACATGCTCAAGAAGGATGCCCGTTGGAATTGGACCGACGAATGCCAACAATCCTTCGAGCAGTTCAAGGCCATTCTACTCTCCGATCTGCTGCTCACCCACTATGACCCATCCAAGGAGATCATCGTCGCAGCAGATGCATCGAAGTACGGCCTTGGCGCAGTCATCATGCATCGGTTTCCGACCGGTGAAGTGAAGGCAATCGCTCATGCCTCTCGCTCACTGACCCCGGCAGAAATGAACTACGGACAAGTGGAAAAGGAAGCATTGGCCCTGATTTTCGCTGTCACTCGCTTCCACAAGATGCTGTACGGACGCCACTTTCTCCTGCAGACCGATCACCAACCGCTCCTCAAGGTTTTCGGTTCCAAGAAAGGTATTCCTGTTTACACCGCGAACCGATTGCAGCGTTGGGCCTTGACACTCCTGCTGTATGATTTCGACATCAAGCACGTTTCAACGACAAACTTCGGCTATGCAGATTTCCTTTCGCGGCTGATGTCATCGCAACGAAGGCCGGATGAAGATTACGTGATAGCCGCCGTATACGTCGAATCCGAAGCGAAAGCAATACTCGAAGACACCATCAGCAACCTCCCAGTCACGCACCAGATGATTGTGGCCGAAACACGAAAGGACCCAGTTCTCCAGCAAGTGATGAACTTCCTCAAGGAGGGTTGGCCGGCCCAACCGAAGCAAATCGCGGATCCAGATGTTAAGAAGTACTTCGCAAGACGAGATGGACTTCAAGTTGTTGACGACTGCATCATGTTCGGCGATCGAATCGTCGTTCCCCTCAAGTTTCGAAGGCGGATTGTTCGACAATTGCATCGTGGACACCCAGGAATGGACCGGATGAAGTCTCTGGCCCGAAGCTACATCTACTGACCGAATGTGGATGACGACGTAACGCAGTTCGTTCGAGAGTGCACAGCGTGCGCTGAAGCAGCAGTCTCCGACAAAAGCAAGCTTGGAGTCGTGGCCTCTTGCAGTCAAGCCGTGGCAACGCGTCCACATTGATTTCGCTGGCCCAATCGACGGTTATTACTATTTCGTCATCGTGGATGCCTACTCGAAGTGGCCCGAAATTTTTCGCACCCGTTCCATCACCACAACCGCAACCCTGGATCTGCTTCGTGAGACGTTTTCCCGTTTCGGCAACCCGAACACTCTGGTCTCGGACAACGGCACGCAATTCACCAGCGTGCAGTTTCAGCAGTATTGTCGTGAAAATGGTATCACCCACCTCCGCACTGCTCCCTACCATCCGCAGTCCAACGGTCAAGCGGAACGATTCGTTGACTCCCTCAAGCGCGGTCTCAAGAAGCTGAGCAAGGGGGAAGGCTCACCCACACTGGAGCACCTGCAGACATTCCTCTCGGTATATCGGTTACGGCTATAACAATTATCAATGAATGCTATCCACTCAAGATCTTCGCTACATTAAATTTTGAATTACTGGAGGCTTCACTTATTAACAAATTTACAACAAACACGCTATAACAGTATCTAGAGAATCGTGGAGGGTGAGAAACCTGAACTAGTAGCAGTATTCATATAGATTAACAATTATACTCTATTATTTTCAATCATTGCAACATTATACTAATACCCTAATACCTATGTGCGGGCCGCCCATTTGCGGAGTTGTACGGCCAATTATTCTCTTTCCATTCCAGAAACGACCGTTTTGAAGCAAGAAGTGTCCTAATGGCCAACACAAACGGGACTTGTCCGAAACACACAAGATAAGTACAACAATTTTATAATCAGGCACCCAACTCTTTCTACTATTTTGCGCTAATAGATAATGCAATATGCATACTTCAATATCAATTATTTGTTTGTTTGCGCCTTTATTTATGACACTATTGAAGCATTCGTGTCGCCGCGAAATAGTTTACAATTTATCTTATTCACATTTATCAATTCACTTTAAAGTATCTAACACTGCTTTTACAATTGTGTATGTAAAGTTCTATCTTAAAATTATGTTCATTATTAATAGTAGTCTGATAATCCAAGGCTAGTGATTTTTTTCCCCAAGGAATAGAAAGAGTTGGTGTCATAATCAATACAATACTTGAAACTGGAAACTCCTTATTTCCCCCTATGGGTTATAGGTAGGGGCGGGACATTCGAGCCTACTCATCAGTGGAAAGGACTTGATATGCTAATCGGTTTAGCATAGGGCAGATACAAGTCTACTGGTAGACGTATCGCCCAGCGAAACAACGCAGATTGGCCACGGCCCGGGGTGCGTTGATTATAACAGAATAACAGAGAAGGGACCAGAACATATGGGCGATAATAATGAAAAAGTCACTTACCGAAGTCACATCCAAAGGAATGGTGAACACAATCAGAAAGGAAAAACTCCAGGCCGTCAGAACCGAGAAGGTCACAACCGGATGCTGCCGCTGGATGCACCCGTAACGATACAGAGAAATCGACGCCAGGAGAAGGGCCAAACATATTGAAAACACTAATAGGTAGGCCATTCTGTTGATATAGTGCTATCTGGTATTCAATCTTTCAAGTGTAAAACTTCTTTCTAATGGATCTCTAGAAATGATCGCTAGCAGCGGCAGCAGTACGGGCTCGGGTCTCCTGTAGCTGCCGGTGGGCTTCCTTTTGCATCTTTTCCAACTTCTCCAGGCTGAACGACTTCAGCGGTAGAAGCTGTGGCTTGCACAGGACAAAGTCCTGCTTCTTTTCGTAGAACAATTTTCCGCTAGTGGGCAAAATTAGCGTAATTGGTTGTTGTGCAGGCTGCTGCTGTTGGTGGTGGTAGAAGCTACCTGTTCGTTTGCTTTGTTGCGATATCTTTTCGGCTCCGGGTGTTATTGCACTTTCAGCTGCAGACGATGGTAATGACATTGCGCCACATTACGCGGATGCTGTAGTAGGAAAACAGAAAGGCCATATTTCAATAAATAATTATAATCAATAATGATTATTGATCAGTTTTCTTGCAACCTCTACGAAAGTATGCAGTTTACGATTCTTACGAATACCGATTATCGATTTTTTGTTTATAACATCAGTACGTAAATTTTCCAGCTCTTACCAGTGGACAATAAATTCCAAGGAATACTGTACCTCAAATCGATGATCTTAGAAACATGCTAGTCGGCGCAGCAGACAATCATAATGATTCACTAAATTCACACAATTTTGCAAACTTTGGTACCAATGCAAAAGGTATTTTTATGATCTTTGCACAAGAGATTAAAATTTTGTCTACGGAAATTTTTGGTCACAGCCTACGTACGCAGCCTTCACGTCCAGGTTGACGTTTCGCTTGCTCCGCCCACCACCCGCTCGCGCAGCTGGAGTACACTTTTAAGTAAAATGTACAACATTATGTAGTATTCACTCATTCAAAGAGTATTTATCTAACAGATCCGCCGCTGTGCCGAATTTACACATTTACATTTTCGACACGAGTGATCTATTCATTCGAGTTTTAATGAATTAGTGGGGGTCAAATTATAAAGTGTTCTGCTCAGAAGCGGCCAAACCAACGGGTGGACCTGTATAGACGGTAGATGTGTCAGTTTGTACACAGCGATGTGGAAATGTTTCACCCTGACTCAAAAATGAGTAAAGCGAGTAAAGCCTGGTTTAGACGGTGCAAGTGACTTGATTCCAGTCAGTTGAAAATGCCCAATTGAATGCGAATTGAACGTGTAAACACCACCGTTCATCTCACTTGAGCAACTGACTTGACTTGAACGAATGTTGAACATGTTGAACTTTTCCGTTCAAGTCAAACGAAATCATCTCACTTGCCCCGTTTGAACCTGCGATTCATGTTAGTTGAATTCAAGTTATCTGTCAAATGAGCTGAATTCAATTCAGTTTGCTTACGCACCGCACGAATTGATCAATGTAAACACTTGCTTCAACTGAAATGCATTCAAGAGCATGCAAGTGACCGTTCGAGTCGTTTGCTGAGTCTAAACACATCATTCGTTTCGAATGAATATACCGTCTACCCCCGTTGGTTTGACCTCATCTAATCTGAACACTTTTTAATTTGACCCCCTCTAATCTGCACATCGTTCAAACTAAAAATGGTTCAAACGTCATTCTGTTCATGGAACGGAGTGAAACGGAACGCAAAATCAAAACAAAACAGCAAAAAGGGTTACCATCAGTGTGTTTTTCGATGCCTACAGGGTTACTAGAAGTTCAAATTAAAAAATTAACCCCGTTGGTTTGCATGAGGTGTCGTTCAAACCATCGGGGGTAGACGGTATTTCTGGAGCAACATTTGAAAAGGGCCCAAGAGGTCTTGTGTCTTTTTTCTAAAACACTCCGTATGGCATAACAGCAGCCCGCCCACGCAAATGAACACCGTTATCCGAAAGATCGATGTTTGCTCTATCTGATAACGGTCTTTGTTTTTGTGAATAAGCTGAGGGGGGGCTCAGGGGCAACGTGTGAAGTCATTGTTTACCAATGCTTGTATGCCCTTTTCAAATGTTGCTCCAGATTTGAGGAGTTGGCAAGTGAAATGCTCGTTTCAGTTGACCCATGTAAACCAGGCATAATGCTTGATATCTTGTGACTGCATGCGGCTGCATCCTGCTGCACACTCAACGAAAGCAGTAAATCAAATTTGGATAATTTGTCGTTACATTATACACAATAGGGGGATTCACTTAACTGCGTAAACCGGTTAAACTGATTAAACGTCGCGATCACCAAGGCAATCTTTGATTATTTCATCCGCAAAATCATGAAACATTTCAAATAAGCAGAAAATCATGGCTTAAGCCCAGTTTCGTGTTCAAAAGGAATCGCTCAAGGAAGATCTTGACCGATTCCTGGCAGAAACTTTTCACAGTGACTGCCATTTGAATTGTCATTCCTTCGCAACTGCGTACTACACTGAAATAAATTTTGTTGTTGAAACTACCGATTCCATAGTAAAATTACTAACCGTACCAATGATTCTCAACCGACAGCTATTTCCTGTTAATTCCACTAAAACACTGTCAATTTAACTAGCAGTGCTGTTAACATTACTAAAAGTAATCTAAATTTAACTGCTGGGCATAGTATTTTTAACCATACCGTGTTGTAAGATGCGTGTCCAGGAAAAATTGACAATATTTTGTTGTTGAGGCGACTACGCTTTTAGTCAAATTTACTGCAATGCATTGTTACTTCAATCATATTTCAGTGAACTTAACAGATTTTGTTGTCGGTTGAGAATCATAGGTACGGTTAGTAATTTTACTATGGAATCGGTAATTTCTACAACAAAATTTATTTCAGTGTACGATCATAGAAAAACGGTTTCTTGGGCGATTCAGGCAAGGGATTTCCCATGCATCAAGAGGCCATAAAATTCCTTCTGAATTTCTCAGCCTATCTTGATGCATCCCATGGGAAATTCCTTGCTTGAATCGCTCAAGAAACCGTCTTTTCTTCGATCGCAGTACGCAGATGCGAAGAAAATGACAATTAATATGGCAGTCACTATGGGAGCTTGCACAGTGACGTCACTTTTTATCTCCTTCTCTTTCTCTCCTACGGCGTCGACCTATATCCGAGTAAACATTGCCCTCAAAATTTTGAGGGCAATGTTTACTTTTTGTATGAGAATTTGCGAGGTTATGTTTTTGGTGCAAGCCTCTATAGAAAGTTTCTGCCAGGAATCGGTCAAGAACTTTCTTGAGCGATTTCTTTTGAACACGAAACTGGGCTTTACGCAGCAATTTAATCTGTTTGGTGAGTACCCCTAATATTTTTTTTATACTATTACTTCGACAATGATTTTTCATAAGGGCCTAACTGACTTGATCGATTTCTCTTCGTCGACTCTCTCTTTCGCTAATAACTTGATCAAAACAAACAAAATCATTATTCTTTTTGTTTCTATAGCAACATGTTGTAGTCTTCTTCGCATTTCAACCAAAAAATCTAGATTGAGTTTAAATAAGGGCGAAAGTAACATGAGAGAGTTCTCTTCATCGACTCTCTCTTCCTCAAATTAAAGTGACAAGATGTATGGTTGCACTTTATGGTCATAAATCGCTAGGTTGCGATGCAATCTAGCGTCTAAGTATAAAAAAGTTCGATTGAATTTGCATCTTGTCACTTTATTTGCAGAAGAGAGAGTCGATGAAGAGAACTCTCTCATGTTACTTTCGCCCTTATTTAAACTCAATCTAGAAATGTTTGGAAAACTCAATAGGCAAAAATGTCAGTTAGGCCCAAATGAAAAATCAGTGTCGACTTACTTTCAGTCACCCACGGTGGTGCGGAGAATAGAAATTACACTAGAACTCCAATAGCGCTGTAGTCTTACCTTACCTTACCGGTCGGGCTAAGGCTGGGGTGGCCTCTGCTGTACAGCCATTCCACTCGGTCCATGGCTGTTTGTCTCCAGTTCCGCACTCTGCCTAGGGTCCGCAGATCGTCCTCCACTTGGTCGACCCACCTAGCTCGCTGCGCTCCACGTCTTCTTGTACCGGTCGGATGACTCTTGAGAACCATTCTAGTCGGGTTGCTATCCGACATCCTGATGACGTGACCCACCCACCGTAGCCTCCCGATTTTCGCGGTATGGACGATGGTTGGTTCTCTCAGCAGCTGATGCAGCTCGTGGTTCATTCGCCTTCTCCAAGTCCCGTCTTCCATCTGCACTCCGCCGTAGATGGTACGCAACACCTTCCGTTCGAAAACTCCAAGGGCGCGTTGGTCCTCTGCACGTATGTTTCGTGCCCATAGTCACTTTTCCAAGGGGTAGTCACTCTACACAGTGTGCCTTGGGCACACAGGGCATACCAGTGGCACCGGCTGGCACAGATTAACATTGAACTGAAATTATGAGAAAACCATCTCAGCAAACTTTGAAACCAGGGAAAAATGTCCAGCTGTCACAACGTAAAAATGGTTTCGGTTAGAATTTGTCTTTTTTTTTCATTTCCATTGGCCATTTTACATTATTTTCTTCGTGTTTTAGGTTCAAAAACGTAAATCCACATTACTGACTGTTGCCTTTATTGGTTTGGTGATATGAATTTGTCAATCGGTCATCATATGGAGACTACGTCGTAGCAGCATTATACTTGATCCCCACGAGAGGCTCGTGAATAAATAACTCCCTCAAGAGCCTTTGTTTGACCAACCCCTGATGTTGCCTTAATTTTAAGAATTAAATCGTCTTGATCTCAGAAACGATGGTCGGGATATTTTGAGTTTGGAGAACATTTATTCCTAATGACAATCAAGTCAAAACCCCGAAATACACTATCATTTCATCAACAGGTCTAAGGTTCACCTCGAAGTACCGCCATCTGTTCTATCGCTACAGGTCTTTACCCATTATCCCTACTACCCTTTAGGGTCATAGTAAAAGTAGTAACTCCACATCTGTCATAGAAAACTTTACGAGAATAACCTGTTCCGTATTTCGTACTTTGTTCAACGTACGAGAACTTTGATCTCTTTGTCATGTAGGTCATGCGGATCAAAATTAAGCTCAAAAACATTTCCAACTGAACTGAATTTCTCATGAGAAAGCAATCAAAACTACCGAAAATACTTAAGTTCTTTCCACCCGATAAGTACGCCCTAGGACTAAGGTATTTAACCGGACTGCCGTGGCATGAGAACAGGAGATTTGGGCAATTCCGTAAAAAAAGTGACGATTTTGACAGTTTCTCAACGTATATTATTGAGGAATCAATCTATGGGCATCTTGCTGTAGATATATGATCCGCTCCTGAACCTAAAATATAAAATAAGTAATTTTAATTTAGAAATCCAAAATATAAATAACCAGAAAAACTTGCGGAAGCGGTTTTCATGACAATGGACATTTTTTTTCCTTGGATTCAATGTTTGCTGGGATAAGTTTATCATGTTTTCAGTTCAGTGCATGGTCCTCGGCACCTCAGCACCTCGGCACGCTTGGCACACTAGGGCACACCAGTGCACACAGGTAGGCACATTAAAAAAAACGTCGGCACAAATGAAATGTGTAGAGTGACTACCCCTTGCACTTTTCTCATTTAATTATTTTGATAACGTTAATTGCAATAATTTACTATTCTTTAGTGACCATCTTGTAGAAGACCTTTTGCTTTGGTAAACAAATTTAACTTGACACTACTAGTACCGCTGCTGACGCTGTAAGGGCATGGCAAACTAGATGTTAGTCACACGAACAGTCGCGACATTGGACTTCTGTGGCTAGTTATTCTACTGTGCGGAGGGCCAAATGAGCCATTTTACGAAGTGACAACAATGTTGATGATGATATTGATTTTCACGGGTTATTGGACGCTACTTCCTGTCAAAATTCATTCATAAAATCGGCTCGTAAAATGGACTATTGAAAGATTTCCATCCTGGGCGATTGCCAGCCATCGCCTTGATCTGTGACCAGGTCAAATTTCTGTCGGCTTGATTTTGTTGTTGAGGCTGCGCTGCCATGAGCCTCTGGGTCTGCCTCTGCTGCGATGTCCTGCTGGGTTCCAGTCTAACGCTTGTTTGCAGATTTCGCGTTTTCGCCCCTGCGTATAGTGTGGCCGACCCACCTCCACTTTCGCTCCCAAATTTCTGTCGCTATCGGCTTTTGATGACAACGACGATGGAGCTCCACGTTGGAGATCCAATTGCGAGGCCACCATGCACGAATTATATATCACAGGCATCTATTGATGAAGACCTGCAGCCGTTGCGTGTTCTCTACTCTAGGTTTCACTGGCGTATATAGCAGCACATTTTTTACGTTCGAGTTAAAAATTCGGATTCTGGTGCGTCGACTGATCTGTTGATTTTCCATACATTTTTTAAACTCGCAAAAGCAGCCATCGCCTTCTTGATCCGTGCACTTATGGCGCCGCCATTTGGCTACCAAGGTAGTGGAAGCGTTCAACATTCTCCACTGCTTGCCCAGCTACCGTAAGCTGGAATTGTTAACGTTGATGGTAAAAGACCTGCCAATGAGGTGCGATTGGTAAGATCATCGAGCTTGCTCTGCATATCAGAGCGCAGTCGAGCTAGGAGAGTAACGTCGTCAGCCAATTCGAAGTCATTTAGGTGCTCCATGGTAATGGACTGCCACAGCAATCCACGATTTGATTCACGGTCAATCGCACCTACCAGGATCTCGTCGATTACGATGAGGAACAGTAGCGGTGATAGTATACATCCTTGCCTCACTCCAGCAACGACTCGGATGGTATCTGTTGTCACGTCGAAGTAGATTTTAGAATACACGAATCTTTTAGCTGACCAGTTGTTTATTAACGGTGCTTTAAAGCTAGAATACATCGACACTGATTTTTCATTTGGGCCTAACTGACATTTTAGAGTTCTCTTCATCGATCCTCTCTTTGTGTTATCACATAATGTGTATTGAGTTTTCCAAAGATTTTTTGGTTGAAATGCGAAGAAGACGACTACATGTTGCTATAGAAACAAAAAGAATAATGATTTTGTTTGTTTTGATCAAGTTTTAAGCGAAAGAGAGAGTCGACGAAGAGAAATCGATCAAGTCAGTTAGGCCCTTATGAAAAATCATTGTCGACATAAAGCGTAAATGACAATCCCGATAAGTTATTTTATGTTGACCTTACAATTTCGGTAACCTCTATAAATGTTCTCTACTTCTGGTCGACAGAACTTTTACTCCGAATAATCGTATGAAAATTCATGTTCTTATTAGAATGAATACATTAAAGTAATTGTGGGTTTTATTATTGTCTATCCGGATGGAATCAAGACCGACATTCAATCAAAAATTGCCATTTTCTTAGTCTACAAGTGTCGCAACTGTTTCGCATCTAGTGCGCTGTGTTGCTGACAACAACGGGAAGGATGCGCACTACTTTTGACATGATTAAAAAACGTCGCGAGTTGGGACGCGTCGCGACTTGATTGTGCGAAGTCCGGTTTGGTGGCGGCCCGACAATACTCACGATTTAGTTATTGCGCAGAATTCAATCAAACGCAATTGGTTAACCGATTCTTGTTGAATCCCAAACCTATCAATAACAATAGTTCACAATAATTGAATTAGCACAATGTTAAACTGAATTTATAACTAATTGCAAACCTTAGAAAAAGTGTAGTTGGTAATCTGTGATTTTAGGAGACAAATATATAATTCACTGTTATTGTGGTTTTACCGGTTACTTGTATTCTACCGGTTACTTAAGTAGCCGTTACAAAGTAGCCGTTTTCATATAAAAATCAACTTGATTGTTAAAAAATGAATGTCGCTGAGTAGCTAGTGGCAACGAGAAATAGCGCATGCAATAAAAATGTTTAAAATCATTTTAAAGTTACTCTTTTTATAAAACGGCTACTTTGGAGGCCATACTGAAGCGACCGGTAGAATACAAGTAGCCGGTAAATCCACAATAAATTCTACCAAACTATCGCTACAATCATAATAACACCGCTAGCCATCATGGTTTCCCATAGCGCGGAAATCATCATGGTTACAGGTCGCAAGCCCTGGTAAAGTGTGGAACGTTTTGATGGCTGTGATCCCTGACCATCATGTAATCAAAATCCCAGGGATACTCAAGTGACCATACTGTTGGGTTGTTAGGGCTGCGTGTGTGGGGTGCACATATTGACAAGCATTGCTATGGATCGTTAGGGCTGAGTAGGAGCGGGGAATGGATCTACGGTTGCTTAATTGCGATTATACCTTCTGGTATAGTCGTGGTTCAACAGTGGTGGCGCCGCTTTTCGCTTGTGTTCGGCCTAGGTGGTTTATTTAGGCGGTGCGGGTAGGTCTGTATGTACTTCGTACGTGCAGTGCGTACGGCTACAGCATTGTGGTTACTTGGGTAGTGTTAGTGTAGGATAATTGGGTTTGGGACTGAAGGGGTCGTCATTGATTCTGCCGACACCATTGAGTGCTCATTGTTAGCGGTTGTGTTGGTGACGATTCCTTCAGCTTTATAATCTCATTTATACCACGCACAAACTTTGGGAAGAGGGACTGCTTTGTAATGCAAGAGAGGGATTTAAACTCTGCGTTACAGATTGGGTGAGGTCATGCAGATAGAAGCAACCCAGGTGACCGTGCGGCTCGGGTCGTGATGGATGCATGAGTGCAGTGTGTGTGGGGTGCGCTACCCTGTGGGTGCAGTTGAGTCCGGGTTGGAGTGGATGAGACCCTTCTCTACCCTAGTTCGGTTTCGGTTGTACGGGCGGGGTAGTGTTTGTCTTATTTGTGACGTGTTGTGCGTGATTTGCGGCCCGAGCTGCGTGGTTACTTGGGAAGTATTGTGCTCTGCAATCTAGATTTTGGTTTTAAGGTGAAGCTATGGCTGGGCTGTGCCTCGGATTTGTTGGGCGCAGGTCGTCGGAAGAGCTGGTGGCGATTTGTGCTGGAGGGTTTGCTCGATTGGTTATTCACTGGTGGTGGCCAGTCGATCGACTGTTCGCGCAGCCTGTCATTTGGTTCTTGGGGTTTGTGCTCTCGAGGTTCGGGGCGTTGCTTCATTGTATCTTCGCTTTAATACTAATACTCCTTGTTTGATTAACTGACTATTATGTACAGGTGCTTAACTCATTCTATTTCATATATTGCCAGATTTAAGGGTAATGGTTTAATAGGGTGTTAGCAATCAGAGTGGATTAGAACGAGTTGGCGCCTACAATACACCAACACTAACACACATACACCAATACTTACACTCACACATGCACCTACAACTAGCTGTAAAAGACCAGTGGGCGGGACAATGGTGCCTACCCAACAGTTGTACTGCCGTAATTCTGCAAAGTGACGTAAGCGCCATTCAAAATTTCGATTTTTTCTGGTATATTATATATAATATCTAGTGTAAAAATAACACTGCGGTATGCCTGCTGTATAAGAATGCAAGATCTAGTCGTAATCTATCATCTATGGAAATGAACTAAGCGGATGAGCTGGAGTTTTATGCATAATATCCAAAAAATGGGCCAAAACCTTCCATGTCGCTTACGTCACTTTGCAGAATTACGGCAGTGTAGGTGGGGTGTTTGGCTTAGCTACATGACTTGGTCCGGCAAGCCCATAAACATCAATTGGTAGACGTATTGCCTAGTGAAAAGACAACGCAGATGGGCGAAAGCCAAGGGATGCGTTGATAATAGCGGAATAGCGGAATAGCGGAAACTATCGCTACAATCATAATCGTATTTCACGCTTGCCTTTTCTAATTCTGCTGACTCACATAGTTTGACAAATAGACACCGTTTTCACCGTTCCTCATGTTCACGTCATTCTTCGGCATCACAACCTCGTCGCTACCGAGTGACCGTTCTTGTTCCAATCGACTTAAGGTAGGTGTAGACAAGTTGGTCACGCTCTCGCCAACAGTATCGGACAAAACACAGTTGTGCAGTACTCTGCACGAAAATGCCCTGTACTGTGCTTCAATGAGGCCGATGATTTTCTCTTGCGCCTGAGGGCCTTGCGCCTGAGGGTTCCCACATGTTTCCGTGATTGAGACGGTCGAAAGCTTTTTCGTAATCAATGAACACCAGGTAGAGAGGCTCTTGGAATTCATTGATTTGCTCCAGAATGATACGGAGCATGACAATATGGTCCACACAGGAACGTCCGGCACGGAATCCTGCTTGCTGCCATCGGAGAGTTGCGTCAATCTTCTCCTGTATCCGGTTTAGGACCACTGTACAGAGGACTTTGAGAACGATACAGTTTTTTTTTATAGAAAGAGGAAATCCGCTTTAGATACCCAAGAGGTGGTTCCTCGGATGATGTCCCAAGTAACCAAAAGTTCCGCTTCCCATTAAAAAATGCACTTTCAAGTTTCGCGAAGTTCAGAAAAAGTTCCAAATGGAACTTTCTGGCTGCTTAAGAGGCTAACGATGAGCCTTGCTGGAACTTCGGTCGCAAGTTCCGGCAAGGCTCATTGTTAGCCTCTTAAGCAGCCGGAAAGTTCCATTCGAAACTTTATCTGAACTTCGCGGAACGTTAAAGCTGCTTAAGATGCTACTCGGAACTTTGTCGAAACTTTCAAGTTCATAGAAGTTCAGTTCAGTAACATTGTGCTTCAATGAAGATTAATTTTATTTCTTTCAGCCCAGTTTCGTATTTAAAAGCAATCGCTCAAGAAATTTCTTGACCGATTCCTGGCAGAAACTTTCTACAGTGACTGCCATTTGAATTGTCATTTCTTCGCAACTACGTACTGCGATCGAAGAAAAAGGATTTCTTGGGCGATTCAGGCAAGGAATTTCCCATGCATCAAGATAGGCCGAAAAATTTCTTCTGATCAGCAAACAGCCCTTTTACAGGAAACAACTGTTTAAGCATACATGAATAAAAGACAAATATAAATTTATCAAATCAATGAATACTAGGCTCGAGCGAAAAAAAAGAATTGCCGCCCATCAGATTCGAACCGTAAAGCGTGAGAATCCTACGCTCTACCACAGTACTACAGTTGCGATTGAGTGAACAGCAGGTAAAGTCTGACTTGAATCGATTTTCTGTCGGCAGCTAGTTTTGCACATTTGTACAGTAGTGAAGTTAGCTTCACTTTGTCAAGTGTCTTCAGCAGCGCAGCGGTAAGTCGGCAGGCTATCACGTAGGATTATCCAGTTCAAAGCAGCGACATGTGTGAAAATCTAATTATCAGAAGAAATTTCCAGACATGAATCACAGAGCCCACAGTGTAACGATTAGGAAAACGGGATCGAAGGGTCAAGTTCTTTCTTCTTACATACATCTCGTCGAGTCGATAGTCTAAACAGTACTGCTTTATTGATTATGTTCTATTAACAATTTGGTGTAAGTTTCTCTTTCCTCTCTTCACTCCATTTTTAAGGCCCCTTAGCGTGTCATCGTAAAATGGCTTCTTCAAAATCATTGACCGAAACCAACTTTACACAACATTGCACCAATACAGGTTTGTAAAAAATCGACACTTATCTTATTCTATAAAATAAACAATTTCACGCGAGATATTCGGCATAGAAATGTATTCACACTACTTCAAATACAAGCCTCTTTCCAAGTAATCACGATTACTAAGCATTAGTTCACTCGAAAGTAGAAATTTTTAACGATTTGTTTCGACCGCACTAAAATGTGGTTGGCGGTGTTTACCACCCACCGCAGTACCAACGACGACGGCGGCAGCGCGCTGATGTCTTTTGGCGCGCACAATCATCGATCATTGCACGCAGTGATGTCGATCCTGCTGGCCAAAGCATCAATGAAATTGATCGAAATCAATTAAAAAATCCAGTCAAACACATTGGTTATGCGTCATAAAATCAAAAATAATTTGTGGGGTGATTATTTTTTAATTTTTTTATCACAATTGTCAGTGAAATAAGCAAAGCATTATAATTTATGAAATCTTCACCAAGCGGTCCGCCAGCACTGCTGTTGCAGCAAACATAAACAGTGAGAGAGCGTACCAAAATAATTCGATCATTTCTAGCTTGTTACACAAAAAATCTAACATTTTTCGTGACATTTGGATATGTTTCCTTGTTATTCATTGAAGTAGAGTAGTTTACTGCTTGAGTTGCTTTCAAATGATTCATATTCTCGAAATGTTTACATTGGAGGTACCGAGACAAAGAGGTGCTATTTTTGTTTGTTTGTTTATGGAATTGGTATAGAAAGGCTACACAACTACTATCGTGCTTGATGATTGTTTGGAATAAGAATCAAATAAGAAGAGCAAAATTTGAGCTGACACGCTAAGGGGCCTTTAACACTCACTCTCATTCACGGCCGTTGCTTTAACCCTCGAGTGGACACTACACCCACCAACAGGGTGGGGACACGCTCGGTATGAGCCTGTGTGTCCATCTCGGTGTCCATCTACCCTTGCTGGAGAAATCCCAATCTTTCTGCCATTTTAACATTGACGATGTTCGGGCAATCGCGCTTCTTGTATCGCGTCACTCGAAGCACTCTTCCTCCTCTGCCACCACTAGTGCGCTATGGGCATCATGCTCGCTAGTACGCATACCGCATCCTTTGAGACCGTGCGGTATGCACTGACCACTCTAAGGCACATTAGCCTGCGGGTACTCTCGAGTCGCTTCACGTTTCGATTCACCACTAGCGCATTCGACAAAGCAGCGGCGCCATCCCCGTAGTATGGAGACCGCTACTGTCGTGAGCAGCTTACGCTTTACTCGAGACTATTGCCGAACTATTTGACATTATCTTTGACAATGCCATTATGCTTGTTCTTTTGCAGGAATATTCCACGTGGCTTCCGAATTTCAGCTTATCGTCGATCATGACCCCCAATTGCTTCAGTGAACGTTTGGAGTTGATCGTGCACCAGCCTGTGGTGACCACTGCCTGCTGTTCAGACTTGCGGATGTTTACCACCACCACCTTCCTTTTTTTCGGTGCTAGTTCCAGCTGTCTCGGCCTTATCCAGTTCCTTAGTATGCCAACTGCGTGCGTTGCTGTCAGTTCCACTTCCGCCGTATATCACGAGGGTACTGTCATCGGTAAAGCCTACCAGCTTCACGCCCGGTGGAAGTGTGATCCTCAATACGCTATCATACGCCGCGTTTCATAGTAACGGGCCCCAAATGGAACCCTGAGGTACTCCTGCGGGGATTTTGTAGCTCTTCTCACATTCCTCGGTATCATAGATTAGCACCCTATTCCGGAAATAGCGCTCCATCACCAGGTCAAGAGTGGCCAGAGAGTCGAACTTACCGTCACGAGAGGTCCTGACGTCGATAATATCGGAGATGTGCCGTGCATCAATCAGGGCGAGGTCGATTTGAAATCATTTATGGGAAAAGTAGGGTCTGGGACCATTTGAACAGGGGACCTATTTCGGGCATAACTCAGTCAATTTTAATCCGAATTACTTGAATATTTGATCATGGTTAGCTACTGTACGTATCTGATCGTGTTCCAAAAATCAAGTCAATCGGTCAAAAATTGACTGAATCATAGCGGTAAGTGGCCAAAATAGATCCGCCCTACTCAAATAGTCCCAGGCCCTATGTTGGTGTAACACGGCTTGGCATTTCGTCGAACGGTCAATAAAACAAATTGATTCGACCAATCTGGGGGCGTAGTCAATGTTGGTCAAACGGCTTGAGATACTGTACTCCTATAATTGTACTCCACGGTTTTACTCCGATAGATTGTCCGAACACTGATTAACCCCGGAATAATCCGAAGAAAAAATCGATTAAGAGTAATCGATCATTGTGTATACGCCTGCATGATAATACTCAACGCAAGAACTGTTTCGCGCGCTGCATGCTTTCTACACAGTTTGTTGTAAGCTTGTGGATAGCATATAAATACCCAACTACCAACATACATATTATGGTCATTGTGGTATCAGTGTGCAGACATAAATACTCTTCATTGGATTGGTCACGATTTAAATATATTGTACATTTATGAATACGCGATGCTTAATTACCTGTTCACCAGAAATAATAATGCAAACAACCATACCATTCATTCGGTGAATTTACTGACCTCGATAAGTTACCATACTCCTTACTGTTTTTGTGTGCAGTTTTCATTCAAAAATTTGTGTTGATTTGCGTGAAGTAGTCTTCTCCAAAGAAGCAACGACTCTTCAGTGCTATATCCTTCGCGCAATCGCGTTTACGTTATCAGTTTACGTTATCAACGGTGGTGAACATCGAAGAGATTACCTATAGAAAAATTCCCGATAAGAGTGAGTTTGGTGGAAGAGGAGGATTACTGTTGAATTAAGGCTGAAGTATATCACACTGACGGTCTGGCGACAGTGACGACGGTGACAACAATGACAACCATCAGCAAGCCAAGCAGCTACTTTACACACTTCTGGACGAACATTTGAAAAGGGCCTATCTGCTTTTTGTAAACAAACATGTTTTTGTCTCTGTAAGGCCCATCTGCATCCACCCACGCACATCAACACCCTTAACAGATAGCTTGAAGAACACTCTTTCTGATAAGAGTGTTGACGTGCGTGGGTGGATGCAGATGGGCCCTACAGAGACAAAAACATGTTTGTTTACAAAAAGCAGATAGGCCCTTTTCAAATGTTCGTCCAGACTTGAGCTCTTTGCACATACGGTTTTAGTATAGTCGTAAGACCCAACACGAATACACTTATAGTACACATAAAGAGCAACTGTTGAGAGTGTGAATTGAGGAAAGTGTGCCCGATTAAATCCGGACACTTGTCCGACGACATCCGGGTTTCGCAATTGTTTACGCGCAGAACCTCGAGATGGTGCTACCGGAAGAGAACGAGCTCAATGTGCTCGATGAGGCCACTCTAATACCCCAGACAGACACGTGATACGAGTGTGATTCCTGTACAACGGTACGCAGTGTCAAGAAAATTCTAACAAGACTGACTTGAACTGAGAGAATTTTCAGTATGGCACTCATTTCAAGCGCAATAGGAAGCAATCAGTGAAGTACTAGATTGAAAGTAGTGAGCTGGATTTTTGTATGGTGAGATGATCAATTCTCCGTTTCTGCAAAGAAATGCTGCAAACAGCGTGGGTTATATGATTTCTTGCCTAATTTGATGCTGTTTGAGCAAAACTTTGAGTAACTGTGTTGTTGAAGTTACAAAAAATAAATAATACAACAACACAGTTACCCAAACTTTTGCTCAAACAGCATCAAATTAGGCAGGAAATCATATAACCCAAGCTGTTTGCACCATTTCATTGCAGAAACGGAGAATTGATCATCTCACCATACAAAAATCCAGCTCACTACTTTCAATCTAGTACTTCACTGATTGCTTCCTATTGTACAGTGATTCTTGTATCACATGTGTGTCATAAGTATAATACTTATGACACACATGTTATACAAGAATCACTGTACAATTGGGTTTTTAAATTAAGAAAAATATATTGATTTTTTGATTTTATACGAAAGAGCACCGTTTTCTGAACCACCATGATTTTTTTCAGATTTTTAGAACTTCATTTTGGTACATAAAATCACTTTCGAAGAGATTTTTCGAAATCACCTTTTGACAGCTGGCCAACTGCTTGACAGCTCCGCCCAGTACAAAATGCGACGAGGGGTGATTCGACAAATCGCTCCCATACAAACTTCAAACTGATTTTTAAATAGGTTCCCGGGCACCAAAGTTCATGAAAATTTGGATTTCGGCTCAGTTTTGCATGCAGATTCTGAATATGGAATTATCTCAACACCGTTAAAGAAGCCAATTGCGCTTGAAATGAGTGCCATACTGAAAATTCTCTCAGTTCAAGTCAGTCTTGTTAGAATTTTCTTGACACTGCGTACCGTTGTACAGGAATCACACTCGTATCACATGTCTGTCTGGGGTATAAAAAATCACTGAAGTACAGGCAAACAAATCTATCGACGAATAAGAGACGAAATCAACGGAACAATTGGTCGGACGAGGAGTGTAAAGAGATTTTTGAGGAGTGTTATTTATAGGCAGAAGCAAAATAGCACACCCTGGAGAAAACAATCGCCTGTAGGGGCTCCGTGCCATAAGGGCTTACGAGCTAACCTGTACATCGGCTGAAAGGAACATAAATTTATGATAAGAACCTACATACGCTCAGTTGTTGACCAATCGTCGTCTAACTGGGCATGTAATCTTTATATTTTTTTTTATCTATGTAGCCCAGGATAGATTTAACCGGTTCGTCATACAAATTACATTATTATAGATTATTCATATTCGGACACAAAAGCGAATTTTGCGTAAAAAAATAAAATTGCATACTTTCAGGCGTTTTGTGAGTTTCAAATATGTACAAGTACAAGTGAGTTGCAAAACTCTAGATTGAGTTTAAATAAGGGCGAAAGTAACATGAGAGAGTTCTCTTCATCGATTCTCTCTTCTTCAAATTAAAGTGACAAGATGCAAGTATGGTTGCATTTTTAGGTCATAAATCGCTAGATTGCGATGCAATCAAGTGTAAACAAGTTCGACTGAATTTGCATCTTGTCACTTTAATTTGCAGAAGAGAGAGTCGATGAAGAGAACTCTCTCATGTTACTTTCGCCCTTATTTAAACTCAATCTAAAACTGTTGCGCTTCTCTTTGAATTCTCGGATGATTTATAATCACTTTGAGTTGTTAGGGGCGATTTCTTCACCCTGGCTTAAGCGTTAAGCCAGGTTTAACTGTATGGGTAAGCCTGGCTTACCGGTTAAGCCGAGGTGAAGAAATTGGCCCTTAGTGCGGTTTAGTAAGACAATGATATGACGATATCAACAGTGGTGACCTCATGCACAGTTTCGGCAGACTAGCAGGACTTGAGCCATCAGTCCCATGTGGAAGCCGGCTTTAGGACTTCTCGAGCTATTTTCGAGAACCGATTCCAAGTGTCCAGATTTCAACGAGGTCACTCCCTCAGCACACACTGCCAGGAGAGGTACTTCCATACAAACATACATAGCTTGCTGGTCTAGACTACACTCTTTCAGGTCAGCGCGCCGCGCCGCCAGACCAAATGATAGGTATAGGAGAGTGGACGAGGAAATCGAAACGGTGTCTTTCTCAGTCGATCGTTGCTCGCTGAAGTGTACAGTCGTCGCGCGTATTGCTGTGCAGACAGTTCGTGTCCTAGGAGTTTTCGGAAGTGTTGTGCCAGTCAGTTCCGAACCAGCCCAGAGTTGATCGGTTGCAGTGATTATTGGTTGTCAATCTGTGTCAATAGGAAGCGCCGTACTCATTCGCTAAACGCTTCTCGGTGATCTATGCGGTTGTGGTGTGTAATCTACGAAAGAGGATCAAGTCGAATCAACTTCCGGGGAAGTACGTAACATTTTGCACTCAGTGTTCAAATGGAAAGTACTTTCAACTCGTCGCTCGACGGAAAGCATAAGCTGGGTTGCCCTCGAAACTGATGTCAATGGTTGGTAGTGTTTGTGGTACCCTCATGATCGCCTTCGAGTGAAGAAGGCCAGTGAACACAACCTAACAACCAACTCACATGGTTTGCGTGTGATTTTTCCCCCTTTCACGTAACGTGTGTAAAACCGAAGGAGAAGGTGTCAAGGAAGGCGCGCGCGCTTGAAAGAGATACAAGCAATAATAAATCTATACACAAGCACGAAAGGCCGATATAAGGCAACATAATAATAAATCCAAAACGTGGAAAATAAGCATACCGAAAGCAAAACCAAAAAGTGAACTGAACCTGACACATAAAAAGTGCGAATAGTGCCAGAAGAGGAGATTTCGGTTACGCAGGCGGTGAAATCGAGTGAACAAGAAGTGATAGTTGAAGAAGAGCGCGCAAGCCCTCGGTGGTGTCTTAAGAGTTGAATCTTAAGTAAGTTCGGAAAGTGAAAGGTTTGCTCAGTGGCATTTAACGAAAATTCATCAGGTAAAATGTTGAAAACCAAAGCCGGCGAAGACAAGGTGAATACACTGCTATCCACCAGCCAAATTCCGATCATCGATCTGGCGCATTGTGGTAAGTTCAAAGGAGCCATCACTCAAAATATGACCAACTTTTCTCAAATCGATCATTGTTAACTCGCGAGTCGCGATCCTCGAGAAGACGGCGACGCAGAAAGCAAAGTTCAAGGATTATCCTTTACTACATGCTCATTTTTATCGTAAACATGGTCGTCGTCTCAATCTGTACAACACACTACTGCTTGTCTGTGGGACTGGGATGTATGTTGCCTTGAAATGGGAGGCGGTGGTCGCTTGCGAGTTATCATTCGTAATGTGGTCACGCGCGGCTCAACCATAAGATATCCGAACCAACGCGTAGCGGCGTCTTATGGATCTGCATTTTGGAAGGTGAAGACTTAAGCGCAGCTTTACTAATCCGCTAGCTCACTGGACGACAGAGGTGATTGTAAAAGCTGTTGTGGTTGTGATATCTGTTTTGTCTGTAAATATGGGAATTACCGTCCGACCAATGACGCCATCGATGTCCTTGAGTGCTAATTATTTGGGAGTCATCGTATTGGTTCGTAGAATATTTACTACTGGAAAGTGGTAATTTTGTGTGTGAATATCTACATTGCATTAACTTAGAATTTACGTTATTAGAAATTGCACATGCAAAAATATAGGTGCGATTGCCGTGTGTGCAAATGACGTTCCATCTGCCGGGAACGTACTTTAACAACTTTCTAACGGGTAGGGCACTCACAAGTTTGACTTTCGGTTGGCCCCGCAATTCAAGTATTTGAATTTTCTGGTATCTTACTTCATCTGACAATCCTCCTTAGCGTGAGAATTATCACCAAGAAGCATGCATTCAGTATTCATGTGTATTAGGGTAAAAAAAAGTTTTTACTTCACACTGCTTATTCGATTTTAAACCAGATTCTATATTGTCTATTTTTTTCTCCGGACCGGATAATTATTTGGAATGCAAGTTAAACCCAGAACCCAAGCAACATATATGTCATGAAAAACTGTGCCGACAGCGCAAGTTTTTGTTGTATAGAAGTTCCCGTGACGTTTTTTAGCGTTGTGTTAGGAGTACGTCACAGTAACTTATATACAACTAGAGCTTATATGACATGTGTGCTGCTACGGAAGAATCTGGATAACCGTACTAGAACTAGAGAAACAAGAGCAGGACTCTAAATCAAACAGAAATTTCTGCAGAATCGATTACTTATGCATTACAAGTATTGTAGCGACCAGGCCTACTGTGCAGCGTCATTGTATACAATTCGACAATGATTTTTCATAAGGGCCAAACTGACTTGATCGATTTCTCTTCGTCGACTCTCTCTTTCGCTAATAACATGATCAAAACAAACAAAATCATTATTCTTTTTGTTTCTATAGCAAAATGTAGTCGTCTTCTTCGCATTTCAACAAAAAAAAACTTTGGCAAGCTTTCTTTAATAACACAAAGAGAGGATCGATGAAGAGAATTTGAAAATGCCAGTTAGGCCATAATGAAAAATCAGTGTCGAATTGATCAAAATCATAGAACGGCAACATCTCGTCAGCCGTTTCATATAATATATGATATAGATGTGAAGCAAAAACGTTGGGAGTGACGTTGCTAAGAAAGTTAATGTCACTCCATTGATACGCTTCTTCTAGGGATGAAACATATGAATTTCCGCCTAATGTCCTGGCTCGAAACCCTAAGCTTAAGACGAAACTGGAAGCATTTTCTCATTTTTTCGGTTTTTGATTTTTTATTAAATAACGAAGCAATATTTTCAAAATCGGTTTTCGTGCACATGTAAAGTATGGATCAAGGTATTTTCTGTATTTTTTTGAGTTGGAAAATGTTTTCCATTTTCGCAGAAACCATTTTTTTGTGAAATTTTGTTCAAAAATGGTTTCTGCAAAAACGAAAAACATTTTCCACTACATAAAAAATTCAGAAGATACCTTGATCTATACTCTACATGTGCACGAAAACCGATTTTGAAAATATTGCTTCGTTATTGAATAAAAAATCAAAAACCAAAAAGTGAGGAAATGCTTCCAGTTTCGCCTTAAGCACCATTGCTCGTTCTCTGAAACGAGAAAAAAGTGTTGCTCCCATCCCATTTTACGCTTACAATTTAAACTATAACTTGCAAATACATAAATGGAAGATAAAAAAAAACATCCTCCTGATGTTCTTGTTCGGGATAGAACTTCAATCTAGTTTGACGCTCGGCGCTTCGTCACAAAGGAACACCCAGAAGGAGAGGATTAGGGAACCTCAGTACTCCGGATAGGACACAACACATGTTTGAATCAAGATTCCAGTTACGCAGCAAACAAACGAGAACACTTCACAGACCACGAACACGGAAGCTTATTTTGATAGATTTCGGAACTGCAAATGTGTACCACCACAAAAAGATTTAGTAAATTAGTAATCACAATTGAAACATTTTTCGAGTAGAAAAAAAAATCCGGTTTGGTGGTTTCTTTCTCTATTTCTCTCGGAACGTATCTAAGACGATTCCTTCCGGTGTTGCTCCCGGGATGCATCTCAGAGTTTTCCAGGACCTATTCTGGACTTTCTGCCAGAGTTTAAATCAGATCCCCGTTTGGGATTTCTACAGAAGCTTTTACTTATATTACTCATGGAGTTCTTCCCGCGATTTCTTTCAGTGATTTCATCAGGTTTCTCCTGATAGTTGTTTCCAAGATTTCTTTCTGTTATTCACCGGAACTCTCTTATAGATCACAGGTTTACTTCCACTGATTTTCCTGGGGCCCTTGCCAAAAAATATCCGGGAATTTCCTTGAGTGTTCCTTTTTGGACTTCTCTAAGTGGTACTCCGCCATTTCTTGCCTGGATTTTCCAGGAGTTTTTCTGGGATACCGTCGGGCGGGGCTTCTTTTTACACTTTTTCGTGGTTTTTCAGCTTTATGACGTTATAACTCCCAGAGTAGTTAATGGATTTCCACATTTTTTACACATAAGGCCGTTCGCAATGCTGTTTTATTTTGTATGGCGAGTTTTAAAAATTTTAAAACTCGCCATACAAAATAAAACAGCATTGCGAACGGTCTAATAATCGTGAATATGTCTGTAGGATGTATGCAAAATTTGAACTAAATCCATCAATAAACAAAAAAAGTTGTTCATACACCAATCGGACACATCTCATATAGAACCGGATGGGGGCTACTTTGGACATTTTTATCTATAACAAAACTGTATTTAAAATTCCAGGGTTATTTAGAAAACTACTTTGTACAAACACTGTAGTATACTATATCAGACATGATTTCAATAAATATATGCGTTTTAAGATGGTTCTGTGTTACCTTTGGTATTATGAGCAGCGTGATATTGCTATATAGATAGCCTGAAAAAAGGGGCCATCAATAGTTTATTTGGGTGAAACGGTCATTTAAAATTTATAACGTTAAAAATATTCGATTGCGTATGCTACGTTGATATATTTTGAATGAATTGATCAACCCTTTAAAATTTATGAACTGTAGAAACAATGCTTACAGACCAATGTTCTGATACGTTATGTATATTTTATTGGTTTATTCGATGATTTTTCGCGTCCTGCCAAGCAATAAAAGATCTGTTTGAAAAATAATTTCAACCAAATGAAGGGAAAATTATTGCTTCATAATAGTCCCAAAGATATCAAACAGATTTGAACCATATTTTGAATTCAAAAAATCCGTATTCATAAGTGTCCAAAGTAGCCCCGCATATCAAAATTAGCCCCGCACGACGGTACTTCCTGGAATAGCCTACGAAATTCCTTGTAAAAAAATGACGAAGACATATCGGAATATATCCTAGTGTATCTAGCAAAATATTCCGAGAAGAACATTGGTCAAATAACAAGAGGAACTTCGGTAGAAATTCCGAAAAAAAAAAACTGGGACATCATAGAAAAAAATTAAGGTAGGTAGTAATCTTAGGTTATATATATAAGGGGATTCTGCGAGGAACTTTAAAAACTTTTGAGAGAAATTGCCGGATAAACTACGGGAGAAACCCGTTGAGAGACTCCAAAAAATACCAGGATTTTTTTTTAGAAATCCCTGTAAGATCTTCTGCAGAAATCTCGAGAATATACTGTAAGAAAGCTTATCTCTGGAAGAAGTCCTGGAAAGTACTCTTAAGGAAGAAAAAACACCTGGAGAAAACTAGAAAGAAACAATCAAAACTCCAGGAATTCAATGAAGAACTACATGAGTGATTCAGTAAGAAACTGTGTATGAATTTGAAGAGATTGTGGCAGAAATCTACGGAGGAATTCCGGAAGGAACTCAAGGAACTCAAATTCTGAATATTTTTCCAAGAATAATTCTAAACAAATCTCTGAAGGAAATGCTAATCACTGAAAGTGATCTTGATATCACAAGTTTTCTCCAGAATAACCAGGATTTATTCGGTACCACCCGTGTTTGATCGAAATGGTTAATATTGCGATCGTAATTTCCAAATTTCTTTAGGATTTTTGGAATCCCAACACAACTGCACCATCAGTAGCAGCATCTGAGGCTAATTACACAAAAGTTGTAAGGAGTAGGGCGTTTTGCCAATTTTTGAACTGTTAGTGTAGAATTCGGATGCATTAATCACACGCGTTTGTACTTCGAAATTACCGCATTTATTTCTCCGCTTCTTGTCCACGACCAGACATCACACACGCGTCGTCTATACCATTCTGTTCTTGCTCGTCCCTTCTCCCGTACGCCCGGTTGCCAACTATACTGTCATTCTCTTTATCCAAACTACAGGGTCGGCGTGAGGATCGACCCGACATCCCTCCCTTACATAATAGAAAAGATCAAAATTCCCAATTAATATTCGTAATCCGTCAAGTACTTCGGTTTGCGATGCGACCGCGTTGGACGATCAACCAACTCTTGTTGAATGGGTTGATTCAGTGGTTCCTCATTGATGTTTTGGTCTATTGGCTCCATTCCTGCTGATGGATCTGTGGACCGCCTAATACAAACCTGTGCTGGAGTGTCTCCTTCACCTTCTCTTACATTTTTTTCCGGTCCGTGCGATGGTGCAAACTTCATCAGTGATTTCAAATGGGCCGTGTTGCGGTGAATAACTCGATTCGAAACGGTGGATTTCAGCATGGCGTCAGAGCCTGTCAATTTGGTTATCTCGAACTCTTCAGGTGCAAACGTTGACGACAGCTTGTTTGTTTTATTTGTGCGTTTCACGACCACTATCTCTCCCTCCTTAAGTTCTGTCGGCTTTGCATGGCGATGAGCGTTGGTGTATTCTGCGTCATGCAATTTCTTCGACCAATCCCTATCGTGAAACTCTTCCTCGTCCACTCGAATCTTCCTATTTTCGAAACTTGGAAGCTTGTCACGCAGAATACGTCCAAACATCAAAAGCGAAGGTGCCGCCCCAGTCGTTGCATGGGGCGTAGAATTATACATCAATAGGAATGAACGTAAATCCCATATCCAGTCCACGCTACCTGACTCTTGACTGATCTTCAAATGTTTGAGGATAGTCTTATTCGTCCGTTCAACCTGGCCATTGGCTTGAGGCCAATATGGTGTCGTCCTTCGAAGTTGAATTCCATACTCTCTACAATATGTTGACAGTTCTTCGCTGATAAATTGAGGACCATTATCCGCTCGCATAGTCTCTGGGATCCCGAATCGGCAAAACGTTTCATGAAGTGCTTGAATGGTGTGCTTTGCTGTAATTTGTCTCATTACAACGGCTTCGGTAAATCGGCTATAGTAGTCTACGATGACCAAAAGATTGTGTCCGGATGGCAAAGGTCCCATGAAGTCTACAGCAATATCGGTCCATGGCTTCGTTGGCATTTTAGTCCTCAACAAGGGTTCCGGAGCCCCTAGCGTCGACACCAGCGTACATTGCTTACAGCGTTTTACACAAGCTTCTGCCTCTTTATCAATCAATGGCCACCATACTTTTTGGCGAAGTCGTCGCTTCATCGCTGCGATGCCTGGGTGCGCCTCATGAGCTAGCTCAATAACCCGGTCTCTTAGTGACAATGGAATTACCAAGCGGTTTCCTCTTAGTAGAACCCCATCTATCTCACAAAGTTCGGCGGCGTATGGTTTGTATTCCTTTGGGAGGTCCTCCTTTGATCCTAAACCAAGAGCTTTTACAACTGCTTGAATATTGTCATCCTTTTTAGTCTCGGTAGCAATTTCTGAACCCGTCAACGCTACGGGTACCGCTTGTTCAGCAACGCTGCGAATATACTCTTGGGTGTCTACGTCGAAATGCTCTGAGGGTACAACACTTAATCGAGAGAGAGCATCCGCTATGTTGGTTGATCCTGATATGTGCTCAATTTCATAGTTGTACGCCTGGAGCCTCAAGACCCAGCGCTCTATACGAGCACATGGCCTGGATCTTGGATTGAACAAAAACTGTAGGGCCCTGCAGTCTGTCAATAATGTAAACTTCGTTGCTTGCAGGTAAAGCTTAAATTTTTCAACACTCCATACAAGTGCCAGAGCTTCTCGTTCCGTCTGGAAATACTTCTTCTCGACATCTCACAATGGTCGGAAAAAGATAAAGTTCGGCCAAAACTCTTTTTATGTGTTTAATCGAAGTTATAGGTTGCCTAGATATGTTATTTAGTATTTTTAGTGTTTAAAAAGGGGTATTCAAAAATTACGTAATTTCAATAATTTCAAAAAACGGTAAAAATCAGTAAACCCCATATTTTTTGCGTTTTTTGTTAGAAAATCAATTCGAATTTAAATAAATGATCATCTTTCGATCAAATCCAATCAAGTATGTTCAAAACGTGTAAAAAATGTGGAAAGATAAATTTTATTTGAGTATAAAATGGAAAAAATAACGTAAAATATATGAAAAAACATGGCCTTTTTAAATAGCTCTAATTTGAAAAACTGCAAATTTCTGCAAAATATTTAAACGTTTTTAGACAGCTCTAAGCATGATGTTTAAGATGTACTATTCGAAATTGCGGCGACACGTGACGACACGAACCGTTTTTTAACTTAAAAATTACCAAAATTTCTAAGGTACAATATATGAAAATTTGAATAGTTTTGTAACATATTAATTTTGCACCATACGTGCATTCAAACAGTCCAATAACAAGCTTTCATATGCTGGATAACTTAAAACATATATTCCAATCTCAAAATATTATTATTTTACTTTTTTCGAATAATTCATTTTTCAATTTTATGACTTAGGCCACTTTGGCAGTGAAAATGTCATTGAAATACAAAAGCTGGTATGCTTTTCATTAAGAATCATAAAAGTACAATACATTAACTTTGTTATAAGGTGAAATAAAGTTTAAAAATATCAATTTCGTTTTTTGAGAGTTTTGGCCGCCCCTTTGTATGGAGCCCGACCAATGTGCATCTGTTAGGGATTTGCTTGCAAACGCTATGACTCGGTTCGTACCGTGCAAGTCCTCTTGGAGCAGAACAGCTCCGAGGCCAGTGGGACTAGCATCCGCCATAAGCTTTGTACGATTACGAGGATTGAAAAACCCGAGATAGTCAATTTTACAAATCGCTGCTTTTAACCCTTCGAAATCTGCCTTTTCGGTGTCAGTCCACTTGAATGGTACTCCAGCGCGTAGTAACTGCCTCAACGAATCAGTTCTCCAAATCGGGAATGAATCGCCCAATGTAGCAGACCAAACCCAAAAAACTTCTTAGCTCGGATACGTTGTGCGGCTCCCTAAATTTCTGAATTGCATCAATTCTGCTTTCTGTTGGTCTAACGCCGTCGACAGAAACCCTGTGACCAACAAACTCCAACGACGTTACGTTGAATATGCATTTTCTCTCGTTCAATAGCACTCCATAATCGGACAACCTTGCCAACACCGCCCTCAACCTTTCGTCGTGCTCTTTTTGCGTTCTACCATGTATAAAAATATCATCAATGTAAACTATGATCCCCTTGAGCCCGGCAACCACTGATTCCATAACTTTCTGGAACAATTCCGGCGCACAACTTATCCCGAACATAAGACGTTTGTACCTATTTGTCATTATTTTAAAATTAGGGAGAAAAAAGTAAAATAAATTTCAATTATTTAACCCAGTATACTCAAATTTATTAGACGAAAATCAATATAGACCAATCTACCTGAAAAGGCCGTGCTTCGTAATGAAAGTGGTTATGGCTCTTGATTTCTCGGAAATCTCCAGCTGATAGTACGCATCCTTGATGTCAATTTTAGAGAATCGCACTGCACCGTTGATCGAACTCCACATCTCATCTACCAGCGGAAGTGGGTGCGTCTCTCGCAGAACAGCCTTATTCGCTTGCCGCATGTCAATGCAAAGCCTTATTTCTCCGGAATCTTTCGTAACCGGGACCATAGGCGAGACCCACGGCGACGGACCGTTTACTCGCTCGATGATGTCTTGTTGAAGAAGGGAATGCAGCTTCTCTTCTATCTTCTGTTCCAACGCGATGGGTGGCCGTCTGTAAGGCTGCTGTACCGGTTGAATCTCTGGGTTGATTGGTATTTCGACGACCACGTTACGGAATTTCGGAAAAGGATTGTTTCGCTGCTCTTGTACTGCTCCTACATCGAAGCCAACTTTCAGGACCTTCAAGTTCTTAGCCGTCTGGTCTCCCAGTAGACATTGTTGCCCGTTGTCGACAACGTAGAACTTTGCTCTGTCCTTGTGTCCTCCTGCTGATATTTCTGCCTCAAACATTCCCGAAATTCGCATTGGCTCTGGAGAAGCATACGCTGTCAGGTTCCTATCGCTCCCGGTTCTCATGTTGTCTACCTTAACCCCAGCTCCTTTTAGCTGATCCCAAACATCTCGGCTGATAATGTTGGCGTCCGCTCCTGAATCAATAGTCATGGGCACATCTACTCCACCCACATTGAAGATGAACACATTCCGACCCATCGCGTAGAAAACGTATTCTTCTCGCTCCTTTTCTGATTCCTCCATTACTGCTCGGATGCGCTTTGGTCTTGGCTCCTCTGTGAATGATCCAGATCCAAGCTGTGAGAATCCACGTTTGACTGCTTGGCTTGTAGCCCGATCTCTGCTGTAGCAACGTTTGGCCCAATGACCAATTTTGCCACAGCTCGCACATTTGGTGCCTCTTGCTGGGCATTCCTTGCTGCCTTGGATGTGGCCGCGTTTGCCACAACTGTAGCAAATAAATCTTTCATTTCCTGATCCTCGTTGAAATCTAGGTGGGGTTCCTTTCTGAAATCGAGATTGTCCATTTCGCTGGTTATCCGAGAAGCGTCGAGAGTAAGACTGACGAACTGCGTTTACTTCATGTGGATCTTTCCTTATGTAACCCTCTTTATTCAGGTCTTTTGACTGCTGAGATGACTCTGCCATACTAGTTCCGAGAGAAATCATCTCTTCTAAGGACCTGTCCTTTTGAAGCAACTTAACGCGAAGCTCTTCAGAATTACATCCTTGCGTGATGCGATCGGCAATCAGTTCATCGTTAACCGAGGGATCATAGTTGCATCGCGCAATTTGTTTCCTCAGACGCATTACAAAGTCAGTAAATCTCTCGCCAGAGTTTTGAGTAATCTGGTGAAATAAATGGCGTTCATATGTCCTGCGACGCATTGGTTCAAAATAGTCGTTCAAACATTTGACCGCTACGTCATAGTACGGGGGATCCATTGTAACATGTGGAACATTATCCACACCTGGAAGGTGTCTCAACAAGTCCTGGAGACCTGGTCCCCCCAAATAGGCCAATTGGGCACGTTTCTCGTATTGTGTTTCAATGCGCTGTGCTACAAAGAAGGACTCGAGATCGTATTTCCAGGTTTCCCATTCCGTAGGCAAACGGGTTGCTTCTACTGTCACATCGAATGGCTTGATTCGGCTAGAGCCACTCATGCTGTTAAAAATTAAATAAATGAAAACATAGATATGAACGCCGATCATTAGCATAAGCTACTTGAAAATTAGTGAAAAGTTTGCCAGATTACCCTGACTTGTCATAATGATCTTTGATCAAAGTTCTTAAAAAAAATCCACCATGATATCCATTGAAGATTCAAGAAATTTTCACTTACCTTCCATCTGCAGTGATTGAAAATTATATCCAATATTTTTACCTCATACTCCTTGATGCAACGTCCATTGATTCTTTTAGTGGCACTAGTTTATTCTGGAAACATAATCCTTATGGGCAGCATCTCTGGTACACAACTCATCTCCGTAATAATTCATATTTACCTTATCAACCACATGTATAACCAATAATAACTTGCAATACACACCCAGCATTTCCTATTCCGTTTTTTTCCTGGGTACACAACCTCACTCTCTCCTCCCACTTGCACTTTTTTTCTAGGTACACAACCTCATTCTCGCACACTGGGTAGAAAACCCTATTCTCGTTGATTTTATCTTCTGGGTACACAACCCTTTTTTCTAACACTGGGTACAGAACCCTATTCTTCTCTTATTTATTTTTTTCTTCCTCTCACTCTTTACCTAAACCCTCTTTCCACAGACTGGGTACATAACCCTGTTCCATTCAATGCACAATTTCACAATACCCTTCATTTCACCCAAACTCTCATATTTACTCTATGTAATCATTCATTCCATTTTCCTTCCAATCCTCCACCAATACGTTAACAATCGCACCGTTTTTCTGGATTTGCTGTTGATTTTCTACTGGTACAAAACCAATGGTACACAACCCACCTCACACATTGTATCGATGTTTGCGTGCCTCTTCCACTATTCAGTTATCCAGAACTCCAGTACCCACTCACATTTACCACTATTACACAAACTGTCGGTTGCCGAAATTTTTGGAGCGCTTGTGCCATCTTGTTTTACTCACCAATGCCTCGAGGTTTTCCAAGCAGAAAATTTTGTTTTAACTTATTCTATAATATTTGGCAAACTTTCACTGCTTATTATTGATTTTTCTTTACTTACATTCCACTTCTTTCCTTTATACGAAAAAAAAACCCACGCCAAAGCCAATCTTCTCCCAACCTGCGGAGCACTTCGATCACGCACTTTTCGCCGAAAATCTCTATTCAGTTATATTTTCCACCAAGACCGCTTCAGTAACTTTATTCAACCACTCGATAATTCATCCTACGTCGCCAAGAATGTAGAATTCGGATGCATTAATCACACGCGTTTGTACTTCGAAATTACCGCATTTATTTCTCCGCTTCTTGTCCACGACCAGACATCACACACGCGTCGTCTATACTAACGAGTCTGGAATAACAAAGAGGAGAAACGTCAAAATTGGAACAGCCGATTTGCTGTCATCCCCATAGTTCCAATCGAGCAGGAGACCTGTCAAAACGACCAGGATTCGCCACTTTGGTATACTCGAGACACTTTAGTCTATACCATTCTGTTCTTGCTCGTCCCTTCTCCCGTACGCCCGGTTGCCAACTATACTGTCATTCTCTTTATCCAAACTACAGGGTCGGCGTGAGGATCGACCCGACAGTTAGTACTGACATTTTTTTAGCGGAAGCAAGGCACAGTGGCGGGCCTCCATACAAAAGTTGGACAAAATCTCAAATGGTATTCGAAATTGCTAAAATTCACAGGTTATGATGATTTTAGTTCCCTAAATCTATTTCTAATATAGGACTTTTCATATATTTTGGTTTTACTATATTAGGGTGGTTCAAAATTTTTAAATCTGCTGATTATGGAAAGCATGTAAAAATAATCGATAATAAGCTATCACTATGTGCTTTCTGAACGTAGATTTTGATTAACCTTTTAATTTGGGGGTTCTTAAATCATGTATTGGTATTGAAATAAACTATAATTGTGTATTTGTTGCTGTTAGGGTAGACCAAAATCTACAAAACTACATAAATCATTAGAAAAAATCGTTTACCTACGTTTCCTTCCAATGGATCAATTCAGATACACACCAATGTTGGCTGACAAAACGTGGTCTATTCTCAGGGACTGCCTATAGACCACATGACATTTTACGGTGGGTACACGGAGGTGTGTCAATTCAATCGTTATGGGGTCGGATAGTCTAATATAGTGAACTGCGTAAAATTTGAACTGCTTTTTATCAATCTCGTTTCAACAACTTCAAATATGCTCGTGCTCTTCCGAGTTTGGGTTGTAAGGTACAACGATCTGTGCTATTGAGTTTTTGATAAACGATCATCAGAGATCGGTAATCATATTGATGAACAGTAGAGTTCAAGCAAATATTTTCAAAATCTTTTATCACTCTGTGTGTGCTTCAGTAGAAATGTGTTTGCCGAAACCGCATGAATAACATACAATAAAACTTCAAGTTTAAAAAACCAATATAAGGGGTTTCACTAAAGAGCGTAAAATGTTCGTTTCATAAAATTGCGATTAAAATATTCAAAGATTGCCTTGTTGATCGCAACGTTTACACAGACAAATATTTAACGTAGCGTTTTACGCCGTTTAGTGAATTCCTTTTATATTTTATAGATGGTTGTTGCTTTGAACTGTAGCGATGTGCGCGTAGAAAAAAAAACGCGAAGATGTCGACGAATTTGTGTCACTGTATATTGAATCTTCGATAGAAGTTCATAAAGAGCATGCTTCCAAGGTTGTTGAGCAATTCTAACGATTAAGATGAATCGAAGAAACGACCAGTTTAAGAAAATCAATGAGCAATGGTTCGTAGTTATTTTTACATGTTTTTCACGGTTGTTTTTGTCTTTCTTTTATTTTGAAGCTTAATATTTAGTTGTATCTGGAGAAGCAACATGTAGGTAGTGTCTAAGTGAATAAAGGCTACTTAGTCATCACTCCTTTCCTCTCCAGCTTACTGTTTTTAACTGGAGCACCCACCTTCTTGTGTTTTTCTGTCAAAAAATAAAATAATATTAAAATAATAATATTTAAAAACGTTAAAGCTGTGGCAATTACATTATCAAACCAATCCCCTGGAACACCCCTGTAATGCCCCCGAAACTCCCTGAAGCCCCCTGAAGCTTCCTGGGTGATTGAAATGGGTAAAAGTCTGGCAATCACGTTTTTTTTTCTTCAATCACTCAACTTAATTTAAAGCTCTTTTGTCCACTAGGGCACTGCGTGAGCGATTCCAATTGGCACTTACTCTTTGTACAGCGCTTAGATGTCCTCCTCTTCTCCTCTTCTTGGCGTAACGTCCTCACTGGGACAAAGCCTGCTTCTCAGCTTAGTGTTCTATGAGCACTTCCACAGTTATTAACTGAGAGCTTCCTCTGCCAATGACCATTTTGCATGCGTATATCGTGTGGCAGGCACGAAGATACTCTATGCCCAAGGAAGTCAAGGAAATTTCCTTTACGAAAAGATCCTGGACCGACCGGGAATCGAACCCGTCACCCTCAGCATGGTCATGCTGAATACCCGTGCGTTTACCGCCTCGGCTATATGGGCCCTTAGCGCTTAGATGTATTCTATTCTTATTTTACTATATCGAACTGGTTGCCTTTGCGCTGCTGTCACTTTTCTCTCTCGGGGGAAAGAGCAAATGACGAAAAATTGCAAGTGCCGGGGCTGGGATCGATCCCATGACCATCCACTTATGAAGCGAACGTGTAGCCACTACGCTACGGGCCCCGGCTCGGCAGTCTCGTTAACAGTGTAGGTTACGCCAGCATTCAACAAAAAATCTTATTTTGTGAAAAAGTAATTTTAAAACCCTTTGGAGACGGAATTTTCACCCCGGTCTAGAACACGCTTGTTATGGTCGATTTTCTCGGCTGGGCACATATGACCCATTCGTCCCCAAAAAGTTAAACCCTTTGGAGTCGGAGGGGTCATATATGACCCCTACATAGAAACGGCTGTACACATTCACCCATTCGGTTAAAAAGATTACTGTCTTCGGCAAAGTTGTTGCAAATTGAGTCCTCTATTAGGGAAAAATGGGGATATTTATATTTGGGACTGCATTAATATCCTAGAACATCCTGAACATCATGAAATTTGGAAAAACGAAATAATTGACATACCAGTTGTTTCAAAAGCTGAACTTGGATGTGGGTTACGTTTATATCTATTTCATTTAGCTTTCGTCAAGAATATCAAAAGGTGTTTTATAATCTGGGATGTTCTAGTTGTTCCTAATTATCCTTCACTGAAGTCCTTCAAATCTACAAGAATAATTTTATGTATTTTCGCCACAAATAATAGCATCGCATAACCTACTGGGATCCGTGAAGCTGTTGACATCTACAATGTTATTAGAGACAATATAGGGATATTCTAGGTCAGCCAAACTACCTTGGAGTTCAGAACTTCAGGTCTATACTCGTAACAGTAGCCATATCTGTTATACTGAATAACGTTGCATAATCAACCACAGTTACTGGAGCAATCTTGAAGTCTACTAGCTTATTTTAAACCTTGGGGACATTCAGGTTCGCCCAAACTGATTTATAATAAAATCCTTCAAATCTACAAGAATTACTTTATGTGATTTCACCATTAATAACAGTATTGTATAATCTGCTGGGGTCCACGAAGCTCTTGAAATCTCAAATGCCATTTAGAGACACTATAGGGATATTCCAGGTTTGCCAAACTACATTGGAGTTCAGGACTTCAGGTCTACACTCGTAACAACAGCCATATCTGTTATACTGAGTAACGTTGCATATTTATCTGTGGTTACTGGACCAATCTGAAGTCTACTTTTTTATTATATGTAAACCTTTGGGACATTCAGGTTCGTCCAAACTGTTTTATAATGAAGTCCTTCAAATCTACAAAAAAAAAACTTTATTTGTTTTCACCATCAATAATAGCATAGCATTATCTGCTGAGATCCGCGTAAAGCTCTTGAAATCTCAAATATCATTTAGAGGCACTATGGGACTGTTCCAGGTCAGTCAAACTATCTATGGCGACCCAAGTAACAAAAATTCTATTTGGTTTTATTTGTTTTTATGATAGTTTTATCGGAACATTGCATATTCTAGTTGGTCTTATCGGAGTTTCAGCTGAGCACAATTATTCTTCGTCAATATGTGGTTTTAAAAACACCTCCAAGAATACTTGAGGTTCAGTTCATAAAACCATAAACACAACAAGAACTGTTGAACTTATTTTCAGTTTTATAAGCTTCTTGTAGTTATCTTCAATCATCCGTTCTTGATCAAGAGCAACTGTTCTCGCATGAGAACAGTTTGGTACATGAAAAATACAAAACAAAACTCAAGCATCAGATTTTGATTCTCATCGTTCCATTATTGCTGCCAATCAAGAACACCTACCTGGAATCCCAACCGCGACGTGGTGCAGTGCCAAGTTCCTCCGGTTGCAGCATCCGAAATGCGGTGGGTATGGTCATCCAGGACGTCGATTCCCGTGCAATCGGGGTTCCAATCATCGATCTTCAAAATCAACAACTACTTACCTGTTGGAAGTGCTGACCGGAGGAATGAGGCACTGCACCGCATCAAGGCCGGTTATCGAAAAAGGTCTGCCTGGTTGGCAACGGTACCGGGCTGATAAATAAATTCATCGGACGAGATTCAGAAAATCCACCGTGGTGCGATAATTTATTGTTTGTTTACAATTTTGCGTACATGATTTATGACGTTCTTGGCGGAGTTTGCATAAACCTACATCAAGAACGTTATAAACCTAAGTACTCTTGAGTAATATCTTACCCTTGCATAAGATGAAATAAATTTAAGACGTTCTTGATGGAGGACAACCAGGCTGCATTGATAACGTTATAAATCCTAGTATTCTTGAGTTATGTTTTTAGCTCTGGCATGAGTTGAAAGAAATGTAAGATGTTGATTAAAACCATCGATGATGGACCGACCACCGGCCTAGATTTCAATGGAAGCCATGTTGAGAAAACTCATGAACAATGTTCTCATGACCAGGAATTATATTTTTAAATATTTTATTAGTGCATTATAATGGAAGCGCGTTGCAATTTTTGGAAGTATTTTGCAACATATATACGATGAATTTTGCTTGGCATTTGGCATCCTTGTTACACCCCGGAAATATTTCCAATTTGTGAGATAAATTAATCCCGATTACAATAATGTGTCATTTTCATTGTGTTTTTAATTTCAATTTAATTCACCAAACTTTTCTGTCGACATAAAAGCTGCATCAGCAACAACACTGAAAAATTTATTATCGTTTTATCGTGCACTTGAAGAATTCTACAAGGAGAGAGCAATTCGCCTTGAGGACAACTTGGGAAGTACAACAAGTTTTAAGAGAAATTTAAAAACAACTCTCCAAGCGCATCTTAGGATGGGCCTCTTTGATCTTATGGCGGGTTTATGGTTGAGTTGATGTCGTGTTTATGTATGGTTTTAAAGAACAGGTGTTGAAGAATACTTCAAAAGCATTATAAAATTAATTTCGTTACTTGGGGCGCGTGATGGCGAGACATAATTGCCTGCTTCGGTAGGATTTTCATCCACCGCTTAAGGCATCTCCCTCTTTCGTGGCGAGGTTTTTTTCGAATTCCCTTTAAGCCTGATCCGATCAGATGCTATCCGTTGGAGAGTCAGACTGTTCATATTTACCTTCAACTGGTGATCCGATTTATCACGGATTCTGTAGACTGCTTTAACCACTAACAAACCTTAAGGTTAGCAATTGGGTTTTTAAATTTAGAATAATGTATTGTTTTTTTGATTTTATGCGAAAGAGCAGCTTTTTCTGAGTCACTATGATTTTTTTCAGATTTTTAGAACTTCATTTTGATACCTAAAATCAAGAGATTTTTTGAAATCACCTTTTGACAGCTGGGCAACTGCTTGACAGTTCCGCCCAGTACAAAATGCGACTAGGGGTGATTCGACAAATCGCTCCCATACAAACTTCAAACTGATTTTTAAATAGGTTCCCGGGCACCAAAATTCATGAAAATTTGGATTTCGGCTCAGTTTGACATGCAGATTCAGAATATGGAATATCTCAACATCGCTAAAGAAGCCAATTGCTCCAAATGCTTGGCACGGTAAAGGCTGGGTATGCTGCGCAATTCAGATCCCATTGTGATCCACTAGCCTCTGCCCAGCAACTCCTATCCCTACCTCCACGCGGTACCGGCCGGAAACTATGAGCAACCTTAGGGAAGATCGGGTAACCAACCCCGGTGGGAACTTTGGTCATAGGCTGACAGGGAAGGGGGGGTTTGCTTCGGCAAACCTGGGCGTCTGTTCTACAGGAGGAGCGGCTCACAACAGCGTCTGATCCCCATGTTAGGGGCGGCTGATTTACGTCCGAGTGCCAGGGAAGGACTCTAAGCTCAACTGTGCACTATGGTCCTCCGGAAAGTAGGGGGTTGGTGTCAGGCCCTACGAGCCAGCCGTTTTTTAACCATTGTAACGGAAAATCAGCAACAGAATAATACGAACCGAGACCAACGGCAACGACCCCAGCGAACAAAAAGGACTTGCGATTGGAAACTCGGTACGTGGAACTGCCGATCTCTCAACTTCATTGGGAGCACCCGCATACTCGCCGATCTACTGAAGGACCGCGGGTTCGGCATCGTAGCGCTGCAGGAGGTGTGTTGGACAGGATCCATGGTGCGATCGTTTAGAGGTAATCATACCATCTACCAGAGCTGCGGCAACACACGCGAGCTGGGAACAGCTTTCATCGTGATGGGTGATATGCAGAGGCGCGTGATCGGTTGGTGGCCGATCGACGAAAGAATGTGCAGGTTGAGGATCAAGGGCCGATTCTTCAACTTCAGCATAATAAACGTGCACAGCCCACACTCCGGAAGTACTGATGATGACAAGGACGCATTTTACGCGCAGCTCGAACGCGAGTACGATCGCTGCCCAAGCCACGACGTCAAGATCATCATAGGAGATTTGAACGCTCAGGTAGGCCAGGAGGAGGAATTCAGACCGACGATTGGTAAATTCAGCGCCCACCAGCAGACGAACGAAAACGGCCTACGACTCATTGATTTCGCCGCCTCCAAAAATATGGCCATACGTAGCACCTTTTTCCAACACAGCCTCCCTTATCGTTACACCTGGAGATCACCACAGCAGACGGAATCTCAAATCGACCACGTTCTGATTGACGGACGGCACTTCTCCGACATTATCGACGTCAGGACCTATCGTGGCGCCAACATCGACTCCGACCACTATCTGGTGATGGTCAAACTGCGCCCAAAACTCTCCGTCATCAACAATGTACGGTACCGGCGACCGCCACGGTACAACCTAGAGCGACTGAAGCAACCGGATGTCGCCTCAGCATACGCACAGAATCTCGAAGACGCGTTGACAGACGAGGGCGAGCTCGATGAGGCCCCTCTAGAGGACTGCTGGAGTACAGTGAAAGCAGCCATCAACGACGCAGCCGAGAGCACCATCGGGTACGTGGAACGGAATCGACGGAACGAATGGTTCGACGAAGAGTGCAGAACGGTTTTGGAGGAGAAGAACGCAGCGAGGGCGGTAATGCTGCAGCAAGGGACTCAACAGAACGTGGAACGTTACAAACAGAAGCGGAAACAGCAGACCCGCCTCTTTCGGGAGAAAAAGCGCCGCCTGGAAGAAGCGGAATGTGAAGAAATGGAACTGCTGTGTCGTTCCCAAGAAACACGGAAGTTCTATCAGAAGCTCAACGCATCCCGCAACGGCTTCGTGCCGCGAGCCGAAATATGCAGGGATAAAGACGGAGGCCTCTTGACGGACGGACGTGAGGTGATCGAAAGGTGGAAGCAGCACTTCGATCAGCACCTGAACGGCGTGGAAAACGTAGACACGGGAGCCCACGGCAATGGAGGAAACGACGACGCCAGTGCAGCGGAGGACGGAAATGAACCAACTCCCACGCTGAGGGAAGTTAAGGATGCCATTCACCAGCTCAAAACCAACAAAGCAGCTGGTAAGGATGGTATCGCAGCTGAACTCATCAAGATGGGCCCAGAAAAGTTGGCCACCTGTCTGCATCGGCTGATAGTCAGGATCTGGGAAACCGAACAGCTACCGGAGGAGTGGAAGGAAGGGATAATCTGCCCCATTCACAAGAAAGGCGACCATTTGGAATGTGAGAACTTCAGGGCGATCACTATTTTGAATGCTGCCTACAAAGTGCTATCCCAGATCATCTTCCGTCGTCTGTCACCTAAAACAAACGAGTTCGTGGGAAGTTATCAAGCCGGCTTCATCGACGGCCGGTCGACAACGGACCAGATCTTTACCGTACGGCAAATCCTCCAGAAATGCCGTGAATACCAGGTCCCAACGCATCACCTGTTCATCGACTTCAAAGCGGCATACGACAATATCGACCGCGCAGAGCTATGGAGAATCATGGACGAAAACGGCTTTCCTGGGAAGCTGACTAGACTGATCAAAGCAACGATGGACGGTGTGCAAAACTGCGTAAGGGTTTCGGGTGAACTATCCAGCTCATTCGAATCTCGCCGGGGACTGCGACAAGGTGACGGACTCTCATGTCTACTCTTCAACATCGCTCTGGAAGGTGTGATGCGACGAGCCGGGCTCAACAGCCGGGGAACGATTTTCACAAAATCCGGTCAATTTGTTTGTTTTGCGGACGACATGGACATTATAGCTAGAACATTTGGAACGGTGGCAGAACTGTACACCCGCCTGAAACGCGAAGCTGCAAAGGTCGGACTGGTGGTGAATGCCTCAAAAACAAAGTACATGCTGGTAGGCGGAACCGAAAACGACCGGATCCGTCTGGGTAGGAATGTTACGATAGACGGGGATACTTTCGAGGTGGTGGAGGAATTCGTCTACCTCGGATCCTTACTGACGGCTGACAACAACGTGAGCCGTGAAATTCGGAGGCGCATCATCAGCGGAAGTCGGGCCTACTACGGGCTCCAGAAGAAACTGCGGTCAAAAAAGATTCACCCACGCACCAAATGCACCATGTACAAAACGCTAATAAGGACGGTGATCCTCTACGGGCACGAGACATGGACCATGCTCGAGGAGGACCTACAAGCACTCGGAGTTTTCGAGCGACGCGTGCTAAGAACGATCTTCGGCGGTGTGCAGGAGAACGGTGTGTGGCGGAGAAAGATGAACCACGAGCTTGCTGCACTTTACGGCGAACCCAGCATCCAGAAGGTGGCCAAAGCCGGAAGGATACGGTGGGCACGGCATGTTGCAAGAATGCCGGACAACAACCCTGCAAAGCTGGTGTTTGCAACTGATCCGGTAGGCACAAGAAGGCGTGGAGCACAGAGAGCACGATGGGCGGACCAGGTGGAGCGTGACTTGGCGAGCATCGGGCGTGATCGAGGATGGAGAGCGGCAGCCACGAACCGAGTATTGTGGCGTACTATTGTTGATTATGTCTTGTCTTAATGATGTTGAACAAATAAATGTATGTATGTATGCTCCAAATGCTTGCTTCAGTTCTCTTACTCTTTATTCGTAGCTGCCACCAGAAATCCATCCCGCTTCTAGAATTCCTATAGCAATGGGTTCTTCTGGTCGCCAATGTAGTACTTGTTCAGTTGACAGTTCTGATAATAATCCCCTACGTCCAGATAAGCAAGGCCTACTCAGTTTTTTACCTAACTACCACACAAACCTTCAATTTGCGCCAGCTCAGTTTTTAATCGATTGAGATGAAACTTTCACAGATTGTTCTTCTCATCTAAAGGCACGATTCCAGAGGGTATTTTTCTTACTTTTTCATATTTGGACCAGTCTAATAACTGTACTAGCTCAGCAAGACTAATAAGTCCAGGTCAAAGAGATCCCTTTTTAGGTTCCACATTGTGACTGCACTTTAGCGTCCATTCGTCATTTCTCTTCCGTGTCGCATGTGACTCAAAGATATGTGTCGGTATAATTTAGCATAGGTTAGTATACACGCCCGCCATCACTTAATAAATGTTAATTTCCTTTGAAACGGGTGCCAGCTAGCTACCGATACAAGCCACTTAATTGCGCGTTCCGACGATTAATCATGCGCAACGGAACCCAACGTTACCCTCGTTTTTGCTGCAACCGCTACGTTGCGTTGATGCAGTACCTATAGAACAATTACGCCTATTATCAAATAATCACCTACATATCAGGTTACTTGCTCTATATGGAGCAGGTAGTGGGCGATCAATCAAATGTCTTTGCTATGCCTACTTTTACTCAAGTTGCAGAAGTGGGGGTTGCCCGCCCGGGAACTCGTTTACGAGGCGTGTAAAAAACCACACATTCTGGCCACCTCAAGTGTTGCATGGCATTCAGCGCTCGATTGCGGTATACCGGTGTACTAAGTCGTATCGATATCACCACATGAACAAAAATTCAAGTCTTCGGTCTGGGGAAATCACACACTGAACGAAAGGGGTAATAAATAGCACTCAAGCTAGTTACTGGGAAGATATGAATGTTTGGGGGAAACCCTTTTCAGTTTTAACCTCCTTTAGTGCATTAGCTGACGCGCACCACGCTGGCGTAGAATACGCTTTTATACATTCCAGTCTGGGTCATAAGGTCGTTTTCAGCGGTGATCCATTTGTTAGGTCCAAAATTTATAACAACGATGTTTTGAAAGTAGACGATTCTGTTCTCTAAAATTAAACGAATTCACGAAGGTAGCTCATGGTTATGGAAAGAGTCCAGGTATTCATATAGCAATCATAAGATTCAAGAAAATACAAGTGATCTAAAAAAAATGTTCTCTTCAAGGGATTCCTTCAGCAGTTTTGCTGGGAATTCTTCTAGAAGTTCCTTCTGAAAACCTCTAGAAGATCTCCCGGGAATTCCGGGAGTTTCCACCGTAAAATCTCGTGACCCCCGGGTATTCCTCTAGGAGCTCCACTGGGAAATCCATTATGAGTTCATCCGGGAATTCCTCTACGAGTCCCTCCTGGAATTCATCTGATAGTTCTTCGGACAAGTCCTGTAGAATTTAGTCCAGGAATTTCAGGAGTTTGGAAGTTAGTCCAGGAATTCCAGGAGAATCCCCGGGAAATCCTTTAAATTACGAGAGTTTCCTCCGAGAATTCCTCTAGGAGTTTCTGCGGGAATACTCCACTGAGGGTTCACTAGCAGTTCATTCGGACATTCTTCTAGGAGCTCCTTCTGGAATTCCTTTAGGAGTTGATCCGGGTGTTTCTCTTGGAGTTCCTCCGGGATTTCATCTAGAAATTTCTCTGAGAACTCCTAAAGGAGTTCCTCCGAAAAATCATCTAGGACTTGTTCCAGGAATTCCTCTAGGAGTTCCTCGAGGAGTATCTAAAAGAGTTCCTCCGGAAATTGCTCTAGAAGTTTCACCGAGAATTCCTTCAAAAGTTTCCACTACGAAATGGTCCATATATGCTTTCGGGAATTCCTCAAGGACTTGCTCAGGAAATGCCTTTAGGAGTTTCACTTAGAATGCTTTTAGGCTTTTCCACTTTGAGTGGATCTATGAATTCCTCTGGGAATTTCTCTAGGAGTAATACTGGTAATTTCCCTACGATCTTCACAGGGAGTTTCTTTTTGGGTTCCTCCGAAATTTCTTCTTGGAGTTCCTCCGGAAATTCCTCTAGAAGTTTATCTGGGAGAATTCCTTTGGTAATTCCTCTAGAACTTGCTCCGGAAATTCTTGTAGGAGTTCCACTGAGAATGTCACTGGGAGTTCATCTATGAATTTCTCTGGAAATTTATCTAGGAGTTCTACTGGAAATTTCCTTAGTAGTTCCACTAGGAATTTCCCTGTGTTCTTCCCAGACTTTCTGTAGGAGGTCTTCCGAGACTTTTTTATGAGCTTTTCTGGGGAATTTCTCTTGGAGTTCCTTCGAAAATTTCTGTACGAGTTCCCCTGTTTTTTTTTTATATTTTCATTAACGATCTTTTACTGGAAATTCCGCTATTGAGTCTACTGAGAATTCTTCTTGAAGTCCCTCCGAGAATTTCTCTACAAGTTATTCCGGAAATTCCTGTAGGAGTTTCCACTAGGAGTTCCTCTAGGAATTCTTCCGGGAATTGCTCTAGGAGTTCTACTGGAATTTTCTTTAGGATTAGGAGTTCCACTGCGAATTCGTCTACGAGTTGCTCCGGCATACTCTTTAGAATTTCATCATAAAATTCCTCTAGAAGTTTCTCCAAGAATTCCTCTTGGAGCTCCACCGGAAGCTCCTCCGGAAGTTTTACCAAGAGTCCTCCGGGAATTCCTCTAAGAGCTTCCACTTCGAGTTCACCTATGTATTTTTTAGAGCATTCATTTAGGACTTGCTCCGGAAATTCCTCTATTCTAGTTCCACTCTAAGAATGCTTTTAGGAGTTTCCACTTAGAGTTCATCCATGAATTCCTCTGGGAATTTCTCAAGGAGTTTTAGTGGCAATTTCTCTAAGAGTTCCACTGGGAATTCCTCTGGGTTTTTTCCGAGAATTTCTCTAGGAGATCGTCTGAGAATTTCTCGTGGAGTTCTACTGGGAATTTCAAAAAGTAGTTCCACTGGGAGTTTATCTTTGGACTCCTTCGGAAACTTCTCTACGAGTTCCACTGGCAATTCTTCTATTGCTTCTACTGGAAGTTTCTCTAGGAGTTCTTTTGGGAATTCCTTTAAGAATTCCTCAAAAAATTTCGCTGGCAATTCCTCTTGGAGTGTCCACTGCGAGTTCCTTTATGAATCATCCCTTAGGGAATTGCTCTAGGAGATCTACTGGTAAATTCTATAGGAGATCCACTGGGAATTCCCTTTGAATTCTTCCGGGTGTTTCTCTAAAGTTTTTACTGGGAATTTTGTTACCAACCGTTTGGGTAACAATGACTTGTGTGGTGGAAATGCTAGCTGTTGGTTCAGAGCATGTTATTGTTATTGTTTTTTTTATTGAATATTGTATATTTATATTATTTATTTAAATGTCTAAGTGTATAATAAATGTTGGTCTCCACAGGTTTGTGTTTGAGTTATGTTTATTTTACGCTTAGTAGTTTAAGGTGTCTCTTTATTTATTTATTTGTTCATTCATTTATTTATTTAATTATTTTGTTCTGTTCATATATTCCGATTGTAGATTTGTTTATTATTCAGATGCTTTATTTATCTATTTATTTATTTATATTTACTTATTTTTTCTATTTATTTATTTATTTATTCATTTATTTGTTTACGTATTTACTATTCAATATTAGATGCTTTATTTACATATTTATTCAGATTGATTTATATACAATTACTAGATTATTTATTTACAAAAAAAAGGAAAACAAGTGTCCGTCAGGTTTTGTTAAGGCATTGCATGTGGCCACAATCGGAATTTTAACTTAAATTCACAAGACACCTTGATTAATATAATTTGTTTAGAGTGTAAGTGGCTGTCATCATCATCATCTTCAGATCTGTCACCAAGATGAAGAATATCTGGATGGAATAAGGAGTGGGTCTCAGGGTGGTGGAAGACGCCCCCCCCCCCCCTCTACACTCTCTCCACACCTCCGCCCCCTTATTGGGGACTATAAATGACATGGCGGAATTTGGAGAAGCTCTCTTATAGTTTTGGTCCGGAGAAGTGATGAACGCGACGGTCCGGTTTTGTCCGCAATATTATAAACCGGTTGAGTTCCTTGTGTTAGTGATTAAAACTTAAACTAAAAATAATCCTAACAAATTTCAATTCGATTAAATGTTAAAAAATCTCTACAGCTAAAACGTCACAAACAGTATACAACATTAAAGTTTTAATAGTACGGATCTTTGTGTGCCATCACCACAACGGTTGGTTAATTAGACACCTTTCAATATAAAGTTAATACCAACTGAGTTAGGCTACCAAAGATCACCAAACGTACGAAAAGTTCGAGCGAGTGTGGTGATTTTGAACTGCAGTGTGTGAAACGGTCGGAAGTGGTAAGAAGAAAGGGAATCCTCGCGTTAGGACTACCCCGTGACGTTCCGTAAAGTCTGTACCTTACCAATGAACAATGGTGTCAGCTCGCTCGAACCCCGACCCAGTAAAAGTGCACGAATTGGTACCGCTCTCCGGACCCTGTGGAACAATGGCCGTAAGCTAACCAGGCCTAACCGTCAAGCTACCCCCCCCCCTTCTTCTTTTATGAGGATGAGTTTGTGAAGATGGCTGAAGCAGTGAAGAAGAAGCCGAATAACCGTAAGATCACCCGAAACATCCGGAATTCCAGCATCAACAGCCTACCGGATCATCAGCAGCAGCAACGGCCGCAACGTACCGGTGAGCTCGTCCCAAAACTATCTTGTACATGAACCTTATGTAAAACCGTTACAATACACACACACATACATAACCTCGAAGTTTTTCTAGTTCCATTAATAATAAATTTGTATGGCTCCTCTGAACCACAGTTTGTATTAGTTTTGATCGTAGAAATCTTGTTTTCCGTTGTCCGTTCCGTTTTGTATATATTTTCCGCCTTTTTACCACACCTATATCCCAGGAATTCTCCAAGACCACCTTAATGACCCTGAGATCCAGGTAATCAAAAGAGGCCTTGAGCGCCCACCCCGGAAGCAGCCGTCGGCTGAAGACCAGCAGCTTGGGGCTTTGGCCGATTCCCGTCTGGAATCTGGCGAGCATTAGTACCTGGCTCGAAGAGAATCGTTTCAATTTCTCTAGGAGTTCCACCGCGAATTCGTCTTGAAGTTCCTCCAGGAATACCTCTAGCAGTTCTTCCGGGAATTCCTGTAGGAGTTCCTGTAAGAGTTCCTTCGGCAATTCTTTCAAGAGTTACTCCGGGAATTCCGCTAGGAGTTCATCCAGGTATTTATTACGTGAATTCCTTCGAAAGTTCCAATTGCTCCAGGATTTCCTTCTGGAATTCTTTCAGGAGTTACTTAGGGAAATGCTTCAGGAGTTCCTAAAGGAATCGCTCCAGGATTTGCTCCAGTGATTCCTCCGGAAATTGCTCTAGGAGTTCCTTCGATAATTTCTCCAGAAGTTACTCAGAAACTTGCTCCAAGAGTATCTGCGGGAATTCTTGCAGGAGTTCCTCCGAAAATTTCTCCAGGAGTTCTTCCGGGAATGGTTCCCGAATCCCGTTTGTTAGTTTTAAAATAAATCATAGTCATTGGGGTGGAAATCCTCTCGAAGTTTCTCCAGAGACTCTTCTGGGAGTTCCTCCGAGAATTCTTCTATTTTTTGGGAATTTTTGCGGGATTTCCTCCGCGAATTTCTCCGGAAGCTTCTCTAGGAGTTCCTCTAGAAAATTTTCGAGAAGTTCCAACGATTTCACGTTTCTCCGAGAATTTCTCCAGGATTTCCTCCTAGACTGCCACCAGGAGTTCCTCCGGGCAATTTTTCTAGGAGTTCCTGCGAGAATTCTCCCAGAGATTAATCCGAAAATTTCTTCGGAAGTTCGTCTAGGAGTACCTTTGAGAATTTCTCCCAGAGTTCTTCCGGGATTTTATCCATGAGTTCCTCCGGAAATTTCCCCAGAAGTTCCTACGTGAAATCCTCCGCGAGTTCCGTCAAGAGATCTTCCTGGATTTGGGTGATGGTGAGCAATCGATAAGCTTTTCAGCGCAAACCGTCGTTTTGTTCTCCAGATTTAAGCTTTTGAAGCTTTTGAAAATTTGGGGTGTGGCTTCGTCATATATTCACCTTAAGTTAATGATTTACTTTTAATATAATTTGATCGAATTTTGAAGCTTGAATAAGTGCAACCGTCTTATATGCATGTGATCATTTATCCACATTTTTTTCGCATCGTGAAAGGTTGAAAATCAAATATAGCCAATTTGAAGTACTATAGCCAGAACTGGTACAGCAACAGACACAGAGAAACAGACGTCACATTCAACTCGCTCTCCATCATCACATGTAATGGTTGATTCAAATATGTGTTAATCTTACATAGTTTTTGCTCCTGTTTGACGTTTTTTATGTTACTCTGCGCTATATGGAGTTACTTAAGTCATGAGTTTGTTGCATGATCGGCTTTGCTGGTATAAATTATTATTTAGAGAAAATTGATAGTAACAGTATATCAAGATATGTACAAGAGGGCAAATGTTAGTTATATCTAAGCAAGAAATTCTAATCGGCTTTTCACACAGACAAACATACGTCTCACTCTACTCAGTTCCCATCGTTTCCCTTTTTAACGGAATATTCAAATATTCCGCAATTCGTAAATCGCTCGCTCATGGCGCTTTTGCTTTCGCTTTTGCTCCTGTTTAACGTTTGCTCACTACCGCCATCTACTCAGTGGGTTTGTGTACCACAGTATAATTCAGTAACAAATTTTGAAAACGACGTATAATCAATGCTGTAGCATTGATTATACGTCGTTTTCAAAATTTGTTACTGAATTAGCATTGGGCGATTATGTTTGCGTGACGATGATTTTCATCGCATTTTGTTCCAAGTGATACGTCTGTTTGTTTGTGCTTTTCGTGCAAAAAAACTTGTTTCTTACTAATGGTAAAAGATATTTGTAGAAAAATTGTTCGGGTTTTCCACTAAAGATTACCAAGATATATCAAATATGGTTTGACATGTAGTCTCTAAAATCAAAGGGAACAGAGGTTATCTATTTTCCATCGTTTCGGCGCTAAGTATTTTGCCTTCTTTGTCTTCTGCGTAAAATACATTGCGCCGAAACGTCAGAAAATAGATAACCTCTGTTTCCTTTGATTTGAGAGAATGCATGCCAAACCACATTTGATAGCAAACATTACAGTCGATAAATCAAGATTTTTAAGATATCTTGTAGAAAATTTTGTTTAAAATTAAGGACAAGATATTTGAAATACTCAGCACAAATTTTGTCGAGCACAAATCAAACGAATCTGGCTGCAAATGTAACTCAATGTTTACTTTGCGGAAGCCAGCATCATGTTACATTTTCAGCCAGATACGTTTGACGGTTCTCTAGATTTGTGCTCGAGAAAATTGGAGCCACAGAGAAACAGGCGTCACACTCTGATCGCTTCCCATCGACCACCTTTTTAAAGGCTAATTCAAATATTCAGTAGTTGGTTGATTGGCCACTCGCGGCGCTGGCATCGTGTTTGCTCCTGTTTGACGTTTGCTCACTATCGCCACCTACACTGAACGAAAACCCCCGCCATAAATTGAATGATTTTGCTTCATCCGAGCCCCATGCCTTTTTTTCCGACAAGATTCGGATGATTTTCATCCGATTGAGCTTCCTTCAAAATCAAAACAATATGAATGTTTACCCCCTCGAAAAAAAGATGACGGATAAAAGAATGATTATCATTCTTTTTCTGAGTAAATTTAGTGTGGGGTGATTTCATGCATTACAAATTTTATAAATTAAAATAAATAATTAAAACACCAATTTCGAACAGATTTTATCACTTAATAACCTAGTCTATTAAATGTTTCGAGATTTGTTGATTTTTTCCGGTGAAAAAAGACTTTCCAAATCGTTTTGGCATAACGTTTCGGCCTACTTCATTCAGCCATCATCAGATACAAAACGTTTGTTCTCCACCACTGTGGTCTATCTAATCTAGTTTATTGAAGTTTTTACAAAATATGTACTTAAAACTTTAGGTTCATTGGATCCGGCCATATCTCAGGATGCGATTTTGGACGCATATTTCCTGTAGAAAAATATCAATTCCTCGATCAATAATGTTTATAAAATTCTTTAATAACCCTAAAATGATTCATTCTTACCTTGCGTGAAGTTTTAATCACAACACTTGTATATTCCCGGCTCCTGTGGGTCAGTCCGGAACCAAACAAACGAAATAATTTTTGAACAAACTATCAAAATTCGCCATACTGGTTTTGAAGAATGACATGTTGATCTAGAATTGAATGATTTTCGGAATGGAACATAGAGAGAAAAGCTTTCAGATGTTTTTGTGGTGATAATCAGTCACAACAAACCCCAAGCGATAAATCGTTCATTATCCGTGTCAACTCTAATATGATAACAGGATGATTTCCATTCTGTAGGATGGAGAAAAATCATTCAAAATTCGGATTCTGAAGATTTGCACCTCATTGAATGAAGAATCATTCTTTGTACGGCGGGGGTTTTCGTTCAGTGTATTGGTGGCCCGGCCAAACACAGTACGTTTAGCATTGGGCGATTACGTTTTCGTGACGTTTTTTAAATTAAATTTATTCTAAGGGTCTGTTCCAATTGGAGAATTAAAATTAGTTTTCACTTAAACTTGACAGTTCGATAATTATTTCCTTAGGAGAACTGTGGATCTGTCAAACTTAAGTAAACATTAATTTTTATTCATCAATTGGAACAGACCCTAAGTGTCACGTCTGTTTCTCTGTGTTGGAGCTATGTAGAAAAGCCCTCTCAGAATGGAATTTCAGATTTTCCCGATTTTCTTATCTTCAAGGTCACTTTTCCCAATTATTTAAGTAGGTCATTTTATCGTTGTTTTGCTTAACGAAAAGTTGACGTTTTTCTAACGTAATGGCAAAAAGATTTTTTTGAATCCGTTGACCATTTCCATACCTATTCGTGACATACAAACAACATTCTAATTATATTTATACATATAGATGTGGTTAAATAAAATTGTAACATTCAATCAAGTAAAACTTGATCCTGATATCTTAACAGTTGTAGTCATTGGAGCGGTAGGGAGTCAACATCCCTGCTGCCTTTAAATTGTAAACACATTTAAATGTTTACTCGCTTCAGATATCTATAAAGCAACAACAACAACTCACTTAATATTACTACCAGAACGTTGCTCTGGTGGTGCTTACTCGTGAATCCACCCACGTTCCAACTCGAACGCAACGCATATGTCTTTTACCGTTATCTTTTGTTACAACGCTCGATTCACGAGAAGCGTCACGTGTAAGCGTGAAGGGCGTTTACGTCGACGACGTTTTGAATTGAGAGAATGAAAACATTTCTTTTTAGTCTGGTTCCTGATATGTTTACATTGAGTTTTTGTTTACATATACGGTACCTTTCTATAACTCATTAGAAATGTTCTCTCAGCGTTAATTTTTTTAATGCTTTGGACTTATGAGCTTTAGTCTTTCGAAAATTATTTTGATGTTTTCTGTTTTATATAGGTATCAATAACCAAACGCTTAACAATGGATTAAGATCTGTAATTTTGATAATTCTGTTGAATTGAACAGAACTCACTTATTTCAATTCAGAAAATCGCAACATCTTTTCACAACAAGAATATGTGACCTTCAACTAACACGATGCAGTCTGCTGATCCACGCGGTAGCTGCCTACTGTTACGATACAACTGTCACGACCTATTCCCGTCGCCGCCGCACCATCAACGATATACCCGAATAGAAATTCGAAAGTAAAAATACTAGATACGAAGACGTGATTTCCATCCATCCAGCACGTCCTGATTAGTTTCGCGGGAAGGCCATGTATTCACTGAGTCGTACGAGGCTTTATCAAATCAATGAACAGGATCATCCGCATTCCGCAGGGTAAATATCTGATATGCCGTTGATCGTCCTTCATGGAAATTGTCTCACGAAGCGGTTTCAAGCTGTTGAACCGCAACAGTATGTTGGACGGTTGAATTCAGGAGGGTAACTTTTCTGAGTAATTAGCACACTCTAGTCTGCGGCGCAGACTCGTACTCTTCTTATAACTTGTGCAAAGTATCGAATAAGCTTCATCCTCCCATATCATATCCTTATTATGAGAATTTGGTTGATTATGATAGACTTGAATATGCATCAATAGTAAATTCTACTGTGAGACTAATACATTGTTTTATGCGGGTGGACACGCTCGAACAAATCCAGGTGAGGTACGGTATGAAACAGGTTCTTTCATCACCTGAAAAATATCTTACCTGTGTGTAATAGGTCACATTACCGCATCACTATATCTTGCATGGCGGCCAGAGACCACCTACTCGCGGAGCACCAGACCAGCTAGGCATGAATCGTCCCAATGTCATTCTGCCGTCACTCTGGGTCACAACCACAAGCTTTGTAAGTTTTATTGTGTCGTCGTCGCGCCGGACGGAGTTCCTCTAAAACGGTAGTTTAGCAGGTAACAACTATCTGGTGAATATCTCTGCATGTGCCGGCACACGCGAGTAGGAATTCCTTTGGACGGGCGATTAAATGACAAATCGTTTGTTTATTAGGTTTACTATTTACTAGCAGCCGGAGTATTTGCAATGGAAATGGAAAAAAATGTCGTGACTACCGGGACGACGAATCCGCAGACTTTGCTAAAAATGCAAAATTGTTCAGCATTTGAAACGGCACGCGCTAGATGCCATTGATAAATACAGACGATTACCGCATAATGCGGTATGCATCTTTGCCGAAAACAAGCTGAAGCAACAGCATGATTGACTTACAAATCGTTGTTTCAAACAGTGACTGACCAAAGAATTAATGCTTAGGCTTCGCATCTTTCCGGTTGAGTGACCCCCAGGAAATAATCGCCAAGATTTCCGTAGACTGTCGCTTCCGGAATCCCCAAGTACATAGCATGTTCAAATATAAAAGAGGGTAACAAGGAATGAACTCACCTTCAGGGATGGCAAAAATACTGTTTTCTCTTTTCCGTTCATCGATACTGGCAGTAAAATAAAAACAAAACAACGGCAGCACCAATACCATCAGACGCCGCGCCGACGGCAGTCAAGCAGACGCTTGATGGGCTCATTCAAATATTACGTAACGCAAAATTTGACAGTTTTAGACCCCCTCCCTCCCCCACGTAACAAATTTTGTATGGGAAATTTTGATTTTTTGTATGAAGCGTAACACAGCGCTAGACCCCCTCCCACCCCTTATAGCGTTACGTAATATTTGAATGAACCCGATGGTTTTCGCTTCCCCACGAAAATATTTATGAGCAGTCATGCTGAGGCGGGTGATTGCGAAAAATGTCAAATATTTTCAACTGCTAATAACTCACTTGTTTTAATAAATAATTAAAATCAATTTTCATAAATAGCTAGAGCACACTCCTAGCTTTGTGATGCATGTAAAAAAGTTTGTCTAGAAGCGGTTTGAAGCGCAGAAAAATGCGAAAACGGAAGAGACAGAAATTTTTGTCGTCGTTGTGGTCGAGTACTGGCGCTCTCGCGCTTGGAAACCGTTTCGAGGAAGAAGGCTGCAGGAAAAAAATGTAATGACATTTATTTTTCGAACAGTTTGAGTTTGGCTGGGCGTATGATGTTCATGTGGAAAAATGTCAAATGTACAGCCGGTAACCGTTTTTTCCAGTACATTTCTCATCCCTGCACCTGATACAGGTACTCTTCGATATAACGTACAAAAAAGTTTTCTCTTTGTACGTTATATCGAAGTGTACGTTATATCGAAGCAGAGAAAAATTTATTATTTTTTATGCTAGTATTGATGTATTCGACGTAAAATTAATCCTAAATAATGATTTCGGTGAAATTTACAAAACCAATAATGAAAAACTTGAGTTTTGACGAAAAAGTCATTTCGTTTTTTGTGCTTCGATATAACGTACATTTTGCTTCGATATAACGTACACTAAATTTTTCCCCAAATTGCGCTAGTTCTGGGTAACAAGGCTATTCGTTTTTGGTACGCCGCGTTTTGGTACCTTTGGAGAGTTTCTGGTCGGTTTACCCTAACTTGCTCCTGATTTTCGGGTGTGTGACTCGTGTGTTGCAAGTGCTTATTTCGGAAATTACACATTTCAAACGAAAATGTTGCTTTTGATGATTGTTTCTCTTTGTTTATTTTGCACAATATTATACGTAGCAAAGAAGCAGTGTCGATGTCTTATGCGCATTTTTGCCATGAACAAATCAATAAAACAAAAACATTGGACGCCATGTTGAACCGAATGCTGGGATACTGATTTTGGCCCTTCGTCATCCCCTGGGTCAAAGGCCAGTCGTCATAACAGGCAACATCAACGCTTGGGCTTGGGCGGTTTAATGGGGTAGCGGTCGCATAAACTCATGAAGGCTCTGGCTAAGCCAAACCTAGGCATCGCCAACGAAGATAGCTAGCACCAGCACGTATCGCAGGGACATAAGTGCCCCGCACAATGCATACGTAACGTTTGCGTGTGCGTGACAGTAGTTTGACACATTTCCCATAGGAAAACTGTAAAAAAACGCAAACCTCGACGGAACGGACGCTGTGCTCCAGGCTTTATCGACGTCACTTTTTACAGTCCTGTGCTGATGAGCAGAGATTGAAAATGGTGAAAATCAAGGTTTGAAATGTTTTCATCGTGAAGCAACTCGCGAGTGAAAAACCAAAAAAAAACGACTTACTCACGGTTCCTAGAGTAAGCCGTGTGTGAGTTTACTCGCACTCGCCTGCTTCATGAGTATCATAACGGCTCCAGAGGCACGTTATCCTCCGTTTGGGACATTTGTGCTTCATGAGTATGACGTAAAACAAACACAAAAATACTCACGAGTTTATGCTCGGGAAGAACTAGGGGAGGTGCGGAAGTGCGTTTTATTGCGATCTTAATGGCAATTATCCATCATAAAGTAATGTTTTGTGCTTCATTGCTCCTGAAAAGCAGAACTGTCAGCCGTGTAAACGGTTTTTTCATTGAACTGTAAAATCCTCAAAGCGGCTTTGCGAATCAAGACGAGTGCGTACTAGCTTCATTAGATTGCGATTGAAGAAGAAGTGCGAATATATTCAGGCGTCTGTTGTTCACGAGTAGGTTTGTTTTGCGTTTGTGTCTGCTCAGCTGCAATCCTCACTATTTTTCATCCCTGATCTGGACAGTGAGGAAGTACCTACCCCGTCCAAGAAGGAGTGCAACGCGCAGATAAAGGTTTCGCGATTGTTAAAATCAATGGAACTTTTATTTGTAGCTGCAATTCACCCTCTGTTGGACAAGGTGACGGAGCAGTTAACTGATCAAAGACCAGCCATTATAGCCGGCTATTTCAACGCTTGGGCGGTCGTATGGAATAGCCGACTAACAAACCCAAGGGGTAGCAGCCTATTTGAAGCTATGGCAAAGCTGAATGTAGACATCGCCATCAAAGGGAATGTCAGCTACCATAAGAAAGGTCGAGAGTTCTTCGTAGATGAACATTCTGTAGCCCCACAGTGACCATCAAGCAATCCGGTACCATATCGGAGGCAAGACGCAGCCGGAGTCAAATGGAACTCAACCTAACGAGCGGTGGTGGAAGATAGTGAACTTCAATGAGAAAGTGTTCGAAGAAGCTCTGAGGCTGGAAGGAAACTGGACCTCAGTTTAGACCAGCTAATTGCGACTCTATCCCGAGCGTGAGATGCAACCATGCCAAGACTCTGTCAGCGCCCAGATTATAGATGGAATCCGACGATTGATGATCTGCGTGCCCAGTGTTTCCGAGCTAGAAGAAGGATGCTAGGGTGGCGAAAGGCAGGAAAGGAGGTTGCCCTATAGGGCAGCAAGAGCTGAAAACTTGTTGTGACGATCTCTGCCGCCAGGCCAACGAGAATCCATGGGGTAGCGCATACAAAGTAGCCATTTCTAAGCTAAAAGGTCCTACGGTACCACCCAACAGGTGCCCGGAAAAGATGAAACACATAATCAAGGCACTGTTTCGGATGCACGAGCCGGCGGTTTGTCCGCCCACACCGCACGGTGTCAAAATTTCGATTATTATCGAACATTCATGTACCTCAGATTTTTCTTCGGAAATGATTAGTATTTGGGCTATATATTCAGAATCGGAAAACTAGAAAATATTTCATCGGTGAAAATTTTTCCATACATTTTGTATGGGACGTTTTGTGGGCTAAAATAGTAATTATTTATTTTTAGTATGGGAAATAGCCAAAAACTCAGCTAACTCAAATTTTCCCCGATAGAATATTTTCAAACTTTGCATTTATACATTATAGCCGAAATTCTAACATTCTATGAAGAAAAATCCGAGGTACATGAAAGTTCGATAATAATCAAAATTTTGACACCGTGCACCGTACGCTGATCAGGATGTCCACGACAAAGAAATCAGGATAACTAAGGAAAGCTAATCGCGGTAACGAAAGAGTTGCCAACCGAAAATGCTCGAGGACCGGACGGAAGTCTAAATGTCGCTCTCAAGACAGCGATTCGCGAAAATCCTGATATGTTCTGGAACACAACACAACATTGTAGTTATTCAGGACGACAGTTTTCTGGATATCTGGAAACTGTAGAAGGTGTTTCTTCCAAGGCTAGGTAGACAACCCGGCGACCCATCTTCGACCGATATGCCAATTTGATACAGTTGGGAAATAGTTGGAGAGAGTAGTCCTAAAGAGGATCACCAAGTCCACGGAGAGTGTGAGTGGTCTAACAGAGACGCAATTCGGATCACAGAAAGGCAAGTCCATTGTAGATGTCATTAGGAATCGCAGTAATGGCTGATTCATTACTCAGGTTGAGGGTGTCTGAGTATCTGTGCCAGATTTCATGTACAACGAACAAGGTATCAAAGCTGAACCTTCCCAGATTTGCGGATAGCGTGGCGTTGCTAGTAATCGGGGGAACACGGCCACGTATGTGAAGAAAGACTGGATGCGAGAGAAGAAGCAACCTCTAGCTCATCACAAGGCAGAGCTGAACTGGAAGACAGTGCAGTATGCAAAATTTGTGATTGGTGAATATATTACCGACTTGAAGCACGCAAACTGGCACTTAGGTGTGATGTTAGACGAGCGAGTGAAGTTAAATAACCATGTTGACTACATCTAAAGAAGGCCACGGTGGTGATCTCGACACTATCAGGGAGCATGCCTAACAACTCTGCGATCAGCAGCAGCAAGAGCCGGATAGTAGTTAGCGTATCGTTGTCAATCATCCGGCATGTAAGCTCTGGCGACATTGAAGGCTGGAACAAATCGTACGTTCTGCATGATGCTATACGCATGTCGAGCTCATATCGAACCATTTCGTCAGATGCAGTGTGTGTGATAGCCGGGATGATCTCTGTCTGCCTTTTACTGGAAGAGAGGAGTTCTGAAGAGTGGGCGAGTCAGCACACTACTCAAGTGGTGACAGCAGTGGGGCAACGCTGTGAATTCCCAAACTGTCGACGTGGAGCATCAGATCACACGGAGAGGGTAGACTTCCACAGGACGCAATTCCTGTCTGGCCTGTGCTTAACGCAAACCTCGCGTAAATTTGGCCGTGCCGGACATGTTACCGATGGCCGGTGCAATTAAGAAACAGCGGAGCATGTATTGTTCTGTTACCCAAGGTTTGCACAACCACAAGCGTAAATGGATGCAAGGTTTGGAGCTAACGGTTCCGTAGACATTATCGTCGAACCAATGTGCAGTGATGAAGAAAAATGGAACGCTGTGAACTGGACTGTAGTTCAGATCATGTCAGCACCACTAGCGTGCGCAACTTTTTTTTTTTCTCGATCATTCTCTTTAAAAACACAAGAAAGAGTACGTACGCTAGAGATCAGCACTACAGCAAAGTTGGTGGGAGGAACAACGATCGTTTTTGGGGGATATTTCTTCGCCGAAGCGCTTTCGGACGGAGTAGACTAGACCCACTGCCGGGAGCTAGTCGAGAAGAACGCGTCGTCTAGGTCTAGGTCTAGGTCGAGAGAGCGCATGTGAACCGGACGCCAGGGCCCATCGGAATTGCTGGAGTGACTTCGGCATCCTACCGGTAGGCCTGTAATATGAAAAGAGAAGATGCATGCCGCTTCCGGGTGGGTTTGCCCATGCGCATCGAATAACTTGGGCGCAAAGCGTGTCTTAGCTGGTTGGTCGCGAAAGAAAGTATTAAGCCTAGAAGGATGATGGGGTCAATATGACCCAGACTGGCACGCTGAACGTGCACTGCGCCGCCATCGTTACATTAATAACAAGAGTCGAAGGACTCGGGTAAATGTAAAATAACATTGGAAGCGGATAGTTCCGGATGGGAAACTCAGGTGATAGGTGAACTAAGAGAGCGTTTTTAGTAAGAAGGTGTACGTACATTCGAATCCCACACAATGTTTTTAGAAGCTTGTCGAGGATACTGATTAGTTCCCATCATCCGTCCTGCTAACGAAGTTATTTCTTCTGCTGCCTTGATTCTCAGTGTCTGCGTTCTCTGCATCATTCAGGTGTTCTTCGAAGTACTCCTACCAACTTTCAATCACTTTACATTGGTCCGTCAAGATGCCCTGTCCTTATCCCAGCATATATCGTCTCGCAGCACAAAGCCTTTGCAAGCGACGTTGAGCTTCTTGTAGAGCTTCCGTGATTCTGGAGAAAAGTACAGCAATTCTGTTTCCTCGCATTACGCTTCTTCCAGGCATCGTTTCTTCTCCCAAAAGGTGCGAGTCTGCTGCATCCGCCTCCGTTTGTAAGGTTAAACGTTCTGCTGATTCTCTTGCGGCAAGACTGCCCGCGCTGCGTTCTACCCGACAATGGATAAACCATGTTTTCGAGTTCAACTGAGACGAAAAAAATGGAACCTTAATAAACCATCCAAATTTTGCGCACAAGGTATTGAAAACCTCACAGTAAACAAGCTTCATAGCAGGGCAACAAGCAAGCGCAAACTGTTAACTACAGCTTGGCTCTTGGACTGATACGTTTATCAGAAGTTAAATTCAAATTGTCTCTACTAGGAATCGGTGAAAGCTCGCAGCTTTTCGCTTGACTGAATACATTTAACATTTATCAAATTCTAAATAACTTTGCCATTTGTCTATCTTTGATTGTTGGAGCGGTGATATTTTCAGCTACACTCCGTGTTTAAATATAGTCCACTTTAGACTGGTTTAGCACAAAGACAAAATAGATCCAACGATCGGGGCAAATCACACCGACACGTAGACGTATTATCCGGCCATCGTTGGAGATTGTCGTCTAAAAACGTGACCGCTTCCGTTGTCAAACGAATCCCAACGAGAACGGTTTCCATTATTCAAAACATTTTGCACCTCCAGTCCCGGGAAAAGGGCACATGCACGTAACGCAAATCATTCTTATGGAAATACGGATGTTTCCCCTTTGGGCACCCTATACCTGACTGAGTGCGCTGAATTAGCAAACGAAGAATCCCACCCAAATAACGAGACACCGACAATATGTTTCCATTATTGGCACCGCCGCACCGCCACACGGGCAGAAAGAGTAATTGCATCCCATCAAAATAATGAGATATGTAAATCTGGTTGCAAATAGTTTAGTTTAGCTAGTAAACCACGTTTCGTCCCATGAGTTCTGTCATTTGGGAGGGTCGTCAAACCGGACGATAAACACGGTAATTAACCGCTCCAACAAATCACTTAGGGAAAATGAGTGCAGAACGCACAGACCCTAGTAAAATTTTGTAGAATAATTGTTTCAATTATTCCGTTAGACATTCCTTCAAAGAACGCGTTGCTTTAAGAAATGTTCCTTGATGATTTAGTACAGAGTTCCCATTAGGATTTTCTTCAGAAATTATTCTAAGAATTTTGTTAGGAATCGCTGCAGATTTTTTTTCAGGAATTATTTTGGGACTTTATTCAGGGGTCTCTGAGTGAGGTCTTTCAGAAATTGTTCAGGAGTTGCTTAAGAAATCCCCTGCGACAGTTTTTTTTAGAGTTTTTTTTCATAAATTTCCCCAAAAGACCAAAAAAATATATTCTTACAGGAGTTCGAGCCGAAGCTTCTTCAGGAATCTCTCTGGAAGACTTTTACGAAATTTCTCTAGGAGTTTATTCATCAATTCTTGGAAAAGCTACTTAGGAGTTTTTTTCTATTATCTCTCTGGAAACTTCTGAAGAAAGAATTTCTGAAGAAATACTCCTGAAGGAACACTCTTTCAAAACACCTGTAGCAATTTTTTGATGTGCTCCTGGAAGAACTTTAAAACCTGAAAACTCTTGCAGAAGCAACTGTCATACATACTCCTCAAAAGCAATAATAAAAGAAACTGCTTCGAGGATCTTCTCGAGATTCTTAGGGCCGATTTCTTCACCCTGGCATAAGCGTTAAACCAGGTTCAACTACAGGGGATAGACAAAATGATCGGGACAGGCAAAATTTTCAGTTTCCAAAAAATGTTCAGCTGTAACTTTTCGAAAAGTGCATCAAATATTCTCAAATTTTTACTGTAAGCTCTTCAACTAGTTGGGTATCAGTTTTTTATCAGCACTTTTCGAAAAGTTACAGCTTATTGAACATTTTTTGAAAATTTTGCCTGTCCCGATCATTTTGTCTATCCCCTGTATGTGGGTAAGCCTGGCTTACCGGTTAAGCCGAGGTGAAGAAATGTGCCGCCTCACAGTCAGTGTTGCGAAATGAGCGAGTACTCACACAACTAGTCAAACTCACGAGTGAGTATGAGCAGTACACCTTAAACTCACCGTGAGTATTACTCACATTTGAGTAAGCGCTGTACAACTCACACTCACTCGTGAGTATTGACGTGCAGATACTCACTCACGAGTATGCTTTACTCATATTCATACGTTAATCTAAAATTTATCTGAAGGGTTGGAATCCTATCAAACATTAAAATGGTATGTTTTATTGGGGCGAATGTATTGAATCAGTAGACAAGGTTGCTTGTCAATAATTCTATTGTTTTTTTTTTATTCTAGTGAATTGTATCTTACTGGTAGTTCTAAGCACTCCGTTAAGGGCGGTCCTGATGAGGTCCCCTTTGAGCCCAACAGCTCCACGTGAGGGCTTTTGTTTGAACTCAAACCTCTTGTAGACAGAGATCAATCCCCTGAAATGGCTGTCATCCACATATAACTGGCGTGACATTCACATATAATTGAGTTCAGCGTTGTTTTAAATAGACGAAATGTATTTGCATGCTTGTGCGTCTTGTAAATTTAATAAAGAACACTAAACGCATTGAACAAATGTGTAAATGATCGTTTCTCAAATGCACGATAATTCGTTCGACAAAGTTCGCTTCCGCACGTAGCAGATTGAAAGGCAGGCTGAAATTTCGTAAACGAGCCCGTTCGAGCCGGCTTCAAGAACTAACGCTTTCTTCAGGGGGTTGGCAGAGATAGCAATTAAGAAAAAGTAATTTTACGGAATCGTGTGGTGTGCTCGATTGGTAGCCGATTTGACCTTGGATTTGACAGTTCGATAGCAGCAGACCTGCTGCAAAGGCGCATATAGTGCTGAATTAATGCCATTTTAGCTGCTTATTGGTTACCTGGGTGTGATTACTGGTCATGTTACTGGTAGTAATTTGCTCGGTAGTTTTTTTTTCTTTTTAGGTCCGAGGCTCATATAATTAGGGTGGTCCAACTTTATATGAAAAAAAAAACTAAGACTTGAAAAAGCTCATGGGATTCCTTCAGAATTTGTTCCTTTTTTTTCATTCTTCAATCACTTTACCTAATTTACAGCTCTTTTGTCCACCAGGGCGTGAGCGATTCCAATAGGAAGCAAACAGTGAAGTACTAGATTGAAAGTAGTGAGCTGGATTTTTGTATGATGAGATGATCAGTTCTCCGTTTCTGCAATGAAATGGTGCAAACAGCGTGGGTTATATGATTTCTTGCCTAATTTGATGATGTTTGAGCAAAAGTTTGGTTAACTGTGTTGTTGTATTATATATTTCTTACAACTTCAACAACACAGTTACCCAAACTTTTGCTCAAACAAGCAAGAAATCATATAACCCACGCTGTTTGCACCATTTCATTGCAGAAATGGAGGATCGATCATCTCACCATACAAAAATCCAGCTCACTACTTTCAATCTCGTACTTCACTGATTGCTTCCTATTGGAAGCTGTACTTACACTATGTACAGCTCCTAAATGTATTCTATTATAATTCTACTGGATCGAACTGGATTCCGTTGCGCTGTTTTCACTTTCTACACTATCATGGTAGAATGATGAGCACGAGGATGTTGATGTGTGGCTCTTGTTCCTTTTCCGGTCCGATTGGGGGTCCATTATGAGTTGCCGTTAGCCGATATCCAGGTGTCCGGGTCCGTTGGAGCATATGCTCTGAAGAGGGTCAGGTGCCAGCTGCTCTCGGGGGGAAGAGCAACTGACGAAAAATTGCAAGTGCCGGGCTGGGATCGAACCCATGACCATCCACTTATGAAGTGAACGTGTAGCCACTACGCTACGGGCCCTGGCAATTTGGTCCTTTTGTCACCCATAAGTTCCAATAAAGTTTTGTCTCAATTCTATCAAGTCTAAGCACTTTTTATGAAACATCCAGCAATTTGTGCTGATAGGGCACAAAGTTGTCCCGGATTCTAGCAAAAAATTGCTTAAAAATAAACTTTTCGTTTTGCTGGTTTTTGCTTTGCTGGATGCGTTTAGTGTGTAAGTTTCATGTTCGAAAGTTGAGTACTCAAGTAAATTTACTATTTTATGTAAATTTTAACTTACAAACTGATCAAGTGTTTAGTATGAGGAAAAACGTTACTTTTTCTTACGGAATTATAGAACGGACTATTTTTCCGCGCAGAAAAAACTACAGCTCTTTTAGATTTACAAGGGAGGCGTACCAGTGTAAAACTTTTTTTTCCTTACTTGCCTACTCAAGTAATTTTGAAGCGAAACCACTATTTGTCCATTATATGCCCTATATTTTTGCACAGTAATAGAAACTAGCCACATGGAAAAAAAACGATCAAATGTATGCAGAAAAGAAAAGTTTTAAATGTTTGGACCTAGGAGATGCTATAATTGACCCTACCATTTTTAATTTGAAGATAGGTAAATATAAGCCAAACATCTTTATTGACAAAGTATGGTGAAATATAGAGATGTCCTAATTGATGATATTACTTTGCATGCGTAGGTAAACAATAAGAGTTTTTAGCCTATGGTGCCGAAGCTCTCGAGCAGATCCACCTTTCCTCGAAAACTGTGCCTTGTATATAAATAATCACCATTGCAGTACAGAACAAACGAAAACATCATTTCAAACCAACAAAAATAACTTACTCACTAAACTCACCGTGAGTAAAATGAGTAACTCACACGTGAGTAATGACGTCATACTCTCGCGTGAGTATTACTCACAAGTGAGTAATACTCACGCGAGAGTATGACGTCATTACTCACGCGTGAGTATACTCATACGCGAGTAACTCACAGCGTGAGCATTACTCGCAAATGAGTAGGGTGAGTGAGTATATTTTACTCGTGAGCATGAGTTTCGCAACACTGCTCACAGTAATCTTCACACAATCTAGGGGAATTGTCGGTAAAATGAACAGTGGGGTAAAATGAACAGGGTGGTGTTTTACGGCATTTAGGCGATAGGGTTCTTTGCAACAACATAAATCATTGTACTTTTGCTGATATTGGACTTAAAAATTAACTAAACCACTTGAAAATGAGGAAAATAGCGAAAATCATGCAAACAATATGGTCTTATGCAAAACAAAGCTAATTGTAATTAAGGTCTATTCGTCCATTATTCGCAAATTTCTACATGTGTGATACCATATTCTAATAATTTACTCCTAAAACAAAATACTTAGAGAAGAAAAAAAAAGTTTTTGTTTTTTATAAAATTCTAGAAGTAACTTTAAAACAAACAGAGCTTGGGGGTAAAATGATCAGTTGGTTCAAACTTTATATAATTTTTACAAGATTTTGTTCGAACTCGGTATACTGAAATCTCTAACGTATATCGTTACACAACTAGAGTAAAAAGTTAAGAAAACATATCTTACTTCAACAAAATAAGATTGTTATTAGAAAATTCGCCCGTTTTAGTACATTTTTTCAAATATTTTTTTCAGTACATTCCAATCTTTATATAACAAGTTTTAAAAACGTAGCACATACAATTTACATAAAATTTACTGACATGCAGTGAAAAATATCAAAATTACACGTTTAAATTTACTTTTAAATATGTGTTCATTTTACCCTCACTGTTTTTTGCTACTCGGTTTTTTAGCATTTTTTGCAATCGAAAAAAAAAATAAAGAAAACTGTAGTTTTGAAATTTTTTTTTCTTCTAGAATGTTTAGACCATAATACCATCTACGATATAACATGATAAAAAGAAATATTTTAACTTATTTCCATTGAAAACGGCGCCAAACGCTTAGGATGTTCATTTTACCCCAAATTCCCCTATCACTTTACGCCTGGCATCCATGGACCAATGCTTGAACCTTGTGCCAAAAATAAAACATTTCCCACCAACACACCGACATCCGCATGACCTTGTGCAGGTGCAAAGGACTCAACGGCTTGTTGGCAACCAGCGATTGCAATCATCAGTTCCCTCCCCTCCCCCATTGACCTGCAACTTGACGCAGCAGGCGCCATTGTCGCCTAAAAATACAAGACCACCAACGCTCACACACTGAATATGCCTGTTGTCCCAAGCAGCTGTCTCATTGGTTCCTTGTGTGAGTGTAGCAGATCTGGCGATACGATAGTTTTTTTCAGTGGCAATTTATAAAAAACCTTTGGTATTTGTTTTTTTTTTTATTTTTTCGTCTATTTATCTAACAATTTCTTTGGAAATTCCTTAGAATATTTCACAAGCAATTACTTTGAAAATTCTTAGGTAATATTTTGAGGATTTTCTTCGTTTTTTCATTATTTCTCTCTTCCCAGATTCTTTTTACAAATGGTTCAAGGTTTGCTTCGGAATGTCTTATTGAATTTGTTAGGAAATTTTATTGGAAATTCATTCTGAAATATTATGAGGAATCTCTTTTGTGATCGTTTTGTAGTTCCTTTGTCAATTCATTTAATGAATTGCTGCACTGAGGAAGTCCCTGAGCCGCTCAACCCAGTCGCGCTTCCTGATTCCTGTCATCGTAGTCGTTCTGGTCCTGAGGTTGAGTATGGCAACGGGATCTTCCGCCCTCTTGTTCCAGGCAAGTATCCTTCAACTAAGAACAATTCCGTGCCTGATATGTCGTCGCTCTACTGCAGGTTACATGCTGTGACTCAAGCTTCGGGTACATCACTACAACCAGAACGCACTGCCTGTTGCATCAAGGAGACTCCCTAGCCCCTCGACTCAGTCGCGCTTGCAGGTTCCGGCCATCACAGTCGTTCTGGTCCTGCAGTCGAGTGTGGTGACGGGGGCCTCCGCCCTCTCGCTTCAGGCAAGTTTCCACTTAACTCTCAAAATTCATCCACTGACGCACACTCGTGTTCTAGTGCAAGCCTCTCTCCCAACGAGCTACGTTTTTACTATCAGAACGTGCGTGGACTCCGTACCAAAATCGACGACTTTTTCCTGGCAGTCAGCGACAGGGAATATGATGTCATCATTTTGACTGAAACGTGGCTGGATGATACCATCTTCTCTGCACAGCTTTTTGGAAATCATTACAGCGTGTACAGAACCGATCGTAGTCCTGTCAATAGCAGGAAATCCAGAGGTGGAGGAGTTCTCATTGCCGTTTCACCGAGTATCAGCAGCTACTGTGACCTTGCCATTATAGATGATTCCCTAGAACAACTGTGGATTCGGCTTGACATGACAAAGTTCGTTATCAGCATCGGTGTCCTCTACCTGCCACCGGATCGCAAAAGTAATCTGACTGACGTTCATAATCATGTAGACTCCATTGGATCTGTTATTTCCTGCCTCGGCTCCCATGACTACGCTCTGTTGTTTGGCGATTACAATCAATCATCGATTCTATGGACTCCTTCTGGGCCCGAGCCTCCATCGGTAGATCTGGATCGGTCTAACCTTCCAGTCGCTAGTAAGGTGCTTTTAGACGGCTTCAACCTCCACGGCTTAACGCAGATCAACGCAATCGAAAACATCAGAGGACGCGTGCTAGATTTCGTTCTTCTTAATGACGCAGCCTTTCCTAATTGCTCTGTGACTGCAGCTGCAGAACCACCCGTACCTGTCGACCAGAGTCACCCGCCCTTGGAAGTAAATGTTCGTTACACGGCGCCTGTCTCATTTGAAGCCACCTACGACTCAAATTCTCTCGATTTCCGAAGAGCCGATTTCACCACGCTGAACGCTGCTCTGGCTTCTGTTGATTGGAGTCCCCTAAGCTCGGCAGAGAACGTCAACGACGCTGTTGAATATTTCACAAATACTGTTAGTCGTATTGTATCAACGCACGTGCCTCTTGTAAGACCCGCTCCGAAACCGCTTTGGGCAAATAATAGATTGCGCTCACTAAAACGCCGTCGTTCCGCTGCGCTTCGCAGATATTGCAATTGGCTTCTTTAACGATGTTGAGATAATTCGATATTCTGAATCTGCATGTCAAACTGAGCTGAAATCCAAATTTTCATGAATTTTGGAGCCCGGGAACCTATTTAAAAATCAATTTGAAGTTTGTATGGGAGCAATTTGTCGAATCACCCCTCGTCACAGTTTGTACTGGGCGGAGCTGTCAGGCAGTTGCCCAGCTGTCAAAAGGTGATTTCAAAAAATCTCTTTGAAATTGATTTTAGGTACCAAAATAAGGTTCTAAAAATCTGAAAAAAATCATAGTGGCTCAGAAAAAGGTGCTCTTTCGTATAAAATCAAAAAATCAATACATTTTGCTTAGTTTAAAAACCCAATTGTCGCTCTTCGTATCTCAAGCAGCAGTTTAACATCGTGAGTCGGGAGTACAGGGAATACAACAAGCTCCTGTATATACGTTACTTAGATCGCACTCAACGTAATCTTCGGTCGAACCATAAGCAGTTCTGGTCGTTTGTTAGATCAAAGCGGAATGAAGACGGATTGCCAACTTCGATGTTTCTCGGAACTAACTCAGCCAATTCCGCTGAAGAAAAAAGCGAACTGTTTGCTGCTCAGTTCAACATGGCTTTTAACGATTTTGTACCAACTCCCTCTGAAGTCGAAAGAGCTGTTTTTGACTCGCCGTCTGATGTACTGGACTTCAACTGTTTTCGGATCGATGCTGAAGATGTCACTAGAGTGATAAGGAAGCTAAAATTTTCGTACTCTGTGGGGCCTGATGGAATACCTCCAGTATTGCTAAAGCGCTGTCATTCCGTTCTTCAAGAACCCTTAGCTACGATTTACAACCTCTCCTTTCAATGCAAGCAGTTCCCGAACAGCTGGAAGCATTCGTTCCTGTTCCCAGTCCATAAAAAAGGAGACAAACGCGATGTGGGTAACTACCGTGGAATAACTTCGCTCTCTGCCTGCTCTAAAGTATTCGAAATTATAGTAAACGATGCACTGTTTGCTTCTTGTCGACACTACATCTCTATCGACCAACACGGGTTTTTTTTCCAAAACGGTCAGTTACCACCAACCTCACGCAATTCATCTCAACGTGCCTGCCGGCAATGGACGCCGGAATGCAGGTGGGTGCTATTTACCTCGATCTCAAGGCTGCCTTCGACAGGGTTGACCATCGAATACTACTTGAAAAATTGGCAAAGATTGGAGTAGCTCGAGAATGCGTGGACTGGTTCAGATCGTATTTGACTGGCAGATCGTTATGTGTTAAACTGGGACCCTGCCAATCCGAGCACTTCCGAAATGTCTCTGGAGTCCCACAAGGTAGTAACCTTGGGCCGCTACTCTTCTCGCTCTTCATCAACGATGCTTCTTTAATTCTGCCGCCTGGGGTGAGACTGTTTTATGCCGATGACGCCAAAATATACATGGTTGTCAATAGCCTTGGTGACTGTATTGAACTACAGTCGCTCTTGTGCCGATTTGAGCAGTGGTGCGTGAATAACTGCCTAACCTTGAGTGTTAACAAATGCCAGGTGATAAGCTTTAGCAGAAAACTGAAACCGATCATGTACCAATATACGCTATCTGGTATACCTCTGGAACGAGTGCACCGTATACGCGACCTCGGCGTCATCCTAGATGAAAAGCTTACATTCCGGTTCCACTATGAAGACGTTATATCGAGAGCGAACAGACAGCTTGGCTTTATAATGAAAATCGCTAATGAATTCCGCGATCCGGTTTGTTTAAAATCACTGTATTGTGCACTTGTGCGGTCCATTGTTGAGTTTGCCGTCGTCGTGTGGTGCCCTTATCAAACCACCTGGATATCTCGCATCGAATCAATCCAGAAAAAAATCGTGCGTTTCGCGCTAAGGAATCTTCCTTGGCAAAATGATCAACGCATGACTCCCTACCATGATCGCTGTCAACTACTGGGAATCGACACTTTGGAGAATAGACGCCGAACCGCGCAGACTATGTTCGTGGTCAAGTTACTGAACGGCAGCGTTGATTCTTCTCAACTTTTGGCCAGAATAAACAATAATGCTCCAGCACGATCGCTCCGGAGGCAAAACCTCCTCAGGTTGGAAGGTCGGAACACCGCTTATGGACAGCACGACCCTGTTCGTTTTATGTCGGAAACTTTCAACACCGTAGCTCACATTTTAATGTATCTGTTTCCACACTCCAGCAACGAATTACGTCATACTTCCGTACCATGAGTTAGTTGTTTTTGTTCATGACCAATGTTTTTAATTAATTGTACGATATGAGGCATTTTTTTTTTTATTTTTAAGCTTCATTAAGACATTTTGTCAGATGGAGGTAATCACAATAAATAAAATAAATAAATTTGTATTTGTAGAAGTATTTTTTGGATTTTTAAAGGAGTTATCCAATACTTTACGGATATTTTTTTTCATTCTTTGGGATATTTTTTCAGCATGTTATTTCTTCAAATAAATTCGTTGGCAGTTTTATTCGAAACTAGCTGTCCCGGCAAACTTTGTCTTGCCAAACTTGTGGTGGTTTGACAGCTTTTGAGCTCATTCAAGCAACGCACTCTAGATTGGTTTAATTTCGATTGAGTGGATTTTCTTCCCAGCTCATTCAAAGTCAATACTTCATCATTTTTCTTACTTTTTCAGATGATTTTCGTATTTTTTTCTGCATATAAACACAGCCGCCATGAATACGAATCAAACCCTGCATAAGTCATCCTGATCGGTTCACCCGTTCGTGAGTTTTGTTGCCTCAAAGGGACTTCAAACTCATTTTTATATATATAGATTTCTTCAGAATAACTTACAGCAAATTCTTTGGAAATTAATTTGAAAATTCCTGCAGCAATTGCTTTTGAATTTCCCTTGGCAACATTCATTTGGTTAACCCTCTAATATCCAACCCCGCCTTTAGACGTGGTATGGTTTGAGGATTTTTGTATTTTAACTTTTCTGGGAAATCAAAACTTGTATATTTTTGGCCGATTTCTAGGACTGTTCTGTATATTTCAAAATGGGTTTTGGTGTCTTTGAGAGCGTGTTTACATTTTTTTAAATCATTTTAAAATTGTTGTTTCGGTCAGTTACACGGTGAAGTTACACGAAAAATAACATTTTCCATGCAAAAAAAAAATAAAAAATAAAAATGCTTTAACAATAATCATAAAATCTAAAATGTAAACGTGGAGATGCAACGATTCTTGGTCTCTATAACATCGTTTGGCTAACTAACATTTCTTCCCATCCTTGATGACCGTAAGGACGTGGCCGGCGCCTTCATTGACCTTACTCAAGTTGAGTGCTTTCGAACTGTTACATTGAGAATGGTAGGATAGTCCCAAGCCTTATTCATTGATTCTCTGTGCAATTTCGATTGCTCCGGTCCATCACGGAGTAGCAACTACGAACTGTGCGGTCAACTATGCTCAAAAAGTGTTTATGCTGAAAAAAAAATCTTTTGGAGGTTCTTTCAAAATTTCTTTTGACCGTTAATTTGGGAATTTTTAAAATCATTATTTTAGCATCGGGAAATTCTTATGTGAATTCCTGGAGCTTTTTCTTTAGAAATTTTTCGAATATTTTGGTAACTTTTGCTTGGAAACCAGTCCTTTCTTCGGCATTTTTTCAGAATTCCTCCAAAAATTTCTCAAACAAGTTTTTGGTGATTCTTTTTGTAATATTAAAAAAAATCTCGTTGAAAATTCGGTTGAAATTTTCTTCGGCATTTCGGGAATTTCTTTAAAAATATCCTTGATTTTTTTCGGTAATTCTTTTGATAATATATTCGGCAATTTTGTAGGGAATTTAATTGAGATTCACTTCGGGAATTTATGTAGATTTCTTTTTTAAATTTCCTCTGGCAGACTATTTGTAAATTACCTACTTTCTAAATTTCCTTGATTTTTTTTCGGTACTTTTTTTGGTGATTCTTTCAGCAATTTTATAGGAAAATAGTTCATATCGGCTTCAGCAGTTTATTTAGAAATTTGTTTAAGATTTCCATAGAAAAATTATTTCGCCGGTAATTCGTTTGGTCATATCTTCGGCAATTTCAGTTGAAATGTTGTTCGGAATTTATTAAGAAATTCATTTGAGATTTTCTTCAACAAACCATTTAGGAATTCCTTCGAAAGACTTCTTAAAACTATAGCCATTTCGGTTGATATCTGTTAGCAGACTAAGCGGAGCTAACGCAGAGAGAGAATAAATCACGCTCCACAAGCATGCGCTCGCAGAGCCGCTTCGGTGATCTCACGAACCCTCCCCATTGATGGTGCGTGAATCACACTTCCCTCAAATCAGTTTCGTCGTCGTCACTGATAGAGCGGGTATATGCCAAAGTCAAATTGAATTTACATTGCCGATGTGATAATGAATGTCTGCCAGGATTGACATGTGGAAACCGCGCAACGAACCATGCCAGTCAGTCAATCAAAAATATTCCAAAATAGATGGTTCGTGAAATTTCAAACTGAAGGATTGATTTTGCCATCTCCAGATTGGCAATCACACATCATGGCTGTAAGGCTGGTTGTAGAGATGCCAGGTTATTTTTACATAAACTGGATGATTTTGAAAATTGTGTCATACTGTTATGTATCCTGCTAGGAATAGTCTATGTTGTTGTTGTATATGTAGAACCCTACAAACTCTGAAAAGAATTGTCTGGTTTTCTAGATTTTTGTTAAACGAAACTACGAAAATGTAGAAATAGACTAGAAAGGGTTCTTAGAATCACCATAAAACCAAAATAAAAGGAATTAGGTTTTACGACAGTTCTGAAACTCTCTACAAGACTAATTGGTCATGAAAATGTTGCTTTGGAGTGTCAAAACCTGCATGAACTAAACGTATTTTTTTTTAAATTTGTTTCAGAATTACTTACATATATGTATACATGTGCGACGTAGCGAAAAGTATTCTGATATTAATCATCAGTTGCGTACTAAATCAATTACAAGTTTTCTGGGAAGAAGTCTACGATTTGCCGTCAGCATTTTATTGACCCGATAAAGTAGGGCAAATATTACATTCAAAAGGTGTTAAATTCCCTATCTGTTTACTAACAGCTGTGGACGTCATCGCATCGCACGGGTTGCTCTTAGAACAGTATTCATGTATTGAGGACGGTATTGATCTTACCATATACCATAGCGTATCGAGTAATGAGGAATGTGCTTACAATTGAATGTTTGTAACAGAAGTGTAGTAGCAATTCTTCACTACACCCTCTAACGTGCAGAGATGCGGGTGCTTGTTGGTAATAAAAGTGTTGAGGGAAACTGGGGTAAGTTGTGCATTATCAAAGAGAAATTTCAATTGTATCTTCTTGTATTTTATAATCGATAGACACATATATTATGAAAGTGACTAATCAGAACAGTTAAGGTTTTAAATCTTATAAGAAAAGATAAGAAAATTTTAAAGACTAAAAGTCATTTAATATTAATAAAAACAAAATCAATACTGAACATAAAAATATAGATTTAGAAAACCAAAGATCTTTAAACAATCGAGAATCCTATTTGACTTTCAAAAACTTGATAAACTTTAAAATCAAAATAAAAGTAATACTATTCTAAGGATAATTTTGTTGTCTTATACAATTCTATTCTTATTGCCAACTTATACAGATACATATTAGTGTCACAATTTCCTTGGTGCATCGCCCTGCCCTACTACCCCTGCTTCCTCCACAGTGCTTATATTATGGTTAGCAAATCCCCAATAATATATCATCGGAGTCCCGTATCTCTGACGCGAGCGCCCGATTTCCGTAGCAACAAGCGGCATGTTCGGTGTTCGGTCGGAATTCTTACAGCTGATGCTGCTGCTACCAACCAACCGATTCGACGTGGCGATGAAAGCATGCGGCACGGACCACGTTCGTAACAAGTGTAAAAGTCGGCTACTAGGTAGTTTTGAGTGAGGAAAGCAAAAAAAAAATGAAGAGTCATAAGGTGACTACGATGTTACATAAAAATTTCTGGCGCGATGCTTGAGGATTTCGAAGACGCGAAATGTGTAATTCCATGTGATTCACCAGTTGCATATGGGGCAGTGGTTCTCAAAGTTTATTAAAATGTGTAATTCAGTTTGAATATCCGCTTCGGCTATATGAGTCCTAGCATGTGGATCAGTGGTTCTCAAATTTTGATAATCTGAATAGTCATGGCTAAGTACGTGTCCAACCCACATTTTGCCGAAAATTTCAAAATTCAAATACCGTATTACCCCGCTAATACGACACCGACTGTTGTCGAATAACCGGGGTAAACTTTTAATTCGACAAACTGGTCACCCTACATCACCATGCTCATTGAAATTTGGCAACTCTATTTTTGTTTTTGTTTTGATTTCCGGGTTTGTTATGAAACATAATTACAACAGATATTGCCATTTGCCCTGAAAAATAAATCAGAAGCTTTTAAAAAATTTCGCCGTTCAGGATCACGGGAAAATTATTTTTCATACTGTAAAGCAGAAGCGCAATTTGTTCGTGTAACTAAATTTAAAAAGAGGAATTATTGGAAACATTTTATTGAAAATCTAGACAGAGAAACATCTTTATCAACATTATGGTCTGTAGCTAGAAATTTAAGAAATTACGACTCTTCTTCGCCAAATATTTCGGAATATTCTGAAGACTGGATTGAAAAATTTGCATCTAAAATTTGTCCCAATTATGTTCCTCAATTCATTAACTTCAAAAATCATCAGAAGTATAATTACTTTCCAGAACTTTGCGCTTCTTTTTCCATAGAAGAATTAGATTTAGCATTATCTATTACAAATAATACTTCTCCGGGGATTGATAATATAAAATTTGTTGTGTTGCAAAATTTACCATTAGAAGGAAAGACACATTTATTGTCATTGTATAATTTATTTTTATCCCAAAATATATTTCCAACAGAATGGCGTTTTATCAAAATTGTTAGTATTGTTAAACCAGGCAAAGATCCTTCATCGGTTGATAGTCGTAGACCGATTAGTTTATTATCTTGTCTTCGTAAACTCATGGAAAGAATGTTATTGAATCGTCTTGAATTATGGGCCGAGAATAATCAAATTTTGCCATCTTGTCAATTTGGATTTAGGAAAGGATCTGGCACTCGAGATTGTGTTGCTCTTTTAGCTTCACAAATTAATTTAGCATTTAATAAAAAACAAGATGTTGTATCAACTTTTCTTGATGTTTCTGGTGCCTATGATTCGGTATTAATTGATTTACTTTTTAATAAATTAAACAATTTAAAAATTCCAATAATAATTACAAATTTTCTATATAATCTCTTTTCATTCAAAATTCTACATTTTTTCCATGAAGGATCCTCAAAATTGATTCGGTATAGTTATTTTGGTCTTCCTCAAGGATCTTGCTTAAGTCCCTTTTTATATAATTTGTTCACTAGTGATATAATATCTATCATTCCAAATGGTTGTTATTTTTATCAGTTTGCGGATGATAAAGTTCTTTCTATTTGTGGAAATAATAGAGAAATAATTCGTCATTTTATGCAATGCACATTAGATAACATTGGATCTTGGGCTCATAATAATGGTTTCACTTTTTCAGTAGCAAAAACAAAATTCATTTTATTTTCTCGTAAACGTTCTCTCATTAGTATTAATTTGTACCTCAATGGTCATGAAATTGAACAAGTTGATGACTATAAGTATTTAGGAATTTGGTTTGATTCAAAATTATTGTGGAATAAACATATTCAACACGTTCAAAAAATTTGTTCAAAAAGAATAAACTTTCTCAAAACCATTACAGGCACTTGGTGGGGTGCACATCCATCTGATTTGATAGTACTCTATAAAACAACTATTCGTTCTGTTTTGGAATATGGTTGTTTCACTTTTATAAGCACAACTCATACACACTTTTCTAAATTAGAGAAAATTCAATTCCGTAGTTTGAGAATCTGTCTAAAATTAATGAACTCTACTCATACTAAATCTGTAGAAGTTCTAGCGGGTATTATTCCACTCAAAGTGCGTTTGCACGAGCTTAATTGCAAATTTGTGTTACAATGTATCAATAAAAATCATCCATTAATTGACATTTTGAAATGCTTATCAATAATAAATCCTACTTGTAGAATATTGCATTCATTTCAATATTGTTGCTCATTGAATATTGCGCCAAATTTGATTCCCTCAGTTAATTTCCATAATTTTGATATTAATATCCATTCATTTACTCCTATTATTGATTTATCATTCCATGAAGAATTAAAACAAATTCCTAGTTTCGAAATTCCTCGTTTTGCATCTTCGTTATTTCAACGAAAATTTATTGGTTTTGATGTTCATCAGATTTTTTTTTCTGATGGGTCATTGATTCAAAATGTTGCTGGATTTGGTATATATAATTACACTTCTACTTATTTTTATAAATTACAATCCCCTTGTTCAATATTCATTGCTGAATTAACTGCTTTATATTTTACCTGTACGATAATTAAAAAGTTAACTCCAAATATATTTATTATATGTACGGATAGTTTAAGCTGTTTAAATGCTATCAAATCCATAAATTTTAACTTCAAAACACATCATATCATATTAAAATTAAAAGAAGAATTATATAATTTATACCGTCAGGGGTTTATTATCAAATTTGTATGGATTCCAGCCCATTCTAATATATATGGCAATGAGCAAGCTGATACATTGGCTAAATTAGGTGTTCGTTGTGGTGTTATATATAATCGTCAAATTGCTTCTTCTGAATATCATACTGTATTGAAAACTAAATCTTTACATGATTGGCAACTTTCTTGGAATTCCAGCGATAAAGGCCGTTGGTGTCATTCCATTCAGCCAATTGTAAATCACACTTCATGGTTCAAAAAATTGTTTGTTGGAAGAAATTTTATTTGTTCATTATCAAGACTTATTTCAAATCATTATATTTGTAATAGTTATTTGTATCGCATTAATATTAAAGATTCTAATTTATGTGATTGCGGCGATTTTTATGAGGATATTGATCATATAGTTTTTAATTGTAATAAATATAGTATACCTAGAATTTCATTCCTTAGTAATTTACAAAAACCTCATGATACGTTTCCTGAGTCTGTTCGAGATATATTAGCAAGTAAATTTCTTCCAAATATGCAATTGTTATATAGATTTTTAAATGACATTTCTTATTTAGTATGATTTATAAACATAATGATTTTTTTTTATATTTTGAATGATTCTCGCATTTTTTCTGTTTTTTCAGGATTGAAGAAAATATAAAATCGATGGAGGATTGCCTGGTTTTCGGTTGAGGATCCATTATCAAGATTCCGGCTCTGCGATGGATAAATTCCGTTTGAGCCTTTAGATTAGTTTTATAATATTTTATTTTTGTAATGATTTCTGAAAAGAAAAAGAGGTTTTGCGCCCTTTTGAGAATGATTTTAAATGTAAATCGCTCAAGGGGGCTTTTCCCTCTTTCTAAATTTTGAATTAAAATAAATAATAATAATAATAATAATAACAGATATTGCGGCGGTGCGGATGAAAAGCTCGTTCTTTCTGCGATTGTTGCCATCCCCAGTTCATTCCGGTTGGTCGCCAGGCGGTTTGGGTGTCGAATAGCACCAACTCAGAACATCCGGAATTAGTGGCTGCAAGAGGAGCTGCTGCTGGTGCGAGTATAAGCGCAATATCAAACTGTTTTGCATTTACAGTGTACACCGCTGTGACATTTGAACACTTTTTAATTCGACATTTGTCGAATAAGCGGGGTACGAATTAAAAAGTGTCGTATTAAAGCGTGTCGAACCAGCGGGGTAAGATGGTAGCTGTTTCTCAATAATTATTCAACGGATTTTAAAAATTTCATCATGGTTTCGGATATATTCCGGGGAGTCGTGGAGTAACCTTCCCATCGCTGTGGTATAATCTAATGTTATCTAAAACCTCACATGCAACATATCAATCTTCATGATTTTGCTAAACAAGAACTCTAGAAGACATTTCGAGGCTCTTGATGGAAACCTAGTAGGAAATCTTAGGGAAATTCCAAAGACGGTTTTGGAGAAAATACAGCAGAAAAAATAACAACAAAGAATAACGGCGGCATGGATGAAAAGCACTCCTGCTGCTGCTATCCCTGAAGAAACTTTGGTTGGAATCTCAGTACGGAGCCTTGCAGTAGAATTTCCAAAACGAACACCTGGAAACAATCCTAGATGAATCCCAGAATACAACAAGGAACTCTTGGGAGAATCGCAGAAGGAGCTTTTGATGGAGTCCCAGAAATTTTTTTGAAGGAATCAATAAAATGGAACAGAAGGAATGTTCGAATAAAAAAAATAAACTGACAATTACTGTAGGAGCTTCTGAAGAATATTCCGCAGGTTGTAAGAACATCATAAGAAACGTCTGGTCGATTCTCAATTTCAGGAATTTCAGGAAGTAAAATCCAGAATTATTTCCTAAAAAAATCAAATTTCAGGACTTAAAAAACGGGATATTCTGGAAAGTAGCTGATGACTCTATAGGAGCCTGCTGGTTTTGATTCTGAAGATGAAGTGAGGGTTTTGAAGGAACTAGGAGAAATAATGGAGTCTAACTCTTCAGGACGCGCGCTGTTGTAAAAACTACAACACTACCAAAAAACCTCGCTCGTCGTATACAGCGCGAGCGTGGTGTAGTTTCGGTTGCTTGATGGCGCGTTCTGAAAGGTTAAAGAAAGAAGCTCTGGATTCTGACAGAAAGTTTATAATTTATGTAAGGATTGCAAGAGATTTCTTCAGGAATGCTCCAAATATTTCTCCTAGAATTCATCAAGTGGCTTATTTAGGATGTTTTTCTACCTCTACAGATTTCTCCAAGATTACTTCCAAAGATACCCCCAAGAATTTCTCCTGTGATTTTTGCAAAAAAATCTCTTCTAATTTCTCCAGATTTCAGCCAGAAACTCATCCAGATTTATTTTCAAAAATTACACAAAAAGTCCTCAGGGACTTCCTCCATGAGTTCAACCAAAGTTTTTCTACATGTTACTTCAGATATATCCGGTATTCTTCCAGATATCCATAAAGGAATTCTTTGAGAGATTTCTACTGAAAATGCTTTTCAGATTCCTTCAGGAAGTTGATCTCAAGCAGCTCCTTTAGAGATTCTGCCATGAAGCAATACAGTTCCGGAAAAGATTTTATTAAGAATTCTCCAAGGAATTCAATTCCCCAAGGAATTCATTCAGACTTGTCTGAGAATTCCTTCAAGAATTGTTACTCTATTCGGATGTTCCTTAGATTTTCTTCAGGAACACCTGCAGAGGTTTCTCCTAGAGCTTGTTCCAAGACTCCTCCAGAAAATCCAGGTTTCCTGCACGAATTGCTTTAGGAGTTCCTACAACATGAAATGAACCAGCCTGGGGCTAAAAATCTCGCAACAAGGGAATAATAAAACTAACAATAATTCCTTTAACGATTCTACCATGAATTTCTCCAAAGATTGTTGGAAAATCTATGGAATAACTTCTAGATGAACTCTTGGTGGAATCATTAGAATAACGATTCCACCAAGAGTTCATCTAGATTATCTAGAAGTTCTTCCATAGATTTTCCCAAGAATTCCTTTGAAGTTTCCTTTAGAAATTCACAGTAGATTCTTAGGAAATATTCTACAAGGAATTCATAATTCCTTTAATCTCTCAATAAACTACTAGACCACTACTGAAAAAGATCTTGGAGAATATATATGAGCATTCGCTGGAGTTCAGTGTTGGTAAAACTCAAATTCTCAAATCTCATGGTTGAGTTGTTTCACGCGCGATTCTTGACTCACCAAACTCACCACCGAAAAAATCATGCATGAGTTGACTCATGATTTCACTCATTGCTTTATTTCTTGGTGTTCTGATTATTTACATCGAAGTTTTTAGGATCATATGATAGAACAAAAGCAAACCTAGCGTGCAACAACATTGAATGCCGTTCAAATTGGTTTGGATTCGTTTTACAAGCGAACGAGATTTCAGCGCTTGACTCATGAGAGCGAGATTTTGCATGAAAATCTCGCGCGTGAGAAAATGATTCAGAATCGCGCGCGAGTTTGCTCACGTTGGAGCGGTTCATTAGCGTGCGTTGAGTATGATTTTACCAACACTGGGAGTAATTACTGGAGAAACCTCAAGACGACTCCTGAATGAGTTATTGTTTGAATCTCTGTTCAATAATTCCTTCTTTGCAGTTTGCGTTGATGTCCTTTCAGACAAACTCCACGAGTGTGGACTTTCCCCGATTTTAAATAACTACTTGTGCAACTTGTTGTCTGAGAAGCACATGTTTTTCTCTTATGGAGCCTCGGCAACTTCACGAATTAGTTATATGGGTCTCCTCCAGGGCTCATGCTTAAGCCCCCTTCTTTACAACTTTTACGCCAGAGATATCGACGAATGTCTCGTGGAAAATTGCACGCTACGACAGCTTGCGGACGACGCCGTGGTTTCTGTCACCGGACCAAAGGCGAAAGATCTGCAAGGACCATTGCAAGATACTCTGGACAATTTGTCTGCTTGGGCTGTAAAGCTGGGTATCGAATTCTCTCCGGAGAAAACTGAGTTAGTTGTCTTTTCTAGGAAGCGCGATCCAGCCGATCTAGAGCTTCAATTTTTGGGTAAGGAACTCACTCAAGCTCTTTCGCATATGTATCTAGGGGCCTGGTTCGACTCTAAAAGCACCTGGGAAAAGCACATTAATTATCTGTATCAGAAGTGCCAACAACGAATCAACTTCATGCGTACACTCACCGGAACATAGTGGGGAGCCCACCTGGAAGATCTGATAAAGCTTTATCGTACAACGATACTGTCGGTTCTCGAATACAATAGCTTTTGCTTCCAGTCCGCCGCGAAAACACACATCTTTAAGCTAGAGCGTATCCAGTATCGTTGTCTTCGGATCGCGTTAGGCTGCATGAACTCGACGCACACAATGAGTTTGGAGGTACTACTAGCAGTACTCCCTTTATCAGATCGTTTCGTGGAATTGTCGTTAAGGTTCCTCATCCGCTGTGAGGTGCTGAATCCATTGGTAATTGAAAACTTTGAGAAGCTGATCGAACGAATTCACCAAACAAAGTTTATGACAGTGTACTACCGTCAAATGGGGTAACTTGCAACACTTTTTGACTTTGACGCAATATCACTGAAAATATAAGCTTTTAAAATATATTGTAAAGCATCGTGTATACTAATTACTACGAGTAGAATATTATGCAGCACTTGATTTACCAAAATACGTTGCCACCCAATCAGGAGGTGCGAAATACATGCTTGTTGTAAGTTACCCCATCTGTGGGGTAACTTGCAACATATGACGTAAAGCTAAGTTAGCTACCATTAAACTGCACTAACATTCTAGTACTTGGTCGTATCATAAGTTTCGATGTAATGCATGAAAAATGCATTGAAAAGATGTACTCTTACCAACTGAAATAACAGTTTTAACGAACAAATTGATATGTCTTACAAGAGTATATCGTTTCACAACAGATCTCACGTCCCTCAAATATAAAATAAATATGGATCTCGTGACTTCGTACTACTTACAAAATGTCAACAATGCTAAATGTCATTTCATGAACAGTAGAGTAAGTCAGGTATAGGTAATTTTCAGTTTGCAGTGGTGTTCGGCTACTTCAGCTAAAATAACATGATTTAAACACCCATTTAACTTTGTAAATAACTATCAAAGCCGTTCATTTGGGCATTCCACTGAAATACTTTGCTCAATATAGACGCAAAATTGATGTTGGCGATTGTTTTGAAACACCCATAAACTAAATTCAGCTTTCAACAAGATGAAACAAGAATAAAATTTCAAAATATAGCAATCCTTAACAATGTTTGAAGGTCACGTGCAAAAACTGTAATAATTGAGTCGACATTCAAAAATAAGCGCGTTACGGAGTTAGTTAATGATTCGTTTCGATTACTTCTATTCTATATATCGTGAAATGAAAATAAATACTAGACATTTTTATCAATTTTAAGTGTTGCAAGTTACCCCATAGTGGTTGTCGAATATGATAAAGATTTTTTAAATTACATAGTCGAAAAATTTATTAAACTTTTATTGATTAGTTAAGCTTTCCATTAGGTACCCTTACTGCACGCAAGGTCGTCAGACTTATTGCACTTACCGTAGGAGAGAGGTAAAGCACGATTTCTATACTTGTTTTTACGGCATGAATTGAGCAAACTATTTTAACAGTGTAGCTAAACAATAAATAAAGTAATAAAGCTGATTTTTCCACTGAATCAATCTTTGGTATGCATAATCTCGATAACCGAAATAGTGGAGCATACTAGCTTTCATTATTATGAGAAAATAGTTTACATTTAATGTACGTCATCGTGTTGCAAGTTACACCCCTGTTGCAAGTAACCCCGTTTGACGGTACTCGTACATGACTCTGGAGGTTAACCCTTCTTTGAATGTTCCCAACCGTGATTGCTTCCCAGACTTCTCCGATTCCACTATAGTTTTTGATCTGACCATGAAGCAAGAAATCCGTGGAATCCCAGATCAGCTCCGATCGCAGCACATTCCAAGAATTTTTGCAAGCAAGTTTGGTCATGTTGGTTGTTACAGAAAGTTTTTCACAGACAGGTCTAAAACAAATGATTCCACTGGATTTGGTGTATTTAATGAGATTCATAGCGTCGCCCATAAACTTCGAAGACCTTGCTCAGTATATGTCGCAGAATTGGCAGCTATACACTATGCATTAGAGCGAATCGCCTCTCTTCCCTCTGAACAATATTTCATTTTCACGGATAGCCTCAGTTCAATTGAGGCTATTCGTTCAATGAGGCCGGTGAAGCACTCCCCGTATTTCCTAAGCGAAATACGATCAATTTTGAGTGCTTTATCGAATCAATCATATAATATCGCCTTGGTTTGGGTCCCTTCACATTGCTCGATCCCGGGTAATGAGAAAGCGGACTCGCTCGCTAAGGTGGGCGCTATGGAAGGCGATATTTATGACCGTCATATCGCCTTTAATGATTTTTTTCGATTGCTCGTCAGCATGCCTTGGTCAGTTGGCAACAAAAATGGGATGCAGGGGAATTGGGCAGGTGGCTACATTCAATTCTCCCACAGGTATCGAAGACGGCGTGGTTCAAGGGGTTGGACATGGGTCGAGATATTATCAAGATAATGTGTCGACTTATGTCCAATCACTACTCTCTGGGCTCGCATTTCTATCGAATAGGGCTCACTGATAGCAATCGCTGTAGCTGTGGTGCAGGCTACCAAGACATCAATCATGTCGTGTGGGAATGTCCCGAATACGGTATTGCCAGATCCGATTTATGTGCATCCCTCAGGGCCCGAGGGAAACCAGAAAAGGCAGACATTAGAGATGTGTTGGGAAAACTTGATCTTGAGTACATGAAGCTTGTGTACGACTTTTTGAAACAAGCTGAAGTCTTCGTTTGATACCCCCGTCTTGTTGTTGCACCTGTCCACTTCGTGCCCCTTCGAAAACCGTTTGTTTGTATCGTTACAGGTTGTTTGTCCACTCTACGTTTGACTAGCAGCAACTACGCCCGCTGCTGAAAGTAAACGATAAGCCCCATCATCCCATCCCTTCCTAAAACATGATTGTTCTCCCTAACCTCGACCAAACCGCGAGTTTTACGGTTCCCCAAAACTAACCTAGCAAATTAGAAATTGTAAAATAAAAAAAAGTTTCAAATGGATTCGGCTCCGTTATGCCAAATGACGCATGAGCCTCAAATAAATGATTGAGTAAAAAAAATCCTTCTTTGTAGCGTTCCTGTAGGAATCTCTGGAGTAATTCCTAAAGAAAATCTCTGAAAGACTTCATGCTAAAAATACAAAAAAAAAATCCGGAAGGTATCTCTTCATAAATTCAAGACCAACAATTGAAAAGGCCGCATCAACATTTTGTAAACAAACATGTTTCTGTCGACTTAGGGCCTTTTGAGCTCCACCCACACATCTCACCACCACTAACAGAAAGCGCAAACATCCAGCTTTCTGTTAGTGGTAGTGAGATGCGTGGGTGACGTTCAGAAGGCCCCAAATCGACAGAAACGTGTTTGTTTACGCAATGTTGATGCGGCCTTTTCAATTGTTGGTCTTGAATTCATAGCGGAAACTCTGGAGGTACGCTTGGAAGCTTTCGAGAAACTTTTTACTAATCTGTAGAAATCCACTGTTGAATTCATGCCCTTGAGGTGAGGGTGTTGAGGAGGGTTCTCACCGCGTTAGCAACTCTAAAGGCAGGGATAGGGTGCGACTCAAAACTCTTTGCGTGCCGCACACGCTGCTACGAGACAGCACAACAAACTAGAAGGAGACGAGTACGCGCAATCGGTTGTGTGTTGCTCGCTTACTTTGCCGCGCGCTGGAGCTCTCCTGTCTCTCACGCTCTTTCGTATGCACTCTCTCGGTGCTTGTCTCCGTGCTTTGCACTTGGCTTGATACAACGCATGATTGGAAAAATTTCGAATCAAACGACCCATCACTTGTCAACCCTTGACAAGCTTAACAACTTTGCCGAAAACACAAACTCTTCAATTAATTTATTAAGTGATTTTTTCGTTTTGGAGACAAGCACAGTCCCAAGCACCGTGCATTACTCCCTGCGCCGTAGAGCTAGTGCTGCGATTGTCTCTCGCACAATTACGAAAACTCTCACTCATTACGTCTCTGTCTCTCGACAAAACGGGAGACAAGCACTTGAGATTGTGTGAAGCACACGCATTTTTTGCACCGCACGGTGCATGCCGCCAATCCCTGTCTAAAGGTCAAAACCCAGAATAAGATCATGGATGCGGCTACAATGTAGATGGCTACCGCAGGAGTTCGGCTACGGAAAGGCCCAGCAGAGACATAAGTGGCCTTGGTTCAGCTACGCTAATAAATCCGTTAAAGTAGGAAATCGTAAGCTGGTGGTCTAGTGGCTACCGCTTCTGATTCGTATGCAGAAGGTCATGGGTTCAATCCCTGGCCCGTCCCTTTTCATCCTACTTTGTATCTTTCTATCCACTTTATCTCTCTCTCTTCTCTACATATACAACTCATGTATATTCATATGTTCATAGCCATCGCTAGAACCAGAAACGAATTGGAAAAAAGTCGTTTCCCTCCCTTCCAATTTCCACTCAAAGCACAGTGTATATAATAAATAACGCCTACAAGTTATGCAACAAGTATGCAGTGTATAATAACGCCTACAAGTTATGCAACCAAAGCGTACTGTGCCGCTTGACCTTATTCACCTCATTCACCACACAATCTATCACCTTACGAACACTATAAATAACCCCCTATCCATGGATCGCATCACCGACCCAACGGTGACTCTCAGATCTCCCATCCTTTCCGTCTAACAAAATACCCCAGTCCGTGCTGGATGTGGGGATGCAGAGGTGATCTCGGTCTTTAGTAGCAACAACCAGAACACTCTAACATTCCTTTCCCTTCCCAACTGACTATAAGGACGTGGCCGGCGCCGGTATTGATCCAAAATGTATGAGCTGCTAGAATTGCACTTTGAGAATAAGTGGAGTGTCCCAGCCCTTATTCATTTGGATCTCAGTGCAATTGGTACCAGCTCAGATCAATAACGGAGTAGCAACCATTGACATGTATAGTCAGATTTGATCGTTGATCGTTGATCGTAAAGTAGGAAATCGTAAGCTGGTCGGTATGTCCGCTGAGCATACACGAGCTACCGGAGGTTTGCGTCCCATGTTATTTTCAAAGCGCTCACCTTTCGTACTATAAATCCAAGCAAGTTCTGTAGGCGATTTGGAGACGAAGGCCATAAGGCGTAAGGCAGTACAATCCATCGCAAATGATTGATTTGTTCCGGGTAATATGCGTACAGTATGCACCAGATGCGAAACCTAGCAATGAAGTGACACTGAATTTCTCACCTTTGTCACTCCAAAATTTGAAGATCAGCATAGCATCCGCATACTCAATTTCAAGTTCATATATGTTTGGTTGACCGCCCGCGGTTGGTACTCCGTTATTGCAAGAACATCAGTGCATACACTTACCCATGCATCATTCTATTACAGCAACATAGAATTCGCCTTCTCGCCATACAAATATAGTACTACACTGATTGCGTCCTATTACTCATATTTTTCCCTTAAAGATGCGTAGGTTTGCAATAACTTTGCCGAAGACTTCACTTTTATCGAAAATGTGATTGCATACAGTCATTTCCATCATATATTTTTGGTTTAGAGATAAACGGTTGAAGAAAAACCTCCGAAGAACGATAGATCAATTATAGGACAATTCTCTCCAACAAATTGGACCGTTGACCTTATATCCCTATCATTTCAACTCCTCTATCATTAGTCCTTTCGACGGTTTGTCTTTGTACGTATTGTTCTTGATCCTGTACTGCCGTTCTATGCATAGTTGTTCCATTAACATGGGATTCCCATATAATTTGGGACAACCATGCGTAGGACGACAGTGTAGATCTGTTGCCGTAAGTTGCGCATGCGATTGATAGATAGAAGTTTCTTCAAGACGAGTTTGAATCGCTTTTTTTACTTAATCTTTTATTCTAGGCTCATGCGCCAAAAGGCACAACGGAGCCGAATTCAATTAAAACTTTTCACAATTTCATGTTTTGGCGATTGAGAAACACTGACGGAAAGTAATAACACTTAGCGTCAATTTTCAATGCTATGACCAGCGAGAGCGACGTCATCGACGACAGCGAGATGCTGAGTTGATGCCCAATGACTGGTCATCAACTGGCGGGTGAATGGGTGAAGACGATAATGGTGAACGTATGCAGGCGGTGATTACATAGTTGACGTATGCACCAATGTGATCATAATTTACATGTTTGATGTATTGATTGCATTAATTAACTTGCAATTCGTTAATTCGAAATAAAAACTCGGTCAGAAATCTCTTGATGTTTCGAAATACGGTTTGAGATCAAGCATCATTAACATCAACTTACACTTTTGTTTCTTATTAAACGATAACCAAAATGTAAAGATTATATATTGGATGGATTTTAAGATAGATTTAAACACAGTTGTCAAACCACAAGAACGCGTTTCTCACACGGGGATGGTGCTGGTGGTTACGTCGTCTATAAGTTTACTAACACGGGGACTTGTATGACGACACATCACAACTTATAGAGGTCGCATCGCCGGCGACACATCGAACGCTATCGGTTACTGTCGAAGAGCGAGAAGTGTAGTAGGTATACCGATTACGTTTCAATTGACGATTTTGTAAACCACACGCCACGCGGTTCTGGAACATGCTTGCTTAGTTACATATGTCGCGTTCAATATGATGTGGGCGTAACTACAGTTATCAGTCTAAGTGTATAGATGTTAAACCGAGTGCAGTACGATATAAGATGATTATGATTTGCTATTAGAACAATAGAAAGAATCAAACCAACTATATAGCGCTCTAGTTATATTCGTCCGTATGATTCTGAACGCAAGAGCTTACAAGGTAACCAGCCGGTGTGACTTGTTAGCGGTTCGAAATGAAGAGGGCGGTTACTACTTGAATCATATTTCAGATTATTTAGAAATTTCGCCACGCGCCGGCACACCGCTCCGCAATCGCATAGGGGCTACTGATACGAAAGTCTATTTTTACATTGGTATTTATTACGGGTTGGGGGAAAGGTCAATCAATTTGTTTGATCCGTTTGATTCGTGGTGGTTGTGATTGCAAATTAACTCTGACGCTAGGTTTGTTTTATTTTTGTTTCCCCAACAGGCACAGAGGAATGCCCCATCCGGTCGGTTGTCAATCGAGTCGGTTCACAGCTGGTTCGCGCCTTGACAGAAAAGGGAGTAGCCCTTTTGGTTAATCATGGCATCGCGGAGGATAAGGTGAGTTTGGTTTTGCAGGAATTGCTTAATTTTAATGTCTAAAGCATAATACTGGTGATGTTTGAAGTATTCAAATTTGTTAAGCTTAGTAAATAAATTAAAATAAACTATAGCGACTTAAAAACAAAACAAAAGCAAACAAAAGCAAACGAAAGCAAACGAAAGCAAACGAAAGCAAACGAAAGCAAACGAAAGCAAACGAAAGCAAACGAAAGCAAACGAAAGCAAACGAAAGCAAACGAAAGCAAACGAAAGCAAACGAAAGCAAACGAAAGCAAACGAAAGCAAACGAAAGCAAACGAAAGCAAACGAAAGCAAACGAAAGCAAACGAAAGCAAACGAAAGCAAACGAAAGCAAACGAAAGCAAACGAAAGCAAACGAAAGCAAACGAAAGCAAACGAAAGCAAACGAAAGCAAACGAAAGCAAACGAAAGCAAACGAAAGCAAACGAAAGCAAACGAAAGCAAACGAAAGCAAACGAAAGCAAACGAAAGCAAACGAAAGCAAACGAAAGCAAACGAAAGCAAACGAAAGCAAACGAAAGCAAACGAAAGCAAACGAAAGCAAACGAAAGCAAACGAAAGCAAACGAAAGCAAACGAAAGCAAACGAAAGCAAACGAAAGCAAACGAAAGCAAACGAAAGCAAACGAAAGCAAACGAAAGCAAACGAAAGCAAACGAAAGCAAACGAAAGCAAACGAAAGCAAACGAAAGCAAACGAAAGCAAACGAAAGCAAACTAAAGCAAACTAAAGCAAACTAAGGCAAACTAAAGCAAACTAAAGCAAACTAAAGCAAACTAAAGCAAACTAAAGCAAACTAAAGCAAACTAAGGCAAACTAAAGCAAACTAAAGCAAACTAAAACAAACTAAAGCAAACAGGACTCGCGCCGTTGTAAAAAGTACAGCACTACCAAAAAACTTCGCTCGTCATATACAGCGCGAGTGCAGTGCAGTTTTCGGATCGAAATGGCGGGCGTCCTGACAGGTTAAAGAAGTGGTCAATCCCGACAGGTATTTCTCCGTGCTAGAAGGAGATTCCCTGGACCGAATCATAACGGATGGCCCAGAAGTGTAGCAGACAGCGTGACCCTTTACAACCCGATATTTTTAGCTTTCAAAAAAGTTCTGTGACAAGTTGATTGTTGTACAGAGCCGGAAGGTCCCATATCTGGACCGAAACGTCGGCGACGATCTGAAATCAGTCAACGCAAATTATTTCAGACTGCAAGCCGAAACCCCAAGAAATCAAGTACCCTCAGATAAGATGTTTGAATTTACCATTCTAACAACACAGTTTTGTCACTTCAAAGTCACAAGTCGACTACCTAATGTTTCGCTTGCTGCTCTGGCATGTCTCATTATAATAACTGTTGGCTCTTATACGCATTGTATCTTCAAGTTAATGTGCCAACGTCGTTTGAGACTCTCATGATGAGAATGCTTATTGCGAATATCCTGGATCTCGACAATTTTAGGTGGCCCTCTGTGTGTCCAAAAAGAACACCGTTTATATTGGTTACTCTACTCTTTATGTTTGGAAAACATACGGACCCTCTGGAACAGTTTGGAAAGCAAAGCCCAATTAGCCATATCATTCGCCGATGGCATAGTAACGCGTTTGCGCGTGCGGTTAAGGACAGACTTGTTAGAATCCCAAAATGGCCGCCTTCGGTACCTACTCATGCAGCGCACAAATCTCTTCGTAAACAAAACCAGCGCACGTCATCTTCTGATTTTAAGCTTATTACTAGTGAGCAAGAACAGAATAATGAAATTCACTGTTGTATGAAGCTTGCTTCTTGAGATTTGTGCGTGTCTGAAGTTCCAATGCATTGTTGAAGCGGGATTTCAAGACGTTTGTCCTTAACAGCAATATCATCGAGGGTGATTGGTTCAATTCCCGGTCGGTTCAAGAACTTTTCGTAAAAGAAATTTTCTTGACTTGTTGGGACATAAAGTATCTTCATGCCTGCCACATGTTATTACTGTGTGGCAGCATCCTGAAATTACTGTGTGGCGACACCCTTTCTCTCCGGAAACAACAGCTTTCACCGGTACGATGTTCGACTTTCTTTTTTTCTTCGGGGGTTCGTGTAAGCATACCATTTCAAGTGCCATCCTTCTGCCGTGATGCAATATCATTGTCATCGCCGGCCGCGTTGTCTAGTCCAAGTCTAGACTATGGATGATGTCGTTTTGTTTTATACGTTGCTTGTATCGCTTGTACATATATAGTGCTGTAGTCAAGACCGGGTAACAACATTTCACGATGGGCTTTGATCCTTGTCGCCGGTGCAGGGTAAGAATATTGCCGAAAGATTGTTTTATGGCCAACACAAGAAGCTCATCGTGACTGAGTTTGAAGAACTGTTGCTACCGTTAGATGAAGTTTGGTTGAGTGAAATCAGTTTATTCGATTGTAATTGACTGCAAGTCTTCCGTTAGTCACCAGTTATGCTGTGCAATATAGTGACGGTGGGTTTTTTGCAGAAGTTGTTGAAATGCGCATAAGGATACTAATTTGAAGAGGCAGATCAAGAACCAGTTAGAACGTCCCAAGAAACAGAGATAGCTGTATAAAAGTTTCTTAAGCTGAAGTTTGCGTAAGAGTTGTTTATTCAACTCTTATACAGCTAAAATGTTTGTTGGGGTAGAATCAGTCTGTAAGTAATAGAAGAATGGAGATATTATGGATTTACCGGCTGCTTGTACTCTACCGGTCGCTTTAGTATGGCCTCCAAAGTAGCCGTTTTATAAAAAGAGTAACTTAAAAATGATTTTAAACATTTTTATTGTATGCGCTATTCCTCTAGCTACCCAGTGACAATAATTTTTGACAATCAAGTTGATTTTTATATGAGAACGGTTACTTTGTAACGGCTACTTAAGTAACCGGTAGAATACAACTTACCTTACCTTACCGGTCAGGCTAAGGCCGGGGTGGCCTCTGCTGTACATAGTAGCCGCCTCCATTCCACTCGGTCCATGGCTGTTTGTCTCCAGTTCCGCACTCTGCGCAGGGTCCGCAGATCGTCCTCCACTTGGTCGACCCACCTAGCTCGCTGCGCTCCACGTCTTCTTGTACCGGTCGGATGACTCTCGAGAACCATTTTAGTCGGGTTGCTATCCAACATCCTGATGACGTGACCCACCCACCGTAGCCTCCCGATTTTCGCGGTATGGACGGTGGTTGGTTCTCTCAGCAGCTGATGCAGCTCGTGGTTCATTCGCCTTCTCCAAGTCCTGTCTTCCATCTGCACTTCGCCGTAGATGGTACGCAACACCTTTCGTTCGAAAACTCCAAGGGCGCGTTGGTCCTCTGCACGTAGGGTCCATGTTTCGTGCCCATAGAGGACGACCGGTCTAATCAACGTTTTGTAGATGGTTAACTTCGTGTTACGGCGAACTTTATTCGATCGTAGAGTTCTGCGGAGTCCAAAGTAAGAACGATTTCCTGCCACAATGCGCCTCTGAATTTCTCTGCTGGTGTCGTTGTCGTCGGTCACCAGTGAGCCCAAGTACACGAATTCTTCAACCGCCTCGATTTCATCACCGTCGATATGAATTCGGGGCGGGCGCGGTGATTCCTCCCTGGAGCCCTTTGCCATCATGTACTTTGTCTTCGACACATTAATGACTAATCGCCTGGCTTCACTCTTTAGTCGGATGTACGTTTCCGCCATCGTCTCAAATTTACGAGCAATAATATCAATATCATCGGCGAAACCAAGCAGCTGAACGGACTTCGTGAAAATCGTCCCACTCGTGTTTATCCCCGCTCTTCTTATTACACCCTCCAAAGCAATGTTGAACAGCAAGCACGAAAGACCATCACCTTGCCGTAACCCTCTGCGAGATTCGAAGGGACTCGAGAGTGCCCCTGATACTCGAACTACGCACATCACTCGATCCATCGTCGCCTTGATCAACCGTATCAGTTTATCCGGGAATCCGTAGAATACAAGTAGCCGATAAATCCACAATAGAATATGAGGAGAAATCACACGCCAGTGTTGGTTCACAAAAAAAAACGATAGATCATTCCACCGTTGCCAATCGGGAAGCTCGAACAATACCGTTCAACATCACTGACAAAATATTGATATTAAAAATCACATTCTCGCAAATCGTGATCACTTAATAACCGTGCACGTGATAATTTTTAACCGATCTTCTGGAGAGTGTGCACGACGTCCGGTCGACCCCTAGCATTGTATCGTACCGCGATGATAACGATGAGGACGGTCAGACGCACATGATACACAGGTGTGTTTTCGACGGAATGTTATCTCTATCTTACTGAATCACATGCTAATAAACGATGGGGATTAATGGTTGATCCGCGGCAAATTTTTGCAACCGGCAAAATGGAAGTTGTTTTTCTTGTTGAATCCCCCGGAATGACGTCTTGGAAATTGTTAAACAACTGATTCGGCACAGGGAGAACGTGCCAAACAATGTTTGTTTTCAATTTTCGTTAATTAAATTTGAACGAAGCTTGAGAACATAATCCCATAGCTGAGTGGTAAGCTTGTGGGAGTTGATTCGGCGATTCGGATACCGTGAAGTGTGTTCACTTGTGTCGACCTTAAGTTCTAATTGCAAAGCGTGGTATGCTGACTTTTTATTTATTATAGAATTTGCCACGGTTTTGGCACTCTTCAGCAAAAATGCTGAAAACTTTTACTTCTATCCTAAAGAGTCTGCATTTGGATGTACTTTCAGTTGTGATGATTCAGAAATTGTCTTACTATACTGCAGGTTCCAATGATCACAGCTTTCAGGATGCTGTTCATGTCATTCTTCAATTCTAGTTCGTTTTGGAACTCAGGAGAGATTAAGGGACAACTCCGGTCGCCAGGTCTTGTCTCTTCGTAATCTTGTCGCACTTATCGGGTTTATCCTTTTGTTGTAAACCATAATGTCAATTGGCACAATTGAGGACTAGCAATCTCAGTACTTACATCTTTGTGCACGAGTTCTATAATTTGAAGTGCTTGGTGGTCTAGTGGCTACTGATTCGTATGCAGAAGGTCCTGGGTTCAATCCCTGGCCCGTCCCTTTCTTCCTACTTTGTATCTTTCTACACACTTTCTCCGTCCTCTCTATATCCCTTTCGTGACGGAGCTAAAAAAAGTGAAATTTCCATACAAATTGCTCAAATTTGGCTCTCCAGAACTCTCAGACTTTTTAATATATCAACACTTTTTCTTTGGCATTTGCTAGTACTATTCCTTGTCTTTCGATTCCTAGCCTTGTCCACCTAGATAAATCGAAAATTAAAAATTTGCGACAGATAAAACTTTTTCATGTTTTACCATTTTTGCTCACTTTTTGTTTAACTTGTTGTGGTAAATTTTACACAGAACATAAACAAAAGTTTGTTTGCACACATGCAAGTACAAGTTATGACTCAATCATCAAAATAATTTACATCAGGAAAACCGAAGACTAAACAGTTGAAAAAGTTACACAAAACAGTTGTTGCTCAACAGCACAATTGTGCTGGTTCGTCACGAAAGGGATATACAACTCATGTATATTCACATGTTCATAGCCATCCCTAGAACACGAACGGGTTGGAAAAGCCGTTTCCCTTCCTTCCAACTTTCACAGCACAGTCTCGATTTATCAGATAACGCTTACAAGTTATGCAATCAAACGAACTGTGCCGCATTATCTTCAGAATAATAAACACACTGATCTTACGCCTGGCATCCACGCATCAATGGGTGAACCCTCTGCCAACCACATCCCACCAACACTCCTACATCCGCATGAATTTGTGCAAACGCAGACGTATATTCGGTCTGCTGTGGATACAAACGATTGCAATTATCACTTCCTTCCTCCTTCCCACATTGACCTGTAACCGGACGTGGCAAGCGCCATTGTGTCGCCTAAAAATAGAAGAACGTCAACTCTCACACACTGAAGATGCCTGCAAGTCTTCGACAGATATCACATCGCATTGGTTCCTTGTGTGAGTGTAGCTGGTCTGGCGATACTGGTGTTGGAGTAGCAGCCACGGGCGGTCAATCAAGCTCAAGCTCAGTTCAATAATTTGACGTTTGAGCGGTGCCGTCCCAACTAACATTTTCAGCGCTATAAGCTTCAGTCATTTGCTTTCTGTTGTGTAACCATCGAATAAAAGCAGTCAACGCTGAATAAAAGGGAAGCTAATCAAATGTAAATCATAAGCTAATACACGACTGCAAAACAAGCACCATACAGCTACCAAACTCGGTTTTCAGAAATTCATTGCTTGTCACTGGGGTTGCCTTTACTCCACTCTATTCCAACTCCGGGAAATTTCCCGGAAGATGTGAAAACTTGAGCAAATCGAATAGGAGTTCCCACTAACAAAACAGCTGCTACTATACAGTACAATTCGTTATACTGAGACTGACAAATCCCCAAACCAGCAGCGCTTTAAAGGCCGTTATGCGATTTCATTACAGCTAGAATCTGTAATAAAGAAACAGTTGGTTTACCAACACGGCTTGTCGGATGTAAACATTATTGTCAAAACAAACTTTAAGCGGGATATATAGCTACTACACAAATTCTTTACAGCTACCCATCTCTGGTGCTGTGAAATTATTTGGGTTGCTTTTATTGCACTTTAATTCAACGCCGGAAGATTTGCCGGAAGATGTGCAAATCGAGTAAGAGTCCCAGCCAATACAACAGCTGCTTTTATACAGTACGTTTTGTAATGTTGCCAAAACACAAAACAGCAGCGCTTCGTAGCTGTTTATAGAACACTCTTTCAACTAGAAGCTGTGACGAAGAACCAGCTGGCGCAACCACACAGCTTGTTCAATGTAAACATTATTGCTTTTGACGTTTCACAAGCTTATGCAGCAAGATGAAGTTGGGTAAGGTTTCTTGTGGCACAATTATGTGGCCTTGTCTCGAGTAAAACAAAACGGGCTATTTTCTATGCTATTTATATGTAGCAGTGTGGCAGCGAGGACATCATCGGGACCAGTGGATACGGAGATCGGGAGTTTGATTCCAAGTATCAGCAAGTACTTTAATTATTCAATTTTAAAAGCGATAATTCCAGTTCCACATGTATTGCGTCACGGTATCCATAACCTAGTTAGATTTCATCGATTAATTATTATTTAACAACTACGAAAAGGCTGAAAATGCGCCTTCTCAAGATGTTGTTCAATTAGTGGTTACATAGGAGCCGAGAAAACAGCTATGACTTCGTGGCATAGAAGCTGATTCGCACAGCATATACATATGGATTAAGTTCGCCAGATTCATTGGTATAGGGCTTGCATAGAAGCATATGTACAACACAGTAACTCAGCCTCAAGCCGTATTGAGGACGCTTTGTTGACGTTTGCATTCACAATAAATGTTAGTTGGGGTGTTTACAGAAAATGAACTCGTTTTCGTGCACACGAAGTTAAGCGTGTTTAATTTTTGGGTTCAGTACACAACAAAGTGTTCCTCGAAAATTCTTCCAGAAGTTTGTCCGATAATTTTTCCAGAGTTCCTTCGAAAGTTCTTCCAAAAGTTTCTCAAGAAGTTTTCCAAAGAGTAGCTCTGGAAACACTTCCAGTAGTTCGTTTGGAGATTCTTTGGAATTTTTCCGAATATTTTTTGTAGAAGTTCCTTTGGATTTTTTTGCTTAAAGTTTCTCAGAAAACTATTCCAAGAGTTTGCCCGGGCTTTTCATTCAGAAATTGCTATAGAAGTTTTTTCCGGAAATTCTTTCCGGATTTTTTCAGATTTTTTTTCCGCGAGGTTCTCTAACAATATTTTGTTCTTCCAGAAGTTATACCTGGAAAGTTTTCCGAGAATTTTTCCAGGAAGTCCTCCGAAAGTTTTTTAGAGAATTTTTCTAGAAATTTATTTATTTATTTATTTATTTCATTTCGTCAACCGACGTAGACTAGTACATTATACATATACATATTTTTTATTATTTCTTAATATTATAATTATGAAGTACATTGGAAAATATATAAAAAAAAATGATTTAAATTATGTAGTGTTTTGTTTTTTTTTTTAAGTGTTCCTATTTCTAATGGTACGAAAATATGTTTTTAAATTTTGCCTGGACATGGTAAAGCCAATCGTTTCGCAATGTTTATTATAAGCAACCATCATGCGATTTATAGGCCCAAATTTGGCGTAGTTTGTTCGGTGGTGGTTACTTGCGAAAATATTCCGACTTCTTAATTGCCGAGTGGGTATATAAAAATTTAGTTTTGATAAGGTTTCAGGCGAGTCTATACGATGCGAAACGATATCGTTTACGAATGAAATCATTTCGATTTCACGCCGCTCTTGCAGAGTTTGTATGTCAATAAGCATGCAGCGTGCTTTGTAAGACGGAAGTGGAAATGATGTCCAGCCTAATTTACGAAGAGCAAACAGTAGAAATTGTTTTTGCACTGCGTGGTTGAAAAAGGAGACCATACAGTGCTGCAGTATCTAAAATAGATCTAACATAGGCAATATAAAGTGTTTTAATTGTATATGGGTCATGAAAGTTATAGCAGAAGCGCTTAATGAACCCTAGCATATTATTAGCCCTGTGAATGATTGTGTTGTCGTGGTCAACGAATGTAAGTTTAGAGTCTAAGATTACTCCTAAATCCCTAACCATTTCACATTTTTCCACATTCTTATTTCCTAATGCGATAGAGACATTCGGTGTTGTTCTTTTTCTGCTAAATGATATTAGATTGCATTTTTTAACATTATTTCTACGGGGAATTCTTACAAAACTTTCTGCGGGGCTTCTTTCAGAAGTTTCCCGAAAAATTCTTCCAAAAGAGTTGTGAAACTCCTTCTAGAAGTATTCGATATATTCACAAGCGCTACTGGAAGTCCTGAAGCTCCTCCGAGAGTTTTCCGTAAATTATTTTAGCTTTAAGGAATTCTTCGGGAAGTTTCTACAGGAGTTTCTCTGATTTTAACTTCAAAAGTTCTTTAGTGTTTTTTATTAGAGCTTCCAAACATTCTTTCAAAAAGTCTATCTGGGGATACTTCTAGATATTCCACCGATGTTTCTTCGTGAGTTTCTTTAAAAGTCCATTTAAGAGTTGTTCCAGAAATTCATCGGGAAACTCTTCAAGAACTTTCGTTTCCAGGAATCCCTTTGGGAATTCTTTGAAAAGTTGCTCCAATAAATCTTCCAGATGTTTCACTTTAAGATTTTCCAGAAGTTCCTCTAAGAGTTCTTTCAAAAGCTCTTTATTAAGTTGTTCCAGAAGTGGTTCTGATAATATTACCAGCAATTCTTTTAGTAACTTTTCAGAGCGCTGTTCCGGAAATTCTTGTAGGAATTGCTGTGGAATCTGAGAAAAGCTCCCAGGTTTTCTTCCAAAAATTCTTCCAAACGTTTCTCCAGAATTTCTACCCGATGTCCTTCCGGCAATTCAAACAATTCCTCCGGAAAGTCATCCAGGAATTCCTTTAGAAGGTCTCCCAGAAACTTTCTCAAGGGTTCATCAATATTTTTCCAGTAATATCACCATTAATGAATGCTGGAGTTCCTCCTGGAATTTCCGTAAGAGTTTCTCGAGTTATTTTTCTGAGAGTTTTTTTTCAAAAATTCTTGTAGAAACCATCTAAAATATTTAAGGAGTTGTCTAAGGACTGGCCCAGGGTTATTTTTTCCAAAATCCTTTCAGGAATACCTCCAAGCCCGATACGCCAGAACAGGTCAGATAGTTAGTAATAACGTGGGAGTAGAAGTGCCAAGAAGAGAGCCTAGTAAGAAAGTTGTAGTTGAGAATATACTGGTGTAAAAAGTGTAAATGTGTTATAGTTTTCCACCATTTTGCATGAGAAATAATTGGATAGTGAACGTGTCGGGGAGTCTCTATGGTACTCCCGATTGACTTATCCAATTCTCCTAGGAGTTTCTCCAAGAACGTCTTCAGATATTTTCAAAAGGTTTCTAACAGAATTTTTAAAGAAATTCTTCAAATCGATTTGGTTTAATCACTAAATTTCTAAAAAAAATCACTAAGGAATTTATCATGAACTCCTTGCAGAAATTACACAGGAGTTCTTCAGGAGTACGTCTTAGGGTTTCTTCTGAGCCTCCTTCGTGAATTTCTGGAAAAAATTCTTCAGGATTGTACTCAATTTCTTCTGATATTACTAGAGATTTTTTTATTTATTTGATTCTCCCAGGAAGTTCTCCCAGGATGTTTTTCCAACCAATATCGGTAAAGTTATTGTTACTATTTTTCCAATGACTCCTCCAACGGATCTGAATATTTTATTTTCAATTATTAGCCAAGAATTCCTTAAATTCCTAACGTATTTCCTCCCCAAATTTATCCACTTCGTCCAAGAATTTTGTGTGAACTCTGTCAAGTTTTCCTCCAAGGAAATTTTTCCTAGTATTAACTGCATCCGCTCATATTTTTTTAGTTCGAAAACTCCTGTTTGGATTCCTACTGGAATTCTACCAAGGATTCCTTAAATGATTATTTCAGGGATACCTCCAGAAATCTCTTCAAGAATTCCTCCCGGAGTTTTCTTTAAATATTACCTATTAGGACTTTTCCAGGAGTTGCTTCTAGCGAATTTCGTCTAGGCATTTCTCCAGAAGCTCCCTGGAATATCTGTAGTAATTCGTAAAAGGAATTTCTGGGTGGATGGCTAGAATGAACTCCAATCGAAATCTCTTCGAGCTTCAGAAGCTATTTGAGGAACTCCCGAAGAAATCCCAAGAAACAACTTCTGGAGTATTTCCCAGAAGTTACTTCTAGAGAACTCCCTCAGAAGGTGATCCTGGAGGGATCGCCAAACGGTTCTTACAAAATGGAACTCCAGGAGGAATTCCTGGCAAAGCCTGCAAAGGGAATCATAGCAGGTTCTTCAGAGGATTTATTTGACGGGCTCCAAAGATGGAATTTCCAGCGGAGTTCTCAGAGGGAGCTTCTGGAAAAATTCGCAGAGGGAATGCAGCGATTCTCGCTAGAAAGACCTTCTGAAAGTATCTCCAGATGGAACTTCTGGAGAAGTCTTCAGAGGAATCTTCAGAGGAATTCAAAAGCGAAACTTTTGGAATATCCTCGAATGGTATTTCTGCACGAATCCTCAGAAGTCTTGAAAGATTTCGTAGACGGAATTCCTGTCGGAATCCCCAGGAAGAACTCCTAGAGTAACTTTTACAGGTTTCCCTAGATTAAACTCTTGGAGGAATCTCTGGGGGGAACCTGGAGAATTTCTAGAAGAAATTCCTGGGAAATCCCTAGAATGAACTCCTAGAGGAATTCCAAGAGATATGCATAGATAGATGGAACCCCTGCAGAAATATTCAGAAGGAATGAATTCCCAGGAAACATTTTTAAAGAACTCCAGGAAAAATATCTAACCTATAGCAATCCATCGAAGGAACTCCTGAAGAAATCCCCAATATGTACTCCTGGAGGAATTCGTCAAACAAACTCCCACATGAATCTCCAAAAGGAACTTCTGGAAGCAGGAATGGCATTCTGCACTGAACATATGCACAGTGCAGCTCACTTTCATATTAAAACCGCGCACACTTGCACACATACTGAGGAGCATGCTCCAGAGAGAACTCATGGAGGATTCCCCAGAGGAACTCCTGAAAAAAATCTCCAGAAGTTCACAATGCTCCAGTAATTCCTTGTGAGGAAACCTCCTGTAGTTCCATCCGAGTTTTCTCTGGCATTTTTTTTTTCCATCACCAATACTTTCCAGGATATCCTCCAATAATTTATTCGAAGAATCCTGCATTTTTCAATTACGGAGAATCCCCCAGCATTTCTGACCAGGGTACCTACCAGCAATCCTAGGGAATGCTCTAGCAATCCTCTCCGGAAAATCATTCTGCAGCTCCATCCAAGAGAATGCAGTTATTGTATACCGCCACCGATTGCTTCCGGGAAATCCTCTTGCATGTGTCGGGGAATTTTCCAGCGATTTCTTTTGTGGGATCTTCCAGGAATTCCTTCTGAAGAATCCTCAGTTTCTCAGATATATATCTGCTGGGGTATTCTCCGACGATTTCTTCCAAAGCATTCTACAGCAACTCCTTTCTGGAATCATCCAGTAGTTTCTTTCGAGCCTCCATTAGAAATATCTTTCGTCAGTAATTCCTTTCCAGCAGAATTATGCCGTCGAGCTCCAGTTGACGGAGGTGCGTCGCATGCAACGCCTTCCACATTACGGTCAAATTACGGTCATTTGTGACGGTTCTGGCTATCTACACAACAAATCCACTGTTGCTGGATCTGAGATCCACATAGTGCCTGGGTATCGCAGACCCCATTTTCTCCTCCAATTTCCCGCGTGTGACAGGATGACTCTCTCTTGGTCCACTTAAAGACAAACGTCTTAAAATCCCGCTTCAACATTGCATCGAAACTTCAGACGCACAAATCTCAAGAAGCAAGCTTCAAGCAACAATGTATTTCATTATTCTATTCTTACTCACTTGTAATTAGCTTAAAATTAAAAGCTCAGGTGCACTGGTTTTGTTTACGAAGAGATTTGTGCCCTCTAAATCGTGAGTAGGTGCCAAAGTCGGCCATTGTGGCGGCCATTTTGGGATTCTAACAAGTCTGTCCTTAACCAACCCAAAAGCTATAGGTCAACAGGGGCACAGCAAACGCGTTGATCACCTTCACCTTGTTACTGGCGGACAAAAAAAAACTCCGCAGAGCACAGTTGACACGATGCAAGAACTGGTCTTGCAGTTCCTTATTGATCTCTGTGTCGAATACCTCTAAGGCGCCGTCCACAAATTACGTAACGCTCTAGGGGGAGGGAGGGTATCTGGTCGAGCGTTACGGCCCATACAAAAATTTTAGGGTTTTCATACAAAAAAGCGTTACGGAGGGGGGAGGGGGGTCAAAAATTGTCGATTTTAGCGTTACGTAATAAATGGATGCTGCCTAAGTTGCAGGATGTATTTGCCCGCTTCGCCTTCATCCATATTCCGAATCTCCTCCTGTTTGTTGACGCGATGGACTGACCGACATTTGTCAATGCCAAGCTCCATTCAGATGTCGTTGCTGAACACCGTCACAAGCTGCAACAGTTGATGCAACCTTTGTACTGATTCTGCAAACAGCTTCAGGTCGTCCATAAAGAAGATGTGGGTTATTTTTGTACTCCGTCCCCCACTTTTCAGTTGGTAGCCATAGTTGCATTGGTCTGCTGAGGGGTTTCATCGCAAGACAGAACCCCAGTCAACCAGTGATCGTATAAGATGTTGCATAAGATGATATAGTGGAGGCGATATGCGTTAATTTTTCATGCGCCTAAATGGAGGCATGCACGCATATGGCCTCCATTTTAGCATCTTATGCAACATCTTATACGATTGCTGGTTATCTGGGACCATAGCGGACTGAAGGTATAGCTTTGGAATATCCCCCTCCTAATGCTGAGGGTTCTGGATCGCAACAAAGCTGTTCCGTTGGTAATTTGTAGAGACGTACACTCCCGATGAAAAGTTTGGGGTCACCTCCTCAAAAACATGTCATTTTTTTAGGCCCATACTGCCGTGAATCGCATATCAGTCCCATCTTTGCTGGATTTCCTATGCAAATGAGACAGATATGCGATTCACGGCAGCATAGCTCCGCCAATTTGCGTCATTCAAAAGATAATAAGTCAAAGAAGCTATGAACATGATTTAAAAGTAACTTTTTTTTTTTTTAAATTGTATGTAAACTTAACCCAAAGTTGCCAAATTTTCTAAAAACTGAATATAAACTTACGGCAGTGTCGCTGGAAATTGGATCGACCAAATTTTAAGATGAGAGCGGTAATATAACCCATTTTCTATTAGCTTTCAACTGCTTTTTACAGAACTTAGCTAAAAAATCTAAAAAAAAGTTATTGAGTAAATTAACTCTTTATGTCATCGACCAAAAGTTTGGGGTCACCCCTCAATATGATGTATCAGCCAAAAGTTTGGGGTCACTTTCGTAAAACATGGTAAAGTGATTTGGTGATATCTTCGTCATCTATAGTTCAATTTTATTTTTTTTGGCTCATTTCAAAGATAATTAACTAAATTTACGTTTGATGTCTTTAACTTAACGTATTTAACGATTGTTGTATATAAAAATGTTATGGAAAGTTAACACATTTCACCACACTTAAAAAAATGAGGCAACTTAACGTTAAGTTTTAGTATGTAAATTTCAACAAATAGGGTAAATGCACTAGTCTTCGCCCCCTCCCTAATTTTCGCCCCCCTAATAAAACATTCGAAGTTTATGTGATTATTTAGGTAGATTGTTGTTTGCTTTTCAACGTATCTGAGAGAGCAAATAAAAATCAATCTTGTGCACTAATGATATTCCACAAAACCAATAACTTAATCTATCGAATTAGCGATTGTGAAATAGTCATGGCAATGATGTATGTTTTTTTCAACGCAACGCAAACAATAGAGATAATCAGAACCTGGGAAGACATACAAAATTAACTCTTCCAACCCAAAATAATGAGCATTGATAATGATACAAGTCTTAGGAATACACAGCAGGCTATTTATTCGGCTAAATTGATAAAACTTATCAATTTTTAGCTATTTTTATAGGTGGCGAAAATTAGAGCACAAAATAGTATGTTTCCAATTTTCGCCCCTGGCGAAATCCCTTGTCCCGTTCCATTCGTATTGCGTGTATCAGTTTTCGCCCCTCTCTTTCTCGTACTGAACTCGGGTGTGGAGATATCGAATGAGGTGAAGTTGATCTTTGTGGGGTTGGGCAAAGTGGGGCATATTGTACCATTTATGCAAACGTGGTCATTCTAATCTATTTCATGAGTGTCTTCTGTGATTTTTGACCACTGAATTCGAAGTTCGATTCGACACCCAACGCAATTTTCAACGATCCTCGTCAAATTGTGTCTCCTTGCTATCACACAACCCGAGCAAAGTCCAACAACAAAATTAAAGCAAATCGAAAACATGATTTGTATTCAGCAACAAATTGATATCACATTTTGATATCATTTTATCTTTACTTAATTTGATTTCAAATTTTGCTTTCGGTTTGCTGTCATTTTGAATTAATGTAAATATTTAGTGTTACAATAGTTTTTAAATATTTAAGTAAACTATGTGAAGTAATTCCAGGGATATATCATTAGTGCAATTGTATTATTGCATTTACGATTTGATATCAACCGAAAAACTCTACATTTAACGATTTTTCATTTTTCTTGCGCTGATAACAAAAACAGTTATCAATTTGCTATCATCGATAGCAGGAATGGTTTTTAATTTGCTGTCACAGGAACATTTTTCTGCTCTCATTTTTGATGTTTTAACCGTTAAAACGACCAAAACGACATCAACCTGAGTTATCAAAATTTGCAATATCATAACATCAAAATTAGTTTGCTATCAGACTTTGCTCGGGAAACTACTTCATTTTTGATGCGACGTCTTGCTGTCATCGTTGCAAAAAAGGAAGAGAGCGAAAATGAAATGCGAGCGAGTTAGCCAGAAAAGCACGTACCAATCTGTCACTTTTAACACATTTGACTGTGAAGTCAGGTGGTATGGCAAAAACGGGCGACTTTTGGGACTGTTCGTGGGACGAACGTTCCAAACCGTCGTGTTCTATAAGAGAATTCCCGCACAATCTATTTTGGAGGATAGTTTACTATTTTGTATAAAAGACGTTAATTTTTGGTTAGCGTGAATCAAATTTACCGAATCAAATTAATAATTGAGGAGTCTAGATGTAAGTGACCTTTTTGTCGAATATAAAAAAATCCAAAAGTCAAACTTTTCTAAACTTGTTTAAAACTATGTTCACGTTGATGAGAAGAAATACAAAAAATGGTATTGATTTTGAAAGACTTTGCATGGGGTGAACAATTGGTGATAAATTTCGCGCCTCTTTTACTCACGAGGGTTTATCACTAACACTCTATCAGACGTAACACTAGCGAAATTTCCATCGACCACGCTTTTAACGACCATTTTAAATTTTCATAGTTGTGGCTTTCACATCCAGAGGCGCGCGCATCGTTTTTCTATGCGTTTGACGTTTCACACTAGCGCCTTCTGTTGACGATATTGCACAACATAGTGATTCGTGCAACTTTTCCACCAGGTGATGATAGTGTGAACTGGGCGATGGATTTCCATGAAAATCGTTCAAGGTGTTACGTCTGTTTGTCTGTGACTCTATTGTTCAAACTATAGACACTATAGACTCCATAGACTCGCGGAGAGCAATACGATTTTAGTGTGTTTTACCGTGAATTTAAAGTGTACCGAGCGAATATGACGTCACACAATCCATCGTCGCTATTGAACTCGTGACGTCATGCTCGTTTGGCTACACGAATTGACAGTCCGTTTGGCTACAGTTGTCTTCGCCTCCGCGAGTCTATGGAATCTATAGTGTCTATAGTTCAAACTCTCTGAATTTGAAAAAAAATGTTTAATTTTAGGTGTTGAAAAGCATTACGGGGCGAAACGTCCACTGGTATTTTTTGATTTTGCTAATAATGAACTTCCATTCAACTCTCATTTAACTATTCGCAACAGCTATGGAAGATTGCCAATCACTTGAATTCCATGTGCTTCAAATTAGAAAATCTTTTTGACGTATTTTATTTATAAGAATATTTCTGGCGTTCGATTTAAATAAGTCGTAAGTTTGCTGAGATTCGTATGCAGATTGGACTTATTCAAAAAGAACGCCAGATTTTTCAGGCACACTCATTCTAGATTCACAAAATCCCTGCATTTTTTAACTTTCGCCAAGATCTACGCAGCCAAGCACTAAGTAAAAAACAATATTACCGATCCCTCAGCAACTTTGACAGTTTGTTACTCACATTCACCAATTTTTTTTTTCTGAGAATCAGCTGACAAACGTTACTTTTCACTATTATCTCAGTGAGTTTTCTGTACAGTCAGCAGCTGTGCGAGAACAGCCAAATTCGCAAATATTGTTATATCTAGTGTATGATTTCAAAATAAAAAGCCCTAAGGGCCCCTAATAGATATTTTTCCATGACGTAATTTATGGATGTTTCCCTTAAGTTATGTAATGCAAAAAAATCCATTTCAAAATCATTCCTTCCATTCTATGTTTTTGCATGGGATCTCAACAGACCACCCACTTCACCCCACAAAGCGTGACGTAATTTGTGTACGTACTCCATTAATACGTAATTTTTAGTTGCCCATGTTTTCTACTTTACAATTTATCTATTGATCTATGTTTTCATTCTGCTAAACTCAAGAAGGCGAATAATATGCATACAGGAAAATATTTTTTTCTTGATTTTCCAGACGGGAGCTTGCTTTGGATAACTCAAAAACGCAGTACTAAGCTTGCCGGGATAATTCGTATTCAATAAAATTTTTAGGATAGTTATGATCAAATTGAGGAAAATTTATGGGCAACTGTAGGGGCGAAAATTAAAGCAGAGGTGGGGCGAAGATTGAATTTTGGGGGGCGAAAAATAAATCACAAATCAATATTGAAAATGGTTATTTTAATGAATAAAATCTTTATTTAATGATACTTTTGAGCTGGGTTACCACTGAATGAAGGATAATTAGCAAGAATCACCAAAGAAACATAGATATTATTGGAAATATTTGTTGAAACTCAATAATTTGGATGATTCAATGCTTTAGGGGGGCGAAATCTAGTGCTTTTACCCTATGTGTTGTTCAATGTCTATGCAGTAAAGGGCGAACACGATGAAATTGCCACACAGAAAATATTGTATAACTTTTGATTGCGTTCGCCAAAATAGCTAATTTTTTTACCATGAATAGTATATTATGTGTAGCTAATACCATAAAATTTTCATTAAAATCGGTTGAGTAATGGCGGAGATATCGTTGAAACAAGGGAATTGCCACTTGAGAATCTTGTACAAACAAACATTTTGGAAAATATAATTTTTTTGCCGTTTCAACGCTGGCGCCAAAAATACTGAACCGATTTCAATGAAAATTTTTTTGAACGTAAAGTATGTATGTAGAAGTAGTTTGTCAAAATTTCATTCAATTTGATCATACCGTTAAAAAGTTATAGCCATATATGTCGCACTATGTCACAATAAGCAGATGTGGTTTTTGGTATAGTGAAATTCAAGCTGCTCTTACTTTGAAAGTACTCAACAAAAATGGCTGAAATTTTCACTGTAAACAGTTTAACACAACAATTTTACACTGTCAAAGTTTTATAAAAATCGAGACAGTGTTACCAGTTCTACAGTCAAAATAGTGCACGTGGAACTAAAAATGGTCAAAAAGTACCTAAAATTTACCTTGAAGCGATTTGAGTTTTGGATATTTACTAGAAAAAGTACTGAACCGATTTCGATCAAATTTTTACCACGTAATTGATACTATGTTAAGAATATCGAGTGAAATTTTCAAACGTTTTGATGAGGTAACAAAAAAGTTATAGCCTAAGTAATTTTTTGAAATGGGTGTACAAGTTTTCTAAAATATCATTTTATGATATCGACAATATATGCGCCAATACTCAACCGATTTTAATGGAAATTTTATGGTATTAGCTACACATAATATACTATTCATGGTCAAAAATTTAGCTATTTTGACGAACGCAATCAAAAGTTATACAATATTTTCTGTGTGGCAATTTCATCGTGTTCGCCCTTTAAGTATCATTCATTTTGTTTCAAATAAGCCAAGAAGAATTAAAATTGAATGAAAGATGACAAAGATATCAACAAATCACTTTTCCATGTTTTACGATAGTGACCCCAAACTTTTGGCCGATACATCATTTTGAGGGGTGACCCCAAACTTTTGGTCGACAAGATGAAGAGTTAATTTACTCAATAACTTTTATTCTAGACTTTTTAGCTAAGTTCTGTAAAAAGCAGTTGAAAGTTAATAGAAAATGGGTTATATTACCGCTCTCATCTTAAAATTTAGTCGACCCAATTTCCAGCGACACTGCCGTAAGTTTATATTCATTTTTTAGAAAGTTTGGCAACTTTGAATTAAGTTTACATATACATTTTTTTTTTGAAAAAGTTACTTTTAAATCAGAGATAGTTTCGGCTTTGCAGCCGAAGCTATCTCTGATCTCCAGTTACTTTTAAATCATGTTCGAAGTTTCTTTGACTTATTATCTTTTGAATGAATCCTAGTGTTTTAAAATCGGACGCAAATTGGCGGAGATATGGGCCTAAAAAAATGACATGTTTTTGAGGGGGTGACCCCAAACTTTTGATCGACAGTGTACTTCACATCCCCATAAAAGTCCCCATCGCATGTTGCATCAGCCTGAAGACGTTCCCGTCTACCTTGTACAACTGGAGTACATTGGAAAGGTATGAGTGTGGAACTGATTCCTACGAATTTTTAAGTCGATGTACGCCATGCTCAGGTTTCTCTGCCTTCTGGTGACTTGATTTACAATGACTGGATCTATGATGACCTAACCAAGGAACCAACCTTTGGAGCCTTGCTTGTTCTTCAGACACCTTCATTATTCCTCGGTAATCAATTACCGGTAATCAATAACCGATGACAGCACTTTGTACAGACTCGAAAGGCATGTTATTGGCCTGGCCTGTACAGAACTGTACTTTGCTGGATCAGCTGTGTTTTGGTCCTTCGGCAGAAGATAAGTGATACCCCTGGTAATGAACTCTGGTTGCTGCGTGGGGTCTTCTAGCACCATGTTCAAGCATTCCGCTATCCGCCCGTTGATTGGCGTGATTTTTTTATACCAAAAATTGTGCACGAAATCGGGTACTGGTGCAGCCCAATTTCTGGTATATCGAGTAACCTCGCGTATATTTTGAGCGGTTATTATGACCACGGTCATGTCTCGAACTCCAATACTGTCGATCTTCTTCTGCCAACCACATCCCATCGTCGCTGTACTGGACAGGGTTCTCCTATAGATTGGCCCAGACCTGTATGACGTCACCAATCTCCGGAAGGCCTTGTTCATAATCAGGCTTGTCGTTTCGGATAGAACTCCGGTTGTGGAACTCCCTTTTGTTAATGTTGTTCATCATTTTTGTTCCTTATGTTTCGAACATTCTCCATATGCCGCAATCGTTTCGTAACTATCGGTGATATTCACCTCCACTCCATCAAAATGCTGCAGAATTTGAACCAAGAAGAACCGCGATTTTAGTCTAGTAATTTCAAAACTCTCTCAAGAAATTCACAAATATAATTTAATGGGATTTCCTCAATTCCTCTTCTTTCAGATCAAGTACGCTTACAATCATTTGGATGATTTTTGCAAACTGCCAGACTCAACGAAGGAGATGTACCTGCGGCAGGACGGCAACCATGGGTACGTGAAACCGGGCCAGGAGCGTTTTGATGGTATAACAAAGGACATCCGACACACTTTCAACATCTGCACGCTGAAACCGGACGCAAAACTGCCAGAAGAACCCCTGCCTGGTTTCCGGGAGCACATATCCGATCTGGCAACGGACTTCCAGCGGTTATCGTCGCTTCTGCTGCAAGCTCTGGCCGTGGGACTCGAAATGCCATACAAGTACTTCCTCGAGAAGCATACTCACATTCTGGATGGCGAAGGGGAAAACCAGTCGACTTTCCGATTGCTGTATTACCCGCCGCTGATCGAAGACGATGGCAAAAACGAGCTGCAACGGGGTACCTGCAAGTACAGCCAGCAGCGCTGCCTCAGGGACGAAATTGATCTCTCGCTACCGGAAGACTACAGGAACAAGCTCGCCGAGGAGGAAGAGGCCCGGCAGGAGCAGTACACGCGCTGTGGGGCACACTGCGACTACGGGACATTCACACTGCTGGTGCAGGACTCCGAGGGTGGCCTGGAGGTGAAACTGCCCGGATCGGACAAGTGGAAGCGGGTAGGGTTCCTGCCCGGTGCCATTCTGATCAACGCGGGTGAACTACTGTCGACGTGGACCAACGAGAGGATTCCTGCCCTGGTAGGTTTAGTGTTCGGCGATGGTGGTTGTTCAAGAATAACATGTTGTGTTTCGTTACAGCAACACCGAGTCGTGATACCGCAAGAGGAATCGCTCAAAAGCCGCGGAAGACATTCAATAGCATTTTTTGTGCACCCTGGTGAGTTATAGAAAACTGTGAAAATTTTACAAGGAGGTGCCAAAGCAGTTTCAGGGGAATTTCAGGAATGTTTAGGAAAGTTTCATTCATGAGGGGTTTTAGAGGTGTTTCAGATGGGTTTCAGGGATTCAAAGAACGCTCCAGGGGGCTTTTGGAGGTACCTCCACGTGTTCCACAAGGTCTCAGGGGGTTTCAAAAGATTTCATGGGTTTTAATTACGATTCGAGCGGCTTCGCGAGGTCTCGGCGAAATAAAGGGGTTTTCATAGTCTTGCATGAGTTGCAGGGTGCAGGGGGCTTTGAAGGACGTTTTACGAGTCTCAGGTGTGTGAGTAAAGGCCTTAAGATCTACATGCGTAATGAATGGATTGTTGATTCATCACTTATACAGTGCAACATCCCACAGGCCCATGGATCATTGTTCTGTTGAGAAGTAGTTTTCAAAGATGTTGTAGGTCCTCCAAGAACTTCCGTGAGTGAATACCTTAAGACTACAAGTGTATTCGATGGATTGTTGTTAGATTAATGATGCGATGCAACATCCTACAGCTCTATAGAGTATTGTTCTGCAAGAAAGTTATTTTCAAAGATGTTGTAGGTCCTCCCCCTTCAGACCCCCCCTTCAATTACTCTTCAGTAACTTCGAGACATTTAAGATACCCTCTGCTCCAATCCTTCCCCAGAAATCCACTTTCATCCTATTAGGTAGAGTTTTCTTTTGATTACTTAATACGCAAGAAAGCTTATATAGATTATTACATACACTACTGATCACTGATCAATCATAATAAGGCCTAAAATGTTTGGAAACCTTTATATGAGTAAGCTTCCATTGGATCTTCATGCTAATTTTCTTATGTATTTTCAGATAATTGCACCGACATCGAACCTTTCGAGATGCCAACCTCAAGTTCCTCCAACTCGCTCGACTCGATGGACAAGAAGCCAAAGAATCGGAAAAAGTCCTTCAAGACCGCCAAGACAAAGTATGTATTCACTGTCGTTCAATTTTGAACAGCCCATTTCTCACTTTCGAAATCTCCTTCCCCCAAACAGGATCTACAATGCCTATCAACATGTGCAACGTCGGTTCAAGGAAACGTACGCTTCCTAACAAGAGCAACAACCAGAAGAAGGACTGCTTTTTCGGAGCCCCATCTGCGCAGCCCCGCAGATCGAACACCCGAACAGTAAACAACAGGCCAATTTTAGGAGGTTAACTAGCATTATTATTGTGGAAAGGAGCGCAGAGTAACTGAAACTTAAATTAAAACAAAACTACTTACTCATGCTGCTGGGCCGCTTGCAGTGGCTAATGGTAGCAGCACCAGCGGCGAACTCGACGGTTGTGAAAGGGAAACCAGCAAAACTTATACAAACCCGCCTCGAGATAGGATCATCAATCACGTTTGTCAAATAGAGCCACATCTAAACATAATCATCCCCAAAAAAAATCATGTTCTGTTTTCGAACGACCCGGAATGTTAAAGAGTGCAATTCCAGAAGCAGCCAGCAGTAGGATCTATTTATTCTACTTCGTTCATTTAGTGGTTTTTATGTTCTTGTACCCCGTCTGTGCTTTCTATGTTTTGCAGAAGGAATGCTCTATCCGTCCCAAACTGTAAGCAAATGAGAATAGCGATTTTGTAGGAAACTGCCTCACCATAGCGAATTGTAATAGGGCATTGAATGGTTTTATGCCAGGAGCTGTATAAACGTATCACATTCATGTCATTCATTATAACTGTGCAAAGTTTTAGTGTTACATTAATGAAAAGTTGTCTTCCTAATTTTTTATCCATCATTTTATTTCAATAGTTCATAATAGAAACAACATTTCCATTGGACATGGCTATCACCCGTCGAAAATAGACTTCCCTTCTGCCTTTTATCAGGTTGTAAAGCGAACTAGTTAATCTATCCCCTTACATTTCAACAATCCACACAACCCAGAAGTCCTCAAAAGCTGCTACAAACAACGAAGTGATATCTTGTAAGAGAAACGAGTAAATTAAATATTTTTTTTAAGGAATACATTTTCATTTTACATACAATAGACGGTGGGCGTGTTTGCATTTTGAAAGAAACTCGCATATGCTCACGATTATACATATCCACTACTGTATGGGTAGCCTTACCATGCATCCCTTACCTACAATTGTCCGGCAGGGTGGCTCAGGGCAGGGTACCTCCACTAAACTTGGGATTGTGGTCCATTTTGTGGATGGATGAAATTGGAAAGAAATATTGCTGACTGCACCCCAAATTGAACTGACACAATAGTGTGCACCCACCTTCAAAGTGTGATTACAGCGCAGGGATACGTCGGATCGAATTGAGGTTTTCGGTGCACTTATTCCTTGTAAATGGAGAAATAAGTGCACCGAAGACGTCGAGACGATCCGAGACAAATGTATCACACTTTTTAGGCGTACCAAAAAAGTGTGATAGTCCAATTTGTGATGTAGTCTGCAATAATTCAATCATAAAACCTGTATTCTAATCTACCTTTAATAACCTTACTGCGCAAAATTTGAACGCGATCGGTTATGTCGCAATGCGCATCACGATTGAAATTTGTATGAAATTTTATATGGGAAAAGTTATTTATCTGAAATTTCCTTATTATTTTGAAACTATATGTAAACGATTAAGTAAAAGTATAGCCTCAGTTGTCCTAAAAAACTTTGCCGAAGACCGCAAAGTAAAGCCTGTACCTGCAATAATCGGGACACAGAAATACAGCTGTTACTCTGCAATAGATACTTTAAAATTGCTCAAATTTGATCCAATAACATCTTCCAATGTGTTCATTTCACCTATAAAATTTCATGTGAATCAGTGCAGTACTTTTTGTTGTAGCAATGAAAGAGTAGCATGTGCGCCATTGAATTTTGTACAGCCCCTAGCAGAGATGGAATCCTCCTCAGAGCAAAACAAGAGAACAAAAAATCTGCACCACGCTCCCGCATCCAATGCTAGAGCGGGTTCTCTCGGTTTCTTTCACCTTCCTGCTTGCAACTTGTGACACCGAAACATGTGCGGATTTGTTTGCATAAAAAAGTGCGTGTACTCAAAATTGAGGCACTTTGTGCACCGGGAGTTAACATAAATTTGCTTCTGCTCAAAAATCAATAATTAACAAGCGTACAAGTATTTATGTATGCAATTGTGTCATGCCATGCGAACGGAACGATCATACCGCGTAAAACGCCGGTGAAATTGTCGATCAACTTTGCGGGAGCCTCAAAAATGATGCACAAAAATGTTTCTCTTTGTGCTGATTTTTTGTGGTTCGATGTTTCTCTTTGTTTTCGCATGCTTCCTCCTTGCGCTACGCTCCCGCACAAACGATAGCGGTGGGAGCGGACAAAGATAAAGAGAACAAAAACATGCATTTGAGGCACATTGCGGGAGCAAATGACAAGTCTGGCCCCTAGTTCTGCTTGTCAGCGCTATAACTTTTGAATTTGGCAAAGGAAATGGCAAAAATTTTACACACAAACCTCTCAATCTACATTTGTTGCATAGGCAAAATTTCAATGCTCTATCAACAATTTTATAGCCGAAACATGTATTGGGACTGAACGTGATTTTAGCACCTCGAACAGCAATTAGCACCCTTTATTGTTTCGATTGTACTACTGAAAGTACTACACCAATATTCATCAAATTTTGCAGGCATAATGTTACACATAATCAACTACCTTCTGTGAAAATTTCATAAAAATTGGCAGAGAAAATCAAAAGTTATGATTAGACCAGGGGTTTTCAAACCTTTTGATTCGCGGTGCACTTTTTGGAAATGAATCTCTACGCGGTGCACCTGGTCATTATTGTCCAATGTGCAATATCGATTTTGTTAAACAAATTGTCGTATTTTTCAAAGCGACTCTCAGGTGTATGCTCTCATTTTTTTAAATATTTTTTTCCCACACAGATGTGATTATGACATTGACTTGCATGTCGGAGTTTCGTTCGAGTGGATACCTTTTTCTGAAAATTTTCGTTTGATGTTTTGAACAGGCTCATTGTAAAATTCTTGCGACATTAAAAAGTTTTTGACGGGCTCTTGAAACCTTGACGTACTCTTGCTTGGCCTCTTTATGATTACTTTTGTTTTTCTAATAACAGTTCTGAATTTCTGAAGAAATCTATGCCAAAAGCCACTACAAGACCCTTGGAAGCTTCACTTTTAGAACTGTTGCATATTTCTAACAATCTCTCTCTCTCTTCTTGGCGTAACGTCCTCATTGGGACAAAGCCTGCTTCTCAGCTTAGTGTTCTATGAGCACTTCCACAGTTATTAACTGAGAGCTTCCTCTGCCAATGACCATTTTGCATGCGTATATCGTGTGGCAGGCACGAAGATACTCTATGCCCAAGGAAGTCAAGGAAATTTCCTTTACGAAAAGATCCTGGACCGACCGGGAATCGAACCCGTCACCCTCAGCATGGTCATGCTGAATACCCGTGCGTTTACCGCCTCGGCTATATGGGCCCTATATTTCTAACAATGTGTCTGCTAAATTTATTCAAGGTTTTTTGGCTAAATCACGAGATCCCCAGAAGATTCATTCGAAATCTTTTACACATTTTTAATAGGATTCCTGGAAAACTTATTGAAATCATTTATAGATCCCTTCTCAGGTCCTATGCAATACCCGAGCAAAGTTTCATAACAAACGGATTACATACTGTGTTATCTGATATCAAAAATAATTAACTAATTTTGTTCTCATTGTGGCTGAATAAGCAGGCAACATAACAAACATGATAGCAATTAAGTATACCCGTGATACCAATAAAATATCACATGTTATCATCAAAGGCACCCTGATAACACCTTCTATCAATTTTATCCAACTAAAAACCTATTTTGTTATCTGAAAGATATTTACAACGGTCATTCATAACTAACTTCCGTTGTTGTTGTCGACCAGTTTGACAGGTAATGGTAACATGAACTACCAAGTTGATAACACAAAATTGTAAAATGATCTCTGGTGCGAACACTAGTTATCAGTTTGTTTCTGCACAGTTATTGTACTTTGCTCGGGTACCGTCTACCCTTGTTACCCAACTTACCAGTAAGCATTTAAAAAAGCGCTCCTTCAGCATTATAGTTGCCTTTACGACAAGGCGATTAATGCTAGTTAGCCGTATATACGCCTTTAGTGCTACTCCACAGCAGGTTTTGGCAAAATAACGGGCTGTCTAAGTGCTACCCCATCAGGAACGTCGTGACAAAATGTCAAAGAAGCGAAATGGCAGTAACGCCATAGACTAATTTCAAGACCTCGATGTACCAAAGAAAACGATCAAATTTTCGGTGACCAGTCCGGTACCCAATAAATATTCATAACCGTGTATTTTTTTTCCGTGTAAATTGCCTTTTGTGTAAATTTTATTTAGCGTGTTACACTGATCTGACAGCTCTGACAGTAAGGGACTAAACATAAATTACGTAAAGTGAGTACCGAGGATTGTTCACAATCTGCGAACTTGACTGCGGAAAAAATTGCGACCATGACGCCGCTGGTAACGCCTCGTCGAACAAAACAAAACAAAAATAGATTTACGTCTGCTTCGCGATCTCTCAGCTCGCTTCTCCGTTTCTTCATCCTTCCACACTCCAGCTATTCGTGTTATAATTATGTTAGCTATGCTATCTTTATTATGAACCTTTATCGAGACCCGCCAAGTTTATGAATGTTTGAAATATGATGGAGAAGAGAACTGTTGAGAGCTAGCTTCAATGAATATTTTCATTAAATTCCAGGTGAATGGTACTCATCTTACTCCGTCATATCTTGAATTTTCGGATATTTGAGACAAACGAACACGGAACTTCAAACACATGTTTTATTACAGAAATTGATTTCGTTTCCCTTACAATAAATAGAATGTATTAGTCAATACTGTAGAGTTCTCTATTTTGTGTTGTCGCATATGATTCGATTAACACCCTTGTGAAACATCGCCCCTCCAATTTCCCTAACATTAGGTACACCCCGAATATCATTCCTAAAAAAAGCTTGCAGCTTGCCTAGATATCCACACTCCAGCTGGTGATAGGTGGTACTTTTTGCTTGTTTTAGTAGTGATTTGGGTTCGAACTTAGGATCCGAAGATACTTTTCAACCTGCTGCTACTGCTCCACGATGCTACAGCTGTGCCGATGTCGTGCGTTTAATTTATCCCCTATATAAAGAATGCTACGAAAACAGCTTCAGTTCGAACACCCAAAACTTGTTTTTAAAAAGATATTCCGTTGTGCGTAGAGCATTTTCATTTCTTTTTCGATCTGCAGCATATGATTTTCTCTTCCTCTTTCGAATAATCTTATGATCCGCCCTTGGATCCGCCAAACCTTCCACCTATGCAGCATCAGCGCACATTTTCCGACGAAATCATAATTAGTCATTTTTTGATGACCAAGTTCCATCAAACCCAGCTGCTGCAATGTTTACTTCTGAGCTCTTGGATTGGTGAGGAAAGAATGAAGAAGCAAATCAAATTTGTAAACAGAAGCATAGGTCATGTAAAAGAGAGACAACATGTGCTGTGAAATGCATAACATATCTCCTATCCTCTTTGCTCTTAGCATTTAAAGAGCAGTTGGGAAGCATTCTGATTGCTTCCGAACGGAAACATCTCAAGCAGTTGAAATGCTAATTAACAGCGTAAAGCTTTTGAGCAGCACAGATTATGCTATTTCAAGGCAGTTATGCATTCGAACTGCTTATGTAGAGCAGCAAGCATCTCAAATGCATAATACGGGCTGCTGTACGGCTTATTTAAATGCTTAGTGGTTACCTGGGCGGTTGAAAAACAACAAAGCTGCTGGAGCAGTTTAACTACCAAGCGAGTTACTAAAATACGGTGGAGAAGCACTGGTGAGAGCACTACACTGGGTCATTACCGAGATTCTGGAGGATGAAGTATTACCGGAGGAGTGGATGGAAGATATCGTGTGTTCCATCTACAAAAAGGGCGACAAGTTGGATTGCGGGAACTATCGCGCGAAAACACTACTGAGCGCTGCCTATTAGGTACTTTCTCAAATTTTATTCCGCCGTCTATCACCGATTGCAAGAGAGTTCGTGGGACATTATCAGTCTAAATTGGGTGAACGCGCTACAACAGACCAGATGTTCGCCATCCGCCAGGTGTTGCAGGAATGTCGCGAATAGAGCGTGCCCTACAATCGATTTCAAATCGGCGTATGATACAATCGATCGAGAACAGCTATGGTAGGTTATGTACGAATAAGGATTCCTGGATAAACTGATACGATTAATCAAGGCGACGATGGATCGAGTGATGTGCGTAGTTCGAGTATCACCCTGATAAAAAATATCAAAAAAACACAATAAATTTTATTGTTACAACACCATGTTTTCGAAAACTATTCACCATTAAACATATTGTAATTTGCACAGCACACTCACCATCACCCCTATTGTTCTATACCATTCGACGAATAGTAAATGGCAGTTTTACAATAAAAAAATGGTGGTCGTTATGTATCTCAACCATAAAATTTTAAGGAAATTTTCATACATTTTTTCGCGAAAAACAGTAGAAAGCATTGTGTTTTTATGAGACATTTTTTGAGCATTTTCCAAAAGCAAACAATATATCCTAATGTTTTTTCATTGTTCTTACAATACAAATACAATAAATTGAATGACGTCAAATCAATAGTAGTTACAATAAAAATACAATAATTCTTGTTGTTATTTGTAAGCAATTTTCGCTTATGAAAACCCATAGAATTTATATTTCAAGCATTAACGAGCACCTAAGGCCGCCAGAATGATATGCACATTTTGTGATAAGAATCAAACACTCAGATGTCTGGTATGTACTGCTTGGCAGCTGTTGATAAGATCTATCATCAATCTTTTCAAATAACTGCCAAATATCACAAGTCAGACCTCAGGTCATATGATAAATATCGATACCATAAATAAATCGTGCACAATATGTACATAAGGCCATATGTAAATGCTGGAGAAAAATGTTACCGAGAAACATGAATTCTATGGTTTTTCAAAGGCGAAATCTGTTAACATAACAACAAATATTATTGCATGTTTATTTTAACATCGGTTCAGGTACTTCCTCAGGTTTTAATAGACAGCTTCCCTTGCCAATATCTACTGCACTCAAATTTAAAACGAAAACTAAAAAAAATATGTCAAGTGATTTTGTATTTGATTATACAGAGTAGAATAAATAACATGATCCAAGCAACAATAATATGTATTTTTATTAATTTGTGACAAATTGTTTTTAAGTGTAATTGAGAAATAAACTCTTTTTTAATAAAAAGTCCATGAGAACTTTGCAGGCACTTTTCCAAATGTATAAAAACAACTCAATTTATTTTTACTAATAGTAACTTTAAATTATTAAAGAACGATTGAAAAACAATCGAATCAATTAGTCACTAATAAAGCTTATGTTCACTTATTGTACGAACTATATCGGATTGATTTCTGTTGTAAAAAGTAACCATATATCTACTGTGTTTTATTGTGAACCATAAAAGCAGTCATATATTAATAATATTTACCATGTAATGAATGGTCATTTTTTTATCCGGGCAGGGACATTCTTGAGTCCCTTCGAATCTCCCAGAGGGCAAGGTGATGCTCTTTTCGTGCTTGCTGTTCAAAATTGGTCTAGAGGGTATAATAAGAGAGTAGAACGATTTTCACAAAGTCCTTTCAGCTACTTGTCTTCGCTGATGATATAGATATTAAAGCTCGCAAATTTGAGACGATGGCGGAAACGTACATCCTGCTTACTTTGGATTCCGCAGAACTCTACGATCGAACAAAGTTCGCCGTCACACTAAGTTAACTATCTACAAAACGCTGATTAGACCGGCAGGCCTCTATGGGTACGAAGCAAGGACTCTACGTGCAGAGGACCAACGCACCGTTGGAGTTTTCGAACGGAAGGTGCTGCGTACCATCTATGGCGGAGTGCAGAAGGAAGCCGAGAATAGAGAAGGCGAATGAACCACGAACTGCATCAGATGCTGGGAGAGCCAACCATCGTCCATTCCACGAAAATCGGGAGGCTACGGTGGGCGGGTCACGTCATCAGGATGTCGGATAGCAACCCGACTAAAATGGTTCTCGAGAGTCATCCGACCGGTACAAGAAGACGTGAAGCGCAGCGAGCTAGGTGGGTTGATCAAGTGGAGGACGACCTGCGGACCCTTCGCAGAGTGCGGAACTGGAGACAAACAGCCATGGACCGAGCAGAATGGAGACGACTCCTATGTACAGCAGAGGTCACTCAGGCCTTAGTCTGACCGGTAAGAAAATAAGCGAAATCTAGAATAACAATGGAGATATGCTCATCTTTGCCACTGGATCCACTATTTGTGCAAGTATTCGTGTTATAATTATGTTAGCTATGCTATCTTTATTATGAACCTTTATCGAGACCCGCCAAGTTTATGAATGTTTGAAATATGATGGAGAAGAGAACTGTTGAGAGCTAGCTTCAATGAATATTTTCATTAAATTCCAGGTGAATGGTACTCATCTTACTCCGTCATATCTTGAATTTTCGGATATTTGAGACAAACGAACACGGAACTTCAAACACATGTTTTATTACAGAAATTGATTTCGTTTCCCTTACAATAAATAGAATGTATTAGTCAATACTATAGAGTTCTCTATTTTGTGTTGTCGCATATGATTCGATTAACACCCTTGTGAAACATCGCCCCTCCAATTTCCCTAACATTAGGTACACCCCGAATATCATTCCTAAAAAAAAGCTTGCAGCTTGCCTAGATATCACATTCCATCGAGCCATAAAACTGCCGTATTTTAGTAATCTCATCGGAAGCTACTGCGTTCTCTTTCATCCCCTGTACATCCACTCCCAGCGCCCTATTGACACAGTTCCCGTTCGTTCGTTCTTTGGCAGTGATGATAGACACTATTTGCTCGCTTCCGCGTGCACTTTGAATCAGCGTAACTTCCGTCGCTTCCGCCGAACTATGTTCGGCGGGTGGCGAAGGTGGCAGCTTTCCGTCTTCTTCCGACAGCTCTCGCATCACTACTACCGCTGCCCTTACTATAAGATATTTATTGTCCGTTTGGTGAACGGCTTTCGGTTCTACCGAAACAGTTCCATTCATCCGATGACTAGTCTTGCCATTACAGCTATTGGTAGTCCTTACACTAACATTACAACTATTGCCACCGGCTGTGCCTGTGACATCCTTAATACTATGGAAACCGTAACCATTTGGCAGTGAGTTTGTCGTTTCGTCTAGTTCGTCAATTTTATCGGCCTTTAACGGAGTGGTTTCGAGGTTGCCGTTTCCGGTTGGAATGGAACCCCCGTTTCCACCTGCCCCATTGTTCTGCTCGTCATGGGAAGACCTGATCGATATCGTACTGCTGTGTCGCTGGTGAAGTAACCGTCTTCGGCTGTTGTCCGAGATGGCTCGGATGCTTCCACTCACGCTGCTTCCCTCTCTGGTGAGCCGTCTCTGGTAGGAACTGTTGTGAGAACTGCTGAGATTGGTCGAAGCCGTGTGGAATGTTCCTTTCCGGGCTCCGGAAGAAATGCTATCCGAGCGGATTATTTTTCCGCATCCCAGCAGCTGAAGGAACCCGTTCCGGAACTTTGACGACATCAGGTTGTACAGTATGGGATTGATGGCCGAGTTCATGTACAGCATTATTCGGCAGAAGTACAGCAGGATGTAGAATCGTTCAATCCCGATCGAAATGATATTCTCGCTGGGCACGATGATGATCCACAGGGTCAGCGCTCGAAAGGGGAGTAGACAGAAAAAGAAACTGACCACGACGGCCCCCAGCATGAAGATGACCTGTTTGCGATACTTGATCACATTGTTCCGGTTGCCGCTCGCGTTGGACATTATGATGCCGGGATTGTCCATCAGGTTTTTCGCGATAACGGAATACAGGACTACCAAAATCAGCAACGGTACGATGAAGAACACCACGATGCTGGCAACGAAGAAGGTGGCATGCCAAAAGTTTTCCACCGGCGTCAGGCATGATGCGACCATTTTTCCGTTGACGTACTCCACGTATTCGTACGATGAGATCATCAGAATCGGGCTGTGGGAGACAATAAAAAGGAAGTGATCAGAAGCATTTCAGATGAAAAATTTAAAATAGTTAATGTTATGTTTCTTTGATGTGGTTGGGGATAAACGGGTTTAGTAATGACTACTGCTCTATCTTTCAACATACAATTGTAACGTTTTGGATCATTGATAACTTAATTGAAGCTCCAAAATTGTTAAGGTACTCTATTGCATTCAAATCAATCAATAAAGCCTGTATCCACAATACTCGGGACGCAGAAATGCGTCTCTTACTCTACTATGAATCCATAAAATTAGTCAAATAATTGACCGAAAAATCTTTGGTACCGTAAAATGGGGTAACTTTGATAGTTTTTGATCAAATTTTATTACTATTTTTCCATGTAAGAGTTAGTTAGTTTTATATTTTTAAAACAAGTACTGGGGTCTCAGCTATCAATTGCAATTGAAAGATCGAACAATTTTGAAGATTTTGGGAGACAAATAAATTTTTGTATGCGTCACATGTGAATGCGTATGCGAATCACATTTTCATTTTGGGATAACTTTGATAGTGCCCTGAAAAACACATCAAATCAAAAAAAAAAAAACGGATTGCAATGCAGAGAGTATGAGCATGATAAAAGGAGCCGTATAGAATATATTAGATTGTTGTTTTTTTTTTGTAACAAAACATGGAGATTTGTATAAAATTATTCATCTCAAAGTGAGTTCGTGGAGTACTGAGTGAAAAACTCAGTGAGTTTAGCTATCAAAAATCATTATCTGTAAAAATAAAAATATATTTTTTACGGTACACTAACATACGACTTTATGCTACGTATAGTAATTTCTCTATGTTTGAGTTGTTTTTGTTTTATATACACAAAACTTGAAATTTTATATACACAAAATTTGAAAACCATAATTTAAAACTATGAAATTTCAAGAGCATTGCATACTTTAGGGCGTTTATCGGTGTATGGAGATTTCTGTCCCAACTTACAAAATTGATTCCAATTTGTAAACAAACATTTTGCTTAGAGATGCAATATCATATTTATAATCGGCTATGATCGATCTACCGAAAATAAGTGACCATTCCGAAGAAGTCGAAGGGAGTGACTTTCGATGAAACCATAAAGACACTGAAGTCCATCTGTGGTCGTCATACATCGCTTTTCAATCAACGTTACGTTACGTGTCTGCAGCTCAAGAAGGATCCGACCGACGACTACTTCACCGACGCTGGAGTTGTGAATGAAAAATACGAAGAATTCATGCTCTCAGAGCTCAACGCGGACTAGTTCAAGTGTTTGATGTTCGTTTCCGGGCTGAGTTCAAGCAAGGACTCGGATGTTCGGACAACCCTTCTATCACGGATCGAGAGTTCAAATCCCGCTACGCCGATGACCTTACGCTCGCTAGTCCTGAATCTCGCTGCTCCTGAATCTGAAACAAGATACCGCTATGATCGAGAAAACCGGAGGAAAACAATCCGTTTGTGCAGTGAAGAGTTCCTCAAAACTACGCTGGATCTATTCAAGGGCGGTATTTTTTGGTGATTCACAGCAGTGAGAAACAAAATGCTCAATTTAACATGAAGTCAAGCATCGTATTTTCGTAATCGGTGAGCAAGTATATGCTGAAATTCACATACAAAATTAGAAATACTGGGCCGAAGGAGTGACCATCGAGCAAAAAGGAAATGGGGTGTACAACGTTCTTTTGGAACACAAACGGCGTCGGGGATTGACCCGTTCCCATGCAAATCAACTACGAAGGCGAACACTATCGGAACCTATAGCGATTGAAGATTATACGATTCCGTTGCAAATTCTGCTGGACGAGCTTTCAGTCACAGAACTTATTCAAATTCAAGAAGACTATGGAGGTGGACAGGAGGTTTTGCCAAAAGCAAACGACAACCCGCTATTCTAGCAAGTTGAAGTTCAGCTGCAATTCTACCATTCAACCAAAGCAGTCATGGTTCTTAACTGTAGAACATAACATTTATAGACAGTCTCTTACCACAAGCAATCTCAGAAGCTAGCAAGGCAGCCGTCATGAGAGGAGCTCGCAAAGTGAGTAGGTTGGCAACCCCGAAATTGAAGGGCAGTTAAATGGCAACAAGTCGGATCCCATCTAGGCGTTTCGGAAAGCTGGGAAGGGTGGACCTGATAAGGCCGGACACCGTTCCGGGTTGAGAGAAACCGGGGGTTGCGATTTTGTGTAGGTCCTCAGCTACTACAGATTAGGGCGGGTCAGGGGGTTGGCGGACTTGAGTGTACAAATAAAAAAAAGAATAAGAAAAATAATCTGGACCATGAGCTTAGCAACACTAAGCCAAAGAGAGATAGGAAGGCAAGTGCCAAACGTGAGAAGAGAAACGCGCCCATCATCACAAGGATTAAAGCTAAAGCGATTCCAAAAGATAAAAGCCTGGACGAGATCACGTACATTGAATAGCTTATCACTGCACTGCGGCAACAGTGCTCCACAAACGTTCCCTAAAACTTGACTGTGACGCAGCCCAGCGGAACCGGAACGGTTCGGTCTAGACAGGGTCTAGCGAACTTGGGGAGACGTGGGTTTAAATCCCACCAGAACTACGTGGATTTTTTTCGCAATTTTTCCACTCAATTTGTCCATTTTTCAACACATATTGTGAACTTCAGAACTTAATATACCCTTCTTTTGGTTGACAAATGAATAAATAATTTTGATATTGTTCTGTTTTCAATAACTTAATAATGGTATATTTTGCAATTCTCAACCTTATTTTTTTGTTCTTGATGTGCCATTGTAATGTCAAAATTTGACATTCTTTAGTTATTTTATCGAACAATGTCAGTTATTATTTTTGCCCTTTTGTCACTTATTTCAAACAAACAAATGGCAAATTTTACCATTCAGTAATTTATTTTGAATGGTAAAACTTGCAATTGTTTTGTAATTCTTTTATGCCCGGGTAGCCACAGTTGTAAAAGCTAACGATTAGAGTGGGTCATCGTTTATATGGAAAAATGAAAAATTCAATGGTATCCCATCAGATCAAAGCTTTTTTCATTTCATTTCAGAACCCAAATAAGTGGGCAAAATTTGGGCACGATCGATTATGTCTACGTTTTGCGCATCGCGTTTCAAGTTTGTATAAGGTTTTACATGGGAAAACACACTTTTTTGCATTTCTCTCATAACAAGCTCGAATATGTCCAAAACCATGTAACCGATAAAGTGAAAACATAGCCTATAGGCCTATAGGCCATTCCTGGAGGAATTTCTAGTGGAGTTCCTGGAGAAATTCCTGAAGGAATCCCAGGGGGTTTCCTTGAAGAAATTTGTGAAGAAATCCCTGGATGAATTCCTGAAAAATTCCTGAAGGAATTCCTGGTGAATATTCTTGAAGAATTTCTGAAGAAATCTCTAGAGGATTTCCTGGAAGAATCTTTGGAGAAACTTCTGGAGGATTCCCTGAAGGAATCTTCAAAGAATTTCCTGAAGAGATTTTGCATGGAGAAATCTCTGGAGGAATCCCTTCAAGAGGGAAATCTTCCTCCAGGGAGGAATCAGGAAGCAATTCCTGATAAAATCTCGGGAGAAATTCCTGGAGAAATACCTAGAGGAATTGCTGACATAATTTCTGAAAGATGTCCAGGGGCAATTCCTGGGGTAGTTCCTGATGAAATTACTGGGGTTATTCCTGGAGAAATTCCTGGTCAAAATCCTGGAAGAGTACCTGGAGGAATTACTAGAGGTATTTCTTTGGGAATTTCTGGAGGAATCTCTAAGAGAAATTCTCGGAAGAATTACTGGATGAATTTCTAGAGAAATTCTGGGAGAATCCTATTTCTATTCTATTATTTTTCCGTTTCTGAAATCCTTCAGGAAATTCTAGCGGAATTTCTGGAGCAATTCTTGAATAAATCCTTGAAAGAATTCCTGAAGGAATCTCTGGAGGAATCCTAGAAGCAGTTTGTAAAGAAGTCCCTGGGGGAATCCCTGAAAAATTACTGATGGTATTCCTCCAGGAATTTCCTGGAAGAATTTATGAAGAAATTCCTAGAGGATTCCCAGGCAGAATCCTCTGGAGGATTTCCTGGAGGAAACCCTGAAATATTCCTGAGGGTATTCCTGGAGAATTTCCTGGAAGAATTTCTGAGAAAATCTCCAGAAGAATTTCTGGAAAAATTCCTGGAGGAATTGTTGACATAATTTCTGAAGGATGTCCAGGAGCAATTCCTGGATCAATTCCTAGAGAAATTTACGGAGGAATTCCTGATGAAATTTTTGGGGTAATTCATGAAGAATCTTGGAGGAATTGCTGGAGGTTCTCCTTTGGAAATTGCTAGCGGAATCCGTGAGGGAATCTCTGGAAGAATTCCTTCAACAACTTCTGGATGAATTTCTGGGGGAATCTATGGAGAAGCTCTGGGAGAAATTTCTGAAAAAAATCCCCTGAGAAATTCACGGAGGGATTTCAAGAGAAATCTTTGGAGGAATTCCTGGAGAAATCTCTGGAAAAATCCCTGAAAAAGTTCCTGGACGAGTTTTAGCGGAATTCCTAGAGAAATATCTGTAGCTATTCCTGGAGGGAAAACTGGAAGATTTCTTGGTGGAATTTCTGGAAAAAATCCAGAAGGTATTCCTAGAAAAAACCCTGGAAGAATTTCTGAAGCAATCCCTAATTTATGATGGTGTTCCTTGATTAATTCCTGGTGTAATTCCTGTAAGAGTCCCTGAAAAATTCTTGAAGGTATGCCTGGAGAATATTCTTGAAGAATTTCTGAAGAAATCCCTGGGGGATTTCCTGGAAGAATCCTTGGAGAAACTTTTGCAGGATTTCCTGGAGGAATTTTCAAAGAATTTCCTGAAGAGATTCCATGGAGAAATCTCTGGAGGAATCCCTTAAGCAATTCCTAATGGAATCTCATGAGAAATTCCCGGAGAAATACCTAGAGGAATTGTTGACATAATTCCTGCAAATGTCCAGGAGCAATTCCTAGAGAAATTCCTGGAGAATTTCCTGGGGTAATTCCTTGATAAGGTCCTGAGAAATTCCTGGATAAAATCCTGGAGAAATTCCTAAAGGTATTCCTTTGGGTATTTCTGGAGGAATCTCTTGAAGAATTTATGGAAGAATTACCCCTGAGGAAACCCTGGAGGAATTTCTAGCGGAATTTCTGGAGGACTTCTTGGATAAATCCTCGAAGGAATTCCTGAAGAAATCCTTGGAGGAATCCTAGAAGCAGTTTGTAAAGAAATTCCTGGGGGAATCCCTGAAAAAAATCTGATGGTATTCCTCCAGGAATTTCCTGGAAGAATTTCCAAAAATAATCTTCAGAGGAACTTCTGGGGGATTTCCTGGAGGAATCTTCGGAGGATTTCCTGGAGGAATCCCTGAAAAATTCCTGAGGGTATTTCTGGAGAGTTTACTGGAAGAATGTTCGAAAAAATTTCCAGAAGAATTTCTGGAAAAAATCCTGGAGAATTTGTTGACATAACTTCTGAAAGAAGTCCAGGAGCAATTCCTGGATCAATTCGTAGAGAAATGGCTGGAGGTATTCCTGAAGAAATTCTTGGGGTAATTCCTGGAGAATTTCCTGGAATAGTTCTTGGAGAAATTCCTAAATAAAATCCTGGAGGAATTGCTGGAGGTTATCTATTGGGAATTGCTGGCGGAATCCTTGAAGGAATTCTAGGAGGAATCTCTGTAGTAATTCCATGAACAATTTGTGGATGAATTTCTGGGGGAATCTCTAGAGGAGCTCTGGGAGAAATTTCTGAAAAAATCGCCTGAGAAATTCCCGGAGGAATCACTAGAATAAATCCTGGAGGAGATTTTAGTGCAAATCCTGAAGGAATGTCTGTAGCAATTCCTGGAGGGAATACTGGAAGATTTCTTGGCGGAATTTCTGGAAAAAAATCCAGAAGGTATTCCTAGAAAAAATCCTGGAAGAATTTCTGAAGGAATCCCTGAAGGATTTCCTGGAGTAATTCCTAGAGGAATTTCTGAAGAAATTCGTGGATGAATCTCTTAGGGAATTCGTATAGGAATACCAGAAATAATTCCTCAAGAAATCGCTGATGGAGTTCTTGAACAAATTCGGGAGGAATCCTTAGAAGAATTTCTGAAGAAACTCCAGAAGGAAACCCGGAAGAAATTTCAAAAGGAATTACTAAGGGAATCCCTAAGCAGTTCCTGGAGGAAGTACTGAATCAATTCCTATAAAAGTTCCTTAAAAATACAATGAGGAATTGCTGGAGGAACCCTAAAAATAGTTCGTGGGAACATCCTCCATGTTTAAAATAAGTTGTTTCAGAAAGAATCATAGAAGGAAGTCCCGAGTTAAGTCCTGCAGAAATTCTTGGAGGAATCCCTGGGGATATCCTAGAAGAATACCCGTAGAGATTAACGGAGGAATCTCAAGAAATACTCCTGGAGGAATCTCTATAAGATTTCCTGGAGGAATTTCTGGAGAAATATCTATACGCATTTCAATTTGGGGTCTCCAGTTAGCCTAGTGGTTAAGGCTATGGATTGCCAATCCAGAGACGGCGGGTTCGATTCCCGTTCCGGTCGGGAAAATTTTCTCGACTCCCTGGGCATAGGGTATCATTGTACTTGCCTCACAATATACAAATTCATGCAATGGCAGACAAAGAAAGCCCTTCAATTAATAACTGTGGAAATGCTCAAAGAACACTAAGTCGAGGCAGGCCAAGTCCCAGTGGGGACGTAGAGCCATAAAAAGAAGAAGAAGAATTTCAATTCCCAGAGGATCCCTGGAATAACTCTTAGAGGAATCTCTGAAGAAATTCATGGAGAATTCCCAGTAAAAATTTCTGAAGAAATTGCAGATGGAATCCTTGGAGAAATCTTGAAGGAATACTAATAAGAGTTCGTGGAAGAACGTCTTGGGGAACCCCTGTAGCAGTTCCTGAAGAAACCCCAGGAGAAATCCTGGGGAATCCCTAAATAGTTCCTGGAGGAAGTATTGGATTATTCTTTGGAGAGCTTCTGAAGGAATTCTAAAAAGTGATCCTGGGGGAACCCTTGGAGGATTTTTAAAAATAATTCCTGGAGTTGTTTCTGAAATAAACACAGAATATATTCCCGGTCGAAGCCTTGGAGGAATGCTTGAAGGAAAATCTGGAGGAATCCCGGAAGCAATCCCATGACGAATTCCTTAGGAAATCCCAGGAAAGCTTTCTTAACAAATTCCTGGAATTCCATGTCTGCAATATTTTTGGACGAATTATTGTTGGAATTTTTGGATGGAGAATGTTTTGTACAATGATTTAAGGAACTCCTGGAAATGTCTGGAGGAATTATCGAAAAAAGCACTGGAACATTCACTGAAGGAACTTCTAAAGATATCCCAGGAGAAATTCCCGGAGGAATGCCTGGTGAAACCCATACAGGAATTCTTGGAAAACTCTCTGGAGCAATCCATGCTAGAATCACTGAAGGAAGCTATGGAAAATTCCTGAAGGAATTCATCGATGTATCCTTGCAGAAGTATTTGTAAAAAAACTGAAGGAATCGTGAGGGAATTCTTAAAGCATTTCTTGGAACAAACCCCAAAAAAAACTATCTATCCAAAAAAAAACTATCTGGATATGTTCCTTGAGGAATTTCTGAAAGAATCCTTGGAAAAGTTCCTGAATAACTGCCTAAAGGAATTTCTGGAGATGTCCTTGAAAGAATTTGTAAAGAAATCCCAGGTATTATTATCTTAGCATGACGTTTGTTTGAAATGAATACAAGTGAAAGTTCGTGTAGCAATAGCGTATAACTGCACTCTATAGCAGCATATAATTCTACAAAGTCCTTGTTTTTTTCCTACCGGAAACTTGCCATGTTGTTTTTGTGTTGTGGATAAAAACCTCACACGCCACGGCCCCCCCTGCCCCCATCTGACTACGCCCTTGGGTACCCAAGTAACCATGCTGTTGAAGCTGTACGGATTGCATATATAAAGCGCATATATTCCCGAGCAGGAACAAATAACTAACATATAGCTGCAGCATACCAACATCAGGTATCATACCAAGACGAGGTATTGGTCGATTACCCAGGTATTGAAAATAACTTATTTTGGTATTTTCTAGGTATTTATAAAATACCTCGACGAGTTATTGATTTGGTGTTGAGGACTGCTTGAGGTATTATTCAATTATGGAAAAATCACTATTTCTATGGAAAAATCGCCTGTTATTATTCAGGTATTGCCATACCTGAAGTCATTATTCACGTGTTATGCACAGAATACGCACAAGTTATTCTTTTAGGTATTTTACCTCTTATGCAGGGCTACTTAATTCCTCATTCAGGTTGTAGGTATTCGTTTTTCCATACCTGAGTTAGTTATTCTTCAGCTATTTTCTCCTGCTCGGGTTGGCATGCATTGCCCTACATTAACCATTAAAGCTGAATTAAAGTGGCAAGTGGCGCCACTATTGCTGACTTACGATTATACTGGTATAATCGTAATTCAACAATAATGGTGCCACTTCCCACTTTAATTCAACTTCAATGGCATATATGGTAATGCATGTCAATATATGTGCGTTATTTTTGCAATACGTACAGCTTCAACAGCGTGGTTACTTATGGGAAACCAGTTAGTAGCGTTGGATAGGATCATCAAGGGACTCTTCCTTGCTATGCAGAAATGTCTGGACGAAGTAGTTTGACGACAGAGCTTGATCCTATTGCCAACGGCGAGGAAACCATCCAGCCTGTCGGCATATAAGTCCAATATATGTACTTGGGGAAGGTGCTGAAGAGAATCATCCTCAACAGACTTTTGAGATACACTGAATAACCAGTTCGGCTTCCTGATAAAAAGTCGATCGTAAACACTATCCTGTCGGTTTTAAAAACCACCGAGGTGACTCTCCAACGTAAGAGGAGGGGAATTCATTGCTGTGCAGTAGCGACCCTGGAGTAAGAAACGCATCCAATAGCACCACCACAATTTCCAAAATTGAGTACAAGTATAAGACACATAGATGGGTAGGAGATGCTTTCACATAATTTCAGGGTTCCATTCTCGGTTTGGCTTTATGGAGTGTCATGTACAACGAGGTGTTGCTGTTAAGGTTCCCGGTGGGCGTGATCATCGTCGGCTTCGCAGATGACGTTGCACGCAAATAAAACCGTTCCGAAAATCCGGAACAAAATATCACGAGAAGCGGAAACTACATCTTATTCAATTTCGTGATGTAGTTCTAGTTAACGTGATGAGAAAATCCAGTTTTCGAGATGAATTGTCATAAATCTAGGAACACACTTTGCGGTCGTTCGATTGGTCTGTCCTTTTCATAACGCTTTGCAAAAATGTGAACTGCTATCACGATATTGCGATCCACAACAATCACATTCGCGATTTAGTTCCGCTTCTCAGGTTCATACAAGTGTCGCGAACGTCTACTCTCGCTAAATTGGTTTCTGTTGCTTGCTAAAAATGATATTGTTATAGTTAATTCAAGTATCCTCAATGTGAAAAAGTTCAGTGCAATTACAGTTGTGTGTTTGGTACTGTATGTGAGTTGCTTAATTGTGTTCAAGTGGATTTTTTTTCTATATTAACTCTATGCAAGCGCCTGCCGCTGCCGCCAGTGTTTAAAACCAACAGTAATAATTGTTGCCGAATGGTTCCGCTTATTGAATTACGATATTTGTCGTTATCGAAATGTGTATCTATATTAGAGTGGGTCAACGTTGTATGGAGAAAGTTTAAATTTGATCGCATCAACCTGGAACAAAGCTATTTCAATCTACATTAGCGTCCAAAACATCTGTGCAAAATTTGGAAGCAATTGGTTGTGTCCCCGTATTCCGCATTGCGATTGAAATTTGTATGAAAGTTAGTATGGGAAAACGTACTTTTTTGCATTTTCCTCATAAGTTGATTTCTCTTGTCTAATACCTTGTAACTAATGACGTTAAAGTATAGCCTAGGATATGCCGAAAAACTTTACCGAAGACCGCAAAGTGATCCGACGCTCGTGAAAAAAGTAATTTGCTTGGTAACCTAGGCCAAAAATTGAGATATTATTATTGATGTTATTCCTTTACATGTTAAATGTTAAGCACCACCGGGCAATCTGTACGTTATAACTTTGTTCACAAGTATCGGATCATTTTGCGGTCCTCGGCAAAGTTTTTCGGCATATCCTAGGCTATATTTTAACGTCATTAGTTTGATCGTTTTGGACAAAAAAATCAATTTATGAAAAAAATGCAAAAAAGCTCGTTCTCCCATACTAAATTCCATATATATTTCAATCGCAATGCGGAATACGGAGAAGCAACCAATCGCTCCCAAATTTTGCACAGTTGTTTTGGACGCTAAAAGGAATCGAAAAAGCTTTGTTCCAAAAAATCGACCTTGTTGACCCAGTCTAATCCATATATTGTGCGGCAGTTTTTCTTGATTGTGATAGGTAAGTATCAAATATACTATATTAACAATATAGGTCACTCGTTCGATTTTTTGGCGACACCTTTTTAGTGAATGTGGCGCCACCAAGCGTCAGAAGAGGTACTACTACACACTAAATGCATGCGCTATCCGAATGACGTTTATTCTGTCGAACTGTCATTGCATGTTGGGGATGCCCATTTCTTCTGAAATAATCGATTAAACATTAATCGATTTTTTTTTTCAACTACTCAAATTAGAACAAATTTTGTTCTCTCTTCTTGAACAATTTCTGGCGTATATTATCGTCGCAGCACCAAAATAAAGTTGTGACATGCGAAGTTGCAGATGAGAAGTAAATTTGAACCGATAAACGTACATAACAGACTAAAAAACAGACGACCCAAATCGAACTTTCCGTTATCGAGCGATGAACGGTATTTTCTCCGGAAATCACACAAGAATTTCCTTGTGGGATCCCTTCAAGATTTGCACCCTGGATTTTTTTTCTCCAAGATTCCTCCTGAAGCTCTTAGGGGATTCCTCCTAGAAATTATTCTGGAATTATTTTAGGAACTCCTTTCGGAATTGCTCAGGGAAAGCGTTCCAACGTTCCTCCTTCATCCTCGAACATTTTTTTTATCTGGGATTACATATCTCCATGAATAAAACGCAATCAGTGAAGCACTAGATTTGTAGTATAATGATTTGTATAATGAGAAAGTGAATTCTCCGTTACTGCAATAAAATGGTAACTACAGTAGCGTTTCGGTTTTATCACTAGTCGTTTTAATCACTACTCGCCCAAATTCACGGTTTTCTGTTCGATTATATCACGATTTTCATTTCGTTTTTATCACACTTGTTTTAAAACATTCCGAAATCAATATAAAATCAATACTGCATTGTCCAGTCCACCAAAACAGTTAAAAAACATAAGCTACGACTTATATATTTTGCAGCTGAACGATTTTGGATAAAAAATTTACATTTATTTCTCGTTTCGCTAAATTCACGGTTTCGTTTATATCACGGTAAATTTTTTTTTGACCGTGATAAAATCGAAAAACAACTGTACAATAAAATGGTAACAAAAAAAGCAAGGGTTTTATGACTGCTTGCGTGATTTGATGCTGTTTGAGCAAAACTTTGGGTAACTGTGTTGTTGTATTCTCATTTAATGCAACTTCAACAACATATTTCCCTTAAGTTTTGCTCAAGCAGCATCAAACAAGGTGCAGGAGTATTTCTGATACTTCAAAGAGGGAACTTCTGAAGGAATCCTGGAAAGATCCCTCGAAAAATATTAATTAAATTATTCATATAAAATCGCGTTGGTGATTTACAAAGTCACTTTGGAATTTCTCCGAAATTTCAAAAGAAATTCCTTGAAGAATCCCAGAAGACTTGGTGGAAATCCTTAAGTGACGGAGTGAATTCCAGAAGGAACTTTTTGAGGAACTGGTAGAAATCCCGGTTGAAATTCCCAGAAGGAGGAATTTTTGAAGGAACTCTTGGATAAATCCTTGAAATAACTCCTGGTCGTTCTTGGAAAATTTTGGAGGAATTCCAGAAGGAATTCCGGGAGGTAGGGTATCGCGCCACTTGGGCGGTGGCTTCTATATTCGTCTGTTTTCCACTATAACTCAGTCAATTTTGAACCAATTGACTTGAAATGTTGTACACGGGTAGACACTATACCTATCTCACTGCATTCCAAAAATTGTGTCAATTGGTTCAAATTTGACTGAGTTATAGTGGAAAACAGATGAAAATAGAAGCCACCGCCAAAGTGGCGCGATTCCCTATTCCAGAAGGAATTCCGGGAGGTATTCGTAAAAAAAACTCCTGACGGAATTGTTGAAGGAGCTTAGCTTCTGCAGGAATCCAAAAAAAACTCCAAGAAACTCCTATAAGGAATTCCTATAAGGAACTTCTTGACGAATCCTACACGCAGAAAAAAGTATGGTAAAATCAAAAATATTTCAGGTTAACTCAAATAAATCATGAATTTCAAATAACTCAACGTACATATGTACAGATGGGTAAATTATTGGTTAAATTGAGAAAAAATCCACAGCTCAGGTGAGATTTGAACTCACGACCCTTATTCGCTAGACAAGTGCTTTACCAACTAAGCTACCGAGCCAATTAATGACCCGGCAACTTAGTTGTCATAAAGTTCAATTCTAATCTCATCGATCTATATCATCTTCCCCTAAACCGCAAATATAACCATCTCTGTTACATATGTACGAAGAGCGAAAGCGATTTGTTTTATTGTTTGAAACTGTTTTCCTATCGTACAGGCAACGCTTCCTCAACCACTTGTAGAGGAAGAACAATGTTACCTGGAAGGCGATCAAACGCGTCGTTCGCATTCTGTTTGGTTTAAGGGAAGATGATATAGATCGATGAGATTAGAGTTGAACCTTATGACAACTAAGTTGCCGGGTCATTAATTGGCTCGGTAGCTTAGTTGGTAAAGCACTTGTATAAGTGTCGTGAGTTCAAATCTCACCTGAGCTGTGGATTTTTTTCCCAATTTAACCAATAATTTACCCATCTGTACATATGTACGTTGAGTTATTTGAAATTCATAATTGACCACACCGGGCACGGTAAAGGCTGGGTATGCTGCGCAATACAGATCCCGTTGTGATCCACTAGCCTCTGCCCAGCAACTCCTATCCCTACCTCCACGCGGTACCGGCCGGAAACTATGAGCAACCTTAGGGAAGATCGGGTAACCAACCCCGGTGGGACCTTTGGTCGTAGGCTGACAGGGAAGGGGGGGTTTGCTTCGGCAAACCTGAGCGTCTGTTCTCCAGGAGGAGCGGCTCACAACAGCGTCTGATCCCCATGTTAGGGGCGGCTGATCTACGTCCGAGTGCCAGGGAAGGACTCTAAGCTCAACTGTGCACTATGGTCCTCCGGAAAGTAGGGGGTTGGTGTCAGGCCCTACGAGCCAGCCGTAAAAAACCATTGTAACGGAAAATCAGCAACAGAATAATACGAACCGAGACCAACGGCAACGACCCCAGCGAACGAAAAGGACTTGCGATTGGAAACTCGGTACGTGGAACTGCCGATCTCTCAACTTCATTGGGAGCACCCGCATACTCGCCGATCTACTGAAGGACCGCGGGTTCGGCATCGTAGTGCTGCAGGAGGTGTGTTGGACAGGATCCATGGTGCGAACGTTTAGAGGTAATCATACCATTTACCAGAGCTGCGGCAACACACGCGAGCTGGGAACAGCTTTCATCGTGATGGGTGATATGCAGAGGCGCGTGATCGGTTGGTGGCCGATCGACGAAAGAATGTGCAGGTTGAGGATCAAAGGCCGATTCTTCAACTTCAGCATAATAAACGTGCACAGCCCACACTCCGGAAGTACTGATGATGACAAGGACGCATTTTACGCGCAGCTCGAACGTGAGTACGATCGCTGCCCAAGCCACGACGTCAAGATCATCATAGGTGATTTGAACGCTCAGGTAGGCCAGGAGGAGGAATTCAGACCGACGATTGGTAAGTTCAGCGCCCACCAGCAGACGAACGAAAACGGCCTACGACTCATTGATTTCGCCGCCTCCAAAAATATGGCCATACGTAGCACCTTTTTCCAACACAGCCTCCCTTATCGTTACACCTGGAGATCACCACAGCAGACGGAATCTCAAATCGACCACGTTCTGATTGACGGACGGCACTTCTCCGACATTATCGACGTCAGGACCTATCGTGGCGCCAACATCGACTCCGACCACTATCTGGTGATGGTCAAACTGCGCCCAAAACTCTCCGTCATCAACAATGTACGGTACCGGCGACCGCCACGGTACAACCTAGAGCGACTGAAGCAACCGGATGTCGCCTCAGCATTCGCGCAGAATCTCGAAGCCGCGTTGCCAGACGAGGGCGAGCTCGATGAGGCCCCTCTAGAGGACTGCTGGAGTACAGTGAAAGCAGCCATCAACGACGCAGCCGAGAGCACCATCGGATACGTGGAACGGAATCGACGGAACGAATGGTTCGACGAAGAGTGCAGAACGGTTTTGGAGGAGAAGAATGCAGCGAGGGCGGTAATGCTGCAGCAAGGGACTCGACAGAACGTGGAACGTTATAAACAGAAGCGGAAACAGCAGACCCGCCTCTTTCGGGAGAAAAAGCGCCGCCTGGAAGAAGCGGAGTGTGAAGAAATGGAACTGCTGTGCCGTTCCCAAGAAACACGGAAGTTCTATCAGAAGCTCAACGCATCCCGCAACGGCTTCGTGCCGCGAGCCGAAATCTGCAGGGATAAAGACGGAGGCCTCTTGACGGACGGACGTGAGGTGATCGAAAGGTGGAAGCAGCACTTCGATCAGCACCTGAACGGCGTGGAGAACGTAGGCGCGGGAGCCCACGGCAACGGAGGAAACGACGACGCCAGTGTAGCGGAGGACGGAAACGAACCAACTCCCACGCTGAGGGAAGTTAAGGATGCCATTCACCAGCTCAAAACCAACAAAGCAGCTGGTAAGGATGGTATCGCAGCTGAACTCATCAAGATGGGCCCAGAAAAGTTGGCCACCTGTTTGCATCGGCTGATAGTCAGGATCTGGGAAACCGAACAGCTACCGGAGGAGTGGAAGGAAGGGGTAATCTGCCCCATCCACAAGAAAGGCGACCATTTGGAATGTGAGAACTTCAGGGCGATCACTATTTTGAATGCTGCCTACAAAGTGCTATCCCAGATCATCTTCCGTCGCCTGTCACCTAAAACAAATGAGTTCGTGGGAAGTTATCAAGCCGGCTTCATCGACGGCCGGTCGACAACGGACCAGATCTTTACCGTACGGCAAATCCTCCAGAAATGCCGTGAATACCAGGTCCCAACGCATCACCTGTTCATCGACTTCAAAGCGACATACGACAGTATCGACCGCGCAGAGCTATGGAGAATCATGGACGAAAACGGCTTTCCTGGGAAGCTGACTAGACTGATTAAAGCAACGATGGACGGTGTGCAAAACTGCGTAAGGGTTTCGGGTGAACCAAGGGGTGAACTATCCAGTTCATTTGAATCTCGCCGGGGACTGCGACAAGGTGATGGACTCTCATGCCTACTCTTCAACATCGCTCTGGAAGGTGTGATGCGACGAGCCGGGCTCAACAGCCGAGGAACGATTTTCACAAAATCCGGTCAATTTGTGTGCTTTGCGGACGACATGGACATTATTGCAAGAACATTTGGAACGGTGGCAGAGCTGTACACCCGCCTGAAACGCGAAGCAGCAAAGGTTGGACTGGTGGTGAATGCCTCAAAAACAAAGTACATGCTGGTAGGCGGAACCGAAAACGACCGGATCCGTCTGGGTAGTAATGTTACGATAGACGGGGATACTTTCGAGGTGGTGGAGGAATTCGTCTACCTCGGATCCTTACTGACGGCTGACAACAACGTGAGCCGTGAAATTCGGAGGCGCATCATCAGCGGAAGTCGGGCCTACTACGGGCTCCAGAAGAAACTGCGGTCGAAAAAGATTCACCCACGCACCAAATGCACCATGTACAAAACGCTAATAAGACCGGTAATCCTCTACGGGCACGAGACATGGACCATGCTCGAGGAGGACCTGCAAGCACTCGGAGTTTTCGAGCGACGCGTGCTAAGGACGATCTTCGGCGGTGTGCAGGAGAACGGTGTGTGGCGGAGAAGAATGAACCACGAGCTCGCTGCACTTTACGGCGAACCCAGCATCCAGAAGGTGGCCAAAGCCGGAAGGATACGGTGGGCAGGGCATGTTGCAAGAATGCCGGACAACAACCCTGCAAAGCTGGTGTTTGCAACTGATCCGGTTGGCACAAGAAGGCGTGGAGCGCAGAGAGCACGATGGGCGGACCAGGTGGAACGTGACTTGGCGAGCATTGGGCGCGACCGAGGATGGAGAGCGGCAGCCACGAACCGTGTATTATGGAGAAATATTGTTGATTCAGTTTTATCTTGAATTTGATGTAATACTAAATAAATGAATGAAATGAATTGACCACACGGATTGGTATTACCGAAAATTTGCACTTCGAGTGAGTCAAATAAATCGTCAATTTGTTCTGGCAACAAAAATAAAACTGTTTGGAGCAAATCGAACGTCACATTTGAAGCAAATTCAATCCATTTTTGAAACAAACATGGATCTTCTGACAGGTTATGTTAGAAACAAATGTAATTTTTTTTGTTTTTTTTTTGTGGCAGGTCGGCCCTGCAGAAATATTTGTTTTCCAATTAATTTTACAAAGTCGTTTCCTTCTCTAGGAAAACCCACTTTCCGCGTGGCACTTTCAAAGGCAACATTATGTAGATAACATACGCTCCCGAAATCAATGGGATTTCGTGGAAACTTTTGGTGAAACTTGACTTTTTTTGCAAGAGGAAATCTTGTTTATTGCGGCAGCTGGAACTTGAGAGTTTTGTTTATGTTCTCGACGGCGGAACGGGGGGCGCTTCAATGGGTATTGTAGAAATCAATATGTAATTGAGTTAGTTTTAAAAATTAATATTTTAGTTTTAAATATTTTATCAGTTTACCGAATAAACATTAATATTTTTATTTCAAACGAACGAAGTTTGTCTCCGTGTAGAAGAGAATTCTTGAGGATTCCTAGAATTAATTCTTGAAGGAACATCAGAAGAAATTGCTATTACTCCAGCAATTTCAGTAGGAACTCCTGGGGGTTCCTCATAGGAACCTCTGGAGAAATTTAAGGACAAACTTGTTAGAATCCCAAAATGGCCGCCGCAATGGCCGACTTTGGCACCTACTCACGATTTCCAGGGCACAAATCTCTTCGTAAACAAAACCAGTACACCTGAGCTTTTTATTTTAAGCTAATTACAAATGAGCAAGAACAGAATAATGAAATACATTGTTGTTTGAAGCTTGCTTCTTGAGATTTGTGCGTCTGAAGTTTCGATGCAATGTTGAAGCGGGATTTCAAGACGTTTGTTCTTAAGAAAACTTCAAATCAATCTCTGAAGGCACTCCTGGAGGAATTTTAAAAAATAAATATCAGAAAAAAACTAGGAGGAAACCAAGGGGAATGATCGGGAATGACATATCCTTTTCTAATCAGAAAATCCGCATGTATCCGTTACTAACCGTCGCTAACCGCTGCTTACTGAGCCGCAGGTGTAGTTAGACGCGATTAACGATGGTATGCAACGGATAAACAACAACGGATTTTTCCGGTTAGCAAAGGAAACGAGAAAACTGAGAAGAATCTTCCGTTGAAAAATCAAAAGGAATTCAGAAGGAACATCTTAGTTGACAAGTGCTTTATGTCTAGCGAATAAGGGTCGTGAGTTCAAATCTCACCTGAGCTGTGGATTTTTTCCCAATTTGACCAATAATTTACCCATCTGTACATATGTACGTTGAGTTATTTGAATTTCATAATTTGACCACACGGATTGGTATTACCGAAAATTTGCACTTCAAGTGAGTCATCTGAAGGAATGCCTGACTAAATTTATGGAGGATTATCACTCCTGCAGCAGGCGAATTTGCTAGAATATTTTTACTAACTGAAGTTCACCCAGAAGCCCATGATTGTATATTTAAAAATAATCTTTGACATCACAATGTTCACACATCCAACAACAAAGTTAACCGATTAGTGCGGGATAAAACAACCAGTATTCGAATAAACTCACAGTTCACTTCGGAAGAACAACGAAATTAATCGAAATTAAATTTGACGGGTTATATTCTCAGGTCCGGCCCCGGAGCTCATTTTTTGTAAGCACGGAACGCTCAAACGTTGAAATTTCGTGCATCTGCCCATTAGCTTGTGCACCCTTGGATTCAATGTCTTGCACTCTGCCACAAGAAATTTGACGTGCATTTGGTTGGTGGTCTTCGTCAGCGTGGACATTATTCCTTGTTGGGTATATAAGTCACTGCGACCTGTTTTTAGATCTATTGTGACAAGCGTGGACATTAAGAAAGATTATATTAAAAGCCATTGTCAAAGGAAAATAGCAACCACCAGGGTAAAATATGAGGTAATTTTGAGGGTGAAAATTTTAAATTCCAATGTGAAACGATTTCGGTGACGTTACAATGAGGCAGCATTCAAATTCTTCTTCAGATGTATTCGTAGATTTCATCTAATGAAATATAGCGCATTTAGTTCACCACTGGAACACAGACAAACAGACGTAACACTTGCGAAAATTCCATCGACCACGCTTTTAACGATCATTTTAAATTTTCATACTTGTGGCTTTCACAACCAGAGGCGCGCGCATCGTTTTTCTATGTGTTTGACGTTTCACACTAGTGCCTTCTGTTGACGATATTGCACAACGCAGTGATTCGTGCAACTTTTCCACCAGGTGATGGTGAACTGGGCGATGGATTTCCATGAAAATCGTTCAATGTTACGTCTGTTTATCTGTGACTGGACTATCGCACGAGTTTTCATGAGTGCGAAAGCGTAAATTAAAGTGCGCGATTGCAACAAATCAACTCGGTGTGTTCAGAGCACTTATTCAGCATAAATCAAAGAAATAGTGCGCTGAAGACATCAACTGGATTTGATGCAATCGCGCACTTTTATTAACGTTTTCGCACTTAAAAAGACCAAGTGCGCAGTCCAGTGGTGAATTAAATGCGTAATATTATTTTGTTTTGTGTATATTGTAAATCGATTATTTATTCTTCGATTATTTTGGAACAAAAAACTTTGACACCCCTAACATCTTTTTTTCAGAAATGTCACCTTGCACGGTAAACAAAAATTGATCAAAATGCACTTATTGACTTTTTCTGACAGCAGGTGGTGCTGTAATCATTCGTAAACGGCGTCTCCATGTCGTTGTATGTGAAAACACGAAGTGACCTATATTGTTAATATAGTATATTTGTAAGTATGTTGTAAAAGTTAAAATAAACGTAGACAAAGTTCAATTACGATACGACGAAAATGCCCTGAAATTTATCGTCGTCTAAATGCCGACCGTGAAATAGGTTCTCATGTCCGTGAACAAAATCGCGTTTATGGGAACGTAGCCGTGAACAAAGTTCTAGCCTTTGAAAACATTGTTGCCACTCTCATGAACTGATGGATGATTTCTAGAACGAAAATCACGTTTTTGTGATTTTCCGTAGTGCCAGTGCTCGATTTCGCAGGCGTTACGTTTAGTTTGCGGAACATTGTTCCTTGTTGTTCCTGAATCCATGATTTTTATTCATGGTGTACAATCGTAAGCCATGTTCCAGCTCGTTCCAGATTTCGTGACTGATAGTTGACGTTTTCTGGAATAGTTTTATTTGCGTGTGGAGGTCTACGATGAATCGATCGAAGCGAATAAGTGGTACTAAATGAGTTGTGGAGGAGTTGATGAGCTCCGGGAGACTGGAATATAAGCTCACAAAAAATATACGTCAAGCACTTGGGGTGGTGATCGACGATAAGCTACCTTTGGTGGTCACGTTATATTGTCGGGCCGCCACCAAACCGGACTTCGCACAATCAAGTCGCGACGAAACCCAACTCGCGACGTTTTTTAATCATGTCAAAAGTAGTGCGCATCCTTCCCGTTGTTGTCAGCAACACAGCGCACTAGATGCGAAACAGTTGCAACACTTGTGGACCAAGAAAACGGCAATTTTTGATTGAATGTCGGTCTTGATTCCAACCGGAAAGACAATATTATGCCTGTGTTGGGGGCAACCCTACGCCACTGGTATTTGATAGCGCACAACCTCGCGCTTTCTTCCGTCAAAGTTCTGTCAGACGCTGATAGACGTCAGTTGCCAAAATTCCTGCTAATCATTCTCAACACCATTCTTTGCATTACACGAAAAAGGCAGAGTAAAAAGTATTTTGTAAGATTCTTTAATTCATGAATTCAGTCCGTCATCCTATTGCCAAAATCGAGAATTCCAACTAGGAGACCAATTGTAAGTAGCTATAAGTTTATTGATTGAAGATCCTTAAAATAACTGAAGTAATTTCTAATACAGTTTGAGCTCACTTAACCACAAAAACGGTGTGCTACAAAACCCTCCGAAAACGTCCGAAACGTTCCAACAAACTCAAAAATTGTTGCGAATCACATCGGAACAGGCCAATTAGGATGCCGGAGACCGACTGTTTCGATTGTCAGGTGTGTGAATTGCCCAACAACATAGACGATATGGTGCAATGCGAAGGCTGCCTCAAGTGGTCGCATTTCGGATGTGTGGGATTCGACGACGGGAAGAAGGAGGACCACTGGAAATGCTCGGATTGTGTCGCCAAGTCAACATCATGTGGCGCCGCCGGAGAACCCAGTGGACTAGCCCGTAGCGAGCAGCAGCCATCAAACCGCTCACCTCAGGGCGCAGGATCGATGAGTGAGATTGCCCGGCTTAACCTCAAACTGCTAGAAGAGCGAAAGGCCGTCTTGCTTAGGGAGATCGAACTACAGCAGGCGGCCCAGCTGGAGCAGCGGAAGCTACAGTTGGAGAAGGAGGTTTGGAAGGCGAGGTACGACATAGTGAACGGGAGGTGTGAAGAAACCAGCGTTGAAGCGGAATCCAGTGGTCTTGGAGACTGGATGAGTCGGTTGGACCAGGTCGCTGTCAGCCAGAATCAGCAATTCTCTGCTCCGGCGAGTACGGTGACGGTCCCGACGATTTCTGGGACAAGGCTGCAGCAACCCTCGGCTGGGGGAACAAGACCAACACCGCAAGTTGTGCGGACAAGCCTACCGACTAGCACGTCTGTCTTCGGGAGCGAATCAGGGTCAATTTCCCAACCACCTTCCAACGCGCTGGCTTCACAAGCTAACCGAGCCCCCCTACCTGCGAGTGCGTATGCGGCGGGACAAGCTACCAGTTTTATGCGTGATTTCCAACCTGGAGGAGGAGCGAACCGTCCGGGATCGTCGACGCCGATCACTAATGCGAATTGGGTCAACCCTATGACGGGTCTCACCAGCTCCACCCAGTGTTTGCCACCATCCATCAGCTCGGTGGAACAGCTAGGAAGCCACCCGATGCAATCGGGATACGTAAGCCAACCGTGTCAGGTAACGAATAGCATAAGTAATTACGTACCAGTAGGGCAGGTAGCTTATCCGCAATATGCTAGTGTAGGGCTAGGTAATCTCCATTTGGGTTCAATAAACGCATCTAATTCCTACACTCCTCACCCCCTCCCAACGAATCTTCCTCAAAACAACCCATACATCTCGCAAGCGTCTTTCGGTGCTCAAACCATTCCCGCCGCGAATGTCGACAACTCGACTCCGACCGCTCGACAACTCGCCGCGCGGCACGTTATGCCTAAAGATCTCCCGTCGTTCAGTGGTAATTCAGAAGAGTGGCCAATGTTAATTAGTGCCTTTAACACTTCCACGGAAGCGTGCGGATACAGCAACGCAGAAAATCTTGGCCGACTTCAACGATGCCTGAAAGGTGGGGCCTTGGAGGCGGTTCGCAGCCGTTTACTACTGCCTTCATCGGTGCCGCAAGTGATTCAGACGTTGCAGATGCTGTATGGGCGCCCGGAGCAAATAATCTACGCGTTGCTCCAGAAGGTACGAGAGGTTCCGGCACCGATAGCGGACAACTTGTGCACGGTTGTGGCCTTTGGGATGGCAGTGCAGAACTTCTGCGAACATCTGGAGGCGGCTGGACAAGTGCTACACCTCTCAAATCCAGTGTTACTTCAGGAGCTCGTGGATAAGCTTCCAGCGAATTTGAAGCTCGAGTGGGTAGCATTCAAGCGGCAGTTTGCGATGGTTGACCTCCGGGTTTTCAGCCGATACATGGCCAATCTTGTGTCAGCAGCCGCTGAAGTCACCCTAACGTTGGATCCGAAGAGTGCAAAGCTGAAGAAGGAAGAGAAGCCGAAAGGCTTCGTGAACGCACATGCTACGTCATCTGAGAAACCAAAAGTGGAGCCGACGAAGGTGGTTTCCACAATCACCTGTCTTGCCTGTGGGGATCCAGATCATCGAGTGAAGGAGTGCAAGGTCTTCAAGAAGATGGATCCCGATGACCGTTGGAAAGTGGTCCAGAGCCATTTTCTCTGCCGGATCTGCCTCGGAAAGCATGGAAGAAAGCCATGTCGGTCCGCGGCTCGTTGTGACGTGCAAGACTGCCAAATGCGTCATCATCCGCTCCTGCATTCCGAGTCGGGAAATTCACCGGCCGCAGCTAAGCTGGCGCCACAAGGAGGGGAGGTGCCACGGAAAAGTCCTACCGAAGGTGTAAACACTCATCACACCCAAAGTTCCACGCTGTTCCGTATGCTGCCGGTGCGGCTTTTCTGCAAGGGACGTAGTGTGGAAACATTAGCCTTTATCGACGAAGGTTCGTCCGTCACGCTCTTGGAAAAGAGCCTAGCCGATTCTCTTCAGGCCGAAGGAGCGGAGATGCGTCTCTGCCTAACTTGGACGAGTAATATCAGCCGCGAAGAGGAAGGTTCGCGTCAAGTGGAGGTGGAGATTTCTGGTATCGGAGGAGGCAAACGATATTCGTTGAAGGACGTCCGGACTGTGGAATCCCTAGCGCTACCGGCCCAAACATTGCGCTACAAAGAACTGGCTGATCGTTTCGACCACCTGCGAAATCTGCCAGTTACGGACTTCGAATCCACAACCCCAGGAATACCCATCGGAGCAAAGAATACCCATATCACCGCCACCCAACAAATACGAGAAGGTCGCGTAGGAGAACCAATAGCGGCGAAGTCTCGCCTTGGATGGGCAATCTACGGATCGATGCCAAACGGATCAAGCTTTGCGAGTTGCAATTTGCATATTTGTGGGTGTGGTGCTGACGATAGTTTGCACGAACTAGTCAAGAAGTATTTCACGGTGGAAAACGTGGGCGTCTCGATAGATCAGAGTCCTGAGTCCCACGAGGACAAACGAGGGCGCGGCACTGCTCGAAAAGACAACCAGGCGAGTTGAAGGCGGATTCGAGACCGGGCTACTTTGGCGTTACGACTACGTAGAGTTTCCAGATAGTTACGCAATGGCGGCGAGACGGTTACGGTGCCTGGAAAGGCGCTTCAACGCGGATCCTGTATTGTTCGAGTGTGTTCAGCGCCAGATCACGGAGTACCAACAGAAGGGGTACATTCACCAGGCCACGAGGGAAGAGTTGGCAGCTGTCGACCAGAGAAAGCTGTGGTACCTCCCGGTTGGAATAGTAAGGAATCCGAAGAAGCCGAACAAGATTAGAATCGTGTGGGATGCAGCAGCAGTGGTGGACGGTGTCTCGCTAAACAGCATGTTGCTGAAAGGGCCGGATTTGGTGCAACCTCTTCCCGACGTTCTTTGCGGATTTCGGGAACGGAGAATCGCCGTGGTGGGCGATATTATGGAGATGTTCCACCAGCTTAAAATACGGCGAGAAGATCGATATAGCCAGCTTTTTCTCTGGCCCGGTGAAATCGGAAACTCTCCCCGGATATTCGTCATCGACGTGGCGACATTTGGCTCCACCAGCTCCCCATGCTCGGCACAATATGTGAAAAACTTGAACGCAATCGAGCACTCAGAGAACTACCCAAGGGCGGCGGAGGCGATCGTGCGTCGGCACTACGTCGACGATTATCTACAGAGTTTTGACAGCGAGGAAGAAGCGTGCCAGGTCATAGATGAAGTCAAGCTGGTGCATCGGCAAGGCGGGTTCATCATTCGCAACTGGCTCTCGAATTCATCCACAGTTCTCCAACGGATCGGGGAAACCGACGCCGGTTCGATGAAGATAGTCAGCGAAAGCGGTTCACAAATAGAGCGTGTGCAGTGGAAGGCAACTGAGGATGTCTTCGTATTCTCCAACGAAGTCGACTTGGCGACCGTTACTCCCACCAAGCGAGGAATCTTGCGCTGCGTGATGAGCCAGTTCGACCCGCTGGGACTCCTTTCGCATTTCCTCATCCATGGTCGTGTTATTATTCAGGACATCTGGCAAACCAAAGCCGGTTGGGACGATATGGTAGAAGAGCCCATCTTGGAGCGTTGGCGACTATGGACGTCGAAGTTCAAGGAGCTCGAGGAGATTCGAATCCCACGCGCCTACTTCCCGGGCGTGGCAGCGTCCAACATTGAAGACTTGCAGCTCCATATTTTCGTCGATGGTAGCGAGACTGCATACGCATGTGTGGCCTACTTCAGGGCGACCATTCAGGGAGAATACCATTGTGCGCTCGTCGGCGGGAAAGCGAAGGTAGCACCAATAAAAGCGCTTTCGATCCCAAGGTTGGAGCTCCAGGCTGCCTTGATAGGCTGTAGGCTAATGAAGACCCTCTGCAACAGTCACAGTCTGCCGATATCGCAACGAGTGTTCTGGACCGATTCAAAAACCGTGCTGTGCTGGATCCATTCCGACCACCGGCGCTACCGACAATTCGTCGCCTGTAGGATAGGGGAAATCCTCTCGAAATCTAATCCCGCGGAGTGGCGGTACGTGCCATCGAAGGTCAACGTCGCAGATGATGGCACAAAGTGGGCCAGTGGACCAAACTTGAAACCCGACAGTCGTTGGTTGAAAGGGCCAGATTTCTTGTGGAAACCTGAGGAATGTTGGCCACGTCAGGCCGAACCCGAAGCAACCATCATCGAAATTAGATCATGTCATGTTCATCGTTCAACGGAACACAACGAAACCGTCGACTGGAGCCGCTTTTCCAAATTCGAAAGGCTTAATCGGACTGTTGCAGGGGCCCATATAGCCGAGGCGGTAAACGCACGGGTATTCAGCATGACCATGCTGAGGGTGACGGGTTCGATTCCCGGTCGGTCCAGGATCTTTTCGTAAAGGAAATTTGCTTGACTTCCTTGGGCATAGAGTATCTTCGTGCCTGCCACACGATATACACATGCAAAATGGTCATTGGCAGAGGAAGCTCTCAGCTAATAACTGTGGAAGTGCTCATAGAACACTAAGCTGAGAAGCAGGCTTTGTCCCAGTGAGGACGTTACGCCAAGAAGAGAGAGAGAGAGAATCGGACTGTTGCCTATATCATCCGCTTCGCAGACAACTGTCGGCGGAAGGTGATGAAGCTGCCACTGCAGAGCCTGAATATCACCCAAGAGGAACTCAATAAAGCTGAGAACGTCATCTGGAGGCTGGTGCAACATGCGGAGTTCCCAGAAGAGATGTTCCAACTACAGAAGGCGAAAGAAGGGCAGAAGATGAAGCTTAGCCGAGCCAGCCCGATCTACAAGCTGTCGCCGTTCGTTGATGAGTGCGGTGTAGCTCGAATGGACACGAGAATTGCCGGTGCGATCTTCGTACCGTTCGACACCAGATTCCCGATAATCCTCCCAAAAAGACATCGGCTAACCAATCTAGTCGTGGAAAGGTATCATCAACACTATCTTCACGCAAATAACGAGACGGTGATCAACGAAGTTCGTCAGCGGTTCCACGTCCCGTGCCTACGTGCGCTGGTGAAAAGCTTGTCAAAAAATTGCATGCAGTGTAAGGTGTCCAGAGCCAAGCCTGTGTGTCCGCGTGAGGCTCCCCTACCGAAGGCGCGCCTTAGTCCGTACATTCGGCCCTTCAGTTTTGTGGGGTTGGATTACTTCGGTCCCATTCAGGTCAAGGTCGGGCGCTCTCTGGTCAAGCGGTGGGTGGCGCTCTTTACATGCCTCACCATCCGGGCTGTCCACCTAGAGGTAGTGCATTCCTTGACTACGGAGGCGTGTAAGATGGCAATACGACGGTTCGTAGTACGAAGAGGCGCGCCCCTGGAGATCAGAAGCGACAATGGCACCAACTTCCTGGGTGCGAGTCATGACCTTAAACAGCAGATACAAGAGATGAATCAACAACTATCCGCCGTCTTCACCAACGCTGCCACCAAGTGGGTATTCAACCCGCCATCGGCCCCTCACATGGGGGGTTCATGGGAGAGGCTTGTCAGGTCCATCAAGATTGCCTTTGCGGCCCTAACGACTACCAGAAACCCGGACGACGAGACTCTTCTGACTTTGATGATCGAGGCGGAAGGAATAGTCAACTCTAGACCCCTGACCTGTGTGCCATTGGACGCAGAATCGGAAGCAGCTCTAACGCCGAACCATTTCTTGCGCAGGGAGTGACTCACCCGCCGGAGGTTATTCCAGATCGCCCGGAGTCCCTCAGGACTAACTGGAGACTGACCACGAACCTGGTGAACCAGTTCTGGAATCGATGGGTGCGGGAATACCTTCCCACTATAGCTGGCCGTACCAAATGGTATGAAGACTCCAAGGAGCCGGAGATCGGAGACCTGGCAATCATCGTTGATCCGTCGATCCGAAACGGATGGCTGCGTGGGCGGATTCTTTCCACAATCAAAGGACGGGATGGACGGTGCAGACAGGTCCTAGTGCAAACCAGCGGAGGAGTGCTACGGCGACCGGTAACTAAGGTTGCCATTCTACGTGTCAAGGCAGCGGACAACGAAGAAGCTGAGGGTAACGCAGGACCACCGGAAGGGATGGACGTGCATTACGGATCGGGGGATGTTGGGGGCAACCCTACGCCACTGGTATTTGATAGCGCACAACCTCGCGCTTTCTTCCGTCAAAGTTCTGTCAGACGCTGATAGACGTCAGTTGCCAAAATTCCTGCTAATCATTCTCAACACCATTCTTTGCATTACACGAAAAAGGCAGAGTAAAAAGTATTTTGTAAGATTCTTTAATTCATGAATTCAGTCCGTCATCCTATTGCCAAAATCGAGAATTCCAACTAGGAGACCAATTGTAAGTAGCTATAAGTTTATTGATTGAAGATCCTTAAAATAACTGAAGTAATTTCTAATACAGTTTGAGCTCACTTAACCACAAAAACGGTGTGCTACAAAACCCTCCGAAAACGTCCGAAACGTTCCAACAGCCTGCAAGAGAGCGTCCACAGTTATAATGGAACTGGTGTATGTCAGTAAGCGTCACCTCGTCCATATTAAGATATGCTAGCTGGCTTGGGGTTCGGCGCTAAGTACCGAAAGCTACCTTTGTAAGCTAGAAAGTATTTGCCACATGTGGGAGGACACAATTCCGGACAGTCTTGTCCAAAGGATGCGTAAAGACGAGTCTGGCTAGAATGCTGTTTCAACAGCTATCGGTTATCACCCACATTGTCTTGGAGCTACAGAGGAGGTGGCGCGTAGAGGTACAATACAAGATTTATACAAGAGGTGGTTAAAGGGTTCGAAGTCCGCTACGTAGGTCATACTGGTGCTCTGTGGACGATATCGACCCTAACAGCGATAAAGTGACCGCGAATAGACCATACTAGTAGTGTTGCTGTCGTGGCGTTGATTTACTGGTTTGGATACAGGCCCGCGGTTGGAAAGCCGTCCCCTGTAAGGGCCGCCCGGACAGGTGGAGGTTCCACTGTCAGCCATTCCTGCTGCCTTCAGCTGGTCAAATCGCATTCAGTTCTTGATGCTTGCACATAAGTTTGGCTCGGGCATGGAGCACTGCCCGCCTTCCGAGGACAAAAGGAGTGGTAAGGAAAGGACCAACCGAAAAAATGGCGAAACGCCAGAATGCTACCTTGGTAGAATCTCCAAAGCGAGTCATCGATGTTCGTTGCTGCAGGCTACACAGCTTTCCTTGAGGCTTGCCTTGAGGGGATGTGTATTTGCTAGTTTCTCTCTGAAGCAATGCCTACTTAGTGGTTCTGGAGAGACCAAGGGTTTTGGCGGCCATTGGAATGTTGTTTATTGGGTCGAGGAAAGAGTAGTCCTGGCCTTTACTTTTGTTGTAGAAGACGGTCCTTAACCCCATTACCTACCTGGACCTCCCTGTTCAGGTGTTTGATGACCGGATTATTTAGAAGAATGAAAAAAAAAAACGTGGCCGTCAATGATAGTTGTCATACTTTCTCGTGTTTAAAGTACGACACCTAGGAGTAGATACGATACCGATACCCACTTCACGATTTCTCAATTAAGTTATCAATGATCGTATACTGGTTCGACTGTGATTGGAGATTGGCTTTGCAGTGCAGTCTTCCTTTAGTAGAACAAACTCTTCAATTTTGATATAACAATGAATCACATATTTTCCTGAAGAAGACACCAAATCCGGTGTTGAAACGTTGGACTCCATTCAATAGTTTGTTTCACTAAAACAAGACTGAATAGTCGAAACTATCTGCAGTATTTATTGTGATGTACTTATGTCTGTTGGAATTATTTTTATTGGTACTATGTAATTAGCACTTGAGTTATTTACATTTCCCCTTAAATCTGTAGTATATACAACATTACTCAACAAGTATATTTTAAAAATCTATCCATACTACATTGCACTATACTAACCTGCTCGTGCTGCTCCTTGGACTCCTTCGAGCCAACTTAGTTGCGATTCGTGCGTTAAACAGCTACATCAATGATCTATTTGCAAGTGGGTTTTTTTTTTGAGAAACATTCTACAATCAAAGGGGTTATCTACAAGATTTTTGCGTGCTTGAAAAGATAGGTAGGTACAATTTTAGGAGGTGAGCTGTGTAGCTGCAGATGGGATGATATCTACAAATGCTGCAATAAAAAATGGGATTAGGTGGGGCGGTGCTATTACATAGCTACGTAATTGGAGCTGTTAAGTGTTGAAAACAGAACTACAGAAAGAATTAATTACTTGACATGTACTGAAACATTTAGGAAATGGTGTTTATGCGTCACATGAGAAATCGTTACGCTACTTACTTACCATGTAGTGTACCAATGTCGTGTTGCAGAAACGAGTTGCTCCGCGACTTGTGAAATGCTACACACGTGTTATCTACATCTGGGGGGTTTCAAGCTTCGGATGCGACGAGAAAAGGAATGGCTTTGGGATATGATACAAGTGAGTAAATAGTCGATTATGTGTGATGTTTAGTTGGAAATGTAAACCAATATTTACGCGAAAAGTTTTTAAAATGGATTTAGCTTCAAAAGAAATATGCATGATTGCGTAAGAGAAAATGAAAGCTATACGAGAACTGGATGACCAACCGTCAGTATGATCAGTGCTAAACACATTCAATGAAATTGATCTCATTTTCAGTCATTTGATGTTCTCAAACGCCGGTAGTTTATCCTTCAATACAAAATAGGCACGTTGAATGACGGACAGCGGACGATGCGTGACAATGCTGATGCCGACAGCCGTGTCACATTTCACACTAAATTCCCAATCTTGCTCTCGCATGTGCTCCTTCTGTTGTCTGGTTGTCGTGCGGTGATGGTTCATAGGCGCTATCTGTTTTGTATAGGCATGACCGTGTGATTGAAGGGGAATGGGGGTTTAACTTTGTCAAGCTCATCGCTGTTATGTTGAGCGCCATGAACAGACGATATCTATGGACACAATGGGTCAAAACATGAATTCTGTACGACTATGAACTGAACATATGCAGGGGATACACAAAATGATCGGGACAATAGAATTATCTTAAAAAAAATGGTCAAATGGATGTAACTTTTTGAAAAATGTGCGTGTGCGACCCTTATGTTGTTCAGCAAACTTTCAGATAAAATTACAAGGTAAACGTCATCTTAAAATAGTTTTTGATAACATGCCTCTGGATTGATATGGTGGTAAGTGAATGTAACTCTATGCTGAGTTTGTTCCGCATCTATAATGGATATGAGTTTGAGATTCTAAAAAATCCACATAAAGGTGTGATGTTTCATCGAGTCTTAAAAATGACATTTTCAAAAGGCCATTTTTTCCAAGCTTTTTTCGATGATTGCTCCAGATACATCATTTTTCGACAGGATTTTCTGACAACTACGAGGATGATATTGCGCGCAAACCCCGAAATTTTATTCCCACCTTTGGGTTTTCGCGCCGAAGACTCAGCGCCAGATTCGGCGACACAGATGCATGATAGCAATCGCCAGACAGTTGGTAATTCTAATATTTGACGGCGGTCATCCGCTACCTAGTCGTGAGAGTGGATTGTTTTCATGCAAATAGAGCATTTCAGGCCGAACTTTTCTATAGGTCCTAAGTGCAGATGAGATGCTCTCTTTAAGTCTCCTCTCTTTCGATTGTAACGTGCTTGTACACCCTTAAATAAAACAACACAGCGCACGAGTAACTTTCACGCAGCGATCAAAAAGACAAAGGATTTTTCACTCATATCTGTGTACGACTGGATCAACACAAAAAATGTGCTGATCCGGTGTTACACAAATCTGCGTGAAAATCCTTTTGTCTTTTCGGTCGCTGCGTGAAAGTTACTCGTTGCTCTGTGTACATCGAGTTCTGCGTGTATTTATAAATTTTAATTAACTTCTTATGTCGGAAGGTAGATTATACAATCCTTTTCCGATCTACACATCACAAATTATCAAAATGTACATTGTGACATCGTACCCCCAGCGATAGTACATCAGTCTTATTTACTTGGTAGACACTGTACTGTTTTTTAGGCTGAAATCTTCAGGCAATCAGCACTTTAGCAGCACGAAATGGGCAAGGTAATATGGGGCTGTCCATAAACCACGTGGTCATGAAGGGGGGGGGGGTGGTTTCGTTTCGGCCAATGACCATTTTGTATGAGCAAATAAAAATTTTTGTATGGACTAATGACCACGCAGGGGGGGGGGGTTTGAAAAGTCCCAAAAAAATGACCACGTGGTTTATGGACAGCCTTTATACGTCTGTTCATATGGGTTACGTTCAAAAGGCTGAATCACGAAAGGCTGAAATAACAAAAGGCTGAAACACGAAAGGCTGAATGCATCAAAAGGCTGAAATAACATAAGGCTGAAATAGTGATTCGACTAATTTTCAAACAGCACCAGCCTGAGGGAATAATCACAGACAACAGACGTAACTCTTAAAGGAAATTCATCAAAAACTTTTGCCCGGTGTAGGTGTCATTTTCATGAGCACACTGCCACCTGGTGGTAGAACCGCGCGCGACACTGTTACACAAATTTCCTGTAATTTTCGTTTGCATCATTCAGCAGCGTGTACACTGGCAAACGTCAAAGCGATCGAACACTAGCGCATCTGGTGGGACTATCGCGCAAATCAAATGAAATTTGAATTGATCGTTAAATGCATGTGCCAAGCCGTTTTGAAGAGTGTTACGTCTGTTTGTCTGTGGAATAATGCTCAACACCGCCCCAACACACACTATCGTCCCCTGGTTCTTGGTTGGCCAAACTAAGTTATTTTGGGGGAACATGCTTCCGTTACTATGTTCTGAATCAGAAAATTTTACGACTGTTTGCCCGTAATTACGATCTCATACTATTCATCATTGAGTGACTATATTACTATGACTTTATTTCTCTAAAGAAAAGCATCTATTTCTAAGAAGGGGAAATCTCTGATGATGTTGTTAGCAGCTGTAATGAGAACAATCTTCTAAACAACGTTTCTCGAAAGAATAGCTCATGTTTAAAGAAGGAAAAAAATAAATACTATGGACGAGAACATCTTTCCCGGGAAACTTACCAGACTGATAAGAGCAACGATGGACGATGTGCAGAACAGCGTAAGGATTTCGGGTGAACCATCCAGTTCTTTCGAATCTCGACGGGGACTACGACATGGTGATGGACTTTCCTGCCTACTAGTCAACATCGCTCTGGAAGGTGTTATGCGACGAGCCGGGCTCAACAGCCGGGGTACGATTTTCACGAAATCCGGCCAATTTGTCTGTTTTGCGGATGACATGGATATTATTGCTAGAACATTTGGAACGGTGGCAGAACTGTACACCCGCCTGAAACATGAAGTAGCAAAGGTCGGGCTGGTGGTGAATGCGGCTAAGACAAAGTACATACTGGCAGAGCCGTAGCGTGGTCCCACGGCGCCCTTGGCAAGCATCTAGATTGGCGCCCCATTACAATTAGACATTATTATTTTGCTAAATTTGTTTATTCAAAGTTATGAGTACGTTTTCGAAGTTTTCAAAGAGTATAAGTACGAACACATTTTGTATTTCAAGAATCATACTTAGACCAGCACAAAAGTTAAAAATAACAGATTCTTCAGATTTTTAACATGCATGATGCATACATTTCTTAAGAAAATCTTAGTTTTATTTTCGGATTTTTTAAATGAATTTTATTTTCAAAAATACTGAATTGAATTTCAGAAGCTTTCAGAAATCCTCAAACGTTTTTACTATTTTTTGGCTATAGCTATATTTTTTTAGAAAATTTTCAGAAATCATTAGACAAAAATGGAAATGAAGTAATACCAGGAGAAATTCCTGAAGGAATCTCTATATGAGTTTTTGTTGAAATCTCTGGAATTTTTGCTGGATTCATTGAATGAAATTATGAAAGAGATTGTGGAGGAATTCCTAAATTTATCCGCAGGAATAAATGTTTAAAATCTTCAAGAAATTTAAGTAAGCATTCTAAATGGAATTCATGGAGTATTTTTTGCAGGAACTCATGGAGCAATTCGTAAAGAAATGCCCGATGAAATGCCCGTAATAGTTTGTAGAGGACCATTAGAAGAGTTAAAAAAAAACTTGGCAGAATTTTTGAAGGAATCTCTGAAAAAGTTTCTTAAGGAATTTTTGGAAAAATTTCTGAAGGAATGGCTTTCAGAAGAAAGCTTTGGAGAAATTTTGGATGAAGTCAATGGCAGATTTTCTTACGGAAAACCTGTAGAAATTTTTGAATTAACTCCAAATTTATAATTTTATGGAGGAATTTATGAAGACATTCATGAAAAGTTTTCTAGTTAAATTCTAGCAGAAATTTATGGATCAATCCCTAGTGAAGATGGTACAGTTTCATAGAAGATTTTATTTCAAAAATCCCAAGAAGAATTTCTGAAAGATTTCATTCTCAGACTTCTGAGGGAATCCCTGAAGTGATTTCTAATGGAATCTCTACAGGATTTTTCATAGGAATCCATGGAGGAATTACTAAACAAATCTATTGAAGAGTTACTTAGTAATCCTTATTGACATTTTTTGTAGCAATCCATTAAAGGAAATTATTAAATATCCATGTATCCTTTGACTAATTTCTGACTAACTTCCTGAAAACCTCCCTGAAGGCATTTCTAAAGGGATCTAGAATTTTTAGTAAAAATCTCCAGAAGAATTCTTTATTTGTTTTTTTTTTAAATAATTTTTAATATAAGATTTTGAGAGAATTTCTGGAGAAATTCTTTGAATTTTTTTTAAAGAAATCCCTTGAGGAATTTCTGAAAGAGTTTTTGAAAGATTTTCTTAAAGAAGCCCAGCAAAAAATCCAAAGAAATACCTGGTGAAATTTATGAAGAAATTCCCGAAATATTTCATTTGTTTGAAGGGAATGAACAGCATCGCCGAATATTTTTCATTTAAAATACTTGTTATAAACACTCTAAAATATGTCAATAAATAAGTTTCCAGTAATTTTCAGAGAAAAAGTTTCACTAGAATTTTGAAAACTTATTGATTTTGCTTTGCTCGTTAAAAAACAACTAAAATAACTTCCCAAAATCAAACAAAAATAATGTTAAATTCCCAGGTAACATCATGATAAATAACCTAGAGAACGATTTTTTTAGAATAACGTAATGCAAAAAACACTCGATCAATCTTAGATATTTTGAAGTCTTGGTAACATACAAGAAAATAATAGCATCATAATATTCCTTCTAGCTTTAGACCTTTTCGGCGCCCCTTAGAGGCTGGCGCCCTTGGCGGGGGCCAACCTGGCCAACCCCACGCTACGGCTCTGCATACTGGTAGGGGGGACTGAGCGAGACAGGACAAGCCTTGGCAGCAATGTTACGATAGACGGGGTTACTTTCGAGGTGGTAGAATAATTCGTCTACCTCGGTTCCTTGCTAACGGCTGACAATAACGTGAGCCGTGAAATACGAAGTGGAAGTCGTGCCTACTATGGGCTCCAGAAGAAACTGCGGTCAAAAAAGATTCACCCCCGCACCAAATGTACCATGTACAAGACGTTAATAAGACCGGTGGTTCTCTACGGACACTAGACATGGACGATGCTCGAGGAGGACCTGCAAGCACTCGGAGTTTTCGAGCGACGCGTGCTAAGGACGATCTTCGACGGCGTGCAGGAGAACGGTGTGTGGCGGAGAAGGATGAACCACGAGCTCGCTGCACTTTACGGCGAACCCAGCATTCAGAAAGTAGCCAAAGCCGGAAGGATACGGTGGACAAGGAATGTTGCAAGAATGCCGGACAACAACCATGCAAAGTTGGTGTTTGCTAACCATCCGGTTGGTACAAGAAGGCGTGGACCGCAGAGAGCACGATGGGCGGACCAGGTGGAGCGTGATCTGGCGAGTGTTGGGCGCGACCGAGGTTGGAGAGCTGCAGCTGCAAATTGAGTATTATGGCGGCAAATTATTGTTGATTCAGTATTATCATGAATTTGATGTTAACTAAATAAATGAAATGAATAAATAATATCAGCACTTTTTTATGTTCGTTGATATGCATCATTCGTCTCTTCACTAGGCTCAGTTTCAAAACTAAGGTCCATATATGTAGATGATGCGGTAAGCGCAAGGGTAATCAACAAGACTATGCTGAGCATAACGCGTTTCATCTACGTTTGGGGCAGAAACTTTTTATTTTGAAAATTTTCATGACTTCCTTGGACATTAAATATGTTCGTGCCTGTTACAAGCTGAGAAGCTGACTTTATCTCAGTTGAGACGTGACGCCAAGAGAAGTAAGAATTGCTATAACTTATTTATTATTTCAGCCTTTTCAATTTTCAGCCTTATGTAACAGTTTCTACATTTCAGCTTTTCGTATTCAGCCTTTAGTGCATTCAGTCTATTGATATTTAGCCTTATGTTACCATCCCATATATCCAGGCTTCAATTAAAGCACTTGCTTCGGCAAACACGTGCTGCGCTCATATAGTGAGACGCTGTGGATGAGAGAATAACCACAGAGAAACAGACGTAACACTTAGAACAATATATATTAAAAATCATTATCACGAAATCGTAATCTGCCGTAAATGGACAAGCCACCAATAGATGGCGGTAGTGAGCAAACGTCAAAGAGGAGCAAAAATTATGCCAGCACCGTAGTTGGTCAATTGCCTCACTACCGAATATTTGAACCGTTAAAAAGGTACCTAATCGATGGGAAGCGATTAGAGTCGTGTGACGTCTGTTTCTCTGTGGAATAACCGTTGCCAGGTTTAGAACATTCTTAGATGCCACTATTTTCTTACAAATCGCATGTGATGAATTTTGTCGCGCAATTCTATGATCTGGTCCACAGAGATAAAGAGAAAATAGGAGAAGGCTCGTACAAACGACGCTTCCGAGTGATTTACAACTTTCCCACAATAAATGGCTGTGCTGTTACCAGTTCAGCTGCTGTTGACGCTTGCGATGTCGCGGGTGTGCAGATTAGTGGTTACACTTACTGGCTGACTGGCTGGCGGGTGGGCGGTTGGATTAACGTGACGACTGACGATAGACACAAGTGTTTCAATAGGTACTTGGCCAATGGCACTGTGCTCGATCTTGATTAATTATCGATAACGCTGCTAGTCTGCTGCTGCCCGTTACAAGACCAAGGCCTTTTCGTTCGAGCAGGCTTGATGAACTACTTATGTTTCAAAAGCAGCATACATCTTTTATGACCGAACTGACAAGAAGTCAGCTGTTAGTATAATACCGCGATTAAACAGCTAGGAGAGTCAACAGGCATCGCAGGTATACTAAGGGATTTAAAACATTCAAGAATAGGAATGACATATGTAAGAATTTCTGTCGAGAAGGTGATCCATCTCTCAGTTCTACCCGTCCGTGACGACTATCGGGTTCAGGGGAGATATGGGCAAATTTTGATAGATTTTCAACTTTCTCGCACAAATCTAGATTTCTACCGATTGCTGCATGGATGTACGTAAAAGAAATGGACAACGCTCTTTGCAACCGCGATATTTCATAGTATACTGGCTGAAATGTTTAAAATTTCAAATAACTTAGAGAAATTTACTGTTACATACTTTTGAGAAGTCTATCAAACAAGTTCTAATTTGAAACACAAAACATAGAGTAAAAAAAATGTCTTTACTCTAGTAGTTATAGTTCTCTCTCTATGTTTTAAAGGTAGTTTATTTTGAAACTTTTGTTATCGAAAATAAAGTAAAATTAAGTGTTTTTGTTTCAAATTTAACTAGTGTTTGAACTCAAAAAATGTTTTTAATGATAAATTACCGTTGGGTGTACCATGTTCTATCTTATCTCAGCCAAACATTTTATTTCGATTACCCCTTGCACATTTTCCGCGAGCTCAATGTAGTATTCATTCAACATCGAGATCAAATTGACGAGAACGTTAGGATTTATCTTTCCTGTTGTGTAGTCGTACGGTATAAAATGCTAGGCTTTAGCTCGTCACATCAGCAACGCAGTTTGTCGCCAAACTTATCTCCCAATTACTTCGGTCCTACCTCTACCTACCTCTAATACAAAATCACGATACCTTCACAACAGCGATTCTAACGCCGGCCGTCTTTCTTTGAACAAGATCCTAACTTTGTTTGAAAAGGTGGTGGTGGGTTATGTCGTTGACGAGAATTAAGTCATCCCTCGCGTGACGTTGTATTCGGGGGGTTGGTCTTGTTGACTTTTCTTCTCGCTTTGTTCGTTGGTTTGCATGAGCAGTTTTTGTAGAACGATTGCTGCTAAATATCTTACATTATCTTATTCGGTGTTTGCTCACCTGACCGAAGAGAGTACCTGTCTGTCGAGTTGATATCTGCATATGTAACGAGCCGAAGCATCTTCATCAGTATGTTAAGCTGTAATTGTAATATGGCTTTGAGCTTCCAGTTCAGCTTCCAATTTATTGATTATTTTTAAAAAGGAGTGGACAACTCTGTCTGACACCAGAGACAATTTACATCATGCCTCCAACAATATTTCAAATTGAATGAATAAACAATTTTTAGACAGTCAAAAAATCGATTAGGCAGTGAAAAAATCAAAGTTTTCCTATCGGATAAACCGATTACAAGCCTGCATGGAGCGTCCAACGTAGCTCTAGTCCTAATCCATGCCTGAAGCCGGATAAAAAGGGCCGCCCGTACCGGATCGAAGGAAATAGGGGGTTGCGACTATTGATAGGTTCTCTCAGCAACTACAAGCTAGGAATGGTCAGGGGAAGGACGCCCCCTAGACCATAGTAGAGTGGAAGAGGAGGAAGAAGAAACAGCAGGATACGCAGGAGCGTACGGACACCAGGTCTAAGAAACATTGGAAAGCAGGTACCAAGCGCGAGAAGGGTGACGCGCTACACGAAAAAAAAATCCATTCTCAAGATTATGAATATGACTCATAATTTCCCGATATTTTTATGATTTTATGTTATAAATATACACCATGATTATAATTTATGATTTTATGATTGATTTCACCATAACGCTATGTACCCGTTATTGTTTTGGCTTTCGACGACCAAAAATGAAGATAAAAATAATAAAGCATTTAATCTAAAAAATATTAAAAACTCATCGGATTTGTTGAAGATTTTTTAGAAAAACACGATATTTTGATAAATATTTTTTGTCTGCCCCTTCAAAATGCAAAATCCAGCCAAAATTTTTTGAAGGGGGACAAAAAGTCAAAATTGAATTTGTATCCGCCTAAGTGTAACGCTAGGAAGCGACCATGAATATAATTTATGAAAATGCTTGTTTCTATTCATAATTCTGGTCAACTCATTCATGATATTATGAATCATAACCATGATATTATGACTTGGCAGACATCATAAGAACATGATTTTTAATTGATGATGGGGGGAATGGATTTTGTCCGTGTAGTCATCGAGACTGAAGAGTCTAAGTACTTGGAGTCTTAACCTTCCGTAACTCGCGCGGTTGACTACCTGCGTCAGCACCACGCTAATGCTGAGTACATAAAGCGAAATTTTTTCAACGTGTTGTACAAAATACAACAACGCGATCGCTCGAGGGTTAAGAACAAACGTCTTGAAATCCCGCTTCAACAGTGTATCAGAATTTCAAACGCACAAATCTCAAGAAGCAAGCTTCACACAACAGTTCATTTCATTATTCTGTTCTTGCTCACTCGTAATAAGCTTTAAATAAGAAGATCAAGTGCGCTGGTTTTGTTTACAAAGAGATTTGTGCCCTCAAAATCGTGAGTAGGTGTCAAAGTCGGCCATTGTGGAGACCATTTTGGGATTCTAACAAGAATGTCCTTATGGGCAACGAGAAGCGATGCCAAGCTCGTGGATCTGGTAGTCGATGTACGCAGTATTAGACGTACTCGTATAAGTGGAATGATCATCGAGCTCAAGCGTGATTAGGAGCGCTACGGCGCCGCCTACTAACATCTGGCAGAAGAGGTCCTTGGAGAGGGTGTCGAGGTGAGGGCTCTCACAGCGGAGGCGACTCTAAAGGTGAAGAACGTACACGAGATCAATGAAGGTCCCGGTAGGTCACAGGTCACAGGTTGCCTTGGTACAGATACCTGTGGCGGACGCTAACAAGTCTATTAAAGTAGGGAAGCTTAAGCAGGGCTGGCCAGTATACCAACTGACCCTACACGAGCCACCGGAAGCTTGATTCAGGTGTCTGGAACCACGGCTGTAAAGGCCCCGACAGAAGGAAGATGTGTAGGCCCTACACTAGGGCAGTTCAGACTTTAAACATGTCAAAAATTCAAAGCTCCCATATGTTCATAACAATCCTTGGTGCAAAACTAGAGTCTTGTCAAATTTTCAGCCATTTCGGTGGTGATTTAATGGTGGCCCAAAAGCAAAATAGGTTTATATGGGAATTACTATGAAGAATTTTTGAAAAAGGTTCACCGCACTGTAGAAAATTTCCACATGGATGAAGTCATAGGATCAAATCCGAATTGAATTCGTCAGATCTCAATGATGAATGTTGCCGAAGACCGGAACTTATTTCGACAATCGATAAAAAAGATATTTAACAAATTCCCACTCGCATGCGCATCTTCACACACGATGTCCTGCAAGGTGTGCAAGAAGCTAACACGCATACTATGATGGCGTGTCAAGCGTGTCGGTCGCAATGAGAGTATATTACAGGTGGGGAAGAAGAAGAGATGGCTATGTATTAGTAAACAAATAAAAATGTAAACACAAATAGTGACGTCACTATTTGACACGCGTTCTTATGGAAGCACGCTTTGCATGTAGTAGTGATATGTTTTGCACAAGACACGGATCTCACGCACACGAAGTATCTTCTTCCCCACCTGTAATATACTCTCATTGTGTCGGTCGAGCTGTGGCCTTCTGTTTAAGGTGAAACGGGACGCCGTGTTATTTTTCCTATCTTGCCTCTCTTTCTAACAATTTGCCTCGCGATTTTGAAGATGGTAATCTCGAGTTCTATCGCACTGAAGATGCTGAAAAACAATCAGCATATGCACTGCAAGTGAGCATACACAGTGATAGATTTTTGTTGCAAAATATGAAGTAGAATCTGAGATTACCATCTTAGTAGCAACAGAGCAATGGCGGATATTTCCCCGACCGTCCCGTCCGCCCTTAAGCATGCATGGATGAATATTGATTAATAAAATGGCTGAAAATTTGACAGGACTCTAGTTTTGCACCAAGGATTATAATGAACATATGGGAGCTTTGAATTTTTGACATGTTTAAAGTCTGAACTGCCCTACCCTACACCCTACACGAGCCACTGGAAGCTTGCTTCATGTGTCTGGAACCACGGCTGTAAAGGCCCTGACACGAGCAAGTTGTGTAGGCTATGTGGAGGTAAAGGCCTTAAGGCGCAAGGCTGCACGAATTTCCCCAAGGGTTTGATTTGTTCCGGGAAATCCGCAAACAGCAAGCACCCAACGGAAGGCCCAATGTTCCCGGCCTTCAGAGGAGCCACAGCTGAGGCTACAGCTTTGTTAGGCAGTTTCTGGGTGGGGGTGGTTATCGTCATCATAGCGAACCCATTTCAAGTACCCGCCGGTGACGGCAACTGGGTTGCGGATGGATCCGGAATGGCAGCGATATGGACGACGGGAAAATACCCCGTCCAGGAGTTGATGTCTACCACACCACATACAAGGCTTCGTGGTCGCCAAGGTAAACGGGGTCTTCTTTTGTAGCTGATCCTTGACGTTACTTTTTTTAGTACTGACCCAAAAAGTAGTTCACCTAGCTGTTTGCAACAATTTCGACTACAACAACAGCAAGCAGCGGGTTGAGGAAGAAGCAGCTAGGCCAAGACCATCATAGCGGTGTTTTCGCGTGCAAGTGATGCGACTATACCTCAAGCAATTATGAAATTGCGCCACGCCTGCGTACGGATCAGGAGGCGGATTCTGCGAGCACGAACTGATGAGGAGCGAAATGAACGACGGGTGGTGTTCGCCGCTGCTGAAGACCGAGATAAGGCTTGTTATGGAGGATCTCTGCCAGAGTACCAATGAAAATCCGCGTGATGATGCCTACAAGATCGTGATGGCCAAGACAAGAGGCGTAATAGCTCCTACAGAGCGGTCTTCAGAGATGTTGGAGAGCTTTTTTCCATGACATAATCCTAGTCCTTGACCTCCTTGCGTAAAACAGCTGAGGATTGGGGCTGACGATGAGGTGAGGGTCACCGATGAGCAACTTATGAGGAAAATCCTTAGCAAGAATAAGGCCTAAGGTCTGGACAGATTGTGTAGTTGGGACAGGAGTTCAGGAGCTTGACGAACCCCTCTCCCCCCTTCTGCGAGTCAGGTGGAAGCCTGTTGAATTTTTTTCTGAGTGAACCATATCCACACATCCGTGTGGACTTAACACCTTTAGCACCGTGGCAAGGTGATAAGTGTGGACTTACTACCTGACCGAGCACTGGGGCATACGGATTGCTCGAGCGAAGTAAGCTTAGGCGTGGTATGGGCGCAGCAGTGAGCTGTACAGGGCCTCTTCAGAAATTCCACACATCCGGAATCAACTCTGTATAAGCGATACGACACCACTTCCAAAGTGCCACAGCCTAGTAAGGAGTAGCTCGGGCACATCAGGAACGACGCAAGAAAGTCTGGTCTTGTTTTGTAATTGGTAACTGAGACGGTACACGCTTAGGTAACTACGCACAAGTGAGCTGGTAGCGACGGTATTATATCCTCTTAGTAAGGCCGTTACCTTTTGGGTGACATTGGCTTGAAACGGCGAATGGGTGAATGTCGGCTTTCTTCCGTCCCATAAAACCTTGGCGTAGCCTTAAGTACGTTTCTGACCTGTACCCAATTTAGGCAACAAACTTGGTGGAAGTACACTCCAGATCAAAAGTTAGGGGGCAACCACCTAAAAAAACATGTCATTATTTTAGGCCCATATCTCCACCAATTTGCGTCTGATTTTAAAACCCCAGGTCTCATTCAAAAGATAATAAGTTAAAGTAACTTTGAACATGATTTAGGTGAAACTTTAACAAAAAAAATTGTATGTAATCTTAACCCAAAGTTTCCAAATTTTCTAAAAACTGAATATAAACTGATGGCAGTGTCGCTGGAAACTGGCAACTTTAGCTTAAGTTTACATACAAACATTTTTAATATTTTTTCATTTAAATCATGTTTAAAGTTTCTTTGACTTATTATCTTTTGAATAAGATCTAGAGTTTTGAAATTGGACGCAAATTGGCGGAGATATGAGCCCAACAAAATGACATGTTTTTAAGGGGGTGACCCCAAACGTTTGATCGGGAGTGTAGGTTCCGATGAACACTCCTGATAAGCGCTGATCCGGCTCTGCGCGCAGTCCCCATAAGGGCCTGTGCCAACCGCAGGGTGGCCTCCCGCTTGCATAGATAACCACCGGGATATTCGATGACTACTTCATTGGCAGTGAGGGATAGCGGCTCTAACGGGGACCCATCAGAAATGACTACTAAATCCATAAACCATGTGATCGTGAGTGGAGAGGCAAAGGGAATGGCGTTGAATCCGTTCACGCAAGGAGGACCGGTGAGATCACCACTATAAGGGGCTGGTGTACCCACCAGCGATCAGAAGGCAGGAGGTTCAACAGGAACAGCATGAGGCGACGCAGTACCGACCGAGGAAGCACAGATGACTGGGCCTCACGCGGGCGCTGAACCGCAACAGGAGCGCTGAACCGCAACAGGTCTACCAAAAATGTTGGTAGCAACCGAACAGCTGGACGAGCTGACCGGCTACAGAAGCTGGCGGACTTCCATCAGCACGGACCTGAAACAAGGTTTGCTGAAGATCCTCAAATATTTGGTTCTGGCCAAGAAGGTGTATGGACTCCTGGTTAAAGAGCAGAGAGCGGCTGATGCGAGTAGGGAGGAGCGGTTCACCCAAACGGACAGCTTCCTCTTTGCTGGCAACGCGATGATGAGGCACGAAACCATGCAGCTCGCCGGAGCCGTAGCGGAGAGGTCAATACGGCCTACGGCTCAAGCTGCGTGGTTGAAACTTGCCGAGGAGACGCGGGCCAAGAAGCCTCCGCTACAGGTGGGCGAAAAGCCAAATAGGAAGAAGCAGACGGTCAACATGACTAACCAGGCTGCCAAGTCGGTTGTGAAATGCGCAAGAGGCAGGGAAACCAAGCTCCAACAGGTCTACCCTAAGAGGAACGGTGGCCAACCGGGCCAAGCGGAGGAGAATTATTGGATTACTATTGGAAATAAGAAGGTAGTGAGAAAAGTGCTCACACGCCGGGGTACTGAGGGCCATACGAGGCGAAAATCGTCTCGCACTGCTGGGCGCGGATGTAAAAAGCATCCGGCGCACCAGGACTGGAGAGATGATGCTAGTGCTGAAGAAGGAGGTGGCCAAGAAAGGCACCTCCTACAAGGCACTAGCTCAAGAGATATATCACCGACGCAGAAGAGCTCGCAGTCGCACTTGAACAGCAGTGCGAGGTAGATACACCAAGTGCATCGATCCGCTTGTGAAAGGGCCCCGAAGCCACGCAGATCGCCACATTCAAGTTCCCCGTAGGGTAGATGAGCAAGGCGAGTGCAGTTGGCAAAATCAGGCTGGGCTTGTCAGTATGCCCGCTCAGCATATACGAGCCGCCAGTGACGTGCTTCAAATGCAAGTTTTGCAGGAAGTGCGGAGTGGGAGGCCATATCGCCAGGAAGTGCAACTCGGCACAAAAACACCTGATTTGCACGGCGAACAAGGATCATACGACGGGTGGGTCTAAATGTCCAGGCATGCGAGGAGGTCGAAGCAATCGACGATAAGGCAGGTTACACGGCAAAACCTGAACTACTGTGAAGCTGCACAACAGTTGCTGTGGCAGTTAGTCTCGGAGTCTAGTACAGACATCGCTCTACTATCGGATCCATACCGCATCCCTCCCGATAACGGGAACTGGGTAGCGGATATGGCGGAGTTGGCGGCGATCTGTACAACCGTTCGTTAAAAACAAGACACGGACACTGTCTTCAGCCAGAGGCTGTACAGACTAAACGAACATTAGACAACGTACACTCGGAGCATGCGCCAGTGGATACGGAGAAGAAACTGTTCTCACGAAAAGTTTCAACGCCCGAAGCGGGAATCGAACCCTCACCCCACATCATGGTGCGATTAGAAGCTTGCGTACCCTAAGCACACGGCTATGAGGCCCCGGTCCAGGAAATAATTTTTACGTCGCACGAGGGATCCGCAATAACGAAGATCAACGGGGTGCATTGTTGCAGTTGCTATGCCCCCAGGTGCCGATAGACCAGTGCTCGATTTGCTATCAAGCGTACTAGTGGAATTAAGTCCCGTGATGACTTCAACACCTGGGCGATTGAGTGGGGTAGCCGCTCGACTAACGCGAGAGGCTGGGTTCTACTCGAAGCTATAGCTAGACTGAACGTGGATGTCGCGAAAGAAGGTGATAAAAAAAACCTACAGTAGGAAAGGTGCAGAGTCCATCATTGATAAAACCCTAGCTCTGGAGGATCGACGATGGAAACACGCGCTATGACCATTGGCGATTTGATACCGGGAGGACCACGGAAGAAAACGGCCACAGCCGAATGTCACCAACCTTCATCGGGGATGTCTCACCTCGCGCTTTGATAAGTCAGCATTTGTGGAGCGATTGCTTATGGAGGGTAACACCAATGATTTATCCAGCGATGGTCTTGTCGGAACCCTAAGCCGTGCATGTGACGCCGCTATGCCAAGGCAATCCCTACCCAAAAAAGGACGTAAACCGGTATACTGGTGGTGTCCACAAATCGTATAACTCCGCGCATCCTGGCTAAGAGCTAGAAGGACGATATAAAGAGCTTGCACCGATGACGGTAGAATGGAGCAATGTGAGGCCTACTGGGCGGCTAAACTGGCATTGAACAAAGGCCGGATGTCGGATATTGGAGAGCTACTTCCACAATAGAGTGCTGCTAATGTATGACACCGAGGAAGACGAGAGGAGCTACACATCAGTAGGGGTACCTCAGGGCTCCATACTGGGCCCGGTACTATAGAACGCGGCATGTGATGGCGTATTGAGGCTCAAACTTCCACCGGGCGTAAAGCTGGTCGGCAATAGTCTCGAGTAAGCGTAAGCTGCTCGTGATAGTAGTGGTCTCCATACTACGGTATGACACCGGTATATGGTCGAGTGCTCTAGTTGTCAATCGAAACATGAAGCGCCTACCGAACGGTATCAAAGGACGCGGTATGTGTGCTAGCGGACAGGATGCTAATAGGGCACTGCACTGTTTTGGTTTTGTATGGAACTTTGACGTTTCCTGGCCTTGTTGTTTACAAAATTTGAATAAGAGTGAAAGAGAAGGAGAGAACTTCGTGCAGAGCCCTATAGCTCTAAATAGTGGTGGCAGAGCAGGACGACCAGTTCCCATGGCGAGGTGAATTTTCACTTGACTCAATTTCTGTCAGGCCATGGGTGCTTTAGGTGGTATCTGCACAAATTTGGATCTGCAGGCTCCACCGCATGTCCAGAATGCACAGACTGTGACGGGACCGTTGACCATGTGCTCTTTGAATGCCCACGTTTCGTGGCATATGCATGAGGTATTTATGCGGTAGAGATTTCACTCTGGACAATATTGTTGAACGGATGTGTACGGAGGCAGACAGGTGGAATTCTGTTACTTCCAAGGTTTCTCGAGTCGTACTTGAATTACAGAGAAAATGGCGGGGCGAGCGATAAAAAGTTGAGTTGGCCATCCCTCTCCATTCAGGATCTTGAGTCCAGCGGGTAGTCTAAGTACTAGTCACGACCCAAGCCTCCAAGGGAGAGAGAACAGCTTAAGATGGTAGCTGGTGGATCGCTTACCATTCGAGCATTCGAGTGTACTCATGCTCCCCCACTTCTCGAAGTCATTCCTAACGGGCGTATCGCGAAGGTAAGGAAGCGAGAGAAAGAGGTTTAAGTGAGTCGAAACCCACATTACCCGAGAACCCATCTCTCGGGTATTTGATAAGCAGATTTCCTCTTCTATAAAAAAAAGTTTAGGTGCTGTATAGTTTTTGATAATGTAATTTGTTAATGTATATTCTGACACGTCCAACCAATATAGTAGGAATTCAACCGCTTATCACCAACTAAATTATCTTTCATATTTCAGCGCACATCCTAAATTACGTACCAAAACGCCCCCTGCCCCCGCATCAGGATTGCGGTTAATTAAGGTAAAATTGGTATCCTGTTTGAATTGGCTCATTTATTGCATTACACTAAGACTAGCATACAATTTATTAATGTTAACAGATTTTAATACAACACCTAAGATTCGATAGTTTTACAAGATCAAAATTTAATCTAAATAAATATAAACCGTACATTTGGGCGAACTTTCTACATTTGTTGAATCCTACTATAGACTCACTAAAAATATTTACTCGACCTTTGTCTTCAATGTAGTTTGATTGATATATGGATCATGCCATTTGTTTTTGTGTATGGTTTTCATTAAGCTCATTACAATTTCTTATATATAAGTAATACTGATGGTACATTTAAGTAAAACTAAATTAAACACTTCATATTGATACACCTTTTTAGACTACGGAAGTACAATATAGCATTTATTTTTTTCGATAAAACGTTGAATGGCAGTGTTCTTGTCACTCGTATTGATTTTCTAGGATTAACGTCGTAGATCATTGATTTTCTAGCAACCAGTCAAACGATTTGGCTTTCACCCACCACCGCATTTGCCAACCCCTACTCGATCATCATCAAAAACAAATTATGCACACAAAGGGAATCACCATCTCGAAAAAGGGACCGAGAAGGGATAAGAGCTAGATTAAATTAATAGCAAACGAAACGAAAATCTACAACGGAAGAATACCTCAATCATTGCACAATGAGAGCAAAAAAAAAAACGTTAGGAAGTCATCATCGACTGCCATCCGTTGCGTTGTTGGCTGCTTGCAGAGATTGACTGATTCAAGGGGGTACGTATCCGGACCGCCTGTGTGATGCTCGAGCCAGCACCAGCTAGTATCAGCAGTGGAATGCCATAAATGGCCCAATAGAAGAAGAAGTGCCAATGGTCCGGCAATAGGTTACAACAGAGAAATTCAATTATTTCCTCCCAGCTGGATGCTAAGTGCCCTAGGTTTCTTTCTTTTTCTCTCCACATAAGGGTACATAAGGGTGATGTCTTCGTTCGAATGGAGCACAACGGAACGTTGTACTGGGCGATGCGATTACAAACAATGCAATGAATCGGAGCCGATCAAGAACGATTTCGAGGAGCAACCCCCCTGATTGGACAACGCCACACATAGTGGGACAAATTGTGTAAAGGGTGGTCAAAATGGTTTTTCTTAAAATTGTATTAGTCTGTCTTCTTGGTAGTCAATGAATACTAAATAGAGGGACTCTTGGAATTCGATAACGTGATCTAGTATGATACGGAACGTGATAATAAGACCTTCCGGCATGGAACCCTGCCTATCCAAGAAACAAAACTAGTTGAATAACAGTTTTTTAAGCTAAAGTTTGCTTAAGAGTGGTTTGTTCCACTCTTGTACAGCAAAAATGTTTGCTGGGTACTGCCGCCGGAGAGTCGCGTCTATCTTCTCTGTATCGGATTAAGGATAACTTTGCGCAGAAGTTTGAGAACAATACACATTAACATGACGCCACGCCAGTTGACCGCACACAGTCAGATCCCCCTTTTAAGGAACCTACACTAAGGTGCCCTGCATCCAGTCGGCCGAAAATATCGCGGTGTCCCAGATATTACAGAGTAGCTGTTGCATCTCTGCAGATATGCCATCGACCCTGGGGGATTTTTTTGACTTCATGCTTCAGGATAGATGTTTCAATCTCCAGCAGTAATGGAGCCTCGAAGTTGACGCGGGTGATGCACCGTATCCTGATCAATGAACGCTGTTCAATAAACGATCTCTTCACAGCTGGATCTTCTAGTCGAATTGTGTTGAATCGTCATCCGAATCATTCTTCCTGTCGCTGGATCCGAGCAATACGTAGCCTGATCTCGCTGATTCAAAGCTGACCCCGTAGTATCCGCACAACTACTGCATCAATTATTCCGCAACATATGGGAAACCGCGACACTGGATGCAAGGCGTCTTAGTAAAGGCACACCGCACACAAAAAGGGTGACCTGACTGTATGCGATAATTGGCGGTGCATTATGTTACTGTGTATCGTTCTCAAAGTCCTCTGCAAAGTGATCCTAAACCGAATACAGGAGAAGAAGATTGACGCAACTCTCCGGCGGCAGCAAGCAGGATTCCGTGCCGGTCGATCCTGTGTGGACCATATTGTAACGCTCCTTATCATTCTGAAGCAAATCAATGAATTCCAAGAGTCTCTTTACCTGGTGTTCATTGATTACAAAAAAGCTTTCGACCGCCTCAATCACGGAAACATGTGGGAAGCCCTCAGGCCTCATTGAAGCACAGTACAGGGCATTTTCGTGCAGAGTACTGCAGAACGATGTTTTGTCCGAGTCGTTGCTGGAGTGAGGCAAGGATGTTGTATACTATCACAGCTACTGTTCCTCATCGTAATCGACGAGATCCTGGTAGGTGCGATTGACCGTGAACCAAATCGTGGATTGCTGTGGCAGCCCATTGCCATGGTGCACCTAAATGACACGAACTGACTGATGACGTTGCTCTCCCAGCTCAACGGCGATCTAATATGCAGAGCTAGCTCGAGGATCTTTCCAATCGCTCTTCAACGGATGGTCTTACCATCAACGTCAACAAGACCAAGTCGTTGGATGTAAACACGGTCAACCCTTCCAGCTTTACGGGGGCAATCAGTGGGGATTGCCGATGGCCGATGTCGAGTTCAAGAAGTTATGGAAAGACAATGGAATTTTCAACTCGAACGTGAAATCTATGCTGCTGTACACCAATGAAAGTTGGTGTGTATCAGCGGAGAACACTCAAAGGCTGCAGGTCTTCATCAGAATTGAAAATTCGACCTTCGGTATATAATTTGAGCATGGTGTCTTCACATTTAGATTTCCAACGTGGAGCTTCATCGTCGATTCCATCAAAAGCCAATAGCGACAGAAATTCGAGAGCAAAAGTGGAGGTGGGTCGGCCACACTCTACGCAAAAGCGGGAACGAAATCGGCAAAGAAGCGTAAGATTAGAACCCAGCAGGACATTGCAGCAGAGGCAGAGGCTCATGGCGCAAAGCCTCAACAACGAAAGAAAGTCGACAGCAAGTTGACCTGGCGACAGGTTAAGGCAATGGCTGACAGTCGCCCAGGATGGAGCTCTTTCAATTCAGTCCTCTGCATAACCATGGGTGCTCAGGACTGAAAGTAAGTACAGTAGACGTTCGCTCGGTGCAAACGCTTTGACTGCAATGCTTTTTAACTGCAAGACCGCTAAGTGCAACAATTTTGCAGATATCGCACCGCTTTCCGTCAAAATGAAATGTCAACAACGGTGCAATGTTTTTCGCATGCACTTATGCTACAATGCGATGTTTTCTGAATGCATATTGGCTGCATACTGCAGCAACTGACATTTCTTTGATGTCTGTCAGTTGTTGCAATTATCGAATTTCATTCGGAAAGTGAAACGTAAACTGTGATAGAGCAAAAAGCGGCGATCACTTACTGGCGAGTGTACGACCACCTCCAAGCGCTCGCTGAAGCTGCTGGAGTTCTTTCGGGCCTGTCCATAAACTACGTAGACTCTAGGAAGGGGGGGTTTGTGACCAAAGTCTACGGTCGAAAATTTTATGGGGGAGAAGGTGGTCTGAGATTGCCAAAATTGAATGTATGTAGTTTATGGACAGCGCTTTATAAATGGTATACAGTCATGACTCGCTGGTTGGGGGCTTAATAGTTGGGTGACTTTTTAGTTGGGGCCTCGTTAGTTGGGCTGTCAGCCAACTAAAAAGTACCTGGATGTCATAATTCAATGTCAAACTGAAAATGACAACCAATCTGTAATTCCGAGGGGTGAGCTAATGAGTTTTTGGTTTCTTAAACTTTACTAATAATCGAAAAGAATTTCTATTTCATATTTCTTAAAAAAAAAAAGAATATGTACAATTACTTCGAAACAAATGCAAAACATCGGTAATCTTTATTTTGTCGATCATTGAAAGCGTTTTGTGCTTGCTTTTGGTCCGGGTGGTTTCATAAACATCTATATTTTCACTTCACCGACTAAAAATGGGTGAAAATAATTATTTCCTGCATTGGCCATATATGTATCTTGCAAAACGTATCAGTTTTGTTCTAAATGTGAAACAAATTGAAAAATTTTCCTTTTTGCTTCCAACCTAAACATGATTTAAAAAAAAACAATGCGCACGCCCCTTGTGCTGCTGTCACTTCACCCAACTAGCGAATCGAATTCGTTGGTTGGGTGGAGGTTGTGGCTCAACGAGCGGGTTCCGACTGTAACACTCACTGAAATTCGAAAACAGCTCGTACTTTCAATTTTTTGTGGAATTTTAAATAATATTTTTAAGGTGCTCAGTAAACTCTTGCCAAGCTTGCCATGCCTAAATTATTGCAAAATATAGGCTTATGTGGATGCGCGTGCTGATTATAAATGTGTGTCTTACATCCGCCGATTTTGCGTAAGTGGCACGCATTTCTGTGTTAGGCATTTTATACGTTTGAGAAAAGTCATCTGTCGTTGCACATGCACGTGTTCATTAGTTTGACTTTTGAGCGGAGCCGTGTTATGTAGGTGATGAAGAAAACAAGTTTATTTTTAGTAAACACGGCACAGCTCAAACGTCAATTTAGTAAGCTCCATTTTGATGATTCAAGCAGATTCAAGCAGGCAACACTTGACATCAATATGAAATTTAATTCTAATGTAACGTTTTATTCTGGTGTCGTTAGATGTATTCTGATGTTTCACGTGAGCAATACTTGACATCAACATGATGTTTGATTCTAATGTAACATAACTTTCATCCGTCATTAGATGTATGCTGATGTTTCAAGCTAACAACACTTAACATCAAAATTAAAATTCATTCTAATGTAGCGCTTATTCTGATGTCATTAGATGTATTCTGATGTTTCAAATGAGCAGTGCTAGATATTAATATGACGTTTGATTCTAATGTAACATTACAGTCATCTATCGTTAGATGTTTTCTGATGTTCCAAGCGAGCAATACTTGACATCAATGTGATGTTTGATTCTGATGTTACATTACATTTATCTGTAATTAGATGTAGTCTGATGTTTAAAGAAAGCAACAGTTGAAATCGATATGACATTTGATTTTGATGCAACATTTGAAGATGTTGTCTTTGGATGTTATATGATGTTAAATTCAACATCAAATTGAAGTTTGATTTCAATGTTACATGTAAATCTATTGTATTACTGTGTACTTAGATGTTACATTGAAGTCTGAGTACATTAGGATGTTAAGGTTAAGGTTTTATAGATGTATGCTGATGTTTTCTACATTACAATTTCTATTCGGGATGGCACATATTGCCCATTTTACTGGCACTTTACCAGATTTGCTGGTATGTCTGAATCTGAAGCATACTGGAAAAACTTGTAATTACAGTCATGACTCGCTGGTTGGGGGCTTAATAGTTGGGTGACTTTTTAGTTGGGGCCTCGTTAGTTGGGCTGTCAGCCAACTAAAAAGTACCTGGATGTCATAATTCAATGTCAAACTGAAAATGACAACCAATCTGTAATTCCGAGGGGTGAGCTAATGAGTTTTTGGTTTCTTAAACTTTACTAATAATCGAAAAGAATTTCTATTTCATATTTCTTTAAAAAAAAAAGAATATGTACAATTACTTCGAAACAAATGCAAAACATCGGTAATCTTTATTTTGTCGATCATTGAAAGCGTTTTGTGCTTGCTTTTGGTCCGGGTGGTTTCATAAACATCTATATTTTCACTTCACCGACTAAAAATGGGTGAAAATAATTATTTCCTGCATTGGCCATATATGTATCTTGCAAAACGTATCAGTTTTGTTCTAAATGTGAAACAAATTGAAAAATTTTCCTTTTTGCTTCCAACCTAAACATGATTTAAAAAAAAACAATGCGCACGCCCCTTGTGCTGCTGTCACTTCACCCAACTAGCGAATCGAATTCGTTGGTTGGGTGGAGGTTGTGGCTCAACGAGCGGGTTCCGACTGTACTGTACTTTGGCAGTCACGTTGAATACGCCTGAGAGAGGAGCAGTACACTGCCGTTATAAGCATAGTTGTCCCATGTTACTTTTTGACGATTTTGACTTTTTTTGCTCCAGGCGCTCTATTTTTACCTATATTTTCATATAACATCAAAAAATAACATACTTTGTTCGAAGACTCAATAAAAAGCATGTCAAGTCAAATTGTCCCACTGTTGAATTTCTACGCATGTCTGTCCCACAACTGAAATTCTACGCATAACAGTCCCACTATAATATTTCTACGTAAAACCGATACATTAAGCATTTTTTGTAACTTACTTCACCTAATAGCATGGCTATTTCAATACTGCATGGTATAAACTCTTCTTTTATGTTGGCATTACGCTCCAGCTGGAACGAAACTTGTTTTCCAGTTAAACAAAAACTGTTATTTCTTCGCAACTTGCAGTTTCAATCTAAATTCAAATATTGCTGCAATGCGCGTTGAGCTCATAAACCAAACATAACATTTTAACTTAATTAAGTGGCTCAAATGTCGTGAAGCATGACGAAGCCGATCCAATATAATGACAAAGAGGCTGCTGTATTGAATGACTGATATATTTGAAAATTTCCAGAATTTAAGCAAGCTTGAAATATTGTTGGTAAGTAAGTTGATGCGTTTCACTTTTTTATTTCAATATGTTATCCCAATATTTTAGAAAATAAAAGGAACACTTTTGGGTTAAACCCAAATCGAAGATGAACTACTGGAGTGAGTGACTTGTTGAGCGAGATTTTGTAAGTGTGTGGGTTGATTTGTAAATGAGTAAGATGATAAGCCTGTGATTTGATAAGTGAGTTGGTTTATTATTGGGATGATGGGTAAGTGAGTGACTGTTTTGAATGAATGTTTTAATGAGTTATTGAGTAACTTGATAAACAAGTTACCTAGACGCTCAGAGACTTGATGAGTAAGTGGATTCTTGAGTAAACTGTTGTTAGTATGTGTTGTGTCCTAGATAAGCGGCTTTCTGTGTATATGTAAAATAAATGATAGAGCCCAAAAGCATTATATTCTTATTATTGTATTTGTATTAAAAGTGAACATAGTACTGTAACTGCTTGTTTTCGAATAGGATGAATATAGAACCGTATCATTACCAACGGCATTCTGACCCTTTATATTCAAATAAAGATTCATGAAGCATGAAGCCTCTAATGGCAAATAATTTCCAATTTTTGCTGGGGCTCCTATTCATATGACCAAAACAAGTAGAGGAAGGCATGGTGCAGAATGTTTTGGAAACTTCAGCTGTTGTATTACATATTTTATTTCAATGATATGTACATATTTCTTGTCATTTAAAATTAATACAAAAGCTTAATCAGTTGTATGCTTTGTTGGTCATTAGGCAAAATAGACCATTAGGCCGAAACGGTCATTAGGCCGAAAAATTCAGTAGGCCGAATAGATAATTAGGCCGAAACGAACGTTAGGGCCGAATAACTCAGGTATAGCACAAGGTCATTTCGCCGAGATCTGGCCAAAATACCATTTCGGCCTGAAGACCTTTTCGGCCTAAAGACCTTTTCGGCCTAAAGACCTTTTCGGCCTAAAGACCTTTTCGGCCTAAAGACCTTTTCGGCCTAAAGACCTTTTCGGCCTAAAGACCTTTTCGGCCTAAAGACCTTTTCGGCCTAAAGACCTTTTCGGCCTAAAGACCTTTTCGGCCTAAAGACCTTTTCGGCCTAAAGACCTTTTCGGCCTAAAGACCTTTTCGGCCTAAAGACCTTTTCGGCCTAAAGACCTTTTCGGCCTAAAGACCTTTTCGGCCTAAAGACCTTTTCGGCCTAAAGACCTTTTCGGCCTAAAGACCTTTTCGGCCTAAAGACCTTTTCGGCCTAAAGACCTTTTCGGCCTAAAGACCTTTTCGGCCTAAAGACCTTTTCGGCCTAAAGACCTTTTCGGCCTAAAGACCTTTTCGGCCTAAAGACCTTTTCGGCCTAAAGACCTTTTCGGCCTAAAGACCTTTTCGGCCTAAAGACCTTTTCGGCCTAAAGACCTTTTCGGCCTAAAGACCTTTTCGGCCTAAAGACCTTTTCGGCCTAAAGACCTTTTCGGCCTAAAGACCTTTTCGGCCTAAAGACCTTTTCGGCCTAAAGACCTTTTCGGCCTAAAGACCTTTTCGGCCTAAAGACCTTTTCGGCCTAAAGACCTTTTCGGCCTAAAGACCTTTTCGGCCTAAAGACCTTTTCGCCCTAAAGACCTTTTAGGCCTAAAGACCTTTTCGGCCTAAAGACCTTTTCGGCCTCAATTCATTTTCAATTCAATTCAATTCATTTTCGGCCTAAAGACCTTTTCGGCCTAAAGACATTTTTGGCCTAAACACCTTTTCGACTTCATGCCTTTTTCGGCCTAATGATCAATCCGGTTTAATGACGTTTTTGGCCTAATAACTTATTCGGCCATATATGTAAAGTCCCAACTAACAAAAGTAGCTGCATAAGAGCTTATAGAACAAACGCTTATGTAAAAGTGGTTTATTAATCTCTTATACAGCAAACATGTTAGTTGGGGTAAATATTTTGATGTAACAATATTTTGCGGTCAAACGACGTTTTTCCGACCAAACGATTGTCGGCCTGGCGACCTTTTCGACCTAACAACATTTTCGGCCCAATGACCTTTCCGACCTTATAACGTTTTTGGCCTAACGTTCGAATCGCTTATTTCGATAATACTGTATATACAATACATATTTCGACGTAAACTGCGATGGAAGAGCTATTTAAGTAAAAAAATGAATCCATTTTCGTAATTAATACATTTAAATATCCCCGACTTATTTCTTTAATGGAGATTTGTGGCTCAATGAAGAATTCTTTGTTTGCTGGAAAGTCTCCTCAGACTGGAGTGAGAATCGAAGTCACACTACGTGGATATCAATACGCCTGAATGGCTGGCGCTGCTAACCGCACAACAACGAAACCCATACTTTATAACTCACTTACTAACTCACTAATGCACTCACTCCTACGGAACAAATCTCACATACTCATAAACCAACAAACTCACTTACTCACCATGTCACTCACTGACTCACTAACTCATGTACTTACTATCCCACACACACTCACCAATTTAACAATTCTCTTACCAACGCATAAAAATTAACGGGGCAACTCTCTGTAAGCTGTAACTTTCCTAATTCATAACTGACTCACTCACCAACTCACTTAAGGACAAACGTCATGGAATCCCGCTTCAACAGTGCATCAGAACTTCAGACGCACAAATCTCAAGAAGCAAACTTCAAACGACAGTGCATTTTATTATTCTGTTCATGCTCACTTGTAATAAGCTTTAAATAAAAAGATCAGGTGTGCTGGTTTTGTTTACGAAGAGATTTGTGCGTTCAAAATCGTGAGTAGGTGCCGAAGTCGGCCATTGTGGTGGCCATTTTGGGATTCTAACAAGTCTGTCCTTAATCTTGAAGTACCTCATATTCATCCTCTCATCAATTCACTTATCAACTTCTTTTTCACCAACTCACTCACCTAGTTGCTACTTACCAGATTATGAAGAAAGTGCTAAAATGTGATGTCATTCTTATGTTGTCTTTCGGCTCCGTTTTGCCTCGAGACATTTGAGCCTTATACATGAGAGTCTTATAATGTTATAAGAGAAGCTAACATAGTTTGTTATTAAAAAAAATATAACAAAAAAAGTACAGAACAGACCACATCGAGCGTGAAAAGAGACGACTAAATATCGTGGGACTGATATGCGTAGAAATTTCGTTAACAGGACCACATTTCTAGGCATAACAGTCCCACTAATCATTTTTTTTTTACTAAAAACACTATATTTTTAAAAATATTTGATTGGAAATACCTCAGGCATGAAAATATAAGCAATTTCTAACGATACTATGAAAACTTAAATCCGATTTGTTGCACCGTTTGGCCAAAAAACATGAAAAACCTGTTTGAAACTTCAATCGCGATTTTCTCAGCTTCAAGTTTTTCAACATGGGACAACTATGCGTAGAACGGCAGACAACGATATGTTCAAGCTAGCATGGGTTGTTCACGAACTTCGTGCATACTGCGGTGTGGCACCGCTACGTGGTCGAGTGCGCTAGTAGTTAACGTGTTGCGGCTTGAGAGCACCTGCAGTTTGGAGTGCCTAGTGATGTCCTGCATATCTTGCACCGTATACGCGGTATACGTGCTAATAGGGCTCTGCACGAAATTCTCTCCTTCTCTTTCGCTCTTATTTTGATTTTGTAAACAACAAGGCCAGGAAATGTCAAAATCTCATACAAAATCAAAACAGTGCAGTGCCCTATGGGTATGTTACCCAGCGCCCGTAGCAGAGAACGAAACTGCGTGGACCATCAGAACATCGTCAAATGGCAAATATTTTGGGACTCCTTCAGCGAAGAGCTGACGGGCACATCGGCTCATAGCGAGTGTGTCCACGTGGACGAGTAAGCCTCGAGCCGAGTTGAATTTTCACCTGAAACGTTTTTGCTGGACCACGCGTACTTCATGTGATATATGCACAGGTTCGGGCACGCAGAATCTCCGACATAACCTGATTGTTTGAATGCTCACGCGTATACAAAAAAAAACATGCGGAGGAAACACCGTCCGGATAACATTGTTGTGAAGATGTTAACATAACTGAAGAGAAAATGGCGGGTCGTCAAACAGCATAGAGAACAAATCATCGCATCACAAGGGCTTGAGTTCAACGGGGAGTGAACAGTACAAAACACTCTGTATTTACCAAACAAGGGGAAACGGTTCTGTTGATGAATACAACAGACAGTTGTGGATTGTCCGGTAGAATGTAGGAGATACCGGGGAAACGAGGATCGATATTCGTAGGATTGAAATTACTTACGTACTTACAACCGTCGAGCTTCCATGACCATTGGTAATGCCCACCCCAACCCCCTGAAGAAAGCGTTAGTTCTTGAAGCCGCCGCCTTTGGTGGGGCGCCACGGGTTTGTTTACGAAATTTCAGTCTGCTGACCAATCTGCTACGTGCGGAAGCGAACTTTGTCGTGCGAAGATAAATTCGTGATCGAAAAACAATCATTTCCACATATTGTTCAATGGGTATAGTGTTCTTTGTAAAATTTACAAGACGCACAAGTATGAAAATACATTTTTGTAATTGCGTTGCGAATTCCCCAACTTTTCACTCGCGGAAACAATATTAAAACGGCCTACTTTCCTTCACTGAAGCAAAGGTGCCGAAAAGTAGTACTTTTCGGTACTCTTTAGAGTACTGAAAAGTACTGCTTTTCGGCACTTTTGCCAGCACACACTTTTTGTTAAATACCGCTACTTCCGTAGATACAGTTGCTGCTTCTACATGCACTGAGCAGTTCGAATCCGAATCAGGACGATTCAGATTCTGATTTAACCTGCCAATCAGGCGTAGAAACAGAAACTGAACCTACTTTTGCTTTTGCTTATGATGCTGCATGACGACGACTGGAGCTTGAAAACTTGCGACAGTTGGCCTACCGTAGCCTACCTGATCAAAGAAAATACTATGCACTACGTCCTGTCGCGCATGGAGGCTCGCACGTGGTTGCTGCTGATATACGTTTGTGTGGCTAGAGAGATTATAATGTACGGGTATTTTTGCAATTACAAAAAACTTTGAATGCAACGCGTTGCAAAACTCGATTTTTTCAGCACTCGTCGTATTTATCCAACTCGGCAAGCCTCGTTGGATAAACGTACAACTCGTGCTGAAAAAATCATCATTTTGCAACTTGTTGCATAAATAACTATTAGCCCATTTTAAACAACACTAAAGTCAATTAAATTTGAATGTCGCACCTGCTCCAACAGAAAAAATCACTATGTTTTCAGCCTTACGCAACCGCCGATTCAAATCAGCACCACGTCCAGCACCATATTTTTGGCTTCAATCCAGTTGTATGTGGATGACAGCCGTTTCATGGGGTTGGCAAACCCCCGTTTGCCTCCGCAAAAGCGAGTTTTTTTCAACGTGTAGTGCAAAATATAACAATGCGATCACTCGACGATTAAAAGGCGTGACGCGAAGGAAACGGAAGAGTTTGAATGAGCTTCTAGAATGTAGAGGATCGGCCATAGTCCCCCACACTACCCAGATTTCCTCATTATTTGAATACTCCCTCCAGGTGATGTATTTCTTTTCCTGGAAGAGGCAGGTCTTCAGTTTCAGCACAGAGAAACAGACGTAACACTTAGAACAAATTTCATTAAAAAACATCGTCACAAAAACGTAATCGCCCAATGCTAAACGTACTGTGTTTGGCCGGGCCGCCACTAGATGGCGGTAGGGAGCAAACGTCAAACAGGAGCAAAAACGATACCAGCGCCGCGAGTGGTAGATCGACCTACTACTGAATATTTGAATCAACCGTTAAAAAGGTGATCGATGGGAAGCAATGAGAGTGTGACGTCTGTTTCTCTGTGGTTTCAGCTTACGTTTGTTATACCAGGGTCCTTTGTTGCAGCATTTTCACCCGTGCTACGTTCCTATCATGTAGGTAAAAGCTTTTACACCACCTCCAACTATTCGTTCTGGCTACTCCGTTCCTCGAATTCGATGGTGCTTGGCTGCTCTAGATCGTATCAAAGCAGCGGCCATCAGTACTGTAGATCATGGAAAGTTTTGGACCACATGGAGAAGCTTCGATCTCATGAAAGACCATCTTGTTTTAAAAGCTGTCCCACTGTGCATCGGTGTGTGACTTGTTTAACTTTGACATTGGTCTTTTCCTATACCTAGGACTTCTTTTCTTATGCAGCCTCGCTCGATGAACGTTCAATTGCGGTGGCGTTCAATCATGGGGTGATGATGGGGTGTTACAGCATATTTGTGATGTAAAACCGTTTTGTGTTACCAGGATGTCAATAGCATACTCTCGCTGGATGTTTAAGTGGGTGGCGATGATGGTGGCAGGAAGATGCAGGTGGGCTGAGGGAAATCTATCACAATACGATGCACCATGCATTGTAATCAGTAAACTGTAATGTGAACGGACCACCGATGACGTAGCGGAGCTGGAGTTACTGTGGGGTCGCGAAAATATTGTGGTTATTTGACGATCTAGGTTGATTTATCAAAGGACGGGATAGTTTTTGAATACACGGTAAAAAATCTGCACTCTGATATAAACTGATTGGCACTTGAATTCGCACTACTGTCTAATCAATTTGTTATCAATTAAATATCATTCGAAAAAGAACATTTAATGCCTCTTCAATTTAAATGGAAATTCACTTCAATTCGTAGTTGACAATGTTTTGATTTCAAAACTAGAATTTAAAAAAAAAGTGTTCACCTCACCCAAGATTCGATACCAGGACCTTGAGATTCACGATCATCTGTTTTTCCACTACACTACCTCACATTTGTTAGAGAGGTGCGTATCGAAGCGAAACACTTTCTACCACCTGTCATCTATATTTACTTTCATGTCCAAAACAGTCATTACCAAACCAATAGCTTTTCACTTTGGATCGTACTGCTTTATAAGTAGTGCAAATCGAAGTGATTTTCAGTTAATTTCACCGGTGGGTTTGTTTTGGTTCTGAAATCAACACTGACAGCATTGTGATTTCAAAGGAAAAACATTGCTGATCATGTTGATTGGGATGTTGAATAGTTAATGGATTTTTCCCTTACACCGAGCGTGTAGATTTTTTACCGTGTACCAAACCAATAGCTTTTCACTTTGGATCGTACTGCTTTATAAGTAGTGCAAATCGAAGTGATTTTCAGTTAATTTCACCGGTGGGTTTGTTTTGGTTCTGAAATCAACACTGACAGCATTGTGATTTCAAAGGAAAAACATTGCTGATCATGTTGATTGGGATGTTGAAAAGTTAATGGATTTTTCCCTTACATCGAGCGTGTAGATTTTTTACCGTGTATGATGTTGCCAAAAGGAAGTGATTCCACTTTTTCGAAGAGGGTATTCTGCTTAGCAGATCAGCACATTTTTAAAGTTGATGAGCAATTTCGTTTTGTTGAATTCGATTCGTTCGTATTGAATGCGGTCAGGCACAAAGCCATTGCATTTAGGCACATTCAAGATGCCTGTCCTAACAAAAAAAAATATGCAGGAGCTTCATCAATACTTCAACTCTGAATATTGCATTGCACTTCTGTGACCCAAAATGCGAGCTCTCGTCGTTTACATGCTTTACTAATTCTACAAAACTTTTAATCGGTGTTATCAGACTGGCGCTTTCAAAATAAATCAACAAGTCTGTTGCCCAGTAGAAGAATCAGTGAATTTCATTTCAAGAGCTCGGACACTGTCAATTGCCTAATTAACCAAAATCTCACTTGTAGCAGAGTCTCAGTCTCAAGTACAAAACCAAAACATGTAATGAGATCTAGGGGCTGTCCATAAACCACGTGGTCATTTTTTTGGGACTTTTCAACCCCCCCCCCCCCCCCCCCCCGCGTGGTCATTTGTCCATACAATTTTTTTTATTTGTTCATACAAAATGGTCATTGGCCAAACCCCCCCTAATGACCACGTGGTTTATGGACAGCCCCACTAATCTAGCAAGCGACCCCGCAGTTACTTCTTCAACACCGCATTAGACATCATTGGTCGCAGAACCACTTTCAACCGAGCAGTGCTTACCATGCGCCGCTAGCAAACTTTCATCGAGTGACATTTGTTTTTTCGTTCGGGGACCCATTGCTGGCAGCCCTCTTCTGTCTACCCCTATGATGGCAGCAGCGGTTTTGTCGGTGGCAACACGTGAGTCGTATGGTCTTTGTTCTTGTGGCATCATCGTCGTCGTCGTCGGTTGCCGGATAAATTTCAATTTCCACGGATTAAACAGATTACCCCAGGCCGACCCCGGTTCCACCAGGATAACTTCACCGTTGCCGGTTGAGGAGTCGTTGTTGTTATTTTTGCGTCTTTCCGTTTCTTTGAAGGTCACATTAAACTGACGCTTGACCGCACTTTCGACAGATTTGTTGCTATTGATCCCTGACGAAGGTTCGGTCGTCGAAGGTAATGATGCTCCTCTGTCTCCGTAGCACGGCAGCAGCGGGGTGGAATACTGCCGCAGGAGGTTCATCCGATAGAATCTACTAAGCTGGAAGGGTTCTTCGTCGTCATCACTGACGGCTACGACGATGGAAGACGCATCCTTACCCCGCGGATCGCCACTATCAGCCGTAGCTAATGGGATACCATTGGGGCAGAGGGGAAGCTGTTGAAAGCGTAAATCGTCCAACGATAATGTGTACTTTTCACTGCTTTTCCGAATCGATGAGCTCGCCAAATAGGACGAGGTCGTGGTGGTTGTGAATGTGGCCGACCTTCCGCGTACTTTCCCACCCCGTCGTCGCAAGGGATGTCTCCAGAGGCTCGTGCAGCGACATAACCGCAGGAAACCCTTGCGGAACTTGGACGACATTAGGTTGTACAGTATCGGATTGACAGCCGAATTGAGGTAGAGCATTATACGACTAAAATACAGTAAATTATAATACTTTTCTACGCCTAATTTTTGGAATGTTTCTTCGGACACCATGATGATCCAAAGGGTGAGCATCCGGAACGGAAGCAGACAGGTGAAGAATGCTAAAACTACAGCGCCCAGCATCAGAACCACCTGCTTCCGGGCCTTGTAGCTGAGTTCCGGCTTGCTGAGACGGATCTTTATCCGTGAGTTGTTGCTGGCGATCAGGTTCTTGGCGATGATGGCATACAGGACCACCAGGATGACCAGCGGGAGCAGGAAGAACAACGATATGGTCATCAGGAAGAAGGTCACCGTCCACACGTTGGAGGCCTTCGTGAGGCATACGGGAGCTCGACTTCCGTCCGGGTACTCCTCGACGCTGTACTCGGCAAACAATAGGATCGGACTGGGGTCGGGTTCGAGACCGTGCACGCAAGCAGGATTGGGGTTGGTTGTTTTTTATTGGGAAGAGATACAGAAAGGGAAAGCGAGTGTCAGTCATGTTTGGTAGGGGAAGCAGTTTTTTTCAGGTTTTAATGTGTTTGACGATTGAATGATGAGGTGTCATGTTCCGTCTGTTTCGTCAACTAACAACAATGATTACTCATTGAATAAGAATCCCTCTAGATTCGTTCGTGCGTGCGTCGTCAAGTCAAGTCATTTATTGTCCAGCAATAACCGGACTGATCTTTTTGCGCATATTACCGAGCCTTCTAGCCCGGGGTGACGGACAAGTGATGGAGCCTGCAAGATTGTGCCATGCGTGTCGTATTATTGCACCATTACAATAAATCACTTCCCCCCAGATGATGAAGACGCTTGCCAACTACTGTCCCACTACAGATTGCCACGCCGTTGCCACTGACAGGTTAGTGGCAAGCTTTAATGATCGCTTATAATTTTTATTGCGACATGAAAATTGGCGCCGATTCGTTCGGATGAGCAGCGGCAAAAATGAACATACAATTAACTACTGCTGCTGCTGTGACGCCGCCATGGATGACATGTAGCGCCGCAAGGGCTACCGTCGTTGTCCCCGTAAACTTGGCGAACATGGTAAAAAAGTGTCTTACCGGAGAAAGTGTCAAAATGGTAATAAATTCACTTGGGTGGGTAATTACCATATAGAAGAACTTCATTTCAGATAAGGGGGTATGAGATCAATGAGGTCGTGTCGTAAGACTATCAGGTTCCTTAGGATATTGAGTTGAAAGTAAATGACCTTGTTGATGTTTAAGATGCATTTTTATGGATATGTTCACGGACTGCTTGCTCGAAGCATGATTGTTATATTTTGTTAATGCCGATTAGACAGCAAATTTCCAGGCAAAAAATACGTAGCAAGCTTTTCGGTCAGGGAGGGACGAGAAAAAAAAATATATGGCTATGATTATATTTTAGAAACATTATTCAATGCGTCAAACTTATGTCGTATTCCTTCTGGTATTTCTCCAGAAATTGATCGTTTTTTTATATCATTGGGTATTCCTCTTAACATTTATCAGTAAATGTGTCCATAGCTTTTTTTACACATTATTCAATTCTTAAACCCAACAGAGATATTTTTTTTGAAAATATCTACGTAATATCTTCCATGAACCAACTAGTGTTCTTCAATAAATGTACCATCCAAATTCTCTGAGTTCTGAATATCTTTAAGAATTTCTTCATTGTTTTTCAAAAGATTATTCGGCAAGTCATCACAATAAGGACATTGAAAATGGCAGAGAATTTCACCAGTTTTTCGTTGAATTACAATAAAATTGATATTTTATTTCACTTAACAAGGCAGTGGCAACTGTATTACCACCTGATAAAATCTTCAGAACTTGCAACATTTCAACTTGTTTGCTTCATTACTTTTAAAATGTCAGCTTTTATTCTGGTTGTTATGGCCGCGATTATCCAGGGGATGCCAGGCCAGGGGAGTTTAGTTTCCATTCGTTATCAACCCAAGAGCATTTTGTAAAAAGCATAACACGCGAATGCAAAATAGGCAAAGAATGCTCTCAAATAATATTGAGAGATTGCCCAAAAACAAAACTGAGAAGCAAGTTCTGTCAGAAGTAAGCTTGCTTTGAAACAGTTATAGAAATACTCAGGGAAATTCCAGCAGATCGAGACCCGTGTTTTTCACAGAAAGTTCTTTGAAACTGATACGTAGAGAAGTTTTTACCTCTTCTAAGGGGTGCAATTTGTTTTGATGTATGGAATTATCAAACTCTAGTCAAGACAAAATGCTAATGGAAAAACAAAATAATGCGAAAACCTCAGGTAGGTAATTGAGTAGAAAAGCAGTTGGATCCTCTTGTTCAATCATTGTTTTATCAAAAAGCCATCAGACCAGCAGAACTTTTAACATTATTATGCAATCTTGATACAATTTTGATAAAATTACAGCGAAAAAAAAGTAATTTCACATTATACATGAGATATACGTGAGGCTACCCGATATACCACAAATTAGGCTGCACCAGGACCCAATTTCATGTACTGTTTTGGCATAAAAAAATTCAAGATGATCCAGGGGCGGTTGTCGGAAGACCCCACCATAGTTCATTTTCAGGGGTATCACTTATCTTCTGCCGAAGGACCAAAAAACAGCTGATCAAGCAAAGAACAGACCAATAACGGTAATAGTGATACAAGCCAACTGCGATGCCAACAACGTGATGACCGAGGAACAAAAAGGTGTCGCGAAAACAAGCAATGCTGCAATGATCAGGTGACCATAGCTGCATTCATTGTGGGTCAAGCCACCGAAAAGCAGAGGAACCTGAGCATGGCGTACATCGACTACAAAAAGGCGTTCAACTCAGTACCGCACTCGTACCTTCGCAAGATAATGCAGTTAAGGGAGCAGCAGGAATTATAGTCCCGACGAATCCCACCGCTTGCGTGTCAGCCGCGTAGTCGCCGACTAAGAATAGGACTACAAACCCCAATTCAAGGTGTCAAGCGACCCGTGCGAAAATTGAATGATCGAGGGGTGAAAAAGATGCTCGTTCATTAACGAAGCCTGTGGGGTACCTGGCTACCCCACAGTATTTCGTCCCTAACCGCGTTAATGCAGGGCTCTGGCGTTGTTGACCTCTTTTCTCGTGCTACTCGTGGGATTAATAATGAAAAATTCTAATAAAAAAAATCAAAACGTAGGAGGTAGTGGTAGTGGGGATGCTAATCCCTTCGCAAGGAGTGGGTTGGCGGGGTCTCCGCTAAAAAGAAGCGAGGATGTAGGTGCGGGAAACTGCGCACGCAACTCCAGCGTGGGAGCTCTGGTCCGCTCCGGTCCCAGCCGTTAGAAATACTGGATAGAGCCTGCTTGTTGAGGGCCGTCAACCAAAAAAGAGAAGGAATGCCCGCAATCGAGGCGGCTGAGCAGCAGCTTGGCAAGATCATCGACTTTGCGTCCACGAAGTCCAACATTACATTGGTAAGGACCAGAAAACGGCCCTGTTGCGACTTCGTAAGTCGATGGACGATGCCAAGCAGGAAAACGTAAGACTCGTGAATACTGCAGCAGCGACGGGACCTGTGAAAGAAAAGGATACGACGTCTACTCAGACGGAGGCCTTCGCTTTCGCAGGTAGTCCAAAAGATGTGATGGATGCGACTGCTCGTGATAAGCACTCGCTGAAGCGGGTGAGGCAGCCGTCAGCTGAGGAGGTGTCTAGCGGTACCCGCAAAGCCAGGCGAATACTTACCCCGAAGATCGGCAGTAATGCCGGCAAGTCGGACCCCAGCCAGTTGTCCGGGAAAGCTGGGAAGGGTGGGCCTGAAAAGGCTGGCCCGTGCTAGAAGGATGGGAACAAGGGATCACGAGAGGGTCACCGATGTGGAGCTTATGGGGATAGCAAAGTCCCTTTGCGTAAGCAAGGCCCCAGGTCCGGACGGCGTTCCGAACTAGGCCTTAAAAATAGCTATTGCAGAGGCTCTCGAATTGTTCAGGTCTGCTATGCAGAAATGCCTGGACGAGGGATTATTCCCAGAAGCATGAAAGAGTCAAAGCTTGGTTCTATTGCCAAAGGCGGGGAAATCACCCGGAGACCCGTCGGAATATACACCAATATGCTTGATCGACACGGCGGGAAAGCTGCTCGAAAAAATCATGCTCAATAGAGTGAATCATCTTGTCTTTAAAATTATTGATAGAATGTTGGGGCACACCGAGGGTGAAAATGGACTATCGAACAGCCAGTACGGTTTCCGGAAGGGGAGGTCGACCGTAGACGCTATCCTGTCGGTTACACATACCGCCGGAAAAGCTCTCGAGCGTAAGAGAAAGGGGAATTCGCTACTGTGCAGTAGTGACCCTGGATGTAAGGAACGTGTTTAATAGCGCCAGTTGGCCGACAATTGCTGATGCGCTTCTGCGTCTGGAGATACCCGAGTACCTCTACAAGATCCTCGGAAGTAACTTCCAGAATCGAGTACTATTTTTCGACACAGAGGTGGGTCAGAAGTGCTTTAACATAACCTCAGAAGCCCCGCTCGGTTCCATCCTGGGTCCGGTGTTATGGAATGTCATGTAGGCCGTAGTGTTGAGGTTAGAGTTCCCGGTGGTAGTGGAGATTGTTGGCTTTGCTGACGGCATTACGTTCGAAGTCCACGGCGAGACGATCGAAGAATTGGAGTGTACTACCACCCACTCGATCGGGGTTGTGGAGGCGTCCAGCTCCAGGTCCAGGAAACTGGAGTTGGCTCACCACAAAATTGAGGTGATGGTTGGGGACAACCGGAAGTCGAAGCAGCAAGCGATGATTAGTGTAGACGATTACACTATCACATCGAAGCGCATGATGGTCGACGATAAGCTCACCTTCGGTAGCCACGTTGCTTACGCCTGTAAAAGAGCCTCCACAGCGATTGCAGCACAGTCCCGGGTGATGTCTAGCTGCTGTGCCTGAGGATTGCGAGCGCGTACCGTACCGTGTCACATGACGCGCTCTGCGTCATCACTGGTCTGGTGCCTATCGGCATCCTTATCAAAGAGAACATGCAGTGCTTCGAAATGCGCGGCACAAGAGGCATACGCAGAACAGCCAGGATGACCTCCACGGTCAAATGGCAGCGTGCGTGGGACAGTTCCACCTAAGGAAAGTGAACCCATAAGTTGATCCCAGGGTAGATTAATAGGCGCCATGGGAGGGGGGGGGGGGGGGTGTAAGTAACATTCCGACCGTATCTACACCGTTTCGGGAATGCGGGCTCTCCCGAATGCCCTGTTTGTGCTGGTTTAGAGGAAACGGCGGAACACGTTTTGTTGATGTGCCCGCGTTTTCACACAATACGTGACCGCATGTTTGCCACATGCGGGGAGGACACAACTCTGGACAAGGATGTGTAGGATGTCCAGAGGATGTGTAGGGATGAGTTTGGCTGGAATCACCCACATCGTCTGGGAACTCCAGCGGAGGTGGTGCGTAGACTTGAAGAATGGCTAGACGATTAAAAATCTGGAACCCAAAACATGAGCATGATTGCATTGGTGACCGTACGCTTCGTAGTTGCTACTCCGTGATTGACCTGAGCTAGCGGAATTGCACAGAAAACCAATAGGCTTGGGGCTTGGGATTTGCCACCACCCTCAATCAATGTACACGTTTCGAGAACTCAAACTTTATTGGGTCAATACGGCGCTGGCCTCGTCATTACGGCCTACCGGGGAAGGAAAGGAATGTTAGTTCAACAACCGTTGCTACAGAGGTTGCATGTACTACAGGACCCTCCACTGTTTTTAGGGGAAGGAGTTTTGTTAGTAAGGAGGGATTGATAGTCGCATAGATCAAGGATACACTTTGGCAAGCGATGCGATCCATGCAACCGTAAAATATACACAAAAAATGTGTCACCTCACAATTTAGAAGAATGGTGAGACCAAAACAATTTTATGGAATGAAAAAGATTTTGCGTCACCTCGCAATTGGGAGGACTGGTGAACCAATATGCTGCTTGGCAGGAGCTCGATATTTTGAAACAAAACAATGTGCCGTCACTAACAGTGACGGACCGCACAAACTTAGGCAAAATACTGCCGCATAATTACGGATCAAATCAATGTGACCAACACCGTAAGATGGTGGACTGTACAAAAATACAGGAGAATTTAACCTTCACATACCCGACCACCGACAACTCATTTTCAAAATGCTGGCATTTCGTCAATTTTCATCCGATTTTTTTGAATTCGCCCTCAATCGATCAAGTGCAAGTTTATTACACTCAAATGACCATATAATATCCGGAACTATTCCAGAGACATTCTGGATTGTACTGGGGTCAGGGGGTGAGAGAGGGGTCTGTTTAACCAAATGGCTAAAAGTGATTATTTCGTGTGTTATTGTGTTTGGGAGGCCCCCCTTGGAACCTGTTTCAGGTGTTCCGGAGCGGCCATATCAGTTGCTACATACTTCAGTCAATTTTTTCTGCCCCATTCTCTCAAAATCAATAAGTTTGATACGTCGCAAGGCATGTTTTGGTTGCAAACCAGAAATGTCCCCGATGTCACCCCCGTGGAACCTATGCTAGATGTTCCGAGGTTGCCATATTAGTTGATACATACTCCAGGGTATCGTTTCTGACTCAGTCATTCGAAATCATGAAGTTTGATATGTCGCACGACATATTTTGGATGAAAACCAGAAGTGTCCCAAATAAGGCCCCCGCAGAACCTGTCACGGTGATCCTGGTAGGTCAACTTATTCAAAACTGATTATCGCAGTTGTGTTTTATTGTGAAAATTGCGCTGAAAATCGATGGTTCAAACACAATAATACACGAAATAATCATTTTTAGTCATTTCGGCCCCCCTTGACCCCAGTACAATCCGGAATATCTCCGGAATGGTTCCGGATATTGCATGGCCACTTCTTTGTAATAAACTTGCATTAATTTATGATCGATAGAGGGTGACTTCAAAAAAATGAAAATTGACGAAATGTCAGCATTTTGAAAATGAGATGTTGGGGGTCGGTACGTGAAGGTCAATTAAAATTAAACAAAATTATTGAAAAATTTTCCCGACACTTGAAGTGACGAACTTTGCAGATCTTGTTGAGTAAATATATGAAGGATGATTTCAATCGTTATGTGTTCGACAAACTTTTTGCTTTTTTCTACACCGTGCTTTTTAAATGGGCGCTGGGTAGCCGGGTACATAAGGTTTAAGCTAATAGATACAGAAAAAATAAACATCCATGCGTGCATTGGTTTTGTTTTCGTACGAGACAATAGCGAACGCGATCGACTATGCGATACTCTCCCCTTACAGGAGCGATGCATGCACAGCAAAGAACAACGCGATACTCTCGACCTTCCTCACTTAACCTTTATCCAGCCAACGTATATTTTTCACCTTCGGAAAAGCACAAAAAAGGTCATAACTTTTTTGTTTTTCGATGGGTTTTGATGAAATTTTCACAACTTCCCGAAAATTCTTCTAGTTTAGGATGCTGGGGACATGGGTGCCTGGTCCACATGGTTCCGGAGTTACTCCGGATTGTCTTGGGGTACCAAAATTGGCCACATACTTTGCACAACGTATACCTCAAGATATCGATGAGGTAGAAGTATAGTATCTTCGGCAAATTTGTTCAGTAGGTTAAGAACTAACTGGCAACGGTGACTTTGGTTCGCGATTTGGCCGCTAGGCGGCGCCTGTGTCAAACATGTTCAAACATTCATAATTCAGAAACCTGATAAGATAGAGTGTTGCTGTCTTCGGCAAAGTTCTTCAGTATGCTCAGAACTGTCTGATAGTCAAGTCTTTGGTTTGGGATTTGACCGCTAGGTGGCGCCTTGTGTCTGAAAAATTCAAACACGTATATCTCGATACTCTAATGAGGTACAAGCATGCCGTTTTCAGCAAAGTTGTTCAGCAGGCTTAGAACTATCTGGTAATGGCGACTTTGGTTCGCGATTCGGCCGCTAGGCGGCGCCAATGTAGAAAATGTTCAAACCCTCATATCTCAGAAACCTGATAAGATAGAATGATACCGTCTTAAACAAATTACATCAGCAAACTAAAAACTGTCTGATAGTTGAGTATTTGATTCGTGATTTATTCGCTAGGTGGCACCTTGTGTAAAATATTTAAACACGTATATCTCAATACTCTGGTGAGCTAAAAGCATGACAAAATTGTTCAGCAGGTTGAGATCTATCCGACAATAGTGACGCTAGGTGACACCAGCAATCAAAACGTTCAAACAATTTTATCTCAAAAATCTGAAAACGTCCAGCAAATTGTTCCGAAAGTTAAGAGAAAGTAAGACGTATCTGGTGTCCGTCTAGTATCAAAAAATACTTGTATGAACACCCTAATGAACAAGAAGTATTCCGTTTTCAGCATAGTTGTTCAGCAAGCTAAAAGCTATTTGGCAGGATAGTATGCGGTTGAGTACGGTGGTGCAAGAGGCTATACTTTTACACCGTCTTTGACAAATTTTGTCACCCCACAATATTGCTTATATTGCTCCGTTTTCCGTCCGGTAATGTCTCTGGAAATTTCTACAGGAATTCATCCGGGATTTTTTTCAGGATTTTTCCGGATTTTTTTCCAGAAATTTCTCCGACAATCCCACGGGTAATTTCTCCAAGAATTCCACTGGGAATTCCTCAAGAAATTCCACTGGGAATTTCCCAAGAAATTCCTCCAGGAATGTCTTCAGGAAATTTTCCGGGAATTCCTCTAGGACATCCTCCAGAAATTACTCCGAGAAACTTCTTCAGGGATTCCTAAAGGAATTCTACCAGGAATTTATCCAACAATTCCTCCGGGACTTTCTCTAAGATATCCTTCAGGAATGCCTCCGGGAATTCCCCCGGAAATATCTCCAGGATTTCCTCTAGGACCCCCAACAGGAATTCCTTCGAAAATTTCTCCAGGAACTCTTGTGGGAATTTTTCCAGGAACTCCTCCGGGAGTTTCTCTATGACTGTTTGACAATCTATTATACGTACATTATTGGAACAAGTTTGTGCTCGGTTGGTTAATCTTTCGCGAAGCTAGAACCGTTCTCGTGGAACACTGGTGATGTATCTCCGACCAGGAGATGCTGTTTTACTAGTCAACTTGTTGTACGAACACACAAAAGTTCAGTCAATTGATGTAGCATTACCTGAGTTATAGCGAAAATGTCTAGAATAGCGCTTCTTGTCAAAAAAGTCTCAAACTCTAAGTGAAAAGAAGAATGGCAAACAAGGATGTTCACTTTTAAGGTCTTAAGACGCTTATACTATTTTGACAATTGTTAAATTTCAAACATAAAGCTTAAAATTGTTCAACAATGACAAACACAATTCTCTTCAATACCTTTTCGATAATTCTTTTCGGTTTCCGCTTGGAGTCCAACGAAATGGTCAAAAGTGTCTTTTTGATTTATATTATTTATTCCACGGCTTAAAATCCCTACCAAAACTATGTGGTCCCGATGTCGTTTCGAGATAACATTCTATTTCCAGTATCCCCTTCCGAAATTTTTCCAACTTTATTCAAGCGGTATTAAACAGCGAGCGGGAAACCCTTCTCGGTTAGTATGCCAGAAACCAACCGTGCCATATCGGAGCAAATCTGAATTACAACCCTTTCCACGCATAAACCACCGAAACTTTTGTCGTCTGATGGAATTATAGAATTTTTCTTCGAATGGAGGGATGGATACCATCACTAGCTGGCATGTAGCAAGCCGGAATTTGTGATAAGGGACCTTCTCTGCTGGACACGCATTCCTTGATATACCGGCATCGAAAAGTTGTTCATGCGTACACTTGCTTGGAATTGCATTATTTCCGTCCAGTCACCGTCAAGTCAACAGTTTTGCAACATGTCTCATCATTCATCGTCAAACATCGCATCGTCGGATAAATTTAGGATACCGGCTGAACTTCGTCCGAGTGAAGCAGTAGATTAGGCGCCACCACCAACCAGACCACCAGGACTGGATGTTAAAGCAGCACGCCATAATAGCTGGTTTTAGCTTATGTGGTTAGTAGGTTCGGTTATGTGGTTTTCTTTCTTTCATCTTCCGCTGACTTTGACTTACTTACAGGACACGAAACCAACAGAGAGATACAACGCGTACGACAACACTCATCTCCGCGGAAACGAAAAGCCTGCCAAATATCCCATTGTATGTAGAGGTTTGGTTTTCTCAAATATGGAATCACTCGGTTCGGTGGGAGGCTGTTTCCGTCGGGATGACGATGACGACGAAAGGATGCTCGATGACATAGCTACTCATATGTTTGTCGGCCGCCGGACGATAAAACAATCAATTTGCTAACGAAGAAGATTATACACAGATGGACATCACTTTGGCGGATACACGAATGGATGGACACGGATGGAGATCTTTGTTGCGCGGGGTTCCACCACATGACACGCGTCCTGATGAAATTTGGGTCAAACCAGTTGTGTTTGGTGACAGTGTGTATTTATTGGGAATCAAAATCGGACGTGACTATTAAAGCGATATTAGTTTTGCGAGGCACATACAAATTGGTTAAGCATTAATGGTTGTAGCTAATGGGCGACTAGACGATAGTTTAAAGGTGAAGGCCGCGATGTCGGGGTAGCGGTTTCCGGTATTGTTTCTTCATTTAAAGCACTATATAATATTTGAATTAACCCTCAAAAGCCCTAGACGAACCACTTTTTTCAATCGGCTACTACTCAAAGACCATACAATCAAAAAATTTGAAACCAATTTTAAATTGAATGCGGTTAGTTGGTCTTCCAATATCTGGGTGTGGCATCCCCCCTGACCCCTCCCCCCTTTCTGGGTATTGAGAAATGCCTTGCCACGGGGGTATTTTTCGGCAATTTTATTGAATATCACACATATTATTATTATGAAATTTGTAATGTAAAACGTATTTGGCCATAAAATGGTCGCTCTGTGCTATGGGCATCCCACCGCTACGGAACCAGTTTCGGACGTTTAGGCTGCCGGACCTAATCTCCGGAGGAACCTGCTACATACTGTATACTAAGGTTCGCATTCATAATCCTTTTTTGCGGCTTCAAATATTAAATTTAGAAGTATGATGTCTTAGAAGAGTTTGTTAAGTATATTCTTTATTTTAAAATTTTCACCTAGATGATTAATCCACCTAAAAGTGCGATAGGAATTCACTTTTCTCAAAAATAAAGATAGAGTATTGGTGTCTTCTACAAAGTTGCAGAAAAGGGTATTATTGGAAAGTTTGCCGAACCAACTATTACCTTATTTGCTCAACTTTAAGAGTTATGTGTCATTGTTTGTGTTTTTCTATGGATTTTTGGGATTTTTCGAGTGTTCTTTGTGATGGAATACACCTCATTCTGCTTTTTTTCGTACTGGATTAACGCTCCAAGCGGTACAGCGCCTGCATCTCAACTTCCAAAAATTTCAAAAAGACTATGGAGTTTTTGGTGAAATTCTCTTTATTTTGTTATTTTTTAATGATTATAATACTCCTCTAAAAATTATTACTGCAAACTAAAAAAATTTTTTTAGTATTTATCCAGTAGTCCATGCCGGAGATCCACTTGAAATTTCTTCAGAAACTTTTTTGGCATTAATTCAATAATTTCCTAAAGAATCCACCAGGAAGTCTTATTGGAATTCCTCAACCAATTCCTGCTGATAATGTACCAGGAATTCTTGGTGGACTCCTAAGAGCAATTACTGAAGAAATCTTAGCTGATATTGTTTGAAAAATTCCAGCAAAAATTCCTGAAAAAAATAGTAGAAATATCTGAAGGAATCCTAGCAAGAATTTCAGGAGATGTTTCTGAGGAAATTCCTAAAGGTATCCTTGAAAAATCTCTGGAGAAATCACAAACGGAATTCTTATAGGAACCCTTGGAGGAATTTCATGCAGCAAATGTAAAGGAAACTTTGGAGAAACCTTTGGGGCAATCTCAGCAAGAATTTCGAGAGAAATTCCATTATTAATTTATGGAGGAATTTAAAGAGGATTTCTCAAAATACTTTTTCTTGGATTCCTCCAAAAGTTTCTCTTTGCATTTTTCTGAGCATTTCCTCAAGAATTCCTTCAGGACCTCATATACGAAAAAAAAAAACTCTAGAATGCCCAGTCCACACAAATTTCTACAAAAGTTATTTTTGTGATTTTTACAGGTTTTTTTTTTCAAAACATTCCTCCACAAATTTCACTTCAAATTTCCCCAAAATGCCTGCTTGGTTAAAACCACGAATTCCTCAAGTTGTTCTTCTAGTAATACCTCTTGGAATTTATCAAAGAATTCTTCTGGGATTACCTCTAGCCATTCTTGTTGGGATTTATTTAATTATTATTGATTGGATTCATCCACCAACTACTACTGTAACTTCTCTTCTGTAGCATCCTTCAGAGTTTCTCTTGCGCTTCTTCTAAGAATGTATCTAGGGATTGTTTCAGGAATTCCTCTTCGTTTTCTTATTGGAAATCACCTTCAGATTCCTTTGAGAAATTAAGTTGAAATTGATTCAGATTTCTCGAGTAATTCGTGGTGGGAAACCTCTTGGAAGTCTTGCTGGAATTCCTCAAGTCATTGTTGACAGAAATTATTCAGCAATTCCTGGAGGATTCTTAAAAGCATTTACAGCAAAATACCATCTGGAAATGATAGTGAAATCCCAGCAGAAATGCTTGGAGAAATCCTGGTAGGAGTTCCTGAAGGAATCACAGCAAGAATTCATAGAAATATTCCGGGAGGATTTGAATAAACTGTAGAATATTTCTTAAAGGGACATTCCTTGCCGAGGGAAGAATCCCGGCAGAAACTTCTAGCACAATCTCATCAGGCATTCCTGGAGGAATTCTAAGAAGATTTCTCAAAAGATCTTCTTCCATTTTTAGGGATGACTGCTGGGATTCCTCTGAAGATCCGTCTGGAATTTCTCCTTGAAATTCTTCTCCAAGGATACCTCTAGGAATTCCTTTTGCAATACATCCAGTAAACAACAGGGATTCCAAAAATACCTTCTGGAATTTCTTAGGGAATTCTTGCTGAGATTTCCATGGAATATCTCCAATAAATATAAATATTGCTCTTTAAAGTCTTGCAGGAATTACTGGAGGATTACCTGCAGATATTGCATTGGAATCCCAGTAAAAAAAAAATCAGGTGGATATCTACCTGAAATATCTAGAAAAAAAACCCAGTAGAAGTCCTGGGGCAATTCCAATGAACTACTGCATAATATATTCTCAAGAGGATTCCCAGTAGGAATTACTTATTTCTGGAGAAATCCATGATAAATTACATCAGGAATTACTATATATATAAAGTCCCAGGGCCCATATAGCCGAGGCGGTAAACGCACGGGTATTCAGCATGACCATGCTAAGGGTGACGGGTTCGATTCCCGGTCGGTCCAGGATCTTTTCGTAAAGGAAATTTCCTTGACTTCCTTGGGCATAGAGTATCTTCGTGCCTGCCATACGATATACACATGCAAAATGGTCATTGGCAGAGGAAGCTCTCAGTTAAAAACTGTGGAAGTGCTCATTGAACACTAAGCTGAGAAGCAGGCTTTGTCCCAATGAGGACGTTACGCCAAGAAGAGGAGAGGATAAAGTCCCAGTAAGAAATTCCTATTGATAATGCAAGAAGAATTGAGGAGTCCAGATGCAAAGAGGTGTAAGAGACCATTTTGTTGATTTTGAGCTGAGCATATTAAAAAATTCTTATAATTTTAAGCTTTTAGGAACTTTTTCAAGATTATTTTTACGATGAATTGCAATGAATCAGAGAAAATTGGGTGAATTGGTGAAACCATATACATTTTGCGTGGGAGAAAAAATTAATGGAAAACTTTATTTACTCAAATTTTGTTTACTCGAAAGTATATTTTTGTCACTTTCACCCATTTGCTTCTAACCTCTCTTAATTCTTGTGTGAGTCCTTGCAGAAATTTATGGAAGAATCTCAAGAGCAATTGCTGGAAGAATTCTTGGTCAAAACCTCTGAAAGAAGCACAAGAGGAATTTCTGGGAGATTCAATGGAGAAATCCCTTCTAATGTCGCAATGAGAATTTCTGCAGGAATCCCAGGGGATATTCTTGTAGGATTTTTGAGAACAAAATCTGAATGTATCCCGGAGAAATTCCTGAAGGAACCCTTGAAGCTATTTTTTCAGCAATCCCCGCAGGAATCGCTTAAAGAAGCTCATCAGGTTTTTCTGAAGACATTCCTCTTGCAATTTTCCTAATGAGTTTTAAACATATTTTTATACATATTCCTTCTGTGCTACCTTCAAGGACTCCTCCAGAGATTTCTCCAAGGTATGCTATAGCAATTTTGCTTGCGTTTCATTTATAGATTTCTTCACGGATTCCTTAAGATTTTTTTTCTAAGAGTACCTACCAGCAGAAACTCCAACTAGAATTTCTCCAGGAATGTTTCCAGCATCACTTCTGGAGAAATCTCAGTAATAATTCCTAAAGGAATTTCAAGTTGCTTCCCAGCTGGAAAATTTGTAAGAATATTTCCGAAATAATCGTCATGTAAATCCCCGAGGGAAACAAAACGAGATTATTATTTTTTTTTTTTTGAAAGAATCACAGTTGTAACCACTAGCGTGGCCAGATGTTCCTTTTTTACTCGTTCTTCAGGAACAAACAAGAGAACGAGAATCATAGAAAAGATGGAACTTACTCTCACTTCTATTCCTCTATTTCTCATGATTATAGAAGAGAATGAATGAGAAATAATAAAAATAAGCCGGATCTAATGGGTGCCCAGGACCGAAAGTAGTAAGTAAGTAGTGACTGTAATTGGTTGAGGTATTCCAGCAATAATTTCTGCAAAAATCATGGGAATTTTCCCAAGTATACTTCAGAATGGCCTTTTAGACTTTCAAGTTGAGATGCAGTCGCTGTTCCACTTGGAGCGTTATTTCAGTACGAAGAAAAAAGCAGGATGAGGTGTATTCCATCACAAAGAACAACTTTGTAGAACACTCGAAAAATCCTAAAAATCCATAGAAAAAGTTATATCCGAAAACCTATTACAAGGGGTCGTCCACAAACAATGACACATAATTCTTAAAGTTGAGCAAATAAGGTAATAGTTGGTTCGGCAAACTTTCCAATAATACCCTTTTCTGCAACTTTGTAGAAGACACCAATACTCTATCTTTATTTTTGAGAAAAGTGAATTCCTATCGCACTTTTAGGTGGATTAATCATCTAGGTGAAAATTTTAAAATAAAGAATTAAGTATATAGAACAAACTCTTCTAAGACATCATACTTCTAAATTTAATATTTGAAGCCGCAAAAAAGGATTATGAATGCGAACCTTAGTATACAGTATGTAGCAGGTTCCTCCGGAGATTGTGTCCGGCAGCCTAAACGTCCGAAACTGGTTCCGTAGCGGTGGGATGCCCATAGCACAGAGCGACCATTTTATGGCCAAATACGTTTTACATTACAAATTTCATAATAATAATATGTGTGATATTCAATAAAATTGCCGAAAAATACCCCCGTGGCAAGGCATTTCTCAATACCCAGAAAGGGGGGAGGGGTCATGGGGGATGCCACACCCAGATATTGGAAGACCAACTAACCGCATTCAATTTAAAATTGGTTTCAAATTGTTTGATTGTATGGTCTTTGAGTAGTAGCCGATTGAAAAAAAGTGGTTCGTCTAGGACTTTTAAGGGTTAATTAGATGTTTCTGATAGTAAATCAGTTGATAACTATGGTCTTAGCCTGTCGGAAAGACAAATGCAAAAAAACGAAACGAGAAACATACGTCGCTCGCCAAAGAGATGTCGACATGTACGAGCAACAATCGTTCTCTTCGGAATGTTCTGTATCTTGTAATAAATAGGAGTTTGTTTACTATTACGCATAAGCATAAACAGGACGAGCTTGGTGGCCTAGTGGCTACCGCTTCTGTTTCTTATGCAGGTGGTCCTGGGATTACTGGCTCGTCCTTTCTCCTACTTTGTTCCTTTATATATACTTACTCTACAGTCTATTCTCTTTTCTCTATATCGTTCATAACCATCGCCTTGAAAGTGTAAATGTATCATATAAAGCCTACAAGTTATGCAACCAAAAGAACTGTATCGCTTCACAGTATTCTTCAGACAACCTATCACTTTACGCCTGGCATCTACGCATCAATGCGTGAACCCCGTGAAAAATCCCATAAACACTCCGACATCCGCATGAATTTGTGCAGATGCAGTGAACTCCACGGTTTGTTGGCAACAAACGATTCCCTTCCAATCTCCACATTGACTAGCATCCTGACGTAGCAGGCGCCTTTTTTGCCTTAAAATAGTAGATCATTATTACTCACACACTGAAGATACCGTTTCTTCCCAAACAGCTATCTTATTAATTCCTTGTGTGAGTGTGGCTGGTCTGGTGATACTGGAGTAGCATCTACGGGCGGTCAACATGGACCGTCTATCAATTTGCATTTGTAACGGCTTTATGTATCCGAGATTTTTCGGAGTTTTTCGGATATCCATTAGAAATAACTCCGATAATAATCTTAAAACAGCCTTGTCGTATGAATTAATCGTTAAGTGCTATCGGCTGCTTCTATTAAGAAGCGAGGAATTTTTCGACTTAGCATTCCCAAAATCAATGAAAATTGAAAAAATATGCAATTTAGAAAACAAGAAAACATCCTAAAACACAGTTTTTTTATACACTCCGACTATATTTTACTTTCGTTTTTTACGCAGGATTGATTTACGTCCAAAATTTAGATTACCGTCCATTTCAATCATTGCTCTAAATACCGTCGTTGGGGGTGAGAATGGGTCAAAAAAGGATACTCAAAGATTGTTTATTATATAACTAATGCAATTGAAGTCGGAATAACTTTTTATTTGGTATGTATACTCTTCTATGTAGTAATGATAGTTTAGCAAGAAAGTATCACATTATATGTTTTACTTACTAAACTACATATGGATGAAAATTGACCCAATCTCACCCCTTAGAGGGGGTGAGAATGGGTCAAAGTATTCGAAGTCGCCTATCTAAGAATATAAGTTAATTTTATTGATCATATCTAGTAAACCTACTTAAAATAAAATGTAACCATGACGAGTAAAAACTTAGGTAATTTAAAAAGATGATTAATCCACCTAAAAGGGCTAATACAACCGAAAAAAATGTTGAAATTTGGTAAAATAACGTTTGTATGTTGTATCGCCATTTTTAGCCAACATAATCATCCTCATTTAAAGTTTCGACCTCCATAAGAGGAGTGAAATTACAATAAGGGAGAAGCGCATTGAAAGATAGATTAAAAAAAAAACAATATATTTTTTAATGTTAACCAAACCCTCCGTTATAAACTCGTATGTACATGATCGGGCCTCTATTTTGCCAAAGCAAATCATTCCATCTCAAGATAGAGGGTCGTTCAAATATTATGTTACACAACGTTCCACATTACTAGACCCTCTCCTGCAAAAATATTTAAACGGATTTTTTAATAAATTTTGTATGAGTCCTAGCACAACGGTAGACTTATTCTGCTTTCTTTAGTTTTTTTATGTATTTTATGAATGATCCTCGCTTGACACTTCTTCAACATATTTTCTAAAATAAAGAGTGCTTTTATGAAGATACGGTAAACATGGCATCACTCTAACATCAAATGGGGACTGGATAACAAGTTGAATTTTTAGTTAAGGTTATGTGCACTCAATAACTTGCTTGACCCAATCTCACCCCCATTCTTAATATTTAGACATAGGGTCGAAAATATTGAATTTTTGAATAAAAAGTGCATTGACAGCCCACTTTTTTCGTTGCATCAACCAGGTAATACCTACAGCTAACCACTTTTAAGCAAATTTATGGTTAGGTACATATGTGAAACATTACGAAGGATATTTTTTTCTGAGTGATTTACTAGTAGTTTTATCATATGAGTTTAGCCACAAATTTAACAAAAAAAAACGATTATTGCTCAACATCTTATTCTGCATCATGACGTGTAAAAACATCTCATCTTTTAAATAATATAAAGTTTTTGATATAAATTAGCGATGGTTGATGAGCTATTTCAAATATCATGTTTCTGAGGAATTCCACGGAGTCATGTCAGTCGATCCTGAGCGACCATTTCAAAAATATCTGAAACTTTGCACAGTTTTTCAATTTCATATAAATCGCCATTTTTTTATATTAAACCTTCATATTCACTCACGACTAACTTTTCAAAAGGGTGTATGCGAAAATAGTTCTAAAATATTCTAAAAGCTGTACAGCAAAAACGGATTGTTCGATTGTTATAAATTTTTCAGCAAAGTTAGATAACTAAATGATGATTCCTTAGAAAATATACACTGTAAAAAATTTCTTTTTCTACTTTGAAAAAATATGATATTTGTCACAAAAACTCAAATATCTCAAAACCCTATCTTTTTACCAACTTCAATTTTTTAGGGGAAATGGCCCATTATATCAGCTATCTACCATAAAATTTTGGTGATGGTAAACTGATAAACAAAAAAGTTATGACATTTCAAACATTTCACAATTTTTACATTTAGTAACAAAAAAAAAATTTTTTTCTGTGTAAATTATTTCGAGAATTATATTTTGATGCTGATTTTATTGTAAAGGCTACCGCCTGAATTGTTTTCATGATACTTTAGTTTGATTATTCGTAATTACTATAGTATCTATTTGAAACTTAGACGCGATCCAGTGTTGTGATCAAAAATATTGAGATTGTCATACTGTGACAATTTATTGTACGTGACTGGTGAAAAAATCCCTTGATAGTGTTGAAAAGCTGTTGATTATAAGAAAAATGGAATTGAATTTATTTTTAAGACAAAAGCTGTATAATAAAAGTTTTTTTATACGCGTATACGTCTAGTTTATCCGCAAAAAAAATCCCTCTTACACACTTATTTCTGAATTGCCTGTTCGGTACTTTTTTGACGAGATTATAACAGCAGTACGATCTCGGTAGTTTCGGTAATCGATTTTACTGAGGCTCAGTAAAACAACTGTCAAAATCGTATGGAAAAGGTAAACAATGCATTTTTGCTGAACGAGTTCGGTGCTCAGCAGTTTTAATCTCGTCAAAAAATTACCGAACTCGGTAATCAAAATTAAGTGTGTAGAGAACAGACGTTATGATCGGAAGAATGCGAGTAACTTCAACAACAACAAATGCATAAGAGGTACATACCACAGACAAACAGACGAAACGCCTAGAACAATTTTAGTGAAAATTCATCGCCCAGTTTACACTATCACCACCTGGTGGAAATGTTTCACGAAACACTGCGTTGTGCAATATCGTCATCAGAAGGCGCTAGTGTGAAACGTCAAACGCAAAGAAAAACGATGGGCGCTCTTCTTGTTATGAAAGCCACAACCAAGATTCAAAATGATCGTTGAAGGCGTGGTCAATGAAAATTTCGCCAGTGTTACGTTTGTTTGTCTGTATACATACCTGACAATGCTCACGAAAAAAACAAAAAAATACTACCGCTATGAATATTAAAAATTGTATAGTATTTTTTTTCTTCAGCCACCAACACCAAACAAGTAAATTAATAAGTGATTTTGTTTATTATAATCTAACGAACAAGATGAACAGTCGCTTTCTCAAAGGTCTTCAACTCAACGCTCTCTTGTATACCGTTTGATGAAAAAAAATGTTCAAAAGAGTTACGAAATCTCACCGAAAGCACCATAGATAAACTGAAAGAGACTGGTTATGCCCAAATGTCCACATTGTGTACAAAATTACGCATTTGCACGTCCTGCCGTCTAGAATTTGACAAACGAGCCATCTGTATATCATCGGTAAAGCAGGGCGCAGGAAGTTCGAAAACGACAACAACTGAGAAATTGCCATCAGCGACATCTGTTTAAACAATTTAATTACGCCCCTTTTCAAAAATGCCCTGTAATATTCTTCAACATCTATACCCATTTCAATATTTTTAACGTTGCAAAACACGCTTTCAACATTCATCTTGAAGAAGAGGGAAAACACTTGTCCTCAAATGTAACAGCAAATTAATGAATAAACGACTAATGCGCGGAGGGCGTGATAAAATCGGAACATTACGGTACATAGTATATTATATTATATGTATATATAATATATAATAAAAACAACGTGTTTTACTCACGCAAGGCCATTAACAATAAAATCAGCATCAATCTTCAATTTCCGGCCGAAATAATTTACACTAAAAAAAATTATTACTAAATGTGAAAATTGTGAAATGTTTGAATTGTCATAACTTTTTTGTTTATTTTCATGGTAGATTGCTAATACAATGGACCGTTTTCTCTAAAAAATTACGTTGGTAAAAAGATAGGGTTTTGAGATATTTGAGTTTTTGTGACAAAAATGATATTTTTTAATGTTAAAAAAGATTTTTTTCACAGTGTATATTTTCTTAGGAATCGCCATTTAGTTATCTAACTTTGCTGAACAATAAAATCAGCATCAAATCGCGATTCCCGGCCGAAATAATTTACACAGAAAAATTTTTTTTACTAAATGTAAAAATTGTGAAATTTTTGAAATGTTATAACTTTTTTGTTTATTAGTTTACCATCACCAAATTTTTATGGTAGATTGCTAATACAATGGACCGTTTTCCCTAAAAAATTCAAGTTGGTAAAAAGATAGGGTTTTGAGATATTTGAGTTTTTGTGACAAAAATGATGTTTTTCAATGATAAAATAGATTTTTTTTCACAGTGTATATTTTCTTAGAAATCACCATTTAGCTATCTAACTTTGCTGAAAAATTCATAACAATCGAACAATCCGTTTTTGCTGTGCATATTTTTGAATATTTTTGAACCTTTTTCACATACACCCTTTTGAAAAGTTAGTCGTGGCTCTAAATAAAAATTTGATATCGAAAAATGGCGATTTAGATGGAACTGAAAAACTGTGCAAAGTTTCAGTTCAATAGAAAATCATGAATTAAAAATTTTCCTTAATTTTGATGCTGTTGCTTGGAATCGCTCTTCTCTGTTTTGACCCAATCTCACCCCCCAGACCCATTGTCACCCCCATCGACGGTATCAAATAGTTTTCTAAATAAACACATGTTATGTTCACTTAAGTTCAAAAGGACAACAAAGGCTACCCAGTGATACCTCCTGATATCAGTATTTCTTATGTTAGATGGCAACACTGTTCGAATAGAATCATATATTGCTGTATATATGCATAGAATATAGCAATGTGAAAGACTTCTGAATAATTTAAGTAGACGTCAAATGCTGTCTCGTGTTGCATAGAATAAAACGAAGTTTTTTTTTATGCTGACAATACTGATGAACTGTAAAAAACTGAATGTATAATTCACTACTGTTGCGATGGTGCCTATGTTCATTGAAGTTTGAAGTAACGTAACACAATAACAACGAGTCATCTAGATTTACTTTGAGTGCTTGTCTTTGTAAAATTTAGTTCATTAAAAGTTTCTCTGCCACTGGCAACACTGCATAATGTTAGACATCGATCAAGACGATTTTGAGATAGTATATGGAATTCGATTGTTGTTAATATTATGTAGAAGTCAATTGGCATCTTTGGCGTCATTTTAAAATAGAGATATTTTTGACGTAATTTAATAACAATTCGAATGTTCGATAATACATATTATAGTGCACCTCAAGTGCAGTTCATTGATACCACATTGCGACACAAAAATGTTATTGCTGGTAATACTGGCCATACAGATTTAAATCAAGCTCAATACAGGTCTGGCTTGATTATCCAGATGACTCCAAAAAATTACCCCAGATAATCTTTTTTTTTCATTTTCATTAATGTGTATTTAACAGATAATCGTAACTTACGGATAATCGAGCCATACTTTTTTTCTTTTATTGTTAAAGTTCTTCAATCAAAAACAGTTCAATAAACATAGAGGATAGGTAGTGTGTTGTTATAGTGCTTAAATTCAACGGCTAACAATATTGTTATCATATATTTAAAGAACGGAGTTTTAGCAGAAAAATCTGCATAAACAAAATTATGCATGTTGTTTTTGAAATTTCCTATATCTTGGAACTTGGCCTGCATCTCTTCAACTTAGGGAGTCGAGAAAACTTTCCCGACCAGATCGGGAATCGAACCCTCCGTCTTCGGATTAACGATCCTTAGCCTTAACCACTACCCGAGCAGAAGGGCATACCTTACAAATACCGTACAAAGAGCAACCTGTGCTCTAATACCACAAGTTGGTATTGCTATATTATTCTACGCAATGATATGAGAACACCACAATAACAAATGGAGGTATTTGAGCAAAGTTAGGTATTGATGTGGTATTGTTGATTTAGCTGAGAAAATAACTGAATAACAAAATTTGTTATTACATCGTGGAGCTATCAAAAAATGTTAAATTTGATATCATACCTTCTGGATATCAAAAAGAGCGCTTGAAATTCATGGTATGCATTTATTATTGAAATAACAAGACTTGTTATTTTTCAGATGTTATTTATGCAAAATTATGGTATTCATTTTTGTTATTTTGCCTCTTATGTCCACCTAATGAAGGGCATATCGAAGTATAATGTTATTTAAGATAAATACCTCGATATGTTATTTTGTTGCTATTCTTTTCTGCTCGGGAAGGCTTACTGGAGACTCAATAAGCATTAATCTTGAAAATTCGTAAACATATGCGTCTGATTTGGATTATTTGCCTCTTTTTACAAGTGAGCAAAACCATTATAAACAAATGCAGCGTGGTTCGATACTTCGTTCATTAGATTTGTATGCACAATTAAAATAAGATTTCGTAATATTTCTTCTTAACGGATTTCAGAAAGGTGTTATTATATTGTTGGGGCATTTAATATTTTCTGGAGAATGTTACATTGGGGCGAATGACTTTCGCACGTTTGTTACTTTTGGGAATTTTCTTGGGAATTTGTCATTCGGGCGTTTGGAATTCGGGAGAATGTGACATAGCTAATTGGAGAATAAACAGAATGTTCTTGTCTTTCTGAACAACTTTGCCGAAGACGACACTTTTCTATATACTTTAAATCACGAGATAAGCAAGTCTAAAGCTTTACTTGAAAACTACCGCTACCTAGCGTTGAAATCATCAACAAATTATTGAATCACCAGTATATTCTTGTCATTCTGAACAACCAACGTTGTCGAAGACGACACATGTCTTTCTGCGTTGAACCCCAAGATAGAGAAGTGTGAAACTTTACTTGAAAACTAGCGCCATCTAGCGGCGAAATCATCAACTAATTATTGTCCTTCTGAACAACTTGGTCGAATAACACACATTTTTATCTTCTCTCGGTCCCGAGATATGTAGAAAAACTGAAACTTTACTTGTTAACTAGCAACACCCCCAGTTAATGGACGGTCTTATGCAGGTCGATCAGTGTTGCCGTCTGCGGTCGTAATTCCAAAGTGAATTGCCACACGTGATAGCCCTTGGTCAGTAAACTTTGCGTAACACATGGAGAAGGTAAACTGGGATCTAGTAGATGTATTTCAATGCAAATTGATAAGTGCTCTGATTATTTTACGTACAATTTGATTTACGCCCCCCCACATTTTGTTCAAGTTTTAGTGAGCTGTGTTATTTTATGTTGATTCCAAAATGTTTTAGGAAAAGTGTGATAAAACGAAATAAAAAACTGTGAGGTTGGCGAGTAAACGATGAGAAATAAAAAAAATGTATAAAATTCTGACGCTTCCGCACAGCTTTTATTCCGTATTTAGGGTATTGGTTCCCTTATTAAGCATGTGGCTCCCATTTCCATCTTACGAAAAACAAAGGATTGAAGTGCTGTTTATTTTGTTTCTTATTTTTTTTATTTTCTGTTAGAAATGGGCACCTATGAAAACACAAAGAACGGAATCAATCGGTGCCTTAACCGCTTGTTTTCGAATATGATGAATATGGGAGCGTGAGATTACTGATGGCACAAATACCCTATATTGCGTATGTATTGTTGTTTTCCCGCATAGAAAAACAACGTTTTTCTCAAGAACTCAAACAACGCAAAACAATTTTGAAACAAAGCTCACAAATGCTGTGAAGAAATAAGCTTATTTACAAGAACAAAACCAAACAAATAACACCACGGACAAATAGCACCCACTCCGAGAGGGTGCCGAAGAAAAAGATCAACTTTCAAGCGGATAAGCTGCCACGCGCCATCATTGCGTTGGAACCCCATGGTCTGGCCCGGTTTTTGATATCACTTTTCGATATCGGGAAAAGGTCCGTTTCCTTGAATCGATTTCACTCGATGCCGGCCGAGATTCTTTTTCCTGGTGTTTTTAGTGGAGCGATATCGCAAACACTTATTCAAATGCGATTTTGAATTGGGCTTGGCTAGGCTCAATCTATCTTTCATGTTGGGAAGACATACACGTGCCAGAATCTTTCCATGTTGGTGGATAAGTGCGTAGAGGGAGTTGGTATGAGATGCGCCTTTGGAGTATAACAATATACATACTCAAATTCAAATATGTGAATTTATAACATATTGAAACTTATCTATTGGTTCTAATCTTGTACCGACTTTTCGAACCCTCTAAGCAGAATACCCTCTTTGAATGAGTGTAATCAGTTTCGTACCTTTTAATTCCGCCCTATGTTGCTTATCCTTTGACAGATACGCGTATTTCGACTTTGTAATCTTCCTCAGTGTCAGTTATCCGCTCTGGATAACTGACACTGAGGAAGATTACAAGTGGTAGTCGAAATACGCGTATCTGTCAAAGGATAAGCAACATAGGGCGGAATTAAAAGGTACGAAACTGATTACACTCATTCAAATATTGGTTCTAAATTGACATGCTCGACAAACCCTAAAATAAGAATCTACTACAATTTTTTGATATCATGTACTGATTTATCGACCGTATTCTATAATTAACTTGATGATTTTGTGGCTATATCGGTCTCTTTCTACTCATAAGTATAAGGGAGTAGAGATCAAAGTGGATAATGAAATGATAGATATGATAGAATTCGCTAGGTAGCGAACAAGTGTGAAAATTTTATAGAAGGTGAAATTAGGCAAGTAGACCATGTATTGAACGAATACATCGAATGCGTGAAACTTCTGCCGTGCGACCTGTGTTCTATCCTATAAGATCGAAAAAGCTAATAGGAAGAACACGCCGCGATATAGACATACCTCTATGAACGGAGTGCGAATTCCGAAAAAGCTACCGATCGATAGAATTTGTGATGAAAACAGAACAATACATTAGGCAGTCGGGTGCCTGAAACTTTTGCCAGTCTTGGTAAGGTGGTATGAACTACCAACCAAGCCGATCTGTTTAAAAGCACAGGTCGCACGGCAGAAGTTTCACGCATTCGATGTATTCGTTCAATACATGGCCTACTTGCCTAATTTCACCTTCTATAAAATTTTCACACTTGTTCGCTACCTAGCGAATTCTATCATATCTATCATTTCATTATCCACTTTGATCTCTACTCCCTTATACTTATGAGTAGAAAGAGACCGATATAGCCACAAAATCATCAAGTTAACAATTTTTTGAGTTTTTTTCGCTTAATTTGATTTTGAACACATTTTGAATATGCTGATTACTAAATACCTACATTACATTATTTGAGTGCAATTCAATTTTAGCAATCATACTCTCGTGGACCCATTTTAACCTCGACTCTTCCTATGCACGACTGATGCGTCATTTCATAATCGAACTTGCCAAGGACGACCCCACCACGTGCGAGCCTCGGTCCGTCAATGAAGTGTGGGAGTAGCGTGGATTTTTTTTATAGACGATTAAACAAATGAAAACCAATATCATATGATGCCATGAGGCGGCGCAATTTGACGTTCGGTTGCGCCAGGACCGGTCGCTTCCTAGAAGTGTGTTCAAATTTAGTAGGTACAATTAACGGAAGTCGTTCGGATGTGGACGGCAAAGTCAACACATGGTTACCTTTAACTTTGTTCTAATGCAGAACATCAAAAAATATGTGAATCGATATTCTTTTGAATGATTTTGCTGAACTTCCATTTAGGCTCAGTGTACCAGTTATGGCTATAGTACCTCAAATTCGCCATAGTTGATTTTCAACCCATAACCCTTCAGCGCGCGCCGTGTTGTAAAAATACAACACTATCAAAAAACCTCGCTTTTCGTATACAGCGCGAGCGCGGTGCAGTTTCGGTTGCTTGATGGCGCGCGTCCTGGAAGGTTAAAAATGCAAATCAACAAGAAAAAAAATGTGAACAACAGATCACGTTCACAAAAGATGATTGCAACCATTCAAACTTCACAATTTGCTCAAATTATGATAGAAATAAAACATTTTTCTTAACTTTTCGGCCTCCATATCAGACTAGGGACTTTTTTTTTACTTATTCGTTTATTTAATTTGGAAGGCTCGGGCGCCACATGGGCATGACTGAGCCGAAATCTTTTGCTTTTACATTGGTTTTACATTTTACAATTTATTACTGTTACATAGTATTATGTTAGTTTTGGGAAGCCGAAGTACTCGCGGCTGTTTCGAGGTTAAGGATTGAAAAAAAAAATATATAATAAAATTGGGAAGGAGGCCCACATCCCTTGGTCGTGAACTAAATTATTTGCTAACTTATACTAAAAAACATTGATGGGACAAATTGTCCATATCTGTAACGGAACCAAGAAGAAAGAAACAAACTACATCAACACGTTTCAAAAACTGGTAAATCAGATTCATGTATTCCAAATCAAGTCCTGGCAACACTTCTCTAACGGGTTTCTGTTGTTTTCCTCGGACCCGGAGAATTTCATGCAGCTCAGATCTGACCTCACGATACTCATCGCATCCCCACACGACATGTTCGATATCCTGGTAAGCCACGCCACAGACACAGAGATTGCTTTCTGAGAGCCCAATACGGAAGGTATGTGCATTCAACAAATAGTGGTTGGACATCAGCCGACACATTACACGAATGAAATCGCGGCCTAAATCCAACCCTTTGAACCATGGCTTCTTCGACACCTGTGGAATGATGGAGTGCAACCATCTACCCATCTCTCCATCTCTCCATTTGTGTTGCCAGCTGATCAAGGTCTCCTGACGGGCCAATGCAAAAAATTCGTCGAAGGCGATTTGACGCTCGTAAATATCGCCTCCGCTAGCGCCCACCTTAGCCAGAGAGTCCGCTTTCTCATTGCCCGGAATTGAGCAATGTGAAGGGACCCAAGCTATGGTGATGATGTATGAGCGTTTGGACAAAGCACTCAAGACTTGGCGTATTCCATTCAGGAAGTACGCTGAGTGCTTCATCGGTTTCATTGACCGAACAGCCTCCAGAGAGCTAAGACTGTCGGTAAAAATGAAGTAGTGCTCAGGTGGAAGAGTGCGAATGTACTCTAAGGTGTAGTATATAGCCGCTAGCTCAGCAATGTATACCGAACATGGCTTTTGAAGCATGTAGGTGGCGCTATGAAATTCGTTGTAGACACCGAAACCACTCGAATCATCGGTTTTCGAACCGTCTGTGAAGAACTGTCTGTCCCCGTTAACATGCCCGAACTTACTTGCAAAGATCTGTGGAATACCTACGGAACGAAAAGATTCCGGAATACCGGTGATCTCCTCCTTCATAGAGAGATCAAAATCCACAGAGGAGCTGTCGAAGTCTGAGAAGTTGTCACGATTGGTGTTAACCGGAGATGGGCTTACCTCCAGCGTCATGTACCAGTAGTACACACTCATAAAACGAGTTTGAGGGTTCTGTTCGAGCAGCTTTTCGAAATTTTCTATGACCAATGGATTCACAACCTCGCATCGGATGAGGAACCGGAACGATAACTCCGCAAAGCGGTCTGTCAGAGGCTGTACACCAGCGAGTACCTCTAAACTCATAGTGTGAGTTGAGTTCATGCAACCTAACGCGATCCGAAGACAACGGTACTGAACCCGTTGAAGCTTCAGCAAGTGTGTTTTCGCCGCGGATTGAAAACAGAAGCTACCGTATTCTAAAACCGACAGAATGGTTGTTTGGTACAGCCTGATCAGATCTTCCGGATGTGCTCCCCACCATGTTCCGGTAATAGTTCGCATAAAGTTGATTCGCTTTTGGCATTTCTGTATCAGATACACAATGTGCTTCCCCCAGGTGCATTTGGAGTCGAACCAGATGCCGAGATATTGAGAAGACATGCTATGAGTGATTGTCTTACCCATCAGATGGAGCGGAAACTTTGCCGGTTTGTGTTTTTTAGAAAAGACAACCATCTCAGTTTTCTCCGGAGAGAACTCGATACCCAGCTTGAGAGCCCAAGTAGACAAATTGTCCAAAGTATCCTGTAGTGGTCCTTGCAGATCGACTGCTATTGATCCCGTTATAGAAACAACTCAGTCATCCGCAAGCTGTCTTAACGTGCAATTTTCCATGAGACAATCATCTATGTCTCTAACATAAAAATTGTAAAGAAGGGGGCTAAGACATGAACCCTGGGGGAGACCCATGTAGCTAATTCGTGAAACTGCCAAGTCGCCATGAGCAAAACTCATCTGCTTCTCAAACAGCAAATTATACAAAAAGTTGTTCAAAATTGGTGAAAGGCCACCTTCGTGTAGTTTGTCGGAAAGAACATCGACACAAACTGAATCAAAAGCTCCCTTAATATCCAAAAACACTGAGCCCATTTGCTGTTTTTGAGCAAAGGCAAGCTGAATTTCTGAAGAAAGTAACGCAAGACAGTCGTTCGTTCCTTTGCCTCTGCGGAAACCAAATTGTGTATCAGACAACATGCCATTCGATTCAACCCATTTGTCCAGTCGAAAGAGAATCATCTTCTCCAACAACTTCCGTAGACAAGACAACATCGCGATTGGACGGTACGAATTATGATCCGACGCGGGTTTCCCGGGTTTTTGAATAGCTATCACTCTCACTTGCCTCCAATCATCCGGAATGATGTTGTTATCCAGGAACTGATTGAACAAGTTCAACAAGCGCCTCTTAGCGACGTCGGGGAGGTTTTTAAGCAAGTTGAACTTAATGCGATCCATTCCTGGAGCGGAATTGTTACATGAAAGAAGAGCAAGTGAGAATTCAACCATCGAAAACGGCCTATCCATGTCGTCCCTATCCTCGGAAACATCACGAATTATTCGCTCCACGGGTACGGAATCTGGACAAACTTTTTTTGCGAACTTGAGAATCCACCGAGGAGAGCTTTCTCGATCCTCGTTTACCGACGACGCGTTACGCATTCTTCTCCCGACGTTCCAAAGAGTTCTCATTGATGTCTCGCGCGATAAACCCACGACGAACCGACGCCAGTAACCGCTTTTCTTCGCCTTGATCAAGTTCTTAAACTTGCCTTCAAGGGCAGTGTACCGCTTGAAGTTTTCGACCGAACCGTGTTTCCGAAACTCTTTGAACGCAGCGGACTTCTCGCGATAGATTTCTGTACACTCGCTATCCCACCACGGATTGGGGGGTTTCCTGCGAACCGACGGACCTGGAACTGGCCGACATTGTGCCTGAAGCGCGCTACTGATGATCAGTTCTGATAGAAACTGATACTCTTCCCGCGGTGGAAGAATTTCTACCGATTGCTCACCGTCGATAATTGCTTCCGCGTACTTTCCCCAGTCAATGTGTTTCGTGAGGTCGTAGGAAATGTCGATAGATGGAGTGACGTGAACCATTGGAAATAGAAACAACGATCGGGAGGTGATCACTACCATGGGGATCCTGGATAACCTTCCATGTACACTCCAGCGATAGTGAGCTCGAACAAATTGAGAGGTCTAATCGGCTGTCTCTAGGACGGCCATCTTTAGCTGGAGGTGCCACTCGCGTAACTTCTCCGGTGTTCAAAATTGTCATGTTGAAGTCGTCGCAGAGGTCATATATCAAAGTTGAACGGCTGCATCGTACAGTTCCCCCCAGCCTGTACCATGGGAGTTGAAATCCCCCATGAGCAGCCGTGGCTCAGGCATAACCGAGCAGATGTGGGCGAGATCCCTGCGAGATATCGCAGTTCTCGGTGGAAGATATATGGAGGCAACACTGAGGGTTTTACCTCGGATAGTCACCTCACATGCGACGGCTTCGATGCCTGTCATCGGTTGAAAATCGACTCTGTAAAATGAGTGCTGCTTTTTGATCCCTAAAAGCACCCCTCCGTACGAGTCGGACCGATCAAGACGGATAATGTTGAAATCGGAAAAAGGTAAGGTTACATCGGGTGTCAGCCATGTTTCGGATAGCGCAAAAACATCGCATTGTAAATTGTTAACTAAAAACTTGAAAGCGTCTAATTTTGGTACGATACTACGACAGTTCCAGTGTAGCACAGAAATCATATCTTCGACCTCGGTGATTGAATTAGCCATCGAAAGATACGAATGTCGCAAGAAGAGGCATTTTAGAAGCCAGCTGCTTCAAAAGAGGGGACACACAAGGAAGAAGTGCTTTGACAATGCTCTTCACTGAGTCAGAAGCATTAAAGAAGTTAAGGATGATGTCTACGATGCCAGAAAGCGTGAACATCGGAGCACCAAGGGGTTGTTCCTGGTTCTCCGAATGCTGTCCCTCTGGCTGAGAAGTCGAAAAAATTGGGACATCTGGGATTTTTGATGTTCCCGGGAGCGAAGGAAAGTCTCGTTCATCTTGGATTTTGAATCCAGGAGGTGAACGTTTGGCGCCTTTCTTAACACTCTTAGAATTTGTCACGGTGGGTTGGGGGTCACTGCTAGGCAGATTCCGAGGTTTTTTGGTGGGTCTCTGGAGCCTCACCCGTTTCCTCGTTTCACCCTTAAAAACAAAGGGAACCCCGTCCCCGACCTCAGAGTCAGAGCCCTGATCATCGAGAGACAAAGACGAGTAGATGTTGCATGATTCAACGACCGGAGCAGCTTGTCTCAGCATTTCGGCGTAGCTTCGCCTTGAACGCTGCTGCAACGATCGTTTTTGATGTTGTTTTCGCTGTATGTACTTCGGGCAAACATTGAGATCGTGTGGACGGTCGCTACCACAATAAACACACTTGGGCGGCGTTTTACACGCACCGTCTACATGTCTCTCCCCGCATGTTGCACAGCGAGGTTTATTGCTGCAGTACTGGGCGGTGTGGCCCAGCTGCTTGCAATTGATGCAATTCATTACCTTCGGTACATACAGCCTCACAGGTAGCCGAAGTTTGCCAATCACCAGCAGATCTGGTAATGCAGATCCGGAGAAGGTCACACAAAATTCTTCAGATGGGGTGTAAACCTTCTTCTCGCCCTCCTGGGATACCGAATGCAGTTGCCGGCAATCCAATATCTGGACAGGAGGTAGAGAAGGGTTATGGAAACGACCACATCCTTGCATGATCGTTTCGCAGGTCAAAGATGCGTCGGCGACCTTCCCCGAAATCTCTATCGACGCGCTCGGAAGGTAAACGAAGTACTCAAGTGTAAACAACTCGCAGGCCACAATCTCATTAGCGTGTTTTCGGTCGCCTACTGTCACCCGAAGCTTAGCTGTACCGACCATGTCAATGGAGACAACGGAAGAATACCGCTTAGTCAGATCCTTGCTGATTTGAACGGTGTTCAAACGTTTGCCTTTGGGTCGGAAGAAAACAACATATGGCCCGCCAAAGTCGGGAGGGTAGGCCTTGAGGCGGGGGGACGTGGAAACAGATTTGCTGTTGGTGTCCATTGGAGAAGCAGCAGGGTGAAGGGAGACAAAGGGGTTAGCATTTATATCGCCTTGTTGGCTCGAGCAATCCGATGCCAATAACAAAGCTTCGCTGATGTGGTACGACGTACCCCCGCCATCATTGTCATCGCCCATTGTGGCAGCTAACTACCACCACGGGGCACTCAAAAATCTTAAACTAACACTTATCACGGGGACGAAATAATCAAAAAACAAGGGACAAAATTATCTGTACAGGGAAAGTGAGGAAAAAAAAACTGCTTATATACCAAATTAAATCTAATCAAAGAGACAGTGGAGAGGAGGGAACAACGAGGGGTAACTTTGAATACTTAGCTTTGTGCTCTAAAACAGAGGCTCGACGACGACAGGTCCAAGCGATGGGATCGCCCGCACTGGGAGGAGGCGCGCGGTTGAACGCTCTCTGCTCTTCTCTCGGTGGGCTGCTGCTGTCGACGACGATGAGCTTGGGTACTCACTGGAAGAACCCGATCACGGCCGCGGGGGGTATGCGGGGGGTGCTGCACTGTTGTGCTCGATAAAATATCAATGCGCCACGTGATATAATGAAAACGTGAACTTTACTCAAACCAAACGAACTTTTGCGGCAAAATTTGTGGCCTAGCCAACCGCACGCGTCCCACTAGGGATTATCACTTAATAACTTGATCACTCGGAAACACTAGCACGAAAAAAGCCACCGAACTGAAAAGTATCGGGAGACAAACCGGACGAACGAAAAGATGCGACTGTCTCGCACGAACGCTCGCCAAAGAGTGGTAGTGTTTTGTTATAGTGCTTAAATTCAACGGCTAACAATATTGTTATCATATATTTAAAGAACGGAGTTTTAGCAGAAAAATCTGCATAAATAAAATAATGCATGTTGTTTTTTAAATTTCCTGTATCTTTTGAGATGTTGCCATCTCAAATTGTACAAACAAAGCAAAAAATTATTTAAGCCCCGGATAATCGCGCCAAATAATTGAATCACGGATTATCGAGCTCCCGGATAATCAAGTTCGACCTGTATCTCAGATCCTGTATGAGATAGGCAAATCGAATGTGTGACGAAATTATAATACATTGTTTCACATTATGACACAAAAACGTGTTCTGGCAAATAATATTACAACAGCTCTGGAGGGAATCCTAGATTTCCCAGAAAAAATAGAAGACAATTCGAAAATACTCCAGAAAGCCCTTGAAGGAATGCTGGGACGAAGCACTGGACAAATTAGCAAAAAAAATTTGATAGAAGAACACCTGAAGGTTAACCGGAAGGTTTCAGGATTCAGGAAAAAAATGAAAGAATCAAAACTCTGGAGAATCCTTAGAACAATAATGAAAAATCTCTGACAAACCTTTTTTTTGGAATCCTCAAAAGAACCCCCGGAGAATGTTTTGGATGAATCTTTGGAGAACGTTCGGAAATAAATAATCCTTGGAAATATAATTCTGCTTGAATCACAAGAATCCCTTGGAGGCACAAAAGAAGCAATCCTTGGAGGAACCCTAAAAAACATTCCTGGTGGATTCTCAAGAGAGAAATCCTTGAAATAATCCATGGAGGAAACTCAAATATTCTATCCTGAAAAAAATGGATGATTTCCGGGAAGAATTATTAACCCTCGAGCGATCGCGCTGTTGTATTGTGTACAACACGTTGAAAAAATCTCGCTTTTTGTACTCAGCATTAGCGTGGTGCTATCGGTGGTGGCCAACCGCGCGAGTTACGAGAGGTTAAAGAAATTCTGGGAAGAATCCCCTGCAGGAACGAGAGAATTCTAGACAATGCTCCGGAAGTATCCCAAGCTCTCCTAGGAGTAATGAATGAAAGAATTCTGAAAAGAATCCCTGGAGAATTACCCGAGGAATCCTTGAAATAAAAAAAAATCAAGATCATGGATTGAATTTCATCGGAAATTTAATCGAGAGTATCTGGAGAAGATCAGGAAGAATCATGCGCAGAAATCCGTAGAGAAACATTCGAGAGAGAATTCCGAGGAAAATTCCATTCCCCTAACAAATATTGATGCAATTTTGGAAGGAATATACCGAATAATATTAAAAAAAATCTGAATTGAAACCATGGATGAAAACCTTTACGAATAATGGGGAAAATAATGAAAATATCACGATTGCCTGGAAAAATCCTCTCAGTTTAATACTCATGAAACACTAAGCGAAGAGCAGGATTTGTTCAAGCGGGTATGTTACGCAAAAAAAAAAAGAAAAATAACATCCTGAAGAATTTCGGAAGAAATCCATGGAGAAATCACTGAGAAAATCCCTACATAAGTTCTAAGAGAAATCCTTGGAGGAGCCTGTGCAGAATAAGCAATATTTTTTTTTAGAATGCCCGTAAATTACGAGAATATAATGGGTGTGTTCATAAAAGTGTGATGATCCATGCAAATATTGTGGAGATTATTTTAACAAGTGTGACAATTTGTATATTTTCGTGATACAATTAATGGACGTCCCCCTGTCAGACATGTCAGTTAAGCGTACTATATTGACTTTTGAGCTAAAAACTGCTTTAAATTAATGATGAAGTTCAAACATGAAAATAAAAATATTTCCCGATTTCATTACTATCCCTGTTCCATCATCCCAAAATTCACAAGGGACATTACTGTATTGCCGGAAATCTCTGATGAAAATACTTTCAGTTACTTTTTGTTGATAACCTGGAAATTTCAATGGTTTAGGCTTAGGATAAAGGTTTAATTATAATTCAGCCAAAGCACATTCGACCGGATGGCATTTAAAAAAAAGTCATTCAGCCAAACACGTGGACGACGCCTTAAGGTGAAACATCAAATAATACAAACAAGGCTACCACAATGGCCAGCTTGAATCCCTACTGACGTTTTCATGAGCTTCTTCTTCTTCTTTATGGCTCTTCGTTCGCATTGGAACTTGGCCTGCATCTCTTCAACTTAGGGAGTCGAGATAACTTTCCCGACCAGATCGGGAATCGAACCCTCCGTCTTCGGATTAACGATCCTTAGCCTTAACCACTACCCGAGCAGAAGGGCATACCTTACAAATACCGTACAAAGAGTAACCTGTGCTCTATACCACAAGTTGGTATTGCTATATTATTCTACGCAATGATATGAGAACACCACAATAACAAATGGAGGTATTTGAGCAAAGTTAGGTATTGATGTGGTGTTGTTGATTTAGCTGAGAAAATAACTGAATAACAAGATTTGTTATTACATCGTGGAGCTATCAAAAAATGTTAAATTTAATAGCAAGACATGTTATTACTTTGTTATTTCATACCTTCTGGATATCAAAAAGAGCGCTTGAAATTCATGGTATGCATTTACTATTGAAATAACAAGACTTGTTATTTTTCAGATGTTATTTATGCAAAATTATGGTATTCATTTTTGTTATTTTGCCTCTTATGTCCACCTAATGAAGGGCATATCGAAGTATAATGTTATTTAAGATAAATACCTCGATATGTTATTTTGTTGCTATTCTTTTCTGCTCGGGTAGGCTTACTGGAGACCCAATAAGCATTAATCTTGAAAATTCGTAAACATATGCGTCTGATTTGGATTATTTGCCTCTTTTTACAAGTGAGCAAAACCATTATAAACAAATGCAGCGTGGTTCGATACTTCGTTCATTAGATTTGTATGCACAATTAAAATAAGATTTCGTAATATTTCTTCTTAACGGATTTCAGAAAGGTGTTATTATATTGTTGGGGCATTTAATATTTTCTGGAGAATGTTACATTGGGGCGAATGACTTTCGCACGTTTGTTACTTTTGGGAATTTTCTTGGGAATTTGTCATTCGGGCGTTTGGAATTCGGGAGAATGTGACATAGCTAATTGGAGAATAAACAGAATGTTCTTGTCTTTCTGAACAACTTTGCCGAAGACGACACTTTTCTATATACTTTAAATCACGAGATAAGCAAGTCTAAAGCTTTACTTGAAAACTACCGCTACCTAGCGGTGAAATCATCAACAAATTATTGAATCACCAGTATATTCTTGTCATTCTGAACAACCAACGTTGTCGAAGACGACACATGTCTTTCTGCGTTGAACCCCAAGATAGAGAAATGTGAAACTTTACTTGAAAACTAGCGCCATCTAGCGGCGAAATCATCAACTAATTATTGTCCTTCTGAACAACTTGGTCGAAGAACACACATTTTTATCTTCTCTCGGTCCCGAGATATGTAGAAAAACTGAAACTTTACTTGTTAACTAGCAACACCCCCAGTTAATGGACGGTCTTATGCAGGTCGATCAGTGTTGCCGTCTGCGGTCGTAATTCCAAAGTGAATTGCCACACGTGATAGCCCTTGGTCAGTAAACTTTGCGTAACACATGGAGAAGGTAAACTGGGATCTAGTAGATGTATTTCAATGCAAATTGATAAGTGCTCTGATTATTTTACGTACAATTTGATTTACGCCCCCCCACATTTTGTTCAAGTTTTAGTGAGCTGTGTTATTTTATGTTGATTCCAAAATGTTTTAGGAAAAGTGTGATAAAACGAAATAAAAAACTGTGAGGTTGGCGAGTAAACGATGAGAAATAAAAAAAAAATGTATAAAATTCTGACGCTTCCGCACAGCTTTTATTCCGTATTTAGGGTATTGGTTCCCTTATTAAGCATGTGGCTCCCATTTCCATCTTACGAAAAACAAAGGATTGAAGTGCTGTTTATTTTGTTTCTTATTTTTGTATTTTTTGTTAGAAATGGGCACCCATGAAAACACAAAGAACGGAATCAATCGGTTGTTCGCTCTCGAAGCGAAGTCCCTGTATACTTCATTTCATCCCTGCGTCAACGCTGCCACCAACGGCACACGATTCGAGAACATTCCTGCATCATTCGTGGAGAAGAGACGCCAAGAACCTGCCACAACATGTTCGATTCTGGGGATCAACCAATTCGAGCGAGGCTCGCGCTGATTGGTGGATGGTGTGTTTTGGGAGTGCTGGGGTGGGATATATAAGGGATCGCATTTGCTCGAAGAGCAATTCAGTCTTTGTATAACCTTTGAAGAATAAACATCGTTAATTAAGACATTGTAGTGTTTTCTTGGACAGCCGGAACAATCAGCCTTTTACAAGGCTTCCACTGAGAGTTATTCCGAAACCCCGTCGTCGAGCTATCGTCTGCAGCTTTGTTCCTGCGGCCCTCTTCAGTGGGAAGAGCCGGCCATCCTCCGTCCAGTGTCCGTGATCGGACATCGGTGCCTTAACCGCTTGTTTTCGAATATGATGAATATGGGAGCGTGAGATTACTGATGGCACAAATACCCTATATTGCGTATGTATTGTTGTCTTCCCGCATAGAAAAACAACGTTTTTCTCAAGAACTCAAACAACGCAAAACAATTTTGAAACAAAGCTCACAATTGCTGTGAAGAAATAAGCTTATTTACAAGAACAAAACCAAACAAATAACACCACGGACAAATAGCACCCACTCCGAGAGGGTGCCGAAGAAAAAGATCAACTTTCAAGCGGATAAGCTGCCACGCGCCACCGTTGCGATGGAACCCTATGGTTTGGCCCGGTTTTTGATATCACTTTTCGATATCGAGAAAAGGTCCGTTTCCTCGAATCGATTACACTCGATGCCGGCCGAGATTCTTTTTCCTGGTGTTTTTAGTGGAGCGATATCGCAAACACTTATTCAAATGCGATTTTGAAATGGACTTGGCTAGGCTCAATCTATCTTTCATGTTGGGAAGACATACACGTGCCAGAATCTTTCCATGTTGGTGGGTAAGTGCGTAGGGGGAGTTGGTATGATATGCGCCTTTGGAGTATAACTCAAACTCAAATTTGTGAATTATCTTTATAACATATTGAAATTTATCTATTGATTCTAAATAGACATGCTCGACAAACCCTAAAATAAGATTCTACTGCATTTTTGCCTTTCTCGTACACTAAGTGTACTGGAAAGGCTATATGTTCGCTCCAAAAATTACCTTTTGATAGGAGGCCCGGAGGGTCGAGTCACATATACCAATGGACTCAGCACGACGAATTGAGGTGATGTCTGTATGTGTGTATGTATGTGTGTGTGTATGTGTGTGTGTACAATAAAACTCACATCACTTTTTGGCAGTAAACTTCAACCGATTTTAATGACCGACGATTCATTCGACGCGGAATCTGGTCCTATTGTTTCCTATTGAAAATGGTTCGGATCGGTCCAGCCGTTCCGGAATTATGGCCATTTAGGTGTTCCGGACCGGTACCCCAGGAAGGGACCAGATATGAAAACGCAACAAACCCATCCATGCGACACATCAAACTACGACATATTCGATAACTTGATGAACAGTAAGTAGGAAAAGTGTCTCAGACCATATCTGAACCGGTAGTGTCCCGGAACCGGTTCCGGATGTCCCGCTGGAAGTGGCTAAACATAAAAGTGAACTAAACCCATGCATGCGACATATCAAACCGTGGATTTTTCAATAACCTGATGTACGGTAAGAAGGAAAACATTCGGAAGGAACATATCGGAACCGGTAGTATTCCGGAACCGGTTCCAGATGTCCCGCTGGAGGTGGCCAAGTGTAAAAGTCAACCAAACCCATGCATGTGACATATCAAACAGTGGCTTTTTTGAGATCCTGATGAAAGGTAAGCTGGAAAATATTTTCAGAACATATTTGAACCGGTTGTGTTCCGGAACCGGTTCTGGGTGTCCCACCGGAAGTGACCAAATGTAAAATTGAACTAAAACCATGCATGCGACATATCATTACGTGGCTTTTTCGATAACCTGATGAACACTAAGCAGGAAAGCATTCTCATGCCATATCAGAACCAGTAGTGTTCCGGAACCGGTTGATGATGTCCCGCCGGAGGTGGCCAAGTGTAAAAGTTAATCAAACCAATGCATGCGACATATCAAATAGTGGCTTTTTTGATATCCTGATGCAGGAAAATATTCTCAAAACATATCTGAACCGGTAGTGATCAGGAACCAGTTCCGGGTGTTCCGCCGGATATGGTATCTAAATGACTTTTTAGGTAACCTGATGAACGATTAACAAGAAAACAATCATAGACCACACTTTGGAAAACCAATAGTGTGCCGAAACTGGTTCCAGGAAGTGCCCCGCCGGAAGTGGTCAAATGTAGAACGGAACCAAACGCATGCACGCAGCACAATTAGTAACGGCTTCTTCGATAACGCGAAGAACGGTCAGTAAGAAAATAGCCTCAGGACACATTTAAGACTACCGGTAGTGTTCCGGAACCAGTTTCGAGTGTCTCGCCGGAACTGGCGAAATGCACATATGAACCACACCATGTATGCGGTACATCAATTCGCGACTTTCTAGGAATGCTGATTAACAATTTGCATGAAACTAGTCGAAGACCACATCAGGGACAATCGGCAAGTGGTAAAATGTGAACCAAAAGTGACTTGGAAAGTGATAAAATGTGAAATTGAACCAAACCCATGCGTGTGATTGCTGTCAAATTACCTGGGTAAACTTTTATTACGAATAACTAGCTTGTAACGGGACTCGGGACGGCATAAATCTCGGATTTGATACTACCTCCGCTTAAGCGCCAGGCAAGCTATTTCTTGCCGCGAAGGAAGCGAGTTGTCTCACCAAAGAATCCCGACCCGGCTGCGAGACCTCAGGGCAGGTCCTAAATCGCGACCGCTGACCCACGACCGAAACCTTAGCACACGACCTCCAACGAACAGAAACAAACTATCAAAAGAAAAGCTATCAAACTGCAGGGTGGATAGGTTTCCTTTGTAGGTTTTCCTACCCAGAGCCTATTCTACTCGACCCGAACACCGAAATCTGAAATCACCAGTATTCTCTCATCCAATCACTTGAACTTACTAAAATTGCCAAAAGAGTTTATGCATTTGGTACCAAGTTTTACTAAAACTAATCTTTGAAAATGTGTGGTGCTATGTACATAATGATTTTAACTCTAGGGGGTTAGTATATACAATTTTGGGTAGCGCTTACTCGTTCTTTTCTCACTGTACGATCCTCTTTTCCTTTCTCCTTCTCCTTTCTGACAATGCGAATCTTTCCTTTACTCGCACGGAATCCTGCCACCGAAACACGTTCTCTTCAGGGTGTCACCTTTTTGATCGGGTAGCCTGCACGTGTGCGGTTTTATGCTTTCCGCGGCCCTCTCTCGGCGGATAGCGGCAACTGAACCACCATATGTTGCGTCACGTGGTGAACGTCACATCACCCCGTAGCGGTACGTTCGGACTAGTGGTGAATATCCGTCAACGGAGGTAACGGAGGTTGAAGGCTTGGCTAGAATGACCTGTCACTGGCAACATCGATGCTCGATGCTCGCGATGTTGTTATGCTGCACTGGCACAATGCTCATCGGCCCAACATGCTTCGACGAATATCGTCGGTGGCCGTGACTTTGGACGGTTACCACTACGTCCTAGGGGTGGACCTTCACTTGAAGGAAAGTCTTCAAGAGAATAATTTCAGGCATTAATTTTCGATTTTCGTTCACTTGAGCATATTATAGTTACCTGATTACTATTAAACGAGGATTCACAATAGCTTTCTTTCTTCTCGAAAAGCACGTTTTTCTAACCTGATATAAAATTAAACATTTAGCACATTTTCTCTTTTTAATTGGCAATTACAATCTTACTTTTCAGTTTTGGGATTCGCCCTCACTACTTTACACCAGAAATAATCCAATCATCGACTAGCTCTACAAAATTAATAGTTCAACTTTTTCTTCTATGTCGCACTGCCGTGTCTTAACTGTTCGGTGGTTTAGACTTAAGAGACTGGATTGTTCAGAATGTTGGACTTATGCCCTTGACCGACGATACCCGAGCTCGTAAATGTTCGGTGTTTTTCGTGTACTTCCTTTTAGGAACGCAAATCTTTAGTTTTGACCAGGCCTTTACTGTAGAATCGCAACTTATATGGGATCAGAGACATGGAACGCGGGTAAGCCTACACGGAAATAATATCATTTTGGGTTTCATTGCCATCTATATATTTTGTAATAAAAGGTTACATTAAAATACTGTAACCTCGTTACATTTCCCCCTACCGATCGGAAAAAAAATAAATGAAGACACTGAATTTATTTTTTTTTTCAAAAAAATAATTAGTTCTTGTTTGAGGTAGTTAAAATTATTGTTGATTTCTATTTTAACTGAGGAAACATTTGTGTTGCTGCATGTATACTTACTAATAGCTTATCTTTAATTATTGAATTATTTAGTTTGATTTTATTTTTACAGGTTATTTTTATTGCTTATTGACGTTTACTATCTGTACATAACTTTAAAAATCTCTTTACTAATTTTCCGAACCTACTGTGCCGTTCTAATGGGATACCATTGCTGAAAACTTGGCGTGACCGTTCATCACACCTAACCATAATAACGCGAAGCGTCGAGAAACCTCCCAACCATATCTTAAACAAACCAAAATCATTAATGGGACTATCCGGAAACCTCCGAACCAAACTCCAAATCTAAATAAATTGTTGCTGGAACTATCGCAGTTCCAAATGACATCAACCTACGGTATCCCCATTCCAACGGCCTCTACTGTATTCTGACTAATCGACCCGTCGAAATAATCGACGAAACTTTTGACATTTCTTACTGTCAGCTAACTGTGTGGTGAAAATGAAAATGAAAACAAAACCAAAGTGAAATGAAAACTAAGAATTGTTGAACTATTGTGAGTGGCAAAGAAGTTACTGGAACAAAAAAAAACAACTATGGCAGCTAGAAATCTGGAAAAAAATAGCAACTATTGCAGGAATCATGGAGGAGCAACTGTGTCAGCTACGTCTGTTGTTTGTGGTGCAAAATCTATTGAAAAAGTGAGTAACCAAACGGACTAAACTTCCAAAATTCGTTCAACTGTGAAACGGACTGATGTAAACAACCCGCCCACGCACTGAACAGATTAACGCAACGGAGTTCAAAGTGTATAGTGTACTTACTTCCTAATTGTGTAACTGCAGAATGCAGCGACTTAAAATGTTACTATTTACCGTGTTTACCTTCAGTGCCTGGTGGTAAACATCCAGTGTTTTCCTTCGATTGTGTGTATACATAGCTGTATTATTGTGAACTGAAGACTCGTTCGAAGTGTTTTTGTGTTGTGAAACTTTGTCCAAGGATATGTACGGGAAGAATCAAGGTTCGAACGACAGCCTGGTCATTGTCTGGCCCTACAGACTCGCACCGACTTCCAGCGTACTCTCCCTTCTCTGTTCACCTCGGTGAGCTCCGGGCTTGGGTGGTTAAGCTGGCTGATCGTTCTAGGGCAACCGATTATTCCCATGCATATTCCTTTACATAGCTCTATCAAATCCTCTAGAACTAAACGCTATTCTTCCGTTTTAGGTTGCAAGCAGTCCTAGAGGGGATCCATCGAGCCGCGAAGAGGAGATCGCTTGTAAGGACAACGTTATTGAAGCCAATCCCTCTCGCCGAACTCGGAGTTGCCAAACCGTAAGTTTGTGTTTTCTTGGTCTAAACCGTTGTAACTGTGCTCCTATTTGCAACAGACATAGCTTTGAAGAAAATGATCGAATTGATTACTTTTTCTGAAGATGCGTAGCATGGTAGACGCCTAATCTATTTCCTTGGAGATCTACCAAGTCGTAACATGCTGTACCTATCTTTCCTACCACTTTTGCCATCGAAAATGGATCAGCCAGTTTCGCAGAGAATTGCTTGCTTTTATTTGATTGATGGAAGTTCTTTTTCAAGACACTCTCCCCTATTTCGAACGACGGGAGTGTCTTGTTCGATCGCAAGTTATAATGTTTAGCATATCGATCATATGCTTTCTTTAAATTTGCTTTAACGGTCTCAAAGATCGCGCGCAAATTCTCGGTCATTAGCGAAGGTTCATATATGACATCAGTTCCTGCCTCCCTTATATGCTTATATTCAGCTCCTGAGCTTATATAGTTACGCCCATAGTTAATAAAGTAGGGGGTAAATAGCGTTGATTCATGGACAGCTGTCCTAATCGCTAACGCTACCTTATGTATATCTCTGTCCCAATCTTTATGATCGTCCTTTAAATATGAACGAATTGCCGCTCCTATTACCCGGTTAACCCTTTCTGTTGGGTTGTTTTCAGGGTGATAGTTTGCATTTCTCCAAAGCGTAACGTGATACTTATTTAGGAACTTTTCAAATTCTTTTGATTTGAACTGTACCCCATTATCAGAAATTACTATTTCTGGTACGCCGAACAGGAGGAATACCATGTTCTCTAGAAATGCAATCAAGGGCGTTGTTTTAGCATCCCTGAGCGGTTGTATCATAACAAACTTTGAGAATAAGTCCGTAACTACTAAAAGGACAGAGTTTCCCGCCTTGGACCTTGGAAACGGTCCGACAAAGTCAACGGATATCGTTTGCCATGGCATCGAGGCCAGTTTTTGTTTACCCATTAATGGTTTTGGGTTGGCATTAGGATATTTGGTTGTTTTACATGTTTCACAACCCTGGCAGTATTTTCGGACATCGTTCTCCATTGATGGCCAATAGAACTGTTCTTGAAGTTTTTTGTACGTCTTATTTCGCCCAAAGTGCATTGCATCGTGGGTGTCTTGGACTATTTTGAATCTCTGGTGCACGGGCGGCACAAATTTCCACTGAAATCTAGGGTCAATCAATTTAGATGGAACCAGCTTATAAATTTTGTCCTGATTTACCCGGAAATCTTTGTATTTTGCTTTGTTTGACAAAATGTTTTGCTTTAATATTTCATATTCGGGGTCTGTTACAGTAACATTGTCCACTGCTCTGGATAGCGCATCCGCGGTGACATTCAAAGCGCCCTTTCGGTATACCAGTTCGAAGTCGTACTGCTGCAATTTTAATGCCCATCTAATCAGTTTAGCTGATCCACCCTCGGCACTAATTTGGCGAAGCCAGATCAAACTTTGAGCATCTGTCACTACGGTAAATCTGGACCCTTCAACGTAGTGCCTGAACTTTTGAATGGCCAATATCACCCCCAGGCACTCTTTCTCAGTCGGAGCATATTTCCGCTGAGTTGCAGAGAGTTTTTTTGAGAAAAAAAGCTATGGGTCTCCTAAGTCCTTCTTGGATTTGAATCAGAACCGCTCCAACTGCTACGTTTGACGCGTCTGACTCAATTATAAAGGGACGATTGAAATCAGGGTTTGCTAGTACGTTCGGAGATACTAGTTCCGATTTTATTTTCAAAAAAGCTTCATCTGCGTCCTTAGTCCAGACAATCTTTCCTTTTGATTTTCTCAAAAGATCTGTAATAGGGGCTGTTAGGTCACTAAAGTGATCGATAAATTGTTTATAAAAGCTAACCATGCCACGAATCTCCTTACGTCCCTAGGAGTTCTGGGGACGGGGTACTCTAATATAGGTTGCACTTTCGAGCTGTCTATTGCTAGTCCAAGCTCGGATAACGTGTACCCTAAGTAGCTAATCTTCTTCTGGCAGAACTTGGATTTTTCTAGACTTATAGTGAGGTTTGCTCTGCGCAGCCTTTCTGCTACTATGCGCAAAAGGCGAAAATGTTCTTTTATATCATTAGAAGTGATAATAATATCATCTAGATATACATAGACGTATGGCTCCAAATCGAACCCGAGCACTTTGTTCATCAGTTTTGTCTGTGTAATTGGGGCGCCTTTGAGCCCGAAAGGCATAACTTTGAAACGAAACAGTTGCTTCCCCGCTCTGAAAGAGGTATAGTCTCTGCTAGATTCCTCCAACGGGATTTGCCAATAGGCCTTTGAGAGATCGATTACGGTGAAATATTTCGACTTCTCAATTCGACCCAGGATTCCAAGCATATCCGGAAAGGGGTATGCTTCATTTTTAGTGATTTCGTTAATTCTGCGGCAATCTAAGCAAATTCGCCATTCCCCTGACGATTTCTTAACTGGCAACAGTGGGTTACACCATTCTGCAGTCGACTCCTCTATAATGTCTAGCTCCAACATTCTTGCTACTTCCCTATCAACCTCCTTTTGAAAATGAGGCGAGCATCGATACTGAGGGGGCTTTTTAGGTTGAGCCCCATCAATCAACTCGATTTTGTGGGAGCATAGATGGGTTCTTCCCAATTGACCATCATTGGTATTTTTGAATAATTCAATTATTTGACTTAGCTCATCCCTTTCATGTTTTGTTAGCGTATGCTCTGTTCGAATATCAGCTATATTTTTGTTTTCCTCTTTCTCCACAAACGGAAGATCTAATGAACTATCCTCAATCGATTCCTCTTCTATCATTGATGGTCCGTTCGGCTCTACCGTAAATACAATTAGTTCCTCAGGTTCTGCAAAAAATGTTTCAATCATGTTCACCCCCTGGTCGGTTATACTTCCAATAGGTCGTATTCCGGTTTCATTTACCACTGCTGGGGCAATTCCAAAAGCATTCCAGAAATCTATTCCTAGAATAAGGGTTTTTGAAATTTCTGGAATCAAGAGCGTTGGAATGACCTTAGTGCTTCTCTGGAATGTAAAGGGGATCTGAATAACACCTTCACAATTAAGGGGTGTCTCATCTGCGGTCTTAACAATCAAATTTATTGGTTGAATTTTGAGCCGGTGTTTTTCTACGATTTGTTTAGAACTAAGGATGCTCACACTGGCTCCTGAGTCCAGTAGTGCCGTTATCGGAGTGCCTAGAACTTCGACCTTAATGTAGGGACATCGATTGGGTTTTGTACTTATTTGGAATGCTGTGGCGTATTTTGAATACGACAGCCCCAAATCTTGAGTCTCTATTCTTGAAGACACCTCATCTGGGGAGTTTTTTAAAACTTCAGAAGGATCACTCCCTACGATCGATCTGGACTCTCGTTTTCCTGGGTTTGAGCTGGGAAACGATGACTATTTGGACAATTTGCAGTTACAAAATTCATTTGTCCGCATAGGTGGCAAAAAATTTGCTTTTGCTTGTCGCAGTTCCGCCAAAAATGGCCATACTGTCGACAATTCCAACATAAAATGTTGACCTGATCGTCTTTTGGAACTTTCGGAATAGCGCCTGTAGACTCTCTTGGCCTTTCTTCTACTTTCCTTCGCCGTATGGCTTGACCTATCGCGTTCAGTTCTTCCTCCTCTTGTTCGTCATATTGACCGTCTATTCCCTGTTCTGTGTCTTCAAGGCTATTGATTTGATGAGGCCTGCTCTTTGGAAAGCTATTGTAGCTTCGGTACATCGATTTGTCCAACTGATGGCAAATGGTGACCAGTTCGTCAATTCTTTCAATCCTATAAAGCGTCAGAAAAGGTTTATAACTGTCCTTCATGTTCTCAGTTACGATATCTAATTTTCGCTCTTCAGGCATTGGCTTGGTCAGTTGCTGAGCAAGTTTTTCAATGGCCGAAACAAATGCAACGAAGGTTTCATGCGGTAGTTGCCTTCGGTCCAAAATTTGACGCTCAATGACTTTATCTATATTCGGTTGCTCGAATCGCAACCTAAGTTTGTGCTTGAAGCTAGCCCAAGTACCAAATTTATTACAGAAGGTGAAGTACCATTCCTCCGCTTCTGACCCTTCCTTAAAAAAGAAATTGGCCTGACTCAACAGCTCGGCCTCTGTAACTCGGTTATTTAAGGCCAGTGTTTCCACTCTATTCAAAAATTGAGTGACTGTAGGTCCTCGGGCATCACCGCTGAAGTTAATACGCCATTTACTAATAGGAACCTGCCAACGATTGCGTGAATCGAAACTCGGTCTGTTGTGCTGCACTGGTTCAAAATCACCGGCAATCGAAACATGTGATGCTACTGAATTTGGATGGTAGTCATTCCGTACTAGCCCTCTATGTGGCCGTACTGGTGCATTGGGTGGCGGTGGTGGAGTAGACATTGGATGTGGCGGTGGTGTAGCAGGGGGTGGTGGAGGAAAATTTGGAGTTGATGACCTCTGGTTATTTACCATTGGTGTCAGTTTTTCCATCAATGCAGCCATTTGCTCCGATAGAGCCTGCTGTATATATTGATTAATCTCTTGTTTCAAAGTATCTATCTGATTTTTGGGGAGGATTTTTGAGGTATCCTGTTCCTTTCTACAAGGTAACAAAGGTTCTTGAGTCCGAACTCTTTGTTGCGTTGACGTTTCACGAAATTCTTCAAAAAGCAAATCTAAGTGTTCTTCAAACCCTTCACTCTCCCCCAAATCATTGCCTCCAACCGCTTCATCGAGCAAATTGTTTCCTAATTGCAAATCTCCTATGAACGGAGTATCTGACGCTGGGTTTTGGGTTTGTACAGTATATAACATCCCTTGTCCCATTCCAGACAGACCTGACACATTGACGTTGTCATTTGGTTCACTTGTTTGTAGAACGCTCCGTTCAGCTATATTCGAAAAATGTAATTGGACATTTTGTGGGGGCTGACTGCATCTGTGATCAATTAAGCTCCCGTAACGATCAAGTAAGTCCTCAATTTCATTCACCAGTTCCTCTTTCATACGAACTTGCTCTCTTGTCATCGCATTTGCTCGAATGGTTCTCAATCTATAGTGCCTAAGTCGAGAAATGAGTTTTTGTTCGGGGTAAAACTGGATGACATGCTTAATGTCCTGAACCTTTGCTTTGACCGTGTCATATTCTTGGGCGATGGATTTCTTCACCCTGAAAATTTTCTGCTTACGTATCTCTTCCAACTGAGCATGTCTCAGCTTCTGGCGTTTTTCCTGAACTGATTCATTAATTGGCAAGCATCTCAGTTTCAATTCGTAATCAATTTCATCTTCTAACAAATCATTTGGATTAATATAATAATCCAATTTTTCAAAATTTTGGCCCTCCATTTTATTGATTAATATTTCTTTTCACTTTCAGATCACACTCGCTGAGTCAAAACGGTTTAAGAAGAATATATATGAAGTAATTATGTACAATCTAAAACGTAATTATGTGAAAAAAAAAATTATGAAAAAAATAGAAATATAAGTTCAAAAATTCAGTATAATGCAGCAAAACAAAACTAAACCTAATTCTTACCGTAATCCGAAAAAAAACAATCAAAATTATATCCAAATCCAACTAAACCTCAATCATCAAATAATTCAATTCTTACTCAAACTTACTATCTACTGTACAAGCTTATTTCAAAAACCGTTGGTTGGGCGCCAAATGTAACGGGACTCGGGACGGCATAAATCTCGGATTTGATACTACCTCCGCTTAAGCGCCAGGCAAGCTATTTCTTGCCGCGAAGGAAGCGAGTTGTCTCACCAAAGAATCCCGACCCGGCTGCGAGACCTCAGGGCAGGTCCTAAATCGCGACCGCTGACCCACGACCGAAACCTTAGCACACGACCTCCAACGAACAGAAACAAACTATCAAAAGAAAAGCTATCAAACTGCAGGGTGGATAGGTTTCCTTTGTAGGTTTTCCTACCCAGAGCCTATTCTACTCGACCCGAACACCGAAATCTGAAATCACCAGTATTCTCTCATCCAATCACTTGAACTTACTAAAATTGCCAAAAGAGTTTATGCATTTGGTACCAAGTTTTACTAAAACTAATCTTTGAAAATGTGTGGTGCTATGTACATAATGATCTTAACTCTAGGGGGTTAGTATATACAATTTTGGGTAGCGCTTACTTGTTCTTTTCTCACTGTACGATCCTCTTTTCCTTTCTCCTTCTCCTTTCTGACAATGCGAATCTTTCCTTTACTCGCACGGAATCCTGCCACCGAAACACGTTCTCTTCAGGGTGTCACCTTTTTGATCGGGTAGCCTGCACGTGTGCGGTTTTATGCTTTCCGCGGCCCTCTCTCGGCGGATAGCGGCAACTGAACCACCATATGTTGCGTCACGTGGTGAACGTCACATCACCCCGTAGCGGTACGTTCGGACTAGTGGTGAATATCCGTCAACGGAGGTAACGGAGGTTGAAGGCTTGGCTAGAATGACCTGTCACTGGCAACATCGATGCTCGATGCTCGCGATGTTGTTATGCTGCACTGGCACAATGCTCATCGGCCCAACATGCTTCGACGAATATCGTCGGTGGCCGTGACTTTGGACGGTTACCACTACGTCCTAGGGGTGGACCTTCACTTGAAGGAAAGTCTTCAAGAGAATAATTTCAGGCATTAATTTTCGATTTTCGTTCACTTGAGCATATTATAGTTACCTGATTACTATTAAACGAGGATTCACAATAGCTTTCTTTCTTCTCGAAAAGCACGTTTTTCTAACCTGATATAAAATTAAACATTTAGCACATTTTCTCTTTTTAATTGGCAATTACAATCTTACTTTTCAGTTTTGGGATTCGCCCTCACTACTTTACACCAGAAATAATCCAATCATCGACTAGCTCTACAAAATTAATAGTTCAACTTTTTCTTCTATGTCGCACTGCCGTGTCTTAACTGTTCGGTGGTTTAGACTTAAGAGACTGGATTGTTCAGAATGTTGGACTTATGCCCTTGACCGACGATACCCGAGCTCGTAAATGTTCGGTGTTTTTCGTGTACTTCCTTTTAGGAACGCAAATCTTTAGTTTTGACCAGGCCTTTACTGTAGAATCGCAACTTATATGGGATCAGAGACATGGAACGCGGGTAAGCCTACACGGAAATAATATCATTTTGGGTTTCATTGCCATCTATATATTTTGTAATAAAAGGTTACATTAAAATACTGTAACCTCGTTACAAGCTCTAAATTAGTTTTTTTTAGATTGTACGATTTGTTTCTGAACACAAATCCTGCAGATATTGAGGTGATACGAATTGATAGCTTGTTCATTTCACGTTTGTTGGCTTCCAAAGTTCACTGCAGTTGATCACCAAACGGATCAGGTGTCAGATACCACCAAATTTTAACTTCCGGAAGTAGCAGCTGCACGAGGAGCCGCTGCGGGTATGAGTAACAGCACAATATCGGATCATTTGTATTTACAGTGTATTACACTGTGACATTTGATCATTTTTAAATTCGACAAATGCCGAAAGAGCTAAGTACGAATTAAAAAGTGTCGTAGTAAAGAGTGATGAATACGAGGGGTTTGACAGTGCATCAAATAGCAGCTTTTTTGATAACAGGTAGTAGGTTACCTACTAAAGGTGAACGTTAGCAATGAAATAGTCTCAGACAATATTTGGGAGACCCGGTAGTGCTCCGGAACCTGTTCCGGTGAATCTATGACAAAAAGTCGAAAGACATAAGGTCGAAGGACAAATGGTGCAAGGACAAAAAGTCGAATGGACAATAGTTTTAGTAGATCAAGTTACCAGTTGGTGTGTCTCACTTATAAGGCTTCGACTATTAATTGGTCCTTCGACCTTCTGTCCTAAAGCCGTTCCGGTACCGCATCGAAAGTAACCAAATGTACCATCCAACACATCACATTACGGCATTTTTATTAACCCAAGAAACGGTTAACTAGAAAATAGGCTCATACCACATGAGAGACTACCAGTAGGGTTGCACAACCAGCGTTTGGTGCTTCGGAAAACGGAAAGATTGTGAGAACATATCGACAAGAAAGGCACTATCACCACTAGGTGGATTAATTAAGGTTTTTTGAGTTTTTTTCGCTTAATTTGATTTGGAACACATTCTGAATATGCTAATTACTAAATAGATTACATTATTTGAGTGCAATTCAATTTTAGCAATCATTCTCTTGAGGACGCATTTTACACAGACTCTTCCTTTAAACGACTGATGCGTCATTTCATTATCGAACTTGCCAAGGACGACCCCACCACGTGCAAGCCTCGGTCCGTCAATGAAGTGTGGGCGTAGCGTGGATTTTTTTTATAGACGATTAAACAAATGAAAACCAATATCATATGATGCCATGAGGCAGCGCAATTTTACGTTCGGTTGCGCCAGGACCGGTCGCTTCCTAGAAGTGTATTCAAATTTAGTAGCTACAATTAACGGAAGTCGTTTGGATGTGGACGGCAAAGTCAACCTTTAACTTTTCCCTAACGTAGAACATCAAAAAGTATGCCAATCGAAATTCTTTAAAATGAATTTGCTGGACTTCCATATAATACTAGTGAGTCACTCCAACTAAACGTGCACAGCCCAACATAATAAACGTGCACAGCCTTCATTTTACGCGCAGCTCGAACGCGAGTACGACCGCTGCCCAAGCCACGACGTCAAGATCACCATAGGAGATTTTAACGCTCAGGTAGGCCAGGAGGAGGAATTCAGACCGACGCTTGGAAAGTTCAGCGCCCACCAGCAGATGAACGAAAACGGCCTACGACTCATTGATTTAGCCGCCTCCAAAAATATGGCCATACGTAGCACCTTTTTCCAACACAGCCTCCCTTATCGTTACACCTGGAGATCACCACAGCAGACGGAATCTCAAATCGACCACGTTCTGATTGACGGACGGCACTTCGCCGACATTATCGACGTCAGGACCTGTGATGGTTAAACTGCGCCCAAAACTCTCCGTCATCAACAATGTACGGTACCGGCGACCGCCATGATACAACCTAGAGCGACTAGAACAACCGAATGCCGCCTAAGCATACGCGCAGAATCTGGAAGTCGCGTTGCCATACGTGGCGGTGGTGTCGTTGAATACTTGCTTAAAGCGGTCTGCCAGCAAGTTACTATTAGTCAATTTGGATTCTACATGAACTAATGTCTCTTAATAATAAATTACTTTTGAGGAATAAACACAATTTTTCATTTTTTCGAAGCTTTTTTTTAGTTTTTATTAATGTGTATTTAATGTGTATTTTAACTTAAATGCTAATTCTACACTCTTTTCGAAGCTTATTTTTAAGCTGAATAGCGTTCCTTTCAGCGTTACAAGTGTACTTTTTGTGAACTCAAGTTCGGTTAATTACATAAAAATAGAGCTTAATAGAAACCTATTCATCTTCCTTCGAATAGCTGATTAACCCCAAACATGCTATTTTAACCGAACTTGTGGTTGCTTGGGTTGCTTGTGGTGGGAGGTCAGCTGAAGGCGGTTGAGGTGGTAAAGCGGTGCCTAGCAAACCAGTTAGAAATGACAGATATAAGAGAGGTACAGGCGTTTCTCGGCATGAGGATTGACCTGGACTTAGAGAGACGGATTCTTCAGATCAGTCAATGAGGTTTTCTGAAGAGTTTGCTACGACGTATCAACATGCACGAGTGCAAGGCTGCATCTACACCCATTGAGTGCCATCTGCGACTAAAGAAAGGGGAAGATGCTGGGCGTACTGATAAACCGTACTGAGAGCTTATCGGTTGCCTAACGTGTACGTGACACTGACGTCTAGGCCGGACTTGTGTGCAGCGGTTAGCTACCTGAATAAGTTCTAGAGCTGTCCCTCAGAGGTGCACGCGAAAAGAGTGCTGCGGTACATTCGGGGAACGCTGGATTTGGGACTGGTGTTCTCGGCGGAGGAATCGGCATCGGAAATCGAAACATTTATAGATGCGGATTGGGCAAATGACCCTGTCGATAGGCGTTCGCTTACAGGATTCGTTTTTCAAGTTCATGGATCGACTGTTAGCTGGTTGACCAGGAATCTCACTATTTTCCACAGAAGCAGAGCTGGTGGCCCTGAGCATGGCTGTTCGTCACGGAATTTGGCTGGAGCGTCTACTGAAAGATTTGGATGTTGAGCCGGAGCATCCGGTCGTGTACCACGACGATAATCAATCTACGATCAGGGTGGTCGAAGAAGAACGTTATACCGGTCGCTTGAAATACGCCGACTTTGAGTATCGGTTCGTCCGCGAAGAGATTCAGCGGGCGGCGCATATAGCGGTTCGTTACATCCATACGGCGAGCAGGTAGCGGATATTATGACGAAAGGGTTGCCAGTAAGTTGGCAATATCTGAACCCTGTCTGTTCGACCTAAGCGGCCGAACCCACCAAGCGATGAGCTGTCAACCCAAAACACGAGCGTAACGGTGTGCGGGCCTTGTCAATCAAACTTGTTCAGTTGTGTTCCTAACATTGTCAATGTAATATTATCGAAATAAAGCAAAGTTACTTTTCTTTTAAGTTCGCGTGTTCCCCGTATTGTTTCCGGTATCACTGCCAATCTAAATCCCATTTAAACTTTAGTAAGACTCGAACTTCCCTCGCAAACAGTCAACGCGAAGGGAACGGTTCACAAAATCTTCAATTGGACATCTCCTTCCTTTAAAGGTAGCATGACTGTTGATCTATCTACCCTGTACCGATGAACCAAACCCAAGTGCAATCCTACACCGTTAGAGCATGGTACTAACGCCACATAGCTTCGTAATTACGATCCATTACATTTTCAAGAATCGAAAACGATTCCGAAACGGATGACAATGCCGATACGGACGGTTTGCCAGTGAAGAAGGCTGGAGAGCGGGAGCGGCTGCTGCTACAGCTGGCTTCTGCATAGCGTACGTACATATACATATAAGTGATAAGGTATGGGATAAGGAATGGGATCGGAACGGGATTGTATCCTAATCAAGGAAGAAACATTACCGTTACGTGGGTGGGTTTGTAAACGACTTACAATTAAATTGGAGAACTCATGATAAACATCGGTAGACGTAGTGCAAGAGATACAGGTGTAATATTTGAAAATCCCGAGCAGAAGAAAATAACAAGTGAATAACATATCAAGGTATTTATCTTAAATACTACCATACCTTGACATGCCCTTCATTAGGTGGTAATAAGAGGCAAAATAACAAAAATGAATACCAAAGTTTTGTATAAATAACACCTAGAAGTCTTAATATTTCAATAATGAATGCATACCTAAATTCTCAAGTGCTGCATTTGTTATTCCAAAGTTATTGAATAACAAACTAATAACATTTCTTATTATTAATGTTTTATTTGTTCGATGACTTCATGATGTAATAGCAAATCTTGTTCTTCGGTTATGTTCACTACTAAAACAACAAATACTACATCAATACCAAACGCTGCTCAAATACCTCCAACTGTTATTGTGATGTTCTCATTACATTTCGTAGAATAACGCAGCAATAACAATTTTAGGTATTAGAGCACATGTTGCTCTTCGCATGGTATTTGTGAGATATGCCCTTCTGCTCGGGATGAATTGAACGTATGAACCTGGTTTGAGTGTAGAGAGATGCTGAGGCTGATAAATGTATCAATCGGTAGCCCTCTAATTAAATGGAAGGTGACGTGAAGCGACTGTTGCGTTCTTATTCCCTTGTGGATCGGAAACGGTCACCAGACTCGCTATGGTCTGCTTAGTGGGGCCATTTCCAACACAATATTTACTTCTCCATCGTTTTTGCTTAGAATGGACGTTAAAATATTTAGCTTGACTGGTAGCTTGAGCTAGAACTTGATTGTAGTATCGTTAGACCAGCTACACTCACAAAACGAATCAATGTCCTGTCGGCGATTATGCAAGCATTTTCAGTGTATCAGTGTTGTTGATCTTCTATTTTAGGCGATAATGACGCCTGCCACGTCAGGTTGCAGGTCAATGTGGGGAAGGGGAAGGAAGTGATTATTGCAACCATTTGTATCCATATCAGACCGAATATACCTCTGCGGCTGCACAAGTTCATGCGGATGTAGAAGGGTTGGTGGGATATGGTTGGCAGAGGATTCACACATTGGTGCGTGGATGCCAGGCAAAAGGTGATAGAATTGTGTGTTTTGTTATTTTGAAGATGTGCGGCACAGTTCGCACGATTGCATAACTCGTAGGCATTATTTGATAGATACTGTGTAGTAAAAATTGGAAGATGGGGAAGCGGTTGTTTTATCCCGTTTCTGTTCTAGTGAAGACGAACCAGCCAAGGGCTGAAAGTCTCTCAAAAAAAGATAAATCAATCAATCAATCAGATAAATCTGTTCTAGTGATGGCTATGACGAACATATGAATGTACATGAATTGTATATGTAGAGAGGAGGAAATATATAGAAAGATACAAAGTAGGAGGAAAGGGACGGGCCAGAGATTGAACCCAGGACCTTCTGCATACGAATCAGAAGCGGTAGCCACTAGAAATATTTAGCTTGAAAGAAGGAGAAACAAACTCAATTCAGAATGCAAGTAGAAGTTCGTGGGGAAATTTGAGTATTTAGTGAATTGAGAGAGTGTTTCCCTTGCCTGCGTGAGGTCCAATCAACTGTTAACGTATGTTTTTGATGATTGCTTGAATTCAGATCCGTTAATATCGAACATGTTGTACTAGGACGAAACAATGTAATTCAATTTGTCCACAACTTCGGCGAGTGAGACCTGGGTTGTCATATTACCAAAAATTGTAAGGTCCAATAAAACTGAACTACGCGTTTTACTACTTAAGTTTTGCAATGAGCTCTGTTTCATAAATTTAACAGTTCTTAGTTAGTCCAGACAAAACTATCAATACTCAGGGTTTATGAGTGAGGTAGCCCGGATTTTTTAATTATTTTTATTACCATTATTATATCGCCTGCCTTATCAGCAATATGTATTTCAATTATTTGTCACAGTAATCGAAGCGCCGATAACCCATTCAATTGTAGGTATACAGGTCACCGACACATTTCCGTATTGGTATCGTCGCTGGAATACGATCCGCCCACGGGACGGTAAAATTCCGACCTGGGCCAACGATTTCAGTCGTAAACTGGTTTGATAACGGTCCGCCGGGCCGGCCTGCACTTTGAATTGAGGCCTGCCTAGGACGGAATGGAACGGTGGCATATCGGCGGGATATCTTTCATTCCGCACCATCAATGCCAAAATTGGAAGGTATTTGGACGCATACACTTCCGGTACTGAGAGAGAGAGAGAGAGAGAGAGAGAGAGAGAGAGAGAGAGAGAGAGAGAGAGAGAGAGAGAGAGAGAGAGAGAGAGAGAGAGAGAGAGAGAGAGAGAGAGAGAGAGAGAGAGAGAGAGAGAGAGAGAGAGAGAGAGAGAGAGAATGGAGGGTTTCAATAAATTCAAGGAGTGGGAGCTCAGTACGATGATTATTCAGAGGGAAGCCCTGCCCAAGAGGCGGTTTGTCGATTCATTGGATTATTGCCATTATATTGGTTTATCGCTTATTTGGGTTTACCTGAGCTGGTTGGTGTTGATGTGAAAAGGATGAAGTTGGTGACCCGGAAAATTTGGTTATGTTTTGATGGTCGTGCGAAACTCGTAAGATAGGACGACTCTTTGGGGCCATTGGGTAGAATTATCGCCATTACGATTTATGTATGTCTAGAAGCAGGTAAATGGAACTGCTATCGGAAATAGGAATTCGTTGATACGCCCCAAAACAGTTTCCTATACGTATCGTGACCGAATTACCTCAATCGATTAGGCAGTTTACGGCACTAGGTTGAAATGGTTTGTTTGGTTACCGTATCTATACTCGTAATCAGTTGTCCTAAATTTTTATCTTTATTGAAAAAGAAAACTTCATTCATTTTGCCAATTTCACCCTTGAACGAGAAAAGTTTGTTTTGCTTGCTCAACAGCAATGAAGTTAAAAGAGTCATCAACTGTGAATACGTAGTTGTACTATACCAACCGGGTATTTCTTGGCAATAGTTGTCGTTGGTGTTACTAAGGGGGAGAAACGCTTTCTGACAAAGCCTCTTAGCCAGCGAAGGATTGATCTGGGTTTCAGAACACTGGCAACACTCAATATAAATCAAATGTGCAGGTTTACCGTTTTCTTTCAATTTGTATATTAGAAATGGCTCTAAGTAAATGCGTCAAATGAGTGCTAGGAAATACCCAGAACCCGTCCTACTTACACCAATGGTATTAGAGGCCTTTCGTGCCGTTGTTATCCGATAGCAGTCAGAGCCAGATATAATTTATGACCGACATTACGTGTCCGGATTAGAGTAAGAAAAATGCCAATCAGTGGGGAAAGTAATGTCCAAGTGAGGAGACCCTCTGAACCTGCATGTCAACATCCATAATCGTTGATCTCGTGTGGTTCTTCCCGGCGGCGTGGCGGTGTTGAGCTTGAGCTATCTCTGGTTGGGCGGGCCAAGCCGGCCACAACTTGATCCCACTTCTGGCTGACGTCGATGTCGATTGCTTCCGGAGAATCGCCACTCGTCGTGGTGCGTTTTCCTAGCGATGACCGGTTCATTGCAGTAATTCCATAATTTACGACCGATAAAAAGTGAGAGTCAAAGTCAGTGTTCGTTCGATGATGATGGGTTTTCCTTTTGGCACAGACTGATGGCAATGTTCTCCAGGGTTGAGGTTTTCCATTGTTTTCTTCCTCTTTATCTAATTGGATGTGTGACGGACAGCGGTTTTGGTGGTATCAGCGGAAGACGCTGACATTGGGGGTGTTCCAAATATTAAAGTCAAACAGACCTTGACACACGATTTCCACACCGAATATGGGACACGTGCCGAAGACGAACGGAAACACTTGTCTGCTGCTTTTAGGAAGATTTAATGAAACGTGTAACATAATGTCAATCTTAGATGAAAGCGCATAATTGCTTCCTTTCGACAGGAGGAGTTCGGCGAAAAACGCACGTGACAAGAAAGTAATTAGCAAAATTGGTCTCAGATGCGTGTTGTCTGAGCAACTGAGTGTGACATGGACTGAAAAATTTATATTCTATGAAATGGGGCTCCTCTCGGAATAAGTGTCATATATAAATGGCAACAAAACAGTAGTGCTTGTTAAATTACATATGCCATTTTATAAATATGAGATTGAAAACAACAGAAGGAAAGGTTAGACAAAACCAGCACATGTGATATGTTCATTAAGGTGGTCCAAAAAATCGTTTTTGTTCCGCATCGTTAATTTGATTCATAATCAAAATCTAATGCCTCTTTCCAAAATTTGAACTGATTTTGTTGAAAATTAAGACTGCTCAAGCCCTTCATAGTTTTTATAGAACATTTTCAACTGAACGCACGTATCGCGTAGATGCGACCTTTTTTCAATTCAAATGAAATTTTGCTCATGTATGAGATTCTATCTAAAAATATTTTCCGTGTTGTTTGTCTTGCAATATATTTTATCAATTTTCTTCAATATTTTTTTTAAAAAGTGCGTACCAAAGAAGTTTCTAAAAGATTTGCCTGAGAAATTTTAAAAGCAATTGCGGAATAAACAAAAAAAAAAATATATAGCTGGTTACATACCTAGGAATTGCTGGAATTCGCTGTATATGATTTGTGAATAAATAAGTACCGTAAAACGGGGTAACTTTAATAGTTTTTCATCGAATTTTGTTAATATTTTTCCATGTAACAGTATTTCTCCGATACTTTTTCAAAACGACGTATCAACATAGGATTTGCGTGTATTATACGTCGTTTTGAAAAAGTATCCGAGATTTCCCCTACTCTTATATTTTTAAAACAAGTACTGCGGTATCAGTTATCAATTGCAATTGAAAGATTCGATGATTTTAAATATATTGAATGACTTTTAGTTTTCCACTTGAGCGGGAATCAGATTTTCATTTTGGGGTAACTTTGATAGTGCCGTGAAAAACACATCGAAGCTTAAAAAATAATCACAGATTGAAATCTTAGAAGTACGAACATGATAAGAGAAGCCTAGTGAAATATATCACATAGATTTTTTTTATCAAAACATTGTTTTTGTACTAAATTCTACATATAAACATGAGTTTGTGGAGTGCTGAGTAAAAACACATATGATTACATGCTATTTATGGTGAGTTTTCTTCTTTTTCGGGTAGTTTTTGAATGTTTTATTAACAAATTTTGAACAACATAGATTTATCTACATGAAATTACAAGGGCATTGCATAGTTTTAGGCGTTTATCAATGTATGGAGATTGATGCCCCAATTCATAGGCGCCAACTTAGGGGGGGCAAGCATGGTTTTGCCCCCCCCCCCCAATATTTGGCAATTTTTCGATTTTCCCATACAAAATCATACATAAATCAGAAAAAAGCAGGCTTTGCCCCCCCAATAATTTGACCAAGTTGGCGCGTCTGCCCCAATTTATAAAATGGCTTCCATTTCGTAAAAACACACTTCGTTAAGAGATTCAAAGGCCAGATTTGGAATCTACTATGATGGATCTTCCAAGAATAAATAGCCATTCATTGAAAAAATAGCTGAAACGAAGTCGTACAGCAGATTGTAGTCCATGGGCGAGTGCGGACGTCCAAAAATTTTTGCTGTCTTATTTTTCGCTTTCAACTATTGATTTTTGCAAAATTAGTTATTTGTGCCGATTACAAAATCCACCGAAGGTTTACCGTCTCGCCGCGTTTCCTCATTCCGTGTAAAGTGGCATCGCGTAAAGAATCTCCGGTCCGATCGTAAAAACCCCCGTGTCAAAAGGAAGAATGTGTTTGCTCCCGTACTCCTGCTACTTGGAGCAGTCTGTTGCCACGCCTATTCCTAGCCTAAAGCTGCTGTTCGTTTGCATGTGCACTTGAACAGGGAGCATTGTTTTCCGCGCTGGTTTCATCCGGGTTCTAATTCCGGATAAAGTATTTTTACATTTTGGTGCTCTCACGCCTTCTGTGGGTGATCACAGTGAACGCAGAAAGAAGTGTCCAGAAAAGGGAAGAAAAAAATGAAGACCGCTAAAGTTTTTTCCAAACATCGCTCAAAACCGACAAGAATAGTTTATCCAGACTATCAGGGTTGTTAGGCTAGTTTCGAGAGGAAGAGCTGATACCAAGAAGCAGCAGCATGAACTGGATACCATTGTGAAAAATTGCAGAAGCCCGATTCCTTGTTAACACGGAGGTACAGCAGTTTCCAGATAAATGGGTGAGACCGTTTGAAACTACGTTTTCTCTCTTTCCCATAAGGAGGCATTTATAAACTTCGAAAACTAATTTTTAGTAACGTAACGTTTGCTTTGCACCCAGTTTGTTTCATTTCAGAGAGCGAGTAAAGGCGCTTAAGCCTAGGCATAAGGGCCAAGACACGTACTAAATACCTGTGTTCCATCCCAGGAAGCCAAGGACCAAGGGGTGACATTAACCTTATTAGCATCGTCACCCCCATCGATTTTCACGTACTTTGTTTTCTAAAAAGCTGAGCGATTGGTACGAGATGTCCCCGCTCAATGGCTTTATTGTAAAACCAATAACGCTGCACAGTAGGCCTGGCCGCTTTAATGCTTGTAATGCATGCATTTCCGATGTACTGCAAGCATTAATAATGACAAGAAAAATGGTAGAATTAGTCGATTCTATCATTTTCCAGGATTCTTTCAATGAATGGCTGTGTATGTGTAGACTAGACTAGGCTAGAAACGAAGCCGTACAGCAGATTGTTTGAAGAAGTTAGGGAATGTCCATAAATTACGTCACGCAAAAATCGACCATTTTCAACCCCCCCTCCCCCCTATGTCACACTTTTTGTATGGGACCTCTAAAATTTTTGTATGGGTTGTCACACTTTTCTGAACCCCCCCTCCCCCCTCAAAGCGTGACGTAATTTATGGACGTTCCCTTAACAAATGACAAATATATCAACAATTTTAATTTTTGACTCAAAAAGTTTAGTATAAACTCGGTTCAAGTAAAAATACGTTTAAGATGGACTTTCATATGCATAGTTTTGATCTACGTTTGCCTTTTTCTTAATTGATTGAAGCAATCATAGTTATAAGATAAACTATGCAATGCCTGTCGCACTATCAAAGTTACCCGCATTATCAAAGATACCCCGTTTTACGGTACCCTGAATTTTAACTTTTCTAAAATATCAAATGCATGAGTTGCTATGGGAAAAGCGAACTACAATTTTCTTCGTTCATGGGGTTTTTAAGATAGGGTGTTTTGTAAAGTTAGGCTTGAATTAGATTTTGAACAAGTTTTCATATTATGATAATCGATCCCATAATCTTTTCTAATTCATTCTCTTTCTAAGAAACACCATGTATTTAATATGCAATATGCAGATTAAATACATGGCAATATGCAGATTTGAAATGGATGAGACCTATTTTACGTCCAACCTTTTCTAGAATACACATTATACATACACTCCAGTGCAAAAGTTTGGGGTCACCCCCTCAAAAACATGGACATGTTTTTCGGTCATATCTTAGTCATCTTTCATTTAATCCACTCGTTCTTAGACTCTATCGAAAGATAAAGAGTTAGATTTGATTCGTAGGTACTTTTCACCAAGTTCATATGAAATTTTTAGAACAAAAAGTTTACCTAAACTTACATGTTTTTCCTAAATCTGCACGAACAATTTTTTTCCGTGTAATTCAAAATTGGGTCGACCAAATTTTAAAATTAAAGTTGTATTAGAACCCTATTTCTATCCTCTTTAAGAGCCATTCATTATATTTTAGCGGAAAAATTCATAACATAATTTAAATTATCGAGTTATTAGGTTTACAAGTCACCGTGCAAAAGTTTGGGGTCACCTTTCTAATGAAGTCTGAGTCGGATTTTTATTTAAATCGTCATTTTATTGGTGCAACTCCAATTCCTTCTATGATAGTTGAAAGGCAAGACATTGAAATGGTTATGAAAAGTTCATAAACTAAGTTCTAGACTAAGTTAAGATCGAAAATGGTATATAAAATCCATACTAAATCAGCTAAGTTTGTTATACAGGGTGTTAGGTTCCTGAGTGCAAACTTTTCAAAGGGTGATAGAGGTCCATAAATGGCGAAAAAAATTGTTCTACGCATATGGTCAAATCTCAACCGTTACGTAGTTATTGAACTTCGCATGTTTCGCCTTAACTGGCAATAACATGAAAATGGTCAAACTTATCGAAGTTTTTATACTCTTATTCGAAAGAATATTGAATTTTCTATCAAATGGTATCTTTGAATCGATTGGTTTAGTTAAATAACTAAGTTTTCTAGAGCAAAACAGCTAAAAATAGTGTATTTTTATTGGTTTTTGTCAATTATCTTTGAAACATGCATAATAAATTAAAATTCTTTCTTAGACAAAGTTTTGGCCCCTGTTCCTCTCTACAATTCGTTTTTTGACACCAAACGTCTAGCTCTTATCGTTTTCTTGCTATTTTGATTTAAATGTGCGGCACAATGCGCAAAAAAGTGCTTTTCATGACAGTTGCAAATTTTTGATCTGAAATGCGATGTTAAAATCAAAATTGCAACAAAACGATAAGAGATAGAAGTTTGATGTCAAAGAACGAATTGTAGAGAGGAACAGGGGCCACAACTTTGCCTAAGATTTGAATTAATACGCATTTTTCAAAGATAATTGTCAAAAATAAATTAAAGCACACTACTTTTGAGCTATTTGCTTTAGAAAACTTAGTTATTTAACTAAATCAATCGATTCAAAGATGCCATTTGATAGAAAATTCAATATTCTTTCGAATATGGGTAAAAAAACTTCGATAAGTTTAACCATTTTCATGTTATTGCCAGTTAATTAACTTGATGATTTTGTGGCTATATCGGCCTCTATCTACTCATAAGTATAAGGGAGTAGAGATCAAAGTGGATAATGAAATGATAGATATGATAAAATTCGCTAGGTAGCGAACAAGTGTGAAAATTTTATAGAAGGTGAAATTAGGCAAGTAGGCCATGTATTGAACGAATACATCGAATGCGTGAAACTTCTGCCGTGCGACCTGTGCTTTTAAACAGATCGGCTTGGTTGGTAGTTCATACCACCTTACCAAGACTGGCAAAAGTTTCAGGCACCCGACTGCCTAATGTATTGTTCTGTTTTCATCACAAATTCTATCGATCGGTAGCTTTTTTCGGAATTCGCACTCCGTTCATATGAGTAGAAAGAGACCGATATAGCCACAAAATCATCAAGTTAATTATAGAATACGGTCGATAAATCAGTACATGATATGAAAAGTTTGGCTCAAAAAGAAAAGTGTTCTATCCTATAAGATCGAAAAAGCTAATAGGAAGAACACGCCGCGATATAGACATACCTCTATGAACGGAGTGCGAATTCCGAAAAAGCTACCGATCGATAGAATTTGTGATGAAAACAGAACAATACATTAGGCAGTCGGGTGCCTGAAACTTTTGCCAGTCTTGGTAAGGTGGTATGAACTACCAACCAAGCCGATCTGTTTAAAAGCACAGGTCGCACGGCAGAAGTTTCACGCATTCGATGTATTCGTTCAATACATGGCCTACTTGCCTAATTTCACCTTCTATAAAATTTTCACACTTGTTCGCTACCTAGCGAATTCTATCATATCTATCATTTCATTATCCACTTTGATCTCTACTCCCTTATACTTATGAGTAGAAAGAGACCGATATAGCCACAAAATCATCAAGTTAATTATAGAATACGGTTGATAAATCAGTACATGAATTGCCAGTTAAGGCAATAAAAGTCAAAAACATGGAAAGACGAACCAGCCAAGGGCTGAAAGTCTCTCAAATAAAGGAAAATCAATCAATCAATCAAAAACATGGGACGTTCAATAACTACGTAACGGTTAAGATTTGACCACATGCCTAGAACAATTTTTTGCTCCATTTATGGTCCTCTAACACCCTTTAAAAAGTTTGCACTCAGGAACCTAACACGCTGTATAAAGTGCGAAAGAGGATAGAAGTGAGATAAAAATGACTAATTCGTGATTTCTACCCTATATAACTGTAAGTGTTAAAACCCATTAGGCATGGTACACAAATTACGTAACGCTAAAATCTGCGATTTAAGACTCCCCCCCCCCATGTAACGGATAACTTTTTGATGAAAATGCCATTTAAATTAAAATATGTAACATTCCCGAAGCTTATGAATTTTGGGGTAATGGTATGTTTGTTGCTATAACACTTATAGGGTAGAATTCACGAATCAATCATTTTATTTTCACTTCCATCCTCTTTCGCACTTCATATAACGTACTTAGCTGATTTAGTATGAATTTTATATACCATTTTCTACTTTAACTTAGTCTAGAACTTAGTTTACGAACATTTCATAACCATTTCTGTGTCTTGCCATTCCACTATCAAAGAAAGAATTGAAGTTGCACCAACAAAAACGACGATTTGAACAAAAATACGACTCAGACTTCATTTGGAAGGTGACCCCAAACTTTTGCATGATGAAGCATCTTAAGGGGTGACCCCAAACTTTTGCACGGTGACTTGTAAACCTAACTCGATAATTTAAATTATGTTATGAATTTTTCCGCAAAAATATGATAAATGGCTCTTAAAGAGGATAGAAATAGAGTTCTAATGCATTTTTAATTTTAAAATTTGACCGACCCAATTTAGAGTTACACGGAAAACTATTTTTCGTACAGATTTAGGAAAAACATGTAAGTTTAGGTAACCTTTTTGTACTAAAAATTTCATATAAAATTAGTGAAAAGTACCTACGAATCAAATCTAACTCTTTATCTTTCGATAGAGTCTGAGAACGACTGGATTAAATGAAAGATAACTGAGATATGACCGAAAAGCATTTCCATGTTTTTGAGGGGGTGACCCCAAACTTTTGGACGGGAGTGTAATCCACTAAATAACCAGGTAGAGGAGACTGTGATTCGAGTGATACAGTGCAGAACCAGAAATGATTTGTAACTGCTGATTTCCCTGTAATTTAGCATGCCTCACAAGAGACCACACATTTGACCTAATTTCCATTGGCGTATCTAGGATTTTTTCCTAGGGGGTGCTTAGAGGGTGCCAGATTCAGTGGCATCCAGGTTGTTTCGGTTTTTTGTTAAGGTGAATATATGACGAAGCCACACCTCGAGTTTTCAAGAGCACAACTCTGAAGAACCGAATGTCGGTTTGAGCTGAAAAGTTGATCGATTGGTTACTCGCTGGTGGTGACCAATCGATCAACTTTTCAGCGCAAACCGACATTCGGTTCTTCAGATTTGTGCTCTTGAAAATTCGAGGTGTGGCTTCGTCATATATTCACCTTAAGGGAAATACTGATCCACCATCTTAGTGTAATGATATACTGCGACACGGGAAAAATTAGCCCGTAGATTTAAACGCGCTGTATTTGAATATTTTTTTTAAACCGAACCGTTGTACTGACTTAACACTTTCTCTGTCATGTAAGGTCTGAATACTTGATAACTTGATTGCGTATGGAGTTTGCATTTTCAGTTTGAACTTAACAATCATCGCGACAACCTCTTTGTTTTGTGGACTGAAAACAATCCGGTCCGTAAGAATCCATTTTCAGAGCAATTATTAGAAGTGTAAATCTTGAAAAAAATAAAATATCCACAAATTTGCGTGTACTTGTATTCATCGTGACTTCCTTTTTGTTTTATTGCATAATAACAACCATTATAGAAGTAGTTCTCAAGAACAATTGTAAGAGTTCAAATACATAAAATTGCAAAATCAGGATACACATATGCATTTTTGGTTTGACTACAACATTTATGGCGACTGCGTTTTTGTTTCATTGGTTGAACACTACCACGTGGACATGCACATACTTTTACAGAGAAATTGTGAGTATGATTCTTAAGGTGAAGATATGACGAAGCCACAGCTCAAATTTTCAAGAGCACAAATCTGAAGAACCAAACGTCGGATTGTGCTGAAAAGCTGATCGATTGGTTACCCGCTGGTGGTGACCAATCGATCAACTTTTCAGCGCAATACGACATTCGGTTCTTCAGATTTGTGCTCTTGAAAATTTGAGCTGTGGCTTCGTCATATCTTCACCTTAAAACTACAAAATTTCGACTCGATTATCCTGAGTTCCGTTCTGAAGCTTCACGAACATATTATCAAACCAGTTGAAACCTGGAATTTGGTGCGATCGAAATTCGATTTTTCTCTTCGGAATTCTGATACTCGCACCAATCTCCGATTTCGACTGGATTGATAATATATATCTGGTGAATGGAATGGTGTATAAAGCTGAAATTTTGACTTACGTAAAACCAACAATTTAGTAATCAGTAAAAATTTCAGGACAATCGATTCTGGATTATACTTATAATACAAGAAATTTGTGTTCTCGGCAAAACATTCTTTTGGTAATTCCTCAGGGAATATTTCCGGCAATTCATTTGGAAATTGTTTTGCAATTTATTTCAAATGTGACATTTTTTCGAAATCTCTCAGTAATTTCTTCGGACTTGGCAAATTTCTTCAGAAATATCTTTGGATCTCCTTCGGCAATTTCCTTAAGAATTTATTTGGTTATATGTTTGGAATTTGGTACTAAGCACCATTCACGCATCTTTTGAAAATGTCATAGGCAATGACTTTGGAAAGTTCTTTGGTAATTCCGTTAGAAGTTTATTTGGCTTTTGTTCCCAAATTTTCGGGAGGTTAGAATTGCCCTTCACAAGGTCGATTTTCGTCGAAGCAAATCACAACGTTTTTGTTAGTTGTAATGTAGCTTTTGCTGCAATTTTATTTTTCGTTTTAGTTTTAGTGTAATTCATTAGTTATAAGATTTGTACTCACATAAATCGGTTTGCATGTGTAGATTTAAGGACAATTTCCCCGTACTTTTCGTGTTTCGTGTGTTCTTTTTTGCATGAACCACTAACACTTTTAAATTAAGAACAATCAGTTTTAAGTAATTTACAATCTTGGTTGTAGATTAGCTTAGCGAGTTTAGCAACTTCAACGTGTTTAACTTTAACAATAGCTAATTCATTGCATGACATTTGATTGGTCCATCTGTCATTCCCTTTTCTTCCCATGTCACGCTGACAGGCTTGTCATCGGTCGGTTCAACCGTCACGGTATCGTGACCGACAGTGCTGCCAGAACCAACACTCTCTCCCCCGTAACACTGGCCACCAGGTCCAGTTTTACCAGCATCTACCTCTAATACCGCCAGCCTAGCCACAGGCCTGCGCACAAGCCCCTTTGCAGTTTGTATGATAGCTTGCCGAATCCTCCCATCTGTCCCCTTGATTGTTTGCACAACTCGACCTCTTGTCCACTCATTCCTTCGCCCCTCACCAACTACCAGCACTAACTGTCCTTCAGCTATGGGATCCACTTCACCACACCACTTCGGTCGCTTAGTCAGGGTGGGGAGGTACTCCCTTATCCATCTCCTCCAGAAAACGTCTAGTTGATGCTGCAGTTGATGCCACGACGATCTTAAGGCTTCGGCCGGATCTGTTGCTTCAGCTATCGGTTGCCGGACTCCGCTTGAGTTGCCGAGCAGGAAGTGATTCGGAGTTATTGCCTCGTTTTCTTCCGACGTCAACGGCAGATAGGTTAAAGGCCGGCTGTTTACTATGGATTCGGCCTCCACCATGAAAGTGACCAACGCTTCGTCGTCCAGCTTGCGGTTGTTGTTGAACGCCGTCTCGACAGCAGTTTTAATGGAGCGAACCATATGCTCCCATGCCCCGCCCATGTGCGGAGTGCCTGGCGGGTTAAACACCCATTTGGTAGTAGTTCCCGTGAAAGTGACGGCTAGTTGCTCTACTTGCTCCTTCAACAATCTAGCGGCACCCAGGAAATTTGTGCCGTTGTCCGAGTAGATTTCGGCAGGCGCCCCTCTGCGGCAGACGAACCGTCGGATACATTTCATGCAAGAGTCCGTGGTCAAATTATGCGCCACTTCCACGTGCACCGCTCTTATTGTTAGGCACGTGAATACAGCAATCCAGCGTTTCGCGTTTCTCCTTCCGATCTTCACTGTCAGCGGTCCAAAGAAGTCCAGACCCGTGTACGTGAAGGGTTTTACAAAGGAGGCCATCCGAGCCAGCGGTAACGGTGCCATGCGAGGAATCTTCGGTGAACACTTGTAGACTCGACACCACTGACAAGTCTTGGCCATACTGCTTACCGCCGTCCGGAGTCGTGGAACGTAGTATCGTTGACGGACTTCGTTGACTACTGTTTCGGTATTCCCATGACGGTATTTACGATGGTAGTTATCTAGCAGTAGAGTAGTCAGCGCATGTTTTCTTGGAAGGATAACCGGAAACTTTGCTTCCCTATCGACGTTTGGAGCCGCTCCGATTCTACTGTCCACTCGAAGAATGCCCTGATCGTCCAAGATTGGACAGAGTTGAAAAATGGCGCTGCTTTTCTCTAACGGTGTTTGCTCGGTCGCCGGCTTCAAACTGTTTCGTTGTAGAACCATCAATTCATCCGGAAAGCATTGCCATTGGGCGTCGCGTATAAGCAGACTCTCTGCTTTTCGAAGTTCCTCGGAGGTCAAAGGACCTACGAACCGTTCGCGCCCAGCGATTTTCTGCTTCAGATTTTCAGCGAAACGATATACATAGGCGGCAGCGCGAACTGCTCTGGATAGCCGAGAAAAGCGGGTGATGTCTACCAGCTGTTCCGGGATCTGTATCGCTTTGTGCGCATAACATGGGCGAAGCTCATCTTCCGTGGGTGGCGTAGAAATAGTTTGCGTGGGCCACTCTGCTTCGGGCTTCCCAAGATATGCCGGACCCTTGAACCAGACACTGTTTGCGTTAAGATCCGGACCACTTCCCCACTTCGTCGCAATGTCTGCCGGATTCTGCTTGGAGGGAACCCAACGCCAAGTGTCCACATCGGTGATCGTCAGTAGTTCTCCAATTCTACACGCGACGAACTGTTTATACCTTCGATGATCAGCTCGTAACCATGAAAGGACCGTTGCTGAATCGCTCCAAAACACCTTCCTGGTGATCCGCAGGGTATGATTCTCCTCGATGAACTTCGATAATCGTGCGCCAAGTACAGCGGCCAGCAGTTCCAAGCGCGGAATCGATTGAGTCTTCAGCGGGGCCACCTTTGTTTTGGCTGCCACGAGTGCACATTCGGGAATTCCTTCATTGTTGATCGTCCGGAAATAGGCAACCGCACAGTACGCCGACTCGCTGGCGTCTACAAACAGGTGTAGTTGTAGATTTTGATACCGTTCTTTGGTTGCACCTGAGAAGTAACAGCGAGGTATTTTGAGTCGACTAACGGCTTCGAACAGTTGGGTCCAATTTTTCCACCGTAGGTAAAGATCATCGTTGACCTTTTCGTCCCACTGTGCTCCCGTTCTCCACACTTCTTGCAGGAGAATCTTCCCGTGTACTACAAACAGGCTCAGGAATCCCAGTGGATCGAAAAGTGACATCAGACATTTCAGCATCTGCCTTTTTGTAGGGCGTTCGCCAGTCGTAATCAGATTGGAAATATCTTGTTTCATCACGGTCGAGAAGCTGAAGGCATCTTCCAGCGTCGACCACAAGAGTCCGAGAACTCGCTCATAGTCGCCTTGTTTTTCCGCTGCAAATTTCTTATCTTCTCCTGATTTGGTTTCACCTAAAGCGGTCAGAACGTCGTTACTGTTTGACAGCCAGTTCCTCAACTCGAAACCGCCCTGTTCGTGGACATAACGCATTTCTTGGGACACCCTGATCGCCTCCTCCGTTGATTCGTAGCTTTCCAGGGAGTCGTCTACGTAATGGTTGTCCACTATGCCTTCGACTGCTCGTGGATACAGCTCTTGGAACTCCCTAGCGTTCTTGTTTTTAATGTGTTGAGCAGACGCAGGGGAACACGTTGAGCCGAATGTGGCGACATCCATGAGATACACGTCGGGATTGTCTGCGGGATTCATCCGCCACAGAAACCGCTGCGAGTGACGATCCTCCTTACGTATAAAGATTTGGTGGAACATCTCTCGTATGTCGGAGGAGACGCCCACCTTGAACTGACGGAAGCGCACGAGAACACCAGGAAGTGATGTCAGCTGGTCAGGACCCTTCAGCAGTACCGAATTCAGAGAAATCCCGTTTATGGCCGCTCTAGCATCCCAAATCATTCGGATCTTGCCTGGTTTTCGAGGATTTACTACCGCTCCTAGCGGCAAATACCATACTCGACGAATGTCGGCGCTAGCTAACTCCGCTTCTGTGGCACGATGCGCGTAGCCTTTCAGCTGATAGTCTTCCAGCTGACGTTGCAAAGCTTCTCGAAGATCCGGGTTCCGATCCATACGTTTTTCAAGACACTCTAAACGCCGAAGGGCCATGCTGTAGTTGTCTGGAAGCTCTACGTGGTCGAACTTCCATAATAGGCCGGTCTCGAAGTGATTGCCTACTCGGATCGTAGTTTCCTCCATTATTCGTTGAGCGCGCTTGTCTGCCTCGGATACTAGGGGAACGACGGGCTGCATGATGACTTCCTCCGTAGTAAAGAAGTCCTTGACGAGATCATGTAGGGATTGATCCGACGTACATCCGCAGGCATGGTAGTTGACTGATGATCTTTGGCCATCGCTTGCTGTCCCTCCATAGATGCACCACCCTAGCCTGGTTTTCGCAGCAACAGGTTCGCGCCGCAGTCCTTCACGCACTTTCCGCGGAACCATCAAGTCCAAGTTGTTAACTCCGATCAGCAGCTTCGGTACTGCCTTGGTGTAACTTCTAACTGGAAGACCCTTAAGGTGTTCAAATTGTTCGGACAGGCGATCATACGAGAGGGTTTGCATGGGCAACGACAACTCCTGAACAGTTTGAACTTCTTGTAGTGAGTACTTCTTTCCATCGGCGGACGAAATGGTCAGCGACATTTGCTGTGATCCTTGTTCGGTGCGTGTAACGTTCGCCGTCCACAGCAGACACAATGGCATTGCTACTCCTTCGACTCCAAGTTCCTTGGCCAGACTGTCCTCGACCAGCGTTAGAGAGGATCCATCGTCGAGGAACGCGAAAGTATCCACTGTTCCCTTGGGCCCGTGCAACGTCACAGGAAGAATTCTAATGAGCAGCGACTGCGTCACCTGACGATGAGTGTGATTTTCTGCCGTGTTCACCGACGACTGTATCGGCGTATCGGTGTTGCTACGATTCGAGTGTAGAAGCGGATGGTGACGAAATCCGCAACCGTTTGTCCCACAGTTACTGGTTTTCCTACAGCTTCTTTTTCCATGCGAACTCAAGCAGTTTCGGCACAGTTCATTTGACTGGACACACTTCCAGCGTCCGTCCACGGAAAGCGATTTGAAGGTGCGACAATCCTGGATACGATGACCGGCGTTCTTGCAGGCGGGACACGGCTTTGCTTCTTCGCGACTCGGCGGCGCATTGGTTCCGGAATTGGATGCTGGATCACTATGATGGCTGTTAACATTTCCTCTCGACTTCGAATTGTTCTTCACGTAGGCACCTGGTCTTCCACTGCTGCTAGCGTACACTGTCACTTTGCTCACTGCCTTCACTACACTGGACATGAAGGGGCCGAACGTCTTGAGATTGACCTCCGAAAATCCCTGGAGGTATGAACCCCATTCCATTTGGAGGTGTGGTGGGAGTTTGGCGACAAGTTCCGCGAGGAGGGAGGGGTTTGACAGGTGTGTGGCTTGTCCTGCAACCTCTAGGTGGTCGCAGAGGCTCTGAATGGACATTCCAAAATCAATAATGGTTTGGAATTTTTCAACTTTTGGTGACGGAGCAGAACGTACCTTGTCTAAGAGTGCTGAAATCAGCAACTCTGGTCGACCGTAAAGCATGTGGAGTGTTTCCATAATGTGTGGCACTGACTCCGGCAATAGCAATCGGCTTTGAACTGCCTCATAGGCCGCGCCTTTCAGGCTTCGCTGAAGGCGGCAAAGATTTTCGGCACTGGAGTACCCACAAGCTAGTGTAGTGTTCATAAAACTGCTTATGAATACCGGCCAATCGGCAGGATTGCCAGAAAAGGGGGGCAAGTCGCGCGGCATTACTTGTCTGGCCGCTAACTGCGAGGGGGAGGGGGCAAAAGTGGCTATATTTGCATTTAGCAATGGTGCTTGCGAAGGCGATAGAGCAATGCTACCAAATTGCTTCATTAGATGCTGAAGGTTGCCGGCGTTACTAGGCGGCTGAACATTTACTGGTAGAGGATTATTATCTGGCTTACCTGGTGGCTGAGGGAAAGATATTTCTCTATTAGGAGATTCGGGTTGTGGTGGCGGGGGCGGCGATGATGGAGGCGTAGCGGCCGCGTATGAAGACGCGACTGCCGGCGGGGCTGCCGCCAGAGTTTCTACGGTTGGCGCAGGTCCCGACGGTGGTGCATGTTGGTACATCGGCTGGAATACAGGATACGTTGGTATACGATATGGTACCGCAGCAGGCGGTAACGTCGACGTGGCGTGGAGCATCGGCGGCATGGGGGCGCCAACGTGATATGGGCCCAAATTCCCTTGTTGATGGTGTGAAACGATTGGACGTGGAATCTCTGGCATCCTCTGTTCCACCAAAGACTGCGGCGGGGCCTGTACAGACACCGAAGGAGGTCTGGCAAACGGCTGCTCGGTTGAGGGGTTCTCCGGTATAAAGTTCAACTGGTGCTGCGGGTTAGGCGGAAGCATCATAGCGGGAAACGAACTCGGATTCGACGTGAAGCATTTTGTTGAAACCGGTTCTGGTAGTGCGCACACTGGCGCCGTCGAAGGCACTGTCGTCGATTTGGACACCACGGCTGGGGCCGGCGGAGGTTGTTTATATGCCTGCTCAGTGCAAGACATTTGTGCTGGAGTAGACTGCGCTAGAGGTACGGTTCCTGTCACCTTGTTGAAGACGGCCTGCCTGATTGGGTCTCCGTCCTGGGTCGGACCGGATATGAGGGCTCCTGTCGCTGGAGCCACTCCGAACGATAGTTGATTTGGCAACGAAGGATGCTTCAGCGGACTCTGTTGATTCCCACTATCTGGCTGCTGGACTTGGACTGTGGCGTAACTGCTAGCGGTAGCGGTAACTGGCTTCGGTTGGTTGGAAGGGGCTGGTGGCAACGACGGACGGCCTGTCTCCGTTGAAGTGGGAGGAATGATGGCGTCCTCCTTCTGCTCTGCGCAACTTTTCACCCTATTCGCAACCTTCGCGATGCTGGCTTGTTTGCTCACTTTGCTGCGTTTGCTTCGAACACTTTCGCTCTCTTCATCTAGCTCCAGTTGGGATTCGAGCAGTTTGTACTTCTGCTCGACAAACTTCTGCTGGATTGCTTGGAGCTCATTAAGCTTCTCAAGCTGCAGATTGATTCTCGCGGACCGTCCGGATTGGTTCGAGCATCGGGATCCACGAGATGTCCGTGCGATGCTGCCCAGGTCATCCACCTGACACTTTGGGCAAGACCAAGAACGATCCTTAATCGAATCGGTTACTCCGGCGCACGAAAAGTGCCACCAAGTTTGGCAACCATCGCACTGCACCATGTTTTCGTCGCCGTTCAGGCGATCGCACTGTACGCAGTCTGACCGATGTTCGTCGAGCGTGTGTGCGTGGTGCAGCGATTGGTCAACGGGCATCTCGGGAAGAGATTTAGATGGAATTGATTCCATATCTATCGACGCGTTAATCAACTGCTGTCGATTTATCAAAAGATTTGTTCCCAAATTTTCGGGAGGTTAGAATTGCCCTTCACAAGGTCGATTTTCGTCGAAGCAAATCACAACGTTTTTGTTAGTTGTAATGTAGCTTTTGCTGCAATTTTATTTTTCGTTTTAGTTTTAGTGTAATTCATTAGTTATAAGATTTGTACTCACATAAATCGGTTTGCATGTGTAGATTTAAGGACAATTTCCCCGTACTTTTCGTGTTTCGTGTGTTCTTTTTTGCATGAACCACTAACACTTTTAAATTAAGAACAATCAGTTTTAAGTAATTTACAATCTTGGTTGTAGATTAGCTTAGCGAGTTTAGCAACTTCAACGTGTTTAACTTTAACAATAGCTAATTCATTGCATGACATTTGATTGGTCCATCTGTCATTCCCTTTTCTTCCCATGTCACGCTGACAGGCTTGTCATCGGTCGGTTCAACCGTCACGGTATCGTGACCGACAGTGCTGCCAGAACCAACAGCTTTTTTTTTTCGTTGGAAATGTTTTCTTGGGAGTTTCTTCGTCAATTTTTTAGTAGTGTTTCAAGCATTGTTTTGTTAATGTTAGCAATTCTATTGATAATTGCTTTTTTAAAATTCTCCATTTACTCTTCGGCACTTCCTTTGGGAATTCTTTTAGTGAAGCCTTTGGTAATTTATTCTTTCATTATTTATGCTATTCAGTATTCACTCGGCAATTCCAAATTTATTAAATAAATTTGTCAACGCAAGTAACATCGGAATTACCGAAGATATTCCGAAATCATCTGCTGCAGAAATTCCTTACATAATTACTGAAGAAAATATCTAAAGAATTATGACTAAAATTATAGATGTGATTTACAAAAGAATTTTCGAAGGAATTTCATCAGCAATTCCTTTGGAAATTTTAAAAACTTCGATTATTACTTTGGGAATTTCTTCGGTAATTCCTTTGGAAATTGATGCACCACATATTTTAGAGAATTCTTTCGCGAATTTATTTGAAAAATGAAATCTTTGGCGGTTCTTTAAAAATTTTGTCACGGTGATTCTACGGCAATTACTTTTGGAATCCTTCTAAATTTTTTTCAAAAATTCTTTCGATGATTTAGGATAATTCTTTGAGAATTTCTTCGAATTTTTTTATGTGAATGTTTGTGGAAATTTTCATAGAATATATTTCGGCAATTTATTTTGAGATTGGATTTGGCCAATTTCTTTAAAAAGCCTAAATATATTCTTCCGGAATTCCTCTGGTAATTTTTATATGAATTCTTTTGGCAGATATTTTGAAAATTCTAAGGTAATTTTGAAGGATTCTTTTCCGGCAATTGCTTTATGAATTTGTCAGGAAGGTTTTCGTGAATTTCATAGGATTTTCTCTGAGCAAGTCCACTTGAGAATTTCTGAATTTCCAGTTCAGCAATTTTTGGAAGAAAAATATATAAATTCAATTAAATCATAGATAATAACAAAAGTAATCACGTTAAAATTGCCTGAGAAAATTGCAAAATAACTGAAAAAGAAATTGCTGAAATAATTTCAAAGGAATAGCCATTGAAATTAAGAAAAACATGCAATGAAATTGCTTTTTAAAACAATACCACACTAATAAAAAACATGCGAAAGGAACCCTAAAAAAGGTTATATTGTGGTCTAGCGAATACGGAGTCGATGGTTCGAATCCCATCAGAACGTGATTTTTTCCACAAATTCATCTTTCAATCTGTCAATCAAAAACATTCGGTGCCTTCTAATCAATTAGTTTTTCCCGTTCATTTGTTATAGGATTTTACTAGAAATTTGTCAAGTAGTACCTTCTGTGTTCGCTCTGGAAATTTCAACTATTCTCGAAATTCCTTAAGGAGTTTCCACAGAGATTTCTATTGGGATTCCTTCAGCTGTAATTTTTTGAAGAAGGCCAAGTGGAGTTCCAGAAGTAATACCATGATTAATTTCTAGAGCAATCCATGATTAAAACTCTATAGGAATTCTTGAATGAGCCTTTGGAAAAATCCCTGAAAAAAAATCAAAGGCATTTCTGGAAGTTTCATAGGAAAACTTCTTAGAAGAATCCCAGCAAGAATGTCTTGACAAATCCCTAGAGGGATTCTTGCAGGTATCACAGTAAGAATTTCTGGAGGAGACCTAGCAAAAAAAAATTTAGAAATCCTGCTGAAATTTCTGGAGGAAGGCCAAGGGGAGTTCCTGGAGAAAATCTATGAGAAAATTATGCGGTAATCCTCGGGTAAAATATCTTGGATAAAAATTCCTGGAGGAATCATCAGAGAGCTTCTGAAGAAATCCCAGGAGGTATTCTTACAACGATTCTGGGATGTATCAATGTAGAAATGACAGCAAAAATCCTAGGAGGAATTGCTGGAGTAAACTATAGAGGAATTTCTAGAGAAACCCCATCAGGAATGCCTGGGGTAAACTAAAGAAAAAATCCTTGGACTGCTCTAGGTGTCCCTGCAAGAACCGTTAGAGGAATTCTGGAAGAATATGTAAAGAAGGCCCTGAAGGAATCGCAGGAGGAATTTCTGAAGGAATCTCAGGAAGATTTCCCGGAAGTATTCCAGCCAATATTATTTATTAGTATTAATTCATATAGGAATAACTAGAAGAATTTCTGGACATATAATAGTAAGAACTTATGGAGGAATTTATGGAAGAACCGCAGGAGGAGTTGTTTGAGTTATTCTCTGAGGAAGGCCAAATGGAGTTTCTGAAGGAATTTCATGAGCAATTTCTAAAGGAATTTTTGGATAAAATCTCTAGAGGAATTCCTGGTTGAGTCCTTGGAGAAATTCCTGGTAGAACAACCAAAAGAATTTCTGCAAGAATTCCAGGAAGATTACCTGGTAAAATCCCAGCCAAAATCCAGGAGAAAGCTCTAGAAGAATCCGTAGCATAATTTTTGAAGTACCAAAGTTAGAATTTTTGAAAGAAGAATAGAATAGGAATTACCTGAGGAATCCCAGCTGAAATATCTGGATAAATTTTTAGAATTCTGGGAGGTATTATAGAAGTAATTTCTATACAAATCTTTGAATCAGGTATGTCGAAGGTATCCTAAGAGAAGTTCCTCTAACAAATGCCTGGAGGAATACCTACAGTTCTTCTTGAAATAATTGGTATAAGTATACTGGAGGAATCCCTAATGGAATCGCAGCATGAATTTCTGGAGGGATACCAGGAATACCAGAACTTCTCTAGTGGAATTCCTGAAGGTACCAGAGTAAGATTTTTTCTAAGAGAAAGTGCTGGAAGAATGGAAGAATGTCAGCAGGAGTTGCTTGAGCTTTCCTAGCCACAATTCCCGGAGGAAGGCCAGTATAACCTCCTGGAGGAATTCGATGAGAAATTTCTGGAAGAATCCCTGAATAAAATCTCTAAAGGAATTCCTGGAAGAATCACCGGAGAAATTGCTGGATCAATCTCTGCAGAAATTGCTTGTATGTACAACCCCATCAGGAAGCAGAATCCTAAGGGAAGTTTATTGAAGAAATATCGGGAGGAATCCATAAAGGAGGGCTAGAGAAATTACTGTATAAATAAATGCAGTTAGAGGTATTTCTGGAGGGGAATCCATGGAGAAGTCTGTTCATTGTTCTTACCAATATCCAAAAACGCTAAAACGTACAACAGATATAAGTAATTCCAGGTATGCTTAAGTTTTGTTCAAACGAGTCATTAATAAATATTGGAATTATTGTGTGAAGTTTTTAATTTTAGGTGCCTGTCAAGGAAAAATTCTAAGGGGTGCCAAATTTGTTCTAGGGGGTGCCAGGCACCCCTGGAACCCCCCCTAGCTACGCCAATGCTAATTTCTCTTAGGTAAGTCGTGTCATTTTTCTCATCAACTGTTATTGCTACAGTACTTTTTCTTATTTACAAAAAAGTCTTGTCTATAATTCAAAAACGAGATTATGATTCTCCTATGGCGAACCGAATCCAGAAAAGAGGGGTCAACCACTGTAATACCTATTATTGCCATTTGATGCCCAACTGGACAGACGATTCAAAAATTTCCAAGAAAACGCCACTTATACTTTCGCTTTTCTACCTTACTTATGCATTAAAGCTTGACAAACTGCCACGCTCTGTTTCACGCCTTGTCACCAGCTACCGACGTCGAAATCTCGCCACAAGGTCATAACCGATTGCTTTTAGCATTTCGCTACCGTTGTTGTGATGTGCCTACTTCTTCCGCCCGTGTTGTATTTATGTAGGGGAGTCTGGGTTGCGGTTGCTCCACTTTCGGTTACTATCAAAATAAGATGTCGATCTTGCAGCTCTTTTTTTGCTTAATTTCCTTATGAAATCAGAGGTTCCTTAGAACACAGTAATACGGTAATCATCAATTACCGAGCGTACCAAGCCATCATTGCTGTAGAGAACTCGGTGTTTTGTTATCCGAAGGGTACGTCAGGTACGTTACGCTTACGACAAACAATCACAGAACCGTGAGAGGCAGCCGTCTGTACCTAGGCAGGCTAGCAAGGAAGGAGGTTGTTGAACTCAAAAGTGAGGGATAGTAATGCCAGTAAGTCGGATCCCGGCCAGGTGTTCCGAAAGGCTAGAAGGGAGGGCCTAATAAGGCCCATCCGTCCCGTGTTGAAGGGAGCAGAGAGTTTCGACCGTGTGTAGGGTAATTGTTCCCTTCGTTGTGGTAGTACCTAATGTTGTGGTAGTGGCATTTGAGCACTTTTTCGACTGAAATGTTACCAAAAGGCATTTTTAATAGATGTCATTTCATTTTCATTTATTTAGTTAACATCAAATTCATGATAATACTGAATCAACAATTTGCCGCCATAATACTCGATTTGCAGCTGCAGCTCTCCAACGTCGGTCACGCCCAACACTCGCCAGATCACGCTCCACCTGGTCCGCCCATCGTGCTCTCTGCGCTCCACGCCTTCTTGTACCAACCGGATGGTTAGCAAACACCAACTTTGCAGGGTTGTTGTCCGGCATTCTTGCAACATGCCCTGCCCACCGTATCCTTCCGGCTTTGGCTACCTTCTGGATGCTGGGTTCGCCATAAAGTGCAGCGAGCTCGTGGTTCATCCTTCTCCGCCACACACCGTTCTCCTGCACGCCGCCGAAGATCGTCCTTAGCACCCGTCGCTCGAAAACTCCGAGTGCTTGCATGTCCTCCTCGAGCATCGTCCACGTCTCGTGCCCGTAGAGAACCACCGGTCTTATTAACGTCTTGTACATGGTACATTTGGTGCGGGGGTGAATCTTTTTTGACCGCAGTTTCTTCTGGAGCCCATAATAGGCACGACTTCCACTGATGATGCGCCTTCGTATTTCACGGCTCACGTTATTGTCAGCCGTTAGCAAGGAACCGAGGTAGACGAATTCTTCTACCACCTCGAAAGTATCCCCGTCTATCGTAACATTGCTGCCAAGGCTTGTCCTGTCTCGCTCAGTCCCACCTACCAGCATGTACTTTGTCTTAGCCGCATTCACCACCAGTCCGACCTTTGCTGCTTCACGTTTCAGGCGGGTGTACTGTTCTGCCACCGTTCCAAATGTCCTAGCAATAATATCCATGTCATCCGCAAAACATACAAATTGGCTGGATTTCGTGAAGATCGTACCCCGGCTGCTGAGCCCGGCTCATCGCATAACACCTTCCAGGACGATGTTGAATAGTAGGCAGGAAAGTCCATCACCTTGTCGTAGTCCCCGTCGAGATTCAAATGAACTGGATAGTTCACCCGAAATCCTTACGCTGTTCTGCACACTGTCCATCGTTGCTCTTATCAGTCTAGTCAGCTTCCCGGGAAAGCTGTTCTCGCCCAATAGATGTATTATGCTTAATTTATAAGATTGCACTTTTTGTGTGCTTACGTTTTGCCCAAAAACCTAGTTTAAAAAAATATTTTCCTTAATATTTCTGCTGCTGTGTTCCTATTGTTGCGGTAGTGTTCCTAATGTTGCGGTATCCCATATGATTTCAATGGGATACCGCAACATTAGGAACCGAAATTAAATTTTACCTCCATAATAGGAACAGTGTGCCTATTGTTGTGGTATGCGATTATTGATCGAAAACAGAGAGAAACGATAGTTTTCATATTTTTCCCAGCAAATTTGGATAGAAAACTACCGACTAACGTTTTGAAACCGTTCATTAGATGGTATGATCATATTTTTTTGAATTAATTTACCTTATTACCACAACGATCGGCACACTTACCCTAGGTCATCAACCACCACAGGACCACAGTTTAGGGCGAGTCAGGGAAGGACACGCCTCCTAAACCCTAGCGGACAGGCAGATGGAGTGCGATGCTAAGTTCATGGATTCTGGTGCCGATGTACGCAGTATTCGACGTACTCGTACAGGTGGAATGATCCTCGAGTGCGACAAAACTTTGAAGGGCGCCGACGCAGTGGCGTAGCCATGGGGGGGGGGGGGGGGGGTGGTGTTTATTTTATATATTATTTTTTCAGTATAATGGGTAGTACGCTGATCGCAAGAAATTTCTTGGCCTATCTCGATGCGTGGAAAATTCAGGCAAGGAATCGCTCAAGAAATAATAAAGCGTTGCTTTATTCCGGATCCTAGTACGGAGCTGAAACGAAACGTCAAATCAAATGGGGCTTGCTGTGTTAAATTTCTTGACCATTCCGGTCACGGAAAAATAATGCACTGAACGACAATTACTTGAGCGATTCCGGTTGAAGTGCATACTTCGCATAAAACGCTTTCTGACGAAAATTTTTTTCGGCTGTGCCGCTATTTTAATGCTACGACTGAAATTCAATTCATATTGCTTTATTATTCGTGGCTATTCACGAAATGTGAGTGTCATATAATGGAAAAGGCATCATTGATCGTCGAAAACCCTTCCCAGAGTAAATTTCTGGCTACGCCACTGAGCCGACTACAAGTTTCTAACGGAAGTTCTTGGCAAGGGTGTCGAGGTGAGGGCTTTAACCGCTGAAGAGATTTCAGACTTGGTCTAGAAATCAAAAGATCATAGACGTGGAAGAGCTTGTCACGGCAATGTGGCAACAGTGCGAGGGGCAAGTGGCCACTCAAGACGATCGGCTACGGAAAGGTCCGACAGCGACACATGTGAACTTGGTTCGGCTATGGGTAACTCTCGCTGAGACCGTCCCACTATTTACACCATGTCTTCAAAAATGTTTAAGGTGGCGATTTTCTGAAAGTCCTCCTCAAAAAAGTAAGGAAAATGCATTTGGTTAATCAAATTGGTGGACCCCCCGTTAGTTAGAGCCACAAGCATTTTGGCGGACCCCTCGATTTTTGTCAATTGTTGGTTCATTGAAACCGTTATAACTCGAAAGTTTCGCCAGAAACCACCTGAAAACTATAGGTTGTTGAAAAGAGAGAAGATAGGGCTACTATTTACAGTTATAAAAAGTTGGGTCGGCCATATTGATTTTGGCCGCCATCTTGGATTTTTATACCAAAACTGTTTTTTCACCATGTTGGCAACCACCGATTTTCAAAACTTTTGCGTCAATCGAAAGCTGGGACATTTTTACACAACATATCAAAAATTTAGAGATGTATCTTTTTCCTATCAAAAGTTATCTGCACTTTTGTAAATCATGACACGTTTTCTCCATACATTTCCATGCGCACCGGCAATGACACGCAACAGCATCAAAGTTGGCGCCTGCTTGTATACACAAACGCACCTGCAGCAAAATTAGGGCAAATCGGAGGATCGTTCTCATTTTTAACTGTTTCTCAATGATGCGGGCATTGCTTTTTAAACTTTTTTGGTGTTTTAAAAAGCTGGAACTTTCAACTTTTTATTAGTGGATTCAGATTTAGAATAAATGTTCGTAAACACTGTGAAATAATGCTGCATTTATGTAAACAATCGGCACCTGGCCCAGTGCGCAAAATTGGCATGATTCGCAAAAGTGCAAATAACTTTTGATAGGAAAAAGATACATCTCTAAATTTTTGATATGTTGTGTAAAAATGTCCCAGCTTTCGATTGACGCAAAAATTTTGAAAATCGGTGGTTGCCAACATGGTGAAAAAACAGTTTTGGTATAAAAATCCAAGATGGCGGCCAAAATCAATATGGCCGACCCAACTTTTTATAACTGTAAATAGTAGCCCTATCTTCTCTCTTTTCAACAACCTATAGTTTTCAGGTGGTTTCTGGCGAAACTTTCGAGTTATAACGGTTTCAATGAACCAACAATTGACAAAAATCGAGAGGTCCGCCAAAATGCTTGTGGCTCTAACTAACGGGGGGTCCACCAATTTGATTAACCAAATGCATTTTCCTTACTGTTTTGGGGAGGACTTTCAGAAAATCGCCACCTTAAACATTTTTGAAGACATGGTGTAAATAGTGGGACGGTCTCAGCGAGAGTTACCCCTATGTGTGACGGGCATGAATAAGTCCGTTTAAATAGGGAAATTCAAATTGGGCAGGTCCTGTGGGCATACTCGAGTCACCGAAAGATTACTTAGAGTGTATTGAAGGCCGTGACACTAACAAGCTTTGCAGGCAATGTCGAGGTGATGGCGACAAGTTGCAAGGTTGTTCAAACCCTCCCAAATGCTTGATTTGATAAGGGACATCCGCGAATAGCAAGTAAATAAAAGGTCTTAATAACCCGGTCTTTCAGAGATCCTCAGCTGACAACCCAAGCAGCACACTTGAAAAGTTCCTATATTTTCAGTTCCAACGCTGCTCTCGTCGAGTACAGACGCAAGCATTGCGTTCCCTGCGTCCCCTTGATCACCCAGTAGTAAGCTCACTCTCAGACCCAGCTCGAGGTGTTCCTTGCTGCTGCTAGCTTGCACGGGTTAGTAGTTGGCAGGCAGCTAGTTACATTGAAATGGGGAGGCAATGACCATTAGGCCTGTCCAGCTTTTCAAAAATGTTCTCTGATTCTCAAGTCCACCCCCATATTTTGATTGGCATCCTAAAAGAAGCAACTGGTCAAAATTTCAGCCAAATCCATTGAAATTAAGAGGTGCATCAAATCAATTTTGTGTTTTTCGACTATTTTTGAACTTCAAAAAATCATAACTACACTAAAACTTGTCAAAACTTAATTCTTTCGGCAGAAATTGAAAGCTATACTTGTTTGCTACAACTTCTCCGAACAACGTGTGCCAATAAAATTGAAGGAAACATGTGTAATTATCACATTTGTAATCAGAAAAACCTTAAAAAGTTGATTTTTTGATAGATTTCGTTCTGGAACACCCTAATATACGTAATAAGTTGGATTTTTCAAAACGGCATCATATTCTTCAATGTTTTTTGGTTATTTGCTTCTCTGACACCAATGCTGTAGGAGCTGAGCAAAAATTACTAAAATTTGGGAAAGCCAAATGTGGCCTAAAAACTAGCTTTTCGGGTGCAATCACGCTTTGGCGCGCAAAAAGTGGCATCGCGTCAGCACTGATATGATAGCCAACACCTGTCATCACGCTTGTTTGTTATCACCCGTGATAGGGGGTAGCCAAGGCAAACTACAAGGAAGCAAAGCTACTACGTCCAGTACAATTTCGCGCCACAGCGTGATTGCCTCCAAAAAGCTAGTTTTTAGGCCACATTTGGCTTTCCCAAATTTTAGTAATTTTTGCTCAACTCCTACAGCATTGGTGTCAAAGAAGCAAATAACCAAAAAACATAGGAGAATATGATGCCGTTTTAAACTATCAAACTTATTACGTATATTAGGGTGTTCCAGAACAAAACTTTTCAAAAAATCAACTTTTTAAGGTTTTTCTGATCACATATGTGATAATTACACATGTTTCCTTCAATTTTATTGGCTTACGTTGTTCGGAGAAGTTGTAGCAAACAAGTGTAGCTTTCAATTTCTGCCGAAAGAATTAAGTTTTGACAAGTTTTAGTGCAGTTATGATTTTTTGAAGTTCAAAAATAGTCGAAAAACACAAAATTGATTTGATGCACCTCTTAATTTCAATGGATTTGGCTGAAATTTTGACCAGTTACTTCTTTTAGGATGTCAATCAAAATATGGGGGTGGACTTGAGAATCAGAGAACATTTTTGAAAAGCTGGACAGGCCTAATGACCATGCTCGATGACGGACTGGCTAATGTAGCCTCTAAAAGTACATTTAGCAGAAACGGAGCAGAGTCGATAATACAGTTCTGGGTTAACAAATAGTTAGAACTGGAAGGCGGGACGTATGTCACACTTTTTGTATGGGACCTCTAAAATTTTTGTATGGGTTGTCACACTTTTCTGAACCCCCCCTCCCCCCTCAAAGCGTGACGTAATTTATGGACGTTCCCTAATGTCTACATAGTGACCATCTGGCGGTACGCTACAGTATCGTCTGCAATAACAGCTGGTGGAATCCATCCTATTTCAACGACCAACGACGAGATATTTGGGGAGGCCCTCTGCCATGAGCGAAACTTATTCGGTCTAACCGAAGATCTGTTGGTAGCTTTGCTCTCGCGTGCATGCGATGCCAGCATGCTAAAGAAAGTCCACTCCAAGTAAGAATACAGTAGGACCCACTCGGCCTACTGGTGGACACAAGCTATTGTGAATCTGCACCGCGCCTGTCTACGAGATAGGCTACGGATGCAGTGAGCACGTTGGGTAAAAGGATATAATGGCCCCCCTTATTTTCTAGCGATTCAAGCGCTTTCCGCATGCGTGATCGATTAGAAATCTTAAGTATTGAAGAATAATTGCCATCAAGCTTTATACATTACCTCCTGTAAGCTGACTTCATTGCAAACGAAGCTACTTCTGTTCGCCTGTGTTATTTTGCAACTTTTATGTAGTTAAACACTTGTTAAAAGATCCCCTTACGATAAGCATGTGGTGGAATTATCCCCTGGGACAGCTTTTTCACGGGGCTGGACGTTTTTCTTTTGATGGGGCGTATTGTCCCGTTTGTTTTGAAAAGGACAATTTTGGAACCTTTTCGAAAAACGTTTCAAAGCTTCCGTAGCCGCCCCTCCAAAGGCATACAACACTTCACTGACTTTAGGAACAACGATTTGCAGTGGACAGTAGATTGAATAAGGCACCAGTTTTAGATATACATATTGCCACTTCTGCTTAAGGGGGCATATTATACCTGTTTACCCTATTGATAAAAAGGGAGGTGAACAACGTGTGGCGTTCGCCGTTGCCAAAGTTGCGCTCAAGATACCGAGATAAAGCAAAAACACCGGTCGGTGGAAAAAAGGCCTGCTATGAGGGTCTATGCTAGAGTACTAATATGAACTCGTGAGGTGGCGCTTACAGGGTCGTGATAACTAAGACACGAGGTATGTATGAGGGGTCTCACCGAACAGTCAGCGTAGACAGTATCATCAAGGTGCTCTTTCTTCGTCATGATCCGACTCCTTGGCTTTTTTTTTGTAAGATCGCCGCGGACTCTAATGGGCGATGGAGGAAGGTAACCGATGAGAAACTAGTAGGGATTACAGAGCTGCTTAACGTAGATAAGGTACACCGGGGCAAGTTGAAACGGGTGGGGCAAGATGAAACACGAAGTTTTGAAATAGATTTCAATACAATTTGGATTTTTTTCCTTCGCTAAATGATTGTTTGAATCAAAAACTATGTGTTATGGCGATCGAACTGTTTATCATCATTAGAAAACATAACGTTAACCCGCTGTTTCATCTTGCCCCACCCGTTTCAACTTGCCCCGGTGTACCTTACCCAGGTAACCAATAAGCAGTTAAAATTGCTTTTATTCAGCACTATATGCGCCTTTACTGCAGGTCATTAAATGCTAATATGCCGTATATGCGCCATAAGTGCAAATTAAATGCAGGTTTTGGCCCAATATACGGCTGATTAAATGCTTAGCTTTCCTATCCCCAAAAAATCGAACATAAACAAAAACATTTTCCCCTGCGCATTTCAGTCGCTTCATATTCTCCCCTTTCTATTTTTACTCACACTCTCCTGTGCGGCTTTTGGGCTGTTGTTTATTTTTGCAGTTGTTTTTTGCTGTTCCAGCTGAAATTGAGATTCGATCCCACAATCCTCTGGCTGATGATGATGATGAACAAGATGAGCAATGATCAGATAATGTGCGTTGATTTTTTGATCTATTAAAGGTCTCAGTACCACACCGGCAGTTATTTTGCTGTGCCCGGACAACGGCTCGGGCAAGTGCTGATAATCAAAACATCCACATAATACACGATGGCATAATTGGTTTCTTATTCCATGGGATTTATTTGGAAAACAATTGTTCTCTCATTGATTAGCTTCGTTGCTACCAGTAAATGATAGGGCATCTGAATTAATGGATCCTATAGTCGTGACACATGAATTGAAAAGTTGAAATGTGTAACAGTTTTAACATCGCTCATCTCTCTTAGCAGTTTTATGGCAATAAAGTAGCAGTTAGGATGCTTGTTACCCAAAAAATATCGTGTATTTGAAATGCTACACAACAGCTGTCCGATTTAAAGCAGCATTTGAATTGCTTATACAGAGCAATTCAGCAGTTGAACTGCTATGATACAGCAGCAAGCAGATATAATGCAGTTTTATAGCTGAAATACAGCTTATTCAAATGCTTATTGGTTACCTGGGTAGGTTTTAGGCACGGACGGAGATCCGAACCTGGCCTTCATAGTAGCAATTGTGGATCGGCTTTGCAGCAGAGCGTTCATGATTAACAGAAATTTTAATCATGATTAATCATTGGTGATTAAAATTCCAATTTCGGTGATTATTGATTGCGATTAATGATTAAATTGATTTTTGAGATGATTAATGATTATGATTAATGAATAAAATTGATTTTATCTGTGATTATTGATTATGATTAATGATTAAAAAGGGCTCGTTGACTAAAAATCATGATTAATCATGATTAATCAATCACAAAAAACTGCAAATGATTAAAATATATTTGTTGTTTAAAATATTTTTGAAGCTCCAAAAGTAAATGGATACTCTGTCTGGGAGATTTTTGAGAAAAGAATCATACATTATATTATTTAGAGCAGCATTTGAACCAATTCAAATTGAATCATATATTTTTATATGATGAATCATTTTTGGTGATGAATGATTAATGATTGATTAATTTTTTTTCCTATGATTATGATTACTGATTAATGATTAAATTGCGAAATCAGTGTGATTAAGATTAATGATTAATGATTAAATGAAATTTTTTTGTGATTATGATTAATGATTTTTGATTAATCTTAATCATTAATCATTAATCATGATTAAATTTGTGATTAATCATTAACGCTCTGCTTTGCAGCAATGTCAGGACGAGAGCGGAAGACTGTGGCAGAGTGACCCGGTGACCCGCCTTTCCACACAGCAAATTAGCCCCCGCAGCTTGAAAATGGGTCTAGCAATCGCTAGATCAATGGATTAACCAAATCATATATAAGACAAATATTGGCATGAATTCGTACATTGATCCGTTGGTTGTGAGGCATATCCCTTACCTCTCGGCTATTTCACCGATTTTGTAGACAGATGATAACTATGATACTGCTTCTAGGTTTGATCTGGAACGGGTTTGTTGATACTTTCCGGTGACAACCAGAGTGTGCACGGTGAGTGTGATAATTGTTGGAAAACGATGTAAACTAATGAAATCATGTTTGAAAATAGTTACATCGCCAGAATTTACGCGCCTGGGTATTACAAAATTATTTGCTGTTAAAACTAATAGGCTATGAAACATCTTATGATCCCGTAGCACTCCCTAACAGACAGTTTTGCTGTACAAAAGTGGAACAAACCACTCTTAAGCGAACTTTAGCTTAAGAAACCATTATTCAGCAAGTTCTGTTTGTTGGGTCGTCGTCCCAGACATGGACTGTCCTAAGCACAAAACTGTTGGTCACAGCCACGGCCTCTTCTGGAGTGGGTACTCAAAGTTATCTTTGAGTTTTCTGGGTCCTAGGGAGTTTAGTAAATAGAGACTATCGAATGGTGTTGAATCTACGCAAAACTGCATGGAAATTTTACCTTAGGACACCACTTCCAATTTCATCACATTTCCCTTTCCTAATTCCCATCCCTTGTCCCATTCTCCCTCATGTAGACGATGAAATAGGCTTAAATATGTGGCGATGGCATAAATGTCCCAAATGGAGGATAACGTGCCTCTGGAGCCGGCCTTCTGATGCCTACAGCTAGTGGCCCACAACAGGGACTAACAGCGAGACGTCAACCGTCAAACGCTGGTGATCCACGTATCCCGTCCGAAGTATTGAAGGGACCTAAAGCGAAACTGTGGAAGCAAGCGATGGACGACGAGTACCAGGCGCAAATCGAGAGCAACACTTGGGAGCTGGTAGAACTACCAGCGGGCCAAAAAGCCATCGGCAGCAAAATGATATTCAAATCGAAGGAGGACGAAAAAGGTTTGCTTAAGGTTTCAACCAGAAGTTCGGCGTAGATTTCGACGAAGTGTTTGCTCCCGTTGCCAAGCAGGTGACCATCAGGGCTTTACTCACGGGTAGACAGTCGTCGTGGAATGCTTGTGGAGCACATGGACGTAAAAACCGCATACCTGCATGGGAAATTGGATGAAACCATCTACATCCGGCAACCAGAGGAATACGCCATGGGAGGACCAAACACGGTGTGCATGCTCAAAAGGAGCGGGCTCAAGCAATCCGCATGAGTGTGGAACCACAGCATCGATGCAGTCCTACGAAAAATGAGTTTCGTTCCATCATCATCAGACCCAAGTCTGTACGTGTGAAAGAAGGGCAACACTTTCACCTACATACTACTCTATGTGGACGACATGTTAGTAATTTACAGGACAGAGGAGGAATTCAAGGCTATACACCGGGCACTGCAGCAACACTTCAAAGTGACAGCATTGGGTGATGTGAAGCACTTCCTAGGAATCCAGATCTAGAAGGATGGTAACGGATTCCTGCTGAATGAAGAACAGTACATCCTGAAGCTCACGGAACGATTTGGTCTAGAAAACGATAAGCCATCGAGCAGTAAGCGTTTCCTAGCATAGCAGTAAGCGTTTCCTTCCATCCTGGCTCGGAAATCAAGCTGTCCTACACGATTGGACTGGCACGAGGCCAAGAGGGTACTGAGGTACTTGAAGTCAATCAGTAGCCACAAATTGACACTTGGATCCACAGCTGACGGGCTCGAGATGTATGCGGATACCGATTGGGCCGGCAACCACCGTGACAGGAAGTTCAATTCCGATTTCCTGATTCAGTTTGGAGGTGGCATCATTAGTTGGGCATCTCGCAAACAAACCTGTGTGGCGGCGCTGTCGTCAACGGAAGTGGAACTCGTGGCCTTAACAGAAGCATGCCAGGAATTGAGTTGGTTGAAGAAGCTGATGGTCGATCTAGGTGAAGACGTGTCGTTGCCAATAACCATAACCAAATATTTCTACGTTCGTGATTTTCAAGAGCAGCAGCAAATTGTTCTGAAGTATTGTCCCACCGAGTTCATATTGGCTAACATACTGACTAAACCACTGCAGCCCCTACGATTGAGGTTGTTAACCTTTCAGCACGCGTGCCATCAAGCAACTGAAACTGCACCGCGCTCGCGCTGTATACGACGAGCCAGGTTTGTTTTGGTAGTGTTGTACTTTTTAAAACGAAGTTAGGGTTACTAAACTTTATTCAAGCCTAACTTTACCAAACACCGTATCTAACAAAATACAGGAAAGGAGAAAAATGGAGGGGAAGTTCGCTGTTCCCATAGCAACTCATACATTGAGCATTATAGGGACGTGAAAAATTCGGATATTTTTTCACAAATCATCCCCAAAGATGAGTGATACAAGTAGCCCTTAACGAGATTCAGCGCCTCATGGGAAAAACTCTTTTGTTTACATATGTTACATACGGTGTTTGGTAAAGTTAGGCTTGTATTGTCGGAATTAGACGACAAAATATTAGTCTTAGTAAGCCATGAAATATCAATATATAGAAAATAGAAAATAAATTTATCTTTCTTGTTCCAACTGCCAACTGAAGTATGTAGTTTGATCTCTGGCTCTCGCCATATCCTACCAAAAGCAATTAACGCCGGTAGTGCGAACTTCACTAGTCCATCTCCGAAGCAGGTCCCGAGGTCCCGAGGAGACGATGGGATTGGCGGAAATGTGAACGGTTACAGTTTAGGTCCGTTCACCTTCGATGTCGTCGGAGAAGGTTCCAGTCCCTCACTATTTACCTGAGCCTTTCATTCTTTCTTTGTTGTAGCTGTTCAGTAGTTTTTTCGTCATCGTGGTTTGGCTAGCATTCACTAGGTTGCCTCCTGAGCAGAGTTTCCCATTGCTCATGTGTACATAAATGCGACAGCGAGCCTCCCACCAAATTGTCTCCCAGCTCTTCAAAATCGCAGTGTGCTGCGCTGCTAAGAGGCTCACGAAAATCTGGTGGGTGCGAGCTAGGCACCTAGCTCCCGGGGAGCTCGTCTCATGCGCTGCGTGAGCTGTTGGTATCTAAGGTGAAAAACAACTTCTTGGTAACGAAGAACCTCAACAACTTTTTTTCCGTACAGAACACAAGTGTCTGGTTGGTCTATGCGATACGACTAGGGAATCTCAATGCAAAGGTTAAGGTTTCAATTCTCGTTCGTTTAGGAAGTTTTTGTCGTGAAATTTTCTAATTTAATCGGCGCATGAGACGGAGCTCATGAGACACATCTTGAGAAAAATGAGGCACACAACTTTCAGTCTCAAAATGTACTGTGCTCCTGGGAGCTTGCTTGCAATGTGGCTCCCGTACATGGGACTACAGCACGTGTACATCAACTCTGCCTGAGGCACGTTCTTCTTCATTTAGGAAATTTGTGCCAATGGTCAGCATTGTAGATATTGTTAGCAATTTCTGCTGGATTTACATCTTACCAATCGGGTGAGAACGTGGAAAATGTTTCAAACATTAATTTTATGCACATTCGCTAGAACTTATCACCAAATGTAAATCAGAGCATAGTCTCCCCTATTTGGGAAGGGAAAATTGCCCATCACGTTACCATTAAGCGCCACCTCTTGCGTCGCGTCGTTACAAGTGCTTTTTTTTGTTGGGCTATTCCACTGATCACAGAGTCACAGGGGGAAGCTGCCAAACGAAATACAGAGGTCATAAAAAGCGTCTTTTTTCGTGACTCCGGAAGAATGCTACAATTCTTATCACGGAACATTTATACGATTTTTATTGGACTTGTTTACTACTCTCCACGGAGCTGTGCAACTTTCAATTCAATGTGATGCGATGGTCCAGAGGTAATTTTACGTTAAAGCGCACCACCCAGGTACATGCTTTAAGAGGTCGTCGTTTAAACGAAACGGAAAAGGATATCGATTTCGCACCGTTGAGTCAGAGTTTCCCAGCTTCGCAAACTTCGAGACTTTGTTACCGAAGTGTAGTAAAGAAATTGTATCCCTGATTGGGGGCCATTCAGCTCGAGCGCGCGCGCCGGACAGGATATACCTCCGTGCTGGAAATTGCTCCTGAAAGATTTATCCTTCTTATCAAAACCATTTTTCCTTATGCGCTCGACATATCTCCACGCTCTCCATCTTTGAGTGTCTTTCTACTAAACATTAGCGTGCAAGATGGGACAATCGGGATGTTTGCTTACTGTGATTGTCCAAACTCCGTACAAATATTTAATGTCCTTTACCAGACCGTGTGTCGTTCACTATACATACTTGGTGTGTAGAAACCCATTTATAGAAAGCTCGTAAAACGATTCAAGTTTCTCATCTATCCCGTGAAGCTTCTGCTGTCGTGGCACAATTCCCAGCGAAAGGCACCACACGCTGAGAATAATCGTTATTTATGAAAAATTAGATGACAATCAATACATTAAAGATGACACTTCCACCCAGTCTTCGGCGGGTTAGTTTCCGCTGTTGGTGGGCGACCATATGAGATGAAGCACCCAGAGCCAGAGGGATTAAAGAGGTGAAGCTGTTTGACCGCAATGGCTTGTAACGATAACTAATGGAGTTGCCGTCGTTTGGACAAAGTGTCTCTGCCGGGGCGCACGAAAAACTCCCAGGCTATTAAAGTGGGAGGGGAAACGAATAAAAACGAGCGATGGATAGCGCGAGGAGCTGGTAGCTGTTGAATAGAAGAATGGAAAATCAGGAGCTTTATAGAAGGGAGAAGCAGAATGTTGGGGGTGTTCTTTGCACTTTGCCGACAGTTGCTCGTGAGGTGGTGTCAGTAAAATTATGAACGCTGAATGCAGATGGGCATGCTTTTTATTCATGAAATTTTGTTACCCATACCAAACACTTTTAAAATTTGATTATATGTATTTTGAATCCTTATAAAACTATGGATACAAAAAGCACCAGATATCACTTAAAATGTAGTACAATCTCATTCTTTTTTTGTGGCTATACGTTGCCACTGGAACTTGGTCTGTCTCAGTGCCATTTTAGCACTTCCAAATTTATTAACCCTTTGAAGCCGGAATTTTTCCAAGTGTTGTAGAGATTTTTTTTACATATTTCTGTAGTTCTGATGCTCAACAGCATAATAAGCGTAGAATATGATGCAGAATATTGTTTCTGGATATCCTAGGTCATCCAAACTTCATTGTACGAAGCTCCGATTTGCAATCTTTTATGTCCAGTAAGTCTTCTGAAAGTTCAATAGACAGTATTAGACTAGTCGGGATATCCTAGGTCATCCAAACTGTTGTTGAGTATAGATCCTGAAGTCTATGGGTGTAACGATGACTACTTTCATTATACAAAGCTACGATTTGTAATCTATCATGTTCAGTAATACTTCTGATAGGTACTTCTGATAGACAGTATCAGATCAGTTGGGATATCCTAGGTCATCCAAACTTGTCTAAAGTTTAGATCTTGAAGTCTACGGGTGTCAGCAACAGAATAATAGGAACCGAGACCCACGGCAACGACCCCAGCGAACAAAAGGGACTTACGATTGGAAACTCGGTACGTGGAACTGCCGATCTCTCAACTTCATTGGGAGCACCCGCATACACGCCGATCTACTGAAGGACCGCGGGTTCGGCATCGTAGCGCTGCAGGAGGTGTGTTGGATAGGATCCATGGTGCGAACGTTTAGAGATAATCATACCATCTACCAGAGCTGCGGCAACACACGCGAGCTGGGAACAGCTTTCATCGCAATGGCCTATATGCAGAGGCACGATGATCGACGAAAGAATGTACATGTTGAGGATCAAGGGCCGATTCTTCAACTTCATCATAATAATCGTGCACAGCCCACACTCCGCAAGAACTGATGATGACAAGGATGCATTTTACGCGCAGCTCGAATGCGAGTATGACCGCTGCCCAAGCCACGACGCCAAGATCATCATAGGAGATTTGAACGCTCAGGTAGGCCAGAAGGAGGAATTCAGACCGATGATTGGAAAGTTCAGCACCCACCAGCAGACGAACGAAAACGGTCTACGACTCATTGATTTCGCCGCCTCCAAAAGCATGGCCATATGTGTGTGCCGTTCACAAGAAACACGGAAGTTCTACCAGAAGCTCAACGAATCCCGTAACGGCTGTGCAGGGATAAGGACGGAGACCTTGTCACCTTCCACTAGAAAGGTCGCATGAGACGGAGACAAATTAGGTAATAAAGGAAGCTGGTGGTACTGGTCCCCTTACCCACGTACCAGCATCAGCCTAAAGAGAGGTTCGAACTAGTGGAACCATTGACGAATTATTAATCGGGTGAATCCATATCAAAATAAAAGCATAAATTTCACATGATAATAGAAATGGTGTATTTTAGTACTTACGATTTATTGATGCTCAACCTACGTTGTAACCTATTGTTAGAATGTGGATGGGTGTCAGAGTTTTGCAGTGTATCCCGCGACGATCCCGGTCGACATGCATGTCCGGACAGAAGTGACACCACTGAGCTGATGCCAGACACTCCAGCTCTAGCACCTCGGGCCATGATCACGCCAGGACACTGGCAGTCTTCTCACCCAGAAGCAGGCTTGACAGAAACTCCCTCGCGAGAAAATGAGTAAGCGATTTCGGCGATTTTCTGAGGAGGTAAAATAAAACTCAGAAATCACAACGCAAATCCTCAACAGCATCGAGCGTGAGCTTGCCGCGCAGCGAGGAGTTCGTCCAACACTCATAATTGTTTGTTGTGTTTCTCACGTCCACTCACACTCAAAAAGCTCTCGCGAGTTCCACTCCCATACAAAGAAAGACTCTCGAGGCGAAAATCGCACTCAAAAACCCGAAAATTTCATCAGCTCTTTTTTCGTTCCCCTCTTCCTCGCTCAGTTTTTTTTGCCTCTCTGTTTGGGGTTCGTTCGCTCCCTCGCGACGAGGCAAAAGCAAAACACCGCTCTAGAGCATGTTGCAAAACTCTTTTGATTTCGAGGAGGATTATCAAGCCTGCCCAGAAGTTGGATATGAAGAAAAGGCCTAATAGAAAGACACCAAGTATGACTTAATACCATCTCACAGGAACACATCACACTTTGGGAGTTGTTTTAGGCATTTGAGAAACACTCTTACCGATCTCATTATAATTTCCACTCTACTCCATATTTGCTCGTCCGAGCCCTATGCAAAAGATGGTGAACATCTGTGACTTGCGTTAAGTTAGATGAATTTCACCACATAAGCACTTGCCAATATTCAAAGTTCTACACCGGCCAGGCAAGAGAATCTGTAACCGTTGGTTCCAATGTTACTTGCTGGCTCCACCATCAATCCCATTTTCCTCCCGAAAACAATAGACCCTTTCCATAACTTTAACTAGGAACTGTCCAAACTCACTGGTTGATGAGTCACGAGTGAGAAGCGTTCCACTTTCAACTCATACCAGGTCTCAAAAGCGTATATACCGGGGTAGTGTGAACAAGACCTAAAAAGAAACCCTAGGCAAATTCAAGTACCAATCCACAGATGGCGCATAGGTGAAACATGGTTGCCAAAACACAACATAAAACATAGATGTCAAATCCAACCTCAGAGAAAGTGGATTTCTTATAAAAGGCTGGATTTGACCAGAATTTCCCTCTTTGTCCACAACTGATTCCCAAATAGTGTAGTGCGCGTATTGTGTTAATTCTAATGGTCAGAACAATAGACCACCGCATGGTGAAACTTATATTAACTTTTGGTTTCTTTTCTTAAATAAAATAGGGTAAAACTTAAAATACGGTTGTAAACGTTAAAAAAAAACTGTGTTAGTAAAATGTGTTAGTGTTAAAACGGTTAGTGCGAACAAAAAAAAAGCAAATTGTAACCTAAAACTAATTGTTTAAAACTTATAGCTATGAAACAGTTAGACAAAGAACATCGAAAGAACAGAACACTAAAACAGGTTAAAACGCAAGAAAAAGGTAAATTACCATTGCAAAGCTATGCTAAAAATGTGTGAATGCTAAAAACGACGTCATAAGGTGATTAATGTGGTGTGGTCAGGTCCAACGAAAAGGACCTTTTTCTTTTTTGTGTATTTATACGAATCTCAAGGTGCAGCGGACGGATCTTCCGTCGGCACTAACATCGCCGATTCCCAGTGCATAGCGGCGGCGCACATCGGCGCAGCGACCGCCATTTTGAAACCCCTGATGACGTCAGAAGCCCGCCATTGGTCGAAACACTGCCAATAATCATCCGCTTGGAAGTTGGGAACCCTTCCTCGCTTCCGTTGGCAACCTGCTGGAGTTTCATCTGGTCCGGCAAACCGCTGGCGATTTATTACAAGGCTTCTCATCTACCAGTGACGCCCCCCCCTTTTTCTACGATGGGCCACCGTCTGGCCCGAATCTGCCGTGAAATCATCATGCCAACGATCACCATGCCGGCAGAGGTCGGAAAGATACATCCGGCGTACCTAACCTCAAATATCCCACCGGCAAAGGCTGGTCAGAGACCACAGCGTACCATCCACCGGCTGCGAAAGATCCGGATCGGCCACAAACACCTACAAAATTCCGCAAGTATTATCACCCTAGCTAATGTGACGTCATAGATTAGAATAAACTATGTATGTATTTGTAAAATGAATTAGCCTCAGCGGTAGTCAGCTTATTTATGAAAGCAGCCCTGGGTAATGTAACTTTCACCTTTCTTATTAGTTTTCGTCCACTTTGTTACTCTCATTCCTCGCTATTTAGTAAGATCATTTGTGTTCATTGATATTCCCCTCCCCCCTTTGTATGTTTGTGCAGTTTGGTTGACCACTGTTCCATTAAAACAGCATCTTTGGCAAGGTTTTCACCACCAACAGTTCCTACTCATATTGATACGGCTCCACGGCTTGTGTATGAGGGAAAGTAAGCTTTGAACGACCCTGAAATCCCACCCTATGAGTTAGCACGTTACAATTGGCGCCCAACAAAAATTACGTCATATACCTCATATGCCTCCAAACTTCCCGGAAGGGGAGGTGAAAACAGAGCCCTGTCTTGCTTGTCTCTTCGTTCTTCTAACGAAGGTTTTTTCAGAACCACAGATTTTGTTCACAAAATACTAGAATGTCCGCTTATCTGTGAACGGGATCGTGATTCTAATCGTACTCTTCAAAATGTAAATAGTTCAGTTAATTTAGAAATTTTTCAATTATGCATGTGAATGTGTTAGTAAATAAGGCATGAATCGCGCGCGAAATGTATATAGAATAATCAATTTAGGAAATTACAACACGCTTGCTTTGAAATAGTTTTGTTCAATGTGTATCATCATTTAGAATTTTCGAATACGCGAGATTATTAGGCTTTTTTTTTAAATTTATTTCCAAATTTATTGAAAATTTCCGGATTTTAGACGAATCCGTGAACTAGAAAATAAATCCGAACTGAATTATGACCGCGATGCAAATATTAGATTGGGAACATCTGTTCCGAAGACGAACCGTAGAAACAATCACGCGAACTTAGCCACGATTGACGAACAATGCGATGTTTGACGATCGAACCCGAGAATCCGATGTCCAGTATTCTTGGAACAAGATTCCAAGATCAATTCAAGATTCTACCGCGAACAGAATAAGGAAGAACACCGGCAGTTCTTCGAGACTATCTATCACCGTAAGGCAGGAAGTCCCCCGGTTGAATTACGGACGAGGTCTAACACAATTAGAATATCAAAATAAAAACGAAAATAATCGTCGCGAAAACATCGTTAAAAAGGAGCCAGGCCGAAACTTTGTGCCTGTCTAGTATCGAAATGAGGGAGATACTCACCTCAATTATCCGGGTATACGCGACGACAGTAATCCCGATCAAAACGTACATCCTACTCAGCCTAAAACAGCTAATTGAATGCAAGAATGATCACCGTTGTTTTCATTGAAAAACAGGTGAAAGACCGAAGGCACAACGTAAACATTCCCACAATCAGAAGAACCCCCACCTACTCCAATCATAATATATTTCATGTTTCCTTTTTCTCCTACAAAGATAGCGAGAGTAAATCATTTTTTTTGCTCGGGTCTCCAAGAGGAACCTGAGGTAATCAGCGGTGAAGACCGTCAAACTTGTTGGTAGATTCCTCGTACATGTGCATATTCGATGCGATCGGTACGAGATCTATGTAGTTGTCCTTGACCGGGACCAGTACAGCGGAAGCGATCTGGCGATTAGATATATCCCGGCAGGATACGAGACTGGACGAACGTAGTCCAACCCTAGAATCATGATTCAATATGTTAATGAAGATCTTCAAATTAGTCGTTCGAGAATTGAACACTTACCATTCATAGAGGTCCGGACCCCTCATTCAAGAGATTGCCTGATTGATAAATCCTGACAGGTAGACAAATAAGTTGATGGTATGTTTACAAACACCTGGTTTGCAGGGTAAAATCTCAAAATTACCTTCGCAAGAGAAACTTCTTTGCTTCGCTGATTTGTAAACATGAAAATGGCAAGTAGACCGGTTATTGATTCCGAAATCGCGATAGGATATGCGCACATCCTAGTTTTTTAGAACTTTCTGTAGCGGACAAGATTTTGAAAACGAAAATACCCAAAAAGCGCGAATAAATCGTAAATTAGCAATCGATACGTGGGTTTCGCGAACCTTCGTAATCTGAGACGCGTAAAAGGTAAACATAAACATTCAAGGTGAGTCATCCATGAGATGACAGTTCTCAATACTAACGTGTATTGGTGTGAGTTTTCTCACGATGAGTATCTTTTCTTCTCGCGTAGGCGATGAAGGTGAACAGAATATTCGAGTAGAAAGGCATTAATGAATTTTTTAATTCACCATAATCATGAATTGATTTTTGGTTGAAGTTAATCATTAAACCCGACTAAAATGACATTCAAAATGAAATACTTCATTTTGAAGGAGGGACGATGGGGTAATGTAACCGTTGGTTCCAATGTTACTTGCTGGCTCCACCATCAATCCCATTTTCCTCCCGAAAACAATAGACCCTTTCCATAACTTTAACTAGGAACTGTCCAAACTCACTGGTTGATGAGTCACGAGTGAGAAGCGTTCCACTTTCAACTCATACCAGGTCTCAAAAGCGTATATACCGGGGTAGTGTGAACAAGACCTAAAAAGAAACCCTAGGCAAATTCAAGTACCAATCCACAGATGGCGCATAGGTGAAACATGGTTGCCAAAACACAACATAAAACATAGATGTCAAATCCAACCTCAGAGAAAGTGGATTTCTTATAAAAGGCTGGATTTGACCAGAATTTCCCTCTTTGTCCACAACTGATTCCCAAATAGTGTAGTGCGCGTATTGTGTTAATTCTAATGGTCAGAACAATAGACCACCGCATGGTGAAACTTATATTAACTTTTGGTTTCTTTTCTTAAATAAAATAGGGTAAAACTTAAAATACGGTTGTAAACGTTAAAAAAAAACTGTGTTAGTAAAATGTGTTAGTGTTAAAACGGTTAGTGCGAACAAAAAAAAAGCAAATTGTAACCTAAAACTAATTGTTTAAAACTTATAGCTATGAAACAGTTAGACAAAGAACATCGAAAGAACAGAACACTAAAACAGGTTAAAACGCAAGAAAAAGGTAAATTACCATTGCAAAGCTATGCTAAAAATGTGTGAATGCTAAAAACGACGTCATAAGGTGATTAATGTGGTGTGGTCAGGTCCAACGAAAAGGACCTTTTTCTTTTTTGTGTATTTATACGAATCTCAAGGTGCAGCGGACGGATCTTCCGTCGGCACTAACATCGCCGATTCCCAGTGCATAGCGGCGGCGCACATCGGCGCAGCGACCGCCATTTTGAAACCCCTGATGACGTCAGAAGCCCGCCATTGGTCGAAACACTGCCAATAATCATCCGCTTGGAAGTTGGGAACCCTTCCTCGCTTCCGTTGGCAACCTGCTGGAGTTTCATCTGGTCCGGCAAACCGCTGGCGATTTATTACAAGGCTTCTCATCTACCAGTGACGCCCCCCCCTTTTTCTACGATGGGCCACCGTCTGGCCCGAATCTGCCGTGAAATCATCATGCCAACGATCACCATGCCGGCAGAGGTCGGAAAGATACATCCGGCGTACCTAACCTCAAATATCCCACCGGCAAAGGCTGGTCAGAGACCACAGCGTACCATCCACCGGCTGCGAAAGATCCGGATCGGCCACAAACACCTACAAAATTCCGCAAGTATTATCACCCTAGCTAATGTGACGTCATAGATTAGAATAAACTATGTATGTATTTGTAAAATGAATTAGCCTCAGCGGTAGTCAGCTTATTTATGAAAGCAGCCCTGGGTAATGTAACTTTCACCTTTCTTATTAGTTTTCGTCCACTTTGTTACTCTCATTCCTCGCTATTTAGTAAGATCATTTGTGTTCATTGATATTCCCCTCCCCCCTTTGTATGTTTGTGCAGTTTGGTTGACCACTGTTCCATTAAAACAGCATCTTTGGCAAGGTTTTCACCACCAACAGTTCCTACTCATATTGATACGGCTCCACGGCTTGTGTATGAGGGAAAGTAAGCTTTGAACGACCCTGAAATCCCACCCTATGAGTTAGCACGTTACAAATCAATAATTTTCGATCACACGCGTTGAGCCTGCTTTGAAATTAACCGAGAACTGAAGAGCTATATCAATCCAACTATATGGCTAGCTTGCGGTTATAATGTGTAGGGGCAGTACTCTCCCGTATGCATTGGGTGGTGATAAGAGCAGTACCACATGTGAGGGTTACTGCTATACGTTTATGGTGCTTATCAGAGGGGTATCAATCTCTCGGTTGTGTCCGAGTGTACAATATCCCAGGCTGCTGTACGATGTTGATATGGTTAGCTCTATTCCCAGGAATGCTCAGGTAGTCTTCTTCAGGACTTATCAGGCATGGATGCTGTGTTCTGTTGTTGTGTTGTATGTGTAATGAGCTTGACATGGTAAGATAGACCTATGCTTTCATTTTATACGGCGACCATGGGAGCTACTTTGAGGCTCTCGCGAGGCCGTCGGTTGTGAGCAGGTTACAACCTCTTGACGGACGGACGTGAGGTGGTCGAAAGGTGGAAGCAGCACTTCGATCAGCACCTGAATGGCGTGGAGAACGTAGGCACGGGAGACCACTGCGGAGGAAACGACGACTCCCAGTGCAGCGGAGAACGGAAATGAACCAACTCCCACGCTGGCTGAGGAAAGTTGAGGATGCCATTCATCAGCTTAAAACTAACAAAGCAGCTGGTAAGGATGGCATCGCAGCTGAACTCATCAAGATGGGCCCAGAAAAGTTGGCCACCTGTCTGCACCGGCTGATAGTCAGGATCTGGGAAACCGAACAGCTACCGGAGGAGTGGAAAGCATGGGTAATCTGATCGATTCACAAGAAAGACGACCATTTGGAATGTGAGAACTTTAGAGCGATCACTATTTTGAATGCTTCTTACAAAGTGCTATCCCAGATCATCTTTCGTCGTGTGTCACCTAAAACAAAGGAGTTCGTGGGAAGTTACCAATCCGGTTTCATCGACGGCCGGTCGACAACGGACCAGATGTTCACCGTACGGTAAATCCTCCAGAACTAAGATCTCAAGCTTCATACGCCATGCCTCATTGGCTGGTTGTGCCAGTTTACCCTACTGGCCTAGAGTCTTGACTAGGTTTAATACATTCCAAGTTCCAATTATTGTCCGTTGTTTTGCATTAAAAGTCGCTGCTGTTAAATCAGTTCGTAATCTGTCACTTTTGGTTTCTTCGGAAACAGAAGGCTGTTGGCGTAAGGACCCAGATCCACCGAGATGGGGCTGCCACCTTAGGTATAACATCCGGTAGGGGAGCATTTCACATTCAGCCGCTGTATGCCATAACAGACGCAGTTGGAGACGCACCTACTGACAGACGCTCGGTACGCATCTCCTCATTCTAGCTGAAATCAGGAGGATCAAGCTGCACTACCAGTTAAGCACACAGCTCTTATCTGGCGCTCTTTGCTGTTGATTGACCTGTGGAAGCATGAGGTAGGAACTTGTAACCACCTGTACATTGACCTTTAAGGTTGTCGACTCACCGTTATACAGACCCATTTTGTTTTATATTGACTTTAATAATCTGCGTATCGTAAATTTGAATTTACGTTTCTTTTTGTCAGTTTGATAGATCAAAAAGATGAAGTAAAAAATCTCCATCGTGTCACCTTGTGGCATATTCGACATTTTGATGTCTGAAGCTTGGTCTGAAGTCATTGTGAATCTCGTCACGTATATTTAAATACACGTTATACCGTCGATACAAATTTCTACCCTCGTAGCATCACCCTAAAAAGCGAACCCTTAAAGTGCGACACAGAAAGCTTACACACTCGGCCACACGTATCGCACACTCCACTTGAGTTTGAAGTGTTATTGCTCGGAAAAAGTGTGGAAAGCCTCTTGAACGCGCAGAGAATCCCACCCATCCGGAGACAATCGTCCTCTATTAGTGACACGATATGTTTATTCTTCACACTGAAACAGCTGTTACATACTTGTGTGTTGAAAGTGCTCCGAAAAAGCGCCAAGTACACTCTTCAACAAACCCCATTCGACCGGCTTGGACAAATTTCCCTTGCGTATCCGAATCACCCGACCCGGCAAATGCGTTGCCATTCGTTTCCATTTTCTTTGTGAGTAACTTTCCGGTTTTCCTCACCAACCAACCAACGTAACATTCCCGCATCCCGTGACAACGAGGACCATTTTCCTCTCCGTCGTCGACAGCCATTATCGTACGCTTCATTACCGCCGCACAGTCTGTCTATTACCTATCTTTTCTACTCTTACTTTTTGTCCTGTACATGCATACCGACGAAAACTTGGTAAACTCACTCGAAATTCATAGGAAAGCATGGGCGAGCAATAGCACCGAAAGGAAGAAAAATTGAATATCAATGATGGCAAAACTATTGCATTATTATTCGTCGCGCCATAATAAACGACTTCTGAAGAAAGTCCGCCTTTTTGTTTGGGACAGTCGCGCTATTTGAAAATACCGACAGCCGGTTTTCCAACGACAGACGACAACAACAACTACTGACAATAGCCATAGGCGTGCTAGGAAATTTGAGGAAAAGGATGCCTGATATAGTTTTCAACGTTCTGATTGACGGACGACACTTTTCCGACATTATCGATGTCAGGACCTATCGTGGTGTCACTACCAAACTGCGGCCAAAGATCTCCGTCAGCAACAATAATGTACGGTACCGGCGACCACCACGGTACAAGCTTGAGTGACTAAAACAACCGGATATTGCCTCAGCAAACGCGCAGAATCTCGAGGCTGCGTTGCCAGACGAAGGCGAGCTCGATGAGGCCCCTCTAGAGGACTGCTGGAGTACAGTGAAAGCAGCCATCAAAGACGCAGCCGAGGCCACCATCGGGCACGTGGAACGGAATCGACGGAACGAATAATGGTTCGACGAAGAGTGCAGAACGGTTTGGAGGAGAAGAGCGCAGCGCGGTTGGTAATGCTGCAGCAAGGGACCCGACAGAACGTGGAACGTAACAAACAGAAGCGGCAACAGCAGACCCGCCTCTTTCGGGACAAGAAATTGAACTGCTGTGCCATTCTAAAGAAACACGATAGTTTTACCAGAAGCTCAACGCATTACGCAACGGCTTCGTGACGCGAGCCAAAATATGGAGATATAAGGCCGGAGGTCTCTTGTCGGACGGACGTGAGATGATCGAAAGATGGGAGCAGCACTTCGATCAGCATCTGAATGGCGTGGAGAACGTAGGCACGGGAGACCACGGCACCGGAGGAAACGACGACGCCTGTGCAGCGCAGGATGGAAATGAACCAACTCCCACGCTGAGGAAAGGAAGGATGCCATTCATCAACTCAAAACCAACAAAGCAATTGGTAAGGATGGTATCGCAGCTGAACTCATCAAGGTGGGCCCAGAAAAGTTGGCCACCTGTCTGCCTGCACCGGCTGATAGTTAGGATCTGGGAAATCGAACAGCTACTGGAGGAGTGGAAGGGAGGGGTAATCTGCCCCATTTACAAGAAAGGCGACCATTTGGAATGTTCCGTCGTCTGTCACCTAAAACGAATGAGTTCGTGGGAAGTTATCAAGCCGGCTTCGTCGACGGCCGGTCGACAACGAACTAGATCTTCATCGTACGGGAAATCCTCCAGAAATGCCGTGAATACCAGGTCCCAATGCATCACCTGTTCATCGACTTCAAAGCGGCATACGACAGTATCGACCGCGCAGAGCTAAGGAAAATCATGGACGAGAACGGCTTTCCTGAAAACAAATATACTATATTAACAATATAGGTCACTCTTACGATTTTTTGGCGACACCTTTTTAGTGAATGTGGCGCCACCAAGCGTCAGAAGAGGTACTACTACACACTAAATGCACGCGCTATCCGAATGACGTTTATTCTGTCGAACTGTCATTGATAGGTGGGGATGCCCATTTCTTCTGAAATAATCGATTAACATTAATCGATTTTTTTCAAGTACTCAAAATTTGAGTAGAAATTTAATTAGAACAAATTTAATTCTTTCTTCTTATTGCTTGTTGCGGAGATATAGAGATTCGCGCAGGAGTCTAAACAAGTGGAATCTCCGATATAAACAATTTTTGGCGTATATTATCGTCGCAGCACCAAATCGAAGTTATGAACGGTATTTTCTCCGAAAATTGCACAAGAATTTCCTTGTGGGATCCGTTTCAGAATTGTACCCTGGATTTTTTTTTCTCCAAGATTCCTTCACAAGCTCTTGGGGGATTCCTCCTAGAAATAATAATGGAATTATTTTAGGAACTTCTTTCGGGATTGTTTAGGGAAAGCGTTCCTCCTCCATTCTCCATTTTTTATCAAATTTCTTCAGCAGTTTTGTAAAGATTCCTCCAGATGTTCGTTCTGGTTTTTTTTTTCAAAAGTTTCTTCTGGGATTACATATCTCCATGAATAAAACGCAATCTGTGAAGTACTAGTTTTGTAGTAATAAGCTGAATGTTTGTATAATGAGAAAGTAAATAATATCTTATTTATAATAATTATTGCAATAAAATGGTAACTGCAATAATGGTAACAACAAAGCAAGAGTTTTATGACTGCTTGTCTGATTTGATGCTGTTTGAGCAAAACTTTGGGTAACTGTGTTGTTGTAATCTCATTTATTGCAACTTCAACAACATAGTTCCCAAAGTTTTGCTCAAGCAGCATCAAACTAGGCTAGGAATCATAATACCCATGAGTTTGCACCGTTTCAACGCAAAAACGGAGAGTTTAGCATCTCACCATACAAAAAACCAACTCATTACTACAAATCTAGTATTCACTTATTCCTTCTGGGAATCCTGGAAAAATGACTTCTGAAGACATTCCAAATTTATAGAAATCTTGGGAGGAATCACAAAAATAATTCCTGGAGGATTTTTGATACTTCAAAGAGGAATCTTCTGAAGGAATCCTGGAAAAATCCTTCGATTATATTAATTAAATTAAATCGCGTTGGAGATTTACGGAGTCACTTCGGAATTTTTCCGGAATTTCAAAAGAAATTCCTTGAAAAATCCCAGAAGACCTTGTGGAAATCCTTAAAGGACGGAGTGAATTCAAGAAGGAACTTTTGGAGGAATACTGGTATAAATCCCGGTTGAAATTCCCAGGAGGAGTTTTTGAACTCTTGGATAAATTTCCGAAACAACTCCTGGTCGTTGATTTTGGAGGAATTCCAGAAGGAACTCCGGGAGGTATTCTTTAAAAAATACTCCTGAGGGAATCGTTGAAGGAGCTTTTGTAGGAATCCAAGAAAGACTCCAAGAAACTCCCATAAAGAAATCCTATAAGGAACTTTTTGACGAATCCTCAAACAGAATTCTTGAGAATTCCTAGAATTAATTCTTGAAGGAACATCAGAAGAAATATCTGGAGTAATTTCAGTAGGGACTCCTGGGGGTCCCTCGAAGGAACCTCTGGAGAAATTTTAGAAAAAAAAAACTTTTAATCAATCTCTGAAGGCACTCTTGGATGAATTTAAAAAAGAGCTTCTGCATAAATCTCTGAAAAAAACTCTAGGAGGAAACCAAGGGGAATGACATCCTTTTCTAATCGTCGCTAACCGCTGTTAGCGCCACAGGCGCAGTTAAACGCAGTTAACGACGGTTAGCAACGGATATATGCGGATTTTTCCGGTTAATAAAGGAAATGTAATTCCCCCTGGAGGAAACTGAGAAGGAACTTTAAAGAGATGAACCAGCCTAGGACTGTCAATCTCTATAATAAAGTAATATTAATAATAATAATAATGAGAAGGAACTTCCGTTCGAAAATCAGAAGGAATTCAGAAGGAACATCTGAAGTTATGCCTGACTAAATTTATGGAAGATTATCACTCTGCAGCAGGCGAATTTGCTAGAATATTTTTACTAACTGAAGTTCACCCAGAAGCTCATGACTGTATATTTATAAAGTGTTGAGCTTTGCAAGGATTTCGCTACGATCATGTAAATGTGCAATCTTTGACAGCACAATGTTCACACATCCAACAACAAAGGAAACCGATTAGTCCGGAATAAAACAATCAGTATTCGAATAAACTCACAGTTCACTTCGGAAGAACAACGAAATTAAACGAAATTAAATTTGACGGGTTCCATTCTCAGGTCCGGTCCCGGAGCTCATTTTTTTGTAAGCACGGAACGCTCAAACGTTGAAATTATTAAGTTCGTGTATCGGTCCATTAGCTTGTGCACCCTTGGATGCAATGTCTTGCACTCTGCCACAAGAAATTTGACGTGTACTTGGTTGGTGATCTTCCGGATTTTTTGTAAGCTATCCAATCCGATGTATGTATGTCAGCGTGGACATTAAGAAAGATCATATTAAAAGCCATTGTCAAAGGAAAATAGCAACCGCCAGGGCAAAATATACGTAAATTTTGAGGGTGAAATTTTTAAAATTCGAAGTTAAACGATATCGGTGACGTAATTCTCAATTTAGTTGAAAATCGGAGTTTTCGACTAGCGAAGTTGGGGTTTTCTCCAAATCCGTGCGTAGGACCTAGCTTCGGAAGTGGTGCCTTGTCTAGTAAACCTGGTCCGCTATACAGCGCATCACTTCTGAAGTTAGGTCCGACGCACGGATTTGGAGAAAAATCCAACTTCGCTAGTCGAAAATTCCGGGGTTCAACTGCACGGAGAATGCAATGAGGGAGCATTCAAATTCTTCTACAGATATATTCGTGGATGTCATCTTATGAAATATTATTTTGTTTGTGTACCTATATTGTAAATCGATTATTTATTAATCGATTATTTGGGAACAAAAAACTTCGACACCCCTAACATCTTTTTCTGAGAAATGTCACCTTGCACGGTAAAATAAAATTGATTAAAATACAATTATTGACTTTTTCTGACAACAGGGTGTGCTGTAATCATTCGTAAACGGCGTCTCCATGCCGTTGTATGTGAAAACACGAAGTGACCTATATTGTTAATATAGTATATTTGCTGAAAAGCTGACTAGACTGATAAAAGCAACGATGGATAGTATGCAAATCTGCGTAAGAGTTTCGGGTCAACTATCTAGTTTATTCGGATCTCCCCGAGGACTGCGACAAGGTGACGGACTCTCATGCCACTCTTCAACATCGCTCTGGAAGGTGTGATGCGACGAGTGGGGCTCAATGGCCGGGGAACGATTTTCACAAAATCCGATCAATTTGTTTGCTTTGCGGACGAACCGTTCCATGGTTTCTTTCAGAAGTTCTTCCGAGATTTCTGTCATGGTTCCTCTACACTACAGTTTGTCATGGGATTTCTTTCGGAGTCCTTTCCGTGATTTCAATGACTTGCTTCTGTGATTTCTCTTACAAATTTTCCGGGATTTCTTTCTGATACTTTACCTAAAGATTATAAAAAAAGACACGGACAACGTCTTCAGTCTAGTCTAGACGAACCAGCCAAGGGTTGAAAGTCTCTATAATAAAGATATACCAATCAACGTCTTCAGCTTTCGGCTCTACAGACTGTTTTAAAACTTAACACTAGACAACGAACAAACGGAGCATGCACCAGTAGAAACGGGGAAGAAACTATTCTCACGAAAAGTTTCAACGCCCGAAGCGAGAATTGAACCCTCGCCTCATAGCATGGTGCGATTATAAGCTTGGTGACCCTAACCGCATGGCTACGAGGCTCCACAACGCGGTTTTCTTCAAGAGCTTCTCTCGATTTTTTTCAAAAGAGTTTCGAGGGATTCTAGGCGAGATACATACAGAAGTTTTTCTTTGGATTTATCCCAGAGCACTTTCAAGGATTTCTCCCGGAGATTTTTTCCGCATTTATTGTAAGGATCTTTATGAGACATTTATGTTAAAAGTTTTCCTGCAACTTTTGCAGGTATAGCCAAAGCATTTTTTTCCTGATTTTCTCACGTTTTTTTCACGATTTTTGCAGAAGATTTCCTCTATCAGGGATATCTTTTAAAATTTCATCACAAAGCTACACCCGGAGTTTCCTCTTGAAATGGCACCCATAGTTTTCCTTGGAGTTCCACATGGGGTACCAACAGGATTAGTTTGAAGACTTCTCCTGGAATGTGACAACCGCATTTCATTCCTCAGGAAATATTCGGGAGCAATCTGTTAATTAGATCATTAAACCATCAATTTATAAATGAATTCATAGATAAACTTCTAAAGGATTTTTTGGGGGAAATTTTGGAAAATTTCCTGAAAAAATCCAAGATAAATCGCAAGAGGAATTCCTTTGGAGAAAATTAAAAAAAAATGCAGGTATTTCTAGAGAAATCCCTGGAAAAGATGATGGATTTGTGAATTTATTGAAGCAACTTCTAAATAAAATTCTGGAAGAATCCCTGGAAGAATTCCTGAAGGAGTTACTGGAGAAATTCCTCCAGGGATCCCAGGATGAATTCTGGAAGAAATCCAGCAGGCAGGCTTGTCCGCACTGAGCGCGTGAAAATTCTGCTCTTTTGATTTACACCACCAAAACCATCATATTTATGCAATCTTCCTATTTTACCTGATAGAAGGATGTTTGAAAATCCTAAATGTCATTTCAAACTGTCAAAAAATCACACCACAGTGCCGCACTGAGCGCGCAAAGAGAAATTCACTGGGGTGAATTCACCCGGGTGAAATTCTCTTTGCACGCACAATGTGGCACTGCGGTGCGATTTTTTGACAGTTTGAAATGACATTTAGGATATTCAAACATCCTTCTATCAGGTAAGATAGGAAGATTGCATATATATGATGGTTTTGGTGGTGTAAATCAAAAGAGCAGAACTGTCATGCACTCAGTGCGGACAAGCCTGCCAGCAGGAATCCCCGGAGGAACTCCTGAAGTAATCCCCGGCGGAGTTTGTGTAGCAATCCCCCGGAGGAATTCCTGAAGGGATCCTCATAGGAATTTCAGGAGGAATCCCCAGAAGAACTCCTGTAGGAATCCACGGAAGAATTCTCATAGGAAGTCCTGGAGGAACTCCCGCAGAAATTCTTAGAGTAATCCCCGGAGACATTCCTGGAGGAATCTCTGGAGAAATTAAAAAAGGATTTCCCGAAGGAATCCTTGGAGGAGAGTCTGGAGGAAACCCCGGAGGAGTTTCAGGAGGAATCCCTGGAGAAATTCCTGGAAAAATCGCTGGCAGAACTCCTGGAGCAATTCCTTGGATGAATCCTAGGAGGAATTGTTGAAGGAATTCAAGATGTTTTTTTTTATTTCTGGAAGAATTCCTGGAGAAATTCTTTAAGGGATCCCAGGAGGAATTCTTGAAAGAATCCAGCAGCAATTTCTTAAGAAATAGCATTCTTCAAGCAATCTCAGAAAGAATTCATGAAAGAATCCTTGCAGAAATTCCTGAAGGAGATCCCGGTGGCATTCCTGAAGGAACCCCTGGAGAAATTCCTGGCGATTTCTTGGAGGACTTCTTGAAGGAATCCCCTGAGAAATTTAAGGAGGAGTTCCTGGAAGAATCTGGAGGCATTTTTGAAGTAATCCTTGGAGGAATTTTTGAAGGAATCCCTGGAATTCCTACAGGGATTCCTTCAGGAATTCCTCCAAGGTTTGCTTCAGAAATGCCTCCAGAGATTCTTTCTGGAATTAATCCCTCAATTCCTCCGAGGATTCCTCCAAAGTGTCCTCCAAGGACTCCTTCAAGAAATCCCCCAGAGATTCCTCCAGGGATTCATTCAGAAATTCCACCGGGATCTCCTTCAGGAATTTCTGCAAGGATTCTTTAACGAACTCTTTCTGAGATTCATTGAAGTGTGCTATTTCTTCAGAAATTCCTGCTGGATTCCTTCAAGAATTCCTTCTGGGATCCCTTAAGGAATTTCTCCAGGGATTCTTCCAGAATTAAAAAAAATCTGGAATTCGTTTAGGAATTCCTCCAAGGATTCATCCAAGGAATTCCTCCAGGAGTTCTTCCAGAGATTTTTCCAGAAATTACTCCGGGTTCTCCTCCAGGGATTCCTTTGGGAAATTCTAATAAAATTTCTCCAGGGATTCCTCCAGGAATTTCTCCGGAGATTCTTCCAGGAATTCCTCCTGGAAATTCTCCAAGAATTTATCCAGGAATTCCTCCGGGGATTACTCCAAGAATTTCTGCGGGGGTTCCTCCAGACTTTTTCTGGGAATTCATGGAGGAGTTCCTGGATGGATTCCCGGAGAAGTTCCTGGACGAATCTCTGGAGAAATTTATGAAGAATTCTCTAGAGGCTTTCCTGGAGAAACCCCTGGAGGGATTCGTGGAGGAATTCCTGGAAAAATCTCTTGAGGAATACTAGAAGGAATACCTGGATGAAGTTCCGGAGGAATTCCTGGAGAAAACTCTGGAAGAATTCGTGAAGAAATCTTCAAAGGAGTTCCTTGGGGAATCTCCGGAAGAATTCCTGGAAGAATCCAAAAAGGAGTTCCTGGTGAGATTCCCAGAGGAAATACTGGAAGAATCGCCGGAGAAAATCCTGCAAGAATCCCCGGAAAAAATCCTGCAGAAATCCCCAGAGTAATTCATGGAGAAATCAATGACGGAATTGCTGGAGGAATCCCCGGAGATATTCCAGGAGAAATCTCCTGAGGAATTCCAGGAGGAATCCGCGGAGGAATTGAACATCTGCAGGAATTTCTGGATGAATCCCCGGAGAAATTCCTGTAGAGATCTCTTGAGGAATATCCGGAGGAATTTCTGGAGTAATCCACGGAGGAATTCCTGGAGAAGCCAACTAACATTTTTAGCGCTATAAGCTTCAGTCATTTGCTTTCTGTTGTGTAACCATCGTATTGAAGCAGTCAAAGCTGAGTAAAAGGGAAGCTAGTCAAATATAAACCATAAGCTAATACACGACTGCAAAACAAGCACCATACAGCTACCAAACTCGGTTTTCAAAAATCAATCACTTGTCACTGGGGCTGCCTTTACTGCACTCTGTTCCAACTCCGGGAGATTTCCCGGAAGATGTGAAAACTTGAACAAATCGAATAGGAGTCCCCACTAACAAAACAGCTGCTACTATACAGTACAATTCGTAATACTGACAAATCCACAAACCAGAAGCGCTTTGAAGGCCGTTAGGCGATATCATTACAGCTAGAAGCTGTAATAAAGAAACTGTTGGTATACCAACACGGCTTGTCGGATGAAAACATTATTGTCAAAACAAATTTCGAGCGCGATATATAGCTACTACACAAATACTTTACAGCTATCTCTTCCTGTGTTGTGGAATTATTTCGGTTGCTTTTATTGCACTTTAATCCAACTCCGGAAGATTTGCCGGGAGATGTACAAATCGAGTAAGAGTCCCAGCCAACAAAACAGCTGCTTTTATACAGTACATTTTGTAATGTTGCCAAATACACAAAACAGCAGCGCTTAGTAGTTATTTAAAGAACACTCTTTCAGCTAGAATGTGACGAAAAACCTGTTGACGCAACCATACAGCTTCTTCAATGTAAACATTATTGCGTTTGACGTTTCACTAGCTTTTGCAACAAGATGCAGTTGGGTAAGGTTTCTTGTGGCACAATTATGAAGCCATGTCTGGAGTAAAACAAAACAGGCTATTTTCTATCCTATTTATATATAGCAGTGTGGCTTCGAGGACATCATCGGAACCAGTGGATACGGAGATCGGGAGTTAAATTCCAAGTAGCGGCAAGTACTTTAACTATTCAATTTTAAAAGCATTAATTCCAGTTCCACAAGTATTGCGTCACGGTATCCATAACCTAATTATATTTAATCGATTAATTTGGGGATGCCGTATAACTATTATTTAACAACTGTGAAAAGGCTGAAAAAGCACCTTCTCGAGATGTTATTCAGTTAGTGCTTACATAGGAGCCGAGAAAAGAGCTATGACTTGGTGGCATAGAAGCTGATCGCACAGCATGTACAAGTGGATTAAGTTCGCCAGATTCATTGGTATAGGGCTTGCATGAAGCTTCCGTCCATATATACAACACAGTAACTCAGCATCAAGCCGTATTGAGGGCGCTTTGTTGACGTATACATTAACAATAAATGTTAGTTGGGAACCCAAGTAACACACTTGTCACCGAAGAGTCACGACGGCGCAGGTTTTTGTTACGCAGAAGTCACTGTGACTTACTTCTAACAAATAAACACTTACTTGCTAGAAGTAAGTCACAGTGACTTCTGCGTAACAAAAACCTGCGCCGCCGTGACTCTTCGGTGACAAGTGTGTTACTTGGGAACACTCTGGAGGTTAAAACTCTGGAGGAGTTCGTGGAGGAATCTGCGAAGGAGATCCTAGGGGAATCTCCGGAAGAATTCCTGAGAGAATCCCCAAAGAAGTTTCTGGTGCAATTCCCGGAGAAATTCCTGGAAGAATCCCGGAGAAAATCGTGGAGAAATACCCGAAAAATTTCCTGGACAAATCACCAGACGAATTCAAAGAGAAATTCATGAAGGAATTTCTTGGAGGAATCCACGATGGAGCCTCTACATGATTTTTTTGGAGGAATCCTCGCAGGGTTTTCTGAAGGAATCCCCGGAGAAATTTCTTGAGAAATTCCTGGAGCAATTCATGAAGCAATTCCTGAAGGAATCCCTGAAGGAATTCTTGGAGGAATGCTTGGAGGAATTCCTGGGGGAATTTCCTGAGGAATTCAGGGAGGACTCCTTGGCGGAATCTTTAGAGGAATTCCTGGAGAAATTTCTGGATGAGTTCCTGGAGAAATTCGTGGAGGAGTTCCTGGAGAAATTTGTTAAGCAGTTCCTGGAGGAGTTCGCGAAGGAGTTTATGGAGGAATTTTCGGAGAAGTTCCTGGAGGAGTTTCTGGAGGAGTTCCTGGAGGAATCCCCGAAGGAATTCGTGGAAGAATCCCCGGAGAAATTATTTTGAGGTACCGCACGCTAGCAGTGAATGGTGTTCTACAAAGTCCTTCTCTTTCCCTTCTGGAACCGGTTCCGGCATATCTGGATAATTGATCTGCTTGCCCTTGGCATGTTTGTTTGTACAAAAATTGAATCAGAAACGCCATTTTGCGGGCGCTTCAAAGTTAATGTCTAACATATTTGGAAGGAGCTTTTGGTCAGAATATTCTGAGAGAATTCCATAAGAAGGAGTATAAGTATAACCTGAAAAAATCGGATATTTCCACGATGAGTATTTATTAAATTGGACCTGTACCCCCTACTCACGCCAATGACGATAACTGTAGGTCGGTCAGCTAGATTGGCGGGCACTCAGTTTTTCCTGCCTGCCCATTTGGGTAGAGTATTTATCGTCGGCTGCCGTTGAAGGAAAATTGAAAAATTCCCAAGCGCGAACGAAAGCTGATTTATAAAAGGCTCACTAAAGTTTCTGGAAATATTGGCCGACTACAGAGCCTAAAGCTATATACATGTAGCCGGAGAAATAAGATGAAACCGGTTTGGGGTGGTGTAGGCAGCTGCTATGCTGTTATTATTAAACTCAACCATCAAAAGTTAGCTTTTCGGAACTGCCACCGTGGGATCAATAAATTCCAGGGAAATCTTAATTCGATAATGGAAATTGGCTATGCAAAGTTCACACTTTTCTGAATGGACCCGGAGTTCCTCCGCAGTAGGTAAATAAAGCTCAATGGGGAGTCATTTGGTCGTATGTGTGGTATATTACCATAATCATGGATTCAAAGAAAATTGGAGTAAAAACCGTAGCGAAGCGTAGGAGTTTTAAACAATGCCACTCTGTCTTGCATGTGTGTTTTGGATTGTGACGTCATTGTGTTAAACAAGTACATAGTTCCCGAGCGAAGGTGAATAACATTATTTGTGATATTTTGATTTCTTACACAGAACTTTGCAGTTGCATAGCCACAGCTGAACAAAAAACCCGGATTAATCCACCTAGTGGTGATAGTGCCTTTCTCGTCGAACATGTACTCATGATCTTTCCTTGGCCGGGATACGACTGGGATAGTTTTGCTTCAGAATTTTGGCTTTGCAGTCTTTTGGAGAAACCGAAAACACTAGTTTATGTTTTTTTTTTCGACGTTTCGATCCGTATGGGGCTTTTTCAGGGGTTCAATCGGTCAACGTTTTTTTTTTGTCAATATACATTGAGTCCGTTCGGTTTGAAAGCGTCGTGATGCGGACAGTCTACTACCTATCGGGTGGTCTAGAATTCGGTTCCTGTTTTTGGAATCTTCCACTATTGCTTTGTATAGAAAATTTCTGTGCATGGGTCATCATTCCGAAGCATGATCTTTCCGTCGACGTATCTGAACTGTTCCTGAATCCTGAGAATATTTTATTGAGAAAAGCAATAGTTTAAAAAAAAACCCAGATTAATCCACCTAGTGGTGATAGTGCCTTTCTCGTCGAATATGTACTCATAAACTTTTCTTCGACGTTAGCCAAAATGTTCCTGAATCCTGAAAACACTTTACACTAGCAACAATTTTAACAAAGCCATCATCGATTTTCGAAACTTATTGATGATACATATTCCGATGTTATGTTCAACAACAAAACAGAGCAGAAAAAGATCAGACCTCTCAGTTGACTGCTTGTCCACCTTAACCCTAGTCGTGTATTGGGGTCATTGTGATTCCATTCCATCCACTACGGCAGCGGGGTGAGCGTCAGCTAATGCTTGAAGAAGGTTAACTTTATTCACAATCACAGATCAAGTTGTGATCTTCGCCAATGTTTATTTCAGCACACTTTAGGCTATATTTTATTATCATTGGTAACACGATTCATGTAAAATTTGACCTTCCTACGAGGAAAATGCAGAAAATGTAGATTTTCCATTCAAATTTCAATCGCAATGAGAAGAGTGAGGGCTCAACCAGCCGCACCCAAATTGTGAGCAGTAATTTTAGAAGCATAACACTCAGGAAAATTGCCTCATACTTAGGGTCTGTGTCAATTGGCGAATTAAAATTAATTTTCACTTAAACTTGACAGTTCGATAATTATTTCCTTAGGAAAACTGTCAAGTTTAAGTGTTGAACTGTCAAATTTAAGTAAAAAATAATTTTAATTTGCCAATTGACACAGACCCTTAATGGCAAATATCCATGTGCCAAACCACATCCAAAGTATATGCAACCAATACCCGATTACGCAGGCAAATTAGCACATGAATAGTATGTGCTCTAAATTGTATGAGTCGCTGCTGTATGGTGCCTCATCAAAAGTATGAGTTGCACTAATGGAAAACATTTGTTTACCCCCATTGCAAAAATCCATGTCCCGGACACATAGAAGGAATGAAGATTTTTTTCCCAGTGAAGGAGATTGGAGATTGAAAAACTGTATAAGGTTGATGCGATTAAATTATATTTTTATATAAAACGTTGATCCATCCTACTATACATTTACACCGCAGGAATCTGAAATGGGGTGATTTGAAGAGATCGCTTTGGTCACGATTTCGTTCTCTCGCATATATGAAAACTTTGATCATTTCTTCATTTATAATCTTACCCAACGTTTACATGCTATCAAAAAAGCCACAATTTCATTAATCGCTTTGACATTTATTTTGTTAACCTTTATAATTCCGCTATTTGATGTGCAGCTTGCATGGGTTTGGTTAAATTTTACGTTTGACTACTTCCGGCGGGACACCTGGAACTGATTCCGGTTGTCTCAAATATGGTCTTAGACTATGTTTTTGTTCATCACACGACCTGAAAAACCGGAAAATGATGTGATTTGAGGCTATTTTCTTGCTAACCGTTCGGCAAATTTTTGAAAATGCCGCGATTTTATATATCGCATGCATGGTTTTGGTTCACTTCTATCAAATGACACCCGCAACCGATTCCAAAATACTGTGGCCTGAGACTATTTTCTTGTTGACCGTTCATCAGATTATCAAAAATGCCGCTATGGTTGAGTTCCTTTCTATATTTTACCACTTCCGACGCGTTACTCGTTTTGTCACCAGTTCTGGAACACTACCGGTTCTCCCAAATATGGTCTGAGATTATTTGTTGGTTAACCGTTTATCTTGTTACTGAATAAGTCATCGATATGTCGCATGTATTGGTTCTCTTTTCCATTTGATCATTTCTGGCGGGACACCCGTAATCAGTTCCGTAACACACTGATAGGGCTTGCGTCTATTTTCTTGCAACTGTTCATCATGTTACCTAAAAAGCCGTGATTTGAGGTATCGCATGCATGGGTTTGGTGTCACTTCCGGTCCGGAACCGGTTGCGAAACACTACCGATAGTCTCTGAAATAGTCTGAGCCTATTTGCTTGCTAAAGTTTATTAGGTTATCAAAAAAGCCATGGGTTTGGTTCAATTTTATATTTAGCCGCTTTCGGAGGGAACTAGTTTCGGCACTACTGACAGTCCATAATGTGGTCTTAGCCTACTTCCTCAATAACCGGTCATAAAGTTGTCGAAAAAGCCGTGATTTGATTTGCCGCATGCAAGAGTTTCGTCAACTTTTATATACGGCCACTTCCGGCGGAACACCCGGAACCGGTTCTGAAACACTACCGGTTCATATAAGGTCTGAGACTGTTTTCTTGCTAACTGCTCATCAGGTTATCGAAAATGCTGTAGTTTGATGTGCCGCATGCATGCGTTTGGATCGCTTTTATATATGACCACTTCCAGCGGGACATCCGGAACTGGTTCCGATACACTGCTGGTTCAGATATGGTCTGAGTCTTTTTTTATGCCAACCTTTCATTGGGTTATCAAAAAAGTCGCGCTTTGATATATCGCATGCATGGATTTGGTTCACTTCTATATTTGGCCACTTCCGGCGGGACTCCCGGAACCGGTTCCGGAATACTACCGGTTCAGTTATGGTCTGAGACTGTTTTCTTGCTGACTGTTCATCAGGTTATCCAAAATGTCGCAATTTGATGTATCGCATGCATGGATTTGGTTCACTTTTAAATATGACCACTTCCGGCGCGACTCCCGGAACCGGTTCCGGAACACTACCGGTTCAGATATGGTCTGAGACTATTTTCTTGCTGACTGTTCATCTGGTTGTCCAAAATGCCGCAATTTGATGTGTCGCATGCATGGATTTGGTTCACTGTTATATTTGGCCACTTCCGGTGGGACTCCCGGAACCGGTTCCGGAACACTACCGGTTCAGATATGGTCTATGACTGTTTTCTTGCTGACTGTTCATCAGGTTATCCAAAATGCCGCAGTTTGATGTGTCGCATGTATGTGTTTGTTACATTTTTATGTATGGCCCCTTCCAAGGGTACTGGTACGGAACACGTAAATGGCCATAACTCCGGAACGGCTGGACCGATCCGAACCATTTTCAATAGGAAACAATGGGACCAGATTCCGCGTCGAATGAACCGTCGGTCATTAAAATCGGTTGAGGTTTACTGCCAAAAAGTGATGTGAGTTTAATTGTACACACACATACACACACACACACACACATACACACACAGACATCACCTCAATTCGTCGAGCTGAGTTGATTGGTATATGTGACTTGACCCTCCGAGCCTTCTATCAAAAAGTCGTTTTTGGAGTGAACATATAGCCTTTCCAGTACAGTACGAGAAAGGCAAAAATTGGGAAACTTATTAATGGAACATATTCCGACGTTATGTTGAACGTATAGACAGAGCTGGAAAATATCAGAATTTTCAGTTGACTGCATGAGCACCTTCACTATCACTGAAGACTGATCAATTACAAGCTAGGATATAGCTTCTTTCTTAATCACAGATGACTTTACGGTCTTCGACAAAGTTTTTTCTTCACACTTTAGGCTATATTTTATTATCATAGGTTACAAGATTCATGTAAAATTTGACAAAAAATGCAAGCAATAAAACCATTAAAAAAAATCCCAATAGTTTAGACGCAAAAGAGGATTGAAAAAACTTTGTCCGGGGTTGTTGCGATAATTTTCATTTTCCCATATAACGTTGATCCATCCTACTGTATATTTTTACACCTCAGGAATCTGAAATGGTGTGATTTTTTTAAGTTGCTTTAGTACGGACAAACAGACATATCATTTGGGACATATTCATCATCAACATCGTCACGAAAAAAATAATCGCCAAATGCTAATCAGGTTGCATTTCACAACTCGCTGCTGGCTTGATGGCGGTAGTGAGTAAACGTCAAACGAACAAAAACGATTTCACGCGTAACTTTACCACGTACCGTATCTAACAAAATCCACGAACGGAGACAATCGAAGGGGAAGTTCGCTGTTCCCGTAGCAAACTAATACATTGAGCATTTCAAAAACGTGAAAAATCCGGGTATTTTTTCACAAATCATCCCTAAAGGTAAGTGATACAAGTAATCCTTAACGAAATTCAGCGCCTCACGTGAAAATCTTTTTTTTTGTTTACATAGAGTAATGCGGGGCAAAAGTTTGCCCAGATACTCGTCAATAAAAACTGGAACGATTTCGTTATGTACTGGCAGAGTTATGGAAACAAATGTGTTTCTAGCTATTTTGATGCAATTTTTGGATCTTTTGTAATAAGAATTTGTAATGATCGAAAGAAGAAGATTTACAAAATCTCTTGATGTCGTAGAATCGTAATTCCATTGACCAATCCAAATTCCTGTGTGGTAGTGGTTTGTGTTCAGATTTCCCGTGTTAATCTATCTGTAAGAACTTTGTAAACATCTTTTGTTCTCACGTATATGGATAGGCTTGCATTAGGTTTCGTGAGACAATTTTTGGACAACTCAATAGTAGTTCGAATAAACAAAAAGCTTCTAGTGCTTCTTGTAGGAAGGAACATTGTTAAAACCTCGACAGTGGGGCAAAAGTTCGCAATAGCTGTAGGGCAAAAGTTCACACTATATTTCTGAATCTAGAGCATCAATATAATTACAAAATATTTGAAGCAATGGCGATTTTGTTTAGAAACTAATATTATGTATAATTTGTGTAGTATGCATCTTTAAATCGTTCTGAAAGAGGATTTGAACTTATTTTTGGAAGAAAATCGATTATAAGGCAATCAGTGTGTTCGCCTTTTAGAAATGAAGAATGGCTGAAAAAACATTTTGGAACATTTTTTCGCCATATTCGTGTAAACCTTTGAATGTTTTTGGGAATATTATGTTGTTCTACTTTTTTTTGGATCTTTCATAGCTTAGTTTGTAAATTCATACTTATAATTCATCACCGTACTGACGAAGGTTAGATTCAAGTATTTTGTGTAATTACTTCACAATGTATTTTGACAACTTCAGTAACGCTGGAAAAGAATGCTCTCTGTTATAAGTTTTGGAAGTGTTCATAAAATACACTGTATACTAAAGCTGATTACTAGGCAGTGTTCGAATTGGCATGTAATGCTATGAATTGAAAGAAACACATTTCGTGCATAGAGTGAAATGGTGAACATGAATTAACATGAAATAAATGAACTTCACACTAATAAAATATCCTTCACAATGTGCGAACTTTTGCCCCGCACAGTGCGAACTTTTGCCCCCACTATGAGGCAAAAGGTCGCATTTGAGTACTTGTATTAAAATTTTTATTACTAGAACTACAAAAGGAACGTGAAAAAAAATCTAGTAATACGTTTCGAAGGTATCATGATAGGGTTTCGTTTAACGAGAAACAACGATATTATTTTCTTTTTGTTTAATAGTTATTAGATATATACTGTTAGGTGTGAACTTTTGCCCCGCATTACTCTATGTTACATACGGTGTTTGGTAAAGTAAGGCTTGATCTATATTTGATTCAACCGTTGAAACAAGCACGATGGGTAGTGATTAGAGTGAGACGTCTGTGTATATGTGGCCTTAGTTCAGTCAAGATTTTGTTCTCTTACACATATTTATCGCTTGCATTGACTTTGTTCACTTTTGTAGTTCCTGTTCCACCCAATTCTGGTTCTGCATCACTATCGGTAGCCTCCAATGTGGTCTGAGCCTATTTTCTTGCTAATCGTTCCTCAAGTTATTGAAAAAAACAGCGGTTTGATGTGTCGCATGCATAGGTTTGGTTCACTTTTGTATTCGGCCACATTCGGTAGGATAACCCAATCCTGAACACTACTGGAAGTTTTGAATGCGGTCTGAGCCAATTTTCTTGCTAACCGTTTGTAACGTGAGAAATGATGTGTGAACCTCTGTAAATTATCGGTGTACCTTTTGTTTGAAAATGTCATTCTTTGGATGTTTTTGTTTTGTCCCCGTGCACTAAAAAATCATAAATAAAGCAACGGCACGGGTGCAAACTAAAGTCTTTGTTCCTGTGTATAAAACACCGAAGTTGTGAGTAATTATTAATTGTAAATTGTGGAATTACTATATGTTTAATAAATTATAGCTTTACAGCATAGGCTATGCGAATCCACTACGCGTTCTCATTTGGCCTTGCTAGAAGATCGGTGCCCAAAGCTGCTGTTTGCAACACCGTTTTTCGGGTTATCTAAAAAGTCACGATTTGATGTATAGCATGTATGGGTTAGGATAACTTTTTCATTTGGCCACCTCCGGCGGGACACCCGCAACCGATTCCGGGACAATACCGATTATCCCTTATATGGTTTGAGACTAGTTTCTTGCTAACTGTCCATCAGGTTTCCTAAAAAGCCATGAATTGATGCGTCTAAGGGATGGATTTGTTTCATTTTTGTATTTGACCACTTCCGGCGTAACAACTGAAACGATTCTGGAACATTACCGATATTGTCTAATGTGGTGTGAGCCTATTTTCTTGTTAACCGTTCATCAAGTTATCTGAAAAGCCGCTATCTGATGTATCGCATGCATGGGTTTGGATCCTTTTGACCACTTCCGGCGGGACACCCTAGATCGGTTCCGGAACACTATCGGTAGTCTTTAAAAAGATCATAGATGTGGTCTGAGCTTATTTTCTCGCTAATCGTTCATCAAGTAATTTAAATAGTCGCTATTTAATGTGCCGCAGGCAGAACCAAACCCACTCTTCCACATTTGACTACATCTGGCGGAACACCCGGAACCGGTTCCGGAACACTATCGGTTGATCAGGTCTGAAACTTTTTTCTTGCTAAAGGTTTATCAGGTTGCCTAAAGAGCCGCGATTTGATGCGTCGCATGTGAGGGTTTGTTTAATTTTTATACTTAGCTACTTCCGGCAGGACATCTGGAACGGGTTCTATAACACTACCGGTTCAAATATGGTCTGAGAATGTTTTCCTGCCTACTGTTCATCAGGTTATCGAAAAAGCCGCTGTTTGATGTGTCGCATGCATGGGTTTGGTTCACTTTCATATTTGACCACTTTCGGCGGGACACCCGGAACCGGTTCCGGAACACTACCGGTTCAGATATGGTCTGAGACTGTTTTCCTGCTTACCGTTCATCAGGTTATTTAAAATGCCGTGGTTTGATGTGTCGCATGCATTGTAACGTTTTTATATCTGGCCCCTTTCTGGGGTGCCGATCCGGAACACCTAAATGGCCATAACTCCAGAACGGCAGGACCGATCTGAACCATTTTCAATAGGAAACAATGGGACTATATACCGCATCGAATAAACCATCGGTCGTTGAAATCGGTTGATATTTACTATCTAAAAATGAGGTGACCTTTTTGTACACATACACACACATACGCACACGGCTCCACCCCACTACCCCGAACGCCATTACCCCGAACGCCACTACCCCGAAAGCCATTACCCCGAATAGGCGAAAGCCAATACCCCGAATGGGTCATTACCCCAAAACCCATTACCCCGAAAGCCATTACTCCGAATAGGACATTACCCCGAAAGCCACTACCCCGAATGGGTCATTACCCCGAAAGCCACAACCCCGAATGGGCCATTACCCCCAATCATCCAGGAGATCACCAAAAAAGTGATGGCCGATTAGAAGTTGATGGTTATAAGTTAGAAAACGCTAATCAGTAACAAGTGTATGAATACTCTTCTCCACCCTTCCCTATAGTGGTAAAACTGAACTTATTCAAATGTTTACCTTCTTTAAAAAATAGGCTGTTCTTTTGAGTTTGCAGAGTCCAACCGTGTTCTTTTGCAGAGTTGTTTGGCAGCCTGTTAATTTATCTATAGACATTTTCCTTCTTTTAAGCAGAGGCTGTTCTTTCGAGTTTGAGTGTTATACAGTTTATTTACAGACGAACTACTAACTCCATAGTGGATTTGTTCTTCTTCGAATAATAGGCTGTTCTTTCAAATTAAGTTATTGAAAATTAAGTGGCGGCCAAATTGGTCCAATTTTTTTCCTCTTGAGGATAGACTGTTCTTCCGAGGCCTGCTCATCAGTCGATCTATAATTTATTCGGCCTCAATCTTCATGGCTATGCTAGAATGAAGCGGTTCAGTTGACATATAAACTTATTATCTTGATTGAGTCTATCAGTATGCATTGGCTGTGGCCCTACTATGATGAATTGGTTCTATACTATTTTCCAGAATGCCACATTTTTTCGAAAAAAATATTTCAAAGAAAACCTGAGATCATTATATTAATTAATTTTAGTACATTTAAACATGATCTGATATTTTGTTTCTTATTTTAATTAATTGTATCAGTTGATGATCAGTTTCCGGAACGTCAAGCCTTAAAATTGTTTTCAAATATTTTCAAGATTTTAGTACTTGCAGTACTAAAGTAAATCCAGCATCGTTAAACCAAATGGACTTTTTTTTGTCTAGCGATCAAACTGTAGCTTTTATTTTCGTCAAAGGCTGTTTTTCTAGGTGCACTTACATAGTTTACTGGCAGTTGAACTGCTTACTGTATATGAGATTTGCCCTTCTTCAATTTATAGGCTGTTCTTTCTAGTTACATCGTTACCGGGTTGATTGACGACTAATCTATGAATTCTATCTGGTGTTTTTCCTTCTTTGAAAATTGGACTATTCTTTCGACCTATATTGTTACAGAGTTGTTCGGTAGCCTGGTGGTTTATTGGCCCTTGCAGGTTTCTGTATAGAAGCCGTGCATAAACTAGGTAGAGTTGATGATGATTAACCTGGGCTTGTTAGGGGAATATCTGTTAGAAAAAAGAAAATCGCGTTAAGTACTGTTCCTTTGCATTCCACTAAGAATTTGCATCCTTTGACAGATACGTATTTCAACCTCAAGTGTCTGGTACAAGACACTGGATACGACCTTACAGTTGAGGTCGAAATACGTATCTGTGAAAGGATGCAAATTCTTAGTGGAATTCAAAGGAACAGTACCTAACGCGATTTTTTTTTCTTAGGTAGAGTTTCAGAGGAAGGGGGTCTATCCATAGTCTACGCACCATACAATTTTCTAAATTTTTGTATGGACAAAATTATATGACAGGGAGGAGAAGAGGTCTGAGGTGACCGAAATTTGGTCTACGTGGTTTATGAATGAACCCATACGAGATTTGCCCTTCTTTAATTTATAGGCTATTCTTTCTAGTTATAACCATGCAGACCTTGTGGGCGACCAACCTATTAACCACATTTTTCATCTTGTTAAGAATGTGTTGTTGTTTTTTTAAGCTACACTGTTACAGAGTTTAATTACCAAACTGTCTATTCCTCCTTAAGAGATTTTCCCTTCTTCTAGGTATAGGCTGTTCTTTCGAGGCCAATTTTTCGATCGGTATTATTTTGATCTAGCCTTTTGATCATTTGGCATAGTGATAGTTCGTCCAAATGTCTTTTCGGCCTAATGAGCCAGTATGGACAGCCAGTATTTAACAGACCTTTGCTGACCGTTATATCTCATGCAAGAACAGCTCTAACACGTATTCACTTACGTGCGAACCTTTTTCTTTTTTCTCGCTCATTCTCTTTGATATACTCAAGAAAGATCGAGATGGAAGAGGCAAAATGTCCCCTCTTTTATCTGTTTCTTTCTCGTGTTTGTTTACGAGAGAGAGTGAGAAAAAAAGAAAAGTTGAATGATTGATTGATTTATCTTTATTATAGAGACTTTCAGCCCAAAGAAAAGTTGCGCACACTAGAGTACGCATAACTCCTTTATGTTGTTTTGAGGTTATTCTTTCAAACAGTATCTTCTGGTATTGAAGCTGTCAGTAATGTTATTGAATTATTTCTTCTTTCAACAATGACTTCTCTTTCCATATCCTTTACGAAAAATAATATAAACCATCATCAGAATAAATCATTTAAAAATATGTTTTCGGGGTAATGGCGTTCGGGGTAATGGCCTATTCGGGGTAGTGGCATTCGGGGTAATGACCCATTCGGGGTAATGGCTTTCGGGGTAATGGCCTATTCGGGGTAATGGCTTTCGGGGTAGTGGCGTTCGGGGTAATGGCGTTCGGGATAGTGGCATTCGGGGTAATGGGGTAGAATCACGCACACACATACATACACACAGACATCACCTCAACTCGTCGAGCTGAGTCGATTGGTATATAAAAAAAAGACGCGGACACCGTCTTCAGCCAGAGGCTGCACAGACTGAACGAAACTTAACACTAGACAAGGGACACACGGAGCATGCACCAGTGGATACGGAGAAGAAACTATTCTTACGAAAAGTTTCATCGCCCGGAGCGGGAATCGAACCCTCACCCCATAGCATGGTGCGATTAGAAGCTTGGTGACCCTAACCACACGGCTACGAGGCTCCACAAGACTTGACTCCTCCGAGGGCTCTATAAAATTTTCGTTTTTGGAGTGAACATATAGCCTTTCGATACACCTTGGTGTACGAGAAAGGCAAAAAATACGCGGACACCGTTTTCAGCCAGAGGCTGTACAGGCTGAATGAAACTTAAGAGCCAGTTCGCGAGAACCGCGACCCTCTTTCCAAAGGAAGTGGAATCGATGTGCTCCGATTGAGCTGAAATTTTCAGGGTATGGTTTTCCATATAAAAGATGATATCTGCCCGATTTTCAGATTTTTCCGTTAGGGGGAAGTGGGGTAAAATAGCCCTCAAAAATTTCATGTCTAAAAATAGGTAAAATCACTAAAATCGCAATAACTTCCGCAAAAGTTAACGGATTCAGTTGAAATTTTACATGGACACTCTACTCCTATGGCACTTCCATTTAAGCCAAGCATTGGATATTCTTTGATATTTAATTTGAAGAAATAGGTTATTTTCATAATTTTTTTGACGATTTTCAGGGCACCTGTTTTCGTACCAACAGAACTAGGATGAAAAACTGAGTACTACGTGTTGAAGGATTACCCAAGAGCTTTCATTTGATATGTGACCCAGATGCGCCAACTTAAAAACTTTCGAAAAAAAAAATTTTTTTTCTCGGGGTATCATTTTACCCCATATTTTTAGCTGTCTAAAAAGAAGTCTTACCGCAAATTATGACAACGTTATTTAACTTTCAAGGGGTTTTACTCAATAATAATTCAACAGAGAAATGATGACTAAGAAATGCAATTATAGGATTTTTTTCATTTGGGGAAAGTAGGGTAAAACGGACTAACTCGACCTCCTTTCGAAATAACGTTGCTACGATGTTCTCTGATCGGACTCGAATTTTCAGAGTTCTTTATTCTATTCAAGAATAGATGCTTTATCACATATTATTTTTTTTTCTTGAGAGGATAACGGGGTAAAACAATTCTCAGAAGAAAATGTTGAAAATAATCAAAATTTCAAAACTTACAAATGCTTTGGTAAAACTTGGCGAAATTTCATGGAATTAGAAAAAAAAATCTTAATTTTTATTGCTTATTCAAATGAGCAAGACTGACAACATTTTGACGTCGAGAAATGTCACAGATTAGCACGTGGTGTGTGATTCACTGGATTCTTTCTCGATTTTTCTTTTGTCATGCATCTCCGGTTCAATTCAATAAGAAGTGGTTCTTACACGACTTAGACGAGAAATTTTAAACAAAAAAAGATAATGCACTAAAACGATTTGTTCTAGGGTCACCCTTGATTTTTATCTCTTTTTTCAAATTTCACAACGTTGTCAAAGTTGTCTAAGAACCATTTTTAGAACTCGAAAATAACGCACATTTTCGTGCGCTGGGAATGTTGCTTCGTCATTCCGTTCAAAATATATTGATGATTTTCTAGAAAAAATAGGCACTTTTCAAGTATTTTTCACACACCAATCGGTCATATCACCTTTTCAAAAAAAAAAAAAAGAAATGATTTAGGAAAAACACCTGTAATTATTGAACCAAAGGAGATAAAGAATATTTCAGCGCATGACACGACGCGTCTTCAAATGCTCTACAAGTGTTTCTTGGGCGGCTTTGATGAAAAATCGAATCTGAAAAAGTTAACGCCAGAAAACCGGTTTTTCTTGAGCCACCCTAAGCTTATTCAGAAAAACATCTCTAAATCGGTCAATTTCAAAGCTACATGAAAAGTGTCTTCAGGAAACTTGCACAAAATTAATAGATCTACAACTTTCCCGAAGAATGTATACAGTTATTCTTGCAAATAAAAAAGTTTGGTGCTCAATTTCTTTAAAAATATGGACCACCCTAATTTTTATGTGCATTGAAAAGAGGGCCTGACTTTTGGGAACAACTTTGTAGAAGATCATATTTGTACAAAAAATCATTTGAAGGCGCTAAATGCATCTTTCCTCGTAAATCTTTTTCATGGACCATTGTGCACTGCAGCAACTTTCACGAGAAAAAAGAGAGAAAATTGAACCGGAGATGCATGTCAAAAGAAAAATAGAGAAATAATCCGGTGAATCATACACCACGTGCTAATCTGTGACATTTCTCGACGTCAAAATGTTGTCAGACTTGCTCATTTGAATAAGCAATAAAAATTAAGAAAATTCTTCTAATTTCATGAAATTTCGCCGAATTTTACTAAAGCATTTGTAAGTTTTGAAATTTTGATTATTTTCAACATTTTCTTCTGAGAATTGTTTTACCCCGTTATCCTCTTAAGAAAAAAAATATGTGATAAAGCATCTGTTCTTGAATAGAATAAAGAACTCTGAAAATTCGAGTCCGATCAGAGAACATCGTAGTGCTCAACGTTACTTCGAAAGGAGGTTGAGTTATTCCGTTTTACCCTACTTTCCCCAAATGAAAAAAATCCTATAATTGCATTTCTTAGTCATCATTTCTCTGTTGAATTATTATTGAATTAAACCCCTTGAAAGTTAAATAACGTTGTCATAATTTGCGGTAAGACTTCTTTTTAGACAGCTGAAAATATGGGGTAAAATGATACCCCGAGAAAAAATATTTTTTTTTTCGAAAGTTTTTAAGTTGGCGCATCTGGGTCACATATCAAATGAAAGCTCTTGGGTAATCCTTCAACACGTAGTACTCAGTTTTTCATCCTAGTTCTGTTGGTACGAAAACAGGTGCCCTGAAAATCGTCAAAAAAATTATGAAAATAACCTATTTCTTCAAATTAAATATCAAAGAATATCCAATGCTTGGCTTAAATGGAAGTGCCATAGGAGTAGAGTGTCCATGTAAAATTTCAACTGAATCCGTTAACTTTTGCGGAAGTTATTGCGATTTTAGTGATTTTACCTATTTTTAGACATGAAATCTTTGAGGGCTATTTTACCCCACTTCCCCCTAACGGAAAAATCTGAAAATCGGGCAGATATCATCTTTTATATGGAAAACCATACCCTGAAAATTTCAGCTTAATCGGAGCACATCGATACAAGAAGGGGTTGCGGCTCTCGCGAACTGGCTCTTAACACTATACAAGGGACACACAGAGCATGCACCAGTGAATACGGAGAAGAAACTTTTCTCACCAAAAGTTTCATCGCCCGTAGTTGGAATCGAACCCTTAACCCATAGCATGGTGCGATTAGAAGCGAGGCTTCACGAGGCTACGAGGCCGAAAAGGCGTGAGTATTCAGCACGGATCCGATTCTCGGTCGATTCAGGAACTTTTCGTAATGAAAATTTACTTCCTTTGGGCATAGAGTATCTTCGTGCTTGCCACACGATATATGCATGCAAAATGGCCAGGAAGCTCTTAGTTAATAGTTGTGGAAGTGCTCATTGAACACTACACACTTAGAAAAAATCACCGACTTCGATAATGTTTTACCGAAATCTCAACCGTTAAGTTTATATTACAGGAAAAAAATCGGTAAAGCTTGCAACTTTTACCGAACTCCGTTTGAGTTTCACAGATAAACGATAATACCGATTTTAGCGAAATTTGCTAATTTTTAAACCCATTACCGAACGCTCAGCGGTTGAGATTTCGGTAAAAATTACCGAACGCGACTAGCTGTGTAAGCTGAGAAGCAGGCTTTGTCTCAATAGGGACGTTACGCCAAGAAGAAGAATTCCTCAGTCTAATTCAGTGCTGCAATAAACGCTATCGAAAATAACAATCTGCATTCAAGGATGGAGCAGACCATCAACTTTTGAAAGCTGTTTAATGAAACGACCTCACCGGTTTTTTTGTCATCCCTAAGTTGACTTTTCGCATAACCGTTGAGAAAAATACATCTCTTATTTTGGCAAAACTTTTTCATTTTTTTTTTTTTGAAGCACATATCATACTTAGCTTAATTTTTGCTATGAATAAATAATAGGATGTACATCGGAAGCTCAAAAAGGACTGTTGATGCTTGGTAATTTTTCTTTGCCCGGGTTGAGTATTTCTCACCGCTCAAGTAGCCGAAAGAAAGCCCTCTTCGTCTTCATTTTTGTTCTTATAAATCAATTACTTTTCGCCAAGGTTATCATACCGTGGTCCAAGAAGACGATGGTGTTGGTGTTGGTGATAGTTGTTCTGAACGTGAAGATATTTTTAGCTTCCTCCCCTGCTGGGCCGGGTGTGGTACGCAGCGGTGGAGAAACTTTCGTCACCGAGTGAAAGTTTGGATCCTTCAAATAAACGTAATCATTAGCTTGTGTGTCAGTTCAACCGGGGGGCGATGCTATATCGTGTCGAGTTAGTGAACTTTCGGAACAGCTTGATTGTTCTCTTTGTCGCGCGTGCAATGCAATGGAAGCTCTGCTCTTTTTTGTGGAGGACGTTCCGCGCTACTGTCCCACCCGTTTAGCGTATCGTTATGATAATGGATTTTGTGGAAGCTTTTCGTGTGCTCGTGCACGGGCAAAGTTCATGAAAAATGCATCAAGAATGCACCTGCAAAAACTGACCTGGTTGAAAATAAACTGGTTTAAAGTAAAGGTATTCATCATTTCCAGGAGGGTATGGAGTTTGGCAAATTCTAGGGTACAAAAACAGAAACGTGTTTCGGAGACATCTTTTTACGCTACATTGCAATGTAAATAACTGAAGCTGATGTTTCTGCAACGTGCTCAGAGAAAATGCGGTATGAATCGGTGAGGCAAAACCGTAGAAGGACTTGAAGTTTTAGATTAATTTAGTTCCCCCGACAAATCCTTTTTGCTACTCAGGGAACTGAATGGAATGCATTCCTTTGTATCGTTTTATTTTATGTGTCCACTAAAATAATAATATCTGAGAACTCACACTTGCCCAAGCAACACATATGTCATATAACAGTTACGGCAGCGCAAGTTTTGGTTGTATAGAAGTCAATTTTACGTAATTTAAACATATTGTTAAAATAACGTCAAAATAACTTTTATACAACCAAAACTTGCGCTGCCGTAACCATAATATGACAATATTCCTAAATAATGGACGCAGTGGTTAAAAAGGCTCTACAGATGAGGATATATGACAAGTGTGTTGCTTGGGGCGAGTTTGTTGGGAATGAGATTCGATTCCAGGTGCTGGGCGTGAGAGTCACGTGTTTTAACTATTACACCAGGATGCCTCCACGCTGTAACTAACTCGAGTATGTGTGGTGTCAGTGTGGGGCCCTGATGACGCTGCCTGGAACCGCGCGGCCTTCCTAATGTCCTGGCCGTCGCTGGCCCTCGTGGTGTGACTTCACCGACCGGAGTTTCACGTATGGCACACGGTTGTCATGCCGTGGCCGGCTTCCCGACCAGAAAATTATATCAAGTTTGAATCATATTGTGTTATGAAGTTATAATATTTTTCTCTAACTTATTATGTTATTAACTAGCTGCAGGATGATGTTAAAATAACTAAAGTTGTAACAAAAAGTACACTGGTCTAATCAAAATTATATCCTATTTTGTTATAATCATATCAAAATTATAACAAAATGTGATATGAGTTTTAGCCCCTGGATTACTGGTTTCTACCATAATTTGATAAAAATTTTTACATTATTTCCCAAATGTCGAAGATTCAAAACTAAATTATAATACAATGAGTTATGAAACAACATTTATAACATAATGTGATATAATTGAGTTATAGTATTTTGAAACCAGCAAGGATGTAGAACATGATTATATCACAATGAGATATAAATATCATGATTTGTTAGGATTATGTTATATTTTTGTTACAATTTTCTAGTCGGGTTGTCACGACTCGTCCGCCGGGATCCCTCTCCGGATCTGGAACACTTTCACTCCGTCTTCGTGGTCTTAGAGCGGCCTTGCTTCGCAGGCCGGAGTGGTTTCAACTTGACACTACTCGTCCGCCGGATTAGCGACGATGCTGCGGAACCGATTTGCTACGTCCTCGTGGCCTTGGAGTGGCTTCTCAAACCAGGTTCCGTCCGAAACCTGGGGCTTCACTTCTCCGCTATCGTCCTACGGAAACACTTAACTGTTTCGGGTGCAATTCGACACCAGTTGATGGGTTCTGTGGATGTGAGGTTTCCGAGTCCGGCTTAGTAACTTCCCAGCCCGACACGTCCGTCTTCTTCTGCACCACGGATTTGGCCGGATTGGCACGTTCACGTGGTCTACGAACGGTAAGTATTGGCCCGCACTGTGGTGTTCGTAGATAATCTTCATTGCCACAGACGTTCACTGCCAGTCACTGGCTAGCGTTCACTTTTTGGGGATCTAAACGTTCCCAATACTTTTCAAAGTATTGCCATAACTCAATTCTCTTCACTGAATCGTACGCCGCCTTGAAATAAAAAAACAGATGATGGGTCTGCAAGATGTACCCTCGAAATTTATCGGAAATCTGCCGCAGGGTGAACATCTGATCTGTCGTTGATCGGTCCTCACGAAAACCCGCCTGGTATTCGGCGACGAAGGACTCCTCAATCGGCCTCAACCTGTTCTACAGAATTCCGGACAAAATTTTGTACGCTGAATTGAGAAGTGTTATTCCTCTGTAACTCCGCACCCCAGTCGATGCCCTTTTTTGTATAGAGTGCAAATGAGACCATCCAATCAACTAGCAGGCAGTTCTTCCTCTTCCCATATATTCAATATAGTACGGTGTAAGAGTTGATACAGCCGCTCACTACCGTACTTGAGAAGGTCAACCGGAAGTTCGTTCTTCCCGGCAGCCTTATTGTTCTTCAGCCCTCAAATGGCTGTCTTGACCTCGTCTAGCGTTGGAGGTGCCACAGCCTGTCCGTCTTCGTCGATTCGAATTCTGACTGTCGCTCTTCCATTCTCACCGTTCAACAACTCCTTGAAGATCTCTCTCCACCTGGCAGCCACCATTGCATTGTTTTGTCTGTCAGCAAGTTTCCTTCATGCTGTTTTTCTCTGCACGCAATTGACAGTTTCGTGAAACCTCCGCATATCATTCTGCTCCATACTACATTTCATATTCAACCGCTGAATGCCAGAACATACGCTGTTTGAGCCGCACCTCCTTGGTGAGCAGACGCACGGGACGTACCTCCTCAATCTAGCTGAAGTCAGAAGGACAACAGTGCCCAGGCTGCACTACCAGCGAAGCACACAACTCTTAAGGTGACTCCCCGTATCACTCCTATTTCAGTTCTTCTTTTTCGATTCTTATTTCTAACAATCATCGAGCGCAACAGTAGTGGTGTTGCCTTTTTACATTTGTTCTATAAACAAACAAACAAAAATAGCACCTCTTTGTCTCGCTTCCGCCAATGTAAACATTTCAAGATTGTTAATCATTTAAAAGCAATTCAAGCAGTAGACTTCTCTGTTTTGCTAAATAACAATGAAACATGTCTCAATATTACGAAAAACACCGAATTTTATGTGTAATAAGCTAAAAATGATCGAATACTCTTAGTATGCTCTTCCGCTGTTGATGTTTGCAAGCAACAGCAGTGTTGGCGGACAGTGCGGAGGAGATTTCACAAATAAAAAATATTTGCTTTTATTACTATCATATGTGCTCCAAAGTACAACAATAATCATTCGAAGAATAGTTTTCGATTTTACGACGTATAATCGATAAATTTGAGATGACCATTTCAATGATTTTGATTGATTTTATTGATGAATTGGCCCGCAAGGTCGACATCACTGCGTTCAATGATCGATGATTGTGCGCCAGACGGCACCGCCGCGTCGCGCTGCTGCCGTCGGCGTTGTACTGTGGTGGGTGGTAAACATTGCCATCGAACTCTTGGTGCGCTTGAGACAAATTTGAATAAGTTTCAAGTTTGAGTGAAAATATTTCTTTGTGGCATAGATAGTTCGAAAGAGAATTTTAATTGGCATAGTGTGTTCTATATTTCTTTTCCAAATATTTTGCGTAAAGTGGAGAATTTTAGAGAAAAGCTAAGCGTCGATTTTCTTACGTAAATGTATTAGTGCAATACTGTGTAAAGTTGAATTTGGATGATGATTCTGAAGAAGCCATTTTGTGATGACACAAGAAAAGGCCTTAACTGGCGGTCTTTACATCGATTGACCCGTGGACGCTCCTTTTATCGACTCAACGTTTTTTGAAACTGTGATAGCATTGCGGTAACACAAAGTTTATAGCTTTAATAACTAGAGTCAATCATTACTTTTATCAAATACCGTGATTTCGGGTGAAATTGATCAGTGGGGTGAAATTGATCAGCGTAAGGACAATTTTTATTTGTTAAAAATAACGCTTTAAACTTAAAATAATTTGTAAAAATGTTCATCATCTGGCTCAAGAGTTATTGAATGATGAGTTTACATGTTTTACAGCCAAATAGACACATATATTTATTTATTTATTTATTTTGATTTGATCCATCTGACATAAAAATTGTCTTAATGAATATAAACTTAAAAACATACTTAAAACATAAACAGCACAAAGTTAATTACGTCTAAAATATTCTACAAAACGGTTACGCAGCGTCGAAGTTTGTATATTGAAGTCGAAGATAGGAAAAACTTGGCTGAATTTCATTGTCATGTGTCTAGTCGGATCATGTTGCCCGTATAAAGTATTTGAGCTACCGAGACTAACGAAACTCCTGTTACGCAGGGGCCGCTCAGGGGCGTAGATATCGATGTTTGCCAATATGTTATGCGAATCGATTTCACCTTTGAGCAATTTTGCCACAAAAGTGGCTTGCGACGCATAACGCCGGTCCTCCAGAGTATCGATCCCCAATAAACGACAGCGTTCCGCATATGGAGGCAGGTTTTCCGGATCACGCCAGGGTAGATTCCTCAGAGCATATCGCACGAATTTCTTCTGCACGGATTCAATTCGAGTTATCCAGCTTATGTGAAATGGACACCATACCACAGCAGCAAATTCCAGAATGGAACGTACCAGAGCACAGTACAGTGACTTCAAGCACAGTGGGTCTCTGAATCCTTTGCTCATCTTAAGAACAAAACCAAGTTGCTTGTTTGCTCTCGAGACGATGTCGTTATAATGCACGTTGAATGTCAGCTCTTCGTCTAGCAGTACACCGAGATCACGGACACATTGCATTCGTTCCAGTGTGGCTCCGCACAGTGTATATGGGAAACGAATTGGATGTCGCTTCCTACTGAACGATATAACATGGCACTTCTCGACACTCAACGTCAAACAGTTTCTTGAGCACCACGATTCGAAGGTATTTAGTAACACCTGCAGGCAATGACAATCGTCCAATCCACTAACAACGATGTATACTTTGGCGTCATCGGCATAAAAGAGTCTGGTCCCTGGAGGAAGAATGAGAGATGCATCGTTGACGAAAAGCGAAAACAGTAGTGGTCCAAGGTTGCTCCCTTGTGGCACTCCGGATAGATTTGTGAACGGACTCGATTCGTACGTGCCGATCTTCACACACAGCGATCGTCTGGTAAGGTATGATTCGAACCAATCAATAAAGCCAGCTGTTACACCACATTTCGCAAGTTTACGGAGAAGGATTCGATGATCTACGCGGTCAAATGCTGCTTTCAAATCCAGATAAACCGCATCCACCTGCTTACCAGCATCCATGGCACGTATGCATTCGGTTGAAAAATCGACAAGGTTGGTGACGACGGATCTTTTAGGGAAGAATCCGTGCTGATCTGTAGAGATGTAATGTTTGCAGCTATTGAGCAGGGAGTCGTTGATGATAATTTCAAAAGCCTTCGAGCACACGCATAGTGAAGTAATGCCACGATAATTACACACGCCACGCTTATCACCTTTTTTGAAAATTGGAAAAAGATAAGATCTTTTCCAACTGCTCGGGAATACACACTGCCTTAGAGAGCGATTGAAAAGAATTGTCAGCGGTATTTGCAAAGCTGAACATTTCTTCAAAAGGGCTGCAGGGATTCCATCTGGTCCTGGGCTGTATGAAGACTTCAGCTTTGATACTGCTCCTGCTACATCCTGCTCTGAAACCACAAACATGTCGTAGCTGAAGGCGTCACGTGGAGTATCTTGTAAGGCAAGCTCAACCTGCGCAGGCCCAGCTACAAAATCGTTGAAGGCGCGTTTGAACTGTGCAGCAAAAAGTTCACATTTATCGGCGGCACAGTTGGCTGTTACCTCATCAAGGTACATCGATGTTGGTAGGCCGTCTTCATTTCTTTTGGAGTTTACGAATGACCAAAAACGTTTCGGATTGGTTCGGAGGCTCTGCTCTGTTCGAAACTTATAGCGAGAATACAAAAACGCGTTGTAGCTCCTGTATTCTCGAGTTGTCCTGTTCAAATTGAGTTTAGCTTGTTGTGATCGATGATTACAATAGTAACGCAAAGCAGAAGATCGGCGGCGTTTCAGCAGACGAAGTCGACCATTGGACCAAGGCGGTTTGCTGGGCGGCCATCTGTATAAAATTCGATATTTTTCGAAACTGCGTGTTGGGCGAACTTCAAAGACACTGTCAAACTTTTGTTACCGTAGCTGTATCGCAAATGTAATGAACATTCGAATGAATGTATCTAGCTGCCAAGTATTCGTTAAACCCGATTTCGTCATCAAAAGTTCTATAAATATTGAAATTTATGCATAAAATTTTACTTTTCTGGAAGTTATAACATAATTAGTATGGAAATTGCATACTTTTAGGCGTTTTCTTAAGATTTATTAAACTTCGAACTTAAATAATTAAAAATTTAATAAACTCGTAAAAGTTTTGCATAGCTTTTTGCATTCTGAAGTGGGTAATGCAGGTGGAAAAAAATATTTTCAGCACCTACAACAATATTTCACTGACTGATCAATTTCACCCCGAACGTAAAATTTCTGATTTTTCATTTCAAATGATATTTTTTGTAATAAAATGATTTGCAGTAGAATTTTCAACCTCGGTGACTGATGAAAACCATGGTCGTACTTGTTTTAATGCATTGATTGTAACCATATCGATTAGTATTCAAAAATTATTCACCAAAAACTGCGAAAAGTGATCAATTTCACCCGAAATCACGGTACATGCCAAAACTTTTCCGCAGAGCTCATGAAAGTAGATGTTCTTGAGTAGACATTTTATTTGATTTTTTTTTCTCATTCCAATCCTATGCATTCATCACTAAAAAGTCAGTTAAAAAGTCTAAAAAGTCAGTTAAAAAGTCTCATCCATTCGACAGGAATTTGATTATGAATTTCATATAACTCAACTTACATATGTACAGATGGGTAAATTATTGGTTAAATTGGGAAAAAATCCACAGCTCAGGTGAGATTTGAACTCACGACCCTTATTCGCTAGACAAGTGCTTTACCAACTAAGCTACCGAGCCAATTAATGACTCGGCAACCTAGTTGTCATAAGGTTCAATTCTAATCTCATCGATCTATGCCATCTTCCTCTGAACCGCAAATATAACCATCTCTGTTGTACATATGTACGAAGAGCAAAAGCGATTTGTTTATTGTTTGAAACTGTTTGCCTATCGTACAGGCAACGCTTCCTCAACCACTTGTAGAGGAAGAACAATGCTACCTGGAAGGCGATCAAACGCGTCGTTCGCATTCTGTTTGATATGACAGGTAACTACGTAGAGGGGTTAAGAGGTTTAACTACGTATTACCGAAAATTTGCACTTTGAGCGAGTAGGAATTTGATTGATTATGTTCGATTCTTACATAGTTAAAATCGGTGTTAATTACAAATTTAGATGCCATTCTTTATAATTACATTTGAATAAGTGTGACTGAAGTAGGTAGATGCTTTTTCCACAAAGTATAAAAAACGGAGAATTTTCAACAAGCCGGAAAAAATGTTTCCCCTTCTTGCGACCCTGTCGGACGTTCTTCTATAAAACTTCCCTATAATCCATAACATTGATTTACCGGCGAATTCAGCTGCGACCGTTTGCGACCAGATTGGTGGTAGTCACTTAAGTGTCATACCTTCAAAATACTGAAAAACTAACAAATACCTCCCGCGTTGCATTACAGGGAACACTTTTCCCCAACTTTTACCCTCTCTATCCATTACATTATGTGTGTTTTTTTTTACCATTCTTGATCAGTTTTGACTACCGTGGACCGCCTAAACTAATATTAGTATATGCGTAGTAACCGAAATGGCAAAATAATGAATTTCGGTTTCGTAAAGCCAAAAACTCGATTGAGCCCATTTGTAATAAACAATACAAAAACGCATTTGGAATGCAAATATGCATCAAATTTAGAGTTTTATCATAAAACTCGAGAAAATCATAAGTATGACCGCCCTCATATGGGGATGGAACCAGTGTGGGCTGCACCGAGCCCGAAACCGGTCTTTTGTAAGAACAATACGTGTTGTGTCCGTTCTCGTATCGCGTCCAGTGGGTGTAGTTAGAGTTCTAACGTCAGCACAAACCCGATAAGTTGAAGTACATGTGGAGCTCTTGATGAAATTTCTAGGTGGAACTCCTGGATGAACTCCTGGAGATATTCTATGTGGAACTCCTGAAAGAATTCTAAGTGGAACTCTAGGAGGAATTCCAGGTGGAACTCCAGGAGAAACTTCCAGGTGGAGCTCCTGAAGGTGCTCCAGGTGGAACTCCAGGAGGAATTTCAGGTAGAACTCTAGGGGGAACTCCTGTAGGAGATCCAGTTAGAACTCCTGGAGAAACTCCAGGTGGAACTCCTGCAGAAATTCCAAGTAGAACTCCAGGTGGAACTCCAGGTGGAACTCCTGGAGGAATTCCAGGTGGAACTCTTGGAAGAACTGCAGGTAGAACTCCTGGAATAACTTCAGTTTGAACTCATGGGTGAACTTCAAGTAGAACTCATGGAGGAATTCCAGATGGAACTGTGAGACTAATTCCATTTGGACTAATCCCAGATGAAAGTTCTAGAAAAATCGCATACGGAAGTCTTGAAAGAACTATATTAGGAACTTAGTGCCTTGGGGAAACAACTGAAATAAGAATGCCATATCTTCAAGAATAAGCGTCGTCTTGAGTGATAACAGGTGATAACTACCTATTTCTATCTTTAAAACAGTGACAACTTGACGTATCCTGCGAGATTTGAAGTTTGAAACAAATATCGGTTGAAGCGCGCAAAAGCTTGTCTATTTCGGCGTTCCAAATTTTTAAAACTGGTTTAAATTAGGACCAAAAAAAGAACAGTCAATCGCTGAAGACGACCTTAGCATTTAGTGCATGTCGTGCTACTTCAATGTCATTGAGATTTCGGTTTCTGTACAGTTCTTTTTTACTTAATCATTTATTTGAGGCTCATGCGCCAACAGGCATAACGGAGCCGAAGTCAGTTATTTTTTTATTTCTTACAATGTTATGTGTTTAACTAAAACTATGTTAGTTTTGGGGAACCGTAAAACTTACGGTTTAGTCGAGGTTAGGGGTAACAATAATATTTGAGGAAAGGATAGGGTGATGAGGGCTTTTTGTTGACACTTAACAGCATGATGTGGCGTATTGCTGCTGGACAAACGTAGAGTGGACAAACAACCTGTAACAATACAAGCAGACGATTTTCGAAGGGGCACGAGGTGGACAAGTGGAACAACTAGACGAAATTATCAAACGAAGACTTCAGCTTGCTTCAAGAAGTCGTACACAAGCTTCATGTACTCAATATCAAGTTAACCCAACACATCTCTAATGTCTTCCTTTTCTGGTTTCCCTCGGGCCCTGAGGGATGCACATAAATCGGATCTGACAATACCGTATTCGGGGCATTCCCACACAACATGGTTGATATCTTGATAGCCTGCACCACAGCTACAACGATTGCTATCTGTGAGCCCTATTCGATAGAAATGCGAGCCCAGAGCGTAGTGATTGGACATAAGTCGACACATTATCTTGATAAAATCTCGACCCATGTCCAACCCCTTGAACCACGCCGTCTTCGATACCTGTGGGAGAATTGAATGTAACCACCTGCCCAATTCCCCTGCATCCCATTTTTGTTGCCAACTGACCAAGGCATGCTGACGAGCAATTTAAAAAAAATCTTTGAAGGCAATATGACGGTCATAAACATCGCCTTCCATCGCCCACCTTGGCGAGTGAATCCGTTTTCTCATTGTCCGGGATCGAGCAATGTGAAGGGACCCAAACCAAAGTGATGTTATATGCTTGATGCGATAAAGCACTCAGAATTGATCGAATTTCGCTCAGGAAATACAGAGAGTGCTACGTGAGAATGGTATTGCGAACCCCTGAGCAAAACCCGGGAGCATGTGTCGGACTTTGTCTGACTTCGTTTTGTTGTGTTGTCTATCTTCGGTGTTTTGTGCTCTGCTTCGTTTGTGCCAAGAATAAACAATGCGAACAAACAACAGCCCGGGTGCAAGAACCAATCTCGTTCCTTGCAAAAACACTAAAGATGTAAGATAACAATTGGTTAATTGTATGCATATAATAAATTTAATATTAATAAAAGAATAAATTTCAGCTTTATAGCATGACGTGATATGAAATGTCGTGTTTTCATCAATATTGTCCTGCTGGAAGATCGGTGCCCTCGCTGCTGTTCGCAACAGGCCTCATTGAGCGAATAGCCTAAATTGAGCTGAGACTATCCGTAAAAATGAAATATTGATCAGAGGGAAGAGAGGCAATTCGCTCTAATTCGTAGTGTTTAACCGCCAATTCTGCGACATATTCTGACAGGGCCGGATTTAAGGGAGCCATGGGGGCCATAGCCCCGGGCCCCCATATTTCAGGGGCCCCCACAAAATCCAACTTTAAATGGGAACCGAAAAAAAGTAGTGCTAAAACATCTTGATTTAATTTTTATCACAAATACATCTACTTTCAAGATGTGTGTGAAATATTGTGCTTCAAATTAGAAAGAAGCAGATATCTGCCATTTTATAAAATTTCAAACTTCCTCTGAAAGTTGTTAAGATTTTTTTTGGTTTGAATTGGTTGTGAATTGCACAAGTTATCTTACCGGAAATACATGAGAAAATCTTAACCTGAATCCTGGATGAAATAATCTTAAACTCTATGGAATAGAGAGTTGAAAAGTTTCTGCTGAAAATTCGTGTTTATTTCTGTTGAAAATTATTGGTGTTATTTAAAAAAAAAATCCTACATAGTTCTTTGAAGTGTTTCTATCAGAATAAAGAAAAGTTTTTAGTATTGTAGAGTTTGATTTCGCTTCCCAAACTTATAAATTATTGAAATCGAATCCCAGAATTGTTGAAACATTTCTATGAAGGAACTAGCAAGAATTTTAGGCGGATTTTTTTAGCAGAGATCTGGTTTGATTTTCTTTAATATGACTAAATTAATGACGAATTTATCATCCTGACTTGAATGTGTAATTTAAGGCGAACTCTTAACAAATCCTTATGAAAATAGTAGATATTTGTGGAGAAGTTCTTTAAAGATCCTGAAATATTTAAAGTTTTGCAAACAATCATTGGCTAAAAACTTGTTCGCCAAAGATTTTTACGAATTTTTACTTATACATAATTTTATTCAAAATAAAACTGTAATTCCATCAGGAACTCATTCTGGATTTCAGATAAAATTTCTTGAGCAGCTTTTAGTGGATTTGAAGTTTCACAAAAAATTCTTAACCATTATTTTGCGCCTTCATCAGAAACTCCTCTCGAAGTCGCGTTAGAAATGTTTAAGTTTAAGTTCCACAAAAAGGAAAACTGGTAATCGGTCGGCAACTCTATAGATTTCATCAATGATTCCACAAGAAATTCTTTTTGGATCTTTTGTAATAACAGCCTCAAAGATAGCGCAATAAATTTTATTTGAAATTTTTCGAAAATGTCTCCTATGAAATCTATTTTTAAATTTCTTAACGGACTTTCTCACGAATTTCGAATTGATTAATGGAATCTAATACTATGAACACTCTCGGATAAAGTGTTATTTACTTGATAAAAATTCTTTACAATCGTCTTCAGACTAGATTTTAGTATCTGGATCTCTGTCATGCTTAGATTATAGTGGATGCCTTTTTTCTAGTTACGCTAATTAAGCTAGATTTATTTTATCAATAACATCCCTAATTTTTAGAGGAATGTTTCATATTTTTGGATTTTTCTGCAATGAAACAAAATCTTCTAAAAAGAGGGCCCCCACAACACTGTGGCCCCGGGCCCCCACATTTGTAAATCCGGCCCTGTATACTGAGCAAGGATTTTGAAGTTTATGGGCGGCGCTATGAAGCTCATTAAATACACCAAATCCAGTGGAATCATTTGTTTTTGACCCGTCAGTGAAAAACCTTCTGTCGCTACTGACTTGACCAACCTTGCTTGCAAAAATTTTGAAATGTGCTCCGATCGGAGCGGATCTGGAATTCCACGGATTTCTTGCAACATGGACAGATCAAAAACTATAGTTGAATTGGAGAAGTCTTGGAAGCAATCACGGTTGAGAACATTCGAAGAAGGGTTAACCTCCAGAGTCATGTACGAGTAGTACACTGTCATAAACTTTGTTTGATGAATTCGTTCGATCAGCTTTTCAAAATTTTCAATTACCAATGGATTTTGCACCTCACAGCGGATGAGGAAGCTTAACGACAATTCTACGAAACGATCTGATAAAGGGAGTACTGCTGCTAGTACCTCCAAACTCATTGTGTGCGTCGAGTTCATGCAGCCTAACGCGATCCGAAGACAACGACACTGGATACGCTCTAGCTTCAGGATGTGTGTTTTCGCGGCGGACTGAAAGCAAAAGCTACCGTATTCGAGAACCGACAGTATCGTTGTCATTGAGATTTCGATTTCTGTACAGTTCTTGTTTTGTACCTTAGAGGTTCAAGGAATCGAATGCAATGAATTTGTTAATGTTATTGCATAACGCGGTGTTTGGTGTAACATCTCCACCAGGTAGGAGATGGTAGTGTGAACTGGACGATAGATTTTCACGAAAATAGTTCTAGGTGTTACGTCTGTTTGTCTGTGGTTTTAGGTTATGCTGTGAGGAATTCGAAATTCATGGTGTTTATTTATAAATAAAAGAAACTCTTCCGATTTCTACTAACGAATTGCAATAAAGAAGTATTATTGCAGCATCTTCAGCTAAGTCAATACTTTGACCGTTTTTTTGGTAACACTATTGACCAGTATATGATCTGAGATCCAAAACAAGCAGGAAACGATTAAACAAAAGCAAACCTCTCCATACGAGTACATATTTAGATGACATTTGTTTTAGCTACCCTTGAGGTGGCAGGCATACTGAACGTGCACTACGTCAGCGTGGTGCGACAACTCTAATATCCTAGGAGGGTTAAACAAATAGATGATAACTATATCATAAAATTACTGCACAAGAATAAATATGGGTACACGAGTAAGGTACCATCACCGCAAGGTATATCAATTGTTTTGTTTTTTATTCTCCATGGAAAATAATTTTGAAGAAGATCGAAATGTGAAAAGGTATTTGTGAAAAAAAAACGAAAGGAAGGGGAAATTAATTGAGCTCAACTTGACAGAACAATACAGAACAGGATTTCATAATCCTGCAACCCTTCAAAATCTATAGAATAATAAACCCAAAACCGATCGTTTTGGTAACAGCTAATCTACCAGCAAAACCCTTTACGTTGCGATACGAATTTACCATTTTTCATACTTTTTATTGGCATTTTACCATATCCGTCAAATTTGTTCAAGCGTATGATAAATATCAGCGAGCTGTGAACGAAAGGAGTGAATGTTTCCATCATTCACCCATCATCACCCATCAAAGGCAAGGGGGTATCGCATCAGCTCAGCACATCTCGACAGCCAGTTAGGATCCACCGAATGATGGAAGAATCACGATGAGGGAAGCAGGCAGCACGCGGCAATCTTGCGATTTTCCAGATGGCCGTGTGTCGTTCGTCCTTTTCGCAGTGGTTCCTATTACGGAATTTGGAAAACTTCGAAAGGATGACAGGATGATTGCCACCATTCAAGACCACTGTGCAGCTATAACGATGGAGTATCATTTGATTGAGAGTGAATTGAATCGGAAAGTATCGTCGATTGACCACGGAGAAGAAGGAAAAATCAGCAAACTCCAGTCTAGGCAGTAAGAAGGATACTGTGTGTCCGACTTCCGACCGAATAGTGTTGAGCGGATTAACCGGCAAAAGTAATCAATCATTTTCCGCTAGGTTTCTGTTCTTGCACAGATAGCTTGTGATTTTTTTCCAATCCCTATTGTTTCTTTACAGGACGAGAAAAATACCCCGATAGCTTGCAGGACGCTGAGAGAAACCAATAAATGGAAATCTATCAACTCGATTGGTTCCGAGGCTGTAAAAGAAAATTCTTCCGCATAAGTAGTTACGAAGATGATGATGATGATGATGATGCTCATTCGTAATGTGGTTTAGCACTCTGTCATCTCCGTTGCGATGGGTTCTTTTGCTTACACTTAGATGAGATGAAGTTATCTGGTAACAGTAAACGAAGAGTTCTACGATACATACAGTACGCAAGCGACACATATAAACGAATAAGTCGAAAGTGATCTATATACACAATGCAAGGTTATCTGTAGGGAGGTTATTCTAACATACAACTAACACTAAATGGGATTAGTCACATGCAACTTCACGAAGCCGGGTTACTCACGGACTGCTGCCGGGTCAAGTACTGCACTGACTGCATATTTACATATTTACCTCGTCAGGATGGCTGCCACGGTCCACGCGGCCAGACAAATCATCAGAGCTCGGGCCTTGGTGCACACGTAGCCGGCTTTGAGCGGTTCGCAGATGGCATAGTACCGCTCGAAGGATATGGCTAGGATGGTCAGGACGCTCGCATGGGCCACCGTCAGCTCCACGAAGGGCACCGCTTTACCTAGAAATGAAGAGAAGATGCTCTATAGTCTATACAATCAATTCAGTCATTAATTGGGTAATTTCTCAAGTAAAATCGAGTTAAAAAATAGGTAGTTTGAATGTGGGGAGCCCTTAGGCGCAAGGGTCTATCTGAGAAAATCATCGGCCTCATTGAAGCACAGTACAGGGCATTTTCATGCAGAGTACTGCACAACGGTGTTTTGTCCGATCCCATCCAGGTCGTTGCTGAAGTGAGGTAAGGATGTATACTATCACCGCTACTGTTTCTCATCGTAATTGACGATGATCCTGGTAGGTGCGATTGATCGTGAACCAAATAGGGGGTTGCCGTGGCAGTCCATTACCATGGAGCACCTAAATGACTTTGAACTGGCTGATGCCGTTGCTCTTCTAGCTAACGGCGCTCTGATATGCAAAGTAAGCTCGATGATCTTGCCGATCGCTCCTCGGCGTCAGGTCTTACCATCAACGTCAACAAGACCAAATCGTTGGATGTAAACATGGTCGACCACGGTAGTTGGGTAGTAGCCAAATAACGGCCAATAGTGGTACCAAGATCGACATAGGTGCACGAATAAAGAAGGCGAGGGATTTTGGATCTCTTTGGCTCAGCAGTGACCACCGGATGAATTTCAACTTTTCCGTACCGTCAAATGGGGTAACTTGCAACACTTTTCGACTTTGAAGCAATATCATTGAAAATCAAAACATTTCAAACATACTGCAAAGCATCGTGTACACTAATTACCACGAGTAGAATACTATGCAGAACTTTATTTACCAAAATATGTTGCCACTTAAACAGGAGGTGTGAAATACATGCTTGTTGCAAGTTACCCCATCTGTGGGGTAACTTGCAACACGTGACATGAAGCTAAGTTAGCTACCATTAAACTGCACTAACATTCTAGTTCTTCGTCATATTATAAGTTTTTGATGTAATGCATTAAAAATGCTTTAAAAAGATGTACACTAACCAATTGAACTATGATTTTTTCATTATAGAGTTGATAGTAATTATAAGCAAAAGTATATCGTTTCAAAGCTGGTCTTACGTCCCTCAAATAAAAAATATTTATGGATCTCATGACTCAGTACTAGTAAGAAAAGGTCAACAATGCTAAATGTAATTTGTTAGAAAGGTAAAGTGAGTCATCATTAGGTAATTTTCATTATGAAGTGGTATTTGGCTACTTCAGATAAAACAACATGATTCAAATACTCATTCAACTATTTACAAAGTTTAAAGCCGTCAATTCGGGCATTCTATTGAAATAATTTACCTCCATCTAGGTTCAGAATAGATGTTGGTGATTGTTTTAGAACGTTCATAAACTTTCATCAAGGTGAAACACATATGAAAATTCAAAATATGGAAATCTTTAACATGTATTAAAGTCACGTGCAAAAAAAAAAATGGTAAAATTGATTTGGCATTTGAAAATGATTACGTTACGTAATTAATTAATGATCCATTTCGATTATTTCTATCCGAAATATCGTGAAATGAAAATAAATTTTAGATTTTTTTTATTAATTTCAACTGTTGCAAGTTACCCCATAGTGGTTGTCGAATATGATTATGATTTATTACATTACTTAGTCGATAAGTTTATCAAACTTTAATAGTTTAGCTAAGCTTACTATTAGGTACCCTAACTTCAAGCACGATCATCATCAGACTTATCGCACTTACCCTTTGAGAGTGGTAAAGCACGATTTTCATACTTGTTTTTATGGCATAAAATAAGCAAACCGTTTTAACAGTGTAACTGAACAATAAACAAAGAAACAAAATTGAGTTTTCCACTAAAACGATCATTGGTACCTACACATGATTTTGTTAATCGAAATGGTGGAGCATAGTAGCTTTCATTATAATAAAACAATAGTTCACATTTAATGTATGTCATTGTGTTGCAAGTTACACTGTTGTTGCAAGTAACCCCGTTTGACGGTACGTTAGAAATAGAAGTTATATTGATAATTCCTCCAGGAGCTTCACCAGGAATTTCTTCCACCGGGAACTCCTGTAAGAGTCAAAAAGGGAATCCTTCTTTAGAGGGATTCACCGATAAATAATCTAAAACTTTCGCGGAGGATTCCTCTAAGAGTTTTTCTAAGAAACTATTGAAAGAATTACAGGTCGATATTCTTCGGAACTACTGTAAAATTTACGGAAAAAATACCCGGAGGAACTCTTGAAGGAATTTCGGGACGATCACCCTGAGAAACTTCCTGAGAGACTAAATTTCTGCTGGAGAGGTGGAAGAATAATTGGCAGTGGAGCTCCCAGAACTGTGGAAGTCCTTAAGGAATTCCTGGAGGTACATACTGTTTTTTGTTTGTGTGTGTGTGTGTGTGTGTGTTTTTTTTATTCTAGGAGTCCAAAAATCTTCAAAAGACGCTGTGTGCGATTCGAATGTGCGCCTACCCACTAAAAACACTCTCCTAGTTCACCTCCACCTTAAATTCCCCTCCGGTACCACCATGCAGTATTTCTTCGGAGGGGAGGCGTTATGTGCCTTGTGCACCATCACCAATTTGTTATTCTACGCTGTTATTGTTAAAATTTTCTATGCTCTTTCGCTACCTCCATGCTAAGCCATTTAGCTCTTGTTAATTTGTTAGGTTTCGCCAATCAGCAAGCCACATGCGTCATGCTGAACCATTTAGCTCCTGTTAGTAATTTGTTAATTTCCTACATTTTTCGCCATTCAGCGCAGACCCGCCCGGAGGCAGACATCTTCTACGCCTTGCGGACATTACGAACTTACCGGCAGGGTGCCGAAGTCACTCCAGCGATGCCGGTGGGTCCTGGCGTCCGGTTCACTGGCGCTCCGACGACCCAAACCGGTGCTACGATGCGTTCTACTCTACTAGCCCTCGGCTCTACTCCGTCAGAGAGTTTCCCGGCGAAGGAATGTCTCCCGAAACCGATCGTTGTTCCTCCCGCCAACTTTGCTGTAGTACAACCATGATCTGAACTACAGTCCTGTTAACTACGTTCCACTTTTCTTCGTCGCTGCACATACGTTCGACGATATTTTCCACATTTACGTCGACGCCGACAATTGCTGCCATTTCTCCTCGCGAATGCGCGAACCTTGGACAACTGAAGATGACGTGCTCCGGTGTTTCTTCTGTGTCCCGAAACTCAGGACAGATCGGTGAACTGGCATGGCCGAATCTGTACAAGTACTGCTTAAAGCACCCATGACCAGACAGAAATTGTGTCATGTGGAAGTTAACCTCCCCGTGTGCTCTGGTGATCCACATCGACACGTTGGGAATTAGACGATGAGTCCACCTGCCATTCGCAGCGTTATCCCACTGCTGCTGCCACTTGTGTAGTGTGCTGACTCGCGCTCTCTTCCGAATTCCTCTTGTGCCTCGGTCCCTGTAGCATTCGCTATCTTCTTCCAGTAGAAGGCAGATAGGGATCATCCCGGCTATTACACACACGGCGTCTGACGAGATGGTTCGATACGCACTCGACACTCGCATCGCCATCAGCCTGGACGTACGGTTCAGCTGGGCGCGGTTTCTTCCAGTCTTTAATGCCGACGACCACACTGGGGCTGCGTATCTGACGATGGATGATGATACGCTCGCTAGTAGTCTCCGCTTGCTGCTGATGATCGCAGAGTTGTTAGGCATGATCCGGGATAGTGCCGAGATCACCACCGTGGCCTTCTTGCAGACGTAGTCAACGTGGTTGTTGAAGTTCAGTCGGTCGTCTAGCATCACTCCCAAGTGCCTGACTTCGTGCTTCGAGTCGATAGTACACTCGCCAACCACAATTGTTGCATGCTGCACATTCTTCCGGTTGCTGATGACAACTATCTCAGTCTTGTGGTGAGCTAGAGATAGCTTCTTCTCCCGCATCCAGTCTTCCACCGTGTCTATCGCCTCCGTGGCCAGTACTTCTACTTCCTCTCGTGTTTCTCCGATCACAAGCAGCGCCACGTCATCCGCAAATCCGACGACCTTTACTCCTCTGGGAAGGCTCAGTTTCAAAACCTCATCGTACATGACGTTCCAGAGAGTCGGGCCCAGAATGGATCCCTGTGGAACGCCCGCCGTAATAGCCACACTTCTCTTTCCGGCGTCTGTTTCGTAGATCAATCTGCGGTTCTGGAAATAATTTTTCAGAATCTGGTACAGATACTCAGGTACCCTCAGCCTGTGCAGCGAATCGGCAATTGCTGCCCAGCTGGCACTGTTGAAAGCATTTTTGACGTCTAGGGTGACCACCGCGCAGTAACGGTTTCCCCTTCTCTGTTGCTTCTGCGCCGTCTGCATAGCATCCACAACCGTTCTGATGGCATCTACAGTGCTACTGCCTTTCCGGAATCCGAACTGCAATTCTGATAGACCGCTCTCACTCTCAGTGTATTTCGTGAGCCTGTTTAGGACCACTCTCTCCAACAATTTACCAACGGTATCCAATAGGCATATCGGCCTATACGCTGATGGGTCGCCGGGAAGCTTCCCAGGCTTTGGCAGTAGCACCAATTTCTGTCGTTTCCAGATGTCAGGGAAACTGCCCTCCTCAATGCAATGTTGTATTGTGCTCCTGAACATATCCGGGTTTTCGTAGATTGCTGCTTTTAGGGCCACGTTTGGTATCCCGTCCGGGCCAGGGGCTCTCTCGATTGGCAAGACTTTCGCTACCGCGATCAGCTCTTCGTTAGTCACCCTGATTTCTTCATCGTGGTTATCCTGATTGACGTACGGTGTGGGCGGCCAGATTGTCGGCTCGTGAATCGGAAACAGTGCCTCGATGATAACTTTCATCTTTTCCGGGCATCTGTCGGGTGGTACCGCAGGACCCTTTATCTTCGACATTGCTACACGCAAAACAAGAAAAGCTACCAAAAATTGAGATATGCCTTTTCTACCAATTTATGTATTAAAAACGTACAGAAAATGTGATAAATCATAATCCATTCGTTGTATTAAGATGCGCTACACGGATCCATATAGCTTCCATACCACTACACACAAACACCTCCATTCAAACCCGAGAAGTTGAACCGGGTTGCGTCTAAAAATAACTTTCGCTTCGCTGCTGAGCTTCGCGTCCTATTGTCTACATGGAATTTTCCACTTGCAAACAGCAACCTGCAGGATGCGGGCTTTTCAGTGCACAATGGGTCTAGAGTCGTATTTACGAAGACAAAAATGTTTCTGCCAAGTTCTGCCATTTCTTTTTTTTTTCATTATTGTGAAATGATTACGGTCAATCAAGTGTGGCTTATCCAAAAATCTGCTGATTAATTATTCTCTATACAATATCAGAATGTTTTATAAAGTTATAGCAAATTTACAAAAATAAAACATTCGATTGATTTGATTGATTTGTCTTTATTAAAGAGACTTTCAGCCCTTGGATAAAACATTCGAATCATTACAACTTTTCGAAAAGTTTTCAATAAATTGCAACTTTTTTGCCTTTGGTCATATTTTAGTCGAGTCCAACGATACATGAAGACCAATAAATTAGTCATAAACTTTCAAAATTTAATTTAATTCGGTTCACTTAGTCCTAAGGTACAGTAATTGGATAAACGGAAGTCAAAAACTAGATATAGATAGAAAGGCTCTAATTTCGTGTAAAGTTGAATAATCAATCAAGCCCAAATTTGCACCAATCAAATCAAACTCGTTGAGGAACAAGTAATCAAGATAGTTTTGGTGGACTTTATAAAAGGATACAACTTGCTAAAAATGTTTTAGGCAATTTTTAAAACTTAGCATGCTTTTGTATATACCACTAGGCGGTGCTAGAGGTCAAGCAAATTTTAAATTTAATATATCTCAGAATTCTGGTCACTTACAAAGTTGGTGTCTTTGACAATGTTGTTTGGTAGGTCAAGGGCTTACAGTTAATGGTCCACTTGTTTCGAAATTTTGCCACAAGGAAGCACAAGTTACACATTTGCAAAATTATGGAAATGAATGTTTTTTTTTCGTAAAGCAATCAAAAAGCTGTAATTTAGTTTTCTTTGAACATATTTAAGTCAAGTCAAAGGTTTTTCAAAGAGCTATATATTAGTCATGGATGTGCAAAATTTCATTTCATTCGGTTCACTTAATCCAGAGATATAGCACTTTAACGAAGAACACTCAAATATGAAACATTTTACTAGAGTCGCTCCAACTTCATGTAAAACTATCCAATCGAGCTCAAATTTGTACCATTTATAGCTAATTAGTTGTGCAACTAGCAGATAAAATTTGAGAATATTCCCTACATATTATAGAAAGTTACAGGTTGCTGAATATATTCGAGATAATAAGTAAAAGATACATGCTTCTTCTAATTTGCAACTAGCGCCGTCTACTGGCAGAATCCTGAACCAATCAGCTAATCAACTGAAACGCATTAATAAACCAAACAACATTGCCGAAGAAACCAATTTTCTAAGTAATCAGAGTTCTGAGATATATGGAATATAATAATTAATTTATCGTCAGCGCTACCTAGTGGTGGAATTTTGAATCAAACGGCCCATCACCAGTAAAACCTTGGCTGGTCTAACAACTTTGCCAAGTATACCGAATATTTAAGTAATCATGGTGCTAAGATGTACGGTACGGAAATTTCGCCAGTGCTACGTCTTGCTGTCTGTGATATCTGTCATACCAGAGACAAACAGACGTAACACTGATGAAATGTTTATACCAAATATCTCATCATCCTGGTTACATAGAGAGTTGGTGTCTTCGGCAATATTATTTGGCTGGTCAAGAACTAACAAATGATGAGCCGTTTGATTCAAAATTCCACAACAAGGCAGCGCTAGTGAGCAAACAAATATTATATTCCATATATCTCAGGACTCAGATCACTTAGAAATTTGATGTCTTCGTCGATGTTGTTAGGTTGGTTACGGCCGCTCAGTTGATTAGCTGATTGGTTTAAGGTTCTGTCAGTAGGCGGCGCTAGTTACGAATTAATTGAAGCATGCAACTTTTATTTATTATTTCAAATATATTCAGCAAGCTGTAACTTTTTCAAAAATACACCAAATATTCTCAAATTTTTCCTGCCAGTTGCACAACTAGTAAGCTATAAACGGTACAAATTTGGGCTCGATTGGATAACTTTACATAAAATTGAAGCAACTCTTATAAAGTAGTTCATATTTGAGTGTTCTTCATTTAATTGCTATATCTCTGGATCAAGTGAACCGAATGAAATGCGACATTGCACAATCATGACTAATACATAGCTCTTTGAAAAACCTTTGACTTGACTGAGACACGTTCAAAGAAAACAAACTTACAGCTTGTTGATTACTTCACGAAAAAATATCAATCATTTGAATGATTTAGCAAATGTGTAACTAGCGCCGCCTAGTGGACCATTATAACTGTTGTAACCAACGGGTTCCAATTTCTCCACATAGGCCCAAATAAATTATATGTTTTGTTTTCATTTTTTTCATTCAATAACTTTTGCTCGATGGAGTCCCATGGTCGATTATCTCGCATCAGCGAGTGTTGTCGCGTCCAGGCAGGGCAACCGGTATCGAGGGATAGGATTGTATCCCGCCACAGGATATAGGGTGCCCCGTCTATTTCGGGCAAGATAATCGATCATGGAAGTGAGAGTGACTATTAAATACTTAAAATTGAATTTATAGAATATTAAGGGCAAACTATTTAAAGTACATTGAAATTATATAACCAAGAATAAAACTAACGTTACTCACAGAAATTAAAAGATTGCTTCAAAAGAGGGCGATGTTAGCCCCATTTAAATTAAACTTTTAATTTCTGTCTACATTTAGCTAGGAATCAAACTAACCCCAAAAGCGCCTAGGTCACTCTCAAAACAAAAAAAAAAAAAAACAGCTAGGATAGAATAACCGTCGATACAAAATTCATCGCTGAATCTGTATGAGGTGTCTACCTATGAAACTTGGCGTCAAACGGAGATCGGGGTAATGACTGGTAGAACTGCGTTTGCGTGCGTTTTTGGAGTTTTTTAGAGAGTGAGAGTTCCGGGAGGCGGCTGGAGAAGAGGGATATAAAAGGAGGTGGAGCCATGTGAGAAGAGCTCTTTTTTGGAAAGTTTTTTGACACTAGTGCCACGGGAACGCGGTGACTCAAGCGCGGTTTGTGAAACCGAAAGTTACATTCGGGCGTGTTATAGTGAAGTGTATCAGTGAGAGGTTGGAAATTCGCGGAGTGGTGTCCTTTGGACCAAGAAGCGTGGCTATCGGTGCCGGCAGTGACAGAGTCACATAGTTAGAGGTCCGATAGTTTCGACGCATGCCCGAATTCAGTTTAATAGTGCGATTTCCCCTCCAATAAAACCACTCCCTTAGAGAAGTGCACCCTGTGACGATACACGGTAAAATCTAGTGTCCGCTTGAGCCCGTCCAGATCGTTCGTCAACATACGATCCCGCGCCCCGTTGATCGACCACATGGTTGATCCTACCTTGTTGATCTCGCCCTAATGATCGATAAGTTATATGGATGACCCCCGAAGACGATATCCAGAGACCGGCATCCTACGAAAAACCCTGCCTCCACCGCCGCCTGCCCCCTCGCCAGGCTCGCAACGAACACCACCTCAATGCGCACCACCACGACCACAACCGGACCCCGCAAGCCTCCGTTACCCGTCAAGCCATCGTTCACCGTGTGAGGTACAACTCGCGCCGAACCCCAACAGCTCGTTACCACCACAAGCGCGACCGGCGAGTCGCTCCCGAACGTATGTGAGTACCCCTTCTTCGATTATAAGTTAGTCACGGATCAGCAGCCCGTCCGGCAGCTTCGATGCAGCAAGGCGCCCACCGATATGCTAGCCAACGTTTGTGAATTCGCATGCTTTCATTCCCTAGAATTTGTTAAATAATAATCGAATATGCCTAAAATCAGTGTTTTTATCGAGAAAACGAATTTCATTGTGAGGTCTTTTTGGAGAAGGTAAGTGCCAATGTGTCGTTCTGTCCCCTAGTTTGCCCTGAGAAGGATTATTTAGCCGGGATTTGCATCGCTCGACCTAGTAGTGAAGAGTATGTTACAATTGGCGGCCCAACTGCCGGCACCGATAGCCACGCTTCTTGGTCCAAAGGACACCACTCCGCGAATTTCCAACCTCTCACTGATACACTTCACTATAACACGCCCGAATGTAACTTTCGGTTTCACAAACCGCGCTTGAGTCACCGCGTTCCCGTGGCACTAGTGTCAAAAAACTTTCCAAAAAAGAGCTCTTCTCACATGGCTCCACCTCCTTTTATATCCCTCTTCTCCAGCCGCCTCCCGGAACTCTCACTCTCTAAAAAACTCCAAAAACGCACGCAAACGCAGTTCTACCAGTCATTACCCCGATCTCCGTTTGACGCCAAGTTTCATAGGTAGACACCTCATACAGATTCAGCGATGAATTTTGTATCGACGGTTATTCTATCCTAGCTGTTTTTTTTTTTTTTTTGTTTTGAGAGTGACCTAGGCGCTTTTGGGGTTAGTTTGATTCCTAGCTAAATGTAGACAGAAATTAAAAGTTTAATTTAAATGGGGCTAACATCGCCCTCTTTTGAAGCAATCTTTTAATTTCTGTGAGTAACGTTAGTTTTATTCTTGGTTATATAATTTCAATGTACTTTAAATAGTTTGCCCTTAATATTCTATAAATTCAATTTTAAGTATTTAATAGTCACTCTCACTTCCATGATCGATTATCTTGCCCGAAATAGACGGGGCACCCTATATCCTGTGGCGGGATACAATCCTATCCCTCGATACCGGTTGCCCTGCCTGGACGCGACAACACTCGCTGATGCGAGATAATCGACCATGGGACTCCATCGAGCAAAAGTTATTGAATGAAAAAAATGAAAACAAAACATATAATTTATTTGGGCCTATGTGGAGAAATTGGAACCCGTTGGTTACAATACTCCCTGGGCTGGGAAAAAAAAAAACATCGATTGTTGTTTTTTTTTTGTCAAATATCCAGAGTGGTTTAATCAAATTATCTCTAAAAATGTTAGCATATCCATTATATAGCATACGATCGACTTCAAGGGCTCGACCTTGTCTTTCCTCTGTCCAGACAAACCCTTAGCGAGACTCTCTAATCTATTTATCACACCTCCACTTTCCTGCATTCGAATAGAGATCAAAACGGAATAAAGTTTATCTTACTCTTCGTATCCAGGGAGCAAAACAAAATTGATAATTCTATTGCTATGTCTATCTTCTTTTGATTTCTGTTGTCTATTGGTTACATACATACGGTTTCAGTCATTCTCTCAGTCACACTACTAAAGAGGCCTCAAAATATTAATCTCTCTCACTCATTACGCATACATACAAGCGACTCTCATTCACACACCAAAAGAGCTAAATACAGCATTCTCAGAGCCTACACTATACAGAGTATTCCTGTATATTTACGACTCTACCTAACTATTCAGATTTAAATATGCGCGCATACTGGTAAGCTTCTACCCGGGTAGTTTAAATTCTAATTATCTCCACGTCTGGAGTACAATGTTGTGTCTGGGGTATCACCCAATACACATTTCGTGGTGCTCAGCACCTGCGAGAGACGATAGTCCATCCCGCTCTTCAAATGCCTTGCCAAGGCAGTCGACCACTCCTTCTTGGTGGAGCAGGACGTTTTACTACTTTAAACGCTAACTTTTACCGCGACCAGAAAAGTCTGGCTCCAGAACGAATATTTTGACGAATCTCTTGGTCACAATGCCCTCGTTTGTGGACCGCAGGCATGATTTCAGGGGACAAATTCAATAATTCCTGGCCTACACTGGTGACGTACAACGGTCTGTCGTCTTTTGAACCTAACTATACGAATCTTCTCCGAATGACCTTGAGTGACCTCTACAAGAAATCGGTGAATATAATAGAAGCGGTGAAATAACAAAACATGAGCTAAAAGGTCTTGACCTTTGGTGTCGCAGGCGTTTATCCTGGTTTTAGGTGTACTGCGGGCCAGATGCCCAACGGCTTGCCCTCTAAATCCTCGAGGTCATAGGAAGAAGTGCCCACTTTTGCTTTGACCTTACAAGGCAAGTATTGAGGTCCATATTTAGCATTATAACTATCTATGGCACTAGAAAGTCGCATATTTCTGCGATAGACTAATTGACCTGCCTGGAAGGCTTTTGGGAACCTCTGATGACGAAGATTGTATTGCTTCCGGCATGTGTCATTAGCATTAGCTAGATTAGATTTAACTTGATCATAAATCTCTCCAAAATGATTCAATTTCTTGGCCTCCACTTCCTCAGTTGGCTCGGGTTGCTGATGCCTAGCTAAACGGTGGTCCCCACCCTTGAGGAACATTTCGTGACCGTGTGTCACGTAATATGGAGTGAATTTACTAGAACTGTGAACGCTAGTATTTAAAATGGTTTCAATCTCTGCTAGCCGTGAGTCCCATAGTCGCTGATCATGTCGGGCATAGGTGCGAATAGCCACATTCACGGTCCTATTCACCCTTTCGACTGGGTTGGCGCAACAGCGTAAAATAGCAAATATTTCTACGAAATATTTTAATTTGTGAAGGGGGAGAACGATAAATTGGCACAGCATTTATCGCGTATAGTCTATTTAGACTGGTGCATGAAAATTATTCTCGAGAACGTGATTGGCATATCGATAGCATACGATACAATTTCAAGAATTCGTCGTTGAACTTTGATTTTGCTCAGAATTCCAAAGCGATTTGATACTCAATTAGATTGATTTTCCCTCAAGAGCTTTCGTGATCATTCGTTATTAGTTTCCTTACGTCTGGCGAAATGGAGTCCTATGGATCTTTCCCAGCGTCACTAAAACGTGGCACAACGTTTAACAAATGGTACCAGGATATGCGCGTTGATTTATTGAATGATGATGAACTTGCCTTCGAGATAGAAGTTAGGGATATCGCGGTAGAGGGAGACAGGTCCCAAATGCGTAGGTGTCTGAGAGCAAGACTGAAATTCGAGAAAGAAGAAGGAACTAGATCCATGACCCTGAAATCCGACCCGATATTACAAGTAGATCTGTGTAGAAAGAAGCTGGATGAAATTGAGAAAATTCTGCGAGAAAAGAGAGGGGATTGCCCGACCGCGTGTAGGGACCGCTTGCTTCATCTCGGTGCACGGGCACTGCTGGCGATCGAACATGTATCCGATCCAGTGAGGGAGGAGTTGAATTCAATTTTCACCATTATTACCGATCATCTTTATTATTTCTATTACAAATCGGTCACTTTTGATCTCGCGGCTAGCCATATGAATCCAGAGGATGAGGAAACTGTAGAAAGAAACATCCCATCTTTGGAGGACATTCTCTCAAATGCTCCAAAAGATTCGGAGTATTTGCAAGTTGAAGTGAAAGTTTTGGTTCACGAATGTGAAAGGTTGAGAAGGGCTGAAGAGCTGGTGTACTTGTTGAAGGCGAAACTTGCCGATCTGAAACTGCGTCACACTGAATTAGTGGACCAGCAGATTCAAACCGATGAAATGGGAGGATTTAGAACGGATGGTGTCACTAGTGAGCTGCCGACCATAGCGGCCCCGATAGTTACTTCCGTACCCGAATGGTCGTTTCAGCGATCATCCATACCCGACTATCGTACCAGTTTTAACACCGGGCTATTCACGACAGGCAGTACGAACCCCACTAACACTTTCGTGGCTGCCAACTCGTTTAGTCAACCGATACCTTCCGTATCAATACAGCCGTCGATTTACACTTTTCCTTGCTCGTCTTCTAATTCCCAACCCACAGGGCGCGAGTCGTTCGCCAAATGGGGAAACCCAAACCCGGTTGGTTCATCTTTTCTGACGGGGATACCCGTCTCCGATCCTCGCCTCTCCGGGCCGGTTAATCTCTGGGGTCACCAGGTCCCAATACCTTCCCATCATACTCTTCCAGTGTCAAAGTGGGCCATAGAAAAGTATTCCGGTGACGATCAAGGATTAAACTTGAATGAATTCTTGTTCAAGGTAAAAAGTTTGGCACTATCAGAAAGAGTGTCGGATGCGGTGCTTTTCGATTCGGCATTGCATCTTTTCACCGGACCAGCTTTAAATTGGTACCATTCCATGCGGTCGACCGGTCGTCTCTACAATTGGGACCACTTGGTTATGGAGTTGCGATGTGCTTTTGTGCACCCGGATCTCGATAACATGATTAAAATGAAAGTTTATTTGCGCAAGCAACAAAGAAATGAATCTTTTCAGTCATATTATTATGATATGGAAAAATTGTTTCGATCGATGAGCTGCGACATTCCTGAGGGCGAGAAAATGAAAATAGTCAATCAGAATATGCGCAGTGACTACCGCAAACAATTGACTTTCCTTCCCATCTACGACCTTCCTTCGCTGATTGCAGCCGGTAGGAGGGTAGATGCCAACAACTTTTCCCTATACAACAAGTTGTTCGGAACTGAGAAAACTAATACAGTAGCGGCCTTTCAGGAGCGGAAAACGGAAGTAAAGAAACCTCCACCTCGGAGCGATAATCGACAACCTAGCGGCAGTCGTTCCATGGCTCAGAGTCCGCGTCCAAGTATCAGTCACAGTTCAGCCAGTCAAAGCAGTGTTCAGAATCGAAATTTACCTAAAAATGCTCAGACCCAACCTCCAAACACAGCCAACGCTCACAACCCAGGTAGCTCAGGAGTCAATTCGGCAAGAAGGTCGTCCAGTATGCTGTCGGCCTTAGAAAAACTGGTTGACTCTCACCGACCTCCGGGGATGAGCTCCTGCTATAACTGTAGAAAGCCAGACCACCAGTATGAAGAATGTTCCGAACCAAAGCGGGTATTCTGTTTGATTTGCGGATTTAGGGGTTTCGAAACCGTGAATTGCCCTTATTGTCGAAAAAACGGCATTCAGGCGGATCAAAGTCGCGGTTCGTCCCACACATCTCCGCGCGCCTAAATCCAACAAGTGATCACGATTCTTCGCCAGGATGGGAGGCAGCTACAGATAATATGTATGCTCCACCATTAGAAGTAAATCAGATTACTTTGTCAAATAAGGACGACAATCGTCCATACGTTCACATCAAACTTTACGGCATTCATACACTAGCTTTACTAGACAGTGGTAGTCAATCGACTATGATAAATGCCACTATTTTCGACAAAATTAAGGCCAAATTAAGACCGTTAGACCATCCTATAGTTTTGAAAACGGCCAGCGGGGAGGTCCTAAATATTGCTGGACAGATCTTCATTCCTTTTACCTTTGATAACCACACAAAAATCATCAGAACCTTGGTGGTTCCTCAACTAGCTGTAAGCTGTTTGTGTGGTATGGACTTCTGGAACAGATTTAAAATCGTCCCCAAAGTTCAATACACGGCATTGGCTGAAGAGTTGGAGTCCTCAAAAACCTCACCGGATTCGACCTTAACGCCGGATGAACAAGTAAAAATTGACCAAGTCAAACAAACCTTCAAGGTTGCTGAACCGGGTCAAATTTCAGCTACTCCGTTAATATCCCACTCAATTGAGCTGAAACCTGAGTGGAAGGACAAACCTGCGGTTCGACAGTTTCCGTACGTTATGGCTCCGAAAGTTCAAGGACTTGTAGCTGAAGAGCTAGAACGGATGTTAAAATTAGGAATAATCGAGCGCACCAATTCCGATTGGGCCGCGAATGTCGTTCCAATTATTAAACCAAGCGGCAAAGTACGTCTTTGCTTAGATGCCCGAAAGATTAATGAGAGAACCGTTCGTGATTCCTACCCTTTACCCCATCCAGGACGAATACTTAGCCAGCTTCCACAGGCCAAGTATCTTTCCACGATAGACCTGTCGGAGGCGTTTCTTCAAATTCCATTGGAGGTACGCTCGCGAAAGTACACGTCGTTTTGTGTACAGGGTAAAGGGTTGTTCCGGTTCACCCGTCTCCCCTTTGGACTGATCAACAGTCCTGCCACGCTATCGCGTCTAATGGATCGCGTTCTGGGATTCGGGGAACTGGAACCAAACGTTTTCGTCTACTTGGACGATATAGTCATTGTGACGGAAACGTTTGAGGAACACGTTCGGCTTCTCTTAGAAATCTCTCGGCGTCTAAGTCAAGCAAACCTGGCTATTAACCTCGATAAATCCCGGTTTGGGGTTTCGGAGTTACCGTTTCTGGGGTACCTTTTATCCACTACTGGTTTACGCCCAAACCCCGACAAGGTTCGCCCCATTGTGGAATACGAACGACCGATAACAATTACGAAATTGAGACGGTTTATAGGAATGACGAATTATTACCGGCGCTTCATACCAGATTTTAGTGGAATTGTGTCTCCGCTAACCGAATTACTCAAAACAAAAAGTAAGGTAATTCACTGGTCTGATGCTGCAGAGAAAGCTTTCAACGACATTAAGGAACGCCTGATTACTGCTCCGGTGTTGAGCAGTCCGGACTTCAGTCGGGAGTTTGTCATTCAAACGGATGCCTCAGATGTAGCTGTCGCCGCCGTTTTAACCCAGACTCAAGATGGTAGAGAACATGTTATTTCGTATTATTCCCACAAACTAACTACCCCACAGCGGAATTACCACCCTGCGGAGAAAGAAGCGTTAGCGGCCTTACTTGCCATTGATGAATTTCGTGGGTATATAGAATGCAGTCACTTTACGCTGGTGACCGATTCTTCAGCGCTCACACATATACTAACGACCTCCTGGAAGGTGGGGTCCCGTTGTAGTCGGTGGAGTTTGAAATTACAGCAATACGATATGACGATCATTCACCGCAAAGGGAAAGAGAATGTCGTAGCGGATGCCTTGTCCCGGAGTGTAGCTGCAATTTCAAACACCACGGACTCTTCGTGGTACAACACCTTACGCCAAAAAGTTTTAGAAAATCCGGAAGATTACGTAGACTTCCGCGTAACAGATGGACAGATTTTCAAGTTTGTCTCGACAACCGACACGTTGGCGGACAAACGATATGAATGGAAGTTAATTCCTGCACCAGAAAGTCAATTGGATATTATAAAGCTTAATCACGACGAAGCCATGCACATGGGCTACGACAAGACCCTGGCCCGAATTCGTCAGCGGTTTTACTGGCCAAAAATGGCGAAAGAAATTAGGCAATATATCCAAAACTGTCGTACGTGCAAAGAAATAAAAGGACCGTCTACTCCCGTGACTCCTCCCATGGGGGAAATGCGAGTGTCCGACCACCCCTGGCAGATTATTTCTGCAGATTTTGTGGGGCCACTTCCCCGAAGCAGAAAGGGTAACCAGTACCTCTTAGTAGTATCCGATCTTTTCAGTAAATGGACTTTACTACACCCGATGAGACGTATCGATAGTACCACCCTCTGCTCAATTTTAAAAGATATTTGGTTCTATAGAAATTCAACGCCCGAGATCATTATTACCGATAATGGTGCAAGTTTTCTTTCGCGCGAATTTAAGACCTTGTTAGATCAGTTTGGTATCCAGCATTGGCTAAATTCACGCTATCATTCTCAAGCCAACCCAGTCGAAAGGGTGAATAGGACCGTGAATGTGGCTATTCGCACCTATGCCCGACATGATCAGCGACTATGGGACTCACGGCTAGCAGAGATTGAAACCATTTTAAATACTAGCGTTCACAGTTCTAGTAAATTCACTCCATATTACGTGACACACGGTCACGAAATGTTCCTCAAGGGTGGGGACCACCGTTTAGCTAGGCATCAGCAACCCGAGCCAACTGAGGAAGTGGAGGCCAAGAAATTGAATCATTTTGGAGAGATTTATGATCAAGTTAAATCTAATCTAGCTAATGCTAATGACACATGCCGGAAGCAATACAATCTTCGTCATCAGAGGTTCCCAAAAGCCTTCCAGGCAGGTCAATTAGTCTATCGCAGAAATATGCGACTTTCTAGTGCCATAGATAGTTATAATGCTAAATATGGACCTCAATACTTGCCTTGTAAGGTCAAAGCAAAAGTGGGCACTTCTTCCTATGACCTCGAGGATTTAGAGGGCAAGCCGTTGGGCATCTGGCCCGCAGTACACCTAAAACCAGGATAAACGCCTGCGACACCAAAGGTCAAGACCTTTTAGCTCATGTTTTGTTATTTCACCGCTTCTATTATATTCACCGATTTCTTGTAGAGGTCACTCAAGGTCATTCGGAGAAGATTCGTATAGTTAGGTTCAAAAGACGACAGACCGTTGTACGTCACCAGTGTAGGCCAGGAATTATTGAATTTGTCCCCTGAAATCATGCCTGCGGTCCACAAACGAGGGCATTGTGACCAAGAGATTCGTCAAAATATTCGTTCTGGAGCCAGACTTTTCTGGTCGCGGTAAAAGTTAGCGTTTAAAGTAGTAAAACGTCCTGCTCCACCAAGAAGGAGTGGTCGACTGCCTTGGCAAGGCATTTGAAGAGCGGGATGGACTATCGTCTCTCGCAGGTGCTGAGCACCACGAAATGTGTATTGGGTGATACCCCAGACACAACATTGTACTCCAGACGTGGAGATAATTAGAATTTAAACTACCCGGGTAGAAGCTTACCAGTATGCGCGCATATTTAAATCTGAATAGTTAGGTAGAGTCGTAAATATACAGGAATACTCTGTATAGTGTAGGCTCTGAGAATGCTGTATTTAGCTCTTTTGGTGTGTGAATGAGAGTCGCTTGTATGTATGCGTAATGAGTGAGAGAGATTAATATTTTGAGGCCTCTTTAGTAGTGTGACTGAGAGAATGACTGAAACCGTATGTATGTAACCAATAGACAACAGAAATCAAAAGAAGATAGACATAGCAATAGAATTATCAATTTTGTTTTGCTCCCTGGATACGAAGAGTAAGATAAACTTTATTCCGTTTTGATCTCTATTCGAATGCAGGAAAGTGGAGGTGTGATAAATAGATTAGAGAGTCTCGCTAAGGGTTTGTCTGGACAGAGGAAAGACAAGGTCGAGCCCTTGAAGTCGATCGTATGCTATATAATGGATATGCTAACATTTTTAGAGATAATTTGATTAAACCACTCTGGATATTTGACAAAAAAAAAACAACAATCGATGTTTTTTTTTCTCCCAGCCCAGGGAGTATTGTAACCAACGGGTTCCAATTTCTCCACATAGGCCCAAATAAATTATATGTTTTGTTTTCATTTTTTTCATTCAATAACTTTTGCTCGATGGAGTCCCATGGTCGATTATCTCGCATCAGCGAGTGTTGTCGCGTCCAGGCAGGGCAACCGGTATCGAGGGATAGGATTGTATCCCGCCACAGGATATAGGGTGCCCCGTCTATTTCGGGCAAGATAATCGATCATGGAAGTGAGAGTGACTATTAAATACTTAAAATTGAATTTATAGAATATTAAGGGCAAACTATTTAAAGTACATTGAAATTATATAACCAAGAATAAAACTAACGTTACTCACAGAAATTAAAAGATTGCTTCAAAAGAGGGCGATGTTAGCCCCATTTAAATTAAACTTTTAATTTCTGTCTACATTTAGCTAGGAATCAAACTAACCCCAAAAGCGCCTAGGTCACTCTCAAAACAAAAAAAAAAAAAAAAACAGCTAGGATAGAATAACCGTCGATACAAAATTCATCGCTGAATCTGTATGAGGTGTCTACCTATGAAACTTGGCGTCAAACGGAGATCGGGGTAATGACTGGTAGAACTGCGTTTGCGTGCGTTTTTGGAGTTTTTTAGAGAGTGAGAGTTCCGGGAGGCGGCTGGAGAAGAGGGATATAAAAGGAGGTGGAGCCATGTGAGAAGAGCTCTTTTTTGGAAAGTTTTTTGACACTAGTGCCACGGGAACGCGGTGACTCAAGCGCGGTTTGTGAAACCGAAAGTTACATTCGGGCGTGTTATAGTGAAGTGTATCAGTGAGAGGTTGGAAATTCGCGGAGTGGTGTCCTTTGGACCAAGAAGCGTGGCTATCGGTGCCGGCAGTGACAGAGTCACATAGTTAGAGGTCCGATAGTTTCGACGCATGCCCGAATTCAGTTTAATAGTGCGATTTCCCCTCCAATAAAACCACTCCCTTAGAGAAGTGCACCCTGTGACGATACACGGTAAAATCTAGTGTCCGCTTGAGCCCGTCCAGATCGTTCGTCAACATACGATCCCGCGCCCCGTTGATCGACCACATGGTTGATCCTACCTTGTTGATCTCGCCCTAATGATCGATAAGTTATATGGATGACCCCCGAAGACGATATCCAGAGACCGGCATCCTACGAAAAACCCTGCCTCCACCGCCGCCTGCCCCCTCGCCAGGCTCGCAACGAACACCACCTCAATGCGCACCACCACGACCACAACCGGACCCCGCAAGCCTCCGTTACCCGTCAAGCCATCGTTCACCGTGTGAGGTACAACTCGCGCCGAACCCCAACAGCTCGTTACCACCACAAGCGCGACCGGCGAGTCGCTCCCGAACGTATGTGAGTACCCCTTCTTCGATTATAAGTTAGTCACGGATCAGCAGCCCGTCCGGCAGCTTCGATGCAGCAAGGCGCCCACCGATATGCTAGCCAACGTTTGTGAATTCGCATGCTTTCATTCCCTAGAATTTGTTAAATAATAATCGAATATGCCTAAAATCAGTGTTTTTATCGAGAAAACGAATTTCATTGTGAGGTCTTTTTGGAGAAGGTAAGTGCCAATGTGTCGTTCTGTCCCCTAGTTTGCCCTGAGAAGGATTATTTAGCCGGGATTTGCATCGCTCGACCTAGTAGTGAAGAGTATGTTACACTGTAAGCCCTTGACTCACTTAACAACGTTGTCGAAGACACCAACTTTCTAAGTGGTGAGAGTCCTGAGATATATGAAATTTAAAATTTGTCGTTTATTGGTGGAATTTCTAATTAAACGATCCATCATGGCATCGCACATAAAATTATTAGAAAGCAGATTTTTGAATCAGTTTAACCGGACGAACCACCCTAACATAACAATAATAGGGAATAGGGTCAACAATTGAAAATAAACTTTCTAAAACACAATATGTGTCTTAAAACTTAAAGCTGAAGCTTAAACAGTTTTGTCTTCGCAAATACGGCTCTGGACCCATTGTGCAGTGTGGCGGCTGTATCACTTCCATCACCAAGACACGTTTGTGTTGATGATGATGGCTTTCAGCCTCGTGTCTATCCATGTGCAGTTGTAGCCGTGCTGGTTAGAGCGCAGGGTACTGTGAATCACCATTACAGTGCCTCGGTTCGGTTCCCGCCGCCGCCCGTATTTCTTTTTAAACGTGTATTGGTATTTGTTGCCGCCGCTGCTGCCATGATCAGTCTAAAAATAGAACAAATAATGAGAAACCAGTGCGACAGAGCACACGCACACATGCGAAATTTTCCTTTTCCAGATTCTAGGAAGCCAATACAATTTTTGGTATACTGCCACCTACCAATTTTTGTATTTGCAAGGCCCTAATACAATATTTGTATATGTTTCATACCCAACTGTATTAGAATCTGCCAATCTCAGGTTGCGTGTACTTTGTACGCACTACCCTATGGATTCAAGTTGGCCTTATGACAGAGATTGTCAAGACAGGCTTTCTTGCTGAGCTTGATCGCTTTGTTCAATGCGGCTCTTGCTGCTCTGTAAGGTAACCTACGTTGCTCCCTATCACCGTCATTTCTAGCCCTCTGCATCCTTCTTCTAGCTCGTAAGCACTGTGCTCGCAGATCAGCAATCGTTGGGTTCCACCAGTAGATGGGGTGTCGACTGTTTCTTGGTTTTCCCATCCTTGGCATTGTAGCGTCGCACGCGCGGGATAGTACCGCTACCAGCTCGTCTGCACTGAGGTTCAGTGAATTGCTCTCCAGCCTTAGCGCCTCAACAAACACGTCCTTTTCGAAGTTCGCTGTCCTCCACCTCCGCTCATTCGTTTGTGTCCCACGTGACTCCAGCCGAGCCCTACCTCCAATATGGTACCGGATGGCTTGATGGTCGCTGTGGGTGTATTCCTCACATACTCTCCAATTTATCGCTCCCATCAGAACAGGACTGCAAAAGGTGACGTCGACGATAGACTTTCTACCTTCCCTACGATACGTGCTGGTGCTACCTTCGTTGGCGATGTCTATGTTTAGCTTAGCTAGGGCCTCCAGTAGACTACTTCCTCTTGGGGTTGTGAGACGGCTACCCCATTCGACCGCCCAAGCGTTAAAATCGCCGGCAATGACGACTGGTCTTCGGCCGATTAGCTCCTCGGTTATCCTGTCCAGCATTTGGTTAAACTGCTCTATCGTCCATCTTGGTGGGGCATAGCAGCTACATATAAAAATTCCGTTGATTTTCACAACCACAAAACCTTCATCTGCGCAGTACACCACTTCTTGCACGGGATATCTTCCCGCTGTCCAGACTGCTACTGTTTTCGCCCTATCTGCTGTCCAGTTTCCATCTTCGGGGGGGATTCGGTATGGCTCCGAAATAATAGCAACATCGCAGTTTTACTCCACAACGGCTTGTCGCAGCAAAAGCTGTGCAGTCTCACAGTGGTTGAGGTTGATTTGGATTACCTCCACTGGGACTTAGTTGCACTCACTTGCTTGAAGGCCGGGCATCTTCGGCCACCTGTCGGATGATTGCTGTTCTCTGTGTTTGCGTAGATGAGGCACTTCGGGGACTTCCTGCAATCCTGAGCTTTGTGGCCTTCCTCACCACACCTTCTGCATAGTTTGCTTCTGTCAGGCCCTTTGCAATCTCTTGCCAGATGGCCGTACTCTAGGCATTTGAAACACACTTCCGGTTGCTGAGAGATACTCAGGGGGCACACACACCAGCCTATTTTGATCTTGCCAACTCTTAGTGCCTTATTGGCTGCATCGATCGGTAGTTTGATCGATGCCACCTTCGTGCCAGAAGATCCGTTTCTTACACGGATGGTCATCCTGGCTTCTCCTAGCTCGCACTGCTCCTTCATAGCTACTTCAACTTCCTGCTCCGATGTGACCTCGTCCAAGTCTTTGCATAGGAGGGTTGCTTCCGGACATAGGGCCCTGACTTCGACCTTATCGCCCATAGCTTTCTCGGTAAGCTCTTTGTAGGAGGAGCTGCTTCCTTTTGGATCCCTTCTTAACTCGAGGATCATTTCCCCATTGCGGGTGCGCCTAATTTTCTTCACGTCTTCCCCTAGCTCCCTAAGGTCCGGATTAGTCCGCATGGTGCGCAGAACTTCCGCGTACGAGTCGTCACTTGTTTTGACGATGAGAGCTTCACCTTTATTTTTTCTCTTTATGAGCTTCCGTTTGTCGGACCTGCTTTTACCGGCCGACTTTGCTTTTCTTTTGCCGACGACCTGCCACGGGGTATGGCCGTCTGCGACGACATTCTCTGCTGGATGGCGTGCACCAGTAACGGGGGCGTCCTTATGTTTCTTGGAGCCACCGGGTCTCACTTCTCCTGGCGATGCCCTTGGTCTCTTCGGCGTGAAAAAGGGTGTAGTTTGCATCCTCTGGGAGATGCTTTCCACCACGCTATTTTTCTCCGCAGTTTTGTTAGTGATCTGCCTTCTCGCTTCCGACGTTCGGCTTGCTTCACTGGCAGTCTTGGCTGCCAAGAGCTCCTTCTCTGCATCTTCGGCTCTCTGTGCCATACTCTTCCACTCTTTAACTGCCGATCCAAGGGCCCCTTGGATCTTAATCACCAACGCTTTGATGTCCTTGTGCACGTTGCCCCGTTTGTCGACGTATTCGTGCAGCTCGTCTACCAGCTTTTTGGCTACTTATACCCTTGGTAGTTTTGGTACTCTCGACCATGTGCTGTATTGCTGCTGCTGCATCTGTTGGTGCTCCTTCTCTTGCCCTTGTAGCTTTTGCACCTGCTGGGTTTGCGATGGTGGTGTCCTCGCCAACCCAGTTCTGGCAAACGGATTTGCCGCTCCTGCTTCGTTGTTTGTTGTTTGATCTTCCATTCTTCAGGGTCCCCCCTCCGCACCGCTATCACCATCCGTTGTATCTAGTCGCTTTCGTGATCTCTTGGTTATCTATGGATCAGGGAGGCCAAGCGAGGGTTGGACACGTTCCTTCATGGGGTTCATGTCCAGAGCCAGATCAGCGTTAGTCGGGAATGGTTCATCCGAGCCTAGTACGCATCAGAGATGATGTACAGATGATGAACGTATCCGGAGGCCTGCCAAGGTTTTACCGGGACGGAGGCAAACGTACCATTAGCCCACTCGCCGTTTCAAGTTGGTGTCACCCTACTTTACTCAGGGAGTAGAATAGCACGAGTACCAGCCCATCGTCGCCATCCGATCCGTATTCCGTAACTTGTCCATTGTCGTTTGCGTTGACCAGTATGCCATAATCAGGATGTTACTGGCATCGATCCTGATGTGCCGGTTGGCACTCCGGGTGTTTGGGCTAAGGCACTTTGGAAGCGGTACCAGGTCGCTTGTACGGAGTTGCTTGCAGATGTGTGGCTTTTTATGGGGATCCAACAGAGCCCACTGTTAAAACCCCGCACATCCTAGGCATCCTCTGCTTGAGCTGTCTGGAAACCAGAAGCTCGGTCACTTCCCAAAGGAAGTGCTAATGGTGGTAATCCACACGGGTGTGTGAACAGTTTTCGCTTAGGAAAAATTCCCAAGCCTCCACCCGACTCGCAGAAGGGGGGGTTCGTCAAGCCCCTGGACTCCTGTCCCTGCTGCCCTGGTGTGTGTGTGTGTGTGTGTGTGTTTTTTTTTTTTTTTTTTTCCTTCTAAACCATAGGGGGATAAATCTGCTCATCAGACACCCTAACAGGAAGGTTAGGGTAGTGTGGGGATGAGGCCGTCTTCTACAATGCCGGTAGAAGCCAGGACTACTCTCTCCTCGACCCACTAAAACACATTCCTATGGTCGCCAAACCCTACGTCTCTCCGGAACCACCAAGAAGGTATTGCTTCAGAGAGGGGCTAGTGCATATCGCACCCTCAAGGTTAGCTGCCGTAGCCTAGCAGCAACGAACATCGATGACTCGCACTGGAGAGTCCATCACGATAGCATGCTGGCGCTTAGCCAGTTTCCCGAGTGGTCCTCGCCACTCCCTTTGTCCACGGAAGGCGGGCAGGGTCAACCCCGCCCGCGCCCTACTGCTGAGCGGACATCAAGAACTGATGCCCACATGCAACCCGATCTGACCTGCTGAAGGCAAGGGTATCACTACCCTTCAGGCCTTATCAGCTGCATCCGTAAGTTGCAGACAGCAGGGTCTCACCTACCCCGACCCTTGCCGGGGACCCCTTTCCAACCGCGGGCTCAGATCCAACCCAGTAGACCGACGCCACGACAGCACCGCTACCGGGACTTCCTCTCCGCGGCCACTTAATCGCTGTAAGGGTCGATCTCGACCGCAGGGCACCGGTATGACCTACGAAGCCGACTTCGAACCCCTGGACCACCTCTTGTACTGCATCTGGACTAGCCATTCTCCGAGTCCACGCGCCACCTCCTTTGTAGCTCCCAGACGATATGGGTGATAGCCGTTGAAACGGCATTCCAGCTAATCTCATCCCTACACATTCTCTGGACCAAGTTGTCCGGAGTTGTGTCCTCCCCGCATGTGGCAAGCATGCGGTCACGCATTGTGCGAAAACGCGGGCACACGAACAAAACGTGTTCCGCCGTTTCCTCTAAACCATTGCACACTGGGCATTCGGGAGAATCCGCATGCCCGAAACGGTGTAGATACTGTCGGAAGCAACCATGGCCTGTAAGGACCTGTGTCAGGTGGAATGAAACTTCCCCATGGCGCCTATTAATCCAACTATCTACCCTCGGTATCAACCTATGGGTCCACCTTCCTTTGGTGGAACTGTCCCACGCGCGCTGCCATTTGACCATAGAGGCCATCCTGACAGTCTTGCGTATGCCTCTTGTGCCGCGCATTTCGAAGCACTCCATATCCTCACTGATAAGAATGCTGATGGGCACCATACCAGTAATGACACAGAGAGCGTCGTGTGACACGGTACGGTACGCGCTTGCAACCCTCAGACACATAAGCCTGTAAGTACTTTCCAGCTTCCGTCGGTAGCATTCAGTACTTAGCGCGGTACCCCACGCCGGGCCGCCATACCTAAGTATGGACGTAGCAACACTAGCCAGAAGCTTGCGCTTACTGGCGTACACCGCTGAGCTATTGGACATCATCCGGGACAGTGCCGCAATAGCTGTGGAGGCTCTTTTACAGGCATAATCGACGTGGCTACCGAAGGTAAGCTTATCGTCGATCATCACGCCCAAGTGCTTGACAGAGCGCTTCGACAGGATAGTGCACTCTCCTACACTGATCTCGGTCTGCTGCGCCGACTGCATGTTGTTCACAACCGTCACCTCTGTCTTGTGGTGAGCCAGCTCCAGTTTTCTGGACCGCATCCACGCCTCCACAACCTTGATCGAGTGGTCGGTAGTCAACTTCACCTCCTCGATCGTTTCACCGTAGACTTCGAGCGTAATATCGTCGGCAAATCCGACAATCACCACTCCCACTGGGTACTCTAACCTCAACACCTCGTCGTACATGACATTCCATAACACCGGACCCAGGATGGAACCTTGCGGGACTCCTGAGGTTATGTGAAAGCACTTCCGACCCACCTCCGTGTCGTATACTAGTACGCGATTCTGGAAGTAGCTTCCGAGAATCTTGTACAAGTACTCCGGTATCCCCAGACGCAAGAGCGCATCAGCAATAGCAGCCCAACTGGCGCTATTAAATGCATTCCTTACATCCAGAGTCACTACCCCGCAAAAGCGAATTCCCCTCCTCTTAGGCTCGAGTGCTTTCTCGGCGGTTTTTGTAACCGACAAGATAGCGTCTACGGTGGACCTCCCCTTCCGGAAGCCATACTGGTTGCTCGAGAGACCATTTACGCCCTCAGTGAACTTCAACATTCTATTGAGGATGATCTTTTCGAGCACCTTCCCCGCCGTGTCAATCAAGCATATTGGTCTATATGCCGACGGGTCTCCGGGTGGTTTCCCCGCCTTTGGCAATAGTACCAGGCTCTGCCTCTTCCAAGCTTCTGGGAAAACTCCCTCGTCCAGGCATTTCTGCATAGCAGACCTGAACATCTCGGGAGCTTCTGCAATAGCTACTTTTAAGGCCAGGTTCGGAACTCCGTCCGGACCTGGGGCCTTACCTACGCTAAGGGACTTAGCTATCCCCGCAAGTTCCACATCGGTGACCCTTTCCTCATCGCCAGCCCCAGTCCCCGGCTGTCCTACGAAAGGAGGCCAAGGACTAGGATCATGACGCGGAAAAAGTCCTCCAATGATCCCCTCCAACATCTCTGGAGATTGCTCTGTAGGAGCCATCACACCTCTCGTCTTGGCCATAACGATCCTGTAGGCATCACCCCACGGGGTCGTATTGGCGCTCTGACAGAGACCCTCAAAGCAGGCCTTCTTGCTTGCTCTTATCTCGGTCTTGAGCGCGGCTTTTGCAGCGGCGAACACCACCCGCCGTTCGTTTCGCTCTTCCTCTGATCGTGCTCGCTGCATCCGCCGCCTAGCCCGTAGGCAGGCGCGGCGCAGGTCCGCAATCGCGTCGGTCCACCAGTAAGCCGGTGGCCTCCCATTTCTAGGGTGGACTCTCCTAGGCATGGTCGCATCACACGCACGTGAGAGCACCGCTACCAGCTCGTCGCCGTCTAAACCGAGTAAGTTTCGCTCACGGCGGAGCGCTTCCCTAAATACCTCTTCGTCGAAGTATGATGTCTTCCACCTACGAGGGCTTGGCCTTGGCCTAGCCGCCTCTTCTTCTATCCGCTGTCTGCTGTTGTTGTAGTCGATACTGTAGCGAACCGCCAGGTGGTCGCTGTGAGTGTAGCCATCATCTACTCTCCAGTTCGAACTACTTGTTAGGCCAGGACTACAAAAGGTCACGTCAATAATTGACTCCGCTCCGTTTCGACTATAGGTACTCTTGGTACCGACGTTAGCCAAGTCGACATCTAAGATGGCCAGTGTTTCTAGCAGGATCTGACCCCGCTGGTTCGTGAAACGGCTTCCCCATTCCACAGCCCAGGCATTAAAGTCACCCGCTATTACCACCGGCCTTCGCCCTGTTAGCACGGTCGTTAAGCGGTCCAGCATTTGCGTGAACCGCTCGATCGGCCACCGCGGAGGCGCATAACAGCTACAGAAGAAGACCCCGTTTACTTTGGCGACCACGAAGCCCTCATAGGTAGTAGACACCAACTCCTGCACGGGGTATTTACCCGTCGTCCATATCGCCGCCATTTTCCTGGTCCCATCCGAGGCCCAGTTGCCGTTGCCGGCGGGTACTCGGTATGGATCCGAAATGATGGCGATATCCGTCTCCCACTCAGAAACCGCCTGACAAAGCAGTTGCTGAGCCGCATCACAGTGGTTCAGGTTCAGCTGCGTTACCTGCACTGTGATTTGTTGCTCACTGCGGCTTTCTTAAAGGCCGGGCACCCTGGACCACCCATCGCATGTCTGTTTTTCGAGGTTTTCCCGGTACAGATCATGCAGATGGGCGGACTCGTGCAGCTTTGGGCCTTATGACCTTCAGCGCCGCATCGCCTACACAGTTTGCGCCTGTCGGGGCCTTTGCAGTCCCACGACTTGTGTCCTGGTTCCAGACACCTGAAGCAAACCTCAGGTGGCTCGTGGAATGTCAGGTGACAAACACACCAGCCCACCTTAATACTCCCTACTTTAACGGATTTTTTAACATCCGCCACAGGTAGCTGAACCAGAGCTATCTGTGTCCCTGCTGGCCCCTTCCGCAGCCTGACGGCTGTGGCGGCCACCTGAACATCGCATTGTTGCCGCAGTGCCGTGACGAGCTCTTCCGCTTCGGTGATCTCGTCTAGGTCTTTGACCTTCAGAGTCGCCTCATGCGTAAGAGCCCTCACCTCCACTCCATCACCAAGGACCTCTTCTGCCAGCCTCTTGTAGGCGGCGCCCTTGTGATCCTTCTGGCGCTTAAGCTCCAGGATCATTTCGCCCGTACGAGTACGTCTGATACTGCGTACATCGGCTCCAAGACCCTCGAGCTTGGCGTCGCACCTCATCGCCTTCAAGACGTCCGAGTATTTCGACTGTTCGGTCTTGATGACGATAGCGTCACCTTTTTCGCGCCTGGCACCTGCCTTCCTACGCCTTGGCTTGGCGACCTGCGCTTCTACCTGCGGAATCACCTTCTTCTTCTTCTTCCGCTCTACCTTTGTCCAAGGAGGGTCTTCTCCTTGGACCGCCCTGCTCTGTGGCTGCTGAGGGCCCACCATTGGTCGCAACCCCTTATTCCCTTCATTCCGGGACGGGCCAGCCTTTTCAGGCCCACCCTTCCCAGCTTTCCGGGAACCCTGGCTGGGGTCCGACTTTCCAGCGTTACCACCGGCTTTCGGGGTTATTATACGCCTGGCCTTGCGGGCGCCGCCAGACAGCTCCTCACCTGACGGCTGCCTCGCCCGCTTCTGCGAATGCTTGTCACGTTTGTCACGAGCATTCGCTTCCACACTCCTCGGGCTACCTGCGAAGGAGAAGGCCTCTGTTTGTGTAAACTTCGACACATTCTCCTTTGCTGGTTCCGCAGCTGTAGCAGCCAGCAACGCCACCGCGTGCTCCTGCTTGGCCTCATCGACAGACACTCTAAGTCTAAGCAAGGCCGTTTTCAGGTCCTTGCTTATATTCGACTTAGTTGTCGCAAAGTCGATGATTTTGCCAAGCTGGTGCTCAGCAACCTCTAATGCGGGCCGTCCTTTACCAACTTCTTGGCTTATGGCCCTCAGCAGCCACGCTCCGTCCATGATCTCCACCGGCTGGCTTGCCGTGGAGTGGACAGGAGCTCCCACGCTTGAGCTACGTAAGCTACCAGCACCTGACTCCTCGCTTCTCCTTGTCGGAGACCTCATCAACCCACTTCTTGCGAAGGGGTTGATCGCACCACTACTTCCACCTAAGATATTTGATTTTTGATTCTTGCTCATTGTTCCCACGAGTTGCACGAGAAATAATGTCCACCACGCCAGAGCTCTGCATTAACGCGGTAAGGGACAGCATACTGTGGGGGGTGCCCAGGTACCCCACAGGCTCCGTTAAAGATCGAGCATCTTTTTCACCCCCTCGATCACTCATTCCTCGGCACGGGTCGCCTGACACCTTGAATTGGGGTTAGTAGTCCTATTCTTAGCCGGCAACTACGCGGCTGACTCGCAAGCGGGGGGGGTGCGTCAGGCCCCAGGACATCCGTCCCTGCTGCCCCAAGTGTGTGTGTGTGTGTGTGTGTGTGTGTGTGTGTGTGTGTGTGTGTGTGTGTGTGTGTGTGTGTGTGTGTGTGTGTGTGTGTGTGTGTGTGTGTGTGTGTGTGTGTGTGTGTGTGTGTGTGTGTGTGTGTGTGTGTGTGTGTGTGTGTGTGTGTGTGTGTGTGTGTGTGTGTGTGTGTGTGTGTGTGTGTGTGTGTGTGTGTGTGTGTGTGTGTGTGTGTGTGTGTGTTTTTTTTAATATATGTTAACATAATTTTACGGTAGAGCTATTTTCCGGTGGAGCTCTTAGAGGAATTACTGGTGTAACGCCTTGTGAAACTTCTACAGGATTTACCGGTGAAGCTTCTTGAAGATTTTTTGATTTCCTACAGAGTGTTTCATGATGAAAATCCTAGAAAAAAAAATCGGTTGAAAGTTCTAGAAGAATTCCATGTGGATCATCCATAAAAACTCGCGCTGGGTCCTCTGGAAGATTTTTTAGTGAAAGTCATAGAGAATTTCCCTGTGAAACTCCTCGTGGTGTACCTACTGTACATTCTAGAGGAATTTCTGGCGGAACTCCCTACCAGAAATTCTCAATGGATGCCCAAAATGAATTCCTGGTGGAGCTTCCAGAAGAATCTCCGGTTAGACACCTAAACCAAATTACTTTCCACCGTATCAAATTACTTCTTAACATCATAGAGAAATTAGAGTGAAACTTCAAGATGAATTTCCATTTGTACTCCTGAAGGAATTACCGGTGGAACTCTTGGAGGAAGTCCCAGTGAATCTCCCAGGAAGAACAATATTCTGTGTACAAGTATTGTCGGCGGTAATGCAGTTAGGAATTTCCAGTGGAACTCCGACGTGATTAGAGCGGTGGAACTCCTGAAGAATTTCCCTGAGGATCACATAGAGAAGTAATTTGAGAAATACTTGGAGAATTTTTCTTAGGAACTCTGATGAATTTCAGAAGAGATTTTCGGTGGAACTTGGAGAAGAATTCCCAGTGGAACACCCACAAGAATTCCCGATAAAACTTTTGCCGGACTTCCCGGTGAAACTTTAAAAATTATCGATGCTACTCCTAGATAAATTTCTCTTTGCATGTCCTAGATGAATCCCTAGTGAAATTCCTAGAGAGATTCTTGCTGTTACTTCTAGTGAAATCTGTGCACTGGGGTGGCCCACACTTATATGAAAAACAAAAAATTCGAAAAATGCCAAGTCTTACCTCCTCAATCAGTTGTTTTGGACTCCCAGAAGCTACGTTCAAAATTTGAGCCAAATCGGTTGAGCCTAAGAGGGCGTTAAAAACACTTCAAGTTTGTATGGGAAAACTTGGTCAAATGTATGTAAAAATTTTAAGTTTTAGAATTTTGCCGCTAGGTGGCGCTGTAAGCGTTCAATAATCAAACCCTTTGGTATTATTGTAGGTGACTATATGCCAGAGAACTTAGTCGAAGACCGCGGAGTGATCCGACGGCTGTGAAAAAAGTTATACCCTAGGCAAAGTGAGGCAAAGTATTGAGATTTTATCATTGTTATTATTCCTTTACTGCCGTGAATCGCATATTTGTCCCATTTGCATAGGAAATCTAGCAAAGATGGGACTAATATCCCAGGTAGAGTTTAATGGCAAAAGAATGGCAAATTTTACCATTAAAACAGAATGTTTGAATGGCAAAATATCTTATTTGTTTGTTTGAAATAAGAGTTAAAATAACAAAAATAATAGCAAAATTTTGGTAGCAGAAAAACTTAAAAATAACTTATTTTGCCATTGTAATAACAAAGTAATGGTAAAGCATGCGGATTAAATTGAAGAACAAAATAAGTTATTATTGAGATATTGATAACGAAAAAAGACCCAAATTAACTGTTATCGGTGAATAACAAAATATGACATTCTTGAGTTATTGATAACATATTAAGAACAAATTTAGCTGTTTATGTGGCGATCAAAATAATGGTAGGTTAAGTTGTTCAAATTCTAGTTTAAAATAATGGTAGATTCAGTTATTAATTCAAAGTAGCAGAAGAAAGGTAAAATGAGCTATTTCTATTAATTGTTTGAGTTCTAAATTAACATAAATTGATGTGCATCAAATAGAATCCATTGCAAATCAAACACACAGCTGAGAATCCGGATTTGTTTACTTTTGCGAGATATGTCGAATTGAAAAGTTATGCTTGAAATATACAATATAATAGTCAATGATATATTAAGAGTAAAATATGTTATGGTGCCTAATGTTTATAAATAATTTCTCACCATATCAAAATAATGGCAAATTTAGCTAGGAATGTAAATTATGTTATGGTTTTGATATTTTATACAATTCATTATAAAATATGCTAAATTGCAAGTTTTACCATGATAGTAATTTTTGTTATTGATGTGTTATTTAGCATTATTCATGAATAACATATTAATGACAAGATTTGCTATGATTGTATATTTTGCTATTGATTTGCCATTTAAAGTTTTTCATAATAACAGAAGAATGGCAAAACGAGATATGATGGCAAAACCAGTTATTATTTTGTCCTTTGTTTGCCATTAGCATCTACCCGGGATGCGATTCACGGCAGTTTACATGTTTTGGAAAGATAACAATAAAGTTTATCCTCACTTTTCCTAGGGTATAACTTTTTTCACAGACGTTGGATCACTTTTCGGTCTCCGACAACGTTGTTTGGCATATAGTCACTTAAAATAATACCAAAGGGTTTGATTATTGAACGCTTACAGCGCCACCTAGCGGCAAAATTCGAAAACTTAAAATTTCTGCATACATTTGGCCAAGTTTTCCCATACAAGCTTCAAGCGTTTTGAGCGCCCCCTTAGGCTCAACCGATTTTGCTCAAATTTTGAACGTAGCTTCTGGGAGTCCAAAACAACTGATTGAGGAGGTAAGACTTGGCATTTTTTGAAATTTATGTTTTTCATATAAGTGTGGGCCACCTTATTGTGCACCCTACAGGAATTCTCGGTAAAAGTCTTAGAGGAGTTTTTAGTGGATATACTCGAGCAATTCACGGTGGATTTGCTATGCGGATTCACGTTCGATCAACTACCACATTTTCTGGGTATCAGCGGAGGAGACCCTACAGGTATTCACAGAGGATCTTCGAGAGCACCTTTCGGTGTACCGTAATCCGGGGTAACATTGATCAGAATTTTCTATCTTTCTTGAATAATTCTCTTGATAAAGCAAACGTTACATGTTTTATATTTTTAAAACAAGTACTGGCCCTCTGAGTATGTGTTAAGTTCTTCGAAAAAGTATTGTAAAACTTTCAAAAATGTTTAAATAGGTTTTTTAACCTAATTTTTGATTTTGTTGATTTGGGGTAACATTGATCATGTCAGTGATCAATGTTCATTTGTGTTGAAAATACTCTTACTTACTAAATTCGGTGTCGCTGATTTCGAATATGTTGTCCAAATTCTTACAAATTATGTACTTTTTAAGTTATTTTAGGATTAAAATCCTCTAAACCACGAATAACGCCTAAAGGTAGGCAATGACTTAAGGAATTAATAGCCGACTTTTAATAAATCGTATATTTTACTGAAAAATAGCTCCTCATAAAAGTTTCGTTTATTAAATCCAGCTCTAGGATATCATATTGATGTAAAACAGTGATTTCGAACCTCATATTGTATCTAGTATTCACGCCAAGCATGAATGTTTGACAATGTATCTCAATGCGTTGCGAAACACAGTTATGGAAAAATCGATTTAATTCAATGTTTATGACATTCAATTTTCATAAATTGCATGTCATTTAATAGCTGAATGATAGCAGATTACGATATACCATTCGATAGCAGAAGCTGATTCAATGTAAAATGCTTGTTTGAACATTTCATGAAGTGGGTCAAGCCGATCAATGTTACCCCGCTGATCAATGTTACCCCGGATTACGGTAACTGTAAGAACTCTCGTTGAAACTTTGAGCAGAATTCCCCAAGAAACTGTGATAGGAATTCTCGATAGAACTTCTAGAGGAATTCTATTTGAAACTCCTAAAAGAATTCGTAACGGAACTCCTAGAGAAAACGCTAGAGGGTTTTCTTGAGAAAATCTTAGAGGTATTTTCGTTTAAATTACTGGCGAGAGCATTTGCGGTGCAGTGCAACCTCTAGTGGGATATCTGGTGAAACTCCTGGAAGAATTTCTGTTGTAAATCCTACTGGAGTCTCGATTGCAGTTGTTGGAATTACTGATGGAATTCCTTGACAATAACTCGTTGAATTTTCTGGTGGAATTCCTGATAGGACTATTGGAAGAGTTCTTTATGGAACTCCTTGAGAGGTTCCCAAAAAACCTTTACAGGAATTCTTGATGAAACTTTCTATGGGACTCTTAGAGAAATTACCGCTGGAGCTCCTGTGGGTACTTCTAGACGCATAATAGGTGGAGCTCCTTGAGATATTCTTGTTTGAACTCCGTGAGGAGTTCCTGGTGGAAGTTCTGGAAAAATTCGTGGTGGAACTTCTGCCGGAATTCCCAGTAAAACTCCTATATAATAAGGGAACTCTCAGAGGAATTGTTTATCTATTTTCACCCGAGCAGGAAAAAAGGAGTAGAGCAATATTCAACAAGCATTCCTCTAATAGGCATGAAACCTCATTTCTTCGACTTTGTATTTTATAAATTACAATAACAATTTTCGAGTTCTTTTCTAGTGAGTGAGATTGCTACAACTATAAGAATTGTTGTTGTGAGAATACTTTCAAAAATTAACAGCTCTATACATTTATGATGAAACTTGATTATATTTGCAACACAAAAAAAGAATTCCTCGAGGAAGTGGTAGTAAAATTCCCGGCGGAACTGCTTCAGGAATTTCCAGCGCAGCTCCTGCAGGATATCCCAGTGGAACACTTAGAGGAATACATAATCTGTGTGACTCGTGGAGAAACTCTGGGTGAAATCCAAACATAAACTCATAGAAAAACTCCTGTTGGTGGTCTTATTCTTCAATCATATATGTGGTATTCAATATTCATATGGATCAATGTGGCCACTTATTGGCCCACCGGAAGATCCAGAACATCCGTAAAAAATTTCATATCATGAAAATTCGTCTAGAACAATGTGATTTTTATTTTAATACAATCAAAATTCTTGTTCTAAGACCGTACTCAATGATTGGATACTGGACCGAAGTTACCACTTATTGGCCCATCGGAAGATCAGAAACATCTGTAAAAATATTTATTTCATGAAAATTTCTCTAGAGCTATGCGATTTTTTCCAATACCATTAAAACTCTTGATGTAATACCATAGTCAATGGTTATGAACCAAAGTGCATGCACTGTGTAGTTTGTATTTTGCCAACAGAAAGAGCAGAGGAACCCGCGTAAGCTCATCCATTGGTCGTGTGCGCAACACATTTCCTCGAGAAGCACTTTCCCAGTTATGTTTTCATTGCTTCGGCAGTTCATGTTCCGGGGGGGCTTGTATTAGTTTTTTTAGATATTCCTGCCTGAAATCTCTACATAAATTCGTTCCGAAATTCCTCGTTATTCTACCAGGGATTCCAAATTTGTTGTGAATTATTCTTGTGAAATTCCTTCAGAAGTGCCTCCAGGATTTCCTTGGGAAGTAGCTCGAAGCGTTCTTCCAGAATTATTTTCATTGATTACTTAGTTCAGAGATTCCTCCAAATCGAAATTTCTGTAAGCTTACGGATTCTGTGGGTCAAAATTTCCATAGAAATTCCTCCAGAAAATCCTTACTGCATTCCAATGGAAAACGCTCCGGCAATTCATCCACGAATTCCTCCTGAAATTCAGAAAGGAAAAACCTCCAAAAATCCTTCCAGGAATCAATCCAAAATTTCTTCCGGAAATTCCTACATTAATTCTGACGGGAATTCATACAGAGATTCTTCCAGAAATTCCTCCAGATATTCTTCGAAAAAACCTTCATAAACTCTTCCGGGAATTAATCCTGAAACTCCTCCGGGAATTCTTCAAGGACTTCCTCCAAAAAATCCTCTGAGAATTCCACCAGAATTTGCTCTGGGAACTCCTCAGGAAACTTCTCCGGTAATTTCTCCAGAAATTTCACGAGGGTTTCTTCCCGAAATTGTTCCTGCAATTAACCCAGATTTTTTTCCAGAAAATCTTCAGGAAATCGAGAAATTCTATAAGGTATTCCTCCAGAAACTCCTGTGGGAATAATTCCAGAAATTACTTCGGGAATTCCTCCAGAAGTTCCTCTGGAAATTTCTTCAGTTTCTAACGGTTAAAGGCTCTCAAATCAACGAAAGCAAAGTAAAGGAAAGGTGGGATTTTGGATGCTGGTTATCGAAATTAGTGAAAAACCTGAAGCATTTGCTCAAACAAGCAGAAGAATAGGAAAAAACACAGACATATTTGCCTTCCCCGAAAGGGGGGAGGGGTTTCGCGGGGCGGCACCGAAGGTAAAAGTTAGTACAACTATTCCCCTTGAATAAATGTCCAAGTTTTTGAGATTCGATCGATGCACTGCTGAAAACGAGTAGTTTGAAAATTTTTGGTTCGTCCTGGTACTTTACGGGTTAACCTAATTTTCAGCTCTATTGTCCACAAGGGCACTGCGTGAGCGATTCCAATTGGAAGCTGAACTTACACTTTGCACAGCGCCTAAATGTATTCTAAATGTATTAATTTGCGTTGAATTTGCTTATGGAGTTCCCACAAAAAATATTGACCGAACTCCTATGGAATAAGGAAGTTTCTATAAAAAAAATCTGGTGGTATTCTTAGAGGAGTTTTCGGTCAAATTAACTAAGAAGTCTTCGGAGGAACTGTTTAAAGAACTTCAGGTAGATTTTTTAAAGGGATTCCGATTGGAACTTTGAAAATAATTCCAAAAGAATTCTCACGAAAATTCGCGGTGGAACTCCTTCGGAAATTCTCGATAGAACTCTCAGAGGGATTTACGGTGGCTCTCTTAGAGAAATTTCCGGAGGAACTGCTACAAGAATTTCTGGAGGAATATGCGATAGAATTCCCGTTGAAACTGCTAGAAAAATTTTGAGTGGAATTCCAATTCCTCCGGTAAAAATATGCCTCTTTTGTAATGCTGTTTTAATTTTGGGATTTTCAGTTTTTATGGAATCTCTTGAATACTATCATATACCCGGACCTGATAATTTTATGCTATGTTGCCGTAGTTCTGCAGAATGGCGTAAGCGACATTGACAATTTTGGCATCTTTTGAGCTATTATTCACCCAACTATCTATCGCTCATTCTTCTACTTTTTTTGTAGATGGTAGCTAATGCCAAAATTTTGCATCATAATATGGAAGAAATATCATAGTAATATTATTTTACGAGATAACTAAATACATTAAACTCAACAATTGGAATGGCGCTTATGACATTATGGTGAGCTTCCGAGTATGTATTTTTGTTGCAGAAAGAAAGTTCACATAGCACAATTGGTGTTTCCTCGGTGGTCACTCCAGTGGCCTGGAAAGATCGAAATAGTAAATTATTCATTTTATACCAAAAACATCACAGTGTAGATAAATGACAACACATTACAACCTAGACGGGCCCGGTCGTGATCGGTTCCAATTGCCAGCATGCAATTAGTTTTTGACGCATCCATAAACTTTTGCTGCTTCGCGTGTCAGGCCGCTGTTCCAAAAATTCAAATGGTAATGTCCATAGCATTCGCAAAACACACAAATCGACCGGGTTTTGAGAAAATCGTACCCCGGCTGTTGAGCCCGGCTGGTCGCATTACACCTTCCAAAGCGATGTTGAAGAGTAGCCATAAGAGTCCGTCACCTTGTCGCCGTCCCCGCAGAAATTCGAATGAACTGAATAGACCCGAAAATCTTACGCAGTTTTGCGCAACGTCCATCGTTGCTTTAATCGGTCTAGTCAGCTTTCCAGGAGAGTCGTTATCGTCCATGATTTTCCATGGCTCTGTGCGGTCGATACTGTCGTATGCCGCTTTGAAGTCAACGAACAGCTTTGGGACCTGGTAGTCACGGAATGTCTATAGGATTTGCCGTACGGTGAAGATCTGGTCCGTTGACAATCGGCTGTCGATAAAGCTGGCTTGATAACTTCTCATGAACTTATTCTTTTCAGGTGACAGACTACGGAAAATAATCTTTGATAGCACTTTGTCGGAGGCGTTCAGAATTAAGATCGCTCGGAAATTCTCACACTCACACTCCGGTAGCTGTTCGTTGCCTTGAGCCTGCATGTTTGCGCTCTCCATGCAATTCAGGTGATCATCGAAGTGATGCTTCCACCTTTCGATCACCTCGCGTACGCCCGTCCTTATCCCTGTCTATTTTTTGCTAGTGGTTCGAGGCCGTTGTGGTATATGCTGACTGCTGAGCTTGTGAAAGAACTTCCGTGAGACGGGTATGCTGTTTTCGCATAGTTCCATGTTCTGTCGGGTTCCATACTGCAGCATTACCGCTCACTCTGCTTTCTTCTCCTTCAAAATCGCTTTGAATTCCTCGTCAAACCAATCGTTCCGTCGACCTTGTTCCACGTACCCGATACGATGATGCTCTCGGCCATATCGTTGATGCTTTTCTCCAGCAATCATCTGGAGGGGTCACATTGTTTTAATTCCTATCTCGCAATGCTGCCCCGAGATTCTGTGCGTATACTGAGGCGACATCCGTGGCAGTCGCCGGTACCGTACATTGAAGATGACGGAAAGTTGTGGGCGCAGTTTGACCATCACCAGGTAGTGATCGGAGTAGCTGTTGGTGCCACGATAGGTCCTGATGTCGATAATATCGGAGAAGTGCCGTCCGTCAATCATAACGTGTCGATTTGCAATTCCGTCTGCTGTAGTGATCTCCGGGTGTAACGATAAGGTAGACTGTGTTGGAAGAAGGTGCTACGTATGGTAATGCTTTTGGATATGGCGAAATGAGTCGTAGACCATTTTCATTCGTCAACTGGAGGGTGCTGAACTTCCCAATCGTCGGTCTGTACTCTTCCTCCTGGCCTACCTGAGCGTTTCAGCCAGATATCGAAATATTTTTTTTGAAACCCAACATTCTTTACTCATCTATTAGTAACACTTTTTCCATACCCAACGGTTATCAAAATAAACAGATATCTCTAGTAATTACGCCTCAATTGATCGCGGAATACCCCAACAAACAAGAGAGTCAATTAATCTCCATTTGTTTATTTTCGCGGAAGACTTTACATGTGGAAACAATCTCTCCCGTATACGTACGCACCTCTTCCTCACCGGCGGATGTTTGGATATCCGCCGCGGGCGGAGGCCGTTTCCAGATGCAGTCTTGCGTAGCTGCATCTTTTATTGCACTACTGGCTGCAACCCAGTGAATGTTGGTCAAATAAACATCCTCGTCCGTCCGTCCGTCCGTCCGATTGCGGGGGATTCAATATTTGCCGATGCGTTGGCAAAAGTGGCGACTATAAACATTGGCAAAGTGTAAACATGTAAACATGCTCTCCCTCTCGGGCGGTTTTATGGCCTCCGCGATAAATTATTTCGTAAAGAAGAGGTGCTACTTTGCGTCGCGTCGCGCACACTTTGCGTGCTCGATTGTCTGGAAATTTTTACTGGTGGCAGAAGTGGGAATAAACAGTGCATTATTGGACACGGTAGGTGCAACGAATGCGTTCCGGAAAATCTCTTGGATTTATTGCGTGGGAACCGGTGCATTTTTGTGAAAAACGTGCCATGTTTAACCGAAGTGTGGCCACTGGCCAGCAAAAAATACACCCGTAGAATGCCGGCAGGGTATCCGAGTGCCTACGTAGCTCAAATTGTCATATCTCCCCTCATTTGCAACCGATATTGGTAATTATGGGCTCATGGCATTCAGAAACTCGTACTTTGTCGTGATTCTGTGTATACTCAACTGAACCATTCAGTCTCCGTGGGTTTCGGAAAATTTGAATTTCAGAGCACATGTTTTATACTAGGTATACAATGAGCAGAATTTTCGGTAGGCCGAAAAGCTAAACATCCTAAAATTGCATCAGCAGATGGTTTATTACCAACCCAGGTTTACAAGACGTGTTAACCTCGAAGTAATTATAAGCAGGTCTCCCATGCATCCCTATGATTTTCTATCTCCAATAAAGTGGACATTTTGATTTTTTTCAGGGCGTTCTCGAAAATCAGATAATGAAAATCATCTAGGAGGACTTACTTAACAGGTACTATGAGAGCATTCGTTCACTCCACCAAAGATCAATACATCTTTGTCATTTTATAGGCAGTCACCCCGGCTGATTGGTTGAAGAAGAATAGTAGGAGGATTTTATGACAAGGCAAACCTTTGTGACAAACAAATAAAAGTTTTAACGCCAAATTTATACAATTAAGCAAAACCATGACCACACGACAAGCAGAACAGTAAAATCTTTAATGACGAAAACGACAAAGCATCTTTCCCTTGAAAAAGGCCACACCCAATGGCCAAAACGTTGGGTAAAACAAAGTAATAACATCTAACAAATTATGTGACTGATATAACCACAAACAAAAGTCAAAAGAAATTAAAAATAAATATAGCACAATCAATAATAGTAGGTACCGTAATCCGAGGTCAAATTGATCACTTTAAAACAACTCTTGCGGATAACTTTAGTGACAATTCAAATACGTATAGCCAAAAGAACTTCTGTAAAATCAGTACCCAGTTGATCTCCATGAAACCATGTGACAGAATTTTGTTCAACAAATTTAAACTTTTAGTTAAATTACTTCAAAAACCAAAAAATTGAAGATGCCTTTTTGGGGCGAAATCGATCAGTATACAGTTAAGCATCGGTTAAAAAGAAAAGTTTCCTTAGTCTAGTCTAGTCTAGTCTAGTCTACACATTAAAAAGAAAAGTTTCCTTATCCACTTAATTTTGCTTTTCTAAATTCGAATAACGCTTCAAAACTCTTATATATAACTAGTGAATTTCACATTTAAAATGCAAAATAAAATTTCCTCCTTAAGGCCTAAGGGTAGGCAATTTCCTTCGGAATAAGTGATTTCTATTACAATAAAGGACTTTTTCGTCAAAAAAGAGCTTTTTTCAACTTATTCATATTCAGAATAGCTTCATAACTTTCCAGCCAAAGCTCCACAAAAATATTAAAACAAAAAATTCACGGGAAGCTTTCAGCTAAGTGAGAAATACATTGCAAATTCCTAAAAAAATAAGGCAAAACTAACTTTTTTCTAAACAAATAAAAGTCTAAACTCATCTCTAGACATCTATGAACTAGAAGAGGAAAGAAGTTTGAAATCAATGCGACGTTTAGAAGTTGCTGATCAATTTTACCCCGCTTTACGGTACGCCACTATACTTGGTTCGTGGACATTGTAGTTTCTACTTGGCTTGGTTACCCAAGCAACCAAAAGTTCGGATAAAAAACCATGTTTGCCCAAGCAAGTTTGGTTCAATTCTGGCTTCGCCGAACTTGAATCTCTAAAAAGTTACTCGTGTATTGTTTATGAACTTGGAAGTACGTGTACAAGTTGTTGACTTCTCTTCAAAACGACATTAAAGTCAAAAACAGGTTCAAAAAGAACTTAGGGAACGTCCATAAATTACATCACGCGAAAATCGACCATTTTCAACCCCCCCTACCCCCTATGTCACACTTTTTGTATGGGAGCTCTGATTTTTTTGTATGGGTCGTCACACTTTGCTGAACCCCCCCTCCCACCTCAAAGCGTGACGTAATTTATGGACGTTCCCTTACGTTGCACTTTAGAGCAGAGTTCAACCAAATATTAACCGAACTCATATTGAACTTTTGCGTGCCTCTAAAGCTCAAATATAGTTCATTTGGACATGTTCCGTTCCGAATTGTTTCGAACTTGTTTTTTTTACTTATTGAGATTTGAACTCGGGTTCTCCTCGTTGAAAGCCGGCGCCTATCCACTACTTCTTGTATGTGTTGTGAGGAGCTATGGGATTTTACTCAATGTGCTGATGTCATTTAGTAGAGCTCAATCAGGTTCGCGTGTGAACTTTCTCTGAATCTGAAGCTGAAAGTTTGAAAGCAGTCCACGTGGAACTTCTTGTGAACTTACACAGTTTGACATATACAGTTTGTTTTGGTTCGTAATTAAGTGCAAAGCAAAAAATTAGTGCCAGTGCCAATAATTCAGAAAAGTTAATAAGTTTCCAGTGACTACGATCGCGTCGATTACCGGCGCACTGGTGCGACTAGTGAAACGGGGTTGAAAACATGGAATACTTTTATACCAAGTACCAACGGTCAACGCATCACCTGTTCATCGACTTAAAGGAAGTATACGACAGTATCGACCGCACAGAGCTGTGGAAAATCATCGACGTAAAACGGCTTCACTGTTGATTCTCGAGCAGTCGCGTCTTTGACTACCTGCCGTGACGCGCTCATGCTGTGTGCCACAAGCGTGCATTTTTGATGGTGCGTGTACTCAGTGTACGATGAGCTGATTAAGCGGATTAAGCTGATCACGTCCAGACTAATCAGGGTATGTGCAGAGTGTGGACGGTGTGCAAAACTACGTAAGTGTTTCTAGAGAACTATCCAGATCCTTGGGATCGTGTCATGCTGTTGTCGTGCTCTATGAAATGGTTGAAACGATCCCTAGAATGATCCATAAAATTTAGAAAACGATCAATAAAAAACGAGAAAATGATTCATAGAAATAAGGAAAACGGCCCATAGAAAACATGAATACGATCCATAAAAATATGGATGCAATAGAAGCATGGATGACTTTTTCATAAAATTTACACTGTAGACTTAAGGCGAAACTGGATCCATTTCCTCACTTTTTGGTTTTTGATTTTTTATTAAATAACGAAGCGATATTTTCAAAATCGGTTTTCGTGCACATGTAGAGTATGGATCAGGGTATCTTCTGATTTTTTTACGCGAGAGAAAATGTTTTTCGTTTTTTGCAGAAACCATTTTTGAATAAAATTTCACTAAAAAATGGTTTCTGCAAAAACTAAAAACATTTTCTGCAGCGTAAAAAAATCAGAAGATACCCTGATCCATACTCTACATTTGCACGAAAACCGATTTTAAAAATATTGCTTCGTTATTTAATAAAAAATCAAAAACCAAAAAAATGAGGAAATGCTTCCAGTTTCGCCTTAAGGATCATTTCCTAAATTTTTAGGGATCGTTCTGCAATTTTCTATGGATCATTTCCCATATTTTATGGATCGTTTTCTATTTTGTTTTATTGATTGTTTCTTATTTTTCGTGGACTATTGTAGGGATCGTTTCAGTTATTTCTTGGGGCAGTTTTTGAAGTTCTGGAATTTAGTATTGCGAAATTTTACGACAAAAGGAATCGTTGGGTCCTTCTGCGAACCCCGGAAAAGGAGCTTCAGGACCTAAAAGTGGCCATTGAACTTTGCACGACTTCTTTGGTTTGATGTTTGAGCGGTGCCGTGTTTACAGAAAATAAGCTCGTTTCCATGGTCACCTAGATAACATGGCACCTTGAGCGGTGCCAGGCAGACGGATGAACACGTGCATTAATCTGTAGTGGATATTTTCCGTCGACCTGGAGAACAACAAAAAACGGTATAGCTTGATATTCTATGGGTCACAACCAGGGCTTCAACATGGGAGTTTAGGAGGAGGGAAAGGGGCCCCTTAAAACGGCAGACAATTAAACGTTCCATAATAAATACAAAATTTCCCATAAATAATTCGAAAAATCCCAGTGAAGAAACAGGGGTGTAAGCAGTAATAAATTACAAAAGTTCCATAAATAAATAAAAAAATGCATAAATAAATCAAAAGTTTCCATAAATAATTGATTTTTGAGCAATTAAAAAAGTCAAAAATGCAATGAATAAATCAACTGTTGCAATATAAAAAGCCATTTTTCCTACCAAATAAGTTCGAATTTTCCATAAATAAATCCGATTTTTCCATAATAACTTAGAAAATTCACAATAAAAAAATATCGAAGAAGCAATAAAAAATTCAAAAAATGCAAAAAATGACTAAATTACCCATGAAAAACAAATGCAGGAAAGTATGAGACAGTGAAATGCTGAATCGCACTTATATGACTGTAACGACTGAAAAGCCTGCCTAACTATGATTGCAATTTACCGAGCAATCGCTTGTTTGCATTATACCGGGCAAATTCTTGGATCTGTGGTTTGCCTAGAACCGAAACGATGCAGTTGCGGTGCATCGGATATCGGAAACTTCGGCGGCCTTCTGCCGCCTAATTTCCTCAATCCTCTATGCGGCTTCGCCGCATGGTCTATGTATTCTTTTGGCTCAAAGTGCATTTACGTTTATTGCTCGTTTTTTTGACATTTATTGATAATTTATTTTTTCATTTACCGTCTTACCCCTCTGGTTCGACACGTTTTAATACGACACTTTTTAATTCGTACCCCGCTTATACGACACATGTCGAATTAAAAAGTGTTCAAATGTCACAGCGATGTACACTGTAAATGCAAAACAGTTTGATATTGCGCTTATACTCGCACCCACAGCAACTCCTCTTGCAGCCGCAAATTTCTGAAGTTCTGAGTTGGTGCTATTCAACACTCAAATCGCCTGGAGACCAACCGGAATGAACTGAGGATGGCAACAATCGTAGAAAGAACGAGCTTTTCATTCGCGCCACCGCAATATTTGATGAAATTATGTTTCATAATAAATCCGGAAATCAAAACAAAAACAAAAATAGAGTTGCCAAATTTCAATGAGCGTGGTGGTGTAGGGTGACCAGTTTGTCGAATTAAAAGTTTACCCCGGTTATACGACAACAGTCGGTGTCGTATTAGCGGGGTAATACGGTATTGCACTTTTTAAATTATTTATTGCTTTTTCGATATTTTTTTATTGTGAATTTTCTAATTTATTATGGAAAAAACAGTTGATTTATTCATTGCATTTTTGACTTTTTTAATTGCTCAAAAATCAATTATTTAAGGAAACTTTTGATTTATTTATGCATTTTTTTTATTTGTTTATGGAACTTATGTAATTTATGACTGCTTGCACCCCTGTTTCTTCACTGGCACTTTTGGAATTATTTATGAAGAATAATCACTTTCTTATGAATCGTTTATATTTTAGCCCCTTAAAACCCTTTTCTGGTTGGTACATATTAACTTTTCCACATTGCCCAAGTACCTACTATTTAAAATCAATGAAAAAGTTTGCTGTTCAACGCTATTGCATCTTTGAGGGGCGCCACATCCACTCTGGAGCTGTCCCACCCCCCACCAAAGCCGAAATTTATCGAGAATCTGACGCAGTGTGAATATCAGAGCCGTCGTTAACCGGTACTCGGTTAAGGTGAAGGTGAAGTAATCGACCATTAACCCTCGAGCGATCGCGTTGTTGTATTTTGAACAACATCCTAGAAAAATCTCGCTTTGTGTACTCAGCATTAGTGTGGTGCTGACGGTGGTGACCTGGTGACCAACCGCGCGAGTTACGGAATGTTAATATACCTAATACGATGTAAGAGTTGATACAGCTACTCACTATCGTCAAATAAATACTAACTTCAAAAGCAAAGCAAAGATAACCGTACACATCTTAGTTGCTACTCCGTGATTGGCCAGAACAATCTAAGTTGCACAGGGAACCAATGAATGTGAAAGCTTGGGACTAGTCAACCATTCTCAATGTGCTCAATTCGAGAGTTCAACATTTTGGAGTCAATAACGGCGGCAAAAATTGCCAAATCATAGTAGTCTGCTAGTTTTAGCTTAAATGAATGTACTGAAACATTATTGAGCTCTCAATTTCATATTAACGACATTTTCGTTATTTGTTGATTTCTTCGAACGGCCCCGTAACGTCGGTAGATCACCTTAGAATGGTGCGTTGCGGCGTAAGATCTACCACCACATCAAATTTCGATCTTGTTATTGTTTTCATGCCTAAAGTGGCCGATCAGTGGTGAGCAGACATTCCAGGATCGAGATTTGATGTGCTTTGTTTTTTTAATGTTTTGTTGCTAATCCACATTTTATTTCAGGAGTAATCAGGTAAGAGTTTTGTTTATAAATGCTTAATAACTATGATTATGATTGTTTTTCAAACAAATGTATAATAAAACATACACAACACACACTGACATACATATTACATATACATATCTCATCATATATTGGGAAAGGGAGGGACTATCAGGGCACCCGATTGAAACGATTTGGACAGGAGCTTGGAACTGCCTCCTCCTTGTTGTTAACATTTCGTGGATTGCGGGCGGGCTCTTCGACCCCATCTATTGGGAGTATTCTGTCAATCGAGGGCTTGATTTTGCAGTTGTTCGTGAGAACTCCCTTCTGGAAGGAGATTCTTTTCCCCTGAAACGGGTTTCGCGCAAGTGTCTCTGCTTGCGGGTCCGCACAACCCTTTTTGGCCCTTCATACAGGAGAATGACTGACCACTAACAACAGCACAATCTTGATCAAATCGCTTTTCAGATTATTCCAGTGCTATAGGCAGCTGCCTTGCTACAACAGATGGTAGAACAATATCATCATCATTTGTTGATTTCTTCGAACGAATTCCGAACAAAATTGTTGTTTTTCATACAATTTGGCTAGACACATATCATTATGGCGCTAATATTTTGGCAGCTCTTGGCAGCTGAAATTTTTCTTAATTAATTCTGCATACTTAGACGAGCGTTTGCACCGATTATCTGCGCGGGAAGTAGCTGGGGGCTGTCCATAAACCACGTGGTCATTTTTTGGGAGATTCTAAATCCCCCCGCGTTTTCGTTCATACAAAAAATTGTATGGACCGTGGTCTTAGTGTGTTACACCGACAGTAGAGGAGAAATAAAAATATATACATTAAAATTTTTAAACCCAGCGAATAAGTTTTAAAAGCTTAAATTTGACTAAAAAGCTTTTAGTTTTTACTCAGCATTGGGTTGTTTCTCCCTCATCCCACACGAATGTTGTCAAAAACGAAGAGAGAAACACCGACACGTGAAGCGGACCTGGAGTTACGCCGAGGCTTCCCGGCCACTTGAATCAACTCTTGGGTCAACGCTATGGATCATCGTGACACGTGCCAGCCGCCACCTAGAGTCATAAAGCCCAATCAGTGGAAATGCAAACATTGGCAGTTGCATACCAGACACTTTCCCAGGAAAACCTTCGTCGCCCTTCATTAGAAAGCCATAGAGTAAAGTGGGGCAAAAGTTCGAGTGGGGCAAAAGTTTCTTTTGAAGTTTTTGAGCACAACTTAAATTATTTCTTTCGGGTGTCAAAGTTGTTCGAAGCCTTTTTGAATAAGAGACTTTCACTCCAAAAATTATGAAAATTGGCCAATATTTCGAAAAGTTATGACAAAATATTGGTTTTTGATCAAAAAATTGTAATATACGATGGTCCTTCCAACGCATGGATTGGAATTGTAATGAAATCGAATTCGGTCTTTTATTTTGGGGCGTAACTAGGTATATTTTGAAGATGCTTTAGCATGTATAACTTTTTGCAAAAAAGATTTGGAAGTCATATTTTGCACATACTGGGGCAAAAGTTCGAATTGTGGGGCAAGAGTTCGAGTCATGTGGCAACTTTAGGTAAAAACCTAAAATTCTGCAAAATGTACATATTATCTCTAAAAATGATGGAATTAGTGAGAAAATTCGATCGAAGTTTAAAAAAAAAGTTGTTTTATCTGAATTTGGCGGAAAACTACTAATTTTTGGTGTGGTAAATTTAATCCTGATTTGGGTAAAAGCCAGATCGAACTTTAAAGTGTATTCCAGTTCCAACATCAAATATTAATGGGTTTCGAGTATTCCTATTACCAAAGGGTCAACATATTGTGCTACGGTTAGCGAAATTCCACAAACACTAGATTCGAACTTTTGCCCCAATGGTGGGGCAAGAGTTCGAATAAAACGCACACATTCAAAAAGTGTTGTAACTCAAAATTGAAAAGACATTTGGCGTAGCTCTGTTCAGCAAAATTTTAGCTCATGGATGGTAGAATCACCACACGGTATTCATTTTTTTTTCATATGCTTCGATTTTTTGAAAAAAACATGAATTTTCAACTAAGGTCGAACTTTTGCCCCACCTTACTCTAACATAATTAATCGCCACACACCGTACTAGGAAGACAGCTGGTGGATGCATTCCAATCTCTAGGTTAAATAGGGACCGTTCTGCAGTGATCGAGTCAGTATTATTCTAGTGTTAGATTAGTATTCATGTGTAACATATTAGGTTAAGGTTTAATAAAGTATTTTTTTTTTTACTTAATCGTCACGAAATGTACTAATTCTGGTGTGATGGATGGAACAATTGACTATCCGCCGAGGATCTGAGATCGAATCCCACTCCCGACAAACTCGCAAAATGTGAGTTCTTCCTTCGGAAGGGAAGTAAAGCGAGGGTCTTGAGATGAACTAGCCTAGGGCTAAAAATCTCGTTAATACAGTTAAAAAAAAGCACCCACACATCCGTGTGCGGCTCCGTGGAAGAAGCCAAATTTGGGTTATCTTGACTAAACCTAATTTTGCGTCAAATAAGGCCTCCGCTGGGTGAAAACAACTTACCACTGGGTGATAATTTTTGCAGCGATCATACGAGAGCTACCTAGTAGTGACCACTATCGCTGTATGACGCGATTTGAGTAATTCCACGGAGGTGCGGCATTGCGTCAAAAGAACTTAAATTTTGGGTTATTTTTTAGTTCCGTGTACTTGGGTACCGACGAACGTTCAGAATCTGCGAACTTGACTGCCGAACATTTGCTTTATGACGCCTCTGCTGATAAGCTCAGCCGGTAGTTCGTCCTTTCCAGCAACATATTCTCCAGTCCCTAAATGACTGTCTTGATCCCGTTTAGTGCTGAATGTTCCACAACCTGTCCGTCATCGTGTAACGTTGTGACGTTTTTATTCGGTTTAAGTAAAATAAAATTTGAATTCAATTAAATCAAGTTGTTTTTTTTTTAACATTTTAGATTATTATTTTAAAGTTCGTTTCTTTAAATTATTGCTATTCTAGATTAATTTGTAGCTTTTGACGATTTTATCTTTTTAAGTAAAATCTCGTTTGGATTAGATTCGTTGAATTTGACTTTGAGTATGAGTTTTTATTTGAGTTTGAGTCTGTCACTCTTCCATTTCCACCGTTCAAGAATTCCTTCGATGTGCTCTGTTCAATAATAACGGCAGCCATCATTGTTTTATCTGTCAGCAAACTTTCATCACTGTCTTTCCGCCAGATAGGAGAAGGTGATGTTTTCTCCGCACGCCACTGACAGTTTCGTAGAACCTCCGCATATTATTCTGTTTCATATTTTATCAAAGAGAATCAAAAGTCGAACGCCTTTACAGTTTCGCCTTTCCGTGAAAAGAAAAATAGATACATTGCTAACATTGCTAACTTGCTGGAGGTGTACAGTTGAGCTTAGAGCCTTTACTGGCACTCAGACGTTGATCAGCCGCCTCAAACATGGGCAACATGCGGTATTGTGAACCGCTCCTCTTTTACCCGACGTCTTCACTAGACAGAAATGTCTTGCCATTTTGCTGGACAGATGTGTCATGACAGAAATGTTCTCTCGTTGTTTGCATGGAAAGCAGCGGTGTTGATAATTTCTGTTACGTTTTCTCTTTCTGGCAGCAAAATGGCAAGACATTTCTGTCTAGTGGAGACGTGGGGTTAGCGAACAGACGCTCAGGTTGGAGAAGCAAACCCTCTATTCCCATGTTAGCCAACGACCAAAATTCACACCACAGGTGTTTCTCCGACCAGCCCTTAGGTTGGTCGCATTTTGGCCGGTGCTACGAGGAAGTAGGAGTTGATGGGAAGAAGCTGATGATCAATGGAGTCTGTATTACGCGTTACCCTGTCGTTATCGTGTCAGCAACCATCACCGTAAACTGTTTATTTTCACCCATTCTAAATAGCATGTGATGAATAATCCAATTATTATAATGAAGGCTAAAACTACTAAAGCACTATGAAAGACGGAGTCCCACTGGAAGTTCTATAGAACGGTAAAGGAATATGTGGCTATTTGAAGAAGTTCAAAAAAAAAAAACTGCACTTCAAGGGGATTTATCCTTCTCTAAATAAAGGAAAAAAAAGTAGTACACTCACATGTAGTATTCCGTAAAAGACGTGTTGTTTAGTTATGGTCTATTACACAAGTGACGTTTATTCAAGTTGCTCCTGAATCATAGCCTACTACATCTCTCCTTATCTTTAATAAAATTGTAATGCCAATTCGGTATAATTTTACACAAACTATAACTATGGAAATGTAAATAAGTAATTGTATCTTCATAAAATTGCTACTATCCCTTATGCTTGTTTTATTGTTCTTTTCCTCATCTGAGAAGGTTACTGATTATTTGATGTATTTTCATGACGCCCGCCGATTCTCCAGTTTTCTGTCTGGCAATTTTCGACAGGATTCAGCCTTGTTGCTTGGAAGTGGTAAGGATGCGTTCTTGAATGTGTTCATAAGAAATGTTTACGTGAATAGATCAACATCAAACATATATAACATTGCAATATACTTAGCCATTCTCTTTTAAACCTTCTTTAAAACATGTTTTATTTATTTATTTGTTTTACCATTTCGTTCACTTCATTCTTCATCCGCCTTTACAACGTTTCTTTGTGACTTCATTACCATTTTCATTCATCCTTGATTTCTGAAATTAAACTTAGAAAGCTATCTCGTGTGATGAATGTATATAGAATAAACAATTAAATGTGCTCAAATATGTCTCGTTTTGAATTTTCATTATAATAAAACTTGTCTGTCTTCTATATATGTAATAGGATGTCTGTGGAATACTGCCATCTCATGGTAGACAGCTACAACTAATCAAAATCAAAATTTTCCCAAAATGGTGATGGGCAAGTACAAATTTCTTACTTGTGTTTTATTCAAGAAATTAAATAGTTATTCAAGTATGTAATTCAATATTATAATTTTATGCTTCTACTTCAATCAATGATACCGACGAACATTCGATTTCTTACTGAATCGGCTGAATTTCCACGATCTCCCTGCGTTTTAATTTTTACAGAAATGGACCAGGATTCATTTGATTCCTCTTCATTTCATGTGGAGAAGTAGACCGGAATCAATGTTCCCTTTACTCTCTTCTATCAACCCAGGAGCGGACCGGACGATCTGTTTTTATTCCTTCATTCCATACATGAAATGGACCGAATTTCCACAGTCTCCCTACGTTCCTTTAACAGAAACGGACCGAGATTTCCTTATCCCCTTCGTTTCTTATGGAGAAGTAGACCGGAATCAGTGTTCCCTTTACTCTCTACTTATCAACCAGGAGTAGACTGGATGATTTGTGTTATTCCTTCATTTCATTTTAGAAATGGACCGAATGTTCATAATCCCTGAATCAAACCAGGATATTCATATCCTCTTTGTTCGTTATGGAGAAGTAGACCGGAATTACTCAAAGCATTCCCTTTACTCTCTACCAGTAATACTTAAGCAGATTAAACTACTAATGTTCCTTCATTTCTTTTTAGAAATGGGCCGAACTTTTACATCTTCATATTCATATACTTAAATGATCCGGACTCCTGCAACCTCTCTGTTTTTTTTTAGTTCTTCCTTTTTCCTTTTTACTTTTATTTGTTCTAACTACTGCATTTTTTTTCTAATCATCTTATTATGTTTATTCAAAGCCGTATTTTTCCAATATCCCTACATTTCTTATTTCCGAAACGAAACAGGATTTCTTAATCTTCTGCGATTCATGTAGAGATGTAGACCGGAATTACTCATCATTCCCTATACTCTCTACTGGTATCTTAAAAGCTTGCCAGACAAACATTCAATTCATCTTCATTTCATACTAGAAATAAATAGAGCTTCTATAAACTCAGCAAACTGTTTTTTCAGTTAAACGGGCTTGGATTTTCGTATCTTCTTGTTTTTTTTTTTAAGGCTCAAATAATCATCATTCAGTCATCAACAATTATCAATTTTTCAAAATAAAAAACGTAATTTAAAATTATTTCACTGTTATCCAGATGGTGAAGAGAGTACAGTGTTCAATTTTAAATTAAATTAATTGAGTTTTCAGCAAGAAAACTGCTTTTAATTTTTTTTAAACGATGATGGTTTGTTTCCTCTAAGCATCATCTCCTTTACTTTTTGTTTAAAGTAGATTTCCAAGCTTTTCATTTGCATAATAAGATTCTTATGTAGTTCTGAAGTGTCAAGAACCCTCGCGAATGTATTCGCCTCAGCCTTATTTAAGCAATCAAGAGTTATACAGAATTTGACTTTGTTTCTAAGGAAATTTGTTTTTGCCAATCTAGACATATCTGAGTATATGCTTATTGCTCAGCTTTCCACTTAAAATTCATCATCCAAATAATATAATTTATTCTTGCAGTTGTTTAGATTCTTTTCACTTTTTTTTTATTCTGTTACAATATTTTTTTTCGAAAAACTGCGTTTTGATTTCATTAAAAATAATAATAAAAAAAAATAACTACCAATTGATCGGACGATCATTCGCGAATTTAGCACAAACCTACAAATGTCATTTATATATTTTTTTTTTCATTTTTTTAGTGTCTATAAATTACCATTTAACTACAACGCGAACATCGTATCTGTTACTCATATCAGCTTGTAAATTTAGTTAATTAAACTTCTAAACCCTGTTCAATTGATTTACTAAATTGAACTAAACCTCAGTAGCGTCTGTAGAACTATCAATGAAAATATGCCCTTTTTATTCGATCATCACAAATCCTTTCTTTTGAAGCGAATAACTCTGCGTAGCAAATGTTAGTTATCATAAGAAAATAAAAGCAAACCCACTCTCCCACAAAGTTATTGTACTGTACATATATACCTTTTATGGTGACTTTGTCACGTTACACAATCAATCAATGTTAGCAACTTCAGTTTTCATTTTAGTATTCGTAATTAGCTCAACTTTTTTTTTATTTGATTGATTTATAGACTGTTTCAGAAATTATAAATATACTAACGATAACCTGCCATTTCAATTTGAGCACATTATCCAAAAAAGTTTCTTATAGCTCTTATAGTAAACATGGCAACGAAGCCAATAATACCAATTTTGTAGATGTTTCTGGTAAAAGTTAAAAAATAGGGCTCTGTAAACAAGATGATCAAAATTTGAAGTTGCACAAAGTAGTCAAAAAATGTAGCATAGTAGAATAGAAAAAAATCTCACAGATAAAATATTTATTTTCCAAACACAATAAAAATTGCTGTATCGATAATAAAAGATATTTCTCGATTGCTTAGAGTAACTTTTACCGGAATATTCGATCAAGAACCACCATTACGGGCCTTCTCAAAACAAAAAAAATTGTTTTAAATTTCTCAACAACACCAGTAGCAACAAACGTTAAGCAAACGAATGACTTAATAACTGCTTTCTGCATTCGTTTTTATGGTATGACAAGCTTTACTATCTGAAGAATCGAATGAACTGAAAAAAATGAGTTTGTTTAGATTAAATGCGTTCAGGAAAGCTAAGAAACTGTGTGGTAGTTCTTATGTTCCGTAGAAAACCTTAAAAAATAAGGAACTTGATCTCTGAAACCCGATTTAATCCACCTATGGTGAACAGAACCCTTCTTACACTTATTAAAATTATTGTTGTATTATTTGTATTTAACATATTTGTTTTGTGGAATTGACCAAAAGTTCTAGAAAATATTGTGGATTTGGCATCTAGTGAATTGGTTTCCAAAATAGCATCATGGACCATGGAGTAAACTACCAGAAATGCCAGACACTTCCTAGAGTCTTGTATGGAATGTTTAAAAAATAGCTTACATATTCTGGAATTTTGTATCATTTATTAACTGCTAAAAGATCTTGAATCGATTAACAAATGGGTAAGAAAATCAGCGAGATACACTTTGTCTAAATCAGTCAATTAAATTAGCTCCGAAGTACTTGGTATTCATGGTTATGGTGTAAAAATGATATATCTACTAAGTTAATCAGTTTTGGCATTAGCTAGTTATTTTGGCTGTCTGGTTCTTCAAAGCTTTCATTTAACATATTGTTAGTTTCCATAAAATTCCTGTGTATTTGTAATTTGTTATTTATAATTTTGTTGAAAACAATAACCTGCTAGTATACACTTTGTATGAGGTCAGCATCATTTATTGAAAAATAATTTCCCATAGACTGGTCAAGAACAAATGCAAGATAACAAGTGAATATAATAAAAAAAAGAATTTATTGAAATACTCTTCGTAAGATATCTCAGTAATCAAATGTCGAATCGAAATAAAATTTCAGGGCCTTATACAAGCATATTGTAGCTTTCATTTGGTGCTTAGAGAACCCAAATCGGTTGACAGACGGCTGAGATATTTATTATGGTACCCTTGGTCAAAAATCTCTCAAAAAGTTAACCTTACCCCCAAGTACTCTTTGAAAGATATCTCGGTAACCAAATGTCCAATCCCAATGAAATTGTATAGGGTTCTACTAGAATGTTGTAGCTTATATTTGGTGCCAGGATAACCGAAATCGGTTGACAGACGGCTAAGATATTTATTATGATACTTTTGGTCAAAAATCTCAAAAGGTTTAGTTGTATAAATCCGAAGTACTCTTCGAAAGATATCTCTGTAACCAAACGTCCAATCGAAATAAAATTTCTGGGCGATCTACTAGGATGCTGTAGCTTTCATTTGGTGCCAAGAGAAACCAAATCGACTGACAAACGGTCGAAATATTTATTATGATACACTTGGTCAAAAATCTTAAAAAGTTTAGAAGTATGACTCATAAGTACTCTTCGAGAGATATCTCGGTAACCAAACGTCCAATCGAAAAAAAATTCAATAGCGTTCTACTAGGATGTAGTAGCTTTCATTTGCTTCCAAGAGAACTCAAATCGGTTGACAGACGGCTGAGAAACGTGCGTGACTTTTTTTTGTAACGCACATACACACACACATACACACATACACACACACACATACAGACATTTGCTCAGTTCGTCGAGTTGAGTTCATTGGTATATGAGACTCGACCCTCCGGGCCTCGGATCGAAAGTCGGTTTTTCGAGCGATGTTTATACCCTTCTTATGGGTGTAAGAAGGGTAAAAAATGTTGTGGAGATGCCTTTATCGATTTTTCCCAAACTTTTATCAAGGCATTCCTTAGACAACTTGTTGAGAAAGCGAATGTGATAAAAATTTAGATAATTTTTGGTATTTAGTGATAAAAAATGTTGAAATCATTAAAAAACACCTTTGTGTAAATGCAAATTTGAAAAATTAAGTTATTTGTTAGAGAACTCGACTGTTCTTTAAAATATCAAGACAATTGAAAGGAAATATAAAAATATGGAGTACAATATGCTATACTCTGAAAGAAGTTGGTTAAAATCATTAGAACAGTTCATTTAATTTAATAAACAAAGTGTATTTATAATTTCTGAAACAGTCTATATTAACCAACAAACCCCCAACTCAGCTAGTCTATTTCCGCTGTATATATTCTAGTGTGAAACTTGTTTTAACGGTCGTTATGACTAGAAAAATGTTATTAATTAGCATAGTTAGTACATTTCTATAACAAAAATGTTGTTATTAAAGATTCTCTTTTTTTTTTCAACAAAATTGGAAAAATTCAACATGATGATGTCTGAGATATCCCTTAAGAGTTATGTTATTCTAATTAAGAGAACCGGTAATTTGATGAAACAATTTGGATATTATTAGATAACTATTAGATTCATTTAAAAAGTCTAATACTGAACGAAGATGTCATGTTGATGAATAGTATTAAATATTTACGCAATAAGATTGCAGATCAATTGTAGAGTACATCTTATGCTTTAAATCGATATTGCACCACTTCCATTATATGCTATTTTCCAAATTTATATTTTACCTAAACAATTTAAATTACTCATTAAAAATATATTAAACAAACAAATGCACTGATCGTCTAAAATAACCGTTACGCCAATGTTGTGAGCTGATCCGTCACTTGGCAACGATGTCAATAATCAGGCAAATTCTTACATGTGGCTTGTAAATAGTATCAACATCCAATGTTAAACAACTGGACTAAACAAAAACCAATCCTGGTCATATAAAATATACATACTTATTCCAAGTAGAACAAATGAAGCTTATTCTAAAGCCCAAACTAAAGCTTCCATGTAAGGATCCATGTTCAACATAAACAAGTCGAAAAGTAATGAAATGCACCTTCGCCATGCCGTATTGAAACGCACGTACATATTGAAACGCACGTCCCAACAACATAAAATGAACCGTATTACCTGTTGCCAGTTGTTGATACTCAGCTCATGAGCTACCTCATCTAATCGTTCTTCAATAGGATGTTCACATCTGCCAACCAACAACTCAAACATCTGGTGAATCCGCATCGTTGATTGTATCTTCGCTAATGCTTCCCTCCAGCAGCTTATCAGTTTGTCCTTTAATTATGATCGTTGAATTCCTCCAAGCACTGCTACCTCAGTCCAGGGCTCCATCCGAAAACAGCTTCCAAAATTAATTCATCGTCGTCGCCAATGTAGTATTCCGTAAAAGACGTGTTGTTTAGTTATGGTCTATTACACAAGTGACGTTTATTCAAGTTGCTCCTGAATCATAGCCTACTACATCACAATAACTTGGTATTTTCGGCTTTCAGTCACAGAAAAGCGTTGATTATTTTAGATCATTGCCAACGTTTCGAGCGTGTTTCCGGCAAAAGTACTACCTCCAAACTTCGGGAACGGCGATGGGAAGCCCGTTATCTCCGATATTGGCAGATATTGTGATGGAAAATTTGCTATCAAAAGCAATCCGAATGGCCAACATTTCCCCACAATTCATTCGGAAATAGGTGGATGATTTGTTTCTGGTGTTGCATAAAGACCAAATAGATGCTGTTTTGGCGGCTTTCAACTCGCTAAACCCGAAAATCACCTTCACAGCAGAAGTGGAAGTAAACGGTCAACTACCCTTCCTCGACCTGCTGGTGATAAGACAGGAAGATGGCAGCGTCAAAACTGATTGGTACGCAAAACCAATTTCGTCAGGTCGAATTTTGAATTACTTTTCGTTTCATTCAACCGACCAAAAACTTGCGGTGGTAAACAACTTCATTGACCGGGTCCGCAGTTTGAGCACCATCCGCACTAGAGAACAACAAGATCAGCTGATCCACCAACACCTACACAAAAACGATTACCCCCACACCCTCATCAACCGACTGCTACATCAACCACGACGATCCGAGAATACAGACAAACCGGCTGTCTATCGATCGATTCCGTACATCCACGGTCTAACACCGGCAATCAAAAAGATCATCAGCAACAGTGGGCTGGTTATGGGCATCTCTCACAGCAACAAAAACACTGTCGGGAATTTGTACAGAAGCGCCAAGGACCCAGCCTCCTGTCACGCGGCCATGTTTTTGAGGTCAGCATCAAAATCCAGGAACGATAATTGACTGTGGCTGAATCATATCAATAACAATTCTAAATTTTATGGAAACTTTCTCCCCGTGAAGAAGACGAACTGGTACTATTACGACTTCATTTTGAAATAAATAATTGCGAAATGAAAAGTCATGTTTTGCCTTAACTAACTGTTTTAAAAGGTGAAAAAAAAATTCTGTTGTGAAAAATGTTTCGCCGTTTTTAATTATTGCTCCTGAAATTATGTTTGTTTACAAACTTTGCGCTGTCATGGGGAACCAACCGCCCGAGCCGCCGCTATTGCGTTCAACGAAGCGGCTGAAAGTGGGAACCAAAGATGTTGGCTCGTTATTTTCCTGTGGGGCAGTATTGCGGTGACAGGCGGCTGCAAGGACCCCATACCGGCGCTCAACAAAAACAACGCTATATACAGAATTGACTGTAGAGACTGTCCCAGTACCTACATCGGGATGACCACCAACAAGCTGCGCACTCGCATGTATGGCCACCAAACCCACGTCAACACTCTCGAAGCCAGATTAGCAGAAGGTTACCAATACACTGATCCGGAAATCCAGCAGCTGCAAGAGAAATCGGCACTGATGGACCACTGCATCAACCACCAACACCGCTTCAACATCCAACAACCCACCATTGTCGATATCACCTACAAGAGTCAAGCTCTGCAAGTGTTGGAAATGTGCCATATAGCGACGACTTCCAACACGGTCAATCATCGGACAGACACCGATAACTTAAGCTGTGCGTACGCAAATCTGCTCTCGACGATCAAAAACCGAAGAGAAGAGAGAAATGCGTCGTCTACCACTAACCGATATCGACAAAATACAAACGATCTAACCACCCAACTAACACAAACAAATCCGATCACCCTGACACCGCCAACTATTAACACCCCACAGTAATCCCATCCCGGCCAGCACGAACAGAAGTGTTCCCAAAGTGCCAAGTGTTGTGACTCGAACTGTGTACCCACCCACCATTTCAATCGAGGTGCTAGGGTCCAAGTATGATCGAATGTAATTTGAACCCATATCTAGAATAACCAAATTTTCCAATCGCAGTGAAACAAGTGCGATACAGAGAAGAAAACGACATTCCGCCGTGTGATCAACACGAATTGATAACAAGTTGATTCACATCGAGTGAGTAGTTACATCGATCATAAAAACAGCATAATTGTACAACTCCCCCCCCCCTCCTTTTCAAAATAAACAGGCCCTGATGAAGATCCCAACCACAGGATCGAAACGTTGGCAATGATCTAAAATAATCAACGCTTTTCTGTGACTGAAAGCCGAAAATACCAAGTTTTACGTAAACCCAGTCATACCCCGTAGAACTCACAATAACCCCTGTTAAGTATACAAATACTTAGTAATCAGGATTGAATCGAATCCATATGTTTTTATTTCACAGATGGTTTAATCTATACTGCAATCTGCAAATGGTTGCTTTTCACTTTGCTCTGATCAGAGCCGTAGCGTGGGGTTGGCCAGGTTGGCCCCCGCCAAGGGCGCCAGCCTCTAAGGGGCGCCGAAAAGGTAAAAGGCTAGAAGGAATATTATGATGCTATTGTTTTCTTGTATGTTACCAAGACTTGAAAATATCTAAGATTGATCGAGTGTTTTTTACATTACGTTATTCTCAAAAATTCGTTCGCTAGATTATTTATCATGATGTTACCTGGGAATTTAGCTTGTTTTTTTACTTTGGAAGTTATTTTAGTTGTTTTTTAACGAGCAAGCAAAATCAATAAGTTTTCAAAATTCTAGTGAAAGTTTTTCTCTGAAAATTACTGGAAACTTATTTATTGACATATTTTAGAGTGTTTTTAACAAGTATTTTAAATGAAAAATATTCAGACGACGCTGTTCATTCCCTTCAAGCAAATAAAATATTTCGGGAATTTCTTCATAAATTTCACCAGGTATTTCTTCGGATTTTTTGCTGGGCTTCTTTAAGCAAATCTTTCAAAAACTATTTCAGAATTTTCTCAAGAAATTTCTTTAAAAACATTTCAAAAAATTTCTCCAGCAATTCTCTCAAAATCTTATATTAAAAATTATTTAAAAAAAAAAGCAAATAAAGAATTCTTCTGGAGATTCTTACTAAAAATTCTCGAAGAATCCCTTTAGAAATGCCTTCAGGGAGGTTTTCAGGAAGTTATCTAGGGATTTATTCAGGAATCAGTCAAAGGATTCCTCTCGACATTTATACATGGATATTTAATAATTTCCTTCAATGGATTCCTGCAAAAAATGTGTATAAGGATTACTAAATAACCCTTCAATAGATTTCTTTAGTAATTCCTCCATGGATTCCTATGAAAAATTCTGTAGAGATTCCATTAGAAACCACTTCAGGGATTCCTTCAGAAGTCCCTCTGAGAATGAATTATTTCAGAAATTCTTCTAGGATTTTTTGAAATAAAATCTTATATGAAACTGTATCATGCTTACTAGGGATTGATCCATAAATTTCTGCTAGAATTTCACTAGAAAACTTTTCATGAATGTTATAAAATTATAAATTTGGAATAATTCAGAAATTTCTACAGGTTTTCCGTTAGAAAATCTGCAATTGACTTCATCCAAAATTTCTCCAAAGCTTTCTTCTGAATGCCATTCATAGATTTCTTCAGAAATTCCTCCAAAAATTCCTTAAGAAACTTTTTCAGAGATTCCTTCAAATATTCTGCCAAGTTTTTTTAACTCTTCTAATGGTCCTCTACAAACTATTACGGGCATTTGCATATCAGGCATTTCTTTACGAATTGCTCCATGAATTCCTGCAAAAAAATACTCCTTAAATTCCATTTAGAATGCTTACTTAAATTTCTTGAAAATTTTAATCATTTATTCATGCGGATAAATGCAGGAATTCCTCCGCAATCTCTTTCATAATTTCATTCAATGAATCCAGCAAAAATTCTTCCAGAGATTTCAACAAAAACTCATCCTTCAGGAATTTCTCCTGGTATTACTTCATATCCATTTTTGTCTAATGATTTCTGAAAATTTTCTAAGAAATATTTTGATTGAACTTCAGAAGAAACTTGTGGTGAAGTTATTAGGAAATTCTGGTAAAACCAGTTGAAGCTATAGCCAAAAAATAGTAAAAACGTTTGAGGATTTCTGAATGCTCCTGAAATTCAATTCAGTATTTTTAAAAATAAAATAAAAAACTAAGATTTCCTTTAGAAATGTATGCATCATACATTTTAAGAATTTGAAATGTCATTTTTAGCTATTGTGCTGGTCTAAGTATGATTCTTGAAATGCAAAATCTGTTCGTACTCTTTGAAAACTTCGAAAACGTACACATAACTTTGAATAAACAAATTTAGCAAAATAATGTCTAATTGTCGTGGGGCGCCAATCTGAATGCTTGCCAAGGGCGCCGTGGGACCACGCTACGGCTCTGGCTCTGATTATGATTTTTACAAAACTGACGCAATCCGACATGTAACCCTCAACCCATCTTACATTCGCCATTCACATGTCATCCGGAAGCAAACACGACCTACTTCAATTCACTTATCGAGCGGACCGGTACCGGTACAGTGGACAGCACTTCCTTTCATTCCACCCATAGTGAACGTGTCCTTGGTGAGCGTCCTTTGTCATTTGCCAATATTTAAAGAAACCAGAGATGCATTTGAACGTGTTCTGTTCATGTTCTGTTCAAAAGCTGTGCTCACGTGAGCCGTGTTCAAGTTCAAACACTAGTGGGTGTTTGAACGCAGTGCACTGTGTAGCTAAGCAACGATTTGCCGACTTCATTTTCATTCGGTCATCACCGCTAAGACGCGGCTGTCGGTCGAGGTCAATCGGAGATTTTCATAAGGTTTTTGCGTTCATCGTTGGATTGCAGAACCTACGAACCTGATAGCAAATTCCCCGTTCATGAATAGATACAGTCAGGTTTGCTCTTACCTAATTAAGGCTTCCTGCCACTTTCCTTAAACGCCTAGGGCTCATTGCACCGAGTCGAGCCCCGGCCCCTTCCTTGACATCAATTCCATCCCAATTATAAAATGTTAGACCAGAAGAACTACTTGCTAGTCCTGTCGTTGCCCATATGAGCCATGGTAAGGCGTGAGGAGCTCCACGGTCCGTTTCTGCTGCGGTTTGAATAATAAGGATAGTTTTTATCTCGGTCACCGTGCACCCGTGCACTCAACATTCAACTTAAAGGCACTTAATAGTAATAAGCTTAATAAAATATTACCCATCGGAAAATTTGGTAAGCTGCTGGTTGGAAAATAACCAATAAGTGGCGATGGGTGATAAGTTGAATTAATACACTAATGTGCAAGCGTAGTCTCGTCAAACATCTGCATTCTACAGTCTTAGCCGTAGACAAATTACTGGCTGTGAGTCTGAACTGTCAGTTTTGAACACCGTAGCGTGAGCCATCTAGTTACCTAGATTTTGTTCAAAAGTGTGAACACGCACTTGAGACCAGTCAGGGAACACTTGAGGCACGCTCACCGCTCATGAGCGTTCAAAATGCATCTCTGAAAGAAACTACCCTCAATCAGTGCAATCGCATAGCAGCAGCAGCAAAACTACTGGAGCAAGTCACTAAAAGCACTTCCCCTAGCGAGCTGCTGGTGTCAGGAAATTTCCACTTGTAGTCTTCTGCTTACTCCCCTGTCGAAGGGATCTCTCGAGGAAAATCTGATGCTCTCACAGCTATATTTGTTTGCGTAAGGAGATGCTATTATAGCATTCCGAAGATATTTTCCCATCTTTCATTTATCGAGCCACGCAACGCTACGCCAGCCAGCAGAGCGGATGGACTCCACGCGGTGCAAACGAATGAAGCGTTGACCCAAATCTCCATTTCCCTCGTATTCTGCTGTATTTTTTTTTTTCGTTCGCCTTGGACGCATTTATTCAACCAACATTGTCGTCGATTGGAGGAACGATCTGAAAATCTCTTTCGTTCGAGTTTCCTCCACAACACGCTCTCAAGTCTTGTCAACTTATTGCTTTAAGCCACCTGTCATTACACAAGAATGGTTTACTATCGTTCCGAAGAGATATCAAGCCAAGTGAGGGGGCAGTTCGGCGAACGAAGTGGAAAATAATCTCATCGCCCACAGGAATGCACTTTCAGTCCAATCTATCTATCGTTGGATACCACTACGCGCTGGCTGGTGGTGATGCTGAGCAGTGTCTACTGGTAAACCAGAGGAATCCGTGATTTTCGCTCTCCCTTCATTCGTTGTCGGATAAGTGTGCTGCTTGTACCTTACACAACTGAGGATATGCGATATGCGTGGATGATGGATGTCTATCTGCCCTTCCAAGCATATATGTTCCATGTTGTTTTCAACACATTAACATAAATCGTGTTTGAAATAAATTAGTTATTAGGGACTTTGCTATCTCGCAAGTTCCACATCGATGACCCTCTCGATGATCCCCTCCGACATCTCTGGAATTTGGACCTCTTGTCTTGGCCATCAAGATCCTGTAGGCATCACCCCACGGATTTGCATTGGCAATTAGACAGAGACCCTCGAATCAGGCCTTTCTGATTGACCTTATCTCGGTCTTCAGCGCGAATTGGGCAGCGGCGAACACCACCCGCCGTTCATTTCGCTCTTCATCCTGTACTCGCTACATCCGCCGCCTAGCCCGCTTCAGAGAGGGACTAGTGTAAATCGCATCCTCGAGTTTAGCTGCGTAGTGTTGTAGTGACGTAGATGGCGCATTGCCAGTATCCCGGATAGGCTCACCACATCCTTCGTCCTCGGAAGGCGGGGCTTCCTACAGTACAGCACCTATCAGGACTGATACCGCTTGTAGCTAATGGTCACTAGCTAGCACACAGAGGGACTTGTCGACATGGGGCCTCCATCTGTCCCGAAGTTTTCCCCTTTTCCATCCATGGGTTGGGACTGACGCCACGACAGCTACAATGAACATAACGTGTTCTGCCGTTTCCTCTAAACCAGCACAAACTGGACATTCGGGAGATCCCTCATGACCAAAACGTGGGCGTACACCGTAGAGCTATTGGACATCATCCGGGACTATGTCACTATAGCTGGGGAGGTCTTTTTTACAGGCGTAATCTACATGGCTACTGAAGGTAAGCTTATCGTAAGCAATAGCCTACACTGATCACCGCTTGCTGGTCCGACTTCCGGTTGTTCACAACCATCACCTCAGTTTTGTAGTGAGCCAACTTCAGTTTCCTGGACCTTATCCACGTCTCCACAACCTTGATTGAGTGGGTTGACAACTATTAAGTCTATGCTACTACTCCACGTTTTCGACCGGCTCACCGTAGACTTCCAGCGTAATGTCGTTAGCAAATCCGACGATCTCCACCCCCACCGGGAACTCTAACCTCAACATCTCGTCGTACATGACACTCCACAACACCGGACCCAGGATGGAACCTTGCGGGACTCCTGAGGTTATGTGAAAGCACTTTCGACCCACTTCTGAATCGTAAACTAGTACTCGGTTCTGGAAGTAACTTCCGAGAATCTTGTACAAGTACCCCAGGGTATCCCCAGACCCAGGAGCGCATCGGCAATAATCGGCCAACTGGCGCTATTGAACGTGTGCCTTACATAAAGAGTCACTACTGCACAGTAGGGAATCCTGCTTCTATTACGGTCGGGTGCTTTCCCAGCGGTTTTTGTATCCAACAAGATAGCGTCTACGGTCAAACTCCCCTTCCGGAAGCCGTACTGGTGCCTCAACATTCTATTGAGGATGATCTTTTCAAACACCTTCCCCGCCGTGTCGATCAAACATATTGGTTTATATGCCGACGGGTCTCCGGGTGGTTTCCCCGCCTTTGGCAATAGAACCAGGCTCTGCCTCTTCCATACTTCTGGTAAAACTCCCTCGTCCAGGTATTTCTGCATAGCAGACCTGAAAATCTCGGGAGCCTCTGCAATAGCTACTTTTAAGACCAAGTTTGGAACTCCGTCCGAACCTGGGGCCTGATTTACGCTAAGGGACTTTGTTATCTCGCAAGTTCCATATCGGTGACTCGCTCCTTATCGCCTGCCCCAGTCCCCGATGTCCTTCGAAACGAGGCCAAATACTAGGATCATGACGCGGAAAAAGCCTCTCGATGATCCCCTCCAACATCTCTGAAGTTTTTTTTTCTGTAGGATCCTTTAGACCTCTTGTCTTGGCCATCAAGACCTTGTAGGCATCACCCCACGGATTTGCATTGGCAATCAGGCAGAGACCCTCGAAAGCAGGCCTTTCTGCTTGACCTTATCTCGGTCCTCAGCGCGAATGTGGCAGCGGCGAACACCACCCGCCGTTCATTTCGCTCCTCTTTATTCGGTACTCACTGCATCTGCTGCCTAGCCCGAGGCAGGCGCGGCACCGGTCCGCAATCGTTTGAGTCCACCAGTAAGCCGACGGCCTCCCATTTCTAGAGTGGACCCGTCTAGACATGGTCACATCGCACGCACGCGAGAGCACCGGTATCAGCTCGTCGTAGTCTAAACCAAGTAAGTTTCGCTCACGGCAGAGTGCTTCCCTAAATACCCCATCGTCGAAGTATGATGTCTTCCACCTGCGAGGGCTCGTCCTTGGCCTCGCCGCCTTTTCTTCTACTCGCTGCCTGCTGTTTTTGCAGTCGATACTGAAGCGAACCGTCAGGCGATCGCTGTGAGTGTAGCCATCGTCGACTATCCAGTTCGAACTACTTGTTAGGCCAGGACTACAAAAGGTCACGTCAATAATTGACTCCACTCCGTTTCGACTATAGGTACTCTTGGTACCGACGTTAGCCAAGTCGACATCTAATGTACCCAGTGTCTCTAGTAGGATCTGAACCCACTGGTTCGTGAAACGGCTTCCCCATTCCACGGCCCAGGCATTGAAGTCACCCGCTATTACCACCGGCTTTTGCCCTGTTAGCATGGTCGTCATACAGTCCAGCATCTGCGTGAACTGCTCGATCGGCCATTGCGGAAGCGTACAACAGTTACAGAAGAAGACCCCGTTTACTTTGGCGACCACGAAGCCCTCATCGGTAGTAGACACCAAGTCCTGGACGGGGTTTTTACCCGTCGTCCATATCGCCGCCATTTTACCGGACCCATCCGCGACCCAATTGCCGTTGCTGGCGGGTGCACGGTAAGGGTCTGCTATGATGGCGATACCCGACTTCCACTTAGAAACTGCCTGACAAAGCAGTTGCTGAGCCGCATCACAGTGGTTCAGGTTCGGCTGCGTTACCTGCACTGTGATTTGTTCCCTGCGGCTTTCTTGAAGGCCGGGCACCTTGGACCACCCGTTGGGTGTCTGTTTTTCGTGGATTTCCCAGTACAAATCAGACACGTGGGTGGACTCGTGCAGCCTTGTGCCTTATGGCCTTCGCCGCCGCATCTCCTACACAACTTGCTCCTGTCAGGGCCTTTACAGTCCCACGACTTGTGCCCTGGTTCAAAGCACTGAAAGCAAGCACTCAGTGGCTTTTGCAGGGTCAGATGGCAAACTGACCAGCACACCTTTATGTTCCCTATCTTAACGGACTTTTTGACGTTCGCCACAGGTAGCTGAACCAAGGCTACCTGCGTCCCTGCCGGGCCCTTCCGCAGTCGAATGGCTGCAGCGGCCACCTCTACCTCGCACTGTTGCCGCAGTGCCATGACGAGATCATGGGCGTCTGTTGACTCGTTCAGGTTCCTCACCTTCAGCATCTGCGTGAACTGCTCGATCGGCCACCGCGGAGGCACAAAACAGCTGCAGTAGAAGACCCCATTTACTTGGGCGACCACGAAGCTCTCATAGGTAGTAGACACCAACTCCTGGACGGGGTATTTACCCGTCGTCCATATCGCAACCATTTTTCTGGATCCAGCCGCGACTCAATTGCCGTTGCCGGTGGGTACTCGGTATGATGGCGATATCCGTCCCCCACTCAAAAATCGCTTGACAAAGCAGTTGCTGAGTTGCGTCGCAGTGGTTCAGGTTAAGCTGCGTTATCTGCACTGGGATTTGTTCACTGCGGCTTTCTTGAAGGCCGAGTACCTTGGAGTACCCGTTGGATGCCTGCTGTATACGAATTTTCCAGTACAAATAAGACAAATGGGTGGACTCGTGCAGCTTTGTGCCTTATGGCCTTCGCATCGTCTTCAAGACGTTCGAGTACTTAGACTGTTTGGTCTTGATGACGAGTGCGTCGTCTTTTTCGCGTTTGGCATCTACTCTTTTACGCCTTGGTTTGGCGTCCCTGTTCTCCTCAACCTGCGGCTTTTCTTCTTTCTCTTCCGCTCGACTTTCGTCCAAGGGGAGTCCTCGCCCAGGTTCACCCTACTCTCTGGTTGCTGAGGGCATAACAACGATTGCAGACCCCTGTTCCCTTCCATCCGGGAAGGGCCAGCCTTTTCAGGCCCACTCTTCCCAGCTTTCCGGGACGCTTGGCTGGGGTCCGACTTGCCGGCATTACTAACCACCTTCGGGGTTAGTATTTTCCTAGCCTTGCGGGCACCGCTAGACAGCTCCTCATCCGACGGCTGCCTCACCCGTTTCTTCAAGTACTTATCACGAGCAGTCGCATCCGCCACACCTTTTGGGCTTCCTGCGAAAGCGAAGGCCTCCGTCTGGGTAGATTTCGTAAGCTTTACTTTCGGTGGCTCCGCTACTGCAGCAATCTTCACGAGTCTTACGTGATCCTGCATAGCATCGACCATCGACTTTCGAAGTCGTAACAGGGCCGTTTTCAGGTCCTTACTTATGTTGGAATTCGTGGACGCAAAGTCGATGATTTTGTCAAGCTGCTGCTTAGCCCCTCAATCGCTTGATGTTCGCAAATATCGCGAATTGATCGGAACAAATCAAACAGTGGGAGGGTTTGTGCAGCCCTGTCGTGTTCAGTCGTGCTGGAGCTCGAGGATCATTTTGCCTGTATGAGTACGTCTAGTACAGCGTACGTCGGCTCCATGATTCACAAGCTTGACATCACCCCTCATCGTCTTCTCGTGCATGGTACCTGCCCTTATTCTTTCATTGGCTTGGTGTCCCTGTGCTTCGATTCCTCTGTATTTTTTCTCTTCTTTTTCTTCCTGTCCACTAAAGTTCACGGAGCGTCTGATCAACCCCAATCCATACTGTGGTGGCTGAGGATTTACCAATGAACGCAATCCCCTGTGCCCTTCAATGTCAGAGGGGCGGCCTTTTCAGGCCCATCCTTCCCAGCTTTTCGGGACGCCTGGTCGGGATCCGACTTGCCGGCATTACTGCCATTCACTCTCGAGGCTACCTATTTACCATAGTATAGCTTCCACTTTTCAATCAACTTATGTCTGAGCAAGTGCTGGGCTCAAACCCCAATCTGGTGTGTCACATACCCTTATCGCAAGCAGCCCCTACACGAATGGGTTTATTATTGACGAGGGGCTAGCAACCAGGCCGCAGATAGTTTCGCAAAAGAAATCCTATTGCGCAACCTTAGCCACAGGAGTCCGATAACAGCGGGGGATACATCTTATTGAATATTTCACTAACTAAATTGCAATTCTGCAGGTGGTAGCCGAGGCAGCACACTTCTGGGAATCGTTACTTTGGCAAACCCTCCTCTCTATTTGCATTAAATTTTCCGGCTGAGGAGTTTGGTGCACATTGCTCCAGTAGTGTATCCTCAATTGTCATTAGTGCTCTAATTGTAACGTGCTCTCGACATGGTTGAGCAAGGCCTACGACTTGGCAACGTTCTGTCGTGGCACTTCTTTTTTTTTCTTCCATGCAGACGGTTTTTACCCGAGTCAACCGCGTGAGTGGACAGTGGACAAAAGCGAACCGATGTGGGCCGGCGCTCGGTCATTTCCTGACTAATTATAATTTCCGGCTCACAGTTGAGCACTGTCCTGTGGCGAATTTTCATTAGACGTTATGGGCTTGTGAGGGCGGCGGCGTTTCGTCCTCTTCTTCTATTCTTATGTGTCGGTTGCTGACCAGCGCTCCTCTTGCAAGACTCATCTTTCCAGCGGTCTTTTAAGATGATCCTGCAGAGTGCCGGATGGGCGGACGGGGTTGCTGGTTTCCGTTTGTGTCCACTACTTATGCTAAGGAGCCATTTTTAAGAAAAAGAGAATCATCTGCGACCTCGTAGATTTCCACTACTGTCCGTTGTCGTTATTGCTGTTGCCACCCATTAGCATTCCTAGCAAATTCAATACATATTCATTAGAGTTGTAATTAAATTTTCGCCCTATTTCGTTTGTCACGTTTTTGTGCCAGAGACAAACGATGTCGAACGCAAAATTGAGCTCGTTTTTACAGTTGACAAACTGAAGTTTTAATTCCAACAAAGATGAGCATCATATCGTACTTATTACTCCGTTATTGACCAGAACTTATTTTATTGTAATTGCATAGAAATCAATGGATGCGGCTATTCGTGACAAAATCAGAACATTACTGCAACACAATTAGAACAGCCAACGATGGATCTCATGCAGTTCACATTTCCCAAACAGCTTCATGCAGATACACCAGTGCATAAAGGTAATATGAGATGCAAATTATGTCACCATGTGGGTTTTAACACGACCATACAGTTCGGTGCATCTGCACAGTTGCTAATTGTTTCTTCAAATGCAGCTTTTAAAATTACTTGACGCCATCGAAATCAACCCACCAAGCAAGTGCATCTCCAATTTCATCATTTGTTTGAAGCAGTCAGTGCAGTGGGATGAAGTAATGCACGAATCTGCATCTTGGTAACTTCGCAAAACAACTATAGTGCCGCGCCGTTGCATTGGCACTGATTGCAGACCTCCTGGCAGACGGGATAATATTGATCATCATTTAGCACAGCACGGATCTATCGTGATGATGGGTAGCTGGCTGTAGGGGCCAATTATCACCTACGCTGACGCCAGTTTTTTGTGATTTAATTGAATTTGAAAAATGGAAGCGCAATTCGGTTTTACGATCTACGCAGTTAAGCCTGACTTCTTAATAAACTTGTTTTCAGACAACAAATTCTACGAGAATTTAACCAATTTGAGTAGGTGGGATCAATCGTTTTGATTGAGGATAGGCAAGTACGAGACACTGAAGACTGTAAGGTCGTCTATTAGTTGAGGTCGAAATACGTATTTGTCAGGGGATGCAAATTCTTAGTGGAATTAAAAAGAAAAGTACTTAACCCGATTTTCTTTTAGTAGACTTATATGCCCGCTCAGCATATACGAGCCGCCAGTGGCGTGCTTCAAGTGCTTTGAGCAAGTGCATAAGTCCTGGGCATGCAAAGGCCCAGACCGGAGTAAGCTCTGCAGGAAGTGCGGAGTAGAAGGCCATATCGCCAGGGAGTGCAACTCTGCACCAAAATGCCTAATTTGCACGGCGAACAAGGGTCACACGACGGGCGGGCCTAAATGTCCAGGCACGCGAGGAGGTCGAAGTTCCAAACGATAATGCAGGTTACACAACTAAACCTGAACCACAGTGAAGCCGCACAACAGTTGCTATGGCAGTCAGTCTCGGAGTCAAGTACAGACATCGCACTACTATCGGACCCATACCGCATACCTCCCGATAACGGAAACTGTGTAGCGGATAATGCCAGCGGTTAAAATATAAACGACTCATAAGAAAGTGATCATTCTTCATAAATAATTCCAAAAGTCCCAGTGAAGAAACAGGGGTGCAAGCAGTAATAAATAACAAAAGTTCCATAAACAAATAAAAAAATGCATAAATAAATCAAATGTTTCCATAAATAATTAAATTTTGAGCAATTAAAAACGTCAAAAATGCAATGAATAATTCAACTGTCGCAATAAAAAAAGCCAATTTTCCCACCGAAAAACTTCAAATTTTCCATAAATAAATTCGATTTTTCCATAATAAATTAGAAAATTCACAATAAAAAATATCGAAAAAGCAATAAATAATTCAAAAAGTGCAATAAACAAAAATATAAATTATCAATAAATGTCAAAAAACGAGCAATAAACGTAAATGCATTTTGAGCCAAAAAATTATGCAGACCATGCGGCGATGCCGCATAGAGGATTGAGGAACTGAGGCGGCAGAAGGCCACCGAAGTTTCCGATATCCGATGCACCGCAACTGCATCGATTCGGTTCTAGGCAAACCACAGATCCAAGAATTTGCCCGGTATAATGCAAACATAGATGTTATCCCTTTTTTAAGGTCCGACGAGCGATAGCGAGTTCGGACAGCAAGCAATTGCTCGGTAAATTGCAATCATAGTTATGCAAGCTTTTCAGTCGTTTTAGTCATATAAGTGCGATTCAGCATTTCACTATCTCATACTTTCCTGCATATGTTTTTCATGGGTAATTTCGTCATTTTTTATTGCATTTTTTGAATTTTTTATTGCTTTTTCGATATTTTTTATTGTGAATTTTCTAATTTATTATGGAAATATCGGATTTATTTATGGAAAATTCGAAGTTATTTGGTGGGAAAAATGGCTTTTTTTTATTGCAACAGTTGATTTATTCATTGCATTTTTGACGTTTTTAATTGCTCAAAAATCAATTATTTATGGAAACTTTTGATTTATTTATGCATTTGTTTATTTGTTTATGGAACTTTTGTTATTTATTATTGCTTACACCCCTGTTTCTTCACTGGGACTTTTCGAATTATTTATGGGAAAATTTGTATTTATTATGGAACGTTTAATTGTCTGCCTAAGGCCAGCGGCGATCTGTACAACCGGTCGTTTTCCGGTCCAGAAAATAGTTTCCACGTCGCACGAGGGCTTTGCAATAGCGAAGATCAACGGGGTATACTACTGCAGTTGTTATGCCCCTCCCAGTTGGACGATAGACCAGTTCTCGTCTATGCTGGAATCGTTAACAAACGTAATAGTGGGATTGAGTCCCGTGGTGGAGACTTCAACGCCTGGGCGATTGAGTGGGGTAGCCGCTTGACTAACGCGAGAGGTTGGGCCTTACTCGAAGCTATGGCTAGACTAAACGTGAATGTCGCGAACGTAGGCGACAGAAAAATCTACAGTAGGAATGGTGCAGAGTCCATCCAGAGTCATTATGTGACCTTCTGGAGCCCGGGTCTAAACCCTAGCTCGGACTAGAGGGTCGACGATGCACGCATAGTGACCATCTGGCGATTCGATACAGAGCGGAACACGGAAGAAGACGGCCACAGTCGAAGATCATCGACCGTCATCGGGGATGGCTGACTTCGAGATTCGATAAGCCGGCATTTGTGGAGCGATTGCTTATGGAGGGTAACACCTACGATCTATCCAGCGATGACCTAGTCGGAACCCTAAGCCGTGCATGTGACGCCGCTATGCCAAGGCGATCCCTACCCAGAAATGGACGCTAACCGGTGTACTGGTGGTGTCCAGAAATCGCAGAACTCCGCGCATCCTGTCTAAGAGCTAGAAGGAGGATGCAAAGGGCTCGTACCCATGAGGATAGAATTGAACGAGGCGAGGCCTACAGGGCGGCTAAACTGGCTCTGAATAAAGAGATTAAGACACGTAAGCGGGCGTGCTTCGAAAATCTCTGCTAGGCAGCCAACACGACCCCATGGGGTGATGCCTACAGAGTAGTCATAGCCAAAAAGAAGGGCGCGTCAGCACCCCCAGAACGCTCCCCAGAGATGCTACAGAAGATCGTGGAAACGCTGTTCCCGCGCCACGATACAAGAGCATGGGCCCCCGTTCCCTATAGCCAAACCGGCCATAGCGAGGTAGCCCCGGTGACGAACGACGAACTCATTGCAATAGCGAAGTCGCTTAAGTTGAACAAGGCTCCGGGTCCGGACAGTATCCCGACATTAGCCATCAATACGGCCATCGAGGCTAAGCCTGAAATGTTCAGAATGGCTATGCAGATGTGCCTAGACAGAGGCGAATTTCCGGAGAGGTGGAAAAGGCAAAGATTGGTTCTACTGCCCAAACCCGGGAAGCCACCTGGCGACCCGTCGGCATACAGACCTATCTGTCTGCTGGACACCGACGGAAAACTGTTGGAACAGATCATTCTGTCGAGGCTGATGGTCTATACCGAGAAATCCGATGACTCTGGTCTCTCGGATAACCAGTTCGGCTTTCGGAAGGGTCGATCGACGGTGGACGCTATTAGGGCTGTAACCAAAACGGTCAAGATAGCGCTCCAAAAGAAGCGAACAGAAATCCGCTATTGCGCGGTCGTCACGCTGGACGTTAAGAATGCGTTCAACAGCGTCAGCTGGGCCGCCATTGAGTGCGCAATACATCACCTAGGAGTCCCGGTTAGCCTATGCCAGATGTTGGAGAGCTACTTCCAGAATAGGGTGCTAATCTATGACACCGAGGAAGGCGACAGGAGCTACAACATCACCACAGGGGTACCGCAGGGGTCCATCTTGGGCCCGGTACTATGGAACGCGGCGTATGATGGCGTATTGAGGCTCAAACTTCCACCGGGCGTAAAGCTGGTCGGCTTCGCCGATGATATTACCCTCGTGGTATACGGTGAGTCGATAGAGGAAGTGGAACTGACAGCATCTCACGTAATTGGCATAGTGGAGGACTGGATGAGGTCGAGACATTTGGCACTCGCCACTCGCGCACCACAAAACGGAGCTGGTGGTGGTAAACAACCGCAAGGCTGAACAGCAGGCAGTGGTCACCACAGGCGGATGCACGATCAGCTTAGAGTTGTCACTGAAGCAATTGGGGGTCATGATCGACGATAAGCTGAAATTCGGAAGCCACGTAGAATATGCAAAAGGGCAAGCATGGCGATAATGGCATTGTCAAAGATAATGTCAAATAGCTCGGCAATAGTCTCGAATAAGCGTAAGCTGCTCGCGGCAGTAGCGGTCTCCATACTACGATATGGCGCCGCTGCATGGACGAAGGTGCTACTGGTTAATCAAAACGTGAAGCGACTGGAGAGTACCCATAGGCTGATGTGCCTTAGGGTGGTGAGCGCATACCGCACGGTCTCAAAGGACGCGGTATGTGTGCTAGTGGGCATGATGCCCATAGCTTTAGTGGTGGCAGAGGATGAAGAATGTTTCGAGCGACGCGGCATAAGAGGCGCGAGGCGTATCGCCAGAACCTCGTCTATGCTGAAGTGGCAGAGGTAATGGGATTCTTCCAGCAATGGTAGATGGACACACAGGCTCATACCGAGCGTGTCCAAGAGGACGAGCAGGTCCCATGGCGAGGTGAATTTTCACTTGACTCAAATTATGTCAGGCCATGGGTGCTATAGGTGGTATCTTCACAGATTCGGATATGCAGGCTCCCCCGCATGTCCGGAGTGTGCAGACTGTGACGAGACCGCGGAGCATGTGCTCTTCGAATGTCCACGTTTCGTGGAGCGAAGGTCGAGTATGCAGGCGGTATGCGGTAGAAATATCACGCCTGACAACATTATTGAAAGGATGTGTATAGGGGCGGACAAGTGGACTCCGTTACTTCCACGGTTTCTTGAATCGTACTTGAACTACAGAGTAAATGGCGAGCCGAACAACAGCTAGTTGAGTTGGGCCCTTTTCCCCATCCAGGAGCTTGAGTTCAACGGGTAGTCTAAGTACTAGCCAGGACCCGAGACTCCAGGGGAGAGTGAACAACTTAAGGCGGTAGCTGGTGGAACGCTTACTATTAGAATGTACTCATGTACGCCCCCCCCCCCCCCACTTCTCGAAGTCATCCCCAACGGGCGTACCGCGAAGGTAAGGAAGAGAGAGAATGAGTTTTTAGTGGGTCGATCCTTACATCACCCGAGAAACCACCTCTTGGGTATCTGTTGCAGATTTCTCATTATATAAAAAAAAAAAAAAGAAAAAAGACTTATACATACACCCTCCGAACCCATGCATCCTCTAAACCATTGCTGTAACAACACCTCTGCTCATCAGGTTATCGGCCCAGTGCACGTGGTTTCCATAGCTATTTGGTTTGTTTACAGTAGTCAAGGCCAAGAAGAGCAAGGTGAAAATTCGGTAGGGGTGTTATGGTCCACTGCACGAATTTATTCCGGCCTGCTTACTCTCACGCGAAATTTGACGTTTGAGCGGTGTCGGCACCGCTCAAACGTCAAATTTCGCGTGAGAGTAAGCAGGCCAGCATAAGTTCGTGCAGTGGACCATTTCGAAGTAAGTTCGGTTTCATAAGTGCGATTCTAACAATCGGGAGCGGAATGGACGATGAAAAAATTCAACTAGTGTATCTTTTCGATGGACCAAACTTCTACAGCGGGAGTGTTAGGATGGAAGCCTACCTGGGAGAATTGGTACTGGTACACTGCGTCCGAAATAGCTTGAATAAGAAAGATTTATACGCTGACGAAGAGACGGACACCGTCGTGGTGAAAGCCAAGAAAAAGCAAAAACGTAAAAAGAAGGCAACAAGACGCTAAATGGAAAATGTAAATCTATAAGATCGCGGTTTCGCATTTAGATTTTGTCAAGAGGAAATCCTCCCCTAACGAAATCTGGTCCACGCTGGAGCGACTCTTCGAGAAGATAGGTGTCGCCGGCATTTTCTAACTGCTGAAGCAAATGTCGGTAATGCAGTATGACGAATCTCGCCTCCTGCAGGAATACATCGTAGTCTTCGAAATAAACGTTCGAGATTTGGAGTCAGCTGGTGTCAAGTTCGACGAGAAGGTCATCATATTCAACTTGCTGCAATTGATGCCCAAGTCCTACGACTAGCTGATAACAGTGCTGGATATCTCTCTAGTGGAACTGTGCTCGTTGGAATTTGTGAAGAAAAGGTTGCTGAATGAAGGTATCAAGCGACACTTGAAGAGCACGAGCAACGGAAAATTGCACTGGATTCTCGATAACGGTGCGCCCGGACATATGATAGAAGATAGTAGGGTAATTCGCCAATTGTTGAACGGTTAGTACCGGCATTTTGGTTTTCGTTTGTTTTTCCGTGCATAATTCCACTTTAGTTGAAAAATATCCAGTGAACGTCTAGATCTACTTATCCCTTATACTGCCCATTAAATTTGTATTTCCTTAAATTCCATTTTCTAAGAGAAAATAGAACGTTTGTATGGGAAGTCTGTAACCCAAATGTTGAACGCTTCCTTAAGCTAGCTCATCCTAATGTTGAACGGTTGAAGCTTTGTTCGTAATTGATGACGTATAACCCGACATCAACCTATCATTCACCTGTTTTTATTTTGGCCACCAAACCCAACATAGACCCAACAGTTATCCGATGTGAGTCCAACAGTGGTCCAACATTTGATAAAATTTGACCCGACTTTGACCCGACATCTGATATTTTTTCACTCTGGCGGATTTTTTTCCAGGTTTTTCGTGTTTGTGCCCAGGTAGTCCCAGCTAGTGACAATTCATTTAAATGACAAGTAATCGCACATTTGAAGAGAGCTCTAGTGGACTGAAACCATTTTAAACATGACCAGATGCAAAAATGGCAGAGAAGATTTGATTAGAAGCGAAAACGATAGAAGAAAAGTACGCCTTTAAAAGCCCCTGAAACTCTCCTGGAAACCCATGGGACCCACTCAACCCCCAAGAACACTCATGGGACGACCCTGAACTCCCTTGAAAACCCATGGGTTGCTCCTGAGCCTCCTGGAACGCCTTAAAATACTCCTGGGAGCCCCTTAACACTCTGAATTCCTCTTGAACACCTCTGGAACGGCCTTGAAACCCATTGAAAACCACTGGAATCTTTCTGAAGACCACTGGTACACCCCTTGAACATCCCTGGAACGCCCTTGAAACCCCATGAAATGCACGGTTAGGTAAAGTGGAAAAAAATTCTAGCAGTCATGCTAACATCGTAGGTTATGCCAGTGTTCAACAATTGGATCATGGATGCGTGATGATAGCGTGATAAGAAAAATATTTTTTTCAAATTAAATTACAATGAAAATGTGATGTTAAACAATGTTAAACTGTTAAGGACATCCTTCCAGTTCTTGCAACTATGGTGTGCTTTTGATATTTGTGGTCGATTTGCCCGCAAAGCTTATTTCGTAACAGCAATTTCTTAAAATTAATCTTAAGAATTGTGCAGTTTTCGTGTCATCAGCGGTACAAAATTTTCAATCAATTTTTTTGACGTAAAATATGTATAATTTTGTAACTTAATTAGAGCAATATCGTGACCTATACATGTGGATCTACATCTAACGTTTACGTTGGATGAAAATTACTTGAGTAAGATTTATAATAAAATATTCAGAAACTGTTCAACATTTGGGTAGTGTTCAACAATTAGCTAATTACCCTACCAGTTGAACATTCATCATTTAGAATTGGAACGACCCGTTGTCATCACAGTAGCAAAGTCAGGTCAACAGTTGATGAGTGAATATGCTGCCCATAACCGCATAACAGTAACATTCGACAAAAGTAGGCATTGGAGAAAATGGAACCCAAAGTTGCAACTTTGAATAGTGTAGGAATGAATCGAAATTTTAAAAATTTCTCATAAATTTGTCATCAGTCGTATAGCAATCAAATTTTCTACAACAGTTCCTGTATGCTGGGGGAATTGTCAAAAAATAAATCGAACCTCAGTATGATTGATGTCACGCTTTAAAGTCAATCTATTTTCCTAGTGTGACTGTTATTGCTCAATGAGACAAAATGACTTGGTATTTTTTTCATAAATCCTAGAACAAACTTGATTTTTTTATTCAGGTGGTCGAAAGCATTTGTGATTTGATGATGATCCCCGATATTAACTCAATACCAGCAAAATATGCAAATGTTACAAATATGCAGTTATGGGCAGTATGGCGGAGAGGTAGGGATGCTTGTTACGGTGGATGACAAGCAACTGTAATGCGTCGTCTACGATGTTTTGTACGTTTCCGGATTCACACGCGACGAAGAGAGCAGATGCTTCACGAGTCTGCACTGCTGCGAGGAGGACCAAGCTGTACGATCTGACTGTCGAGTTGATTCATTCAAGTGAGTTGGCTCTAGCTGCTGATTCCGAAGCACGGAGGGTTCTGTGGCATCGGCGATACGGTCATATCGGCAATTCTGACCTGGCGAAGCTGGTTTGATGCAACATGGTGGAAGACTTGGACGTCGGGAAAAATCTGGAGGCAAACAAAATTTGTGAATCCTGCATGAAAGCGAAATAGGTTAGGTTGCCAATTTCCAACACGTCACGAGCTAGATCCAGTCGTACGATGGAGTTGGTACACACCAACGTTTACCTCCATGAACCATCGTCGCAAGAAATCTACCATTATTTCTTGTCCTTGCAACCAGATCCTGGATTCATGGCGGTGGAACAACGTGATTGGAAAACTGTTTTCAAACACCTACATATCAAATCCATCAGTTCAATTCAACGCTTGAATTAATATGTGATTATGCATTCGGAGATCAAGCAGCGAGAGTTGTTGTATCGTCGAGGTAAAATTGAGAACCGTAGTACACAAACTGTTTCGTTGTCAACATGTTAGGAACATCTGGAGATACCTGCGAAGACAGCTATTAGCTAGTGAATCTTGTTTTTCCAGCTTAGAACCAAAAGACCTAATTTATTTTGCCGTCAGAAAATCAGCCGCAACTCGAAACAGTTCATTATAAAAACATTAGCACTATTCTTTACATACTTAGTTGATACACCAGCCAATGAAATAAGATTAGATACACGCAAAACAAGAAAAGCTACCAAAAATTGAGATATGCCTTTTCTACCAATTTATGTATTAAAAACGTACAGAAAATGTGATAAATCATAATCCATTCGTTGTATTAAGATGCGCTACACGGTTCCATAGCTTGCATACCACACACACAAACACCTCCATTGAAACCCGAGAAGTTGAACCGGGTTGCGTCTAAAAATAACTTTCGCTTCGCTGCTGAGCTTCGCGTCCTATTGTCTACATGAAATTTTCCATTTGCAAACCGCAGCCTGCTGGATGCGGGCTTTTCAGTGCACAATGGGTCTAGAGTCGTATTTACGAAGACAAAAATGCTTCTGCCAAGTTCTGTCATTTCTTTTTTTTTTCATTATTGTGAAATGATTACGGTCAATCAAGTGTGGCTTATCCAAAAATCTGCTGATTAATTATTCTCTATACAATAGGGGCTGTCCATAAACCACGTGGTCATTATTTTGGGATTTTTCAACCCCCCCGCGTGGTCATTTTTTCATACAAAATTTTTATATGTCCATACAAAATGGTCATTGGCCAAACCCGCCCCCCTCATGACCACGTGGTTTATGGATAGCCCCATATCAGAATGTTTTACAAAGTTATAGCAAATTTACAGAAATAAAACATTCGATTGATTTGATTGATTTGTCTTTATTCAAGAGACTTTCAGTCCTTGGATAAAACATTCGAATCATTAGAACTTTTCGAAAAGTTTTCAATAAATTGCAACTTTTTTGCCTTTGGTCATATTTTAGTCGAGTCCTGAGAGAGAGGCAAACCGCAGCCTGCTGGATGCGGGCTTTTCAGTGCACAATGGGTCTAGAGTCGTATTTACGAAGACAAAAATGCTTCTGCCAAGTTCTGTCATTTCTTTTTTTTTCATTATTGTGAAATGATTACGGTCAATCAAGTGTGGCTTATCCAAAAATCTGCTGATTAATTATTCTCTATACAATAGGGGCTGTCCATAAACCACGTGGTCATTATTTTGGGATTTTTCAACCCCCCCGCGTGGTCATTTTTTCATACAAAATTTTTATATGTCCATACAAAATGGTCATTGGCCAAACCCGCCCCCCTCATGACCACGTGGTTTATGGATAGCCCCATATCAGAATGTTTTACAAAGTTATAGCAAATTTACAGAAATAAAACATTCGATTGATTTGATTGATTTGTCTTTATTCAAGAGACTTTCAGTCCTTGGATAAAACATTCGAATCATTAGAACTTTTCGAAAAGTTTTCAATAAATTGCAACTTTTTTGCCTTTGGTCATATTTTAGTCGAGTCCTGAGAGAGAGGAGACAGCTGGCTTCGATTGCGTGCTACTTAATGTCAAGGAGGACCTGTCACAAACTGTCACCGCAAACCGAGTTGAAAATCGCACATTGATGATGTGCAGTGGCCAAATATCCAAAAGATCTCATTAAAATTTTGCTCCGTTTGTTGTATTTTAAAAAGATAAAATATTAATGTTCAGTTTTCCACGACCAGTGCTACGAATACATTTATTTTGCATGCTCTGTCGCAACGAACTCATTATGCAAATCATTTTTGACCAATAATATATTTTCAAACCATTGTGCGGCGCACAAGGTTGTAAAAAGAAGTAAGAAAAAAACACGTAAACATCGTGGCTGTCAGTGAGCTGTCTCCTCTCTCTCAGGTCGAGTCCAACGATACATGAAGACCAATACATTAGTCACAAACTTTCAAAATTTAATTCAATTCGGTTCGCTTAGTCCTAAGGTACAGTAATTTGATAAACGGAAGTCAAAAACTAGTTCTTCGTTTAATTGCTATATCTCTGGATCAAGTGAACCGAATGAAATGCGACATTGCACAATTATGACTAATACATAGCTCTTTGAAAAACCTTTGACTTGACTTAGACACGTTCAAAGAAAACAAACTTACAGCTTGTTGATTACTTCACGAAAAAATATCAATCATTTGAATGATTTTGCAAATGTGTAACTAGCGCCGCCTAGTGGACCATTAACTGTAAGCCCTTGACTCACTTAACAACGTTGTCGAAGACACCAACTTTCTAAGTGGTGAGAGTCCTGAGATATATGAAATTTAGAATTTGCCGTTTATTGGTGGAATTTCCAATTAAACGATCCATCACCATCCATCATGGCATCGCAAATAAAATTATTAGAAAGCAGATTTTTGAATCAGTTTAACCAGACGAACCACCCTAACATAACAATAATAGGGAATAGGGTCAACAATTGAAAATAAACTTTCTAAAACACAATATGTGTCTAAAAACTTAAGGCTGAAGCATAAACAGTTTTGTCTTCGTAAATACGGCTCTGGACCCATTGTGCAGTGTGGCGACTGTATCACTTCCATCACCAAGCCACGTTTGTGTTGATCATGATGGCTTTCAGCCTCTTGTCTATTCATGCGCAGTTATAGCCGGGCTGGTTAGAGCGCAGCATACTGTGTATCAGCATGATAGTGTCTCGGTTCGATTCCCGCCGCCGCCCGTATTTCTTTTTAAATATGTATTGGTATTTGATGCCGCTGCTGTCATGGTCAGTCTAAAAATAGAACAAATAATGAGAAACCAGTGCGACAGAGCACACGCACACATGCGAAATTTTCCTTTTCCAGATTCTAGGAAGCCAATACAATTTTTGGTATACTGCCACCTACCATTTTTTTGTATTTGCAAGGCCCTAATACAATATTTGTATATGTTTCATACCCAATTGTATTAGAATCTGCCAATCTCAGGTTGCGTGTAACTTTGTATTTTATATGAAGGTTAAAACTAAATAACTAGGGAGAATCGCGCTACAATATTCGTTGGTCAGTCGGTTTTCTCGATAGGGCGATGGAAGTGCGAGTGAAAAATCCGGGATCAGAATCGCGCTACAATATTCGTTGGTCAGTCGGTTTTCTCGGTAGAGCCATGCAAGCGCGAGTGAAAAATCCGGGATCAGAATCGCGCTACAATATTCGTTGGTCAGTCGGTTTTCTCGATAGGGCGATGGAAGTGCGAGTGAAAAATCCGGGATCAGAATCGCGCTACAATATTCGTTGGTCAGTCGGTTTTCTCGATAGGGCGATGGAAGTGCGAGTGAAAAATCCGGGATCAGAATCGCGCTACAATATTCGTTGGTCAGTCGGTTTTCTCGATAGGGCGATGGAAGTGCGAGTGAAAAATCCGGGATCAGAATCGCGCTACAATATTCGTTGGTCAGTCGGTTTTCTCGATAGGGCGATGGAAGTGCGAGTGAAAAATCCGGGCTCAGAATCGCGCTACAATAATCGTAGATCAGTCGGTTTCCACGGTAGGGCGATGGAAACGCGAGCACGAAATCCGGGATCAGTGGTCATCGTGATCAAATAAAATAAATCATAATCGTGATGAAGACCGCGACGTGTATTTCCATATAACTAGTGGATCATATCACCTAACAGAGGTGGCTCCTAGATCCACACCTTACCCTACCCTACTAACCACCATTCCTTCCCGTGACAACTGTGGGGATGCTGTTGATTCCACGGTTTCTAGTAGCAACGGTTGTCGAACTAACATTCCTTCCCTTTCCTGATGACCGTAAGGACGTGGCCAGCGCCGTTATTGACTTTAAATAGCTGAACTCTCGAATTGTGCACATTGAGAATGGTTAGCTAGTCCCAAGCTTTCACATTCATTGGCTCTCTGTGCAACTTCGATTGTTCTGGTCAATCACGGAGTAGCAACTACGATGTGTACGGTTATCTTTGCTTTGCTTTGCTTTGCTTTATATGAAGGTTAAAACTAAATAACTAGGGTAAATATAAGGTTATACAAAAAAAAGCCAGCCACTTTGGATGGCAGAAAAATGTTCGTGAGTTTCATCGACGATTTTATCCACTTCATGGCGGTGTTTGTGATAAAGGCGAAGAGTGACGTTCTGGAGATGTTCAAGAGATACTCGGCGATTGCAGAAGAACATTTTGAGCACAGGATCGCACGGATTCGCTGTGACAACGGTAGTGAGTACGTCAATGAAGATTGCACCAAATTCTGCGAAACCACGGGGATTGTGATGGAGACTACTGCGCCCTAAACACCACAGCAAAAAGGTGTTGCGAAATGCATGGAACGACCTCGCATGATGTTGGACGACTCTGGATTCAAATGGCAAATGTGGATCGAAGCGATGCAGACTGTATACGTTATCAACTGAAGCCCCACGTCTGCGTTGCAGGAATCGGTAACCCCTTTTGAGAAATGGTATGGACAAAAGCCAAACGTGTAAAATACGCGTGTGTTTGGCAGCAAGGGCCTGTCCATAAGCTACGTAGACTCTAAAGGAGAGGGGGGGGGGGGGGGGTGGCTACTCTATGGCAGAGATGGCCTACGTAGTTTATGGACAACGCTCAAGGCCCACTTCACACTCACATCCCGGAGGAGTTGAGAAGCATGCTGGATGACAAAATCAGGGTGTGTTATTTCGTCGGATATGCTGTGATCGGCTACAGATTGTGGGATCCAGAGAAGCGGAAACTTGTCGTTTCACGACATATCTTGGTGGAAGAATCGAAGCCCACGTTTTATCCAGTCTACACGGCGGATCATCGTGTTTCCGATTTCCATCCGGAAATGAAATTGAAAGAAGAGGTGAGGGCATCTGAAGAAGAGAATGAAGTTTTTGAATCGCTGTCAGAGGATGAAATTGAGGAAGCAGAAGAAGCCAATGCAGTACGATGAACTGATAGGAAGCGGGAGTAGCCCGAAGAGTCTCCCGCCTATCGCCTGTATGCAGTGTTTGCTTTGAATGCCTAAAAATACATCCAGAATCTCCTTGGGATCACCAACGAAGCGAAGAAACGAGACGACTAGCCAGAATGACAGATATCGGTTAACAACGAACTCAAATCCATGGAAGAGAACCGCACCTGCGATTTGGTGGACCTGCCGGATGGCTGTCGTGCGATGCCATGTAAGTGGGTCTTCAAGATCAATTGCAACGATGAAGATACGGTTAGCAGATACAAGACGCGGCTAGTTGCAAAGTGGCGCTCTCAACGTCATGGACTAGACTACCAAGAAACATATGCCCCAGTGGTTCGGATGAGCACAGTTCGAACGTTACTATCTGTTGCTGTCCAGCGAAAATTGCCTCTACGCCAAATGGATGTATGTACGAACGGCGTTCTTGAACGAGAACGCAGGACCTGATGTTTACGAAGTAACCGCCAGGATTTGAGAGGGGGTAGGAAATTTACAAACTCAACAAATCGCTGTACGGATTGAAGCAGGCACCTCGAAACTGGAATTACTGGTTCCAAAAGTTCTTGGTGAATAAGTGTAGAATCAGCTTAAGTTAAAATACACAAAAATAAAAAAAAAGTTCATGGTGAAGCTTGGTTTCTAACGTTCAAAATACGATAGCTATCTCTACACGTCCACGAGGAAGAAGGTTCAACTCTACGTCGTCACCTACATAGATGATATCATTCTGGCGTCCAAGATGGAAGAACTGGAACATATCAAGAGGATGTTGACTGCAGATTTCGATATGCTAAATCATTTTTTGGACCTGCGGATTGAACAAGATAAGACGGAAGGTACATTGAGTCGTGCGATATCTTCAAAGGACGAAGGACATCTCACTCGTCTACAGTCGCAGTAAGGACGGTCCACTAATCGGCTATGTGGATATTCTCAACCGAGGCGAAACACGTGTCGCTGGGCCAAGCCTTCGTAACCTTGCTTCTTCTTCTGCTTCTTCTTCTTCTTTATGGCTCTACGTCCACACTGGGACTTGGCCTGCCTCGCTTCAACTTAGTGTTCTTTGAGCACTTCCACAGTCATTAATTGAAGGGCTTTCTTTGCCTGCCATTGCATGAATTTGTACATTGTGTGGCAAGTACAATGATACACTATACCCAGGGAGTCGAGAAAAGTTTCCCGACCGGAACGGGAATCGAACCCGCCGTCTCCGGATTGGCGATCCATAGCCTTAACCACTAGGCTAATTGGAGACCCTTGCTATGGAATTCGAAGTGGACCCGGATTCACCTTCGAGGACAACCAGTCCTGTATCCAAAGCCAAGGAATCAAGAACGGCTCGAGCACATCAATATTCGATATAATTTTGTACGAAAACGCATTGAAGAACACGAAATCGAAGTGCAGTACATTTCAACCGAAAATCAAGTTGCTGATCTAGCCACCAAAGGCCTACCGACGGATGTTGTAAAAAAGCATCAGCAGGCGTTAGGTTTGAGAGGGGGTGTTGAGACGCAAACCTTGGGTTGATTAGTTAGTAGGCATTGATAATTGTTGACTAAATAAGTACCCTCCAAACCTTCCGAACCCATGTATGGTCTTCTGCTGGTACTGACACCGCTCAAACGTCTAATTTCGTGTAATAGTAAGCAGGCCAGTATAAATTCGTGCAGTGGACCATCGTCCTCTTTTGCCACAATGGTCTACTACATGAATTTATGCTGGTCTGCTTACTCTCACAGAGAAATTGACGTTTGAGCGGTGCCGACACTGCTCAAACATCAAATTTCGTGTGGGAGTAAGCAGGCCAGTATAAATTCGTGCAGTAATCCATAATACATTGCTGTAGCCACGGTATACAAAAGGTGATATATTCCCGAAATCTGACAGTTTTTTGATGACGTAATTCAAATCGTTCATAGGTGATCTAGTACTCCACCCCAATTTGATCAACGTGAAATATGATTAGAATGACGTCACATGTTTACATCCAAAATAGATGTTTACATAGGTAGGTTACTAGCCTGCCTTGTGATTTTTATGCCGTGGCTGTAGCAGCACCTCTGCTTATCAGTATCTTTGACAAAGTGAGAGGCAGAAGAATTATTTCTGAATTGTCGTCGGCGGACACTGTCTATTCGATGGCTTATCGGCAGTCAGTTCGATTCCCACCAGAACACATTGGTTTGTTTTTGCAGTTTTAATCTCAAATTGTTTATCAATCACATGTTTATGTTGTGTACCTAATAGGACCTAATAGGACATTATTTTAACATTGTAATTCCCTCTTGGCTTGGTGAACCTAAGTAAAATCGAGAAAATGACAATTTTGGAACAAAATTACTCCTATGAATTTGAAGAACTAAATCACAGGATTGTTCGGAACAACTACAACATCATAAGAAATTTCTTCAGAGGCATTTAAGAGAGCTTCAGGTTTAGGTGCCGTCTTAGTTCTAGAAATTGTTTTAGGAGGTTTTAATCCCTTTCAGCCGCGATCCACGGGTCCCAAGATGCGTTTCAAAGGATTCAGGGAGTTCTACGGCCATGAACCCCTAGAATGTGTTTAACTCCCGAGCAATGTCACTGTTGTTTTTTGTACAACACGTTGAAAAAATCTCGCTTTTTGTACTCAGCATTAGCGTGGTGCTGACGGTACTGGTCAACAGCAGCGCGAAAAACGGAGTGTAAAATCATATGAGACTAACTAAAACGTCCTAATCCCTCCGAAACTCCCTGCCTGTGTAATCCTCTGAATTCTCCGGAAATACTTAAAACCCCAGAAAATCTCCGGGAATGTACGAATTGCCCCTGAATATTCCTGAAATCCTGAGAACCCCTGATACGAAACGAAATTCTCTGAAAACTCCCTGAAACGTCTCTGAAATCAAGTGACACTCTGTGAGACCCATTAAATTAAACCGTAGATGCCATTAAAATCTCTCTTAATCTCCCCGAGAACCCCTTAAACGCTCATCACGTCTTGAATTCACTTGGAATACTCTGAAAATAATCTGAGCGCTCTGAAACCCCACAGAGCGCTGTAAAACGTCCTTCTTTCGAATCCCTCTGAAACATCCTTTTAGCCCCGTGAGACCACCTGAGATTCAACGAAACGCTTCTGAAAACCCACTGAAATCCTATGACACCCTGTATACCGCTGTGATCCGCTGATACCCCCTAAACGCCCATGAAATCTCTATGAGTTTCCCTGAATCACAATATAACCCGCTGGCACGACCCTGAAACCATATTAACTCTTCAGCGCGCGCGCTGTTGTAAAAAGTACAACCCTATCAAATAAAACCTCGGTTTTCGTATACAGCGCGACCGCGGTGCAGCTTTGGTTGCTTAATGGTGCGCGTCCTGGAAGGTTAAATCTCCTGAGACCACCTGAGATCCCATGAAAATCCTTAGAAACGTCTCTGAAACCACATGAAACCTCTTTATTATCCCTGAGAACCCCTCGATTCCCAAAAGCTCCACTGAAGCCTCCTGACATTCCTTGAAAACCCACCTCTTTGATATCCTCCTGGAACTTCTTGAACCTTTTGACCTCTTGATTTGACCTCGAAACCCTAAGAAATTCACGAAACCTATCTAAAATCCTCCCTAAGACCTTCTGAAGAACCCTTACTTCACACATCTGACCCATCTTCTCATAGATCTTTCTGAGATTTCTCTCTTTGCTCTCCTCCATTATCGCCTGCGGATGCTGTATCATAGTTACCGTCATTACTACATTTTCTCATTAATACCTCACCTCTCCCAGGGCATAAGAAAGTTGCATACATAAAATGTGCTTGAAATAACCTGCATAGGAAAAGGTTTCAGTGTTTCCTGCAGTGGCGAAATTTTGGAACGATACGAGATCGAATCTGACGGGACATCTAACGGACATATGATTCTTTTCAATCAATCAGTTAGTTAATTGCGGTATAAGCTACTGCAAACTACAGATACCTACTTTATACATAGATTTATTGAAAATTGTTGTATGCACATAAGCTGTCAAAAACTGTAACCAAATTGAAAATCGAGTAAGAAACAAGCAGAGGACAGAGTAAGAAAAACTGATCCCATCTATCATCCTGTATCTATTCCTCAAGTCTATTTGTAAAGTGTCGGTACTGCAGCAAACCAAACCATACGGCGCAAAGTTGCATCGTCCTGCCATCATGTTTGGACGAAATAACACGGCATTCCGCGATCGCCAGCCAGCGCTGCCGCCGTTTACTTCTCTCAACCAGTCGACCGTAGAACGACATATCCAATCGTCAGCTGCGACTCGCGACCAGTAGTGTCACTCTACGCCGCCGTTTGTCGTCGGAATTCGATTGGGTGGGTGCATGCAATGCGAATGTATCAACAGTAGGTACCACCAGAGATTTTTCGCTTGTTTTTCTTTCGTTTGTATCATTTTATTATTTCTGCTCACCCACCCCCGCACAATCGTTACCGGTGGTTGCCACCGTCGTCGTTGCATATAGAGATAGGTAGCGTACTGCACGCCGCCCGCCATGCCGATGATGAAGTGCATGTGCAGGGAGGTTCAACTCTTAGTTCAACTGTTGTTGATGCTCGCTGGTCGGTGGTGGTCGCCTGACTAAACGACGACGATGACCGGGTGAAATATCAAATTTCAGACAAAGTTTAACGTTGAGAGACCTTTCAATCATGTGCACGACTGGCTGCACGTTTAATGACACAGACAGACAGACGAGACAACCCCGCGATATTCAGCCAGGGTGCTTGCGGCGTAGTGAGCTACAGTGAATTGCTTAAAAAGGCATACGAGACGGTGTGCTGATATCGAATAGAGTGTGTAGCTGCCGCTCTATAGATAGATGTATACATCATCGGCCAATTGGCCGATTAATGCTCGTGTAATCACGCTCCATCTGCTCCAGTCAGTCCTCAGGATGGAACCTTGCGGGAGTCCTGAGGTTATATGAAAGCACTTCCAAACCACCTCTGTGTCGTAAACTAGTACTCGATTCTGTAAGTATGTACAATTAAACGCGTTCCTTACATTCCCGGTACAAATCAGAGAAATGTGTGGACTCCTGCAGCCTTGTTCCTTATGGCTTTTAGCGCTGCATCTCCTTTGCAGTTTACTCCTGTCAGGGTCTTTTCAGCCCCATGACTTGTGTTCTGGTTCCAGACACCTGAAACAAACCTCCGGTGGCTCGTGTAACGTCAGATGACATACACAACAGCCTACCTCAATCCTTCCTACTTTAACGGACTTTTTTATGTCCGCCACAGGCAGCTGAACCAAATCTACCTGTGTTTCTGCCAGCCTCTTCCGTAGCCTAACGGCTGTAACGGCCACCTGCACTTCACACTGTTGCCGCAGTGCCGTGACGAGCTCTTCCACTTCGGTGACCTCGTCTAGGTTTTTCACCTCCAGAGTCGCCTCTTGTGTGAGAGCCCTCACCTAGGACCTATTCCGCCAGTCTTTTGTAAACGGCGCCCTTGCGCTCCTTATCGCGCTTCAGCTTCAGGATCATCTCGCCCGTACTTCTGATACTGCGCACGTCGGCTTCCAGGTTTCCCTACTCTGTAGTTGCTGAGGGCCTAACAACACACGCAACCCCTTGTTCTCATTGTTCCGGGACGGGCCAGCCTTTTCAGGCATACCCTTCCCAGCTCTCCGGGACACCTGATCGGGATCCGACTTGCTGGCATTACTGCCGACCTTCGGGATTAGTATCCTTCTGGTCTTGCGGGGACCGCCAGACAGTTCCTCACCTGACGGATGCCTCCCTCCTTTCTGCGGGGGCTTATCACGACACCTTTTGGACTACCTGCAAAAGCGAAGGCCTCCGTCTGGGTGTAACCTTTACATTCACCGGTTCCGCCGCTGCGCTGCTGCAATCTTTACGAATCTCACGTGATTCTGCTTGTCAATCGTCAATCAACTTACAAAGTCGCAACAGGGTCGTTTTCAGATCCTTACTATTAAGTTACTAATGTTGGACTTCGTGGACGCAAAGTCGATGATCTTGCCAAGCTGCTGCTCAGCCACCTCGATTGCGGGCAGTCCTGCTCTTTTTTGGTTAATGGCCCTCAACAACCACGCTTCGTCCAGTATCTCCACACGCATACGCAGCTTCCCGCACCTCGCCAACCCACTTCTTCGAAAGGCTAAGCCTAGCCACTACCAATACCTCCTACTTCATTTTGATTTTCATTAGAGTTCTTCATGTTAAATCCCACGAGTAGCACGCCAGAGCCCTGCATTAACGCGGTAAGGGACGAAATACTGTGGTGGGTGCCCAGGTACCCTACAGGCTCTGTTGAATTTCCGTACCTCGCGTGGTTGGCTACCACCGTCAGCACCACGCCAATGCAGTGTTGTACAAAATACAACAACGCGATCGCTCGAGGATTAAAGATCGAGTATCTTCTACACCTCCTCGATCATTCATTCCTCGGCATGGTTCGCTTGACACCTTGAATTGGTATTATTCTTGTCGGAAAAGAGTAGTCACAGCCCCCTGGTGAGATCAGCGAAGGGTCACCGCCGTGGTCGATGATGATTTCGATGATGACAGATGATTGTGATTGTTCATGTGTGTATGTGTTTGTAAGAGAAACAACTAACGAAGCAAAACTGTTGATATGATTATGACTATAGATATTTATTTACCCAGTCCGTACTAAATGTCCATAGATTAAAGTTGTTGACAAAACGCAATCTGAGTTATCTTTTTTTCGTGTCATGTATTCCAAGAAGTTGATCGGCCCGGTAGATCCGTGGTACAAATCCGTGACCGTTACGCTGAAGCTACCAACAATTCTTAGCCGGCGACTACGTCGCAAGCGAGGGGAAGCTAGTTCGTCATGCCTCGGTACTATAATCCCTGCTGCCCCAAGCTCTATAACTCTAGAGCACTACAAATGTTCATTAAACTACACAGTTCGAAAAAACCTGTAAAATTATGACGGATCGAATGTAACAAAAGGGCCCCGTTATATATGGACATTTTTGTGTGATCTTAAAATTACATTGCAGATATCTGTTAGAAAATATAAAGAAAAAATGAGCTCCGAGCGAGAATTGAACTCACATCTGTCGTGAACCGAGGAACGGTTCACTGAACATTTTTACGGAACTTCTCCGTAATTAACCCATTCGGCAGGGAATCCGCACAACAACACCACCGTCATCGTACACATCAATTTTTAGACTGAATTCTTGCGTGCTTATCCTTGACTAACAATAATCTGCCAACTCGTAACCCACATAAATAAATAAACAGTTAATATTTTATTCCATGACATCTTATGCCTACATTCACCTTCACCTCTACTCTCTAGTGAATGTTATATTGATCGACATATAAGAATATTTAAAGCATACAACATGCAATAATTCAGACATTTCATACAATAATACTTAACAAAATCATCAACTAACTAATACCTTGTTTAAACACATCCTTAATGCATCACAATTTACATTTTATAGCACCACTCATCTAGTTCTATCTCTTCCTGATTCCGTTTTATACGTTTGAGCTTACCAGGCCCAAACATATTATAAGCAGCGAAACCAGTAAAATATCTAAAAACTTCTTAGACAATTCGCAATTTATACGTTCTAACACACCTCAACGAGTTCTGTCTGATCTTGAGCATGCTATGTTGGGTTGAGCTTCCCTGACAAAAAATATCATAAAAATACGATAAATTTTATTGTTACAACACCATTTTTTCGAAAAATATTCACCATTACACGTATTGTAATTTACACGGCACACTCACCATCACTCCTATTGTTCTATACCATTCGGCGAATGGTAAATGGCACTTTTACGATAAAAATGGTGGTCGTTATGTATCTTAACCATAAAATTTTGAGAAAATTTTCATACACTTTTTCGCGAAAAACAATAGAATGTATTGTGTTTTTATGAGACATTTTTAGGGCAATTTTCGAAAGAAAACAATATATATTAATGTTTTTTCATTGTTCTTACAATACAAATACAATTAATTGAATGGCGTCAAATGAATCGTTGTTACAATAAAAATACAATAATATTTGTTGCTATTTGTAAGCAGTTTTCGCTTTTGAAAATCCATAGAATTTATATTTCCCGCTAACATTTATATCCAGCATTTACTAGCACTAACGGCCGCCAGAATGAAATGCGCATTTCATGATAAGAGTCAAACACTCTGATGTCTATCTGGTATGTGTTGCTTGGCAGTTGTTGATAAGATCTATCATCAATCATTTCAAATAACTGCCAAATATCACAAGTCAGACCTCAGGTCGTATGATCAATATTATAAATCGTTCACAATTCATGTGGCCATTAGTATCTGTAAATGCTGAAGAAAAATGTTACCGAGAAATATGAATCCTTTGGGTTTTCAAAGGCGAAATCTGTTTACATAACAACAAATATTATTGCATGTTTATTTTAACATCGGTTCAATTGATACCATTAAACTAATTGTATTTGTATTGTTATCAATGGTAGTTTACTATTTACTAGGTTCCTTTAATTTATTGGAAAACATTAGAAAAATCATTGTTCATCTTTTTCTTGTCGTAACATCCTCACTTCGCTAAACCTGCTTTTCAGCTAGTTTTTTATAAGTATTTCCAAAGTTATTCATTGAGAGCTTCCTCTGCCAACACGGCTTGACGTCTGTCAGTCGTTGAAGTTTTAGCGAATAACATTCGATAACCGAAACATCTACTGTACTCAAATTTAAAACTAAGACTATAAAATAAAATGTCAAGTGATTTTGTATTTGATTATACAAACATGATCCAAGCAACAATAATATTTATTGTTATTTATTCGTTAAGATTGTTTTTAAGTGTAACTGAGAAATAAACTCTTTTTTAATAAAAAGTCCATGAGAACTTTGCAGGCACTTTTGCAACTATTTAAAAACAACTTAAAATTAATTTTTACTAATAGTAACTTTAAATTATTATAGAACTATTGAAAAACAATCGAATCAATCAGTCACTAATAAAGCTAATGTTCACTTATTGTACAAACTATATGGGCTTGATTTCTATTGTAAAAAGTGACAATATATCTACTATGTGTTTTATTGTGAACAATAAAACCAGTCATATGTTAATAATATTTACCATGTAATGAATGGTATTTTTTTATCCGGGTGTGTTACTCAGCTTTTGTACTATTGATTACTTTGTAGTGATTTTGGTGGAAATTACAGCTATAAACATAGCTATAAACGTAGCTGAGTAAAACGGAGAACCGACAATGGCATTTTTGTTTTTAATATTCAATGCAGTAATAGTAAAGCTAGCACTACCGTTTCTTAATAACTGTGAACATTTTGCACCTTGAACACAATACTAACACTATGAATATTTGTTTATGTAAACTATTATTTTTGTTTATCATATTACACATGAAATTGTTTTTGACAACATCTCTGTTGGTTTCACAACTCAAGTGTCTATACGATAAGACTCAATGCAAAGGTTGAGGTTTCAATTCTCGTTCGTTTTTGGCATAAAATTTCTCACTCCAATTAGGGTAAGTGTACCAGTTATGGCCATAGTGGTTCCCTATTTGGCTATAGTGGAAATTTAGAAAGTTTTCAAGCTTTCACCTATTATGAAAGTTTTAGTAGCAAGCATTTAAACGCTTCTTGTCATTAAAACGTTTGAAATGACGCGAAATTTGGAATTATAACAAATAACCACTATAGCCAAATAGGGAACCACTATGGCGATAACTGGTACACTCAGCCTAGCACATGAGGCACATCTTGAGAAAAAGGAGGCACACGACTGTGGGTCTCATAATGTACAGTGCTCCTGGGAGCTCGCTTGCAATGCGGCTCCCGTACATGTGTAACCGTTTGTAAATTATAGATTACTGCACGAATATATACTGGCCCGCTTACTCTCACACGAAATTTGACGTTTGAGCGGTGTAGGCACCTTGAAAACGTCATTTTTTTTGTGAGAGTAAGCATGCCAGCATAAATTCGTGCAGTGAACTATTCTTGAGGATTTGGTTAAAGCACGGTGGCTTAAGCGCCACTCTCAAAGAGAGACCACCGGCCGTGTTGAAATTTGCCCGACTTTGCAAGAGACTATTTCACTCAGGGACGGTTTTGAACGGTTCTTGGTAAACGGCAGAATTCCTACGAACGCACATTTAACTCCAACTTTTTCACAGGCTTAAAGATAATTAGGGAAACCAGAAGGAATTCTTACTCATCCGAGCGAAGTAACGGAACTAAAACGTGACGGAAGGTAGTGAGTATGTTTATTCAATTAGGGCCCATATAGCCGAGGCGGTAAACGCACGGGTATTCAGCATGACCATGCTGAGGGTGACGGGTTCGATTCCCGGTCGGTCCAGGATCTTTTCGTAAAGGAAATTTCCTTGACTTCCTTGGGCATAAAGTATCTTCGTGCCTGCCACACGATATGCGTATGCAAAAATGGTCATTGGCAGAGGAAGCTCTCAGTTAATAACCGTGGAAGTGCTCATAGAACCAATGATGCAAATGATCACCTCACTAGTGCTCATCACAACTCTTCAACTGTATATTTATCGCGCGCGATTGAACTGTGCACTGATCAGCGATGACCAGCAGCAAAGAGGTGGCAAAACGAACATGATGTAAATCACAAACGATTTTGCACACATCTGACTGGGCCGTCACACGCTCGCCCAAACAGCCGAACCATACCGAATAGGTTGGTTTGCGAAACTACGGCATGAACGCTCGACACGCACACAGAAGCAACATTCGCATGTACCGATACCATACTAATAAAGCTTCCAGCCAACGATGCTTCGCGATAAGCTGTCGAAAAGCATCGAAAGCGATGAAAAGAGATGCTTGGCTAGAACGCAACGGCTCAACGGCGAAAAGGAAGAGTCAACTATGCTGATTAGTGTTGAGTCCGTTCGTGTGCTACTCGTATGGGAGGTTGATTGAATAAAGCGAGGATGGGTGAAAACGTATTCGTTGTCGAAAGCAAATCGCATCATTTCGCGAATGTTTTCATCAAATAGCAAGCTTGCATAGAACACTAAGCTGAGATGCAGGCTTTGTCCGAATGAGGACGTTACGCCAAGAAGAGAGAGAGAGAGAGGCCTGTCCATAAACTACGTAGACTCTTAGGGGGGACGGGGGAGTCTGGCTAAAGTCTACGCTCCATAAAAATTTCGAAAATTTTGTATGAACAAAAGTCTACGAAGGGGGAGGGGGGTCTGAAATAGCAAGAAAAAGTCTACGTAGTTTATGGACAGCGCCTAAGCGATGTGAAACGTAACGGAACTAAACGAAATGTCAAACTTTATACTATTTATTCTAGGAAATTCATTCGTATTGGGCGGATGGCATTCATACGAAATGGGAAAGAGCAAACAATAGAAATACACTAGAACTCCAATGGCGCTGTAGTCACTTTTCTCATTTAATTATTTTAATAACGTTAATTGCAATAGTTTACTATTCTTTAGTGATCATCTTGTAGAGGACCTTTTGTTTTGGTAAACACATTTAACTTGACACTTCTAGTACCGCTGCTGACGATGTAAAGGCGTGGCAAACTAGATGTTAGTCACACGAAAAGTCGCAACATTGGACTTCTGTGGCTAGTTATTCTACTGAGCAAACATGGCCATATTGGCCATGTACAAAAAAGCTCTTCACGTACCTGCGCAGGATTTTCGGTGATCCGATGCTTGGTGACGGGGGACGTAGCTTCCGATTCGTTTCACTCGAAAGGGACACGGCGGATGCCGCTTGTACCCGGGAGGATCCTCCTCCGGTTGATTGAAAAGTACCAAAAGCCCAGCGAACCGGGTTCGCGTACTTAGATTCCTGCTATGACCGAGCGGGGAATGGTACGTTTCCTATTTTCTAATTTTCCTCCGAGTTATTTGGAGTTAATGGATCATTGAAGTCGACTTTTCCGCTACTCACCGCATTAAAACACAAGAGCCACCATATATGGACTGTAACACCGTGACAGCAGTTGAGTTACGTCAAACACACAAGGCTACGGTGGCGTTATCTGTTCATTTCATAGCGGCGGTTTTAGTTATTTTAGTGATCACCTGAGTCATTCGGAAATCAATTTTCCACCACAGCCTTTATCAAGGCTCAAAGAGTTGTCAGGTTGCTGCTAGCAGTGCTAGTCCAGTTCAACCCCCGAGGCTTCATGAGGCGAAGCCCGGCCAACGTGTGGCCATCGACCTGGGAAGGAACGCGAGAGTTCCTGCTCCCAGCCGGCTCGGTTCCTGAGCGGAACGCGAGCAACACAACGTTGCCAGCGCAGATACAGTCCACTGCCATCCCGTACAACATCCGAAAAATCTCGCCCGGTTATTTGCACGTGTTTTCAGTGGGAGCTATGGGTTTTCCCATGTTGTGTTTGAGCCGAATAGAATGGAGATGACTCATACGTACATTAGAGGACACTTAGGCCTTAGTCTGACCGCAGCAGTAGCCAGGTTACTGCTGATTGCCATTCACCTATCACCATGCCACAGACTATCATCATTGGTAACGGAGTGAATGCTTCCAATGGTTCGGAGTGAATGGAAATGGTTCTAAGAAACTGGCTTTCCAGATTTTGAATCTCTGATGACTATTTTGACATCTATTTTTTTATCTGTATTAACGAGATTTTTAGCCCTGGGCTAGTTCATCTCGGGATCGGTTTTGTGAGTTTGTCGGGAGTGAGATTCGATCCCAGGTCCTCGGCGTTGTAGCCAATTGTTCTAACCATCACACCAGGTCCGCTCCATATTTTGACATCTTGTTTTGGGTAGTCATTGTAGACCTTATCAAGGCTCTCATATGTAACACATCCTTCCAGTCATCGGGCTTATCGTTTGTTGTACGAATAAAAAAGCTATTCACTATTTTTTGACGCTATTTTCTGGGTGATTTCCAGTACTGTACGACGTGATGCGGCACAACGATTATCGAAACTGCGAGGGAGTGGTTAATCGGGTGAGCGATTCCCCCCGCTTCCAACGGTGGATAAACATCATAATTGTGTGACGGATTATCGTCATTTTTTTTTTGCTCGTCCACCAGGTAAGCTATAATCATCTGCGATTTTTCGTTAATCTCAATCCTGACATGAATGGGTTCCGACAGTCGATGCCCAAATGTGCTGCGGCAGGAGAAATCGCAGAAAGCATACAATTTGGCAAACCCGAGTGCAGTTTTGTTTGTATTCTCGGAAAAGAAAATATGGTCATTGTTATCTTTAACCGGCGCAGCAGCGCACTTGTTTGGAGTTGCCATTTCATTCGTTGCTGTGTTTTGATTACATCTCGAGAGGGCTCCAGTGGAGATTGATAAATCGTGCGCTTCCGCAATGGGACACACAATGGGTTTAACCCTTTGATTTATCTCAATAAATGGAGATCGATTAATTTGATTTATTGTGATGATATGAAAAGTGGGAGTCATTGTGACCCAGTTGACGTCAGCTGTTGGAATATTGCAATCCATTGTACGTTGAATAACTGGACAGATCAGCAAGTGACGCTGGGTAAATTTTGCGATTTGAATGTCAACTTTATTCATTCGATAAAACGGGACATTATTAGTAAGTACACAGTAGTATTACATAGACAACACATAATTTGTTTCTTTACTTGTTTCTACGGTGTCAGAACTTTTACCAGTAAAGTTATGTACGGATAGGTCCCTTTCATCTGCCGGGCATGTGAATCGACAACTTTTTGTTACGGATTCCAAAAAAATGACTTTTAGGTAGTTACCTCCGTAATTCAAACATTCAAATGTCCTGGTGTTTTCCTTTGACGAATACTCTTTCTTGGTAACACTAGTTTACCGCATTTTTGAACTTGGTAAGCTGATGATCGTTTTTGGTGTAGAATCATGCCCTGAGTTTGAAAACGCGAAGGAAAAAAATTACAGTAGAGCTGAATTTTTTTCGACTTTCCATACAAGGTTGATGATTTGAAATCGATTTTTGTTCTATTTTTAAGCAAAGTCGCTCACTTCACACATCTCATTCTCCGTAATCAATGCTCCGATTGAGCTGAATTTTTTACTGTAACTCGCTTACATATGATATGTCAAATGAACGTTGCGAAAGAATTTTTAAATTGTTTTTTTTTCTTATTGAAAAAAAATACATTTCTTCATATATTTTTGGAAAATTTGCTAAAATTTAAGGAGATCGTCCCCAAAACTCGCCAATATCTTGAATTTCATCAATCTGATGCAAAACCTGCATTCAGATGATCGAATGGTATTATATTCAGCTTTTAGTTCATGGAAAAATATTTAAATTTAGTTGAACAAAACGCAAGATTTTTGAATTTTATTAAATTCCATATTTTAAAAAGTTGTAAAACTCGATATTGAGCTAAAACTCAAAAACTGTTCTAACTAAATCCCATTCTTGGGAAATACTTAAATGATTTAAATTTATCCAGGTCATTGTTCTTGAACTTGAAACCAACTACATAATAATCATGAAATATGGTCTTCACAATCCGTATTTGAAATGTCACCACCTTCAGCATCATATTAATTTAAGCCAGCTCATTAAAACGGTGATCGAAACTCATTAGCTTCAAACTTTTATCGCTGTGACTGCTTTGACATCAGGTACGAATATGGCTCAAACCACCTCAAAAATCTATCCACCGGTTCATCCGACGACGCCAAACAACGGCCTCGCCATCGCCCATTGGCACCCAGCTAACCAACAATGGCCCGCGCGGCGCGAATCCAGGTCGTCATGAACGTCACTTGTGTGCACCCACGGACAACGAACCGCGAGTGGAGCCAGGTCCACAATTCTCGTATTCCCGCGTTTGCTAGCTAACAAGCTTCAAATATTGAACAGGTAAACATCCCGCGCGACTCTGTTAAAATAAACTATAAATCAAGGGTGCCTGAAAGGTTTACCCCCATAAGCCGAACCGTAAATTTTGGACTTTTGTTGCCGGCAACAAAATGCAATCTCGTTTTCACACCTGCCCCGTCTTTGGCACCGCGTCTCCCGCGGGTGTCGATAATTGATTTCTGGCCTATTTCCATTTCGGGCTATTTGGGGGGCTGTGTCTGCTCCCATCGACCCCTATCGACCTTTTGGGCGGGCGCGGGCGCGAGCTTGGAACCAATCCATCTGGGGTGTCACTTTACATCACCGCCTGCCGACTGACTCACTTAATATCGGGGCTGCGGCTGGTGCGCTTCCAGCAGACAAATAAATGCACCTAAATATGGCACACGATTGCTGATTGACGACGACGGCGACGACACCGCAAATGACGACAGCCGCATCCAATCCAGCGCCATCAACAAATGCTCCCAAGTAATAATGTACAGAGGCGTGAAAATTGAATTGTTAACTGACTGACGACGCGGCTTACCGTCCGATGATCTCGGCTCTGTCACATTGGCGTAGTTAGGATATCTATCTAATAAAGGGGGGTTAGAGTCTACTTTTGTTCGGGTGATCGTGACGGTTTTCCAACTCTCAAGAGCAAACGTAGTTGTTGTGATGCTGTTAGATTTAAGCTGATATATTGTTTATTTAGTTGTACTAGGGGTATTCACTAAGCACTGCGTAAGCCATGATTATTTGATTATTGAAATGTTTCATGAAATTTCGAATGAAATAATCAAACATTGCCTTGGTGATGGCGACGTTTAAACAGTCTAATCAGTTTACAATGTTCAGTGAATCCCCTAACAATATTTTGATTGAAATAAGTGTACATACAATCCTTCGGTAATTCTTTCAGAGATTCCTCCAGAAATTCCTCCAGAGATCCCTCCAGCAATTCCTCCAAGAATCCCCCTAGCAATTCCCCCGGAAACTTCTCCGGGAATTTATCCGAAGATTCCTTCAGGAATTCCTCCGGAGATTTCTCCATAGATTCCTCCGGTGATTTCTCCAGAAATTCTCCCGGGGATTACTCCACGACATCCTTTACAAATTTCTCCGGGGTTCAGCCAAAAATTCTTCCGGAGATTCCTCCAGGAATTCCTTCGGGAATTCATCCAGGAACTCCTCCGAGAATTTTTCCAGGAATTCCTCCAAGGATTCCTCCAGGAATTCCTCCGGGAGTTCACCCAGGAATTCCTTTGGCGATTCCACCAAGAGTGCCTCTAGGGATTTCTCCAGAATTTCATCCAGAAATCCCCGGAAGAATTTCTGGAAAAATCCTCGGAGGAATTCCTGGAGGAATCCCCGGAGGAATTTCCTAGAGGAATCCCTGGAGGAATTCCTGGAGAAATCCCCGGGGGAATCCCTGGAGGAATTCCTGAAAGTGTTCCTGAAGGAATCTCCGAGAAATTCCTGGAGGAATCTCCTGAGGAATTCCTGGAGAAATCCTAGGAAAATTTTCCGGGAAATGCCTGCAGGAAATCCTGCAAAACTATTTGAAGAATGCCTGAAAATTTCGAGGAATTTCTGAGGAAATACTGGAGGAGTTCTCAGAATCTTCAAAAGAATCCTGAAGCAATTTCTCAGAAGGAACTCCTGAAGTATTTCTGGGGAAACTTCTGGAGGATTCCCGAAAGACTCCTGCAGGGATCCTCGAAAAACTCCTTCAGGAATTTCCGGGTAACTTCTGGATGAGTTTCCAAGGAAATCCTGGAAGAATTCATAAGAAACTAATGAAGACTTTTGCGAACTTCTCTGGGAATTATCAAGAAACTCAAGAAATTTCCAAGAATCTCCTGCAGGTATTGCCGAAGCCTCTTGAGAAATTCCCGGGAAAGTTCTGGAGGAATTCCTGGAGATATTTCCAAGAGCCTCCTTGAGGAAAACTTTTGAAGGATTTCCAGGGAAGCTTCTGGAGAAATTTTGAAGAAACTTTTAGGAAAATTTCCGAAACACTCCTGAGGAAATTTCCAAAAATTTCAAGGAACTCCTGGAAGTTTGTTGGATATCCCAGCATACTCCTGGAGCAACTCCCAGGAAACTCCTGTGGGGAATTCTGGGAAACTCCTGGATTTCTTGGTTGAATTCTCCTGGAACTCTGGGAAATTTTGGGGGAATTCTTCAAAGGGAAACTACTGGAAAAATTCCGCAGAGAGGAACTGCTGGAAAATGCCCCAGAGGGGAACTTTTGGAGGAATTCTCCAGAGGGAATCCTCCATGAAATCCTTCGGAGATTTCTCCAAGAATCCCTTCGGGGATTTCTCCAGGGATTCCTTCAAGAATTCCTCCAGGGCCTCCTCCTGAAATTCCTTGAGGTATCCCTCATGGGGGCACTCCTGCAGGAATTCTCGAAAATCTCCTGGAGTAGTTCCCGATGAACTTCTGAAAGAAATCCACAGAAATTTCTGAAGGAATTTCCGAGGAGCTTCCAGAAAACTTGTCGGAGAACTTCTGGTGGAATTATTGGAACTCCTGGAAGAATTTCCTAGGAAATTTTAAATGAGTTCCCGGCAAACTCCTGGAGAAACTTCTGAAGAAACTCCTGAAGGAATTTCCTGGAAACCCATTTTGGAATTCTAGATGAACTTCTGCAGGATTTCCCGGGGATCTCCTACAGGAATTGAAAGAGAACTCATGCAGAAATTCTCGAAAATCCTCTTGATAAACTCTCGATGAACTTTTGGATGAATTCTATGGAAATTTCCCGAAGAACTCCAGGCAGAATTTCCGGAGAACTCTTAAATATACTCCCGGGGAGCTTTTGGATCAATTTTCTGAGAACTCGTGTAGAATGTCCCAGACATATTTTGGAGGAATTACCTGGGAACTCCTGGATGAATTTCTTGGGAACTCCTTGAACAATTCCCGTGTAATTTCTGGAGGAACTCCTGGAAAACTCCTGAAGGAATTGTCGAGGAACTCCCGGAATTCCCGTGAACTCCTAGAGAAATTATGGGGAACTATTTTTTGAATTTCTGAGAACTAGCCCAGAGCCCCCAGCTTTCTTTTGAAACTATCAGTTTCTCTTGAACCTTCAGCCCTCAACCTTCGTTTATGAAATTGAGGATCTTCTTCGAATTACTAGTTTTTTAAATAGCATTTCCGACTTCCTGCAGAATCTCGGATAATACCCGAACTCCTACAAAATCATAACATTCTTTTAGGAGTTTTGGCATTTCATTCCGTATTACTTTTCGAATGAACAAGGTAAATCGTTTTTAACATCTTTGGACTTACTGCACTAATTTGCTGTCGATAGCCCTATTATCGTCCCACAATTACCAGGAAACCTCAGATTTCTGACGATAGAGCAAGACAGAGCAAGAGTAATACAGCAGATTCTCACATAGTTTCCTTCATCCCAAAAACATAAAGATACTCACAGAACTGAAGTTGTTTTGAAATTTACCACAGGAAAGCTGCGCTCATTGCGTTTTGCTGCAGTGGCAGAGTTGCTGATTTTTTTTAGTAGATACCGCAGTGCTTCCGCATTCCGTTGCCGGCCCCATTGCGTTTCCCGCTTAAACCTTGGTGAGCAGCTGGAGTTTTCGGACCCATCAGACCTGGTTTGCAAGAACGTCCAACGTCCGGCGTCCAAAATAGCTTATTTGATGACTGGTCTCTGAAAAACTCCCGTTGCTGTACGTACCAAAGCTTGACGTACTCTGCCGTCCTTACCCGAGAACACTTGATGTACACGGCTCTGTAACCAACGATTCCTAGATTAGCCGTCGACCACCATCACGAGATAACCAGCTGCAAGATCCTCGAACCATTGTCACCTTCGTTTAATCACTGGTGGACTATTTTTTATCCATCGTCCTTAGAATTCTTCCGTGACGGAATGTGCCAAATGGCTGTACTCCATTTGGCATAATGCCATTTGGCATAACGCCGTTTGGCATAATGCCATTTGGCATAAAGGCCATTTGGCATAATGGCCATTTGGCATAATGCCGTTTGGCATAACACGAAGAACAGCCTTCTTGATAAGAATGTGCATAATATTTGTTATGCCAAATGGCCATTATGCCAAATGGCCGTTATGCCAAATGGCTTTTATGCCAAATGGCATTATGCCAAACGGCATTATGCCAAACGGCATTATGCCAAATGGCATTATGCCAAATGGGGTAGAGCCGTGCCAAATTCCAGCTGCTTCTAAGTACCATCGATCATCTCCCGGTACTGTAGGTAGTATCTCGACCCCAAAAAAACTTCCCAACAAAAAGTGGTTTGGCGTCAGAGCCTCTTGATCAGCCGATTCTAGTGGTATAGTAATTCCACAGCTTGTTCCAGTTCGACTTGAGTGAGAACTTCCAGCTCCATACTCTCCCGTTTTCTTTTTTCGGCGGTAATTCACGTAGCTAAACACCAGCGCCATCGATCGCTGAAGCTTCGACCACGAGTTGAATCGATAAATTGCGATCGGAAGGTCTATCTGAGACGTGAGATGACATAGTGATAGTACTATAGTCGAGCGGAGTTCTTCCTTTGTCGTGTTAACTTGACGCTGTATTGGCCACGAATCTTCGGGTTCGAGCAAAAAGGTTTGGTCCTTGAAACCGGGGGTTCTCTAGTGAAAGCTGGGGGCCATTGTTCCACTTTGTCGCTTGATCTGCAACGTTCAATTTAGACGGTATCCATCTCCACTCCGAGGAATTAGTTAATTAGAATTAGTTAATTAGGATTTTATAGATGCGGACGGCAACGAAGTTGTTGTAACTGCGTTGATTGGAGCGAATCCAGGAGAGTACGGTTTTCGAGTCGCTTCAAAGGAGTCTACGGGAGATCGGCAGTCTATGGTAGGATTGAAGAGTTTCCAACAGGCGAGTGCCAAGGACTGAAGCTTTCAGTTCGAGTCGAAGAATATCAATTTTCAGTGACGCTACCTTCGTCTTTGAACCGATGAGTACCACTTGTGACACACGGTTGACCAACCGTAAGTATGCCGCACAGGAGAAAGCTTTTTCGATGGAGTCACAGGAGACATGTAACAAGAATTTTCTGGAATTCCGGACTTGAGATAGCATGTAGGAATACGCAATTGCTCCAGTTTCGGCAGTAGAGTTGTCCATTTTTTACGTGGACGAAAAATAATGAGATAAGTCCCAATGTATCGAACAGCGTCATGACGACTTTGACAACTTCGCGCTTCGTAGGGACATAACGAGGTTCCAGAATATGCCGAATATCCTTTTGCATCACCTTTTTATCCGACAATAACAGCTTACTCATACTTTTTCTATCGTAGTCCAGTATAGGCAGCCCTTTTTTCCTCGAGTACGTTGGCTAAACGTCATAGAGCCAAATGATATTGCAAGTGCAATAGAAATGCATAGAAGACGATTCACGTTGAAATCCAATCGTACAAACCATCAAAAATTTTAAACTCAATTGTACACTTTTCGGGGAGTGGAAGCTCAGGTTAAATATTATCTCCTGGGCGCCCATTTAAAAACACCAATCCCAGCGAAGACTGGCGCTTGAGCCTAGCACTGTAGCTATTTAGCACTGTAGTTGGAGGAAATGCCAATGCAGAACTCGTAGCTTTTGGGAAGGTAAGCCCAGTTTCCTGGGTTAGGGGGGTGGTGTCAAGGCCTGCGAGCCAGCCGTGGAACTGCAGATCTCTGGAACTTAGTCGGGAGCATCCGTACTCGCCGATATACTGAAGGACTGCGATTCCGGAATCGTAGCTCTGCAGGTGGTGTGTTGGACAGGATATATGGTGCGAACGTTTAGAGGTAATCATACCATCTACCAGAGTTGCGGCAACACACGTGAGCTGGGAACAGATTTTATAGTGATGGGCGACATGCAGTGGCGCATGATAGGTTAGTGGCCAATCGACGAAAGAATGTGCAAGTTGAGAATCAAGGGCCGGTTCTTCAACATCATAATAAACGTGCACAGCCCTCACTCCGGAAGTACTGATGATGACAAAGACGGATTTTACGTGCAGCTCGAACGCGAGTACGACCGCTGCCCAAACCACGACGTCAAGATCATCATAGGGGACCTAAACGTTCAGGTATGCCATGAGAAGGAATTCAGACCGACGATTGGAAAGTTCAGCGCCCACGAACGAAAATGGCCTACGCCTCATCGATTTCGCCGCCTCCAAGAACATGGCTATTCGTAGCACCTTCTTCCAGCACAGCCCCCCGTATCGTTACACCTGGAGATCACCACAACAAACGGAATCGCAAATCGACCACGTTCTGATTGATGGACGGCACTTCTCCGAAATTATCGACGTCAGGATCTATCGTGGCGCTAATATCGACTCTGATCACTACCTGGTGATAGTTAAACTGCGCCCAAAACTCTCCGTTATTAACAATGTACAGTACCGGCGGCCGCCCCGGTACGATCTAGAGTGACTGAAGTAACCAGATGTCGCCACCGCATATGCACAGAATCTCGAGGCAGCGTTGCCGGACGAGGGTGTGCTCGATGTGGCCCCTCTAGAAGACTGCTGGAGTACAGTCAAAGCAGCCATCAACAACGCAGCCGAGAGCACTATCGGGTACGTAGAACGGAGTCGACGAAACGATTGGTTCGACGAGGAGTGCAGAGCGGTTCTGGAGGAGAAGGATGCAGCGCGGCCGGTAATGCTGCAGCATGGAACCCGACAGAATGTGGAGCGATACAGACAGAAACAGAAGCAGCAGACCCGTCTCTTCCGGAAGGAAAAACACCGCCTGGAAGAAGCGGAGTGCGAGGAAATGGAACTGCTGTGCCGTTCACAAGAAACACGTAAGTTCTACCAGAGGCTCAACGCATCCCGCAAAGGCTGCGTGCCGCAAGCCGAAATCTGCAGGGATAAGGACGGGAGCCTCCTGACGGACAAACGTGAGGTGATCGAAAGGTGGAAGCAGCACTTCGACGAGCACCTGAATGGCGAAGAGAATGTAGGCACGGAGGACCAAGGCAGCTGAGGAAATGACTATGTTGGTGCAGCAGAGGACGGGAACGAATCAACTCCCACGCTGAGGGAACTTAAGGATGCCATTCACCAGCTCGAAAACAACAAAGCGGCTGGTAAAGACGGTGTCGCAGCAGAACTCATCAAGATGGGCCCGGAAAAGTTGGCCACCTGTCTGCACCGGTTAGTAGTCAAGATCTGGGAAACCGAACAGTAAATGAATTCGTGGGAGGTTACCAAGCCGGTTTTATCGACGGCCGGTCGACAACGGACCAGATCTTCACCGTACGGCAAATCCTCCATAAATGCCGTGAATACCAGGTCCCAACGCACCACCATCGACTTCAAAGCGGCAGACGACAGTATCGATTGGACGGTGTTGTTATTGAGATTGAAGTTAATTGTAGTAACCTACGACTGTCTATTATAGTGACACTCACCCTAGCAACGATTGTTTAATAGACCAAAAAGTTGAATAAAACTTTTCATTCGTTCTTCAGACTACAGCCAATCCATACGTCTTTTATTAACTCTCTCAAGTGGTTATGTGCCCAGGACGTTGGCCATAGCTGAAGAATAGTAAGGCAAAGAAGTGAATATTTCTGGCGTGTGCAAGATGGTTCTTCCGAGGGAGGATTCAAGTTCTCAAGGCGGTAGGAGTACTGGTGGCGGATCGAGAGGAATCGGCGTAGGAGATGGCGCAACAACAAGTGGAGTTGGTGTGCGGCCAGCGGCGCCGGTGCGGTCGTTCGGAAACGCAGTTAGTCTACCGGCCATGGAGAAATTGAAAGGACGTCAGAATTATGCCTCCTGGTCCTTTGCGATGAAACGTGGCGAGCAGTGAAACCTGCTGAAAACCAGGAAGTGGATCCAGAGATGTGCGAGCGCGCGTTGGCAACCATTTGTTTGTCCTTGGAGAAGCAGAACTACAGTTTGGTCAAGACGGCGAAAACATCCAAAGAAGCTTGGGATAAGCTGCAACAAGCGTTTCAAGATAACGGGCTCATCAGAAGGTTTGGAGAAGATTCCGAAACGGTGGAAGATTACGTGGATCAGCTCGTGACGACGGCGAACGATTTGAGTGAAATAGGATTCGAAGTCAATGATCAGTGGCTTGCTTCCTTGCTGCTCAAAGGACTTCCGGAATATTATAATCCGATGATTATGGGGCTGCAGGCATCCGGTATCAATCTCACAACTGACGTGGTGAAAACAAAAGATGCAGATGAACGAAAATCTACGACGGGCTACGTTTTTACCAAATTGGGAGGAGCTATATCTTGGAACTCCAAGCGACAGGACGCCGTGGCTTTATCGACGTGTGAAGCCGAATATATTGCGCTATCAAGAACTGCACAAGAAGCTCTTTGGTGGCAGCAATTACTCAAGCAATTCGACGAGCAGCAGGTGGTCCCGATCATGTGCGACAATCAGTCGGCAATCTGCGTTGCCAAAAATCAAGGTTTCAATCCGAGGACGAAGCACATTGATATTCGTTATCATTTTGTACGGGAGACGCTAAATCGAGGAAATGTAACCCTGGACTACGTTTCAACGAAGCAGCAACCGGCAGACGGATTCACGAAGCCTCTAACAAAGCAAGTTCATGAAAATTTCAAGAAAATGCTTGGCATCGTAGGTTAAGGGGGAGTATTGAGATTGAAGTTAATTGTAGTAACCTACGACTGTCTATTATAGTGACACTCACCCTAGCAACGATTGTTTAATAGACCAAACAGTTGAATAAAACTTTTCATTCGTTCTTCAGACTACAGCCAATCCATACGTCTTTTATTAACTCTCTCAAGTGTTGTGCGACGAACCGGGCTCAACAGCCGGGGTATGACGTTCACCAAATTCTGCCAATTTGTCTGTGTTGCGGATGACATGGATGTTAATGCTAGAACATTTGAAACGGTGGCAGCACTGTACACCCATTTGAAACGTGAAGCAACAAAGGACGGACTGGTGGTGAATGCGGCTAAAACAAAGTACATGCTGATAGGTGGGACTGAGCGAGACAGGACAAGCCTTGGCAGCATTGTTAAAAATAGTCGGGATTACTTTCGAGATGCAGAAGAATTCGTCTACCTCGGTTCTTTGCTAACGGTTGACGATAACGTGAGCCATGAAATACGGAAGCGCATCATCAGTGGTAGTCGTGCCTACTACGGGCTCCAGAAGAAACTGCAGTCAAAAAAGATTCGCCTCCGCACCAAATGTGCCATGTACAAGACGCTAATAAGACCGGTGGTCCCCAACGGACACGGCATGGGTCATGCTCGAGGAGCATCTGCAAGCACTCGTAGTTTTCGAGCGACGCGTGCTAAGGACGATCTCCGGTGGCCTGCATGAGAACGGTGTGTGACGGCGAAGGATGAACCATGAGCTCGCTGCACTCTACGGTGAACCCAACATCCTGAAAGCGGCTAACGCTGAATGGACACGGTAGGCAGGGCATGCTGCAACAATGCCGGACGACAACCTTGCGAAGTTGGTGTTTGCTAACCATCCGGTTGGTACAAGAATGCGTGGAGCGCAGAGAGCACGAAGGGCGGACCAGGTGGAGCGTGATTGGGCGAGCGTTGGGCGTGACCGACGTTGGAGAGCTGCAGCTGCAAATAGAGTATTATGGCAGCAAATTGTTGATTCAGTGTTATCATGGATTTGAAGTTAAACTAAATATATGAAATAAATGTATCCTTATTGCTATGAATCTAGTTTTCAATTTATTACAAATATCATCTACGGCAGCTCCCTCGGCACCAATTGTGTTTCGCACGCCATTGCTCGGTCTTCCGAAAAAGTCACCTCCATCTACATTAGACATGTTCACATTTTGGCAAATGTCTTGAATCCCACTGGTCATGTAAGTATCATATTTCTCATGCCGAAATGAACTTCTGGTCAAATTTTCAGTTTGATTGATAAAGATTTCGATGTGCTTCAAGTCGATTTGGTAATTTCGGGCTTTTCTACACTTTAAAAAATCATAACTATTGAACGGAAAGACATCATATTCCACAAAAGTTGTCCATACATACTTATACAATTCTTGCAAGTTTTGCCAGTGATAAATTGAGTTTTGTTCTAAGTGGTACCGAAAAATCTGTTATCTTGTAGTCAAAATGGCATGGGAAGCATGCAATCTTTGATTTCGAGCTATAATTATAACTGTATGTCTTTCCGTTCAATAGTTATGATTTTTAAAGTGCGGAAAAGCCTGAAATTACCAAATTGACTTGAAATCGAAATCTTTATCCATCTAGCTGAAAATTTGACCAGAAGTTCATTTTGGCATGAGAATTATGATATTTACTTGACCAAAGGGATTCCAGACATTTTCTCAAATGTGAACATGTCTAATCTACATCCATGACGCTGCATCCGACCAATCCGACCCGTCTTTCGTAGCGCAACCGTTGAAGGTCGGGACAGTTTTTACGCGGATACCCAAAATATTGGGCACTTGGAAAGCCCACCGAGCTCAAACTCAGCCTCAAGCACCGCAAAGCAAATGATGATAGTGGCTTGAATAAATTACAATTAGCGCCATTACCGCGCGCCATTCGTGTGCGAGCTCAACCGCACCACACCTCGGGATCAGTCAACACATCAGCAGGCTCATTTCCCCATCAACGCTCAACCTCAACCGCTCCACCATTGACGAAGACAAGCGACGAGATGGTGATGAAACATAACTTTAGCTTCATCCAGCCAGCGCCAGTGCAGCCGAAACGCTCGAAGAAAGAATTAATAACAATCAGAAAGGAAAATAATTCGGACGTAGGCGGGCGGGCCTCCCCGGTCCGGGATAATACCAAATTGAAGGCGCATAAAATCGAACAAATAGTACGGTAAACAGAGCCATAAAGGAGCGCTTGTTGGCTGACTCGTGCTATCTCTGCTGCCGAACTGGCTCCTTGGTAAGTCGTTGTATTTCAGTCAATCAAATTCGGCAAGGTTAAATGGTGTGGGCTTTCACCGAATTGTTCGTGGCATTTTAAAGCAAAAGCGTTGAGCTTGAGTACCTATTTTGGAACAATTGAGCCTTAATGTGATGAAATCCGGTTGTAATCGGAAAGTTAGCGAGAAAAATTTAAGATAATAACACTAGTTTACAGCATTTTTGAACTCGGTAAGCTGATGATCATTTTTGGTGTAGAATCATGCCCTGAGTTCGAAAACGCGAAAGAAAAAAATTACTGTAGAGCGGAATTTTTTTCGACTTTTCATACAAGGTTGATGATTTGAAATCGATTTTTGTTCTATTTTTAAGCAAAATCGCTCACTTCAAACATCTCATTCTCCGTAATCAATGCTCCGATTGAGCCGAAATTTTTACTGTAACTCGCCTACATATGATATGTCAAATAAACGTCGAGAAAGAATTTTTAGGTAGGTTTTTTCTTATTGAAAAAAATACATTTCTTTAAAAATTTTTGGGAATTTTGCTAAAATTTAAGAGGATCGTCCCTAAAACTAGCCAATATCTTGAATTTCATCAATCTGCCACAAATCCTGTATTCAGATGATCGAATGGTATTGTATTCAGCTTTTAATTTATGGAAAAAGATTTAAAATTGGTTGAACAAAACGCAATATATTTGAATTTTAGTAAATTACATATTTTGAAAAGTTGCAAAACTCGATATTGAGCTAAAACTCAAAAACTGTTCTACTTAAAATTTTTTGAAGGTCGGTTTCGAAATTAGCACTAAATTGTGCTTCAAAAATTTTGGTCGTTGACAGAAGTTCACGACTTTCGTTTTATTTTGTAAACTTGTGTAATATAATCAAGGCGTTGCGCTTGTATAAGCAGGATGTAAGTTTCGATACAATCCGGGTGTTCATATTCGAACTGAGTTTTGTTGATTAACCATATCGCGGAACACCTCCGAGAACCGCTGCGCATGGTTACAGTCATTTAGCATCATGGACTTGAAGTCCATTACCCAACGTCTATTTCGGATGATTTTCGAATCTTGAATCAGCTATAAAATAGGCATTCGCTCCAGGTTTGTCCAAATTGTCAAGGACTACTATACGGAACCGGTTCACCCATCCGATCCGGAGTTATTCCAGATTCCGTTGGGGTCATGACCGGCCGGAAAATGACACATCAATGCATTTTACTCTGAATCCATAGTTATCTTGGAAATTTGCACATATTATACGCCAGGAATACAGAAACTATATAACTGCAGGAACCATTGACTTGAAATGACACAATCAGCGGTCTCATGAACTGGATATGTCCCGGGTGCCCCCAGGGATGTGGCCAAAGTGGCCATTTTAGCAACATAGTTAGAATCATTCATGCGGCACCTCGAACTTCATGATTCGTCGAAACATGAAGGAAAACAGTCCTTCCACGCGCCTAAGACCCCTCGAAAACGGCCTGGCCATACCCGGAATGTTCCGGATGCCCCCAAAGATGTGACAAAAGTGGCCATTTCCACAATATTATCAAAATCAACCGTGCGACGCCTCTAACTTCATGATTTGTTGAAACCCAAAAGGAAATAGCCCTTCTAGGCCCTTATAGTCACTTGGGACCGGTCTGGCCATACCCGGAATGTACCGGATGCCCTCAGGGAAGTCGTCATTTCTCAAACATAGTCAGAATCAGCCGTGTGACACCTCAAAAAAAAAAAGACAATTCACACCGTCTTCAGCCAGAGGCTGCACAGACTGAACACATTACTTATACTAGACAACGGACAACACAGAACACCCAGTGGCCCCAGTGATGAATTTTTCGTTTGATGAAAAGTTCCCACCGACTGGAACTGGAATCGAACCCACACTTTCTGGCTTACGATACGCCTAGACGACTGCCGCCGCTAGCCGCACGGCCACGAAGCCCACAACTTCATGATTTGTCGAAACATGAAGGATAAAAGTCCTTTTAGGCTCCCATGACCCCTTAGAGTGGTTCTGGCCACACCCGAAATATTCCGGATGTCCCCAGGAGAGTGGTCAAATTGGGAACAACCTGGCCATACGCCCCAGTGATTTGACAAAAGTGGCCATTTCCACATTGTTATCAAAATCAGCCGTGCGACGCCTCTAACTTCATGATTTGTTGAAACAAATATCCCTTCTAGGCCCTTATGGTCCCTTGGGACCGGTCTGGCCATACCCGGAATGTTCCGGATGCCCTCAGGAAAGTGGTCATTTCTCAAACATTGTCAACATCAGCCTTGTGACACCTCAAACTTCATGATTTGTCGAAACCATAGGCGAAACTACTGGGGGTGCCGGGGGTGCCAGGCACCCCCTAGAATTATGATGCATTGCTTGGAGATATGGGACGATGAATGATGAATGGATGAACTAATGAATATTTGTTTGTAGTGCACCCCCTGGCAAAAATCCGTAGTTTCGCCCATGGTCGAAACATGAAAGATAACAGTCCATTTAGGTTTCCATGACTCTGGCCACACCAGAAATGTTCAGGATGCCTCCAGGAAAGTGGTCAAAATGGCAATTTCCACAACATTATCAACCTCAAACTTCATGATGTTTAAGGATAAAAATAGTCATTCTAGGCCCTTTTGGCCCCATGGGATCGGTCTGGCCACACCCGAACTATTTCGTAAGTCCGCAGGGAATTGGTCTTTTCTGAAATATTGTCTAAAACAGCCGTACGGCACCTCAAATTTCATGATATGTCGAAACATGAAGGAAAACAGTCCTTCTAGGATCTCATGACGTCCTGGATACACCCGAAATGTTCGGATGTCCCCACTCCCCCAACTTTGGTCAAATCAATCGTACTACACCTCAAACTTCAAGATTTTCCGAAACGTGAAGGAAAATAGTACTTCCAGGCTCCCATGCTCCTTCTGAACGGTCATACCTTCCATACCAATAAAATAGAATAAAGAAGATTAAGAGCAATGACCATTCGGGATCAATCTGGTTGCAAAGAATATGCTTCGAAGAATTCACAAAAATGGTGATAATTACAATGTTTTTTTAATTCTTCATTCACTTAACCTAATTTACAGCTCTTGTTGGGGGAAACTTTCGGGTTTCTTACGAGCCGTAACACCGGTTTAGTGTTGTAATTCAGGAGGGGCTGTAAGCTATGTATATTCAATTAAATATAGGATGATAATTCAGTATTTACACGACTTACATCGGTATCCCTAGTTCACATGTTACCCCAACAAGCAGAGAAATCGTATTGTGATGGATTATGTGCTGCAAAACCATATAACTATTATAATAAAAAAGTCACATCCATGAAAACATTACTGCTTACAATTCTTTTTAACCTCAATTCAATACTCGATACTCCTACACTTCACTTATTGGATACAAATCATCTAATTTCAAATACAATTTGGATCAGTTTTAAGATCATAAGTTTCAACCTAATTTCTTACTGCAATTAGCGAATAGAACAGATTAATTTCTTGGGCAAACTACAAGATAAATCAATATAATTGTTTCACTTCTCGCAATAACATCTGCTTCGACATCACACGATTTCAGCATATCATTTTGTTTGACGTCTATCACCTATTCCGTTGCCGATCTGTATGTTCAAAGGGCTGCGATAACCTCGTGTCGAACGAAATCGTTGAACGAGGGGTTTTCGGTTGCAGAGATTGCACCAATAGATTGGCGATCTCCGCAATAGCTCTATTGTCCACTAGGGCACTGCGTGTTGGTTGATCCTGTTTCCAGTCCGATAGGGGGTTCATTATGGGTTTCTGTTCGCTGATGTCCTAGTATCCGGGATCATTTGAGCCATGGGCTCAGAAGAGGGTCAGTGTCAGCTGCCATCAGGGGGAAAGAGCAACTGACGAAAGTGCCGGGGCTGGGATCGAACCCATGACCACCTGCTTATGAGGCAAACTTGTAGAGTATCGATTGTGAAATCGAGATATAAGATTTAGGATTGCATGGTCTGAACTTTGGTTATGCCGGGTAAATAACATAACTTCAAAAATAACGTTAATTGTTTAACTTTTAAATTTTCATATTTCAACCGTTTGCAACATTCATTTTTCTTCGCTAGCCACGCATTTGCAACAAAATGTTTGGATAATTCCGCTTGTTCCATGTTCTCTACAAATTGCATTGAGACATGAGGAACATTTAGTATGAATTTTCACATCCTTGGATCGGCATAAAAAAAAACTTTTTTTTTCGATCGGATACGAATCTGAAATCAGGATGCAAAACCCTCTCTTGTAAACCCTTAAAAACTTGGCACAACTTCAAATTAGAAGTATAAGAATGGGTTTTGCATCCAATGTTTGAACACTTATACCATAAATAAAAATGCGCGATTGCATCAAATCAATATGATGTCTTCGGCGCACTATTTCTACGAATTATGCTGAATAGACCTGTTCACTTTGAAACTTTTTTTCTCCGATTCTCCGCGACACATCAAATTATCAATCCACATGCACAAACAAGTCTTCAGTCCAAAGTTGAGCCAAATTGATGAAGGTTTAGAGGTGTATCGAATCGATTTTGTGTTTTTTTAACCGTTTTCGCAGAAATTTACTCATAAATCCAGAAAATTGCTCCGAAAGGGTGCCGAAAATACCGTTAGGATATAGTTAGTACAATACTCTACAACTTTGCCGAAGATACTACGGTGTTTAAATTGCTTATTTCGAAGTTATTCAATAATTTTAGTTGAAAATTCACGAAAAAATACGATATTTTTACGATTTTACATATAAAAGTCATGTAATTTTACATTATTTTACGTGACTAAATTAATTAGCTATTTCTCCTTTGTGTAACGAACATTTCGTCCATACATCGTTTTTGTGTAGGAATTCGTTTTCATTGACTAATTATCAAAAGTATGTCACGTTGGTACTAAAAATCGCGTAGAGTTGCCAGTACGAATTAAAACAAAGTTACTCGTGATTAAGACGTCATGCCATCGTATTCTAATGTCTTTTGATTTAAGTATTAGAAATGGTGCAGATGATAAGGCTCGAGCCTGCGGATCAGAAGGTCCCAGGTTCAAGTTCAAATACATAATAAACTTTTTTTTTCTTTCTTTTCTTTCTTTGTAGCAGTTAGGATTATGAATCTGCCATGACTTACAACGCAATCTCCCAAATAATGATGATCGGGACCTGCCAATTAAGCCCATTCCAGGACTAGCTAGATATTTAGTTTATGTACTTGTTGACAAGAAATCGTGTTGACGAGATCAGCTGGACGAAATATTGGGCATCTGTTTGATACCGATTAATTTAGCTAAAACAATTCAATACGATGATGGAACTGCTTCTGGATGCAACCTTTATCATACAACTGTGGAGATTACTTTCATCTACCTAGCCACAAGCAACACAACTACACGATAAAGGGAAACTTCATTCCTACTATGCACTCTACGGTTTCGAAACAAGGCTATGATGCCAAATTGCAATGAGATGCAGTGCGTAGTCTCATTAACTTATAGCTGGATCGAGACGCAAAAAATCCTGTACGGGGTCGTACACAAATTACGTCACGCTTTTAGGGGGGAGGGTGGTTTTTGCAGAACGTGACGAACCTTACAAAAAATATTTTATTTCCATACAAAAAGTGTGACATAGGGGGGAGGGTGGGTTGAAAAAGGTCGATTTTTGCGTGACATAATTTGTGTATCACCCCTACCAGGGCTCGAACCTTGAATCTTCGAATCGGCAGTCTCATGCTCAACCATCTACACCAAATTGAAACTGATGCAGATGCGACAAAGAAATGTAATGACGTTTTAATCAAGGGTAACTTTGTTTAATTTTGTGCTGGCAACTCTATGTGATTTTTAGTATCATCGTGACATACTTTTGATAATTAGTCAATGAAAACGAATTCCTACACTAAAATGATGTATGGACGAAATGTTCGTAACACATAGGAGCAATAGCTTATTAAATTAGTCAAGTAAAACAATGTAAATTTACATGACTTTTACATGAAAAACCGTAAAAATATTGTATTTTTTCGCGAATTGTTGAATAACTTTTAAATAAGCAATTTAAACACCGTAGTGTCTTCGGCAATATGTTCCAGCTATATTTTAACGGTGTTTTCGGTACCTTTTCGGTGCAATTTTCTGGATATTGGAGTACATTTTTGTGAAAATGCTCGAAAAAACACAAAATCGATTTGATACACCTTTAAACCTTTATCAATTTGGCTTATTTTTGGACTGAAGACTTGTTTTTGCACGTGGATTGATAATTTGATGTGACACGGGTAGGAAATCTCATGTACAATAAAAAAAAATAGAGTTGGAATGTAAATTCGCGAGTACCTTTTCAATAAGGAGTTATCATCCTTAAAAGTTTGATACCATTTTCTTAAAGCTTTCTATGGATGAAAAGTGGTTTGAAAACTTCTAGTGAATAACATTAGAACTTTCCTACCATAACTGATACACACAATTTGCAACAAGCACCTACCGCCCCACCAATGACAATAGCAACAGCCAGAAAACATGCTATCATCATTCATTATCGCAGAGCGACGGCCTTAATTGCATGCAATTTATTTAAAAACAATTCTGTCCGACCGTGGCAGCCCGCCCGGCTGTATCTACAATAGCCCGAACAAGTGCGAGGTCGTCTTTGACAGGCACTGTTGCTGCTGCTACTTCACCAAAGCGTGGTCTACCACACAGGAGACGCAGGGAGGGGAAAGGCTTGTTCATTCCGTTGTAATTAGCAAAAATTTCCAACGCATTCCGACGACGTGGACAAAGTTTAATTAACTAATATTGTAAAATACAGTAATCGCAACAACCGAACGAGTGTACTCGACAGCGTATTGAGGAGAGCTTTACACACTCGCTCTGTGGTTGTGTCTCTGACGATTGTGTTGCTTCCCGCCCCTGTAAGCAGTGGATCGACAACGTGAAAGAACACCATCGAAAGCGGCTGTTGCTCAAAACTCAAACCTGAGACCGTTGCCGAGGGCTCCATCAACTGTTGCGAGGAGACAGCATAGCACCCAGAACCGGTCCGAATGAATCGACTGTTTTCATAAGCAAGTCAGCCGGGGTAATTTGTCTCCATATCGTCAATCGGGCAAACAGTACCTCTACCTACCTAGATAGAGCCCCCCTTTCACGAATAATGTGATAGAAATTTGGATGCCAAACAAACTTTTGCTCACTCCCACTAACGGGAGATGAATCACCTTCGTGGTGCACTATGGTATAATCGGCTAACATAGATGGACAAAAAACGAGCCACAGCTGTAAAGGCGTGGGTATTAAGCATGGCTGTGCTAAGGATGATGGGTTCTATTCCTGGTTGGTCCAGGAACTTTTCGTAAAGAAAACTTCCTCGATTTCCTGGGCATAAAGTATCTTCATGACTGCCACACTATATACACATACAAAATAATCATTGGTAGGGGAAGGCCTCAGTTAATAACTGTAGAAGTGCTCATAAAATACTTGAGATGAAAAGCAGGCTTTGTCCCAATTGGGACGTTTTCCGAATATCTTCCTCTACTACATGTACCAACTGGTCCAGGATATCCTAACAGACTGTCGTAGGTGTCCTGGCTACCCCCGCATAGTGTAAGAAGAGGGTGTGATGAATTCTTCCGATACCCGACTAGGTGGGAAAAACAAAATTATTACAGGTTTTGTAATTTTGTTACTATGATTTCGGCAATACCGGTTGTTCACTGCGTAACGTAAAGCTAGGTTGTGCTTAACGACTATCAAACAGTGTTCCGAAATATCATCTATTTTCTGTGGAATACATCTTCGTAAATCTGCAGTTCTTTGGCCACCATAAGGATCATCAAGGCAGCTGGGGTTCCGCACCATTCGTCGTGAGACCGAAGTCCAAAACGATCATTTTGAGGTATATCAAAATTCCACATACAGGAGATTCCTCAACAACAATCTGTGACGCCATCGCTCCGTCAATCTGCTAATAAAGTCTTTTGTAGACGTTATCAGAGTTCAGTAGCGATTCATAACACATTTTGCCATAGCAGGTGCTATCGTACGTCAGGTCACACTTTTCTTGTGTATATATGTCTAACGACGATAATGCAAGTGTGAGCATTGTTTGTAATAAAATTGAAAATAATCCGTCTCGAGTCATCGAGTGTTCTAGATGTGTTCTAGATGTGTTCATATTTGGTAATGCAGTGGCCAAAGCTAGAAAGAAGACTTTTTTCTGCTCAGACGAGGGCTTGAACGTTTCCTCAAACGCCATGCATCCCCAAATAAAGGATGCAAATATTTTCGAGGAACTACGCAAGCTAGATAATGCAATGCGTGAATCAAGACAGGAATCGGTCGTCATGCGAGGCGTTTTCCAACAAATGCAGCTGCAGCTTAATACCCTGCTAGAGACAAGTAAGCAACTCGAGAAATCACAAATTTTTCTCAGTGAACAATTTGATTTCATTAAAGCTGAACTCGGCGTTACGAGAAAGGAGATTGGAGTCCTTAAGCTAATGACTGACACCGTAGTTAGTGACATCGCTGAGTGGCGCACCAAGCATGAGGAGCTGGTATCCAGAGTTGAGCTCCTCGAAATAGATTCGGACAGGAAACATCGATTGCTGATTGCAACTCACGCAGTAATCATGGGAGTACCACTACGAGAAGATGAAGACATCCCTGATGGCATCCCTGTGGCTTTCGTCAAGAACCATGCAATTCTTCTCAGGGACACTTTCAACGAATGTTTAGTCACTGGAAATTACCCAGGCTGTCAAAGACTCCAAGAATAACACCGATATTCAAGTCAGGTGACAGAACGGAGGTCAACAATTATCGTCCGATATCGGTTCTATCGGTTCTTGGCAAAGTACTGGAGAGAATTCTGGTCGACAGGCTGTCCAGATTTTTTCCAGGATCATCAAATTCTATATAAAAGCCAGTTTGGATTTAGAACAGGATCTAGCGCTTTGACAGCAGCGCACGAGCTAATGGATGACATCTATGAAGCTTTCGATAACCGCTGCATTGTTGGAGTGCTTTTCCTAGACCTAAAGAAAGCATTCGATACGATAAACCATGAAGTACTACTCCAAAAACTTGATTAGGGTCTGTATCCGCAATAATCCGGACACAGAAACACGGCTGTAACTCTGCAATGGATCGATAAAATTGGCCAAAATTTTCACTGGAAACTCTTTGGTGTATGTTTATAATTTGAGCAAAATTTGATGATAATGGATGGATGACCATTTATCAAGCTACTTTGATCTATCTAACAAAGACGAGTTGAATTTTCTTAAAATGTGTAATTTTTCATATAAAAATCGATTTTTATTCAATATAATTTTATGTGTTGATTTTTTTGCAATTCTTTGTTCTGGGCACTTTTAGAGCAGCCAAAAGCTCACAATTTTGTCGAAGACGCCAAGTTTGTATCTCATCGATTTTCAAAGTTACAACTGCTTTTCCATGAAAAAATCATATTTTCAAAATTCAATAAAAAGCTTTAAACAAAAAAGGTACCTTCAGTTTTTTCACCATAAACAGAACAGAGTACGATCTTTCCAATGCAACCGAGAGAATGAAAATCCATGTGCTCCTTTTTGAGATATGACTTTTTGAAAAAAAGTGATTTTTTGAAGAAAAATGCCAATATCTTTTTAACTACGCGAGTTAGAACTTTGAGCTCTTTGGAAAAAAGATGCGTCGTTGATAGTATTTACGAGAAACGAACGAATTAAAAGTTATTTCAGGAAAACTGAAAATCATGGATCACCCTAACATGAATATTTAAAAAAAAATATAAGTTACGAACCTTAAGAGATAGAATAATGATTTCTTCGGCAAACTTGCTCCAAATAAGTTCTTCTACAACTTTGTAGAACATTTTGTGAACGTACATAAAACTATTAAAAAGCAGATGTTTGGATCAGCGAAACTAGAGGTACCACCCTAATTTCACAATAATGAGAAGAAAGGTTGAAAAATAAGAAGAAACTTTCCCAAAAACACCATGTATCTGAAGCTTAAGGTTTAGGCACAAAGATTTTTGTCTTCGTAAACACGGCTCTGGACTGGACCCATTGTGCAGGGGTCTCTCAGACCACCTTCTCAGGTAAGTATGCGTGTATGTCAAGCTGTTTTTTGTCCCTGAAATCTTTTGGGTTTTCAGCGCCGCATCCCTTCGAATCACACCCTCTGTCGGTACTAATTGGAGTCAATATCAGACAAGTACACTAAAACCTCTTTTTATGCATGTTATTTTTATGCACTTTTAATTTATGCACCTTTTTTATGCCTTGCACATTTTTTATACCCTGCCACAGAGCATTTTATCAGTTTCGGATTAGGGAGATTTTTGGAGGCGATTCAGGATGTTTCATAGGCGTTACGGAAGCGTTACGGAGGAGCTTTCGGGGGGGTTTGGAGCTTCTCAGGTGCGTTACATGTGGTCCGAGGGGGCTGAAGGGGGATTTTGGAGGCATTTCCGGACGTTTCAGAGCATATTCAGAGGCGGGATTCAGAGGCGTTACTTAGGCGTTACGAGGAGTTTGAGGGGGTTTAAGGGCGATTTTGAAGCATTTTAGGATGTTTGAAACCATTTTCGGCGGGATTCAGAGGCGTTACGGAAGCGTTACGATGAGTTTCCCGGGTTTCGGACCGACTTAGATGCGTTTTTTTTTGCTCCCCTGTTGGGGAAATTAAGCCACTGCGTCCAATAGGCTGAACTTTTGTGGCATGTCCCGTTTTGATATTCGCATCTAGCCAGCTAATTACCATGTGTCAAGTAATCAGCTACTGCCACGACGCGTCGTCTCCCAGTCAGGTGCAATGGAATTGATAAACTCCAAGACCTTCCCAGGTTTTGCAGACCAGATCTCACTGGGTTGCAAGCAACCACTATTTAGAAATCTTTGCCTGCGCGTGTATAAAGCACCACAACTGCAAAGCAGATGTTCCGAGGTTTCACGTTCCATATTACAGAAACGACAGATATCACTCTGAATATGGCCAATATTTTTCAAGTGATACCTGCTCGGGCAGTGTCCAGTTACTAGGCCAGTGTATGTACATAGAGCTCTCTTGTTGAGCACTAAGAGCTTTTTGGTTTTATAAGCATTTGGTGTTATAAATCGTTTTGACTGATTGCAATTTTTGACGTCCATCCAATTGGATATCACCCTCTGCTCAGCCCAGCGTTTCAGGTCCATTTTAATTGTACAGTTTTATATACCACAGAATGGTTCTGGGCCAGCAAACTGTAAATTGGAACCACTTTTAGCAAGCTCGTCTGCCATTTCATTCCCTTCAATGCCACAGTGACCTGGAACCCAGTATAAGTTTACTGAATTCCCTTGGCACAGCCTGCGCAGTGAAAGAATGCATTCCCAGACAAGCTTTGAAGTACATTTGTAAGCGCACAATGCTTTTAGTGCAGCTTGACTATCTGAGAAAATACAAATATTTGCATACCTGTATTTTCTCTCAAGGCAGATATTTGCGCATTTTAAAATAGCAAGAATCTCTGCTTGAAACACCGTAGGATAGTGTCCCATCGCCACTGAAATTTGTATTCCAGGGCCGTAGATTCCTGCTCCCGTTTTTATTCCAACTTTTGAGCCATCTGTAAAGAATTTGATTGACCCTTGACGAACAGTGGGACCACCGACTTCCCAATCTGCACGAGTTGTTTCGTGCAACCTGTAAGGAACATCATGGTTCACAGGTTTCATCCAGTCTTTAATCATTTTCATTACTGGCCTATTTTGGAAGTATTGTGAAATGCTCAGGTGACCTACAAGATCACCTGGCATAAACTTTTCAACTCGTTCAAGTCTCAGCAATTCCTTTTCTGCTTCTAATTGCACGTACTCGTGCAAAGGTAGTAGATTGAGAATCGCATCTAAAGCTTTTGATGGAGTGCTTCGCATCGCTCCTGTAACAGCAATGGACGCAAGACGTTGAATTTTTGCAAGCTTCGATTGTGTGGTAGCCTCTTTAGTTTTTGGCCACCAGACAAACGAAGCATACGTCACTTTTGGGCGGATTATGGCAGTATAAATCCACATTATCATTTTTGGTTTCAAGCCCCACTTTCTGCCAATAGTTTTGGAGCATAACCAGAACGCACTTGTTGCCTTACCGATCACGGACTCAATTTGAGCATTCCAGTTCAGTTTAGCATCCAGTATCAAACCTAAGTATTTGACTCGATCACTAGGATGAATTTGTATCCCTCCAAGCCGAAAAGCTTTAAGGTTGATCTTCCTTCTCCTAGTAAAAGGGACAATTACGACTTTTGACGGGTTGATGCTAAGGCCCTCCCTAATACACCATGAATGTGTATAGTTTAGAGCCCTTTGCATTCTTTCCGAAACAGTTTCGTCATACTTTCCTCTCACTATTATGACTATATCGTCTGCAAAGCCCACAACTTCGAAACCTTTTTCTTTCAAGCTTCTTAGAAGATCGTCTACAACCAAGGACCACATTATTGGTGAGAGGACTCCTCCTTGAGGGCAACCTTTCGTTGCCCTTACTGTTATAGAAGAACTTCCCAGCTCAGAGGTGATTTCTCTTTGTGCAAGCACAGTATCAATCCAATGTATGATACATTGGTCGAAGTTTTTGTTCTCCATGGCACGCTTCATAGATGAATAGGAGGCATTATCAAATGCTCCTTGTATGTCTAAAAAGGCGCATAGAGCTATTTCTTTTGCTGAAAACGTTTTTTCCACCTTTGTTACTAGCGAATGAAGTGCCGTAACCGTTGACTTACCAGATTGATAAGCAAACTGGAAGTCAGATAGGGGATGGTCTTTCATGTAAGAAGAATTAATAAAATCCTTCAAAACCTTTTCCATAGTCTTCAACAAAACTGAAGAAAGACTAATTGGCCTGTATGTTTTGGGATGCGTCTTGTCTCGCTTCCCCTTTTTTGGTATAAAGATAACTTTTACAAGTCTCCATTTTGATGGAACGTAATTCAATCTTAAACTACACAGAAAGAAATCATGAAAATTAAACAGCACGTAAGTTAAGCATCGACTGAAAATTATAGCAGAAGCTTCAAAATTACAGCCATTTACCGAGAGATGATACTGTCCGCTCAGTAATCAGCCAATCATGCGTACTGTTTACATTTTTTGAGACATATTCGCTTTAAATTTACATGCAGTAACGTAAACGAGGACAGCTACGCTCAGTGTTCTGCCTCGCTGCGGAGACTGCTCTCTCGCTCACTGTGGCCGAAGCGGTACAACAGTTTGTTCCTTTATGGTGGAACATGCTTATCTTTGATTGCCTTCTTTTCGGCTTGGTGAGACAGCCTAGAGGGGTTAGGCGTGATCTCTCACGCGGAAGATCTGAGTTCGATTCTCGTATGAAGATTTTTTCAAAGTTTCTCTGAAAAGTCGGTGCTTAATTTTCTCTCAGCAAACAGCTTTTCTCTCAGCAATCAGCAGTGTAATTTTATGATCACACATAAATTTCTATCGAACACGATGGAGGTCAATTTGTTACATTCAGTTCGTCATAAATTTACAGATTTTGTTCGTACTGTGTAGCCTTGTACACAGTACGAACAAAATCTGTAAATTTATGACGAACTGAATGTAACAAATTGACCTCCATCGTGTTCGATAGAAATTTATGTGTGATCTTAAAATTACACTGCTGATTGCTGAGAGAAAAGTGTTAATTAAGCACCTACTTTTCAGAGAAACTTGGAAAAATCTTTAAACGAGAATCGAACTCAGATCTTCCGAGTGAGAGTTCACGCCTAACCCCTCTAGACTATCTCACCAAGCTGAAGAGAGAGTATTCAAAGATAAACATGTTCCACTATAAAGGAACAAACTGTTGTGCCGCTTCGGCTACAGAGAGCGAGAGAGCAGTCTCCGCAGCGAGGCAGACGACTGAGCGTAGCTGTTCTCGTTTACGTTACTGCATGTAAATTTCAAGCGGATTAGTCTCAAAAAATGTAAACAGTTCGCATGATTGGCTGATTGCTGAGCGGACAGTATCATCTCTCGGTAAATGGCTGTAATTTTGTAGCTTCTGATATAATTTTCAGTCGATGCTTAACTTACGTGTTGTTTAATTTTCATGATTTCTTTCTGTGTACATCTCAATTAGTGGTGGAACCAACACCGCTTCTCCATTTTGAATCAGTGCTGGAAATATTTCATCAACCCAAAGACTGAAAAGATCTAATTGCATTTTCCACTCTGGCCTTCGTGAAGATTTCATCAGCTAAATCTGAGGCTGTGTTTATTGTACTAGTTGACTCCGATGAGTTTATACTAGGACATCCTTCACCTTCCAGAGATATAGTATCATTGGAATCCACACTTAGAACCGAACCTGGAAAATGGGTTTCCATCCTTAAATCCAATGTTTCACGAGGAGTTTTGGTAAAAGCTCCATCGTCGCGCTTCAGGTTTCCCAATTCATTTGAATGATCTTTTGCAAGCGTTTTCTGTAGTCTTGCAACTACAGGAGTGCTGTTTATGTTTTCACATGTCAGCATCCAAGATTTTCTTTTCGATTTTCGTATTTCGTTGTTGTAATCAGTCAGGGCTTTCCTGTACTGAGTCCAATCTCCCGTTTGTTTCGCTCTATTGAACATTTTACGAGAAAATTTTCTAAGGCGATCCAGTTTAAAGTTCCACCATGGCACGTCTCTAGTAGAAGACGATTGTATGGTGGGACAACTTCCGTTAAAGGAATTGATGATACTTTCATTTACCCTTTGAGAAAATGATTCCAACTTTTGGGTTGAATCAATAGTTTCTCCCATTGTAAATGATTGCGTATTCAACAGTTCTACATATTGATCCCAGTTTGTCTTCCTGGGATTTCTAAATGCGGTTCTAGGATAATCTCCACCACTCCAATTGAAGATTATGTGTTTATGATCAGATAGAGAAATCTCATCTGACACGTGCCAGTTTGTGATCTTGTCAAAGATTGCAGCATTGCACAGTGTTAGATCCAAGACCTCTTGTCTGATTACATTTGAGAAAGTAGGTTTATCACCATTATTGCAAATGTCTATATTGTTGGAAGACAGATACTCTAATAGTGACTCACCTCGACTGTTAATATCCGTACTACCCCAAACCGTGTGATGCGCATTGGCGTCACAGCCAATGATAAACGATTTGTTGTTTTCTTTACAGAATTGAACAAATGATGCGATCTCAGGAGGAGGCACCTCAGGAACATCACCAGGAAAGTAAGCTGAAGCCACAGCGATCTCAGTTTTACCCCTAGTGGCTGGTACCTCTACCATGACCGCAACAATGTCCTTTCTGATAAACTCTGTAATAGGATAGCATTTTAACGTTTTGCGTACTAAGACAGCGGTTCTGAGCGAACCTTGTTGCTCATCATAAAATAGTTTACTATTTTGTGTCAGAACTCCAAGAATCTTTCGTTTATTGGACCATGGCTCTTGAATAAGCGCCACTTCCAGTCCTTCTTTTTTAAACCTTCGACTCAACACAGCAGAAGCACCTTTTGCGTGATGAAGGTTTACCTGTACGAACTTAATTCCTGCCATAAAAAAAAATTCATTTACCCATTTTTATTAAGCCTCGGAATTGAGACGTAAGAAAAGTGGCCGATTATCCCGGAGACAAATAAGGTCCACTGCGTCATTGCTCCGTTTAACACAGTAAGGGCAACATACTGTGGAGGGTGTCCTGGTACTCCACAGGCTCCGTTCACGGTTAAGTTTTTTTTAGACCCCCCTAACCATTCATTCCTAGGCACGGTACGCTTAACACCATGAATTAGGGGTCGCTTGTTTAGTGGACTTTTACCACCGGATTAGGCAATCCGTAGTGATATTCTTAGCCAGTTGAGGTAACTGCTACCGCCAGTACACGGCTATCTAGGCTGATCGGGAATAGAAATTAATATTGATGATCAACTTCTTTAGAGCCCGAACAGCCGGCATGCGTTACATGGGGTCGTGGGGGTTTCGGGGGGATCTTGTAGGCATTTCAGGAAGTTTCAAAGGATTTTTAGAGACCCCAACACAATATCTTTTAAAACACCCCTGCAAACCCCTTTGATTTCAGGATTGTCTTGAAACTCCCTGATACAACCCTGACCTAAAATGCCTTGAAAAGCCCCTGAAACCTCCGTAATCCCATTGAAACGCCCTTGCAATCATTATAATCAATTTGAAATGCCTCTAAAACCCCTTTGGACGCCTTTAATAGGGTCCATAAACCCCTTGAAATGAACCTGAAACCCCCTTGAAGCGCCCCTGAAATGCCATCAAACGCCCTAAGAATGTTCCTGAAACACCCTGAAACTCTCTGAAATGACTGAAATTTCCCACTTTTCATGCCTTTTTTTAATTTATGCAGGCCCAGTCATGTGCATAAGAAGAGGTTCCAATGTATAGGCTAATATGTCTGAGGGTTGCAAAAGCGTAGCGTACCGTGTGACACTATGCGCTCTGCGTTATTACAGGTTTTGTGCCTATCGGCATCCTCATCAGGGAGGACATAGAGTGCTTCGAAATGCGCGGCACAAGAGGCATACGGAGGACTGCCAGGATGGCCTCTATGGTCAAATGGCAGCGCGCGTGGGACAGTTCCACCAAAGGAAAGTGGACCAATAGATTGATCCCGGGGGTAGATAGTTGGATTAACAGACGCCATGGGGAAGTAACATTCCCATGGGGTAACATTCCACATGACTCAGGTCCTTTCAGGCTGGTTGCTTCCGACAGTATCTACATAGTTTCAATCATGCAGGTTTTCTTGAACTCCGCACAATCTTGAGCAGAGGATGTGCAGGGATGAGCTTGGCTGGAATGTCGTTTAAACGGCTATCACCCACATCGTCTTATCGAGTTACAGAGGAGGTGACGCGTGGATTCGGAGAATGGATAGTTCAGACGCAATACAAGAGATGGTTCAGGGGATCGGAGTTGGTTTCGAGGTTATTCCGGTGCCCTGCGGTCAAAATTGACCTTTACAGCGACTAAGCTGCCGCGGAGAAAATATCCTGGTAGCGTTCTGCCGCAAATCTGCAAAGTGACGTAAGCGACATTGATAGTATTGGCCCATTTTTCGGTTATTATGCATAAAACTCTTGCTCAACCTCTAATTTTCTTTCCATAGATGATAGATTACGACTAGATCTTGCATTCTAATACAGGCATACCACAGTGCTATTTTTACACCAGATATTATATATAATATACCAAAAAATATCGACATTTTGAATGGCGCTTACGTCACTTTGCAGAATTAGGGCAGCGTTGCTGGCATGGTGTCGACTGGGTTGGATCCGAGCCCACGGCTGGAAAAGGATTCTCGGCATAGTTGGGGCAGGTGGAGAACCTACTGTCAGCAACCATCTGGTGCAGCTGATGGGGCCTGAAGGGTAGTGATACCATTGCTTTCAGCAGGCCAGATCGGGGTGCACGTAGGCATCAGTTCTTGATGCTTGCAAAACAGATGGACGTGTGCGTGGTGTCCCCTGGCTCGCTGGCATTTTTTTTGGACCTCACGGAAACATATGGTCCTTTGAGTCGGATCGCGAGAGTCCTCGTCGTGAACCGCGCAGTGTCTATTAGTTTGTGTCGCGTGTGTTGGCCAAGTAACCCGCCAACAGAATCGCCGTTTTGTGCCTTATGGTACTGTCAATCCGTGACAGTGTCGTCTTTGATGCCTCCGCGAAGACCACCAGCGGAGCTTATGACTAGCCCAGTACTTCAAGACTCTATTGTCAACATTCTTCTGCGGTTCGGCTTCCCACCGATCGTTATTTCCGGCGATATCAAGCAAATGTACCGCATGGTGGACATCCACGAATCCGATCGTGATTTACAGCGAATTCTCTGGCGATGGTCTGAGGATGAGTCAATTAGTGAATATCGACTGAATACGGTCACATACGGGACGAAGAGCGCCTCCTATCTTGCGACGAAATGTGTGCAGCGCAGAGCAGCTATTAGAGTCACACAAGCAGCAGTATCCAACAGCGGTTGAGAAGGCAGAACCGAGGAAGAACCAATATTACATCGTCAACAACTAACAACCATCTTCGCCGCCGGTGGTTTCCACCTGCGGATATGGCCTTCAAGCAACTCAGCAGTTCTCAGCGGTATACCTGAAGCAGACCGAGAGCGGGAATTACCAATTGAATTGAACAACACCTGCACCATAAAGGCCCTCAGCATCCACTGGCAGCCGTGCAGCGACGAGTTCCAGTTTACCTACGCACCGATCAAGACCTCTCATCCCACTAAACGAAGCATGTTTTCACAAATCGCCAGCATCTTTGACCCGCTCGGTCTGTTAGCTCCAATACCGTCAAGGCGAAGCTGATCATGCAACAATTGTGGGAGCTGAGGGTGGACTGGGATGAAACTCTCCCCGGTGAGTTTGTTCAAATTTGGTTGTCGATCGTGCAAATTCTTTCCGATCTCCAATACTTGCAGGGACCTCGTCAAGTGATCGACATTCAAGGCGCAATGCGCGTTCATCTGCATCCGATTCATGGTGGAGCAACGCGATGGAAGTCCTTCGTTGCTAATCGGATGACAGGGTGATCTCTACCCATCTACCTGCTATCAACTGGCAACACGTCGACACACACAACAACCCAGCTGATCTGATTTCCCGTGGCGCACCACCTGACCAAATCATCAACAATCTTCTTTGGTGGAACGATCCCGAGTGGACTGTGCCCGGCAGCACTCATCCCTTTCGCTCTATTCCCAGTCTCGATCTCAACCATCAGCGACAAGTGTAGATAGACCAACGTTCGGCAGCAGTGAAGTATCTAGTAGTCTACGAAAACTCATTTCTCGATGCAATGCTAGCTAGGTACTATCCAAATCTCCAACTCTTATTGCGAATTACCGCTCGAATGCTGCGTTTCCTACATCGAGAGTCTAGATCGACAAGACGTCTGACCCCGCAAGAAATCGACAGAGCCATGAGGATCTACGTACGACATGTCCAGTCCCAGCACTACTGGAAGGATAGCGACCAATTGAGTCAAGATCACGACGTCAGTCGTGGAAGCTCACTTCATCAACTGAAACCATTTCTGGATGCAAATCAGCTCCTCAGGGTGGGCGGTAGGTTGCAGAATTCGGAATTCAGCTACGACACGAAGCATTCGATTCTGTTACCCTACCACCCAACGTTCACTTCTCTTGTCCTTCATCACGAACATCATGAGCAGCTGCACTGTAGTCCACAATCATTGCTAGCTGCGGTACGACAAAAGTTTCGGATTGTTCGTGGAACGAGTGCTGCCCGCAAGACATGTCGCGCTTGCATCAAATGTGCTCGAGCGAGACCCGCACAATTACACCAGCTGATGGGTCAGCTACCTGCAGATCGTGTAAAGCCGAATCCACCGTTCTCAATTACCGGTACCGATTATGCTGGACCGATCAACGTCGTTAGTCGACGGACGCGTGGTGCTGTACCGACGAAAGGATACATCGCGTTGTTCGTCTGTTTTTGTACCCGAGCAGAAGGGCATACCTTACAAATACCATGCGAAGGGCAACATGTGCTCTAATACCCAAAATTATTATTATTGCGTTATTCTACAAAATGTTATGAGAACATCATAATAACATTTGGAGGTATTTGAGCAGAGTTTGGTATTGATGTAGTATTTGTTGGTTTAGCAGTGAAAATAACCGAATAACAGGATTTGCTATTGAATTATGAAGTCATTGAACAAATGAAACATTTAATAACAAGAAATGTCATTAGTTTGCTATTCAATAACTTTAGGATAACAAATACAGCACTTGAAATTTTAGGTATGCATTCATTATTGAAATAACAAGACTTGTTATCTTCTAGGTGTTATTTATACAAAATTTTGGTATTCGTTTTTGTTATTTTGCCTCTTATTACCACCTAATGAAAGGCATATCAAGGTATTCTAGTATTTAAGATAAATACCTTGATATGTTATTCTCTTGTTATTTTCTTCTGCTCGGGTACTCGAGCTGTTCATCTCGAAGCAGTGTCGGACCTTAGCACCCCAAGTAACATTTTAAGTTTTGTTCGGCTCTACAAGAGATCTTCATGACCAATTCTATAAAACTTGCAATAAAACTGAATCATACATCAAAACCTCTTGATAACCTCTTTAAGAGCATCTTCCGGCTAAGTGGACCACTCTCGGAGAGGTTTTACAAACCGCATTAAGAGTAGCAATAAACCCATTTTAAAACCTAGTTGAAAAATTCTCGATTGTTGTTGTTGTTTTTTTTTTCAACAAAAACTATGACAGCTCAAGATGCAGAGAAGCTTCTTCGATGGTACGTAAAGTTCAGGAGAATACATCATTCGTTAGTAGTAAGCGATTATTTCAAAGCAATATTTCAATAGTTGTTGTGCTGGTAGACTGATGCACATTCGAATTTACCGTGAATATTGGGGTTGCAGAATCATAAAATTAATGCGCTTCGAAAATAGTGAATATTTTCATCTTGGAATGAAATAAATCAATTTGTGAATTTAGTAAAACTATGTCGAATCACAAGAAAACTCAGCAGAGAAAGTTTATTTATGTGAGCATTTTATGGAAATGGTGGCAAACTATCATTTCATTGCTAATTTGAGCAAAATGAACTATTTTCCATTCACGTTAGCTAATTTTTCAATATGGCGACAACCATAATCAGCGAAAATGAAACGAAAGCAAGTTTACTGTCGTAGTTCTGCTTTTCCACCAACAGATGTCGTTACTAATCGAACGAATCGCCATCTGTTGAGAGTTTTAACAGTTTTATTGTGGTAATAATGATTACCAGAAGGTTTACAAATCGGAAAGTTTTGTTTACTCTTAAAATCTGTCTTTATGGATATCTTCAAGTGTACTATAAAAAAATTTATCAATGGTTTTCATAAAAGCAGTCATAAAACTTTGAGTTTTAATTATTGCTGTAATAAAACCCTAATAAAAATCAAAGAAAACCAATCAGCAATGAAATTGTTACTTGGGACATGTGCTGGGTTGCCGACTAAAGTTTACTCCGACAACGCAGCTAATCTACGTGGAGCAGCAAAACGATACCATGAGCTCTACGAACAGATCCACGCGTTCATTCCCGCTCGGACGCCTCACCACGGCAGACTCTGAAAAGCGGGGATAAAGGTGGCGAAAGGTTTTTTGAGCAAATTTGGCGACAATGCTCGGTTCACCTTCGAAGAATTGAGTTCCATTCTTGCACAGGTAGCAGCCTGTATGAATTCTCGACCGATCGCTGCTCTCTCCGATGACCCCAACGAAGCTCAAGCTCACACGCCGGTGCATTTTCTCATCGAACGACCATTAAATTCCGTACCCGAGATCAACCAGTTGGAACGCCGCGTCGTCGGATCCTTAAACAGATGGGAATTCGTTCAATGAACCGTACAAGAATTTCGTGTAAGGTGGCAGTCGGAGTACGTACTGTCACTTCAACGTACAGGGGACAGACAAAATGATCGGGACAGGCAAAATTTTCACTTTTCCAAAAATGTTCAACTAGCTGTAACTTTTCGAAAAGTGCATCAAATATTCTCAAATTTTCACTGTAAGTTCATCAACTAATTGTGCATCAGTGGACAAAATTTGGGAAAGATCGGGCTATTCTACACGAAATTAAAATCATTCTAGAAATAGGTTTAATTACACTAGTTTACAGCATTTTTGAACTCGGTAAGCTGACGATCGTTTTTGGTGCAGAATCAAGCCCTGAGTTCGAAAACGCGAAGGAAAAAAAATACAGTAGAGCGGAAAATTTTTCGACTTTCCATACAAGGTTGATGATTTGAAATCGATTTTTGTTCTATTTTTAAGCAAAGTCGCTCACTTCACACGTCTCATTCTCCGTAACCAATGCTTCGATTGAGCTGAATTTTTTACTGTAACTGTAATAATTTTTAAATTGTTTTTCACTTATTAAAAAAAATACATTTCTTCATATATTTTGGGAAATTTTGCTAAAATTTGAGGAGATCGTCCCCAAAACTCACCTATATCTTGAATTTCATCAATCTGACGCAAAACGTCCATTCAGATGATCGAATGGTATTATATTCAGCTTTTAATTTATGGAAAAAGATTTGGAATTGGTTGAACAAAACGCAAGATATTTGAATTTTAATAAATTCCATATTTTAAAAAGTTGTAAAACTCGATATAGAGCTAAAACTCAAAAACTGTTCTACTTTAAATTTTTTGAAGCACGGTTTCGAAATCAGCGCTAAATTATGCTTCAAAAATTTTGGTCGTTGACAGAAGTTCACGACTTTCGTTTTATTTTGTAAACTAGTGTTATTCGATAGCCAACTTTGAGCTGCTATAACTCCGGATTCAATGAACCGAATGCAATGAATTTTTTACCATTTAAGACTTATATAATGAGCTCTGAAAAACGTTTGACACAACTTTAAATCATTAACAAGAGAAAAAGTTAAAGCGATTTTAATTAATTATTGATTTTTTAGTAAAATGGTCTATTTTTAATATTCATCCCAAAACTTTTTATATTAATTGAAGGCTATGTTGTTACTTTCCTTCAAAACATATTTATATTAAAGACAATTAGAGGGAATTTAAATAAACTATAATTAGCATCTTGAATTTTGAAACAATGTTGAAGTTTTAGGAAATTTTGTGTTTTTTCTAGGAAAATAAACTAATCGTAATAACTTTCTTCCGTATAAAGAATTTTAAGTTGTGACAAAAGTTTCTCAAAGTTCATTATATAAGTCTAAAATAGTCAAAATTTCATTGCATTCAGTTCATTGAATCCGGAGATATAACAGCTCAAAGTTGGCTATCGGATAATTATACCTTTTTTTTTAAGAATGTTTATAACTTCGTGCAGAATAGCCCGATCTTTCCCAAATGTTGTGCACTGATACACAACTAGTTGATCAACTTACAGTGAAAATTTGAAAATATTTGATGCACGTTTCGAAAAGTTATAGCGAGTTGAACATTTTTTGAAAAGTAAAAATTTTGCCTGTCCCGATCATTTTGTCTATCCCCTGTATGACAAAGTGGCAGCGATCACCTTCGAACATTTTGATAGGAGATTTCGTATTGTTAGTTGCGGAAAACGAAAAATCCAAGCAATGGCCGATGGGCCGCGTCGTAGAAGTTTTCCCTGAACATGATGGTCACATCAGGCTACCCAAGTAACCACAAGCATTATATAATTGCACAAATTAGACTGAATATCAACCTTTGCAATGCGAAATGCAGTAATTCCACACTTGTCATGCAATAATCCTTTAGATTGGCATTATCAATGTAATGATGCATTACATTTTTCTTTACATTAGGGTGTATTTATTGCTGATATACGTTAATTCAATAATTCAACACTGCAAAAACTGTATAAATGCAATGTACAAACTAGCAAAGGTTGCTCTAACAATACAATTATAAAAGCTTGACTCTAATGGTAAACAAATGTAATCAAGAAGAGTGAATAACTTTACTCTAGCGGTCATCAATACGTCTGGTTCGACTCCCGACCAACTTAATCACCGATTGAACCACCGATCGACGACTTTTTTCAGAAAAACCTTTTAAGAGATTACCTTTTCTCTTTTCTATTGGCTGCTATCACATGCCAATAATGATGGAAACCACAATTAGCATGTGATCAGTATGCGGAAGGTTTTTTAATTTTCTTATATTGAATGAATATTAGACCGATGCAAATTTTGAAATTTTCGCTCCCCTAGGCTTAAACGATGGCAATTTGGGTTCTGATGATCCTACCAAAATTTGAAATTATTCGGATCAAATTTGACTGTAGTATTTTTCTATGAAGTCCTAAAAATCAAACCAATATTGATTCATATAGCTTACATTGCCATCTATCACAGTGCCGAAGACACATGGCACGTAAAACCTATAGAAAAATTGTTATTCAATATAATTTGATTTTAAATCTTTAGCAATGATATTGCTGTGTGCGTTCAAGATGCAAACGGTGCCCAAATGCGCTTCAAACGCGGTAACACATGTTACCAAAGGCAACGTAGCAACCATAGCCAATATCACCGCCAACCTAGGAATCGAAAGCTCTCACTGACATCGGGTTACTTGTTAGAGAATCTTACCGCATTTGGTGCTCCCGCATTTGATATTTGCATTTTGAATGCACATAGCAATATTTCATTTTACTTCTTGGGAACACTGCGGGAGGAAAATCCTGCTCAGTAGGCCAAATGAAAATTTTGCAATGAAAAATGTCAACATGGAAATGCAAAGGCTTAAGACAACAACAACTACAGCAGCACCAATTTTGTTCGTGCTCATAAATTGAGCAAAAAATAACCAGCTGAAGACAAAAAGTCGTGAACTACCTGAGAGGATATTCTTCTACCATCAGATAATATGGAATCCAATACGATAGTGTTGAACCGGACCAATTAACTGCTAATGTTCGGCAACTCAAAACATCTTTCATCCAAATGTTCACGGCCATCATGCTATTAGTTACTGATATGATATGATATTGTCGTAGCGGAACTTTTTCGGCAGTTTTGTGCTCTTCGTCATGTTTTTTTAAACCCGCTGAACTCAGAGCTGGCCTCAAATCCTTTCCAATCAAGCTGAATTGCATGACCAAGTTTGAAGCAATTTGGTCGACAAAACGCTCCATGACTGAGCGAACAAACCTGTCGATAATACCCTTAGTCACCCTTTACGAAGCTCCAGATAATTTAAAATCGGTTCCGGTTTGGCCAGAAGAATATGTTCATAGCCTTATAAATATATTAACTAAATAACGTGAAGTGGAGTGCAGGGATCCCTAACCACAGACGAACTGATACATATAGTTTATTTTAATTTTCCCAGAAAATGTCTCAATCATCCCCAAAAATGTCTTTCCAATGCCATGCTGAACCCTACCTTCCAATAACAGGATGAAGTTACAGTTCATGGTGATGGTGATCGAATCTAGTAAGATAGTGACTTGATTTGTTTTTCTATTTGTCCCTTCGGGGATTGGTACAGCAAAAGATGATGTGGCCAGGAATCTACGTTGCTGCGCGAAACACAATTTCAGGAAATCACAGGCAAAAAAGTCGTTTGTTAGCATTTCACCTTCATCGGTTCCACTTCTGGTGCAGCCCATTCTGTTTTCGTTTTGACACATTGCATTGCACAAGTGTCCTTGCCTACTAGGCAAAATTTTCATCTCGCAGTGTTCCCAAAACGGAAAGTAAAGCATCATTACTAAAGATTCAAGATCAAATTTTATTGAATAACAATTTTTCTATACGATTTACGTGTCATGTGTCTTCGGAACTTTGATAGATGGCAATGTAAGCTATATGAATCAATATCGTTTTGATTTTTAGGACATCATTGAAAAATGCCACAGCCTGTGCAAATGAAAGATTAGATTTCTCATAGTAATTTCCATACAAACTTTAAATGGCGTGTGCTCAGTCAAATTTGATCCGAATAATTTCAAATTTTGGTAGGATGATCAGAATCCAAATTGCCATCGTTTAAGCCTAGGGGAGCGAAAATTTCAAAATTTGCATCGGTCTAATGAATATATTCTAAAATGCATTATGTATTTATCAGTGATTATCAGAATGTGATTACAGGGACTCTATTACATATGACATAGTCGTTTTGCCCTCTACTGCAATGATTGAGACAGAAGAACAGTCTCCTTTTAGTTAATGAAATATCTGTTGTTATCACTGCAGCAGAAACGGTCCAAGGATCCAGCGCGTATGGAACTCATCTAGCGGTCTTCAACAATTCTGGTTCGACTCCTGACCCGGCGACAAAAAATAATGGTCAAAACAGTCATGTGTGAGCGCATTAATACCGCCGATAATGAAGCGGTGCTCGGTGTCGTGTTGCACGTATTTAGCATGTGTAAATGCAAATGTAAAACACATGCATTTATGTTACTTTAGCAATGGCTGTCAACGTGCTGCAATATGTTGCATTAATTTGATTTTAGTGGAGCCCTTTTCGACTTTAATATTGCTTCAATGAGGCGTTTAAAGTAATGCAGCATTATATTCACAGTTTTAAATATAAGTATATAGCAAAATTGATGCACTTATATACGTCTTCGTGGTTACTTGGGTAGTTTCTACCAAAACCGCCAATGGTACAGTGACCCCACACCGATGAATCACCTTAATTTTGCACACTATTTATGAATCACCATGTTGATCAAATGAGTGATCCATAAACTGTGGGCATTTTTGCCGATTCATAAATTGTGGGGTCACTGTACTACCCGACGAAATGTTCGACGAATTCGACGAATGCCACTAGAGGACGACGAATATGTTCCAGGCCGGAACGGAGCAGAAATTCCTCGAGGTAATTTGGTGGGCGGATTATGTTGTAGCGGAATTTGAGGACGTCGCCTTCGTAGTTCGTGGCAAACATGAAACCAAACTATTTCTCTATTGAATTTCCAAAATTTCTTTCTCTCTACCTCAATACGATAACATGCCTCTATTGAAATGTAGCAGCCAATTGTTTTCGATTGGAAATGCACTTTGTATAGAAGAAGCCGTTGAAATACATACCAGTTCAGTTGAAATTGTAAACCTAAACCGTCTCCCCATCTGTTAAAATTCCCCTGGCTCGCTGGCTTTTTTTTTGACCTCACGGAAACAGCAACAACCATTGTAATGTGTTTAGTAGTGAGAGAGTAGTCCTGCACACTTAAAACATATTCTTGAGCTCGGCAGAAAAAAAATGCTGATTTGAAACGGCAAATCCAGATTTTACTGATAGTTCAGCAAACAACACGTTTTTGCCGAGACTGTCCAATATGCTTTGCCGAAATATCAGCAAATTGCTCGAAAACTAGAAAAACTGACAGCATTTTTTTGCAGATTTCATCGGTAAACACAGATTTTACTGAAATCAGCAATCGAGATTACCGAAAAATCAGCAATCATCTCGTCTATTGCCGAATTTCGGCGAAAGAACTGTCACTTTTGCAGCCGCCTGTCTCAGCAAAAAAAATACCAAAACAAACCAGTGACACGTAATGACGAAGGTGCTCTTTCGAGCGATAAAAAAGTGAAGATATGTGAAATCTTTCTGTAAGTAATAATTGCTATTACTTTCATATTCAATCTATTACAGATTAGCAAATACACCTATTGATGCCGTTCTTCGAGGAGCAGTTCGAGTCTGTGGAGCTGATAGAATCTGGGAAGCAATGCGTAATTCGAATACTATGCAAGAAAAAAAAAATTTCTATTGGTTTTTCATGCGGGTTCATAATCTTCATTTTATAATTAACAATTTTTCTCTCATTTACAAACAAAAACAAAACAAATTGCCGAGATTCAGCAAATCCATTTGTACTGGAAATAATTTTGCCGAGATTCAGCAAATATATTTGCTGATATTCTATTCTATTCTATTCTATTCTAGCGCTTGCACAGCCAGTATTGAAAAGCATCCTGGAAATACCAAAATTTCTTCCGGTATTTTCTTGTCAGCATTAATATTTGCAGCATATCAGCGATATGACACAAATATTAAAATGGCCAGGCCCACTGTGCAGACTAACTGGTTTTGAGGAAATTCAAAAATATACGGCAATCAGATTATCCACGTATGAATAGTATGATTAACGTAATGTTTCGAATTTGGTAAAGGAAGAAACGGGGACAACCGTACCAACCGTTTCATTTCAAGGGAATGGATTGTGTACACAGCATCGTTGGAAGTGGCGTCGCTAAGAAGGTTAATGCACACTCCTTTCTGGCTGGTGGTTCTTCTCCTGGGATGGGATACAGGTATTTTGGCCATATAAAGCCTGTATCCGAAATAATCGGGACACAGAAGTACGGTAAAATTGGCCAAATATTTGACTGAGAATTCTTTGGTGTATGTTTATTATTTGTGCCAAATTTCATAAAAATCGATGCATTACTTTTAACTGTGGATGAAAAACAAACAGACGTGGTTTTGAGCATTTTGTACAATCATAACCAATTTTCATTCGCATAATAGATGGTTCTTTTACGCTACAGTTCAAAGTTCTGTGATGATTATTATGAAATTTCGTTAGCAGTTATGATACTTATAGAGACACTTTCTTGCAAAATTTCATTAACTTTGATGCATTGGTTTGAAAGCTACTGGTGTTGAAAGGGGTGAGTGTTAGTGAAAATGTTTCGTGTTTTTCATGTGCGATATTTGCCTATTCATAACTTTAGAATTTCTTTGCCAATTTTCATGAAATATTCACAGAAGGTAGTTGATTATGTGTATATGATGTCTGCAAAAGTTGATGATTATTGGTATAGTACTTTCAATAGTACAATCGAAACAATAAAGGGTGCTGACTAATCGCTGTCTGAGGGGCTAAAATGACGTTCAGTCTCAATACATGTTTCGAATATAAAATTGTTGATAGTACATCGATTTTTTTTTTAAATTTTGCCTATGCAACAAATGTAGATTGAGAGGTTTGTGCTCAAAATTTTAGCCATTTCCTTTGACAAATTCAAAAGTTTCAGCGCTGACAAGCAAAACTAGGAGCTGTACAAAATTCAATGTCGCACATTCTACTCTTTTATTGCTACAACAAAAAGTACTGCACTGATTAACATGAAATTTTGTAGGTGAAATTAACACACATTAAGATGTTATTGGGCCAAATTTGAGCAACTTTAATGTATCTATTGCAGAGTTACAGCTGTATTTCTGTGTCCCGATTATTGCGGATACAGACTTTATCCTGGCTATAAAGCCTAGGCTAGAGCGCCTTTGCTCGCTCTCTGAAACGAGATTGAAAAGAAAAACCTACACACGCACTATACGAAAGTTTGAACATTTTTAACGGTATGACCTCTACATAGGATAGCTGCAGTGTCGTTAGATTCAATCAACGATAACAAAATGATTTAAATTGAAAACAATGCAAAACAATTTGAGTTGTATGAAATTGGATTGAATGCTTGATGCTGTAATTATTTGATTTAGTTCTCAAACATATTCTGTCACTGTTAAGCTGTGTATTGACTAAAAGACAACATGACGTACCGTAGAACCAACATTTCAAGGTTTCAGTAATACGGTATCCAAGACTAAAGCTTAATATACAATGTTCCAATTGGAACACACTCACCGGATTTATCAGCTACTGAAACCTCGAACCGCTTCAAACAAGCTGTCATGTATAATGTTTGAATCGCGATCAGTTCTTCCACCTCATCCTTTTTAATGTCCTGATTCCTTCGGTCCTGGTCACAGCAAGATTATCTACCTCGTAACCACGTTCTTGCAGCAGCTTAACATGAGCGTGACTAAACCGCATTCATACGAAGTAATGCCCAAAATCTTGCGAACAGCAGTGGCTGAGTGTATCTTCCGACTGCTTCTCTCCAACCTGCCATTTCAGAGTCCTTTTTTTTTGTCTAATTCACGTTTTTGATGCCCATTTGTCCGATTTTGCACTAGTTTCCGCTCGCTGGTTGAACTGGATTTTTCAATTTTGGAATTGATGAGAAAAGCCGCTGTCAAATAATCCAAATATATTTGCTGATATTCTCGGCAAAAAATTGATAGCTGTCATTTTTGTGATTGTCGAGCTTTCGGCAAATCTAATTTTTGCTGAGATGTTTACCGAGATTCGGCGAAAAAAACTAAGTGTGTGGTTTTTACTTTTGTTGTAGAAGGCGGCATAAACCCGACACCCGGACCTTCGTGTTCGGGCGTCTGTTAAACAGTTTTTCTCCCCATGGTTAAGAAGAAGAAGAAGAAAAATAGACATCACATCAATTCGTCGAGATGAGTTGTTTGATATTTGTTTATTTGTTTATTTGTTTATTTATTTATACCTCATCTGACTTTACTCTTAATGAGGATTAAGATGGGGAAAAGCCCAAGGACATAAAAACCCCATATCTTTTCATGAAACATAATACAATATAACATAAAAGATCACATACAATCGAATATAAAAAAAAACATATTATATAACAATAGTCAAATGTTTAAAAAAAAAATAACTAATAAAATACTAATCAGCCAATTCTGCATCGTAAGGTTGTTGTAGCTGATTGTAAATCTTATCTGCTCACACATATTCCGCATGTTAAGGTAGTTGTTTAAGTCGGCTTTTGAATGTTGATATCGAGATAGAGAAGTCGAACAGATGATACACGTTGTTGAATTCGCGACACATCGCAGTAATGGGTTCGTTGAGTCCATAATCAGTTCTCCGAAATTCAGGCCTCAGCGGATCTCTTACACGCAAGCTAACTGATGGTGCATAAAAATCCAGCTTTTCCAGAATGTTCGGTGCATCATTTAATTCCAATAACAGTTTACCGACAAATGATGCTCTGAATGAGTTTCGTCGAAAGCTTAGCGTTTCCATACCAAGCAGACTGCAACGAATCTCGTATCCCGGTATGTTAGCAATATCATTCCATGGTAGTAATCTCAGAGCATATCTTGTGAATTTGGCCTGAATAGCTTCCATTCTCAAAATCCAGATATTCGTTTATGGACTCCACACAACACACGCTGTCTCAAGTGTTGAACGGACCAGCGAATAATAGAGCGATCGTAGGCTGAAAGGATCTGAAAATTCTCTTGTTGTTCGCATAATGAATCCCAAGTTTCTGTTGGCTCTCGAAATTATGTCGGAATAATGATTCCGGAATGTTAGATTAGCATCTAGAAGAACTCCGAGGTCCTTGACGACAGTTGCACGTGACAGCTGAGTACCACAGATTTGGTAATTCCATGTTATTGGCGTTTTTTTCCGGTTGAATGAAATGACTGTACATTTCTCTGCACTTAAAGTCATATGATTCCTAAGGCACCAGTCCTGGAACAGGTCAACCATCCGCTGCAGTTCAACACAATCTTCACGTTTCTTTATAACAAGATATATCTTCAGATCATCAGCATAAACTAAACGGTATCCACGTGGTAGCAGGCAGCAAATATCATTGAAGAATATTGAGAACAACAGTGGACCCAAGTTACTGCCTTGGGGTACACCAGAGTTGTTTGTGAAGCGATACGATTGTGCGTCACGTATTTTGACAGACAGGTACCGTAAACCGGGGTCAAATTGATCTCCGGGTCGAAATTGATCAGACGTTTTTCAGTTAGATCAAGCATACTTTACATAGTTTTCTTCCAAGTATCGTGATGTAGGAATTCTATACTTAACGATACATGTGACAAAACTATTTAAAACAAGTTTTATCTACCGGATAAACGTCTGATCAATTTCGACCCGGAGATCAATTTGACCCCGGTTTACGGTACCGATTTTTCAAGTAGGATGCGAGTCAACGGGTGAAGAACGGAGGAGCTCCTAATCGTTCTATCTTAGATATTAGAATAAGGTGATCAACTCGATCGAAAGCTGATTTAAGATCGGTGTAGACTGCATCAGTTTGATAGCCCTCTTCAATGTGTCTCAAGCAGTGTGATGTGAATTGAACCAAATTTGTGTCAATGGAACGACCCGGGAAAAATCCATGTTGGTCAGATGAAATGTAATACTTAAGGACTGTTCAATTTATAAAACGGACAACTTTACAAGGCTATAAAATGAAGACGCGTAGTTCAAATTTAATCACCCTTGCTTCGTTGTTCAGTACATCATGTTTCATTATAGTAGTAATTTTTGAATCGAATAAAAATAGTTTTAATTAATAGAAAATCGGCCAGGTGTTAAATGAGGGGAATTTTACTATTGCTGAAAATTGAAAATATATAAAAAAATACTGTTCACATATGGTATATCGTTTTAAATATCAGATAAGTATGTGCCATGCTGCAGCAGCATGAGTAATAAACATTCTGGTGAAGTTTAAACTCAATTGGAAAATTAGTTGTTGAAATATTAAAGTCTCAAGTGAGATTCGATTTTTTGATTAAAATTCAATTGTAATGCAAAAAGGACATGAAAATATTCAATAAACAATTTTTTTATGCATCCAGTCGAAAATAGGAATGATGTGGTTTCAAATGCAGAAAACTGCTTCTTAATAGCATTGCTGGTTTGGTTACTGTGCGCCATTACAGGCACAGTAATCAAAACAGTTTCATTCTTTGAAGGTTCTTCCAAATAACAATGCAACCTAATGCAAATTTTACATAACATTGATGTTGGAAATAAAAATTTTTACATCCAATTGTTATTAAATACGGTGTACAATAACATAGGATCAACTTTGTTGAAAATAAATAATAACACGATTCGCTAGAGTCGAAAATTTGCATCAATGGAGCAAAAAGAATGCAATTTTTTACAATGACCATCTTTATGGATTAATTTTTTTTATTAAGTATTTAATTAAAGAATTTTTTTGCTTCTGCATCATTCAGAAAACAATATTCCACTACTTTGGATAAATTCTTAGCCGAATCCGTTGTGCTATTGCATCACAGGACTTAAATAAATATTTTTTAATAATTTCTTTGTAAACAAGACAACTCACTTTATCAAGCTGAAGGCTAGCTTGGTGCATTATTACTAACCAACTATTGAGCTTTACCTTTAGTAGAATAGTATAACATTCCAATACATTAAAAACTTCATGAAAATATGCATGTTTAGTATGTGAAAAGTTATGTCGAATTTTGAGAAATGGGTTTTTATTGATGTTTTACGAAAATCGCTACAGCTACACAATAAAGAACATTTTGCTTGATGTTATATTTTTCCTACATTTGAGAATAGCTATAGAAAGTTATGCAAAAAACTAATAATGATTTTATTGAAAAATAAAAAAGATATCGCACAAGCAAGTTGTCCGTTTTATAAATTGAACAGTCCTTAGAAGCAGAGAATAGAATATCGCCGACGAGAATTTCAAGTAGCTTCGACTCAGCACACAGTGAAGTAATTCCTCTGTAGTTTTTCACATCCCGCTTATCTCCTTTTTTGTACACAGGAAACATGTAGGACTCTTTCCATTTGGTGGGAAAGGTGGATTCTGCGATTGACCTATTGCATATGATGGTGAGTGGGACACATAAAGATGCAGCGCACTTCCGTAGTATGATTGAGGGTATACCGTCAGGACCTGCTGTAGATGATGACTTCAATTTATTCAGCGCCTTAAGCACTTCATTTCAGAAAAACGGAAACTTTCGATGGATAGAACATCACTGGGGACATCAACCAACGCGTTACTGATTAAATGCACAGGAACAGGCTCTTTTTGAAAAACACTTGAAAAGTGTTTAGCGAAGTGGTTGCACATGTCATCACCAGATTCAGCTAATTCCTCGTCAAGAAATACAGTTGTTGGTAAGCCAGCTTCTTTTCTTTCAGCATTCATAAAAGACCAGAACAGTTTCGGGTTGCGCTTCATGTTTGACTCAATCCGTTTGGTGTACCGAGCATGTAGAGTTGTATTGTAAAATCTGTATCTGTTACTGGCAATGCTAAAAGCCCGCTTGTTCTCCAGTGTTCTCATGTTTGTGTATCTTCTGAGTGTAGTAGATCTACGACGTTTTTACTGGCGCAAGTGACCATTCGACCATGGAGGCTTTCTTTGTGGTCGAGGAGCTGGGACGTGATGAAGAAATAGCTGATTTAGATTATCAGTGAAGAATCCTACCGCACTGTCCACATCAGGAGCGCTGAGTAGCGGAGTCCAGTCAATTTGAGAAATTGCGTGATTTAGAGTAATGAAATTAGCTTTGTGAAAGTCAAATTCGTTGAACGGTTCTGCTTCTTCGAATTGTGTGGGACGATTGCAAGTTGGTGACGTACCCAACGCTGGATGGTAAAGGTCTTCCTCTAGCAATGGATCGACTGCTCTGACAACAAAACATGTTCGAACCAACTCTGAATTCACAAGAATCAGGTCCAAAATTCGCTCGTAATGGTTTTTAGTGTGATTCAGCTGCTTCATATCCAACAATGAAAATCCGTCCAAAAGACAGCTGCTGCCTTGTGAGAAGCTGGAGCTTGTAGGATCAGCATACAAATAGCCAGATGAAGAACGTTTCCACGAAATGTCCTTTTGGTTGAAATCTCCCAGGAGAAGGTGACAATCACCGGGCTTCAGTGAGTTCATAATATTCGAAGCAGATTCTAGATGTTTTTCGATGACGCTGACATCGTTTGCGATTTCCGGCGAAATGTAAACAGCACCAATTGAGATCACGTTTCCGAAAATAAAGATATTAACCCAAAGATCCCCCAGGGTTCATGTCTAAGCCCCCTTCTTTACAATTTTTATGTTAGAGACATAGATGATTGTCTCATGGAAAATTGCACGTTAAGACAGCTTGCGGATGACTGTGTTGTTTCTATAACGGGATCAATAGCAGTCGATCTGCAAGGACCACTACAGGACAATTTGTCTACTTGAGCTCTCAAGCCAAGGAGAATACATTTTACTAAGGTTGCGCAGATAAACATTGCAAACCACTGGTTGTCTCTTCCATTCTTCTGGTGTTCTTATGGAACTGAAATAGTGACGTCACTATTTTAGTTACATAAGAACACCAGAAGAGTGGAAGAGACAACCAGTGGTTTGCAATGTTTATCTGCGCCACCTTAGTAAAATGTATTCTCCTTGCTCTCAAGCAGGGTATCGAATTCTCTCCGGAGAAAACTGAGATGGTTGTCTTTTCTAAAAAACACAAACCGGCAAAGTTTCCGCTCCATCTGATGGGTAAGACAATCACTCATAGCATGTCTTCTCAATATCTCGGCGTCTGGTTCGACTCCAAATGCACCTGGGGGAAGCACATTGTGTATCTGATACAGAAATGCTAAAAGCGAATCAACTTTATGCGAACTATTACCGGAACATGGTGGGGAGCACATCCGGAAGATCTGATCAGGCTGTACCAAACAACCATTCTGTCGGTTTTAGAATACGGTAGCTTCTGTTTTCAATCCGCGGCGAAAACACACTTGCTGAAGCTTCAACGGGTTCAGTACCGTTGTCTTCGGATCGCGTTAGGTTGCATGAACTCAACTCACACTATGAGTTTAGAGGTACTCGCTGGTGTACAGCCTCTGACAGACCGCTTTGCGGAGTTATCGTTCCGGTTCCTCATCCGATGCGAGGTTGTGAATCCATTGGTCATAGAAAATTTCGAAAAGCTGCTCGAACAGAACCCTCAAACTCGTTTTATGAGTGTGTACTACTGGTACATGACGCTGGAGGTAAGCCCATCTCCGGTTAACACCAATCGTGACAACTTCTCAAACTTCGACAGCTCCTCAGTGGATTTTGATCTCTCTATGAAGGATGAGATCACCGGTATTCCGGAATCTTTTCGTTCCGTAGGTATTCCACAGATTTTTGCAAGGAAGTTCGGGCATGTTCAAGGGCGTAGCCAGCTTTTCGGCCAGAGGGGGGCGAGCATCCTTAAACTGGAAACCACTTTGCAGTAACAAGGAGTTCAAATACTTCATCATTTAAAAAATAAAAGTGAAGTATGAAATATGGGTGATTAACAGGAATGGTTCAATGGAAGAATCATATATGATTATAATCCTGAGGAATTCCTCAAGATATTGCTTCAGGAATATCTTAACAAATTCCATCATGAATTTGAATTTATCCAGCAGTTTCTCCAGAAATTTCTTTAATATTTTTCCAGGTAATTTTAATGTAGATATTCCAGAAGAAATCACCTTCGGAAAACTTGCAGTAATTCCGTTGCGAATACTTTCAGAAATTTCTTCAATAATTCCTCAAGAAGTTTTATTACGAATTTTACCATGCATTCTTTTGAGAATTTCCCAAGTAATTCTTTACCAATATTATTCTTAATTCCACCAGAAATCCGTTTGAGAAGCTCCGGAAAATACTTTAAGAAATTCTCCGGGAATTCTTTCAATAATTCCAATCAAACTAAGATTCTTTTCCTTGAGGAATACCCTAAAAAAAATTTGGAGAAATTTCTTCGAAAAATCCTTTAATGAGTTCCTTTGGAATTACGGGAATTCCTTCGGAAATTCCTGGAGGAATATCTTTGGAAGTTGCTAGAGGAATGCATTCGGAAATTTTTAAAGGAATCAATTAAAAATAATTTCAGGAATTTATTTCGAAAATCCATGAGGAATTCCACCTGAAATTCCTTGACAAATTCTTCAGAAATTTCATGAGGAATTCCTTCATTTCTAAAGCTCCTTGAGGAATTCCATAAGACATTCCTTCGAGAGTTCACCTACGATTCCCTTTAGAAGATTCTTCGAGAATTCCTTGAGGAATTCCTTTGAAATAGATTTAGAATATTCCTTGAGGAACTCCTTCAAAGTTTTCGTGAGGAGATCTTCCGAAAATTCCCTGAGGGATGCCTTCAAAAATTCTTGGAGGAATTCATCCGGAAATTTCTGTGAGAATTCCTTCCCAAATTCCTGAAGCAATTCTTTCGAAAATATTGGAAAAAAATCACTAAAAGTCTCTTGAGATATCCCTTCTGAAATTCCATAAGGTATTTCTTTAAAAATCTTTCAAAACTTCCTTGAAAAAATATTTCGAATATTCCTGAAGAAATGCTTTTTGTGATTTTTTATTTCCTAGAGGAACTCATTCGGAAATTCTTTGAAGAGTTCCTTCAAAAATACCTTGATAAGGAAAATTCGGAAATTGTTAAAGGAGTTCGTTTGGATTTTCTTTTTGACAAATGTCTGAAATGTCTTATGGAATACCTTCGGAAATTTTGTGAGAAATTGTTTGATAAGTTCGTTGAGGATTTTTTTCGGTTTTTTTTTTTATAAATCTTTACGAAATTCCTCAAGGAATTCCAGCGAAAGATCCTTGAGAAGTTTCGTCGGAAATTCCTCAAGAAATTCCTTCAAAAATGTACTGCGAAACTCCTATGAAAACTTGAGAAACTTCTTCAAAAATTCCTTCAGAAACACGTTTAGGTATTATGTGAGAAAATCCTAAGGAAATTTTTTGAGGACAACCGTCAACAATTTTTGGAGGAATTCATTCGGAAATTTTTGGAGGTATTTCAAAGCAAATCCATAAGAAATTTCTTTGGAAATTCCGGGAGGGATTTCTTTGGAAATTCGAAGAGGAATTCCTTCGGAAATTCAGGAGAAAATCCTTTGAAAATTCCAGGAGAAATTCCTTTGAAAATTCCTGGAGGAATTTCTTCGGAAATTCCTGGAGTAATTCCTTCGGAAATACCTGAAGAAATTCCTTCCTGAAATTTCTGGAGGAATTCCTTCGGAAATTTATGGAGGAATTCCTTCAGAAAATCCTTGAGCGATTCCTTCGCAAAAGTCCTGGAGGAAATCCTTCTGAAATTTATGAAGGAACTCCTTCGGAAATTCGTGAAGGAATTCTTGGAGAAATTCCTTCGAAAATTCCTGGTGGAATTCCTTCGGACATTCACGAAAGAATTCCTTCGGAAATTCCGGCAGAACTCCTTTGAAATTTCCAGGTGAAATTCCTTTGAAAATCCCTGGAGGAATTCCTTCTGAAATTTATGGAGGAACTCCTTCGGAAATTCATGAAGGAATTCTTGGAGAAATTCTTTCGAAAATTCCTGGTGGAATTCCTTCGGACATTCGCGAAAGAATTCCTTCGGAAATTCCGGCAGGAACTCCTTTGAAAATTCCAGGTGAAATTCCTTTGAAAATCCGTGGAGGAATTCCACCGGAAATTACTGCAGGAATTCCCTCGGAAATTCCAGGAGGGATTCCTTCGGAAATTGCTGGAAGATTTCCTTCGGAAATTCCAGGAGGAATTCCTTCGCAAATTGCAGAAGGAATTTCTTTGAAAATTCCTGGAGGATCTTCTCCGGAAATTTCTGAAGTAATTCATCCGGAAATTCATGGAGGAATTTCTCAGGAAATTCCTGAAGGAATTCCTTTGAAAATTTGTGGAGGAATTTCTTCAGAAATTCGTGAATGAATTCTTTCGGAAAATTTCTGGAGCAATTCCTTCGGAAATTCATGGAGAAATTCCTTCGGTATTTCCTGGAGGAATTCCTCCGGAAATTTCTCAAGGAATTTCTTCGATAATTCGTGGAGGGATTGCGTCGGAAAATTTCTGGAGGAATTCCTTTGAAAATTCATGTAAGAATTCCTTCGGAAAATTCTTTAGAAATTCCTTCGCAAAATTCCTGGAGGAATTCATTCGGAAATTCATAGAGGAATCCCTTCGGACATTCATGGAGGAATTCCTTCGGAAATTCCAGGAGGACATCCTTTAAAAATTCCAAGAGTAATTCCTTTGAAAATTCCTAGAAGAATTTCTTCGGAAATTCGTAGAGGAATCCCGTCGGAAAATTTCTGGAGGAATTCCTTCATGGAGGGATTTCATCGGACATTCATGAAGGAATTCCTTAGGAAATTTCAGGAGGAAATCCTTTGAAAATTCCAAGAGGAATTCCCTTGAAAATTCCTGGAACAATTCCTTTGGAAATTCCTGGAGGAATTCCTCCGGGATTTCCTAGAGTAATTCCTCCAGAAATTTGTGGAGGAATTTTTCCGAAATTTCCTGGAGGAATTTCTCCGGAAGTTCCTGGAGGATTTCCCTCCGAAATTCCTGGAGGAATTGCCACGTAAATTCCTGGAGGAATTCTCTCGGAAACACATGGAGGAATTCATTCGGAAAATCCTGAAGGAATTTCTTTCACAAAATTCCTTGTGGAATAACATCGGAAATTCATGGAGAAATTCCTTTGGAAATTTCCAAAGGAATTTCTCCAGGAATTTCTGAAGGAATTCTTCCTGGAATTTCCAAAAAAAATCCTTCAGGAATTTCCAAAAGAGTTTCTCCAGGAATTTCCGAAGGAATTTCAAAGGAATTCCTCCAGGAATTTCCAATGGAATTCCTCCGGGAATTATAAGAAATTTCTCCAAGAATCTCCAAAGCAATCCCTCCAGGAATTTCCGAAATAATTGCTCTACGAATTTCAGAAGGAATGCATCCAAGAGATTCCGGAGGGATTTCTCCAGGAATTACCGAAGAAATTCCGAAGGAATTCCTGCAGGAATTTCCATGAATCTTCAAACGTATTCGTCCAGCAATTTCCGAAAGAATTCCGAATTTTCGAGAGAATTCCTCTTGGAATTTCCAAAAATAAAATCCAAAAAGACTTTCCGAAAAAAATTCTCCAGGAATATCCGAAGGAATACCTCTAGGAATTTCCGAAGGAATTCTTCCAGTAATTTCCGAAGAAATTATTCCAGCAATTTCCGAAGCAATTCCTCCTGCAATTTCCAAAGGAATTCGTCCAGTAGTTTCCGAAGGAATTCCTCCAGGAATCATAAAAAGCATTCCTCTAAGAAATTTGGAATGATTTTTTTCCAGGAATGTCCTAAGGAATTCGTTCAAGGATTTTCTCAGGAATTTCTCTATAGATTTCTGAAAGAATTCCTCCAGAAATTTCCGGAGGTATTCATCCAAGACTTTTCGAGGGAACTCCCCAAGGAATTTCCAAAGGAATTCCTCCAGAAATTTTCGAAGGAATTCGTTCAGGAATTTCCGAACGAATTCCTTCAGGAATTTCCGAAGGAATTCTTCTAGGAATTTGCGAAGGGATTCCTCCAAGAATTCTGAATATTTTTAAGGAATTCTTTCAGGATTTTTTGAAGGAATTGCTTCAGGAATTTCCGAAGCAATTCCTCCCGGAATTTCCGAAAGAATTCCTACAGGAATTCCTGAAGAAATTCATTCTGGAATTTCCGAATGAATTCCTCCAGGAATCTCCAAAGCAATTCGTCCAGCAATTTCCTCCAGTAATTTCCGAACGAAGTCCTTCACGAATTTCCGATGGAATTTCTCCAGAAATTTCAGAAGGAATTCTTCCAGGATTTTGCGAAGGGATTCCTCCAAGAATTTTGGAAGGAATTCCTCCAGGAATTTCCAATGGAATTCCTCCAGCAATTTCCGATGGAATTCCTTCAGAAATTTCCGAAAGAATTCCTCCAGGAGTTCCTAAAGTAATTTCTCCTGAAATTTCCGAATGAATTCCTCCGGGAATCTCCAAAGGAATTCGTCCAGCAATTTCCGAAAGAATTCCTCCCGAAATTTCTGAAAGAATTCCTCCAGGAATTTTTAAAAGAATTCCTAATGGAATTTCTGAAGCAATTCCTCCCGGAATTTCCGAAAGAATTCCTTCAGGATTTTCCGAAGGAATTCTGCTAGGAATTTCCGACGGTAATTCTCCAGGAATTTCCAAAAAAAAATCTAAAAAGAATTTCCGAAAAAATTCCTCCAGGAATTTCTGAAGGCATTCCTCCAGGAATTTCCGAAGGAATTCCTCCAGGAATTTCCAAAAGAATTGGTCCAGCAATTTCCGAAGGAATTCATCCAGTAATTGCCGAAGAAATTATTGCAGGAATTTCCGAAGGAATTCCTCCTGGAATTTCCAATGAAATTCGCCCAGCAATTTCCAAAGGGATTTCTTCCAGAATTTCCGAAAGAATTCCTCCAGGAATTCCTAAAGGAATTCCTCCTGGAATTCCAAAGGAATTCTTCCAGCAATTTCCGAAAGAATTCCTCCCGAATTTTCGATGGAAGTCCTCCTGGAATTTCCAAAAAAAATCCAAAAAGTATTTCCGAAAAAATTCCTCTACGACTTTCCGAAGGAATTCCTCCAGGACTTTCGGAAGGAATTCCTCCAGGAATTTTCAATGACATTCGTCCAGCAATTTCCGAAGGAATTCCTCCAGGGATTTCCAAAAGCATTCCTCCAGGAAGTTTGGAATTATTTTGTCCAGGAATTTCATAAGGAATTCACCTAAGGATTTCCTCACGAATTTCTCTATGGATTTCTGAAAAAATCCTCCACTAATCTCCGAAGGTATTCATCCAAGATTTTCCCAAGGAACTGTCCAAGGAATTTCCGAAAGAATTGCTCCAGGAATTTCCGAAGGAATTCCTTCAGGAATTTCCGATGACATTCTTTCAGGAATTTGCGAAGGGCTCCAGAAATTTTGGATGGAATTCCTTCAGGAATTTCTAAAGGAATTCCTCCAGGTATTTCCGAAAGAATACCCTTAGGAATTTTCGAAGGTTTGCAGGAATTCCTTCGGAAATTCTTGGAGGAATAAGAATTTCCGAAGGAATTCCTGCATACATTCAAAAAAATACGAGGATGCAGGAGAATTTTATTTTTACTAGTCAAAAACAGCTCTGATCATCTAAGTTTTTCAGTTAAGTTAGAATATAGTTGATCGGTGCCCCCCCCTGGCTACGCCCTTGGGCATGTTAGCGGGGCCAGACAGTTCTTCACAGATGGTTCCAAAACCGATGATTCGACTGGATTCGGTGTCTACAACGAATTTCATAGCGCCACCTTCATGCTTCAAAAGCCATGTTCGGTATACATTGCTGAGCTAGCGGCTATATACTACACCTTAGAGTACATTCGCACTCTTCCACCTGAGCACTACTTCATTTTTACCGACAGTCTAAGCTCTCTGGAGGCTGTTCGTTCAATGAAACCGATGAAGCACTCAGCGTACTTCCTAAAAGGAATACGCCAAGTTTTGAGTGCTTTGTCCAAACGCTCATATACTATCACCATAGCTTGGGTCCCCTCACATTGCTCAATTCCGGGCAATGAGAAAGCGGACTCTCTGGCTAAGGTGGGCGCTAGCGGAGGCGATATTTACGAGCGTCAAATCGCCTTCGACGAATTTTTTGCATTGGCCCGTCAGGAGACCTTGATCAGCTGGCAACACAAATGGAGAGATGGAGAGATGGGTAGATGGTTGCACTCCATCATTCCACAGGTGTCGAAGAAGCCATGGTTCAAAGGGTTGGATTTGAGCCGCGATTTCATTCGTGTAATGTGTCGGCTGATGTTCAAACACTATTTGTTGAATGCACATACCTTCCGTATTGGGCTCTCAGAAAGAAATCTCTGTGTCTGTGGCGTAGCTTACCAGGATATCGAACATGTCGTGTGGGGATGCAATGAGCATCGTGAGGTCAGATCTGAGCTGCATGAAACTCTCCGGGTCCGAGGAAAACAACAGAAACCCGTTAGAGAAGTGTTGGCAGGACTTGATTTGGAATACATGAACCTGATTTACCAGTTTTTGAAACGTGTTGATGTCAGAGTTTGATGTAGTACGTTCCTTGTTTTCGTTGTCCGCCTTTTGGTTTTGTTGTTCGCCCCTGTCTGTCGTCACCCCCCTTCCGTTTGTCCTCTTCTTGTCGTTTTCTACCGATAAAGTCCTTTCTTTTTGGTTCCGTTACAGATATGGACAATTTGTCCCATCAATGTTTTAGTATAAGTTAGCAAATAATTTAGTTTTAAACCCATAAATCCCTCCTTCCCAATTTTATTTTTTTTGTCAATCCCTAACCTCGAAACAGCCGCGAGTACTTCGGCTTCCCAAACTAACATAGCTTAAGGCAGTAATAAATTGTAAAATGTAAAATCATTGTAAAAAAAAAACAAAAGATTTCGGCTCAGTTATGCTCATGTGGCGCCCGAGCCTTCCAAATAAACGAATAAGTAAAAAACCCAAAGATGTTCAATCGATCTATCAATTGCAACCGAAGGCAAAGCTGAACTGAGACGATTTGTCACAGCTATAAGAACGCCACCGCCCCTCTTTTTTGAAGAGGTTATATGATATATATGATTCGGCCCTCCGAGCCTTCTATTAAAAATCTAATTTTTGGAGTGAACAGTAAGCCTTTTCATTTCACTGAGTTTATAAGAAAGGTAAAAAGTTAAGATAGCAAAAAATAGAAAAAATGAAGAGTTAGGAGCAAAGAAAAATAGGAAGAAGAATAGGCATAAGAAGAAGAAGAATGAACAAAACATATATTAGTTTTGTTGACCCACTACACATCACTACCAGAAAACGTTCAAATATCAAATAGACCATTGTAAATTACTTTGGCCACCTTGATTAACCCATTACCGCTTAGTGCAGCGCTACGCAGATTCTCATCTCGAATCGACCACCAACACCACACCGCCCGTTGCGGTGCTTTGCTGCCGGTCGCAGTGATTTACGGTTTTGGCGTGCGTTATCCAAACATGTCGGCGTGGATTATCGGGCGGGCCGCGTGCGCTCGTCTTTGTTTTCAAGTGATCAATATTATATTGATGGTAGGTACCAACCCCACACAGAGGGTAAAGCGATTAATCAAAATCAGTAAACCTGATTTTCGAACAAAAGAATCTCCTTTCCCTCGATTGAGAGACTGACTAGCTGTTTGCTTGATCGCGGGGTGCTGACTGTTGACGAAATAATTGGCTAATGAAAATCCGGGGATGACGAAGGTAGTTATAGCGAGCGTTGCCGATGGGCATCAGGAGCTGCAGACACCACCCACAGAACGTCCGATGATAATATTACCTGTTGTTTACGCTAATGAAGCCACCTTGGCGTTGGATCGAGGTGCAGGCAGGCAGACAACAAAAGTGAATAATATGCCACTTATCATGCACGTATTTAGTCCAAATTGGGTCCACTACAGCGTAAAGAGGGGGTGGAACAGAGGAGCCAGAGGAAGCAAGCACACATCGAGGAGCAACAGGTTTTGCTATATTGAACAACAATAAATTATAAACCGACAAAGCGCAAAATTTAGCACACTGACTGGGCGCATCGCGCTGAATCATTTTCTTTCGTCGCGATTCACTACCGCCGCACACAGGTCTGTGACGATAAAAGTTTTATCAATTGTCGCCGTGAGCATACTTCCAGTTTGGAAGGGGAGATTGGAATGAAATGTGTGTTTTATTTTTTTGTGAAAACTCCTTCGAGACCTAGAGCGACAATGTATACTAGGGTGCCTGTACCAGTTATCGCACTAGCTAAGGAAAACTATTTCTACAAAAATAAGAAGAAGACCGACAAATGTCATCGATATGTCAAATGACAGATTAGTCTTCATACTTTACAGGGAAAATAAAGCCAAAACTACTTTTAGTATTTATTACGGCGTGTGCCAATGATAGGAACCATGTACCAGTTATGGACACATTTGTTAATTTCGGTTCCACTTCGCACTATTTACATGCATTCCTTACAGGGTTAGCCATAACTGGTACACTATGGCGAAATAGGGTGCAAGGAAGCCGAAAAGTTAAGGAAAATTGTGAAGTTTGAATGATTGCAACCATCTTTTGTAATCGTGATCTATTGTTCACGATTTTTTTCTTGTAGATTTGCATCATTGAAGGTTGAAAATCAACTATGGCGAATTTGAGGTACTATAGTCATAACTGGTACACTGAGCCTAGTATGGGACAAACATCAAATTCTCGCTCCAGTCGACTTTTTCGATTCCATTTAGGTCCCATATGAACTGTGCAAAATTTCAGGGCAATCGGTGAAACTATAATTTAGCGCAAGCTATTTAATTCACTATGGGAAAAGTTACACTTTCAGATAAAAAATCCCAGAGGTCGCCCCTTGTTTCCTTAATTCAAATCGATCAACGTTTCTTGAAGAAAAATCATTTATGAAACTTTCCTTCGAAGACCGCAAAATGATTGGATACTTGTCGAAAAAAGTTATTGATTTATTACCGATTAGTGATCCAACGAACGGCTTTTTGTTTTGTTTTATTAGCAGCACTGTAGCTGCTGCTGTTTTTGGGGGTGGTGATGCCTCCCGCCACCCCATGCAACAACGGCAGCAGCAGTGCTGCTGATAAATCAAAACAAAAAGCCGTTCGTTGGATCACTAATCGGTAATAAATCAATATTTTTTTCCACAAGCACCCAATCATTTTGCGATCTTCGAAGGAAAGTTTCATAAATGATGTTTCTACAAGAAGCGTTGATCAATTTGAATTAAGGAGACAAAGGGCGACCTCTGGGATTTTTTGCTTGAAAGTGTAACTTTTTCCATAGTAAATCCTATGCAAACTTTGATCCGCTTGCGCTAAATTATAGTTTCACCGATTGCGCTGAAATTTTGTACAGTTCATATAGGACCTAAATGGAATGTAGAAAGTCGACTGGAGCGAGGATTTATTTTTTTCATACAAGCGTGTCCCATACTAATGTATACATTATAATCAAGAATTTCACAGATATATTTTGTCATGATCACCAGAAATTCACTCTAAAACTAAACTCTTAACAGTTATAGCCTAAGAGTTTGCAGCACAAAATTTCCAACAAAATTACTGGAAATTCATTCACTTTTTTACAATAACACATTAACAAATAAACTAATGTCATAACAAGGATATTATCACGTGTTTTTCACAAATTGATTTGTCTTCATTAAAGAGACTTTCAGCCCTTGGTTGGTTCGTCTCTGTTTATCACGAATAAAACCGTGTACTTTCACCTCATGCTCCCGCTAACATTCCGAGTTTGAGCTTCCGTCGCGCGAGGCGAGGGAGGAAAGGTAGCGCAATAAAAATATCAAAGATGTAGGTATGCTTGGTATACATTGCTGGGAAAACACACTGGATATTTTCATCCAGGTTACTCTTTGTTTGGAAATGGCTTAGGAAGTTCATTCCTAAAATAGATTTCGTTGCATGGTAGTCGTGAAAAAGAGCAAGACTGATTTTGTTTTCATTTGGGTACGTTTCTTTGTGCTCTGGCAATGGGTTATCTTGATTGAATGAGAATCAGTCGAACGGGGAGGTTGATTGGAATTCAATCCATTTAAATGATTTGAAATTCTTTTGTTTGAACAATTCATCATAAACACGGTTGACATATTGTAACCAGTAATTAATACCTTCCGAACCACTATAAAGTCTTAGGAAGCAAGGGTACTTACACATTTCCTCTCCAAGTACCCACACCTCTGGCGGGGAATTCACTTCGACCAGAACGGTGGGCGTACAGACGAGCAGCACCAGGAGATCGGCGATGCTTAGGTTGGTTAGGAAGATGTTGGTCGAGTTGCGCATATCCTTCGTCTTGAGGATGACGATCGGCACCTGGAGGGACGGTATCAGGATATTAGTTGCAATTAGGGAAAATAACAACAAATAAAAGCAATTCGGGCTTAGAAACAAAAGGCCTTGGATTGTGCTTAAGCTTATTTGACCGCCCGTAGTTACTATAGCAGTACCGCCAGACAAGACGATAGAAGATTGGGACCTAGGACATTGAAACACAGGCATTTTCTGTGTTATGTAGGGGAGAATGGCTTCTGCTACGTCAGGTTACAGGTCAGTGTGGGGAAGGGAAAGATAATGATGACTGCAATCGCGATACGTAAGAGAAGGGGGATTCGCTACTACTGTGCAGTTGTGACTCTGGATGTAAGTTACTTCCAGAATCGAGTATTAGTTAGTTTACGACACAGAGATGGGTCGGAAGTACTTTCACATAATCTTAGAAGTCTCGCATGGTTCCATCCTGGGTCCGGTGTAATGGAATGTCATGTACAACGAGGTGTTGAGGTTAAGGTTCCAGGTGGGAGAGGCAATCGTCGGCTTCGATGACGACGTTACGCTGTAGGTCTACGCTTAACTGATCGATGAAGTGGAATTGACTGCTGCCCACTCGATCGCGGTTGTGCAAAATCGGATGAGATCCAGGAAACTGGAATTGGCTCACCCGCTGGCACTGAGAGGGTGGCTATGAACAACCCAAATTCGGAGCAGCAAGCGGTGACCTCTGCAAGGACGGGAACACTCACTTGCAAAGAGTTACACTCACTTACTGTTTTCTCGGCTCAGAAGCGTGCTTTCAAAAAACGGTGTTTGAACGACTTCCTTGTGATTTAGTCTAAAAGTTTGCCGAAAAGTGTGCGGTAAACTATAAGGGCAGATTTGTTAGAATCCCAAAATGGCCGCCACAATGGCCGACTTTGGCACCTACTCACGATTTCGAGAGCACAAAACAAAACGTAAACAAAACCAGCGCATCTGATCTTCTTATTTTAAGCTAATTACAAGTGAGCAAGAACAGAATAATAAAATGCACTGTTGTTTGAAGCTTGCTTCTTGAGATTTGTGCGTCTGAAGTTCTGATGCACTGTTGAAGCGGGATTTCAAGACGTTTGTCCTTAAGACAAACTAACACGATAAATTTCGCGATTCATCAAGCTGAGGAAATAGCAAGCGAATGTAACTCTTTGCAAGTGAGTGTTCCCGTCTCTAGTGACCAGTGTAGCCCAAGTAACATTTAGATATCCAATTGGTCTAGTAGCGGCTTTGAGAACCGTCACAAAACTTTTCATTTCATTTTTTATTTATTTAGTTAACATCAAATTCATGATAATACTGAATCAACAATTTGCCGCCATAATACTCGATTTGCAGCTGCGGCTCTCCAACGTCGGTCACGCCCAACACTCGCCAGATCACGCTCCACCTGGTCCGCCCATCGTGCTCTCTGCGCTCCACGCCTTCTTGTACCAACCGGATGGTTAGCAAACACCAGCTTTGCAGGGTTGTTGTCCGGCATTCTTGCAACATGCCCTGGCCATCGTATTCTTCCGGCTTTGGCCACTTTCTGGATGCTGGGTTCGCCGTAAAGTGCAGCGAGCTCGTGGTTCATCCTTCTTCGCCACACACCGTTCTCCTGTACGCCGCCGAAGATCGTCCTAAGCACCCGTCGCTCGAAAACTCCGAGTGCTTGCAGGTCCTCCTCGAGCATCGTCCATGTCTCGTGTCCGTAGAGAACCACCGGTCTTATTAACGTCTTGTACATGGTACATTTGGTGCGGGGGTGCATCTTTTTTGACCGCAGTTTCTTCTGGAGCCCATAGTAGGCACGACTTCCACTGATGATGCGCCTTCGTATTTCACGGCTCACGTTATTGTCAGCCGTTAGCAAGGAACCGTGGTAGACGAATTCTTCTACCACCTCGAAAGTATCCCCATCTATCGTAACATTGCTGCCAAGGCTTGTCCTGTCTCGCTCAGTCCCATCTACCAGCATGTACTTTGTCTTAGCCGCATTCACCACCAGTCCGACCTTTGCTGCTTCGCGTTTCAGGCGGGTGTACAGTTCTGCCATCGTTCCAAATGTTCTAGCAATAATATCCCTGTCATCCGCAAAACAGACAAATTGGCCGGATTTCGTGAAGATCGTACCCCGGCTGTTGAGCCCGGCTCGTCGCATAACACTTTCCAGGGCGATGTTGAATAGTAGGCAGGAAAGTCCATCACCTTGTCTCAATCCCCGTCGAGATTCGAATAAACTGGATAGTTCACCGAAATCCTTACGCTGTTCTGCACACCGTCCATCGTTGCTCTTATCAGTCTGGTAAGCTTCCCGGGAAAGCTGTTCATGATTTCAAAGCTCGTTCATGATTTTCCATAGCTCTGTGCGGTCGATACTGTCGTATGCCGCTTTGAAGTCGATGAACAGGTGGTGCGTTGGGACCTGATATTCACGGCATTTCTGGAGGATTTGCCGTACGGTGAAGATCTGGTCCGTTGTGGACCGGCCGTAGATGAAACCGGCTTGATAACTTCCCACGAACTCATTTACTTTAGGTGAAAGACGACGGTAGATGATCTGGGATAGCACTTTGTAGGCGGCGTTCAAAGTGGTGATCGCTCGAAAGTTCTCACACATTAACTTGTCGCCTTTCTTGTGGATGGGACAGATTATCCCTTCCTTCCACTCCTCCGGTAGCTGTTCGGTTTCTCAGATCTTGACTACTAACTGGTGCACACAGGTGGCCAACTTTTCAGGGCCCATCTTGATGAGTTCTGCTGCGATACCATCCTTACCAGCCGCTTTGTTGTTTTTGAGCTGGTGGATGGCATCCTTAACTTCCCTCAGCGTGGGAGTTGGTTCGTTCCCGTCCTCTGCTGTACCAATATAGTCATTTCTTCCGCTACCTTGGTCATCCGTGCCTACATTCTCTTCGCCATTCAGGTGCACGTCGAAGTGCTGCTTCCACCTTTCGATCACCTCATGTTTGTCCGTCAGGAGGCTCCCGTCCTTATCCCTGCAGATTTCGGCTTGCGGCACGTAGCCTTTGCGGGATGCGTTGAGCTTCTGGTAGAACTTACGTGCTTCTTCCAGGCGGCGCTTTTTCTCCCGGAAGAGACGGGTCTGCTGCTTCCGCTTCTGTCTGTATCGCTCCGCATTCTGTCGGGTTCCATGCTGCAGCATTACCGCCCGCGTTGCATCCTTCTCCTCCAGAACCACTCTGCACTCCTCGTCAAACCAATCGTTTCGTCGACTCCGTTCTACGTACCTGATAGTGCTCTCGGCTGCTTTGTTAATGGCTGCTTTGACTGTACTCCAGCAGTCCTCTAGAGGGGCCACATCGAGCACACCCTCGTCCGGCAACGCTGCCTCGAGATTCTGCGCGTATGCGGTGGCAACATCCGGTTGGTTCAGTAGCTCTAGATCGTACCGGGGCGGCCGCCGGTACTGTACATTGTTAATAACGGAGAGTTTTGGGCGCTGTTTAACCATCACCAGGAAGTGATCAGAGTCGATATTAGCGCCACGATAGGTCCTGACGTCGATAATGTCGGAGAAGTGCCGTCCATCAATCAGAACGTGGTTGATTTGCAATTCCGTTTGTTGTGGTGATCTCCAGGTGTAACGATACGGGAGGCTGTGCTGGAAGAAGGTGCTACGAATGGCCATGTTCTTGGAGGCGGCGAAATCGATGAGGTGTAGGCCATTTTCGTTCGTCAGCTGGTGGGCGTTGAACTTTCCAATCGTCGGTCTGAATTCCTCCTGTGCACGTTTATTATGCTAATGTTGAAGAATCGGCCCTTGATCCTCAATCTGCACATTCTTTCGTCGATCGGCCACCAACCGATCACGCACCTCTGCATGGCGCCCATCACTATAAAAGCTGTTCCCAGCTTGCGTGTGTTGCTGCAGCTATGGTAGATGGTATGATTACCTCTAAACGTTCGCACCATAGATCCTGTCCAACACACCTCCTGCAGTGCCACGATTCCGAACCCGCGTTCCTTCAGTATATCAGCGAGTATGCGGGTGCTCCCGATGAAGTTGAGAGATCTGCAGTTCCACGTACCGAGCTTCCTATCGCAAGTCCCTTTTCGTCGCTGTGGTTGTCGCTATTGGTATCGGTTCGCATTCTTCTCTTGTTGATTTTTCGGTGCTAGTCTTTTTTACGGCTGGCTCGCAGGGCCTGACACCAACCCACTAACCCAGGGAGCTGGGCTTACCTTCCCGGAAGCTACGGGTTCTGCATTGGCATTTCCTCCAACTACAGTGCTAAATAGCTAGGCTCGAGCGCCAGTCTTCGCCGGGGATGGTGTTTTTAATGGGCGCCTAGGAGATAATATTTAACCTGAGCTTCCACCCCCCGTCACAAAACTTTATACCTTTTATTTTGGTTTTATGATGGTTCTAATAACCTTTTCTTGTCTAATTGACAAAAAATGTTATTTGAGTAGGCGATTGCACTATTCGCTCTTTCAAACACTTGGAGGAGATGACCGACGTTAAGCTTTTGCTAATGTTACCTCGTCCTTCAAGGGTATGGCCGTCCGACTTGGGGCACGGCACTAAGTACGAAAAGCTACCGTGGTAAGCTGGAAAGCACATATGGGCCTGAGGGTTACGGACGCATACCGTAGCGTGTCACACGATGCACTCTGCCTCATCACTGGTATGGTGCCTATCGGTATCCTTATCGGGGAGGATATAGAGTGCTTCGAAATGCGAGCCAAAGGAAGCATGCGCAGGACTGCCACATTGACCTCCATGGTCAAATGGTAGGATGCGTTGGATCGTTCCACCAAAGGAAGATGGACATACTCGTTGATCCCGACGCTAGATAGTTGGATTAACAGGTGCCATGGGGAAGTAACATTCCACCTGACCCAGGTTCTTTCAGGCCATAGTTGCTTCCGACAGTATCTACACTGCGGTGCATAACTGATCGGACAAACGCCGATTTTCATACAAAATGGCCAATATTGAGATGCTGTAACTATGGTTTGCTTCGATGGATTGGGCTCAAATTTTGACACGGAACTACTGATATGCTGAATTTTACGTGTACGAAATTTACAATATTTTCGTTCACAGGCCTGGGCGTGACAAGGCGTTGAAAAATGTGCAAATGTGTTCGGACAGCGACAGGCGTGTAAATCAAAGGGGTACCGCTGTCCGATCACTTGTAGTATATGTATATGTAGACCACAACTTTTTATAGGTCAGATCAAATTGAATAAAATTACCTCATCATGTTTCTATGTACATACTTTTTCTACAGAAAAAAAAATCGTCGAAAGCGGTTTGGTGTTTCTGGCTTTAGAGCTAGAAAAGTAAAAAAGGAATTATTTTTTAATCTTCGTTTGAATAAGATTCTTAAAATCTCATTCGCTTGCGTCTTAGATATCTTTGCCAATACTTTACCAATTTTATGAAATTTTATGACATCATCTACACATGCTATACAGTATTTGTTTAAAAAATCAGCTGTTTGGATGCGTTCAATCAAAAGTTAAACACTATTTTCTGTGGAGCATTTTTTTCGAGTACAGGCCTTACTACAACTTCACCGTTGCACAGGTTAAATTAGTTTCTTTCAAAAACTCCAAACTAGACTTTTAATGATGTGTTATCAACTTATCCAACCTTTCGAAAAAATTCATAAACTCAGAATCTCGAGGTAGCGTTGCCGGAAAAGGGGGTGCTCGATGTGGTCCCCATGGAGAACTGCTGGGGTAGACAATCAAAGCAGCCGTAAACAACGCAACTGAGAGCACTATCGAGTACGTAGAACCTGGTATGACGAGGAGTGCAGAGCAGCGCGGGCGGTAATGCTTCAGCATGGAACCCGGCAGAATGTGGAGCGATACAGACAGAAGCGGAAGCAGCTGGCCCGCCTCTTCCGGGAGAAAAACCGCCGCCTGGAACAAGCGGAGTGCGAGGAAATGGAACTGCTGTGCTGTACACAAGAAACACGAAAGTTCTACAAGAAGCCGAACGTATCCCGCAAGGGCTTCATGCCGCAAACCGAAATTTGCAGGTACAGTAATGTTCCAGTTTTATCACGCCCTCCGCGTATCATTCCTTCATTTTTCATTAATTTACTGTAACATTTGAGAGCAAGTGTTTTCCCTCTTCTTGAAGATGAATGTTGTAGGCACGTTTTGCGACGTTAAAAATATAGAAAATGCGTATATATTTTGTAGAATAGGGGAAATTACCTATTCTCGGCCGTTTTGTTCTCTTCGTCTTAGGGGGTTTATTGAAACCTATTCAACTCAGAGTTGGTCTCAAATCCTTCCCAACTTAGCTGAATTATATGGCCAAGTTTCGGGCAATTTGGCTGACAAAAACCCCCCATGACGAAGAGAACAAACCTGCCGACAATACCCATTGTCACCCTATTTGAAAGTAGTTTTGAAAAGGGGCGTGATAAAATCGGAACAATACTGTATAAGCACGGGAGCCTCCTGATGGACAATAGTATGGGACAAACATCAAATTCTCGCTCCAGTCGACTTTTTTGATTCCATTTAGGTCTCATATGAACTGTGCAAAATTTCAGCGCAATCGGTGAAACTATAATTTAGCGCAAGCGGTTTAAAGTTTTCATAGGATTTTCTATGAGAAAAGTTACACTTTCAGATAAAAACTCCCAGAGGTCGCCCCTTGTCTCCTTAATTCAAATCGATCAATGCTTTTTGTAGCAAAATCATTTATGAAACTTTCCTTCGAAGACCGCAAAACGATTGGGTGCTTGTGGAAAAAGTTATTGATTTACTACCGATTAGTGATCCAACGAACGGCTTTTTGTTTTGTTTTATTAGCAGCACTGTAGCTGCTGCCTTGGCTGCTGTTGTTCCTGGGGGTGGTGATGCCTCCCGTCACCCCATGCAACAACGGCAGCAGCAGTGCTGCTGGTAAAACAAAACAAAAAGCCGTTCGTTGGATCACTAATTGGTAATAAATCAATAACTTTTTCCACAAGCATCCAAACGTTTTGCGATGTTCGAAGGAAAGTTTCATAAATGATTTTTCTACAAGAAACGTTGATTGATTTGAAAAAAGGAGACAAAGGGCGACCTCTGGGATTTTTTTTTTTGAAAGTGTAACTTTTCCCATAGTAAATCCTATGCAATTTTGAGCCGCTTGCGCTAAATTATAGTTTCACCGATTGCGCTGAAATTTTGTACAGTTCATATGGGACCTAAATGGGATCTTAAAAGTCGACTGGAGCGAGGATTAATTTTATTTTCATACAAGCGTGTCCCATACAAATGGGCAAACGTGAGGTGATCAAAAGGTGGAAGCAACACTTCGACAAGCACCTGAATGACGGAAAGAATGTAGGCATGTGGGATCAAGGCAGCGGTGGAAATGACTATGTTGGTGCAGCAGAGGACGGGAACGAACCAACTCCTGCGCTGAGTGAAGTTAAGGATGCCATCCACCAGCACGAAATAACAAAAAGGCTGGTAAGGACGGTATCGTAGCAGAACTCATCAAGATGGGCCCGGAAAAGTTGGCTACCTGTCTGCAGCGGTTAGTAGTTAAGATCTGGGAAACCAAACAGCTATCGGAGGAGTGGAAGGAAGGGATAATCTGTGCAATTCTTAACCGTTATGTGTCCGACAAACTTTTTGCTTTTTTCAACACCGTGTATTTTCAATGGGTGCTGGGTACCCGGGTACCATGTCGGCCACATAAGGGTTAAGAAAGGCGTCATGTTAATGAGTGAGAACTTTCGATCGATCACCATTTTAATGCTGCCTACAGAGCGCTATCCCAAATCATGTTCCGTCGTCTTTCACCTAAAGTAAATGAGTTCGTGGGAAGTTACCAAGCCGGTTTCATCGACGGCCGGTCGACACCGTACGGCAAATCCTCCAGAAATGCCGTGAATAGCAGGTCCCAACGCACCACCTGTTCATCGACTTCAAAGCAGCATACGACAGTATTGACCGCACAGAGCTATGGAAAATCATGGACGAGAACAACTTTCCCGGGTAGCTTACCAGACTGATAATAGCAACGATAGACGATGTGCAGAACAGCGTAAGGATTTCGGGTGAACTATCCAGTTCATTCGAATCTCGACGGGGACTGCGACAAGGTGATGGACTTTCCTGCCTACTAATCAACATCGCCCTGGAAGGTGTTATGTGACGAGCCGGGCCCAAAAGCCGCGGTACGATCTTCACGAAAACCGGCCAATTTGTCTGTTTTGCGGATGATATGGATATTATTGCTGTAACATTTGTAACGGTGGCAGAACTGTACACCCGCCTGGAACGTGAAGCAACAAAGGTCGGACTGGTGGTGAATGCGGCTAAGACAAAGTACATGCTGGTAGGTGGGACTGAGCGGGACAGAACAAGCCTTGGCAGCGATGTTACGATAAACGGGGATACTTTCGAGGTGGTAGAAGAATCCGTCTACCTCGGCTCCTTGCTAACGACTGACAATAACGTGAGCCGTGAAATACGAAGGCGCATCATCAGTGGAAGTCGTGCCTACTATGGGCTCCAGAAGAAACTGCGGTCAAAAAAGATGCACCCCCGCACCAAATGTACCATGTACAAGACGCTAATAAGACCGGTGGTTCTCTACGGACACGAGACATGGGCGATGCTTGAGGAGGACCTGCAAGCACTCGGAATTTTCTAGCGACGCGTGCTAAGGAAGATCTTCGGCGGCATGCAGGAGAACGGTGTATGGCGCCGAAGGATGAACCATGAGCTCGCTGCACTACGGTGAACCCAACATCCTGAAAGTGGCTACACTGAAAATAAATTTTGTTTCATTGTACGTAATCGGTCGTCATGTTTACAAATGCGATTCGTTGTTTTCTGCAACGAGAAGCTTCGTAATATGCATGAGTCGCTCCGACAAGTTTTTCTGTCTCTTTTTTTGTCGGAATAACATAAAACATGCTTTAAAAAAATACCACACGTTCATCCACTTAGATATCACAGGCTTCGAATCACGTATCTTCTGATTTATACCTACCAGTGCTAGCCACCCATCTGTGGACGCTTGTTGAAGCCGTCCAAAAACAACCAGAACGCTTTCCACTTTGGTTCTGTTTATAAATAACTTTTACTTTTCAACCGAGAGCATGTTTCCTTTCCTCTTCTCGCACACGCACCGTCATATGCTCATTAAAACATGTTGCTTTGTTTTCTCAGCGATCCAATCAATCGTCAGTGATGACTGCAAAGCTTTGTTGAATTCTACGAAGCGAAATTTTCTTTTTACGCATGGTTAGTAAAAAATGTTTGACATTTGTTTATTTTGTTTCATTCTACAAAGCGGGAGCTAAAATCTACGAATGAGCAAGTTTAGCGTCTGTCGGATTCGTGATTTCGTACATGATACAACTCCATTTGTACTGTTTCAGCATGGTGGCACGAATGGACCGTACATTTTACGCAAATTGCTTCCAATTTACGAAAACTGGTTTTACGAAGCATATTCGTTGAGGTTTAACGAAAGAATATTCTGAGTGTAAAGCTGGTCGAATACGGTGGGCAGGGCATGTTGCAAGAATGCCGGACAACAACCCAGCAACGTTGGTGTTTGCTAACAATCCGGTTGGTACAAGAAGGCGCGAAGCGCAGAGAGCACGATGGCCGGATTAGGTGGAGCGTGATGTGGCGAGCGTTGAGCGTGACCGACGTTGGAGAGCTGCAGCTGCAAATCGAGTATTATGGCGGCAAATGGTTGAATCAGTGTTATCATGAATTTGATGTTGAACAAATAAATGAATGAAAGAACACAAGACTATCACGCCGACGAACTGGGATCGAATCCCACTCCCGACATACTCACAAAATGTGGATTCTTCCTTCGGAAGGGAAGTAAAGCATGGGTCCCGAGATGAACTAGCCTAGGGTTTAACATCTTGTTAATACAGACAAAAAAATGGTTTCTTTTGGTACATCGAGGTCTTGAAATTAGTCTGTGGTGATCGTGATATTGCCGCCACATTGCACAATGGATCCAGAGCCGTATTTACGTAGACAAAACTGTTTAAGCTTAAACTTTAAGTTTTTAGACACATTTTATTTTAGAAAGTTTCATTTGAATTTTTGGCCCTATTCCCCATCATTGTTATGTTAGAATGGTTCATCTGGTACAACTGATTTCAACATCTACTTTCTAATAATTTTATTAACGATTTCATGATGGATGTTGTCGGTTGTGATTTTCTCACTCACTGCGCACAATGCGCAGTTTCTAAACGCAAATCGCAAAGAACAAGAGGCTACGCAATGAGAAATAAAAAGAACACAGTGACACGCAAAGAGCAGAAAGAATCACGAAAAACTAAAACTACCTATTTTTTGGGTTTATTTTACCCAAAAGTAAGTATATCGGTTAAACTTTCTACTCAAAATTTGGTTGTTTACCCTTTCTCTCCCACTGATGCTGCATCGACCCACCCCAAAGTAGTTTGGCCCCATAAGCCAATTTTGGGTAAATGCCGTTTTTGTAAAATTTAGGTTGAAAAAATTCACAATTAGGTTGAGTTTACATTCTCTTGAGTATTTTTTTTTTTGCTGGGGTTGAAGGCAAACTACCTAGTGTGAGTTTAATCGATATACTCAAATTTGAGTTATTGGCCGATTTGAGTTATTGGGGTTGCGTCAAAACAACTCAAATTTGGGTAGTTTGGCGGCTCCGTGTACAAAGTACAACCACATGTCCGACGCGGCCATACAACTGTGATTTGACGCTTAAAACAATGCCGTGTGTATTGGTATTTCCGGCATGGGGAAAAATGTGAACTCTCCAAGTAGTTGGGATCTTAGGATATAGTCATAGAAATTACGTCACTCTAACGTCTGTTTGTCTGGAATTTCTACGATATCAGAAACAACAGGCGTAACACTCTCGAAATTTGCTTCCTATAGATCATAGCTTCCCAACCTTCGTTTCGCGACCCCCCAACCGCTTGCAGACACGCTTCGTTTGTTTTACGAAAAGCGCAGTGACGACAGACTGGAGGGTTGCGAGCAGTGCTGAAAATTTAATTTCGTCATACCTAAATTCAACCAACTACAGCTCTTTTTAGAAGCTGAATCTGAGAGTATGATTTATGAAAAACTTGTGCAGTTAGACCAGTTCTGCATGAAAGTCACGGAAAAACCGCTGTTTTTCGAAAATTTAATATAAATGTCACGGATTACCTTCGAAAAATGCCAATGATATTCACGGTGAATATCATTTGGCATTTTTTCAAAGGTAGTCAGTGACATTTATATTAAATTTTCGAAAAACAGCAGTTTTTCCGTGACTTTCTTGCAGAACTGGTGGTCTAACTGCACAAGTTTTTCATATATCATACTCTCAGGTTCAGCTTCCAAAAAGAGCTGTAGTTGGTTGAATTTAGGTATGACGAAATGAAATTTTCAGCACTGGTTGCGAGAGCCAAGGTTGTGAACCAAATTATTGAGGAGATTTTTCATAAAGTACTCACTCTAGCGCCGCCAAGTGGTGAAATTTTGAATCAAACCACCCATCATTTGTAAGTTCTTGATCAGTCAAATTATATTGCCGAAGACACCCACTCCCTAACTAATTAGGATCATGAGATATTTAGTATAAACATTTCATCAGTGTTACGTCTGTTTGTCTCTGCCATGTCTGTGATATCTAGACAGGACTAGCACTTTCCATACCGTATATCTTAGCACCATGATTACTTAGACAGTTGGTGTGTTTGGTAAAGTTGTTAGGCTAGCCAAGGTCTTATTGGTGATGGGCCGTTTGAATCAAAATTCCACCACTAGGTGGCGCTGAGGATAAAAAAAATATATTTTATGTATCTCAGGAAAAAATTAAAAAATCAATGACGTTTGCAAATGTGTAACTAGCACCGCCTAGTGGCGAAATTTCGAAACAAATTGTCCATTAGCTGTAAGCACGTGACGTACCAACCAACATTGCCGAAAACATCAACTCTCTAAGTGACCAGAGTTCCGAGATATATGAAATTTTAAACATGCTTGACCTTTAGCGCCGCCTACTGGTGGAATTTAGAATTAAACAACTCATCACATGTAGGTTATTGACCAGCTCAACCAGTGTGCTTCCATTGTACATCATTGTTGAGATTATGGAAAATATTATAAATTATGATTTTAGTTTTAAGTACCTGAAAAAATAGAAAGTAGAAAGTTTGGCAGGGACATTGGTGTTATACGATTGTATTTTGCAAATAATTTAAAATTTCTCCATGATTTCTTTAGCTTCTGTTCCCAAAGTATATAACATTTGCTATCATGTTGAAACTAGGGTTTCCACATTGAATAGTGTTTTTTTTTTGGCTGGAAAAACTGACACTTATTAGTAGTTTTGCTCAGTGCACAAAAAGAGATACCAATGTATTAACCAACACTGTACCCCTGTGTCTAAACCCATCATATCTACTCACCATGATGTTTCCGATGACTCCCAAGCACATGATGATAATGCAGAACACCATCGAGGTCGCCCGTATGTACTCCGGGATCTGCGGCATTTCGCTGTAGGACTCGTTGTAGCTACCGTTGATGATGCTGGTTCCGGCGTGGGTGCTGCCACTGCCGTTGATGAACTCATTTTCAAACACCTGACCGGTAGCATTCAGTACCAATCGACCAGCAATACCACCACCACCACCGTTATCGAACGCCGAGCTTCCGTTGTAGCCCAGTTGGTCGGCGGCGTCGGCCTCGGAGGACTCGTTGGCAGCAGCTACTGCTGCTGCGAAGAGCTTCCCTACGGTTTCGCTGAGTGCGTCTAAAAGTCCTGCGGTCGTCGTTGTTGTTGCGTTGTTCGCCAGGACACCCGGAAAAAGCACTGTGCGGTGGTGGATGGTGACAGAGGATGTGTCATCACCACCAACGACCTGAGCAATCTCGACGGCTAGTGCAACCAGGGCCAGTAGTGCCAGTTGCCCTAGCGAAACGAATGCACCCTCTAGTGTGGGGACATCGGACACGATTGGAAAATGCACGCACTGCCTCGCTTCTGAGGTGGAGGAGGGACACTGATGGAACACTTTGAGAGCACTTTGATGAATTATGATTGCCACGATCTTCTTTTGCTATTTTCCGCATGTACGCATCGCATTGCCACACACATAGAACATCACACGTGATTACTGCTCAACTGAACTGTAAAATAAGACATTCCTTGCTTTAATATAATATCACTGGCTTAGCTGGTATCAGTTAAATTATATTACATATGTAATCCTGCAAGGGTTTGAAATGTTCTTGACAGTGATTTAATTTTGAGTTTATGCTTAGTTGGTTGAAAAGCCGATACAGATTCGTGGGTTCAAATCCCACCTTTTAGTGCATTAGTGTCAGTTTTTTTTAACACAGTTCTTCATAAATTTCAGCTCGATCAACTATCGCTGTACGTTAAATAAAAAATAAATCAAGAAACTGGTAATTGTAATTCTAATACTTAAAACAATTCGTAAAAATAGTAGTAAGTAAGCAGTAAAACTCAACAGCACATTCAGTTGGCATGGTTCTTCATTGTGGCAATGAGAACTTCGAAAGGGTTACACAATTTCCATTCTTAAAACCCCGGATAATGATCCATTTTCTTCTTATTAATATGCGTCACCGCCCGGACGATTAGCACTTATTAAAACCATCGACTCCCGCCAATCACTGAACCCATCAAACTCACGAGATGACGCACATTAGAGCCGGTAGATTAAGTTACAGGCTTGTCGTTCATCCACCCGCAGCAGATGCCTCGCTTCTGCTAAATAGTCACAGCCGGTTCGTTTCGGAGCACGTCGTTAAGCACATGTTTCCCGTCGTCCCGTCGTTTGCTTTCAATTTTCCTGAAACGAGAAGAAAAGAATTCCGAATGAGTTATTTGATTACCCCGTATTACGTACGGACACCACGTCGGCTGTCCCTTGGAGATGGGTGGGGATGTGGTGTGGTGTATTGATGATACACAAGTCAAAAGAGAAAAGGAAAAGGATTTGAGCACAGAGCGGATCAACATGTGGTGCGGGAAAAGTTGAAAATCAAATAAGGACAAAAGTTTCGTTGTTGACGACGCTTATCACGCTTCTAAAGTTAGGCGAAATCTGATCGTTGATTGATTTTCTTCCGTTTGGTTATTGAATCGAGGGCAGTGGTCGCTAAGGCGAACGGTTTTGACTATTTGATAATCATGTTGTTAGTTATAAGATTTTCGTAATTTTACCAATAATCTTAACGGTTCTGAATTGTATGCAGAGGGTCTTCAATTCAAGCACTAGCCACATCTTACTTTGTGTGTTTCTATCTACTTTGTTTTTCTTTTTTTCAATATTTATATTTTTTTTAAAGTCGTGCCTAAGGGCTCTAAAAGAAACTGATCGTTCAGTAGGGTTCAACAACCCCATATATTTTTGATGTTCTGAACCTGTATAAGGTATTAAGGGCATCCGCAAACACTAGGAGTGTTGAAAACAGCGAACAATCGGGCACCGGTCCTTCAGCAGGGCAAATAAAACGCATCGCAGATTCCATTGTCACATTCTACAAAGCTATTAATTACACTAGTTTACAGCATTTTTGAACTCGGTAAGCTGATGATTATTTTTGGTGTAGAATCATGCCCTGAGTTCGAAAACGCGAAGGAAAAAAATTACAGTAGAGCGGAAATTTTTTCGACTTTCCATACAAGGATGATGATTTGAAATCGATTTTTGATGTTCCAATTCAATGTTCCGATTGAGCTGAATTTTTTACTGTAACTCGCCTACATATGATATGTCAAATCAACGTTAGAAAGAATTTTTAGAATGTTTTTTCTTATTGAAAAAAAAAATACATTTCTTCATATATTTTTGGGAATTTGGCTAAAATTTGAGGAGATCGTCCCTGAAACTCGCCAATATCTTGAAATTCATCAATCTGACGCAAAACCTGCATTCAGATGATCAAATCGTATTGTATTCAGCTTTTAATTTATGGAAAAAGATTTGAAATTGGTTGACCTAAACGCAAGATATTTGAATTTTAGTAAATTCCACATTTTTCAAAATTGTAAAACTCGATATTGAGCTAAAACTTAAAAACTGCTCTACTTAAAATTTTTTGAAGCTCGGTTTCGAAATCAGTGCTGAATTGTGCTTCAAAAATTTTGGTCGTTGACAGAAGTTCACGACTTTCGTTTTATTTTGTAAACTAGTGTTACTTTATTGATACACACATTTTAGACACTTAACATAAAAAAAAAAAACTTTTACGGTGACTTTCCACATTGGAATTAGGTGTTTCAATTCAAATGCGCCCGTTCTGTCGCTTGTTTTCACTGATACTGTTCAAGCTTAGTGACATGGTTGACAGAACGAGAAAAATGCAAATTATTACGGCATCTAGCAGGGGTGCTCAAACTATATTCTTACGTAACAAGGAATATTCGAGCAAGTTGCGCCAAGGACGAGTTTTAAAGGTGTGTATTGCGATAAAGGCTCAGCCACGCGTTCACTGTACTTTACGACCAACTCGGCATCTAGAAAACTGACAAAACTTGACGGATACGGAGGGCTGGACATGTTGTGGAAGAACGCTAGAATATCATCTTCTTAAATATTTGTTAGGGTAGCGAGCCACTTGGGCAGTGGCTGGTATTTTGGGCACTCTTTGCTATAGCTCAGTCAATTCCAAACCAATTGACTTCAACTTTTGTACACGGCTAGATAAAGCCTGTATCCGCATTAATCGGGACACAGAAATACAGCTGTAGCTCAGCAATAGAGACATTAAAATTGCTCAAATTCAGCCTAATAACATCTTAAGATGTGTGCATTTCACCTACAAAATTTCATATAAATCGGTGCAGTACTTTTTGTTGTAGCAATAAAAGAGTAGAATGTGCGCCATTGAATTTTGTACAGCCCATAGTTTTGCTTATCAGCGCTGTAACTTTTGAATTTGGCAAAGGAAATGGCTGAAATTTTGAACACAAACCTCTCAATCTACATTTGTTGCATAGGCAAAATTAAAAAAAAAAAAAAAACGATGCACTATCAACAATTTTATAGTCGAAACATGTATTGAGACTGAACGTGATTTTAGCCCCTCAGACAGCAATTAGTCAGCACCCTCTATTGTTTCGATTGTACTATTGGAAATACTAAGGTACACCGGGGCAAGTTGAAACGGGTGGGGCTAGATAAAACGCGAAGTTTTGAAATAGATTTCAATAAAATTTGGAAATTTATCCTCCGCTAAAAGATTGTTTGAATCAAAAACTATGGGTTATGACAATCAAATTGTTTATCATCAAAAGAAAACATCATGTTAACCTGCTATTTCATCTTGCCCCACCCGTTTCAACTTGCCCCGGTGCACCTTATATCAATATTCATCAAATTTTGCAGGCATAATATACACATAATCAACAAACATCTGTGAAAATTTCATGAAAATTGACAGCAGAGTGTCTGAAAGCTCATGTATACATGTATGAGATAGTGTGCCATGCGCTAGTTTGAAATGCGTTTCAGGAAAATTTTTGAGATTTGAGATCATAGCATGCTCATGAACAATCAAGTGTACGTACCTCAATGAGACATCTCGTGAGACTCGTCTCATTGAGATGTTCGCCAGTGAAAAAAAATTGCAACGACGTTATTTTAGACGCCTGATCCCACCTCAGAATGCCACCTGCACAAATGCCGAGATCGATACTTATCTGGGGATTGAATCAGTTTATCCGCGAGTAGTAATGGCAGCGATGGGTACTAGCGATTCGGATTTGATGTTTCTTAACGGGAAATCCGGGAAATCGAAGCGATTCGGTTCCCCTCATCACCCCTTCGTCAAATTTTGAGTGAAGTCAACCAGTTGCTATCCGCACGAAACGTCAAAATCGTAACCACTCGCTTGTACCCAGCGCGGCCATTACGGCTCGCGGATAAGTTTATAGAATGGGTTAATTGGACATCAAATAAATATTGGATATCGATTGAGCTTGCAATATCCCTAACCAAAGATGTTGTCCACATCATATCTCTCCTTCTTCACGCTACATGTTTACCGTGTCTATGTGGGTCATATTGACCCCAACATGTATTTACAATTTACAACTATGATAGTATTTGTAAGGCGAAAAATAGCCTTTGTTGAATCCTTCGGAAGATTAACGTTGGTGTCATTTTTCTTCATCTCAAACGAACCTGTTTCCTTCTCTGTTGGTCAAACAGAGTCCCCAATAAATTGTGGACCTTCTCACGTCACTTTGGAAGAAGCCTTTGTCAGTTTTGTTCCTCGTACCACCTATCCCGTCATAAAACAATCTCCTGCTGTATTCTATCTGCCCTAGCACCATCACGATCCGAACCTCTTCCGCCTTCAGGAAACGCCAACCCATCCCCAGTTGAACACCAGAAATGTCACCCTAATGAAGGATTCAAGAGTGAATCAAACCAGTGCGGTGTTGTACTTGGAGCTTGTCTAATTGAGAATTGAGATGTCTCATTGAGACTCGCAATGCTAATGTGATGTGCACCAACATCGCGAGTCTCAAGCTCAGGGAATTTTCATGTGCTCACAGCCAACTTTTCTCGAGCTCGTATTGAGATTTGTGCGTACAGATACTCTGATTGACAGAGAAATTCAAAAGTTATGAATAGGCAAACATCGCACATGAAAACCACGAACAATTTCCACCAACACTCACCCCTATCAACACCAGTAGCTTTCAAACCAATTGATCAGAGTTGATGAAATTTTGCTAGAAAGTGTCTCTATAAGTATCATAACTCAGTTTCGCTTCTGCTTTCGTCGCATTCAGACGGTGGCAAATGTGCTCTTGACTAGTTTGCTACCATCAGCGTGTGCTGTTTAGGTAACGGTATACCGGCATCAGTTGCATTGTTCTTCGTTCGCTTACACATTTGTCGTACGCCGCCGGCGGCGGAGATAATTGTGATATTCGCAATGCAATCCAACTGCGGAATGGATGAAATTATCGAGAACACAGTTCAGTTTCGATTCCCATTGGGCAGTCCACGTCCCACATGGTCGGAGATCGCGGATTTTCTTAAGACATTGGACACAGATCTTCTGTCAATGGAAACGGCATATCGAACATCACGTGATCGTTCTATTAGCGTAAAATTCATCTCTCTGGAGGCTATGACGGAGGCGCTGAAGAAAAACACGGAGGCAAAGAAGTTTCACTACACTAGCGGGAGAACTGTGGAGGTGCGGATGACAGTGGCGGGCAGCAATATACGATACATTCGTTTGTTTGATCTGCCACCGGAGCTGAAAGATGAAACTATATCGCTAGCGCTCGGAGAATATGGACGGGTGGAACAAATTATACGTGAAAAATTTCCTGCGGAGCTTGGCCTGCCCCATTTGTGTACTGGGGTGCGGGGTATTTATATGACCGTTGAGAAGGACATCCCTCCGATGATCAATTTCGGTGGTCGTGAAGGACGGCTTTATTACGACGGATTACAGGACACGTGTTTTTCGTGCAGAGAGGTTGGACATCGAAGGGACTCCTGTCCCCACCGTCGAACCAATCCCTACGCGGAGAAGAAAAAAAAGGAGAAGAAGAAGCAACGGATCTCACAACCCACTACATACGCTGCGGTGGTCTCTGGACAAGAGCTTTTGCCGACGGAACAAGAGGAGGAATTGCCGGTGGAAATTATCGAAGTGCTGGAGGATGACATCATCGAGCAAACAACGGAAATGTGTGATGCGGAAGAGTCGAGCGAAGACAGAAATGAGATGAATCGGAAAGGAGACGAAAACACATCGAAAGACGAGGTCAACGAAAGCCAGGAAACATCGGCAAACGCTAGGGTGGCACAGCGACGGGCACAATTCGCAGCTTCTGGTGGTGGTTCAAGCTCCGGTTCCGTTCCGCGACCAAGGAAGAAGTGTGCCCGAATGCAATTTTATTGATATGTACTCTTTTGAATATTTTTTGTAATTATTCGACAAGATGTCGGCTCTGTAAAGTTTTTAGTTAAACGATCGAGCCAATAAATAAACTATTTGGTTAAAAAAAAAAAAAAAAAGTATCATAACTGCCAACGAAATTTCATAATTATCATAACAGAACTTTGAACTGTAGCGTAGAAGTACCATCTATTATGCGAATGAAAATTGGTCATGATCAGTGAAGAGAATTAAAAAGTAGCACAAAATAAGCTACAAAGAAGGAGCAACGATTACTCTTTATCCCTATACTGGTAACAGATAATGACATGATCTCGAATTTTTTTGTTGCAGACAAAACTGAAGCTGAATTCATTGCGTACTTTTCAACTCGTGAATAATCATTTATTACAAACCCAAAGTCAGAACTGTTTGATGATAGATCTTCGGCAGAGTTGTAGTGTTTACCAACTCCAAGCTACCGATTGGAAATCGCTATGCAAGGCTGAAAAATCTCTAAACTCGTGGTGTACGATGTTTATCCAATTATATTCAGGTTAGGACTAACTTATGTCGCATTGGGTGGATTGTTGCAACAAATACAAGTTGCGACATTGTCATTATTGTTGCGCGATGGTTGAATTTTGATTCACTGGTCATGATTGTACCACATCTGTTTGTTTTTCATCCACAGTTAAAAGTAATGCATCGATTTTAATGAAATTTGGCACAAATAATAAACATACACCAAAGAGTTCTCAGTCAATTATTTGGCCAATTTTACCGATTCATTACAGAGCTACAGCCGTACTTCTGTGTCCCGGTTATTTCAGATATGGGCTTTATTAGGCACCCTACACACTACTCAAACGGTTTGACCAACATTGACTCCGCCCCCAGGTTGGTGGTTGAGTTGGTGCTGTGTTTGACCGTGTGTGATGCTGTTTGACGAACCGATTTGGCAGTTCGTCAAACCGATTTGACGGTTGACGGTTTGGTCGGCAAAAATCAAACCAGTTTGATTTTACTCAAACCAACGGTGGGCGGAGCCAATGTTTGACGAACCGATCGTACCGTGTGTAGCGTTGTTGCACAAACATAGTGCGATTTTAAATGGGAGAAGATGTTGGTGCAACCAAAGTGACATGTTGGTGCAACACGATTTGGCAGTTCGTCATACGGTTGCAGAAACATTCGCTGGTTCGACCAACCTGGGGGCGGTGGCAATGTTGGTCAAACGGTTTGAGTAGTGTGTAGGGTGCCTTATGCATAATCATCTCACCACATTCCAAAAATTGTATCAATTGATTCAAAATTGGCTGTGTTAGAGCAAACAAGTTCTCAAACAAGGAGCCCTGCTGAAATGGTCGCACTTCAATATAAACACGTAAGTTTCAATAATATAAACATGGTTTCACGAAAAAAATGGAAGTGTACAGTGAAGAAAAAACACACCTTTGAGCGCTATTTTAGCACAACTTTTTTACTCTTGTTGTATTCTGATCCGCAGATACAACGCGCATCTATAATATGTGAAAAAGAAGATAAATACTCAAAAAGAATAAGAAAATGATTGTTAGATAACATCATGGTTTTGTATATCTAGGTGTGTCAAAAAGAATATTTCTCGCGTTCAGTATCATACAGGCGTATCCACAATTGTCGATTTCTCTTTCGATTATTACGGGAAATACAACCGATATTTGTATGATCTCTTGATGTGTGTCGGTGAAGGACGACTAGGAACTCACGGCTTTACTTCTCTTCCGAAGGAAGAACACACATTTTATAAGCTTATCGGGAGTGGAATTCCCAGGGTCTCAGCGTGATAGTCACGTGTTCTAACCATCACACCAGGTCCGCTCCACAATCCCGGGAAAAATATTTCCAGGAATACCAGCAGGAATTGCGGCACTTATACATAAAAGAATTCCCATTGGATTATTGGCATATATCTTGACAGCAACCTTTGAAAGAATACCAGAACGAATCCGTGAAGTAATCCTGGCACACATTCCTGAAGGAATCCTGGTAGAGCAAACCTGATAAAATCTTTAGGGGAATCCTGGCACAAATCCCGGCTGTAAGTTGAGCAGGAATCCCTCAAAGAATCCTAGACGAAATCCCGAAAGGAAATATTACAGAAATCCTTGAAAAAAAAACTCGTTAAGAAATTTTGAAGGAATCCCATCAAAAATTTCGACATGAATTGTTAAATATTTCAGGATTTCCTGTACAAACCTTGGCAACAACCAAGATATTTCTTTTCGGAAGGAATCTCTTAAAGAACCGCAGCAGAAAATACCGGAAGGAATCTTTGAAGGAATGGGAGGATTCTAGACGAGGGTCAATTCTAGAGAGGAATTCGTGTAGAATTCCGGAAGGTATCTCGAAATCCCATCTCATTTTTTCACCTTACGTACTCTCTACTCTAACCTTCTACCATATACCTTACCATCTTCTCTGCCCACTATTCTAACCCTCTATCCCATGCTCTATCCTTACCCCTCAATCCTATCGTATGCTCAACCCTCTACCCTAACCTCAACCCTACCTTCTACCCAATACCCTAACCCGTCACCATACCCTCTACAGTTTACATTATCCCCCACCCTACCGTCTACCCTATACTCTACCCTACCGGCTTCCCTACCCTCTGTTCTGGCTCTTCACTTTAACCTGGCTTTCTACCCTTCACCCAAACCTTCTGCCCCACTATCTACCCTACCCTCTGGCCTCTACCCTATTCTTTAACCTAACCGTCTTCGCTAACCCTCTACTCTACCATCTACCCTGATCCCCTTACCCTCTACTCTACCCTCTACAATACCCTCTACTCTAACCCTTGACCCTACTTTCTACCCTACTCACGATTATACCATCTTACCTACCGTATACCCTACCTTCAACCTCTACTCTAACCCTCTACCCTACTCTATACCTTAACCACAACCCTCTACCCTAACCCTCTACCCTAACCCTCTACTTTAAACCTCTACCATATTCTTCACAAAAACCCTCTACCCTATCATGTATTATTATTATTATTATTATTATTATTATTATTATTATTTATTTTTTAACTAAAAATTTTGAAAGAGGGAAAAACCCCTTTGAGTGATTTCACCACCCTACCATGTACTCTATGCTCTACCCTACCATCTACCCTAACCTTGTATCCTACCATCTACCCTTATTGCATGGTATCATAGCTAAAACTACCGTGGTCGCCATCATGAATTTCAAAATGACGTTTTTGAGTTCTACTCATCAAGCCCGATCGATAGATACCCATTAGGTTGTCCCAAAAATTGCACATGGTCAAAAAGCTTGGGGGCTCACCCTGCAAATGATAGCTAAGGGTGTTAGAAACAAACTTTTGTATGACGGCAACTTTCAGAAATGACGTTTAGAGGTCGCCCCGGCGAGATTTTTGAAAAATGACCATTTTTCGTAATAAATTTCATACAAATATTTTTTACCGTACAAAAATTGACAATACCCACTATTTTTATATTTTTTACAGCTTGAAATGGATCCAAACTACCTGGGAAAAATAATTAACGACATGTTTTGCAGGTCACTTTTTGATACTGAATTTTTGCATTTACTATAATTTGTCATTTTTTGATATACTGTGCATTTTACCCATCATAAGAAGTATCTGAATCTAATACTAATTTTAAACAATTTTCATAAAAAGATAGGAATTTTTATGCGGAAAAACTTTGCCGAAGACAGAATTGCGTTTTTTCTATCCGTTTTAGAGTTATTCACGATTTACTATTTGGTGAAATTTTGATTTTTGGGTATTTTAAAAAAACACACACAAAAGAACTGCCCAAAAACACATACAAAGTAAAAAATCACGTATACTCAACAAGTTTTTGTCTTCATTGTGTTTAGGAATTATGGTGGCATCATTTATTGAATTTTTGTTTCCGTTGACAAAGCCATTTTCTTTGATATAGAAAGGTACCTACTAGCGAGAAACATTATCATTAGGTACCATTTTGAGATGCCTCAGTAGGCCATGGCATTTTTAACGGTTATGTACTGACAATGGTTTATACGAGCATAATACACAATCAAACGCACGGCACATTTTCTATATCATTTAGAAGGTGATACTTTCCGCAAAACATGCCGTTTTGGTTTTCAATTATGTTGTTCAAATCGTTCAAACACATGAATATAACGTTCTAGAAGTCCGTATCATTTTGATAAACATATAGGACGATAAAAAGGACGTCATTGTTTACATCCAAAACTGTTGTTTACCAATAATAGCCTAGAGTCCCTATAATTAGAGTCTGGCGGACTGTCAGTTTCGACCGGAGTCAATCGAGCATGACGTCATAGTGTCCTCGCCGATAAATGCTACACCGTGACGTCATGCTCGATTGGCTCCGATCGAAAGTGACAGTCCGCCAGACTCTAACTAGACTGACTCTATAATAGCCTACCTTGTCTTATTGTATGCCGTGTTATGGTAATCAAATTGTTCTAACCTTGGATAACATTACTATAACTCACTGGTTCATCTTATCCCACCCGTTTCAATTTGTCTCGGTGTATCATATTTTCGGTGTTGATAAGATAGTTCAAGTCAGTAAATGTAAAAAAGACATGCTCTGCTTTTTAGAATGTCTTGAATTGGAACTTAGTATCTGGTATTCTTACGTAAGATGTTCGTAATCGCGATTTGAATTTAGTATGGATCAACGTATTCGCCTTTATTCACTTTGCCACTGTTTCCTAGGCTGTTTCACTGGTCCAGGACTCACACTTCTTCGCGTAGAATAATAATTGAGAATATCGACAGGAAAGTAAGATGAACGTAAAAATATGGCTCAACATTTTGTGGAGAATATCTTTAAAAAATCAATAGACAGTACGAAGCTTGTCAAGCAAGAGAGCTAGCTTTTAAAGAAATCTTTGCTAGATTGAATAACGAAAAAAATCAATTAATGATGTCACCATAATTACATAACACAATCAAGACAAAAACTTGTTGAGCATACGTGATTTTTTACTTTGTATGTGTTTTTGGGAAGTTCTTATGTGTCTTTTTTTAGAAAAATACCCAAAAATTCAAATTTCACCAAATAGTAAATTGTGAATAACTCTAAAACGGATAGAAAAAACGTCATGCTGTCTTCGGCAAAGCTTTTCCTCATAAAATTTTCTATCTTTTTATGGAAATTGTTTTAAATTAGCATTAGATTCAGATACTTTTTATGATCGGTAAAATGCACAGTATATCAAAAAATGACAAATTTTAGCATATTCAAAAATTCAGTATCAAAAAGCTACCTGCAAAACATGTCGTTCATTATTTTTCCCAAGTAGTTTGGATCCATATCAAGCTGTAAAAAATATAAAAATAGTTTGTATTGCCAATTTTTGTACGGTAAAAAATATTTATATGAAATTTATTACGAAAAATGGCCATTTTTTCAAAAATCTCGCCGGGGCGACCTCTAAACGTCATTTCTGAAAGTTGCCGTCATACAAAAGTTTGTTTCTAACACCCTTAGCTATCATTTGCAGGGTGAGCTCCCAAGCTTTTTGACCATGTGCAATTTTGGGACATCCTAATACCCATATTGTATAGTATATTTCAGGCCAAACATGTCTAAAGGTCCAATCTGCAGAAGAGAGGCTCTCTTTGGTTTCTCTCTCTTTAGTTAATATCTCAGCTGTTTATTTGTATTTTGATTGCCTCCTTGCATTGAACGATGGTCAAAACCATTGTCTTTTGATTTGTACTGCACAAATAGTTGAAAATTGTACCATTACATTGCAATAATTGAAAGAGAAAGTAAACAAAGAGAGCCTCTCAAATGCAGATAGGACCTATTGAAAAGTTTGGCCTGATTTCTAGGCAGCTTCAGGGGATATAAAACGGGTTTCAAGTAAAGAGCAAAAAATTTAACCCTCTAATACCCAACCCCGCCTTCAGACGGGGTATAGTTTGAGCATTTTTGTAATTTTTGTTTCGTGGAAAATTATTTTTTTTTATTTTTTTGGCTGATATTCAGGACAATTTTTTATATCTCAAAATGGTTTTTGGTGTATTTTAAAGCGTATTTACAATTTTTAAAAATCATTGAAAAATGGATGTTTGAGCCACCTTTTAAAAGTCATTGTTTATTTTGTATTGAATCGCAACAATTAACATATTTTAAATTTTTCTCAAATCATTCAACCCTGGTTTAATAGTTTAAGAAAATTGAATACACTCTAAAATTATTTTCCTTGAAATTACACGGAAAATTAATATATTTTAACAATAATCATAAAATCTCAAAATGTTTTCATCTCAAAAAATCCGTACCCCAAATAGGCTTCCAGGAAAAATATAAAAGTGTGGAGATGTTCAATAATAAAAATTTGAAAAATCAAAAACTGAAATTCACGAAATCGAGAATTAAATAGAATCATCTTCCAAAACATGTTTAAATCGATTTTAGATGACGAAAAATGATATTTAGATCAAAATTTAAAATTTGGGTATTAGAGGGTTAATGTGGATTTCATGCAAGTTTTGGGCGAGTTTTAAAGAATTTTAAGGGAGTTTCAGGGGATTTTTGGGAGATTTTAAGAGGTTTGTTTCTGAGGGCTCCATGGAAGTTTCAAAGTATTTCAGGTGGTTTTGTGACTGTTATAGAGATCATTTTTCTTATCTATGCAAAGGACGATTGAGGATAATTTGCTCAGAAGACACCGGACGGGAGGCCCAGCCCAAGTAACAATTTTAATTTTATCACAGTTTTTTAGCGATTCAAAAATCCTAAACATAAAACCATTAATGCCGACTAGAAAATGCTCTCGAGTTCTTGTATGCCTCAATAAGCCCACGTTCTGGCTAGTTGGCCCAGTCTTATTAGAGTCTACAGGACTTCGTATGCAAACCGGCTTATGATTTCGGGTTGTATCATAGTTTTATCAATCTTCTAAATAAAACCATCTTCTGACTTGTCAAATAATTGTTTTGATTATTTTTCACTCTCAATGTTCGATCGTCAGAATAAATTATGCTTGGTTGTTTATCCAGCCATCAATTGGAAAGATGCAGATATGGAATTCAGATTTGTTTTCCTATTTAATACGTGTCAGGAGACATGCCACGGAAAATTTGTGGTGAATGTGACTGTGATAATGGCAAAAACTAAGTGCGTCACACAAACTATGCATAATTTGGAAGTTAAATGCATTTAATTTACTTGGTGGAATTGGGTGCAAAAAAGGTTTTTTCAACACAGCGGAGTTTAAATGACATTAGGTAATTTTTCTGACAAAATAAAATGACGAAAACGTGTTGTATGGTTTAATTTGATCTTAAGCTGTACGTGAAATCATAAAATTGAGTAATAATTTTTCTGTATTTACATAAATTATCCCGGCTAGGCGACATATTTTTCTGATAAAACTCTGTGTTCCTGATGATTCCTCCAATAGGGCTTACCTTCCTGAGGTAGTCATAACTGAGCTCATGATAGAACTAGCGGTTTTATCACAGCATTTTTTTGGTTTATGTTACGGCCACGAAATCTTTTGTTGGTTTTATGCATTGCCTCACAGTTTTGTGTATTTGTTTACAAAAACAATCTCTCCGACAACAACCGCAATTGCAAGTTTTATTGAAATGGTATATAATAAGTGATAAAACCAAGTCATGTCTACTTGCAAGTCTTTAACTGAAGATGTTTACAGCAGAAGTTATATGATAGTTTTATGGAACGCAAAAGGTTCAAAGTAAATAACTACCGCATAAAACTAGTTTAGAACAACAAGCTTTTTGACATGCTCGTATAAAACCAGGATAAAACATGAATAAACCTTCAAGGCATGTTGATTGTTACTTGGGAGGTAATATGAGGTTGAGGTCTATCTTGAAGGCATTGCTTCAGAGAAGAGCTAGTGCACATCGCACCCTCAAGATTAGCTATGTAGCCATGCAGCAGTGAACATCGATGACACGCTCTTTGGAGAGTCCACCAAGATAGCGTGCTGGCGCCTTGCCAGCTTCCCGGATGGCTTTACCACTCCCTTTATCCTCTAAAGACGGACAGAGTCAACCACCAAGCCTGCAACAACTGCTTTGCAATTATCAACAAGAGATGCTACGTGCATCTCGTTTTGACCTCCTATAAACTAAGGCCCTCTCCCCTAGTACTCGGAAAGACTTCGTGACAGTTTTATCGTAAGCGAATTCCAGTTTACTGGAGCTCATCCAATCTTCCACAAATGCGATCGAGTTAACTGCAGTCAATTTCACTTCCTCTATCGAATAAACGTAGATCTCCAGCGTAATAACGTTAGCAAAGCCTACCCTCATCGGGAATTTTAACCTCAACACCTCGTCGTGCATGACATACCATAACACCATAACACCATAAGTACCCAGTACCAGTACCCCAGACGCAGGAGCACATCGGCAATAGCCACCCATCTGACAATACTGAACGCGTTCCTTGTGGTGTCACTGTTTGTCATGATGGCAAATATTTGCCATTGTAGTCCGACATTTATCCAAGATTGCCATGATTCACGTTGTGTTGGTCATTTGTTGACGCGGAAAAAAGCCCCTCGATGATCCCCTCCAACATCTCTGGAGAATGCTCTGTAGGAGCCATTACACCCCTCGTGTTGGCCATAACGATCCTGTAGGCGTCACCCCACTGGTTCGCATTGGCACTCTGACAGAGACCCTCAAAGCAGGCCTTTTTGCTTGCTCTTATCTCGGTCTTAAGCGCGGCTATTCGCCGTTCGTTTCGCTCTTCCTCTGATCGTGCTCGCTGCATCCGCCGCCTAGCCCGTAGGCAGGCGCGGCGCAGGTCCACAATCGCGTCGGTTCACCAGTAAGCCGGTGGCCTCCAATTTCTAGGGTGGACTCGCCTAGGCATGGTCGCACCACACGCACGTGAGAGCACCGCTACCAGCTCGTCGCCGTCTAAACCGATTAAGTTTCGCTCACGGTGGAGCGCCTCCCTAAATACCCCTCCGTCAAAATATCATGTCTTCCACCTGCGAGGGCCTTGGCCTAGCCGCATCTTCTTCTACCCGCTGCCTGATGTCGCAGCGAACCGCCAGGTGGTCGCCGTGAATGTAGCTATCGTCTACTCTCCAGTTCGAACTACTAGTTAAGCCAGGACTACAAAAGGTCACGTCAATAATTGACTCCGCTCCGTTTCGACTATAGGTGCTCTTGGTACCGACATTAGCCAAGTCGACATCTAAGATGGCCAGTGTTTCTAGCAGGATCTGACCCCGCTGGTTCGTGAAACGGCTTCCCCATTACACGGCCCAGGCATTAATGTCACCCGCTATTACCACCGGCCTTCACCCTGTTAGCACGGTCGTTATGCGGTCCAGCATTTGCGTGAACAGCTCGATCGACCACCGCGGAGGCGCATAACAGCTGCAGAAGAAGACCCCATTTACTTTGGCGACCACGAAGCCCCATAGGTAGTAGACACCAACTCCTGGACGGAGTATTTACCCGTCGTCCATATCGCCGCCATTTTTCTGGTCCCATCCGCGACCCAGTTGCCGTTGCCGGCGGGTACTCGGTATGGGTCCGATATGATGGCGATATCCGTCCTCCACTCAGAAACCGCCTGACAAAGCAATTGCTGAGCCACGTCACAGTGGTTCAGGTTCAGCTGCGTTACCTGCACTGTGATTTGTTCACTGCGGCTGTCTTGAAGGCCGGGCACCTTGGACCACCCGTCGGATGTCTGTCGTTCGCGATTTTTTTTCGGTACAGATCATGAAGATGGGTGGACTCGTGCAGCTTTGGGCCTTATGACCTTCAGCACCGCATCGCCTACACAGTTTGCGCCTGTCAGGGCCTTTGCAGTCCCACGACTTGTGTCCTGGTTCCAGACACCTAAATAATCTGTGTCCCTGCTGGCCCCTTCCGTAGCCTAACGGCTGCGGCGGCCACCTGCACATCGCACTGTTACCACAGTGCCGTGACGAGCTTTTCCACTTCGGTGATCTCGTCAATGTCTATGACCATCAGAGTCGCCTCATGTGTAAAAGCCGCTCTACACCCTCACCAAGGACCTCTTCTGCCAGCCTCGTGTAGGCGGCGCCTTTGTGTTCCTTCGCGCGCTTCAGCTTTAGAATCATCTCGCCCGTACCCGAGCAGGAGAAAATAGCTGAAGAATAACTAACTCAGGTATGGAAAACCGAATACCTACAACCTGAATGAGGTATTAAGTAGCCCTGCATAAGAGGTAAAATACCTAAAATAATAACTGGTGTATATTCTGTGCATAACGCGTGAATAATGACATCAGGTATGGCAATACCTAAATAATAACCGGAGATTTTTCCATACAAACAGCGATTTTTCCATAATTGAATAATACCTCAAGCAGTCCTCAACGCCAAACCAATAACTCGTTGAGGTATTTTATCAATACCTACAAAATACCAAAATAAGTTATTTTCAATAACTGGATAACCGACCAATACCTTGCCTTGGTATGATACCTGACTTTGGTACGCTCCAGTTATGTGGCAGTTATTCATTCCTGCTCGGGTACGAGTACGTCTAATACTGCGCTCTGCCCTCTGACCTAACATGACATAGCTGACGAGGACCTACGAATGGTCGCAACCCTTTTATCTCTTTTATCCGAGACGGGAAAGCCTTTTCAAGTCCAGCAGACCTGCCAGTCGACCTGCCAGCATTACAGTACAGCCCTTTACTCTCGGGGTTAACAACCTCTTGATCTTGCGAGCGCCAGCTGGAATCTTCTCGTAGGGGAACTGCGGCCATAACGCCCATAGGGGGCAAGTTGCGCCACCCTTGTTTTAGGCAAACCACGTTATTTTCAGTACTTTTTTCAATTGCATTCGCTAAAATAAGAATTAAAATGCTTTTTTACATTTGAGTTTACATATTTTTACTAAAAAATGTGCAAAAACTTCGAAAAAAGATTTTGGTTACTTTTGATGTAATTTTAGCCTGTCAAATGTTTGCACTTTTTTACATCATTTAAAAGATTTTTTTTCTCGCTATCCCCACAAACTGTTTTGCACACTCCCTTTGTTTGTGTACCAAGCGGAAAAAGTGTCAAATTTGACCCTTACAACTTTTTTACAAGGGTCCAAACTTCTGAGGTATGTGTGGGGTAAAATGCCCACCCCTAGTTATTTACATTAAAATAGCCATTTAGATCCAAATTTCGGCCCAAATTATGTAGAACACAAGTTGGAACCAAGCAATAGCACATTTTTACTATAAATAAGTTCACTAATCACACAGCCATGCGTCATTTTGTAGTAATTATTGATAAAACAGCTCACTATGACGTTTACATGGAATTGACCCATAATTACAGGTGATCCATAATTATGTAATGACTGTATACCCTTCACGAACAATAACAGTTGACAATAAACCAGGCGCGCAAGTATATGTACACAATTTGGCATCCTGGCGTAAGCTGTGGGTAGTGGCGCGTTTTACCCCGCATTAAAACTAAAATTCTGAAAATCAAACTTTTTTTCACATTTGAATTTTTCAGTAGTAAAACATAAAACTGGTTTATGGTTTCTTCCATTTGGAGGGAAACATGTTGGTGCTTCATGTTAGTGCCAAAAAAATGTGTATTATAAAGTGTTTCGTGATTAAAATTGGACTCTTCCTTAACGTGGGCGTCTTACCCCTAGTTCCCCTACCTGACTGTTTCCCGCGCTCCTGTGATTGCTTGACACAAGTAAATGCGTCTGCCGAACCCTTTGAGCTATCTGCTAATGTGAAGGAAAATCAAATAGATTCGGTTTCTTTGCAGAATGTTCAGCAACTTTTACCTAGTTAGAGAAAACCAAGTTCTCAGAATTTTATCAAACCTACCTATTCAATGAATAGTATTTATAGGCTTGACATGTTTGAGAACAACTGACGCGATATTTTCAGCATTCAAGTAGATTTTTACATTCCTCGCCAAATTCACTTACGTTGAAGTGTGTAAATTCGATTGGAAAACTTGACGGTTTGTGACAGCGCGAACAAAAAGACAGCCCATTTTCTTTCCGTTGGTATTCAACTCTACAGCCGGATGACGACTATGCAATGGCATGGATCCTGTTGAATCGCACCAAAAAGAAGCTGACGTGCTGTAATCAGATGCTTCATAAATACAAAGCGCTAGCTTTGAGATACACGTTGCCCATAACGTCCGCAAGAATTCGCTTTCGCTTATCTAAATTCTCCAGCAGCCCCAGCGCAATAAAAGTCTAAAATGGGAGCACACGTGAAAATGATGCACGGTGTGTTTATTTTACATTAGCATCTGCTATCTGCTGGTCGGATGCTGGATGAAAAAGATGTTAGACCGGGGCCGGGATACCGCCCCCGCCCGCCGGTACAAAATAGTGATGTTTATGCATTTGGCCATGACCGAGAAGCATGCACAGATAAAGAGTACCAGTTTTGATCCGCTGCGAACATTCGTCAATGAAAGCGAGCTCTTTGTTGCGTACAAAACTAGGACTTTTAAGATCTGTTATGAAGTATCCGGGTGAAGACGGTGCTGTAGTCTGGCATACAGGTGCACTGTATATAAAGTAGACTTGAAAATGCGTGCACACTTTGAAGATTTTATTTTTGTGAAATTTCAAAGCAAGATTATATTGACGGAAGCAAATTTTCGTATAGGAAGTTAAGAAACTCCTGTCAAAATAACTCCTACAAAAATTTACATAGTTTGTGAGGGATCAATTACTTGGCTTGGGGGAAGTATGCCGCGCCGCCAGGAGTCGAACGCTAGTGGCCAGTATCCGGCTATACAGGGGACTGTACAGGATGGCAAGGGCAGAAAAGAAACTAACCCAGCGCAGCAACAAGCGGTCGTACAAAGAGAATGTGACTGCTGAAGTGAAACATGGGTAGGAACGATATGCGTAGGTATTATACAACAGTAAATGTGTAAGCAGGATGCTTACGCGCCAGACGGCATGTGTCGCTAGAATTGACCATGAGTTTGCCCGGTCAACTTTAGATCAAGTTTATATTGATCTCATTATCATCATCGATCATAGGGTAGAAGCTTATGCTCCTCTAAAGAGAGAAATAGCGTGGATAGTCTTTTTTCTCTAAGAGCATCCCTTCAATCTTATCATAGAATTTTACCAAGTTTCTGGAATTTCTCATGGGATATCTTTTAACGTTTCTCCGCTACAGTTAGTTCCAAAAATTTCCATCTGGAGTTATTTAAAGTATTCTGGACGAATTTCTTACTGGAATTCTTTCAGAAAATTTTACCAGAGATTATTCAAAAGTTAACCCTGGAATTTCTCCAACATTTTGCACAAAAAAAATTCTTAAGGAGTCCATTCAAGAAATTCTTCAATCATTCGTCGTAAATTACAGCAGGATGAATGGGTTCCTTCAGATTATTTCCAGAAATTTCTACACAAATTTTTCCAGGAATTCATTTAGAAAGCTCTCCTGGAATTTCCTAAGATATTCCTCATACAATTGCTTCCGGGATTCCTCCTTCAGGAAATCCTACAGGCATTCACCCACGACTTTCTCCAGGGATTCCTTTAAGAAATACTCCAGGGATTCACTCAGGAAATTTTCTCGGATTCTTTTCGAAATAACTCCAGGGACTATTTTAAGAATTCCTTCATGAATTCTTCCGGGAATTCCTAGAAATTTCTTTTTAGATTTGCTTCCAGGGTTCATCCTTGGGTTTCTTCAGAGCTCCTCCAGGATTTCTTGCAGGCATTCCTTCAGGCATTTATTCAGAGATACCTCTAGAAAATACTCAAGGAAATCCTATGGGAATACCTCTTGGAATTTCTCTAGGAATTCATGCAGGGATTCCGCTTGGGACTCTTACAAGGATCTCTGCTGGGATTCCTCCAGGGCTTCCGCAAGGAGTTTCTCCGTGGATTCCGCCAGGAATTTGTTCAGACATTTCCACAGAGATTCTTCCAGGCATTTCTTCAGGCATTCCTCGGGGAATTTGTTCAGGAACTAATCATTTCATGAATTCTTTCAGGAATTCCACCAGGGCTTTCTCCAGTAAGTCTTACAGGGATCCCTCCCAAAATTTATTTAGGGATTCCTCCAGAAATTCCCCCAGAGATTCTTCCAAGAATTTCACTTGGAATATCTCCAGGGATTCCTCCAGGGATTTTTTTTACTTCAAGAATTTCTGAGAGATTCCTCTGGGACATCAAAAAATTTGTTTGAAATATATTTTTTTATATATATTTAAATGAATTGTAACAACTTATGAACTTCCTTCAAATAAATATCATTCTCACTGGAAGTGCCATTGAAATGTATTTTTGAAAAAAAGAGGAAGTTTTATGCCTGTGGGAGAAGGGATTCAAATGGATATTCCACTTTCAGGGGCTTTATCCTGATCCCAATAAAGAAGAAGATAAATAAATGTAAGTAAAAATTCCCCCAGAAATTCCTCTTCAGATTCCTCTAGGAATTTCTCCAGAGATTCCTCTATGACCCGAGTAGAAGCAAATAACAAGTGAATAACATATCAAGGTATTTATCTTAAATACTACCATACCTTGATATGCCCTTTACTTGGCGGTAATAAGAGGCAAAATAACAAAAACGAATACCAAAATTTTGTATTAATAACACCTAGAAAATAACAAGTCTTGTCATTTCAATAATGAATGCATACCTAAAATTTTAAGTGTTGTATTTGAGGGGCCCAGAATCAAAGGGGTGTAAGTGACCATTTTGTCGATTTTGAGCTGAGCATATCATAAAATTCTTCAGATTTCAAGCTTTCAGGAACTTTTTTAAGATTGTTTCTACGATGATTGGAAAAATAACAATAAATCATCGAAAATTGGGTTGAATTTGAAACTCCATACATTTTGTATGGGATGAAAAATTGGTCAAAAACTTTAAACCCCATTTACTCGAAAGTGGGTTTTTGTCACTTACACCCCTTTGCTTCTAACCCCCATATTTGTTATTCCAAAATTATTAAATAACAAACTAATAACATATCTTGTTATTGAATTTTTCATTTGTTCGATGACTTCATGATGTAATAGCAAATCTTGTTCTTCGGTTATTTTCACTGATAAACCAAAAAATACTACATCAATACCAAACTCTTCTCAAATACCTCCAGCTATTATTGTGATGTTCTCATTTCATTTCGTAGAATAACGCAACAATAACAATTTTAGGTCTTAGAGCACATGTTGCTCTTCGCATGGTATTTGTAAGGTATGCCCTTCTGCTCGGGAATTCTTCAAAAACAAACAGGATATCCTCTACAGGGTCCTGCAGAATTCCTCTACAGATTTCTCAGGTATTCCGATATGCATTCTTCCAGGCATTTCTCTAGACATTTCTCCAGGAATTCCTTTAGAAATTGCTCCAGTGGTTCCTCTAGAGCTTCCTCCAGGAATTTCACTAGGAATTCCTCTGGGAATTCCTCTAAAGATTCCTCCAGGAATTTCTACAGGTATTACTCCAGATATTTTTCCAGGCATTCCTCCAAGGATTCATCCATGCATTTCTCCTGGATTTCATGGACTCCTCCAGGTATTTTTCCAAAAATTTCTCCAGACATTCCTCCAGGCGTTGGTCCAGGAATCCCCTCAGGATTTTTTTTCAAGAAATCTTTTTGCGATTTCTTCAATACTTCCTCCTGGGATTCCTCCAGATATTCCTCCAGGAATTCCTTCATGGATACCTTCAGAATTTTTCCAGTTGTTCCTACATGAACTTCTCCAGGGATTCCTCAAGAAGTTCATCCAAGAAGTTCTCTCCAGGGATTCCTCCAAGAATTCCAGGGACTCTTCTGAAATTTCTCTTGAGATTCATCTAGGTTCTAGGAGTTTCTCCAGGAATTCCTACAGGATTTTGCCTAGGAATTCCTCTAGAATTTTATTCAGGAAACCCCCCAGGGATACTGGAAAAACTTGTAACTAGAAGGCACGAAATGTTGCTAATTGACAAATTGAGGGATGAAAGTTGTGAAAAAATCGAATCGCGTGCGTTCAAATCGAACCAGAACGCGATTTTTTTCACAAATTTCATCTCTCAATTTGTCAATTAGCAACATTTTGTGCCATCTAATTACCTAGAAATTTTTCCAGTATTTCAGACATACCAGCAAATATGGTAAATGTAAAGGGCAATATGTATCCCAGGGATTTCTCCAGGATTTACTCCAGAGATTCCTCCATGAATAGCTTCAGGATCTCCTGCAGGCACTCCTTCGGGCAATCCTCCAGGTATTTCTCCAAAAATATATCCAGGCATTCCTTCAGGGATTCCGCCGGAGATTTTCCCAGGAATTGTTTCAAGGATTCCTCCAGGGATTCCCTCAGGAATTTATCAAGGAATTTCTCCAGGAGTTTCTCCCGTAATTCTTCTAGATATAACTTCAAGAATTTGTGCAGGAATTCTTCCAATGATTCCTTTAGGAATCCTTCAAGAAATTCCATTAGGAATTCTTCAAGGAATTACTCAAGGAATTTCCTCAGAAATTGCTAATGGGATTCCTCCCAGAATTCCTCTGGGGATTCTTCCTGGAACTCAATCAGAGATTTCTTCAGGAATTCTTTCAGGGATTGCTCCAGCAATTCATCCAGGTATTTCTCCAGAGATTCCTCCAGGATTTCCCTCAGGGAAATTAAAAGATTCCTACAGAAATTCCTTCAGGAATTCCTCCATGTATTCCTCCAGAAACTCCTCCAGGCATTTTTCAGGAATTCCTCCAGGGATTGCTCCAGGAATTATCCAGAGATTGCTTCAGGAATTTCTCTATTAATTCTTTCAGAAATTCCTCAGCGATTTGTTCAGATATTTCAGAAATCGTTCCATCATATTTTGCAGAGATGCATCCAAGAATATTTCCAGGAATGCTTCCAGAAATACCTGAAAACATTTTTACTTTAATACAAGGTTTTCTAAAGAAGCGATTTGTATTGGAAGTCTTTAAGATAATTTTAGAGGAAATCCTAGAATTTCTCAATTTTCTCTAAGAATTCCTATAGGAGGTCATCCACGAATTTGTTCAGGAATCCATCCATGAATTCCTTCGAGAATATCCCCAGCAGCTCCTGCAAAATAATTCATTCAGAAATTCATCCTTCGATTCTTTCAGTCATATATTCAGGAATATTGTCCAATAAATCTTTCAAGAAGTTATTTATGGATTTGTTTAAGAACTCCTGCAGAAATTCTTATAGGAGTTTTTTTTAGGGATTGATTGAGGGTGTTCGTTCAGAACGCCCTTCAGGGATTCTTCCAAAAATTCGTCAAGGGATTCCTTAAAAAATCCCCCTGGAATGCCCCAAGGGTTCCTCCAGCGATTGTTTTAGGACATATCTTAAGATTCGTGCCAGTATTTAACCGGGGATCTCCTTTCAACATTTGTGTAGGTATTTCTCCAGAAATTTCTCTTGGAATTGACCCCAGAAATTGCCTTACAAAACTCCGGGGATTGTTTCAGGAATTCCTCCAGCAGTTTCTTTTGGAGTTTTCTTAGTGATTCCATCGAGAATTCTTACAATAATTCCTCCAGAGATTTTGCAGATATTTCTCCAGGGGATCCTTCAGGAACTCACACAGGGATTCCTTCCTGATTTTTTATGGAAAAGCGCCAGGATTCCTTTCGACATTTCTATCTGAATATATTCCAGCGAATCGTTTAGCTATTCTTTGAGTTCTTGCATGTTGAGTTCTAGCATGTTTTCAAGGATTCCATTATGTTAGAGCTCTCCGGAAATACCTCCAGGAAAATTTACAAGAGTAACTATCTCTCGGGATTCCCTTTTAGGAATTTTTACAGGGAGAAAATGTTGAAGGAAATCATGTAAGAAATGACTGGACATAGACGATCACTGAATATTCTACTACTACCGTGGAATCATGCACGGAAAAACAAATGAAAAAGAAAATTTCAGAACTAACTGTTCAACAATTGGCGAATTACGTATCTTAAAACTTGATTTATAAATATGGATATCGCAATCAACCACATTTACAATCAATTTGTTCTCGATTGCTCGATTCCGCAGATAACGATTCGGTAACGATTTGGAAAGAATTAGGATGCAACTGTAAAATGGATTGATAACTAAATTATTCCAGAAGCAACACGGCGCCTTTGAGTTTGGCACGATTGTCACGACTCATTCATAGTGCCAAGAATTGCAGTTCCAATCATTTTCCGATTATCAACCCGATTCCTATCCGCAATCAACGTCGATGCCTTTTCGGATGAGGGCAGGTCGAGTCACGTACAAAATTATCAGATACCTGACTCCGGGCGAAGAAACAGAATCGACTTCCAAGCGTTTGTGATCTGCAGCACGTGCGCCGGGCCTTCATCCCGGACCGAACCACGATTGAGGGTCGCCTTCGACCGGGCAGCTGAGGGAAAGCAGCTGAGAATAGTTTTATTTCTTCTTTATTCAGTCAACAAATTTGCCCTTGCTTTTTCCGAACGTCTTAACCGCGCCACAAAGGAATCGGATGAAGGCAACCTTAATGCTGTCCAACCGTGAGCTGATCTACTCTCCCCACCCCCTACTGAGACCCATGGACGAATTTGTAAAGCTGCACAATATCCGTGAAAATTACTCCGAACCGACCTCTTCTCGAAAGTTCTGCCATCATCGTCGTCGTTCCGAGCCAATCGACTGCCACGCGGCGCCTTGTGTCGCACCGCCCCAAGGAACTATAGGGTCTGGGACCATTTGGGCAGGAGCACCTATTTTGGGCACTTGCTGCTATAACTCAGTCAATTTCAAACCGATTGACTTCAATTCTTGCACATGGCTAGATACTGTGCGTATCTGACCGTGTTTCAAAAATCAAGTCAATCGGTTCAAAATTGACTGAGTTATAGCAGCAAGTGCCCAAAATAGGTGCTCCTGCCCAAATGGTCCCAGACCCTACCCAAAGTGGATACATTCTCGTCACGTCAATGCACGGAAGCTGCGTCCAACTTTCTTCTCCTTTCTCGGCGGGTGAGGCGGTGCAAAACCCCATTCTGGGACAGTTTTTCTTTTCGTGGGTCGTCGGCGGAAGCACCTCCGGTTGTGCTGGCATGTATCGTTTAACACGTTTGCTTGGCGGTGGAAGTGTCGGAGGTGATTCCTTTTTGCTTCGGATCTGGGAAGGTCTAATAAAGATGATCGTTTTTTGACTGCGTTACGATATTGCGATTACGGTGAGGATCCGCAAATAGCCTCTGGCAAATGACGAAAGTTTAACTCTGCGGAGATGAATCCTATAAGCAAGCATCCAACCGATGAAGCGATGAAGACGACGTGAACTAAGTGGAAGTAGCAAATTTATGGTCAGTATCAAGTGCATAACTCAAAGAATCAATTTCGCAACAATCGGATGGCAACACTGCACTGCAACCACCGACTAACCGATATGGCAATGGATCATCGTGGTGCCATCCCGAGGGTAATAATTTTTCTTCAGCTCTCCGTCCACAAACTGTGCCACACGGAGGCACGAATGAACCGCAACTACTGGCTGGCAAGCAATGTATTGCCATTGTAAAATGCAGTTGTTGCAGGATAAGGGTATACGGGATGTAGAAACGAAATCGTGAATCTTCATACATAATCACACGCACACCGATTATTATTCTTAAACTTAGTGGGCTGATGTTTCTGAAAACGTTTAAAAATGGTTGTAACCATTTTTCCTTTTTCGTACACTGTTTCCCTTTTCAGTGTACTGGAAATGCTATATGTTCGCTCCTAAAATGACTTTTTGATAGAATGTCTGGAGGGTCGAGTTACATATAGGTACCAATAAATAGTTCATGGGGGAAAAATCTGCTCAACAGGCACCCGAACAGGAAGGTGCAGGTAGTGTGGGGTTAAGACCGTCTTCTACATCAAAAGTAAAAGCTGAACTACTTCTTTCTTCACCACTAAACCACCAAACCCTTCGTCTCTCCGGAACCACTAAGAAGGCATTGCTTCAGAAAGGGGCTAGTGCACATCGCACCCTCAAGGTTAGCTGCGTAGCCTACAGCAAAGAACATCGATGACTCGCTTTGGTGAGTCGACCACGGAGCATTCTTACGCTTAGCCAGTTTCCCGAGCGGTCCTTGCCACTCTTTTTGTCCTCGGAAAGCGGGTAGGCTCAACATCAACAACCACGCCCGCGCCCGGCTGTTTGGCAAGCATTAAGAGCTGATACTTAGATACGTGCAACATGATTTGACTTGCTGAATGCAAGGGCATTACTACCCTTCAGGCCCTATCAGTTGAACCAGAAGGTTGCTGACAGTATGGCCTGCACCTACCCCGGCCCTTACAGGGGACCCCTTTCAAACCGCGGGCTCGGATTCAACCCAGTAGACCGACGACAGCAACGCTACCATGATGTTCTCTCCGCGGCCACTTAATCGCTGTAAGGGCCGATTTCGACTGCAGGGCACCGGTATGACCTACGACGCCGACTCCAAACCCCTGGACCACCTCTTGCACCGCATCTGAACTAGCCATTCTCCGAGTCCACGCCCCACCTCCTCTGTAGCTCCATGACGATGTGGGTGATAGCCGTTAAAACGGCACTCCAGCCAATCTCATCTCTACACATCCGGAGTTGTGTCCTCTCCGCATGTGGCAAGCATGCGGTCACGCACTGTGCGAAAACGCGGGCACACGAACAAAACGTGTTTCGCCGTTTCCTCTAAACCATTGCACACTGGGCATGCGGGAGAATCCGCATGCCCGAAACGGTGTTGATACTGCCGGATCGGAAGCAACCATTACCTGTAAGGACCTGTGTCAGGTGGAATGTAACTTCCCCATGGCGCCTATTGATCCAACTATCTACCCTCGGTATCAACCTATGGGTCCACCTTCCTTTGGTGGAACTGTCCAACGCGCGCTGCCATTTGACCATAGAGGCCATCCTGACAGTCCTGCGTATGCCTCTTGTGCCGCACATTTCGAAGCACTCCATGTCCTCACTGATGAGAATGCTGATAGGCACCATACCAGTAATGACGCAGAGAGCGTCGTGTGACACGGTACGGTACGCGCTCGCAACCCTCAGGTACATAAGCCTGTAAGTACTTTCCAGCTTCCGTCGGTAGCATTCAGTACTTAGCGCGGTGCCCCACGCCGGGCCGCCTTACCTAAGTATGGACGTAGCAACACTAGCCAGAAGCTTGCGCTTACTGGCGTACACTACAGAGCTATTGGACATCATCCGGGACAGTGCCGCAATAGCTGTGGAGGCTCTTTTACAGGCATAATCGACGTGGCTACCAAAGGTAAGCTTATCGTCGATCATCACGCCCAAGTGTTTGACGGAACGCTTTGACAGAATAGTGCACTCTCCTACACTGATCTCCGTCTGCTGCTCCGACTTCTGGTTGTTAACAACCGTCACCTCAGTCTTATGGTGAGCCAGCTCCAGTTTCCTGGATCGTATCCATGCCTCCACAACCTTGATCGAGTGGTCGGTAGTCAACTTCACCTCCTCGATCGTTTCACCGTAGACTTCGAGCGTAATGTCGTAGACTTCGAGCGGATCCGTCGCCACAGGTAGGATAGTCGAATTATACATTAATTCTGAGTTGGCTCGAGTGTGTCGAAACAAGAATTCTGTGCCGCCATTGCCCGCCCGTTTCCACCTCGCCACTCTCCGCCTGTGTGCTCGACAGCTCCTGTCCTGCTGGACAGTAAACAAACACTTCACCTCCCCGCTGAACCATTTTCACCGCTCCGCCACCGCCTGCCATCCAATCAAGTCAGACTTCCGTTATCAAAATATCACCGAAATATCTGCTGTGCGAACCTGTAAAGTTGATTGAAAGCCAATACAAGCATCGTTTCTCTGCTGGTCTTCTTATTTCGCAATCCGAAACACCGAAAAACCACAAACAGCTCGACCACATCGTATCTCGATCATCGAAATCATTCATCATCGCTTTTCACGTCACAACAATCATCCGTCAAGGTGAGGAACTAGTGTGTGTGCTACGATCGTAAAGTGTGTTAGTGGCCTTCGTGCAATCGATCATCTGTCATCCCTACTGATCATTGCTTTTCGCCGTTCTGCTAACAGCGCCATCTAGTTCTCACTATTGGTACTGCCGCATTTCACACAACGCTAAAAACATCTCATCATGCTTGGAACGTGTGATACCTGTGCTAACGAACTGGTTGAGCATGCCGTAGTTAAATGCCGCGGTTTTTGCTCGGCTTGTGTTTGTCTGAAATGCTCTAAGATGGACAACACTATTAGCGAAAGTGTCGCCGGAATTTCGAATTTGTATTGGATGTGCGATGCTTGCGGCATTATCATGGAAAATGCTCGTTTCAAAAACGCAATGGTATCCACAAACGCCGTAGCCGACCAAAACTTCGAAGCCTTGAAGAACGAGATTCGTTGCAGCGTGTTGGACGAGATTAGGCATGAAATTCGCACTCATTTCAAAAAGCTTATCGAAATTGTTCCTAAAACTCCAACCTCTGTCACGCCTAGTCTACCCATCGGTCGTAATAGACCCTCAGGTTTCGTCAGGAACAAGCGGCTCCGTGAAAACGATGGTGATGAGGACATAGGTGCTCGTCGTCCAGCTAAAGCTATGTGCGGTATCGGAACTGGAAGCACTGATACAAACCTTGTTGCTACCGCACCGACAGCCAACGATCACGACAAATTCTGGCTGTATCTGTCTGGCATCTTACCGGATGTTCCAGAGGAAAAGGTTACTGAATTGGTGCAGTCCAAGCTAGGAACCACGGACTTGCGCGTTGTAAAACTCGTAGCGCGCGGAAGAGATACTAGCACAATGTCGTTCGTTTCATACAAAATTGGAATGGCCCACGATTTAAAGTCGTTAGCACTGGCAACCGATACATGGCCTCGAGGGATCAGGTTTCGAGAGTTCGAAAATATGAGCAGCAGGAACCAGGTTTTTTGGAAGCCGTCAACACCAGTAGTAATCATCCCGTCGCAAGTAACAGAAACACCGAGGACAACCTCCACCCAATAAATCTCAACTGTACTGTATCCGCTCATGAGTATCCATCACTTCCGTTTCCTTCGTCAATACCGCTACAACAACATGCGTTAGCACCATCGGTAGGTGAGTACGTCCCTCTCACAATTTATTATCAAAATGTGGGTGGGATGCGTACGAAGACCAACAGCTTTCATCTCTCCACTGCATCCTGCGATTACGACGTCATTGTAATAACCGAAACCTGGCTTAAGAGTGACGTGGCGAACTCTGAACTGGCTACAAATTATACTATCTATCGCTGTGACCGTAGCAGTGCCACCTCAGATCTGCAGCGTGGTGGTGGAACTCTCATTGCAGTCAAAAGCTCACTGTTTAGTGCACCTGTCCACCTTGCAGGCAGTGAATCACTAGAACAGGTTGCAGTGAAAATCTTGCTAGCGCATAAATCTGTATATGTATGTGGCATCTACTTGAGGCCCAATAGCGACACGGGAAAATTTGTTGCGCACTCCGATTGTGTACACCAGATTGTGCAAAATGCTGCTAGCAACGACTCGATCGTTATTCTCGGTGACTACAACCTTTCTCGCCTCTCATGGTCGTATGACGATGACGTTGAAGGTTATCTGCCGTCGAATGCTTCATCAGAACAAGAGTTGATCCTCACCGAAAACATGATTTCGAGCGGACTACAACAAATCTGTGATGTATCAAATTTTAACCGTCGTCTACTTGACTTGGCCTTCGTGAGTAACAGTAGTGAAGCTGAGCTTATTGAAGCACCATCGACAATTTTAAGCCCTGACCGCCACCACACACCGTTCGTTGTACGTTTAGATATACGCCCCGTACTGGATCAGCATCATCACACAAACGTAGAACAAGATTTCGACTTTGGCCGTTGTGACTACGATGCAGTTATAAACGAGCTCAATTCTCTCGATTGGCACCAGACTCTTGCTGCACCTGACATCAACTCAACGCTAGCGAATTTCTACAATACAGTTTTTGACTCGGTGAGTAGGCATACTCCTCTGCGTAGAACGTTCGTCAGACGATCGTACAAGCTACCTTGGTGGAATGCAGAGTTGCAACATCGACGCAACACCCTTCGTAAAGTTCGGCGTAGATTTTTCCGAGTTCGATCTGCTCAAAACCGTACTCTTCTTCTAAATGTCGAGGCAGAGTATGCTGAAAGCGTAACCTCCACTTTTCGTGAATACGTTTTCCGAATGCAGGACGAAGTTAGAACAAACCCTTCCTCTTTCTGGCGCTTTATCAAAAGCAGGAAAAACTCAAATTCGATTCCATCAGAAATGCAACTTGGAAACGAAACATCACAAGATGATGCTGCTGCTGCTGAAATGTTTGCCAATTTTTTCAAATCTGTATACAGCGCCAATACTCCTCCTGTTTCGCCGGAGGTCGTGAACTCCCTGCCATCGTACAATATCAATTTTCCACGCCCTACTTTTTCAATAGAAGAAGTTTCCGGTGCTCTCAGCTCACTCGATCCATCAAAGGGTCCAGGACCTGATAAGTTGCCTCCTGCATTCATTAAAAAATGTGCCAGTGCGCTAGGGCCACCTGTATGCCTACTTTTCAATATGTCGCTTGGGCAAGGCGTATTTCCAGACGTATGGAAACTATCAGCAGTCACTCCCGTACATAAGACTGGTAGCATTCACAATGTGGAGAATTACCGCCCTATATCAATATTGTGCTGTCTCGCAAAAGTACTGGAGCTTTTGATTCATGATAGGATGTATTCTGCTGCTAAGCCTATAATATCGGAGTACCAGCATGGGTTTGTTAAAAACAGATCCACCGTAACAAATCTGATGTGCTACACTAGCACACTTCATGCCTGCCTGGAAAAGCGATGCCAAGTGGACAGCATCTATTTTGACTTCTCGAAAGCCTTCGATAAAGTCCCGCACGGCCTTACCCTGACCAAGTTGGAGCGCTTAGGATTTCCGGATTGGATCATCAGCTGGTTACGTTCCTATTTGGTTGGTAGATCTGCCTTTGTAAAGTTGAAAAACGTAAAATCCGACATCTACACAACGCCAACCGGCGTGCCGCAGGGTAGCCACCTTGGTCCGTTAATTTTTATCCTTTTTGCTAACGACCTATGCCACCGAATCCGTTCTCACTGCCTTATGTATGCCGACGACCTTAAAATATACAGAATAATCTCATCCTTAATCGACTGTGCTGCGCTACAACAGGATCTCGACGCCGTAGCAGATTGGTGTTCCTCAAATGGCATGGAGTTGAATATCAAAAAGTGCAAAACGATCAGTTTTTGTAGAACGACGCCACTTACGAGTTTCGACTACAGCATAAATGGCAACAGTGTAGATCGTGTGTCCTCTATCAAAGACCTAGGTGTTACGATAGACTGTAAACTGAACTTCAGTGAGCATATCTCGACGACGACTGCTAAAGCCTTTGCGGTTCTAGGATTCATACGCCGCAACGCCGCGGACTTTGACGACGTCTACGTCTTGAAAACGTTATACAGTAGTCTTGTGCGAAGCATATTAGAATACGCCGTTCCAGTCTGGGCTCCGTACCAAGAACTTCATATGGCGCGGATCGAAAGAGTTCAGCGTAGTTTTGTTCGTTTTGCGTTGAGGAGACTGCCATGGAATGATCCGCACAGATTGCCACCATACGACCACCGCCGCCAGCTAATTAGATTAGAATCTCTACGCCAGCGTCGTGAGTACCATCAAAGAATGTTTGCTTTCGACATAGTGAGTGGACATCTAGACTGTGCACCGCTCCTGCAATGCGTCAATTTTTATGTTCCTGCTCGCCGTCTCCGCCAGCGTCAACTGTTCCACGCTACTAGGCACACGACAGTATTTGGCCATAATCATCCCCTGGAAAGATGCCTCGCCCTCGTCAACGATTTGCCTTGGTTTGATTTTAACATTAGTAGAACACAATTCAAAACGTGTATTAGAAATATAAGTTAATTTTTGTTTTTTCTGTTTTATCAGTCTGTACGGCAGTTTTGCCGAAGACGTAGAAATAAATAAATAAATAAATAAACAAATCCGACAATCTCCACTCCCACTGGGTACTCTAACCTCAACACCTCGTCGTACATGATATTCCATAACACCGGACCCAGGATGGAACCTTGCGGGACTCCTGAGGTTATGTGAAAGCACTTCCGACCCACCTCCGTGTCGTAGACTAGTACACGATTCTGAAAGTAACTTCCGATAATCTTGTACAGGTACTCCAGTATCCCCATACGCAAGAGCGCATCGGCAATAGCAGACCAGCTGGCGTTATTAAACGCATTCCTTACCTCCAGAGTCACTACCGCACAGAAGCGAATTCCCCTCCTCTTAGGCTCGAGTGCTTTCTCGGCGGTTTTTGTAACCGACAATATAGCGTCTACGGTGGACCTCCCCTTCCGGAAGCCATACTGGTTGCTCGAAAGACCATTTACGCCCTCAGTGAACCTCAACATTCTATTGAGGATGATCTTTTCGAGCACCTTCCCCGCCGTGTCAATCAAGCATATTGGTCTATATGCCGACGGGTCTCCGGGTGGTTTCCCCGCCTTTGGCAATAGTACCAGGCTCTGCCTCTTCCAATCTTCTGGGAAAACTCCCTCGTCCAGGCATTTCTGCATAGCAGACCTGAACATCTCGGGAGCCTCTGCAATAGCTACTTTTAAGGCCAGGTTCGGAACTCCGTCCGGACCTGGGGCCTTACCTACGCTAAGGGACTTAGCTATCCCCACAAGTTCCACATCGGTGACCCTCTCCTCATCGCCAGCCCCAGTCCCCGGTCGTCCTACGAAAGGAGGCCAAGGACTAGGACCATGACACGGAAAAAGTCCCTCGATGGTCCCCTCCAACATCTCTGGAGATTGCTCTGTAGGAGCCATTACACCTCTCGTCTTGGCCATCACGATTCTGTAGGCATCCACCCAACGGGTTCGCATTGGCACTCTGACAGAGGCCCTCAAAGCAGGCCTTTTTGCTTGCCTTTATCTGGATCTTCAGCGCGACTTTAGCAGCGGCGAATACCACCCGCCGTTCGTTTTGCTCTTCCTCAGATCGTGCTCGCTGCATTCACCGCCTAGTCCATAGGCAGGCGCGGCGCAGGTCCGCAATTGCTTGAGTCCATCAATGTACCGGTGATCTCCCATTTCTAGAGTGGACTCGCCTACACATTGAAGTTACCTGCTATTATTACCGGCCTGCGCCCTGTCAGCATGGTCGTCATACAGTCCAGCATCTGCGATCAATTACCGTGGAAACGCATAGCAGCTAAAGAAGAAGAAGATGCATGAGAAGGTGGCTTTGGCGACCACGAAGCCCTCATAGGTAGTAGACACCAACTCCTGGACAGGGTATTTACCCGTCGTCCATATCGCCGCCATTTTTTCGGACCATTCCGCGACCGGCTGGTACTCGGTATAGGTTCGCTATGATGGCGATATCCGTCCTCCACTCAGAAACTGCCTGACATAGTAGTTGCTGAGCTGCATCACAGTGGTTCAGGTTCAGCTGCGTTACCTGCGCTGTGACTTGTTCACTACGGCTTTCCTGAAGCCCGGACAGCCTTGTGCCTTAGGGACATCACCACCACATCGTCTACCTACACAGTTTGCTTCTGTAAGGGCCTGTGCAGTCCCATGACTTGTGTCCTGGTTCCAGATACCTAAAGCAAGCCTCCGGTGGTTTATGTAAGATGCCATACTGGCCAGCCCTTTTTAAGCTTCCCTACTTTAACGGACTTATTCACGTCTGCTACAAGTAGCTGTACCACGGCGCTCTGTGTCCCTGCCGGGCCCTTCCGTAACCGCGGCATTTCTGCAACATCTGGCGGATGGCAAAGGTCTGTTCTATTGTAGCGGATTCACCCATGAATCCAGCCTGAAATTGCCCCACGAATTCTCTTTCAATCGGTGATAGACGGCGGCATAAAATTTGAAAGAGTATTTTGTAGGCGCGCTCAGTAGTATGATCGCGCGATAGTTCCCGCAATCCAACTTGTCGATGTTCTGGAGTATAAAAAATCGACATGACCATGGTCCACCCTAGACTTACGACCTAGTTACGCATGTTTCTATAACTTGATGTTGCACCTATGTCTCCGAAGTTCTTGTATCCGAGTAGCCTGTGTTGAGAGAAATCTTACGAACAATAAGTTATTTGTTGTTTCAGCCATTGGAACTGAGACCATCATGATGTATCGTATATCCTCATCGCTGCATACTGCACTTGCACTACAATCCGATGCGGCAGCAAGCTAATGCATGACGTACACGTTTCACCCATTCCACTTTTATCCGAACAACGATACAGGCAACAGCCAACAGTCAGCAGCCAGCAGGACCGTTTTTCATCCGCATCTGTTGCACGTTACTTGAATACTATAACCACACAGAGAAGTGGCACCCCCAAACTGAACGCACCGCCCGCCCGCCGCCAGCAAAGTCAAGAAAGGCGAAGAACAACGAGGACATCGCTCTTCGGTTTGACTCCCTTTTTGGCTTTTGTTCTCGTTATCACTCAGCTCTACCCTAAGTCATAGATAGATATGCTGCACCGCACCATATATGAAGCCATTCCGCCACCGGGCGCCGATACTCCGACCCATTTTGAAGGACTTTCCCACGGTTTTCCCTTCCAAGGAGGGCGGAATTCGGAAACGCAGAAAAACAGAACCGCAAGCTCCAGAAGCTTAGTGATGAACAGCTTTGGGATTATGGGACAAAAAGAGGACAATAATTCTCTCAGCACTCTGTCAGATCCGTTCAAAAGTGACAATATCATTATCTGGAAATGGTCACATGGACGCGCGCTGATAGAGAACAAACGATTCGCACTCTTCTGTGCGGTGGATGACAACTGTCGTCGCCATTGAATCACATTGAATCAATGTTATATCGTGGTGACGACGACGACGACTGCCATGTAAGCCGAACGCATTAGCAGTAATGATTTATTTCAGCAAGGTCTTGTGCAGCAATCGGAGAATCGTCGGGGTGTGCAACGGTGCAACCTGCCAATACGTCTTGTTGCCCGAGCAGAGGAGAATATCAAAATAATAACTACGAAATCACATAACCTGTTTTTATACCTTGTTTTGTTATTATTTATTTATCAAGGCATAGCTTTTCCATAACAAATTTTGTTGGACAATCTCATTTTGTTATAATCAAGCTGTTGATATAAATTCACTCAATTTCATTCCAATAACATGTTTTGTTGAAGTACAAGTTTTGTTATTGATATACTATTGATCAACTTATCAACAATAGCACAACAGTAACAAGTTTCAAAACAACAATTGGCTTCTTTAGCGGTGTTGAGACAATTCCATATTCTGAATCTGCATGTCAAACTGAGCCGAAATCCAAATTTTCATCAATTTTGGTGCCCGGGAACCTATTTAAAAATCAATTCAAAGTTTGTATGGGAGCGATTTGTCGAATCACCCCTTGTCGCATTTTGTACTGGGCGGAGCTGTCAAGCAGTTGCCCAGCTGTCAAAAGGTGGTTTCAAAAAATCTCTTTGAAATTGATTTTTGGTATCAAAATAAAGTTCTATAAATCTGAAAAAAATCATAGTGACTCAGAAAAAGGTGCTCTTTCGTATAAAACCTAAAAATCATTACATTTTTCAAAATTTAAAAACCCAATTCGATAATAATGACCTGTCCTTTTGTGTTGTTCCATTTTTATATTCAGTTAGCATGGAAATTGCTGATCGAATCCCTTTAAAATTCTTTAAATAATATTCGGAAAAACACTTGAAAGTCCTGGAGGAGCCGTTTGATACCCTGGAGAAGTATTCAAAAGAACTCCTGACGCAATCTTCTTAGACATTCCAGAAGTAATTCTTCTGAGCAATTATTAGAATTCTTGGCAAAATCTCTTAAAAACTCCTCGAGATTTTTTTCGGAAAAAAAACTGCTAGTGAAATTCTCAAAAAAAAAAAATCAGTGGAATCTTAAGATGAAATTCGGGACAAATAAACACGGGAAATTCTGAAGAAATATTTGAAGGGATTCTGTTCATAGTTCTGGAGGAATTTCTAGAGGAGCCTTTGAAAATCTGTGATTGATTTTGTGGAAGAACTCTCGGATAAATTTCTGGTTTTTCTTTTAGATTCTCTTGGAATGAATTAAAAACTAAATATAGTATTTTTCTAACATTTAAAATATTGTTACTCATGTTATAGGTGGGTTTTTTAAAACAAAGTAAATAACGTTATATCCCTTTCGTGACGGACCAGCACAATTAGCTGTTGAGTGGTACCAGTTTTGTATATTTTTCCATCTGTTTAATCTGTGCAAATAAACTTTTGTTTACGTTGCCTGTGAGATTTACCACAACAAGGTAAACAAAAAGTGGACAAAAATTGTAAAACATGAAAAAGTTTTATCTGTCGCATATTTTTTCTTTTCGATTTATCTAGGTAGTCTAAGCTAGAAATCAAAAGATAAGGAGTACCCAGACAACCAGTAATCGTATAAGATGTTGAATAAGATGATAAAGTGGAGGCCATATGCGTGCATGTCTCCATTTAGGCGCATGTAAAATGTACGCATATCGCCTCCACTTTATCATCTTATGCAACATCTTATACGATCACTGGTTGACTGGGTAGTTCTTTCAAATGAGGAAAAATAATTACTGTTTTATTGGGAAACCCAAAAGTTCTGGAAAGCCAAAGTTGAGCCATTTGTATGAAGATTTCAAATAAGTATTATAACTTACTTAGTTACGATTTTGATATTATAACAAATTTTGCTTTCCGATTATTATCAATAACATAATAATATCAAAATTTGTTATTGAAATATTCTAAAAATTCACTGTTATTAAGTTGTTATTCAAACTCACAAAACGTGTTATTAAAATGGTTTTCCAAGAAGATTTTTTTGTTATGTTATTTGTTATTTTGCCGCTTATGACAGACAAGTTTGTAACATAATATGTTATGTTAATAACTTAACAATAATCGATTCTATGATTCAGTTATTTCACCCAAAAAACACAGCTCCTTATGCTGTTGTTATTCCCTTTTGCTCGGGTGTATCTAACGAAATGATAGCTATACGACACAGAGGGAGCGAATCCTTTGAGTGGTGGCAGGTCCGCCGCAGAAACCGAGTGAGAAAATTGAAAAAGTTTTTCTCTGACGATTGAATTGAAGTGGCTATTTTTATTAGTTTTCTTTCGAGCTTAATTACTGTTTACTTTAAATGTACCTTGCGCCAGTAGCTTTGAAGAAGAAATGGGTGAACGATATCGCACGGTGTCAATGAAATGCGGTTTGGAAAGTGCTGGAGCGTGAATCGGGAAAAATGTATTTGACAATTTCATTAGAAAATGATGTATCGAGTTAATTTGGAATGAAATAAACCTGTGCGATAGGGTTCCGATCACTTGCATGAGGGAGCCAAAAAAGTGGTTTCCAAGGAGCTTGGGGAGCGTTTCAGGGATATATTTCAGGGGATTTCAGGAAGCTTTGAAGGCCGTTCCGACAGGTTTTTTTTGGCATTTCAATGGGATACAGAAACTGCAGAGGAGTTTCAATAGTATTATGGGGGCTTCAGCGGGGCGTTTAAGGGCGATTCAGAAGGGGGGCGGGGCTCCGGAACCATTCGAAAGTGTATCGAAGAGTTCCAGGAATGTTTGGATTGCATTCCGAGAGGATTTGGAGGTGTTTGATAGCATTTCAAAGGCTTTTCATGTGCGAAACTCCTTGATTCTGTAACCTTTTAGAGGCGTCCCAAGGGGTTTCAAAGCGTTTTAGTGGGATTATACAGGTTTCAGGGGCGTTTGAAGACGTTTCAAGAGGTATCAATAGTTTTTCTAAAGAGGCCTCAGGAATATAAGGATGTTCTGGTATATTTCAAAGGGATTATGGTGATTTCAGAAGCGCTGAGCGCCCTGAGACACCCAGTAACAGCATGAGACTCCCTGAAATGCCCCGGAGACCTCCAGATATCCCCTGAGATCCCCTGAAACGATTCTGCACCCTCCATATACCACCTGAAACGTCGTGAGACTACTTGAAATGCCTATGATACACCCTAAAATTCCCCTGAGACCCCAAGAAACGCCCCTGAAATCACCTGAACTGACCCAGAAACGTCCTAAAACAGAAACAGAAGATCCCCTGAAGTGTACCTGAACCCCCTGAAACGCCTCTTAGACCCATGAAGCGCATTGGAGATGCCTTGGAACCCACCTAAAACCACTTTAGACCTTCTTGAATTGACTGATACCCCAGGATACCACCTGAAACGTTCCAGAGACCTGCTTAACACCTTTGAGATCTCCTGAAATGGCCATGAGACCTCCAAAGCACCCCATAATGACCGTATAATTGATTGATTGATTGATTTGTCTTTATTAAAGAGACTTTCAGCCCTTAGCTGGTTCGTCTCTACCGTATAATTAATTTTACGTCCTAGAAGTCGTACATCATCAGTGAGGGGTTTAAGCTGACCTTGCTAAGACTCCGTAAGTCAATGATGGCGGCCAATCAGGACCATAATAAGCTCATGGTAACTGAGGCAGCAGCAGAGCCCGTGAGTGCATAACCCCGCATTAGCAGGTAGCCCGAAGAGTATTCCAGTTTCGATCGTTTAAGACAAGCAATCGCAGAAATGTAGAATCGGAAGAGAAGCTACCAGGCCGCGTTTGCAAGGCTAGGAGGTTGTTAACCCCGAAACTAGAGCGCAGGTAGTCCAAAAGGTGTGGTGTGATAAGCACTCGCAGAAGCGGGTGAGGCATCTGTCAGGTGAGGAGCTATCTGGTGGTGCCCGCAAGGCTAGAAGGATAACAACCCCGAAGGTCGGCAGTAATGCCGGCAAGTCGGACCCCAGTCAGGCGTCCCGGAAAGCTTTGCGACCAATGTTAGGCTCTTAGTAACCACAGTGTAAGGTGAACCAAGGGGAGGACCCCCCTTGGATGAAGCTCGATCGGAAGAAGACGAGAAAAAGCCACAGGTCGAGGAAGTCAGGGCCGCCAAACCGAGAAGTCAAAAAAGAGTAGGTGCCAAGCGCGAGAAAGGCGATGCGCTCGTCATCAAGACCGAACAGTCGAAGTACTCGGATGCCTGGAATGCGATGCGGAGCGACGTCAAGCTCGTCGATCTGGGAGCCGACGTACGGGCGAGATTATGCTGGAGCTGAAAAGCGATAAAGAGCGCAAGGGCGCAGACTACAAAAGTTTGGTGGAAGAGGTCCTTGGCGAAGGGATAGAGCTGAGGGCTCACCCACAAGAGGCAACTCTGAAGGTGAGAAACCTAGACGAGGTCACCGAAGTGGAAGAGCTCACGGTACTGCGGCAACAGTGCGAGGTGCAGGTGGCCGCCGCAGCGCAGGTGCCGGCAGGGACATTGGTAGCTTTGGTTTAGCTACCTGTGGTGGACGTAAAAAAGTTCGTTAAAGTAGGGAGGATTAAGGTAGGCTGGAGCGTTTGTCATCTGACGTTCCACGTGCCCCCGGAGGTTTGTTTTAGATGTCTGGAACCAGAACACAAGTCATGGAACTACATAGGCCCTGACAGGAGCAAGCTGTGTAGGAGATGCGGCGCCAAAGGTCATAAGTCCACCCATTTGTCTAATTTGTACTGGGATATCTGTGAACAACAGCCATCTAACGGGTGGTCCAAAGTGCCCGGCGTGGCCTTCAAAAAGGCCGCAGTGAACAAATTAAAGTGCAGGTAACGCAGCTGAACCTGAACCACTATGACGCGGCTCAACAACTGCGGTTTCTGAGTGAGAGACGGATATCGCCATCATACCGAGTACCCACCGGTAACGGCAATTAGGTCATGGATTGGTCCAGAAAAATGGCGGCGATATGGACGACGGGTAAATACCCCGTCCAAGAGTTGGTGTCTACTACCTATGAGGGCTTTGTGGTCGCCAAAGTGAATCGGGTCTTCTTCTGTAGCTGTTATGCGCCTCCACGGTGGCCGATCGAGCAGTTCACGCAGACGCTGGACTGTATGACGACTGTGATAACAGTGCGAAGGCCGATGGTAATAGCGGGTAAGTTTAATGCCTGGGCCGTGGAATGGGGAAGCCGTTTCTTGAACCAGCGGTATTAGATCCTGCTAGAGACACTGGCTATACTAGATGTCGACTTGGCTAATGTCGGTACCAACAGTACCTCTGGTCGAAACGGTGCGGAGTCGATAATTGACGTCATATTTTGTAGTCCTGGCCTAATAAGTAGTTCGAACTGAAGAAGATACAGCATCGACTACAACAACAGCAGGCAGCGGGTAGAAGAAGAGGCGGCTAGGCCAAGGCCAGGTCCTCGCAGATGGAAGACATCATACTTCGACGAAGGGGTATTCAGGGAGGCACTTCGCCGTGAGCGAAACTTTCTTGGTTTAGACGGCAACGAGCTGGTAGCGGTGCTCTCGCGTACGTGCGATGCGGGGGAGACCACCGGCTTACTGGTGGACTCAAGCGATTGTGGACCTGCGCCGCGGCTGCCTACGGGCTAGGCAGCGGATGCAGCGAGCATGATTTGAGGAGGAGCGGAACAAACGGCGAGTGGTGTTCGCCGCTGCAAAAGCCGCGCTGAAGACCGAGATAAGAGCAAGCAAAAAGGTCTGCTTTGAGGGTCTCTGTCAGAGTGCCAATGCGAACCCGTGGGGTGACGCCTACAGGATCGTTATGGCCAAGACGAGAGGCGTGATGGCTGCTACAGAGCAATCTCCAGAGATGTTAGAGGGGATCATCGTAGGCCTTATTCCGCGTCATGATCCTAGGCCTTGGCCTCCTTTCGTAGGACAGCCGGGGACTGGGGCTGGCGATGAGGAGAGGGTCACAAGTGTGGAAATTGCGGAGATAGCAAAGTTCTTTCGCGTAGGTAAGCTTCCAGGTCCGAACGGGGTTCCGAACCTGGCCTTAACAGTAGCTATTGCAGAGGTTCCCGAGATGTTCAGCTCTGCTATGCAGATATGCCTGGACGAAGGAGTTTTCTCAAAAGTATGGAAGAGGCAGAGCCTGGTTCTATTGCCAATAGCGGTGAAATCACCAGGAGTCCCGTCGGCTTATATACCAATATGCTTGATCAACACGGCGGGGAAGGTACTCGAAAAGATCATTCTCAATCGAATGTTGAGGCACACCGAGGGAGTAAATGGTCTCTCGAGTAGCCAGTACGGCTTCCGGAAGAGGAGGTAGACGCTATCCTGTCGGTTACCATAACGGCCGGCAAAGCACTCGAGCGTAAAAGAAGGGGGATTCACTACTATGCAGGAGTGACTCTGGATGTAAGGAAGGCGTTTAATGGCAATTGACCTAAGTAACGAAAGCTACCGTGGTAAGCTGGAAAGTACTTACACACTGATGTGCCTGAGGGTTGCGAGTGCATACCGTACCGTGTCACACGATGCGCTCTTCGTCATAATGCGTCATATGGTGCCTTCCTAGGACAAAGGGAGTGGTGAAGACCACTCGGGAACCTGGCTAATCGCAAGAATGCTATCTTGGACTCTCCAATGCGAGTCATCGATGTTCGTTGCTGCAGGCTACGCAGCTAACCTTGACGGTACGATGTGCACTAGCCCCTTTCTTAAGCAATGCCTTCTTGGTGGTTCCAGAGAGACGAAGGGTTTGGCGGCCATCATGGGTATGGCCATGGGTATGAAGGTTGTACATCTGATATATACAGGAGAAGCGAAAATAAGCTATGATTATTAGGCCCATTTCTTTCGCAAGTTGCTTCACTTCCACGCAAATTCAATTAGACACAACCTTCCATTCCTTTGCTCAAACAATGTCACAACCAAACACCATCGCACCTGGTTCTGGATCGAGAAATTATTAACGAGCAACCAGATCTGCCCCACGGAGTGCCGTTGATGCGAATCAAGTATTTACAAGCCATATTTCCACCTACAACACCCCATCGATCAAAGCCCACCTCGTCTGCCGGGCCGCTGGGAGTCGTACGACAGCCGATGCTACGCAGTGACTGCTATGTACAATCTACCACACGAGTCGGGTCGGGAGTCGGCAATCAATTTCCCATTCGCTCGTTTTTGCACAAGCTGTGGCTGTGCACCGCCACCTCAGTCACTGACTGCAAACAATCATGCAGCAACACCTCGCCGGAGCCCAGTGCTAACGTGGGGTCGTAGGTGGATGTGAGTTCGTAGGTACAATGTAATGGTTGCTTAGCGGCAACAGAGAACTCGTGAAAGGGAAATAAAACAAGATCATGTTTTTCGGCAATTGCTCAATTTTGTACGGCAATACGGACGATGGCTACTGGATGTACGACGGTGGTGCTACCTAAGCCACCAACCAACCCACATACCAACATGGCATTCGAGACAAAAATGGGAAAGATGAATGCGATCCGCACCTATAATATGGAAGTTTATCGTTCATCGTTGGCCGACCATTCGGGTGGAGTGGGAGGAACGGAACATGCAAACAAATTGGAGACGCGCATAAAAATACGTGATTCTCGTTTATTTTTATCCGCAGTTAGAAAGAGCTGCGTTTTGGACGATTATATCGTTCAAAGTAGATGCACTGCTGAGCTGGTCATACATCTTCCAGTGTGATTTTGTTTTATGGTTCTATGGAACCTAGAATATCTTCGACATCCATCTTCATCAGTCGTTTAGATACTTTATTTACTTATCCTAATATTGGATCGTTCATAAACCATGTAGAACTAATTTTGGAAATCTCAAACCCCCTCATACCCCTCTCGTAAATTTTTGTACTTCCAAAATTTTTAAAATTTGAATGGAGCATAGACTTTGGTCAGACCTTCTCCCCTAGGGTCCCCTAGGGAGGTCAATGTGGTTTACTAACATTCTAAGTAAGTGCACACAGTGGAGTGTTCTCCACTAATACAAACCTGGTTTTACTGCCCAAGCAACCAAAAGTTCGGATTTCACTTGAAGCGCGGACTCAGAAGTTTAAATTTGGTTCAATTATGATTTCGTCGAACTTGATTCTCCAAAAAGTTACTCATGTATTGTTTATGAACTTGGAAGTACATGTACAAGCTTTTGACTTCTCTTCAAAGCGACATTAAAGTCGAAAACAGGTGCAGAAAGAACTTACGTTGAACTTTAGAGCAGAGTTCAATCAAATATTAACCGAACTCATGTTGAACTTTTGCGTGCCTCTAAAGCTCTAATTTAGTTCATTTGGACATGATCCAACAACTTGAAATGTTCCGTTCCGAACTTGTTTCGAACTTGTTTTGAACTTACTACTCAAAGTTCGGATAAATATTAACCGTACCAAAAGTGAACTTCACTTGAACTTCGGCGACAGCGGAGCTGGGGAGAAGTTCTCATTCAATTAAATCACTCGAAAATCGAGTGCAGCAGCCACAACTTGTGTTAATTTCACAAGTACACTTTGTTTCACTACAATATATCAACGTACTTACTTGTAATCAACGAAAAACATCCGTATTGTGTGGCTTAAAGGCTGCCCCGCAGCGGACAACTGGTAGAACAGAATTCCGCCGGAGTTTTTTTTTCGGTTGCGGATAGAAGTCTTCCTTGTTTTCACCCCTGTCGCCCCAGCGCGCCGGTAATCGACGCGATCGTAGTCACTGAACACTTATATACTTTTCTGAATTATTGGCACTGGCACTAATTTATTGCTCTGCACTTGTTAAAATTACGAACCAAAACAAACTGAAAAAGTCAAACTGTGTAAGTTCACAAGAAGTTCCACATAGACTTCTTTCGAACCTTCGGCTTCAGGTTCAGAGAAAGTTCACGCGCGAACCTGATTAAGCTCTACTGAATGATATCAGCATATTGAGTAAAATCCCACAGTACCCAACAACACATACATGGAGTAGTGGTTAGGCACCGGCTTTCAACGAGGAGAACCCGAGTTCAAATCTCAGTAAGTAAAAAACATCAAAAATTATTTCAAGGTATTAGTCAATTTGGAATTCCACATGTACTAATGTGTCTTAATAATAAATTACTTTTGAGGACTAAGTACATTTTTTTTTTTTTCATTTTTTCAAAACTTATTTTTAAGCTGAATAGCGTTCCTTTCAGCGACACAAGTGTACTTTTTGTGAACTCAAGTTCGGTTAATTACTTAAAAAGTGAGCTGAATAGAATGCTATTCATCTTCCTTCGAATAGCTGATTAAGCCCAAACATGCTATTTTATCCGAACTTTTGGTTGCTTGGGTGGCGTACAACAGCACAGACTTCAGGTTCGTCTTTAAATTCATATTTTGGAACTTTCGCTAACCTTACGGTTTTTATACATTCCATAGCACTCGCTATGTCCTCGGAAGACCGAGCTCTGCACCGACACGGTACGTAATGCCGTGCCCTCTTACAAAAGGAAGCATCCATAAACCATTGCGAGACATACGCAAAAATAGTTAGTTTATCACCGATGCCTTATAAGGGTTACGGCAGCGCAGATTTTGGTTGTATGGAAGTTAATTTGACGTAATTCAAGCATTGTGTTAGAATTACGTAACATTAACTTCTATAAAACCAAAACTTGCGCTGCTGTAACACTTATATCACATGTGTGTTACTTATTACTTACTTCCCGAATTCATTCACCACCACCGACCACCATTCAACCGAATCTTATTCCTGCCATCAATTCACATTCTGTTCTTTATCTGAGGCTCTCGAAAGAACATTCAATCTAACAAAGATGTTCCTTGGTGCCTTCGCCAACAAAACCCAGCAAACATTTAACGAAAACGCTCGTTAAATAGTGTTTGCTCGTAAAATTCGCACACATCTCAGAAGAGGCCTCAGTGGTAATGTGCGGTAATTAATTCATCCAAAGAAATCGGTTTTTCGCCAGTCGATTGATTGAATTTTCATCGTTCGCTTCCTGCTATGGTAAGTACAGTGTGACGTTGAAAAAATGCGAAAAACTGCCTTTCGCTTTTTTTGTGACTAAAGTTTACGCTGTTTAGTGAATCCCCCTCATGATCCCCCTAGTGTGTTATGAGATCGTTTTGTTTGAATATCAATATATTAGTAAACATGTTAAATTATATCAAGAAGTAGCATTTTTCTGTTACACACTGTACTGTTCTATTTCAATCGAATTTCCCATCCACAAACCACATTCATCTTCGTCAATGCTATCTCACTGTCCTGATGTTCTTGGTTTGATCGTGTGTAAAACAAACAGTGGTTATGTGAAATGCTACCGGAGTTTCATCAAAATCAACAATTAGGTACTTTTTCAGCAGCAGATGTGGAGCCGAGAAATAGAAACGTTAAGTTATATGCAAGCAGGGATGAGAAATGTACTGATAAAAACGGTAACCGGCTGTACATTTGCCATTTTTCCACACGAACATCATAGGCCCACCCAAACTCAAACTGTTCGAAAAATAAGTGTCATAACATTTTTTTTCCTGCAGCCTTCTTCCTCGAAACGGTTTCCAAGCGCGAGAGCGCCAGTACTCGAGCACAACGACGACAAAAATTTCTGTCTCTCCCGTTTTCGCATTTTTCTGCGTTTCAAACCGCTTCTAGACAAACTTGTTTACATGCATCACAAAGCTAGGAGTGTGCTCTAGCTATTTGTGCAAATCGATTTAAATTATTTATTAAAACAAGTGAGTTATTAGCAGTTGAAAATATTTGACATTTTTCGCAATCACCCGCCTTAGCATGACTGCCCATAAATATTTTCGTGGGGAAGCGAAAACCATCAAGCGTCTGCTTGACTGCCGTCGGCGCGGCGTCTGATGGTATTGGTGCTGCCGTTGTTTTGTTTTTATTTTACTGGCCGTATCGATGAACGGAAAAGAGAAAAAAGTATTTTTGCCATCCCTGTATGCAAGCATCTGAACCCAATTTGTTTCCCTCACAAAAAAAATCGCACAGTAATTTGTACTTATCAAACCTATAAGGGGCTGTCCATAAACCACGTGGTCATTTTTTTGGGACTTCTCAACCCCCGACCCCCCCCCCCCCCCCCCGTGTTCATTAGTCCATACAAAAATTTGTATTCGTCCATACAAATTGCTCATTGGCCGAAACCCCCCCCCCCCCCCCCCCCCACCCCCCCTCATGACCACGTGGTTTATGGACAGCCCCTAAGCTTCACAAGATTGGAATTCAGATTTCAGAAGTATCAAGGCAACTGCAAACTAGGCTGTTTTTCTACTACTATTTTCACCAGAAAGGGTTGCAGTAAATACAGTCGGGTCTCCTAATAGACGCTGATACCCACTTTACGCCCACCGCGTTCTCCAGACTGTCCTCTAACCATTTTAGTACATTTTGTGTGTGTGTGATGAGTCTATAGTAAACACTAAATGCACTAAAAAAATCAGCTGGATTGGATGTAAGACAGCTGAGAAAATGCAGGGGCGTAAAGTGGGTGGCAGCGTTTAATAGGAGACTCGACTGTATACCGATATTTTCTCCGGAAGCTCTGTGACAAACATAATATCACATCTAGGTACTTTGATTAACGCCCTCGGCATCAAAACATTACACAGTGATTGGACGACTGAGCTGAACTTGAACCAAACAAGTGACTTTCGATAAATTTTCATTTCGGATGCTCTGAATTTTCATGTTATGTGATGATACCACTGTTTGCCAACTCGATGAACCACGCTACATGAAACTGTCGTCATTCGAGTGTTGTCGTGCATTGCCGTTTGCCGCTCTTCTTTGAGGCTCTGCTATGACACCTCCTGGCGGTGGCATTGACGTTGACCATACTGGATCGAACCGTACGCTGCTGATGCTGGCTAGGCGCACGACTCTCGAATTGCAAACCAAATATTTATGTCTAGTGAACACCCAGATTGAAACTTTTCAAACGCTGGCTGTGCGGGGGAGCAGGATGTTTTCGGCTCGATTTCAATTGCCAGCCGGCCGGTGCACAGTGGTCGCAGTCCATGCAAAATTTAGCTCTAGGTTAGTCTTCATTCAAACGCAATGATGAAGACGTTTATCTGATAATTTTTAAATATAACTTTAGAGTAAGAAAGAGAAACCTTAACCGAATACTGAATACTGAAGAATAGTGGTAAAGGAACACGATATGCGCTAAAGGAAGGATAGTGTATTTATCACATATATAATTTTTGTTTCAGGAATTTCTTCGGAATTTTCTTTAGGAATATCTTAGGCAATTTCTTCGGAATAACTCCTTAGACAAAAACAAAGTAAAAAAATACGAAGTCCTCCGTCAGCTCCTTCAGAAGTTATCCGGAATTTCTACGGTACTTTCTTCAATTCCTTTAAAAATAATTACCTTGATCAATTTTCTAAATTTTTCAGAGAGTTCTTCAGGTAATTTCTTTAGAAATTGTTGTAAAAGTCCTTCAGAAATTTTCAGTTTATCAAGAAATGTTTCTGGTAACTTTTTTCAGGAACTTTTCTGGCAATAACTTTTGCAACTCTCCAGCAACTTCTTCATGGTTTCATCGGGCATTTTCTTTATGAGTTTTTACGACAAGTTTTTCCTAAAGAATCCCTCAGGTAAAATGTCTTTCGAATTATTTAAGAAATTCCTTTCGAAATTCTTCCTGCAATGCTACTGGAGGTTCCTCAGGTAAGTCTCTAACGAAGTCACGAACTGATTGCAAGAATTATACGGGATTTCCATAGGACTTCAGGGGCCTCAAATGACGCTTCAGAGGGGCTTTCAGGGAGTACCAGTAAAACGCAGGGAAATTTAAAGAGAGGGAGGGGTGCAAGCGGTTTCAGGGAGGTACCAGGATTCATGAGGTGTAATTCAAGGGATTCCCAGAGGGTTTCAGGGGGTACCACGATGTAACCCAGACTGTAGTCGAGAAGCGAAATCAACTTATTAACAACAGAGAAAGTTGAAGGTGATCGTCCATAATTTTGATCATTCTCCGGGGAAAAGCTAACGGCTTCCGTAGTCCAACTAGTGCTGTTTCTTTCTAATCTTTTCTGCACCTAAACATCTCTTCGCAGATTTTATCCTCGGCGGGACAGCTAGCAGCTTCCATGATCCACTAAATTCTGCCTTTTAAACATCTTTTTACTCCCAAACATCCCTGCTGTTTTCATGGACGTTCATCGTTCATTTTTTTTTTTGTTGAAACCTGTGTTGACTGATATAAATAATGCATGACATGCAAGCCGTTCAATAGCACTGACAGCCGTTTTACTCGATTTATCGGCACAGGGCCTTCAAGCATTAAAAGATAGCGTTATATACCTATATAAAAAAATTCGGGTTTCCATACAAAAAAGCGTTACGGAGGGGGGAGGGGGGGGGGTTAAATAATGACGATTTTAGCGTTACGTAATAAATGGATGCTGCCTTATAGCAGTGGTTAGTGGTAGCTTGGGTTATGTTATTCGAATAGTACTTTGAAAAAAAAAATCGAGCTATAATATCAATATCATCAGCGAAATCAAGCAGCTGAACGGACTTCGTGAAAATAGTTCCACTCGTGTTTGTCCCCACTCTCCTTATTACACCCTCTAAAATAATGTTGACCAGCAAGCACGGAAGACCATCACCTTGCCGTAACCCTCTGCGAGATTCGAAAGGACTCGAGATTGTCCCTGATACTTGAACTACGCACATCACTCGATCCATCCGAAATTCTCTATTTCATGCGCGTACATGCAATCCGGATGGCATAAGGCGAGCGTGTAACTTGTATTCATTGTGACATCCTCTTTGTTAAAATAGTTTTCAAGAACAATTGAAAGAGTTATAAATACTTAAAATTGCATATTCAGGACTGAAACTCGGAATTTGGTGCGAGCGAACTTCGATTTTTCTCTTCGGGATTCTGGTGCTCGCACCAAATTACGATTTCGAATGAATTGATAATATATCTGTTGAAAGGAATTGTGAATAAAGCTCAAAACTTGACTTACGTAAAACCAACATTTTAGTAATCAGTCAAAATTTCAGCTTCGTACATTTCGAATAATCGTGTCTGGTTTGTACGTATAATACAAGACATTTGTGTTTTTTGGCAAAACATTCTTTCGGTACCTCAGGAAATATTCCTGGTAATTTATTTGGAAATTGTTTTGCAATTTATTTCAATTAAGTCTTCTTTTGCAAATCTCCCAGCAATTGCTTTGTTTTTGGCAAATATCTTCGGTAATATCTTTGCATCTCCTTTGGCAATTTCTTTAAGAATTTTTTTGGTAAAACGTTTGGAATTTGATACTGAACACCTTTCACGCATCCTTTGAACACTTTCATCGAAAATAACTTTGGAAATTTCTTCGGCAATTCCATTAGAAGTTTATTTGGCTTTTTTTTTTACTTCATTGGCAAATCCTTTGAAATGTTTTCTCGGGAGTTGCTTATCCTTTTTTTTTGTTTGCATTGTTTTGTTAATGTAAACAATTCTATAATAGAATGTAATCTATAATGTTGCAATGGATGTTCTTCGCGAGCATTCATTTAAGCATCTTCGCGATCCAAAATTCGCTGCTGTTCATTTTCTATTTTCGCATCGTGAATACAATTCAAGCAACGCGAATGAAGGAACGAACGAATAAATCAACACGACCACATTGAAAAGCATTCAAGCAAACGAAGCAAACGCTATTCGTCGTGGCATTCATTCCACCACGGTCTGTGTGCTGTCGGCGATGGCGCTGCTCGGTGCGAACTTTGACAACAGCAACTACCGTGCAGATTGAAATTGCGGACAATTCAAGGTACCTAAGTTTATAAAACCTAAAAGATTATAAGAGATTTCAAACACAACACAACTGTTGATTTATATGCAATGGCATTAGCTTGCGAGAAAAAATGCATATTTTAACCCGCAAATGGAAACAATTGTTTAAAGCATACAGCTGTTTAGAGCTCGATCCAGGACGGTAGTTTGTTTTCATTTCGGTTCGTCTTGGCCAAGTCAGCGGTGGAGTGTCATACTGCAAAAATGATCTGTTTTCCACGGTAATGTAGGCCCATTTTTCTTTCAATAATTAAAAAAATTTAAGCATCACGGCATCTCAGCGCTTTGCTGTGGATCAATCAAACCATGCCTGCATCAAACAGGGGAAGGTTTATTGATGGTGCCGCCGCGTCGACGCCTGATCGCAATGAATGTTTCTCTTGCTCTTCGCGAAGAGCAGCCAATGCGAATCGCACTGCTTTTCATTTTGAACGATCCATAGATCGGGAATGAAGTACCTTAGGACGATCGGGCTTTCGGTTCATTCTCCGATTACGAACAAAGCTACCGAATGAAGAAATGTGTTGTTCATTGAATATCATGCCAATGCCAAGTAAAATTCATCGTGCTTCGCCAGTTCGATCGCTGCTCAGCAACACTGATTCTATTGATATTTGCTTTTTAAAATTCTCCAATTACTCTTCAGGCAATTCTTTTGGGAATTCTTTTATTTTGTACATACATACATTTATTTGTACAACATCATTAAGACAAGACATAATCAACAATAGTACGCCACAACACTCGGTTTGTGGCTGCCGCTCTCCATCCTCGGTCGCGCCCAATGCTCGCCAAGTCACGCTCCACGGTGTGCTGAAACATGATTATTATCGAAGTTGCATGAACCTAAAATATTTTTTCGTTATAAGTTAGCCTTAAGCGTGTAGAAAAAGATTCTGGGGGGTAGAAAATCTTTCATCGGGGAAAATTGAAATAAAATCGATTTTAGTATTTTACCATTTTATTCATATAGAGCTAGTGTTACGCAAAAACAGGTAACTCAAACTCCTCTTTTAAAGCCACCTTTCCAATCATAAAATTAAACATTCATAGAGTAAAATAAATGTAAAACATTTTACAACGAATTACAAATTATTTGAGACGTTCGTTCTATGTGACCAGCCCACTAGAGTCTGCCAAATTTCATATATCAGAATAGCACATAAATTCAATGCCCTATATGTGAAGGTTCTGCCTCTTATCTCTTGTTAAATTTTACTCATAACAAACTCTGACAGTGACAAAACATCGTCCTAAAGTATAGACGTGACTTGTGAATTTACAGGCATTACCCGTAGTTCCTGTCGATGCCAACGGCCCAACTTCCCTTCTAAATGGCAACGTTAGTTTTTTTCTGATGCAACTTCTAATAATATTTGATTCTGAGTCAACGATACCAAAAGTCTGACTTCTAAACGCGACGCCAGGACAGCATCAATGTTCTTTATGTGTTGTGATGTGAATAATATTAATATATATACCTGGTTTTGTGTGGTAACCCCAAAAAGAGAACATAAAATTTTAGTAATAAAATAAAATTTTTGTGTACCCTGAAATTGCCTGTAATCATCCATGCCATGACGCGCAAATTATTTTATTTTTATTTATTTTTTCATGACAATTTCAAAACATGAAATGGTTTTCTGTAATTGTGTTTAAATTTAAATTATTAAATTTATGTTATCTTACAATTGTTGAAAGCATAAATTTCTGCCACCTTTGATAAAATGAACCATAAAATCACACTGGTCAAATTCGATAAACTGGGTATGAAAAAGAAGCTCCACATTTGGCCTCAATCCCATTCAACCAGGCGCAGTATGTCTGTGAAAATACGTATCTTCACCGTTCACAGTATGGTCCAGCGTTCTGAAAGGTAGTCATCTTGGATCGTTTCTTCCCCAGCTGTACATAAATGACGTTAAAATTATCCTTAAATGCCTGAAACATTCATATGCTCACGACCTGCAGTTGAATTTCATGATTAAGCAGCGTCCCGATGCAGCTTTTCTGCAGCAACAGCTTAAAACCTTTGCTACATGGTGCTCGTCAAAGCGGATATCACTAAATATATCGAAATGCTCTGTCATATCATTCGGCCCAAAAAAGTCTATTTCCTACTTTGGCTACGCTTTGGGAGGTGTTAAATTAATGCGCGAATCGACAGTCAAACTGCCGTAATTCTGCAAAGTGCCGTAAGCGCCATTCATTTTTACATTTTTTTGTTATAAAAAATGGGCCAAAACTATCAATGTCGCTTACGTCACTTTGCAGAATTACGGCAGCAAAGATCTCGGAGTTCTGTTTGACACAAAACTGTCATTCAAAGACCGTGTCACTTATGTCATGGTCAAGACATCGTCGCAACATGGCTTCCTCTTTCGCCTCGCCCTCGCCAAGAAGTTTAAGGACATCTATAGCTTGAAGTCGCTATATTGTTCAATAGTGCGCCCCATCTTGGAATACTCGGTTGTTGTCTGGACTTCTTATTACAACCACAGAGAACAGACATCCAAGTCCGGTTCCGAAACTGTGTAAGGAATTTAACGGTCATTTGAAATCAGCAACACAAGTGGCAATAGCGTGGCGCTGCAATCGGTTAATTTCCCATACTAATTGAATTCACCACTTGAAATGTTTCAATTCACCACTGACTGTGGCAATATGGTGTTTGGCGGCGTTAGTGATGTCATCGTGTATTGGTTTGCAACCTTACTCAAGTGAAGATGCAAATCCTTACACAACTTTCTGAATGCAATTTGTTCTAGCCTGGATGTCTGTTCTCTGTGTTACAACAATGAAATTCCCCGCATTGAAAGAGTACAGCGTAAATATATTCGTTTTTCGCTTCGTCATCTCAGGTGGAGGAATCCGCTAACATTGACAAGCTATAAAAGCCACTGTTAGCTTATTAATTTGGACCTTTCAGTGCGAGACGCAATGTGGTCAAAGTTTATTTTGTTAGAGATCTTCTTCAAGGCAACATTGATTGCCCCGCTTTTTTAGGTATGTTGCACATCAACACACGTCGACGTAGTCTTAGATCTCATCCGTTCCTAAATCTTCCATCAGTGAAGAGATGAACCAGCCTAGGGCTGAAAATCTCTATAATAAAGTAGGGAATCGCGCCACTTGGGCGGTGGCTTCTATATTTGTCTGTTTTCCACTATAACTCAGTCAAATTTGAACCAATTGACACAACTTTTGGAATGTGGTGAGATAGGTATAGTATCTACCCGTGTACAACATTTCAAGTCAATTGGTTCAACATTGACCGAGTTATAGTGGAAAACAGACAAATATAGAAGCCTCAGAGGCGAATGAACCAGAGGGTTTAAAACCTCTATAATAAAAAAAAAAATATATATATAGAAGCCACCGCCCAAGTGGCGCGATACCCTAATAATGATAATAATAATTCCATCAGCAGACACCAATTACAGCATGAATTACAGCCTACATGAGCCGATTCGTGGTATTTCTTGTTTGTTCAATATTTGTTATTTTGAAATTTTTGTGCTAAAACACGATTGATATCGAACTTGCATTGAATATATCACGTCTATACTTAAGGATGATGCATTAACAGCCTGTTGTAAGTGAAATTCAATAAGAGATAAGAGGCAGAATCTTCACATATAGGGTAACGAATTTATGCGCTATTCATATCTCTGATATATGGATTTTGGCAGACTCTAGTGGGCTGGTCACATAGAACGAACGTCTCAAATAATTTGTAATTCGTTGTAAAATGTTTTACATTTATTTTACTCTATGAATGTTCAATTTTATGATTGGAAAGGTGGCTTTAAAAGAGGAGTTTTTGACTTACCTGTTTTTTGCGTAACACTAGCTTTATATGAAGAAAATGGTAAAATACTAAAATCGATTTTATTTTAATTTTCCCCGATGAAAGATTTTCTATCCCCCAGAATCTTTTTCTACACGCTTAAGGCTAACTTATAACGAAAATAGTTATTTATGTAACGAGTGGCAAAAAGTTGATTTTTTCAGCACGAGTCGTGCATTTATCCAACGAGGCTTGCCGAGTTGGATAAATACGAAGAGTGCTGAAAAAATCGAGTTTTGCAACGAGTTCCATACAAAATTTTATGCAATGATTTTTTCATAATGCAACCCATTTGAGTTGCATAATATTCATAATGCAACTCAAATGAGTTGCATTATGAACATTATACAACTATTTTTCATTATGCAACTCATTTCAGTTGCATAATGAACCAGTTCGGAAAAATTGGCCATTATGATACCAAAATGAGTTATATAAAATGTAAATTATGATACTGAATTGCATAAAATATTTTAGGTTCATGCAACTTCGATAATAATCGTGTTTCAGCACACCGTGCGCTCCACCTGGTCCGCCCATCGTGCTCTCTGCGCCCCACGCCTTCTTGTGCCAACCGGATCCGTTGCAAACACCAGCTTTGCAGGGTTGTTGTCTGGCATTATTGCAACATGCCCTGCCCACCGTATCCTTCCAGCTTTGGCCACCTTCTGGATGCTGGGTTCGCCGTAAAGTGCAGCGAGCTCGTGGTTCATTCTTCTCCGCCACACACCGTTCTCCTGCACACCGCCGAAGATCGTTCTTAGCACGCGTCGCTCGAAAACTCCGAGTGCTTGTAGGTCCTCCTCGAGCATGGTCCATGTCTCGTGCCCGTAGAGGATCACCGGTCTTATTATCGTTTTGTACATGGTGCATTTGGTGCGTGGGTGAATCTTTTTCGACCGTAGTTTCTTCTGGAGCCCGTAGTAGGCCCGACTTCCGCTGATGATGCGCCTCCGAATTTCTGGGCTCACGTTGTTGTCAGCCGTCAGTAAGGATCCGAGGTAGACGAATTCCTCCACCACCTCGAAAGTATCCCCGTCTATCGTAACATTGTATTCATCACAAATTTGTATTTTTGTTGTTGTTGACACATTCCAACCATGGTAGCAATAATTTCAACCAAATATATAGGTTTTCATACTAGCAGATGACTTACAATAAGTGATGTATAGATTCCAACAACGATATGAATTCCGGGCCTCTTGCACGGCACCACTTTTGGTGCCACTCAATGCACAACAACAACGATCCCACCACAAGTCTCGCACCGTATCATGCTAATTTTTATTCGTTTCATGCCATTCACTTTGAACTCTCTATTTTCAACTTGGCAATATAGCCAATAGAGATAACGCGCAGTTCTCAATCAAGGGACCTAAGTTCGATTCCCACTGAACACCAATTGTTTTTTTTTTATTTGAAAATCTTGAGTCGTATATTGGTACTCTCAATCGTAATAAGATCATGCATAATCGTATATTTAGACGGATAAAATCGGCGAAATCGTAGAAATTTTTCGAGTAATCGTAAATTATGATGGATGGAATCGCAGTAATCGTATATATGTTTCGATATGGCCTCCACTTTAGTATGTATATGCCTGTTTCGTGCATTGAATACGATTTCTTTGGTGCTATATATGTGTGACTATTTCAGTTGCAATTTCGATATAGCAACCAAATTGCTGGCTGGGTACTTTGAAAATTCTAGGGCAAATGGAATGAAAAGTTATCCGGCAATTTCTTTGGGAATTTGTCAGGATTTTTCATAGGATTTTCTTCGAGCAAGCCCAGTTTGGAATTTCTGAATTTCCAATTCAGCCATTTTCGGAAGCAATAAATATAACTACAATTAAATCATAAAAATAACAAAAGTAATCATGATAAAATTGCATGAGGAATTTGCAAAATAACTGAAATAGAAATTGCTGAAATAATTTCAGAGGAATAGCCATTGAAATTCTAGAAAAAAAAATCAAAGAAATTGCTGATTAAATTCCAATGAAACGACCGCAGAAATTTAAAAAAAAAAACAACCATGCCCTCAAAGAAATGGCAATACTGCGGTCAAGCGAATACGGAGTCGTGAGTTCATATCCCAGCAGAACGCGTTTTTTTTATCTCACGATTTGTCAATTAGCAACATTCTGTGCTTTCTAATTAACTACAAGTTTTTCTCGTACATTCCTATAGGATTTCACTAGGGATTTCTCTAGTAATACCCTCTAGCATTTCTCTTGGATTCCCTACTATTCCCGACACTCATTTAGGGATTCCTCTAGAGATTTATATTGGGATTCCTTCAGCTGGAATTCCTTGAAGAAGGCCAAGAGAAGTTCCGTGAGTAATACCATGATTTATTTCTAGAGTAATTCATGAATAAAAACTCTAGAGGAATTCCTGGATGAGTCTTTAGAAAAATTCCTGAAAGAATCAACGACATGTCTGGAAGTACCCTTGGAAAACTTCCTAGACGAATTCCAGCAAAAATGGCAGGAGAAATCTTTAGAAGAATTCCTGCAGGTATCGTAGTAAAAATTTCAGGAGGAGACATAGGAGGCATTGCTGAAACAATGATAAATATTTAGAGATATCCCAAGAATGAAACCCTTTAGGATTTCGAGGAGGATATACCGAAGGCAAGGCTCATAGGAAGATTGCCTTGAATAATCCCAGCAAGTTTTCAATAAATCCCTGCGGAAATTCTTTGAAGAATCCCTAGAAGAATTCCGGGAGATATTACTGTAAGAATTCCTGGAGGAATCCTAGGAAGAATTGCTGTAAGAATTACAGCAGAAATAGCTGGAGAAATCCAGCTGATATTCTTGCAGGAAGACCAAGAGGAGTTCTTGGAGGAATCCCATGAGAAATTTATGAAAGAATCCTTGGATAAAATATCATGGATAAAAATTCCTGGTGGAATCACCGGAGAGCTTCTGAAGAAATCACAGAAAAAATATCAAGAGGTATTATTATAGAAGGATTCTGGGATGTATCATTGTAAAAATTTGAGCAGAAATCCTAGGAGGAATTGCTGGAGGACACTATATAGGAATTACTAGAGAATCCCCATCAGGAATGCCTGGGGGAATCCAAAGATAAAAACCTTGGAATACCTAGAGAAATTCCTGCAAGAACCGGTAGAGCTATTCTGGACGAATTTATTGCGAAGTCCTTGAAGGAAGCGCAGGAGGAATTTCTGAAGGAATCTCAGGAAGATTTCCCGGAAGACAATTCGTATAGGAATCACTAGAAGAATTTCTGGGCATATCATAGTAAGAATTTCAGGAGAAATTGCTGGAAGAACCGCAGGAGAAGGTGATTGAGGTATTCTTGGAAGAAGGCCAAAAGGAGTTTCTGCAGGAATTCCATGAGGAATTTCTGGAGGAATCATTGGATAAAATATCTGAAGGAATTCCTGGATGAGTCCTTGGAGAAATCCGTGGTAGAGCAATCATAGGAATTCCTGAAAGAATTCCAGGAAGTTTGCCTGTAAAGATCCCAGAAAAAGCCAGGAGAAAGCTCTAGAAGAATCCGTAGCATAATTTCTGAAGTACCGCAATTTGAACTTCTGGAGGAAGAATAAGTGGAATAACCGCGGGAATTGCTTGAGTAATCCCAGCTGGAATATCAGGAGGAATTCCTAGAACTCCAGGAGGTATAGAAATAATTTCTACAGATATCCTAGAATCAGGAATATCCGGGTATCGTAAGAGAAGTTCCTCTAATAAATTCCTGGGGGAATACTACAGTTCTCCTGGAAAGAATTGGTAGAAGTATACTGGAGGAATCCCTGATGGAATTGCAGGAGGGATTTCTGGAATCTATGGAAATCTCAGAAAGATTTCCCGAAAGTATTGCAGCAAGTAAGTATGCCAGAAGAAATCCCTAGAAGTATTTCTGAAGGAGTCCTAATGAGAATTGCTTGAAGAATCCCAGCTGGAATACATGGAGGAAGGTCAATAGAAGTTTTTGGAGAAATCCCCTGTGGAATTTCTGGAAGAACCTCTGGAGAAAGTCCTGGATATTGGCCGTTGTGAACATTTATAGATTCCGACGCAAATATTTAAATGATTTGGCTCATTTTCAGCGTAGGAGCGTTATAAATGTGTGTTTACAATGCAAAACTATCACCACATGTGTACCTAACAACACAGCGTAAAATATTCACCAGGACGCGGTATGGTTTTATATCTGTGGACCCACGCCAGAAAAATCCACGCATTTAATTTTCGCGCAGGAGTCTAAACAGGTGGAATCTCCGCAATAAATCATTCAAGAAATCTCTGGAAGAATCATCGAAGGGATTTTTAGAAAAATGCCAGGGAGATTTTCCGGTAGAATTTCCGGAACAACTTCCCTAGTGGAATACCTGAAGGTGAGAATTAATGGAGGAGTTTAAGAGAAATTGCTGGAAGAATCACAGCAGGAGTTGCTTGAGGAATCCTAGCCACAATTCCCAGAGGAAGACCAATATAAGCTCCTGGAGGAATTCCATGAGAAGTTTCTGGAAGAATCACTGAATAAAATCTCTGAAGGAATTCCTGGAAGAATCACTGGAGGAACTTCTGAAAGAATCTCAGGAAGATTGTCTTGAATAATACCAACAAGAATTCCTGAAGGAATCCCAATAGACATTTTTAGAGGAATCTCTAGAAGAATTCCGAGAAGTATCAAAATTAAAATTTCCAAAGAAATCCTAGAAGAAATTGCTGCAGAAATTTCTAGTTTGTACAACCCCATCTGGACTGCCTGGAGAATTCTAAGGGAAGTTTATTGAAGATATATCTATCGAGAGGAATCCATAAAGGAAGCCTAGAGAAATCACTGTGATAGATCGAGGTATTACTGGATTAATCCATGGATAAGTCTGTTGATTGTTCAGGTATATAAGTATTTCCGGGTGTTATTAAGGTTTGTTCAAATGTACCACTAAAAAATATTAGAATTATTGTGGTAAGTTTTAAACTTTAGGTGACAGTCAAGGAAAAATTCTAGGGGGTGCCAAATTTGTTCTAGGGGGTGCCAGCACCCCTGTAACCCCCCCTAGCTACGCCAATGCTCGTGCTGTAAAAATCTTCATTCTGCACCTTGTTGCGTAAACTACTATTTCAGCACTGAAATTTTCAAGCAACTTTCCAGAGACTTGGTAAAAATTAAAACGAATGTTGTAGGACAGCTACTTGCGTGCCTGCCAAGGCGCCGTGGAATCATGCTACGGTTCTGCTTCTGATACATACCTGATTTCTTAAGCAAAATCGATATTTTAGATTCAAATTATCTCGTACACAAATAACAGATTTTATCTAGTCTGCAACCACTGTGCGTTTGCTTGTTATTGGTTGGAAGATGAAACGAAATAGAAAAAAAACGCGAATATCGACTTCAAGCACTTTTCCTAATCGAGTGCAAAAGAAAATAATCTTTCTTCCCACCTCCGATTTGCCTTGTTTCATTCTGTAGGTAGGTACCTAGGCACTGAATGAACTTGACTGGTCGGTCAGCAGCCGAAACACGATTTTTCTGTTCGCGGGGGGAAAAGCAAATAAACACCGGAACAAACTGGGCCTGCTCGGCTTTGCTGGATTATTGGTGCTCTAGGCAGTCGAAGCAAATTAACTCGAGGGTGCTTCGCTGACGGGGATGATGGTGAATTAGGCAGATCAGCGCTTGTTGACTGCCTATTGCCTGCTGCTGACTGGTGGAGAATAGAGCATTGGGAAGTTCGTTAGAAAGGTGTGAAAAGTCGTCGTCAGGCGGGCGGGCGGTAGATTGTTATCCATTGATGAGGTGCGTCTGGTAAAAATAAATTTTGTTTGCATACCAATTTGTGGTGAATGGAAACCGTTCAGAGACGCACGTATTATTTCTGGCACAGTTTGTCCAAGTTGACCCAATTAGTTGCGGTCTGATGAAGGTCGGTAGTAGGATTGCCATGCTATCAGCATACATATTACATTTGTAAAACGTCTAGGTTTAGAAAAAAAAAGTTTTCTTTAGTTGATGTTCCCATAGAAAACGAACATGTTCTGTGGTTGTTTGGTTTTATGAAACAATTTGCCACAAAAAATCTCATTTCAGTCCCTCTGGTGCTTGGTACTATTATTTGCATTCTTTATCTGACTAGCCTAGCCTTGTATGGGCTTTCGTAGCAATGATTATCTTATAAGGGTCTACGATTGCAAGATACGATACGGCCGTTTGGGGGTTTTCATTTGCATATTTATTCAGAGGACAAACATTGATTTGAGTTGGTAGTGAACAAGTTAAGTTTCAGAAGGCTCTATGTCTATATGTGTGGGCTGCAAAACGGTGAGTCGATAAGGAGAGCCTCCAATATAGCTCTGGTCCTCACAACTTCCTACCTCATGCTTCCACGGGTCAAGCGATGACAAAGACCGCCAGTTAAGAGTTGTATGCTTAGCTGGTAGTGCAGCCTGGGCACTGTCGTCCTTCTGACTTCAGCTAGATTGAGGAGGTACGACCCGAGCGTCTGTTCACCAAGGAGGTGCGGCTCAAACAGCGTCTGATCTGGCATCCAGCGGCTGAATAAGAAACGCTGCACCACGCCCAGCTAGATCCAAGGCGGTAGCCCCATCAGCGTGGTCGTCCCAGTGTTGGTTGGGACGTTAAACAGAACTGGCACGATGGCCCTCCGGCGAGACAGGAGTGTTGGCGTAGGCCCAATAAGCCACCCGTAAAAATCCCCATTGCGAATAACATAGGAGAAAATACGACTCGATACAATCGGCAAAGACCCACGCGACGAAATAAGGACTACGATTGGAAACTTGGAACATGGAATTGCAAGTCACTAGGTTTCGCAGGATGTGACAGGATAATCTACGACGAACTACATCCCCGCAACTTCGACATCGTGGCGTTGCAGGAACTTTGTTGGACTGGAAAGAAAGTGTGGAAAAGCGGGCATCGAGCGGCTACCTTCTACCAAAGCTGTGGCACCACCAATGAACTGGGAACAGGATTTATAGTGTTGGGCAAGATGCGACAACGTGTGATCGGGTGGCAGCCGATCAACGCAAGGATGTGCATGTTGAGAGTTAAGGGCCGTTTCTTCAACTACAGCATCATCAACGTCCACTGCCCACACGAAGGGAGACCCGATGACGAGAAAGAAGCGTTCTACGCGCAGTTAGAGCAAACTACGCGTGACGTGAAAATCGTTGTCGGCGACATGAACGCACAGGTAGGAAGGGAGTAAATGTACGGACCGGTAATCGGGCGAAACAGCCTGCACGCCGGGGCCCATGTAGCCGAGGCGGTAAACGCACGGGTATTCAGCATGACCATGCTGAGGGTGACGGGTTCGATTCCCGGTCGGTCCAGGATCTTTTCGTAAAGGAAATTTTCTTGACTTCCTTGGGCATAGAGTATCTTCGTGCCTGCCACACGATATACACATGCAAAATGGTCATTGGCAGAGGAAGCTCTCAGTTAATAACTGTGGAAGTGCTCATAGAACACTAAGCTGAGAAGCAGGCTTTGTCCCAGTGATGACGCTACGCCAAGAAGAGAGAGAGAGAGAGCCTGCACGCCGTATCGAATGATAACGGCCAGCGATGCGTAAACTTTGCAGCCTCCCGTGGTATGGTAGTCCGAAGCACCTTCTTCCCCCGAAAAGATATCTACAAAGTCACCTGAAGATCACCCGACCATCAAACAGAAAACCAAATCGACCACGTTCTAATCGACGGTAAATTCTTCTCAGATATAACCAACGTCCGCACATACCGCAGTGCGAATATAGATTTGGATCACTACTTAGTCGCTGTATCCATGCGCTCAAAACTTTCGACAGTTATCACCACGCGTCGAAGTCGAACGCCGCGGCTCAACGCGCAGCAGTTAGCAGTGGCCCTACCAACGGAAGAGCAGCTTGGCGCAGCTACACTTGAAGATGGCTGGAGGGACATCCGATACGCCATAGGTAGTACCTCGGCTACAGCACTAGGCTTCGCGACTCCGAATCACAGAAACGACTGGTACGACGGCGATTGTGAACAGTTGAAAAACGAGAAGAATGCAGCATGGGCGAGAATGCTGCAACACCGTACGAGAGCGAATGAGGCACGTTACAAACAGGCGCGGAACAGCCAGAACTCAGTCTTCCGGATGAAGAAGCGCCAGCAGGAAGAACGAGATCGCGAAGCGATGGAAGAGCTGTACCGCGCTAAGGACACACGAAAGCTCTACGAGAAGCTGAACCGCTCGCGCAGAGGCTTTGTGCCACAAGCCGACATGTGCCGAGATAATCACGGGAATATTCTCACGAGCGAGCGTGAGGTGGTCGAGAGGTGGCGGCAGCATTACGATGAGCACCTCAATGGCGACGTTGCAAGTACCGAATGTAGCGTGGTAACAGATCTAGGAGATTGAGGAGGAGGTTGGCCGGTTGAAAAACAACAAAGCCGCTGGAGCAGATCAACTACCAAGCGAGCTTCTAAAATACGGTGGAGAAGCACTGGTGAGAGCACTACACTGGGTCATTACCAAGATTTGGGAGGAGGAAGTATTACCGGAGGAATGGATGGAAGGTATCGTGTGTCCCATCTACAAAAAGGGCGACAAGTTGGATTGCGGGAACTACCGCGCGATCACACTACTGAGCGCTGCCTACAGGATACTCTCTCAAATTTTATGCCGCCGACTATCACCGATTGCAAGAGAGTTCGTGGGGCAATATCAGGCTGGATTTATGGGTGAACGCGCTACAACGGACCAGATGTTCGCCATCCGCCAGGTGTTGCAGAAATGCCGCGAATACAACGTGCCCACACATCACTTGTTCATCGATTTCAAATCGGCGTATGATACAATCGATCGAGAACAGCTATGGCAGATTATGCACGAATACGGATTCCCGGATAAACTGATACGGTTGATCGAGGCGACGATGGATTGAGTGATGTGCGTAGTTCGAGTATCAGGGACACTCTCGAGACCCTTCGAATCTCGCAGAGGGTTACGGCAAGGTGATGGTCTTCGTGCTTGCTGTTCAACATTGCTTTGGAGGGTGTAATAAGAAGAGCGGGGATAAACACGAGTGGGACGATTTTCACGAAGTCGACGATGGCGGAAACGTACATCCGACTAAAGAGTGAAGCCAGGCGAATCGGATTAGTCATTAATGTGTCGAAGACAAAGTACATGATGGCAAAGGGCTCCAGGGAGGAATCACCGCGCCCGCCACCCCGAATTCATATCGACGGTGATGAAATCGAGGAGGTTGAAGAATTCGTGTACTTGGGCTCACTGGTGACCGACGACAACGACACCAGCAGAGAAATTCAGAGGCGCGTTGTGGCAGGAAATCGTGCCTACTTTGGACTCAGCAGAACTCTATGATCGAATAAAGTTCGCCGTAACACGAAGTTAACCATCTACAAAACGTTGATTAGACCGGTCGTCCTCTATGGGCACGAAACATGGACCCTACGTGCAGAAGACCAACGCGCCCTTGGAGTTTTCGAACGGAAGGTGTTGCGTACCATCTACGACGGAGTGCAGATGGAAGACGGGACTTGGAGAGGGCGAATGAACCACGAGCTGCATCAGCTGCTGGGAGAACCAACCATCGTCGATACCGCGAAAATCGGGAGGCTACGGTGGGCGGGTCACGTCATCAGGATTTCGGATAGCAACCCGACTAAAATGGTTCTCGAGAGTCATTCGACCGGTACAAGAAGACGTGGAGCGCAGCGAGCTAGGTGGGTCGACCAAGTGGAGGACGATCTGCGGACCCTACGCAGAGTGCGGAACTGGAGACAAACAGCCATGGACCGAGTGGAATGGAGGCGGCTACTATGTACAGCAGAGGCCACCCCGGCCTTAGCCTGACCGGTAAGTAAGTATGTCTATATGTTTTGCTGTTCTTTAATGTTATTTTGTTGAAATATGTTTCTTTTGTTGAAATCAGGCATCATAAAAAATAAAATCGTCAGTTGCTCTTCCCCCTCGAGAGCAGCTGACACCTGACCCTCTTCGGAGCATATGGTCCTAACCAGGGGCGTACAATTTCGTTTCAATGATACACTTTCATGCAACATTTGAATGAGTCACTTCAAGTGTTTCATACATTTTTCTAATGACTCGGTCGTTAAAAAAACTTTTCCACTCAACGTAGCACTCGGTAGTCTCCCACCCGGTCGCATTGCTTGTGCTTCACCCGTCAGAGCATTAGTGTCTCACTGGTGCGCGCTAGTCTCTCAATGGTTACGGGCGCCGGTTAATTGGATTTAAGTGGTCGAATTTGTTATCCTCTTTCATAAAACATAATTATCATTCTATTGGCGTGCACCACTATTTGAAAATGTGGTTTAAACAGTGTTTATAGCATGTTGAAGTATTTCAATGACTCATAAATGAAACGAAAATCCAAGTGTATCATCCCATGTTTCATACACACTTGTTTCTGTAGCAGCAACGAACGAGTGTGTTGCTGGGTGAGAGATGAAGCATCACAGCAGTCCGTTCGCATGGGAAACGATTTGCTACAGTCGTCGTACGTCATGTTTTCCTTTCGAAATTGCACGACCCTGGTCCTAACGGACCCGGAATTTGGATATCGGCGAACCGCAACTCATAATGGACGACCCCCAATTGGACTGGAAAAGGAACAGCAGCCATGCATCAGCATCATCATCGTGCTCATCATTCTACCGTGGACAGGTTAGAAAAGTGGAAGCAGCACAAAGGTTCCAGTTCGATACATGCCCAACTAACAATCGCCAGCCGCCAACAAGCATGCATGCTGAATTGTTGCTTTATAATAGTAACTAGCTAACCCGGCAAACCTTGTATTGCCCATTTTAATTATGGATAATTTCACAGTTTTTCTAATGTTTTTGTCATCCTGAGGACAAATTGAACAATTCAAAAATCTTGTTGATCATTTCATTCGTTTATTAGTTACATACATGGCTACAAAAGATATGTAAACCAATGTGTGTATACATTGAAATGCTGGCTAGTGCACAATGGTTTATTTTCCCATTTTCACGCTCTTAATTAATAGCTCGTAGGATTGAGAAGATAGAGCAATGGTGTCTTCGGCAAAGTTGACGGGAATGACCAGCGCCATCTTTTGACAGTTAGAGTTTTATGATCAATCCCCCTAAAAGTGAGATACAAAATTATTTTTTTTAAATTGTTGAGATAGAGGGTTGACGTCTTCGGCAAAGCTGTAGCATTTTTGATTCCAAACAACTTTCTTGAAGACGTCAATGTTGTAATTTTTACTCCAATGGAGATAGTGGCCTGTGTTTGAAAGTTAACCCCAAAAACACGTTTTTTAAGAAAATACATTTGTTGAATTTTTAGACCCATACAATGTTCTGCAAAGTTGTATGAATCAATAAAATACGCAACTTTTCCGAAGACATCAAAGCTGTAAGAATTAATGAGACGAGTTATAGATGAATTTATGATTTTTTTCATCCACTTTTGGGGATGAATATCTTTACTAGGGGCAAATAGGTGCAGCTGAGGATACCCTTATCAGAAAGTACATCTATAGAGCTTTCAAATAAGGGTCAGTTTGTCCGTCCACGATCGTCTACTGAGGAGATATGGCCATAATAAAAAATGTCCTTTCTACGATTTAATTGCAATCAAATCTACTTTGACAGAAAAATTCATGGCTACCATGATGAAATATAAATTAAACCAACTTTTGTCTTATTTTAATAAAAGTTCATTGTGTTGACTTTCTTCATATTAAATTTCAAATTGCTTTACAGAAGAGCTCTGTTGGCTCTGTGAGAGCGTATTAAACCCCGATAAATCCTAATATTTTATTCAATGAATGGGATTTGTACTAAATAGTGGAAATCTTATAAAATGGCAGTGGAAAACGTTTTTTAGAACAAATTTGGTATTTAAAACATTCAGGACTGTTGCGCAAATTCGCTTAGAGAAGGCTATAAATTATTTGATCATAGTAGCCATGATTTTTTCTGTCAAAGTAGATTTGATTGCAGTTAAATTGTATTAAGGACATTTTTTATTATGGCCATATCTTTTCAGTAGACGATCGTGGACGGACAAACTAACCCTTATTTGAAAGCTCTATAGATGTACTTTCTGATAAGGGTATCCCCAGCTGCACCTTTTTGCCCCTAAGAAAGATATTTATCCCTAAAAGTGGATGAAAAAAATCATAAATTCATCTATAACTCGTCTCATTTAATTCTTACAGCTTTGATGTCTTGGGAAAAGTTGCGTATTTTATTGATTCATACAACTTTGCAGAACATTGTATGGGTCTAAAAATTCAACAAATGTATGTTTTACTTAAAAACGTGTTTTTGGGGTTAACTTTCAAACACAGGCCTCTATCTCCATTGGAGTAAAAATTACAACATTGACGTCTTCAAGAAAGTTGTTTGTAATCAAAAATGCTACAACTTTGCCGAAGACGTCAACCCTCTATCTCAACAATTTAAAAAAAATAATTTTGTATCTCACTTTTAGGGGGATTGATCATAAAACTCTAACTGTCAAAAGATGGCGCTGGTCATTCCCGTCAACTTTGCCGAAGACACCATTGCTCTATCTCCTCAATCCTAAGAGCTAATAATTAAGAGCGTGAAAATGGGAAAATAAACCATTGTGTAGTGGCTACAAATGCACGCTATCTTCCATTTGAGGCATTTTTTTAATAATAAATTAAAACTTCTATTAGAACATACTTCTTGACTGAGAAAAAAATTTCGAGTTTTATTTTCCTTAATTATTATTATTTTTTATTGATTTTTTATGCGAAGGTCCACGCTTTTGTAACAGTGTAATTCAAAAGAACAGCCTATTTTTAAAAGAAGGAAAAATCTCGAATGAACTATGTAGTTTGATGGCTAACCAACTCTTTATCATTGTAACTTAAAGGGACAAATCTGCCATAGAGTTAACTGTTTGCCTGCCATCAACTACAAATCATTGCCACTTTAAAGAAAAACCTATGATTAAAAGAAGGAAACATTTCTTTTTTTTTTATTTTCAGCAGTTGAATCGCAAACATTATAACAGTATGACTTGAAAGAACTGCCAATTACTAAAACAAGGAAAAATCTCAGATGGAGTGAGCAGTATACTGCAGTATAAGCAGCCGGAAGTACAACCTGTGTGACAATGAGGGTATGATGATTTTCCGCCGGATGACCTTTTGGATCAATGGCCATTCTGCCTAATGTTCATTCGGGATATTGTGCAATCAGTTGTATGACGTTCGGCCTAATCGTCATCAGCCGAACACCATTTCCAATTTATGCCTTTTCCCCTTCCAATGATGGACTGAAACCATCATATGAATCTTCCCAGTCCCAAAAAAAACCCTGCATGCAAATTTCCATACCAATCAGTCCCAAGATTGGTCCAGTAGTTTCCGAATCCATAAGGGTCAGACAGACAGAAATTCAGTTTTATATATATTTTTGAGCGCCACAAATCAACCTGGTATGGAGTTCAGGTTTACATTAATTTAGTTCTTTCGGTTTTATGGTATGTGACCTCTATCGGTTTCCAAAATGGTGGTTTAGTTTATGAGAGCAGTCGTTAGTTTCCCAGTTTAGGTTTGGATCATGTTGGTTTTTTTAACCAACCTGTATTATTTGGAGGGATATAAAAGATTATTTTCAAAGTTTAATCCTTAATTAATCTTTTATCTGATTTGCACCAATTTCTAAAAGGAGTTTTAAAATAGCTATAAAAGCTCACAAACATACATAAGAAAATTACTCATGTCGTACCCAAAGAGTAAAAAAATCGAAGATTCAAAGTGAAAATTGGCATTCTCATTTTTTCATTCGTGTTTCGTCACATTCATTGTCAGCTGAATGCCTCTCTTTTTTCATTCAATTCCCTGTCATAAGTATTTTCTTACACATCGTAAAATAATCAACTTCTTAACTAACACAAAATTTAATTTATAGAACAAATGGAACAGATGATTAGTATTCCAATTAATTACTATACCCAAGTTTTGTGGTGATTGGAAGTTTAATCGGGAGTTATGGTCTAGTTTTGTTGCTCATTGAAAATTGTCAGTGACAGGAAAACGAATAAATAAGTGAAAAAAATCATTCACCAAAATGAATTTTATTTTGATCCCTCAGTTGAGAAGTTTCGAAATTCACGTTGATTTCACTCATTGAAAATGAAAATTTTAAACTCTGGTCGTACCTCCACAATTTGATTAAATGATATTTTTTCCATTGCTCTTCAAATTGATCGTAGGCCTACCAGATATCCTGCATGATTATTGCGAGGAATATCTCCTGGTCGCCAGCTTCTTCTATTTACCATTGATGCTCCCGATCCATTCCCGGTAACCGCTGTAACAAAGCCACATAGCTAGCGACTCATACCCCAAGCAAAGTTCAATCTTTTATCTGATTTGCAACAATTTCTAAAGGAGTTCGTAAATATATAAGCTCAAATCATGCATAAGTACATCATTTGATACTTCAACAAATTGAGTAAAGGTAAACATTTGCCAATGCTCGTTGAATGCCCTATGGGGCTGTCCATACCGCGTGGTCATTTTTTTCTGAATATTTCGATACCACAGACCACCCTCCCACCCCCCTGCGTGGTCTGTTCATACAGGAAAAAAAAACTATGGAGCGTGGTCTTTGCCTAAACAGCATCCTCTTCCCTAGATAACCACTTGGTTTATAGATTGTTGAAATCTTTTTTTTATCCTAAATGAAGTCTCAGCAGAAATTCTGTTAGATGTGTCAAGATGTACCCTTCAAGTAATTGATGAAAGAACTCTTATTGAAGAATCTGGAGTTCGTAGAGGTATACCTGGTAAACCTCCAGCATATCGCGTTAATATTTTTATCAAACGATTCCGAATAATTTTGCACGGTATCGCAGAACGTAAGCATGATTCGCCACGATGCCTCTTTCTATCCCGTCCCGTTACGTCCTTTGCTTATTAAAATCCTTACGAATACCCTCAGATTATTGCATAGTTTGTTCTTCCGATCAAGTCCTGTTACTGTAGGCTTGTTCACGTACCTTGTTCTTTCAATAAGGTTGTTGGATAAATTTCTTGAAGCTAGTTTAACGTTCCACCCCCATTCCGCTTTGTGTTAACAATATCAACGAAAAGTGATTTATCATAACCCAGCGTGGACGACCCGACTCTGCAGCAGCTACGTTGAACCGTCATAGCAGTCTCTAACAATCATGCATCAGGTTGGCCTCTCTTTGGCCGTTTCATCGATCACAGCAACGAACCTTCGGGGGCGACTAAAGCATTAACGTTAAAACTCCAGCACGAATCGCATAATTCATTCAGTATTTACAAATCCACAATGGCCGTTTCCAAGACTGCTCTTCAGCATGACACCATCCGCCCCTGGTATCCAGCTCCTTTTATTAACCAAACGGTGCACTCGATCCATTCCCAGCCATCGCTGTGACAAAGCCGCAAAGCTAGCGATCCATCTGATTTCGCTGGCCAGTAATGTTTTTTCATACCCCAGGCACACTTCCGCTATCAATTCCTAGGTCACCCATTTAAAAACGCCCGGGGACCTGAGAGTTGAAAGAGTTCTCTTGTGCCTACCCAAGATGCTGTTGTTGGATTGATCAGAAGTTTGCGACTTGCGGCCGATACCCGGGATCAAAAGTTGTATTAGCCCTTCCCGTATAACTCGGCAAACTCACTGTGTACACACCTATTTTTGCGGTGACAATCAGCAAATTTTTGCTCGGTTTTGAGATGAAATTACAGAAATCCTTTCAACAATAAAAATTTACTGGAAATTCCAGTAATTTGAAAATTTCATTTAATTTCAGTTTAATTGTCAGAAGTTTTCCGAATAAATCATCAAATTGTTAAACATGGTTGAAAAGTGAGTGAACTCGACCGTCGTGTAGTTTATTAAAATGTAACTTAATACTGAAAACTTCAGTTATTTATTTAAGGAAAGAGCACGGTACATGTTCTTCTTTATTTGAAACGATTTTTTTTTTCAATTCTTAGAGCATCGGGATCCCAACATCCGTGACACAACGGTGACCGCCTCGTTGTACACTTGTACAGGAAACCACCAGATGATGCCGTCGATTACCAAACCCGTCTCTCGGGTGCCGCAAGGTTCTGGAACACTACCTCAGGTTTTACCCATCGCGATGCATCGCTGGAAGAAAACATTGTGGTGCATTACGGTACTGGTCGACACGAAAACAAACCGCAGCATTCGTTGGTTTGTTTTCGGTCATGTGGCGGCGATATTTGCCGGTACCAACTAATGTATGGGTCTAGGTGACACCAATGACATCCGCTACCACTCCGATTTATCATCGCCTAACGTCCAGGGACCGGAACAAATACGAAGCTTGTGGGTCCTCCCTGACTGTCTCTAATTTTGCACTACCCTACAGTTTGGTTCTCAAACCGGACCTCCTCCAGGGCCAGGCGGGCTCCATAGTAAAAAAAGACCTGCATCCTGAACATTGGCAATTTGACATACTTGTTGAGCAATGCGATCTTAGCAACGCACTCTAGAGTGTTGTCCCGACAAACATCGTACTGCCTGACTACTGCGTTTTCTGGCATACACCTCCATGGAGAAGTGCCCCGTAACTTCATTTGTATGGGAGCCCCCAGTTCTCGAGACCGGAGAGGTCTCACACCAAGCTAAGAACCTTCCCCGGCCTCAAACATATCCGCATACAAAATTTCACACCGATCGGTTCAGTAGTTTCCGAATGCATAGCGGTCAGACAGACAGACAGACAGACAGACAGACAGACAGACAGACAGACGGAAATTCATTTTTATATATATAGATTATAACTGAACTAAAATTATGCTGCACATTACTGTACAAATGCTATTTCTGCTTCTTGTTAAGTTCATGTAAAAAAATAGGACACGTATCTGTATAATGTGATATTCCTAAGTCAAATAAGCGCTTTCGTTTCATCATACTTCAACTCAGGATACATGATGAAAAACACGTGTTTTTACTGAACAACAGCTGAATTGATCTGTTGTTCAATCGTTAACCATAATGATGTGCTAATTCACCACTGCTGAAAAGGAGTCGAAGTCTGATCATTATTAAACCACGGGAAGTTTATGTTTTGATTTGAACGCTGCAATTCATCATCTCTAGGATGGCGCAGATAGGAAGGCATGCGGCTGGCAATCGACGGGTCTCGAGTTCGAATCTGGATTTAGGTAAATTTATGTGTAGATATTATTTCACAATATTTGTTCACAGCATTAAGTTCCAATCATAAACTCTCGTAGAAATAGAAAAATTTTGCATTTATTAAATTAATAATCATTTTTGCTATAGCTGAATAACAGCTTTACTATATAGTTGTAAAACGATTTAATAACAAACAGTTCAGTTCGTACACATCACTATGCTTTATAGTTTCTCCAAATTTGTGTGAACAAAACCCGAACAAAGGTTGGACCTGAAAATTATCCAAATGTTATTCAGCATCATGTTGAATCAATTCGTCGTAAAGGTGCTCATAAAATAAGTGATTGTTTGTTGGGTGTAGCAGAATTAGAAAATAATACATTTAGGCGCTGTACAAAGCATAAGTGCAGCGTTCAATTGGAATCGCTCACGTAGTGCCCTAGTGGACAAAAGAGCTGTAAATTAGGTTAAGCGATTAAGAATAATAAATATGATCAACAAAAATACTTCCGTCTTTTAATCATATTCTTTCTAGTTTCACCGTTAAGGGATTAGTTGGCGTTGAAACTGAGAATATTTTTGTCGGAGATTTCCCCTTCTTTGAATCATAGGCTGTTCTTCCGAATTGTACTGATATAGGAAACAGTGGCATCATCACTTTAGTTTTCATATCTTTTTCGGCCAAACAGCGTTCAGCCAAATGACCCTTTCGGCCAAATGGCCATTTCGGCGAAATGGCGATCGGCCAAACGGCATTCGGCCAAATGACCCGGAACTCTCTTACCATGCTGGGTGCTGGTGGACATTTTTACCTGTTTAAACTCCTGCGATTCTAAAATGAGTTTAACCCTCGAGCAGTCGCGTCTTCGGCCACACTCAGCGACACCACGCACACGCTGTGTACCACAATATAATATAGACTTACATGGTCATTTTCACAAAATTGACCATAACTCAGTAATGATAAAAAAAGTACATTCCAAATATTTCAGCGATCAAAGCTTATAAAATTACATTCCAAAAATATTTTTTAGAAAATTTTCCACGATTTCGGACATACGAATTTTCTCAACTGTGGAAAATTTGGTGGGAAACTTTTTCCAGTTCATATTTTTTTTTTGATTTCTGAGAAAATTTGCTTTCATTTTCTAAAAAAAACTTTGTTTCTACGATGCTTCGTTCTTGAGTTATGATTTTTCAAAGTAAGTAGTGTCAGGGGAAAACAAAAAAAATTCCACCTGAGTTTTCCGGGAAAATAGGCGACTCTGAATTTTTCTCATTTTTTTTTTGTTCATATATCCATGAGCCCTGCAATCAGATTGCCTTTCATGAAAATCTGAAACCTTTCGGTCCAATTTGTACGATAATAAAAAAAAAATGCCCATCTCTGCTCACTTGCCAGGACAAAGACACAGAAGAGTGGGTCAAGGACAAATTTAACTCGTTAACTCTCTGGGAAGGAGCTGATCTTGTAGTAGAGGACAAAGATAAAATCCCGCGTCCCGACGTGCTGATCGCCATCTTCGCATGGAGTGCCAAATATAGCAACGGGAAAGAATCATTTCGACAATGATTTTTCATAAGGGCCTAACTGACTTGATCGATTTCTCTTCGTCGACTCTCTCTTTCGCTAATAACTTGATCAAAACAAACAAAATCATTATTCTTATTGTTTCTATAGCAACATGGAGTCTTCTTCGCATTTCAACCAAAAAATCTTTGGAAAACTCAACACACATTCTGTGATAACACGAAAAGAAGATCGATGAAGAGAACTCGAAAATGTCAGTTAGGCCAAAAAGGGAAATCAGTGTCGATTTCCCTCATTGAAAGCCAAAACGAAAATATCATTACGGATAAGCGGAGGGTTCTCCGCCGGCATATAAAAGGAGATCACGTCGAACTTGCTCTTACAGTTAATTATGCTTCTTTTCGTAAACTCAGGGAGAGACAGTTTGTATTAAACTAAAGGTATGGGTAGATTCTCATAAAAAAGAAACACTCTGGTCAACTAAATACAGCTGAGCAAATCCCTTCAAATGCTCTGGAAGATGTGGCCATAGACTCTAATCAAGACTATCAAGACCTAGCTATTCCAGGGACAAGTGGGGTTGGCAGGGAGCCCTGTATGTTATTCAAAACTGAACTTGCTGCGAGGAAAGCCAGTCAGGAGATTAATGCCCATGAAGTTGGTGGGTATGTTGGTTCAAACGGCAATCATCTGCCTATGGATACGGAAAGCCATCGCGCAATATGCAAAATACAAACGCCGGTACCTAAGTTGTCGGTTCAAAGTCGTCTTCAACAGAGGGAATAATGTACCCATGTAATAAGGTATTGTAAACCGTAAAATTATAAATAAAATTCATTACCGCAAACAATTATCATGAGTTATATAAAGATTATTAAGGCAAATATTCATCATGTGAAGGGCACATGGACTTGAGTTTGATCCAGGAGTCCTGAGTCTAGAATGGTAGGGTATAAAGTGACTCTTCATCAAATTGTAAACTCGTGTACGATGAGAATCAGTCCAAGCCAAGGACTGTAATTGTAGTAAGTAGGAGGACATAATGTGTCCCAATTACTGAATTCATCGTGAAAGACATTGTTGCGATCAAGATGGAGGTGTCAACATCCCGGGGAAAAACTATGGTATGTATTGCTTCCCAGGGGACGTTGAAGACGAGCCTCCATCTTCGGTCGTGGATTTCATCATGATGAGCGGGATAAAATAAATCGTAATTGTAATAGGACCGCGACTAATGAATCAAACCATCTACCAAAGGTGGCTCCAAGATCCACACATCACCCTACTCTACTAACAAATATTCCTTCTCAAAACAACTGTGAGGATGCTCTGGATTCCATGATTTGTAGTAACAACAGTTGTTGAACTAACATTCCTTCCCTTTCTCGATGACCGCAAGGACGAGGCCGGTGCCGTTATTGACATTGTAAGAATCGACCTAACGTACTTGGCCAAGGGAAGCACGTTATCGGCTACTAGGGGATTATTTGTAGCTTTTTGTGGTCATCTGTATGACCTGACAAAACGTTGTTTTGAGTACAAAATTCATTTTTGTTGCGTCAATGTCAAAGACCTATGAAAAATGAACTTTACGATACCTTCACTGTACCGGTCTAAAGCGATGTCATAGTCGTAAAGATACGCAAGTAGGTAGATTATGCGTTTTATATTATCTTAAAACGCTGCATTTGACAGTAATTCCTAATATTGTCCATAAAACTTCTAACGACAGTGAAGTTAAATACTCTCTTTGTACTCATAAAATTGTGCCAACCCCACCAAGAGCTACATCTTCCCAAACCCCCATTCCCAGTTCCTTTATATAAAAAGATACACGAAAACTTGCAAATTAGCTGAGTCCAGCCTGATTGATGCCTTCGCAAAGCATACGCTACGCTTGTCGCTCAGTTTTCGCTCCATCACTGCCGTCGTCGGTCGTCGCCAGACTATTGCGGTCACGAGATTCCCAATTTGTTTTTTTTATTTTATCTCAACGCGTTTTGTCTTTCGTTTCCTGCGTATCATCACCACATCTTATCGCGTCAAGCCGATATGGCATCCAATTGTGTACTGTTTACGACACGTTTGCATATCTATGGAAGATATTCATCTACGTAGTTTGACCCACTCTGAAGGTCGCCGTCTACATCCAGCAATAGATTAGCCTCCGACGACGACACAAAATGCTCTGAATTGGAAATTATCATAGTAACTGTCTGTGGTGACGCTTGAATGGTGCTGTATTTTGTTGTCTGGTTATGCATTCTCGGAATGGAACATATAATACTTCACAGCTTCACAATTTTCTCACACGCTGTATTTGTGTCAATGCACTGCTGGCTTGGGTGCAATATGCCTGCCGGCACTTATTGAAATTCGAATTCTTGTGAAATTCATGAGAAAGCTCACTCACAAACACACAACTCACGAACTCAGCCTCTTAGAATATTCTGATGCTTGCCATGGTTGAGACGATAATTACCTAAATCTCTAGCGATTTTTCTTTTCTGTCTCTCATTGGCGTACCTAGAATTTTTTTCTGGAGGGAGCCTGACTTATAATGACTTTTAAGCGGGATGGGCGCCATATATGTGAATATGCAAATCGGCATTGCAGTTTTGAGGAATCAAAATAACTGTTTTAGATTTGTTCATAGTTTCGTAAAGTATATGAGTATAAATAATTTCTCCAGGATCTTCTTCCATAGCTTGTTGCAGCGATTCCATCATGGATTCCTCAAGAGATTCCTTGGAGAATTCATATATCTTCGAGGATTTGTCCTGGGATATCTTCAGTGGTTCCTCCTCTTTGAGGTTTCCTTCAGGAATTTCTCCAGAGATTCTTCTGCAGGTATTCCTTCAGAGATATCTACAGGGATTTCACCATATATTCCTTCCGGAATTCCGCTAGAGATTGCTCCAATAATTCCATGATGCAAAGTATTTTTGCAGGAATTTATTGAAAAAAATCTTTCAGAAAATTATACTAGCAATTATTTAAAAATAATCCAGGAATTGCCTAAAACATTTGTACAAAAAATTCTATAGGGGTCCATACAAGTATTCCTTCAAAAATTCGCCCAGAAATTACTACACACACGGATTTCTTCAGATTTTTTTCCCAGGGATTCCTACAAAAATGCTACTAGGAATTCGCTAAGAAAGCTTTCCTGAGATTCCTCATCGGGTTTCTTCAGAAATTTCTCCAAGAATTCCTGCAGGGAATCTCCCACGAATTCCCTCTACAATTCTTTCAGGAACAACTTCCGGGATTATTTTAAAAATGCCTGCAAGAACTCTTTTTGGGATTCCTTCAGAAACTCCTCCAGGAATTAATTCACGATTTCAGGATTTCCTTAGGAATTTCAGCACTTTCTTCAGTACTAAGATTTTCTCAGAAACTTCTTCTGGAATTCCCTCAGAAATTAAACTTTGTGTTTCTTCTGGAATTCTTCCTGGGATTCCTCCGGGAATTCCTCAAGGGACTCCTCCGGGAACTGCTCAAGAGATTTCTCCGAAAATTCCTCAAGGAATTCTTCCAGGATTCCTCTGAGAATTCTTGCATGGATTCAACAGGGATTCGTCCAGGCATTCCTCTAGAGATTCCTCTAGGGACTCCTCCAGGAATTCCACCAGGGATTCCTCCTGCAACTGTGCCAGTGAGTCATTAAGAGAATGCTCCAGGAATTCATTCAGGGATTGCTCATGGAATTGTTGCAGGGAGTCCTCCAGAAACCCCTCCAGGAACCCTCAAGGAATTTCTCTAGAGATTCCTCCAGATATTCTTACAGGCGGCATGTTCCAAGCATTCCCCTAGGAATTTTCCCAGGGATTTCTATAGGGATTCCTCCAGAAGTATCCCAGGAACTCCTACACGAATTCCTTCAAAAATAATTATCGCAGTTCCTCCAGCAACTTCCTTGAGAAACTTCCCCAGGAATTTCTTCAGGAATCCAGGGATTCTTTCAAAAATTTCCCCAGAATTCCTCCTGGGTTTCCGACAGAAATCTGTCCAGAAGTTGCTCCAGGCATTCCTCCTGAGGTTTCTCCAAAAATTGCTTCAGGGATTCCTCCAGGGTTTTTTATTTCAAGAATCCCTACAGAGATTCTTCAAGAATTTCTGTAGAAATTTCGCTGAGGATTCCTCCAGGAATTAATCAAGAGGTTTCTTCAGAATTACCCCAGGAATTTCTTCAAAAATTCCTCCAGACATTGATCCTGGAGTTCCTCCTGAATTTTCTACAGAAATTACTACCGCAATTTCCTTCAACAATTCCCCCAGGAATTTCTTCCGGATTCCAGGAATTACTCGAAGGAATCCTCCAGGGATTCCTGCATGAACTCCTCCTGAGATTCCTCTAGGAATTCCTTCAAGGATTTCTTCAGGAATCCTCCAGGAAGTTCTCCAGGGATTCCTTCAGAAATTACCCCAATTCTCCTGGAATTATTTCAGATATTCCTCCAGGCATTTCTCGATGGACTTCTCCAGGAATTCCACCAAGAATTCCTTCAGGAACTACCCCAAGTATTTCTTCAGGAATTCATCCAGGATTTTCTTCAGAAATTGGTCCAGGAATTCCTCCGCGATTTTTTTCAGAAATTCATCCAGCAATTTCATTTCCGTGGTTACCTCCAGGAATTTCTCCTCAAGGGATGCCCCCGGAAATTATCACACAGGTGTTTCTCTAGGGATTTCTCCAGAAATTCTTCCTAGGTTTCCGACAGGAATTTGTCAAGAAATTCCTCCAGGCATTCCTCCAGAGGATTTTTTAGAAATTGTTCCAGGGATTCCTCCAAGGATTTTGCCAAGAGTTTCTCTAGAAATTTCTCTAAGGTTTCTTCTAGGAATTCCTCAAGTTCTGTCAGGCATTTCTTCTGAGGTTCCTCTAAAAAATTTCTTCAGGGATTCTTCCAAGAATTTCTGTACAAATATCTCTCAAGATTTCTTCTGGAATTCCCCAAAAGGATTCTTCTGAAATTTCTCCAGAGAATCCTCCTAGAATTCCTCTAGACTTCTAGAGTATTTTCCAGGAATTCATCCAATGATTCCTTCAGGATATTTTCCAGGGTTTACTCCAGGAATTCATACAGGAATTTCTCCAGGGAGTCCTCAAGGAATTTCTCCAGGAATTCTTCCAGGGATTTCTCCAGATATTCCTGCATGAATTCATCCAGGAATTCCTTTACGGATTAATACAGGAATTCTTCCAGGGATTATTATAGGAATTCATTCGGGAATTCCTCCAGGGGATTACTCCGGGAATTTTTCTAGAGGTCTCTTCCAGAATTCCTCTAAAGGTTTCATCAGAAATTCATCTAGGAATTTTTCCAGGGATTGTCCAAGGTATTCGTCCAGGAATTTCTCCAGGGATGCCTCCAAGAAATCCTTCAATTGTTCCTTCAAAAATTCCTCCAGGGATTTGTCCAGAAGATTCTCCAGGATTTCCTGCAGAGATTCATCAAGGAATTGCTTCAAAGATTTCTCCAAGAGTTCCTTCTGTGATTTCTCAAAGAATTTCTCTAGGGATTCTTTCAGGAATTCGCCCAGAAATTCCCCAAAGGATCCATCCTTCAAAAATGTATTCAGGGGTTCGTTCAAAAATTTCAGTCACCCGTCAATCATCTTCTCCAGGGAATCACCCAAGATTTTTTTCCAGGATTATCTGAGGATTTTTTGAATTTCTTGAAGGATTTCTAGAGGAATTGCTCCAGCGATTTGTATTGAAATTCTTCAATATTATTCTTCAGGGATACAGTAGAAAGGAAATTCTCCAAAAAGTCATCCAGGTATTCTTTCAAAGTTATCTCCGGGAAATCTTAAAGGAGTTCATCCTCAGATTTATTCAGGAATCCATCCATGAATTTCTTCAGGAATACTCCCTGCAGTTCCTGCACAGTAGTTTCTTAATAAAGTCTTCCTGCGATTCTTTCGGAAATATATCCTGTGATTCTTACACAGTCACTGTAACTAACTTTAAATATATAAGTACTTACATGCTAGAAGCGCTTTCGGACATTTCTCCAGATAATCCTTCAGGAATTCATCCAGAGAAGATTCTTTCGGAATTCTCCCAGGAACCATCGAGGAATTCCTCCAGGGGAATTTTTCTCCGAAAACACTTCCAAGAAATTCTTCAAGAATTTCTCCATGGATTCCCTGCAGAGATTCTAACTAGGACACCTCAAGCTTATATGGGAAAAGCACATCTCAAAAAGTTCGATGGGCACCCTTTTCAGTTCGTTCTGATTTTCAGCTAAAGTCATTCACAATTGGGCGGTGCTAAACACGTCTGAAGTTTGTATGATTACCGCTACCAGCACTACACGGATTTGTATAGGATAGGTGAGGTTTTTTTTTAACGTAATGTACAAAATACAACAGCGTGAATGCTGAAGAGTGCAGTAATGCTTTTCAAGAATATAATGTAATTATTTCTAATTTCATCGTGTTACGTTTAGTTATAAAAGGTAGTTGGTATCAATTTGCTGAGGCTACTCAATCCAACCCTCTCTTCTTTTTGGTGTAACGTCTAAACTAGGATAACGCCTGAATCGCTTAGAGTTTAATGAGAACGTTGAAAAATATTATAACTTCCTTAATGAACATTTGAATTTGAGCATTCTTTGATAGACACGCAAATACTCGATGCCCAAGAAAGTCAATGAAATTTATAGTTATCGACTAGAAATCACCTTCAGCATGGGTTCAATGAATGCACTCGCATTTACGCTTCAGCTATATGGGCCTTTTATAATGTGACATCTATTTTCACTGGGCTCCAAAAACTTCTGCTGTATTCTAGGCTGTATTCCATTTCAAATTCTAACAGTTTTTTTTTCCACGTGATACTTGAATTCCACAAGGAAACATTTAACCAAGCATTTAACAATATTGTTCTGTGATGCTGCTAGAAATTTCAGAACTTCTTTGGGATACCCAAAATAGAATTCCTTTGAACACTTAAGATTTCATTATTCGGCGATATAAAAAAGAAGTCGTACAAACAATTGCTATTTATATATATGGATAGGGCCCATATAGCCGAGGCGGTAAACGCACGGGTATTCAGCATGACCATGCTGAGGGAGACGGGTTCGATTCCCGGTCAGTCCAGGATCTTTTCGTAAAGGAAATTTCCTTGACTTCCTTGGGCATAGAGTATCTTCGTGCCTGTCACACGATATACACATGCAAAATGGTCTTTGGCAGAGGAAGCTCTCAGTTAATAACTGTGGAAGTGCTCATAGAACACTAAGCTGAGAAGCAGGCCTTGTCCCAGTGAGGACGTTACGCCAAGAAGAAGAAGATGATATGTAACTAGCTGTCCCGGCAAACTTTGTCTTGCCATGATATGGTGGTTTGACAGCTGTTGAGGAAATCGCAGCAACGCACTCTAGATTGATTTCATTTGAATCACGGCAAATTTCTTCCTGGCCCATTAAAAATCAGCATTTTTACAATTTTCATACTTTTTAAGTTGATTTTTGTAACTTTTTTACTTATAAACACAGCCACCATGAATACGAATCAAACCACGCAAGAGTCATCCTGATCGATACAGCCGTTCTTGAGTTTTGTTGCCTCAAAGAAACTCCAAACTCATTTTTATATATATAGATAGATATAGATAGATTATGAATTATAATTTCTGGTATCATATTTCCAAACAAAACTAATAGAGTTAATCACATAGTCCATTTTGGACAATGATTTTGTAAAATGTGACAAGTTAAGAATAGTCTCCAATAACTATCAATTCAAACGTATATTATACCAAGTCAATGTCTTTTATGGATCTATGTTTATCATTAAGACAGTGGCTTTCAGATTTTTTTTTCTAATTTCTATACATAAAGTCATGAAAAATTCCCGGGGGGGGTGATGTGGGTTAGCAAATTCTGGGGGGGGCTGCCCCCCCAGGCCACCCCTCTAGTTACGCCAATGCTGTCTCTAGATTTCTCCCATCCTACCCGGGAAAATTAAATATAGGTAAATATTTATTACGGTACGGCTGGAGCGGACCTGGTGTGGTGGTTAGAACACTTGACTATCACGCCGAGGACCTGGGATCGAATCGTACTCCCGACATACTCACAAAATGTGGGTTCTTCCTTCGGAAAGGAAGTAAAACGTGGATCCCGAGATGAACTAGCCTAGGGTTAAAAATCTCGTTAATACAGACAAAAAAAAAAAAAACGCTACGGCGAGTTGAGTAAATGCATTTGCTATACTTGCGGCCGAACACTTCAGAACGTTTGTTTCGCCGGTCATCTAGTACCCACATAAGATCGGGATAAAACGCTTCTATATTTGTAGAAACTTGACTAGTTCGTAAAGTTTGTCTTAGCAAGTACTTGAGTCAACAGTGTTAAATGCATTTGGAGTAAATGCCAATGCAGAACTCGTAACTTTTGGGAAGGTAAAGCCAGTCCCCTGGAGTGGGTCTACTAAAGAATCGCGATACGATTCTGGATACAATCTATGTTAGGAACTTTTGGAGGTATATTAAGGTATATACCTTTTAAACCTTCAACCAGCCGACATACATTTTCATCTTCGGAAAAGCACAAATATGGCCAAAACTTATATGAAAATTTCGCAACTTTCGGAAAAAAATCTTTTAGTTTAGGATTCCGGGGACACGGTTACCAGGTCTACATGGTTCCGGAGATCATTCCGGATTGTCTTGGGGTACCAAAATTGACCACATACTTCGCACAACGTATAATTCAAGATCCCAGTTAGATGTAATTATAGTTTCTTCGACAAATTTATCAGTAGGCTAAGAACTCTCTGACAATGACAACCTTGGTTCGAGATTCGTCCGCGTCAAAAATGATCAAACAGCTATATCTCATAGAGGTGTGCGCTGCTGCGCCACGCCGGCGCCGCCGCCGATTTTCGGTTCACGCCGCCGCCACGGATTATTTTTCGGCGCGCCGCCGCTTTACGCTGCCGAACTCCAATTTTCTACGCCGATCTCAAAAACGCATTGATAAATTAAATTATTTCTTGATTAATTTCTTCACAATACTTCAAGCAATGGAGTCATCTACATACATACACAGCATTTGTAAAGTCGTTTTCAGCGGTGGTCACTTGTTTTGGTACAAATTTATAACAGTTCTAAAAAAGTGAAAGAGTTTGTCCTTCGAATTAAAACGAGTTTACAAAGATACCGGGGGTTCCTGAAGATAACTGATGGCTGAAAAAAGAATCTAGGAATTCCGAAGATTGAAGAAAATGCTGGTGATTCTGAAAAAAATGTTGTTGTTGTGTTCATCTCCAGAAGAGATGAAATTCTTTTGAGGATTCTTCCAGCAGTTTCGCCAAGCATTCCGCTAAGAGTTCCTCCGGGATCTCTAGAAGGTCCTTCGGGAAATCCGAGACATTCTCTAGGAGTTTCTTTGGGCATGACTACAGAAGTTTCACTGAGACTTTTTGTAGTACATCCTCTAGAAACTCCTCTAAAAGTTACTCCGGGTATTTTTTTAGGAGATCCTCCTCATCTGGAAGTCTAGAAGTTTTTCCTGGGAATTCCTTTAGGAGATCATCCGCAATACCTCTAGGACAGAGAGACAAATGACCACTAGGTTAAAGTCCCTCTTCAAAACCAAATACACACACAATTTCTCTAGGAACACCTTCGGGAATTCCTCTACGAGTTCTTCAAATATTTCATCCAGGAGTGCCTTAACGAATTTCTACGGGAATTTCTTTAAGAGTTCATAGAAATTGCACTGGAAATACCATAAGTTTCCTCCGATAATTCCTCTTGGAGTTTCTCTTATAATTCCTCTAGGAGTTCTTCCGGGAATTCTTCTGGGAGTTCTACCGGCAAGTTCTGTATCAGTTCCTTCTGGAATTATTCCAGGAGTTTTTTAAGAGTTCGCCCGGAAATTCTTCCTGAAGTTTCTCCGAACATTCCTCTAGAAGTTCCTGTGGGTATTTCTCTGGGGGTTTTTCTAGGAATTCTTTCTGGAATTCCTTCGGGGATTCCTCACCATTTTTTTCCGAGAATTACACCAAGAATTTCCCCGTGACTTTCTCTAAAAGTTCTTCCGGGAATTCGTCTAGAAGAGCTTCCGGGAGTTCGAATATCTTCGGAAACACCTTTACGAGTTTCACCGGGAAGAAGTTCCCCAGGCAATTTCACTACGAGTTGCTATATAAGTTTTTTTTTTCTAGAACTTGCACTGGGTATGCCAGGAGATTCCTTCGGGAAGTCCTTTAAGAGTTTCCCCGAACGTTCCTCAAGGAGTTCTCCCAGGAATTTCTCTAGAAGTATCTGAATTCATCCGGGAATTTCTCTACGAGACCCGGGAAATTCTTCACGAATTTCTTGGGAACTCATCTAGGAGTTCCATCGGGAGTTGCTCTAGAAATCCGGCTGAGAATTCCTCAAGAAATTCTCCCGGGAAACCCGAGCAAAGTACAATAACTGACCAGTAACAAACTGATAACTATTGCTTGCTCCAGAACTAATTTTACAATTTTGTGTTATCAACTTGATAATTCATGTTACCATATTTGTCAAACTGAGTACATCAACGTTAACAACAACAGCGGAAGTTAGTTATCAATGACCGTTACAAATTTCATTCTGATAACAAAATGAGTTTTCAATTCGATAAAATTTATTGATTTACAGAAGTTGTTATCAGGGTGCCATTGATGATAGCAAAATGAGATATTTTAATGATATCACGGGTATACTTGGATGTTATCATGTTTGTTATGTTGCCTGCTTATTCAGCCAAAATGAGAACAAATTGAGTTAATTATTTTTTATATCAGATAACACAATATATTATCGGGTTGTTATAGAACTTTGCTCGGGAATCCATTAAGAGTTCATCCGAGAACTCATGAATACCTCTGGTAATTTTTCGACGAGTTCCTCCAAAAATATCTCCGGCAATTACTTTACTAGTTGCTCTAAAAATATTTCAAGAAACGCCCGGAATTTCCTCCGAGTATTCTTCTATGAGTTCCACCGGTAATTCCCCTAAGAATTCCTCCGGAAATTCTTCTAACAGTTCCTCCGGAAATTTATCTACGAGTTCTTCTAAGATTTGTTTCCGGAATTCTCCCAGGAGTTTACCCAAACGTTCCTCTAAGAGTTCATCAAGGAATTCTTTTAGATGCTCTTTTGGAAATTCGTTTAGAAGTTCATCCGGGTATTCCTCTACACTGAGATAAATTTTGTTGTATAGTTTCTACCGAAACCATGGTAAAATTAAGAACTGCACCAACAATTTTCAACCGAATGCAAAATTCTGTTATCTGTACTGAAACATTGTCCGGTATCGTTGACTGAAAACATTATTGATGCTACTATTTTGACGTTGTATTTTTGACCATGTTTATCCAAGACACGCAACATTCAAGTCGACATGGTTGAAAATGCAATGCCAAAATAGTAGCATCAAGAATATTTTCAGTCAACGGTACCGCACGCATGACAATATTGACAATGTTTCAGTACAATTAACAGAATTTTGCATTTGGTTGAAAATCCTTGGTGCAGTTCTTAATTTCACCATAAATTCGGTAGGAACTACAACATTTTTTTTTGGGGTGTAGGTGTACCTAGTTCCACCAAGTTCCACCGGGAATTCCTTAAACAGAAATTCCTCTAGAAATTCCACCAGCAATTCCTCTACATATTCGAAAGGGATTTATTTGGGAGTACTTTTAGGGATTCCTTGAGGGGTTCAGCCAGGAGTTTAGTTTACTCGAGGTATTCTTCCTGGGATTGTTCCAAATATTTCACTAAAGATTTCCTTCAGAAATCACACAGGCATGCTTATAAAATTTTCTCAATTATATTTTAATTGCCACCATGTAGGAATTCTCCTGGGTTTGAACAAGGTTTCCTAAAAGGGCTTTTTATGTATTTATTCAGGAATTCCACAAGGTGTTCCTCCAGGGGTTTGTCCAAGAATTCTTTTGGGAATTTTGCCAGGGTCTTTAGGGTTTTCAAATCTCTTCATGGATTTCTGTAGAGATTCCATAAATAATTCTCCTGACATTTTCCTAGGTACCCTCCATGGATTTACTTCAAGGGTTTATACAGGAATTTCTCTTAGAATTTCTTCTTCGGGAAGAATTTGACCAGTGATTCTTCCTGTTGTTCCACCATGGCACTATGGGCCAGAAATTAAAATTTCGCGACAAAATTCCAAAAAGTTGTTTTTCTAAGATCAATCTATTTCCATATTTGTATGATTGTTTGGGCTATGTTTAATTGCATACCGACTGATTTTTTCGATTTGTAACAAAATTGTATCGTTTTTTGTATGGAGAAACTTCTTATAAGCGAAAATTCTCGATTTTAACCAATATTAAGAAACATGTGATATGTGATGAAAAATGTGCCCAAAAATATAACGCATACATTTCCTAAAAGTAAATTTAGTATATTTTGCATATTTGATGCACAAATTGCTATGCTTTTAGGTTTAAAAAATAAATTTTTAAATATTTACTTAAATTTTACGGTTCATTTGCCAATGTGTTCAAAAAGTAGGAGTATTCGACCGTATTCGACATGCAACCGGTCTAGGATGCTAGTTTAGACTCTTCTTTTTCGAATGCCACCGGACTTTTTTTGCGGGAATTTGCGGGAAAGCAAGTTAGAATGATTTTGGTGCTTGCTTTAATTTTACAATATTTCACGCCGTGCTTCAATAATCATCCACTCTTGACATTACGACGCAATGACTTTATGGCTTGCGAAACAATATACATAGCAACAAACAACTTTCATTCTGGGAGGGTTTGTTTCAGATATAAATGTAATTATAAGCATTTAAATCAATACCACAGACTTAATCAATGTGCAAAGTTTCAATACATCAAACCGTGTAAACAATTAGAATTTTAAATTAACTCAACGTACAAACATATGTACAGATGAATACATTATTAGTGTGTGAAAAAAGGAACGAATCCACAGCTCAAGTGAGATTTTAACTCACGACCCTTATATGCTACACTAGTGCTTTACCGACTTAGTTACAGAGCCAATCAATGACACAGCATTTTAAATATTATAAGGAAAATCAAATCATTCCCCTAATCGCAAATATATCCATCCCACTTGTACATATGTACAAAGAGCGAACACAATTTGCTTATTGTCAAAATACTAGCTCCGAGTAATTTGGCCGAGTGTCATTTGGCTAATTGCCATTTGGCCGAACGTCATTTGGCTGAACGCCGTTTGGCTGAAGAAGAAACGATCGTGGCACTGTTCTCCACGCCAGTATAACTCAAAATATTCGCCTATGATTAAAAGGAGGAAAAATTTCTGATAAAAAATTGACAGGTTCAACGCCAACTAATCCCTGAATTGTAAAACTAGAAAGAATAGTAAATGATTGAAGGAAGGAAGAAGGAAAAATTAATGATTAATTAATGACATATTGGCAGCTAGAATGTGGATAAGAAATAAAAATTAAAAAAAAAACTAGAATGTGAAAAGGGGTCTCTGAATTATTTTGAACATAATTCGGCTAAGCGGCATTCGGCCAAATGCCGTACATATGAAACACCTGAGCAGCGAATTTTTTCACCAAAAACTCCATTTATACATAAATTGAGCTTATTAAAAATCATAATTGACCACCAGTCCTGCAAAATATCAGTCTCAGTGCCTGTTTTTCAGCCGAAAATGAATGACTGCGGCGGTCTTTTTCAGTCCCTCGATGTGAGAACTGACAGAGTCCGAGAGCTCCATTCGTGAGCGACCCAACAAGATCAATTCCCAATCATCCACACACTACTCATGCTGAAAGGCCATTCGTCTCAAGCGGTGGGTTGTGAGAGTGAGTGCCCTATACGTTAGCACGGGTGAAAACACTCAACTACAGAAAATTGAATGGAAATTTAGCCCTGTCAGCTCTCGCTTTCAGCACGCTGCGTGCGAGTGTGAGTACCTATTTCATTTCGCTCCCGTGTTTCTGATCGGAAAGCAACTTTGACAGAAAAACCAAAACGGAGAAAATGAAAAAAGCAAAATATCGCTATCATAAAGGCCTGTCGAAAAATTACAGCACTGTTGACCACACCAATTGATGTACCGAAACTTTGCACTTTGAGTAAGTGTATTGTATTGATTTAAACGCCTACAATCACAGTCTTACCTGAAACAATCCTTACAGAATAATAGTAGTTTGTTGCTAAGTGTATGTGTAAAGAGATTGCGTCGTAATGGCAAAAGTCTATTTTAGTGTGGATGGTTATTGAAGCACAGCGTAAAACATTGTAGGATTAACGCATGCACTAAAATCATTCTATCTTGGTTTCCCACAAATTCCCGGCAGCTTCCGAAAAAGAAGAGTCTCAACTAGCTTCGTAGATCGGTTGCATGTCCAATACTACTACTTTTTGAACAAATTGGCAATTAAACCGTAGTATTTGAGTAAATATTGTAATATTTTAATTTAAACTTAAAGACATCGCAATTTTTGCATCAAAAATGCAAAATCTCACGTTTAGTATCACACGGGCGTATCTACAATGATCAATTTCTCTTCATGGATTTTCTCTTTGGATTATTCCGTGAAATACCAATATTCGAATGATCTCTCGGTACGTTTCGGTGAAGGAAGCTAGGAATAGTTTCTAAAACAATGAATAAAATCGAAAATGATGTACAGGCCAAGTTATTAACCAAAGAGAAAATCGATGAAGAGAAATCGATGATTGTAGATACGCACGTATGATACCAAGCGCGAGAAATGTACTAAATTTGCTGTTAGGAAGTGTAGGTGTTATAAATATTTGTTGGGCACATTTTTCACCACAATTTACATTTTCTTAATATTGGTTAAAATCGAGAATTTTCGCTTATAAGAAGTTTTTCCCATATAGCCGAGGCGGTAAACGCACGGGTATTCAGCATGACCATGCTGAGGGTGACAGGTTCGATTCCCGGTCGGCCCAGGATCTTTTCGTAAAGGAAATTTCCTTGACTTCCTTGGGCATAGAGTATCTTCGTGCCTGCCACACGATATACGCTAGCGTGGTTCAAAAAATCGTTTTTGCTCCACACCGCTTATTCGATGCCTAACCAGATTATATGCCTACTCCCAAAATTTGAGCTCATTTGGATGAAAATTGAGACTGCACAAGCCCTTCAAAGTTTGTATGGGAATTACTATGGGAAAACGATGTTTTTCATTCAATCTAACCTAGCATTTCCCCAAGTACCCCAGTGGGTTAGTTGGCCCTTGGTAATCCTAGGCTACTCTATCAGCTACAACTTTGCCGAAGACCGCATTCAAATTGGACGCCTCATTAATTAGTTATCGATTTGCATCCAACTGGGCAAACTTTAACAGTGATCCGACAGCTTCCCAGCAGGCAACATTGCTGCACATGGCGCCAAAGATAGCACGCTGAAATCATGGCTACTATGTTTCACTGCAAAATGCAGTGATGCCCACCAAATAGTTTAACCATCATGAAAAAAGATTTCGATTCTGGATTAAAATCGGTAACTAACTAATGAAGCGTCCGATTAGAATGCGGTCTTCGGCAAAGTTGTAGCTGATAAAGTAGCCTATGATTACCAAGGGTCAACTAACCCTCTGGGCAACTTGAGGAACTGCTACGGTGGATTGAATGAAAAACATCGTTTTCCCATAGTAATTCCCATACAAACTTCGAAGGGCTTGTGCAGTCTCCATTTTCATCCAAATGAGCTCAAATTTTGGGAGAAGGCATTTAATCTGGTTAGGAATCGAATAAGCGGTGTGGAGCAAAAACGATTTTTTGAACCACGCTAATACGCATGCAAAATGGTCATTGGCAGAGGAAGCTCTCAGTTAATAACTGTGGAAGTGCTCATAGAGCTGAGAAGCAGGCTTTGTCCCAATGAGGACGTTACGCCAAAAAGAGAGAGAGAAGTTTTTCCATACAAAAAACGATACAATTTTGTTACAAATAAAAAAAATCTGCAATCGAACAAAGCCCTAACAGTCATACATATATGAAAATTTATTGATCTATAGAAAAAAAAACAACTTTTTTGAATTTTGTCGCGAAATTTTGGTTTCTGGCCCATAGTGCATGGATTTACTCAGGAGTTCCTCTAGAGATATTTCCTGGCTGTTTCTCTATAGATTGCTCTGGAGTTCCCATCAAGGATTTGTCCTGGCGTTTCTCCAGGGTTTACCCAGGGGTTTGGATTCTTCAGGAAATCCCTTCGGAAATTTCTCTAGGGATCCCTTAAAGGAGTCCTCCGGAAATATCCGCAGAGATTGCGCCGGGAGTTTCTCTAGGGATTTTTCAAGGAGTCTTTTAAGAATTTTATTTTAGGATTCCTGTAGGAATTTCTCCTATGGAAGAACTCCTTCCAGAAACTTCTCTGAGAATTTCTACAGATGTATTTTTTTTTTTTCGGGAAGTCCTCCAGGGGTTCTCGTGCTTTTCTGTAACTAGCGTCGCGTATCTTCGTATCATCATTGCGACACACGACTTGGAATGTTTGAGCAGATCTTATAACGAACAGTTCTTAGCTTACTGTAAAACTTTGCCGAACACGGCACCCAGCGCCGGATTTACAAATGTGGGGGCCCGGGGCCACAGTGTTGTGGGGCCCTTTATGTAGAGGCAAACATATGCCCATATAACGAGGAAAAAATCTAAAAATATAAAACTATCTTACAAATATTGTAATAAAGGTATTCATGTCGATGGGGAAGAATTTACATCTAGAACAATAGGCAGAGCTAAGAAAAATGTTGATATCCTCTAAATTTATCAATAACAGATTTGAAATTCTGGATCTTTGCTACAATCTCTGGCTAAATTGCAGGTCGATCACCATGAAGAAAGAACCACAGACAAACAGATGTCTTACTCTACCCCCACTTTCCATCGTTTCCCTTTTGAACGGACTTTACAAATTTTCTGTAGTTCATAAATCTCTCGCTCATGGCGCTCGCATCGTTTTTGCTACTATTCGACATTTGCTCACTACCGCCATCTCAGTGGGTTTGCAAAACACAGCATGATTAGCATTATACTAGCGATTATACTTTTATGACGATTATTTTAAGCGCACTTTGTTCCAAGTAATACGTCTGTTTGTCTGTGAAAGAACACTTAACAAAAACTTGTTCTGACGCGAGGATCTGTCGACCTCCCAAAATAAATTCCCACAAAACACTGACATCAAAGAGGAAACTATAACACTAGTTTACAGCATTTTTGAACTCGATAAGCTAATGATCATTTTTGGTGTAGAATCGCGAAGGAAAAAAAATACAGTGGAGTGGAATTTTTTTTTACATTCCATACAAGGTTGATGATTTGAAATTGATTTTTGTTCTATTTTTAAGCAATGTCGCTCACTTCACACATCTCATTCTCCGTTATCAATGCTCCGATTGAGCTAAATTTTTTACTGTATCTCGCCTACATATGATTTGTCAAATAAACGTTGAGAAAGCATTTTTAGATAGTTTTTTTCTTATTGAAAAAAAAATGCATTTCTTCATATATTTTTGGAAATTTGGCTAAAATTTAAGGAGATCGTCTTAAAAACTCGCCAATATCTTGAATTTCATCAATCTAACGCAAAACCAAACGCAGATGATTAAATGGTATTATATTCAGCTTTAATTTATGAAAAAAGATTCAAAATTGGTTGAACAAAACAAAGGATATTTGAATTTTAGTAAATTCCATATTTTTAAAAGTTGTAAAACTTGATATTGAGCTGAAACTCAAAAACTGCTTTACTTAAATTTATTGAAGCACGGTTTCGAAATCAGTGCTAAATTGTGCTTCAAAAATTTTGGTCGTTGACAGAAGTTCACGACTTTCGTTTTATTTAATAGAAAATGCTGAAGACATTTTAGAGGGAATCCATGAATTTTCAGGGGATTCCTGACTCAATTTCTAATAAAATTCTTGAAAGTTTTTTTTTTATCTGTATAAACGAGATTTTTAGCCCTTGGCTAGTTCATCTCGGGATACACGGGTTACTTCCCTTCCAAAGGAAGAGCTCACATTTTGCGAGTTTGTCGGGAGTGGGATGCGATCCTTCACTTCTTGAAAATCTTTAGCGGAAAATCCGGAAAAAAACTGAAACTCTTCAATAATCTGTCCTAAATTCATGCTAGATTTTCTCTTAAACAACAATTCTTTTGTTCTGCCGTAAGCTGTCGAAATATAATCAAACTCAAGAGTTTTAAAAACTCCTCTAAATAAAAAAAAACAAATATTTCTTTTTTTTTTTTTCAAAAAACTTTAAACAGAAAAAAAAACAAACACATTTAGCAAGAACTTTTTAAGCTTGCATTTTATAGAGTTATTGAGTTCCTCTAGTATTCGATCGAAGATTTTCTTCAGGATTTCCGGTAGTTATTATCAGCAATTGCACAAAAACATATTATTGAATTTTGGAGGCAAAACTCAAAATTTTATTAAATAGCTGAATAAATAGTTGCAGTTTTTCTCAAAAGAATTACAACATATCACATACATCCAGTCAACAGTAATTTGTAGTTCTTATGACAAAAATCAAATCAAGAGAAGTTTCTTGCACTACTTCTTTTTCTTGCTTCACATTTTTTTTCATGAAGTGAAATTTTGTGGGGGCCCGGAGTCCTGGCACACCTGCCCCCCCTTAATTCCGGCACTGACGGCACCATTCCATCTCATCATAATTCTGAGATATAGAGGTTTGAACTTTTATGACACTGGCGCCGCCTAGTGAACGAATCTCGAACCATTGCCAGGATAAATTTTAAACTTTTAAATAAACAATCCGAAAAAACTCCGAAACCATGTGGAACAGCTTTTGTCCCCGGAACCCTCCTTTGGCATTATTATGCAACGTTATGCAATAGGAAGGTTAAACAAGAAGAGTTTTTCGGGAAGTTGTCAATTTTTCATCAAAAGCTGTCGGAAACCATCTTTGTCCATTTTTGGTGGTTTTCCGAAGGAGAAAATGTATGTTTCATTCGTAAAATTGACCGAATTTCTTCGAAGTGTCTGCTAGAGCGCTCTCTTTTTACAGAAAATACTGCTTTTTTTTAACTAAAATCTGAAACACATTTAATTTTTATTATTTAGGCCGGAACATTTTTTTTTCTTTTGTTGTAGTGCTCGTTGCAAGGGGGAGTGCGGGGGGATCATAAATAATAAATGTATGCGATGAAGAAATTCTCAAACGATTAAAAAAAATCGTGAAAAAAATCGGATTTGTTAAGAAATTTTCTGGATGACTCCAATTTCACCTGAAAATTTTGAAATTTCTTTAAAAAAAATATTTGTGACCCCCCTCAAAGTGTTGTATTTCGACCAACATTTTTCGAGGGGGGAGGTGACACAAGAGAAAATCGAAATTTGTGTCAGCCTTTCGGAATGTTGCAGTGATTGCAAACTTGACAACTTTCATTGCATATACCTATTCTGAATTTAAAAAATCAGGGTTTTTTAGAATTTTCGGTATTTTTGTATCAAAAACGTGAACTATTTTTAAAAATATTGTTGAGAAAAAAATTGATATTTTTTTGTATGCATATGCGTAATGTATTTGTAATATCTTTTGAACATTATTTCTAAAACTGTCACCTGCAATATCCATAATAAAAATGTATTAAACACTGGCAATTGGGCGAATGATTGTATCTTTCCGTGTATCAAGATGATAGCCCGAAAGGTTGTTAAGCACGTTGTATCATATTTTTTCTATTAGGGATGTACGTCGTTTATTCTCTTGGAAGCTAACAAATCTGGCGCCGCAACGGACCCCCAAGTCAAGCCACTATCCAAAACTGTATCAGTTTCCTTATTCTGGACACACTGTTATTTTTGGCTCGAAAACATTCCCTTATGTTTAAGAAGTTGCAATGTTGATTTTGTCAAATAAAACTGTTATTTAATCAATGCATCACTTGCTTCAATTTGTGTTGTTTTTGTATGAAACCCTCTTTCACTAAATTGTAGATGTACCTTCTAATATTCTTTGATACGAACATTAATTATACTTACGACATTAAACGATTATCATCTTAGGAGTTTACACACAAAGTCGACAAATATAAACTTAACACACCTGTTCAATCTTCAGTGGCTTATTCAGGATCGTCGCACTCATCTCACAGTTGAATTAATAATAAAAAAAATAATAAACAAATTGCAATCGTCAAAACACGAATGAAACAATTAACAACTAACAGCATCTAAACTTTTCTGTTCGTAGGTGCTTGAATTTTAACTATTGACGTTCTAACATATTGAAGTCTCCGTCACTTCACTCATGAAAAAGCCCACCAACAATGCATAAACACCTGATATCACACCCCGTCAAGCACACAAAATCACATGCACCCCATATGTTTACACATTCACAATGCCTTGATAATCCACCGATGCTAAACGAATTTCACCCCCGGCTTTAACAAACATTACAGTAGTAGGTAATTGAAATAAGAAAAAAAAGCACTGCTGCAATAAAAATTTCTTCCGTACCGTTAGCTTCCAATCACGCCACGCCGCCGGCTTGTTGTCGTTGTTGGGTGGTTCAATCCCGCCCGTAAAATATAGCGTTGATGATCAATCCTTGTTCGGGACCACGGGAGATCTCAGCATCCAATCTTCAGTAGTCACCACCGCACCGTGAGCGTTGCAAATCTTCAAATCACACCCCCTGTACACTACACTACAGTTGATTTACTCACACTTCACTATTCACAGTCCTATTTCGTTTCGGTTAACGCACTGAACAGCACGCAGAGGAAAGTGAAAAATCCCGTAAACTTTTTTTCTGAATGCGATAGAAAATCTCTGATGGGATCCTAATCTTCACCCCGAAATCTCATCAAACTCTAAGCGAACACTAAACAACCGGAGGCTGTGTAGGCGATGGGATTCGAGATCTATTGGCAGTTCCGAAAGTCCTTCCGTTCGGACCGTTGGTTCAAAGTAGACTGAATTGAACCAGCGGAAGAAACGCGCTCGACACTCTCTGACCAGTCAGTCAGTGGAACCAGTCTTCTTGCTTGCGCCTATAGAATACATCACAAACGGTTTGAAAAGAGTTCCATTGTGCGTGGGATGATAAATGTGTGTTTGAACTTATGATTTTCTCCATGACTGAAATAAAAGATACTAAGCAAAGGGCAGTTGTAACGGTAGCACAAAAGTTTTGAAATTTTGGTTTTGAAGAGGCCCGCCATACACAAACCCAAGATATACAGGGGATGGCCAAAACGTTTGGGATAGGCAACTTTTTTGTTTCTCACAAAAAAGTTCAACATGGTGTAACTTTTCATAGAGTGCATCGAATATTCTCAAATTTTGACTGTTTATTAACCTATTACACAAGTTTACAAAATAAAACGAAAGTCGTGAACTTCTGTCAACGACCAAAATTTTTGAAGCACAATTTAGTGCTGATTTCTAAACCGACCTTCAAAAAATTTAAAGTAGAACAGTTTTTGAGTTTTAGCTCAATATCGAGTTCTGTAACTTTTCAAAATATGTAATTTACTAAAATTCAAATATATTGTGTTTTGCTCAACCAATTTTAAATCTTTTTTCCATAAATTAAAAGCTGAATACAATACCATTCGATCATCTGAATGCAGGTTTTGCGTCAGATTGATGAAATTCAAGATATTGGCGAGTTTTAGGGACGATCTTCTTAAATTTTAGCAAAATTCCCAAAATTTCTTGATGAAATGTTTTTTTTTTTTCAATAAGAAAAAAACAACTTAAAAATTCTTTCTCGACGTATATTTGACATATCATATGTAGGCGAGTTACAGTAAAAATTTCAGCTCAATCGAAGCATTGATTACGGAGAATGAGATGTTTGAAGTGAGCGACTTTGCTTAAAAATAGAACAAAAATCGATTTCAAATCATCAACCTTGTATGGAAAGTCGAAAAAAATTTCCGCTCTACTGTAATTTTTTTCCTTCGCGTTTTCGAACTCAGGGCATGATTCTACACCAAAAATGATCATCAGCTTACCGAGTTCAAAAATGCTGTAAACTAGTGTTATATGTGCATCAGTAGTACAAATTTGAGCTCGATTGGTTAATCTTTCGCGAAGTTATAACCGATCTGGTAAAACACTATTTTTTAGACTATCAGTTTCTGAACTGTCATATCTCGGAGACCAGTGAACCAAATTGAATGCAATTTTGAGCGATCATCAACGATATAATATTGCTTGAAAATTCATCAGAACATAGATACTTTTTAAACGTTGAAAAAGGTTTCATTTATTTATTTTTTTTTTAGAGGAAAATGAGTTAAATTTACTATACTGCACAAAAATTACTAAATGTGTTCTTGCTTTAATCCATATAGGCTCTAATATATCTTTTTATATCTTATGAACAGAAGTAGAAAATCTTTGTATATCAAAAATAAAATTGTATGACGTTGATGTTAAATTTTACATTTTTTCGAAAAAGATCCAAAAAGTGTCAATCCTACATAACAATTTTCAACGTTTAAAAAATACTCATGTTTTAAATGATTTTCAAGCATCAATATATTGTTGATAAAGGGTAACAATTTCATTCAATTCGGTTCACTGGTCTCCGAGATATGACAGCTCAAAAATGTGTAGTCTAAAAAATAGTGTTTTGCCAGAACGGTTATAACATCGCGAAAGATTAACCAAACAAGCTCAAATTTGTACCAATGATGCACATAGAATAGGTTGACATACAGTCAAAATTTGAGAATATTTGATGCACTCTATGGAAAGTTACACCATGTTGAACTTTTTTGTGAGAGAAAAAAAAATTGCCTATCCCAAACATTTTGACCAACCCCTGTAAATGTGAAATAACCGTTACGAAGTATAGCAGACCGGAAAAAATCCCTGGGTAAATAGATAACAGACTCCATAATACGTGGAGGAATTTCTCGGGGCATTTCTGAATTCCAAAAAAAAGTTGAAGTAACGTATTTACGATTGCTTACGATTACTTACTCTTTTTCATGAAGAATGCTGATAACAAAAGATTGAAAATTTGAAAGCTATCAATTTTTGTGTGGGATGTCCGCAAAAATTGCTTCAGCAATCCTTCTACAGATTCAAGATAAGGATTTTATTGCGCAGAAGCCACTGCCACTTAATTGTAATAAAAAAATACTTACTTACTAGAAGTAAGTCACAATGACTTCAGCATAACCAACACCTGCGCTATCGTGACTTACTCATCTGTGACTAAAAGACTTTTCGAAAAAAAATAACCTTGGTTCGAAAATCGGATCACCCAGATAATCGAGTCACACCTTTTTTTTTTCTTTTGAGCCTTTTGTGTACGGGTAACTTTAAAGTTTTCCCTTCAAAGGATACTAAGGGATGCTACAAATTAATTTATACTTTTCATCTAGAAATCATTTCGTAGTTTCTTATGAGGTTTTTTCCAGGATTTCTCCGGAAATTCCTTTGAGAAATAATGCAAGAATTTGATCTAGGGATTTTTCCAAATACTTTTGATAGATCCCCATCGACTCCTGGTTCCAAATAGAAATTCGATGAGATTTTCCAGAAAAAACTTCTGGAGATTTCCTAGAAAATACTATAGAAACTTCTGGAAAATTTTCAGAACAAACTTGCAAGGATTCCCAGAAAAAAAACTTCAGGTGGGCACCCAGATTTTTTAGAAGGAACTCTTGAAATATATAACTCGAAAAAACAACCTAAGTTTTAAAGAAGGATAGACCTCTGATAACATAATGGCAGTTTCAGCACCAACTGATCTCTGAATAGTAAAACTACAGTATGGCCCATAAAAAAATGCGAAAGTTTTCAAAGACATTGTTCACCTGCCTCCAACCGGTAAACCTCACATTTATGATAAATGATTTATCTATTGGATATCATAGTCGGTACACTAATCTAAGAAAGTCATATAATCATTGACTGATTTAAATTATAACCCTTTGAAAAAAATAACGTTGAACATATGGATCTCAAAAAACGTCCACGCGAAAAAGGACGGATCTATCTTAATATGGCTTTTGAAATATGCCACTTTTTTAGTTTTTGGTTCCGAAGCATCTGATATTGTTTTCAAAAAGATTTCTAAACGTGGGCGTATTTGAAGGTACATATTTCTGCATGATTTGCATGTATTAAAAAAACAATCCAAATTCGTTATGCCCCGAAAATTCAAGGAAGAAGTGATTTATTTTAAAAATTGTTGGCAACTATTAAGCATCCCATATAATTAACCAATGAATATTTTGACACACTTTTGAGGTATTTCGATTGTCATACCTCCTTATTGCAGCCTAATCTGAAACAGCTGAATACATTAGAAATATTAGGGTATTTGTGCCTATCTTAGTCTCATTAAGGATGTGCAACATGAAAAATCACTCACAGCGCAATGTATACGCTTCAAACTTAATGATACAAACCTTTAACACACGTGCTCACTTCCACTGTTGATCTTACGATGCACTAGAGTGGGATTTACCTTCAATATTTGATTTAATTGCGATCACAAATCGCGAGCCACTCGTACCTATCTTCAGCACACCGTAAAATTTTCATCTCATCGCGGTCCACCGGGTGGCCCCTTATTCATCTCAACAGTATTTACAGCAAATCCACAACCACTCTCACATTTTCTCATCGTAGAGCATTCTGCACTCACCCACTAACGCACTCCCTTTCCCTAGCAGGTGATAGTTTCATTGTGATTGTTTTCCTCTCTCGCAAAGGAGAAGTCATAACAATGTCCGGCGCGACGAATCGTCTATGCTCGCTCCCCACGTTTTGCACTCGCATACATTCACAGCTGATTGGCAAATCAGTGCTGCCGAACTGGATGATAGTTCGTAAAGCTTGAGCGGTAGCAGCATATTTAGATGAAAACCAAACCAAATATTTTGAAAGAAATGGAGTTGGAAAATGAAATTATTGATCGGTTTGCGTAGAAGTTCGATTACCAAGATGTTAAACCAAGAAACGACCATATTCTGATTGAAAAAACATCGTATTTGTAGTGACTAAATCTCATTCAATTAACTACTTGTTTCTTGATGTCTGGCACCGCTGTGATGCTTGCTTTGGTGCTTCGGCAGAGATGTGCGCCGCGGTTAAAACATCATTTTTGGTCGTCGGCGGCGGCGGCGTAAAAAATGAGAATTCAATATTTCGCTCTTTTACATCTCATATAGCGAAACATTTTAACAAACTATACTTTGCATATGAGAATGTAAATACACTAAAACCTCAATTTATGCATGTTATTTTAATGCACTTTTTAATGTATGCACCTTTTTTTATGACCTGCATAAATTAAGGGAAAGCTACTCAGAACCAATATTGTGCATACGAATATTTAATAATGACGGTAACTATTGCAACGGCGGCAAAAGGGTGTTTATAAGGATGAGCAAATGGAAGTCACAGGGGAGTTTCAGGGGGTTCCCAGGGGTTTCCGCGAGGTACCAGGAGATCTCCGGGGGGTTTTCGGGGGTCTGAGGGGGGTTTCGAAAGCATTGCAGAGAGTTTCAGAGGATTTTCGACGGGGTTTGGAGGCGTTACTGGTACGTTTTCGGGGGTTTCCGAGGATCTCACGTGCGTTAAACGGGTGCGAGTGGATCTTAGATGGATTCGGAGGCGTTAGGCAGGCGTTTTTGGGGGTTCAGATGCGTTACATTGGGTCCGAGGGGATTTTAGAGAGATTTTGGAGGCATTTCAGGAAGTTTCAGAGCATTTTTGGCGGGATTCAGAGGCCTTATGGAGGCGTTTTCGGGGGTTTCGGAGCGTCGCAGGTGCGTTACATGGGGTACGAGGCGGTTTAAGGGGAATTTTGGAGCCATTTCAGGAAGTTTCAGAGCATTTTCGGCGGGATTCAGAGGCGTTACGGAAGCGTTTTTTTTATGCACAAATTTCCCTCATTTTATGCATTTTTTAATTTATGCACCCCCAGCCATGTGCATAAATTGAGGTTTTAGTGTAGTAACTTGTAATTGCGCACTCGTATATAGTGCGGCAGACAATTAAACGTTCCATAATAAATAAAAAAAATCCATAAATAATTCTTAAGTTATGGCATGAATTGAATTATTAGAACCTGAATTCTTCAGATTTCATTACATCGGAGAAAATTGGGTTGATTTTGAAATTCCTCACATTTTGTATGTATGTAATGAAAAATTGACCCCCTCAATTATAAACGAACGTCGTTATGACGTCACGCGGGGAAAAGCATGCATGCTGTCATTGCATGCTTTATACACCTTGTGTGAAGAATATGATATTTGCTAGGATTTTTATATGATGATATATAAGTGACTAAAAAGTAACTAAAATCTTAACAGGATCATTGAACGAAATATTTTGTTTATTCGGCAATGAATGACATGCATTCATTTTGGGAGCGTTTAAACCGATTATTTTCTGAAGATTATTGGGGAAATTCTAAGTTCGGCGGCGTGGTGAGTTTTAAGCTGGCGGCGTGCTAGAAAATCAAAACATCCGGCGGCGTGAAGTAATAAATCTCGACGGCGCACATCTCTAGTTCTTGAGACAAAATGAGATGAATATAGGTACTAGGCCGAAGAAGGGGGCTTTTACCCTACATAAAAAATTACCGAAGAAAAAAGATTTTCGCATTTTTTTATGGGCCATACTGTAGAGGGAGTAGCATATGATTAAATGAAGGAAATTTTTCTGATGCTCATATTGGCAGCATGCCAAAAAGTTCTTCAAATTTCATTTGATTTCAATTCGAGGCACGGTAAAGGCTGGGTATGCTGCGCAATTGGGTTGTTTAGTGAATAAAATATTGCTATTTTCTATAGCATAATCAAAAGAGCTCATTTTTCTGAGTATAACGTGTTTTTATTGGATTCCAATACCTTTGTTTTGATGGTTAAATCAACAAAACAGTTTTAATTTTCGTGGATAGAATGACAGTTCAATCGATAAAGTGACAGTTCGACCCGAACAAAAAAATTTCCCCATACAAACTTTAAATGAATTTTAAAAATAGTTCCCGGACTCCAAAAATTATGAAACTTTGTATTTCGACTAATTTTTGGGCGGAGAATCCGATTATGAAATAATTCTGATACCCCTAAAGAACCCAATTCAGATCCCATTGTGATCCACTAGCCTCTTCCCAGTAACTCATATCCCTACCTCCTCGCGGTACCAGCCGGAAACTATGAGCAACCTTTGGGAAGATCGGGTAACCAACCCCGTTGGGAACTTTGATGGTACGCTGACAGGGAAGGGGAGGTTTGCTTCGGCAAACCTGACCGTCTTTTCTCCACGAGGAGCGGTGTTCTGGCAGCACTGCATGAGTGCCGGTTGCCACAAGATATGCGTTCGGTCGATGAGGCATTGGTAAGTGTCGTTTGACAGGTGTCAGAGTGACAGCAGAGATGACATGAGAAGGAGAGAGAGACAGATAGCTGTCAAAGGTAGAAAGTAAACAAAAACAAAGAAAAGGAAGAAATTGAATTAGATTGAAGATTCCATTTTACGATTGCGAATGTTAGTGGTAAAAAATAGAAGTAGAAGAGAAAAAGTTTATTTAGTGATTAGAAAGGAATTTGCATTAAAGATAGTTTTGTGAGTGATCAGTTGCCGAAATACGGATCAGGTTCGGTTGGACGATCACATACAAATATCTATTTTCGAGCCGCGGATGTTGCATAGGTTGGAGTGGTTGGACAATTGAGACCCGACGGAATAAGACAGGTTTTACAGCAGACTCTGAAACTAGAAATCAGACACGCACGACGAGGACAAGACCGTCTACACAGTGGGCCTAAACTGAATTTAAATAGGACAAAATTCGTGATTGCGTCGCCTGAAAAGGAAGGTGGAAGGAAAGCCGTTTAGAGGAGGAAAAACAAACTAAAATTGTAAGTGCTTACTCATTCGAATTAAGAAATGCTAAATTGTATTATTATTGACGATACGGTTAATTTATTAATTACAGTTTGATCTGCCACAATAAAAGGCCGATTTACAAAAATTGTTTGCGCCGATTTTGATCCGAACAAAATCAAAAAATTTAAATCGGATTCTTCGGAATGGCTTCCTCACCCTCCAAGACCGAGCAATGTTTGTTTTGCTCGATGTCGGAGTCGATGTCTGAGGACGTAAACTGGGTCCAATGTGGGAAGTGTCAACACTGGGCACATTTTTCTTGCGCTGGTGTTGATCAAGGGGTTGTCAACAGTGATTGGCGGTGCCCACAGTGTCTCCCAAGTAGTGCGCAGCAGCTGAAAGTTCCGGATGCAGCGGCCAAGAAGCGGAGCAAGAAGTCCGGCCAAAGAAGCGATGGAGGGTCCGAACTGGGAGCTGGCTCTGATGTGGATCCGATTGAGAAGCAGTTGGAAGAGGAGCAACTCGCCAAGGAGAAGGCCTTTGCAAAGCAGATGGCGGCGCGGAAGAAGCTACTTGCTCGGCAGAAGGCGGGGAAGGAAGAGCAGCAGAGGCAAGAACAGGAGATGCGTGAGCTGAAACTCCAGGTTCAACGCGAAATGGAGGAGCAGCAGTTGGAGCACGAACAGAAGTTACTGGACGCCCAACTGGCAGCAGAGCAAGCGTTTGTGAAGAAGCGGGAAGCGATTCGGAGGCAGTTTACGAGCAGCGTCAACCGAGTCAACGCGCTGAAAGGCCAAGAAAGCGCTGTTGGCGAAGCTTCGGAGGACCATCCGAAGAAGAGAGTGAAGGAGTGGCTGAAGGATCAGTCGGCGGCAGTCGTCAAGCCGTCGACCGCGGATTTTCGGGGAGCGTACCCGAAAGGAGACGAACAATTCGGAGCGGGATGCTCGACGCAAGTTGGCAAGCCAAAGCCGATGTCGAAAGTGCCGGTGATCACGGAATTCGAAGCTGGCACAAGTGAGGACAGCGACAGTGATGGCGACAGCAGCAGCGACGAGTCGTTTAAAGACGTTCGTGCGGAGAGCAGCCGGCGTGGCAGTCTGCGGAGGAGCAGAGTTGTTGACCGGCCGGGGCCAAGAGTTGGCCGAATCTACGAAGAGCAGCTAGACGATCGAGCGGAAAGCAGCCGGCATAGCAGTCTGCGGAGAAGCAGAGGTGCTGAAGGGCCAGGGCCAAGCGTTGGTCGGATCTCCAAGGAGCAACTAGCTGCTCGAAAAGCAGTGTCGCAACACCTTCCAAAGTTTCGGGGAGAAGCAGAAGTCTGGCCGCTGTTCATTAGCAGCTTCGAATATACGACGGCGGCGTGCGGATTTTCGAATCTGGAGAACCTGAAGCGGCTACAGGACTGCTTGCAAGGCGACGCACTGGAGGCTGTGAGAAGCAGGCTGGTTCTACCAGACTCAGTTCCGGACGTGATTGCAGATTTACGGAACTTGTTCGGAAAGCTAGAGAAGCTGTTGAAGACGCTGCTGACGAAGGTGAGAAACGCTCCAGCGCCGAGAGCCGATCGGCTGGAAACCTTCATAAGTTTCGGCATCATCGTAAAGCAATTGTGCGATCATCTCGAGGCGGCACAGCTCAACGACCACCTCAACAACCCGATGCTAGTGCAGGAGCTGGTCGACAAATTGCCGCCGAGCTACAAGCTGGATTGGGTCCGGTATAAGCGTGGCAGAGTGGACAGTCCGCTAAGGATGTTCACTCGATTCACAACCGACATCGTTTCCGACGTCTCCGAGGTGACGGAGTTCTCTACACTGTCGGTGAACGAGCGGGTGCGGCCTGGAAGAGAGAATCCCCGGAAGAAGGAGTTTGTGCATGTGCACGAATCAGAGAAGAGGCAGAATGAAGGTTCTCGCAGCGAGGTGACCAGCCGGCCATGTTGGATTTGTAGGCGAACGGATCATCTCATTCGTAATTGCGATGAGTTTAGGAGAATGAACATCGCGGAGCGGCTACGAGAAGTCGAGAAGCAGAAACTCTGCGGAATCTGCTTGAACAAACACAGCGGAAGTCAGTGTTCGTCGAAGATGCGGTGTATGATGCGGAATTGCCAGGGATCTCATCATCCTTTGCTGCACCGGGTGGAAGAATCAGTGCAACTGCAAGATGCGAAGTCAGACTGCAAGGTGATTTTCCGGATGATGCAAGTGACACTTCACGTCGGCAAGCGGCAGTACGACACCGTCGCATTTCTGGACGAAGGGTCGTCGGCGACGTTGGTGGACGACGCGGTGGCAAAGCGACTGAAGGCAGAAGGGACGCTAGAGCCGCTGATAGTCACGTGGACCGGCAACATCAACCGGTTTGAGAACGAGTCCAGAAGCGTGGAGATGATGATGTCGGCGAAGGGCTCAAAGGAGAAGTATCCACTGTTCAACACGCGGACAGTATCTGAGCTGCAGCTTCCCAAACAGAAGGTTCGGTTTACAGAGGTGGTGAAGCGGTACACACATCTTGCTGGTGTGCCGGTGAAGGACTTTCCGTCCGGCGTACCGACGATTCTCATCGGGCTAGACAACCTGCATCTTTTCGCACCGCTGGAGTCTCGTGTTGGGAAGCCGAACGAACCGATCGCAGTTCGGTCGAAGATGGGCTGGACGATTTACGGCTCCGAGAAACGGAGGCCTACGGCGCAGACGTATTTAAACCTGCACTCCGTCACACCGGTGAGCAATCAGGACCTCCACGACCTGATACGGGAGCAGTACGTGCTGGAGGAGGCGCCAACCGCATCATACGCCATTCCAGAACCAGCGGAAGAAAAACGGGCTCGAGAAATCCTCGAGTCGACAACGAAGCGAGTAGGCGATCGTTTCGAAACAGGCTTGCTGTGGCGAAGCGACGAAAGGCGATTTCCGGACAGTTACCCTATGGCCGTCCGGCGGATGAAAGCACTCGATCGAAAACTGGAACGAAACCCAGCGCTGAAGGAGAACGTGTGTCGGCAGATTGAGGACTATCAGTCGAAGGAATACGCGCACAAAGCTACCGATGCTGAGTTGTCGGAGACGCCGCTGAATGCGGTGTGGTATCTACCGCTGAACGTCGTGGTGAATCCACGGAAACCAGGCAAGGTGCGACTAGTATGGGACGCGGCGGCATCAGTGAACGGAACGTCGTTGAATTCGGAGCTACTTAAGGGTCCGGACATGCTGGTCCCTCTTCCCCGAGTCATCTGCCATTTTCGAGGGCGTCCGGTGGCCTTCGGCGAGGACATCCAGGAAATGTACCACCAAATCCGCATCAGAACGGAGGATAAGCAAGCGCAGCGGTTTCTCTTCAGGAACAGTAGCGAGGAAGCTCCGCAGGTGTATGTCATGGACATGGCAACCTTCGGCTCGACGTGCTCGCCAAGCTCAGCACAATACGTGAAGAACTTGAACGCTGAGCAGTATTCGGAGCAGTATCCAGAAGCGGCAGTAGCGATAGTCAAGCGGCACTACGTTGACGATTACTTCGACAGCGTGGACACAGTAGAGGAAGCGATCCGGCGAGCCAACGAAGTGAAATTCGTTCATTCGTGTGGCGGGTTCCGAATCAGGAACTGGGTGTCGAATTCCGGAGAGTTCCTGGAGAAGCTTGGAGAGCGAAGTGGTGAGTCGGCAGTGCATTTCAGCCTGGACAAGAGCACGGACTACGAGCGGGTGCTAGGAGTTGTATGGGATACGATCCAAGACGTTTTCTGTTTCGCAAAGGCCTCGAAGACAGAACACTCGAAGGTCCTACGAGGAGAAGAACGTCCGACGAAGCGAATTGTGCTCAGTATAGTGATGGCACAGTTTGATCCGGTGGGTTTCCTCACGCCAGTCACCATTCTGGGAAAAATGCTGATCCAAGACCTCTGGAGGACAGGCTGTCGGTGGGACGACGAAGTGGACGAAGCATCCTTCAACAAGTGGAAACGGTGGACGAACATTCTAGCGGATGTGCACGCATTCAGACTGCCACGCAGCTACTTCGGTCACGCTCGGTTGGAAGAGATTAGCGACGTACAATTGCACATTTTTGCGGATGCGAGCGAGACGGCGTACGGATGCGTAGCGTATTTCCGAGCAATAGTACGAGGAGAAGTGATGTGCGCGCTGGTAATGAGCAAAGCAAAGGTAGCACCGTTAAAGCAGCTGTCAATTCCTCGTTTGGAACTTCTGGCAGCGGTTCTTGGGGCACGGATGTTGCAGACGGTACGCGAGAACCACAACTTCGTCATCACGAAGGTGGTGTTCTGGATTGATGCAGAGGTGGATCCGATCCGATCAGCGCCGCTATAAGCAGTTCGTCGGATTCCGCATTGGAGAAATCCTGAGCCTGACGAGACTGGCAGACTGGCGATGGGTGCCAACAAGGCTGAACGTAGCGGACCAGCTGACGAAGTGGGGCAAGAATCCGGAGATACACCCGGACAGCCCGTGGGTGCGAGGACAGCAGTTCCTGTACGAGAGCGAGGAAGACTGGCCGATGAAGAGTTTGCCGCCGGTGAACACAACGGAGGAACTACGAGTGCACCTGTTGTTGCACGATGTGAAGGTCCCAGCGGTGCTTGTGGACGCGAATCGCTTCTCGAAATGGACGGTCCTGGTGCGAACGATGGCGTGTGTGCTACGATTCGTATCGAACTGTAAGCGGAGGAGGGAACGGCTTCCAATTGAAACTCTGCGAGCGACGAGCAGTCAACTGAAGGTGCGGTTATCGAATAAAGGTGTGTCAGTTCGCGTACCCTTGAAGCAAGAGAAGTATGAGAAGGCGGAAAGGTGTCTGCTGAAGATAGCACAGTCTGAATGCTTCATCGACGAACTGAAGGTGCTGTCCAGGAACCAGTGTCGACCAGTAAGCCAGTGGATGGCCATCGAGAAGGCCAGCCCGCTATACAAGCTGACTCCGATGATCGACGAAGACGGACTGATACGGATGGAGGGACGCGTCGAAAGAGCTGAATTCCTACCGTTCGACCTCCGTCTTCCGGGCGACCACCGAATTACGCGGCTGATAGTTCAGCATTATCACGAGCGGTGTGGCCACGGATACCGCCAGGCGGTGAAGAACGAATTGCGACAGTTGTACCACATTCCGAACGTAGATGCAGTGGTCCGGAAGGTGTCGGCTTCCTGTGTATGGTGCAAGGTACATCGATGTCGTCCGGAAACTCCAAGAATGGCGGCACTGCCAGTGCAGCGACTGACGCCAAATCTACGGCCGTTCAGCTACGTCGGAGTTGATTACCTGGGGCCGCTCGACGTGACCATAGGGCGCAGAACGGAGAAGAGGTGGATTGCGCTGTTCACCTGCATGGTAACACGCGCGGTGCATTTGGAGGTGGCGTTTGGACTAACGACGCAATCTTGTTTGATGGCGATACACCGGTTCATCGGCCGCCGTGGCTGGCCGGTCGAGTTTTTTCTCGGACAACGGGACGAATCTGCGAGGAGCCAGCAAGGAAGTACATAGTGGAGTCTGTGCTGGGCATCAGCGATGACTGTGCAAACCAACTGACGAACGCGAGGACGAAGTGGACGTTCAACCCTCCGGCCGCACCACACATGGGTGGCGTTTGGGAGCGGTTGGTACGTTCGGTGAAGGAAGCGCTCACCGCGCTCGATGACGGAAGGCGATTGACGGACGAGATCCTGCAGACGGCAATTGTGGAAGCGGAGGACATCATCAACTCCCGTCCACTGACATACGTGTCGCAGGAGTCTGTAGAAGCAGAAGCACTCACTCCAAACCATTTTCTGAGGGGTGCATCTCCGAACCAGCCGTGTGTGACGCGGTTTCCTCCTCAACCAGCGGAGGCCCTTCGGGACGCGTTCCAGCGTTCGCAGCAGTTAGTCAGCGTAATTTGGGAACGATGGATCAAGGAGTACGTGCCATCGTTGAACCAGAGGACGAAGTGGTTCGGCGAATCGAGGCCATTGCGAGTTGGAGAGGTAGTGTACGTGGTCGAGGGTGCGAACCGGAAGTGCTGGGTCCGTGGAGTAGTTGAAGAGGTCATCGCGTCCGGCAACGGAAGAATCCGTCAAGCGTGGGTGCGTACCAGCACTGGAAGGTACAAGCGAGCAACAGTGAAGCTGGCCAGGATGGAGATAGACTGTGGTAACCCTGAGCCGGATGAGGCCTCCGGGACAGAGTTACGGGCCGGGGAATGTTCTGGCAGCACTGCATGAGTGCCGGTTGCCACAAGATATGCGTTCGGTCGATGAGGCATTGGTAAGTGTCGTTTGACAGGTGTCAGAGTGACAGCAGAGATGACATGAGAAGGAGAGAGAGACAGATAGCTGTCAAAGGTAGAAAGTAAACAAAAACAAAGAAAAGGAAGAAATTGAATTAGATTGAAGATTCCATTTTACGATTGCGAATGTTAGTGGTAAAAAATAGAAGTAGAAGAGAAAAAGTTTATTTAGTGATTAGAAAGGAATTTGCATTAAAGATAGTTTTGTGAGTGATCAGTTGCCGAAATACGGATCAGGTTCGGTTGGACGATCACATACAAATATCTATTTTCGAGCCGCGGATGTTGCATAGGTTGGAGTGGTTGGACAATTGAGACCCGACGGAATAAGACAGGTTGGACAGCAGACTCTGAAACTAGAAATCAGACACGCACGACGAAGACAAGACCGTCTACACAGTGGGCCTAAACTGAATTTAAATAGGACAAAATTCGTGATTGCGTCGCCTGAAAAGGAAGGTGGAAGGAAAGCCGTTTAGAGGAGGAAAAACAAACTAAAATTGTAAGTGTTTAGTCATTCGAATTAAGAAATGCTAAATTGTATGATTATTGACGATACGGTTAATTTATTAATTACAGTTTGATCTGCCACAATAAAAGGCCGATTTACAAAAATTGTTTGCGCCGATTTTGATCCGAACAAGCGGCTCACAACAGCGTCTGATCCCCATGTTAGGGACGGCTGAGTGCCAGGAAAGGACTCTAAGCTTAACTGTGCACTATGGTCCTCCGGAAAGTAGACGGTTGGTGTCAGGCCCTACGAGCCAGCCGTAAAAAACCATTGTAGCGGAAAATCAGCAACAGAATAATACGAACCGAGACCAACGGCAACGACCCCAGCGAACAAAAAGGACTTGCGATTGGAAACTTGGTACGTGGAACTGCCGATCTCTCAATTTCATTGGGAGCTCCCGCATACTCGCCGATCTACTAAAGGACTGCGGGCTCGGCATCGTAGCGCTGCAGGAGGTGTGTTGGACAGGATCCATGGTGCGAACGTTTAGAGGTAATCATACCATCTACCAGAATTGCGACAACACACGTGAGCTGGGAACAGCTTTTATAGTGATGGGCGACATGCAGAGGCGCGTGATCGGTTAGGCCGATCGACGAAAGAATGTGCAGGTTGAGGATCAAGGACCGATTCTTCAACATCAGCATAATAAATGTGCACTGCCCTCACTCCGGAAGCACTGATGATGACAAAGACGCATTTTACGCGCAGCTCGAACGCGAGTACGACCGCTACCCAAACCACGACGTCAAGATCATCATAGGAGACCTAAACGCCCAGGTAAGCCAGGAGGAGGAATTCAGACCGACGAGTGGAAAGTTCAGCGCCCACCAGCTGACGAACGAAAATGGCCTACGCCTCATCGACTTCGCCGCCTCCAAGAACATGGCCATACATAGCACTTTCTTCCAGCACAGCCTCCCGTATCGTTACACCTGGAAATCACCACAACATACGGCATCGCAAATCGACCACGTTCTGATGTGTGGACGGCACTTCTCCGACATTATCGACGTCAGGACCTATCGTGGCGCTAATATCGACTCTGATCATTACCTGGTTAAACTGCGCCCAAAACTCTCTGTTACCAACCATGTACAGTACCGGCGGCCGCCCCGGTACGATCTAGAGCGACTGAAGCAACCGGATGTCGCCACCACATACGCGCAGAATCTCGAGACAGCGTTGCCGGACGAGGGTGTTGCTCGATGCCCCTCTAGAGGACTGCTAGAGTATAGTTAAAGCAGCCATCAACAACGCAGCTGAGAGCACTGTCGGGTACGTGGAACGGAGTCGACGAAACGATTGGCTCGACGAGGAGTGCAGAGCGGTTCTGGAGGAGAAGGACGCAGCACGGGCGGTAATGCTGCAGCATGGAACCCCACAAAATGTGAAGCGATACAGACAGAAGCGGAAGCAGCAGACCCGTCTCTTTCGGGAGAAGAAGCGCAGCCTGGAAGATGCACAGTGTGAGGCTATGTAACTGCTGTGCCGTTCACAAGAAACACGTAAGCTCTACCAGAAGCTCAATGCATCCCGCAAACGCTACGTGCCGCAAGCCGAAACATGCAGGGATAAAGACGGAGGCCTCTTGACGGACGGACGTGAGGTGATCGAAAGGTGGAAACAGCACTTCGACGAGAATCTGAATGGCGAAGAGAATGTAGGCACGGGGGATCAAGGCAGTGGAGTAAATGACTATGTTGATACAGCAGAGGATGAAAACGAATCAACTCCCACGCTGAGAGAAGTTAAGGGTGCCATTAACCACCCAGAATCTATGGAGGAACTCATGGATAAATCCCAGAATATCTGGTCAGTCTTGGAAAATCTTGGAGAAATCCCAAACGGAACATCAGGATATTTCCGTAAAGGAACTCCTGGGGGAATTCTCGGAGGAACTTCTGGAGGATTCCACGAAAGACAACAAGAAAGTTCTTGAGGAATCTCAGAAAGAACTCCTTGAAAATTCACAGAAGAAACTTTTGAAGCATTCTCAGAAGGAACAGCTAGAAAATTTTCAAATAAGGAAATCTGAAGGAATTCCTTGACGAATCCAAGAAGAAACTTCTTAAGGTTTCCCAGAATAAATTCCTGGAGGATCACCAGAAAAAAAAATGGATGTATTAATATCAGTAGAAACTCCTGGGGGTCCCTCGAAGGAACCTCTGGAGAATTATCTGAATCTATCTCTGAAGGCACTCCTGGAAGAATTCCAGAAGAAGCTCCGGAAAGTACGGAAAACCAGAAAGAAAATAATGGAGAAATTTAGAAAGAACTGAAGAAATACCTGAAGCAATTTATGGAGGATTGATAACGCAGTAAGCGAACTCATTAATATTTTTTTACTAACTGAAGTTCACCCAGTAGCCCGTGGCTGTATTGTATATATATACATAACAATAAAAGAATAAATAAATAATAAATAAAATAGAATAAACGGATATTTTGAGATGATGGAGACGCATGGTCGTTTTATATAAAACTTGAAATTAAAAAAAAAAACAGTTCAAAAACGGCTTAAAGAAAATTTCTTATTTTTTTATATGTTATGTAAAAATAGTTAAACTTTCGTTACAAAAAAAAAAAACAAAAAAATAGTCATTGTGGTCCAACAATGTGAAAGTGTTAAAAAAACTGAAATTTTGACCATTTTTATATATTAACCCTGGTAGGATGTTGGGGTCAGCATGTCCCAGATAGGAACGCTGAACGTGCACTACGCTATCGTGGTGCAAAAAACCTAACATCTTAGGAGGGTTAAATATTACTATTTTTTACGCGATATGTTTTTCTAAATTCTAGAATAAATAATCTGTTCTTTCGTGGAAAGAGATTTCAAATTGGTAAATTTCAAGTTATTTTCGAGTCTATTTGTTTATGGAATGACTTACATATATGGGAGAGGAGAGAATAGAGAAAGTATTTAGAAAACTTAAAATTAGGATGAAAGTGGTCCAGTGGCTACGCATTAATCCACTAATGCGATGAGACCCGGCAGGTATATGATGATTCCAATTTCAATTATTCCTTCAAGAATATAATATAACGTCAGCGTGTATGACTTTACAGCAGGACTCTCTATCGCTCCAAAGTCCCAGCATGCTTGTAGTGCACGCATAACATAGGCGCTGAGAAGGCATAGCTACGCGAATGGTTCTTTTAAAATTTCCTTCACTGGATTGCAGCAATAATTCTTTCAAGTTTTCCATCAAAAACTGCTCCAAGGCTTCTCTCAAGACTTCCTCTAAGAATTTTTTCAGGCATTCCAACAAGGATTCCTTCAGGAACTTCTACACAAATTCAATCGAGAATTACACCGAAGTTTCGTTCCGGAGGTTCTTTTATTTTTCTTTCAAAAATTCTTACAAGTATTTCTGCAGGCATTTCTCCGAGGAGTTGTTAAGGAATTTATACAAAGGATCCCATTCTCCTCTCCTCTCCTCTCCTCTAACACATTTTTTAGAAATCATGTTACAGAAATTCGTCAAATCGGCACCCACATTTCAAAAGGGCGTAACTGCATTTACAACAAATGCCTTCTCACAAAGCTGTGGAGCGTATCACATCCCTCTCGAGCAATCAACTAGCACAAATAGAAAGATAAAATCCTCCTCTTTCGATGAATGGATGTGAATTGCGTGAGATGAATGAAATACGACCCACAGCTCTGTGAGAAGGCATTGGTTGCAAAAGCAGTTACGCCCTTTTGAAATGTTGGTGCCGAGATGATTCGTTCTGTAAAGAATTTCTTCAAGAATTCTTTAAAAAAAAATGTTACAAGGGTTTTCGGGAATTCCATTCAACGGATTCGTTTGGGAGTTCTCGAATTCCTGCTTCTGGAATTCTATCCCTTTTTTCTATCGTGTTCCAGGTTTCCTTCGGTAAAACCTTCAACAAATACGAAAAACCCCTTGTAATGATTTATTCCACAATTTTTCCTAGGGTTGCTTCAGAAATTTCTCCAAAGGTTTTTGAAAAAGTATCACCAAAGATTCTTTTAAGAATCCCCCTACAAACTGCTTTGATATTTGTTCTACGTTTTCCTTCAGGAACTCCTTCAAGGATTCCCGCTAAGGTAGTTTTCAGGACGTCATCCAAAGATCCTTTCAGAAATTTCTCCGTGGATTTCTTCTGAAATTACTCTGTAAATTTTTGAGATTTTATTTTTAGGTCTGCAGGAACTTTCCTTTAAAAACTTCCTAAAAAATGTGTGAAGAATTTCTTAATTACTATTAAGGATTCTTCAAGGAACTTGAAAAGTTCTGGGGTTCGATGCAGTTTCAGACTAGTAATTAACTAGCTGTATCTGAGATTGAACAATAAAATTTTGTAAATAAGAAAAGATTGTAAAAAAGTGTAAAAAAGCTAGGGATTTAGGAATAATCTGGGACACTTAACTAAACTAAACATTCATTGACCACTACAACACAGTCATTCACAGGGCTAATAATATGCTAGGGTTAAGCGTTTCTGCTATAATAACTTATAGCCTATACACAATAGAGTGAGTCAACGTTGTATGGAGAAACTTTAAATTCGACCGTATCAACCCGGAATAAAGCTTTTTCAATCTATATTGGCGTCCAAAACAACTGTGCAAAATTTGGGAGCGATTGGTTGCATCCCCGTATTCCGCATTGCGATTGAAATTTGTATGGAAGTTAGTATGGGAAACGTACTTTTTGCATTTTACTCATAAGTTGAATTCTTTTGTTTAATACCATGTAACTAATGACGTTAAAGTATAGCCTAGGATATGCCAAAAAACTTTGCCAAAGACCGCAAAGTGATCCGACGCTTGTGAAAAAAGTTATTCGCCTGGTAACTTAGGCCTAAAATTGAGATTTAATTGTTGATGTTTTTTTACATTTTAAATGTCAAGCACCACCAGGCAATCTGTACGTTATAACTTTTTTCACAAGTGTCGGATGGTCTTCGGCAAAGTTTTTCGGCATATCCTAGGCTATACTTCAACGTCATTAGTTAGATCGTTTTAGACGAAAAATTTCAATTTCCGAGAAAAATGCAAAAAAGCACGTTTTCTTATACTGAATTCCATACAAATTTCAATCGCAATGCGGAATACTGGGATGCAACCAATCGCTCCCAAATTTTGCACAGTTGTTTTGGACGCTAATTTGGATTGAAAAAGCTTTGTTCCGAAAAATCGACTTTGTTGACCCAGTCTACACATTTAAAACACTTTATATTGCCTATGTTAGACCTATTTCAGAATACTGCAGCACTGTATCAGCTTCTTTTCAAAATTATGGAGAAAATCGTAAATTCAATCAAACAAATCTGCACTTTTACCGAACGTTAAAACAGTTGCAAAAACCATTTACCCAACAGACGACCGCACAGGAAGGAAACACAGCGGCACTCGCAACGCACCAACAGTAAAGGATAACCGCCGACGACAATGGACAACCGTTTGACTGACGAATCTTCCGAAAAATCTCGCGCGCGTTGCCAATGAAAGAAAGAAAGTAAATCGTGCTCTTCAATCGTGCGTTCGTCCCGAGACTTGAATTGAAACTGACTGGCAGTGGCTGGTCGAGTGCCACTCCAGTTTGGTGCGGCCCCAAAAGGCGCGATGGGTGACGATGACGACGGGACGGGCAGGCATTGGTTGTGGGAGTTACTTCGTCACAAGCCGGTATCCACCACACATGTGGGTAGGTTCCGCGCGCTGTTGGACTTGAATGGGATGGGACACCGCGGCGGCGGCGTGCAACAAAACAAACGGCGACGGGACGATACTCTCTGAGGGGAACATGTGCGCGCGAACTTTTTCGAAGAGAACGTAGAGAGGATTTGGTGAATAAAGTGTTGCAAAACAGAGACTGTGGTGCGTGGGTGTGATGTTGTGCAACATAAAGAGAGTTGCTAGTGAAGTGCGCGCGAAAACGAGAAACTGCTCGAAATGAGCAGAGCATGCTTGTTTGATAATTTCTTTTCTATTCCACTGTAGCACTTATGTAGCGAGTATTTAAAAGAATCCTGGAACTATCGAAATTCGATCAAATCGACTATGTGCTGGTAGGTGGCCGACCCTTTTTTTTTATCAAGTTTTTTTATTTGAGGCTCAATCGCGTATAACGCTTTATGGAGCCGAAGATCTCTTTTTGTACTTAATAATATACTATGCACAAGATAATAACTTTTCAATCATGTTTGCTAGCAATTGGTATGGGCCAGGGTACTCGTGGCAGCTCGAGGTTGGAAGGTTACATTTTGAAGGATGGACAGGGTGAGGATTGGACCAAAGGTTTTACTACAGCTCATCCGGAGCAAACAGCAACTTGCTGGCGTGTTCGGTGCCTTGTGGTAAAGAGCTTGTATCCAATAGTTGTGCTCTGGAGGCGTCATTTTCCGGCCATTGCCAATCTACGTGGTTGATATCATCATTGATTTACTCCTTTCGCAAAGCGCGATTACCTATAGCACTAAACTTTGCACTTTTTAACAACTAATTCAGTAACAAATTTTGAAAACGACGAATAATCAATGGTGTAGCATTGATTTGATTATACGTCGTTTTCAAAATTTATTTCTGAATTAATTAATTAGGGTAAATCTAGCCACGCGGGCGGTGGAGAAAACACTGTAATACGACTGCAAAGAGTGCCGTATGATGACCCTGTCAGCCTACTCGTACAAACGCTCAGTAAGGAACGATGGCCGACACTTCTCGATCGTCATTGATGTTAAGCGGGCCGTACACGAGCATCAATATTTCATCAATATCGGTACTTATTGTCGGATTTTTTTGTTTTTTTTTTTTTTTACCATTTCGTTTATTTGTGAGGCTCACTTGCTTAATTGAAAGCTCTACCGAGCCGATAATCGTTTTAAGAAAGTTTTGTTATTAAAAAGCTAATCACAATATTCAATAAAACGTTCTGCGGGCAACCTTCTTTTTGGGAAGAGAACCAGAATTTGAGCTCGAATTTGCAAACTGCTTCCGCCGTTCCTTCGCAGTCTGGTTTTCGATGGCTTCCTTAATCGCATAAGCGACCTCCTCTAATTTCTCCATATTTTCCTTACATAGAATATCCTTTTGCAGGGCTGATCCGGTTGCACAAGCGTGTGCCTGTGTCTGCTCTGTTTCTCCAGTCTCCGAGGGGGTTTCCAGCAATTCTTCGTCCAGGACTTCGATTACTTCGTCAGCCGATACCTCCGCCAAATGCTCTTCTTCCGATGCTCTTTGGATTCCGGAGACCACTGTGGCATACGATACTACCGATGACACATGCGATTCCTCGTTTTGTTTCCTATTCCGCGATTTCCGCTGTGGGCAGCTGTCTCTTCGATGACCTGTTTTGTGACATGAAAAACAAGTGTCTTTCAAGCCATCATAAAACACATTGGCTTTTCGACCCGCCACATCGATTGATGGGGGGATATCATGTTCCAGATCCATAAACACTCCACGCACTCCAGTACACACATGGTCGAGGCCCAAATTCACGGGAAATTTCTCCCGCACTATTCTGTCTATCTTCCCGTATTCTCCGAGAACTGATAACAGAACGCCGTCCGACAGCTCCGGCGGCAAGTCGAATATGCGAACGTAGTGCATATTCATGCCCGCCACAGTCATGCACACCTCCACTGATCTTCCAGTACTGTAGACAAAAGATCGCGGTTCCGCATTTTTGCTGAGCGAGTCCATCATGGCATCATGGGATGAAAACTTGATGAACAGCGATCGGTCGTTAGCTGTTTTGTACGCTGTCTCCATCAGCGCCACATCCGTGTTTAATTGCTTAATGAAGCCAGCAATCTCAACCCACGACGGACGTGGGCTTGTCGCAGGGAACCGAAATTGAACGGTGTTTTCTATCATCACTTCGCCCATACCGATGATAATTGGATGCTGCTTCCAACGCACAAAAAGCACCACCGGCCCGAGACAAGTGTGAACCACCGACAATAGAAAAATCTATAAAGCACGCGCTTCGAACAAAGCGATCCCGAACTGCAGAGCGCACATTTATCTCCGTCTGTACTTGACGACAGCAGCGGTCGAACTGATTTTTTTTGTCAAAACATGGTATTTTCAATGCATTTTTGAAATATCTTTCGAAGGTTTGTTGAAAATTTCGACAAAAAGTATCGATATTGATGAAGTATTGGGAAGCCCAAAATGAATTCATCGCAAAAATAAAAGAAACCACGAGGAAAATGTGATTGTACGGCTGTTCGGGCTCGAAAGAAGTTGATCATCAATATTAATTTCTATTCCCGATCAGCCTAGATAGCCGTGTAGTGGCGGTAGCAGTTGCTTCAACTGGCTAAGAATATCACTACGGATTGTCTGATCCGGTGGTAAGAGACCACAAAACAGGCGACCCCTAATTCATGGTGTCATGCGGCTTAATGCGTACCGTGCCTAAGAATGGATGGTTAGGGGGGTCTAATAAAAACCTAACCGCCAACGGTGCCTGTGGAGTACCAGGGCACCCTCCACAGTATTTTGCAATGATGCAGTGGACCTTATTTTCTCCTGTAAATAGTAAAAAAATGAGTACCTTAAAAACTATCCAAACAAATCTTCACCACGCGAAGGGTGCTTCAGCTGTGCTCAGCAGAAGATTTATTAGAGAACAGTTAGACGTGGGCTTAATTCAAGGCATGTATGCGGAGTGCTGTCCCATCACAGATTGGTGGTATTTGGTAAAGGGTTTCTAGAGCCCTTGGAAATTTGGAGAAGTAATCTCAACAGGGTAATAAACTTTATAAAACGAGTTGTGCCTAGTTGGGATCAGGTGTTACATATACCATTGTCCATCCCAAGAAACAATTATTAATTTAAGAAAGGTTTCTAAAAGCATTGTTATTAAACCATATGTCGAATAATATTTGGTTTAGTGGAAATGAAACTGTTGTTCAACTCTTGTTAGCCCAGAAATGGAGAATCTGTTCAACAACGACCGTTATATAAGCATCGAGAAAAGTATGTTTATTCAATGAATATTCCTTAGTTATGCAACTGTTGTTCAACGTTCAAACCATCAGCTGTTACACATATTTTAGAAGCTTTTCTTCAACGTTGATTAAACCAAGTTGTATGATGCTTTTTTGTATAATCATCTAATAAAGATCATAGAAACCATTGTTGCGAATTAGCTGTTAGGTTCATAATAACAAGCTTTCTACAACAATTATTCTATCACAATACAATAAAAACATGGATATCATGTCTATTTATAGATTTGATAGAATAAATGCTGCAAAACGTGTATCTTAAACGTTTCTTCAATATTACTGTACCAATTAATTGGCAAAAATACCAATAAATTACCATTTTACGTTTTTTCACATATATTTAACTTGAAATAACTTGAAATTACTTACAGCTATGCATTTAAATTACATTTTTATGAAAAACTTTCAACAATGACAAGACTCGAACTCGGGACCTACTGCTTCACTGTCGTCTGCATCTGCTCTTCACCAATCCGGGATACAGGATTTGAGAAAAATTAGGCAGTATTTAAATATTAAGTAGACGACGTTTCCTTCCATGCGTTGATTAAACATCGCTTGAGTATTATTATTCAACTAATCGTCTCTAGATGAACATTGAAGCTGATCAATGTTTGATTAATCATTACCGCAACGTTTATTCATGTTGATAAATTTTTAAGCAAGCTTTGTTCATCAGCAGCGCTACTGGAGCTTAACAGCAGCTGTATGTAGCTAACGTTGTTGTTTTGCAAAATTACCAGCTGTTCAATCATTTTTTATCCATTTCGAACACCCAGTCAATTGAGCTGTGGTTAAATAGTTTTCACATTTTTCGTATCGGATGTAAAAAAGTGTGATTTCAGTGAAAATCTCCAGGCATTAAGTGGATCTCGAGCCTGAATGAAAACAATGTCCGCGTTGTGGTGAAGAAATGAACCGCTGGGGAACTTTCTGTCGGTGGTAGTTAGAGGGGCCACTCCAGCTGCCGTTTTTGAAGAACAGTGGTTTAGCCATCGTTAATCAGTGTAGTATTGAAGGTAAGTTGTGATGTTTTAAGAGTGTTAGGTATATAATTATTTGCTGCTGCAATACTCTTGATTGATGTTTAATCCAGTGCAGGCAAAAAAAACAGCGATCATGTTTACAAATGTGAGCATGGCGAACAATGACTATGAAGTGATACTATTACACTACTAATCAGCAACTGAATAAAATAACTAAGCAAGTATTATTAAACTATACTTAAGCTACTTGTTCCACTGAGAATCATATGTGGAACAACGACATCTAATGAGTTAGAAGCAGCTTCTCTTCTAACATTGTTACAACATTATTATGCTATTGACGGTAATTTCTAAACAACTTTCTTTAAACTTTTGTTCGACTAGTTATTAAATTAACATCTATATGATGAACAAAAGTTCTACTTTAACCGTTTGTAATGTTTGTTCGTCATTTTGATCAACGCATGCTCTTGTTCAACTGTCGGCGCTTTTGTAGAATGTTTATTAAACTGGCATGCTTATTAGTGGTTCTGAATTGTTACTTGGGATCACAGCTCAATTGTGACAGGATATTTGACTAGCACCAAATTAAATATGGGACATACCACAATATTCCTAAATAATGGACGCAGTGGTTAAAAGGCTCTACAGATGAGGAAAAAAATGTGATTGCTCAGGCGCAAGAGAGTAGGGTAGTGGAGGTATTTTGGACCGGGCAGGTATTTTGGCCCACCTAGGGAGTTTTACGATATTTATCACATAATCTCTACTAAATCTTGGTAAATTTCTATTGGAACACGAAAAGTATTCAACTGTGTGATGAACTTTATTTTGGATGTCAGTTAAATATGCTGTTCAGTATCAAAAATAGAGAAAATGTTTTCACTTCCAATGAAACACACGGAAAAGCACCAAAAACAAAAGAGGTGACAAATTTGTAGTCGGCTTTGAAGAAGTATTAAATTTTACAAATAAATATTTATTTCATGTGAATGCAGTTAGCGCCATGTAAGAACTCAAAATAAACTGTTCTTAACCTCGGTGGAGCGATAATATTCAATAAAATGGTGGTTTGAGGTATGGCCAAAATATGTTCCACATAATCAGATGTGGACATATTTTGGACCACCTGCCAGATCCATCTCTCCAGTTCCTTCTAAAGAGAGAAAACATTCAAGCCAATGTAATGTACTCTGAAAACAGATGAATAGGATAAGTTGGGACCTCCCGTGATCTGAGTTGTTATACGTTTATTTCACAATGAGATTGTTGTGGGCTCGATTTGTTCTAACAAATTTTCGCTAAGTTGTTTCGTTTCGATTCGATTTGTGCCCTAACAACTTTTCGACAAGTTGAAATTTTCAGGTGTTCAGTCATCCAGTTTAGAAAAGTTGTCCTTTTCGGCAATTAGTTGATGACTGAGACACTGTGTTATCTAATGTATGTTTTACAAATTATGTATCATTCAAATTACTTTATTTTTGATGGCCTTTCCACTCACTACAATATGTGTGGAACGCCTTTATATTTAGAAAAATCACTAAACTTTCACACTTCCTATGAAGCGTTACGTAATTTATACATGGTGACTTACGTCATGCAATAGTTAATAAATACACGTTTTGCGTAACATTTTTTTATGAAACATCATATTACAATGCCTAAAAACTGGCAATAGCAACAAAATTTCATCTTTTTTTACTGTTACGTAACTTTTAAACGTTCCCTGCCTCAAAAAATGAATAGAAAAGATGTAATCTTCACGTAGTTTTAACTATGTTTAAATTTTTGCTGAGGTGGCTTTCATTTCATCAATCAATTGAAGTTTAATTTGGTGGGCCAAAATACGTGCACTTGGTGGTCCAAAATAAAGTCAGGGTGTCCAAAATAGGGTAAATGGTAGGGTCAACATGTCCTTAATAATCCTACAGTCGCAAATGAATCCTATTCGAAAACAAAACGATAACGGAATTGATGATGACATAATTTTTGTTATCATTCGTGCTCACTTCTAAAAAAAATAAAAAAAAAGAAACAAGACAACAAGCACTTCATTCCTTTGATTTGAGTAGTATGAAAATTGGAGCGTATATGCTTAAATAGTAAAGGAACAGATGCCCTATCTTATCAAATAAAAAAAATATTCTCATGTTACTCCAAGGATTCCTCCTAAGACTATTTTGCTACTTTCTTCAGGAATTCTTTAAGAATGCCTAGAAGCATATTTTAAGTGATTAATGCAAGATTAAGATTTCATAGAGGATATCCATAGGGAATTCTTCAGGAATCGCTTTAAGAATTCCTACGGGATTTTTTCCAAGGATTTCTTAAATGTTTCTCCAAAACAAAACTTTGGAAAATTGTCAAAAAATTCTTTCAGGATTCCTTCAAGGATCTTGTTAGAAACTACTGCAAGGGTTTCATCAATCGGATAAAGCTTTCCTTGTTTAATTTATTTAACAATTTCTTCAAGATTTTTACCGAGGATTACTCTTGGGATTTTTCCAGGACTCGCTTTTGGAATTCTTCCAAGGTTTTTTCAAAATTTTAAAGAAATTCCTTCAAAGAGGCCTGTGGAAATCCCTCCCAAAGTTTCTTTGGGAATTTTTCTAAAGATATCTTTAGTAGTTCATCCAATAAATGCTCTTACGATTTCTTCAAAGATTCGTTCAAAATTTATTAAGTATTCTCTTAGGATTTGCTCAATTGATTTCAATCATTCTTACTTAAACTTTCAAGACGCGCGCCTGTTCGAGCCTAAAATGCACTGTGCTTGCGCTGTATACGACGAGCGAGATTTTTTTTGGCATTGTTGTACTTTTTACAACGGCGCGCGTCCTGAAGGGTTAAACTGATGTCCCCAAGTATTTCACAAATTATTTTTTTTTGCAACAAATCTTTCGGGCATTCTTAATGCAAGGATTACTTCATGTATTTATATAATTACTTCAGCAAGATTTTTTCGAAGATTATTACACAAATTCCTCCAGTGGATTTGAGTGTTTTTGCTAGAAATGCTTAAGAAATTCCTCCAATAATTTATTCAAGGATTCAAGAACTCCTCATGAAAAATATAAAAAAGCATAGTATTTTTTTTTTTTCAAGAAATAACAAAAACATTTTTAGAAATTGCTTTGTGATCACCTTATTTTTTTTTTTTTTGGAAATTCCTTTGCGAATTTGTTCGGCCGTTCCGTTTTAAATTCTTGGATTTTTTTTTTTTAATTCGCAAGAGTGTATCTCATAGAACTGTAAAACCAGACAAAAACCAGCTATATATTAGCAAAGGGACTGCCGGTGTAACTTTCAATGAAAATGCTGAAATCCCGTAGAAGTTTCCTGATAAATTTCCAAAGCAATTGACCAAAGAATATCGAAACTTCAATAACTAAAATCATACTTACCTTACCGGTCAGGCTAAGGCCGGGGTGGCCTCTGCTGTACATAGTAGCCGCTTCCATTCCACTCGGTCCATGGCTGTTTGTCTCCAGTTCCGCACTCTGCGTAGGGTCCGCACATCGTCCTCCACCTGGTCGACCCACCTAGCTCGCTGCGCTCCACGTCTTCTTGTACCGGTCGGATGACTCTCGAGAACCATTTTAGTGGGGTTGCCATCCGACATCCTGATGACGTGACCCGCCCACCGTAGCCTCCCGATTTTCGCGGTATGGACGATGGTTGGTTCTCCCAGCAGCTGATGCAGCTCGTGGTTCATTCGCCTTCTCCAAGTCCCGTCTTCCATCTGCACTTCGCCGTAGATGGTACGCAGCACCTTCCGTTCGAAAACTCCAAGGGCGCGTTGGTCCTCTGCACGTAGGGTCCATGTTTCGTGCCCATAGAGGACGACCGGTCTAATCAACGTTTTGTAGATGGTTAACTTCGTGTTACGGCGAACTTTATTCGATCGTAGAGTTCTGCGGAGTCCAAAGTAGGCACGATTTCCTGCCACAATGCGCCTCTGAATTTCTCTGCTGGTGCCGTTGTCGTCGGTCACCAGTGAGCCCAAGTACACGAATTCTTCAACCGCCTCGATTTCATCACCGTCGATATGAACTCGGGGTGGCGGGCGCGGTGATTCCTCCCTGGAGCCCTTTGCCATCATGTACTTTGTCTTCGACACATTAATGACTAATCCGATTCGCCTGGCTTCACTTTTTAGTCGGATATACGTTTCCGCCATCGTCTCAAATTTACGAGCAATAATATCAATATCATCGGCGAAACCAAGCAGCTGAACGGACCTCGTGAAAATCGTCCCACTCGTGTTTATCCCCGCTCTCCTAATTACACCCTCCAAAGCAATGTTGAACAGCAAGCACGAAAGACCATCACCTTGCCGTAACCCTCTGCGAGATTCGAAGGGACTCGAGAGTGTCCCTGATACTCGAACTACGCACATCACTCGATCCATCGTCGCCTTGATCAACCGTATCAGTTTATCCGGGAATCCGTATTCGTGCGTAATCTGCCATAGCTGTTCTCGATCGATTGTAGCATACGCCGATTTGAAATCGATGAACAAGTGATGTGTGGGCACGTTGTATTCGCGACATTTCTGCAACACCTGGCGGATGGCGAACATCTGGTCCGTTGTAGCGCGTTCTCCCATAAATCCAGCTTGATATTGCCTCACGAACTCTCTTGCAATCGGTGATAGACGGCGGCATAAAATTTGAGAGAGTATCTTGTAGGCAGCGCTCAGTAGTGTGATCGCGCGATAGTTCCCGCAATCCAACTTGTCGCCCTTTTTGTAGATGGGACACGCGATGCCTTCCATCCATTCCTCCGGTAATACTTCCTCCTCCCAAATCTTGGTAATGACCCAGTGTAGTGCTGTCACCAGTGCTTCTCCACCGTATTTTAGAAGCTCGCTTGGTAGTTGATCTGCTCCAGCGGCTTTGTTGTTTTTCAACCGGCCAACCTCCTGCTCAATCTCTTGAAGGTCAGGGGCCGGAAGTCTTTCGTCCTGTGCACATACTCCTAGATCTGTTACCACGCCACCTTCGGTACTTGCAACGTCGCCATTGAGGTGCTCATCGTAATGCTGCCGCCACCTCTCGTCCACCTCACGCTCGCTCGTGAGAATATTCCCGTGATTATCTCGGCACATGTCGGCTTGTGGCACAAGGCCTCTGCGCGAGCGGTTCAGCTTCTCGTAGAACTTTCGTGTGTCCTTAGCGCGGTACAGCTCTTCCATCGCTTCGCGATCTCGTTCTTCCTGCTGGCGCTTCTTCATCCGGAAGACTGAGTTCTGCCTGTTCCGCGCCTGTTTGTAACGTGCCTCATTCGCTCTCGTACGGTGTTGCAGCATTCTCGCCCATGCTGCATTCTTCTCGTTTTTCAACTGTTCACATTCGCCGTCATACCAGTCGTTTCTGTGATTCGGAGTCGCGAAGCCTAGTGCTGTAGCCGAGGTACTACCTATGGCGGATCGGATGTCCCTCCAGCCATCTTCAAGCGTAGCTGCGCCAAGGGGGCTGTCCATAAACCACGTGGTCATTTTTGTTGGACTTTTCAACCCCCCCGCGTGGTCATAAGTCCATACAAATTTTTTTATTTGTCCATACAAAATGGTCATTGGCCGAAACCCCCCCCCCCCCCTCGTGACCACGTGGTTTATGGACAGCCCCAAGCTGCTCTTCCGTTGGTAGGGCCACTGCTAACTGCTGCGCGTAGTCTTGAGCCACATCTACGTTACGAAGTTGCTCGATGTTGAGCCGCGGCGTTCGACTTCGACGCGTGGTGATAACTGTCGAAAGTTTTGAGCGCATGCATACAGCGACTAAGTAGTGATCCGAATCTATATTCGCACTGCGATATGTGCGGACGTTGGTTATATCCGAGAAAAATTTACCGTCGATTTGAACGTGGTCGATTTGGTTTTCTGTTTGATGGTCGGGTGATCTCCAGGTGGCTTTGTGGATATCTTTGCGGGGGAAGAAGGTGCTTCGGACTACCATACCACGGGAGGCTGCAAAGTTTACGCATCGCTGGCCGTTATCATTCGATACGGCGTGCAGGCTGTTTCGCCCGATTACCGGTCTGTACATTTCCTCCCTTCCTACCTGCGCGTTCATGTCGCCGACAACGATTTTCACGTCACGCGGCGAGCAACCATCGTATGTTTGCTCTAACTGCGCGTAGAACGCTTCTTTCTCGTCATCGGGTCTCCCTTCGTGTGGGCAGTGGACGTTGATGATGCTGTAGTTGAAGAAACGGCCCTTCACTCTCAACATGCACATCCTTGCGTTGATCGGCTGCCACCCGATCACACGTTGTCGCATCTTGCCCAACACTCTAAATCCTGTTCCCAGTTCATTGGTGGTGTCACAGCTTTGGTAGAAGGTAGCCGCTCGATGCCCGCTTTTCCACACTTTCTGTCCAGCCCAACAAAGTTCCTGCAACGCCACGATGTCGAAGTTGCGGGGATGTAGTTTGTCGTAGATTATCCTGTCACATCCGCGAAACCTAGTGACTTGCAAAGATAATTTGATTCGTACAAATCATCTGAATTATGAGGAGAAATCCAAACTACTTGATGTTCTGAGGAAGAACTTAAACATTATTCAGAAACCTGGAGAAAAACTTACATGCACCACGGCAACTAAACATAGAATTCGAACTGTGGACGATTTACCGATTCATACAAAAACTTATCGTTACCCGAATATTCATAAACCCGAGGTAGAAAAGCAAATAAACGAAATGCTCGCGGACGGAATAATCCAAAACTCGATTTCACCTTGGACATCGCCAATTTGGATAGTCCCTAAAAAAATGGATGCTAGTGGAAAAAAGAAATGGAGAATTGTGGTCGATTATCGCAAACTCAATGAAAAGACGATCGACGACAAATTTCCAATCCCTAACATGGATGAAATTTTAGACAAATTAGGAAGAAGCGTTTACTTCACTACGCTCGATCTCAAATCGGGTTTTCATCAAATTGAAGTAGACCCCAGAGACAGGTCAAAGACAGCCTTCAGTACCGAAAAAGGGCATTTTGAATTCATTCGAATGCCTTTTGGATTAAAAAATGCGCCAGCTACTTTCCAGCGCGCAATGAATCGAATTTTATGCGACCTTATTGGAAAATGTTGTCTAGTTTATCTAGATGATATTATTGTTTTTGGAAATTCTCTGCAACAACACTTGGATAATTTAAATAAAGTGCTACGTAGATTGATTGAGGCCAATTTGAAGGTACAAGTGGATAAATGCGAATTTTTGCAAAAACAATGTGAATTTCTTGGTCATGTTGTAACGGAAGATGGTATCAAACCAAATCCAAACAAAATCGAAAAAATCTTAACCTGGCCTTTACCAAAAACAACAAAGCAAATAAAAGGGTTTCTTGGACTTCTTGGTTATTATAGGAAGTTTATAAAAGACTTTGCGAAACTAACAAAACCTTTAACAAAATGTTTGAAAAAGGGAGCACAAATTATTCATAATGAGGAGTTTAAAAATTGTTTCGATGATTGCAAACAACTGCTTACATCCGACCCTATCTTACGGTACCCAGATTTCGATAAGCCATTCATTCTTGAAACCGATGCAAGCGACTTTGCACTTGGCGCGGTTCTTTCACAGAAATTCGAAGATTCAAAAGAACATCCAATTGCATATGCATCGCGAACCCTAAATGATACAGAATGTAATTGGTCTGCCACAGAAAAAGAACTTGCTGCCATTGTGTGGACTGTAAAGCATTTTAGACCATACATTTATGGAACAAAATTTCAGTTACGAAGTGACCATAAAGCTTTGATATGGCTCAGACAAAAGAAAGATTTAAATCGAAAGTTATTACATATGAAACTAGAATTAGAAGAGTATGAATTTGACGTTACATACAAAAAAGGCACTTTGAATAGAAACGCGGATGCATTATCAAGAATAGAACCAGAAAATTCAACAGTAGCTGAAATACATACAACCAGCGAAGATAGCATGACACAACATTCGGCTGATACGGATGATGGAGACTTTATTCCTAGTACAGAAAAACCGTTGAACGAATTTCGAAACCAAATTGTTTTAGAACAATCTTCTGAAGATAGTGTAGAAACTTCTATTATTTTTCCACATCATACGAGAGTAACAATCAAAAAACTAAATTTTAGTCCTGGTATTCTGATTAACATACTGAAAGACTATGCAAGCCCAACCTGCACAAATGGATTATTTTGCAAAACTGATATTTTACGAAGTTTGCAAATTATTTACAAAAACTATTTTTCCAGAGCTAAAACGTTCAAAATGTTCTGGACGGAAAAAATGTTAACCGATGTTACTGAAGAAATTGAACAAGATCAGATTATTCAAGCGCGACATAACTACAATCATAGAGGGATTGTAGAAACTTTTAAACATATTAAAACCGAATACTTTTTTCCTAAAATGAAATCCAAGATCACACGTTTCATAAATATGTGCAAGTTATGCCAAAAAAGTAAATATGAGCGACATCCGTACAAAATGAAATTCAAATTTACTCAAATACCATCAAAACCATTGGAAATCGTGCATCTTGACATCTTTATAATGAGAAATAAATTGTACTTGACATTTTGCGATAAATTTTCGAGGTTAGCAATCGCTATACCCATTAAAACACGAAACCATGTTCATATAATACAAGCATTTTCCAAATTCATAACAATGCTAGGGAAACCAATAACTCTTGTCATGGACTCCGAAGCCTCATTTACTTCAGCTGCAATGAGAGAATTTTTAGAGGAGAATCAAATTGAATACCACTTCACCAGTCTAGGTCAATCATCCTCAAACGGTGTAGTAGAAATTGTTCATCGAACCTTGAGGGAACTACACAACATTCTATCAAACAAAAATTCAACTAAGGACCTTCCAGAATCTACAAAAATTAATTTGGCCATGGCCATTTACAACGACTCGATTCATAGTCAAACCAATTTAACACCTAGAGAATTATTTCACGGAATACGTAATAATTCTACTGTACCACAGGACCTCGATGAGAGAATAAGACAAAAAGAAATGTTTTTTCGAGAAATGAAGGAAAAACAAATTGAACGCAAACAAAAAGAATTAGAAAAATTGAACCTGAATAGAGAGGAACCTGAAGAATTCGAAGAGAATAAAACAGTCTATCAAAGGAAGAGAAATAATCTGAAACACGAAGAAAGATATGCAGAAATTAAAGTAAAAGAAAATAAGGACGTATGCATAATAGATCAGAACTCCAGAAAAATTCATAAATCGAAATTGAAAAGGAAACGGAAAATTATTTGAAAGTACTGGCATAATCAGTAATAATAATGAAAAAAAAATATTGGGAGTTGTATCAAAATTTTCAGTATTATGCCGGTACTTGACCACAAATGGAAATAAATTCTAAAATTATGTTTATTTTCACAGGTCCGGACACGATGTTGCGGAGGATGTTATCCATACTATCCATAATCCCAATCCTTTCTTCATACCTTTATTTTTCAGCACAAGGCACATACTTAGAAATTACCGATTTGAATAACAACCCGGGTATTGTAGCGCTAAAAGTTGGTAAAACTTTCATTTCAAATGGACACGATTGGTTGGTTCATAAAATAACTCTTAATACATTTCACGAGATTTTACAACAATACGATATAATGATCAATCAGATAGATTCAAACTTGCATACCAGAGATTTTAAGGATATTTTGAAGATTAAATTTAGTCAAACAAACGCGACACTACAAAAGCTTAGCATTCGGAGAAAGTCCAAAAGAGCAATCAATATTCTAGGCACTTTAATTAAAACAATAACAGGGAATTTGGATAACAATGACTTAGTAAACTTAAATCAAAATATAAACCTTTTACAATATTCCAACAAGAACCTCATAGAATCAAACAATCTCCAAATAAAAATAAACAATCAGTTTCAAGAAAGAATCAATAACTTGACAAAAACAGTTCTCAATGAAAAGGAAGAATTAGGTAAACTAACGAATCAGATTAGATCAAACAAAAATATGAAGGTCTCCTGGGAACATATTCAACATTTCCAGAGGTTAATCTTCAACCTGGATGTGGTACAAAGACATTTGGAAGACATCTCAGACTCGATTGTCATGGCTAAAGTAGGCGTTTTGTCTAAAGGAATACTTCAAACAACAGAAATCGAGTACATAGCCGAAAGTTTGGAACGCGCAGGAATCTCCATAAACAACGATGAACAGGTCTATGAGTTTCTAGAACCGGCAGCCTATTACAACGGATCATCCATTGTGTTTCTCATAAAAATTCCAAAATTCTTACCTGGGTCCTACCAGCAAATTATTGTAGAAAACATACCTGTAAATGGCGAAGTAATAGCAATTGATTTCACGAAGGCAGTATTAGGAACCAACGTTACATTTATAACAAATGATACTTGCGTGAACATCGAGCAAAATATTATTTGCAAATTACAGACAATGAAAAATGTCTCCGACGACACGTGCATTCATCGATTACTAAAAGGAAATCCTAGTAACTGTCCATTCAAAAAGTACAACAGAGTCAATGAAATCAAACCTATTGGAAGTGGAAAAATACTCATTCGAAATGTATATTCAACTGTGCAATTGAAGAACAGTTGCGGGTTTGGAAATAAAAATCTAACAGGATCATTTCTTATCAGCTTCAGAAACTGTTCGATACAAATAGATAATGAATCATTTCAAAATTTCGAATTCGATAACAACAATCATTTGGAAATACTTCCACTGCAATCAACGTTTATCAACAAATCAAAAACAATTAAGACAGAAACACAAACCTTACAAGAGCTGCATATTAACAACAGGCACAGGATCGATGCTTTAGAATCTACAAATCGCCATGCTTCCAATGGAGGAACACTAATAATAATCATTTTTCTAATAATATGTATTTACCTGTTCAAGGAGATAAGGAAAATCTGGTCGAAAATTATTATCAAACCATCTGCATCTATGGATACTGATATCGGGTTGAACCGGGACGGTTCAAGCTAGAAAGGGGGGAGTTATGTTCAGATTGTCACCTGTAATCTAACAGCATCATCAACGCACCGTAGTTACCACACGGCTTGAAACAACATTGTATCACAACCTGCCAGTTCATCAATTAAGTTGACGCACCATAGTTCCCATACGGTGCTATGCAACGTTTCATCCGAGCCTGCCAGATCATCGAGACACCAATTCCCACGCCACGCGAAGCAACTTTGTCACGATGAAACCGGAGTCCTGAAACGTGACAATTCGATGAGAACCAGAGCAGCGACATCATTGTTTCCCAGGCTGACCCGGTGAGTTACAAGTGAAATTAGGTTACCAGGATAGAAGAATAAATTAAGTGATTCAGTTCTAGTTTAGACTTTAAAGAGTGTAGTGCTTTTTTAAAAATCCGAAAGTAATCACTTGGACATTTGTCATTAAAGAAGTTTTTAAAGGAATTACCTAACAATTTCTCAAAAGATTTGCCGCAGAAATTTTCAATGATACTTCTAACACCCAATTTTCGACACAATAGCTTAAACAGTTTCCAAAATAATAGCCACAGAAATTTTCTAGAAATAATGCAGAATGAAATCAGACAAAAAAAAACCTTAGGGAATTCTCAAAGGAATTTCCAAAGAAATTTTTTAGAGTATTTGCTGAAGGGATTAAGATATTCCTTAAAGAATTGCTGCACGGATTTCCAAAGTAATTGGTGAAAAAAATCCAAAAGAAATTTCCATCAGAAATTCTAATAAAAAAATAAAATAAATTTCCTTCCAGAATTCTCACAGAAATTCCTCCAGGAAATTCTACTGTGATTCTTTCAATGAATCCTTCAGGTATTCTTACAAGGTTTGCATTAGGAACACCAGTTTCGTCCGGATTCCCTTCACGAAACTTTTAAAAATGATTATTACGATTTCATGAAGCATTTGTTCCAAGTGAGGAACTCCAAGAACTTTTTCTTGAATATATTTTACGACTTATCTAGGAATTACTTCAAGGACTTCTTTACAAATTTCTCTAAGATTTCCTTCGAAAGTTGCTACAAACTCCTCCATGCGTTTCTGAAGCAATTTCTTCAATTATATAGGGTGTTAGGTTCATGTGTGCAAACTTTTTAAGGGGCGATAGAGGATCAAAAATGGTGAATAAAATTGTTCTACGCATATGGCAAATCTCAACCGTTACGTAGTTATTGAACTTTACATTTTTTGACTATTATTGCCTTAAACTGGCTATAACTTGAAAATGGTCAAACTTATTGCAATTTTATTACTCCTATTTGAAAGATTATTGAATTTTCTATCAAATCTCATCTTCGGATTGATTGGTTTAGTTAAATAACTAAGTTTTCTAGGGCAAATATCTCAAAAGTAGTGTGTTTTAATTTGTTTTTGTCAATTATCTTTGAAAAATGCGTAATAATTTTAAATTCTTTCTTAGGCGAAATTGCGACCCCTGTTCCACTCTACAATACTTTGACATCAAACTTCTATCTCTTATCGTTTTCTTGCAATTTCGATTAAAATTAAATTAAATTTGCAACTGTCAAGGTAAGCTCTTTTTTGCTCACTGTGCCGCACATTTAAATCAAAATTTCAAAAAACGATATGAGCTAGAAGTTTGGTGTCGAAAACCGAACTGTAGAGTGGAATAAGGGCCACAACTTTGCCTAAGAAAGAATTTAAAATTATTATGATTTTTTCAAAGATAATGACAAAAACAAATTAAAACACACTACTTTCGAGCTATTTGCTCTACAAAACCTATTTATTTAACTAAACCAATCGATCCAAAGATGTGATTTGATAGAAAATTCAATAATGACCATTTTCAAGTTATAGCCAGTTTAAGGTAATAAAAGTAAAAAAAATGTAAAGTTCAATAACTACGTAACGGTTGAGATTTGCCATATGCATAGAACAATTTTTTTCACCATTTTTGATCCTCTATCGCACCTTAAAAAGTTTGCACTCACGAACCTATGCTTGGAATGCTTGGAGGAGTTCCTGAAAGAATGCATCATTGTAAGCTTTCCAAAATCAATACTTAGAGGAATTTCTGAAGTAATCCCAGAAAAAAGTTCTGAAGTTAATCTTAGAGGATTTTTTGTAGAACTCCAGGAGTTAGATAAATCGTAAAAGATATCCCCAGAGACAAGGACCTTAACTGAAGGAATTCCCGCAGAAACCCTTCAAGGAATATGTAGAAAGAAATACTCGATGAAATAGTTGGAATACGTTGATTACATTTTTTATACGAGAGTAAAACTTATCAACAAACTGTTGTTATTACAGTTTTGACGTGACATGTGTTCATTCAGATCTTAACTTTAATAAATGAGACCCCTGAATTTCAACTGCTACCTTTAGCTAAGTAAACAGCTACGTTTGGTCCTGTAGTTGGAATAAATATCAGGGACATTTTCATTATGCTCATAAATTTTACTTCCATATCGGTACTGAATTTCGTAAAATTATATTTTGATTTCTAGCACATTTTTTTTTGTATTTTGGGACCCCTGTAGGTTCAAAGAGCAATCATCGAACTGTTAATGATAGGACTTCAAATAAGTCATCTGTGTGCCCATTCCAAAATCTCACGAAGGGGCCCCTACATACCTATCAGCAGATCTGCAAGTATTGAACTTATACTTGTAGCAAACTTTCGCTATTTAAAGAACTTCATTCAAACTAGTGTAAGAAACCTTCACTGATTTGGAGGCCCCTTGAATTCGGGGGCCCGGTGTGGACCGCACCTCCACACCCCCACTGTTTTGAACGGTGGAAATGAGCGAGAGACAGAATTCCGAATCGACGACGAAGAACAGCCCTAACAGATCCGAAGAACAACAAAGCTGCTGTGAAGGTCGAACTTCCGGCCGAGCTTTTCAAGCATGGTATTGAGCAGCTGTATCAATTCTTACACCGTATTATAATCGAGATATGGGAAAAGGTTATGATCGAACGTTGTTTTCCAGCGAAGCTGATTAGATTGATCAGTGCGGCGCTTGACGGATGGAAATGAAGTGTGCGAGTTGCGGATGAAATTTTGTCTTCGTTCGTAATCTTATAACTTGTTGTTTAACATAGCTCTGGAAGGAACGATAAGGAGAACTATTGTGCAAAAGAGCGGAACCTGTGTCTCACGGTCGCATATTATCCTGATCAGCCGTCGGGCCGTAGACGAAGCCTTCATACCTTTTAAAAGGTAGTCTATGAGTATTGGGCTTACGATCAATACCATAAAGATCAAGAACATGCTTGCTGGTGGTCAACGTCAGTTCGGTCGTGACAATCAATGGTGACGAAGTGCTGCTGTGTGATGAAAAGCTTGATGGTGTGGATGAATTTGTTAATCTTGGTACTCAAGTGACGTGCGATAATGACCGGCGACGTGAACTGCGGCAGATGTATAAAACGTGTAGAATGCGATGGATCTCTTCAATCGAGTCAAGTACAAGACACTGAAGACGACCTTACAGTTGAGGTCGAAATACGTATCTGTCAAAGGATGCAAATTCTTAGTGGAATTCAAAGGAACAGTACTTAACGCGATTTTCTTTTTATTTACAGATATTCCCCTAACAAGCCCAGGTTAATCATCATCTTTCGATTGTATTATACGGCCATGAATCGTGAATGTTGGAAGAAACTGATCAGATAGCCTTTGGAGTCGTCGAACTTAAAGTGCTGCGAACAATTCTCGGCAAAGAACTGGAGGACGGTATCTGGGTGGCATCGCATGAACTATGAATTGTATCAAGTATATAAAGAGTGAAACGAATAAAACATGGCAGGCAGCGGTGGGCTGGGCGCATAGCTTGTATACCAGAGGAACGATAAGTTAAAACTATATTCAGCAGAGAGCCAAGAAGGACCCATCAGTTTCATGGGAGGTCTCGTATACGTTCGCTTTTTGCAGTTGAGGAAGACCTATGAACTCTAAATGTTCAGAACGACTGGAATCGATTGGTCCAGAGGCGCACAACAGAGGCAAATGCGCCTCTAGGCCAATCGATTCCAGTCGTTCTGAACATTTAGAGTTGATAGGTCTTCCTCAACTGCAAAAAGCGAACGTATACGAGACCTCCCATGTAACTGATGGGATTCTTCATGCTGCGAAGGCTCACCGCTGCGAATAGTAGCCCAACAAATATCAAATACTTCAGTTTATTTTCAAGATCATTGAAATTTTTCTTTCAGCAAAATCAGTTTTGGTCATCATCTACCAGTTCTCATCTATTTTATCGGAATGAAATACAATCGAGATGTAATATATCAGAAAACTCTTACAAATTCCAATGAACAAAATAACCGTTTTGAAACGCATGTGAATTTCATGCATATCATACAATGAACTTTGCATACAGTTTCCACGACATCTTACGAAATAAAAAAAAATCATTTATGCAATTCAGTATCAAAATTTCTATTTTACTTAACTCATTTTGGTATCATAATGGCCAACTTTTCCGAACTGGTTCATAATGCAACTGAAATGAGTTGCATAATAAAAAATAGTTGCATAATGTTCATAATGCAACTCATTTGAGTTGCATTATGAACATTATGCAACTCAAATGAGTTGCATTATGGAAAAATCATTGCATAAAATTTTGTATGGAACTCGTTGCAAAACTCGATTTTTTCAGCACTCTTCGTATTTATCCAACTCGGCAAGCCTCGTTGGATAAATGTACGACTCGTGCTGAAAAAATCAACTTTTTGCAACTCGTTACATAAATAACTATTAATCACCGTTCATCCCCCAGAGAATTTATTACTTCTCATATGCATGACCGACGACTGTGATGACGTCTTCAAAAGAAGTCCTTACACACCATGCTATCAAATGAACAGCAGCACACACACACTAGGTAGGTAGCGGTAGACAACAAGCTCAGCGAGCAACCGACCGCCATAAGGGAAAGCTTTTCGTCGCCAGGGATGATTGATTCCCGCCGCACGGTCCATATCCATCACTAGAGCACGAGGAAAAACTGTTGAATGCGACCAAACGCTTTTTCCAAATGTTAAACTCGACGTGGCACGGCGGCAACTTACAATGAAAGCTGCTAATGAGATTCAATAAAGTATTCTGTTTCTGCTTCTGGCGGTAACTTTGATGGATGATAATTGAAATATGCTATTTTTACTTGTGAATTTTAACTTTTTTCATCTCTCTGCGGGAAACTAAAGTCCTGACATTCTAATGACATAAAATGAGGAAAATTGATGATATGATTCCCAAAGAATTGAAGTTGTTTGACAGAGTTCGCGACGCAATCAATTGAAGGAATAATGTTCTCGCACAACAAACACTTCTTTCTAAGAACTGATTGAATGGCATTCGCAATACCGACAGGGAATCAGGGGACAAAAGCGGAAAAACATTGTCTCATCAGTCGTGGAAAATAGCTTTTTGATTGATCGGAACCATTCGTCTTTGTGGGTGTTTTATGATGACTCGTATGGTATTTGCCAGCTTAAGAAGGAGGCTATAGAAGGTTATAAACACAAACTGACGTATAACGGATGGATTTGTTGTTCATTCACTGCAGTATGCTAGGTCGCAAAAATGTAGTTCAATGTTGATTGAACGAAGATTTACATCGCTTAGGTATTGCGTGTTCATCCGCGACTCGTGCCCATGATTTCTATCCGTCAAGCGTTGCACGGATTTATCTAATCATCATCGCTGGAAAACGACGTTCGATCATAATCTGCCTCTTCCCATATCATTATAATACGGAGTAAGAGTTGATACAGCTGCTCAATACCGTACTTGAGAAGCTCGGCCATGAGTTCGTCCTTCTCAGCAAGCTTGTTGTTCGGTGGACCTGTAATGGTTGTTTGTCGTCGTCAATTCGAATTCTGTCTGTCGCTCTTCCATTCCCACCGCTTAAAAATACCTCAAAGTGCTCTTTCCACCTGGCAGCCACCATTATTCTATCTGTCAGCAAGCTTCCATCGTGGGTCGTTACACTTAATGAGAGAAGGCACTGTTTTCCCCACATGCCATTGACAGTTTCGTAAAACCTCCGCATATCATTCTGTTCCATACTGTCTTGCGCCTAAGCAATCACATTTTCCTCATGTTTTTATGGTTCTGTCGAATGACAAAACGTCGAATGCAAAATGATCCAAAACCGACCCTCGACCATCAGTGCCCTGTGGAGGCGAAAACTTTTAAGAATAATAGTGCGAGTAGCGAATCCAGTTACGTTGGAGAGACCGTTCACCGCAATTCAGGAAATTCAGTAGCTCTAAACTATAAAGGGAGCAATTATCCTGATTACTGATTACGCCAGGACCTTTAGTTTACAGTACGTTCTGGTTGGCGCGTGTGAAGACCGCCATTGCACACTAGTCAAGGTGACCTCCGTATTCCACCATTCACGTTAAAGCGGACTGTTCTCGGGGGCCATGGCCCTAAATATGAATCAGAATTTTCTTCATGGTTCGACAATAGGGTGGTGTTACTGTCATTCCAACCCACCGAAGACCGCTATTATACCCAAATCCCCATTCATCGGTATCGGAGCCATCTTGCCTATCTCTTGAAGGAGTGACCGTGCTACCGGAATTGGACCCGGCATCCTATTGCGAGCACTCCCAGAACTGCAGATCATCAGGTACGTGCCCGAAAATCCAGTGCAACACTGTGAACATCACAACAACAGTTTGGCTAAATGAATCGGGAAAATTGAACCGCTCTTATGATATTAGATTATTTGAATGATTGAATGCCATTTTTGATCCCGCGAAGCCTCTTCCGGTTGCCCGGTAGTGCGTCAGTCCTGTGACTACGTCCGAGTCCTGTTCTGCTGAGTTGTTGTCAGGCTGAACATTAGTTTCAACTTTTCGACGTTTTGTCACTTATCCCGACATCAGCATCCGGCCTCTGGAAACATTCGTCTCGCCAATTTCTCTCGTCGAATCATCCACTGCTAGGTTGTCTTTGAGCATGTATCCCGCCAACTCCGGGAAAAATGCTGTCATGGTAAAATCAGAGCTGCTTACTCAAAATTTCACAATCTCAGCGCCCCCTATACTGGAAATAACTTCACTATTGCGCCCAACTAAGAATAATTCCGGAAACAACCCTTCCATACATTATTATTATTTAAACGATTTTTTGCTGGAATTTCTTTTATAGGTTTTGCAAGTATTCTTTTTGAAATTTCAAGAAGACTACCTTCAGAGACACCGCCAGAAATTCATTCGGAGAATTTTCAAGGTCAAAAATAATCTGGATTTTCAACAGAAAGTACATTCTCTTGGCACGGTAAAGGCTGGGTATGCTGCGCAATTCAGATCCCATTGTGATCCACTAGCCTCTGCCCAGCAACTCCTATCCCTACCTCCACGCGGTACCGGCCGGAAACTATGAGCAACCTTAGGGAAGATCGGGTAACCAACCCCGGTGGGAACTTTGGTCGTAGGCTGACAGGGAAGGGCTTCGGCAAACCTGAGCGTCTGTTCTCCAGGAGGAGCGGCTCAAAACAGCGTCTGATCCCCATATGTTAGGGGCGGCTGATCTACGTCCGAGTGCCAGGGAAGGACTCTAAGCTCAACTGTGCACTATGGTCCTCCGGAAAGTAGGGGGTTGGTGTCAGGCCCTACGAGCCAGCCATAAAAAACCATTGTAGCGGAAAATCAGCAACAGAACAATACGAACCGAGACCAACGGCAACGACCCCTGCGAACAAAAAGGACTTGCGATTGGAAACTCGGTACGTGGAACTGCCGATCTCTCAACTTCATTGGGAGCACCCGCATACTCGCCGATATACTGAAGGACCGCGGGTTCGGCATCGTAGCGCTGCAGGAGGTGTGTTGGACAGGATCTATGGTGCGAACGTTTAGAGGTAATCATACCATCTACCAGAGCTGCGGCAACACACGCGAGCTGGGAACAGCTTTTATCGTGATGGGTGATATGCAGAGGCGCGTGATCGGTTGGTGGCCGATCGACGAAAGAATGTGCAGGTTGAGGATCAAAGGCCGATTCTTCAACTTCAACATAATAAACGTGCACAGCCCACACTCCGGAAGTACTGATGATGACAAGGACGCATTTTACGCGCAGCTCGAACGCGAGTACGATCGCTGCCCAAGCCACGACGTCAAGATCATCATAGGAGATTTGAACGCTCAGGTAGGCCAGGAGGAGGAATTCAGACCGACGATTGGAAAGTTCAGCGCCCACCAGCTGACGAACGAAAATGGCCTACGCCTCATCGATTTCGCCGCCTCCAAGAACATGGCCATTCGTAGCACCTTCTTCCAGCACAGCCTCCCGTATCGTTACACCTGGAGATCACTACAACAAACGGAATCGCAAATCGACCACGTTCTGATTGATGGACGGCACTTCTCCGACATTATCGACGTCAGGACCTATCGTGGCGCTAATATCGACTCTGATCACTACCTGGTGATGGTTAAACTGCGCCCAAAACTCTCCGTTATTAACAACGTTCATTACCGGCGGCCGCCCCGGTACGATCTAGAGCGACTGAAGCAACCGAATGTCGCCACCGCATACGCGCAGAATCTCGAGGCAGCGTTGCCGGACGAGGGTGTGCTCGATGTGGCCCCTCTAGAGGACTGCTGGAGTACAATCAAAGCAGCCATCAACAACGCAGCTGAGAGCACTATCGGGTACGTAGAACGAAGTCGACGAAACGATTGGTTCGACGAGGAGTGCAGAGCGGTTCTGGAGGAGAAGGATGCAGCGCGGGCGGTAATGCTGCAGCATGGAACCCGACAGAATGTGGAGCGATACAGACAGAAGCGGAAGCAGCAGACCCGTCTCTTCCGGGAGAAAAAGCGCCGCCTGGAAGAAGCGGAGTGCGAGGAAATGGAACTGCTGTGCCGTTCACAGCAAACACGCAAGTTCTACCAGAAGCTCAACGCATCCCGCAAAGGCTACGTGCCGCAAGCCGAAATCTGCAGGGATAAGGACGGGAGCCTCCTGACGGACAAACGTGAGGTGATCGAAAGGTGGAAGCAGCACTTCGACGAGCACCTGAATGGCGAAGAGAATGTAGGCACGGAGGACCAAGGCAGCGGAGGAAATGACTATGTTGGTGCAGCAGAGGACGGGAACGAACCAACTCCCACGCTGAGGGAAGTTAAGGATGCCATCCACCAGCTCAAAAACAACAAAGCGGCTGGTAAGGACGGTATCGCAGCGGAACTCATCAAGATGGGCCCGGAAAAGTTGGCCACCTGTCTGCACCAGTTAGTAGTCAAGATCTGGGAAACCGAACAGCTACCGGAGGAGTGGAAGGAAGGGATAATCTGTCCCATCCACGAGAAAGGCGACAAGTTAATGTGTGAGAACTTTCGAGCGATCACCATTTTGAATGCCGCCTACAAAGTGCTATCCCAGATCATCTTCCGTCGTCTTTCACCTAAAGTAAATGAGTTCGTGGGAAGTTACCAAGCCGGTTTCATCGACGGCCGGTCGACAACGGACCAGATCTTCACCGTACGGCAAATCCTCCAGAAATGCCGTGAATACCAGGTCCCAACGCATCACCTGTTCATCGACTTCAAAGCGGCATACGACAGTATCGACCGCACAGAGCTATGGAAAATTATGGACGAGAACAGCTTTCCCGGGAAGCTGACTAGACTGATAAGAGCAACGATGGACGGTGTGCAGAACAGCGTAAGGATTTCGGGTGAACTATCCAGTTCATTTGAATCTCGACGGGGACTACGACAAGGTGATGGACTTTCCTGCCTACTATTCAACATCGCCCTGGAAGGTGTTATGCGACGAGCCGGGCTCATCAGCCGGGGTACGATCTTCACGAAATCCAGCCAATTTGTATGTTTTGCGGATGACATGGATATTATTGCTAGGACATTTGGAACGGTGGCAGAACAGTACACCCGCCTGAAACGTGAAGCAGCAAAGGTCGGACTGGTGGTGAATGCGGCTAAGACAAAGTACATGCTGGTAGGTGGGACTGAGCGAGACAGGACAAGCCTTGGCAGCAATGTTACGATAGACGGGGATACTTTCGAGGTGGTAGAAGAATTCGTCTACCTCGGTTCCTTGCTAACGGCTGACAATAACGTGAGCCGTGAAATACGAAGGCGCATCATCAGTGGAAGTCGTGCCTATTATGGGCTCCAGAAGAAACTGTGGTCAAAAAAGATTCACCCCCGCACCAAATGTACCATATACAAGACGTTAATAAGACCGGTGGTTCTCTACGGGCACGAGACATGGACCATGCTCGAGGAGGACCTGCAAGCACTCGGAGTTTTCGAGCGACGCGTGCTAAGGACGATCTTCAGCGGTGTGCAGGAAAACGGTGTGTGGCGGAGAAGGATGAACCACGAGCTCGCTGCACTTTATGGCGAACCCAGCATCCAGAAGGTAGCCAAAGCCGGAAGGATACGGTGGGCAGGGCATGTTGCAAGAATGCCGGACAACAACCCTGCAAAGTTGGTGTTTGCTAACCATCCGGTTGGTACAAGAAGGCGTGGAGCGCAGAGAGCACGATGGGCGGACCAGGTGGAGCGTGATCTGGCGAGTGTTGGGCGTGACCGACGTTGGAGAGCTGCAGCTGCAAATCGAGTAATATGGCGGCAAATTGTTGATTCAGTATTATCATGAATTTGATGTTAACTAAATAAATGAAATATATAGGGTACTTCTAACACAACGCGTTACAGTGACTTCTACAATACGCTGGATGTACGCGGTTACAGAAGATCTGGTGGAGCTTTAAACGTTTGGGGAAACTGGAGGACCATCGCCTAAGTTCGTCGATGGTGCTCTACTATATGCTCGGCGCAGGAGTAAAGTAACTATGTAGTCAACTAGAAAAACCATTTCTTCTCTGCACAAAATCAATTCATTGGCTTCGATAAATACTTTTCCTTCAATGGAAAGGATAAATATAAGCGAAGCAAACGTAGGTGTCGTCTGCACAAATCGGAGTGCCTCCCATACGTAATCCATCACGCTTTATATTTTTACATGACTTATGGCAAAAAACAGTTCTCTGAGTCCATTGAGCGATCCACAGTCAAAAGCTTCGTCTAGACGAATTCAATGGAGTTTTATATTGCAAAGTACTTTGTTCGGTGCTCCCAACACCCACCCACGGACCACGGTTACTCGATCATCGAAACAAAAACGAACCAATTCGCAGCATGGGTAGAAAATCACTTGTTTGTATATCGGTATCATTTCACGAATCGATTCATTTTTATTCCTTGCCCCAAGACACAGGCCCCAAAACATAAGACAAACGACTTTTTCGGAAATTCTATCCACCGTCAGCGAGAACGAAACCCCTCCAGGCGGCGGTGCGCTTCTTTTTCAAATGCAATTTTCGGCCATACCTCCACCCGAACATCTGCACTTCACACTTCCATTTCGATTGGTGCCGTCCAGTAAAAGTCCGTTGGTGGTTGCTTGCCAGCGGATGCTATCCCATCACATTTTCCAAATGAGCGGAAATTAGGAGCCCTAGTCCAGAGCAATGGAAGCAGCTTGTATACGCCACATTAGACCATTAGTGGCATCGGTTTCTTGGTGCGGTGAGAACGATGGGGTTGGTGGGATTCAACTGTATCAGATTCAGATGCTTAAGATCCGTGCAGATGCTGCAGTGGTTGTGATAGATTGTGAAGATGTTTTCCTTATATTTGGGCGGTATTTTCGACTGGATGTCACCTGGTATCTTCAATTGTAATGGCTCGGCAGTCTTATTAAAGAATCAAGCGAACTACAATGTTCTCGCTCCGACCAGGACCGAAACGTCGGAGCGAGAACATTGTAGTTCGCTTGATTCTTTAATAAGACTGCCGAGCCATTACAATTGAAGATACCAGATGTTTTCCTTAATTTATTGAGCTTGAATTAAGACTTTGGAGTTTCGTATTGCTCATCCAATGAGCGCGGGCGGAATAAGCTAGCGACTATACATCACACGTTAGTATACATTTGTTCATCACTTCATCATTTTCACAGACAATTTAAAGGCATTCTTAATCTCTTTAAAGGCATTTCGGTCAATGAAACTGATGAGGCGCTCAACGTATATACTCCACGGTGTCTATGGTAAAATTACTTTTTTGCCTTTCTCGTACACCGAAGTGTACTGAATGGCTATTTGTTCACTCAAAAAGGAATTTTCGATTGAAGGCTCGGAGGGTCCAGTCACATATACTAATCAACTCAGCTCGACGAATTGAGATGATGTCTGTATGTATGTATGTGTTTATGTATGTATGTCTGTGAGCAATATAGGTTTACTTACTTTTAAGGCACTTTCTATGGCCGGTTTTTTGGATTATAGCTCGAATTGAACCGGATTTTTACCGCATTGTTTGCTATTAAAAATGATCCGGATCGGTCAAGGCGTTCCGAAGTTATGACCATTTCAGTGATCCGGATCAGCACCGGTAGAACTGGCCGTATATAAAACTGATCCATGCCCCATCATGCGACACATCAAACTGCGGCGATTTTTGTAGCCTTTAGTATGGTTGACGAATTTTGTGCGGAAATTAACACTGGAGACCAGAAATTCCGCAATGTCGGCCTGAAATTCAAGATGGTGGCTGTTTAATAGAATTTTAGGCTCTAAAACCATGCAATATGGGGTATATTTGGTATGGGGAAGATGTCTGGAGTACAAAAATGGTAGGAATATCTAAAATGGCGGTCTGAAATCCATGAAGGCGGCCACAAATTTAAGACGGCGGCTGTTCAATAGTATTTCAGGCTCTAAAACCATCCAAATTTGTATATTTGGAATGGAGAAGATGTCTGGAGTCCAAAAATGGCGACTAAATATCCAAGATGGCGGCTGTTTAATGGAATTTTAGGCCCTAAAACCATGCAATATGGGTATATTTGGTATGGAGAAGATGTCTGGAGTTAAAAAAAATACGACTAAAATATCCAAGATGGCGATTCAAAATGGTGGTTGTTTAATGGAGTTGTAGGCTCTACAGCCATTCAATATGGGTATATTTGGTATGGGAAAGCTGCCCAGAGTTCGAAAATGTCGACCAGAATATTCAAGATGGCGTCTCAAAATTACAGATAGCGGCTGTTTAATGGAGTTTGAGGCTCTATAACCCTTCAAGATGGATATATCTGGTATGGGGAAGAAGTCTGGAGTCATAAAATGGTGGACTTAAATCCAAGATTGCTGATTTTGTTTAAGAGTTTAAGGCAGATAAACGATATGATTTCTGGTGTCATGAAACGGATTTTTGTGAAACGTACGAAAGTGCGATAATCATCAACATGTTACTTGAGTTTTGTCGAAATATGTTTTCGAAGGCACGAGTAATGCGCCATCACCGCTAGGTGGATTAATTAGCAATTGCAATTTGCAATTAATTGCAAAAAGAGAAATCACCTCTGAGCTGGGAAGTTCTTCTATAACAGTAAGGGCAACGAAAGGTTGCCCTCAAGGAGGAGTCCTCTCACCACTATTGTGGTCCTTAGTTGTAGACGATCTTCTAAGAAGCTTGAAGGAAAAAGGTTTCGAAGTTGTGGGCTTTGCAGACGATATAGTCATAATAGTGAGAGGAAAGTATGACGAAACTGTTTCGGAGAGAATGCAAAGGGCCCTAAACTATACACATTCATGGTGTATTAAGGAGGGCCTTAGCATCAACCCGTCAAAAGTCGTAATTGTCCCTTTCACTAGGAGAAGGAAGATCAACCTAAAAGCTTTTCGGCTTGGAGGGATACAAATTCATCCTAGTGATCGAGTCAAATACTTAGGTTTGATACTGGATGCTAAACTGAACTGGAATGCTCAAATTGAGTCCGTGATCGGTAAGGCAACAAGTGCGTTCTGGTTATGCTCCAAAACTATTGGCAGGAAGTGGGGCTTGAAACCAAAAATGATAATGTGGATTTATACTGCCATAATCCGCCCAAAAGTGACGTATGCTTCGTTTGTCTGGTGGCCAAAAACAAAAGAGGCTACCACGCAATCAAAGCTTGCGAAAATTCAACGTCTTGCGTCCATTGCTGTTACAGGAGCGATGCGAAGCACTCCATCAAAAGCTTTAGATGCGATTCTCAATCTGCTACCTTTGCACGAGTACGTGCAATTAGAAGCAGAAAAGGAATTGCTGAGACTTGAACGAGTTGAAATGTTTATGCCAGGTGATCTTGTAGGTCACCTGAGCATTTCACAATACTTCCAAAATAGGCCAGTAATGAAAATGATTAAAGACTGGATGAAACCTGTGGAGAACCATGATGTTCCTTACAAGTTGCACGAAACAACTCGTGCAGATTGGGAAGTCGGAGGTCCCACTGTTCGTCAAGGGTCAATCAAATTCTTCACAGATGGCTCAAAAGTTGGAATAAAAACGGGAGCGGGAATCTACGGCCCTGGAATACAAATTTCAGTGGCGATGGGACACTATCCTACGGTGTTTCAAGCAGAGATTCTTGCTATTTTGAAATGCGCAAATATCTGCCTTGAGAGAAAATACAGATACGCAAATATTTGTATTTTCTCAGATAGTCAAGCTGCACTAAAAGCATTGTGCGCTTACAAATGTACTTCAAAGCTTGTCTGGGAATGCATTCTTTCACTGCGCAGGCTGGGCCAAGGGAATTCAGTAAACTTATACTGGGTTCCAGGTCACTGTGGCATTGAAGGAAATGAAATGGCAGACGAGCTTGCTAAAAGTGGTTCCAATTTACAGTTTGCTGGTCCAGAACCATTCTGTGGTATATCAAACTGTACAATTAAAATGGACCTGAAACGCTGGGCTGAGCAGAGGGTGATATCCAATTGGATGGACGTCAAAAATTGCAATCAGTCAAAACGATTTATAACACCAAATGCTTATAAAACCAAAAAGCTCTTAGAGCTCAACAAGAGAGCTCTATGTACATACACTGGCCTAGTAACTGGACACTGCCCGAGCAGGTATCACTTGAAAAATATTGGCCATATTCAGAGTGATATCTGTCGTTTCTGTAATACGGAACGTGAAACCTCGGAACATCTGCTTTGCAGTTGTGGTGCTTTATACACGCGCAGGCAAAGATTTCTAAATAGTGGTTGCTTGCAACCCAGTGAGATCTGGTCTGCAAAACCTGGGAAGGTCTTGGAGTTTATTAATTCCATAGCACCTGACTGGGAGATTCCCGTAACGTGGGTAGATCACCTTGGAATGGTGCGTTACGGTGTAAGATCTACCATATCAAGTTTTGATCTTGCTATTTTCCGGCCGGGTTTATTTAAATGCAGGAACATTCCAGGATCAAAATTTGGTGTACTTTTTTACACTATTTATTTACATATTTATTTTTTTACTCTATTTATTTTTCACTGCTAATATACCGTTTGCTTCAGAGGGATGCAGGTAAATTTAACCTATATATAAATAACCATTTACAAAAATATAACAGTGGAGAACGTATCACAATTTAATACTATTTTCTATTTCAGATTTACAAGCAGGCAATCAGCGATCAAAGCGGCGAATTATCTCTTTCTTTAGAAAGGTCAAGATAACCGTACGATACAGTGACAAATAGACCGCGTCGATTTATTCGTGCCGAGTTCTATAATTATGATTTCTTTTTCGAACACTTACGATAATGTATTTTTGTTTTGCATCACATCTTCAACTTATATTACGCGTTGCGAACTTTCGCGGATAATAAATATGTACAACGGTTTTATTATAAGCAATCTTATTAACACGGGAACGCGAAAAAAAGTAATACAAGAACATAGGTGAAACTCAAAAGCAACGATTTTAGTTGTTTAGTTGTCCAGTTTTCTCGTAAAGCTACGGCGCGGGTTTCGGTTTTTCAGCATTGGCAGTAACACTAAACGGAATTAGTTAGTTTTTATTTTTAACCAAAAATTTAGAAAGAGGGAAAAGCCCCTTTGAGTAACTAAACGGAATTGCATACAGTTTATTTTCTGACTGAGAAACGATAAGCTTAAAACGTGCGTTATTACGAGTTGATCCGACATAAGCGTGGTTTAAAAATTATTCATACCCGGTATATAATTAAATTTAATACACAAACATACAATAAAATTATTGTATTCTTCCGACAGCCGGCTGGCGGAAGACTAAATCATATCAAGGGTTGCATAGTTCATATCACATACCAATGTGAATCCAGATCTATGTAACTTTCTATCCCTTCCCTTCCCACTAACAAACTTCCTTCCAGTGACAACCGTGGGGATGCGGAGGTACACACGGTCTCTAGTAGCAACGGATGTCACACCAACATTCCTTCCCTTCCCCGATGACCGTAAGGACGTGGCCGGCGCCGGTACTGACAATATAAAGTTTTGAACCTTCAAAATTGCACACTGAGGATGGAAAGCTACACCCAGGCCCCATCCATTTGGTTCCCTGTGCAATGTTGACTGTTCTGGTCAGTAACGGAGTAGCAACTACGAATTGTACGGTCATCTCATGCTCATGCTCATGCTCATGCTCATCACCGCTAGGTGGATTAATTAGGGTTTTTTTAATCATTATCGCTGAATCACCTCCAATTGAAAGTCATGGGTTTTTTGTTTTATTTGATGAAATAATCAATCGAGAGTATTTTTATATCAATATTGGGTGAAAAGCGTCCAAAACATGGGTATTTCTATGCAATTTGTTCGCAAAGAGTTGCTCAGCATTCGTCGACCATTCCGCTTCGACTATATACACCATTGGCATTCTATTAATAACACGATTAATCTGAGAAACACCCATCCATCCTAAGTACATAACGAGAAAAAATATCTTAATCAGACTTGCATGCTACCGGCAAGGTTTTTTGCAGAAAGAACTTTAACTGAGATTAATCCCTCGTGGGTGCACGCACAACACAAATGCAAACTCATCGTCAAGCCCGGCTCAATCTCATTAAAAGGGTATAAGGAAGAAAAATGACCTTTAAAGCTGTGCTTGCGTCGTACCCGGAAGTCCTCAAAGTGTAAACTTTGTTTAAATAAAATTAGCATAAACCATCCCAAAATATGCTATCCCACGTGTAGAGACAACATCTCAAGGGCATAACAGATGCCCAGTTTAACCAGAATCACCGAAAGAGGGATGATATTCTCATTTTAAGCAAGACGTACTAAATGGCCCAAGTAACAATTTTATTCAAATAGACTGAAAGAGGTTCTTAGGGCCATCATAAAACCAAATTAAAAGGTTTAAGGTTTTATGACGGTTTTTAAAACCTTCACAAGACTATACTTGGGGGATGCCCCCTTTGCAATATCAACACCATTTAAAAACAGCGTTGATGCTTTTGAAGCAGTAGCTTCAATTCAAACTGTGGATAATATGATTTTCATCGTAGGAAATCCACCATCAGTGATAATAAGACAAAATTATCCCTTTTCCGTAGGAGAGATGTAATATGGTCTAAGACTTGGTAAAAAATACAAATTGGTCGGTATGCCCTCTTGAATTGATGTTGTCGATATTTTTCTAATAAGCACGCATATTGAGGTCATTTGCATACATTGCCAGGTAATAATTTGATATCATAATTCTTACTGCCAATGAATGTGATCATTACAAATTAACCCTTCTTTCAAACATACAGTGTATCAAAAAATTGTCCGTACAGCAATTTTTTGGTCAAAATAATTTTTCATTCAAATGTTCATTACTTTTTTATGCGTCAATCAAAAACGCTGAAATTTTGACCAATCATGGATCATATACTAAAGCTCCATTGGTGAAATTTTGAGCGAGATCCAATAAGTTTTCTGAAAGTTATAGAACTTTTAGTAAAACTCATTAGATTTTTGAACATATTTTTGAAACATTATATCTCAATATATACTCGATGAAACTTTTTCCATTTTTTTTTTGTGATACAGCCTTTACCTAAGGCTTTCATATGCAGCTTCGTTTGAGGTTTTATATTAACCAGAAAAAAAAAATATGAAAAATCTGTATATGTTCAGAGTGTCATTTGGAAATTTATCATATTTTGATCAATAAAAGTGCCAAGTGTTTTCAACGTTTTTAAGCTGTCTAAATGTAATATTTTATACAGGACCTACTAAAATACATATGAAGAGTAGGTCCTATGTATTTTTCGTTCAGTTAATGCATTTTTATTGGTGGAAAACGTTTGGCAGATTATATGTGCAAAATAAGGTAAATTTTTGTACATCGTCAACTACACAAGTATATATTTTGTAGTAAATATAAAACCTCAAAAGTAGCTGCATATGAAAACCTTAGGTATCACCTGTAACACACAAAAAATTGAAAAAGTTTCATTGAGTACATATTAAGATATAATGTTTTAAAAATGTGTTCAAAAATCTCATAAGTTTTTCTAAAAGTTTCATAATTTCCAAACAACTTTAATATATAATTCATGATTGGTTGAAATTTCAGCGTTTTTGATTGACGTATAATAAGTTATGAACATTTGAATGAAAAATTATTTTGACCAAAAAAATGCTGTACGGACAATTGTTTGATACACTGTAGACTGTTCTTCCTAGTTATTTTTTAAAGGAATTTGTTGGTGTTGCAGTTGCTAATATTTTTATCGAAGATTTTTCCTCCTTTCTGTCTTAGCTTGTTTTATCACGTTATTCTAATGTATGTGCTATGCATTAACACCTCAAGTTCAATTTGTGAAAATGTTATTCGGGGTAATGGAATTTGGGGTAACGCCATAAAACGAAACGCTTTAAAACGCTTCCGAAATCCCCATGAAGCTCACCTGAGAGCTGTGATCCTAAATATATATTTTAGTCTGGTCTCGGCTACAAGGTAAGACCGCTCAGCACTAAAGTGCATCATTTCCAGATTACACCAAAAATGTGTAACATGGTCCCACTTTAGCTCAAAAATGTGTGAATTTCCTGACCATGCATGCTAAGAGAGAGTTTCGCCGTTGAAAATGCTACCAACTTACGCCAGCTTCCAAAACAGTTTATAACAACGAGGGGGTAAACAACTATTATATTCGATATTTCTGGTGGGCCATCAAACATTTTATTGGTGCGAATTTTATTACTCAGTAGAAATGGCTAAGATACGCAACGCTCTCCGAAATCACATTTATAGGCGTGATCTTAAATGCGATGAAAATAATTTCCCTCCGCTTCAAGCGTGAAGTTCTCATCATCGTTTTCCTTTCCAACTTTTACGTCGACTCGGTAAACCACAAATCAAAACCTCCCAAGATGCAGAGCATCATCCGTGAAATGAATCGCACACCAACATTGTGACGATGACGACGACGACGATAGGCCAGCTGAGAAATCTCGGCATCATCCTTGAGTGAGAAACAGGTGATAAGGTCACGGAAAACAGGTGTCCCCAGCGAAGTGTACTCCAGAAACTGGCATTGTTCTGACTTGGTTGTTCTAACCTCTCTCGGCACTTTGCCTATCAGTCAATCTCAAATTTCCCTCACTTTCACCTATTGTGTTCATCGTCAGCAACCGCATCCGCATGTACCTACCAGAAATGCAAAACTTTCCTGCATATTTGACGACCGACTCCGTTGGCGTCATCACTTTCGTTGTCACCGTCCGTTGCCCATTTGACTATGTACCTACGGCTAAAATATAAACGACTCATAAGAAAGTGATCATTCTTCATAAATAATTCGAAAAGTCCCAGTGAAGAGACAGGGCTGTGAGCAGTAATAAATAACAAAATTTCCATAAACAAATAAAAAAATGCATACTTAAATCAAAAGTTTCCATAAATAATTGATTTTTGGGCAATTAAAAACGTCAAAAATGCAATGAATAATTCAACTGTTGCAATAAAAAAAGCCAATTTTCCCACCAGAAAACTTCGAATTTTCCATAAATAAATTTGATTTTTCCATAATAAATTAGAAAATTCACAATAAAAAAATATCTAAAAAGCAATTAATAATTCAAAAAGTGCAATAAATAAAAAAATAAATTATCAATAAATGTAAAAAAACGAGCAATAAACGTAGATGCATTTTGAGCCAAAAAAAATATATAGAACATGCGGCGAAGCCGCATAGAGGATTGAGGAACTGAGGCGGCAGATGGCCGCCGAAGTTTCCGATATCCGATGCACCGCAACTGCATCGATTCAGTTCTAGGCAAACCACAGATCCAAGAATTTGCCCGGTATAATGCAAACATAGATGTTATCCCTTTTTTAGGTCCGACGAGCGATAGCGAGTTCGGACAGCAAGAAGTTGCTCGGTAAATTGCAATCATAGTTACGCAAACTTTTCAGTCGTTTCAGTCATATATAAGTGCGATTCAGCATTTCACTGTCTGCATTTGTTTTTCATGGGTAATTTCGTCATTTTTTATTGCTTTTTTTGTATTTTTTATTGCTTTTTCGATATTTTTTTATTGTGAATTTTCTAATTTATTATGGAAAAATCGGATTTATTTATGGAAAATTCGAAGTTATTTGGTGGGAAAAATGGCTTTTTTTTATTGCAACAGTTGATTTATTCATTGCATTTTTGACGTTTTTAATTGCCCAAAAATCAATTATTTATGGATTTTTTTTATTTATTTATGCATTTTCTTATTTGTTTATGGAACTTTTGTTATTTATTACTGCTTACACCCCTGTTTCTTCACTGGGATTTTTCGAATTATTTATGGGAAATTTTGTATTTATTATGGAACGTTTAATTGTCTGCCATGTACCTACCTAGCTAGAAATGATGCGTTCGTGTAATGTGAGAAAAGAGTGATATGACGATACTAAATCAAAGTTGAGTTGTTATCGTTGCTACTCAGTGACTGCCTATGAATAAGTTGTGGGTGTGAACAGAAGCGAGCGGTAACGTTGGTTGGTAGAAGGTGAAAACTGGTGATCCACAACGCTTTCGGCGAAAATTTTGTTTATTTTTATGTGTCTCGTTTATCGGCTCATTCTTCGTACAGCCCTGACAGTAATGGGACGCAGATTTTCCGGGGAATGGAAATTTGTTTTTAAGCCAAAATGCTGCTAAGAGGTTAATTATCGTGTGGTGAATTGGACGGGATGAATTGCGGTACGTGCCGTCGCGGCACTAATTAGCAAATGTAAAATATTAACTGCGAAAGGAAATGTGTACTTCTGGTTGTAATGGAAAAAAAAAGGCTGCATCCAAAATTGGTACATATAGGTTAATTTTTATTTGTACCGGTTTTGGATGCAGACTTCTTGGTATCTCTTTTTTATTTGACTGGTGAGTGAATCAGCTATTTATTTTTGAATTAAGGGTGAAAATACTCAATATTGGTACGGTAGGTACAGATAAACCGTTATTCTGAAAGTCGATTTCGTGCACTTTTTCTAAATAAATAGTCGATTCTAGTGATACCTATATGTTTCCGAAAGGAATCTCTGGAGAAATACAAGAAAGAAACCATTCAGCAATTCTCGAAGGGATGTTTCAGAGGTGTCAGAGGGTTTGAGGGCGTTTCTGAAACCACGAAGTTCTCAAGTCAAGTGTTTTAGTGGGTTTAATTGACGTTTCAGGGGTGGCCCTGAATGTCTCTGAAACGCTCCAAAACCTTTAGAAACTCTTCTAAAACTGCTCTAAACCTCCTAAAATAAAAATGAAACCCTATCTGTAATTGACCCAGAAATATCCCTGAAAACTCATGGAACCCCATTCTTTTATGCTCCCCTAACAGATAGCCGTACTATTAGTGCATCAAAATTCGCCGACTAAGCAAAAGCGGTACCAATTGTTTTATTATTCTTTTTTTTTAATTTCATTTTAATTTCAAAATAGTATTATAACTGGTGCTTACATTCTAAAACCCTTCTGAAACATGATATCTTTAAAAGGGTTTTCGAATTATTAGTTTACATAGAACTCTTAGGCTATTCAATTCAAATTTGTAACGAAGAAAAACAAAAAAAAAATCAAAATCAAGTCCCTAACGTACAATGTAGGCATTAATATAGTTTCTCACATGAATTCTTAACTTGCGTTGGAATATTTGAATTGATCCTGCATTTTTTACATCATCAGGTAGATTGTTTAACATGTCTGGTCCTACATTTTGAAAACGTCTCCTTCCTATTTCGGTTCGAAATCCCATTCGCTGGAGAAGATGAGCGTATCGTGTGCGGTGTTGGTGAGTAGCAGCATTGAATGTCCAATTGTGATGAAGGTTTAGCTGGTTAATGACTTTGAACATTATGGTGCAAATTTGATAGGTTCATTTTTTCATTTCATTTATTTAGTTCACATCAAATTCATGATAATACTGAATCAACAATTTGCCGCCATAATACTCGATTTGCAGCTGCAGCTCTCCATCCTCGGTCACGCCCAACACTCGCCAGATCACGCTCCACCTGGTCCGCCCATCGTGCTCTCTGCGCTCCACGCCTTCTTGTGCCAACCGGATCAGTTGCAAACACCAGCTTTGCAGGGTTGTTGTCCGGCATTCTTGCAACATGCCCTGCCCACCGTATCCTTCCGGCTTTGGCCACCTTCTGGATGCTGGGTTCGCCGTAAAGTGCAGTGAGCTCGTGGTTCATTCTTCTCCGCCACACACCGTTCTCCTGCACACCGCCGAAGATTGTCCTTAGCACCCGTCGCTCGAAAACTCCGAGTGCTTGCAGGTCCTCCTCGAGCATCGTCCATGTCTCGTGTCCGTAGAGAACCACCGGTCTTATTAACGTCTTGTACATGGTACATTTGGTGCGGGGGTGAATCTTTTCTGACCGCAGTTTCTTCTGGAGCCCATAGTAGGCACGACTTCCACTGATGATGCGCCTTCGTATTTCACGGCTCACGTTATTGTCAGCCGTTAGCAAAGAACCGAGGTAGACGAATTCTTCTACCACCTCGAAAGTATCCCCGTCTATCGTAACATTGCTGCCAAGGCTTGTCCTGTCTCGCTCAGTCCCACCTACCAGCATGTACTTTGTCTTAGCCGCATTCACCACCAGTCCGACCTTTGCTGCTTCACGTTTCAGGCGGGTGTACAGTTCTGCCACCGTTTCAAATGTTCTAGCATTAACATCCATGTCATCCGCAACACAGACAAGTTGGCAGAATTTGGTGAACGTCATACCCCGGCTGTTGAGCCTGGTTCGTCGCACAACACCGTCCAATCGATACTGTCATCTGCCGCTTTGAAGTCGATGGTGGTGCGTTGGGACCTGGTATTCACGGCATTTCTGGAGGATTTGCCGTACGGTGAAGATCTGGTCCGTTGTCGACCGGCCGTCGATGAAACCGGCTTGGTAACTTCCCACGAACTCATTTACTTTAGGTGAAAGACGACGGAAGATGATCTGGGATAGCACTTTGTAGGCGGCATTCAAAACGGTGATCGCTCGAAAGTTCTCACACATTAACTTGTCGCCTTTCTTGTGGATGGGACAGATTATCCCTTCCTTCCACTCCTCCGGTAGCTGTTCGGTTTCCCAGATCTTGACTACTAACTGGTGCAGACAGGTGGCCAACTTTTCCGGGCCCATCTTGATGAGTTCTGCTGCGATACCGTCCTTACCAGCCGCTTTGTTGTTTTTGAGCTGGTGGATGGCATCCTTAACTTCCCTCAGCGTGGGGGTTGGTTCGTTCCCGTCCTCTGCTGCACCAACATAGTCATTTCCTCCGCTGCCTTGGTCCTCCGTGCCTACATTCTCTTCGCCATTCAGGTGCTCGTCGAAGTGCTGCTTCCACCTTTCGATCACCTCACGTTTGTCCGTCAGGAGGCTCCCTTCCTTATCCCTGCATATTTCGGCTTGCGGCACGTAGCCTTTGATAGGTGTAAAGTCCTTATATCGCAGAATATTGTGATCCAAGGCATTGGACAGGTCGTTGGTCAGATATAAAAAAGGTAATTTCAATATAGCTTTCAGGCTTCGATTCTGTTGAACTTGGGCTTCTTTGAGGTGTGCGTTAAACGATGATCCCCAAACAGCAATTCCGTACTGATAACGAGTGTGCACAAAAGCAAAATAGATTTTAAGAAGCACGTGTTTTGGAACAAAACTTGACTACTTCCGTAATATTCCGCATAACGATGAGCAGCTGGATAAAATCTTCCGAATATGGATATCCCATCGTAGCCGACTATCAATATGAATTTCTAGATGCTTGAAGGTTGACACTTCCTCTATTGGCACTCCTTTCACAATAAGTACAGGCTGGCTAGAATTTTCGCTGTCTTTGGCACCAAAGATCATTACTTTGGTCTTGTTCAGATTCAATGCAAGGAGATTATTTTCAAGATAGGCGGATATTATCTGTAAATCATTTGACACATCCTGGAAAATTTGGGCACGACTGTCACGTTTATAAGGAATCGCTAAGCTCACTTCAAATCCCAGAAATCACAACTTGTTGTTTACGATTGGACGATTGGACGCATAAGGTCATTAGCGACTCCTCGAATTCCATATGCATCGAGTTTTTTTTTAAGAGCATCTAGTGATTGATTGTGTCAAAGGCTTTAGATAAATCTAAGAATATAATGGACTACCCGCTTTGCGCGCAGCCACAGTCATACGCGCCAACTTGTGACGTAGTTGGGGGGGGCGAGGCCTCTCGAATCCAATCAAATACGGAAAATACCGACGCAGTTCAACTTATTTAGGCATATTTACGTGAAAACTAGTGCATTAAGCTGAAAAAAGTTGAATGTTGTCCAATTTTTGAGAGCTTCGCCCCCCCAACTACGTCACAAGTTGGCGCCTATGGCCACAGTTGATCAGCAGGAGTAAATCAATTTAATTTTGTATGGCGAAATGCATTTAAACTTGAATTACTTGAAATACAAAGCTTTTCCCGAAAAAATATTTGGTAGGCTTAATAGTGGTCACCATTGTGCACAACCACTACCAAATATTTTTTCGAATAATGTGTTCCACTTTGAAGAATTTGCCTTTAGATGGTATTCGCCATACAATATTTTTGCGATTTACTTTAAGCGATTTTTCGCGCATAGAAGCTAGCGCCACATTGGTCGATGCGGAGAGTAGGAAAACAGCCGATGTAGGTAATTCATTCCAGCCGAAATTTTTTGATCCACTGCATGCGAAACGTCATCCACTAATTCCAAGATCTGCCAGGCTTACGTTAAATCTAATAAATACAATACGATACAATACAAGACCGCGATTTCTGTTGAGGATCCTTGCCTGAATCCAAATTGGTGTTGATAGAGCAAACAGCAAAGTGGTGATTTCGAGGAAGCCGTACAAGCGAACAGATAGAAGTTTTTCGAATACCTTGTTGATAGCCGGTAATACGGATATTGGTCTGTAGTTTGTAGAGCCATTCGGGTTACCTCCTTTGAAGACAGGATATACGAGGGCTCGTTAGAGCAATCCGGGTAGCAACCTGAGCTAATACTGTCATTGAAGGATGTACAAATAATTTGCAAAAGTGCTTGCATTTTCATCTCCAACAGTTGAGAAGAACCTATTGAATGCATTTCCAACGTCCTCAGGTTCGGTTACATGGATGCCACCGACATCTAGTTCGAGATGTTTTCCTCAGCTGCTTTATTCCCGATGAGACTGTTGATACGGTTCCACAGTTATTTGGAGTTACTGGAAGAAAATAACCGTTGATAATATGACGTCTTGATGGCATACGTACTCATTTCTAACATACCTAAAATACAAAAGTTAGAAATAAAACATAGCGCTTCAATTCTCTGATTTCAGTACGGCGTAATGGGGGAAAAACATATTTTGGACAAAGCAACGCGCCAATATTTTTTGGACACTTACGGCAAAAACAAATGCAAATGTCCAAAATATATTGGCGTAACGCTGTGTCCAAAATACGTTGGTTCCCCTGGATGCTGATTTTGAACAGTTAGTACGATCTCCCCATGTATACCATGAATGCAACATAATATTTCCCCACTGGTAGCGTGACATTCAAACGTGCTGCAGACTTCAGTCGCATGGCGCTCGCGACGTCGCAGTATATTAACTTTTTGAGCTACGGAAGATACACGCCATCTGCTAACGGCTAGCGCAACACATTCGTGAATTTGAATGATTCGAACTTTTGAGCAACACTGCACTGTGGCTGGTTTCGTCATTTTAATCAACTACACGCTAAGAAAATGTTACTCTAAAATGAGTAAGATTCACACAAAACTGAGCTAAACTGGAACAGCTCAAAAAATGAGTAAATTGCATTTCCAGCGATAGCGCTGGCCCAAGTGCAAAAATCCAACTGGTTTAAGCCGTATAATATTCTTCGCATAATCAAGAATATTATACGGCTTAAACTGATGAGATTTTCGCACTTGGGCCAGCGCTATCGCTGGACAAAAAATTTATTCAATTTTGAGTTGTCCCACTTTAGCTCGAAAATGAGTGAATTTTCTGACCGTGTAGGTACCTATGCAGCTTGGCGTAGTGTGGTCTTATATAAATTACCGTAATCTGAGGGGGACTACGAATACGGGGACTACGACGCGACCCAAGTATAATTTCCAATTCTCTTAGGCATGTTATACAGGGTGTTAGGTTCCTCAGTGTAAACTTTTTAAAGGGTGATAGAGGACCATAAATGGTGAAAAAATTGTTCTACGCATATGGTCAAATCTCAACCTTTACGTAGTTATTGAACTCCCCATGTTTTTGACTCTTATTATCATAACTGGCTATAACTTTAAAATTGTCAAACTTATCGCAGTTTTTTTTTGCCCTTATTCGAAAGATAATTGAATTTTCTATCAAATGACGGTTTAGTTGAATAACTAAGTTATGTAGAGCAAATAGCTCAAAAGTAGTGTGTTTTAATTCGTTTTTGTCAATTATCTTTGAAAAATGCGTAATAATTTAATTGTTTGCCTTAGGCAAAGTTGTGGCCCCTGTTCCACTCTACAATTCGTTCTTTGACATCAAACTTCTTTCAGATCATAAAATTGCAATCGTCATGGTAAGCGCTTTTTTTGCGCACTGTGCCGCACATTTAAATCAAAATTTCAAGAAAACGCTAAGAGTTAAAAGTTTGGTGTCGGAGAACGAATTGTAGAGTGGTCACATGTTTGCCAAAGAAAGAATTTTAAATTATTACGCATTTTTCAAAGATAATTGACATAAACAAATTAAAATACACTATTTTTAGCTATTTTGCTCTAGAAAACTTAGTTATTTAAATAAACCAATCGATTCAAAGATGCCATTTGATAGAAAATTCAATAATTTTTCTAATAAGGGCAAAAAAACTGCGATAAGTTTGACCATTTTAAAGTTATAGCCAGTTAAGGCGATAAGAGTCAAAAACATGGGGAGTTCAATAACTACGTAACGGTTGAGATTAGACCATATGCGTAGAACAATTTTTTTCACCATTTATGGTCCTCTATCACCATTTAAAAAGTTTGCACTCAGGAACCTAACACCCTGTATTAGCATGGGACAGAAAAATACAATTCACTCCTGTACTTTTTTTGAGTTCCATTTTGGCCCCATATCAAATGTGCAAAACTTCAGCTCTATTGGAGAAACTATTAGTGCCAGTCATTTTAAGTTTTCATGCGACTTATGGGCAAAATCACTATTTCAAAGAAAATCGCCACAGGTTGCCCCTTAACTCCTTCAAAATAAACGGATGATTGATTTTTGTTGGAAAGTTTACGATGAACCAACCCTCCGCAAAGGCTATTGGTTAAATCTAAGGGGGTCCACTATTGTCACCGATTTAACATGGTAAGAGAATACGATCTACCCTATAGTGGACCCCACAGGGTCCGCTACACGATCATTTGATCGTGATTTTATGAGAAGTATAAGGTGTTTTCGTTCGGTTTTTGTGTGTGTAGGAATGTGTAGGAATTTGTAGGAAATATATCGGGTATTGGTTCTCTTATGAAGTATGTGGTTCCCATTTTCATCCCACGAAAAACAAGGGATTGAAGCGTTGCTTGTTTTGTTTCTTATTTTTGTATTTTTTTTAGAAGTGAGTGCGCATGAAAACAGAAAGAACGGAATCAATCGGTGCCGTAATCGCTTGTTTTCGAATAGGATGAATATGGGAGCGTGAGATTACTGATGGCACCCTAGAACTTGTTGCGCAATCATTGATAAAAAACAATTCAATTAGGATATCATAATGCTTTTACGATCATAGTAAATTTCAGCTACTAAGGGGTCCACTATTGGTTAAAATATCCAAATTTATTCCGAGATAGTTAAACTTAACCAATATCCGCCCAGCGTTCAATTTCTAGGATAGATACCCCAAACGCCTAGCATCCTATATATCCCTTTCGCGACGGACCAGCACAATTGTGCTGTTTTGTTTTATCTGTATTAACGAGATTTTTAGCCCAAGGCTAGTTCATCTCGGGACCCACGTTTTACTTCCCTTCCGAAGGAAGAACTCACATTCCGTGAGTTTGTCGGGAGTGGGATTCGATCCCAGGTCCTCGGCGTGATAGTCAAGTGTTCTAACCATCATACCAGGTCCGCTAATTGTGTTGTTGAGCGGTAACAGTTTTGCATATTTTTTTAGCTGTTTATGTTTATACTTTGTTTTATGTGATGTAAACTGTTTCAATAGTTCAGCCATTACTTATACTTGTTTGTGTGTAAATAAACTCTTGTTTACATTGCCTGTGAAATTTACCAAAACAAGGTTAACAAAAAGTGGGCAAAAACCGTAAAACATGAAAAAGTTTTATCTGTCGCATATGTTTTATTTCCGATTAATCCTGGTAGTTAAAGCTAGAAATCGAAAGATAAAGAGTAGTTCTTTCAAATGAGGAAAAATAATTGTTGCTTTTTTGGGCAATCTAAGAGTTCTGAAGGCACAAAGTTGAGCAATTTTTCTGGAAATTACACTTTTTTTTGCACTCCGTCCCGAATGGGATATAGGACAGTCCATTTGACGTGAATATCACCAGAATTGGGCAAAATTTGAGTATACTATCTTCTGAGAAGTTGTTCTTCACATCCATACCTTGTTCATAGTGAACATGCGACTGGTTCACTAGGTGGCGTAAACGATGCTGCAAAGATTACATATTTACGAAAAAAAATGTATTTCCCGGAAATCTTGACAATGGTTCATTGCACAGCGAAACAGCAAATTAACTTTTGGTTTGTCTCTGAAGCGAACTTGTGTGTCTCTGACTGATTGTGGGTCGCGGAACCCCATTCATTTATTTTGCCCTAAAAATCGAGGTACCGTGATTTCGGGTGAAATTGATCACTTTTCGTAGTTTTTGGCGAATAATTTTTGCATACTGTTCGAAATGGTTAAATTTAATGCTTTAAAACAAGTACGACTATGGATTTCATCAGTCAAAAATTCTACTGCAAATCATTTTATTACAAAAAATATCATTTGAAACAATAAATCAAATATTTTAATTTCGAGGTGAAATTGATCAAACAGTGAAATGTTTTTGTAAGTGCTAAAAATATTTTTTCCTCCTGAATCAACCACCCCGGAATGCGAAAAGATTTGCAAAATTTTGACAAGTTCACTAAATTTTTAATTATTCAAGTTTTTAGCTTAATAAATTTAAAAAACGCCTGAAAGTATGCAATTTCCATAGTAATATGTTATAACTTCCGGAAAGTACAATTTTATACATAAATTTAGATATTTATAGAACTCTTGATGACGAAATCAGAAATCAGAAACATTAATTCAAATATTCATTACTTTTGAGATACAGCTACGGTAACAAAAGTTTTATGGTGTCTTTGAAGTTCGCCTGACAGGCAGTTTCGGAAAATATTGAATTTTATACAAAAATATGTGACTAATTGGCTGTGAAACATGTAAACTCATCATTCAATAACTCTTGAGCCAGATGATGAGCATTTTTTACAAATTGTTTCAAGTTCAAAGCTTTATTTTTAACAAATAAAAATGGCCCTGTCGTCGATCATATTTACCCCACTGATCAATTTCACCCGAACTCACGGTACCGTCGTACGGGGCTTTTTCCAGTAACACATATTGTTTGCCGGATACAAATTCCCTATTTGGAGTACCAAATAGGGTCAGCGTACATAAATTTGGTCAACATCCGAAAGGTCCAGGCTGCTGATCTAGCAACCGATCTGTCGAGTACCATTTAGACCACGCGATACACTTATTCCGGCCTATGTGAAAGAATCAGTATCCAGCAGTCGGTGCTACTCCAACGTAGATTCCGGCACTTAAACTCAACATCTAGCAGGCATGAATTTCACCAAATCCACCAAATGCACTACGTCGTCAATCTCCCTGCTTTCGTGGATTATTCAGAACACTGAATGGTCGGGTATATCATCGACCACATGGAAATAATTCCACGGAAAACACAAACCTCCAACGCACCATCAGCAGCGCGATTGTTTACTATTCGCAATTATTGCTGTTGGGAATCGACTGTAATCTTGACTCTATAGCTTCGCAATTATTTTGCCGTTTTTACAGGTATAGCGTCGCTAGAGTTAGACTATGTTGAAACGATGTTATTTAGACGTATTATAAATGCTTTTTCCATTTCTGTTTCAAACCGAAGCACTTGACTTGTAGAGCTTGGTTGTTCTTATTCAAGAAACATCATGCAGATTACACTGTCGAACAAATATAGAAATACACAAATTTAAAAAATGGAACAAAATTCACGCATTTCTTGCTCTTTCTTGCTTCGTTGCTTTCTAAGTTTAAAAATACTCGAATTTTACTTGATTAATAACACAGCGCAACATTTTTTTGTCTCAAGAGCAAACTTATGTGTCTCCGAAGGATTTTGGGCCGCTGAATCCGAATCCGGGCTCAGATTTGCTCCAACACGTCACAATTTTGAGCTATACCTCAATTTATAGGGCAAAATATGCGATTTTGGGCTTTTTTGACTGCAAGCCATTAAGCTTGGAAATATTTTTTAAGCAATCAAAAGGTTAATTGGTCAATCAACATCTAAACTAACGACTCATGCAAAATATTTCGTTTAACCTAATCAAATTTGATAAATTTATGCATTTTATGTTAGTATGGAAACTTGCATGCAACTTTTGGAGGATGACTTGTATGGGAAATTTCGTACCTATCATAAATCGCTTAAAACTATCAAATTCGATTTGGTAAAACAAAATATTTTGCATGAGTCGTTAATTTGGATGTAAAATGACCAATTAACCTTTTGATTGCTTAAAAAAATATTTGCTTGCTTAATGGCTTGCAGTCAAAAAAGCATAAAATCGCATATTTTGCCTTATAAATTGAGGTATAGCTCAAAATTGTGACGTGTTAGAGCAAATCTAAGCCCAGATTCGGATTCAGCGGCCCAAAATCCTTCGGAGACACATAAGTTTGCTCTTGAGACAGACAAAAAGTTATTTTTTGTTACGCTGTGTAATCAGTATAGTCAAAACCTCAGTTATTGGAAAAAAACGAAAAAATAAATATAGAGTGCAACATTTTGGAACGGCACTGTAAGGCAAATCGAAAAGCTGCCATATTGTTCTCACCGCAATTTGGAAAAAAAATGAACATATAGCCAAAAATACGGCATCATATGATTGATTCAATTTTCATATTTAAATAGAATTCAGTGGCGCATGTACTTTGAATGAGAAAAATCAAATGCTACACAATAAATCCAGAATCACAATAAAAACAGCACTACCCTTCCTGAAAATAAATCAACTCATAAATTTTCGACACTTTGTTTTAGAAAATATCATATATGGTCTTTGCCTATCACCTCTATCACCTGAGAATAGTTTACCAGTTTGTTAAAGTTGTTTTTTTTCTGTCAGTCGCTGTGTAGCATATACATACCGTTTTTATAAGATTACATTTATATTATTAGTTTGTTATAAACAAGGCTCTCGCAAGTTGTATCACAATCTAATTTCCTGATTTGAACCTATGTTATGTTATGTTATGTTATGTTATGTTATGTTATGTTATGTTATGTTATGTTATGTTATGTTATGTTATGTTATGTTATGTTATGTTATGTTATGTTATGTTATATAACAGTTTTTACAAGTCATATACTTAGATGCAGCTTAGTTTCAACTATAGTTGTATTATTTGGGTATTTTTCAGGTATCTTTTGCTGACAAATAACCTTATTATTGCATGACAGCTGAATGGAAATCAATTATTAGTACTATAAGAGTATTGCTGTACATCTTATATAACCTTTAGGATGTTCTATAAGTCGCCATTTTTTGCGCTGTTTTGACTTTTTAAGCATCCCATAAGACGTAAATAATGCAAGAAAAATACAACACAATAAAAACAAAACTTGTATTTTAAACTCTTATATAACAAGTTGTGTTACTTGTGATATTATTGTGTATCGCTTGCAATTCTCCTACGGCACCAACCAGAATTCCGTGCCGGACGATCCTGTGTGGACCATACTATCACGTTCCGTATCATCCTGGAGCAAATCAATAAATTCCAAGAGTCTCTCTATCTGGTGTTCATTGGTTACTAGAAAGCTCTCGACCGTCTCAATCACCAAAACATGTGAGAAGCCCTCAGACGCAAGGGTATCCCTGAGAAAATCATCGACCTCATTGAAGCACAGCACAGGGCATGTTCGTGCAGAGTACTGCATAACGGTGTCTTGTCCGATCCCATCCGAGTCGTTGCTGGAGTAAGGCAAGGATGTATACTATCACCGCTACTGTTCCTCATCGTAATCGACGAGCAAGGTATTTACATATTCTAAGGTAGTCTTAGATGTCAAAACTGACTGAGCGGTCATTATTTTTTCACCGTGAGAAATTCTGAAAACAAATTCTCCGCCTCCTCAAATTCCTTTGAAATTTCGGTTCCTCTGCTTTTCTCCACAAACTAAACGTCATGCTCAACCTTACAATATATAAAAACCTTGATCGATGAGATCCTGGCAAAGTTTTTTGCAAAAGGTTATTGTGATTGAAACAAATTGCAAATGCTCCATAGAAAATCAAAAAGCGCTCCATAAAGAATAAACATATGTTCCATGAAAATGTGAAATGTTGCCATAAATAATTGAATACGCTCCATACTTTATAGAAAACTAGCTGTACCCGGCAAACTTTGTCTTGCCTACTGCGTTTTTTGACGTTTCAAGTCCAAGTTCCCCCGTGCAAAACGTATCGAAAATCCATTTCCAAAAACTTTCTAAATGCTTTTTGCCTCATAAACCTTCCTTGGGTGAAAACTAACAGAACAAAACAAAGACGACCCTAAATGGACGCTCCGTTCGCAAGTTATGCGCGGTCTCACGTATGCCACTGCATTTTTATGTAGATACTAGCTGACCCGGCAAACCTTGTATTGCCCATTTTAATGTTGGCTCTTGCACCATGACACAGTTTTTCTAATGATTTTGTTAATTTTCTTAACTTGTTATACATACGAACATTGCCACCATGAGGACAAATTGAATTGTTCAAAAATCTTGTTGATCATTTCAATCATTAATTAGTTGTATGGTTTCAAAGGGTATGTAAATTCATTTGTATATATATTGGAATGCCAGCCCCAGAAGCACTTTATCTTCCATTTGCTACATTTTCGCCATCCGTTTTGTCTGATTTTTTATGTGAAGGCCCACTCTTTTCATGACAGTGCAAAAGAACAGTCTATTTTAAAAGAAGGAAAAATCTCAGATAAAGAATGCCGTTTGGTTGCTAACCAACTCTTTATCAATGTGATTTAAAGGGACAAATCGGCCATATAGTTAACAGTTCAACTGCCATAACTTTACACAAAAGTGCCACACGAAAGTAAAACCTTCGACAAAAAGAAAATGTAACAGCGTGACTTGAAAGAACAACCTATTACTTGAAGAAGGAAAACCTGTGATGGAGTGAGCATTATAAGCAGCAGGAAGTACAACCTGTGTCACAAAGATGACATGGTGATCATTCTGCCTGTGGATTCAATGAACATTCGGCCTGATGTCCATTAGAGCTATTCTTCATTCGACTCTATGAACTTTGGCCTAATAATCGTCGGCCGTACACTTTTTCCTAGTTATGCAAAAAATTCTATTTCATTTGTATGAGAGCCTCCTCCACCATCTGGAAGGACTCACAATATTACAGACATTTCATGCCTTCAAAAATGTCCACATGCCAAATTTAGCTCTTTTTGCACATATTATGCAGACATTTTTGTTTCATTAGGGTGGTGAGATGCTGCTCCCAGATGAAGGAGGGGTCGCAGACCCTCAACTGTTGAAACGTTCCTTATCTCCAAAATCATTCACATGCCAAATTTTGTTTTATTTACTTGATTATTTATTGAATTATGAGTCATGTTTTATCTGTATGCGAGCCTTTACCTTATCCACCACCATAGAAACATTTCTGGCCTTCAGCTACCTTAACTTTTTTGACTCAGAATAAATTCAAACTTCTATCAGTACATGCATATTACCTGGAATCACACAGTTTGTGTGAAATTGTCTGAATTAATTTAATCTTTTGTCGATCTTTTTTTTTCATGAATACCCATTCCTTCACAGTATAGTAATGCGAAAGAGTTACCTATTTTTAAAAGATGGACAAATCTCAGATGGAATTAGCAGCATAAGTATCAGGAAGTACAACCTGTGTGACGATGCGGGAATGATGATCATTTTGCCTAATGGCATTTTGGTTCAATGATAATTCAGCCTAATGTCCATTCGGGATATTGTTCATTCGGCTGCATGATGTTCTGTCTAATGGAATTTTGCCTTTTAATGGATGGAGGGGAACTCACAATATTTTGGACATTTCCAACCTTCAAAAAACTCCATATGCCAAATTTAGTTGCTTTTGCTTATTTGTTTTTGTTTTGTAACCGTTTGGTTACAAATTATTGGCTTTTGTTTTGTATTTTATGTAGAGTGTCGGATCCTTCACGTTTCTTGTGTAAATACAGTAGGAATATATCACATAAGTGAAAGGGTCAAGTATCACTGTAAATGTGGTGTCTCTACCAATTATGTAACATGTCTGTAGAAATGAGCGGTAACGAAATAGAAAATGGTGGGAAAGGGAGATATTTTGAATTTTAGCGGCCATCGCCTTAAATCGGCAGCTATTACTTACAGTGCTGCCCTTTATAAGGTAGTGGTTACTATATTGCCATCTACTTTTTTTCTGCTTGATAACAACTTATAGTGTAATTATTTTTCGGTTCACTCATACGTGGGATTTCTAACAACGCTGGATCTGTTTTTGGTTCTTGGCTTTAATCACAATTTGGGAGCTGTTTGTTGACTGTACAATGGTAAAATTTGACTGCTTAAAAAATAAGCTCAAACTTACTGTAAAACCGATGATTCTGAAAATATTTTAAGAAATAATCAAATTATAGGTTTTCCACTTTGAAATCTTTTTCCATGCTGTTTTTACCCCAAAGGGACAGTCTGCTGTAAGAATATTGCCACCTATATTTTTGAGTGTTTCTTTTAAACAAAAAATGGTTTTGTACATTTAATCAGTCATATAATCATTTCAGTAATAGCATACGATTAGTTTTATCGACCTTAAAGTGTTAAAGTGCAGTAGTAAAATTCTGTCCAAGAACCCCTAGCAGGAGCTAGGCTGTGCTCTGGGGAAGATTGCTGCTCAGGGCAAATTTGAATATCCTGCACAACAGCTGGATAATGTACCGTCCATCAGGACCTCTTTGTTTAGGTCTCCGTCCAGCACATGGTTAGACCCGCCGAACCGAGAATGGTTCCTACGCCTAACCGTAAATGAGCGTGAGTCCTCATAGGAGGCTAATAGCTCGGGCCGAAGGCACTAAACGTAAGGGAACTTTCCCCTCTCGGCCGTCAAAGGTAGTTAGTTCACGGCCGGCCAATTGCGTCCACGCGGGAAGACGCCTCTTCATCCAGAGGTGGGAGAGTCTTACACTATCATAGACACGCTTCTTACCTCCATAAACCATTATATGCCAAATTTGGTTCCATTTGTTCAATTAGTTATCGAGTTATTTCGAAATTTCTGATACATTTGTATGGGAGCCCTTCTTTTTAGAAAAGGCGGAGCCTTTCCGCCCTCCATTTTAGAGCCAATCCTCAAGCTGAATTTTTCGGTGAAATTAATTTTTAAGAAAATGTCAGCTTTAGGACATGGTTTAGATTCACCTGAACCACGCGTCCGATTGGATTCATCAAGAGAAAAACTATGACGGAAGAATGTGTGAGTTGATTCGAAACGCAACCGAGCAGCTAGACTTCAAAGGTGATGGAAAATTCGAGAATTGTCGGCAATGTGCGGAAACGCACATACCACTTTCCGAAGAATAATAGCCATCTCACAAAGTTTTTAGTTATAAAAAATCTGATTTTTTGTGATATATTATCACAAACCTTGGCTGTTCAGGGTCATCTTATCCTGCTCCTCTTAGATCTTTCTTTCGCTGGTGCGGAGTGTCTGGCACTGGATGTCCTTCATTTGGGCTTTAATTTGGTGCGGTGTCAAGGGAGTAACACGTAGCACCATCCTGCTGTTGGTAGTATCACGATATGCGTATCAAGGTCTATGGATGGGATGAATCAATTCCGCTGCCGGTGACCGTAGTTTGACTTCAGCCGTCGTGGCGGTACGGCTCCTCCATAGGCTTTTGGAAATTTGGTTCGGCGTTTCCTGCAAAAAAAAATGGTTTGGAGCGTACTTGGGTTTTGATTCAGGGGCCAGCTCTTCTCAAAACGCAAATTACCTCTGATAATCGGGTTCTGATGCTGAAATAGCATTGCTCGAGCACTTAGAATGTTGACACTGTTTGTTTAGAACGCTCATTTTGTACTTCCCGGCAAACGTCGTACTGCCTGCCTACTGTGTTTTTTGACATGCAGCTCTATAGGAACGTTCCCCGGAAAGTCATCTGTATGGGAACCCCCCGTTCCCGAGATCGGAGAGGTCTCACACCAAGCTAAGAACCTTCCCCGGCCTCAAACATACCCGCATACAAAATTTCACACCGATCGGTTCAGTAGTTTTCGAATGCATAGCGGTCAGACAGACAGACAGACAGACAGACAGACAGACAGACAGACAGACAGACAGACAGACAGACAGAAATTCATTTTTATATATATAGAAGATAGAAGAAGAAGATAGATATAGATAGATATTCCGGTTAAACATTGAACTCTCTCATTAAAAGTGCTATTTTGTATCAATAACTATTACGAAAATGCTCCATAATACAAAATGCAAATGCTTCATTAAAAATGCAAATGCTCCATAAACAATTTAATTGTACCCATAGTAAATTGAATATTGTTCCATAGAAAAAATAAATTGCTCCATAAAAAATTGAAATAGCACCAAAGAAAAAAGATAAATGCTCCAAAAGTATTATCAAACTGCACCATATAAAATATGATTTGCTCCATAAAGAAATGTAAATTTTCCATTACTTAAAACATTTGTTCAATTCAAGTAGCGCAATGTAAAGAAATTCAGCACTGCCGTAGGCGAATAATTGGACAACGGTGTGTTATTTACAGTGGTTTATTACAGAATAATCCTGACATGTCATTTTGTCAGAGTCATAGCCCAGTGAAGAGAATTGTCAGACAAAAGAGGCACAAAACAAGCAACAAAGAAGGTGCGACGATTACTCTTTATCCCTACTGGTAACAGATAATGATATGATCTCGATTTTTTTTTGTTGCAGACAAAACGGAAGCTAAATTTGTTGCGTACTTTTCAACTAGTGAATAATCAATTATTACCAACCCAATGTCGAAACTGTTTGATGGTAGAGCTTCACCAGAGTTGCAGTGTTTACCGACTCGAAGTTACCGTTCGAAAATCGCAATGCAAGGCTTAAAAATCTCTAAACTCGTGGAGTACGATGTAATTCCCATTATTTTCAAGTTGGGACAAACTTATGTCGCATGGGTTTGTTTGTCGCAACAAATACAGTTTGCGACATTGTCGTTATTGTTGCGTGATGGTTAAATTTTGATTCACTGTCATAGCCTACTTAACCCTCGAGCAGTCGCGTCTTCGGCCACCCTCAGCGACACCGCGCACACGCTTTGTACCACAAGCGAGCTTTTTTCATGGTGCGTGTACTCAGTACTCGACGCGACCGCTCTCGGGATAATTTTAGATTCATTCACCATAACCTACTACACGAATTTACATTATGACAATATGATATCTATGAAGAACTAGCTGTCCCGGCAAACGTCGTTCTGCATGCCTACTGTGTTTGTTTGACATGCAGCTCTGTAGAAAAATGCCCCGCAAAATGGAATTTCAAAATTTTTCGTTTTCGGTGCGTTCCCGGTCGATTTTTCCAATTATGTTTTCATATGAATACGTCGGAGCACTGCTGGAACGAAACACTGAAAGAATGGTGTAGATCCGTTGGCCCGTTCCTGAGCCTATTCGTGACATACAAACACCATTCCATTTTTATTTATATGGATTTTCAATTTTTCGTGGAACAATTCATATTTTATATGGTGCAGTTTGATAATACTTATACTGATACTGATTGATTGATTGATTGATTGATTTGCCTTTATTTCAGAGACTTTCAGCCCTTGGCTGGTTCATCTTTCAGCTTATGGGTGCAATAAATAGGCTGCCGAACCAAATCGTGGGTTGCTGTGGCAGCCCATTACCATGGAGCACCTAAATGACTTCGAACTGGCTGATGATGACGTTGCTCTCTTAGTCCAACGGCGCTCTGATATGCCAGAGCAAGCTTGATGATTTTGCCGATCGCTCCTCAACGGCAGGTCTTACCATCAACGTCAACAAGACCAAATCGTTGGATGTAAACCCCTCCAGCTTCACGGTAGCTGAGCAAGTAGTGGAGAATGTTGAATTTTTTAAAATATCTTTGTAACTAAATGGCGGCCGATGATTGATATAAGTGATTAAAAAGGCGAGGGCTACCTTTGCGAGTTGTAGAAATGTATGAAAAAAAAATCAGACTCACCAAATCTGTGCTGCTTTACGCCAGTGAAACTTGGTGTGTATCAGTGGAGAACACTCAACGGCTGCAGGTCTTCATCAATAGATGCCTGCGGAATATAATTCGTGTATGGTGGCCTCACAATTGGATCTCCAATGTGAAGTTCCATCATCGATGTCATCAAAAGCCGATAACGACAAAAATTCGGAAGCGGAAGTGGAGGTGGGTCGGCCACACTCTACGCAGGGGCGGAAATGCAATCTGCAAGCAAGCGTTAGATTGGAATCCAACAGGACATCGCAGCAGAGGCAGACCCAGAGGTTCATGGCGGCGCAGCCTCAACGACGAAATCAAGAAAGTCGACAGCAATTTGACCTGGCCACAGGTCAAGGCGATCGCTGGCAATCGCCCAGGATGAAGATCTTTTAATTCGGCCCTCTGCACCACCGTGGATGCTCAGGACTGAAAGTAAGTAAGTAAATTTGACTATTCTGCATTTGTATATCGTTTGGCAAGTATGATGATACTCAATGCCGAAGGAAGTCAAGGAAATTTCCTTTACCTGGACCGACCGGGACTCGAATTCGTCACCCTCAGCATGGTCGTGCTGAGTACCCACTCCTTTACTGCGTAAGCATTAGATCCCAGCAGCATACTGAATGATGCTTGGGTAAAGCACACATCGTCTATAAACTGGATAAAATACCATGCCAAATATCCACGCTATGACACATTCAAACAATTAAACCTGCTTACCTTATACCTACCACCGAACAATTTGGGTACATTAGCCTTCAAAGGTTAATTATTCCATCAGATTTGAACATTTAGGTAAACGTAAAAAAAAGGTAGGAAATGACAAATGCACAAATAGCGGATTACAATACGATGCATTTTGTTTTTTTTTAGTTCAACTAATTGGCATGCCATTAAAGTGGTTACGAGTGGTCATTAGTAATCTTACTCTCCTAAATTTATCCTATGCGGAAACAGTCGATTACGTTACCAATTGATACCGTTCAATTGCAACAAAACTTACAGAGCTTCAATCCTCTGCTTTGAGTAGCATAAAAATGGAAGCACTATGCTTAGGCGACGGTGCTTAAAATTAGCGTTACACTATTTTTCGAAGCATCATATCTTCTTCGTTTTATACCTAAATGTAAAAATTTTTATATTGCCGAAAACCTTGGGGCCTCAGCTTTCATAATAATTTCTCATACATAGTCGTAGCGAGGAAAAACGATAAAAAGGGGCTCTGCAAAGGGAGGCACCTCCTTAAAAACAGCGTTACACTATTTTAAATGCTTATATCTCTGCTGATATTCCATATAATTACAATTTTCTTCCACCATTGGAAACCGCCAACACTCCCCTTTCTAGAAAAAATATCGAACATAGTCGTAGCAAGGATAAGGGCAAATGGGGGGCACCCCATTTATGTGTTCGCCAAACATATAAAAATTTATATCAGCCCCGTTTTTCAAGCAAATCATGATTTTCTTGCACGGTTACAATCTTCAGGTGAGGTACTTCCAAGAAAAATTGCAAATCATGGGCGGAGCCAGGAAAAACAGTAATAATGGGCAATTCTTCCAAAATCGTCCAAAAATTTCAAAAAATCATAACTTGATTATAAAGTAACAAATAATCAATTTTATAGCGCCATCTAGAAGCTGAGAAACTTGCATTATCGAGAAAAATATTACACATAGGCGTAGCCAGTGATATGGGCTCACAAGGGGCAGAGAAATTCTCAAATCACTACACATAATCAATATTCCATTCTAATTTCTCAGCCATCAAATCAAAAATTATTCTTTCTTTATTACCTTTGCTAGACACCAGAACCCACCTTGCAAGTATTAGGCATAGTCGTAGCAAGGAAATAATGAAGGATGGGAGGTGGTGAGAAAGGTGACTTTAAATATTTTTCGAAAGACGCCGCTTTGCAGGTTAATCCTCATTAAGAGTAAAGTCAGATGAGGTATAAATAAATAAACAAATAAACAAATAAACAAATAAACAAATAAACAAATAATGGCTTTCTTCCACGATAAGCATTTTGAGACGATGTACTATATAAGAAAAATAATACAACACATAGGCGGAGCTAGAAATAATAGTAATAAGGGGCAGCTTCTAGAAAAGTGCGGACACAACTCTCAAGAAATTCTCAACTTTCGTTCACAAATAAAAAGTTATGAATTTCGCTTTATGAGGAAAATTTCACACATGGTTGTAGCCACGATACCTAAAAAAATAATGGATTAGTTTTTTTCCTTTCGAGGTTAAGAAAGTACATAAATGATAATACACAATTGAATGAATTCATTATTAAAATTTATCCTTTGAAAGAATTTCAGAATAAAATTCTAATGGAATCCTCAAAGCATTCCCAAAACTATTCTTGAATGGTATTCTCAGAGAAACTCATACAGAAACTCTTGTAGGAATAAATTGCCAATGAAATCCGTGGATAAAATTCTGGAGGAATCACTAAAAGAATTCTCCAAAAAACCCATTACAAAATTCCACTAGGAATCCCTGGAGAAATTGCTCAAATAATCTTAAAAGAGTTACTTGATGGGATCTCCGTAAGAATTCTCGATGGTATCCTAGGAACACTTTGGGAAGGAGGATCCCTTAAGAATCTCTCGAACAATTTAAGAAGGATTTTTTTTTATAAATGTCCCATGAATTGATGGAGAGATTTCTCAAAGACTACCTGGAAGAATTCCTCAAGGATTCTTTGGTGGTATCCCCCAACGAGTACCTCAAGAAATTCACTGGGGTATTTCAGGGAAAATGGCCTATGCAATGCCCACAGGAACATCAGTAGGTCGGCTCCAGATGCACGTTCTCCTTCCAGAAATATACAATAAGATAAATGAGGGGGTTAGAAGCAAAGGGGTGTAAGTGACAAAAACCCACTTTCGAGTAAATGAGGTTTAAAGTTTTTCACCAATGTTTCATCCCATACAAAATGTATGGAGTATCAAAATCGACCCAATTTTCTACGATTTATTGTATGCTCAGCTCAAAATCGACAAAATGGTCACTTACACCTATTTAATTCTGGGCCCCTAAATAGAAATGTGACCAATTCAATTATTGGGTGTATTCCTGAATGAATCTCTGAAAAAAATCCCTTGGTCAATTCCTTAGGGCATATGGAAAAAATCATTGAAGAATCTCTGAAGAAATTCACGATGAACGCCCAATAGAACTCATATAAAAGATCCTCAAGGAATCTCTGGAGTAAGTCTGCAATGTATCCTTTGAATCCTAGGGGCAAATTTTCCAAGGATCTCTCAAGTTCCAGAAAAGATTGTCTAAAAATGCTTCAACAAATCTCTGCATAATTTCTTGTTGGAATAATTGAAAAAACTACCGATAGAATTTCTGTATAAATCTCTGGTAACATTCATAACGACACCCTTAAGAATTTCTTCTAGGATTCACTGGAGGTAGAATTCAAAAATACCAAAATAATTTCCAGAATAGGTTTTTTTTTAGTTTGTTTTTGTTTGTAAATTTCAACTGATGCTAATTCTTCGGAATATGATGGAATCATTGGGTGAATTCCGTAATAAAGTATCTCGATATGTTCCTCAAAAAATCCCTGTAGACATGTCTAATGATTTTCTAAATCAGTACACCGAAAAAAAATGCCTGAATGACTTCCCAAGTAAAAGTCTCTAGAGGTATCCTCAATACATGAAAAAAAAATCGGTGAAATACCTTGAAGTTGTTGAGCATACAAAAATACACAATTATGCTGAACAGTGCAACATTCTATCTCGTTAAATTAAGAAGTTATTAAATAATTTCTTTTTTTGATAATTATTTGTTTATTCACCATAACACATATAGTATACACTTGCATACAAAAGTTCAAGCCATTTTCATAAAGTAGAAATATATTTGTTTCATTATTTGAAACAGTTCTCTGCGCCATTTTGCGCCGAAACCAGTTAGACGAGTTCAAAGTTACCCTATAAAAATCAGTGATTTGGAAAAAAAACTTTGTTATTTCAAAAGCTAGCGTTTTTCGATATTCAGCAAAAACATGTATTTTTACATTTCAAACAACTTTGTAGAAGACGAAAAAAAATGTAAAAAAATCCCGTTAAAAAGTTATGATGATATATATGATTTCTAGGGGTCATGCACATACAACGCAATATATCACGTAAAGTATGAGTTTTAGCATTATGACGGCTTTGAAAAAGTTGTTCAAAATTGCATTTTGCACAACTTTGCCGAAGACTTCAAACGTGTATCTGCATTTTTGGAAAACATCTCACTTATAGGTGGATTGATCATCCCACTCTTCATGTCAAAAGATGCACTTTGTCTTATGTAGAAACTTCTCCGAAGAAACTATCGCAAAAATCAACGGTTGAAAAGTTATTAAAAAAGCGCACGAAATCGGCAAAATAAAACACTATGCATTGGTGGATTTCCATCTAACATCCCTGTTTTAATTCTTATGAAATCTCTGAAATAGATTATCAAATTTCCGTTCGACTTTAACCTTCCGTAACCATCCCCCTAAGAAGAATTCGAAAAAACACTCTTTTCGCTAAAACTTTTTTTGTTTTTCAATATTTTTCAATCAAATTTTAACACAAGAAGTACATATCCCTCAAATTAAGTGATTTGCTAGGGGTTTTTGGAATGGACACCTGGTTCCGGAGTTATTTCGGAATCAAAAGGGGTCATTGGAATTGTCCATATTGGGAAAAGTGAATTTTCGATAAGGGAAAAGTTTAGTTTTCAGATGTAAGTGAACTAGAATGTTAGAAAAGTATGTCTGAAAGTTCATCCCGGTCACTAAGCGCCTTGGAACCAGTTTTACGGATGTTCCGAGGAACTGGTTCTGTGTTCAATTTTTGAATATTATTCAGTACTAACATACGACACTTCAAACTTCGTCATTTTTCATGGTACATCATTCTGAGCTATTTTTTTACATCATTCTGAGCTATTGATATTCGAAATACTTTTGGCCATTTTGGAACCAATTTGCGGACTTCACGGGAATCAGTGCCGGTGGTTCCGCGGTCCATTTTTCGAAGATGAATAAACACCATCATGCGACATATCAAGCTTCATGATTTTGAAACTCATAGCATATGAATACATTTGGCCATTTTGGCATCCGTTTACCGATTTTCCGGAATCAAGTTTCAGGGCCAAGTTTTTAAGATGGTTCAATACTGTCATGCGTCTCTTTATACATCGGCTTTTAAAATACACTATACTGTTGTATGGGATTCCTCCTGGCATTCTTGCTGGATTCTGTCGAACAATCTTCCTACAATTCCTTCAAAAAATTCTCCTGCGATTCCTTCAGGGACTCCTCCATGGACATCTCCAGAGTACCTCTACCGATTCCTCCCAGGGTGTCCATAGGCATTCCTCTTGGCATATATTCAAGGAATTTCATTTAGCATTCCTCCAGCCATTTCTGATGGGATTTCAGAGACATATTATCTCCCGAAATTCTTGTTCTACAGATTTCAGAATCCTTGAATGATTGCCTTGAATCATCCCAGCAAGAGATTTTTGGAAGAAATCCTAGAGGAAATTCTTAGGAGAATCCCTAGAATAATGCCGGGAGGTATTAAAGTAAGAATTTCTGGAGGAGTCCTGGTAGGAATTGATGAAAAAAACCACAGCAGGCAGGGATGGGAACACTCACTTTTAAATATTTACACTCACTTGCCATTTTCTCAACTCAGAAGCGTGCAATCAAGAAACGATGTATGGGCGACTTCTGCCTTGTGGTTTTGTCTTAAAGTTTCCCGAATAGAGTAGGGGTCGCACACGAATACCAAAGCCGTGACAGAGTAATGAAAGCAACTCTCCACGAGGTGAGTGTAATTTACGTTCACCTCGTGGAGAGTTGTCTTCGCAGCTCCCTCACGATTTCGGCGTGCGTGTTCGACCCCTACTCTATTCGGCAAAGTTTTAGATAAAACCACGAGGCAAAAGTCGTCCATACATCGTTTCTTGATTGCACGCTTATGAGCTGAGAAAACAGAAAGTGAGTGTAACTCTTTGTATGTGAGTGTTCCCATCCTTGACAGCAGGAATTGCTTGTGGAATCCAGCTGGAATTGCTTGAGGAAGGCCAAGAGGAGTTCCTGAAGGAATGCCGTGAGAAATTTATGGGGAAATCTTTGGATAAAATCTTCAGGATAAAACATTCTGGAGGAATCACCGGATGAACTTCTGGAGGAATCTAATGAAAAATCTCTGTTAGAAATCTCAAAAGGGTTCTAGAATTTCTAGATTCTAGTATTTTTAACAGAAGTCCTATTCAGGAATTTCTAAAGAAACCCCATCAGGAATGTCTGGAGATTCAAAAGAAAAATTTCGCGAGGAAATACCTAGAGAAATACCTCGAGAAGTCCCTGAAAGAACCGGTAGAGTATTCTGAAGGAATCCACAGAGAAGACCCTGATGGAACACTGGAGAAATTTCTGAAAAAAATCTCAGAAAGATTTCCCGGAAAAAAATCCAGCAAGAATGCCAAGATAAATGCCTAAAGCAATTACTAAAATCATTCCTGGAGGTATGGTAGTTAGAATATCTGGAGGAGGAATTGCTGGAATAAGGAGTGTATCGGAAAGTAGTTGAAAATGTTCAGGATGCTCTATCTCGAAGCTGGGTTGGTCTTTTCATTTCGGTTCTTCTATAAAATCTTCACATTATAGTCAAGTTTAGAACAGCTTGCAAAAATTTGGAAAATGTTTAGTATTATTGAAAATATGATTAAATGAACACGCCTCATAAAATAAAAATCTGCACAAAATGCAATTATGTTAAGATTTTTCAACATTTCAAAAATCTGTAGCGAATAAAATTTGTACGATAAAAAATCTGGAAAATATTGATGCTTGTTAACAATTATGTACACATAACATATCATTCAACACCGACTTTCAAAATTCATATTTTTGAAAGAAAAATCTCTTATATGTACAAAATGGTCCACTCCAAAAAAACGTCTCTTTTTTGGTCAAACTTTGAAGTCCTGCTTTTAATATCTTAAAAGGTTATAAAATTCTATTTTTTGCTCTAACTTACTCGTCCATAAATTAAAAAACATACCCTATTTAAAAAAAATGCGAATTTTTCATTTTATGTATTTTTTATTTGCGTAAACATGATTTGGAGGAGCATAGAAAAAAGGGGTTCCTCAAAAATGGCCTTTTTCATTTTTAAGAATTGCGCTTAAATGCAGTGAAGATTTTTCTTGAAAAAAATAATTTGCCCATATCATGAGGATTCTGGAGCTTATTATATTTGCTCAAAAAAGTAAACAATTTTCTAACATTATCGATTTTTTTTCACAATTTCAATTTTTTAGAAGGTGTGCAAAAATTTAAAAACATGCGTTCAGTAAACTAGGTTAAAAACCCAGTTAAAAGAATAATTTCAGAAAATCATAAAAGCCTTTTCTTTTTTCAAGGATTTATACAGTATCTCTAAAAAATAAAATTACTTAAAAGTTGTATTAAACTATTTTTGAGGCAATTGTAAACATTTTCAACTACTTTACGATACACTCCTTAATCACAGAAGGAGTTAATTGAGAAATCTTCAAAGGAAGGCCAAGAGGAGTTTCAGCAGAAATTCCATAATGAATTTGTGGAGGAATTTTTAGATAAAATCTCTGGACGATTTCCTGAATGAGCCCTTGAAGAAATCCCTAGAAAAACAACTGAAGGAATTTTTAGAAGAATTCGAGGAAGATTGCCCGGAAGGATCGCAGCAAGAAAGCCAGGAAAAGCTCTAGAGGAATCCCTAGCAGAACTTCTGAAGGACCACAGTTAGAATTTCTGGAGGAGTCTTAGCAAGAATAGCTGGAAGAACCACAGGAATAGTGCGTGAGGAACCCCAGCTGGAATTTCTGGAGGAATCCCATGACAAATAACTGGAGGAATCCCTGGATAAAATCTTTGAAGGAATTCGTAGATGATTCTCCAGGAGAACTTAGAATGTCCGAAATATTGCAATGCTTAATCCCAGCAAAAAAATCTGAAGAAATCTCACGAAAATCGCTTGAAGAACTCCTGGTGGTATAACAGTAATTGCTGGAGGACTCCTAGGGGGAATTGCTGGTAAAACCACAGTAGCAATTGCTTGACGGATCCCAGCTGAAATCTCTGGATTCAATCTCTGAAGATGTTTCTGGAGAAATCACTGGAGGTACTTCTGAGACAATCCATGGAATACTGCCTTAAATGATCCCACCAAGAGCTTTTGAAGAAATTTCTGAAGGAACTCCTAGAACTCCAGGAAATTTCATAGAAGGTATTTCTAGAGAAAACCTAGTAGGAATTGCTGGAAGAGCTTTTAAGAGGTTTTTAAGAGTATTTTTTTTAATATAATCTTTTTTTTATTTTTTATGAAAACGGTTTTCCTCCATAGGAGCAATTTAAGTGGTTGCCCCTTACTACAGTCGAACCTCCATGAGTCGATGTTCCTTGACTCGATATCGACTCATGGAGGTAAATTTTTCCATACTGAAAAATAATTTCTGGGTTACTATGATGGTCCCGCTAAAAAGCTTCCCAAAGGATTTTTGTTCCACTACTCGATATTTCCTTGAGTCGATGGTCCCTTCAATATCGACTCATGGAGGTTTTACTGTACTAATTTCCAATCTTCGTTTAATTTTTGCGTTATTTTTGAACTTTTTTACCAAAAGCCTATTTGCAGTTTAGTAGGAAAACATGGGCCTATCTTCATGCATAGGAAATTCATTGCCTGTATTTCCTAAGAAACCGTTTTTTCTTTGGTCGCAGTATGCAGTTGTTAAGAAATGATTCAAATGATATTCTCTGTTGGAAGTTTCTACCAGTATTCACCAAGAAATATCTTGAGCGATTCCTGTTGAACACGAAATTGGGCTTAAGAATTTGTGGAAGAAATGAAATGGTTTGGGGAACACCCAAAACTTGCTCCCCTTCCCATTTTTTGAAGATCATTTCCAATTTATTAATTGAAAAATAAATAGAGAATGTTAGTAGACTAATTTTAAAATTAAATGTTCCTTATGAACCCATGTTACTGGCTACGACTATGTGTAATTTATTCCCCAAGATTCCCAACATTTTATTTGTGAAGGAAAATTAGAATTTGTTGAGCTATGGCTTTCTAAAATTTTGTGTATACTTTTCTAGAAACTGCCCCTTATTACTATTATTTCTAGCTCCGCCTATGCGTTGTATTATTTTTCTTATATAGTACATCGTCTCAAGATGCTTATCGTGGAAGAAAGCCATTATTTACCTGCAAAGCGGCGTCTTTCGAAAAATATTTAAAGTCACCTTTCTCACCACCCCCCAACCTTCATTATTTCCTTGCTACGATTATGCCTAATACTTGCAAGGTGGGTTTTGGTGTCTTACAAGGGTAATAAAGAAAGAATAATTTTTGATTTGATGGCTGAGAAATTAGAATGGAATATTGATTATGTGTAGTGATTTGAGAATTTCTCTGCCCCTTGTGAGCCCATATCACTGGCTACGCCTATGTGTAATATTTTTCTCGATAATGCAAGTTTCTCAGCTTCTAGATGGCGCTATAAAATTGATTATTTGTTACTTTATAATCAAGTTATGATTTTTTGAAATTTTTGGACGATTTTGGAAGAATTGCCCATTATTACTGTTTTTCCTGGCTCCGCCCATGATTTGCAATTTTTCTTGGAAGTACCTCACCTGAAGATTGTAACCGTGCAAGAAAATCATGATTTGCTTGAAAAACGGGGCTGATATAAATTTTTATATGTTTGGCGAACACATAAATGGGGTGCCCCCCATTTGCCCTTATCCTTGCAACGACTTTGTTCGATATTTTTTCTAGAAAGGGGAGTGTTGGCGGTTTCCAATGGTGGAAGAAAATTGTAATTATATGGAATATCAGCAGAGATATAAGCATTTAAAATAGCGTATCGCTGTTTTTAAGGAGGTGCCTCCCTTTGCAGAGCCCCTTTTTATCGTTTTTCCTCGCTACGACTATGTATGAGAAATTATTATGAAGGCTGAGGCCCCAAGGTTTTCGGCAATATAAAAATTTTTACATTTAGGTATAAAACGAAGAAGTTGGCCACCTTTCTGCATCGGCTAATAGTCAGGATCTGGGAAACCGAACAGCTACCGGAGGAGTGGAAGGAAGGGGTAATCTGCCCCATTCACAAGAAAGGCGACCATTTGGAATGTGAGAACTTCAGGGCGATCACTATTTTGAATGCTGCCTACAAAGTGCTATCCCAGATCATCTTCCGTCGTCTGTCACCTAAAACAAATGAGTTCGTGGGAAGTTATCAAGCCGGCTTCATCGACGGCCGGTCGACAACGGACCAGATCTTTACCGTACGGCAAATCCTCCAGAAATGCCGTGAATACCAGGTCCCAACGCACCACCTGTTCATCGACTTCAAAGCGGCATACGATAGTATCGACCGCGCAGAGCTATGGAGAATCATGGACGAAAACGGCTTTCCTGGGAAGCTGACTAGACTGATTAAAGCAACGATGGACGGTGTGCAAAACTGCGTAAGGGTTTCGGGTGAACTATCCAGTTCATTCGTATCTCGCCGGGGACTGCGACAAGGTGACGGACTCTCATGTCTACTCTTCAACATCGCGCTGGAAGGTGTGATGCGACGAGCCGGGCTCAACAGCCGGGGAACGATTTTCACAAAATCCGGTCAATTTGTGTGCTTTGCGGACGACATGGACATTATCGCTAGAACATTTGGAACGGTGGCAGAACTGTACACCCGCCTGAAACGCGAAGCAGCAAAGGTCGGACTGGTGGTGAATGCCTCAAAAACAAAGTACATGCTGGTAGGCGGAACCGAACACGACCGGATCCGTCTGGGTAGTAATGTTACGATAGACGGGGATACTTTCGAGGTGGTGGAGGAATTCGTCTACCTCGGATCCTTACTGACGGCTGACAACAACGTGAGCCGTGAAATTCGGAGGCGCATCATCAGCGGAAGTCGGTCCTACTACGGGCTCCAGAAGAAACTGCGGTCGAAAAAGATTCACCCACGCACCAAATGCACCATGTACAAAACGTTAATAAGACCGGTAATCCTCTACGGGCACGAGACATGGACCATGCTCGAGGAGGACCTACAAGCACTCGGAGTTTTCGAGCGACGCGTGCTAAGAACGATCTTCGGCGGTGTGCAGGAGAACGGTGTGTGGCGGAGAAGGATGAACCACGAGCTCGCTGCACTTTACGGCGAACCCAGCATCCAGAAGGTGGCCAAAGCCGGAAGGATACGGTGGGCAGGGCATGTTGCAAGAATGCCGGACAACAACCCTGCAAAGCTGGTGTTTGCAACGGATCCGGTTGGCACAAGAAGGCGTGGAGCGCAGAGAGCACGATGGGCGGACCAGGTGGAGCGTGACTTGGCGAGCATTGGGCGTGACCGAGGATGGAGAGCGGCAGCCACAAACCGAGTATTGTGGCGTACTATTGTTGATTATGTCTTGTCTTAATGATGTGGAACAAATAAATGTATGTAATATGTATGTATAAAACGAAGAAGATATGATTTTTCTAAAAATTAGTGTAACGGTGTTTTGTAGGCACCGTCTTCTGAGGCTATTTTTTTAGCACCGCCGCCTGAGAGTTAACATTTATTTACGTTTTTGAAATTTCCGATAGTTATTTTTCTCACGTACTAGATAACCCGTATGATTATCATACAGAACTGTACGACCTTCCTTAAACGATTCCTAGAAAAAACGGCCATACGATCACTTTCAACAAGAGCACTAGGTAAAACCTTCTATGGACACAACCGTTTAGCATGATTACCCATTGACTCACCTTGCCGGAGTGCTCCATTAATCTTTTCAACTGCTGCTGCTGACCCGTGCTGAAAACCGTTGGGCAAATTGAAATTAGAGCTGACATGAAAAAGGTAATCGATGGTAACACCAACAATCATTTCCGTATCCACCCGGACCCGAGTGTGCAAGAACTTCAATGGGCCATGCAGCCCGAATGGACCCCCTATTCAAGAACTATTAGCGATGGTGGATTGGACGCCGAAGAGCTACTTTACCTCCCGGATAATTGAACTGTCACGTTTTTGGTTTCATGTCGATCAATCCACGGTGTGTCTGGTAGAACAAATTTATTACAAAAAAATGGGCATCGCTAATTTTTACGCTACGTGAAAGTTGACGCTACCAGCTTTCATTCAAGCCCAACATCGAAATATTCCATCGGGGGAACTTTTTCATACAAAAATTGGGTATGTTTGTTAAGTAGAAATAGGGATTAATTTGGAACCGTGCATTTTGCATGGGGAAAAACAGTAGTCTGAAAAAGTTGTTCGGGATCCCTCGGTGGATTTTTTTGAGGGACCCTGCAAATGAAAGCTGAAAGCCTCTATTTTTGAATAGCGAAAAAATTGACGATGCCTATTTTTTTGTTATAAACTTTTCCCATACACACGCCGTGAATCACTTGCCAGGTTATTCACAAGAGCGGTGGGCGCACACATTGCCAAGCACGTGAGTTCAAGCTCGCGCGCACCCGCGTTCTGAATGACGAGATATTTATCTTCCAATCTATACTTAAATATTAAAGGAGAGCGATTGCTCGGCGAATATGATTTGTTTTCGATTAGCAAACAATAACAATCATTATGGTGATTGGCAATTAGTGGGGAAGTCAGTCAATTTGAGTGTATGTTTTCGGAAAGAAACGCATTGTTCTCTGAACCTCGACCGATCAGCGAAATTCGGACATATTTTGACATCTAAATCACCATTGTTGACCTCCCCTGTAAAACGTGATCGCAACAGAGCGCACTTGTCGGTTTAACTTAATAGGAAAGGAACATATTTTGACTGAAGTGTCTGCAGTATACCAAAGTAATGAAACCTTGTTGGTTTGACAGGTCTACCGCTCGACAAAGCCAAACGATCTCTACTCCCACCCCCACCGGGAACTCTAAACTCAACAGGTCGTCGTACTTGATATTCCATATCACCGGACCCAGGATGGACCTTGCGGTACCCCTTACCTTACCTTACCGATCAGGTTAAGGCCGGGGTGGCCTCTGCTGTACATAGTAGCCGTTTCCATTCCACTTGGTCCATGGCTGTTTGTCTCCAGTTCCGCACTCTGCGTAGGGTCCGCAGATCGTCCTCCATTTGGTCGACCCACCTAGAACGCTGCGCTCTATGTCGTCTTGTACCGGTCGGATGACTCTCGAGAACATTTAGTCGGGTTGTTATCCGACATCCTGATGACGTGACCCGTAGCCTAACGATTTTCGCGGTGTGGACGATGGTTGGTTCTCTCAGCAGCTGATACAGCTCGTGGTTCATTCGCCTTCTCCAAGTCCCGTCTTCATCTGCACTCCGCCGTAGATGGTACGCAACACCTTCCGTTCGAAAACTCCAAGGGCACGTTGATCCTCTGCGGGACTCCTAAGGTTATGAAAAAACCCGGATTAATCCACCTAGTGGTGATAGTGCCTTTCTCGTCGAATATGTACTCATGATCTTTCCGTCGACGTAAGCATCCTGAATCCTATAAATACTTTATTTATAAAAGCAAGAATTTCATCCAAGCCATCATCGAGTTGGGAAACTTTTTGATGGCATATATTCCCAACGTTATGTTATGTATAGGCAGAGCTGAAAAATATCAGACCTCTTAGTTGACTGCGTGATCATCCTTACTATTACTGGAGGCCGATCAATACCTAGACGATAATAACAAGCTAATATATAATTTATTTCACAATCAAAAATCACTTTACAATCTTCGATAAACTTTTTCCTGCACACTTTACTGGTTACTAGATTCAAGAAATTTGACCAGAAAATGGAAGCAAGTGAAAATTTTCATACTGAATCCAATTCAAATTTGAACCATATCACAGAGCGCGAGGAGCAACCAGTCGGTTCAAAATTTTGCGCAGTAATTTTAGACGCAAAAGGGGATTGCAAAATTTTGTTAGCGGCTTATGCAAATAATTTCAATTTACCCATGCAACCCCCATTCTACTGTATATTTACACCTCAGGAATTTGAAAAGGTGTGATTTGATGAGCCTGCTTCAGTTTTGTCAAGATTTTGTTCTCTTACACATATTAATCGCTTGCATTGACTATTTTCACTGTTTTCACCATTTAATATGAGATACCTAGAACCGGTTCCAAGATTGTACCTATTGTCTCAAATATGGTCTGAGACTAGTTTCTTGCTAACTGTTCAACAGATTTTCTGTAAAGCTGAAAATTGATGTGCATGCATGAATTTGATTCATTTTGCATTTTGGTCATTCTGGCGGAACATACGCAACGGGTTCTAGAACACTACTAATAGTCTGTAATGTGATCTGTGACTATTTTCTTGTCAAACGTTCATCAGGTTATCGAAAAAGCCGTGGTTTGATGTGAACTGGTTCTGGAACACTACCGGTAGTATCTGATGTGATCAAAGGCTGTGTTCTTGCAAACCGTTCATCAGGTAATCGGAAAAGCCGCGATTTAATGTGTCGCATGCATGGGTCTGGCTCCCATATGCATTTGACCACTTCCAGCGGGACATCCGGAACCGGTTCCGGAATATTGCTGGTTGTACCAAATATTGTCTGGAACCATTTTCTTGCTAACCGTACATCAAGTTACTGAAGAATAGACATCTATTCAGTTTGAGGGGTGTTTATTCAATGTCATTGGTTTACAAAATATCTCTTGTCTACCCTAAGTCATTGTCTACTATGATTGTACTACTTTATTACTACATTTCGACCATCCTGATCAACCGATGTCGTCATCGGTATTTTCGCAATTTAAATTTTGATCTATTAAATTATTGGAAGATAACCACAGTTTCATATCACCAGGCGAACACACTGAGTGAAAGGGAATGCTTGATGCTTGATGCTTGAAAACCTTCAATATCAGATACTACATAACGATCATTTGGTAAAACTTTTTGGATAACATACGGACCCTTGAATTTCTCTGACAATTTTGATGCCGAAATTAATTTAATAACTACAAAATCTCCTTCTTTATAATCAGTTACACTTTTACGCTTCTTATCAGTTGCCGATTTATTGTAGTTTTGGTTTTTCTGTATCATTTCTTTGGCTTTGTTACGCTCGGATGGCAAATCAATTCGATTATTATTCAGTTGGTAATTATTTAAAAATACTTCCATATTATGATCTACTACATTCAAATTTCGTTGCATTGTTCCAAACAATAACACGCTCGGATAATTTTTAATGGTTCTATTATATGTATTATTGAATATGTATTCCAATTTGTTCAATAACTGATTCCATTTTAAACCAGTATCGTTAATTAACTTTGAAAGCATTGGAGTTAATGTTCTATTCACACGTTCTGCTTGTCCATTTGCTTCTGGAGTGTATGCTGCAGTCTTTACATGTTCAATATAATTGTTTTTCATATAATTCTCAAATTCAACTGAAAAAAAAAACAAGACCCTCTGTCAGAAATAATTCTTAGTGGTTTACTGTAACAACTCATATAATTCGACAGATGCCTTACAACTTCATCTGTATTTGTAGTCTTCGTTGGGTAAAACTTTACAAACTTTGTAAAAGCATCTATCACTACTAAAATGTGCTTAAAACCTCCACGAGAAGGTAGTTGTATCGGACCATAGTGGTCTATATGAATTGTGTTAAAAGGTTCATTTCCTTTATCTATATTTTTCAGAAATCCTTCTCTTTTTCCTTCCTTTGGACTGTAAAAGATGCAACTTAAGCAATTCAATATATATTTTTTGACAATTTTCTTCATGTTCGAGAACCAATAATGCTTTTTGATTTCTACAATAGTTTTATCTATGCCAATATGTTCATTATTATCATGACAAATCCTAATTATATTGTCGATCATTAATTTTGGTATAACCAATAATACTTTATCATCACATTTTCTAAAAAGAATTCCATTTCTTAACTCAAAATTCGGAAACGTGTAGTTTTCAAGATGTTCCTTTATATTTTTCAACTTATCATCTTGCTCTTGAGCCAATATCACATTTCTTTCAATATCTTCCGTATTTAACAAATTAATATCTTTTATTTCAACATCAAGTGGTGCCACATTTGTACTGGACATATTTTGTCTACTCAAAGCATCTACATGCCTCATTCTAGCTTCATCCCTATATTCCAAAGTGTAGTTGTAGTTTTCTAAAAATAAAGACCATCTACTAATTTTGGGGTTGATTTCTTTCTTAACCAAGGTTTGTGCTAAAGCATTACAATCTGTAAAAATTTTGAAATTCATTCCTGACAAATAAACATGAAAACGTTTTATTGCATATACAACAGTAAGCGTTTCTTGTTCAAAACTATGTAATTTTGACTCAAACCTGTCTGTATTTTTGCTAAAGTAACTAACTGGATGGAATTTGTTGTCTGCTTGTTTTTGCAACAATATTGCTCCAAATCCATACGAACTTGCATCACAATGAAGCTGAGTTTCGGCATTTGGATTGTAAATACGCAGAACTGGTGCTGACATTAACTTTTCTTTCAGTGTTTGGAAAGCGTCATGTTGTTCATTACCAAAATTAAATACTGAGTCTTTTTTCAATAAAGTATACAACGGTCTTGCAATAGTAGCAAAATTTTTTATGAACTTTCGAAAATAACTTGTTAATCCTATGATTCTTTGAACTTCTTTGACATTTTTTGGAATAGGAAAATTCGAAATTGCCTCAATGTGAGATTTATTCGGACGCCTACCATATTCATTAATTGTGTACCCTAAATAATCGATTTCATCAAACAAAAATTTACATTTCTCCAAATTCAACTCCAAAAGATTATCGTTTAGAATTTTGAAAACAGATTGCAAAATTTCCAAATGTTCCTCGAAAGTATCAGAAAATATAATAAAATCATCTATATAGACACAAATCTTACCTTCATCGATCAATTTTTTGAAAATTTTGTTTATGAATCTTTGAAAAACTGCAGGAGCATTACAAAGTCCGAATGGAACACGTAAATATTCGTATTGTCCAGATGGGGTAACAAAAGATGTAAATTTAGTGCATTCAGGAGCAATTTTGATTTGATGGAACCCAGATTTTAGATCCAAAACTGAAAATATTTTTTTGTTTCTTAGTTTGTCCAAAATATCCTCAATCAAAGGCAAAGGATAATTGTCTCTATGAGTATCTTTATTTAATTTTCGATAATCCACGCACATTCTTATATTACCATCTTTCTTTGGAATCAGAACGATAGGACTGGCAAACGGAGAATCGCTTTCCTTAATTATATTATCTTGCAAAAGTTCTTTAATTTTCTCATCTACTTTAGATTTTTCGGCAAATGATAACCTTCTTGGCTTAAAGTGAAACTGATTACCAGATTTCAAATTGATTTTCATTTCAAATTTTGTTTCAGGCTGTAAAGGTTTGTCAGAATACAAGTAGCACCGTCTTAAAATATCCAAAAATTTTACAAATTGATCATTACTTACATTTCCAACGTTCTTCAAAATTGTTGATTCATCAAAAATAGAATGAATAGGTTTCATTTCATCAAGATACTCAGCATTCAATTTCTCAATCACAGGTGTTCTGGAAATATTAATGTGGCTTCTCTTAATAATCGTTCGAACTCCAGGCTTCATTATAATATCCCGACCGATAATGGCATCATACGACGACATGGTTGCATCAGGGACGACCAAAAAATTAACCTTGAAAAGAACATTTTGAACATAAACATTAGTAGTGAAATTACATAAAATTGTCAATCGTGTTCCTCAAATACCCTTATAAATTTTTCTATTATCGTGTTTACCAATTGTTTCAGGTTTTGTGAATTTGAGAGGTATTAGAGAAACAGGACTGCCTGTATCAAACAAAGCTTTCAAAGGTTGTTTAACATAATCAATTTCCAAATTTACTAGTCCGTCAATTTCTACGTCCAGCTCAGTCATATTGTCTTGTTTAGTATTCATTGCTCCAATACGGTTCGCTCCAGGGTTCGCTCTCGTGTACGGTTGATTTCTCCGGGAATATTGTTGGTCATCTCGTTGACATCTTGCAGCAATATGTCCTGATTGATGGCAATTATGGCAAACTTTCGAAACTGGCACGACATTTTGTTGAAGCTGGATCAACGCAAAGGCTTTCTTCAGATCCGTGACTCTTGAAAAACGCTTTATCCTGGCTTGATTTCTTAGTTGTAGATCCGGAATTCCTTCAATAATATACTCAATCAGCTCAGACTCCGGAAGAAGAAGTGGCGTTGCAAGTAGTTGTTTTTCAAGGCAATACTGATTAAAAGGTTCACCAAAGTTCCATTTCCTTGACTCCAATTTCTTGTATAATTCCATCGGACTCGTTTTCACCAAAAATACTTCTTTCATGCTTCTGAAAAACTCCTGGAAATCCATTGCCAGCAAATTGGGGTGTGACATGGACCAGATTTGTGCGTTTCCGGTGAGGCGTTTCAAAACGACAAACTTCATTATTTCATCTTTGATCTTGAAACAATTTTTCATTTGTTGCGCTACATCTTCGAAATATTCAAAACTTTCATTACTGGCACCCGAATAACTAGGCAGGAGCAATAGCAGTTCATCCAATTTGATCGACCGAAATTCTTCACTAAAAGTTTGCATTCTATCATGGTATAGTTCTCCTGGACAATTGTTGTCTTCCCGATAAACGTTTCCTGTACTTGAAGATCCTCCCAATGACGTTTGTGCTCCAGAAAAATTTTGTTCTTCGGAAGGGTTCTGATGACTCGGAAAAGGAAAACCAGTTCCGAAATTTCCCGAATCATGCATATCCGAAGACCTCTGGTTGCTCGAACTCATCTTTGGGTGTATTGATATCCCACTTCTGAATTGAAGAATAGACATCTATTCAGTTTGAGGGGTGTTTATTCAATGTCATTGGTTTACAAAATATCTCTTGTCTACCCTAAGTCATTGTCTACTATGATTGTACTACTTTATTACTACAGTTACCTAAAAAGCCACGATTAGGTGTGTCGCATGCATAGGTTTGGTACACTTTTATTTTTGACCACTACCGGCGGGACATCCGGAACCGGTTCCAGAGCACTACTGGTAGTCTCTGTTGTGATCTGAGGCTATTTTCCTGCTCACCGTTCGCCAGGCTATCGAAAAAGCCGCTATTTGATGTGTCGCATGCATGGGTTTGGTCTAGGGTTTGGTTCAATTTTATATTTGACCATTTCCGGCGGGGCACCCGGGACCGCTTCCGGAATACTAACGGTGGTCTGCTGTGATCTAAGGTTATTTTCCTGCTTACCGTTCTTCAGATTATTGAAAAAGCTGCTATTAAATGTGTCGCATGCATGGGTTTGGTTCCCATCTACATTTGACCACCTCCGGCGGGACACACGGAACCGGTTCCGGAACACTACTGGTTTTCCTAAATATAGTCTGATTCCATTTTATTGCTAATCGTTAATCAGGTTATCTGAAGAGCCGCGAATTGATGTGTCGCATGCATGGGTTTGGTTCAATTTTATATTTGGCCACTTCCGGCGGGGCACCCGCCACCAGTTCCGGAATACTACCAGTAGTATCTGCGGGATCAAAGGCTATTTTGCTGCTGTTCATCAGGTTATCGAAAAAGCCGCAATTTGATGTGTCGCATGCATGGATTTGGCTCACTTTAATATTATGCCACTTCCGGCTGAACATCCGGAACCGATTCCGGAACACTACCGGTTCAGATATGGTCTGAGACTATTTTCCTGTTTTCCGTTCGTCAGGTTATCGAAAAAGCCGCGGTCTGATGTGTCGCATGCATGTTTTTGTGGCATTTTCATATCTGGCCCCTTCCTGGGGTACCGATCCGGAACACCTAAATGGCCATAACTCCGGAACGGCTGAACCGATTCGAACCATTTTCAATAGGAAACAATGGGACCAGATTCCGCGTCGAATGAACCGTCGGTCATTAAAATCGGTAAAGTCATTTTTGGAGTGAACATATAGCCTTTTCTGTACACTTAGTGTACGAGAAAGGCAAAACACTTCCGACCCACCTCCATGTCATAGCCTAGTACTCGAATACGAATAGAGCGCAATCTCGGCGGTTTTCATCGTTTTCATAACCGACAGGGTAGTGTCTACGGTCGACCTCCCCTTCCACAAGCCGAACTGATTACTCAAGAGACCATTTACACCCTCGGTGTGCCTTAACATTCTATTGAGGATGATCTTTTTGAGCACCTCGCCGTGTCGATCAAACATATTGGAATATATGCCGACGGGTCCCCGGGTGGCTTCCCCGCCTTTGGCAATAAAACTAGGCTCTACCGCTTCCAAACTTCTCTGAAATCACCCTCGTCCAGGCATTTCAGCATAGCAGACTTAACCATCTCCGGAGCCTATGCAATAGCTACTTTTAACGCCAACTACGTCCGGACATGAACTTTGCTATCCCCGCAATTTCCACATCGGTGACCCTCTCTTCATCGCCAGCCCCAGTTTCCGGCTGTCCTACGAAAGAAGGGCAAGGACTTGGATCATGACGCGGAAAAAAAAACACTTGTTGATCCATTCCAAAATCTCTGGAGATTACTCTGAAGAAGCCATTACACCTCTCGTCTTAGCCATCACCCGACTTTTGCAGCGGCGACCACCACCCGACGTTCGTTTTTTCTCTTTCTCAGTTCGTGCTCGCTGCATCCGCCCCCTAGTCCGCAATCGCTTGAGTCCACCAGTAGGCCAGTCGTTTCCCATTTCTAGGGTGGACTTGCCTAGGCATGATCGCATCGCACGCACGCGAGAGCACCGCTACCAGCTCGTCATTGTTAAACAATGTCGGTTTCGCTCACGGCGGAGCGTCTCCCTAAATATCACTTCGTCGTCCACCTTCATGGGGTTGGCCTTGACTTAGCCGCCTCTTCGTCTAACCGGTGCCTTCTGATAATGTAGTCGATATTGTAGCGAACAGCCAGGTGATCGTTACGAGTGTAGCCATCGTCTACTCTCCAGTTCGAACTTTTTGTTTTGCCAGGACTACAAAAAGTAACGTCAATAAATCGATTCCGCACCGTTCCGACTAAAAGCACTCAAAATTGGCCAGATCGGCATCTAGCATGGCCCTCAGACATGAACCAGCCACGGGCTGAAAGTCTCTTTTAAAAAAGATAATTTAAAAAAATCTAGCATGGCCGGTGTCGCTAGCAGGATCTGAAACCCCAGGTTCGCAAAACGGCTTCCCCATTCCACGGCCCTGGCATTGAAGTCAGCTACTATTGCAACCGGCCTTCATCCAGTCCAGCTTCTGCGTGAACTACTCGATCGGCCAACGCGGAGACGTATAACAACTACAGAAGAAGACCCCGTTTACTTTGGCGATCATGAAGCCCCCATGAGTAGTAAACACCAACTCCTGGACGAGGTATTTACCCGTCGTCCCTATCGCCACTATTTTTCCGAACCATTCCGCGACCCAATTGTCGTTGCCGGCGGGTACTCGGTATGGGTCCGCGACATCCGTCCTCCACTCAGAAGCCTCCTGGCAATGCAGTTGCTGAGCTGCGTCACAGTGGTTCAAGTTCAGCTGCGTTACCTGCACTGTGATTTGTTAACTACGACTTTTTTGATGGCCGGACACCTTGGACCACTTGTTGTTCACGGGTTTTGCGGAACAAATCAAACACGTGGGTGGACTCGTGCAGCCTTGTGCCTTCTGGCCTTCGCCGCCGCATCGGATGCACAGCTTGCTCCTAGCAGGGCCTTTGCAGTCCCATGACTTTTGTCCTGGTTCCAGACACCTGAAACTAACCTCCGGTGGCTCATGGAACGTCAGATGACACACACACCAGCCTACCTTAATCTTTCTTACTTTAACGGACTTTTTACGTCCGCGACCTGCGGCTTCGTCTTCTTGCGCTCGACCTTCGTCCAAGCGGTGTCCTCCCCTTGGTTTGCCCTACTATATGGTTGCTGAGGGCCTAACAACGGTCGCAACCCTCTGTTCCCATTCATCCGGGACGGGCCAGCCTATTCAGGCCCGCTTTTCCTAGCTTTCTGGGACGCCTGACTGGAGTCACACTTGCCGGCATTACTGTCGACTTTCGGGGTTATTATCCTACTCGCCTTACGGTCACCGCCAGACAGCTCCCCACCTGACGGGCCTCACCCACTTCTGCGAGTGCTTATCACGCACCTTTTGGACTTCCCGCGGAAGCGAAGGCCTTCATCTGGGTAGACTTCATAACCTTTTCTTTCACAGGTTCCGCCACTACTCAGTCTTCACAACAGGGCTGTTTTCAGAGGTCCTCACTAATGTTGGACTTTGTGGACGCAAAGTCGATGATCTTACCAAGCTGCAGCTCCGCCACCTCGATTGCGGGAAGCCCTTCTCTTTTTTGGTTGATGTCACTCAACATCCACGCTCCGCCCAATATCTCCAGCGGTTGGCTTGCCGCTCCTACTTCCTCGCTTCTCCTTAACGGAGACCTCGCCAACCTACTTCTTGTGAAGGGGTTAGCCTCGCCACTACCAGTACCTCCGACTTGATTTTGATTTTTATTAGAGTTCTTCACGTTAAATCCAACGAGTTTTTGTTCACTTTTGATTGGTGTTTCTCGGTGATATCGTTTAATTACTCGTAATTTGGCTTAACGTTTCAACCTACAATTATTTTTCGATCATCTTCCGAACTGTCATAAAAGCAACAAATAAACACAACGGCTATGAACCTCACGTATGGGATTGTTCCTTTGTTCAGGATGTTGAAAATAGGCCCGAGGAGCAGGGTTCTTTCCACGAAGTCCGGTAGTTCCGTCGTGGTAGTGTTTCCGATCCATTCGTGATTCCGATGTTGGTTCCGTATGTTCCCCATTTTGAGCGCCTCCAGCTTCTTTGTTTGCACGGATTTAGACTTGTACGTGTTTCTTGTGCTCTTTTCCACCATCGCGACGATCTATTGCAAACGAGTTGCACGGGAAAAGAGGTGCGCCACGCCAGAACCCTGCATTGACGTGGCAAGGGACGAAATACGGTGTAGGGTACCCAGGTCCAGGTACCCCACAGCCTCCGTTAACGCTCGACCATCTTTTTCACCCCTTCGATATCTCATTCCTCGGCACTAGTCGCTTGACTTGGGGTTAGTAGTGCTATCTTTAGCCGGCGAATACGCGGCTAACCGGCTAACTCGCAAGCGGGGGGAGGGGGGTGGGTGCTTAATTAGGCCCCGGGACTAATCCCTGCTGCCCCCAAAAAACGACCTTAGTGTTGATGAAAAGTGATCAAATTAATTACCCCCAGATTTCAGTACCATTGTTGATTATGTGTTGCACTAATTATGATGTTGTGCATATAAAAGTAAGTATTGCTGTGCTATAGTTTTCCACTAGGTGTCTAAACTAATTAAGAAAAACACAGGTAAATGACCACTAGCACTCTGCGAAGCATTGAGAACCACTAATAACTATATCAGTGCAAATCCCACACCATATACAAGCTCAACCATATTCATCATGCAGTAGTCCCGATACCTCAATAAACCCACTGTCGTTGATTGGGCTTCGCTGCGCACCATCGAAAACCCAAACAAACAAGGACGAATTTGGCAGAGGTCGATCGCAGCACGATCGAGTCAACTGGGATCTCAATCTGGTTCCAGTTCATTTTTTTTGCATTGGATTGATTTGGTAGACACATGATCTTCCGAGACAAGAAATGTCACCCCACAAGGATTCCGAAAGTACTATTCGACGTCGCGTCGTCGTTGTTGTACCACAAACCACATCGGAACAAACAACGCATTCATTGAAGTGGAACAAGCTGCGCTGTCAATCATCGATGCGATAATTTCGTTGCTTAAATAAACGTGACTTGGGTTCGGCGGGTAATATGTGTGTCCATATTCTTTGGTGTTTTTTATGTTTTTGTTTATTATTTTGATGGAATAAATCCACCAACCTGGAGAAGCAGACAAAGCAGAGAACTTTTGTGCGGCGGTTAATCAATGGAACGAGTAACCGGCTCCAAGTGGTAAAGCAAACTGAAGCATGACGCAAGAATGCCTCATAAGACTGGACCCCTGAAACCACTGCAGTATCGCATTTCAATCATTTTATTAGATAAAAATAATCATTGCGGCAATGACGTGGGATAAATCCGATTGGGTACAATAAGAAGTCGTTTGATTGGTTTGTATAAAACATGCAAGATTATCCAACTAAGCTTTGTCAACACGAATCATTGCCTGAAATGCAATGCGCCTATTTTCCTCTATCGGTCAAGACACCAACTTCTAGATATTATAATCTTTCTCAACAACTTAGAATCGCACACGCATGGTTTCGCTTGCATGCAAAAATCCCCTAGTGAGAGAATGTCGAACTTGAACTTTGGCTTACCATTTGTCAAAACGCTCTAATTTGCAATCACAATAATCAGTTTATTTTTGGCAGGACATCTGAAGGCTCACCTGTCGTCCATGGAGAGGTTGAGCGGAAGAGAAACTGCGGTGTTGCACTAATATGACAAACCCAGCGGTGGGCAAATGGATTCGGGAATTCACACAGCCTCAAGCGACAGTTTGTGTTAGACCACATCAGAACTTGGATCAAAACCCACATTAGCAGGCTATGGGCGTCAAAGAACGGCTACCGTTCGCATGCCCGTGCAATCTAATGGGCTCGCGCATGGGGGAAGTGATTGATTTGGTGATACGGTTTTTTATCGGCTCCACGTGCCATTCAGCTAGGTAAGCAAAAAAAAATGAGACTCGATGAACACTAATTTGGTTGCAGTTTTTTTAATTGAATCACAGAAAACATAAAATGAAAAATGTTAATCATCACTGAATTGAACTTCTTTTGAAGTTTCGTTGTTGATGCTCCAGAGGGCATCCAAATCACTTCTTCGTTCGATCCTAGATATCTGTGTGATCGGCTTAACTCTTTCCAAATATATACGTATGTTTGTGATTAATTATGTTCTCAAATTGGAAAATCGCACAGGTGAGACAGCCTTTTATCGGAACGAATCAGCGAAACTATCAATCATCAGAGGACCATAAAACGAACAATAAAATGATCATTGGTCAATCTTGTTTTGTTAATACTTTTCGTGCAAGGCAGTTATCGTTAATAGTATAAGAAGACGTACTAAGAACGCTGATACAAGTGTAATGACATGGCCAATAGGTTCCCTACTTCTTGCAAAGTTGTGAACTGCATTTCATTACTTCCACTTGATCTATCCCCCACTACCGAAAAAAGGACGATGTGTTCTTTCTATTAGTGCTGTTGTATTGCCTGAAAAGGATGCAAGATGCAATACGATCCACACCTTTAGGTTATTGTTGCCAACATCAGATAAGCTCTTTTGAAATGTTGGTGCCGATAAAAGCATGGCACACTGAAGTTTTTTTTTTACTACGGTAACGGTACCGCGCAAAAAAACCGCGTTATTTAAAAAAGGTCGTAAAAAAATAAGTCTAGCCACGGTAGATGTGGGCCTGACTATTTTCGTGTTTTTGAAAAAAGGGTATTTATTTACGACGTTTTTTTTTTTGAAATAACGCGGTTTTTGACAAACCGCGTAAAAAACCCGCATAAAAAAAAACTTCAGTCTATATTTGGATTAGAGTGTATTTCTTTAGTTTGCGATAATACACATCTCTTCAAAATACAAGGGAATGTCATGGTACATTTCATTTTAAGTTTTGGTTATTTATTCACAAGAACAAAGATGCTAATAAGGGGCGATCGAAATCTTGAATCCCACACTTTTCCTTCTGATATGAAATGGTTCATTTGATGCATGGACTGTAGTGCAACTAGTAGTTCAAAGTTTGCAAAGTGTCTTCGTAAAAATGTAAAATTTTACCAGACCTACAAGTTTTTTGTTTGTAAAACGTAAAACAAAAGCTTGATTATTGTTTCCAAAAAATATAATCGTTCTGATTTCCTAGAAATAGCATGTACCCCTAAGAATCAAATTATAAATTTCAAGCTTTTGTTTCAAGTTTTTCAAATAACTCGTGTGTATGGGAAACTTGTAGGTATTATGGTAAAAACCTATTTTTTTTTGCTTCATTTTTTTTTCAAAGACAGTAAAATTGTATGAATGATATGAAATTTCCATTTTTTTAGGGCATTTTTGGAGTCCATTTAATCTATTTTAAAATGTTCTCGTATTTTTCGCTCCAAATTTGGCTTTAAATGTGACCTTCTAAATGTCGCTTAAAGGGTTATATATGTTGAGGTACGTGGAAATTAGGAAAAGTTCGAACTTTTGTAAAAGTATGTAACCATATTTTTTTCAAATTATCGCTTTACGTCATACATAGTACAATATTTAATGCGTAAAATCAGCTTGAGAACATGAAAACATAGTACTAATTACACTAGTTTACAGCATTTTTGAACTCGGTAAGCTGATGATCATTTTTGGTGTAGAATCATGCCCTGAGTTCGAAAACGCGAAGGAAAAAAATTGCAGTAGAGCGGAAATTTTTTCGACTTTCCATACAAGGTTGATGATTTGAAATCGATTTTTGTTCTATTTTTAAGCAAAGTCGCTCACTTCAAACATCTCATTCTCCGTAATCAATGCTCCGATTGAAATGAAATTTTTACTGTAACTCGCCTTCATATGATATGTCAAATAAACGTCGAGAAAGAAATTTTAAGTTGGTTTTTTCTCATTGAAAAAAATACATTTCTTCGAAAAGTTTTGGGAATTTTGCTAAAATTTAAGAAGATCGTCCCTAAAACTCGCCAATATCTTGAATTTCATCAATCTGACGCAAAACCTGTATTCAGATGATCGAATGGTATTGTATTCAGCTTTTAATTTATGGAAAAATATTTAAAATTGGTTGAACAAAACGCAATATATTTGAATTTTAGTAAATTACATATTTTGAAAAGTTACAAAGCTCGATATTGAGCTAAAACTCAAAAACTGTTCTACTTTAAATTTTTTGAAGGTCGGTTTCGAAATCAGCACTAAATTGTGCTTCAAAAATTTTGATCGTTGACAGAAGTTCACGACTTTCGTTTTATTTTGTAAACTTGTGTTACCAAAGTTATAATATTTTCTGTCAAACGTGCTTTCTTAAAACAGGTTTGCCGTGACGTTTTTTTTCAAACGGGGACGATATAAAAAAAATCACTTCTTTCATGCAAAAAAATAAATGGAAAAAATCATAACACTGATATGGTTTTTTATTTAAAACAAACACTAAAAAATGGTTGAAATCGGTTGAGAACTGTTTTTGCAATCGTAGTTACCGCATCAACGTTTTTGGAAAAACATAATTCCGAGATAATTGCATAAGTTTGCACTACGCGTCTATAAGGGAGGGAAGTGCAAAACGCTTAGTTCTCTATGAAAATTTTACACAGCATTCTTAAGAATCCATACTTTAGGATAAAAGAATGCTCGACCTCAACATATATAACCCCTTGAGGTATCGTGATGCATCACGGAGCTTGCAAAGCAATCATTGACATTTTGCTTTTCAATGATTGTTAATCTCACGTTGTTGAAGTGATAAAAAACAGATAATTCTGCAGCAACGCAGTTGAAAAAGTAACATCGCAATTAAATCTAGTGAGCATAATATGTTGTAGGATGATACTTTTTCATACGAATATTCGCTTTTGTGGCCGAAAATTATCGCTTTGAAATTTCAAGCCACATATCAAATATGACTGCCGATGCTGATGATACCGTAAAAAGCCTTGAACTGAGTTATGACGCAGCTTCGCTTTTTTAAACTGCAAAACTCATTTAAACAGGTACAGGGACAATTTTTGCAATTTTAAGGATCAAGATAAAATGCCTCTGTACTTCACCCAATCTGAATCTTATATATTCATAGTTGATATCACTAATGCTGAGGGCAATAATCTAATTTGATTAAACTTGACGCACAGAGGTCCAGTTTCAATAAAAGCTGACAGAAAGCCAATTTTCGAACATGTCTTTAATGGGTTGATGTATATCAAGCTTTTATCTATAATATAAAGAGCATTGAATAGCACGTAAATAATTTGAAAATATTAATTTTGTATCTTGTTACAGCACTGAATAGCTGCTGATGTAAAAATTAATGATCTTGATAAAGTTCACAAACGGGCTCCACTTCTACAAAAATCTGTTAATATTCGTAATTCAATTGCTCCCAAAAGTGTATACGGAAGTTCTTGTGTATGTCAGACATCTACAACGGAGTGAGAGATTAAAATAACACTTGTGGCTTCCAAATTGACATTACAAGTCATAAGTACGAAGAATACTTACACTTCGACTTCAAAATGTTTTACAAATCGCTCCCCGCTCCTCCTCTCGGGCATATTTAGCTCAAATGCTCGTATCAGTATATATAATTGATTAGGGAAAAATGCAGCTGCCAAGAGCTGCCAAAACATTGGCGTCATGATGGTATTTACAATCGACTCTCCACTTGTCGAAGCTCTACATCTCGATGCCTTTCCCTATCTCGATGGTTTGGTCGGTCCCTTCAATCTGCATACATTTTAACTTTCTACATGTCGATATCTCCTTATCTCGATATCTCTCTATCTCGATGCGATCTCGTTCGTTTTTGTTCTGGATTTTCTCTCCATATGTCGATATGCCCGTTTATATTGTTTCTTAGGTGCACAGCATTCTGGGAGGGTGAAGTGACATCTGTTTGTTGACGGTTTTTCATAGTTACGAACGATTTCTCAATCTAGTGTGCATTACAAATTGGTTCTTGAATTCGATCTCTCCCTATCCCGATGGTTCCTTCAATATCGATATGTAGAGAGTCAACTGTATATAGCCAAAATGTATGAAAAATAGTCATTTTGTGTGGATTTCGTTCGAAGAGATCGACAAATTCCTTAAATGATACATATATGAAATTAAGAGCTAAATCATGTTACAAAACAAACATGTAGGTTAAAACTAGCGGACTACTATGATTTTGTAATTTTTATCGGGTATTTTCAAATTTGAACCACTCTGTAACACCATTACTCAATTAAAACTAGATGAATTAATACCAATTAAAGACTTGCCCGCCAAAACGGACTTGAAACACATTTACAGTAATTACAACAGGAAAAAGACAATTTATTTAAATATTTGAAAATATTAATTACAGATGGGAAGGTGGAAATATGAAGATTCACTCATACTACCATGAATAGTTCCACCTGGGGCTGAAAGTCTCTATAATATAGCTAAATCAATCAATAGTTCCACCTACATCCGTAAAATGCGCTGCTAATAGTGACTTCCGATATTCAACAGTGGTGCTATTCTTCTTGATTAAGTGGTCTTCGTTTTTTTCCTCACCAGTAGAGCCTTTTAACCAGTACGTCCAATATTTAGGAATATTGTGGTATGACCCATATTTAATTTGATGCTAAGGAAACGTCCAACAATTACGTCACGCTTCAAGGGGGAGAGGGAGGCGAGCAAAGTGTGAAGACCCATGCAAAAATTTCAGAAGTCCCATACAAAAACTGTGACATAGGGGGTTGAAAATAGTCGATTTTTGCGTGATGTAATTTATGGACGTTCCCTAATCGATTATCCTGTCACAATGAGCTGTGATGGTTCCGGATCATTTGTCCGAACGCCATTTGTCCGAAAGTGTCATTTGGCCGAATGCCATTTGGCCGAATGTCGTTTGGCCGAAATATGAATGATGAACTTTAGTGAACATATCACTGCACTGTTCTCCACATCAATATGACTCGAAAGAACAGCCTATGATTCAAAGAAGGACAAAATATTTGATAAAATTTTGACAGTTTCAACGCCAAATAATCCCAACTTTTAAAAACTAGAAAGAATAGCCTATGAAAAAAAGGAGAAAAGAAGGAAATATTTTTGATGATCATAATGGTAGTTAGACTGTCAAAAACTTCCTCTGAATTAAACATTTTCCACTACAAAACAAAAATCATAAGATACCTTGATCTATACTCTACATGTGTACGAAAACCGATTTTGAAAATATTGCTTCGTTATTTAATAAAAAATCATAAACCAAAAAGTGAGAAAATGCTTCCAGTTTCGCCTTAAATTCCTGGCTTTTGCTGCACTAAGTCTTACAAATCGTTTTGCTTGTCTGGATGTATCCGTGGCATTCCAATTGGATTCTACCGTTGACATTTCCCATATATTTAATTTCGTCCTTAGAGTACACTCAGGGATTCCACAGAATGGTTCAGGTCCTACGAAGCTCGATGCTGCACCCTGTTTGGTTAGATTGTCGGCGTTTTCATTCCAAAAATTACAGCACCAATATTTTCCCCCATCTTAGACCCATCAGTGCAAAATATTTGAGAGTAACATTCAGCGCATGTTGAAGCCGATTTGAAATCGCATTATTGTCTTTCCCACGTACCAAAAATGTCACTTCATCTGCGTATCCTATCACTTAAAAAGCTATTAATTTTTGAGGAGTTCGTCCACTACCAAAAACCATAGTAAGGACGGTAGTACTCCTCTTTGAGGACAGCCCTTCATAGATCTTATCCATTCATTAATGCGTTTATCCAAGCCCCTTGCTCCCTTCACTGAACGCATGCATTGCCGAATGCTCCCTCAATGTCGAGAAAAGCAACCACGACTACTTCCTTGGTTTAAGCGATTTTATTAACTTTGCTCACTAACGACACTAGCGCCGTTATCGTAGATTATATCCCAAGTAACAAAAATAATTTTATGATGCTTTTGAAGTATTATTGTACACCTGTTCTTTAAAACCATGCATAAACCAAATTGCTCTGCAAAACGACGTCAACTCAACCATAAACCCGCCATTAGACTAAAGAGGCCCATCCTAAGATGCTCTTGAAGAGTTGATTATAAGATTCTCTTAAAACTTGTTGTACTTCCCAAGATGTCCTCTCCTCTCCTCTTCTTGGCGTAACGTCCTCACTGGGACAAAGCCTGCTTCTCAGCTTAGTGTTCAGTTATTAACTGAGAGCTTCCTCTGCCAATGACCATTTTGCATGTGTATATCGTGTGGCAGGCACGAAGATACTCTATGCCCAAGGAAGTCAAGGAAATTTCCTACACGAAAAGATCCTGGACCGACCGGGAATCGAACCCGTCACTCTCAGCATGGTCATGCTGAATACCCGTGCGTTTACCGCCTCGGCTATATGGGCTTCCCAAGATGTCCTGTAGGCGAATTGGTCTCTCATTGTAGAACTCTTCAAGTGCACTATAAAACGGTAATAAATTTGTCAGTTTTCGTAGCTGCTGCAGCTTTTATGTTGAAAGATAAGTGAAATTAAATCGAATAAACACTATGAAAATGATACGTTATTGTTATCGGAATTAATTTATAACACAAATTGGAAATTTTCCCGTTGCGTAACAAGGTTGTCACTGTCAAGCAAAATTCATCGTATATATTTTGCAAGATACTTCCAAAAATTGCAACGCGCTTCGATAATAATGCGATAATAAAATGTTTAGTATTATTATTCCTGGTCATAAGAACATTGTTCTTGAGTTTTCTCAACATGGCTTCCATTGAAATCCAGGTCGGTGGTTGGTCCATTTTCGATGGTTTTAATCATCACCACCGTAAGAACGTCTTAAATTACTTTCAAATCAAATAAGAGTTAAAAGCTTTTAGTCAAGTGTACTAGGATTTATAACGTTCTCAATGCTGCTTGGTTGGCCTCCATCAAGAACGTCTTAAATTTATATCAAGGATTTATCCTTGATCAAGTTGATCAAGAGTACTCAGTTTTATAACGTTCTTGATGCAGGTTTATGCAAACTCCCCCGAGAACGTCATAAATCTTGGATGCCAAATTGTAAACAAACAATAATTTATCGAACCGTGACGAATTATGTGGGCATCGTCCGACCAATTTATTAATCGGTACGGTTACCGTTGCAAACCAGGAACACCTTTCTTGAGAACCAGCCTTGACGCGGTGCAGCGCCTCATTCCTCCAGTCAGCATTTTCAACAGGTAAATAGTGATTTTCACAATGTTTATCATGGTCGGTAGTCCGATAAATTGACCCCCGATTGCACGGGAATCGACGTTCCTGGATGGCCAAACCAACCTTTTCGGATGCTACAACCGGAGGAATTTGGTACTGCACCGCGTCGAGGTTGGTTTTCTGGATTGGTGTTCCTAATTGGCAGTGATAATAAAACGATGAGAATCAAAATTGAATGCTTGAGTTTTTTTTTATTATATTTTTCATGTGCCAAACTGTTCTTACGCGAAAACAGTTGCTCTTGCTCAAGAATGATTAACTGAATAACTACGAGAGCCCTATAAAACTGAAAACAAGTTCAACAGTTCTTGTTGTGTTTTTGATTTTATGGGCTGAATCCCTTGAATCTTGGAGGTGTTTTTAAAACCACATATGGATGAAGAACAATAGTGCTCAGCTGAAACTCCGATAAAATCAACTAGAATATATAATGCTCTAATAAAACTATCATAAAAATAAATAAAGCCAAATAGAATCAAGATTGTTACTTAATCTACCCCAAAGATCCTCAGGCCCGACTGCTCGTACTGCAACACCTGAGTCCTGTTCTTCATCCGAATAAGGAATCGACCCTGGGAAGGGAATACTTTTTTTTTTATCTAGTTCATTTATTTGGGGCTCAATCGCGTATAACGCTTTACGGAGCCGAAGATCTTTTTTTGTACTTAGTAGTATACACTATACATAGTAATAACTTTTTAATGATATCTGTTAGTAATGGGTGGAAGCCAGGGTACTCGTGGCAGCTCGAGGTTAGAAGGTCACATTTTGAGGGATGGACAGGGTAAGGATTGGACCAAAGGTTTCACTGCAGCTCATCCGGGGGTGAATCACATCTTGCTAGCGTATTCGGTGCCTTGTGGTGCTGGTACCAGCTTGTTGTGGGACTTGGTCTTCCGGATGGCCAGGAGCAGTTTGGTAACACAAAGAGGACAAAACAAAAAAAAAACTGGAGAAGAAAAAACAAGCGAATTAAACTTTTATACCAGCAGAGCGAAGAAAGTCGAAAATACATCCCATGTATGTGACATCGCGGGTCCCTAACACATCTCTCACAAGAACTAAGGGTTGTCTACCTCGGGCCTCAAGGGTATCCAAAAGTAGTGCTCTGGAGGCGTCATTATCCGGGCATTGCCAAACTACGTGGTCGATGTCATCATAACCGGAACCGCACTTAGTACAAACATTGCTCAACGCGAGGTTAATCCTGTGTAAATGCGCGTCTAGCGAGTAATGGTTGGACATAAGTCTTGACATTACGCGAATGAAATTGCGACTTACATCCAAACCATACCACCACACTCGCAAAGAAACATTAGGAATAATGGAATGTAACCACCGTCCCAGCTGGCCATCTCGCCAATCATTTTGCCAACTTTGAAGAGAACTCTGGCGAACAAAATGGAAAAATTCATCATGTGAAATTCTTCTATCATAGATCTCACCTTCCTGTGCGCCCACCTTTGCGAGAGAGTCCGCCTTCTCATTGCCATAAATTGAGCAATGTGAGGGGACCCATACAAAGGTAATCTTGTAGGATCTTTCGACCAGTGCACCCATCTGCTCCCTTATTTTTGTAAGAAAGTAAGATGGATGTTTTACAGGTTTCATCGACCGGAGTGCCTCAATCGAACTAAGGCTATCCGAGAAGATGAAGAAATGGTCTACGGGCATGTTAGAAATCATCCCCAAAGCGAAATTGATTGCTGCCAGCTCAGCAACATAAACCGAACAAGGTTCCTGAAGTTTGCGGAAGGCGGTGAAATTTTCATTGAAAACACCGAAACCAGTGGATCCATTTATGCGAGACCCATCAGTGAAGAATCGTTTACAGGAATTGACATTTTGGTACTTTTCGTTAAAAATGCGAGGAATAGATATACATCGAAGTTGATCTGGTATTCCATGAATAGCTTGTTTCATGGACAGATCGTATTTAACAGAGGAACTGTCATTAGTGAAGTGTACACGAGGAGGATTATAACCTGGGAGGCTTATATCAGATGACATGTAGAAAAGATAGATTCTCATGAATTTTGACTGAGTGTTCAGACTCAGCATTTCTTCGAAGTTTTCAATAACAAGTGTGTTGCTCACTCCACACTTGATAAGTAACCTTAACGAGAGCTCCCAGAAGCGGTTCTGGAGAGGTTTCACCCCTGCCAGGACCTCTAGGCTCGCATTATGCGTTGAGTGCATGCAACCGAGGGCAATACGCAAACAACGATATTGAATTCGTTCCAGCTTCATTAGGTGGCAGTTTGCTGCTGAGTGGAAGCAGAAAGAGCCATACTCAGTAACAGAGAGAATAGTCGTTTTGTAAAGTTTTATGAGGTCTTCCGGGTGAGCACCCCACCATGTTCCGGTAATTGTGCGTAGAAAATTGATCCTTTGTTGACATTTTTGCACCAAATACTTGATTTGGGTACCCCAAGTGCCTTTTGAATCAAACCAGACCCCAAGGTATTTCGAAGTCAAAGACTGGTCGATATCTATTCCCAAAAGATTGAGTTTCAGTTGGGCTGGGTTCCGCTTTCTAGAAAACACAACCAATTGAGTTTTTTGCGGAGCAAACTCGATCCCTAAATCTCTTGCCCAGATTGACAGATTATTTAGAGAATTTTGCAATGGTCTTTGCAACATTTCTGCATGTGGGCCTTTTAGAGAAACCACAGCATCATCTGCAAGTTGTCTTAGCGTGCATTGTCCTTCCAAGCAACTATCAATGTCTTTCACGTAAAAATTATAAAGCAAGGGACTTAAACATGAGCCTTGGGGTAGGCCCATGTAGCTAATTCTGGAAGTTGTCAGTTGTCCGAGATTGAAGCTCATATGTTTCTCTGACAACAAATTATACAAAAAATTATTTAAAATTCCGGGAAGTCCACTATTGTGCAGTTTTTCCGACAATATTCCTATGGAAACTGAATCAAAGGCGCCCTTAATATCCAAGAAAACTGAAGCCAGTTGCTCCTTTTCCGCAAAGGTCAGTTGAATATCTGTTGAAAGCAACGCTAGACAATCGTTTGTTCCTTTGCCCTTGCGAAACCCGAACTGTGTATTTGAAAGCAATTTATTCGATTCAACCCAATGGTCGAGTCGCGATAGGATCATTTTTTCCAACAATTTCCTTAAACATGATAACATAGCCATTGGGCGGTATGAATTATGATCAGACGCTGGTTTACCAGGCTTTTGAATAGCTATTACTTTGACCTGTCTCCATTCTAGCGGAACAATGTTGTTCTCCATGAATGAGTTGAACAGATCCAGTAGTCGTCTTTTCGCGATATCTGGGAGATTCTTAAGAAGATCGAACTTGATCATATCGCGTCCCGGAGCGGAATTGTTTGATGAAAGAAGAGCCATAGAAAGTTCCAGCATAGTGAAGGGCCTGTCCAGAGAACCGTCTCTTGGGGATGTTTCCCAGGAAATCGGTTGTGCTGGGACTGAGTCTGGGCAGACCTTTTTCGCGAAGCTGAATATCCAACGGTTGGAGTATTCGTCACTCTCATTAGAAGAAGAGCGATTTCGCATGTTGCGAGCCACTCTCCAAAGCGTTGTCATTGAAGTTTCTCTTGAGAGACCCTCAATGAAGTGTCTCCAATAACTACGCTTCTTCGCTTTCAGCAGGTTTCTCAGCTGTCTTTCGAGCTTTGCGTACTCTTGATAAAGATCTGAGGTACCGTGCCTACGAAAAGTTTTGAAAGCATCAGATTTTTTAAGATACAACTGGGTGCAATCATCATCCCAGCCTAGTGTGGCTGGTCTTCTTTTGAAGGTTGCACTTGGAACACGTCGTTTTTGTGATTCTAATGCACTCTTATATATCAGTTCAGACAGGAATCGATACTCATCCAAAGGTGGGAGGGGATTGAATGATTCGATGCCAAAAGATACCGCTTCTGCATACTTTTGCCAATCGATATTCCTTGTGAGGTCAAAAGGAACCTGAATTGGATGGTCTGACCTTTCACTATTATGCTTTATGGTGGTTATAATGGGTAAGTGATCACTACCATGAGGATCCTCGATTACCTTCCACAAGCAATCGAATGATAGTGAACTTGACCCCAGTGATAGGTCGAGACGACTTTCTTTGCCGTCAGATGCAATACGTGTCACTTCACCTGTATTTTAAATGTTCAAATTGAAATCGTCGCACAAATCATAGAAAACGGCCGCTCTATTATCGTCATATGGTTCGCCCCACCCTGTACCATGCGCGTTCATATCACCCAGAATTAAAACTGGATGTGATAGTGCAGAAACCGCATTCCAAAGATGACGGCGGTTAATTGAAATTCTTGGAGGAATGTAAACGGAAGCTACGCAGAGTTCTTTACCCTTGACGTTTATTTGGCAAGCGACGATTTCTACGCCAGGATGAGTCGCGATTGGAATTCTATAAAATGAGTAAGTCTTTTTGATCCCCAAAAGAACTCCCCCATAATGGTCATCTCTATCCTGGCGTATAATGTTAAAATCGTGAAAGTTGAGTTCATCTTCAGAAGAAAGCCATGTTTCACAAAGGGCAAATATATCACAATCAGAGTTGTGAATCAAAAACTTAAACAGGTCTAATTTAGGTTTTAGACTATGACAGTTCCACTGTAGCACAGTGATCATATCTTGTACCTCACTTGATGAATTATCCATCGAAAGATATGATCGCAGCAAGGAGGGGCCATGATTGTGTCAGATTCCGAAGATATTCTTCTACTGTAGGTATAAACATATCAATAATGCCTCTAAATGTTTCTGGAAGGCTGAGGGCATCATATAAGCGTTCCACGAGAACCCTAAAAGTAAACAGTCCTCGCTTGGGTCTAGGAGGCTTGCTTGAACTGCGAGGAACTTTGGTAGCATTTTTCTTGCTACCTTGTCGATTATTTCTCTTTGAAGTGTATTTAACAGGCGGAGACGGGGGTGACAGGTTCTTGCTACAACATGGATCTGAAGCTAGAGGAACCTGATTCTTCGGAGTTTTTAAGTTTACCCCGTCTCCTTTGACATTAGGCAAACTTTTGAGGGAAGACTTCAAAAAGACCTTTCGGCGCAAACCCGGGGAAGATGATGACTTCCTTTTTCCAGGTGCGTGTACCTCCGAAAGAGATCCACCCTCATCAGTTTCGCCATCGTCCTGATCATCGGAAGACAACTCCTGATAGGGATTTTCAACTGGGACAGCTGATTCAGACACGGAATCTGGTGTTTTAAAAGACTTCACCATCTCCGCATAGGTCTGCTTGGAGCGCCTTATGATAGAGCGACTCTCATTTCGAATGCGTCTTTTGTAAGCCGGGCAAACTTGCAAGTCGTGTGGATCTCCGCCACAGTAGCTACATTTTTCCGCTTCCTGTGTGCAAGAGTCCTCCAAATGAGCTTGGTTGCATTTGCCACAACGGGGCTTGTTGTCGCAAAAGCTATCACTGTGACCAAACTGCTTGCATTTGGTACAATTAAAAACCTTCGGCCTAAAAAGATGCACTGGGTAAAAACCACCATCAATTACAACAAATTCCGGGAGGACGGAACCTGGGAAAGTCACTCGAAAAAACGCTGAAGGCGAGTACACCTTTTTATTTCCTTCCATGGAAGCCTTAGATAAGCGTTTACAGTCTAGGATAGCCACATCAGGAATTGACCTATTTTTGAATCGACCAAAGCCGGTCTTGATGTCCTCACATGTCAGCATTTCGTCGAGGATCTTCCCCTCCACCTCCACTTCTCGTGCTGGCACATAGACCGCGTATTCAACAGTAAACGCTTCGTGTTGAGCAATTTCATTTGCTGCTTTGTAGCTAGGTGCGGTAACACGCAGCTTGGATGCTTTCACTTGGTGAATAACGGTCCCAGGATACTTACGCGTCAGCTCTCGAGAAATCGAAAGCATATTCAATGGTTTGCATTTGCGCTGGAAATAGACAACCCAAGGCCCAGGCGAAGATGGCTGATAAAACCGCGTACGAGCAATGATATCATTGGGAGGCGTTTCGCCTCCATTGGATTCATCCATGCGCAGGAGAAGAATTAATACGAAATTGGTTTATATTTTAACACACTCTGTGTGGAACGTTAGCAAATAAGAAGAAAAAAAAGGCAAAAAAAATTCACAAGAAAAAAAAATATATATAAAGAAAAAAAAATTTACAATTGCTCAATCTGGCCTCAGCCCACTGTTGAGCCTCAGCCCACTGTAGAGCCTCAGCCTACTGTTATTGCAAAGTGGACAAACAACTAACACGTGATGACGTGATGACCGAGGAATGGGACAACACAAAGCGAGATCGAATATCGATTATACTTATCGAGTGTATAGATAGCTGTTTGTTGGTGATGCCTCGGATGCACAGACAAAACGCTGCTGCTGCTTTTGTATCACCCGTCACCGCCGCCGCCGCGCGCCGCCGTTGTTGTCGGGCCCGCTATTGATGGCGTGGGTAATTAAATTTCCGTTGCACAGTGCACTATTCCAATGCCTGCTTCCTTCCCGCGATCGCGGATCGCCCAAGACAATCGTCTTCGTCCTCGGTAGGATAAATAACTCGCGATATAAAAAACCACTAGGTGGGCAAAAAAACTCCACCGGCTACAAAGCGATTGACTGCGATTCAGACACGGTACACACGACCGGCTGCTTCAAACGATCGGTAAGGAATGAAGGGAATACTTATCATCTATGTTTCAGAAGAATAAACAGTAAAATTGCCATCTTCTTTTTTAAGACTTCCAAAACCATTTGAATGGTCTTTCAAAAGGACTTTAGGCATCGTACACAAATTACGTAACGCTATAGGGGGAGGGGGGAGTCTAGCTTAGCGTTACGAGCCATACAAAATATTTTTGGTTTCCATACAAAAAGCGTTACAAGGGGGAGGGGGAGTCTGAAATAGCCGATTTTAACGTTACGTAATTTGTGTACCATGCCTTATGAAGCCGTGCAGCTTTAGGATTTTTTAAGCTCTTTTTTATTCTTAATCACTTAACCTAATTAACAGCTCTATTGCCCACTTGAGCACTACGTGAGCGATTGCAATTGAAGCTGAACTTAAGGGGCCATTAGACTGTTTGTCATAATGACAAATATTTGCCATGTTAGTCCGACATTTATCCGAGGTTGCCATGATTTACGTTGTGTTGGTCATTTGTTGGGTTTGTTTGGCCAAATATTTGTCATGTCTAATGGGACCTTTACACTTTGTACAGCGCCTAAATGTATTCTATTCTATTATTCTATATCGAACTGGTTGCCTTCGTACTTCTTTCACTGTTCTTCTCTATTCATGGTAGAATGAAGAGCACGAGGATGGGTGGCTATTGTTCCTTTTCAAGCCAGTTTGAGTTGCAGTTCACCGATGTCCAGGTATCCGGGTCCGTTTGAGCTGTAGGCTCAGAAGAGGGTCAGTGTCAGCCGCTTTCGGGGGGAAAAGCAACTGACGAAAAATTGCAAGTGCCGGGGCTGGGAATCAAACCCACGACCATCCGCATATGAAGCGAACGTGTGACCAACTACGCCACTGGCCCCGGCAATTTTTAAGCTCTTTGTATTTGTGAATTTTAACTTAATGCTAATTCTTCACACACAGCTGTAGGAGTGTTATTGATGTCTTCACATACCCGTCTCCAGTCCTCCCGTTTGGCTGGCCTCAATTCTCTGTTATATTCTGTAAGGGCTTGTTTATACTGAACCCAATCAGATTTAATTTTTGCTCTGTTGAACAACCGTCTAGATTTCTTCCCCCCTCGTTGGATGACCTCTGCCGAATTGGGCAGCTAGCATATGGTGAGATCATTTTATCAATAATCTCATCAGAGGCATTTTCCAACTGTGAAACAGACAAGATCTGCAGTAAGCAGTAGAGTCCCAGTTTGTTTTCTTTGGGTTACTATAGCTTTCAATTAAATTTGATCCGGCTTTATAATCGAACCTGATATGTTTGTGATCTGATAATAATTCCTCATCAGAAACATGCCAGTTCGCGACCTTATCTGATAGCACATAGCTGCAAAGCGTAAGATCTAAAACTTCCTGTCGAATAGCATTAACAAAAGTTGGAGAATCTCCATTTTTTGCATACGTCTATGTTATTAGACGAAATGCAATTCAGGATATCATCACCTCTTTTATTATCTGTACTGCTTCATATGGTATGATGGGTATTTGGGCTTTGCAGCATATTACAATATGGACGTTTATTTTTTTTTTTTTAATAATTAACCAAATTACGACAAAAGACGGAGGTACATCATCAACCTCTCCTAGAAAATATGCTGAAGCAATGCATACCTCAGTTTTCCCTGGATTGTTGGAACTTCCATTTTAACCCTTCGAGACGCGCGCCGTTGTAAAATGTACAATACTACCAAAAAAAATCTCGCTCGTCGTATACAGCGCGAGCGCGGTGCAGTTTCAGCTGCTTGATGCTGCACGTCCTGAAAGGTTAACCGTAACAATGTCTCTTGTGATAAACTCAGTAATTGGGACAAATCGTGTTCTCCTATTTATTAAAGTGGCTGTACTTAGATTAGACTGACTTTCGTTGTACAAAATTCTACAATTCTGCGAAGAGCAACCCATTACCCTTCCAATATTAACCCAGGGCTCTTGAATTAATCCCACGTCTAACTATTTTCTAATAAATCTTCTGCTAAGCACAGCATAAGCACCCTTCGCGTGATGAAGATTCATTTTAAAAAAATATGGTACTTTTTTTACTATTCACAGGATACAAATGAGGTCCACTGTCTCGATGCTCCGTTTAACACAATACACCCGATTCTTTTTACACGGGTGTGGCTTTTGCTATAACTTAGTCAATTTTCAACCGATTCTCATGAAATTTTATACACATGTAGGCATGATTAGTTCATGAGAATCGGTTCAAAATTAACTGAGTTATAGCAAAATAATGATCCGTGAAAAAAAGGGTGTTAGGACAGCCGCTTGACATCAGGAATTAGAGGTCACCTGTTTGGTGGACTTTTACCATCGGATAAGGCCATCCGTAGTGATATTCTAAGTCAGTTGACATAACAAAATCCAGCCTTATTGCCCTTATTTTGCAATCTGATAAGGTTGCATCATCGCACCCAAAACACCCGAACTCGACATTGTGTGAGTCGCCATGCAAATGTGAATAAACCACCAAACAAATAACACTTCCTGTTCTTAATACCAGACCGATTGTGAAGGTTTTACTGAGTGAGCTATTATTTTCAATAACCTTGAAAATTTAATTTTAATGCCTATAATTACCCATTACACAATATTATGCAGCTTATCCAAGAATCAAGCCATTTTTAAACGTGGTTCACCTCAACGCCATGTACCAATGGTGAAAGATAAATAAATTAACTACCTGCATGGTGTTTTGCTTCTGGCATGATGGAAAATAAAACAGAACGCAATCCTTGAATTGTACCGATCATTCCTTTACCTATCCTGCCGTCACGGTGAGAGGATCTTGTTTAGTAAAAAAAAAAATAGTATTGAGTAGAATAATTTCTTTCCAAAACTTTTGCTTTTAATCATTTCAAAGAATGGGCATCCGAAATAGTTGATTTGAAGAAAGACATAATCAACGCAAGAACCATATAATCCATATAATCTTCTAAAACAAATTGTTATGACTTCATAGAATTTCAAACTACTCAATATAAACACCAATCAGATACTTCAAAGATATAAAAATAAACCAAACCTCAAATCTCACAAACAAACCTCTTCAAGATCATTCAACATGTCGACAGATCATTCAACCATCCATCTACAGAGTATACAGTCAGTGGACAGACAAGCAATGAGACAGCATCCTTTTCGTAAGCGTAGTCCACCACCGATCGGTAGCCTACAGTAACATGAACCATTCCACTCATTCGCATACTGGCCTGACTCCTAGTCAGCTTCTTCACAATTTAAAATTTTTATAAAAACTATTCACCTACCTATAGAGATCCAGTTTAGTGACTAACCATACGACCTCTGATGGGTCCAAAAATAATTTCGCATTCAGCAGCTGGAAGCTGGAACGTTCATCTTAAAATAAGCCATATAAATAATCGCTCACAACAGAAAGACTAACTACCACGCGAAGTGAGACATACGTTGTGCACTGAACTTGAATGCGATACCACCTCCATGCATGCATGCTCACTGAAGTGGAATCAAGTGCAAGGACTTCGACAAAAAAAGCGCAGGTCCAATAAGGCATTCCATGAATGATTGGCTGTCCCCTTGCGCATAATCACAATTTTGTCCCATGTATTATAGTTTATTAAAATAAACCGGTATTCATCTTAAGACTCAATTTAGAACTGCAAATTTACCAAAACTGAAAAAAACACTTTCCCAAAATGATCAACCATGAAGGAAGTACAAATATCGGGTTATTCGTTTTCTCAATTCTGATAATCGGACATTCTAATTTTTCGGTTTACTTATTGTTCTGGAGCAAAGCGCTTACTCGACATATGTGACAACCCTATTTCCACCTAATGGACAGGAGCACACATACCCTCCCGATCAAAAGTTTTGGGTCACCCCCTCAAAAACATGTCATTTTTTTAGGCCCATATCTCCGCAAATTTGCATCCGATTTCAAAACCCTATTCAAAAGATAATAAGTCAAAACAACTTTGAATATGATTTAAAAGAAACTTTTTCAAAAAAATGTATGTAAACTTAACTCAAAGTTGCCAAATTTTATAAAAACTAGCTGTACCCGGCAAACTTTGTCTTGCCTACTGCGTTTTTGATGTTCCAAGTTTCTAGCCAAAACCAAGTCCTCGTACGCAATTTGCATGAAAAATCGATTTTCAAAAACTCTCACTTTTCCACGTTTTTTGCCTCATAAACCTTCCTTGGGTAAAAACTAACAGAACAAAACCAAGATGACCCAAATCCGACGTTCCGTTCGCGAGTTATGCGCGGTCCCACGTATGCCACTGCATTTTTATATATATAGATAAATATAAGCTTACGGCAGTGTCGCTGGAAATTAGGTCGACCAAATTTTAAGATGAGAGCGGTAATATGACCCATTTTCTATTAGCTTTCAACTGCTTTTTACAGAACTTAGCTAAAAAATCTAGACAAAAAAGTTATTAAGTAAATTAATCCTTGACGTCATCGACCAAAAGTTTGGGGTCACCCCTCAATATGATGTATGAGCCAAAAGTTTGAGGTCACTTTCAAATAACATGGAAAAGTGATTTGGTATATCTTTATCATCTAAAGTTCAATTTTAATTCTTTCTGGCTCATTTCAAAGATAATTAACTAAATTTGCGTTGGATGTCTTAAACTTAACGTATTTAACGTTTTTTTGAATATAAAAATGTTATGTAAACTGTTTTGCACAGGATGGTGGTGGGTGATACACATAAATACAACTGTTTTGATCAGTACAACTGTTTTGAAACGGAAGCCTTTCGTGGACAATTAAAACTATTCTAACTATGAGGGATGCCTTCAAAGTTAATCCGGGGTAGTATTTCTTTTGGCCGGATGAATTATGAGATTACTTACCTTACTTCACCTTACCGATCAGGCTAAGGCCGGGTGGCCTCTGCTGTACATAGTAGCCGTCTCCATTCCACTCGATCCATGGCTGTTTGTCTCCAGTTCCGCACTCTGCGTAGGGTCCGCAGATCGTCCTCCACTTGGTCGACTCACCTAGCTCGCTGCGCTCCACGTCTTCTTGTACCGGTCGGATGACTCTCGAGAACCATTTTAGTCGGGTTGCTATCCGACATCCTGATGACGTGACCCGCCCACCGTAGCCTCCCGATTTTCGCGGTATGGACGATGGTTGGTTCTCCCAGCAGTTGATGCAGCTCGTGGTTCATTCGCCTTCTCCAAGTCCCGTCTTCCATCTGCACTCCGCACGTAGGGTCCATGTTTCGTGACCATAGAGGACGACCGGTCTAATCAACGTTTTGTAGATGGTTAACTTCGTGTTACGGCGAACTTTATTCGATCGTAGAGTTCTGCGGAGTCCAAAGTAGGCACGATTTCCTGCCACAATGCGCCTCTGAATTTCTCTGCTGGTGTCGTTGTCGTCGGTCACCAGTGAGCTCAAGTACACGAATTCTTCAACCGCCTCGATTTCATCACCGTCGATATAAATTCGGGGTGGCGGGCGCGGTGATTCTTCCCTGGAGCCCTTTGCCATCATGTACTTTGTCTTCTACACATTAATGATTAATCCGATTCGCCTGGCTTCACTCTTTAGTCGGATGTACGTTTCCGCCATCGTCTCAAATTTACGAGCAATAATATCAATATCATCGGCGAAACCAAGCAGCTGAACGGACTTCGTGAAAATCGTTCCACTCGTGTTTATTCCCGCTCTCCTTATTACACCCTCTAAAGCAATGTTGAACAGCAAGCACGAAATACCATCACTTTGTCGTAACCCTCTGCGAGATTCGAAGGGACTCGAGAGTGTCCCTGATACTCGAACTACGCACATCACTCGATCCATCGTCGGCTTGATCAATCGTATCAGTTTATCCGGAAATCCGTATTCGTGCATAATCTGCCATAGCTGCTCTCGATCGATTGTATCATACGCTGATTTGAAATCGATGAACAAGTGATGTGTGGGCACGTTGTATTCGCGGCTTTTCTGCAACACCTGGCGGATGGCGAACATCTGGTCCGTTGTAGCGCGTTCACCCATAAATCCAGCCTGATATTGCCCCACGAACTCTCTTGCAATCGGTGATAGACGGCGGCATAAAATTTGAGAGAGTATCTTGTAGGCAGCGCTCAGTAGTGTGATCGCGCGGTAGTTCCCGCAATCCAACTTGTCGCCCTTTTTGTAGATTGGACATACGATACCTTCCATCTATTCCTCCGGTAATACGTCCTCCTCCCAAATCTTGGTAATGACCCAGTGTAGTGCTCTCACCAGTGTTTCTCCACGGTATTTTAGAAGCTTGCTTGGTAGTTGATCTGCTCCAGCGGCTTTGTTGTTTTTCAACCGGCCAACCTCCTCCTCAATCTCTTGGAGGTCAGGGGCCGGAAGTCTTTCATCCTGTGCACATACTCCAAGATCTGTTACCACGCCACCTTCGTTACTTGCAACGTCGCCATTGAGGTGCTCATCGTAATGCTGCCGCCACCTCTCGACCACCTCACGCTCGTTCGTGAGAATATTCCCGTGATTATCTCGGCACATGTCGGCTTGTGGCACAAAGCCTCTGCGCGAGCGGTTCAGCTTCTCGTAGAACTTTCGTGTGTCCTTAGCGCGGTACAGCTCTGGCGCTTCTTCATCCGGAAGACTGAGTTCTGCCTGTTCCGCGCCTGTTTGTAACGTGCCTCATTCGCTCTCGTACGGTGTTGCAGCATTCTCGCCCATGCTGCATTCTTTTCGTTTTTCAACTGTTCACATTCGCCGTCGTACCAGTCGTTTCTGTGATTCGGAGTCGCGAAGCCTAGTGCTGTAGCCGAGGTACTACCTATGGCGGATCGGATGTCCCTCCAGCCATCTTCAAGTGTAGCTGCGCCAAGCTGCTCTTCCGTTGGTAGGGCCACTGCTAACTGCTGCGCGTAGTCTTGAGCCACTTCTACGTTACGAAGTTGCTCGATGTTGAGCCGCGGCGTTCGACTTCGACGCGTGGTGATAACTGTCGAAAGTTTTGAGCGCATGCATACAGCGACTAAGTAGTGATCCGAATCTATATTCGCACTGCGGTATGTGCGGACGTTGGTTATATCCGAGAAGAATTTACCGTCGAACGTGGTCGATTTGGTTTTCTATTTGATGGTCGGGTGATCTCCAGGTGGCTTTGTGGATATCTTTGCGGGGGAAGAACGTGCTTCGGATTACCATATCATGGGAAGCTGCAAAGTTTACGCATAGCTGCCGTTATCATTCGATACGGCGTGCAGGCTGTTTCGCCCGATTACCGGTCTGTACATTTCCTCCCTTCCTACCTGCGCGTTCATGTCGCCGACAACGATTTTCACGTCACGCGGCGAGCAACCATCGTATGTTTGCTCTAACTGCGCGTAGAACGCTTCTTTCTCGTCGTTGGGTCTCCCTTCGTGTGGGCAGTGGACGTTGATGATGCTGTAGTTGAAGAAACGGTACTTAACTCTCAACATGCACATTAGCCTGGTACACGGTTTATATGGGAAAATATAAAAAATGAAAAAACTCCAACTCCTGTATACTTTTTGAGCTCCATTTTGGTCCCATATCAACTGTGCAAAATTTCAGATCGATCGAAGAAACTATATTTTAGCGCCCGCCATTCTTAGTTTTTCATACGATTTACTATGGGGAAAATGTACTTCTTTAAAGAAAAATCGCTTAAGGTCACCCATTGATCCCTAAAAATAAGTCGTTGAATGATTTCTGTAGATAACTTCACGAGGAATCAGACCACCGAAGACCGCAAAGCGATGCGACATTTGTGGAAAAAGTTATTAAGCCTTACCCGATCGATAAAATGACGAGATTTTATTATTTATTGTTACCGTCAAATGGGGTAACTTGCAACACTTTTCGACTTTGAAGCAATATCATTGAAAATGTAAACATTTGAAACATCCTGTGAAGCATCGTGTACGCTAATTACCCCGAGTAGAATACCATGCAGCACTTGGTTTACCAAAATACGTTGCCACCTAATCAGGAGGTGCGAAATACATGGTTGTTGCAAGTTTCCCCATCTGTGGGGTAACTTGCAACATAGGACATGAAGCTAAGTTAGCTATCATTAAATAGCACTAACATTCTAGCATTTAGTCGTATTGTAAAATTTTGATGTTATGCATGAAACATACCATGAAAAGATGTACACTAACCAATTGACATATAATTTTTCATGAAAGGATTGATAGTTATTGCAAGCGAGAGTATATAAACGATATATCGTTTAGCAACAGGTCTCACGTCCCTCAAACACAAAATATACATGATTCTCTTGACTTAGCACTCATTACAAAATGTCAACAATGATTATTGTCATTTCTTAAAATGGTAGAGTTAGTCATCTTCAAGTAGTTTTCATTTTTAAGTGGTGTTTGACAATTTAACCTAAATTAACATGATTGAAACACACCTATTCTACTTTGTAAATTTCAAACTCGCTAATTTGGGTATTAAACTGAAATAATTTACTCCATCTAGATTCAGAATTGATATTGGTGATTGTTTTACAGCGTTTATAAACAAAAATTGAACTTTTAACATGATGAAACATGAATGAAACTTCAAAATGTGGTATTTCCTAACAATGTTTGAAGGTCACGTGCAAAAAAAATGTAAAAAATGAATTGTCATTTGAAAATGAACACGTTACGTAATCAATAAATGATCCATTTCGGTTATTTCTGTCAAGTTTATCGTGGAATGAAGATACATAATAGAAGGTTTCGTCAAATTCAACTGTTGCAAGTTACCCCATAGTGGTTGTCGAATATAATAATGATTTTTTGCATTACTTAGTCGATAAGTTTATCAAACTTTTATCGTTTAGCTAAGCTTACTATTAGGTACCCTAACTGCAAGCAAGGTCATCAGACTTATCGCACTTACCATAAGGGAGAGGTCAAGCACGATTTTCATACTTGTTTTTATGGCATAAATTGAGCAATCCGTTTTAACAGTGTAGCTAAACCATAAACAAATAAACAAAGCTAATTTTTATACTAAATCGATCTTTGATACACATAATCTCTAGAACCGAAAAAGTAGGGCATACTAGTTTTTATTGTTATTAGAAAATGCTTCACATTTAGTGTATGTCATCGTGTTGCAAGTTACACCGCTGTTGCAAGTAACCCCGTTTGACGGTATTTCTTACGTGTTAAACAGCGTGGGCATGTCATTCGGTTTTCAGTCAATAACTTTTTCCACATGCCTTTGATCGCTTTGCGGTCTTCAGAGGGTTTGTTCCTCGTAAAATTTCCAACAGAAATCATTCATCGATATATTTTTAGGGGTTAAGCGGCAACCTGTGGTGATTTTTCTTTAAAAAAGTGATTTTCCCCATAGTAAATTGTATGAAAATTTAAAACGGCTGGCGCTAAAATTTAGTATATCCGATTGAGCTGAAATTTTGCACAGTTGATATGGGGCCAAAATGGAGCTCACAAATTGTACAGGAGTAAAATGTATTTTGGTGTCCCACACTAATGCACATCCTTGCGTTGATCGGCTGCCACCCGATCACACGTTGTCGCATCTTGCGAACACTATAAATCCTGTTCCCAGTTCATTGGTGGTGCCACAGCTTTGGTAGAAGGTAGCCGCTCGATGCCCGCTTTTCCACACTTTCTGTCCAGCCCAACAAAGTTCCTGCAACGCCACGATGTCGAAGTTGCGGGGATGTAGTTCGTCGTAGATTATCCTGTCACATCCTGCGAAACCTAGTGACTTGCAATTCCATGTTCCAAGTTTCTAATCGTAGTCCTTATTTCGTCGCGTGGGTCTTTGCCGATTGTATCGAGTCGTATTTTCTCCTATGTTATTGGGGATTTTTACGGGTGGCTTATTGGGCCTACGCCAACACTCCTGTCTCGCCGGAGGGCCATCGTGCCAGTTCTGTTTAACGGGACAACCAACACTGGGACGACCAAGCTGATGGGGCTACCAACTTGGTTCTAGCTGGGCGTGGTGCAGCGTTTCTTACTCAGCCGCTGGATACCAGAACAGACGCTGTTTGAGCCGCACCTCCTTGGTGAACAAACGCTCGAATCGTACCTCCTCAATCTAGCTGAAGTCAGAAGGACAACAGTGCCCAGGATACACTACCGCAGTACCGCTGCAGTACCGTAATCTGGGGGTGAAGTTGATCACTATAAGATCCCCGTTCGTTAATTCTGGGATAATTTATATGCAATACAAAGTTTGTCGGGGACAGCTACCTAGTCTTCTAAAATTTTTAGTTCATTCAATGTGGGACAACGATACTGTCAAATTGTTTTATAACATTCGCCTGCGTGGAAAGCCGGATATGACCACGTATGCTTAGACGGCTCGTTGTACCCCTTTTTTCCCACGTTCCTGAATATGAAATAGAACAGAATAAATAGAAAATCAAAAACATAATCAAGAAGAAGATAGAATTAGAAGCTAAAAGCAGGAATTGAAAATTAAAGTTACAAATCACTTTCCCAGTCGGGACAATTTCTGCTTCTTAGCTTACTGGAGCTCCTTCCGTTTTTCCAGGGGTCAAACCACGCATAGCTTAACTTTGCTTTATGCACCGAGGCAATAATACTCGCACAAATCCGAACAAGAATCACTTCGCTCACTCTCCCCATCATTCTCACCGCGCTCGTTCTGCGACCGGTAGTGCAGTGCGGTGGCCTGCTGGGCTGCATCAACGTGAACACAGCTGATTCTCAACCCCTCTTGGTTGGTGCGCGCGGGAAAATCTCTCGTCGTCATCGCGCGCTCATACAGTCTAGTTGCGAATAAGGCACCCGCTATGCGCTGCTATTTGGCTACCACCGACGTCCGTCCGACGTCACATCCCCAGAGAGCCCCAACCGAAGCCACCAGCCGCGCCGCCGCCGCCACAGTCAGCAGCAGATACAGCGCCTTGCCGTCAAGTACGCCGCTTGGAGAGGGCCTCATATAAAAGCATTGGCAAGCCGTTCCAGCTCAATTAGTTTGTTTTTAAAATTCCTAACAGAAACACGCGTCGTTTCTCCCACCACACCGTCGTCAAATTTTGGACCAGTGATCCTTCATTCCAGTAGACGAGAACAACCGACCAGATCCCGAATCGCGCGGTTTATCAGTGATTGGAATACCCCGAGAATCCTGGCCATAGTTGCTCGCGGAAATCGTCTCCAACAGGAGCTTCTTTCGTTTTTTTTTTCAACTGTTGCTCTCCCATTGTCCCATTGTCGTCGCCCGCTATCGCGAGGAAAATTCGTGCAAGAGAGAAAATAGATTGGGGGAATCGTAAATCCGAAGAAAACGCGTAAAAGCTTATGTGATAAGAATTTTGATAAGCGAAAGTGAAATTTGTGACACGCAATAAAGCAGTGGGAAAATTGCTGCGAAGAAAGTTTTCCTAGCGTGGAACGAAAAAGTGCAACTTTTAACCAGTGAAAAATTCATCAGTGATTGTGTGTAAACTAGTGCCGAATATCGCTTCACCACATCAGGAATTTTAAGGATAACAGCCGACATATCGAGATAAATCAAGTGAGTGAAATAAAAATGATAAAAATATCAAAATTTTCATGAACACTGTGGCACAAGATGCGATGACATTTTACATCCCAATAAATTAGTTGGATAATACTATCCAAATCATAAAACTAATCTTTAGGAAAACACAAACAAATGTTTAAAGAATTCGATACCCGAGCAGAGGAAAATAGCAAGTTAATAACTACGAAATAACCTGTTATTACGAAAAAATAATTTAGCACTACAAATGCACATTAAAATATAACATATTGTAGTGGAACACTACAAATTCGTAATAAATTAGGACAGTGCTTCCCATACTGTGCGCCGCGGCGCCCTGGTGCGCCGCGAACATTCTTCAGGTGCGCCGCAGGATCTTGAATCAAAACCAATAGATCAAACTCTAATTTTTCAAAACATGATACACCTTTTATATGTTTTTGATTTATTTAGTAAAACTAGTGTCGCCTCCCAACCTTTTATAATTCAATTCCAAATCCTTGTCTTCTTGAGGAAGACTTCGAAAAAGAAAGTCACGCAAAGGGAGTTTTCCTCTTCCAAAATTTTAATTGAGGTAAGTATTGGACGAAACCTTGAATTTTCTAGTTCACAAATTAGAAAACCAAAACTTCGGTTTGCGCTGAAAAGATGATCGATAAGTTTCCTGTTGGTGATAGCTTATTGATTAACTTTGCAGCGCAAATCAACATTCAGACCTTCAGATTTGTACTTGAGGTTTGGCGTTGTCATATCTCTACTTTAAAAAATAAATATTCCATAGTCTTCTAATGTTTTACAGACTTGCGATATCCTAATAAAAGTTTTGGATTTTTACCAAGTTTTTGAATTGCGGGATTCTAAAAATGTTCTTTGAGATTCAGAAATAATTAAACAACAATATATTATTCAGCTTGGTTTTCGAATTTATCATTAGCATGTTATTCAAATTATATTTAATGGACTTCTTGAAGTTCTTTCCAGAATTATTACTGTCAATCATGGCTTTCATGCTGTTTCAAATGTTTTGGGACAATATTTTTATTGACATCACTATCATAAAGCAATTCTAAAACGAAAAAAAAACTTATCGCCGTCAGTTGTCCAGACAGGTTCTAGATAATCTATTTTTATATCCGTTTTTTCCAAATTTCAGGAAATTGCTTCATTTTGAAAATATCCCCACACAATATTTTGTTTGTAAAGTTCTGTGAATCTTCAAGTAATTTTCGTTAAAACAATTCATTTTAAGAACCTTTATTTCAGATTTGAAGAAAACATAACATAGACGGATTTTTTTACGATTTGTATTTGAAATTTTGAACTGAAAGAGTTAAAATGATAAAAAATCTTTGTTACCGTAAACCGGGGTCAAATTGATCTTCGGGTCGAAATTGATCAGACGTTTTTCGGTTAGATATAGCATACTTTAAATAGTTTCCCTGCAAATATCGTTTTGTACTCGATTCCTACAGCACGATACATTTGAAGAAACTATGAAAAGTATGCTCAATCTTATTGAAAATCGTCTGATCAATTTCGGCCCGGAGATCAATTTGACCCCGGTTTACGGTATAAGTTGTTGGTGCGCCGCGACATTTTCGAACTTTTCAGAAGGCGCCGCGATAGCAAAAAGTTTGGGAACCTCTGAATTAGGACATTACATTTGGACAAATACAACACAGAACATATATTTTGCCCTGTTACCCTAGTGGATAACAATTTCCAATGACAGGATGACGAGGTTTCATAAATGTTGTTTGTCCATCAGTCAATCCTGCAATCGTATTTTCTCTGGCGGTTACCTTTCGTTCGCAGCATTAGGGTGCCTGTACCAGTTATCGCACCACCTAAGAAAAACTATTTCTACAAAAATAAGAAGAAGACCGACGAATGTAAACAATAAGTCAAATGATTGATTAGTTTTCATACTTTACAGGAAAAATATAAAAACGGAGCCAAAACTACTTTTAGTATTTATTACGGCGTGTGCCAATGATAGGAACCCTGTACCAGTTATGGACACATTTGTTAATTTGGGTTCCACTTCGCACTATTTACATGCATTCCTTATGGGAGTTGCCATAACTGGTACACTATGGCGAAATAGGGTACAAGGAGGCCGAAAAGTTAAGGAAAATGATTCATTTCTACCACAATTTGAGCAAATTGTGAAGTTTGAATGATTGCAATCATCTTTTGTGATCGTGATCTGTTGTTCACGATTTTTTTCTTGTTGATTTGTATCTTAAAAGGTTAAAAATCAACTATGGCGAATTTGAGGTACTATAGCCATAACTGGTACACTGAGCCTAGTTGCTTTCATAGCTTCGAGTTTTGTCTAGGAATTTCTTATCCTAAGGGGCATCTCGTTTCGGGTTTATTAACTAGAGTTCTATAACTTGAAGTCTGTGCGAGGGAAAGGCTTACATCACATCTCCAGTACTTAATCGCGGCCCGAAATGGCCTGAATGTTGGCAATCGAAATAGGATTGCAGGCCTCCATTCTGCCAGAGCCCTATAAATGTGCATTTATACTAAATATTTACAAGTTAAAATAGCACATTTAACACAAAAATAAAACTTGTAATACTGTGTTTATATCCAGAGCCGTAGCGTGGGGTTGGCCAGGTTGGCCCCCGCCAAGGGCGCCAGCCTCTAAGGGGCGCCGAAAAGGTCTAAGGCCAGAGGAACAGTATGATGCTATTGTTTTCTTGTATGTTACCAAGACTTCAAAATTTCTGAGATTGATCGAGTGTTTTTTACATTACGTTATTCTCAAAAATTCGGTCTCTAGATTATTTCTCATGATGTTACCTGGTAATTTAGCTTATTTTTTTTTGAGAAGCTATTTTGGTTTTTTTGAACGAGCAAAGCAAAATCAATAAGTTTTCGAAATTCTAGTGAAAGTTTTTCTCTGAAAATTACTGGAATGTTATTTATGGACATATTTTAGAGTGTTTACAACAAGTATCTTGAATAAAAATATTTAGACGATGCTTTTTCTGATCGTGTAATTGTTATTACCAATAAATGTTTCTTTTGGCTTAAACTCCTGTAAATCTAACAAAAATCATTCAAGTCGTATTCACCCACAAAACAACCAGTGATTTTATTTATGTTCATGCCCTCAAAACAAATGAAATATTTCGGGAATTTCTTCATAAATTTCACTAGGTTTTTCTTCGGATTTTGCTGGGTTTTTTTTAAGAAAATCTTTCAAAAAAATATTTCAGAAATTCTTCAAAGGATTTCTTTGAAAAATTTTCAAAGAATTTCTCCAGAAATTCTCTCAAAATCTCCACTAAAGATTATTAAAAAAAAAAACAAAAAAAAAACATTTTTTTCAGGAGTTTCTTACTAAAAATTCTCGAAGAATCCCTTCAGAAATGTCTTCAAGGAGGTTTTTAGGAAGTTATCTAGAAATTTATTCAGAAATGAGTCAAAGGATTCCTCTCGACATTTTTACATGGATATTTAATAATTTCCTTCAATGGATTCCTGCAAAAAATGTCTGTAAGGATTACTAAGTAACGCTTCAGTAGATTTGTTTAGTAATTCCTCCAGATATTCCATTAGAAATTACTATAGGGATTCCTTCAGAAGTCCCTCTGAGAATGAATTCTTTCAGAAATTCTTTTAGGGATTTTTGAAAGAAAATCTTCTTAAAAACTGTACCATGCTCACTAGGGATTGATCCATAAATTTCTGGTAGAATTTCACTAGAAAACTTTTCATGAATGTCTTCATAAATCCCTCCATAAAATTATAAATTTGGAATTTATTCAGAAATTTCTACAGGTTTTCCGTTACAAAAACTGCCACTTCATCCAAAATTTCTTCACGAATTACTCCATGAATTCCATTTAGAATGCTTACTTTAATTTCTTGAAGATTTCAATCATTTATTCCTCCGGATAAATGCAGGAATTCTTCCACAATCTTTCATAATTTCATTCAATGAATCCAGCAAAAATTCTTCCAGAGAGTTTAACAAAAACTCATAGAGATTCCTTCAGGAATTTCTCCTGGTATTCCTTCATTTCCATGGTTTGTCTAATGATTCCTGATGATTTTCTTACAGATCTTCTAAGAAATATTTTGATTGAACTTCAGAAGAAACTTTTGGTGAAGTTATTAGAAAATTCTGGTAAAATCAATTGAAGCTATAGCCAAAGATTAGTAAAAACGTTTGAGGATTTCTGAAAGCTCCTGAAATTCAACTCAGTGTTTTGAAAACAAAATTCATCCTAAAAATCCGAGAACACTAAGATTTCATCAAAAAATGTATGCATCATTCATGTTAAGAATCTGAAATGTCATTTCTAACTATTGTGTTGGTTTTAGTATGATTCTTGAGATGCAAAATGTGTTCGCACTTATACTCCTTGAAAACTTTGAAAACGTACTTATAACTTTGAATAAACAAAAAAATAAGCAAAATAATAATGTGTAATTGTCGTGGGGCGCCAATCTGGATGCTTGCCAAGGGCGCTGTGGGACCACGCTACGGCTCTGTTTATATCTTGTGCTTTTATTATTAAATTATCAAGGCATAACATTCCCACAACATAACACAGCGCAACATTTTTTTGTCTCAAGAGCAAACTTATGTGTCTCCGAAGGATTTTGGGCCGCTAAATCCGAATCCGGGTTCAGATTTGCTCCAACACGTCACCATGTTGAGCTTGTAGTAAAACTACGTGTTCTCAGTTACACAGTTTATTGGGGAATGATCGTCTTAAGTCAATTGTCAAAGTTAATCCTAAGTCATGGCCTACTTGAGCATTGGGAGTAGCTTAGATACTAAATAATCATACTACAGAGCTATACCTCAAATTATAGGGCAAAATATGCGATTTTGGGCTTTTTTAACTGCAAGCTATTAAGCATGGAAATATTATTTTTAAGCAATCAAAAGGTAAATTGGTCAATTAACATTTAACTTAACGACTCATGCAAAATATTTCGTTTTACCTAATCAAATTTGTTAGATTTAAGCATTTTATGTTAGTATTAAAACTTGCATGCAACTTTTTAAGGGTGACTTGTATGGGAAATATCGTACCTGACATAAATCGCTTAAAACTATCAAATTCGATTTGGTAAAACGACATATTTTGCATGAGTCGGTTATTTATATGTTAATTGACCAATTTATCCTTTGATTGGTTAAAAAAAATATTTTTGTAATTGCGTTGTGTTTTCCTCTACTTTTCACTCGCGGTTACATTGATGAAACGGCCTACTTTTCTTCACTAAAACAAAAGTGCCGAAAAGTACTACTTTTCGGCACTCTTAAGAGTGCTGAAAAGTAGCACTTTTCGGCACCTTTGTCAGAACCCACTTTTCGATAACTTTCGCGGCTACCGTAGACACAGCTGCTGCATCTACATCCTCTGAGCAGCTCGAATCCGAATTAGGACTTTTCAGGTTCTGATTAAAACTGCAGCAGATCGGCGTAGAAACAGCAGCTGCAACTACTTTTACTCTTGCCCATGCTGCGGTATGACGATGACGGGAGCTTGCAAATTTCTGACACCTACCCTTTCATAGCCTACCTGATCGAACAAAAGCACTACGCTGACGCGTATGAATGGAGGCACGTGTTTGTTCGTATAGCAAGAAAAGTTTATACTGATTGGGTATTTTTTGCAATTACAAAAAACTTTGTATGCAACTCGTTGCAAAACTCGATTTTTTCAGCACTAGTCGTATTTATCCAACTCGGCAAGCCTCGTTGGATAAACGTACGACTCGTGCTGAAAAAATCATCATTTCGCAACTTGTTGCATAAATAACTATTTCATGCTTAATAGCAGGCATTAAAAAAATCCCAAAATCGCATATTTTGCCCTATAAATTGAGGTATAGCTCAAAATTGTGACGTGCTGGAGCAAATCTGAGCCCGGATTCGGAATCAGCGGCCCAAAATCTGTCAGAGACACATTAGTTTGCACTTGAGACAGACCAAAAGGTAATTTTTGTTACGCTGTGTAATTTGTTAGACAATCTCATATTTATAATGAAGATATAGGTGTACATCCAGGGCCGGATTAAAAAATGTGGGGGCCCGGGACCACAGTGTTGTGGAGATCCTTTATAAAGATGATATATTTTGCTCATATTATAAGGAAAAACTCTAAAATATATTAATCATTCTTACAAAAATGTATTTATGAAGGTATCAATGCCGTTGTGAAAAAAGTTGAATCTTTAACAATGAGCAGAGCTGTATAAAATGTTGATATTTACTAAATTTATTAATAACTGATTTGAAATTCTAGCGTGAAAACAATGATGAAAGAAATTTATGTAAATTAAAAACTGCTTTTCACTAGTGTGCTCGCGGCATTAGATCCCTGATTAAGTAGAAATTTATGCCAAAACGCATAGAGAAACTGAAGACAAGAGTCTATAGCTGACATTTTCAAGAAGTTTCAAGTAAAATTTGTAGCACAATCTTACCAATTGTGCTGTCGTTTTCGTGAAATCGAAAGAGAATTCCTAAGGGGTCCTTGCTGCAATCTCTGGAGAAGTTGATGGTCGATTACCTTAAAGAATGAACACTTAACAAAAGCTTGTTCTAACGCGACTGCTAGGGGAGGTTTTGGAAACTTCCCAAAAAAATTTCAACACAACTGAGATATCATAGAAGAAATTTTAATATAAAAAAATGCTGGAGAAATTTAGGTGGGAATCCAAGATAAGTTCTTGCTAAAATTTCTGCTTTTACATCCAATAGAATTCCCTATTAACCTTCCAGGACGCGCGCCATCAAGCAGCTAACACTGCACCGCGCTCACGCTGTATACTACGAGCGAAGGGTTAAATATCTTGGAAATCTTAATCGGAACACCCGGACAAATATTAAATTTTGGTCAATTTCTTCACACAATTATTCTATGTGTCGAAAATAAAAAAACAAACAAACAATTATTCTATGGATTTTATCAGGATTTCGCCATGGATTCATCCGTATTTCAGTAAGTAAATATCTCAATTCAAGAAATCTGCCTTAAACCTATACTATATTTTTTCTAAAAAAAATATTCCAATACTTTTGGTGTTCTCCGATTTGAATTTAGCTCAAGCATTCCAAAAATGCTTATAAATTTCGAAAAAAAAATCCTATAATTCTTCCAAGAAAGCTCTTGGAAAATTCTTCAAAATGTTTTCAAAAACTTCAGACAGCAAAATACTCTTCAATATTTAGAGTTTTAGGATTCCTCTTGAATTCAGTCGAAGGTTTTCATCAGGATTTTTAGTGATTTATCTTGAGAAACTGCATAGAATAAATGGTAATCAGTTTTGAATAAGAAAAAAATGAAATTTTATAAATAGCTGGATGAACAGTGGCTGACTTTCTCTAAAGAATCACAACATATTGCGTAAATCTTGCAAGTAGACAGTTATGTGAAGTTCTTGTATGTATAATATGTATGTATGTACAATCCATCTCCCACTAATCGGCAGTGCTTTTATGGAAGAAAAATGTCTGCGTCTATTTTTAACTTTTATCCATAGACGTAAACATTTTTGGTCCTGGAGATGGAAGGCAATAGCTCTATTGCACATCCAACGACCCATTTCAAGTATGCCTGGACCTCCACGTACATCTTGAGGTCGTTTTCTGAAACAGTAAACCCCACATTGATGCATTCGGATATCGATTGGATATCTGAAATGCATTAACAATTCCTGAATCAAGAATTTTAAGTTTTGTTTCTGGCGCGTATTTGATATGGTAAATATCTCATGTATGAATAAAATGATGTTTTGTGATTAGAAAGATTGTAACGAATAAATTGGAACCTTACGAATGCTCATTTTATTTTTCATATCGGGCCCCACGTCTGGGAACTTAGATACGAAAAGTAAAATGGAACATTACAAATGCACAAAACACAAACATGCAACACACAACATTAATTTGTGCCCAGTCATCCATATGGATAACGAAGTCCAATCCCAGGATGACGAGGTTTCATTATTGTTCTTGGTCCATCAGTCACCCTAGAAATGTATTTTGTATGGCAGTTCGCCTTTTAGTTCGCAGCATCTGTTGCTGCATTCATAGCTTGTTTTGGTCTAGGAATTTCTAATCCTAAAGGGGCATCCCGATTCGGGCAACAACACAAGACCGTCTACAATTTGATGTCCGTGTTAGGGGACGGCTTGCGTGTTTTGTACTGGTTGGCTCCTGAAATGTTTGGAGCGCTACAAATGCACATTAAAATTCGGGGACGGATGTACAAACCACAGTATAAAATAGAAAATTAACTGACAAAATGCTCACAGCAATTTACAAACGTAACACACTCCATGCAACAACCGAAGAATTTTCCATGAATTGCATTCTCCAATTCATGGAAAATTCTTAAAACTATATTACATACGTCACAACTAATTTACAAATGTAACACAACACCAGCAACAGCGGAAGAATTTTTCAAGAATCGAAATCGCGATTCTTGAAAAATTCTTAAACATTCCTATTTACCATTCTTTCAAGTGGTCGGTTGATGGCAGCGATGATCATTTCATTTGGTGTCACCAGACTAACTAAAATACGTAAGCCAAACGCTTACCAGATAACTCCGCGAGTTAAATTGCCACCAGGCTAACCTTAAACTAATTGCCACCAGGCTAACTTAAAACTAATAACGCCAGCGAATCCTGGCAAAGGGTATGATCTAACGCCATTAACCAACGGCCAAAGAACTGCCATCAACCAAGCATTTAATCTTCATCTATCTTTACTGTTGCGGACGCTCATATCTGATCTACTCTAAGTTTACCTAACCGAAACCAGATGGATCAACAAAGAAACAATAAACTATAACATAAACGTGGGTTTTTTAGTTGGGTAACGAATAGTACATTGGAACCTCATAAATGCACATTTTATTTTCCGTATCAGGCCCCACGTCTGGGAACTTAGATACGAAAAACAAAATGGAACATTACAAATGCACAAAACACAAACATGCAACACACAACATTAATTTGTGCCCAGTCATCCATATGGATAACGAAGTCCAATCCCAGGATGACGAGGTTTCATTATTGTTCTTGGTCCATCAGTCACCCTAGAAATGTATTTTGTATGGCAGTTCGCCTTTTAGTTCGCAGCATCTGTTGCTGCATTCATAGCTTGTTTTGGTCTAGGAATTTCTAATCCTAAAGGGGCATCCCGATTCGGGCAACAACACAAGACCGTCTACAATTTGATGTCCGTGTTAGGGGACGGCTTGCGTGTTTTGTACTGGTTGGCTCCTGAAATGTTTGGAGCGCTACAAATGCACATTAAAATTCGGGGACGGATGTACAAACCACAGTATAAAATAGAAAATTAACTGACAAAATGCTCACAGCAATTTACAAACGTAACAAGATCTCACCTAGTTTTTCAAAGTCTGCCGAGATATACTGTCGCTTTACGCCCAATTGTCCCATGTTCTGTGGAATCCCATATCACATGGGACAATTATGCGTAGAACGGCAGTATAGTTGTACTGTTATTTCTCCAGCGGTGCAGCAACGACCGAAATTGGCCTGATTACATTGAGCGATCAATCGAGCCAGCGGTTACTGGCATCACAGCGAAACTTCAGAATGATACTAAACTGAAGAATTACACTTTCACACGCGGAAAACTCACCGGGTGGCGTAATCTCGGCCAAACCACCAGCGAAATCGTAAAAAAAAATATTTTGAAAACGTGCAAAAACAAAAATAACAAGCGATTAAAGTAGACATCCGTTCGCGGCAACGCCTACTTCCTTCCAGACAGTTATGTGAAGTTCTTATGACAAAAATCATATCGAGAGAAGTTTCTTCATATTTTTTGTGAAGCGAAATTTTGTGGGGGCCCCGGCACTGCATGTCCTCCTCCATAAGTGTCACAAAGAATTCTTTCACAAAATCTGGCATGAATTGGTTCACCAATTCCTGCTTGATTTTTCACAAATCATTTCAGAGATTGAGAAATTCGCCCAATGATTACCTCAGATTACTTCAGAATACAAGGATACAAAGATTACTTCAGAAGTTTCTTTATTTATTAAGAAATTTATCTAGGCTTTCATTTGGAGTATCTATTGGAGATTCCTTTAGCAAATTTACCAAAAATTTCTTCAGAAATACTCTCTAAAAAAAATCCTTGAGATTTTTTTTCCAGTATTTGGTCAACAATACCCATGGATTCTTTCAAAAAACCTTCCATGGATTCATTTTCTTCAGATATTTGTTTAGTTTGTTTTGTCTTATTACAAATTCCACAAAGAATTCCTTCAAAGCATCTTGCATGATTTATCTCTGAAAGTTGTTTTTTTTTTTTCAAAAAAAACATCCATGAATTCGAGCAAAAATTCTCCCTGGTCTTTCAAAAATTCGTTCAGAAATTTGTTTAGACATTTATTCAGAAACTTCTCCAGAACTTCCTTTAATAAAACATTCAGCGATGCCTTACAAATTATCCCAAAGTTATTCAGAAAATGTTTCAAAAGTTCCTTCAAAAATTTGTACTGGGGTAACTTTGGAAGTTCTTCCAAAGATGTCACCAGAAATTCCCAAAGCAAATTCCAATTTCTACCAAAATTCCACTCCTTCGGAAGTTTCATAAAGAGTTATGTATAAGTTTCTTCAGAAATTCCTCCAGGAATCTTCCGGAGATTTACCCTATTTTTTGGAACTTCTCTAGTTTTTTTTTCCGAAAAATCCTTTGCAAATTCCTCTGCAAAGTATTCTCTCAAATGATCTTCCAAGGATTTATTCCAAAATTTTCTACGGGGTTTGTATTAGAAATTGCTACAGGCTTTTTTTAATCTGAATTTCTGAAAAAAAAATGGGATTTATTCAGGGGCTCTTTTCAAAGAAAAAAAAAATGAGAGATCCATTTGGGAATATTCTGCAGGGATTCCTAAACAATCTGCCCTAGGGATTCCTTCATAATCTTTTTCAGGAATCCTTTCTGAAAATCTTCCATGGCTTTTATTATAAACTCGATTAGATTTCGATAAGAATTTCCTCCGGAAGATTTCTTGACAAATTTCTGCAAGGATTACTTTGAAAAAAAAAAAACATCACCAGATATTTCGATAAGTCTTCTGTAATCAATCCTAGGAGTCGTTTAGAAAATCTCTGCCGAGTTCCTAAAAAAATCTCCCAGAGATTCTTGAAGAAATGCTTTCAGGAACTTTTTTGGAAACTTCTCGTAGATTTACTAAAAAATAACCAAGAAATCCTAAAAAAAAATCAGAAATACTTTCACAAAACCTTCTAGGGATTCCTTTAGGGCTTTAGAATATCCTCCAGAAATTTTTCCAAGAACTCCTAAAGAAAAACTTGCATGGATTGGATAGCTTCCAAAAATGTTGCATGGAATCCGTTACCAAATACTTTAAGAATTTCTTTCAAAAAATCTTGCAATTTCTTCAGTTTTTTTTTATAGAGATTCCTTTAAAAAATAAAACCTTCCCGGAACAAAAATGCACCATTGATTTTTTTTTAGAAAATGATTCGTGGGTACATTGAGAATCAGAATTTCAGAACTCCTTCAAAATTTAGTCAGAAGCTTTATAATGAATATTCTCCAAGGATTGCTTTAGAAATTCTACAAGAATACCCAGGTACCTTTTTAGATTTCAATTTCGATATTTAAATGGTTATTAAGACAAGGAAGTTAAAATTCTGCTAGATCTCAAACTCGTGAATATATATCAAATTTGGGATTGACCGAATTTCAAAGTAATGAGGGACAGGGGGAGGAGCTCCTCCCACGAAATTGATGTGATCATATCTCCATCATTTTTTTTATCGAGTTTAGAAATGTTTGGCTCATTTAATTTAGAAATTCTTTTTTGTAATCCCTAACCTCGAAACAGCCGCGAGTACTTCGGCTTCCCAAACTATCATAGTATTTAAGGCAGTATAAAAAAAGGTTAATGTAAAATAATGTGAAAAATGTACAAATGATTTCGGTTCAGTTACGCCCGAGCCTTTCAAATAAACGAATAAGTGAAAAAAAATATAGAAACTCATTATCTTTCGAGATAATATTCGGTTGGACAGATCTGACCACCGTGGATTTCAGAAAATCATAATTTTTGAGAGCTTATACCATATTGAAGCCCACATTGTTGAGACAAAGTTACCTTAAACTGTTTATGGCCAACCATAGCCCCACGGGAAGCATGTTCCGAGATCACAGTTTCAAAGTCAACATGTTTTATGATTCTAGAGTGGTCACACGCTATATGCTGAAGCAATTTTAGGGTGATTGGTGCCGATATTGCTACTAACCTCCCGGAAATCCCGTACATTGTACATTGTATTGTATAACAACATGGGCTGGGAAATCCGGATTTTCCAACACCTACGGTGATCGGACCAATTCAACCGTATATTATCTCGATAGATGATGAGATTGTGAGATCAATGAGCCAAAAATTTCTAAAATCGGTCTGAAATTCACGGAGATATAAACATCTCAAATTCGTGGGTATCCTGCCGGCATTCTACGGGTTAAGGAAACTGCCAAGATTTCGTCACATTCCTTTACATTACTCCAAGGATTTTTTTTAAGAAAGTCTTCAAAAATTCTTCTTCAGAAATTCACACAGCGATTTCATCAGAAATTCCACCGGGCATTCCTCCAGGAATTCATTTAAAAAAAAGTTTTGCATTTTTATTAGGGGTTTTCTCCAGGACTTATTTTTTTCAAAAATATCTCAAGCGGTTTTATTAGGTATTGTCTCAGGAGTTTCCAGGTGTTTCATCAGGTATTCCTCCTGGAATTTCTTCAGAAATTCCATCTATAGATTCTCAAAACATTCTTGTTTTTTTTTCAGAAATCCTCTATTATTTAGAATTTTTCTCATATTTTTTTTTAATTACTTCAGCGATATTTTCAGAAATATCTTTGGAGACTTCTTTAACCTTCACGTCCCGACTCCCAACATCTCAGTTTCAAAATTCAAACTATTTTGAAGTCACCTTCAATCGATCATAAATTGGTGCAAGTTTATTACACCCAAGTGCTCATGCAATATCCGGAACCATTCCGGAGATATTCCGGATTGTACTGGGGTCAGGGAGGGTGCCGAAATGGCTAAAAATGAGTATTTTGTGTGTTATTGTGTTTGAACCATCGATTTTCAGCGGAATTTTCATTGCGAACAATAAAACACAACTGCGATAAGCAGATTTGAACAAGTTGACCCATCCGGATCACCGTGACAGGTTCCGCGGGGGCCTCACTGGGGACGCTTCTGGTTTTCATCCAAAACATGCCGTGCGACATATCAAACTTCATGATTTCGAATGACTGAGTAAGAAACGATACCCTGAAGTCTGTATCAACTAATATGGCCACCCCGGAACATCTAGCGTAGGTTCCACGGGGGTGACATCGGGGACATTTCTGGTTTGCAACTAAAACATGCCGTGCGACTTATCAATCTTCATGATTTCAAAAGAATGGAGCTGAAAAATTGTCTGCAGTATGTATCCACTGATGTGGCCGCTCCGGAACACTTGGAACAGGTTCCGCGGGGGCCTCTCAAACAAAATAACACACAAAAAATCACTTTTAGTCATTTGGCAAAACAGATCCCTCTCCAACCCCCTGACCCCAGTACAATCCGGAATATCTCCGGAATGGCTCCGGATATTACATGGCCACTTCACCAATCACCACTATCACCAATTTATGATTGGTTGAGGGCGACTTCGAAAAAATCTGATGAAAATTGACAAAATGCCTGCATTTTGAAAATGAGTTGGGTACGTGAAGGTTAATATTCCTAGGAGGAGGAAAAAGGGAAAAGTGAGAACGGTCCAATCAAAATTAGGTCATCTCCAAAGGATGTGCTTAATGGCGTTATCTGGAGCGTTCTTTTCAACTCCCACGGTGGCCCTCGAGGTTCTCTTTAACGTCGCCCCACCCCACATTCATTTCAAACAAGAAGCACTTTCTTGCACTTACCGCTTATGGGTATTCGGTTTACGAAGTATCTTACAAATCTGTCAAATCAGAATTGCAGCATGCTGGCCATAGCGTTGACTGGCCACTGCCGACCCAGCTATCACATGGCAAATATTCAGCAAGCTGATTCATTTGCATGTGATAGCTGTGAATCCGATTATGGAACTTCGTATCATTTAATATGTAACTGTCCAGCTTTTGCGCAATTGCTTTTCCGAGTACTCGGGAAACACTTATTAAGTGAAACTGACTTCAGAAACCTGAATCTTCAGGACGTTCTGTTGTTCTTGACCCGCTGTGGTAAAAAGCTATGGGCGCTCTTTACGCTTTATGCGTTATCACAGTGCTCTTTTCAGGGCGCTGTTTGAACCCATTGTGGTACGCTTATGCGTATATGACGATCCTATTCCCTTACCTGTCCTTTCCCCTGTACCATCCTTTTTTCTTTCTCTTCTCCCTCAGGTAAATGATGAATAGGCTCGTGTTCATGGCGATGGCACAAATTTCCCCAAATGGAGGAGAAGGTGCCTCTGGAGCCGACCTACTGATACCTGAAGATTTTCGGAACTTTTTAAATTATTTTAACGATGATTAGAAAAATTACAACAAATCGGCGGGAATTGAGTTGATTTACATACATCTCCATACTTTTTAAGTGGGATGAAAAATTGGTGAAAAACTTCGAGTCCCATTTACTTGAAACCGGGTTTTGTCACTTACAACCCTTTACTTCTAATCCACTCATTTCAGAAAAAAAAATATCGCGGAAGGACAACAGTACACTTTGAAATTCAAAATTAAGGTACACCAGGGCAAGTTGAAACGGGTGGGGCAAGATGAAACACGAAGTTTTGAAGTAGATTTCAATATAATTTGGAAATTTATCCTTCACTAAACGATGGTTTCAATCAAAAACTGTGTGTTATGGCGATCAAACTGTTTATCATCATTAGAAAACATCATGTTAAACCGCTGTTTCATCTTGCCCCACCCGTTTCAACTTGCCCCGGTGTACCTTAGCCTAATATCTAGATTTGGAACACCGTATACTTGAAGAATGCATGTTTGGTTTCATGTTTATTGTTGAATGTAAAGAACTGTGTCCGTCGAATGCAGATTGAGGAATAGGCAATAAAGTCTTTCTAAGTTTACCATAAAATAAAAGTCAGCATTTGGTTAGGTTTTCTCATTATTTTTTTTATTAAAAGAACATATATAAAAATATTTCATAATAAAACTGTTACTGTTTAGCATCGTTTATTTTTTGCTTTTGAAGTAGTCAAACGAACTTAATCAATTTAACCCTCGAGCGGTCGCTTCTTTAACTACCTGCAACGACGCCACGCTCAAGCTATGTACCAAAAGCGTGCATTTTTCATGGTGCGTGTACTCAGTACACGGCGCGACCGCTCCTGGGTTAATATAAATCAAAATTCGCATAAGTCCATAGCGACTGTTAGAATTGGGTTCTTTAGGAGTATCCAGATTATTGCATAATCGGAATCTCCGTCCAAAAATTAGTCGAAATCCAAAATTTCACCATTTTTGGTGCTTGGGAACTATTTTTAATATAGGGGAGACTGGGGAGACTTGATCCCTTTTTCTTAATTTGCCTGTAACATTAAGAAAAAACACAAAACTAGAACCATTTTTCATACAGAATGGCAGGTATACACAACAGAAGGACTTTAAATTATTGTTAAAGTTTTCAAAACTGTGTTTTTATGGAGGCATGTCTTATGATGTATTTTTCAAAAATGGGTCACAATTGATCCCCTTTTGAGCACATGGTTAATTTAAAGGGAAAATAACTCCAGAAGCTTCCTGTTCATTTTCTTTTCAAGTTTTCTTAAATTTTTGATAAATATGGTGTATTTGAAATTATAGAATTTCCTTAAATTGTTAAGGATATGCCGTATTTTAAAAATGGGGAGACTTGATCCCTCTTTTAATGGTGTGTAATAAAATAATAATTTTCTGACACGTTTTATCATTGAAATTACTAGAATTCCGAGTAAATAGAAGCTTCCAAATAGAATGTTATTTTTCACATGTATAATGTGTGTGTAATCCTCGAGGGATCAAGTCTCCCCATGTCACTGTTGTATACACTAAGCTACATTAATTGAAATATTTATATAACAACCGTATTTGGATAAATATGTTTGATAGTATTTTATTTTTACTATGTGCTGTGAAATTTTGACAGGATTTGGTTCAATTTTCAAAAAGTTATTGAGATTTTTCGGAATCGCCTTAAAGATTTGTGAAGGACTGAAAACAAACCATCAGCCATTAAAAAATAATGCAATACACAATTAAAATCAATTGTAGCCAAAACATTGTCGTCTGTCCAGATGTTGTTTTGGAAAAAATATGCTAAAAGAAAACTGTTTTTGATTTCGAGAAAATATGGGGGGAACAAGTCTCCCCAGGGATCAAGTCTCCTCAGTCTCCCCCACATTTAAAGTTTGAATTGGGATTTTTTTTTTGTTCGGGCCGAACTGTCACTTTATCGATTGAACTGTCATTCTATCCACGGAAATTAAAACTTTTTTTGTTTATTTAATCATCAAAACAAAGGAATTGGAACGCAATAAAATCACGTTATACTCAGAAAACTGAGCTCTTTTGATTAGGCTAAAGAATATGGCAATATTTAATTCACTAAACAACCCAATTTCAACCACATCGGTTCACTAGAATCCAAAGCTCATATCGTCAAACTTAGCCATTGGTCGATTTTGTTTCGGTACAAATATTTTTCGTTTCCTTGTATCATTCAAAACAACTGTTTAATATTTGGGAACGATTTATTATGGTTGCATATTTCGCATTGCGATTGAAATTTGTATGGGATTTAGTAAGGAAACGCGTTTTTTGCATTTTTCTCATAAGAAGAAATTTGTTGTCTAAAACGGTGTTACTAATAACGTTGAAGTTTAGTAACATATGCCGGAAACCTTTGTCCGGAAACTGCAACTGTGATCCGATGGTTGTGAAAAAAGTTGTGCTTGGTAAATCAGGCCAAAAATTTGTCACAAGTGTCTGATCGCTGTGCGGTCCTCGACAAAGTTTTCCGTCACATCCATGGCAATAGTTTACCATCATTGGTTACATAGTTTAAGAAAAATGTAAGAAAACAAAAAAAAATGCTGGAATCCTTTGTTCCGAGTAGAATAAAAATGGAAGCACTGTGCTCAAAATATGAACTGTTACCCCATAACTAACTCAGCCATTTTACCGTAGCCGGCACAAATGCGCTACTTTGGCGTCATTCGGCAACAGAATACAACTGAAACTAATTCAAATGGTAAATTTTGCCCAACTAATCGTAGTTTCCGATTAATTTTAAGCGTGTTGGTTTGACCTTAGAAGAAATTTCTTTTTTTCAACGATTATTCAATCAATCAAAATAAAAATACCATAACGGAGCACGCGACGACACGCCTGCGCGCGACAATCGGATGGAACAAGCGTCCTACACGCCTCTGAAAAACTAGCTATTAAGGTTATACCTCGTCGTCGTCGTCGCGCGCCGGTTGGTTTGGTGTGCATTGAAGAATGTGCTTCGCTGACTGAACGACCACTAAACAGTGCAGCACCGGCAACAACAGCAAAAAAAAACCGCAGGGTGTAGAATTAGCCAAAATTAAAGGACACGCTATAGCAGCCTAGCCAATCCACCACCGAGTACCGGTGCGCAGCCCGCCAGTCAGCTATAAGTTCAATTCAGCGGTGCACAAAGCAGAACCTTGAAAAAGAGAAGCGCGCTCAATCAGCTGTTGTTGTTGTTGCTGGAGTCGGCATCAGTGTCAGTAGGTACCTATGCTGGCTATGAATGGTGGCCCCGATGGTTAGGAGCGGATCTAAGTTACTGAATGAATATCCGACAAATTTGTTGGAAATGACACGAAAAGCATTGCAAAAGTTAGAATGAAAAATATATAGGCTCAGTGTACCAGTTATGGCTCTAGTATCCCTAATTAGCCAAACTTAACCTTCAAGCTTTAAAGATGCAAATTAACATGAAACATTGTGTAAATTAGGGGCTGTTCATAAACCACGTAGACCAAAATTTGGCCATCTCAGATCCCAAGTAGACTTTTGTCCATACAAAAATTTCAAAATTTGTATGGAGCGTTGACTTTGGCCAGACCCCCCCCTCCCCCCAAAAAGTCTACGTGATTTATGAACGGCCCCTTAAAGATCACGTTCGGATAAGATGGTTGCACTCATTCACCTTATCCGCTTTACTTCACTTGCCCTGTCGTAAACATTTTCGCCTGCCAGCATGTACTTCGTTTTTGACGCGTTTTGAATACACTAGACAGAGCGCCCCAAAAACTTACGCAGTTTTTCACCCTATCCTCCGTCACTTTGATCTATCTAGTGAGTTAGTGAGAGATAATAACCCCTTCCTTCCACTCTGCCATTAGCTGTTTCCAGATCCGGACTATTGGCCGGTGCACGCTGGTGGCCAACTTTCCGGGTCCATTTTGATGAGTTCATCGAAACCACCCTTACTCATTCTTCTTGAGCAGCTTGATAGGACTTCCAAGTTTCTCCAATGTATGACTTGACTCGTTATTGTCCCCTGCTGTACTGGCGTAATCATTTCTTCCATATGATCCTCCACATGCCTGCGCTTCCCGCACTTTTCAGGTGTTCGTCGTAGTACTACTTTCACCTTTAGATCACCTCGCGTCAGTCTGTCAAGATGCTCCCGACCTTTTCTCTACACATTTCCACTCGCGGCACAGAGCCTGTGCGTAATGCGTTGAGCCTCTGGTAGAACTTTCGTATATTTTTTGAATGGCACAGCAATTCCATTTGTTCGCCCTGCGCTTCTCCTAGGTGGAGTTTTTTTTATTCCAGAAGAAGCAGGCCTGCTGGTTACACGTTCTTCCGAGTCCCATGCTGCAGCATGACCGCCTTCACAGCGTTCTTGTCTTACAAAATATTTCTAATCTCATTGTCGAATCAATCATTCCCTCGGCTCCGTTCCACATACATAACGTTGCACTAAGCTGTGTTGTTGATGGCCCCTTTTATCATGCTCCAGCAGTCCTCGAGAGAGGCTTCATTGAGCTAACCCTCGTCCGGCAACGCTGCCTCGAAATTCTGTGCGCATCCGGTGGGAACATTCAATTACTTCATTCTCTCCAGATTGTATCGAGGCGACCGTCGGTATCGTACGTTGTTAATCAAGGCTAGTTTCTGATGTATTTTTACCATCTCCAGGTAGTGGTTAGAGTCGATGTGTAACGATAAGGGAGGCTGTGCTGGAAGCAGATGCAACGTAAGACCATGTTCTTAGAGGCGGCGAAAATAATCAGTTGTAGGCCGTTCTCGTTCGTCAGCTGGTGGGCACTGAACTTTCCAACCATCAGTTTGAATATTGCCTGTTGGTCTACCTAAGCGTTTAAGTATCCTATCCCGGGCAGAGTTCAAGTACTGACGATCAAAATGTGATATTGATTAGTTTAAGGTAAGAGGTAAAATACTAAAAATAATAGTAAAAATTTGTTCTTGAACCATCTAACCAATAGCAAAATATGATATTTGAAGATCAATCAAATAGCTCACTGCTATTGGTTAGATCTTACCAAGAGCTGAATGTGCTATGATGATGATGTTCCAGGAGTAAAATTGAGATATTATTTTCAGTACTTTTACCTCTTATCTCAAACAAACAAATATCACTTTTTTTCTCCATATCAAAATATGCTATAATTGAGCTTTTTTTCCTCTGCTCGGGATGATGATCTTGACGTCATGGGTTAGGCAGCTATCGTACTCGCGATTGAGCTGTGTGTAGAATCCGTCCTTGTTATCACCATGGCTTTCGGGGTGTAGCCTGTGCACTAGACCTGTTCACTTTAAAACTTTTTTTCTCCGATTCTCCGTGACACATCAAATTATCAATCCACATGCAAAAACAAGTCTTCAATCCAAAAATGAGTCAAATTGAAGAAGATTTAAAGGTGTATCAAATCGATTTTGTGTTTTTTCTATCCATTTTCTCAGAAATTTACTCTGATTTACTCCTCAAAATTGCACCGAAAAGGTACCGGAAATACCGGTAGGATATGGTCAGAACAATACTCTTTGCCGAAGACACTACGGTGTTTAAATTGCGTATTTCAAAGTTATTAAACAATTTTCGTTGAAAAATCACGAAAAAACACATTATTTTTACGATTTTACATATGAAAGTCATGTAATTTAACATTATTTTACGTGACTAACTTAATTTACTATTACTTCTCTGTGTTACGAACATTTCGTCCATACATTGTTTTTGAAATTCGTTTTCGTTGACTAATTATCAAAAGAATGCCACGTTGATACCTGTTGATACTTAAAATCGATCAGAGTTGCCAGCACGAATTAAAACAAAGTTACCCATGATAAAGACGTCATGCCATCGTATTCTAATGTCTTTTGATTCATGCATCAGAAATGGTGCAGATGATAAGGCTCGAGCCTGCGGATCAGAAGGTCCCAGGTTCAAGCACAAATACATGAAAAACTTTTTTTTTCTTAAACCTTCGATCTTCGGATCGACAGTCTCATACTCAACCATCTGCACCAATTTGAAACTGATGCAAATGAGACAAAGAAGTGTAATGACTTATTAATCATGGGTAACTTTGTTTTATTTCGTGCTGGAAACTCTATGCAATTTTTAGTATTAACTTGGCAAACTTTTGATAATTAATCAATTAAAACGAATTCCTACACTAAAATGATGTATGGACGAAATGTTCGTAACACCCAGGAGCAAATACTAGTTAAATAAGTCACGTAAAATAATGTAAATTTACATGACTTTTACATGAAAAATCGTAAAAATGTTGTATTTCTTCATGATTTTTAACGAAAATTGTTGAATTACTTTGAAATGCGCAATTTAAACACCATAGTGCCTTCGGCAAAGTTGTAGAGTATTGTTCTAACTATATCCTAACGGTATTTTCGGTATCTTTTCAATCATCAATTCATCAATTCATCAATTTGGCTCATTTTTGGACTGAAGACTTGTTTTTGCATGTAGATTGATAATTTGAAGTGACACCCCAAGTAACCAGTAAGCATTTAAAATAGCATTCCTTCAGCATTATAGTAGCCTTTACGACAAGGACAAGGCGTTTAATGCTAATTAGCCGTATATGCGCCTATAGTGCTACCTCACAGCAGGTTTTGGCAAAATAACGGGCTGTCTTTGTGCTATCCCTTCAGGAACGTCATGACGAAATGTCAAAGAAGCGTAACGCCTCGTCGAACAAAAAAAACACAAAAATAGATTGACGTCTGCTTCTCGTTCTCTCAGCCTGCTTCCCCGCTTCATCGTCCTTCCATATTACAGCCGGTGCTAGGTGGTACTTTTTTGCTGATTTTTGTAGTGATGTAGGCTTGAACTTACGATCCGGAGATCGATTAATCACATCTGCTTCGGATTCTGTTGCTCCTGATCCACGATGCTAAAGCTGTCCCGGTGGCGTGCGTTGATTTAATCGCCAATATAAAGAATGATTCGATAACAGCTTCAGATTCAACATCCAAAACTTGTTTTCTTTGAGATATTTCATTGTGGTAGAGCATTACGATCCCTTCTTTTAAATATCTGTGGAATATGATTGATTCTTCCCTCTTTCAAACAATCGTATGATCCACCAAAGCATCCACCTATTCGGCACATATTTTCCGACGAAATGATAAATAATCGGTGATTTTTTTATGGACAAGTCCCCAATCCAATCCAGCTGCAGTAATGTTTTCTTTGGTGCTTTTGCATGAGTAGGGGAAAATGAAGAAACAAATAAGATGCACAAATTTGTAAACAGAAGCATAGGCTCTGTAAGAGAGAGACAAAATGTGTTGCCAAATGCGTAACATATCTCCCAACCTTTTTGCTCCTAGCATTTAAAGAGCAGTTGAAAAGCATTATGTATGCTCCCAAGTGAAACCACTTCAAGCAGTTGAAATGCTAATTAACAGCCGAAAGCTTTTGAGCAGCACAGCTTATGCTAGCTCAAGGCAGCTATGTATTCGAACTGCTTATGTAGGGCAGCAAGCAGTTTAAATGCGTAATACGGGCTGATACACGGCTTATTCAAATGCTTAGTGGTTACCTGGGACGGGTAGGCCAAAAAAGTGAACAGGTCTACTGTGCACGTTGATTATGCTGAAGTTGAAGAACCGACCCTTGATCCTCAACTTGCTCATTCGCAACGTTGTTGATCCTGTCAAATACACCTTCTGCAGCGCTCCAATTTCGAACTCGCGATCCTTCTGTACAACGGAAAGTATGCAGATCCTCCCAATGCAATTGAAAGATTTGCAGTTTCACGTACAGAACTTCCAATCGCAAGTCCCTCTTCGTCGATGTGATCAGCGTCAGCGTAACGATTCGTATTTTTTTGATAATTCGACAATGATTTTTCATAGTGGCCTAACTGACTTGATCGATTCCTCTTCGTCGACTCTCTCTTTCGCTAATAACTTGATCAAAACAAACAAAAACATTATTCTTTTTGATTCTATAGCAACATGTATGATTGCTGATAATATTTGTTATTATTATGTTATTATACTATTCAACAATAACTCGACAATTACAAGTACAATGATAGCATGTTTTGTATTTTATGTGTCATTTTATGGTATTCATGAAAAAACTACAAAATTGCAAATTTAGATATGAAATATGTTATTTTTTAGTTATTGGTTTGTTATTCACCTCTACCTGGGCAACCACCCGGTTTACTGTCCGAAGGTGCCCTGAAAAAGTCTGTATGTCGCAGACGAGATAGGCCTGTATTGAGCAAAAAAATTAAATTCCAAAGAAAAAAACTAGTGAACAAAAAGATACCAAGAAGCAAAAGTATCCAACATTGATGCACAGTCTCAAACGAATAAATAACATTTTTTCCTTGATACATCTGTCAAAACATGTCTGTCTAATGAAGACGTCAAGTAACAGAAGGAGAAAACGTCCTGAAAAAATGGCAAGGAGCACATTTATAACCATACTAGCTGTACCCGGCAAACTTTGTCTTGCCTACTGCGTTTTTTGACGTTTCTAGATTCTAGCCAAGAACAAGTCCCCGGTCAAAATGTATGAAAGATCGATTTTCAAAAACTCTAATTTTTTCCATGTTTTTTGCCTCATAAACCTTCCTTGGGTGAAAACAAACAGAACAAAACAAGGACGACCAAAATCGGACCATCCGTTCGCAAGTTATACGCGGTCCCACGTATGCTATTGCATTTTTTAAAAAGACCTTCATATCAAAGAAGTTCTTTGAACCCGCATTTCTATAATTAGACAAGCAAGCGTGTTTTTATGTCTCGAATAGTTGATCATTTTTTTATATTGCGGAAAATGTAACTCGAAACGCCCCTCGGGAATTCCTGGTCAGATTGCCTGATTGTCTGGTTCTCCAAATGTGGAGGACTGGATGATGCAATCCGTCAGAGGATTGCATTCATCATTATTTCCGAGTCAGGGTAAATGGTGATATCCTGCAGCGTCAAGATCGTCTGGATTATGGTACCGTTCAAGGTGTCCGCCCATAGCAGAAAGTTTTTGCAAAAGACATAATATTTTTTCACCATCAGCAATTTTCCTGGAAAGGTCATCCGATCTCTGATAACGATTTTGATAAAAGTGATGAGCTGTTTTTTAATGTAGGGTATCGCGCTACTTGGGCGGTGGTTTTCTTCGTCTGTTATTTTCGTCTGTTTTCCACTGTAACTCGGTCAATTTTGAACCGATTGACTTGAAATTTTGTACACGGGTAGATACTATACCTATCTCACCGCATTCCAAGAATTGTGTCAATTCGTTCAAGATTGACTGAGTTATAGTGGAAAACAGACGAATATAGAAGCCACCGCCCAAGTAGCGCGATTCCCTACTCAAATGAATTAAAATATCTTTCAGTGTCTTTGGCCAACAAAAAACGCCAAAAAGACTAAAATGCAATGTTTGAGCACTTTATAATTTTTTTATTATTAGCATATGTTAATTTTTTTATTGAACCAGGATAAACCTTCTTCTTCTTATTCTTCTTCTTCTTCTTCTTCTTCTTCTTCTTCTTCTTCTTCTTCTTCTTCTTCTTCTTCTTCTTCTTCTTCTTCTTCTTTTTCTTCTTCTTCTTTTTCTTTTTCTTCTTTTTCTTCTTCTTCTTCTTATTCTTCTTTATGGATCTACGTTCGCATCGGAACTGGTCCTGCCTCTCTTCAACTTAGTATTCTTGAAACATTTGTACAATGCAATGAAGGACTGTCTTTGCCTGCCATTACATGAGTTTGTATATTTTGTGGCAATGTACAAATTCATGTAACACTAAGCCCAGGGAGTTACAGATAATTTTCCCGACCGGAACGGGAATGGAATCCGCCGTCTTCGGATTAGCGATCCTCAGCCTTAACCATTAGGCTTACTGGCGACACTATACCCTGGAGAACTTTCATCAGTTCCGGGTCATTTGGCCGAACGCCATTTGGCAGAATGCCGTTTGGCCGAACGCCATTTGGCCGAAAGGGTCATTTGGCCGAATACCATTTGGCCGAATGCCGTTTGGCCGAAAATAAATGATTGACTTAAGTGACTATGTCACTATTCCTCGCATCAGTATAAATCGAAAGAAAAGCCTATGATTCAAAGAAGGAAAAATCTTTGATAAAATATTGACAGATTCAACGCCAACTCATCCCTGATTGTCAAAACTAGAAAGAATAGCCTATGATTAAAAGAAGGAAATATTTCTGATGATCATATTAGTAGTTGGAATGTCAAAAACTTCCTCTGAATTCTTTTGAACATAATTCGGCCGAACGACCATTCGGCCAGATGGCATTCGGCCAAATGGCGTTCGGCCAAACGGCATTCGGCCAAATGGCCGGACACCTCGAAACCGCCGTCTTCGGATTAGCTATCCTCAGCCTTAACCATTAGGCTAACTGGCGACCCTATACCCTGGAGAACTGATAATTTCATCCGTTAGTTGAAAGCTGTACCTTCAATCACAGTTTAATACAAGTAGACCCACATGTCACCGAGGCCGCGAGGAAGCATCCTTTGGATATGAAATATTTGGTTTTCCGAAGTTACTCTTTATGTTAACTCATTCATCAGAAGGTAAGAATAAAATTTGTGCCCTTTCCAGATATGTGTCTGTCAATTCTTACAAAACTTTTGATTGATGCTTAAGACATCTCAGATCTATCCATATTTCATACCGATCATACCGACTAAGAATTTCTGAAACATGTAAGCAGCCCTGCTCTAGGTCTTTCAAATTAGAGAATAATTGACTACATATAGCCACTCAAGACCTCTTCCTTCAGTGACATTACTGAATAACGCTCACATCAAACCCGTCAGCATGGCAAATTAATTACACCGTGCATCATACGACATCAATACACAATACTGGTCGCCATAAATTCTATTTACACTCTACAGCGGTCGGGAATGTCCACTGGACATTCACGTCCCCACCAGGAAAGAGGAGACGAAGCAGGGGACAATTAGTACAAGATTAATTGTAGATTTTATCTACATTTTGCATCCCCGCTACTCCTTTGATAATCCAGCGACTGTTGTATGTATACCTTACTTTAGATCTCACACGGCGATACAGCAGCAGCACCGTGCGCTCGCATTCTTTCATGTAGTGGAGGAGAGGACAATCATTGCTCACTGTCAATGTTGAGGGTAGAAAAAATGTCAAATTCACCTTGACGATTAACTACCATTACATTGTGACTTTAATGTGCGCTTCAACCTTAAGCCACGAGCTTATGGGTTGAATGGTATGAGAAAATGAGTAGTTGCCCGAACCATTCTTCATAACGTCTGTCAAATACGGTGAAAAAGCTGTCCACGAAAATGTTAAGCTAGGCAAAAATGTTATTCATTTCTCTGACAAATTTCAGTAAACTTATTTTTTCAACCCTCTTGGCATTCTGATGAATTCCGTAAATTACCTTAAACATAACAGGCGGGACAAAAAACTGAGGAAAAGTCTTCCAAGTTTGTGTGCGTATGTGCAAAATAAGGTCGTCTTTCAGTTCTTCAAAGTCTTGCATACCAATTTGAGCAATTTTTGCAGCCAATAAAAGCTACAATGTTTTCAAATTCAAATCCAGCAAGCAAAGTTTCATCGCATTTAACATCTCCCTATGGAAATATAAACAGAATAACGACTTAGGCACAACACACACTTTCTCAAATATTCCTTTAAAAAGAACAGTGATAAACAACTGCAAGTGGTACTATAATTTCGTGAACAGTCATTACGAGCCGTAGGCCTATTGCTGAATTATTCGCGTTAAACTTCTGTCATCAGTGTTAATCGACTCCGTGCCTCGAATAACGATCGCGAACGAGCGATCGCGATCGCGATCGGATCGAACCAATGAGAAATGTTGCTCCCCGATCGGAATACTAATGCTCCTGATCGCATGCAAATTATGATGCACAGACAAGATAGTTAAAAGCTCAAAACTTTCCGACAGAAGTTTTCAATCAATAAATCAAAATTCGAGTCTCAGTGTTGAGAGATGCCAAGGAAGTTTCCCAAGGCATTACTCATCATGACTCGAATGCATTGTGTTCTATAATTTCCGGTGCAGGCATCCATTATGACAGGGATTCCCCCGGCGGTTGTGGCTTATTGTTATTGATCACTGTCAGACAGCTAGTCCCAGCGGAATGCAAGAAAAGGAAAATATCAATCGGCTACAAAAAAATCCCCGTCGCTGCTGAGGAATTCTTCTTCGGTTCGTGGATAGGCTTAACCGATCCACCGGCATTGGTTGAACTGACTAGCTTAGATATTCATTGCTGCTTTAAAGGGTAAGCGCACCTTTTGTGAACGAAGGGGATTTTACGCCGTACAACACTATCAGCAGAAAAACCTTGAACGTGGAGTTTTTGTGGCACACATACTAAATATACACTGGTTTAGTACATTGGTTAGTGAACTGTTTTAAAATCACAGTATACAAAACCGATAGGGTAGAAGATGACTAAACAGGTGAGCTCGTTTCAATTTGTTTTCATTTATTCTTTTATGCTTTGTAAAGCAAACGGGTGAAGTATCCAAACATGGACCAACGAACAAATTTTATCAAGAACATTCTTTAGACACTGACTCAACAGTAGCAAAAAGCCTTCACTGAAACACCCGAACGATTATAACTACAATGATGTTGAGCTGAACGACTGTTTTAGGGTTAACAACCTTACCATTTACACATCTTTTCACCATTGGTACAACTACCCTATTCTACTCGACAATTGCATTATCCAAACAATCCCAAACGGCCAAACCTCTAGCTGTTTAGTGTGAGGAGCGTGCACCAGGGTGCGAGGCCGCCATTTTTAAGAATCCAACATATAGTATCTAAACATTTGTGTATCCACAATGGATTCCATTGTGGATACACGATAGATGTTGGCTCCTGTCAGATGCATTAGGTGGGATTAGGGTTGCCACATACGTGGGAGCGTGCGGTTCGGCGCTATTTGATCCCAACGGTATCGATGATGAGATGATGGTGAGATTATACCTACACAATGAATTGATACTAATCTACCAGTTAAGTAGGAGGAGTTGCCTGCCCCTATCGCGTGCCGTTCGCGCTGTTACCTCGATACTGTTGTCGTACACTGTCCCTACCTTACACCGCTATATAGGTGCCCGTGCGGTGCGATGCGAGCCTGATCAATCCCTTTCAACTATAGATTTAGCTGAAGTGAGTTTGCAGGGTTTACAAAGAAACTGCAAGAATGTTTCCTGAAAAAATGTCAGAAAATGTTACACTCCTCAACTACTTTTGTATCTTTCTTACCAGACACAAAACATAACATAATCACCAAAAAATCAGAAATTGTTTTAAAAAAACTTCTATGCTTCAACTATTTCTGTCTGGTTTTAATCCTGCTACTCTGATTAACCTTCACATACCCGACCCCCAACATCTCATTTTCAAAATGCTGGCATTTCATCAATTTTCATCCAATTTTTTTGAAGTCGCCCTCAATCGGTCATAAATTGGTGCAAGTTTATTACACCCAAGTGACCGTGCAATATCCGGAACCATTTCAGAGATATTCCGGATTGTACTGGGGTCAGGGAGGGTGCCGAAATGGCAAAAAAATGATTATTGCATGTGTTATTGTGTTTGAACAATGGATTTTCAGGTGAATTTTCATTGCGAACTATAAAGCACAACTGCAATAATCAGATTTGAATAAGTTGACCCATCCGGATCACCGTGACAGGTTCCGTGGGGGCCTCATAGGGGACACTTCTGGTTTTCATCCAAAACATGTCGTGCAACATATCAAACTTCATGATTTCGAATGACTAAATCAGAAACGGTGCCCTGAAGTCTGTATCAACTAATATGGCCACTAGCCTGGTACACGGTTTATATGGGAAAATATAAAAATGGAAAAACTTCAACTCCTGTATACTTTTTGACTTCCATTTTGGTCCCATATCAACTGTGCAAAATTTCAGATCGATCGAAGAAACTATATTTTAGCGCCCGCCATTCTTAGTTTTTCATACGATTTACTATGGGGAGAATTTACTTCTTCAAAGAAAAATCGCTTGAGGTCACCCATTGATCCCTAAAAATTAGTCGTTGAATGATTTCTGTAGATAACTTCACGAGGAATCAAACTTCCGAAGACCGCAAAGCGATGCGAGATTCGTGGAAAAAGTTATTAAGCCTTACCCGATCGGTAAAATGACGAGATTTTATTATTTATTGTTATTCCTTACATGTTAAACAGCGTTGGCATGCCATTCGGTTTTCAATCAATAACTTTTTTCACATGCCTTAGATTGCTTTGCGGTCTTCAGAGGGTTTGTTCCTCGTGAAATTTCCAACAGAAATCATTCATCGATATATTTTTAGGGATTAAGGGGCAACCTGTGGCGATTTTTCATTGAAAAAGTGATTTTCCCCATAGTAAATCGTATGAAAACTTAAAACAGCTGGCGCTGTTTCTCCGACCGAGCTGAAATTTTGCACAGTTGATATGGGGCCAAAATGGAACTCAAAAAGTGTACAGGAGTAAAATGTCTTTTTGTGTCCCACGCTAATGACCATGTATTTAAACTTGACGATGTGAAGATATTAGATAGGACACATAGACCATTAAATCTTCCCATTTTGGAAAGTTGTTACATCAAAAACACGCCACACACGGTGAACAAACGCTCAGACACAGACAACCTGCACGTAGTCTACGCTGCTTTACTCCACACGATAAAAAACATACAAACAACGAAAATGAAAAATCAAAACAGAACGAATGTAAACACAACACAAGCAATCACCCGAACACACTAAAAACCGAACATATAACACACGAAGTTTAAAATCATCAACCGTCATTTTGAAAACGTAGACATACAGTAGCAAAAGAGGTCCGAATCCCGATCCCTAGTGATTTAAGTTACGGTTTTCCGGATGAAAACGGACGGGAAAGTAAGTAAAACTTGACAAAAATACGTTAAAAAGACTGACAGTTAATTATTTGTAGCTAGAATATCGAATGACGGTTGAAAGATTGAAAAATCTACATGACGAAAAAACGACCAAAAACTCGGTAATGTGTTAATTGTTTGTAAAGTGTCTTGTAAAACGAAACTAATTGTAATGTTCCGAATAAATAGAGATTCCTTGAAAAAGATCCGATACGGATCGAAACGTCGGAGTAAGAGAATATAAGGTGTTTTTGATCTCACAATCGGACTAAAAAGCCAAGAAATTCTCCTAAGACTACCAGACTACGCTTGAAACTATTAAGGGATTGGGCATTTTTAATGTTTTCAGGAAGTTGATTGAATATATTGGGCCCTGTGTTGGAGAATCTTCTTCTTCCAATCTCTGTTCGGAAGAAAATTTATTGTAACAGATGAGCGTATCGGATGTGGTGGTGATGTTCTGCTGCGTTGAATGACCAGTTGTGGTGAAGGTTCAGATTGTTCAATATTTTGTACATGGTGATACATATTCGGAGAGTAAAAAGACACCCAATTGGCAGAACATTGTGTGTTGTATAGCTCGTTAGTGGGATACAGGAGAGGCAATCTGAAAATGGCTTTCATACAACGATTCTGTTGAATCTGAACCTCTCTTAGATTCGTGTTATATGATGTACCCCAGACCGCAATCCCGTATTGATATCGGCTGTGCACGAAAGCAAAATATATTTAAAGTAACACGTGTTTTGGCACGTATTTAGACAGTTTCCAAAGCACTCCGCATAATGATGAACAATTTGTTACCATCTCTCGTATATGAACATCTCATCGCAACTTTTCGTCGATATGTACGCCCAGGTATTTGGAACTGGATACTTCCTCGATCGTTTCACCATTTACAGACTGAACTGGATACGGAGAAACTTGATTGTTTTTGGCACCGAAAACCATAATTTTCGTTTTTTTTTAAGGTTTAACGATCTTCTCAAGATACGCCATAACTAACTGCAGATCATTTGACATAATTCTGTACATGTCATAAACAGAACGACATTTATAGGAGATGGCAGTATCGTCAGCGAACATTCTTGGTTGACCTATCATTTGGAGTTTTGCGATATCATTAACGTAGATCAAAAAGAGCAAAGGACCAAGGTTGCTGCCTTGAGGAACGCTACATTTGATGGTGCGATATTCGCTGCTGGATCCTGGAATTTCAACTTTTTGCAGTCTTCCTGATAAATCAAGCCAAACATTTCAATAGGTCCTACCTGCGTTTGAGAGGCTCTCTTTGTTTACTTTCTGTTTCAGTTATTGCAATGTAATGGTACACTTTTCAACTATTTTTGCAGTACAAATCAGAAGACGATTGTTTTGACCATCGTTCAATGCAAGGAGACAATCTAAATACAAATAAACAGCTGAGATATTAACGAAAGAGAGGAAAACCAAAGAGAGCCTCTCTTCTGCAGATAGGACCTTTAGACATGTTTGGCCTGAAATAGCTTCTCAGAAGTTCATTGACGATATCACGGATTCCATAGGCGTCAAGCTTCTATAGCAAAAGTGCATGATTGATGGTATCAAAAGCCTTGGACAAATCCAAAAACAAAACTCCAGCAACAAGTTTTTGATCTACAGACTGCGACACATCATCCACTAGCTCCAACACCGCCATTTCAGTTGATGACCTTTGCCGAAATCCGAATTGCCGTTGATACAGTTGATCAGTACTCTCGAAGAAGAAAAATAGACGAGTGTATAAGAGTTTCTCAAACACTGCTCATTGCTGGAAACACAGATATAGGCCTGTAGTTGGTCGGGTTTGTAGGATCGCCTCCTTTGAAGATTGGATGTACCAGCGCCTTTTTCAAACATTCTGGATTGTGCTGGACATCCTGTGCTAATGCTGTCGTTGAAGCAGGAACAGATAATGTTTGAGAGGGCTACGCCGTGTTGTTTCAGCGCGCGTACTACAAGTTTACATTGTTTTTCCTGTCCAGCTCGTTTTCCCATTAAATCATTTATCCTACTCCACAGTTGTTTGGGATTACTTGCCGAAAAAAATCGTTGATAGTAAACGGATTTGGTATGTCTTTTGGCTTCGGCAAGCTTTTTGTTGGCATGGGTCAGATGGTTTTTGTGTTGGTTATGACGGTTCCGTTTCCACGATTGAAATAAACTATTCGAGATTTTTCCCAGCTTCCAAATATCAAAATTGAACCAGGGACAGTAGTTCGCCTTCAATTTAACCTGGACTGTATACGTTTTCTTAAAGTCCTCGGAAAGTTCCACATAGCGTTGTGTGATTGCTAACAGTCGCTCGTTAGGCGTAAGTGATATAAAATCGTAGTATTCAAGAAATGATTGGAAATGTGCGTTAACTAGCCGGTAGTTCACCCATGTTTTAAGCAGAGTTCTACTGTTTTTCTCCATTGTAGTATCGAAGTGAGTCAGGACAATGCAATGTTCGCTAAGATCACAATCCAAAGTGTAGTTTGTAATGTGATCGGAGATGTCTGGACGGCACACAACATGATCTAGGATATTATTGCTCACGGGACGGGTAATGTACACTAGGGCAGTTCAAACTTTAAACATGTCAAAAATTCAAAGCTCCCATGTTCATTACAATCCTTGGTGCAAAACTAGAGTCCTGTCAAATTTTCAGCCATTTCGGTGGTGATTTAATGGTGGCCCAAAAGCAAAATAGTTTTATATGGGAATTACTATTGAGAATTTTCGAAAAAGGTTCTCCTCGTTGTAGAGCTTCACCACATGGATGAAGTCATAGGGTCAAAGCCGAATTGAATTCTTCAGACCTCACTGATTAATGTTGTCGAAGACCGCAACTCGTTTCGACTCACGAGACAGAAGTTATTAATCGATATTCATCCATGCATGCATAAACAGAATACCACAGCTCGATCGACATGCTTGACACGCAATCATAGTATGTGTGTTACCTTCTTGCACACTTTGAAGGGAATCGTGTATGAAGATGCGCATGCGAGTGAGAATTTGTTTAATAACTTTTTACCCGATTGTCGAAATGAGTTCCGGTCTTCGGCAATATTCATCATTGAGGTCTGAAGAATTCAATTCGGCTTTGACCCTTTTACTTTATCCATGTGGTAATGCTCTACAACGAGGAGAACCTTTTTCGAAAATTCTCCATAGTAATTCCCATATAAACCTATTTTTCTTTTGGGCCACCATTAAATCACCACCGAAATGGCTGAAAATTTGACAGGACTCTAGTTTTGCACCAAGGACTGTAATGAACATATGGGAGCTTTGATTTTTTGACATGTTTAAAGTCTGAACTGCCCTAATGTACACAGATAAAAATAATGAGATTTACACGTCATGTGAACTTCATTTTAATCATGTAAACTTAGTGTTATGATGGTTTACATGATATATCATGTAAATTTGTGTTATGTGTCATGTAAACTCTTAGAGTCATGCTGAATTACATGACATGTAATGGGAGTTTACATGATATTTCATGAACTTTACATGATATGTCATGTAAACTTCTGTGATATCCCATGCTCCAATCATGTGCATCATATGTCCCATAATTTTACACTCTTTTTCCAATCTGTGTAGGTGTTCGATACGATCATATTATACGACGCTAGTAGTTCTACGTATCTCTGAGCAACACACAGTTCCCTGTTGTTAATAGCGAGATTCGTGTCCCCAAGAAGAAAGTAAGGTACTTTGGTATCCATTGATGATATGTTGTTTTCCAAAAAGATAAAAACTGATTGACATCGTATCCTGGCGGACGGTAGACGGCATGGACCATTACGTTAGACGTACGAAGTTGTACGTCAATCGCTATGTGCTAAAACCCGCTATCGGTTGTAACTTTTTTGACTTCAAAGTTCAGTCCTTCTCTAATAAATACTGCAAGACCACCAGATGAAGTTATTCTACAGGAATAGGTACTCTGGATTCCAGGGATGTTGTAGTACCTTGATCTGTCTTCCTTAATCCACGTTTCGCCGACAACAAGTACATCAACAGCAATTGGGAGATTTTGCAGAAAAATGCCAAGGGAATCTAACTTCTCAACCTGATTCATTCCTCGGATAGTATTCTGCATCAAAATAAGGCCGGAAGAGTCGTTGGTGTTGCAGAAAGAAACTTGACGATGGTTGTTTGCAAGATTAATTGGATACATAGTACTAGTAATCGAGTTCAACAGCGTGGCGGATTTCAGCATTAATTCTGTGCCTTTGAAACCAGCTTGTGCAAATCACATCGTGATCTAACGATGATCGGTTGAGAGTTTTCAGCATATTTGCCAAAAATAACACCGTTCCGACCGGGCCAAGCATAACGGTATTTCAGCAATGTTTTTTGCAGTTTCAATTCTCGAAAAATCTCCATGGTTAGGGGGGATAATTCGTCTCTGATGAAAACTTTGTTTGTACAATTAGGTTTTCTTTGGCATTAGCATTGCCAAATGTTATCCTAATTGGATTATTTGCTGCCTTGGTTGATAGTAATCTTGTACATGAGACAATATAATCTGCTGCACCGTGGAATCCAATAGTTTGACATGTAATGTCAACTAGCGATTTGGTGTCCTCGTTCGGTAAACGGGGCATACCTAGCACAACCGCATTGCAAGATAATTCAGCTCGTCTCTGCATATCTAGCTCTGTTTCCTGTTTATGAACTGCCCTGGTTACTGTATCAGCTTTCGTCGAAAGTGCCGCAACAGATTTTTTCAAGTAGTCATTCTCAGCCCTAAGTTTAACTACCTCAGTTTTGAGCTTCAAAATCTGCTCACCAAAGTCATCCAACTTGTCTGACAAAAAATTGTTGACTATGCTCAATGCTCATGTAAAGCCTATTTGCTTGTTCTGTAAGAGCTTTAGATATAAGATTTGGCAACTCTGCCATGCTAACGTAAGATGAATCGCCGGGGCCCGTGGCGTAGTTGGTCACACGTTCGCTTCATATGCGGATGGTCATGGGTTTGATTCCCAGCCCCGACACTTGCAATTTTTCGTCAGTTGCTTTTCCCCCGAGAGCAACTGACACTGACCCTCTTCTGAGCCCCATGACTCAAACGGACCCGGATACCTGGACATCGGCGAACTGCTACTCATAATGGACCCCCAATTGGACTGGAAAGGAACAACGGCCATCCATCATCATCCATGTGCTCATCATTCTACTAGGTATAAAGTAAAAAAAGTGAAAGCAGCATAAAGGCAACCAGTTCGATAAAGTAGAATAGAATCTAGGCGCTGTACAAAATGTAAGTGCAGCTGTCAATTGAAATTGCTCACGTAGTGCCCCAGTGGACAATAGAGCTGTAAAACTAGGTTAAGTGATTAAGAATAAAAACGTAATATGATAAACTCATAGTTTTAGTAAGAACCAATAGATGGCGCTGTGTGAGAATGATTGAACGTGAGGTAGTGCTGTCAAACCTAGCAATGTTCCACACACTAAAAACTTGCTCTATCGGACTATTCCTACTCACACTTTAACGGTTCGTGGTCTGGTATGCGGTCGCTGCAAGCGAATCCCCGGTTCGCTGTTTAGCGAATCCCCCTAATAATAATAGTAAAAAACAGCAAAAATCTGAAAATTTATAAAACTTCTATAACTCTTTGTAGTTCATACGTTCTATCTTTTCTGAATTATGTCTATCTCATTGTAATCATTCTCTTCTGATTAAGCTTACATAAGTAGCAAAAAATAAATAAAAGTTTAAACTTGTCGCAATTTACATGTTCTACCATTTCTCAACTATCTCTCTCTCAAAATCTCTGACTGATCTTGATCTAGTCTCTCTTATTAAGCTTACCAGGCTCAAAGTATCACATAAGCAGCAAATATCAGAAAATATTTAAAGCTGGTATAACTTTTACAAGTCATGCGTTTTAGCATTTGTCAACTATCTCTGAGTTATCTTGATTGAGCACAGTTTATACAACCTATCGTTTCTCAACTATCTGTGGCTAACCTTGATCCTGCTATTGAGCCTACCAGACGAGCACCACACAACCAACAAAAAAAATCAGAACTGTTATAACAAATCGCAATTTACACGGCCCATCATTTCTCAACTATCTCTGTGATGGCTCCAACCATCACATAAGGTGCAAGAATCATAAAATATAAACAATTCTTCGAATGAGTGTACTCAGCTTTGTACCTTTTAATTCAGCCCCATTTTGCTTATCCTCACGCTGAGGAAGATTAGAAGTGGTAGTCGAAATACGCGTATCTTTAAAAAGATAAGCAAAATAGGGCGGGATTAAAAGGTACAAAACTGATAACACTCATTTGAAGAGGGTATTCTGCTTAGAGGGTTCGAAAAGTCGGTACAAGATTTAAAAATTGTTTAATTATCGACAATTCACACTTTTAAGTCAATCTACCGGATTGATCCATCCCATCCTTTCCAGCAGTCTTGCTGTCTTCCAGTCCTTTAAAGCCTGCAGCATCCAATATTGGTGATTTAACTGCTTGACCATTATCAACTCTGTTAATTATACTCCTGCGTCCATAGAGAGTTAAAAAATGTTACATCATATAAACTGTAACAAAAGGACCCCGTCATATCGCACATATTTTTCCATCTGTTTTTAAACTTGCAGCTTGTTCTCAGTATGAAGCTTGTGTTCCACATTCCATACAAGAAAATGCTTAACGTAAAATTCAGTGAAATGGAGTATAAATTTATATGTCAAATTTGCTTACGCAGGGCGTAATTTATAAAAATGTTTGCTCTGTAGTTATCAATCAACAAATTTTCAAGATGCTTCTTCTACCTGGCTACCACCATTGTCTTGTTTGTCAGCAAATTTCTTTTTCCGGACTTTGCAGATGGTAGACACTGGTGCAGTTGCATAAAACATCCGCATTAGGGTGGCCCTCAATTATGTATATGAAGTCTTGCCCCCTATATCAGTTGTTTTAGACTCCAAGAAGCTACGTTCAAAATTTGAGCAAAACCGGTCAAGCCTAAGGCGCGCTCAAAAAGCTTGAAGTTTGTACACTCAAACCTCCATTTAGGTAGGATCCATTTAGGTAAAATCTATTTAGGTCCCTCCATTTAGGTAACGTTACCTAAATGGAATTTGACTGTGTTCAGATCAGTTGGAGTACTTAAGATTAGGTATAAGGTTTGTTTACGGGAAAGAAGTAGTGAGTGGTGTTAAGGGGATATGGGGGAAGGGAGGGGGTTGAGATATGCCCCCTAACCCCCTAACCTGTTGAAAAGTGTTAGTATCCAGCGTCATTTCCATCCCTCCATCATTCAATTCATATCAGCTCCAGCATTGATGATGTCAAACCCGACATCAACCTATCATTCACCTATTTTTATTTTGGCCACCAAACCCAAAATAGACCCAACAGTTGTTCGATGTTGGTCCAACAATGGCCCTACATACGATAAAAATTGACCCGACTTTAACCCGACATTCAATATTTTTTCAGTCTGGCGGAATTTTGCAGGGTTTTTCGTGTTTCGTGCCCAGCTAGTCATTTAAGTGACAATTATGATCTAAGACCCTCCAAAACCCCCGAGAACGCCCCTGAAGCCCCTCCCCTCCTGAAACTCCTTGTAAGCCATCTGAAACTCCCTCCACATGACCCTAACATGACCTCATTCAAATCTACTAGTAACTCTCCCTTCTTAAACTTCTTTGCAACCTTGTACTCCATTTAGGTAATAAACTGAATCCATTTAGGTAATGAATCCATTTAGGTAAAAATTCTATTTAGGCAGTCCCGACTCGTTACCTAAATGAAGGTTTTGGTGTATGGGAAAACGAGGCCAAATGTATGCAGAAATCCTAAGTTTTCGATTTTTGCCACTAGGTGGAACTCAACAATCAAACCCTTTGGTATTCTTGTAGGTGACTATATGCCAAAAAACTTTGCCGAAGACAGCAAAGTGATCCGACGCCAGGTAATAAAGTTATATCCTAGGTAAAATGCGGCGAAACTTTATTGTTGTTTTTCCAGTACATGTAGAGGAATACTCTGTTTTGCTTAACTTAGTGGTTAAAAGTTCTCAGCAGGCTACCAAGACCGCGCTGCGCTTTATATCACGCCTAAAGGGTTGCCTTCTTAAGTCGTTTTCAGCGGTCGTATTCCATCCTTTTAATAGTTAAATAAACCAACCCGAGTTTTGCATTTCCATCGATTAATTCTAAATTCTATTTCCGAACAGTTTCGATCTAAACAAAACAGTTCTATGCGATGTTTTATTTCTCGCAGCATTTGGAATATGAAACAACCCGCCAAAATAAGCGTTTGTTATATATTGTCGTTCGTCGTTGTCATCATTCGCTAGAGAACTACCAGAGATATTAAAGTAATTCTTTCAGGAGCAATTCAAAGAATTTCCACCAGGTCATCCGAGACTTGTTAAGAAATTTCACTGTCTTTTGACGAATTGCCTTCAAGATTAACTGCTTAATTTGATTCGAAATTTGAATTTCAATAGATGCAGGGAAGTTTCTGCGAACGTTTCTGAGTGAGGAAATTTTCTCTAGGAATTCCACTGATAGTTAGTGTTTTTCCTGAAAATTCCTTCAGAAGTTTCTTTGGGAATTCTTCCAGAAGAGTTTTTCGAATATTGCTCCAAAATGTTCCTTGAGGAATACTTTAAGAGTTTCTCTAAAAACTCCCATTTCAGGAATTTATAAAGATAGTCAAAACTTTCACTTCGAGAGTAACTCCAGCAATGCCTTCAAGAGTTTCTCATCAAATTCGTTGGCGTATTGCTTTCGGAGTTTCTCCGGAATTTATCCATGAAAAATCCACAAAAAAATAATTCAAGAAGGATTCAGAATTAGAAGGAATTAGAGGAACTCGAGTTTTGCCTCTTGAATTCCTTTAAAAGGTCCTCTAGCAATCCCTTCAAGAGTTACTCCAAGAACTTTTCCAAAATTCCTCACGATTTCTTCATGAGCTCTTTCTATTTTTTTTTTAATTCCAGAAATCTTTTTAAAGGTATCTTCATTAATTTATTCAAAAGTTGTTCTGGGAATTCCTGCAGGACAATTTTTTCATAGTTTTTCCTAAATTTTCTGGTAGGATATTCAGGGATCTTTGCTGGTGTTTCACCAATAATTAACTCAGAAGCCTAAGTACACATAGGGACTACTTTGAAACCAGAGGAACTTATGCTATTTTCGGCAGGTTTGTTTTCGAAAATTTGCTAAACTTTGGCTTCCAAACTTTCCCTACCAAACTGTAGCAACACAACCAAGTTTAAACTGACGACAATACGCAGTAACCCTATATGCTAAACATCCTTCCAAGAAATTTAAAAAAATTGACCCTGAAATTTCTATATTATTCTACCATTAATATGCATTCAATCCTAACCCAAAAGAAGTGTCCATTAGGACGTCTTCTAAAACTTCTCTCAGAAATACTTCAAAAAGACTTAGGAAGTTTTCTGAGAGCTTCACCTTAAAATCTCCTAAGCGTTCTCAAGAAATCCCGCAAAAGATTCCTGCTGCAAGGTTTTTTTTTTCTGAAATTCTCCCTTGAAATTTTTAATTTAATTCCTGGCATATATGTTCGGAACTGTGGGATTATTTCTAGAATTGATTAAGTGATTCCTTAAACAGGTTTTTCCTTTTTTTTAATGAGAAAATCTTCGGGCACTTCCCTTGGATTTATTTTTCTTCAGTAAGTTCCTTTGGACAATGCTCGTCTTTCTTAATCCGAAATATTTTGCATTTTATTGATACTTACAACAGGAATTTATCCTGTTTTTTTTTTTTGGAACATTGATTTTCTCAAACATTTTCGCAAAATTTCATCCGCAAGCTTTCAAAGATTCTTCCCCCGTTATAATAGAAATCTCAGAAAGAATCTCATGCAGATCTCCTGGAAAACTCCAGGAAGAATTCTAGATGACAATCCTGGAAGAATTCCGGATGGAATTTTTGAAGGAATTGCAGTTGCATATACTTGAGGAATTGCCAAGGAATTTCAAATTATATAAAAAATCCCACAAGAGTTCTCTGAAGCAGTACTAGAGGGACTTCTGCAAAAAATACCAAACCAAAAAAAAAACTGTGGAACCCCCGGATTTATTCCTGCTGAAACTTCTGAAAATATTCTTGAATGGACAGGAACAATTCCGGAAAACAAACTTCCAGAAGGATTCCTAAAGGATTTATCTAAAGAATCCCCAGAAGAAGTTTCTGAAGAATTTCACGGAAAACTTCCAAAAGAACACCTAAAGGATCTTCAAAAAAATCCGCAGCAACTGTTGACGAAAATTTTTGAGGAACTTTTAAAACAAACATTGAGAGAAGTTTCAAGGTGAAATTCCGGAAAAACCCTCCTGTAGACATCCCACAGGAACTTACAAATGAATTCTCCAAGGAACTTCTGAGACCTTGTATAAGAACTCCCGGAGGAATTTTGGAAAGAATTAGCGGAGGAATATCCTGCAAAACTTCCGGATTTTTTAGCAGAAAATTTCAGATAACTTTCTAAAGATAAGTCCAGTACAACTCCTGGAGGAACGTCCATGAAAATGTCCAGAGAATCTTCTATGTGAATTTCCAGAAAAACTTAAAAAGTTTTTCTGGAGCAACTTCCATAAGACTCCTTGGAGCAACTGTCGGTACAATTTCCGGCGAAACTTTCGAAAGAAGCTCCGGAATAACTCCTGTAAGAACCTCCAATGGAACTTCTAGAAGTTCTGCCTGAGGAAGATCTGGAAGTATTCTCGAAAAACTTTCTGTAAAATTCCCGGAGCAACTCCTGGAAGAATTCCTTGAGAAACTTTTGAAAAAATACGGTAGTTTCCGAGAGCATTCCTGGAGTAACATTCGAATTCCTGGAAATACTTCAAGACGAGTTTCCTGATAAATTCTCAAAGAAACTTCCGAAATAACAATTTCCGAAGGAGGTTCAGGAAAAAATCAAAAGGAATTTTTACAAAATTTCTCAAAACAATTTTAAGAAAACATCACTCAAAGCGAATTTCGGAAGAATTTGAGCTGGGATTTCTTGAAGAATTTTCTGTGGAACTTCTACAGAAATTCCCGAAGGAACTTCAACAAGTGTTCCAGGAGGAACAACCAATAAAACTCTTGGAGAAGTTCTAAGTGGAACTCTTATAGCAACTTCGAGTAGAAGTCTAGAGGATTTCAAAGTGATGATCATAGAGATTTGAGAAATGTCTAGTGGAATTTCTCGAGAAATTCCTGGTTTAACTCCTAAAGGAACTTCTGAATTCTTGAAGATGAAACATTAGAACCAATCCCCGATGAAACTTCTGGAGGATATCAAAAAGAAATTCCTAATGAAACTTTCAGTGAGACTATCAATGAAATTTTTAGAGGAATTACTAGCGAAATTCCTGAATATGTTTCTAGTTGAGCTACTAAAGGAGCTCTCAATTTAACTCGAAGAGATATTCCCAAGTGGAGATCTATATCAATTCCAAGTGGAATTCCTAGAGATCCTTGGTGGAACTCTTAAAGAAATTTCTTTCGTGTCTTCTGAATTCTTGCAGATTAAAAATCAGAATCCCCGGGGAACACCTGGATTATTACACAATGCAACTCCTAAAACAGGAAGTCGATACTGCTTCTCATCGAGGCGGTCTTTGACAGCTAGAAAATTGATCCCATATGCATACTTCCATCGCTACAAAATCTATTCAATCAATGAAATTGTATCTGATGGTAAGAAATCACGCACGTTGCTCTATAACCATGGCGTGACTAATTCCGCAAAGGGGAATCCAGGAATATTCCTTCGACCACATACGCAGCTCAGCCTACACACGATCGCAGGCATTATCTCCTCCATAAACTCATTCACGCCTTCCGTCGTCGTATTACTCTCACGTCACTATATCATAAGTAATTGATCGTTTCATATTCCGTGTCTGTCGATATGCATTCTACTACGACTTGGAATATTTCACTAATGGGACCAAACAAACGACCGGTACAAACCCTTCCTAACTACATTCCGTGTTGTTTATTTTATCGAGCTGCTATTACCTAGATATATGGGATGATTTTTTCATGCGGTCAATAAAATCGTAGAATCAACGTGACTCAGTCATCGTCGACGTCGTCTGATGCTGCTGGAGAAATTGCATAAGAAATTTATCCCCTCACCTCCTTCTACTTCGAACAACCGCACTATTCTATACAATCTGAACACGCTCATCAACGCCCGCCCCGTGTGGGTACTTCCCGATCCAGTCAGTCGCTGAGCAAGCAGCTTTTAGAACCGAACTGAACTGGGAGATCTTGAACTGGGCGGAACGTCGTCGTCGTCGTCGCCGAGTCATTTGCACCGTCGATCGTTCGTTGACGTTGCGTGCCTGTGTTGTTATGCCGGGTGCGGAGCGGTCAGTTCCCATGGGCACAATCGCGCACGACAATCACCGGTCGTCATCGTCATCCTCCGATGATGATGATGATGATCGTCATCATCTTCATTGAGCCTGACTTGGAGAAATGTGCTTCATTCAAGTACCGGACGCGATCGCGACTAGAAGTATAGCTCTCGAAGCTCGGAGTTTCGTTCTACAACAGCTAGGCCCCCGCGTGAAAGTCGTTAGGAATTCCGACAAACAGCAATCGGCTCGAAGTGTGAAGTTCAAACAAGGTCCGCCAAGAGCACGCAAACAAATTGTGGCCAATTCGTAAACAGCTACGGAATTGTACCCATCCGCGTCGTATAGTCGATCGTCGTCGCTGTTTTCGGTCCGTCGCGGCTGACTCCGTTGATTAGTTTTGTGCTCGCGCTACATATTCTCCGCAAATTGACCTAACCGCGCAAAAGTTGAAAATTGTGATCAAGGACTGTGTACCGGAATCAGACGACCCCGCTTCATCGAAAGTTACCTACATAGTTGTGTGTATTAATCTGGAAGCATTTATCTGCCTGGTAAGCATGGAACTGTGGACACTAGTATGGGACAAACATCAAATTCTCGCTCCAGTCGACTGTTTTGATTCCATTTAGGCCCCATATGAACTGTGCAAAATTTCAGCGCAATCGGTGAAACTATAATTTAGCGCAAGCGGTTCAAAGTTTTCATAGGATTTACTATGGGAAAAGTTACACTTTCAATCAAAAAATCCCAGAGGACGTTCTTTGTCTCCTAAATTCAAATCGATCAACGTTTCTTGTAGAAAAATCATTTATGAAACTTTCCTTCGAAGACCGCAAAACCATTGGATGCTTGTGGAAAAAGTTATTGATTTATTACCGATTAGTGATCCAACGAACGGCGTTTTGTTTTGTTTTATTAGCAGCACTGTAGCTGCTGCCTTGGCTGCTGCTATTTCTTGGGGTGGTGATGCCTCCCGCCACCCCATGCAACAACGGCAGCAGCAGTGCTGCTGATAAAACAAAACAAAAAGCCGTTCATTGGATCACTAATCGGTAATAAATCAATAACTTTTTCCACAAGCATCCAATCGTTTTGCGGTCTTCGAAGGAAAGTTTCACAAATGATTTTTCTATAAGAAACGTTGATCGATACGAATTAAGGAGACAAGGGGCGACCTCTGCGATTTTTTGATTGAAAGTGTAACTTTTCCCATAGTAAATCCTATGAAAACTTTGAACCGCTTGCGCTAAATTATAGTTTCACCGATTGCGCTGAAATTTTGTACAGTTCATATGGGACTTAAATGGGAACTAAAAAGTCGACTGGAGCGAGGATTTATTTTTTCCATGCACGCGTGTCCCATACTAGTGGACACCGATCAGGCACGTGGTGGTTGTTCCTCATCAATGATTTTCAATAATCGCTGTGAACCGTCAACTGTGTCAATCGTTGTGCAGCTGAAACTATGTGAGAACCTATTTACAACAGTGATGCGGAATGTTTGGAAGCGACACAAGTTATCAATCAAAGATAATTTCCTGTTGTGTTGATCTATTTAAAGGCTACGGGTGATACAAGTTTTATGTTGAATCAACGTAATGAAAGTTGTAGACTTGGCAGTAGCTAATATCGAATCTATGAGTAGAGTCTCATTTCGTTGCTCCGAAGAAACCAAATTCATCACTTATTAACTAGGCATCTAATTGGAACGTAGTTGGGGAGGGCAAAGCTCTCCAAAGTTGGACAAAACGCAACTTTTTTCTGCTTAATGCATTAGTAAATATGCCCAATTTAGATGCACTGCACCAATTTTATTATTTTTTCAGCAAAGCCAAGGCCTGAGTGTCCTCTGCTATATGTAGGAGTTGTCTTTATTCGACTCGGTCAATGGTAGTGCGTCTCCATTCACGCCCTTTGCGAAACGGTCCGACGATCGTCAGATTTCCCTCGAGTACCATTTTTTCCGAGTTGTTATCAGACATTCTGGTGACGTGTACTGCCTACCGAGCCTAACGATTTCCGCGGTGGAGACGATGATTGGTTCTCCCAGCAGCTGATGTAGTTCGTGGTTCATTTGGCTTCTCCAAGTCCCGTTTTCAATCTGCACTCCGCCGTAGAGTGTACGCAGCACCTTCCGTTCTAAAACTTCAAGGGCGCGTTGATCCTCTGCACGTAGAGTCCATATTTCGTGCCCATTGAGGACACTTGTCGCTTTGTAGAGGACGGATTTCACGCCAACTCGAACAAATGTTGGCAGCACCCTCTCAGATTACAACGAAACTTTCTTGGTGTGTAGACCTTGCCCAGATAAGCCACTTTGCATACTCATTTTTCTAATTTTTTTCTCGACTGACTTTTGAAAAGGGCTAAACTTTTTTTTATGGATTTTTTACAAATGTTTTTAATCAAAAAATGACTACTCCTACAAAAAAGTGTTGTATGGGTGATTATCACAAAATAAGTCAAATTTTAGGAAAAAAAATACTGAAAAAAATCCAAAATGAGCCCTACACTGAAAAAAATCATTTCTAAAAATTCAAAGTTGATTTAAAAAAAAAACACCATTTTTGATTTTGATGAAATTTTGTCTCAAGACAGGTAATTATGTTCCCTACCAACCGTTCATACATCACAAGATGGGCACTTTTAAGGAAAGAAAGTTTTTCTAACAAAAACTTTTTCTTGTTCGAATGATTTTTTATTCAGTGTATTTTGTTATCAACAATAAAACCAGTGAAGGCCATAACAATCCCAGAATCCAATGAAACTCAATTTTCTAGGAGATTTTGTGTTATTTATTCAATCATTTGGAAGGGTTTTACTATACATAAAAAACTTCAAAATATTACAAATGTATTTTCTTAGGAAATGTAATGTTTGATCGCAATATGTAAGTGCACTTTTAAATATACAATTATTTATAATTATGAATTTTTCAAATATATATATATATATGTGTCTTAGAGCCAATAAACCATTGCAATGGTTTTAACTGGTGTCAAGCCATGGGAGTCACATTAGGTTGATTTGCTTTTGAATGCTGACATATTTGAGGCGATAAAGCTTGAATAAAAAAATACAATGATTTTAAATATTGGTATCAAATGCTAAACCTACAAACTAGCAACACGGCCAAGCCAACAACAAAGCGATATGATCGCAGCAAACGGATATCAATTTCGACCAATCAGCGACTGGTCTCCGTTTGACAGCAAATTGGTCTCAAATTGACTGACTACGTGTCGCATCCTATCCTAGGATCAAAGGCCTTTCATAATATATGTCAAACATATAAAACTGGACAGTCCACAATTCAATTTAAAATTTGCATACGATCACCAGATGCATAGGGTAGTGGAGGTATTTTGGACCGGGCAGGTATTTTGGCCCACCTAGAAAGTTTTATGATATTTATCACATAATCTCTACTAAAGCTTGGTAAATTTTTATTGGAACACAAAAAGTATTCAACTATGTGATGACCTCTATTTTGGATGTCAATTAAATATGCTGTTCAGTATCAAAAATAGAGAAAATGTTTTCACTTCCAATGAAACGCACGGAAAAGCACCAAAAACAAAGAAGATGACAAATTTGTAGTCGGCTTCGAAGAGGTATTAAATTTTACAAATAAATATTTATTTCATGTAAATGTAGTTAGGGCCTTGTAAGAACTCAAAATAAACTGTTCTTAACCTCGGTGGAGCGATAATATTTACTAAAATGGTGATTTGAGGTATGGCCAAAATATGTTCAACATAATCAGATGTGGACATATTTTGGACCACCTGTCAGATCCATCTCTCCAGTTCCCTCTAAAGGGAGAAAATATTCATGCCAATGTAATGTACTCTAAAAACAGATATATAGAATAAGTTGGGAGTCCCCAACTTGGGACCTCCCATGATCTGGGCTGTTATACGTTTATTTTACAATGAGATTGTTGTGGGTTCGATTTGTTCTAACAACTTTTCGCCAAGTTAAAAATTTCGATTCGATTTGTGTCCTGACAGCTTTTCGACAAGATGAAATTTTCAGGTGTTTAGTCATCCAGTTGTCCTTCTCGGCAATCAGTAGATGACTGAGACAATGTGTTATCTAATGTATGTTTGACAATTTACGTATCATTCAAATTACTTTATTTTTGATGGCCTTTCCACTCATTACAATATGTGTAGAACGCCTTTATATTTAGCAAAATCACTAGACTTTCTCACTTCCATGAAGCGTTACGAAATTTATGCATGGTGACTGACGTCATGTAAAAAAATACACGTTTTGCGTAACATTTTTTATGAAACATCATACAACAATGCGTAAAAACTGGCAATTGCAGCAAAATTTTATCTTTGTTTACCGTTACGTAATTTTTAAGCGTTCCCTGCCTCAAAAAATGAATAGAAAAGATGTAAACTTCACGTAGTTTTAACTATGTTGAAATTTTTGCTGAGGTAACTTTCATTTCATCAATCAATTGAAGTTTAATTTGGTGGGCCAAAATATGTGCACTTGGTGGTCCAAAATAAAATCAGGTGGTCCAAAATAGAAGCCCGTGATCCTTCAGGAGTTTTGATATTTCTTGTATTTACTACAACAATTTTGAGTTCTGTTTTGCCTTTTCCGACAGAAAACATGTTGATCTACGTAATGCCTACTAAAGTTATCCATATTTTGAAGTGAGAACTTTCTTTTTTCGCTGAATTGTTCATCCACTTCCTAAAGGGGTCCAAAATACCTCCCTTACCCTATATCTGATGAATTAAGAAATCGAAAAACTATAGGGAATTTGTTTTATATTTTTGCTCACTTACACAAAGGAACAAAACAAAACAAAAAAGACAACATTGGGTTCATCGCTACTCGAATGTTTAAGATAAGTGATCTTGAAACACGAGTAGATGTTGAACTCGGACATTATGGATGTCATTTTTCGTGAATTTGATGCCTAAAATACGGTCATAGTCAAATCACATTTAAAACGCAAAACAAAAAAACACCCTCTCCAAAATTTGTTAAAATGCAGTTTTTGTCATACTAGATCCGGTGGTGGTAGAAAATTAAAGATTCACTTGCGCCTTTTTCAAATGTTACGCTAGAAAAATTGGCTTAAAAAAGTACAAAAATACTTATATCTTTTGATAGAAGCATCGTACAGCTTTGATGTCTTCTGACGAAATGTATATTTTGGCAATATGTACAATTGCTCTGAACATAGTAGGCTTGAAAAAATGATAGTTTTTGACATATGACAAAAAAAAACCGATTTCGGACTTTTTATTTCTTCAATAAGTTATATCTCCTCAGATTGAAGAGATAGAAAAAACTGCTCTTCGAGAAAGTTGTTGGGGTTTTTACCTTCTTCAACTTTGCAGAACATTTTATTTCGATATCTTTTGAAATAAAAAAGTTAGGTGCTGAAATATGAAGTATTTCAAGATTTGGCGTTTAGGACACTTTTGCATATAACGCGGCTTGGACTCACGAGCAAATGTCTAGAAGACATGAAGACTCTATCTTGGATGGTTTTTGAGTTATTAATTTTTTCCACTTAATGTTGGTCCTCGGACCATTGTGCATTCTGGTCACGTGTACTGCCTACCGAGCCTAACGGTTTTCACGGTGTGGACGATGGTTGGTTCTCCCAGCAGCTGATGCAGTTCGTGGTTCATTTGGCTTCTCCAAGTTCCGTTTTACATCTACACTCTGCCGTAGATGGAACGAAGCACCTTCCGTTCGAAAACTTCAAGGGTGCGTTGATCCTCTGCACGTAGAGTCCATGTTTCGTGCTCATAGAGGACTATTCGACTAGTCAGCGCTTTGTAGATAGTTAACTTCGTGTGACGGCTAACTTTGTTCTATCGTAGAGTTTTGCTTCGAGCTTTTCCTTTAGAGGCGGACTGACTAGCCTTTATGGTGCTTTTGGGGTGAGATTTACTAACCTCGCCCGAACCGGAGGCTTCCTCAGATTTCTCTTGGGTCGGCCTTCCAGTTAGCCCAGGGTGGCCAGCGAACCGGGAAAACCGGGAGAACCGGGAAAAAGCCGGGAATTCGGAATCACCGGGAAATATTCGGGAATTCAGATTGCCACCGGGAAAATTTTGCATTTCTAGGAATAATTCCATACTGCTCTATTATTTCTAATTCAAGACCAACAATTGAAAGGCCGCAACAACATATTGTAAACAAACATGTTTCTATCGACTTGAGGCCTTTTGAACTCCACCCACACATCTCACCACCACTAACAGAAAGCGCAAACAACAAGCTTTCTGATAGTGGTGGTGAGATGCGTGGGTGGATTTCAGAAGGCCTCAAGTCGGCAAAAACATGTTTGTTTACGCAATGTTGATGTGGCCTTTTCAATTGTTGGTCTGGAATTATTATTCACTTTTTTATCGTCCATGAAAAGAATCTGTAATGCCAAGCTTGTTGCTGGTTTAACAGAAGTTGCAATATTTCGATATATTTTATTGCGACATTTGCACCCATTTAGACTCAGCCCGAATTCATTATTATCACAGTTGAATTTCGCACACGACTTCGCAGCGGCTCACGTTCACAACTTTGCTCGAGTTCGTGAGAGGGTCATCGACTGCACAACTGGTAAACAAATTAAGTTTGATTGGTGCGAAATATCGCTTGGAAATAAAAATACAGTGGTTTTTCAAATTATCACAGAAGTCTAAACATTAACAAGAAACCCAATATTAAAAATACGACTTGCGTTATATTTAGATGTTGAGAATTTTAAAATCATAATATCGGTTGCTGAAGTCGATCTGTTAAGTCATTTTAAAAGTTATAACTGTTTTTATTCTTAGTTTTCAGCAAATCAAGAAGAAACAATAATTTATAATTCCTGCGTAATAATGTAAAGAATTTCAGTAAACTTTAGTAAAGGGCAATCTTCCTCTGAATTAGTCTTATAAATACAATAATGCTACAAAAACTAACAAGGGCACTCACATGTTTCTTTTCACTTGTCTACATCAAATTGAAATTGTGGGAAATGTATTTTAACAACAGCAACAAGGAATTGATGAAAGACAGACTAAATGGAGTAAATAGGACGTTGTCGTTGGCTAAATTTTAACAACAGTTATGTACAACTAAACTGAAACCTACAATCAATATTTTTACTTGGCCAAACGTAATTCTAAGCAGTTTTTTTGGCAAGTGTTACTAAAACAAATAATGTTATTATATGGAACATGAGAGACGAACACAAAACAATAAAGCCTATAGGCTTTCTGAAATAAAATGTAAAATTGTTAAAAGGAATTAACGATTGCTCAAAGGAATTCAGCAATAAGGCCAGTTTCGTGTTCAAAAGGAATCGCTCAAGAAAGTTTTAGATCAATTCCTGGAATAAAAATTCCACAGTGACAGCCATTTGAATTGTCATTCCTTCGCAACTGCGTACTGCGAAGGAAAACGGTTTCTTGGGCGATTCATGCAAGAATTTCTGTAATATAATTGCTTTCCATCAAAAGTTTGAATATTTTTCAAAGAAGCCTGTGTGCCAAAAATGGCTGAATCTGAACATGTTGTTTAAATTAAGTTGATATGAAACATCTTCAAAATTTTAACACAAGTACATATCAGGCATACTGTATCAATTCTAGTGGAAATGATGTTTTGACGTTCAAACTAAAAATGAGAAGAAATGTGAAAGTACTTTACAGTTGCAAAAATGTACATGTACAGTTTTTACAGAAACCTATGTTTCATTGGCATTGCAAAAAAAATGTCATCAGGAATTAAAATTCTTAAGAGATTATTTCTGAATTTTACCCAAAAGAATCTCTTGAAGTTCACCCAGGAGTTTAATTGAAAATTCAAACATATGTTAGTTCTGAAATTTATCCTGGAACAGCTCCTGAACCGATAGGGATTATTTTATTCAACACAAGTAAACAAACAAGTAAAATCGGAAAAAAATTGAAAATTTCGGGAAAAAACCGGGAGAAAACCGGGAAATCAAAATCTGAAATTCACTGGCCACCCTGAGTTAGCCGAACTTTCCCCGAACAGGAGGCCTCCTCAGATTGCTCTTGGGTCGGCCTTCCAGTCGGATTAGCGGTATCGGCAGTCGGTTGATCTGTAATCTTCCTTAGTTGGATTTCACCAAATCGGTAGTTGAGGGTGTATTTGGACTTCTTCAACTTTTCCATCGACGCACCCTCTAATAAGAAGATCCATTCGACATAAATCCATCCTTCAGAATGGATCGTTTCACAATACGCCAATTAGTTGTTGTGATGTCATTTTGGCTTTCTATGAGAGCCTTTATTCGATCGTCGTCATAGCTGGAGCTTTGTGGGAAGAATGCTCGGATCATCTCTGGACGTGGAATCGCCACTTCGTCCATTGCCATCAGCTCTGCACCTTCTTAGGGTTTCATGGATGGGGATATTCTCTTTAACCCCTCAGCAGTCTCTTGATCCTTACAGATTAGAACCATGTAACCGGACTTGTAGATTAGGTTGTTGAATTTGGGTTTTATTGGCTCGTTTCGCTGTTGAACTACTCTGAGCAGGAGTGCTTCTTGTAGAAGGTCTAGCTGGGCTATAGTGAGTTGGACGGTGGGAAAGTCTTTGGGTATTATCCCGACCTTCACGCTTTTGGCCATATCACTGTAGCTGATACCAGCTGTTTTCCTCATGGGTGGGATTTGTTGTCCTCCAGACACGTTTTTCTGAGGCGCGCTGTTTGAGGACTGTTGGGCGCGCTCTTTGTCCTAAGCGGTGCATGTCGGTAACAAAGGCGCTCCGCAACAAACGCATGTCAGGCGATGAGAGCAATAAAACAAACATCGCTTGCCGTGCGTGTGCTAATATTTCGGCTTTTCTGCTGAAATTTTCGACCCACATTATCGAATTCATAAACATTTGGACGAAATAGGACTCTTGCAAACCTCAGAGTGTAGTTTCAGTTGTAAAACAATGCGAAAATCACGATGTGAATAGAACGAGACAAATATTCCAACCGTTTTTGTTGTGAACAAACTTGGGAGCGATTTTGTCATTATCTGCTAACGAAAAAACAAAGCGTTGTTGCCGTGCCTTCTTTGTTGCCTATTTTTCGCTTGCGTTGGCATATTTTGCGTACACTGGTCTAGGTCGTTTCTGGAGCGTTTTGAGGAAGTGGTCTCGCTCTCCTTATTCAGGGTTATGGACAAGGCCTCATTCCGGTCTTATCCCTTCTCCCGGAGAGTTCTAAGCTGCTTCCTCTGCGAGCGTGTGAGTGTGGGGAATTTCTTGCTCGGAGCCCCCTTGGCTTCCGTAGAACTCTTGTTATCTTTGGATCCTATGCTACATTCTAAAGATTCTTGGGGGTTGATGACGATCCTTATACCATCATCTTCGTTATCTTCCATGTCCAGCAGGTTGGAATCGGTCGATGAGGGGGGTTGTAGATCTGGATCAGCTTTGTCGAAACATGTGCTGATCCGGGAGGTAGGCGTTGAGGGGCAGGATATTTCCATCTTCTCCTGCGAACTACTGAGTAGCTGGTCTTCGGTAAGGCCAACCTGACTCAGAGTATTCTCCACTTCGCTCTCACACGACTGAGAGAGGCAGTCGTCACCTTGAAGGTTGTTTGTAGAATTTGTACCGTGATTTCGGGTGAAATTGATCAGTGGGGTGAAATTGATCGATGTGAAGAGCATTTTAAATTGTCAAAAATAACGCTCTAAACTTACAACAACGGGGAGCGGCCATTATCTGGCTCAAGGGTTATTGAATGATGAGTTTGCATGTTTTGTATCGAATTAGTCACATAATTCTTTATTAAATCCAATATTTTCCAATATTGCGTGTTAGACGAATTTCAAAGACACTTTCAAACTTTTGTTACCCTAGCAGTATCGCACATGTGATGAATATTCGAATGTATGTTTCTAGCTGCCAAACATTCGCTAAATCCGATTTCCCAGGCTCCGTTCGCGGTTGAGCATGTTTAGAACCCCCTCAACCATTCAGCCCTCGGCACGGGTCGCATGACACCTTGGCATTGGGGTTTATCCATTTTTGCTTTACACGATGGCCATGAATAACAGCCATCGCAACCTTCCTTCTTCACCAGGGTTTAGGACCTGTAGCTCAAGTTCTCAATAGTTTCACAATCTTTCGGACATGCAACTACGGAGAACCATCATTGCTAGCGGAGTTCTTGAATACACACTTAAACGGTTTTCCCAAAAGTTATACGCAAAATTAAATTTTCCATGAAAAAAAATGGGTGGGGGTTCTGGCCAAAGTCTACGCTCCATACGAATTTCGAAATGTTTGTATGAATAAAAGTCTAGGAGGGGGTCTCAGATGGCCAAAAATGAGTCTACGTAGTTTATGGACAGCGCCTTATGGATTTGTATTGGTACTCTACAGTTTCGTTGCCATCTTCAAGGTTTAAGAAAAACTGGGAATTGGATAGGGTGTGTGTTCCATCATTAATCTCACGCTCCCATATTCATCCTATTCGAAAACAAGCGATTACGGCGCCGATTGATTCTGTTCTTTTTGTTTTCATGGGTGCTCACTTCTAACAAAAAATACAAAAATAAGAAACAAAACAAACAGCGCTTCAATCCCTTGTTTTTCGTAGGATGAAAATGGGAGCCACATGCTTAAGAAGGGAACCAATACCCTATTTCGATTCACTTGAAGAATTTACAGCATACTGGATTGAGGGTAAACTTCCAAACAGTTTCAGGTTTCATATCCATCCCAAGCAGCACCTGCAACATCATCTAGAATCCCAAGCAGCACCTGCAACATCATCCAGAATGTGGCTTTCTATGCTTTGGTCTAAATGAGTTGCACTAGAAGCACACGAAACATTCATCTTGTCAGTTGAGTTGCATTTATACTCCGAGATACGTGAAGTTGCGTCTTTGTTTCATAATTTGTGATTACCACGTGTTTGACATCGATTCGTGGAGGCGGAGCTTACATATTGCTCACAAGTGGTAATACAGTCAGCTTACATTAAATGTGTTATGTAACATGCATGAAACATCTAACTCTGGTTTGTTTGTTCAGACTAGGTTCCAAATACGTTACACAAAACTTGAGCGTCTTTTCATTTTGACAGTTCTCTAGCTTGTGACAAAGATGGTACAATAAAGTAACAAGTAACTTCAGTAGCTTTTATGGTGCGTTGAGTATCAATTCTCTCACAGAGCTCTTGATAGCGTATGTTAGGTGAGTAGGTTATACTACTGGTGTCCATGGTTCGAGTCTGGACAAAATCTTTTTCCATTTTTTTTATCATTCCTTCGCGTTTATGTTGCATAAGAATTCAGAATCTGCGCTTTTTGGGTTTCAAAGAAAAAGCAATTATGTTCTGTCGTAATACGGACAGTGAATAAATTGCACTAAGGTTGCTGTTACTGGCTTAGAAACAAGTCGTGTTTCTTGGGATGTTCTAGAATTTTGTAATTCTGTTGGATCAGAATTAGACAGGGTGTCTACTGCCTGGAAACCCTGAATAACCGGCAACCCTCAGGGAATTTCATTCCGATTCCATATGGACGCTGATGAATCTGGAAGATAATATCCATCTAGAAACTCCGCTGCAAGAATTCTTCTTTTCAAAAATTCCGCCAAGGTTACTTTCTGGAGCTTCCTTAAAATACCTCTTGGAATGCCTCCCAAGATTTGTCGCAAATAAGTTTCCTTCCGTACTTTTTACGCATTTTGATATTCCTTTTTAAAAATTGAATTCCTTCTGGAGATAATTTCGCATTCCTGCCAGCATTTTTCTAAGGTTCGCACAATTCTTCCCAGTATTCTTCCTGTGAATCTTCTAGAGTTTTACACGGGGCTCCTACGACATTTCTTCCAGAGGTTTTGCTCTCAGAGTCCCTTGTGGGATTTTTCCCGAAGTTTCTCCTGCGTTTCGAGGGCTCTACAAGGGTTTCTTAAGCATGTATCGCAGATATTGCTGAGAAGTTTCCCTTGGAGTTTTATTCTGGTTTTCTCTTGAAAATTTTCCGCGATTCTTTTCGTTGATTCTCTTGGGGTTTCCCCAGAATATCTTCTCGGATTTTTTGCCACAGTTGCTACAGGAGTTATTCAAGAGTTTCTTCGAGGCTTTCTCAAGGTGTTTTCCATGAAATCTCTACAGGAGTTCCCTCGGGATATCTAGAGAAACTTTCTGTGAACTTTCTTCTAGAGTTTTTTTTTTCGGATTTCTACAGGGGTTTCAGCTGGGATAATTTCTAAAAATTCTTGCGGGATTTCTTTTGAAAATTTCTCCCCAAGTTTCTCCCTTGACTACTCTTAGTAGATTTCTTCCGGTGTTGGTCCCCTCTCAGTTTTTTTTCTGAATTATCCTGGACTGTTTCTTTATTTTTCTCGGAATTCCTTCTGGATTTTTTACAGAAGCTATTGCTTATATTTCTCATGGAGTTCTTCCCGTGATTTCTTTCAAAGCTTTTCCAGGTTTTCTTTATAGTTGTTTACTGGACTTCTTGCAGTGATCCACCTGAGAATATTTTTTTTATAGATTTCGCAATTGTTTAGATCAGAACTCTTTCCGGAATCTCTACAAGAAATTGTCCCGAGATTCCGGATGCTCCTTTAAGGTTTCCTTGATAGTTGCTCAACAATGGCCCTCTGTTAATTTCAATTTCTGTTCAATTTCTCTTATCGCTCGCTTGCGTATCTATCCACCGTATTCTTTCATTACATTCCTTACGCCTCTAACTTTGAGTAGTATTCATATCACCGAAAAAATCCAATTAAAATTAATTATGACAAAGTCTTGCGGTGATTAAACTTATTTATTTTACTTGTATTTTTACTCGCTCAACTGCTGCTTTGTCGTTCCTTCACTCCTTTGTTTTCCTCCAGGTGTCATCTGTGATTCACCGTTTTCTCTGTGTGTGCGGGTGTTGGTTGAACGAAATGATTCTTGCCAGTGACGAAAATTGTGTTTCTTCTACGCTGGTACCTTCCGAAATATTCACAGCACGATTCTCCAGCTGATGAACAAAAAATGGTTTTCGATCCCCCAAAAAATCAATGCTTTATCATCATACATAATGTATGATAATTAATTACATAATCCATCCAAAATCAATGTTTAAATTTGAGCAAGCACCCTTTCTAAAATACTTTATAATTCTTCCATAGATCGTTTATTACCATGCGAAACAGTGTTTAATTTGTTCGTGTTGACGATTCACATTTCCATTGATTCTAGTTTTGGATCTGAAAGGGATAGGCATAAGCTTAGCCATCGATTCATTGCTGATTTATTTTGTTATCAATTATTCATACCTTCGGACGCAGTCACTGTGCAAAACTGTTCGACCGAAGAATGGGATTGTAATTAATCCATACCTGGGAAATCAGATACGCTGGACTTCCCCCACGCCCCTTCAGCTGGGCACTAGGCATCTCTGTTCCAGCTTCACTCACGCCAGTCGCTGCCTTTTGTAAGAACTATTATTAGAAACGCAAACTGCGCTATTTGACGCGCACTTGTCAGCGTATCGCACTTGGGGTCACTTTGGGTGGAACCTTCCCTACAGCAGCGTATTTGATATGCGCTAGGCACTAGGCGGTACAATCAATATCCTAAAGGGCAGGCTTATTCTGCGCGGCGTGTGAGGTGAGACGGACGGTTTCGTTTCACGTGACGTGAGACGACTAATGTAAATCAAATGGGGCGAGTCGACTTTTGTCACCTCATTCGACTCGTCTCACCTCACACGCCGCGCAGAATAAGCCTGGGGAATATTCAACGAGGCTGCAATTAAATTACGTTGATCGGTAAAATTACGGTAATCAATCACTAGCTGTTGGTGGGTGCCTCTGGGCTAACTACTGCGTTCAGCTTAACTTGATACCTACTGTTTGACGTGCGCAATCAGCCTCTATTAAATACCTATAAAGCGAAGTTGTTGCGCAAGATCCTTAACAAGCCATCAACCTTGATCTCTATTGTTCTAATCTACTTCTGGAGGAGTGGTCTAACGTCGACTGGAAAGCAATTCTCCTTTTATCTTTGAGATCAGTGTATTTGCTCCGCGATCTTTATTTATTAATATACTAACAGAACAACATGTTAACCTTTCCAATTGATCTCCTAAATTGCTAAGCAAAATCTGCACCCCATAAAACAAGCAATAAATATGCTATTTACAGTAGCAATCAAAGGACCGATCAATCGAAGCGAATCTTTTGCGTCCAATGAACCACATCGCCCAAGTGGGAAGATACAAAGATTCCATTTTTTGTATATCGTGCGACAGGTTTGCATGCGCGTAGCTACTCTTTGTCGAAGCTCAAGGAATCTAAATAGGTAAGTTAGATACAAAAGTTTCTCGACCGACATCGAATTACCTATATGACACCTCAGTATACTAGTTAGTTTTTCAAATGTGACAAAACCAACACTGCCATATGCAGCATAGTTGTTCCATATTCTATGGACATCCCTATGAAGATGGGACAACTACGCTGCACACAGCAAAACATAAACTTTATTCCGAACGGATATTGCATCTTTGCTAAATGCAAACATTTGGAAGTTGGACAAATACCTCTGAGTGTCATCGTTGACACTAATTGCTATCTCATCCCAACAACGTCGACTGGAATAAGGCTCCATCAAACTTCCTCAACTGGCGGCGCTAAGAATAACTATATGGTTATATCGAAAACGTTTGTTGATCCCTAACCAGGTACTCAAATAAGCCGGATCAATTAGACTGTTTAAACTACATACAATGGATCAGCAGAAAACCCAATCCTGACGAATCATACTCTGATGAAGCTATTATTACCTCCGCGGTATTGACGGCATGCTAATGACAAGACAATGCGCGAATGTTTGCCAAATTCATTAATTGTTGATCGTACTACAAAGATGTTCCAGCCCGTTCCATTAGGGAACGGTCATACATTGCGTCACACTTTGAGTGTGAAGAAGGGGGATGGTTTCGAAAGGTGTGACGACCCATACAAAATGTTAAGGTCCTATACCAAAAGTGTGACATAGGAGGGAGCGAGAAGGTTGAAAACGAACAAATTTTGCGTGACGTAATTAATGGATGCTCCTGTACACGCAATATTGACTGACGAGAGCACCAATCTGTACACAAAATTGCCGCAAGTAAGCATGGGAAGAGTTTTTTTTATTTGCTTGCTTGTTGCTTCCCTCACTTCTGGGTAGACAACAAAGTCATCGTCATCGTTGTTCGCTTTGCTGATTTAGAGTATTCCGTGCCTGCCATACCTAGTGATGCACTGATGTATGTACCCATATAGCTTTGTTATTAAATCAAGTGTAATTGATGCCGGTCAAGTGGGCATGAAGCCGGCCGACTTGTGCCGTTTCGGTTGTTAACGAATGGGATTCTAGGTGTGCTTCAGCAGGTCCGGAGTTCCTACTCTTAATCATGGATATTTTTGCAGGATAAATTTAGGCGTTGCTTGAGTCTAAGGTGTTGGCAATCATACCTTGAACCAAATAACGACTTTCCAAAGACTTTGGATAAACTTCCCTCCCCACCCAGACAACCAGTCATCGTATAAGATGTTGCATAAGATGATAAAGTGGAGGCCATATGCGTGCATGCCTCCATTTAGGCGCATGTAAAATGTACGCATATCGCCTCCACTTTAACATCTTATACAACATCTTATACGATGACTGGTTGACTGGGCAGAAAAAGGCTATGCGGTTAACGAATGGTCGATTCGAGACACCAAGTCTGAATTACACAGGGTCAAATATTTGACAAGGAAAGAACTCAAGAAACAACACCAGTTTGACACTAATGCAAATTCGATCGAGTCAAACAAGATGTTTGAGCATCGGTTTCTTTTTGGACAAATTTGACCCTGTGTACTAACAGCTTTAGTCTTTGACACCAGTCAAAATTCTAATTTTATTTTATTGTGTTTTGCGGTGTGCTATATAAAGTTCTTGTGATTGCATGTTCTACAACAATTATTGCGCTGAATCGTTTTCAAACGCTGCAACTATGGCGTTATCGAGGGTTTTGAGATTATGAGATTTTTTTTTTATTTTGATAACGCAACTATTGGAAAAATGGTCAATCATCCCAAAAATGAGATTTTTTTTACTTATTCGGGCGCCACATGGGCATAACTGAGCCGAAATCTTTTGTTTTTGCATTGATTTTACATTTTACAATTTATTACTACCTTAAAACTATGTTAGTGTGGGAAGTCGAAGTACTCGCGGCTGTTTCGAGGTTAAGGATTAAAAAAAAGAATAAAATACAATTGGGAAGGACGGATTTATGGGTTTAAAACTAAATTATTTGCTAACTTATACTAAAAACACTGATAGGACAAATTGTCCATATCTGTAACGGAACCTAAAAGAAAGGACTTTTATCGGTAGACAACGACGAGAAAAGGACAAACGGAAAGGGACGACGACAGATAGGGGCGAACAACAAAACCAAAAGGCGGACAACGAAAACAAGGAACGTACTACATCAAACACTGACATCAACACGTGTCAAAAACTGGTAAATCAGGTTCATGTATTCCAAATCAAGTCCTGCCAACACTTCTCTAACGGGTTTCTGTTGTTTTCCTCGGACCCGGAGAATTTTATGCAGCTCAGATCTGACCTCGCGATACTCATTGCATCCCCACACGACATGTTCGACCAAAAATGAGATGGAAAATTTAATTTTGCCATCACGTTGTGAAAATGTCAACTTTTCAGTGAGCGAAGAGCGCTAAAACATCCTACTTTTTTCATTAAAACAAAGGTGCCGAAAAGTACTAGGGTAAACAGGTATAATATGCCCCCCCTAAGCAGAAATGGCAATATATCTGAAACTAGCGCCTTATTCCATCTATTGTTCACTGCAAATCGTTGTTACTAAAGTTATTGAAGTGTTGCATGCGAACTAAGCCTTTGGAGAGGTGGCTATGGAAGCTTTGAATCGTTTTTCGAAAACGTTCCAAAATTTGGCTTTTCAAAACAAACGGGGCAATACGCCCCATCAAAAGAAAAACGTCCAGCCCCGTGATAAAACTGTCCCAGGGGATAATTCCATCACATGCTTATCCTAGGAGGGTCTTTCAACAAGTGTTTAACTGAATAAAAGTTGCAAAGTAACACAAGCGAACAGAACTAGCTTCGTTTACAATGAAGTCAGCTTATAAGAGGTAAAATATTACGCCAAAAGCCTCGATTTCAGACTTATTGAAATTTTCATTGCTTTTCTGCACCAGTCCGCTAACGGACCAGCTTGATGGCAATTATTCTTCAATATTTGAGATTTCTAATCGATCACGCATGCAAAAAGCGCTTGAATCGCTAGAAAATGAAGGGGGGCGTTTTGCCCCGGTGGGGCGCATTATACCCTTTTACCCTACTTTCCTACATTTATGCTGAAAAGTAGCATGTTTCGGTACTTTTGGCAACATCTTTTTTTATTCACTTTCGTGTGTGTAATCAAAAGTAGGATGAACTGCATATTAAATTAGGTTGATTGACCATGGTGCTCAGTCGTACCTCATGCTGAAAAATTTTGTAACCTAGAAAAAAATCTATTCAAACTTAATTTTCTGTTATGACAAAAAAATGGTATTCAACTCGTAGCAAAACCCGATTTTTTCTGCACTCATTGTATTTATCTAACTCGGCAAGCCTCGTTGGATAAATGTACGACTAGTGCTGAAAAAATCATCATTTTGCAACTTGTTGCATACATAACTATTTAGGATCTTTTAAGAAACTAGGTTAAAGTCTTCACAAGAGTTGCAGAAAATGTTGTTAGAAATAACTTTGCGGAAGACGCCATGTTTGTAGCGCTGTAACATTTCAAGATACGTTAGGTTTCTAACCGGCAGCCCTTAGAAGACAGTTTTATTTTTACAATAACTTTTTCATGTCTGACTCTACATTTTTTATATTCCACAAAATTATAGATAGCTAGCTGAACCCGGCAAACTTTGTCTTGGCTACTGTGTTTTTCAACCCAAGTAACATTATGATGACCAATTAGTCTTGAAGGGGTTTTGAGAACCGCTTTAAAACCTAATGCCTGTTATTTTGGTTTTGTGAAGGTTTTAAGAACCTCTTTTAGTCTGTTTCACTATAAAATGTTTCTTGGGAAGTACCGATCCACAAAATGCATTGAAAATCAAATTTCAAAAATTCACAATTCTTTCATGTGATTGTCTCATAACAGAACAAAACAAAGACGAACCAAATCGGTCATGCCGTTTGCGAGTTATGCGCGGTCTCATGTATGCCATTGCATAGTAAAACACACAACTTTGCCTAATGTGGCATATCGCTAATTTAACAATACAATGCTTGTGGGCATTTTTTTATTGATGATTAACCTGGGCTTGTTAGGGGAATATCTGTAAATAAAAAGAAAATCGCGTTAAGTACTGTTCCTTTGAATTCCACTAAGAATTTGCATCCTTTGACAGATACGTATTTCGACCTCAACTGTAAGGTCGTCTTCAGTGTCTTGTACTTAACTCGACTCAAGTACAAGACACTGAAGACGACCTTACAGTTGAGGTCGAAATACGTATCTGTCAAAGGATGCAAGTTATTAGTGGAATTCAAAGGAACAGTACTTAACGCGATTTTCTTTTTATTTATTTTTTCATTACCGTACGGGTTTTGGCCGAAGGGTCTCAGATTTTCATGAAACTTTTTCCACAGGCAGGGCTCATGGATATATGAACAAAAAAATTGATAAAAATTCAGAGTCGCCTATTTTCCCGGAAAACTTAGATGGTTTTTTTTTGTTTTCCCCTGACACTACTTACTTTGAAAAATCATAACTCAAGAACGAAGCATCATGGTAACAAAGTTTTTTTTAGAAAATGAAAGCTAATTTCCTCAGAAATCAAAAAAAATATGAACTGGAAAAAGCTATCCACCAAATGTCCCACTGTTGAGAAAATTCGTAAAGAAAAGCCGGAAAACAATGCCCGAACTCGTGGAAAATTTACAAAAAAAATATTTTCGGGAAGGTTATTTTGTAAGCTTTAGTCGCTGAAATGTTTGGAATGCACTTTTCTCTTGTTTTTGAGTTATGGCCATTTTTTTGAAAAAATGTCCAAATGTATCACATAAGCCTTTTCTTTAAAAAATTATAACTCAACAACGAAGCATCGTAGAACAAAGTTTTTTCTAATGAAAATTAAAGCAAAATTTCTCAGGAAACCAAAAAAATATGAAATGGAAAAAGTTTTCCATCGTTGAGAAAATGCATGAAGAAAAGCTGGAAAAACTATGCCCGAACTCGCAAAAAATTTCACAAAAATATTTTTAAGAAGATAATTTTATAAGCTTTGATCGCTGAAATTTTGGGAATGCACATTTTTTCGTTCCTGAGTTATGGCGAATTATGTGAAAAATAACCATAATGCGTACATGCTCATTTTTCACAAAATTTACCATAACTCAGGAAAGAAAAAAAATGTGCATTCCAAAATTTCAGTGATCATAGTGATCAGTGATCACATAACCTTCTCAAAAATATTTTTTTGAAAATTTTCCGCGAGTTCGGGCATAGTTTTACCGGCTCTTCTTTATGAATTTTCTTAATGGTGAAAAATTTCGTGGAAAACATTTTCCAGTTCATATTTTTTTGGAATTTCTGAAAAAATTTGCTTTCATTTTCTGAAAAAAACTTTGTTTCTACGATGCTTCGTTCTTGAGTTATGATTTTTCAAAAAAAAAGCTTACATGATACATTTGGACATTTTTCAACAAAATTGGCCATTACTCAAAAACGATAACAAATACAAAACAAAATAAAACGATAATGAATACAATACAAAATAAAACAAAACAAAAAGCCGTTCATTGGATCACTAATCGGTAATAAATCAATAACTTTTTCCACAAGCACCCAATCGTTTTGCGGTCTTCAAAGGAAAGTTTTATAAATGATTATTCTACAAGAAACGTTGATTGATTTGAATTAGGAAGACAAGGGGCAACCTCTTGGATTTTTTTATCTGAAAGTGTAACTTTTCCCATAGTAACTCTCTCTCTTTTTGGCGTAACGTCCTCATTGGGACAAAGCCTGCTTCTCAGCTTAGTGTTCTATGAGCACTTCCACAGTTATTAACTGAGAGCTTCCTCTGCCAATGACCATTTTGCATGCGTATATCGTGTGGCAGGCACGAAGATACTCTATGCCCAAGGAAGTCAAGGAAATTTCCTTTACGAAAAGATCCTGGACCGACCGGGAATCGAACCCGTCACCCTCAGCATGGTCATGCTGAATACCCGTGCGTTTACCGCCTCGGCTATATGGGCCCATAGTAAATCCTATGCAAATTTTGAACCGGTTGCGCTAAATTATAGTTTCGCCGATTGCGCTGAAATTTTGTACAGTTCATATGGGACCAAAATGGAATAAAAAAAGTCGACTGGAGCGAGAATTTGATGTTTGTCCCGTACTAATGTACAACAGAGATGGTCATATTTGCGGTTTAGGGGAAGATGATATAGATCGATGAGATTTGAATTGAACCTTATATCAACTAAAATGCCGAGTCACTAATTGGCTCGGTAGCTTAGTTGCAAATCTCACCTGAGCTGTGTTTTTTTTTTTCAATTTAGTCAATAATTTACCCATCTGTACATATGTACTTTGCTATTTGAAAATCATAATTGACCACAAGGATTGGTATTACTTTGAGTGAGTCAAAATACATTGGTAATGAACATTTATAAACATCACGATTTTAAAAAGGGCGTATTTTTAATATGATCAAATAAAAAGTTTAGATTTGTTTGAATTTTTTAATTTTTGTTTTGTCTTCTGTACTTGGCATGATTTTTTTTATTCTTAACCACTTAACCTAATTTACAGCTCTTTTGTCCGCTAGGAGCACTACGTGAGCGATTCCAATTGGCAGCTGCATTTACAACACTTATGTGCAGCGCCTAAATGTATTCTATTCTAATTCTACTTTATCTAACTGGCAGCCTACAGGGGATACTCAAAATAACTGGGACAGGTAAAATTTTCACTTTTCAAAAAATGTTCAACTTGCTGTTCATCAACTAGTTCAGTGGTTCAAATTTGGAAAAGATCGGGCCAATCTACACGAAGTTATAAAGATTCTTGAAAAAGGTATAATTATCCGATAGCCAACTTTGAGCTGTTATATTTCCGGATTCAATGAACCGAATGCAATGAAATTTTTTTCATTTATGACTAATATAATGAACTTCGAAAACTAGTTGACTTAATTTGAAATTATTAATAAGAAAAAAAGTTATAGCAATTTAATTTATTCTATGTTTTTTTAGTAAACTTATCTATTTTTCATATGAATCCCATTACCTTTTCAATTTAATGCCGGCTATTTGGTTGCTTTTCTTTGAAACATTTATATATTCAAGTCAATTAAAGGGAATTTAAATGAACTATAATTACTATCTCGAATTTTGAAACAATGATGAAGTTTTGGATAAATTGGTGTTATATTAGAAAAATTTTCTAATGGTTATAATTTTCTTTCGTGTAAAGAATTTTAAGTTTAGTCAAATGTTTTTAATAGCTCATTATATAAGTCATAAATGATCAAAATTTCATTGCATTCGGTTCATTGAATCCGGAGATATAACAGCTCAAAGTTGGCTATCGAATAATTATACCTTTTTCTAGAACCTTTATTACTTCGTGTAGAACAGCCCGATCTTTTCTAAATGTTGACCACTAATACACAACTAGTTGATGAACTTACAGTAAAAATTTGAGAATATATGATGCCCTTTTCGAAAAGTTTCGAAAAGTTACAGCGAGTTGAACATTTTTTGAAAAGTGAATATTTTACCTGTCCCAGTTATTTTGAGAATCCCCTGTATGTACTGCTGTCACTTTCCTACCGTGTCCATGGTAGAATGATGAGCACGAGGATGTTGATGTGTGGCTGCTGTTCCTTTTACCAGTCCGATTGAGGGTCCATTATGAGTTGCCATTTCGCCGATATCTAATTATCCGGGTCTATTATAGCTATAACCATGATCCATTAGAGCTATCGGGGGGAAGAGCAACTGACAAAGTACCGGGGCTGGGATCGAACCCATGATCATCCGCTTATGATACTTGGCATGATTAAAATATTGTGGATTTACTTCGAAAGTAAGTTCCAAGGGAATTTGCTTGGACTTTGAGTACGGAGAGTTTTTTCTTTGGCTCAGAAAACTACGGCGCACCTGAGGACGCAATGGCGCACCGTTTGAGACACTTTGGTCTAAACCCACGGTTCCCAACCTTGGCTCTCGCGACCCCCCAGTCTGTCGTCACTGCGCTTTTCGTAAAACAATCGAAGCGTGCCTGCAAGCGGTTGGGGGGTCGCGAAACGAAGGTTGGGAAGCTATGGTCTAAACAATAGCAAGACGAACTGTGATCAGCTATGTTACTCATTCGTAACTTATAACGAATTTCGCCCCAAATCGTATTCGGAGTTGATTAAACTAAGTATGCAAAGTGGCTTATCTAGTCAAGGTTTGCACATTCAGAATGTTTCATTGTAATCTGAGAGGCAGCTGCTAACTCCAAATACGATTTAGGAAGAAATTCTCCATTTGTTACAAGAAACCATTTGTAACAAAGTATTTATTTAAATATAAAAATTGAATTGGTTGAATGAATAAGACAAAATCACCTTGACTAAATAAAATAATATCTCTTAACAAATTGTGTTTCATTGGATTCTGAGATGATTATGACCTTCACTGGTTTAGTTTTTGATAACAAAAGACACTGAAAAAAATCGTTTGAACATGAAAAAGATTTTGTTAGAAAAACTTTTTTTCCTTAAAAGTGCCCATCTTGTGGTGTATGGACGGTTGGTAGGGAACATAATTACCTATCTTGAGACAAAATTTCATCGAAATCGAAGATGGTGTTTTTTTTGTAAATCGACTTTGAATTTTTTTTTTAAATATTTTTTTTCAGTGTAGGGCTCAATTTGGAATTTTTCCAATCACATGTGTGACAATCACACATACAACACTTTTTTGTAGGAGTAGTCATTATTTTTTATTGAACACATTTGAAAAAAAAATCGGTAAAAAAAAGTTTAGCCCTTTTCAAAAGATAGTCTAGATAATTTTTGAAGAAACTGAGTATGCAAAGTGGCTTATGTAGTCAAGGTCTACACACCCAGAAAGTTTCATTGTAATCCGAGAGGGTGCTGCCAACATTTGTTTGAGTTGGCGTGAAATCTGTCTTATTTGGATAAATATGTAGCATAGAAAAATCGCTTCAAATAGCCTTTATTAAATAGCAAACAATTATAAATGCAACTCATTGCAAAATTCTTGTTTTGAGCGCTTATCGAATTTATATAACTCGGTAAGCCTTTATGGATAAATGTAAAACTCGAGCCAAAATATAATTTCCCAGCTTATTACATAAGTAACTATTTTAAATCATTTTTTTATTCAACTATCCAGCGCACTGTCTCACAACATTAAGGCGAAACTGGAAGCATTTCCTCATTTTTTTTTTTTTGGTTTTTGGTTTTTTTTTATTAAATATAAATAAAAGCAATATTTTCAAAATCGGGTTTCATGCACATGTAGAGGATCAAGGTATCTTCTGATTTTTTTTTTTGTGGTGGAAAAAGTTTTCCATTTTTGCAGAAACCATTTTTTTGTGAAATTATATTCAAAAATAGCTTCTGTAAAAATGAAAAACATTTACTACCACGAAAAAAAAAATCATGAGATACCTTGATCCATACTCTACATGTGCACGAAAACCGATTTTGAAAATATTGCTTCGTTATTTTATAAAAAATCAAAAACCAAAAAGTGAGGAAATGGATCCAGTTTCGCCTTAAATAAATAATACCATTATTAATATTATGTTTCTTTTTTGATTCCAGGTACGTTCTACCATATCAAAGGTTACTGTCTGGCAATAACATATCCAGTAAGTATCGCAGTGGCTTTTAAACTATATAGTAAGAGAGCCATGAAAGAGAGTCAATATGAACTTGTCTAAAATAGCTTCAGCTAAAATCAAGAGTTGAAATAAAAGCATTCGTAGCACTTTCAAAATTTGTAAAGGGAATATATACACTCTATCCAGATAACTTGAGACCACTGTTGTCCTGTAAATATTCAAATAAAACACAAGTTTCAAAACAACCTTATGTTTTTACGTAAATCTGTTGTTTGGGAGCTACGTCACCCCTTAACCCACCGTGAGAGACGCCTCTGCTGAAACGTTTCATCTAAGATGAGGATCTCGTGAGAATGAGCAGCGAATATATAAATTACGTCACCCTTACACGATCGAAGCTGGTCCCAAAACATCTGTATTTATGTATTGTTCCGAAGTAATTTCGTAAATTCTGAAGCAAATATTTCCAAATGCAATCGCGCGGTTGAGCACCACAACAGCGCGACCACTGGAAGGTTTAGATCATATTTGGAAATTTCTGCTGTTCGTTTAGCTTGAAAGTATAATAAAAATATTAGACAAGACGACTAAAGTAACATTTTGAGGACCATTTAGTTTTGTAGAGGTTTTGAGAACCGTCAAAAAACCTTATACCCTTTTTTAGTTTGTTAATGATTCTAAGAATCTCTTATATTTGGCTAAAAATGTAACTTGGGGAAGAAAAGGCTTAAAAACATTCTATCAATTTCTTTCTCAGAGGGCATTCAACTCGAAAGATGAATCTCTATAAACTCATCATAATTGATAACATTTCCGACATTTCTCCGGTGTTGCAACACCATTTTATCATGTTTTCCGCTTGTACTATCATTAATTTGACACAGAAATTTGTGTCGGAAAAGCCAGAAACGGCAAATCACTGAACTCCACACAAAAAAAAGAAACAATTGCCCCCAGATCCGATGTAGAAACAGCTGTAATTAATCAATTACAGCAAACGATTTCGATCCAATCTCCGGCAGTAACAGGCTGTTCCACTCAATTCTGACAACGCTAAATTATGTCGACAATGTAACCGCGCGCGCGGCGCGGCAATCCAAACACATACAGTTGGCAAATACCCGCTCCGGCCGGACCCCTCCGGGCACGTTGGAATCCATCCATTCTATCCATCAGAATGCTGCCATCGCCATCGCCATCGCCGCGCGGCTGCCGCCGTCGCCGCAAGCCACTACTGGTCGTGCGTCAGTTGCTTCACTGCAAAGGCAGTCAGTGTGCGCTTCAATCAAATCTCATTTTCTAATTAATATTCCACTTCCTCATTACCTACATTCGTTTCGGGGGGCCGATACTTTCGCGTTTTAGAGAAGTTCTGCTCGCGTGGACGTCGTCTGTTCTGTTCTGCCCGGATGGTTAGGACTATTGCTGGAGAATGGTCCAACCGACAATCATCATCCAATCTCTCACACGTCGAGGGGCCAAATGATTCACCGGAGAATTCAACCCATACAGTGCGCCCGGGGCGGTTGTACGTCAGATCTCTACCGGTGCGGTGCGGTGTAAGGTGTTGTGACTGATTGATTAATTACCTGGTCATGTCGGATCTGATCGATCTGCGCTACCTGGCACGGCGCGGCATGTCCTGGTCGAATCATCTTCGTATCACAGCACTCCATCAAAAACGCAACCCGGTAGCGCAGATGCCGAATTTACAGATTACTGTACCTGCATCAATTGAAATCTGTAATCTATTGTTGCTCGTATTCAATTAAATCACGCATAGTCGTCAATAGTACATAATCAACGATCGTACGTCACAATACTCGGTTTGTAGCTGTTGTTCCCTATCCTCGGTCACGCCCAATACTCGCTTCCGCCTCCACCTGGTGTGTCCATCGTGTTTTTTGCGCTCCACGCCTTCTTGTAGCTACTGGATCTAGATTCTTCCGAGAATATTTTACAAGTAACCGGGTATGCCAAGACGTAGAAGTGCTCCAGCAATAGTCGCGATACTGGCACTATTGAGCGCCTTCCTTACAGCCAGGGTCACTACGAATTCCCCTTCTCTTACGCTTGAGAGCTGTCTCGGCGGTCTTGGTAACTGACAGGATAGCGTCCACGGTCCACTGATTACTCGAGAGACCATCTACATCGTCGGTGTACCTCAACAGTCTATGGAAGATGATCTTCTCGAGCACCTTCCCCACTGTGTCGAGCAAGCGTATTGGGCTACATACCGCCGGGTGGCCGGGTGATCTCCCCGCCTCTATCAATCGAACCAGGCTCTGCCACTTCAAAACCTCTGGGGAAACTCCCTCGTCCAGGTATTTCTTCATAGAAGACCTGAACATTTCGAGAGCCTCTGCAATAGCTACTTGTATGGCAAAGTTCGGACCTACATCCGGATCTGGAGCCTTATTCACGCTATGGGACTTTACTATTCCATCAAGTTCCTCATCGTTGACCCTCTCCTCATCGCCATCCCAAGTCTCCAGCTGTCCTACGAAAGGAGGCCAAGGGCTAGGATCATGACGCGGGGTAAGGTTCTCGCTGATCCTCTCCAACAAGTTCTTCAGATGAGGGATCCTCTCCAACATCTCTGGAGATAGGCCTGTAGGAGCTATTACCCTTCTTGTCTTGACCATCAGGATCGCATTGGCACTCTGACAGAGACCCTCAAAGCAGACCTTTTAGCTTGCCCTTATCTCAGTCTTCAGCGCGACTTAAGCAGCGGCGAACACCACCTGCCGTTCATTTCGCTGATCCTCAGTTCGTGCTCGCTGCATCCGCCGCCTAGCCCGTAAGCAGTCGCGGCGCAGGTCCGTTAACCGCTTGAGTCTACCAGTAAGCCAGAGGTCTTCCCTAGGGTGAACTTACCTAGGTTGCATCGCACGCACGTGAGAGCACTGCCATAAGCTCGTCTTCGCCTAAACCGAGTAGGTTTCGCAGATGGCGGAGCGCCTCCCTAAATACCTCATCGTTGAAGTTTGATGTCTTCCACATACGAGGACTCGACCTTGGCCTAGCCGCCTCTTCCTCTACCTTCTGCCTGTTGTTGTTGTAGTCGATACTGAAGCGAGCCGCCAGGTGATCGCCGCGAGTGTAGCCATAGTCTACCCTCCAGTTCAAAGTACTTGTTAAGCAAGGACTAAACAAAATAACGTCGATAATCGACTCCGCTCGATTTCGACTAAAGGTACTGTTGTAACCGTTCATTTGGACATGATACATACGAATTACACGAACAAATTAAAACTTATTTTATTGACTACATGCATATTTACAACTTAAAATTGAACATAACACGGACTAACTATTTACATCTTCTATGCAAGTGGCCATCTTGCAGAGCGGGCGATGACAGATGATGCTGTCGTGTGAGTGTGTGAAACATCATCACGATGACAACCTAGTTGTCATCGGTGAGCCCACTGTTAAAATGATGTGAGTTGGACGCATGGCCGTGTTGCCAGATGTATTTCCATTGATCCCAACATCTCCTCCTTGATATGACTGGCGGTAATAGGAAAATCATCGGTCGGTCTTCCACTGAAGAGCGTCGTGATTCCTACGATGATTCGGCCGTGTTGATGGTTGTGGTAGACTTGCATCCTTGTGGTTGTCTTTTTGATTTGGATTTGGAAAATGTCCAAAACGCTGACTGGTAGCTGCTTGCATGTCGTGATGATGGTGATGCTTGATGTTGATGCATTCCATTTCACTTTAACGGTGCTCCGCATGAATGATGTTGCTTGATGTTGATGCATACATCTCGGATGCTGAGTGCTTCTCATGGTACAGTTCCGGATGGTGTAGCTGTGTGGAAGCCTTGATGCGGTTCCAGAGAACATGATTTGATTTGTTCTCGTGCTACTACTGGATGGTTTGATGAAACTGATTGATGAATGTGTGGGAAAACTCCATTATGTCGTCTTCCCCTCGCGTGGATTTGTTTCCGGGGTCCTTAAGACCCACTTTCTCGTCGCCACTGTTGTAACCGTGCATTTTGACATGATACATACGAATTACACGAACAAATTAAAACTTATTTTATTGACTACATGCATATTTACAACTTAAAATTGAACATAACAACACGGACTAACTATTTACATCTTCTATGCAAGTGGCCATCTTGCAGAGCGGGCGATGACAGATGATGCTTTCGTGTGAGTGTGTGAAACATCATCACGATGACAACCTAGTTGTCATCGGTGAGCCCACTGTTAAAATGATGTGAGTTGGACGCATGGCCGTGTTGCCAGATGTATTTCCATTGATCCCAACAGGTACTTTTGGTAGCAACGTTAGCCAGTTCGACATCTATAGCATGGCAGGATCTGACCCGCTAGTTCGGCTTCTCCATTCCACGACCCAGACATTGAAGTCACCCGCTACTACCACCGGAATTCGCCCTGTCAATATGGTCATCATACTGTCCAGCATATCAGCTGAGGCTCTCTGGAAGGCAGAGCACCTGGAAGCTATGGTCGGGTGCTTACTGCTCGCGGATTTACCAGAACAGTTCAAGCACGTGGAAGGGCTTGTGCAGCATTGCGCCTTACGGCCTTCAGCTCCACATCTCCTACAGAACTTGCTTCTGTCAGAGCCTTTACAATCACGCAACTTGTGTCCTGATGGTTTAAGACACCTGAAGCAAACCTCCGGTGGTTTAACACATACCCATTACCCACCAGCCTACTGTCCGCCACAGGTTGCTAAACCAAGAAAAATTATGTCCCTGCTGGGCCTTTCCACCTCGCACTGTTGCCGTAGTGCCGAGACGAGCTCTTCCGCGTTCGTTATCTCGTCCAGGTTTATGACTTTTAGAGTAGCTTCCACGGTGAGACCCTTGACACCTCCACCAAGAACCACTTCCACCAAGAATCTGTAAGATCCAAGATTAGTGAGCTTGGTATACCTTCTCATCGCCTTCAAGAACTATGTGTACTTAGACTGGTACAACTTGATGACGTACACGTCACTTCTTCTCGTTTGGTATCTACCCTGTCAAGTCTGGGTGGCTTAACCCCAGACAATCGGTAATAGTATAAGATGTTGCATAAGATGATAATGTGGAGGCCATGTGCGTGCATGTCTCCATTTAGCCGCATGTAAAATGTACGCATATAGCCTCGACTTTACCATTTTATAGGATCATTGGTTAACTGGGGCGTCCTTAAGCTCCTGTTCCTCCTACTTCTTCCTCTTTTTCATCTACCAATCCACTAGGATTCAAGGGGCGTCCTCCCCATGTCCTGTCCTAATCTGTTCCCTTCATCCAGGGTATTCCAGGCCCACGCTTCCCCGCTCTCCGAGACACCTAGCCAGGGTCCAACTAACTGACACTAGCACTCATCACATACAGGGTTAACTACCTCCTGGCCTTGAAAGTGCAGTCTGGTAGTTCCACCCCTGTCGGATGCCTCGCACGCTTTCGTAGGCGGTCGCATCTGGCGTACTCTTCGGGCTACCCACGAATGTGAAGGCCTCAATCAGGGTAGACATGCGGGAAGGCCTCAGTCAGACTTCGACACCTTCAGTTTGACGACCTCTGCTGCTGCCACAGTTGCCATGAGTTGCTTGACACCATCAACGACTTACGAAGGCTCAGCAAGCCTTGCCTCACAAAGACCTCAACATGCTGATGTTGGACTACGAGGACTCACCTTTTCCATCCCCTCGATCATTCATTCATTGACACGGGTCGCTATACAGCTTGAATTAGGGTTACCCTGTTTGGTGGACTCTCAGCCACAGCTCTGGTAGATGGTATGATTACCTCCAACGTTCGCATCATAGATATTATCTTGCACACTTCCTGCAGCGCTATGATGTCGATCCTTCAGTAGATATTCGAGAATGCAGGTACTCCCGATGAAGTTGAAAGATCGGCAGTCTCACGTACCGAGCTTCCAATTACAAGTCCTTTTTGGTCCCTGGGGTGGCTGCCATTGATCTGACCCGCAGAGCACATCACGCCAGGACTAGCCGAAGCAAACCCCTCTTTTCGTCAGCCTTACGACTAAAGTTCCCACCGGGGTTGGCTACACGATCTTCTCTAAGGTTGCTGGCAGCCTGGCGGGTGCCACTAGAATATAGGAGAGTTGCTAAGAAGAGGCTAATAACATTAGGGGCTGTCCATAAACCACGTGGTCATGAGGGGGGGGGGGTTCGGCCAATGACCATTTTGTATTGACGAATAAAAAATTTTGTATGGACTAATGACCACGCGGGGGGGGTTGAGAAGTCCCAAAAAAATGACCACGTGGTTTATGGACAGCCCCTTAATACAATGGGGTCTATACGTGTTGCTCAGCCTTCACCGTTTCATTCTTACATGATTATCTGCTCAATGATACTTCTATACAATTAAATATTTGGGTTGCCTAGCGAATGAAGCACGTTATAGACAGACGCGGAAAAGACAGAACTCAGTCTTCCGAAGGTAGAAGCGCTAGCAGGGAGAACGAGATCGCGAAGCGATGGAAGCGCTGTACCGCACTAAGGACACACGGAAGTTCTACGAGAAGTTGAACCGCTCGCGCAGAGGTTTTGTACTACGAGCCGGCATGTGCCGAGACAATCACGGGAATCTTCTCATGAGCGAGCGTGAGGTGGCGATTACGATGAGAACCTCAATGGCGATGTTGCAAGTACCGAAGGTGGTGTGGTAACAGATCTAGGAACACGTGGGGCAGGACGAAAGATTTCCAGCCCCTAATCTCCACGAAATTCAGAAGGAGGTTGTTGGCCGGTTGAAAAACAACAAAGCCGCTGGAGCTGATCAACTACCAAGCGAACTTTTAAAATACGGTGGAGATTTGGGAGGAAGGAGTATTACCGGAGGAACGGATGGTAGGTACCGTGTGTCCCATCTACAAAAAGGGCGACAAGTTGGATTGCGGGAACTTCCGCGTAATCACACTACTGAGCGCTGCCTACAAGATACTCTCTCAAATTTTATGCCGCCGTCTATCACCGATTGCAAGAGAGTTCGTGGGGCAATATCAGGGTGGATTTATGGGTGAACGCGCTACAACGGACCAAATGTTCGCCATTCGCCAGGTGTTGCAGAAATGCCGCGCATACAACGTGCCCACACATCATTTGTTCATCGATTGCAAATCGGCGTATGATACAATCGATCGAGACCAGCTATGGCAGATCATGCACGAATACGGATTCCCGTATAAGCTGATACGATTGATCAATGCGACGATGGATCGAGTGATGTGCGTAGTTCGATTATCAGGGACACTCTTGAGTCCCTTCGAATCTTGTAGAGGGTTACTGCTGTTTAATATTGGTTTGGAGGGTGTAATAAGGAGAGCGGGGATAAACACCAGGCCAGGCGTATCGGATCAGTTATTAATTTATCGAAGACAATGTACATGATGACGAAGGGCTCTAGGGTGGAATTACCGCGTCCGCCACTCCGAATTCCTATCGACGTTGATGAAATCGTGATGGTTGAAGAATTCGTGTACTTGAACTCACTGGTGACCGCCGACAACAACACCAGAAGAGAAATTCAGAGACGCATTGTGGCAGGCAATCGTGGACTCCTCAGAACTCTACGATCGAACGTCACACGAAGTTAACTATGTACAAAACGCTGGTTAGACTGATAGTCCTCTATGGGCACTAAGCATGGATCCTACGTGCAGCGGAGTTTTCGAACTCAGTGCAGATGGAAGACGGGACTTGGAAAAGGCGAATGAACCACGAACTGCATCAGCTGCTGAGAGAACTAACCATCGTCCACACCGCGAAACCCTCTCGGAGGGCGGGACATGTCATCAGGATTTCGGATAGCAACCCGACTAAAATGGTTCTCGAGAGTCATCCGACCGGTACAAGAAGACGTGATGCTCAGCGAGCTGGGTGAGTCGATCAAGTGGAGGACGATCTGCGGACGCTTCGCAGAGCGCGGAACTAGAGACGCACAGCCATGTACCGAGTAGAATGGAGACGACTCCTACGACAGCAGAGGGCACTCAGGCCTTAGTCTGACCAGGGAAGTAAAGTAAGTTGCCTAGCCGGAGGCTATATGGGACCGTAACCCGTAATAGACAGAACATCTTCAGAACATATCAAAGCACTTAACTAATCGGAAGCATAAACCGGTAGGGATCTACAATCGGCGCCCCTAGCACAACCATGTTCAGCTCTTCCAATCAAGTCACCGGCATCCCCGGCAAGTGATTTTGATTGGTAGTAAATATGCTTCAATTCTCTAATTCTAATAACCCGGATAGGAGCCCTTCGTTGACCATTGATTGTAGAACAACTAACTATACGCCCCAAGCCGAAAGCAACAACCATACGATCGCCGGGTCGACCCGAGGGGATGGCTCACATATGGATGGGCTGGATGTTGCACCGCACTACACCAACAGAGCTTGTAGTCAATTAATCAAAAGTTAAGTACCTGTTGTTTTGTTGTTCAGCTTCTGACCGGGAACCGGAATTTTTTCACGTTACGTAACGCGAGCGCGATGATAATCGCGGCATTTAGTAGGCTCATAAAATGTCTTGACACGGCTGACATAGGTAGAGTAGAGAGGCCTGTAGGCGTAGCAGGAGCTCGGCTCGATCGGTCGGGCGTGTGATCGCGTGGTACGCTTTGGGAAGGGTGCGAAACGTTCGCAGTGCGCCTGCTTTGTTGTGGCAGGTTGTGGTTGCGCCGATTTTTTTTTAATTATGCATATGGTTTTGCTCGGGTTTTGTTTTCGTTTTGATTTTCTTCAGCGGTGAATCAGTGACTGTTGCGGTAATTCAGGGCCAAGGTCGATCCGTACCGGCCGGTTGGCCATATATTAATTTGATATGATTTGATTTATGGTTTTTGATAACCGTAGACCGTAGCTTTCTTGGTGGACTACAATATTTTGCTCCATTGAATCTACGCCGAATGATAGCATCCTTCTTTACTGGTACCAGTCATTCGTGTGCGCTGCTCGCCATGGAGTCATCGGTCTTCCAGCATCCTTGTGATCGTGAATTATTAGCTTCACACAGCTCGTAATTCATGCGACGCCACCAGATGCTATTTTCTTCTTTACCGTCGAATACAACACCTTTACGTGCAGAGAAACCAAACGTCCTTCGGCCGATGTCCAAGTCTTGTGGCTGACAGGCTGCAGGAACGGTAGTTCAGGGGCCTCTGAACCCCCACCCCCTGGCTGTCTGCGTGTCAGCCGTGTGTAAGTTAGTCAAGCGACCCGTGACCAGGAATGGGTGATCGAGGAGGTATTTTGTCCCTTACCGCGTTCATGTAGGACTCTGGCGTGGCTGGTTTTTTTCCCGTGGGATTTGAAATGAGTTCAAGTAATAATAACAAAAATCTACAAGGAGTAAGTGTTAGTGCCGAGATTAACTCCTTCGCGAGAAGCGACTAGCAAATGGAGGAGCAGAGAGCTATACACGTAGTGCACAGTGAGGTATTGGACGAAGCGTGGTTGATGAGGGCTGCTACCAACAATAAACGAGATGGGCTCTCTGCGATGAAGGTGGATGCACAGCAACTTGACTCAACCATTGGCTTTGCGTCCGCGAAGTCTAATATTAGCAAGGACCTCAAGTAGGCCCTTATTAGGCTTTGGAAGTCAATGATGGTGGGCAGGCAGGACCACCAGCCACTCGTGGCAACTGCGGCAGTGGCAGAGCCCGCAAAGTCAAAGGTTCCAATGTCTGCCCAGACGAAGGTCTTCGCGTTCGCGGGGAACCCCAAAAGTGTGGCGGCTGCCATTGCTTATAATCGCAGATACGTGCGAGACGATCGTCAGATGAGGACCTATCAAGCGGCACCCGCAAGGCTAGGCTGTTAACCCCGAAGGTCGGTAGTAAAGCTGACAAGTCGGAATCCAACCAGGCGTCCGAAAAGTGGGGCTGAAAAGGCCAGCCCGTCCTTGATCGGAAAAAACTGGGGGTTGCGATCACTGATTGGTCCTCAGCCACAACAAAATAGGGCTGGTCTGGGAGAGAACGTCCCTTGGACCAAAGTGGAGTGAAAGAAGAACACGAAGGAACCGCAAGCGGTGCTGGAGCGTAGGGACACCATGCCTGAAAAACTTTGGAGGGCAGGTGCCAAGCGTGAGAAGTGTGACGCGCTCGTCATGAAGACCGAACAGTCCCAGTACTCGGATCTTGAAGGCAAAGACGAGCGACGCCAAGCTCGTGGGTCGGGGAGCCGACGTGCGCAGTATTAGGCGTACTTACAGCGGAAGCGACTCTGTAGGTATAAAACCTAGACGAGATCACTAACGCGAACGAGCTTGTCACTGCACTGCGTCAACAGTGCGAGGTGCAGGTGGCCACCACAACCTTGGTCTTGGAAAAGCTACCTGTGACGGACGACAAAGAGTCCGTTAAAGTAGGTAAGCTCAAGGCGAGCCGAGCAGTATGCCAACTGACCATGCGTGAGCCACCGGAGCTTTGCTTCAGGTGTCTGGAACCAGGACACAAGTCATGGGACTGCAAAGGCCCTGTCAGAAGCAAGCCGTGTAGGCGAAGCGGCGGCAAAGACCACAAGGCACAAGGTTGTACTAGACCACCCAAGTATTTGATTTGTTCCAGCTCCAGGAAATCCGTGAACGGCAAACACACAAGGGAGTTCCAAAGTGTCCGGTCTTCAGAAGAGCCGCATCTGACAAATCACAGTGCATGTAACGCAGCTGAACCTGAACCACTGACTGTGACGCAGCTCAGCAACTGCTTTGTCAGGCAATTTCTGAGTGGGGGAAGGATATCCCTATCATAGTGCACCCATATCGAGGATTCGCTGGCAACGGCAATTGGGTAGCGAATGGGACCGACGGATAAATACCTCGTCCAGGACTTGGTGTTTGCTACCTACGAGGGCTTCGTGGCCGCCAAAGTATACGGGGTCTTCTTCTGCAGCTGTTATGCGCCTCCGCGGTGGTCGATCGCGCAGCTCACGCATACGCTGGACTGTATGACGACCGTGCTGACAAGGTGAAGCCGGTGGTAATAGTGGGTGACTTCAATGCCTGGACCGTGAAATGGAGACGCCATTGTACGAACCAGTGGGATCATATCCTGCTAGAAGCACTGGCTATGCTAGATGTCGATCTGGCAAATGTCAGTACCGAAAGTACCTTGAGTTGACCGAGAATTCTTGCAAGAATACCTAGAATTTCTCAAAGAGTTTCACGGGACTATCAAATTTTCGTGATTTGTGCCAACGTAAGAACAGTAACAACATTCACAATACGCGCGACGTGAGACGAAACATAACACTTATAGTTCTTACAATCGTCAAGATATTAAAATTTACCTTTCGTCGACCGGTTTCGGGCGCGATGTCGCCCATCAACAGGACAATGTCCGACTGATTGCCTTCAGTTTTCGTACGATGTTCGTACACGTCCGAAGAGAAGAGATGCTACTGTGGAGTCGTCTTTTTAGTCTGGTAGACACGACTCCCCAGTAGCATCTCTTCTCTTCGGACGTGTACGAACATCGTACGAAAACTGAAGGCAATCAGTCGGACATTGTCCTGTTGATGGGCGACATCGCGCCCGAAACCGGTCGACGAAAGGTAAATTTTAATATCTTGACGATTGTAAGAACTATAAGTGTTATGTGTCGTCTCACGTCGCGCGTATTGTGAATGAAGTTTCACGGGAATTCGCTAAGAAGATTCTCGCAAATTCCTACAAGAGTTCCTCGGGAGTACATCCTGAAGGTCCACGGGTATTGCTCCAGAAGTTCCACGGGAATTCGCTAAGAAGATTCTCGCAAATTCCTACAAGAGTTCCTCGGGAGTACATCCTGAAGGTCCACGGGTATTGCTCCAGAAGTTCCACGGGATTTCCTCCAGAAGTTCCTCGGTAATTTCCTCGGGAGTTCCACGGCATTTATCCCAGAAGTCCTCTGGGAAACCGCCCAGAAGTTCACAGGCGTTGCCCGAGAATTTCTGCAGATGTTCCTTGGGAATTTATCCAAAACTTCTTCTATAACATTCTCCCAGGTATTTTCAGAAGTGCCTGAAGGAGTGCCTCGGAAATTCTTCCAGGAGCTCCATTGGGATTCCTCAAAGAGTTTCTTCAGGAGGTCTTCAGGTTTTTTTTTCAGGAATTCCTTGGCAGTAGTTTTTTTTTTTCAGAAGTTTCTAAGGAATTCTTCCAGGATTACATCGAAAATTTCTGCAGAAGTACCTTGGGAATTTCTTCAGGAGTTCTTCGAGAATTCTTCCAGCAGTTCTACCAGAAGTTCATTGGAAAATCTTCTACGGAATTTCTCCATACCTTCGCGAATTTCTTCAGGAGCTGCTCAGCAATCTTCCTAAGAGATCCCGGTAGTTTTTCAGAACTTTACAGGAAATGCATCCAGTAATTCTGCAGGAGTTTCCCGGGAATTCATCAATGAGTTTCTCAGGAGTTTCTCCAAGAGTTCAATGTAAATTCTTCAAGGTATTCTTCAGAAATTTTTCCATCAGTTCGGGAATACCTGAAGAAGTTCACTCCTACAGGAGTTCCTCGGAAATTTCCCCAAGAGCTCCTCAGGAATCTCTCCAGGAGTTCCTTGGCAATGTTCCCAGGAGATCCCTGGCAAATTTTCCAGAAGTTTATAGGAAATTGTTTCATAATTTGCTCCGGAATCCCTCTACAAGATTTCTCTAGGAAGTTCTCTGGGAATTTCTCAAGGAGTTCCTCAGGAATATCTTCAGGACTTCTTCGGGTGTTGCTTCATGTGTTTCCCTGGATTTCTTCTGGAAAATGCTTGGGAAGTTCTCCACGAGGAGAACTCTTGGAAGAATATCTAAGGAATCGGACACGAATGCCACAGGAGTGGTTAAGTGTCGTTAATAAATATTAATAATAATAATCTAAGGAATCTCAGAGAAACTCCTGGAGAATTTTCGAAGGGTTCCTGGAAGAATTACCGAGGAACTCTTAGAAGAATTCCTGAGGAACTCTAGGAGGAATTACCGGTGACTTCCTGTAGGGATTCTCGGAGAACTCCTGGGGGAATTCCCTGGGAACTCCTGGAAGAATTTCCGTGGAACTCCTAGAGGTATTCCCGGAAATTTTTTTGACGAATTCCCGGGGAACTCCTGGAGAAATTTCCGCGGAACTCCTGGAGAAATTCCCGGGGAATTACTACAGGAATTCCCGGGAAATTATAAAAGGAATTCCTGGAAAAATCCTCGAGGAATTTGCGGGGAACTCCTGAAAGAGTCTCCTGGGAACTCTAAGAGGAATTCCTGGGGAACTCCTGGAGGAATTCCTTGGGAATTTCAGGAAGAATTTTCGAGAAACTTTTTCCAAAATTCCTAGGGAACTCCTGGAGGTATTCTCGAAGAATTGATGGAGGAATTTCTGGAGAACTCCTGGAGGAATTCCCGGAAAAATCCCAGGGAACTCCTGGAGGTATTCCCGGAGAATTCATGGGGAAATTTCCGGGGAGCTCCTGGGGTAATTGCTGGGGAACTTTCGAAGGAGCTCTCAGAACATTCCTGGAGGAGTTCTCGGGAAACTCCTGGAGGAATTTCCGGGGAACTCTGGAGGATTTTTTGTGAGAAACCTGTGCAATTGTTTTTAGAGAACTGCTGGATGAATTTTCGGGCATTATTACAAGAGGACTTTTTGGGAAAATCATGAACTCCTAAAACAAATTTCGCGGAAATCCTAGAGAGAATTTTAGGATCATTTATGAAGAAATTACCGTAGAGGAATTCCCTGGAAAAGCCTGGAGGGGTTTAGCCAAAAATGCTGTTGTACTTCTTGGGATTTTTTTTAGAAATATGCCGCTTGATTCTTGGAAGTACTTCGTGGAGGCATTCCTGGAGGCTCCTAGGAATTTCTTAGGAACTCCTAGAGGAATTCTCGTGGAACTCCGGAAGGACTTCCCGGGTTACTTCTGGAAGAAGTTCTGTGTAGATTCTGAAGAAATTCTCAGGGTTATTATGGAGGAATTTTTGAAGAACTTTTATGAATTCTTGGGGAACTGCTTGGGACAATTTAAGAATCAATTCTCAGAAGTATCACAGAAGGAAACCCAGAAAATGCTTCTGGAAGAATCTCAAAAAAGACTGTTATAGACATTTCTAAAGACTTGAGGAGCTCCTGAAGGAACTATTGGATGACCAAGGAAAAACTGGGCATTCCCAGAAGAAACTATTTATGGAATTCTACAAGGATGAATCCCACAAGGGATCCTACTGTAGGAATTGTCAATTTTATTATTCTTCGCATCCTTCTTACAGCATCGTTTCGTTAAAAATGCTGTCAGGTAAACAAATGTCAAAATTACTTACTGAAAAAAGAGGAATTTTACTTGAGCGCTCTACTTGGGAACAGGAAACTTACCATTAGTTGGGACGGAGCGGAGTCGATTATCGACCTTATTACTACAAACTGGCCTAACAAGTAGTTTGAACTGGAGGGTAGACGATGGCTACACTCACAGCGATCACCTGACGGCTGGAGCAGCACAAGGCACCAGTTCAAAATAGTTGAATTAGAATAGAATACATGTAGGCGCTGTACAAAGTGTAAGTACAGCGTCCAATTGGAATCGCTCACGTAATGCCCTAGTGGACAAAAGAGCTGTAAATTAGGTTAAGTGATTAAGAATAAAAAAAATCACCTGACGGCTCGCTACAATATCAAGTACAACAATATCAGGCAGTTGGTAGTTGGTAGAGGAAGAGGCGGCTCATAGATTGAAGACATCATACTTCGACGACGAGGTATTAAGAGAGGTGCTCCGCCATCAGCGAAACCTACTCGGCTTGAGCGGAGACGAGCGTGCGTGCGATGCGACCATGCCTAAGTAAGTCCATCCTAGAAATAGGAGACCCCCGGCTTACTGGTGGGCTCAAGCGATTGCGGACCTGCGCCACGACTCCCCACGGGCGTGATGGCGAACGCAGCGAGCACGAACTGAGGAAGAGCTAAACGAACGGCGGTTGGTACTCGCCGCTGCCAAAATCGCGCTGAAGACGGAGATAAGGGCAAGCAAAAAGGTCTGCTTTAGGGGTAATAGGGCCATACTTGCGGGAAGGTCGAATCGCTGTGCACGCGGTATCAGTTCTTAAAGTTTGCTGTGCAGTTGGAAGAAGGCGTGCCTTCCGAGGACAAAGGGAGTGGTGAGGACCACTCGGGAAACTAGCTAAGCGCCAGCATGCAACCTTGGTGGACTCCCCAAAGCGAGTCATCGATGTTCGTTGCTCTAGGCTGCACAGCTAATCTTAAGGGTGCGATGTGCACTAACCATTCTCTGAAGCAATGCCTTCTTGGAGGTTCCGGAGAGACTGAGAGTTTGGCGACCATGGGAATGTTTGTTGTAGAAGACAATCTTCAACTCCACACTACCCGGACTTCCCAGTTCAGGCGAAATTTGTTGATTGCGTAATTTTTACATGACCTTAGAAAACATATACTGCTGTATTGGGGGCTGACAATGTCAGATCACAGCTGTTTATGAAACTCAATTTTGATTATTTTCATGTTATTCAGTAGCTAGACAAAATGCCATTACACATTTTTTTTTTAGGTGAATAAAGTCGATCAATGATACCCGGTTTTCCTCTCCTGTTCCAGCAAATTCACAAAGAGCTCCATTCAAAGTTCGCAAAAAATGCTTACCTTGGCTGCCTGCCACTACAACTAATTAGGCATCCCGGCGAATCATTGTGCAAATCAGTTCCTGCTTATTGGCACCCACTTTATAGTTGCCGTGCGTCTGTCTGGGCTAGTTTTTTCTTACCATCATACTGCCAGAGATTGAGCTCTTTTCCCAGAAACAGAATAATTCAGCCACACCGTAACACAACTGCATTAGCATAGAAGTGAAGGTACTGCCATATAGGAGGACACATTACTGCTAGCGCGCTAGGATTCAGAGTGGGATTATCTTGACATTTGAGTAGGTACCGACTTTCAAATTCGGACCATGATCCTTGATCTTGATTGTCAATCTTATGACAGTATCGTATGGATTGCAAAAAAAAATAGATTGAGACGGTGGTCCTTGATCGCAAAGTTCAATGAGGTTTTTGTTAACTTTGAGTTTGATTAGGTTAGTCTATCCGTTCCCTCTTTCTTATTTGTTTTTTTTTACTATGAACCTTTTCCACTATTTCCTCATACCTTTACTTGTTATTACCCTTATCATAATGTTTAAACTACTTTTTTCCTACTTTTAATCACAATTTGTTTATTTGGAGATTCGAGTATGAAAAAATGTGCTTATGGGGAAATGTTTCCGCTTTCCAACAACAAAAACAGTGGCACTAATAATAGCACGCGTGACTTTCAGTTTCTGGTCCAAACGCCAACTCTTGAAGGTAGACTTCCCTCGTTGAGCAATCCTTGATATGCCAGCGAACAACTATCCAATTACCTACTCCGCTCAACCGAAAACTTAATTGACCATGAGTTCCCAGACCCAACTAAATAGAACCCACGTCACGTCTAGTCGTCACTCGCGCATTCGGTTCAAAACCTTGTGAATCCTCCAAGGCAAACACACATGCTCTGAACACACGTGTCCAGTCCAACTTGTGACCTTGTAAAAATCGCGCATCAAGCCTGCCAAATAGTTGTCTAACTTCACACTCGAGAATCATTGCTCAAAACAACGATAATGAAAAAAAAACTACGATTCTGTACTCGACCTCCTCGAGTGCTACCTAATGCGTACGGTTTCGGCTGCGTTTTTTGCCTTCCTTCCATCCATACTCAATCAAGGTGCCACGCGCCTCAAATGCTCAGCGGGATGGCGATTGCGGCTCAGAGTCGGAAAGCCAAGCGGCGAGCCAGACACGCGAACGGAACCAGAAGAACAGAGAATCAAACCAAATTTCGGAACGTGACGCCAATGTGATTAGGCCAATAACACGGAGCTTATTTGGTTGCCACTTAATCATTCTGTCGATTTAGCGAGATTAGTTGTGCGAATATGCGGTTCGAACCGGATTCGGCAAACTAAGCGTGGGCGTCGGGCATTCTCCATCCGATGGGGTTTCTTGTTATGCGGAGGGGTTTGTTTGTTTACTGCGAATCAGTTCATCACGATATGTATTTGGACACTTTTAGGATTGGGCACTTTTTTTTCATGAAAGCGGTAGAAACGCCATCATTTGTGCAATGAATCAGTATTTGTTTTGTGGTGGATATTATCAACATTGTGGGAAACATCCCCCCACTCCGTGAACGAATTTGTGTTTTTTGAGGCCCGTGTGAAGTTGATCTGTAATATCAACTTCTGTTAACGATCAGCCTATGAGAATTTTTTATATCCTTCAACCACTTAACCTAATTTACAGCTCTTTTGTCCACTAAGGCACTGCGTGAGCGATTCTAATTGGCGGCTGCGCTTACACTTTGTACAGCGCCTAAATGTATTCTATTCTAATTCCACTAATTCTAATTCGAACTGGTAGCCTTTGCGCTACTGTCACTTTTCTACCCTGTCCATGGTAGAATGATGATCAAGATGTTGCTGTGTCGCTCTTGTACCATTTCCAGTCCAATTGGGGGTCCATTATGAGTTGCCGTTAGCCGATATCCAAGTTTCCGGGTCCGTTAGAGCATATGCTCTGAAGAGGCTCAGGTGTCAGCCTCTCTCGGGGGGAAGCGCTACAGACCAAAAATTACAAGTGCCGGGGCTGGGATCGAACCCATGACCATCCACATATGAAGTGAACGTGTAGCCACTACGCTACGGGCCCCGGCATATGAAAGATTTGTAGTGTTATTAAAGTTGGCTAAAAGTAATACTACAGACTGCCTGTTCCAGTGGTAAGATAATGGACTGATAGACTAATGGACAGGTGAATCCTAATTCATGGTGTGATGCGGATATATGGTAACCGAGCCTAGAAATGTATGGTTGGTAGAGGGGCCTAATAAAATCCTAACAACTAACGGAGCCTATCGATACCACGGCGTCCTCTACAATATTTTGTCCTTAAACCGGAGCAATGGTGCAGCTGATTTTATGTTTCTTCTGTTAATTAGCTATCCTTATTAAGGCGGAACCTAAAGCATTTCCTCATATTTTGTTTTTTGATTTTTTTATGAAATAACGGAGCAATATTTTCAAAATTTGGGTCCATACACAAGTAGAGGAAGGTAAGGGTATCTTCTGATTTTTTTTTTCTGGTGGAATATGTTTTTCAGTTGTACAAGGATGGGAACACTCACTTGGAAAGAGTTACACTCACTTGCAGTTTTCTCAACTCACAAGCGTGCAATCAAGAAACGATGTATGGACGACTTTAACCTTGTGATTTCGTCTAAAACTTTGCCGAATAGAGTAGGGGTCGCACACGCATACCGAAGTCGTGAGGGAGCGGCGAAGGCAACTCTCCACGAGGTGAATGTAAATTACACTTACCTCGTGGAGAGTCGCTTTCACAGCTCTGTCACGACCTTGGGACTCGTGTGCGACCCCTACTCTATTCGGCAAAGTTTTAGACGAAATCACAAGGAAAAAGTCGCCCATATATTGCTTCTCGATTGCACGCTTCTGAGCTGAGAAAATAGCAAGTGAGTGTAACTCGTTGCAAGTGAGTGTTCCCATCCCTGCAGTTTTATAGAAACCACTTTGAAACGAAATTTCGGACTGTTGGGGGCAAAACGCACCTTGAGAGGGGGGTGGTGCAGTACGACCGCTGGCATTTTCCGCTTGGAATTCTATTGAAATACCAGGCGGCTCCATCTTTCTATTTACGCCAGCAAATGGAAGGAGTAGGAGGCGGACGGTAGTTAATAGATTGATTCCATATAATCCGTGTGCAATTGCTTAATAGGCGTGCGCTTCAAATTAGATAATCTTCGAATATTCTTTGCATTCTTGGGCTTGTCCGGCTCAATTTTACGTCTAATTTGCTTGCACCGAATAGAACTTCACTTATATAATGAAATAGCGTGAGGGCATTTTGCCCCGGGGGTGCGTATTACCCCAGGTTACCCTACTCTCTTTGAATGAGTGTAATCAGTTTTGTACCTTTTAATTCCTAAATGAGTGGATAACTAACACTGAGGAAGATTACAAGTGATTCTTAGTCGAAAAACGCGTATCTGTCAAAGGAAAATCAATATATGGCTGAATTAAACGGTACAAAACTGATTACAGTCATTCAAAAACTTGTTTTTCATGTTATTTTTTTTTACAATATTCTTCACTTTACTTTAAAAGAAGGTGTATGAAAAAACGAATTACTTTTTCAAAGAGTTACAACCAGACGCGCCAACTTGGTCAAATTATTGGGGGGGGCAAAGCCAGGTTTTTCTGATTTTTTGTATGGGAAAATCGAAAAATTGTCAAATATTGGGGGGGCAAAACCATGCTTGCCCCCCCCCCCCCCCTAAGTTGGCGCCTATGGTTACAACTTGAAGTTATCTTATGAGCAATTTCTGTATAGATGCCTAGGATAATATAAATGAGAATACCTGAAGATACATCTTATTCTCTGAAGGTAAGGCTGTCCCCTTACGAGCATCGATGTGAACTGATCAAGCTTGAAACTTTACAAATGCGCCTGGTATTCCTTAGGAAAATGTGCGCTTACGACATTCGATTTTAATGTTAGCAGAGTTAGATTTAAAACTAGTAAAAGCCATTTAAAAGAATAATTTACGAAAGAAATAATATCTGGAAGAACTGGAGAGCCCTCTGCAGGTATTCATGGGAAAATGTCTGGAGTAATTTCTGCAAAAGTTGTTGGGAATTTTTGAGAAAAAATCTAACAGAATCACTGAGATCTGATTAAATCCAAGCAGTTCCTGGAGGATTACCTGAAGAAACTACTAGAGAAACTCTTGGAAGAACACCCAGAAGAATCTCTGCAGAATTTTAAAGAGGAATTTCAAAATAAACTCCCGAGAAAATCCCTAAATAAATGGAGTAATACTTGAAAGAACCTTTGAAGAAGTTCAAGGTTCACAGGTTTTGGAAAAAATCAAAATTTCTAAAGGAAATCACCAAAGGGAATTCTGAAAGAATCTTCGTATCTTTGTGAAAAAAATCTCCTGGAATTGAATCTTTTGAAGGAACGTTTGGAAGAATTTCTTTAGAATTCTCGGAGAAACCCCAAAGGAGAAAGACCGAAAATATTTCTGAAGGAATTCCTTCACATACCTATATATCGTTTTTTTTTTTGCATTGAACCGTTTAAAAAAGGCTAATAAATGAAAAAAAAAAATGAGCCTTAATAAATGTTTCGCATTACAGTAAGGACCTGATTTTGTCAGCCCCACTGCAGCCCCACGTGTGCAGCATAGTTGTCCCATGTTCTATGGGAATTCCTATTAACGTGGGACAACTATGCTGCACACGGCAGCCCAGGTAGCATTTCGGGCTGACAAAATCGGATACCTGACAAAATCCGGACATTTTTCAAAACATTTTTTTTTTTCATGAAAAACTGAGTGCGTCAGAGACGGAGATATAGGTGTCTGGGTCTGCTTTGGGTTTTCCCGAGATAAACTAGCCTAGGGCTAGAAATCTCGTTAATATAGATAAAAAAAAATTTGGGTTCGTTCAAATGTTACGTAACGTCAGAGAGGGGGGTGGGGTCCAGCGCTGTTTTACGCTTCATACAAAATTTCAAAATTGCTTTTACAAAAATAGTTATGCGGGATGTTATAGCGGATAGGGTCCAAAGTTGCCAAATTTTTCGTTACGTAATATTTGAACGATCCTTTTGTGGTAAAAAAACGAATTCAATACCTATCCGGGCGCAGAAAAAAATGATTTGAATACTTCAAACATACGAATGAGTGTAATCAGTTTTGTAACTTTTAATTCCGCCCTATTTTGCTTATGCTTTGACAAATACGCGTATTTCGACTACCACTTATAATCTTTCTCAGTGTCAGTTATCCACTAACTGATAACTGGACAACTGACACTGAGGAAGATTACAAGTGGTAGTCGAAATACGCGTACCTGTCAAAGGATAAGCAAAATAGGGCGGAATTAAAAGGTACAAAACCGATTACACTCATTCGTATGTTTGAAGTATTCTGCTTAGATGGTTCGAAAAGTCGGTACAAGATCACTTCAAACATGTTTTGAAAAACAGTTTGCAGTTTTGCCTCTGGCCACAGAGTATATTCGCAAATTTTGGCGGGATTGAAGCCAAGAGTTTTAAACCTACCTATCAGTTTTACCTGTTTCCTTTATATATAATCTTTCTTTTTTCACTAAATTGTACCTCCAATTCCTAAAGGGATCCAAAATACATCCCTTACCCCAATTTATGGACAGGTCTGAATAGTAGAAGTTTACGTAGATTATGCCCAATGCAGACCTTAGGGATTCATGACACAAATAGCATGGTTGTGCGTGAATTACACTGCTCGACAAAATATTACAAAATTTAATGTTCATTTATTTCATTTATTTAGTACTAGCTGTCCCGGCAAACGTCGTACTGCCTGCCTACTGTGTTTTTTGACATGCAGCTTCATAGGGACGTCCCCCGCAAAGTCATCTGTATGGGAGCCCCCCGTTCCCGAGACCGGAGAGATCTCACACCAAGCTAAGAACCTTCCCCGGCCCCGACAGTACCCACATACAAAATTTCACACCGATCGGTCCAGTAGTTTCCGATTCCATAGCGGTCAGACAGACAGACAGACAGACAGACAGACAGACAGACGGAAATTCATTTATATATATATATATATATATATATATATATATATATATATATATATATATATATATATATATATATATATATATATATATATATAGATTACATCAAATTCAAGATAAAACTGAATCAACAATATTTCTCCATAATACACGGTTCGTGGCTACCGCTCTCCATCCTCGGTCGCGCCCGGTGCTTGCCAAGTCACGCTCCACCTGGTCCGCCCATCGTGCTCTCTGCGCTCCACGCCTTCTTGTGCCAACCGGATCAGTTGCAAACACCAGCTTTGCAGGGTTGTTGTCCGGCATTCTTGCAACATGCCCTGCCCACCGTATCCTTCCGGCTTTGGCCACCTTCTGGATGCTGGGTTCGCCGTAAAGTGCAGCGAGCTCTTGGTTCATTCTTCTCCGCCACACACCGTTCTCCTGCACACCGCCGAAGATCGTTCTTAGCACGCGTCGCTCGAAAACTCCGAGTGCTTGTAGGTCCTCCTCGAGCATGGTCCATGTCTCGTGTCCGTAGAGGATTACCGGTCTTATTAGCGTTTTGTACATGGCGCATTTGGTGCGTGGGTGAATCTTTTTCGACCGCAGTTTCTTCTGGAGCCCGTAGTAGGCCCGACTTCCGCTGATGATGCGCCTCCGAATTTCACGGCTCACGTTGTTGTCAGCCGTCAGTAAGGATCCGAGGTAGACGAATTCCTCCACCACCTCGAAAGTATCCCCGTCTATCGTAACATTACTACCCAGACGGATCCGGTCGTGTTCGGTTCCGCCTACCAGCATGTACTTTGTTTTTGAGGCATTCACCTTTCCGACCTTTGCTGCTTCGCGTTTCAGGCGGGTGTACAGCTCTGCCACCGTTCCAAATGTTCTGGCAATAATGTCCATGTCGTCCGCAAAGCACACAAATTGTCCGGATTTTGTGAAAATCGTTCCCCGGCTGTTGAGCCCGGCTCGTCGCATCACACCTTCCAGAGCGATGTTTGAAGAGTAGGCATGAGAGTCCATCACCTTGTCGCAGTCCCCGGCGAGATTCGAATGAACTAGATAGTTCACCCGAAACCCTTACGCAGTTTTGTACACCGTCCATCGTTGCTTTAATCAGTCTAGTCAGCTTCCCAGGAAAGCCGTTTTCGTTCATGATTCTCCATAGCTCTGCGCGGTCGATACTGTCGTATGCCACTTTGAAGTCGATAAACAGGTGGCGCGTTGGCACCTGGTATTCACAGCATTTCTGGAGGATTTGCCGTACGGTAAAGATCTGGTCCGTTGTCGACCGGCCGTCGATGAGGCCGGCTTGATAACTTCCCACGAACTCATTTGTTTTAGGTGACAGACGACGGAAGATGATCTGGGATAGCACTTTATAGGCACCATTCAAAATAGTGATCGTCCTGAAGTTCTCACATTCCAAATGGTCGCCTTTCTTGTGAATGGGGCAGATTACCCCTTCCTTCCACTCCTCCGGTAGCTGTTCGTTTTCCCAGATCCTGACTATCAGCCGATGCAGACAGGTGGCCAACTTTTCTGGGCCCATCTTGATGAGCTCAGCTGCGATACCATCCTTACCAGCTGCTTTGTTGGTTTGAGCTGATGAATGGCTTCCTTACTTCCCTCAGCGTGGGAGTTGGTTCATTTCCGTCCCCCACTGCACTGGCGTCGTCGTTCTCTCCGTTGCTGTGGGCTCCCGTGCCTACGTCCTCCACGCCGTTCAGGTGCTGATCAAAGTGCTGCTTCTACCTTTCGATCACCTCGCGTCCGTCCGTCAAAAGGCCTCCGTCTTTATCTCTGCACATTTCGGCTCGCGGCACGAAGCCGTTGCGGGATGCGTTGAGCTTCTGATAGAACTTCCGTGTTTCTTGGGAACGGCACAGCAGTTCCATTTCTTCACACTCCGCTTCTTCCAGGCGGTGCTTTTTCTCCTGAAAAAGGCGGGTCTGCTGTTTCCGCTTCTGTTTATAACGTTCCACGTTCTGTCGAGTCCCTTGCTGCAGCATTACCGCCCTCGCTGCATTCTTCTCCTCCAAAACCGTTCTGCACTCTTCGTCGAACCATTCGTTCCGTCGATTCCGTTCCACGTACCCGATGGTGCTCTCGGCTGCGTCGTTGATGGCTGCTTTCACTGTACTCCAGCAGTCCTCTAGAGGGGCCTCATTGAGCTCGCCCTTGTCTGGCAACGCGGCCTCGAGATTCTGCGCGTATGCTGAGGCGACATCCGGTTGCTTCAGTCGCTCTAGGTTGTACCGTGGCGGTCGCCGGTACCGTACATTGTTGATGACGGAGAGTTTTGGGCGCAGTTTGACCATCACCAGATAGTGGTCGGAGTCGATGTTGGCGCCACGATAGGTCCTGACGTCGATGATGTCGGAGAAGTGCCGTCCATCAATCAGAACGTGGTCGATTTGTGATTTCGTTTGTTGTGGTGATCTCCAGGTGTAACGATACGGGAAGCTGTGCTGGAAGAAGGTGCTACGAATGGCCATGTTCATGGAGGCGGCGAAATCAATGAGTCGTAGGCCGTTTTCGTTCGTCAGCTGGTGGGCGCTGAACTTTCCAATCGTCGTTTTTTTTTATATTAACGTGTATTTTGTTGGAATATTTTGGGCCAGCCTAATATATGTTGCGATGTTTATCATCATTGCTCTGCGCCGACCCTGCCTAATGTATGTATGCTTGTTATTGTTTGTACATATATTGTTGTAAATAAACCGACCGCCGCGACGAGCAAACGTATCTTGCTTTGTGCTCCCGTGTTCTCCGCCGTTACGCGTCCGAAACATTCCCCCGGTAGTTTGTTGTCGGTCCCCTGGGTAGCTTTGTGGACAGTGTTGGCCTCAGTGACATTTCCATCATATTTTAACTTAAATGCTCATTCTACTCTTTCCAATCGTCGGTCTGAATTCCTCCTCCTGGCCTACCTGAGCGTTTAGATCCCCAATGATGATCTTGACGTCGTGGTTTTGGCAGCGATCGTACTCGCGTTCGAGCTGCGCGTAGAATGCGTCTTTGTCATCATCAATGCTTCCGGAGTGAGGGCTGTGCACGTTTATTATGCTAATGTTGAAGAATCGGCCCGTGATCCTCAACCTGCACATTCTTTCGTCGATCGGCCACCAACCGATCACGCGCCTCTGCATGTCGCCCATCACTATAAAAGCTGTTCCCAGCTCACGTTATTTGCCGCAACTCTGGTAGATGATTACCTCTAAACGTTCGCACCATAGATCCCGTCCAACACACCTCCTGCAGCGCTACGATTCCGAATCCGCGGTCCTTCAGTATATCGGCGAGTATGCGGGTGCTCCCGATGAAGTTGAGAGATCTGCAGTTCCACGTACCGAGCTTCCAATCGCAAGTCCCTTTTCGTCGCTGTGATCGTCGCCATTGGTATCGGTTCGCATTCTTCTCTTGTTGATTTTCCGGTGCTAGTCTTTTTTACGGCTGGCTCGCAGGGCCTGACACCAACCCACTAACCCAGGGAGCTGGGCTTACCTTCCCGGAAGCTACGGGTTCTGCATTGGCATTTCCTCCAACTACAGTGCTAAATATCTAGGCTCATGCGCCAGTTTTCGCCGGGGGTGGTGTTTTTAATGGGCGCCCAGGAGATAATATTTTACCTGGGCTTCCACCCCCTCATTGTGACACTTTTAGGGTCCCAAACCCCTTTTCTTTTTTTCTCATACCATAACTAAATTTATTGATGAAAGGTGTTATCTCCATTGATTGACTTAAAACAATATTTTGTGAGTTAATTTGTCATTGCCTGTCAAATATAGTTTGCATGGTGCCAAAGACGCCCCCCTTTCTGTCAGAGAGCCTTCATCAAGGCGAACAGACGATGCTGTCACATAAACTGCATTATTAGATCGACAGCTCGTCTGACAGCTTAAGTGCCGAGTTCTAGTTAACAACATAGTAGCACTACAAATCATTTCTCTATGTATGTCGCAACACCTTTCAGCTTGGAAAGGGAACATGTGTGTATGCATGATCTGATCAAGTGTTAGCCAGCGTAAATAGATAATAACAGTAATAAACAATCAGAACAAGCATCAAAGCTGTTCAGCAGCGGTCAGCCCGATTCACCGCGAACGAACGTCGGGATCGTCACCGTAGCAGAACAGAGGCTATCCACCGGCTTCTGTTTTCGCTTGGGCAATTTATGTTAATGGGCCATGTAGTTGGTAGTCTAGAACGCGTGCGGAGCCTCATAAACTCTTCTGTTTTAGACACGAATAATTATACATATCATGACAAACGGCGCGATCTAACGCACCCACAATGGCAGAACAGCTAGGGCACTAAGAATCTAGAACCTAGTTCAGGTGTTTTCCATTTTACAGCTGATGGCTTACGGCAACGCGCCGCCGCCGCCACCATGATCAGCTGGTGTCGCCTGTGGTCTTGTTGGTGGAATGGAAACCAAAGTAGCGAGCGAGCAATTCAAGTTTATCGAACACCAGCAACTACTCCTGGTAGGTAGGTCGATGGACGCAGTAAGGCATGAAGGTCAATGCATGCCACCACCACAGAGCGTTTCTCTGCATCGATGAATGATTTTCATTCAAAATTTGGTTCCAGTTTTGTTTTTCTTTTTCATTGAAAAAGCACGAACAAAGTATGCAAGTGTATCGTGTTAATTTAATTTACGTTCAATGGCATTCAGTGATCAACATTCCACTGCAATAGGTGCACGACATTCTAGTCAAAGAATATAGGCATTCCACGTACAACATCCGGCAGATGCCAATGCCTTATTTGATAGAAGTAGACGACATAGTTTCGAAACCTTAACTACAATGAAATGTAAGGCTAGACGATGACGATATGCACGCACGTGCCAAACAGCTCCTTCTATGTGTAATCACTACCTAGTACTGGAAGATCTTCTAATTAGGTGGCATAAATATGTACCCACTGGTATGGCAAAATACACGTGTTTTCTGTGGACGGAAACGTTGTAGCGTAAATAGTTTTAAAGTAATTTGAGAAATATGGTTTAAAAATAGTCCATGTTACGCAGCCAGAAGCAAAAGTTGGCCAGATTTCCAGATGAACAATATATAATAGGTACTGTAAACCGGAGTTATTTTCAGAAAACTACAAAATTGCTTCATATGCAAATGATTATCCAAAAAAAAGTCAGAAATCAAAGCTTCATCATCAGAATTCATTTGAAATTCCTTTCAGCACTGTCGTTACGCTTTATTTCTGTTTTCCGAACAAGACGGTTCCCCCAAACGCCCATACTTCTAATTCGAGCATGACTTGGCGGTTTCCAAATTGTTGTTTACTTTCAAGCTCAACCGATTCCACACATCTAATCCTCATCAATCAGGCGCTTACACCACAGAGTCTACACACTCCTTGCATAATGCATAACAGGTTTGCTGCTTCCACAATCCGCCGCGGCGTCATCGTTCTGGCTGGCTGCTGAATCTGAGACTTGCCGGTAGGCGATTAACCGATACAATCATCGGCGGGAGGAAAGCCAGTAGCTTCATCGACGGCTAATGACTTCATCAGCACGGTTTTATCTAGCATGCTCCACGTGCGCTCCACTACTGGATCGAACAAATCACAACATACATAAGAATGATGATGCTGATTCTCCGCGAGAGAACCGCAATTACCGCAGGTATTCTGTGAACTCACGCGAGCTCATTTGGAAGCTAATCGTGTGCTGATCGTTCTAGTCAGCGAACGGCACCTCATCGAAATCTTCCTTTACTAAAAAAAAAAGCCAATGGGTGATTTAGCTACTACTGCTCCCCATAGGTTGTAAATATTGATAGAGAAGAAAAAAGAACAATAGCTTTGTTGTTTTTTTGCGGTCTAAAGGGGGTTCACCGTAGATGGTTTGTCGTAGTTGGTCGTTATGGTTACTGACGATGACGAAGGAGACTGATGACCTTCACCATGATCACCAGATTATGACGGAACATGAGTATCTCCCTTGAGTTTGTGAACGTATTTTGGAATCAATTTGGAGTGTATGAAGGGGGGACTTAAAGGCTGTCCCAAATAAAATTGCATGACGCAAACGCTATACAAAATTACTCTTTGGCACTTTTCAGTAATAAAATAAATGCTGGACACTTTTAACTACCCCGGGCAATTAGTATGCCTAAGGGGATTAGGCTCTGTGGATCTCATTGGCCCGGTTTTGCTTATATCCTAGTGAGTCTGCATTTTGATGTACTTTCAGTAATGATGATTCAGGAATCGTTTAACTATACTGAATAAGGTTCCAAGAATCATCGCTTTCAGGGTGCTGTTCAGGTCCTTCTTCAATTCCTGCTCATCAAGGAACCTTAGGATCAACTCCTGTTGCCGAGACGACAACCAGAACTATACGTAGATGCTCCAGCTGCCACATCTGCACTCCTCCGCTAGGTCATGATACTTTGTTATCTTGCCGGAGAACGATGATTGGACATTATAGTCTAACGGTACAGCAATGTCGATAAGAGCAACCCGCTTCATCCTTTCGTCGTAAACCACAATATCGGGTCTGTGGGTCTGTTGGCAAGAATGAGGACGTCCCTAGTACAGCTTTATGCAACTCTTTTCGAGAACCGGGCTCGGCTGGTACTTGTAGTAGGGTACAAATCTGTCGACAAAATTGTCCTTTAAAGTAACCTGTAGGTGTACAATCCTGACAACTTCGTTGTGATGATCGAGATAAGTTGATCTGCTAACAGTAAACAGCCTGCAACAACTTGCTCGGTCGTTTCTCCTACTGAATTGCACTTCCTACAGCGGTCTTCAACGTTATCGTGCAATATGTACCGCCGGCAGTTCTTCGTCGCAATTACCTGGTCCAGGATGGCTACTTTCTATTTCCGAAAAGAGGTAGCTCCGCACGAGTCACACGTTCAACACCGCCTTATCGATGTGCTCGAGCTCCAGTTGATAGGGGTGCGTTCCTGTTTACACGTTACGATCATCTCGTCGCAGTTCATCTGATAATCCTCCGGCGTCATATACAGCTATGACGTGGTCAGCTTAACATACAGTGCGGTACATATCATGACAGTTCTGGCTTTCTACGAAATATGCTCGCAGCTTCTGGATCTCGGAGGCACATAAAGGCTGGGTGACGCCTCCTCCTCCTACGGCGCGTGGCAGGGTGACTCTCTCGATCGACGACTTTGGATGACGCATGATGTGCTTGATGAACGTCTCTCGTACTGCTTGTTTTAACGCCTCGCGATCAGTCTTGGTCCATTTTACCACCCCAAAGCTGTTGGTCAATAGGGGCACATCAAACGTGTTGATCGCCTTCACCTTGTTGCCGGCTGACAGAAACCTCCTCAGAACACAGCAATGCGATGCAAGAACTTGTCCTTGCAGTTCTTTCTTAATCGCTGTGTGGCGAATACCTCTAAGTTGCAGGAAGCCGAGATATTTGTACGTTTCGCCATCAAACATATTCCTCCTGTTCGTTGAAACGAAAACAGCTGGCTTCCACTACTTGACCCCGGCAAAGATGAACTGACAGACATTTGTCAATTCCAAACTCCATCCGGATGTCGTTGTTGAACACCGTCACAAGCTGCAACAGTTGATTCAGCCTCTGCACTGTATTCTACTGTATTCTATGTGTACTCCTTCTCCAATTTATCAGTTGTTAGGCATAGTTCGATTGGTTGAGTACTCTGCTGAGGGGGTTCATTGCAAGGCAGAATTATAGCGGACTAATAGTATAGCTTTGGAAAATCCCCCTCCTGGTGCTGGGAGTTCTGGACCCTAACACAGCTGTAAGGACGTGCTTCCACATCCCCATCGCGTGCTGCATTAGCCTGTTGACGTTCACGCCTACCTTGTACAATTGCAGTACATTGCACGAGTGCGGTACTGAGTCGAACGCCTTCGATGTACGCCATGCTCAGGTTCCTCTGCTTTTCGGAGGCTTGACATACAATGAGTTCATCTGTGATGGCATGATCTTTGCAGCCTTGTGTGTTTTGGCATCACATTTTTTGTTTTTCAGTCATCACATTGTTGGCATTGCAGTGGTCTTGTATCCTCGTCGCTTTTACCGACGACAGCACCTTGTACAGACTCGAAAGGTATGTTATTGGTCTGTGTTTTGCTGGATCAGCTGTGTTTTGTTCCTTCCGCAAAGGGAAAGATAAATGATATCCCTAGTAATGAACTCAGGTAGCTACGTGGAGTCTTCTTGCACCATGCTGAAACATTTCGCCATTCACTCGTGGATCTCCGTGAGTTTGTATACCAAAAATTATGCAACTAATCGGGACCTAAGGCAACCAAATTTCATAGGGCCCATATAGCCGAGGCGGTAAACGCACGGGTATTCAGCATGACCATACCATCGAACCCGTCACGATTCCCAGTCGGTCCAGGATCTTTTCGTAAAGGAAATTTCCTTGACTTCCTTGGGCATAGAGTATCTTCGTGCCTGCCACACGATATACACATGCAAAATGGTCATTGGCTGAGGAAGCTCTCAGTTAATAACTGTGGAAGTGCTCATAGAACACTAAGCTGAGAAGCAGGCTTTGTCCCAGTGAGGACGTTACGCCGAGAAGAGGAGAGAGGAGGAGCAACCGAATTTCTACACCAGGTACCTGCACGTACATCCTGAGTGTTAATACGACCGCAGTCATGTCTCCAATTCCATTACACTGTCACTCTTCTTCTGCAAACCACACCATATCATTGCTGTGCTGGACAGGGTTCTCCCATAAATTGGCCCTGAACTGTGTGACGCCACCAATCTCCGGAAAACCTCCATAACCAGGCTTGTCGTTTCGGATACACTTTTAGAACTCCCTTTCGTTAATGTTGAACATCCGGTTTTGTTCCATCCGCTTTGGGCATTCTCCATGCCGCCGCAACAGATCGAAATTCAAAACTAAAAATACAGGTATGTTCCGTTTTTGTCACTATCCGTTTTTGTCACTATCCGATTTCGTCAACATTTCATTCCGTTTTTATCAACACTAAATATTTTGTCAAATTTGTTCCCTCGTACACGAGTTATTTAAAGCTTAACATTAATCTTGAGGCAATACATCGATGAATAAAATTGAAACAACTTCCAATGATTACATAGAAGACGTATACGCCACAGTAGCTTTCAGCACATTTCAAAATCAGCTATAATTAATGATAATTCATGCTTTCTCTCAAGCATAATTTTACTTCATATTTGAAAATGAGAAAAATTAAACCAAATAATGCTTCCTTCTGAAGATCCTTCTTCTCATTTCTTTTTCTTATTATTATTCTTCTTCTGGAACTGGAACTTGGCCTGCCACTTCAAGTGTTCTTCAAGAACTTAAACAGTTTAGGGCTTTCTTTGCCTGTCATTGCCTGAATTTTTACACTACAAACTTTTTTACAAGACTTTTTTAAGTGAAATAAATTTCACATGATCTTGTGATTGTTTTCTTGAAATTATGCGATGTGCTGAACTCTTCTCTCCTGGTCGCTATTTCTTTCCGACGGGGCTCAAACTTCTTCCAAAGATTTCTCTTGTCATCCTTGATACCCTGTCCAAATTTTCCAGATCGAAGCAGCTATTTTTACTACCCCACAAGAGATTAATATAGAATTTTATCCGAGATTTCATCTTTTGTTTGCACCAAAAATGCAATTTTGATTCTCCTCAGTAATTCCTGCTAGCGATTCTTGTATACCTCCAGATTCCTTAATTGATTTCTACTGAGAAATCGTCAGGAAATAATTCAGAAGCTCCTTTAGGTGAATTAGGAGTTAAATCTTTCAGAAATAAGTTTCTCAAAGAAGGAGGAGTCTATGTAGGATCTTGGAAACGATTTCTCCAGCAACTCCTGAAGGATTCCAAGAAGAAACAAAAGATTCCCAAAAAATCCTGCAGAAATCCCATTAATTCTGAAAGTATTCCTCGAGGAACAATTGGATGGTTTCTTGAAAGAATTTATACAGGATTCCTAGAAGGAATATCTCAAGGATTCCCACAAGGAACTTCTGGAGGATCCACTAAACTTCTGAGAGATTCCCAGAAAACACAGTAAGAGATCGGGGATAATTATTATTGCAATATTATGTTTATTAACGAGATTTTCAGCCAAAGGCTGGTTCATCTAGTAATCATGAGGAAATAACAAAGATGAAAGATAGAATCGTATTGGAAAATCTCTGAATGTTCCAGTAGGTGTAGATGTTTCTACTGCGCATAAATACCAAAACAAAGTCAAAAATATCATAAGAAAATCTTTAAAGAATCCAAGATAGAACTTCTGATGAATTTCTAGAAAAAAAACTGTTGAAGGAATCCCAGAAAGAACCCCTGGAGAAATATCAGAAAAAAAAACCCTGGAAGGATTTCAGAAAGCAGTCTTGGAAGAATTCCCGTAGGAAATTTTGAAGAAACGGAGAAACTCCTATCTTTCAAAAGTAAAATCTCGGTGAATCTCCAAAGCAACTCTTGGATGAATTGATGAACTAGGACCTAGGTTAAATCCCAGAATGATTTTCTTAGCCCAGCTTGTGCGTTGGGGCCATTCAAGACCCAAATCGTATACAACGTCAGCGAGCTGTTCCCAACATAATGCATAAGTAAGGTTAATAAATTCAAATTCCTGGTGGAATATTTGAAGGGATCCCCAAATAAACTCCAGGAGAAATTGAAAAGGAGACATCTAGGTTGATCCGAGAAGAAATTTCTGAAGAAAGCATAAGAGGCAGAACCTCTTTTCTCTAAAAAATCTTAGGGGCCGTCCATAAATGACGTAGCATTTTAAGAGAGAGGGAGGAGCCTCTGATTATGCTACGAGCCATGTTTTAGGTATGGGAAAATAGGCTACGAGGGGAAGGGGGTGTCGAGAATAGTCTAAAACATGCTACGTCATTTATGGACGACCCCTATCGAATTCTAAAAGATAAACAAGAGGCATGGTACAAGGTAACCTACAAGAATTCTGGAGGAACTTCTTGGAGAATCCAATATTCTGGAAATAATACAAGTGATTGCTTAGAAAATTTCCTGAAGATTTTCTAAAAGTATCCTAGTGAAACCATGTGTTCTATAGGAAATCGTCCAATTTCTATAAAAATGTTGCAAACATTTTGTCAAGGAAAATCTTTCCGTTTTTATCACTATTTCGTTTTTGTCAACTGAAAATCGCAGACCGTGTTGATAAAAACGGAACATACCTGAACAGATGGCTCTTTTTTGTGTGGTAGTAAAATCGAGTTTTCTCGGTGAAGAAGCTATTCCGGAACATTAAGTAAACACAAAAAATTGCCAATCCAAGCCATTTTTGATTTCTCAGCTCACTATTTTTTCACAAAACTTTCCCATTTTCCAACAAATAACGTTTTCCGCGATTTTCGCTTACGATTTGACAGTTCTTAACTACCATTCTTCCGTGAGCTTGAGGTGAGAATTTGAGAAAGTTGACAACCGAGAGTAGCACGGACGATGGATTGTATACAAGTGATGGTTGCGCCGCCGGGCTGCCAGTGCTGGAAACTAGTTGCTATAAAGGTTCTTGTCTGCACTTTTCGCTGCTGGCGCCAGCTGAGAGCAATCAATGAAAAGGTAAACAGCAATCATTCTATTGTTTCGCAAGAGCGGTCAACCGCTGTACATGGTGTCGAGGATCTCAGTTGACTTCGGTGAAATCTCGGAGTTCTGCGAGCTTCAATAACATAACGAACTAGCCTCGTTGATCGATTCTCCTGCTTATACTGTGGTGATTGACCAATCTTGGTCCGCAATGTGGCGATTCGGTTCTCCAAACGTCGCATCCACGCGAGTTTTTGTTACCCGACAGAAATTCTGTAGCTTTGGTATTCGATGCAGGGACATGGGGTCTGTCCCACGGAATTGCGTGACTGCTGTAGCCATATACAGGGTGCTAGTTCATCTTGTAGTTGCTGTCGTTGCATATCTTCCATTACTCCTTGAGTGAGTGCAGTCGAATCATGACTCTCATTTGTGTTGGATGCATCCAACAAATTCGAATTTGTTGTCCCGATGTCAAGATAAAAAATAGCCGAACACTATCGCCACCTCTATAACGGTTCGCGTTGATTTGATAGACGTCACTATGGTATTCTAGATAAACAAATTCCACAACATGGTAAAGTTGATCACCAGCAATGATGAACTTGATTTTTGTAGTCTTAATCGTAAGTCAAATATGACTGCTACTTACACGATCCAGCGGTCCAGGGGTTCCGATGGTTTTGATATTGTATGGACCTCATGAAAACCCGCCAGATGTTCGCCAACAAAGGACTCCTCAATTATGCTATCAATCAGCCTGCCCAAGTAACACACATGTTATATAAAGGTTACGACAGCGCAAGTTTTGGTTGTATAGAAGTTTATTTTACGTTATTTCAACACAATGTTAGAATTACGTAAAATAAACTTCTATACAACCAAAACATGCGCTGTCGTAGCTCTATTATAACATGTGTGTTGCTTGGGTGTGAAACACAATTATGGACAAAATCTTGTACGCTGAATTGAGAAATGTTATTCTTCTGTAGTTCGTGCGCTCCCGTCAATTCCATTTTTTGTATAAAGGACAAATGAGATCGTCCAACCAAATTAATAGAAGGCAGTTCTTCCTCTTCTCATGTCTTCCCATCAGTTGATACAGCTGCTCACTACCGTTGAGAAGCTCGGCTGGGAGTTCGTACTTCCAAGCAGCCTTGTTATTCTTCAGTCCTTCAATGGCTAACTTGACCTCGTCTGGCGTTGGAGGTTCCACAGCTTGTCCGTCGTTGTCGATTTGAAATCTGTCTATCACTCGTCCATTTCCACCGTTCAATAATAACTCGAAGTGCTCTCTCCATCTGGCAGCCAACATTGTTTTATCTGTCAGGAAGTTGTGTTTGAGCAGTGCCTATCACCTCCCGCGTTGTCGTACTCATCGCTCTGTGGATAGACTCCCACAGAGTGTTAAGATTATGGCACTTGTTGATCTCACTTATTCACTCGTCCAGCTTCTGGTGATATTCAGCTACCGTACCATCTACTGAAAAACGCTGGATGTTGAAACGCATCCACCAAAGGTTCGTAGAGTCCGACACGATTGATAACCGGGCTCGAATCTTACCATTTTAATGATGTAGATTGTAGAACAAATCCCTTTTGCGCCGTTCGTGATGTCCAAGGGATCGCACTGTAGTGCTAGGTTAGAACCTGACGGAAGTAGCACCCGCTGCGCCTGACGGTTGCAGCAATTCATGGGAAACATTGTAGGTAGCCCTAATTAAGTTACACCGGTGAGCGCCACTGCTCAACCTCGAATCAGATCAAAAATGTCACCGCATGATGCGGCACAATGTAAGTCATGTTATTCCGACAACCAACGGCGGTGACAAGGTGAACACCGAATCAATTAATTTCAGAAAAGAAATACCCCTGCAATCACGACCGATCGCCATTCCAGTCACACAGCATAGATCAATTTCCGAATGTCTGAAGGGGAATGCAACTACTGTGGTGTCCTCTCGCCCCGAGAGGTAGGTACCTACCTATAATTAATTGGCCACGATCCAATCCATTCTGGGAAGCTCTCTACTAGTCGGAAGTCGGAAAACTGCTGTAATTCCTCGCAATCGATCCATGCACAAGGCATTGTCCCCGAAACTGCTCTCAATGACGCATATGCATTTCGTTTATGAAATATGCAGCACATTCACCGAGCAGAACAACTTAATAAAGGACGAACACCACCGGGGGAATTGGTGACAAATGCGCCGACTGTTTCGGTGGCTCTAAAACGGGGGATGTGAGAATTCTACTAGGTATTATTAATGATTGTAGATATTTTGAGAGTTATTATTTCAGTACATAAGAGGGATAAAGCCTTCCTAGTTTCAAAATGTGAAATTTTAGAAGGATAAACCGCATTTTATCCATTTCTATTCCAAACAGGAGATCATTCAGGGGATATCCCTTGAATATGGTTTATCGTTCCCAAAAGAATGTTTACCCCGATCTCTGATAGTCAATGTACGTAAAGTAGCAACGAACATAAAATATTCCATTCCCATTACCTTGAAATGGGCACTACCGACCGACCAATATACCCAGGCGGCAGTGCCATACCACAACATGTTGGATGGTGTTTATTTATTTATATCTTGGCAAAGACTTTCGCCGCCAGCCTGCATCAGCAGGTTGCCGGCCGAAAGGCTGCAGGGCCAACAACGACAGCTTATCTCAAGATCAACGTCTTTCTGCACCATCATGGGTAGATCATGACGCGACGGCAGCTTAAGACGAACTGCGTTGCAACTAAAGTTGACGGTCGTCAGTCATAAAATCTGTATCGTTAAATTATTGGTCGTCTTATTTTACAGCTGAATTATATAAAAATGAATTTATTCACTGTCAATGGGACCGGACCGTGAATTTACTTATTGCTCAGTATGGGTGGATACATGTCCTTAATGAATAATTATGAATATGTAGTTATAATGCTATTCTCTCTCTCTCTTCTTGGCGTAACGTCCTCATTGGGACTAAGTCTGCTTCTCAGCTTAGTGTTCTATGAGCACTTCCACAGTTATTAAATGAGAGCTTCCTCTGCCAATGACCATTTTGCATGCGTATATCGTGTGGCAGGCACGAAGATACTCTATGCCCACGGAAGTCAAGGAAATTTCCTTTACGAAAAGATCCTGGACCGACCGGGAATCGAACCCGTCACCCTCAGCATGGTCATGCTGAATACCCGTGCGTTTACCGCCTCGGCTATATGGGCCCTATAATGCTATTATCAGTAACTATTCATTGTCACGTGGATATGCGAAATGTTCTTAGACCTCTGAGCCCACTATAATATATCAGATAACCAATAATCAGAAAAGTGCCTTACTCTGATTACAATTTCTTCATGATCATGATCCAACAGTTAACACTTTTACTAAGAAAATTTCAAAATATCGGCGAATAATATTATTATTATTATAGAGTTTTGGCACTTCTCAGCAAAAATTGCTGGAAAATTTCACCTACCCCGGGCAATCGGATTGCCAAAAGGGATTAGGCTCTGTGGATCTCATTAGTCGGTGTTATGCTTATCCTAATGGGTCTGCTCGGATTTCAGTAGTGGTGATTCAGGAACCGCCTAACTGTACTACAGGTTTCAAGAACCACCGCTTCCAGGATGCTGTTCAGGTCCTTCTTAAGTTCCAGCTCGTCTAGGGACCTTAGGAGAGATTTAGGGACAACTTCGGTTGCCGACAGGACAACCGGAACTATACGGACGACCTCCAAGTGCCACATCTGCTGCAATTCCTCCGCTAGGTCGTGGTACTTTGTTATCTTGCCGGAGAACGTTGATTGGGCATTATGGTCTAACGGTACAGCGGTGTCGATGAGGGTTACCCGCTTTATCCTTTTGTCGTAAACCACAATGTCGGGTCGGTTGGCACGAATGAGGACGTCCGTAATGATCTCGCGATCCCAGTACAGCTTTATGCAACTATTTTCCAGAACCGGGTCCGGCTGGTACTTGTAGTAGGGTACAAATTTGTCGACTAAGTTGTGCTTTAAAGCAAGCTGTTAGTGCACAATCGTGGCAACTTCGTTGTGACGATCAAGGTAGGCAGATCCAGCTAACACTGAATAGCCTGCAACGACATGCTCGATCGTTTCTCCTACTGAATTGCACTTCCTGCAGCGGTCCTCCAAGTCTTCGTGCAATATGTACAGCCGATAGTTCTTCGTCACAATTACCCGCCGGGTAACCCGGTCCTGGATGGCTACCATGAAACCTTCTGTTTCCGAGAAGAGGTCACCCCGCACCAGCCACGCGTTCGACGCCGCCTTATCGATGTGCTCGAGCTCCAGTTGATGAGGGTGCGTCCCATGCGGCTGAAGCTCCTCAAGTCGGTACCTTGGCCAAGACAGAGTACGACATTCGGCCCGAAGAGCGGTCTACTCAAACAGACAGCTTCTTCTTTAATGGCGGCTCGACGATGGCGCATGAAACCATGCAGCTCGCCGGAGCCGTAAGAGAGAGGGAAAACGGCTCTAGCTGCACGGCCGAAACCTGGAGAAGAGAAAGCGGATGACCAGCGTTAACGACCAGGCCCCTAAGCCGATTGCAAAACGCGAATGAAGAGAATGAAGAGAAGAGATGATGCTGGTGCTGAAAAAGGAAGCAGCCGGAAAAGGCACCTCCTACAAGGCACTAGCCAAACACTAGCCCATAAGGTCCTGGGCGAGGAGGGTTAATAAGGCTAAGCTAGCGGCTATCTGTACAACTGGGCGGTTTGGTCAACAGAGACTTGCTTGCGTTCATGCTAGATTCATTACCCAGCGCACTAGTGGAATTGCGTCCCGTGGTGCCGTCCATCGGAGAAGACTGCAACGCCTCACAGTGATGCGGCTCCATACAAAAGGTGGCAAAAAGTCTTAACATGCATGATATTCGTTCAAAGCTCATAAAAGCTTTATTATTTATTAGAATAAGTTAACTAGAAGTCATGTTGACTTCCTATGGGCCACATTGGCCACTTTCAGGACCGTTCCGGAATTCTGGTTCCCCTGGGAAAGTGGAAAATTTGGAATTTTTTTTAAAACCTATCTTGCGACACATCGTTTGTCATAATTTCGCAAAATAGGACCACTAAAAGTCAATTCAGAACTTTTGGACTAGGTTGGCCACTTTCAGGACCGTTCCGGAATCCTGGTTCCCCTGGGGAAGTGGACAATTTGGGAATGTTTTTTACCCTCCAAAGTCCAAAAGGGAACCAATGGAGATAACAGATTTTTTTTTTGAGTGAGAAGCGAATAGTACAATAGAAATGTTTATTTCGTCGAACCGGTTTATTTTACCGATTTATTTTTGAACCGGTAAAAAATATTTTATAATTCCGATTAGAAATCGTTAATGTATTTTCATGGGAAATTAAACATGAATAAAATGTATTATTTTGCGAACCGGTTTGCTCAACCGGTTCACTTTTGAACCGGTAAAATCAAGGATTTCGTTCAACTGGTATTATGCCGATGTTCTATACATTATGATGATAAACAAGTGGAGAATGCATTATTTGTTGAACCGTTTTGACTAACCGATCTATTTTTAACCGGTTAAATAATTACAGTATATCTCTTGAGGATAGTTGTTTTATAATTACTTCTTATAGCTAACCTTCCACAAAAAATAAAATAAGTGAATTGGAAAACCGGTTCATTTTCGAACCGGTAAAATCAAGAAATTCATCCCACTAGTAAATGGATGCCCATTCGACAAAAAAAAAGATAATTTTGAGACCCGGTTAATCAAAAACAATAATTTATGAACCGGTTAATTAATTTTGCTGTCCAGCTTAATAATTGTTAATTTATTTCTATGAACGATTAAACATAGGACCAAAATAAGTGATAAGGAAAGCCGGTTCACTAATCCGATAAACTTTTGCACGGTGCCCCCACAGACCGTTATTATAAAATAAAAATGTCCATCAAAACTAAGTTCAGGGTTCAAATCCTGTGGCCATTCCGCACCTCTGGGCAAATTTTTAAAATAATCCCTAGGAGGAATCTCGAGAAATCTTGATTTGATGTTTTATACTAAGAAATTTAAAAGAAATTTATGTTGAGATTGAATAATGTCGCCAAAATACCAACAAAAAATGTTCAAAAGTGGTTAAAACTATTTCAAACCAGTTTATATTTAGAAACGTTACAATAATTATACATGTTTACTAATCACTGAACATAATTAACTGACTAAACAGACTCAAGTATGTTTTTCTACATGGATTACTGGTTCTAACGCATGTACCCATAAACAATTTTTTTTCCACCATTTTTTCATGAGTATATTTTTTACACCCAAAAGTTATATAATATTATTTCACAGATTTTACAACATGTTTTCTATTTGTTCTCCAGTTTTCAAAGCGACATTAGCGTTTATTGTGGAATTTTGGCAATAAATGTGAAACAGTGTTGAAAAATAAAATGTTTTTTTTCCTACGATTTTCTACTGAGGTGATGAAGTGCGTTGTGGTGTGGCTCTGTTCTCCATTGGTATGATATAAAATCGCTCAAAAATGCATATGGATATATCTTTCCAAGTCAATGAAGATAAACTTGAAAAATTTAAAAAAAAAAATAAAAAATTGTAATTTTAAAATTAAGGCGCTATTTTAAAGAAAATCAGTTGATCCGTTTAACCCTTCGCGTAAATAATTTTCCTTCAAAAATGTAGTCAACTTTTGCATAAGAAGTGCCATATCCTAGTTCATTGGGAAATATTATGGGGATGATGTTATTCCATGAATTCGACATGAATCCACAACAGCGGTTAGAATTATGTGAATATGTATAAGTCGAAATTAATATTTATTATTGTTCTAAGGGAAACAAGTACAAACTGGCTGGAATCAACTGGGAACACTTTATGGACATTTTTGTAGGTATATTGTGTAATCCAAGTGCGGAACATCAAATCATGATTTCTCAAGATTCCTTGTAGGAATTATTTGAAAAGTTGGCCCAGAGGTGCAGGAGGACCAATGTGAAATATACTCATGAAAAAATGGAAGGATTTTTTTATATTTTTATATTTTTATGCATACCCGGGTAGACGAGAATATCTGAATGACCAAAAAAATTTTGATGTTATATCTCGATGTGATTTTGATAAGTTGTTCGGAGATTTAATGAACATCGCACGAAAAACTCAAAGTGATATGATATATTTTTGTTCTTGTTGAAATATCAACAAGTTTCTACATAAGAATAAATCCAGTTCTTCTGAACGAAATAGAATACATACAGTGTATGTCATACACCCATAGAGACAACTCAATGTTAGTGAAATGCCATGTGTTTCTTTCTAAGTTGAAACAAATAACCTTCCTCAGTAACATTTTTAGTCAAATAGGCTAGAAGAGGTTGTTAGAATCATCATAAAACCAAAATGAAAGGTATTAGGTTTTATGACGGATGTCAATACCTCTACAAAACTAATTGGCTATTAAAATGTTACTTCGGTTATGCTTTTATTTCCCTCATATTCACAACAGTGAGCCACAGTAAGCATCGCCGCCTGTGAATCCTAAAGCCGAAGATACAATGCTGGGTGTTGGCAGATTTTTTTTATTTTTCATTGAAAAGGGTAGACAAATCTTGTCTGATATTGTTTTAATTTTGTATCAGCACTTCTCCATACTTGATTTTGATATTATTTCTGATCTTTTTCTTCTTAACTCAATCAAATCAATATTTGTTTTGTTCTTCAGTAATCCATTAATTAATAGCTGAAAACGTTAATCATTAGATTTTTCCACCTACTCGGGTACGTTGAAACCAGTAAGCCATGTAAACGATCATACTTCAGTCAGTTTAGTCAGTATATGTCAGTATATGTATAATTGTAGTAACGTTTCTAAATATAAACTGGTTTGTAATAGTTTTGACCACTCTTTGGACATTTTTTTGTAGGTATTTTAGCGGTATTGGTCAATCTGAACATGAATTTCTTTGAAATTTCTTAGTATAAAACATAAAACCAAGATTTCTCGAGATTCCTCCTAGGGATTATTTTAAAAATTTGCCCAGAGATGCAGAATGGCCACGGAATTCGAGCTCTGAACTTAGTTTTGATGGACATTTTTATTTTATAATAACGGTCTGTGGGGGCACCGTGTTTTGAAAAGAATAAAAAAGTTCCGCCTGTGCAGTGTCAGTGTAAAAACATTATTATTTTTAAAGAATGACAGATCAACGAAACTAAATAATTTTGCAAACTGGCTAAAACCAACTTAGTTATGAACCGGTTAAAATGAATTATTGTTCAGTTTGAGAAACGTTGAAGTTCTCCTATATGAAGTTCTTCTAAATGATCAGAAGAACCAGTTTGTTTGACCGTTACACTTTTAAACCAAGTAAAACAATTTCGTACCAGTACTTAGTTATGTATTTATTTATATTTTCCATAAATTTCTAATATTCATGAACACAAAAAATGTTTAATCAATACTAAAAAAATATTGTAAAGAAATATTTTTTGAACAGCTACCGGTAAAATAAGCCAGAGCATAGAGTTATTGGTTAATGCTTGTGGGAGTGGTGAAAATTAGGATCTATCTGAATTAGGCAAAATATCCGATAGAAAAACAAAAGCATGTAATTACTCACACAGGACAAAAAAAGTTTACCAGAAGTGTGTAATGCAAAAAATTACAAAACCTGACATATTTAACATGGATTTATGAGTTCAAGTATTTTGTTTTTTTTTATTTAATTTTAGATACGTGGGTTTACTATTTCGATAAAACAACTTCCTTCTATTTATTGGCGTAACGTCCCAGCTTCAACAAAATCTGCTCATCAGCTTCAATTAAAGTTCTTTAAAGACTTCCGTAATTATTTACTGAAAATTGTCTATGCCAATTAACCTTTTTTTGGTGTTTGACACATTCCACGCGTTACGTTTTGCGTGAATATCAAACTTTTGCTTGTTGATAAATTCATGCCAACCAACTTATCAAAAAATCGGATTTGAATATTAGGGTCACTTCATGCTTTCTAATTAAAATTGGTCCTTTTTACTTCGAGAAAATCAAGAAACAGGGCCCAAAGGGACACCATCGCAATTGAAATTTTAAATACGAAAATATTCTGGAACGGTCATAAATCGAACACAGACTACAATAACTAAAATACTTTTCACACATAAAAATGTTAACATTCTACAAAAAAACATCGGCTCTGTTATGCGCTATGGCAGCTGAGCCGATACAAATGAATAGGAACTTCTTCAATGTAGAATTTGAGAAAATGTTGGAAATAATTTAGATATAAAGATGTTTTCCCATTGACCTCTCGTCTATGTATGAGTTGCTTGCATGGCTCCGTAAAGCTTCATGACGTCTGAGCCTTGAAAATAAAAAGTGGAATGATAAAAGATAAGAAATGAAAGCAATACAATCGTAACAATTTGAAGATATACATGTATCTCCTTTTATTCTCAAAATAAGTAAAGAAATACGCTAACTATAAGCAGGAGGTCAAATGTCATTCAACATAAGGGCTTTCTAGTTGTTTCATTGCCGAAAAACATATGTTGCGCAAGTTTGCGCAAAATAACCCCTAGGTTTTCTGAAAGCTGACAAAAAAATCTTCAAAATGAATATAGCGTCAAATGTGTACAAATGTGTGCTCATATTTGAAAACTTGAAGGAAGTTTGTTTTTGTTTTTCCATACATTTTATATGGGAGCTTAAATTTCAAGTATGATTTACACCCACTTTAAGGTGGATATATAACGAAGCCACACTTCGAATTTTCAAAAGCACAAATCTGAAGAACCGAGGGTTGGTTTGCGCTGAAAAGTTGATCGATTTGTCATCACCAGCGGGTCACCAATCGATCAACTTTTCAGCGTAACCCGTCTTTGGGTTCCTCAGATTTGTGCTTTTGAAAATTTAAAGTGTGGCTTCGTTATATATTCACCTTAAAGCTCTGGAAAAAAATTCAATTTTCGTTCAATCAGCACCAAATTTTGAAAATAGACTATTCAAATGTCGAGAAAAAATGAAAAAATACATTTGAATCAAAATACGTAAGTTGATTTTTCGACTTTTTTCCGCCCTCGCATCACTGTGTGCCTGGGCGGTCGAATGCGGTAGTCGTTTGCGTAACGCAAGAGGCTAGGTTCTACTCAAATCTAAGGTCAGGCTTAGCGTGAATGTAGCGAATGTAGACGATAAAAATACCTACAGTAGGTATGATGCAGAGTCCATGTGAACTTTTGGTGCCTGGGTCTAAACCCTAACTCAATTGGAGCGTCGACAATAGGTATACGCACAGTGGCCATCTGGCAATTCAGTACAGGCTCCAATACGGAGGAAGACGGTTACAACCGAGGGTCATCGACGATGCCGCAATGATCCCTATCCAGGAATGGGCGCCGATCAGCTGGTGTTGCCCAGAAATTGCAGCACTAGCCAAGAGCCAGGAGAAAGATGCAAAGAGCTTGCACCGATGAGGGCATATCGGAGTGAATTGAGGCCTACAGGGCGACTAAACTGGCACTACGCAAGACGCGTAAGCTGACGTGCTTTCATAATCTCTTCCAAGCAACCAATACATTAATCCTTGGGGTGACGCTTACAGGATTGTCATGGCCAAAACCAAAGGTTCATCGATACTCCGGAGCACTTCTCAGAGATACTGCAGAAGATCGTGAAAACATTGTTTCCGTCCTTCGAAACACAACCATGGGCTTCCGTTTCCTATTACCAAATGGGCCGAGGACGGGATACCATGATGGCAAATGAGTTCCTACTTATCGTACTAGAAAATCCGCTCAAGGTCAACAAGGCGCCGAGTCCAAATGGTTTTCTGACAGTAGCCATTAAGGCGGCCATTGAGGCTCCCCCTGGCATGTTCAGAATGGCTATGCAGATGTGTCTGAATCTGGACAGAGGCGAATTTTTAGAAAAGTTGAAAAGGCAATGTTCAAACGTGTGAAACCACCTGATGGCTCTTCGGCGTACAGACCAATCTGTGTATTGGACACCGCCCAGAAACTGTTCGAACGAATGGTGATGGTTTCCGGAAGAGACGACCGACGGTGGACTCTATCAGATCAGTGAACAAAATGGCCGAAATAGCACTCCAAAAGAAGCGAATGGGAATTTGCTACTGCGCGGTTGTCATGCTAGACGTGAACAACGCATTCAAAAGCATTAGTTTGTCCACCATAGAGAGCGCTATACATCACCTAGAATCCCTGGAAAGCCTATATCGCATTCAAGGCGCTACTTCCAGCATATGGTGATCCTCTACGACACCGAGGGTCAAGTCTGGACTCGGCACTATGGAACGCGGCATTCAATGGCGTTCTGAGACTCACAGCTGGTAATCCACCGATCGTACCTTATAATATCAAAAGTAGACAAGTGCACTGGATTTTGTGAAAATCGCGCCTGGCTGTTAATCCCGTTTCATCGCATTACACCTTTCAGGGCGATGTTTAAGAGTTGGCATGAGAATCAATCAAAATACGTAATTGAAATCCGTCCCTAACGCAGTCTCCGGCGAGATTCTCGCGAACTGAACAGTTTACCAAAAACCTAAGAATAAAAAAGGATGACTATGGTGACGATGAATAACGAAAATACCATCCACAGCGCTAGGCCAACAACAGCCCATAAAAATATTAACCAAGCCTTGACTAAGCTAGCCACAACAGCCGGGAAAGCATGCCCACTGACTAACTGAAAACAATTGAATACAGACCTGGCGTTGCAATTGCTAGGTATGTACTCCCGGCACTGTGTGAATCGGATTGATGACTGTGCCACTTCGAACCGATCAACGCACCGCCCGGCTTTGGCAATAATCTGATGCCTATCGTCGCTGCTTACCGAGAAACATAAATCAAATATGACACGCGTCTGAACTTTAATTGCATTAATGGATTCTAGATCTGTATGACGTTAATTAGACATGCCTCCTACCGTTTGCGACTCGGTACCGTAAACCGGGGTCAAATTGATCAGCGGGTGAAATTGATCATTCAGGTACTGCATTGTAATTCCATACTAGAAACTCTTGAGTGTCGTAATGATCTTAAACTTTTTACGTCATCTGGTTCGTAGATGTCTAGAGATGAGCGTAGACTTTTATTTTTTTAGAAAAAAGTAAGTTTTGCCTTATTTTTTAAGGAATTTGCAATGTTTTTCTCATTTAGCTGAAATCATTGCTACTAAACAATCGATTGCTAATAAGACTTCCCGTAAATTCTCTGTTTTAACATTTTTGTGGAGCCTTGGTTGGAAAGTTATGTAGCTAATAAGAACATGAAAAAGTAAAAAAAAAGTTCATTTTATGTTGAAATAGTCATTTATTGTGACAGAAATCACTTATTTCAAATGAAATTGCCTACCTTTAGGCGATTAAGGGGAAATTTCAAAATTTAATTTTGCATTTAAAGTATTAAATTCACTAGTTGTAAGACTTTAAACGCGTTATTCGGATTTAGAAGAGCAAAATTGAGCGGAGAAGGAAATTTTCCTTTCCAACCGATGCTTATTGTATACTGATCAATTTCGCCCCAAAGTGGCATTTCCAATTTATTGGTATTTGGAGTTATTTAACTTAAAGTTAAATTTGTTGAACAAAATTCTGGCACGTGGTTCCATGGAGATCCACTATGTACTGATTTTACAGAAATTCTTTTGGCAATATTTGGAATTCCACTAATGTTATCCGCAAAAGTTGTTTTAAAGTGATCAATTTGACCCCGGATTACGGTACAGCTGTTTTCCGGTTACTCTGCCAGAGTCATTCTACCGATGTTGAACTTATTCCATTTCTCACACGTTTGACACATTGTTGTAATTGCATTAAACTTACCTGGTTCTTTATTTCTATTGCATCTTTACAGTTCGACGATCACTAGCGAGTGGTTCTAACCTCGTATAGCAGATACACTTAAGCCACCAGCAGCACATCTTTTGCCATGGGTACCTTGCAACAGTTGGCCGTCATCAAGGGACAGCAGCGTGGGCTGATCCCGGCGCTACTGCACCGGACCTTCGAGGCCAACGTTGACAAATTCTGCGGAACCGACATGGCGCTGATTTTTAACGGTAAGTAGAAATCAATCGTAACCTGCTAAGCTTATTGATTTGCTAGATCATTTTGACCGGATTTGTCATTATGGTTTATACCTAATCACTGTTGGCAGCAACATTTACTTCCACCTAAGATAGCTACTTGATTACATAACACTTATCGGGGTTGTGCCTAGTCGAGCTCACTAAATTAGAGAATTAGTCATATCTTAGCCTCTTTAAATTTTCGTACATACTTCTGCAATTATACGTATTTTCGGCATATTAGAAATTGGAACCACACATAATCAACAACAGTATGCCAAAATGCTCGGTTTGCGGCTGCCGCTCTACTTCTTCGACCATCGACCATCGAGCGTGATCGCTTGCCAGTTCCACCTAGGCGACCTATCCTGCTGACTGCTCTCATTGCCTTCTTATGCCAGCCGGTTCTGTGGTGAACACCAATTTTACGGGGTTGTTGTCCGGCACTCTGGCCTGCCAACCGTATCCTTCCAACTTTGGTCACCTTCTGCATGCTACACTCTGCCTAAGATCGTCCTTGACACGCATTGCTAGAAATCTCCAAGTGCTTGCAGGTCCTCCTCAAACATCGTTCATGTCTCGTGTCCACAGAAGAACACCGGTCTTTCATATGGTGTCCATAGTAGCTATAACTTCCACTGATAAAACGCCATCGTATTTGAGGCTACACATTATTGTTAGTAAGGATGTATACTAGGGTGCCAATGAAAATCGAATTTTCGAATTTCAAAAACGGGTAGTGCTCAAAAGTTTCGTCTCCTCAAAAAAAGTCCCCATGCAAAATTTCAGCTCAATCGGACTTCGCTAAGGGGTGGCCCAAAGCGGTCAAAGTTTGGCTGTTTTGAAACACGAAAAATATCCCAAGGTAGGGATACATGAAAATTACGAAATCGAAAAATTTTTTTTGATGCCAAATGCCTTAAAAGTGCATGAAACGTCGAGATCTGGTGTTATCTCAAAAAATTTTTTTTGGAAAAAAATTGACTTTTTGGACTTAGAAAATTTTTGAGTTGGGGGAGTGAAATTAATTTGAAATGGAGGAATTGAATTTAGTGGCTGAAATGGTCGGGGTTTTGCTAAACCGAACTAAAGACCATTTTTTGAAAAATTAGGTTTTCTTAAGCATTGGGTGGAGAAAATGATGATCTTCCTTCCATGTAAAAATCCAGTAATTCTGACAGGTCTTCGCGGAGTAAATTCAAAATTTCTGTTTGGCGGAACATACAAAACATCATTTTGCATCCAACCAGAGTGAACTGTAAACCATTCGATAGAATCAGCGAAATATTTTAGTTGTGATCCAGGTGATGAACATTTCAAGTTCTCCTCATCCCCGTCAGATTTCTAACTTCTAACCGACTCATAGAAACAATCTGTGAGTGAAATGAACACGTAATTAGAAATATGGGTGTTGGAAGAACCAATTATGTTTCGATGGCACTGATCGCCATTTTTCCAAATCACATTCAGCCAGACCGAACCAAGTCCACAGCATTTTAGAATCAATTTATTCTGAACAATACAAAAACCAACTGGTTTTTAATACCAGCGTTAAGTCGATACACCTCATACTGGTAATTTAACACAGGAGCCGTCATTGAACAACAAACCTAATTAGAATAATAAAGCTTGAAAAAAAATAAACACTTGGTTCGCTTTGGCTGATCGAAAAATGGCGTTTTCACGAAAACCATCCTTGAGAAGAATGTTTAGAACTTGATTCAGACTTAACGACTGACCTTCAGCAAGGTAATATGACCTAGAGGTGTCGCGCTTGGTTATCACTCCGATGATCCAAGTTCGAATCTCTTTCGTATTTTTGAAAACTTTTTTACACTTAGTGCACTTTGGCAGAACATTTTCATGGTTTTCTTCGACCAGCATAAATTTGAAGTACACAAATCGCTCCACATTCACATCTCAGGACCTCAGGGCATGCAAAGACATCGTTTGACATAATCACTCTTGCTCTGTGCCTCCACATACACCGCTTATGAAGAAAAAGCATGGGTGGGAAGGGCTGAGCTGGGAGAGCTTCCGCCGTTCATATTTCAAACTATTTTGAGACCTTCGTGCTACCATACTATACGCGTCCTCTTTGATTCATGTAAAGGATTGTGAGTGATATCGATTTCAACTTGATAGGCGATGAAAACTCGGGATTTTTTCACTATCCAACTGGTTTTATCTGAAACAAAAAAACACATCCTGCCAAACTGAACTATTAACCATTTTCTGATGTTTTTGATCAGCCAGAGTGAACTGAGTGCAAAGAACCAAGAAATAAAATGTAATTATATCAATGATTCCAGATAATTTACACGTATTCTTCATTTCTGATGGTTAATGAAGGCTTGTAAGTTATATGTGTGCGGAAAAGTTTCAGATAATCTCCGCTGTTGTTTATTTGTGAGTGGTTGAACTTTAAGCTTAATTATCTCGGAATTATCTTTTTGGCACTTAGTTCGGTTTAGCAGAACCCCGGCCAAATATTCATAGCAATAGTACTGGAACATGTCTTATATCATCGTTGGCAACTGCTAGCATATTATATATCATATATCGTTAGGGTGGTTCACTTATTTTGCATTAGGGTGACCCTTTTTGTAGAAAAATTTAAAAAATAAGATAATAGTATTAAAAAATCTCTTATAAAACTGAAAGTCATTTTCAATGTTGAATATATGTAATATTTCATTAGAGTGGCTCATTTATTTTTAATTAGGGTGGTTCTGTTGAGATGAAAATTAAGAACAAAAAAAAATTTCCAGAAAATATACCACTCATATTTTTGTATAGTTTAAAATCATGATCCTTTATTGGCATGTAACACTTTGTTAAGATATTCCTAGACCAACATGTGAAAAGGGCGTAACTACCATTGCCAATTTCTGCTTCTCATGTCCCTGGATTCTTTTACCAGTAACAGATAGAGCTGACTCTCCTCTATATGTTAATGGGAAAAGTTTGCATAAAATATTGAGATACGCCCAGGATGGACGAGAAAAGTAAGCGTTTGCAATGGTTGTTCCGCAACACAAATGTTGGTCCAGATTGTTATTATGGTTTAAAATAAGGAATAATAAACTGATTTTAAACGTATCCAAAGTATGACAGCTTGATAGGCGATGATGATGTGCAACAAAAGTTTCCTGTTTATCTTTTCTAAAAAGATTCTTGGTCTTGGGCAGCTTCATTTCCGAAAATACTGTTACGTTGCTGGAGAAAGAACAACAGTAGGTTGCTTTCTATCTATCTAAACAAAATATACCTTAGCTACAAGATTACCATATAGCATACCGAAGTGGTGAGTGAACCTAAACTCTAACGTGATACAAAAACATACAAAAACATTCGTTGGAATTAAACACACGATGACAAAAGAAAGGAAGATCACTGCTTTCCATAATACGAGATAGATGGGAAAAAATATTTATTCACTAAAATGTTCCTTTACCGACACACTTTTGCGTTACCTGAGCCAGCTTAACAAAAGTTAGCACGATTTATCGTATTCATTGTAAAAATATATTGAAAAACTGGTTTCTGTCTTCGTGTGCTGCAATTTCTGTAAACAATGACCTCAATTTGATAAAATCAACTCGAATGTTGATTTTTTTTATATATCTTTATTATCGAGATTTTCAGCCTATGGCTGGTTCATCTCCTCGAATTTTGATGTTTTTCGGATAACCAACCGAAATGGTATGTTCGACATACGTAATGTCTGAAGTTCATAGGCACAAACATGTTTGATAGGATCGCTCAAAATCTACAAGGCTGTTAACGAAGAAATTGCCAAAGCAGTACATAAAAGGTTCTTGAAACATCTGCAGTTTTTGGATAGTAATCGCAACATCTTTTCAGCCATATTTTGATATCATATAATCAAAAAGTGTGTCTGGTAAATCCATAATCGAATCAAACGACATTTCTACACTTGAACTGCACTCATTTGTACAAGGCAGTCAGCACACAAAAGAATTATTGCACAGCGAAACATTTTTTTTTCTTAGAAGCGAACTTATTAAAAAAAATAAATTTTGGTCTGTCTCAAAAGCAAACTTATGTGTCTCTGACAGTTTTTGGGTCGCTGAATCCGAATCCGGGCTCAGATTTGCTCTAGCACGTCAGGATTTTGAGCTATACCTCAATTTATACGGCAAAATATGTGATTTTGGGCTTTTTTTTACTGCAATCCATTAAGTATGGAAATTATGTTTTAAAGCAAGTGTAAATTCGTCGAATAACATCTAAACTAACGATTTATGCCATATATTTCGTTTAACCTAAGTTTGCGTTTGAGACAGACCAAAATTTAATTTTTGTTTCGCTGTGTTATGTGCTCTCTCTCTTCCGGAATGCTTGTTGGAAACTGATATTACGCAGAGGAATAGCAAAAAAGAAAATGGAAATAAAAGTTCAAAAAAATCAGATGTAATTTAAGAACATATATTCGATGTAATGTACCAAAAACCTATCAGCATGAATTTAGTAAATATCACAAAACCGTTCCCACTCGTTCGTAACGTCCCTTTTACTACGACCAGGCTTGTTCGCACTGAGCGTATGAAAATTATGCTCTATTGATTTGCACTACCGAAATCATCGTATTTATTAAATATTCCTATCTTAACTGATAGATGGATGTTGAAATAATTTAAATGTCTTTTCGAACTGTCAAAAAACCGCACCGCAGTACCACACTGAGCACACGGAGAGAATTTCACTCGGGTGAATTTTAACGCTCTTTGCGGAACTGCGAGCATAAATTTCATCCGCTCAGTACGAACATGCTTGGTCATGACCATTGCAAAAGTAAATTATATCTGCAAATACCGCATTAATGAAAAAACAAAAAACAGTTTACTTTTCAAACCAAACTCTTTTTCCTCATAGAAACAGCTGAATAAATGTTTAGACGAATTTTTGAATTTAGTCTCACAAAACTTTTCAAAATCTTACAATGAGATGAACCTCTCTAGTAAATTAATCTCTTTAGTAGTCCGTACCACAATATTTAATTCTGTAGATAGAAATAGGTTTTAATCACTTTGTGATTAATGAAATAGAACGAGAGGAGAGATAATAATTAGAGAATATCTCATTATAGATAAGTCACCGAAAGATTTGTAGGAAATCATGGCTTGAAGCTATACGAAAAATATTACCTGGTTGAATTTTCTGGAAGTATTTTTTGATCTTAATTTCCAAGAAAAATAAACAACCCTAACGGAAAATACAATTCAAATACAAATACTATTATCGTTTTTTTTTATTATTTATTTTTCTACAAAAAGGAGCACCCTTATGCAAAATAAGTGAAGCACCAAAAAAATAAACAGATTCAAAATTTAAAAAAGAAAATAAAATATTTCATGAACAATTGGGGATACGCCCGGGAGGGACAGGAGAAGCAGAAATTTGCAATGGTTGTTGCGTCCTTTCAACATGTTGCTCTAGGAATATCTTAACAAAGTGTTACATGCCAATAAAGGATCATGATATTAAACTATACAAAAATATGAGTGGTAAATTTTCGGGAAATATTTTTTTGTTCTTAATTTCCATCTCAAAGAACCACCCTAATTAAAAATAAATGAGCCACCCTAATGAAATATTATATATATTCAACATTGAAAATGACTTACAGTTTTATAAGAGATTGTTTAATACTATTATCTTATTTTTTAAATTTTTCTACAAAAAGGGTCACCCTAATGCAAAATAAGTGAACCACCCTAACGATATATGATATATAATATGCTAGCAGTTGCCATCGATGATATAAGACATGTTCCAGTACTATTGCTATGAATATTTCAGCAACTAAATTCAATTCCTCCATTTCAAATTAATTTCACTCCCCCAATTCAAAAATTTTCTAAGTCCAAAAAGTCAATTTTTTTCCAAAAAAATTTTTTTGAGATACAGTAAAACCTCCATGAGTCGATATTGTAGGGACCATCGACTCAAGGAAATATCGAGTAGTGGAACAAAAATCCTTTGGGAAGCTTTTTGAGGGGACCATCATTGTAACCCAGAAATTATTTTTCAGTATGGAAAAATTTACCTCCATGAGTCGATATCGAGTCAAGGAACATCGACTCATGGAGGTTCGACTGTAACACCAGATCTCGACGTTTCATGCACTTTTAAGGCATTTGGCATCAAAACAAAATTTTCGATTTCGTAATTTTCATGTATCCCTACCTTGGGATATTTTTCGTGTTTCAAAACAGCCAAACTTTGACCGCTTTGGGCCACCCCTTAGCGAAGTCCGATTGAGCTGAAATTTTGCATAGGGACTTTTTTTGAGGAGACGAAACTTTTGAGCACTACCCGTTTTTGAAATTCGATGGTCAAATTTTTCCCATACGTTCCATTGACACCCTAAGGGCCTGTCCATAAACTACGTAGACTCTGAGGGGGGGACGGGGGGGTCTGGCCAAAGTCTACGCTCCATACAAATTTCGAAAATTTTGTATGAGCAAAAGTCTACGAGGGGGGAGGGGGGGGTCTGAGATGGCTGAAAAAAAGTCTACGTAGTTTATGGACAGCGCCTAATACGAATTCCTCCACTACCTTGAAGGTACAACAGTCTATCGTGACATTACTTCCTAGATAGATGTAGGAGCTGAATAAAAACACTTGTTGACTGTTTGACTGTCAGTGCCGAAAGAGACCGTTTATTAATTTCCGATTGCTATGATCAATTCTTTGATTTCTAGCCTACTACATCCTTCCCTTAATGTATAATAGAAAAACCTTATTTTAATTAATCGATTTATATTGTCGCGCTTATCTTAGATTCTCAGCAAGCTGCGTTCGAAACGCGCAGCCTCAGATCGCGCCAAAATTGGCTAAAACTGTTTTGCAGCCGCCGGGTGGAGCTGTCAGCCGCCGTGTACAAATCAAACGGGCGCAATCTTATGGCGGCTGACTCAGATCAGCAGCATCTGAGTGATTAAGCTAGGATGCACAATAATTAAATGACGTAGTCTTTAAGATAATCTGGTTTTCGATGCGAACGGATAAATCGGTTTCTCATCGGACCTGCATTTGACCTCTCATTTCCTTCGGTGAAGACCAAACCGGCAGGTTCCTCGATATTCTCCGGTTGTGTAGATGTTTGGCCAGTTGTAGTAGGATCTGCCATACTGTTCATCAGGGGGTCTGTAGATGCGGAATGGACTGTAAGAGATAATGGTTTTTACATGGTTAACGTGTCTGTCGAATTCAACTCCGGTATCGAGATTCCTTAGAGTGGTGAGACGGGTTCCAGCTTTCTTCACCACGACGTGAGGTTGAGGATTAAAGACTGGTGTTAGCTTATTTTGTTTGATCACATTTTTAACCAACACGTGATCACCGACATCAACTGCTGAGAATTTCGCATTCCGCTTCTGATCGCCATACACCCTTCCTTTTTCCTTCTTCCTTTCGTCCACGTCTTTGGTGTCTTCGTTACCCTTTGTGGCATCTTCAATTACTTCGGGTAGTTTGTCCTTCAGGTTTCTGCCAAACATGAGCTTCGCTGGGGAAATATTAGTCACCGCATGTGGGGTATTCCGATAAGCCAGGAGGAAGTCATATAAATCGTTTTTCCAATCTCTTCCTATTATGCCTTTCTACTAGTCCATTTTGGAATGGAGCGTACGGAACAGAGTGTTTAAAGGTTATACCAAATGTGCTGCAGAAATTCGTAAACTCGTTTGAAGTGAATGGTGGACCGTTATCACATACAATTTCGCTCGGATACCCAAACCGCGCAAAGATTGTACGAAGTTTAAAAATCGTAGTCTTGGCAGTCATAGACGTGATGATCTCAATTTCAGGATATCTTGAATAGTAGTCTACGACTACCAACAGGTGAATTCCTTTAGTAACTTCTGTGAAATCTAGTGCCAACTTTTTCCACGGTTTATCGGGTAACGGAGACCTCACCATTGGTTCAGTAGCTGGTTCGGAAACCAGACACCCATTGCACGAGTTCACGTATTCTTCTATCATCAGATCCATTCGTACCCACCAAACCTTTTCACGTAATCGTTTTTTCATAGATGTACTTCCCAAATGGGGCTCATGTCCTAGTTTAAGCACCCTGTCATATAACTTCCTTGGAATAATAATTTTAGTATTTTTCAAAATAATGTCTCCATCAGTTGAAAGTTCATTTGCTATTTGTTTATATCTTGCCAGCGTTTTCGGCCACCGTCGAGGGGGGTACGGGATCCAACGAATCAGTTCGGTAAGCTCTATGTCGTTTTTAGTGGCTTCCACGATTTCGCAAAGTGGGATTGCCATCGGACATACATCGGTTGAAACTAAACGAATTACTCTTTCACATTCCTCATCATAGCTTTCCCTGTAAGCAACAGTATCTTGACACAACCTCGAAAGAGTATCTGCAATGTTCGTTTTGCCTGGTCTGTATAGGACTTTGTAGTTATAAGACATCAACCGAACCTTCCATCGTTCGATTCTTGCTGATGGTCGGATTCTATCCCCAAATATCGAAACCAACGGCTTATGGTCGGTGATTATCCAGAAAGGCATTCCATAAAGGTAGTAATGGAACTTCTCTGGAGCCCATACCAACGCTAAAGCTTCTCTCTCTGTTTGAGCATAGCGTCTCTCCACTTCAAAAAGGGTCTTCGAAGCATAACAAATAATGTGAATCGTTCCTTCCGCTGACTTCTGATATAGAACTGCACCGAGACCTACCGGATTTGCATAGGTCTCTACGAAAGTTTCAAAGTTCGGGTTGAAAAATGCCAAAGTTTCTGATTTGTTTAGAACGTGCTTCAGGGTTTCAAATGCTTTCTGATGCAATTCTGTCCATTCGAATGGTACCGCTTTCCTTGTCAATGAGTTCAACGGGCAACTTGCCGGCTCACAAAAGTGGCTAGCCCCAAGAAACTTCTCACTTCTTCAGCAGATTTTGGTGTTCGAAATTTTCCAATGGCTTTCAACTTTTCTGGAGAAATTGTAATACCTTCTGCAGATAAACGATATCCAAGAAAGTCAATTTCTGTTGCGCTTTCAATAGTCTTGCTTTCATTCAAAACAATCCCATATTGCTCGAGACGATTTTTCACCAAAGTCATTCTGGTATTTAATAATTTTTCATCCGGAGCATGTATTAAGACGTCGTCTATGAAAACCACAATCCATGGAAAGTCTGCTAATATGGTTTCCATGCATTTCTGGAAAAGTTCTGGTGCTGCTGATAACCCGAATACCAATCGTTTGTATCGCATTAAACCTATCCAATATATGCTTTGTTTTAGAATGTTTTAAAATTTAACGATAATGTTCAACAATTGTTCTTACCCAGTGGCGATATAAAGGTTGTTATATATCGGCAATCTTCTCGTAACAAAAGTTGATGGAACGCTTGTTTAATATCAAGTTTCCCGAAAACTTTGCTCCCTCGCAATTTAGCCGTCATTTGTTCCATTGTAGGAAGTGGATGGACTTCTCTTACAACAGCTTTGTTGGCTTCGCGAAGGGCAATTATAATTCGCACGTCATTCGAATTTTTCCGCTTAACAAGCATAGGCGATACCCATTCTGATGCCTCATACACTCGTTCAATTACGCCTTGACGTTCCAATTCTTTCAGTTTTAATATAGTAACTTCTTCCAAAGGAATTGGTATGCGACGATAACTTTGTATAACAGGTGGCACAGTTGTATATATTTTAATGGATGCACACATGTCTGAATAAGCAATTTACAATTCAGTAATTAATTAAACTCCCGAAACAACTACATATTCTTACCTTTGATAGCCGGAAAGGTATCGTCACTCACTGACCGCAGAAACTTAACCACGCCAAGTGTCTCTGCACTGCGTCCGGAGAGCAGCGAATGCTTACCATCTTGAATCACGAACAACGTTGTGCGACAGGACTCATTTCCTGTTCTCAGCATCACGTCGACTTCTCCTAGTACAGTCAATGGATTCTTCGTTCCGTAAGCTTGGAAAATCTTCGAACTTTCTTTCCTAATTGCAAACGCCTCGAACCCAATCCGCTTCAACGTCGTCCAATCTGCAATACTAAGCACGTCCTCATCTGCGCCGGTGTCAACAATGAACCGCAGATTGACTCCACCGACCGATAAGATCGTCGTACGCTTTCCGTTCAAATGGAACAGCTCACGGATTTCTGCTGTCTTCGTGACGTCATCAACTTCTCGTACGAATTTCGGCTTTTGATCACAACGATTTCCATGGTCTCGATCATGTACTTGACGCTTCCGGTTGCTCGACGTTGGTTGATGGTTTTGAACCGGATTCTTCACACTCCTGCAACATCGTGCGTAATGGCCTTTCTTGTTGCACCGGTTACATTGCGATTCTCGAGCTGGACATATCGTATCGGAAGCCAGGTGGTTTCCCAAACATCTGCCACAGGTCAGTTTAGGTTTCGTGCGTTTGACAGACTGATCCACCGTATTGATCTCAGCGCTGTCAAGTGGGTTGGAACGAAATTCTTGAACCTAATAAAATATTCATGAAACAACTTACATTTAATATTTTTCCTCAAATAAGTACCTGTTTATTAACGGTTTCATGCGTGCGTCCAATTTTCAACATTTCGTCCAAGCTCGTGTCAACCTCTAAGTATTTGGACCGTAGTTTATCATCCGTTTGAGTCGCGTACACTATTTGATCCATTATCATGTCCTCACTTTGATCTCCGAAACTGCAAACGGCAGCTTGAGCTCTCAAACGCACGACAAACTGATCCAGCTTCTTTTTAGGGTTGAAAGTCATTTGTCGAAATTTGAACCGTTCATAACGTAAGGTCATCCGAGGTGCGTAGTAGTTGTCCAGTGCCTCCAATACTGATCGATAAGCGTTATCCATTAGGTTCCCGCTTACGGCTACATCTTTAGCAATCTTTCTCTCATCAGGTCCGCCAAAGCATAGCAGTGCTTTGTGTTTCTCCTCAACGTCAGATATTCCCTTCAAGTCAAGGTACGCAATAAATTGATCCCTCCATTCTTCCCAACGAGAACTGATGAGGCCAACACCAGATTCACAAAAGGGAGAAATATTGTAGTTCAACTGGAATATAACACATATCTGGTCACTATAAGACATCTTGTTGTGTGGTTACCATGGCTGCATTTATGTCAGGGTGTTTATTTTCAAATTCAAAATTCTGCAAAATGTGAACGCAATCTAGTAACTGTTTCGTTTCCATAGAAACTAATTTTCCGGTTTGTTTGTTTTTCTATTTTTCTCCAAGCAGACTAGGATAACTTAATCCCCTATACTTAAATGCAGAAACGGACTAGAACTACCGGAAAGTTCCCTACGTTTCTTTCTGGAATTAGACTAAGGTTGTTCGAACCTCCTATAATTCCTGTGGAACAGCGAACTGGAATTCATGATTCCCTTCACTTGTTCCTCTCCCGGTGGGCTGGAACTCACGGTTCCCACACCGAAAGTGCTGTTTCTGAACACGAAAGCTGAAATACTTTCCATGTCGCTATTTTGCACGAGGGAATAGATTCCCTACTCCGCCTGCAACGTCGACGATATGGAAGAAAGTATTCCACTTTTACAGTTCACTATTTGCGGTCACAGATGCACTTTTGATTGATAAAATAACACCACACATTGAAAAGATTGAAATTTATACTTTACCGATGCCATATTCCGAAATGTGGTGGTTGATTACCGCGGGAAGGAAACGCCGACCTGGTCCTAGATTTTCAAGCTTCAGAAAAGAAATCACCAATCACTCGTACGCCAAATGTAGGAGCTGAATAAAAACACTTGTTGACTGTTTGACTGTCAGTGCCGAAAGAGACCGTTTATTAATTTCCGATTGCTATGATCAATTCTTTGATTTCTAGCCTACTACAATAGACGGATCCTGTAGCGTATGGTTCCGGCTGCCAGCATGTACTTTGTTCTGTACTTTGCTGCCTCACGTTTCAATTGATCGCGTATAGCTTTGCCACCGATCCGAATGTTCTGGCAATAATGTTCATGTCGTCCGCAAAGCACACAAATCGACCGGGTTTTTGAGCCCGGCTCGTTGCATTACGCCTTTCAGGGTGATATTGAAGAAGTGCGACTCGAGGACGTATGAAAACTGATGTCCATACGAACTTCCTCGGACGCCAGTAGCTTGTCCGGCGAGATCCTGGTATTCCAGGAGCTTCTGGGAGATCTGGAATGTGGAGGCGTTCGATTTCGTCCTGGAGTTTAGGTACTCTTTCCTTCGGTATGGCGCTGCCATTCGGCATTCAGTTACAGTTTGATATCGTGCAGACGACACTTTTTACTCGGAGCACACTTTATTTAATCAACTTTTACCAAAAACACAACTTGAAATGGAGAATAATAAAATTTCTAAATTGAAACGCAAAAAATATGTAAAATTAGACGCCTTGAAAAAGTTTCCCGTCCGTTCTTATGCAAAGCATGCTTTAATCTCCTTGAAATAAACTTGCGACACACAATTCATTCAGAATGTGCGCCTGTTTGATTCTGAAACTGGACCGAGCTCGCGATATATTCGACCAGTGAGATTGTTCGGTATTGTTATTCTTTTTACAACGGCGCGCGCCCTGAAGGGTTAGGCTTAATTTTTCAGGGGAAAGTGATCGGTAATGTGTGAAGTTTAGTGTAGATTGATCCACGATCAGATCACACACCAAACGGTGTCAGGCCATTCGGCCGAAGGTCATTAGGCCGAATGGTCATTAGGCCGAATGGTCATCAGGCCGAATGAACATTGGGTCTTCTTCTTGCCGTTACGTCCCCACTGAGACAAAGCCTGCTTCTCAGCTTAGTGTTCTATGAACACTTCCACAGTTATTAACTGAGAGCTTCCTCGGCAAATGACCATTTTGCATGTGTATATCGTGTGACAGGCACGAAGATACTTTATTGATGCTGAATCTACTGATATTTTACCCATGAATTTTTCCTTCTTTTAAACATAGGCTGTCCTTTCTAGTATCATTGCTAAAATAGTTTTTGGCGCAGAAACTGCTGATATTCAATTCATAAATTTTTCCTTCTTTAAAACATAGGCTATTCTTTCTAGTTTCATTGTTAAAGTAGTTTTCGGCAAAAAACTTTTACAAAAAGTAAAAACAACAGATCTCTTTACAGGCTCATAACGGCTGATTTTCAATTCGTCCTGATGACCATTCGGCCTAATGACCATTCGGCCTAATGACCTTCGGCCTAATGGCCTTCGGCCTAATGACCTTCGGCCTAATGACCCAGCATCTCACCAAACATAGGTGGCTCAAAAATCGACAATGTACTCTACCCTACTAACACTAATTCCTTTTTGTAGAGGTAATGTTTGATCAGCGATGTATGGACTGTTTCAGAAATTATAACTACACTTTGTTTTTTCTAATAAAAAGAAGTGGTTTGATGATTTTAACCAATTGTTTTCACAATACAGTATATTGTATTCCACATTTTTACATTTCATGTAAACTGTCATGATATTTTGAAAAATAATCGAGTTCTGCAATTATTTACTTCATGCTTGAAAATTTCATTTGCACAAGGGTGTTTTCAACATTATTTATTACTAAATTCCAAAAAAATATCTTACTCTTTATCACATTCGCTACCTCAATAGCTTGTCTAAGAAATGCCGTCATCAAAAACTGGGAACAATTCATGAGGCCATTTCCATAGAATTTTGATAAGATCAACTTTCTTATTTTTTCAAGGTTTTTATAAGCATCGTAAAGTCTTCAATACAGTTTCTCAGCGTTTATGAACACATTTCATTACAATTCAGTTTTTTTTGCAGGTCATCCTATCCTTCAGATGGCAATGCTTGTCACACTATCAAAGCGAATGTAATGAACAGTTGTTAAGGCATTAGTTTGTTTTACGTTTGTTTCAGCTAGTGGTGTTCAAAATTTTGCTACTTTTTTCTTGCATTATGAAGGCTTTCAATGATGATTCATGACAATTTTTTCCGGCCAAAATAACTTTGGCTAATAGAGAAACATCTTTTCTTATCGATGCAGTTATTTCCATAAGGTTTTTTAAAGAAATGTTTCATTTTTGAGATTTTTTATATTCCACTGCCTTATATTTCATGACCGGTTTGTGCAACTTTCATTTTTTAATCTTTGGTTCACAGATCTCGATTTTCTATCTTTTGCACGAAATGGTAACAAAAATGGTATTATTTGTATCCTTAGAGTGTTTACTACATGACCTATTAGGAACTTTCCTGCATGTGACTTTAAAACTAAAATGACAGTCAATCATTAGTGTATTTATAATTTCTGAAACAGTCTATAAATGAGATTTGTGCAGTGCAAAATCAAAACGCAACAATCAACCGTGGGATATACACAAGATCAAATTAATTCATTTCGAGCCCTGAAGAAGATCCCAAGATCTGGATCGAAACGTTGGCGATGAAATCAGCGTTTTTCTTTGACTGAAAGCCGAGAACTAATTCCTTCCTATGACAATCGTGTAAAAACAGAGATTTTTGGTTGTTATGGAGACCGTAATAGAGACGTCGTCTTTACTAAAGTTGTGAAATCTCGAAGTGTGGACATTGGAAATGGTTAGCCAGTCCGAAGCTCCATTCATTTGTTCTCTGAGTAATTTCTATTGTTTCGGCCAATCACAGAGTAGTAGTAACTATGAGTTTACGGTCTTTCAGCGCGTATGCTCATGCTTTAACAGAGCTTCTTGGTAACTAAAACAATTAAAATGTAAAACAATATTTCTACCAAACAAGCTTAATCTCTTCATATGCATATTTTGATTATTCTCAGGCAATAATTACTGCAAATTGCGTCGACATCACCTCATCTCAACGTCATTTGAATTCAGCTCGGGCGCCATCAACACAACGTTACATTCCACCGTCACCAACCGGCCCATAAATGCCGCACTTGCAACAGCAAACCGGTTCTAAACCTTTTCCAAACAGAATCAGCTGTTTGCTGGACATCTGGGTTTGCAAATGCAAATCGTATATGCAATTTGTTGCACTTACGGAAATCAATTAATCATACAAATCTTCACACCCAGCCGCACGACCAAGATTAGACGGTAGACGCTGTACCTATACCTGAAGTTGACCGCACGCGACAATCCGCGAATCAAAATAGAGATCATATGAAACAAGTCTCCGCGCAGAGCGAGACCATTTTCAGCAGTAATCTTTCTGTTTATGGGTACAGTAGTGCATCGGTGTAAAATGTGCTAGGGGGTAAAACCCGTAAAACCAACAGTAAAACGACTTTACCTTAAATACAGATAAACAGACGTAACATCGACCACGCTTTTAACGATCATTTTAAATCATCTTATGTAGTTGTAGCTTTCACAACCAGAGGCGGGCATCGTCTTTCTTTGCGTTTGACGTTTCACACTAGCGCCTTCTGCTGACGATATTGCACAACGCAGTGTTTCGTGAACAATTCCACCAGGTGATGGTAGTGTGAAGTGGGCGATGGATTTTCACGAAAATTGTTCTAGGTGTTGTGTCTGTTTTTCTGTGCCTTAATATTCGCCAGATACTCATTAAATATGCTATTTTTATATTTATGTTATATTGTGTTAATGTTTATATTGTTTTCGCTCATCCGAGTGATGTTTTGAAATATCTTGTCTATGCATTTGTAATGTTCTGATGCAAATGTCCAATCGAGTTTTTCACATAGAGGTGCTCTTTATTCCTTGCTCCCTTTTACGTAGGTTAGACAGGTGAACTTGTCGGAAACCGTGCCGATCAGCTGAGTGCGTTGCGCAAATCAGAACTCCTCTAGCCCAGCCGTTGCTGATTGCAATAAAAATGAAAAAAAAAAGTAAACTGGTCGATGGTTGGCCGGAGGAGCAACTAGGTACCTGCCTTCTCCAAGATAACTCATTTGCGCAACTGGCATTCCGGTTCGATCCGGTCGCTTTATTTACCGATGTTGACCCTCAAGTTCTACCGTACGGTGATGTAGCTAGGATGCTATTTCTTACTTTCTTTATTTCTAGATTTCAAGTTTTAATAAGTTCAAGTTTAAATAATCTCCTTTTCACATTAAAGTTACACTTTTTTGGTCATGAAACCCTACGTTGCGATGCAATGTTGCGTCCAAGCATAAAGAAGTACAATTGAACTTGTCCCAATTGGGGCGTTACACCAAGAAGAAGAAAAAAACACTCAATCATCGGTGCAAGCATATTAGCCGATTCTGAAGAAAATTGCAACCCAGTTGTCCTTATCAGGATTCGAACCAACTAGAAAATATCCCAAATATTAAACTAGACACGCCACCCGAAACGTGTAATACCCATGTAAGCAACGTTAGAAAATCGGTAAGTACCTTCGACTATTCGGATGACAGTTCTTCTGGGGCTCTGATCGAACATAGCCTGCGAAGGAACTGAATCTCGAGGGCTAACGACGCATATTGTTCTGTCAAAAATAGTTTCCCCACCTTTGGCAATAGAACCAGGCTCTGCCGCTTCCAAACCTCTGGGAAAACTCCCTCGTCCAGGAATTTCTGCATGACAGACCTGAACATCTCAGGAGCCTTTGCAATAGTTTTAAAGCCAGGTTCGGAACTCCGTCCGGACCTGGGGCCATACCTACGCTAAGTGCTTTTGCTATCCCCGCAAGTTCCACATCGGTGATCCTCTCCTCATCGTCAGCCCCAGTCTCCAGCTGTTCTACGAAAGGAGGCCTAGAAGTAGGATTATGGCGCGGATGAAGGCCCTTGATGATCTCCTCCAACATCTTGGAGATTGCTCTATAGGAGCCATTACACCTCTCGTCTTGGACATTACGATCCTGTAGGCATCACCCCACGGATTTGCATTGGCACTCTGACAGAGACCCTCGAAGCAGGCCTTTTTGCTTGCCCTTATCTCGGTCTTCAGCGCAGCTTTTGCAGCGACGAACACCACCCGCCGTTCGTTTCTCTCTTCCTTAGATCGTGCTCGCTGCATCCGCCACCTAATTCGTAGGCAGGCGCGGCGCAGTTCCCCAATCGCTTGAGTCCACCAGTAAGTCGGTGGTCTCCCATTTGTAGGTGGACTCGCCTAGGCATGGTCGCATCGCACGCACGCGAGAGCACCGCTACCAGTTGGTCGCCGTCTAAACCAAGTAGGTTTTGCCCACGGTGGAACGCTTCTCTAAATGCCCCTTTATCGAAGTATGATGTCTTCCACCTGCGAGGGCTTGGCCTTGACTTAACAGCCTCTCCCTCTACCCACTGCCTGCTGTTGTTGTAGTCGATACTGTAGTGAACCATCAGGTGATCGCTGTGAGTCGTTCACTCTCCAGTTCGAACTACTTGTTGGGCCAGGACTACAGAAAGTTATGTCAATAAACGACTCCGCACCGTTCCGATTAAGGATAGTTTTGGTGCCGACATAAGCCAGGTCGACATCTAGACGGGCTTGGTGGTCTAGTGGCTACCGCTTCTGATTCGTATGCAGAAGGTCATGGGTTCTATCCCTGGCCCGTCCCTTTTCATCCTACTTTGTATCTTTCTATCCACTTTATCTCTCTCTCTTTCTCTCTTTCTCTCTCTCTTTCTCTCTCTCTCTCTCTCTCTCTCTCTCTCTCTCTTCTCTATATATACAACTTATGTATATTCATATGTTCATAGCCATCGCTAGAACCAGAAACGAATTGGAAAAAAAGTCGTTTCCCTCCCTTCCAATTTCCACTCACAGCACAGTGTATATAACGCCTACAAGTTATGCAACCAAAGCGTGCTGTGCCGCTTGACCTTATTCACCTCATTCACCACACAATCTATCACCTTACGAACACTATAAATAACCCCCTATCCATGGATCGCATCACCGACCCAACGGTGACTCCCAGATCTCCCATCCTTTCCGTCTAACAAATACCCCAGTCCGTGCTGGATGTGGGGATGCAGAGGTGATCTCGGTCTTTAGTAGCAACAACCAGCACACTCTAACATTCCTTTCCCTTCTCAACTGACTATAAGGACGTGGCCGGCGCCGGTATTGATCCAAAATGTATGAGCTGCTAGAATTGCACTTTGAGAATAAGTGGAGTGTCCCAGCCCTTATTCATTTGGATCTCAGTGCAATTGGTACCAGCTCAGAACAATAACGGAGTAGCAACCATTGACATGTATAGTCAGATTTGATCGTTTTTGATGATGATCGTGATCGATATTAGCCAGGTCGACATCTAGTATGACCAGTGTCTCTAGCAGGATCTGACCACGCTGGTTCGTGAAACGGCTCCCGCATTCCATGGCCCAGACATTGAAGTCACTAGCTATTACCACCGGCCTTCGCCCTGTACGGCATACAGCCCAGCATCTGCGTGAACTGCTCGATCAGCCACCGCGGAGGCACATAACAGCTACAGACCAAAGTAACACACTTGTTATGGAAGAGTTAAGAAGAGTTGAATGCTACCGACGGAAGCTGGAAAGTACTTACAGGCTTATGTGCCTGCGAGTTGCGAGCGCATACCGTACCGTGTCACACGACGCTCTCTGTGTCATTACTGGTATGATGCCTATCAGCCTTCTTATCAGTGAGGACATGGAGTGCTTCGAAATGCGCGGCACAAGAGGCATACGCAGGACTGCCAGGATGGCCTCTATGGTCAAATAGCAGCGCGCGTGGGACAGTTCCACCGCAGACAGACGTTCTAGCTCGAACAAATTTATTCAAATTTTCTATGTAAATTTTCACTAGCGACACCTAGGCAACCGATTGCCACAGTTCAGTCGCGTGCAGTTGACAGTTTGAGAAACCACGTGCTTCCAGCCGCTTACTTACCACCCAATTCACCACCCACCGAAAAATAAAATCAAAACAAACACTGTCAAAATCATTCCTACATTTGCGTCACATTCACAAAGATTTTCCAATGCGAGTGAAGTTCATCCAAATGCAGTTTTATTCAAGCAAATCTATGTAAAATAAAAGTAATAATGTGTAAAATATTTTACAAGAGTCCTGCGCTAATTTGTGCAAAAGATTTTAGACATTAAATAAAAGCCATTTACTCTGCACAAATTATGTGGAAACATTATTAGCGTGCAACACGTGTGGTCTTTTCCCGCTATCCGGCTGGAAGACGACCGTTGTGACAGTTGTTGGTCGCAACGCACATGCGAGGCAGCGATTGAATATGAACGTCGGTAACGCCATCTGTTCGCTGATTGCCACTTGGCAATTTGTGGCGGCCATGTTTTTTACACAAGCTGCTGAGTCAAACTTGAACGTCTGTCTGCGGTTCCACCAAAGGAAGGTGGACCCATAGGTTGATACCGAGGGTAGATAGTTGGATTAATAGGCGCCATGGGGAACTTCAGACTCTAGTTTAATTTAAAAACACTTCACTAATACTTTACTTTTGCAAAAGAAAATAAAAAATGAATAACTCTTTTAAAGAAAAACTAGAAAGGACGAGCAAATTCCTTTTAATTCTACTACTGTGCTTATCTTCGGACAGATAGGCCTATTTCGTCTGTGACTTACAGACTTCTTCAGTGTCAAGTCGAGCACTTGACACTGAAGAAGTCTGTAAGTCACAGACGAAATAGGCCTATCTGTCCGAAGATAAGCACAGTAGTAGAATTAAAAGGAATTTGCTCGTCCTTTCTAGTTTTTCTTTAAAAGAGTTATTCATTTTTTATTTTCTTTTGCAAAAGTAAAGTATTAGTGAAGTGTTTTTAAATTAAACTAGAGTCTGAAGTAACAAGTTCTACTAAAAGCTCTAAAGTAATAGTAAAGTGCCATGGGGAAGTTACATTCCACCTGGCACAGGTCCTTACAGGTCATGGTTCCTTCCGACAGTATCTACACCGTTTCGGGCATGTGGATTCTCCCGAATGCCCAGTGCGCAATGGTTTAGAGGAAACGGCGGAACACGTTTTGTTCGTGTGCCCGCGTTTTCGCACAATGCGTGACCGCATGCTTGCCACATGCGGGGAGGACACAACTCCGGACAATTTGGTCCAGAGGATGTGTAGGGATGAGTTTGGCTGGAACGCCGTTTGAACGGCTATTACCCATATCGTCTGGGAGCTACAGAGGAGGTTGCGCGTGGACTCGGAGAATGGCTAGTCCAGATGCAGTACAAGAGGTGGTCCAGGGGTTCGAAGTCGGCTTCGTAGGTCATACCGGTGCCCTGCGGTCGAGATCGACCCTTACAGCGATTAAGTGGCCGCGGAGAGAAAGTCCCAGTAGCGGTGCTGTCGTGGCGTCGGTCTACTGGGTTGGATCCGAGCCCGTGGTTGGAAAGGGGTCCCCGGCAAGGGTCGGGGTAGGTGAGACCCTGCTGTCTGCAACCTACTGATGCATCTGATAGGGCCTGAAGGGTAGTGATACCCTTCCTTACGGACAGGTCAGATCGGGTTGCACGTGGGCATCAGTTCTTGATGTCCACTCAGCAGTAGGGCGCGGGCGGGGTTGACCCTGCCCGCCTTCCTTAGCTTAGCTTAGCTTAGCTTAGCTTAGCTTAGCTTAGACTGATTGCACACATCTATGGTTGCTATTCCGTGATTGACCCGAACCAATGACAGTTGCACAATGAATCAACTGAATAATTGACTGGGAGTGGTCAATATTCTCACTGTGCACGCTTCAGAGACTCTCTTTAACGGTACAATAACGGCGCCGGCCACGTCCTTGCAGTCAGATTGGAAGAGGGAAGGAATATTAGTAACAACCTTTGTTAAGTGAAGGCCCGCGTTTACCGCTGCGACTCCACCAAAGGCTGCAGGAAGGAGTGTTTGTTAGTGGGAAAGGTATCGTTGGGTCTGGATTCACTTTGATAAGTAATATGACCTTCGTGTCATGCTGGTTGCCGCGCTATTGTTTGCTTTACGCGGAAAACAAACAATCGCCCCCCGCGTCAGGTAGTCGCTTAATATTTACTGCGAACGACGTGACAAAATATGCAATCTAACACATTATTATTCACTTCACACGGAAAGCAAACAATCGATCACCCACGTCAGGTGGTCACTTAATATTTCGAATCGAACCGCGGAAGCTAGTCGCCAAATATTTAACTGCAAATGACACGACCGAACATGCAAGCTGACGCACTATTGTTCACTTCATATGAGAAGCAAATAACTGATCACCCACGTCAGGTGATAGTTCAGTGTTGCTACAAAAAACGCGACACAACGAAATGCTCATTTTCGAATTGAGTTGTCCAAAAAAAGTCTCACGAAACCTACTGCAAGCCTATCCATATACGTGAGAACAAAAGATGTTTACAAAGTTCTTACAGATAGATTAACACGGGAAATCTGAACACAAACCACAGGAATTTGGATTGGTCAATAGGGAAAAAGAAAAATCGAACGACCGAAGCAAAAGCACGCGACACCGGCATCCGGACGAAATCCCATTTACACACTCCATCTTTACTTCTTCATGGTTTGGTCAAAAACTTGAATCAGAAAACCACACGCACTATTGAGTCCTCCAATCATTTCAAATGTGATTCGCGAGTCTTTTTTTCTTTTCGGTATTCACAAACGCACTCGACATCACATAAATCTTTCGAATTCCAGCACAACTTTTCGTCTCCAAAACACGTTTTGTTTCCAGCGCACACAACAGTCCATATCTCAAGAATATTATTTAGTTCACTTTAACTCCTCTTTCCCGCAGGAGAATCTATCCGCTTTCTGATTGAATGCATCCCCAAAAGGACAACGGCACTAACCACAGCGAAATTATTGGTGAATTATATTTCACACCAGCCATTTCGTCGGCCGAATCACCCGCGGATACGAAGTAAAACTTGACAAGCATTTTCAAAACACATCCAACCGGACTTGACGGTCTATTTATGATGAACTAAAAAACTGTCACGATGGAAAACAACGTTTAAAGAAAACTGATCGGGAATCCTACTCAGCTATCTTACAACTCAAAGAGTGCATCCTAGAAAGTCACAAGAGAGCTGTCCAAGTAAATCAACTTGTTCGAGCAGAGACGTACCTTCGGGGTTGACCCTGCCCGCCTTCCGAGGACAAAGGGAGTGGTGAGGACCACTCGGGAAACTGGCTAAGCGCCAGCATGTTACCGTGATGGACTCTCCAAAGCGAGTCATCGATGTTCGTTGCTGCAGGCTACGCAGCTTACCTTGAGGGTGCAATGTGCACTAGCCCCTCTCTGAAGCAATACCTTCTTGGTGGTTCCGGAGAGACGTAGGGTTTGGCGACCATAGGAATGTGTTTAGTGGGTCGAGGAGAGAGTAGTCCTGGCTTCTACTATTGTAGTAGAAGACGGCCTCAGCCCCACACTATCCTAACCTTCCTGTTAGGGTGTCTGTTTGCAGATTATCCCCCTATGGTTTAGAAAAAAAAGAGTTAAGGCGGCACAGGTTTTTGTTGCGCAGAGGTCACTGTGAATTACTTCTAGCAAATAAGAATTTATTTGTTAGAAGTAAGTCACAGCGACTTCTGCGCGCCGCCATAACTCTATGATAAGTGTGTTACTTTGGTCTGTAGCTGCTATGCGCCTCCGCGGTGGGCGATCGAGCAGTTCACGCAGATGCTGGACTGTATGACGTACAGGGCGAAGGCCGGTGGTAATAGCGGGTGACTTCCATGTCTGGGTCGTGGAATGCGGAAGCCGTTTCACGAACCAGCGAGTCAAATCCCGTTTACCTTGACGACCACAAAGCCCTCTTACATAGTAGACACCAACTCCTGGACGGGGTATTTACCCGTCGTTCATATTACCGACATTTTTCTGGACCCATCCGCGACCCAGTTGCCGTTGCCGGTGAGTACTCGGTATGGGTCCGCGATAATGGCGATATCCGTCCCCCACTCAGAAACCGCCTGACAAAGCAGTTGCTGAGTTGCGTCACAGTGGTTCAGGCTCAGCAGCGTTACCTGCACTGTGATTTGTTCATTGCGACCTTCTTGAAGGACCTTGGACCACCCGTTTGATGCCGGATTTCCCGGTACAAATCAGACAAATGGGTGGACTCGTGCAGCCTTGTGCCTCATGGCCTTTGCAGTCCCATGACTTGTGTCCTGATTCCAGACACCTGAAACAAACTTCCGGTGGCTCGACGAATGTCAGATGACATACGAACCAGCCTACCTGGATCCTCCCTACTTTAACGGACTTTTTTACGTCCGCCACAGGTAGCTGAACCAAAACTACCTGTGTCCCTGCTGTCCTTTTCCGTAGCCTAACGACTGTGGTGGCCGGTGCACTGGCCACCTGTACGTCGCACTGTTGCCGCAGTGCCGTGGCGAGCTCTTCCATTTCGGTGACCTCGTCTTGGTTTTTCACCTTCAGAGTCGCCTCTTGTGTGAGAGCTCTCACCTCTACCCCCTCGCCAAGGACCTCTTCCATCAAACTATTAATTGTAGGCGGTGCCCTTGCGTTCCTTAACGCAGATTCAGCTCCAGGAGCTTCTCGCCCGTACGAGTACGTCTGACACAGATCCACGAGCTTGGGGTTGCTTCGCATCGTCTTCAAGACGTCCGAGTACTTAGACTATTAGGTCTTGATGACGAGCGCGTCGTCTTCCTCACGCTTGGCACCTACTCTTTTACGCCTTCTTGGTTTGGCGTCACTGATATCCTCGACCTGCAATTTCGTTCCGTTCTTCCTCTTCCGCTCGCCTTTTGTACAGGGGGGGGGGGGGGGGGTCCTCCCCTTGGTTCATACCCTGCTCTGTGGTTACTGAGGGCCTAACAATGGTCTAAACCCCCTGTTTCCTTCCGTCCGGGACGGGCGAGCCTTTTCAGACCCACCCTTTCCAGCTTTCCGGGACGCCTGACTGGGGTTCGACTTGACGCCCAGAACTGACGCTGTTTGAGCCGCACCTCCTTGGTGAACAGACGCTCGGGTCGTACCTCCTCAATCTAGCTGAAGTCAGAAGGACAGCAGTGTCCAGGTTGCACTACCAGCTAAGCACACAACTCTTATGAGCACCGTTGTCTTTGTCATCGATTGACCCGTGGAAGCATGAGGTTGGAATCTTGGTAGAAACTTATGAGGGTCAGAGCTATGTTAGACGCTCTCCTTATCGATTCACCGTTTTGCAGCCCATAATTTCTTATAGGTATGGCATTTTGCTTCCTCTACTAACTACTACTAACTACGCTACTGGTCTAGAGTAAATCAAGTTTCCTCTCAATTTCAATCTGTCAAAATATCAAAGGGTTCAAACCTGCTTTTTTTCTATCAAATTCGTTGAACCAGTACGCATGTCCAAATAACCCCAACTATGTAGATAACTACATTTTTATAACGCAAGAAAAAGAACCAGTCCATAAACCTATTGAAACAGCTTGGTCTTAACGGTGCATGCAATAAATCACTTCGGAACGGCTGCGCTACCAGTCGCTGCTCCAATGCCAGCCATCAGCAATGACTCCAACGACGATCACAAGTTTCCAGTCGGAAGAGGAAAATTAGGCAGCGAATAAGCTTTGTAATTCAGATAGAAATCTTTTTCCAAGTCGCTGATGATTTGTGTTGCGGAAATAATAACTTCCAGACAGCAGTAGGTTAGCGTTTCACTTTCGACGGCCTTGAACTAGAGCCGCACTTGGCGGCTAAGCCGGTCACTAACTTATACCGGTTAATTGCTGACTCAATGTGTCTGTCTATGTGGGGTTCGTCGCTTATCGCCTTCGGCGCAGAGCGTCGCGCGTTGAAATCCTTTGAATTTTTCGCAGATAAAGACTAAGTTATCTATGCATTTGTTTCTTGTTCCATTTGCAGATGACAGCCGAGGCCTCACCAAGACCAACTACAACGTTTTGAACTCGACGGCCAACCGCGTTGCGGCGGCCGCCATCGACGACATCGTAAATCGTCACAAATCGGAACCGAATCGCGACGGAGATTACATCATTGCCGTGTGTATGCAGCCCAGCGATCGGCTGGTGACGACTTTGCTGGCGATCTGGAAAGCCGGTGCCGCGTATCTCCCGCTGGATCCGACTTTCCCGCCGAACCGGATCGAGCACATCTTGAGCGAGGCACAGCCGGTGCTGGTCATTCATGAGGACTACGAAAATGTGGCGGTGTTCGGTGACACTCCTGCTGTTTCCTACAGCGATCTCAGGAAGAGGGCTGGCGATATGAGCAATGCGAACATTCTTCCACAGCAAATGCTCGGTGCGGGCATGAACGAGCTGGCTTTGGTGCTGTACACTTCGGGAAGCACAGGCGTTCCAAAAGGTAAGGATAATAGTAAGGATTTTGTGGAATTCGTGGCCGTGCGGTTAGGGGCGTCATCGTCTGGCCGTTTCGTAAGCCTCGGATTGTGGATTCGATTCCCGCTCCAGTCGGTGAAACTTTTCGTCAAAACGAAGGATTTTCCACTATACCATTGGCTGTTTCGTGTATTGTCCGTTGTCTCATGTTAGTGATCGTTCAGTCTGTGCAACCTCTGCTGGCTGAAGACGGTGTAGTGTTTTTTTTAATATAGTATTGCATTTGCTTCAAATCAAGATTCGATTTGCACATACACCCAAACCTTCATTTAGGTAATGAGTCGGGACTGCCTAAATAGAATTATCACTTAAATGGATTCAGTTTTACCTACTTAATTGGATTTGAAGATTGCAAAGAAATATAATATTGGCAAGTAGCCTGGAGATTTAAAGAGGGTCATGCGAAGTCTCAGAGGGCTTTCAAAGGAGTTTCAAGAGCCCCCCAAAAACGCCCCTGAAGCCTCCATGCAACGCCTCTGATCCTCCCGATCAGAGGCGTTGCATGGGGGCTTCAGTGGCGTTTTCGGGAGGTTTTGAAGGATCTCAGGTGCGTTACATGGGGTCAGTGAGGGTTTTAGGGGGATTTCGAAGGCATTTCAGAAAGCTTCAGAGGATTTTGAGCACGTTTCAAAGGCATTACGCAGGCATTACGTACGTGTTTTCGGGGGTTTTGGACATCGACTCTGACCACTACCTGGTGATCAGTACAATTTGGTCTTTGATCAGTAGGTCGTCTCCAGAGACACGTTCTCCTCCATTTGGGAAATTTGTGCCATTAACTTACCTAGTGATGGTCAAACTGCTCCTTAAACTATCCGTCATTAACAATGTACGGTACCGGCGACCGCCACGGTACAACCTAGAGCGACTGAAGCAACCGAATGTTGCCTAAGCATACGCGCTGAAACTCGAAGCAGTGTTGACAAACGAGGACGAGCTCGAGAGAGGCACTCTCTCACGAAAGTTCTATCAGAAGCTCAACACATCCCGCAACGGCTTCGTGCCGCGACCCGCGAGCCGAAATATACAGGGATAAGGACGGGATCCTACTGACGGACGGATGTGAGGTGATCGGAAAGTGAAAGCAGCACTTCGAGGAGCATCTGAATGGTGTGAAGAGCGCAAACATGGAGGTTCAGCCGACTGATATTTCGAATCAGGAAGACCGAACTGCTACCGGAGAAGTGGAATGAAAGAGTCAATTGCTCCATCTACAAGAAAGATGACAAGTTGGAGTATGATAACATCCGAGCGATCACAGTCCCAAAACAGCACCTGTTAATAGACTTCAAGGCGGCGTACGACAGTATCGATCTCACAGAGCCATAGTAAATTATGGACGAAAACGGCTTCTCCGGGAAGCTCACTGATGGACGGAGTAAAAAACTGCGTAAGGAATACGTATGATCTGTCTGGTTTGTTCGAAGCTCGCTAGGGATTACGCAAAGAGACAATTAGCAAGGACCTCAAGCAGGCCCTTATGAGACTTCGTAAGTGAAGTGTTTCTTCCAGTTACTTCCGGAAACTTCCAGAAATAAAACTTGCGAAAAGTAGAGCTAATTATAATACGTTTATTCTAGCTGACAGTTACACTTCGAATGAAATAATTTTCTCAAGCACCGCAGTCAATGATTGCTGCGATTGCTAGGATTGAACATCTCCCCCCTTAAGTCATCCAGTAGGGCTCGAATCTTGCTGGTAAACGGGTCTGCCGCCGCTCCCTTGCCGGAACCGGAATTGGTACTGGATCTGGTTGAGGCGGTTCTTCATCGTCATCTTCGGAAAAATATTCTGACTCGTCTGTTCCTATTTCCAGGTTGCGCTGATCCAGTTCGGCGGGTGCCGGATTCGAAACTGCTTGAGATGCCACATCTAATCCAAAGCCGTCGAAGAATATCGATAGTGGGCTTGAACTTTGACTCGGAACAGGATCTGGAGCAGAGTCAACCGCACGGTGCTTGAGCTGGTTTGTGTGCGAGCGGATGAGCCTCTGACGATCCTCCAGGAAAACGTTGTACGTAACATTGCCGATACGCTCGATGACCGTGGCGGCTTGCCACTGCCAGGAATTCGCTTGATGGACTTGAGCATATACGGGATCGCCGGGGGCAAACTGCCTCGAAACTGCTCCGTGCTTTCTGTTGAAACGCTCGTTCTGCTTTCTGGCCTTCGGTTGTAGTTCTGGTGCGGAATGCTTGGGCGGTAGTAACAGCGTCGAAACTGTACGAATCGGTCGTCCGAACATCACCTCTGCAGGAGACTTTTCACCGAGGTCGGCCGTTGGAGTTGACCGGTAAACTTGCAAAAATGTCTGCAGCGCTTCCTCCAGTGTGTTTCCTCCCGATCGAATTTTCCGAAGAGTCCGCTTCAGCGTGTCCACGAACCGTTCTGCTAGCCCATTGGATTGTGGATGGAATGGTGCAGTGCGGACGTGGCGGATGCCATGCTGTTCACAGAACGTCTTGAATTCGTGACTGGTGAACTGAGTACCATTGTCGGATACTATGGTTTCCGGTACTCCGAACGTTGCGAACGATTGAGAGAGTAGCTTCGTTGTTGTCTTCGTCGTGGTAGTTTTCGTTGCGTACACTTCAGGCCATTTGGTGTACGGGTCCATCACCACCAGGAAAAATACACCATCCACAGGTCCGGCGTAATCCACATGGATGCGGGACCACGGCTTGTCTGGAATGGGCCATGATTCAAGCGTTGTTTTGATGGGTGCCTTTCCCGCAGTGCAGCATGGAGTGCACCGCCGAACGTAATCCTCGATGTCGTTGTCGATCCCCGGCCAGTAGACGAAACTGCGGGCAATCGACTTCATGCGTACCATGCCGGGATGTCCACGATGAAATTGCTTCAGAACTTGCCTTCGAAATTTGCTTGGGACGACAACCCTGTCGTGGAACAATATACACCCGTCGACGTGGGTGAGGGATTCCCGCCTGTTGAAGTACGGACGAACATCGGGGTTTGTGATTGACCGTGCATCGTTTGGCCAACCGTCACGGATGAACTTCAACACCGTTTGTAGAGCTTCATCTGCCTTCGTCTCATCCTGAATGGCTTTGAAAGAGACTGGTACCTGGTCGATAGTGTCGTGGATAATGCTTACCATATCTTCTTCCAGGGAAATCGCTGCTACGACGTAGTCCTCCTCGGGTTGCCTGGAACGGTCGATCAACCTGGACAGCATGTCGGCGCACCCGAAGTCGTTGGTGGACACGTGGCGGATGTCGAAATCGTAGTTGAGGAGCATTAACGCCCACCGTTGAAGGCGATTTGCGGTGTGCAATGGAATACCCTTCTTCGAACCAAAGATGGATAACAGTGGCTTGTGGTCCGTCAGAAGAGTGAATCGGCGTCCTAGGAGGTACTTGTGGAACTTCGTTACACCGTAGGTGAGTGCCAGTGCTTCTTTTTCCGGCTGCCCGTAACCTTGTTCCGCCGGAGTGAGGGATCTTGATACGTGCTGGATTGCCTTCAGATGTCCGTTGGGGAATTCGTGGAAGATTACTGCGCCGATGCCCGTGCTTGAAGCGTCCGCTGCTACGATGATTGGTAACTTCGGATCATAATGCGTCAGCAACATATCGGACTGCAAAATCTGCTTGAATCGCTCGAAAGACCGTTGGCAATCGGAATTCCACTGCCACTTCGCATCCTTCTTGAGTAGCTTGTCGAGAGGATGACGAATCTCATGCATGTTGCGAACAAATCGGCCGTAGAAGTTAACGGCTCCCAGGAATGATCGCAGTTCGGAAACGTTGGTTGGTGCCGGAATGGAGGCGATGGCTTGGAGCTTCTCCGGATCCGGGCGAATGCCGTTGCAGTCCACGATGTGCCCCAAGTAGCCTAGTTCGGTTTGGAAAAACCGGCATTTCTCCAGCTTGACGTGGAATCCATATTCCTCCAGACGTTGCAGTAGCATGTCCAGAGACGCCTTGTGTGCTTCCCAAGTTGGTCCGAATATGATGGCATCATCGAGAAACGTTCGAACACCAGGGATGTCAGCGATCATGCCGTCGACCAGTCGTTGAAACGCTCCAGGTGCTGACTTCACACCAGGAGCTAGGCGGTTGAACTGGAACAGACCTCGGTGCGTATTGATGGTGAGAAGTTTCTTCGATTCTTCGTCGACTTCCACCTGGAGATACGCGTCGGAGAGGTCGATGACGCTGAACACCACACTTCCGTTGAGTTGGGCAAAGATTTCCTCCGGGGTGGGTAGAGGATAGTGGTTGCTCTCCAGCGCTTCGTTGAGTCCCGTGGAATAGTCCGCACAGATGCGAACTTTACCGTTAGGCTTCCGTACTGCCACGATCGGTGCGGCCCACTCCGAGAAATCGATCGGCGTGATGATTCCCAAAGTTTGCAGACGGGTTAGTTCTGCATCCACCAGTGGAACCGTGTTGAAAGGGACCGGTCGCTTCGAACAGAAAACGGGTTTGGCATTAGGCTTTAGAAATAACTTTACCTTTGTTTTCTTGCAGTGGCCCAACGAGCTGTCGAAAACCGCCTGATGGTCGGCTTGAAGCTGAGCTGTGACTTCGTCGAAACATGGTCCGGGCGCCGCTGCAACTTGACTGCAGAGCGAGTCGAAAGGACTGACCACAGGTTGAATGCCTCGATCCAATCGATGCCCAGAACGTTGAGGTCAGGTGATGACGTCACGAAACACTGGCCACGCTTGACCATGCCGTTGAGGGTGACTTCACAATTGAATTCGCCGATGAGAGCGAGTTGTCCACCGGATGCGTTGGATGCTTCAATCGATGACGGAGTTAGCTTCGGTCGTCCCAGATGTTGCCACGTTGCCTTGGAAATGACGGTGATATCGCTTGCGGAATCCAGCTGTAGCGGAATAGTGACGTTGTTGATGGTGATGGTCACGTACTTGCGCCGCCGGGTAGTGTTTGCGATGTGGTTCACGAAAATTCCTTTGGCTTGAGATCTGGAACCGGGCTTCTTCTTCTTCTGGTACTGCTTCTTCTCACGGGGTGGAGTTGAAGAGTCGCTTGAAGACTTTTTCACGCAGCCACAGTAGCCTTCCTTGTGGCCGACGCGATTACATACCTTGCACAGGTGGTCCGAGAATGAGCAGTCACGCACGTAGTGCATTTGACCACACTGCCAGCAGGGAGTACGAGGGCTTGACTTGCTTTCCGTTCTCGGTGGACGATTTCCAGGTTTCTTCTCCGAAACGCTGTGGACCGATTGCTTCGAACTTGATGGATGTTCGATCATCGTGGTGTCCGACTTGAGGTTGACGAGCCGCTGGAACTCATCGATCAGAGTCTGGATCGTCACTGGCGCTTCTGCCGTTTCACCTTCGATGCGGGAAAGTAGCCTTGCTCGGATGTCCGCGTAGCGTGGTGCCTTGAGTCCGCACACGAAAATCAAGCACTTGAATTGGTCGATCTTCAGGTCTTGAAACTCGAACTCTTCACACGCCCTGTTGACTTTGCCACCATAGCTGATGATGTCGTCCGTCTCGGATTTGACCAGCTGCAAACACTGGTATCGCTTGTTGAAGACGGAGGTTTGCTTACCGAAGATTTTCGTCAGCGTCTTGACGGTGTCGGCGAACGAAACGTCCCTCGGTAGCTTCGGAAGGATATAGTTGACGTAGCGACTGTGGGAGGCCGTGTCCAACTTCCGGAGCAGAAGCCGAACTTTGGCTGCATCGTCCAGACTTCGCGCGTCGCTCTCGAACAGATCCGCGTAACGGGCAAACCATTTTTCAAAAGTGGTGCCGTTTTCCGGATCGAAACTGAACTCGCTGATGTTGGTCGACAGTGACTCCAGTACCTGCTCGGGGTTGGTTGCTTGAGGAACGGCCAACCGCTGGAGTAGCCGGGTCATCTGCAGAATCGCTGCTTGGAGTTCTTCGTTCGTTGCCATCCTTCTTCCGGGTTCAATTCTGGAGCTCTTGAAAATCCAGAACTTTCCTCGTCGCCAGCTGAAGTGTTTCTTCCAGTTACTTCCGGAAACTTCCAGAAATAAAACTTGCGAAAAGTAGAGCTAATTATAATACGTTTATTCTAGCTGACAGTTACACTTCGAATGAAATAATTTTCTCAAGCACCGCAGTCAATGATTGCTGCGATTGCTAGGATTGAACAGTAAGTAAATGATGGCGGCCAGGCAGGACCATGAGAAACTCGTGGCAACTGTGGCAGAACCCGTAAAGTTGAAGGTTCCGAAATCTCTACCCAGATAGAAGCGGTTGCTTTTGACAAGCATTCAAGTCAGGACAAGTGAGGAGCTACCAGGCGGCACGCGCAAGGCTAGGCGGTTTTTAACCCCGAAAGACGGCAGTAATGCCGGTAAGTCGGACCTCCAGCCAGGCGTCCCGAAAAGGTGGGAAGGATGGGCCAGAAAACACCGACCCATCTCGGTCGACAAGGGGTGCAGGTTCTCAGCAACCACAAGTTAGGGCGGGTCAAGGAGAGTATTGTGCAGCGGAAGAAGAGAAAAAAGAAAGCAAAGAATGAGCAGGAGCTTAGGGACACTAAACCTAAGAAACGGAGAAGGGTAGGTGCCAAGCGCGAGAAGGGTGACGCGCTTGTCATCAAGACTAAAGAAGCAAGTTCTCGAAAGTCTTGAAGGCGGTGAGGAGCGACGCCAAGCTCGTAGATATGGGAGATAATGTGCGCAGTATTAGACGTACTCGTATAGATGAAATGAAGCGCGTAAGAGCACTGCCTACAAAAGTCTGGTGGGATAGGTCCTTGGCGAGGGTGTCAATGTGAGGACTCTTACAGCGGAGGAGTCCCTGAAGGTGAAAATTTTAGACTGACGCGGAAGAGCTCATCACGGCACTGCGGTAACAGTGCGAGGTGCAGGTGGCCACCGCAACCGTTCGGCTACGGAAGGGCTTGGCAAGGACACAGTCCTTTAAAGCAAGGAAACTTAAGGTGGGTTGGTCAGTATGCCAACTGACCTTGTGCGAGCCACCGGAATTTTGCTTCAGATGTCTGGAACCAAGACACAAGTCATGGGACTGTACAGGCCCTTGCAGGAGCAAGCTGTGCAGGCGATACGGTAACGAATATGAACGACGGGTCACGGAGTTGATGTCTACTACGATGGCTACGAGGTCTACGGGGTCTACATCTGTAGCTGTTATGCATGCGCCTCCGCGGTGGTTGAACGGGAAAGGGAAGTACTCCGCCGTGAGCGAAACCTACTCGGTTTAAGAGGTGACGATCTGGTAGCGGTGCTCTAGCGTGCGTGCGATGCGACCATGTCTAGGCAAATCCACCCTAGAAATGGTAGGCCACCGGCTTACCGATGGATTCAAGTGATTTCGCGCCGGCGCCGCGTCTGCCTATGGGCTAGGCGGCGGATGCAGCGAGAACGAACTGAGGAACAACAAAACGAACGGCCAGCGGGCGGTGTTCACTGCTGCTTAAGTCGTGCTGAAGACCGAGATAAGGGCAAGCAAAAAGGCCTGCTTTTTGGGTCTCTGTCAGAGTGGCAATGCGAATCCGTGGGGTGAAGACTAAAGGGTCGTGATGGTCAAGACGAGAGGTGTAATGGCTCCTACAGAACCATCTCCAGAGAATGTGGAGGGGATCATCGAGGGGCTTTTTTCGCACCATGATCCGAGTCCTTGGCCTCCTTTCGTAGGACAGCCGGGGACTGGGACTGACGATGAGGAGAGGTGATTTTGTGGCTATATCGGTCTCTTTCTACTCATAGTATAAGGGAGTAGAGATCAAAGTGGATAATGAAATGATAGATATGATAGAATTCGCTAGGTAGCGAACAAGTGGGAAAATTTTTAGAAGGTGAAATTAGGCAAGTAGGCCATGTATTGAACGAATACATCGAATGCGTGAAACTTCTGCCGTGCGACCTGTGCTTTTAAACAGATCGGCTTGGTTGGTAGTTCATACCACCTTACCAAGACTGGCAAAAGTTTCAGGCACCTGACTGCCTATGTATTGTCCTGTTTTCATCACAAATTCTATCGATCGGGTAGCTTTTTCGGAATTCGCACTCCGTTCATACTCATACTCATACTCATGCCAGTCTTGGTAAGGTGGTATGAACTACCAACCAAGCCGATCTGTTTAAGAGCACAGGTCGCACGGCAGAAGTTTCACGCATTCGATGTATTCGTTCAATACATGGCCTACTTGCCTAATTTCACCTTCTAAAAATTTTCAGCAAGGTTCTTGGAAGTACTTGGTAGTGTCGCCTCGTCACTAAGGTATGGTTACGCGGTTTGGGTTACGGCGGCGCCACATACCGACAGCTTCCGTCGTAAGTGGTGCCTATTGACATCCTTACCGAGGAGGATATAGAGTGCTTCGAAACGCGAGGCACAAGAAGTATACGTAGGACCGCCAAGTTGACCTCTACGGCCAAATGGCAGAGTACGTGGGACAGGTAGAAGATGGACACACAGGTTGACTCCGAGGATAGATAGTTGGGCCATTTTGGATCAGCAGGCGCCATTTGGGACACTTGACTGAGATCCTATCGGGCCATCGTTGCTTTACGATTCTGTCTCTACTAGACAGAAATGTCTTGCCATTTTGCTGCCAGAAAGAGAAAACGTAACAGAAATGATCAACACCGCTGCCATCCATGCGAACGGCAAGAGAACATTTCTGTCACTGTCATGACACATCTGTCCAGAAAAAAAGGCAAGACATTTCTGCCTAGTGGACACGTCGGGTTAGACAATATCTCCACCGATTCGGTCATATGGGTTCTACCGAATGTCCGGTTTGTGAAGGTTTAGAGGAAACGACGGAACGCTTTTTGTTCGAGCGTCCGCGTTTTCGCACAATGCGTGACCACATGCTTGCCATATGGAGTGGGGAACGACTCCGGACAATCTTGTCCTCAGTATGTGTATGAAGACGAGCTTGGCTGGAATGCCGATTCTCGGCTATCGCCTAAATCGTCTCGTACCTACAGAGGAGGTGACACGTGGACAAGAAGAGTGGCTAGTGCAGGTGCCAAGAGTCAGTTACGCAAGTCATATCGATGCCCTGCGGTTGAACTCGACTAATCTATCGAACAAGTGGTCGCATGGAGAACATTCTGGTAACCTCGCTGCCGTGGCGTCGATGTACTGGGATGCAAGAAGGACAAATCAGTATACATCAGTTCTTGATACTCATTGCTATACAGTTGGAAGCAGGCTTGGACAAAGGGAAGGGTAAGGCCACCCTGGAATCTGGCAATGTAACAGCGCATTACCTTGATATCCTCCTAAAAGAGCTTGTCATGATGTTCGTTGCTGAAACAATGCTTTCTAGGTGGTCCCGGAGAGACATTGGGCTAAAGTGCCCCACACAATGCATACGTTTGCGTGTGCGTGACAGTAGTTTGACACATTTTCCATGGGAAAACTGTCAAAAAAACGCAAACCTCGACGGAACGGACGCTATGTGTTCCAGACTTAAGCGGCAATGGATCGGAGAATGTAATCCAACCTCCTTTGTTTCTATTGCCAATCCATGAGTATATACGAACTTCTCGGAGTCCGAAGATTTTTTCATCGCTTCGATAGATGAAAATTTAATGAACATCAAACCACAGACAAACAGACGAAACACTGACAAAATTTCCATCGATCACGCTTTTAACGATCATTTCAAATCTTTATAGTTCTGACTTACACAACCAGAGGCGCACATATCGTTTTTCTTTGTATTTGACATTTCTTATTGGCGGCTTCTGTTGACGTTATTGCAAAACACAGTGTAAGTGTGTCGTGCAACATGTTTACCAGGTGATGGTTGTGTAACTGGGCGATGAGTTGCACGAAAAATGATGTAGGTGTTACGTCTGATTGTCTGTGAGCAAAAGATCCTTGGCCGTTTAAATTTGTTTCAATTATTAAGTAAAGGCGAACCATAAAAACACATTAAACTTGATTTGAAGAACAAACAAATGTCGCCAAAAACATTCTAAGACTCCCGGAGATTGATTGATTTTCTACGTTGAATGCGCCACATCTAACATGTGTTGCACTCAAGGTTGCACTTCGGAATAAACTTGCACATTTTTATTACCCACATACAAATACTTAGATTACGATTACACTAACCATTACCCACCGTTGAACAACAGCTTAATAAATCGTTAACTCTTGCCCCAACAGGTGTCCGATTGAATCACGCTACCATTCTCAACCGCCTCCAGTGGCAATGGAACAGATTCCCCTATTTGGAAACGGAAAAGGTTGGTGTATTCAAAACAGCGCTAACCTTTGTCGATTCCGTCACGGAGATCTGGGGTCCCTTGTTGAATGGGATGGCCATCGTGATCGTGCCCAAGAAGATCACCAACAATCCGGAGAGGCTCGTTGAACTGCTCGAGGAGTACAAAATCGAACGACTGGTTCTGGTGCCGACCCTGCTGCGATCCCTGCTTCTGTATCTACCGCTTCAGAAGAAGCAGCTTTTGTACAACCTTCGCATCTGGGTATGCTCCGGCGAGCCTCTACAACTGTCGCTGGCAAAGGAATTCTTCGACTACTTCGAAGAGGGGGTTCATCAGCTCTGCAACTTCTATGGATCAACCGAAGTTATGGGTGACGTTACGTATTTCGTTTGCGAATCCAAAAAGCAGCTCAGCAATTACGAGAAAGTTCCTATTGGCTATCCATTGGATAATACTGTGATATACATCCTGAATCCAGAACTTCAACCCGTCAAACCTGGAGATATTGGAGAACTGTTCGTTGCTGGGTTGAACCTGGCTCAGGGATACGTCAACGGTCGTGACCCTCATCGATTCATCGACAATCCACTGGCCGTTGACCCTATCTACTCGAGACTCTACCGCACGGGAGACTTCGCATCAGCCACCAAAGGATGCGTCTACTACGAGGGTCGCACGGATTCCCAAATCAAGATCCGTGGTCACCGGGTGGACCTATCCGAAGTGGAAAAGAACCTCCTGTCGCTCTCTGGGGTAGATAAAGGTATTGTGCTGTGCTATCACGCTGGTGAAATCGACCAAGCTCTGCTCGGTTTCATCACGGTGGAGAAGGATTCTGCGTTACAAACCGGAATGCAGATCGAAGGTGCGCTGGAGAGCAAGCTTCCACACTACATGATCCCTCAGGTCATCATTTTGGACAACATACCGCTGTTGGTAAATGGGAAAATTGATCGACAGACTCTCCTGAAGATGTATGAGAACACAAACAACAATGGTAACCTGGATAAAATAACCGTACTTTCCACGTCAAACTAACATATCAATCTTTACAGATGACGCAACTATCGAGATCGAGTACGATTACACAGGCGTTCCGGAAAATAAAATGGAAATGGCCAAGGATCTGTTCACCACAGTGGGCCAGGTTATTGGACGCTCTACGCGTAGCAAGATCTCACTGCAAAGCAACTTCTACGAATTGGGGGGAAATTCGTTGAACTCTATCATCACCGTCACCCAACTCTGCCAGAAAGGTCACGCAATAAGTATTACTAGCTTCATTGGAGCAGAGAATCTGGCGGAAATTTTGGACAAAATGTACAGCAACCAGGAGCACATTTCGGAGCATGAACAAACTGCAGGGATTAGCCAAGAGTTTGAATTTGAATACAAGATGAAGCTTTCGGCCCATCCTCTGGCGGACGAACACAAAGAAGACGCCATCAAGTATTATTCATTTAGGCGAATGCGATCTTGGAATAACTAATTTGATTTTCTCAATTGCAGCATTTTGACGTACAGTTTCTACGAAAAAGCTGATTTGGAGCGATGGATCAAACCACTGATCCGAGAGCAAGACTATCGGGACATTCTGGAGGTCATTTGGGATGTACTGATCGAGAAACAGCTCAGCTTCATGATCAAGGATGAAACCGGAAAGTCGGTTGGTGTTTCTCTGAACTTCGACGCCCACGACGAGCCGGAGGTAGAGGTGAACAACAATCTGGTGATCATCTTCGAGTTCTTGGAATACGTGGAGAAGCCAATTCGGTAAGTTCTGACAGCAACTTAGATAGATACACAACTGATCAACGCTTAATTTGAACACCGTAGGGAAGAAAAGTTACCCCAGGGTAAGAATCAAATTCTACACTCGTTCATGATGGGTACCTGTGCAGAGCTAAACGCTCAGGAAAACATCGAGGCTATGCACTTCATGGAGAGCGAAGTGCTCAAGATCGCCATCCGGCGGAAGTTCGCTGGTATTCTAACGACCAACACCAGCCCGCTAACCCAGCAGCTCGGATCTAATGTGTATGGGTACGAAACCATGCTGGACTTCAAGATCAATCAGTATGTCTACAGGGACGGTAACCGACCTTTCGGCAAAGCCGGGGATGACCAGCGGGTGATCGTGCACTGGAAGGACATCCGGAAAGAGCACTGAGTGTGTTTTCCCAAAGATAGAGAAAGGGCTATTGGCATAATTAGTAGTGTTCTAGGTACCGTATTTATCGCTGCAATAATGATCTAGTTTAATGGCTACACGATAGGCTAAGAAACCTTCCAACAGTATGTCGAAATGTAACCAATCATAGAGATATTGATAGCAAATGTAATGTATAAGGAAGTGCACTGATCGTGCTGCAAGAATCTTTACGAATTAGTTGTAGCACTGAGTGTATAAGTGATATTTTAACAATTAGGATGATCGTACAAACCAGGTGGGCTTAGACGTGTGAAAAAAAAAACAAATAAAAGAGGATCTTAGTTTTGTAAGTTATTTGTTTCTGAATTTTGAGGAAACTACTATTTATGACAATAAATCGTATTATCGAATTACTCGTAAAATTGCGAATATCTTTGTAACGCAATATCCGAATGTTCCCAGATTTTATACTTGAGATGGACAAATCGATAAACCGTGCTAAAAATCGGTTTTGAAACTTTTGCCATAAACTATGCATCAAGTGTTGCCAGTGGCTTTTGAATACAGATAATAGACCAAGACCATGAGATCGCTTATGTTTTACCTACCTTGATACCTTATTGGCTACAGCGCCGAGCGTATAGTAGAGCACCATCTTCATTTGTATTGAAAGATGTTCGTCCAGTTTCCTCGAACGTTTAGGGTCCCAAGGTTTTCTTCACGTTCCGCACGTTGGCGGCCTATGCTGAATATTGTTTTCATTATTATTTCTTTTGACATTCGCATCACGTATCTAGTCCACTGGAGACTGCCGTGTTTTATTCGTTTGCTTCTTTGTATACTTGATACAACTCGTGATTCGTGTGTCTGCGCCACATACCATTTCCTAGTTTCCCATCTAGAATTGATAGCAACAATTTGCACTCAAAATCTTTGAAAGCTTTTCGGACCTCAGCTGGTTACGCAATCTGTAAAAGGTCCATTTATTTCTACTTCACGAGAAACGTTATTGTCACGTGTTACAAGTCTTCCAAGATAAATAAAATTCTTCAACAACTTTCACCCACTTTCAATCACTTCTACAGCACTAACATCACTGCCTCTGTCTTTACCCGCAATCATATACATCGTCTTGGTCGAGTTTATTGTCCTACGATCGATGCCGATGAGATGAATATCGTCCGCAAAGCCGAGGAGCATATGAAACTGTGTGACGGACCTCCTGATCGCTACTTCGAGTGCAATGTCTAACAGTATATTGTATTAGCGCATATGCCCAAAAGTACACGCGGCCTATCCCCGAGGAAAGGAACATACACGTTTTTGCACTCCTTTTACTTCATTCTTATAGGAGATAACCACTTTTTAGACAACTAATTTTTGAACTGTCATATCTCCGAAACCAGTGAACCGAATTGAATGAAATTTTTAGTGTTTATCAACAATATATTGATACTTGATACGACGCTATAAAATGTAATATTTTCTCATGATGAATATAGTTATGCCGGTTTGATATTTTCGGGTGAAAATATACACTGAGGATACTGTTCGTATGTTTTTCATAGTTAACATCTTATGAATCAGTTATTTTTATATTTTTCATCATTTCATAGTTCTCGTATGCTTTTCATACATTAAAAAGCGAAATCCATACGACTTGTCGTATGAAAAATCTCATAAGAAGCATCGTATAGAAATCATAAGATGTGTTATGAAACACCATTGCTAAAAAACAACAAAACCTTTTATTGGGTTCTAACCACTTCAACTTCCGAAGCGTCGATGGGCGAATGAGTAAAGCACGCACTCGCCAACATTGACGTTCCTGGTTCGATTCCAGGTTGCGATTTTTTTTTAATTTGTGCAAAATATTTCATAAAAATATGTATGATAGTCATAAGACATAGTTTTAGTTTTTATATGTTATCGGTATGATTTTCATACGTGAGTGTTATGAAATTTATACAGTAACAGTATTTATTGTCATACTGTTACTGTATAAATTTCATAACACTCACGTATGAAAATCATATCGATAACATATAAAAACTAAAAGTTGGCGCTTTGAATCCAAAATCATATATAAAACTATAGTTCGTAACTATGATTTTCGCAAGAAATTCTTGTGGCAAAAAATCATAGTTGATTCGTATGATTTTCGGAGTTGCAATATCCTCAGTGAGAGGAAAATAAGTCAAATTTACAATATCATACAAAAATTACTAAATGTGTTATTCTTTCAATCCAAATAGGCTCTAACATACCTTATCAGAGATATCTTGAGAACAGAAGCGGAAAGTCTTTGGATCTCAACACTAAAATTAAATGACATTGATGTAAAAAAATACATTTTTCAAGAAAGATCCAAAAAGTTTCAATCCATGATAACTTTTTTCAACGTTCAAAAAGTACTTATGTTTTAATGACATGAGAAGCATCAATGTAATTGTTGATAAACGTTCAAAAATACATTAAATTCCAATCACTGGTTTCCGAGATATGACAATTCAAAAATAACGGCATTTCGGGCTCGTTTGGAAGTTGACCATCAATGTCAACTTCTTTTCCCGATCAGCCTAGATAGCTGTGTAGTGTCGGTAGCGGTTGTCTCAATTGGCTAAGAATAACACTACGGATCGCCTGATCCAGTGGTAACAATCCACTAAACAGGTGACCCCTAATGCATGGTGTTATGCGGCTTTATGCTTACCGTGCCAAGGAATGAATGGTTAGAGGGGTCTAATAAAAACCTAACTACAAACGGAGCCTGTGGAGTACCAGGGCGCCCTCCACAGTATTCTGCCCTTACTGCGCTAACCGGAGCAATGGTGCAGTTGACCTTGTGTTTCTCCGAGATAATCTGCTATCCTTCGTAAGCCTAAACTGCGAGGCTCAATAAGGGTGGGATTATTAGTATGTTGTTTATTAGCTTTAATTATAACCTATATGGCTCTTCGCATTATGCGTTCTTCACAGTGTCCTCTGTGTACCTTCGTCTCTGGCGCTCTTCAATCGATACCGAATTGGTTTTATCGCTGCTCTTTTTCCTTGTGTTGTGATTGTAAGAGTTCGATCATGCCTAGTTTGGGTAGTGGCTATGGTTATGACAGCTCAGGTCAATCTTCAGCATAAAAGAACAGCATTGGTCCAAGAACCTTACTTTCGTAGGGAGGATTTCTATGTAGATGTAATGTTTTAATTAACACCAATATGGTTCCGCATTTTGCGTTTGACCCGATGTTTGCTACTTTCAGTAAAATTAAAATGACAATCTTGCGTGTCATGCCTCGAGCCCCAAAATGTTTTGATAAAACTACTTGTTTGCAGCCTTGCCATTCTCAAATATTGGTGGGATTATACTGTCAAGTTTATTCCGTAAATGGATAATGTCTTCGTATGAAGATTAAACCTATCAAATTGACCTCTTTCTTCTGAAATGATTAGAACGCTTTGCCGAGCTTCACACCCGTGATGTTTTTTTAGCAAACATGCCTCTCCATGGGAACCAACATGCTTACCAAAATGGAAAGTCCACTGTGATGTGTTTACACAATGTTGTTTACGATATCGGAAATGCATTCATTCAAAAATAATTTTGTTTGGTTGTTTTCTCGGATTTCCAGGATACTTTTGAACACGTACCTTTCGATTCCATATTGGATGCCGCATGGATTGTCCTATTTATCTTTCAATGATTTCCAATTGGATTTTCCAAATGCTCAAAAACCAACATCTCTTCTCTGCATTGCGTCTAGCAGCGATTAGGAAATTGAGTGTTTGTGGATGCTCCCATGCGGGAGTTTTGCCATGACTTTTGAGGAATCTCGTAGCAGAAACGCAATTGAGATAACTCAATGTGGTTTTCCTACTTATGATTTTGTCCATCACAAGCCCCAACAGGCTGCTTCATTTGTATATCTTAGCTGAGAATCCGACTGTGGAACTTTGAATCATTTGATATGTAACTACCCAGTTTTTACGCAACTGCGTTTCCGAGTACTCGGTAAACACTTGATTAAGTGAAACTGACCTAAGAAGCCTGAATCTTCAGGATGTTTTGTTGTTCTGAGCCCGTTGTGGCAAGTAGCTATAGGCTTACTTTACGTTTTATGCTTTTTTTACAGTGCCCTTTTCAGGGCGCTGCTTGAACCCGTTGTGGTACGCTTATGCGATTATGTCGACCCTATTCCCTTACCTTCCCTTTCCCTATCCCATCCCATCCCTTATTCCTCCCTTTGCTCTCCCTCAGGTAAATGATGAATAGGCTCGTATTCATGGCGATGGCACAAATTTCCCAAATGGAGGAGAACGTGCCTCTTGAACCGACCTACTGATACCTGATACCTGATGATTTTCGCAAGAAATTCTTGTGGCAAAAAATCATAGTTGATTCGTATGATTTTCGGAGTTGCAATATCCTCAGTGAGAGGAAAATAAGTCAAATTTACAATATCATACAAAAATTACTAAATGTGTTATTCTTTCAATCCAAATAGGCTCTAACATACCTTATCAGAGATATCTTGAGAACAGAAGCGGAAAGTCTTTGGATCTCAACACTAAAATTAAATGACATTGATGTAAAAAAATACATTTTTCAAGAAAGATCCAAAAAGTTTCAATCCATGATAACTTTTTTCAACGTTCAAAAAGTACTTATGTTTTAATGACATGAGAAGCATCAATGTAATTGTTGATAAACGTTCAAAAATACATTAAATTCCAATCACTGGTTTCCGAGATATGACAATTCAAAAATAAGTTGTCAAAAAAATAGCGTTTTGCGAGAACGACTCTAGCTTCGCGAAAGATTAACCAATCGAGCTCAAAATTGTACCAATGATGCACATATAGTAGGTAAACAAGCAGTAAAAATTTGAGAATTGTTGATGAACTCTATGAAAAGGTCAAATTCTAGAGATGATGATGATAAAAGTGTACCCACCAACATCGCAAGGATTACCTATGGCTGCAGAATCATTCCGGAAGGGAATGATCTACCTGTTGGTTTGTTGTAGCAGGGTGAGTTAAAATCGCTGAATTCCTTCGGTAGTCAACAAAAAGTTGCTAGCTCATGACAAAAGACTGGCTACTCCCTGAGGTGTGCGGACTCAACTTTTTTGGTCATTCAATTTGAGCGCGTATTGTTTCCTCCAGTGCTCCCCGTGGTTGAGTTTCTTATCTCTATGGAGATCAATTTCAAAGCGCACGCACAAACTACTTCACACAAATTTTGAATATATCGATTACAAGAAAAGTAAAATTTAAACACATTCATTCAGCTGATTTGGTCTTATATTGGCTTGAAAGAATATTGAACCAATTTTGGGCAAGTTTTACGCATAATTCTCACTCAGAAAAGCATTTTTGTATCCACAGGAAAAGTTTGTGTGTCATTAATCGTTTCACTTGTTTTAGCGTGACTGAGCAAACCGAACTTGTATCCAGGCACACTCTGATCATTTTGGAGGTTTGGCAGCAGCCTGGCTGCTGTCAAATTTCAGTCCGCAATCCTCAGGCTACTCCACGAACTTAAGTCCGGTCATCAGTTCATAAAACTCCCGTAGGCTACCCCTCCCCGTGTGTGTGTGTGTAGCAATATGAACATTAAAATTTTAGAATATTATAAAACAGAATGATATTGCGAAAGAGCGTAAGTAAAGATATATAGTGGAAAATATTAGAATACAATAAAAATAAATTACCTGATTACACCTGAGAGAGTATGGAGGATTATGAAGTTAACCTTTATGAAACAATTGTACTACATGTTGAAAAAAGAACAATCTCACCCATACGATACTTCGAATCGTTCCAATAATTTTCTCCAAGAATAACAGCTGGAGCATGCCACAGGTACACCAACCTCAACCTAAACGCTTGGTCCTTCTTGTTTCAACCGCAGAAATGCCTCTGCGTCATGCTCCCAAAATTCGATGAAATGGAATCGCCACATCAACCAGGGTTCCAAACAGCTCCAGCGGGAGTTGCGCAGTCATTGCGTAGCCACGTTTTCGACGATGCACGGAGCATTTTTATTTTGAACGTCCTCGAAAGTTCAATTTTATTCAGAGCCGCAAAACAATACTTCCGGTTAGAGCTATAGGGCACTGCATGAAATTCTCTCCTTCTCTATCACTCATACAGAAATTTTGTAAACAACAAGGCCAACAAACGTCAAAGTCCCGTACAGAATCAAAACAGTGCAGTGCCCTATAGGGCACTGCATTGTTTTGATTTTGTATGGGATTTTGAAGTTTCTTGGCCTTGTTGTTTACAAAAGTTCTGTAAGAGTGGAAGAGAAGGAGATAATTTCATGCAGTGCCCTATTACGACACCAACGTAAATTTTGATGCACAAAACACTTTTTCTGAGCGAAACTCCCGACGAACACGGCACACGGAACTTTCTTCTCCTTCTTTTCTGCCTTGGACTATTAAATGGTCCGGGTTAACTGGATCACACCAACATTCTTTTCATCACATTCGCAACCAAAATTGACACACTAATCGCGAACATCAGGATTTAAAAATTACAAAAATTGGATTAAAAAATTGAAAATAAATGACGGGAGCGAAAAATTTTCACTTCCGTCAATAGGCGCGGCACACTATGACTGGGTTAAATGAGCCACAATTTGGCCAAAATCGAGGGGTCTGCAAAAAATGATGTGGCTCTAACTAACTAAAAGGTCAAATTCTAGAGGTAAATCCGCAAAAATCGCGAAATCCGCGAAATTCGCAAAATCCGCGCTGTTGTGTTGTGATTGGGATTTTGAGTATCACTATGACGTTTAATTTATTATATACACTTTTCACTGCACGCTTTTCATCTTGTCGTGAATGATTCTGTGCAACACCGGGGCTGTCATGGGAATTATCGGGTCATTGAAATAGTTTTGCTTTATAAGTTTTATACTTATCTTGATGATTCCCCTACTTTCATGGTTGTGCGATCATCGACTGGCCATGTCAACCTCTGTCAATTAGTTACTTTCTTGTCCAGATTGCGCCGCCATGAACCTCTTCACTTTCCTCTGCTGCGCTGGTGTTCAGGTCTACCACTTGCCAGCAATCTTCCCTCTGCTGCGTAGTGAGTAACTGCCCCACATATGCTTTTGCTCCCTGGCCCCTGTCTCTATCGGATTGACCATGGGCTTAGGTTTCATTCGGTGGAAGAGGATTTCATTTATTTATTTATTTATTCATCTGACCTAGCTGGTCCTAATGAATATAAGGGATAGGGAAAAGCCGATTTGAGTGAATTGTTCTCATAACTTACTCAAATCGGCGTAAAAACCCTATATCTTTTCACAAAACAAGCATACACAACAAATTACACGTATAAAATTACAAAATACAATACAATTAACAAACAGTGTCAATAATTTACCTTATTATTATTACCTAACTATTAGGTAAAAAAAAGTCAATTTGAATATTTTTCCATTCTAATGGGAGTTTGAAGCATATGTGTGAAAAACAAAAAAACAAACGGGTAGAAAAATTCTCAAACTGTACAGGTGATGGAATATTACTCACCTGCCGCTTATCGAAACCATTCCCTCAAGCGGTTCTTGAAAGTGGTCGACGAAACATTGAAGTCAAAGACTGCATACACTTTGTTGAACTTAGCCGTCATAAAGCGGATAGGGTCATGTTCGCCATACAATGAGTTCCTCTGTTCCAGCTTCAGGAAGTTACGTTCGCAAAGAATCCGTTCGGGTGCGTAGATATGGAGCTGACTTAGTAACACCGAGGAATCCGATTCTCCGAGCAGAATTTTGGCGATAAACACAGCTTGGACTACACTCCTTCTATTTTCTAGCGTGGATAAACCGAGTAGTCTGCAGCGGTCCTCATAGTGCGGTAAGTTGATGGGATCACGCCATGGTAAGTGCCTTAGCGCTGCACGAACAAACAATCTCTGGACTGCTTCAATCCTCGCAATCCACGTTGACTGATACATATTCAACCATTTAATGCCCTCGCATGTCTTCTCCATCCCATTGAAGTCTGAAGTCGCTCACTCAGCACACGGCTCTCCGCTAGTGGTCCTAACCGTAGAAGCCGTGGAAATGGGGATCAGTTTTTTTTTCTCATGAATCAAAATTGCACGGTCATGGGAATTTCACAATCAGAACAAACTTACAAAATGAAAGCTATTTTTACACTTTTTTGCAATTTATACGGCTGCACTTCTTGGAATATACACAATCATCGTACTTTTTTTATCCTAAAGAGATGATAAAATAATATTTCAATAATCAATATTATTTCCTGCATGCTGTTTTATCGTTTTCACTTTTAGCATTTTTAGCGATTAGTAATTGTACATAATAATTTTCAATAGTTCATTTTACTACTAACATAAAAACTTCCGCTACTGCTGCTGTATTTGTCGAACCGTATTTTCTTGTTTCTTCGTCTATTCCCATGTGGGTGGTCACTACGAATGGATTCTCAAGCATTGACAGAGTCCTGCATCTATACACGGCACATACCAATTAACTCTGCGTTCTTTATACAATAATTTGCCGGATAAGGATGAGGAAACACTAGTCCGATTAGCAGTTATAGGAAATAAGAACCAGTGGTGACGATTCCAGTGTAGCTTCTATTGTTTCTGAGTGGATATTTGTTTTCTAACACTATGATTTTAGCTTAGGTTTCCAACACGCAAATGATTCGACTGTTTCCTGATTTGAAAGTATACGGCATATTGGCTCCTATTGTTATGTTGGTTTTCTACCTTTAGTACCTAAGCTTTTCAGTACTGCGGTCCCTAATACAGCGTGGATTTTATTTCATGAGATGAAAATAGATATTTGCACTTTATGCCTATATATGCCATCGATACATAGCAACTACAACAACAGAGGGATATCATTTTCAATAATAGAAAAAGTAGATATAACATAACGCATAATATAATTACAATTACACAGTACGACGCATTTATTCTGAATTTCCCACATACTGCAAGGCATATCCTACCAACTAAATAGTTATACTTTTGAACCCACACTCATTCCTTACTAATCTACTCCTTCTTCACGGCTCGACTATCACGCTTTTGTTTGTTTTGCTACGCTAAATATTAAATAACCACCGAGTTTTGCTGGGCTGTCGCTGGCTGACCCTGACCGGTGGTGGTTCCACCCACTGTCGCGTCATGCTGCTGCGAGGGATCCAGTTCGCGGTACTTTCGGAACGTCTTCCACTCGCCCGTGTTGTAGTCCAGGGTAATGAGCGACTCGACCAGCATGACGGCTTGCGTGTCGTCCGCTTGGAGAACCTTTTCCTGGAAAAGTGAAGGACATTTAAGTTTGATTGATTATTGCGATCCTTGTAATGTAGTCGGGACGCATTCATACCGTAATTTTGGAAAGCGCTTATTAAAAAAGTGCGCGAGATTTCTATCCAAGCAAAAAAGATGAGCGCAGCACGGACGGTCATGTTGCAACAAGGGACCCGACAGTAAGTGGAATATTCCAAGAGTTAACAGAAACAGCAGATATTACTTGATAAAATTAGCTAGTAGTACGAACGTATCATCTGACCGTATTTTTTTTTAAGATTTACACGGCGTTTAAATCTTGATGTTCGTGAATGCCAACTCTTGTCTCCGTACCAGTATAACTTGGCTATTGGGAAGAGATCTACGTTGGCTACCGTGTGGAGGATTTTGCACCCCTCCGATAGGAGGAAGATCCTTTCACTTCCTTAGGCTTTCTCGGCAGGGATGGGAACACTCACTTTCAAAGAGTTATATTCACTTGCTATTTTCTCAGCTCAGAAGCGTGTAATCAAAAAACGATGTAGGGTAGGGCGGGGCAACATGAGCACCCTAAGGATCACGTTGAGTTTATTGAAAATTAACACAATTTTTCAAAGTACTTCTCAGTAGTGCTTTTCTATATCATGTTTTCTATCACCCATAAACATGGGAGGGTTCAAAATTCACATTAAGGATGATTTATTTGACTAAACAAAAAAGATGTTTTATGGTTAGTTCGAACATGCTACGGGGCAAGACGAGCACCCCTACGGGGCAAGAAGAGCACTTTATTAAAATCCCAATATTTTAACAATAAATTGGCCATACAGTAATTGATATAGTGAACCTTGTTTATTATCACGTTCTAAAATTATCAATTTTTTTTTAGATTATTGACAAAATGAGCCGAAAAACAATAAACGATTATTAAGTTGCTTATTTTTAGGAATATACGCAATCAAATAGTTGCAGAGGTTACGGAAACCTATGTTCGGCACTATTGAGTGGATTACAATAATTTCATAATATATATGTGTGCTCATCTTGCCCCACTATAGGTAAATAACTAAAATTGAATAAAATTTAATGTTTGTTTTTAGAAAATATTTTCTTTTTTTTTTTTTTTTTCAAAGTGATTACGGCGGTAGCAACACTGTGCTTATGTTCTACACCGCACCCTTTCCCTACATTTGCTTCTAGGAGCCTCTATTTTTGTTTCAACACACAGAAGTACGTAGGCGTGCGTGGCCCAAGTCGACACTGTTTTGGCCTGCGTTGAACAAAAATAGTTTTAATAAAAGTTTCCCCTTTTTTCTTTTTGTCAATTGGTTTTTTTGTAGTATGGTCCATGTATTTAGTAAGGTTCTTGTCAATTTGTCAGTTATTCGAAATAGATCTCCAATAGTCAATAAGTCAATTAAGTCATTCTGATCTGTTCTATCATAGCAGCTTTAGTCTTTGCTTTATTGAAGTGTAGTTTTATTGGAAATATGCTGAATATCGTTATTAAAAAGAGACGTCTGGAACTGTGTCCTGCTAGTTGTTCCGTCATGCACATACTAAATATTAAAAAATGAATATTAATGCTGTCTAGCGCATTGTTTCCTATCGGCCATTATTGTAGTATAGTCCCAACTGCAAGCTTTTTTTCCAATCTTAGCGTCAATTGTCTTCTAGTTACTTCTAGACAGATTCATCGAATCAGTCGAACCCGTATGTTAAAATATAGTCGATTCTGTGTCAAATTGTTTTTTTGATATTTACTTCTCTGTGTTCATCTCTTGTGTCCTTAAAATGTTATCGGTCCAAAACCTACAGAAACATGTAACTGAACTTCTAATATTTTTTTCTGTTGGTGTCATAACATGATCTAAGAGATAAACAAAAATTGCTTGTCAACTATTATGTATTCATCCCCCTACAAATACTATGAAAAATATTCAAATTCGTTCTGTCCTATCGGTCCTATCAAGGTAAACTATGTCATTTTCTCATGCGTGGCCTAGAAATGTCAACCTAGTCATACAAAAGTAACGTTGTTCAGTTAATAAAAAGCAGTCAGTTTTTTGTCCAGTCCAAACTGTCACGTCAAGTGTTCGCACGTTAGCTTCGAATCTATCAGCACAATTAAGTGCTGCAAATCTCCTTCCCACTATTAATTTTTTGGTTGATTTTAATTGCTTTATTTAAACAAAATATAATAAAGTATAACATTGTAGAAATTCGAAAAAGTGACTATGACATTAATAAATTACTAATCAAAATCAACCGAGAAACGTGGGAAATAGAGCCCAAACAACATTTTGAAGTCAGCTGGCTGTAAAAGGTTCCAAAACCAGTCACAAATCCTATAAAACTTTTATTAGGATTTTAACGATCATCAAAACCTTCTCAAATCCAACCGATTTGGAACTATTGCTTGGGAATAGACTCTACTGAGCCCTGGCGGTTCCTCCGTGTTTATCGAGCATGTCTGATGCATATGATCAGCCATACTCTATCTGCAGCAGCCGGTTCGTGATGAACCGTTGGAGGCGCATTAAAGTGTTAAAAAGGTGATATGTTTCACTAAAGAACACTACATTACAATAATCAAAATGAAACGTGAAGGAGAACTGAGATAATAGCAAATTAATGTAAATCTTTGCAAATGAATGGTTGCAACCTTGTCCTTCACTTTAATACCGTCAACCCCTGCGAACTTGGCCAGGGGTTTTTAGAAAATATTTTCTAATGTAAATTGAAATGCTTCGCAGTAAGCTAGTAATGTTGGCTGATAACCAGAATTGTGGTAAAAATTTGATTCTGACATAAAAACCTTAATTTATTCTGATGATTTCTTATAAGAAAATGCTATAAATCCATGCTATTGACTAATTTGACGATATTTTTTAATTATGAAGTACCTTTTATCAGGTTTACAAACAGGATGAACATTATTCTAACGAATTATAAAGTTGTTTGGGCAAAATTCATCATAAAAGTAGTAAAACTTGCCCCGTCCTACCCTATGGACGACTTTTGCCTTGTGGTTTTGTCTCAAACTTTGCCGAATTGAGTAAAGGTCGCACAAGTACCTATCCCAAAGTCGTTACAGAGCTGTGAAAGTGACTCTCCACAAGGTGAGTGTAATTTACATTCATCTCGTGGAGAGTTGCCTTCGCAGATCCCTGACGACTTCGGTATGCGTGTGCGCCCTGTACTCTATTCGGCAAACTTTTAGACAAAACCATAAGGCAAAAGTCTTCTATACATCGTTTCTTGATTGCACGCTTATGAGCAGAGAAAAATGCAAGTGAGTGTAACTCTTTGCAAGTGAGTGTTCCCATTCTTGTTTCTCGGCGTACGCAACAGCTTTTCTACATTATAGCAATTAGCTTATACCGATACCGTTTATAGCAAAGAGAAACGCCCCAAACCATGTGTCAAACTGTCTTGTTTATTATAAAGAGAATCTAAATTTCTTGCAGATGAGGTGTAGGTGATTCCAACTTCCGCTGAGCGAAGCGATAGTCAGTCAGGTTTCAAGCGTTAATAAATGCACATGCTGCGAAACTGAACTCGAAGTGTTTTTCTAAAACATATTGCTGCTAACATAAGGTGTCGAAAAGGTGTTTGGTACGTTTGGCATAAAGGACGTTTGGCATAAAATGATTTCAGTAAAAAATGAACTACATACTTAACATAATAGAAGGGAAAGTATTCTAAAGAAGTGCAAGGATACATTTTAATGCATTATTTTTGCTAGATATTATATGCAAACAAGGATGATTTGCTGGAAAGGGGAGCGGGACATTTGGCATAAAGTCATTTGACACATTCCACGCACTTCTCCACCGCGGTTTTTGAACTTTATTGATCGATATTTCCGGGCTCTTGCTGTCGATTTTGGTTCTTTTTGTACCAAAATGAAGATTATTACTTATATTCTTCGAATTGTTCCTGAAACTTTAAGAACTGCTTCTAGAAAGTACCATATTTCTTGCCGTTTGGTCAAAATTCGTCATTTTTTACGATGGTGTCCCGTTACGCTGCATTTCTTGATTTCTTTCGAAGTACAAAGATCCAATTCCCAAATAAAAAGCATAAAATGAATCTTCTATTCAAATCTGATCGATTGATATGCTGGTTCGCATGTATTTAACAACAAAACATTGCTTGGAAGCAAAAGTGTGATTCTCTCGCAAAACGTAACGCGTGGAATGTGTCATTTGGCATAAGGTCGTTTGGCATAAGGTCACTTGGCATAAAGACGTTTGGCATAACGGTCATTTGGCATAATGGACATTTGGCATAATCGAAATGCACCCTTCTTTATTATGCCAAGTGTCCATTATGCCAAATGATCGTTATGCCAAATGTCTTTATGCCAAGTAACCTTATGCCAAACGGCCTTATGCCAAAAGACTTTATGCCAAATGACACAGACCCGCTGGAAAGAACCATTTCCGGAATCTAAATTGCTTGTATCGTTAAAGAAGGAACATTCCCCTTCCGGAAAAAATCAAATTCATGGAAGCAAAAGGTTATTTCGAAAATAAGAGATCCAATATAACGCACCTCTAACAAGTTTGCCTTCTTTCCATTGAAGGCTGTTCTTTTTTTTTCAAAGGGCAAATATATTTGACATATTCTTTATGCCAAACATCTTTTATGCCAAATGTCCTTTATGCCAAACGTCCTTATGCCAAATGTTCTTATGCCAAACGTACCAGATCCGTTCCTGCTATAGGTGAATTCGGATGACCCCCAATTGTAGAGGCGCTAAGCGAGATAAGGTAAAAATCGTTTGTTTACATCAAAAATTCAATTTTTCGTTTTCAAAATTAACTCATATTTTGCCTTGGTGGTTGCTATTTTCCATTGGTAATGGCTTCTATTATCATCAATCTCGATGCCCACGGCAACAGACACCGGATTGGCTAGCTAACAAAAAATCCGGAAGATTGCCCGCCGGAGGCATAGCAAGAGCTCCTCAAATTAATCACATAAGTTGTTCGTAAGTACCTACCGGATCTAAGCGCATTTGAAAGAGAATTAGATTTTCTGTTCTGTTATTCTGTTATTCTGTTATAATCAACGCACCCCCGGGCCGTGGCCAATCTGCGTTGAATCGCTGGGCGATACGTCTACCAGTAGACTTGTATCTGCCCTATGCTAAACCGATTAGCATAGCAAGTCCTTTCCACTGATGAGTAGGCTCGAATGTCCCGCCCCTCCCTAAAACCCTTAGGGGGAAATAAGGAGTTTTCAGTTTCAAGTTTTGCTTAGATCATGACACCAACTCTTTCTACCATAATGCTTTGAAAATTCTGAAATATCAGAAAACTAATATGATGGAAATAATTGAGATACAAGTTTTTATACAAAATTTAAAGATCAGTTATTTAAAGGTAAATTGAAGAAATGTAAAGTACGGCAGGAAAATATTCCGCGCCGACACGAAAGTCATGAACAAGCAAACACATGAATATTCTATTTGCATAGTAGTAGAAAGAGTTGCGTGTCTGTTTATAAAAGTTTGTACTTAACTTGATTGCTCCGGATAATTCCCGTTTGTATTGGGGAACTTCGTAAGTGTACCAGGATAAGTTGTCTTCAAAACAAAGGCGTTTTCTGGAATAAAGACAAAAATAAAGGAAATGCTGGACCGCACAGCTCCGCGGCCCACATATATTAGTATAGTGTTGTGAACAATGCAATTTGCAGAATGCAATTCTTAATCGGTATAAATAATAATTACAAGGTTCTACTTGACATGCTACAAGATAGATGCAGTTTTTTTTCCTTTCCACCGTTTTTTAGAAATTAAAGTGTACGAACTTAGACAACTGTTGTTAGGTCATGCGACAGTGCCTAAATTCATGCTGGAGGCATGGCAACATCAAGCGTGTGAATAGACAACAGTCTAATTATTTGGAGTCGGATAGGGTCACGTTGGATAGGATGAAGCCAGAGGAGAAAAGGAAATATTTGAGTCGAATAAATTAAGGGGCCCAGAGCCAAAGGGGTGTAAAGTGACCATTTTGTCGATTTTGAGCTTAACATATCAAAAAATTCTTCAGGTTTCAACCTGTCAGGAACTTTCTTAAGACTATTTTTACGATGAATAGAAAAATTACAATAAATCATTGAGAATTGGGTCGATTTTGAGACTCCATACATTTTGTATGAGATGAAAAATTGGTGAAAAAAATTAAACCAGATTTACTCGAAAGTGGGATTATGTCACTTACATCCGTTTGCTACTAACCCCCTCAATCATTATTTTAATTATTAGTTTACCGTGTATGTACCAAACTTTGCGCAGTTAAGAAAAATCAAATTTCTAGTCGTTATAAAAAATACAAACAAACAAAATATATCATGAACAACATGCTCATACGATAGACTAATGATCTTTCTTTGAATCTGCAATATAAAAAAAAATCATAATATTAACCAAAAAATACTTAAAATAGAAAAACTATTTCATTGCCTTGTTCCTAACTTTGCGCACAAAATCTTCGATTGTTCCTAACTTTGCGCATAGTGTGCCTAACTTTGCGCATGCTCTGAATTGTTCAAAAAAGTAATCAAAAATGCTATTATTTAATATTTGCCCATGAAACTAAAGTAATTCAGATCAGGTAGTGTGCCCTTAATTGATCTTTGTTGAAAAACTTTGTCCTACGAGGAAGGGGGAACGGAGGCCTCTGGAGTTCTTAATTTCGTCTGCGGTTCGTACTAGGCACCTACCGTGTGAACAATCCAAACTTCATGAGGGGTTGTTTCCTGTGGCTCGGTCAAAGGTAAAAGCTTCCTGATAAATGAAGTGACCATTACGGATAGGAACAATAAGGGGTTATTTAAATATGACGTCCATCTTTGGGGGAGGGGGCTGGACTTGTCTGAAAAAGTGTGATATGCCATGTATTAGGTATACTATGAAGCGTGACGGGGTGGCCCAGGGGAAGAGGGGGTTCTAAAAATCTAAAAAAATGGTGGACGTCATATTTGAAGCGTCCCTAACATTGACCACCGGAAAATCCAAATGAAGGACTGTTCACAAATCACGTCTCATTGTAGACAGATGGAGAGTGCCGTAGTGCTACGGTTCATACAATTTTCTACTAATTTCTATACAAAATCTGCTACATGGTGGAGAGGCAGGCCTGAAATTATCAGTACTAGTGTTACATAATATTTGAATGGTTCATATGTCATGTATTAACGTTCAACATGCATTTACTGAAAGTGCGCAAAAATTAGGAACACAGGGCAAATAATGGTTCCAAACATTGCGCACCACTATTTACTAATTAAATTGAAAAAAATATTACGAACTGTGATTGATATTACTAGAATATCACCTTTTTTGTCAATTAACTGCAAAATTAATCATCGTTGCACAGTTTTATCGAGGAAAATGTTGATTTTTAGTAGAGTTACTTCTTGGCAACCGTGTTAAGGCGAGGCAAATTTTGACATTTTTGTGTATTTTTTGTTTATTATTCAACATAAACAATGATTTTATGGCAATTAAATATTTGTCAAATAATGTTTATGTTTACACAATGCTAGTGCAATGATTAAACTGGTAAATATGTTGACATTTAGTTATTTGTTTCGTTATTTTACAAGAATGCGCAAAGTTTGGACCTGCGCAAAGTTAGGTGCGCACACGGTACTACGACGCTTGACAATAAACAATTATCCAAGCTTACCAATTTGGCACCTTGCCAGGGGAACTTGGCCTTGTATCTACAGCTCAGGGATTAACTCCATACCGCCAATAAGGCAAATTGTCAACTATATTCTTTTGTGATACTTTGACGGAATATTATTTGGAGTAATCTTCTGAGACACACAATCCGGGCAAATTGGATTGTCAGATAATCAGTGCCTTTTCAGCACCAGGTGTCACATCACGATCATTAATATACAGGAGTATAAAAACTACAAGATGTGATGGCCGGAAGAATACAGTGTCGAACCAAACAGCAAGACCACCAGCCGGCTAGTGTTCCTACTGCTACGTCCGACACTGTAGGTAAGCTAACTCCCCCAAAGAGAATTAGATTTTCTTTTCAAAAAGTGCTTGTTTGTTTCTCTACGATGCTGAATTCGATATGAAAAAATGAAAAAAGTGCAGTTTGCCTATGCTGCGCCATGGCAAATTTTGGCGGAGTCACTCTTTTCATAGGTTTCTCATTCCTGCCACCAGATGCGGAGGGATCGTTAGCTTCCGTTAGATCACAGAGAACAGACATCCAAGTCCAGTTCCGAAACTGTGTAAGGAATTTAACGGCCATTTGAAATCGGCAACACAAGTGGCAATAGCGTGGCGCTGCAATCGGTTAATTTGCCATGCTAATTTAATTCACCACTTGAAAGGTTTCAATTCACCACTGACTGTGGCAATATGGTGTTTGGCGGCGTTAGTGTTGTCATCGTATATTGGTTTGCAACCTTACTCAAGTGAAGATTCAAATCCTTACACAACTTTCTGAATGAAATTTGTTCTACACGATAAAAATTCTGCACGCTCAATGTAAGGGAAAAATCCCTTAACTATTCAACATCCCAATCAGCATGATCAGAAAGGCTTTTCCTTTGAAATCGCAATGCTGTCAGTGTTGATTTGAGAACCAAAACAAATCCACCGGAGAAATTATCTAAAAATCACTTCAATTTGCACTACTGTAAAAAGCAATACGATCCAAAGTGAAAAGCTGTTGATTTGATAATGACTGTTTTGGGTATGAAAGTAAATATAGATGACAGGTGGTAGAAAGTGTTTCGCTTCGAATCAAATCTCACTAACAGGTGTGAAGTAGTGTAGTGGTAAAACAGATGATCGTGAATCTCAGGGTCTTGGTATCGAATCTGGGTGCAATGAGCACTTTTTTTTTTAATTCTAGATTCGAATTCAAAACATTGTCAACAACGAATTGAAGTGAAGTTCAATTAAAATTGAAGAGGCATTGGATGTTCTTTTACGAATGATATTTAATTGATAACAAACTGATTAAACAGTAGTGCGAATTCAAGTGCCAATCCGTTCATATCACAATGCAGATTTTTTACCGTGTAGCCTGGATGTCTGTTCTCTGTGGTTAGATTTGCCTATAGGTGCTTGTACCGCCTACATTCGCAACCTCGACGTTTAATCCCGCCATATAGCTCTCGTTCGTTGAGCTATAGAAGTGGGGTAGTAACTTGACCGACCACGCGTTAAAGTCCCCACCGAAGTCTCCACCGATGACCAAGGGACTCAATCCTACTAGTGCGCTTTTACTAGCGAGTCTAGCATGGACGAGAACTGCTCTATCGGCCACCTGGGGAGGCATAGCAACTGCAATAGTAGACCCCATCGGTTTTCGCAATTGCGAAGCCCTCGCTCGTCGTGGAGATTATCTCTTGAACCGGGTACCGACTGGCCGTACAGATCGCCGCTTATTAGCCTTATCCGTTCCCATTATCGGGAGGAATGCGATATGGGTCCGAAAGTAGTGCGATGTCTTTACTCGACTGCGATGCAGACTGTCACAACAACTGCTGCGCGGCTTTACAGTGATTTAAGTTCAACTGTGTGACCTGCGTCATTTTCGGCGATTCTGTCCTCTACTCATGGTTGGGTGGCGAAAAGACAGCGTACTGCCCAACAGTACTCCCAAAATGCGGATCGACTTACAAAGTGGAATTGCCTGTCCTTCAATTGTTATAGGTGGACCGAGAGTAAACAGATGTGACATCTAACTCATTTACTAACTAAGAGCTGGAAACCAGTGTCAGATGCCCATTTCGCCACGGTGTAGACAAAGATTTTGATATTATCCTGTATTGAATCAAATATTCCGTTCATTGCCACGAGAAAGAGCGTCACTGCCAAGACAAACGCTTGTGGAACGCCAGTTTCTTCGGCGAAAGAAGACGATTTAGTGTTTCCGATAACGACCCGGAAAGACCGTTCAGAGAGAAAGTTACGAACGAAATTCAGCGTATGTCCGCATATGCCCCAGTTTTCTAGTTGCCTTAGAACGAAAGGTGTCCATGTACGATTGAACGCTTTAGAAATATCCAGTGAGATGGCTTCCGCGTGGTGTCCTTGATTAGACGCTTCCTGAAGAACATTGCTGTGTTCAGTAAAGTATGTAAGATGTTCCGAAACCTTGACGGGAAGCATGTTGTCAAGGCAAGGGTCTAAAATTTTGTTGGGTTCTAGCTATTGTTTGATTCGACGGTGGACCATTCTTTTCAAAATCTTTACGGCACAACAGGTCAGAGAGATTGGACGGTATTCGGATGGGTCATGAGGCAAATACCCCCAGCCTTTGGAATTGGCACCAGTGACTTCAGATGTCCGGAAACATATCGTTAAGTCAGATGTCAGGTTTAAAAGGGCGAGCTTACCTACACTCGGTAGGTTTTTCAATAGAGGACTCATCTCATCAGGACCTGCTGATTTACCACTACTGCGTGCAAGGGCAAAGGCCATCTCTCTGGATCAGAATGACTGGCCCAACGCTGAGTCTGCAGTGTGTGGAGAAACGATGAAGCTTCCTATGGATTAGTTTCATATCCATCGATGGCCGAAAAGCTAGAGAAGTATTTGCCAAGCTTGTTGGCCACATCGCTTGGATCGATCACAACAGAATCCTGTACATGTAGTGTGAGTGGTACAAATTTCCGTTTCCCGTCTAACGCATGGATGCGATTCCAAAGCTCTGCTGAGCAGTGAATCAAAATTCAACCATTGCGCAACAATAATGACAATATCGCAACCTGTATTTGTTGCGACAAACCAACCCATGCGACATAAGTTTGTCCCAACTTGAAAATAATGGGATTAACATCGTACACCACGCGATTAAAAATTTTGAAGCATTGCATTGCGATTTTTGAACGGTAACTTCGAGTCGGTAAACACTGCAACTCTGGTGAAGCTCTATCATCAAACAGTTTCGACTTTGGGTTAGTAATAATTGATTATTCACGAGTTGAAAAGTACGCAACAAATTCAGCTTCCGTTTTGTCTGCCACAAATAATTCAAAATCATGTCATTATCTGTTACCAGTAGGGATAAAGAGTAATCGTCGCACCTTCTTTGTTGCTTGTTTTGTGCCTCTTTTGTCTGACAATTCTCTTCACTGCTGCTGAGGTTTGTGATGCATTCATGCTTTCGAGGAAATCTTTCCAAGTTTCGTTTTTGGCTTTGATGTTAATTTGCTGGCAATCGTTGTTAAGCATCGCCAAATCCCTTTCGGGGTGATCCAATGGGAGGGGCCGAAGTCTGCGAAGTGCTTTCCATCTTGCCTTGACAGCTGCTTTGGTTGTATCAGATCACCAACGTGTAACTTTCTCCTTCTTCTTCTTCTTTATGCCTCTACGTCCCCACTGGGACTTGACCTGTCTCGCTTCAACTTAGTGTTCTTTGAGCACTTTCACAGTTATTGATTGAAGAGCTTTCTATGCCTGCCATTGCATGAATTTGTACATTGTGTAGCAAGTATGTGCAATGATACACTATGCCCAGGGAGTCGAGAAAATGTTCCCGACCAGAACGGGAATCGAACGTCCAGGATTGGAGCATGTTCGTGGGATGAAGTGCTTGGCGGCGTCTTAGATAGTCGAAGTGAACTCGAAGATGGTTTATGCAGAGCGATTTCGCATTAATGCTCGGATCTTTCACTCAGTCTGCTTTGTCGTACTTCCATCTAGATCGTCTGGTTGTTTGTGGGATGGATGCCCCGGTGGCTAAAGTGATTCGTATGGGGAAGTGGTCGCTTCTATGGAGGTATGACCTGGCGCTCCATTGCAGGTTTCGAGCAAAGCAAATGGAGGCCGCTGATACTTACCTTACCGATCAGGATAAGGCCTGGGTGGCCTCTGCTGTACATAGTAGCCGTCTCCATTCCACTCGGTCCATGGCTGTTTGTCTCCAGTTCCGCATTCTGCGTAGGGTCCGCAGATCGTCCTCCACTTGGTCGACCCACCTAGCTCGCTGCGCACCACGTCTTCTTGTACCGGTTGGACGACTCTCGAGAACCATTTTAGTCGGGTTGCTATCCGACATCCTGATGACGTGACCCGTCCACCGTAGCCTCCGATTTTCGCTGTATGGACGATGATTGGTTCTCTCAGCAGCTGACAGGGATGGCATTCACCATTTGCAAAGAGTTACATTCACTTGCTACTATCTCAGTTCATAAGCATGTAATTTACATTCACGGCGTGGAGAGTTGCTTTCACAGCTCGCTCACGAGTTAAGCATGCGTGTGCGACCCTTATGCTATTCGGCAAACTTTCAGATAAAACTATAAGGTAGAAGTCATCCATACATTGTTTTTTGATAGCATGCTTATGAACTGAGATAGTAGCAAGTGAATGTAACTCTTTGCAAATGGTGAATGCCATCCCTGGCAGCTGATGCAGCTCGTGGTTCATTCGCCTTCTGTAAGTCCCGTCTTTCATCTGCACTCCGCCGTAGATGGCACGCAACACCTTCCGTTCAAAAACTCCAAGGGCGCGTTGGTCCTCTGCACGTAGGGTCCATGTTTCGTGCCCATAGAGAACGACCGGTCTAATCAGCGTTTTGTAGATAGTCAACTTCGTGTTACGGCGAACTTTATTCGATCGTAGAGTTCTGCGGAGTCCAAAGTAAGCACAATTTCCTGCCACAATGCGCCTCTGAATGTCTCTGCTGGTGTCGTTGTCGGCGGTCACCAGTGAGCCCAAGTACACGAATTCTTCAACCGCCTCGATTTCATCACCGTCGATATAAATTCGAGGTGGCGTGCGTGGCGATTCCTCCCTGGAGCCCTTTGCTGTCATGTACTTTGTTTTCGACACTTTAATGAATAATCCACTTTGCCTGGCTTCACTCTTTAGTCGGATGTACGTTTCCGTCATCGTCTCATATTTACGAGCAATATTATCAATATCATCAACGAAACCAATCAGCTGAACGGACTTCGTGAAAATCGTACTACTCGTGTTTATGTCTGCTCTCCTTATTACTCCCTCTAAAGCAATGTTGAACAGCAAGCAGTAAAGACCATCACCTTGCCGTAGCCCTTTGCGAGATTCGAAGGAACTCGAGAGTATCCCTGATACTCGAACTACGCACATCACTCGATACATCGTCGCCTTGATCAATCGTATCAGTTTATCCGGGAATCTGTATTCGTGCATAATCTACCGTAGCTGGTCACGCTCGATTGTATCATATGCCGATTTAAAATCGATGAACAAGTGATGTGTGGGCACGTTGTATTCGCGGCATTTCTTCAACACCTGGCGGATGGCGAACACCTGGTCCGTTGTAACGCGTTCACCCATAAATCCAGCTTGATATTGCCCCATGAGCTCTCTTACAATCGGTGATAGACGGCGGCATAAAATTTAAGAGAGTACTGTAGGCAGCGCTCATTAGTGTGATCGCGCGATAATAGGACAGATCGGTGAAGTACTAGATTTGTAGTAATGAGCTGAATTTTAGTATGGTGAGAAGGTCAATTCTCCGTTTCTGCAATGAAACGGTGCAAAAAGCGTGGGTATTATTATTCCTTGCCTAATTTGATGCTGTTTGAGCAAAACTTTGGACAACAGTGTTGTTGTTTTCTCCATTTCTTGCAATATAAACAACATAGGGTAGGTAATTGTTCCCATCGTTGCGGTAGTACCTATTGTTGCGGTAATGGCAATTGAGCACTTTTTCGACTGAAATGTTACCAAAAGGTATTTTTAATAGATGTATGGTGCTTAAATTATGAGATTGCACCATTTGTTTGCTTAAGATTTGCCCAAAAACCTATTTTAAAAAAATATTTTCATAAATGTGTTTGCTGCTGTGTTCCTATTGTTGCGGTAGTGTTCCTAATGTTGCGGTATCCCATATGATTTCAATGGGATACCGCAACAATAGGAACAAAATATCGCAAAATTAGGAACACATACCGCAACATTAGGAACACAATGATCTTTCAGATAAAAGCGAATAAAATGCTCATAACAACACCAAAGTGGCAATATTTCGTTATTTTCCCGTAGATTAAGGATGGATTTTATTATTTTCAATTCAATCCATGTAAAAAGTTTGCTTGGGGCGATACAATTGTGGTTTAAACATTAACCCAGCGCTTAACTCCTCCATGATCGGATCAATTACCCTAGTTATCCAAAGTTTTGCTCAAACAGCATTAAATTAGGCAAGGAATTATAATACCCACGCTTTTTGCACCATTTCATGGCAGAAACGGAGAATTAACCTTCTCACCATACTAAAATTCAGCTCATTACTACAAATCTAGTACTACACCGAACGTGCCCCATTCCCGCAATCCAACTTGTCGCCCTTTTTGTAGACGGGACACACGATACCTTCCATCCACTCCTCCGGTAATACTTAGTGCCCGTTGTAGAATGTTGAGGTACATCATCTAGGATGGTTCAACGTGGGGGAAACCCCAAATCGGATGGTGACCATTAAGGTCCCCAAGAAATATTCGGGGTTCTGAGTGTGCTCGGATGTAGCTTTGAATTTGGTTGTGCAGGTTGTCGTTTTTTCACCTGGTACTGCTACTGATACAGTAGTAAAACCAATCAGTTGCACAGCTACGATGGGCAAGTCAGTAGTAATATCAAGGACTCGATGAGAGATCTTTTGCATATTTGAGGGAATTGGAGAAGAATTGGTTGATTGGACCGGCCAATTGAACAATTTCAATCGCAATGCGCCATATGTGGACGCAACCAATCGCTTTCAAATTTTGTACAGTTCTTTTGGACGTTAATAGGAGTCGAAAAAACTTTGTCCCAAAAAATCGGCCATGTTGACCCAGTCTAATAACTAACAGTTAGGTAATGCCAGGTTTGATTACCGGTTCTTCCACTTCCACTTGTGGATAGGAATTTTGACATATTCATACAATATTATCCACCTGTACGTACCTGGCTTTCGTTCAGTTTGATGGTGACGATATTCTCCGGATTTGGCCGCGGATTATCCCGATAACCAGCCATAAATCCGAGGATCAATGCCTTTTCCACACGTGACACCCTGTTGGCGCGCTTGAACATGTCGTGCGCTTCTATGACATGTTTGTTCTAAAAGCGAAATTTTAAACAAGTTAACTTTATATGGTCAACGCAGAAACATAAACGCTTCAACTTACCGATAAGGAAAGTCCCTTGCGAGTGACTTGCTGTTGAACCTGCGGCTGCTGTTGCCCGATTCCGGTTGCATTTTGCTGAATGGTGACCGTGGTACCCTGTTGCTGCTGAGGGGCGATCTGTGTTCGCTGGATTTGAATTTGCTGTGGCTGTTGCTGTACAATGGTGCGCTCTGAAAAGAATTGATTATAGTGTGATCAATGTTTTTTTGTGAATAGGCCTGCAAAAAGCTCACTCACCTTGTTGCGGCTGCTGCACCAACTGTATGGTGGTACCTCCGGCCCGCGGAGTTCCTGCCGCTTGGAACTGTATGGTGCGCTGAGGTTGCACTTGTGTTTGCTGCTGATGTTGCTGCTGCGGGATCTGCGTAATGATGGTCCGGGTTTGGGGCTGCTGCTGTACCTGCGTTTGCCCTCCGCCCGCCTGAATGGTCTGGACCAGCTGTGGCTGTTGACCCGGTCGCTGTATGAGGGTTAGGCCTTGCGGGAGAACCGTTTGGACGTTATTTCCAGTGACGGGTCGGATAATGGTCATTGTTTGGGGAGAGGTCTTGATTTGCTGTTGCTGTTGTTGACCTTGCTGGGAGATGTTGGTGATTAAAGCCGGGATGGTTGAAGTTTGTTGCGTTTGTTGTGACTGCTGGAGCACAACCGGTGTCAAAGCGGGGATGTTTTGGTGCAGGGAACTGGTAGGGACCAGGGCCGGGATTTGACTGAGCTGGGGTTTGGTGTCGGGTTCGGTTTTAACCAAGCCCGGGGGACCACCGCTGATGATGGTGGCCCCGCTCAAACCGGAAACATTCTGGAGCGGGATTTGCTGATAGACGGTGTTTCCGGAAGGATCCACCGTGCGTAGTATAACGCCCTTTTGATTGAGAACGTTGGGGATGTTTGAGGGATTGGTTAGGAATATGGTTTTGCCCTTTACGTTCGGGGACATGACAACTTGAGCGTATTTGGGCTGCTGGGTAGAACCGGTCACAATGGAAGTAGTTTGTATGGTTTGTTGTTGTTGCTGCTGTTGTTGAAGTTGTTGCTGCTGTTGGAGGATCTGGGCCACGGACGTGGCGATCATGTTGTTGTTTTGCGGACTTTGAGCAGTGATTGTAATTGTTCGCTTCTGTGGAGTGGTGGGTTGCTGCTGGATTTGTAGTTGTTGCTGTTGCTGCTGTTGTTGTTGAATGGTTTGAATGTTGAGAATGGTTGGCTGTGTTCCGGAACCAGGGTGTTGTGTTGAGATAAGCGGAGGAATATTCTGCATTAGCTGACTGTTGTTCAGAGATACCGTAGGTGCCGTTTTGATTTGAACGATTCTCGTTGGGGTCGTTGGTTGCTGAATTTGCTGTTGCTGGGTTTGATGTTGAGCTTGAATCAATTGTTGTTGGTGTTGAGCCCGGGAGATTGTGGTTGTCAGAGTTGGCGTTCCGGCGGCTGCGTTGGAATTGGTGATCAGTCGTTGGATGTTAATTTGTTTACCAGGTGGGGATGTGTTCAGGACGTAGGTTCCTGGCTTTTGTTGGATGATGGTCGTTCCGCCGGTTGACGACGTGGTATTCGGTTGAACCTGCTTCGTAGTAAACAGAATGTTTCCGCCCTGGTTTATTATGGTGGTTGATTTAGGGATCGATGCCTGAATGGTGCCAGGCTGAATTGTTTTAGACGAGATTATCTCAATCTTTGGAGCAACTGTAGTCGGTTTGCTGGCGATGGTTGTTCCGGCATTTTGGATCATTTGTACTGAGCTGGCAACGGTGGGAAGCTGCTGCAAGTGGTGCTGGGGCTGGGTCTTTATATGAGTGGTAGTCGGGAGTGTTACTGACCGAACCAGAGATGGTGGGTTGGAGGAAATAGACATTGGAATAGATGAACTTGGTTCCGTTTTGATACTGATGAGCTTCTGAGGCTGAGGAGAAGTGTAGGCCAAGGGAGGAACTGGAGGTGCCGTGTGCTGTATCGGAGTTGATGAAACAATCGGAACAGTTTGTACTGGCACAGTAGATGTTAACATTGGCTCCGTTTTGATCTCTTGTTTGATTTCTTGCTTGATTTCCACAACTTGAGGTGGCTGAATCTGTACCGGTTGCGGTGCCACTGACGGAACTACCGTTTCCTTGATCGTCGTAGCTGGCATAGGTGTTGCCGGTTGACTGTAAACAGTACTAGCAGTAAGTCCGGCAGCGTAATCCGGAGTCGTAGTTGTCACAGTCGATGTCGTCGGAGTCGTAATAATCGGTTTTACATCCTGACTGGCTTGGGCACTTGCCTGTTCAGCTGCCTTCTTCTGCTGTTCCTCGCGTTCCTGTTCCCTTTTCCGCTTCTTGGCTGCAGCATACCCTAGAGGTTGTTCTCCTATTTCCAGCAATTTGACACCACCCTCTTTCCTTCCAGCAGGCATCCGACTCATACTGGGTCGATTAGGTCCCTGCGATGTTGCTGGTGATCTGAATCCCCCGGTGGGGACCCTCGAAGGAATCCCCTTCAGCGGGGTGGTATCAGTCATTTTCCTGGGAATTCCTCGAGATCTCAAAGGCACTGTTGGGGCAGAAATTTTCTTCAGACAGCTCTGGGCGTCCTTTGACTTCTGCTCCAGTTCTTCGCGCAGGTTTTGACTCTTCGGTTTCCTTTTCAGCGTAAAGTGCTTCACCGGAGTCGACTGTTGACCAACCACCGAAACCAGGGCGGATTTGTTGAGATACTGACACTCAAGCGGCAGCAGACCTAGGTCGGCATTTTTAACCACCAGCCGCCGCAGCTCGTTGACCATGTCGGTGAAAATTGGTCGGGTTTCTTCGTAGTCGGAGATTTCTGTGTTGAGGGATCCCGTCGTCGGGAGGGTTTTGATTGTTTCCGCAATCATCGACACCCATAGTTCCGAATCTAGGCCAGCAACTTCAATCACTTCGTCCAATTCGGTTTTCCACTGCAAGTAATACAGAAACATTCGTAAAATTGAAGTTGAACTAGTTTTTTGGATTTTTTTCATCCATAATTACACAAATGAATAATGATGCGAATGATACTCCCGACAGTATTTAAAATCAAATAAACAAATTTGGCAGAAAGTGGGCGAGCAAACAGAAAGATTGCCCTGCCCAGTGAGGTAGATTGAAGTCGCTCGATGTTGCTGGATCGAACATGCAGCAACTTCGAAAAATGCTTATACTAAATCCCAAAGTATAATTGCCGTTTATTATTCAACGGAAATCTGTCAGTTAAAAATTAATGTAATAAAAACCATTGTCGGCCGAATGTTTCGCAAAATAAATTTATCGCTAATGCAAAACATTCGCAATTTTCTGACATTTCCACCCATCCACAAAACATTCCGATTCGTTCCGCAAAAAAAGCCACAACAAACTTTTGCTACGAGACGACCACCGACGAATAATCCTCTCTCCGTCTGCGATGTGTGCGTTACGCAAAATCCATTTTCTCTTTCGCCCGCTCCACACATGCAAACCCACCCAGTGGCGAAATCGAAAACCCCGCGCGCACCACCACTACCAACGCACTTTCGTCGGACCGTTCGTTTCGCTGTCCCGTTTCATCCGCTCGCTCGCCAGCCTGCCGCCACCCCCTTCAACCCTAGCAGAGGGAGACAACCCATTATATTTTTGCTTACCTCTTCGACAATCCTCCGCGGGATGTGGAAAAAACTAAGCAGCAGTTTCAGCTTCACCTGCGTCTGAAGATCCGGAAAACACTCCTTGATGTTCCGCAGCACTTCCTTGTTCAGCTGTGATATGATAGAACCGCTAATCCACGAATCGTTTGATGTACCAAGCTTATTGTGTAGCCACAGTGAAATGTCGCTATCCCGTACGTTCGCCATCTTGAATAAAAACTGACTGCTGCGACACGACAGCGGCAGCGGAGAAAAAATGATCGGCTACAAATGTGTGCGATCATGCAAGGTTGGGTAATGTCAGCTACCCGTCTCTTACGTTCCCACGCAACTGTGGCGGACAAGAACTTGTGGCGTCACTTTGATAATTGCCTCTGTACGCAAAAGGGTGACAAAGATGGACTCACTTTCCCGTGTCGGACCGTTTGTGTGATGCGTCACATCAGGCGAAAACGATTCAGCTTTCGCAGAGACGTAGTCCATCGTTGGGGGCAGAAAACGAACGCAAACGTATAGCGTAACAAGTGATAAAGACCTGAGACATGAAGACCAAAGCACGGAGAACAGACATAAAAGCTAGAACAAACAAACTCTCGAAAGCTGTGTAAGAACTCAAATTTTAATGTTTTTAGCTTTGACTATACTAGCGCCGCCATACAACAAGTTGCCACAATCAGTGGTGAGTAAACCTACCTATATAAATTTTATATTCACCACTGGTAGCGGCATGGGAACATAGCGGTGCCGCCACGAAAATGCCACTTGCGTGATGCCATTTCAAAGTCGATTTCAAATGACCGTTAAGGCCCCTTAGCGTGTCAGCTCAAATTTTGCTCTTCTTATTTGATTCTTATTCCAAACAATCATCAAGCACGATAGTAGTTGTGTAGCCTTTCTATACCAATTCAATAAACAAACAAACAAAAATGGTACCTCTTTGTCTCGGTACCTCCAATGTAAACATTTCGAGAATATGAATCATTTGAAAGCAACTCAAGCAGTAAACTACTCTACTTCAATGAATAACAAAGAAACATTTCCAAATGTCACGAAAAATGTTAGATTTTTTATGTAACAAGCTAGAAATGATCCAATTATTTTGGTACGCTCTCTCACTGTTTATGTTTGCTAAAACAGCAGTGCTGGCGGACCGCTTGGTGAAGATTTCGTAAATTATAATGCTTTGCGTATTTCACTAACAGTTGTGGTAAAAAGTTAAAAAATAATGACCCCACAAATTATTTTTGATTTTATGGCGCATAACCAATGTGTTTGACTGGATTTTTTAATTGGTTTCGATCAATTTCATTGATGCTTTGGCCAGCAGGATCGACATCACTGCGTGCAATGATCGATGATTGTGCGCGCCAAAAGACATCACCGCGCTGCCGCCGTCGTCGCGTCGTTGGTACTGCGGTGGGTGGTAAACACCGCCAAGCACATTTTAGTGCGGTCGAAACAAATCGTTAAAAATTTCTACTTTCGAGTGAACTAATGCTTGGATAACTTGGAAAGAGGCTTGTATTTGAAGTAGCGTGAATACATTTTTATGCCGAATATCTCGCGTGAAATTGATGCAACTTTAGTTATTAAGCTATCAAGAGTGATCGTAAGGGCATTAAGGATAGGAGGACCAGTCAGGAGGAGGAGAATGATGGCCAGTTAATAAATTTGTTAACTATGATCAGTTTGTGTTGGGATTTATTTGTTGTGTGCGCATTCCCTTAAGAGCTTTCCGGGGCTCATCGAGGCTGTGTTATTCCCCTCGATAGTCTTTCACAACAGTGTTCATGAAAAAGACAGTAAAAAAATAATGAACTTTCTCCACAGACAAACAGACATACTACTTAGAAGAAATTTGTTTTAAAAACATCGTCTGGCAGCTCACTAGCACCCTCTATAATGCTCAATCCGAAGCATTCATTTGCAGGCGTTGTTTCGCTCGGCTCGATGTAACAATTTAGCAGGTGACGCCTCCCCCGTGACGTCATCCATTCATAAAACATGAATGAAGATTCATGATTGAGTTATTTTATGTAAATATTGATCGGCGTCGCGTTCATTTCTTTCCAAAATTGAGAGGTGAGGTAGTCCGAACAGTCCGAACCACACTTTGTTTTCAAAATGACCGTTGAATCGTGCGATGATTGCGATTTGAGTAGTATGTATGTTTGTCTGTGCTTTCTCTAAGCGTTATGTTTTCTTGTCTGTGATATGAGAGAATGGCTGTGTGTTCCGAATACCATGAATTGGCTAAAACTGCTAACTGAGCATGTTATTGATACTTTTACTTTATAAGAAGTTTCACAAATCTCTAGGCAACGTTTAACACACAAGTCCTTTTTATCATGCACCAATGTATGCGGGTCAACACACGATATTAGGACCAATGCTATTTTTAATCATTTTGTTAAGAATGGTTTAAATATTTAAAGAAACATTGCCAATTTCTTTGACAGAGCTGTTTTATGTGAGAAACATCCTTAAGGCCACGATGGTATGGCATGCTAAGATACTACAATAAATTACAAGACGACATACACTTTAAAGAATCCCTAGATGACCACAACAGAAAATATCAATCTGGAATCAAATAATTAAAACACGTGTGTTTCTTATGGGGCAGGTGGATCACGACCCATTGTTTGCGAAAGGCGGGCCTACAATAATTTGCGTTGCGTTGCGTTGCGTTGCGTGGTAACGGAGTAATTCGTAGATTGCATACTGAAAGTTGTCATGTTTTAACCTTAATACTCCTATTCTAATTGCTTATGGAATGCTATTTGGAAGGAACAGCTATCCAATCAGAGGTTGAAGTAAAAAAGACATGAGAACTTCCATTGCCGGCCACGCCCATCTTCTCCGTTACGAGGATAGGAAAGGATGTGATGATATGACACCTACTTTAGGTGAGGTCAGCGACTCACCGACGCCCCCATAGGTGTCAAGGAGTTGGATATTTGGAATGGGGTAATTTGGGAATCACTATAAGCGAGTGATGCGACAAGATTCAGATTGTGTAAGTGTATTTGAGTAAATCATGTAGATGTGTTGTAGTGAGTGGAAATGTTTTAGTATATTTAAACACCAGCGTTGGGAGTGACATAGCTAAGAAATTTTGTCACTCCATGGGCCTTTTTGATTCCGGGATGGGGCACAGGCATTTACACTGTGTCCTGGCTAACAAGCCTAGGCTTAACCGCCATTGATCGGTCTCTGAAACGATAAGAAACACGTTATGTGGATGGGAAAGGATAGTAGGGAAGGGATAACTATTTATCGAGATGCCAGCGACTCACCGACGCCCTCGAAAAAATAGAAAGGAAGTAGGATTTTGGTACAGGAATTGTCAGGAATTCAGAATGATTTTAGCAGTACATGTAATTAAGACACATAAACATGATTATAATCTACATACTAATATAACCATAATTTCAATTGTTAAGGAAAAACAACAATGTATATGCAAATAAATTAGTCTATATAGGTTACCAAAATCATGTATAAACAATGGTTGCGATTCTTGTAGCAGTAGAGTTCGCAGATGTTACGCTTATTAGTTTCACTGTGGGATAGAAAAACTCGGCCACTATCCACCGCCACACCCCCATTAGCACACTTTGAATATGCGCTACCTATTCCGAATGCGATTAACTGTGCAGTGAAACTCTTCCCATATAAGAGTGATGCATGCGTAGTAAGGAACAATTCAATACTTAGAAACTATTGGAGTGAAATGGATGTGGAAATGTGTGTTTTTATCAATGCGCATACGAACAATTTTATCAAATGCATGCATTTTGACAGCTGTTGTCGAATTTTTAAAATGCGTACCGTTATACGCCAATACGTAACTGTGGGGTATGAACAAAGCTGAGTAGCATTTCTCATGCGTGTATTTCCCCTAGCAAGCATCAGTGACAGCCAGCACCATGACGGGGTCGTCGTCAGTGTGATGCTGCCTCATTGACGAGTGGACTGTTGGCGGAGCTAGTCGCCATCACCGTGAGGTTCCGTATTATGCCAAGTGATTCTACTGCAGTTTGCTAAGATGGCTGGGAACGGATTGTTCCAGTGAGTTGCCCGGTATTCACATTGGCGATCCTGCCAGGAGTGCATCATAATCAATAACAAGTTAATCATAAAATAGGTAGAATCACTTGGCATAAAAACAGTGAGAGAAAACAAATCGTTTTGGTGTGTGAAGTGTGTGGTGGTGCTGCAAACACAGTGAAGTGGGTGTTGCAATTCTGCGGTTCCTGACGAAAGCTAGAGCGCGGAAAGTTTTTGTTTTTCCAACCGCGTTCTGTTTTAGCCTTGGTTCTAGCACAAACACATGAACAAAGGCGCGGTGACGTGGTTGATTTTTGTTGTCGACTGGTAGCACGCTGTGGATAGGTGGTCGGTCGATGATTGCATGCATGTTTCTTCTTGCTCGGCATGGATGGTCGCGCTTTCGTTGATTCCTCGGATCGTACATGCTCGTGTTGTCGCTCGGTTGAACGGTAAATGCAAACAGGTTGATGTGCATGATGATAGAGGTGTTTGACTATTGTGAATGTTGCCGTAAAATACTCGCGGCGTTGGCTGGTTGGGTTGGTTTTTGCTCGGGTTTTTGGTTGGGCAAATTAATGGCGTGTCGAACCGCCGAAAATTTTTCTGCATAAGGAAAATGCAGGGACGTGTAATGAAAACCGTCCAAGGAAACGGCATTTTTAGATAACCGCCGAAAATTATTCTGCATAAAGAAATTGCAGGGACGTGTAGTGAAAACCGCCCAAGGTAAAGGCGTTGTTGGATAACCGCCGACAATTTTTCTGCATAAGGAAAATGCAGGGACGTGTAATGAAAACCGTCCAAGGAAATGGCGTTATTGAAAAACTGCCGAAAATTGTTTGCATCAGGAAAATGCAGCGATGTGTAAAGAAACCCGTCTAAGGAAATGGTGTTGCATGATAACTGCCGAAAGCTGTGCGTGAGTGTTGCGATACGTGATATGGTTATAGACGCGACTCACGGGTACGAATTAAAACATTACTTTATTAAATAAAACAAACGTACTATTAAAACGTATATGCACGCGAGCCGGCGATCGCAATAATATGATGACGGTCAACGAAGAACGATGCACACCGAAACTCGATGACATCTGTCACAAGCTGACGGCTGTGAGCGGAAGAGCCCCGAAGGATGTTTCGGCTGCGTTCGTAGTGGGATAGGGTGGTCCTCCCAACAGTGAGGAAAATGCAGGGACGTGTAATGAAAACCGCCCATAAAAATTGCATATCGTAAAACAGTTTAAAATTCGAAGTACGCAATGAAAACATATCTACTGAAAATATGTTGTAGAACCTCTTTCGAACTCGTTTTGTAGAATCTATTTTCGTATAATGAAGGACATTTTTGTGTTATATGTGGTCCATCTGTACCATCATATTGAAGCATTTAAAATGGAGTTGTATGATATACAGAATCTTTAGTCTGATAAATCTCAAATTCGTTAATCTCTTGTTTTTTTTCTTTTTTTTGACAAATAATTCTTACAAAATATGATCGTTTTCGTTGAATGCGTCGAATTTTCGCAATCGTGAATAACGATTGATTTGAGTGAGAGAAAAACAGGGCCGGTTACATAACGAAGGAGAGAAGACGCATCACCCAACTGCGTGTGTTGTAGTTATTTTTATTGGAGCTCGGCAAAACCCCATAGATGATCGGTTAGCATTGCAAGTTATCAATCAAATGATATAGGTTCGATATTAACAAAAGTGCGTTTACTAAACAAAAAAGTAAATGTGGCCATTCGTCTTAATTCTTGTATCTTGAAGTGTATCTTGTTGCATTGGTGCCATAAGGATGAAGAGAACGAAATTGAGGGTTTGAGCGTAAAAATAACAAGCCTGCTAGTAAGAAAACTTTTTTTTCGGAGAAGAGGGAGAATGTGGGGTATGAACAAAGCTGAGTAGCATTTCTCATGCGTGTATTTCCCCTAGCAAGCATCAGTGACAGCCAGCACCATGACGGGGTCGTCGTCAGTGTGATGCTGCCTCATTGACGAGTGGACTGTTGGCGGAGCTAGTCGCCATCACCGTGAGGTTCCGTATTATGCCAAGTGATTCTACTGCAGTTTGCTAAGATGGCTGGGAACGGATTGTTCCAGTGAGTTGCCCGGTATTCACAGTAACAAAATGCGCTAATGCGTACGTCAATGCGCAAGCCAGAATCGAAAATGTGCTAGTAACTCGTTAAATTCATAAGAGAGCGGCCATAAATTACGTAGCTTTTTAGGGGGAAGGTGGCGTTCTGGTATTGTGTGACGAGCCATGTTTTAGGTTTGGGAAAATATGCTACGAGGAGGGAGGGGGAGTAAAAAAACGGCTAAAAATGCTACGTCATTTATAGACGCTCCCTAATACGTCATATCGCCAAATAAATAAATATAAAAGGAACATTCTCACCAATTTTGAAACGGATTCATCATCTACGGTAGTCTGAAGAAACACCGCTTGCCCTTTCCGGTCGCCGGGGAGAAGTGCGTCAATGTCTAGGCATGCGTCAGCCTCCGGACGTTCATCTTGAGCTCTTCATTGCTTATCAGCTTTGGCCGCTTTTCCTCTTTGAGCCACATCGTCTTAACAGCGTTGCTCCCGATAAACGTGGCACATGAATTTTCCTTTTCTGTCGGCCATCATTGGTCCGGGTTGACCTGAACACGCCAAAGTTCGGAAGCACTTGCTCTGGATCTCGGGTGTTCACAAATCTTCATTCGGATGATACGTCCCTAATATTCCTGCTGAACCACTTCACTGCACTTTCAATTTCTGGTTTTCAGTTTTGATCTTAACAATAAATTCATACATTTATGGAGCAATTTGACGCGAGGCATTTTTTTACGTCCGTTGTGTTCCATGGCTACTACGTTTTCTCTTTCCGAAAGGCGGGCCTACAATAATGGAGCAAAACCAAAAAAAATTGCGTTGTTTTATTTAGTTTATTGGTGAAATAGGTACTTTTTTTATAATACCTATTCTAATTGCAATCCGAGATTTTTTGTTTTCATCGTGACTTTATGATTTCATGTCGTAGTTGTTTCTCTAAAAAATTGGAGCAAAGCTATGTTGTAATTTAATTATTTTTTTTACGTTTCAATATCTAATTATATACCACACAGCAATCCTTCAAATAAGCAAGCAAAAAATGTTGAATGCTTCTACTACAGTCGACTCTCCACATGTCGATGTTCTACATCTCGATATATCTCCCTATCTCGATGGTTTGGTCGGTCCCTTCAATCTGCATACATTTTACCTTTTTACATGTCGATATCTCCTTATCTCGATATCTCTCTATCTCGATGCGATCTCGTTCGTTTTTGTTCGAGATTTTCTCTCCATATGTCGATATGCCCGTTTTTACAGGTTGCTAGATCTCGTTTCTTAGGTGCAAAACATTCTGTGAAGGTTAATTGACATCTGTTTGTTGACGGTTTTTCCTAGTTACGGACGGTTTTTCAATCGAGTGTGCATTACAAATTTGTTCTTGAGTTCGATCTCTCCCTATCTCGATGGTCCCTTCAATATCGAGATGTAGAGAGTCAACTGTAGTACCAGAAAGTGGCACAACATGAACGTATACCGGCCTATAACGGCACGTGGTCATTCTATCCGAGCTACTTTGTTGATCGTTCTATTTTTATTGACATCCAAGTCATGGCCTACTACGACTGTAAAACTTTTGTATGGAAATTTTGGAATATGTTTTTATTCGTTTGCTCTATTAATATGATACGTTACTTATGAGCGACCTTATACGAGCCTATTAGGTTACACTCAAGATTTAAAGGAAGAAAATGCAAGTCTTATAGTAATAAATTATTGAAAAAAAAATCTTCTAGGACCGCCGATAGAACTTTCTTGTTTTAACCTCAAATGAAAGGGGGGGCCTTCAGCTTTCGTTTGGTGGGTGTTTTGGCGATACCGATTTTTTTTAAATAATTTTGTTCTACCAGACACACCGTCGCCTCCTACTTTTTCTTCTTCTAGTTTTCATGATCAAGGAACAATTAACTTTATTTTGTTTGAAATACTCAATTTATTTTTCAATTTTTGAAGTTTATTGCACAATCATCGAGGTATGCATTATATTTAAATATATACAGGATTGAGACGCCTATTTGGGCCAAACGTTGAGCTGATGTAGTCGCTAGCGGCTATGGTCGAGGTCACGGCATGCTGAGTTCCAAAGGATAATAGTCGACTCGGCGCTGTGACGCATTTGTTGTTGTAGCTATTGATCGAATCTTCCGCGCCTACAACTGCAATGGTCCACGATTCTTCCTAACCTTCAGAACACCGCGTTGGACTGGTGATCCTTCGAGATTTCGATTTGGAACCGGACTTACTGCATGACGTCGATGAAGCCAGCTTGATAACTTCCTACAAACTCATTTACTTTAGGTGAAAGACGACGGAAGATGATCTGGGATAGTACTTTGAAGGCCACCAGCTTGGCCTTATCCGTTACCCAGTTCCCGTTGTCGGAAGGGTTGTCGTGTCCGATAGTAGGGCGATATCTGCGAGGATATCTGTACTTGACTCCGAGACTCACTGCACGCAAAAACGGCTACGCTCAAAAATGTGTTCGGCCTGCACATTTTTAGTGAACATCCATGCCGCACATGACTGTGTTGGAAACACACATTTTTTAAAAATTGCTCGTACACTCACATGAGGATGTATTTTGCAATAATTTCGACATGGCAACCTCACTGGGTTTATAAACCACCTTCAAATACCGAAAAATATTGATATTTTACAAAAATGTGAGCGTACGAGCAATTTAAAAAAATGTGTGTTTCCAACACAGTCCTTGTGCGGCATGGGCGTTACTCAAAAATGAGAGCTTTTATTTTAGATGCTACAGCAACTGTCGTCCGACCTCACAATGGTTCAGGTTCAGCTGTGTAACTTTCACTATCGTCTGATATTTCGTCCTCCACGCGTGCCTGGGCAGGGCATTTAAACCTAACCGTAACGTGGCCCTAGTTCGACGTGAAAATCAGACATGTTGGTGCCGAGTTGCACCCCGTGGCGATGTGGCCTTCAACTCCGCACTTCTTGCAGCGTTTGCTCCTGTCAGGGCCTTTACACACCCACGACTTGTATCCTTGCTCGCAGTACTTGAAGCATGCCTCTGGCGGCTTGTACATGCTGCGCGGACACACTGGCCAGCCGACTCTGATCTTGCGGACTGCAACCGCCTTGTTTACTTCCCCTTATTGGGAGCTTCATCGTGGCGATCTGCGTACCTGCCGGATTCTTTCGCAGACGGACCGATGCACTTATGCTTTTGTTATCCTATGTTCTTGTAGTTATTTATTTAGTTATTTATTTATTTGGGTTTCAATCAACAGGCTTATGTAGCCCCAATGATTGTTTGCATTAAACTAACAAAATACAATACATTTTAATTATAACAATTAACACTTTGTAGTACAACATTCATCATCAATTTAGCATGAACTAACAATTTCAATTATAAAGCTTTATAAACAAAAAACACAACACAATTTCAACGATAATCTACTTTAAATGCGGAAACTCAGTTGACATGGCTGAGTGGTCGCCAGGTTTCGTTAGAGCGCTCCTGGAATTCACGGCATCTTACTCCTTTGGGCCAGTTATAAGCTTGAGGCGAGGGGTTCCAACGTTTCGAATTGATGACGAGCTTGTACGAAACAAAATCCAGCGAAGATTTTTCCTTCCATGGTGAGACTAAACATTTTAGCGCGACTATGCCATCTTCCCCTAACGTGTTGATTATCATTTCTCTTACTTCGTCATCGGAGACATCATTCGCTATGTTTGAAAGGAACAGTGATTTATCAAATTCCCGGTCGGTATCTGCACTGGAGAATAGTTTTGGTGACACGACAGACGAAGTTTGCACTCGCGAACTCTCTGCTACAGGATGATCGCTTTCTTCGGTCTGCTCAACTGTAGACGGTGGCGTGCGAGGTGACGTGCCAATAGTTTCGATTCGTTGCACGACTGTATTCAGCAATGTTTGCATTTTTTTCACCTCATGCTTAATACATTCCAGTTCATTCTTATCCGGCTTCTCGTGATCCTGCACGTGTATGCGAGAGCAGCGGGATTCGAATTCGTTACGGCACCTGTGGCATACCCAAAAAATGCTCTTGTTGAGGCAAGCAAGTCCCTCTTGAACAGAAAGTCCCACACAAACGGCATGATAGCGGATAGAGCGATTGCAGAACGCACTGCATGAAACGACTGGATCATTGCGTGTGATGCTAGTATTGCATTCATGACAGGGCGTCGAATTCATAATGCGGTATTTCGATCCCCGCTAGACAATAAAAAAAAGTTGCTGCTATCTGTAGCTAACGCCGCACTCGAAACAGATGACAATAGATGCTTGTGAACAATAGCAGCGACGAAGCAATTTCTTGTGCCTTGCCTGGTGAAGTTTATTCCGATCGTGAATTATTTTGCAAATTAATCGATTTCGATGGCACTTGATTTGCAAATGAAACTATCCATAAAAACAAACATCAGCTTATAGTCACGACTGGATAGCACAACTACGAAAACAGTGACCAAAACACCTCTAAAATATGCTTTTATCACGAGCTTCCACAGATCACACCACAGCAAACGAGCAAGCAACAACGTTGTCACACTTGGTGCATCTACCTCGCACAGCAGCTGCGTGCTCCTCTGCGTCGGCGATCTCGTCCAGGTTTTTACACTGGAGAGTCGCCTCTGCCGTTGAAGCTCTCATCTGCACTTTTTCATCCAATACCTCCTGAGCTAGTGCCCTGTAAGAGGGACTTTTTTTTGGGCGCCTCCTTCTTCATCACTAGCATCATCTCTCCAGTCCTGGTGCACCGGATGCTTTCTACATCCGCGCTCAGCGTTGAGAGACAATTCTTGCCTCGCATGGCGTATGTATTCGCCTCAGCTTTGAAGACCAGCGCGTCGTTCCGTTCACGCTTGGGGACTGGTTTTACTTTTCTCAACTCCTTCTTTCCAACCGTAATCCAAGGGGTTCTCCTCATCTTGGTCCAATTATCCCTTGTTTATCGTTAGGATTAGCCTCCTGGGGCTTGGTTTCCCTGCCTCTTGCGCGTTTCGTAACCGACTTGAGAACCTGGTTGCTTGCGCTGGCCGTCCCTTTGTTCCTTTTCGGCTTTCCGTTCGCCTTTGCCTGACGCTACTTGCCCCCTGTGACCCGCATTTCCTTGGCAGATTTCGGCCATGTAACTCGAGCCGTAGGGCGGTTTGACCTCTCCGCTCCGGCAAGCTGTATGGTTTCAGCTCGTCCAGCTGTTCGGCAACTACCAACATCTTTGGTAGCCCGCTCCTGTTGCGGTTCAGCGTCAGCGTGGAGTCCGCACCGCTCATCTGCGCTTCCTCGGCCAGCGCTGCTGGAGATTCTTTTACATTGGACCTATGTATTTACCGCAGAGGCGCTCATCATACATGACTGTAGACTTTAGTCCCTTCGCCCTTAGAGTCTACTCTACGCAAATTGTGGACGGGCTTAATCAGACACTCGCCGGATTAGAAAAAAAAACATAGAGGAGCATATGTACTGAGGATTGGACTGAATTTTCACAGGTGAACTAAAATTGGATTTGGATTGTTCATTTCTGGGAGAGACGGTGCCTGTTACTTGAAGTACCACTGAAACAACAAAGGAAGGGGACAGTCCTGATACCAGGATGATTTCGAAGCAAATACAGTTAGCGGTTAACATACTACACATAAGAGATACCATATAATATATCGGAGAAGAAAATTACGAAACATACGATCATTACTAAACAAACCTCTAGTTATGTGGTGTAAACTGCTCCAGATCATAGATCAAAGTTTGTGAAACGAGACACTCGGCTGGTTCCGGGCAGATTCCAATCAAAATGTCGGCATGACTGTAGAACTCCTCTTTTAGCGAAATTACCACCGTCTGTAGATTGGTACACTTCTCCCGGATGTACGACGCCACCTTACCGATGTTCGTATTATCCAATGCGGCGTCGATCTCGTCAAGCACGAAGAACGGAGCCGGTTGGAAACTGTGGATAGCAAAGAGCAGGGCCAAGGCAGCGATAGTTTTTTCACCACCACTCAGATTGCTCATTGGTTGGAAACGTTTGCCCGGTGCTACACAATTGTAATTGATACCATCGAGATAGGGCTCTTCCGGATTGTCCGGACCAAGGTAGGCTTGAGCAGCTTCGTTGCGAGCCAACTGCTTGTAGATACCGTCGATTGCGTCGGAAATATGATTACAACAGTTCGTAAAGAGAGTGCACCGTTCGTTTTTGATCTTTTCGAATGCTGCCTTTGCTTTTTTGGCTTTCTTCCGTGCTGCCTCAAATTCTTCGTTTGTTGTTTGAATCTTCTCCGTTACGCGATCTAGCTTTTGCATTGCCTTCAGATTAGGTGTCTGAATCTTCTCCAATGTGTCCAGCTTTTGTTGAAGTTCCCTGGCCAAACCATCGCCGACTTTCTTAACCTGATCCGGTTCTGATGGATTCGTCAGATTCTTCGATAAAGAACTATAATCGATCTCGATTTTCGCTTCGCGCTCATATATCGTACTCAGCGGAGTCGTTTCCGATTCGTTGCCCCCACTTTGCTCAACGATGTCATTCATTCTACCACGTTTCATCGGAATTTCAATAGCATCCATCTTGCACTGCATTAACAGATTGTGCCGTTTGTTCTTCATCGTTTCGATTTTGCTTTCGATGCCCGAAATTTGCTGATGAACCGCTGCCAGTTCTTTGGCTTGCTGCTGGACGTCGCGACGGGCCTTGGCCATCTCTTCTTCCATATTATCAACGGCGGCCTTCTTGGCGGTTTTGTCCACCTTCATCTTCTCGATACGCTCCTTGTCCTTTTCAATTTCCTGTCGCTGACGTGCTTCAGCCTGCTTGAACGTCTCCAGAGAATCTTCATCATCCTGAACGGCACGCTCCCAACGAGTGACGTTTTCTGGTAAGAAATACAAATTGTTAAATAATGTTAAATTGTACAATATAGGTGTTGCTACTTACTAGATGTGTCCTTCGATCTCTCAAACTCCAGATTGTTGTTAATTCGATCGATTTGTTGCTCGAATTCTGCCCGCTTCTTGGCCCTCTCCTGCTGCAGCACCAGTTCTCGCTCTTCAAACTGGCGGATGTTAGCCACTCCTATACGGGCACAGAACTCTGCATACACGTCATCCTCGACGTTGTTCATGTTTTCCTTGATTTCCTGAATTTTCAGATCGCGCTGCTGCATACGGCGTTCGATTTCGCTAATCTTCGGACCAATCTGGTCTAGCTCGAGCTGCAGCTGGGCCAATTTTCGGTCGTATTCTTTGATGTTCTTCTTCGAGGCATCTAAATCGTTCTGGCTATACTTCAGTCGATTCTCCAAGCCCCGGATTTGACTCTCGACCGTTGTCAGCTCACCTTGGCGACGTGTCTTCTTCATGACCTCCTTCAGCTCTTCGGTTATCTTTTCCTTCTGTGCCTTCAACTGAGCCATGTGCTTCTCGTCCCAACGCTTAGCCTTGCGGGCCAAATCGTGACTTCCGCCGGAAATGATACCAGATTTTTGATAGAAGGTACCATCCAGTGCCAAAGCATCGTATCGGCTACGATCGATTTCGTATGCGACTTTCATTGCGTCGTCTGGCGTTTCACATACCAGTGCATTGTTGGTGGCAAACAGTACGGCTGGTTCGATCTGCGGAGGGCTAAATTTGAGCACATCGTAGATCAGTTTGACGTTACGCGGATCTTCGATGTTCCTGGAAGAATATGGAAAAGCATGTTTGACACGTTTAAAACAGTTGCAATTGCACGAAGTAAATCAGTTTCCACTTACCTCAGCCGCTCTTTGAGAGGCTTTTTCTGCAAATAATCTAGCGGAAGGAATGTCTCTACGTCCAGCATTTTTTCTTTCAAAATCTGAATGCATCGCCGAGCGGTCTTCTCCGTGTCGACAATGATGGCCTCCATGTACTTTCCAAGTACCTTTGTCACGGCCACGTTGTATCGTTTGTGCGTTGGCTGACACATGTTGATCATCCGATCGTAGACCCCTGGCACTTCCTGTTTGAACAGTTCGACCACTTCTTGTTTCTTCTTTCGCCGGGCATCCTCATGCTTGTCTATTTTTGCATCACCTAGCTGCTCGCGAACGTCATCCAGCTCAGCTTGCAGTTCCAAGATCCGTTCCTTTGATGAACCAACATCTTGACTGAGTTCTTGTTTTAGGCGATTCTGCTCTTCCAATGCCTGCTTGCTCGCTTTTATATGATCAATAAGCTTTTCCTGCCGTTTGGCAGCTTCGTTCCGTTCCGATTCGTACTTTTTGTAGTTCTCCTCTATCTGAGCCTTCTTGTTTATCTCACTGTCCAACAAATCCTGATCAGATTTTTGCTCGCGATTCACAGAATCCAGCTTTATCAGATATTTACCGGATGTAGCATCCGCTTTCTGCTTCAATCGATCATACTCCTGCACCAAATTCTGCTCCAGATGCACATTGCTGCCACGCTTTTTCGACTCTCCAGCTATTTCATCCTCGAAAGTTTTCATTTTGCTCTCAATTCCTTTGAGCTCATCTTCCAACTTTCGTATGTCGGCTTGATGCGCTTCGTCAGCTTTTCGTGCCTGTTCCAGGGTCTTCATCGCACTGTCGAGTTTCTTCTTGGTGTGTGCTACCTTCTCCTTCGCTTTGATAAACATCGGATGCTTCTTGCTCATTTCACTCTCCACCTCGCGTATTTCCTGCTCAATTTTAGCCAGATCTCTAGCAGTCTTACCGGCTTCTTTCTTTTTCTCTTTGAGCACATCGTCCGCTTCTTCCTTTTTCTTCTCAATCAAAGTCAAGTCCTGCTGTTTACTCTCCAAATCTTCATATAATCGCTTGGTTTCCTTTTCATTGTGATACAGCCGATACAGCTGATACTGTACTTGTTTCTCAGCATACTCGTCCTTCAGCCGCGCATACCGATCAGCCTCTTGCTTCTCCAGCTTGGCTTCCTTTCGCTCGGCTGCTATTCCCTTCTTCTTCTGGTACGTAAATTGAGTCTCCTCCTCGGCCATTTGCATCTCGTGCTTCAGCTTGTTGTATTCCTCCTTCAGCAAGCCGGATCCGCTAATCTCCTCGAACAGCGCCGTCCGCTCCTTGGCATTCTTCATTGCGATACTCTCGACCGCACCTTGGAAAACTAGAAAATTTTTCGCCTTCACATTGATGCCAATGTGTTCCAGCTCCTGGAGATATGCATTTGTTGTAACAACCTGTACAGACATAAAGGAAAACCAAACATTAATTACCTAAACGTTTTTTGAGGAACTCGAGACAAACGGAGTAAAATGAATATGATGCAATCAGGGATTGGCGGCATGCACCGTGCGGTGCAAAAAAAGCGCGTGCTTCACACAATCGCAAGTGCTCGTCTCCCGTTTTGCCTAGAGACAAGAGACGTATGAGTGAGAGCTTTCGTAATTGTGCGAGAGACAATCGCAGCACTAGCTCTACGGCGCAGGGAGTAATGCACGGTGCTTGGGACTGCGCTTGTCTCCAAACAGAAAAAATCATATATTACTAGCTGTACCCGTCAAACTTTGTCTTGCCTACTGCGTTTTTTGACGTTTTAAGTTTCTGGCCAAGACCAAATCCCCGGTCCCCGGTATGGAAGATCGATTTTCAAAAACTCAATTTTTCCATGTTTTTCGCCTCATAAACCTTCCTTGGGTGAAAACTAACAGAACAAAACTAAGACGACCAAAATCGGACCTTCCGTTCGCAAGTTATGCGCGGTCCCACGTATGCCACTGTATTTTTATATATATAGATGTTTCCAGTTCAAAACCGAATTAGCGACATTTTTTCTTTGACTTCCGCTGCTTTTGCCTTGCGTTAAACACAATGTCGGAAGTGGGGCGCTGTATTGTACACCTGGTGCTCTATACAGCGCCCCACTTCCGACATTGTGTTAAACGCAAGGCTAAAGCAGCGGAAGTCAAAGAAAAAATGTCGCTAATTCGGTTTTGAACTGGAAACATAATAATAAATTAATTTAAGAGTTTGTGTTTTCGGCAAAGTTGTTAAGCTTGTCAAGGGTTGACAAGTGATGGGTCGTTTGATTCGAAATTTTTCCAATCATGCGAAGTATCAAGCCAAGTGCAAAGCACGGAGACAAGCACCGAGAGAGTGCATACGACAGAGCGTGAGAGACAGGAGAGCTCCAGCGCGCGGCAAAGTAAGCGAGCAACACACAACCGATTGCGCGTACTCGTCTCCTTCTAGTTTGTTGTGCTGTCTCGTAGCAGAGTGTGCGGCACGCAAAGAGTTTTGAGTCGCACCCTATCCCTGGATGCAATAGTTGATTAACTCTATATGACTGTAATCTCATCAGGTGAACCCAAATGCTTAATGGTTGTTCCAATTACAGAACTATTTATACATAATGAAAACTGCTGCTTCCAGACTGGTTCCTGGTTCCAGACACCTGAAGCAAACCTCCGGTGCCTCGTGCAATATCAGTTGGCATACTGACCAGCCCAACTTGAACTTCCCTACTTTAACGGACTTGTTAGCATCCACCACATGTGGCTGTGTCAAGGCTACTTGTGTCCCTGCTGGGCCCTTCCGAACGGCTGAGGTGGCCACCTGACGTCGCACAATTGCCACAGTGCCGTAACGAGCTCTTCCGTGTCAGTGGTTTCATCTCCAGCCGATGAGCTTTCCGCCGAACTTAAAAATATAGCCAGTGTTGAACTTCCTATCGTCGACTTCACCAGCTCAATCTGCATCGACGAAGCACTCCACTTGAATGTTGCTATAAGCACCCAGACGCAGCTCGTAGTTTGCAGTTCGTTTGAGGTAACGTAGAACCCGCTTTGCCTCGTTCCAATCCGCTGTTGGCAGCCTCCTGTCACCGCAATACTGCCCCACAGGAAAATAACGAGCCAACATCTCTGGTTCCCACCTCCAGCCGCCTCGTTGAATACAATAGCGGCGGCTCGGCGGCTTGGTTCCCCATGACAGCGCAAAGTTTGTAAACAAACATGATTCCAGGAGCAAAAATCAAAAGCGGCGAAACTTTTTTACACAACCAATTTTTTGTTTCACCTTTTAAAATCGTTAGTTTAAGCAAAACATGATTATTAATTTCGCAATTATTTATTTAAAATGAAGTCGTAATAGTATCAGCTCGTCTTCGTCACGGGAATAAAGTTTCCATAAAATTTATAATTGTTACTGATATGATTCAGCCACAGTCAATAATCGTTCCTGGATTTTGATGCTGACCTCAAAAACATGGCCGCATGACAGGAGGCTGGCTGTTGGTGGTTTCGTGAGCCGCCGCCCGAGAATAGAGTTCGAGATCGCAATATCCAGGCGCGTGTTGACATTGATGATCCTTTTGTTGTGCAAATCTACTGGCCATCGGAACACGAGATGATTTGCAACTCTCCTCCATGCTGAACCGCGACAAAATATTTTGCACGTACGACCCCAACTAACATTTATTGCGAATGTAAACGTCAACAAAGCGTCCTTAATACGGCTTGATGCTGAGTTACTGTGTTGTACCAGCCTCCTGTCATGCGGCCATGTTTTTGAGGTCAGCATCAAAATCCAGGAACGATTATTGACTGTGGCTGAATCATATCAGTAACAATTATAAATTTTATGGAAACTTTATTCCCGTGACGAAGACGAGCTGATACTATTACGACTTCATTTTAAATAAATAATTGCGAAATTAATAATCATGTTTTGCTTAAACTAACGATTTTAAAAGGTGAAACAAAAAATTGGTTGTGTAAAAAAGTTTCGCCGCTTTTGATTTTTGCTCCTGGAATCATGTTTGTTTACAAACTTTGCGCTGTCATGGGGAACCAAGCCGCCGAGCCGCCGCTATTGTATTCAACGAGGCGGCTGGAGGTGGGAACCAGAGATGTTGGCTCGTTATTTTCCTGTGGGGCAGTATTGCGGTGACAGGAGGCTGTGTTGTACATATGGACGGAAGCTTCTATGCAAGCCCTATACCAATGAATCTGGCGAACTTAACCAGCTTTTACATGCTGTGCGATCAGCTTCTATGCCACCTAGCCATAGCTCTTTTCTCGGCTCCTATGTAACCACTAACTGAATAACATCTTGAGAAGGCGCTTTTTAAGCCTTTTCGCAGTTCTTAAATAATAGCGCAGACAGACGTTCAAGTTTGACTCAGCACCTTGTGTAAAAAACATGGCCGCCACAAATTGCCAAGTCTGGACGAACATTTGAAAAGGGCCTATCTGCTTTTTGTAAACAAACATGTTTCTGTCTCTGCAGAGACCATCTGCATCCACCCACGCACATCAACACCCTTAAGAGATAGCTTGAAGAACACTCTTTCTGATAAGGGTGTTGATGTGCGTGGGTGGATGCAGATGGGCCCTACAGAGACAAAAACATGTTTGTTTATGCAAAGCAGATAGGCCCTTTTCAAATGTTTGTCCAGAAGTGGCAATCAGCGAACAGATGGCGTTAGCGACGTTCATATTCAATCGCTGCCTCACATGTGCGTTGCGACCAACAACTGTCACCACGGTCGTCTCCCAGCCGGATGGCGGGAAAAGACCGCACGTGTTGCACGCTAATAATGTTTCCACATAATTTGTGCAGAGTAAATGACTTATTTAATGTCTAAAATCATTTGCACAAATTAGCGCAGGATTCTTGTAAAATATTTTACACATTATTACGTTTATTTTACATAGATTTGCTTGAATAAAACTGCATTTGGATGAACTTCACTCGCATTGGGAAATCTTGGTGAATGTGACGCAAATGTAGGAATGATTTTGACAGTGTTTGTTTTGATTTTATTTTTCGGTGGGTGGTGAAATGGGTGGTAAGTAAGCGGCTGGAAGCACGTGGTTTCTCAAACTGTCAACTGCACGCGACTGCATTGTGGCAATCGGTTGCCTAGGTGTCGCTAGTGAAAATTTACATAGAAAATTTGAATAAATTTGTTCGAGCTAGAACGTCTGTCTGCGATAATAGTTTTACGGCATCCCCAAATTAAACGATTAAATATAATTAGGTTATGGATACCGTTGAGGGCCCATATAGCCGAGGCGGTAAACGCACGGGTATTCAGCATGACCATGCTGAGGGTGACGGGTTCGATTCCCGGTCGGTCCAGGATCTTTTCGTAAAGGAAATTTCCTTGACTTCCTTGGGCATAGAGTATCTTCGTGCCTGCCACACGAGATATACGCATGCAAAATGGTCATTGGCAGAGGAAGCTCTCAGTTAATAACTGTGGAAGTGCTCATAGAACACTAAGCTGAGAAGCAGGCTTTGTCCCAATGAGGACGTTACGCCAAGAAGAGAGAGAGGTTATGGATACCGTGATGCAGTACATGTGGAACTGGAATTATCATTTTTAAAATTGAATAATTAAAGTACTTGCCGCTACTTGGAATCGAACTCCCGATCTCCGTATCCACTGGTCCCGATGATGTCCTCGCTGCCACACTGCTATATATAAATAACATAGAAAATAGCCCGTTTTGTTTTACTCCACACAAGGCTTCATAATTGTGCCACAAGAAACCTTACCCAACTTCATCTTGCTGTAAAAGCTTGTAAAACGTCAAACGCAATAATGTTTACATTGAACAAGCTGTGTGGTGCGCCACCAGGTTCTTCTTCACAGCTTCTAGCTGAAAGAGTGTTCTTTAAACGCCTACGAAGCGCTGCTGTTTTGTGTTTTGGCAACATTACAAAACGTACTGTATAAAAGCAGCTGTTGTAGTGGCTGGGACTCTTACTCGATTTGCACATCTTCCGGCATTGAATTAAAGTGCAATAAAAGCAACCCAAATAATTTCACAGCACATACATGGATTGCTGTAAATAATTTGTGTAGTAGCTATATATCCCGCTTAAAGTTTGTTTTGACAATAATGTTTATATCCGACAAGCCGTGTTGGTAAACCAACAGTTTCTTTATTACAGCTTCTAGCCGTAATGAAATCGCATAACGGCCTTTAAAGCGCTGCTGGTTTGGGGATTTGTCAGTATAATGAATTGTACTGTATAGTAGCAGCTGTTTTGTTAGTGGGGACTCCTATTCGATGTGTTCAAGTTTTCACATCTTCCGGGAAATCTCCCGGAGTTGGAATAGGGTGGAGTAAAGGCAGCCCAAGTGACAAGTAATGGATTTCTGAAAACCGAGTTTGGTAGCTGTATGGTGCTTGTTTTGCAGTCGTGTATTAGCTTATGATTGATATTTGACTAGCTTTCCTTTTATTTAGCGTTGACTGCTTTTACTCGATGGTTACACAACAGAAAGCAAATGACTTAAGCTTTTAGCGCTGAAAATGTTAGTTGGGACTTCTGGTTCAATATGAATCGGTCCTCATCTAGTCGAACGTTGATCCCCAGGAAGAATGTCAATCCTCCAGCTCTGCTATCTTGAAGGACTTGCTCAGAGACTTCGCCAGCTTCCGATATTCCTGCTTCGTTCTGCACACCACAACGATATCGTCCAAGTAGATTAAAATGTACGTGCACACGCCGTCCACGACTCGCTAGTAGAGATACGGTTCAGCCGACGAAATCTGATGAAATTAGAAATCCTCTACATAGAGCTGAGCGGAAGTTACATACGTCGATTCGGCAACGCTGTTTGTTTTGTTTACAACAGCTGCCAACACTTGCTACAAAGCTAGATGTTCAAACTTTGTGCGTGACTTCGTTGTGGTTCAAGTTGTTTTGTTTACATTTTCTAGTTATGGTAGATTTTTTTTTCAAAATTTTGTTGAAATAGCGGAGCAATCGAAGAAATCTGAAATTCATTGCAAAAGTGTTACGCTAATCATATCGGCAGAAGTGAAGCAAGAAGCAGCAATGGAAGTTTTTTCGACAAGTTCAGCAACAAAAGTGTCGTCATAAGCATGAGCTTTTGAAAGCAGAATTAATAAATTTTTATCTTTTAACTAAACATACATATGCCGCCAATATCTCGATATTAAAAATAAATAATTTTAATTTATTTAGTTCCGATAGCAATACCGTTCAAACGCCGCCTTCCTACGAACGATAAGCATGTTCATTTGGCTCACACTTTGACAGTTCTCTCTGCACGATTGGCTCACAATGGCCGCCTCCGCAGATCTCTATAATGTAGGATTACTAGTTAAATTAGAATAGTATACATTTAGGCGCTGTACAATGTGTAAGTGCAGCGTCCAATTGGAATCGCTCACGTAGTGCCCTAGTGGACAAAGGAGTTGTAAATTAGGTTAAGTGATTAAGAGGAGCACGCTGTAGTTTCAGTTGCTCAGGGTAATCTGCGGCGTGCATGGAGGACGAACTAAAAAGTGAAAAGATATTGCTTTTTTTGCACCGTATTCGACCCCCTGCAGAAATTTTTTGTCACACCACAATATGTTCCCACCAGTCTCAGCATACATTGGTTCGTTTCGCTGCTAGAAATTTTAAGCGTCGGTTACACTTTTTGGGTGGTGCATGGAATAATTGGTTTGTTTACTTGCTACTTTCTTTGGTGTTTGACGTGTGAACAAATATTTTAGACGATTGAACATTTGCACGGTAATCTATGAAGCAAAGCAAGATGCAATAAAAATTTATTAATTCTGCTTTCAAAAGCTCATGCTTATGACGACACTTTTGTTGCTGAACTTGTCGAAAAAACTTCCATTGCTGCTTCTTGCTTCACTTCTGCCGATATGATTAGCGTAACACTTTTGCAATGAATTTCAGATTTCTTCGATTGCTCCGCTATTTCAACAAAATTTTGAAAAAAAAAATCTACCATAACTAGAAAATGTAAACAAAACCACAACGAAGTCACGCACAAAGTTTGAACATCTAGCTTTGTAGCAAGTGTTGGCAGCTGTTGTAAACAAAACAAACAGCGTTGCCGAATCGACGTATGTAACTTCCGCTCATCTCTATGTAGAGGATTTCTAAATTTAACTATATCGAACTGGTGCCTTGTGCTGCTTTCACTTTTCTACCCTGTCCACAGTAGAATGATGAGCACGGTGATGCTGATGTGTGGCTGTTGTTCCTTTTCCAGTCCAATTGGAAGTCGTCCATTATGAGTTGCGGTTCGCCGATATCCAAGTTTCCGGGTCCGTTATAGCATATGCTCCGAAGAGGGTCAGGTGTTAGCTGCTCTCGGGGGGAAGAGCAATTGACGAAAAATTGCAAGTGCCGGGGCTGGGATCGAACCCATGACCATCCGCTTATGAAGCGAACGTGTGGACCACTACGCCACGGGCCCCGACAGCGTGCTCCTCCTGCACTGGCGCTGCCTCGATGAAACCATCGTTGTTGTCGTCTTCGAATCCGAAAAATTTTACCTCGTCTTGGGAATCTCGTGAGGAATTGTCGTGCACGGAGAAACTGAAAAACTCAAAATTAGGTACTTTTAAACTCAATTTTGAGTTCTTTTTCATCTCCCTTTTCATGCGCTCTTTCTGTTGTTGTCAGAGAGTGAAGAGAGAAACAGCCCAACTTTTGCAGTTCCGTGCGTCAAGCCAAAACTGAGTTTCTAGCACAGTACTCAAATTTGAGTGAATACAACCTAGTCAAAATTTCGGTTGGGTGGAAAAAACTTAAAATTAGGTATTTTTTTCACATGGAAGCAAGCGGGAACAACCCAACAAAAACATCGATTCCATCAACTCAAAATTGGCTTGACGCACGCAACCCCGAAGTTGGGTGGAAAGAACTCACTTTTGGGTAGTTTCGTCTCTCCGTGTGGGGAACTTGCTCACCGGTCTGTCCACAATCGTACTATTGAACTGTAGCCTGTTCATCGTCGAATGGTGCCATCTTTCATTATCTTGTTCTTTTCGTCGAGCTCCAGGATTGCAAGTCTCGGCTGATGACTAGCTGGCCTGTAGAAGTGTAGGCTTTGCTGTCGAACGCGTATCCATACCTTACCTTACCGATCAGGCCAAGGCCGGGGTGGCCTCTGCTGTACATAGTAGCCGTCTCCATTCCACTCGGTCCATAGCTGTTTCTCTCCATTTCCGCACTCTGCGTAGGGTCCGCAGGTCGTCCTCCACTTGGTCGACCCACCTAGATCGCTGCGCACCACGTCTTCTTGTTCCGGTCGGATGACTATCGAGAACCATTTTAGTCGGGTTGCTATCCGACATCCTGATGACGTGACCCGTCCACCGTAGCCTCCTGATTTTCGCGGTGCGAACGCATATCAACGAAGCTAATTTTGGTTGCCTTCTCTTCACACTTCTCTCTCTTCTGTTGCGGGATCCACACGTAGGCGCTGCAATCGTACATCTTCAGATGCTGCAAATCCGGTTTCGCACCGAACCAGACCTTGTTCGGGGTCGATCCCATCGATGATTATGGCAGCCGATTCTGGATGTACTTCGCTGTGTTTACAGCCTCTGCCTAAAAACGACGAGGAAAGCCAGCATACAATAGCATATACTCAGTCCCATTTCGCTTAACGTTCTGTTTTTTTTTCTTTCAGCCACGCCGTTTGCCTTCGGAGCGTATCCAGCGGTGAATTCAGCCTTGATTCCTTTCTCAGCGTAGAACTTGCGCAAAGCTTTGCTGGTGTACTCGCCATTCCGATCTGAACGGATGACCTTCGACTTTCTCCCGAATTGCGTTTCGGTGAACCTCAGATAGTTACGAATTTTGTGGGCGACCTCCAACTTCTCCTCGTCAATCATCGTCATATAATATCGGCACCCACCCGGCGATGTTGTCATAGGACCGCCCGCATACATCGCTGTGCACGATATCCAGCACCGCTTTAGACTTCTTGGCTGCCTGATGGCTGAGCCATCTTCCCTTCAACGCAACACTCACAGGTATTGAGGATGCCGCAGGGCTTGATCTTCGGCCGAATCTCCAATAGCTTTCCGGGACGCCTGGCTGGGGTCCGACTTACTGGCATTACTGTCGACCTTTGGGGTTGGTATCCGCCTCACCGGACGGCTGTCTCACCCGCTTCTGCGAGTGCTTATCAAAAACAGTCGCATCTGCCACACCCTTTGGGCTACCTGCGAAAATGAAGGCCTCCGTCTGGGTAGACGTAGTAACCTTTGCTTTGGCCGGTTCTGGCACTGCAGCAGTTTCCACGAGTTTCTCGTAATCTTACTTGGCCTCGTTCATTGAATTTTGAAGTCGCAACAGGGCCTGCTTGATGAGGCCTTGCTTATGTTGGACTTCGAGGACGCAAAGTCAATGATATTGCCAAGATGCTACACAGCCACCTCCTTCGCATACAGCTAATCTCGTTTTTGATTTGAGGCCGTCAAAGCTATCACATCCGCCACACTTATGGGGCTACCCTTGAAAACGAAGGCCGCCGTCTGAGTAAACTTTGGAACCCTTGATACTTTGAACTGGGGTTAGAAGTGAAGTCATGTTCTGCTACACGATTGACTCGCAGAAGGAGTAGGGTAGAAGCTTCAGTTTTGGCCAGTCCGGAGTTTTGACCATAGTGCGGTATTGAACCTGTTGCGATCTAAATCGGCGTAAATTTATTTTTTACTAGTAGATCCTAATACAATATGATGATTACAGCTGTGAAAACAACACATTTTGATTAAAAACTGTAAGAAAAACATATTATTTCTTATGGGAGTGGCCAAATTAGAAGCACCCTGGCCAAAATAGATATATGGGAGCAGATTTTTTAAGGAAATATATGTTTTTCTTCCAGTTTTTAATCAAAATGTGTGGTTTTCACAGCTGTAATCATCATATTGTATTAGGATCTACTAGTAAAAAATAAATTTACGCCGATTTAGATCGCAACAGGCTCAATACCGCACTATGGCCAAAACTCCGGACTGGCCAAAACTGAAGCTTCTACCCTATTAGAATGGGTGGACGTTGTATGGGAAAATTGAAATTTGATCATACCAGAACAAAGCTTTATCGGTCCAAATTAGCGTCCAAAGCAATTGTGCAAAATTTTGGAGCGACAGGTAGCGTCCCCGCATTCCGCATTGCGATTGAAATTTGTATGAGATTTGGTTTGGGAAACACACTTTTTTGCATTTTTACAATTTAAACTTTCTAGAATGAACACTTACGCTTCCATTGATCCGGTATTCCGACGAAGATCCAATTACCGACCGCTGAAAACTCTTGTTCGTTTGATTCCCCTCCTGATCGGTGATAACAAACTTAGCCATCACCGAGGCCCTGTTGGCCACGGGACGCCCAATCGATGCCCCGTGGATCAACTCATTCAGCTTCCGTACTCGCAAACTGGTGGTTTTCTCTCCCATCACGAAACTGATGGCATCCATAAAGTTGGACTTGCCTGAAAAGCAAACATAAACACCGAATCTTTCTGATGCTTTTTTTCAGCCAGACACCAAAAACAATCGAAACTTACCCGAGCCATTTGGGCCGATGACGGCGGAGAACTTTTTCAGCGGTCCTATCGTGACCTTCCCACGATAGGACTTGAAGTTGTCCACCTCGATGAACTGCAGGAAGGCGGAATCCATGGCTAGCGCATACTTTTTGGTCAATTAAGACGAATTTTCACTGGAAATACTGGGAAACTTTTACGCACGCAAATTCTCCCAACAGATGTGGAGCGAAAATGGCGTCACTTTTGACGTAGGACTACGTCTCTGTTTTCTATACCCGGTGTCATTTCAAAATTTATGAACCCAAGAGCGTTACGTTTGAGTGAAAGATTTTAAACGCTCACTGTATCTTTCCCACTGAACGAAATGATAAACAAATCCCGTTATCCGAGAGATGAAACTCCCGCGTTCAATTTGTAATATTTGGTGAACCTAAAAATCATTGATAAATAGTTGAAAAGTTGTTTTAAAGTCAGACATTGAAATCGCTGAAATCTATAAATATGGGTAGCGGACAAATTTTCTCGTTCAGTCTACCAACGCTCTCTGATTGGCGCACATCGTGCGGTGGAACTACGACGCAGGAAGGAATGCGATCATGCGAGAGCTGATTGTCAGTTCCATTTCGACCACCGTCGAGGAGAGAGCAGTTCGCAGTTCGTTGATTTCGTTGGAACAACCAACAAAGGTGAATGTCACCTCCAGCTGAGCAGCGGCACATCAACCCAGCGACGACGCTCGACTATCGATAGCACCAGGAATTGCATCCAGAGCAACAAGCGGCGGGCCAGTTTTCGACGGCATCCAGCATTCAGCGCGGAGAATACCGTGCGTGGCATGGTGAATTCATTTCATTTCCTTCCTAAAATCGTCCATTATTCTAACGGTTCTTTTCAGGACCATCGAAAATGATTCCTAGAGAGTTAAGTAGATAAATTTCCTCCAGTGAAAGTGAAAGCAAATAGTGATAAATTGAATGCTTGGTGGTTGTTCAGCTACGGTGAAGCCGGTCATAAATCTCAGCTACGGCAGCAAGCGGCGGGCCTATTCGCGACGGCGTCTAGCATTCAGCGCAGATAAATCCCACAAGCATTGCGTGGCGGAGTGAAATAATGCAAATTATTTGCCCATCATACGTCCCGGTCCTTTTCAGGATTTTCGAAACTATTTCCATAAGAGTTATGATTCGGATAATTTTCCTCCATCGATCGAGAAAAGTGTGGTGCAACCAAAAAGTGAAAGATTGAATGCTTCATGGCTCAGCAACAGTTACGAAGCCGGTCACTAACGATTCCACCTGGAATTTAGCAACGCATTTTTCTATTAAGACCATTTTGAGTGAAACATTGTTTAATTCTAACATTTCTCGAATTAATATTTTGGTAACTTCATCCGTTCAAAGAAAATTTACTCATTTCTGGGTTGATTAATCGTTTGGTGCGTCTGAGTGCGTGCAGGCGGGGCATGCAAACGAAATAAACTGGAGAGCCAGCCAAATGGGAGGAGCTTCATCTGCTAATCTAGGGGTATAAAAGCTTTGCCCTCTGTTTTCTTTCGTCAGTTTCGTTGGATTAATCAAGGAGGATGGAGGTGGATGTCACTTCCACAGCTGGCAGCTGCACATCAACTGCGTCAAATCTCGGCTGTTAGTACCAGGAATCTCATCCACTGAGCACAGCAGCAAGCGGCAGACTAGTTTTCGGAGGCACCTAGCATTGAGCGCGAAGAAAACCAACACGCATTGCGTGGCATGGTGAATTCATCAAAATTGTCCATTATTCCAACGGTCCTTTTCAGGACCACAGAAAGTCTTTCCAAAAGAGTTAAGAATAATTATACCTCCATCGATCGAGAACAGTGTTGTAACCGAAAAGTGGAAGACAGCTCCGTTTGTCAGCAAGAGTGAAGTCGACTACTAATTTTATCCACGGCAGTAAGCAGCAGGTCAGTTTTCGGTGGCCCAGCATTAAGCGCGGAGAAAACCAACACGCATTGCTTGGCATGGTGAATTCATAACCAAACGATCCTTATCAGGACCACCGAAAATGATAACTCATGAGCGGATAATTTTCATCAATCGATCGAGAAACCAAATAGTAAAGATGTAGTGGAACCAAATAGTACAGATTGAATACTCGTGCCTAAGCAACAGTGAAGCCGGTTACTAAATCTTATCCACGGTAGCAAGCGATGGGGCAATTTTCGACGGTATCCGGCATTCAGAGCGGAGAAATCCAACACACATTGCGTGAAATGGTGAATTAATGTAGTTTTCTTTCTTAAATCGTCCAGATTCCTTAAACAGGTTTCATTCCATCGGTCAGGAAAACCGTGATGCAACCAAAAAGTGAAAGAATGAATGCTTGGTGCTCTTTTCGATGAAAATTTACTCGTTTCTGGGTTGATTAATCGTTTGAAGCGTCTGGGTGCATGTAGGCGGGGCATGCAAACGAAATAAACTGGAAGCCAGCCAAATGGGAGGAGCTTCATCTGCTAATCTACAGGTATTAAAGCTGTGCCCTCTGTTTCCTTACGTCATTTTCGTTGGATCAATCAAGGAGGGTGGAGGTGGAAGAAAATTTTCTCATTTCTTGGTTGATTAATCGTTTGAAGCGTCTGGAGCATGCGGGGCGGGTCATGCAAACGGAATAAACTGCAAAGCCAGCCAAATGGGAGGAGCTTCATCTGCTAATCTAGGGGTATAAAAGCAGTGTTCTCTGTTTTCTTTCGTCATTTTCGTTGGATCAGTCAAGGAGGTTGGAGGTGGATGTCACCTCCAGCAAAGCAGCAGCACAACAATCCAGCGACTACTCTCGGCTATCGTGCTGATGAAGGCGCCTGGAATCGCATCCGTGGCAGCGGAGCAGTGGGCAAATTTTCGACGGCGTCCAGCATTCTCCGCACGCCGCAGAGAAAACACGCATTGCATGGCATGGTGAATGCATCAAAATCGTCCATTATTCAAACCGGTCCTTTTCAGGACCATCGAAAATGATTCCTCAAGAGTTAATTGGATAATTTCCAACATCGATCGAGACGTAGTGCAACCAAAAAGCAAAAGACAGAGCATCGTTGCCAGCAATAGTGAAACTGGTCATTATTCTAATCCACGGCAGCAAGCGGCGGTCCAGTTTTCGGTGGCGTTTATCATTCAGCACGGAGAAAACCAACACGCATTGCGTGACATGGTGAATTCATGCCATTTCGTTTCTAAAATCGTCAATTAATCAAACGGGCTTGTTCAGGACCACTGTAATTTATTCTTGAATTTATTTCTTAAGAGTTTGTGAATCAGCTAATTTAATTCCATTGAACGAGAAAAGTGTGGTGCAACTAAAAAGTGAAAGATTGAATACTTGGTGGCCCAGCAATAATGATGTAGCCGGTCACTAATGGCCTAATGGTTCCACCCAGAATTTAACAACGCATTATTCTATCCGGACTAAAAATAGGTTTAAACATTTTTGGAATTAAACTGATCGAAATTATCCAATATTTTGGTTACTCTATCCGTTCAATGGCAATTTTATCATTTCTCGGTTGATTAGTTGATGGATGCATCTGGAGCATTCGGGGAGGGTCATGCAAATGAAATAACCTGGAAAGCCAGCCAAATGGGAGGAGCCTAATCTGCTAATCTTGGGGAACAAAAGCAGTGACCACTGTTTTCTTCCGTCATTTTCATTGGTTCAGTCAAACAAATGGAGTGGATGTCACCTCCACAGCTGCGCACCTATCCTGCGACGACTCTCGGCTATTTAGCTGATAGAACCAGGAATCTCATTCACGGCAGTAAGCGGTGACCGTTTTCAATGGCTTCCAGCATTCAGTGTGGATAATTTTCAATTATCTTGCCGAAATCTTCTGTTATTTAAAAGTTTCTTTCAGGATCAGTGAAAATTATTCAAATTATTGCCAAATCTAGAATATTTCACGAAATTCCAATCAAAATTATCTAAAATTTCGTTAACAGCAATTGAGTTGTGTCAAATAGACATGGCTACGGTGGCGCTATCTGTTCATTTCATAGCGGCAATTTTAGTTATTTTAATGATTGTTGCGATCGCAATATGATGTTTGGGAAGCTATGGCTTAACGCCTTTCTATATTATAATCATTTTATCCTTTCGACGAAAATTCTTTCAAACAACGGTTGAACATTTATCTTCAAAATGAAATAATGCTCAACCCTCAAGTGATGGCCGCGCGAGTCACGGAAGGTTAAACTAATTAACATCTTATGAATGCGTTCAGTGAAATGGATCACATAACAACTTTCATCAACACATCACTCCGCCGATTTGAATTTTGCCAGCATACATTGTATAGGCCTTTTATGTGATAGGTCCGTTATGCATTTATTTACGAAGGTCGGACAACAATGAACCGAAAAATCAGCTGATTTAAGACTTCAAATCGTCCCCTTAATGCTAGAACTAGGTAACTGGTTTTGCGAAATCGCAAGAAATTTGTTTATATCTGAACGTATACCACAATAAACACAAGTTTGTCAATTGAAAATCCGAAAACACATATTAATTCAACATTTTAGACCAACAAAGAGTTTGTTTTATACCAGGATGAGTTTTACCAGCCATTTTTATCCGCACTTTCCAAAACGAGTTACCTAGCTCTAGCATTAAGGGCGCGAAATGAAAGGGCACATTTAAATATAAAAGTCGGAACCTCATTCCCGCCTTTGTCCTACGTCAACATTGCGGTTATGTCTCAGACATTACCCACCCCTAGTTTTTCTCTGTTTACTTGCCTCTTGTCAAAATAATTTTCTGCCGTTCCGTTTTCGACTTGACCGACGCTTTTCGCTCGACGACGCTCGACTTGTGATTTCTGGACCAACATTCGAAGAGGGCTTTAGAAGTATTTTCGAACATTCCTAAAGAACATCAGTTTGAAACAGAATCGCTCAAAGATTTTCAGTTTGAGTGTGCCAGCTCCGATGTGGCTGAATGCCACATTTTATATCAGGCCAAACATGTCTAAAGGTCCAATCTGCCAAAGAGAGCCTTGGTTTCTCTCTCTTTCATTAATATCTCAGCTGTTTATTTGTATTTTGATTGCCTCCTTGCATTGAACGACGGTCAAAACAATCGTCTTTTGATTTGTACTGCAAAAATAGTTGAAAAGTGTACCATTACATTGCAATATTTAAAAGAGAAAGTAAACAAAGAGAGCCTCTCAAATGCAGATAGGACCTATTGAAATGTTTGGCCTGATATGTGTGATTAGGAGGGATGTTCTAATCCAATAATATTCCGCATAAGGTTTCATTTTTTGCAACAATCATTTTTAGGTCCTTTTCAAATGTACAACCAGTTGCGCCGGGGGAGTGCACAATTTACTCTCTGGAATGAACTCTTGTGATGAGCGAATGAACCAAAAATGCATTTTTGTGCATGCACGCGTGGTGCAACGAAGCTGTCAAAATTTTCACTTTTCGCCGAGTCTCACAACATTTGCGACACGTTTCAGCATCGGCTGCCGTTTTCGTACCGGAATAATCGGGTTTAAACTTCCGAAAAATACGTAGAATAGTGCGGTGTCCACTTGCGAAAAATGGCCACGAAGTTGGTTTGCAGCTACAACGAACCGGCAATCGGTAAGTATCGTATGTTGATTGAATGGTTTTGCAATTTTCGGCGAGGGTTAGGTTAGACGGATGATGAAATAATTTGGCTTTTTTTTGCAGGAGGATTGATTGCAGCCGAGCTGGTCAGAAGCACCAATCCGATCGAGATCAGCTGGGGCAATGAAGCTTCTATTACCTTCTCTAGCCGGACGCTGGTTTGTGTAACTAATAATGATGTTTTGCGGGCGTTGGCTCGGGATGCGCCCAAATATGGGCTGTATGGAAAGACGCCAATCGAAAGGACGCAGATCGACCATTGGCTAACTTATACGTTGTCGGTGGAAAAGGATCCGGCGGATGAGCTGAAGTATCTGAACAAGTGTTTGGCTCCGCTAACGTATCTTGTGGCGAACCATTTGACCATTGCCGACTTGGCCGTTTACAACCAGTTGTTCAGCAGCTACGATGAGTTGAAAGCCGTTGGGATTCCCGTACATGTCCAGCGGTGGTACGACCTAATCTCCGCTCAACCGGCGGTGAAAAATGTCCTGCAAGCACTACCGAAGGAGGCCAAGCGTACGAAGAAAATGCAACAGCGTGGAGGAAGCGCCGAGAAGACATCACCTGTATCGGAGCGGAAGCAGGAAGGAAAGTTCGCGGATTTGCCAGGTGCTGAAATGGGAAAGGTCGTGGTTCGGTTCCCACCGGAGGCCTCTGGCTACTTGCACATTGGACATGCTAAAGCAGCCCTGCTGAACCAGTATTATCAGCAGGCATTCCAAGGAAAATTGATTATGCGATTCGACGACACCAATCCGGCAAAGGAGAACGTTCATTTCGAGCAGGTCATCTTGGAGGATTTGGAAATGCTGCAGATTAAGCCGGATTTGTTTACGCACACCTCGCAGTACTTCGATTTGATGTTGGGCTACTGTGAGCAGTTGATGAAGGAAGGTAAAGCCTACGTGGATGACACCGAACCGGAGCAGATGAAAAAGGAACGCGAAGAACGCGTTGAGTCCAAGAATCGAGTAAATTCCGTCGAGAAGAACCTTCAAATGTGGCAGGAGATGCTGAAGGGAACGGCATTAGGACAGAAGTGCTGCGTGCGAGCTAAAATTGACATGTCCTCGCACAACGGATGCATGCGAGATCCTACTATCTATCGGTGCAAGAACGAACCTCACCCACGTACCGGAACCCAGTACAAGGTTTACCCGACGTATGACTTTGCCTGCCCAATCGTCGATGCCATCGAAAATGTGACGCACACCCTTCGAACCATGGAGTACCACGATCGCGACGATCAGTTCTATTGGTTCATCGAAGCACTGGGATTGCGGCGGCCGTACATCTGGGAGTACAGCCGATTGAACATGACCAACACGGTCCTGTCGAAACGTAAGCTGACCTGGTTCGTAGATAGCGGACTCGTTGACGGTTGGGACGATCCACGGTTTCCGACTGTGCGGGGTATTCTCCGGCGCGGTATGACCGTCGATGGACTGAAGGAGTTTATCATTGCACAAGGTGAGTTAGATTTGTTTCCTTCTAGCGAAAACGAACGGTTATTCAGCAAGACATGCCTGGTAGCAAGTCATTTTTTATCCTTTTTATTGACTTACTCAATATTTTCGATTCAGTCCCTATAAAGTCTGCTTTTAAGACGTTTCAACTAGTTACTTTTCTTGTTCATATGAAACAGCTTATGCGAACTGGCAGTATAGGGTATCAGTGTCAGTTTTGTGATTCTATCAAAAAATAAAAAAAAGGGAAAGCCAGATCTACTGTTTCCTCGACTCACTAAACAATACTCACATGGTCGCCAAATCCTTCGTCTCTCCGGAACCACCAAGAAGGCATTGCTTCAGAGAGGGGCTAGTTCACATCGCACCCTCAAGGTTAGCTGCGTAGCCTGCAGCAACGAACATCGATGACTCGCTTTGGGGAGCACACCAAGGTAGCATGCTGACACTTAGCCAGTTTCCCGAGTGGTCCTTACCACTCCCTTTATCCTCCAGTTTGATAGAGTACTTACGTAGTACAGTCTTGGACATGGTCTTGGATTACTTAACATAGGCAACCGCCAAACCTTAATGATATCTGCCAGAGAGGAAGTGTTATAGACATAATGTTTTGCTCTAGTAGAAATGGTCACGAGCTGACCAATTGGCATGTGTCAGATGAAGATTATTTAGCTGACCATCGCTGACGCATCTTTTTTGAACATGTAAATGTTACTTCGCAAACTTTGCGTTTCAGGAATCTCCGGCCAACCAACTGGGATCTCTTTACTAATCTGGTTGCAGCCAAATTTCATGGATACTCCAAGTGGTTTAGAAGATGCCGTTGATACTACAACGGCTTTCATCGTGGAAACTTTTTAAGAAGCTTGCCCTCTACGGTCTGTAACCACAAGGGAGCCCCTTGATGGAAGTTTAATCTGGCGAAGCTCAGGATACAACGTAGGAAGAGTTGGAACAGACGACGTTCGGGTGGTTCGGAGGCTTTCAGGTCGGCTCGCAAGGCCTGCAAGAAAGCTCTCCGGTCTGCTTAACGATCCGGCTGGAAAAACCTTTGTACAAAAGTTTCCACTTTGAGTGAAGTCAGTCGGTGTAAACAAAATCCTTGCGAACTTCGTTTGCCAAGTGGCGATTTCACTCGCTCTGATGAGGAAGTTCTGGAATGCTTACTCAGCACACACTTCCCCGGATGTGTGGATATTGCATCTGACGTCTTTTCTTGTAGTTATGATCCCCTGGCCTCGGCTCGGAGTATTGTAACTATAGAATCGATTGAGTGGGCACTAAATAGTTTTGCTTCTCTCAAATCTCCTGTGGCAGATGGCTGTTATCTTATTTTGCTTCAAAATGAATTGGATTATTTCAAACATGTTGTTTGCAGTTTCGCTACAGAATATATTCCCAAATCTTGGCGAAATATTACTGTAAAGTTTATTCCGAAAGTGGGTCGTGCGTCGTATAAGGACCAAAGAGTTTCGGACCTATCAGTTTAAACTCTTTTCTTCTGAAATGCTGAGAAAGCATTGAGGATCATCACATCCGTGATGTTCATCTGGCCAATGTGCCTCTTTATTTATTTATTCTCTTTACATCAACAGACAACTTTGTCCCAATGATTTCATGTAAACCAACTGTTACACCTGCACGGAACCGCCAAACTACCCAAAATTGAGTTCTTTTGACCCAATCCCATAGTTCGGCCCAATAAGCCAAATTTGAGTAAATCGATTAAACTCACACTAGGTAAATTGCCTTCACCTCCAGCAAAAACATTTACTTAAGAGTAGGTAAATTCGACCCCCCCCCCCTCATTCAACCCAAATTTGAGTAAACCTGCATTTTCCCAAAATTGGCTTATTGGGCTCAAGGACCCCCGTTGGGTACATGCATCTCTGTTTGTTTTTGACAACATCGGTGAGGGAAAGAGGGAAAACAACCTAATTTTGGGTAACTAGTTTATTCGATAAATAGAAATACACTAGAACGCCAATGGCGCTGTACTCAGTTTTCCTATTTAATTATTTTAATATCCTTAGTTGTAATAATTGATTATTTTAAAGTGCCCATCTTATAGAGGACGTTTTGTTTCGGTAAACAAAATTTATTTGACACTTATAGTACCGCTACTGACGCTGTAAGGGCGAGGCAAACTAGATGTTAGTCACACGAACAGTCGCGACATTGGATTTCTGTGGCTGGTTATTCTAATATTCGATATACTCAGCTTTGAGTAAAATCGAAGGTAGTTTGATTTCTCCGTGTGGCAACATGAACCATCCATCAGGACAACCATTAGTAGAGAAAACATACCATCACTGAAATAAATTTTGTTGTTGTTTCCACCGAATCCATGGTAAAATTAAGAACTGTACCAACAATTTTCAACCGAATGCAAAATTCTGTTAATTTTACTGAAACATTGTCAATATTACCATGCGTGAAGTACCATTGACTAAAAACATTATTGATATTACTATTTTGACATTGTATTATCTAAGACGCGCAACATTCAAGTCTACATGTTCGAAATTACAATGCCCAAATAGTAGAACCAAGAATGTTTTTAGTCAACGGTAATACACGCATGGTAATATTGACAATGTTTCAGTACAATTAACAGAATTTTGCATTTGGTTGAAAATTGTTGGTACTGTTCTTAATTCTACCATGGATTCGGTGGAAACGACAACAAAATTTATTTCAGTGATGATTCAACCATACACGGAGAGACGAAACTACCCAAAAGTGAGTTCTTTCCACCCAACTTCGGGGTTGCGTGCGTCAAGCCAATTTTGAGTTGATGGAATCGATGTTTTTGTTGGGTTGTTCCCGCTTGCTTCCATGTGAAAAAAAAATACCTAATTTTAAGTTTTTTCCACCCAACCGAAAATTTGACTAGGTTGTATTCACTCAAATTTGAGTGCTGTACTAGAAACTCAGCGTTGGCTTGACGCACGGAACTGCAAAAGTTGGGCTGTTTCTCTCTTCACTCTCTGACAACAACAGAAAGAGCGCATGAAAAGGGAGATGAAAAAGAACTCAAAATTGAGTTTAAAAGTACCTAATTTTGAGTTTTTCAGTTTCTCCGTGTAGGGCACTGCATTGTTTTGATTTTGTATGGGATTTTGACGTTTCTTGGCCTTGTTGTTTACAAAATTTCTGTAAGAGTGAAAGAGAAGGAGAGAATTTCATGCTGTGCCCTATACTTGCCCATACCAATACTATTGTATCTTCCTGAATAAAGTTAGTTCTAAGTTTGACTGTTCCAAGAGCAGACGCGAGTTTTGACTTGTCCCGATACAGTCCATTTTTTCCTCCGAACAGCACATTTTTGGTCCTTCTGAAGTCGGATTGTGCCTGTTCCGGATATACGACCAGCTAATCGCGCGGAAAAGCTGGAATTCGAGTGAAATGTAGTGATACACCCGACTGGTGTAACGCGAGTGCGAAAACTGCCGTAAAAGTGACGCCATTGCGTAAAAAACGATCGGCGGAAAAACATCCGAAAAATCGCCATTTTGGAATTGGGAATAGTGAACAACGAAGCGTGCGTCGGAGAAGAGTCGATTGTTCCCTTTCGCGCAGTGTGTGTTCATGTAGAGGAAGCTCCGAAGGGCGGAATTCGAGAACGAAGAAGTGTGCTTTGCTGTGCCGCTCACTCGATGGGATGACGTTACCGATTGTGGCTGAATGCGAGAAAATCTAACGAGAAGATTTGTGGTTGAAGTAGATCGACGCGCACGGCGGAGCTAATTTCTTGTGAGATCCTCAGCGAGGATCAAACCGGTACTGAATCTGCACTGCGATTGTGTGGACTACGGCCATTGTATGGCAAAGTGATTGCAACGGAAATAGAGGCAAAGTGTATGCGTTCGAAGATCGAGGGAATTGTTGCCGACGAATATGAGCCGTTGCAGTAGTGTTTGTGATGTGTCGTATGGAAACAAATTCCACATTGCGCTTGTGGATTGCGTTCGTCGTACGTGAATGTGTCGGTACTGCGGCACGGCGATGTACCGTACGCGAGTGACTTAGGGATAAAAAAGAAGTGTGACAGCACTGAGTTGCTAGGGTCGGAAGTTTCGAAACTATATGTCGGTCGAAACACCCATGTCGAAGAAAACTAAGGCTAGCAGTACACAGGGTCAAATATTTGACAAGGAAAGAACTCAAGAAACAACATCAGTTTGACACTAATGAAAATTTGATCGAGTAAAACAAGATGTTTGAGCATTGGTTTCTTTTCGGACAAATATTTGACCCTGTGTACTAGCAGCTTAAGGCAGGTCCACGTCGGTTGGATTTGCAAGAAGAAACCCTGTCAGTGAGTGAACAAAAAGCGAAGAAAAAAGAAAAAGAAACGATGAAGAAAACAACGGAAGAATTGAAAGTGATGAAGATCCGACTGCAGTCGGTAAGAAGCAAGTTAATGCGAGTGCGTGCCAGTTTGGGTACGAGCCAAGAAGCTCCAAATCCGAACCTCAACTGTAAGCAGTTCTTGCAGCTCCAGCTGAAAACCGTCGAGAGTACCTTGGCGGAATACAATCAGCTACACCAGCGTGTCTTCGAAGCGGACGTTGATGACGAGGTACGAGAGGAGGCAGAGGTAGCGTACGTCACGTTTGAGCAGCAATACGGTGAGTTGTTCATTTTTATTTCTAAATCGATCGATGACCACGTCAAGAGAGAGGACGCCGCACGCACTGTGGCGGCTGTTCAGCCAATACCGAACACCGTAGCAGACGTTGCACCTCATCTACCCCCGCTGAAGGTTCCATTACCGACGTTTGACGGGACCTATGAAAATTGGTTCGCTTTTCGGTCGATGTTCGAGACGATCATGAGCCGGTACAGCACAGAATCTCCAGCTATAAAGCTGTACCATCTTCGGAACTCGCTAGTAGGCAAAGCCGCTGGCATTATTGACCAGGAAATAATCAACAATAATGATTATGACGCAGCTTAGAAGATGTTGATTAAACGATTCGAGGACAAAAGGCTCATAATCGATAAACACATTGATTCTCTCTTCAACCTCCCAAAACTAACGAACGAAAACGCCACAGATCTCCGAAAGCTCATTGACACATGCACAAAAAACGTCGACGCTCTCAAGAACCTCGGTCTTCCTGTGGAGGGATTGGGAGAATGCATGTTGATCAACCGCATCGCATCAAAACTAGATTCGGAAACTCGGAAGGCCTGGGAGTTGAATCACGTGGACGACGATTTGCCATGCTACGACACTCTTGAGTTTCTGCGGGAGAGATGTAAGGTATTGGAAAAGATCCAGCCTATCGTGAAGCAAGTATTCAAAGGCCAGAAACCCGTTCGGAACGTGCAGGATGTTGAGGGGAAGACGAGTACCCTAGTCGCAACTCCTGATAAGTGCCCACAATGCTCGGAGTCCCATGAGTTGTGGAGATGTGCAGTCTTGTCTGATAAGTACAATGTACTGCGACGTCTCGGAGCCTGCTTCAATTGCCTCCAGAAGGGGCACAGAACCATCAATTGCACATCGAAGCATACGTGCAAGAAATGTCGGAAATCCCACCACACAATCTTTCACCCCGAAGATGATGGTACAAAGAAATCCGTAACCTCGCCAACGTCTGCAGAGAAGCCCGAGCCTGCGAAGAAGAATCCTGAACAACCAACCAAGATCGAGCCGACAACTACCCCTGATGAAGAAGAAAAGCGATCCAACTTCTGCGTGCAACCGAAGAATCTCGGAAAACAGATTCTGCTCTCTACCGCTGTAGTTCTGGTTATTGGAAAGGCGGGTCAGCAGTATCCATGCAGGGTGCTACTCGATTCCGGGTCGCATACGAGCTTCGTGACGGAACAATTCGCAAACCTTTTGGCACTGAAGAAGGAAACCGCCAACATCAACATCAGTTGCCTGAACGACACCCAGACCAAGGTGCGTCTGAAGATTCACACCCAAGTGAAATCGCGTGTTACTGATTATACTGTCTGCCTTGAGCTGCTAGTGGTACCTAAAATCACCAGAGTCCTACCAACTAGTAAGGTGGATATGTCTGTGCTGGCCATCCCGAATGGCGTTTCGTTGGCTGATCCCGGATTCCACGTTCCCGATAAAGTGAGCATGTTTTTGGGAGCGGATGTGTTCTACGACATGCTGATGTCCGGCAGAATCCAGCTACCAAGAAGTGCTGCCATACTGCAGGAAACACAATTTGGTTGGGTACTAAGCGGTCCAGCTCCGACCGAAGATTCCCAAGTAGTCCACTCGTTCTGTTCAACTGCGTCCGATGAAACGGTTGATGCGTTGGTGCGAAGATTTTGGAAAATCGAGTCATTTGGAAACGTCGAATCGCCACGTTCAACTTGTGGGGTATGAACAAAGCTGAGTAGCATTTCTCATGCGTGTATTTCCCTAGCAAGCATCAGTGACAGCCAGCACCATGACGGGGTCGTCGTCAGTGTGATGCTGCCTCATTGACGAGTGGACTGTTGGCGGAGCAAGACGCCATCACCGTGAGGTTCCGTATTATGCCAAGTGATTCTACTGCAGTTTGCTAAGATGGCTGGGAACGGATTGTTCCAGGGGGTTGCCCGGTATTCACACAACTGTTGAAGAGGAATGTGCCCAACACTTCGAAGATACACATGAACGAACCACGGAGGGTAGGTACTTGGTACGCCTGCCATTCAACGAGAAGAAGAATCAGTTAGGAGACTCCAAGCGTATGGCTGAGAAGCGGTTCTACGGTTTGGAAAAACGTTTAGATAGAGTTCCGGAACTGAAGATGCAGTATGACATGTTTCTGAAAGAATACGAAGCGCTCGGTCACATGGTCGAGAATCCAAATCCCGATGATCTGCACGCTTTCTATCTACCGCATCATTATGTCCTGAAGCCCACCAGTACATCCACAAAACTGCGTGTGGTTTTCGATGGGTCTGCTACGTCCGATACAGGAGTGTCCATCAATCAAACGCAGATGATCGGGCCAACCGTACAAAACGACTTGGTTTCGATTCTCCTGAATTTCCGGACCTATCAATTTGCCTTTACAGCCGACATTCCAAAAATGTACAGGCAAATAGCTGTTCATGAAGACGATCGGAGCTACCAGAGAATCCTCTGGAGACAATCTCAAAATGAACCGTTAAGGACCTACGACTTGCAAACAGTCACGTACGGGTTAGCATCATCTCCGTTCTTGGCTACGATGTCCCTTCGTCAGTTGGCTGAAGATGAGGGCGTCTGGTATCCGCTGGCGGCTAATGCGATTAGGAAATCATGCTATATCAACGATGCGTTGGTAGGAGCTAACACCCTGCCTGAAGCGATCGAGTTGAAGAATCAGATTGTCGACCTCTTGAAGAAAGGATGTTTCAGCGTACACAAGTTTGCTTCCAACTGCCAAGAACTTCTGACGGACATTCCTGAAACGCAGCGAGAACATGGCGTTGAAATCGAGGACCCCAGCATCAACGTTACCATGAAGACACTAGGCGTGGCCTGGAATCCGGTGAATGATATCAGGCCAAACATTTCAATAGGTCCTATCTGCATTTGAGAGGTTCTCTTTGTTCGCTTTCTCTTTCAATTATTGCAATGTAATGGTACACTTTTCAATTATTTTTGCAGTACAAATCAAAAGACGATTGTTTTGACCATCGTTCAATGCAAGGAGACAATCATAATACAAATAAACAGCTGAGATATTAACGAAAGAGAGGGATACCAAAGAGAGCTTCTCTTCTGCAGATAGGACCTTTAGACATGTTTGGCCTGATATGTTCACAATCGTACTGCCGGCTCATCTGATCGATGGAAACGCTGTTCATACAAAACGAACGATCCTGAGCCAAATTGCGAAGATTTTCGATCCGGTTCATTGGCCCGGTGGTAACCGCAGCGAAGCTGATTCTACGTGAATTATGGTCGCTGAACTTGGAGTGGGACCAACCGGTTCCCGAAGAGATGGCTCTTCTTTGGATGGACTACTATCAGCAGTTACGCAGTTTGAACAGTGTGCAAATTCCGCGATGGATCTCAAATAAAGGTATTTGTGGTATAGAGCTTCACGGATTTGCAAATGCGTCGGATCTAGCATACGGCGCCTGTATCTACGCCAGGCTAAAGCATACCGGCGGTACAGCAGAGATGAAGTTAGTGTGTAGTAAGTCGAGAATACTGCCAAGGAAACGAGATAAGCAGAAGCAGATCACCACGCCTCGAGCAGAGCTACTGGCGGCAGTGCTGCTTGCACGGCTGACAGCGAAGATACTAGCAGCGTTCGAGATCAGTTTCAACAGTGTAACTTTGTGGAGTGACTCCCAAATTGTTCTATGCTGGGTTCAAAAGTCGCCGGACGAGCTGGCGGCATACGTTGGAAATCGAGTTCGAGAAATCCAAGATTTGACGGCGGGATTTAACTGGAAGTACATCACGTCGAAGGAGAACCCCGCTGACTGCATATCCCGGGGAATTTCACCGAAGAATTTGCAGTCTCTTTCGCTATGGTGGACTGGTCCACGGATGCTGCGTGAAGGTGATCCGGTCCTTGCTGAGCCGCCTCCCATGGCGGACGAAGAAATACCTGAAGTGAAGAAGATAGTATTAGTAGCGGCGGTGAAAGCAGAAAGGCTCGCGTATTCTACAGGGTGAGCCGTTATCACATCATACAGCGCGCTATGGCGTATGTTGTGCGTTTTTGTGATTACATACGAAGTCGAAGAAAGAAGCTAACGAAAGGACTGTTGACGACGGACGAAATGACGTGGTCATCTACGTTGATTGTGCGACTTGTGCAAGTTGAAGGCTTTGCGGAAGAACTTAAACTGCTGCGAATGGAGAAACCCAAATCGAATCAACCGTTCGGCAACTTATACCCTTTCATCGATCCGACTGATGGCGTGCTTCGAGTCGGTGGTCGCTTGACGAATGCCGAATTGCCGTACGACTACAAGCATCAAGCGTTACTACCAGAAAAACATCCTTTGACCCTGACTTTGATTCGATTCCTACATCTGAGCAACCTGCACATCAGACAGCGTGGTCTACTGGCCATAGTTAGACAGCGATATTGGCCTATACGAGCGAAGAATATCCGGAAGGTCATACACCGATGCATTCCCTGCTATCGTTTGAAACCGACTAAATCTACCCAACTGATGGGTGATCTACCCGATTATCGAGTACAGCCAACGTTTCCATTCAATCGTACCGGTCTGGATTTTGCTGGCCCCTTCAAGATCCGTGCGAATCACAAGATACAGAACGCACAGGTAATGAAGGGCTACGTCTGTGTGTTTGTGTGCATGTCAACCCGTGCACTTCATCTTGAAGTCGTATCCGACCTCACATCTGAAGCCTTTCTTGGAGCCCTCCAACGCTTTGTGAGCCGCCGAGGTCTGGTAGAGCACCTCTATTCGGACAATGCAACCAACTTTGAGGGCGCGAACAACGAGCTGCAGCGCGTCTTGCCGAACTATTTCGGAACGAGCAACACCAACAAGGTTTGGAAGCATTCTGCACACAGCGAGGAATTAAGTGGTCCTTCATCCCGCCCCGAAGTCCCCATTTCGGCGGGATTTGGGAAGCGGGGGTCAAATCTGTTATACTACACCTGAAGAGAATCCTAGCCGAGCACAATCTTTCGTATGAACAATTTTCCACTGTGCTTGCGCAGATAGAAGCCATTTTAAACTCCCGGCCGTTAATTCCAGTCTCGGACGACCCAAGCGATGTCCGGGCTATAACTCCCGCTCATTTCAGGCCGAGAGTTTCAAGCGATTCCCGAACCCTCATATGAGGAGATCCCTGCTGGTCGACTCTCGAAGTGGCAGTTTCTACAAGATCTAAAACAGAAATTCTGGAAACTCTGGATGACCCACTATCTCCATGAACTGCAACAGCGCCAGAAGGATTTCAAGGTCGTCCGATTCAAGGTCGGTGCATTAGTGCTGATCGTTGACGAAAACGTTCCACCACTTCAATGGATGTTGGCTCGCATAACCGAGCTGATTCCAGGAAAGGACGGCCACACACGTGTGGTTGGCCTGCGGCTACCGAATGGGACAACAACGACAAGAGCGGTGAAGAAAATTTGCCTACTACCATTGGACGCGGAGACCGATTGATATAGTTTTTGGTTTCGAAATGCAACATTTCAAGGCGCGGGTGGATGTTACACCTGGCAACACGAACCATCCATCAGGACAACCATTAGTAGAGAAAACATACCATGATTCAACCATACTTGCCCATACCAATACTATTGTATCTTCCTGAATAAAGTTAGTTCTAAGTTTGACTGTTCCAAGAGCAGACGCGAGTTTTGACTTGTCCCGATACAGTCCATTTTTTCCTCCGAACAGCACACCAACATACCTACCAATCTGGTAAGTCCACTGTGACTCTTTTTACACAAAGTTGTTTGCGATATCGAGAAGGTATTCGCTCAAAAGCAATCCTGCTCGGGTGTTTCCTCAGTTGTTGAGGGTGACTTTGACAACGTGCCTTTCGATGCTGTATTGGAAGCCGAACGTAGTAATGGTATATCTCCAATGATTTCCAATTGGATTAACCAAATGCTCAAAAACCGACATCTTTTCTCGACATTGCGTCAAGCAGCGATAAGGATATTGAGTGTTTGTGGATGCCCCCAAGGGGGAGTCTTGTCCCCGCTTTTGTGGAATTTCATAGCAGATTTGCTATTGAGGCAATAGTCCTGTTGTGCTGTTCAATGAAACAGGTTGAACATGCTCGCAGTTGCTTCGTCCTGCTCTTACTCATTTGTCAACGAATTGTTAAGAGTAGGATAGAGTAACTTCGAGCATATCCAACCTGCTTCATCGAACAGGACTAATATGTTCTATCAAAACCTGCTTCATTTCAATATTTGTTTCATTCTTTTTGCAGGCTCAAGTAAATCAGTCGTGTTCATGGAATGGGACAAGATCTGGGCATTCAACAAGAAGGTCATCGATCCGATTGCCCCTCGCTACACGGCTTTGGAGAACGAAAATCGAGTGGTGGTCAATGTGGAAGGCGCCAAACTGGAAGCCGTGCAAGTACCGGTGCATCCCAAAAACGCCGACATCGGCACGAAAACCGTTTGGTTGGGTCCGCGAGTTCTGATCGACTACGCCGACGCTGTGGAATTGAAAGAAGGTGAAAATGCCACTTTCATCAACTGGGGTAATCTGATGATTAAGAAGGTGCACAAGGACGCAGGCGGCAAGGTCACATCGGTCGATGCGGCCCTGAATCTGGACAATAAGGACTTCAAGAAAACGCTGAAATTGACGTGGCTTTGCGAACAGGATCGTTGCGAATATCCACCTACGTTCTGTGTGTACTTTGAACATATCATTAACAAAGCGGTACTCGGAAAGGACGAGGACTTCAAGAACTTCATTGGTCATCAAACGAGGGTAAGCTGTCCTGAGTGAAATTTTTACGATAACATGAAAAACTTTAGCAATTGATCTTTCGCAGACCGAGGTCGCCATGCTGGGAGATCCAGAGCTGAAGAAACTCAAGAAGGGCGACATCATTCAGCTGCAGCGACGCGGATTTTTCAAGGTCGATCAAGCCTACCAGCCGGCCAGTGAATTCAGCGGCGTTGAAACACCAGTTGTGCTGTTCTCGATTCCGGATGGGCATGCTAAGGAGTTGCCGACAGCCGGTGTGCCGAAGAAGGGTGCGGCTGACGGTGCAAAGGTGAGTTTATTCTTTTATTCTGTTTGAAATTAGTGAGTTCATTTCAATGACGAAATATTGAGATCACCCGTTCCGTGTGAACGGAATTAGGAACCGAAACAAAGTGATTGGAATCAGGTGACGTTACGGCATACAGTCCTTCACAATTTGATTGTGTTGTCACACCGTTACGTTCCCCACATAATCGTTACTCTACAGGCGATGTCCAGTACAAAGGTTCTAATAGTGTGGAATCGCATACTCATAAGAAAACTGGGTTTATCGGATCATAAGAGGTACGTGAGCTATATTCTCCCGAAACTTCAAAAGGAGTTCAGTTTCGCACGAACAGTTTTCAAGCTCAAGAGCTTGAACATGGCTTGCGTGGAGGTTGAACTGGGGAAACTCATCGATGAGCAGTTCACAAAAATCGAGGACAACAACGACGTCACGTTGGAGCAGCTCTCCGAAGAGTACCAGCGCTTGTTCAATCTGAGGCACGACAGCGCGATGATTGAATCTCATGCCCCGTCGTACAGGGAAGTACAAGCGGTGAGGAAGTTCGGTGTAAAGCGGTTCGGTAAGCGCGACCAGGAGTGTCCAAGACGTTTTTCCAGTGACGCCGTCTAGAGGCCAGGATATGCGTATTGGATCTGCGGTGCATTACACTATACCGGAATTGCAGCTACAAGAAGCACAAATGCTTCGACTGAAGTCAAGCTGGACATTGTGAAGGCTATTGTGAAAGTGCAAAGTCCCGAAGACCCGGAAGCAAAAACAAGAAGAAAGGAGTCTCGACCATGGTGGTGGTTGTCGACGTGTGCAGCGTGCAGCAACGGCGCAGATTTGTCTTGCTTGGCCTGTCCGGAACGGACATCCGGCTGCAACTCGACACGGCCTCGGACATCACCGTTATCAGAAGCGAAAGTTGACAAGTGCAAGTGCAGTACGTGGGTCATGTGGTTGACAGTCGCGGGCTACGTCCGGATTCGGCCAAAATCGAGGCGATCACGAAGCTACCGCCGTATATCGATGTATCCGGAGTGCGATCTCCTGGAGGCCATCAACTAATACGGCAAGTTCGTCTTCAACATGGGAAAGCTTCGCTACCCGCTCAACAATCTGATGAAGGCTGATGCGAAGTACCAGTGGGATTGGACCCCGGAGTGCCTCGGATCTACTGCTCACTAATTACAATCCGAAACGGGAGATCATCGTTTCTACCGACGCGTCATCCGTTGGGCTTGGGGCGACAATTAGCCACAACTTGCGTCAAGGGCACTCACGATGACAGAGCAAGGCTACAGCCAGCCGGACCGCGAGGGTTTGGCCATCATTTTTGCCGTAACGAAGTTTCACAAAATGCTCTTCAGATAATGCACTTCCGGCAGCAAACAGATTCCTACAAAAGTAAAACGACGTCATAGAAAGTCCAAAAATCCAATTTGGTCTCTGTTCCGGATCTTCGGCTCCAAAAAGGGAATAGCGGTCTACACGGCAAACCGGATGTTGGCACTCATTTTCAGAGCTGTTTCGCAAAGCACCAAAGCAAATCCGCTGCTCCGGAAAGTCTACCACCACATCCATGCAACACGGTTGGCCCGAATCCAAACTCTCGGGTTCCGACATCCAACGGTTCTAAGCACGCCAGGAATCGCTCTCGGTGGTAGATGGGTGCATCTTGTTTGCCGAACGGATCGTCATCCCGTCGTTGCTCCGCAAGGTCCGCAAGCGATGCCTCGAACAGCTTCATCGTGGTCATCCCGGCATGCAGCGTATGAGAGCCCTCGCCCGAAGCTACGTGTACTGGCCCAGCTTGGATGCCGATATCGTCAACTTCGTCAAGGCATGCCAATAGTGTGCGTCCGTAGACAGATCGACTCCTCCCTTTCCACCGGTGCCGTGGCCCAAGCCGACCGATCCGTAGCAGCGCGTCCACGACGACAAGAAACCAAGCTCGTTCTGCCGGAACGAATCCCCAATGTAAGGACAATCCGAGAGTGATTATCGGGAGATTTGTAAAACTAATTATGTATCTATTTTTATGTTTTAAGTTCGAACATTTCAAAAGTTAATATTTAACCCTTTATAAGGCCGAGAAAACTAGAAGAGTTGTCAACGCATACTTTTATGGAAATGATTATTATGCCTCTCAAGAAAAATCAGAATATGGCGATTATCTGCCTCTGGCTTCTGATATTAGCGCGACAGTCACTAATCATAACAGCGTCACCAGATTTAAAAGTATATAATTCCATTATATGAGGTTTGACAGCAAGAACACTCATTCCACTGAGCCACTCTTGCGTTCGTCACAAATACATACATTCAATAACATCTGTCACTTCGCGAAATCCACGTGCTTTTGTTTTTGGTGGGAAAAATTTTTCTTTTGTTTTGCCTTGCGACTGTCATGCGGCGGTATGCCTTGCGAGCGTACGACCGCCGCAGGACTATAATAAAAGATAAGCGCGACAATATATACATGATTACATGTACAAAACAATTTTTGCTTGAAAATAACTCTCAAAAATCTAGGTGGCAATATAGTTGCCACTGCCCGTTCAGCCCAAAAACGCTGGTGGCAATATAGTTGCCACTGCCCGTTAACCCCAAAAACGAGCTTTTGAGATGGCAATATAGTTGCCACTGCCCGTTTAGGCCACCAGCGCTGGTGGCAATATTCTTGCCACGGCCCGTTTAGGGTACTTTTCTTCTTTTGACTTCGATAAAAAGTCGGGAAAGAGATTTTAGAGTGGATTAGGGCTTAACCCATAATATAAACTGCGTAGTTCAGCTAATTTCAATCCATAATTTGATTATTTCTTAAAATATTTACCAAATCTATAATTTTACAATAAGTTTGAGCTAATTTTCTTCACGCGGTCAAATTTAGCCATTTTTGAGACTACAAATGGCTCCCAAATTGTTGCAAAAGCTTTGTTTAGTACCAAAAAAAAAATCTGGGCGTTGTTACTAATCCCAATTTCACGTAGGGTAGGTAATCAAACTTTGAACCAAATTGCGGTTTTCTGAAGCAGTGCAAATGTTAAGTGATATTTTCTCCCACATGGAAATAATTTACTACGGCAAAATCGTATGTACATGAAAGCCACGGGTATAAGCTTCCTGTTAAACAGTAAAAAGTTTGTATTTGCACCGAATTTCATTGAAATATTCGATTTTTCATCAACAATGATTTTAATCTTAATTTCCCTGGCCAAGTTCGCAGGGGTTGACGGTATTAAAGTGAAGGAGTTTCATTTTGATTATTGTAATGTAGTGTTCTTTAGTGAAACATATCACCTTTTTAACACTTTAATGCGCCTCCAACGGTTCATCACGAACCGGCTGCTGCAGATGGAGTATGGCTGATCGTATGCATCAGACATGCTCGATAAACACGGAGGAACCGCCAGGGCTCAGTAGAGTCTATTCCCAAGCAATAGTTCCAAATCGGTTGGATTTGAAAAGGTTTTGATGATCGTTACAAATCCTAATAAAAGTTTTATAGGATTTGTGACTGGTTTTGGAACCTTTTACAGCCAGCTGACTTCAAAATGTTGTTTGGGCTCTATTTCCCACGTTTCTCGGTTGATTTTGATTAGTAATTTATTAATGTCATAGTCGCTTTTTCGAATTTCTACAATGTTATACTTTATTATATTTTATTTAAATAAAGCAATTAAAATCAACCGACAAAATTAATAGTGGGAAGGAGATTTGCAGCACTTAATTGTGCTGATAGATTCGAAGCTAACGTGCGAACACTTGACGTGACAGTTTGGACTGGACAAAAAACTGACTGCTTTTTATTAATTGAACAACGTTACTTTTGTATGACTAGGTTGACATTTCTAGGCCACGCAAGAGAAAATGACATGGTTTATTTTGATAGGACCGATAGGACAGAACGAATTTGAATATTTTTCATAGTATTTGTAGGGGGATGAATACATAATAGTTGACAAGCAATTTTTGTTTATCTCTTAGATGATGTTATGACACCAACAGAAAAAATATCAGAAGTTCAGTTACATGTTTCTGTAGGTTTTGGACCGATGACATTTTAAGGACACAAGAGATGAACACAGAGAAGTAAAAATCAAGAAAACAATTTGACACAGAATCGACTATATTTTAACATACGGGTTCGACTGATTTGATGAATCTGTCTAGAAGTATCTAGAAGACAATTGACGCTAAGATTGGAAAAAAGCTTGCAGTTGGGACTAGACTACAATAATGGCCGATAGGAAACAACGCGCTAGACAGCATTATTATTCATTTTTTTTTTTAATTTACCCGTAGGCTTTTCGCCGGTTGACAGTACAGTATTTAGCTGTGTACGAAGATACGGATTGGTTGGTGTACAGATGACAGGGTTCTCACGGGCAGTGCTTCAAGCGAGGCTTACATAACAACTGACAATAAAGAAACCTATTTTCCTTGACTTTCTACGCTGTGGACATCTGACTGAACACACGTGTTTTCGTTAATCTCCTAGGCATTATTAAGACATGACGTATGTACATGACGGAACAACTAGCAGGACACAGTTCTAGACGTATCTTTTCAATCACGACATTCAGCATATTTCCAATAAAACTACACTTCAATAAAGCAAAGACTAAAGCTGCTATGATAGAACAGATCAGAATGACTTAATTGACTTATTGACTACATATTGGAGATCTACTTCGAATAACTGACAAATTGACAAGAACCTAACTAAATACATGGACCATACTAAAAAACCATTTGACAAAAAGAAAAAAGGGGAAACTTTTAGTAAAACTATTTTTGTTCAACGCAGGCCAAACAGTGTCGACTTGGGCCACACACGCCTACGTACTTCTGTGTGTTGAAACAAAAATAGAGGCTCCTAGAAGCAAATGTAGGGAAAGGGTGCGGTGTAGAACATAAGCACAGTGTTGCTACCGCCGTAATCACTTTGAAATAAAAAAAAAAAAAAAAACAATGATTTTAATCTTAATTTGAACCATCGTAATCATAATTTGAACCAATTTTAATCTAAATTTGAACTACTGGCGGCAGCAGCTCGAGCAACTCACAAAACATCCAATTCCATGCTAAACAATTAAAAATCACATGAATCTGCTAATTCTCATACCTATTTTTCATTAGGCAGTGGAATCTCAACTCAGAACGTTCGAAATTCTTTAGGAATTTGGAAACTAAATTTGGATTTTTTCATCCCCAAAGAGTAAACAAAGCAACCACTAGCGCAATCTACAGGCCAACACTAGAAGCTCAACCCCGTTTACTAGTTCAAATTTAGATTACAAATGGTTCAAATTAAGATAACATTCTCTAAGTAAGAATCACTTAAATTTGATAATTTTATGTCAAATAATGCGGAATATTATTCGGTTGGTCGATTCTACGATAAATAAGCTTTCATTTGACGTGTTTACATATTGCGTGTGATACAATGCATGAGCTGTACGAGTGTACCGAAAATGTGCTTTCTCTGGAGGGAAATGGATGAAATCACAGGGATTTTTCAATTGCCTGTTTTCCATGACAAAAACACTTTTTTCAATGCTTTTAAAGTCCATGTTATCAGGTTATATTACGGAAAGCTGTTTAACATCTTTTTCGGGACAATATTTGCCCAAAAAGTACTCGTTTTAATGAATTTCGAAATGGTTCAAATTAAGATTACAATTTGACTAGTTCAAAGTTTGATTTCTTACCCTAAACCAAAAAAAAAAGTTTGAAATAAATTGTTATAAAACAGAAAAAAATACAAACAGAAGGTGGCAATATAGTTGCCACTGCCTTATAAAGGGTTAAAGTTTCAACAATACAAATCGAATGGTAATATTCATTTATGCGTTACACTTTGAAAAATGCCGTGTTGGAGAACTGGTGTAATTAATTGTCTTTTGTACCTAGGGAATCGCGCCACTTGGGCGGTGGCTTCTATATTCGTCTGTTTTCCACTATAACTCAGTCAAATTTGAACCAATTGACACAGCTTTTGGAATGTGGTGAGATAGGTATAGTATCTACTCGTGTACAACATTTCAAGTCAATCGGTACAAAATTGACTGAGTTATAGTGGAAAACAGACGAATATAAAAGCCATCGCCCAAGTAGCGCGATACCCTATATTATAGATTTTTAGTAAAGGGTGGCCTTATTTCTGGTGTCTCAAGTTCACCAATCTCAAAAAGCTCTGGGAGAGACTTCCCTAACTTGTTGCGTTCCACATCGCATGCAAGTTTTTGTTTCCACACTTTGTCTCTGCAAGTGATTCATTGATGTTAATTTCATAGCATAAGCTCAGAGCACGTTGTCGATAGTGCTTATAGTCGTATTCGCCTGCGCACAAGATTTATGCTTAATGACTTAATTTTAGTCCTAAGCTTCTGGAAGAGAACTTGCTAGTGAAAGGCAGTCAAATAAAGCAGAAGGGAACCTGACCTGCATGAACCAACCACTCGAGCGCTTTCAAGCGAGGTAAGTGCAATACAAACTTTATGCGAATTGTATCGCGCCTCAACGTTGTTTGGCACCAGCTTATGTCGCTTACGCGTCGAGAGAAAGTGAATGAACTCTGCCACATTTCAGGTTTCGCTACCATCAGCAAAAGATCGCACTCTGTTTCCAGTGCGTTTGTTCGGAGAATATTGTCGTGTTTATTGAATCATTTTGTACGCCTTTTATCTTATCATAGTGAAGTTTCGGTTGTAGTGTAAGTTACTGATTATTTATTTTGTTTCCGATTTTCAGAAACAAGCTAAGGCTGAAAGTGGTACTAAGTCAGCGCCGAAAGCAGCAGCGAACGTGTCGTGCTCCGCAGCCCAAATTAATGATCAGATTGTGCAACAAGGCGACAAGGTGAGGAAACTCAAAGCGGACAAGGCAGCAAAATCAGACGTGGATGCCGCAGTGAAGTGTCTGTTGGAATTGAAGACCAAATTCAAGGAGGCCACAGGCCAGGACTGGAAACCGGGTGTAGCTGTTGCAGAGCCGGCTGCTCCTGCCAAGTCAGCAACATCCACTGAGTCAATCAACGCCAAGATCGTCGAGCAAGGCAACGTCGTTCGTGAGTTGAAGACGAAGAAGGCACCCAAGGCCGATGTTGACGGAGCCGTGAAAGTATTGCTAGATCTTAAAGCGCAGTACAAATTTGCTACCGGAAAAGACTGGAACCCGGAGGCCACTCCTGCCCCAGCTGCCACTGCTGTATCAGCTAAAAAGGAAGTTCCCCAAGCAAGTGCTTCGGCCTTAGATATCAACGAGAAGATCGTTAAGCAAGGTGATGTCGTCCGAGATCTGAAATCGAAGAAGGCTGCCAAGGCGGAAGTTGAAGCACAGGTTAAGGTTCTGTTGGATCTGAAGTCGCAATACAAGGCAAGCACCGGTCAGGATTGGAAACCAGGTTGTTTTCCACCTGCGGAATCGAAAACCAGTGTTCAAGCCCCGTCAGGAGGAAACTCGGAAGTCGAATTGTTGGAGAAAATCACTGCCCAAGGAGACGAAGTCCGTACTCTGAAAACTAACAAGGCCGACAAAGCAACAGTTGATGCTGCAGTGAAGACACTTCTGCAACTGAAAGCCGACTATAAGACGCTTACCGGTAAAGACTGGAAACCGGGTACTGTAGCAGCGGCCGCTCCTGTCTCCACTCAGAACAAAGAAAACATGGCCCCAACGAACGAAGCAGCTTCCGGTGGATCGGACAAGGACGCATTGGTTACCAAGGTAAACGCTCAAGGTGAAACAGTTCGGAATCTGAAATCTTCCGGCGCCTCCAAAGATCAAGTTGACGCGGCAGTGAAGGTGCTTCTCGACTTGAAAGCCGAGTATAAAAAGTTAACCGGAACTGACTTCCCAGTGGCAGGCCGAACCCCGAAACCAGCCGCACCGAAGAAGGAAGCTAAAAAAGAGGAAAAACCAAAAGCCAAGCCGGAACCTGCTAAACTGAAGGAAGATGGCAGTGGTCCCAAGAAGCAAACCCGCCTCGGATTGGAAGCCACCAAAGAGGACAACTTACCCGATTGGTACTCCCAAGTCATCACCAAGGGTGAAATGATCGAATACTACGACGTGTCCGGTTGCTACATTCTTCGCCACTGGTCCTTTGCCATCTGGAAGGCCATAAAAGCGTGGTTCGATGGCGAAATCACACGGATGGGCGTGAAGGAATGCTACTTCCCGATCTTCGTCTCGAAAGCGGCACTTGAACGGGAAAAGTCGCACATCGCCGATTTCGCTCCGGAGGTGGCCTGGGTCACCAAGAGTGGCGAATCGGACCTGGCCGAGCCGATTGCAGTGCGTCCGACGTCCGAAACGGTCATGTACCCGGCCTACGCCAAGTGGATCCAGTCGTATCGTGATTTGCCGATTCGGTTGAACCAGTGGAACAATGTTGTGGTATGTATGGCAGATGTGTTTCTATTTTAGCCTATTTTCATATATTTTTACTTTTACAGCGATGGGAATTCAAACATCCGCAGCCATTCTTGCGTACCCGTGAATTCCTGTGGCAAGAGGGACACACTGCTTTCGGCGTAAAGGCTGATGCTGAACAAGAAGTGTTGGATATTCTTGGTAAGTTATATCTGTTGTTTCTATTCTAATGGAACTCCGTTTCAAATTTTCTGAGATGATTCGCAGGTATTTAGCAATACCCAAAAACTTTTCGTAATGGATATTACTTCCTTGGACATAGTGTCTTCGTGCCTGCCACACCACGCAATACACGAAAAAATTATTTTTTGAAAGAGAGAACTCTCCAAGGGCTGAAAGTCTCTCTAATAAAGACAAATCAATCAATCAGAGAAAACTCTCAATAATTCGTTTTTTTTTTTTTTTTTTTTTTTTTTTTTTTTTTTTTTTTTTTTTTTTTTTTTTTTTTTTTTTTTTTTTTTTTTTTTTTTTTTTTTTTGGGGGGGGTTTTTAGTTGGAGCTGCGTGACAGCTTGTTTGTCAAGGCTGAACCCGTTATTCAAATTTCATCTCTACAAAGACCAATGTTTAGACGGAATAGGCTATGCTGCCCAATTTAACACTAGTTTTTACATTGTGCCTTAGTAGTTTTAATCAAAATTTTGCATTTTCCCTCCCATAGATGTATTAGTCATGTCCGCCCTCAGTCATGTGAAGTCTATGAAACTATCAGAATAAATCTTAACCCGCGGAACCTGAAGCCCAGGAATGTTTATGTCCTTGCTATTACTTCTTGGAAATAACATAACATAAAATGCTGTCTATGTTGACAACTGTGCCTATGCTATCTCCAAGAAATATTACGGTCAAATACCAATTGAAGACAACAACCAAAACTGCGATAACACCTATGTTGGTAGCCACCTACAGCTCTGGCGCCATCTTCAATGATAGACACTAGTTTTGAACATGTCATGGGCTTCCAATGATACGAGATACGAAAACAGCTTAACTATTAAAACAGAGCCAATCCGTTCATTTGTCCTATCGGTCTCACCTAGATAAACCAAGTTATTACCCCCCCCTCCCCCCGTAACCTAGAAATGTCAGCCTAGTTATACACAAGTTACGTCCTTCAGCTAAGAAACAATCAGTTTTTGTCCAAAATGTCACGTCGAACGCATTGACGTTAATAAAGTGTTAAAGTATGGTCCACTGCACGAACTTGAGCCGTCCCGCCCACTCCCAAAGGTAATTTGGCGTTTGAGCGGTGTCGTCACCGCTCAAAAGCTAAACCATGTGTGAGAGCAAGCAGGCCAATATAAATTCGTGCAGTAATCCATTGTTCGCACGTTAGCTTCGAATCTATCAGCACTATTAAGTGCTGCAACTTTCCTTCCTACTATTCGGTTGATTTCACTAGATTTAGAGAATATTACTGGATATCATTGTAATATTTAAAAGAAGCAAATCTGTTTTGATAAAATTATTAATTTAAATACATATATTTAAAGATTGTATATTACTCAAATTATAGTAAATTTAGTAGTCAATCAAAATCAACCAAAAAATGTGGGAAGGAAAGCCCAAACAGCATTTTCAAGTCTACTGGCAATAAAAAGGTTTCAAAACCTGTCACAAAACCTATAATATTTCTACTAGGATTTGCAATGATCATCGAATCCTTCTCAATTCCAACCGACTTGGAGCTATTGCTTGGGTATAGAATCTATTGAGCCCCGGCGGTCCCTCCGTGTTTATCGAGCATGTCTGATGAATATGCCAAAACATATGATCAGCCATACTCCATCTGCAGCAGCCGGTTCGTGATGAACCGTTGGAGGCGCATTAAAGTGTTAAAAAGGTGATATGATTCACTAAAGAATACTACATTACAATAACCTTCACTTTAATACCGTCAAACCCTGCGAACTTGGCCAGGGATAATTCGTTTTATTCTTCTAAAATCTGAAACTCTATTCCTCTTAATACCTAACCAATCATTCAAATTTCATCCGCAGATCTGTACGCCAAGGTGTACACCGACTTGTTGGCCATTCCCGTCGTGAAGGGTCGCAAAACCGAAAAGGAGAAGTTTGCCGGCGGAGACTACACGACCACGGTGGAGGCGTTTATCTCCGCATCGGGCCGAGCCATTCAAGGCGCCACCAGCCACTTCCTGGGACAAAACTTCTCCAAGATGTTCGACATTGTGTTCGAGCATCCGGAAACTAAGGAGAAGGAGTACGTCTATCAGAACTCATGGGGTATTACGACCCGTACGATTGGTGTCATGATTATGGTGCATGCCGATAATCAAGGTCTGGTGCTGCCACCGCGAGTTGCCTGCATCCAGGCGATCATTGTACCCTGTGGTATCACTGCCAACACTACGGATGACGAGAGGAAATCTCTGTACGAAAACTGTAAGGAGCTTGAAGCCGAACTGGTGAAGGCGGGAGTCCGATGCGAGGGAGACTACCGGGACAATTATTCTCCGGGTTGGAAGTACAACCATTGGGAGCTGAAGGGCGTTCCTATTCGCATTGAGTTGGGCTTCAAGGATTTGAAGAACAAACAGTTTGTGGCCGTTCGTCGCGACACCGGCGAAAAGACTACCGTCAAACGAGATCAGGCAGCCAAGGACATTCCAAACCTATTGGAAACCATCCACGAAAATATGTTCAAGAAGGCCGACAAAGACCTGCACGATCACTTGAAGGTGACCAAGAAGTGGGACGAGTTTATTCAGTTCCTGGACACCAAGAACATCATCATGGCTCCGTTCTGCGGCGAAACTCCGTGCGAGGACAAGATCAAAGCCGAGAGCGCCCGCGACGATGCGGAAGCTGAACCCGGAGCACCAGCAATGGGAGCCAAGACCCTGTGTATTCCGTTCAAACAACCGGCCGAGATTACAAAGGACGACAAATGTGTTCATCCGGCGTGCGGCAGAAGTGCAAAGTTTTACACACTTTTCGGCAGAAGCTACTAAGGGAGTTTTCATTGGCAGAGATGTGAGTGACAATACGTGGGCCTGTTTCGGGATAATTTATTTATTCTTGTCTGCGTTGAATTTTAAACTGAACTTAAATAACTTGTAGTAGTTGTGTCAAGCTGAAGCTTGTATCTTACTATTAAACGTAACCTTGTGAAAGTGAACTTTGAACTGTTAAGACAATGTTTGGTTTGATCCGAAACATCCTTGAAATGTACAACTCATAATAGGATATTGTTAGGTAATCTATTAATCAACACTAATAAAAGCTTTGTCAAAATTCAATTGCGTTTTATTAACGTTAAGTTAATTTTCAAAATTGAGTTTTTTACAAGATTTTTTGTCATTTCTCTATGTTCAATTTTAAGTTCGAACGACTGCAACTATTTATGTCGGTTGATTAAAATTGGAGTTTGATTGCAAAGTTAACCTACACTTTGTTTCCTATTTATTCACAATTGTATTCGCCACTTTTGCAAAGAGGCTTGCACTGACTGTACAATTTGCACCCGTTCAATTGTTCTTGGTTTCATCCGCCACCGTTGTCGATTTTCCCGCGTCAAGATCCTTCATTTCGCCGCGACAGTTAATATCAACCGGAACCAAATCCGGAATGGGAGCGACACTTGAAGCCGCAACATCGGCACCGGGCTGGACATCGTGTATCATACCATCCTCGGTGATGTGGTTTTGCGAAGCAGTAGAATCTATAGAATCTTTCGTCTGGCTGGGCTCTGCGACCGGGAAATGTTTCTGTTGTGTGGCATCCAGTTTAGCGTGCTCCTGTTTGATCATTTCCCGAAGTTCATCCTAGAAGAAAAAAAAATCTATCAACAAAATGCTAGATGCATCTAAAACAACAAAAATAACCAAACATTATTTGCCGCTCAAATTATTAATCAAAGAGAAATCGATATTGTAGGTACGCCCGTATGATACTAAGCGTGGGATATCAACATTTTTTTGGCTCTGCTTTTTGCTCTATTTAGATTCAAGTTCCGTAATGCGGGGTAAAAATGATCACTTTAAAACAACTTTTGCGGATAACATTAGTGACAATTTAAATATTGCCAAAAGAATTTCTGTAAAATTAGTACCCTGTGGATCTCCATGAAACCATGTGACAAAATTTTGTTCAACAAATTTAAACTTTTGATTTGAACGGGAAGCGTAACTGGCGTTACACTTTTTTTCCTTACTTGCCATCTGCGAACCGCTCAAGTAATTTTGAAGCGGAATCATTACTTGATCATTACTTCTTGTCCTATCTTTTTGCACAGTACGTACGAAGTGGGAACTAGCCATTATATTGGAAAAAATATATTCTCTAGTAATCCTTCATTATAGAGATCTGCGGAGGCGGTCATTGTAAGCCAATGCAATCGTGCATAGAGAACTGTCAAAGTGTGAGTCAAATGAACATGCTGATCGTTCGTAGGAAAGTGTCGTTTGAACGGTATTGCAACCTGAACTAAATATATTAAAATTATTTATTTTTAATATCGAGAAATTGACTATGTTATGATAAGCGTAACACTTTACAATGAATTTTAAATTTCTTCGATAGCCCTGCTATTTTTTCAAAATTTTGAAAAAAAAAAATCTACCATAATCTCGACCACAATTAGAAAATGTAAACAAAGCAGCTGATGTAACTTCCGCTCATCTCTATGTAGAGGATTCTAATATTCTCTATATTAAGGCCCCCCACAACATTGTGGCTCCTGGCCCCCATATTTGTAAATCCGGCCCTGGCATTCCGTAAATTGAGTTGATCTGCATACTCATTCAATGCAATTTTCCAGCAGGAAGGGAAAATGCCACTGGAAATCGACATTCTAAATAAACGGTGGAGTGGTGCTAGCAGGTAGGAGATGTGCTCTTTTAAGAACACGGAAGCAATACCATACGACCTGGGCTGACTGCTTGCAAATTTGTCATCAAACACTTGACAAATTTGCGAAGTAGAAGAAGCAGTTAGGGGCAACCACTTGTTTCAAACATTTTCCATCAACCCCGGGGGAAATTTTATGTATTCATACAAGCATTCGTCAAATGCGACATACCGTCAGTGGGGGTGTCATTGGGCCAAAACTGCACAGTCCATCCCTTTGTATGTCCATTAGAGTGGGTCATCGTTTATATGGAAGAATGAAAAATTTAATAGTATCCCATCAGATCAAAGCTTTTTTGATCCCATTTTAGGACCCAAATAAGTGTGCAAAATTTTGGCACGATCGGTTATGTCTACGTTTTGCGCATCGCGTTTGAAGTTTGTATGGGGTTTTAATGGGAAAACACACTTTTTTGCATTTCTCTCATAACAAGCTCGAATTTTTCTAAAACCGTGTAATCGATAAAGTGAAAACATAGCCTAGGGTGTCCTGAAAAACTTTGTCGAAGACCACGAAGTGATCTGATGCTTATGAAAAAAGTTATAGCGTTGGCATTGCTTGGCGAAACAGAATGATTTTGTTACTATTGTTATTCCTTTACATGTTAAAGCATAAACACATGCATGCCGTTCGTTGGTTATATCTATTTTTACAAGCATTGGATCGCTTTGCGGTCTTCAACAAAGTTTTTCAGTACATCCTAGGCTATCATTTTACAGTATCGGATAAAAAAGTTTCAGACAAACTTTTTCAACTTATGGCTAAAATGTAAAAAAGTATGTTTTCCCATACAAAATCCCATACAAATTTCAATTGCAATGCGCAATATGTAGACGCAACCGATCGTGCTAAAATTTTGCACAGATACTCAGGACCCGAAACGGAACCAAAAAAGCTGTGATCTGAGAAAACGGTTCCGATGATCCACACTAATGTCCATGTCGTTACAACAATACTTTAGCTCTAAATCAATGTTGAATTCGGTAGACACGTTCATTTATATATTGTTTAGGATTGTTTAAAGTATAAATGCTTCAACTTTAATTTTGACAATAATATAGAGTAATTAAAATTGGCCCAATTTCACCCCTTCTAGGGGGTGACATTGGGCCAAACACTAAAATTCAATCCTAATAGTTCAATGTGAGAAAATATCGCTTGCAAATCAAAACTAGTGAATATGTAGCTGCTTGCGCACAACCTCGAGCACAACCTATCAGTGCCTAGTCACTTTAAAATAACATCACAGACAAACAAACGTGAAAGTTTGACCACATTCATTGTAAACGATCATTGATCCATTACAATACATCCGCTATCCCCTGGATATTACTCCAACTAGCATTCTCAAAAGACAAGAGAAATATTTCCTCATCATCTACCTATAAACTGATAGGGGTAGGCGGGGCATAATGAGCAGCTTAAGTATTTTGCCACCAAATCCAGTAAATTAAGTGCAACCAATGTGCATTTTTATCGTTCAATGCTCATTTGAACCTCAACTGACAAAAGCTAATCGTTGAAATTCCGAATAAAGTTATAAATGTTGTAGAATTTTATGTTTTTAAAAACGTATAAAATCGCGAGTTGCGTTTTGGGGGTGGGGCATAATGAGCACCCTAGGTGGGGCAGGATGATCAATATCAGTTTTGTACACAATCAAATGCTAATTGACTATTCTTGTCAATGATAAAGCATACCGGCAACCATCAATGAGAATTTGAAGGGATTACGGGATTTAATTTGTAGGGAACTGTGGGGTTCCAATGAGTCTTCTATTGAGGAATTTTTAAACGGTGATAATATACAGATACTGAGATTTTAAAGCTAATCAATTGAAAGTAACAGACAAAACCTTACTATATGCATCAAAACAGAGAAAACCAATATTAAAATTTGTTTGTTGAAGATGTTTACCATTTTCATTATTTTATCACTAATTGCTCATTCTGCCCCACCCTACTACCAACTCTTTGAAACCAGTGTTGGTAAAAACTCAAATAGGGCACCGCACTGTTTTGATTTTGTATGGGATTTTGACGTTTCGTGGCCTTGTTGTTTACAAAATGTCTGTAAGAGTGACAGAGAAGGAGATAATTTCATGCACTGCCCTATTCTCAAATATCATGGTTGAGTTGTTTCACGCGCGATTCTTGATTCCCCAAACTCACCACCGAAAAACTCAAACATGAGTTGACTCGCAATTTCACTCATTGCTTCATTTCTTGGTGTTCTTATTATTTACATCAAAATTTTTAGGATTATATGATAGAACAAAAGCAAATCTAGCGTACAATAAGATTGAATGCCGTTCAAATTGATTTGGGTTCGTTTTACAAGCGAACGAGATTTCGGCGCTTGACTCGTGAGAGCGAGATTTTGCATGAAAATCTCGCGCATGAGAAAATGATTCAGAATCGTGCGCGAGTTTGCTCACGCAGGAGCGGTTTATGAGTCTGCTTTGAGTGTGATTTTACCAACACTGTTTGAAACATATTTTTTCAACAAAAAAATATACAAATAGTTCAAAAGTGTTACAAATACATTTCATTGGCCTAGGGAATATCAAGAAAATCGATAGATGCCCACTAAGTTGTGATTTCGATACCCAAAACCTTATCAGGGTGTCGACTCAATTTTGAAAATCAAATTCCCTGACTTTCCCTGACTTTCCAGTCCCTATCACTGAAAATTCCAGATCATGTAAATCATAGCTTAAGCAGCTTAAGGGTGTCTGCTCATGAGATAAAATAAAATTCTCTGAATTTTGCTGGTTTTGATAGGAGTGGAAAAATAAAAAGATAGAAAAAACAAGTAAACTGAACCAGATTTTTTTTTCAATAGATTTAAGGCATATGGTCATATTTCTTCAGAATTCTTCTATCTGATACGCTGTGTTGGAAATAACTTTTGACACGTCCACCAAAAACTCCCTAATGTAGATGAAAATCCTTTCAGAAGACCAATACAATTTATTTAAAAACGCCAAAATTACATCTAGGATATTCGAACATCATTAGCATAATATCTTGATTTTGTTTTATTAGTTAGAACTACTCTATGAGCTACTCCAGATAGCTGCAATTTTGTCGTGTATGCATATTTACATTTCATAATGGAAAAAATCTTAGTAATAAAATCCGCCTCTACAAAAATCCAAAGTTCCGCCATATTATTTCTGATACTGATGTAAATAAGTACAGTAAATGTATTGACAATATCTGAATACAGTTTATAAACTTTCCTAATTTGTCAAAAAGACCTTCATGAATCGTGTAACTTTTCATGGCAAATTCTCTAAGAGGTCTGGCACAATGCTAACAAACTCACTTAGAACTCATTTAGATTTCTTTCTCGAAAATTCTTCACAGTTATTTTGTAGAAATGTGTCCCAAAAATACTCTTAACCCTTTATAAGGCCGAGAGAACCAGGTACGGAATCAACTCGTTCTACATTGGAATATAAAGTACATGTGGTGTAATGAACAAAAACGTTTTTATTTTCAAAAAAATCGATGGTCGATTTTGTATGAAAAAAATTGGTCTAAATTTCAACTTTTTGTCAACAAAGTTTCAAATGTTGTTATTTTGTGATGCGTTTATCAATCATGCTGATTTTTTGATAGGTTATTGCCCTAATATTCATGAGTTACTTGTGTGGATTTGAACTCGATTGGTCAATTATTTTGGACGATATGACAATTTTAGTACATGCCCATTTATTATAGTACATTTTTTCAAAAGGCCGAGTTTCTAAAAGTAATGAAGCAATCAAGTTGAAATTTTGTCCACAAGTAAAAGGAACATAGGCCTTTGATTCCCCATAATTCGATTTTTATTTCGCTCACCACAACAGAAGTTCGAGCTTATAAACCTTTATGCACTCAAAAATGGCGGTTTTTGGAGAAACATTTTGTTCTAAAAAAGCCCATTCATATTTGTTATGGCTCAAAAAATCATGAGTGCTCACAAAGGCCTAATGTGTCCATCAGTTGAAACAGAAGTTGTAAAAATTTTCTAAACGAACAGAAAAAAAAAATGTGTATAAGGTGGCAATATAGTTGCCACTGCCTTATAAAGGGTTAAAAGTTCCATCAAGCGATTTCGAAAAGCCGTATGGATTTTCTGATGCCTCCATTGATGGCAAATCTGTTGATCCTAAAATAAGATTACAGGATGTCTAGCAGGTTATGTTTCGAAATTCTTCCAAAACTAGGAATTGCAACATGAATTTCACTTGAAGGAATTTTAGAAAATTGATAATCCTGTCTTCGTTACATAGTTATCATCTTGAAATAGCTAAAACTTTTCAAATGCTTTTCAGGAATGGATCAACCAGCATAAAAGGGAATGTCACTTCTGTTTCATTGTGCTTTTTATCTTCTTAAGTTTCAATAAATTTGCAATTTTATTGGGATCTTTGGTAAACTCATTACTTGATTCTTTCCATATTTTCATCGAAATTCTTGATGGTTTTTTACTGTAGATTTAGATCTTTGAAGGATTTCTTGCAGAACAGCAAGATTTTTATTTTTAATCCACATAAATATTTTCATCAAACTATTAAACCTGCATATAATACTATCTTGTACGCATCATTGTTGATGGTATCGAGTTATCAACACAGATATTTTGCCGTACCAATAAAAACTTCAAAAGTTCATCCAAATTGAAAATTTACATAAATCTTCCATAGTGATCTGTTCGAGAACACGTCAGAAAACCATTATGAATCTAAAGAATGGTGTTTCACGATGTTACCTAATCATTTTACGGGTGATCTGTGAAAACAAATCATTTGAATCCTGTAAGGGCTATGCCAGGAGACCACTAGAGATCGCGTATGGATACGATAGTTTGTGAAAGACATGCAAAAGTCTGATAAGGATTTGGCAAGGAAAGTTTAGCAAACTTAATAATTTTAGAAAATTCATCAAAAATACCGCCAAGAATCTTGCAGATACCTTGTAAAATATTCCTTATAGACTTCACATAAAACCATCAAGAAACTGAATCATAGTTTTCCACAAGGCCATTAATATACCACCAATACACCAAGGGTCGAAGAAATTGCATTTTTTTTTTGCAAAAGAAGACTATTTTTCAAGGATCTGGGTAAAATATTATGGACTTTTTAGGGTAAGCTGTGAAGTAACTTGGGTATCCATTTCTCTAGTGCATAAGGCTTTGATTGCCTGTAGAAGTGCTTAAAGAACACTAAGTTGAAGAGGCAGACCAAGCTCTACTGAGAGCGTAGATATAGAATGAATTAGATGAAGTACTGCGCAATCATCATTTTCCCGAGATTATTACTAAAGAATAATAAAAATCATCATTCGTCTGTACAAAACATTTCTGGGCATCTCAAGACTGAATTCGGCAATAAATTTATTAGAAACCCATCAAGATGCAGAAATGAGGCATTTCAAAACGATACCTCCAAAGATTCGGCCGAAAATTCACCAAACATTACATTGAGTGCAGTGTGATGCACTTCAGGATGAAGTTTATACATTGATTTGATCGTAAACATACATTGATTTGATGTAACAGTTTTAAGAAACAATTTAGCTAGTTTTTCAAATCCCATAACTGTACACTGAGGATACTGCAACTCCGAAATTCATACGAATCAACTATGATTTTTTGCCACAAGAAGTTCTTGCGAAAATCATAGTAATGAACTATGATTTTGGATTCAAAGCGCCAACTATTATTGTTATACTGTTACTGTATAAATTTCATTGCACTCACGTATGAAAATCATACCGATAACGTATAAAAACTGAAACTATGTCTTATGACTATCATACATATTTTTATGAAATCTCTCTCTTCTCCCTTCTTGGCGTAACGTCCTCCTGGGACAAAGCCTGCTTCTCAGCTTAGTGTTCTATGAGCACTTCCACAGTTATTAACTGAGAGCTTCCTCTGCCAATGACCATTTTGCATGTGTATATCGTGTGGCAGGCACGAAGATACTCTATGCCCAAGGAAGTCAAGGAAATTTCCTTTACGAAAATATCCTGGACCGACCGGGAATCGAACCCGTCACCCTCAGCATGGTCATGCTGAATACCCGTGCGTTTACCGCCTCGGCTATATGGGCCCTGGATTTTTATGAAATATTTTGCACAAATAAAAAAAAATCGCAACCTGGAATCGAACCAGGGACGTCAAGATTGGCGAGTGCGTGCTTTACTCATTCGACCATCGACGCTTCGGAAGTCGAAGTGGTTAGAAGCCAATAAAAGGTTTTGTTGTTTTATAGCAATGGTGTTTCATAACACATCTTATGATTTTCATACGATGCTTCTCATGAGATTTTTCATACGACAAGTCTTATGGATTTCGCTTTTCAATGTATGAAAAGCATATGAGAACTATGAAATGATGAAAAAAATAAAAATAACTGATTCATAAGATGTAAACTATGAAAAACATACGAACAGTATCCTCAGTGTAGGAATATGTATAACTCGAATGCACCGTTTTATGATTATCATTAATCAATTTCCCTGACCATCAACAAAATTCCCTGACTTTCCCTGATTTTCCAGGTCCAAAAATAAATTCCCTGACTTTCCCTGACTTTCCAGGTTTTTCCAGGTAGTCGACACCCTGCTTATTTTAGGTCACCTGATTCTTATAATATTTTCCCAGTATATGGCCACTTTACGCAATTTGATTTATTTTTCAAGGTAAACGGATTTTTTGACTAATGTTTTGTAATCAACTCATTGGATTTTAGATAATAAGGCTACAATCAAGCAACTTGTTTTGTTAATTTGAAGATTTACAGTGAAAATACAAGGTACTCATTATGCCCCGCCTACCCCTATGCGTGCATTTTTAATTTAGCATGAATCTTACATTTATTTCTAAAACAAACGCCGTTTTATGCATAAAATAATGTGAATTTTTAGGGTTATCGTACTGACTGCATTGTTTTTATATGGCCCAAAGTCACCCCCAAAATGAGTTATTTGCACTACAGCTCGAATTAATAAGTTTTTCATGCAAAACAGTTTACAAAACCAAGAAAACTTATATTACTTCTCAAAACAACTACCCAATATAACTAGAAAACAGCAGTTCATTACATGTCCGATGTTCAGCTGTTTTCTACTGGGCATTTTAAAACAATTTTTATGTACAGTACGCTTAACCATGATATTCACATCACGTTTTCTTAATGGAAAATTAACAAAATGTGACATTTTTTTCTACAGCGGATGATCAACGCAAGTTATATTTACCATATGGTATCAGCTTTTTGATAATCACTTTAAGAAATGTAAGTATTTTGAGTGAAACATCTTTCTTGATTTTTTGCCCAAAGTTACCCACAGGCCCAGTGTCACCCCGACTGGCGGTATTATGTGAGTTTACATGAAATTTGCTTAAACACAGGAAACCCTTGACTTTGTCAAGTAAGAGGAAGAAGCCTCAGTTTGCAAGCAAAGATTGTCACTTTTTCATGACGAAAAAGTTTAGAATGCGCTCCATAAGCATCCATAAATTGACCGTTTTCAAGCCCCCTCCCCCTATGTCAAACTTTTTGTATGAGACCTCTGAAATTTTTGTATAAATTGTCACACTTTACTAAACCACCCCCCCCCCCCCCCTCTCCCCTTCGAAGCGTGACGTTATTTATGGACGTTCCCAAATGGGACTTATATGCGGTTCAGGGCAGTCTGTAGCTTTAAAGGCGCATTTGAACAGCTTATTGGAAGTGTTACATCTGTTTGTTTGTGCCCCCACTATCGGTCATTTATTAGGCCTGCACTGCCGTGAATCGCATATCAGTCCCATTTGCATAGGAAATCCAGCAAAGATGGGACTGATATGCGATTCACGGCAGTGCATTGTAACGGAGTTTGTAGTAGCTTCCAAAATAAAAGCTACCGTTAAATCACCCACTTTCAATCACTTTTGTCTATTCCTCATTGAGTTCACCCAATTTGCTTCGTCAATGTCACTACCAAACTTACCCCCATGCCTAACTTGTCGGCGAGGAAAAGACACCCATCGTCACAGTCGCCTGTCCAGGCCACGTCCCGCCGGTTGCCAGGCAGATCGAAACATAGCCCCTCGCCGAACATCATTGATCGCAGGAACCCGAAGCCTCCTCCGCCGACCTTGTCCCGGTTGATCAGCAGCCGTACGCAGTCATCGTTGACGTACTCGACCAGGGACGCAAACGGTTGCACCGTGAGCGATGTGCCCATGATGATCAGCAGGTCGCACTCGGCAAAATCCTTGTGCGGTAGAACGTGGAATCGTTCCGGGAGACCTTCCCCGAAGAAAACTATGTCCGGTTTGATGACACCGCCGCATGCACAGGTCGGTATCTCGTCCGTGAATATTTTTTCTGGAAAAAGGAAATTTGCTGAGGTTTAATTCTACTGCGAACTACAGATATCTCACATCTTACCTTTTACAAAATCCAGTGTATACGCAGCTCTACACTGCAAACAGTGGTTGGTGAAGAAGGTACCGTGAGCTTCGACGATCTTCTCCTCGTTGATTTCAGCTATGCGTTCCAGCGTATCGATGTTTTGCGTGTAGTGCCTTATGAGCAGTCCTTTCTGCTCCAGCAGCTTCACAAAGTAGTGCGAAGGAGTTGGCTTGAAGGTTCCTGGATATAGTTCCTTTGCCAACTGGAAGAATGGTTTGGGATTTTGGTAGAAATATTCCAGCTCAAAAATTGCTTGCGGGTACGGAAGATTGTACTTCAGCAGGTTGTTGTACAATCCGGTGTCTGGCGATCGAAAGTCTGGTATTCCTGCAGCTGTAAATATTTTATCATTATATTAAACATTCCTATGAAATCCTAAACTGTGATATTCAACTATATTAAAATTATAAAAAAAACCTTTAAACAATGTCCCCTCTTTCCTCTTTCATACTTACACGTGGAAATTCCTGCACCGACCATCGTGACTATCTTCTTGAAGCCCCCATTCTTCCAATGTTTGATGACGCCATCAATGTCAACCGTTTCCAGCACCCGTTTCCTCGGGGCACCGTCCTTGTCGTCGTAGTTGGAATCGGTGGTGTAGAATCCCAACTTGTCCGAAAGATACTGCCTTATCCTCTCGATGCTGATGTTATCCGCCTGATAGCCCCCACTATGATAGTGATCCTCATCTTCACTGTCGTCAAACTGTGAAAAATCCGGAGGCTGCTGAACCTGTGGGCTGCGATTGTTTTCCTCATCCGGCGCCACCGCCTTGCTGTTGCTGTTGTTCACACTACCACTGGCTGCTTCTTCGCCACCGACCGTGAGCTTATTATCCGGATTCGACCCTTGTTGTGGTGCTGCTCCTCCGCCAATCAAATCCGGCAGCAATTTCTCGGCGGACATCGTTGTGATGCTGTACAGTCCACGGGCAAACGGAAGAAGCCTAGACAAAAGGTGCTTCTTGAGGACGCTGGAAAGTTTTTTATACAGTTTGAATTATTAAATAATTTTACAACTTTCGGAGCACTAATTTTTCGTTTGCTGCTGATTCGGTGGCGGACGTAAACAAGATGGAAATGTGCACGGCAAAACAGATTACCCAAAAATACGCAGAAAAGAATGCAAACACAGCGTAAATACACGAATAACCCAAACTACCTATTTTAGTTGAATTTCTAATGTTAACTATAGAGATAAGTGACATTTCATCACACGAACACTAGCTTGAATTTTTCCATACACAAAAATGCACGCCAATTCAAAGGCTATTCAGATTGCATATGAAAATATTACCCAACTGATTTGGGTAAAACGGCTAAATAATGATAAAACTAACAACCGGGGTAAGAGTGCACATATTTTCCCCCAAGTTTCACTACTACATCTACAAAAGAGACACGCATACATTTGAACGTGATTACCACTATGGGAAGATTCATTTATTATTGTCTATCCGGTTGGAATCAAGACCGACATTTAATCAAAAATTGCCATTTTCTTGGTCCACAAGTGTCGCAACTGTTTCGCATCTAGTGCGCTGTGTTGCTGACAACAACGGGAAGGATGCGCACTACTTTTGACATGAATAAAAAACGTCGCGAGTTGGGTCGCGTCGCGACTTGATAGTGCGAAGTCCGGTTTGGTGGCGGCCCGACAATACGTCCATCGTTTTTCGTGATTTCTATTTTCCTATACACGCAGAAAAATGACGCTTGTTTAAAACAATAAAACGCATGGTTGATTTTCAAACTGGGAATTTACTTATTCCAAAGTTATCTTTAATTGTTTTCATTTAGAGTTTATCGATAAAAACAACCGATTTCATCATTTCATCTAATGTCAAAAATTTCATTTGTTTCCAACAAAATAAAAACCATAAACATGGTCTGAAAGCACTCACACATCTATAAAATGCTTACCCCAACATCGCCACAACGAAGAAGGTGTAGCAAATCCATCACGCCAACTTCCAAGTGCAGCTTTGGCCGTGATGGATAACGCGCAGGTACTCACGGCAGCATCCACAAAAAGTTGATCGGTTTCGCCTTTTTTGTCTTTTTTTTAGTCGTTCTCCTCCCCATCCGCTTACCGACGCACTAAAAATAGATTTCCGAACTGCCGCAGCTGCTGCCGTCACCAACACAATAACATTTCGGGTTTGTTAGTGGCAAAAGTGCAGTCGTTTGAATCAATCCATTATTTCATGTTGAAAATACCATATCTCTGTTTGTTTAAACAAACTGTCAAAAATTTCGACAAATGAAAATATTTGTATTATCAAAAAAATAGTACAGTTCAGTTTAAACTAGAAATCAGTTTGTCGCTATAGTAAACTGAAAAATCGGTTGATTTGAACTAGAATTTAATTGTGTTTACAATTTATTTTTCTGCGTGTACCTAATACACGTACACTGAACGAAAACATCCTCCTTGTAACGAATGAATAATCATTCTCACTCATCTGAAATCAAGTAATCCCAATTTCGTATGGATTCATCCGCCGAATGACAAATCATCGCATGATCAGATGATTGCCGGTTGAAAACTGGGAGACAATCTCTTCGTTTATCGTGTACTCTATCATTCAGAAATAGGATGAAACAAAAAGCATAAAAGCATCATCTCAACACGGGATGACGTTTGCGTTGCGCGCACCCCTTTACGCATGTCATTCGGTTTCCGTCTGCAGTTCGCACTGCTTGTCGGCTGATGCATTACTCGCGTGTCAGATTGGTCTTCGGCTTGAATATTGGAGAAATTATTTCGAAACGATCAACGGCGGCCATGATTAGTTTACTGCGAATTAGTTAACAGCTCATTTTTCGTTTGATTCGTGCTTCACCTAGCGCAGTTTTATTATTTTCAACAAAAACCGGACCCGTAGGAGTGGATATAAAGGTAGGTAATAAAATGAAAATTGTGTTTAAAGTTATTGTGGAAATTCCAGAATTTGCAAATGTTTTTCAGCTTTTATGATGATGGAATCAGGGGCAACCGCTATGAAGGTGCGAGCAAGAACACGTGTCAGGATGAAACCTGAAGGTCCAGGTCCACAAACGGGGCTCTGCAATTCACATCGCTCACAATTCAATTAAATTTGGATTGCCGGGAAGTGACCATAATTATCACTATCACCTTTGGGGCTACGCAGCTCTTCACGACGTTGGCCAATGCTAATCAATTTGTTAAACAGAAGCTTGGCAAACCAATCTACAAACGACCTGAGAATAAGTTTAAACGGTTGCTCCTATTTTCATGCAGTGTGTTTAGACATGTTTAGGCATCTTATTATTTAATAAAGTGATACCAGTATTACCGAAAGAAAATTATTTTAATTAAATTTATTTTTAAATTGAATGAAAAGAACAAATCTAATTTCTAAAAATTACTGTACATCATCCACAAAGCAAATTTCATGGCATCCAGGTTGCGTCTTGTTGCCCTTCGACACTGATTAGATTAACATTCACTTTGCGACTAGCAGTTCCTACAAAAATCGAATGATGCGCTTACGACTGCTTGTCATCCAGTGCGAGCCAGACCGAATGATCGTCATCCGAAACCCGACTGACAATCGTCAAAGGGCGTGAGCATATTGGTTTTCAGTTGATTTTGAGAGGGTGTGCTGGTTCAGTGTACTGTCACACTTTCTTAGACCCCCCCTCCCCCCAAAATGTTGGACGTAATTTTTGAACGTTCCCTATATCCATTAGAATTGTTATCCATAAATTAGGTAGTATTCTTCTTCTCCCTCACCGCATGTTAAAATTTAAAAAAAGATGCATCAACCTGACTGTTTGTTTTGGGAAAATTAAATTTTTCGGCTTGGGAAAACTTGTGTCGCCCCCTCGATAAAGTGTCACTACTACCCATAAAAAAATGAGTGTTTTTTGACTAGATATAAAGTTTATTCATATTTGAGTAAACTGACCTTAGCGTGTTTCACTGTTTTCGCTAACCTTTCACGCGCGTCGTCTTGACCCGAATGACGTCTTGTGCTGTCATCGAATTAGTTTTGGCAGCCGAAGGCAAGCGAACATCAGAAGGAAATTTTACGATTCAGCTAAATTCAACCAGCTTTTACAACAACATTCTGCCCTAAAAACTTCATTGATCGTTAGAATCTGTGATAAAAGTTGAAAACTCGTTTTTCTGGTGCAGCAAAGCAACAGCAACCCAGCTCAAGTCCCAACATACCAGACAAAATGACCAACAAGTACGACGCGTAAGTTCTATCGCCATTTATGTGGTTCCCTTTCTTTCGTTGTTTTAGGTTATATTTCGTGACGGAATCTGGGATAGGAAGTTCCTAAATTTCACTCATAATACTGCCCTTCCATTGCAGGCTGAAGCCCTACGGTAGCGACAGTGACGATAGCGGCGACGAAGGTACGGACTTTGACGTCGACAAGTTGGAACCCCTCGAGGTTGGGCCGGGCGAACACAAGCTACAGTACACGTACTGCCTTTGGTTCGCGAAGAAAGGGTCTCACAGAGCTGCGGTAAGGATTATTGCCGAAATTTATTTCTCGGGCAAGTGCGATGAAATTAAGCTTCCTGTTTGCTTTTTTTTTAGGAATACGGCAAATCGCTACACTTTGTTGGCCGATGTGCCAGTGTGGAGCAGTGGTGGACCTTGTATTGCCATTTAGTTAAGCCTACCGTATTGAAATCCTTCCGAAAGTTACACCTATTCAAGGTAAGTCTGTGCAGGAAAGATAGAGCTAGGTCTCTAGTGATTTCTTCCACCAAAATTCATGATAGATCTCCAGCCAACTTTAGTTGGTTTGCTGTAAGCCTGTATCCCACAAAACATTTGTAAGATTAATTTTGGGAGGAAGTTAGGTGTTACTTGAAATTCTTGTAGGATATAATTCGGTTGATTTCTACAACGAATCCGTTGGTAGTTGAACAGGAGATAGTAAGGGAGCGTCGATCAATAATGCAGCATTTTAGGGGAGGAGGAGTATCTGATTGGTTGCTACGAACTATGTATTAAGTATTGAAAAATACAGTACTGGCCAGAATGGATCATTGAAGCCGACTTTTCCGCTACTCACCGCGTCAAAACAAAAGCGCCACCGTATATGGACGGTAACACAGTGACAGCAGTCGAGTTACGTCAAACACACAAGGCTACGGTGGCGCTATCTGTTCATTTCATAGCGGCCGTTTTAGTTATTTTAGTGATCCATTGTAGGTGATGCTGATAATACGATGCTTAGATCGATAAAGCTTTCTTCGGGTTGACTGGACTTATATGCAATAGTTCAACTATTTGTGTTTATTGATCACACGTAATAGAATTGCATTGATTCTAACTTGAAATAACATTTAACGAAGGACGACGAATTATAGGCACTTAACCGCCCTTCCTGAAAAAGTTCGACGTGTTATCTCAGACGTTAGTAAAAACATCACCAGGATCCGGGGGGAGCGACACTAGTTTTGCCAAGCCGAAAAACCCAAAAAAAAAATCGAAAAAACCCGGTAAACCCCACAAAACTTTTGCGGGTTTTAGCGACTTTTTTGGGCTTTTTTCAGCTTTCTTGAAATTTTTTGGCTTGGCAAAACTAGTGTCGCTCCCCCTGCCAGGATCTTGCAATATTCTATTTATCAGCAGTGTTAGTTTAGTTTAGAATCGAGATTACCATAGTTTTTGAGTTTGATTTTGAGTGTATTATATCAAACTTTAATGTCTATGATAACTATTTTTAGATTCTTGTGATTTCGAGTTTATACATATGCAATCTATAAAAACAATGTCCTCCAACGTTTCCAAATGGCTTCAAGTCTAGGGTAGTGGGCAACCCATACAAAATTGGAACTCCTATGCATTGAAATTGATTAGATTGACCCCACTTACTTACATAGTACAGTTACTCACAAAAGTGGTGTCCTATACGAGACAACAAACAAATTAAAAACACCTTGAAGAGCGCTGTAAACATGCCTCTTGGAGCAAAACACAATGTTACCACGTTATATTTAGTAATTTTCTCCTTAGTAAATAACTTCAATTTACTGGAATTTGAGGTGTCTGTTAGACGGAGAGTAGACTAACGCAATATGTATGCGTTTCAGCATCCAAACCCGAGTGCAAGGAGGTGGGGGTAGTAACAGGGTGTGGAAATGTATTTTTCATAAGGCATTGTTCTCCCGATTTCATATGAAACTATGCTAAACCTATGCGTATACGGTGCCGCTAAACCGTATATCAAAACTATCAATTCTCTAGTTCATTCTAATAAGAATTCCGTATATATGGTGATTAAAGATATTTTCAGCAAGACAATTAACGTTAATCAGACGTTAACGTCTGATGGCACAAGGTGAATTATTAATAATTTCAAGATTTTAACTCATTTTTCTTTATTGTTGATTGTTTAAAGTAAGAAATGTTGTATTATTTATTCTGTAGTCAGTAAGCACTTATACTAAACTAATTTCGTTGAGTTAGCTTACTTATTCCAGCTGTGAGAATGTCGTTTACTTTTCCTTGGTCGTTTATTTTAAACACACAGTGTGTTCACAGTTATAATTGAATTGACACCTAATTTTATTAGTGAGAAAATACCGCTTGTTTTGATGGGATTCGAACCCACGACTCTACATCGTTAGGCAGGCGTTTTAACCAATTGAGCCACAGAACAAATTACTCAGAGGAATATAGACTGTTTCAGAAATTATAAATACACTTTGTTTATTGATAAAATGAATTATTCTAATGATTTCTGTCAACTTCTTTCAGAATACAGCAGATTGTGATCCACATTTTTGTATTTCCTTTCAGTTATCAAGATATTTTGAAGAGTTCTCTAACAATTTATTTCATTCTCCAAATTTGCATTTGCACAAAGGTGTTTTTTGAAGATGTCAACATTATTTATCACTAAATACCAAATTTTATCTAACTTTTTCTCATATTCGCTTTGTTAACAAGTTGCCCGAAAATTGCCTTCATCAATATCTGGGAAAAATCCATAAAGGCATTTGAAACAAAAATGTTTGCATTGAGAAGGCCCGTAATGATGGTTCTTGATCAAATATTCCAGTGAAAATTACTTTAACCAATCGAGAAATATCTTTTCTTGTCGGAAGAGTAACTTTCATTGTGTTCGGAAATTTGATACTTTATTTGTGGAATTTTTTTTCGTTTCTTTTTTCTGGCGATCAAAATGTGATATTGGTTTGATTGAGATAAGAGGTAAAAGTACTGAAAATAATATCACAAATTTGTTCCTAAACCATCTGACTCATAGCAAAATTTGATATTTTAAGATCAATCAAGCAGCTCACTGCTAAGATATGAGCTAAATGTGCTTGATGACGATGTTCCAGGAGTAAATTTGAGATATTGTTCTCAGTACTTCTTATCTCAAACAAACCAATGCCACCGTTTGATCTCCGTATCAAAATATGTTATTATTTTTCCTCTACTCGGGAAGTGAAATAACATCCCAATGGCATATTTTGCAATCATAGCTTATTTTTAATATTTCTTGCTTGTTGATTTTTTTCGGTGGATCTCACCGAAAAAAATCAACAAACAAGAAATATAAAACTCAACGGTGACCGAAACCCCATAAAGTACATAGCTTGTTTTGTTATTTATGATATATTTTGGATTTATCTTATATTAAATATTTAAAAAAAAAGCAAATTATTATAACATCAAACCAAGCACAAAACTTTTCTGAATTTACAATACCTTTTTACCCTTCTTACACCCATAAGAAGGGTATAAATATCGCTCGAAAAACCGACTTTCGATCCGAGGCCCGGAGGGCCGAGTCTCATATACTAATGAACTCAGTTCGACGAACTGAGCAAATGTCTGTATGTGTGTGTGTGTGTGTGTGTGTGTGTGTGTGTGTGTGTGTGTGTGTGTGTGTGTGTGTGTGTGTATGTGTGTATGTGTGTGTGTATGTGCGTTACAAAAAAAAGTCACGCACGTTTCTCAGCCGTCTGTCAACCAATTTGAGTTCTCTTGGAAGCAAATGAAAGCTACTACATCCTAGTAGAACGCTATTGAATTTTTTTTCAATTGGACGTTTGGTTACCGAGATATCTCTCGAAGAGTACTTATGAGTCACACATCTAAACTTTTCAAGATTTTTGACCAAGTGTATCATAATAAATATTTCGGCCGTTCGTCAATCGATTTGGGTTCTCTTAGCACCAAATGAAAGCTACAACATCCTAGTAGATCGCCCAGAAATTTTATTTCGATTGGACATTTGGTTACAGAGATATCTTCCGAAGAGTACTTAGGAGTTATACAATTAAACTTTTTGAGATTTTTAACAAAATGTATCATATTAAATATCTCAGCCGTCTGTCAACCGATTTGGGTTCTCTTGGCACCAAATGAAAGCCACAACATCCTAGTAGATTGCCCAGAAATTTAATTTCGATTGGACATTTGATTATCGAGATATCTTTCAAAGAATACTTAGGATTTATACTACTAAACTTTTCGAGATTTTTGCCCAAGTGCATCATAATAAATATCTCAGCCGTCTGTCAACCGATTTCGGTTCTCCTGGCACCAAATGAAAGCTACAATATCCTAGTAGAACCCTATACAATTTTATTAGGATTGGACATTTGGTTACTGAGATATCTTTCAACGAGTACTTGAGAGTAATACAGGTTAACTTTTTGAGAGATTTTTGAGAAAGTGTATCATAATAAATATCTCAGCCATCTGTCAACCTATTTGGGTTCTCTAAGCACCAAATGAAAGCTACAATATCCTTGTAAAAGGTTCTGAAATTTTATTTCGATTGGACATTTGGTTACTGAGATATCTTTCGAAGAGTATTTTAATAAATTCCTTTTTTTTATTATTATATTCGCTTGTTATCTTGCATTAGATTTTGACAATTCTAAGGTAAATTATTTTTCAATAAATAATGCTGATCTCATATAAAGTGTATCGGAGGCGAATGACTTTTTGTTAAAACCTCTTTAATAAATAAATAAATAATAATAAGAATAATATAAAGTGTATACTAGCAGGTTATTATTTTCAATAAAATTATAATTAACAAATTACAAATTAACAGGAATTCTTTGAAAACTAACAATATGTTAAATGAAAGCTTTGAATTTATATATTGTGGGTAAGTGCAAGAACCGGACAGCCAAAATAACTAGCTAATGCCAAAACTGATTTACATAGTAGATATATCATTTTTGTCCTTTTTGCACCATAACTATGAATACCAAGTACTTCGGAGCTAATTTTTTCGACTGGTTAAGAGATATTAGACAAAGTGTATCTCGCTGATTTTCTTATCCATTTGTTGAATATGGAAGCTATTATTTTTAAACATTCCATACAAGATTCTAGGAGGTGTCTGGCATTTCTGGTAGTTAAGGTGAATATATGACGAAGCCACACCTAAAATTTTGAAGAGCACAAATCTGAAGAACCGAATGTCGGTTTGCGGTGAAAAGTTGATCGATTGGTTACCCGCTGGTGGTGACCAATCGATCAACTTTTCAGCGCAAACCGACATTCGGTTCTTCAGATTTGTGCTCTTGAAAATTCTAGGTGTGGCTTCGTCATATATTCACCTTAAGTCCATGGTTTGATGCTATTTTGGTCAATCAATCAAAATAAATTTGTTAAATACGAATAATACAACATTATTTTTAATAAGTGTAAGAAGGGTTCTGTACACCATAGGTGGATTAAATCGGGTTTTTTTTTCAATTATAAGTACAAAATTTACAATTAAGTGAATCCCCCCGATGATCTTTTTTTTTAAATATTTAACTTTTTGTGTACTTTGTTTGTCTTCAATAACTCGATAATAACTTGTTCAGTTAAAAAAGACACGGACACGTTCAATGTTTCCAGTGAGCTATTCGCTCTTTGAAGGAAGCACGACACTAGATAACGGACTAGCATGTAACGCCCAGTGGCACAACCGAAAACTTTGCCTGACAGCTGCGGCGGGAATCGAACCCGCGCTCCTCAGCACGATGCGACTAAGTGCTTGGTGACACTAGCTGCACGGCCACGAATCTACATAAGTTATTCTCCATTTCCGAATATTTTGTCCTTGGTTTGTTCTTATAAGGATAAGTTATTATTGAGTTGTTTTCCGGTACAAAGTCATTTTTGTTCTTTTAGCTCTTATTCCCAACAAACCAATAACAAATTTGCTATTCAGTTATTCATTTTAAGTGGCAAAATTTGATCTTCGTTAGTTAATTTCTTCTACTCGGGATATAGCTCCCAATTTTCGCCTTCAACTTTATATTGATTTCATATTATCTTCCTGGAACGGTTTTGGAGGAGAAGAACGCAGCGAGGGCGGTAATGCTGCAGCATGGGACTCGACAGAACGTGGAACGTTATAAACAGAAGTGGAAACAGCAGACCCGCCTCGTTCGGGAGAAAAAGTTACAACACTTCTTTCCGGAATTCTTGCTTCCTTGGAAATCTTCCAGGTTCCAGAATACCTAAATTCCGACCGATTTTTGTTGGAGTTTTTCACGAGGGGCCTACAGTATTGCTTCCTTAGGTTTTCCCGGAATTGCTTTCAGAGTCCCTCGTGAGATAATCTCCTGCATCTTGCTCAGACATTTTCAAACGATCATTTTCAAGAAGTATCCCGAGATCTCCACAAGAATATCTTTCAGGATATAACTGACTTTGTCGCGGAATTTCTCCTACTTAGAGTTTCTCTCAAAAAACCCTTTGAAGATTCTCCACGATTCCATCTGCTGTTACTTTTGGGTCTTCTCAGCACATGTTCTTGGGATTTCTCCCAGAGCTGCTTCAATATTTATTCGTGGGATTTCTACTAGAGCTCCTTTAAGGGTTTTTCGACGGAGTGTTACGAATTTTCTGCGGGAACTCCTCTCGGGATTGCATCTTCTGTAGAAATTTCCGTGAGTTTTTATTTTCGAAAGTTTCTTCTCTCGAAATTTCTCCCGGGAATTCTTTCAGCAGATTTCTTCAAGTGTTGATCCTGGGCAGAGCCGTAGCGTGGTCCCATGGCGCCCTTGGCAAGCATCCAGGTTGACGCCCCGCGATATTGTTAATTTGCTAAGTTTGTAGTTATTCATTTTTTCAAAGTTACTTTAAAAGTGGCACTTAGTGTTTCTAAGAAACAAATTCCCCTCGATTTTTTTTTTTTGTTTTCTTAGAATGTTTTCCATTCGTTTGTTTTTTTAGGAATTTCAATGGGAGAAACCTAACAATTTTGCGAAGTTGATTTCTTTTATACGAGTATAAGTACGATCATTTTCTTCAGCAAATCTAACAGTATTTTTTGAATTTTTGTTTCCGGATTTTTCAAGTGAATTTTGTTCGCAAAAATTGAGTTTTAGGGGTTTTCAGGAATCCTGAATTTTATGATGAATTTTATAAATTTTCGGCGATTAGTTTAATAGGCTCCACCAACATTTTCCAATAACTTCACCAAAGATGTGTTCTTAAGTTTTTTCAAAACATTTCTCAAAAGATCTGTAAGAAAATGTTCAGTAGACAAACCATGGACATGGTTGAATAACTAAAAGAATCTCTACATCAGTTTTTGTTGAAATCTCTAGAAGAATTCCCGCTGGAATTACGAGAATAAATTATGGTAGTATCTCTGGAGGAATTCCTGCAGAAATTTCCGGAGGAATACTTGATGAAAATCCGGGAGAAAATTCAACAAGAATTTCATATGGAATTCATGGACTAACTCTTGAAGGAATTGCAGGAGCTGTTCCTGAAGAAATACTTGATGGAATGTTACAATTTGTAGAGAATCACTTTTGGAAGAATTTCTGAAAGAAAACTTGGAAAGAATCCCTGAAAAGGTTTCTTGAGGACTCTTTGGGGAATTTAAAAAAAAAATCCCTAGAAGTTTTTATGAAGAAATCCCAGGAAGAAGTTCTTAAAGAATCCACGAAGGGCTTTCAAAATAAACCTGAAGAAAATTTTTGAAGGAATCAATGGTAGATTTTCCAACGAAATACCTGGAGAAATTCCTGAATGGATTCCAAATTTATGATTTTCTGGAGTAGTTAATAAGGAAATTCATGGGAGGTTTTCTACCGGAATTCTACCTGGAATATGTGGAGCAATCCCTAGTGAGCATGGAATAATTTCGGAAGTTATCAATGGAAGTTTTTCTGATCGATGTCATAGATTTTTTACAAAGGAATCTATAAATGACTTTCTGAAGGACACTTTCGTTGAATTTCTAAAGAATTCCATAGAAGACTGGGAGAATTTTCATAAAGAATTCTTGGGATTTCTAACGGAACCTATGCAGTATCCACAAGGAATCCATGGAGGAATTACTGACAAAAACTATTGAAAGGTTTCTGGGCACCTAATCTTTAAAGATATTTTTGCAGGAATCACTATACGAATTCCAAAGAAAATTTTGGGACTCTGAAGAAATTATGGAAGATTATTCAATGAAATCCTTGAAAAAATATCTGGAAGAACCCTTTGACTCATTTCTGAATAAACTTCTAGATAACTTCCTGAAGCCTCCCTGGAGGAATTTTTAAAGGAATTTAGAAACTTCTTCGAGATATTTCAAGAAAAATCTTCAGAAGAATTTATGATTTGAAATTTGTTTTAAAGATTCCCTGAAAGAGTTTCTGAAAGAATTTTTAGATAAATTTCCGATATATTTCTTGAAAGATTTACTGAGGAAAAAAGTTCAAACAAATACCTGGTGGCATTTATGAAGGAATTCCTAGAATATTGAATTTGTTTTGGGGAGATGAAAATTATAAAAAAAAATGCTCACTGGTAGTATTTTGGGAAAAAAAAATCTTGAAAGATTTCTGATAGATTTGCTAGTTTAAAAGTTTAAGCCCAAAGAAACATTTACTGGAAATAAAAATTGGATGAAGCATTAGGAATTTTCAGGAAGAAACATCACCAGACTTTCGAAAGGTTATTGATTTTGCTTTACTCATTAAAATCTAAAATAGCTTCTCAAAACAAAAACGATTCTTCAAATCGTCAAAAAAAAAAAAAATTAAGAATACGGAAGAACGTAAAACAAATGATCAATCTTGGATACTGTAAATAATCTAATTGATAGCATTCAAGAAAACAACAGCATTATCCAGTTTCCTTCTAGCCTTAGGCCTTTCCGGCGCCCCTCTGAAGCTGGCGCCCTTGGCGGGGGCCAACCTGGCCAACAGCACGCTACGGCTCTGATCCTGGGATGTATCTCAGAGTTTTTACTGAATTTAGCATTTAATGAACTTTAACCGGCATTATTCGATACCCCGGAGTTATTGTTTTGTTTGCTTAGTATTATTTGCTTAATTTTTTTTTTCGCTTATAGTTTACGTAGTTAATGGACAGGCCCTTATCGGGAACGGGGGAAGCTCCGCGGTGCAAATGTACTAATTCGTAATAGAGTTGAAAAACTTACATCACATTCTTTTTCTCGTCTGCATTTACAGAGTGGCATAAAACCCATGTGGGAAGACCCAGGCAATGTGCGCGGCGGCAAATGGGTCATCCGGTTGAGAAAAAATAAAGTAGACCGCGCGTGGGAAAATGTTTGCATGGCAATGCTCGGAGAGCAGTTCTTGGTCGGTCCAGAAATATGTGGCGTGGTACTTTCGACGCAGTTCCCGGAGGATTTGCTGTCCATCTGGAACCGAACCGCCACAGACACAACCAGTACCAATCGAATCCGGGACACGTTACGGAGAATTCTGAACCTATCCCCTTCGACGCACATGGAGTATAAACCGCACTGCGATAGTCTCAAGTACCTTTGAAACTGTTTCGCCATCGTTTGGCGTATCGTTATTCTGCCGGGTTTTCCTCTTTTTCTGTAACTCTCAGGATGGATGGTCATCCTCAAAAGAAATAAAAAAAAATAATATGATAGCTGAATCTAAACGATTAGTAAGCGAATTTTTGCATTTTGTTTGTTTTTTTTTTCTTCAAATGAGCAAATCATCACTATGTGAAACAATTAGAACAGTTAATTAAGCATCAAACTAATATTGGTATTTCACGTTTACTATTCAGTGAATATTTGCTCATTTGACCATCTGATTTTGTGAGTATCACATTCCTTGTTGTTGTTAATCGCACTCAACCCTAATCGTGCATTGGGGTCATTATGACCCCTAAACTTGCACTAGGTCAACGAGGTGAGCGCAAGCTAATGCACGAAGAAGGTTAAAAGGCAGCATTCGGCATTCCAGCTGTCAGAATGTCGTTTACTTTTCCTTGGTCGTTTATTTTAAACACACAGTGTGTACATAGTTCAATTGACACCTAATTTTATTAGTGAGAAAATACCGCTTGTTTTGATGGGATTCGATCCCACGACTCACCCACACCCTCACCGACAATTGACCCACAGAACAAATTACATTTCTGCTCAATAAAACGTCAAACCGAATTCGAAACACCATTTTCGGATACGTTTTTCACAACTTTATCTCGCTTTCGGCTTAAATCGGCTTAAATGTTAATCTCCCACACGCTAGCGGGAACCCACGACTCCGTATTCGCTAGACCGGCGCTAAGCCTTAAAACAAGTAATGATTCTGCGGAATAGAAAGCCAAACTGACTCCGAAGCCGCACCGTGAACACTCCTATTTCATTAACTCATTTCTCTTTCGGTTTAGATGCCAATCCACAACACACTTCCGTTTGTGCCTACTAACTACAAGTGAGAGCGAATTATTTTTATGAAGCCGAGCGTCTCTGTTGGAGTAAATCGGTAACGCAGTATGCTGATGACCTCCTTGGAAACCAAAGGTTTCCTTAGCAACCTAAGTTTTCTTTAATAAACAACGCTGTTAGTTTTTCATTCCTGTTCAAGCTCTCCATCAAGCTAGTTGTACAATTGTATAATAAATAGTCTCTACCGTTAAACTTTGCTGTTCCGGTTCTTTTCTAACCATCAAGAGTCTCGCACTCCGCATACCAAGCCACCAGGCATACAAACTGTTAGTGCGAGACTAAGTCTCGGCTGATGCGGTCCAGGAAACTGGAGCTGGCTCACCACAAGACAGAGGTGACGGTTGTTAACAACCTGAAGTCGGAGCAGCAGACGGAGATCAGTGTAGGAGACTGTACTATCCTGGCAAAGCGCTCCGTCAAACACTTGGGCGTGATGATCGACGATAAGCTTACCTTCGGTAGCCACGTCGATTATGCCTGTAAAAGAGCCTCCACAGCTATTGCGGCACTGTCCCGGATGATGTCCAATAGCTCTGCGGTGTACGCCAGTAAGCGCAAGCTTCTGGCTAGTGTTGCTACATCCATACTTAGGTATGGCGGCCCGGCGTGGGGCACCGCGCTAAGTACTAAATGCTACCGACGGAAGCTGGAAAGTACTTACAGGCTTATGTGCCTGAGGGTTGCGAGCGCGTACCGTACCGTGTCACACGACGCTCTCTGCGTCATTACTGGTATGGTGCCTATCAGCATTCTTATCAGTGAGGACATGGAGTGCTTCGAAATGCGCGGCACAAGAGGCATACGCAGGACTGTCAGGATGGCCTCTATGGTCAAATGGCAGCGCGCGTGGGACAGTTCCACCAAAGGAAGGTGGACCTATAGGTTGATACCGAGGGTAGATAGTTGGATTAATAGGCGCCATGGGGAAGTCACATTCCACCTGACACAGGTCCTTACAGGTCATGGTTGCTTCCGACAGTATCTACACCGTTTCGGGCATGCGGATTCTCCCGAATGCCCAGTGTGCAATGGTTTAGAGGAAACGGCGGAACACGTTTTGTTCGTGTGCCCGCGTTTTCGCACAATGCGTGACCGCATGCTTGCCACATGCGGGGAGGACACAACTCCGGACAACTTGGTCCAGAGGATGTGTAGGGATGAGTTTGGCTGGAATGCCGTTTCAACGGCTATTACCCACATCGTCTGGGAGCTACAGAGGAGGTGGCGCGTGGACTCGGAGAATGGCTAGTCCAGATGCAGTACAAGAGGTGGTCCAGGGTTCGGAGTCGGCTTCGTAGGTCATACCGGTGCCCTGCGGTCGAGATCGACCCTTACAACGATTAAGTGGCCGCGGGAGGAAGTCTCGGTAGTGGTGCTGTCGTGGCGTCGGTCTACTGGGTTGGATCCGAGCCCGCGGTTGGAAAGGGGTCCCCGGCAAGGGTCGGGGTAGGTGAGATCCTGCTGTCTGCAACCTACGGGTGCATCTGATAGGGCCTGAAGGGTAGTGATACCCTTCCTTACGGGCAGGTCAGATCGGGTTGCACGTGGGCATCAGTTCTTGATGTCCGCTCAGCAGTAGGGCGCGGGCGGGGTTGACCCTGTCCGCCTTCCGAGGACAAAGGGAGTGGCGAGGACCACTCGGGAAACTGGCTAAGCGCCAGCATGCTACCGTGATGGACTCTATGATGATGAATAACCTGGGCTTGTTAGGGGAATATCTGTAAATAAAAGAAAATCGGGTTAAGTACGGTTCCTTTGAATTCCACTAAGAATTTGCATCCTTTGACAGATACGTATTTCGACCTCAACTGTAAGGTCGTCTTCAGTGTCTTGTACTTGACTCGATGGACTCTCCAAAGCGAGTCATCGATGTTCGTTGCTGCAGGCTACGCAGCTAACCTTGTGGGTGCGATGTGCACTAGCCCCTCTCTGAAGCAATACCTTCTTGGTGGTTCCGGAGAGACGTAGGGTTTGGCGACCATAGGAATGGTTTAGTGGGTACGAGGAGAGAGTAGTCCTGGATTTTACTTTTGTTGTAGAAGACGGCCTGTCAGACCTACACTACCCTAACCTTCTGTTAGGGTGTCTGTTGAGCAGATTATCCCCCTATGGTTTAGAAGGAAAAAAAAAAAGACTAAGTCTCGGCTTCATAAAAATGATTCGCTCTCACTTGTAGTTAGTGGGCACAAACGGGAGTGTGTTGTGGATTGGCATCTAAGCCGAAAGAGAGATGAGTTTGTGAAATAGGAGTGTTCACGGTGCGGATTCGGAGTCAATTTGGCCTTCTATTCCGCAGAATCATTACTTGTTCTGAGGCTTAGCGCCGGTCTAGCGAATACGGAGTCGTGGGTTCGAATCCCACCAGAACGCGTTTTTTTTCGCAAATTTCATCTCTCAATTTGTCAATTAGCAACATTTTGTGCCTTCTAATTTCAAGTTTTTCCAGTATGTTTCAGACATACCAGCAAATAAAATGCCAGTAAAATGGGCAATGTGTCATTGAATGGCTAAAAATATGTATTAAACCCTTAACCCTAGTAGGATGTTGGGGTCAATACGACCCAGACAGGCTCGCTGAACGTGCACTATGTCATCGTGGTGCGCCTAGCTTAACATCTTAGGAGGGTTGAGGACGCGCACCGTTGTAAAAAGTACAACACTTCCATAAAACCTTGCTCGTCGTTTACAGCCCGAGCGCGGTGCATTTTTGGCATCAAATAGGCACGCGTCCTGAAAGGTTGAGATGACTGATCGGTATTATTTTTTGTCAAAAATATGCACACCTTATGTTTCGGTAATTTTTTCACGAAAATAGAATAGCTGAATACAGCAATAATGTATTGTTTAACTTGTGCACTCGTTTATGACAGTTGGTGTACTGAGCCTCAGTAAAATCGATTGCCGAAATAGTTCTGCTGTTCTATTTTCGTCAAACAAGTACCGAACAGGTAATTCAGGATTGAGTGTGTGATGCCAAAATCAGTAATAAATTGACTAAACTGGAAGTTTCTAAGAACCCTTCCCGAAATATATAAGCTCTTAATTTTTTGAGCAGCTTTGTCGAATACAGTATATGTACTTCTAAATGGTCAAGAACGCGACATATACGGGACTCCTACGAAAGGAAGAATCACAAAAGGCCGAAGGGAACGAAAGGCCGAAGGTAACGAAAGGCTGAAGGTAACGAGAGGTCGAATGTAACGAAAGGCCGAATTACAATACTAGTAATTATATTACTTAACCCTTTCTTTCCCATTACTTTAATCAATTATATCTACAGGGGATAGACAAAATGATCGGGACAGGCAAAATTTTCACTTTTCCAAAAATGTTAAACTAGCTGTAACTTTTCGAAAAGTGCATCAAATATTCTCAAATTTTCACTGTAAGTTTTTCAACTAGTTGTGCATCAGTGGACAAAATTTGGAAAAGATCGGGCTATTCTACACGAAATTAAAAATATTCTAGAAATAGGTATAATTTTCCGATAGCCAACTTTGAGCTGTTATATCTCCGGATTCAATGAACCGAATGTAATGAAATTTTGACCATTTAAGACTTATATAATGAGCTCTGAAAAACGTTTGACACAACTTTAAATTATTAACAAGAGAAAAAGTTATAGCGATTTTATTTATTAATTGATTTTTTAGTAAAATGGCCTATTTTTAATATTCATCCCAATACTTTTTATATTAATTGAAGGCTATGTTGTTACTTTTCTTCAAAACATATTTATATAAAAGACAATTAGAGGGAATTTAAATAAACTATAATTAACATCTTGAATTTTGAAACGATGTTAAAGTTTTAGGAAAATTGGTGTTTTATTAGGAAAATAAACTAATCGTAATAACTTTCTTCCGTATAAAGAATTTTAAGTTGTGACAAAAGTTTTTCAAAGTTCATTATATAAGTCTTAAATAGTCAAAATTTCATTGCATTCGGTTCATTGAATCCGGAGATATAACAGCTCAAAGTTGGCTATCGGTTAATTATGCCTTTTTTTAAGAATCTTTATAACTTAGTGCAGAATAGCCTGATCTTTTCCAAATGTTGTCCACTGATACACAACTAGTTGATCAATTTACGGTGAAAATTTGAAAATATTTGATGCACGTTTCGAAAAGTTACAGCGAGTTGAACATTTTTTGAAAAGTGAAAATTTTGCCTGTCCCGATCATTTTGTCTATCCCCTGTATAACAAGAAAAAATAATTTAAGCAAAGAAGTTGGAAATGTTGTTCACAAATTTGAATTGTATAGTGATAATTATACAGAACATGGCATAAAATGCTTATATTTGCAGCACATTCATGATAGAGCCGAACAACTACGTTTGCCATATTTCGGGGAAACGCTTGCTTTCCACACTCGCTATCGCTCGTCGGACTTAAAAAAGGTAACAACTTCTGTTCGCATTATACTTGGGCCTTCAGTACACGCTTTGCCAAGTGTGCAAACTTTTCCGCACGCATCAACCAACATCAAAGCAAACACTTGACATTCCCGATGTTTTGTCAATGTTGCGACCGCTGTTGGCCTGCTGGGTTATGCGTGCGGAAAAATTTGCACACTTGGCAAAGCGTGTACTGAAGGCTTTAGCCTACTATTGGAACTGCTGTTTTCCTTGCATTTGAATTGATACAATTACGGTGCATCGGATATCGCGTACTTCGGTGACCTTCTGCCGCCTCAGTTGCTCTATCCTCAATGCGGCTACGCATGTTCACGTTTATGTGCATGAAGTGTAGAATTAGCATTAGTTAAAATACACAAAAATAAAAACCTCAATAAAATTATGTGCATTATCTGCATACGTTAGAGTGGGATTACTAACAAAACAACTCTTCAATTTGATGTTATGAAATACTTAAACAACCCTTATATGCATTGTTTTAATTGATAGAGCCTATTGTTACATTCGGCCAGATTCGGCCTTTCGTTACATTCGGCCTTTCGTGATTCGGCCTTTTGTGGCAGTTACACTGGTTTCGGCCTTTCGTGGTTCGGCCTTTTGTGATTCGGCCTTTCGTGGTTCAGCATTTCGTGATTCGGCCTTTTGTGTTAACCCCACATATACGACATTTAGATTAAACTGGAAGATTCTAAGAACACTAGCGTCACGCTGCGGAACGTAGTGAGTGAATCTCGAACTAAATTGTTTTCTAGTGAAAGAGATTAGTTTTCTGGTCCAATGCATTAGGTGCCTGAACCAGTTATCACACTACCTAAGCAAAACTATTTCTACAAAAATAAGAAGAAGACCGACGAATGGCATCGATATGTCTAATGATAGATTAGTTTACATACTTTACAGGAAAAATATAGAAACCGAGTTAGTATTTAGTATTAGACATAACTGGTACACTATGGCGAAATAAAGTGCAAGGAAGACGAAAAGTTGAGGTAAATAAGATATTTCTATCATAATTTGCGCAAATTGTGAAGTTTGAATGATTGCAAACATCTTTTGTGATCGTGATCTGTTGTTCACGATATTTTTCTTCTTGATTTGCATCATTAAAGATTGAAAATTAACTATGACGAATATGAGGTACTATAGCCATTAGGGTGGCCCACACTTATATGAAAAACAAAAAAATCGAAAAATGCCAAGTTTTACCTCCTAAATCAGTTGTTTTGGACTTCCAGACATTCAAAATTTGAGCAAAATCGGTTGAGCCTAAGGGGTGCTCAAAACGCTTGAAGTTTGTATGGGAAAAGTTGTCCAAATGTATGCAAAAATTTAAAGTTTTCGAATTCTGCCGCTAGGTGGCGCTGTAAGCGTTCAATAAATAAACCCTTTTGTATTATTGTATAAACCCTTTTGTCACAGACAAACAGACGTCTCACTTTACTCACTTCCCATAGTTTCCCTTTTTAACGGTTTATTCAAATATTCCGCAGTTCGCAAATCGCTCACTCATGGCGCTCGTATCGTTTTTGCTCCTGTTTGGACGTTTGCTTATTAACGCCATCTACTCAGTGGGTTTACGTACCACAGCGTAATTAGCATTGGGCGATTATGTTTGCGTGACGATGTTTTTTATCGCATTTTGTTCCAATTGATACTTCACTTTGTGTCTGTGCTTTTGTATTATTATATGCAAAAGAATTTTGTCGAAGACCGCGAAGTGATCCGACGCCTGTGAAAAAGTTATACCCTAGGGGGCCGTTCATAAACCACGTGGACTTCTTGGGGGGGAGGGGAGGTCTGGCCAAAGTCTGCGCTCCATACAAATTTCGAAATTTTTGTATGGACAAAATTCTACGAGGGAGGAGGAGGGGGGGTCTGAGATGGCCAAAATTTGGTCTCCGTGGTTTATGAACAGCCCCTAGGCAAAATGAGGCAAAGTATTGAGATTTCATTATTGATATTATTCATCTACATGTGTTGGAAAAACAACAATAAAGTTTATCCTCATTTTGCCTAGGGTATAACATTTTTCACAGACTTTGGATCACTTTGCGATTTTCGACAAAGTTGTTTGGCATATAGTCACCTACAATAATACCAAAGGGTTTGATTATTGAACGCTTACAGCGCCACCTAGCGGCAAAATTCGAAAACTTAAAATTTCTGTGTACATTTGGTCAAGTTTTCCCATACAAACTTCAAGCGTTTTGAGCGTCCCCTTAGGCTTAATTGATTTTGCTCAAATTTTGAACGTAGCTTCAGGGAGTCCAAAACAACTAATTTAGAAGGTAAGACTTGGCATTTTACGAAATTTTTGGTTTTCATTTAAGTGTGGGCCACCTTGATAGCCATAACTGGTACACTGGAGCTATTCTTATTTTTTTCTCAATGCCCAAAGAAGGTTAGGGATCTTTCGAAGAAAAAATACAAACCCTCCGTCGAATTCAATTAGAAAAGGTTTTCTTCTCTTGTATTTATTGTATACTGTATATTTTATACACGAATAACTAAAATTAATCAATAAAAATTACTTTTCGTTCATTGTATTCTTTTACTAGAATTAAAAACAAACATGTATAAAATTATCTTGTCGTTATGAGGTAGATAACAATTCATCCAAAAATGTTTCATTCGTTCGCACTGCTGCTTGTTTTACTTCTTCTTTTTTTTCATTATTATCAAAGAAAACATAGATAAAACAAAAATCAAACAAATGAGAACCAACAAAATGAAAGCCTTTGATAGCACTCCTGATTATCGCCCGCCGTACACGCCGAATTAAGTATGGAAAAGGGGGGAAAGCACAGTAGGCGACGTGTGTGTGAATTTCATTCTTTCTTATGATGGCGCTTTCCTGGTTCTTGCTGTGTGTTTATGAGGATTGATTTTTTATTTGTGTTTTTTTTTGTCTGTACACAGTTTTGTCATTCCTAGCGAACGAATAAGTTTTTTCTCTCTATATTATGCGATGGGGTTTTAAGTATATGTGTGAAACAAAATCATATTGTTTCTTGTCGTGATCTCTTCATATCGGGATTGGGCGTTTGGGGGGTTTTCTCTATGTGTGTGAATACGAGTGTATGTATGTGTGAAAAATAAATAAAATAGTTTCTTGCTGTGTTTGTTAAATAATCGATCCTATATAAATCACTGTACACAAAATAGTATATATTTGGGCGAGCCTTGCGCTCGCAACTGAAACAGGTATTGATCATTTTCAATAAATACTATCCGTTTTCGGGTTGTAGAAATTTTAATGTGTAGAAATAATCCTAGTAACAACTTTAAAAGAAATCGGACCTATCGCCACCATGGTTCTGCTGGGATACCACGGAATTTATGGAATGTATAAAATGTAATCGGTTCACAGAAATGGTTTTCCTTTCGGGCTTGAATGTGTGTGTGTGAGTGAGTATATGCATGTTTCTATCCTGTTTCCTATTTAGAGTGAACGCGCATACGCTTATATTGGCTGTGTGTGGGTGTGGCTGTTTTGTTCATTATACATCTAAAAACAATAACTGAGAAATGCTTTGGCTATAGATGTATTCGAGTGTGGCGAGTAATTGGTACATGTGTCTATTAAAACTCATTTTGGTTGTGCTGGAACGTTTCTTTACGTAACATATGAATGGATGCGTGTGTGAAAGGGTTCTATTGTGCTGTAATGGTTTTGGAAACTTTGAATAAAGAAACGTAGAGCTGCGTAGTTATTGCTATGAGTATCAGGTGACTGTGTGTGTTTGTTATTTATTACGGTGCATTGATATGTGTTGGTGAGTTTGATACAGAGTATGCTGAAAGATGGCATATTGGGAAGACTGGGAACGCTTTCGGCCGAAAGTGTTATCAGACTTCCTAATGTGGTATCTTCAGTTGAACGGAACATTTAAAACTATGACTGCGGCGACTACGGTAAGACTATGAACCTACGAGAACATATGAGAATAAATAGAACAAAACGGTCGAAGGAGGAAGTGCATTGTATAATGGTAACTGTGTTCGTCATCTTCTATAGCATAAATTTAGAATTAGAAGTTTGTGTAAAAATAGGCGTAAAATTGTTATCTACATTCATGTTGACAAAACTATTCGATATTTCTTCTCTTAAAAGTATGTAGTGTTCGATTCGAGAGTTGCGTTTCTGTTCTTTCGATTAGTTTTTTTCTTTTCTTTTCAATGTAACAGTGCGTAACACATGTGTAATTCCATTTTTATTTTGCACATTTTAGCGATAGATATAAGAGAAGCGATTTTAGACAGAATTAATCACATTTTTGCCATTGTATCTGAACAGTTATATAAAAAAAATCAAGCTTCAGTTTTTTTTAATTCCTAGTCCTGATGGTTTTGTCAGAGATGAATATGATCCAGGAAATGACAAACAGTTGATGTTTGTATGGGTATGAGGTTTTGAGATATTGTTATGATATTTAGTATTTCATTCAAGATGTTCTCTTGAGATTCACTCCGACACCTTTCAAAAGGATTCTCGGATAACTTTTGTATGGATTTTTTTTAAACCTTAAGAAGTTTCTCTTGCAATTCGATATTATTTATTGAAGAAATTTTTTTAGGATTTCCCCCTGAGGAATTTCTCTTGAACTCTTCGGGGATTCCAAAAATTCCAATAAATCATCGAAGGGATTTCTCAACTCCCCCAAAAGCAATTTAAGCAATTCCTTTAAGATTTTTCAAGGGTTGAGTACATTAATTGGTTAAGTAATTCCACAAAAAAGTAGAAAAAATCTTCCATGAATTTCTTAAGAGAGAAATACTTCCAGATAGGAAAGCTCCCATCGGGCTTTTCCTTGAGAATTCTCGAAAAAATATTTTTTTGGATTCTTAATGGAAATTTCCAAAAAATAGTCCTCAAAAATTCCTATAAATATACTCTGAAGAATTCCTCAAAGGATACTTCTTGAAATTTCTCAAGGAATTTTTGTAGTAATCGCAATTTAGTCTAGTTAGATTTTTTTCCAAAAATACTATTCGGATGAGAACTCCACATCCTAAAAGTCAGGCACCGAGTTGATCTTATTCAGCAATCTATAACTCTACTCAGTTTCTTTTAAAAATCAAACTACTCATTGACTACAAGTTGTCCTTCTTTTAACTGAAACTGTGAAGAAAAACAATAGAATTTCGGATTTCTGAGTAAGATCAATTCAATAAATGAGTAGGTTTCGAGAAGTTATAACACAGTTTCTGCATTATGTAATATGGTATTGAATTTTGCCTACCTTGCATTAAAATTGAACCGTTTAAATCTATTAAAAGTTTTGTGATTATCTTTGTGTGTGTAATATGTATAAGCGTAACTTAACTATGAATTAACTGTATATTGCACGTGTTTTGTGAGTGTGTGTGTGATAACCGGTTAGTGATAACAATCAAACTGTTGTCATTTCCAGCAATAGGTTCGAAGAATGGCACTCTTATTCTCTACATTTTATCCGAAGCCAACACCGGATATTGAAATTAAACAACAAAGAAGGTGTGAAGTAACCGATTGACAAGGGGGTAAAGCAAATAACTAACAAACATTGCCATCCTAGTGGCGTCACACAAGTACTGACTGAAATGGCGCTTCGTGTGTTCTTGTGTTTCTGTGTCTCTGACTGATTCAATTAGAGCATCTTTTTAGCATTTAAAGTTTTTTTTTCTGTCAATTTGTACAAGCAAGGCACGTTACATACGTTTCTTTGCCGTTAGATTCTTTCTGTAGTTCAATCCTAGCCCTGTCTTCGCTTTATTACTTTTGTTTATTCGTATCGCACGGTTGCCAAATCACATGTCTTCCGAGTTGCCAGTTATGTTTTGTGTATGTTTGTTTCATTTGTGAAATTTCCTATGGTTTCGCATCTCTGTCGATTCTCTAAATCGCTGGGATTAGATTAAATAATTCAATCCATTTTGTCGAAGTCGTATAGTTGTTTTTTTTCAGTTTTTCATCAAAGTATTTTTAGTTATATTTTTTCGCAACATCACGATAACGATGCACACATACTTATCGCTTGTTTTGTGTATCATTGACTGTTTTTTTCACAACTGTATTTCCCTTATTTTCTTAAATTTTGTTCTTCAACTCAAACAGTGTTTAGCTTAACGATGTCAATCAAAATCTCCCTTTTCCATTTCTTTTTTTTTTGTTAAGTGTTTGTAGGATAGCCTTTCGAAATTAAATTCCGTTTCTCTACTATTCGCACACTATCATCAAATGTAATGAGACTTAAGCTATATATGTGTACTTAAAACAGATTCGATTTATAGCTGATTTCCTTCAATATCATCTGTTTGCTTTTTTTTCTTTTTTTTTTACAAAATACGTATCGCTTGGAATTTCAATGTTCGATCGCTAATATAATTCGATTGTTGCCATTTGTTCAACCATAAAAGAGGCTTACAGAAAAATGAGGTTTAGCACAGTTTTCCTTCACTTATTCCAAATAATAAAAACAAAAAAATCGGTCACAATCACTGAAACAGCAAACATTTGTCCGAACATTTTTTTTTTTCTTAATGTGTCACCCTAGTAATTGCGGGTGTACTGTTTGTGTTGCATAGTTTGTTGCTACACCTTTACGCACAAATTAATCTGTTCTGTTAGTACTTTTGTGTGTAATTTTAATAGGTCAACTTACTCTCTACTGTTCGTTTCAGGTACCAGATTGTAATATATCTTATGCTTCTTAGTTTTTTTTTTCTTAAAGTTTTGTTTTGTTTTTTTTTTTCTATAAATTAATGCGTCTGCAATATAATAATAATAGTAATAATATATAGTTTGTTATAATGTTTCCATTATAGTTGTTTCTTTCTTTTAACGTTTGCCTTGCCGGTTGGGTTTTACGATGCTTAGCCATTTTACACCATCGCACAGGGAGCTCTGTACATATACCTCAGAATAGCAATAGCAATAATGCAAAAACATAAAAGGATTTCCATTCACAACAATTCCTAACTTATAAATTAACCTCTATTGCATTTAGGTACGTTGAGTTTACATCAGAAGGTGAATTTGCTGGAGCGGTTGCAGTGCAGATGTGATCTGTTGAAGAACCTAGTCAAAATTCAAAAGTAAAAGCGTACAAAAACAAAATTAGGTAGCCCATCTCTTGACTTCCTTGGATATACATAGTTTGGTGTATCACCGAGTAGGCCATGCCGTTGGTGAAGGTGATTATTATCATTCGATCTGTCAAGTCGGCTAGTGCTAGTGCTAGTGCATTGGCGACGAGAAGAACCCATTTTGCAGAACAAACCTGGACAAGTAGAAATATGAGGATTCGAGCCTTTGAAGAGGACATTGAGAAGATAAATGTTCAGTGGACATCCCGACGTGCATCGTACGAAGAGCAGGGAATTCCGTGGCGTTGTTGGCTGTTACAAATGAGGAGGACAACTAGAACAAGATGTTTTCCGCTGAATGAGGCTGGAACAGCCAGCTTAAGGTAATTATAAATAGTCTGTTTTTCGACGGATAGCATCTGATCGGATCGAACCAGAGGGAAATCGTAGAATCTCGACTCGAAAGAGGGAAATGCCAGAGCCTCGGATGCAATTCCGGCCAGGGCTGGCATGAATGTCTCGCCTCAGAGAAGAGAGGCTCTAAGGCGGCGGATAAAATTCCGACCGGGGCTGGTAATGATGTCTCGCTTCAGAGAAGGAAGACGCCAGAACGGCAGATGAAAATCTGAACGGAGCTGGCAATAATAGTCCTGTTCAATGAAGTAGGTTGAACCTGCTCGACAAGGCGAACTCCCGACTCCGGCAGCTCCCTGGGCTGTTAACGAAGAGATCTACCTTAAGAAGTATCAACAGAAGCGTCTGCTTCCTTCTGTTCACTTTAAGCTTTTCGGGTCCGTATAAAGTAAAATATCAAAATTTTACTTCTTTTCCCGATCAGCTTAGATAGCAGTGTAGTGGCGGTAGCTGTTAGTTCAACTGGCTTAGAATAGCACTACGGACAGCCTGTTCCGGTGGCAGGAATCCATTAATCAGGTGACCCCTAATTCATGGTGTTATGCCCCTTAATGCTTACCGTGCTTAGGAATGAATCGTTAGGGGGGGGGGGGGGGGTGTCTAACAAAAACATAAAAACATAACCGCAATCGAAGCCTGTGGAGTACTTGGGCAGCCTCCACAGTATTTTGCCCTTACTGCGCTAACCGGAGCAATAATACTGTAGACCTTGTATTTCTCCGAGACAATCAGCTGCCTTTCTTCAGTCTCAAAGTAGAGGCTAAATAAGGGCGGGATTATAAAGATGACATTGATTAATTCAAATTTTCGCCTTTGGCGCTTTCCAATCGTACGGATCTTTGCAGACTTATGCAAAAAAGTACAGCCCAAGTAGCTTTAGTCCAAGAACCTTACTTTCGTAAGGAAAATTTTTATCTAGAAAACCTTGTGTAACCGGTGTGTGCTACTTTCAATGAAAATGAAATGGCAAACTCGCGTGTCATGCCTCGAACCTGTGCGCTTGTCAATAACACAATTGTTGCAACACTCTTCTCTGCGTCAACCACCAGAGATGTATGTGTTGTCACAATTGAGATATTTGTAGGACACCTTAACAGGAGATACGCATGGAAATACGTCTATTGTTCGGTGTATTTACCGCATGATGAACCATGCCAAACCGATGCTTTCAAGCAAGTCATCGCATACTGCACTTCAAAAAGCCTTCCGATAAGTGTTGGCAGTGATGATAATGCTCTCCATATCATCTGAGGCAGCTCAGACATTAATTTGAGAGGCTCTAGTTTGATGGAATATACTTAAGTAGTACAGATCTTACTTAGAAATAACATAGGCAACCGCACAACGTCCATGATATCTGCTAGAGAGGGAGTGTTAGACATTTTATTCTAGTAGAATCAGTCACGAGATGACCAATTGGCATGTGTCGGATGAAGAATCTTTATCTTTATCTGACCATCGCTACATCTTTTCTAAACAAATGAATGTTACTTCGCAAACTTTGCGTTTCAGGAACCCCCGGTCTACCAACTGGGATATCTTTACTGAATTGGTTGCGGCCAAATTTCCTTGATACTCACCATCCATTGACACTCCAAATGATTTAGATGATGCCGTTGATACTATAACGGCCTTAATCATGGAGGCTTTTAAATAAGCTTGCCCTCTGCGGTCTATGTAGAAAGAGTTGGAACAGACGACGTTCGGGTGGTTCGTAAGCTTTCAGGTCAGCTCGCAAGATCTACAAGGAAGTTCTTCGGCCTGTTGAACGATCCGGTTGGAAAAATCTCTGTACAAATGTATCCAGTTTGAGTAAAGTCAGTTGGTTGAACAAAATACTTGGGAAATCTAAGAATTTCTGAGTGAACGAACTTTGTTCGCCACATGGCGATTCCACTTCCTCTGATAAGGAAGTTCTGGAATGCTTGATCAGCACACACTTCCCCGAATGTGTGGATATTATATTTTCAAGTGAACCTGATGTCTTTTCTAGTGGCGCGGAGTATTGTAACTATAGAATCGATTGAGTGGAAACTAAATAGCTTTATTCCTTTCAATTCTTTCTGGGCACATGGACTTTATTCTATTTTACTTAAGAATTGATTTTATTATTTCAAACATGTTTAAAAAAGAAACTTGTTTGCCGTTTTACTACAGAGTACAAACGTGAATCGTGCATCGTATGAAGAAGCAAAGAGTTTCAGACCTATATCAGTTTGATCTCTTTCCTTCTGAAATGCTTAGAACAATGCGATCATCACATCCGTGATGTTTATATAGCAAACGTGCCTCTTCATGTGAACCAATCTGGAAGATTATTCCACTATGATTTTTTTACATAAAGTACTTTACGATATCGAGAAAGCATTCACTCAAAGTTGTTTGGGTGTACAATTAGATATTGACTCAATTTTCTTTAGGATTTCTCTTGGATATTGAGAATTTTGACAAAGTTGCTTTCTTCGTCAAGCAGCGATTAGGAGGTGTTTGTGGATGCTTCAAAGGGGAGTTTTGGCACCACTTTTGCGTAATGCACAGCAAGCGCGCTCAGTTTTACAACTAAGGGTGAACACTTCTAAATACAAAAACTCATTAAAAGAAAGTAAAAAAACGACATATTGTTGTGACATGTACACGGAGCTACACCTCTTGGTAGCTCCTATAGAACTCCTATAGAAAAACTTATTCACAACGCACTGAAAACCCCGTGTCCAGTAAATTCTCCTCCGCTTTTGACAATGACCGACCGTATTCTGTATGGTGTTAGATGATAAAGGTTTTTGATTTGGCGTGAAGCAAAAGCAGTTGAGATTTGGAATTTAGAAACGCAAATAACTTCCGTCGCGGGTTTTGCGCGCGCGCGGATATGATGGGTACACCATTTTCTTCTCTTATAAAAAACTTCACCAAACATGTTTACAACTCTTAACCATACAACGCGCAATATCCGCAAATGTTCCGATAGGTAGGTAAAAGAAGAAGCCTCTTGTTCAATCAATATTGTTTTCTCATTTCGATCGAATCTTATTAATTTATAGAATTTAGAATTTAAATAAAATAAAAACATCTCTCTCTTTCTATCTGAATAGTAGTGTTCGTTTCGATCGCGGTTTTCCTCTTATCTATAAAGGTTTTCCATTTAGCCAAAGTATGGTTGAGATATAATATAGATAATTAATTAGTGCATGCGAATGGGTCATCTTACTTTGTTCCTATATTGATGGTGATCACATGTTCGAAACAATCGTTCGGATGAGTGTGCTGCTAATGAACGATAACGAAGACGATAATGATGCTGATGATGCTGGTGATAGTGGTCTAGCCGACTGTGGTGGCGTAACTAACCGTTCGGCCCGACAATGGGTCGCCGAAAGTTCCAACTGGAGGTATGCTGTTGGTGGAGGGGCTTCGTGCTCAGGCTACTCTCGTTCAACAGTGACGAAGAGTTGTCCAGGTCTTCCAGGTGGTCCAGATCGCCTTCCTCGTCAGGATCGGCGATCTCACAAGGAGCGCCACTGGAATTGAGCAATTGCTGCCGGTGAATGGGCGGTAACCGAAGGCAGTCGCTATGGAAGCCTGCCGCTGCTCCTCGGTGTTGCTCGTTATTGTTGCATTCCGCTTCGTGCAGGTCGCTCCCGGACGCGGGAGCTAACCGCATTCGTACGGAGAGCTGCTGCTGCTGTTGGTGGTGGTGGTGGTGCGGTTGTTGGGGAGAGCACTCGGTGCTCAGGAGGTTGTTGGTAGAGGTATTTGATTGGTTAGCATCGTCGTTTTGATCACAGTTAGTTACATCATCGTCGTACGGTTCTATACTATTACTATCTATTGTTAAATCTAATAATCTACGTTGGCTACTATCGAAGAGTGAAGTGTTCAGTACGGCAGCTGGAGAGCGGTATCCTCCCGGTGTCGATTTGTTCTTCAAATACTGTAACGATAAAAAATGAAATACAAAAATTGTCAATCAGTTAGAGAAGATGGATCAGTTTAAACAATTATAAACAAGTAATAAGCTAGTAATAAGTTTCAGATTAGCGCAATTTTGTAGGGCCCATATAGCCGAGGCGGTAAACGCACGGGTATTCAGCATGACCATGCTGAGGGTGACGGGTTCGATTCCCGGTCGGTCCAGGATCTTTTCGTAAAGGAAATTTCCTTGACTTCCTTGGGCATAGAGTATCTTCGTGCCTGCCACACGATATACAGTATACACATGCAAAATGGTCATTGGCAGAGGAAGCTCTCAGTTAATAACTGTGGAAGTGCTCATAGAACACTAAGCTGAGAAGCAGGCTTTGTCCCAGTGAGGACGTTACGCCAAGAAGAGGAGAGGAGAGGATTAGCGCAATTTTAGAGGAAATGGTAACATGTCTGCAAAATGGTGAGTTGAAAACTTGAAAAGAGCGTCCAACATCTCTGGTCCTCATGTGTAGCGGAAGACGTGTGAGGTGCCCGTGTCGGAACAACATCAACGGAAGAAATGCAGATGAGTAGCGCAGACCTGACGCGGACGCTGAACCGTAATAAGAGTGAGCTAACAATGGTGTTGGTACTCGCCAAAGAGCTGGTCGGGTATACCAGCAAACGGAATAACATCAGCGAGGACCTTAAACAGGACCTGCTGAAACTACTCAAGTCGATGGCTCCGTCCTAGATAGAATACGGTCTTTTGGCCGAGGAATAAGAAATACTACTAGAAACCTACAAATCACTAAAAACCAAATTCGAAAACGGGAAGGAGCAGGAACTGAAAAGCATTACCGGATTTCTCAAGGAAATCAAGAGAGAGATATAGGACAACAGCCGAGTCTAAACAAACACACCGACCAACAAGACAACAACGAGAAGCGACGAGGTGGACCACCCATGATCTTAGCCAGAGAAGACAGCAAAGAAAAAAAAATCCCTCCCCTTCCACCCGCCCCAGGCCAATTCTTGTCCATGCTACTGGCGCTACTGGCAGTATTGAGTCCCGTGGTTATCGCTGGAGACTTCAACGCCAGGGCGATCGAACGGGGAAACCGCTTGATTAAAAAAAAAAAAAGACACGGATAACGTCTTCAGCTTTCGGCTGTACAGACTGTTTTAAACTTAACATTAGACAACGGACAACGGAGCATGCACCAGTGGAAACGGGGAAGAAACTATTCTCACGAAAAGTTTCAACGCCCGAAGCGGGAATCGAACCCTCACCCCATAGCATGGTGCGATTATAAGCTTGGTGACCCTAACCGCACGGCTACGAGGCTCCACGGAAGAAGCGGTTGGGTTCTGCTCGAATCTATGGTCGGGCTGATCATGGATACTGAGTTTCTATCACGCAGAAAAATATTTTGTAAACACAATTAAATTCTAGTTCAAATCAACCGATTTTTCAGTTTGTTATAGTGACAAACTGATTATTAGTTTAAACTGAACTGTTCCATTCTTTGATAATACAAATCTGGAGCTCGATTTGAATAGGTCGTATGTGCTTTTGTCGATGTAAAATTCGATCAGTTTATTTTAGTTATTGTAGTCATCTGGATGATATTTTTGAGACTTTTAATGATGGAACGAAAAGCCTGTTTTGTGAGGATTCTGCTGTATGTATGTACTTTGTTCAATTTCAACGGTTTTCGCTATAATAAGCGAATCCAACTGATCGAATTTTTAATCGACAAAAGCACATAGGGCCTATTCAAATCGAGCTCCAGAAATATTTTCATTTGCCGAAATTTTTGACAGTTTGTTAGAACAAACAAAGATTTGGTAGTTTCAACATAAAATAACAGATTGTTTTAAACGACTGCACTTTTGCTACTAACAAAGCCGGGAAGTGATTGTGTTGGTGACGGTAGCTCGAAAATCTATTTTTAGACACTCTAGAAGCGGATGGAAGTGATAAGAAATAAAAAAGACAAAAAATCGAAACCGACAAACTTTTTTTTGGATGCAGTCTTGAGTACCTGCGCGTTATCCATCACGGCCAAAACTGCACTTGGAAGTTGGAGTGATGGATTTGCTACACTTTCTTCGTTGTGGCGATGTTGGGGTAAGAATTTTGAAGATGTGTGAGTGCTTCCAGGCCTTGTTTATGGTCCCCATTTTGTTGAAACAAATGCAGATTTTAACGTTATATGGAATGATGGGAATTGGTTGTTTTGCGTTGCGTTGCGTTGTAACGGAGTAATTCGTAGATTGCATACTGAAAGTTGTCATGTTAAAACTTTAATACTCCTATTCTAATTGCTTATGGAATGCTATTTGGGAAGGAACAGCTATCCAATCAGAGATTGAAGTAAAAAAGACATAAAAACTTCCATTGCCGGCCACGCCCATCTTCTCCGTTACGAGGATAGGAAAGGATGTAATGATATGACACCTACTTTATGAAAGGCCAGCGACTCACCGGCGCCCCCATAGGTGTCAAGGAGTTGGATATTTGGAAAGGGTTGATTGGGGATTCACTATAAGCGAGTGATGCGGCAAGATTCAGATTGTGAAAGTGTATTTGAGTTGATCATGTTGATGTGTTGATGTGAGTGTAAGTGATTTTTAACACCAACGTTGAGAGTGACATAGCTAAGAAATTTTGTCACTCCATGGGCCTTTTTGCTTCCGGGATGGGGCACAGGCATTTGGACCATGTGTCCTGGCTAACAAGCCTAGGCTTAAGCGCCATTGATCGCTCTCTGAAACGATAAGAAACACGTTATGTGGATGGGAAGGGATAATCGGGAAGGGATGATATCTATTTATCGAGATGCCAGCGACTCACCGACGCTCTCGTAAATAGAATGGAAATAGGATATTGGAACTGGAATGATCTGGAATTTAGTATGATTAAGTTATGTTGGAATTTGGATGAGATGTAATGGGCGAAAAACCAGTGAAGAGAATTGTCAGACAAAAGAGGCACAAAACAAGCAACAAAGAAGGTGCGACGATTACTCTTTATCCCTACTGGTAACAGATAATGACATGATCTCGAAATTTTTTGTTGCAGACAAAACGGAAGCTGAATTTGTGGCGTACTTTTCAACTCGTGAATAATCAATTATTGCTAACCCAAAGTCGAAACTGTTTGATGATAGAGCTTCACCAGAGTTGCAGTGTTTAACGACTTGAAGTTACCATTCGAAAATCGCAATGCAAGGCTTAAAAATCTCTAAACTCGTGGTGTACGATGTTCATCCCATTATTTTCAAGTTGGGACAAACTTATGTCGCATGGGTTTGTTTGTCGCAACAAATACAGGTTGCGACATTGTCATCATTGTTGCGCGATGGTTGAATTTTTATTCACTGCGAAAAACACAACAAATACAAAAAATATTTATCTTTATCGTTGAAACAGAAAGTATTCGGAATAATTATTCAAAACTTAAATAAATGATGCCCTTCTTATGGCGTAAATGTTCAGTTGTGATAAAATGGAATGATGGGAATTGGTTGTTTTGATCGATAAACTCTAAGTAAGAACAAAGAAATATAACTTTGGAATAAGTAAATGCTCAGTTTGAAAATCAACCATGCGTTTTGTTGTTTTAAACAAGCCGCATTTTTCTGCGTGATGAACTCCCCCTGCTTTCCAGTCTGCACAGGTGATCGATAGACCAGTTGAGTCCCATGGTAAGCGGTTGGGCTCTGCTCAAATCTATGATGAGCGTAGGCTACTAAAATGTCTTAATCATTTTATGGCATTATCGGGCATTTTCTACTACGAGTGTAAGAGAGTAGAGATCAAAGAGGATAATATTATAAGAATCAAAATAAAATCTACTTTGGCGACTACTTTTGGTCGCAGGCAAAGATACGCGCGAGATAGTCGCCTAAGGCAACAGACCTGGTTTTCAAATTTTCCATCATAGAGTTCTTTGATATTTCATGAAAAAAGTTCACCACGTGGCCGGGTGATGTGATGACTGCTGCGACTACACGTGGTATTTGCACCGCGATTGAATTTGAACCATCTTTCAAGACCTGGAAAAGTAGCCGCCATAAATGTGTTTTTCATGCAACGCACAATAAAATCAATGATAGACATGATAGTATTCGCTAGATTTCGAACAAGTGTGAAAGTTAGGCATGAAGCAAGGGGAATGACATATCCTTTTCTAACCGGAATATCCGCATTTATCCGTTTCTAACCGTCGCTAACCGTTGCTAAGCGAGCTGCTAAGTGAGCAGCAGTTAGACGCGGATAACGACGGTTAGAGACGGATAAAGGCGGATATTCCGGTTAGAAAAAGATATGTCATTCCCCTTGGCATGAAGGCCATGTATTAAACGAATACATCGAATGCGTGAATCCTTTGCCGTACAACCTGGAAGAGATCGGCTTGGTTGAGGGTTCAAACCGCCAAACTAAGGCTGGCCAACCAGAATATATGACAAAAATACCTACAGTTGGAACGGTGTAAAGTCCATAGTCTATGTGGCCTTTTGAAAGCCGGGTCTAAGCCGTAATTCAGACTGGATGGTCATCTGTGGGTACACTCTGTCTGGCGACGATCTAGTCGAAACTTTCAGCCGCGCGTGCGATGCCACATAAATTTTTTATGAAGCGTAGACTTTGGCTGGACAAACTCCCCCTCCCCCCAAAAAGTCGATAACCGATAACCGATGCTAGGCAGCCAGCACAAACCGCTGCACTGGGACGATAGCGACAGGGTACGGGGTAGTCATGGCCAAAACGATAGGCGCATCAGCATCCACGAAACGCCCGAGATGATGTGTAGAGAATTAGGGAAACGCTGTTCCCGTCCCACATTATTCGACCAAGAGCTCTTATCCTCTTGTCTTCATCCCCATCCAGGTTGTCCCGACAACCTTGACAAATGAGGAACTCATCACAATAGTGATGTTTCTCAAGGTGAACAAGGCACCGGGTCCAGGCGAAGACGGTATTCCAACCGGTAGCCGTTAAAGCAACTGAAACAACTGGTGGTCATGATCGATGACAAGCTGAACTTTGGTAACCACGTGGAATAAGAAAAGACAAGTATGGCGATTATGGCACTGCCGAAGATGATGTGAAATAGTACGGTAATAGTTTGGAGCAAGCGTGATCTACTCTTGACAATACGGTGTCCAATGTCCATACCATGGGTCGAGTGTGCCAGTGTTCAACCAAATCGTAGAGCGACTCGAGAGTACCCACAGGTTGATGTGCCTAAGAATACCGCATACCACATGAGACGGTGTATGTGTGCTAGCGGATATGATGCCCGTGATGGTATGTGTGCTAGCCAGGGCCGGATCTAAGGGGGGGCCGGGGGGGGGGGGGGGGGTTGGGCCGGGCCCCCACGTTTTAGGGGCCCCCTCCTCCTCTCCTCTTCTTGGCGTAACGTCCTCACTGGGACAAAGCCTGCTTCTCAGCTTAGTGTTCTATGAGCATTTCCACAGTTATTAACTGAGAGCTTCCTCTGCCAAGGGGCCCCCACAAAACCCTTTTTTGGTTGCTAACATTAGCTTTATTTTTCATATTGCTCAAGTGCTGTTCAAAAATAAGTAAAAACATTTTTGTTCATCTCTCCGAGGGGCCTCCACATCCACTCGGGCCCCGGGCCCCCACAATCCTTAATCCGGGCCTGGAGCTAGCGTATGATGCCCCGTCTAGTTGTAGTAGAAGATGAAGAGTGCTTCGAGCTGCGCGGTATAAGAGGAGCGAGACGAATCACCAAAACATCATCAATGCTAAGATGGCAGAGAGCGAATATCCTAACAAGGGTAATTTAGGTGGCATTTGCAAAGATTCGTGCATGCAGATTCTACAGCATGTTCCATATACACAAACTGTGACGAGACCGTGGATTATGTGCTCCTCGTAGGTCCACGATTCGTGGAGCAAAAGTTGAGTTTGCTAGAAATACCCGATAGAGATATCACTCCAGACCACATTGTTAAAAGGAGTTGTACGGAGATGGACAAGTGGGATTCTTTATTTTCCACGGTCTTTTGAATCGTGCTTGAACTACGGAAAAAACGGGTTGTGTGTCTTTCCTGGTGTCTGCGGATTTCCTCATAAAAAAAAAACAACCTACAACCTTTAAGGGAATGGTAATTCTATTTCGGTACGCCCTGGTACTCCAAAACGTAGGGGCCAAAGGTGAGGCGAACCTTGCCAGAATATGGATTGTGGATAAGAAAGCAGAACGTGGTACGTTACAAGCGGAAGCGGAAAAGCAGACCTGCCCACGTACCTGCCTCTTCCGGGACAAAAAACGCCGGTTGGAAGAAGCGGAGCATGAATAAATGGAATCGCTAACCTGTATTAAAGAAACGCGGAAATTCCACCAGAAGCTCAACTCAGCTAGTAATGACTTCGTGCCACGAGCAGGGATAAGTAAGGGAGTCCCTTTGACAGAACAACATGAGGTGATCGAATGGCCGAAGCAGCACTTCCACGAACAGTTGACTGGTGCAGGGCATACATGCACCTGGGAATAAGGTAGCGATACAAATTACTATGTCAGCTCGACGGATGATCGGAACCAACCAACCACCTTGTTGAGTGCAGTTAAGGATGATTTTCAACCAGCTCAAAAATAATAAGGCAGCTGTAAGAGATGGTGTTGCAGCTGAACTCATCAAGATGGGTTCGGAAACATTGACCGTTTGTCTGGACCGGCTGATTGTCAGGATGTGTGAAACAGAACAGCTAACGGAGAATTAGAAGGAAGACTAGTTTACAAAATAAAACGAAAGTCGTGAACTTCTGTCAACGACCAGAATTTTTGAAGCACAATTTAGTACTGATTTCGAAACCGTGCTTCAAAAATTTTTAAGTAGAGCACTTTTTGAGTTTTAGCTCAATATCGAGTTTTACAACTTTAAAAATATGGAATTTACTAAAATTCAAATATCTTGCGTTTTGTTCAACCAATTTCAAATCTTTTTCCATAAATTAAAAGCTGAATACAACACCATTAGATCATCTGAATGCAGATTTTGCGTCAGATTGATGAAATTCAAGATATTGGCGAGTTTAACCCTCAAAAGCCCTAGACGAACCACTTTTTTTCAATCGGGTACTACTCAAAGACCATACAATCAAAAAATTTGAAACCAATTTTAAATTGAATGCGGTTAGTTGGTCTTCCAATATCTGGGTGTGGCATCCCCCCTGACCCCTCCCCCCTTTCTGGGTATTGAGAAATGCCTTGCCACGGGGGTATTTTTCGACAATTTTATTGAATATCACACATATTATCATTCTGAAATTTGTATTGTAAAATTTATTTGGCCATAAAACGATTGCTCTGTGCTATGGGCATGCCACCGCTACGGAACCAGTTCCGGACGTTCAGGTTTCCGGACATAATCTCCGGAGGAACCTGCTACATACTGTTTACTAAGGTTCGCATTCATAATCCTTTTTTTGCGGCTTCAAATATTGAATTTAGAAGTATGATGTCTTAGAAGAGTTTGTTCTATATACTTAATTCTTTATTTTAAAATTTTCACCTAGATGATTAATCCACCTAAAAGTGCGATAGGAATTCACTTTTCTCAAAAATAAAGTTAGAGTATTGGTGTCTTCTACAAAGTTGCAGAAAAGGGTATTATTGGAAAGTTTGCCGAACAAACTATTACCTTATTTGTTCAACTTGAAGAGTTATGTGTCATTGTTTGTGGACGACCCCTTGTAATAGGTTTTCGGATATAACTATTTCTATGGATTTTTAGGATTTTTCGAGTGTTCTACAAAGTTGTTCTTTGTGATGGAATACACCTCATTCTGATTTTTTCTTCGTACTGGATTAACGCTCCAAGTGGTACAGCGCCTGCATCTCAACTTCCAAAAATTTCAAAAAGACTATGGAGTTTCAATGCTCTTAGACTGAGAAAGCCACAACAGTTCAACATTTCCTCCCAGTCGTATAACTCCTCCAAATTCTCTTAATTTTTTTTTCAATTTTAAATGATTATAATACTCCTCTAAAAATTATTACTGTAAACTCTCATGCAATTACAGCTTAGATTCCTACGTACAAAAAAAATGCTTTGATTTTTCTAGACATTTTTGTTTATTTTCCTGCTGTGATTCTTTCAGTGAATTCTACGAGGATACCTAAAGAAAATTTTCTTAGTATTTATCCAGTAGTTCATGCCGGAAATCAACTTGAAAATTTGTTTGGCAATAATTCAATAATTTCCTAAAGAATCCACCAGGGAGTCTTGTTGGAATTCCTCAACCAATTCCTGCTGGTAATGTACCAGGAATTCTTGGTGGACTCCTAAGAGCAATTACTGAAGAAATCTCAGCTGATATTGTTTGAGAAATTACAGCAAGAATTCCTGAAAAAATAGTAGAAATATCTGAAGGAATCCTAGCAAGAATTTCAGGTGATGTTGCTAGGGAAATTCCTAAAGGTATCCTTGAAAAATGTCTGGAGAAACCATTAATGGAATTCCTATAGGAACCCTTGGAAGAATTACATGCAACAAATGTAAAGGAATCTTTGAAGAAAACTCTGGGGCAATCTCTGCAAGAATTTCGAGAGAAATTCCATTATTAATTTGTGAAGGAGTTCCAAGAGGATTTCTCAGAACACTTTTTCTTGGATTCCTCCAAAAGTTTCTCTTTGCATTTTTCTGAGCATTTCTCCAAGAATTCCTTCAGGACCTCATTAACGAAAAAAAAACTCTAGAATGCCCAGTCCACAGGAATTTCTACAAAAGTTACTTTTGTGATTTTTACAGGTTTTTTTTTTCAAAACATTCCTCTACAAATTTCACTTCAAATTTCCCCAAAATGCCTGCTTGGTTAAAACCACGATTTCCTCAAGTTGTTCTTCTAGTAATACCTCTTGGAATTTATCAAAGAATTCTTCTGGACTTACCTCTAGACATTCTTGTTGGGATTTATTGAATTATTATTGATTGGATTCATCCACCAACTACTACTGTAACTTCTCTTCTGTAACATCCTTCTCTTGCGCTTCTTCTAAGAATGTATCTAGGGATTGTTTCAGGAATTTCTCTTCGTTTTATTATTGGAAGTCTCCTTCCTGAAAATGATTCAGATTTCTCGAGTAATTCGTGGTGGGAAACCTCTTGGAAATCTTGCTGGGATTCCTCAAGTCATTAATGACAGAAATTATTCAGCAATTCCTGGAGGATTCTTAAAAGCTTTAACAGCAAAAATACCATCTGGAAATGCTTGTGAAATCCCAGCAGAAATGCTTGGGGAAATCCTGGTAGGAGTTCCTGACGGAATCACAGCAAGAATTCATAGAAATATTCCGGGAGGATTTGAATAAACTATAGAATGTTTCTTAAAGGGACATTCCTTGCCGAAGGAAGAATCCCGGCAGAAACTTCTAGCACAATCTCATCAGGCATTCCTGGAGGAATTCTAAGTAGATTTCTCAAAAGATTTCTCCAGCAGTTTTTGTAGGGATGACTGCTGGGATTCCTCTGAAGATCCCTCCGGAATTTCTCTTAAAAATTCTTCTCCAAGGATACCTCTAGGAATTCCTCTTTCAAAACATCCAGTAAACAACAAGGATTACAAAAAATACCTTCTGGAATTTCTTAGGGAATTCTTGCTGAGATTTCCATGGAACATCTCCAATAAATATAAATATTGCTCTATAAAGTCCTGCAGGAATTACTGGAGGATTCTCTGCAGATATTGCATTGGAATCTCAGAAAAAAAAAATCAGGAGGGTACCTACCTGAAATGTCTAGAAAACCCCCAGTAGAAGTCCTGGAGCAATTCCAGCAGTAGTTAATAATATATTCTCAAGAGGATTCCTAATGGGAATTACATATTTCTGGAGAAATCTATGAATAAATTACAGCAGGAATTACTGGAGGAGTCCCAGCAAGAAATTCCTATTGGTAATGCAAGAAGAATTGAGGAGTCCAGGTGCAAAGGGCTGTAAGTGACCATTTTGTCGATTTTGAGCTGAACATATCAAAAAATTCTTATAATTTTAAGCTTTTGGGAACTTTTTCAAGATTATTTTTACGATGAATTACAATGAATCGGAGAAAATTGGGTCCATTTTGAAACCTTATACATGGGAGGAAAAAATAATGGAAAACTTTATTTACTCAAATCTCATTTACTCGAAAGTATATTTTTGTCACTTTTACCCGTTTGCTTCTAACCCCTCTCAATTCTTGTGTGAGTCCTTGCAGAAATTTATGGAAGAATCTCAAGAGCTGGAAGAATTCTTGATCAAAACATCTGAAAGAAGCACAGGAGGAATTTCTGGGAGAGTCCATGGAGAAATCTCTTCAAATGTCGCAATGAGAATTTCTGCAGGAATCCCAGCGGACATTCCTGTAGGATTTTTGAGAGCAAAATCTGAATGTATCCCGGAGAAATTTCTGAAGGAACCCTTGAAGCTATGTCTTCAGCAATCTCCGCAGGAATCGCTTAGAGAAACTCATCAGGTTTTTCTGAAGACATTTCTCTTGCAATTTTCCCAAGGAGTTTTATACATATTTTTATGCATATTCTTTCTTTGATACCTTCAAGAACTCCTCCTGAGATTTCTCCAAGGTTAGTTAGTTAGTTAGTTTTCATTTTTAAACAAAATTTAGAAAGACGGAAAAGCCCCTGTGAGTGATTTCTTTTTCTATTTCTCCAAGGTATTCTATAGAAATTATGCTTGCGATTCATTTATAGATTTCTTCATGGGTTCCTTAAGATTTTTTTTTCTAAGTGTACCTACCTGCAGAAACTCTAACTAGAATTTCTCCAGGAATATTTCCAGCATCACTTCTGGAGAAATATCAGCAATAATTCCTAAAGGAATTTCTAGTTGCTTCCCAGGTGGAAAATTTGTAAAAATATTTCTGAAATAATCGTCATGTAAATCCCCGAGGGAATCAAAACGAGATTTTTTTTGAAAGAATCACAGTTGTAACCACTAGCGTGGCCAGATGTTCCTTTTTTACTCGTTCTTCAGGAACAAACAAGAGAACGAGAATCATGGAAGAGATGGAACTTGCTCTCACTTCTATTCCTCTGTTTCTCATGATTATAGAAGAGAATGAATGAGAAATAAGAAAAATAAGCCGGATCTAGTGGGTGCCCAGGACCGAAAGTAGTAAGTAAGTAGTGACTGTAATTGAGTGAGGTATTCCAGCAATAATTTCTGCAAAAATCATAGGAATTTCTCCAAGCATACTTCAGGATGGCTTTTTAGGATTTCACCCCCAAGTTGAGATGCAGTCGCTGTTCCACTTGGAGCGTTATTCCAGTACGAAGAAAAAAGCAGAAGGAGATGTATTCCATCACAAAGAACAACTTTGTAGAACACTCAAAAAATCATAAAAATCCATAGAACAAGTTATATCCGAAAACCTATTACAAGGGGTCGTCCACAAACAATGACACATAACTCTTCAAGTTGAACAAATAAGGTAATAGTTTGTTCGGCAAACTTTCCAATAATACCCTTTTCTGCAACTTTGTAGAAGACACCAATACTCTAACTTTATTTTTGAGAAAAGTGAATTCCTATCGCACTTTTAGGTGGATTAATCATCTAGGTGAAAATTTTAAAATAAAGAATTAAGTATATAGAACAAACTCTTCTAAGACATCATACTTCTAAATTCAATATTTGAAGCCGCAAAAAAAGGATTATGAATGCGAACCTTAGTAAACAGTATGTAGCAGGTTCCTCCGGAGATTATGTCCGGAAACCTGAACGTCCGGAACTGGTTCCGTAGCGGTGGCATGCCCATAGCACAGAGCAATCGTTTTATGGCCAAATAAATTTTACAATACAAATTTCAGAATGATAATATGTGTGATATTCAATAAAATTGTCGAAAAATACCCCCGTGGCAAGGCATTTCTCAATACCCAGAAAGGGGGGAGGGGTCAGGGGGGATGCCACACCCAGATATTGGAAGACCAACTAACCGCATTCAATTTAAAATTGGTTTCAAATTTTTTGATTGTATGGTCTTTGAGTCCTCTCTCCTCTTCTTGGCGTAACGTCCTCACTGGGACAAGGCCTGCTTCTCAGCTTAGTGTTCTATGAGCACTTCCACAGTTATTAACTGAGCGCTTCCTCTGCCAATGACCATTTTGCATGTGTATATCGTGTGGCAGGCACGAAGATACTCTATGCCCAAGGAAGTCAAGGAAATTTCCTTTACGAAAAGATCCTGGACCGACCGGGAATCGAACCCGTCACCCTCAGCATGGTCATGCTGAATACCCGTGCGTTTACCGCCTCGGCTATGTGGGCCCTCATGGTCTTTGAGTAGTACCCGATTGAAAAAAAGTGGTTCGTCTAGGGCTTTTAAGGGTTAAGGGACGATCTCCTTAAATTTTAGCCAAATTTCCAAAAATATATGAAGAAATGTATTTTTTTTTTCAATAAGAAAAAAACAATCTAAAAATTCTTTCTGAACGTTTATTTGACATATCATATGTAGGCGAGTTACAGTAAAAAAATCAGCTCAATCGTAGCATTGATTACGGAGAATGAGATGTGTGAAGTGAGCGACGTTGCTTAAAAATAGAACAAAAATCGATTTCAAATCATCAACCTTGTATGGAAAGTCGAAAAAATTTCCGCTCTACTGTAATTTTTTTCCTTCGCGTTTTCGAACTCAGGGCATGATTCTACACCAAAAATGATCATCAGCTTACCGAGTTCAAAAATGCTGTAAACTAGTGTAATCAGTTCTATCTACAAGTAAGACGAAAATATTGTGATAGTGAGCTACCACCATTCTGAACGGCACAAACAAAGTGTTACATTGAGGCAAAAAACTTAGGAAGAGCATAAGATCCCCTTAAGATTTGGTGACACTACGATTATTGTTGAAAGCCATAAATGTCACTTATGATTTAGAGAGGAAAAAGTTTATGTCTAGTCATTTACCATCATAAGTTTTGCTTAGGAATATCATTGGATCAAAATTATAACTATCGTATGTTTGCTCTTATTGAAACCAACTACTGAAACTTATAGAAATCAATATTGGTAATTATGAATGTCATGTCGCAAGCAAAATGATATTCGTATTCATATGTTGTAGATTTTTTGATGAAATAATTCTGCTCCAACTCATGTCATGTATCTTAAATTACTGCGTACCGTGCCATGCCCTAATACCGTGACCTTAAGGATGCTCTTCACTTCAAAGAGCCCTGTAAAAATCAATAATCCATGTTTCTTGATTTTTCAAACGCTACATTATTACTTATTGTGTGTATTATGTATAATAAATACACAGACAAACATACATACTACTCAAATCGAAATCATCGCACGATTTAACGGTCATTTTGAAAATATAGTGTGGTTCGGACTGTGCTCGCAAGTGTCATGGTGGCGCTGCTGTGCCACCGTCACCTCTCAATTTTGGAGAGAAATGAGCGCGACGCCGATCAATGTTTACATAAAATGACTCAATCATGAACCTTCATTCATGTTTTATGAATGGATGACGCCTCGTGGGAGTCGTCACCTGCAAAATTGTTACATCGAGCCGAGGGAAACAACACCTGTAAATTAATACTTCGGTTTGAGCATTATAGAGGGTGCTATTGAGGTGCCAAACGATGTTTTTGAAGCAATTTTCTTCTAAGTAATATGTTTGTTTGTCTGTGATAAATATGAATAATGGAATTCCAAATGCTTAATCCATTGTTAAAATCAAAACGGTAAAACATAGCATTGTTCCTAATACCGTGTATGTGACCCGCATTCATTGGTGGTCCTTTGAATCATCACTATATCAATCATACTAAGTTCATACTTAAAAGAACCTGTGCGTCAAACGTTGCCTAGAGGTTTGTGCAATTGATTCATAAAGTAAAACGTATTAATAATATTTTCAGTTTGCGAGTTTTTGCCGAAACACGGTATTTGGAACACATAAGGAACCATGCCCTAATACCGTGTATAGGTACTTTACACTCACATTCTGTAAATATTTTTAATCGCTTGTTTTTGTAAATATGTGCCAAATTTATCACGCCTAACTTGAGAAGGTTTAATATGCTAAAGTTTGAACTAGTTACTCAGTTAAAAAAATAATACACTTAGTAAAATATTTGAGTTTTTTGTCAAATACACGGTATTAGGAGGCACACGGTATTAGGCATGGCACGGTAAGTTAAATGATCGATTTCGTTTCATCGAGAACATGGAATAAAGACTTTAGTGAAAAGGACTTAGTGAAAAGGAGCGTATTCGACATTCAAGAATGCAATTTTGCATGCGGATTGTTTTAAGCACGCAATGTAGTCAAACTTGCTTCTTTGTCACTTTTGCGAAAAACGATGGGATGAATCAAGAGAAATCAATCATTATACTTACGTACACTGAGGATACTGCAACCTGCAACTCAGAAAATCATACGAATGTACTATGATTTTTTCCACAAGTATTTCTTACGAAAATCATAGTTACGAACTATGATTTTGGATTCAAAGCGCCAACTATTATTGTCATACTGCTACTGTATACATTTCATAGCACTCACGTATGAAAATCATACCGATAACGTACGAAAGTTGAAATTATGTCCTATGATTATCATACATAATTTTATGACATAATTTGCGCATAACAAAAAAAATCACAACCCAGAATCGTACCAGGGACGACTAGAGTAGAGACCGCGTGCTTTACTCATGCGTCCAACGACGCTTCGGAGGTTGAAGTGGTTAGAAGCCAAAAAAAGGTTTAGTTAGTTTTGGGCAATAGCGTTTCATAGTATATCCTATGATTTGCATAAGAATCTTGTTATGAGGTGTTACGATAAGTCTTATGGATTTCGCTGCGACGTGTATGAAAAGCATACGAGAGCTATGAAATAATTTAAAAAAATAAAAATAACTGGTTCATAAGGTGTAAACTATCACACTTAGAATAAATTACAGTATTCGGTGAAAAAAATCACCGAAACTGGTCTGTAAACAAGCAAACTACAGTATTACGGCAAAATCGATGAAATTGCAGGAGAAAATCGGTGAAATCTAAGAAATCACCGAAGAACCGGTGAAATCAGACAAATTTACAGGAGACCTGTGAATATTTTACCGAACAGATAGGTGATGGGACTATTTTACCGTACTACTGTAAAATGCGTTTGACAGCCATGCCGGCAGCTTCGAGCATCAGTTCTATTAGAATTTGCGCATCATCTCCAAGCAAGACTCTCTTGTACAGTGGCAGCAAGTGTGGTTCCTGATCAGAAGGTCATGTATTCAATCCCATCATCGACGTTTTTAATGAAAATATTGTTTTTTTTTGTGCTCGCATAAAATCGCCGTAAATTTGTAAAATTTACCGTACGTTCAGTGATATTGAGAATTCATTTGTAAACAAACATACCGGACGTTCTGCGATTTTTACGGTAAATTTGTAAAAAGTACCGAACGTTCCGATAATTTGGACAGATGCATTTTCCTGAGATATACAGTACGTTCGGTGGTTTGAAAAATCACCGAACTTTTTACCGTACGTTCAGCTGTTGAGATTACGGTAAAATTTTACCGTAATCCGTCATTTTTTTTCTAAGTGTGTATGAAAAACATAAGTGCAGTATCCTCAGTGTTTAATTCCATTGTTGTTGTGGATTTCAGAGAATTTATGGGCCCTTAAAGAAAATCAACTTGATTTTTAGTGTCCGATAGCTGCGAAAACAGATCTGTGAGTAATGCTGGTTTGTCTAAGACGAAGCCAAGGACGAAGCTAGATGGAATCCATATCCTAATTGTAAAAAAATTCATAGATTTCAATTATGGCTTTTTCACAACCATGTCGGTTATGTCAATCGTAAGTTGTAGATATGGAATGCGTTCGCGTCAACTATGAAATCAATAAGTGAGTAATGAAACAGAAAAATCCTCCTTTCATAAGTTGTGACTTATTAAATTCCTAAGTATTTTTGCCTCAGTGTATCCTACATCATGTTCTCAGGGTTGGCATGCTCCTCAGTGCATTAGAAAGTCTGATTCGTCCGTATAAATAACGTACTAGTTCGTGGGCAATTATCATAGTCGATGACTGTTTGATAACGTACCAGATCTTTACCGTACATCAAATCTTCAATAAATGTCGTGAATATCAGATCCCAGGCGTTCTGGAGCGGTGAACCAAGCATCCAGAAAGTGACCAAAGCCGAAAGGGTACGGTTTGATGAGATGGTGGAGCTTGATTGACATGATAATATAGGTATTGATATCAGAGTTTGTTCCCTAATATTGTTAACTATCCTTTGGTTTTCTTGTTCGTCAATCATCCCCCGCCGCTTCTATCTGTCTTTGGTATGCCATTGGTATGATTTCCGCGAACACGGTCAACTTGTTTGCTTTAACCCTTTATAAGACAGTGGCAACTATATTACCACCTATTGTTTGTATTTTTTTTTCTGTTTTATAACAATTTATTTCGAACTTTTTTTTGGTTTACGCAAAATTGGGATTACTAACAACGCCTGGTATTTTTTGGTACTAAACAAATCTTTATCAACAATTTGGGAGTCATTTGTAGTATCAAAAATAGCTAACTTTTACCGCGTGAAGAAAATTAGCTCAAACTTATTGTAAAATTGTAGATTTGGTAAATATTTTAAGAAATAATCATATTATGGGTTGACATGAGCTGAACTACACAGTTTATATTATGGGTTAAGCCCTAATCCACTCTAAAATCTCTTTTCCGGCTTTTTGTCGAAGTCAAAAGAAGAAAAGTACCCTAAACGGGCAGTGGCAAGAATATTGCCACCTCAAAAGCTCGTTTTTGGGGTAAACGGGCAGTGGCAACTATATTGCCACCTAGATTTTTGAGAGTTTCTTCCAAACAAAAATTGTTTTGTACGTGAAATCATGTATATAATTATTTCCATAATCGTATGCGTTGACAACTCTTCTAGTTGTCTCGACCTTATAAAGGGTTAAGAATATACTGTAACAATGATTCATGCTATCACTTACCTGTGGATTCTCCGTAATCCGTACTGCTGCAGCACAGGTAAGATCGACACCGTCACCTGCTACTGGTGGCGTCGTGCCGTTGTTGCTGCTGCTGCTGCTGCCGTACCTGACGGTCCGATGTTGAGGTTGCTGCTGTTGAGGATGCGGTTGCTGCTGAGAATGTACTGAACAGGAAGAAGAGGATGACATCGCCGAGGAACCGTTCGAGGTGGTCGAAATGTTCGATGCGGACGAGAGCGATGTCGAGGTAGCTGCAGAACTTGGCACATTTTCCGCAGAGGTTGAACTGATGGCGCCCGTGGCCATTATGGTAGGTGCAACAGTAGCGAGAGTGGTGGCGGTTGGTCTATAGGAATGTATCGGTTGCGATTGATTTGGTTCACCCGTATTGAAGGTTATGTGTTGTGTTGCGCTTCCACCGCTTACGTTATAGCCTGGATCATCGTTATTGTGATAGCTACTATTGGTTCTACGATAAATACTATTACTATTAGTGGCGCTATGAGTTGGTTCCGCTTCCACGTCGTGGTTCTTGCTACTGCTGTTTGCTTCCAAAAAAGATTTAAGCGGTACTTTGCTGCTTAAAACATGTAAGGATAACGCGAGTTGCTGCTGGGGTGGAAGTAGACCGGTGCCGGTTGAGGAAGAAATGGTTGCCTTTTGTACAAGCCCGTTTTTGTTCGGGGGTAAGAGGTGAGATTTGCCATTTTGAGTTTCTGGATTGTTGTTGGAAGGGTTCGCGTTGGCGTGAGATAGTCGAACACTTCCGAAAGTATTCACAGATTGCTGATGATTGGCCGGTATTTGAGGTTCGGGTTGTCTGTATTTTCCGTTCGGTACTAATACTGGTAGTTGTTCTGAGGTTCCAATGAGGGTTTGCATTTCGTGAATGTCGGCATTACAATTAACGGAATGCATCTGCATTGGCGCATTAGCGCTGGCTGCGGCTTGATTCCGATGGGCTTTTTTGCAGTTTTTCCGATGTATTGCCAGAAGACAACAAAACAAAAGAAGACATATGATTGTAAACGCACCAATACCAATTTCGATCCACGGAAAGTATTCTTCTGCCTCGGGTTCAACTATGTCCACGACGTGATTTAACATTTTTACGTAAATCGGTATGCCCACTCCGGTGTTGCCAATTGCCATGATAGAAATGTTTATCTTATCATCCGTCGATACGTTCGGAAATGTAAAGTGATTTGCATCGATCGTGAGATTCGTCGAATGATTTACGTTGTCTTTGTCGATCCACTGAATCATATATCCCTGAAGGAGACCATTCCTATTCTCCGGTGGACCCCACGTTAGCGTGATACCATCTTTGCGCAGCAAATTGTGATTAGTAACGGGGCCGGGAACTGTAGAGATAAAAATGGAATCAATATGTGTCCGTGCATTTACGACAAATTAATATTTACCATCTTGCTTCGTCAGAAAGTCCAATACATCGCTGATAGGTTCCTTGGAATGGCAAGGCTTCAGGAAAGCTTTGTACGCCGTAAATGGCAGTAGACCTACCAGATTATAGTGCGTGGCGTCCTTCGGTCTGAAAAAAAAGCATGTCAGTAAGCATATAGCAGAAAATTTGGGCATTTGGGTGACTGTGTATTAGTTTTAGTAACGATCTGCTTTGTGTCATTTGAAGTGTTTAAGAACTCTGAGCAAAGAAGAAGTCTCTGTTTCAGTTGCGCTGTTTCTTCTTGAAACTCCACTTCTACACATATTTTGAAGATACAGATCATTTTTTATGAATACTGCACATGGCATTAAATTTTCTCACGAAATAGATAATAGATAAACTGAAACTGGTTTGACCTAATAAATTAATCGTTCAAATTACACAAACATTTCTGTGCATTCAAACAACTAGTTAGCCGATAGCGATAATTTAAGTTTTTAGAATATTTCTTTGACTTCCGTTTATCTATAGTAATGATACTCCATCATTTATTCTAAATATGTTTGCCATACGGACTCACATGTTCACACAGTTGATCCTGTTGGAGCCTCCGCGTATGAAAACGTCATGATTGACGTTCTTGTAGCACAACGTGAGACACTTGTTGACGAGGTCGGTCGCAATGAAGCGGCTCCACGTAAACTGGACACTACGGGCATCGACGTGGTTTGTTTGGAACCGGTTGACAGCATCGGGCCGACGAATGGATGAATCAATCTGTGGAAATACATTTACAAAATTTGTATAGTCCGTTTCCCTATAACCACATACAAACAGACGTAACAGCTTGAACGGTTTTCATGGAAATCTATCGCTCAGTCTACACTACCATCACCTGGTGGAAAAGTTGCACGAATCACTGTGTTGTGCAATATCGTCGACAGAAGGCGCTAGGGTGAAACGTCAAACGCATAGAAAAACGATGCGCGCGCCTCTGGTTGTGAAAGCCAAAACTATGAAAATTTAAAATGATCGTTAAAAGCGTGGTCGATGGAAATTTCGCAAGTGTTACGTCTGTTTGTCTGTGCTATAACTAAAGACACTTACCGTTTTCCATTGAATGTAATGCAAATCTTGCTGCAGGGGTTCCCCATCTGCCGTCACGGATCCCAGAATGCGCACGCTCAGGCTGCTAGTGTTCGGAATGAAAACGCCCGTCACATTACCGGGAACTTTGATTTCGGTGATCAGCACCTGACGGTATCTCGTTTCGTGTTTGTCGTGATGCCCTGCGACGCCCACGTTTGTTCCGGCCACTTCCAAATCCAGTTGGGTGCCGGTCAGTGATTCGAAAATTTGCTTCCGATCCCGTCCCACCATATCGAAGGCTCGGCGGCGGCGTTTGCGTCGTCGTTTTTTGCCCATCGATTCCTCTAGAACATTTTCGCGCGTTTGCCTCACGGTGATGTCAATTGCCGTCAGCAGGGGCTGCACTTCCTCGTGGGTTATGTAGTCGTCCAGGATCTGAGTGGTTCCATTAACGCGCTGTGCGTCAAACGGAAGAGTTTTGGTGTCGTTGTGCTTCAGCTGGATAGTGTAGGCAGTTGGCTCTACGCCGCCAAACCGAGGCCACCACATGAAAATTCCGTTGGAGAAAAATATGGACAAAACCGGAACTGCGAAAAGAAAAAAAAAGGGAAGTCGTTAAAATTGGTAGAATACGTGTAATCATTGAAATAGAGTATGTGTTGAAGGCTCAAGCACATCATTTTTGGAGGATTGAAAAGCTGTAACTGAAAAGTTGTAAATCAAAATAATGACCATACAAATGTGTTCCCTATAGTGTACTCCATTTTTATATTCAACTAATTAACATCAAAACTAACGTTTTTGCTGTGAAAATGTGTCCATGTATTTAATAGTTTCTAAAAAAAGAACTTTAACATTAAATTTTATGACGACGACGATGTTTTATCCGTTTTATCGAATTATTCGTCGCGAAGGCGATTTTCAAGAAATATCAGGTTCGTCTCTTTATGCTCATTTATGTCACTCAGTCCATCACCTGCAGAATGATGAATACGCTTGCGTCGAATCCGTCGAATCGGACAGTTTACTTATGGCTGAATGCATAACCTAAATTAGGTATTGTGGATTTACCGGCTACTTGTATTAAACCGGTCACTTAAGTAGCCGTTTCAAAGTAGCCGTTTCCATATTTAAGTCAACTTAATTGTCGAGAAATGAATGTTATTGAGTAGCTGATGGCAACGAGGAATCGCGCAATTACTGAAAATGCTGGCTCATTTTTAAGTTACGTTTTTTATAAAACGGTTATTTTGAAGGCCATACTGCAGAGACCGGTGGAATACAAGTAGCTGTTAAATCCACAATAACCTAATTGTTCATAAATGTGCTCTACATAATATTGACATGTCATTATTCAAATGCGATAAATAACATTATTTACATTAACATACAACATTAACAGGTTAATCATCATTAATTTTATCATATTGATTTATTCTACATTTGAAAGCCATTTCCGTATAGTCCGTGCCATATTATATACTGATTTATCGACCGTATTCTATTAATAACTTGATGATTTTGTGGCTATATGAAATTGGCTATAAGAAAATATGAAAAACTTGTGCGGCTAGACCAGTTCTGCTAGAAAGTCACGGAAAAACCCATATTTTTCGAATATTTAAGGTAAATGTCACGGACCACCTTTGAAAAATGCTAAATGATATTCACCGTGAATATCATTTGGCATTTTTCAAAGGAAGCCCGTGACATTTACGTTAAATATTCGAAAAATAGCGGTTTTTTCGTGACTTTCTAGCAGAACAGGTCTAGCTGCACAAGTCTTTCATATACCATATTCTCAGGTTCAGCCTCCAAAATGAACTGTAGGTGATTGAATTTAGATAAGGCGAAATGAATTTTTCAGCACTGCTAGGGATACTGCCCCACGGTACTATACGTTGGTTTGTTGTCTAGCTAAATATATAAAATAAGTGGACTACGTGTTCCTAATTATGGATACCATAAGATGCAGTGGTCCTACAGTGTTTCTTACTATGTACAAACAGTTTCTCTACGTTCTTAGTCGAGTGAAAATCGATATGTTTTGTAACGATTGGATTATAGAGGGGCTCAATAAACTTAACCTTCCCGTACCCAACGTCTATTTTGGATGATTTTCGAATCTTGAATCAGCTATGAAAAAGGCATTTCCCAATCGATTTTTTTGAAGTCAATGGCATTCGCTCCAGATTTGTCCAAATTGTCAAGGACCACAATACGGAACCGGTTCACCCATCTGTTCCGGAGTTATTCCAGATTCCGTTGGGGTCATGACCGACCGGAAAATGACACATAAATGCATTTTACTCTGCATCTATTGTTTTTTTTTTTGGAAATTTGCACATATTGTACGCCAGGAATATAGAAACTATATAACCACCGACGAACCGACGTGAAAGTGATGATTCAAAACAGCCCCCCCCCCCCCCCCCCCCCAAATTTAACGGTCGACCAGCAAAGCGAGCGAACGCTTCTGTCAAATAAGCGCAGACGCGAACCTCTTCCTATATCAATACACGGGGGTTTGGAGTCAAGCTATCAAAACAACGCGAACCGTTATACTGCCGTAATTCTGCAAAGTGACGTAAGCGACATTGAACGTTTTGGTCCATTTTTTGGTTGTTATGCACAAAACTCTTGCTTATCCTCTAAGTTTCTTTCCATAGATGATAGATTACGATTAGATCTTGCATTTTGATACAGCAGGCATACCACAGTGTTATTTTTACACCAGTTATTATATATAATATACCAAAAAATATCGACATTTTAAATGGCGCTTACGTCACTTTGCAGAATTACGGCAGTATAGAGGAGGCGGTAGTGTTCGGCTATTTTTCATCATGGCGTCGGGGACAAACAATTTGAATTTATTTGTTCTAGCTGTCACGTCGGTTCGTCGGTGATATAACTGCAAAGAACCATTGACATGAAATGACGCAATCAAGCAGTACCATAAACCGGATATGTCCCGGGTGCCCCCAGGGAAGTGGCCAAAGAGGACATTCTGGCAACATTGTCAGAATCAATCGTGCGGCACCTCGAACTTCATGATTTGTCGAAACATGAAGGAAAATAATCATTCCAGGCTCCTACGACCACTCGGTAACGGCCAGGCCATTTCCGGAATGTTCCGGGTGCCCCCAGAGATGTGACAAAAGTGGCCATTTCCACAACGTTGTCAAAATCAACCGTGCAACACTTCTAACTTCATGATTTTTTAAACATAAAAGAAAATAGTCCTTCTAGGCCTTTACAGCCCCTTGGGACCGGTATGGCCATACCCGGAAAGTTCCGGATGCCCTCAGGGAAGTGGTCATTTCTCAAACAATGTCACAACCAGCCGTGTGTCACCTCAAATTTCATGATTTGTCGAAATACGAAGGATAACAGTCCTTTTAGGCTCCCATGACCTCTTAGAGTGGTCCTGGCCACGTCCGAAATGTTTCGGATGCCCTCAGGAAAGTGACCAAAATGGCCATTTCCACAAAGTTGGTCAAATCAATCGTGCGACACCTCAAACTTCATGATTTGTCAATACGTGTAGGAAAATAGTCCTTTTAGGCTCTTATGACCCCTCAGGAACAGCCAGGCCATACCAGGAATGTTCCGGGTGCCCCCAGGGATGTAATAGAAGGTGCCATTTCCACAATGTTTACAAAATCACACGTGCACCTCTGAATTCATGATTTTTCGAATCGTAAAGGAAAATAGTCCTTCTAGGCCATTATGGCCCATAGGGATCGGTCTGGCCATACCCGGAATATTCCGGATGCCCCAGGGAAGTGGTCAAAATGGCTGTGTGGTATATGTCTGACAATAAGCATCTCTCAGTGTGTTTAGAGTCTTATCCCCCAATATGTCAACAGACAACTGATAACGCACGCACATTCCCCACCCAGGGTAACGCCCACGCTATCGAGTGATAGCTGCTGACGACATCACAGCAGACCACGACTCTTCCTCTTTCTTTGGTCAGCGTTCGACCACATCGGACGTTCAGTGTAGTCGCTGCGCTGGGCGATTCTCATTGAGAACCATCAGCTAAATTCCCACAATGGCCATTTCCACAACGTTGGTCAAATCAATTGTGTGACACCTCAAACTTCATGGTTTGTCAAATCACAAAAAAATAGTTCTTCCAGGATCTTCTGACCTCTCTAGAACGGCCTGGCCACGGTATGTTTCGGATGCTCCCAGGTAAGTGACCAAAGTTCTCATTCTCACAAAGTTGTCAAAATCAACCGTGCAACACCTTCAACCTCATTATTTGTTGAAACATAAAGGAGAATAGTCCTTCTAGGCTTTTCTGGACCCTTGGGATCGATCTGGCCACACCCGGAATGCTTCGGATGGCCCCAAGGATGGAGTCATTTCTCAAATATTGCCAAAATCAGCCGTGCGATACCTCAAACTTCATGATGCACCGAAGCATGAAGTATCACGGCGTGTGTATGGGAAAGGTTTATAACAAAAAAATGGGCATCGCCAAATTTTTCGCTATTTAAAAATAGAGGCTTCCAGCTTTTATCTGCACGGTCCCTCAAAAAAATCCACCGAGGGATCTCGAACAACTTTTTCAGAATACTGTTTTTCCCCATACAAAATAAACGGTTCAAAATTAATCCTTATTTCTACTTAACAAACATACCCAATTTTTGTATGAAAAAGTTCCCCCGATGGAATATTTCGATGTTGGGCTTGAATGAAAGCTAGTAGCGTCAACTTTCACGTAACGTAAAAATTAGCGATGCCTATTTTTTTGTAATAAATTTCTTCTACCAGACACACCGTGAGTATGACAGTCCTTCTAGGTTCCCACGGTAAGTTGTTACGTTTGTAAATTAGTTGTGACGTATGTAAAGTAGTTTTAAGAATTTTCCATGAATTGGAGAATGCAATTCTTGGAAAATTCTACGATTATTGCATGGAGTGTGTTACGTTTGTAAATTGTTGTGAACATTTTGTCAGTTTATTTTGTATGTTATACTTAGGTTTGTACATCTGTCCCTGAATTTTAATGTGCATTTGTAGTGCTCAGAACATTTTAGGAGTGGTCACTCCTGGGATGTTCTGGATACCCTCAGGAAAGTGGTCAAAATGGCCATTTCCACAACGTTGATCAAATCAATCGTGCGACACGACTTCATGATTTGTCGAAACATTTTGACTTCCTCGCTAGAAGAGTTTAACCCATGGCTCTTTTCAGCAACAAGATCAAGATTGATGTGCTCCTTGTGTTTATGCTACAAAAGAATAAAACAAAAGAGACGTTCGCTTGTGGCATTGCTGTAAAAATGCCAATCAACACAAATGTAGAGGGTGCGGCAGAAAAAAATACGAAAACTTCAAAAATCTGTCACCGGCCGAATTTGGTGTATTTATGACTATTTTTCATGACAGTGTATCAGTAAATGTCTATAGAAATTTAAAAAAATATATAAAAATATATATTTTTGATTATTAAGTAGTGATATTGTAAGCCGAGAAAGTGAGTATCCAAAAACTGCGCGCCCAATGGTCATGTTTCATATACTAGTTGAAACAGTTTATGGATTTGATGATATTATACTGCCGTATGCAGCATAGTTGTCCCATGTTAATAGGGATTCCTATAGAACATGGGACAACTATGCTGCACACGGCAGTATAGAGAAAATAAATAATTTAGAGTATGTGTGCCATCAGTAATTTCACGCTCCCATGCCAAGTAACAATCAGCATGCCTTGAAGATTAATTCATGTTTTATCCTGGTTTTATACGAGCATGTGAAAAAGCTAGTTGTTCTATACTAGTTTTATGTGATAGTTTTTTACTTTGCACCTTTGGCATTCCATGAAACTATCATATAACTTCTGCTACAAACATCGTCATTTAAAGACTTGCAAGTGGTCATGAATTGGTTTTATCACTAATTGTATGCCATTTCAGTAAAACTTGCATTTGCGGTTGTTGTCGGAGAGATTTCTTTTTGTAAATAAATAAACAAAACTGTGAGGCAACACTTAGAACCAACAAAAGATTTCGTGGCCGTAACATAGACCAAGAAATGCTGTGATAAGACCGTTAGTTCTATCTTAAGCTCAGTTATGACCAGCTTAGGAGGGTCAGCCCTATTGGAGAAATCATCAGGAACGCAGAGTTTTATCAGAAAAATATGTCGCCAAGCCGGGATAATTTATGTAAATACAGAAAAATCATTACTCAATTTTATGATTTCACGTACAGCACTTAATATCAAACTTAACTATTCAACACGTTTCCGTCATATTATTTTCAGAAAAATTACATAATGTTTTTGAAACTCCGGTTAAACATACGTTATTTGTCCGACAAACTTTTTGTTTTTTTTTTTTCTACACCGTGCTTTTTAAATGGGCGCTGGGTACCCGGGTACCCTGTCGGCCACATAAGGGTTAAAAAACCTTTTTCACGCCCAATTCCACCGAGCATATTAAATGCATTTAACTTCCTATTAGTGGAGCGGACCTGGTTGGATGGTTAGAACACGTGACTATCACGCCGAGGACCTGGGATCAAATCCCACTCCCGACAAACTCGCAAAGTGTGAGTTCTTCCTTCGGATGGGAAGTTAAGCGTGGGTCCCGTGATGAACTAGCTCAGGGCTAAAAATCTCGTTAATACAGATAAAAAAAAAACTTCCTATTAATGCACAGTTTGTGTGGCGCACTTATTGTTTGTCATTATCACAGTCACATTCACCACAAATTTCCCGTGGCATGTCTCCTAACACATATTAAATAGGACATCAAATCTCAATTCCAGATCGGTATCTTTTCAATTCATGGCTGGATAAACAACCAAGCATAATTTATTCTGACGATCGAACATTGATAGTGAAAAATAATTAAAACAAATATTTGACAAGTAATAAGGGAACCAATACCCTATTTTATAAGATGTGAAATTTAGCGACCCATTTATTCTGTGGTTTGATAATATTGATTGTCTTCAGCTTCAGGCGCTGTTTTGTAAATGTTATTGATAAAAAAAAACTTTGAATAACTTTTCAGAAAATTAGCCTGTAGGAGAACATATGAAACGTTGAAACATGGATTGGTTAACGTCAAGTCAAATACACAAAAATGAGGTTTGAAGAAGAAAAACATTTTCGCATTTTTCATTGCCGCATACTGTATATAGGACCGAAGTCCATCATCTCAGATTTTGAAAAGGCAATCGTCGACATCATGAAAGCCATATTTAAGGATGCTGAGTACTCTTTTGCTATTTCCATTTTACCTTAAATCTAGCAAGCTGAACTTCCGGGGTCTGGAAAGCTTTCGAACCCGAGCAGGAGAAAATAGCTGAATAATAACAAACTTAGGTATGGAAAACTGAATGCCTACAACCTGAACGAGCTACATATTAAGAAGCCCTGCATAAGAGGTAAAATACCTAAAATAATAACTGATGTGTATTCTGTGCATAACACGTGAATAATGACATCAGATATGGCAATCAATACCTAAATAATAATCTTCGATTTTTCCATAGAAATAGTGATTTTTCCATAATTGAGTAATACCGCAAGCAGTCCTCAACACCAAACAAATAACTCGTTGAGGTATTCTATCAATATCTACAAAATAGCAATTCGGCCTCTAAGAATTTGGCATTACATTACTTTTGGCCTTTCGTCGTAGTTACAATATTTACGTCTTTAAGGGGCGATTTCTTCACCCTGGCTTAAGCGTTAAACCAGGTTTAACTATATGGGTAAGCCTGGCTTACCAGTTAAGCCGAGGTGAAAAAATCGGCCCTAAGTGATTCGGCCTTCTGTGTTGATACAGGTGATATTGCTTGTGCATTTTTTCAATCTGGTTGAAAGTCGAGTCAAGTACAAGACACTGAAGACGACCTTACAGTTGAGGTCGAAATACGTATCTGTCAAAGGATGCAAATTCTTAGTGGAATTCAAAGGAACCGTACTTAACCCGATTTTCTTTTATTTAGCTTTATCTCATTACTTACCTCCTTGCGAAGTACACTGCACTCCTTTGGAAAGCTTCGACGGAATGACTTGCTTCTTGCCGGCTGGTCCAGTATTCTCCGCATCCGGGACATTGGTCACTGCACACGTTCGCAGATACACAGTGTAGTTCCGAAATGGAACCACCATTGGTCCGGTTATCTTCAGGCTGTTATTGGTCAGAAGCTGCGTCGGCGGCGAACTGTACCAACTGTAAGGACTACCCGAGGCGAGGTAGTACATGGCGTAGTCCGTGTTGACGTGCTGCAAGCCCCGCTCGAAGCGAACATACAAACTGGACGTATCGATTGGGAAACATTGGATGTTCTCCGGTCGACGCGATAAACGCCTGTATCGGTCTTTGTCCCTTATGGAAAGATACATCGACACGCTCGCTTCTCCGGCTTCATTTTTGGCGATGCACTGGTACAGACCCTCGTCGTCCGGATCAATGGTGTTAATCCGTAGAATTGGATAGTTGAAGTGTACGATGTAGCTATTCTTGATTTCCCGCCCATTTTTGAACCACGTGATTTTCGGAGGAGGATTCCCACTAGCGCTGCAATTAAACGACATGGAAGCAACTACCGATGTCGTATATGAGGTCATATTGTTGAGGAACATCGGTGGCACCAGCACCATTACGTTGTACAGTTGAAAATCGGTACCGAGAGAGCAGTTGTATATTCCTTCGTGCTTCTCAACAGACACGTTGGTGAAGAACAATTGATACGTAAAGTTCACTAGATTTATCGGTATTTTGCTTTGCCGTGGGGTAAACGTCCACCGGGGACGATTGTTCTCACCGGCACAGTTTAGTTTGAGAGTGGATCCCGTTCGGATGCTTATGTTTTGTGGCTGCATCCTTGGAAGCAATCGATCCGATACAGAACCAGAAGTGGATGGTGATTGTACTGCGACGACGTATCCATAGCTACGAAGCGTTTTCGCGGAAAAGTTATTCGTAGCATTGCATCGGTAACGGCCAGCATCCGACATGCGTATATCAGTCACCAGCAGGCTTCCGTTTTGCAACTGATAGAATCTGTAAAGACAGGTAATTTGACCTTATTAGACAACATGTACCCAACATTATTACACGGCTGCAACCCAATATTCGCTAGCTAAAGCTTTCCCATAATAAGTAATACACGTGTTAACATATAAATGAAACCTTTTACTCGCCTGTTCTCATGCGGCCCGGTTGCGTAGTTGTTGATGACTATTTGGGTTTTATTCACTATCCAGGTGATGTTCGCCGGCGGATGGCTATCGAACGGACAATGCAGTACTAATGGCTTCTGGGTACTGATCATAATGGTGTTGTTGTCGGAAATCAGTAAGTTGTTTCGTTCCAAATCTGTAACAAAAGACGTTTGTACATTAATATGTTTGCTTGGAAACTTTGGTTGATCAAAAGAAACATCTTCTGATTTGATTTTATCATCAAATTGATATAGGGGAACTTATATCGGCAGTTTCGTTCTCATCGTCCTGAAGTTTTTTTTTTTTTGAAACCTGTTAAACTCAAATTTAATCTCAAATATTACCTAATCAAGATGAATTTTACGACCAATTTTTAGAAATTTTTCAGAGTACATGACGCGACCGCTCCCGGGTTAATAAGGTAACAAAGAGAACAAAGCTGCCGATAATACCCAAAGTCACCCTCAGGGCCGGATTTAAGGACGGGGGGGGGGGGGGTCAGGGGGGGGGGCATTGCCCCACATTTCAGGGGCCCCCACAAAATGTTACTTCAAATGGAAACCGAAAAACAGTAGTGCTAGAAACATCTTGACTTAATTTATATCACAAGTACTTCGACTCTCAAGATGTGAAGAAGCAAATGTCTGCCTTTTAATACAATTTCAAACTTTTTCAGAAAGTTGTTAGGATTTTTAAGGTTTGAATTGATCACTCGTGTGATTTTTACACAAGTTATTAGATTTCATCAATGATTCCGCAAGAAATTCTATTTGGAGGTTTAGCTATAACGGTCCCAAAGATAGCGCTATAAATTTTAACTGAAATTTATCGAAAATGTCTCCTATAAAATCTATTTTTAAATTTCTTAAAGGACTTTCTTATGAACTTCGACTTGATCAATGGAATCTAATACTATGAACACTCGCGGATAAAGCGTTATTTACTAGATAAAATTTCTTTTACGATCGTCTTCAGACTAGATTTTCATATCTTGATCTCTGTTATGCTTAGTTTATAGTGGATGCCTTTTTTTTCTAGTTACGCTTATTAAGCTAGACTAAGGACAAGGTATTTGGAGTACATTGCTCAAAATTGCTAGAGCACCGTTTTTTAGAACCGTTGAACGGATTTTGATTAAAATGCATCACGCTGTTGACAACCACTGAACAATTAGCGTGATATTTTCATCCAAATCCGTTCAACGGTTCTCAAAAACGGTGCTCTAGCAATTTTGAGCAATGTACTCCAAATACCTTGTCCTTAAGGCGGATAAAAATTTAATTTTGACTTTTTGTCCCCCCCCCCCCTTCAAAATTTTTTGGCAGTATATTACATTTTGAGGGAGCAGTTAGAAAATATTTATCAAAATATCGGGTCCGGTCAAAAATTCTTTAACAAATCCGATGAGTTTTAAATATTGTTCAAATTAAATACTTTATTATTTTTATCCCCCCCCCCTCGACCAGCCAAACAGCGGTGGGACAAAAAGTGAAATAAGTATTTGTATCGGCCTAATTTCTTCAATAACAACCTAATTTTTGGAAGAATTTTCCATATTTTCTGGATTTTTCTACAATGGAAAAAAAATCTCTAAAAAAGAGGGCCTCCACAACACTGTGGCCCCGGGCCCCCACATTTGTAAATCCAGCCCTGGTCACCCTATTTATTTATTTATATATAACATTTTAGCCTGAATAATGGAGGCACTCCTAAACACTAGGGTAACTGTCGAATTTTGGACCCCTAGAGGACATTAGATTGAATTTAAGCTAAAATTAAACAGATTCTGAGAATGTTACACATAATGATGATGTTGGTATGACCCTAAAAGCCCCCACTGTCCGTCAAAAATACCCACAAGGTTATTTCTGGCTGAAAATTCGATGAAAATAACTGATTTTTGAAGCATCAGTTTTCACTGTTTTGGACACCCCAATGTATTTTGGACCCTCGTAAGTATATATTTTGGACACCCGGTGTTTAAACCCACTTGAAACTATTTTCGAAGAATCAACCACATAGATATGCTGGATCACTTCCTAATTACTTGATTGACAACGGCTGATTAGACGAATTTTGCGAATTTAGTGCGCTAGAATGAATAACGTTTTTGTTTACATTTGCAAGATTCCCCAGCACCACATTCTCTTCTCGGTAAACATACCGCGACACTCGCACGGGTGACGAGATTAATAAAAAATAATTTCACGGCAAATAATGATATTTCCAGTGAGGAAATGCTTGCTGCTCGTGCAGAACAATCTATTTTAGCAAATGATTCTAAAAACTTTCGTCATCTCATCATTAAATCTGTGAAAGTTGTGATAATACGTCCCAGGGGGTCCATAATATATGGGGGTAAAAATTATATTGGTTACCCTATAGATTGGAGAGTCAAACAGTTTCTGCTGAATACTCGTTTTCATTATGTGGGAATTTCTGAAAGCTATTTTGAATAAATAATTTTCTATGGAGTTCTTAGAGGATTGCAATAATATTTTTGTTTATTTTTTACTTGAAATTTTCTTTTTTACTAGACTTCTAACTGCACTTTACATAGAATCGAAACCTCTATACTAGACCCAAAGTTAGAAAAGAGTATGAAATCTTTTAGAAGCTGTGGATAACTGACACTGAGGAAGATTACAAGTGGTAGTCGAAATACGTGTATCTGTCAAAGGATAAGCAAAACAGGGCGGAATTAAAAGGTACAAATCTGATTACACTCATTTGAAGAATTTTAGAAGCAGTTTTCTAGACGTGTGTGGATAATTATTAAGACATTTTTGCTAAATAACTTAAAAAGTTACGTTTGGTTTGGATTGGAATCTACTTAATCTCTCTAAGAGTCGATTTTAACTCAGGAGCGGTCGCGCCGTATACTGAGTACACGTACCATGAAAAACGCACGCTTGTGGTACACAGCGTGAGCGCGGCGTCGTTGCAGGCAGTCAAAGGCGCGACTGCTCGAGGGTTAATCGCAGGGCATCGGTATGACTATCAGCTTATATACAACTTGTATAGAGTCTGAATTAGCCATTCGCCGAGTCCACGCGCCACCTCCCCTGTAGCTCCAAGACGATGTGGCTGTAGCCGATGAAACGACATTCCAGACAAACTCGTCATTACACATCCTCTGGATCTGATTGTCCGGAGTTGTGTCTTTCCCGCATGTGGCAAGTATGGGGCCACGCATTGTGCGAAAACGCGGGCACATGAACAAAACGTGTTCCGCTGTTCCCTTTAAACCAGCACAAATCGGACATTCGGGAGAACCCGCATGACCGAAACGGTGTAGCTTTCGGTACTTAGTGCCGTGTTCTGCTCGGCCGCCATAGTATGGACGACACAACACTCACCAGAAGCTTGCGCTTAGTGGCATACCCCGTAGAGCTATTAGACATAATCCGGCACAGTCTCACTACAGATATCTTTGGCAATAGTACCAGGCTCTGCCGCTTCCAAAACTCTGGGAAAACTTCCTCGGCCAGGCCTCTGGAATAGCTTTCAATGCGAGTTCGGGACTCCGTCCGAAGCTGGAATCTTACCTATGCTAAGGGTTTTTGCAATTCCCGTAGGTTCCTCAATCCTCATCGATGACCCTCTCCTCATCGCCAGCCCCAGTCCCCAGCTGCCATCATAAAAAAGGAGGCCAAGAACTAGGATCATGACGCGGAAAGAGCCCCCCCCCCCCCCAATCTCTGGAGACAGCCATTACACCTCGTGTCTTCGCCATCACGATCCTGTAGGCATCACCCTATGGATCCGCTTGAAACTCTGAAAGAAACCTGCAAAGCAGGGCTTTTTATTTACCCTTATCACGGTCTTGCTGATTCGATCGTTGGAGGCTCGTTAGATGGGCTGTCTCGCCGGTTGAATGTTCACTGGTTTGGACAAAACCCAACATAAAAGCACTGTCAATGTCAAAATCGATGTCAAAACGAGTTTGACGTCTGACCGCCGTCGCATCGCAGCTTCTGTATAAGAACGTTTGTGCAAGTATATGAGTGTTTCGTGACGTATTTCTCGGCACTTGCGTGTGTCTAGAGCATTTTCATCAGTTGTCAGTTGCCCCAACGAGCGATCACGATTCGCTAATCGGGGCGCAGTCGTGACCCAACCAGCGAATCCGGACTGTATACTTCTGTTCAGATAGCCAGGCTGCTATCAAAGCATTTGCTTCGGCCAACTCTAGGTCGAAGATAGTTATCGCTTGTCGAACTCAAATCGAGCAGCTGAATTTGGCAAATGCTGTTCACCTTGTATGGGTACCTGGCCATTCTTCCATTGCTGGAAATGAATTGCCTGATGAGTTAGCTCGCACTGGAGCATCACATGACTTCATTGGCCCTGAGCCAGCCTGGGCTGCCACTCAACACAGACAATACTGGAACAGTTGGGAGTCATGTCGTCAAACGAAATTGTATTGTACTCAGCTATCTCCAAGGATGGCGAAGTATCTTATAAATCTGTCAAAGCAGAATTGCAGCAATGACTGGCCACTAATGGCGACTCAGCTATCACATGGCGAATATTCAGCAAGCTAATTCATTTATATGTGATATCTGTGAATCCGATTATGGAACTTCGTATCATTTGATATCCCATGTAACATTTTAAGTTTTGTTCGGCTTCATAAGAGATTTTCATGACCAATTTTATAAAACTTGCAATAAAACTGATTTATACATCAAAACCTCTTGATAACCTTTTTAAGAGCATCTTCCGGCTAAGTGGACCACTCTCGGAGTGGATTTGCAAACCACATTAACCCTTTATAAGGCAGTGGCAACTATATTGCCACCTTTTGTTTGTATTTTTTTTCTGTTTTATTAGAATTTATTCCAAACTTTTTTTTTTTGGTTTACGTGAAATTGGGATTAGTAACAACGCCTGGAATTTTTTTTGGTACTAAACAAAGCTTTTACAACAATTTGGGAGGCATTTGTAGTCTCAAAAATGGCTAAATTTGACCGCGTGAAGAAAATTAGCTCAAACTTATTGTAAAATTATAGATTTGATAAATATTTTAAGAAATAATCAAATAATGGGTTAACATGAGCTGAACTACGCAGTTTATATTCTGGGTTAAGCCCTAATCCATTCTAAAATCTCTTTCTCGACTTTTTGTCGAAGTCAAAAGAAGAAAAGTACCCTAAACGGACAGTGGCAAGAATATTGCCACCAGCGCTGGTGGCCTAAACGGGCAGTGGCAATTATATTGCCACCTCAAAAGCTCGTTTTTGGGGTTAACGGGCAGTGGCAACTATATTGCCACCAGCGTTTTTGGGCTGAACGGGCAGTGGCAACTATATTGCCACCTAGATTTTTGAGAGTTTCTTTCAAACAAAAATTGTTTTGTACATGTAATCATGTATATAATCATTTCCATAATAGTATGCGTTGACAACTCTTCTAGTTTTCTCGGCCTTATAAAGGGTTTAGAGTAGCTATAAAACTGTTTTAAAACCTTGTTGAAAATAATCCATTCTCGAAAAGAGGTTATGATGATTGTTGATGTTTTTTTTCACCAAAAATTATGACAGCTCAAGATGCAGAGAAGCTTCTCCGATGGCACGTAAAGTTCAGGAAGATACATAATTCGTAAGTAGAAAGCGATCATTTCAAAGTGATATTTTAGTAGTTATTGTGTTGGTAGGCTTATGCGCATTCAATTTTACCGGGAATATTGGGGTTGCAGAAACATAAAATTAATGCGCTTCGAAAACAGTGAATATTATCATCTTGAAATGAAATTCATCAACCTGTTAATTTAGTAAAACTATCTCGAATCACAAGAAAGCTCAACTGAGAGAGTTTGTTTATGTGGGCATGTTATGGAAATGGTGGCAAACAATCAATTCACTGCTTATTTGAGCAAAATTAACTATTTTCAATTCACGTCAGCTAATTATTCAATATGGCGACGACCATAATTAGCGAAAATAAAACGAAAGCAATTTTACTTTTATGATGACCGCAATAAACCTAGCAGTGTCGTAGTTTCTGCTTTTTCACCAACAGATGTCGTTACTAATCGAGCGGATCGCCATCTGTTGAGAGTTTCAACAGTTTTATTGTGGTAATTATGAATGCCAGAAGGTTTACATATCGGAGAGTTTTGTTTACTCTTGAAATCTGGCTTTATAAATATCTTCAAGTATACTATAAAACATTTCATCAATGGTTTTCATAAAAGCAGTCATAAAACTGTGAGTTTTAATTATTGCTGGAATAAAACCTTAATAAAAATCGAAGAAAACCAGTCAGCAATGGAATTGTTACTTGGGATGTAACTGTCCAGTTTTTGCTCATCTGCGTTTCCGAGTATTCGGTAAACACTTATCATGGACGAAAACGGCTTTCCTGGGAAGCTGACTAGACCACAGAGAACAGACATCCAGGCTAGAACAAATTTCATTCGGAAAGTTGTGTAAGGATTTGAATCTTTACTTGAGTATGGTTGCAAACCAATACACGATGACAACACTAACGCCACCAAACACCATATTGCCACAGTCAGTGGTGAATTGAAACATTTCAAGTGGTGAATTAAATTAGTATGGCAAATTAACCGATTGCAGCGCCACGCCATAGCCGGGGCCCATATAGCCGAGGCGGTAAACGCACGGGTATTCAGCATGACCATGCTGAGGGTGACGGGTTCGCTTCCCGGTCGGTCCAGGATCTTTTCGTAAAGGAAATTTCCTTGACTTCCTTGGGCATAGAGTATCTTCGTGCCTGCCACACGATATACACATGCAAAATGGTCATTGGCAGAGGAAGCTCTCAGTTAAAAACTGTGGAAGTGCTCATTGAGCACTAAGCTGAGAAGCAGGCTTTGTCCCAGGGAGGACGTTACGCCAAGAAGAAGAAGAAGAGCGCCACGCTATTGCCACTTGTGTTGCCGATTTCAAATGGCCGTTAAATTCCTTACATAATTTTGGAACTGGACTTGGATGTCTGTTCTCTGTGACTAGACTGATTAAAGCAACGATGGACGGTGTGCAAAACTGCGTAAGGGTTTCGGGTGAACTATCTAGTTCATTCGAATCTCGCCGGGGACTGCGACAAGGTGATGGACTCTCATGCCTACTCTTCAACATCGCTCTGGAAGGTGTGATGCGACGAGCCGGGCTCAACAGCCGGGAAACGATTTTCACAAAATCCGGTCAATTTGTGTGCTTTCAGACGACATGGACATTATTGCCAGAACATTTGGAATGGTTTCAGAGCTGTACACCCGCCTGAAACGCGAAGCATCAAATGTCGGACTGGTGGTGAATACCTCAAAAACAAAGTACATGCTAGTAGGCGGAACCGAACACGACCGGATCCGTCTGGGTAGTAATGTTACGATAGACGGGGATACTTTCGAGGTGGTGGAGGAATTCGTCTACCTCGGATCCTTACTGACGGCTGACAACAAATTCGGAGGCGCATCATCAGCGGAAGTCGGGCCTACCACGGGCTCCAGAAGAAACTGCGGTCGAAAAAGATTCACCCACGCACCAAATGCACCATGTACAAGACGCTAATAAGACCGGTGGTCCTCTACGGACACGAGACATGGACCATGCTCGAGGAGGACCTGCAAGCACTCGGAGTTTTCGAGCGACGCGTGCTAAGGACGATCTTCGTCGGTGTGCAGGAGAACGGTGTGTGGCGGAGAAGGATGAACCACGAACTCGCTGCACTTTACGGCGAACCCAGCATCCAGAAGGTGGCCAAAGCCGGAAGGATACGGTGGGCAGGGCACGTTGCAAGAATGCCGGACAACAACCTTGCAAAGCTGGTGTTTGCTACTGATCCGGTTGGCACAAGAAGGCGTGGAGCGCAGAGAGCACGATGGGCGGACCAGGTGGAGCGTGACCTGGCGAGCAATGGAGAGCGGCAGCCACGAACCGAGTATTGTGGCGTACTATTGTTGATTATGTGTTGTCTTAAATGTGATGTTGAACAAATAAATGTATGTTATTAAGTGAAACTGACTTCAGAAACCTGAATCTTCAGGAAATTCTGCTGTTCTTAACCCGCTGTGGTACATAGTTATAGGCTCTCTTTCGTTTTATGCGTTATTACGTGCCCTTTTCAGGTCGCTGTTTGAACCCATTCTGGTACGCTTATGCGTTAGTACCCTCTTCCAGGGTATTTTTATCTATTCCCCTACCTGTCTCTATCCCCATCCTATCATATCCTTATTTCCTTCCTTTTTCCCTCAGGTAGTAAATGAAATATCGTTGGTGTTTTCGATTGTTTCACGAAACAGTTTCGTTGTGGCTTGTCAGTCTTGAGTCCCTGAAGAAGGACCCAAACGGACTGAAACGTCGGACAATATATTTTTTTTTTTATTTTGACGATGGCACAAATGTCCCAAATGGAGGATAACGTGCCTCTGGAGCCGGCCTTCTGATACCTGATAGCTTCAGAGTCACCTGTAAGAGCAATAGAGTTAATAAACTATAGAGGACGAATGTCGCTGCTGTTCCCTTTGTTTTCTTTCGCAAACATGCCGGGTATCTATCTGTCAAACTGCATACTTTTTCGCTTTGACACTTATATCCCTCCCTATCTCCGCCAGCAAGAGATGTTGCGGCAGCGACGCCAGCGACATTCGTCCTCTATAGTTTATTAACTCTATTGTAAGAGCCCTCACCTCAACACTCTTGCCAAAGATATCTCTTCCGTCAGACTTTTGTAGGCACCGCTCCTACGTACTTAATCTCAAGTATCATTTTACCTGTACGAGTTCGTTTAATACAACGCTCGTCGACTCCCAGATCCACAAGCTTGGCGTCGCTTCTCATCGCCTTCAAGACTTTCGAGTCCTTAGACTCTTTAGTCTTGATAACAAGCACGTCACCCTTCTCGCGCTGGATACCTCCCCTCCAATGTTTCTTAGGCCTGGTGTCCCTTCGCTCCTGAATGTCCTGCGGTTTCTTCTTCTCCGAAAAATCCGAATTTCTAAATATCCAGGAAAATTACCACGAGTTTTATGGACACCTCTATATCTTGCGTTGCACAGTGGCGGGCCTCCATACAAAAGTCGGACAAAACCTCAAATGTTAACCGAAATTGCTAAAATTCACAGGTTATGATGATTTTAGTTCCCTAAATCTATTTCTGATATGGAACTTTTCATATATTTTGTTTTTACTATATTAGGGTGGCTCAAAATTTTGAAATCTACTGATTATGGGAAGCATGTAAAAAATAATCGACAATAAGCTATCACGATGTGCTTTTTGAACGTAGATTTTGATTAACCTCTTAATTTGGGAATTATAAAATCACGTATTGGTATTGAAATAAACTATAATTGGTTATTTGTTGCTGTTAGGGTGGTCCAAAATTTTTAAAACTAAATAAATCAATAGAAAAAATCGTTTATCTACATTTTCTTTCAATGGATCAATTCAGATACACACCAATGTTGGCTGACAGACGCGGACTATTCTCAGAGACTGCCCATAGGCCACGTGACATTCTACGGTGGGTACACGGAGGTGTGTTGATTCAATCGTTATGGGGTCGGATAGTCTAATATAGTGAACTGTGGAAAATTTGAACTACTTTTTATCAATCTCATTTCAACAACTTCATGCTTTTCCGAGTTTGGATTGTAATGTGCATTGATATCTGCTATCACTTCTCAAAGCAACCAAAATAACCCTATCTGTAAAGAATTGGCAATTCATATTCGCAATATTGAAAGGAGTTGTTGATAAACGATCATCAGAGATCGGTAATCATATTGATGAACAGTAGAGTTCCAGCAAATATTTTTAAAATCTTTATCACTTTGTGTGTCGTTCAGTAGAAATGTGTTTTACTAAAACACATGCATAACATACATTAAAACTTCAAGTTAAAAAAAAAAAACAATTGAAACCCCTGATAATAAAGAGCGAAACGTGTTCGTTTCATTAAATTTAGATAAAAATATACAAAGATTGCCTTGATGATCGCGACATTTACGCAGAAAAAATATTTATCGTAGCGTTTTACGCGTAGCGTTTTTAGCGAATTCCTTTTATATTTTATAGGTGATTATTGCTTTGAACTGTAGCAATGTGCGTGTAGAGAAGAAACGCGTAAATGTTGATGAATTTGTGTCACTATATATTGAAACTTCGATGGAAGTTCGTGAAGAGATTGCTTCCAAGCTTGTTGAGCAATTATAATAATTAAGGTGAATCGAAGAAACGACCAGTTTAAGAAAATCAATGAGCAATGGTTTGTAGTTATTGTCACATGTTTTTCACGGTTATTTTTGTCTTTCTTTTTTTTTTTAAGGTTAAAAGAGTTAGTTGTATCTGGTGAAGCAACATGTAGGCAGTATCTAAGTAAACAAAGGCTTGTTCATACTTTGTCATCACTCCACTCCTCTCCAGCTCACTGTTTTTAACTGGAGCACCCACCTCTTGTGTTTTTCTGTAAAAAAAAATATTTAAAAAAAAATGTTAATGTGGCCATCACGTTATCACCACAACCCCTTCACCACCCCACCCCCCCCCCGCCCCCTATGAGCGCGTGACTTAGTGAAGGTATCCTGCAAGAATGAAAACTGCACTAAATTGTTAGTATTCCTGAAGTCAATTTAAACTATGTTAAGATAAAATTTAAACTTCAAACAAAATCACTTCCTCCACAACCATGCGGCTCCATTGTGACCTGATAGAAAAAAAAAAATTTCAAGCTTAGCGCAAAAACGCGCAAACAGTGACTTATACAGCCAAAAACTAGACAAAATTGCACGTCAGGTCCCGGATACGGCGTCGTTTTCTGATGTTTCCTAAACAAGTACTGGATCTTTTTACTACGAAGTTTTTCTCTAAAATTTCATAAAAGTCAATATGTTTGCATATTGTAAAAACATAATATATTTGTGATTGGATTCCAAACAATCCCTGAAATGTAATGGTTATTCATACACAAAAACACAAAAAATATTGTCACATTATTCAAATCTTCCTAACTTTTACAACGAACTCATGAAGAAAGCTCATAAAATAAAGACAATAAATACAAGTATAGTAGCACACAAAACTTCAACTTTGAAAAAATCTACAAGACTCAATATTCGACCAAATGACTTGAAAATTTGGGGTTTTCTTAGTTGAAGTATCTATAATGGAAGAAAAATATTAGAAAAATAAAAAATTGAAGTCGATTTTTGAGGTTTTGTCCGGCTGCCGGCCACTGTGCGTTGTAGTGGACCAATTACATTTTTTTAGTATGAATGAAAAGCTGAATATAATATCTTTCGATCATTTGGATGCGGTTTTTGCGTCACATTGATAAAAGTCGTGTTATTGGCATTAATAGACCATCTTCACAATCTTGCTATTTTTTTTAATGTAGAGTTATGGTTTCACTTTGATAAGACAAATAGGTACATTTGGGGATGTTAAGGGATTCATCTTAAATGGGGTGTTAAGGGATTCATCTTAGCATTCAACTTCACCTCCGTTTAACCCTCCTAAGATGTTAGATTTTTTGCACCCTGATGACGTAGTGCACGTTCAGCGTAGTAGGATGGGGAATTACTGATTCCAAATTTGCTTGAAATATATATGATGCGTAATACTTACATGCTATAGTCACCACACTTTCAGTCGAAAGAATCGATCCACTTCCGTGCCGCGTCAAGTTTGCCCTGCAGCGATAGACTCCGGCCGAGATGTTACTCATTTGACGATTGTACGGTATCTTGAGTGTCCCATTTGGAAACAGGCGAAACCCCTTGTGCGTTTGCTTGTGATTTTGGTTCTGGAACGCCGTACTGAAAAATTCTAACCCATTCCGATACCACACGTACTCGATCAGCTCATCGCGCCCGTAAGCCGACCGCCGATACCGACTTGACTGCTCATCCTCGTCATATTCTTCGTCCTCTTCCTCGTCCAGATCGTTGCCATGGCCATTGGGGTCGATATTTTCATGCGCCAGATTATGGAGGTCGAGCGAGTCTTCGTAGAATCCCTGCCGTTCGAGGTTCGGTGGATTCAGGATGTCCACCTCTTCGTTGACATTGGTCTCGTACTCGATATCGTCCATGTCCTGGTCCGCGTCCATATCCGAGTCGGCGCCCCAATCGTTGGGGTCGATATCGGCTTCGGCGTGGCATGGCAGGTAGACGGGAGTGTTTTTGGTCGCCGTTATAATTACGTGTGACGGCGGGGACACCGTGAGCCGAAGTCGGTCTGGGCCAGCTTCGTTAACGAAGGCAGAGACTGAAAGGAAAAGAAAAACAATACCTATTAGAGATTTGTTCAACTAAATAGTAATTTATGCAAAAAGTTGCAAAATGAAATGTGTACTTCAAAGTAACCTCTGTCGTTGTAATAATACCGATAATCATCATCATCGATAACCAGTTAGAGTTCAATTTCTTTCCTGAAACAGTAAAGCTGCGCAGAAAGAAATACCCCACCGGCGAAGAGTGCATTGTACTAAGCCACGGACATATGCTCGCGGTGTGTATGATTGATTTGTTCAATAAATCACCCAGGTGAATGGTATTGACATATTGGCTTTGACTCAGCCCCCCGAAGGTTACTCTCTTCTACCGTGCTGCTGCTGCTGCTGCTGCTGCTGCCTTCGATCATGCAACACCGGCAAAACGGCACCTAGATCGAGAGCACCCACGCACGCATGCATTCATCTGGGTGAACGAGAGCTGTGTCCTCTCGTATTGCACAGCAGCTCTCCTCCTGACACCATCCATCGCATCCTCTGTGCTCAACCAGTAGCTTAGAGCAGGGCAGAACAATAATAATAATAATAATAGCAAGCTCTCTGGGTAATCCACGTAACTGATTGAATCGCAATTTTCTCTAATCTTATATAAAACCTAATAAGTTAAAAAAGCCTTAAGCCGTTCATAAAGTCCAAATGAAATTTTTATCATCTTTATCCAGAAATTTTTCCAAGAATACCACCAGGACTTTCTTCAGGGATATCTCCTAATTCATCCAGGAATTCATCAAGCGATTCCTTCAGAAATTCCTCCAAGGTGTCCTCCAAAAATTCTTCCAGGAATTGTTCCACAAATTCATCCCGGAATTCTACCAGCAATTCCTATAGGGGTTCTTCCAGGTATCCTCACAGTGATTCCTCTTGAAGTTCCTCAAGGGATTCCTTTTGGAATTCCTCCAGGAATTGTCCAAGGGATCCCACCACGATTTTTTTTCAGGGATGGCTTTAGAGATTCCTCCAGGATTCAATCGGAAATCCCAGGAATTTCTCTATGAAATCCTGCAGGGGTGCATCCCGTAATTCCGCGAAAAAATCCGACAGGAATTCCACCAGGAATTCTTTCTAGGATTCCTCCAGCTGTTCCTCAGGGGATTCCTCTAGGAATTCCTCCAGGGATTTTTCCAGAGAATACCTCTCAAAATCCTTCAGAAATTCTGCCAAGAAATTCCATTAGTCATTCCTCAAGGAATTCCTTCAGCAAGTACTCCTGGAACTTTTTCAGGAATTTCTCCAGGAATACTTTCAGGATATATTCCAGAAATTTCTTCAGGAATACTTCCAGGATATATTCCAGAAAATCCTCTAGCAAGTACTCCAGGAATTCCCTTTGGAAGTACTCCAGAAATTCCTCCAGTAATTCCTCTAGGAATGCCTCCAGAAATTCCTCCAGGAATTTTACTACGAACTCCTTCACGAATTATTACAGGAATTCTTATAGGAATTGTTCCGGGAAATACTCCAGAAATTCCTACAGGAACTGTTCCAGGAATAACTGCAGAAATGCCAACAGGAAATGATGTAGGAATTACAACAGGAATTCCTCCAGAAATTCCTCAAAGAATTGTTCCTGGAGATCCTCCAAGAATAACTCTAGGAAATCCTACAGGAATTCCTCCAGAAATTGTTCCGGGAAATACTCCAGAAATTCCTCCCGGAAATATTTCAGGAGTTCCTCCAGAAAATAATTCATGAATTCTTACAAGAAACACTACAGGAAATCCTCCAGGAATTTCTCTTGAAATTCCGGCTGAAAAAAATAACTTCAAGAATTCCTCCATAAATTTCTACAGAAATTTTTTGAAGAGTTCTTCCAGGAATTTCTTCAAGAATTTCTTGCAGAAATTTCTAGAGGAAATTCTGGAGTAACTCCTGAAGTAGGGTATCGGGATGCTTCGGTGGCATAGTCCCCTCGTTAGGCCTACCACAACGTAAACCAAAAACTCAATCAAACACGCATAACTGGAGATCGGAAAAGCTCTGCGACAAACAACTGTAACATGTCGTTTCAATTTTAGCACTTAAGAGCACTAACATGGAATGAAAATGTCACTTTGTTTAGCTTTTGTAGACGCCATGATTCTTCGGCTTAGTGGGTAGTCTATACACATGATCATAAATGGCATGATTCTGGGACATTTTGAATTGACTTTTCTATTTTACAAATTAAATGTGGGCCGACTATTGAGGACATTTTTTCACTATGTACCCAAATCTTAGCTTATTAGTAAAGTAACGTCAAAAACATCGATAAAGTGACGTTAACAACATTGCTTGCGTATGAACCAGAAAGAACGATCAGGAAGAAAAAAATTATTTGTGGTAAGTGTAAAAATATAACACAATAATTGGGTTGCGTTGTTTTCGTTACTAAATAAAGAAATAACTGTATTTTAAGTGATTTATTTATAGTTTTGTGAAAATGTGTATGTAATGTGTATGAAAAATGTAATTTGAAAGTCAGATTGGTGAACAAACAATGACAATACTTCAGCAGAAATATTGAAAAAAATGAGAGAATAAGTAGTTCCGGTGTCTGGAAAGCAATAGGCCAACGTTGTATCCACTAATATGCCAATTGTTGTACCGTAGACCAACGTTGCATATCATCGCATCGAATCTTTTCAATGTAATTAAGTAAGTTCTTGAATATTTACGTTAGTTTACCTTCAAGTGGTGTAACATGCATTGTCAAGAGTGCGTGATAGGGTCAACATCAGTGCTGAAAAATTCATTTCGTCAACCACCAATTCAACCACCTAGAGCTCATTTTAGAAGCCGAACCCAAAAATACATTATATTAAAAACTTGTGCGGCTAGTCCAGTTCTACAAGAAAGTCACGGAAAAAACCGACATTTTTCGAATATTCAAAGCAAATGTCACGGACTACCTTCGAAAAATGTCAATTGATATTCACCATGAATATCATTGAAATTTTTTGAAAATAGTTCGTGACATTTACCTTAAATATGCGAAAAAGAGCGGGTTGTCCGTGACTTTCTTGTAGAATTTGTCTTGCCGCATAAGTTTTTCATATACCATATTCTCAGCTTCAGCTTCTAAAATGAGCTAGGTGGTTGAATTGGTGATTGACGAAATGAATTTTTCAGCACTGGTCAACATATAATTTCTTATGCTTATTAATTCACGAGTTATGGTCAAAATTGTCAAAGCGGCTTGCATATTAGGCCAAGGTGTAGTACATATACCCTACTTTCTGAAAGAATTCATTTCATTTTAAAGAATTTCAGACAGTTACAGAAGGAATAGCGTTCATATAATTGTGTAGTTAAATGAATGTATATTTTTATAAAAATAACGGATAATTCTCAAAACATGCTGCAAATTTGTTAGCAGATATTGGCATCTACAACCTTCCCAGATTGATTTTCCTACTCAAACTTGATCATTTGATGGGTGACGATTTATTAAATGTAGTTAAGATCTTGTTTGAAAGGTTACATGATTTTTTATCATGAATCTATTCTATTGGCAAAATTTTGTGCCTATTACTCACATCACTATAGGTTCAGAAACATCCAGTTTCACTTGGTGGTGCTTCAAATTTGAAAGACAAACATATATGTGGCGTTACCACTGACTGTGGTTGGGTACGTGCAACGGAGTAGTCGGAATGATTGGTTCGACGAGGAGTACAGAGTACGGCAGTTTTCAAAGAAGAATACAGCACGGGTGGTAATGCTGCAACATGGGACCCGACAGAATGTGAAGCGATACAGACAGAAGCGAAAGCAACAGGCACGCATCTTTCGGCATAAAAACCGTCGTCTGGAAGAAGTGGAGTGCGAGGGAATGGAATTGCTGTGTCGTTCTCAAGATGCACGTACGATCTATCAGAAGATCAGCGCATCCCTCAAGGGCTTCGTGCCGTAAGTCGAATTGTACATGGATAAGGAAGGGATAGTCTTTCCGATCCACAACATAGGTGACAAGTTAGTATGTGAGTATAGGGTGTCAGTACCAATTATGGTACTGCCTATTTTGTACAAAAATAACGAAACGACCAACGAATGTCATCAATATGTTAAAATACAGCTTAGTTTCCATACTTTACAGGAAAAATATAGAAACGGAGCCAAAGCTACTTTTAGTATTTATTACAGCGTGTGCCAATGATAGGAACCCTGTAACAGTCATGGTTACATTTTTTTTAAATCGGTTCCTTTTCGCACTATTTGCACGCATTCCTTATGGGATTAGCCATAACTGGTACACTAAGGAGAAAAAGAGTGCAAAGAAGCCTAAATTTTAAGGAAAATGATTTATATCTATCATAATATGAACAAAAAGAAAAGTTTAAATGAGTGCAACCATCTTTTGTGAACGTGATATGTTGTTCACAATTTTTTTCTTGTTGATTTACATTGTTAAAGGGTGAAAATTAACTATGACGAATAATTTGTACTATAGCCATAATTGGAACTCTTGCCCTATTTTCGAATGATCAACATTTTGAATGAAGCCTACAAAGTGCTATCCAAGATTTTATCAAGTCAGGTGACCGTCAGAGTTGCAGTCGGTCACTGTCAATGGTAACCAAATCGCTGATTTTGATAGGCCGACTGCGATCCAAGTTAGCGTGTGCTCTATTGAGTCACCGTCTTTTCTTGTTCCATCAGAACTGCACAGATCGAAAAAAGAGTGTAAAATTCTGTGACATTATGATGCACATAATTTTAGCGTGGGATATCACAGAAGTTTACATGACATATCATGTAAAGTTCATGAAAAATCATGTAAACTTCCATTATATATCATGTAATTAGCATGACTCTGAGTGTTTGCATGACATATAACACAAATTTACATGATATATCATGTAAACCATCATAACACTAAATTTACATGACTAAAATGAAGTTTACATGACGTGTAAATCTCATTATTTTTATCTGTCTGGATTGACTGTGATGGTGTATATCACTGATAGGCCATCTTTAAAATTCGTTTAAAAATCCAAATGAAGATTTACCAAGATGATATTTTAATATGTGGTACAAAATAACAAGTTTTGCATGTTGATCACAAAAAAATTTTTGTTTTGGCGAAAACCACTAAAATATCACAACAGTTGCAATGGTTGTGATCTAGAGTGCGGGTCAATATCAGGTCGTTACATGTCATTGTCATATTGATATTGAACGGTCTGGAGTGATAGTGACGATGGTGCAATATCAGTAGTCACCTGACAAGACTGATATTGCGCAACTCTGGTGACCGTACGGCAAATCCTACAGAAATGCCGTGAATACCAGGTAACCCCTGCTATTGACTTCAAGTTCATCAAGTAGTATACGATAGTATGGACCGCACAGAGCTATGGAAAATAATGGATGAAAACTGCTTTCCCAGGAAGCTGACCAGGCTGATAAAAGCAACAATGGACAGTGTACAAAAATGCGTAATGAATTCGAATGAGCTGTGTAGTTCATTCGAACCTCTTTGGGGACTACGAGGTGATAAAGTTTCCTGTGTACTATTCGTCATCGCAATAAAAGGTGTAATGTGACGAACCGGACTCAACAGGCGGACGATCATAACGAACTCCGGCCAATTTGTCTGTTTTTCGGATGACATGGATATTATTGCTAGAACATTTGAAACGGAGTCAGAACTGTACACCCCCCTGAAACGTGAACCAACAAAAGTCGGGCAGATGCTGAATGCGTCTAAAAAGGAAATACGACGGCGTATCATCAGCTATCATCAGTGGAACTCGGGCCTACTACGGACTCCAACAGATTCACCCCCACACCAAATGCATCATGTACGAAACGCTAATAGAACGGTGGCAGAGTTGCACTCTGTCACTGTCAATGGCAAGCAAATAGCTGATTTTGATAGGCCAGCTACGATCCAAGTCAGCGTGCACTCCGCTCTGTTGAGTCACCGTTACTTTCCTTGTTCCATCAGAACTAGACTGACTGTGATGGTGTGTGGATATCACTGATAGGCCATCTTTGAAATTCATTTAAAAATCCAAATGAAGACTTATATACCAAGATGATATTTTAATATACATATGTGGTACAAAATAACAAGTTTTGCACGTTGGTCATGAAAAAGTTTGAGTTTTGACGTAAACAACTAAAATATCAGATCAGTTGCCATGATTGTGATCTAGAGTGCAGGTCAATATCAAGTCATTTCCTGTCACTGTCGTCTTGAAATTGAACGGCCTGGAGTGATAGTGACGATGGTGCAATATCAGTAGTCACCCGACAAGACCAGAGATGCTCTCTGTCACTATCAATGGTAGGCAAACTGCGATCCAAGTCAGCGTGTGCTCTGTTGAGGCACCGCGTCACCGTCACTTTTCTTCTCCCATCACAACTGGACTGATTGAGATGGTGGGTAGATATCACTGATAGACCATCTTTAAAATTCGTTTTAAAATCAAAATAAACACTTAACCCTTAAAAGATATGGACAACTTTTTTGCATAGTTATACTTATAGCGTTTGACACAGTGGGTGAATTTTCAAAACCAAAATGTTTTTGTCAAGGGGATTAGTAACTGTTGTGCTATCATATGCATATATGGAGATTATGTTATGCTAGAACATTTTGGAGATATAGCTGCAAATGTAGTGTACACCACTTGTTATTCGCTCGATTTCGGGTAATATTTCTATGCAAATGTGATATATGTTAGTGAAAATTGCCCAAAACTCCTTGTTTGGGTTGTAGCTGTTAGATAGAAATGAGTTATATCCTTTTACAGCTGTAACATAGATCTCCAGGTTATCAAAAACGCCCAGAAGTTTTGAACTCTGTCTACTGAATACAAATAGTTATGTTTACTTTTCAAATCACTTGAATTTGAAGAATTACATTCAAATATACATTTTAGAACATGAAATGATGGTAGTTATGATCTGGTGATTTAAAAAAGCTCTGAAGTTGTGATTGTAAGGCCTTTACCTGTAATAGAGCATCAAACTAATGTATGCATGTCAGAACTGATTTCATTAGATCCATACATGTAAATCAGAGTATGAAAGACTAACTGCACATCAATGGCGATACCTTAGGCTATCCAAATCATTCTGGAGTTAAGGCCTTCATATCTACACCCGTAATAACACATCGGTTGCATTTCAAACTTAGTATAGTGCGTTTTGGTAGTTTTAGAAGATCAGTTGAATCATATGATAAGGTACACCGGGGCAAGTTGAAACGGGTGGGGCAAGATGAAACGCGAAGTTTTGAAATAGATTTCAATACAATTTGGAAATTTATCCTTCGTTAAAAGTTTGTTGGAATCGAAAACTAAGTGTTATGGCAATCAAATTGTTTATCATCATTAGAAAACATCATGTTAACCCGCTGTTTCATCTTGCCCCACCTGTTTCAACTTGCCCCGGTGTACCTTACTTGTATACACATCATAGAGGCATCCTGGATCATCCGAACTATTCTGAAGTTGAGAAATATGGTTTGAATTTGAAATGGTGTACCAACAGAAGTGCACAAACATAAGATTTTGCTCATTTGATTTATACACATAGTGCAAGCCATGGGAGGGAAGTTTCCAGATCATCAGGGATAACTGAGGTCACCTTTCAGTATTATGTGGTTAAGGCCTTCAGATCTATACTCGTAACAAAGCACCACTGTGTCAAAAGCTATAAGTATAACTATGCAAAAAAGTTGTCCACATCCTTTAAGGGTTAAGTTGATGAAATTTAAGTTTCGTATGATGGTCACAAAACATTTTGAGTTTTGGCTAAAATCGCAAAAATATAAGTTCAGTTGCTATGATAGTGCTCTGGAATGTGGGTCAGTATCAAGTCGTTGCCGGTCACTATCGTTTTGATATTGATCGGCCTACAGTGAGTGACGATGGTGCAAAATCAGTAGTCAACTGACATGACTGATATTTGGCAGCTCTGAACAAGACTGATATTGCGCAACTCTGACCTCTGACGCTCGAGGGAGACCTGCAAGCACTCGGAGTTTTCGAGAAACGCGGGCGAAGGACGATCTTCGGCGGTGTGCAAGAGAACGGTGTGTGGCGGAGAAGGATGAACTACAAAATAGTTGCAATGCACTCTAAGGTGAACGCTGCATCCAGATGATACGGTGAGCAGGGCATTTTGCAAGAATGCCGGATAACAACCCTGCAAAGTTGGTGTTCGCGACTGATCCGGTTGGTACAAGAATGCGTGGAGCGCAGAGAGTACCATGGGCGAACTAAGTGGAGCGTGATCTGGCGAGCGTTGGGCGTGATTGGCGTTGGAAAGCTGCATACCGAGTATGATGGCTTCCAATTGTTTACTCAGTAATATCGTGAATTTGATATTGAACTAAATAAATGAATATGAAAAAATGTATAATTTATATTATTATATTATATTATTTATTTTCCTTTAATTTTACAGCCTTTCAGGGAAAATTAAATCCACAAGAAATACTAAAAGACAATATTCCAGGCCAAGATTGGACCACGCTCTCTGCCTCTCTTTCTCAGACAACTCGAACGTCGTGTACGAGATAATTCCACATCTCACCGGTGTTGTACCTACCTCAACAAAATCATTTGTATGATAAATATATCATTCCCTTCTTACAGTCGTTGTCCTGTCCGTCCGCTTCCCGCCGCATGTGCTTACACCGGTGCGGCTCTGTGAGCAAATGCAGTCATGTTTGTATACAAAAACCCCGCCACATTTGCCCCTCGGTGGCGGCGGTGTTACCGGCATTATATTGTCGTGATCATACAGCCTGGGTTCGGTTCTCCCTCTTATAGGCACTAGGTACCTACCTATAAGGTTGACCAGTTTGCGTTCCCATTGGGCGATGCAACTGCAGCACGGTGTTTTGTTAATCGATTTTAATAAAGTGTATAAACAAATACATTTCTTCGATCGCGAACGAGGCCAGGCTCGAACAAATACGGCTGGGCCGGCTACGCAGAAGTTGTTGATGAATAATGGCCCCCCTACTACTGTGTGAAACTGTGTTAGAACACCTAATGAGCCACGACAGGAGTTCCAAGCAATGGTAGAGCCTTAGATCGCCAGTCGGAGTAGATCGAGTAGATGCATATTTTGACTCCTACGATAAGCAGGAAATTGTGAAATCACATGCCAACAACGCAATATTTTGTTGCAGTTTTCTGACATAAAATTGGTTTCCATGTGGCATGAGCAGAGCCGAACACATTTCCGTTAACACCTATGTGCCTGAGCCTCATTTTGCACCCTATTTCAAAACTTCAAAAATCTGATTCTCAGCCGTTTCTGTAACCGGGATCATGGTTCCGGATTTATAGCCGGGGGTACTGGGGTAACCTCCTTATCAGATAGAGGTGCAACCTATTATTTGCCTTCGAAAACTAACTTGCGGCATATCAAACTTCATGATTTTGCACAACAAGAGTATTGGACCATGTTTCTTGAGATTTTAGACACAATGGTCACTTCTCCGGATGTTCCGGACCCAGGTGCCCCCAGGGAAGTGGCCACTTTCTGACCGGTTCTGAAACCTAGCTTGCGACATATTAAACTTCATGATTTTGCAAAACAAGAGTATTGGGCCATGTCTCTTGAGATTTTGGATACACTGGCCACTTCTCCGGATGTTCCGGAAACCTGGAGCCCCAAGGAAGTGACCACTTTTTGACCGGTTCTGAAGCCTAGCTTGAGAAATATCAAACTTCATGATTTTGCAAAACAAGAGTATTGGGGCCATGTTTATAGAGATTTTGGATGTACTGGCTACTTCTCCGGATGTCAGAACGTGGCCACATCCCTAGGGGCACCAGTTTTCCGGAACATCCGGAGAAGTGATCACTGTATCCGAAATTTCTGGGAACATGATCCAATACTCTTGTTTTGCAAAATCATAAAATTTGATAGGTCGCAAGCTAGGTTTCAGAACGGGTCAGAAAGTGGCCACTTCACTGGGAGCACCAGGTTTCCGGAACATCCGGAGAAGTGGCCAGTATAACCGAAATTTCTGGAAACATGGTCCAATACTCTTGTTTTGCAAAATTATGAATTTTGATATGTCGAAGCTAGGTTTCAGAACCGATCACCAAGTGGCCACTTCCCTGGGGGCACTAGGTTTCCGGAACATCCGGAGAAGTGGCCAGTGTATCCAAAATATCAAGAGACATGGCCCAATACTCTTGTTTTGCAAAATCTAAAAGTTTGATATGTCGCAAGCTAGGTTTCAGAACCGGTCAGTAAATGGACACTTCCCTGGGGGCACCTGGGTCCAGGACATCCGAAGAAGTGGTCAGTGTACCCGAAATCTCTAGAAACATGGTCCAATACTCTTGTTTTGCAAAATCATGAAGTTGGATATGTCGCAGGCTAGGTTTCAGAACTGGGCAGAAAGTGGCCACTTTCCTGGGGGCACTAGGTTTCCGGAACATCCGGAGAAGTGGCCAGTACATCCAAAATTTTTGGAAACATGGTCCAATACTCTTGTTTTGCAAAATCATAAAGTTTGATATGTCGCAAGCTAGGGGCGGGACAGTACCTAATACCGATGCTAATACCGCCTAATAAATATTAGTTTCCTAATCTTCATGGTTCACCGAATCATTTTTTGTGTAGTATGTCATGATTTTCTATACAACAACCAACTGTCACCAATACAAAAGATGGAGATACGGTTCGTCGAAGGTTTTTCTTTAGTTTGTTCAATTATAAACCCTAATTTGTTTTGCTTATGTATTTTAGCAGTGAAAATAACGTGAGTTTCACTGCACTGGATGGCTCTCGAAAGCCCATATCGCTGGACGTAGGAAAATCAAAAAGGTAGCTCCATCAAATGTGATTCGATGCACTTCAATTGCAAGTGCTAAGCAGGAGCTGGTGAGCATAGCATGAGCATGAGCATAGATGACCGTACTATTCGTAGTTGCTACTCCGTGATTGACCAGAACAATCGAAGTTGCACAAGGAACCAACAGACGGAGCTTGGGAGTAGCTTACCGTCCTCAATGTGCATCTTCGAGAATTCCAAACTTTATTAGGTCAATAACGGCGCCGGCCACGTCCTTACGGTCATCGAGGAAGGAAAGGAATGTTATTATGACGTGCGTTGCTTACTAAAGACCGAGATCACCTCTGCGTCTCCACGTCTGTCATGGGAAGGACTTTTTGTTAGTGGGGAGGGGAAAGGGCGCATGATATGAGTTCACTTTGGTAAGTGGACTGATTCATGCAACCCTATTAATATCAAACCACTTATTTTCATTTGGACTAAAACAAAACACATGCCGACATCGAAGATGACGAACCATTCAGATAGTTTTCGAAGTGCGAAAATTAACGAAAGAGAAAATAAAGTGATTTGAACCAACGTGGTTTTGGAACTTGGGCCGACACTTGACGTGACGAACATTTCAATGTCTGTTGACTAAAATCGCAAAAAATGTTGTTTGTTGCATTTATCGTATCATAAATCGCCCCGTACGAAGATGAGCAGTCAAATAGACAACGACGACGACGACCGAATGAAAACGCGGCCCGTACACTTTGCCTCCAAAAACTCACTAAATCGCCCCGTACGAAGATGAGCAGTCAAATAGACGACGACGACGACCGAATGAAAACGCGGCCCGTACACTTTGCCTCCAAAAACTCACTAAATCGCACCGTACGAAGATGAGCAGTCAAATAGACGACGACGACGACCTGCAAGTGCTAAGCAGGAGCTGGTTGCGAAAAACCGTTGTCTTCAAATGCGTGTATCCAATACCTAAATATAAAAGAAAAACTAAATAAGCTGTCTGCGTTTCTGTTCATATTTCCCTTGATATTTACAGAATGTGAAAATTGGAATTAACAGAACTGGGAATTTTTCTACTCCAATGCCGTTTTAGGCTTTGGTGCACTGATAGTTTAAGTTTGTAGGGCCTAGCTAATTGAATACTGAACTAGATATTGGCCATATTGATCTGGAGATAGACTCTCGGTAATATTTTAGCTGGCGAATTATCGGTGTGCTATTGATGATTGTAGATGCAAGCTTTTAGGACGTAGATGTAAATACGAGATACCACAGTTTGGAGGTCCACCAGCGATATTTGCGGAATCGTTGCTCCGGGACTGAAAAGTACGATAGAATAGCGATATGCAACCGATTTCATACAACCTGAAACGAATGAAAATACGCATTTTGTTGCTGACATTTCAAATCGACCCAGTTCAAAAAGCATGGCATACTTCGTTCAAAAATGGATTTTAACTGGTATTAATATTTCTAATACTGCTTAATACCGCTAATGAATATTAGAGCTGTCCCGCCCCTAGGTCGCAAGCTAGGTTTTAGAACCGGTCAGCAAGTGGCCACTTCCCTGGGGGCACCTGGGTCCGTAACATCCGGAGAAGTAGCCAGTGTATATGAAATCTCTAGAAACATGGTCCAATACTCTTGTTTTGCAAAATCATGAAGTTTGATATGCCGCAAGCTAGTTTTCGAATGCAAATAATACAGGGGATGGCCAAAATGTTTGGGATAGGCAATTTTTTTTCTCTCACAAAAAAGTTCAACATGCTGTAACTTTTCATACAGTGCATCAAAAAATCTCAAATTTTGACTGTTTGTCAACCTATTGTATGTGCATCATTGGTACAAATTTGGGCTCGATTGATTAATATTTCGCAAAGTTAGAACCGTTCGAGTAAAACACTATTTTTTTGACAACTCATTTTTGAGCTGTCATATCTCGGAAACCAGTGAACCGAATTGAATGATATTTTGAACGTACACTAACAATATGTAAATGCTTCACAAACTATTAAAACATAGATACTTTTTAAACGTTGAAAAAAGTTATCATGGATTGACACTTTTTGGATTTTTCTCAAAAAAATGTTTTTTTTTACATCAATGTCAATAAATTTTAGTGTTGATATCCAAAGATTTTCCACTTCTGTTCTCAAATTACCTCGAATCAGATATATTAGAGCCCATTTAGATTGAAGGAAGAACACATTTAATAATTTTTGTGGGGTATTGTAAATTTGACTTATTTTCCGCTATATGGGTAAAAATTTCAACCCGGTATAAATTAATTCGCCGTGAGAAAATATTACATTTTATAACTTCGTATTAAGTATCAATATATTGTTGATAAACGCTAACAAATTTATTCAATTCGGTTCACTGGTTTTCGAGATATGACAGTTCAAAAACTAGTTGTCAAAAAAATAATGTTTTACCCGAACGGTTCTAACTTTGCGAAAAATTAATCAATCGAGCCCAAATTTGTACCAATGATGCACATATAGTAGGTTGACAAACAGTCAAAATTTGAGATTTTTTGATGCACTCTATGAAAAGTTACAGCATGTTGAATTTTTTTGTGGGAGAAAAAAAGTTGCCTATCCCAAAAATTTTGGCCATACCCTGTAGGTTGCACCTCTCTCTGATAAGGAGGTTACCCCAGTACCCCAGGCCATACATCCGGAACAATGGAAAAATCCGGAACCATGAAACCGGTTACATAAACTCGAAGGATTTTGTGATCAACTGTCAAAATTTCATTAACTGTCGTTGAGAAACGGCTGAGAATCAGATTTTTGAACTTTTGAAATTGGGTGAAAAATGAGGCTCAGGCACATAGGTGTCGGTCAATCAATGTTTGAACTATTGGTGATGTTGGAGGTCTACAATTGATCAAAGATAGAAACGACCATCTGCCCAAGTGATCGTAGTGAATTGCTGTGTATAATGTCGCCTTATGAGAATATATTGTATGTGTAGGACTCCAAGGGCACAGGTAAATCCGAATCTAAAGGATTCAACGAACCATTCAATACCTAATGACCGTATCATCTTGGATCAAATCAATGAATTCCAAGAATTTCTCTACCTGATGTTCATTGATTACGAAAAAGTCAGAAAGAGCTTTCGACCGTCTCAATCACGAAAACATGAATTTCAAATAACTCAACGTACATATGTACAGATGGGTAAATTATTGGTTAAATTGGGAAAAAATCCACAGCTCAGGTGAGATTTGAACTCACGACCCTTACGCTAGACAAGTGCTTTACCAACTAAGCTACCGAGCCAATTAATGACCCGGCAACCTAGTTGTCATAAGGTTCAATTCTAATCTCATCGATCTATATCATCTTCCCCTAAACCGCAAATATAACCATCTCTGTTGTACATATGTACGAAGAGCGAAAGCGATTTGTTTATTGTTTGAAACTGTTGGCCTATCGTACAGGCAACGCTTCCTCAACCACTTGTAGAGGAAGAACAATGCTACCTGGAAGGCGATCAAACGCGTCGTTCGTATTCTGTTTGATACGACGGATAACTACGTAGAGGTAGATGCTCGAAAACGACTCACTCAAAGTGCAAATTTTCGGTAATATCAATCCGTGTGGTCAATTATGAATTTCAAATAACTCAACGTACATATGTACAGCGTAAGGGTCGTGAGTTCAAATCTCACCTGAGCTGTGGATTTTTTCCCAATTTAACCAATACCCGAGCAGAAGAAAATAACAAGTGAATAACATATCAAGGTATTTATCTTAAATACTACCATACCTTGATATGCCCTTCATTAGGTGGTAATAAGAGGCAAAATAACAAAAACGAATACCAAAATTTTGTATAAATAACACCTAGAAAATAACAAGTCTTGTTATTTCAATAATAAATACATACCTAAAATTTCAATTGCTGTTTTTGTTATTCCAAAGTTATTGAATAACAAACTCATAACATTTCTTGTTACTAAATGTTTCATATGTTCGATGTCTTCATGATGTAACAGCAAATCTTGTTCTTCGGTTATTTTCACTGCAAAACTAGCAAATACTACATCAATACCAAACTCTGCTCAAATACCTCCAACTGTTATTGTGATGTTCTCATAACATTTCGTACAATAACGCTGCAATAACAATTTTAGGTATTAGAGCACATGTTGCTCTTCGCATGGTATTTGTAAGGTATGCCCTTTTGCTCGGGTAATTTACCCATCTGTACATATGTACGTTGAGTTATTAGAAATTCATAATTGACCACACGGATTGGTATTACCGAAAATTTGCACTTTGAGTGACACGAAAACATGCTGGAAGCTTTCAGGCGCAAGGATGTCCCTGAGAAAATCATCGGCCTCATTGAAGCACAGTATAGGGCATTTTCGTGCAGAGTGCTGCACAACGGTGTCTTGTCCAATCCCTTTCGGGTCGTTGCTGGAGTGGGGTAAGGATGTATCCTATCACCGCTACTGTTTCTCATCGTAATCGACGACATCCTGGTAGGTGCGATTGATCGTAAACCAAATCGTGAGTGAGCGCATTACCATGGAGCATCTAAATGACTTTCAACTGATTGGCGACGTTGCTCTCCTAGCTCACCGGCGCTTTGATATGCAGTGTAAGCCGATGATCTTGCCGATCGCACCTCGACAGCAAGTCTTACTATTAATGTTAACTAGACCAAATCGTTGGATGTTAACACGGTCAACCCTTCCAGATTTACGGTAGCTAGGCAAGTAGTCGAGAATGTTGCAAGCTACTATTATCTTGGTAGCCAAATGGAGGCCGATGGTGGCACCAAGATCGACATAGGTGCATGGATCAAGAAGTCGAGGACTGCTTCTGCGAGTTCAAGAAATGTATGGAAAAACAGTCAGATTAGTCAACACACCATGATCCGAATTTTCAACACAAACGTGAAATCTGTACTGCAGCCTGCAGTACGCCAGTGAAACCTAGGATGAATCAATGGTGAACATTCAACGGCTGCAAGTCTTCATCAATAGATGTCTGTGGTATATAATTCATGCATGGAGGCTCCACAAGTGGATCTCCAATGTCGATATCATCAAAAGACGATATCAACAAAAATTCGAAGCGAAAGTGAAAGTGGTTCGGCCACACTCTACGTAGGGGTGAAAATAATCTGCAAGCAAGCGTTAGATTGAAATCCACAAGAAATAAAGGCATTCGACAGAAATTTGACCTGGCCACAGGTCAAGGCGATGACTGGCAATCACCCAGGATAGAAATCTTTCAATTCGGCCCTCTGCACCACCATGGGTGCTTATACTTCAATTAGGGTCACGGTGCCAATAGTACTTCCACACTCCCAAATTTATCCTATTCGAGAACAAAGCGATTGCGAGATTTATGGATTCCGTTCTATTTTTCTTACGAACTACCTTCTAACAAAAAATAAATAAAAACAATAAACAAAATCAACACAATTTTATTCTTTTTTTTGTAAAATGAAATTGGGAGCATCCGGCTGATGCTGAACAGATATAACAGTCTCCCTATGTGGATCATATGTGACAGAAATGTTCACGTTTGTTTCGTTACGTGTAATGCCGCAACTCATCTATACTAGGAACCATAAGTTTTATTACCCGTTCTACCAGAAATGGAACACGAGAGCAACCTTAAAATGTAAATTATTAATTTGCCACAAAAGGAAGCAACAAAAATATAAAGATCAAGGTCGTTGATTCGCTTCCCACTGGTGCTGAGCGATGCCTAAAAATGCATTCCATCTATATGCATAATGTGCAGAACTGCAGCTGCACTCCATTTTACCATGCCATGTCAGAGCTAGCGCTTTGCGAAAGCGTTTTCTTTTCGTTAAAGAATGTAATCAAATTGCGAAAGACTTCAAGTTGAAAGCTGCAGTCTTTGGAGGCTTCTCTTGGACTGGAAAACTTGTGCACGACAATGCCTTGTATCTAGTTGCAAATGTAGTCGCAGATGTAATAGGAGTTAGTGTGGTATCCTAAAGCATCGACAAAATAATTTGAGTAATTACCCTATTATGCATGCTACTTCGTTGCACTTGCTATGGTAGTCCACAGTTTGCACTCCATGGTGTCACGAAAAAGTCCCACGCGAAATACCGTACCAGTAGTGCAGTGGCATAGAGCGGTCATCGATGGGCGGGCACTCAACTTCAACTCCCTCCTACCCTGTGGAATTGAATTTGAGGCAAACAACACTCAGCACTAAAATTGCTTTTATCGTTTTTTGATTAATCGATCAAATGGCAAAATTCCGCCAATTATTGCGGCCACATCTTCCTCTGTACGACGATGAAGCGCACACGGTAGGATGCGTACAAACGTCGAAACGGAAATCAGCTTAAATAAACAAAAAATGTTTCGGTTGTAGGTATTCGGTATCGATTACCGTTAAATGTTACACGTGTTTCGTTACGATGATATGCGATTATCGAAAGTCAATGTACTACACTGCCTGTCATAAATTGAGCCCATGCATAACGAGTAAATCAATCGTCAGTTCTGCATCAGCATATGTAAGTTGAAATATATCTCGAAATATTGATTGCACTGTGGTGCATAATTGATCGGACAAACCATGATTTGCATACAAAATGGCCAAGTTTGAGATGCTGTAACTATGGTTTGCTTTGATGGATGGATTTGTAGTTCCATGTCAAAAATTACCTACTTAAATAAAACGAACAGAACCAAAACAATCCCGAGACAATACAACGATATCGCAGTTTTTATCGCATGTGCTCGAGAATTATTACCAAGATTGTAGTTTATTAGGTACAAAACAACCCACAAAAATAGTGTAATTATTATAGTTAAGTTAAGTGTTATTATCAGTGCCCAATACTAGATTACACAAAGTGGTAAGCAACAAGAACTATTTAATACCGTGGATAGGTAATTACATTACGCTGCTATCATACAGGTTACATCTCCATTCGTGGCTGTGCTAGTGGCCTGTTGGTCGGATTGGTAAATCATACGCCACAATCGGTGAGGAATCTCTAAATGATATCAAACAAATTATATTACATTCCCCTGTAACCACTATTGCAGTGCGAATCAGCATAATTCACCTTCGGTGCGAAGCTAGGAAAACGTATCAGTATAAGTGCTATCCGGTAAGCAAATCAAACCCACTCCCATTTAAATGCTAAAGTGTTATTTTTCACTATTAGAAACTATTTGTGTGCATAACTAGGCCGACGAACCGTTAGAATCGTAAACAGAAACCTAGTAAAGGGACTAAACGTAAGTCAAAACCATGATGTTATATATAAACCAAACTTATATCTATAGCTACACCAAATGATAATCAGAGGTCTACATAACAGTATATACGTAGCACTTAATATTAAGTATGAACTCAGTTTGAATTTATCATAAACACTTTGCATTCGCCTCCAGGAAATTATATTCTCCAATACTGAATTGCTTGAGTTTTATTTGCCTTCGACCGGAGAATAACATTTTAGAAACCGTTCCCGTTGAAACTGAGTTTCAACAGTATTGGTGAAGCATGAAGCCGTTTTATTTTGTACAAAATAATACGTAAATTAAACAAAAATGGCCATTTACCTGTTTCAATGATATTTGTTGTGTTAGAGATGCATGGCTGCATTTTATATTGTTCATTCACACACTTCTCACTTTTAACCTTTTGGAGCCGAATTTTTTCGCCGCTGTCGACGCAACCTCGCTCGTGTCGAACACGTTTGTTATGCTCGGTTTCATCGCCGGGGTCATATATGACCCCTCCGGCTCCAAAGGGTTAAAACATGCTTGTATCCCTATGGTCCACTGCACGAATTTATGCTGGCCTGCTTACTCTCACGCGAAATTTGACGTTTGAGCGGTGTCGGCACCGCTCAAACGTCAAATTTCGCGTGAGAGTAAGCAGGCCAGCATAAATTCGTGCAGTGGACCATTGTGGTAAATGTTGTCCAAAATTTACGATTTATGATAATTGGGTTGTTTAGTGAATGAAATATTCATATTTTCTATAGCCTAATCGAAAGAGCTCATTTTTCTGAGTATACCGTGATTTTATTGGATTTCAATACCTTTGTTTTGATGGTTAAATTAACAAAACAGTTTTAATTTTCGTGGATAGAATGACAGTTCAATCGATAAAATGACAGTTCGACACAAACAAAAAAAAAAATTCCCCATACAAACTTTAAATGCATTTTTAAAATAGTTCCCGGACTCCAAAAATTATGAAATTTTTGATTTCGACTAATTTTTGGGTGGAAAATTCGATTATAAAATAATCCGGATACCCTAAAGAACCGAATTATTTTTAATATAACGGTCATTTTCAAGGAAAACAGCCCAAGTTGAGCTAACTTGCTATTTCTTACCATATCATCGCTAAAATTGTATTGTTTAAACCTTAGTATATCAATTTGGTTCAATACATGGGATACAAACTCAAAATTTAACCTTATGGACTCTTTTTAGATACCGTAGAATTGAAAAAAAAAATTGAATATTTTTCTTGCATGCCGGAGTAAACGGGTTTCAGAAAACGGAAGTGTACTCCTAGGCTTATAAAAACAAATAGAAAATATCGTTATTCTAATCCGTATGCTTCATTTAATCAGTATTATGTGGCCCTTCAATACATGTATTCATGAATCACAGATGTGAAATAAAATTATATTTTCTTAATTTGTATTTTGTATGAGAACATATTGGACACGATGTAGTTACTTTTTAGTTTCAGATAATGAAATTTTCACTTTTCGATAAACAGTTTGACGTAAGCATTTTTTTGCATCCGGCTTCTTTCATAGCACACACCGATCTTCAACTTATACGAAATTTATTTTGGTCAGAAACTCCCAGCAGTGGTGTAAGAACTTTTTATGCATGAATTGCACAAAATATCATTGTGATCGACTCCTCGATAGAATGTACCGTGAATTCCACCAGAAATTCTGTTTTAGAACTACTACTACCAAACGTCAACGCTCGGCGCTGGAGTGAAGTTACTTTGTAGCCAACAAGGTGTCATAGTATGTAAGTAGGTGCCGTAATCCGGGGTCAAATTGATCACTTTAAAACAACTTTTGCGGATAACATCAATGCCAATTTATATATTGCCAAAAGAATTTTTGTAAAACCAGTACCCTGTGGATCTCCATGGAACCATGTGACAGAATTTTGTTCAACAAATTTAAACTTAATGTTAAATAACTCCAAATATCAAACAATTGGAAATGTCACTTTGGGGCGAAATTGATCAGTACATAATTAAGTATCGGTTGGATAGGATAACTTCCCAACCAAGGCTCCACAAAAATGTTAAAACAGAGAATTTACGGGAAGTCCTATTAGCAATGGATTGTTTACACACTAAGAATAAATCACCGAATTCGGTGAAATTTCACCGAAATCTCAACAGCAGAATTTTCGGTGAACTGTTCGGTGATTTTTTGATTCACCGAACATATTGTAAAGAATAAAAATGCTCATTTGTCAAATTCACCGAACATTTCGGTGATTCGTTTTACAGGTTTTCAGTGAATTTGTACTTTATTTACGGAGGTTTCACAGCACTTTCGGTGATTTTTTTTACAAATTTTCGGCGATTTTCCAATTGGAATATTTGTGATTCACGGAACTGTTGCGTAAATTTTACTGCTTCCTCAAATGAAAAACCAAAATAAAATAAGTTTTTTTTTTAATTTGAAATACTATTATTTTTATTCATTACGCTGGTCAGTGAGAGGGCAACATGCAAATTAACGGGACGAAAGTGGCTGTTGTCTTATATGATCGTTCATGGGATGTTGCTCTTCCCAACGCGATGACGGATCCGGGAACTGCAATTCAACAGAATAACTACAAAAATATATTATTGATGAGAAATTAGTACTTACTGAGAATACCAGCAACCAGCATCTCGCACTTCTGTTGAAAATCGTAAAATCTTCATTTTTGTTGTTCTGCTGTTCTATCTTTAGTTTACCGATGACTTTGTTACTCTCACGCAAAAAAATAAAAAACCTAATAATTTTTGACAGCTCGCACTTGGTAATATGGCCGACTACTGGTTTCACAGAAGTTCGGTAAAAATCGCAGCGTACGGTGAAAATGTTAATGTTCCCCGAACCTTAATGTAAAAATTTCACAGAATTTGGTAATTTGTTTGCATTTACCGAATTTTCTGTGAAGTTGTGACAGTTGAATTGGAAAACATCAAATTTCACAGAAAGATCTGTGAAAACATATTTTACAGTTTTGATTCGGTGAATTCTTTCACAGAATTCTGCGATTCATTCTTAGTGTGTAGTAGCGATGCTTTCAGCTAAATGAGAAATACATTGCAAATTCCTTGAAAAAATAAGGCAAAACTAACTTTTTTCTAAAAATTTAAAAGTCTACACTCATCTCCAGACAGCTACGAACCAGATGACGTAAAAAGTTTAAGATCATTACGACGCTTAAGAGTTCCTAGTATAGAATTACAATCTAGTACCCGAATGATCAATTTCACCCCGCTGATCAATTTGACCCCGGTTTACGGTACCTAGTTGACATGGTATGTAAATACTCTTATCGGTGTAGGGATACTTACCAAATCGTTGGTAGTAGGATGGATAGTTACCACTCATCGACAGCAGCGGCGTATGCAGGTAATAATGGAAGGTGCGCTAGTCGCGTTGCGGCTAACAAATACAGAATCTTATATTTCTTCTCTTCTGGCCATAGTTGCTACTAGCAATGGCGAGGGCAGTAACCTAATTTGTTTCAACGTAAAACCATTACTCGTTAAAATGAGACGAAATACCAAAGAAATGGCGTGCGTGCCAGCTGAAATGGACTTACGACACATAAGCAATCAGCAGAGAAGGACAAACAATTCTAAAACATATGCTGTATTTGATCAGTGTTAGTTGGTTAGCTTTCAGTAGTGCCGATTATTAAGGAACATACACTACCCGTCATAAGTACGGACACACAAAAAGTTTTGCAACAATATTGCATCACACTGACTCACCTCAATATCTCTAAAACCAGAACACCTACAAAAATGCCGCCTTCAGAAAAGTTGTTGCTTTTGGTCTTCTGAATAACTTACCTTACCTGAGCATCTTTGTAAGTCCTCAGGTTTTGGAGATATCGAGGTGGGTCAGGGTGATGCAATATTGTTGCAATACTTTTTGTGAGTCCGTACTTATGACGGGTAGTGTACGAGGCTGTTGTTTTCTTTAACTGAATGCCGAACGGCAGCGCCATTCCGAAGATAAGAGTAGATTCCTGGACTAAACCGAGCAGCTTCAGGAGTACCAGGATCTGATGGACATCAAGATCTCGCTGAACAAGCTGCTGACATCCTAGGAAGTCCGTATTAACGACACGTTTGTGATCCAGACCGTGAGATCGCGATACGATGGAAGAACTGTACCGCGCTCCAGGACACACGGAAGTTCTACGAGAAGCTGAACCGCTCGCGCAGAGGCTTTGTGCCACAAGCCGACATGTGTCGAGATAATCACGGGAATATTCTCACGAGCGAGTGTGAGGTGGTCGAGAGGTGGCGGCAGCATTACGATGAGCACCTCAATGGCGACGTTGCAAGTACCGAAGGTGTCGTGGTAACAGATCTAGGAGTATGTGCACAGGACGAAAGACTTCCGGCCCCTGACCTACAAGAGATTGAAGAGGAGGTTGGCCGGTTGAAAAACAACAAAGCCGCTGGAGCAGATCAACTACCAAGCGAGCTTCTAAAATACGGTGGAGAAGCACTGGTGAGAGCACTACACTGGGTCATTACCAAGATTTGGGAGGAGGAAGTATTACCGGAGGAATGGATGGAAGGTATCGTGTGTCCCATCTACAAAAAGGGCGACAAGTTGGATTGCGGGAACTACCGCGCGATCACACTACTGAGCGCTGCCTACAAGATACTCTCTCAAATTTTATGCCGCCGTCTATCACCGATTGCAAGAGAGTTCGTGGGGCAATATCAGGCTAGATTTATGGGTGAACGTGCTACAACGGACCAGATGTTCGCCTTCCGCCAGGTGTTGCAGAAATGCCGCGAATACAACGTGCCCACACCTTACTTGTTCATCGATTTCAAATCGGCGTATGATACAATCAATCGAGAACAGCTATGACAAATTATGCACGAATACGGATTCCCGGATAAACTGATACGGTTGATCAAGGCGACGATGGATCGAGTGATGTGCGTAGTTCGAGTATCAGGGACACTCTCGAGTCCCTTCGAATCTCACAGAGGGCTACGGCAAGGTGATGGTCTTTCGTGCTTGCTGTTCAATACTGCTTTGGAGAGTGTAATAAGAAGAGCGGGGATAAACACGAGTGGGACGATTTTCACGAAGTCCGTTCAGCTGCTTGGTTTCGCCGATGATATTGATATTATTGCTCGTAAATTTGAGACGATGGCGGAAACGAACATCCGACTAAAGAGTGAAGCCAGGCGAATCGGATTAGTCATTAGTGTGTCGAAGACAAAGTATATGATGGCAAAGGGCTCCAGGGAGGAATCACCGCGCCCGCCACCCCGAATTCATATCGACGGTGATGAAATCGAGGCGGTTTGGAGAATTCGTGTACTTGGGCTCACTGGTGACCGCCGACAACGACACCAGCAGAGAAATTCAGAGGCGCATTGTGGCAGGAAATCGTTCTTACTTTGGACTCCGCAGAACTCTACGATCGAATAAAGTTCGCCGTAACACGAAGTTAACCATCTACAAAACGCTGATTAGACCGGTCGTCCTCTATGGGCACAAAACATGGACCCTACGTGCAGATGACCAACGCGCCCTTGGAGTTTTCGAACGGAACTTGGAGAAGGCGGGACTTGGAGAAGGCGAATGGACCACGAGCTGCATCAGCTGCTGAGAGAACCATCCATCGTCCATACCACGAAAATCGGGAGGCTACGGTGGGCGGGTCACGTCATCAGGATGTCGGATAGCAACCCGACTAAAATGGTTCTCGAGAGTCATCCGACCAGTACAAGAAGACGTGGAGCACAGCGAGCTAGGTGGGTCGACCAAGTGGAGGACGATCTGCGGACCCTACGCAGAGTGCGGAACTGGAGACAAACAGCCATGGACCGAGTGCAGGGTTGTTACGAGAAGCGTGGAAAAAAATCCGCGCCAAATCCGCGCGAGACAAATTTGAAGCCGCGCCAAATCCGCGCGTGAAATTGAATTCGCGCCAAATCCGCGAGAGTGCGAAAGTTAAGTTTCATTACGGACATATTAAACATAGAATTTGAATAGTCTACAATAGTGTATGAAGAAAAGGCACTTTGAACTTGAATGGACTATTTGAGAGCTGGGTGGGAGCTGAACTGTTGATTCGTAAATTAACGTAGCTCATCTTAAATGTTCTAAGCTTTCTACAGTTCGAAGACGTTTTGCCACAACTCTATGTCATGTTTTTTTCAGCAATATTCCTTCAAGAATTTTTAGTAAAATCGCGAGTAAAATCTACAGAGCGCTTTTGGAGAAATCGGTCAGAACCCGTCGTTCAGGAAAATATACCACAAGATTTGTGAAAAAATTGTGTGGATTTCTAGCAAACAAAAAAATCATAGAGGTGTCTCTAACGAATCCTTGAAAAACCTGAATGAAACGGAAAGAATTTTTGAAGTTTTTGTTTGCAGAACCTGATTTTTCGAAGAATTTTTAAAATAATAAGCTTGAATTTGAGTAGGATATTGTGAGGGTGATTCTTAGAAATTGACTGGGATTTTTTTTTTAGTGATGTCTGGAGAATCCCAGTAAGACATTCTAGAAAGAAACTTAAATTTTAGATAAGTATTCTCCAGGCAGAATACTTTAGAGCCCGTCCATGAACTATGTAGACTCTTAGGGGACGGAGGGTGGTCTGGTCAAAATCTAAGCTTCATCCTAATTTCGAAAATTTTGAATGGACAAAGTCTATGAGGGTATTTCTGAAATGGCCGAAATTGAGTCTACGTAGTTTGTGGACTGCGTTTTAAGAAAATACTGAAGAAATGCCAAGAGGAACACATGAGGAGTTGCTTGTACAAAGAGAAAATACCTTCCTCCGCAGTTATACTATTAATAATCCCTACAGCATCCAGGGAAGGAAACTCTGGGGAAATTCCTGAAGGACAATGTAGCATTTTTTTAAGAGTTTATTGATGGTTTAAAATTTCTTCAGGATTTTTTTTTTGATAATTCCAGGTATTTCTTCCGTTATTTATCCATGAATTCCTTCAAAAATTCAACAGAATTATTCTCCAAAGTTTTCACTATTAATTCTCACAGGAATTTATATGCATTTTTTTGAATTTCCTTCATGGTGCCTCGACAGTTTTTCTAAAATGATCTAAGGATTTCTACTAGAAATGGCTCAACAATTTCAACGTTAAATCTATTCTAGTGGCTTCTAATGGACGGATTACTCCAGCCATGAATTCCTGAATCATTTTTTTTTATTTGAGAAACTTGTATTAAAAAGATCAATCGTACCATATCCATGTGCGTAACTACAGCGCATTTGTCCTCTCAGTTCCAATGCCATGTGCGCTTGTTATACACTACAGCCAGTGTGCACGACTTTGGAACTAAAATTATTATAGTTTTGTTAGAAACTCTTTCGAGAATTTTCTGTTTCTTTCGATATGTTTGCAGGATTTTTTATAGAAAATTTCCAGGCATCACGAAACAAATCACGAGAACTTTTAAGATGAAAGCATTCACTCGAAAAAACAAGGTAAAAGTTCATTCACAAAGAGCTTAAGAACAATATCAGAAAAGATCCTTAGAGAAATTCCGGAGATACACCCTGAAAAAGTTCCTTGATGATTTGCTGGATTTTGCTATAGAATTTCTAATAAGTATTCGAGGTAGAGCTCGAAGTTTAGTTTATTCCTGTAAATCCAATAGATATTATATGTTATTGTCATATGATCATTTATAAAGGTGAGAAAATGCAAGCGTGTTTTACTTCAATATGTTGTAAAAACTAAGTAGGAAAAATTAAGTTTATTGCTACGAAAATAAACTACATAGACGAAATGTAACTAAGCTGGTTCAATTCAAAGCTTTCTAGATCAATTTCGTATTTACTGGATCACATTGCCTCTAGGCTCATCAACGGGAATAAAAATTATTTCAAGCGCTAACATGGCTTAACTCTTTAGTTTTAGTGTTTTCATATTCAACGCTGTTTGGTAGATAAAAAGAAGGCAATCTCACAAGAAAATAGTATGATGCAAATCAGACTAAAATCATGTTCAAAATTCAACAAAATTTGCATGACAGAACAGCAAAACCAATTCCGCGCCAAATCCGCGCGAGGGCCGAATTCTAGGGGCAAATCCGCGCCAAATCCGCGAAAATCGCGAAATCCGCGCTGTTGTAACAACCCTGCGAGTGGAGTGGAGGCGGCTACTATGTACAGCAGAGGCCACCCCGGCCTGAGCCTGACCGGTAAGTAAGTAAGTATGTAACTCCAATTTGTTGATTCCAATTCAATTAAAAACCAGAACAATGATCCTTAAGTGGGAAGATACTGTGATGGCTTTATGTTTCAGGATCATCTCCTACGATAGTAGAAACGTAGGTCCATTTTTGACTCATGTCCACTAACCGCTCGACCATCAGGAATACCGATATTATTGCTTGTTCCGAGCGCCTCGCGCATCGTCACCTATGCTAATATCATTGGCGTAGCCGGCAATGGAACTTTTCATGACTTTTCTACTTCAACCTTCGATTTGGATAGCTGTTCGTTCCCAAATATCTATCTATAACTAATTGGAATAAAAGTATTTAAGTTTTTAACATGACATTATCCAGCGTGCAATCTACGAATTACTCCATTACCACGCAACGCAAAGCAAAAGAAATTTCGAAAAGTTTTGAAATCAACTTCTGGCGAAACATTAAGGAAATTAAAAAAATCAACAAAATTGAACTTCTATAAATCTATTTTTATTCTAAAACAAAGTGTTGAAAAAAAAAAATGGTGGAAACGCTTGATGAGTTCTTGTTCTTGATAGAATTTCTAACTTCGTTTCTAATAGAATTTCCTATTCAAGCTCTAAAGAAAATCTTTTTCAAAAATTTTTAGTTGTTTTTTTAAATGTGTAAGCATTTTTAATACTCTCAAGATCTGTTGAGAACTCCATAAAATTCTTCTGCAATTTCCTCTAAGAATCTATGAAGCAGCACGCTTTAAATGACATCCCTAATTCGGAGAAAAAATATGTCAAGAACATACCATATTTTTCTAAAAAAGGGAATATCGGCATCAATATCACCTTCCTAAATGTCTTGCTATAGTTCTCTCTAAAACATGTTTCAACAGTTCCAGGTTTTAATATAGATTCAGTACAGATTCGCTCGCTGAAAGCTCGTTAGATGCGTTGGGTGTGCACTGGTTGGGACAATACCCAACTAATAACCAATGTCAATGTCAAAATTGAGGTCAAAACGAGCATTTCGTGACGTATTTCTCGTCACTTGTGTGTGTCTAGAGAGCAACCAGCTCGCATTCGTTGATTGCTCTAGAACACTTCGCTAATTGGGACGCAATCTTTACTCAACCTACGAATAGCCGCTGTAGTATGCTAAATAAAATCCAATCCACAATTCTTTCAAAAATGTTTCCGAGATTCCATCAGCAGTTCATTCTGGGATTCTTCAAAGAGATCCTTCTGGTATTGTTTAAGTATATATTTTTTGGATCCCATCTGGTATTTCACTAGGTATTTCTTTAGGGATTCCCCTAGGAGTGCCTTCTGAGATTCCTGTAGGAATTTCTTTTGAGATTTCTGCAGGTATTCCTTCGTTGTTGGATTCTTCCAAGAGCTTCTGCCGAACTATTTTCAGATTCGTATTTGCAATTTATCCAGGGCACTGGAAGTCCTCCACGAGTTTTTTTTTTCCTGGGAATCCTCTAAGAGTTTCTTCTGGAAATCTCCAGGCATTGGTTTTGGGACCTGCTTGGGCACCTTCTGGGAATCTTAGTGGAGTTACTGAAGAAAACCATAGATCGAATTCCTGGATTGATCTTCCGAGGAGTTCTCGGAAGAAACCCAGAATATATCTCTGCAGGAACCCCTAAAGAAACCTCAGAATGAATTCTTGGAGTAACCCGTAGAAAGAATCCATGAAGGAGTCCGGAGTCCGAATCTGCCTTTATACAGGCACAGTTCCGTAACAACTTAAACCAAAACCTCAAGATCTTGCAGTTGGAACCTTTTGTGTCATTTGAGTTCAGTGAGGCCGAAGTTGTTCAGTTTCGGACACAGAAATAACCAGCTTCTTTTAGACGAAAAATGTGGTCTCAAAACAACGTAGCGAATTGAAGCATACCAAGCATCCAAGTGAGGTCTGGGACCATTTGGACATGGGGACCTATTTTGGGCACTTGCTGTTATAACTCGGTCAATTTCAAACCGATTGACTTGAATTTTTGAATGTGGCTAGATACTGTACGTATCTGATCGTGTATAAAAAATCAAGTCAATCGGTTCAAATTAGTTACGAAGTTATAGCAGCAAGTGTCCAAAATAGGCTCCCTGCCCTAAGTACACTATCGATACGTCGCGACCAAAAAGTCGCCAGCATCAAATTTCAGCGGTGATCGATACCTGACCAAAACTGTAGGTAGTCGATTTGATGGAAATTTGTATTTTGAGACTAGACAATCTGACTTCCAAAGCAGCCAAATGTATCTTTCAAGGACAGCCGATAGTGAATGTTTCGCGTGTGTCCCGTACTCATAGAGTATAGGTACACAGTGCTTGAATTGCTAATACGACATTCTAGCAGTTTCTTGTTCGGTACATGAATAGGGTTCGTTCAAATATTACGTAACGCTGTGGGGGGAGGGAGGGGGTCTAGCGTTGTGTTACGCTTCATACAAAATTTCAAAATTTCCCATACAAATGTCGTTACGTGGGGGAGGGAGGGGGTCGAAAAGTGTCAAATTTTGCGTTACGTAATATTTGAATGAACCCATACAGGAAAGATGGAATTCTCGGCGAAAAAAGGACTCGGCGCCATTCCCGCCAAAATAGCTTGGCCCGCTTGATTGCATAAATTTCTCAACTATTTTCTACGCGTCAGCCGTAGAATGTTTCTAAATTCATCAGCGCAGCCCAAAGTTTGGCGCTAGAATGACGTCCGTTCGTTTTATTGGAATTTCAAATGATTAGGGACAAGTCGTTTTGCCGGTAAATTATAATCCATGCATGTTGACATTATCATCGTTTTATTTTTTGCATAGCAATGTGGAAATTGCGCAAAGTTTTTCCATAGAGTAAATTAGCTGAAAAGCTTTAGGGTTGCATGCAGATAACTAAAGAAAGAAAACATTTGTCAGAACCTGAACGAATCTATGAGATTGTATATTTTGTTTGAATAGGGTTTTCTGACGAATAAATTTTATATTCTTACCTATTGACTCTAACTGTCGGACGAAAGGCTAAGCGCACCTTATCGGGCATTTTTGATCTCATCTAAAACGGATCTTGGTTACTATACGAGGTGTGCACAGGCAGATCGTGCCTGGATCGGAACGCACAATTTGTGATCATGTGGTGGAAAGTGCACTTAACATTTGCCCTACCTGTCTGTCTACATTGCATATAGATAGTGGAATGTGTGCATATGCTATGTGCACTTAGAGAGGAGCGAGGGATAGAGGTTGGCATAGAGCCATGGCATTCAATGCATATCTGGCGGGAGACAGACGAGTCGTGAAAGTGTGGCAATCGATTTGCCAGCAATAAATCTATCAAAGACTCTAGCTCAGTTCGCATGGTCCTGGCACTTTAGGTCTGTAACAGTGGTCTACATGCTCGTGGTGGTGGAGTTGATTGATAAAATATTTAAATTTATTGAATAGTTAGAAAACCTCATGCCATACTGTTGACAATTCTAACTAATCTTGAATGCTGACCAAATATCATTCATACTTACAAGCAAGGATAAGCAAAATAGGGCGGAATTGAAAGGTACAAAACTGATTACACTCATTCAAAAAAAAGTAATCTGTTCCAACTTTTGTGATCAGTAAGAACGATCGGCAATAAATTTTCTTCTCAATGTTTCCACTCTGAGCCACTGTACCTACCCTATCTGGTGCACATTGCGCATGCTGGATGAATGTACCTCCAGCGCATGCTGATATCAACAGACCCCAGAGGGATTGTCCCTCGATGCTTCGATACAAAATGACAACCAACGCCAACAACTTAGTGATACTCGCATGTTATAGAAACACACTTCAAGATCGAGCAACTTTGCCTCCTATAATAGAAGCTTGGTGTTTGGTGTACACGGGGAACCTACGACGACGTAACGTAATATACGAACCCATTGGAATGCAATCAACTTAACGTATAGACACTAGACAGACCCCGATCGAATCGATCATCGGCTGTGCTGGTGAGTGGTGAAACTGCTTTGAGGTGAATAGCTTTATCCAAAGTTATAATTTACCTACTCGTATATTGTGGTCGTATGTCACCGGGGTGATTTTCATACGTTTTTAGCTAGATGGTAAAATTAACCCGTTAACGCCCAAATTGTCTCATAATTGTAATCTTCATGAGGATTTGTTATCGACAGTCAAGTTCCAATATAATAAAAAAGACTTCATTCAAAAATTGGAAGCCTCTGGTGTACTTCCAAAAAGTCTTCTATGTGGGTCCTCAACATCTCAAATTTTTTTAAGCTTTATTTTGTTCAACATTGCACTCGAAGGAGCGATTAGGAAGGAGGTCAGGCGGGCAGAGGAATGGGTCTATCATCACACGGTCGCACATGCTCCTCGGTTTTGCGGACAATATTGATCTCATCGACATCGATCGTAGGGCAGTGGAGGAAGCTTATGCTCCTCTGAAGAGAGAGACAGCGAGGATAGGCTTGACGATTAACTCTACCAAGACGAAGTACATGATAGCGGGTAGAGACAGAAGCAGGTCTAGTGGTGTTAGTGCTGAGGTAGTGATTGATGGGGAAGTGTTTGAAGTTGTTGAAGAATTTGTTTATCTTTGAACACTTGTGACATGTGACAACGACGTGTCCCGTGAAGTGAAAAGGCGTATTGCAGCTGCGAATAGGGCCTTTTACGGATTGCGTAGCCAGCTTAGGTCCCGTAACTTGCAAACGCAAACAAAATTCGCTCTGTATAAGACGCTGATTCTTCCGGTTGCCCTCTACGGTCACGAAGCGTGGACGTTAAAGGAGGTAGACCAAAAAGCTTTTGGAGTTTTTGAGCGCAAAATGCTGCGGACAATTCTCGATGGGAAACAAGAAAATGGAGTGTGGCGCAGACGCATGAATCACGAGTTGTACCAAGTGTACAAAGATGCGAATATTGTGAAACGTATAAAATACGGCAGACTTCAGTAGGCTGGACACGTAGTGCGAATGTCGGAAGAAAGAATAGCGAAAACAATATTCAACAGAGAACCCGTAGTAGAGGTAGGCGACTTCGTGAACGGCCGCGAATTCGCTGGCTGCACGCGGTTGAAGAAGATCTACGATCCCTACACGTTCGGGGAAACTGGAGGAACATCGCCCAAGACCGACGAAGATGGTGCTCTACTATACGCTCGGCGTTGGAGTAAAGTAACTTTGTAGCCAACAAGGTATCAAGGTAGGTATTTTGGCCCAACTTTTATACTACCGTTGTATAATCCGTTTAGATGCAATGCATCTTAGTGAAAAAGAGGATAATACTGAAAGGATAACTCTTTGATAAATCCAGGAAGAATCTTCAGGATGAAACCAGGAAAAATATTTTTGTTTTTTCCTGAAGAATCTCGGATTTTTTCAAATATTTCCTGAAGAATACTTTGGTACTATGATTTTTGAAGTACTCTCTGGATGAGAAATATCCGTAGAAATCCTGGAAGATTTTTTATACAAAATTTAACCAGAAACTTTGATTATCCAACTGGCGTAAACATAACGCAGTTATCATAAAATACGGCAAAAAGAAGAAGCTAGTGTTTTGTTTCTCTATTTTTCTCTGGTTCTCCCACTCTCATTAGCTGTTACTCACACTGAAGAAAGTTTCCCTGTAGAAATCCCGGGAGGAATCACGGAAGGAGTTCTAGCTGGAAGCTCGGCAGGACTCCTTAGAAGAATAATTGAAGAAATCCCAGGAGGAAATATAGGAAAAATCCCTTGAGGTTTGTCAAAAAACCAGGAAATATCTTTGTAGAAATCCTGGCACAAATATGTAAAAGAATCCCACAAATCTCTCTTGAAGCAATCTTTGAAAGAATACAAGGAGGAATCCCAGAAGCAATCCTAGCAGCAACCCTTAAAGCAATCCTTTACAAAATTTTGGAAGGGATGTTTAAAGGAATTCCAGTAGTAATCCCTGTAGGAATGCCGACTAGAATACTTGAATGAATCCTTCCAAAATTTTCTAAAACAATCCCGACAGAAATCCCTGAATGAATCCCGAGAGTAGTTCCGAAATGAATTTGGGAGGCATATCTAGTAGAATCCTGAGAGAAATTTCATCTGAAAGCTCGACAGGAATCCCTGAGAGAATTATTGAAGAAACTCCGAAAGGAATTACTGGAGAGATCCCGGGTGAAATCCCTGTGAAGGAATCTGTAAAGTAATCCCAGCAGCAATCCCTGAAGGAATGCGGGCTAGAATGTCTGAAAGAATCCTTTCAGGGTTTTCTACAGCAGAAAATCTAGGCTAGGAATCTCGGCCAGAAGCTGAGCAGGAATCCCTGAAAGAACCATAGAAGAAACCCTGGAAAGAATTATTGAAGAAATCTCTGAAAAAACTTGCGTTTGATTTTTGAAGGAATCCCATCAGAAAATACGTCATGAATACCTAAGAAATCTAGGATTGCCTGGAGAAATCACGGCAGAAATCTGTATTCTTTCTTATTCCTTTTTGGGAGGAATCCCTTGAAGGAATCACATCAGAAATCCCGATAGAAATCTTTAAAGGAATTCAAGAACAAATCCCTGAAGGAATACAGAATAGAATAACTAAATGAATCCGTGCATGTTTTTCTAAAGTAATCTCTGCAGAAATCCCCGAAAAGATCTCAGGAGTAATTCGTACAGGAATTCTGGAAGGAACATCTAAAGAAATCCCGGGAAGAATCGTGGGAAGATTCTTGAATGTATTTCGAGAAAATATCATCTAATCTCTTCTCATTTCTCCACCGTACTCTCAACCCTCTAACTTACCGTCTTCTTTGCTGTCTATCCCAATCCTCTATCCTACCCACTACCCTAACCCGCTACCGTATCCTCTACCCTAACTCTTTTCACCATAGGCGCCAACATGAGACGTAGGTTGGGTTGTGGGAGGCATGGGGCAAAGCTTTTCAAAATTGTACAAATGGCAAATTTTTTCAGCCTAATTTATGTCAAATTGGGATGAAATGCGTTGAATTTATGCGTGTTCTATTGTTTTTTAAGACCTCGCTTTTACCGACCCCCCCCCCTTTCCCTCTCCCAAATACGTCACAGGTTGGCGCGTATGCTTTTCACCATACCCTCTACATTTTCATCCATCCAACCCTTTACATTACCCCCTCTACCTTACCACACCTCTACACTACCATCTACCTTAACCCTTCCCTCTCTCTCTCTGGGGCAGCAGGGACGGATGTCCTGGGGCCTGACGCACCCCCCCGCTTGCGAGTCAGCCGCGTAGTTGCCGGCTAAGAATAGGACTACTAACCCCAATTCAAGGTGTCAAGCGACCCGTGCCGAGGAATGAGTGATCGAGGGGGTGAAAAAGATGCTCGATCTTTAACGGAGCCTGTGGGGCACCTGGGCACCCCCCACAGTAAGCTGTCCCTTACCGCGTTAATGCAGAGCTCTGGCGTGGTGGACATTCTTTCTCGTGCGACTCGTGGGAATTAAATATGAGTACTAACAAACAAATTCAAAAACAAGGTGTAGCAGGTAGTAGTGGTGCGATCAACCCCTTCGCAAGAAGCGGGTTGATGCGGTCTCCAACAAGGAGAAGCGAGGAGTCAGGTGCTGGAAGCTGCTTGCGCAGCTCAAGCGTGGGAGCTCCTGTCCACTCCACGGCAAGCCAGCCGGCGGAGGTCATGGACGGAGCATGGTTGCTGAGGGCCATCAGCCAAGTAGCAGGAAAAGGACGGCCCGCATTGGAGGTAGCTGAGCAGCAGCTTGGCAAAATTATCGACTTCGCGACAACTAAGTCGAATATAAGCAAGGACCTGAAAACGGCCTTGCTTCGGCTTAGAGCGACTGTCGATGAGGCCAAGCAGGAGCACACGGTCGCGTTGCTGGCTGCAGCAGCGGCGGAACCCGCAAAGGAGAAAGCGTCTAAGTTTACACAAACGGAGGCCTTCTCCTTCGCGGGTAGTCCGAGGAGTGTGGAAGCGAATGCTCGTGACAAACGTGACAAGCATTCGCAGAAGCGGGCGAGGCAGCCGTCAGGTGAGGAGCTGTCTGGCGGCGCCCGCAAGGCCAGGCGTATAATAACCCCTAAAGTCGGTATTATGGCCGGAAAGTCGGACCCCAGCCAGGGTTCCCGGAAAGCTGGGAAGGGTGGGCCTGAAAAGGCTGGCCCGTCCCGGAATGATGGGAACAAGGGGTTGCGACCAATGGTGGGCCCTCAGCAGCCACAGAGCAGGGCGGTCCAAGGAGAAGACCCTCCTTGGACAAAGGTAGAGCGGAACAAGAAGAAGAAGGTGAATCCGCAGGTAGAAGTGCAGGACGCCAAGCCAAGGCGTAGGAAGGCAGGTGCCAGGCGTGAGAAAGGCGACCCTATCGTCATCAAGACGGAACAATCCAAGTACTCGGACGTCTTGAAGACGATGCGAAGCGACGCCAAGCTTGAGGGTCTTGGAGCCGACGTACGCAGTATTAGACGTACTCGTACGGGCGAGATGATCCTGGAGCTGAAGCGCCAGAAGGAGCACAAGGGCGCCGCCTACAAAAGGCTGGCAGAAGAGGTCCTTGGTGAAGGTGTGCAGGTGAGGGCTCTGACACATGAGGCGACTCTGAAGGTCAAAGACATTGATGAGATCACCGAAGTGGAAGAGCTCGTCACGGCACTGCGGCAACAGTGCGATGTGCAGGTGGCCGCCGCAGCCGTTAAGCTACGGAGAGGGCCAGCAGGGACACAGATAGCTTTGGTTCAGCTACCTGTGGCGGATGTTAAAAAGTCCGTTAAAGTAGGGAGTATTAAGGTGGGCTGGTGTGTATGTCACCTGACATTCCACGAGCCACCTGAGGTTTACTTCAGGTGTCTGGAACCAGGACACAAGTCGTGGGACTGCAAAGGCCCCGACAGGCGCAAACTGTGTAGGCGATGCGGCGCTGAAGGTCATAAGGCCCAAAGCTGCACGAGTCCGCCCATCTGCATGATCTGTACCGGGAAAACCTCGAAAAACAGACATCCGATGGGTGGTCCAGGGTGCCCGGCCTTTAAGAAAGCCGCAGTGAATAACAAATCACAGTGCAGGTAACGCAGCTGAACCTGAACCACTGTGATGCGGCTCAGCAACTGCTTTGTCAGGCGGTTTCTGAGTGGGAGACGGATATCGCCATCATTTCGGACCCATACCGAGTACCCGCCGGCAACGGCAACTGGGCCTCGGATGGGACCAGGAAAATGGCGGCGATATGGACGACGGGTAAATACCCCGTGCAGGAGTTGGTGTCTACTACCTATGAGGGCTTCGTGGTCGCCAAAGTAAACGGGGTCTTCTTCTGTAGCTGTTATGCGCCTCCGCGGTGGCCGATCGAGCGGTTCACGCAAATGCTGGACCGCTTAACGACCGTGCTAACAGGGCGAAGGCCGGTGGTAATAGCGGGTGACTTTAATGCCTGGGCCGTGGAATGGGGAAGCCGTTTCACGAACCAGCGGGGTCAGATCCTGCTAGAAACACTGGCCATCTTAGATGTCGACTTGGCTAACGTCGGTACCAAGAGTACCTATAGTCGAAATGGAGCGGAGTCAATTATTGACGTGACCTTTTGTAGTCCTGGCCTAACAAGTAGTCCGAACTGGAGAGTAGATGATGGCTACACTCACAGCGACCACCTGGCGGTTCGCTACAGTATCGACTACAACAACAGCAGACAGCGGATAGAAGAAGAGGCGGCTAGGCCAAGGCCAAGCCCTCGTAGGTGGAAGACATCATACTTCGACGAAGAGGTATTTAGGGAAGCGCTCCGCCGTGAGCGAAACTTACTCGGTTTAGACGGCGACGAGGTGGTAGCGGTGCTCTCACGTGCATGTGATGCGACCATGCCTAGGCGAGTCCACCCTAGAAATGGGAGGCCACCGGCTTACTGGTGGACCGACGCGATTGCGGACCTGCGCCGCGCCTGCCTACGGGCTAGGCGGCGGATGCAGCGAGCACGATCAGAGGAAGAGCGAAACGAACGGCGGGTGGTGTTCGCCGCTGCAAAAGCCGCGCTCAAGACCGAGATAAGAGCAAGCAAAAAGGCCTGCTTTGAGGGTCTCTGTCAGAGTGCCAATACGAACCCGTGGGGTGATGCCTACAGGATCGTTATGGCCAAGACAAGAGGTGTGATGGCTCCTACAGAGCAATCTCCAGAGATGTTGGAGGGGATCATTGGAGGACTTTTTCCGCGTCATGATCCTAGTCCTTGGCCTCCTTTCGTAGGACAGCCGGGGACTGGGGCTGGCGATGAGGAAAGGGTCACCGATGTGGAACTTGCGGGGATAGCTAAGTCCCTTAGCGTAGGTAAGGCCCCAGGTCCGGACGGAGTTCCGAACCTGGCCTTAAAAGTAGCTATTGCAGAAGCTCCAGAGATGTTCAGGTCTGCTATGCAGAAATGCCTGGACGAGGGAGTTTTCCCAGAAGCTTGGAAGAGGCAGAGCCTGGTACTATTGCCAAAGGCGGGGAAACCACCCGGAGACCCGTCGGCATATAGACCAATATGCTTGATTGACACGGCGGGGAAGGTGCTCGAAAAGATCATCCTCAATAGAATGTTGAAGTTCACTGAGGGCGTAAATGGTCTCTCGAGCAACCAGTATGGCTTCCGGAAGGGGAGGTCCACCGTAGACGCTATCTTGTCGGTTACAAAAACCGCCGAGAAAGCACTCGAGCCTAAGAGGAGGGGAATTCGCTTTTGCGGGGTAGTGACTCTGGATGTAAGGAATGCATTTAATAGCGCCAGTTGGGCTGCTATTGCCGATGCGATCTTGCGTCTGGGGATACCGGAGTACTTGTACAAGATTCTCGGAAGCTACTTCCAGAATCGCGTACTAGTATACGACACGGAGGTGGGTCGGAAGTGCTTTCACATAACCTCAGGAGTCCCGCAAGGTTCCATCCTGGGTCCGGTGTTATGGAATGTCATGTACGACGAGGTGTTGAGGTTAGAGTACCCAGTGGGAGTGGTGATTGTCGGATTTGCCGACGATATTACGCTCGAAGTCTACGGTGAAACGATCGAGGAGGTGAAGTTGACTACCGACCACTCGATCAAGGTTGTGGAGGCGTGGATGCGGTCCAGAAAACTGGAGCTGGCTCACCACAAGACAGAGGTGACGGTTGTTAACAACATGCAGTCGGCGCAGCAGACGGAGATCAGTGTAGGAGAGTGCACTATCCTGTCGAAGCGCTGTGTCAAGCACTTGGGCGTGATGATCGACGATAAGCTTACCTTCGGTAGCCACGTCGATTATGCCTGTAAAAGAGCCTCCACAGCTATTGCGGCACTGTCCCGGATGATGTCCAATAGCTCAGCGGTGTACGCCAGTAAGCGCAAGCTTCTGGCTAGTGTTGCTACGTCCATGCTTAGGTATGGCGGCCCGGCGTGGGGTATCGCGCTAAGTACTGAATGCTACCGACGGAAGCTGGAAAGTACTTACAGGCTTATGTGTCTGAGGGTTGCAAGCGCGTACCGTACCGTGTCACACGACGCTCTCTGTGTCATTACTGGTATGGTGCCCATCAGCATTCTTATCAGTGAGGATATGGAGTGCTTCGAAATGCGCGGCACAAGAGGCATACGCAAGACTGTCAGGATGGCCTCTATGGTCAAATGGCAGCGCGCGTGGGACAGTTCCACCAAAGGAAGGTGGACCCATAGGTTGATACCGAGGGTAGATAGTTGGATTAATAGGCGCCATGGGGAAGTTTCATTCCACCTGACACAGGTCCTTACAGGTCATGGTTGCTTCCGACAGTATCTACACCGTTTCGGGCATGCGGATTCTCCCGAATGCCCAGTGTGCAATGGTTTAGAGGAAACGGCGGAACACGTTTTGTTCGTGTTCCCGCGTTTTCGCACAATGCGTGACCGCATGCTTGCCACATGCGGGGAGGACACAACTCCGGACAACTTGGTCCAGAGGATGTGTAGGGATGAGATTAGCTGGAATGCCGTTTCAACGGCTATCACCCATATCGTCTGGGAGCTACAAAGGAGGTGGCGCGTGGACTCGGAGAATGGCTAGTCCAGATGCAATACAAGAGGTGGTCCAGGGGTTCGAAGTCGGCTTCGTAGGTCATACCGGTGCCCTGCGGTCGAGATCGACCCTTACAGCGATTAAGTGGCCGCGGAGAGGAAGTCCCGGTAGCGGTGCTGTCGTGGCGTCAGTCTTTTTTTTTTTTTTTTTTTTTCCTTCTAAACCATAGGGGGATAATCTGCTCAACAGACACCCTAACAGAAGGTTAGGGTAGTGTAGGTCTGACAGGCCGTCTTCTACAACAAAAGTAAAATCCAGGACTACTCTCTCCTCGTACCCACTAAACCATTCCTATGGTCGCCAAACCCTACGTCTCTCCGGAACCACCAAGAAGGTATTGCTTCAGAGAGGGGCTAGTGCACATCGCACCCACAAGGTTAGCTGCGTAGCCTGCAGCAACGAACATCGATGACTCGCTATGGAGAGTCCATCACGGTAGCATGCTGGCGCTTAGCCAGTTTCCGTCAGTCTACTGGGTTGGATCTGAGCCCGCGGATGGAAAGGGGTCCCCGGCAAGGGTCGGGGTAGGTGAGATCCTGCTGTCTGCAACCTACGGGTGCATCTGATAGGGCCTGAAGGGTAGTGATACCCTTCCTTTGCGGGCAGGTCAGATCGGGTTGCACGTGGGCATCAGTTCTTGATGTCCGCTCAGCGGCGGGGTTGACCCTGCCCGCCTTCCGAGGACAAAGGGAGTGGTGAGGACCACTCGGGAAACTGGCTAAGCGCCAGCATGCTATCGTGATGGACTCTCCAGAGCGAGTCATCGATGTTCGTTGCTGCTAGGCTACGGCAGCTAACCTTGAGGGTGCGATATGCACTAGCCCCTCTCTGAAGCAATACCTTCTTGGTGGTTCTGGAGAGACGTAGGGTTTGGCGACCATAGGAATGTGTTTTAGTGGGTCGAGGAGAGAGTAGTCCTGGCTTCTACCGGCATTGTAGAAGACGGCCTCATCCCCACACTACCCTAACCTTCCTGTTAGGGTGTCTGATGAGCAGATTTATCCCCCTATGGTTTAGAAGAAAAAAAAAAACCCTTCACTCTACCCTCTGCCCTACCGTCAATACTAACCTTTCACCCTATCCTCAATTCTAACCCTCTTCCCTACCCTCTACCCTGACTCTCTACGCTCCGCTCTACCCTACCCTTCACCCAAACCCTACCACACACAAACAGACGTAAATCTTAAAGGAAATTCATCAAAAATTTTTGCCCGGTGTTTTTTTAATGAGCACACTGCCACCTGTTGGTAGAATCGCGCGTGTCACTGTCGGCCATGATGGGTTTCGATTTGACGTTTGTCTAACACACACTCACACACTTCGTTTGCATCATTCAGCAACGTGTACACTGGCAAACGTCAAAGCGATCGAATACTAGCGCCTCTGGTAGAGGGATCGCGGAAATCAAATAAAATTTGAAGTGATCGATAGAACCATGTACCAAGATGTTTTGAAGAGTGTTACGTCTGTTTGTCTGTCTACCCTAAACTTCTATCCTAACCTCCTAACCTAACCTGACCCTACCCCCTCTACCCTATCCTTCACCCAAACTCTGTCCGACGACCGTCAATCCTACCCTCTACTCTACCATCTCTCTGACCCTCTACCTCTACCTCTACTGTTTTACTCATCTAGCCCGAGTAATTGCATAGTATCAAATCTCAAACCACCATTCCGTGGTCGCCATCTTGGATCGTGGTCCGCCATCTTAGATTTCAAAATGGCATCAAATCTATTCATTGAGACCGATCGATAAATAAATACCCATTTGGCCGTCCGTGTTTTTTGCGAAAATTGGAAACGTTAAAAGTTCAATATTGCAAAATGGCCGTTTTAGCTAAAAAATGATCATGTCGAAAGAGAGACGAACAAGTCAAGGGCTGTCAAAATTTGTGGTTCGTATCCCAAAATTAAATGGTCTCCCACAAGGCCTGAAGTTCTAAAACATTGTATGAAGAAACGAATATTTTTCAACGAAAAAATACCATATTCAACTAAAATCGGTGATTTTAGGGCCCTTAAGGACCAAAAACGTGCACAGAGTATAAATATCTCATTGCGTTTTAGAGTTATTGATGAAATGAAAAACTACCGTAATCCGGGGTAACATTGATCAGAATTTTCGATCTTTCTTGAATAATTCTCTTGTTAACCCTTTATAAGGCCGAGAGAACCAGGCACGGAATCCACTCGTTCTACATTGGAATATAAAGTACATGTGGTGTAATGAACAAAAACCTTTTTATTTTCAAAAAAATCGATGGTCGATTTTGTATGAAAAAAATGGTCTAAATTTCAACTTTTTGTCAACAAAGTTTAAAATGTTGTTATTTTATGATGCGTTTATCAATCATGTTAATTTTTGACAGGTTATTGCCGTAATATCCATGAGTTACATGTGTGAATTTGAACTCGATTGGTCAATTATTTTGGACGATATGGCGATTTTAGTACATGCCCATTTATTAGACAACATTTTTTCAAAAGGCTGAGTTTCTAAAAGTAATGAAGCAATCAAGTTGAAATGTTGTCCACAAGTAAAAGGAACATAGGCCTTTCATTCCCCATCATTCGATTTTCAATTCGCTTACCACAACAGAAGTTCGAGCTTACAAACCTTTATGCACTCAATGGCAGATTTGGAGAAACATTTTATTCTAAAAAAACCCATTCATATTTGTTATGGCTCAAAAAATCATGAGTGTTCACAAAGGTCTAATGTGTCCATCAGTTAAAACAGAAGTTGTAAAAATTTTCAAAACGAACAGAAAAAAATATGTGTATAAGGTGGCAATATAGTTGCCACTGCCTTATAAAGGGTTAAATCATGTGTATTAGACCTGTTCACTTTTTTTGACCTACCCGTGTCACATCAAATTATCAATCCACATGCAAAAACAAGGCTTCAGCCCAAAAATGAGCCAAATTGATAAAGGTTTAGAAATGTATCAAATCGATTTTGTTTTTTTTTTTCGAGCATTTTCACGAAAATGTACTTCAATATCCAGAAAATTTCACCAAAAAGATACCAAAAATACCGTTAAAATATAGTTTGAACAATACCGTTAAAATATAGTTTGAACAATTGCCGAAGACACCACGGTTTTTAATTTGCGTATTTCAAAGTTATTCAACAATTGTCGTTAAAAAATCACGAAAAAATACAATATTTTTACGATTTTCCATGTAAAAGTAATGTAATTTTACATTGTTTTACGTGACTAATTTAATGAGCTATTGATCCTGTTATGAACATTTCGTCCATACATTATTTTAGTGTAGAAATTCGTTTTCATTGACTAATTATCAAAAGTTTGCCACGTTGATACTAAAAATTGTACAGAGTTGCCAGCATAAAATATAACAAAGTTACCCATGATTTAAACGTCATTACACTTCTTTGTCTTATCTGCATCAGTTTAAATTTGGTGCAGATGGTTGAGCATGAGATTGTCGATTCGAAGATTCAAGGTTCGAGTCCTGGAATAGGATTTTTTGCGTCTCGATCCAGCTATAAGTTGATGAAACTACGCACTGCATCTCATTGCAATTTGGCATCATAGCATTGTTTCGAAACCGTAGAGTGCATAGTAAGAATGAAGCTTCCCTTCATCGTGTAGTTGTGCTGATTTGTGGGTAGACAGATAACAAGCCCTTAACAAGCTCCACCCACAGTTGTCTGTAAAATGTTGCATCCAGAAGCAGTTCCATTATCGTATTGAATTGTTTTAGCTAAATTGATCATTATCAAACAGATGCTCAATATTTCGCCCAGCTGATCTCGTCGTCACGATTTATTGTCAACAAGTATAAACTAAATATGTAGCTAGTCCTGGAATGGACTTAATTGGTAGGTCCCGATCATTATTATTTGGGAGATTGCGTGTAAGTTATGGCAGATTCAACATCCTAACTGCTACAAAGAAAGAAAAAAAAGTTTATCATGTATTTGAGCTTGAACCTGGGACCTTCTGATCCGCAGGCTCGAGCCTTACCATCTGCACCATTTCTGATACTTAAACCAAAAGACATTCGAATACGATGGCATAATCATGGGTAACTTTGTTTTAATTCGTGCTGGTAACTCTGTGCGATTTTTAGTATCAACGTGACATACTTTTGATAATTAGTCAATGAAATCGAATTCCTACACAAAAACGATGTATGGACGAAATGTTCGTTACACAAAGGAGTAATCGCAAATCATTTAGTCACGAAAAATAATGTAAAATTACATGACTTTTATATGTAAAATCGTAAAAATATCGTGTTTTTTCGTGATTTTTTAACTAAAATTGTTGAATAACTTCGAAATACGCAATTTAAACACCGTAGTGTCTTCGACAAAGTTGTAGAGTATTGTTCTAACTATATCTTAACGGTATCTCCGGCATCTTTTCGGAGCAATTTTGTGAATTTCTGAGTAAATTTCTGTGAAAACGGCTAAAAAAACACAAAATCGATTTGATACACCTTCAAATCTTCATCAATTTGGCTCAATTTTGGACTGAAGACTTGGCTTTGCATGTGGATTGATAATTTGATGTGTCACGGAGAATCGGAGAAAAAAAGTTTCAAAGTGAATAGGTCTAATGTGTATGTGTTAAGCTACTCGAAAAAGTATTGTAAAACTTTAAAACATGATTAAATAAACTTTTTTATCTAATTTTTGATCACCTTAGTGAAGAATCCCAAGTAACAATTTTAATTTTATCAAAGTTTTTTAGCGATTCAAAAATCCTAAACATAAAACCATTGATGCCGACTTGAAAATGCTCTCTAGTTCTTGTATGCCTCAATAAGCCCACGTTCTAGCTAGTTGGCCCAGTCTTATTAGGGTCTACAGGACTTCGTATGCAAACCGGCTTAGGATTTCGGGTTGTATCATAGTTTTATCAATCTTCTAAATAAAACCATCTTCTGACTTGTCAAATAATTGTTTTGATTATTTTTACTCTCAATGTTCGATCGTCAGAATAAATTAATTATGCTTGGTTGTTTATCCAGCCATCAATTGGAAAGATCCAGATATGGAATTCAGATTTGTTTTCCTATTTAATACGTGTCAGGAGACATGCCACGGAAAATTTGTGGTGAATGCAACTGTGATAATGACAAAAACTAAGTGCGCCACACAAACTATGCATAATTTGGAAGTTAAATATATTTAATTTACTCGGTGGAATTGGGTGCAAAAAAGGTTTTTTCAACACAGCGGAGTTTAAAAGACATTATGTCATTTTCTGACAAAATAAAATGACGGAAACGTGTTGTATGGTTTAATTTGATCTTAAGCTGTATGTGAAATCATAAAATTGAGCAATAATTTTTCTGTATTTACATCAATTATCCCGGCTAGGCGACATATTTTTCTGATAAAACTCTGTGTTCCTGATGATTCCTCCAATAGAGCTAAGCCTCCTGAGGTAGTCATAACTGAGCTCAGGATAGAACTAGCGGTTTTATCACAGCATTTTTTTGGTTTATGTTACGGCCACGAAATCTTTTGTTGGTTTTATATGCATTGCCTCACAGTTTTGTGTATTTATTTACAAAAAAAATCTCTCCGACAACAACCGCAAATGCAAATTTTATTGAAATGGTATATAATAAGGGATAAAACCAATTCATGTCTACTTGCAAGTCTTTAATTGAAGATGTTTATAGTAGAAGTTATATGATAGTTTTATGGAACGCCAAAGGTTCAAAGTAAGAAACTACCACATAAAACTAATTTAGAGCAACTAGTTATTTGACATGCTCGTATAAAACCAGGATAAAACATGAATAAACCTTCAAGGCATGCTGATTGTTACTTGGGAATGTTCGTTAGTGCAGTGCAGTGCATATTGATGGTATACAATGATTTCTAACCTCATATCGTATCTAGTATTCATTCCAAGCATGAATGTTTGACAATGTTTATCATTGCGTTACGAAACACAGTTAAGGAAAAACCGAGTTATTTCAATGTTTATGAAATACAATTTTCATGAATAACATGTTATCAATAACTGAATAATAGCAGATTACGAAATACCATTCGAGAGCAGCAACTGATTCAATGACAAATGCTTGTTTGGACATTTCATGAGGTTGGTCAAGCCGATCAATGTTACCCCGCTGATCAATGATACCCCGTTTTACGGTACCGAAAAATTACCATTTTTGCCATGTTTTGCGATCCAAAAATAGTGACGGCCTCATACCCATATTGAATAGTAAATATTTTTGCCTAAACTACCATCCCGTGGCGGCTATCTTGGATTGGCTCTAAGGGAGACCCAACAGAAATGATTACTAAATGTGAACGCTGTTGAATACGCTCGCGCGAGGAGGCCTGCCGAGATCGCTACTACGAGAGGCTGGTGTACTCATCAACGAATAGGCGAAAGGAGACATGAGGAGCACGAGGCGGCGCAGCACCAGCCGAGAAAGCACAGATGACCGGCGCGGACCTCACGCGAGTGCTGAACCGCGACAGGAACGGACAACCAAAGATGTTGGTAATTGCCGAACAGTTGGACAAGCTGATCGGCTACACGAGCGGGCGGCTCGAGCTACATGGTCGAAACCTGCCGAGGTAACGCGGCCCAAGAAGCGTCCGACAGAGGCAAGCGGAGAGCCGAAAAGGAAGAAAGGGACGGCAAGCGCGAGCAACCAGGCTCCCAAGTCGGTTGCTAAACGCTCAAGGGGCAGGGGAACCAAGTCCCAGGAGGCCAAACCTAAGAGAAACGGGGGCCAACCGGACCAAGGGAACCCTTGGATTACGACTGGAAAGAAAAAGTTGAGAAAAGTGAAACCAGCACACAAGCGCAAACGGAGCGACGTGCTGGTCTTCAAAACTGAGGCGGATACATACGCAGAGGTGCTGAGGGCTATGTGAGGCGAAAATCGCCTCAAATGTCATCAGGTGCACCAGGACTGGAGAGATGATGCTAGTGCTGAAGAAGGAGAGGCCAAGGAAGGCACCTCCTACAAATCACTAGCTCTAGAGGTATTGTGCGCAAAAGTGCAGGTCAGAGCCCTAACGACGCAGGGGACTCTCCAGTGTAAAAATCAGGACGAGATCACCGACGCAGAAGAGCGCGCAGCAACAGTGCGAGGTAGATGCACCAAGTGTATCGATCCACCTGCGAAAGGGCCCGGCAGGCACGCAGATTGCCATGATCAAGCTTCCCCTACGGGAGGCGCACAAGGCGACTGCAATCGGCAAGATCACAGTAGGCTGGTCAGTGTGCCCGCTCAGCATATAAGAGCTGACAGTGGCGTGCTTCAAGTGCTTTGAGCAAGCACAGAAGTGGTGGGCGTGTAAAGGCCCCGTCAGGAGCAAGCTCTGCAGGAAATGCGGAGTGAAGGGCCATACTGCCAGGGAGTGCAACTCGGCGCCAATATGCCGAATTTTCACGGCGATCAAGAGTCACATGATGGGCGGGCTTAAATGCCCAGGCACGCGAGGAAGTCGTACCAACCGACGATAATGCAGGTTACTCATCATGAATCACTGTGAAGCCACACAATGGGGTGCACTATTGCAGTTGTTATGCTCCTCCCAGGTGACCGATAGACCAGCTCTCGTCTATACTGGATTCGAGTGGGATTGTGGAGACTTCAACGCCTCGAGTAGGGTAGCCGGTAGGCTGAACGTGGATGTCGCGAACGTAGGTGACAGAAAACACTACAATACAGTGCAAAGTCCATCATTGATGTGACCTTCTGGAGCCCTGGTCTAAATCCTAGCTCGGGCTGGAGGGTCGACGATAGATACACGCACAGTGACCATTAGCCTGGTACACGGTTTATATGGGAAAATATGAAAAATGGAAAAACTGCAACTCCTGTATACTTTTTGAGTTCCATTTTGGTCCCATATCAACCGTGCAAATTTTCAGATCGATCGAAAAAACTATATTTTAGCGCCAGCCTTTCTTAGTTTTTCATACGATTTACTATGGGGAAAATTTACTTCTTCAAAGAAAAATCGCTTGAGGTTACCCATTGATCCCTAAAAATAAGCCGTTGAATGATTTCTGTAGAAAACTTCACGAGGAATCAGACCTCCGAAGACCACAAAGCGATGCGACATTCGTGGAAAAAGTTATTAAGCTTTACCCGATCGATAAAATGACGAGATTTTATTATTTATTGTTATTCCTTACGTGTTAAACAGCGTTTGCATGCCATTCGGTTTTCAGTCAATAACTTTTTCCACGTGCCTTAGATCGCTTTGCGCTCTTCGGAGGATTTGTTCCTCGTAAAATTCCCAACAGAAATCATTCATCGATATATTTTTAGGGGTTAAGGGGCAACCTGGGGCGATTTTTCTTTGAAAAAGTGATTTTCCCCATAGTAAATCGTATGAAAACTTAAAACGGCTGGCGCTAAAATATAGTTTCTCCGATCGAGCTGAAATTTTGCACAGTTGCTATGGGGCCAAAATGGAACTCAAAAAGTGTACAGGAGTAAAATGTCTTTTTGTGTCCCACGCTAGTGACCATCTGGCGATTCGATACAGTTTGGAACACGGAGGACGATGAGCTCAAATGCAAGGGTTGACCGGTGGCTTAGGTCAAGTAGTTGTGGAAGCTTTAAAGGTTAAATAGAGCAAGAGGAAAACTGTAGCACAAATAGTAAATTTCGTCAGTTTCGTCATCTCGCTGAGTGTGTTCCATCAAAGACGAGCTCTGAAAGGCGCCTGGGGTCCAATGGACCCCAGGTATCCCTTTTAGGGTTAAGTAAATTCCATGGATTTCTTTTTCACTATTACCAATCTGACAATATCTGTAGCGTAGGAAAGTGCGAGGACGCACCTGCCCAAACATCCATAGAGCCAGAAAAGTAAGTGAAAGTAAAGCATAAGAAGACGCCAGGATGAAAATCTTGTGAAAGTAGGAAATGCAGTAGAAGTTGTATAAGTGGAGTGCTTGTGGTTTTCCTGGGTCTCTAGTGCGAAAGTGCCCTGTCTCTGTAAAGTTCGTTGAAGAAAACGGGGAGATGTCGATTGCAGCCGAATTTGGAGTTGTGCAATTTGCCGGGGACCGATACGATTCTTTCCAAGATGGAGTAACGACATGGTTGATCAATCTGCGACCATATTCCTGTGAATAGAACAGTTGCGCCAGCGCTGTCTCAGGAAGATAGAAAGGATTACACACAAGACAAAACCGAATGAACTGAATGGATCCTGGATGCGGAAGTTATTCGGCTGGTTGATGGACTTGACAAAGTAAATGGCGAAAGCGGACTTTGTGAGTGCTGTAATGATAGAAACATGATCCGGTTACCATTCAAAAAGTGTCGACCAAGAACAGCAAGGCCGCTAGAGCGTGTTCAAACAAATGTCTGTGGCCAGATAATACCGAGAATACCAAATGAATATTGCTGCAATACGGCGACATACAAGTCTGCTGCATTCAATTTCCCAGATGTACCATTAAAGACTCGCACGTCCATTTCCGGATATTAAAACCTTTCTAAGCCTCCAGTCTGAGCGACTTAATCGTTGCCCACACGTTTCGGCTTGTATCATATAAATCAAACCAAGGCTGCACCATTACCAACGGCCGCAGACGAATTGTAAACTTATGAAGATGGCATCGTCGTAATTAACTAATTGGACCACACAGTGTGAGCCGTGCCGGTAATGTTCCGACCGGCACGAATCTTCGAATACCTGGACCCGCGTCCAGGCCTGTCGCTGTCGATTGTTCAACGTTTATCAGATTAGTCGCCTATTAAAATTGTAATTAAGCAAAGCGCCATAACTCCTACACTCTCTGGTTGACCGAGAAGCCGAAGGCGCACACATTCGATTCATCTGTCCCAAATGCATCGATGATGATGACGACGGACGGGCCATACCGAGAGTGAGAGCGAGAGTTGTCCACGCCGCAGTCTGGTCGCCCTCCAGTTGGATGCAAACGGCATATTTGTGGTTCAATTCAATCGCGGGTAATAACTTCACGCCCACCAGCCAGCCAGCGGTGGTGCAGCGTGCTGGTCGATCTCCTTAGCTCTAGGGTGCAATACCTGTAGAAGAGAGCATTGTATAGCTCGAAAGAATGTTCACGAAAGAAATGCGTAACTGAATAGGATTAGTTGGTTGTCAGATCTTAGCCGAGTATTGTCGTCTTTAGATTTAATAGAAAACTATGTGAAATGTTTGTCTCACAAAGATTCGTTCCGAAATTTAACGTTCGTTTTTTTTCGTTCCGATCCGTGAATCAGACGACAACGACACTCTTTCGTAGCGTATTTTTATCGTGAACACTATTCATAATGCACTATGACTGCACTGTACAAATCAATGCAGTAAGCACCCTGCAGTAAGATACACCTTCATCATCTTGGCCAGCGTCGTCACTGCAGGCATTATTCCGAGAGAGCGGGAGGCGATCGTCAATACTTTATAAACGTTCTGGGCAATTCTTATTATTTAAATTAAGATTTATAGGAAATAAATAAACAAACACTGAAAAAGGGAGAATTGAAACCTTACATCGCGGCTGTTAATTGAGATTGAAATCCGTATGGAAGGCCATCCGCAGCCGGATTGAGATCTGTTGTGGCTATGACACATTTCGATTGGTGAAGCTAATAGGCAATACTATTAGGGACGCTTTTATTTTTTGCCACTATAGCGTAGTGCTGTGCTGTAGATTTATTGAGATGTTAACCCGCAAACACCCGGGACGATCTACTTTTGGCAGAAATGCAATATCTTCTTTGTTTTAAAACATTTTACACCGAATTTTTTTTTATAGTCAAGGGGAATAGTTGTGCTAAGAAATGCATGGTACCTCCCCCCTTTGCACCCTCCCCCCTTTTGCGGGGAGGCGAAAATACGTGGCTTCTTTTTGTATTTTTTCATAAATTCTACATGTTTTTGCTGAAATTTCATCGTTTTGCTAATCATCAATAGTTTTCACTGATCCTAGATATGCAATGTATTACTACCCATCATAGTCTGTTGAAGTTTTGATCTTAGAGCTATTCTAAGGCCTCCAAAGTACTCCGAAGTTTGTGACACAAATTTTATACACGATGAATGATTACAGACATTGTCTAAGGTACTCATAAAGCCTCAAAGCGCCCCTAGAAAATTCATGGTACATGAATTGGGTGATCTAGGTCATCCAAACTACTCTGGAATTCATTTTCTTAAGATCTAAAACATCTACCATCGTTTGTGTTCACTCTGTCCAAGAAATTTAGTCACGTTGATGTCCATTACACCTCACAATGCTATGAGCAACTTGATATTGTGGTAGTTGGACATTCCGTGAAATACAAATGGCCTCCAATACATTTTGAAATTTGGCTTACGATATCTACATACTGTCTCATGCTTTAGTTGTTAAAAATTTTCGTGGAATCTAGTCTATAGTGCTAATGGAACCTCAGTGCACATCTATAATGCTTTTGGTACATTCATGGGATATTCCAGGCTTTCCAAACTATTCTGGAATTAGGAACTTCAAGGTCTACAGGCTCTACTCTTGTTTTTCTTCACTCTATCGGCATAATCCTTTCACGATTGTGTATGTTGCACCTCATTATATAACGAGTATCTGTATTTGTTGCTATTTGGGTGTCCACTGGCATACAAATGGACCCAATGTATTTTGAAGTATGGGTCGCAATATCTGTAAATCTTAGGATATTTTTATTGTAATGATAATGAATGCTCGCGGAATATAATCTACGCTACTCTTAGAACCTCGGAGGGCAATTCTGATAACTTAGGAACATTCACTTGGTGATCTAGGTCATCCAAACTATTCGGAAATTAAGACTTTCAAGCTCTACAAGCTCTACTCTTGTAAATCTTTATTTTATCGATGTACTTATTTCACGATTACCTCTGTTATATCTCATAATTTGTTGAGTATTTGTGTTACTTGTTCATCCACTGACATACAAATATTCTTTATGGTATTTGGAAGTGTCGATAATTACCCAAGAATTCCTCTAGGCGTTCATTGGAAATTCCTCCAGGAGTCCCTCAGAAATTAATCGTGATATTCTCCGAGAATATCTCTACGAGTTCCTAGAGAATGTCTCAAGACTTCCCGTGAATTTTTTCAGGAGTTTCCCAGCAGTTTCTCGAAAATTTATTCAGGAGCTATGCTGGAATTCCTTCAGGAGTACCTTAGGAATTACTTTAAAAACTTTTCGAAAAATCCTGTAGGAGTTCCTCGGGAATTCCTTCAGAAATTCCCCGAGGATTCCACGGGATTTCTTCATGCATTCCCTAAAAACTCATCAAGGAAGTTTTCCCAAGAGTTCCTCCAGAAATTTCTCCTGGAATTCCTCCAGGAAATTTTCCAGGGATTCCTCCAAGAATTTTCCTAAGAATTTCTCCAGGGATTCCTCCAGCGGTTTCTCTAGAAGTTCTTCCAGGGATTCCTTCAGGAATACCCCCAGAAATTCCTGCATGGATTCCTCCATGGATTCATCCAGGAATTCATTCAGGTATTCCTCCAGGAATTCCTCCAGAGCTCTCTCAAAGGTTCTTCCAAGATTTCCTCCAGCTGCTAACCTAGGGATTTCTTCAGGATTGAAGCGATTCTTCCATAAATTTCTCCACTGGTTCCTCCAGAGTTTCCTCCAACAATTCTTCCAGAAATTACTCCGGAAATTTCTTCAGAATTCATCCAGAAATTCCTCCAAGACATCTGTCTAGAATTCTTCCAAGAATCCCTCCAGGAATTCCAAAACATCCTACTATACCTTCCCCAAGAATTTTACCAGAGAACCCTCTAAGATATCTGCCAATAATCCCTTCAGGAATTTCGCTAGAAATTCCTCCAGGGATTTGTCAAGAAATTCCTTTAAAAATTCATTCAAAAATTCCTCCATAAATTCATTTATGAATACCTCCTAGATTCTTCAGTCCAACATGAACTCTAAAGAGAATTTCTCCAAGACCTGCTCCAATATTTATGTCAAAATTCCTCCAAGAATCCGTCCTGGAATTTGGCCAGGAGTTCCTTTATAAATTTCTCCAGGAAAACCTTAGGGGTTTTTCAATAAATACTTTCAGAAACTCCTCCAGAAATGCATACTGGAATATCCCCGGGAATTCCTCCAAGAATACCTTCAGGTAATCCTCCAAGAATCTCTCTAGGAATTTCTCCAGGAATTCCTCCAAGAATTCTTACAAGAATACTTCCAAGAAATTCTTCAAGAATTTCTTGAAGAAATTTCTGGAGAATACCCTGGAGGAATTCCTGGAGTACTTTCTCCAATTCATGAAGTATTTGTGAAGGATTTTTTTTAAAGAATTTCCCAGGGGAATTCTAAGAGGAATTCCTTAAGGATTTCCTTGAACTGCGATGAAATCTAGAATTTTTTTTTACAATTTTAATTTTCTGGAGGAATTTCTGGAGGATTTCATGAATTATCTCCTGTAAGAATTCATGGAGTAATTCATACGAGTGATTCCGAATTCACTTGAGGTATTTCCTGTAAGAACTGGAATTGAAGGAATTTCTGGAGAAATCGCTGTAGTAATTCCTACAGCAATTCCTGTTGAAATTCATGTAGTTATTCCTGGAGAAATTTCTAGAGTATTTCTTGAAGGAATTCCTAGGGTGTTTCCCGGAACAATTCCTAGACGATTTCCTGTAGTAATTCCAGAAGGAATTCGTAGTCATTCCTGGAGTAATTCTTGAAAGAACTCCTGGAATATGTGCCGAAGGAATTTCTGGAATATATCCTGGAGTATATCCAGGAAGAATTCCTGGAGGAATCCCTGGAGGAATGACTGATGGAATCCCTGAAATAATTTAAGGATGAATCCCGGTGAGGAATTCCGGGAAGAACCCCTGTTGGAATTGCTGGCGGAATTCCTGGAGGTATTCCTGGAGGAACTCTTGGAAGAATTTCTGGAGGACACCGTGGAGGAATTTCTGAAGGTTTTCCTTGATGAATTCATACATAAATTAGCAGTTTTTCATGACAAAAATCCTGGAGGAATTTCTGGAGAAATTACCCGGAGAAATTCTCTGGAGGCATTTCTGGAGTATTCCCTGGAAGAATTCCTGGAGGAAACTCTGGAGGAATCCCTGGAAGAACTTCTGGAAGAATCCCATGAATCCTGAAGAAATCCCTGGATTAGTTGTTGGAGGAGATCTTTGATGGATTCCTGATGGAGCTCTGGAGGAATTCCTGGAGGAATACCTGACTGAATTCCTTGATGAGTCCATAGAGTATTTCGCGAAGGAATCCCTGGGGACATTCCTGAAGGAAACCCTGAAGGAATCCCTAAAGGAATCCCTGGAAGAATTTCTAGAGAAATCGCTGGAGGAATCCCAGGAGAAATTTCTGGATGAACTCTTGAGAAAATTTCCTTGAGTAGTTTTAAGGGAATGCCTGGAGAAATCTTTGGAGGACTCCCGTGAAATCCTCGGGGAATTTCTGGAGGGATTCCCGAGGAACTCCTGTAGGATTTTCCGAAAATTTCTTGAAGTAATTCCTGAGGAACTCCTGAAGGAATTCCAGCATATTTCCTGAATATACTTTAGAGAAACTGCTGGGAAACTCTTAAAGAATTTAACGGGAAGTCCTGAGGTATTCCCTAGGAACTCGTACATGTTCTCGGAGAACATCACGATGAATATCTGAGGGACTCCTGGTGGAATTTCCGAGGAACGCCTAGAGGAATACTTAGGTAATTTCCGACACTTCCAAATACCATAAAGATCATTTGTATGTCAGTGGATGCACAAGCAACACAAATAAATACTCAAAACATTACGAGATACAACAAAGGTAATCGTGGAAGAATAAAGTAAAGAGATACAAGAGTGTAAAGCTTGAAGGTCTGAATTCCAGAATAGTTTGGATTACCTTGATCACCTAGTGAATGTTCCTAAGTTATCAGAATTGCACCCTGAGGTTCTAAGAATAGCGTAGATTATATTCCGCGAGCATTTACTACAATAAAAATATCCTAAGATTTACAGATATTGCGACCCATACTTCAAAATACATTGGGTCCATTTGTATGCCAGTGGACACCCAAATAGCAACAAATACAGATACTCGTAATATAGTGAGGTGCAACATACACAATCATGAAAGGATTATGCCGATAGAGTGAAGAAAAGCAAGAGTAGAGCCTGTAGACCCCATAAAGCCACCTGGAGCTCATCCGACTATCAAACAACAGAAAACCAAATTGATCACGTTCTAATCGAGATTCGGATCACTGTCTAGTCGCTGTATGCATGCGCTCAAAACTTTCGACGGTTATTACCACGCGTTGAAGTCGAACGCCGCCGCTCTATCGAACGCCCGCGAAACGTAGAAGTGGCTCAAGATTACTAGCAGTTGCCACCAACGGAAGAGCAGCTTGGCGCAGCTACACTTGAATATGGCTGGAGGGACATCCGATCCGCCATAGGTAGTAGCTCGGCGGCAGCACTAGGCTTCGCGACTCCGAATCACAGAAACAACTGGTACGACGGCGAATGTGAACAGTTAAAAAATGAGAAGAATTCAGCATGGACGAGAATGCTGCAACACCGCACGAGAGCGAATCCCAAGTAACACAGAAAACATCTTGAGAAATTCAATAAATAAAGAATGTCTTATTTGTGTATTATAAGTGGATGTGTCAACATCTTATGTTATAATCCGGCTTTAATTATGTTATGTAATAACAAACTGATGGAGAGTTCTTCAGTTCTTCGATAGTTATAATTATGTTTAGAATATGTTGATTGTATGAAAATTTCATCAATAGCCTCCTTTTCAGATTTCGTAGAAAATGAGCATTGCTCCTCAGGTTTAACATGTCGACAGGGTGTATACTTTATCGAGATGATGGAATCTGAATTAAGAATAATTGCTTTGTGGTAAATTTGTTAACTGCATGAACCAATTCTTCATAAATCATAATAATGCAGTTTCCTTGACATCCTTGTCCAAAGCAAGTACGCACTGTAGAATCTGAATATATAACTATATGTAAAATTATGAGATATAATCGTCAATATAAGACGCTTCACTTCACGGGCTTGAATCAGAGAGAGGTTATGTTGAGGTTCACAGCAATGACCCAGCTTTGGGAACTAACTTTCGGCTCACATTTTATCTGATTGTATGACAACAACACAAACACTGTACTTACTACCGCCACTTAGGGAACGTTCAAAAATTACGTCCAACATTTGGGGGAGGGGGGGGGGGTCTACAAAAGTGTGACACTACGTGTATTAAGTATAGGGAAAATGCGTGACAGAGGGGGGAGGGGGGGTCTAGAAATCCCAAAAATTGATGGACGTAATATTTGAATCTTCCCTTACAGTACGTTGCACACAAAATTCACCCATATCTCTAATTAGATACATTTTAGTTGAAAGTTAACCCACGAGCGATCGCGCTGTTGTATTTTGTACAACACGTTGAAAAAATCTCGCTATTTGTACTCAGCATTAGCGTGGTGCTGACGCAGGTAGTCAACCGCGCGAGTTACAGAAGGTTAGCTGAGGTGGCAAATTTGGATCAAACACCAACAAATCTGCAACATTTTGACTAACAAATGTCATCATGGTTCATTAAGGTTTAATCCATGAATAAGTTTTGTTTGCGTGAAAATAACTACAGCAAGACAGTTATACAGCTTATCGGTAGAGTATGTTGAAAATATGTGCATAACATGTTATATAACAGTTATTACAATTTCTTCTAATATACTTTGTTCAACTGTGGTTAAAGGACGTAGACTGAACGTTGTTTCAACTAACACAAGTTTACAAAATAAAACGAAAGTCGTGAACTTCTGTCAACGATCAAAATTTTTTAAGCACAATTTAGTGCTGATTTCGAAACCGACCTTCAAAAAATTTAAAGTAGAACAGTTTTTGAGTTTTAGCTCAATATCGAGTTTTGCAACTTTTCAAAATATGTATTTTACTAAAATTCAAATATATTGCGTTTTGTTCAACCAATTTTAAATCTTTTTCCATAAATTAAAAGCTGAATACAATACCATTCGATCATCAGAATACAGGTTTTGCGTCAGATTGATGAAATTCAAGATATTGGCGAGTTTTAGGGACGATCTTCTTAAATTTTAGCAAAATTCGCAAAATTTTTTGAAGAAATGTATTTTTTTCAATAAGAAAAAACCAACTTAAAAATTCTTTCTCGACGTTTATTTGACAAATAATATGTAAGCGAGTATCAGTAAAAATTTCAGCTCAATTGGAGCATTGATTATGGAGAATGAGATGTTTGAAGTGAGCGACTTTGCTTAAAAATAGAACAAAAATCGATTTCAAATCATCAACCTTGTATGGAAAGTCGAAAAAATTTCCGCTCTACTGTAATTTTATTCCTTTGCGTTTTCGAAATCAGGGCATGATTCTACACCAAAAATGATCATCAGCTTACCGAGTTCAAAAATGCTGTAAACTAGTGTAATCAAGTTGCAAGAAGTATTGCCAGCTTTGGATGTCACATATTTTTTCCAGTGAAAGTACCGGCTAAAATGTTCAACCACATTTGACGATAAATTTGAGAGATTTATTTCCACTGCGTTTCCTTTTCGTCTTATTTTACTGTAATGCTCCAAAAGAGACAAAGCCTGTTTCTAAGCTTCGTGCTTTACGAGCACTTTCACTTGCACAGTTTTAGAAATTGAAAAATGGGGTACATATATGGTATATTTGAATGATGTTCCGAAAACTTCCAAATGGCACTGTAGGCGAGGAACTACCATGTTGTTTCTGTATTGAGAATCAAAAAATAGTCGCAAAATTCCTTGATTTTTCTGGTTTTGTAATGCATATATAGTTCAATTCAATAGCGCATGCAATATTGGGGCGTTATATCAGCAGTTTCGCGATAAATTTTGAACCGTATGCAAACGCAAAGTACCACTGCACTGCTGGGGGGAATTGTTGCACATCATTTCTATAGGGGAGACTGAGGAGACTTGATCCCTGAGGAAACTTGTTCCCCCCATATTTTCTCGGAATCAAAAACAGTTTTCTAGCATATTTTTTCCAAAACTACATCTTGACAGACGACAATGTTTTGGTTACAATTTATTTTGATTGTGCATTGCATTTTTAAAGGCTGATGGTTTGTTTTCAGTCCTTCAGAAATATTTTAGACGATTCCGAAAAATCTCAATAACTTTCTAAAAATAGAACCAAATCGTGTCAAAATTTTACAGCACATAGTGTAAATAAAATACTATCAAACGTATTTATTCTAATAAGTCTGTTATATAAATATTTTAATTAATGCAGCTTGGTGTATATACAACAGTGACATGGGGAGACTTGATCCCTCGAGGATTACACACACACATTATACATGTGAAAAATAAAATTCTATTTGGAAGCCTCTATTTACTCGGAATTCTAGTATATTCAATGATGAAACGTGTCAGATAATTATTATTTTATTACACACCATAAAAAGAGGGATCAAGTCTCCCCATTTTCAAAATACAGCATAACCTTGACAATGTAAGGAAATCTCATAATTTCAAATTCACCATATTCATCAAAAATACAAGAAAACTTGAAATGAAAATGAATAGGACGCTTCTGGAGTTATTTTCCCTTTAAATTGACCATGTGCTCAAAAGGGGATCAATTCAATAACAAATTTTGAAAACGACGTATAATCAATGCTACACCATTGATTATACGTCGTTTTCAAAATTTGTTACTGAATTGTGGCCCATTTTTGAAAAATACGTCATAAGACATGCCTCCATAAAAACACAGTTTTGAAAACTTTAACAATAATTTAAAGCCCTTCTGTTGTGTGTAAACTTGCAATATATGTTAACCTTCCATTATGTATGAAAAACGGATCAAGTTTTGTGTTTTTCTTGAAGTTACAGGCAAATTAAGAAAAAGGGATTAAGTCTTCCCAGTCTCCCCTATAGATTATTTGGAGATATTTGAAGCTTACCGACTTTATCACTAGACATTTTTTTCAAAGACACGGACACGTTCAATGCTTCCAGTGAGCTTTTCGCTCTTTTAAGGAAGCACGACACTAGACAACGGACTAGCATGCAACGCCCAGTGGCACAGCCGCAAACTTTTATTATTCAAGTTGAAGGAGCAGCTGCAAATTATTTAGCTTTTTATTTGTTTTGTTTATTTGTCAGTTGTTGCATACCAACTTGACATATGCTACCTTGTTATATAAATGCTTCTTTGACGTTGTGATACTTTCAAATAACTCGACTTCAACCAGAGCTTGAGGTTGGCAGTATAAATGTTTTGCGTAAAGTATTGTATTGTAATGTATTGCTTACTTGATAGCTTGATTTTCACCGGTGCATGAGGTTTAAACAAACAAGTATTCTGCATGTTTCTGTTACTGAGAGATAACCTGATTTAAACTAATTATTTTTTGGATCTACGTAAAACGTTCCTCAGACGTCATTATTAGTCTCATAATTGTATTCTAATACATCTTATATGATATGCAAGATGTTTTATAAGCCGCCATTTTTTGCGCTGTTTTGAATATATAAGTATGCTATAATACGTTAAAAATTCATGAACAATACACCAGCTTAGGATAGTGTAGTGAAATTTAAACTGTTATATAACAAGTTGTGTTACTTGGGATGGGGCACGTTACAGACAGGCGCGGAACAGGCAGAACTCATTCTTCCGGATGAAGAAGCGCCAGCAGGAAGAGAGAGATCGCGAAGCGATGGAAGAACTGTACTGCGCTAAGGACTCACGAAAGTTCTACGAGAAGCTGAACCGCTCGCGCAGAGGCTTTGTGCCACAAGCCGACATGTGCCGAGATAATCACGGGAATATTCTCACGAGCGAGTGTGAGGTGGTCGAGAGGTGGCGGCAGCATTACGATGAGCACCTCAATGGCGACGTTGCAAATACCGAAGGTGTCGTGGTAACAGATCTAGGAGTATGTGCACAGGACGAAAGACTTCCGGCCCCTGACCTCCAAGAGATTGAAGAGGAGGTTGGCCGGTTGAAAAACAACAAAGCCGCTGGAGCAGATCAACTACCAAGCGAGCTTCTAAAATACGGTGGAGAAGCACTGGTGAGAGCACTACACTGGGTCATTACCAAGATTTGGGAGGAGTAAGTATTACCGGAGGAATGGATGGAAGGTATCGTGTGTCCCATCTACAAAAAGGGCGACAAGTTGGATTGAGGGAACTATCGCGCGATCACACTACTGAGCGCTGCCTACAAGATACTCTCTCAAATTTTATGCCGCCGTCTATCACCGATTGCAAGAGAGTTCGTGGGGCAATATCAGGCTGGATTCATGGGTGAACGTGCTACAACGGACCAGATGTTCGCCTTCCGCCAGGTGTTGCAGAAATGCCGCGAATACAACGTGCCCACACCTTACTTGTTCATCGATTTCAAATCGGCGTATGATACAATCAATCGAGAACAGCTATGACAAATTATGCACGAATACGGATTCCCGGATAAACTGATACGGTTGATCAAGGCGACGATGGATCGAGTGATGTGCGTAGTTCGAGTATCAGGGACACTCTCGAGTCCCATCGAATCTCGCAGAGGGTTACGGCAAATATAGTTATTAATCGAAATCTGTAACGGTCCTACTCAAGTTTGATTGGTGTGCATAGAAATACTACGTTAGAATACAGTATTCCCCCAACAATGGCCCGGTCCGCATCGTCTGATTCGTGGTTCAACTTAATCTCGTTGTTATGATTCAATGGTTTTTCCGATGGTCATAACCATTAGCGGAGCCAGCATTTTCTTTTTTCTTACTCACTCTCCTAAACATACACGAGAACGAAACAGATGGAAGAGGGGGCAGCTTGCCTCCTCTTTCATCTCACTCATTTTCCTGCATATTTATGAGAGTGAGTAAGAAAAAATAAAAAGCTGGCTCCGCTAATGGTCATAACACTCTAGAATCTGCCCAGACCTCATCCCATGAATTGACCGACACAAAAAAAAATAATGCAAACGAAAGGAAAAAAACAAGATTTAGGCTCTTTTTCATCAATAGTTAATTGGATTTCGAGATTGGATCTATGACAATGTACGATTCCTACGACTTTCTCTCAAATGGCATTTGTGTCGCAGAAATATTTAACCAAAGCTACTTCGATTATTTTTGTTCAAATGTTTCGATTTCCTGCCGCTAGTAGACGCTATCATCGAACGAATCTGTTCACCGATAGCTAGTATGGGAAATTCATAAGTGGGTTATCTTGTATTAAAAAATCTTTGGTTACGGCAAGGTGATGGTCTTTCGTGCTTGTTGTTCAACGTTGCTTTAGAGGGTGTAATAAGGAGAGCGGGGATAAACACGAGTGGAACGATTTTCACGAAGTCCGCTCAGCTGCTTGGTTTCGCCGATGATATTGATATTATTGCTCGTAAATTTGAGACGATGGCGGAAACGTACATCCGACTAAAGAGTGAAGCCAGGCGAATCGGATTAGTCATTAATGTGTCGAAGACAAAGTACATGATGGCAAAGGGCTCCAGGGAGGAATCACCGCGCGCGCCATCCCGAATTCATATCGACGGTGATGGAATTAAGGCGATTAAAGAATTCGTGTACTTGGGCTCACTGGTGACTGCCAACAACGACACCAGCAGAGAAATTCAGAGACGCATTGTCGCAGGAAATTGAGCTTACTTTGGACTCCGTAGGACTCTACGATCGAACAAAGTTCGCCGTCACACGAAGTTAACTATCTACAAAACACTGATTAGACCGGTAGTCTTCTATGGTCACGAAGCATGGACTTGGAGTTTTTGAACGAAGGTGTTACGTACCATCTATTAATGCTTAGGGCTCCCATAAGAGTCAATATTGTGAGATCGTTCTGATTTTTATTTATTTATACCTATATCAGCTATATCAGTCACATTCAAGTATTAGAGGTAAATGTTTATTTGGGGAGGGTTGGATACCATAACTTTTGATCTCGTTTCAGAGAGCGGGTAAAAGCGCTTAAGCCTAGGCTTGAGGGCCAGGGCATACGGGGTAAATACCGTTGTTCCATGCCAGGATTCCAAAGGACATGGAGTGACATTAACTTTCTTAGCATAGTCACTCCCAACGATGCGGTACATTATTATCACTTTTCAAGGAACGGTTGGTACGAGATGTCCCCGTTTTTTGATTTCAATAACAATAAAAACGCTGCACAGTAGGCCTGGCCGCTTTATTGCTTGTAATGCATCTCTGATGCACTGCAACCATTAATAATGACAAGAAAAATGACAGGATTAGTCGATCCTATCATTTTCCAGGATTCTTTCAATGAATGGCTGTGTATGTGTAGACTAGACTAGACTAGACTAGACTAGAAGGTGTTACGTACCATCTACGGTGGATGCAGATGGAAGATGGGTCTTGGAGAAGGCGAATGAACCACGAGCTGCATCGGTTGCTGAGAGAACCAACGATGCATCGTCCACACCGCGAAAATCGGCACACCAATGCATGTGAAGTCGCTGCCGACCTGCACTCTGCTCGTGGGGACGCAAAGTGCTCTCGGTCTTTAGTAGCAATAACCACCACACACTAAAATCAACCGTGTATGAGCTGTTTAAATTGCACTTTGAGAATAAGAGAACTTAACCAACTCTCATTTCATTTCAATAGCATCATCACAATTTATATTCAATTTAATTTAGGGTTGGGCAAGATAAGCATTCCTTACAGAAATATAGAATAGTTATTTATGTAACGAGTTGCAAAATGATCATTTTTACAGCACGAGTCGTACATTTATCCAACGAGGCTTGCCAAGTTTTGCAACGAGTTACATACAACATTTTTTGCAATGAGAAAAAATAATCACTGTAATAAATATGATCAGTTCCAACAGTATCATCATGCTCCCTGGGGGCTGAACGCCCGAATAAAAAATACAGTAGAAAAACCGAACGTTGTATTGTAACAGTACTATTTAGAACCATATTTTTACAGTAGACACCACTGTAAAAATAAAAATACAAAAACAATAAGATGTAATGTAGGACACCATACCGTGAATTGTAAATAAGATTTTTACAATATATTATACTGGTTGTTAAGTATCGTAACAATATAAAAAAATATTTTTTTCCATATATATTTTTTTGCAAAACCATACATTATATTGTTAATGAATTGTTTAAAATACTGATACGTGGGATTAAATATACCGTACATTGTATGGTACATAAATGGTTTCAAACAATAAAATGTACCGTAAATAAATTGTTTTTAATTGTAATTTCACTACTAATTATACATTAAATCAAATGGTTTTGGAATGGTTCTCTATTGTTATGTTGTAGTGTTTTACATGACATAAACCATATATTGTTATATTGTCTTGCAATTTTCTTCCTCTTAATGACATCTTAGGCTTATTAGATTTATTAGAATGTGGTTTGGGAATTCTCCAGAGCGTTTTGGATAACCCTTCATATATAGGATCGTCCACGTCTAAGTCTGAGTAGTCTCTGATTGCATTAACAGTTGAAGCTTAGGCTCCCATGCCCCACCAGCCAGATAACCGGGTTTTGCGAACTTAGCATTATTTGTGGCAACACTTTGAGCGGCATGATGGAACTATGCCGAGCGCGCTAAGTGTTATTAGACCACTAATGTAGTTGCATGAAGTGGGTGACGAGGTACATAAGTATCATTACAGCGTGCTTAACCGTTATTGCAATATTGAGGCACCAGTTTGACAAAAGTTTGAAATACATAACAACTCATGAGAAAACTGTCAAGTTCGATTCAAATATAAGTTAGGTTAAAAAGCGAACCCGCAGACGAACCTATATTAAAAGTCATTTCAGTGTTCAGTCCAGTCCATATGTTAAAGATGGCTCTACGTCAAAGATAAAGTTTGTCAATCGCATTTGATTCGATTGTGGTTGAAGGCAAGTTCACGTGAGAGAAGAGGAGAAAACTCCCCTAAATGCAAATACAGAAAGAATAGTGTTGATCTCATCCACTGATTTACGGTAATCTGACCTGCATCTTTCCGGGTTGGCCTACATTCGTATTTCTCTCACGCACTCTACACACCTAGCCCGCCATATCACTTGGACCTGCATTTCTTAGGACATCTGGTTTACCACTGATTTAAACATGTTATTGCGAATATTTTGTATAGTTTTTCTTTCGTTGCGTAATTTGCGCGCCGGGCAGTTACGCGCAGCTCCACTCCAGTTGCGCGCAGCCAATCAGGAGCAAGAAAGCAGACGACGTCGTTGCGCGCCAAAGCTACACGCAGCACGTTTCCATTGTCTGCGACCAAAACAAACACCGACGCTCGCCCACCGGCTGATCGTTGTTGTTGATAACTTGCGTGGAAAGGTAAGTTAACTCATTATGGTCCCTTTCGAGATTGATTTAATGAAACGGAAATAACACAATATGTTCTGGAATTGTTGCTGATTCGATTGGTTGTGCCATTATTTGTTGCAAGCAGTCTTGTACTGATCGCACGCGGTCGATACCGGTTGGGTATGTTTTAAATAATGCAAATATGGATACTGCCCATGATGTGAGATTCACCCTTGCGCACAACTGACTGACAGATCGGTAAAACTGTGAAACTAATTTTTTTCTTGCTAAGCGCAATATTTACTTTAAATTGATGTTTCAACTTATTCACTTTTTTCTCTTTCCTTTCCTTTGCATCAAAATGCATCAAAAAAGTCACATCAACAAAACAAAGCACGGAAAAAATCTTAAACTGAATAAAAATTCACGGAAAAATAATTTTTCGGAAAAGTGAATGGTTCAAACGTAAGAAAAACAGTATAATATATTGTTACATAAAAATCCAATGTAAATGTATAGTATAGCGAACCATTTCATTACAATACACTTTATTGTAGCTGGTACACTGTATGGTGCAGGAATGGTTTCCACCATACACCCTATGGTTAGTTTTTATCCGGGCGGGATCACCCACGTGTTCCATCAAGCTAGACGCAAAATTTGAATCAAGCAAGCTGTGGCCGGGGGTCTCCAGTTAGCCTAGTGGTTAAGGCTATGGATCGCCAATCCGGAGACGGCGGGTTCGATTCCCGTTCCGGTCGGGGAAATTTTCTCGACTCCCTGGGCATAGTGTATCATTGTACTTGCCTCACAATATACAAATTCATGCGATGGCAGGCAAAGAAAGCCCTTCAATTAATAACTGTGGAAGTGCTCAAAGAACACTAAGTTGAAGCGAGGCAGGCCAAGTCCCAGTGGGGACGTCGAGCCATAAAGAAGAAGAAGAAGAAGCTGTGCTATAACTGTCACAGTTGTTCAAGCTCTTGACGTGGAAACATACGTTGTTGGCCAAACAATTGCATTATGATTCATAATGCAACCCAAATGAGTTGCATTATGATTCATAATGCAACTGCTTTTGATAGTGAGGAAAAGTAGGCCGTAGTGACACTAAAACGACAAGTATAAAATACAATTTTATAGTGCCTAGTTGCAAAAAAGCAATTTGAAATATCCTAATTCATTAGATAAGAGAGTTGTCGGACAAAAAAAGGCACAAAACCAACGACAAAGAAGGCGCGGAGTTTATCCTTTGTTCCCCCTTTTCAGATTTAATGACATAATCGCGAAAATTTTTGTCAGTGACTTTCAAATTCGTGAATAATCAGTTATTACAACAATCAAACTGTTTGATGGCGTTTCTCCAACAATGATGCAACCCAAAATCGCTAGGCAAGGCATGAAAATCTCAAAGAACAATCTTTATCATATTCTATTCATGTTGGATCAAACCTATGTCGCATCAGTGCATTGTCTCAACAAATGCAGAATGCGACAATGTCATTGTTGTTGGGCGACTGCTGGAATCGGAGTTAATTTTCTATTTCAATGAGTACAATCAACGTAAATTAAAAAAAATCATAACTGGGGGATCAAAAAATACTCTAGATTATACTTCAAATCTCCACAAAACATGTGTATGGCAGATAATTAGAATACCAACCATCTGCTCTATATGTTCATTAATTCCAATTGCGCGTCTGTTAACAGAAATTGGACATTTTACGACTTGCAAGAGAATATTCATGACAGAGAATTGAATGAAAAAAAGAGAGGCACTCAGCTGACAATGAATGTGGCCAGACACGAATGAAAAAAAGAAATAGAATGCCAATCTTCACTTTGGATCTTCGATTTTTTTACACTCTGGCTGGAATTAGATTCAGTGTAGTTCACTCAATAATGATAAAAAAGCATTCGTATCAAGAATTGTCACACAAACAATTATGACAATTATGTTTTTGTTGTGCAATATTCCAGAAAGAAATCCAGTTTTACTTCTAGATTGATTTAGTTTATTCATGTTCACTTGCATGAAGCTTAGAACAATCAAGGCCAACAAAAACACAATGAAATATGAATCATTCAGCTAAGAAATCAGTAATACAGCCATAAATTAGCAGCAAGCATGATTCAGGGCACGTTAGCATTAACGTTTATTTCTTAACAATGTTCAAAACGCGCAGAACGCATAAAACAGTGACCTGTTGTAATAAAGTTTTACTTCATTGCTAATTGGATTCGTTTCCCGTTTCAAGACAATCTAATTCGTTCGATCCGAGTGAATGAAGGTACTTTTGGGAGCAGATCGCTACCTAATTCCAATCCAATAGGTCTCCCGTAAATCTTCCGGCCGTCATGATGCGAAATTACTGCGCTATCAGATGCGTAGGCAGCCAAGAAGACCAGTCAGTAACGAAACAATTACAGTGCGGAAGCGGTCCGCTATTTATTGTGAACAGTTATGAAAATAAATATCTCCTTCACCTTTTACGCATCGAAATTCGTGCGAGCGGTGGTGCTCTGGATGGTGGCTTGATATTTTATTTTCATTCGCACACCAATCGGGGTACACAATGGAACAGTCGGCAGTGCGTGCTGAATTCTGCGCGGAGTACAATATAACGCTTTCCGCTAGTTTCTCGGGTTATTGCCGAATCTTGCACCATTCGCGGTGTTTTTGGTGTGCGTTTCGATGCCCTCCCGCTTCCGCTCGTTTCCCCCTGCCCTCCCTCCATCGAAACAACATTCAAGAGATGGCTCCACGCACTGATGCCGTGCGTAAATTGCTGATTTACGAGTCTACAAGTTGGCCGAAAAAGTTCATCAACCCCGCGAAATAGTTCGCTTCTGCTTCTGCTGTTTCTGTTGCTGCTGCTGCTGCTGCGTGAGGTTTTTGTTGTTCTCTCCTCTGTGCTTCTGTAGTTCCTCTGTGCGTTGCGTACGTACGTACGCATGCATATTTACAGTGTGTGCCTTTAAAATACAGATGAAAGACTATGACAATAAAGCTGAGTAAATATTCTTTACTCAAATCTCACAGAGATTCACAGAGATTTGCTTGATGTCTATACATAGATTTAGCAAAGATTATTTACTCAGCTTTGTTCATTTGTCCTAAAAGGCCTTAAGAGATAGAAACATTGTTCATTACATGTGTGGTACTGATAAAGGGTGAGTCGTTAATTATTGTGCCACCCTACCTTCAACTGATTCGCAAATTGTCTATAGTTAACGAAATAAAACCAAATTTTTACAGTAGTTTAGTATATGTATGAAATTCAACTTTTTGGTATAGGTTCAAATTTAGGATGCGTTTTAGTGAAATTCACGACATTTTCAATTAACGCTTTCAATTAACGCTGCACATGTGGTATCCTGTCAGGTGTGGAAACTTCCTCTGTAGATCGGAAAGCAGCAATGTCTGTGGTCGAATTTGTAGGGACGATAGGGTACTTATTGCCGAAAGATCGAACCTTGAGGAACGGTTGACTCCAGAAATTTGTAGGTTCACTTGTTTGGACTCATGCTCTACTTTACGGGTACCTCCAGTCCACTTTAGGCACAGTGGTTTTGTCGGTCCTTCGATGCCAAGTTCGTCCGCAAGGCCTTGCTCAAGAAGAGTAAGTTCGGATCCGTCGTCGAAGAACGGGTGAGTTCGTACAGCTTTCTTTGGACCGTAAAGTACCACTGGTATTATGCGAAACAACACCGATGATTGCCCTTGATGCACGTTACAGCTTGGATCCGTCCCTATTGCCTCTGCTGGGGAAACGGTCGTTGGTGGAATCGTCGATGGCTTGGAAATATAGTTCTCTGGTTTATGGAGCAGAGGATGATGTAGTAACGTGCACCCGTTCTTATCGCACTTTCGCTGCTGCTTGCAGGTACCATTATGTCTACGAAGACACTTTCGACACAGTCGTTGCTCCTTCACTACCGCCCATTTAGAGTCGTAACAAAGCTCGTCGAATCTGTTGCACTGGCTAACCGTCGTGCAACTTCCTTTACAAACCACACACTGTTCTTTGATAGGGTCTTTTGTTGCAATGTACACCGTTTTGTTCGACGACTCAGTAGTTTTCTCACAATTCGATTCTGACTCAGTATGGAAGTTCAGAAACCCATCCTTTTTAGTACCACGATTTCGTTGGTCTTGACCTGACGTAGCCATTACCGTGTTTGCGTCTTCTGCTATTTTATAGAGCCAAGCACTGAAATCTCCAAGGTTAGGATCTGGACAGTTCCTGGCAAACCTAGCCCAATCCAACTTAAGAGACGATGGTAGACGTTCCACTAACTCGTAGCGAAGTGATGAATTGAAGATATAGTCCTCAACTTCACAGGCACGGATTGTTGCGACCATGTTCTTCACCGTTAAAGCAAAATTCACCAAGGTCTCGAGTTTTTCCGTGTTCGGTTGCGGCAGATGTCTGATCTTTCTTATAATCGATTGAATAATTGCATCTGGTCGGCCATAGAGCATCTTCAAGGTTGATAAGATGTCAGCTACGTTTGACGGATATAGTAGCTCGCATTTCACTGCCTCCAGCGCTTTCCCTTTAAGACATTTTCGCAGACGTAGCATATTCTCTTCGTTTGTGAATCCGCACATCTGAGTTGATGAGTTGAACGTGGCGTAGAATAAAGGCCAGTCTTCCAATGATCCGTCGAAGTCCGGCAGGTCCCTAGACACTGCCTGGCGCGCTGCGATTTGGCTTCGATTGAGGATGCAGATAGTTTCATCGTTGGATGCTAGCGGACAATTCTCGGTCTGCGCCAACCGTATCGGCGTTGATCCTTGTCCTGGAACAAATTCGTTGAGGGTGCTGGGATTTATAGTTGGGACGAACACGGTCCTGTTAGGGATTTGCAGACGTGGTTGATCCTCCTGAGATGCTCTTTGGTGTTGACGGCGGTACGTCCCAAGTAGCCCTGAGGACTGCGGTCTTGCTTGACCGCAGGGTGCATGTGCGGAAAGTATTGGTTGACTCTCGGCTCGATATCGTTCGCTCGGCTGTCGTGCGTAAGACTGCAGTTGTATGCTGTTCGCGTAGTGTACTCCTTGTACGGAATGGGTGCGAGCTCGCACCTGCTGATGCGCCGGAGGCTGACTTCGTTGAATTTGCAAGGGTAGATCTTCCTGAACGTTCTTGCCGTACTGGTTGGTTCGAAGAGTTGCCAGAATAGCTTTTCGCTGGGCCTCCAGAGCTTGGTGCTCCTCGAGCTGGCCCGAAATGTTCGGTGTTTGCTCGTTTGCCGCTTCAGCTGCTAACCCGGAATCCTCGGGATCACCATGACGTTCAGTTTCGGCTAACCACTCCTCGATTTTCGACAGTCTATCGTCTCCGTTTTCTTCCGTTACAGATGATGTTTCGCTACCGTATTCTTGCAGAAGTTTGTATTTGCGCTCGAGGAAGCGCTTCTCTAACTCCAACTCTTCCTGAAGTTTCTGCATCTCGAGCTCCTTCATCCTTCTAGCTTCGCTTCTGGAACTAACCTTGCTGTTGGATCGTATCGATGGAACTTTGCCAGAAATCGCCTTTTGCCGCTGCTGTTCGGTCGTTCGATTGATATTCGTAGGAGGAACGATGAACGACGAAAACTTGCAGATTGGGCACACCCAGCTGACGTTGGCAATTTCTTCCGTGACTTGGACACATACAAAGTGAAACCACCGATCGCAACCATCACACTGCACCATCTCTTCATTATCTCGCATTTCACACAACTGACACCGATGATCGACGTTTCTGCGAACTTCGCGTAACGGATTTCTTCTGACATTATTCCCGGCACCGGCGTTCACTTGTCCGATATTAACACGGTTTTCGCTGGTTAGTTCCGGTTCTCGGCGGGGATGAGTATTGGAAGGGTCATCGTTTACCTGATTTTCGGAGCTACTTGGGTTGATGGCTGTGGCTCCAACAACGTTGTATGCTTCTTCGGGTTTGGACGTCGATTCTCCGACGTTCTTCGTCCCGGAGAAAGCTGATTTCTTCGACGCCATATAAAAGAATTTTATAAACTGTTGCGGGGTACGGAGGGAGCAAGATCCAATTCAATAAATTTATTCGGTCCGATGAAATAAATTATAAAATTCCTGAAATGACAATCGTTCACTTATTTGTTCGAGTTCACTTTTTAGTCATCTTACTTTTAGTGATCAAGCTGCTACTGACCCTCACACAACTGATCTGGATTCAATTAGGTTGGGAACCCCTGTACCTATGTTGATTAGAACATTTACTAGAACATGTGGTTTTTTGGGGATCAAATCCTTACCTTTGCGAATATCCTAGCGCCTTTCAACTACCTCTAGCCGATGATATAGCTTACCAGGTTTATTCTCAACGCACTTTTACCTCCTTTTCACCTGGGTTTAAAGATTAACATCAGTAGCATCAAGTTGATTTCACAGATATCTTAGCTTCTAATTTTACCTTGCTTACGCTCTTATAGACTACAAATTTGGCGAGTAATTCACTACTTTCTAAAGGTATGGGCAATAGTCACCCCGTAGGCTTAGCTCAACTAATTAATTACAGTTGATACAAAATATAGATACTAGTTAATAGTCCAATAGTAGCCAAAAGTACATCCGAATGATATGCAAATTGTTTATCTTTCCAATCGCATAATAGCGTTTTGCAGAACCTCATCGGTAGGAAGTCTGCAGGGTTGAAGAACAGCCAGATTCTGTTTAACAGTACGAACTAAGCGCTCCCACGCACCTCCCATGTGCGGCGAAAGCGGCGGGTTAAAAGTCCACTCGGTGCGACTAGAGGTAAACTCCTTTGAGAGCTTCTCGTGATCAAGTAGTTGTAGAGCTGCATTGAGTTCCTTGCTGGTGGCTTGAAGGTTGGTGCCGCGATCGCTATAGATGACTGCTGGAATCCCTCTTCTTGCCATAATACTTCGTATTGCCATAACGCAAGAATCGGTTGTCAGTGTGTGGGCGATCTGCAAGTGGATGGCGCGAGTTGTTAGACAGGTGGCAAGAACCCCCCAACGTTTCTCGGTGCGGCGTCCCACTGAAACTAATATTGGGCCGAAGTAATCAACGCCCATGTGGGTGAATGGACGACTGAAAGCGGCCACGCGTGCAGTTGGAAAATTAGCCATCGCTGGAGGCTGTGGCTTTGCTTGCTGGATTTTGCAATACTGGCAGTCTCGTCGGGTCGCATGGTACGTTGCCTTCAGTCGAGGAATACGGTAGCGCTGTAGAATTTCGTTGATAATAGTAACGTGATTCTGGTGGTTGAACCGTTCGTGGGCATCAGCAATTATCAGTCGTGTCACATGGTGGCAACGGGGTAGGATGATCGGATAGATGGCGTCATGGTCGATGAACGCACATGCACTGGTTCGGCCTTGTACTCGAGCTACTCCATATTCGTCGATGAAAGCGCTGCGAAAAAGCGGATTGTGTCTGATGACCTTTCTTGATGCTCGTGCGTCCCCTTGAGTGGTAGAAAGCATGTTGATTAGTATGGGACAAACATCAAATTCTCGCTCCAGTCGACTTTTTTGATTCCATTTAGGTCCAATATGAACTGTACAAAATTTCAGCGCAATCGGTGAAACTATAATTTAGCGCAAGCGGTTCAAAGTTTTCATAGGATTTACTATGGGAAAAGTTACACTTTCAGATAAAAAATCCCAGAGGTCGCCCCATGTCCCCTTAATTCAAATCGATCAATGCTTCTTGTAGAAAAATCATTTATGAAACTTTCCTTCGAAGACCGCAAAACGATTGGATGTTTGTGGAAAAAGTTATTGATTTATTACCGATTAGTGATCCAACGAACGGCTTTTTGTTTTGTTTTATTAGCAGCACTGTAGCTGCTGCCTTCGCTACTGCTGTTTCTGGGGGTGGTGATGCCTCCCGCCACCCCATGCAACAACGGCAGCAGCAGTGCTGCTGATAAAACAAAACAAAAAGCCGTTCATTGGATCACTAATCGGTAATAAGTCAATAACTTTTTCCACAAGCATCCAATCGTTTTGCGGTCTTCGAAGGAAAGTTTCGTAAACTTTGTTTCTACAAGAAGCATTGATCGATTTGAATTAAGAAGACAAAGGGCGACCTCTGGGATTTTTTGATTGAAAGTGTAGCTTTTCCCATAGTAAATCCTATGCAAACTTTGAACCGCTTGCGCTAAATTATAGTTTCACCGATTGCGCTGAAATTTTGCACAGTTCATATGGGACCTATATGGGATCTAAAAAGTCGACTGGAGCGAGGATTTAATTTTTCCATACAAGCGTGTCCCACACTAATGTTGATCTCTTCGGCATAAACTTCTTTCTGTGCCAGTCGAAACAAATAATTTTCCGCCTTCACTAATTCTTGAGCGGTATTTTTGGACTGATTCGAAAGACGTACTTTGCTGGCTGAGATCAGATCATCGCCGGTATAGCCAATTCGTGGCATTTCGTGTCAGTGAAGTACTAGAGTCGACAGATGTTAGCGAATGGCGATGGGTTCCAACAAAACAGAATGTCGCCGATGACGGAACAAAATGGACAAAGATACCCGATTTCTCAACTAGCAGTCGCTGGTTTTGTGGACCGCAATTTCTTTGGCAAAATGAAGAAAGCTGGCCTATATCTCCGAGCTTTAAAGCATCCACGGATGAAGAACTTCGACCCCACCTGTTCATACACGAGAAGGATGAAGAACCGGTGATCACTCCGAAAAATCACTCCAAGTGGACACCACTTCTTCGACAAACTGCATACGTCTACCGCTACATAGATAATTTACGACGTAGTACGAGACAGGAGCAACGTGTCTGCGGAGTACTGACGCGTCAAGAATTAGTGAAGGCGGAAAATTATTTGTTTCGACTGGCACAGAAAGAAGTTTATGCCGAAGAGATCAACATGCTTTCTACCACTCAAGGGGACGCACGAGCATCAAGAAAGGTCATCAGACACAATCCGCTTTTTCGCAGCGCTTTCATCGACGAATATGGAGTAGCTCGAGTACAAGGCCGAACCAGTGCATGTGCGTTCATCGACCATGACGCCATCTATCCGATCATCCTACCCCGTTGCCACCATGTGACACGACTGATAATTGCTGATGCCCACGAACGGTTCAACCACCAGAATCACGTTACTATTATCAACGAAATTCTACAGCGCTACCGTATTCCTCGACTGAAGGCAACGTACCATGCGACCCGACGAGACTGCCAGTATTGCAAAATCCAGCAAGCAAAGCCACAGCCTCCAGCGATGGCTAATTTTCCAACTGCACGCGTGGCCGCTTTCAGTCGTCCATTCACCCACATGGGGGTTGATTACTTCGGCCCAATATTAGTTTCAGTGGGACGCCGCACCGAGAAACGTTGGGGGGTTCTTGCCACCTGTCTAACAACTCGCGCCATCCACTTGCAGATCGCCCACACACTGACAACCGATTCTTGCGTTATGGCAATACGAAGTATTATGGCAAGAAGAGGGATTCCAGCAGTCATCTATAGCGATCGCGGCACCAACCTTCAAGCCACCAGCAAGGAACTCAATGCAGCTCTACAACTACTTGATCACGAGAAGCTCTCAAAGGAGTTTACCTCTAGTCGCACCGAGTGGACTTTTAACCCGCCGCTTTCGCCGCACATGGGAGGTGCGTGGGAGCGCTTAGTTCGTACTGTTAAACAGAATCTGGCTGTTCTTCAACCCTGCAGACTTCCTACCGATGAGGTTCTGCAAAACGCTATTATAGAGGTCGAAAACATAATAAATTCCCGGCCTCTGACTGACATACCACTGGACCACGACGAATCGCCTGTACTAACGCCGAATCACTTCCTGCTAGGATCAGCGAACGGACTGAGATCCTGGGTACCATTCAACGACAGCCCCGTGCTACTACGGAACAGTTTCAAGCAATCCCAGAAAATGGCAGACCAGTTTTGGCGGCAGTGGGTAAGAGATTATTTACCCACTATTACACGCAGAACCAAATGGTTTACTCCGGTGAAGCCAATCACCGTTGGCGATATCGTTATGATTGTCGACCCTAAGTTCCCTCGAAACTGTTGGCCCAAAGGCAGGGTTATAGCTACACATACAGCTTCAGATGGTCAAGTTCGGCGTGTCACCGTTCAAACTGCATCTAGAGGAATCTATGAACGTCCGGCTATTTCGCTAGCAGTGCTCGATGTAGGCGTTGAAGTCAATACGCAACCGGAAGATCCTTTGCGCATTCCGGGGGGGAGTGTTAATTACGCTCCATCGATAGGCAAAACAACCGTGCCCCCTCTAGTACCCACACCACTGGACGACGCGCGGTATTATGAAGAGGATTGACCAAACGAAGAATATAATCATAAAGAAGATGCGATTGGAAAGATAAACAATTTGCATATCATTCGGATGTACTTTTGGCTACTATTGGACTATTAACTAGTATCTATATTTTGTATCAACTGTAATTAATTAGTTGAGCTAAGCCTACGGGGTGACTATTGCCCATACCTTTAGAAAGTAGTGAATTACTCGCCAAATTTGTAGTCTATAAGAGCGTAAGCAAGGTAAAATTAGAAGCTAAGATATCTGTGAAATCAACTTGATGCTACTGATGTTAATCTTTAAACCCAGGTGAAAAGGAGGTAAAAGTGCGTTGAGAATAAACCTGGTAAGCTATATCATCGGCTAGAGGTAGTTGAAAGGCGCTAGGATATTCGCAAAGGTAAGGATTTGATCCCCAAAAAACCACATGTTCTAGTAAATGTTCTAATCAACATAGGTACAGGGGTTCCCAACCTAATTGAATCCAGATCAGTTGTGTGAGGGTCAGTAGCAGCTTGATCACTAAAAGTAAGATGACTAAAAAGTGAACTCGAACAAATAAGTGAACGATTGTCATTTCAGGAATTTTATAATTTATTTCATCGGACCGAATAAATTTATTGAATTGGATCTTGCTCCCTCCGTACCCCGCAACACACATTATCTGTCCAATAGTGCTCTAATAATGATAGAATACGAGCTGCTTCCAACGTATTAGATGCCGTTATTCCACATAAGATCTTCAATGGAACAAGTAGCCTATTTAAAGTTTACCAACTTTTGCTTGATCATTTTATTCAACTACACTGATAAAGCTTAACAACAAGATATTACCATGTTTCTTAAATACATATGTTACACACACCTTTATTCAAGCAATGTTGATTAGCAGTGGTACTGTGTCACTTAATTATCGTTGTTCGCCCTGCCCCTTTTTGTAAACACGGTTGCTGATTAGGAGCCTAAAAAGAGCAACCGCGGCTACAAGCTTTGAAGACCAAACAAACTTCTTGCAGCAGCTCTAAATATCACACTCTTCACACTTTTAAAAACATTCTGACTTACCTTTTACACTACACGCTCCAACGGCAGCAAAATCGGTAACAAAAACACCAGAAAAAAAACAGCTGAAGTGGATCCTGGGCGGCTCCTCTGTTTGGTATTGACAATCTACTCTATCCACTTTGTTGCCACCGGTCAAACCGGGCTTATCTTCCTTATGTCCATATCTTATAGCTGCCTGGTGATATACACAAGTTTTACACATTCTCCTCTCGACACGAAACAGGAGCAGTTAAAATAAATAAAGTTCACTTATTTGGACGTTCAAATAAAAAAAAGGTCGAAGCGATACCAATCTTACAACACAACACCGTGAATTACTGACAGACTAGCAAAATAATTAGCATGCATGCCTTATGATTAAACGTTGCGGTTACAATTATTCAAACATTGATCAAAACTTCAATGTTTATGAAGACAATTAGTTGAATAAAATATGTAAGCAATTTTTTTTTTCGAATGAGTGTAATCAGTTTCGTACCTTTTGATTCCGCCCTATGTCGCTTATCCTTTGACAGATACGCGTATTTCGACTACCACTTGTAATCTTCCTCAGTGCCAGTTATCCAAGGAAGATTACAAGTGGTAGTCGAAATACGCGTATCTGTCAAAGGATAAGCGACATAGGGCGGAATTAAAAGGTATGAAACTGATTACACTCATTCGAAGAGGGTATTCTGCTTAGAGGGTTCGAAAAGTCGGTACAAGATGTAAGCAATGTTTAAGCAGCATATGTACGGTAATGTATTCGACTCAGGAATTGAATATTAATATACTGCTTTAAATCTGCCGATTCATATAATTCGGATTGAAGCAGAGCGGATGCAGACGAGTGTGAAGCCAAAGATCCAGAGTTCGAGTCTTTCCATTGATGTGATTTGTCCCATAAAATGTAATAAAATAAAGATGTTGGGGGTACTTAATCAGAGAGAGCTATTCCAGACACAAATGCAGAAATGTTGAAAGTTAAATCATTTTCTCATTTTATTGTTACATGATGTATTGTATTTTTTACGAATAATAAGCAACGAAATTGAAATCGCCCGAAAATCGTACTTATCTGTCATCTCCGACAGCTTTTCGCTTCCTACCCAATATTCAGGCGAAATCAGCGTGGTTTGTTGTGAAAACAAAATCAGCTGGTGGTTGCCGAACAATAAGAATGAACGTAAACATCGGAAGTCCAGCTGATTTTGTTGTGTAAACATGATCAGCTGGTAGACCGAGAACAATGAGAAAAAATGGTAAACATCGAGACGGCCGGCGAAATCTGTCATTAGATCGGGCGAATTGCTAAAGAGCAGCAACAGAGAGCGACAGCGAAACCGAAAGCGAAATCGGAGAACGACGAAATTTATTGCATTGAAGTCTAAGTGGATAAAAAAATCGCAATAACATGACGTTGAAAAAACGTTTAAGAATCGTTTTTGTAGCAATTTTAAAATCATATCTATAAAAAGAAATAAATTTCGTAAGTTGTATCACAGCTCCAGCATGTTTTGATTGTAATATGGTGGAATAAATATCGAAGAAAGCTTGTTATTATGCGCTATGCTGCTAGTGCACAATAACGGTTTCTAAAACCATTCTTAAATGATTAAACAAATAGCGTCATACAACATTGTTTAATAAACGTTGAAGTCAAGTTTATGATGTTTGTGTAAATTGCTGATGGTTCTAACGTTGAACAAGAGTTTTACAACCAATGTACGATCATTGGATAAACATTCATTTCATCATGCTTATACAGGGCCGGATTTAAGGGGGGGCCAGGGGGCCATGGCCCCGGGCCCCCACATTTTAGGGGCCCCCACAAAATCTAACTTCAAATGGGAAGTGAAAAAAAAGTGCTAGAAACATCATGATTTTATTTTTATCACAAGCACTTCTACTCTCGAGATCAAGATATGTGTATGAAATATTTTGCTTCAAATAAGAAAGAAGCAGATATCTGCCTTTTTTTTTATAAAATTTCAAACTTCTTCTGAAAGTTTTTAAGATGTTTATGGTTCGGAATGATCATCTGAGTTCTAGATGAAATCTTGAACTCTATGGAATCGAGAGTCAAAAAGTTTCTGCTGAAAATTCGTGTAATTTTCTGTTGAAATTGTATTGCTTTTAAACATTTCCTACATAGTTCTTTGAATATTTGCAAGTATTTCTATCAGAATAAAGATACATTTTGAGAGTTTTAGAGTTTGATTCCGCTTACCAAACTTATAAATTATTCAAATCGATTCCTAGAATTGTTGATACATTTCTTTGAAGGTACTAGCAAGAATTTTTGGCGGATTTTTTTTGCAAAGATCTGGTCCTCTGGTTTCTTTAATATGATTAAATTCATGGCGAATTTTTCTTCTTGGCTTGAATGTGTAACTTAAGGCGAACTCTTAACAAATCTATATGTTCCTTATGAAAATTGCAGTAGATATTTGGTGAGAAATTCTTGAAAGATCCTGAAAAAAAATAAAGTTTTCGTCCGCCAAAGATTATTACGAAATTTTACTTATAATTTTATTCAAAATAAAACAGAAATTCCACCAGGAACTCATTTTGGATTTCGGATGAAATTTCTTCAGCAGCTTTTAGTAGAATTTCCGCTTAAAATACCACTATGGATTTTTTGCCCCTTGAAGTTTCACAAAGAGTTCTTAACAATTATTTTGCGCGTTCTCCAGAAACTCCTCTCGCAGTCGCGTTAGAAATGCTTATGCTTAAGTTCCACAAAAAAAAGAAACCTGATAATTGATTAGCAACTCTATAGATTTCATCAATGATTCCGCAAGAAATTCTATTTAGAGCTTTTGCAATTACGGTCCTAAAGATAGTGCTATAAATTTTATTTGAAATTTATCGAAGATGTCTCCTATAAAATCTATTTATAAATTTCTTAAAGGACTTTCGCATGAATCGACTTGATCAATGGAATCTAATGCTATGAACACTCTCGGATAAAGCGTTATTTACTTGATAAAATTTGTTTTACTAACGTCTTCAGACTAAATTTTCATATCTGGTTCTCTGTTATGCTTAGATTTAAATTTCTCCGATAACAACCCTAATTTTTGGAAGAATTTTTCCAATTTTCTAAAATTTTCTACAATGAAAAAAAAAATATGTTGGGGACCCCCACAACACTGTGGCCCCGGGCCCCCACATTTGTAAATCCGGCACTGTGCTTATATAACGGTTGACGTTGAATAGATTCTCATTTTTGGGCGAACAAGAGTTGAAGAACAGTTTTATTTCAAAATTATTCAAATATAATACGACTTCCAGTTCAATAACGTTGTTTTGAGAAACATTTCTTAAAGCAAAAATTGTTTTTTGGGATGTTTCAAATCTTGCTTTAAGTTTAAAACGTTTTTTTTACATTGACTCACGTCGATCAATTCCACCCACTGTTCAATTTCATCCGAAATTACGGTACGTCACCGTCTGTCAAATTTTATTCATAAAATAAGCGATCAGATGATCTAAATCGGCCCATAGAATGGACTATTGGTGTTTGATGTTGTTACGTATAAGGAAGAATCATTTAGGGTATTGGTTCCCTTCTTAAGCATGTGGTTCCCATTTTCATCCTACGAAAAACAAAGGATTGAAGCGCTGTTTGTTTTGTTTCTTATTTTTGTATTTTTTGTTAGAAGTGAGCACCCATGAAAACAAAAAGAACGGAATCAATCGGTGCCGTAATCGCTTGTTTTCGAATAGGATGAATATGGGAGCGTGAGATTAATGATGGAACACATACCCTATTACGTTCATCGTTTTCGTGATATCTAGATCCCCCTCCCCCCTCTGTCACGTTATTTTCCTATACCTAATACACGTACTGTCCTGTCACAATTACCTAGACCCTCATTATCCAAATATTGGAGGTAATTTATGAACGTTCATATATCTGACCAAACATTCCAATAGAACCTGTTATAACGGCAGCCACGAATCTGTTTTGGCTGATATAACTTAACTTTTACTTCGATATAACGTAACATTTTTATTGGTTTCAACTTTTTGCTACTTAAATAATAGGTATGCGTTATTTACAGAATAGTTTATATGACATTACACCCCTCCTGGAACCAAGTCTGCTACCTAAATTAGCGTTATACGACCACTTGCAACTGATTCTGGTAAAATTCTAAAAGGAATTCATGGAAAAATCACATAAAGGAATTTCTGTACAAATTCCAGGTGGTGTCCAAGCAAGAATTTTTGGATAATTCTAGTCAAAATTTCTAGACATAATTCAGAAAATCCTTTGAAAAAAAATATGCTGGAGGCATCTCTGGAAGAATTATTCCTGAAAGAACCCCTGGAGGAACCCGATCAGGTATTCAGAAGAATTGCTAGCTGCACCAATTTCTGGAAAAATCTCTTACCTAGAAAAATGATTGAGTTTCTGCATCCCTCGCAATGGCGCACACTGTATGCCAATTCGCCACCACCACCGCGGGAAAACATTCAACGAAAAGGCCACAATGTAAAAACTATTAATTATGCGTGAGTCGAATTCGCATTCCATTATCTTATTATTATTTTCTTGTTCGCGCAAACAGCCGGCCGGTCGGGTCCCGGAGTTCCAAAGATTGGTGTACCTATGTATGCGTTGTGTTGTGATCGGACCGGGCGCGAAACTATATCCACGGTGGGAGGAGGTGCAACCGCGGGTGGGGATCAGGCCAATCACTCAGCGGAGTCAGAGGGGGATATAAGCTTGACTGCGAGGGGCAATGGGCGAGCTGCGGGGAGGCTAAAAAGCTTCTAATAACCGGTCTCCTCTCCTTTCAATGACGGCAATCCGGTGTGAGCGGGCCGAAAAAAGTGTACCTGCCGGCCCCACATCCCGCCTTCTCCCCTTTTCCAACGACCCAAAAAGTGCGTAGATCCAAGAAGTGTGGCAAACAATAGCCTTCGTTCGCACACAGCACCGGCCGGCCGGCCGACCAACGCGTTTACAACAACAATAATGCTGAATGGGATATTGAAGAGCTCTGCTGGTCGAAGTAAGGTGGGTAACCTATGCGTAGAGCGGAAATTCCATCCAACCGAAACGAGAGAAGGCAAAGGAGAGGACCGATTGCGCGAAACACACGGCCGATGATAGATTGGTACAAGGGGCATTACAAACATCGAACATTGATGAAGATATTCCTGCCAAACCAACCAACGATGCGTCGGAATCTTCCCATCGCCGGTAGCCCCATCCATGGAAGTGAAGGGCGTTTTCGGACTTTAGGAAAACTTTTACTGCAATGTAAATGCCAAGTATCTTTGGGACAAACTTAACATTTCTTCCCTTCTTCGATGACCGTGAGGAATAGCTAAGAAGCTATTACAACACAACATGTATTGTTTCAAATTTTATTTTAAGAACCATCCATGGAATCTATTAGGGTAGGTGTGCCATCAGTAATCTCATGCTCCCATTGTCATCCTATTCGAAAACAAGCGATTACGGCACCGATTGACTCCGTTCTTTTTGTTTTCATGGGTGCTCACTTCTAACAAAAAATACAAAAATAAGAAACAAAACAAACAGCGCTTCAATCCTTTGTTTTTCGTGGGATGAAAATGGGAGCCACATGCTTAATAAGGGAACCAATACCCTATTAAGAAAAATATATAGCCGATAATCATAAACTATTATTTCTCAACTTTGAATATTGTATTTGGGGTTACAAAAAAATCGGTGGGGTGATTCGCTAATTGTTGAACACCACCCAAATGTTGAAACAGTTTCTGCAAATCATATTATAAATCGAACTGGTTGTAGGTAGGGTTTGAGTGCAATTATGGCACTGCCATAAGTAATCTCATGCTCCCAAATTCATCCTATTCGCAAACAAGCGATTACGTCACCGATTGATTCCGTTAAAAATATAAAAATAAGAAACAAACAGCGCTTCAATCCTTTGACATTCGTAGGATGAAAATGGGAGCCGAATGCTCAATAAGGGAGCCAATACCCTATTTCATCCTTTTTTGTTTTCTGCGTCATGAGGGGTTTTTGTCTCCCAAATTATTTAGTCGCATAATTCAGCTGCAAAACGGTGAGTCGATAAGGAGAGCGTCCAACATAGCTCTGGTCCTCACAAGTTCCTACCTCATGCTTCCACGGGTCAAGCGATGACAAAGACCGCCAGCTAAGAGTTGTGTGCTTAGCTGGTAGTGCAGCCTGGGTACTGGTGTCCTTCTGACTTCAGCTAGATTCAGGAGGTACGACCCGAGCGTCTGTTCACCAAGGAGGTGCGGCTCAAACAGCGTCTGTTCTGGCATCCAGCGGCTGAGTAAGAAACGCTGCACCACGCCCAGCTAGATTCAAGGTGGTAGCCCCATCAGCGTGACGTGAAAATCGTTGTCGGCGACATGAACGTGCAGGTAGGAAGGGAGGAAATGTACAGACCGGTAATCGGGCGAAACAGCCTGCACGCCGTATCGAATGATAACGGCCAGCGATGCGTAAACTTTGCAGCCTCTCGTGGTATGGTAGTCCGAAGCACCTTCTTCCCCCGCAAAGATATCCACAAAGCCACCTGGAGATCACCCGACCATCAAACAGAAAACCAAATCGATCACGTTCTAATCAACGGTAAATTCTTCTCGGATATAACCAATGTCCGCACATACCGCAGTGTGAATATAGATTCGGATCACTACTTAGTCGCTATATGCATGCGCTCAAAACTTTCGACAGTTATCACCACGCGTCGAAGTCGAACGCCGCGACTCAACATCGAGCATCTGCGTAACGTAGAAGTGGCTCAAGACTACACGCAGCAGTTAGCAGTGGCCCTACCAACGGAAGAGCAGCTTGACGCAGCTACACTTGAAGATGGCTGGAGAGACATCCGATCCGCCATAGGTAGTACCTCGGCTACAGCACTAGGCTTCGCGACTCCGAATCACATAAACGACTGGTACGACGGCGAATGTGAGCAGTTGAAAAAAAACGAGAAGAATGCAGCATGGGCGAGAATGCTACAACACCGTACGAGAGCGAACGAGGCACGTTACAGACAGGCGCGGAACAGGCAGAACTCAGTCTTCCGGATGAAGAAGCGCCAGCAGAAAGAACGAGATCGCGAAGCGATGGAAGAGCTGTACCGCGCTAAGGACACACGAAAGTTCTACGAGAAGCTGAACCGCTCGCGCAGAGGCTTCGTGCCACAAGCCAACATGTGCCGAGATGATTACGGGAATATTCTCACGAGCGAGCGTGAGGTGGTCGAGAGGTGGCGGCAGCATTACGATGATCACCTCAATGGCGACGTTGCAAGTACCGAAGGTGGCGTGGTAACAGATCTAGGAGTATGTGCACAGGACGAAAGACTTCCGGTCCCTGACCTTCAAGAGATTGAGGAGGAGGTTGGCCGGTTGAAAAACAACAAAGCCGCTGGAGCAGATCAACTACCAAGCGAGCTTCTAAAATACGGTGGAGAAGCACTGGTGAGAGCACTACACTGGGTCATTACCAAGATTTGGGAGGAGGAAGTATTACCGGAGGAATGGATGGAAGGTATCGTTTGTCCCATCTACAAAAAGGGCGACAAGTTGGATTGCGGGAACTACCGCGCGATCACACTACTGAGCGCTGCCTACAAGATGCTCTCTCAAATTTTATGCCGCCGTCTATCACCGATTGCAAGAGAGTTCGTGGGGCAATATCAGGCTGGATTCATGGGTGAACGCGCTACAACGGACCAGATGTTCACCATCCGCCAGGTGTTGCAGAAATGCCGCGAATACAACGTGCCCACACATCACTTGTTCATCGATTTCAAATCGGCGTATGATACAATCGATCGAGAACAGCTATGGCAGATTATGCACGAATACGGATTCCCGGATAAACTGATACGGTTGATCAAGGCGACGATGGATCGAGTGATGTGCGTAGTTCGAGTATCAGGGACACTCTCGAGTCCCTTCGAATCTCGCAGAGGGTTACGGCAAGGTGATGGTCTTTCGTGCTTGCTGTTCAACATTGCTTTGGAGGGTGTAATAAGAAGAGCGGGGATAAACACGAGTGGGACGATTTTCATGAAGTCCGTTCAGCTGCTTGGTTTCGCCGATGATATTGATATTATTGCTCGTAAATTTGAGACGATGGCGGAAACGTACATCCGACTAAAGAGTGAAGCCAGGCGAATCGGATTAGTCATTAACGTGTCGAAGACAAAGTACATGATGGCAAAGGGCTCCAGGGAGGAATCACCGCGCCCGCCACCCCGAATTCATATCGACGGTGATGAAATCGAGGCGGTTGAAGAATTCGTGTACTTGGGCTCACTGGTGACCGACGACAACGACACCAGCAGAGAAATTCAGAGGCGCATTGTGGCAGAAAATCGTGCCTACTTTGGACTCCGCAGAACTCTACGATCGAATAAAGTTCGCCGTAACACGAAGTTAACCATCTACAAAACGTTGATTAGACCGGTCGTCCTCTATGGGCACGAAACATGGACCCTACGTGCAGAGGATCAACGCGCCCTTGGAGTTTTCGAACCGAAGGTGTTGCGTACCATCTACGGCGGAGTGCAGATGGAAGACGGGACTTGGAGAAGGCGAATGAACCACGAGCTGCATCAGCTGCTGAGAGAACCAACCATCGTCCATACCGCGAAAATCGGGAGGCTACGGTGGGCGGGTCACGTCATCAGGATGTCGGATAGCAACCCAACAAAAATGGTTCTCGAGAGTCATCCGACCGGTACAAGAAGACGGGGAGCGCAGCGAGCTAGGTGGGTCGACCAAGTGGAGGACGATCTGCGGACCCTACGCAGAGTGCGGAACTGGAGACAAGACAAACAGCCATGGACCGAGTGGAATGGAGACGGCTACTATGTACAGCAGAGGCCACCCAGGCCTTAGTCTGATCGGTAAGTAAGTAATAGTTCAGCTTGGTTGGGAAGGATCTGAGGCAAACTTTGAGTTCAACAGCTTTCAAAAACCCCCTATGACGAAAAGAACAAAACTGCTGATAATACACAATTTCCGCTACCGATTTTTTCTGGTTGACAATGTTTACCAGTTTTACATTATTTCTCGAAATTACTTTTTTTTTGTAAAACTGTAAAAGGTTTCTCCGTCAATTACGTAAGGGTTTATGAGGGGAGGGGGTTTTGAGAAATCTTACGCGCCATATAAAAACATTTTCTCATATAATAAATCGACGGCTCCAAACATTCAGGAACATCCTTGATCCTTCCTCTAAATGTGTACATATGTATGTTCCATTATTTAATTAAATATTAAAATCAAAAATGAGGAAATGAATCCAATTTTGCCTTAAGCATTTATCGGTCAAAATAAACGGTTGATGTACATGCGTAATGAGCGTCACCATTTTAAACCGATTTATGTAGTTACAACCAGTGTTGGTAAACTCAGTCACACTCAAAGCACACTCATTAACCGCTCCTGCGTGCACCCTAAAACGAAAGTACATAGCGAATGAGTAACTTGCGAAAAGACAAAGGATTTTTCACTCATATTTGCGTACGACTGGATCAGCACAAAAAATGTGCTGATCCGGTGTTACACAAATTTGCGTGAATTTTCACACAAGTTTGCATGAAATCTTTTGTCTTTTCGATCGCTGCGTGAAAGTTACTCCTTGCTCTGTGTACATCGATCTTTTCGTGTGAGCAAACTCGCGCCCGATTCTGAATCGTTTTCTCACGCGCGAGAATTTCATGCAAAATCTTGTGCAAGCTTGTAGAACGAATTCAAATCAATTTGAACGGCATTCAATGGTGTTGTACGCTAGATTTGCTTTTGTTCTATCATGCAATCCTAAAAACTTCGATTTAAATTTTAAGGACACCAAGAAATAAAGCAATGAGTGAAATTATGAGTCAACTCATGCATGATTTTTTCGGCGGTGATTTTGGCGGGTCAAGAATCGCACGTGAAACAACTCAACCATGAGATTTGAGAATTTGAGTTTTTACCAACACTGGTTACAACGTTATTGAATATGTTTCACTTACATATCTAATTACAAACTTTGTACCGCTGATGACGCAAAAACTATACAATCCTCGAAAATAATCTTTCTTAAAATTCTCAAAACTCACTTTTCTTATGCATCCATGTGCCAATTGTTGAACACTGGCATAACCTTAACTGTTAGTATGACTACTAGTTTTTTTTTCAACTCATAATTGTACATTTCAATATGCGTTTCAGGGGATCCCAGGAGTGTTCCAAGGGGTCTCAGGAGATTTACGGGGTGTTCCATGGGGTTTAAGGGGGTTCGGGGTGTTTCAAGGGATTTCAGGGGCATTCCATGAGACTTCAACGCGTTCCATAGGCGTCAGAGGAGGTTCCAGGAGAATTCCAGGGACGTTCCAGTGAGTATCAGGGGGGTTTGATGGGGTTTCAGAGGCGTTCCATGGGGCCTCATGGAGTTTTCAGAAGGGTGTGAGAGATGTTCTAAGGGATTTCAGAGGGTTCTAGAACCGTTCCAGGGGGTTTCAGGACCGTTTCAGGGTTTTCAATTGATTTCAGAGGCGTTCCATGGGGTTTCGGGGGTGGGGCTCCAGGGCTTCCCAGGGAGTCTCACGGAGTTTAGGAAGCGTTCCATGGGGTTTCATGAGATCCCATGGGGCGATTCAGTGGTGTTGCAAGGGAACCATGGGGTTTCAGAGGCGTTTCAGGGGGTTTCAGAGAGTTTCAGAAGCGTTCCAGAGGGTTTCAGGAATGTTTCTGGGGGTTTCAAAGGGTTTCAGAGGTATTCCATAGGAAATCGTGGGCCTTCAGTGGGTCCCAGGAAGTCTCAGGGGTTTCGAAGAGCGTTCCATGGTGGGGGTTTCAGGGGTTCCAGGTGTTACAAAAACGTTTCAAAGTAATTAAGAGGCGTCCCATCGTGTTTCAGAAACCATGAAATGCTTTGAAATTTCTCTGATACATCCCTGAAACCCCCTGAGATATCTTCGCGAACCCCTCCCAAACCTTTTAAAAATCCCAAAAAAATCTGATAAATTTGTATTATTTTGACTACCGCAGTAAATCGTTCAACAGTGAGAATCGGTCAACATACGACGGGATGAGCACAGAATTTATAACCCTATAAAACACATTCTTGATTCCGATCTAAATATCATTTTTCATCATCTAAAATCGATTTAAACATGTTTCTTTTATGAGTTAACGATTTTATGAGTTTTGGCTTTTTATTTTTCTAATATTTATTTTTGAACATTCCAACACTTCTACATTTTTCCTGAAATCCTATTTTTGTTTTCGATGTTTAAGAGAAAAACATTTTTAGATTTTATGATTACTGTCGAAATGTTTTTACTTTAAATATTTTTCATTGAAAATTTTAATTTCCGTGTTAATTTCAAAGAAAAAAATTTTAGAGTGTATTCAACTCTACTAAGATTTATTCACCCAGTTTTATGCGTCAAACCAGGTTTACATATATTGGATAGCCTGGCTTACTGGGGACCGGGATGAAGGAATCGTCCCTAATTCCTATTACCATGATATTGGAGAAAATTTTAAAATAAGTACTTTTAATTGTGGCTATCTCAGTCATGTTGTAAATTGTTGCGATTCAATACGAAAGAAACTAAAGCTAAAATTAGACAGTACACTGCGGGTAAGCAAATATGTTTATCACGGTGCACCGATAGAACGTTATTATAAGATAAAAAGGTCCATCACAACTAAGTTCAGGGCTTCTGTTCGAATCATGTAGCCGTTTTTTTTTAATAATCTAAATAACCTCTAGGAGGAATCTCCTAATCAAACTGACTTAAGTGTGTTTTGTTTAGTATAGCTTACTTGCTTTATTATAGTTTGAATATTGCTTTCTATGGTTCATGGAAAGAAATCAACCAATCAATTTTAACATAAACATGAAGTGGAAAGAGAATTAATGTAACATAAAATAGTAATTGAAAGTTGAAACTTGTGATTGCTGTTTTAGTCGACCACAACCCATTATCGTTTTTTTTTCAAAAGCAGTGTTTGTAGCATCTAAGTAGTCTTTGATAAAATGTACATTGACAATCTTCAGAGAAATAAATTCATTCTTTATTCAACCACCAACCGACAAGGTTCAGTTATTTCATTTGGCGACTGCGGATGCGGATTATTCGACCCATTGAAGGCGGAGGTTAACTACTGGAACAAGTCCCGGTGTGTCACCATCTGATTTTGAAGGAGAAAACAAGATTGAAGCGGAACAGATCAGGAAGCGGAAGTCGAGCAGAAAATAACAGTAGCGGAAATCGAGCGGTCAAGATCCGGACAGCGGTCAAGATTCAGCAAACGGAAGCGTAGCGGTCAAGATTCGGAAAGCAGATTCGAGTACCAGGCGGCATCGTAAAACACGAACATTTGAAGATGGCGTGGCCGATGGTATGTACATTTTAGTTGAGAGAAATTTTGCGTTTTTTTCATGTTTGTAGTTGTCTTGGAAACAGTTCCAGAACTAAAATATTGCAACTAGAAATTCGGGATGTCTGAATATAGAGATTATTCAGAGCTTCGGAACCTGAAAGTTGATATTTTAGTTTCCTAAAACGCAAACCAAATATGGAAAGCTGTTGAAATCAAGATGGGTTTCGAAGCAGGAAAGTATGGGTTGCCCATAGAAATTCATTAATAATGAAATGGGAGCAACAGAGACCAAACAGGATTTCAAAGAAAAAGTTTGGGTTGCCCATAGAAATTCATTTATAATGAAATGGGAGCAACAGAAACCAAACAGGAAAAGGTAGAGCGTTAGTAGGACTAGTGTATGTTTTAATAATGTATGGTTAATGTAAACCAGATGAAGAAGTTATTTTATCTTATCCCCCGCTTATCCCGGCTCATGAGTCGTTGCAGTCTCAGTTGGATCAATGCGAAACAAGCGCAACTCCTTGCCCGGCGGAAAGCGTGCTGAAAATCAACAAAATGAACCGACAATCGAATGAAACATTAAGGAACTACAAGCAGGAGAGGTGCCCCCGTTGTAACGGACGTCATGCATTCAGAAGCGACAGCTGTCCTGCCAAAGACCAGAAATGTCGTATTTGTGGAATAGTTGGACATTTTGCCCGTTGCTGCCGTCAGATAAGGAAGGATCGCAACGCTACCGAAACCACCAATTCCAACAGACCAAGCATCAGGAAGAAGCAGTACATTCGGGAAATTGAACGCACGGATGATGGAGCCCATACAATGGCTACAGAAGCGGAAACATTCGATCTTTTCCATCTGGACTCGAAGAAACGGACAGCGACTGTTTGTATCGGTGGAGCTGCCATGAAACTCATCATTGACACTGGAGCAGATGTTGACGTGCTGTGTGATCGCGATTGGAAAACCTTAAAGGAAACCGGATTTATGGCGTTTAGCGTGAGAAAGGGGAGCAAGAAAACATTCCAGGCCTATGGAACCAGCAACAATCTCAAGGTCCTTGGAGAAGTTGATTCGGAAATCACATGGAAAGGGAACACCGTTGAAACTACACTGTACGTTATCGAGGGAGGAAAATGTTCATTCATGTCCGGAGATACAGCCGAGAAATTGGGATTACTGAAGTTCGTACAAGCTGTGGATAATGTGGCCTTTCCTCACATGCAAGGTAATGTTTAACTAATTTGTAATTCATAATTCATAGATATAACAATAAATTTACTGAACGGAACAACATTTCTATTAGGGATTGTGGCGAATATAAAAATTGATTAAACAGTCTCTCCAGTTCGACAATCAATTAGACGTATTCCTTTTCCATTAGAAGCATTAACCTTAAAGAAACTTAAGGAACTGCTTGCTCAGGACATAATTGAAAAGGTGAACGAAGCTTCTGAATGGGTTTCACCCATGTTGGTTAAACGAAAGAGCTCGTCAGAAGTCAGGATCATAATAGATTTGCGTGAGGCTAACAAAGCTATCGTTCGAGAGGTACACCCATTACCTACCATGGAACAAATGACATGTAAAATTGGCGGGAACAAAGTTTTCACGAAGCTTGATGTGAAACAGGCATTCCATCAAGTATTATTACATGAAAATTGCCGTTATATAACCACTTTTATATCGCCTCTTGGTTTGATGCGATACAAACGATTAATGTTTGGCCTATCCGCTGCACCTGAAATTTTCCAAAAGGTGATGGAAACCTTATTCGCCGATATGCCGTGGCTCATCATTTTTATTGATGACATACTGATACCGGCTAAAAGCAGAGATGAACTTCATCAACGAACAAAGGTTGTGCTTGAACGTCTTCATCAACACAATGTTTTATTAAATAACGAGAAAATTGTTTCAAATGTGGAAGAAATAGATTTTCTGGGCTATTTGATCTCCGGTCGCGGTGTTTCTGTTTCACCAAAGAAGTTAGAAGCAATACAGAAAATGGAACCGCCACGATCGTGTGCCGAAACTCGGAGCTTTCTCGGACTTGTAAATTTCGTTCACCGTTACGTTCCTGACATGGCTACACTCGCATTTTTGCCAACGTGTTTCCGATTCCGATCCAACGTTTGATGAAGAATATGGAAGGATCGTGAAAATTTTAGCGGTGGACACATGCCCAAGATCGGTGTCTTTGGAAGAAATTGAATCAGCTACAAAAGAGGACATTGAATTGCAAGAACTTATTCAATGGATACCTTACCCGGCAAACCGATGGCCGAAAACATTGGCCAGATACAAGAAAATTGCCAGCTCCTTGATGTATGATGGAAACTTGATAATGAAGGATCACAAAATTGTTGTACCAAGAAGCTTACAAACAAGAACTCTACAGATAGCTCATGATCCTCATCTGGGTATATCATCGATGAAACGACGTTTGCGCACAAAGGTTTTGTGGACTCACATGGACAAATTGGTGGAACAATTTGTCCAAAGCTGTTCTGGATGCCTTCTGGTTTCCGAACCCAAACATCAACCTGTTTCCAGAATCGAAATGCCAGCATTTCCGTGGCAGAAGCTGGCTATAGATTTCATGGAAATACCTGGGGGAAATCACTTGCTAGTGATAACTGATTATTTTTAGACGTTTATAAATTTAATTTTCATTTTCATAGATACATTGAAGTAGCAAATCAATCAACAATGACCGCAAATCTCACCATAACCAAACTTCGAGAAACTTTTGCACGTTTCGGTTACCCAGAAGTGAGTGTATGTGATAACGGACAGCCTTTCGCATAGGAGGAATTCGCAAGATTTTGTTCAGTTAACGGCATCATCATTCAGCATACTGTGCCATATGCTGCTTTTCAAAATGGTCTGGTAGAAAGGCAGAATCGAAACCTCTTGAAAACCATCCGAATAAGCGTCGCTACTGGGAGAAACTGGAAGAACGATCTTCAAGACTTTTTGCATTCTTATAGGGCTACACCACACTCATCAACACATTTTAGTCCCGCAGAATTATTATTTGGGTGGAATATTAGAGATAGACTACCACCTATCAGGAGGAGAGTTGATGTAACAGAAGCACGAGAGAATGATAGAAATTCAAAAGAAAAAGGCAGGTTATACACTAACATGAAGAAACATGCAAGTATTCTAAGATAGATGTAGGCGATCATGTTCTTGTGAAGAACATGTTGAGAAAGAACAAGTTAACCACAAATTTTGCGTCTCAGCCACATATTGTGCTTCAGCGGAATGGGACTAGACTTAAACTGAAGAATCTTGATTCTGGTGTAATTACAGATAGACGCGTAAATCATACTAAATCAATTGTCACTAATAATCCACTTTTAACTAACCTAACATCATCAAACACAAAACTAAGCGATAAACGATTGCGATACGAAGAAAAACATCAATCGGTATGGTCCAAACGTTTAAGAAACAATCGTTCATAATTTGTTAACTAATATATCATTATTGTTCATAAACTATATTATTTGTAAAATTGACAAAGGGAGAGAATGTAGCATCTAAGTAGTCTTTGATAAAATGTACATTGACAATCTTCAGAGAAATAAATTCATTCTTTATTCAACCACCAACCGACAAGGTTCAGTTATTTCAGTGTTTCCACTACTTCAAACAATGTTGATAAAACATTATCACTGCGCCAGTGAAGAGAATTGTCAGACAAAAGAGGCACAAAACAAGCAACAAAGTAGACGCGGCGATTACTCTTTATCCCAACTGGTAACAGATAATGACATGATCTCGAATTTTTTTGTTACAGACAAAACGGAAGCTGAATTTGTTGCGTACTTTTCATCTCGTGAATAATCAATTATTACCAACCCAAAATCGAAACCTTTTGATTCTATATCTTCAGCAGCGTTGCAGTGTTTAACGACTCGAAGTTATCGCTCGAATATCACAATGTAAGCCTTAAAAATCTCTAAACTCGTGGTGCACGATTTTTGTCCCATTCTGTTCCAGTTCGGACAAACCTATGTCGTATTGGGTAGAATGTCGCAACAAATTCAGGTTGCAACATTACATTGTCGTTATTGTTGCGCGATAGTTGAATTTTGATTCACTGCACTGCGCTTGGAAGCAGTAAAAGCATGTTCAATAATGGTTTTGTGATTTCGAGCAGAAAACTGCTTTGGAATAGTTGATGATAGCTGAAAATCACTGAATCTGAATTGCAATCATCGCGCAACAATAATGACAATACATATAGCAACCTGCATTTTTTTACGACAAGCCACCAAATGCGACATATGGGTCTAAAAAATTACATGTTTTTAGGGAGTGACCCCAAATTTTTCATCGGCAGTGTATGTATGTTTAGGCCAATTTGTAATTTGTTAAACTTTTTGAACATTTGTTTATGTATTTTGGTGACATTGTTTGATATTTACAATTATGAAATATTTTGTAATTTTATTGCTCAAAACATCAAATAAAGATACCTCAAGATTTATCCTAAAAATTATTTTAAAATATGCCCCCTCCGCACGGTTTAACTTTAGTATCTGAAATTTGCAACTTAGTTGGCCCTTATAATCCTGAAGGGAAGATAGCAAAAATAATACGGCGTAGCGTGTCACCTCAAAGATGGACGGTAATGAATGGCCATTTGCAACGAATTGCACTCATTATTCAGAAGATACTTCATAATGACGCAAACCAGAGACCCCATCACACATATGATCAGGCGGAAATTTGAGATTTATTCCGCAATCATATAGCTTCTCCACCCTTACCTGTCGACGCTTGCTTGATGTTGTGGGATGATGGGGCAGCCGAGTGCCAATTATGTACGACGACGACCAAGAATACTCACAGTAAGATGCACAACACTTTATGGCGCTACTACAGCGCGCAGTTAATGCTCCGGAGGAAGAATGACATTTACCTGAAAGATAGATGACGATAAAAGGTAACATGTTAGCTGGCTCAGTCTGATGCTATCCACCAACCACACTTAACTCAACTTCATGATTAATGCTTGGGGTATCAAAACGTACGGCGCTAAATTTGCATAGTGAGTGTAATTTTTAATCGCGGTCTGAAATAACAGATAATCAGAGCTGCAGCATGTGTATATGTGCCTCATATCCGCTACATATAGACATTGCTGGCGTTGCTGGCCAACTGGCTGACGTCGCCGAAGTCGTTCATTCGTTTAAACTTTTTTTTTTTTTTTGAATGGGAAACACATATTTCTTTTGGAGAAGTTTTCAACTACAGAACTTATCATGGCATTTTGTTCCGCTGTCCGAAGAGGCACTAAATAAAGTTGTTGAAAGCGGCGGCTCAGAAACATTATTGCGCCGTTTTTATACCTTTTCATCCAAAATCAGAAGCCCATAGAACGAGTAAATGCAAAAAAATGAGAAATATTAAAATAATTTATCCATTATAGAGTTATTAACAACAAATCAAAACTTTTTATTCGAAACTTTGAATATTCTGCTAAAAAACTTACATCTTCTTTTTGGTGTCCCATAAAACCGTAGCGAGGCCTTAACCCTTTGAAGCCGGAATTTTCCCAAGCATTATTATGGAGTTTTTGCACGTTTTTCGGTAGTTTTGGTAGAATATTATGCAGAATATTTTTTCTGGATATCCTAGGTCACCAAAACTATTCTTGAGTTTAGATCCTTAAGTCTACGGGTATAACGGTAACTTTTTTCATTATACAAAGCTACGATTTGTAATCTATCATGTCCAGTAAGTCTTCTGAAAGGGTATTAGACAATATTAGATCAGTCGGGATATCCTAGGTCATTCAAACTGTTCTTAAGTTTAGATCTCGAAGTCTACGGGTGTAACGGTAATCTTTTTCATTATACAAAGCTACGATTTGTAATCTATCATGTCCAGTAAGTCTTCTGAAAGGCTAATAGACAGTATCAGATCAGTCGGGATATTCTAGGTCATCCAAACTGTTCTTGAGTTTGGATCCTAAAGTCTACGGGTGTAACGATAACTTTTTTCATTATACTAAGCTACGAATTGTAATCTATTATGTCCAGTAAGTCCAGTAAGTTCAATAGACAGTATCAGATCAGTCAGGATATCCTAGGTCATCCAAACTGTTCTTGAGTTCAGATCCTAAAATGTACGGGTGGAACCGTAATTTTTTTCACTATACAAAGCTACGATTTGTTATATATCATGTCCAGTGAGTCTCTGAAAGGTTAATAGACAGTATCAGATCAGTCGGGAAATCCTAGGTCATTCAAACTGTTCTTGAGTTTAGATCTTAAAGTCTACGGATGTAACCGTAGCTTCTTTCATTAAAAGCTGTAATCTATCATCTCCAGTAAATCTTCTGAAAGTTACAGTGGTTGTTTTTATCAACTTAGCTTTATAACAGTAAGGCAGCCCATAATATCCCAACAATATATAACAACGCTTATTGTTCCTCTAACTACTTTGGTAAGTACTGTGAATTATGTAACACTACTTAACGTAGTGGCAAAAGCTATTATCACAAGTGTAGACCTGAAGCAATGGTCTTCGGAGTAGTGTTGTTGATCTGGAATATCTCAAAACTATCTAGAAATAACTCATGATATGCCAGGGGGATTACAGATTGCAGTTTAAAGTTCATTGTGAGAATCAATACTGTTAAGGTGCCATTAGACTGTTTGTCTATATGACAAATATTTGCCATTGAAGTCCTACATTTATCCAAGGTTGCTATGATTCACGTTGTGTTGGCCATTTGTTGAGCTTGTTTGGCCAAATATTTTACACGTCTAATGGGATCTTTATTACCGAGAGCTAAACTTCAGGATAGTTTGAACGACTCTCAGTATCCCAAAGGTTCATAATAATATATAGTAGACTTCAGTTTGGTCCAGCCCCCGCGATTGATTATGAAACGATACTCAGTATGACAGATATAGCTGATATTACGAGAGTAGACCTGAAGTTCTGAACTCAAAAATAGTTTGGCAGACCTGAAACATTCCCATAGTTCCTCTAAATGATGTTTCAGATTTCAAGAACTTCACGGATCTCAGCAGATTATACTATGCTATTATTTATGGTGAAAACACAAAGATTTTCTTGTAGATTTGAAGAGCTTCATTATATAACAGTTTGGACGAACCTGGATGTCACAAAGGTTTACAATAATAAAAAAAATTTAGCCTTCAGATTGGTCCAGTATCCACGGATAAATTGCAACTTTACTCAGTATAGCAGTTTTGGCTGTTGTTACGACTGTAGACCTGAAGTCCTGAACTCTAAGGTAGTTTGGCTGATCTGGAATATCCCCACAGTGTCTATAAATGGCATTGTAGATGTCAAGAGCTTCACGGATTCCAGTAGTTTATGCAATGCTTTTTTTTTTTCTTTCTCTGTTAACGAGATTTTTAGCCCTAGGCTAGTTCATCTCGGGACCCACGCCTTACTTCCCTTCCGAAGGAAGAACCCACATTTTTGTGAGTTTGTCGGGAGTGGGATTCGATCCCAGGTCCTCGGCGTGATAGTCAAGTGTTCTAACCCTCACACCAGGTCCGCTCCACTATGCAATGCTATTATTTGTGGCGAAAATATATAAAATTATTCTAGTAGATTTGAAGCACTTCATTATAGAACAGTTCGGACGACCCTGAATGTCCCAAAGGTTTCTAATAAGTTAGTAGACTTCAGATTGCTCCAGTAACTGTGGTTGATTACGCAGCGTTACTCAGTTTAACATATATGAACAGTCTAAGGTGGTTAAAAAAATCGTTTTTGCTCCACACCGCTTATTCGGGTTGTAAGCAGATTCTATGCCTTCTCCCAAAAATTGAGCTGATTTGGTTGAAAATTGTGAGTGCACAAGCCCTTCAAAATTTGTATTGGAATTACTATGGGGAAATCGATAACTAATTAATGAGACGTGTGATTTGAATGTGATCTTCGGCAAAATTGTAGCTGATAGAGTAGCCTAGGAGTACTAAGAATCAACTAACACTCTAGGGCACTTGGGAAATGCTACGGTCAATTGAATGAAAAACGTCATTTTCCCATAGTAATTTCCATACATACTTTGAAGGGCTTGTGCACTCTCAATTTTCAACCAAATCCGCTCAATTTTTGGGAGAACTCTTACCATCTGGTAACGAATCGAATAAGCGGTGTGGAACAAATACGATTTTTTTAACCATGCTAATGGACATTGTTACGAGTGTAGACTTGAAGTCCTTAACTCTAAGGTAGTTTGGCTGACCTGGAATATCCATGTAGTGTCTCTAAATGACATTTGAGATTTTAAGAGCTTCGCGGATCCCAGCAGATTATGCAATATTACTATTTATGGCGAAAACACATTAAGTTTTTTTTGTAGATTTGAAGGACTTCATTATATAGCAGTTTGGGCGACTCTAAATGTCCCAAAGGTTTCCAATAAGGTAGTTGACTTCAGGTTGCTCCAGTAACTACGGTTGATTATACAACGTTACTCAGTATTATGTTATTATTTGTGGCGAAAATACACAACCTTATTCTCGTAGAATTGAAGGACTTCGCTATGGGACAGTTTAGAACACCTAGAACATCCCAGAATATAAAATACCTTTTGATAACCTTAACGAAGGCTAAATGAATACATATAAACGTGACAAGAGAGGGCGGAATAACATCAGCAAGAACCTAAAACAGGGCCTGCTGGAGCTCCGCAAATCGCTGGATCTGGCCAAGAAGAAGTATGATTTCCTGTCGCGGATGATGCGAGCAGGGTTGGAGCGGTCCACCGAAACGGACTGCTTCCTCTTTGCTGGCAACGCGACGATGCAGCTCGCCGAAGCAGTAGCGGAGCGGTCTAACCGCCCTACAGCTCGAGTTGCATGGTCGAAACCTGTCGAGAAGACGCGGCCCAAAAAGCATCCGGCAGAGGTGGGCCAAAAGCGACGGCCAACGCGAGTAACCAGGCTGCCGCGTCTGTTGCGAAACACGAAAGGTACAGGGAAACCAAGCCACAAGAGGTCAACGCTAAGAGGAACAATGGCCAACCGGACCAAGGAAAGGAAAATCCTTGGATTACGATTGCAAAGAAGAAGCTAGCGAGAAAAGTGAAATCAGCTCGCAACAGCGAACGAAGCTACACACTGATCTTCTAAACAGAGGCAGACACGTAGATCGGCTGCTGAGGTGCTGAGTGGACCATGCGAGGCGAAAATCGTCTCTCACCGCTGGGCGCAGCTGTAAAAAGCATCCAGTACACCAGAACTGGAAAGATGATGGTGAAAAAGGAGGCGACCAAGAAAGGCATCTCCTATAAAGCACTAGCTCAAGAAGCATTAGGCGAAAAAGTGCAGGTAACAGTCCTGGCGGAGGAGGTGGTTCTCCAGTGTAAAAACTAGGACGAGATCACCGACACAGAAGAGCTCGCAGCCGCGCTCAAACAGCCAGCGGTGCGAGGTAGATGCACCAAGTGCATCTATCCGCCTGAGAAAGGGCCCGGCAGGCACGCAGATCGCCACGATCAAGCTCCCCATAGGGGAGGTGAACAAGGCGATTGCAGTCGGCAAGATCAGAATAGGCTGGTCAGTGAACCCACGCAGCATATACGAGCCGCCAGTCAGTGGCGTGCTTCACGTGCTTTGAGCAAGGACATTAATCGTAGGCGTGTAAAGACCCATACCGCATTCCTCCTGACAACGGAAATTGAGTAGCGGATAAGGCGAAGCTAGCAGCGATATGTCTCCGGTTCAGGAAATAATTTCCACGTCACACGAGAGCTTCGCAATAGCGAAGATCAACGGGGTGTACTACTGCAGTTGTTATGCAACAAACGCGAGAGGCTGCGCTTCACTCGAAGCTCACTGCTAGACTGTACGTAGATGTCGCGAATGTAGGCGACAGAAAAACCTACAGTTGGAACGGTGCAGAGTCCATCATTGATGTGACATTCTGGAGCCCGAACCTAAACCCTAGCTCGAACTGGAGGGTCTACGAAGGATACACGCTCAGTGACCATCTGGCGATTCGATACAGGGTCGAGCACGGAAAAAGGCGGCCGCAGCCGAGAGTAATTGACAGCCATTGGGAATGGCTGACCTCGTGCGTTGATAAGCCGGTATTTGTGGAACGATTGCTCATATAGGGTAACTACTAACGACGATCTAGTCGGAACCTTAATCCGTGCATGCGTCGCAGAAATGCCAAGGCGATCGCTGCCCAGTATACTGGTGGTGTAAAGAAATCTCCGAACTCTGCGTATTCTGCCTAAAAGCTAGGAAGAAGATGCACAGAGCTCGCACCGGTGAGAGTAGAATGGAGCGAGGTGAAGCCTACTGGGTGACCAAGCTGGCATTGAACAAAGAGATTAAGGAGCGAAAGCGGGCGACCGGCCAAGCCGGTCAAAGCGAGGTTGCTCCGGTGACGAACGACGAGCTAATCACAATATCGTAGTCGCTCAAGTTGAACAAGGCTTCGGATCAGGATGGTATTCCGACAGTAGCCATTAAGACGGCCATTGAGGCTGGAAATTCTGTCATATTCAGAATGGCTATGCATATGCACTTAGACATAGGCAAGTTTCCGAAGAGGACCACTCGGGAAACTGGCTAAGCGCCAGCATGCTATCGTGATGGACTCTCCAGAGCGAGTCATCGATGTTCGTTGCTGCTAGGCTACGGCAGCTAACCTTGAGGGTGCGATATGCACTAGCCTCTCTCTGAAGCAATACCTTCTTGGTGGTTCCGGAGAGACGTAGGGTTTGGCGACCATAGGAATGTGTTTTAGTGGGTCGAGGAGAGAGTAGTCCTGGCTTCACCCGGCATTGTAGAAGACGGCCTCATCCCCACACTACCCTAACCTTCCTGTTAGGGTGTCTGATGAGCAGATTTATCCCCCTATGGTTTAGAAGGAAAAAAAAAAAAAGTTTCCAAAGAGGAAGAAAATACAAAGACTGGTTTGACTGTTTGCACACGGGAAGGCACCTACCGATCCGTCGGCATACAGACCAATCTGTATACCGAACACCACCGAAAACAATTGGAGCTGATCATTTCGGAAGTGCCGACCGAAGGTCTTGACCGCTGCTGAAGCAACGATGTCAAGACATTCATAGAAGACTTAAACACTCAGGAAGGCCAGGAGGAGGAATTAAGACAATGAATGGCTCGACGAGAAATGCAGAACGATTTTAGAGGAGCAGTGTGTGTTAATAATGGAACCCCGCAGAACATGGATCGATACAAACAAAAGCGGAAACAGTGGATTCAGGAGACCTTCCGTTTTGAGGAGAAGTAGAGTACGAGAAATTCATCGCCATCTGGAAGAAGTTGAGTTCGAGGAAAATGAACTGCTGTGTCGTTGTCAAGAAACACGAAAAGTCACTAGAATATCAATATAGGTATCCCGCAACGGCTCCGTGCTGAGAGCCTAAATATGCAGGGATAATGACGGGAGCCTCTTGACGGACGGACGTGAGGTGATTGAAAGGTGGAAGCAGCACTTCGATGAACGGTATAGAAAACTTAGGCACGGGGACCAAGCAAACGACTACGTCAGTGCAGCAGAGGATGGAAGTGATCCAACTCCCACGTTGAACAAAGTTAAGCTTGCCATTCACCAACTGAAAGACAACAGAGCAAAACTGGCGTTCTCCACAGATCTGGCTGGTACTAGAAGAAGAGAAGCGCAACGGGCACGATGATTGGACCAGGTAAAACGTGATTTGGCGAGCATCGGACGTGATCGAGGATGGAGAGCGGCAGTCACAAACAGAGTATTATGGTGTAATCTTGTAGATTAAGTATTGTTCTAAATGTCATGTAGTGCAATTAAATGTAAAGTTATGTCTAGTACACATTTGGCTTCTAGTATGATGCTTTATATTACGTGAATCCTAACAAAGGTCAGTTGATTGCCCACCTGTGAGATGAGGCCAAGCATTCCATAAACACTGCCACGAGATAACTAGAATTCAAATGCCGCTTGGGTAACGAACTGCCAAAATTAAATTAGCTCGGTTGAAAAATGATTGCACATTACGCTTGAAGCAAACATGCAAGAATGAAGCCACTTTGGATAGCTACCTTTAACACTGGGAACGGAAAATGTTTAGTGCCATGGCAGAGAAATAATAGCGAGAAATAATAGCAATAACAATAGCCGTCATTATAACGCCATTCATTCGACAAATGTTTGACCTGCGAATGAAATACGTATGAAACTGGTTTTTACCCTATAATTATCCCATAAGGCAATCGCACAAAGCGCATAACATAACGCCATCACTCTCTATGGCTGGGGTAAAGCGCACCCATCCATATAACTGACTTTACGGCGAGGGACCGACCAATGATGATTGGGTGATCTTTCGTACAGTTTCGTTTACCTGAACCCGCGGACAGAGCACCAGCAGCCAGCCACCAGGAAGTAGAAATCTGGGGAAAAGTTTAGTTGTTAACTAATCATGACCAGTCCTTGCTATGTTTATTGTGCTTGTTTCTACTAGGCTGGGTCAACGACATTTTTTTTTCTAGTCCGGCGAAGGCATTAAACTCGATGGTTGAAAGAGTTCTACCGAGAAAATGGATCCGGCTAGAATCAAACCTATTTGCGATAAATGGGGTTTTATCTAATTCCCGTCTAGTTAAGCACCGACCAATAATGATCAAGTTTATTCTTGCATTTTGCCTAGTCTAATGTCCAATTTGGTATCAATTACTAATTCATAAATTAGCCTCCATATCATGTTTCCGTCTTGTCCACATCTAATTCGGTCAAATGATTCGCAATCCAAATCAAATCAAGTGTTCAAAATACTTTTGAGCAGCTAGCTTGAAAATTGAGGTGAATGTAGGTTTGGAATAACGACCAAAATATTTCAATAAGGACACGGGCAAGTTGAAACGGGTAACGGGCAAAATGAAACAGCGGGTTAACATGATGTTTTCGAACGATGATAAACAATTTAATTGTCATAACACATACTTTTTGATTCATCTCTATTTCAAAACTTCGCGTTCCATCTTGCCCCACCCGTTTTAACTATAGATAGTAGAGTAAACATAGATCTGCGGACATCACTGAGTGAAATGTTTCAAGCGTGCGAGTAGTATTTTTCAGGAGTGCGACTGTTTAATATGACGTAATGCGCTCCATTGTTTTTTTTTTGGAATCGTGACGTCATGCTCGTTTGGATACAGATTTTGACAGTTCGTTTGGATACAACGGATTCATCATCGACGGATCTATGTTTACTCTACTATCTATAGTTTTAACTTGCCCCAGTTTACCTCATTCAATATTTTTGTCCACCAGATGGTAATACGCCATCACAGTGCAACGAAGAAATCGTTCTCTCTGTGATTGTGAAATACGATATAACGTATGCAGAAAATTCACGCACACATTTGTTGGCATCCTCCCTAGACGAAGACAACTTGTTGTTTACATTTTACCGACGAAAAAAAAAGATTTATTTACTTGGTGAAGTGAAAACTGCACGGTGATAAAGAACAATTCAGCAAACTGCTGCTTTGGTGCGGTTGGCTTCGTCGTACGCAAAATGAGAAAAAAATCAATGACGGGAATTAACGCTTATGACGAAGTAGATTTCTACCCTAATATGCATATAATTTTATTTTGAAATCATGCTATGTGGGTAAGTAGAGAGTCAATATGAAGTGGAATTGTGGTAAAATTGTGTTCGCATTATCAATTATTATACTACGGTTCTTTTTGAAGAAGCCAGCAGTATTTGATGAATTATCATGCTAATGTGGAGCCTCGTAGCCGTGCGGTTAGGGTCACCAAGCTTATAATCGCACCATGCTATGGGGTGAGGGTTCGATTCCCGCTTCGGGCGTTGAAACTTTTCGTGAGAATAGTTTCTTCCCCGTTTCCACTGGTGCATGCTCCGTTGTCCGTTGTCTAATGTTAAGTTTAAAACAGTCTGTACAGCCGAAAGCTGAAGACGTTGTCCGTGTCTATTAAATATTAGCTGATGGAGCCTGGAATCGATTTGAAGTGCTTCGATGGAATTTACCAAATCTATAATTTTGGATCATGTATTGCAGAGATTGGAACAGATTTGACAGAGTTGGCACGAACCTTAGATCATTTGAAATGAAAAATCAACATTATTTCACATTTATTAATCAATAATTGATTAACAATTATTGTTTATCAATACCACAGACAACCTTATAGTGCTGCGCCTGTTTGTTTATGCTATCAATTGTCGCTAATGTAGCTCCAACATGAGTCAAACTATTCAAGACAGAGAAATAACTTAATCGAAGACTAATTTGCTACGCACGCTCCCGCAATGAACGATGGACGCAGAAGATGTGTCCAAATTGAAACGAAATATGAAATTAGTCAACACATATCTATCAATATACATATGCGGCTTGAGAACTGCTGCCTTGTGCCGAAGCGTGGCCTGGCCTGACCGAGACAAAAAGCAACTAACAAATAGCCGGTTTTAGGTGGTCCCCATGCAGAAGACTAAAAAACGCATCCGTTCAAATTTCGGCAGCCTTGAGCTTTCTGGAGAGGCAAACGCCGTAAAAAAAATCTTCACCATTGATAGAGGAGCGTTTACCGTTATTGGAGTGCCCGAGTAAATCGTGGCCCAAAACAAACTTTCATGCATATCAAATTTCACTGAACTAAACTAAATGTGATATCAAAAAAAGCGAAACGCGCGCTGCAACAAACTTGTGAGAGAGCTCTATCTAGTCGGCGCGGCGTACATACCTACAACTGGACCGGCTATGTTAGTACAAGGCAGCGTTTAATCGCATTACAGATTTCAGGTTTCAAACCGACCGACGTTAACGCCTACGTGTGAACTGCATTTTTATTGATATATCAAATCGATCATCAACGCACATGATGTTTTAGGAGCCACCACACGGCCGGCCGCTACATCCTCATGCCCGCGAAGCTATCATGTTGGCACCCCACCACCCTGGCCAGGCCAGGCTGAACATTTGTTCGGTTTGGTTTGACTTGACTCTATGGTAGCTTTATGCACATGCCGAGCCGTCATCGTCCATCAGTGCATCTCATCAAAAACATACCTGTATACAATGTTTCTTCGACACAAGTTGCTGACAGCGAGCCCGCCAAACGCATGCATGCAGGCAGGCCCCAAACGATATCACTATGCGAGGAACGTGTGCATAATATAATATAGACAACTATACAACAACAGCAACAACAACACCAGCCAAACGTAGCGTTGATCTTGGGTTCCTATAACCCATTATACGACGCTCCTTCGACCGATGCACAGAGGGGTACTTTGTTTATATTTGTGGTAATATTACTTGATGCAATTTAACCGCTGCTTCTCCTTATGTCACCTTCCAGACGCCTGACGGCGATGACAAAGTGCCGCTTCAAAGTGAGAGTGAAAGTGCGCGTCCATAGGATTTTCGTGAATTTGCTACTGTTGATATTCTTCTTTGCGGCTTCGCACACGCGCACTCCCACTCTCACGCGTAGCTGTAACGGCACCCTGAGTTTGCAGAATTCCGTCTGTTTACGATAGCTCAAAATCTCAAGACACCTCTAAATCAAAGCGAGCCGTTTGCGTCGTCTCAGTTGTGTTCGGAGATGCAGTGTGGGTCTCTCAGAGTGAGATACCACTTCCTACACTACTGAAATCTTTCCGAGATTGCATCCCGTCTATATCTACTCCCTCGCATCCACTGATCGTAGAACGTCCAACAAGAAAAATCGCACATCAATATCAGCTCAATCAATGTCGGCCGTTTCCTCCATCGTCCCAGTTATGATCGGAGTTGTGATAATCTCTTTTCAAGAAATTGCAGGCAAATATGTTCTAGTTTCTTCTGTCTCGGGTTATGAGCACACTACCCTGCTTCATCAACAATGTATTGCGGTACCACGACGCGACGTCCACCTAGAGAGCAACTGAAGCAATCGGATGTCGTCATTGCATGCGCACTGAATCTTGAAATAACGGCCAAACTCGATTAGGATCCTTTACATACTGCTAAAGTATAGCCAAAACAGCCGAGAGTTTGACAAGGAGTAGTGAAAGTAGTAGTGGTGGAGAAAAAACCCGTCGTGGTCGACCGTGCTGCAACGTTGAACGCGGTAGAATGTGGAACGTTACAAGGCCTAGTAGACGTGCCTCTTCCGGAAAAAAAACGTTGCATGGGAAAAGTGGAGTGTGGGGAAATGGAGAACTGGTTCTATTGGTGCTTTCAAGAAATACGGAGGTTCTATTAGAGGCTGATATAATCCCGCAAAAGCTTAGTTACAGGAATCAAATTTAAGGAAGAAAGAATTCTGACGTACCCAGGAACGCATGAATGACGAAATGGAAGAAATGACCACTTCAGTGTAGTACAACAAAAAAAAATCTCAAATTGTTTTCATCAGGTTTCCACATCCACATGGATTGTTTTCGTGCACGTTTCCATTATATGATATTAAAATACCACATAGACTTTGCTGCTAAATGGTGAGTTGACAACCCGGAGCGTCCAACATAGCTCTGGTCCTCACAAGTTCTTACCTCATGCTTCCACGGGTCAAACGATGACAAAGACCGCCAGCTAAGAGTTGTGTGCTTAGCTGGTAGTGCAGCCTGGGCACTGTTGTCCTTCTGACTTCAGCTAGATTAAGGAGGTACAACCCGAGCGTCTGTTCACCAAGGAGGTGCGGCTCAAACAGCGTCTGTTCTGGCATCCAGCGACTGAATAAGAAACGCTGCACCACGCCCAGCTAGATCCAAGGTGGTAGCCCCATCAGCGTGGTCGTCCCAGTGTTGGTTGGGACGTTAAACAGAACTGGCACGATGGCCCTCCGGCGAGATAGAAGTGTTGGCGTAGGCCCAACAATAGCAATAAAATCGTGCTGTTTTGCCAAGCAATGCCAACGCTATAACTTTTTTCATAAGCATCAGATCACTTCGCAGTCTTCGACAAAGTTTTTCAGGACACCCTAGGCTATGTTTTCATTATATCGGTTACGTGGTTTTAGACAAATTTGAGCTTGTTATGAGAGAAATGCAAAAAAAAGTGTGTTTTTTCATGTAAAACTCCATACAAACTTCAAACGCGATGCGCAAAACGTAGACATAACCGATCGTGCCCAAATTATGCACACTTATTTGGGTCCTGAAATGTGATCAAAAAAGCTTTGACCTGTTGGGATACCATTGAATTTTTCATTTTTCCATATAAACGATGACCCACTCTAGTAACATTTACCCGAAATAGACGTGTGCGCCGCCGCGCCGCGCCACCGTCGCCGACGATTTTTTCACGCCGCCGCCGCCAGTTAAATTGACCCGGCGCGCCGCTGTTTATATTTTTCCACGCCGCCATACAAAATTTCCCACGCCGATGAGAAAAAGACAAAGATTTTTTTCTCGTCGACACTTTACGAACCACCTATTTAAACCTGATAGCAATTTATAATTAGTTTCTATTGTTTTTTTCTTCTGCATAATAGATGTATTTTTCAGAAGTTTTTCTTGTATATCTTCTGTAACATTTCTATGTGATTTACTTTTGTGGTTTCTTACAGCAATACTTTGAAGATCCTCACTTATTCTATTTAAAGTACTAAGCGAGTTTATTTTGTAAACCATTGTGGAGTTTAGTATTTCACTGAGAAGGAATCACCCCTCACGTGCAGCACACACAACTTACCCAGGCTGACGTCGGTTCGCAAGTGGCAAGAGTGAACGCGGTTGGGTGACGCCTGGAGTTGTTGCTACGCAAGCAGGGATGCTAACATTGTCTGCTTGACAGTTCGCATCACATTCAAATGCGCTATATCGCCTGCTGTGATCAATCTCCTTTCCACAGCTTTATGCAGTACATCTTATATCTCACATCCTCCTTCTACTCTAAAGAAGTTTTACACATTTTTAACAAAAAAAAAATGAATTTCCGTATCTCAATTTGGAGTGTTTACTTACAACGATTTAACATATTGCGGAGATTCCACCTGTTTAGACTTCTGCGCGAAAATTAGTTGCGTGGGCCCACAGATATAAAACCAGACCGCATCCTGGTGAATATTTTACGCTGTGTTGCTAGGTACACATTTGGTGATAGTTTTGCGTTGTAAGCAAACATTTATAACGCACCTACGCTGAAAATGAGCCAAATCATTTGCGTCGGAATCTATAAATCATCACAACGGGCAATAAGTTACTGTTATATTACATCATCGCATACGTTGCTATTGCTGCCATGAAGCTACCGAATACAGTTTCATTGTGAGGTACCATTCTGACTATGCTGCCGCTACTTTTTTCAAAATAGCTCGAGCATTTTAGTGCTTAATTGTGGGAATGATATTTTCCGACGAGCAATAGGAGCTTGCACAGTGACGTCTTCATCTCTCTCTCTCTCTTTCTCTCGTTCGGGGTCGCTCGATACAGCCGTCCTTGCTCGCGAAATAATTTTGAGGGCAATGCTTACAAATTGTACCTCATTTCGTTAGTTATGTTGGTAATGCAAGCCTCTATACTTGTAGTATTTAAAAGAAATTACCGTTTTGGTACTGGGTGATCCAGTAAAAAAAACTTGTTCTTTGAATCTTTATTTAATCTTATACCCAAATTTATCCCATTGCTCCGTCGTTCAAACTCGAGATATCTGATAAAATACATTATAGATAAAGTTTATTGCCTTGCCATTCATTGGAACACTAGTCGCAGAAAACAAACTGCATAACATAATCCTTCTTCTGGCCAGCCAACTTTAACGACGCTCTTTGATAAAAAATATATTGTAACTATTCGATACCACATTTGCACGAATCAAAACTACGTGATTTTTCTAATATTTTTTTTTCGTACATTGTCAATGTTTATCTGCCATGACAAACAACACGATGCAAACTTCCAATCCGATATTTGCGCGAAGCAAAACAACGGGATCATTCTAACCCAGCTTTTCGTAAGCGGACATTGCCGGGAGTCTTCCTCCACGACAAACAACACGCTGTAAGCTTCCGATCCGACATTTGCGCGAAGCAATACAACGGGATCTTTTTAACCTAGCTTTTCGTAAGCGGACATTGCCGGGAGTCTTCCTCCACGACAAACAACACGCTGTAAGCTTCCGATCCGACATTTGCGCGAAGCAAAACAACGGGATCTTTCTAACCTAGCTTTTCGTAAGCGGACATTGCCGGGAGTCTTCCTCCACGACAAACAACACGCTGTAAGCTTCCGATCCGACATTTGCGCGAAGCAAAACAACGGGATCTTTTTAACCTAGCTTTTCGTAAGCGGACATTGCCGGGAGTCTTCCTCCACGACAAACAACACGCTGTAAGCTTCCGATCCGACATTTGCTCGAAGCAAAACAACGGGATCATTCTAACCTAGCTTTTCGTAAGCGGACATTGCCGGGAGTCTTCTTCCACGACAAACAACACGCTGTAAGCTTCCAATCCGACATTTGCTCGAAGCAAAACAACGGGATCTTTCTAACCTAGCTTTTCGTAAGCGGACATTGCCGGGAGTCTTCCTCCACGACAAACAACACGCTGTAAGCTTCCGATCCGACATTTGCGCGAAGCAAAACAACGGGATCTTTTTAACCTAGCTTTTCGTAAGCGGACATTGCCGGGAGTCTTTCTCCACGACAAACAACACGCTGTAAGCACAAAACAAAACAATTCGATCACTCTAGCGCTGCTGGAATTTGTTCTTTTGTTGCACTTTCACACTCTTTCCCGTCAATAATTGCCCATGCACAAACAGTTTTCCGCAGACATGCTCCAGCGGGAGCTACGTCCCCGAAAAATATCACACCGAACTTCCACTTTTCCCATATGGGTTTTGTGTTTCCCTCACTTGTTCACTAATGCATGCACATTGAAGAGTGATTCCTCCCAGCAAAAATATAGGTTCCATTTCCTCAATTAAACGAAAAAACTGGCAGGAATTCGCCAATGTGGAGTTTAGTATTTCACTGAGAAGGAATCACCCCTCACGTGCAGCACACACAACTCACCCAGGCTGACGTCGGTTCGCAAGTGGCAAGAGTGAACGCGGTTGGGTGACGCCTGGAGTTGTTGCTACGCAAGCAGGGATGCTAACATTGTCTGCTTGACAGTTCGCATCACATTCAAATGCGCTATATCGCCTGCTGTGATCAATCTCCTTTCCACAGCTTTATGCAGTACATCTTATATCTCACAACCATAACGAATTATCAACAACATTCTTGGCGGTAATCTAATTAGGTTCACAAACACATCTTCCTACATATTCTTTGTTTATCTCTTGGAAGGTTTCCATGGCAAATTACGGATGACATTCTTGAAGGCATATATTCCATCCACTCTTCAGAAATTCCTATAGGGGGCCCTCCAGAAATTTCAACATGAATTCTTTAAACAAAATTCCATGCCTCAGAAACTCCCCCATGGATTATTTCAAAAATTTCTCCGGGGATTCTTTCAGAAGAGTTCTGACATTCTTACAGCGTTTTATTTTTAGAGAATAAAAAGTCCAGAAAATAAAATGTCAGAAATTTCTCCAAGGATTCTTCAAAAAATTTGAATGTTCCTTCGGATTTTTTTTTAGAAGTGTTTTAAGTTCCTCCATAAATTTTCCAAAGATTTTCTATGGAGAACCTCCTGAAATGGCTCCATTGATTTATAAGAATTTCCATAAATAAGGTCACGTAAAAATGTCTATTTTCAAAGATGTAGTTTTCCCATGCTTTTGTTTGGTAATTCAAGTAGATATGCTTTCAGTGATTTCTGGAAAAAAATCATATTGTTTATGAGTTCTTCCGGGTATTATTTTACGTATTTCACCAGTTTTAGAAATTTAGAAAAATCTTCAGTAACAATTCCTAAAAAGTTTTACATATATTCCTTTGGAAATTTCTAGGAACCTTTACAGAAGTTAGAGTATTTCTCCAGATATTCTTTTGAAACTATGTTCATGAATTCCTTCGGGAATTCTTTCCGAACATCCTCCATGAATTTGGTTATAAGATTTGTCTTGTTTTTTTTTTCTAAATACATAATTATTAATAAATCCTTGTAAGAATTCCACCAAGGGTATGTGAGAGAGAGTTTCCAGAAATTTCTTTGGCAATTCTTTCTAGAATTATTTCAGAAAATTCCTTGGGATTGTTTTACATAATCTTCAGGAATTAGATAACATTTTTTTTTAATTCCTCCAAGGATTCTTTCGGAAATTCCTCAATAGATTCCAACTAAAACCTACTAAGGAATTCCAGAAGAAATATCACTACTTCAGTAGTTCAAGGATTTTTCATGAATGTCAGTAAGAGATTACCTAAAACATTTTTCGTTTGAAAACATCATCAGGGGTTTACGAAGAAATGCTCAGAAGATCTTTCTTTGGAATACCTGCTGCGGTTCTATGATTTGCGATTGCGGCTGCGATTAATTTGAAGATTCCTCCAGGAATTCTATGAGATATTACTCCACAGACATTCACAGAAGTATTTTATGAAATTGCATAAAACATGTAGGAGTTATTCTTGGAGGGTTACCTGAAAGAATTTCTATAGAAATGTTTAAAAATTTCTTGATCCCCATATGATTTGTCAATAATAAATATGTTATGTCCCGGTGTCATATAGCAGGCTTTGGTTAGACCTAATAATCATCAGACTGAGTGATCATCAAGCACTCTGGTACAGGACTAACTGGCGGTCACAATGCTATTTTAATCAAAGGATTTTTGTTAATATTTTATTCTTTTAAGGCTCCATCCAATTAGCCCGAACGTCATTCCGAATCAATCTGGAGGTCGCCCAAAAAAAAAGCTTACTGTGGATAACTTATTAAAAATTGATGTAACTTAATCGGTTAGAAAAGGGTAACCCTTGGGGTAATCTGTAACAACGTTGTCTTTCATGAACAAGAATGGTTTGTGGTAACGTAAGAAGCCAATGCAATGCATTTAAGGAAACTATGACGAAGGGAGAGGTTTCAGATTCAAACTATTTCCCTAATGTGTTCTTTTAAAATTTGCTTGAACATTTGCTGTTGGTGCTGATCACAAATCATATTTAAATAATAATGTTTCCCTTCTTTTTATCATTGGCTGTTCTTTGGAGCTGTAAAATGCTTTTGCAATATAGCTGTAAATTTTTATTTAGAATTCTCCTTCTCAGGATATGGATGTACTTTCGAAATTATAGTTATTGCTATAAAAACCATAAGTATTTCAATCTGGAATGTTCCCTTCTTTCTAATGTTGACTGTTATTTTCATCATAATTCATTTGATACGGAATAATTGCCCCAAACCTTGTCAACTGGCTCCCTTTTTGATGAATGAGAATGAAAAAAATCGTCCAAAAAATATTCAGGTCGAAAATCATGAGGATGAATGCTAAATTGTCATTAAGAATTATGGAATGTTCTTATCATAACTGAAGAACATCTGAATGTGATAACTTTTTCATTACCAAGCTATCACATTTTTTTTTAACACAGGCTGCTTTGAGCTACTTATATACACTTATATACACGGTCACAAACTGGCAGCCATACCGCAAGTATTATCCACTTCTTCTAAGATTTGCCTTCTTTTTAAAATAGGCTGTTCTTTCGAATTTACATTGTCCACCCGTAAACTGTTTATGAGTTGGTCGGCTGGTACTGACTAAACTGGTAATTTCTTCATAGAATTTATTCCTTCTCTTCATAAGAGGCTACTTTTTCGAGTTGGCGTTCAAATGTTATATAGTTTGTTGCGGACGAACTACTAAATCCATTGGAGACCCGTGAATCCATCTTTCTACCTATATCCTTTGGGGAACTATTATACTTATCCATTCCATATTGACTCATTCGGGGAAATGGCTTTTGGAATAATGTCCTATTCGAGGTTATGATGGCATTCGGGCCATGGTATTCGGGATAAGGGGGTTGAGTTTCTTTTACAGACATAGTATCACTGTGTTGTTTGGTGCACACTTAGATTTTTTTACAGTATTCGGTAATTTTTTACCGAATTTTCAACAGCTGAACGTTCGGTAATCGATACGACTACCGAACGTCCGGTAAATTCAATTTTCGATAGGCTGTCAAAATTTCTGAATTTCTCCGGTAATCTTCGAAGACAAATTACCGTAGCATTTCGGTACTTTTTTGTTTATTTTGAAGGTTCCGTAAATTTCCGGTAATTTTATTGGATTAAAAGATGCGGTCTATGACTCAGTTGTTTTAGCGATTACCATCATCTTTATTATTCATATTTATATAACATCTCCATCACTGTTTTATTAAACTTCTTCGATGCTTGTATGGTAGCCAGAGATGATCGGGAGGCACCATCCTTTTGATGATGGCTAGCAATGAAAAAGGCTGGAATGTTTTGTTAAATTATTTATAAGGTATGGCCAGATTCAATTAATAAACACTCACCCACCTGCTGCAAATGCGCTGTGCTGTCCAGTAAAATGAGATTCTCCGTCATTCAGCACCTTCAATTCAGAAAACTGTGAGCTAAAACCACTGACATGAAAACTTTATCTAGTGTTGTCGCGCCAGTTTGACGTTTGGATGTCTGTTCGACGCTTTACAGCATTTCGGTAATTTGGTGAAGATTTACAAACTTTTCGGTAGTAATAATTACCGGATACGATGTTTTCTCGGTTTTACAGTTCATACTGTAATATATTTGACAGCAAATGCTGTTTGTGTATGAAATCACATTCGGATCGGTAATTCAACTACCGAAATCTTGTGAAATAAATTATTATTACCGAAAAACGGTAGTTTTCCAACTTTACCGAATTTTTCCGGTGAAATTTTTACCGAACAGCGAAATAGAATCTGAGTGTGTGGCCAAACTATTACTTATCCTTCGGAGATTTGCCCTTCTTCTCTTCAAATGCTGTTCTTTCGAGTTGCACTGCAGGATATTTTGTTGGCGTTCGAACTACTAACTGCACAACAAACATTGTTGCTGTACAATAGAAGAATAAGCCATTCAAAAGCTTAATTTTTGAAATTTTGATTGAATAAGCTGTTATTCAGCTACCATTGTTAGTTAGGATGCATTTAAGTTTTGTCCTTCTTTCGATTATATGATATTCGTTTAAATTACACTCTTACATGATTGAGTGATGGATTCCAAGTCTACATCTAAGATTTTTTCCTTCTTTTGATAATAGGATGTTCTGTTTGGTGAACAATCTGCAAACTTCTCTGTCAAATATTTTTTTCTAATGATATGTTGATTTTCCGAGGGCTGTTTTCTTATCGTTTTGAGCTAATGACCATTTGGCCTACACACAGAAATTTCCCCTTCTTTAAATCATAAACTGTTCTTTACTTATCAAAAGAACAGCTTATGAATCAAAGAAGGGTAAATATCTAGAGTGAACTTTAACAGCGTGAACACAACAAATGTAAGCTGCAGTGATGAGTTTTATTCAAGGATATGTCCTGTGAATTCCTATCGCGGATCATTTCAGAGAAAATTTGATAAAATTGGTTCTTGAGAAACTTGATATTCAAAATGCTTTTCTGATCCACAATACAAAATAATATCTACATGTACTTTTCAAATTGCACAAAATAAGTGAGCTTTATTCACAAAATCATAATTTGTGCATAGTAATAAACTATTCGGGTAAATGTCGCATTCGGGTAAATGTCGCATTTGGGTATTTGGCATTCGGGTGTATGTTACATTCTGGTAAATGGTTTTCGGGTAAATGTCTTTCGGGTAAATGGTTTTCGGGTAAATGTTATAGAACCAATGTACATTAGGCCTGTCCACCTTTTCAAAAATTTTCTTTGATTCTCAAGTCCACCCCCATATTTTGATTGGCATCCTAAAAGAAGTAACTGGTCAAAATTTCAGCCAAATCCATTGAAATTAAGAGGTGCATCAAATCAGTTTTGTGGTTTTCGACTATTTTTGAACTTCAAAAAATCACAACTACACTAAAACTTGTCAAAACTTAATTCTATTGGCAGAAATTGAAAGCTGTACTTATTTGCTACAACTTCTCCAAACAACGTGTGCCAATAAAATTGTAGGAAACATGTGTAATTATCACATTTGTAATCAGAAAAAAACTTAAAAAGTTGATTTTTATTATAGATTTCGTTATGGAACACCCTAATATACGTAATAAGTTGGATTTTTCAAAACGGCATCATATTCTCCAATGTTTTTTGGTTATTGGCTTCTTTGACTCCAATGCTGTAGGAGTTGAGAAAAAAATACTAAAATTCGTGAAAGCCAAATGTGACCTAAAACTAGCTTTTCGGGTGCAATCACGCTTAGGCGCGCAAAAAGTGTCATCGCGTCAACACTGATATGATAGCCAACACCTGTCATCACGCTTGTTTGTTATCACCCGTGGTAGGGGGTAGAAAAGACAAACTACAAGGAAGTAAAGCTACTACGTTCAGTGCAATTTCGCGTCACAGCGTGATTGCCTCCAAAAAGCTAGTTTTTAGGCCACATTTGGCTTTCCCGAATTTTAATATTTTTTGCTCAAATCCTTCAGCATTGGGGTCAAAGAAGCAAATAACCAAAAAAACATGAGAGAATATGATGCCGTTTTAAAATATCAAACTTATTACGTATATTAGGGTGTTCCAGAACAAAACCAACTTTTTAAGGTTTTTCTTATCACAAATGTGATAATTACACATGTTTTCTTCAATTTTATTGGCACACGTTGTTCGGAGAAGTTGTAACAAACAAGTACAGTGACCCCACAATTTATGAATCGGCAAAAATGACCACAGTTTATGGATCACTCCATTTGATCAACATGGTGATTCATAAATAGTGTACACAATTAAGGTGATTCATCGGTGTGGGGTCACTGTATACCTTTCAATTTCTGCCGAAAGAATTAAGTTTTGTCAAGTTTTAGTGTAGTTATGATTGTTTGAAGTTCACAAATAGTCGAAAAACACAATATTGCTTTGATGCACCTCTCAATTTCAATGGATTTGGCTGAAATTTTGACCAGTTACTTCTTTTAGGATGGCAATCAAAATATGGGGGTGGACTTGAGAATCAGAGAACATTTTTGAAAAGGTGGACAGGCCTAATGTACATGTATATTTAGGCATGTATATGCATATTAGACTGGGTCAACAAAGTCGATTTTTCGGAACAAACCTTTTTCGATTCCTTTTAGCGTCCAAAGCAACTGTGCAAAATTTGGGAGCGATTGGTTGCTTCTCCGTATTCCGCTTTGCGATTGAAATTTGTATGGAATTTAGTATGGGAAAACCAAGGGGAAAACGGACTTTTTTGCATTTTACTCAAAAGATGAATTCTTTTGTCTAATACCACGTAACTAATGACGTTAAAGTATAGCCTAGGATATGCCAAAAAACTTTGCCAAAGACCGCAAAGTGATCCAACACTTGCGAAAAAAGTTATAACGTACAGATTGCCAGGTGGTGATTAACATTTAACATGTAAAGGAATAACATCAATAATAAAATCTCAATTTTTGGGCTAAGTTACCAGGCGAATAACTTTTTTCACAAGCGTCAGATCACTTTGCGGTCTTCGGCAAAGTTTTTCGGCATATCCTAGGCTATACTTTAACGTTATTAGTTACATGGTATTAGACAAAAGAATTCATCCTATGAGTTAAATGCAAAAAAGTACGTTTTCTCATACTAACTTCCATACAAATTTCAATCGCAATGCGGAATACGGGGACGCAACCAATCGCTCCCAAATTTTGCACAGTTGTTTTGGACGCTAATATAGATCGAAAAAGCTTTGTTCCGGGTTGGTACGATCAAATTTAAAGTTTCTCCATACAACGTTGACCCACTCTAATGCATATGTTGTGTACATGTATATGCAGAGAAGAGAAAAAAAGTAGAAAATACAAAATAGGAGTAAAGGGACAACCCAGGACTTGCTGTATATTCCGAGTAGCCCACATGTTCTTCACAAGTACAGGGGGTGGCCAAAATGTTTGGGATAGGCAACTTTTTTTCTCTCTCAAAAAAGTTCAATATGCTATAACTTTTCATAGAGTGAATCAATAAATCTCAAATTTTGACTGTTTGTCAACCTAGTATATGTGCATCATTAGTACAAATTTGGGCTCGATTGATTAATATTTCGCAAAGTTAGAACAGTTCGGGTAAACGACGATTTTTCAGACAACCAATTTTTGAGCTGTCATTTCTCGGAAACCAGTGAACCAAATTGTATGAAATTTTGAAAGTACACTAACAATATATAAATGCTTCACAAATTATTAAAACATAGGTACTTTTTGAACGTTGAAAAAAGTTATCATGGATTGACACTTTTTGGATTTTTCTCAAAAAAATTTAAATTTTTAACATAAATGTCAATAAATTTTAGTGTTGATACCCAAAGATTTTCCACTTCTGTTCTCAAGTTATCTCTAATCAAATATATTAGAGCCTATTTAGATTAAAGGAACAACACATTTAGTAATTTTTCTATGGTATTGTAAATTTGACTTATTTTCCTTTATATGGGTAAAAATTTCAACCCGGTATAACTTTATTCGCCGTGCGAAAATATGAAATTTTATAACGTCGTATCAAGTATCAATATATTGCTGAAAAACGTTAAAAATTTCGTTCAAATCAACTCAGTGGTTTCCGAGATATGACAGTTCAAAAATTAGTTGTCTAAATAATAGTGTTTTACCCGAACGGTTCTAACTTCGCGAAAAAATGATCAATCGGGTCCAAATTTGTACCAATTATGCACATACCATAGGTTGATAAATAGTCAAAAATTTCAGCCAGATATATTGTAGGTTAAAAAATAAAGAACCATTGTTGAAACTTCCATTATCACCAAATATAATCGATCCAAAGATTAACTTTGGCACCATTTCCCTTCAACTCAAGCGACCCTTCATCCTTGTCCGTTAGTCAAACAGAACACGCTCAGAAAAATCACACACGAGCTGACCGAATGAGTTCCACCAGCACTCTTACGCAGTCTCCCAGAGCAATATGGACATACGTCAGTTGGGAAGAAGCTCCTGCCAGGATTATTCCCCTTATCAGCTTCCCCGTCGTAAAACAACCACCAACTGTATCATATCTGCCTCAGCATACTTATGATCCAAACCAAAGCTTCTCCACTCCCGGATAAAGTCAATCCCATCCCAGCTGAACAACATCTGGAAATTGTCATTATAGTGAAGGATTGGAGAGTAAATTAAAATGGTATTCACGTTATCGGGTAATAACAAGCTGTACGTGGAGCTTGTCTCATTCTGTCTCATTGAGATGTCTCATTGAGACTCGCAATGCCAATGTGATGCGTAGTAACATCGCGAGTCTCAAGCTCACGGAATTTCCATGTGCTCACAGCCAACTTTTCTCAATCTCGTATTGAGATTTGTGCGTACAGATACTCTGATATTCACCAACTACCCCTCTGTGCATCTTTTTCATATTATAGTTTTTATCATTTGCTGGATGAAACAGCGAGCGGTGACCGGCTTTTTGTTGTGTGTCTGTCTATGTTTGTAATGTGTGTTCATTCGTCTCTGATACCTCACTGAAAAAGAAGGTGAAACAAATCAAAGTTTTCTACGGAATGCGATCAAAGTAGCATCACAGACAAACAGACGTCTCACTCTACTCACTTCCCATCGTTTCACTTTTTAACGGATTATTCAAATATTCCGTAGTTCGCAAATCGCTTGCTCATGGCGCTCGCATCGTTTTTGCTCCTGTTTGACGTTTGCTCACTACCGCCATCTACTCAGTAGATTTGCGTACCACAGCATAATTAGCATTGGGCGACTATGTTTGCGTGACGATGATTTTTATCGCATTTTCTTCCAAGTGATACGTCTGTTTGTCTGTGGTAGCATCATGGTGTGTGCTGGGCTGGGGGTGTTGAGTGGGTCTCGATTCGACTGCAGACTGGATATCTACCTACCTACATGCATTTAAAATTGTTTCCTTAATTAGATTGTTTATCGCATGATAACTCGCCGCCCTCAACTCCTTCAAAAGTGAAGTTGAAAAAAAAAAATACAATCAGCAACAGGTTTCTTTGGTTCATGCACAATGATACATTTGCCAATTGTTACACACTTTTTCCTTGTCCATGGTGCTATGCTACCACGTGGTAGCAACTTGCCAATTGCGGTTACGTGCCAATCATAATCAACAGAAACTCAATCATACGATTTGTAAATATTGTACATATTAAATTGTTCAAACAAGACTAAAATATTAACGCGCACTGAAACGGCAAAAACTAGCAATAGCCAATATCTTACAAAAATATTTATGATGACTATCTAAGTCTTTTATAATAGAGAGATGTTCCTTCTTTTTATCATCTGCACGAAAAACTATTGAAAAATCTCTATAGAATTTTGAGGAATTTAATAAAAACCAGAATTTTGATTGCTTCGCCCATACAAAGTGTTAGGCAAATTTGATCAAGTTTATTGCTAATTTCAAATTTTTAATTGTGCGATTATATAGCTGCCTTCAAACAATTGGTATTTTTGCAAATGCAGATATATTTCAAAAGAATCTACAATAAAATTCAAGTATTTTGCTTCATAAGTTTATACTTATTTACTTACCATTGGAAAGTAATCAACCACATTTGGAAGGATGATACAATATATGCAAATGTGATTCCAGATCAATATTATGTCATACCTGAAAAAGGAAAGAAAAAAAATAGGTTAGGTAAAAGTAGTAATAACCGAGGCACTTTTGAACCATTTGGCCAATTTTTTTTGTTCAAGGGGCTTAATTGTGTACAGTTGAAATAAATATGTAAATATTATTATTTTTTAGTTTTTCATGATCTTGGGACCAAAGGAGTAGGCTCAGTGTAGTAAATCATAGTAGGCAGACTTAAGATAGAAGACTAGATTGACAGCTAGGGATGTTCATTCTGTAATAAACTGTTGAAAGATAGAGACGTTGTCTTATTAACCTCACTACAGTTCAGAAGTGGGATAAGCCATGCTACATCGAAACGAAAATTATTCTCAGGACATTGGAAACTCAACCGTTGCTGTTGACGAGCGAAGGAATTCATCAAGTAGTTCATTTCGAGAGAGCGGATCATTTGCTGCAGGGATCGTCGTTTCAAACGCAATGAATGCTGCTGCACCCGCTGTTCGAACAGACACCGGATCGGCGTTGAATCGCGTGGATTTTGGATGTGATTGCTACGTACAAGGAGGACAACAGATGAATTTGGAAAACGTTGGAGATTTGGAAGATTTTCGGAGTTCTGCTGTAATGCAAAATCGCGGAAATTCTGGAGTCGTTTTTGGCAGTATGAAAATGGAAGAGATATCTCAAATGTTGCCATCGTTTCATGGGAATCCTGGAGAAAATGTAAGCCATTTTATATCGATATTGGAAAATACAAAACGCGCTTTGAATGTGGATGAGTTCTTCATGAAGCTGATAATGATTCGGAACCTGAAAGAGAAAGCTCAAGTTTGGTTACATACTCAAGAAGACTTTATGCTGAAAAATTATTACGATATTGTCAGAAGCCTGCAAGATTTTTTCTATCGTCCCATCAATACGTTTGAAGTTCGGAAGCAGTTGGAGAGGAAAACCTGGTGTGGAAAATTTGAGACGTTTTCGGAATATTGTCAAGCCAAAAAAGTTATTGCGCAAAATTTGAAGATGCCAGAATTTGAACTTGTGGAGTACATTGTAGAAGGAATTGTTGATCCAGTTCTTCGGAATCAAGCTCGAATCATGAATTTTCAAACAGTTGGAGAAATTATTCAAGCTTTTCGTATGATTGGTGACACAAGAACAAACCCGTTTTCAAGAAAGTCGGTGAAATGCTACTGCTGTGACAAATTTGGACATATCGCTGCTCATTGCTGGAAGAGAAAGGATGCCGTGCCGTGTCGATACATTAGAAGGGATACCTGCGACGGAGCTGCAACTTCCAGGAATGTTAAACAAGACATCAACGTTGTTATAAAGAAAGACTTGAGAGTTACAGGAGATGGACGTCATGGACTGGTAGATTTTGAATTGGTCAATCAGAATAGTTTATTTAAGGCTTTATATGACACAGGGAGTCCAATTTCACTAATACGACGTGGCTTAGTTGAAAAATCAGAAATGTCAAAATTCAATGAAAACAAAAAATTTCGGAGTATTAGTGGAAATAGACTCAAAATATTAGGAATATTTCACAAACAGATAATTATTCAAAAAATTCGTTTCAGGATTGATTTTCATGTTATTGCTGATAAACACATGGGACTCTACGATGCCATAATTGGAAGAGATGTGATCATGCGTCCAGATATTGAAACGGTCATTCAAAACGATATTAAAATGTATGAAGTCGGGAAAAAGTATTTGCACATTGAAACTCCATCTAACATGCAGGTAAATACACAAATAAATCATATTATCAGTTCAGATACGTATCAAATACTTTCATCAAATATTGGTAAAATATCTGATGATAAAAAGGCAAAATTTTTAGAATGTTTCAAAAGCAAATATTATTTTAACAAAAAACCACCCAAACCAGTAACAGACTATGAAATGACTATAACATTAAAAAAAGATGAACCTTTTCATTTCAAACCTAGAAGATTATCTTTTGATCAGAAAACCAAAGTTAACGTTAAAATTCAAGAACTGCTCAAAGAAGGAATTATCAAAGAAAGCAATTCACCATATGCCAGTCCAATAGTGATAATTCCCAAAAAAGATAATGATTTCAGATTATGTGTTGATTAAAGAAAACTGAACAAAAACACAGTTAGAGATAATTATCCTTTGCCCGTTATTGATGATCTAATTGATACTTTAAAAGATAAAACTATTTTCTCAATTATTGATTTAAAATCAGGATTCCATCAAATAAGAATAGCACAGGAATCTACTAAATATACATCTTTTGTTACACCAAATGGTCAATTTGAGTATCTGCGTGTCCCTTTTGGATTATGTAATGCACCTGCGGTTTTCCAAAGATTTATCAATAAAATTTTTAAGCAATTAATTGATGATGGCGAAATTGTAGTTTATATTGATGATATAATGATAGCTAGTAAAACTTTTGATGAACACTTAGATACTTTAGGAAAAGTTTTCCAAATACTCAATGATAATATGCTGGAAATAAATTTAAATAAATGTCAATTTTTATTTGAGGAAATTGAATACCTTGGATATACTATAAATACATTTGGGAAGAAACTAAATAAGTCTCATATTGAAAGTATATCAAATTTTCCTGTCCCCAAGACAGGAAAAGATGTTCAACGATTTTTGGGCCTTACGAGCTATTTCAGAAAATTTGTACGGAATTTTGCAACCATTGCAAGACCATTATATAGTCTTTTGAAGAAAGATGTAAAATTTGTTTTTGGCGAGGAACAATTAAAAGCTTTCAATTCTTTAAAAAATAAATTAATATCGGCACCTATACTTGCCACTTTTGATCCTCAAGCTGAGACACAACTGCATTGTGATGCAAGCTCTTTTGGATTTGGAGCTATTTTGTTCCAAAAACAGAAGGATAATAATTTTCATCCAGTAAGTTATTTTAGTAGAAAAACAGATGAGTTGGAAACTAAATTACATAGTTTTGAACTTGAGACGTTAGCAGTTGTTTATGCCATCAAAAGGTTTCATATTTACTTATCAGGAATTCATTTCAAAATTTTTACAGATTGTAACGCTTTGGTTCAAACGTTATCGAAAAAAGATGTTAATGCAAAAATATGTAGATGGGCAATGTTTTTAGAATGTTATGATTTTAGTTTGGAATACAGAGACGGATGCAGAATGCAACATGTTGATGCCTTAAGCCGCCAGAGGAGCACTTATGACAAAAAATCATCTGAAGTAGAATTAGATCCCATTAATGTGTTGCAAGATGATGTTATTGATGAAACTGTGCATGTTTTGAATGAAAATGATGTAGATCAGAACATCATAATAGCACAAGAACAGGATGATAAAATATTAAAAATAAAAGAGTTGATTGAGCGGTCGTCTTTTCCAGATTTCGAGCTTATTAATGGAGTTCTTTTCAGAAAAGAAGGTGATAAGCGATTATTAGTTGTACCAAAATAAATGATTGATAACGTAATTAAGCTAAGTCATGATAATTGTGGTCATATTGGTATTGAAAAAACGATTTTTGAAATTAAAAAGCAGTTTTGGTTTACCAGAATGAAAAAATTTGTGAAAAACTATGTAAACAACTGTTTAACTTGTATATTTTATAATCCTGTAGGGAAAAAAGAAGGCTTTGTCAAGATTATCGATAAAGGAAAGATACCCTTTAATACTATTCATATAGATTATTATGGACCAATACAGTTGCCATCTTCAAATAGAACAAAATATATATTGGTAATAATTGATGCATTTACAAAATTTACTAAATTTTTTCCTACAAGGACATTGAGTTCAAATGAAACTATACGTCATTTAACAAACTATATAAACTTTTACAGCAAACCCTGTAGAATAATCACGGATAGAGGTACTCGTTTCACATCACAAAAATTTAAAAATTTCACCGAATCTAATCAAATTGAACATATTAGAACAGCAGCGTATACTCCAGAGGCAAACGGTTAGGTTGAGCGAGTAAATAAAACTTTAACACCAATGCTCGCAAAATTATGTAGTGATTCATCTAAGCCATGGGATAAATTATTATCCAAGGCTGAATTTATTTTTAATAATACTATCAATAGATCAATCGGTAACTATCCTAGCGTGTTATTGTTCGGTGTTCAACAAAATAATTTAGACTCTGAGAACCATAATATTTCAAATTTTATTGCTAATAGACAATGCTCAACGGAATCAGTAAATTTAACAGATATTCGTGAAAACGCACAAAGGAAAAATATTGCTATTCAAAATTATAACAAAAGAAATGCAGATAAGAAAAGAAAAAAAAAGAGCATGATATATAAAGAAGGTGATTTCATAGTTTTAAAATCGGGCGAAACGCATAAATTAGCCCCAAAATACAAAGGCCCGTATAAAATTCATAAAGTTTTGCCAAACGATAGATACGTAGTGACTGATGTAGATGGATTTCAAATTGCAAATGCTCCATTCAATTCGGTTTGTTCTCCTCAAAATATGAGGAAATGGATAAGTGATTGCACGTCTGACAATAGTGATATCGATGAGGACATCGATAATGTCAGGATGGCCGAGATGTAGTAAATCATAGTAGGCAGACTTAAGATAGAAGACTAGATTGACAGCTAGGGATGTTCATTCTGTAATAAACTGTTGAAAGATAGAGACGTTGTCTTATTAACCTCACTACACTCAGTGTACCAGTTATGGCTATTATAGTACCTAAAATTCGCCATAGTTGATTTTCAACCTTTAAAGATACAAATCAACAAAACAATTTGGTGAACAACAGATTACGATCACAAAAGATGGTTGCAATCATTCAAACTTCACAATTTGCTCAAATTATGGTAGAAATAAATCATTTTCCTTAACTTTTCGGCCTCCTTGCCCCTTATTTCGTCATATTGTACCAGTTATGGCAAATCCCATAAGGAATTCATGTAAATAGTGCGAAGTGGAACCCAAATTAACAAATGTGTCCATAACTGGTACAGGGTTCCTATCATTGGCACACGCCGTAATAAATACTAAAAGTAGTTTTGGCTCCGTTTTTATATTTTTCCTGTAAAGTATGAAAACTAATCAACCATTTGACTTACTGTTTACATTCGTCGATCTTCTTCTCATTTTTGTAGAAATAGTTTTTCTTAGGTTGTGCGATAACTAGTACAGGCACCCTACCCTGCTTTTTTTAATTTTTATCAGAAAATTCAGAAAATTGTGCGTAACATAACCAAGAGTGTGCGAAGAAGTTGCCATGCCAATATCCTGTAAGGGTTAATGCTAGTCCTTCTGGTGGCGAGACCTGTGACTGTGATCGAAATAAAATATTTCTATTAATTTTTGATTCTCCTTCCTTCTATACCAAAACCAATGCGTGCCATGTTTGTTTAGAAGAAAAGTGAGCCGCATGACCTTAAAATAGTTCAACGTCGTGGTTGTTCGCATACCTCATATACCTACCAACACCACTTGTCGACGGTTTGGTACCTTCATGGAAGAGCGTTGCTGTTGCTGCTGCTGCAGAGCATTTTCAGATTCTTTACTTCACCACGCCGTTCCAACTACCAATTGCTATATGCATCGTCATCATCGCCATATAGGAGATATTGGGAATCGCTTTAGATTTTTTCTTGCATTACCATTTGTATGGTGTGGATAGGAAAGACGTAGAGCATATTTTTGTTCTACTATTCAATTAAGAGTAATATACATAACACGAGTAATTATTACAAAGGTTTAGATCCCATTAATACAAATAGTATTGTTAATACTACAGGTATTCTTCGATATAACGTACCCTCGATATAGCGTACCCTCGATATAGCGAATTCGATATAACGTACATTTTGCTTCGATATAACGTACAACATTGAAAATTTTTATTTTTCCCACGAATAACCCTTAGATAAACTACAAAATCACTCAAATCAATGTTTTGTTGCAGCATTAGCCTTGTTACCCAGAATTAGCGTAATTTGGGTAAAATTTAGTGTACTTTATATCGAAGCAAAATGTACGTTATATCGAAGCACAAAAAACGAAATGACTTTTCGTCAAAACTCAAGATTTTTTATTATTGGTTTTGTGAATTTCACCGAAATCATTTTCTGGGATTAATTTCACGTCGAATACATCAATACTAGCATAAAAAATATTATATTCTTCTCTGCTTCGATATAACGTACACTTCGGTATAACGTACAAAGAGAAAACTTTTTTGTACGTTATATCGAAGAGTATCTGTATTTGTATACGTCGACTTAAACTCTGTAGTCTTCAATTTTGTGAAGCACAAGCTATTTTTAACCGAATCAAACAGCTAGAACATTACAATCTCACAAGTGATACTATTGAAATCGCAGTATTTTTCAAGCAAATTTATGATACTGTTTTTTTTTTTCAAATGGTCTAACCAAAGTCTACCAAAAAGCTCCATACAAATTTCAAAATTTGTATAAGGACAAAAGCCTACGAGGGACAGGGGATGATGTCTCACATGACCTAAATATAATTATATGTGGTTTATGAACTCCCAAGAAGGCCGCAAGCAACTGGCACAGGACTGTCTGTTTGTCTGTGACTAGAAAATAGTAGCATAGCATAGCATAGCATAGCATGAATACTTGCACAAATCTTGGATGGAGTTGCAAAGTTGAATATATCCATTGACGTTGCTGATGTCGCTACTATCTACAATGTCATAGACCCACTCAGCTCCACACACCTGGCCAAGTCCTTGCAAGCATTTATAAATCCCTTCATCAACTTAGAAAGAGCCCAGAACTGAAGCAGCTTCCAATAGATGAAAGGATGTTGAAAATAGCGAATTTTCAACTTAAATGTAAGTATATAACAAATGTATATATACTGAAGTAGAGTTATTCATAAATAAATAATATTGGAAAGATCTCACCAATTCTTGCGTGGTTATTGTGGTCCAATGCCGATCAGCTACTGTGATTGATGTTCTTCACTTGGAGAATCGGCAAAATTGTTTCTGATTTGCCCCCTTCTTTCCTTCGAGTGAGAGGCAATCTATTTGACACATGAGTTGCAACAGTATATTTTCACACGCATAATTTTCACTGATTTTCTTCATTTGTTTCTTTCCGTATATTTCACTTCTACATATTTTTTCAACAAATATCATGGCAACATTCAAAATAGAAGAAAACTTCATACATGGCCCAATTTAAATACACAAATGCACAGCTCTGCTGCTGTCACACCAGCAGGTTATCCTCAACACTTTTTTTCAGCACTGCATTTACCCTCCTCAACACACACCCACACAGCCTAAAAAATCGGAAACACTTTCTGGAATTTCAGACCAGCGGGCACTTTACGACTGGTTCCATGTCGTTTGTATGCCATCCAGGATCGGCCCGCGTTTCGTACACCGGAAAACGTCACACTCACGACGAATCACACGCACAATTTTTGATCGACTTCCGCTTTTCAAATGTTTTCGGAACCCTCTGCCAAAAATAACCGTTTTCCCAACGACACTCCGGCGGATTCCGTTACCGATATCGTAACTCGGTAGAATCAGAATCACGAAGATTGTTCTATCGCACTCGAAAATCGCGGACACGAAAACTTGTCTGTGACTAGAAAATAGTGACACTTTATTCAAGCAATCCTTAAACTAAATATTATGTTTTGGATGCAGCGAGAACTCCTTCTTCTACTCACCTTCCTGTACCGAACGTGAAGGAGCGAAACCGCAAAACGTAAACGAAAAGTATTTTTTTTCCTCTTGTGTTGTGTTGCCTCCTTTTTGGTGGCGCGCGGTTTTCAAGGACTTCCAAATATTAGGGCAGTTGCTTAGAAAGGATCGCACGAAACGGTCGAAGTGAAACTACTAAAAAAAACGATATTGAACGCTATAGCTTAGGTCTCCCTACATATTAGAGACGTGAAGTATGGATAAATAGCAAAACAAAAGATTTTGGGATGATTTGCTAAGGCGGAAAACTTGTATGTATTTTATATGCTTGCCAACAGGTACGATAATGAGCTTCGCTTCATGTTTGCGTTTTGCAAATAAGTTGCGAAAGGGATATCTTTGTGCCTGTGCGTTCATAAGCATTAGATGTTCGACCCTACATCAAACCAATATTGAGACTTTAGGCGAGAATTTCCCAAGGAATTCAACCAGAATCTTTGTTAAGCAACCTCAATGATTTCTACCACAACATAGAAATCTAGCCAGTATATGCGACCCTCAATTTGGTGACCACGGCTCTTCTATACAAAATTCAAATTTCTGTGTGGAGAAAGTCTGAGATGACCAGAATTCGGTCTACGTGGTTTATAATCATGCTTATCTTTAGGATACTCAAAAAAAAACTCTTCTACTCTTGAGCTCGCTCATGAAATGAAAACCTGCTGCTCAGACTTCTATTAACCTTCCGTAACACGCGCGTTTGGCCACCTTCGCCTCCGCTAATGCTGAGTAGAAAAAGCGAGATATTTCAACGTGTTGGGCACAATACAACAGCGCGATCACTTGAGGGTTAAGAAGAGCATACTCCATGCTATCGGCTCCATCAGCTAACTCAACAGCAGTTACATTGTTGAGGTGTCGATATTTTTGATCATAAAACATCGGTTGAGCGACAGCGTAAAGTTGGGTTGTGATTGAAGAAGTGATCCGACGAAAATTTGCATACGAATTTCCGCTGTTTGTCGATATATTTCAACACTGAACATAACAAATGTCGCAGCAATTTCATGTGTGTCATTACTAGGCAGGGAATACGTGCAATGAAATAAAGAATACGTACGCTTCGTCATTATTGGCGGTGGGTAGGGTAGAGTACTCCAATAAGCACCTTTTAAGCTTGTGTGGTTCGGATCCTACGTTGTTTTACGGTAGGCCATAGGTGACTTCAATGGAACACAGGAACGGAATTCGGCTTGGAACGGAATAAATGAAGATACTTAGGCAGGGCCGGATCTAAGGGGAGGCCGGAAGGGCCAGGGCCCGGGCCCCCACAAATCCCTTTTTTGATTACTAACATTAACTTTATCTATCATATATCTCAAGTACTGTTCGAAAAAGGAAAAAAATAGCTCATCGCTCTGAGGGGCCATTAATTATATCCCCTTGGGCCCCCACAATCCTTAATCCGGCCCTGTACTTAGGTATGATGCCTCCGAGAGGTACCGTACCAGCTCGGAAGAATTTACGATATTGAAGCGTCCTATTTGTGGGACCCAGCGACCTACTTATAGGACAGTACTTTGTCAAAAGTATCAAGAAGTTGATATCTTGAGAATTACACAATATTGCAGTATGTATACTGTTTTCGGAAAAGTTGTTCAGAAGATCCATGCTTCATACATGGCGAACAATTAACATCAAAATTACCTCACCAGGAATATTTCTCAATTCCTACCTATAGTTCTCCGTGGATTTCTCTTATGACTCATGCCAGGTTTCATCTTGTAATTCCTCCAGAGAGTACTGTGCCGACAACACCCCTCGGTGCAGTGGCGCCGCCGACGGCCGTTCCTGAAAACCGACAGATGTGACAGAAGGCCGTTGAGACGTCAAGACGGCCGTAGGATGCGAAATGAAATGCAAGTCATCATCGCGCTGTTTGATGTGATCTACTGCAGTGTACGATATCACTATTTCTCTATTTCTAAACAACAATTACTAAATTACCAAGTGAAGCTAAAGTTTGTGAATTAAAATTATTGAATTTGATTGTAAGTAGAAGTAAGGTACGATTGAATTTAAACTGAATGCAATTCCTAATTTGTAGCAAACACACAATCACCGGCAATCGATACGATTTTTCCTAGTTTCCCAAAACGTTCACTAAAATCGTAAGTAAATGTTGCAATCGATTCAAAAGTTTTGAGAATTAATAAAATGATATTTATAGCTTGAAGCTTACACGATACCCAAGAAGTTTGCTATCAAGATTTGGTGTGACATTACCCCACCCCCAACAAGTACTGTAGGGATTCATCCCAGGGTTTCTATAGAAATTCCTCCAGGTATTCAACTCAGGATCCTTCTTGGGATACTTTCTAGTATTTTTTTTTTGTTAGGTTTCTAACTGCACTCTGAATAGAGTTGAAACCTCTACACTAGACCCGAAGATAGAAAAGAGTACGTAATCTTTCCGAAGCAGTTTGCCAGCCGTACGCGGAAAATTATATCCATTGAGACACTGTTGCAACTGACTCAGAAAGTTACGGTAGAAGATTAGAAAGTTTTCAATTGGTCAGTCAGTCAGGATTTGCCTATGTAGTGTTGTGGTAAGGTTCAATATGTTTTCCTCCTCGTTAAGTCAGTTGTAGTATTTTTTTTTATCGAATCAGTCGAACCTCGTATGTTAAAATATAGTTGATCCTGTGTCAAATTGTTTTCTTGATTTCGCTAATCGTTTTCTACTTCTCTGTGTTCATCTCTTGTGTCCTTAAATTGTCATCGGTCCAAAACCCACAGAAACATGTAACTGAACTTCTGATATTTTTCTGTTGGTGTCATAATACCATCTAAGAGATAACAAAAATACGCCAAGTTGGTCAGTTGATTGCAATAAAATTTTAAAATAATAAAGATTGCTTGTCTATTATGTATTCATCCCACTACAAATACTATGAAAAATATTCAAATTCGTTCAATTGTCCTATCGGTCCTACCTAGATAAACCATGTCATTTTCTCAAGCGTGGCCTAGAAATGTCAACCTAGTCATACACAAGTAACGTTGTTCAGTCAGTTTTTGTCCAAAATGTCACGTCGAACGCATTGACGTCAACAATGCGTTTAAGTGTTCGCACGTTAGCTTTGAATCTATCAACACAATTAAGTGCTGCAAATCTCCTTCCCACTATTGATTCTTCGGTCGATTTTAATTGCTTTATTTAAAGAAAATATGACCAATTAACATTGTATAAATTCGAAAAAAGCGACTATGACATTAATAAATTACTAATCAAAATCAACCGAGAAACGTGGGAAATAGAGCCCAAACAACATTTTGAAGTCAGTTGGCTGTAAAAGGTACCAAAACCTGTCACAAATCCTGTAATACTTTTATTAGGATTTGTAACGATCATCAAAACCTTCTCTAATCCAACCGACTTGGAACTATTGCTTGGGAATAGACTCTACTGAGCCCCGGCGGTTCCTCCGTGTTTATCGAGTATGTTTGATGCATATGATCAGCCATACTCCATCTGCAGCAGCCGGTTCGTGATGAACCGTTGGAGGCGCATTAAAGTGTTAAAAACGGTGATATGTTTCACTAAAGAACACTACATTACAATAATCAAAATGAAACTCCTTCACTTTAATACCGTCAACCTCTGCGGACTTGGTTACTTTCTAGTATTATTCTAAGGATTCTTTCAGGAATGCCCCAGGAGATAGGGCATAGAGTATCTTCGTGCCTGCCACACGAATTACGCATGCAAAATGGTCATTGGCAGAGGAAGCTCTCAGTTAATAACTGTGGAAGTGCTCATAGAACACTAAGCTGAGAAGCAGGTTTTGTCCCAATGAGGAAGCTACGCCAAGAAGAAGAAGAAGAAGAAGATCATTGATTCCAACCGGTATTCCTTTAAGGATTTTTTCAGCAACTTATCAGAGGCTCCTCCTACCCCGTAACGTGGGTGGATCACCTTAGAATGGTGCGTTGCGGTGTAAGATCTACCAAATCAAATTTTGATCTTGATATTTACCGTATTTTTAAAAATTCCAAGATCAAAGTTTGATGCTCTTTTCCTTGTGTTTTGTAGTATTTGTGTTTCAATGTACTGCTAATTAATATTTTATTTCAGTAGGATTGAGGTAAATGTATCGTACGGTATAGATAATATTTTAAAAATATGTAGGGGTAGGCGGGGCATTATGGACACCCGGGGCAGAATGGACACCCTCAATATTTTGAAATATGCGAACTTTTTTGTACTTTTAATGAATGGAGAATATAGTCCATTTGTCTAAAACGTAGTTTCAGGAAATAAACATTCGAAATTAAAATTATACTTGATTTTACACGAAAAAGTTGCGTCCTCCGTTTTTTGTGCATGGAAATTATAATTTTCACACCATCTAAAATAAGATTTAGTGATTAATTTATTGCAGGTCGATTAAAACCTGATATTTCTAGAACACATGCAAGTAGTTTTGCTGTATCTACATGCTTAACATGTTTATATTTTCTTCTTTATTATATCAAAAATCAAGTTTGGAAAAATCTTCTGCTGCCGGGGCAAAATGGACACTCACCTTTTTGAAAGAAGCGGCAAGGGAAAAATATAACCTAAATCACAAACCAACCAAATTCTTCGATTTCAGTATATTTTCGGTTAAATGTTCACTATAGTAGACATAGGGTGAAACAAATTGGTCAAAAAACGATAGAAGTGGAAAATAGTTGTTCTAGGCACAGCTTACATGCCGACAAAAACGAAGCTTTATCCAAAACAGCCTGAATTTAAATTAACTGAACAAAAATGAACTAATTCGGCGCATTATTCATCCATAATAGTTGTTTTGTAATGAAATTACTTCATAGGTGTAAATAATGTACGAAATTCGTAAAAGTCTCATGGTGTCCATATTGCCCCATGGGGGTGTCCATTCTGCCCCGTATGCTTGAAGATGGTCATGAAAAACTAACATTTTTCAAAACATTTTTTGAAGTGGATAAATAATTTTTCTTCGTGAGAATTCTTATGCAATAGATGCTAAATAGACTTTAAAAGGATACATGTATCAAAAAACTAAACTTTTTTGACATCTTGCCAGGTAAAGTTGGCAAAAACCTTAGGGTGTCCATATTGCCCCGCCTACCCCTAGCTGTGGCGAGCGTATCACTAATATGTAGCTTATTTGACGTACGATGTTAATATTATTTTATATTTCAGATTATCAACCGAAGAATCTAGTAATTCAACCAAATGCCAACAATATGACGAGAAAACCAGGATGAATTGGGCATACAACTGATTCGAAGCAGTCTAACAATGGTGTGCCTGAACGTTAACCAAGCGTATCCTTTGGAGTTTACCCTTCCACTAACAACACCCTAATTCCCGTGACACCTAGGCCTGAGAGATCGTAGAGTTGTCTACATTTTTCATAGGTGTCCAAAACTAACCATCCTTTCCCATTCCTCAGCAGTCGCAAGGACGTGGCCAGGACAGTGCTCGACCATTGGAGGATTGCGTCAGTCTTGTCTAAGAGTCAGAGATTAGTCCCAAATCTTTGTGCTTTGGTTCGGACGGGAAGGAGGCAACCCTCATAACAGCGGTCTAGGACTGTACCACCTACGAATTTGTGCGACTCGCTTAATGCTAATGCTAATGCTAACTTATCAGAGGCTCCTCCTGACATTCCGTTATGGATTACTTCCGGCAATTCTTAATTGCTTCATCCCAGGATTCATTTAGGGATTTCTTCTTCGTTATTTCACTGATTATCCCCGAGATTACATCAGGGATTACTCCAGTATTCTGTCGGGATTCCATCAGATGTATTACGTCCTGGCTTCCTTTAGGGATTCCTTCCAAAATTCCTTCATTTATACTCCCGGGGTTTCTTCATCGATTTTCCTGGGTTTTCTTTGAGCATTCGTCACTACAATTTTCATCAAGAACTCTTCTCAGGAGTCCTTCGAACCTGACATTGAGATTTGTTGATTTCTTACGCAATTCATTAAGGGATTTTTCCTGGGATTCCATCAGAGATTTCTTCCGAGATTTATCAATTGGCTCCTCCAGGGATTTCATTCGGGAATCTTCCCGGAATTCTTTCAGGGATATTTCCCGGTATTACATCAGGGATCACGGAATTCCTTTTACAATGTTTCCCGGGATTCTTTCACGGATTGCTCTTGAGATTGTATTAGGTATTCCTCCTGGATTCTTCATTGATTTTCTCCCGGGATTTCTTTACCGATTTTTACCTGCTTCTCTTAAAAAAAAATCTATCGAAATTAATACAGGGATTTTTTCAAGGATAATAATGGAATTCTTTTCTTCTCCATAAAAATTCTCTAATGATTCTTTCATTGATTCTTCTCATATTTCCTTTAGGAATTTATCCAGGTGTTCCTTCGGGATTCTTCCAAAGGTGCTTCTAAAGATTCCTTCAGGAATACTTTCAGATGTCCTTCCCAGGATTCCTACATAATTCTTTCAAAGATCTTTCCCGGAAAAATTTCAGGAATTCTTTCAAACTATTGAAACGAATTCCTTTTGAGGAGGAATTCTTTCTGAGTGTTTTTTTTTCGTGATTCCTTCAATATAGGAATCCTTCCGAAATCACTTCAGGATTTCAGCTCTGGATTCCTTAACCCTCGAGCGATCGCGCTGTTGTATTTTGTACAACACGTTGAAAAAATCTCAATTTTTGTACTCAGCATTAGCGTGGTGCTGACGGTGGTGGCCAACCGCGCAAGTTACGGAAGGTTAATATACTTTTCCCCGACTTTCTTGCAGGATTCTTTCCGAAATTCTTTCAAAGTTTCCCCCAGGGTTTCTCTCAAGATTATTTCAGTGAATCCTTCCGAGACCTTTTTAATGATTTCTCCATGAATCCTTTCATTCCTTCAAGGATACGTTTGGTCAACGTTGAGGCACCAAAACGATATACAATGGTACAAATTCGTTTAAACGCACATACCGTAAACTGGGGTGTAGTTGATCAGTGGGGTGAACCTGATCACTCAATTAATCACGAACATCGACTTTCAAGGAAGCAACAATTCTATTTTTAGCATTCGCAACCCAATGACGTAACATTAAAATGGAATGGTAACTTCCTTGAAAGTCGATATTTGTGGGCAATTGAGTGATCGGGTTCACCCTACTGCACAGTGGTGCGTAGCTGAACAAAAGCCAGCCAAAACCTCTTACCCAAAACCCTCAAAAACATATGAATATCATGAAATCTATCGCAAGTTTTCGCAAAATAAATCATACACCAATCGAAAGCACTGGTCTTAGGCTTACAAAATCGCACACGTCCTACTATAGTTTTAGATCAATTTTCACTCAAAAATGGGTAATTTTCAAGAATATCGAAGAATAACTCATTTTTAGGCAGCTTTTTCTCAACTTAAATGCCATACAGATGATCTTCACATATCTACGAACAAAGCCTTCAAAGCAACTATTATAGTTCATGCGTTTATTAAAGCACAGGACACTGGCATAGCTGTGAATAAACATTATAGATTTTGTATGAAGGCCGTTCAGGAGGCTGTCAAAAATTCAAATTTCAATGAATCGATCTGAAATTTTTGGATTTCTACAGTTGACGAATTTCGCGCCAACTCGACCAGTGGTTGGCAACACCCTCTCAGAATCGAATGAAACTTGGTGGGCATAAAGACTAGGTTTTTATAAGCAACTTTGCATACTTAAATTTTCGAAAATTTTCAAGAGTAACATTTGAAGAGGGCCTAACTTTTTTTTGAAGAATTTTTTAAAATCGATGTAACTCAAAAATGACAAGACCTATAGAAAAGTGTTGTATGGGGGACTTTTAGAGAATTGTCCAAGCTTTCATGAAAAAATATTTTAAAAATTCTAAATACATTTTTACACGCTAAAAAATATATTTTTAAAATTAAAAGTCAATTTACAGAAAATGCCCACTTTTTTATGTTTTGAAATTTTTTTCCAAGAAAGTCAATATTGTTGCCTAACTTTTCTCCATACATCACAAGATGGGCATTTTTAAGGAAAAAAAGTTTTTCTAACAAAAACTTTTTCATGTTATTTTTTTAGCGTGTTGCGCATTAACTCGTACAGGATGTATCAAGAATCCTTATACCCATTTAATAACACTCAATGGGCATTACAACTTTGTTTGATTGGGTGCCTTCTTTTTCTTGGCGTTACATCCCAACTGGAATAGAACCTGTTTCTCAGCATGTTTTGATATCTGAATGCTTAAAACAGCATTCTGTTTGCTGAAATTGTATTATTGTGTGCCTAGAACCAGTGAACTAACATCATTATTAGAAGCGAATGATGAAGAATCGGTTTTATTTCAACAATGGCTAACCACTAGGGTGGGTCAAGGGTTATATGGAAAAACGTGAATTCGATCGTATCTAGCCAGATCAAGGTTTTTTCGATTCCATTTGGGGTCCTTAACAACTGGTCAAAATTTGAGAGGGATCGGTTACGCCTACGTTTTGCGCATCGCGATTGAAATTTGTATGGAAATTCGTATGGGAAAACGTGCTTTTTTGTATTTTTCCTATTTCATCTACTAATTTAACTAAAGTCATAATACTAAACCCGTTAAAGTATAGTTCATGATATACCTTACAACTTTGCCGAAGACAGCAGGGTGCTAAACTGCTCACAAAAAAAGTTATTATGCTCCAAAGTGAGGTATATCGAAATATAGGCTGAAAATGACTTTTTCTGCCATCACTGCCCGCTGGGTCAATTATAAACTGCTATAGCACTTTGTGGATGCATTCTATCAATTTGGTGTCTTCAGCAAAGTTGTTTGGATTTACATGCTCTTTGAATTGCATTTGGACATTAGTTCGAAATTTCACCGCATAGGTGGCGCTGCGATACAAACTTTTTTATTTCGCATCCTAGAGCTTTGGCGTTTTCGGCAATGTTGTAGAACATGAAAAGTTATGAAAATTTGTCGAAGACACCAAAGCTCTAGCACTCAACCCAGCGAAGTTATAGCGAAAATAGTAAATCCTATCTCAAAGTTTACGTTTTTGCACTTTTTTATATACTTCTTATAGTGCCATGAATCGTTTATCTTCTACTAGCTGTCCCGGTAAACGTCGTACTGCCTGCCTACTGTGTTTTTTTGACATACAGCTCCATAGGGACGTTTCCCGCAAAGTTATCTGTGCGGGAGCCCCCAAATCAAAGGGGCTACATCCTCAATAGCGTTGGTAGATCGCTTACGCTGAGAGTTTACTACTTGAACATACAATAGAGGTAATAAACTATAGAGGACGAATGTCGCTGCTGTTCCCTTTGTTCTCGCTCGCAAACATGTCGGGTATCTATCTGTCAAACTGCATACTTTTTCGCTTTGACACTTATAGCCCGGCCTATCTCCGCCAGCAAGAGATGTTTCGACAGCGACGCCAGCGACATTCTTCCTCTATAGTTTATTACCTCTATTGAACATACATACACTGAACTACAAATCAACCCAAATTTAAGTTGTTTTGACGCAATCCCGGTCTTCCGTGGAATAACTCAAATTTGCGTTAAACAGCGAAAGTGGTGAGTGAGTAGTTCTCGTTTGAGAGCGGCAAAAAAATTAACCCAGTGGTAAGTTATTTTCACCCAACGGAGGCCTCAAATGACGCAAATTTGGGTTAATTCAAGAAAACCCAAATTTGGCTTCTTCCACGGAAGAGCAGCGGATGCGTCGGTGCTTCTCTCTTTGTTTTCGACAACATTGCGGTGGGACGAGGGAGAAAACAACCCAACTTTGAGTTAAAACTTTAAGCAGTTTAGCCAAATTTGAGTTTTTAAAACTTATTCTTTGAGTTATAATATTTTTCCGTGTATACCTCGCACTATAATGATTAAAAGTAATATCATTCGTAATATATTAGTTATATTGGCAGATAAGGAAGGAGTATTCTCAAATATATATTTTAATATGTACAATTACCTACTTTCAAGGTAGCTGCAATGTAGTACATATGTCACACGTAGTACAAAAACGTAAACTTTGAGATAGGATTTACTATTTTAGCTATAACTTCGCTGGGTTGAGTGCTAGAGCTTTGGTGTCTTCGACAAATTTTCATAACTTTTCATGTTCTACAACATTGCCGAAAACGCCAAAGCTCTAGGATGCGAAATAAAAAAGTTTGTATCGCAGCGCCACCTATGCGGTGAAATTTCGAACTAATGTCCAAATGCAATTCAAAGAGCATGTAAATCCAAACAACTTTGCTGAAGACACCAAATTGATAGAATGCATCCACAAAGTGCTATAGCAGTTTATAATTGACCCAGCGGGCAGTGATGGCAGAAAAAGTCATTTTCAGTATATATTTCGATATACCTCACTTTGGAGCATAATAACTTTTTTGTGAGCATTTTAGCACCCTGCTGTCTTCGGCAAAGTTGTAAGGTATATCATGAACTATACTTTAACGGGTTTAGTATTATGACTTTAGTTAAATTAGTAGATGAAATAGGAAAAATACAAAAAAGCACGTTTTCCCATACGAATTTCCATACAAATTTCAATCGCGATGCGCAAAACGTAGGCGTAACCGATCCCTCTCAAATTTTGGCCAGTTGTTAAGGACCCCAAATGGAGTCGAAAAAACCTTGATCTGACAAAAATGTTCCGATGACCCACCCTACTAACCACTGATCGATGCAATTTGGAAACTATTACTAAGACTATAGACGAGTTTGTTCCGTATTTTGTAGAAAAAGTTGATAAGCTTATAACTCATGATTTCATTTATAAAGAACAATCCTCATTTTTGCGGGATAAAAAAGAATCTCTTAAACAGGGTGAAGTATTAACAATTTGTGACTTTTCAAAAAATTATTAATTTATCATTCAAAATTCAGCTCAAGGTTACCATTGGAATAATTCTCAAGCTACCATTCACCCCTTTGAAGTGTACTACAGAAAAGAAAATAAGTTGGAAAACTTGAGCTTTATAATAATATCTGAAGTACTTACACACGATACAACAGCAGTTCAGTTATTTATATCAAAACTGCTGGATTTCATTAAACAATCGATTGATTTCTCAAAAATTACTTTCATGTCAGATGGAGCAGCAGCTCATTATAAGAACAAAAAAAAATGCCAGTTTGTGCAGTTTTCGGTCCAAGTATGGATTGGATGCAGAATGGCACTTCTTCGCAACTTCACATGGCAAAGGTCCATGTGACGCTGTTGGAGGTACTCTCAAGCGAATGGTAAAACGAGCAAGTCTTGCTCGAGATTATGGAAACACAATCACAACTCCTCGAGAACTGTATGACTGGGCAGTTAAACAGCCAGATACACATATAACAAAATTGAATTTTAGCTTTATTTCAAATGAACAATATGCAAAAATGACGGATGAACTTGAAGAACTATACACATACAGTCACGTAAAAACAATACCTGGTACACAAAAATTTCATTCATTTGTGCCAATTTCTGAAAATCAAATTGAAGCGAAGAAGTTTTCGAATTCAAAAGATAATCCGAAAAAGTTTACTTTGTTTCAGATAGACTAAAGATCTAATATTCAAAAAACGTTACAATAGAATGTATAAAAGAAGGATGTATATATTGTATAAAAGAAAATAATTGAATACACATATACATATGCACATATTTCATCAATACACAAGCGTTTTCATTGATATAAAACCCTAAAAGCAGTCTTGAGCCCTTTCCAATATCAAGCACGTTTTCAATGTCAAGCACGTTAAGATATTAAAAAAGTAGTTGAGCCCATTAAGTTTTAATGGATTGTCATTAGGATTCTTGATACATTACTGTACGAGTTAATGCACAACACGCAAAAAAAATAAAATGAAAAAGTTTTTTTTAGAAATTTTTTTTCCTTAAAAGTGCCCATCTTGTGATGTATGGAGGAAAGTTAGGCAACTATATTGTCTTTCTTGGGAAAAAAATTCAAAACATAAAAAAGTGGGCTTTTTCTGTAAATTGACTTTTAATTTTGAAAAGATATTTTTTAGCGTGTAAAACATTTTTTTATATTTTTTAAATATGTTTTCTTGAAAGCTTGAACAATTCCCTAAAAGTCCCCCATACATCACTTTTTTGTACAACTTATCATATTCGAGTTATATTTTTTGTGAAAAAAACGGCTAATGCGCAACACGCTAAAAAAACTAACATGAAAAAGTTTTTGTTAGAAAAACTTTTTTTCCTTAAAAGTGCCCATCTTGTGATGTATGGAGGAAAGTTAGGCAACAATATTGACATTCTTGGAAAAAAATTTCAAAACATAAAAAAGTGGGCATTTTCTGTAAATTGACTTTTAATTTTAAAAATATATTTTTTAGCGTGTAAAAATGTATTTAGAATTTTTAAAATATTTTTTCATGAAAGCTTGGACAATTCTCTAAATGTCACCCATACATCACTTTTTTGTACATCTTATCATATTCGAGTTATTTTTTGTGAAAAAAAAGCGGTTAAAGAACTTTGACTCTTTTTAAATGTTAGTCTAGGTTAATTTTGAAAAAACAAAATACGCAAAGTTGCTTGAAAAGGTAAAGTCTTGAAACCTACAAAATTTCATAACATTCTGAGGGGATGCTGCCAACCCCGAAGACGAGTTGGTGCGAAATTCGTCAGTTGAAATATTTAGGAATCTGACAAAAATATTATCTACGTGAAAAGCATTTTCATTTTTTAGGTTTCGACCGCCCTCGCACTACTGTGCACTGATCAACTACATCTTTATCTTTATGTTACTGCATAATAAAATTTATGATAATAACGCTCTAACTATCACTAGTAATAGGGTAACGGTCGAATTTTGGACCCCTAGAGGACATTAGTTTGAATTTAAGTCAGAATCAAACAGATTCAGATGATATTACGCATAATGATGATGTAAGTGTGATCGTTAAAGCCTCCGCTGTTCGTTAAAAATAGGGGGCTATTTTATAACTCGAGTCGACCGTAATTTCATGTGACTCGATAGTTGTCGAATTATACAAAACGAGTTAATCGATGGATGTCGAGTAAATAGTCTAGCACAACGAATGCTCGACTCACTAAAACGACTCGATGAAAACGGTCGGCCACCTGTCATCGCACAATAATCAGTGCCTGCTGCGCACAGCGATCAGACAGATTGATGTGAAATTTAGAATTTTTGCCAACAACATGGCTTTGTGCGCGTAGGGATTTTTTTTGCATTTTATTAGTAAAACTACTCTAGAATATTCATTGGAATCCGTTTTAAACCCTTCATCAGTCGCGCCAGAAAGAGATACACGAGCGATCGCGTCGGGTATTCAGTACACGGCATACGCTTTAAATTATGGTTGCAGTACTAGATAGCATATTGGTGTATTAGGCAAAAATGTCCAGCTGATTATGAGTGTTTGGTAGCTTGGTTGGTAGTGGACATGTAGAACCGACCAACCCGATCTGGTCCTGTCACGAGTGTCGGAATGGCCCCGCGGAAACCTTGGCATTCAGTCAAGGCCGCCTTGGTCAGGGCACCAAAGCTAGGCATGCGGCGGCTCTTTCTTGATGATTCATCATATCCATCATCTTAGCGAACCAACGGCCACCCTGGTGAACCCGTGGCCACTGGAATGTGCCCTGGAGGAGCTAACTTCGCAGAAATTTTGACCATAGTGCCAAAACTAGGCATGCGAAGGCCCTATATTCATCATTTATCATATATGTACACCACCTTATTATCCATAAAAAGGATTAATGACCTCCCTGGCCAACCCGTGGCAACCGGAATATGCTCTGGAGGACCCTGCTCCGAGGACGCTTTGTCCATAGCGCCAGAACTTCTATCTTTTTATGTTTATCCTGTGTTTAGGTGATCAAAACCTGATTCTTCGCCTGCAGGCATCTAAGAAACTGAAACCAGGAATTACGTCGGAATGAACCGATTACACTCAAGGAATTCCTCCAGAAATTCCACTAGGGATTCCTCTAGAATTCCTCCAAAAATTTCTCTAGGAATTCCTCCAGATATTCCTCTAGGAATTCCTACATAATTCCTCTAGGAATTCCACCGGCAATTCCTCTGAGAATTCCTCTGGAAATTCCTCTAGGAATTCCTCTAGGAATTCCTCTAGGAATTCCTTCAGGAGCTCCTCTAGGAATTCCTCCAGGAATTTTTCTAGGAATTCCTTCAGGAACTCCTCTAGAAATTCCTCCAGGAACTCCTCTAGTAATTCCTCAAGGAACTCCTCTAGGAACTCCTCAAGGAACTCCTAGGAATTCCTCAAGGAACGGAACTCCTTTGGGAATACCTTCAGGAACTTCTCTAGGAACTCCTCGAGAAAATCCTCTAGAAAATCCTCCAGGAATTCCTCCAGAAATTCCTCTAGGAATTCTTCCAGTAAGTCCTACAGGAATTCCTACAAGAATTCCTCTGGGAATTCCTACAGGAATTACTCCAGGAATTCCTCTAGGAATTCCTCCAGCAATTCCTCTAGGGGCCGTCCATATACCACGTGGACAACTTGGAGGGGGGAGGGGGTTCGCGAAAAGTCCACGCTTGTCCACGGAGAGGGGGGTAGGGGCCTGCCAAATGTCCACGTGGACAACATTGATATAAAAATTAAGAAACAAAGATACACTAACGAAACAAGTTTTGGAAAAAATCCTGAGTCGAAAAATGTCGGGAGGAGTTACAAGATGAAATTCCAGGAGATAATTTTGGTGGATTTCCCGGATAAACTTTCGGTAGAATACTCCTGGGAACATCTCATAAGCATTAGCTAGTATTAGCAGCAAACGAGTCGCACAAATTCGTAGGGGTGTAACAGATCTAGAATGCTGTTATGAGAGTTGACATCTTCCCGTCTGTTATCAACGCACAAAGATTTAGGATTGATATCTGACTCTACGACAACATCGAAGCAATCCGGAAGAGTTCTCCTAAGAACTTCCAAAAAGTTCTCTTTTAAAAGAATTCCTGGATGAATGTCCCGGAAAACATTCTAAAGATTTCCAGAAGAAACTTCCACAACAGATCCCACAGGAATTCTCGAAGAAACTTTTGAAGATTTTGCGGAGGATCTTCCAGAAAAAATCCGAACAAAAAGTTTTAAAAGAATTAACGATGGTACTTTCGGAAAACTTTCGGGGGAAACACATGACAGAATTCCCTGGGAAACTTCAGGAAGATTTGCCAGAAAAACATACAGAAGAACTCCCGGAAAAGTTTCTGTTTCTGAATTTCCGGAAGAATTATCAGAGACTTCGGGGGAGCTTCTGGAAGAATCCCCATACGAATTTCTGGAAAACTCGCACAGAAACTCCTTGCAGAATTCCTTGTGTCCTTGAATTACTGAAAAAAAAAGACACGGTGAAAATTTGGAAAATTGGATTAACTTTTTCATAATTCCCGAATGTAGAAATACCGCAGCATTTCTGGAAAGAATCCTCAGATAAACTTCCGATAGAATTCCCAATGGAGTTTCTGCAAGAATTCCACTGAAACTCCTTGAGTAAATCCTGGAATAACCAGTGAAACTCCTGAAGAAACTCCCGGTGAAAATCCTAGAGTGGCCTAGAAGAATACTTAGTGATCCCAATAATAGTACCTCCACAGACAAACAGACGTAACTCTTAGAGAAAATTCATCAAAAACTTTTGCCCGGTGTCATTTTCATGAGCACACTGCCACCTGTTGGGAGAACCACGCGCGACACTGTCGGCCATGATGGATTTCGATTTGACGTTTTGCTGACACGCACACTACTACACAAATTGCCTGTAATTTTCGTTTGCATCATTCAGCAACGTGTACACTGGCAAACGTCAAAGCGATCGAACACTAGCGCATCTGGTGAAACGATCGCGCAAATCAAATGAAATTTGAATTGATCGTTAAATGCATGTGCCAAGCCGTTTTGAAGAGTGTTACGTCTGTTTGTCTGTGGTACTTCCTAAAGGAATACCCGGTGAAACTCTTAGAGGAATTCCCTACCAAACATGTGGATAAATTCCCAGAGGAACTTATGGGAATTGGGACTCCTGGAAGAACTTTTGAAAGTATTTCCCGTAGAATCCCCAGTGGAATCCTATGAGAAAATCCTAGTGGGGTTTCTAGAGAAATTACTAGTGGAACTTCTAGAGGAATTCCCGATGGATTTCCTTCAGGAATTCACATTGGACTTCTGCAGGACTTCCTAGAGGCAATTTGCCATGGTATTTCTCGAGAAATTCAAGGTGAAACTCTCAGAAAGATCTCCTAAAAATTACTATGAATTCCCAGTTAAACATTTGAAAGAATTTCCGGCGAAATTCCTGGAGGGTTCCAGGGTTTGGAAAATTTTTTTCAACAAATCATGACAATTATGAATTGAAAAACAATCCGTTCAATTAATGTTAATGTTTTACATACTTCTTTTAGAAAGACTTTAAAAGAAGTCACTCAAAAGGGGTTTCCCCTTGTAATTATTTCGTTTAAAATACAATAAATTCTTATTTTAACCTATTAGGAAAACTACAGAATATTTGTAAATTCATTAAGCTATAAACTATATATAAGACATTGCTTACGATAAAAAATCATTTTCAAACAAAATTTCAAAATCGAAAAGGTGATAAATTTTTTATAATGTCCACGTGGACATTGGTGGAGGGGGGGTAGGGGTCAATGTGAAGTCCACGCTTGTCCACGGGGAGGGGGGTGGGGGTCAAAGACCACGATTTTCTGTCCACGTGGTATATGGACGGCCCCCTAGGGATTCCTCCAGAAAATCCTCTAGGAATTCCTCCAGAAATTCCTCTAGGAATGCCTCCAGAAATTCCTCTACGAATTTCTCCAGAAATTCCTCTAGAAATTCCTCTGAGTTTCCCAGAAAATCCTCTGAGAATTTATCCAGAAATTCCTCAAGAAATTTCTCCAGAAATTCATCTAGGAATTTCTCCAGAAACTCTTCTACGAATTTCTCCAGAAATTCCTCTAGGAATTTCTCCAAAAATTCCTCTACGAATTTCCCCAGAAATTCCTCTAGAAATTTCACCAAGAATTCGTCAGGGAATTTGTCCAGAAATTCCTCTACGAATTTCCCAGAAATTCCCCTAAGAATTTCCCAGAAATTCCTCTAGGAATTTCTCCAAAAATTCATCTAGGAATTTCTCCAGAAGTTCCTCTAGAAATTTAACCAGGAATTCCTCTAGGAATTTCTCCAGAAATTTCTCTAAGAAAATCTTCAGAAATTCCTCTAGGAATTTCCTCAAAAATTTCTCCAGAAATTCCTCCAGGAATTTCTCCAGAAATTCGTTAAGGAATTTCTCCAGAAATTCCTCTAGGAATTTCTCCAGAAATTCCTCAAGAAATTTCTCCAGAAATTCCTCTAGGAATTTCTCCAAAAATTCCTCTACGAATTTCTCCAGAAATTTCACCAGGAACTCCTCAAGGAATTTCTCCAGAAATTCCTCTATGAATTTCCCAGAAATTTCTCTCAGAATTCCCAGAAATTCCTCAAGGAATTTCTCCAAAAATTCCTCTAGGAATTTTTCCTAAAATTCCTCTAGGAATTTCTCTAGAAATTCCTCTAGAAATTTAACCATGGATTTCTCTAGGAATTTCTCCATAAATTTCTCTAGGGATTTCCATTAGGAATTTTTCTAAAAATTCCTCTAGGAATTGCTCCAGACATTCTTCTACTTATTTCTCCAGAAATTCCTCTACGAATTGCTCCAGAAATTCCTTTCGGTATTTCTCCAGCAATTCCTGTATAATTTCCTCTAGGAATTACTCCAAAAATTCCTCTAGTAATTCCTCTAGAAATTCCTCCAGGAATTCCTCCGAAAGTTCTTCTAGGAATTCCTCCGGAAATGTCGCTAGGAATTCCTCCGGAAATTCCTCCAGTAATTTATCCACAAATTCCTCTAGGAATTCCTCCAGAACTCCTCAAGGAATTCCTCCACAAATTCTTCTAGAGATTCCTCCCAAATTCCTAAAGAATTCTTCCAGAAATTCCTCCAGGAATTCCAACACCATTCCTCAAGGAATTCCTCCGATGAATTCTCCAGGAATTCCTCCGAATATTCCTCTAGAAATTCCTCTGGAAACTTTTCTAGGAATTCCTCTGGAAATTGCTTTGGAAATTTCTCTAGGAATCCCTCCTGGAATATCTCTAGGAATTCCCCTAGGAATTCCTCCAGAGGAATATTCGGAAGAATTCCTAGAAGAATTTCGGGAGGAATTCTGGATGAAACCTTTAAAGGAATTTGTGGAGAAATATCTTGAAGAATTCCTCCGGAAATTCCTGCAGCAATTCCTCCGGGAATTTCTCTAGAAATTCCTCCTGAAATTCATCCAGAAATTCCCCCGGAAATTCCTCCGAGAATTCCTCTGGAAATTCCTCTAGGAATTCCTCCAGAAGTTCCGCCGGAAATTTTCGCAGCAATTCCTCCGGAAATTCCTGCAGGAATTCATCCAGGAATTCCTCTTAAAATTCTTCAAGGAATTCCTCCGGAAATTTCTCCAATAACTTAAATTCTTCCAGAAATTCCTCTGGGCATTTCTCCGGAATTTCTAGAGAAATTCCAAGATTAATTTCTGGAAGAATTTCTAGAAAAAATTCTGAAGGAATTCCTAGAGGAATTTCTGGAGGAATTCCTAGAGGAATTTCTGGATGAATTTTTGGAGGAATTCCTAGAGGAATTCCTGGAGGAATTCCTAGAGAAATTCCTGGAGGAATTCCTAGAGAAATTCCTGGAGGAATTCCTAGAGAAATTCCTGGAGGAATTCCTAGAGGAATTCCTAGATGAATTCCTAAAGGAATTCCTAGAGGAATTCCTAGAGAAATTCCTAGAGGAATTCCTAGAGAAATTCCTAGAGGAATTCCTAGAGAAATTCCTAGAGGAATTCCTGGAGGAATTCCTAGAGGAATTCCCAGAGGAATTGCTGGAGAAATTCCCAGAGAAATAGCTGGAGGAATTTCCAGAGAAATTGCCGGAGGAATTCCTCCAGGATTTCCTCTAGGAATTCGTCCAGGAATTCCTCCGGAAATTTCTCCAGAAATTCTTCTTGGAATTCCTTTAGGAATTCCTTTAGGAATTCCTTTAGGAATTCCATTAGTAATTCCTCCAGAAATTCCTCTAGGAATTCCTTTAGTAATTCCTCCAGAAATTCCTCTAGGAATTCCTTCAGAAATTCCTCTAGAAATTCCTCCAGAAATTCATCTTGTAATTTCTCTAGAAATTCCTCTAGGAATTTTCGGAGAAATTCCTAGAAGAACTTCTGGAGAATTGCCTAGTGGAATTTCTGGATGAATTTCTAGAGTAAATTCTGGAGGAATTTCCAGAGAAATTTCTGAAGAAATTCCTACTGGAATTTCTGGAGGAATTACTAGAGGAATTTCAGGAGGAATTCCTTGAAGAATTTCTCCAGGATTTCCTGGAGGAATTTGTGGAGGAATTCCTGCAGGAATTTCCGGATGAATTTCTGCAGGAATTTCCGGCGGAACTTCTGGAGGAATTCCTGGAAGAATTTCCGGAATATTTCCTGAAGGAATTTCCAGAGGAATTCTCGGAAAAATTTCTGGAGGAATTTCTGGAGGAATTTCCGGAGGAATTCCTGGAGGAATTGCTGCAGGAATTTCCGGAGAAATTCCTCAAGGTATTTCTCCAAAATTCCTCCAGGGTTCCATCCAGATTTCCTCCAGAAATTCCTCTAGGAATTCTTCCAAATATTCTTCTGGAGGAATTCCTAGGGATATATCTAGAGATATTCCAGGAGGAATTCCTAGAGAAATTTCCAAAGAAATTTCTAGAGAAATTTCTAGAGAAGTTTCCAGAGAAATTTTCAGAGGAATTTCTAGAGGAATTTTCGGAGGAATTCCTAGAGAATTTAACGGAGGAATGCCTTGAAGAATTATGTAGGAATTCCTGGAGGAAATTCTGGAAGAATCTCAAGAAGAATTTGTGGAGGAATTCTGGGGGAATTCCTAGAGGAATTTGTGGACTGTGGACTGGAGAAATTCCTAGCGTAATTTCCGGAGAAATTATACAGGAATTCCTAAAGGAATTGCTGCAGAAATACCGAAAGAAATTTCTGGAGGAATTTTTAGAGGAATTTCTGGAGAAATGACTCGAAGAATGTCTGGAGCAATTCCTAGAGAAATTTCTGGGAAAATTCCTAGAGGAATTTCTGAGGAAATTCCTAGAAGAATTTCCGGAGGAATTTCTAGAAGGTTTCCTGTTTAAATTTCTAGAGGAATTTCTGGAGAAATTTTTTGGGAATTTCTGGATAATTTCTTAGAGGAATTTCTGGGAAATTCTTAGAGGAATTTCTGGAGAAATTCCTAGAGGAATTCCTGGTGAAATTTCTAGAGGAATTTCTGGAGAAATTCGTTGAGGATTTTTTGGAGAAATTCCTAGAGGAATTTCTGGAGAAATTCCTAGAGGAATTTCTGGAAAAATTTCTCGAGGAATTTCTGAAGAAATTCCTAGAGGAATTTCTGGAGAAATTTCTGGAGGAATTTCTGGAGAAATTCCCAGAGGAATTCCTGGAGAAATTCCTAGAGGAATTTCTGGAGAAATTCCTAGAGGAATTTCTGGAGAAATTTCTAGAGGAATTTCTGGAGAAATTTTTAGAGGAATTTTTGAAGAAATTACTAGACGAATTTTTGGAGAATTTCCAAAAGGAATTTCTGGAGAAATTCCTAGAGGAATTGCTGGAAAAAAATCCTAGAGGAATTTCTGAACAAATTCCTAGAGGAATTTCTGAACAAATTCCTAGAGGAATTTCTGGATAAATTCCTAGAGGAATTTCTGGACAAATTCCTAGAGGAATTTCTGGAGAAATTCCTAGAGGAATTTTTGGAGAAATTCTTAGAAGAATTTTCGGAGAAATTCCTAGAAATCCTGAAGGATTTCCTACTGGAATTTCTGGAGTAATTACTAGAGGAATTCCTGTAGAAATTCCCGGAGGAATTCTTGAAGGAATTTCCGGAGGAATTCTTGGAGGAATTCCTTGAAGAATTTCTAGAGGAACTCCTGGAGGAATTTCTGGAGGACCAGAGAGGAAATTCATGAAAATAAAGCCGTCGCATGCGTAGTTCTGGCTCCATGGCCTAAACGTCCTCGAAACAGATTTCTCCAGGTCACATTCTTATGACCACGAGATGACCACAGTGGCCTGGCCATTGATCCTTTTTATGGATGATGGATGTCACAAAAGTTCAGCTTATTATATGTAGTGGCTTGATTGCCCTAACAGCGGGGAGGAAAAAAAAGATAATTAATATATTTATAGAATCAAGAAGATAGACCTTCGCATGCCTAGTTATGGCGTTCACGAAGAAAGCACCTTCAGGACGCATTTCGATTGACCAGGGAGGACATTGGACCTTTTTACGGTAATCAAAATGATGGATATGAAAAAGCATGAAGATAGAGCCGTCGCATGCCTAAATTTGGCACCATGGTCCAAAGGTCCTCGGAACAGGTTCCTCCAGGGTATATTTCAGTGGCCACGGGTTGGTAAGGAAGACCATTAGACCTTTTCATGGTTACTAAAATGATGGATATGAAAAATCATGAAGAAAGAGCCGTCGCATTTCTAGTTTTGACCGTATGGCCAAGACGTCTTCGAAATAGGCTTTTGCAGAAAACATTCCGGTGGTCATGGGTTGACCAATGGTTGGCCAGGGAGGCCATTTGACGTTTTACGGTGACCAAGAAGATGAATATACAAAATCATGTAGACAGTGCCTTCGCATGCCTGGTTTTGGTGCCCTGACCGAAATCACGATCCAGGTCCCCGCGGGTGTAATTTCGATGCCCGCAACAGGACCAGATTGGGTTGGCCGGTTAGGTTCCACATGACCACTACCAGACACGCATCACCCAGCTGGACATGTTTGCCGCAGACACCAACATTCAAAGACGCGGCCGCTCGCAAAAAGCTTGTGTAAACAAAATTCCTCTCAGTAAACTGTCAAAATCGCGAATCGACCACTCTTCTGCTGTCGACTGTCGAGCTAGTCGGTTTCTGTAATCGCTTTTCTGCTCGACTCGACAGTGATAGCAGGCGACCCGATTTAATCGACTCGAGTTATGAAATAGCCCCCATATACACAAGTTCATTTCTGGCTGAATATTTGATGAAAATGACTAATTTTTAAAGCATCAGTTTACACTGTTTTGGACACCCCAATACATTTTGGACCCTCTGAAATATATATTTTGGACACCCGGTGTTTAAACCCGTTTGAAACTATTTTCGAAGAATCTGCCACTTGAATAAGTTGGATCACATCCTAATTACTTGATTGACAAAGGCTGATTACACGAACTTTGCGAATTTAATGCGCTAGAATGATAAACGTTTTTGTTTACATCTGCAAGTTTCCTCAGCACCGCAATCTCTTTTTTTAAACATGTTGAGACACTCGCCTGGACGACCAGAGTGATCAAATTTAATTTCAAGGCAAATAATGATATTTCCAGTGAGGAAATGATTGCTACCCGTGTAGAGCAATGTAATTTAGCGAATGATTCTAAAATTTTGCTTCACCTTTTCATTAAATCTGTGTAAGTTGTGATAATACGACCCAGGGGGTCGTCAAAAATTGTGAAATGGTTTGGTAATAACGAATATGGAACATGAGCATGAGCATGAGCATAGATGACCGCACAATTCGTAGTTGCTACTCCGTGATTGACCAGAGCAATCGAAATTGCACAAGGAACCAATGAATAGGGCTTGGGACTAGCTTACTATTCTCAATGTACACAGTTCGAGAGCTCTCAACTTTAATAAGGTCAATAACGGCGCCGGCCACGTCCTTACGGTCATCGAGGATGGGAGGGAATGTTAGTAAGACAAACGTTGTTAAAAAGACCGCGAATCGCTGCATCTCCACGTTTGTCTCAGGAAGGAATTTTTTGTTAGTAGGGTAAGGTACATTGTCAGTCCGGGAGTCACCTATGGTTGGTGATGATGGATGATTTGACAATGGATCAATATACACAAACCGCCGTTAACAACCGACCACTTTTCGACGCAAAAACTAGCCAAAAGGAAAATTATATCGCGCGTCTCCACTCCACTAGGGAGCAGAGACCTTTAGTCTATTCCACACAGAAATACACTGAACGCGACTCACTTGTCGGCGCCCGGATTTTTTTCTCGACCAGCGAGCCCTAACTATCATTTTCCACTCTTTTGTGTTAATGCAAAAAAAATATTTATTATCCACTAAAAGTGTATTGGGAAGTAGCGCCGGCGGAAAGCGGAAAATTCGGAACCGACTCGAGCCACGACGCGTCCACCGCACATTTCGTCCCGTCGTCGGAGCCCCGCAGAGAAGAAAAAAAAATCGCAAAATCTAGCAAAGCCAGCGCGCGAAGCTTTGCTGCTGCCGAACTACCGCACACTACTGACTGCTTGGCGTCCCGTCGTAGTCGTCGGAGCCCCGCAGAGAAGAAAAAATCGCAAAAATCTAACAAAGCAAGCGCGCGAAGCTTTGCTGCTGCCGAACTACCGCACACTACTGACTGCTTGGCGTCCCGTCGTCGTCGTCGGAGCCCCGCAGAGAAGAAAATATCGCAAAAATCTAACAAAGCAAGCGCGCGAAGCTTTGCTGCTGCCGAACTACCGCACACTACTGACTGCTTGGCATCCCGTCGTCGTCGTCGGAGCCCCGCAAAGAAAAAATCGCAAAAATCTAAAAAAGCAAGCGCGCGAAGCTTTGCTGCTGCCGAACTACCGCACACTACTCTTGGTAATAACAAATATGGAACAACCGAAAAAAGTGCGTTTAAACGATTTTTGCTCCAAAAATTAGACAGTTATTCCCTGATAAAGGTAGAACGAATTGAAAAGAATTCTTCGTCACTAGTGTAGATAGTACATTGCGTGAGTGTCTATCAAAATATATACCAATAAAACACAGATGACCTTAAAGTAAAGTTTACCGTTCAAAAATCAAGTGCGTTTAAACGAATTTGTACCACTATACATACACACCAAATTATACTAATTAACGCCCCCCCCCCCCCCCTCAAAAATATCACTTCACGAACAACATTGTGAAGAAGAAACAAACACAAGTGCAAGGAACATTATCTTGAATATAATCTAAAAGTTCCTGCTAAATGTGTCTGTGAAAAATTGGTAAATATATATTTCACGGAATTCTTAAATGAATTGAAGCAATTTTCTTTTTTTTTTCAATATAGTTTTAAGAATTTTCCACAGAATTATAGCGGGAATTTCTTTTGGGATTTGGGTAGCTTTTCCCCAGTTCTAGGGTTTGATTTTGCTTGGCAACATACGCGCCAACTTGGGACGTAGGGATGCAAGGTCTTTGAAATCTATGACATTTGAATAAAATCAACACAATTCATCCAAACCAGAAATGTTTACGTGAGAACTACTGTAGTTAGTTAAAAAAGTATCAATTTGTCCAATTTTAAGAAGTATTGCCCCCCATAACAAGTTGTTGCCTGTGGAGCGGACCTGGTGTGATGGTTAGAACACTTGACTATCACGCCGAGGGCCTGGGATCGAATCCCACTCCCGACATACTCGCAAAATGTGAGTTCTTCCTTCGGAAGAGAAGTAAAACGTGGGTCCCGAGATGAACTAGCCTAGGGCTAAAAATCCCGTTAATACAGATAAAAAAAAAGTTGGTGCCTATGCTTAGCAGCTATTTAAATCGAACTCCAGAGCTGTTGAAACAGTTTTTAAAGGAACTATAGCAATTATTCAAGGTGGATTTGTTTGAAGAGTTATGATTGAGTTCTTGAGAAATTTTCTTCCTGGATTAAGGGTGTATGGTGAACTTTTATGCTCCTAACTCCTACGAAAAAGTAATCGTAATAGAGCCTCGTGGCCGTGCAATTAGCGTCATCAATCGTATAAACGTACCATGCTATGGGGTGAGGGTTCAAATCCCGCTCCGAACGATGAATCTTTTCGCAAGAAATGTTTCTTCCTCGTATCCACTGGTGCTCGTAATGTGTGTCGTGTCCGTTGTCTAGTGTTAGTTTCGTTCAGTCTGTACAGCCTCTGGCTGAAGACGGTTTCCGTGTTTTTAAACATCTTCGGAAGGATTTCACTAGAAATACTGTAGCTTTCGTAAAAAAAGATCACAGCGCTTGCGCTGCAATGTTTACTAGAAACTTTGGAAGATTTCCGCTTTAACCCGGGAGCGGTCGCGTCGTGTACTGAGTACACGCACCATGAACAATGCACGCATGTGGTACACAACGTGAGCGCGGCGTCGCTGCAGGTAGTCAAAGACGCGACTGCTCGAGGGTTAAATTTATGTGGGGACATCAAGTATTCAAATGCCACGAGAATTTCGCATTAGAAATTCAAAACTGGATCACTGTTTTTTTTTTTAAATGGGCGCCAAAGAGATTTCTAGTTATGCTAATTGTCCTAAATAAAATTTCTTACATAACGAGATTAGTACTTTTTTGTAAGAACTATTAAGATTGTTCTCAATTTGTGTGCAAAAATCTATTCTCTAAAAAGAGGACCCCCACAACACAGTGGCCCGAGCCACCACATTTGTAATTTCGGGCCTGTTTGAAGGTAGATTGATATATACATACAATGTAGGGAGAAAGAGACTTTGAACCCAGTCCCTTTGTCCAAACTCTATGGTGCACTGGTGAAAACCTTATTCTTTCGCATAAATCTCGCGCTTAGTATCATACGGGCGTATCTACAATGATCGATTTCTCTTCATCGATTTTCTATTTTATCAATAACTCGGCCGGCAAATCATTTCCAGTTATTTTTATTGTTCTAGATGCTAGTCCTGGCCGTCCTGCATCGAAAAACCTCAAGAGATCATCCGAACACTGATCGTATGTCCCGGAAACATTCGAAGAGAAAATCGATGAAGAGAAATCGATCATTGTAGATACGCCTGTATGATACTAAACGCGAGAAATACAAAAAAAAGACGATTAGCTATCGTATTTTATGCATTTCTTTGCATTGTTAAAATGTAAATGAAGATTCTCTCAATTGCATCTTTTCGTCGTCGGTAAGTTTTGCAGCACTCTCCCCTACGATCATCTAGTGACTGGGCGCCACAAACTATACAGTCCACACAACAGACGAATGATCGTTTCCACTTCAAAACGAAACGTTTTCTGTCCTTGTCCGGCTTGTCCCTGCGCGCGCCGACCATTCGAAAACACCGAGACCACCCAAACGAAGGGAAACAGCCCTTTGGCGTGATTTAGACTGAAATAAAATCCTTAAATATGATAACGATTAGCCGTTAAAAGTGCTAACAGATCCCGTTGGTGCGTGGGTTTAGTGGGCGCAGAGCGAGAAACGTCTGTTACGGCTCTGAACTGGAACTTGATGAGATGAGGCCAGCGGAAAATGGAACCATACCTACCACCACCAGTCGGTTTAGTCAGACCTCAGCCCAGCAATCGCAAGCAAGCCGCCCACTCGGATCCCTTTCACCTTTGAGGGAACGGGCCCGGGTGCAATAAAAGCCAATAAATCTATGTGAAGGCACTTCATATGCGTTGAGATGCTATTGAGGGTCGTGCGGAGCCGATACCTATATGCGAGAGATGAGTCAACAAGAGCATGAAATGTTCAATACCCAGTTAATGAATGTCTTCTAAAAGCTAGAATATATAATTTCTCTAGGAAGACAATTACAAGTTTTCAGACCTTGATCAATTTTTATGTTATATTTGTTCATATTATAGTCATTCTGGCATTGAATAGAGTAGAAGCATCAGCACCCGTACCCAATAAATTAATAATGCAGAAATAGAGGATCTGATCGCACCATGTATCTCTTCGATTCTGATCGCTTCGTTTTCAAAAATCTACCTTAACTTGTGGTGTTCTCTCCAAGTGGGACGCGAGCCACGGATCAACGAACGGATGCTAATAATGAAATCGTTTACAATAACAATAATACGCACACCGTGAGCGAGAGCGACCACGTGGTCGTAAATGGTGTAACGCCGTCTGTTGTGTCCGAAGAAGAATCTGGTGGAGGTGTGATGAGGCTGTCGCTCACCGTTCCGTGTAATAGATAAGTATCGAAAAGTCCATTTATACGATAAATCTGACGAAACTGTTTCGTTTGTGTATTTCAACACGTACCTACCTACCTATAGCCAATAGTGGTTTCGCAGCGCGGCGTCACGAACACTAATGCAAAACTACTGGTTGAAAATATGCCCATTTAATTTTTCCGGGAACAGCTGATTTTTGTTTACTATTTTCAACCAGTAACTCAGCTAGTGTTTGTGGAATGCAACGTGTACGTACACGCAACACCAGTAAAAGCAGAAACCACTATGCAATGACAGCAACAACGCGCGTTGGTGACGACCGGGCCCATTTTACCACCGAAGACCGGAGGCATCAATTAGACCGGTATGTGCGCGACATAAAAATCGCGTTTGATGGGCGAACCAACTCGGAGTAGAAAAGTGTTACTGAAAGCGGTCAAAGTTTGTTATGTGCCTTTTGATAACTAAACTTAACATACCACACAGCAAATAATTTTATAATTTATTCGAATGAGTGTAATCAGTTTCATACCTTTTAATTCCGCCCTATGTTGCTTATAAGGCGGAATTAAAAGGTACGAAACTGATTACACTCATGCGAAGAGGGTATTCTGCTTAGAGGGTTCGAAAAGTCGGTACAAGTTTATAATTTATGGCGATGTATCATTTTGTTTACGCATATTTATAGAAACGATAACTTCGGATTATATTAACCAGACTGTAATGCATCTGTAACGCACTTGCACTCAAGATCTCATAGTATGTGGAGTGTTTTCCCGCCAAAACATGACCACAATGTAGAATTATCTTCCAGTAAAAGGTGACCGACCCTACCATAATAGCCTTTAGTAATCATCTGTAGACAATAAGCCTTTACTAGACATTATCGTACTCCATTCCAGTATAACCGAATATCAGTACACCAGCAGGACCGTTTAGTAGTTAACAGTGTCGTGAACCAGTCCGTCATAAATACAATACAAATCATCAGTGAAGCTAAGTTTCCAATAAATCCAGTAATTGATATAGAAGAATTAGTGTATCAGATTTACCGTCGAATAAATGTTGTAATCTTTTAGAACAATATGTTTCCATTGCTAAATCAGTGCTCATTATCACCTCGATTATGATCGTTCAGTATCCGACAGGTTCCGACTACCACAGACGCTCTCATGTGTGCGAAAACATTATTTTTAGAACGTGATTTCACTTGGTTGCATCGTTTTCCGACAATTATCACAATTCCATCAGAAACACCAAGACTTCAGCCAAAGTTATCTAAATTTTAGTTACTAAAATTAATTAAAAAAAAAATAAGAGCTTTACCAGAAATATCCTTGAAATTTTCTAAGCTTTTCCTTCAATGAAATCTCCGTGAGCTTTGCCAGAAATTGTCCAGAAAATTCTAACTTCAATATCTTGAAAAGCTATAACTTCATTACTGTCATAATATTATACATAAGTATTCTCAGGAATTTTCGGAAGTGATACTTTAACCCTCCTAATATGTTAGGATTTTCGCACCACGATGCCGTAGTGCACGTTCAGCGTGCCTGATTGGATCATATTGACCCCAACATCCTACTAGGAATGTTTTACACAATTCGTCGAATTATTAGCGCTACTTATAATTCTTTAAAAAATCGGCAACAATTTCCTCTGCAGTTGTCTTTTGATTATTTTTCCGGAAATTTAGTTGAAAGTACATACTGCGGCGTCATGGTTGCGATTTTTTTGGCAGTCAAGTAGACAGATTGTGAACGAACCTCGGACCCAAGTACATCCTTTTTGATCGATTCTCTTTACTGTCAGATCGGTGCAACACGCTAATGATGGTGTGTCTAAAACCGTTATTAACAACATAAAATACCCTTCTAAGCGGTACCCACCATTCGAAATACACTCCCGTTCAAAAGTTTGGGGTCACCCCCTTAAAAACATGTCATTTTTTAGGCCCATATCTCCGCCAATTTGCGTCCGATTTCAAAACCCTAGGTTTCATTCAAAAGATAATAAGTCAAAGAAACTTTGAACATGATTTAAAAGAAACTTTTTCAAAAAAATTTGTATGTAAACTTAATCCAAAGTTGCCAAAAATTTCTAAAAAATGAATATAAACTTACGGCAGTGTCGCTGGAAATTGGGTCGACCAAATTTTAAGATGAGAGCGGTAATATGACCCATTTTCTATTAGCTTTCAACTGCTTTTTACAGAACTTAGCTAAAAATCTAGAAAAAAAAGTTATTAAGTAAATTAATCCTTGATGTCATCGACCAAAAGTTTGGGGTCACTATCGTAAAACATGGAAAAGTGATTTGTTGATATCTTTGTCATCTTTCATTCAATTTTAATTCTTCTTGGCTTATTTGAAACATAACGAATGATACTTACTGCATAGACATTGAACCACATATATTTGTTGAAATTTACATACTAAAACTTAACGTAAAGTTGCCTCATTTTTTGAAGTGTGGTGAAATGTGTTAACTTTACATAACATTTTTATATACAAAAATCGTTAAATACGTTAAGTTAAAAACATCAAACGTAAATTTAGTTAATTATCTTTGAAATGAGCCAAAAAGAATTTACGTTAAGTTGAAGACATCAAACGTAAATTTAGTTAATTATCTTTGAAATGAGCCAAAAATAATTAAAATTGAACTATAGATGACGAAGATATTACCAAATCACTTTTCCATGTTTGACGAAAGTGACCCCAAACTTTTGGCTGATACATTATATTGAGGGGTGACCCCAAACTTTTGGTCGATGACATGAAGAGTTAATTTACTTAATAACTTTTTACCTAGATTTTTTAGCTAAGTTCTGTAAAAAGCAGTTGAAAGCTTATAGAAAATGGGTTATATTACCGCTCTCATCTTAAAATTTGGTCGACCCAATTTCCAGCGACACTGCCGTAAGTTTATATTCATTTTTTAGACAATTTGGCAACTTTGGATTAAGTTTACATACAATTTTTTTTGAAAAAGTTTCTTTTAAATCATGTTTAAAGTTTCTTTGACTTATTATCTTTTGAACGAAACCTAGGATTTTGAAATCGGACGCAAATTGGCGGAGATATGGGCCTAAAAAAATGACATGTTTTTGAGGGGGTAACCCCAAACTTTTGAACGGGAGTGTATATAGCATCCAGGCAGCATCCCTGAAATTTTGGAAATGTTTCATCGAGAGAATTGATAGTTTGGGCAATTTGAATTTTTTGGACGATTTTCAATGAAATTCTCTTTGAACTATTACTTTTCAATCGTGGCTGTATAACGATCGTGGCCATCGACCTGTCCCTCATAAATTTGGAATTCAACATTCGAAACGTACACACTAAACGCTTTCAGCAATATTTTGCTGAATTTTGCCGAGCTGAAGGGTCCAGCTAAATTTTTTGCTGAACATAAAACGTTACTGGTGATCAGCAGAGTTTACTGAACAAATCAGCAAAATTTTTCTGAATTTCGGCAAATTTTTTGCTGAAGCCTTCAGCTCGGCAAAATTTAGCAAAATTTTGCTGAAACCCTCAATTGATTTTTGGTGTGTATGGTATTCGAGTGTTCTTACTGAAAATTTGAGAACAGTTTATCTAAGAAAACAAAAGTTATCGTGAGTTGACTTTTTAATCCAAATCCATAGGTTTTTACAGTATTTATAGCAAATAAACGGTTAGAGTAAAGTGGGGCAAGAGTTTCTTTTGAAGTTTTTGAGCTCAATTCAAATTATTTCTTTCGGGTGTCAAGGTTGTTCGATGCCTTTTTTGAAAAAGAGTCTTTCACTCCAAAAAATTGAAAATTGATCAATATTTCGAACAGTTATGACAAAATGTAGATTTTTGATCAAAATATTGTAATATGCGATAGGCCTTCCAACGCATGGAATCGAATTGTAATGAAATCGAATTCGATATTTTATTTTGGGGCGTAACTAGGTTTATTTTGAAGATGCTTCTGCATGAATAACTTTTTGCAAAAAAGATTTGGAAATCATATTTTACACATAGTGGGGCAAAAGTTCGAATTGTGGCGCAAGAGTTCGAGTCATGTAGCAACTTTAGGTAAAACCCTAAAATTCTGCAAAATGTACATATTATCTCTAAACATGACGGAATTAGTGAGAAAATTCGATCAAAGCTGAAAAAAAATGTTGTTTTATCTGAATTTGGCAGAAAACTACTAATTTGTGGTGTAGTAAATTTAACCCTCATTTGGGTAAAATCCAGATCGAAATTTAGAGTGTATTTCAGTACCCACATCAAATATCAATTGGTTTTAGGTATTCAGATCACCAAAGTGTCAAAATAGTGTGCTACGGTTAGTGAAATTCCACAAACACTAGATTCGAACTTTTGCCCCAGTGGTGGGGCAAGAGTTCGAATTAGACACACACATACAAAAAGTGTTGTAACTCAAAATTGAAAAGATATTTGGTGTAACTTTGTTCAGCAAATTTTTAGCTCATGGATGGTAGAATCACCACACGGTATTCATTTAATTTTATCTACTTCGATTTCTTGAAAAAAGTTGAATTTTCAACTAAGGTCGAACTTTTGCCCCACCTTACTCTACCATTTAAAGCATTGTCCAGTTAGAATCCGGACGCAGATAATCACTTATATCTCAGAGGTGGAATAACAAACAGAAAAGGTGAAGCCCTTAAAACAAAGATAATTTACAGTAGTTGCATGGAAAAATATCGTTAAAATAATTAAGTTTAATTTTTAATACATTTTCTCATTTTTTCCGTGATGGCTTCCTTAAAAATCTGCACAATGGTAGTAAATTTTAACATCAACCCCTTCGGCGTCTTTGTTTAACAATCGGGTCATCTCTGTAGTGTCCTGAGACCCTCTACCAGTCTGATTAGGAATCCAAAGAAACTTTACCAAATATTTCTCTTCTTGCGAAATTAAGGGCTTATCAGTGAATTCCAATGAAGCGAAATTTGAGTGTTTTTTCGTTAATAAACACTATCCAACAGTAATGACACCACTGCACATCTCAGGCTGTCGTGATAGCTCACCAAAGTAGCTCAAACCTCTTCAGATCCCTTGTGGGCATTTTTGAAAAGCAGCACGCGGTTCTTGAGGTTATCATCTTTGTACACATTTGGTGTCAAAATCGTGATGTGAGAAATCGATGTCCAGAGCTCGAACTTCCTGACAAATCTTGGAATTCCAAGCGGATTTATCCATGAACATAAACTTTAATCTTCCTTGGACACTTCCTCTTGGCATGGTTAACAACATCTGAACACATCACATGAAATGGTTTTGGAGATATTAACATTTTTAGCGACTGTCGTACCTGACCACCCTAAATTTTCAGCGTGTTTGTGCAAGATTTTTTTTCTTCGCATGTCTTCAATCTGGAATAACTTTTCAATCGTAGCAAGAAAATCGATGAAATTTTCACCGTCATTAGAGGACTTGTTTATTATCAGACTGCAGTGAAAAAAATATGATTATGATCATTGAGAGCGTCACAATAAATTATCCTTTGCGTCCGGATTCTAACTGGACAATGCTTTACTACAAACAACCAAAATCAGATCAAATGCCAGCTATTGTGGTCAATCACAGCATTCAATAGTTGGATGAAATATGATTTCGATGTCTTGCTCTCTAAACACACAAATAAATTTCTCAGTGTATTCTCAATGCTTACCAGGAATTGAGAAGGGAAAGCAGCATTTTGTAATGTATAGAGGCGAGTCAGCAATCAAAGCAAATTATTGAGCGATTTTTATTAGCCTCACGGCATGGTGAAGAAGCGTTGTCATCATTCTTGCAAGCGAAAGTTTGTTAGCGAAACTCCATTTTTTTGTGTAATGAGACCCTTGTTAACGGTATGGATCAGGCAGAAGTTGATATTGACTGCCACTTCCCAACCTGCTTTACACATAACTCTTGGAACGCATTGAACAAAGCCGCCAAAAAAGCAAGTCCTGAAAAGGTTCAGTAGTGGTCCATGATGGATGTTGTGAGACATCAGCAACGAACGTATGGCTTCACAGGAAAAGCATATGACAATTTATTGGTCGCTTCGATGGTTCTTGAAGGAGGTCCTCAGCTACACGATCTTTTAAATGTAAGCGTTTAATTAACTATGATGGTTTAATAATAATTGTATTTCAGGCATCAGCTCTACAAAGACATCTACAGAACGTGTTTCATAGATAAATTGGATCCAGACTATACCACGTTGAAGGCTAGGTTTGGAACGATATGGGAGACCCTTAATTTACCGTATTTCTCAAAGTTTCATATTTTGCAGTTCCAGTTGCTGGTCTGAGATGATACATACCGGAAAATCTCTTGGTGTGTTCGGAGAGCAAGCTACTGAGAGTGTTCCCAGCAATTTTTCAGAAACATGGGAGAGATATCGTACGCAGACATCTAAATCTTCAAAAGTGGGCATTTGAATTCGTTTTGATTTTTGTAGTAAATGGTAACTGTTTAATTGCTATAAATACTGTAAAAACCTATGGATTTGGATTATAAATTCAACTCACGATAACTTTTGATTTCGCAGATAAAATGTACTCAAATTTCCAGTAAGAAGACTCGAATACTATACGTTTCGAATGTTGAATTCCAAATTTATGAGGGACAGGTTGATGGCCACGATGGTGATACAACCACGATTGAATATTAATAGTTCAAAGAAAATTTAACCCTAAAAGGGATACCTGGGGTCCATTGGACCCCAGGCGCCTTTCAGAGCTCGTCTTTGATGGAACACACTCAGCGAGGTGACGAAACTGAGGCCATGAAGGTATCCCTTTTAGGGTTAATTGTAAATCGTTTTAAAATTTCAAATCGCTCTAACTACCTATTCCCTCGATGAAACATTTCCAAAATTTCAGAGATGATACCTGGACACTATATGTTTCGAATGGTGGGTACCGCTTAGATGGGTATTTTATGTTGTTAATAACGGTTTTAGACAAACCGTGTTAGGCATTCTGTCAATAATTTCTATAACAATTTCCTTAGAGTTTTGCCAATGAAAACTCTAAGGTATCTGAATAAAATGTTTGAAAAGTTCTACTAAAAATTCGGCAGCAATCCTCTCAGAACTACCATTAATATAACAGACACTACTTAACTACTGTGGGAAAAATGAGTTGAACTGATTGCAATTAGGAATAGTTGCAACTAAAAAATATATCTTTTGGGTAGTTTAGTGAATCACATATTGCTATTTTCTATAGCCTAATCGAAAGAGTCCATTTTTCTGAGTATAAAGCGATTTTATCGCGTTGCAATACCTTTGTTTTGTTGGTTAAATAAACAAAACAGTTTAAATTTCCGTGGATAAAATAACAGTTCGACCCGAACAAAAAAATTCCCCCGTACAAACCTTAAATGCATTTTCAAAATAGGGGAAATTACCTATTCTCGGCCGTTTTGTTCACTTCGTCTTTGGGGGTTTTTTGAAACCTATTGAACTCAGAGTTGGTCTCAAATCCTTCCCAACTAAGCTGAATTATGTGGCCAAGTTTCAGGCAATTTGGCTGACAAAAAACCCCCATGACGAAGAGAACAAACCTGCCGATAATACCCATTGTCACCCTAGTTCCTGGGCTCCAAAAATAATGAAATTTTGGATTTAGACTAATTTTATGGCGGAGATTCCGATTATAAAATAATCTAGAACCTATCTAGAGCCCAATTGAGCTACAAATTAGCACAGAAATTTATTCAGATATCATATCTGCAGATTTCAAGAAACGTCTTTATAAACTTCATAGAAAATTCAGCATGAAATGCAGTAAGAATATCATAAAAATACTGTAACAATACCTCCACCCCGATCATAATTTGATAAATATTTTTCTCTAAAGAAATTACTTAAAGCCTGTATCCGCAAAATTCGGGACACAGAAGTACGTCAGTAGCTCTGTAATGAATCAGTAAAATTGGCCAAATAATTGACTGAAAACTCTATGGTGTATGTTTATCATTTGTGCCAAATTTCATAAAAATCGATGTATTACTTTTAACTGTGGATGAAAAACAAACAGACGTGGTTTTAAGCATTTTGTACAATCATGATCAATTTTCATTCGCATACTAGATGGTTCTTTTACGCTACAGTTCAAAGTTCTGTGATGATACTTATGAAATTTTGTTAGCAGTTATGATACTTATTAGACTTAGACACTTTCTTGCAAAATTTTATCAACTTTGATCAATTAGTTTGAAAGCTACTGGTATTGATGTTTTTCATGTGCTATTTTTGCCTATTCATAACTTTTGAATTTCTCTGTCAATTTTCATGAAATTTTCACAGAAGCTAGTTGATTATGTGTATATTATGCCTGCAAAATTTAATGATTATTGGCATAGTACTTTCACTAGTACAATCGAAACAATAGAGGGTGCTGACTAATTTCTGTCTGAGGGGCTAAAATCACGATCAGTGCCAATACATATTTCCACTATAAAATTGTTGATAGTGCATCGATTTTTTTTTAATTTTGCCTATGTAGATTGAGAGGTTTGTGTTCAAAATTTCAGCCATTTCCTTTGCCAAATTCAAAAGCTACAGCGCTGACAAGCAAAACTAGGGGCTGCACAAAATTCATTGGCGCACATTTTACTCTTTCGTTGCTACAACAAACAGTACTGCACCGATTCACATGAAATTTTGTAAGCGTAATGAATACATCACAAAATGTTATTAGACAAAATTTGAGCAATTTTAATGTATCTATTGCAGAGTTACAGCTGTATTTCTGTGTCCCGATTATTGCGGATACAGGCTAGGATGTTGAAGTGTTTTTGGGAACGTTTTATAATGGATCGACGCGACATTATGGTGTGAAACTGAAGGAGAGGGAAACGTTTTTTTCAACCCACTTTTGGTTCTAGTGATGTCTATGAACATATAAGGAAATGAAGAAAGTAGATTGAAGAAAGACACAAGGTATGGAAAAAATGACGAGTCAGGAATTGGACCCAGGAACTTTTGTATACGAATCAGAAACGGTAGCTTCAAGACCACCAAACCGGAATTTCTTGGATATTGTTGTGTTAAGATATTAAAATAAAGCTCGAAACATCTGAAAACAAAAATTATAGTTTGCCAAAAAGACCGTTTTGTAAACAATTTCAAAAATAATACATTTTCAACAATATTATTGTTATTATTAAATTACCATTTGAATTTTTAGGGTCTCCAGTTAGCCTGGTGGTTAGGCTATGGATAGCCGATCCGGAGACGGCGGGTTTGATTCCCGTTCCAGTCGGGAAAATTTTCTCGACTCCTTGGGCATGAGTATCATTGTGCTTGCCACACAATATAGGGGAGACTGAGGAGACTTGATCCCTGGGGAGACTTGTTCCCCTCATATTTTCTCGGATTCAAAAATAGTTTTCTTCTAGCACATTTTTTTTCAAAACTACATCTGGACTGACGACAATGTTTTGACTACTACAGATATTGATGGTGCATTGCATTATTGTGTAATGGCTGATGGTTTGTTTTCAGTCCTTCAGAAATCTTTTCGGCGAATCCTAAAAAGCTCTATAACTTTGTGAAAATTGAACCAAATCGTGTTAAAATTTCACAGCACATAGTATAAATAAAATAATACCAAACTTATTTATCCAAATAAGGCTGTTACATAACTTTTTTTTTATAATGCAGCTTAGTATATACAACAGTGACATGGGGAGACTTGATCCCTCGAGGATTACACACACATTATACATGTGAAAATAGAATTCTATTTGGAAGCCTCTATTTACTCGGAATTCTAGTATATTCAATGATAAAAAGTGTCAGATAATTATTATTTTATTACACACCATAAAAAGGGGCATCAAGTCTCCCCATTTTCAAAATGCAGCATATTCTTAACAATTTAAGGAAATCTTACAATTTCAAATACTCCATATTCATCAAAAACACAAGAAAACTTGAAAAGAAAATGAATAGGAAGCTTCTGGAGTTATTTTCCATTTAAATTGACCATGTGCGCAAAAGGGGATCAATTGTGACCCATTTTTGAAATATACATCATAAGACATGCCTCCATAAAAACACAGTTTTGAACATTTTAACAATAATTTAAAGTCCTTCTGTTATGTATAAACTTGTAATAGATATTTACCTGCCATTCAGTACGAAAAACGGATCTAGTTAAGTGTTTTTCTTAAAGTTATAGGCAAATTAAGAAAAAGGGATCAAGTCTCCCCAGTCTCCCCTACAGAATTCATGCAATGGCAGGCAAAGAAAGCCCTTCAATTAATAACTGTAGAACACTAAGTTGAAGCAAGGCATGCCAAGACCCAGTGGGTACGTAGAGCCATAAAGAAAAAGAACCTTTAGAATTTCTTCGAAAATTTTCACTTAAACAATGTTATCCTCTGCTTCCAAGACTGTATGCAAAAAAAACTTCACGAAAGTCTTGGCGCCGATACTCGCGCTCTGAATATATTTATTTTCCGAATATTTTTTTTCTAATATATACTTAAAAAATTTCGGGTTTTTTATTTTATAAAAAAAAACCAATAAAAAAAATAACTTACCACTAACATATTTTGCATGACTTTGGAAAAATATAACGTTCTACAAGTTTATTCAAAACTCAATTTGAAAGATATCCATAAATAAAAAAACGGTTTAAAATTGAAGAACACTTAAAATGAAGACATATTTTTATTACTCAAAAAATCAACTTTGAAGCCTTTGCACCACCGCTAAAAGTCAAAAGTTTTAACTCAAACTCGAATACGTCTCAACTTTATGTTATTTGAATCCAGAAGAGCATATGAATCAAGGTTCCAACAACTTTTGAAAAAAAAAAAAACCGCAGCCTAGTGCCTACAGATTTTTTTTTTGCTGAAAATGGTCAAAATCATTTTTGATAAATTCCAGGATTCTTACCAACGAAAATGGTATAAAAAGTACTGATATATCAGTATTATTGTACACTCAAATACAAACAGCAATGCTACTACAATGTACATAGACACTTAACCCCTTTCCGCCCACGACTTCTTTCAAACTTTTGAATGCTAAAAAATGCTATGAATAAAAAGTGCTAGAATAAAAGTAGTTAGGGATCACTTGAATGTGTTATCAATTCTGAAAGACTTGCCTCGGCGATTCAAGAAACCATTTTAGTAGAAATTGCATGGGGATTCTACAGGACATTACTGCACCAAGATTCCTCAAAGATAATTTTCCAACAAATATAATAGTATTTTCACCGGAAGCTTATTTAACAAAAAATAGAAGAAATATTAGATCACATATAAAAATACAATGTTTAATATTAAGAGGCGCATGGTTGGGTTGTTATTCATTTCCACTCGGGAACTCACGGATAATGATGGCTTTTTTCCCGCGGAAGTGTTTCGAGAGATTCACTGCTTGCTCCTCCGCTGACATGGGTAAGTTAGTTGCCGTTGTGCGTACGCTGCTGGAGAGCCCTTAATGCTGGGCTTGTGCAATGCGCAGCACACCTACGTACACGTCACATAGGAAAAAAAAAGCTGAAACAGCTTGACCCACTTATACTTCATCAGCGTAAGCTTAACTTTGTGGCCGTTTTCGGTTTCCTGCCAGAAGAGTGGCGGAGGACCGTTCCGTGTAGGCTCCCTGCGCCTGATCGTGAGTGGGTGGCGAAAAAAAGGGCCTTTGGTAGCAGTTTCGAAAGCTTTTTTTATTATTTCCCCACTGACGCGACGACCGCGTCTAAAACTAAACAGACCCCTAGGCATGGGCAAAGGTACTGGTTGCCAGGTCTGCGCTGCTGCTGGTAATTATTCAAGGCTTAAGATTTGAAGTCGTTGGCGGCGTGGGTGTCAATCATGTTGGCCGGTTTCGAAAAGAAAGGCTCAACATATGGTCCACGATCGCTTATGGTGGTGGAGTAACCACAACACAAACCATGTGACTTTGTGGAAATAAGGTGGGTGCACTTTTCAATGCTTGGCGTGGCGCTGATCGTTATGAACTGTTTCTTGACGACGCGACGCTATGTTAGTACATATCTAGGCCAACGGCGTGTCTCAAAATCTAAATCTCGTAAAATTTCACTTCTTCAAGGTTCAAAATCATATCTGAAATTTATCAATGTAGGTTTCCATAGAACTCTTCACAGATCAAATCAATCTACTGAATCAAAGTTATGAAGAATGAAGATCCTCAGCGAGTCAAATTGAATGATTTTTTACACAACATTTTGATATGCATACTTTACATACAGAAAAATTTTCATTGAAATCGGTTAAGTATTTCTGGCTCTATAAATAAAACAGTAAAAATGTGTTTTCATTTGTTCACAAAATTTTAAAATAGCAGATCTCAGGGTTCAACAATATCTCCGCAAATACTAGACCGATTTTGATGAAAATTTTATGGTACAAGCTACATATAATGTACCATTACTGATTCAAAAATCAGCTGTTTTGGTGTACGCAGTCTAAAGTTATGAAAAAAATGTGTGACCAAAATTTGACTTGACTTGACAAAATTTGACCACCTAAACAAATATAACTTTGTAACGGCAGGATCAAATTGAATGAAATTTTCACACAACATTTTGATATGTATACTTTACATAAAGAAATTTTTTTATTGAAATTGGTTCAGTTTTTCTGGCTCTATAAATAAAAGAGTAAAAATGTGTTCTTATTTTTTAATCCTCTCTGTTCCAAATTTTAAAATTGCAGTTTTCAGGATTCACAATATCTCCGCAAATACTAAACCGATTTTGATGAAAATTTTATGGTATAAGCTACATATAATGTACCATTACTGGTCCAAAAATCAGCTGTTTTGGTGTACGCAGTCTCAAGTTATGAAACAAATTGTGTGACACAATTTTGACCGTATCACCCTTTAGGGTACATAAAATCGTTTTGATTCCAACCCACAAATTTGTAGTTTCTTCCTAAATTTGGGGTTAATATTTGAACATTGAGACTGCATTGAGAGGCTTGTTCCTAACTTTGTAATGGAAATGAAAGCAACATGTTTCAATCAATCAACTACTATCACAAACGTAACATTTAGGAAATTTTTTGGTAATCAAATGTACATGTTCACAAAGGTACATATATGTACTAAGGTCTTTTTTACACGGGGGATACGCTGCCCCCACTCGCAAAACAGTCTTATATGAATAGGAAACCCAGCAAAAATGGTACTGTTATGCGAGTGGCGGCAGTGCGTATCGTGTAAAAAACGCCGTACCAATTTGGGAACCCGTGTAAGAAAACTTAGGGAAATCTGAAAATATTGAAAATGTCCTTACGTTCAGATATCCGAGGATTGTTTTAGAAAGTTCATGTGGAAAGGGAGGAGGGTAGTGGATCACGGATGAATTCTAAGGGCTAATGGGGAGGGTGGCAAGGGATGGTTGAAGGGTTTGGGAAAGGGGAATGCATACTGGATTCAAGGAGACTGTCACGAAGTGAGGATATAAGGTGTTGTTTGGGTGGGGCATAAGGCTTAGAGGTGTTCCAGGAAAGTTTTAGCAGATCTACGTATTTTATCAATGGGGGTTCCAGGTCATTTGGTAGAATGCCGTTTGGCCCCACACTATTTGGCCGAACACCGTATGACCGAAAAAGGAGTGACTAAAATATTCCCAGTTTCAACGCATACATAAAAACCCATGCATAAAACCATATAGTTTAATTAGAAAGAAAAGCCTATATGATTAACCCTTCCGATACCAATTCTCTAGATTTCTAGGATTTCTCTAGAGACTTCTATTGAGATTTCTTCAGAAATGCTTGGTGAGATTATTCAAGACAATCTTCTTGGGATTCTTCCAGACGTTTCTGCGGCGATGCCTCCAGAAATTTCTATAGAGATTTTAGCCAGGGACTCCTCGAGAAATTCTCATGGGATTTCTCCAGGAACTCGTTTTGGCCTACCTCAGGAATTCCAGCTGGGATACCTTCTGTGATTCTTCCAGCAATTCCTCCAAGAACTCCTTCAGTAATTATAACTGGAGGAAACACTGAAGGAACTTCTGGAAGAATCCTTGGAAGATTGTCTTGGAGGAGTCCTGGGAGGAATTGCTGCAAGGACCACAGCAGAGATTGCTTGAGGAATCCAGCTGGTGGGGAGGCTAAGAGGAGTTCCTGAAGGAATACCATTAGAAATTTATGGGGGAATCTTTGGAAAAAAAATTCTTGAAGAATTACCGAATAAACTTTTGGAATAATCTCAGAAAAAAACTCTGTAAGAAGTCTTAGTAGGGTTCTGGGATGTATTATTGGAGAAATTTTAGCAGAAATCCAAGAAATTGCTGGAGGAAAATATACAGGAATTTCTAGAGAAATCACATCAGGAATAGCAGGAGGTATCAAAAAAATCCTTGAAGAAATACCTGAGGGAATACCTCGAGAAATCCCTGGAAGAACCGGTAGAGGAATTCTGAAGGGACCACAGTAGTAATTTCTGAAAAAAATATCAGGAAAAAATCCTGGAAGAATTTCAGCAAGAATCTCTAAAGAATACTGAAAGTAGAATATACTCCTGCTGGAAGAACCACGGTAGGCGTTGCTTGGGGAATTCTTGGAGGAAGGCCATCAGGAGTTCCTGCAGGAATTACATGAGGAATTTGTGGAGGAATCTTTGGATACAATCTATGAAGGATTTTCTGGATGAGTCCTTAAAGAAATCCCTGAAAAAAAAGAAGGAATTTCTGCAGAATTCCGGGAAGATTGCCTTGAAGGATCTCAGCAAAAAAGCCAGAAACTCTAAAAGAATCTCTAGCTGAATTTTTGAAGTATCACAGTTAGATTTTCTTAAGGAGTCCGAGCAAGAACAGCTCGAAGAACCGCAGAAAGAATTGGTTGAGGAATAACAGATGGAATTTCTGGAGGAAGATCACGAGGAGCTCATGGAGGAATCCCATGAGAAATAGCTGGAGGAATCCCTGGATAAAATCTCTGAAGAAATTCCTAGAGGATTCACCGGAGTAACTTCTATAAGAATGTCCAAAATATTGCCATAAAAAATCCTACCAAAAGTTGCTGAACTCCTGGAGGTATAACAGTAAAAATGTCTGAAGAAGCCGTAGGAGGAATTGCTAGTAAAACCACAGTTGAAATTGCTTGATGGATCCCAGCTGAAATGCCTGGATAAATTCTCTGAAGATGTTCCAGGAGGAATTACCCGAGGAACTTCTGGAATAATCAATGGAAGATTGTCTTGAACAGACCCAACGAGAGTTCTTGAAGAAATTTATGGAGGAATTCCTAGAATTCCGTTACGTTTCACAAAAGGCTTTTATAGAGAAATCCCAACAGGAATTGCTGGAAGAATTTCTACAGGAATTATAGGGTTTCTATAAAGCATGTCAGGGGAATCCTGAGAGAAATTCCTTGAATAAATACCTGGAGGATTTAAAGTAGCGCTTCAATTGCTACTATAGGGCAATTTGGCAGTAAAACTGCAATGATACGGCAGTAAGCAAATCGAATGCAGATATAAAACAGAAATACGACTTATTCAAATGCTTTTTGCTGGGTAATTTCCACTGCTTAGCATGGATTCTACCCTGGCAGGTCAGTAATGACCAATCTTCTTTGCTTTACCTCTAGCTGCACCAACCGCTTAGAAGATGGGAAACAAGTTGACATAATCAACGCCGATTTGAAGGCAGCATTCGACAAAAGCGTTCATCGTATCTTGTTATATAGTTGGCGAAGCTTGGTGCGTCGGACGTCATACCTTTGCGACAGGATCGGATCGTATACTTCTACCTGGTTTACTGATTCCTCCGGTGTACCGCAAGGGAGTAATCTTGGGCCGCATCTTTTCGCACTTTCCATTAACGATGTCGTTGTCTTACTGGGCGTGAGATGCAGACTAATATACGCTGACGATCCCAAGATCTATGTTGTTGTTGAAAGTCTAGCCGACAGTGAACAATTGCAACAATTACTAAACGTCTGCGCCCGTTGGTGTGAAGTCAATCGAATGACGCTTAGCATCAATAAATGCTTCCCATGGATTATAGAATGGGCGACACATTCATTCAGCGTGCCAGCCAAGTATAAGACTTGGGAGTACTGCTCGATTCCAGATAATCCTTAAATGAGCATTGCTCGGAAATTATTGATCGTGCAAATTGACTGCAGGCGTTCATTATCGAACATCCAAAGGTTTCGATGATATCCGATGCTTGAAAACACTTCACACCTCGCTTGTTCGGTAGATTTTGGAAACCTCACCGTTGTTTGCTGCCCATATCAAGCAAGCTGGGTGATAGGCTGGAACGTAATCAAAAACGGTTTGTGCGCTATGCCCTAAGACAACTTCCTTGGAATGACCACAACAATCTGCGATCATACGTTGACCGAGGTTGCTTACTTGGAATAGAAACAGTAGAGCTACAGCGGTTCATTCAACAAGCTGTAGTCGCTACGAATATATTGAATGGAGAAATCGACTGTCCAAATCTTCTTGCAGGGTTATCTTTGAAAGCTCCGAACAGGATTCAACGTAGAAGTCTTGAACGGATGCTGGCAAAACGATTTCATCGTTCAGTGTATGGCTATAACGAACCGATGCCCTCTATTCTAAGCGCCCTCAATAATGTGGTCTATTTGTTCGAATTTGGAATGTCTTCTACGCAATTCAGAAGCAAATGCTCCCAATTAATGCTTAAATTATTATAAGAACATTCATTACGACTTATGTCAGATTGATTAACAATAAACAACAAATTTTCAAAAATTGACATCCAATGCACTTAGTGGAACCAGGTGACTATTCCAACAATCGTTAGAATTAGAAGGATATACGCTTCTTGTGTGAAAATGTGGTTGAAAAATATTGAACAAACAAAGAAGTTATAACGAAAAGAGTGTTTTTGCAATCTCGTTATGGGGGTTGGTAACGGAAGAAGGAAATATTGATGATCATACTAGCAGCTAGAATGTTACCCAGAGTTTGTCTGCGCCTCTATTTTTTTTTAATCATAATTCGGCCAGATGGAATGCGGCGAAACGACATTCAGCCAAACGGCATTCAATCAAATGATCGGATACCATCAATGAGTTTGTAGATGCTTGTAGATCTTCAGGCCTTTATTCGTGGAAGTTCTTAGAGGTCCTACAACATCTTTGAAAACGACTGCTCTACAGAACTATGCTCCATGGATCTGTGGCATGTTACATCGCATCAATAACACAGCGCAACATTTTTTTGTCTCAAGAGCAAACTTATGTGACTCCGAAGGATTTTGGGCCGCTGAATCCGAATCCGGGCTCAGATTTGCTCTAACACGTCACAATTTTGAGCTATACCTCAATTTATAGGGCAAAATATGCGATTTTGGGCTTTTTTGACTGCAAGCCATTAGGCAAGGAAATATTTTTTTTAAGCAATCAAAAGGTTAATTGGTCAATTAACATCTAAATTAACGACTCATGCAAAATATTTTGTTTTACCTAATCAAATTTGATAGATTTGAGCATTTTATGTTAGTATGAAAACATGCATGCAACTTTTGGAGGGTGACTTGTATGGGAAATATCGCACCTAACATAAATCGCTTAAAACTATCAAATTCGATTTGGTAAAACGAAATATTTTGTATAAGTCGTTAATTAAGATGTTAATTGACCAATTAACCTTTTGATTGCTTTAAAAAAATATTTCCTTGCTTAATGGCTTGCAGTCAAAAAAGCCCAAAATCGCATATTTTGCCCTATAAATTGAGGTATAGCTCGAAATTGTGACGTGTTAGAGCCAATCTGAGCCCGGATTCGGATTCAGCGGCCCAAAATCCTTCCGAGACACATAAGTTTGCTCTTGAGACAGACAAAAAGTTAATTTTTGTTACGCTGTGTAATGTAACAACAATCCATTGATTACGCTTGAAGAGCTTCAGGCTTTCTTCGCGGGAGTTCATGTAGGTCCTAGGACAGCTTTGGAAAACACTTCTCTATAGAATCTATTTATAATGCTTGTAGATCTTGAGGCGCCTACTCGCGAAAGTTTTTGGATAACCTAGAACGCTGTTGGAAATTATTTCTCTACATAACTATGCTTGTAAATCTTTGATGCACTTACTCGCGGAAGAATTTGGTTACCCTAGAACATCTTTGTAAATTAGTTCTTTATAGAACCGTGTTCCACGATCTACCATTAGGAAAACCCCATTTAACCCCTCTTCTTAACCCCCACGTATTACCACCAGTCACTTAATCGCCCCCCACTCTTGCTTACCTTCTGAACCCTTTAGACTTCTTACATCGAATCAAATAAAATACATTTAATTAAAATCGTTGATCCTAGTCTCAACTAAATTCTGAGAAGAGCTTGAATATCTGATCACTGGAAGTGTCGTTATGACCTCCTTGAAGTGTCCCATTTCCAAATGATCTAGGGCTTTATCGCGCTTCTGCTACGATGATTATTCCGCGCCGAACGGGGAAACATCTTCAAATGCCCAACTCAGCCTAGACATTCTGCATACTGAATAGATAATCGCGGTTTCCTCTCTTTTTCGCGAGCATATTGTATCAATCTTCCTTCCCATATCCCATTATTGCTGTTCAGTGTAGATTTACACCACCACATCCGTCCTCCAATCGCATAGGAACCATTATTGCTATAGTAGGTAGCACAGCGTGTATATCGTTACTGGGCTCTCCTTTCCGTTTTCGGTTCTCTAGTTCCACATTCCGTCTGCTCCCTAGCTGATACCGCCGCCTGTTGTGTGCGATTTGGTGGATAACAAACAACACCGAATAAATTGAGGAAAACGGGGAGCGATGCGTCTGGTGGCGATAAAAGATTTTTACACTAAAATGACCTGACCATGTTGATGGCAATGAGTTCACAGAATAAAAATGTTATTCAAATTATCGCCATGACAAACGTCAACAGGGATGCCATATATACGGATTTATCTGTATTATACAGATTTTTGAGCTTCCATACAAATTTCGTTTAATATGATTACAGATTTGGGAGCTAGAGGGGCCATTTTAATTTTGTATGGGATATAGATTGTACTACCAAATTTTGTTTAGGATACATATTTTTGTAAAGAGTGATACAGATTTTTCAGAATATCATCTGGCATCCCTGAACATCAATAACATCTCATTATCTAGAAGCTGTCATTCATAGTAATACTTCGGAAAACACATTGTTCAGTTTTCAGCCTGAACATGGCATTATAGGATACTGCAAGATGACGTCACGAAGCTGTACACAGATACTGACAGTTCAGCGAGCTCTTTACCTGGACTTAGTTTCTGGTGGAGATCCGGCGATAGAATCTCAGTAAAACGGGGTTTAGACGATTAATGTTGTACTATTTAGTAAAGTAGAATATAATCGATGTTTACATGCCACAATGATTTCGGGACGGAAAACGTGAATTTATTTTTTCATCACACGATACAAATTTTAACACCTTGTAAACAGCTCGCTGAACTGTCAAACAAAGTGAGGTTAGGTCAGGTGCTTGCAGTACCCAGGTGCCATCATTTTGCTACCTAAACATTTTACCCCGTTCTCTTCCTTCCATATAGACAGACCAAGAGACATTTCTCCTAACACGGGCCGCATTCGCTCTATATATCCTTTCTTAATCGTAGTCTCTTTCTCGCGCACCACACGTTGCGAGCGCCATTTTGATTGTTTTGACAAGAAAAACACGGATGAAAACAAATCGAATGTTTTGGCTTCTTCTTCTTCTTCGTCGTCGTTTCAATACAGGTACAAAATAAATCAAGCGAATAAAGGAATTTCGCATAAACGCATAAGCTTCCAGTAGTCAGTGGCAAACTGCGCCCGCCGTCCGCGCGTGGACAAAGGCACACTGAAGCATGTTCTATGGTGCGATCTGTACGAACGACCGGGCGCTATGTGATGATGTGAAGTGTTTGGTTTACACTTTTGTCACTCTACGTTGCATCACTGACTGCCGCTGTTGGTCCGGTACGGTACCATCGTTCCTACTTTGGTGGATATTGTATTGATGACCTTAAACTTCGTCATCTAATATGAACTACTTCTTATGTTTCCTTTGTGCAGTGATGCCAGAGTTAAAGAATACGAGATTCGAAGCCTTGATACTTAGGGAAACAAACAATATCTCGTTTTGATGTAGTTCATATTATGAGGAACTACAACCATGTGAACTAACATGTCGACCAATTTGGAATACCCATTGTCTAATGTCTCTTTTACGCAAAGTTGTAGGGTATGAGTATCTTTCTTCATCCTATACTCCTATCTTCATCCTATTCCAAAAACAGACGATTTATGCACCGATTGTTTCCATTCTGTTTGTTATTATATCATGCATGATCAACCTAATAAAATATACAAAAATGAAAAACAAAACAAGTAGCGCAACAAAGCTATTAAAAAAAAAATAAAATTGGAGCACGTTGCTGAAGATCGGCCCCGTTCCCCATATGTACAATATGTACATCTATAAGTACGAAATATGACGACAGCACAAATTTCCCATATCTTGCCATTATCTCCTCTACATGGCGACCGTTGCACAATGGTCTAAATCCACGTTTTAACAGAATAAAATATCTCTGTTTTCGTTAATATTAAGTGCTTAGCATGTTCTGGGAAGTTGTTTGCAATAGGACAGATCGGTGAAGTACTAGTTTTTTAGTAATGAGCTGAGTTTTAGTATGGTGAGAAGGTCAATTCTCCTTTTCTGCAATGAAATGGTGCAAAAACGTGGATATTATAATTCCTTGCCTAATTTGATGCTGTTTGAGCAAAACTTTGGGCAACCGTGTTGTTGTTATCTTCATTTCTTGCAACATAAACAACATAGTTATCCAAAGTTTTGCTCAAACAGCATCAAATTAGGCAAGGAATCATAATACCCACGCTTTTTGCACCATTTCATTGCAGAAACGGAGAATTGACCTTCTCATCATACTAAAATTCAGCTCATTACTACAAATCTAGTACTACACCGAACGTGCCCCATTGTTTGCTGCATCTTTATCAACACATTTTGATTAGGGTGGTTCTCTGCCCCCACTCGCGTAACAATCCCATTTGATTACTTTTGAGTTAACATTATGAATAGTCATCATTTTCGATGTACTTCCAAAAATCATGATAAAAATTACGAATTTTTGTATCAATGTGTGAATAAAATACCAAGTCATGAGCGTCCAATATTAAAAGTACCCGCATAACAGTCCCATCAGGGATTTTTGTGTCACGTAACACAAAACTGAACAATTCTGTAGTGATTGTAATGTTTTTCACAGTTATGTATTCATGTGCAAAGCAGTCTGTGAAAGTTTCGAGAAGATCGAAATTCTTTTCAAATTTTGGTGTCTGGACGAAGTCTACGCTCCATACAAATTTCAATTTTTTTTGTATGAACAAAAGTCTACGAGTAGGATGGGGAGGGGTGGGGGGTCTGAGATGGCCAAAATTTGGTCTACGTGGTTTATGAACAGCTGAGTTCAGCTGAAAAGATAGAGTTATTCTGTCTTTGACAAAATTGACGATACCTACAAATATTCCGAACAAGAGTTTTTTTTTTGTATGTAAAACGTGAACAAAAGCTTGAACTTGTTTATTGTATTTTGGCCAATAACCTACTGTTCCCAAACTTAAAAATGAAAGATTACGAACTGGTTTGATTTTTAGCGCAAAAAAAAACAGACAATAATTAGAACATGGAATGTACTAACTAGCTCAGCAGGCTAAATTGGTGCAAAACTAGCCAATGAGGCCTGCCGTATGAAGCTTCTAAGACTAAGCGTTGACGGAACTTTGCAGAACACAGTTGGGCTAATTCTGCAAAAATCTGGACTAAACGAGACGAATGAGAATTTTTTTCACACTGCAAGCGAAAATGAATCGTTTGGGAACTGCCAAGCTGAATGGAAGCTTGGCAATGTGATAGTTTGTGACCGAGAACCGGCCAGAACTGGGTGCCTGACCTGGATCAGCTAATGAAGCAACAGTTCGAATGTGAGACCAGAAAGCGCGAGCGGCAATTGGGCTATTGCTTAAGGACAGCCTACTGAACTTCATCACGGACACAAACACCGCTTGGGACACCTGGGAAAGCCTCCGCCGCCACTACGAAAAAGCAACCTTGACTTCAAAGGTATCCCTCTTGAAGGAAATGTGTGAGAAGCGGTACAGTGATGGCGAGTTGGAGGACCTCTTCGAGTGATTGACTTTGGCAGGCCATGATTTGGATGAAAATCTTTAAGATAAAATGGTGCTTCGAGCCCTTCCGGAGTCGTTCATTGCACTTACCCCTACTTGTAAAGTAGAATCGACGACAAGCTGACGTTGGAACTGACCAATTTCGTTTAAAAGGAGGAAAACGTAGCGAAAAGGTGCCCAACGAGTCTTTGCTGATAGGGAAGTGGAACCATTTTAGAAAGGCTCCTATTTTGGGCACTTTTCTGTTATAACTCAGCCATTTTTGAACCAATTGACACAATTATTGGGACGCGGTGAGATACGTAGAAGCTGAACCTGCGAATATGGTATATGAAAAACTTATGCGGCTAGCCGGGTTCTGCAAGAAAGTCACGGAAAAACCACTACTTTTCGAATATTAAAGGTAAATGTCACGAACTACCTTTGAAAAATGCCAATGACATTCACGGTGAATATCATTTGGCATTTTTCAAAGGTAGTCCGTGACATTTACCTTAAATATTAAAAAATAGCGTTTTTTCCGTGACTTTTTTGCAGAACTGGTCTAGCCGCACAAGGTTTTCATATACCATATTTTCTAAAATGAGCTGTAGGTGATTGAATTTGGATATCACGAAATGAAATTTTCACCACTGACTATAACTGTACTACGATACTGAATTCAATATAAGTCACTGCCTACGGCGGTTGCTATAATTTTTACTAAGTTTTTGACGTTTCTTGGCATTGCTGTTTATGATTCAGACTTGGAAGGACAATCGTCAGCTTTCGGACTTGGAAAAATTTTGCCAGATTTTCATGGGTGGTTTGATTTAATTCAACATGAGTAAAGTTTTTTTTTGGATTTCGCGTGCGTGGGAAAGTGTGCTGATGATAGGGTAAGTGCTCTAATGATGGATATAGTTCCAATTATTCGCCATAGTTGATTTTCACCCATTAACGGTGTAAATGAACAAGGAAAAAAATGTGAACAACAAACCACGTGCACAAAAGATGGTTGTACCACAGCCAAACAGGCGTATCACTTGGAACAAAGTGCGATTAAAATCATCGTCACAAAAGCAAAATCGCCCAATGCAAATTACGCTGTGTTTCGCAAACCCACTGAGTAGATGGCGATAGTAAGCAAAGTCAAAAAGGAGCAAAAACGATGCAAGCGCCATGAGCGAGAAATTTGCGCACTAGAGAATATTCGAATAGTCCGTTCGAAAGGCAAACGATGGGTAGTGGGTAGAGTGAGACGTCTGTTTGTCTGTGGTTGTACTCATTTAAACTCCACATTTTGCTCAAATTATGGTATAAATAAATCATTTTCCTTAAAATGTCGGCTTCCTTGCACCCTTTTTCGCCACAGTGTACCAGTTATGAATCCCATAAGGAATGCATGCAAATAGGGCGAAAAGGAACCTAAGTTACAAAATGCCCTAACCGGTACAGGGCTGCTATCTTTGGAACGCGCTGTAATAAATACTGAAAGTAGTTTTGGCTCCATTTCTATATTTTTCCTGTAAAGTAACATGTAATATAACATATTGATGACATGCGTTGGTCTTCTTATTTTTATAGAAATAGTTTTCCTCAGGTAGTGTCATAATTGGTACAGGTACCCTATATGACTTGATGACGACACGTTGGCACCCCTCTAGGAGGTCATTGTGGGACTCCACAGGAATACTATCAGAGATTTCTGCAAGAAATCCTTTGCCGGTTTTCTGCAAATTTATTCCAGGGCTCCTCAAGGAGTTTCTTGTAGGATTCCCAGGGAGTTCTTGATGAGATTCTTCCGGGATACCTAACGAGGAATCAAGAGTCCATGCTCCGTCTTGGATTACCCTAGATTGATTCGGGAATTTCTTCCCGTAGTTTTTCCACAAATTTATTCTAGGATTGCTCTTAGGATTTCCTTCTGTGATTGCTCAGCCCCTTCTGAGATTGTTTTTGGAGTTCCTTCAGAAGTACCATCTAGGATCCTTTCTGGGATTCCTAAAAGACTACTTCAGGAGAAACTCCTTTCAGGATTCCTTCTGGAACTTGCAGGGATTTATTCCTAAATTTCTTAAACAGTTCCTGGAATCCTCTAGGAATTCCATCCTATATTTTCTTAATAGTTTCTTTTGGGATGTCTTAAGAAGTTTTGTTTATTATTTGCAGAAAGTATCCTGGAAAATATGCCTGGGAATTCCAGCCATTTCGACCGGGATTTCCTCTAAGAATTCCTTCCAAGATTGCTACAAAAATTACTTCCAAAATTCCGCCTGGGATTCCTTCCATGAATTTAATGCGAGATTCACCCGAATTCCTTCTGGGATTTCTACAAGAATGCTTTCTGAGATCCTTCCAGGAATCCTACAAGAACTTCTTGCAGTATTCTGCCCCCACTCGCATAACAGTCCCATTTGACTTTTCATCACTTTTGAGTTAACGTTATGAATAGTCATCATTTTTGATGTACTTCCAAAAAGAACAATAAAAATTACGAATTTTTATGTCAATGTGTGAAAAAAATACCAAGTTATGAGCGTCCCATATCAAAAGTACCCGCATAACAGTCCCATCATGGATTTTTGTGTTACGTAACACAAAACTGAACAACTTTGTAGTGATTGTAATATTTTTTACAGTTATATATTCATGTGCAAAGCAATCTGTGAAAGTTTCGAGATGATCGAAATATTTTTCAAATTTTGGCGATTTTTCAAAGTTTTATATGGAAACAAGTTTTCAAACTTCAAATGCCGTTTTCTCAATTCCTACTTTTTGCAAATGGGACTGTTATGCGAGTGGGGGCAGTATTCCTCCAAGAAATTTCCGGGCTTCGCCCAGGACCCGAGATTCTTTGAAGAAGTACTTCTGGGATTGCCTCAAGAATAACGGGAATTTCTTTTGGGCTTCAGTCAAGAATTGATTCGGGAACACTTGCCGGGATTGTTACGGGAAGTTCTTCTGGAATTCTTTCAGAATGCTTCTCCCGGGATTTCTTCAGGAACTCTTTCCAGGAGTTATCTAGGAACTCTTTTTTTTGTTTCCTCCTAGAGTTCCGTTTGGTATCCCTGCAGATTCTTGAATTCTTGCAGATGTTTCCAATAGACATCTTCCAATAGTTTATTAGGGAGTATTTTGAAAAATTCTTCCTGCAGTTTCTATACATGGTATTCCTCATGAAGCTCCTGCAGGATTTCTATGACAAAATACTCCATTAAGTTCCTTCTGGTTTTCCTCTTGGTAAAATCTCAGATGAAAACTTTTGGGATTCTCAGAAGAAATGAGGAATCGCAGAAGAATATTGATTTAGCTGTATTATAGAGACTTTCAGCCCTTGGCTGCCTGAAGAAGATTCTGAAGGAATCCCTAATAGATCCCTGGAAGAATCTTATCAAGAACTCCCTAGGAATCCCACAAGAAGAAACTTTTAGAGGAGCCCTGGAATATATTTATGGAGAAACCGCGAAGAATTTCTTGGAGGAATCCTGTATGGAATGCCTGTGGACTCCCAGAAGGACCTCCAGGAGTTGTTTTTGTATAGAATTAATGATATCTTACTTTGTACCGATTCGTTGTAATGTATTTTTGAAGCTAAAAGTCGCCTGTCAAATTAAAGTAATTTAATTCGCTTACGAACGGGTTTTTATATGACTGATACGACCAATCATATCACGGTCACCTCCCACTAACGCGTCGTAACACTGTGAAAGTTGGAAGGAAGGGAAACGGTTTTTGCAACCCGTTTCTGTTCTAGCGATTGCGACGAACTCATGATAGGTAGGTAGTAATAGGGTAGGTAATCAAAAATTGAATCAAATTGCGGCTTTCCGAAGTAGCGCAAATTTTGAGTGATTTTTTTCTCCCGCATGGAAATAATTTACTACGACAAAATCTTATGTACATGAAAGTCACGGGTATAAGCTTTCTGTTAAGTGATAAAAAGTTTGTATTTGCACCGAATTTCATTGGAAAATTCGATTATTCGTCAACAATGATTTTAATGTTAATTTGAACCATCGTAATCATAATTTGAACCAATTTTAATCTTAATTTGAACTACTGGCGGCAGCAGCTCGAGCATCTCCAACAACAGCCAATTTCATGCTGAACAATAGAAAAACACGTGGATCCGCTAATTCCCATAACTATTTTTCATTAGGCAGTGGAATTTTTATTAAGAATGTTCTAAACTCTTTAGGAACTTGGAAACTAAATTTGGAATTTTTCATCCTCCAAGAGTAAACAAAACAACCACTAGCGCAGTCTGCACGCCAACACTGGAAGCTCGCCCCGTTCACTAGTTCAAATTTAGATTACAAATGGTTCAACTTAAGATAACATTCTCCGAGTAAGAATAACTTAAATTTAATAATTTTATGACAAACAATGCGGAATATTATTCGGTTGGTCGATTCTACGGTAAATAAGCTTTCATTTGACGTGCTCACATATTCCGTGTGATACAATGCATGAGCTGTACGAGTGCACCGAAAATGTGCTTTCTCTGGGGGGAAATGGGTGAAATCACAGTGATTTTTCAATTGCCTGTTTTCCATGACAAAAACGCTTTTTTCAATGCTTTTAAAGTCCATGTTATCAGGTTATATTACGGAAAGCTGTTTAACATCTTTTCCGGGACAATATTTACCAAAAAAGAACGTCGTTCTAATGAATTTCTAAATGGTTCAAATTAAGATTACAACTTGACTAGTTCAAAGTTTGATTTCTTATCTATACGTGAGTTGTATATGTAGAGAAGAGAAAGAGAAAGACTTACAAACTTTCGAAATTAACTCGACGGAGTTAAAAATTTGATAAATTTTTGCCAATTTTCTTGTAATTACAAAAATGTTACGAAACTTAGTTTAGCTCAGTAACCTTGAACTTTTAGCCTTGATACTAAGCTACAAATTTGATTGTCATTTTCGTGGTTTTCGATATGTTTCTATACATTTTTTTTTTTGTTGATGAAATGCGCAAAGTGCTGAGCACCACTGGTTTACGGGATCGGCGTCCCGTTTTAGTTCAATCCCTAGAAAAAAAAATCGATCGTAGAACATTTGATTGATTTTTATCTATTGAATCTGCTTAGAATACCTAATTTTGTAACTAGAATGTCCACTCCGTAGAGTTTTTATTTTTTATTAAAACAGTCGAGCCATATAAATAAACAAATTAACATATTTTGGAGGATTTCCGGAGTAATTCAAAAAAAAAAAACTTACAGAATATTCATTTTGAGAATTGGTAAAAACATTGCACAAAGAGTTCGTAGATAAGTTCGTTACGACAAAACATCCTTGACCTAATCCGTCTAAATTTCAAACACTTAGGTATCTTTAAAAGTTGGCTGATTTAGAAACACTTGCGTGACAATTGCAAATCATTTCAAATTTGCTTAAAAATGTTTACGACTTTTTGAATACTTTTGGTTTTGTCTTTTCCATTAATGAGAAGAGTTTCAAAATCTAAAATGTTTTGCAAACCGAGGCGAACCATTTCTTGAGTAAAAGTTAAGACGTTTGTCATTAGAAGTTTGTTTATCACATTCAATGATATATATTGTCGTGAAAATGAAGTTGTTTTCAACCGGTCTAGAGAAACTGAATATTCCAAGAAATCCTAAGACGACGAAATTTGTGGGATTCCCGAAATGTTTTTGCATTTTTTTCGCCGAAACTATCGATTTAGGTAGAGGATAAAGAACGCTATGGCAATGAAGCAAGTTAAGAAACTTACCGATACAGAATATAGCCTATTTTTTATACTAATACGAATATGATTGTAATTGTATTCAAGGCCGGATTAACAAATGTGGTGCCCGGGGCCACAGTGTTGTGGGGCTCTTTTATATAAAGGATATATTTTAAAGGAAAAAATCTGTAAAAATATAGATCATTCTTAGAAAAAAATATTAATGAAGATATTTTTGTCGTTATTGAGAGATTGAATCAGAACAATAAGCATTTAAGGCTTTGCTGGGCTTTGCTAACGTTGATATCCACTAAATTTATTCATGAAACAGATTTTATAATGAAAACAATGATAAAAGAAATTAAAATAAGATAAAAAACGCATTATATCTCCGATTTAGTAGGAATTCATACAAAAGTTCGTAGAGAAATTGCAAAAAGAATTAGGAGCTGAAATTTTTGAGAACTTCCTAGTTAAATTTGTAGCACAATCGTTTTTGCGGAATAGATTAGAAAGAAAATTTTTAGGTTTTAGGGTATTCCCGCTGCAATCTCTGGAAAAGTTGCTGGTCGATCACCATAAAGAATAAACACTTGTTCTAACGTCACTGCAAGGACGTTGTTCTGGCGACTTCTCATAAGAATTTCCCTCAAAACGCTGACATCAAAGAAGAAATTCTAATAGAAAATGCTCAATCCATTTTAGCGGGCATCTATGATATGTTCCCGATGGAATTTCTGATTTAATTTCAACGGTATAGATTTCTAAACTCTACATGGCGACCGTTGCAGTGAAACGTGTACCTGTAGCTCATGCTCATCGGAGCAATGCTACCCCGACTCGCATAACAATGCCTTCTATAAAAAAGTAGGTATTAAGAAAAAGGCATTTGAAGTTTAGAAAATCGTTTCATTTCGTTTCCAAAAATACGATAAAAGGAAAAAAAAATATACATCGAAAACAAGCATGTTAGTTAGTTTTTCGCGGATTTTTACGAAAACCAGCTGACATCACTGTCGCCGACGAGAGGGATCGATACAACACAGCAAACAAGGCAGAGAGGTGCGACTTGGGGTGAAGAGAAATGGGCAATACAAAAAAAACATGAATGCTGGTTTTCTTACCTGATAAAACTGCGAATCCATTCAGCCAGAGTAATCCTATCGCAAACACAAGGTAGAATCGAAATAATAACAGCGCCATAAAAATGTTTGACCATTTGGATTTTGGTTCTACCCGAAGATTTGGTGGTGGTGGCGGCGATGTTTGGCAGCGCGGCGCACACGACAGAGTTGGCTCATTTGGTGGGAGGAAGCGCGCCGGTGTGTTTTGGTTTGCAATTTTGAACTCTTTTTTTTTCACTCTCTTAATATTCGAAGGAATCACTTTTTTCGATGCTTTTTTCCAACCATCATCATTGTTGCTTACACTTTGCACTAACTAGCGGCGGCCGGTGGTGTGGTAGTATTACCTAATTTGAATTCCTTCCTTCTCTAATTATTATTCGCTTATTTCCTGACAAGTGCGCTTGCATGTACGAATACCATAAATAGCGATTCTTCCCCAAACACACGAAAACTTTTTTCCTGGTCGTTTCTTCTTTTACATATGAATCACTTCATCGGCGGTGTTGCTGCGAGTGGAGTGGAGCTAGAGCTCTCTGTTGCTTTGCTTTGCGTTTTCCTGCTGTATTCCCAATGGCAGTAGGCCGCCGCAGCTCAGAATTTTTACTCCATGAATATGATATTTCTTCTTCTAGACACAGCAGGCCAGACGGGGAAAGGTAAACGCAAACACCCGGTGACTATGATCTGCACAAACACTAAATACGATTTTTGCCAGACTGCTAGTTGCTTATCTCAATTTTCCCCGTGGCTATGTTTATTTATATATACGATACACAAATTAGACCACTTCTGCAGACTATTTCTATCAATTTAAATTTCAAACACTTGTACGACACACTGAAGCAAAAGCTTGTTCTGCTTCTTATTTCCAGAAAGCGCTCCACTAAATGTGTATTATCGTCATCCAACAACTATACACAACACACTACAGCCTCTCCTAGAGCAATAATGGAAGAAGCGCGCATCTATGTTATGAAATTCCTCGTTTTCCTCGCTTTATTAGTTTCTCGATCCCGAAAGGTATTCCGATTTGGACCAATACAGTGGTACATATCAAACCACCATATCTAGATTTGCACGCAAAAATCCATAGATCCAATCCTTTCCTGGCTTCCTCGCTCTGCTTTGCCTTAATTTGCACACACCTCCCAGCAGCAGGGGCCAAGGGATCCGAAAATATCGATTTTATGTTTACACACACCGCTCCTGCGATACTATACTATATTTTGGATTTCCACACCATTCACCGACATTTCTAGCATCAACTATTCAAAAAACACTTTGCGATCGAAACTTTAATGATGGTTCTGTTCTTCTGCTGTTTTTGTATCCATCATCCATTATATGCTGTTTATTCCGGGAGTACTTCTCCAGCAGTTCTTCCACTAGGCTGGATGGTAGATTGGTAGGTAGGTAGGTTGGTACCATTCATAAATGCGTAAATTACGTCTCAACACTAAGGCGACCGACCGAAAACTGAGGATCGGTTCAGTGTGGCGCTTGTGTTGGTTGATTCTGTGTCGCGTATACGCGCCGCGGAACGCGCGGCCTCTGTCTTGGTTTATTAGCAAACCTATTCGGTAGGCATGTATGGCGTTGATGCTGCTCCTCCGACACGAACAAATGCGGCGGCGCCGTACCCGGGTTTCTATGGTTCGGTGACGCCTTATTTCTAGTTAACGGCTGAGAATATAGATGGAGTGGTTATAAATTATTTATAAAATACAATAAATACATATTATACATAAACTATTCTACTTATACTACAAAAATATATAATCAATAATAAATATACAACAATATATTATACAATAACTATTGCTACAAAAATCATAATTATAACAATGAACCTGTATGCAATGATCCTATAGTTTGCAATGGAAAATAGACTAAATAATTATAAGCAACTACAAGATAAGTATTAGGTACCTCTAATATAAAAGTAATTTCCATAGAAATTTATGGTTGAAGCCAATAAAAAATATCAGGAAATGCGATTTTTGCTTGCTATCTGTATCTATCTACCTAAAACCATTTACTCTTCGCTTAAAAGTAAAAAATATGTAATAATATTTTTCTTCGATTCAAAGATGTTTCTTATCTTCTTCTCATGAAAACTGGCTATGCACAGAACAGTATGGTAGTACTCGGCTCCAGAAACCTAACGCTCAATTTATTGAATTCCTGATTCAGCGTACCATAGATATAATTAGTCATTATTCGGCCTGTTGGGATGAAGCGAGTCCATAGCGAATGAAAGCAGCCTTATTGTGGTCAGTTTCAATGCTGGAATTTCGTTTATTTTTCATTATAAATTGAAGTTTATTTTAATCCAAAATATAACTTACATTACAGTATTAAACTGCTATTCCCAGACACAAACATTCCAATACTTATACATAATACAATTTTGCCTCCTATGTTTTGTACACTTCTATATGCTAATCCATAGCAGCAAATATACTATATTAACAATATAGGTTACTTCGTGTTTTCACATACAACGACATGGAGACGCCGTTTACGATTGATTACAACACCACCTGTTGTCAGAAAAAGTCAATAATTGTATTTTGATCAATTTTAGTTTACCGTGCAAGGTGACATTTCTCGAAAAAAGATGTTAGGGGTGTCAAAGTTTTTTGTTCTCAAATAATCGATTAATAAATAATCGATTACAAATCGATACAAACAAAATAATATTTCATTAGATGACATCTACAAATATATCTGTAGAAGAATTTGAATGCTCCCTCATTTTCGAGGTTAAACGAATTCGGTGACGTTACAACCGAAATCGTTTAAACTCGAAATTTAAAATTTTCACCCTCAAAATTAACTTATATTTTGCCCTGGTGGATGCTCTTTTCCTTTGACAATGGCTTTTAGTATCATCTCTCTTAATAACCACGCTGACATACATCGGATGGGCCTTTTCATTTGACGTCTTAAATCAGCTGATTGTTCGGGCGTTTGACAGTTCTTCTATGAAGATGACACGTTCTTGTTAGCAGCTGTTGTTCAAGCTTTGTAAACAAATGCATGCACGGATCTGTCACATGAAAAGGCCTATTGGATAGCTTACAAAAAATCCGGAAGATCATCAACCAAGTGCACGTCAAATTACTTGTGGCATAGTGCAATATATTGCAGCCAAGGGTGTACAAGCTAATGGACCGATGCACGAACTTAATAATTTCAACGTTTGAGCGGCGTTCTTACAAAAAATGAGCTTCGGGATCGGACCTGAGAATGGAACCCGTCAAATTTAATTTCGAATAGGTAATTTCGTTGTTCTTCCGAAGTGAACTGTGAGTTTATTAAAATACTGATTGTTTTATTCCGGAATACTCGAAAACGTTTTGAAGTTTTAGTGTCTACAGTTGCTAATTCCGGAAGAAATTTTGGTCCTGGATAAAGTGTAAGGGTGCGGCAACATTAATCATCATGTGACCGGATCCCCCTATCGAGTGATTGTTGACGGTCCAGCCAGGAGAAGACCACAAAGAGTCCCCAACCGCTACACCATATTCGAACTGCGGCTGCGATGATGAGTCGGGTTGCAGAACGGTAATCCCCGCCGAACGACTGTCATGTGGTCCAATGGAACCTGGAGTCTGCTGTCCAGCGAGTTGTAGTGAAGAAATCTACGACGGATACCAGCACTTGGGTGACATAGTTCGTCATTAAGGTTTGATCTTTCCTTTTTATACTAGCAATAATACTTTTCTATAAGAACGCACACAATCCAAACCAAAACTGAAACAGTATTTAGAATCCTTCTAATTCCGAGTACACAAAGTTGACCTCATAACTTTCTCCATCCAGAATGGGGGAAGATCTATCTAATTTATTTTGCTTATTTTTTCATAAACTTATTGGATATTTGAAAAATGTAAAGGTTGTATGTGGGGGGATCTGTAATGCTATTTTATTTTCGTTTCAGAGAGTGAGTAATGGCGCTTAAGCCTAGGCTTTCGAGCCCGGACACAGATCAAATACCTGTGTTCCATCCCCGGAGTAGGCATACCAATGGAGTGCGTATTAACCTTCTTAGCTTCACCACTCCCAACGATCTTGTACCTAATCCTCATTCCCCTGATAACGAAACGGTTGGTACGGTTGTCCCCGTTTCATCAATCCTCCAATTCGAAAACTTGTGTCAACCATGTTATTCATACGTGCATAATCTGATTGCCACAATTTTTTGAGTTATCTTTGAAACCATTAGTCTGCACAGTGGGCCTGGCCGTTTTAATATTTGTATCACATCATACCTGATATGCTGCAAATATTAATGATGACAAGAAAATACCAAAAGTAATTTCGGTATTTCCAGGATGCTTTTCAATACTGGCTGTGCAAGCACTAGATTAGATTAGATTAGATTAGATACTGATTGTTTTATTCCGGACTAATCGGTTTGCTTTGTTGTTGCATGTGTGAACATTGTGCTGTCAAAGATTGCACATTTACACGGTCGTCGCGAAATCCTTGCAAAGCTCAATATTTTAAATATAAAGTAAGGTCTTTTTTTACGAGGTTTTAACTCTATACAAAAAAAAATCATCGTCTTATTTTTGCATGATTCGTCGAGAAATGGTGAGACTTTTTTTACGCGGTTTTTCGAATTTTGAACTGAGTTTTTTTTACGCGGTACGTATCCCTCGCGTAAAAAAAAACCTGACTGTACAGTCATGGGCTTCTGGGTGAACTTCAGGTAGTAAAAATATTCTAGCAAATTCGTCTGCTGCAGAGTGATAATCCCCCAGCAATTTAATCAGGCATTTCTTCTGATTTTCCAACGGAAGTTCCTTCTCAGGTTCCTCCAGGGGGAATTACATTTCCTTTGCTAACCGGAAAAATCCGCATTTATCCGTTGCTAACCGTTGTTAACCGCGTCTAACTGCGCCTGCGGCTTAGTTAGCAGCGGTTTGGAACGGATAAATGCGGATTTTCCGATTAGAAAAGGATATGTCATTCCCCTTGATTTCCTCCTAGAGTTTTTTTTTTCAGAGATTCATTCAGGAGCTCTTTTTGAAATTCATCCAGGAGAGCCTTCAGAGATTGATTTAAAGTTTTTTTTTTTAATTTCCCCAGAGGTTCCTTCGAGGGACCTCCAGGAGTTCCTACTGGAATTACTTCAGCAATTTCTTCTGATGTTCCTTCAAGAATTAATTCTAGGAATCCTCAAGAATTCTCTTCTAGGATTCGTCAAGAAGTTTCTTATAGGATTTCTTATAGGATGAGTTTCTTGGAGTCTTTCTTGGATTCCTGCAGAAGCTTCTTCAACGATTCCCTCAGGAGTTTTTTTTACGAATACCTCCCGGAGTTACTTCTGGAATTCCTCCAAATTTTTCCAAGAACAGATTTATCCAAGAGTTCCTTTAAAAAAATCCTCTTTCTGGGAATTTCAACCGGTATTTATACCAGTATTACTCCAAAAGTTCCTTCTGGAATTCACTCCGTCCTTTAAGGATTTCCACAAGGTCTACTGGGATTTTTCAAGGAGTTTCTTTTGAAATTCCGGAGAAATTCCTAAATGACTCTGTAAATCTCCAACGCGATTTTTTTAATATTTTTCGAGAGATCTTTCCAGGATTCCTTCAGAAGTTTCCTCTTTGAAGTATCAAAAATCTCCCAGGAATTATATTTGTGATTCCTTCCGAGATTTCTATTAATTTGGAATGTCTTCAGAAGTACTTTTTGCGGGATTCCCAAAAGGAATAAGTGAATACTAGATTTAAAGTGATGAGTTGTTTTTTTTGTATGGTGAGATGCTAAACTCTCCGTTTCTGCATTGAAACGGTGCAAACTCATGGGTAGTATAATTCCTAGCCTAGTTTGATGCTTCTTGAGCAAAACTTTGGGGAACTATGTTGATGAAGTTGCAATAAATGAGAATACAGCAACACAGTTACCCAAAGTTTTGCTCAAACAGCATCAAATCAGACAAGCAGTCATAAAACCCTTGCTTTTTTGTTATCATTGTTGAAGTTAACATTTTATTGCAGTAACGGAGAATTTACTTTGTCATTATACAAAAATTCAGCTTATTACTACAAATCTAGTACTTCACTGATTGCGTTTTGTTCATGGAGATTAGGCCTGTCCAGCTTTTCAAAAATGTTCTCTGATTCTCAAGTCCACCCCCATATTTTGATTGGCATCCTAAAAGAAGCAACTGGTCAAAATTTCAGCCAAATCCATTAAAATTAAGAGGCGCATCAAATCAATTTTGTGTTTTTCGACTATTTTTGAACTTCAAAAAATCATAACTACACCAAAACATGTCAAAACTTAATTCTTTCGGCAGAAATTGAAAGCTATGCTTGTTTGCTACAACTTCTCCGAACAACGTGTGCCAATAAAATTGAAGGAAACATGTGTAATTATCACATTTGTAATCAGAAAAACCTTAAAAAGTTGATTTTTTGATAGATTTTGTTCTGGAATACCCTAATATACGTAATAAGTTGGATTTTTCAAAACGGCATCATATTTTCCAATGTTTTTTGATTATTTGCTTCTTTGGCACCAATGCTGTAGGAGTTGAGCAAAAATTACTAAAATTCGTGAAAGCCAAATGTGGCCTAAAAACTAGCTTTTCGGGTGCAATCACGCTTTGGCGCGCAAAAAGTGGCATCGCGTCAGCACTGATATGATAGCCAACACCTGTCATCGCGCTTGTTTGTTATCACCCGTGGTAGGGGGTAGCCAAGGCAAACTACTAGGAAGCAAAGCTACTACGTTCAGTACAATTTCGCGCCACAACGTGATTGCCTCCAAAAAGCTAGTTTTTAGGCCACATTTGACTTTCACGAATTTTAGTAATTTTTGCTCAACTCCTACAGCATTGGTGTCAAAGAAGCAAATTACCAAAAAACATTGGAGAATATGATGCCGTTTTGAAAAATCCAACTTATTAAGTATATTAGGGTGTTCCTGAACGAAATCTGTCAAAAAATCGACTTTTTAAGGTTTTTCTGATTACAAATGTGATAATTACACATGTTTCCTTCAATTTTATTGGCACACGTTGTTCGGAGAAGTTGTAGCAAACAAGTATAGCTTTCAATTTCTGCCGAAAGAATTAAGTTTTGACATGTTTTAGTGTAGTTATGATTTTTTGAAGTTCAAAAATAGTCGAAAAACACAAAATTGATTTGATGCGCCTCTTAATTTTAATGGATTTGGCTGAAATTTTGACCAGTTGCTTCTTTTAGGATGCCAATCAAAATATGGGGGTGGACTTGAGAATCAGAGAACATTTTTGAAAAGCTGGACAGGCCTAATGGAGATATGTAATCCCAGAAGGAACTTTTGAAAAATAAAAAACAGAACGGACATCTGGAGGAATTTTTACAAAACTGCTGGAGAAATTTGATGAAAAATGTTGGAGGATGGAGGAGGAACGCTGGAACGCTTTCCCTAAGCAATCCCGAAAGGAGTTCCTAAAATAATTCCAGATTTACTTCTAGGAAGAATCCCCCAAGAGCTTCAGAAAGAATCTTGAAGAAAAAAATCCAGGGTGTAATTCTTAAAGAGATCCCACAAGGAAATTCTTGTGTAATTTCCGGAGCAAATACCGTTCATAACTCGCTAACGGAAAGTTCGATTTGGGTCGTCTGTGTTTAGTCTGTTATGAAAGATTATCAGTTCACATTTACTTCGCATGTCGCGCGAGTCGCGACTTCGATTTGGTGCTGCGACGATAATTTACGCCAAAAATTGTTCAAGAAGAGAGCATTAAATTTGTTCTGATTTGAATAGTTGAAAAAAAAAATCGATTATCTCAGAAGAAATGGGCATCCCCACCATGCAATGACAGTTCGACAGAATAAACGTCATTCGAATAGCGCATGCATTTAGTGTGTAGTAGTACCTCTTCTGACGCTTGGTGGCGCCACATTCACTAAAAAGGTGTCGCCAAAAAATCGTAAGAGTGACCTATATTGTTAATATAGTATATTTGATAGCAGTGCTGTCAGTTTAACCACTCGATGCTTCCTCATTTGTTCCTCCAATGGTATGGCAAAGGCTGGGAATGCGATTTTTGTAAGATCCTTTACCCTCTTGCCATGCAACTCAAATCCCGGAATACGAGCAACCTTACGGAAGATCGTGTAACCAGCCTTTGTGGGCTTTGGCAAACCTACTGGGTGCGAACGTTGAGAGGCAATAATACCTGGTAGTGTAAAGGCCGATATACAGAGGCGCTTCTTGATCAGTGGCCGATCGACGAAATAATGTGCAGGTTAAGGAAAAAGGCCGATTCTTCAACTACAGCATAATCAACAAGCGCAGCCATCAGCCCGGAGGCGCTGATGATGAGAAGGATGCATTCTACGCGCAGCTCGAATGTGAGTACGATAGCTGTCCAGGATACATGCCAAGATTATAGGAGACTTAAACGCTCAGGTTAGCCAGGAGCCGCAATTCAGACCGACAATAGGAAAGTTCAGTTCCCACCAGCTGATGAACCAGAACGGCCTACGACTGATTGATTTCGCCGCCTCTAAGAACATGCACATTAATGTGGGTCATCGGAACCGTTTTCACAGATCAAAGCTTTTTTGGTTCCGTTTTGGGTCCTGAGTATCTGTGCAAAATTTGAGCACGATCGGTTGCGTCTACACTTTGCGCATTGCCATTGAATTTTGTATGGGATTTTGTATGGGAAAACATACTTTTTTACTATAATAACCGATACTATGATAGCCTATGATGTTCTGAAAAACTTTGTTGAAGACCGCAAAGCGATCCGATGCTTGTGAAAATAGTTATAAACAACGAACCGCATGTATGTCTCTATGTTTTAACATATAAAGGAATAACAATAGCAACAAAATCATGCTGTTTCGGCAAGCAATGTCAATGCTATAACTTTTTTTCATAAGCATCAGATCACTTCGTGGTCTTCGACAAACTTTTTCAGGACACCCTAGGCTATGTTTTCACTTTAACGGTTACACGGTTTTAGAAAAAAATCGGGCTTGTCATGAGAGAAATACAAAAAAGTGTGTTTTTCCATGTAAAATCCCATACAAACTTCAAACACGATGCGCAAAACGTAGACAAAAACGATCGTACCCAAATTTTGCACACTTATTTGGTCCTGAAATGGGATCAAAAAAGCTTTGATCTGATGGGATACCATTGAATTTTTCATTTTTCCATATAAACGATGACCCACTCTAATGCACATGCGTAGCACCTACTTCCAGCACAGTCTCCCTTACGTTACACCTGGAGATCAGCACAGCAGAAAAACTCCAACATAATCGACAGCATACAAGTGAATGGCCGATCGACGAAAGAATGTGCAGGCTGAGGATCAAGGGCCGATTCTTTAACTTCAGCATAATAAACGTGCACAGCTCACACTCCGGAAGCACTGATGATGACAAGGACGCATTTTACGCGCAGCTTGAACGCGAGTACGACCGCTGCCCAAGCCGCGACGTCAAGAACATCATAGGAGATTTAAACGCTCAGGTAGGCCAGGAGGAGGAATCCAGACCGACGATTGGAAAGTTCAACAGACGAATGAAAACGGCCTACGACTCATTGATTTCGGCGCCTCAAAAAATATGGCCATATGCAGCACCTTTTTTCAACACATCCTCCCTTATCGTTGCACCTTGAAATCACCACAGCAGACGGAATCTCAAATCAACCACGTTCTGATTGACGGACGGCACTTCGCCGACATTATCGACGTCAGAACCTATCGTGGCGCCAACATCGACACCGACCACTGCCTAATGATGGTCAAACTGCGCCCAACACTCTCCGTCATCAACAATGTACGGTACCGGCGACCGCCACGGTACAACCTAGAGCGACTGAAGCAACCGGATGTCGCCTCAGCATACTCGCAGAATCTCGAAGCCGCGTTGCCAGACGAGGGCGAGCTCGATGAGGCCCCTCTAGAGGACTGCTGGAGTACAGTGAAAGCAGCCATCAACGACGCAGCCGAGAGCACCATCGGGTACGTGGAACGGAATCGACGGAACGAATGGTTCGACGAAGAGTGCAGAACGGTTTTGGAGGAGAAGAACGCAGCGAGGGCGGTAATGCTGCAGCAAGGGACTCGACAGAACGTGGAACGTTACAAACAGAAGCGGAAACAGCAGACCCGCCTCTTTCGGGAGAAAAAGCGCCGCCTGGAAGAAGCGGAGTGTGAAGAAATGGAACTGCTGTGCCGTTCCCAAGAAACAAGGAAGTTCTATCAGAAGCTCAACGCATCCCGCAACGACTTCGTGCCGCGAGCCGAAATATGCAGGGATAAAGACGGAGACCTCTTGACGGACGGACGTGAGGTGATCGAAAGGTGGAAGCCGAATTTCGTTCAGCACCTGAACGGCGTGGAGAACGTAGGCACGGGAGCCCACGGCAACGGAAGAAACGACGACGCCAGTGCAGCAGAGGACGGAAATGAACCAACTCCCACGCTGAGGGAAGTTAAGGATGCCATTCACCAGCTCAAAACCAACAAAGCAGCTGGTAAGGATGGTATCGCAGCTGAACTCATCAAGGTGGGCCCAGAAAAGTTGGCCACCTGTCTGTATCGGCTGATAGTCAGGATCTGGGAAACCGAACAGCTACCGAAGGAGTGGAAGGAAGGGGTAATCTGCCCCATTCACAAGAAAGGCGACCATTTGGAATGTGAGAACTTTAGGGCGATCACTATTTTGAATGCTGCCTACAAAGTGCTATCCCAGATCATATCCCGTCATCTGTCACCTAAAACGAATGAGTTCGTGGGAAGTTATCAGGCTGGCTTCATCGACGGTCGACAACGGGCCAGATCTTTACCGTACGGCAAATCCTCCAGAAATGCCGTGAGTACCAGGTCCCAACGCATCACCTGTTCATCGACTTCAAAGCGGCATACGACAGTATCGACCGCGCAGAGCTATGGAGAATCATGGACGAAAACTATGTGGGCTTCGTGGCCGAGCGGTTAGCGGCGTCAGTCGTTTAGGTGTCTCGTAAGCCTCGGAGTGTGGGTTCGATTCCCGCTCCAGTCGGGGAAAACTTTTCGTCAAACGGAAAATTCTCCACTGGGCCACTGGGTGTTATATGTGTTGTCCGTTGTCTTACGTTGGTTATGTTCAGTCTGTGCGGCCACTGGCCGAAGATGGTGTGATTGTCTTTTTCTGCCAAAACGGCTTTCCTGGGAAGCTGACTATACTGATTAAAACAACGATGGACGGTGTGCAAAACTGCGTAAGGGTTTCGGGTGAACTATCCGGTTCATTCGAATCTCGCCGGGGACTGCGACAAGGTGACGGACTCTCTGCCTACTCTTCAACATCGCTATGGAAGGTGTGATGCGACGAGCCGGGCTCAACAGCCGGGGAACGATTTTCACAAAATCCGGTCAATTTGTGTGCTTTGCGGACGACATGGACATTATCGCTAGAACATTTGGAACGGTGGCAGAGCTGTACATCCGCCTGAAACGCGAAGCAGCAAAGGTCGGACTGGTGGTGAATGCCTCAAAAACAAAGTACATGCTGGTAGGCGGAACCGAGCACGACCGGATCCGTCTGGGTAGTAATGTTATGATAAACGGGGATACTTTCGAGGTGGTGGAGGAATTCGTCTACCTCGCATCCTTACTGACGGCTGACAACAACGTGAGCCGTGAAATTCGGAGGCGCATCATCAGCGGAAGTCGGGCCTACTACGGGCTCCAGAAGAAACTGCGGTCGAAAAAGATTCACCCACGCACCAAATGCACCATGTACAAAACGCTAATAATACCGGTGATACTCTACGGGCACGAGGCATGGACCATGCTCGAGGAGGACCTGCAAGCACTCGGAGTTTTCGAGCGACGCGTGCTAAGGACGATTTTCGGCGGTGTGCAGGAGAACGGTGTTTGGCGGAGGAGGATGAACCACGAGCTCGCTGCACTTTACAGCGAACCCAGCATCCAGAAGGTGGCCAAAGCCGTAAGGATACGGTGGTCAGGGAATGTTGCATGAATGCCAGACAACAACCCTGCAAAGCTGGTGTTTGCAACTGATCCGGTTGGCACAAGAAGGCGTGGAACGCAGAGAGCACGATGGGCGGACCAGGTGGAGCGTGACTTGGGCGCGACTGAGGATGGAGAGCGGCAGCCACAAACCGATGTGGCGTACTATTGTTGATTATGTCTTTTCCTTATGATGTTGAACAAATAAATGTATGTATGTATGTAGTTTAAATTGAAAACATATATTTTTGAACCTGAAAAATGAATTCAAACACCAACATCGATATTTATGAAAACCCGTTTTTATAATAGTTTAAAACAAGCTTCATGTTGTGTTTGTGTTGTGATGATCTATGATGGGACAAAGGTTGCGATTAACATTTCTTCCCTCTTCCAACCTGACTGCAAGGACGTGGCCGGCACCGTTATTGTACCGTTAAAGAGAGCCTCTGAAGCGTGTACAGTGAGAATGTTGACCACTCCCAGTCAATTATTCAGTTGATTCATTGTGCAACTGTCATTGGTTCGGGTCAATCACGGAGTAGCAACCATAGATATGTGCAGTCAGTCTAAGCTCAGCTCAGCTCAGCAAAAGCGAACGGTCTTGGTGTAACCCTTACCGGGGAAAAGCTCTTTTTCAAGCTTAGCTAGAAAGCATCAGGAATTTGAACAATGGTCAAGCTGCGCCCAAAGCTCTCAGTTATCAACAATGTATGGTATGTGCCGGCAATGGGGCACCTTCGGTGTAGTACAGGTCGGACTCGATTATCCGGAGTCGGGTTCTGGTGCTTCCCAAAATAATATCTCGCAAACGGAATGCTGTGAGAAGCTGAAATTTTGACTGATCACTAATCAAAGTCGGCTTGACAAAATGTCAAAATTTCAACTTTATAGAGAGCGATTCCAAGCAACAGCATCAAAATTAAGGAAAATTTTTAATTCATGATTTTCTATTGAACTGAAACTTTGCACAGTTTTTCAGTTCCATCTAAATCGCCATTTTTCGATATCAAATTTTTATTTAGAACCACGACTAACTTTTCAAAAAAGTGTATGTGAAAATGGTTCAAAAATATTCAAAAATATGCACAGCAAAAACGAATTGTTCGATTGTTATGAATTTTTCAGCAAAGTTAGATAGCTAAATGGTGATTTCTAAGAAAATATACACTGTGAAAAAAAATCTATTTTATCATTGAAAAACATCATTTTTGTCACAAAAACTCAAATATCTCAAAACCCTATCTTTTTACCAACTTGAATTTTTTAGGGAAAACGGTCCATTGTATTAGCAATCTACCATAAAAATTTGGTGATGGTAAACTAATAAACAAAAAAGTTATAACATTTCAAAAATTTCACAATTTTTACATTTAGTAAAAAAAATTTTTCTGTGTAAATTATTTCGGCCGGGAATCGCGATTTGATGCTGATTTTATTGTTCAGCAAAGTTAGATAACTAAATGGCGATTCCTAAGAAAATATACACTGTGAAAAAAATCTTTTTTAACATTAAAAAATATCATTTTTGTCACAAAAACTCAAATATCTCAAAACCCTATCTTTTTACCAACGTAATTTTTTAGAGAAAACGGTCCATTGTATTAGCAATCTACCATGAAAATAAACAAAAAAGTTATGACAATTCAAACATTTCACAATTTTCACATTTAGTAATAATTTTTTTTAGTGTAAATTATTTCGGCCGGAAATTGAAGTTTGATGCTGATTTTATTGTTAATGGCCTTGCGTGAGTAAAACAAGTTGTTTTTATTATATATTATATATACATATAATATAATATACTATGTACCGTAATGTTCCGATTTTATCACGCCCTCCGCGCATTAGTCGTTTATTCATTAATTTGCTGTTACATTTGAGGACAAGTGTTTTCCCTCTTCTTCAAGATGAATGTTGAAAGCGTGTTTTGCAACGTTAAAAATATTGAAATGGGTATAGATGTTGAAGAATATTACAGGGCATTTTTGAAAAGGGGCGTAATTAAATTGTTTAAACAGATGTCGCTGATGACAATTTCTCAGTTGTTGTCGTTTTCGAACTTCCTGCGCCCTGCTTTACCGATGATATACAGATGGCTCGTTTGTCAAATTCTAGACGGCAGGACGTGCAAATGCGTAATTTTGTACACAATGTGGACATTTGGGCATAACCAGTCTCTTTCAGTTTATCTATGGTGCTTTCGGTGAGATTTCGTAACTCTTTTGAACATTTTTTTTCATCAAACGGTCTACAAGAGAGCGTTGAGTTGAAGACCTTTGAGAAAGCGACTGTTCATCTTGTTCGTTAGATTATAATAAACAAAATCACTTATTAATTTTAACTTACTTGTTTGGTGTTGGTGGCTGAAGAAAAAAAATACTATACAATTTTTAATATTCATAGCGGTAGTATTTTTTTGTTTTTTTCGTGAGCATTGTCAGGTATGTATACAGACAAACAAACGTAACACTGGCGAAATTTTCATTGACCACGCCTTCAACGATCATTTTGAATCTTGGTTGTGGCTTTCATAACAAGAAAAGCGCCCATCGTTTTTCTTTGCGTTTGACGTTTCACACTAGCGCCTTCTGATGACGATATTGCACAACGCAGTGTTTCGTGAAACATTTCCAGCAGGTGGTGATAGTGTGAACTGGGCGATGAATTTTCACTAAAATTGTTCTAGGCGTTTCGTCTGTTTGTCTGTGGTATGTACCTCTTATGCATTTGTTGTTGTTGAAGTTACTCGCATTCTTCCGATCATAAAGTCTGTTCTCTAAGAGGGATTTTTTTTGCGGATAAACTAGACGTATACGCGTATAAAAAAAACTTTTATTATACAGCTTTTGTCTTAAAAATAAATTCAATTCCATTTTTCTTATAATCAACAGCTTTTCAACACTATCAAGGGATTTTTTCACCAGTCACGTACAATAAAAAGTATGACAATCTCAATATTTTTGATCACAACACTGGATCGCGTCTAAGTTTCAAATAGATACTATAGTAATTACGAATAATCAAACTAAAGTATCATGAAAACAACTTGTTTAATTCAGGCGGTAGCCTTTACAATAAAATCAGCATCAAAATATAATTCTCGAAATAATTTACACAGAAAAAAATTTTTTTTTGTTACTAAATGTAAAAGTTGTGAAATGTTTGAAATGTCATAACTTTTTTGTTTATCAGTTTACCATCACCAAAATTTTATGGTAGATAGCTGATATAATGGGCCATTTCCCCTAAAAAATTGAAGTTGGTAAAAAGATAGGGTTTTGAGATATTTGAGTTTTTGTGACAAATATCATATTTTTTCAAAGTAGAAAAAGAAATTTTTTACAGTGTATATTTTCTAAGGAATCATCATTTAGTTATCTAACTTTGCTGAAAAATTTATAACAATCGAACAATCCGTTTTTGCTGTACAGCTTTTAGAATATTTTAGAACTATTTTCGCATACACCCTTTTGAAAAGTTAGTCGTGAGTGAATATGAAGGTTTAATATCAAAAAATGGCGATTTATATGAAATTGAAAAACTGTGCAAAGTTTCAGATATTTTTGAAATGGTCGCTCAGGATCGACTGACATGACTCCGTGGAATTCCTCTAGAACGTTCCGTTCCCCAGATATAGGGCACTGCACTGTTTTGATTTTGTATGGGATTTTGACGTTTCGTGGCCTTGTTGTTTACAAAATTTCTGTAAGAGTGAAAAAGAAGGAGATAATTTCATGCACTGCCCTATATGATTGAGAAGCATGGGAACTCGACTCCGGATAATCGAGTCCGACCTGTACTAGATTTGTAGTAATGAGCTGAATTTTAGTATGGTGAGAAGGTCAACTCTCCGTTTCTGCAATGAAATGGTGCAAAAAGCGTGGGTATTATGATTCCTTGCCTAATTTGATGCTTTTTGAGCAAAACTATGGGCAACAGTGTTGTTGTTTTCTTTTTTCTCGTTCCAGTTTCGTCAACATCAATCAGGCAGACCGAGCGGGGGTGACCACCGACGTCGGCGCACCGTCGATCTTGAGACGATCTCGGTGGCCTTCGGCGGGACGCGGTAGCCAGCTTTCCGGCGCGGGAGCGAAGGGCTCGAAGGCAGCAACGATCGCATCGGTAATCGGAGGAGCGGATTGGTGAGCGAGTTGGCGCCAATCATGAATCGGACCGTAGGGTCGGCCGGGAACAAGCATCCGGCAGGCGAGGAGGCCCGAGTGAGCGGTCGAGGTTTGTGATCGGTGGCGATGCGTGAGTACAAATATGAGACAAATGTTAGTTTCTAAGTAAGAATAAACAGCTAGGACGTAGAGAGAGGATTAGGCGTTTAGGTGGCACAATGCTAGGAGCCAAATAAAGATGTCTAAATGAATAAGCTTTGAGTTGGTGCTTTGATTGCCGTGTTTGTGCCCGAATTACCCTGCTATACGGTAGTCTTGCTCTACTGGTCGGGAAGTTTGCAACACTGGCAATGGGGCACGTTCGGTGTAGTACTAGATTTGTAGTAATGAGCTGAATTTTAGTATGGTGAGAAGGTCAATTCTCCGTTTTTGCAATGCGATGGTGCAAAAAGCGTGGGTATTATGATTTCTTGCCTAATTTGATGATGTTTGAGCAAAACTTTGGATAAACATGTTGTTTATGTTGCAAGGAATGGAGAAAACAACAACACTGTTGCCCATAGTTTTGCTCAAAAAGCATCAAATTAGGCAAGGAATCATAATACCCTCGCTTTTTGCACCATTTTATTGCAGAAACGGAGAATTGACCTTCTCACCATACTAAAATTCAGCTCATTACTACAATTCTAGTACTTCACCGATCTGTCCTATAGGGCGCAATCAGTGAAGTACTAGATTGAAAGTAGTGAGCTGGATTTTTGTATGGTGAGATGATCAGTTCTCCATTTCTGCAATGAAACGGTGCAAACAGCGTGGGTTATATGGTTTCTTACCTAATGGGGCACGTTTGGTGTAGTACTAGATTTGTAGTAATGAGCTGAATTTTAGTATGGTGAGAAGGTCAATGCTCCTTTTCTGCTATGAAATGGTGCAAAAAGCGTGGGTATTATGATTCCTTGCCTAATTTGATGCTGTTTGAGCAAAACTTTGGATAACTATGTTGTTTATGTCGCAAGAAATGGAGAAAAAAACAACACTGTTGCCCAAAGTTTTACTCAAACAGCATCAAATTAGGTAAGGAATCATAATACCCACGCTTTTTGCACCATTTCTTTGCAGAAACGGAGAATTGACCTTCTCACCATACAAAAATTCAGCTCATTACTACAAATCTAGTACTTCACCGATCTGTCCTATTTGATGCTGATTGAGCAAAAGTTTGGGTAACTGTGTTGTTGTATTATTTATTTCTTGCAACTTCAACAACACAGTTACCCAAACTTTTGCTCAAACAGGATCAAATTAGGCCAGAAATCATATAACCCACGCTGTTTGCACCATTTCATTGCAGAAATGGAGAACTGATCATCTCACCATACAAAAATCCAGCTCACTTCTTTCAATCTAGTACTTCACTGATTGCTTCCTATTCCAACGCTGAAGGAAGAAAGCTAAAGATGCCATTCGCCAGCTCAAGACTAGCAATGCAGCCGGTAAGAATGGTATTGAAGCTGACTTTGTCAAGATGGGTCCTGAAAAGTTGGCCTCCTGTGTGCACAGGTTGAGCTGACACACTGAAAAGCCACCGGATGAATGGAAGGGTAATCTGCCGGTACCCTTATTTACAAGAAAGGTGACTGCTCGGAATGTGAGAACTGAGAAGCGATAATAACGTCGAGTAAACGCCGTGATGCATGTAGCATTCATCACGGTGTTATATTTGACGCTTATTTCCCTATTCCCCCGAACTTTTGGATACCGGCAACTAGATTCTACATTGATGTGTTTTTCATGGCCAAAATGGAATCATTCCTTAGAGCGGTGATTCCCAAAGTGGGCGAAATCGCCCCCCAGGGGGCGAAAATCAGATCGAAGGGGGCGAAAATGTGAAAAACCAAAATTGGGGGGCGAAAATACTAAAAAAGGGGGCGATTTTTTGAATAATTGAAAAAAATCAAAAGTATTGAAATACTAGTCAAGAATGTCAACTAAATTATTAAAAATCCCTAACATTTCAAATTTTGTTGTTTTTAGGGTTATTGAAAAATGTCTGTTTTGAGATCGACTATATTTTACAGATTTTTTTATATTTATGAGGACTTTTCGTCAAAATTCCAAGAACAAAAAAACACAAATTAGACTGCTATAAAAATTTCCTAAATAAGGAATTATGGAGATCTAATATTATACATGTTAAGAAACTATGAAGAAAATTTTATAAGAGATAATGAGGAAAATCGTTTTTTACTTGATGAGAAAGTTTTTTTTCATGGAATTTTCAATCAAAATCATGATGTTTCAGACGAATTTCAGAACACGTTTTGGATGGGAGCTATCACACATTGTTTGAGAATTTCAAACTTATTACTAGTAGCTTTTTTGATTTTTTCCACGAATTCAGCGTTGATTTCCCTCAAACCCGAGTAATGACTGTTGCATATTTACTTATTTGACAATAGAAGTTCCTTCAATTTATACTGGCATTTCAATATTTGCATTTACTTTGAAAAGCTGACTACACTTGAAAATACACAGATATATTCCTGATTTGTTACTTCTGTATAAAAAATATTTTTGAAATTGTATTTCAATATCCCATCAGTAGGAGAACCTTGTTCAAAAACACTAGTACAATATCTGGTGTAAGATAACGAGTTTTCGTAAATGTTTACAGTCCGTTCTGTTTGCTTGTTTTTGTTCAAGAATATGTATAGCACAAACATGATTTCAAAATGTATTGTTATGCATGCAATAATGCGTTTTTTTTAATGATGATGATGATGATGATGATGATGATGATGATTGTGTACCCACCATCAGCGCAAGGATTACCTATGGCTGCAGAGTCATACCTGAACGGAATGATCTACCTGATGGTTTGTTGTAGCAGGGTAAGCTAAATTCACTGGAGACCTTCGGAAAACAACATGATAATTGTTATCTCGTGACAAAGTCTGGCCACCCCACGAACATTTGCCCGGAAACCAGTTCATTTAACTTCCTTTGGCTACCCCTCCGAAATCCCCATATATGTCATGTTCAAATATAAAAAGTAAGTATAAGGAACGAACTCACCGGGTAATCCTGACCAGCTGGTTTTCTATGTTTGGCTTTGGTCTCAGCATGCAAACAGTCCAACCATATTAAATGTGCACTCGTTGACACCACTCGCTGATTCTCAAAAAAAAAAAAAATGCATAAGCGAGAATACCCGACGCACTGAAAAACAATAGTCCTGTTCAATGACGGAGGTTGAACTTGCTCGAACTAGCTCGGAGTTGCTCCATCCTGCTCTTACCCATTCGTTAACAAATGGGTAAGAGCAGGATGGAGCAACTCCGAGCTAGTTCGAGCAAGTTCAACCTCCGTCATTGAACAGGACTAATCTCTTGGATACTAGCATTTCCGAACTCGAAATAACGACGAACACGAGCACCACGATGCGGGCAATGTGGTCTCTGCCACCGAGCCATCGTCGATCGTTTACACAAAGTGCGAACAAAAAACACAAAGAAAAATACGAAAACGCGGGAACGACGAAATGCGATAAGTTTCAGCCTCCGCGCCCTGCTTGTCACTACAATAATGCGTTTTTTTTAATAAGAGATACTAATTTAGATACATTATGTATCAGTTTCGCCACAGTAGTGTCAAATAGTGGGTTTTTGAGGGCTTCAGCTCAACAAACTTTCAGCCTTTTTTCATAAAAAAAATAAATATCATTTAGGGGGGCGAAAAAGTTTTTCTCAAGCTCCAAGGGGGCGATACCTCCTAAAAGTTTGGGAAACACTGCCTTAGAGGATGCGTGTTGTGGTGTTACCTCAATCTCTCATGGTTGAAGGATTTCTTTTCAGTTCTCATCACGGAAACATGGGCATTACCATAGCAAATCATATGATATTACATTACCGTAGAAAGTAACAGGAGGGTTGTGAAAGTAGCTAATACGAATTCCTAAATGCTACCCAACTTACGCACAAGTGATATAAGACTGCCAAAGACGGTACCTTTTATGTCGTTCATGTGGAACTCCTTCAATCCGAAGACGATGACGAACGGCGGCGACTTTTCTTCTTCTTGTCGCGCTTCTTCTTGCGCGATCGATCGCCACTGGATGAAGATGATGAACTCGAAGAGGTGCTCCTGCGCCGTTGCTTTTTCTTGCTCGTGCTGGTTGAACTTTTGGCTTTCACTGTTGAAACCACCGTTTCCAGAATTTTCTGCGCCGCCACTAGTTTCATGCTGTCGTGCGCTTGTAGTTGTTGAATCGTTTCTTTCTTTAGTTTTTCAAGTTGAGCGATTTCCAAAGCCGCCTCGAGTTTTTCCTTTTCCTCCTTTTGCTTTTGCTTCTCACGTGCTTTCCTCTGTTCTTCGATCGTCTTTTCCATGTGGTTCTTGAGTAGAAGGAGTGTTTCAGCGCGCTTCAGCATCTTCTCCTTCTGTAGACGCGCCTTTTCCTCTTCGGTTGGCTCCTGTTTAACCTGCTGTGCTTTGAGTTCCGGAGTTTTCTCTCGTTGCGGTTCCGGAGATGACTTGCGGTCGGATTTTTTGGAACGGGATCGAGAGCGGGAATCACTACTGTGGCGTCTGTCTCTGCGGCGAGAATCCGAGCGGCTTCTGCTCCGTCGATCGTAGCTTCGCGATCGCGATCGATCCCTTCGGTAACGATCTCGTCTGCGATCGTAGCTGCGGGAACGACGGTTGCGATCAAAACGCCCTCCTCTTCCACGTGGCGAAAAGAATCCGCGCCTTTGATTCCAACGACCAACAAACGGTCGGCCACCTCCGCCTCCTCTACGATATGGCACTGGAGAACGATCTCGGTACGACCGACGTTTTTCCCTTGATCGACTTCTGGAACGATCCCTTGAACGACTTCTTGAGCTGTCTCGCTTACGATCATCTCGCTTTCTCTCACGGAAGCGTTCTTTGTCGTCCTTTTTGTGCTCAATTTCACTTTTCTTGCTTTCAACCATTTCATCAGTTTCTTCGATAGTGTCTTTTGGATTGTTCTCTTCGCCGACATTGGCCTTTTTGGTATCCAACCCGAATGCTCTAGCGATTGTTTCATTGCGAGGATTTTTCGCCGCTTCATCGTCGGAATATGCACCCTGATGTTCGTAGTCCAGTGCATTCATATCGATAGGCTTCTCGGGTTCGTCTTTTTTCTCGTCCTCGCTTCCATCTTCATTGCCCGGCAGCCCTTGATCCTTCTCTTGGTTCAACTCGAAGAACGATTTCTTCGAGGCATCCTTGGCCATGTCTTCGTGGCGCTTCTTGCGCTCCGATTCACGCCGTTTGATTTCACCTTCCCGCTGGCGCTTCTCGTCTTCGATCTTCTCCAAATCCGTCATTTTGATCGTCCGTTTCTGAGCAATCTTCCAGTGGATGGGAGTAAAACTGCGCGATCTTGAACGGGAGCGCGACGGCGTGCGATAGCGCTGCAAATAAATTGTTGTAATTTCTTTATTAATACCTGCTCTGCAACTTTGGCATGTAGCGCTAATACTTACGAAATTACCGCGTCCCTTAATGGCACGTCCACTTTTCGAAATTGGCACCCGCTTCTTGGACCACCCAAACCCACGCTGTTCCCGGGATCTGTCACGTTCTCGTCTCCTTCCACGGCCCCTGTCATCATCCTCCTCCTCCTCGTCGTCGCTGTTTCTCTCGACCTGTCGCCTTCGCCCATCCCCTCGCATCAGAAATTTATTTGAAACCTACCGGCAATGAATTAGATTAAGGTTTGTCTCGCTTTGAATGATCATTGATCAGTTAGTTTTACTTACTTCCGGTATTTCATTGGGATCAATCTTGGTCACCGTTGTCATTGGATGAACCTCTCCATCGTCCTTCAATTCACCCTCTTCAAGGATGCTTCCATTTTTATCTCTACAGGGCAGAAAATATTCAATAATTGTTTTAGTAGATCTATGTCTAGTGTTTGTAACAATTGAACATACTCTTTTTCACTCTTGGATTTCTTCTCCTTCTTTTTCTTCTTTTCCTTCTTTCGCTTCTTAGATGTCTCCGCTTCTGAATCATCGCTGGAGCTTGATTTTGATTTCTTTTTCTTCTTTTCTTTTTTCTCTGTGAACAACAGTGGTGTTAGAACACGGTTCTACAATATTCCCTCGAAAGTGATTTACTAGAACTTCATTCTCCAGAATTGTACACGCTTTCCCACTAGTTCTTCAGGAATTAGAAATACATGCATTCTTTGCACTTACCTTTCACCTGGCGAACTAGTTCCCCACAGTTGGCAACGACGGCGTCCTGCAGTGGACGAGAATTTCTGTCGACCGGCAACTGTTCCAGCTGCCGTACTAAATCATGACCGGAAACTACGTGTCCGAAGATAACATGAACGCTGTAAATAGAAAACCCGGAAAGTTAGAATTTCCTTCTCATCTGAAAATCCGAAGCATCCGAACGTACTTATCGAGATGAGGTGCAGGTTGCGTTGTACTACAATAGAAAAAGAGAGAACAAAGAACAAAACAATTGATTGCATATGCTTTTGGATTTTTTTTTTCTGGTGGATTGCTAGAGTTGTTGTTATTTGGCGGATTCTTTTTTTGGAATTTAATTGGTTGGTTCTAATTCCGGTTTTTGGCTCATGATGGCTACCGTGTTTTCCAATACGGACGTAGAAAGGGCGCTTCTCTTCGAGCGCACAAGCGATAGAAATTGAGCAACGAACCGGCTGCTAAGCTGCAACTGCCACTGCTCAATGTCTATCGGGCTTGGCTCAAGACTTCTTCAGCAGTGGTCCGAATCATCGCCCGGCGATGAAGCGGCGTTGACATGTTTGGGGTCCTAAGGCCGCGAAAGAGATCACTCTCTTCACTGGAGATGGCCACTACTAGATACTCATTCGTGGGAACCAGATGTCGAACTCAGATTCCTTCTCTTGCTCTATACACAACAACACAGACAAGGTACAAGAAATTGTACAATACCATTAAAATCAAGGAAACTTGACAAATACTTTCGTGATTGCTGAAAAGTAAAAGATTAGTCCGTGGTGATGAGCTTCCAAGGCTCTTATGCTGCGGGTTCAGAGGTGATAATTTTGTTTTTGCCCAATTAAAGGCAACTACACAAAGTAACACTTACATGAAGAACTGCGAACCGTTTGTGTTCTTTCCACGGTTTGCCATGGAAAGTAGAAACGGTTTATCATGCTTTAGAGTAAAAGCTTCATCTGAAAGACAAAAAAAAAACAAAAAAACATTATTAAATAATTCTATTTACAGAATTTATAAAAAGAGACATCGTCGCAGTAATGGTGGAGGTGCCAACAACCAATGGCAAAACGAAAATCTACGTTGCATCAGCATACTTTCCGGGAGACATAGGAGAAGTTCCTCCACCAGAAGTGGTAGAGTTTGTTGCATACTGTAACAAACAAAATAAAGCGTCTTGTACCGACTTTTCGAACCCTCTAAGCAGAATATCCTCTTCGAATGAGTGTAATCAGTTTCATACCTTTTAATTCCGCCCTATGTTGCTTATCCTTTGACAGATACGCGTATTTCGACTTGTAATCTTCCTCAGTGTCAGTTATCCACTGAATGAAGTTCTAGGAAGTGTAGAATTAGCATAAGTTAAAATACACATAAATACAAACAAAAAAAAAAAAAAATGAAGTTCTAGTGGATAACTGACACTGAGGAAGATTACAAGTGGTAGTCGAAATACGCGTATCTCTCAAAGGATAAGCAACATAGGGCGGAATTAAAAGGTACGAAACTGATTACACTCATTCGAAAAAAAAAATAAATAAAGCGTTTATAATTGGCTGCGATGCAAATGCCCATCACACGGTATGAGCAAGCACGGGCATCAATAGCAGAGGTGAGTACCTTTTAGATTATATATCTATAACAATGAAATAGACATATGTAATAGGGGAGAAGCACCAACATTTATAAAAGCAATAAGGCAGGAAGTACTTGATTTAACATTGTGTAGTCCGAAAATTATCGAAAAAATAAAAAATTGGCATGTATCTGATGAAGCATCATTATCGGATCATATGCAAATCTTATTCAAGTATGAGGCTGGTCAACAACTCACACAAACTATAAGAGATCCCAGAAAAACAAACTGGGAGCCTTACAATTCAGAGCTGAGAGCTGGAGTAAACACATTACAAACATCCTCAAAATCATGCACAGAACTTGAAGAAAGTTCAAAACAAATATCAAATTTGATTTTGAATGCATTTAATAAAAGTTGCACTGCTAAAGAACGCTCAACAAACAGAGATGTTCCATGGTGGTATAACCGATTAGCCAAACTTCGAAAGAAAATCCGGAAAATGTTTAACTGGGCTAAACGAACTCAACAGTGGGGCCCATATAAGGAATCCCTTACTAATTATAATAAAGAAATAAGAAGATCAAAAAGGATTAACTGGAGGCATACATGTGAAAGCATTGAAAATACTCCAGAAACCGCCAGGTTGCAAAAAATCCTTGCAAAGGATCATTCTAACGGGTTGAGAACACTGAAAAAAATGGGACTTTTAAAAATTCTGCAAATGAAACGTTAGAGTTGATGATGAAAACACATTTTCCCTGTTCAGTAATCAATTCAACTGAAGACCAAAGTTCAGCTGTAACAGAAACTGGCGTTATTGAAACCAGGACGTATGATCATGAAATACTGAGCGGAACGACTGGATCAAATAGAGACAGGATCGATAGTTGCACTTTGGCCAAACAAATATTTACTGAAAAGAAAGTTGAATGGGCGATTGACTCCTTTGCACCCTTCAAATCACCTGGTAGGGAATTCTTCCTGTACTACTGCAAAAGGGAAAGGCGATTTTAACACCTATTTTAACTAAACTTTTCCAAGCCAGCTTATCTTTAAGTTATATTCCAGTAGGGTGGCGACAAGTACGGGTGATTTTAATCCCCAAGGCCAAAAAAAGGATAAAACACTGCCAAAATCCTTTAGGCCAATAAGCTTATCGTCTGTACTACTAAAAACTATGGAAAAAATAATTGATGAGCACATAAAACCATCATATCTTATTGAAACTCCTCTCAACAAACACCAGTTTGCCTACCAAGAGGGTAAATCATCAGTAACAGCATTACATAAGCTTGTTACAAAACTTGAAAAATCTCTCAATGCCAAAGAAATTGCTCTTTCTGCTTTTCTTGACATTGAGGGAGCTTTTGATAATTCATCTCATAATTCAATAGCAACGGCCATGATGAAACGAGGTTTCAATAAATGTGTTGTCAGCAAACCTTGGAAGCTCCTCTATATCTGTTAGAGCAGTGAAAGGGTGCCCACAGGGAGGCGTCTTATCACCTCTTCTGTGGTCTTTGATAGTTGATGATCTTCTGAAAAACTTAGAATCACAGGGATTTGAAATATGGTTTCGCAGACGATATAGTCAGAATAGTGCGTGGGAAATATGACCAAATCATCCCAAACAGAATGCAAACTGCTCTAAATTGTATCTCATCGTGGTGTGATAGGGAAGGATGAAATGTAAATCCTTCAAAAACTACTATTGTACCATTTACAAAGAGTAGAAAACTTTCTATAAATAATTTATACCTGAAAGGCATATCTATAGATCTTTCAAATACAGTCAAGTACCTCGGAGTAGTCCTTGACAGCAAACTGAATTGGAATTCACACCTAGAGTAGATAATCACAAAAGCGACAAATGCTCTTTGGACATTTGGTAAGCAGTGGGGATTGAAAATGATTTATTGGATCTTTTCGGCAATCGTGAGACCCAGGATTACCTATGCCTCACTGGTCTGGTGGCAGAAAACCACAGAATCCGTCGCTCAGAGAAAACTAGGAAGATTACAAAGACTAGCGACTCTCTCATTAACTGGAGCATTGAGAAGCACTCCTTCATTGGCATTGGATGCTTTATTACACATGCTTCCATTACATCAATTGATACAATTTGAAGCTGAAAATGTTGAGTGAACAGTGGTCGCCCCTCATTCATGTCTGAAGAACTGGCAGCACTGCCATCGATGACGAGAAACCCCATCGTTGTGTTATTGTTTACCATTATCCTTTAGTATTAAGTTATCAGTTTCAAGCGAAACATCGATTAAATGTCCTAGTGATTAGTAGCACCAAACTGTGTTTTTTCTTTCGCGATTGAACAATTCCGTTGCATATTTTGAGGTCGGCCAACAGAAAAGAGCGCTCTAAGAATCAAAAGATCTACGAACCTCTTGGAAGGCGACCTTAATGGGCATCTTAGTATTCTAAAAACTTTTGGCATAAACTCCATAGTTATGAACAACGAAGACTGGATGGAGAAAAAGTACAATTTTGACCGTATGTTTAAAGTTTATGATCCTGATCGAAGTTCGTGGCGAGTCGGTGGTCCAGAATTTCGACCAGGATCGATTATTTTTTATACAGACGGTTCAAAATTGAACAACAAAGTGGGAGCAGGAGTAACTGGCCCAGGGATAAACCTGTCGATACCCATGGGAAAGTATCCAACTGTATTCCAGGCAGAAATCCAAGCAATATTAGAATGCTCTAATATATGTTTGCAAAGAAATTATAGGCATTCCAATATAAAGCCTGTATCCGCAATTATCGGGACACAGAAATACGGTTGTAACTCTGCCATGAATCAATAAAATTAACCAAAAAATTGACTGAATACTGTTTGGTGTCTGTTTATTATTTGTGCCAAATTTCATAAAAATCGGTGCATTACTTTTAGCTGTAGCTCAAAAATAAAACGACATGCGTTTAAGAATTTTGTACAGTCACGACCAATTTTCATCTGCATGAAAAATGGTTATTTTACGCTGCAGACCAATGTACAGCAATGATAATAACGAAATTTCGTAGACAGTTGTGATACACATAAAAGCACTTTCATACAAAATTTCGTCAACTTTGATCACCTGGTTTGAAAGCTACCAGCGTTGATGGGGGTGAGTGTTAGTGAAAATGTTTCGTGTTTTTCATATGAGATGTTAGCCTATTCATAGCTTTTAAATGTCTCGGCCAATTTCCATGCAATTTTCACAGAAGATAGTTGTTTATGTATATATTATGCCTGCAAAATTTCATGATTTTTGGTATTGTACTTTCAACAGTATAATCAGAACAATAAGGTGTGCTCACTGATTTCTGTCGAAAGGGCTAAAATCAGGGTTAGTCACAATAAATGTTTTGACTATAGAATTTTTTATAGTGCATCGATTTTAATGAAATTTTGCCCATGCAAGAAACGTATGTTGAGAGGTTTATGTTCGAAATTTCTGCCATATCCTTTGCCATTATCAAAAGTTACAGCGCTTATAAGCTAATCTAGGTGCTGTACAAAATTCATTCGCCCACGTTCTACTGTTTCATTGCTACATCAAAAAGTACTGCACCGATTTACATGAAATTTTGCAGGTGAAATCAACACATCTTAAGATGTTCCCGGGTCAAATTTTAACAATTTCAATGTATCCATTGAAGAATTGTTGCTGTATTTCTGTGTCCCGATTCTTGCAGATACAGGCTTTATGCATATTGTCTGACAGCCAAGCAGCACTAAATGCTTTGAAGTCAGCGGTATGTACATCAAAACATGTTTGGGAGTGCATTAAATCACTGCAAGATCTGCCCTGTCGTAATCAGATCAACTTATATTGGGTTCCTGGCCATTGTGGAATTGATGGAAATGAAAGAGCCGATGAATTAGCAAGGCTTGGATAATCTCTTCAGTTCATAGGGCCCGAACCTTTTTGTGGGCTATCTGCCTGTGCTTTGCGAATGGAGTTCAAAATAAGAGAACATTCGAAAGTGACGAACAATTGGAAAAACACTTGTATAGCAAGGCAAGCAAGGCGATTTATTATTCCAAATGTTTCTAAGACTTACAAAATACTGGATCTTTCCAAAAAAGATCTTGGCGTATATACTGGGCTTATAACAGGTCATTTTTTTGTATCTGTATTAACGAGATTTTTAGCCCTAGGCTAGTTCATCTCGGGACCCACGCTTTACTTCCCTTCCGAAGGAAGAACTCACATTTTGCGAGTTTGGTCATTGTCCGAGCCGATATCACTTGAAGCTTATGGGAAAACTTCAAGATGATATGTGTCGCTTTTGCGGCACAGATAAAGAAGACTCGGAACATCTACTGTGCCACTGTCAGGCACTCTTAACAACAAGACGTAAGTTCTTCGTCAAAGGACTGTTAGAACCCTCTGACATTTGGAGAACAACACCCAGTACGGTAGTGCAGTTCATTCGAAATGTCGAACCGCGCTGGGTTAATGCTATTAATCAAACGATGACGATCACTCACAATAGTGGTAAGGTACACCGGGGCAAGTTGAAACGGGTGGGGCAAGATGAAACGCGAAGTTTTGAAATAGATTTCAATATAATTTTAAAATTTTTATTTCGCCAAAAGATTGTTTGAACCAAAAACTATGTGTTATGGTGTTCAAGCTATTTACCATTTTTGGATAACATCTTGTTAACCCGCTGTTTCATCTTACCCCACCCGTTTCAACTTGCCCCGGTGTACCTTACGTCATCTTGATATACATAGCTATAATAAAACTTATCAGGGGCATATGTCACAATAGATCAAAAAACTGGTCGCAGTAATGGAAATACCCGACACGGAATAAAAAAAATCTATTTTTTCTATGAGCAGGAATGTCTAATGTTGTTTTATATGACTTTTTTCAGTAACGGGAGGCATTTAAACCCACCCACCTATTGTAAAACGTCCAACTATCCAAACTTTTAGATGGATCCGTAAAACTTGAAAAAATCCGTAAAACTGGAATATTTACAGTATCATTGTTATACTGTTATACTGGGGGACAATTATGCATTTTTTTAGGACGTCGAAAAGGCATATCAAAACAATTGTACATGTAACATATGCTCGAAATTTGCTTCTTATTCTGTAGGTTTTGTAACGAAACCCATGCTTGAAGATTTTTTTGTCGAAATTTCGAAAGATTCGAAGACATACTTGATGAAGTTTCAATAACAAATTTGGCGAGACAACAGAAGTACTCTTTAGTGAATTTCTTATAAAGATTTTTTACGCTATCCCGGGAATTCTTAAGGTGTTATTAATGATGGAGCTATTGATGTAATTCTGGTAAAATTATTGAAGCTAGCTCCAATATAACCTCAATTATATTTTTACCAATGGAAATTTTCTAGTTCGCTAGAACAGGTCTTGAAGCTCCTGGGCATTTGAGGTGGGGCTATCCATAAAGTTCCCAGAGAGCTTAGACAAGGGGGTGTAGTAGGCTATGCTGGAAGTGACATTAGTGGGACAGAGAATAAAACATCACTTGTGTACTGGACATCAACCAACAAACAGTGTTTTATAGATTATTACATTGGCGACGAGAATAAAGAACCCCGTCGAAGAATTACCTAGTTGTCCCCTTATTTGTCTAGGTTGAAAAGGAAAGTATATAACATTTATTTAAAGGCAAGTTTAACTAAACTAACCATTTCCAGCAATCAAAATCATTTTGCGAAACCATTGGCGTGAGCCTCAGCACATGAAGATAAATTACTTGCAAATTAATAGCCGCCGGAAAGGATAAGAACTGGTGCGACATGGAGTTCCACATACAAACGGGAAACGCTATGTTCTGACGTAAAATTTTGATGCCATAGTGGAAAGGAATAAATCGAGGTAGGTAGGTCCAACATAATTTACGCTAGCCAAATTGTTTGTAAAATTTACACCCTGACCAACTACTACTAATCTACATACTTTCAAATGATGGGAAGACTTAACAATTCTTATACGTTGATGTATACTATACGGTTTGCACACCGATGGCAACATGCTATGCCATACATACAATATTGATGATTTTATAGTCTATCGCTCATCACTTTGCGCCATTTAGCTGGAACTTGATTCTTTGTGGACTTGTTGCAGAATCTCCATCACACCTTTTTTTCCTGACATGTGACATAGGAGACGGAAACGATAATTTACCTCTATATTCAAAAATAATATTTGCAACCTTTTAGATTCAAAGTCCCCATAAAAATAAGTGTTTGATATAGAAATTTGGATCATATGTAGATGATTAGTAAGGTTGATTGATTCGTTTGGCAATGACAATAACCGTTGTCAAAAGTGCTTTGGACTACACTACATTTTCAATAGATGTGAAGGACTATATGCAAACTTGAGCACTAAAGTGGACTCAAACCAACTTAGTTTGTGAATTTTATGATGGAAAAACAGGTAAAATTTATTCGTTTATTCTAAAATATGTTGTATATTGAAGATTTCTTCAATTTTGAAATGAAACAGCGAAGAAGTATTGCATACGCCCACATTGACATTACTTATGGGTTTGAGAAAGAAACTCTAGATTATTTACAGAAAGTTGATGAATTTTCACCGATAAAATTCGGATATGTCGAAATGATAAAATGATGTTTTGTTAATTTTGATCAAACATTGATTTGTAATTGAAATAGAACATTTGTCACAGAGACTGGGAGTTGCACGATTTATTACCAAACATCAAATACTCTGAAAATCCATAGTTGCAGTGCATGGAAAATACGAAAAAAAAAATATTGAATTACCCATCGAATCATAATAGTATAGAGAGGTAAGGACCCATACAGCCAGGAAAAGGTGATAAGGTTGACGAGTTCGATTCCCGGTCGGTCTGGGAACTTTTCGTAATGTAAATTTAATTGTTTTCTTAATGCATGCCACATGATTTACACATGCAAAATTGTCATTGGAATAGGAAACTCTCAGTTAATAACTGTGAAAGTGCTTATAGCAAACTCAGCTGATAAGCTGGCTTTGTCCTAGTGAGGATTGAAAGTCAAGAAAAAGACAATTGAAAAACTAGCGTTTTTCTTATTAAGCATACCTTAAAAAAAGGGTAGTTGCATTACAGCTTTTGACGGTAACTTGTATGAGAATGTTTTAATAAACTCTCAGTGAAAAAGTTAGCTTACAAAATAGTCTGTAACTTATAAAGAGTCTGTTTTAGTCGATACAGTTTTGTAGCCTCTATACAGTGGATGTGCACCATTTGAGATACCACTGGGTGTCAATTACGTATGTATATGTATCGAGTGTAAGCCGAACTGAATAAATAAAATAATGTGAGTTGTTCCGTGACTATCGGCCTACCCCGACGTGTTCCATATATCACCCATATATCTGCTATGATGATCTCCCCTCTTTCGATCTCCCATGATTTGGGAGATGTTATAAGTTTGTATGATTATCCCAGTCTTATTGGAGATGAATCAAAGCAATGAATGAAGAGGATTTTGAAACCTAGTCCATTCATTATAACACAGAGCACCATGTTTAAAGGAATTACAACAGGTTCACGGAGATTCGGTATAAACGAAAGGAACTTCAAGAGAGTTGTAGTACGTTATTGTTCTTTATTACAAGGGATAAATAAAACTACCCCAGTCTATTTGATAATGTAGAATACAGTCTCGAAAAACCAAATTTAAAAGGATAATCTTAATCGATTTGGCATAAATCCAGTCTACCATTTTGGTAAAGGGATACGCATAGGAAACTAAACAGTTTCAGTCTTCATAAAAGACCAAATGTAGGAGATACGTCTCAGTCCATTTGGCAATCCAGTCTACCATGAGATGTAGGAAGTGATACTTCAGTGCATCTATGGTAAAGGGATGCGCAAAGGAAACATAAGGTTTCAGTCTGCAATAAAAAGACCAAATGCAGGAGATACGTCTCAGCCCATTTGGCAGTCCAGTCTACCATGAGATGAAGGAAGTGATACTTCAGTCCATCTATGGTAAAGGGATGTGCATAGGAAACGCAAGGTTTCAGTCTGCAGTAAAAAGACCAAATGAAGGAGATAATTCTTAGCCCATTTGGCAGTCCAGTCTATCATGAGATGTAGGAAGTGAAACTTCAGTCCATCTATGGTAAAGGGATGTGCATAGGAAACGCAAGGTTTCAGTCTGCAGTAAAAAGACCAAATGAAGGAGACACGTTTCAGTCCATTTTGCAGGTCCAGTCTACCATGAGATGTAGGAAGCGATACTTCAGTCCATCTATGGTAAAGAAATACGCAAAGGAAACGTTTTGTTTCAGTCTGCATTATGAAGACCAAATGCAGGAGATTCGTCTCAGCCCATTTGGCGTAAATCTAGTCTACCACGAGATGAAGGAAGTTATTAAGAATATTATGACAAATTATATATACATAATACTATTTTAAATCTCATTTAGGAAAAAAAACTATTAATCTTGGACATGGACGGAAGCAACTTCGGAAGCATGCGTTCAAGCAGGCACACGTTTTGGGTAGAGAAAAAATTAACAAAAGATGATAAGGTAAGAAATGATAAGAAATCTACAGGAAAAGGGAGAAGACAGCTGTTGTGGAGAGCTAAGTATACAAACATATTTTATTATTAGTTATAAATTATTTCAAGTATCTTTTCCATATTATTTAGATGTCTACAAGATATCCGAGCACGACAGATGACCTTACTGATGGAAGATCAATGGAATAATTTCTTTTGGATTCAACGCACAAGATCGCATCAGTACACCGACTGTTAGAAGATTTGAATTTATACTTGGAATTGGAGATAAACTACATTTGTTAACACACATAAAATAGGCAGATTAATAGTTCATTAATCTGGATTTGTATGATCTATGAATTGATATTGTTATAGAATAAGTATTAGCTAATTGTGTTTCAGGAAGACATTTCAATTTCCTTGAAGGGCTATACTTAAAACTGTTCAATTTTTAATAAACCTAAGGAGAGATGTAGTAGGCTATGCTGGAAGTGACATTAGTGGGACAGAGAATAAAACATCACTTGTGTACTGGACATCAACCAACAAACAGTGTTTTATAGATTATTACAGGGGGTTCAGAGAATTGTTTCAGGAGATTTGGGGTGCCTTTTAAGGGAATTTTGGGGGTTTCATGGACGTTTCAAGGTGTTTTAAGTGCAATTCAGGGGATCTCAGGGGCCTTTAAAAGGCGCTACAAGGGGTTTGAGGGGCGTTTCACGGCATTGTAGAGTAATTTCAGAGAATTTCAGGGGGTTTCAGGAGCATTTTAAGGCAGAGTTTCTCATTGCTCATGTGTACATAAATGTGACAGCGAGCCTCCCATCAAATTGTCTCCTAGCTCTTCAAAATCGCTAGGAGGCTCACGAAAATCTGGTAGGCGCGAGCTAGGTACATAGCTCCCGGGAGCTCGTCTCATGTGCTGCGTGAGCTGTTGGTATCTAAGGCAAAAAACAACTTCTTAGTAACGAAGAACCTCAACGACTTTTTTCCGTACACGACACAAGTGTCTGGTTGGTCTATGCGATACGACTAGGGACTATCAATTGAAAGGTAAAGGTTTCAATTTTCGTTCGTTTAGGAAGTTTTTGTCGTGAAATTTTCTTATTTAATCAGCGCATGAGACGAAGTTCATGAGACACATCTTTTGAATAATGAGACGCACAAGTTTCAGTCTCAAAATGTACTGTGCTCCTCGGAGCTTGCTTCATGGTGGCCACTCAGAGCAGCAAATTCCCGAGTTTTTCCCGGTTTTCCCGATAGCTTTTTAAATTTTTCCCGATTCTAAAATAGAATGATTTACAGTGAAAATTAAACGTAACTTACTAAAAAAAAACTTAAGAGAATTAATATTGCATATTTTCAAATCCTTAGATTTAACATAGTATTCATATGAACTTGAAAATAAGTTATGTGTTGTTTGTCTCGTATCCAATGATGGGCATTGAAGTTACATCTTCATTGAAGATTTCTTAAATTCATAAATGACTAACTAGTACAAATTATGCAGTTGTTTAAGCAAATAAAAATAAAAAGGATAATCCTGAGGGGGTCGAAAATCTCAGAGAATACACTATGTTTATAGGATTTACAAACTTATTATTAGTGGATTTCTTAGTAATATTCCAAAAATCTCTTCTGAAAAATTCTTGGTAAGTTTGTTTGGGAAACTAATATATAAACTAATAACAAAATGCCCAGAAAAAACATTCTGGATGAAATTCTGGTGGAATATCTGGAAACATTACTCGTAAAAGAATTTTGGAAACGATTTCTAGGAAAATCTTCAGTGTAGTATTTTTGATGGTCATTTTTTCAAGATATTTTAATAGAAAACCAGTGGCGAACTTTATGGTAGCGTAAATGGCTACTGCAGAAAGACAGGCAGGTTACTTAGGCTGGAATCGTAAATTCTGAGAGATCAAAGAAATCTTAGCATCCGTCTAGCATTCCGTTATTTCATCAGCGATTGCAATATGAAGTTCTTAGAGATCTAATTTAGATTCATTATTTGGGAATTATATATTTCCATAAATCATACAACTATATTGCTCCAGATGCTTTTGAATACTCACTGGAACGCCCGCGAGAATTTCAATTGGAAGTTTAACTAGAAACTACGAATACCCTAAATTCTCGAGAATTTGCAGAAACAGGAGTTTCACAAGGGACTTGCTAAAGTTTTACCAAAAAGGGATTTTCCCGATACCTTACTCCGGTTTTCTTCGAACATTTTTATTCACAAATTTAATAAATGAGTACATCCAAGAGCTTCGTGAAAAACAACAGAAATCTTTCAAACAAAATACAGGTCGGACTCGATTATCCGGAGACTCGATTATCCGGAATTCGATTATCCGGAATTTTAGACTCGATTATCCGGAGTATTTTTATTGTGATTTTTTTTATTTCAACGATAAAATTTAACATAACTAAATATTATAACATTGTTCTGGCACGATTTTGGAAGCCCCTGATTCTGTTTTCCTCCAATTTTGTCGGAAATTAAAATGTTTTACACTCAGCATTAACATTTTACATTTCCAGTATTTTACAGTGTATTTCAAATTCAGTTGATAATTTTTGGCGTCATATACAAATTACGTAACAAAATAATCTCGCGTTATATTTGAAAATGGCCAAACAATTTTAAGTCTCTTCGCAGCCACAAAACGCTAAATATTGCATCTGTTTTTAAAACATGCCGTGAATCATCCAGGAAATTTTCAAAGAATAATTGCTGGCATGTTTTCAGATAGTGTTTCTGGGATCCCAAGTAACCACGGTGCTGAAGCTTTATTGCATGCAGATATACGACGTATTTAGAGCAATCATTACTTAACATGCAAACTTAAGGTTGATTTAAAGTGGAAATGGGCAATTATAGAATCACATTAAGATTATACTGGTATAATCTTAGTTCAGTCGTATAATTGCCATTTACACTTTAAATCAACCTTAAATGTTCATGCAAAATAATAAGTGCTCTAAATACACCGTATGTCTGCGTGTAATAAGGCTTCGGCACCGTAGTTACTTAGGATTTCTCCAAATTTTCTTTCAAGGGGAAACCTTTCAGAGGTTTATTCGTCCAAATCTCCTTTAGGAATTTATGCTGAGATTCCTCAAGCAATCCCTGCTGGAATTTCGCCAGATATTTCCCGAGGATATTTTACGAAAATTTTTCCGGGCAATGCTTGTTGGGATTCCATCAATATTTTATACTGGAATTCTTCCACGGATTTTTGTAGTTGTGCTTGAAATACCCACGGTTGGATCTACGTTTTTATCTAGGAATTATTTATGGGATTCATATGGGCCTTTCTCCAGATATTTCTTAAAGTTTCCTCCGGAATTTTCTGTAGATATTCCACCAGAAGTCCTTGAGAATTCCTTAAGGTATTCATGCAGAAATTTATCCTAGGATTCTTTCAGGAATCCCTCTGATATTTTTCTTCATTATTTTCTACAGGACTTCTTGCATGGATTTCTTCAGAAATTCTTCTGGATATTCCTCCGAAATCTTTTAGAGATTTCTCCAGGAAGTTTTTAAATAGGCTTGTCAACTACCTATATTCCTTCAGGAGTTTGACCAAAATGTTTGTTGGGTTGGCATCAGCTCCCAGTATCGTGTGTATTATCAACACACGGAAGAGGCTGTTCCTAGATTAGAACACTCTGAAAATTAACGCTGAATTCATCATACAACAGCCCCATTCACTTCAAAACTTTTTTTTGTCGTCCCCCGACATTTTCTCCAATTTACACAAATCACACCCCTTTCCATCAACCATGCCATCTTTAGGGAATATCCATCAAGTACGTTACGCTGAAATTGGACATTTTTATACGGATTTTTCCGTGACGTACTTAATGGATGGCCCCTTACTGTTTATGTTTTGTTTCACGAACCCCTTTTTATTTAGTTCAAAATTGACAGAAAAGTGCCCCGATCTTATCAACCCAAAGCACTATCAGGATCTTACTGAATACAGCTTACAGAAGGGAATTTCCATAAATTATGTCACATTTTGAGAAGGGCAGCATAATTGTGATGACCCATTAAAACTTCAGAAAACTTATATAAAAAGTATGACTAGGGGAAGCAGCAAAAAAAATTTTAACGTAATTTAAGGACGATCCCTTATTCGAATTTCTGGCTACGCCACTGCTTCATGAAAATAAAATAACAAAAACATATATTTTCATACGATTTTGAATTTTGATTTTATTTTTATATGCGATTCGATTATCCGGAAAATTCGATTATCCGGAGTGAAATAAAAATCGATACTCCGGATAATCGAGTCCGACCTGTATTATAAATACTTTTATGAACTACAATAGGCGTGCTTTGAGGAATTCCATCAGATACTAAAAATCCCTTCAAATATTGTTTCAATTGTTTTTTAATAACTATTTTGAAAATGTAAGAATGTTTTTACCAGAAGTCTGGATCAGTAACAGAATTTCATAATTTTTAAATTTAATTTATTCTTGGGGCAATTCATTCATTCATTCAAAATTTTATCAGCATCCTATCCAAATTTCTCAAAGACTTTTCGCTCAAAGGGCAAAGGCTATAGCAAGCATTCTCCTAGAGATTGCACAAGGATAATTTTTTAGAAAGAAGTTATAATTTATGTTATGTTTTATAAAACTTTTATAAGGACGCTTGATGTTTTCAGGAACATGTAAATCCTGAAATGCATGAGTGACATATGAATCTATAAATATTTGAATGTGTCTCAACCAGTCTTTCCACCTTGTTCAAATTGTGATGTTAGGCAACTTCATTATGATTAACTTTAAGGCTCAAATGAGAATCGCATATTATCCAAAACTGAAAAAGCACCTTTCTCCAGAATGACGAAAAAGTGAACAAAACCAGCGTGTCCGATTGTCATAATCGACTAAATGAGCAATCGGACATTCTTATTTTCTTCGATTAGTGGATCATTTTGAGAAAAAGTGCTTTTTTAGTTTTAGAACATTTACCATTCTCAATTGAGCCTTGATTGTCATGACTCGACGACAAGATATTAATTTCCAAGAATGGATTTTACGCTATTTCACCCACTATGTTATATAGTTCAACAGTTTCGTTTCGCTGTGCTTCTGGAGACTGTACAAATTTTAGAATCTTGGAAATTCCCGGTGACTAGCAACAATTTCCGAGGTTTTCCCGACTTTTTCCCGGTGGTTTCGAATTCCCGAGCTTTTCCCGGTTTTCCCGAAATATCCGACTGGGTGGCCACCCTGACTGATGATCCACTAGAGTGTACTCTATAGAGGTAATCACGTTCAAATGTATGCGTGCCTTTTTTGTAGATGTAGTTGTGAAACTGCGAGGAAAATATTTGCACTCTTGCCCCGGACGTTAGTTTTATCATTATTCACCCGTTTTACCCAATTCAATTGGGTAATATTTGCATATGAGGCATTCCATGGACCAGCACGAATCCATTTTAATCTATGTTTTTTAATCTACTTGATATTTTTGTATACTATTCCTCTTTATGTGAGAAACCATTTTTTCATATCAAAAGTTCATATTTTGTCTCGACTAACTTTCAAATAGGGCCAATGAAAAAATGGAACACAAGCAAATAAAAAATTATAACACGGAAACAGCTTGTTCGATCGGAAAGGTGTCTTCAGCAAAGTTATAGAATAATATATGGCGGCTCTTAGAAAAAATACACATTGAAAAATTTATTCAATTTTTCTTCTGGAAAAACTGAATTTTGTTACTAAAAATTAAATATCTCAAAAAGCTTTTTTTTTACCTTCGTGATATTTTGTGAGAATAAAGTTCATTCTGTTAGCTATCATCTGTAAAATTTTTATAGTGGTAAAAAAATATACAAAAAAGTTATGGCAACATTTTTGGTTGCGTGTTTTTTTAGAGTGCATGACGAATTTCCCGCAAACTAGATTTTGGGGTTGGCAGCACCTCTCAGATTTCAATAGAATTGTGTAGGTATGAAGACTATGTACTTTAAGGCAACGTTGCATACTTTGTTGTTGTTTTTAAATTTTATCTACACTAATATTTGAAAAGGGCTTAAGTTTTTGACCATTTTTTATACCAATGTAACTTAAAAATAACATGACCTACAAAAAAGTGTGGTATGTGTGACTTTAAGGAATTTGTGTGAACTTTCAAGTAAAAATTGAAATATTGGAAAAATCACGCTAAAAAAAAGTTAAAAAATAAATTGAAGTCAATTAGGAATACATGCCCATTTGCGAAATTAAATTAATCCTATTCCGGAGAACCAAATCCCACACCAACCATTAAGAATAGAATTCAAAATGGATCAAAGTAATTAAATTGCTGTTATCTGAATCTAACCCAACATAAAATGTTTTTTTTTTTGAGTCAAGCCAATTTTTGGACATTTTTATACGTGGATTTTCACATACATATTAATATTGAACATAGCTTTATGTTTCAATTATAAATCTATCCAATACAAAGAATATAATTAAGAATATAATTTAGGATTCTCTTTTGAACCAGAACACCAGATCTGTTACACAGAAATTCAAAATATCAACCAGAAGTCGAATTTCAACTCAAAAGTTCCCTTATTCATAGGAGAATAAAATAAATACTTTGCATCAGATAGACTTGTGAATCAAAAATATGGAGCTATGTTTAATTTAATATATGAAAATATCTGTAAAAAACGCCCTGAATAAAAAAATTGTTTTCTACCGAAGAGAAACACGCAAAATGATGACATGAAGTATATGTTGTTAGAAACTGTCCATTAAAGACGTTGCATTTTAGGGGAAGTTAATGATATTGCTAGGAGCCTTCTATTAGGTATAAGAAAATATACTTTAAGAGGGGAGGAGCTGTCAAAAATTTTCCACCAATGCTACCGTGATTTCGAATGCAGCGATATGGTCCAATAAGGACCGAAACGTCGGGTTAGGAAAACATATAGTTGTTTTTGATTGACCAAATTAGACTGAAATGCCAATTAAAGATATCATCCAACGTACAGTCGAAAGTCAAACTCAAAGCAATAAAACAAGTACGACCACGATTCTCATCAGTCAACGAGATTGAAACTTTTACTACAAATCATTTTATTGTAATAGGTAAATATCATTTAAAATAAAAAATCAATAATTTTGCTTTCGGGATGAAATTGATCAGTAAATGAAATACCTTTGCATTTGCCAAAAATATGTTTTCCACCTGAATTAACCACCCCAGAATGCGAAATGCTACGCAAAACTTTTACGAGTTTTCTCAATTTTTAATTATTCAAGTATTAAATTTAATAAATTTCATGAAAACGCCTTAAAGTATGCACTTTTCATACTGAAAAAGTGATTACTTCCGGAAAAGTGCAATTTTATGTATAAATTTGAATATTTATAAAAATTTTGATTATGAAATCGTGTTTAGCAAATACTTGGCAGCTAAAAGCATCCATTCGAATATTAATTACATTTGCGATACAGCCACGGTAACAAAAGTTTGAAAGGGTATTTGAGATTCACCAAACACGCAATTACGGAAAATATTGAATTTAATACAGAAATATGCGACTAATTGACTGTAAAACTATTGTATCTTCAGATAAGAAAAGAAACGACTTGTTCGTTTGACTTGTGAACAGAAAGTGAAAATTTTATTTGAATAAAAGTCATGGCTTACTACGCTATACTCTAACACTCCTCCTTAAGCTAGGACTCCTATGGCTTCACGATTCTTCTCCAGTTTCGTCCGTAATAATGGTTTCGTGAGGCCATCGGCGAGTTGGTTGTCTGATTCGATGTAATTGATGTTGACTATATCTCTTTCCAGTGCATCCCGAATAAAATGGTGACGGATATCGATATGCTTGGTCCGAGGGTTGTAGCCACCGTTCCTGGCAATCGCAATGGTGCTCTGGTTGTCGCAATTTATAGTGATCGGACCAGTCGCTTCGAATTGTCTGGTCAGTCCTTGCCACCACGATGCTTCTTGAACAGCAGCCGAAAGTGCCATATATTCTGCTTCGCAGGTTGATAAGGCAATCGTCGGTTGGCGCTTGCAGCACCACGAGATAGCTGCTCCTTGCAGCGTGAAGATGTAGCCGCTGGTGGATTTGCGGTCATCCACGTTGGCTGCCCAGTCCGCGTCACTGTAGCCTTTGATGTCGCTGTCGCCGCCCTGGCGGTATATCAGCTTCAGCGCCGATGTTCCCCGCAGATATCGGAAAAGCGTTTTCACGGCACTCCAGTGTTGCATTCCGGGATTCGAGTTGAACCGGCTCAACTGATTGACCGCATACAGGATGTCCGGCCGGGTACATTGAGCGAGGTACATCAGGCTTCCAACCGCTTCCTGGTACGGAATGTTGGCCATTTGCTGCGTCTCCTGAGTTGTCTTTGGGGACATATCCTTCGTGAGCCTGTCGGTCATCGGCACCCTCGCTGGCTTGCAGTTCGCCATGTTGAACTTTGTCAGCATCGCGTCCACATATGCCTCGTGGTCCAGTGCTACGGTTCCGTCTGACCGGGTGATTCGGATTCCGAGGCAGTTCTTCGCCGCGCCAAGATCCTTCATGCGGAAATGGCCACTCAGGAACGCTTTGGTTTGTGCTGTCCATCCATTGTCGTTCGAGAAAATCATGACGTCATCCACGTAGACTGCCACGCAGAGATGGCATTTCACCGTAGCGATTCACTGCGGCGTCAGTTTATCGACCACACTGGGGATAGGAACATTTTTCACCACACCAAGAAGCCAGTTTCTCTTGTTTTGGGTGGTAAGTAGACCAAGCGCTAGTGCGTGCTCTTGCTCGTCCGCCTTGGATCGAGTGTGGCTCACTCTTTCGCGCGCATCGCTCTCCGGCGCTCTCCCGTGTTTTCACCCAGCAGTCACCGAATTATCACCATGGTGTCGCCGGGGCGAGAACTCTCCGGCGTTTCACCGCAGCGCGCACTCTGGCGCAAAAACCTCACTGGAGCGCGCACCCGGGTGATTTTTTACATTTTCACCGAAGAGAATTTTAAATCGCTCTCGCCGCACTGTTGTGTGGCCTAGTGCTCAGGGAGCTAAGAGATTTATTTCTACCCACCAAGCTTGCGCGCATCCGAATCGCAGTGGTGGATCCACATATAAGAGAAGGGCTCCTGTTCAGATGCACAGCGTGAGTGGTGTATTTTCTATTTCTCTTTCCCACACTGAGGATATGGACATCTCTGCTGCCACGAATATCATGCTGCCTCCTTCGATGCGATAATACACGCAGGGATCGTACTTCGCTTGAGTCAGCCCGAACTCCTTCAACATCTGGTCCAACTTTTTGTTCCAGACTCGACTGGACTGTTTTAGCCCGTACAGGGCCTTATTAAGACGGCACACCAGGGATGGATTCCTACGATCGATGAACAACGGAGGCTGCTCCATGTAGATTTCCTCCGCCAGGTCTCCTTGGAGAAAAGCGGATACCGCGTCCATCTGCTGGATGTCCAGGTTGTGCTTCGCCGCCATGGCGAACAGATATCGTAGCGAACTGTGACGAACCACCGGGGAGTATGTTTCGTCATAATCTACCCCCTTTCGCTGCGAAAATCCCTTGATGACCAGCCGCGCCTTATGTCGTTCAAGGTTCCCGTCGGCATCCAGCTTCGTGCGATATACCCACTTGCAACGGATCGCCTTCCTGCCCTTAGGAAGTTCCGTCAAGGTCCACGTTTCGTTGGATACATGGGCGTCGTATTCCTCCTGCATGGCCACCTTCCACTTGTCCGCATCGTCGCGACGTATCGCGTCTTGGTGCGTCACCGGGTCGTCGGGCATCGCTTGTCGCTCGTCACTCTGCTGCTGAGATGCCATGCCGGCTAACTGGCCTGAGGTCTCAGGTCCCAGGGGTGGACCGCTTGCTTCCTCACTCGCCACATCGGAACGGTTGATGCCATCGGTTGCAGGAATCTGGGGAAAATTAGAACGAGGCAAGCCTTTGCTCGAAATTGCAAAATCCTTATACTTGCCTGGAAGTTTGTGCTCCCGACCACTGCGCCTCAACACCTGTGACGGAGGTGGATTTGAAGTTTGGTGTGGAGGGAGCACAGTGATGTCAGTCACAGTATCGGCGGAAGAACTACTTATGTTGCTTGCTGCTTCTTCGAAATCTTCATCGTCCCAATCGCTTTCCTCGACTTCAACTCGGCCAGTTGCGTCATCCTCGAGATTCGGATGGCCGCCGAGCGCTTCTTCGGTGTCCGGAGATAGTGATACCGCTTCTTCAACGTCTAGCTTGATAACCGTTGGCTTCGCGGGCTTGCTGCTCTTGACTGCCGCCACCGGGGTTCCAACGTCGCTCTCGTTGATGAACGTGACGTCTCGGCTTCTCGAAACTATTTTCGTCACTGGGTCGTATACACGGTAGCCTTTCGTGTCCTCGTCGAATCCGACCAAACGGCAATCGTGGGCCTTTGCATCCCACTTGCGCCGCTTCTGTTTTGGGACGTGCACCATCACATTGGCCCCAAAGATCCGAACGTTCGACAAATCTGGCTTCTTTCCGCTCCAGCACTCTTCGGGTGTCATACCATGACCACGGGTCGGCGATCGATTGATGAGGTACACCGCCGTCGAAACAGCTTCCGCCCAAAACGGTTTTGATAGGTTGGCCTCAAACAGCATGCACCTTGCACGCTCGACGATCGTCCGGTTTGCCCTCTCTGCCATACCGTTCTGTTGGGGGGTGTAGTCGTTCGTTCGCTGATGACGGATACCAAACTTCTCCAGGTAGCTTTGGAATTTCCTGTTGGTATACTCCAGCCCGTTGTCCGTTCGAATGGTCTTGATTTTCGAACCGGTCTGCCGCTCCGCCATCACGTGGAAAGCTTGAAACGCCCTCAAAACTTCGTCCTCGGATTTCGTTCGTAGGAAATAGGCGACCATGCGGCGGGATTTGTCGTCCACGAACACGATATAGTACCTGCTACCCCCTAGCGACGGTACCTCCATCGGGCCGCAAATATCCGAGTGAACGACCTCCAGTAGTTCCTTGGCTCGGGAACCCTTCTTGCCGAATGGCATTCGTGACTGTTTCCTCTTGGCGCACACGCTGCAATCACTTATACTATTAGTATTTAAATTCATGCCACTCACCAGACCGCTCGCTAGCTTTTTCAGGTTCACCGTGCTGAGATGCCCCATGCGCTGATGCCAAACTTCCATGGAATCTTCCGGCGGAACAGCCAATGCCTTGCCGGATCCACATGGCTCGCGCTGCTCCTGTTTAAAAAGTCCGTTTTCGTGGCTCCCTGTTGCCACCGTGCCGCCGCTCGAGTTCAACACCTTGCAGCCGGCGTTGTCAAACACCATCGAGTAGCCTTTACTTACGATCTTGTTGACGGATAGGAGGTTGACGGACAGCTGCGGAATATAGTGGACATCAGTCACGGAAATTTCGTTTCCGTCTTCCTGGCAAACGGGCTTGAGTGCAGCGGTTCCAGTAGCTTCGATCTTCATAGCGGCCTTGTTCGCAGCCACTACGGTGCCACTGGATGGCTTCAGGTCCTGCAGCAGAACCTTGCTTCGGGTCATATGATTGGTCGCGCCTGAATCGAAGTACCAGTCAGCATCACTGGCGGCCTCGAACGTTGACAGGACGGTGCAGAAAGCATCTCCTTTTTTCGAGCTTCTGCAGTCCCTCGCAATGTGTCCGTAGTTTTGACACTTTTTGCACTTCGGTCCTTTCGGTTGATTGGATTGCTTCGATTGGCTGCCTCGATTTTGGTTGCCGTTGCTGCTGTGGTTGCCGTGCCACTGGTTGCCATGGCTACGTTTACCCTTCGACAACAACGCCGCATCCGACGACGGAATTTGCACCTCTTGCAGCAGCTTCGTCTTGATTGCGTCGCCGGTGATCCTGGTTCCAGAATTTTCCAGGGCCATGATCATTGGCCTGTATTCCTCCGGGAGACCGCAGAGCAGCAGGGCACCAATCCATTCCTCCGAAATGTTGAATCCAATTCCGTTGAGTTGGTGGGCCGTGGAGATTATCCGATTTACGTACTCGGACATCGACGAACAGCTCATCAGATCGGTTTTCACCAGCTTGTGAAGGAGACCGATCCGCCGGGTGAGGCCGGAATCTTCGAACGCCTCCTCCAGGTTCTCCCACACTTCCTGCGCCGTTTTCGCCTCCTTGACGTGGACATACAGGGGATAGACAAAATGATCGGGACAGGCAAAATTTCCACTTTTCAAAAAATGTTCAATTAGCTGTAACTTTTTGATAAGTACATTAAATATACTCAAATTTTCACTGTAAGTTGTTCAACTAGTTGTGTATTAGTGGACAAAATTTGGAAAAGATCGGGCTATTCTGCACGAAGTTATAAGCATTTTAGAAAAAGGTAGAATTATCCGATAGCCAACTTTGAGCTGTTATATCTCCGGATTCAATGAACCGAATGCAATGAAATTTTGTCCATTTATGACTCATATAATGAGCTCTGAAAAACGTTTAACACAACTTGAAGTTATTAACGAGAGAAAAAGTTATAGCGGTTTCATTAATTTTATGATTTTTTAGTAAATTGGTCTATTTTTAATATGCATCCCATTACTTTTTCAATGAATTGCCGCCTATGCTGTTACTTTCTTTCAAAACATATCTGTATTCAAGAGAATCAGTGGGAATTTAAATGCACTATAATTAGCATCTTGAATTTGTAAACGATGTTGAAATTTAAGAAAATTTGGTGTTTTATTAGAAAAATTATCTAATCGTTATAATTTTCTTCCGTGTTAAGAATTTTTAGTTATGTCAAATGTTTTTCGAAGCTCATTATATAAGTCATAAATGGTCAAAATTTCATTCCATTCGGTTCATTAAATCCGGAGATATAACAGCTCAAAGTTAGCTATCGGATAATTTTACCTTTTTTTAGAATTTTTATAACTTCGTGCAGAATCGTTCGACCTTTTTCGAATTTTGTTCACTGATACACAAATAGTTGATCAACTTACAGTGAAAATTTGAGAATATTTGATGCACTTATCGAAAAGTTACAGCTATTTGAAATTTTTTTGAGAAGGGAAAATTTTGCCTGTCCCGATCATTTTGTCTATCCCCTGTAGTTCACCGGTTCAAGGAGAAGAATTACCTTGGCTCTTGCTTTCCGGTCCTTCGCAGGGTCCACAGCTTCGTAGCTTCCGTCCGGATTCTGCTCCGGCTTGACGGCTCCCCAGAGATCTTCCAGCTCGAGGTACGTTTGAACGGCAAACTTCCACGTAGCCCAGTTCTCTCGTCCGGATAACCGCTCAATACCTGGCAGGCTTGAAATTCCTTGCACGGAACTGCCGCTTGATCCCGCTGGACTTCCGGTATTCATCCTGAATCTTCAGAGCTTCGGCTTGAAAAACGATAGGCCCATAACCTATTGTATCTTCAGATAAGAAAAGAAACGACTTGTTCGTTTGACTTGTGAACAGAAAGTGAAAATTTTATTTGAATAAAAGTCATGGCTTACTACGCTATACTCTAACAAAAACATCTAACTCATCATTCAATAATCCTTTAGCCGGTCATTTTCTACAAATTGTTTTAAGTACCCTTTCTTTCCCATGGTAGCACAGGTGATCCACTACTTTGCACTGTTCATACAAATACAGGATAAGTTAGTTCATTCCCATTTTTTCGTCAGATGTTTGTAAGGTACCCCGGGGCAAGTGGGACCTAAAAAAATGCTAGTTTGGTTTTGTCAAGCCAAAAAATTCTAAACGTAAATAATTTTATAATTCCAATGGTTCTAAAAGACATTGTTGGTATATTTCTTGTTATTGACGGGCATTGAAACAGTTTCAAAATTTTTGAATTCTGTATATTATGCATATAATAAAAAGTAGAGCAGATCATCATTTACACCATATCACGGGGCAAGTGGGACCTATTCGGATTTTTTGTACTAATGGCTTAATATAGTTGCTGCATATATAAGGTAGCATAAATTATAAATATCTTATGCGAATATCTATGTTTAGCGATTTATGTTGGAAAAGTTTTGTGGTATCGTGCATAAATTACGTAACACATATAATAACGAATCACTGAGAAAAAAAAGGTTTAACTCTAGTAGCTCGTGTAAAACAAATTGATTTTATTTACACAAAAAGCGCCCTAAGGTTAATTGCCAAGGGATTTCCAAAATTACCATTCATATTACGTAGTGTATAAGTCCCGCCAAAAGATTTTTCAAGATTTACAGACGTTATGTATTCCCTTACATAATTTTACGATCATTAAATAGAGATTTTTAAATCGTGAACCTCGAATAAGTCGTTTTCCAATCTTTGCATACTTTCTGGCCAGTTCCTTAAGGCCGCACGGGACGACGTGTAATTTTTCCTATCTTCCCTCTCTTTCTAACAATTTGCCTCGCGATTTTGAAGAAGCAAATATCAATCTCCACTGCACTGACGTAGCTGAAACTTTAGTCGATTGTGCACCACAAGTGAGCAAATGAACGATCAAATTTCTAGTCAATAATATGAAGTAGAAGTTGAGATTTGCATCTTACTAGCAACAGAGCAATGGCGGACGATTCAACCACCGTCCCGTCCGGCCTTAACATTCAGAAAAACTCATTATGCAGCGAAAAACGAAAAAATAATAGAATTTGCTTGAACAAAAATATGGAAAATAGATGATTTCGGAAAAGTATGTTCTATCAAAGACTTTACAATTTTCAACAATAACTTCATCATCAGAATAGAAGTAATTAAGTATAATTCAACGATTGATTACTTAAGGCGCCGATTTTTACTTCACTTTTGTGTAAATTTCGACTTAGGTTGAAAAAAGCGAGATCAAACTATGAAATTGTGTTTGTTTACTCTCATAGGTCTCACTTGCCCCAGATGCTGAAATGCACTGGGGCAAGTGAGAGCAGTTAACAAAAGGTTATAAATGAAAATAAATTACAGCTTTTTCGCTTAAAATGATTTGCAAACATTCCAAACATTACCCTGAAACCGAAAAAGTTTTACTTTATTTGTTATTCTATTTTTAAACGACGAATGTAGTAGAGTACGTTAATCTCACTTAGTGAATTGAAAATTACATAAGTACAAAAATAACATATATGGTCGGCGTTAAGTCAGACTGGACCATCTGTTTTTCAATGGTTTTGAGAAAATGCCCTGCAAAGGCGTAGGATATCAAATCAAACGGATTATTTTTTGAAAATCTATTACTCTTTTATGGAATGAAGCATCTGCATCAAAATAACATTGAAAAGTTCAGAGTTATTTAATTCCTTTGCTTATCTTTAACTGCCCAAAAAATCGCGTGGTCCACTCTGGCTGAACGCCGACCATATGGTCTCTTTATGATGAGAACAATAACAATTTTTGAATTCAAAGTATCCGTTGGTGTGATACCTATGTTTTCTATGAAGAATGTTTGCCTTGAAACTAACAAATAAACAAAATTATAGCTGCAGGTCTCACTTGCCCCGGATTCTCACTTGCCCCGGGGTACCTTATATGTTTAATGAACTATTATACCAAGTTTGGTCAAAATTTCTCTGCTCGTTTTTGTTCTGGAGCTAAATGATTGAGCGAAAGTCGGAATTTTTTCTATTTTAATTCAAACAATATTTGAATATTCAATATTCCGAAACATCAACATTATTTTCATCGGAAAAAAATACTAGCATGCCCTACAGTATGTATATTATCACAATAAAATACCGTTTCACAAACAAGTTGACGATAAAACACTAATTTTATGATCAAACATGTGGATCATCAGTGATCCATTGGGAACATAACGACATTTTTATCCTTCCCGATCTAAACTGTTCCTTGTTAACATGTTTGTTTACATTCAAGATATTTTCCATTATTAATAGGGTTTCATGTAAATATGTCATTATTTCATATAATGTAATCTATTTAGCGCCGGCAATAAGTCGTAGATGAATCCAGGAGGGTTTATATGGTACTAGGAGAGAATCCATAGATTCGAAGCGAATCATGTCCGAATAACTACTTATGATAACTGCAAGAAGTCCGACAAGTTTCATTAAGTTTTACAGAAGGGCTAGATAAGAATCTCGAGATGAATTAAAGGTGTAATAGACGATTTATAAATATATAGTTTTGAAAAAAAAAAAATATACAAATAAAAAGCTAAATTTATATATGTGAATTCAGTGCATCCATCTTCCCAATGGATCACAGGTGATCCACCCAAAAAATCATTTTTTTCATTTCTAACGATATTTTGGAGTAAAACTATACATCTTTTGTTCTGGTGATTTTTTCAGAAACCATTTTATCTATTTTTAAATGTTAAAAAACCTTGTGGGAAAGAAAGGGTTAAAGCAAAATTTTTAACAAATGAAAATGACCCTCACGTCGATCAATTTCACCCGAAATCACGTTACCTCAGAAATGCTTTTCTTCAAAAGTGCCCATCTTGCGATATATGGCAAAATTTTCAATAATTACAAAAATGTCATGTTTTGCAAATTGAAATAATTTATCTTATTTGTTCACATGATTATCTGATAGTCACCCATACATAACTTTTTTGTAGGTAATGTCATTTTTTAAGTTATATTGAGTAAAAAACGGTCAAATATTTAGCCCTTTTCAAATATTAGTCTAGATAAATAAAAAAAAAAACAACGTATGCAATCTTGCTTTAAAATACAGAGTCTTTAAACCTAAGAAATCCCATCGGATTCTGAGACAGTTTTGCCAAACCCCTACGCGTGAATTCGTCATACACTCTAAAAACACACAACCGAAAATGTTCAAAGTGCCATAACTTTTTTGTATATTTTTTACCATTATGAAATTTCTACAGTTGATAGCTAACAGAATGAACTTTATTCTCACAAAATATCACGAAGGTAAAAAAATAGCTTTTTGAGATATTTAATTTTTAGTAACAAAATTCAGTTTTTTTTAGAAGAAAAACTAAATAAATTTTTCAATGTGTATTTTTCTGAGAGTCACCATTTATTAACCTACAACTTTGCCGAAGACAGTTTTCCGATCAAACAAGCAGTTTCAGAGATATGATTTTTCATTTGCATGTGTTCCATTTTTTCATAGGCCCTATTTGAAAGTTAGTCGAGACTTCATAAAAAGTTTTAATATGAAAAAAATGGTTATTTATATTGATTAGAACAGCTGTGCAAAATTATATGCAAATCAAAAATGCAAAATTAAAAAAAATGGATTTTTTTCGTGCTGCTTCGTGGAAAGCCTCTATACCATATGCTCCGGTTCAGCTTCTAAAATGAGCTGTAGGTGGTTGAATTAAGATATGACGAAATGAAATTTTCAGCACTGGCCCTAACGATCCATAGCAATGCTTTTCAATAACGTTGTGACTTGCAACGGCGGGGTGACTTGCAACACTTGATGTCTTCTGTCTATGTTTATCAACAAAACATAAAAATCAGACGTTTACCTACCAAAACTTAGTTGAACTATAAAGTACACATACTATCTGAGTAGTAGCCACGATTTTTACTTTTATGAAAAAAGTTCCAACAAAATACAGGCGTACCTCGATAGTACGTACCCACGATAGTGCGTACCCTCGATAGTACGTACCCTCGATAGTACGTACATTTTGCCTCGATAGTACGTACACCAAAATTTAGTTAACTTTTAATCTACAAAAATGAGTTCGAATCATTAGTAGACGTATAGCAGAGACTCCGATACTATGCATTTGTGTTATGCAGACTCCTATAACACGGATTTTCATTAATCAGTTTTAAAATAATGCGAAATGAAAGGCATGAACGAATACGTTTAATGTAATGATTGCAGTATTCTTTGCTATACATAGATGTTTTCTGCCAGTCATAATATCTGGCATCATCATTCTGGCGTTACATCCCAACTGGAGAGGACTGCTTCTCAGCTTAGTAGTTGATAAGCACTTGCACAGTTATTAACTAAACGTTTTCTTTACCAATAGAATGTTGTAATAAAATAAAAAAGCACATGATGATTCTATTTTGGGTGGTAATAAAAAAAAACTAAATTTATCGGCGAAGAATGCTCTCCAAAACATAAATCAAACCCATCAAGTTACTTATCTAAATCATTGATTTCAGTTCATTTACTTGCTTTTTTTTCGTTTTCCAACGTTTTTTTTTTGCGATACGTGTGCAACATTTGACAGTTTTCCATGAGTTTGGAAATTTAAACAACTTTGAGTACCGTAGGGCACTGCAAGCCGCGGTTGCTAAGGAAAATGTTCTTAGTTTTGGATGTTTCGTGGCTTTGTTGTTTATGATTCGGAAAAAGTTATCATGAGTGGTTGGATTGGTTTCTAAAAGGGGGGGTATGCGTGCGTGTGCTGTTTTATAACTTGATGGTGGCATGGTGACTCACCTCATGAAGTTCCTTCTGGGATTCCACAAGAATACCATGAGGGACTCCCCTCGTGATTTGTCCACAAACTTGCTCCAGAGCTTTCTTCTGGGATTCCGTAAACTCTTAATGAGATTCTTTCAGAAGTTTATTTAGGATTCCATCAGAAGTTCCCTCTGGGGTTTTCCAGGATTATTTTTTTCTGAGATTCTTTAAGAGGATCCGTCTGGAGTTCCGTCAAAAGCTCTTTCCAGGATTGTTCCAGGAAGTTCCACTAGATTCTTCCAGAGGTTACTGGATTTCTGTAGAAATCAGTTCTGATTCCATCAGCATTACTCCTTCTAGGATTACCTTAGTAATTTTTCCTGTAACTCTTCCAGGTATTCTTTCCGTGGTTTCTCCACAAACTTTTTCTAGAATCCCTCTAGGATTTATGTGATTCTTCAGGGAGCTATAACTAAGTTGCTCTTTCCTGTGTTTATTCAAGGAAATCCTACACGAACTACATGAGGAATTCCATAAACAAAATACTCCAAAAAGTTCATAATAAACTCCAGGAGGATTTCCGTTACAAACAATTCCTGACGGAGCTCTTGGTAGAAACCAAAAAAAAAGTCCCTAGATGATTTCTGGAAAGAGTTCTCGAAGATATCCCTGAATCAGTTTCTGAAAAAAATCCTAGAAGAAGCTCTAAGAGGAATCCCGGAAGGAATTTTCGAAAGAATCCTGGAAAAATCCCAGAAAGATTACCTGGTGAAATTATTGTAGGAATCTCAGAAGGAATACTTGAATCAGAAGAAGCTCCAGAAAAAAAAAAAACGGAAGAAGTTCCTGGAGGGATCTTGGAGAAGCATTTAGAGGAACACTGAATGAAGTTCTTGTCAGGGATCTTGTAGGATTTCTGAAAGGGTTTCAGAAGGAATTTCTAAAGAATTCCCAGAAGATACTTCGAGAAGAATCTCGTATGAAATTCCAGGAATAAATCTTTACTGATTGTTGCAAGGATTTTTTGAAAAAATCTCGGAAAGAATCTCTGATACCATTTCCGAAAGAACTCCTAGAGAAATTCTGGGTGAAGTTGCTAGAATTTCCAGGAATACCATGTGGAAGCCCAAAAAGAAATCCAGAGACTTCCCAAAATAAACTATTCGGGAATTCCGAATGAAATTTCTGGAGGATTCCAGGAACTCCTTGAGAAATTCTGGAAGAAATCTCCTGAAGTCCGAAACGTGAACAAAAATGTCACAAAACGTCAAAAACTTTGAACAAATTCTTTAGCAACCGCGGTTTGCATTGCCATATAGGCTGTACCAATTCAATTGTTTCGCTTTCTCGCTCCTTAAAGATTTCTTCAAATTTCTTTCAGTTCCGAAATTCCTCTAGGTGTTGGTTCCGAGATTTCTCCAGGAATTCTTTCTGGGAATTCTTAGGGATTTTTCCAGGAGTTTCTCCTGCGATTCCTAATGAGATTCCAGGGTCTCTTTTTGAGATTTCTTAAGAGATTCCTTCCGAAACTTCACCAAGAATTTCTTCTGTAATTCTTTCGGGACTTTCAGGATTTTTTTTAGGAATTTCTTCCAGAATACTTCCAGGAATTTCCAAAGATTTCTCCATGAATTCATTCCAAGATTCCTCCAGAAATTCATTCCGACATTCCTACAGGAATTCTTTCTAAGATTCATCAAGTTGTTTTTCCTTGAATATCTCCAAGACTTCCGGGATACCTCTTGAAATCCCTTCTCGTAAAAAAATTAAACTCTTGGAGGAGTCCTAGAAGGAGCAACGTTCAGAAAATTTTGAATATATCACGGCAATAAATGCTGCAGAAGAAAATACATCTAGAATGTTTTTTAACAAGATATTACTGATCTAGATCGATTCAATTATATCTAGACCAGTTTGGACGGTTCTAAAAGATAACTCAAATAAAATCAATCTAAGTTCCCAGAGACGAGATGCCTCTACGAAGCATCCCCAGAGCACAAGAAGATTTTTCCAATAAAGATAGCATCCTAAACAAGCAAAATTACGTAATTAATAAACGGATCCTTAGGCCACATGTAATTTTTTGGCAATCCTGACGTTCTAGAAATAACATTCTTTGATTTAAAAATGAAATTTGAAATAAAAAATTGTGATTCGATAGTACGTACGTTTCGATAGTACGTACACTGAACGAAGCGATGGTGTACGTACTATCGAGGTATGCCTGTATTCATAAATTTAACTTTAGTCTCAAAAAGTAACAAAAACGCGAGCCTCAAATCGTTGCCTGCAAAACAATGAAAACAAAATTTCCCAAAAATAATATTCCATATGCGGATTCTATACATAATGAGCTATACGAATTTCCATTTTACTTTATAAAAATATTACAATATCATTGTTATATTCATATGTTTTGAAATATTATACCTAGACGGGGAGACTTGCAACACTTATTTTCTTAACAATTCAAAGTCCAGAAACACGAAATATTGTTGTTTAACTAATAATTCACCAGCAACAGTCTGAAGGATCATCATATGAACTGAAAAATACATTAAAACTTATGTAAAATTAACAATTAGTAACTTGGTGTGTTTGAGCCCAATATTCCCATATAAAAATTCACAATTCAATTTCCTATGTAAAAACAAATGCAAAAATAAGTATGTCAGCCCAAACGATATCACAATAGCAGCAAGAATACTTATCAAATATGCTTGAAACTAAAAATTAATATCTGCGTGTTTGAAAAGGGATTTACATTGGGTGTTGCAAGTCACCCCACACGACGTCTTGTATCAAAAACGACCTTATTTGGCTTTTTCAACATGAAAAAATAAATCAATCTATAACTTCTTCACTCTATTTTATAGCCGGCCCATTAAAACTATTACAAATAGTTTGAATTTTAAAATTGAGTTCATTTTTTGTTAATTGAAGCTGAAAAGTGTTGCAAGTCACCCCGTTTGACGGTATATGCACCCCACACACGCAACCCCCACAACCGAACAGTATGGTCACTTGAGTATCCCTGAGGTTTTGATTAATCACTAATAGTGGACACCCCCGAGGTCCACTATCGGTTTGTTAACTTTACTAGCCGCTCCAATGTCCTTAACCCTTATGTGGCCGACAAGGTACCCGGGTACCCCGCGCCCATTTCAAAAGCACGGTGTAGAAAAAAGCAGAAAGCTTGTCAGACACATAACTGTTAAATCAATATCAATAGTGGACTCTCTTAGAGCATAGTGGACCCATAGACGTGTTTGCAAATTTGTTCAAATAATAACATTTCGCATCGTAATTAAACCGTATGGAACTACTATCCAGGAATATGAACCATTGTCTCCCGGTGGAAGTTAAACGTTAGAAACAGATTTGAGCAGGAAATCGAAGAATAGTGACTGAGGATCCACTTTTGGCCAAAATACCCTTATAACATAGTCTCTTTTCATATGGCATCGCTGAAGCAAAAATAACTTTTTCTGAGTGTTTCATCTAACTTACCATCAAACGTTCCTCCGTAGATCGATTCCCCACCTGTTCCGTTGGCATTGGAGAAGTCTCCAGATTGTATCATAAAGTCCTTCACAACGCGATGAAATATAATTCCCTGAAAAAGAATGTAAGAAATTTAACTGATCATCATAGTTTTATCTACATACGAGAACCCATACCTTGTAGTGCAGTGGTTTGCCGGTTTTCTGGCCAATTCCTTTCTCACCGGTGCACAACGCCCGGAAGTTCTCGCAAGTTTTCGGCGCTAAATCCGGAAGCAGTTCAAAAACAATTCGTCCCGCCGGCAGCCCACCCAGCGTAATATCGAAAAAACATCGGATTTTAGACTGACCAGCCGCGGAAGCGGTGGCTGCAGCTGTTTCCGCGTCGACGGTCATCCTGACGGCAGTTTGTTCCGCCCGTCGATTTCTGAAGAAAATCGATTGGCTCAATGAAAAAATGGCGTCAGTGCAGCGAAGGGCAGAGTTGGTACTTACTTTGGCCAAAAGTCAGCTGAAATGCACACTACAATGGATACATTTGCGTTGAAGGACAGCAAAGGCACACCACAAATTGAATTTCACGGTGAATTTTAGAAATTAAATGGATATCAATGCGATAAAACCAAATGAAACCACGGTTTCAGGAACCTAAACACTCTCCGCACACGATTTCAGCGATTTTCAGTCATGACGTTCAGCATTCGCGAATGGGAATGACAAATTGCACACGGAAAACCAAAAATACTCAAAGAGGTGAGAATTTTAACTCGAATCTGATTCAGGGAAGATCCAAATATTACGTCCCTTGTATATTTTTTTGAGATAAATATTGTGGATTTACCAGAGGCCCCTGGCATTCACCGGTTTCTTATTATGGCGCCAGCACCAAACCAAATGGTCCACTGCACGAATTTATTCTGGCCTGCTTACTCTCACATGAAATTTATCGTTTGAGCGGTGTCGGCACCTCTCAAACGTCAAACTTTCTGTGAGAGTAAGTAATGTCATTGACGTCATTGAGTAGCTAGTGGCAACCTCGGTGGCAACGAGGAATAGCGCATTCAATAATAATTATTTATGTAACGAGTTGCAAAAAGTTGATTATTTCAGCACGAGTCGTACATTTATCGAACGAGGCTTGCCGAGCAGGATGAGGACAGCTCACGCACGTGGATGAGTATCGAGACAATGAAGAATTATTTACATAGCTGCCTAGCTGCCTATGATCACGCAGAAAAATAAATTGTAAACACAATTAAATTCTAGTTCAAATCAACCGATTTTTCAGTTTACTATAGCGACAAACTAATTTCTAGTTTAAACTGAACTGTTCCATTTGTTTGATAATACAAATATTTTCGTTTGTCGAAATTTTTGACAGTTTGTTAAAACAAACAGAGATATGGTTTTTTCAACATGAAATAATTGATTGATTCAAACGACTTCACTTTTGCCACTAACAAACCCGGAATGTGATTGTTTTGGTGACGGCAGCAACTGCGGCAGCTCGGAAATCTATTTTTAGATCGTCGGTAAGCGGATGGCGAGGAGAACGACTAGAAAAAAACAAAAAAGGTGAAACCGATCAACTTTTTGTGGATGCTGTCGTGAGTACCTGCGCGTTATCCATCACGGCCAAAGCTGCACTTGGAAGTTGGCGTGATGGATTTGCTGCACCTTCTTCGCTGTGGCGATGTTGGGGTAAGCATTTTATAGATGTGTGAGTGCTTTCGGACCATGTTTATGGTTTTTATTTTGTTGAAACAAATGAAATTTTTGATATTATATGAAATGATGGTAGTCGGTTGTTTTTATCAATAAACTCTGAATGAAAACAATTAAATAAAACTTTGGAATAAGTAAATTCTCAGTTTGAAAATCAACCATGCGTTTTATTGTTTTAAACAAGCGCCAATTTTCTGCGTGATGTAGTGCGCAAGCCTCGACCGACAAACACGTGCTGCATAACCGAGAGTAAACGGGGGAAGATGTCCTCACCCCGCTCAGACTGACTCCCTAGTTGAGACACCATCGATTTTTTTGTTTCATGGACATCCACCTGGTTGCCACCTTTGCTAAATTTTTGACGTTAGTTTTCGCCGCTTTCCCCCACGTGTTTGTTTTCTGTTTGTTTTTTTTTTTTCAAAAGATTCCTCTGAAGTGTCCAGTTGGTTTGTTTTCCATTCAGGATCAATGGCTGTCGGGAAGCATCGCATCGTTTATGCGGTAAGTTGTTTAATTTATGACTTCATTCTGGAACATCGGAGCTATTCATGGTATGTTTTACTTTCAGGATTTTTTGGAGTATAAAGTATAAGTTAGCTGAGGATTTACCGGTAGAGGATGACGACATTGAAGCGGCCGTTCCGCAAGTTAGGAGGTGGTAGGTTAGGGCGAAGCTACCTTCGATGCTTGCTGCGATGGGAACGACGGAAAAGGAGATGCATGCAGTGGACGAATTGCTTCCAGACTTCCGTCAGAATGAGGTGCATCGATTCCCAAGGCTGTATGACGTACTTCGGCTCCCAAAACAGAAAGTAATTAACTTCTGGTAAAGTATTTTAAAAGTAGAAAGTTCTATCTTTGAATTCCAAAGTTTTAGTATTAATTTAACGTTCCCACTGCGATAGAAACTACTTCGCAGTGTTTCTGCCAATGACCATCCGTATATCGTGTGGCAAGTAAGTGCCCAGGGAGGAAATTCATGAATATTCCCATTACCTTCGAAGAGATCTTGGATCATCTTTGAACAGAACAGGCGGAGAAGCTAGTGGCGTAATGTACCAACTTGGACAAAGCCTGCTTCCCAGCTTCTATGAGTGTTGTATGAGCATTTCCGCAGTTATTGACTGAGAGCTAGTCTCTGTCAATGATTACTTTGCATATACCGTGCGAGCACCATATTATAGACAGCTCCATATTCTGAACAGTCAGCTAATCCAAAAAAGATTTTTCTCTAATGAAGCAATATATTGATTCAAGAGTTGAGGCGTTAATTTCATTGAGCCCCGCTATGATCCAATCATTACAAAGCGTATTATTGTTGACTCAACTGTGAACGTAGTGCATGTGTTTGTACATAGTATGTAAAACTGTGTGTCCATAATTAGGAACACGTCGTCCACTAACAAAAATATGTCTAGATCATGGACTGCAAGCTATTATGAGATTTAATTTGTTTTATATATTTAACTAGACAACAAATCAACTTGATGGTATTGTGAAGCAGATTCCCTTGAAACAAGAACTTCCATTTATGTGAACCTCTATTGTGAGAGTCGCTTAAACGTTCAGAATATGGGTACCGCACGGTAACCACCAAGTATACCATTAGCATGGTTCAGCTGAATACCCTGCACTTACTGCATCGGCTGTACAGTAGCTCTTGAAAAAAAACGGCTTGAAAACGCTGTGTCCCAAGAAAATACAAGACCCAATCTAATCCATGTTATTACTTTCATCTCATTTCATAAACAGACTTGAATAACAAAATTTTCACAGTCATGTAGAAACAACATCGAACCAGTTAGTCACATTATACAAAGTGATCGCATACCAGTCCCACACTACGAAACCGTCGCAGTAATATGTAATAAAAGTGTACTGTATTCATAATCAAATACATCCCGAGGCTTCTGACTTCCATAAATGATTAAGAATATTTTCTATAATTTATCGAATACATACCAAATGACTGGGAATTCATGAGAATCTTTAGTGATTTTTTGGGATAATTTGAATATTTTAGTGAAGCTACTCACTAGTATAAATTACTGAGAATATTTTCTATAATTTGTCGAATACATTAGGGATTTTCTGGAATTATGTGCATATTTCAGTGAGGCTGCTGCCTTCTATAAATGATAGAGAATATATATCTATCTATCTTTGTCTATACATCTATACATACATTTATATAAAAATGAGTTTGAATTCCCTTTGAGGCAACAAAACTCACGAACGGATGAACCGATCAGCGTGATTTTTGCATGGTTCGATCCGTCTGCAGGGTGGTTGTGTTTATATTTAGAAAAGTTAAATAAATCAACCACCAAAGTAGAAACAATGGAAAAATACTAAAATTTGGGAGAACCTCAAAACGATCGCAATAAAATCTATCTAAAGTGCGGTGCAAAATGAGCTCAACAATTGTCCAACACAAAGTGGCAGTACAACGTTTGCCGGGACAGCTAGTTTTCTATAATTTATCGAATACATCTCAGATGACTGCAAACTCTTGAACATCATCAGGGATTTTCTGGAATTGTTTAAATACTTATAACTTATTGAGTTGAATACATCCCAGATGAAAAAAAATCCTGAAAATCTCTAGTGGTTTTCTGGAATTATTTGAATATTTTAGTGAGGTTACGGACTTGTATAAATGATTTAGAATATTATCTAAAAATTATCGAATACATCCCAGATAACTGAGAAATCTTGAGAATATTTAAGGATTTTCTGGGATTATTTCAATAATTCAGTGAAGGTAATGACTTCTATAAATGATTGAGAATGTTTTCTATAGTTTCTACAATATATCCCAGATGACTGGAAATTTCTGAAAATCTTCAAGGATTCTCAGAAATTATTTAAATTTATTCCGCAAAGCTACTAGTTTCTATAAATGATTGAGAATATTTTTTATAGTTTCTAGAATACATCCCAGATGACTGTGAATTTCTGAGAATCTTTAGGGATTCTCAGGAATTGTTAAAATTCATGCCGCAATGCTACTAGTTTCTATAAATGATTGAGAATATTCTCTATAGTTTCTAGAATTCTAGGGATTCTCAGAAATTATTTAAATTTATTCTGCTATGCCACTAATATCTTTAAATGATTGAGAATATTTTCTATCGTTTCTTGAACAAATCTCAGTTGATTGGGAATTTCTGAGAATCTTTAGGGATTCTCAGGAATTATTTAAATTTATTCCGCGATGCTTCAGATATTTTTAAATGATTGAGAATATTTTCTATAGTTTCTAGAATACATCCCAGTTCACTGGGAATTTCTTAAAATATTAAGGGATTCTCAGGAATTGTTTTAATTTATTCCGCAATGCTAATTGATACTTTTAAATGATTGAGAATATTTTCTATAGTTTTCGGAATACATCCCAGATGACTGGGAATTTCTGAAAATATTTAGGGATTCTCAGGAATTGTTTAAATTTATTCCGCAATGCTACTGATTTTTAAATGATTAAAAATATTTTCTATATTTTCTGGAATACTTCCCAGATGACTGGGAATTTCTGAAAATATTAAGGGATTCTCAGGAATTGTTTAAATTTATTCCGCAATGATACTATTTTCTATAAATGATTGAGAATATTTTCTACAGTTTCTAGAATACATCCCAGATGACTGGGAATTTCTGAGAATCTCCAGAGATTCTCAGGAATTGTTTAAATTTATTTCGCAATGCTACTGTTTTCTTTAAATGATTGAGAATGTTTTCTCTAGTTTTCTTAATACAACCCAGATGACTGGGAATTTCTGAGAATCCTTAGGGATTCTCAGGAATAATTTTAATTTATTCTGCAATGCAACTGATTTTTTTTAAATGATTGAGAGTATTTTATATAGTTTCTACAATACATCCCAGATGACTGAGATTTTCTGAAAATCTTTAAGTATTCTCAGGAATTATTTGAAATTATTCTGCGATGCTACTGTTTTTTAAATGATTGAGAATACTTTCTATAATTTCTAGAATACATCCCACATGACTGGGAATTTTGAGATTGTTTAGGGATTCTCAGGAATTGTTTAAATTTATTCCGTAATGTTTATGTTTTCTATAAATGATTGAAAATGTTTTTTATAGTTTTCGGAATACAGTGATAGACATTCGTTTAGCCGAGGCTAAAAAAAAATTCAAAAAAGTGTAAGGAAACTCATACAAAAGATTTTATGATAAAACTTTTTTATCGTAGTGATAGTATATCTAGTACTGTTTTATAAAAATATGATACATCACACTTACATATACACTGAAACAAAAACGAGGGTGAAAACCCTTCAAATGTCATTTTTTGCCTACACGGAACTACAAATCAACCCAAATTTAAGTTGTTTTGACGCAATCCCGGTCTTCCGTGGAATAACTCAAATTTGCGTCAAACAGCGAAAGTGGTGAGTGAGTAGTTCTCGTTTGAGAGCAGCAAAAAAAATAACCCACTGGTAAGTTATTTTCACCCAACGGAGGCCTCAAATGACGCAAATTTGGGTTAACCCAAGAAAACCCAAATTTGGCTTCTTCCACGGAAGAGCAGCGGATGCGTCGGTGCTTCTCTCTTTGTTTTTGACAACATTGCGGTGGGGCGAGGGAGAAAACAACCCAACTTTGAGTTAAAACTAAGAGCAGTTTAGCCAAATTTGAGTTTTTTAAACTTATTCTTTGGGTTTTAATATTTTTCCGTGTAGACATTCGTTTAGCCGAATTGTACATTTTTTAGAATTCCATAATAAAAAACTAACAAATTTCGAAATATATTAAACAAAGTTATTTTGTAGGGTGGCCTGCATTATAGATCGACTTGTAAATCATGAATGAGATCGTTTTTGGAAGTGTTGCCATATTAATTTTGCATGCATCTTATATAAATATGTCATAATATTGTAAATGTTTCCAAATTGAGATTTGATGTAGTTATTTTTATCGGAAGTGTTTCAAAATAATCTAATGAAAATTTCAAGACCAAAGCAGGTTGAAAATTTATGAAAAACAATGATTTTAACAGAAAAAAATAACGCAAACCATCAAAAAATCACGCATTTAAGTATTGTTTTGATGAAATATGATGGCTTCTCTTGCATAAATCACAGCGTTTACTACTGTTACTTCTTCTAATAGCTCCCAGTATCTTCTAGACTGTATTCTGGCTGAAATAACATACATTGGACGGCTCATATTTCGAGAAATGGCACCGAAAGTATTTAAATTTCTAGCATGAACTACTTGTTTCATAATTTAGACATTCTATTCAAATATATCATGTTAAAAATGAATGTGGTTCACAAATAAGACTCATTTATAATGTTTTTCTTCAGAGTGAATGGAATAAGCCAATTGTTTGACCATATCTTGCATTTTTGTATGAGCATCTGCTTTCAAATAAACAGGGTACAAAAATTTGGACAGTTTGCAGTTCTTCGACTTTGCCGTCTTCTTACTCAGTTAGTAATGCTAATATCAAACAGGTATACACCACAGGCATTAGGGCACGTCTTTATTTCAATGCAGAACTATTTATTTTAGCTTTTATCAATCCCATTTTACAGTTTAACCAACCAAAAACCAATATACTTAATTTTTTCATGACATTTTATGCATTAATTTGAACATTTATAACAATAATTCTGTGCCATATTTTCAAAACTGCTAATCTAGCTTACGTTTGAGTGTTTACAGAAATCATTTTCCTTAAATAAATTTGTTTATCGTCGCTTCTCTATATCGGGACATTTTTTTATAATATTTCTCTGAATTTCACAAATAAATAAACTTTTAAGGTCAATTATCTTGCTAACACGTCATAAACTAAATTCCTTGGAGTATATCATCGAAATATACTCACGCAGTTGCAAAAAATCTGTTGAAAACCAATTTTTTATTTACCTCGGCTAAACGAATGTCTAGGCAAAAAATGACATTTGAAGGGTTTTTACCCTCGTTTTTGTTTCAATGTATATGTAAGTGTGATGTATCACATTTTTATAAAACAGTACTAGATATACTATCACTACGATAAAAAAGTTTTATCATAAAATCTTTTGTATGAGTTTCCTGACACTTTTTTTGGTCTCGGCTAAACGAATGTCTATCACTGTATATCCCAGATAATTGAGAATTTATGAGAATCTTTAGGGATTCTCCGGAATTATTTTAATTTATTCCGCAATGCAACTGTTTTTTTATGATTGAATATATTTTTTGTAGTTTCTGGAATACATCCCAGATGACTGGGAATTCTGAGAATCTTTAAAGTTTCTCAGGAATTATTTAAATTTATTCCGCAATGCTACTGATTTTTTTTTAAATGATTGAGAATATTTTCTACAAATTCCATGTATACATCCCAGTTGACTGGGAATTTCTAAAAATATTTGGGGATTCTCAGAAATTGTTCAAATTTATTCCGTAATGCTACTGTTTTCTATAAATGATTGAAAATGTTTTCTATAGTTTTCGGAATACATCCCAGATGACTGGGAATTTCTGAGAATCTCCAGGGATTCTCAGGAATTATTCAAATTTATTTCGCATTGTTACTGATTTTTTTAAATGATTGAGAATATTTTCTATAGTTTCTAGAATACATCCCAGATGACTGGGAATTTCTAAAAATATTTAGGGATTCTCAGGAATTGTTTAATTTTTTTCCGTAATCCTACTGTTTTCTATAAATGATTGAGAATGTTTCTATAGTTTCTAGAATACATCCCAGATAACTGGAAATTTTTGAGAATCTTTAGGAATTCTCAGGAATTATTCAAATTTATTCCACAATGCTACTGATTTTTTTTAAATGATTGAGAATATTTTCTACAAATTCCATGTATACATCCCAGTTGACTGGGAATTTCTAAAAATATTTGGGGATTCTCAGAAATTGTTCAAATTTATTCCGTAATGCTACTGTTTTCTATAAATGATTGAAAATGTTTTCTATAGTTTTCGGAATACATCCCAGATGACTGGGAATTTCTGAGAATCTCCAGGGATTCTCAGGAATTATTCAAATTTATTTCGCATTGTTACTGATTTTTTTAAATGATTGAGAATATTTTCTATAGTTTCTAGAATACATCCCAGATGACTGGGAATTTCTAAAAATATTTAGGGATTCTCAGGAATTGTTTAATTTTTTTCCGTAATCCTACTGTTTTCTATAAATGATTGAGAATGTTTCTATAGTTTCTAGAATACATCCCAGATAACTGGAAATTTTTGAGAATCTTTAGGAATTCTCAGGAATTATTCAAATTTATTCCACAATGCTACTATTTTCTATAAATGATTGAGAATATTCTAGGGATTTTCAGGAATTGTTTAAATTTATTCCGCAATGCTACTGTTTTCTATAAATGATTGAGAATGTTTTCTGTAGTTTTCTCAATACAACCCAGATGACTGGGAATTTCTGAGAATCTTTAGGGATTCTCAGGAATAATTTTAATTTATTCTGCAATGCAACTGATTTTTTTTTAATGATTGAGAGTATTTTATATAGTTTCTACAATACATCCCAGATGACTGAGATTTTCTGAAAATCTTTAAGTATTCTCAGGAATTATTTGAAATTATTCTGCGATGCTACTGTTTTTTAAATGATTGAGAATACTTTCTATAATTTCTAGAATACATCCCACATGACTGGGAATTTTGAGATTGTTTAGGGATTCTCAGGAATTGTTTAAATTTATTCCGTAATGTTTATGTTTTCTATAAATGATTGAAAATGTTTTTTATAGTTTTCGGAATATATCCCAGATAAGTGAGAATTTATGAGAATCTTCAGGGATTCTCCGGAATTATTTTAATTTATTCCGCAATGCAACTGTTTTTTTATGATTGAATATATTTTTTGTAGTTTCTGGAATACATCCCAGATGACTGGGAATTCTGAGAATCTTTAAAGTTTCTCAGGAATTATTTAAATTTATTCCGCAATGCTACTGATTTTTTTAAATGATTGAGAATATTTTCTATAATTTTTAGAATACATCCCAGATGATTGGGAATTTCTTCTCATGGATTCTCAGAAATAATTTAATTTTATTCCGCGATGCTACTGATTTTTTTTAAATGATTGAGAATATTTTCTACAGATTCTAGAATACATCCCAGTTGACTGTGAATTTCTAAAAATATTTGGGGATTCTCAGAAATTGTTCAAATTTATTCCGTAATGCTTCTGTTTTCTATAAATGATTGAAAATGTTTTCTATAGTTTTCGGAATACATCCCAGATGACTGGGAATTTCTGAGAATCTCCAGGGATTCTCAGCAATTATTCAAATTTATTTCGCATTGCTACTGATTTTTTTAAATGATTGAGAATGTTTTCTATAGTTTCTAGAATACATCCCAGATGACTGGGAATTTCTAAAAATATTTAGGGATTCTCAGGAATTGTTTAATTTTTTTTCCGTAATCCTACTGTTTTCTATAAATGATTGAGAATGTTTTCTATAGTTTCTAGAATACATCCCAGATGACTGGCAATTTCTGAGAATCTTTAGGTATTCTCAGGAATTATTTAAATTTATTCCGCAATGCTACTATTTTCTATAAATGATTGAGAATGTTTTCTATAGTTTCCATATACAACCCAGATGACTAGGAATTTCTGTGAATCTTAAGGGATTTTCAGGAATTATTTTAAATTTATTCCGCAATGCAACTTTTTTTTTAAATGATTGAGAGTATTTTATATAGTTTCTACAATACATCCCAGATGACTGGGAATTTCTGAGAATCTTTAAGAATTCTCAGAAATTATTTAAACTTATTCCGCAATGCTACTAGTTTCTATAAATGGTTGAGAATCCCTAAATATTTTCAGAAATCTCAGAAATTATTCAAATTTATTTCGCATTGCAATTGATTTTTTTTTAATGATTGAGAATATTTTCTATAGTTTCTAGAACACATCCCAGATGACTGGGAATTTCTGAGAATATTTAGGGATTCTCAGGAATTGTTTAATTTTTTCCGTAATCCTACTGTTTTATATAAATGATTGAGAATATTTTCTATAGTTTCTCTAGTGATTTTCTGGAATTATTTGAATATTTTAGTGAGGTTTTGGACTTGTATAAATGATTTAGAATATTATCTAAAAATTATCGAATACATCCCAGATAACTGAGAAATCTTGAGAATATTTAAGGGTTTTCTGGGATTATTTCAATAATTCAGTGAAGGTAATGACTTCTATAAATGATTGAGAATGTTTTCTATAGTTTCTACAATATATCCCAGATGACTGGAAATTTCTGAAAATCTTCAAGGATTCTCAGGAATTATTTAAATTTATTCCGCAAAGCTACTAGTTTCTATAAATGATTGAGAATATTTTTTATAGTTTCTAGAATACATCCCAGATGACTGTGAATTTCTGAGAATCTTAAGGGATTCTCAGGAATTGTTAAAATTCATGCCGCAATGCTACTAGTTTCTATAAGTGATTGAGAATATTCTCTATAGTTTCTAGAATTCTAGGGATTCTCAGAAATTATTTAAATTTATTCTGCTATGCCACTTATATCTTTAAATGATTGAGAATATTTTCTATCGTTTCTTGAACAAATCTCAGTTGATTGGGAATTTCTGAGAATCTTTAGGGATTCTCTGGAATTATTTAAATTTATTCCGCGATGCTTCAGATACTTTTAAATGATTGAGAATATTTTCTATAGTTTCTAGAATACATCCCAGTTCACTGGGAATTTCTTAAAATATTAAGGGATTCTCAGGAATTGTTTTAATTTATTCCGCAATGCTAATTGATACTTTTAAATGATTGAGAATATTTTCTATAGTTTTCGGAATACATCCCAGATTACTGGGAATTTCTGAAAATATTAAGGGATTCTCAGGAATTATTTAAATTTATTCCGCAATGCTACTAGTTTCTATAAATGGTTGAGAATCCCTAAATATTTTATTTATTCCGCAATGCTACTATTTTCTATAAATGATTGAGAATATTTTCTACAGTTTCTAGAATACATCCCAGATGACTGGGAATTTCTGAGAATCTCCAGGGATTCTCAGGAATTGTTTAAATTTATTTCGCAATGCTACTGTTTTCTATAAATGATTGAGAATGTTTTCTATAGTTTTCTTAATACAACCCAGATGACTGGGAATTTCTGAGAATCTTTAGGGATTCTCAGGAATAATTTTAATTTATTCTGCAATGCAACTGATTTTTTTTTAAATGATTGAGAGTATTTTATATAGTTTCTACAATACATCCCAGATGACTGAGATTTTCTGAAAATCTTCAAGTATTCTCAGGAATTATTTGAAATTATTCTGCGATGCTACTGTTTTTTAAATGATTGAGAATACTTTCTATAATTTCTAGAATACATCCCACATGACTGGGTATTTTGAGATTGTTTAGGGATTCTCAGGAATTGTTTAAATTTATTCCGTAATGTTTATGTTTTCTATAAATGATTGAAAATGTTTTTTTATAGTTTTCGGAATATATCCCAGATAAGTGAGAATTTATGAGAATCTTCAGGGATTCTCCGGAATTATTTTAATTTATTCCGCAATGCAACTGTTTTTTTTTATGATTGAATATATTTTTTGTAGTTTCTGGAATACATCCCAGATGACTGGGAATTCTGAGAATCTTTAAAGTTTCTCAGGAATTATTTAAATTTATTCCGCAATGCTACTGATTTTTTTAAATGATTGCGAATATTTTCTATAATTTTTAGAATACATCCCAGATGATGTGGATTCTCAGAAATAATTTAATTTTATTCCGCGATGCTACTGATTTTTTTTTTAAATGATTGAGAATATTTTCTACAGATTCTAGAATACATCCCAGATGACTGTGAATTTCTAAAAATATTTGGGGATTCTCAGAAATTGTTCAAATTTGTTCCGTAATGCTACTGTTTTCTATAGTTTTCGGAATACATCCCAGATGACTGGGAATTTCTGAGAATCTCCAGGGATTCTCAGGAATTATTCAAATTTATTTCGCATTGCTACTGATTTTTTTAAATGATTGAGAATATTTTCTATAGCTTCTAGAATACATCCCAGATGACTGGGAATTTCTAAAAGTATTTAGGGATTCTCAGGAATTGTTTAATTTTTCTCCGTAGTCCTACTGTTTTCTATAAATGATTTAGAATGTTTTCTTTAGTTTCTAGAATACATCCCAGATGACTGGCAATTTCTGAGAATCTTTAGGTATTCTCAGGAATTATTTAAATTTATTCCGCAATGCTACTATTTTCTATAAATGATTGAGAATGTTTTCTATAGTTTTTTTAATACAACCCAGAGGACTAGGAATTTCTGTGAATCTTAAGGGATTTTCAGGAATTATTTTAAATTTATTCCGCAATGCAACTTTTTTTTTAAATTATTGAGAGTATTTTATATAGTTTCTACAATACATCCCAGATGACTGGGAATTTCTGAGAATCTTTGAGAATTCTCAGAAATTATTTAAACTTATTCCGCAATGCTACTAGTTTCTATAAATGGTTGAGAATCCCTAAATATTTTCAGAAATCTCAGAAATTATTCAAATTTATTTCGCATTGCAATTGATTTTTTTTTTTAATGATTGAGAATATTTTCTATAGTTTCTAGAACACATCCCAGATGACTGGGAATTTCTGAGAATATTTAGGGATTCTCAGGAATTGTTTAAATTTCTTCCGTAATCCTACTGTTTTATATAAAAGATTGAGAATATTTTCTATAGTTTCTAGAATACATTCCAGATGACTGGCAATTTCTGAGAATCTTTAGGGATTCTCAGGAATTATTTAAATTTATTCCGCAATGCTACTGTTTTCTATAAATGATTGCGAATATTTTATATAATTCTAGATTGAGTTTAAATAAGGGCGAAAGTAACATGGGAGAGTACTCTTCATCGACTCTCTCTTTTTCAAATTAAAGTGACAAGATGCAAATATGGTTGCACTTTTTTGGTCATACATCGCTAGGTTGCGATGCAATCTAGCGTCTAAGTGTGAAAAAGTTCAATTGAATTTGCATCTTGTCACTTTAATTTGCAGAAGAGAGAGTCGATGAAGAGAACTCTCTCATGTTACTTTCGCCCTTATTCAAACACAATCTAGAATATTTAGAATACATCCCAGATGACTGGGAATTTTGAGATTGTTCAGGGATTCTCAGGAATTGTTTAAATTTATTCCGCAATGCTACTATTTTCTATAAATGATTGAGAATATTTTCTATAGTTTTCTTAATACAACCCAGATGACTGGGAATCTCTGTGAATCTTTAGGGATTCTCAGGAATAATTTTAATTTATTCCGCAATGCACCTTTTTTTTAAATGATTGAGAATATTTTCTATAGTTTCTACAATACATCCCAGATGACTGGGAATTTCTGAGAATCTTAAAGGATTCTCAGAAATTATTTAAATTTATTCCGCAATGCTACTACTTTCTATAAATGGTTGAGAATATTTTCTATAGTTGCTAGAATTCTAGGGATTCTCAGAAATTATTTAAATTTATTCCGCAATGCTAATTATATTTTTAAATGATAGAAAATATTTTCTATAGTTTCCAGAATACATCCCACATGGCTGGGAATTTTGAGATTGTTTAGGGATTCTCAGGAATTGTTTGAATTTATTCCGAAATGTTTCTGTTTTTTATTAGTGATTGAAAATATTTTTTTATAGTTTTCGGGATATATCCCAGATAAGTGGGAAATTATGAGAATCTTTAGGGATTCTCCGGAATTATTTTAATTTATTCCGCAATGCCACTTATTTCTATAAATGATTAAGAATATTTCTATAATCTCTAGAATATATCCCAGATGACTGTGAATTTCTGAGAATCTTTAGGGATTCTCAGGAATTGTTAAAATTCATTCCACAATGCTACTAGTTTCTATAAATGATTGAGAATATTCTCTATAGTTTCTAGAGATCTAGGGATTCTCAGAAATTATTTAAATATATTCTGCTTGCCACTAATATCTTTAAATGATTGAGAATATTTTCTATCGTTTCTTGAACAAATCTCAGTTGATTGGGAATTTCTGAGAATCTTTAGGGATTCTCTGGAATTATTTTAATTTATTCCGCGATGCTTCAGATACTTTTAAATGATTGAGAATATTTTCTATAGTTTCTAGAATACATCCCAGATGACTGGGAATTTTTGAGAATCTTTAGGGATTCTCAGGAATTATTCAAATTTATTCCACAATGCTACTATTTTCTATAAATGATTGAGAATATTTTCTATAGTTTCTAGAATACATCCCAGATGACTGGCAATTTCTGAGAATCTTTAGGTATTCTCAGGAATTATTTAAATTTATTCCGCAATGCTACTATTTTCTATAAATGATTGAGAATGTTTTCTATAGTTTTCTTAATACAACTCAGATGACTGGGAATTTCTGTGAATCTTAAGGGATTTTCAGGAATTATTTTAAATTTATTCCGCAATGCAACTTTTTTTTTAAATGATTGAGAGTATTTTATATAGTTTCTACAATACATCCCAGATGACTGGGAATTTCTGAGAATCTTTAAGAATTCTCAGAAATTATTTAAACTTATTCCGCAATGCTACTAGTTTCTATAAATGGTTGAGAATCCCTAAATATTTTCAGAAATCTCAGAAATTATTCAAATTTATTTCGCATTGCAATTGATTTTTTTTAAATGATTGAGAATATTTTCTATAGTTTCTAGAACACATCCCAGATGACTGGGAATTTCTGAAAATATTTAGGGATTCTCAGGAATTATTTAAATTTATTCCACAATGCTACTATTTTCTATAAACGATTGAGAATATTTTCTATAGTTTCTACAATACATCCCAGATGACTGGGAATTTCTTAAAATATTAAGGGGTTCTCAGGAATTGTTTTAATTTATTCCGCAATGCTACTGTTTTCTATAAATGATTGAGAATATTTTCTACAGTTTCTAGAATACAACCCAGATGACTGGGAATTTCTGAGAATCTCCAGGGATTCTCAGGAATTATTCAAATTTATTTCGCATTGCTACTGATTTTTTTTAAATGATTGAGAATATTTTCTATAGTTTCTAGAATACATCCCAGGAATTTCTGAGAATATTTAGGAATTCTCAGGAATTATTTAAATTTATCCCGCAATGCTACTTTTTAATATAAATGATTGAGAATATTTTCTATAGTTTCTAGAATACATCCCAGATGACTGGAAATTTTTGAGAATCTTTAAGGATTCTCAGGAATTATTTTAATTTATTCCACAATGCTACTATTTTCTATAAATAATTGAGAATATTTTCTATAGTTTCTAGAATACATCCCAGATGACTGGGAATTTCTGAGAATCTTTAGGGATTCTCAGGAATTGTTTAAATTTATTCTGCAATGCTACTGTTTTCTATAAATGATTGTGAATGTTTTCTATAGTTTTCTTAAAACAACCCAGATGACTGGGAATTTTTGTGAATCTTTAGGGATTCTCAGGAATTATTTTAATTTATTCCGCAATGCAACTTTTTTTTTAAATGATTGAGAGTATTTTATATAGTTTCTACAACACATCCCAGATGACTGGGAATTTCTTTAAGGATTCTCAGAAATTATTTAAACTTATTCCGCATTGCTACTAGTTTCTATAAATGGTTGAAAATCCCTTAATATTTTCAGAAATCTCAGGAATTATTCAAATTTATTTCGCATTGCTACTATTTTTTTAAATGATTGAGAATATTTTCTATAGTTTCTAGAACACATCCCAGATGACTGGGAATTTCTGAAAATATTTAGGGATTCTCAGGAATTGTTTAAATTTTTTCCGTAATCCTACTGTTTTATATAAATGATTGCGAATATTTTCTATAATTTTTAGAATACATCCCAGATGACTGGGAATTTCTGAGAATCTTAAGGGATTCTCAGGAATTATTTAAATATATTCCGCAATGCTACAGTTTTCTATAAATGATTGCGAATATTTCCTATAATTTTTAGAATACATCCCAGATGACTGGGAATTTCTGAGAATCTTTAGGGATTCTCAGGAATTGTTTAAATTTATTCCGTAAAGCTACTGATTTTTTTAAATGATTGAGAATATTTTCTATAGTTTCTTCAATATTTCCCAGTTGATCGGGAATTTCTGAGATTCTTAAGGGATTCTCAGGAATTATTTAAATTTATTTCGCAATACTACTGATTTTTTTTAATAATTGAGAATATTTTCTATAATTTGAAGAATACATCCCAGATGACTGGGAATTTCCGAAAATCTTTAAGGATTCTTAGGAATTATTTAAATTTACTCCGCAATGCTACTAGTTTCTATAAATGATAGAGAATATTTTCTATAGTTTCTAGAATACATTCAAGATGACTGGGAATTTCTGAGAATCTTTAGGGGTTCTCAGGAATTATTTAAAATTATTTCGCAATGCTACTAGTTTCTATAAATGATTGAGAATATTTTCTATAGTTTCTAGAATATATCCCAGATGACTGGGAATTTCTGAGAATCTTCAGGGGTTCTCAGGAATTGTTTAAATTTATTTCGCAATGCTACTGTTTTCTATAAATGATTGCGAATATTTTCTATAATTTTTAGAATACATCTCAGATGACTGGGAATTTCTCAGAATCTTAAGGGATTCTCAGGAATTATTTAAATTTATTCCGCGATGGTTCTGATTTTTTTTTAATTATTGAGAATATTTTCTACAGATTCTAGAATACATCCCATTTGACTGGGAATTTCCTAAAATATCAAAGGATTCTCAGGAATTGTTTTAATTTGTTCCGCAATGCTACTGATACTTTTAAATGATTGATAATATTTTCTATAGTTTCTAGAATACATCCCAGATGACTGGGAATTTCTGAGAATCTCCAGGGATTCTCAGGAATTATTCAAATTGATTTCGCATTGCTACTGATTTTTTTAAATGATTGAGAATATTTTCTATAATTTCTAGAATACATCCCAGATGACTGGGAATTTCTGAAAATCTTTAAGTATTCTCAGGAATAATTTGAAATTATTCTACGATGCTACTGTTTTTTCAAATGATTGAGAATACTTTCTATAATTTCTAGAATACAGGATTCTCAGAAATTATTTAAATTTATTCCGCAATGCAACTGTTTTTTTATGATTGAGAATATTTTCTGTAGTTTCTAGAATACATCCCAAATGACTGGGAATTTCTGAGAATCTTTAAGGTTTTTAAGGAATTATTTAAATTCATTCCACGATGCTACAGTTTTTTTTAATTGATTGAGAATATTTTCTATAGTTTCTGGAATACATCCCAGATGACTGGGAATTCTGAGAATCTTCAAGGTTTCTCAGGAATTATTTAAATTTATTCTGCAATGCTACTGATTTTTTTAAATGATTGTGAATATTTTCTATAATTTTTAGAATACATCCCAGATGATTGGGAATTTCTTCTCATGGATTCTCAGGAATAATTTAATTTTATTTCGCGATGCTACTGATTTTTTCAAATGATTGGGAATATTTTCTATAGTTTCAAGAATACTTCCCAATTTCATGAATTATTAAAGCATATTCCGTGAATCTACTGAATAACTGAGAATATTTGACATGCTTGGCATAAAATAATTCATCGCAGATGACTTCAGGGAATTTTAGGGTTTTTTTTTTTTCAGAAAGTATTGTATAGTTTTAAAGCTTCTTACTTATATTAATAACAGACAATATTTTCTATAATTCGTAAGAATACATCCCAGATGAATGGGAATTTCGTAAATAACTTTTGGAGAAATCCCTGAAGCAGCTACTGGAGTAATTTCGGAAGCAACTACAAGAAGAATCCCTGACGGAACCATTGAAGGGGCTTCTGGAAGATTTACAAGAACTCCTGGTGAATCCCTAAAGGTACTCCTGGGGCAAATTCCTGAAGTAATCCTAGAAGAATCTCTTGAGGAACTCCTGGGTGATTCGTTGATGGAATGCCTGGAGGAATTACTGCAGGATGCTTTTGAAAAACCTCCAGAAGCATTGCCTGAGATTCGTTCTTTAGAAATCGCTGACGGGGTTCCAGGAGGAATTTCTGAAGAACCTCCTGGAGCAACTCTTGGTTCCCCGTGGAGAAATTCCTAAAGGAACTTATGGAGAAATCTCTTAGAAATGCCACACGATATACACATGCGAACAGGTCATTGACAAAGGAAGGTCATAGTTAAACCCTGTGGAAATGGTCATGGAACACTATGCTGAGAGGCAGACATTATTCTATTGGGGATGCTACGACAAGAAAAGGAGAAGAGGATTCCCAGAAAGAGGAATCCCTGAAGGAACTCCTGGAGCAACCCCTGAAGGAACTCCTGGATGAGGAACTCCTGGAGGAATCCCTGAAGGAACTCCTGAAGGAATCCCTGAAGGAACTCCTGGAAGAATCCCTGAAATAACTCCTGGAGGAATTTCTGAAGGAACTCCTGGAAGAATCCCTGAAGGAACTCCTGGAGGAATCCCTGAAGGAACTCCTGGAGGAATCCCTGAAGGAACTCCTGGAGGAATCCCTGAAGGAACTCCTGGAGGAATCCCTGAAGGAACTCCTGGAGGAATCCCTGAAGGAACTCCTGGAGGAATCCCGGAAGGAACTCCTGGAGGAATCCCTGAAGGAACTCCTGGAGGAATCCCTGAAGGAACTCCTGGAGGAATCCTTGAAGGAACTCCTGGAGGAATCCCTGAAGGAACTCCTGGAGGAATCCCTGAAGGAACTCCTGGAGGAATCCCTGAAGGAACTCCTGGAGGAATCCCTGAAGGAACTCCTGGAGGAATCCCTGAAGGAACTCCTGGAGGAATCCCTGAAGGAACTCCTGGAGGAATCCCTGAAGGAACTCCTGGAGGAATCCCTGAAGGAACTCCTGGAGGAATCCCTGAAGGAACTCCTGGAGGAATCCCTGAAGGAACTCCTGGAGGAATCCCTGAAGGAACTCCTGGAGGAATCCCTGAAGGAACTCCTGGAGGAATCCCTGAAGGAACTCCTGGAGGAATCCCTGAAGGAACTCCTGGAGGAATCCCTGAAGGAACTCCTGGAGGAATCCCTGAAGGAACTCCTGGAGGAATCCCTGAAGGAACTCCTGGAGGAATCCCTGAAGGAACTCCTGGAGGAATCCCTGAAGGAACTCCTGGAGGAATCCCTGAAGGAACTCCTGGAGGAATCCCTGAAGGAACTCCTGGAGGAATCCCTGAAGGAACTCCTGGAGGAATCCCTGAAGGAAATCCTGGAGGAATCCCTGAAGGAACTCCTGGAGGAATCCCTGAAGGAACTCCTGGAGGAATCCCTGAAGGAACTCCTGGAGGAATCCCTGAAGGAACTCCTGGAGGAATCCCTGAAGGAACTCCTGGAGGAATCCCTGAAGGAACTCCTGGAGGAATCCCTGAAGGAACTCCTGGAGGAATCCCTGAAGGAACTCCTGGAAGAATCTCTCAAGGAACTCCTGGAGGAATCCCCGAAGGAACTCCTGGAGGAATCCCTGAAGGAACTCTTGGAGGAATCCCTGAAGGAACTCTTGGAGGAATCCCTGAAGGAACTCCTGGAGGAATCCCTGAAGGAACTCCTGGAGGAACCCCTGAAGGAGCTCCTGGAGGAATCCCTGAAGGAACTCCTGGAGGAATCCCTGAAGAAACTCCTGGAGGAATCCCTGAAGGAACTCCTGGAGGAATCCCTGAAGGAACTCCTGGAGGAATCCCTGAAGGAACTCCTGGAGGAATCCCTGAAGGAACTCCTGGAGGAATCCCTGAAGGAACTCCTGGAGGAATCCCTGAAGGAACTCCTGGAGGAATCCCTGAAGGAACTCCTGGAGGAATCCCTGAAGGAACTCCTGGAGGAATCCCTGAAGGAACTCCTGGAGGAATCCCTGAAGGAACTCCTGGAGGAATCCCTGAAGGAACTCCTGGAGGAATCCCTGAAGGAACTCCTGGAGGAATCCCTGAAGGAACTCCTGGAGGAATCCCTGAAGGAACTCCTGGAGGAATCCCTGAAGGAACTCCTGGAGGAATCCCTGAAGGAACTCCTGGAGGAATCCCTGAAGGAACTCCTGGAGGAATCCCTGAAGGAACTCCTGGAGGAATCCCTGAAGGAACTCCTGGAGGAATCCCTGAAGGAACTCCTGGAGGAATCCCTGAAGGAACTCCTGGAGGAATCCCTGAAGGAACTCCTGGAGGAATCCCTGAAGGAACTCCTGGAGGAATCCCTGAAGGAACTCCTGGAGGAATCCCTGAAGGAACTCCTGGAGGAATCCCTGAAGGAACTCCTGGAGGAATCCCTGAAGGAACTCCTGGAGGAATCCCTGAAGGAACTCCTGGAGGAATCCCTGAAGGAACTCCTGGAGGAATCCCTGAAGGAACTCCTGGAGGAATCCCTGAAGGAACTCCTGGAGGAATCCCTGAAGGAACTCCTGGAGGAATCCCTGAAGGAACTCCTGGAGGAATCCCTGAAGGAACTCCTGGAGGAATCCCTGAAGGAACTCCTGGAGGAATCCCTGATGGAACTTCTAGAGATTTCCCTGGAGGAATCCTTGAAGAAACTCCTGGAGGAATCCGCAAAGGAATCTCTGGAAGTACTTTTGGAGGAATCCCTAAAGTAAATCCTAAGTAATCCCTACAGAAACACCTGAAAAATTTTGGAAGGAACGCTTGAAGTAATCCTGGAAAGAACTCCAAAAGGGATTCCTTAAGAAACTCTTCTAGAACTCCTACTGGAATGATTCCTGGAACCTTTGAAGGAACATCTGGAGAAATTACAGAAATGAATCGTGGAGAAATCCCTTATGGAACTCCTGGATTAATTTCTGAATTAACTTTAGGAAGAATTTATGCATTTCCCAGGGGAAATCCTTAAAGGATCTCCTGGCGGCATCCCTAGATAAACTCCTGGAGGATTCCTTGACAGAACTCGTGGAGGAATCCCCACAGGAACTGCTCGAGGAATTCCAGAAGGAATTGCTGGGAGCTTGCCTAGATAACCTACTGGAGGAATCCCTAAAGGATCTCGCGGAGGAATCCCTGCAGAAGCTACTCGAGAAATCCGTGTAGGAACTGCGGGAGAATTTCTTGAGGGAATCCTTGAAGGGACATTTTGGTTAATCTCCGAAGTAACATCTGAAGGAATTCATGCAAAAGCTCTAGAAGAAAATCTAAACATATTCAGCGGGCCGGGGAAAAAATCTCCTAGAAATATCAGAAGAAAACTTCCAGTAATATTCCTGAAGAAACTCCTCGGCAAAATTCTGACGGAAATCCTTAAAAAACCCTGAAGGAATTTATCAAGGAGCTCCTGGTGAAATATCTTAAGGAATTCCTATAGGAGTTCTAAAGGAACTCCTAGAAGAATACTGCCGGAAATGCATTTTGAAACATCTAAAAATCAGTCATGTTTTCCCGCATTTAGTTTTTATAGCGTTAAGGTCATTTATATTATATGTATTATATGTTTAAAATAAATAAACTTTCACGGACAAATATATTATTTGTTTTGTTTTTGTTAGAAAACATAAATAAAAAGAAAAATAAACAAAATTCAGCCTAGTAGAGATCTGCTAGACAGCTACTCGATTTCTAGTACCCTTATCTAGTAGATATCTATGAGATATCGACTAGAAAGCGGGCGAAATTGTTTTCGCCCGATTTGAGGTAGACAAAAATGTTGCACTGGAGGAAGATTTCTATGCGACTGGTAGTAGATATCTGCTTAAATGTCTACTAGATATTTTATTTTGTCTAGTAGATACCTACTAGATTTCTAGGAGGAATTTCCGAGCGGGACCCTGCTTTCGTTAGCTGAAACCGCAACTATATTGCAGACTACATCCCAAATTGGACTATCACACTTTTTTTGGTACGCCTAAAAAGTGTGATAAAAGTGCACATTTGCCTCGGATCGTTTCGACGTCTTCGGTGCACTTATTCCTCCATTTACAAGGAATAAGTGCACCGAAGACCTCAACTCGATCCGACGTGTCCCTGCGCTGCAATCACACTTTAAAGGGGTGTGCACACTATTGTGTCAGTCCAATTTGGGGTGCAGTCAGCAATAAGTTTTATCATGATATGATCTTCTACAAAGTTGTTCCTTATGCCTGGTCTACATTGTTCAACTGAAACGAACATTCCACATGCAAACTTCTCAAAGATGTTCAATCCAATGGAATGATGTGTTAAGATTGAGCAAATTACTTGAGTGTTCACTTGAATGCTCTTGAATGCATCTCAGTTGAAGCAAGTGTTTACATTGTTCAACTCGTGCGGAGCGCAAGCAAACTGAATTGAGTTTTCATCTCACTGACAGATGACTTGAATTCAGCTCACATGAATCGCGGGTTTAGACGGGGCAAGTGAGACGATTTCGTTTGACTTGAATGAAAAAGTTCAACATGTTCAACTTTCGTTCAAGTCAAGTGAGTTGCTCATGTGAGATGAATGGTGGTGTTTACACGTTCAATTCGCATTCAATAGGGTCCTAAAATGAAAAATATTTTCCCGCTTTTGGTGCATAACACGAAAGTGCATGGTTTTCTGATCTCAATGGTATTTTTTCCGAGCTTAAACAATAACAGAATACTTTACTATTACTTTAGAGCTTTTAGTAGAACTTGTTACTTCAGACTCTAGTTTAATTTAAAAACACTTCACTAATACTTTACTTTTGCAAAAGAAAATAAAAAATGAATAACTCTTTTAAAGAAAAACTAGAAAGGACGAGCAAATTCCTTTTAATTCTACTACTGTGCTTATCTTCGGACAGATAGGCCTATTTCGTCTGTTCGTCCAGAAGTCTGTAAGTCACAGACGAAATAGGCCTATCTGTCCGAAGATAAGCACAGTAGTAGAATTAAAAGGAATTTGCTCGTCCTTTCTAGTTTTTCTTTAAAAGAGTTATTCATTTTTTATTTTCTTTTGCAAAAGTAAAGTATTAGTGAAGTGTTTTTAAATTAAACTAGAGTCTGAAATAACAGAATAGTTAATAAACTCGAAAATAAAATAATGATGAGCAGGTCTTGTTTGACATTCGAGGTCAACCTTGACGTAACGAAAGTGAAACAGCGGGTTGCAAAAGACACCACATTGGCTCACTTTTGACAACAAATGCTCCTGTTTGACATACACGGTAAACACAATTTACCTAAAAATGAGTGCTAAACAAGGAGTGTTGCAAAAGTTATTAAAATTTTTGAAGATATATTTTATGGGCTTTACCTAATAGAAATACTTAAAAAAAAATGAGTAAACATGTCGTTTTACTCAATGCTAGATCGAATTATGCAGAAATTGAGATAGGCCTTTAGGAGCCTATTGGGCATTTTTCATTGATTTGAAATCTTGCACTGTCTAAACCAGGCATTAGGGTATCAACTACCATTCTTTCAATTCTTAGCCAAATTGAACTTGCTAAACCCGCGTGCTGAATGAGAGACTGTAGGTCATCCGATTTCCCATATATTTGGACTGAACATCCCACACAAACCTTCAACTGATTTGCGCCAGCTCATTTTTTAACCGATTGAGCTGAATCTTTCACAGATTGTTCTTCTCATCTAAAGGCACGATTCTAGAGGGTGCCCCGTGGAAGTTTCCGACATTTTTGTATTTGGGCCAGTCTAATTCCTACCCGAACCAGCGTATAAACGAAGAAGTGGATCCTGGGGTTTTTATTACATTTATCATATATGATTATATATAATCTCTACAAAATCTTGGCAAATGACTATTGGAACTTCCAATCATCATTTGCCAAGATTTTGTAGAGATTATATGATAAATAAATGTAATAAAAAAAATCCACGGTGGGTATACATGCCCCAGGCCAAAATACGCCCACTACCCTATTGATTGCATATTATATTTTTTATTTTATTTTATAGTCACATTTATTCGACATAAAGTTTTATTTACACAAGTGTTGTCTGGTACTCTTCAATGACGTATTTTATCTTCCGAATGGCCAGGTCCACATCCTCGTCCGTCAGGTTTGTGTAAATGACAATCCGTGCAAACGCCCAGTCCCGTGCACTCAGTTTGACGCTAATGCCCTTACCGGAGCCATCGATGAGTCCACCCTTGATTTCCTCCGCCTGCACTTCCTTCAACCGTTGAGCAAAATCGCTCGACTTTATTTTGGGCGTCAGTATTTGCACCATCAAGATGTTGGAGTGCAGGTTCTTCAAATCGACCGTAAATAACGGACTGTTCATAGCGTGAATAGCGTTCGCGATCCTCGCCGTACGATCATGGTCTAGGGCCAGCTTGGGTACAACCTCATCCAGAGCCACCAAGGCAGCCGCCGCGAGGAATCCCACCTGTCTCATGCCACCTCCGAGGGCCTTGCGCAGACGATGGGCTCTGAAATGGATTAAAAAGTTAAGATTAATATTTATAAGCTCCTCTGTGTGATACGATTTAAGGAGATTCCGCCCAAAAATCTGTTGAAGCACGCTTCCAAGTAACGCACATATATTAACACACATATAAACCACAGAGTGTATAAAAGTTGAATAAAAGTGGGAAGTGGCGCCTATATTGTTGAATTACGATTATACCAGTATAATCGTAAGTCAGTAATGGTGGCGCCACTGAGACCCCCAGGGATCACCCTGAGACTTTCTTGTATCGCCTGAAACGCCCCTGAGACTAGCAACGAACATCGATGACTCGCTTTGGGGAGTCAACCAAGGTAGCATGCTGGCGTTTAGCCAATTTTTCGAGTGGTCCTCACCACTTCCTTTGTCGTCGGCAGGCGGGCAGGGTCAACCACCACGCCAGCGCCCAACTGTTCTACAAGCATCAAAAACAGATGCAACGTGATTTGATTTGCTGAAGGCTGAGCACCAGAAGAATTTGCTGACAGTGTGGCCTCCACCTGCCCTGGCCTTTACTGTGGATCCCTATCCTACCGCGGGCTCGGATCCAACTCAGAAACCCGACGCTATGTTAGCAACGCTACCAGGATGAAATCCCCGCGGTCACTTCGCTGTAAGGGCCAATTTCAACCGCAGGGCATCGGTATGACCTACGTAACCGACTCCGAACCCATGAACCTCCTCTTGCATAGCGTCTGATCTGGTCATTCTCCGAGTCCACGCGCCACCTCCTCTGTAGCTCCAAGGCGATGTGGGTGATAGCCTAGGCGTTGAAACGGCATTTCAGCCACACTCATCCCTACACATCTTTTGGACAAGATTGTCCGGAGCAGTGTCCTCCCCGCATGTGACAAGCATGTGGTCACGCATTGTGTGAAAACGCGGGCACACAAACAAAACATGTTCCGCCGTTTCGTCTAAACCAGCACAAACCGAACTTTCGGGAGAACCCGCATGACTGAAACGATGTAGATATATTTATAGTATACTGTCGGAAGCAACCGAGGAAGCAACCATGGCCTGAAAGGATCATGGAATGTTACTTCTCAATGGCGCCTGTTAACCCAACTATCTACACTCAGGATCAACCTGTGGGTCCACCGTCGTTTGATGGAACCTAGGGTGGAACTGTCCCACGCGCGCTGCCATTTGACCATGGAGACCAAACTGGTAGTCCTGCGTATGGCTCTTGTGCCATCTTGTGCTGCGCATTTCGAAGCATCCTATGTCTTCCCTGATAAGGATACCGATAGACACCATACCAGTGATGACCCAGAATGCATCGTGTGACACGGTATGGTACGCGCTCGCAAACCCTAGGCACATCAGCCTATAAGTATTTTCCAGCTTACCACGGTAGCTTTAGATAATTAGCGCAGTGCCCCACGCCGGCCCGTCATACCTTAGTATGGACGTAGCGACACTAGTCAGAAGCTTGCGCTCACTTGTGTACATCGCAGAGCTATTGTACATCTTACGGGACAGTGCCACTATAGCTGTGGAGGCTCTTTTGCAGGCAAAATCAACGTGGATACTGAAGTTAAGCTCATCGTCGATGATCACCAAGTGTTTGACGGAGTGCTTCGAAGTGATACCTAGTGCATTCGCCTGCACTGATCACCGCTTGCTGCTCCGACTTTCGGTTGTTCACAACCACCACCTCAGTTTTGGGGTGAGCAAGCTCCAGTTTCCTGGATCTCATCCACTCCTTCACAACCTTGATCTATTGGTCAGTGGTCAACTGCACTTCTTCGACAGATTCACCGTATACTCCCAGCTTAATATCGTTAGCCAAGCCGACGATCTCCACCCCACCGGAAACTATAATCTCAACACCACATTCCATAACACCAGCCCCAGGATATAACCTTGCGGGACTCCTGAGGTTATGTGAAAGCACTTCCGACCCGAAGTAACTTCCGAGAATCTTATATAGGTACCCGGCTATCCCCAGGCGCAGGAGCGCATCGGCAATGGCTACCCACTGGCGCTATTAACTACACGAGAGACCATTTACACCCTCGGTAGCAACATTCTAATGAGGATAATCTTTTCGGGTACCTTCGTGTCAATCAAGCATATTGGTTTATATGCCGACGGGTCTCCGGGTGGTTTCTCCGTCCCCATTCCAATTAGGCTCTGCCTTTTCCATATTTCAGGGAAAACTCCCTCGTCCAGGCATTTCTGCATAGCAGACCTGAACATCTCGGGAGCCTCTGCATTAGCTACTTTTAAGGTCAGGTTCGGAACTCCGTCCGGATCTGGGGCCTTACCTACGCTAAGGGACTTTGCTATCCCCACGAGGTTCACATCGATGAACCTCTCCTCATCGCCAGCCCCAGTCCTCGGCTGTCCTACGAAAGGAGGCCAAGGACTAGGGTCATGACGCGGAAAAAGCCATTACACCTCTCGTCTTGGCCATCACGATCGTGTAGGCATCATCGCACGCATTCGCATTGGCACTCTGGCAGACCCTCAAAGCAGGCCTTTTGGTTTGCCCACAGATAACAGATGTTTATGCTAGTACAAATTTTTCGCACAATCATGTGTAAATGTTCAAAACGATATACGTTGGCTCACTAGCGCCATCTACTCAACTTATTGCGACATTACATCTAACTTGAATGCAAAAATAGTTCAAAGTTCCAGTTTCATTCAAGATCGAATACAATATTGAATGTAAAATTGCGTAGTGCATGCAATCTTGAAAGCGATCACTGACTATCGATCACTGCGCCATCTCTAAATGATTGCCACATGAGTTTCAGCTGCTCGTTACATACAAAATGGCTGTTGAGCATTTTTACACACATTGCCAATATAAGCATAAACGTCTGTTATCTGTGGCTTGCCCTTATCTCGGTCTTCAGCGTGGCTTTTGTAGCGACGAACACCACCCACCGTTCGTTCCGCTCTTCTTCAGATCGTGCTCGCTGCATCCACCTAACCCGTAGGCAGGCGCGGCATAGGTCCGAGTTCGTTTGAAGCAACCAGTAAGTCGGTGGCCTCCCATTTATAGAGTGGAGTCGCCTGAGTGGACTCGCATCGCACGCACGCGAGAGCACCGCTATCAGCTCGTCGCCGTCTTAACCGAATAGGTTTCGTTCACGGCAGAGCATCTCCTTAAATACCCTTTCGTCGAAGTATGATGTCTTCCACCTGCGAGGGCTTGGCCATGGCCTAGCCTCCTCTTCCTCTATACGCGGCCTGCTGTTGTTGTAGTCGATACAGTAGTGAACCGCCAGGTGATCGCTGTGAGTGTAGCTATCGTCTACTGTCCAGTTCTAACTACTTGTAAGGCCAGGGCTAATAAAAGTAACGTCAAATCTGGACTCCGCACCGTTCTGTCTAAGAATACTGCTGGTTCGTGAAACGGATTCCCCATTCCAAGGCCCAGGCATAACCACGAAGCCCTCATAGGTAGTCGACACTAACTCCTGGACAGGGTATTTTAGGGTATTTATTGCGGGAAGGTACCCGGTATGGGTCCGCTATGATGGTGATATCCGTCCCCCACTCAGAAACCGCATGGCAAAACAGTTGCTGAGCCGCGTCACAGTGGCTTAGGTTTGCGGCTTTCCTAAAGGCCGGGCACCTTGGACACCCCGTTGGATGCCTATTGTTCAAGGATTTCCCGGTACAGATCAGACAAATGGGTGGACTCGTGCAGCATTGTATCTTATCACTTTCGGTGCCGCATCTCCTACACAGTTTGCTCGTGTCAGGGCCTTTGTAGTCCCATGACTGGTGTACTGGTTCCAGACTATTGAAACAAACCTCCGGTGGTTCGTGGAACGATGATATACCCTTTTTTACATCCTTCACAGGTAGCTGAATCAAAGTTATCAGTGTCCTCGCCGGCTCCTTCCGTAGCCTAACGGCTGCGGTGGCCACCTGCACCTCGCACTGTGCCGCAGTTCTTCCACTTTGGTAACTTCGTCTAGGTTTTTCACCTTCAGAGTCGCCTCTTGTGTGAGAGCCCTCATCTCTGCCCCTTCGCCAAGAAACTCTTCCGCCAAACCCTTGCGCTACATATGTACATATCGCGCTTCAGCTCCAGGATCATCTCGCCCGTACGAGTACGTCTGATACTGCGCACGTTGGCTCCCAGATCCACGAGCTTGGCGTCGCTTCGCATCGCCTTCAAGACGTACGAGCAGGGCTGGATCTAAGGGGGGGCCGGGGGGGGGGCCGGGCCCCGGGCCCCCACATTTTAGGGGCCCCCACAAAAACCTTTTTTGGTTGTAAACATTAGCTTTATTCTTCATTTTGCTCAAGTACTGTTCGAAAATAAGGAAAAACATTTTTAGTCATCTCTCCGAGGGGCCTCCACATCCGCTCGGGCCCCGGGCCCCCACAATCCTTAATCCGGGCCTGCGTACGAGTACTTTAACTGTTCGGTTTTGATGACGATCTCGTCGCCTTTCTCGCGCTTGACACCTACTTTTTTACGCCATGGTTATGCGTTCCTCGACCTGCGGCTTTACCTTTTTCTATATCTTCCGCTCGACCTTCGTCTAAGGGAGGTCCTCCCCTCCCTTAGTTCGACCTACTCTATGGTTGCTGAGGGCCTAACAATGCGATGATCGCAACCCCCTATTTCCATCCTTCCGTAACGGGCCAGCCCAATGAGAGTCTAATAAAGGTGGGGAAGAAGATACTTCGTGTGCGTGAGATCCGTGTCTGGTGCAAAACATGTCACAACTACAAGCAAAGCGAGCTCCCATAAGAACGCGTGTCAAATAGTGACGTCACTATTTCTGTTTACATTTTTCTTTCCTTACTAATACATAGCCATCTCTTCTTCTTCCCCACCTGTAATATACTCTCATTGGGGCCAGCCTTTTCAGGCCCACCCGACAAGCTGTGGTTCGATGATTTGCCGGCCTTACTGTCGACTTTCGGGGTTAGTATCTGTCTGGCCTTGCGGGCACCGTCAGACAGCTCCTCACCTGACGGCTGCCTCACCCGCTTCTGCGAGTGCTTATCACGAGCACTGCCGTGTGTAGCATAGTTGTCCCATGTTAATAGTAACAACAGGTGTTATAAAACATGTACCGTTAGTAGTTAAAATAACAAAAACTCTAACAAAACCAAGGGCGTAGCCAGAGATTTTTTAAAATTCGAGCCAACTCAAAGCTTATGAATAATTTAGAGTTTCAGAAAAAATATCTCAAAAAATATACTATTCTAATAATTTCAGTTTTTATCCACAATTATTAAACATTTTTTACTCGAAAACCAGAAGAAATTTCGCCAAGTATTTCTCCAAGAGAACCACTTCAATCTTATCATAGAGTTTAACCATATTACAGGAGAAACTTCAGAGAACACAAACATGGCTGCCACAATGGCCGACTTGGTCCCCTACACTGAAAGGCGGCTTGCAGTAATGACAGGCATAAAAACGTTTTTAAATTTACCATGGCAAAACATGATCATCGACCCACCAACGCTTCTTGTGTGCGTTTTGTTTCTTCTCACATCAACCAGTTCAATAGCTGAGTGGTAGCGTGCGAGCCTGGCGATGTCAACCAAGAACCGTTCGAATCCGGTTGCCAACCGAAACTTTTTATAATTGAAAATCGAGTCCATGGTAAAATTGAAAACATAATTCTGTTGAATTGAAACGAAACTCAGTCTGCACAAATTGAGTGGCGTTGTGTATTTAAATTGACCCTCAGAATAGTAATTTTCACCGCAAGCCGCTGTTCAATGTACTCACGTTTTCAAGAGCACCAATATTGAAAATTCGTAAACAAATATTCTGCCTCTTTTTGCAAGTGAGCAAAGCCAGGATAAACAAGTGCGGCTTGGTTTGATGTTTCGTTCGTCAGATTTGTGTTTCTAAAGTTTGTATGCAAAATTGCAATGGGATTTCTTGATGTTTCACCTTAATTGAATGACTAAATTTTATGACGTTTTTTCATAGATTACAAGAACAACATGCCGAATTTCCCGGACACGCTGGAACCGGTTCCGGTAGGGAAACATAAGGATATGTAGAACTATATGTTGCTATAGAGCAGTGATTCCCAAAGTGGGCGAAACGACAACAAAGGGGGCGAAAATTATCACCCCATGACAAATACAACACAGTTACCAAAAAAATAGAATAAGTTTTCCTTCATGGGTTTCAATTATTTTCAGAAAGATTCATTTTGAAAACCAAATCTCAACTCGAGTGCAACTATTTCGAAGAAATATTGGTTATGTGCTTTTTCTAAGTAATCAGCCATTAAATTAAAACAGACGGGCTTGGTGGTCTAGTGGATACCGCTTCTGATTCGTATGCAGAAGGTCATGGGTTCAATCCCTGGCCCGTCCGTTTCATTTTACTTTGTATCTTTCTATCCACTTTCTCTCTCTCTCTCTTCTCTACATATACAACTCATGTATATTCATATGTTCATTAGTGTTTGTCATCGGAACCGTTTTCTCAGATCAAAGCTTTTTTGGTTCCGTTTCAGGTCCTGAGTATCTGTGCAAAATTTGAGCACGATTGGTTGCGTCTACACTTTGCGCATTGCAATTGAAATTTGTATGGGATTTTGTATGAGAAAACATACTTTTTTGCATTTTTGTCATAAGTTGAAAAAGTTTGTCTGAAACTTTTCAACAGAACTATAATGTTCTGAAAAACTTTGTTGAAGACCGCAAAGCGATCCAATGCTTGTGAAAATAGTTATAATCAACGAACCGCATGCATGTCTTTATGTTTTAACATATAGAGGAATAACAATGGCAACAAAATCATGCTGTTTCACCAAGCAATTTCAACGCTATAACTTTTTTCATAAGCATCAGATCACTTTGCGGTCTTCGACAAACTTTTTCAGGACACCCTAGGCTATGTTTTTACTTTATCGGTTACATGGTTTTAGAGAAATTCGAGCTTGTTATGAGAGAAATGCATAAAAGTGTGTTTCCCTTGTAAAACCCCATACAAACTTCAAACGCGATGCGCAAAACGTAGACATAACCGATCGTGCTCAAATTTTGCACACTTATTTGGGTCCTGAAATGGGATCAAAAAAGCTTTGATCTGATGGGATACCATTGAATTTTTCATTTTTCCATATAAACGATAACCCACTCTAATGTTCATAGCCATCGCTAGAACCAGAAACGAATTGCAAAAATTCGTTTCCCTACCTTCCAATATCCACAGCACAGTGTATATATAACGCCTACAAGTTATGCAACCAAAGCGTACTGTGCCGCTTGATCTTATTCACCTTATTCACCACACAATCTATCACGAACACTATAAAAAATAACCCCTATCCATGGATCGCATCACCGACCCAACGGTGACTCCCAGATCTCCCATCCTTTCCATCTAACAAATACCCCAGTCCGTGCTGGTTGTGGGGATGCAGAGGTGATCTCGGTCTTTAGTAGCAACAACCAGCACACTATAACATTCCTTTCCCTTCCTAACTGACTATAAGGACGTGGCCGGCGCCGTTATTGATAAAAAATGTATGAGCTGCTAGAATTGCACTTTGAGAATAAGTGGAGTGTCCCAGCCCTTATTCATTTGGATCTCAGTGCAATTGGTACCAGCTCAGATCAATCACGGAGGAGCAACCATTGACATGTATAGTCAGATTTGATCGTTTTGATCGTAATCAGCCATTAAATTAAAACACTTTAGTTCTCTTCTAAAATAACAATTTTCGTTTTTTTTTTGGAAATACAGAAATATATTATTTAAAATTTCGAACTATCAACATCTAATTTCAAATAATAAACCTACTTAATGCTCTGAATACTTCGATACATGTTCGAAATTTTACCGTTTATGTAGTTAGAAAACATCTTACACCCCAAGTAACCACCCAAGTAACCACGAAGCCGTATATAAGTGCATCTATTTTGCCCTATAGTGTTATTTAAAATTGTGGATATAATGCTGCGTTACTTTAAACACATCATTGAAGCAATATTAAAGTCGAAAAGGGCCCCACTAAAAGCAAATTAGTGCCACATATTGCAGCACGTTGACAGCCATTGCTAAAGTAACATAAATGCATGTGCTGTAAATTTGCAGTTGCACATGCTTAATACGTGCAACAAGAAAAACCAAAAAAAAAATCTATTTTTAGCACCGTTTCGTTATCGACGGTACTAATGCCCCCACACATGAATCGAGACATGAATGTTGTAAGTTTTAACCATTATTTTTTTGTTGTCGGGTCGGGAGTTGAACCAGAAGTGCTGAAGACCGCTAGATGAGTTCCATACGCGCTGTCACCTTGGACTGTTTCTGCTGCTGTGATAACAACAGATATTTCATTAACTAAAAGGAAACTGTTCTTCTGTCTGAATCAATGCAGTAGAGGACAAAACAACTATGTCATGTGTAATAGATCCCTGTAATCACATTCTGATAAATCACTGCACACTGCTCATTATGCAAATTGTGGTTTCATTATTGGCATGCGATAGCAGTCAACAGAAAAGAGAAAAGGTCATCTCTAAAACTAATCTTATGCTGAAGAAAGTTGTCGATCGGTGGTTCAAACGGGGATTAAGTTGGTAGGAAGTCGAACCAGCAGTGTTGAAAACCGCTAGAGTTGACCGTAAAGTTGTTCACTCTTCTTGATTTCGTTTGTTTACCATTAGAGTAAAGCTTTTATAATTGTATTGTTAGAGCAATATTTTCTAGTTTGTACATTGCATTTATTTAGTTTTTGCAGTGTTGAATTATTGAACTGTCGTATATCACCCTTTAATGTACCCTAATTGTTGGGGCGCCTGGTTGCCCCAAGGGAAATGGTCAGGGGTAGATCTTTCCTCGGAAAGATAATGGGAAGGGGAAAGTCTTTCGCAGGAGAAAGATGGCGGTTAATTCACTACTTAACGTTTTATTTCTTTCTTGACCCTTTGCCAGGTCGAAGTGGACTGTATGGCTACGCTAGGAACTTGGTGGTTTTTATAGGCCATGACAGCAGTTTGAAACCTTCCCGAAGCTGCTGCCATGGTGACGACGTCGATGCGGTGGTGTGTGGTGAGGCGTCCTTGGCACAATATGGGGATTTGAATGAGTTGCTGTGATCGGTTGAAGATGTTACTGACCACGTGGCTGCCGGAGCGGTTTGGGCGCGAACATACTGCCCCCGGCCTGGAAGGTACTCCTGTCGAAGAACTGGCATCCTGATGACGGTATCTTCTGGTGGCGTTGTTAGTTTTGGTGTTTCTTGATAAACATGGGACATCGTGGCTGGCATCGGTCGAAAAACAGGTCCAGTTAGAAGATGGGGGTTGTACTGTGCGTTCTCCTCCGGGTTCCTGGATGGGTGCGTTCGGGACACGTACTCCGGGATAACTTCACTGGGTTGATGATGCTTGGATTGACCGTCTGGTGGTTTCTTCGGCTTTAGGTCGGGATGGGAATATTCGTAGACGCATATCGGTGGTGGCTCGAACTGGGGGTCCGCAATGATCCAGAGCTTCTCGAGAGGGTCAACTACCGAACTGGCACCGGCGGGTATTTGAAATGGCTTGGATACTAGGTGGGCACTGGTAGACGCTTGGGCTGGCTCTGTTGACCGACTGGTACCGGCGGTCTTCGGGATCGGTTGTTTCATTGGAGGGATATCTCGGATCAGCAAAGATCGCTTGGGATTCGGAGGGACGTTAATCTTCTTGAAGGAAATTTCGTCACATGGAGGCTCCACGGCTTGGATCGGGTTGGTGGATAACGGACCCATCTTCTTCTTGTTCGGAGGGGATGGGAACTGTTTTGCCATCGGGTTGTCTCTGGTGGGCTTTTCTCTTGGCGGTGGTGTCTGATGGTTTTCTTTTGGCTGACTCTTCGACTCGGCGATGGCGCAATTATCATCAAAGAAGGCTTGGAATGGAACAGATGGAGAAACGTCAATGTTGCTGGTGACATTTTCGGATGACTCCTCGCCGAAACGGGAATCCTTCTGGCTAGTGTCGGTTGGATTCGGAGGATGCTGCTCCTGGTGGGCAACGGTGGGAACGGGCTGTTCCATCGTTGTACTCGGCGATCGACTTCGAAACCGCTTGATACGCCGGCGTGGCGTGCGGTTGGTGGGAAAACATGTTGGGGATGGCGTTTGGGTGCACCGTTTGGGGTTACCGGTGGACGGGTAGGAAAGCATCAAAGTTTCCACCAGTACGCAGGCATCGGTATGGATGGCATCGAAGTGCAGGGAATCCTCGTCAAGCTCGTCGTATCTGCTGGCTGGGAGTGTAGAGAGAAGCTTGGAGTACACTCTCTGATATTCCTGGTAGTGGTGCTGGAGATCAGTTTCAAATTTCTTCACACGTTCAGTACTTGGTATGCAGCTCCCTCGAATTTGATTCTGAAGCAGCTTGACTTCCTCCTCAATTCGGTTTCGTTGGCAGATCAGCTTCTCGGTGGCTGTCATTCTGGAAATTCTTCTATCACGCGCACGTGAGTCGGGATGGAACGGCTTCTTTTCTTGCACTCCTCTGTGCAGGACGCCGACGACGGGAACTACGGACTAGATCGGTCGTCCATGGGATGGTATCCGGTTCGGTTCGGACCAAATGTTGGGGCGCCTGGTTGCCCCAAGGGAAATGGTCAGGGGTAGATCTTTCCTCGGAAAGATAATGGGAAGGGGAAAGTCTTTCGCAGGAGAAAGATGGCGGTTAATTCACTACTTAACGTTTTATTTCTTTCTTGACCCTTTGCCAGGTCGAAGTGGACTGTATGGCTACGCTAGGAACTTGGTGGTTTTTATAGGCCATGACAGCAGTTTGAAACCTTCCCGAAGCTGCTGCCATGGTGACGACGTCGATGCGGTGGTGTGTGGTGAGGCGTCCTTGGCACAATATGGGGATTTGAATGAGTTGCTGTGATCGGTTGAAGATGTTACTGACCACGTGGCTGCCGGAGCGGTTTGGGCGCGAACACTAATGTAAAGAAAAATGTAATGCATCATTACATTGATAATGCCAATCTAAAGGATTATTGCATGACAAGTGTGGAATTACTGCATTTCGCATTGCAAAGGTTGATATTCAGTCTAATTCGTGCAATGATATAATGCTTGTGGTTACTTGGGTAATATCAAGATTCCATGACAAAAGCATAAATAAAAAAATGCTTAACGGATTCTTCGACTGAGCATGAGTAGATTACCTGAACAGATGCTGTGAATGCACCATGTCCAAGACCATACCGCACCACATATTGTCATTCATTTTTAAAGACCGATATTTAATAATAAAAATAAGAACATATTCATATCGCAATTAGTTCGTATGGAAACAATATCTTCAATAAGGACCAACACTTTTTGGTCGCATTCGATACAAGTTTTCTCGCCGTGCGATAAAAATAATGACAGCGAAATCAGATTAGAAAACACGTGTTTTGGGCTGATCAGCTGTTGAAGTATAAGGCGTTGTTTAGTTGATTACCACGTGCTGTGCTAATTCACCACTGCTGAACACAAGTTCAGGAGTGATCATTATTGAGTCATGGGAAGATTATGTTTTGCTTTGGGTGCTGCATCTCACCATCTCTAGGATGGCGCAGATAGGAAGGCATGCGGCTGGCAATCAACAGGTCTCGAGTTCTAATCCGGGTTAAGGTAATTTCATATGTAATTCTTAATTCATAATAGGTGTTCTTAACATGAGAGCGAGAACTCCTGTTGTGAGCAGAGAGTAAAAAATTCGAAGATTGAAAGTGAAGATTGACATTCTCATTTTTTCATTCGTGTTTGGCCACATTCATTGTCAGCTGAATGTCTCTCTTTTTACATTCAATTCTCTGTCACGAATATTTTTTCGCACGTCGTTAAATGTCCAATTTCTGTTAACAGACGCACCATCCGGCTTGATGGACAAACAGAGAACATAATTAATATTTTAATTAACTACTATACGTAAGTTATGAGGTGATTGGAAGTATAATCGGGAGTTACGGTCCAGTTTTATTTCTCAGTGAAAATTGTCAGTGACAGAAAAATGAATGAATACGTGTATGTTTGAAAAACGTATGTTTGAAAAACGCTGTATGTTTGAAAAACGCTTTTAAGAACAAAAAATAAGTTGATGCACAACATGATGCTTTATAACTTCTCCAAATTTGTGTGAACAAAACCCGAACATAGGTTGTACGTGAAAATAATTCAAATATTATTCAACATTATGCTGAATTATTTCGTCATAATGGTGTCTATTAAATGAGTGATTGTTAGTTGGGGATACTTCGAACAAAAATCTCCATGTCTCGAAAACCGTAAGAGGTGGAGCTTTAACATGCTCTACGATATTTTTTCTCTTATTATGAGCTACAACTTTGCTGAAAACGTCAAAATTCTAAAATTGTTTTTTGAAAAAAAAAAATAAAATGTTTATCTCACTTCTAGGGAGATTAACCATTAATTACATTTTATCAAAATACGAGTGTAGAAACACTTTGTAGAACACACCAAACCTCTAGAATCAACCTAAAAAAAGTTATTTAATTTTGATCGCAGAATCATCGATTTCCAACACTGTGCGATGTTATTATACATCTGTTAGAATAAATGATACAAAATTTGTTATAATGTTGTAACTATATTATAACAAACACACTAAGAATAGATCGCAGAATTCTGTGAAAAATTTCACCGAATTTCAACTGTGAAACATGCTTTTACAGATATTTCTGTAAAATACAATGTTTTCCTATCTAACTGTCAAAATTTCACTGAATATTCGGTGAGAGCAAATAATTTACCGTATTCTGTGAAATTTTTACATTACGGTTCGGTGAACATCCAAATTTTTACCGCACGCTACAATTTCCACCGAATTTCTGTGAAAGTAGTAGTCGGCCATCTCAAACGCATTGTCAAAACAGAAATGATTGTTTTCTTCTATTGAATTGTTGGTCAGTTTGCCTCCTTCAAAATCGATAAACTGAAGACAAAAAGGTAGAAAAATATAAGAAATTTCAGATCATCTGCAGTAGCAGGACGACAGGCAGGTTAGTATTTTCAGAAAGTTTCAATTGCACATTAATAATATGTATTTACTTGTAGTTATTGCTTCTGCCTCGTTGAAGTGCCATCACCGCGTTACATCGCCACATGAACGATCCCTTTCTTCTCGGTATATGTGTGTCATGACCCCGATTTATTTACAGATCAATATAACAATGACTATTCAAATTTCAAATAAATTCGATGGAAATAAAATTAAGTTTTGATTTTGATTCAAGAAAACTGAAAAAATATTCTGAAAAGTTCGATGATCTGCAAATTATTCAAATGAAAAATCACCGAAAGTTTTGTGAAATCTACAAAAATAAATAATAATTTCACAGAAAACCTGTAAAACAAATCACCGAAACCTTCGGTGAACTTGACAGATAAGCATTTTCAATTTTCACAGATTGTTCTGTGAATCTGAAAATCACCGAACGGTTTACCGAAAGTTCTGCTGTTGAGATTTCGGTGAAATTTCACCGAATTCTGCGATTTATTCTTAGTGTGAATGTTTATATAATTTTGTTATAAACATTCACACGGAGAAATCCTTATAACAGAATTATTTCAACTATTATTATGACTAACAACAGTTGTCATGGTTTGTTATGGTCTTATTATGTGCTTCTGGTCGGGTTAGTAGTCCTATTCTTAGCCGGCGACTACGCGGCTTTCGTGGGAAGTTATCAAGCCGGCTTCATCGACGGCCGGTCGACAACGGACCAGATCTTTACCGTACGGCAAATCCTCCAGAAATGCCGTGAATACCAGGTTCCAACGCATCACCTGTTCATCGACTTCAAAGCGGCATACGACAGTATCGACCGCGCAGAGCTATGGAGAATCATGGACGAAAACGGCTTTCCTGGGAAGCTGACTAGACTGATTAAAGTAACGATGAACTATCCAGTTCATTCGAATCTCGCCGGGGACTGCGACAAGGTGACTGACTCTCATGCCTACTCTTCAACATCGCTCTGGAAGGTGTGATGCGACGAGCCGGGCTCAACAGCCGGGGAACGATTTTCACAAAATCCGGTCAATTTGTGTGCTTTGCGGACGACATGGACATAATCGCTAGAACATTTGGAACGGTGGCAGAACTGTACACCCGCCTGAAACGCGAAGCAGCAAAGGTCGGACTGGTGGTGAATGCCTCAAAAACAAAGTACATGCTGGTAGGCGGAACCGAACACGACCGGATCCGTCTGGGTAGTAATGTTACGAAAGACGGGGATACTTTCGAGGTGGTGGAGGAATTCATCTACCTCGGATCCTTACTGACGGCTGACAACAACGTGAGCCGTGAAATTCGGAGGCGCATCATCAGCGGAAGTCGGGCCTACTACGGGCTCCAGAAGAAACTGCGGTCGAAAAAGATTCACCCACGCACCAAATGCACCATGTACAAAACGCTAATAAGACCGGTAATCCTCTACGGGCACGAGACATGGACCATGCTCGAGGAGGACCTGCAAGCACTCGGAGTTTTTGAGCGACGGGTGCTAATGACGATCTTCGGCGGTGTGCAGGAGAACGGTGTGTGGCGGAGAAGAATGACCCACGAGCTCGCTGCACTTTACGGCGAACCCAGCATCCAGAAGGTGGCCGAGTATTGTGGCGTACTATTGTTGATTATATCTTGTCTTAATGATGTTGAACAAATAAATGTACCTATGTATGTACCCCGTGAGGACCCCTGTTCTCTCCTATAAACGTCCCATGACCACCGTTGCACTATGGGGCGACTCCATACAAACAGGTGGTCAAAAATATTTTTGCGTCAATTTCATAATGTCTTGCTCCTATTCATAGGGTTTATGCTTAAAAATATGAAAAACACGTTGAACAGGTTGTTTTAACACGACAGTTTCAAACAGCATGAAATTATAAGGGCATTGCATACTTTTAGGCGTTTAAGGATTTCTGTTCATATTTACAAATTGTATTCCAGTTCGTAAAAACACGCTTCGCTAAGAGATCTAAGACCAAATGCACTATGATTGATCTACCGAGAAAAGCGGCCATGACGGCCAAATGTTGCATCAGAGGTATTTAATGGCCAATAGGGTGATTTCATTTAGCAATATCTCAATCATCACTGGCAACTTGATTGGAATTGCAGAATAGCAGCTAGTAGCAGCCAAATTTGATTTCAATGTCTCCCAGGGATCCTAAACAAAGACAGAGAAATAGTCCCGAAGCGAAACTTTGAGAAACTTTTTTTGTATGGTACGGTCTGTATGGAGAAAATTTGATTTTTTTAATGTGGTATCATTTAGTAGTATTACAAGCAACATTTCTACGTCTAATACGTCATTCGAATGGTTTATAAGTAAGCTTTTAGAAACTACTTTAAAAGTATGACATTTTTTATTTAAGCCAAAGATATGTTAAGTAAAACATTTCATTAGTTTTACCAAAAATCGGCAATGGTCTCATTCTGCTACCAATAGCTCGATAAGTATAGGGATTGGCAAACTAATATTCTAGGGTTTACTGGTCCAAGAGGTCTACTTTCAACTACCGAAGGTAAATCTTAAATTTAAAAAAGTCAATTTTCGATTTTTGGCCACCTGAATCCCCTTAGTGCGTTGCCAAAGTCACCGTCATTACTACATTTTGTTATGCACAATATTGGTTCTGAATAGCTCTCCTTCTTTTCATGGAGGGCATAAAATAACCTGCACAAAAAGGTTTCAGCACAGACAATAACAGACTGATAATTCTCATCGTACACCGATTTAACGGTCTTTTTCAAAATTTGATAGTTGGCCAACTGCCCAACCGTGGCGCTCGCATAGTTTTTGTTCGAGTTTGACGTTTGCTCACTACCGCCACCTAGTTGGTGGTCGGCCAAACTTAGTCCTTTTAGCATTGGGCGAATATGTTTCCGTGACTATGATTTGAATCGAAAAATGTTCGAAGTGTTACGTCTGTTTGTCTGTGGTTTCAGTGTACCAGGAAATCATGGCTAATCCTCTTGCGAATAGCCCTACTATAAACTAATTACATGTTTGTGCTCCCCTGTGCACGTTAGTAAGCTAAAGCGGGGTAGCTTTGGTATTGTAGGTAATTTTATACATAATTTTTATTATCAGAAGGCATTTCACATTTTATCTGATAACTATCAATCAGTTTAGCAAAAGGCATATGTAAATCAAAACAATAAATAACTCCATACACCGATGAACGCCAAAAAGTATGCAATTCTCTTATAGTTTGATGTGTTTTAAACTGTTACGTTCAAAACCTGTTTATTTAAATATCGAAGGTAACCAAACTATCGAGATTACGCATAACATTAATAACAGTACTTACTGTATATCAACTCAAATATTTGTTTTTATACAAATAATGCTTTTTGGTGGATATATTTTTGAGCAGTACCTCCAAAACCACTATTATTCAAACAATTTTGTCAAAAATTGTCACCTTAATTTATTTTCACAATCGAATCCACTTTTGACTTTAGGGGTGCATTAGAGAGAATTTTACTCCTTTGTCTAAGAGACTTCAACTTTCGGCCCGAGTGTCCTCAACATTCCCCGTTCAAATTACCAATTCAAAAAAGTGTTACCTTTTAGGTGCCAAGAAATTATACACAGTAACACCGCTCAGCACTAAAATGTGTAAGCCCTACTCATAAGTGCATAATTTCCAGACCACACGAAAATGTGTTACAGTTACACATTCTCAAAAACAGCTCGTACATTTGTCTAGATGCGAAATGTCGATATTTTTTTTTTGTTTTCCAAGGTCACTAGTAAACCTAACAATATTTGCGAATTTAACGATTTTGCGGACACAGGAGCTGATTTTGTGAATGTGCAAGGGTTAGGGTAAGTGTGCCCATCGTTGTGGTATTAAGGTAAATTTATTTTAAAAACAATGATCGTACCATCAAATGAAGGGTTGCAAAACGTTAGTTGGTAGTTTTCTATCCAAATTTGCTTGGAAAAATATAAAAACTATCGTTTCTCTCTGTTTTCGATCATAAATCGCTTACCACAACATTAGGCACACTGTTCCTATTATGGAGGTAAAATTTAATTTTGGTTCCTATTGTTGCGGTATCCCATTGAAATCATATGGGATACCGCAACATTAGGAACACTACCGCAACAATAGGAACACAGCAACAAAAAATTTAAAGAAAATATTTTTTTTAAATAGGGTTTTGGGCAAATCTTAAGCACACAAATCGTGCAATCTCATAATTTAAGCATAATACATCTATTAAAAATGCTTTTTGGTAACATTTCAGTCGAAAAAGTGCTCAATTGCCACTACTGCAACATTAGGTACTACCACAACGAAGGGAACAATTACCCTACACATTTTTGGTGTAGTCTGGAAATTATGCATTTTAGTGCTGAGCGGCGTTAGCGTGTAGAAGGCAAAACGCCTTTGATACTTTTACACTAATCTAAGTTTTTAGAAGTGTTTTTATTCTGTAAATTATTTGTTGAAAAAAAAAATAGTAATTGTACCCCATTTTACGGTAATTGGAAACCCGCTACACGACATTAAAAAAAATCCAGTCAATTGCTACTTACTGCTTAATAAATTCCTTCGATCCGACCAACATCGATCCGACGGGGCAGGCTAGACTTTTGCTCAGACAGAAGCAAACGGAGTCGACATCGCGCACCACACGAGAAACCGGTACCTTTAGGTGCTCCGCCGCATTGAATACGCGTGCTCCATCCATATGTAGCTTAATGGACTTTTCCTTGCAGATTTTAGACAAATCCTCCATCCACTGCAGTGGCAGAACTTTCCCACCGCACATGTTGTGGGTGTTTTCGATCAACACCAGTTCGGTATTCGGCTCATGGACATCGAACCCACGGAACTTGTTCTGCAATTCATCAAGACAGAACGTTCCGTCCGACTTGTTCTTGATGTTGTTCAGCAAAACCCCGGCAAGTTGAGCCGATCCACCCTGTTCGTAGAGGAACACATGGGCCATATCACCGACAATCGCTTCGGCGCCTCGCCTGTTGCAGTGAACCATCACGGCCAGTAGATTGCCCATGGTACCACTCGGCACGAACAGCGCTGCCTTCTTTCCGAACAGCGCAGCCGCTCGTCGTTCTAGTTCGTTCACCGTGGGGTCTTCACCGTAGACGTCGTCACCTACCTCGGCTTCGTACATGGCCTTACGCATGCTGGCCGTTGGGACGCTAACGGTGTCCGAGCGGAAGTCCACTACGCGAACCGAGTAAACGGCTTCCCACGGTGTTCCGTTGGTAGTTGAATACATTGCCGATTTTAAAGTTAAAAGCTCTGCACTTGGAATTTGTCGAATTTCGCCACTGATGGAGCACACCTTTCTGCAAGCGGAGTTCGTTATCAACTGGCCCCCCAACTGCGCGTGATATTTTGTGTATGCCTTTGCCTTCACATACAAACATCGACTAGTAAGTCACGCTACGCCTAGAGGAATGTATTATTCAAAGCGAATATGGTCAAACATTTTATTCCGTGCGATGAGTTTGGGTCTTAAATTTCAGAATATGAGGAACTTCTCCAACATCATCGGCAAAAGTATTTCTATAGATTCATATGAAAATCATTTTATGACTTTTGCCTGGGTAAAATGGTAACAAATCTAAGAACAGCAAATTCTCACTGATTAAAAAAAAAATGCTGTGTACATATCTCCATTCGATAAATTCTTCCTTCAGACATGGCGTGGACTGGTTTTGTATATGTACGTACGTATGTGTTGCAGATTGGCGGGCAACACAAGTTTTGAGAACTCATCACTTATAAGCCTCTATGTCTGAAGTATCTCCCTCATAAATGGCAAGAAGTAAATTGAATTATCAGCTCTCAACGGCTCTGTCCAGTGCCAACATCAATCAAAATTTTATGAGTCTTTATTTGAATTTGCAAATCATTGGTTTGTTTGTGTTGTGTGTCTTCGGCGCCGGTATTATATCATACCGGTGCATGCGTTAGTGCGCATGTGCGCAAAGATTCAAAGAAAGATAGAGAACCGTACCGTAATCTGGGGGAAATTGATCACTGTTCATCCATTCTTTTGAATAAAATCAGGTACAATAGTAGAATAACTAGCCACATACACTCCCGATCAAAAGTTTGGGGTCACCCCCTCAAAAACATGTCATTTTTTAGGCCCATATCTCCGCCAATTTGTGTCCAATTCAAAACCCTAGGTTTCATTCAAAAGATAATAAGTCAAACAAACTTTGAACATGATTTAAAAGAAACTTTTTCAAAAAAAAAAATTGTTTGTAAACTTAACTCAATTTTAATTCTTTTTGGCTCATTTCAAAAATAATTAACTAATTTTACGTTTGATGTCTTTAACTTAACGTATTTAACGATTTTAACGACAAAACTTTTATGTGAAGTTGACACATTTCACCACACTTCAAAAAATGAGGCAACCTTACGTTAAGTTTTAGTATGTAAATTTCAACAAATATGTGTGGTTCAATGTCTATGCAGTATTAGTATCATTCATTTTGTATCAAATAAGCCAGGAAGAATTAAAATTGAATGAAAGATGACAAAGATATCAACAAATCACTTTTCCTTGTTTTACGAAACTTACCCCAAACTTTTGGCTGATACATTGAGGGGTGACCCCAAACTTTTGGTCGATGACATGAAGAGTTAATTTACTTAATAACTTTTTTCTAGATTTTTCAACTAAGTTTTGTAAAAAGCAGTCGAAAGTTAATAGAAAATGGGTCATATTACCGCTCTCATCTTAAAATTTGGTCTACCCAAATTCCAGCGACACTGCCGTAAGTTTATATTCATTTTTTAGAAAATTCGGAAACTTTGGGTTAAGTTTACATACAAATTTTTTTGAAAAAGTTTCTTTTAAATCATGTTCAAAGTTTCTTTGACTTATTATCTTTTGAATGAGACCTAGGGTTTTGAAATCGGACGCAAATTGGCAAAGATATGGGCCTAAAAAAATGACATGTTTTTGAAGGGGTGACCCCAAACTTTTGATCGGGAGTGTAAGTACAATGTCGCGACTATTCGTTTGACTAACATCTAGTTTGCCACACCCTTACAGCGTCAGCAGTGGTGCTAGAAGTGTCAAGATAATTTTGTTTATCAAAACAAAAGGGCCTCTACAAGATGGCCGCTTAAAAATGGTAAATTATTGCAATTAAAGTTATTAAAATAACTAAATGAGAAAAGTGACTACAGCGCCATTGGAGTTCTAGTGTATTTCTATTGGTACAATGCATATCCCTAATAAAAATGTATCATAAGTCGACGATAACATCAACAATTGTATCATTCAGAGTATCATCAAGATGATAGCCCGAAAGGGTGGTTAAGCATGTTGTATCATATTTTTCTATTAAGGACGATTCCAAACAAATATTCTTAAAACACACCGAAGGGACCTGTGACCTGTACCAAGCTCCGTAAACGAAATTTTTACATGAAACTACTAAATTTTGTAAAACATGTTCAAAAGACCAAATTAAAATTGATCAACCCAGATTCAATATTTTAAGATTGAAAAATTATTGAGCAAACTAAATTTAATGATACTGAATCTGAATAAGGTTTTAAAATTCTTACAACTGGTTTATTATACCGTCTACCCCCGTTGGTTTGAACGACACCTCATGCAAACCAACGGGGTTCATTTTTTAATCTGAACTTCTAGTAACCCTGTGGGCATCGAAAAACACACTGATGGCAACCCTTTTTGCTGTTTTGTTTTGAATCTGCGTTCCGTTTCACCCCGTTCCATGAGCAGAATGACGTTTGAACCATTTTTAGTTTGAACGATGTGCAGATTAGAGGGGGTCAAATTAAAAAGTGTTCAGATTAGATGAGGTCAAACCAACGGGGGTAGACGGTAGATGTAAATAATAAAATAAAGATCAGTTAATTACAGATTGTCCCACATTAAAATTAGGCGCTTAATGCGGATCAATCTGTAATTTACTGAACTTTATTTTAAAAAGGGACTGTTCAATTCATAAAAACGGACAAGTTTGCAAGGCTATAAAAAGAAACACAAAGTTCAAATTTAACCAGCTTTGTTTTGTTGTTTAGTGCATTATATATCCCTTTCAAGACGGAGCGCAAAAAAGTGAAGTGTTCATACAATTTGCTCAACTTTTGCTCTCCAGCACTCCCACTCCCACTCAGAACCCCGAATATTTCTTGGGGACCTTAATGGTCACCATCCTACCGGTCCACTAAGTATTACCGGAGGAATGGATGGAAGGTATGGTGTGTCCCATCTACAAATAGGGCGACAAGTTGGATTGCGGGAACTACCGCGCGATCACACTACTGAGCGCTGCCTACAAGATACTCTCTGAAATTTTATGCCGCCGTATATCACCGATTGCAAGAGAGTTACAGCAAGGTGATGGTCTTTCGTGCTTGCTGTTCAACGTTGCTTTAGAGGGTGTAATTAGGAGAGCGGGGATAAAAACGAGTGGAACGATTTTCACGAAGTCCGTTCAGCTGCTTGGTTTCGCTGATGATATTGATATTATTGCTAGTAAATTTGAGACGATTGCGGAAACGTACATCCGACTAAAGAGTGAAGCCAGGCGAATCGGATTAGTCATTGATGTGTCGAAGACAAAGTACATGATGGCAAAGGGCTCCAGCGTGCCCGCCACCGCGAATTTATATCGACGATGATGAAATCGAGGCGGTTGAAGATTTCGTGTACTTGGGCTCACTGGTGGCCGCCGACAACGACACCAGCAGAGAAATTCAGAGGCGCATTGTGGCAGGAAATCGTGCTTACTTTGGACTCCGCAGAACTCTACGATCGAATAAAGTTCGCCGTAACACGAAGTTAACTATCTACAAAACGCTGATTAGACCGGTCGTCCTTTATGGGCACGAAACATGGACCCTACGTGCAGAGAACCAACGCGCCCTTGGAGTTTTTGAACGGAAGGTGTTGCGTACCATCTACGGCGGAGTGCAGATGGAAGACGGGACTTGCAGAAGGCGAATGAACCACGAGCTGCATCAGCTGCTAAGAGAACCAACCATCGTCCATACCACGAAAATCGGGAGGCTACAATGGGCGGGTCACGTCATCAAGTGTCGGATAGCAACCCGACTAAAATGGTTCTCGAGAGTCATCCGACCGGTACAAGAAGACGTGGAGCGCAGCGAGCTAGGTGGGTCGACCAAGTGGAGGACGATCTGCGGACCCTATGCAGAGTGCGGAACTGGAGACAAACTGCCATGGACCACGTATATGACATCCCTATACCCACCCAATAGGATTGTTTGCAGCCAACATCAATTGGGTTCCCCCATTGACAATACATTTGTGTTCCCTAAACATTAGTGTAAGATGCGGGAATCGTATTCGTGACGTCATCGCACCCTGGTGCCATGGACCGAGTGGAATGGAGGCGGCTACTATGTACAGCAGAGGCCACCCCGGCCTTAGCCTGATTGGTAAGGTAATAAGTAAGGCTCTCGTTTTCAATACGCGGTGAAGCTTCATTGTTAGTTGTGAACAATGAATGCTGTACGAAAAAACACGTTAATCGTCAATTCTGACGTTCTTCCCGTTCGACGGAGTGCAGGAACTATAAAACAGTTTCTCGATGAGAAACTCAAACTGGACATTGCTGCTTCTACAGATACCCAAGAAGTGGGTCTTCAGGTGATGTGGAGTCAACACTAAAACTTCTTTCTCTCTCTTCCTTACCTTCGCGGTACGCCCGTTAGGGATGGCTTCGAGAAGGGGGATAACTTCGTACAATGAGTACATTCTAATGGTAAGCGTTCCACCTGCTACCACCTTAAGTTGTTCGCTCTTCTCCGGAGTCTCGGGCCCTGGCTAGTACATAGACTACCCGTTGGGCTCAAGCTCCTGGATGGGGAGAGGGAGCCAACTCAACTAGCTGTTGTTTCTCTGTAGTTCAAGGACGATTCGAGATACCGTGGAAGAAACGGCATCCAACTTGTCCTCCCCCGTACACATATTTTCAACAATGTTGTCGGGAGTGATATCTCTACCGCATACCTCATGCATACTCGACCTTTGCTCCACGAAGCGTGGGCATTCAAAGAGCACATGCTCCGCGGTCTCGTCGCAGTCTGCACGCTCCGGACACGTAGGAGAGCCTGCATGTCCGCATCTGTGCAGATATCACCTAAAGCACCCATGGCCTGACAGAAATTGTGTCAAGTGAAAATTCACCTCGCCATGGGGCCTGCTCGTCCACTTGGACACGCTCGGTATGAACCTGTGTGTCCATCTACCCTTGTTGGAGGATGACCAATCCCTCTGCCATTTCAACATCGACGATGTTCTGGCAATCCGTCTCGCGCCTCTTGTGCCGCGTCTCGCGAAGCACTCCTTGTTCTCTGACACCACAAGTGCTATGGACATCATACCCGCCAGCATGCATACCGCGTCCTTTGACACCGTACGGTATGCGCTGATGACCCTAAGGCCCATCAACCTTTGCATACTTTCAAGCCGCTCTACGTTTCGCTTGACCACTAGCGTGCTCCACCATGTAGAAGCGCCATACCGTAGTATAGAGACCGCTACTGTCGCGAGAAGTCTACGCTTACTCGAGACTATTGCCGAGCTATTTGACATTATCTTCGATAGTGCTATAACACTGGTCGACAGTAGATCACGCACTTTGACCACTTGATCCATTTCCGAAGGATTTTGGTCCGCTGATTCCGAATCTGACTTCGGAATTGCTGTAACACGTACAGTTTTTGAGAAAAATAGGGTTTTATTCACAAAATTTCATATTTTTATAGAAAACAAAATGTTGTCTTAATATTTATATTTTTTTGAGCAGATTTATGAGCAGATACATCATAACCAGTATTTAAATTCAATAGATTTTGATTCCCTGATTCAGAATCTGACCTAAGAATTTTTGTAAAACGTAATTTTTTTTGAGAAAAATGGGGTTTTATTTACAAAAATTCATATTTTTAAAGAAAATATACTATTGTCATTTTAATTTCAATTTTTTATCTCCTCATTTTAGCCAATATTTGTATTTATTAGATTTTCATCCACCGATTTGGTAACTAACCTAAAAATCTCTGTAACACGTGCATTTTTTGAGAAAAATGGGGTTTCATTCATAAAATTTCATATTTTCAAAGAAAATAAAATATTGTCTTTATAATTTTAAAGTTTTTATCTACTCATCTTAATTCATATTTTATTTTTAAAATATTCTATTTCACTTATTTGTATTCTCACCTATGAATTTCTGTAACACGTAAAATTTATGAGAAAAATATTTTATTCACAAAATTTCATATTTTCATGGAAAAACTATTGTCTTTATAATTTTATTTTTTTTTATCTGCTCATCTTAACAAATATTTATGTTTAATGGATTTATGGAAATCTGACCCAAGAATTTCTGTGACACGTACAATTTTTAAGAAAAATAATTGTTGGCGTAAGTAAAAGGAAAACACAGTCTGGGTAGTTGCCAAACTGGGCAGCTTCAAAGTTGCAAATATATTTCGATTAATGCAATAGCATATACAAAAAAAAATGATCTACTTACATTTCTGGGTAACAACCTAATTAACCTGCGCTACAATGGGGTTTTATTTTTCCTCAAAAAATTCACGGGTTACAGAAATTCTTAGGTCAGTTTCCGAATCATTGGATCAAAATCTATTAAATATTGGTTAAGATGAGGAGATAAAATTTTAAAGACAGTATTTTATTTCCTCTAAAAATATGAAATTTTGTGTTTTTCTTAAAAGCTGTACGTGTTACAGAAATTCTTAGGTCAGTATATATACAGTATATATATGAAAATCTATTAAATACAAATATTGGTTAAGCTGCGCAGATAAAAATATGAAAATTATGAAGACAACAGTTTATTTTCTATGAGAATATGATTTTTTTTTTGTATAATTCCATTTTTCTCTAAAATTTTACGTGTTACAGAAATTCTTAGGTCAGATTCTGAATCAGAATATGAAAATCTATTAAATACAAATATTGGTTAAGATGAGCAGATAAAAATATTAAACTTATAAAGACATATGAAAATATGAAATTTTTTGAATAATCCCTACTAAAATTTTACCTGTTACGGAAATTCTTAGGCCACATTCTGAATCAGTAGATCAAAATCTTTTCAATAAAAAAATTGGTTATGATGAGCAGGTGGAAAATTGAAAATTATAAAAACAATATTTTATTTTATATGAAAATATGAAATTTGTGAATAAAACCCTATTATTCTCAAAAATTGTACGTGTTACAGAAATTCTTAGGTCAGATTCCGAATCAGTATATGAAAATCTATTAAAACAAATATTGGTTGAGATGAGCAGATAGAAAAAAATTAAAATTATAACGACAGTAGTTTATTTTCTATGAAAAAAATAAAATTATAAAGACAGTAGTTTATTTTATATGAAAATATGAAATTTTGTATTTAAAATTCTATTTTTCTCAAAAATTTTACGTGTTACAGAAATTTTTAGGCCAGATTGCAAATCATAATTTATTTAATATAAATATTGGAAAACATGGGCAAATAAAATAATAAAATTGTAAATACAATAGTCTTTTTTCTATGAAAATATGGAATTTGTGAATAAAACCCAATTTTTCTAAAAAAAAAAAAATACGTGTTACTAAAATTATTAGGTCGGATTCTGACTCAATGGATCAAAATCTATTGAATATGAATATTAGTTATAATGAGCAGATGAAAAAATTGAAATTATAAAGACAATATTAAGTTTTCTCTGAAAATATGAAATTTTGTGAATAATACCCTACTTTCTTAAAAATTTTACGTATTACAGAAACTCTTAGGCCAGTTTCTGAACCAGTGGATCAAAATCTATTGAATAAAAATATTGGTTATGATGAGCAGATGGAAAATTGAAAAAAAAAACAATATTTTATTTTATGTGAAAAACTGAAATTTGTGAATAAAACCCTATATTTCTAAAAAAAAATTACGTGTTACAGAAATTCATAGGTCAGATTCCGAATCAGTATATGAAAATCTATTAAATACAAATATTAGTTGAGATGAGCAGATAAAAAAAATTAAAATTGTAAAGACAGTAGTTTATTTTCTATGAAAATATGAAATTTGTGTTTAAAACCCTATTTTTCCAAAAAATTTACGTGTTACAGAAGTTCTTAGGTCAGATTGCAAATCATAATCGCCATGCTTGCCCTCTTGAAAACACATTCCACGTGGCTGCCAAAGTTCAGCATCGATCATGACTCCGAGTTGCTTCAAGGAGCGCTTGGAGTTGATCGCGCACCCGCCTGAGGTGACCACCGCATGTTGTTCAGACTTGCGGTTGTTCACCACCACCATTTCCATCTTGTGGTGTGCGAGTGCCAGCTGACGAGACCTCATCCAGTCTACGATTATGCCAATTGCATGCACCGCTGTCAGTTCTACTTCCTCTATCAACTCGGTGTAAACCGTGAGGGTAATGTCATCGGCAAAGCCGACAAGCTTTACGCCCGGTGGAAGTGTGGGCCTCAATACGCCATCGTACGCCGCGTTCCATAGTACCGAGCCCTAGATGGACCCTTATGGTACTCCCGCGGTGATGTTGTACCACTTTTCGCCCTCGCCCGTGTCATAGAGTAGCACCCTATTATGGAAATAGCTCTCTGGTATCCGGCGGCGTAAGCTATCCGGGACTCCTAGGTGTTGGATTGGGATTTCAATGGCTGCCCAACTGACGCTATTGAGCGCATTCTTCACATCCAACGTGGCTACCGCACAGTAACGAATTCCTCTACGCTTTTTTCTGGAGTGCTATCTCGGCCGTTTCGGTTACGGCCTTGATAACGTCCACCGTCGATCGACCTTTCCGGAAGCCAAACTGATTATCCGAGAGCCCAGAAAACATAGCCTAGGCTGTCCTGAAAAACTTTGTTGAAGACCGCGAAGTGATCTGATGCTTATGAAAAAAGTTATAGCGTTGGCACTGCTTGGTGAAACATCATGATTTTGTTGCTATTGTTATTCCTTTACATGTTAAAACATAAACACATGCATGCGGTTCGTTGGTCATGACTATTTTCACAAGCATCGGATTGCTTTGCGGTCTTCAACAAAGTTCTTCAGAACATCCTAGGCTATCAATTTACAGTATCGGTTAAAAAGTTTCAGACAATTTTTTTCAACTTATGGCTAAAATGCAAAAAAAGTATGTTTTCTCATACAAAATCCCATACAAATTTGAATTGCAATGCGCAAAGTGTAGACGCAACCGATCGTGCTCAAATTATGCACAGATACTCAGGACCCGAAACGAAACCAAAAAAGCTTTGATCTGAGAAAACGCTTCCGATGACCCACACTATGTGCAGTGGAGCAACGTCAAAGAGAACTTCGTGCGCTGCCGTTGGAGTTGAAGAGAACGCTCCAGACATCGCCATTAAGGCAAAACTGGATCCATTTCCTCATTTTTTGTTTTTTTTTTTATTTTTTATAAAATAACGAAGCAATATTTTTAATATCGGTTTTCGTGCACATATTGAGTATGGATCTAGATATCTTCCGATTTTTTTTTCAGATGGAAAATGTTTTTAGTTTTTGCAGAAACCATTTTTTAACAAAAATTCACAAAAAATGATTTCTGCAAAAACGAAAAACATTTTCCACCTGGAAAAAATTCAGGAGATACCTTGATCCTTACCTACATGTGCACGAAAACCGATTTTGAAAATATTGCTTCGATATTTTATGAAAAATCAAAAACAAAAATAATGAGGAAATGCTTCCAATTTTTCCTTAAGCATATCCTTTGGAGATGGCCTAACTTTGATTGGACCGTTTTCATTTCGCCCTTTTGTCACCACATAAGACATCCGTAAGCCAATATTGGCCGAACAACAGTTGTGTAGATAACATTTGATATACTTGGGTTTTAGACCCCAAGTTGTAGCAAAGGTTCGCCGGCATTGTCCGAAGGCCATACCAGCTTTCTTGATTCAGAACTCAATGTGAGGTGTCCAGGAAAGCTTGGAATCAAGAATGACTCCAACGTACTTTACCTGTTCAGTCACATCGCATTGCTCTGTTGCTACTAAGATGGTAATCTCAGATTCTACTTCATATTTTGCAACAAAAACCTATCATTGTGTATGCTCACTTGCAGTGCATATGCTGATTGGTTTTCAGCATCTTCAGTGCGATAGGTCTCGAGATTACCATCTTCAAAATCGCGAGGCAAATTGTTAGAAAGAGGGGCAAGATAGGAAAAATAACACGGCGTCCCGTTTCACCTTAACAATGCTAGGTAGTCGTCGGCAAAACCATAAGTAGGAAAACCGCTATTATTGAGTTGCCTCAATAGCGCATCGGCTACGAGATTCCACAAAAGCGGTGACAAGACTCCCCCTGGTAGGCATCCATAAACACTCAATTTCCTAATCCCTGCTAGACGCAATGTTGAGAAGATACACTACCCGCCATAAATATGGAATCGCATCGCCCAGTATTGCAACACCCCAGTTGAATATTGCAGCACCCCCAGAAAGTTTGGCATCACCTGAAGACTTCATCACTTTCTGATCTGTATCTCAAAAACCGTATCCCCTGCATAGTTTAGACCTTCAGCAAAGTTGATCAGAAGACCTATGGCTATCAAATGGTAGTAAGTTTAGTGCGTAATTCCGCCGCTATGTGGCGCTAGTGTGCATTTAAAACGAAGTACTTTGACATGGTTTATCTCATGATTCTGACCACCTAGAAAGTTCGTGTCTTCAGCAATGTTGATCAGACGGTCTATGGCTATCAAATGGTGGTAAGTTTAGTGCGTAATTCCGCCGCTATGTGACGCTAGTGTGCATTTAAAACGAAGTACTTTGACATGGTTTATCTCATGATTCTGACCACCTAGAAAGTTCGTGTCTTCAGCAAAGTTAATCAGACGGTCTATGACTATCAAATGGTGATAAGTTTAGTGCGTAATTTCACCGCTATGTGGCACCAGTGTACATTTACAACGAAGTACTTTGGCATGGTTTATCTCATAACTTTGACCACCTAGAAAGTTCTTGCCTTCAGCAAAGTTGGTCAGCCGGTCTATGGCTATCAAATGGTAGTAAGTTTACTGCGTAATTCCGCCGCTATGAGGCACCAGTGTGCATTTACAACGAGGTACTTTGACAAGGTTTATCTCATGATTCTGACCACCCAGAATGTTCTTGTCTTCGCAATGTTGATCAGACGGTTTACGGCTATCAAATGGTGGTAAATATAGTGCGTAATTCCGCCGCTATGTGACGCCCGTGTGCATTTAAACGAAGTACTTTGACATGGTTTATCTCATGATTCTGACCACTTAGATTGTTCGTGTCTTCGGCAAAGTTGATCAGACGGTCTATGGCTATCAAATGGTGGTAAGTTTAGTGCGTAATTCCGTTGCTATGTGGCGCCAGTGTGCATTTAAAACGAAGTACTTTGACATGGTTTATCTCATGATTCTGATCACCTAGGCCATACGCTGCAGTTTGTCACGCCGCCGGTTTTTATTTTTCGCACTGGCGATCAGTGCACAAACAAAATTTATGTTGCATTCCTTCAAGGATTCTTCTTGAAATTTTTTCGGGGATTTCGCTGTCGTGGATTTCTCCTAAAATTCCTTCGGGGTGTCCTCCTGGAATTTCTTCGATGGTTTCTTTTAGAATTATTACGGAGATTCCTCCTTGATTTCCTCCAGGAATTCCTCATAGAACTCCTCCAGGAGCCCTCCTGGAATTTCTTCGGGGATTTCTCCTAGAGTTTCTTCGGAGATTTCTTCTGAACTTCCTATGAGGTTTCCTCTCCCCCCTGGGATTCCTGCAGGGATTTGTCCTGTAATTTCTTCAGAGATTTCTCTTGAAATTTCTTCAGGATATCCTCCTGGAATTCCGTCGAAGTATTCATTCTGGGCTTCCTTCAGGGATTCCTTCGGAGATTTCTCCTTGAATTCTTTCGGAAATTTCTTTTGGAATTCCTACGGGGTCTTCTCCTAGAGTTCTTTTGGGGATTTCTCCTGGAATTATTTCGGGGATTGATCCACGAGTTCTTTCGGAAATTCCTGCTGAACTTCCTTCAAGGAATCCTCTTGAAATTTCTTCGGGGGTTCCTCCTGACATTCCGTCTGGGATCCCCCCTGGAATTTCTACGGGAACTCCTCCAGCAATTTGGAGTTTCCTCATGGAATTTCTGTTGTGATTCCTCTTCGAATTTCTTCGGAGATTGCTCCAGAAATTTCTCATTGAATTCCTCCGGGGATTCCACCTGGAATTCCTTCGGGGTTTCCTACTGGAATTCCTTGGGGAATTTCTTCTGGAATTCATTCGGGGACTCCTCTTGGAATTCCTTCGGTGATTCCTCCTAGAATTCCCTCACGAATTTCTCCTGGAACTCTTTCAGAGGATATTTTTCGTTGATCCGTTATTGAAATCCTTTGGAGATTCTTACCCGAATTCCCTTGGAAGTTCCCACTGGAGTCCTGCTGGAAATTTTTTGTGGATAATTGCTGGAATTGCTGGAATTGCCGGGGCCCGTAGCGTAGTGGCTACACGTTCACCGCATAAGTGGATGGTCATGGGTTCGATCCCAGCCCCGGCACATGCAATTTTTCGTCAGTTGCTCTCCCCCCAAGAGCAGCTGACACCTGACCCTCTTCTGAGCATATGCTCTAACGGACCCGGAAACTTGGATATCGGCTAACGGCAACTCGTAATGGACCCCCAATCGGACTGGAAATGGAACAAAAGCTACACAGCAACATCGTGCTCATCATTCTACCATAGACAGGGTAAAAGTGACAGCAGCGCAAAAGGCTACCAGTTTGAATTAGAATTGGTGGAATTAGAATAGAATATATTTAGGCGCTGTACAAAGTGTAAGTGCAGCCGCCAATTGGAATCGCTCACGCAGTGCCCTAGTGGACAAAAGAGCTGTAAATTAGATTAAGTGGTTGAAGAATAAAAAAAAAATGCTGGAATTCCTTTGGGATTATTTTCGGAATTTGCTCTTGAAGTTCCTGCGGGGATTCCTCCTGAAATGCCTTTGGGGATTCCCCCTAAAATTCCTTCGAAGATTCCTTTTCAATTTTATCCACGGGTTCCTCATTAAATTTCTTCGAGGATTCATCTAATTTTTTTTTTCGATGGTTCCTCCTAGAAGTCTTTTGAGGATTCCTTCAGGAATTGCTTTGAAAAATTCTTTCTGGAATTTATTTGGGGATTCCTCCTGGACTTCCTTCTGGATTCCTCCTGAAATACTTTCGGGGATTCCTCTTGATATTCCGTCGTGGATTCCACCGGGAATTCCTTCGGGGTATCCTCTTAGAGTTCCTTCGGGGATTTGTCCTGGAATTCCTTCGTGGATTCCTGCTGGACTTCCTTCAAAGTTTCCTCCTGATATTTCTTCCAGTATTCCTCCTGATATTCCGTCGGGAATTCCTCCTTAAATTAACACGAGAACTCCTCCTGGAATAACTTTGAAGTATCCTCTTGGAATTCCTGTGGGGATTCCTCTTTTATTTTTTTTCGGAAATTCCTCCTGGAATTCCTTAAATTCTCTATGGAATTCCTCCTGGAATTCCTTCAGGGTTTCCTTCTTGAATTTATTCGGTGATTTCTCCAAGAATTCCTTCGGAAATTCTTTCTAGAATTCGTGGATTCTTCCTAGAGTTCCTTCGAGGATTTCTTCTTGAATTTCTTCGGGGATGCCTTCTGACTTCCTATGGAAATTCCTCTTGGGGGTTTCCTCTTAAAAAACCTTTGAGGATTCCGCTCGAAATTCCTTCGAAGATTTCTTCCGAAGTTCTTTCGGTGGCTCCTCCTGGGATTTCTGCATAAATTTCTCCTGTAATTTCTTCGGAGATTCCTTCGAAGATTCTTTCTGGAATTTCTGCGGGGATTCCTCTTAGAATTCCTTCGGGGATTCCTCCTAGAATTCTCTCAGGGATTTATCCTGCCATTCCTCCAGAAATACCTCTAAGGTAATTTTCGTTGATTCCTCTTAGAATTCCTTTGGGGACTCTTTTTCTAATTTTCTTCTAAACTCCCACTTGAATTCTTTGAGGTTTCTTGTTGGAAAATCTTTCGGAATTTCTCCTGGCTATTTTTCGTTGATTCCTCTTAGAAATCCTTGCTTAAAGGATTCCTTCTCGAATTCCCTTAGAAACTCCCGCAAAATATAGTCGGCACACAGGTAGGTCTAGGTGGTCAGAATCATGAGATAAACCATTTCGAAGTACTTTATTGTAAATGCACACTGGCGCCACATTGTGGCGGAATTACGCACTAAACTTATCACCATTTGATAGCCATAGACCGCCTGACAAACTTGTCTGAAGACACGAACTTTCTACGTGGTCAGAATCATGAGATAAACCATGTTAAAGTACTTCATTGTAAATGCGCACTGGCGCCACCTAGCGGCGAAATTATGCACCAAATTTACCTCCATTTGATAGCAATAGACCTTCTGATCAATATTGCTGTAGACACGAACTTTCTAGGTGGTCAGAATCATGAGATAAACCATGTCAAAGTATTTACTTCGTTGTAAATGCACACTAGCGCCACATAGCGGTGGAATTACGCACTAAAATTACCACCATTTAATAGCCATAGACCTTCTGATCAACATTGCTGAAGACACGAACATTCTAGGTGATCAGAATTATTAGATAAACCATGTCAAATTACTTTGTTTTAAATGCACACTAGCGTCACATAGCGGCGGAATCACGCATTATACTTACTATCATTTGATAGCCATAGACCTTCTGATCAACATTGCCGAAGACAAGAACATTCTAGGGGGGTCAGAATCATGAGATAAACCATGTCAAAGTACGTTGTTTTAAATGCACACTAGCGCCACATAGCGGCGGAATTACGCACTAAACTTACCACCATTTGATAGCCATAGACCTTCTGATCAACATTACTGAAGACACGAACATTCTAGGTGGTCAGAATCATGAGATAAACCATGTCAAAGTACTTCGTTTTAAATGCACACTAGCGCCACATAGCGGCGGAATTACGCACTAAACTTACCACCATTTGATAGCCATAGGTCTTCTGATCAACATTGCTGAAGACACGAACATTCTAGGTTGTCAGAATCATGAGATAAACCATGTCAAAGCACTTCATTGTAAATGCACACTAGCGCCACATAGCGGCGGAATTACGCACTAAAATTACCACCTTTTGATAGCCATAACCCTTCTGATCAACATTGCTGAAGACACGAACTTTCTAGGTGGTCAGAATCATGAGATAAACCATGTCAAAATACTTCATTGTAAATGCACACTAGCGCCACATAGCGGCGGAATTACGTATCAAACATTTCACCATTTGAAGGTCATAAACCTGCTGAACAACTTTGTCGAAGGTCTAAACTTTGCAGAGGATACGGTTTTTGAGATATAGTTTAGTAAATCATAAGGTTTTCAGGTGATGCCAAACTTTGTGGGGTGCTGCAATATTCAATTGGGGTGTTGCAATACTAGAAGATGCGATTCCATATTTATGGCGGGTAGTGTATATCGGTTTTTGAGCATTTGATGAATCCAATTGGAAATCATTGGAGATATACCATGACTCCGTGCGGCTTTCAATATGGCATCGAAAGGCACATTGTCAAAGGCGCCCTCGATATCTAAGAAAACACCCAAACAAGATTGCTTTTGGCGAATGCTTTCTCAATATCGTAAACAACCTTGTGTAAAAAAGTCACAGTGGTCTTAGCAGATTGGAAGTCATGTTGGTTCACATGAAGAGGCACGTTGGCCAGATGAACATCACGGATGTGATGATCCACAATGCGTTCTAAGCATTTCAGACGAAAAGAGGTCAAACTGATAGGTCTGAAATTCCTTGCTTCTTCATACGACGCACGACCCACTTTCGGAATAAACTTCACAGTAATATCCCGCCAGGATTTGGGAATATACCCTGTAGCAAAACTGCAAACAAGTAGTTTTTTCAAAACATGTTTGAAATGATCAAATCCCTTCTGAAGCAAAATAGGATAAATCCCATCTGCCCCAGGAGATTTGAAAGGAGCAAAGCTTTTAAGTGCCCACTCAATCGATTCTATAGTTACAATACTCCTAGCCAAAGCTAAAGAATCATAACTACAAGAAAAGACATCAGGTTCATCCGAAGATATAATATCCACACATCCAGGGAAGTGTGTGCTGAATAAGCATTCCAGAACTTTCTCATCAGAGGAAGTCAGATCGCCATTTGGCAAACGAAGTTCGTTCACCCGGAAATCCTTAGATTTCGCAAGGATTTTGTTTAACCGACTGACTTCACTCAAGCTGGAAACATTTGTACAAAGGTTTTTCCAGCCGGATCGTTCAGCAGACCGGAGAGCTTTCCTGTAGGCCTTGCGAGCCGACCTCAAAGCCTCCGAACCAGCCGATCGTCGTCTGTTCCAACTCTTTCTACATTGTTTCATGAGTTTCGCCAGATCAGAGTTCCACCAAGGGGTTCCTCTTGTGATCTTCACAGACCGTAGAGGGCATGCTTCTTCAAAAGCTTCCAAAAAAGATATAGTGATGGTCAGATAAAGATTCTTCATCTGACACATGCCAATTGGTCAGCTCGTTACTAATTCTGCTAGAGCAAAGCGTTATATCTAACACTTCCTCTCTAGCAGATACCATGAAGGTTGGGCGGTTGTCTCTGTTAAGTAATCCGAGATCTGTACTACTTAAGTATTCCATCAAACTGGAGCCTCTCAAATTGATGTCTGAGCTGCCCCAGATTATATGGTGAGCATTAGCATCACTGCCAACAATTAGCGGAAGGCCTTTTGAAGTACAGTATGCGATGACTTGTTTAAAGCATCCGTAGGGGATGGTTCATCATGCGGTAAATACACCGAACAATAGACGTATTTCCTGTTGAGGTTTCCAACAGATACACCAATTGTGATAGCACATACATCTCTGGTGGTTAGTTCAGAGATGAGTGTAGCAACTATTGCGTTGTTGACAAGCACGCAGGCTCGAGGCATGACACGCGAGTTTGCCATTTCATGTTTACTGAAAGTAGCAAAAACCGGGTTCACAAGGTTTCCTAGATAGTAATTTCCCTTACGAAAGTAAGATTCTTGTACCACGGCCACTTGGACTGTACCATTTTGCATAAGTCTGCAAAGATTGATCGTTGCTGTTCTTTTATGCTGAAGATTGATCTGAGCTATCCTAACCGTAGCCACTACCCTAACTAGGTAAGATTAAACTCGCAACAACAGCACAACAAAGAACAGCAACAATAAAACCAAATCGGTATCGATTGGAAAACGCCAAAGGCAAGGATACACAGAATACACTGTGTAAATTGCATAATGCGAAACCATATAGGTGAAAATTTAAACTAATTAACAACATCTTCATAATCCCGCCCCTATTTAGCCTCAAGTGAGACTAAAGAAGGGCAGCTGATTGTCTCGGAGAAACACAAGGTCCACTGCACCATTGCTCCGGTTAGCGCAGTAAGGACTACATACTGTGGAGGGTGCCCTGGTACTCCACAGGCTCCGTTAGCGGTTAGGTTTTTATTATCACCTGTTGGTGGATGCTTACCACCGGAACAGGGGGTCCGTAGTGTTATTCTTAGCCAATTGAGACAATCGCTACCGACACTACACAGCTATCTAGGCTGATCGAGAAAAGAAGTTAATATTGATGATCAACTCGAACAGCCTTGTTATTATGAACAACAGAAAATCATATTTGTCTAAAAAATCATTTGAAGGCGCTCAATGCATCTTTCCTCGTAAATCTGAATGCTGGACCACTGTTCAGTGCGTTTTGACATCAGTATAAAAAATCATGAATTTTGAGACGTCAAACGGTGAAGTTCAAGGAATTCTGAGAGTATCTCCTCGGGGTCCCTACCGGAAGCGGTTCCGGCCTGCTACTTGGATGGAACAGGTCTCAAAACTATCCATGTCAACGTGTGGTGGATTGAAGTTTCAAAATAAAGTGATTTACTACTTTATCATGTTTTCCTCAAAATATCTATTCTGGGACACTCTGGGTACCTCAGGTTTTTCGACATGTATTCGGAACTACGTTGGTTTATATAATTATATAATTCACTTGCATTCTTATGGACTTTTTATTTCAATTGGATAAACTATGACGAAATTACAGATCTTTGAAAAATTGATGTTGACACCTTCTACTGTGAAGAACATTTCTGACGTTCGATTTGAATAGGGCGAATCAACATAGGAATCACAGCAATCATACGACCTATTCAAATTGAACGCCAGATTTCTTCTAGAAGCAGAAAGGTGCACATGAAGGTTTTATGAGGAAGTACATCAGAAGAGTTTATTTCGTCCATCCACGATCGTCTGCTTTTTTCACCCAATCTTTTTTATCTCTTGTTCCTTACAGTTATAAATAAATAAATAACACTAAATCAAACGGTTACACATTTATTAAAAAAAAAAAATAACCTACTTTCATAGAAAACGGCTTATCTAACACAAGTTTACAAAATAAAACGAAAGTCGTGAACTTCTGTCAACGACCAAAGTTTTTGAAGCACAATTTAGTGCTGATTTCGAAACCGACCCTTAAAAAATTTTAAGTAGAACAGTTTTTGAGTTTTAGCTTAATATCGAGTTTTGCAACTTTTCAAAATATGTAATTTAATAAAATTCAAATATATTGCGTTTTATTTAACTAATGTTAAATCTTTTTCCATAAATTAAAAGCTGAATACAATACCATTCGAACATCTGAATACAGGTTTTGCATCAGATTGATGAAATTCAAGATATTGGCGTGTTTTAGGGATGATCTTCTTAAATTTTAGCAAAATTTCCAAAATTTTTTAAGAAAATGTATTTTTGTCAATAAGAAAAAACCAACTTAAAAATTCTTTCTCGACGTTTATTTGACATATCATATGTAGGCGAGTTACAGTAAAAATTTCAGCTCAATCGGAGCATTGATTACGGAGAATGAGATGTTTGAAGTGAGCGACTTTGCTTAAAAATAGAACAAAAATCGATTTCAAATCATCAACCTTGTATGGAAAGTCGAAAAAATTTCCGCTCTACTGTAATTTTTTTCCTTCGCGTTTTCGAACTCAGGGCATGATTCTACACCAACAACGATCATCAGCTTACCGAGTTCAAAAATGCTGTAAACTAGTGTAATCATATCTGCTAAGGTACATATGAATTGCTTTCTGCAAGGATTGATATCTACGAAATTTTCAAAAGTTTTTTTTTAGAAAAAAGTGATTTCTAAAGTGTACTTTAATCAATATTCGTCCAATAATGTATGCAAAATACCAGAAATTATCACATTTTTAGATTAAGATTTAAGATATTTAGCATTGCATCCCGAAATGTAGCCACAAGACGTTATCCAACGTCAAAGTCTGTGATAATGCTATTCTTGACCGTCTCGACATCATTCACCGAAAACTATCAATCAATCGATCGCAATGAAATTGGGGGTTTTTTAATTCAACCGGCATCGCACTGCGCTGCTGCCGGGATCGAATATCTCTCTTGTTGATTGGCAAAAACGGTGGGCGATGCCATCGTCTGCGATCAGTTCCAACCGAGACGTCGGTGCGATCAGTTCAGCGCGAGAAGTGCACCATTAGGAAGCTACGCGTATATCCCATCTGTGTTTGCCCACTGATAATCAACTAAAATCGTTCTTTAGAATCGCGATCTCTGGCGCGATGTGTCGGGTTGCAGTATTTGGTCTGGTAGTAGCCGCACTGGTATTTCCCGGTGAGTTGCGAGTGACCGCAAACGCGTGCGTTGTTGTTTGTTTTAGCCGGGTGTATTTAATGATCTCAATGTGTGATTTACAGCGGCTGCCGAAAGTGATCAAGCAGCCACTTTGCTGGACTATAGGAATTCTTTCATCTCTTACGAACGGAAAGGGCTGGACTGTAAGTATGATGAAGCTGACAGTGTGTTTGCTAATTTTGAAAACTGTTTGTACGAGTCGTTAGACATCTTTTTATAATGTTTGTGGTGACCTGTGAAATATCTTGAGAAAAGAATAATTCTCTATAACTGAAGCATTATAAGGATATAGCAGTACAGGTAACATTGCCTAGCTGTGGTGATGTTTCATTAGCGTTTCTTATACAAACAAATATAGCATTTTTTTTAAACAAGTACTGTTCCTCTCAGTATCTGAATCGAAGGAAATGCTTCTTCTAATGTTTTAAATGCTCTGAACGTTTACGCTGCTTTTAATTTTCGTATTCCACAAGAAGAAAATAGCGCGAAACTTAATACTGGATTATCTCGAATTTGTGTTTTTAAAAAGTGCCGTTACAGTGATCATGATATTTTAAAAAGTAGTTGATAGATTTGTAAACTTTTTTTCAATTGTTCGTATTTCAAATCTCGAGGTACTGAATGGTTCACTTTTTATAAATAAATACATAGTTGACTTGAAAATACTTTGTTAAAACTTTTTACACCAAAAACAACGACTTTTTTCGTTCATCATGAATTTTTATTGTGTTTTTTTTTTTCATTATAATGTACCAGTACCTCGATATTTGAATTTCTTCTAGGGATTTATCCTGATATTTTCTTTAGAGATTGCTTCAGAAATCTCTTCAATAATCTCTATGAAAATTCCACAAGGGATTTACCCAGAAATTCCCATACAAATCCATTCAAACAACCATCAAAAGCTTCATACCGAAGTTTTCTTCAAAGATTACTTCTGAAATCTCTCCATAAATTTCTTAGAATATTCCACTAGGGATTCCTCCAAAAGATTCTCGAAGGATTGTTTTTGAAATTCTACTTAAATTGCTCTTCGAGAGATTCCTCCAGAATTCCTACTGAGAGTTTTTATATGGATTTCTTCAGAAATAAGTTCAAAAATTCCTCCAAGAATTTCATTAGAAAATCTTTCAAAGTTTCTGTGAAAATTTCCTCTTAAGTTACTTTTACAAAATCTTCCACAGATTCTTTCAAAAATTCCTCCAGAGATTTTTTTTAAAATCTTTTAGGGATTTTTGAAAGTTTTCTCCAAAGATTCTACAGAGATACCGTTCAAAACTCCTGTAGAGATTTCTTTACAAACTTCTGGGGGATTCTTTTTGAAGAAAATCCATGAATTATAAACTCTTTTATGCAGTTATTAAAAAATTCTTTCAGAAATTCTTGTAGGGATACCACCAAAATGTTCTCTAAAGATTGTTTTAGAAATTCTCACGAAGATTTCTTTAGTATTTTCATCCTGTATTCCATTATTAAATTCTACAGAAATATGAATTAATATTCCTTCAGAAACTCCATTAGAAGCTCATTCAAAAAATTTTCTTTACAAATTGTTCCAGAAATTCCACCACAAATACGGAAATTTTGCTCGGAGTTTGCGTCAGAGATCTCTCCTAGAATTCCTGGAAGGATTTTGTTTAGAAAATGTAGCATAAATTGCTTCACAAATTCCTCTATGAATTTCTTCAGAAACTCTCCGCCAATTCCGTCAGAAATTCCTCAAGCGATTCTGACCGAAATTTCTCTTCCTTCAGATAACCAATCATGGATTTCCTCAGAAATAACTCCTGCGATTCCTTCTTTCAAAGAGGCTTTCGGGATTTATGTGAAGCTTTCTGCCAAGCTTGCTATTTAGTGAAAACATTCGCGAAATGATGCGATTCGCTTTCGACAATACGTTTTCACCCTTCCTCGCTTCACCAAACCAACCTCCCGTACGAATAGCACATGAACAGACTCGACGCAGATCAGCATTGTTGGCCGCTTCTCTTCGCCGTTGAGCTGTTGCGTTCCAGCCAAGCCTGTCTTCTCATCGCTTTCGATGCTTTTCGATCAGCTTATCGCGAAGCATCGTAGGCTGGAAACGTTATTGGTGTGGTGTCGGTACATGCGAATGTTGAGTCTGTGTGCGTGTCGAGCGTTCGTGCCATAGCTTCTAAAACCAACCCATTCGGTGTTGTTCGGCTGTTCGGGTGAGCATGTGGCGGCACTGACAGATGTGTGCAAAATCGTTTGTGAGTTATATATCATGTTCGTTTTGTCACCTCTTTGCCACTGGTCATCGCTGAGCGGTGTACAGTTCAATCGCAAGCGATAAAAATACAATTGATAAGTTGTTTGAGCATTCATGAGGTGATAATTTGCATCATTGCTTTCTGCAGTAATAAGTCTAAAGATTCCTCCAGATTTTTCTCCACGGATTACAATCTTCTAAAGAATCCCTAATAATTTCTTCTAGACATTGCTCAAGGGATTCCTTCAAAAAAGCTTTTAGGGATTCTTTCGTAAAGTTTCTTTGCAGCTTACTTCAGAAATTCATGTACGCGTTGCTTCACAAACTTTTCGATCGGTTTTGTAAGAAAGTCTTCCATAAATATATAAAAAAATCCTCCATGATTTTTTTTTTATTTTTTAAAAGATCCCTCTGAATATAACTTTAAGGATTCCTTAGTAATTTCTCCACGGATTCTTTCAGAAAATAGTCCAATGACTCCTTCAGAAATCCTTCCCAGGATTATTTTGGAAATTCTTCCCCGGCTTCCTTAAGAAATTCCTCTATCAATTTCTTCTGAAAATCTTTCAGGGATTTTAAAAGAAATTATTCCAAAGATTCCTCTACAAACTTCTCTGAGAATTCTTTCATAAATTCTGCCAGGAATTTTTATAGGGTGACAATGGGTATTATCGGCAGGTTTGTTCTCTTCGTCATGGGGGGTTTTTGTCAGCCAAATTGCCTGAAACATGGCCATATGATTCAGCTTAGTTGGGAAGGATTTGACACCAACTCTGAGTTCAATAGGTTTCAAAAAGACCCCAAAGACGAAGAGAACAAAACGGCCGAGAATAGGTAATTTCCCCTATTTAATGTTCCAATATTTTTTTTTTAATCTCCAGTGATTCATTCAGAAAAGCTAAAACCCATTCTGAAATGGGTTGACATATTTTAATTAATACTGAAATTGCTCCTTTAATTTCGAAAATAACTCCAGGGATTCTTTATAAAAATCTTTCATGGTTAAGGAATTTGTCTATGGATTTGTTCAGAAATTCATCTAGATAATGAATTTATTGCCCTTTTACCCTATACTAGTCCGGCAGGATGTCTGAATTAGACGTATGACAGCGTCCATTTATTACGTAACGCTTAAATCAGTATTTTTACCCCGCCGCCCTCTCCTCAACCGTAACGCTTTTTATATGAAAATCCTAAAATTTTTGTATGGACGTAACGCTGAGCCGTACTCCCCCCTCCCTCTAGAGCGTTACGTTATTTGTGGACGGCGCCTATGAGTTTTTTTTCCTTGCATGATTTTTTTAAACTCCCCCTCAGATTCCTTCAGAAATAACTGCTTCATAAAATCATATATTCAGAATTTTTCCTTTATAAAATATTTTATTGATTTCATCCAAAATTGCTCCATACATTTAATAGTAAGTGAAGATCCCTCCCGAGCAGGCGTGTGCCTCTCGGGGGCAAATAAAATCCGAGTTAGTTTTAATTTTGAACCAGTTGTTCTTCGTCGCCTGGAGTCCCCCCCCCCCCCCCCCAAGATCCACAACCCTAGAAACATGGGTTCTAGGATTAGAGATTAGTAAGTTGAAGATCCCTCCCGAGCAGACGTGTGCCTCTCGGGGGCAAATATATATCCAAAGTCTTAAACCAAAGTAGTTGTTTGTCGTCGCCTGGATCCTCCCTCCTCACCACACAACGTAGCCCTGGCCCTAGACGAAACATGGTTTTTTTCTGTTCAACTGGAATAACTCTCCATGTGGATCAAAGTATGCATCTTTACTTGAATTCATCTCAAAAAGATTTCCTGGTGGAATTCTTAGAATTCTTGGAAAGTACTGGTTTAAACGATCGAACATTTGCACGATAGTGTAAAAAGCAAAGCAAGATGCTATACAAATTAAAAGTATATACCAGATAATGCAATTCCAAACGGATCATATTGTGGATTTACCGGCTTCTTGTATTCCACCGGTTACTCAAGTAGCCGTTTTCATATTAAAATTAACTTAATTGTAAAATAGTGAATGTCATTGCGTAGCTAATGCCAACGAGGAATAGCGCATTCAATAAAAATGTGTAAGCTCATTTTTAAGTAACTCTTTTCATAAAACGGCTACTCTGTAGGCCATACTGAAGCGACCGGTAGAATACAAGTAGCCGGTAAATCCCCAATACTTTAAAAGATAAAAGCGTCAAAAATTACGAACTGGCAGACTATTCATTGCATCCATAAAAAAACCTGAAACTCTTCATAGAAACCGAGCTTCATAAAGAATGCATATATGTTCTATGAAAATGAGCAAAAAATAAAAAAAATAATTGAAAACGTTCCATGCTTTATAAAAATTATACCGGTAAAACATATTTTTTTTTCATTGAAAGTGTAATTTTGCACCAATCCATAGAGTATTTTAACCAATAGTGACCTCTTAGTAACTGATATTTGCTCTGATCATAAGAGCATTATCTAATCAAATTGTTTTCACTTATAGTTGTGCAACAACCACTAAAACCGAACAAACCTTATATTTCTCATAAAATAATAATTTGAAAATTTCATCAAATTATCCTATAGTCATCCCCTGGGGTCTATTACACTCAATTCTGTCCGCGCAAAACAAAATCGGGTAAAAAAAGTTCGCGTAACTTCGAGAAGCCGCGCAAAAAAAAACCAAAGGTTTTTTTTTACTGCGTTTGCTCTCCGCAAATGACCAAAATCGCGTGAAAAAGTCGCGTAACTTCAAAAAAATTGCGTCAAAAAGTCGTATAAAAACTGAATTAAGTGTATTGGGTTGTTGGGGTCCACTATTGGCTATTCTCTTACCATGTTAAATCGGTGACCCCCTCAAATTTACCCAATAGTGGACCCCCAGACTTGTTTACATATACCTTTTTGCTTAAATAATCAAATTATAGCTTTCCGGCCTGGTTCCATTACATGGAACTGTTGTCTAAGAACATGCTATGGTCTTCCAATTGGCTTCTTTAAGGACAAGGTATTTGGAGTACATTGCTCAAAATTTCTAGAGCACCGTTTTTTAGAACCGTTGAACGGATTTGGATGAAAATGCATCACGCTTATTGTTCAGTGGTTGTCAACAGCGTGATGCATTTTAATCCAAATCCGTTCAACGGTTCTAAAAAACGGTGCTCTAGAAATTTTGAGCAATGTTCTCCAAATACCTTGTCCTTAACGGTGTTGAGATAATTCGATATTCTGAATCTGCACGTCAAACTGAGCCGAAATCCAAATTTTCATGAATTTTGGAGTCCGGGAACCTATTTAAAAATCAATTTGAAGTTTGTATGGGAGCGATTTGTCGAATCGCCCCTCGTCGCAGTTTATACACTCAGGCAAATAAACCTGAAATTATCATAAGGTCTAACTTATGAAATGGCCTTTAAACAATTCATAACGGCTAGAATGAATTTCATAATGTCAGTTTATAGCGCAAAATCGTCTCACAGTTTGGCTTTTATACACATTTAGCAACATGAAATTCTAAAGCGTCGATAGCCGCGTGGGTTGGGCACGAGCTCAGTGATCTGGACGTTCATGGATCGATTCCAGTCTGCATCTCTTTACGATTTTTCTGCTCTTTTCATAAGTTTATCTTATGTAATTAGGTCATCATAAGCATGTTCAATTTTCGTAAGGTATTCTTATGGCATCCATTCTTTACAGTTATGGCTAAATTTCATAAGATATTTTGATAAATTTCGGTAGTTTACTTCGCTGAGTGTACTGAACGGAGCTGTCAAACAGTTGCCCAGCTGTCAAAAGGTGATTTCAAAAAATCTCTTTGAAATTGATTTTAAGGACCAAAACAAAGTTCTAAAAATCTAAAAAAAACATGATGACTCAGAAAAAGGTGCTCTATCGTATAAATTCATAAAATCAATACATTTTTCAAAATTTAAAAACCCAATTGAAGTATACCGGTAGAAGCAGATTTGAGTAGGAAATTTGAAAATAATTGGATAAAATACCCTTTCAGTAAATTTCAATTTACTATGGGTACAAGTCAATTTTTTGGGGCACGTTTTCTATAAAGTTTGAAGCGTTTTCAATTATTTATGGGTAACATTGCACATTTATATGGAACATATGTTCATTCTTTATGGACCTTTTTTTGATTTTCTATGGAGCATTTGCAATTTGCTATGGTCGCAAAAATCTTTTGCTCCACAAATTATTCAAAATCATTATCAAAAAATTTACAATATAATCTAAATTTTTCAAATAATACAACATATTTATCTAATTGAATTCGAAACTTTAATTTACTTATAATAAAAAAAAACTACAAAACGTTACAATTGCAAGAGGAATTTCTATAGGAATCCTTGTAGAAATATCTAAAGCCTTCCGAACAAGAATTTTTAGAAGAAACCCATCAGGCGTTCATAGAAGAATCTAAGAGGATTTCTTCAACGATTTTTCTTGAAATGCCTCCAGGAATGCCTGTTGATATTCTCTAGGAATGTCTGCGAAGATTGCTGAAGATAATGTAATTTTTCCTTGGATTTCTCCTAAACATTGGTATTTAAGCTGGTAATCCTCTTTAGATTATTTTAATAACTTTTGCTGGGAGTAATTCTGGGATGCTTTTAAACATTTCAAATAGGAACATTCCGGGTTTTTTTTTCTCATGTGTCCCATGCAATACCTACAGGGAATCCTTCAGGAGTTCCTGGGGGACTCTCAAGAGCAATAATTGGAGATGTTCCTGCTGAAAATGATTGACAAATCTCATCAAGAATTCTCGAAGAAATTTTAGTATAAATATCTGAACACAGCAGTAATTATTTTGAAATCATAGTGCGGGAATTCCTGGAAGATCTTAAAGAGGACTCTTATGAGATATCCTGGAAAGAAAACCTGGAGCAATCCTAGCAGTATTTTTAGAGGAACCCCAGCAGACATCCTCAAAAGAATTCCAATAGGAATTGCTGAAGAAATCAGAAATTCAGGAATTCTATTAGAAATTTTTGCTGGGATACATCCATGGATTTCTCCAAGAATTCACAGTAAAACCGCTCAGCACTAAAATGTGTAAGCCCTACTCATAAGTGCATAATTTCAAGACCACACAAAAATGTGTTACAGTTACACATTCTCAAAAACAGCTCGTACACTCGTCTAGATGCGAAATGTCGATATTTTTTTTGTTTTCCAAGGTCACTAGTAAACCTAGATTGCTATACAAAATTTTTTGCGGATTTAACGATTTTGCGAACACAGGAGCTGATTTTGTGAATGTGCAAGGGTTACACATTTTTGGTGTAGTCTGGAAATTATGCACTTTTGTACTGAGCGGCGTTAGCGTGTTCCTCCAGAAATTGCTTCGATGATTCTGTCAGGGATTTTTTCAAGGATTCCCCGGAGTACCACTACATATACTTGCTGGGATTCCTTCCTTCTATCATGATTTCTCCAAGCATTCTAACAGGGGTTTTTCAAGCATTTCCACATGGTATTTCAGCAATTATTGTTCTAAAGAGTCCACCAGAAGCTCCCGAAGGAATTCTAGCAGAAATAGTGTCCCAGCAATACTTCGTGGAGGATCCCCACCACACTTTCAATCCTAGTAGCATTCCAGGATCAATTTCTACAGAAATGCTCACATTATGCTACAAAAACGGCTGAACAGTTTCAAGAAAATCAAACGATACTATTTGATTTTGTCCAACGTTTCGAGCACTTTTTAAGTCTTCTTCAGGGGGTTTATCGGTAATATCGTTCTTCGTCAAATTTTCTGCATAAAACTGCCAGGGTCTTGTCAATTACTGGTACTATGACTAGAGCAAGTGGAAGAATTAATAACGAGAAGTGAGAAATCAGCTACTAAATTACTATAATTCACCACCTTGATGAACGAAGTAATTGATCAAACTATGACAGTTTTATGCAGAAAATTAGTTGAAGATCATTAACACTCCAAAACCACTCCAAAAAGTGTGAACTAAAAGTTTGAGTAGCTCGTTCTCAGCCGCCTGTGAACCGATTTTCAATTTTCTTTCACGGAACCTTCGACCCAACATTAGAATAACTAGCCACAGAAGTCCAATGTCGCGACTGTTCGTGTGACTAACATCTAGTTTGCCACGCCCTTACAGTGTCAGTAGCGGTCCTAGAAGTGTCAAATAAATTTTGTTTACCAAAATAAAAGATCCTCTACAAGATGGGCACTTCTAAACAATCAATTGTTTCATTTAAAGTTATTAATGGAATTAATTAGGAAAAGTGACTACAGCGCCATCGGAGTTCTAGTGTATTTCTATTGACCCAACTGTTCTACTTTTATTTTATACGAAACTAGCTGTACCCGGCAAACTTTGTCTTGCCTACTGCGTTTCTGACGTTTCAAGTTTCTAGCCAAGTCCAAGTCCCCGTTCAAAACATATAAAAAATCGATTTTCAAAAACTCACAATTTTTCCATGTTTTTTGTCTCATAAACCATCATTGGGCGAAAACTAACAGAACAAAACTAAGATGACCCAAATCGGACCTGCGGTTCGCAAGTTATGCGCGGTCCCACGTATGCCACTGCATTTTTATGTATACATATATAGATTTATGTTTATAGGGCTGCTTATTTTCCCACCAGCATAGCGTGAGTGAGGAAAATTTATAAAAAAGCTGATATTTATTATTTGCATGCCAAATTTAAGACATGACAATATATAATTACTGCAAAACGAGATTTCTGCGAATAAGGCATGGTGCAGAGGTAAAACAAAATGTTTGCAACTATCTTGAACATCCCTAGCTACAGTCAATTGCAGCTCTCGACGAACAAGCGCTCCAGTGCTCTTGCCAAGCATCCTAGAGGGTTATGGTCTTCGGCAAAGTTGTCTAGATTGATTGGTGCTACACTTTTATGTCCTTGGATTTGATCTAGATCTGCTGAAACTGATCTAGATAAGTTTTATCTTGTGAAGCGGACCTAGTGTGATGGTTAGAACCTGTGACTATCACGCAGAGGACCTGGGATCGAATCCCACTCCCGACAAACTCGCAAAATGTGAGTTCTTCATTCGGAAGGGCAGTAAAGTGTGGATCCCGAGATGAACTAGCCTAGGGCTAAAAATTTCGTTAATACAGATCAAGGATGTTTTCGATCACCTGCCAATCATTGGACTCATTTATCCATAGCTTAGTTCAGAAGCATAATATTGAAATGAGGTGTTCGGCAAACTTGTAGATAAGTGTTTTTCCTATAATTATCACCAAGGACGCCATATCCTAACTCTTATATATACGGCGTGAGAGCGCTAGTAACACCTACTCATACTAAACGATCGAAAAATTCGATCGTTTAGTATGAGTAGGTGGTACTAACAATTTTTCGCCGTAAATATAAGAGTTAGAATATGGCGTCCTTGGTGATAATTGTAGGAAAAACATTAATCTACAAGTTTGTCAAACATAACATTTTATTATTAGGCTTCTGAACTGAGATATAGACAAATGAGTCAAATGATTGCCAGATGATCGAAAACATCCTTGATACAGATAAAAAAAGTTATATCTGTCCATACGATGCTCTAGTGATGTCGATGTGCATCCTAGAGGCTTGGGGCACAGACAAACAGACGTAACACTTATAACAAACTCCTTAAAAAATCATCGCTCAGTTACATTAGCACCTGCTGGTGACGAAGCACTGAGCTTTGCAATATTGTCAACAGCAGGCGCTATTGTGAAACGTCAAATGTGAACAAATTTGATGCACGCGCCTCTGGTTGTGAAAGTAACAACTGTGGAGATGAAAAATGATCGTTAAAACCGTGGGCGAAGGAAATTTCGTCAATGTAACGTCTGTTTGTCTGTGGTTGGGGTCTATTCTACTAAAATCAATGATTTCAAAATGTACTCAGAATTGCACTATCTCCACTTGATTTTAATATTCCTCTTGCGATTTCTTCAGAGATTTTAACAAAGATTCCTTTAGGTTTTTTTTTGGAATACCCGGTAAAAATCATGTCAGAATTTCTTCAAATATTCCTACTAAGATTTATTCAGGAATTCTTGTTAGAATTTCTTCAGTAATTGCAGTCGTCCAAGTACTCCTAAAGAACTATCAGCAAAAAATTGCCTGAGGAATCCCAGCAAAACTTTCTGGCGAATTTCGCAAGATTTTTTTTGAATTTCCTGGAGCAAACCCAGTAATATCATTGTGGAAATCTCTGAAGGAGTCACATAAGGAAAATTTGAAGAAATTTTTGAAGAAAGTCACAATTGGAATTTTTGTAGTAATCTCAGCTGTAATTGCATGATGAATTCCAGCTGTGAATGTTGATTGAGTTTTATAATAATGATGTTATACCAAAGAAATAAAAGGACGGTCGAACCAAAAGGAAATTTTTAAAATTGTATGGGCCGTACCTAGCATTTTTAAGAACCCGTATCTCTCAACACAGCGTAGTGAGTTTTGTTAACAGTTATCATTTCTTCCAGCATGCCCCATTACGTACTACCGGGAAACCTGTACCGATTATGCACACATCGTTTTGATTAAAAAATTTGGAGAAATCGAATCATGGGAAGATCCCCTTTGCCTCGGTGCATTCATATCGGAACGATTCGTTCTCACGAAGGCCAGTTGCATCCGCCCAAATGGTGCCGCCGAGTTGAAATTGTACTCTGCTAACAATCTTCACGAGGAGCTGTTTTTGGCCTCTGTTCATCATCATCCGGACTTTGGGCTTGCCGAGGGAAACGATTTGGCTGTCCTGAAACTGAACGCGTCCGTTGGGTAACGAAGTGAACGATAAATACTGTTAGTTGATCTGATAAACTTATTGTTTGTTTCTCTATTTAGCTTTAGTAAAAATGTTGCCGCAGCGTGCCTCTGGGATGCAGACTCCATAGATTTGTACTCCAAGGTTCAAGAAATGGATTTTGGTATGTTTTCAATTGATTATTATATTAATATTCTAGTTTTCAAATGTTACTTGAACCAAACATCAGCTACGTTGACAGCTTTAACGTTTTTCAAGCTTCCAATTTAGTAGAATAAATTAATTAAATCAATAGCTATGGTTCAACCAACATTTTTGAAATAAAATACATTCAATTGTACCAACAACACAGAAGAAAGCATCATAACAACACATTTGATGATTTATTTAATTATAGATTCTAGTATGATGAAACCAATGTACAATTCGACAGTATGTACAGGAGAGGCCAAAAACAAATGTCTCAAATCGGCCCAGCAGCTGTGGTGTCAAAGGGTATCGTCGAATGATTGTGTGCCTTGAAGACACCTCCTAATCTTTGGATTATTACTTTTCAGAAATCGCCCGTAGGATTTCTGCAAATTCGACAATTAGGCCAGCACAAAATGCACCCCATGATTGCCAGCTTGGGTTGCAACGGTGATAACGAGATTGTTCCATTGGCGAAGCACTTGCCGTGGATTAGAGAGGTGACGAAAAGTACTAATTTGGAATACAACTACACGGATGTTGGATTGGGAGAGAAGTGTTTCAAAAGTCAGAATGTTACGGGGGTTTGCCTGCCACTCGAGTCTTGTCCGAAGGCTTTTAAGAATATTAAGGATATCAAGAAAAATCAATCCGTGAATCCGTGCGGGTTTGATGGCAACGACGTGTTAGTTTGTTGTACCACAGAAGACATGCTGAAGGGACCTGACACGGAGGCTCGGTTCCAAGATATTGTCCAGGAAATCGAGGAATGCGAAATGTTGTACGACGAGTTCAGACGAACCCCGGAAGAGCATCAGCTACATTCCCAGATGGCCATTATTGACGGTCATGAATCGACAAATTGCAGTGCAACATTAATCACTGCTCGGTATCTTCTTACGTCGGCGCAATGTGTGCTTGGGTAAGTGAAAGACCGTAATAGAATGATAGATTAGCACTGAAAGTATAGCTTTTTGTTAATTTTTTGGTTTGGTATTACTATTGTATAATCAGGAATTTCAATCGTCACTGAATGTTTTTGCCAAAGTTTCGTATTCGTAAGTTCTATGGTACCGCCGTTAGGGATAAGAATGGATTAGAAATTCATACTGCCTTATAAGTATAATATGCCGTTATACGCACAATTATCCCAAGTAATTTGGAAATCCCAATCTACATGAGACAATTATGCGTAGAACGGTAGCTTATACTGAATAGCTTCCACTCACCCCTTGATTCACACTGTATTTTGAGTGGTCTTAGGTCCTCTTCAACCGCACATAGCCACCGTGTACGTGGCCTACAATGAAGTCACAGGCCTCTCTCTGGTTCATTGTCTTCGTACTGGGGCAGCGTTTAATCCGAATTGGCTTCTTTAACGGTGTTGAGATAATTCGATATTCTGAATCTACATGTCGAACTGAGCCGAAATCCAAATTTTCATGAATTTTGGAGCCCGGGAACCTATTTAAAAATTAATTTGAAGTTTGTATGGGAGCGATATGTTGAATCACCCCTCGTCGCAGTTTGTACTGGGCGGAGCTGGCAAACAGTTGCCCAGCTGTCAAAAGGTGATTTCAAAAAATTTCTTCGAAATTGATTTTAGGTACCAAAATGAGGTTCTAAAAATCTGAAAAAAAATCATAGTGGCTCAGAAAAAGGTGCTCTTTCGAATAGAATCGAAAAATCAATATATTTTCCAAAATTTAAAAACCCAATTCTTGTTTTACCTCATCTAGCGTCGGAAGTTCCTCAGCTTGTTCATAATCACTAATGCATAATCTGTTCATCGACCATTTAGCTACCATATACTCTATCCACCATCGAGTATCTTTTACACTTACAGTCATTGCATATTACAGAGACGGCGCTGTTTTTTTTCCGCACGTCGTTGACAGTTTCATAAAATTTCCGCATTTCATTGTGCTCCATACCGTTTTGCCCTCAGTAATGACATTCTCGTCAAAATACTTCTTCTTTCTGTGGTGAATTCTTTACTCAGTTGTTCAAGCTGCGTTTTAGCGCTATCTATTCTGTCGGTACCACACACTAACATCCTGTTTCTGGCAGCGTTCTTCTCATTTGTCACCTTCTGGAACTCCTCATCGAACCAACCGTTTTTGGGTCGTCTTTGGGTAGTTTTGTTATTGTTAACTTCAGTAACTTCATTGACTTACGCTGCCTTTTCTATGCATTAAACATAACGTCAGAAAGAGTGCGCTGTATAGTAATTCTGATGCTCTATTCAGCGCACTACTTCCGACGTTATGTTTAAAGCATACAGAAGTCAATGAAGTTACTTCCGACACAAATTTAGTGGCAAATCCACAATACCAATTACTTCCCGCGCTGCTGTTTTCACTAGATAAATCCTCACAGGTTGTTGATGTTGTCGCCTACGCCGATTTCAACCTTCTACTGGAAAGCGCAGGATATGGTAACGCATCGGTCTCTGAGTTTTTGAGTTTGTTACAGCTGAAAACCGATTTCTTTCAGATGCTCTTTGGGATTTCCAGATGTGCCTGGGAGATTTCTCCAAGAATTCCTCCAGAAGACCTCTTGAATTTTCTTTTCGAGTTTCCTGGGAATTCGTACAGGAAATCCCCGTGAATTGCTCTAGGTGTTCCTCGTGCATTGCTCAAGGAGTTCCAAATTCCTCCACAAGTTCCCCGTAACTTCCTTCTGGACCCAAGCAACACACATGTTATCTAAAAGTTATGACAGCGCAAGCTTTGGTTGTTTAGAAGTTTATTTGACGTTATTCCAATACAATGCAAGAATAACGTCAAATTAACTTCTACACAACCAAAACTTGCGCTGTCGTAACTCTTATATAACATATGCGTTGCTTGGGGAGATTCTCATGACTTACTTCAGGAGTTCCCGTTAATTCCTCAACAAGTTCTTCGGAAATTCCTCCAGGAGTTCCTCATCAATTGTCCATGAAATGCTGGAGCAATTCAACCACAAGGTCCCCAGGACTTCTCCAGGAGTTTATCAGAAATTTCTCCAGGAGTTCTCGGGGAATTCATCAAAGTTCCTCATAATTTTCCCGTAAATTCCTGGGGCAATTCATCCACAAGGTATTCAGGATTTCTCCAGAAGTTTTTCGGAAATTCGTCCAGGACTTCTTCAGGAATTTTCCCAGAATTTCTTCGGCTCTTGTTGGAGGAGGTCTTTATTAATTCCCCGGGTATTCTTCCAGGAATGTTTCCATAAGTTTCACGGAATTTATTTCAGGAGTTCGTTGGAAAATTCCTCTTCTTCTAAAAATTTTCCAGATGTTCCTCATTAATTCATACAGAAGATCCTCCGTAATTTATCCAGGAATTCCTCGAAATTTACTGCAGAAGTTCCTTGAAAATTCGTTCGGATTTTTTTTTTTCGGAAATTCCACCAGGAGTTCTTCGGGAACTCTTCCAGGTGCTCTTTGAGATTTCTGTCAGAAGTTTATCGGGAATTTTCCAACGAATTTTCGCAGAAAGAACCTAGACAATCCACCTGAAGTTCACCATAAATTGTTCCAGAAGCTCTCTAGGAATTCCTCCACAGAAGCGCCTCGGCCATTGTTCTAGTATTTTTTCGCCAATTTCTTCAGAAGTTCCTCAAAAATTCCTCCAGAAGCACCCTGAGAATTTTCCTGGATTTCCCCGAGAATTCCTTCAAGAGATCCTCAGGAAGTAATCCATAAATTCGTCGTGAATTCCTTCAGGAGTTTCCCGTGAAGATCTTCTGGATTTCCCCAGTAATTCCTCATGAAGTCGTCATTAATTCCAAGAGGAAATAATCTAGAAGATCGTCAGAACTTCTCCTGGATTTTCTCAAAAATTACTCCAGGTCTTCTTCGGGAATTCTTCCAGGAGTTCCACATTAGTTTCCCGAGAATTTCTCCAGTTACTCCTCAGAAGTTCTTCTGAATTTCTTCGGAAATTGCTTCAGACGTTTTTCGGGTATTTCTCCAGAAGAACTTCTGGAATTCCTCCAAGGAATTTAGGAATTCATCCAGAAGATCCTCTGGAATGTCTCCAGGAGTTCCTTAAAGTGAAGATATGATGAAGCCACACTTGAAAATTCCAAGAGCACAAATCTTAAGAACCGAAAGTCAGTTTGCGTTGAAAAGTTGATGGATTAGTCACCATCAGCGAGTAAACAATTGATCAACTTTTCAGCGCAAATAGACTTCCAGTTTTTCATATTTGTGCCCTTGAAAATTCGAGGTGTGGCTTCGTCATATCTTAATGCGCTAGCTCTTCGTACATACGTACAAGTGTGACGGATATATTTGCGGTTAGGGGAAAATGATGCATGATCCATGAGATTTGAATTACGTTATAACAACTAAAATGCCGTGTCATTAATTGGTTTGGAGGGTAAGTTAATAAAGCACTTTGTATAGCGTTCAAAGGCCAATACATTGCTTAAATCAGAGGTGGGCTTAAAAAAGGTTTGGGTATTTTCAAGGCATTTCAAGAGGTTTCTGTGCCGTTTTAGGAGGTTTCAGGGGATTGAAGAAGGGTTTCAGGAGTCCTAGGTAGATTTTAGCATGAAGTACGCTAAAATCTAGACATCGTTTGATAAAATGTCAGGAAATTTCAGCAGAGTTTAAAGGGGGTTCAGGATTCACAGAGGAATTTCATGGCGTCTCAAGGTATTTAACCCTTCAGCGCGCACGCTGTTGTAAACAGTACAACACTACCAGAAAACCTCGCTTTTAGTATACAGCGCGAGCGCGGTGCAGTTTCGCTTGCTTGATGGCGCGCGTCCTGGAAGGTTAAGGGGCGTTTAGAGGGATTAATGCGGTACTTTTAGGAGTGTTTTAGGAGGTTTCGAAGGGGCATTAGAGGAGTTTCAGAGCGTTTCAAGGAGTTTTTTGGGGTTTCAGGGCCGTTTTGAGTAGTTGTAGGGCATTTCACGGGGTTTGAGAGACATTTCAGGAGAGTCGCAGTCAGTTTCAGAGGAATTTCTTGGGCATTCAAGGGAGTTTCATGAGATTTTCAGAGACGTCCGACTTAAAAACGAGTAGAGATATCGCAAATCTAAGCACATTTTTGGCCCTTAAGGGTCCTAAAATCACTGGTTTTAGTAGAACTTTAGCGTATTTTTTTGTCGAAAAAAAATTCATGTTTTTTTGGTCCCATACAATTTTTGACAACTTTAGGCCCCTTGAGGGACCACTTAGCCTTGAGATACGGACTTCAAATTTTGACACGATCATTTCTTAGCTAAAACGATCATTTTCCACTAACGAACTTATAACATTTCCAATTTTTGCAAAATAAAGGACGGCCTAGCCGCAGAGAAACAGACGTCACACTCTCATTGCTTCCCATCGATCACCTTTTTAACGGTTGATTCAAATATTCAGTAGTAGGTCGATCTACCACTCGCGGCACTGGTATCGTTTGCTCACTACTGCCATCTAGTGGCGGCCCGGCCAAACACAGTATGTTTAGCATTGGGCGATTACGGTTTTGTGACGATGTTTTTTTTAATGAAATTTGTTCTAAGTGTTACGTCTGTTTCTCTGTGGCCTAGCGGTCAAGTGCTAGAGATGTAAACCTTTCCCTGCCACGGACTTCAAGTTGTTGAGCACAAGTATCGAACCCCGAAACGAGATGCCCGATTAGGATTAGTTTACCTAGACAAAACCAAGCTATGAAAACAGAAGCAATGACTGTCAACTAAAAGGCAAGGCGAAAGGCCAAACAAAACACTATTCCAGGATGACTGATGGACCTAGAACAATTATGAAACCTCTCGTCCTGTGATCGGAAGGTGTTATCCATCTGGATAACAGGGCACATATATGTTTTGTGTCGTGTTGCGTCAATGTGTGATGTCTGTATATTGTGCATTTGTAAGGTTTTCTATGTGTTGTGATATGTTGATCCTTTAGAATAATTAGTTTCTTTTATTTTTGTAACAATATCAGTCCCATATTTGCTAGGTTTCCTATTCATATAGGAAATTTAAACGTTTACATGCAGTATACATCATAAGAGTCACTATTTTTCAGTCATACAGGGGATAGACAAAATGATCGGGACAGGTAAAAATTTTACTTTTCAAAAAATGTTCAACCAGCTGTAACTTTTCGAAAAGTGCATCCAACATTCTCAAATTTTTACTGTAAGTTCATCAACTATTTGAGTATCAGGGGTCCAAATTTGGAAAAGATCGGGCCATTTTCCACGAAGTAGTAAAGATTCTTGAAAAAGATAAAATTATCCGATAGCCAACTTTGAGCTGTTATCTCTCTCTCTTCTCTCTTCTTGGCGTAACGTCCTCATTGGGACAAAGGCTGCTTCTCAGCTTAGTGTTCTATGAGCACTTCCACAGTTATTAACAGAGAGCTTCCTCTGCCAATGACTATTTTGCATGCGTATATCGTGTGGCAGGCACGAAGATACTCTATGCCCAAGGAAGTCAAGGAAATTTCCTTTACGAAAAGATCCTGGACCGACCGGAAATCGAACCCGTCACCCTCAGCATGGTCATGCTGAATACCCGTGCGTTTACCGCCTCGGCTATATGGGCCCTATATTTGAGCTGTTATATCTCCGGATTTACTAAACCGATTGCAATAAAATTTCGACCATTCATGACTTATATAATGAACTCTAGAAAACATTTGACTTAACTTGAAAATTTTAAGAAGAAAAAAAGTTATAGCAATTTTATTATTTTCACGATTTTTTAGCAAAGTTGTCTATTTTTAATATGTATTCCATTACTTTTTCAATTTATCGGCGGCTGTGTTGTTATTTTCCTTCAAAAAACATTTATATATGAGTCAATTACAGGGAATTTTAATGAACTATAATTTGCACCTTCAATTTTGAAACGATGTTGAAGTTTTGGATATAATTTGGTGTTTTATTAGAAAAATAATCTAATCGTTATAATTTTCTTCCGTGTTAAGAATTCTAAGTTAAGTCAACGGTTTTTCATAGTTCATTACATAAGTCATAAATGGTCAAAACTTCATTGCATTCGGTTCATTGAATCCGGAGCTAAAACAGCTCAAATTTGGCTATCGGATAATTTTATCTTTTCCAAGAATCTTTATAACTCTGAGAATCTTGTCCAAACTTGGACCACGGATATACATTGGCGTAGCTAGGGGGGGTTCCAGGGGTGCATGGCACCCCCTAGAACAAATTTGGCACCCCCTAGAATTTGTCCTTGACAGGCACCTAAAACTTAAAACTTCAACCCATAATTCAAGTATTTATTAATGGCACATTTAAACAAATCATAAGCAAACCTAAAATTACTGATATACTGTGTTGTAGGTTTTGGCGTTATGGATATTGGTAAGAACAATGAACAGACTTCTCTCAATGGATTCCTCCAGAAATACCTCTATCAATTTATACAGTGATTTCTATATGCCTCCTCAATGGATTCTTCAATAGACTTTCCATAGGATTCTGCCTCTGGTGGGGTTGTACAATGCACGTAGGGTGGGGCGGGGCAAGATGGGTCGCGGGGCAAGATGGGTCAGTGCCATTTTCGGACGCATTACTCATGTTTTGATTATGTTAATAATTTTGTTAGATGACCAGCATGAATATACAAAAGTTTGGGGCATTGATTGAAAAATTATTCACTCTCATTGGAAATAAAAAATAAAATGGTTTTTTGCTATTTTTCTTATGCGATACATTCCATATATTCTCCATATAAACGGCCGCGGGGCAAGATGGGTCACCTTCAATTTTGAACGTATTTTTGGAGCATTCAAAAGTTATTTATTTTTTATTACAAGACTATCTCATAAATGACTTCAATCAAGCGGAATGAACGCTCAAAATTATAACATAAAATTATGATAATTTTTTAGTAAAAACATCGATTTTCAAGTCGCCTTAGGAACACTCAAATCGTAAAGTTTTTTATATTCCAAATAAATTTATAAAATGTTTACTAGTAGCTCTTGTTTACTCAGTATGGATATGGAGCATATTTGAATGCGGAACAAATCTTATATTTTGACGTTTTTCGTTGAGAAAATGTTAATTAATTAAAAGGTGACCCATCTTGCCCCGCACTTTTTTCACGGCACAAAATCGATCACTTTTTAAAACTGCTTGTTTAACATCATATTTTGTATTTAATGAACTTTTTATCGACTTTTAGCATAGCTAACTAGTGTATTAAAGAGTAGCGGACGAATGCAAACCAATCCGATTTGTATTTACGAAGTTATGTTGATCTATCCTTATGCGACCCATCTTGCCCCGCCCCACCCTACAAGAAATTTCTGCAGAGATTGAGCAATTTCTTCGGTGATTCTTCTAGGAATTCATTTGGAGATTTCATTCAGTGGTTCTTCCAGAATTTTGTCATGGAATTCCTCCTGGAGGTTATATTGGCCTTCCTCTGGGAATTGTGGCTAGGATTCCTCAAGCAACTCCTGCTGAGATTCTTCCAGCAATTTCTCTTAGAACTCCTTCAAAAAATCTAACTCTGGTACCTTCAGGAATTCTACTAGGGATGTTCTTCTGGAAATTCTTCCGGAAAATCTCTCTGGGATTTATCTAAAAATCCCTTCGGTGATTCTTCCAAAGATTTTTTCAAGGATTTATCCTCTAGAAATTCCACAGCGGATTTCTTCAAAAACTTCTATTGACCTTCTTCCATGAATTTCAACTGTGGCACTTCAGAAATTCTTCTAGAGCTTTCTCCTGGCTTTTGTGCTGGAATCTTACCAGGTAATCTTCCTGGAATTCTTGCAGAAATTCTTTTGGTTGTTCTACCAGAGCACAATGGTCGGAAAAAGATAAAGTTCGGCCAAAACTCTTTTTATGTGTTTAATCGAAGTTATAGATTGCCTAGATATGGTATATAGTATTTTAAGTGTTTAAAAAGGGGTATTCAAAAATTACGTAATTTCAATAATTTCAAAAAAGGTGAAAATCAGTAAACCCCATATTTTTTGCGTTTTTTGTTGGAAAATCAATTTTAATTTTAATAAATGATTATCTTTCGATCAAATCCAATCAAGTTTGTTCAAAACGTGTGAAAAATGTGGAAAGATAAATTTTATTTCAGTAAAAAATGGAAAAATAACGTAAAATATATGAAAAAACATGACTTTTTTAAATAGCTCTAATTTGAAAAACTGCAAATTTCTGCAAAATATTTAAACGTTTTTAGACAGCTCTAAGCATGATATTTAAGATGTACTATTCGAAATTGCGGCGACACGTGACGACACGAACCGTTTTTTAACTTAAAAATTACCAAAATTTCTAAGGTACAATATATGAAAATTTGAATAGTTTTGTGACATATTAATTTTGCACCATACGTGCATTCAAACAGTCCAATAACAAGCTTTCATATGCTGGATAACTTAAAACATATATTCCATTCTCAAAATATTAATAATTTACCTTTTTCGAATAATTCATTTTTCAATTTTATGACTTAGGCCACTTTGGCAGGGAAAATGGCATTGAAATACAAAAGCTGGTATGCTTTTAATTAAGAATCATAAAAATACAAGACATTAACTTTGTTATAAGGTGAAATAAAGTTTAAAAATATCAATTTCGTTTTTTGAGAGTTTTGGCCGCCCCTTTGTATGGAGCCCGACCAATGTGCAGAGTTTTCTCCAAGGACTCATCCAGGAATTCCTCTAGAGATTTTATCCAAAGATTTCTCCAGAAATTCCTCATGAAATTCTCTCAGAAATTCCTTTTGGGCCTTCCTCCAAGAATACCTCAAACAACTCCTCCTACGGTTCTTCCCGCAATTCCTCCAGAAGTTCTTACTATGATATATCCAGAAATTCTTGTAGTGATTCATATATGAATTTATCCTAGCATAATGGCTGGAATTCGTCCGGGATATCTTCCTGCGAATCCTTCAGAAATTCCTCCTGCAATTCCTTCAGGGTCTTCCTTATATATTCTTCCAGAATACCTGTACCGGTTCTTGCAGGGACTTCTCTAGGTTTTCGAAGGCTTTTTCCTTAAGATTCCCCCAGGCATGCCTAATGGGGGTTTTCTAGAAATTCCTGTATAGTTTACTTCAACAGTTCCTCATAGGATTTCTGCTGAGATTTCTACAATGATACATTCTGAGAATACCTCCTGAGATTTTTCTGTGATTTCTTCAGAAGCTCTCCTCCAGGAATGTTTATCCAAGATATTTTATCCAAAGTTTCTCTCATAATTTTCTCATGGATTTTTTCCAGGTCTTCCTCCAGGAGTGGATGGGTTTCTCAAGCTATTTCTGCTGTAATTCTTACAGCAATTCCTCCTAGGACTCCTCCAGAAATACTGGCATTTTCAGAGAAATCCTAGGAGGTATTACTAGACAAATCTCTAGTGATATCCCATAGGAATAAACGGTAGAAACTAATTGATTAGAAGGCACCGAATGTTGCTAATTGACAAATTGAGAGATGTATTTGTAAAAAAAAAACGCTTTCTGGTGGGATTCGAACACACGACTCCGTATTCGCTAGACCACAGCATGGCAATTTCTTAGAGGGTTCCTTCGGCAAGGTTGTTTTTTTTTTTAATTTCTGTGGTAGTTTTTAATCAGCAATTTCTTTGGATTGTTTTTCTATAACTTCAATGGCTATTCCTCTGAAAATTTTCAGCAATTTCTTTTTCAGTTGTTTTGCAATTTTCTCAGGCAATTTTACCGTGATTACTGTATGATTTATTTGTGATTTTCCGAAATTCTCAACTGGACTTGCTCAAAGAAACCCCTATGAAATTCACGAAAACCATCCTGACAAATTCCCAAAGCGATTGCTGGAAAAATTACCAGAGGAATTCCGGAAGAAAATATTAAGGCTTTTTAAAGAAATTGGCCAAACCCAGTCTCAAAATAAATTGCCCAAATATATTCTATAAAAATTTCCACATACACGAAAAAAAAATCTAGGAAATTCTAAAAGAATTTTCCGACAGCATCAAAGGAATTTCTGAAGAAAATTCGGCATATCGATTTCCAAAGGAATTACCGAAGAAGTTCTCAAAGTTATGATTGAAGTTTCCAAAATTTCCAAAGGAATTGCTGATGAAAATCCCAAATAAATTTTTCAATCCAATTAACACTGGAATAGCCGAAGATATTCCGAAATCATCTGCTGCAGGAACATAGAACATTTAGACAACATACTTACTGAAGAAGTTGTCTAAAGAAAAATTATAGAAGCAATTTATGAAAGAATTTCCGAATTTCGATCGACGAAAATCCCAAAAAAGTAGAATGGCTTGCCGAAGACTTAAAAAAAATGTGAGGAAGTTTCCATAGTCATTGTTGATTTAATTACCAAAAGCTTTACTAAAAGAATTCCCTAAGAAATAGCCTGAAGAGTAATTGGATAATTTTAAAAAGCAAATATCAATAGAATTGCTGACATTAACAAAACAATGCTTGAAGCACTACTAAAAATTGGCGAGGAACTCCCGAGAAAACATTTCCAGTAAAATAAAAAAAAACAAATAAATTCCTAACGGTATTGCCAAAGAAATTTCCAAAGGATGCGTGAAATGTGCTTAGTATACCGAATTCTAAACATATTTCCAAATAAATTATTAAAGAAATTGCTGAAGGGGATACGAAAAAATTTGCCAAATCCAAAGAAATTACTGAGAGATTTCCAAAAGAAGTCTCAATTGAAATAAATTGCAAAACAATTTCCAAATAAATTGCCGGAAATGTTTCCCTGAGGAATTACCAACAGAATGTTTTGCCGAGAACAAAAATTATAAACCAGACCCGATTATCTGAATGTACGGAGCTGACTGATTACTACAATGTTGGTTTTACGTAAGTCAAAATTTCAGCTTTATGCACCATTCTATTCACCAGTTATATTATCAATCCAGTCGAAATCATAATTTGGTGCGAGCATCAGAATCCCGAAGAGAAGAATCGAAGTTCGATCGCACCAAATTCCAGGTTTGAACTGAATTGATAATATGTTCGTGAAGCTTCAGAATGGTACTTAGAGTCAGAATAATCGAATCCAAATTTTGTAGTTTTAAGAATCATACTCACAATTTCTCTGTTAGAGTATGATCATGTCCACGTGGTAGTGTTGCAACTAATGAAACAACAACGCTGTCGCTATAAATGTTGTGGTCAAACCAAAAATGCAAATATGTATTATGATTTTGCAATTTTAAGTATTTATAACTGTCACAAATGTTCTTGAAAACTATTTTACTAAGGGTTGTTATTATGCTAAAACAAAGAGTATGTCACGATGAATACAAGTTACACGCAAATTTGTGGATATTTTACAGTTTCCGAGATTTACACTTCTAATAATTGCTCTGAAAATGTATTCTTACGAACCTGATTGTTTTCAATTCACAAAACAAAGTGGTTGTCGCGATGATTGTTAAGTTCAAACTCAAAATGCAAACTCCATGTATTATACGCAATCAAGTTATCAAGTTTCCAAACCTCACGTGACGGAGAAAGTGTTAAATCATTACATTATTAATTACTAAGAAATTGTGGGTGGATCGGTATTTTTCCTTTACAAAAAAAAAACAGAACAACCTGGAAGCCACTGAATCTGGCACCCTCTAGGCACCCCCTAGGAAAAAATCCTAGATACGCCAATGCGGATATACAACTAGTTGATGAACTTACAGTATAAATTTGAGAATATTTGATGCACTTTTCGAAAAGTTACAGCTAGTTTAAACACTTTTTGAAAAGTGAAACTTTTGCCTGTCCCGATAATTTTGTCTATCCCCTGTACTTAAACATATCTTCTAACATTTCTAGCTTGGATCTCAAAAAGTCGACAGTTTGGCTCGGTCTGGGAAACGACATCGAAAATGTGGTTCAGAAAAATGAAATCTACTCTGTGGTGCCGCATCCCAAGTTCACGTCGAAGTCAAACCACTACAACGTGGCAGTGGTCAAATTGCGCCATCCTGTGCTGATACACACCTCTAGCGTACCGGCCTGCTTATGGCGAGATAAGGCTAAAATGCCTGCTGACTTCAGTGCCGTTAGCATCCACGGGCCGGAACAAAGTCCTACTGCAGTGGGAGCCAGCGCAATGTACTACAGTGATTGTCGCCGACTGTTTAACCCAGATCTGATCCCATCGGAAATGTGCGTCCTCTATCAGGGCCAGCAGCAGTGTGAGCCAAAGGACCACTATGATCAGTGTCGACAGCCCGGAAGTGGACTGTTCTCGAATCTTTACTACGGGAACGACATGAAACCGGTGACGTACGTCGTTGGAATCTACAACAGTGGATATCAATGCGACAAAGGGGGACCAGCTTTGTACACGCGAGTGAGTGAGTATTTCGAGTGGATTAAGAGCGTAGTTTATTTGGACTCCCAAATTGGTGAATAAACAGAAGGCGGAATCAACCATTTGTTTGATGAAGCTCTATATTGTCTCAGGTTAAACTCTAGATGGTAAATACTTATAAACTTCAAATAGTGTTTTATTGAATCCGAAATTTTTATGCCGTCTTATGCTTTGAGCTAATCTTTCCCAGTGTACCGTCGTTGGGGGTGAGAATGGGTCAAAAAAGGATACTCAAAGATTGTTTGTTAAATAACAAATGCAATTGAAGTCGGAATAACTTTTTATTTGGTATGAATACTCTTCTATGTGGTATTGATAGTTTAGCAAGAAAATATTACTTAATATGAATTGCTTACTAAACTACAAATGATTGAAAATTGACAAAATCTCACCCCTTAGAGGGGGTGAGAATGGGTCAAAGTATTCGAAATTACCTATCTATGAATATAAGTTAATTTTATTGATCATATCTAGTAAGCCTACTAAAAAAACAATATAACCATGACTAAAAAAACTTTCGTAATTTTAAAAGATGATAAATCCACCTAAAAGGGCTAGTACAACCGAAAAAAAATGTTGAAATTTGATAACATAACGTTTGTATGTTGTAACGCCATTTTTAGCCACCATAATCATCCTCATTTAAAGTTTCAACCTCCATGAGAGGAGGGGGGGATTACAATGAGGAAGAGACGCATTGAAAGATTGCATGAGAAATGTTTAACAAAACCAAAATTTGACGTTCATTCACTTTCCGACATTGTACTATGTTACCGGTTTTATAGCCCCTGTATTTTATAAATCCCACTACTGTCTGGTAGTTTCAGGATATTTCCTTAAAATTTCAAAAATGAGTGGAGAAGAAGAACGTTTTTAAGTCTATTTTGTGAGCTTACGATATTGCAGTACACTAAACGTTAAATGATGATTAGAGGAGCTGTCCATGTCCGTGTTTATTGTTATAAATGATTTTTGGCACTAAACGTATGGACATACTCGCTTAACACTTCTGCGACATATTTTCGAAAAAAGCGTACTTTTATGAAGATACGGTAAACATGGCACCACTCTAACATCAAATGGGGACTGAATAACAAGTTGAATTTTTAGTTAAGGTTATGTGCACTCGATAACTTGCTTGACCCAATCTCACCCCCATTTTTAATATTTAGACATAGGGTCGAAAATATTGAATTTTTATATAAAAAGTGCATTGACAGCCCACTTTTTTCGTTGCATCAACCAGGTAATACCTACAGCTAACTACTTATTAGAAAATTTATGGTTAGGTGCTTGTGTGAAACATTGCGAAGGAGAAATTTTTTCAGAGTGATTTACTAGTAGTTTCATCATATAAGTTTAGCCACAATTTGAACAAAAAACGATTATTGCTAAACATCTTTTTCTGCATCATGACGTGTAAAAACATCTCCTCTTTAGAATAATATAAAGTTTTCAATATAAATTAGCCATAGTTGATAAGCTATTTCAAATTTTATGTTTCTCCGTTTTGACCCAATCTCACCCCCTAGACCCATTGTCACCCCCATCGACGGTACCTCTTTTTATCATGCACATGACTGGGAGTGCATACATTAAAAAAACATAAATAGAGGGAAATTTGTGCATAAATTAAGTTTGGACTTTAATGAAAGAATCTAGTTCGCGAGAACAGGTCTTGATCTAGAGGTGGGGCTAAGGGGGTTTCCAGAAAGTTCCCAGAGAGTCCAAAAAAGGGGGTTCCAAGGGGCTTCAATGGCGTTGCAGTGGGTTGTTTCAGGGGATCTCAGGAGCAGGGTACGAAAAACGGATCACGCCGAAAAACAAACGCTTTGTCATAAGCGGTGCATGTCGGTAACAAAGGCGCTCCGCAACAAACGCATGTCAGGCGATGAGAGCAATAAAACAAACATCGCATGCCGTGCGTGTACTGATATTTCGGCTTTTCTGCTGAAATTTTCGACCCACATTATCGAATTCATAAACATTTGAACGAAATAGGACTCTTGCAAACCTCAGAGTTTAGTTTCAGTTGTAAAACAATGCAAAAATCATGATGTGAATAGAACGAGACAAATATTCCTACCGTTTTTGTTGTGAACAAACTTGGGAGCGATTTTGTCATTATCTGCTAACGAAAAAACAAAGCGTTGTTGCCGTGCCTTCTTTGTTGCCTATTTTTCGCTTGCGTTGGCATATTTTGCGAACACTGCTCAGGAGCCTTTCAAGGGTGTTCTGGCAGGTTTTGTTGATGATTTAATGGGATTAAGGGGAATTAAGGGGCATTTCAATAGTATTAAGGGGGTTTCAGGGACGTTTCAAGGGGCTTTAAAGGCAATGCAGGGGGTCTCAGTAACCTTTACAGGGCGTTTCAAGGAATTTCAAAATCATTTCAAAATGTTTCAGGGGTTTTCAGGAACATTTTAAAGGCGTTCCTAAGGGTTTAAGAGACGTTTCATAGCATTTCAGAGGCGTTTCAAGGGGTTTTCAGGTGCGTTTCAGAGTTTTTTTGGAGCCTATTATAGTCGCCTAAAAGGGGTTTCATTGGCATTTATTTTGATGATTTCAAGGGCGTTTCACTGGGTTTACGGAGGTTTCTGGGGCGTTTAGAGGCATTTCAAATCAGGGTCGTATCAGGGGGTTTCAAGAATAAAAATAAAAGAATTTAAATCAAAGAGCATTTCAGGAGCCTATGACGCCTACGTGACGTTACAACGCCCGTCCAGTTTCAAACAGGGTTCTGCTCGCGTTGTAACGTCACGAAAATGCACATCATGTTAGAATCAGAATAATCAGCAAAATAGGGTATCTCACGCTCACAGTAATCCCACGCTCCCATATCCATCCTTTTCGAAAACAATCGAATGCGGCACCGATTGATTCCGTTCTTTTAGTTTTCATGGGTTCTATCTTCTAACAAAAAATACAAAAAAAAAGAAACAAAACAAACAGCGCTTCAATTCTTTGTTTTTCGTAGGATGAAAATGGGAGCCACATGATTAATAAAGGAACAAATACCCTATGCCCAAATTTGTGAATTTACGATCAAATCTGACTATACATATCAATGGTTGCTACTCCGTTATTGATCTGAGCTGGTACCAATTGCACTGAGATCCAAATGAATAAGGGCTGGGACACTCCACTTATTCTCAAAGTGCAATTCTAGCAGCTCATACATTTTGGATCAATACCGGCGCCGGCCACGTCCTTATAGTCAGTTGGGAAGGGAAAGGAATGTTAGAGTGTGCTGGTTGTTTTTTTTACTTAATCATTTATTTGAGGCTCATGCGCCAACAGGCATAACGGAGCCGAATCCATTTTTTTTTATTTCATACAATGTTATGTGTTTGACTAAAACTATGTTAGTTTTGGGGAACCGTAAAACTCGCGGTTTAGTCGAGGTTAGGGGTAACAATAATATTTGAGGAAAGGATAGGGTGATGAGGGCTTTTCGTTGACACTTAACAGCATGATGTGGCGTATTGCTGCTGGACAAACGTAGAGTGGATCCATGGATAGGGGGTTATTTATAGTGTTCGTAAGGTGATAGATTGTGTGGTGAATGAGGTGAATAAGGTCAAGCGGCGCACAGCACGCTTTGGTTGCATAACTTGTAGGCGTTATATACACTGTGCTGTGAGTGGAAATTGGAAGAGAGGGAAACGACTTTTTTCCAATTCGTTTCTGGTTCTAGCGATGCCTATGAACATATGAATATACATGAGTTGTATATGTAGAGAAGAGAGAGAGAGTGAGAGGAAGTGGATAGAAAGATACAAAGTAGGATGAAAAGGGACGGACCAGGGATTGAACCCATGACCTTCTGCATACGAATCAGAAGCGGTAGCCACTAGACCACCAAGCCCGTCTTTATGCCCAAATTTGTGAATTTATTATTGCATTATCTTCACTGCTTCAAGCGGAACTTCATTCTTTTGAAAAACCGTTTTGTGATAAATGGCTCGGAGGGCCAAGTTCAGCAGTATGAATATTACATGAAGGTTAATGACACCCATGTTCGGCCTAGTACCCCCATATCCATCTAATTTTGTCCCAAAGACTAGACCGTTGAGTTTCATTACTTCACACTGCCAGATTTGTTGATTTTCCAGCATAAAACTCATCACGCCGTCGAAATAAACATTTTTTCATTAATTAATGCAATGTCATCGATTCCAATAAAAACACTTTAAGATGTGTGCGAGCATTCATTGAACCAAAGGCATACCAGAGGATCTGCATACCACTTCGGGGCATCAATTTTTGTGATCTGAGAGACAAATAGACCAAAAATTGTGTTAGATAAGTCAAAAACTTACAGCTGATTTACCAATGGATGTAAGATTCTGCCATTGGGCGACGCTAATTAAAAAATTACAATATTGTCGCGCTTATCTTTTATTAGAGTCCAGCGGCTGTCGTACGCCCGCAAGACATCAGTAGGTCGGCTCTAGAGGCACGTACTCCTCCAAAAGACCCCGCAAGACATACAGCCGCAGCGACAGTCGCAAGGGTGGGTGTTTTAGGGTTAAACAAAGAGCTAATTTTTTTTTGGAACAAATTTTCAGTATAGAGCCCTTTGTGACAAAACAATTTTTCGGCTGCGCCGCTATTTTTCAACTACGAATACAATTACTCATTGCTGTTTACGAAATGTAACTGTAAAATCAAAAACAGGTATCATGGACCGTTGAAAACCCCTCCCAGAGACAATTTCTGGCTACGCCAATGTGACAAGCTAAACAACCTTGCCAAAGATATCAACACTCTATAAAGTAATCAGGGTTCTGAGATATATGAGTTTCTATTTCATTAGAGTTACGTCCGCCGCTATCCGCACGACCACGAAGCCCACTATTAATCATTTAAAGGATGCTTCTAGCCACTTTTAAAAAAAAATCTTAAGAAAATGGATAAACAGTCAGGAAGAATTCCTGAAGGAATTCTTTGAGAGACTTCTGAAGAAATTGTTTGATTTTTTTAAGAGAGGGTATCTGTTCCTTCACTAAGCATTACGCTCCCTTTTTCATCCTACTCAAAGCAAAGGAATGAAGCGCTTTTTGTTTTGTATCTTATTTTTGTATTTTTGTTAGAAGTTAGCAAGAATGATAACAAAAATTGCAGAATCAATCGATGCCGTAATAGCTTTGTTTTCGAATAGGATGAATTTTTGATCTATGTTACGGTGACCCTACCAGAAATCCTTACAGATTTTTTTAAATAACTTTTTAGAGGAATTTCTTGAGGAATCATCAATAAATCCTGAAGAAATTTTGACGATATGCTTGATGGAAACTTAATGATGAGAATGATTTTCAAAAAGTTTCTTGAAAGAATTTTAAAGGAGTTTTATCAAAAATCAGAAGAGATTCTACAAGAATGCTAGTAAAAACTCCTGATGAAATCCTTAGGAAAACTCCTAGAGTAGATGGATATTAAGGAATTGTTTGGAGAAATTCCAGAAGGATTTTTCAAAAGAATTCTTATAGATTTTCTTAAATGTTCTTCTGTAGGAATCCTTACAGGAATTCCTGAATTATTATCCAATGGATTCTTTGGATATTTCCAGGAGGAATTCTAAGATAAATATCTTAGTAAACTCCTTGAAGATCCTTGCAGAAATTTTTCGAAGAAATCTATGCGCTAATTCTTGAAGTAATCCTTGGTGGAGTTTCTGAAGGAAAGAAAAAAATCTTAGGAAATCTTCAAAATGAACGCCAAGTTGAATGCTTGAGGAAATGCCAAGATAAATCCTCAGAGATCTCTGAAAGAGCTATGTTAGGGAATAATTGAGAATTTTTTCAAGAATCTTTGGAGAAATACTTGACTTCCGTGGAAAAATCATTAAAGAAACATTTGGAGAATTCCTTGGAAGAAACTATAATGTTTGAAGAAATCCTAAAGGGAGTACTTTTCCTCAGGTGGAACTCCCATTTAATTTCTTGGAAGAATATCTGGTTCCAAAGGTATCATTGGAGATTTTTTTGTGGTAATTCTTTCTGGAATTTCTAAAGAATTCTTTAGTTGATTTTCTAGATGAATCGTCAGAGATATTGATAGAATCCTCGGAGGAACAAATATTTCGAGAAGTACTTGACGAAGCAAGAGTCCTCTGAAGTACTGTGAAATACTTCAAAAACAGCTTCAGAGACAACGCTGTTAGAATTTCTGAAGGAGTGCTTAAAGAAATACTGAATGACATCCTAGCATTAACCACTTAAAATATTCTTGAAGACAAATTATTCTTTAAGAAAAATTTCTTGAAGGAAACGTTAAAGCAATCTTTGAAGGAATTCCTAAAGGCATATTTGATGGAATTCAAAAATAGATTGTTAAAGAACTTTTCGACATATTAGAAAAAATCTTACGCTCATTACACTAGTTTACAGCATTTTTGAACTCGGTTAGTTGATGATCGTTTTTGGTGTAGAATCATGCCCTGAGTTCGAAAACGCGAAGGAAAAAAATTACAGCAGAGCGGAAATTTTTTCGACTTTCCATTCAAGGTTGATGATTTGAAATCGATTTTTGTTCTATTTTTAAGCAAAATCGCTCATTTCACACATCTCATTCTCCGTTGTCAATGCTCCGATTGAGCTGATTTTTTTTACTGTAACTCGTCTACATATGATATGTCAAATAAACGTTGAGAAAGAATTTTTAAATTGTTTTTTTCTTGTTGAAAAAAAAATACATTTCTTCATATATTTTTGGAAAATTTGCTAAAATTTGAGGAGATTGTCCCCAAAACTCGCGAATATCTTGAATTTCATCAATCTGACGCAAAACATCAATTTAGATGATCGAATTGTATTATATTCAGCTTTTAATTTATGGTAAAAGATTTAAATTTGGTTGAACAAAACGCAAGATTTTTGAATTTTATTAAATTCCATATTTTCAAAAGTTGTAAAACTCGATATTGAGCTAAAACTCAAAAACTGTTCTACTTTAAATTTTTTGAAGCACGGTTTCGAAATCAGCGCTAAATTATGCTTCAAAAATTTTGGTTGTTGACGGAAGTTCACGACTATCGTTTTATTTTGTAAACTAGTGTTATTGCTGGAACACCGGGATGTACTCTTGCAGAATTCCCCGAAGAAACCCATAAAGGAATGCAAAAAAATAATGTTTAACCTTCCGCTAGTGAGTTGGCCACCATCGCCAGCAGCACGCTGATGCTGAGTACAAAAAGCAACGTGTTCTGCAAAATACAACAGTGCAATCACTTGAGAGTTAAATGTATAGATTTATCATTGTAAAACAATGTGCATCTGTAATTTTCATGGGGGCCCATAAATTTGGCTCCGCATCAGGCCCCCGAATTCCTAGCTACGCCGCAAATGCACCTGAAACCCTCTGAAACGCCATAGTTGACTCGACGAAAAAATTCCGCCAGAAGTTGAATATAGTGGCTGTAGGAAGAAACAGTAGCACGAAAAAAGTGTGATTGCATTAAAACATGGATCGGATCGATATGTGGAGGTTTTCTGCAATTGTCAATGGTGTGCGGTGGAAGACTGCGCTAATTGGGCTAATACATGCAGCTTTGGATGGATCAAATTCAAGTGTTCGGACCACACGCGAAATGTCTACTTCGTTTGTATTTTTGAAAATAACAGGGTTAATGCAAGTTCGAACATACAGGGGATAGACAAAATGATCGGGACAGGCAAAATTTTCACTTTTCAAAAAAATGATCAACTAGCTGTAATTTTTCGAAAAGTGCATAAAAAAATCTCAAATTTGTACTGTAAGTTGGTGAACTAGTTGTCTATCAATCTATCTATCAATGGTCCAAATTTGGGAAACATTGAAATATTCTACATGAAATTAGATTTTAGGAAAAGTTATCCGATAGCCAACCCAACTAACAATCACTCATTTAACAGGCACCATTATGACGGATTAATTCAGCATAATGTTGAATAACATTTGAATTATTTTCACGTACAACCTATGTTCGGGTTTTGTTCACACAAATTTGGAGAAGTTATAAAGCATCATGTTGTGTAACAACTTATTTTTTGTTGTTCAAAGCGTTTTACAAATGTACAGGAGGCTTTTATTAAGCTTCGGCAAAAATGACTGAAAATAAATAAAATGCAAAAATGTTGAACTCTCACGAGAGTAATTATTTGCTTTTATGTTGGGTGTTATGAAATAAGTATCTATACAAAACTCACGAACGGATGAACCGATCAGCATGACTCTTGCACGGCTCGATTCGTATTCATGGTGGCTGTGTTTATATGCAGAAAAAGTTACGAAAATCAACTAGAAAAGTAACAAAAATGATAAAGTACTGATTTTCCATGAGCTGGGAAGGAAATCAACACGATCGAAATGAAATCAATCTAGAGTGCGGTGGTATTTTGAGCTCAATAGTTGTCAAACCACCACAAGACGGCAAGACAAAGTTTGCCGGGACAGCTAGTTACATAGAAAATTACCAAAATGCAGATTAGAACTTGAGACCTGTCGATTGCCAGCCACATGCCTTCCTATCTGCGCCATCCTAGAGATTGTGAGATGCAGCATCCAAAGCAAAACATAATCTTCCCATGCCTCAATAATGATCACTTTTGAACTTGTGTTCAGCAGTGGTGAATTAGCACAGCACGTGGTAATCCACTGAACAACGCCTTATACTTCAACAGCTGTTCAGCCCAAAACACGTGTTTTCCTTTCTGATTTCGCTGGCAGTATTTTTATCGCACGGTGAGAAAACTTGTATCGAATGCGGCCAAAAAGTATTGGTCCTTATTGAAGATATTGTTTCCAGACGTACTAATTGCGATATGAATATGTTTTTATTTTTATTATTAAATATCGATCTTTAAAATTGTATGACACTATGTGGTGCGGTATGGTCTTGGACATGGTGCATTCACAGCATCTGTTCAGGTAATCTATTCATGCTCAGTCGAAGATCCGTTAAGCATTTTTTTTATTTATGCTTTTGTCATGGAATCTTGATATTATGTTCAATAAATAGTGCATAAGGATGTTTAGGGATACTTAAAATGTGTCGATTTATGAATGCTGTTTGGTTATCTAGGTGACTGTGGGAACAATATTCAGTAAACACGACAGCACTGAAATGTCAAATGCATCGATCCAAGCGTATCGTACAACCGAACTGCTGCGGAGGATAAAAAATATAATAATCAAGGTACAAGATATCTTGTTACAGACTAATAATAATAAATAAATGCTTCATTTTTACGTTGATTGCGTCTCTTGGCACTCAATGTAAGGCTATATAATTTTATTCTGTTTTATGTTATGTGATTTGTTTAAAATATTGGTTCTATAATAACTTGGTTGTCTAAACTGTTTTAGCCATGCTATATCCCATTATCCGAACAAAGTTCCGAGTCAAACTATGACGGGCTGAAGGCGTTAATTTGACAAGTGAAAAGCACATTGTTCATGAGCATACGCTAATCGATACATCAGCTTAATAAGATGCAGACAAATGTTTTGTTAAACTTTTTTGTTGAGGAATCAATGCATGTCGAATAAATTTCTTGTCAAACTTTTGAAAAGTGTTTTAATTTATCATTGTTGATACCGATGCGAAAAGTCGAACATTGACTACTTTCTCAATTGAAAAATCATTTAAACAGTAAGGGGCTGTCCATAAACCACGTGGTCATTTTTTTGGGACTTTTCAACCCCCCCCCCCCCCCCCCCCCGCGTGGTCATTAGTCCATACAAAAATTTGTATTTGTCCATACAAAATGGTCATTGGCCGAACCCCCCCCCCCCCTCCTGACCACGTGGTTTATGGACAACCCCTAACGTGTAGATCATAATTTTAGCTCAACTATCATTACCATTAAGTGGACTCACTAAACAGTTCAAAGAGCTACGTAAGCCATGATTTTCTGATTATTTGAAATGTTTCATGAAATTGCGAATGAAATAATCAAAGTTTGCCTTGGTGATCGCGACGTTTAATCAGAATAAACTTTAATAAGCTGCTTACGCTGTTAAGTGAATCCCCCTATTAAATATTAATCAACAATTCAGCGAGCTTGCTTGTTTGTGGCTTGCAATTGTTAGTTGGGAAGTTTGTGCTGTCATATCTCTGGATCCAATGGACCGAATGCAATAAAATTTTGAGCATTCATAACTTACACAGCGTAACAAAAATTAACTTTTGGTCTGTCTCAAGAGCGAACTTATGTGTCTCTGACAGATTTTGGGCCGCTGAATCCGAATCCGGGCTCAGGTTTGCTCCAACACGTCACAATTTTGAGCTATACCTCAATTTATAGGGCAAAATATGTGATTTTGGGCTTTTTTTACTGCAAGCCATTAAGCATGGAAATATTTTTTTTAAGCAATCAAAAGGTTAATTGGTCAATCAACATCTAAATTAACGACTCATGCAAAATATTTTGTTTTACCAAATCGAATTTGATAGTTTTAAGCGATTTATGTTAGGTACCGTCAAATAGGGTAACTTGCAACACTTTTTCACTTTAAAGCAATATCACTGAAAATCTAAGACAATATCCTGCCTAAGCCTTTTGGAAGACTTATAAAGTTCGCAACAAGACAGAGTAATTTATCCAGGATTTGTCCAACGAAGGAAAACGATTTTTCGTCGGTGAAAAGAAAATGGATTCCCTTCCACCCATTCTGCTGCGGATTGGTGTCAACGGCGTCAACTCGACTTTGCGATGGACGCCCGCAGCCCAATAAACGCCATTTCGAGCTTCCAGAAGCTGTTCCCGAATGAGAAACTTAAAACTGATCTACGGGAGGAATTCATTAGCTGATACGGAAGCGATTTTCGACCAGTTGGGAAGTCCCATGCTTTAGTTCAAGGATCACAATGTCAATTTTCCGATTGCGACCGGTCGCTACCCCCTGCCGAGACGATTAGTAGGTTGGCTCCAGAGACACGTTAGGCCGAGACGGTAGACCATAACCAGTTGAGGGCTGAAAATCTGTTTTGTGCGATGTCAGCGGCAGACGACCTCTCCACGCAGAAACAAGAAACAAAAGGACTTTCCTTCCTATCATAGGATTGAGAAAACTGAACAGAATCAAAACTTGAGAAACTGGTGAGTTAGTTCCAATTGATCTATTCAATATTTCTTATAAATCTTATCAATGACAAACGCGTTGATAATAAGGTTTGTCCTGTGATTAGTCCTGCTGGGTTAATTGCATATATACATCTATATACATACATCTATGCGACATTGAATTTTAACAAATAATGATTATTATTTTGGTTTCCAGGATTTCTTCAGGTAAATTTCCATAATAAATATTGACATACTTAAACAATTCTATATCCCTATATTTCGCATACATTTCTCAACCATATAAAACTAAACAAATCGGAGCGTTTGGTACGGTATGTTCACGCATCCTTCCATCCCTGTAGATTCTAGAATTGCTTCGATTTTGAAGATTATTTACAAAAATCTAAACAGTTCTAGCATCATCTTAGCGGTAAACACAACGTAGTAGACCTGGCCGCTTTGATTCTTGTATCATATTTTTGATATGCTGCAAGCATCAATACTGACAAGAAAAATATTTGGGCGTAATCTAACCCAAATATTTTCCAGAATGCTTTCTCGTACTGGCTGCGTTTGTGTTAGATTAGATTAGATTAGATTAAAGCAATATCACAGAAAATCTAAACATTTGAACCATCCTGTAAAGCATCGTGTACGCTCAGAGCCGTAGCGTGGTTCCACGGCGCCCTTGGCAAGCATCCTGATTTGCGCCCCATAGTAATGTCTATTGTTTTCATTTTTATAAAATTTCTTCAAAAGTTGTTTTGTTTTGATATTTTGGTGACATTTTTTGAGAAAAAATATTTTTTTTCTCGAGAATTTCATAGGGTCTTGTACCATTTGGGCAGGTGTACCTATTTTGGGCACTTGCCGCTATAACTAATTGAATTTCAAACCGATTGATTTGAGTTTTTGTATAGAGTTAGATACTGTACGTGCCTAACTCTACACAAAAATTCAAATCAATCCGTTTGAAATTGACTTAGTTATTGCGACAAGTGCCCAAAACAGGTACACCTGCCCTTGCACCATTTGTTTCGAATTTCCATTAAAAACTGTTTTGAAAGCATTGTATTTAGTTTGTTGTATTTTAAACGTTATATTTTTTGAGATATTTAGACATTCATCTGTTTATTTCTTCCAACCTGTTTCACATGTTTTATTAGGAATTCATTCAGTTTTTTATATCACTTTTCAACACAACTTCAATAGCTTTTTTAACAGCATACTTCCTAAAGTTTATAACTATCCTGGAGTCCTCTAAGAAGCCTCACATGATCCATTCTTATATTTCCGTGAAAAGTTCATTCAGTTCTGTGCGTACCACAGGTAGTAGTTAATTGCAAAAGCAATTGAGATTGGTAGGGGCTGTTTTTCGAATTAGTTGCTCTAATAACAAAATCTATCTTATCAACCTTAACTTTCATCAACTTATGTTGATTCGGGGTTCGGGGCGGCGCGGACTATGGAAAGAACGCTTAGAATAGCCAATAAATTATTTAAAAAACATAACTAAGACAAACAACTTGTAGCCATACAGCTAGATTTTCACAGGAACCATATTTATTGTTGAGATCAAGTTTTAAAATGCAATGCTCAAGATTTTTTGAAATGGCTGATTTGGTTGAAAATATATTTGGAAGATAACTTGAGACATAGTGAGAATGCTGATGGATTTAATAAAACTTCTACAGAAATTGTGATTTTTTGAAAATGTACACAAAGCTTCCTATTTTTATTTATTATTTTTTAAGATTAAATTGGGAAAAATTTAGAATAATATCTTAAAACGGGTATGAATTCCCAGAAAAAAACTATTGTAAACATTCAAAAGAAAGTCTGAACAAATCTATTATGGAAAAATGCTACAACAGCAAAAACATGATAACTGTGGGGTGTGAAAATATGTGTGTTTCTGAGATACAGTGCATTACTTTGAATCTTGTTAAAAACACCATACAATTCCTTCCAGCCTTTGGCCAATTTGGCGCCCCTCTGAGGCTGGCGCCCTTGGCGGGGGCCAACCTGGCCAGCCCCACGCTACGGCTCTGTGTACGCTAATTACCCAGAGTAGAATACTATGCAGCAATTGATTTATCAAAATATGTTGTCACCTAATCGCGAGGTGCGAAATACATGCTTGTTGCAAGTTTCCCCATCTGTGGGGTAACTTGCAACACAGGACATGAAGTTAAGTTAGCTATCATTAAACAGCACGAACATTCTAGTGCTTAGTCGCATTGTAAATTTTTTATGTAAAGCATGAAAAATGCATTGTTAAGATGTACACTAACCAATTGACATATAATTTTTCATGAAAAGGTTGATAAGTTATTGCAAATGAGAGTACATATATCGTTTAACAACAGGTCTCACGTCCCTCAAATATAAAGTATATATGGATTTCATGACATAGTACTCGTAACAAAATGTCAGCAATGATAATTGTCATTTTTTGAAAAGGTAGAGTGAGTCATGTTTGAGTAGTTTTCAGTTTGAAGCGGTGTTTGACAATTTCAGCTAAAATAACATGATTGAAACACATCTATTGAGCTTTGTAAATATCAAAGTCGTTAATTTGGATACTCAGCTGAAATAATTTAGTCCATCAAGGTTCAGAATTGATGTTGGTGATTGTTTTAAAGCGCCCATAAACTAAATTAATCTTTGAACAAGATGTAACATGAATAAAACTCCATAATATGGTATTTCCTAACAATGTTTGAAAATCACGTTCAAAAAATGTAAAAAATGAGTTGTCATTTGAAAATGAACTCGTTACATAAAGCCTGTATCCGCAATAATCGAGACACAGAAGTACGGCTGTAGCTCTGCAAAGAATCGGTAAAATTGGCCAAATAATTGACTGAGAACTCTTTGGTGTATGTTTATTATTTGTGCCAAATTTCATAAAAATCGATACATTACTTTTAACTGTGGATGAAAAACAAACAGACGTAGTTTAAAGCATTTTGTACAACCATGACCAATTTTCATTCGCATACTAGATGGTTCTTTTACGCTACAGTTCAAGGTTCTGTGATGATAATTATGAAATTCTGTTAGCAGTTATGATACTTATAGAGACACTTTCTTGCAAAATTTCATCAACTTTTTTCAATTGGTTTGAAAGCTACTGGTGTTGATAGGGGTGAGTGTTAGTGAACATTTTTCGTGTTTTTCATGTGCGATGTTTGCCTATTCATAACTTTTGAATTTCTATGCCATTGTTCATGAAATTTTCACAGAAGGTAGTTGATTGATTTTTGAAATTTTGCCTATGCAACGAATTTAGATTCAGAGGTTTGTGTTGAAAATTTCATCCATTTCCTTTGCCAAATTCAAAAGTTACAGCGCTGACAAGCAAAACTAAGGGCTGTACAAAATTCAATGGCGCACATTCTACTCTTTCATTGCTACAACAAAAAGTACTGTACCGATTCACATGAAATTTTGTAGGTTGTAGGTTTTGTAGGTTGTTCATTACACATCTTAAGATGTTATTAGGCCAAATTTGAGCAACTTAAATGTTTCTATTGCAGAGTTACAGCTGTATTTCTGTGTCCCGATTATTGCGGATACAGGCTTTAATCAAGAAATGATCTGTTTCGGTTATTTCTGTCAAAAATATCGTGAAATGAAGATAAATAATAGAAGGTTTTGTCAAATTTAACTGTTGCAAGTTACCCCATTATGGTTGACAAATATAATAAAGATTTTTTTCATTACTTAGTCGATAAGTTTATTAAACTTTTATCGTTCAGCTAAGCTTACTATTAGGTACCCTAACTGCAACCAAGGTCATCAGACTTATCGCACTTACTATAGGGGAGAGGTGAAACACGATTTTGATATTTGTTTTTATGACATAAAATGAGCAAACCGTTTTAACTGTGTAGCTAAACAATAAACAAAGAAACCAAACTAATTTTTCCACTAAAACGATCTTTGGTATACATAATCTCTATAACCGAAATAGAAGGGTATACTAGTTTTCATTATTATTAGAAAATACTTCACATGTAGTGTTTGTCATCGTGTGGCAAGTTACACCGCTGTTGCAAGTAACCCCGTTTGACGGTACTATATTTCCCATACAAGTCACCCTCCAAAAATTGCATGCAAGGTTTCATACTTACATAAAATGCTTAAATCTATCAAAATTGATTAGGTAAAACGAAATATTTTGCATGAGTTGTTAATTTATATGTTAATTGACCGATTTACCTTTTGATTGCTTAAAAAAATATTTCCATGCTTAATGGCTAGCAGTCAAAAAAGCCCAAAATCGCATATTTTGCCCTATAAATTGAGGTATAGCTCAAAATTGTGACGTGTTGGAGCAAATCTGAGCCCGGATTCGGATTGAGCGACCCAAAATCCTTCGGAGACACATAAGTTTGCTCTTGAGACAAAAAATGTTGCGCTGTGTTATATAAAGTGCTTCGAAAAACGTTTGGCTTAACTTAAAATTGTTTATAAGAAAAAAAAAAGTTATAGCGAATAATTACAGCAAGTTTACCATTTTTAGAAAAATGAAAATTTTTCCTGTCCCGATAATTTTGTCTTTCCTCTGTATATTTGAACTTGCTGCAGAATGTGTGTATTTTGAAACACTTTCGACCTGTGACGGTTACTTTTACGGACTTCACCAGCTTTAGTACCGTAACTTGCAAACGCATACGAAATTCGCTTTGATTGAGACGCTGAATCTTCCGGTGTCCTTTCTACATTCACAAGGCGTGAGCGTTAAAAGAGGCAGACCGAAAAGCTTTCAAATTTTTTTAAATGCAAAATGCTGCGGACAATCCCCAGTGGAAGACTAGAAAATGGTGTGTGTTGCGTTTTTATTAAACTTTGCCAATAAATAATTTAATTGTTATTCATATATTATCAAATATCAAAATATATAATTGTTGATTCTCCATGTCCCATTAACCCTCGAGCGATCGCGCTGTTGTATTTTGTACAACACGTTGAAAAAATCTCGCTTTTTGTACTCAGCGTTAGCGTGGTGCTGACGCAGGTAGCCAACCGCGCGAGTTACGAAAGGTTAAGACAAATAGTAGCTCCCGTCTAGAAGATTCTAACAAAAATATAACATAATTATAACAAACCATGATATGTATAACTCATTAAACATCTTTGGTGTTTAAAAATATTATAACTCAATTGTATCATATTGTGTTATAAATGTTGTTCAATAACTCATTGTAAAATAATTTAGTTTTGATTCCTTGACATTCAGAACATCATTTTACACAATTGTATCAAAATATGATAGAAACTAGTTTTCTTGAAGCTAAAATTTATATCATATTGTGTTAGAATTTTGATCTGATTATAACAAAATAGGTTATTATTTTGATTAGACCGGTGTACTTTTTGTTACGATTTTAGTTATTTTAACATCATCCTGCATCTAGTTTATAACATAATGAGTTATAGAAAAATTTCATAACATCATAACACAATGTGTTATAAACTTGATATATTTTTCTAGTCGGGTAATCACTTATTTAGATAGCCGTTAATCGTGACGATAACTTAATCATAAATCAGACATCAGAAAGAAGATCTAAATGAGCTTATAATAAAAAAAGAAAAAGCGTTGTGGGTATTTCAGGTCTTGCGGTTGAATCATCAAGAGACGCCGTTCGATCGAAAACCCCCTTCTGATCAAAACAAAACCGATCAATACTATGCTAGTAGTGTGATTTCAGAGCTCGTTGTGTATGGACGTGCGCACGATCCGTGGTAAAGCTCGTATTCGGACAAGTTTTGAGATTAATTTACATACTATAGACTCAGTGGACGCTGTGAATGTCAGGGACCTACAATGATGAATGGTAAGACGAGAGCAACGACGCGGTTAGTAAACCTGTTAATAGTTTTCGTCTGCCGGCTCGCTGGGAATTCCGTCTATGGAGGTAATGTGTAACTCCGACTAGATTACTGGATGCGTTTTTACTTAATCTAGGTTTCTGTTCTTTCGCTTAAGAATTGTTACCCGATCATGTGCCCTTATCACGAACCACTTCGATCAATCCGCTTATGCCGAATAACGAGCAAAGTGTCAAAGGTTAGACGCTGTTTTATTTCGAAATGTTTGAAGGCTGTTCCAATAAAACCGTAATTTCTTTGATCCCAGATTGCCTGTACACGAACTATCCGTACGCTACACGAGGATTAGCCAGCTCGATTTTCGCGGAACCTTATCGGGACAAGACCTTTGCACATGTCGTCAAACTTGACACCGTTGAAGAGTCGGATTGTGTCGGTGTTATCGTAGATCAGTTACACATTCTGACGACGAAACAGTGCGCACAGCTGCAGCCTCAGACTATCAGTTTTCAGAATGAAACACTACCGCGCTGGGGCATTCTCAACACCAAGTACCACATTAGCCTTGATGTCGCCATTCTGCAGTTGAGGACCAACTTGAGGTAATGCCATTTGTTATGTGAATAGTATACATAGCAGCTAGTAAAAGTAATTCGATCCAAGTCGTGATGAGGGATGTGAATATTTACAATTTTCTTAATAGCTCATTGCTATACACATATTAGAGTCAACAACAACCATGATGCTTGAATAACTATATATGGCGTGGAAAACAATCAGGAATATGGAAATCCATGTTTCCAAAAAAGTAAACGTGCGGATAATCAACCATGCTAGAAGTGACAGACTCGATTCCCGGTAGGTCCAGGAAACTTTTGTTATAGAAATTTCCTCGATAAGAATACATGTACAAATTAAAAAGGTCAGTTACAGAGAAATACTCACAATAACAAAGAAGCGAACGAAGTAGAAGATAAAAAGAAGAATAAAAAGAAGAAGAAGAATAAGAAAAAGAAGAAGAAGAAGGAGACGAAGAAGAAGAAAAAGACGAAGAAGAAGAAAAAGACGAAGAAGAAGAAGTAGTAGTAAGAACAAAGCATTGGTCAGACTCCCTCTCTCTTCTTTACAAAAAGTTTGCTTTACGTTTTTAACCATCTCTTCATATACGATTTACAGTATTGACGAACAAACCACACCCACTTGCTTTTGGAATGCAGCGACTTCTGACGGATTTTCCTCTCTTCAGCATATTGCTATAGGTTAGTTTTGTTTTGTAGAACACTGCAAACAGATTAAATATGTTTCAAAGAACATTTCAGACAATCATATCGACAATTTTACTATCAGCACTACAAAATGTGAACGCAGCCTGCGACGACAGTGTTATGAAAACTCTCGAATGAAGCCAAATGGTTTTGTGCAGGTCCAAGCCATTTCCAACTACAGAGAGCATCCATTCCTATTAGCGCTGGGTTCTGGAAGCGACGGGTCCCTGTTGGAGGTGTCACAATATTTGAACTGGATTCAAACGGAAACGGGCATCAGCGTTGATCCGATAGGTATGTTTGTTAACACTTTATTTTTATAACCTTCCAATCCTAAAGAAATGCACATATTGCTCCATAATGGTAACAGAGTGTGCCATTAGATACTACAGGCTTCGTGAGTATGACGATCATGTGGCCGTTAGGGATTCCGAATTTCGGACAGTGCAGCTGCAGAATGCATACGTATCGTCCGCAACCAACAACAAATACAAGGCTATCATTGGCCATTACGTGGAGGATCCGGTAATAGAAACCGTTGTAACCTACAGCTGTTACGGTACATTGATTCACCGGCAGTTTGTGCTAACCTCGGCGGACTGCATTGACAGTTTCAAAAAGTAAGTTTGATGGAAATTTTATGGATATAAAAATAACAAAATGTATTTCAGTGAATCACTCTTAGTTCAAATGCATCAAGAGAAGAAGTTCCAACTGTCTTCTGATCCGGAATATTTGCTGCAGGAGAAAAGCACTTACTTGGAGCAGGTAACGGTTTCTCAGGTATTCATGCATCCAGAGTTCAGCAAAGCTCCACTGAAAAATGATTTGGCCATTTTGCAACTGGATCCAGTAGAGCTAAAGTAAGTTTAATGAATCATTTCAAATGTCTATGATAACCATGTTTACGTAACTTCCAATAGGTTTAACCAGTACTTCAGACCAGCATGTCTTTGGTCGCATGATTCTGTGGAGATTAAACAATTTCAAACCAATGGTCACGGTCCGCTAAGGACGGTCCAAACACTCGATGATCGAGTTGAACTATTGATCAAGGACAGAACCGAAACAGAACTCTACCTGATATCAAAAGTGCTGAAGGACTGTCCAATGGAGTTGTCCAACGACCAAGTTTGTGTAGGCGAAGATGCCACTCTGGTTCCTGGTACTTGTAAAGTATGTAGTAGACCTCTTCATAAAAAATGAAATTTCTCGAATTCAGCCAGTCACCCCCACATCTTCATTCTTATGCTAAAACAAACTTCTGGTCAAATTTTCAGCTAAATTGGTGAAGATTTCGAGGTGCCTCAAGTCAAAAATGTGTTTTATGGTCATTTTTTACCTTTAAAAAATGCCCATGAAGGCTAGAACCCATATAAAATATCGCGGCCGCCAGTAAATGAAAGTTTTTTCTATTCCTTACAACTTTTGTGAACATTATGTGCTGATCGGAGAATGTTTTGGTCCTATTTATTCGATTTTCAGTCATGCAAGTACCCTAAAAAGTTACATTTTTCAACAGTTTTTGTTCTACGAAATTCCAACACACAACTTTTCTAACAAGTATCAAATCATTAAATAATTGCCCACATTTTTCTGAACAACATTGCCATACATCATTTTCTTATACGATCGACGATAAAAATCACAAAAATCGAAAAGTAGAAGCTTTCCTGAGTTTTTTGATATCTGGGGTTGACGCAACTGTTGGCAGACAGAATAATCAAACATAGTAGCTTTGCTTTTTCTTGATGATTGCGATGATTGATCATTGATTCAAGTGACAGGTAGGCACAAGCAAACATTGCTTTAACAAAAGTGACGTATAATGTGTCACAGTATAATGTGAGGATTGGCTCAGATGGTAAGGCTATGGACTGGCAAACCAAAGGTTCAGAGTTTGAGTATCGTCATTTTTATCGTATTTTTTATGAAATTTGAATGCATTTTTTTCGACATGTGAAGTTGGTTTTCCTACAATTCAATACGCTAACCTAACGACGGAAAATTTTATGATTCTAATGAGCGGATGTGATCCGCTACCCAGCTACCCAGTAAGGGCCGAATTACGGATTGAGAAATAAATTAGTTAGCGTGTTCGATTTTCAACTACGCAAACATAAAAGTTCTGTCGGAATGATGCGTACATGCATGCGTTTTCCCTACACCAGCCATCGATTGAAAAAGATTACAAGGCCAGGTAAATTGAAACAATGAATTGATTCGTTTATTTTGCATTTTAAGTGCAGGTTGATATTTTCAGCATGATGATAAAAATACGATAAAATGACGATACTCAAACTCTGAACCTTTGGTTTGCCAGTCCATAGCCTTACCATCTGAGCCAATCCTCACATTCTACTGTGACACATTATACGTCACTTTTGTTAAAGCAATGTTTGCTTGTGCCTAGCTGTCACTTGAATCAATGATCAATCATCGCAATCATCAAGAAAAAGCAAAGCTACTATGTTTGATTATTCTGTCTGCCAACAGTTGCGTCAACCCCAGATATCAAAAAACTCAGGAAAGCTTCTACTTTTCGATTTTTGTGATTTTTATCGTCGATCGTATAAGAAAATGATGTATGGCAATGTTGTTCAGAAAAATGTGGGCAATTATTTAATGATTTGATACTTGTTAGAAAAGTTGTGTGTTGGAATTTCGTAGAACAAAAAATGTTGAAAAATGTAACTTTTTAGGGTACTTGCATGACTGAAAATCGAATAAATCAGGCCGAACATTTCAATAGGTCCTATCTGCATTTGAGAGACTCTCTTTATTCACTTTCTCTTTCAATTATTGCAATGTAATGGTAAACTTTTCAACTACTTTTGCAGTACCAATCAAAAGATGATTGATTTGACGATCGTTCTATGCAAGGAGATAATCATAATTCAAATGAACATCTGAGATATTATCGAAAGAGAGGGAAACCAAAGAGAGCCTCTCTTCTGCAGATAGGACCTTTAGACATGTTTCGCCTGAAATATGATCAAAACATTCTCCGATCAGCACATAATGTTCACAAAAGTTGTAAGGAATAGAATAAACTTTCATTTATTGGCGGCCGCGATATTTTATATGGGTTCTAGCCTTCATGTGCATTTTTTAAAGGTAAAAAATGACCATAAAACACATTTTTGACTTGAGGCACCTCGAAATCATCACCAATTTAGCTGAAAATTTGACCAGAAGTTTGTTTTAGCATTAGAATTCAGATGTGGGGGTGACTGGTTGAATTTGAGAAATTTCATTTTTTTATGAAGAGGTCTAGTATGTAGTTTTGAAAAATATGTAAGTAGTGTTGTGCATCTGTCTTGCTAAACCGTTTACAGTCCAACCAGGGTTCAGCGATGTCTCGTGAGCTAGGCGCTATACTGGACGCTTACTATGACTACGTATTTGCCATCAGCAGCAAAGGAGAAGACTGCGGGCTTAATACGCCTTCAACGTTTACCCGGATTGCGCCGCATATAAAATGGATTGACGGTGTTGTTTTTGGAGACAATGGTAAGCAGACATAGATAGACACAAATATTTAACCTTCTAGGACGTGTGTCGGATTGTTCTCTTGCGGGTTGTCTCTCGCGCGTTTTGTAACCCGCTTATGTGCCTGGTTACTAAGGTTGGATGTCTCCTTCGTCTTAAGGTGAAGAAATGACGAAGCCGCACCTCGAATTTTCAAGACTACAAATCTAAAGCACCAAATGACGACGGTTTGCTCTGAAAACTTGATCGAGACTTGATTCGCTAGTTTTTCGCCTTCACCCCTCGTCGTGGCGAACTCTCAAAGCCCCTTCGCTCCCTGTCCCGAGCAGAGGGGAATATCAAATTAATAACTACGAAATCACAAAACCTGTTTTTATATCTTGTTTTGTTATTATTGAATTATCAAGGCATTACGTTTCCATAACATGTTTTGTTGGACAATCTTATTTTGTTATGACCAAGCAATTGGTATGCAGTCCTTAAATAACATCTCAATATTACATTCTGTTGTGGAACAAGTTTGGTTATTATTGTATTATTGAGAGTGCACAAATACTTTATGGTATTGCTATCTAAACTAAAACAAATTTTGAAACAAAACCTACGTCATTCTACAACGTTATTTACAGCATTTGAGGGAAAGCAACGGCATATTCACTCATCAATTTGTCTTCCTCTTCCATTTATCATTACATCCAAACTGAGACAAAGTGCATGCCCCATATCACTAGCTAGTATTCCGTGGGAAAAAGTTTGCATAATGCACCAGAAAAACTGTTTAACGATTTTTTGAAAAGTGCGCAAAGTTAGGCCCTAGGTGCGCAAAGTATGGTACACTTACGGTATCACATCACCATACCTCTGGTATATTACGTGACATGGAGGTGCTGTAATGTGTACAAAACAAAGTCCCTGCTCTGCGGCGCGAGGTTTTGCTAAATTTCTGAAATTGACTGAGTTGTAGCTGAAAAGTACCCAAAATACCAGCCACTGCCCAAGTGGCGCAGTACCCTGCATACATCTAAACGAGAACATAGCAGACGATATTGAAGGTTTTTAAGGTTATCAAAGGGACGTTCCAGATTCCGCCTTTGACATGTGAATTTCAATGATAAAAATGTCAAACTTATGAAATAAACTTGTTTGAACGAAGCTAATACAGACAGCTGAATCCAAAATTGTAGATGGTTTTGAATGGGATTTTTCAGAAATATTTTGTATTTCACATGTTTTCCCTGTCGTTCCAGAGATGGAGTCGGATCTACCTATTTGAAAGATAGGTACATGAATAGTTGAAAATACACCTATTAGGGAAGAGAGAAACTGAAGTTCGCATTCTCACATGTTGGTCTAAATATATAGAATTCTCAGCCATCACGAAGTCATATATGATGTAGAATAGGATGCTAAAGTGGAGGCCATACCCGACTAGATGAACATAACAATAATATATCATAATTATATCTTAATGTGATATAACTAACAAATTATGTTATAATTTTGTTATGACATGGACTGTTTCAAACTTTTTCAAACTAAATTATAAGAAAATATATTATAATCTTTTGTAACTAGTTTTGTTACAAATAAATCAGAACAAACTCTGTTATAACTTTGTTATTTTTGCAACTGAACAAAATAATCAGTTGCAAAAATAACATAATTATATCAGAATATGAAATAATTTTAATTTTTAGCTATATTACAAAAAATGAGAAATTTGATTAAGTATTCGTTTTTTTTCATTGCTTGTAGAGCAAAAGGTCGATGGATAGCAGGTAAAAGATCAGAAAATGTTTATAAGGAAACAGCTTTATTCTATGTAATTGAAAAATAAAAAAAAAAAAACATTCAATTGCTGTTGAGGGGCTGCAGTTTTGCTTGTTTTTCATTGCGTAGAATGCCGGAAGCGTATCCTGCTACCCTCAAAACTGAAAAGTACTCATATTTTTTCAACTTTGAACCGATTTAAGTGAACTTCAACTCGTTTGAATAAGACATCTTTTTATATTGATTGGTAATGCGAATAGAACGATTGGGTTACGCGGTATTCCCAAAAGTCCAAATTTTCTGGAACATATCCTTATGCTATTGAGGGGCCCAGATGCAAAGAGGTGTAAGTGACCGTTTTGTCGAGTTTGAGCTGAGCATATCAAAAAATCTTCAGATTTCAAGCTCACAGGAACTTTTTAAAGATTATTTTTATGATGATTAGAAAAATTACAGTAAATCAGAGAAAATTGGGTTGATATTGAAACTCCATACATTTTGAATGGGATGAAAAACTGGTGAAAAACTTCAAAGCTCATTTACTCGAAAGTGGGTTTTTGTAACTTACACCCCTTTGCTTATAAGCTCCTCTATTCTAATATCGGCGTTGTTGGAGTTAGCGTATTGAAAAAAATATGGTCTCTCGTGAAACATGCTTCGTAATTACACTGTTGAAAACGCTTTGACATCCACGTGCAGCACAACAGAACATGTGCTCGATGAACAAATTGAGATTTGAATTATGAAAATGCTACGGTCAACCTTGGCTTGGTCAGCCAAAGCAAAATCAAGAAATTGACATTTATGCTTCGTAATGATAAGTCAATACTTTGGGCCTAGGCTGGACAGAAATGCTATTGGTGATTTGATGGTGCATGAAGAAGAAGAAGAAGAACGATGGTGTTTTGAAAAATCCTATCCCTACCACACAGGAGAAGATTTTAAAATGTCTCTATAAAATCTAAAACAAAATCTAATTAAAAACGTTTTGATGTACGGTGTAAGACTTTGGACGGACTACATATTGAACGTATAAATTTAAATTTAACATTTTTTTTCTTGGTAAGGTACTTAATTTGTACCAATCACCAATTGGGTTTTTTAAATTAAGAATAATATATTGATTTTTTGATTTTATTCGAAAGAGCACCTTTTTTTAAGCCAGTATGATTTTTTTCAGATTTTTTAAACTTTATTTTGATACCTTAAGCTTCAATTACAAAAAGATTTTTTGAAATCACCTTTTGACAGCTGGGCAATTGCTTGACAGCTCCGCCCAGTACGAAATGCGACGAGGGGTGATTCGACAAATCGATCCCATACAAACTTTAAATCGATTTTTAAATAGGTTCCCGGGCACCAAAGTTCATGAAAATTTGGATTTCGGCTCAGTTTGGCATGTATAGATTGTGAATATGGAATTATCTCAACACCACTAAAGAAGCCAATTGCAGCTGGTCTATGGAAAATTCCACGTGTATGGCAATTCGGGTTTTTTCTTAACTCACGATGACCAGATTGGTTCAGTCGGATTTGTTTTTGATGGAAAAAATAAATCTGGATCGAATGAGATCAATATTGTCAAAATCGGAGAAAATTTATCGCAGATATAACCATTACATAGCTTACCTTCTTTATTTTATTGTCTGCTGTTTCATATTATGAAGTAGAAAATAACGGCATTGTAACTTTTAGAAATTTCATCAGACTCTTCCGTATTTTTTTATTTTATTCATTGCTATAATTTGAGTTTTGGGTAAATATAGCATCATAGCTATTGATATGTTTATCTTTGTATTAATTTCCTTCTTTCAATATCCCAGTTCCGTTACGGTGCCAATTTCCTATCACTTTTCTACGATTCCCAATTCTTATAGGTTAAGTAAAATTTTAGCTTCAAAAAGTGATACATCTGCAAATGAGTTCTTTTTATCTCAAATTTGAGTAAACTTAGTTGAAATTATATGTCATGTCATATGTACTGCTATTCTAACCTCTAATTATAACGTCAAAAAGTATCGAACAGACTATGTATTACGAAGTAATGAATGTTAGTGAGAGTGGAGATAGCAAATATGGTACCTACTAAATAATTCTAATCAATAAAAATGTCAACTATACAGACAATTCTGCTCAATTGATGATTGCATTTGTCTATTATAACTTTTTTTTCTTTCGGTCTATTATTATTCGATCATATATTGTTTGACATTATGTCATAAATATCTTTTTTCATTACTAAAAATAATCTAAAACAGGATAAAACTAAACAGCATCTGCAGAAGTAATCACATCGGCATATGATATAATTACCTTTTACCTTCGCTCACGTAGGTACGTGTATAATCGCCGTTCTCACAACGCGAACAAAACAAAAAATTAAATAAAATCATCTCCGTCTGGAAAGGATCTTTGTCGCCGCCAAAATGCACCCCATGACGAAGCTCAATCATAAATAGTCGACTAGCAACTTTTTCGTCGTTCTCTTTGTTCCGAAACAGCCGACGACGGGCCCTGCGAACGCCACCACTGTTATTAGTGTTACAGTGCACATGTCTGCGCACCGCGATAGCGCTGTTGGTAAGAGAGAGAGGTTCGTTGTTTGATCTTGCATTCAAATCTCTGTCTATTTTTGTCCTGCGACTGGCAAACATGAAATGGGGGAATAGGGAAACTGGCAATACGTAGAACCAGTAAAGCTTCTATCGTCCCTCACTGCAAGTGCTGTGATAGCCTCATTGGTAAAGGCGACTGGAAATTTACGATAGCAGGATTGGAGGTTCAAATCCCGTCGATGTTTGTAAGTTTTATAATGAATTCGAATTTTTTTTTATGTGGCCTATTATTTTCTAAAAATAGAATAACACACTTAAAATAATTACCCAAAAATGAGTAAAAAAAGTTAGTTTTTACCCTAATTTTTAACTAATTTAATAACTCTTTAATATCAAAATTTGTTATTGAAATATTTCCCAAATTCACTGTTATTAAGTTGTTATTGCCACTAACAAAACATGTTATTAAATTGATTTTTCAGGAACAAATTTTTGTTATGTGACTTGTTATTTTGCCGCTTATGACAGACAAGTTTATAACTCAATATGTTATGTTAATAACATGAAAATTACTAATTCCATTATGCAGTTATTTTGCCAAAATAACGCATTTTGTTATGCTGTTGTTATTCTCTTCTGCTCGGGGTACCCCATTAGAGCGGCTGTGCCTCTCTGCTAATGAAGTTGCCGCCAGCCCTAGTGTTTATCTATGCAAGCAGGGAAGTCACCCGTGGGTTAGGATACCTTCTTATGGAGACTGAGCTCAGAGCCGGATCAGCGCTATTCAGGAGATTTATTTGAACCTATTTCCACCCAGTTAGTTGACTGGGAGTAGCTGGATACTGCTGGAAAACGTACTTAAAGGCCTTGCTACGGTTTTATGGGACGGAAGGCAGCGCAGATATTAGCTCATCCGCCGTTCCAGGTTAATGTTACGCGGCCCTACTACGAGGATCAATTGTCGTCGAATACCACCTAAAGCACCCATTCCTTGGCCAACAGGAATTGCATCAAGTGAAAGTTCACCTCGCCATGTCGTCCATTCAGACACTCTCGGTATGAGCCTATGTGTCCATCTACCTGCACTGAGTCACAACATCATCCACGACTGTCACTCGCCAATACTTTGACTAGCTAGTGAACACTCCGATCAAACAACAGCCTGTCATTTCGCCAGGCAGGCCCCGAGACTCTGGCAATGACGCTTCGATTGTTTCCAACAAACCTGAGCAGAGGAAAAAAGCTCAATAACAAAATATAATAATACGGAGATCAAAAAGTGATATTATGTAGTTTGTTTGAGATACATAAAGGGGCCATTAGACTGTTTGTCATAATGACAAATATTTGTCATTGTAGTCCGACATTCATCCGAGGTTGCCATGATTTACGTTGTGTTGGTCATTTGTTGGGCTTGTTTGGCCAAATATTTGTCATGTCTAATGGGACCTTAACAGATAAAAGTACTGAATAAAATATTTATCTCAAATTTACTACTGGAATATCGTCATCATATGGAACACATTTAGCTCTTGGTAAGATCTAACAAATAGCAGTGAGCTATTTGATTGATCTTCGAATATCAAATTATTAGTTAGGTGGTTCAAGAACATATTTTTGCTATTATTTTCAGTACTTTTAACTCTTATCTCAATCAAATCAATATCACATTTTGATCGTCAGTACTTGACCTCTACCCGGGAAGCTACACTCTAAACAGCTGGTCACAGTCCACGGCCGCTTCCAGGCTTTTTTTGGTGCTCCGGGTGTCAAGGCATTTAGAAGAGGGGGAGTTTCGGATGGGGAACTACAGAGAAAATTTACCCTAAATTTTGCATTTGGCTACTCAGATACTATGGTACAAGGCATGTTAAACGTGCTGCCAAACGGTCAAATTGCAGCGACAGGTGTACCTACGATCGTTAAGATCATGTGGCACCGCATGTGGAAAGCTGGTGCATTGTTGGATGGTCCCTGATATGCACGAAAGCAGCCCGAACTCCAGTTGGATAGCTCCTGGCTGAAACGTGACCGGAAGCGTTCAAAACTTGGCAGTACTTAAACGCGTAACATATGGCCCGAAAGCGGCAGAAGCGCTGATAAAGAATAAATGATCGACGACAATAAATAAATAAACAAATCACGCTTATTGGTCGTAGATGGGCTTGGTGGTCTAGTGACTACTTTCCTCCTACTTTGTATCTCTATAACCCTTTCGGGATAGAGCGCAAAAAAGTTAAATCTCCATACAAATGGCTCAACTATGGCTCTCCAGGACTCTTAGATATTCCAACAAAACAACAATTATTTTTACTCATGTGAAAGAACTAGGGTATGTGTGCCATCAGTAATCTCACGCTCCCATATTCATCCTATTCGAAAACAGCGATTACGGCACCGATTGATTCCATTCTTTTTGTTTTCATGGGTGCTCACTTCTAACAAAAAATACAAAAATAAGAAACAAAACAAACAGCGCTTCAATCCTTTGTTTTTCGTAGGATGAAAATGGGAGCCACATGCTTAATAAGGGAACCAATATTCTACTCTTTATCTTTCGATTTCTTGCTTTGACTACCTACATAAATTGGAAATAAAAAATAAGCGAAAGATAAAACTTTTTCATGTTTTACGGTTTTTGTCCACTTTTTGTTTACCTTGTTGTGGTAAATAACATAGGCAACGTAAACAAAAGCTTGTTTGCACACATACAAGTATAAGTATTGGCTGAATTATTGGAACAGTTTACATCACTCAAAACAAAGTCTAAACAGATGAAAAAATATGCAAAACTGTTACCGCTCAACAGCACAATTGTGCTGGTTCGTCACGAAAGGGCTATACTTTCTTCCGAGCTTTTTTTTCGTACTCCATACATATACAACACATGCATATTCACATGTTCATAGCCATCGCTAGAACAGAAACTGGTTGAAAATTAATTCCAACTTTCCTAGCACAGTGTCAATCAATCATCATAAAACGCCTACTTGTTATAAAATCAAGCGAACTGTACCTCATTATCTTCAAAGTAATTTTCACCATACGCCTGGCACCCACGCACCAATGTGTGAATCCTCTGCCAACCATATCCCACCATTACTCCGACATCCGCATGAATTTGTGCAGACGCAGAGGTATATTCGGTCTGCAATCATCATTTCTTTCCCTTCCCCACATTGGCCTGCATTCTGACGTGGCAGGCGCCATTATCACCTAAAAATAGAAGATCACCAACACTCACACACTGAAGATGCCTGCTTAGTCCCTCGCAGGTATCTCATTCGTTCCTTGTGTGAGTGTAGCTGGTCTAGCGATACTGGAGTAGCATCCACGGGCGATCAATCAAGCTCAAACGCTCAAACTCAAGCTCAAGCTCAAGGAGCGAGTGCTGTGGTTCTGGGCTACGACCGACCAGTTGTGTTTATGGAGGTTGAGCGGCACACGAACGATGAGCCAAAACGTGGCATGGACGCAGAGTGGCTGTGGCGCGGCCAGAAAGCGGCAGTCGCATTCGAATGGAACACGATTGCGTTTGGGCAAGTTTGGGCGGAGAAGACCCTAAGCTCACCGTCCATTCCCAACAAGGAGCAGAACCATTTGAATAACTAGCCACAGAAGTCCAATTACGCGACTGTTCGTGTGACTAACAATTTCAATTCAAAACGGATTCTTATGTTTTCTTCTTAGGAATTAACAAAGTCCCGTTTTATCGGGGCATATATGAGCGAATCCAAAGATGGCCATCACAATGGCTGCTTTGCAAATACCGAAGGCACGGATTTCGTCATTCAAGCAACAAACAGAGCTGAAAAAGCAATTAGTACACTTGCTCACTCGTGGTAAACATTGAGTAGCATTTTTGTTTTCGGTCATTTTGTAGATGACGAGATCGGTGCTCTCGAGAACGCGAGTCAAAAATACACCTGGGCGCGCTCCCATTTCACCTTAAGGGTCTGCAGCATAGGCACATTAGCCTGGTACACCGTTTATATGGGAAAATATAAAAAATGGAAAAACTCCAACTCCTGTATACTTTTTGGGTTCCATTTCGGTCCCATATCAACTGTGTAAAATTTCAGATCGATTGAAGAAACTATATTTTAGCGCCCGCCATTCTAAGTTTTTCATACGATTTACTATGGGGAAAATTTACTTCTTCAAAGAAAAATCGCTTGAGGTCACCCATTGATCCCTAAAAATAAGTCGTTGAATGATTTATGTAGATAACTTCACGAGGAATCAGACCTCCGAAGACTGCAAAGCGATGCGACATTCGTGGAAAAAGTTATTAAGCCTTTTTTTTTATTCTTCAATCACTTAAATTAATTTACAGCTCTATTGTCCACTAGGGCACTGCGTGAGCGATTCCAATTGGAAGCTGTACATACACTTTGTACAGCGCCTAAATGTATTCTATTTTAATTGTACTACACTCAGAAATAAAAGTATACACGGAATTACTATTATTTATGCATTTTGTATTCGCATCTCTCTCACTCTCTTTTTGTTTTCATGCTATCTGCCGTTTAGCCTGGGTTGAAGAGAAGTGTTTCGTCAACCCAGGCGAAGCACCAGATAGCATGAAAACAGAAAGAGAGTGAGAGAGATGCGGATACAAAATGCATAAATAATAGTAATTCCGTGTATACTTTTATTTCTGAGTGTATATCGAACTGGCTGCCGTTGCGCTGCTTTCACTTTCTTCCCTATCGTGGTAGAATGATGAGCACGAGGATGTTGATGTGTGGCTGTTGGTTGTTTCTGTTTCCAGTCCGATTGGGGGTCCATTATGGGTTGCCGTTTGCCGATATCCAAGTATCCGAGTTCATTTGAGCCATGGGGCTCAGAAGAGAGTCAGTGTCAGCTGCTCTTAGGGGGAAAGAGCAACTGACGAAAGTGCCGGGGCTGGGATCGAACCCATGACCATCTGCTTATGAAGCAAACGTGTAGCCACTACGCCACGGGCCCCGGCTATTAAGCCTTACCCGATCGATAAAATGACGAGATTTTATTATTTATTGTTATTCCTTACATGTTAAACAGCGTTTGCACGCCATTCGGTTTTCATTCAATAACTTTTTCCACATGCCTTGGATCGCTTTGCGGTCTTCGGAGGATTTATTCCTCGTAAAATTTCCAACAGAAATCATTCATCGATATATTTTTAGGGGTTAAGGGGCAACCTGTGACGATTTTTCTGTGAAAAAGTGATTTTCCCCATAGTAAATCGTATGAAAACTTAAAACGGCTGGCGCTAAAATATAGTTTCTCCGATCGAGCTGACACTTTGCACAGTTGATATGGGGCCAAAATGGAACTCAAAAAGTGTACAGGAGTAAAATGTCTTTTTGTGTCCCACGCTAAGGCACATATTCCGACAATTCGCCCACATCGTTCAAGCCGTGGGCTGATTTTCGGAAATCGATCCGGCTCGCAGAAATGAGGTGACGTAAGAACTTTTGTATGCAGCGCAACACAGCACTAGATCCCCTCTCTCCCCCTTAGCGTTACGTAAAATTTGAACGAAACCTATGTATCACTTTGAAATTTTATTCTATTTTATTGATGCACAAGGGGGTCATAGGGCCAAGTCTCCAATGCAAATCCGAGAACTCGCATCGTCCATAATGCACCTTTGACTTTGGGCGTAGGCATAGCAACCTCTTTAGCCATGCGGCTTTTAAGTTTTGCGTGGCCTTAAGGATTGGGAAAGGTGGGAAATCGATGTGGTGTATTGAATGTGTTGCTAGTTAAATGGTCAACGTAATTTACCTTTGAGTCGCTTGTTTAGGGTAAGCGTTTTGAACATTGCAACTCAATTTCAAAACAAAACCAGTAAGTTTTGTTTCTAAGTTGAGTTACTCTTTCCTGTTTTCGTTAGATCGTGTTGTTTTTTTGTGGTAAGCAAATGTGGTTAAATTTTGGTTATGTTCTTGGAATGCTGCTTCTTCCTCATCGCCATTCCCATCGAAATACGATAAGCCTGTCATTTTGCTGTCTGTGGTTTCTAGTAAACCGCCTTCGTAGTCAAACTTCACCATCTCCTGCTGCTTTGGCTCTGTCATTGACAATATCCTTTCAATATTCCAACAAACATCCTCTCATAGCCACATCTTGTCTACAGCTGGATTTCCATGTGAACTAAGGCCTTCAACTTTTTTCCCGGGATTTTGTAGATTAGTGCTTTATGTATGCATCCGTTCCTGGCACTTTGGAGCATGGCTTAGACATGGCTGAGTACAAACAATGCTTATCTCCAACGATAATTTTTACCAGCATCGAACCATCATCGTTCTGCATAACTTCTATTTTCCACTGCTATCACTCATAGTACTCAGATACATGAAAATATAAAATAAATGTTAGTAGCGCTTTTGGTGATACTTTCACGACGGCCATTCAGAATGGTTCAACGGATGCAGATGAGAAGATCATCCCTGCTGGCTAGCAGCGTTCATCAAACTCAGTTGAAGATGAAACTTAAAATATACGAACACGAAGAGCAACAAATAGACGAACGCGAATATTCTAAGAAAAAAAAAGAATGATCTTCCATCCGATCTTCAAGTGATCCTCACAAGCAACATCTTTCGTTCAGGCACTTTTGAATGTCCGTAATGCAACTTATTCTCACAAGAAATCTGCCTCGACCAAGTTGGCAGAACGCGCCCATACCCCTTTCTGAACCGAAGGGCAGGGACCTATGTATCACTTTGAAATTGATTCTATATTTTGCTTAATTGGGTTTTTCAATTTCAAAAAATTCATTGATTTTCAATTATATGAAAAAGCACATTTTATGATTTTTTTTTCAAATTTTTCAAATTCATTTTTATACGTAAAATCCTTTTTAAAGATATTTTTTGAAATCTCCTTATGACAGTTGGGCAATTGCTTGACAGCTCCGCCCAGTACAAAATCCGACAAGGGGTGATTCAACAAATCGCTTCCATACAAACATCAAATTGATTTGTAAATAGGTTCCCGGGCACCGAAACTCATGAAAAAAAAAATGGATTTCGGCACAGTTTGGCACGCAAATTTAGAATATGGAATTATCTCAACACTGCTAAATAAGCTAATTGCCAACCGCCGCTATGGTAGATGTACATAGTACTTGAAGGAACCCTAGCAGGAATAAATAAGTGACACAGAACTGCAGGATTCTTAAATCAGGTATCATATGGTATTTATACCATAACAAGTTATTGGTAGATTGTCATGGTAATGAAAATAACTAATTTTGGTATTTTGCAGGTATTAAATTACTGACCACAAATACCTCAACGAGTTATTAGTTTGAAATTGAAAACTGATTGAGGTATTATTCAAAAATAGAAAAAAAACACACCTATATGGATTTTTTTCGAGTATTATTGAGATATTTCAAGACCTGGTGTTATTATTCACCTGGTATCCATAGGAAACACTCAAGGTATTATTTTAGGTTTTGTACATCTTATGCAGGAGCAGGGCTCTTCAATACCGCTTTCAGGTTGTAGGTACAGGTCGGACTCGTTTATCCGGAGTCGGGTTATGGAGGTTCTCAAAAATATATCCGGTAAATGGAATGCTGTAAATTGACTAATCAAAGTTGGTTTGATAAAATGTCAAAATTTCAGCTTCATACAACATTCCGTTCTCCGGGTGCATGCTTGCGAAGCTTCAGAACCTCACTCCGGATAATCGAGTCCAAGCTGTATTAGATTTTAAATACCTGAAATTGGTATTCTACAGCTATATTCTTCTTGCTCAGGAAGCCTAGGGATTCACTGTACTGAATTCACGTTTTCCAGATCTCCTGAATCGCATCCACGCTCACTCTAAAGTCCTGATCCGTGTGCCAAGTTCAATCATAGTTCTCATCTCGTTTCTGGGTCAGTCGTTTATTCTTGATTTTTCGTGGTAAGTACTTAAGGTGAAACCGGAAGCCTTTCCTCACTTTTTGGTTTTAGATTTTTTATTAATTAACGAAGCAATATTTTCAAAACTATTTTGTTTAAAAATAGCAAGGTTGCGACCATTCATTTGCAAAGATTTACATTCATTTGCTATTATCTCAGTTCAGAAGCATGCTATCGAAAAACAATGTATGGATGAATTTAATCTTGTAGTTTTATCTGAAAGTTTGCCGAATAACATTGGGGTCGCAAACGTATACCAAAGTCGTGAGCGAGCTGTGAAGGCAACTCTTCACGCGGTGAATGTCAATTTCATTCACGCTGGGGAAAGTTGCCTTCACAGCTCGCTCACGACTTTGGAATGCATGTGCGACCCCAATGTTATTCGGCAAATTTTCAGATAAAACTACATGGTTAAATTCATCCATACATTGTTTTTCGATAGCATGCTTCTGAACTGAGATAATAGCAAATGAATGTAAATCTTTGCAAATGAATGGTTGCAACCTTGAAAAATAGTTTTTGCAAAAACCATTTTTAAACAAAATTTTACAAAAAAATGGTTTATGCAAAAATGGAAAACATTTTCCAACACAAAAAAATTCATAAGATACCTTGATCCATACTCTACATGTGTACGAAAACCGATTTTGAAAATATTGCTTCGTTAATTAATTAAAAATCAAAACCCAAAAAAAATGAAGAAATGCTTCCAGTTTCGCCTTAATTCGCACTACCTAGATCGTGCTAGTGGAGCTGTCACCTTAGATATAGTTGATGAGGTATAGTATTCCATACTCATCCGCTGGCAAAACGCTAATAAGACCGGTAATCCACTACGGGCACGCGACATGAACCATGCTCGAGGAGGACCTGCAAGCACTCGGTCTCGGAGTTTTCGAGCGACGCGTGCTAAGGACGATCTTCGGCGGTGTGCAGGAGAACGGTGTGTGGCGGAGAAGAATGAACCACGAGCTCGCTGCACTTTACGGCGAACCCAGCATCCAGAAGATGGCCAAAGCCGGAAGGATACGGTGGGCAGGGCATATTGCAAGAATACCGGACAACAACCCTGCAAAGCTGGTGTTTGCAACTGATCCGGTTGGCACAAGAAGGCGTGGAGCGCAGAGAGCACGATGGACGGACCAGGTGGAGCGTGACTTGGCGAGCATCGGGCGCGACCGAGGATGGAGAGCGGCAGCAACGAACTGTGTATTATGGAGAAATATTGTTGATTCAGTTTTATCTTGAATTTGATGTAATACTAAATAAATGAACGAAAATGAAATGAAAAATGAACTCATCCGCTGGATGCTAGAACAGACGCTGTGGCTCAACATACTATACTACCACTTATACTTATACTAACACTCTTTCTTGAGTAACATGCTAAAAAGTTCCCACTGCATCTATCATCATTTCCACTCTAGTACAATTCAACAACTCGGACATCTACTACGGCGATGAATGCCTGCTCCACAACGGCGCATCGGGAGTATGCCTAACAGTGCCGGAATGCCCTGGAATTGTGGACGAATTGATTGGGCCATCCACCGCACAAGTAAAGAATTGTGGATTTATGAAGGATGAAGTCTTAGTTTGCTGCTCGGCGTCTGATTCAGCTCAAAAAACTGAACTTTCAAGCACTCGGCTCGATGAGATAGTGCAGGAAATCGAAGACTGTCCCAATCTTTATGCGGATCTTCGGAACAATAGGTCCCCGTACGATTTCAGGAAAGGGCAAGTAACGTTTTTGGTAAGTAACGGCACGAACTAGGGTTGAATATATAATAACATAAACAAGTGACATGATGAAATATGAATGTAGCTGGACCAGGAAGAGCAAAAATAGGAAAAGCAAAGTATGATAATTGGAAAAAATAGTATACCTGGGAAATTTGAATAAGATAATACTAGTATTGAATGAACGATTTAACAAGATGATCTACTTTTGCTGTTGCAGGGTCTAATCAAGTCACATTCTTCATCAACCACGTGTGACACCACTTTGATTTCCAAAAGCTTTGTCATCACCTCCGCAAGCTGTCTCAAGAGGTAATTCAATGCAAATTGGTCGACAATTCTCTGAAAGGTTCAATACTCTTAATTTTTACAGGTTTTCCAGCGATGAACGGTTATTCGCCATCATCGGACAGAATACGACTCAGCAAAGTGACGTTGAGAAAACCGTAGTCCATCCTCTCTACGATTTGGGCAGTCACGAGAATAATCTAGCGCTTTTGAAGTTGACGTTACCAGTTACCGTATCTCATGAGGTGATTCCAGCGTGTTTGTGGAAAAGCCGTTCACATGTTCCGTTTGCTCTGGAAGTTCTCGGAACCAAGGACCAATTGTTCGATCTTCAGGCTTATCCACTATATCAACAGCGGTGCGAGGAGTTACGATTTCCCAATGTGACATCCACGGAACTTTGCGTTGCGTTCGAGGGATATTACGGTAGGGACAAGCCCAGCATCTGTCATGATGCGGGAAGTGGAGCCTACAACTACTACGCTCACGGATTGTACGAGAAACAGGTTGCTTATTTGGTAGGAGTCTACACCCGAGGAACGGACTGCGAAGATGATGCGGTAGCGGTGTTCACCAGGGTAAGTCATCATTTTGGATGGATCAAAAGTGTAGTCTATCGATTGGCTTAGTGTATTAAAGTAGCGAATACCATAGCAAGGGTCAGTACAAATCCGGCCACAACTGAAGAAGCCCCACCTTTGTCCGGTTTGACGGTCGTCGTACTGAGGGTGTAGTCGTTTGAAACTAGCCAGCTGCCAATGGCTTCCGCATGTTCATTCACCCAGGCGAGGTTCCGTTCGGCTTGGATGAGAGCCTTGCTGGCGGCAGATCTCACCGAATCTGTGAACACCCCTCCGTATTTGGCCACGATGTCTTGAAGCTGCAAGATGATATTTTAGTAAATACCCATTTTGATCTTGTATAAGTACTTTCTACATTTGATTCATTAATCTTTGTTGCAATTCTATGTGAATTTTGCAAGGCTGTATTTTATAATCTTGACATTACCAAACTCTTAAACAAAAAGTATTTCGGTAGAAACTTTAAAATACCGCTAGTCGGGGTAATATTGGGCCTGCGGGTAACTTTGGACCAAAAATCAAGAAGGATGTTTCGTTCAAAATACCAACATTTAGGTATCAAAGTGATTATCAAAAAGTGGATAGTATGTGATAAATACAACTTGCGTTGACCATCCGGTGTAGAAAAAAGTCAACTTTCCATTACGAAAACGTGATGTGAATTTTATGGTTAGGCGTATTGTACAAGCGTTAGATTTGAACTCAGCAGGACATCGCAGCACAGGCAGACTCAGAGGCTCATGGCGGCTCAACAAGGAAATTAAGTTGACAGAAATTTGACCTGGGCACAGGTTAAGGCGGTGGCAGGCAATCGCCCAGGATGGAGATCTTTCAATTCCCCAAGTAACACAGAAAACATCTTTTAAAATTAGAATTTCAAAAGATGTATTACAACAGTGATATAAGTGAATCAGAAAACAAATATTGTAATTATTAGGCTTTAATAAAGTAAACTGGATACAAACAGTAGAAAAAGTAGTACAGACTGCGTTTAGTATTAAATTTGCACATTTCACAAGGATATAACATTAATGAAACATCATAGAAGTCAATCATTAGAGCAGCAATGATTACATTTGATGTTTGTCTTTGTGAATGTTTCAAGGAGTCTTGGACATCTTCAAATTATATTGAACGCATACTGGATGTTGATTCCCAAACGCAGTAGATTAATTAAACATGGATTCCAATGAAGCTGCCGTGATTTATAGTTGAGTCGGCACAGTCAGAAACACCCCTGATGGGGCTAGATTCAGAGATGTAGTCACGTTGGCTGTCACCATTTTTCAGGTTGCCAAAGACGATTGCCAGAGAAAGTATTAATCCAGACAAGTTGATGATGTATTTGTAACTTTCCCAAAAGCCCTTGTACAGTTGAAATCTCGGTTGAAATTGTTGGTCACAAACTATCCCGATCGACACCGAGCTCTCGTTGCTGGAAGTCCACCCGACACTAGCTCGTTCAAATCGGACATCAATTATCATAATCATCAGCTGCTTATGTCCAAAAACGACGGTCTAGATACAAGAAAATAATCGAACGGAACTTGGAATCAAAAGCAGAGATAACATTTCGACTACTTATGACAATGTTTACTGTTTATTTTTTCTATTTGACAGATTCACCTCTGCGTTTAGCAGAGTAAGTTGTAATTCAGTTTTTTTTTTTCGATGGTTTAATTATGATCGAAAAGCATAATTATAATTTGGGTAAATGCTTGGGTAAATGATTGTTGAGAATGTGTTATCTGAACGTTTGATAAGCGTTCGCAAAATTCAACCGACGTCTTTTGACATTACATTTGATTTTCTTAAAAAATATCATCTTCAGTTACAGTACCTGTCAAAAACATGTATGCTTAAACGAAAATATCCAACACATTATTATTTCGATTGATATTAATTCTGAAAACAAATGTAATGTATATAGTTTAGAATTCCATTATTTCAGGTGAATCGTGAACAATAATGAATGCTTGGCTCAGGAATAATTGTTATTTTAATTTGGATAACAGTTTCTATTTGTTTGTGCGGTACTGTTAACTTTATGCTGAAAACCGGCCATATTGTTCCATTGTATGTATTCAATAAGCTGGCAAAACAGCTCAATTTGGTTGACTTTCCTTACGATTTTTAACGAAACTCAGCGGCGCTTGAAATATTAGTGAGATTAATTTCACAATAAATTTTGAAGCGCATGTACATCAGCGCTACCACTAATGAGAATAGCCCATTTCCTCATTGCTAATTTAAATAGTTTATAATCAATGACTTCATAATATTTTCAAGTTCCATGTTTACGTGACTCAAAATTCCAAATCTATTATTGTTGTTTATTTTTTGTTTATATTTTTCGTCAGTTTCACGTTACGTACAGTTACCGATTTATATCTTTGTATTAAAATAGCTTTCTATCAGTCATATCACTTTCGAATAGCGTAGTATCAACATGCACACATGATATGTGATACAAATGTTTTCTACAAGTTATATCACAGAAAACAATATTTCATTCGAACTAATTGATGCGACTGTTATATAAGTGTTATTGGCAAGTTATATCATTGATAAATATCTTGATAAATATTTGACAGCTGGATAATTTGTACTTTGATCCCAATCTTAAGTACCACAAGTGTATTGGGATACATCTTAGGGGCTGTCCATAAACCACGTGGTCATTTTTTTGGGACTTTTCAAACCATTAGTCCATACAAAAAATTTTATTGGTCCATACAAAATGGTCATTGGCCGAACCCCCCCCCCCTAATGACCACGTGGTTTATGGACAGCCCCTTATATTACATGCAACATGCTCTATAAGCCGCCATTTTTTGCGCTGTTTTGATCATATAAGTGTATAAATTTAGGTAAATAATTCAAGGAAAATACACCACGTTTTGTACAAATGGTGTATTTTCAACTATTATATAACATGATGTGTTACTTGGCTCTGTCCTCTGCACCACCATGGGTGCCCAGTACCAAAAACAAGTAAAGTAATGGCAAAGATTAAGTAGTACGTCAAGAGGATGTTACTTCATCAGGTGGAATCTTGAGAATACCTGTTACCAAATAAGCGTCAAAAGATGGTGGCTCCAAAGAGTATGAAGTGCTCTAGAAACCAAGTTCGACAGAAGCTAATTTCTCTAAAGAAGTTAACATGTTTGCCGATCCATGTGCGACAGAGTATGGTGGCTCCAACGAGGAAACCAAGCGTTACGTTGAATAGCTACTATCCTTGAAATGGTTTTTTTTTAGCTCAGCCTTTGCTTTGGCATGGGTATGTTGCGCAAATCAGATCCACTAGCCTCTACCCAGCAACTCATATCCCAATCTCCACGTGGTACCGGCTACAAACTACGAGAAACCTTAGACAATAAATTGAGTGTGAGTTTTCAAAGTATTGTGAGAAACGATTTATATTTATATGACTGAGGTATTTTGGCTGAATATTTTGAATTAAATCTAAAAGTGTCACATATGTAGTGTTTATTTTTTGCTAGGAAATATTTAGTTAGCCTCAGTTAGCCTAGTTAGTTAGCCCTATCGTCAACAATTTCTACGTATATCAGTCTCACATAAATCATTCGTATTTTTTCGAGCTTGATGTACTCTACTCGTTTCTGTTCAATTTTCCCTTATAACATTAGAAGACTTCGATGCATGTGTTGAGGCAAAACGGACCTGAAAGACCACATGAGAGTGGTGTCACACTTTGACTCATTCTTAATAATGGAATAAGTAGAAACCAGGTGAGTGAATGAGTTAAAGAATGAGTAATTTGATTAGTGAATTGGTAAGTAAATGTGTATTAAGTCAGTGAGTGTGTGAATAAGTCCATAAAAAGCGATTTACGTTATTGAGCGAGTGAGAGAGTGAGTGGTAGAAAATTAGTGAGTGAGTAAATTAGTGAGCGATGTCAAGAGCTAATAAGTGTGTACGTGAGCCTGTTAGTGGATGTGTTGGAGCCCGTTAGTGAGCAAATGCGTGAGTGATGTAGTGACTTATTGAGTGATTCAATGGATTAATGAATAATGTACAGTGATGGAGTGATGGAGTGAGCCTGTTGATGAGTGAAAGTGTAGTTGGTTAAATGAGTGAGGTTATAATTCAACCCTAGTAGGATGTTGGGTGAATATGACCTATACAAGTACGCTGAACGTACACTAAACCATCGCGGTGCGAAAAACCCAACTAATGAGTGAGTAAGTTGGTACGTTCGTGAGTTAGTGAGTTATTGAGTGAGTTAGAAGTATGTTAATTTATTAGTGAATTAGTGTATTAGAGAAACCAAATGAGTCGGCGAACTAGTGATTGAGTTAATTAGTGAGTGATTGTACCTATTGAGTAAGTAGGATGATTATTTTTGAATGAGCCGATAAAAAATGAGCAGATGAGCAAGTAAGCTAGGGGAACGTACAAATTTTTTATTAATTTTTCTGGTGTTTTGGTCGGTGCGATTGATCGTGAACCAAATTGTGGGTTGCTGTGGCAGCCCATTCTCATCATGGGCATGTCATAATTTCTTTTCAACATAGCTGGTTATACATTTACTTCCAAAGCTCTTTTTGATATAACCTCCCTAAAAATCTTCAAACGTAACAAAGTGAGCTGAGCTATTTTGACCATTACTTATTTATAATTAGGCCGGAACAAATCTTTTTTTGTCACTTTGCTCGTTGACTCGTCAAGGGGGGGATGATAAATAATAAATGTATTTGATGGAAAATTAATCAAACAATTAGGCAAAATCGTCAAACTCATCGGATTTGTTAAGAAATTTTCTCGACAACTCTAATTTCACTTGAAATTTTTTAAATTTCTTAAATAATTTATTTGTGCCCCCCCTCAAAATGTCGAAATCGGACGAAAAAAATCCGAGGGGGGGGGTGACATAAGAGAAAATCGAAACTTGTGTCAGCCTTATATGTATGTAGTCGGTTCGTTGGACTGCTCGACATATTCATTCCTCGGATCCTTATCCTTAAGGAGAACCCTTTTCGTCCGTACCCGTCGATTGCGTCTTTCGTACCAATAAACCATTTCCCAATCGAGCGGCACGGCGTCATTGAGGTGTGCGACCAATTCACGAAGTCAATAAGAACTTCACTATTTTCGCACCCGTTCTTCCGCCCAGCCCCTTCGATTTGTCCAGTTGCATGCCGGCCCTGCCACTGTCTATGTCAAGGGTCCCATGGTCCCATGCTGCTGAGCTAGTTATCCGGGAGTCGTGGCTCATCTGCTGGGCCTATTGAGCAATTTGTACCTAAGCCTCAGTTAGCCTGACAGTTATGACAGAAGTGACTGTCCTGTGCAAGAAAAAAAAATGATAATTTGCAATGATTTTCGACTGGTACATAAAGGACCAAGTAGTAAGGCATCGTCAAGCAATCTCGAGCTCATTGTTTATTCCAGAAGTGAGCCATCACGATCGCTGATTATGAAGGAGTTGAGCATACCAGTTCGCTCACAGCACCGGGACACTGCGATCATGTTGGGCTCATGCTCGTTGAGCTCGCTCGCAAGTCCAATGCCAGCCCAGGACCAAAAATAAGTAAAGTAATGGCAAAAAGATTAAGTAGTGCGTCAAGCGGATGTTACTTCATCAGGTGGAATCTTAAGAATACCTGTTATCAAATAAGTGGCAAAGATGGTGGCTCCAAAGAGGATGATGTTGCTCTAGGAACCAGTGAAGATAATTGGGTTTTTAAATTAAGAATAATATATTGATTTTTTTATTTTATTCGAAAGAGCACCTTTTTTTAAGCCAGTATGATTTTTTTCAGATTTTTTAAACTTTATTTTGATACCTAAATTCAATTACAAAAAGATTTTTTGAAATCACCTTTTGACAGCTGGGCAACTGCTTGACAGCTCCGCCCAGTACGAAATGCGACGAGGGGTGATTCCACAAATCGCTCCCATACAAACTTTAAATCGATTTTCAAATAGGTTCCCGGGCACCAAAGTTCATGAAAATTTGGATTTCGGCTCAGTTTGGCATGTAGATTGTGAATATGGAATTATCTCAACACCATTAAAGAAGCCAATTGTCAGACAAAAGAAGCACAAAACAAGCATCAAAGAAGGCGCAGCGATTACTCTTTATCCCAACTGGTACCAGATTATCTCGAAAAATTGTGTTGCAAACAAAACGGAAGCTGAATTTCGTTGCGTACTTTTCAACTCGTGAATAATCAATTATTACCTATCCAAAATCTAAACTTTTTGATGAAACGTCTTCAGCAGCGTTGCGGTGTTTACCGACTCGAAATTACCGCTCGAAAATCACAATGTAAGGCTTAAAAATCTCTAAACTCTTGGTGCACGATCTTTATCCTATTCTGTTCCAGTTGGGACAAACTTATGTTGCATTGGGTAGAATGTCGCAGCAAATTCAGGTTGCGACATTGTCGTTATTGTTGCACGATGGTTGAATTTTGATTCAGTGCTAGAAACCAAGTGCGACTGAGTGTACCTTTTCTAAAGATAATCTGCTGAACCATGTGCGACAGAGTATGGTGGCTCCAAAGAGGAAACCAAGCGTTACGTTGAACACCAACTATGCTTATAGTTGTTTAATCTTAGCTCAGCCTAAGCGTGAATACGTTAACACAAAACATAAAAAATATAAATTGCAAATTGCTTCCTTGTGGTATCGTGTTAACATGCTGGAATAAGTATTTTTTAAATATCTGCCAAATTAAGAATCTCAAGCTTACTGATGTTGCTGTAGAACATAATTTATCTGAACAATCTATTGTGATAGCCCATCAGACTTGACTTACCGTTTCGAATCCTCCCTTATCGCTGATTCTATTCCCAAACTCTGTGAAGATGTTCGCCACTGACCCAAACATGTACGAAATGTCCGGATAGTATTCCAACATGAACTGCAAGCTTGTACGAAGTCCTTCGTGGCTTCCACTCAGCACTGCCACCAAGATCTGATTCCTCTCTGTACCAGTCAGCTGGAATCCCGGCAAGTTGAGAACGGTTAGCGCAAGATATTGCTCAAGCATAGTTGTATTTCTGGTGCAACCCATTCCGGTGATAAAACGACCAATCAGACCGTTGTCGTTGCTTTGAATAGGAAGATACCGATCGAAAAGCATCTGCAACAAATCGCCATTCGGAGCGGTTACATGTCTGTTGAAGGCACAAAACGCCGCAGCTTGAGCCTCCTCAGGAACTACGAAGGACTCGTCGTTCATCATCTGCTGCATTAACGTCTGAGAATCATCAACACATGCCTTCACACCGAAGTAGCACGCCAAATAGACCGTATTTGCCCGATGGAGTCTGTTGATGTGATGGGTCGTTCCGGTCAGGGCAACTCTTTCGTACATTCGGGACGTAATTTTTCTCATGAAGTCTTCGAATCTGGAATAGTTTTCATTACTGGAAAGCATTCTGTTCATGTGGATTAGCGCATTGTAAGCCGTACTCCACGGGATGTATTCGCTTTCCATTTCCAAGTATTCCAACAAAGATAGAGCAATTTCGTAGCTCAACTCTCCAGCTTTGGCAAGGTTGCTTGCATCGTCAACCAATTGCGCACGATTTATAACCGGAATGGTGTTCAGTTTTTCGGATTTCAACAACTCGATCAACGCAACCCAGTTGTCGTTGTCGTAGTTGACTCTGTAGAATCCAGTTTGTTGTTTGTTCACAATAATCCAATCGATGTCCGTTGGTAGTTCCTTGGTGTACTCTGGGACATCTGGAGTCAACCAGTCCACTGCTGTTGTATCGTTGAAATCAGCATCCGTAGAGGTAGCATAGTTAAGGGGTACGTAAAATTTGGTATCCTTGGGAGCAGTTTGTCCTTCCACAGGCATCCAGAAGCGCTTCTGAGCACATGTGACCAATCTTCCATTTCTAGTAACTTTCACTACCGGGTAACCAGCATTGTCTGCCCAATTGTTGAACACAGTTTTGACGCTGTCTGGCATCGGAACTTCGTTAAACTTTTCTATACTTTCGTACAGATAATCTGGTTTCGTAGTCATGTAACTACGACTTGCAATGTAATCATTCAAAGCTGCTTTGAACGTATCGAACCCAATTACATTTTGGAACATTCGAATAACCGACGCACTTTTAGCATACACCACATAGTCAAACAACCCATTCAGTACATCCGGTTCAGTAGCGTAGAAGCTCATCGGTCGATTATCTACCTTATCGTCCTGGGAAAAGGCGGAGTGCACGTTGTTCACCACGAACTGTTCCCATAGGTGCCATTCGTCCTCAATTTGCGAGGTCACGTAATACTCAAAATATCTTGCAAATCCCTCGCTCAACCATAGATATGTCCACCACTCCGGAGTCACCTCGTTACCGAACCACGAATGCACGAACTCGTGCGTAATCAGATCGGCAATGTTTTGCTTGGTGCGAGCCGTCGTCGTCGCATCATCGTAGATCAGATAAACCGCGCGGAACGTTATAAGACCCCAATTCTCCATGGCACCCATGTTGAAGTCTGGAATGGCGATCAAATCTACTTTCGGCAGCTGAAATTCGTGACCCAAAAGATCTTCCAGCATTTGAAGCGATTTTTGAGCAAATTCTCTAGCGTAGGTTGTATGCTGCACTTGGTTTTCCTGAAAAGGGGATTTGGTGAATAAGAGTTCCTAAATTGAACTGACTAGTACATACCGGAGCATACACCTTGATGCGATCTCTCTCATCCGACAGCGTTTTGTAATCAGATACGATAAAAGCAAGCAGATAACTTGAGATATAAGGAGATCTCTCGAATTTAGTAGTTGCAAACTCATTATCATCTTCGGTTCTAGTCAGTGAAATAAACTATCATACTACCATTACAAAAACAATGTTATGCAAAGAAATTTACCTTTCTTTAATTGGCATATTGGACAGCGCATGGTATCTGGAACGATGACGGATTGTGACGTCGAAATATGCCTTGTAGGATGGTTCATCGTAGCATGGAAATACGCTTCGAGCGTAAGTTGATTCGAAATGAGTTGTAGCGATGTACCTGAAAAGGATAAAGCAAACATCAGTTAACACTTCAGTAGTAGCGCTGTTGTATGTTGTACACAAATTTCTTAAGGAAACGTAAAGAACTCCTAGATTCCTTCATCCTCCAGGAATTCCATCGAAGATTCTCTTAAAAGTTTCTTTTGGAATGTCTTCATAAGTTTTTTTTTTGACTTGCAGAAAATACTCCTGGAAAATCTAACAATTTTATCCGGGATTTCTTACGGGATTCCTGCAGGAATTCTCTCGGGATTGCTTCAGGAATTCGTTCCGAGATTCCTTCCCCAAGTAACACACTTGTCACCGAAGAGTCACGGCGGCGCAGGTTTTTGTTGCGCAAAAGTCACTATGACTTACTTCTAGCAAGTAAGTGTTTATTTGTTAGAAGTAAGTCACAGTGACTTCTGCGCAACAAAAACCGCCGTGACTCTTCGGTGACAAGTGTGTTACTTGGGTCAGAAGTTCCTTCCAAAACTCTGTTAGGAATTGCTTCCAGGAATGCTATGCGAAATTCCTCACGGAGTCCTTTATGGGATTTCTTTAGCAATTCTTTCTGAGAACTTCAGAGGAATCCTACAAGAACTTCTTCCAGTATTCCTCCAAATACTTCTTCTGGATTTTCCCTGGAGCTTCTTCCAGGATTCGGTTAGGAACTACTTTTGAGATTGCTTAAAGAAATTCTTCCGGGATTCCTACGGTAATTCCACTGTGAGCTTCTTCCGGGATTATTTCCAGGATTCTTTCGAGAACTCCTTTCGCGATTCCTTCGGGAGCTTTATCAGGGATTCCTCCGGGAATTTTCTGGGCTTCTATAAGGAATTGCTTCTGGAATTTCTTCAGAAATTCTTTCGTGGATTACTTCGGAAACTTTTTTCAGGATTCCTTTTGAAACTCTTTTGGAATTCCTCTTAAAAAATTATTCCGGGAAGTTCTTCTGGAATTCTTTCAGAAACTGCTACCGTTTATATTTACGGAATTTCTCATGAAGTTCCTACAGGACTTCCTTAAGGTACAGCAAGTTCCTTCTAGTTTTCCAAAAAAGCTATTAGAATGATCTCAGATGGCATTCCTGGGGGATTCCCGAATCTCCATGAGAACTCGCGGAAGAAATCCCTTGAAGTCCCAGAAGGAATCTCAGAAGAAATGTGGCAAGGAGTTCCTAAGATGAACCTGCTAGAAACCTCAGAAGAAACTCCTGGAAGAATCTCAGAGGGAACTTCAGAAAGAACCCTAAAACGAATCTCTGATACATATATGTATATACATATGTATATACATATATATATATAGCTCCCTGTGGAATCACAGAAGGAAATTCTAAAGGGATCCTAGAAACAAATTGTGAAGAAACGGAAAGATTTCTTAAGAGATACTCATGAAAAATTGCTGGGATAGTCTTGGAAGAAGTAATCGTAGAGAGATCTCGAAATATAAATCAGAGAAGAATCTTTCAGGGAATATTAGGAGCCTTTTAAGGGCTTCAGATTTCATTGACGTTTTAATGGGGTTACGGAGACTTCTGGGGCGTTTCAAAAATATTAAAAAGGTTTCAAGGACGTATCATGGTGTTTTAAGGGTGATTAAGGGATGTCCCATAAGCCACTAAAGGGCGTTGCAAGATGTTTGAAGGCATTTTAGGAGCATTTCAGAGAGTTTCAGGTGATTCCAGGAGCTTTCAGGGGTTTCAGGGACATTTCAAATTGATTATGAGGATTTCAAGGGCGTTTCAATAGGATTTCGGAGGTTTCAGGGGGCGTTTCGAGGCATTTCAGGTAAGGGCCGTATCGTGGGGGTTTTAGGAACGCCCTCAAAGCAAAGGGATTCCAGAGGCATTTCAAATGGGATTTAGGAAATTATCCCGTATTCCATTACCCCGAATTCTATTACCCCAAATAACCCATTTCCCCGAATGACGCATTACCCCGAATGAGCTATCCACAAGCCTATCTGAAGACCTGCTCTGCGTAATTAACGGTACACCAAGTGGTAGACAACATTTTCTACAAAGATTTCCCGTCTTTGAGAATATGTTGATGTTTTTGACGTCACTACTAAGGAAGTTTTTGAAATAACAGTCGAAACTCTTATAAGATCACTAGTCGGGGGCGCAATATATTATAAGTTTATGTCATACTGATCAACTTTGCCAAAGACACCAACTTTCTAAGTTATCGGGACTCTGAGATATAAGATTTCTAAAATTTGCATGTTCACTAGCCCCGCCCGTGTAGTTGCCGGCTTAGAATAGCACTACGGACCCCCTGTTCCGGGGGTAAAAGTCCACCAAAAAGGGAACCCCAATCCAAGGTGTCAGGCGACCCGTGCTGAGGGATGAATGGTTGAGGGGGTTTAAAACATGCTCGATCTTTAACGGAGCCCGTATCATGGGTAGATCTCCCTCTTGGGTTGCGTTACAGAGTAAGATCTACCTAACTGAACCCTGGTGACATCGCTTGTTAAGCTAGGGTAATGCCTTTTGGTATTGAAGATTCATAGTACAAAGAACTTGTTACTAGTGACAGTTTCTAAAATTGCATATATTTTGCCTTACGGAAAGTTAAAGATTCGGTTTGCCCTCGCCAAGACTACACTTGATGTAAGGAAAACAAACATGCCTTGCGTATCTAATTGCGTAATAACCTACTAAGGACTGATAAGTACTAATGATACAAGGACTCACGTGAATTCCTATTACCAAACACATTCTCTCATTTGACAGCGTTTTGCATCTAGCCTAAAGTCCCGGGTTTTTCTATGTTGTCCTGGGACTAAACTAGAAGTAAGACATGGATGGGGCCAGAGTTCCGATGCATGGACAAATATCAGTTCTACTGTTTTGTTTTTCTCAGAAATAAAATCGATTATGTGTGATTAGGGGCGCTCTTTCGTTGGGATCTATATCCCTATGAAAACGGTACTTTTTCATCACATTCGATTTCTCGAACCTCTGAGGTAACAAAACAAGAACTGTACAGAAATCGATGCTTCATTGCCTCTCAATGGCAATGGAGTAGTACGACAAGCTCTAAATACTAAGGATACGGGTATTGCCACAAAAGATCTAAATCCGGCTCATCCGAACAGAAAAAAAAGCCCCGCCTAGTGGCAGAATTGCAAAACAAGTGTTTATTTTTATGTAAGTTTATATCATACTGATCAACTTTGCCAAAGACACCAACTTTCTAAGTTATCGGGATTCTGAGATATGAGGTTTTGAAAATTTACTTGGTCACTAGCGTCGCCCAGTGGAGGAATTTCGAACTTCGCAACTCATCGTCAGTAAGTTATTGGCGTACCCAACAACTTTTCCGAAGAAACTATCAGTGTCTTGAGCTGTCGCATATCGTAACGTTTGTTTGGCAACCTGATATGGTTCCTGTTGTGCAATTTATCATCAAACTGTTGATGGTCCCTCTAGCGGCCATGTTGCCAACTAATCAAACGAACTAAAGTTCTAAATGGTAGATCTTATCAAGCCCTAAAACTTTGCCGAAGAACGTATTGCGCTAACTCTTAACACACCCGAGATAATAGGCCACACCCCCAAAAAGCCGAAATCCCATAAGCTCTTAGTCTCCTATTAACCCTAAAAGGGATACCTTCATGGCCTCAGTTTCGTCACCTCGCTGAGTGTGTTCCATCAAAGACGAGCTCTGAAAGGCGCCTGGGGTCCAATGGACCCCAGGTAACCCTTTTAGGGTTAAGCGGATTCCTATAGATTCCTAATTAGATAATCTCTCTGTAACAAATTGCGATTATTTTCCACTTAGTGCTTCGGCTCATTGAAAATTTGAATGAAAATTTAGCAATGAGACTAGTTCATTCCTGAACGACTTTATGGCTTTCCTGCATTTAGGTAAATAGAAAATGTATAAACTTGAAATTATGTATTCGGGGTAATGGATCATTTGGGGTAATGGAATTCGGGGTAATGTCATAAAGTCTTCAATTAGATTACGGGGATTTCAAGGGCATTTCTTCCAAAACTCCTGAAAACTCCTCCGTAACGCCTCTAAAATTCGCTGATAATTACCTGGATCTTCCTGATATGCCCCAAAAATCCCAGTAAAACCCCCTTGGACCCCATGAAACGCACCCAAAACCTGCTCCGAAAATGAATGTCCCCGCATTCTCACACATCTGATTCTCGAGTTACCCGCATGACTCTTTCGCAGTTCTCGGAACCACTGGTACTCCACGTCATCTGTCATTTCATACTCATGCGCGTAACTACAGACCATTTGGCACCTCAGCTCCAATGTCGTGCTCGCTTGTGATACACTACAGCCAGCGTGCATGGCATTGGAGCTGAGGGGCAAAATACGCTACATACTACGTTACATACGTTACATACTTAAAAAATCACACACAAATATAAAACTTAAATATAAACAACAAAAACAAACAGCATCAGTAATGTAACAATAACTCATTGATTACGCTTATAGATCTTAAGGACTTTACACGCGGTAGTTCTTGGAGGACCTTGAACATCTTTGAAAAATACTTCTGTACAGAACTATACCGCATGGACCTGTAGGATGTTGCATGCACCGTGCCAGTAATGTAACTACTATCCATTGATTACACTTGTAGATGTTAAGACGCTTATTCACGATAGTTCTTGGATCACCTAGAACTTCTTTGGAACCCCCATTTAACTCCTCTTAGCCCACCCATGCATTACCAACAGTCGGATACCGTGGAACTGAGTCGACGAAACGATTGGAGTAAAAACAAGTTTTTTGGGCGGGGTGGGGGTGTTAAGAACACAACGCTGATGGTCATGCTGCAGCATGAAACCCGTCAGAACGTGAAACTATACAAACAGAGAGGGAAGCAGTAAACCCGTCTGTTTCGGGTGAAAAAAAAAGACGACTTGCAGAAGCGAAGCGGCAAAGAAATGGAATTTCTGTGCCGTTCTTGTTAGACAAGAAAGCTGCAGTCATTGCACAATTATGGGTTACTCTGTCACAAATATTAGTCAGACAGTTCACCATGCAATTCATAAGAGATGAACCAGCATAGGGCTGAAAATCTCTATAATAAAGAAATAATAATAATAACCATGCAATTCAAATGGAATTGACCCATAATTGTGGGTGACCCATGATTGTGCTATGACTGTATTTGACTCATGAATTTATTGTTCGCGAAAATGCGCTCCCAACGTGGGCAGCAGCATGCTGAGATGCGCAACCAACACGCTCGTTGAAAACTACTCTCAAGTGAGTAAATTATACTCACTTTCAAACTTTTGCTAAATCTGTCAAAGGTGAGTAACATGCATTTGTCAAAGTGAGTTATTAACTACTCTGTCACGTCAGATCTCTGCTTTACTCACTTTTGAGTAAGGCGTTTTATTTTCGAAAAACTCACTAGCTGTTGTGATGCAGTGATTGATCGTGGCCGCATCAGAAAAATAAAACAAGTTGCAGGAGGTTCTTGTTAAAGACACTATATGCAAAGACACGAAATGTTCCAATTGGAATTCCAAATTTTCTGTCAATGTCATTCCAATCGAGCAGGAGACCTGTCAAACGTGCTTTAAAGCATTGCTCGTCGGCATCATCGTCATGATTGGATGATCATCATCGACAACAACAATCATCACACTTCGTATCTTTGCTTATAGTATCTTTAGTTCTTGTGTGCCAAGCCAAGCCGGCGGAAAATCTGAAATCGACGCTAAAAAAGATTACGTTGCGGCAGCAGTGAACCCGGAAACCTTCCGGCAATCAACAGGTGAGACTTAAAAAATGTAATAATGACGCCATTTGCCAACAAGCAAATTATTGTCGCCGGTTATATGGCTGCGAGATGGCTGAGCAGCGGAGCTGGAATGCCACTTCCGGAGGTTCATTTCCTTGACGCCAGTAGAACAGCTAACAATTCGTATGTTCGGAATGTGGCAGCATATAAAGACGATTCACATCATTGAAACCAAAGACGAGGCTAAAGAGGAAGGAAGATTGATGGAGCACCTGAGGTTTCCAAAGAACGTACGGCAACACCGCTTATTCGTTGGGTAAAAGTAAGTTGTTCATTTTTTGACTTGGTATTTAATGAGTTGATCATCTGTTCTCTAATTTAAGTTCATGACTAACAACGGTGAAGTCCGGTAGATCCGCACATAGCTTGATGAATCAGCCACTTCAAATGGAGCATCTGTTCGTAGTAATGAACAGCTAATCCAAACCATCATCAAAGTCCAAGGGAAGTTTACGGTGATTTTATAACTTTATTATAATGTTGTGTTACATATAATGAATACTATAGAATAAAAATTAGGCAAGATTTATGCTCAACTTAATTTTTGAGTTTTTAATTATTTGAAAATGAATAACAATGGAGCACGTTCGGTGTAGTACTAGATTTGTAGTAATGAGCTGAATTTTAGTATGGTGAGAAGGCCAATTCTCCGGTTCTGCAATGAAATGGTGCAAAAAGCGTGGGTATCATGATTCCTTGCCTAATTTGATGCTGTTTGAGCAAAACTTTGGATAACAATGTTGTTTATGTTGCGAGAAATGAAGAAAACAACAACACTGTTGCCCAAAGTTTTACTCAAACAGCATCAAATTAGGCAAGGAATCATAATACCCACGCTTTTTGCACCATTTCATTGCAGAAACGGATAATTGACCTTCTCACCATACTAAAATTTAGCTCATTACTACAAATCTAGTACTTCACCGATCTGTCCTATTCCAAAACCCATCCCGAGGAATATTTATCTACTCACTTTCGCTAATTTTGCAAAAAATATAAGTGAGTAAATACCACTCACTTTCAACAAAATCAATGATTACTCTAAAGAGAGTAAATCAGCTTTACTCTCTTTTGAGCTGATGCACTTTGTAATGAAGTGAGTGAAATTCTACTCACTTTAGAGTAGTTTTCAATGAGCGTGAACCAACAACAACCATCGCTTCGGAACCGTCATCGATGATCGTCACATAGCACGCGCACTCACCCGAGCCGACGGGACAGCAGCGACCAGCAGCAAGAGAGTGAGTGCCGTGAGAGCAGCAACGAACGCCGCCGCCGAAGCCGTCATCATCATCATCGACGCTCGCCGCCCTGCAGCCAATGTGGCGATGGTTTGTTCCACACACGTCGCGAGGGTTCTACGCGCGCGTAGAGCTTTCCACGTGTTTCCAGAGCAGTGGAACATCAGTATATAAGTGCGCACCCTTTTGCGCAGCCAGTCAGTTCAAATTCAAAAGTTATAAAGTGACAAGCGTTCGCGTGGCGCGAAGTAGAATTATCCAAAGCAAAGTGTAAATAGCAAGTAGAGAGAATAAAGTAAAGTGCAGTGTAAAAGTGAACAGGCGTTACTCCATACCCATCCGAAATTCCAATTCTCTTCTGCTGTGCTATTCCCCAATACAGTCCAGTGATTCGCCTTAAATTCTTGTGTTCATTGCCGAACACATGATTTAATAGAACCGTATGACTTTATCCCACATTGAAATACACTGACTGGAGGTACTTAGTAGCGTGGTTCAAAAAATCGTTTGTGCTCCACACCGCTTATTCGATTCATAACCAGATTCTATGCCTTCTCCCAAATTTCGAGCTGAATTGGTTGAAAATTGAGAGTGCACAAGCCCTTCAAAGTTTGTATGGGAATTACTATGGGAAAAGGACGTTTTTCATTCAATTGACCATAACATGTCCCCAAGAGCCCCAGAGGGTTAGTTAACCATTGGCATTTCTAGGCTACTCTATCAGCTACAACTTTGCCAAGGACCACATTCAAATCGGACGCCTCATTAATTAGTTATCGATTTTTATCCAATTGAAGAAACTTTAACAGTGATCGTTAAGCTTTCCAGCAGGCAACATTGCTGCACATGGCGCCAAAGATAGCACACAGAAACCATGGCTACTATGTTGCAAGGCAAATTGCAGTGATGCCCATCGAATAATGTAACTATCATGATCAAAGATTTTATTTCTGGATAAAATTCAATAATTAATTAATGAGGCGTCCGATTTGAATGTGGTCTTCGGCAAAGTGGTAGCTGATAAAGTAACCTAGGAGTACCGAGGGTCAACTAACACTCTAGAGCACTTGGGGAAATTCTGCGGTCAATTGAATGAAAATCGTCCTTTTCCCATAGTAATTCCCATACAAACTTTGAAGGGCTTGTGCAGTATCAATTTTCGACCAAATCAACTCAATTTTTGGGAGAAGGCTGAGAATCTGGTTACGAATCGAATAAGCGGAGTGGAGTAAAAACGATTTTTTGAACCACGCTAACTTAGTGTTATGACAAACGGCATTGTGCCGCATGGGTTTAATGGGCTTTATAGGCCTGCACTATCAGATCGAGACAATTTTATTCCCACAATTACATGAGTTGTCGACTGTTGTTAGATGATTCGAAGTTGTGTATAGTCTCTGACCATTTGAACACGGAGACCTATTTTGGAAACTTTACGCCTTTACGCTATAACTCAGTCAATTTCATAACAATTGTTTTGATATTTATACACGGTGAGTAGCGTACATTATCTAGTTGTGCACACAAATTCATGTCAAATGGTTTGGATTTGACCAAGTTATAACGTACAGGTCACCCTGCCCAAATGATCCCCGACCCTATATTACAATCCTCCTCATAATCACCCGTTGATTTTTTTTTGTCTGTATTAACGAGATTTTAGCCCGAGGCTAGTTCATCTCGGGACCCACGGCTTTACTTCCCTTCCGAAGGATGAACTCACATTTTGTGAGTTTGTCGGGAGTGGGATTCGATCCCAGGTCCTCGGTGTGATAGTCACAGGCTTAAACCATCACACCAGGGCCGCTCCCTCATCCATTGATTTCTTTATACATCACACAAACACTCACCTCGTTGTGTTTCCTACCGCATAGCTACTCCGATACAATCCCTTAAGTTCTGTTCCAATGGTATTGGAGAACTCAATATGTACCTTGTAAACTGCATTTTGTTCCAATCGCTCGTTGAAATAAAATAGCAGCTGTTCGTATTTCTCCATCGATATCAAATCTCTTAACGGCAGATCTTCTCCGTTCGGTTTGGTCACTTTGATACTGTCACGATCGATTACCACTCCATCGTTGCTCAGATAGAAGTGATTGCTCGTATCCAGAAAGCGCATCTCGATATCGACCGAGCCTCGATAGGAGTAAAAATTTTCATCACTGATGTCGAGATATAAGCTGTACGACAGTGGCTCGGAAACCCGCTGCAAACGGTAACCTTCATCGACGGTCGCTGCTCGTTCGATGAGCGTTGGTATCCTCTCGAAAGGAGCTGCACAATTCACCACAGTCACCAGGAGTGAAACTCCCAATAACGAACGAAGGAGTCTCATCCTTCAGATCCAGAAAGCTTTGGACGTAACACGGTGCCTATGTTACAGACAGTACTGAAGCTTCTGCTGGATCGATATGTGAACATTTTCGTTTCTCTATCTTATCCTGTATGCGTTGCAATTCATTGCTTGGCCTTTTGTGAATCTTATCAAATTACTTCACAAACCTAGATAATAGCAATACACAATCGAATTAATCCCATTTCAATAGCTTGCTATCATTGAGTAGACATCACTATCGCAAAAATGTTCGCCGGTTATGCTTTATTCTCGTTTGGTCTATGGTTATGAAGTGATGGCCTCTGTGTTCTTTATATCAGGGAAATGAAATATCTCTGTGTCACTTCTGACCGGAAACAATTCTGGTAATGACCTGATACGATAGCTAATCAATGACAGAATCGTGAAAAATATCCTGGCTATTCAGCCGAGTAATGACATAGCATTTTTTGCAGGCAACGCTGAAAACAACTCGGTCAAGAGTTTTCAATAGGGGAGACTGGGGAGACTTGATCCCTTTTTTTAATTTACCTGAAACTTCAAGAAAAAACACAAAACTAGATCCGATTTCCATACAAAATCAATTGCAAGTTAATACACAACAGAAGGCCTATAAATTATTGTTAGAGTTTTAAAAACTGTGTTTTTATGGAGGCATGTCTTATGATGTATTTTTCAAAAATGGATGAAACTTGATCCCCCTTTGAGCACATGGTTTATTTAAAGGGAAAATAATTCCAGAGTCTTCCTATTCATTTTCTGTTCGAGTTTTCTTGTATTTTCGATGAATATGGAATGTTAGAAATTGTAAGATTTCCTTAAATTTTTAAGGATGTGTCGTATTTTCAAAATGGGGAGACTTGATCCCCCTTTTCTTGGTTTGTACTAAAGTTATAATTATCTGACACATTTTATCGTTGAATAGACTAGAATTCTAAGTAAATAGAGGCTTCCGAATAGAATTTTATTTTTCACATGTATAATGTGTGTGTAATCCGCGAGGGATCAAGTCTCCTCATGTCACTGTTGTGTATACTAAGCTGATTTAATTTAAATATGTTAACAACAGCCTTATTTGGATAAATAAGTTTGAAAGTATTTTATTTAAACTATGTGCTGTGAAATTTTGACACGATTTGGTTCAATTTTCACAAAGTTATTGAGATTTTTCTGAATCGCCTAAAAGATTCCTGAAGGACTGAAAACAAACCATCAGCCGTTAAAAAATAATGCAATGTACAATCGAAATCACTTGTAGCCAAAACATAGTCGTTTGTCCAGGAGTAGTTTTGGAAAAAATATGCTAGAAGAAAAATAATTTGATTCCGAGCAAATATGGGGGGAACAAGTCTCCCCAGGGATCAAGTCTCCTCAGTCTCCCCTATTGTTATTCTTGAGAGGTCATTATCATTTCAAAATTTAATAAAGCCCAAGTTGTGAGTAAATTATGACTTTTTAGTAGCTGAGTGCACTTTGATTTCAATAACTCTTGTGTTAGAAATATATACACGCTCAGAAAAACGTTCTTATAAACGTGAACAAACAAATGCAAATATGAGAACAAGCAAATATACACCGTGAACTGGAACTAGTTCCAGCTATCAATATGGGCGTTCTAGAAAACGTGAAATCTAGTTCACGGTGTACATTTCTTATTGTTGTTATCGTTGCTATGCATAGTTCCCGTTCGTTGCCGTTGCCGTGATTGGGAGTTCACGTATATCGGAACGGTTTTTTTGCGTGTAGATATTTCAATTATTCCATCATTAAATGTCCCACTACTGTTGCGGCAAATATCAAAAAGATGTTTTACTTTGCCTTTCTCGTACACCAAAGTGTACTGAAAGGCTATTTATATGTTCACTCAAAGAACGAATTTTCGATAGAAGGCTTATATATACCAATCAACTCAGTTCGACGAATCAACATGATGTCTGTATGTGTGTGTGTATGTATCGCAAAAAAGTTTACTCACTTTTATGGCACTTCCCATTGGCCGATTCTATGGATTAAAAATGATTCGGATCGGTCAAGCCGTTCCCGAGTTATAGCCATTTCAGTAATACAGACCAGCACCGATAGAACTGGCCGTATATAAAATTAAACTAAGCCCCATCATGCGACACTTCAAACTGCGGCGCTTTTTGTAACCTTCAGTATGGTTGACGAATTTTGTGGTGGGAATCAACACTGGAGACCAAAAATTCCACGATATCAGCCCAACATTCTAGAAGGTGGCTTCTAATTTAAGTGTTTTAAGCTCTAAAACCATGCAATATTGGTATACTTGGTATGGGGAATATATCCGGAGTCCAAAAATGACGATCAGCATATCCAAGATGGCGGTCTAAAATTCAAGATGGCTGCTCGAAATTCAAAATAGCGGTTGTTTAATGGAGTTTTAGGCTCTAAGACCACGCAATATTGGTATATTTGGTATGGGAAATATGTCCGGACTCCGGAGTCCAAAAATGACGACCAGCATATCCAAGATGGCGGCTCCAAATTCAAGATGGCGGCTATTTAAAGTTGTTTGAGGCTCTGAAATCATTCAATATTGGCATATTTTTTTTTTACTTATTCGTTTATTTAGAAGGCTCGGGCGCCACATGGGCATAACTGAGCCGAAATCTTTTGTTTTTACATTGATTTTACATTTTACAATTTATTACTGCCTTAAAACTATGTTAGTTTGGGAAGCCGAAGTACTCGCGGCTGTTTCGAGGTTAAGGATTGAAAAAAAAACTAAAATAAAATTTCGAAGGACGGGTTTGTGGGTTTAAAACTAAATTATTTGCTAACTTATACTAAAAACATTGATGGGACAAATTGTTCATATCTGTAACGGAACCAAAAAGAAAGGACTTTATTGGTAGACAACGACAAGAAGAGGACAAACGGAAGGGGGTGACGACAGACAGGGGCGAACAACAAAACCAGAAGGCGGACAACGAAAACAAGGAACGTACTACATCAAACTCTTACATCAACACGTTTAAAAACTGGTAAATCAGGTTCGTGTATTCCAAATCAAGTCCTGCCAACACTTCTCTAACGGATTTCTGTTGTTTTCCTCGGACCCGGAGAATTTCATGCAGCTCAGATCTGACCTCACGATACTCATTGCATCCCCACACGACATGTTCGATATCCTGGTAATCTACGCCACAGACACAGAGATTGCTTTCTCAGAGCCCAATACGGAAGGTATGTGCGTTCAACAAATAGTGGTTGGACATCAGCCGACACATTACAGGAATGAAATCGCGGCCTAAATCCAACCCTTTGAACCATGACTTCTTCGACACCTGTGGAATGATGGAGTGCAACCATCTACCCATCTCTCCATCTCTCCATTTGTGTTGCCAGCTGATCAAAGTCTCCTGACGGGCCAATGCAAAAAATTCGTCGAAGGCGATTTGACGCTCGTAAATATCGCCTCCGCTAGCGCCCACCTTAGCCAGAGAGTCCGCTTTCTTATTGCCCGGAATTGAGCAATGGGAAGGGACCCAAGCTATGGTGATGGTGTATGAGCGTTTGGACAAAGCACTCAAGACTTGGCGTATTCCTTTTAGGAAGAACGCTGAGTGCTTCATCGGTTTCATTAACTGAACAGCCTCCAGAGAGCTTAGACTGTCGGTAAAAATGAAGTAGTGCTCAGGTGGAAGAGTGCGAATGTACTCTAAGGTGTAGTATATAGCCGCTAGCTCAGCAATGTATACCGAACATGGCTTTTGAAGCATGTAGGTGGCGCTATGAAATTCGTTGTAGACACCGAATCCAGTCGAATCATCGGTTTTCGAACCGTCTGTGAAGAACTGCCTGTCCCCGCTAACATGCCCGAACTTACTTGCAAAAATCTGTGGAATACCTACGGAACGAAAAGATTTCGGAATACCGGTGATCTCATCCTTCATGGAGATGGGCTTACCTTCAGCGTCATGTACCAGTAGTACACACTCATAAAACGAGTTTGAGGGTTCTGTTCGAGCAGCTTTTCGAAATTTTCTATGACCAATGGATTCACAACCTCGCATCGGATGAGGAACCGGAACGATAACTACGCAAAGCGGTCTGTCAGAGGCTGTACACCAGCGAGTACCTCTAAATTCATAGTGTGAGTTGAGTTCATGCAACCTAACGCGATCCGAAGACAACGGTACTGAACCCGTTGAAGCTTCAGCAAGTGTGTTTTCGCCGCGGATTGAAAACAGAAGCTACCGTATTCTAAAACCGACAGAATGGTTGTTTGGTACAGCCTGATCAGATCTTCCGGATGTGCTCCCCACCATGTTCCGGTAATAGCTCGTATAAAGTTAATTCGCTTTTGGCATTTCTGTATCAGATACACAATGTGCTTCCCCCAGGTGCATTTGGAGTCGAACCAGACGCCAAGATATTGAGAAGACATGCAATGAGTGATTGTATTACCCATCAGATGGAGCGGAAACTTTGCCGGTTTGTGTTTTTTTAGAAAAGACAACCATCTCAGTTTTCTCCGGAGAGAATTCGATACCCAGCTTGAGATACTTGGGCTCTTTGGACAAATTGTCAAAACCTTGCAGATCGGCTGCTATTGATCCCGTTATAGAAACAACACAGTCATCCGCAAGCTGTCTTAACGTGCAATTTTCCATGAGACAATCATCTATGTCTCTAACATAAAAGTTGTAAAGAAGGGGGCTTAGACATGAACCCTGGGGGAGACCCATGTAGCTAATTCGTGAAAGGGAACGTTCAAAAATTACGTCTAACATTTGGGGGAGGGGGGGTGGTCTAGGAAAGTGTGACAGTACGTGTATAAGGTATAGGGAAATAGCGCGACAGAGGGGGGAGGGTACGTAATAAATGAACCTTCCCAAACTGTCAAGTCGCCATGAGCAAAACTCATCTGCTTCTCAAACAGCAAGTTATACAAAAAGTTGTTCAAAATTGGTGAAAGGCCACTTCCGTGTAGTTTGTCGGAGAGAACATCGACACTAACTGAATAAAAGCTCCCTTAATATCCAAAAACACTGAGCCCATTTGTGCTTTTGAGCAAAGGCAAGTTGAATTTCTGAAGAAAGTAACGCAAGACAGTCGTTCGTTCCTTTGCCTCTGCGGAAACCAAATTGTGTATCTGACAACATGCCCTTCGATTCAACCCATTTGTCCAGTCGAAAAATAATCATCTTCTCCAACAACTTCCGTAGACAAGACAACATCACGATTGGACGGTACGAATTATGATCCGACGCGGGTTTCCCGGGTTTTTGAATTGCTATAGCCTGGAGCACATAGCGTCCGTTCCGTCGAGGTTTGCGTTTTTTTTGACAGTTTTCCCATGGGAAATGTGTCAAACTACTGTCACGCACACGCAAACGTATGCATTGTGTGGGGCACTTATCACTCTCACTTGCCTCCAATCATCCGGAATGATGTTGTTATGGGCAGGGTTGTGCAGTTTCAGGATGGTCAATGTCGAATGACACTCGCTCTAACCATCACTTCATACGACAAACGCAGTCCATCAAAACATAATCGATTCACGCAAAAGCCACTCAAGCCAACCCTCGTTCAATGCAGAGTCAACCACATCCAACAGCAGCGATCGTCTCTTGTTTCCGAACCACACGATGAAACACCGAAGCGAGTTTTTGTTCTACGCTTTGCATTCTATTCATAGGGCGTGCTATGTTTGTGTTTGCTGCGCCATGCAATACTACTTAACAAATTGACCCTCATCCTGGCATTTTCAGACGAGAGTCACCCCGCAGTGAGTGACATAGCTCTGCGTCGGAACGACGGTTAAGAAGCGTTCGGCTACTCAAGAGATTTGCAGAGAAAGAGCGTGGCGGCGGCAGCTACCGTATCAATGCGTTCGTCTCGAATGTGTTCGATAGCAACATAGAGACGGTCGGCTGTAGCGTTGATGGAGGAAGAAGGGCAATGTTGATGTTGCGGCTTTTTTGTGTTATGATGGTGATAATGCACAAGACTGGTTATGGGGCTGTCCATAAACCACGTGGTCATAAAGGGGGGGTTCGGCCAATGACCGTTTTGTATGGACGAATAAAAAAAATTGTATGGACTGATGACCACGCGGGGGGGTTGAGAAGTCCCAAAAAATGACCACGTGGTTTATGGACAGCCCCTATCCAGGAACTGATTGAACAAGTTTAACAAGCGCCTCTTAGCGACGTCGGGGAGGTTTTTAAGCAAGTTGAACTTAATTCGATCCATTCCTGGAGCGGAATTGTTACATGAAAGAAGAGCAAGTGAGAATTCAACCATCGAAAACGACCTATCCATGTCGTCCCTGTCCTCGGAAACATCACGAATTATTCGCTCCACGGGTACGGAATCTAAACAAACTTTTTTGCAAACTTGAAAATTCACCGAGGAGAGCTTTCTCGATCCTCGTTTACCGACGACGCGTTACGCATTCTTCTCCCGACGTACCAAAGAGTTCTCATTGATGTCTCGCGCGATAAACTCTCGACGAACCGACGCCACCGCTTTTCTTTGCCTTGACCAAGTTCTTAAACTTGCTTTCAAGGGAAGTGTACCGCCTAAAGTTTTCGACCGAACCGCGTTTCCGAAACTCTTTGAACGCAGCGGATTTCTCGAGATAGATTTCTGTACACTCGCTATCCCACCACGGATTGGAGGGTTTCCTGCGAACCGAAGGACCTGGCACTGGCCGACGTTGTGCCTGAAGCGCGCTACTAATGATCAGTTCTGATAGAAACTCTTCCCGCGGTGGAAGAATTTCTACCGATTGCTCACCGTCGATAATTGCTTCCGCGTACTTCCCCCAGTCAATTTTTGGCATATTTGGTATGGGGAAAATGTATGCCCAACTAACAATCGCAAGCCACAAACAAGCATGCTGAATTGTTGCTTTATAATAGTAATTGTTACGAGAATGTAGAATAGAAGAGTCGAACGAAATTTGATAACTTACTCCAGCGTGAATATAATTATTAAATTCCTATGAAAATACAATTCATGTTACTTATTATTATACACCTAAACCTTGATTTACGTCCACTATTGGCTTAGCGAAAAAAAATCTATCGACAAAATAATGATCAAAATACACATTTTTATATTTTTGTACACTTCTCCTAATCACGAAGATGTTTTAAAAAATATAAAACTGTTGAGTTTGCTCATTGTCTTAGCGGTAGAATTGTTTGTCGCTCAGCCAAGCATGGACGTAAAAAAAGGAGAAGGTGTATACAAACAAATAATTATATATTCTTACTTCTAGTGTTCGATCTTCAACTTTCCACGTAACTATTTCGCCGTTATTTGTTTTGGCACTGTCGAATTACACCCAATTATACTGCGATTATGTAGAGGTTTTGTTGTTAGATGCGTTCGAGTGATAGCCTGTATTCGCTACCTCATCCAAGCAGCGTGCGTTTCCATTCAACCACACTGCGCATTGTTCGATCTTTAACTCGCCAGCCCGACGACACGGTGGGCACCGTAGGTATGTGCAATGTCCAGCGTAATGCGATGCGCTCGACAATAGAATTTAATTGAATATTGTTTGTCCGTACTGTGTCTGTCGCCTATAAAAGGCGGCAGAAAAATTGTAAATATGTATAAGTTTCATAGTTTCCCCATCGAGCAGACACACGCCGTCTGTCTCGATGGCAAATAAATAGTTGGATTCCCCCTCTTACCCCTAACCACAAAACGTAGATGTCCACCCCAGACGAAACAGTAGCCAATGTTTAACTTTAGTATCGGTATTAAAAATTATTAACGTTATTAACTTATCAGGCATGCAGAACGGTAAGTCGATAAGGAGAACGTCCAATATAGCTCTGGTCCTCACAAGCTCCTACCTCATGCTTCCACGGGTCAAACGATGACAAAGACCGCCAGCTAAGAGTTGTGTGCTTAGCTGGTAGTCCTTCTTACTTCAGCTAGATTGATGAGGTACGATCCGAGCGTCTGTTCACCAAGGAGGTGCGGCTCAAACAGCGTCTGTTCTGGCATCCAGCGTCTGAGTAAGAAACGCTGCACCACGCTCAGCTAGATCCAAGATGGTAGCCCCATCAGCGTGGTCGTCCTAGTGTTGGTTGGGACGTTAAACAGAACTGGCAAGATGGCCCTCCGGCGAGACAGGAGTGTTTGCGTAGGCCCAATAAGCCACCCGTAAAAATCCCCATTGCCAATAACATAGGAGAAAATACGACTCGATACAATCGGCAAAGACCCACGCGACGAAATAAGGACTACGATTGGAAACTTGGAACATGGAATTGCAAGTCACTAGGTTTCGCAGAATGTGACAGGATAATCTACGACGAACTACATCCCCGCAACTTCGACGTCGTGGCGTTGCAGGAACTTTGTTGGACTGGACAGAAAGTGTGGAAAAGCGGGCATTGAGCGGCTACCTTCTACCAAAGCTGTGGCACCACCAATGAACTGGGAACAGGATTTATAGTATTGGGCAAGATGCGACAACGTGTGATCGGGTGGCAGCCGATCAACGCAAGGATGTGCATGTTGCGAGTTAAGGCTTATTTCTTCAACTACAGCATCATCAACGCCCACTGCCCACACGAAGGGAGACCTGATGACGAAAAAGAAGCGTTCTGCGCGCAGTTAGGGCAAACATACGATGGTTTCTCGCCGCGTGACGTGAAAATCGTTGTCGGCGACATGAATGCGCAGGTAGGAAGGGAGGAAATGTACAGACCGGTAATCGGGCGAAACAGCCTGCACGCCGTATCGAATGATAACGGCCAGCGATGCGTAAACTTTGCAGCCTCCCGTGGTATGGTAGTCCGAAGCACCTTCTTCCCCCGCAAAGATATCCACAAAGCCACCTGGAGATCACCCGACCATCAAACAGAAAACCAAATCGACCACGTTCTCATCGACGGTAAATTCTACTCAGATATAACCAATGTCCGCACATAACGCAGTGCGAATATAGATTCGGATCACTACTTAGTCCCTGTATGCATGCGCTCAAAACTTTCGACAGTTATCACCACGCGTCGAAGTCGAACGCCGCGACTCAACATCGAACAGCTGCGTAACGTAGAAGTGGCTCAAGACTACGCGCAGCAGTTAGCAGTGGCCCTACTAACGGAAGAGCAGCTTGGCGCAGCTACACTTGAAGATGGCTGGAGGGACATCCTATCCGCCATAGGTAGTGCCTCGGCTACAGCACTAGGCTTCGCGACTCCGAATCACAGAAACGACTGGTACGACGGCGAATGTGAACAGTTGAAAAACGAGAAGAATGCAGCATGGGTGAGAGTTCTGCAACACCGTACGAGAGCGAACGAGGCACGTTACAGACAGGCGCGGAACAGGCAGAACTCAGTCTTCCGGATGAAGAAGCGCCAGCAGGAAGAACAAAATCGCGAAGCGATGGAAGAGCTGTACCGCGCTAAGGACACACGAAAGTTCTACGAGAAGCTGAACCGCTCGCGCAGAGGCTTCGTGCCACAAGCCGACATGTGCCGAGATAATTGCGGGAATATTCTCACGAGCGAGCGTGAGGTGGTCGACAGGTGGCGGCAGCATTACGATGAGCACCTCAATGGCGACGTTGCAAGTACCGAAGGTGGCGTGGTAACACATTTAGGAGTACGTGCACAGGACGAAAGACTTCCGGCACCTGACCTCCAAGAGATTGAGGAGGAGGTTGGCCGGTTGAAAAACAACAAAGCCGCTGGGGCAGATCAACTACCAAGCGAGCTTCTAAAATACGGTGGAAAAGCACTGGTGAGAGCACTACACTGGGTCATTACCTAGATTTGGGAGGAGGAAGTATTACCGGAGGAATGGATGGAAGGTATCGTGTGTCTCATCTACAAAAAGGGCGACAAGTTGGATTGCGGAAACTACCGCGCGATCACACTACTGAGCGCTGCCTACAAGATAATCTCTCAAATTTTATGCCGCGGTTTATCACCGATTGCAAGAAAGTTCGTGGAGCAATATCAGACTGAATTTATGGGAGTACGCGCTACAACGGACCAGATGTTCGCCATCCGCCAGGTGTTGCAGAAATGCCGCGAATACAACGTGCCCTCACATCACTTGTTCATCGATTTCATATCGGCGTATGATACAATCGATCGATGACAGCTATGGCAGATTATGCCATAAACTGATACGATTGATCAATGCGACGATGGATCGAGTGATGTGCATAGTTCGAGTATCAGGGACACTCTCGAGCCCATTCAGGTTACGGCAAGGTGATGGTCTTTCGTGCTTGCTGTTCTACATTGTGTAATAAGGAGAGCGCGAATCAACACGAGTGATATGATTTTCAAGTTGGCCACCTGTCTGCATCGGCTGATAGTCAGGATCTGGGAAACCGAACAGCTACCGGAGGAGTGGAAGGAAGGGGTTATCTGCCCCATTCACAAGAAAGGCGACCATTTGGAATGTGAGAACTTCAGGGCGATCACTATTTTGAATGCTGCCTACAAAGTGCTATCCCAGATCATCTTCCGTCGTCTGTCACCTAAAACAAATGAGTTCGTGGGAAGTTATCAAGCCGGCTTCATCGACGGCCGGTCGACAACGGACCAGATCTTTACCGTACGGCAAATCCTCCAGAAATGCCGTGAATACCAGGTCCCAACGCATCACCTGTTCATCGACTTCAAAGCGGCATACGACAGTATCGACCGCGCAGAGCTATGGAGAATCATGGACGAAACGGCTTTCCTGGGAAGCTGACTAGACTGATTAAAGCAACGATGGACGGTGTGCAAAACTGCGTAAGGGTTTCGGGTGAACTATCCAGTTCATTCGTATCTCGCCGGGGACTGCGACAAGGTGACGGACTCTCATGTCTACTCTTCAACATCGCTCTGGAAGGTGTGATGCGACGAGCCGGGCTCATCAGCCGAGGAACGATTTTCACAAAATCCGGTCAATTTGTGTGCTTTGCGGACGACATGGACATTATCGCTAGAACATTTGGAACGGTGGCAGAACTGTACACCCGCCTGAAACGCGAAGCAGCAAAGGTCGGACTGGTGGTGAATGCCTCAAAAACAAAGTACATGCTGGTAGGCGGAACCGAACACGACCGGATCCGTCTGGGAAGTAGTGTCACGATAGACGGGGATACTTTCGAGGTGGTGGAGGAATTCGTCTACCTCGGATCCTTACTGACGGCTGACAGCAACGTGAGCCGTGAAATTCGAAGGCGCATCATCAGCGGAAGTCGGGCCTACTACGGGCTCCAGAAGAATCTGCGGTCGAAAAAGATTCACCCACGCACCAAATGCACCATGTACAAAACGCTAATAAGACCGGTGATCCTCTACGGGCACGAGACATGGACCATGCTCGAGGAGGACCTACAAGCACTCGGAGTTTTCGAGCGACGCGTGCTAAGAACGATCTTCGGCGGTGTGCAGGAGAACGGCGTGTGGCGGAGAAGGATGAACCACGAGCTCGCTGCACTTTACGGCGAACCCAGCATCCAGAAGGTGGCCAAAGCCGGAAGGATACGGTGGGCAGGGCATGTTGCAAGAATGCCGGACAACAACCCTGCAAAGCTGGTGTTTGCAACTGATCCGGTTGGCACAAGAAGGCGTGGAGCGCAGAGAGCACGATGGGCGGACCAGGTGGAGCGTGACCCAGACAACCAATTCACACGTAAAACGAAGTTTACGACCATTTCATACGTGCAACTAAGCGTAAAAGTTTCATCGCATAAAACGCTGCGAATATGCCCTATACATGCAAAAGTGGAGGCGATATGCGTGCATTGACGGAAGAAAGATAGCGCTATGTGAGTTGACACGATATCTTCTGCGATTATCGATGATAGTACACATTGCGACGTAATCAATCATATTATGCGAGTTGTTTTATTAAAACAAACAAAAAACAACTCACATTGCCCCCGGTGTCGAACTTATTACTTCTGGATTAGCTGCCGGTGCCTTATACTTAACACCACACAATTCTTGAGAAACAGGATGTTCCATTGCAATACCATTCTAACTCATCTCGATGTCTTCTAAAATAAAACTGACTTACATGTGGTGTCCCAGTACGGGGTAGCTTGGCAAACAACGCGAACCTGCACGATAAATGTTGCATTTTTTTTTTTTACAAGGGCTATGGCTAGTTCAAAACACTTCGAAACTAATACACCAGGGCCACTAAAACAGTTATAATGATTTAATTTTAACACAAACGGTTCACTACCGAATGATTTTTCACTTTCTCGGTACGGATCCACAGTCCAACCACAATCAAACAGCAATTTTCCATGTGTGATCACATTTCAAATCACATTATGTACGCATAACATATTATCGTTTATGCGAGTTTGTATTGATATGTAAACAAACTTGCTTGTGCATTTATGCGAGTTAATCAACACACTAACGCAAGAAGAGCTGTCATAACAAAACAAAGTTCGCATAACCATGCAAATTGCGAATTTGAATGCTATGTTATGAGTTTGCTCGTGTTATTATGCGATTCAGTTTGGTTCATCGTCAACAACCATTAAAATGTCGGGTTTTGCGATGAATTTCGCACTTTTGTTGCATTTGGTGTTTACATTTATGCGATTGTGAGGTATGTTAGTGATAATATGATTAAATATATGCATTTTTATGCGAGTTCTGGTTGTCTGGGGACTTGGCGAGCATCGGGCGCGACCGAGGATGGAGAGCGGCAGCCACGAACCGTGTTTTATGGAGAAATATTGTTGATTCAGTTTTATCTTGAATTTGATGTAATACTAAATAAATGAATCAATGAACGATTTTCACTAAGTTCGTTCAGCTGCTTGGTTTCGCTAATGATATTGATATAATTGCTCGTTAATTTTGAGACGATGGCGGAAACGTACATCCGACTAAAGAGGGAAGCCAGGCGAATCGGATTAGTCATTAATGTGTCGAAGACAAAGTACATGATGGCAAAGGGCTCCAGAGAGGAATTGCCACGCCCGCCACCCAGAATTTATATCGACGGTGATGGAATCGAGGCGGTTGAAGAATTCGTGTACTTGGGCTCACTGCTGATCGCCGACAATGACACCAGCAGAGAAATTCAGAGGCGCATTGTGGCAGGAAATCGTGCTTACTTTGGACTCCGCAGAACTGTACGATCGAATAAAGTTCGCCGTAACACGAAGTTAACTATTTACAAAACGCTGATTAGACCGGTCGTCCTCTATGGGCACGAAACATGGACCCTACGTGCAGAGGACCAACGCGCCCTTGGTGTCTTCGAACGGAAGGCGTTGCGTACCATCTACGGCGGAGTCCAGTTGGAAGACGGGACTTGGAGAAGGCGAATGAACCACGAGTTGCATCAGCTGCTGAGAGAACCAACCATCGTCCATACCGCGAAACTCGAGAGGCTACGCTGGGCGGGTCACGTCATCAGGATGTCGGATAGCAACCCGACTAAAATGGTTCTCGAGAGTCATCCGACCGGTACAAGAAGACGTAGAGCGCAGCGAGCTAGGTGGGTCGACCAAGTGGAGGACGATCTGCGGACCAGGGTTGTTAACGTTAATCAACGATTAACGCCGTTACGTTAACTCGTTAACGTTAATTGTAACGATTAACGTTTTTTGCGTTGATTTTTCAGGGCCGTTGATCAACGTTAACGTTAACGCTGAGCGTTGAATTAACGTTAACGACTCCGTTGATTTTTACGTTAATTGTGCAATTTGACCGATACTGATAGGCACAAAGCTTCTCTCGAGGCCGAGGAAATTTCCTTTACGAAAATTTCCTGGACTCACCGGAAATGTTTGGAAAAGTTTCAAAAATATTAGGGGTACTCACTAAACAGTTTAAATTGCTACGTAAGCCATGATTTTCTGCTTATTTGAAATGTTTCATGATTTTGCGAATGAAATAATCAAAGATTGCCTTGGTGATCGCGACGTTTAATCAGTTTAATCAGTTTACGCTGTTAAGTGAATCCCCCTATTGTTGAAAAAAATACTAGAGAGCATGATGAAATCGGCAAAAATGTGGGCTGATTTCTGTTGAATTTGCTATCACTGTTGGCATTTATTTTTGTCTCTAAAAATCATGACATTGACATTCACAAGGAATTTCGTAAATATTTGCTTTCTAGATTAAGTTTAAGAAATCTTTAAATTCTGTTTATTTCTAGTAGTCACAACAAGCAACGTCAAATGATGCATTTATTTGGCCAGTCATAAGCTCCCGTGCACCATTATTGCTAACCCAACATTATTTGTGGCAACTCTTTAAGCGACTATTTGGAACTTTGCCTAGTGCGCGAAGAGTTATTTGTCCACTAATGTGGGCGCTATCTAATGCATAACGAGTCGGTTGACGATATTACAGCGTGCCTGGTCAGTTTAAAGCATAATTGATGAGCGTATTGTGAAACAACTGCAATAAACACAAACTATAGAGAATGACCTCTTTAAATACTTTAGCCTTCAGTACACGCTTTGCCAAGTGTGCAAATTTTTCCACACGCGTAACCCAGCAGGCCAACAGCGGTCGCAACATTGACAAAACATCGGAAATGTCAAGCGTTTGATTTGATGTTGGTTGATGCGTGCGGAAAAGTTTGCACACTTGGCAAAGCGTGTACTGAAGGCTTTACCGATAAAAAATACTCATTGGTCATCATTTCCATGGTAGGTTACATGACTACTCACTTTGTACTCCATCATTTTTTCTAAATACTAGAATATTGGGGTTGAAACAAAACTCCCACCGGTGTATGTTTTTTCTTCGAAGTCCCAATCGTTCCAATAATGGTTCTATTCACTCTTGTGGAGAAACGGGTTTCTTCATTTTGAATCTTGCATTTCAACAAACTTGATCCGCTCGAATTTCTAGTTTAGTTAGATGTCCACCTGACACATGTTCACTTCACAAACCAATCTTTGTTTTTGAGAAACGCGATTGAGTTACCAAAAGTCAGTGAAAAAAATTGCATTTTTGACATGTCTACTGCGATAGAAAAAAAAAAACAGTGCATCAAGCTCGAATCTACCTCCTTCGTTAGCACAAAAATAAATGAAATACTTATTTCATATTAATTACAAAATCAGAATAAGCTCTCATCTCAAAGATACAGCGTGACTAGCTAAACAGTGAACCGATATCTATCGTCAGCAGAGTGAGTTTACCACCAAAAGGATTCCCAGGCCCTTAGCCGTGGAAAGTATGTTATTTAATTATTCCGCCAGGTCTATCTATACCAGGGCTGGGAGTGATCAGGCCAGAGAAACTCGGAACGAACTACGCGTACCGATCCAAACTACAGATTGAAATCGCCGGCCTAGCCAGATGACTGCACAAAAATCTTTACAAACAAGTTTCTTCCTGGCACCTTTAGGAGGCACTGCCAGCCAACACTAGCGTGTCTTTTTCATATCACAGTGAGTAATTAACGGTTGGATTAACGCTATTCGTTAACGTTGATTTAACGCATCCCGTTGACGTTAACGTTAATTACTACAAAAATTAACGCAACGCCGTTGACGTTGATTTCGGCGAAAATTAACGTCAACGGCGTTAATCGTTGATTAACGTTAACAACCCTGCTGCGGACCCTACGCAGAGTGCGGAACTGGAGACAAACAGCAATGGACCGAGTGGAATGGAGACAGCTACTATGTACAGCAGTGGCCTCCCAGGCTATAGTCTGATCGGTAAGGTAAGTACAGCGGATACACAGAATGATCGGGACAGGCAAAATTTTCACTTTTAAAAAAATGTTGAACTATAACTTGTCGAAAAGTACATCAAATATTCTCAAATTGTTACTGTAAGTTGATCAACTAGTTGTGGATTAGTGGATAGAATTTGGAAAAGATCGAGCTTTCCTGCACGAAATTATAAGCATTTTAGAAAAAAGTAGAATTATCCGATAGCTTTGAGCTGTTATACCTCCGGATACAATGAACCGAAGGCAATGGAATTTTGTCCATTTGTGACTTACATAATGAGCTCTGAAACACGTTTGACTCATCTTAAAATTATTAACATGAGAAAAAGTTATAGCGATTTCATTAATTTTATGATTTTTTTAGTAAATTGGTCTATTTTTTTTATATGCATCCAATTACTTTTTCAAGGAATTACCGTCTATGTTGTGACTTTCTTTCAAAACATATCTGTATTCAAGACAATTAGATTGAGTGAACTATAATTAGCATTTTGAATTTTGAAACGATGTTGAAATTAAATAAAATTTGGTGTTTTATTAGAAAAATAATCTAATCGTTATAATTTTCCTTCGTGTTAAGAATTTTATGTTAAGTTAAAAGTTTTTCAAAGTTCATTATATAAGTCATAAATAGTCAAATTTTCATTGCATTCGGTGCATTGAATCCGGAGACACAGACAAACAGACGTAACACTCTTCAAAACGACTTGGCACATGCATTTAACGATTAGTTCAAATTTCATTTGATTTGCGCGATCCTTCCACCAGATGCGCCAGTGTTCGATCGCTTTGACGTTTGCCAGTGTACACGTCGCTGAATGATGCAAATAAAAATTACAGGCGCTTTGTTTAGTAGTGTGCGTGTTAAATAAACGTCAAATCGAAATCCATCATGGCCGCAGTGTCACGCGCGGTTCTACCAACAGGTGGCAGTGTGCTCATGAAAAAGACACCGGGCAAACGTTTTTGTGGAATTTCCTTTAAGAGTTACGTCTGTTTGTCTGTGCCGGAGATATAACAGCTCAAAGTTGCCTATCGGATAATTATACCTTTTTCTAGAATCTATATAACTTCGTGCAGAATAGTCCGATCTTTTCCAAATTTTGTCCACTGATACACAACTAGTTGATCAACTTACAGTGAAAATTTTAGAGTATTTTATGCATTTTTTCGAAAAGTTACAGCTATTTGAAATTTTTTTTGAGAAGGGAAAATTTTGCCTGTCTCGATCATTTTGTCTATCCCCCGTATCTTTCAAGCATGTAGCCTGGGGAAAGTTGTTGACTGATACACTTTATTTCTTTGTGGCTCTTACCAAGGAAGTTTTCAAATAGCGGGAAGCTTGAAAAGCAATGAGGGACCCATGGTACTACGAAGGAAACCTCAAATTTTAACTTTATGTAATCCGTTCCCAGAAATTAGATCGAAATCCTTCAAACAAACTGACTTGCACGTAACTATCTGTCACTGATTGCTCCGAAATCAAGTTCAATACTTTGCGAAATGGTATCTTATCTTCCGAAGAGAGTTGAGATGGGACGTAGGTGACGACTACGGTCTGTGAAGGTACCAGTTGACTCGTCATAGATACCTTCTACATTGAAGCTTATATTGAGCACCTGATAATGGGAGGCTCGTAACGATCGGAGACAACGGATTTTTCCCGCGCATTCCACTAGACAGCGCTATAAAACCATCAAATTGTACAAACCGACAGATTAGTACTGCGGTTACTTTTCGGCTGTGCGATACATCGGCCGTTCAGTGTTAATTGGATCGTTTAGTCTTAAGTTAGTGTTACGTTCCTGTTAGAAGATAGCTGTGTAGAATTAAAAGGTACGGAGTGAATTTTTGCCTAAGAAATCATGTGTGAAAACAGTGTGTGGGATTGACTCACAGTTATACTATTTCCTTTGCGACCAGTGAACTCTCAATGCAACCAATTCATGATTCAACATCACCATTGCATGGCGGAACTACTCGAAACTTATCGGAATTGTTATTAGTGTTAAAGTAGTGTTCTTCGGTTGTATTTATTTATTGAAAAATAAATTGTTTTTGCAGTATGGAGATTGCTTACGTTTTTGCAGTATGGAGATTGCTTACAATGTTGCGTGCAAGATACTCTATTATGTAAAATTGTATTAATTGATATAGAATTTCAAAAGTTCTAATATTTACGTTGAGTGTAGTTTTCAGAACTTCTTTCTGTGTACTCCAAAGTGCATACAGGTTCTTCTAGACAGAGCATCGATCAGGATCTCATGTCCATTTGGCACGGGGTGAACCTTTTGCAACCATAGCTTCCTTTGGAGCCCGTAGTACATACCTCCACTGATGAAGCGCCTTCGAATTTCACGACTCACATTATTGTCAGTAGGATACGAGGTAGACGAATTCCTTCACCCCATCACCGCATCGTATCGCACACATTTTTCCATCAGTTTATAAATATACAGCTTGCTTTCAGTATGAACCTTAAGTTTCCATACAAGAAATTCTTTGATGCAAAATTCAGTGAAATGTACATAATACCGTCTACCCCTGTTGGTTTGAACGACACCTCATGCAAACCAACCGGGTTCACTTTTTAATTTGAATTTCTAGTAACTTTCACTATGTTCCAAGGGTCTCTGAAGCATTTCAGAAGATCTCAAAAGCGTTTCAGGGGGTCTCATTTGGGGGCGTATGTGGCGTTTCAGAGGGTCCCAGGCAGTTCCAGAGGGGTCTCAGGGGCGCTTCAGAGGATCTCAAGGGATTTCAGGGGGGTTACCGGGATTTCTGAGGCACTATAGAGCGTCTTAGAAGCGTTCCAGGGGTCTCATGGACGTTATAGGGGGTCCCAAGCAGTTTTTAAGGGCATTTAGAAGCGTTCCATCGAGTCTCAGTGCGTTTCAGGGAGTCTCACGGGATTTCAAGGGATACCATGGGGTCCCGGACGCTTTCCCGTAACCCCTTTGAAATGCCCCTGAACGCCCTTAAATTACTGAGACCCCTTCAGAAAAACCTTTGAAATCCCTTCAAATGCCTTAGAAATGCCCCTGAAGCCTCCATAATCCACTGATTAAAAGGTTCCTGAAACCCCCCCGTAACGACCCAAACAGAATCTTAAGCAATTGAAGCACTCATGAAACACCTCGAAACCCAACTAACAATGATAGCTGAATAACAGCATCTTCAGCCAAAATTTTTAAAACAAAGCTTAAGAGCGGTTTATTCATCTGTTGTACAGCAACAATGTTAGTTGGAAATGGCACTGAAACCTCCTTAATCTTATTGAAACACCCTTGAAATTCCCGTAATCAATTTGATTTTTTTTTTGTCTTTATTCAAGAGATTTTCAGCCCTAGGCTGGTTCATCTCTCTTAATTTGAAATGTTCTTGAAATGCTATCAAACGCCCCTAAATCCTCTCGGAACGTCATTAAAATGCTCCTGAAACCCCGGAAACTCTCTGGAACGCCTTTGAAATTTCCTGGACACCCCCTTGGCCTCATCTTGAATGCCCAGGAGCAGGACCTATTCTCGCGAAACTAAGTTTCCTAATTTAAGAACTGAAATTTATGTACAAAATTCCCTCTTTTGAGCCATGGTATAAAAAGAGATGCCCGTGTATTGATAAAATTTTCATTTATAAAAATACGATCAGCTGATCCAAATTGGCTCGTAAACTGGAATATTTTTCAACCACGTTTCACTGCGTCATAAATATGATAGATTGTATATCAAGTGACAAATAACATCCCTTCAACTGGAACAATAATCTACTACACCTTGAGGAATTAACTACAATTTGTCGCTTGATACGTCTTTAATCGGCTCTCATTGTCAAAGAAGTATAAAAACATATACCGTAAAACGGGGTAACTTGGATAAAGTGGGTATCTTGAAGAGCTCGGGAACATTGTATACTTAATTTTCATATCTACAAACAGTTCATGGATTTGGAAGAGTTTAAGGGAAATTTTCAAAGCTGCTCACATAAATTATTATGAGTCAATAAAAAAATTATCCTTGCCCTAAGCTTTCGATTGCAATTGATAACTGAAATCCCACTAAATTTTTATGATATGATTTTTTTATAATGCATTGCCATGTTCAAAAGTATTATGAAAAAAAGTTGAATAAAAAGGTTATCAAAGTTACCTTATTTCACGGTATATAGACTCTTCAGAATCGTACCTGTCGTCGGTAGATACTCATAATTTAAAGCGTGAAAAATGTTGTAAAACAATTATCGCATGTGGATTGTCTGTCACTCAAGTACATTATCATTGCCCGGCATTGATAATAATATGACGAGTATGACGATCGCTAATCAATCAAATCATAAAAATTACTTATCTCTTGGAACTGGTACTTCAATGGCTACAGTCCCATACAGCATATTTACTACAGTCCATTCCGCTAAGTGGTCCATCGTTCCAAACTGACGTCTCGCTATCCCTATTCTGTTCTTTTCCAGAATGAAGGGTACCGTTGTGTACCTGCTGGCAGCCAGCGTATGTTGTGCCCTGGCAGGCCCTATAGATCTGCTGAAAACGTCGGACTCCGTCGAAGAAATTTCGCCCCGAGCCGAACTGGCCGAGTACCGTCTTAACGATGATGTGATGCCGTCCCACTATGACCTTACACTGACGCCTTACTTCGAAGATGAAGACACACACCAAGCATTCACCTTCGATGGGATTTCAGCGATGACGTTCCGCGTGACCAAACCCGGTGTAACCAGTATTGTGCTGCACATGTGGAAGATCAATATTACATCGTGGTTCTTGAAGCTATCTTCTGATAGCTCGGATGTGCCTCATGGAGTCGAGTCGTACGATGAGGAGACTCATAAACTCACCATTCCGGTTAATCAGGCTCTCGCAGAAAACACCGACTACCTGTTGATATTCAACTACGTGGGTCTTTTGGATGATGACATGCATGGCTTCTACCGAAGCTACTACAAAGTCGACGGAAAGAAGGTTTGGATGGCATCTACCCAGTTCCAGCAGACACATGCTCGCCGTGCTTTTCCGTGTTTCGATGAGCCACGTTTCCGATCAACGTTCCAAGTGCGAATCAACCGTCCATCCAACTACAAGACCTTTTCCAATACCCCCATTATTCGCCAGACTCCGTTGAGGTAAGTTAAGAATCTACTAGCGATATTTTAGGATATGACTCAATTGATTACTTCTTGACAGCACCGGACGGTACCAGGACGAGTTCGCCAAGACTCCTGCTATGGCTAGCTACTTGTTGGCGTTCATCGTTGCTGATTACGAAGTCAATGAAAAAGACGGTATGGGCATTTTGGCTCGCCGGGAAGCCATGAACCAAACGGACTACAGTCTCCAATCCGGAATCGATCTCCTAAAAGCGATTGAAACGTGGATCGATTATCCGTATTCTTCTGTCCCAGAAATGACCCGCATGTACATGTCGGCCGTCCCAGACTTTTCGGCCGGAGCCATGGAGAACTGGGGACTGTTGACCTACCGTGAGTCAAACATTCTGTACCATAGCAGTGACTCGACAAGTTTGCAACAACAGCGTATCGCTGCTGTTATTTCCCATGAAATTGCTCACCAGTGGTTTGGAGATTTAGTTACCTGCGAATGGTGGGACGTTACATGGCTGAATGAGGGATTTGCTCGTTACTTCCAGTTCTTTGGCACTGCTTTGGTAGAGACAAAATGGGATTTGGCTCTTCAGTTTGTCGTAGAACAACTGCAAGGAGTCATGCAAATGGACAGCTTGGAAAGCACTCACCCCATGACCCACAATGTGTACACGCCTGCACAAGTTAGTGGCATTTTCGACAGTATTTCTTACAATAAGGGTGCCGTAACCCTGCGAATGGTCGAACACCTAATCTCTACAGAAAAATTCAAAAACGCACTCCGCCAATACATCAAGGAGCGGGCATTCAAGTCAACTCGCCCGGAAAACCTATTCGAGGCACTCAACGAACACGGCGATCCTACCGTTAGAGATTTCATGGAGCCATGGACAGTTCAACCGGGTTACCCATTGGTAACCGTCATTGGAAGTGACGACGGCTACTCCATAACCCAGCAACGCTTCCTGGTCAACAATATGAACCACGATGACAAATCCACGTGGCCACTGCCGATCACCTACGCCACAAAGGAAGCCGACTTTGAAAACACCAAACCAACGATTGTCAATACCACAACCTACAAGATCACGGTTACCAAACCGGAGGAGCTGTCTTACTTCATTCTGAACAACCAACAAGTCGGTTACTACAGAGTCAATTACGATGCAGACAACTGGGCTAAAATCAGCAAGGCACTGCACTCGGAAAACTTCGGTGGAATCCATGTGTTGAACAGGGCTCAGATTGTCGACGACTTGTTCAACCTGGCCAGGGCGGACGTTGTCAAGTACGATACCGCTTTGGAGATTTTGGATTATTTGCAAGCCGAAACCGAATACCCACCGTGGTTGGCAGCAGTAAATGGTCTTACCACACTCTCCCGCAGGATCCACCACGAAGATGACGAGAAGTTTGCGGTAAGTTTGTACTAGACTTTACGTTCTTATTTTTTTTTTGTCTCATTTTTCACTGTTTGATGCCATTAATTCGTCTAAGAGTGCATTGAAACCATACTCTGAGAATTTCTCCAGAAAATCTTCCAAGGTTTGCTTCAATTTTTTTTTCTGTGCCCTTAACACCCATTCGATTTTTTTTACCAAAAAGGTTCGTTTAAATATTACGTAACGCAAAATTTGGCAATTTTAGCCCCTATCCGCTATCCCTCCTCCACGTAACTATTTTTCTAGGGGAAATTTAGAAATTTTGTATGAAGCGAAACACAGCGCTGGACCCTTCCCCCTCATTGGCGTAACGTAATATTTAAATGAACCCAAAGCAAACCCTCCACACCTATCTCCGTCTCTGACGTGCTCAGAACAGTTTTTCATGAATAAAAATGAGTTTAAAAAATGATACGATTTTGTCAGGTACCCGATTTTGTCAGCCCAAAATGCTACCCGGGGCTGACAAACTCGGGCCCTTACTGTAGTTGATTTAGTTGGCCAGCTATCTTCGTAGGCGTTAAGAATTTTGTTTTTAATGGATTTGGACGCATCTTCCAATTGTGTTATGTACAGGGGATAGACAAAATGATCGGGATAGGCAAAATTTCCACTTTAAAAAAAATGTCCAATTAGCTGTAACTTTTCGATAAGTGCATCAAATATTCTCAAATTTTCACTGTAAGTTAATCAATTAATTGTGTATTAGTGGACAAAATTTGGAAAAAATCGGGCTATTCTGCACGAAGTTATAAGCATTTTAGAAAAAGGTAGAATTATCCTATAGCCAACTTTGAGCTGTTATGTTATATCTCCGGAATCAATGAACCGAATGCAATGCAATTTTGTCCATTTATGACTCATATAATGAGCTCTGAAAAACGTTTGACACAACTTGAAGTTATTAGCGTGAGCAAAAGTTATAGCGATTTCATTAATTTTATGATTTTTTAGAAAATTGGTCTATTTTTAATATGCATCCCATTACTTTTTCAATGAATTGCAGCGTATGTTGTTACTTTCTTTCAAAACGTATCGGTATTCAAGAGAATCAGAGGGAATTTAAATAAACTATAATTAGCATCTTGAATTTTTAAACGATATTGAAATTTTTTGAAAATTTGGTGTCTTATTAGAAAAACAATCTAATCGTTATAATTTTCTTCCGTGTTAAGAATTTTTAGTTATGTCAAAAGTTTTTCGAAGCTCATTATATAAGTCATAAATGGTCAAAATTTCATTGCATTCGGTTCATTAAATCCGGAGATATAACAGCTCAAAGTTGGCTATCGGATAATTTTACCTTTTTTTTAGAATCTTTATAACTTTGTGCAGAATCGTTCGACCTTTTCCGAATATTGTTCACTAATACACAAATAGTTGATCAACTTACAGTGAAAATTTGAGAACATTTGATGCCCTTATCGAAAAGTTACAGCTGTTTGAAATTTTTTTGAGAAAGGAAAATTTTGCCTGTCCCGATCCTTTTTTCTATCCCCTGTACTTGTTGTAACTTTCTATGATGTACTTTTCGGATTGTTGGATAGCTGAGTAGGAGTCCCAATCAGTTTTCTTAGAACCTTTAAACGTTTTTTTTTTCTATCGTTAGACCCCCTTCCCATTCGAGGATGATGTGTTTATGATCTGACATTGATATTTCTTCAGAAACATACCAGTTATTTTATCAGAGATAGACCGACTACATAGACACAAGTCTAAAACTTCCTGACGAATGGAGTTTTTAAACGTGGGCTTGTCACCAACATTACAAATGTCAATGTCCTTGGAAGAGAGAAACTAGGTATATCAGGTACTCACCTCTGGTGTTTATATTGGTACTTCCCCATACGGTGTGATGTGCATTTGCGTCGCATCCTATGATGAAGGGGATGTTGTGTCGGTGGCCGTAGGCTACGAGCGCAGCTATTTCTGGAGGAGGGATTTTGTCCACGTCGATTGGGAAGTATGCTGAGACCACTAAGATCTCTCTACTCCCTCTAGCGGAAGCTACCTTCATCCTGACCGCTACGATGTCTCTTTTTGTGAATTCTGAAATTGGGAAGTATTTATAGTTATTATGTAATAAAATAGCCGCTCTAGGAGAAAGCTAGCTGTCATCATATACTAACTTACATGAGTGTTGTGGAATACCTTGTATTCTGGATTTATTGACTCTTCTTCTTCTTCTTCTTCTTTATGGCACGACGTCCCCACTGGGACTTAGCTTGCCTCGCTTCAACTTAGTGTTCTTAGAGCACTTCCACAGTTATTAGTTGAAGGGCTTTCTTTGCCTGCCATTGCATGAATTTGTATATTGTTAGGCAAGTACAATGATACACTATGCCCAGGGAGTCGAGAAAATTTTCCCGACCGGAACGGGAATCGAACCCGCCGTCTCCAGATTGGCGATCCATAGCCTTAACCACTAGGCTAACTGGAGACTCATGGCTCTTGAATAAGGGCCACGGTTAAATTCTCTTTGGTGAACCTCTGACAGAGCACACCCGTAGCGTTCTCAGCATGGTGGAGGTTCACTTGCAGAACTTTAGTCGCCATTTCCGGGGTTCCCACTTTTTTCCGGACGACGACTGTCCGGCTTGGGATGTTGCGGATCATCAGGATGTCGTTTAATGTTACAGTTTGGGTTGTTTCTCTTCCCTGTAGCGACCTGGCCCGCCAGTTTGGCCTCTGTGGTCAAGCTGTCGCTTTTTGCACCCCCTTTGCCCTGTTTAGATACCTTTGGTTTGGTACCACTAGAGTAAATCTCACCCCATAAAGGCTAGCCTGTCCGCCTCTAAAGGAAAAGCTCGAAGCTTTTCTTTTAGAGGCGGACAGGCTAGCCTTTATGGTGCTTTTGGGGTGAGATAGAAGGTCTAGCTTGGCTGTAGTGAGTTGGATGGTGGGAAAGTCTTTGGGTATTATCCCGACCTTCACGCTTCGCGCACTGTAGCAGATACCAGCTGTTTCCCTCATGGGTGGGTTTTGTTGTCCAGACACGTTTTTCTGAGGCGCGAGGTTTGAGAGATGTTGGGCGCGCTCTCTCGGGTCCAGTTGGTGCTTCACTCTTTTTTGTTTGGGGTCCTCTGTAGCGGATTTCTCTAGGTCGTTTCTCGATCGTTTTGAGGAAGTGGGCTCGCTCTCCTTATTCAGAATTATGGATAAGACCTCATTCAGGTATTTTCTCTTATCCCGGAGAGTTCTAAGCTGCTTCCTCTTTTTTTTCCTTCTAAACCATAGGGGGATAAATCTGCTCATCAGACACCATAACAGGAAGGTTAGGGTAGTGTGGGGTTAAGGCCGTCTTCTACAATGCCGGTAGAAGCCAGGACTACTCTCTCCTCGACCCACTAAAACACATTCCTATGGTCGCCAAACCCTACGTCTCTCCGGAACCACCAAGAAGGTATTGCTTCAGAGAGGGGCTAGTGCATATCGCACCCTCAAGGTTAGCTGCCGTAGCCTAGCAGCAACGAACATCGATGACTCGCTCTGGAGAGTCCATCACGGTAGCATGCTGGCGCTTAGCCAGTTTCCCGAGTGGTCCTCGCCACTCCCTTTGTCCTCGGAAGGCGGGCAGGGTCAACCCCGCCCGCGCCCTACTGCTGAGCGGACATCAAGAACTGATGCCCACATGCAACCCGATCTGACCTGCCCGCAAAGGAAGGGTATTACTACCCTTCAGGCCCTATCAGATGCATCCGTAGGTTGCAGACAGCAGGGTCTCACCTACCCCGACCCTTGCCGGGGACCCCTTTCCAACCGCGGGCTCAGATCCAACCCAGTAGACTGACGCCACGGCAGCATCGCTACCGGGACTTCCTCTCCGCGGCCACTTAATCGCTGTAAGGGTCGATCTCGACCGCAGGGCACCGGTATGACCTACGAAGCCGACTTCGAACCCCTGGACCACCTCTTGTACTGCATCTGGACTAGCCATTCTCCGAGTTCACGCGCCACCTCCTTTGTAGCTCCCAGACGATATGGGTGATAGCCGTTGAAACGGCATTCCAGCTAATCTCATCCCTACACATTCTCTGGACCAAGTTGTCCGGAGTTATGTCCTCCCCGCATGTGGCAAGCATACGGTCACACATTGTGCGAAAACGCGGGCACACGAACAAAACGTGTTCCGCCGTTTCCTCTAAACCATTGCACACTGGGCATTCGGGAGAATCCGCATGCCCGAAACGGTGTAGATACTGTCGGAAGCAACCATGACCTGTAAGGACCTGTGTCAGGTGGAATGAAACTTCCCCATTGCGCCTATTAATCCAACTATCTACCCTCGGTATCAGCCTATGGGTCCACCTTCCTGTCCTCACTGATAAGAATGCTGATAGGCACCATACCAGTAATGACACAGAGAGCGTCGTGTGACACGGTACGGTACGCGCTTGCAACCCTCAGACACATAAGCCTGTAAGTACTTTCCAGCTTCCGTCGGAAGCATTCAGTACTTAGCGCGGTACCCCACGCCGGGCCGCCATACCTAAGTATGGACGTAGCAACACTAGCCAGAAGCTTTCGCTTACTGGCGTACACCGCTGAGCTATTGGACATCATCCGGGACAGTGCCGCAATAGCTGTGGAGGCTCTTTTACAGGCATAATCGACGTGGCTACCGAAGGTAAGCTTGTCGTCGATCATCACGCCCAAGTGCTTGACAGAGCGCTTCGACAGGATAGTGCACTCTCCTACACTGATCTCCGTCTGCTGCGCCGACTGCATGTTGTTAACAACCGTCACCTCTGTCTTGTGGTGAGCCAGCTCCAGTTTTCTGGACCGCATCCACGCCTCCACAACCTTGATCGAGTGGTCGGTAGTCAACTTCACCTCCTCGATCGTTTCACCGTAGACTTCGAGCGTAATATCGTCGGCAAATCCAACAATCACCACTCCCACTGGGTACTCTAACCTCAACACCTCGTCGTACATGACATTCCATAACACCGGACCCAGGATGGAACCTTGCGGGACTCCTGAGGTTATGTGAAAGCACTTCCGACCCACCTCCGTGTCGTAAACTAGTACGCGATTCTGGAAGTAGCTTCCGAGAATCTTGTATAAGTACTCCGGTATCCCCAGACGCAGGAGCGCATCGGCAATAGCAGCCCAACTGGCGCTATTAAATGCATTCCTTACATCCAGAGTCACTACCCCGCAGAAGCGAATTCCCCTCCTCTTAGGCTCGAGTGCTTTCTCGGCGGTTTTTGTAACCGACAAGATAGCATCTATGGTGGACCTCCCCTTCCGGAAGCCATACTGGTTGCTCGAGAGACCATTTACGCCCTCAGTGAACTTCAACATTCTATTGAGGATGATCTTTTCGAGCACCTTCCCCGCCGTGTCAATCAAGCATATTGGTCTATATGCCGACGGGTCTCCGGGTGGTTTCCCCGCTTTTGGCAATAGTACCAGGCTCTGCCTCTTCCAAGCTTCTGGGAAAACTCCCTCGTCCAGGCATTTCTGCATAGCAGACCTGAACATCTCGGGAGCTTCTGCAATAGCTACTTTTAAGGCCAGGTTCGGAACTCCGTCCGGACCTGGGGCCTTACCTACGCTAAGGGACTTCGCTATCCCCGCAAGTTCCACATCGGTGACCCTCTCCTCATCGCCAGCCCCAGTCCCCGGCTGTCCTACGAAAGGAGGCCAAGGACTAGGATCATGACGCGGAAAAAGTCCTCCAATGATCCCCTCCAACATCTCTGGAGATTGCTCTGTATAGGAGCCATCACACCTCTCGTCTTGGCCATGACGATCCTGTAGGCATCACCCCACGGGTTCGTATTGGCACTCTGACAGAGACCCTCAAAGCAGGCCTTTTTGCTTGCTCTTATCTCGGTCTTGAGCGCGGCTTTTGCAGCGGCGAACACCACCCGCCGTTCGTTTCGCTCTTCCTCTGATCGTGCTAGCTGCATCCGCCGCCTAGCCCGTAGGCAGGCGCGGCGCAGGTCCGCAATCGCGTCGGTCCACCAGTAAGCCGGTGGCCTCCCATTTCTAGGGTGGACTCGCCTAGGCATGGTCGCATCACACGCACGTGGGAGCACCGCTACCAGCTCGTCACCGTCTAAACCGATTAAGTTTCGCTCACGGCGGAGCGCTTCCCTAAATACCTCTTCGTCGAAGTATGATGTCTTCCACCTACGAGGGCTTGGCCTTGGCCTAGTAGCCTCTTCTTCTATCCGCTGTCTGCTGCTGTTGTCGATACTGTAGCGAACCGCCAGGTGGTCGCTGTGAGTGTAGCCATCATCTACTCTCCAGTTCGGACTACTTGTTAGGCCAGGACTACAAAAGGTCACGTCAATAATTGACTCCGCTCCATTTCGACTATAGGTACTCTTGGTACCGACGTTAGCCAAATCGACATCTAAGATGGCCAGTGTTTCTAGCAGGATCTGACCCCGCTGGTTCGTGAAACGGCTTCCCCATTCCACAGCCCAGGCATTAAAGTCACCCGTTATTACCACCGGCCTTCGCCCTGTTAGCACGGTCGTTAAGCGGTCCAGCATTTGCGTGAACCGCTCGATCGGTCACCGCGGAGGCGCATAACAGCTACAGAAGAAGACCCCGTTTACTTTGGCGACCACGAAGCCCTCATAGGTAGTAGACACCAACTCCTGCACGGGGTATTTACCCGTCGTCCATATCGCCGCCATTTTCCTGGTCCCATCCGAGGCCCAGTTGCCGTTGCCGGCGGGTACTCGGTATGGGTCCGAAATGATGGCGATATCCGTCTCCCACTCAGAAACCGCCTGACAAAGCAGTTGCTGAGCCGCATCACAGTGGTTCAGGTTCAGCTGCGTTACCTGCACTGTGATTTGTTGTTCACTGCGGCTTTCTTAAAGGCCGGGCACCCTGGACCACCCATCGTATGTCTGTTTTTCGAGGTTTTCCCGGTACAGATCATGCAGATGGGCGGACTCGTGCAGCTTTGGGCCTTATGACCTTCAGCGCCGCATCGCCTACACAGTTTGCGCCTGTCGGGGCCTTTGCAGTCCCACGACTTGTGTCCTGGTTCCAGACACCTGAAGCAAACCTCTGGTGGCTCGTGGAATGTCAGGTGACATACACACCAGCCCACCTTTATACTTCCTACTTTAACGGACTTTTTAACATCCGCCACAGGTAAATGAACCAAGGCTATCTGTGTCCCTGCTGGCCCTCTCCGTAGCTTAACGGCTGCGGCGGCCACCTGCACATCGCACAGCTGCTTCCTCTGTGAGCGTGCGAGTGTGGGGGTTTTCTTGCTCGCAGCACCCTTGGCTTCCGTAGAACCCTTGTTATCTTCGGATCCTTTGCTAAATATTCTTGGGGGTTGATGACGATCCTTATACCATCATCTTCGTTATCTTCCATGTCCAGCAGGTTGGAATCGGTCGATGAGGGGTGTCGTAGATCTGGATCAGCTTTTTCAAAACATGTGCTGCTCCGGGAGATAGGCGTTGAGGGGTAGTATATTTCCATCTTCTCCTGTGAACTACTGAGTAGCTGGTCTTCGGTAAGGCCAAGCCGACTCAGAGTATTCTCCACTACGACTGAGAGAGGCAGTCATCACCTTGAAGGTTGTTTGTAGAATTTGTACTCATTTTTGGTCCCACGAGTAGCTAGGGAAATAAATGTCCGCTGCACCAGTGCCCCGCCGTAGTGCAGTAAGGGCTGCTTACTGGGGTATTTGCCCTGGTGCACCCCAGGCTCCGTTCGCGGTTGAGCATGTTTAGAACCCCCTCAACCATTCAGCCTTCGGCACGGGTCGCGTGACACCTTGCCATTGGGGTTTATCCATTTTAGCTTTATATGATGACCATTAATAACATCCATCGCAACCTTCCTCCTTTGCCAGGGCTTAGGACCTGTAGCTCAAGTTCTCAATAGTTTCACAATCTTTCGGACATGCAATTACGGAGAACCATCATTGCTAGCGAAGTTTCCCCTGGTCCTTTTATCACAGATATTCTTATGAGTTTCTTTTATTTTATTTCGGAATTGTTCTCCTTATAATGTCAGAATTTGTTTTTGGAATTTCTTCGTTTTTTTTATAAAAATTCCTTCAGAAATTTCTTTGTGAACTCTAGTTAATGATCTAGTAAGTGATTTCGAGTGAAATTGGTTGACATGATGGCCATTTTTATTTGTGAAAATAACGATTTAAACTTAAAACAATTTGAAAACAGTTAAAACAATTGAAAACAATTGTATGATGAGTTAACTTGTTTACACCCAATAGCGAATTAGTCACATATCCTACAGAGGCGAACCAGCCAAGGGCTGAAAGTCTCTTTTAAAGATGTTAATTAATAATTAGTCACATATTTCTGTATTGAATTCAATATTTTCCGAAGTTGCGTGTTAGGTGAACTTTGAAAACGCTATCAAATTTTTATTACCGCAGCTTTATCGCACATGTATATTCGAATTAATGTTTCTAGCTACCAATTATTCGCTACACCCGATTTCGTCATAAAAAGTTCTATAAATATTGAAATTCAAGCATAAAATTGTACTTTTCTAGAAGTAATCACATTTTTAGTATGGGTATTGCCAACCATCAGGTGTTTTCTTTGAATTTGATAAACTTTAAACTTAAATAAATAAAACATTAGAAAACTTTTTACGTAACTTTTCACATTTAGGTGGAAAACATATACATTTTAAGCATTTACATTTCCGGATCAATTTCACCTCAAAAGCAATATCTACTATTGTTTTTTATTTTTTTATTTTTAGGACAAACGCCTTGAAATCCCGCTTCAACATTGCATCGAAACTTCAGATGCACAAATCTCAAGAAGCAAGTTTCAAACAACCCAAGCATCACACATGTTATAATAGAGTTACGACAGCGCAAGTTTTGGTTGTATAGAAGTTTATTTTACGTAATTTTAACATTGTGTTGAAATAACATAAAATAAACTTCTATACAACCAAAACTTGCGCTGTCGTAACTTTTATATATCATGTGTGTTACTTGGGAACAATGCATTTCATTATTCTGTTCTTGCTCACTTGTAATTAGCTTAAAATTTAGAGCGCAGGTACACATGGTTTTGTTTACGAAGAGATTTGTGCCCTCGAAATCGTGAGTAGGTGCCAAAGTCGGCCATTGTGGCGGCCATTTTGGGATTCTGACATGTCTATCCTTAATGATAGGGTGACAAAGGGTATTATCGGCAGGTTTGTTCTCTTCGTCAAGGGGGGTTTCAGTGGGCCGAATTGCCTGAAATTTGGGCACATAACTCAGCTTGGTTGGGAAGGAATTGGGACCAACTTTGAGATCAACAGGTTTCAAAAAACCCCCCATGACGAAGAGAACAAAACTGCCGAAAATACGTTAGTTCCCCTATTTATTGCAATAAAATGATTTGCAGTAAAAGTTTCAACCTCGTTGACTAATGAAAACAGTGATCTTACTTGTTTTAAAGCATTGAGTTTGATCATATCGATATCTATTCAACAAAAATAGACGCCAAAAACTGTGAAAAGTCATCAATTTCACCCCAATCATAGTATCGCTCATTGAATTCCTCTATAATTTCCAGTGAAAAGCCTTTCTTTCGTCTCGATATTCCTCTATAAACATTTCCAGCGATTCTATTTCAAAGCAATGCCACATTGCATTAGAAATTTCTTATAGACAGTCTGGGACCATTTGGACAGGGGGCCTATTTTGGGCACATGCTGCTCGCCGTGTTCCAAAAATCAAGTCAATTAGTTCAAAATTGGCTGAGTTATAGCAGCAATTGCCCAAAATAGGTCCCCTTGCCCAAATAGTCCCAGACCCTGTTGGGCATATCTTTAACCCATTAACTCGCGTCTAATTCATGATGAACAAAAAGAACGTTCAATATATCGAAATTATAAAAAAAATATTACGATCATTAAAACGTAAAAGTACGGTGAAATTTTTGTTTAATTACACTGCGGGGTATATGCATGTAAAACATTGATTAAACTTTTAATTCATTTATGAATGAAGCTGCATATTTTACATGAGATATTTGAATCATCTGTAGATGAGTGATATGACAAAATGATAGTTGATATTGTTTTAAATGGGAAATTCACAGCGTAAATGTTATGTAATAGTATTGCATTACCATTGCGCAATTGCGCAGGTAAGGAATTTGGATTTACGAGGAGAGTTGCGTTTAGCTCTTCTGAGTATTTTTTAGAGACAAATATAGTCTTCTACACAGTTACTCCTAGTATTGCACATTTAGTTCCTTAGTTAGCTTTCACGAGTACGAAAACGTAAATACAAAGCGCGATTGCATCAAATCAACTCGATGTCTCCAGAGCACTTATTCATGAATTGTTTCTAGACCAAATTGCAGAATTTGAGGCCAACTCTGAGCTTAACAGGTCTAAAAAACCCCTTGTCGAGGACAACAAAACTGACGAAAATGTATAAAACTGACACAAATTTCGTTATTCTTTTTTCAAAGATATCTTAATTTTCAGCCGATTTTCAATCTTTTTTTTTATGAATCTCTTTCAGATTATGATAATGATTGTATTGCCCTTTTCCGGCTATACCAGAAATAGACGTAAAAACTTGAAGTATTTTTAGGCAAAGTACGTTTAATTGGCAAATTGAGAGATAAATTTGTGAAAAAACACCACTTGTTTTGGTGGGATTCGAACCCACGATTCCGTTATCGCTAGTCCGGCGCTTTAACCAACTAAGCTACAGAACAAGTTACAATTCTGCAGAATAGAAAGTCAAACTGGATTCGAAGCACCACCCTAACCTGGTCCGTCTTTTACAACTTTATCTCTCTTTCGGCTCTTAGATGCCAATCTCCCGCACTCTCGCGGCCTACCACAGTGTTCGAAATCGATGATTTTACGATCAAAATTAAATAACATTTTTTAGGTTAGTTCTAGAGGTTTGGCGTGTTCTACAAAGTTTTTCTGCATGTTAAAAGGCGTCTTTTGATAATATGTAATAAATGATTAATCCCCCTCGAAGTGAGATAAAAAAATTATTTTTTCGAAATATTATTTAGAGGTTTGACGTCTTCGGCAAAGTTGTAGCCCATAATAAGAGAACAAAAATCGCAGAATATGTTGAAACTCCACCTCTTACGGTTTTCGAGATATGGAGCGTTTTGTGCGAAGTACCCCTAAAACTAGTTTTTTCAGTGTAGCTTCAACAGATAAAATCCTACAGTTTTGTGACCTTCTACAAACTTATTCAGGACGTCAAAATACACATTTCTTCTGTAGATGTCAAGTCATTATATCTTAAAACAAAAAAGTTATAGGCAAATTTATCATATTTCAAGGTGTACTTTCACCTTAAGTAACTATTTCCAGCGAAAAATGGCGCAGATAGCGACTGAGCTAGTTGAAAGATTAGACTTTTTACTAGCACTTGGGGATGGAAACCCTCGTGGGCAATACTGGGAGTAAAAATTACTGTGGGATTCTTAATTATTTTTTCTTTAAATTTTTTTTCTTGTATGTATTACAGGCAAAATAATTAGTTTTTGTCATGTATTTGAACCACCTTTCCCACTATTGCCCACGAGGGTTTCCACCCCCAAATTATAACAAAAAGTCTAATCTTTCACCTACCGACTGAGCCACCTGCGCCATTTTGCGCCGGAAATAGTTACTTAAGGTGAAAGTACACCTTAAAATATGATAAGTTTGCCTATAACTTTTTTGTTTTAAGATAAAATGACTTAACATCTTCGGAAGAAATGTGAATTTTGACGTCCTGAACAAGTTTGTAGAAGGTCACAAAACTGTAGGATTTTATCTGTTAAAGCTACACTGAAAAAACTAGTTTTAGGGGTACTTCGCACAAAATGCTCCATATCTCGAAAATCATAAGAGGTAGAGCTTTGACATGTTCTACGAAGTTTTTTCTCTTATTATGAGCTACAACTTTGCCGAAAACGCCGAACCTCTAAATTTTTTTTTGGAAAAAATAAAAATTTTATCTCACTTCTAGGGGGATTAATCATTAATTACATTTTATCAGAAAACGCCTTTTAACATGCAGAAAAACTTTGTAGTACACGCCAAACCTCTAGAACCAACCTAAAAAAGTTATTTAATTTTGATCGCAAAATCATCGATTCCGAACACTGTGCGCTCCCATGTTCATCCTATTCGAAAACAAGCGATTACGGCATCGGCTGATTCCGTTCTTTTTGTTTTCAAGGGTGCTCACTTCTAACAAAAAATACAAAAATAAGAAACAAAACAAACAGCGATTCAATCCATTGTTTTTCGTAGGATGAAAATATGAGCCACATGCTTAATAAGGGAACCAATACCCTATGTACTAAATTTCGTACTATTGAAGAGTCTCTGACCTCTTTAACGACATTGCTGTAGACTTACTGCGCTGCCATAGTACCGCATCAAAGTGAGAGTGGGAGTGTGCGTTCAACGGATTTACGAGGATGTGCTGTTGTTGATATTCTTATTTGCGACTCCCACTCTCACGCGTAACTATTACAGCGCCCTTAGTCTTCAAACTTCTCCACAGTAATCGCAAAAGTTACTGATTTTAATCAAGATCACTAGGCGTTCAAGGCAACTGATCTCTGGGCGTGAATGATTCAACCTAAAGTCCGGACTAGACAATTAAGTGCCATAATGAGATAAAATCGTAAGGCTTACATTCATCTCTAATTTCTCTCCACAGAAATACATTGTCCAGCTGTTCAGCAAAGCATACGCACTAGTCAAGTTCAACGCACCAACCGCTGAGGAAAGCAGACTATTTACCTACCTCCGCATCAACGTTCTCCAGTGGTCTTGCAACTACGGAAACGCTGAATGCAAGAAGGCTGCTCTCGAAGAATTCGTTCGTTTTTACGAAAAACCGACTGAAAAGTATGTATGGACGGTCACTACTGGTTTGATTTGAATAGACTTTAATAATATAACAAATCTGCTTATAGGGTCCACCCGGATCTTCGTCAAGTGGTGTACTGCGAAGGAATCCGTCAGGGTACAGATGAACACTTTGACTTCTTGTGGGATCAGTATTTGAGCGCCAATATGGCTACCGAGCAAATTCTCATTCTACAAGGTCTTGGATGTGCCCAGGACAGGGAACAGATTTTCGTGAGTATAATTTGACTTACCGTTAGCAGATGATTTTACTTATGTTCTGATTTATGGACTTGCAGAAAGTAATGGACGCTATAACTTCGGACGACATCCGGCCACAGGATAAGAGCACTGCCTTCTCGTATCTTCTCTTGAACCCCTACACCTTGGACTATCTGTCCGAGTACTTGCGTACTTACTACGTTCGATGGGCCAACGCGTAAGTATCGTCCACCACAACTTTCCATAACTTTTCTCGTACTCAATAACACATGCATCATCCTCCACCAAACAGTCATGGATCCTACTCGAACGTGGCTTCCGCCTTCAATAATCTCCTGGCTCGCATGAAAACCGACGAGCAGATGTGGAGGATACGATCGTTTGCTGCCCGTAACGAGCAAGTTTTCGGCGAAACCGCCTACAAGTCCATCGAGTCCGGCGTGGAGGACTACTTCGTCAACAAGAACTTCACCGAAAAGCATCGGGCCGTGATTGGTGAATTCCTGGATAAGGCTCTTTCGAAGAGCGGTGCCGAAAAGGTTACCGTTGGAATTCTCACGCTGGTTGCCGTTGTGGTTGCCCTGCTGCGGTAGAAACTGCAGCAAGGGCGAAATTCTTTACATTCGTGTATGGAGGGGTTAAAGAAAGTGTCATATGTATAGTTGTAAATATACAATTTAAGATAAAGAATGACAGGAATGAGAACAGTGATATTGAAAAAAAGTTAATAAAAAGTATTTACTTCTTTCAATTAAGTCTAAATGAGTGTTTTAAACTAATATTTGATTTGGAACCTCTTTTTAAGCCATGGACTGGAATGCATTAATTTAAAATGGGCATACAAGAAGGAGTTTTGTGCATGTATTAAGTCAGAATTTAAAATGAGGGAAGTTAATTCTAGAGACAACATGTGGCTCCTAGTGGGTTGAGATTAGGCCAAGGATTTTTCTGGGGATTCGGGGAACCAAAAAAGAGAAGATTCCAATCGTGAAAAACTCATGAAAGACCCCTGAAACCTTACTGAAGCGCTCCTCAAACCTTCTTAAACACCCCTGAAACGCCCTATTTCATCAACTGAGACCACCAGAAACGCCCCTGAAAAAACCCCTGGAGCCCTCTAAGACCCCCTGAAACGCCCCTGAAAGCATCTGAAACCCCTCTGATCCCATAGTGCACTTCATGAAATCCCCATGAGACCTCTGGGATCTCCCTGATACCTCTGAGATCCCTTGAAAGTCCTCTGATACCCCCTGAAACTCCGTAGGATCCCTCTGTGATTCCTAAAACGCCCCTGAAACGCCCCTGACACCACCTGAAATGCTCCTGAGATTACCTTAACGCCCTCTGAGGCCCCTTGAAATGCCTTTGAGAGCACCTGAAACGCCCCTGAGACCTCTTGGTACCCCCTGGAACGTCTGTGATACTCATTCATAGGTCTTTCGGCAGAAGTATGAACCTGGTGCCGTGACCAGGACGGCACTTGGAGTGAACCTTCGGACATCGAAAAGAAGCAACCGCTCGCCGTCGGATTGTTCGATCGAATCGAGTCATCAAGCAAGAAAACTCAATCAAAACGTGGGGCAAGATATCCTGGTCGACACAGCATTTTTCGCAATAGTAAAAATATTTGTATGCAATTCGTTGCATAACTCGCAGCAACTGACTCCATCATTGAATTTGCGTCCTCAAGGTTCAACATCACCAAAGACCTCAAACAGACCCTACGGAGACTTCGAAACTCAATGACGGCTGTCAAGCAAGATCAGGATAAACCTATGGAAACTGGCTACGACAGAACCCGCGAAGACATTGCTTACGAAGTCTACACAGACGAAAACCTTCGCTTTCGCGGGTGTGGCCCAAAGTGTTCGGCGGATGCGACTGCTTTCGACAAGTATTTGCAAAAGCGTATGAGACAGCCGTCAGGTAAGGAACTACCAGGCGGCGCCCGCAAGACTAGGCGGTTTTTAACCCCGAAAGCCGGTAGTAATGCTGGTAAGTCGGTTCTCTGCCAATCGACCAGGAAAGCTGGGAAGGGTAGGCCTGAAAAGGCTGCCCCGTCCCGGATTGAAGGGACAAGGGAGTCGCGACCATTGTTAGGTCTTCAGCAACCACAAGTTAGGGTGGATCAGGAGGAGAAACACCCCCCCCCCCCCCCCTCTGGACTATTGTAGAGAGGAAAAAAGGAAGAAGAATCCGCTGGAAGTGCTAGAACGTAGGGACACAAAATCTAGCAGACGGAAGGACAGGTTCAAAGCGCGAGGTGGGCGACGCGCTCGTCATCAAGACCGAACAGTCCAAGAACTTGGAGGTCTTGAAGGCGATGTGGAGCGACGCCAAGCTCGCAATATCATGCAATACCTATCACGTCGAAGTGCTCCGTCAAACACTTGGGCGTGAAGATCGACGATAAGCTCACCTTCGGCAGGCACGTTGATTACGCCTGTAAAAGAGTCTCCACAGCTATTGCGGCGCTGTGTCGGATGATGTCTAATAGCTCTGCGGTGTACGCCAGTAAGCGCAAGCCTCTGGCTAGTGTCGCTTCGTCCATACTAAGATATGGGGGCTCGGCGAGGGGCACTGCGCTAAGTACCGAAAACTACCTTGGTAAGCTGGACAGTACTTACAGGCTGATGTACCTGAGGGTTGCGAGCGCGTACCGTACCGTATCACACCACGCGCTCTGCGTCCTCACTGGTAATGGTGCCTATCGGCATCCTTAAGTACTAGGGAGGTCATAGAATGCTTCGAAATGTGCGGCACAAGAGGTACGCAGAGTGGCCAGAATGGCCTACATGGTCAAATGGCAGCGCGTGGGACAGTTCCACAAAAGGAAAGTGGACCCATAGGTTGATTCCGAGGGTAGAAAGTTGGATTTATAGGCGCCATGGGGAAGTTACATTCCACCTGACACAGGTCATCTCAGGCTATGGTTGCTTCCGATAGTATCTGCGCCGTTTTGGTCATGCGGGTTCTTCCGAATGCCCTGTTTGTGCTGGTTTAGAGGAAACGACGGAACACGTTTTGTTGCGGGGCTAAATGCTGGCCACATGCACCCACACCGTCAGGGAGCTACGAAGGAGGTGGCGCGTGAACTAGACTTACCTTACCAATCAGGCTAAGGCCGGGGTGGCCTCTGCTGTACATAGTAGCCGTCTCCATTCCACTCGGTCCATGGCAGTTTGTCTCCAGTTCCGCACTCTGCGTAGGGTCCGCAGATCGTCCTCCACTTGGTCGACCCACCTAGCTCGCTGCGCTCCACGTCTTCTTGTACCGGTCGGATGACTCTCGAGAACCATTTTAGTCGGGTTGCTATCCGACATCCTGATGACGTGACCCGCCCACCGTAGCCTCCCGATTTTCGCAGTATGGGCGAAGGTTGGTTCTCTCAGCAGCTGATGCAGCTCGTGGTTTATTCGCCTTCTCCAAGTCCCGACTTCCATCTGCACTCCGCCGTAGATGGTACGCAACACCTTCCGTTCGAAAACTCCAAGGGTGCGTTGGTCCTCTGCACGTAGGGTCCATGTTTCGTGCCCATAGAGGACGACCGGTTTAATCAGCGTTTTGTAGATAGTTAACTTCGTGTTACGGCGAACTTTATTCGATCGTAAAGTTTTGCGGAGTCCAAAGTAAGCACGATTTCCTGCCACAATGCGCCTCTGAATTTCTCTGCTGGTGTCGTTGTCGGCGGTCACCAGTGAGCCCAAGTACACGAATTCTTCAACCGCCTCGATTTCATCACCGTCGATATAAAATCGGGGTGGCGGGCGCGCTGATTCCTCCCTGGAGCCCTTTGCCATCACGTACTTTGTCTTCGACACATTAATAACTAATCCGATTCGCCTGGCTTCACTCTTTAGTCGGATGTACGTTTCCGCCATCGTCTTAAATTTACGAGCAATAACATCAATATCATCAGCGAAACCAAGCAGCTGAACGGACTTCGTGAAAATCGTACCACTCGTGTTAATCCCCGCTCTCCTTATTACACCCTCTAACGCAATGTTGAACAGCAAGCACAAAAGACCATCACCTTGCCGTAACCCTCTGCGAGATTCGAAGGGGCTCGAGAGTGTCCCTGATACTCGAACTATGCACATCACTCGATCCATCGTCGCCTTGATCAATCGTATCAGTTTATCCGGGAATCCGTATTCGTGCATAATCTGCCATAGCTGTTCTCGATCGATTGTGTCATACGCCGATTTGAAATCGATGAACAAGTGATGTGTGTGCACGTTGTATTCGCGGCACTTCTGCAACACCTGGCGGATGGCGAACATCTGATCCGTTGTAGCGCGTTCACCCATGAATCCAGCCTGATATTGCCCCACGAACTCTCTTGCAATCGGTGATAGACATACTGGAAAAACTTGTAATTAGAAAAACTTGTAATTAGAAGGCACGAAATGTTGCTAATTGACAAATTGAGAGATGAAATTTATGAAAAAAATCGCGTTCTGGTGGGATTCGAACCCACGACTCCGTATTCGCTAGACCCAGTGGCGTAGCAAGGGGGGGGCGGAGGGTGCGGTCCGCACCGGGCCCCCGAATCTAGGGGGCCTCCAAATCAGGGCAGGTCTAGTGTTATAAACTTTCCCTGATTTGGAGGCCCCCTGAATTCGGGGGCCCAGTTTGAATAAAGTTCTGTGATTAGCGAAAGATTCCTACATATAAGTATAAGTTAAATACTTACCGATCTGCTGGTAGGTATGTAGGGGCCTCTTCGTGATTATCAAGAGATTTTGGAATGGGGAACACAGATGGCTATTTTGATGTTCTATTATTGACAATTATAAATGTACACACTTTATTCATGTAGTTTCGTTAGTTTTGTTTATATTAATTTGATGATTACTCTTTGGACCTGCAGGAGTCCCAAAATACAATAAAAAATGTGTTAATTCATTAAGTTAAGTATAATTCATGAGCATTATGAAAATGTCCCTGATATCCTATCCACAGAACCAAACATAGGTGTTGATTTAGCATAAGATAGCAGCTAAAATTCAGGGGCCCCATTTATCAAAATTAAGAACTGAACGCATGTTACGTTCTTGAAAGGTTTCTGCGGGAATTCCTTCGGGCAAGAATATATTTTTCGATTTATCAGGCAGTTACCTCAAAGACTTCTACAAAAATTCCTCTATGATTTACTTCAGAACTTTTTTCAGGGATTGCTTGAGAAAACTTTCTAAGCATTGGTTTACGAATACTTACAATGATTGCTTCAGGAACTCCTCCTGATATTTCTTCAAGAATTTCTTCAAACAATTATCAAGAAATCCTTCAGGAATTCCTTTGAGATTTTTTTGTAAGAATTTCTTCAAGCAGTCGTTCAGAAATACCATTTCGGAACCGTTCATAAAGCCATTCAAGGATTATATCATGAAACTCTTCAAGAAATCCTTCAGATGGACCTCAAGGAAATTCTCCAAGAATGATTTTAGAGATTTCTTCAAGAAGGAATCTTGCAGTAGTTCCTCATGGAAAATATATTTGAAGATTTTTTGAGATTTTTGAAGCCATACCCGAATGGATCCTTGGGAGATTTTCCAAAGAAATTTGAATGTATTCCCGAAGGAACTCTTGTAGAAATGTCTGTAGGATTTTTTGTAGAAATTTCTAAAAAAATCTATAAGAATCGCCTAGATGAATTCTAAGATGTATTAGGAAAGAATCATTGGGTTGATTTTGGAGGTATATTTGATGATGTTCTGGAAGGATTACTACAGTACTATGAAGTAGTACTACAAGTACTAGGAATACTATGAGTAATTACTTAAAGGATTCCTGAAAAAAATCTGTAAGCACAGGGATTTTTGGAAGAACTAATTATGAAATGCCTAGATAATTACCGTAATCCGGGATAACATTGATCAGAATTTTCGATCTTTCTTGAATAATTCTCTTGTTAAAGCAAATGTTACATGTTTTATATTTTTAAAACAAGTACTGACTCTCTGATTATGTGATAAGCTACTCGAAAAAGTTTTGTAAAACTTTTAAACATGTTTAAATAGGCTTTTTAATCTTATTTTTGATTTTGTTGATTTGGGGTAACATTGATCATGTCAGTGATCAATGTTCATTTGTGTTGAAGATATCCTTACTTACTAAATTCGTGGTCGCTGATTACGAATATGTTGTCCAAATTCTTACAAGTTATGTAATTTTTGAGTTATTTTAAGATTAAAATCCTCTAAACTGCGTATAACGCCGAAAGGCAAGCAATAGTTTAAGGAATTGATAGCTTACTTTTAATAAATCATATATTTTATTGCAAAAGAGCATTTTTATAAAAGTTTCGTTGATTAAATCGAACTCTAGGATACCATATTGAAGTAATAGAGTGATTTCGAACCTCGTATTGCATCTAGTATTCATGCCAAGCATGAATGTTTGACAATGTATCTCATTGCGCTACAAAACACAGTTATGGAAAATCGATTTATTTCAATGTTTATGAGATTCAATTTTCAAGAATTACATGTCATTAAATAGCATAATAACAGCAGATTACGATATACTATTCGATAGCAGTAACTGATTCAATGTAAAATGCTTGTTTGAACATTTCATGAGGTCGGTCAAGCCGATCAATGTTACCCCGCTGATCAATGATACCCCGTTTTACGGTACTCAAGAAATCAATGACGGAAACCCCAAAGAATTCCAAATTCTTTGGTGCAAATTAAAAAAAAACAATCTTCAAAAGAATTTACGCAGGAGGCCTTCGGTGAATTTCTGTAAGACCCCCTGAGGAAATTTGTGCAGGAATTCTTTAGGGATGAATGTGTCCATCCTTGTAGGGTTATCTGAAGAAAAACTTCGAGAAATCCATGAACGAATCTTTATACGTAACTTGAAAAACAAAATCCTTGTTAAAAAGATTAAATTTTTACTGGAATTTTTTAAAAGATTCTTGAACGAATTGTGAAAAAAGACTTAAAAACATTTCCTAAGGAATCTTTGAATGATTTTCTACAGAAATTATTAGAGGAATTTATGAGGAAATCCCTGCAGGAATGATTACTAAAGAAATGCTTGAACAAATTCTTAAGAAATCCTTGAAAGGACCTCCAAGAAAAATCGTATGAGGCAGTGCAAAAAGAACCCTTGAAGAAGTTTCTAAAAAAATCTTGAAGGAACTCCAAAGTATTCCTCTGAAAAAAATGCTGAAGAGAACATGTTGGAATCTTTAAAAAACTCTTTATAGAGTTCTTGGGATTACATAATACTGAAGAAAGTCCTTCAAGGAATTGAAGAAGAAGTTTATAACGAATAGTACATTGGAATCTTACAAATGCACATTTTATTTTCCGTATCAGGCCCCACGTCTGGGAACTTAGATACGCAAAATAAAATGGAACATTACAAATGCACAAAACACAAACATGCAACACATAACATAAATTGTGCCCAATTATCCAAATAGATAACTTAGTCCAATCCCAGGATGACGAGGTTTCATATTTGTTCTTCGTCCATCAGTCATCCTAGAATTGTATTTTGTTTGGCAGTTCGCCTTTAGTTCGCAGCATCTGTTGCGGCATTCATAGCTTGTTTTGGTCTAGGAATTTCTAATCCTAAGGGGGCATCCTGATTTGGGCCACAACACAAGACCGTCTACAATTTGATGTCCGTGTTAGGGGACGGCTTGCGTGTTTTGTGCTGGTTCGCTCCTGAAATGTTTGGAGCGCTACAAATGCACATTAAAATTTAGGGGCAAATGAACAAATCACAGTACAAAACAGAAAATTAACTGACAAAATGTTCACAACTATTTACAAACGTAACACACTCCATGCAACAATCGAAGAATTTTCTATGAATTGCATTCTCCAATTCATGGAAAATTCTTAAAACTACTTTACATACGTCACAACTAATTTACAAACGTAACACAACACCAGCAACAGCGGAAGAATTTTTCAAGAATCGAAATCGCGATTCTTGAAAAATTCTTAAACAGTCATATTTACTCTCCTTTCAAGTGGTCGGTTGATGGCAGCGATGATCATTTTTTTTTTTGGTGCTGAGCAGACCTCAGCGTGAAATTGTCACCAGACTAACCATATTACGTAAGCCAAACGCTTACCAGATAACTCCGCAAATAAAATTGCCACCAGGCTAACTTAAAGCTTATTGCCACCAGGCTAACTTAAAACCAATTGCCACCAGGCTAACCTTAAACTAATTGCCACCAGGCTAACTTAAAACTAATAACGCCAGCGAATCCTGGCAAAGGGTATGATCTAACGCCATTAACCAACGGCCAAAGAACTTCCATCAACCAAGCACTTAGCCTTTATCTATCTTTACTGTTGCGGACAGTCATATCTGATCTACTCTAAGTTTACCTAACCTAAACCAGATGGATCAACAAAGAAACAATAAACTATAACATGAACGTGGGTTTTTAGTTGGGCGCCAATGTAACGAATAGTACATTGGAACCTCATAAATGCACATTTTATTTTCCGTATCGGGCCCCACGTCTGGGAACTTAGATACGCAAAATAAAATGGAACATTACAAATGCACAAAACACAAACATGCAACACATAACATAAATTGTGCCCAGTTATCCGAATAGATAACTAAGTCCGAACCCAGGATGACGAGGTTTCATTTTTGTTCTTGGTCCATCAGTCAATCCTGTAATCGTATTTTTTCTGGCAGTTCGCCTTTTAGTTCGCAGCATTACTTGCTTACATAGCTTGTTTTCGTCTAGGAATTTCTAATCCTAAGGGCATCCTGATTTGGGCCACAACACAAGACCGTCTACAATTTGATGTCCGTGTTAGGGGACGGCTTGCGTGTTTTGTGCTGGTTCGCTCCTGAAATGTTTGGAGCGCTACAAATGCACATTAAAATTTAGGGGCAAATGAACAAATCACAGTACAAAACAGAAAATTAACTGACAAAATGTTCACAACTATTTACAAACGTAACACACTCCATGCAACAATCGAAGAATTTTCTATGAATTGCATTCTCCAATTCATGGAAAATTCTTAAAACTACTTTACATACGTCACAACTAATTTACAAACGTAACAAGTTTCCTAAGGAATCGCTGTTGCAACTTTCACAGAAAATCTTCGAGGAATATGTAAAGAAGTCCTTGAAGTATTTCCCAGATGAATTGTAAAAGATATCCAAGAAAGAATTCTTGGAGCTCCGCACTTGAGAAAAAAATATTGATGAAATCGTTAGAAACATTTCGTTACAAGTTTCGTGAAAGAAATCCGGACGAAACTGGTGTAATCGCTAAAGAAACCGTTAAAGGTATCAATAGAAAAAAAGCTGATAAAGACCTTGGAAGAATTCCTAAAGGATTCATTGAGGAATTCCAGTAGAATCTCTTGGAGCAATTCCTGTGAGAATTTTTACATCATTTATTACAATTTTTGAAGTATTTCTTCGGATTTTTTTTTTATCTTTTTCAGTAAGTGACGATATATTTGATTAATTGTTAGGCATTTCCTTTGGAAACTTCTTCAACTAATTCTCAGAAATGCTACAAAAATGGCTTCTGATTTTTATTTCTACGAACTTCTTTTGATTTCTTTTTCTACGAAAATTTTGTTGGGAATTCCGTCTGCAACTTTTCACTGACTTTTTTTTGACAATTCGTTTGAGAAAATCTCTGGTAATAACTTTCGGAATAACTTTAACACTTTTCTGGAAACTTCTATGCCAATCCCTACGGGAATTGATTGGGTAATTCATTTGGCATTTTTTTTTTTTGGTTTTTTATTCGGCGAGTTTACTGTGAGTTACCTGAAAAAAACTTTCAAATATATTTTGGCGATTTTTTTTTGACAAATTCTTGGGAAATGCTTTGATTGGATTTGATCCGAAAGTTCCTATAAGAGTATTCTTGGAATTTTCTCTGCAAATGTTTTTGAAAACTATTTCGGCATAACTCTTTTGGAATTTCTCGGCAATAATATTCAAAGTTGAATTAGGTTATTATTTTTGAAAATATCTTTGACAGAACTTTTTGAAATTCTTTGGGTTTGGAAATTTATTACGGGATTCAGCAATTTCTCTAAAAGTTCTACCAGCAGTCCCTTTGCTCATATACCTGACAATTACTATTGTAATTCTTTCAATAGCACAGCGTAACAAAAATTAACTTTTGGTCTGTCTCAAGAGCAAACTAATGTGTCTCTGACAGATTTTGGGCCGCGGTTATGTTAGGTACGATACAAACCACCCTCCAAAAATTGCATGCAATTTTACATATTAACATAAAATGCTTAAATCTTTCAAATTTGATTTGATAAAACGAAATATTTTGCGTGAGTCATAAATTTAGATGTCAATTGACCATTTTACCTTTTAATTGCTTAAAAAAAATATTTCCATGTTTAACGGCTTGCAGTCAAAAAATCCCAAAATCGCATATTTTGCCCTATAAATTGAGGTATAGCTCAAACTTGTGACGTCCTGAAACAAATCTGAGCCCGGATTCGGATTCAGCGGCCCAAAACCTGTCAGAGACACATACAGGTACTTTGAAAATTAATTAGTCGATTCGTTTGTAAATTTAAGTTGGCAACTTTTAAAAGCTTCTTTGGTAATTCCTCTGTAAATTTCTTCTGATAATTCTTTATTAAATTTCGTCTGTTATTACTTTTCATGTTCTATGAGATACATCTTTGCAAATTAAAAATAAATCCACGAATTTGCAACGGAACGACCGAGAAAAATCTCAAGAGAATTACCAAAAAATTAAGATGATTACCAGAAGAGATCACAAACAATTTCCTAAAAATGTATGAAGAAATTTCTATAGAATTTCTAGGAGGAATTTCTGTGAGCATTGAAAGAATTCTTTTGTTATTTGAGTTTCTGAAGTATTCATTGGAGGAATTTATGAATCCTTGAATAGGCTTATTAGAGGAATTTCTAAAAAAAATCTAGCAAAAACACTCAATGCATCCCCTGGAGGAATTCCTATGGAATTTCTTGGTGGAATTTGTGTAAGAATCTCCGGAGAACCCTTGCAGTAGTAATTGAATAAATACATGAAGAAATCCTTGCATAAAAAGACCCCAAAAGATTTCTTGTACAAAATTATTTGTGAAATACCTGGAAAAATCAGTTTAGGAATGAATGAATGAAATCAATTGAAAAAACTCTAAGAGAAAACTTGAATACAATCTGAACGAATCTTCGGGCAAATCGCAAGAGAATTACTAAAGAAATCTCCTCTGGAAAAAATCCTGAAGGAATTTTGGGAGCAATTTCTAAAGGCTGCCTTAAAGGGGAAGCTTCATGGAAAACCTGGTAGAACCCGACTTTGGCGCACGTTTCGATTTTTTAAAAATTAATGGAAAGTGATATAAAAAATCTAAAAAAATCAGTTTTTAGCTAAGATCCTAAGGATTATGTTCGTAAAAAAATATTTGATTTTACTCAAAATTTGAAAAAGTTGGACTCTCGAGAACACCAAAATTTTTGGTAGGAAAACCGCTCCCATGCCGCAAATTTTTGTGTTTGCACAACGATTTGTCCCGTAAAAATATGTTTTATCGTATAACTATGTACGGTCATTTTGCTCAGAAACTAATAACGAGTCGAATGGTATATAAATATCAGGGGGTTTCATACAAAAATCTACATTGAGAGGCATTTGTATGAAAACATTTCCAAAATTATTGCGCGCCACCGCGATCGAACAGCAGCTAACGGTTTCTTGGCTGGCCTGCGGTGGGCACCCGTGCGGATGATGGGAAAGAACATGAAACGGTAAAATAATATAAAAGATTTGTCGCTATGCTCACATGGAACAAATGCATAGTTCGCGAATGTAATAAAGGTGCTAGAACTAGGGGATCATTTGTATTGATCAATATAGCATTTTTAAACGTTTTTTCCGTTGTGTTACATTTTCTACACATAATGTTTAAGAAATAGCGAAGTAAGTTTTCAAACCGGAACATGTGATGGTGATGTGATATAAAGGTATATTGTAAGTTTTGCTGATTTGTTAGACCATAATCGTCGCGACCAGCCGTCGTGTGGCATAATTGGGGAAGGATAAATTAAAATACTCCTCATACGTTACTCCCAAATGATTTTTTTTATACAACACTAAGAGCAGAGTTGTTGACATGTGAGAATTACTGACTTAATATTTTGAGAAATTCAAGAGGAGCCTGAATTACTTACTCTAGCAGGAAAATTTGAAAGAATCTTAATAATGTTCATTGAACAATTTTGGTGGCTTTTATGATAAGAGATTTTTTTAAATGTTTATACAGAATAAATACCGAGGAAGATTATTTGTCGAATATATTCTGTCCGATTTAACTTTCAGTATTATATAGAAATAAAAAGAATGTGAAACATCTGTCGGGATTGTCAACATATAGGGTATCATGCCATTTTGTCATATGGCTCCTATTTCCGCCGTACATATCCAAAACCGACAAAACCGACGCGATGTACCTTCTGCTCAAATACGAACGAGACTTTATGACTTACATGGTCCGCGGATGACACACCGTCAACATTTCTTTTTCTTAGATTTATAGGACTGTTATACGTTTACATGTCAAATTAGAGCACGATTTGTCGTGAAGTTTTTTTTTAACGCCACTTTAAACAAGTTAACCTTCAGTGTGTTTTTCGAATTTTTCTATGGAATCAAAGTTCAGCAAAGGATTTGTTTGTTATTTCAACAGTATTAGTGTTTCGGGTTAATTTAAAATGTGGTAGAAAGCATATTGGGAATCTGCTCTATCCCGAGCACGTGTGTTTGGTTGGAGAAAGTGGCCCCCCCTGACCGAGCAACTATATTCTAACTTAACCGAAAAACTTAGATGATCAGAGCTGTTTTTGACTAGTAAAAATAAAATTCTCCTGCATCCTCGTATTTTTTTAATGTATGCAGGAATTCCTTCGGAAATTCTTTGAGGAATATCTTCGGAAATTCCTGAAGGTATTGCTTCGGAAATACCTGGAGGAATTCCTTTGGAAATTCCTGACGGAATTCCATCCAAAATTCCTGGAGGAATCCCTTCGCAAATTCCTGGAAGAATTCCATCGGAAATTCCTTAAGGAATTCCTTCGAAAATTCCTGGAGCAATTCCTTCGTAAATTCCTGGAGGAATTCCTTCGGAAATTCCTTGGGCAGTTCCTTGGGAAAATCTTGGATGAATACCTTCGGTGGTTCCTGGAGGAATTCTTTCAGAAATCCATAGAGAAATTCGTGAGGAAATCCTTAGGTGAACTTCTTAAGAAATTCCTGGACAAAATAATTCCAAACTTCCTGGAGGAATGCTTTTGGAAATTCCTGGATGAATTCCTTCGGAAATTGCTGGACGAATGTCACTGAAAATTCCTGGAGGAATTCCTTCGGAAAGGCCTGGAGGAATTCCTTCGGAAAGTCGTGGAGGATTTTTTTCGGAAATACCTTTTGGATTTTTTTTTTGGAAATTCTTGCAGGAATTCCTTCGAAAATTTCTAGCGGAATTCCTGGAGGAATTCCATCGGAAATTCCTGAAGGAATTCTTTCAGAAATTTCGGAAGGAATTCCTTCGGAAATTGCTGGACGAATTCCTTGGAATTTCAGGAGGAATTCCATCAGGAATTCCCGGAGGAATTTTTTCGGAAATTCCGGGAGGAATTCCTTCGGAAATTGCTGGACGAATTTCATTGGAAATTCCAGGAGGACTTCCTTCGGCAATTACTGGAGGAATTCCTTCGGAAATTGCTGGACGATTTTTTTTTGAAATTCCTGGAAGAATTGCTTCGGAAATTCCTGGAAGAATTCCTTCGGAAATTCCTGGAGGAATTCCTTCAGAAATTCCTGGAGGATTTTTTTCGGAAATTCTTTTTAGATTTTTTTCTTGGACATTCCTGGAGGAATACCGTCGGTAATTCCTAGCTGAATTCCTTCGGAAATTCCATTAGGAATTCCTTCAGAAAGGAATTCTTTCAGAAATTTCGGGAGGAATTCCTTCGGAAATTGCTGGACGAATTCCTTTGGAGATTCCCGGAGGAATTCATTCAGAAATTCCAGGAGAAATTCCTTTACTAATTCCTGGAGGGATTCTTTCGGAAATTCCTGAAGGAATTCCATCGGAAATTGCTGGACGAATTCCATTGGAAATTCCTGGAGGAATTCCTTCCAAAATTCTTGGAGGAATCCTTTCGCAAAATCCTGGAAGAATTCCTTCGGAAATTTCTAGAGAAATTTCATCGGAAATTCCTGAAGGACTTTGTTCGGAAATTACTAGAGGAATTCCATCGAAAATTCTTTGGAGAGGTCCTTCGAAAAATCTTGGATGAATACTTTCGGAAATTTCTGGAGGAATTCTTTCAGAAATTCCGGGAGGAATTCCTTCGGAAATTGCTGGACGAATTCCTTTGGAGATTCCTGGAGGAATTCATTCGGAAATTCCAGAAGGATTCTTTAGGAATTCCTGGAGGAATTCTTTCGGAAATTCCTGGAGGAATTGCTTCGAAAATTCCTGAAGCAATTCCTTCAAAAAATCCTGGAGGAATTCCTAAAAAAAATTCCAGAAGGATTTCCTTTCAAAATTCTTGGAGGAATCCCTTCGCAAATTCCTAGAAGAAGTCCTTTGGAAATTACTGAAGGAATTCCTTCGGAAATTTCTGGAGGAATTCATCCAGAAATCTATAAAGAAATTCCTGAGAAAATTTTTGGATGAATTCCTTAGGACATTCCTGGAAAAAATCATTCTAAGCTTCTTAGAGGAATGCTTTTTATGATTCCTGGAGGAATTCCTTCGGAAATTACTGGACAAATTCCTTTGGAAATTCAAGGACGAATTCCTTCGGAAATTGCTGGAATAATTTCTTTGGCAATTACTGGAAGAATTCCTTCGCAAATGCCTGGAGGTATTCTTTCGGAAATTCCTGGAGGAATTTCTTCGGAAATTCCTGGAGAAATTTTTTCGGACAGTCTTTTTGGATTTTATTTTTTTAAATTCCAAGAGGAATTCCCTCGAAAATTCATGGAGGAATTCCTTCAAAAATTCCTGGAGGAATTCTTTCGGAAATTCCGGGAGGAATTCCTTCGGAAATTGCTGGATGAATTCGTTTCAAGATTCATGGAGGAATTCCTTTGGAAATCCCTGCAGGAATTCTTTCGGAAATTCTTAGGGGAATTTCTTCGGAAATTCCTGGAGAAATCCCTCCGGAATCTCTTGGATGCATTCCTTCTGAAATTCGTGGAGCAATTATTTCGGAAATTCCTGGAGGAATTCCTTCGGAAATTGTTAGAGGAATTTCTTTAAAAATTCCCGGAGGAATTCCATTGGAAATTCCTGGAGGAATTCCTTTGGAAATTCCTTCGGTAATTCCTGGAGAAACTTTTTTGGAAATTCCAGGAAGAATTCCTTCAGAAATTCCAGGAGAAATTCTGTCGGAAATTATTGGAGAAATTCTTCTGGAAATTTCTAAAGGAATTTCTCCATGAATTTCCGATGTAATTCCACCAGGAATTTTGCGAAGGAATTCCTGCAGGATTTTCCGAATAAATTCCTCCACGTATTTCCGAGAGAATACCTCCAGGAATTTCCGTGGCAATTCTTCCAGGAATTTCCGAGGGAAATCCTCCAGGAACTTCCGGAGAAATTCCTCCAGGAAATTTCGGAAAAAATCCCCACAATTTCTCTAGGAATTTCCGGAGGAATTCTTCCAGGAATGTCCGAAGGAATTCTTCCAAGAATTTTCAAGGGAATTCCTCTTGGAATTTTCAAAGGATTTCCTCCTGGAATTTCTGAAGGAATTCCTTCATGAATGTCCGAAGAAATCCCTCTATGAATTTTCGAAGGAATTCCTCCATGATTTGCCGAACAAATTCCTCCAGGAATTTTGCCAAGGAATTCTAAAGGATTTTCCGAAGGAATGCCTCCAGAAATTTTCCGACGGAATTCCTCTACGAATTTCAGAAGAAATACCTCGAGGAATTTCCGGAGGAATTCCTCCAAGAATTTCCGAAGTAATTCTTCTAGGAATTTTCAAAGAAATTCCTCTTGGAATTTTTAAAGGATGTCCTCCTGGAATTTCCGAAGGAATTCCTCCATAAATGTCCGAAGGAATTCCTCCATGAATTCCTCCAGGAATTTTGCGAAGGAACTTCTAAAGAATTTTCCGAAGGAATTCCTACATGAATTTCCATATGAATTTCTCCAGAAATTTTCCGACGGAATCTCTCCACGAATATCCGAAGAAATTCCTCGAGGAATTTCCGGAGGAATTCCTCTAGGAAATACCGAAGGAATTCCTCCATGAATCTCCGAAGGAATTCCTCCTCCTTCCTTTAGGAAATCCTAAAGCATTTTCCGAAGGAGTTCGTCCATGAATTTCCGAAGAAATTGCTCCAGAAATTTTTCGAAAGAATTCATTCACGAATTTCTGAAGAAATTCCTCCATGAATTTCCGGATGAATTTCTTCAGAAATTTCCAGATTAAATCCTCCAGAAATTTTCAAAGAAATTCCTTCTGCAATTTCCAAAGGAATTCCTCCCGGAATTTCCGAAGTAATACCTTCATAAATTTCCGAAGGAATTCTTTCAGGAATTTCCGAAGGAAATCTTCCAGCAATTTCCGAAGGAATTCCTCCTGGAATTTCCGAGGGAATTCCTGCAGGGATTTTCAAAGGGATTTCACCTGGAACTTTCAAAGGATTTCCTGCCGGAATTTACGAAGGAATTATTTCATGAATGACCAAAAAAATTCCACCAGGAATTTTCGAAAGAATTTCTCCAGGAATTCCTTCACGAATTTCCGAACGAGTTCCTCCATAAATTTCAGAACAAATTCCTCCAGGACTTTTGCGAAGGAATCGCTCAAGGATTTTCTGAAGAAATGCCTCCATGAATTTCCGAAGGAATTCCTCCAGAAATTTCAGGAAGAAATTTCTCCAGGTGTTTCCGAAGGAATTACTCCAGGAATTTCCGAAGAAATTCCTCCAGGAACTCCCAAAGGAAATCCTCCACGAATTCTCGAAGGAATTCCTCCAAGAATTTCCGAGGGAATTCCTCCAGGATTTTCCCGAAGAATTCCTCCATGAGTTTCCGGAGGAGTTTGTCCAGGAATTTCCGTAGGAGTTCCTCCAGGAATTTTCAATGGAATTTCTCCTGGAATTTTCAAAGGATTTTCTCCTGAATATTCGAAGGAATTCCTCTACGATTTTCCTAAGAAATCCCTCCCGGAATTTCTAAAGAAATTTAAAGGATATACCTTGAAATACCTCCAAAAATTTCCGAATAAATTCCTCCAAAAATTTTTGACGGTTATCCTCAAAAAAATTCCTTAGGATTTTCTCACATAATCCCCAAACGTTTTTTTGAAGGAATGATTGAAGAAGTTTCTCAAGTTTTCGTAGGAGTTCCGCAATACATTTTTGAAGGAATTTCTTGAGGAATTTCCGAAGAAACTTCTCCAGTATCTTTCACTGGAATTCCTTGAGGAATTTCGTAAAGATTTATAAAAAAAACGATAAAATTCCTCAACGAACTTATCAAATAATTTCTCACGAAATTTCCGAAGGTATTCCATAAGACATTTCAGACATATGTCAAAAAAATTTCCAAACGAACTCCTTTAACAATTTCCGAATTTTCCTTATCAAGGCATTTTTAAAGGAATTCTTCAAAGAATTTCCGAATGAATTCCTCTAGGAAACAAAAAATCACAAAAAGCATTTCTTCAGGAATTTCCAAAATATTTTTTCAAGAAAGTTTTGAAAGATTTTTAAAGAAATTCCTTATGGAATTTCAGAAGGGATATCTCATAAGACTTTTAGTGGATTTTTTTCTGCTTCAGGAATTTGGGAAGGAATTCTCACAGAAATTTTCGGATGAATTCCTCCAAGAATTTTTGAAGGTATTCCTCAAGGAATTTTCGGAAGAATTCCTCACGAAAACTCCGAAGGAGTTCCTCAAGGAATATTCTAAATCTATTTCAAAGAAATTCCTCAAGGAATTCCCAAAGAATCTTCTAAAGGAAATCGTAGAAGAACTCTTGAAGGAATGTCTTATGTAATTTCTCAAGGAGCTTTTGAAATGAAGGAATTCCTCAAAAAATTTCTGAAGAATTTGTCAAGGATTTTCCGGTGGCATTCCTCAAGTGTTTTCGAAATAAATTCCTGAAATTATTTTTTAATTGATTCCTTTAAAAATTTCTGAATGCATTCCTCTAAAGCCTGTATCCGCAATAATCGGGACACAAACGTACGGCAGTAACTCTGTAGTGAATCACTAAAAATTGGCCAAAAAATAACTGAGAACTCTTTGGTGTATGTTTATTATTTGTGCAAAATTTCATTAAAATCGATGCATTACTTTTAACTGTGGATGAGAAACAAACAGGCGACGTTTTTAAGATTTTGTACAATCATCGCCAATTTTCATTTGCATACTAGATGGTTCTTTTCCGCTACAATTCAAAGTTCTGTGAGGATAATTATGAATCTTCGTGAGCAGTTATGATACTTATAGAGACACTTTCTTGCAAAATTTCATCAACTTTTATCAATTGGAATGAAAGTTACTGGTGTTGATAGGGGATAGTGTTAGTGAAAATGTTTCATGTTTTTTATGTGCAATGTTTGCCCATTCATAACTCTTGAATATCTCTGTCAATTTTCATGAAATTTTCACAGAAAGTAGTTGATTATGTGTATATTATGCCTGCAAAATTTGATGATTATTGGTGTAGTACTTTCAACAATACAATCGAAACAATAAGGGGTGCTCACTAATTGTTGTCTGAAGGGCTAAAATCACGGTCAGCCCCAATATATGTTTCGACTATAAAATTGTTGTTAGTGCATCGATTTTTTTGAAATTTTGTCTATGTAAGTAAAGTAGATTAAGAGGTGTGTGTTCAAAATTTTAGTCATTTTCTTTATCAAATTCAAAAGTTACAGCGCTGACAAGCTAAACCAGGAGCTGTACAAAATTCAGTTGCTCGCGTTCTACTGTTTCATTGCTACAATAAAAGGCACTTCACCGATTCACATGAAACTTTGCAGGTGAAATGAACACATCTTAAGATATTATCAGGCAAAATTTGAGCAATTTTAATGTATCTATTGCAGAGTTATAGCCATATTTCTGTGTCCCGATTATTGCGGATACAGGCTTTAGCAACTTCCAAAGATATTTCTCCAGGAATTTCCGAAGGAATTCCTTTAGAAATTTTCAAAGAATTTTTTCCGGTAATTCCGAAGGAATTCATTAAAGGATTTTTCGAAGAAATTTCTCCAAAAAATTCTTAGGGTATTTCTCAAGAAAAGGAATCTTAGTTTGATTGGAATTTTTGAAAGAATTCCCGGAGAAATTCTTAAAGTATTTTCTGGAGCTTCTCAAACGGATTTCTGGTGGAATTAAGAATGATATTTGTAAAGAATTACTGGGGAAATTCTCAAAAGAATGCATGGTGAAATTCGTAATAAAACTTCTGGAGGAATTATTGAACAAATTTCTGAAGGTATTCCCAATGGAATTACTGCAAGTTTTCCGAAGGTAATTTCTGCTGGAATATCTACAATAAAATAACCTGGAAAAATATCAAAGAAATTTCTGGAGAAACTACTGGATAAATTCAAATTCATAATGGCATTTGTTAAGAAATTCCTGAAGCAATATCTTGAGGAATTCCTCAGGATTATAATCATATATGATTCTTCCATTGAACCATTCCTGTCAATCACCCATATTTCATACTTCACTTTTATTTTTTTTAATGATGAAATATTTGAACTCCTTGTTACTGCAAAGTGGTTTTCAGTGTAAGGGTGCTCGCCCCCCCCCCCTGGCCGAAAAACTGGCTACGCCCTTGGATAGCGCAATATGATAACAAAAGAGGCGTATGAAAAGTGCTATAAGGAATAAAAACAAAAGATGGCATATGTGTATCGCCTCCGAATAAGGTTAATTTGCAAGATATAAAACAAATATTGAAGAATAATTAACCGTTTTTTTTTTTTATTTAACGAGCCTCGTTCATATTTGAGCAGAAGGTATATGTATATACGGAAAACATAAAACTATTAAAATCTTAAGTCTTACCCCAAAAATATTTTATTGTTGACTCTCAGAAACTACTGTTAAATTTTGAGCGAAATCGGACAAGTCTACAAGTCTAAGGGGGCGCTCAACGGGCTGGAAGTTTGTATGGGAAAATCCATCCAGTTATACGGAGAAACCACATGTTTCCAGTTTTTTAGTCTAGGTAGCGATGTATATGTTCAATCATCACCAAATTTTCCATCTTTATCGGAAAATCTATCTTCAACAACATTGCCGAAAACCGCAAAATGATCCGAGTTCATTTGAATAAGTTTTACCCTATAAAACTATAACTCATTTTAGAGAGATTTAATGATAGCAAAAACGAAAGCACAGGTATGCATCGAGCTTGAAAAAGATTTTTTTTTTCAAAAAAACAAAATAAGACCTGGCCTTGTTTCATTCATTGACAACTATTTTGTATGCCGTGGCCCCCTCCTGACCGAGCAACTATATTCTAACTCAACCGAAAAACTTAGATGATCAGAGCTGTTTTTGACTAGTAAAAATAAAATTCTCCTGCATCCTTGTATTTTTTTTAATGTATGCAGGAATTCCTTCGGAAATTCTTGGAGGAATATCTTCGAAAATTCCTGAGGGTATTCCTTCGGAAATTTATGAAGGAATTCCATCCAAAATTCCTGGAGGAATCCCTTTGCAAATTCCTGGAAGAATTCCATCGGAAATTCCTGAAGGAATTCCTTCGGAAATTCCTGAAGAAATTCCTTCGGAAATTCCTGAAAGATTCCTCCGGAAATTCCTTGGGCAGTTCCTAGGGAAAATCATGGATGAATACCTTCGGAGATTCCTGGAGGAATTCTTTCAGAAATCCATAGAGAAATTCGTGAGGAAATCCTTAGGTGAATTCCTTACGAAATTCCTGGACAAAATAATTCCAAACTTCCTGGAGGAATGCTTTTGGAAATTCCTGGAGGAACTTCTTCGGACAGTCCTGGAGGAATTCCTTCGGAAATTTCATTAGGAATTCCTTCAAAAAATTCCTGGAGGAATTCTTTCAGAAATTTCTTGAGGAATTCCATCGGAAAATGCTGGACGAATTCCATTGAAAATTCCTGGAGGAATGCCTTCCATAAATCTTGGAGGAATCCCTTCGCAAATCCTGGAAGAATTCCTTTGCAAATTTCTGGAGAAATTCCATTGGAAATTCCTGAAGGAATTCGTTCGGAAATTACTGGAGGAATTCCATCGAAAATTCCTTGGCGAGATCCTTCGAAAAATCTTGGATGAATACTTTCGGAAATTTCTGGAGGAATTCTTTCAGAAATTCCTGGAGAAATTCCTTCGGAAATTGCTGGACGAATTCCTGTGAAGATTCCTGGAGGAATTCATTCGGAAATTCCAGAAGGAATTTCTTTAGGAATTCCTGGAGGATTTCTTTCGGAAATTCCGGGAGGAATTGCTTCGGAAATTCCTGAAGGAATTCCTTCAAAAAATCGTGGAGGAATTCCTTAAAAAATTCCAGAAGGAATTCCTTCCAAAATTCTTGGAGGAATCCCTTCGCTAATTCCTGGAAGAATTCCTTCGGAAATCCCTGAAGGAATTCATTCGGAAATTCCTGAAGGAATTCCTTCGGAAATTTCTGGAGGAATTCCTTCGGAAATTCCTTGGGGAGTTCCCTCGAAAAATCTAGGATGAATACCTCCGGAAATTTCTGGAGGAATTCTTTCAGAAATCTATATAGAAATTCCAGAGAAAATCCTTGGATGGATTCCTTAGGACATTCCTGGAAAAAATCATTCTAAACTGCTTAGAGGAATGCTTTTTATGATTCCTGAAGGAATTCCTTCGGAAATTACTGGACGATTTCCTTTGGAAATTCCAGGAGGAATTCCTTCGGAAATTGCTGGAATAATTTCTTCGGAAATTACTGACAGAATTCCTTCGGAAATTCCTGGAGGAATTCTTTCGGTAAGTCTTTTGGATTTTATTTTTGGAAATTCAAAGAGGAATTCGCTCGAAAATTCATGGAGGAATTCCTTTACAAATTCCTTTAGGAATTCCTTCAAAAATTCCTGGAGGAATTCTTTTGGAAATTCCGGAAGGAATTTCTTCGGAAATTGCTGGACGAATTCGTTTGAAGATTCATGGAGGAATTCCTTTGGAAATTTCTGCAGGAATTCTTTCTGAAATTCTTAGGGGAATTTCTTCGGAATTTCCTGGAGAAATCCCTCTGGAATCTCTTGGATGCATTCCTTCTGAAATTCGTGGAGCAATTATTTCGGAAATTCCTTGAGGAATTCCTTTGGAAATTCGTTCGGAAATTCCTGGAGAAACTCTATGAAATTCCTGAAGGATTTTTTTTTTGAAATTCCAGGAAGAATTCCTTTAGAAATTCCAGGAGAAATGCCTTTGAAAATTCCCAAAGGAATTTTTCCGTGAATTTCCGATGTAATTCCACCAGGAATTTTGCGAAGGATTTTCCGAATGAATTCCTCCAGGAATTTCCGAGGCAATTCCTCCAGGAATTTCCGAGGAAAATCCTCTAGGAACTTCCGGAGAAATTCTTCCAGGGAATTTCGGAAAAAATCCTCCACAAATTTCTGGAGGAATTACTCTAGGAATTTCCGGAGGAATTTCTCCAGGAATTTGTGGAGGATTTTTTCCGAAATTCCCTGGAGGAATTACTCCGGAAGTTTCTGGAGGATTTCCCTCGGAAATTCCTGGAGGAATTGCCACGGAAATTCCTGGAGGAATTCTCTCGGAAATACATGGAGGAATTCATTCGGAAAATCCTTCGCAAAATTCCTGGTGGAATAACATCGGAAATTCATGGAGAAATTCCTTTGGGAATTTTCAAAGGAATTTCTCCCGGAATTTCTGAAGGAATTCTTCCTGGAAGTTCCAAAAAAAAATCCTTCAGGAATTTCCAAAAGAGTTTCTCCAGGAATTTCCGAAAGAATTTCCAAAGAAATTCCTCCAGGAATTTCCGGAATAATTGCTCCACGAATATCAGAAGGAATGCATCCAAGAGATTCCAGAGGGATTTCTCCAGGAAATTCCGAAGAAATTCCCATAAGAATTTCAGAAAGAATTCCTGCAGAAATTTCCAAAGGAATACCTTCATGAATCTTCAAACGAATTCGTCCAGCAATTTCCGAAGGAATTCCTCCAGGAGTCATAAAAAGCATTCCTCTAAGCAGTTTAGAATGGTTTTTTTCCAGGAATGTCCTTAGGAATTCACCCAAGGATTTTCTCAGGAATCTATATATCTATATACAGGGTGTTAGGTTCCTGAGTGCAAACTTTTTAAAGGGTGATAGAGGACCATAAATGGTGAAAAAAATTGTTCTACGCATATGGTCAAATCTCAACCGTTACGTAGTTATTGAACTCCCCATGTTTTTGACTCTTATTGCCTTAACTGGCTATAACTTTAAAATGGTCAAACTTATCGCACTTTTTTAACCCTTATTCGAAAGATCATTGAATTTTCTATCAAATGGCATCTTTGAACCGATCGGTTTAGTTAAATAACTAAGTTTTCTAGATCAAATAGCCTAACAGTTGTGTGTTTCAATTTGTTTTTGTCAATTATCTTTGAAAAATGCGTAATAATTTAAAATTCTTTCTTTGGCAAAGTTGTGGCCCCTGTTTCACTCTACAATTTGTTCTTTGACATCAAACTTCTATCTCTTATCGTTTTCTTGTAATTTTGATTTAAACGTCGCATTTCAGATCAAAAATTTGCAATCGTCATGGTAAGCACTTTTTTGCGCACTGTGCTGCACATTTAAATCAAAATTGCAAGAAAACGATAAGAGTTAGAAGTTTGGCGTCAAAGAACAAATTGTAGAGTGGAACTGAGGCCACAACTTTCCCAAAGAAAGAATTTTAATTTATTACGCATGTTTTAAAGATAATGGACATAAACAAACAAAAACACGCTATTTTTAGCTATTTTGCTCTAGAAAATTTAGTTATTTAGCTAAACCAATCGGTTCAAAGATGCCATTTGATAGAAAATTCAATAATCTTTCGAATAAGATTAAAAAAACTGCGATAAGTTTGACCATTTTAAAGTTATAGCCACTTAAGGCAATAAGAGTCAAAAACATGGGGAGTTCAATAACTACGTAACGGTTGAGATTTGACCATATGCGTAGAACAATTTTTTTCACCATGTATGGTCCTCTATCACCCTTTAAAAAGTTTGCACTCATGAACCTAACACCCTGTATATAAAAATGCAGTGGCATACGTGGGACCGCGCATAACTTGCGAACGGAAGGTCCGATTTTGGTCGTCTTAGTTTTGTTCTGTTAGTTTTCACCCAAGGAAGGTTTATGAGGCCTAAAACATGGACAAATTGAGAGTTTTCGAAAATCGATTTTCTATACCTCTTCCACCGGGGACTTGGGCTTGGCTAGAAACTTGAAACGTCAAAAAACGCAGTAGGCAAGACAAAGTTTGCCGGGTACAGCTAGTATATATATAAAAATGCAGTGGCATACGTGGGACCACGCATAATTTGCGAACGGAAGGTCCGATTTTGGTCGTCTTAGTTTTGTTCTGTTAGTTTTCGCCCAAGGAAGGTTTATGAGGCAAAAAACATGGAAAAATTGAGAGTTTTTGAAAATCGGTTTTGTATACATTTTGACCGGGGATTTGATCTTGCTTAGAAACTTTAAACGTTTAAAAACGCAGTAGGCAAGACAAAGTTTGCCGTGTACAGCTAGTTTATCTATAGATTTCTGAAAGAATTCCTCCAGAAATTTCCGGAGGTATTCATCCTAGATTTTTCGAGGGAACTCCCCAAGGAATTTCCGAAGGAATTCCTCGAGAAATTTCCGAAGGAATTCCTTCAGGAATTTCCGAACGAATTCCTTCAGGAATTTCCGAAGGAATTCTTCCAGGAATTAGCGAAGGGATTCCTCCAAGAATTTTGGAAGGAATTCCTTCTGGAATTGTTTAAGGAATTACTCCAGGATTTTTTGAAGGAATTGCTTCAGCAATTTCCGAAGCAATTCCTCCCGGAATTTCCGAAAGAATTCCTCCAGGAATTCCTAAAGAAATTCCTTCTGGAATTTCCGAATGAATTCCTCCAGGAATCTCCACAGGAATTCGTCCAGCAATTTCCGAAGGAATTTCTGAAAGAATTCCTCCAGAAATTTCCGAAAGTATTCATCCAAGATTTTTCGAAGGACCTCGCCAAGGAATTTTCGATGGAATTCCTCCAGTAATTTCCGAACGAAGTCCTTCAGGAATTTCCGATGGAATTTCTCCAGAAATTTCCAAAGGAATTCTTCCAGGATTTGCGAAGGGATTCCTCCAAGAATTATGGAAGGCATTTCTCCAGGCATTTTCAATGGAATTCGTCCAGTAATTTCCGATGGAATTCCTTCAGGAATTTCCGCCGAAAGAATTCCTCCAGGAATTCCTAAAGGAATTTCTCCTGGAATTTCCGAATGAATTTCTCCGGGAATCTACAAAGGAATTCGTCCAGCAATTTCCGAAGGAATTCCTCCCGAAATTTCTGAAAGAATTCCTCCAGGAATTTTTTGAAGCAATTCCTAATGGAATTTCCAAAGGAATTCCTTCCGGAGTTTCCGAAAGAATTCCTTCAGGATTTTCCGAAGGATTTCTGCTAGGAATTTCCGACGGTATTCCTCCAGGAATTTCCAAAAAAAATCTAAAAAGAATTTCCGAAAAAAATCCTCCTGGAATTTCTGAAGGAATTTCTCCAGGAATTTCCGATGGAATTCCTCCAGGAATTTCCAAAAGAATTCGTCCAGCAATTTCCGAAAAAAATTGCTGAAGAAATTATTGCAGGAATTTCCGATGGAATTCCTCCTGGAATATCCATTGAAATTCGTCCAGCAATATCCGAAGGAATTCATCCAGGAATTCCGCTAGGAATTTCCGAAGGAATTCCTGCAAGAATTTCCAAAAAAAAATCCAAAGAATATTTCCGAAAAAAATCCTCCACGACTTTCCGAAGGAATTCCTCCAGGACTTTCCGAAGGAATTCCTCCAGGAATTTCCAAAAGCATTCCTCCAGGAAGTTTGGAATTATTTTGTCCAGGAATTTCGTAAGGAATTCACCTAAGGATTTCCTCACGAATTTCTCTAAGGATTTCTGAAAGAATTCCTCCAGGAATCTCCGAAGGTATTCATCCAAGATTTTCCCTAGGAACTGCCCAAGGAATTTCCGAAGGAATCCTTCAGGAATTTCCGATGGAATTCTTCCAGGAATTTGCAAAGGGATTCCTCCAGGAATTTTGGATGGAATTCCTTCATAAATTTCCGAAGGAGTTCCTTCATAAATTTCAGAAGGAATTCCTCCACTACTTTTGCGAAGGAATCGCTCAAGGATTCCATTAATTTCCGAAGGAATTCCTCCAGAAATTTCAGGAAAGAATTTCTCCAGGTATATTCGAAGGAATTACTCCAGGAATTTCCGAAGAAATTCCTCCAGGAATTCCCGCAGGAAATCCTCCACGAATTCTCGAAGGAATTCCTCCAAGAATTTCCGAGGGAATTCCTCCAGAATTTTCCCGAAGAATTCCTCCATGAGTTTCCGGAGGAGTTTGTCCAGGAATTCCGCTAGGAATTTCCGAAGGAATTCCTGCAAGAATTTCCAAAAAAAAAATCCAAAGAATATTTCCGAAAAAAATCCTCCACGACTTTCCGAAGGAATTCCTCCAGGACTTTCCGAAGGAATTCCTCCAGGAATTTTCAATGACATTCGTCCACCAATTTCCGAAGGAATTCCTCCAGGAATTTTCAAAAGCATTCCTCCAGGAAGTTTGGAATTATTTTGTCCAGGAATTTCGTAAGGAATTCACCTAAGGATTTCCTCACGAATTTCTCTAAGGATTTCTGAAAGAATTCCTCCAGGAATCTCCGAAGGTATTCATCCAAGATTTTCCCTAGGAACTGCCCAAGGAATTTCCGAAGGAATCCTTCAGGAATTTCCGATGGAATTCTTCCAGGAATTTTGGATGGAATTCCTTCATAAATTTCCGAAGGAGTTCCTTCATAAATTTCAGAAGGAATTCCTCCACTACTTTTGCGAAGGAATCGCTCAAGGATTCCATTAATTTCCGAAGGAATTCCTCCAGAAATTTCAGGAAGGAATTTCTCCAGGTATTTTCGAAGGAATTACTCCAGGAATTTCCGAAGAAATTCCTCCAGGAATTCCCGCAGGAAATCCTCCACGAATTCTCGAAGGAATTCCTCCAAGAATTTCCGAGGGAATTCCTCCAGAATTTTCCCGAAGAATTCCTCCATGAGTTTCCGGAGGAGTTTGTCCAGGAATTCCGCTAGGAATTTCCGAAGGAATTCCTGCAAGAATTTCCAAAAAAAAAATCCAAAGAATATTTCCGAAAAAAATCCTCCACGACTTTCCGAAGGAATTCCTCCAGGACTTTCCGAAGGAATTCCTCCAGGAATTTTCAATGACATTCGTCCACCAATTTCCGAAGGAATTCCTCCAGGAATTTTCAAAAGCATTCCTCCAGGAAGTTTGGAATTATTTTGTCCAGGAATTTCGTAAGGAATTCACCTAAGGATTTCCTCACGAATTCCTCTATGGATTTCTGAAAGAATTCCTCCAGGAATCTCCGAAGGTATTCATCCAAAATTTTCCCTGGGAACTGCCCAAGGAATTTCCGAAGGATTCCTTCAGGAATTTCCGATGGAATTCTTCCAGGAATTTGCAAAGGGATTCCTCCAGTAATTTTGGATGGAATTCCTTCATAAATTTCCGAAGGAATACCCTCAGGAATTTTCGAAGATATTCCTGGAGAAATCCCTCTGGAATCTCTTGGATGCATTCCTTCTGAAATTCGTGGAGCAATTATTTCGGAAATTCCTGGAGGAATTCCGTTGGAAATTCTTTCGGTAATTCCTGGAGAAACTCTTTTGGAAATTCCAGAAAGTATTCCTTCAGATATTCCAGGAGAAATTCCTTTGAAAATTCCCAAGGGAATTTCCCCATGAATTGCCGATGTAATTCCACCAGGAATTTTGCGAAGGATTTTCCGAATGAATTCCTCCATGTATTTCCGAGAGAATTCCTCCAGGAATTTCCGTGGCAATTCCTCCAGGAATTTCCGAGGGAAATCCTCCAGGAACTTCCGGAGAAATTATTCCAGGGAATTTGGGAAAAAATCCTCCACAAATTTCTGGAGGAATTACTCTAGGAATTTCCGTAGGAATTTCTCCAGGAATTTCCGAAGGAATTCTTCCAGGAATTTTCAAGGGAATTCCTCTTGGGATTTTCAAAGGATTTCCTCCTGGAATTTCCGAAGGAATTCCTTTATGAATGTCCGAAGAAATCCCTCCATAAATTTTCGAAGGAATTCCTCCATGAATTGGCGAACAAATTCCTCCAGGAATTTTGCCAAGGAATTTCTAAAGGATTTTCCGAAAGAATGCCTCCATGAATTTCCGAAGGAATTCCTCCAGAAATTTTCCGACGGAATTCCTTTACGAATTTCCGAAGAAATTCCTCGAGGAATTTCCGGAGGAATTCCTCCAAGAATTTCCGAAGAAATTCTTCTAGGAATTTTCAAAGGAATTCCTCTTGTAATTTTTAAAAAAATTTTCCTCTGGAATTTCCGAAGGAATTCCCCCATGGGTGTCCGAAGGAATTCCTACATGAATTTCCAAAGGAATTCCTCCAGAAATTTTCCGACGGAATCCCTCCACGAATTTCCGAATTCATTTACGAATTTCTGAAGAAATTCCTCCACGAATTTTCAAAGGAATTCCTCCAGGAATTTCCTGAGAAATTCCCCCATGAATTTCTGGATGAATTTCTTCAGAAATTTCCGGAGGAAATTCTCCAGGAATTTCCGAAGGAGATCCTCCAGGAATTTTCAAAGAAATTCCTTGTGCAATTTTCGAAGAAACTCCTCCTGGAATTTCCGAAGGAATTCCTTCATAAATTTCCGAAGGAATTCCTTTAGGAATTTCCGAAGGAAATCTTCCGGCAATTTTCGAAGGAATTCCTCCTGGAATTTCCGAGGGAATTCCTGCAGTAATTTAGTGTGGAATTCCTCCAGGGATTTACAAAGGAATTTCACCTGGAATTTTCAAAGGATTTCCTGCCGGAATTTGCGAAGGAATTCCTTCATGAATATCCGAAGGAATTCCACCAGGAATTTTCGAAAGAATTTCTCCAGGAATTCCTTCATAAATTTCCGAAGGAGTTCCTTCATAAATTTCAGAAGGAATTCCTCCAGGACTTTTGCGAAGGAATCGCTCAAGGATTTTCCGAAGGAATTCCTCCATTAATTTCCGAAGGAATTCCTCCAGAAATTTCAGGAAGGAATTTCTCCAGGTATTTCCGAAGGAACTACTCCAGGAATTTTCGAAGAAATTCCTCCAGGAATTCCCGCAGGAAATCCTTCAAGAGTTCTCGAAGGAATTCCTCCAAGAATTTCCGAGGGAATTCCTCCAGAATTTTCCCGAAGAATTCCTCCATGAGTTTCCGGAGGAGTTTGTCCAGGAATTTCCGTAGGAATTCCTCCAGGAATTTTCAATGGAATTTCTCCTGGAATTTTCAAAGGATTTCCTCCTGAATTTCCGAAGGAATTCCCTTACGAATTTCCAAAGAAATCCCTCCCGGAATTCCCAATGAAATTTCTTATCGATTTGTCTTGAAATACCTCCAAAAATTTCCGAATGCATTCCTCCAAAAATTGTTGACGGTTGTCCTCAAAAAATGTCCTTAGGATTTTCTCACATAATCCCCAATCGTGTTTCTGAAGGAATGTTTGAAGAAGTTTCTCATATTTTCGTAGGAGTTCCGCAATACATTTTTGAAGGAATTTCTTGAGGAATTTCCGAAGAAACTTCTCAAGGATCTTTCGCTGGAATTCCTTGAAGAATTTCGTAAAGATTTATAAAAAAAACGAAAAAAATCCTCAACGAACTTATCAAACAATTTCTCACGATATTTCCGAAGGTATTCCATAAGACATTTCAGACATATGTCAAAAAAAAATCCAAACGAACTCCTTTAACAATTTCCGAATTTTCCTTATCAAGGCATTTTTAAAAAAAATCTTCAAAGAATTTCCGAATGAGTTCCCCTAGGAAATAAAAAATCACAAAAAGCATTTCTTCAGGAATTTCCGATATATTTTTTCAAGGAAGTTTTGAAATATTTTTAAAGAAATTCCTTATGGAATTTCAGAAGGGATATTTCATGAGACTTTTAGTGGATTTTTTTTCAATATTTTCAATATTTGAAAAGTCCCAAAAAATGACCACGTGGTTTATGGACAGCCCCTCATTGGCAGAGGAAGCTCTCAGTTAATAACTGTGGAAGTGCTCATAGAACACTAAGCTGAGAAGCAAGCTTTGTCCCAATGAGGACGTTACGCCAAGAAGAGAGAAGAGAGAGAGAGAGCTTGCTCGAGGGTTTGTTGAAGTATTTTTGATTTTTTGTTGATTTTTATGATTACCTGGGAATTCTAGTGAATATTCGAGTTCAATGAGCTTGCTTGAGGGTTTATGAAGTATTTGTGAATATTTGTTGATGTTTATGATGACCTGGGAATTTTTGTGAATAGTTGAGTTGAATGATTTTACTCGAGGGTTCTTGAAGTATTTGTGAATATTTGTTGATTTTTATGATGACCTGGGAATTCTGGTGAATATTTGAATTCAATGAACAATCCTCGAGCAATCTCAGTGAACTCAAATATTCATTAGAATTCCTAAATAATCACAAAATATCGAGGAATACTCTAAAACTCTTCAAGAGTTCTCGAGCAAGCTCAGTGAACTCAAATATTCATCTGAATTTCTCAGTTATCGTAAAATCGATGAATACTCCTAACATTCTTCAAGAATCCTCGATTAAGCTCAGCAGGCTCAAATATTCATTAGTATTCCTAAATAATCACAAAAAGTCGAGGAATATTCTCAAATTCTTCAAGAATTTTTAGAGCAAGCTCAGTATACTCAAATATGCATTAGAATTCCTAAATAATCACAAAAAATCGAGGAATACTCTAAAACTCTTCAAGAATCCTCGAGCAAGCACAGTGAACTCAAATATTCATCTGAATTTCTCAGCTGTCGTAAAATCGAGAAAAACTCCTAACATTCCTCAAGAATCCTCGAATGAGCTCAGCAAACTCAAATATTCATTAGAATTCCTAAATAATCACAAAATATCGAGGAATACTCTAAAGCTCTTCAAGAATCCTCGAGCAAGCTCAGTGAATTCAAATATTCATCAGAATTTTTCAATTATCGTAGAATCGAGGAAAACTCCTAACATTCTTCAAGAATCCTCGAATAAGCTCAGCAGGCTCAAATATTCATTAGTATTCCTAAATAATCACAAAAAGTCGAGGAATATTCTCAAATTCTTCAAGAATCCTCGAGCAAGCTCAGTGAACTCAAATACTCATTAGAATTTCTAAATAATCACAAAAAAGATCCTGGACCGTTCGGAAATCGAATCCAGTACTTTCAGCATGGTCCTTCTAAATATTGGTTAACCGCGCGTTTACCGCTGCGAGATTTCTTCAATCCTATGTATATTCCCCAAATTGATCCTCAGCTGAACTTATCATCATAACTCGTGTAACTTATGATCTCGCCCTAAAAACCATTGGTAACCATGTGTGTAGCTCGTTGTTTCTGTGCAGAATAGCAGGTAAACATCAAAATTTATCCTATTGGCAGATAGAGGACAGTCTCCTCTTGATCAAGCTGGCGTTTAAATTTTTGTTTATTCATTCATCTACTCGGTAGCATCGTGCTACACACTTGGTAACCAATGGCTTTTAGGCCCTAATCACGAATTACGCGAGATATCGCGTTTTTTTTTCCATCAGAAATATCGCGCATTCCTTTCTCAGCCTACTCAATAATAAACATGATTTTTTTTTCAATAATTGTACAGCAATATAAATACGAGAACCATACCTGAAATACCTCTGAAATACTATATTTGAGTAACCATTGTTTATTTGTCTAGATGCATTATTTCTATTACTAAATCATCCGTGTACTCCACGTGCATCAACCAACATGCAATCAATTACATATTTTTTTCTGAAATCAATTTGTGTCCAACTATTTTACCGGATCAACGTCAGTGAGGCAAATCTGCTGCTTTGTTTCGTTGCATCATCCGCACGGGTGCCCACCGCAGGCCAGCCAAGAAACCGTTAGCTGCTGTTCGATCGCGGTGGCGCGCAATAATTTTGGAAATGTTTTCATACAAATGCCTCTCAATGTAGATTTTTGTATGAAACCCCCTGATATTTATATACCATTCGACTCGTTATTAGTTTCTGAGCAAAATGACCGTACATAGTTATACGATAAAACATATTTTTACGGGACAAATCGTTGTGCAAACACAAAAATTTGCGGCATGGGAGCGGTTTTCCTACCAAAAATTTTGGTGTTCTCGAGAGTCCAACTTTTTCAAATTTTGAGTAAAATCAAATATTTTTTTACGAACATAATCCTTAGGATCTTAGCTAAAAACTGATTTTTTTAGATTTTTTATATCACTTTCCATTAATTTTTAAAAAATCGAAACGTGCGCCAAAGTCGGGTTCTACCAGGTTTTCCATGAAGCTTCCCCTTAAAGGAAATCCTTTAGAATTTTGAATAACCTTAGAACATTTCCTAATTCCTTGGAAAGACTTCTGGAGAAGTTATTTGTTTGGATAAGATAGGATATCTGTTTCTTTACTATTTAGCCATTTACGCTGCCATTTTTATCCCACTCAAAACAATGTAATGAAGCGTTTTTGTTCTGTTTCTTATTTTTGTATATTTGTTAGAAGTGAGCACGGATTATATAAAAAATAACGTAATAATTCTGGAGGAATCAATCATAAATTCTGGAGAAATAGAATTTTTTGAAGAGTGCCCAGAGGAATACTAGCAAAAATTCCTGCAGGAACTCTTGAGAAAACACCTAGAGTTGATGGATATTGAAAAATTCGTTTGAGGAAATCCAGAAGGATTTTTCGAAAGAATTCCTACAGAACTCCTACAGAAGTCCATCTATAAATTTAATTGAATTAATTTAATTTAATTAATTCAATTTCTTCGGTAGGAATCCTTGGAGATTTTGTTTAATTAATGGAGAAATCCTATGATGAATCTCTTAGTAAAACCTTAGAGAAACTTCTTGAAGAATCCTTGAAGATTTTTTTTGGAAAAGGAAATTTTTGGTGGGATTTCTGAAGTAATCTTAGGAAGTAATTCTTAAGAAATCTTTAAAAGGACACTAAGATAAGTGATGAATGCTTGAGGAAATTCCAAGTTTAATTATTGGAGAAATATCCAAAAGAGTTATTTGAGGGAAGAATTGAGAAATACTTGAAGAATCTATGGAAAATCACCAAAGGAATATTAAGAGGATTCTCTGAAAGAAACGGAAGCATGTTGAAAGAAACCCTAGAAGGGCTTCTCTTCCTCTGAGGGAATCCCGATGTAATTTCTTGGAAGAACATCTGGTTCTTAATGAATCATTGATGATTTTTTGCAGTATTTTTTTCTGGAATTTTGAAAGAATTCTTTAGATGATCTTCTAGATGAATCCTCAGAATATAATTGATAGATTCTTGAACTAATATTTCCAGAAATACTCGATGAAGCCTTTGCAAGAATCTTTTGAATTACTCTGTAGTATTTTGAAAACATTCCTGCATGTCTGAGGTGAACCAGCCAAGGGACTGAAAGCCTCATTAATAAGGCTAATTATAATAATATCATTCCTGAAGGAGTGCATTTAGAGGAGTACTGAATGATATCCTTGCATTTACAACTTAAAAGTTTCTTGAATACAAATTATTCTTCAAGAAAAATTTCTTAAAGAAAAAAGTAAAGCAATCTTTGAAAGCGTTTATAAATGATTATTTGGTGCAATTTCTAAATAAATTGTTAAAACATTTTCAGCATAATTCTTATAAAAAAAATCTCGCGCTCCCAAAAAAAATCATAAAGGAAAACAGAAAATAAGATAAGATAGATAATTTTTAACCCTCCTTTGGCCATCACTGCCAGCATCACTAGAATATTGAGTACAAAAAGCGAGATTTTTTAATGTTTTGTACAAAATATAACAGTGAGATTATTCAACAGTTAAATGTATAGATTTATCATTGTAAAATATGAACATATTATGTTATTTTCATGGGGGCCTACCAATTTGCTTCCGCACCGGGCCCCCAAATTCCTAGCTACGCCACTGGCTAGACCGGCGCTTTAACCAACTAAGCCACAGAACAGGTAATGGTTCTGCGGAATAGAAAGCCAAACTGACTCCGAAGCCGCACCGTGAACACTCCTATTTCACAAACTCATCTCTCTTTTCGGCTTAGATGCCAATCCACAACACACTCCTGTTTGTGCTCACTAACGACAAGTGCGAGCGAGTTATTTATATGAAGCCGAGACTTACTCTCGCACTCCGCATACCTACACTGAACCAAAACAACCTCCCTGAATCGACTGTGAAGTAATACGCACACGCCCTTTAACGAACATCCTTCCCTTAGCGAATGATTAGCCAACCGAATGACTCCGATCTGGATGATAAACATTCGAATGACGATCATCCCGAAAACTATATGATTTTGCGAAAGAAAACCAAATGATGTGTTGCTCAAAATCCAGATGAATTGAATTTGGTTATCCACTGAAATAAATTTGGTTTTTGTATGAGAAGCAGAACACATTTATATTGGTAATGGATCCATTATGAGATTTTTGGGGGTAAATCCCGGGGGTAAATGAAAATATACGCAATTTGAATAATTTATTATTTATTGACTACCTTGCACCAAAAATAAACTGAATGCACTATAAAATTAAATTTGCAACAGCACTTAGCTGGTGGAGTATTCCGAAGCTAACAGGACTATCCGGAATAGCGGCAATACGGATGTGCGGGATGTGCCTCGTTCATGCCGATGCTGAAAGAGGAACTTGAACTGGAGCTTCGCCGGCAAACGTTTGGTTCAGCAACCACCAGCTGTTTTGATATACAGGAACTGCAGAAAACGTCTTCCTGAAACGTACAAAACAATATTTAAGAATTAACATACTTTGCAAATTTGTTGGATCAAAAAAATACCTCACACGACAAAAACGTTGAAGAGTTCGATCCGGTGAAAATACAATGGCGGAATTCCGCCTAGCACACCGAGTAGCACACTACCCACAGCCTGAGCGACGACACGGTTGCGAATCAGTTCAATAGCGGATGATGGTTTATGCGAATATTAACTGACAGTAATAATGGGGCGCGATCGAAGTACTTTCCATCCGTTGATGGGATGACATTCGGTTGCAGCCGCGTGGTTCTGAAATCGAATGAAAAAGAGAGCAGAAATCGAAGTACCGCGGAGGGCCCATATTCTGCGCATCTAAGACTTTTTCAATTTCATTCAGCTGTAACAAATTCCAAATCGAACCGATTTGGCTGAATTTTTGACTGCACATAGTTATTAGCTTTGTAAATGTGGGAAAAATATAATTCTTATACAAAACACTTAATTTTTAAGTAAAATCATGAAATTTCTAAAGTGTGTCTCTGTTCCTAATTCTGCGCACCCATTTTTGGAATGTTCCTTATTCTGCGCACTAACGTTCTTAATTCTGCGCACATGGGGAAAACACTAAAAAGATAACATGTTGTAATGGGAACATGATTCATAGATGAAATTCAATTGAATTCTTCATTTTCAACTTTTTTACGACATTACGACCATATTGGAACTTTGCATGTCAACATTGATACTACCTACTTTGATTACTAAGCAAAAGGAATTTGAATCATAATACACAAAAGGATTTTGTTGCATTATCGAATACTACTACGTAAAGCTTTTTAGTTATTCGCATGTGCACATTTTAGTAAAATTTACTTTTATTTCTAAAGGCAATATCAACTTTTTCGCCATGACAAGGTGGCACAATCTTTGTTTGCAAACTGAAACTTCTTTCTTGTCTAACTCCAGGGTTTCCACTGTTTAAGAAAATTCCATGTAAACTCACATCATATCTCGCATTTGACAAATGCTTGCATGAATACATAAAATTTCCCCCGAGGTTGATAGAAAATGTTTAAAACAAGTGGTTAGTCCGGTCGAACTATCAGATCAAAAATTCAAAAATCGTAAATTAGCCTTCAAAGTTCATAAACTAACTTGTTGAGCCGTAATTACATTCACCGGATTGCTAGAAACATAGAATATCCCAGTTATAACTATGGTGGCATTTATATGATGTTTGTTTATTAATTATATGTTCAAAACTTAGTGTTGAAATGTCTGCGCAGAATTAGGACCACCATTTAATACCGGTTCCTAATTCTGCGCACCTAAGAAGAACAAGAAGATTAAAAAAAGAAGAAGAAAACTCAATTCTTTTTTGCCGATTCTGATTTCTCTAAGACATTTGTACAGGATGCACATGGAAAAGCAGACATTCTCTTCATTATTTATTTCATAAAATGCTTCAGCTCATGAAGCATCTTTTTAGCAGTTTCGCTAACGGACACAGATTTTAGGCAATTTCCAGTACTTGCAACATCATTTTATTTTTTTACAAAATAATGGTCGTTGATTTGAAAAATTTTTCTTCACAAACTTCTTCATTACTATTGAAACAATATTCAAAAAATATAGTTGATGCTAATATTGAACTAACGCCCGTGATTTTGTGATATATTCGAGAAAGTGCGCCGAATTAGGGACTGCGCAGAATTAGGGCCGGTCACGGTACAATCTTCTGAAATGGGGATGATTTTGTTTCGATATTTCGATGATAGGTTATACGCTGGTTGTCATCAGTTGAAAAAGGAAGGATGCATTTTAAAATTAAGGCGGATGATAAAAACTCGATTTAATCCACCTATGGTGAACAGAACCCTTCTTACACTTATTAAAATTATTGTTGTATTATTTGTATTTAACATATTTATTTTGTGTAATTGACCAAAAGTTCTAGAAAATATTGTGGATTTGGCATCTAGTGGATTGGTTTCCAAAATAGCATCATGGGCCATGGACTAAACTATTAGAAATGCCAGACACCTCCTAGAATCTTGTGTGGAATGTTTAAAAAATAGCTTACATATTCTGGAATATTGTATCTTGCCATTAGATAACTGCCAAAAGATCTTGAATCTATTAACAAATGGGTAAGAAAATCAGCGAAATACACTGGCATTTTACCCACAGTATATAGAATCAAAGCTTTCATTTATCATATTGTTAGTTTTCAAAGAATTCCTGTGTGCATTTGTAATTTGTTATTTATAATTTTGTTGAAAACAATAACCTGCTAGAATAGACTTTGTGTCAGCATTATTTATTTAAAAATAATTTCCCATAGACTGGTCAAAAACTAATGCAAGATAACAAATGAATTGAATAATAAAAAAAAATTATTGAAATACTCTTCGTAAGATATCTCAGTAATCAAATGTCGAATCGAAATAAAATTTCAGAACTTTTTACAAGGATATTGTAGCTTTCATTTGGTGCTTAGAGAACCCAAATAGGTTGACAGATGGCTGAGATATTTATTATGATACACTTTCTCAAAAATCTCTCAAAAAGTTAACCTGTATTACTCTCAAGTACTTTTTGAAAGATATCTCAGTAACCAAATTTCCAATACTAATAAAATTGTATAGGGTTCTATTAGGATATTGTAGCTTTCATTTGGTGCCAGGAGAACCGAAATCGGTTGACAGACGGCTGAGATATTTATTATGAAGCACTTGGGCAAAAATCTCAAAAAGTTTAGTTGTATAAATCTTAAGTACTCTTTGAAAGATATCTCGATAACCAAATGTCCAATCGAAATTAAATTACTGGGCAATCTACTAGGATGTTGTGGCTTTCATTTGGTGCCAAGAGAACCCAAATCGGTTGACAGACGGCTGAGATATTTAAAATGATACATTTTGTTAAAAATCTCAAAAAGTTTAATTGTATAACTCCTAAGTACTCTTCGTAAGATATCTCTGTAACCAAATGTCCAATCGAAATAAAATTTCTGGGCGATCTACTAGGATGTTGTAGCTTTCATTTGCTTCCAAGAGAACTCAAATCGGTTGACAAACGGCCGAAATATTTATTATGATACACTTGGTCAGAAATCTTAAAAAGTTTAGATGTATGACTCATAAGTACTCTTCGAGAGATATCTCGGTAACCAAACGTCCAATTGAAAAAAAAAAAATCAATAGCGTTCTACTAGGATGTAGTAGCTTTCATTTGCATCCAAGAGAACTCAAATCGGTTGACAGACGGCTGAGAAACGTGCGTGACTTTTTTTTGTAACGCACATACACACACACACACATACACACATACACACACACACATACAGACATTTGCTCAGTTCGTCGAGCTGAGTTCATTGGTATATGAGACTCGGCCCTCCGGGCCTCGGATCGAAAGTCGGTTTTTCGAGCGATATCTATACCCTTCTTATGGGTGTAAGAAGGGTAAAAATACGCTTACAGGAGGATGCTTTGGTTCAGTGTAGCCACCAGGCAGTTTGTTTTGCTGGTGTCTAATTAGTATGCGTCGAGAGCTCGGCACGGTCGGACGCTCGGACGACCGAACTGCGCCATGTGACGCAAGCAAGGGTACAATGATACATATTGCCCATTTACTGGCATTTTACCAGGTTTGCTGGTATGTCTTAAACATACTGGAAAAACTTGTAATTAGCCTGGTGGCTAGGTATGCGGAGTGCGAGAGTAAGTCTCGGCTTCATATAAATAACTCGCTCGCACTTGTCGTTAGTGGGCACAAACAGGAGTGTGTTGTGGATTGGCATCTAGGCCGAAAAGAGAGATGAGTTTGTGAAATAGGAGTGTTCACGGTGCGGCTTCGGAGTCAGTTTGGCTTTCTATTCCGCAGAACCATTACCTGTTCTGTGGCTTAGTTGGTTAAAGCGCCGGTCTAGCGAATACGGAGTCGTGGGTTCGAATCCCACCAGAACGCGATTTTTTTCACAAATTTCATCTCTCAATTTGTCAATTAGCAACATTTCGTGCCTTCTAATTACAAGTTTTTCCAGTATGTTTAAGACATACCAGCAAAAAAATGCCAGTAAATGGGCAATATGTATCATCGGTGATAGACGGCGGCATAAAATTTGGGAGAGTACCTTGTAGGCAGCGCTCAGCAGTGTGATCGCGCGAAAGTTCCCGCAATCCAACTTGTCGCCCTTTTTGTAGATGGGACACACGATACCTTCCATCCATTCCTCCGGCAATACTTCCTCCTCCCAAATCTTGGTAATGACCCAGTGTAGTGCTCTCACCAGTGCTTTTCCACCGTATTTTAGAAGCTCGCTTGGTAGTTGATCTGCCCCAGCGGCTTTGTTTTTCAGCCGGCCAACCTCCTCCTCAATCTCTAGGAGGTCAGGGACCGGAAGTCTTTCGTCCTGTGCACATACTCCTAAATCTGTTACCACGCCACCTTCGGTACTTCCAACGTCGCCATTGAGGTGCTCATCGTAATGCTGCCGCCACCTGTCGGCCACCTCACGCTCGCTCGTGAGAATATTTCCGTAATTATCTCGGCACATGTCGGCTTGTGGCACGAAGCCTCTGCGCGAGCGGTTCAGCTTCTCGTAGAACTTTCGTGTGTCCTTAGCGCGGTACAGCTCTTCCATCGCTTCGCGATCTCGTTCTTCCTGCTGGCGCTTCTTTACCGGAAGACTGAGTTCTGCCCGTTCCGCGCCTGTCTGTAACGTGCCTCATTCTCGCCCATGCTGCATTCTTCTCGTTTTAAACTGTTCACATTCGCCGTCGTACCAGTCGTTTCTGTGATTCGGAGTCGCGAAGCCTAGTGCTGTAGCCGAGGTACTACCTATGGCGGATCGGATGTCCCTCCAGCCATCTTCAAGTGTAACTGCGCCAAGCTGCTCTTCCGTCAGTAGGGCCACTGCTAACTGCTGCGCGTAGTTTTGAGCCACTTCTACGTTACGAAGTTGCTCGATGTTGAGCCGCGGCGTTCGACTTCGACGCGTGGTGATAACTGTCGAAAGTTTTGAGCGCATGCATACAGCGACTAAGTAGCGATCCGAATCTATATTCGCATTGCGGTATGTGCGGACGTTGGTCATATCCGAGAAGAATTTACCGTCGATAAGAACGTGGTCGATTTGGTTTTCTGTTTGATGGTCGGGTGATCTCCAGTTGGCTTTGTAGATATCTTTGCGGGGGAAGAAGGTGCTTCAGACTACCATACCACGGGAGGCTGCAAAGTTTATGCATCGATACGGCGTGCAGGCTGTTTCGCCCGATTACCGGTCGGTACATTTCCTCCCTTCCTACCTGCGCGTTCATGTAGCCGACAACAATTTTCACGTCACGCGGCGAGCAACCATCGTATGTTTGCTCTAACTGCGCGTAGAACGCTTCTTTCTCGTCATCGGGTCTCCCTTCGTGTGGGCAGAGGACGTTGATGATGCTTGTAAGTGTTGTATAATTCGTGTCGTATGTACTACCGAGAATTTTGTATGATTTTGTGAAAACCGTGAATGTTTAAAAAAAGCAGGTAGTATTCGTCATGAATGTAGGTGTTTCCCAGCTCAACTCCCGACAGTGATAGGCTAAGTCAGGTTCAGGCTCCACCACCCTACGAGAAAATCGCCATCATCCACCCACAGAAGTACCAAAACCCACCACGAGATGGACGGTTATCATTCTTGGGCGGCCATGAGGGTTGGCGTAATAGGACCATTAAGAAATAAGAAATGGGAGGAGGGGGCAATGACCTGAGTAAGAGGTCATGGACCTCCAAGCGCTCGACGACTCCATGACTGAGGTTCGTCGAGCAAGACAGTTTAGAAAAGCTAGAGACAAGTTGGAGAAAGAAATTGGAGAAGTGAAAGTTTAAGGAAGTGCAAGTGGAAAGAAGTTTGGTGAAGTGGATATCAGGTAACTGCTAGAACCACCAATATAGGCCTGATAGTAATGCCTTCCCCTCCCCCATCCCAGAACCCCGCCGTTTTTTGGTGTAAGAACCTCGTGAAGCGCCCTACGAAATCCGAGTGTCCAAAGTCCTTCCAGCAAAAACCGAAGACCGATCCACTACGACATCGGTAAGGACCCGGACAAGTAGTCCGGGTAGGCCCGGACAAGAATGAGCCGAGGATCCACGCCCGCACGCGAGTCGCCGTTGGAGACGAGGAAGGAGAGGTGGTGGAACAGAAGGATAAGGGGCCCCGCAACACAAAGGTCAGAAAGTATGTAAGAAAGTGGGAGTGAGAGTGCCAGGAATAAGCCAAGAAAGTTGTAGTACAAATAAACTGTTGTAACGCGTAAATGTGCTGTGGTTTTCCTCCATTTTGTACGGAAATTACCTGCCCGCGAGTTAATTGTATAGTGAACGTGCCGACCCTGAGGCCATTGAGTCGGGGAGTCTTTGTAGTACACCCGACTGACTACCCAATACTTACATGTTGTAATTTAAGAAACGGCCCTTAACTCTCAACATGCACATCCTTGCGTTGATCGGCTGCCACCCGATCACACGTTGTCGCATCTTGCCCAACACTATAAATCCTGTTCCCAGTTCATTGGTGGTGCCACAGCTTTGATAGAAGGTAGCCGCTCGATGCCCGCTTTTCCACACTTTCTGTCCAGTCCAACAAAGTTCCTGCAACGCCACGATGTCGAAGTTGCGGGGATGTAGTTCGTCGTAGATTATCCTGTCACATCCTACGAAACCTAGTGACTTGCAATTCCATGTTCCAAGTTTCCAATCGTAGTCCTTATTTCGTCGCGTGGGTCTTTGCCGATTGTATCGAGTCGTATTTTCTCCTATGTTATTCGTAGGTCTACTGGGTTGGATTCGAGCCCGCGGTTGGAAAAGGGTGCCCGGTAAGGGCCGGCGCAGGTTCTGGTGTAGCTGATAGGGCCCAAAGGGTACACAGATCGAAAAAAGAGTGTAAAATTCTGTGACATATGATGCACATAATTGGAGCGTGGGATATCATAGAAGTTTACATGACATATCATGTAAAGTTCATGAAATATCATGTAAACTTCCATTATATGTCATGTAATTCAGCATGACTCTGAGAGTTTACATGACATATAACACAAATTTACATGATATATCATGTAAACCATCATAACATTAAGTTTACATGAGTAAACTGAAGTTTACGTGACGTGTAAATCTCATTATTTTTAACTGTGTAGTGATACCCTTGCCTCCAGCAGGTCAGATTTGGTTTCACGTTTCTTGATGTCTGCAAAACAGATGGGCGCGGGTGTGGGGTTAACGCCTTCTGAGGGCAAAAAAAGTGGTGAGGGCCACTCGGGAAACTGGCTAAGCGCCAACATGCTACCGTGATGGACTCTCCAAAGCGAGTCATCGATGTTCGTTGCTGCGGGCTACGCAGCTAACATTGAGGGTGCGATGTACACTAGCCCCTATCTTAAGCAATGGTTCCGAAGAGACGAAGGGTTTGGCGACCATAGGAACGTGTTTAGTCGGTCGAGGAGAGAGTAATCCTGGCTTTTTTTTTTAATTGTAGAAGACGGCCTTAATTCCACAAAACCTGAACCTTCCTGTTTGGGTGTCTGTTGAGCAAATTTCCCCCCTATGGTTTAGAGAAGGAAAAACAAAAGCGTCACCATTCTACCTTCAGAGATGTTAGGGGTGTTCCAGGAGGTTGTAACCTGCTCCTTTGGTTTGATGGCTATGGTACATAATCATTGCTCTCGCGTACTGAGTCGATTATGAAGCTCCCAGCCTCGCCAACCAAAATAGGAGTTTCAGTTATATATTGCCATGTCAAATCATCACACTGATACAATACGAACAACACAACATGATCATCGGATCGATCGTTGCAAATTGTCGGTCGATCGCGCCGCATGCCCCTTGTATGCTCCGCTGGGCGCAAGCTGCTTCAACACCACTTAAATTCAACCCGACATCACCTAACTTAGTTCACCATAAAACCCACGCACCGGTATTAGGAACCCTAAGCATACCCTCACTCTCTGGTAGGATCGAGGATGATCTCCCGTTATCAGCTAGATTGATCGATCTTGAGCACCACTCACTTTAGTACCACTCATCACACTCATCTCTGAAGCCAATAAAATCATTATGAGGGTCAACGAGAGCCATCAGTTATCGGTTAACCAACAAGCAGACCGCGCGCGTACAAGTTACAAGTACCTAGTTCGTTTAGTTGTGGATAGTTCGGGTCTGACCGATGTGAGTTGGTGAAGTGAGAAGAATGTTATATGTTTTAACAAATGTGCTATTGTTCCCCACTTCTGCAGAGCGTAGCAAAAATCAGCATGAATACTCCAAGTTCAGCTATGTGCCCTAGGGAGTAGAGCAAATTCTGCGAGATCGGTAAGGCTTAAGCTAGACAAAGTTTAGTAGGGGCCAAGTGTACCAGAGATTTAATTTTTATTCTTGATGCCTGTTTAGGCCTTTTCTTTGATCCAACATCATGGTGGTGCTTTGTGCCATGATTAGGTGGTGTCGTGGTGGTGATAGCGCCAAGGGCGTGCCAAGCAGCGGGGTTGCCGGCATGGCGCCGGTGGTATTTCCCCCCTTCGACTGTCCGGACAGATCAAGATGTGCTGTCGCCGTGGGATACACGCGAACACTATCACCACACTCAACATTACCAATAGGTTAAGGATAATTAGGATAAGTTCAACAATATACGTAAGTACACCTCATTTGATCACTACATTTTTTATCTGGGAAAGTGAAATTTCTTTTTTGTCTGGGATGGCTCGTATAACTTAGCGTGTGGTTCCGCCTTTTATCGAACCAGATTTTTGCCATGGGTCAAGTCATTGGGTCGGGGGACCAATGCCCAAGGCAACTCTTCTTCTTTACTACCTATTTTTGTCTCCGAGTCTCATGCGCCCTCTGCGGAGCGGTGACAAGGTTTCAAGGGTGTTTTGGGGAGTTTCAGAGGCATTCCAGGGGACTTGAGAGGTTTTCATGTGGTTTCAGGGGCGTTTCTGTAGATTTCAGGAGCGTTCCAGAGATTTAAAAGGGCTTCTTGCTGGTTAGGTGCTACGTTCACACAGGAACTCAACCTCTTTTCACTTTGAGTATTCTTTCAGCCCTTCCACAGTGATTAATGAAGGGCATGAAGCTTGCAATCAAGCTTCATTTGTTTACGATACGCTGCCAAACAGAGGTAACAATGATCTTTTGTCCCACAAGGGGTTCATTTTTAACTTGCTTTGGTGGGGCATTTCTTTTATTGTTCTCCGTTATTAAATGATATAGAGACAAAGTTTCAAGCAATTAAAAAAATATGTTCAATTTAATTAAAGCCACTTAAGTACAATATAATTAATTAATGTACAAAAAACTATTATACTAATTAAAACTTACATCGACTTTTGAATTTGGTTGTGGAGCTTAAAGTATAAATTAAAATGATTGCTCAAATCCATCGATTCTTACTACAGATGACACTAAACTGGCTGCCAAAGATAGGAAATGTTCTTTTTCTTTAACTTGACAACCAATGTACAGTCTTCCTTTGCATAGAGCATACACTAACGATGATTCTGATGGAAGATGATGAGAGATTCCTCACGGTTAAAGCAGCATTCACGTACGTATGTGGAATAAAACAGCAAATAACGGATCGATTGTTTGGCACACTTCATTGATCTTCTTCACCTCGTTCAACATGAACAACAGAAACTACAGATTTTGTGGAAACATTTGCCATTTATCTGCAAACTTGTACGGCGTTGCCGGTTACATTTCATCGTCGGGATCGTAGCCTACATCACTGAGCCACTGTACGATGGTATCAGCGTTCATGTCCATCCACAAGATATTAGCCTGAGCACGTTCGATGGCTTGCTGGATGGTCCGTCCAGTATCCTTCACGTGGGATTGAGCGAATTCTTTAAGCTGAAAGGCGGCTGTGTTATCACATGGAAAACTTGGTAATATGAAATTTACAATTCACCTCATCTAGCTCATATTGAGTGTTCAGGCGTTTGGTTGAGTATTTCAGGATCATATTCAAGTTGGACATAGACGTTCCCAAGCTGGAAAAGTAATTAAAATTTGGTTGACACTACTTTTAATTAAGGGTCCTTAATTAAAAGTTTGATCAATATGATCTAACAGAAAGTCTAATCTACAGAAACAGTTTTACAGTTGGTCTCTTGTCGAAGAAAGCTCTACAGACCACCGACACAGATACTCACTAGTCCTTCATCTTCTTCCAGTTGTTTCGAATGTAGCTGAACGCAATCGGTTGCCCGATCACATTGTTGGACACCGCTATGAATACCCGAAAAACGTCCTGCTTACGGATGCCGTACTCGTCGGTCATCGAGTACTCCAGGAAGCGCGTCAGGATCCACGTTTCCCGCGAGCATCCCAGTGCGGACAGAAGCGTTTCCTTCTCACTAGCAATGGTGGTCTTTTGGAACCGCTCCCAGGCAAAATCCCACTCGGCTTGATCGCCATACTTGATGGCCGTACAATAGACGATGTTCTTTAAATTTGGAGACACACTGTAAAAAATTCGAGACTGTTAAAAGACTGATCAAGTAGTAGAATTGAACCGCTTTTACGGATTGTTGATGTCCGGATGGGGTTCGTGCATCCATTCGTAGAACTTTTGAACACATTTGCTAACACAATCTCTGTAGCCTAAATGACAGGCAGCAGTAAGTACATCAACTCGTTTGTAAACCGTCAACAGGGGACTATCCTTGGGATCCTCGAAACCAACTTTGGCATAAATAGGTTTTAGCAAGTGCAAAGAATATTTCTGGAAGTATTGAACAATTCAAAGCAAATTTATAACGCGCTAAGTTCTATTACAACTTGATTACCTTGAACTTATCATAACTACTTGTTTTGATGAGCATTGAGTCGATGAAGTTCAACGCTCCAATGGCGGCCTTCCATGGGACATACTCAGTTTCGTGTACCAAGTATCGGGTAACGTTCAGTGCAATGCTGTAGTTCAGATATCCTCCACGGGCCAAATTCAGAGCATCATCGATTAGCTGTGCTCGATTGGAAGGTGCAATAGTGGTGTGCTTCTGCTTACTCATCAAATGGTCCACAATCATGGCCCAGTTCTTTTGATCGTAGTTTACCCGATAATACCCTGAAAATATTTATCAAATTGAGTATGCTTCTTATTTGATTCCTTATTCGTAACTCTACCCAGGTAATCACTAAGTACTGTTTTTGTCGCATTATAACGGTAATTGAACAGCTTTTCAATGCTAAAAAGTTGCTTTAAATAGCAATAAACAAGATTACGCTCATAAGAGCAGAACAATTTGAGAACAAGATAGAATACGGTAGTTAGTTGCAATAATAAACCATATGAATAAAGCTGAGTGAATACTCTTTACTCAGATAAAGTTTCACAGAGATTTGCTCCACGGCTTCACATAGATTTAGTAAAGAGTATTTACTCAACTTTATTCATACGTCCTAATATTTGAGCCGCAGGTAAAATTTCAGGGCAACTGATGTTCTAGAAGCCAAGATACAGCACTTCCATTTTGACCATTTTATATGAAAAATACCCAGTACAAGTACACACTTGTCCGTTCTGTGTCCAAAATTACATGGTTTCAGAGCTCAAACCATCACAAAAACTGCAATCATGTATTTTGTTTTGTTATCTTTAATGTTGGTTCGCCATCTTCGATTATCTGGTCATCATTTTTGGACGCCATTTTAATTTTCGATCCTCCATCTTGTCACAATCTTTGGACTCTGAATAGCTATCTCACACTAAATATGTATATACCTATTACTAGTGTACTTACCAGTTTGTTGAATATTTACCACCATCCAGTCATGATTAGGAATATCCATGTCTTGTAAAACCAGTTTATCTTCTGCTTTCATCCAAATGAAAGGCTTTGTGTTGTTGAAGTTACTTTCACCCAGAGTGGTAAATGTGATTGGAATCCACCACAAAGGATGTTCTTCCCCTTTCTTCGACGACGTATCATTACTTGGTTCGATGAAAATAAACCGTTCTTGGGAAAACTCAATGCTTTTGCTGTCATAATCTCGAGTTACTGATACTACTGGGAATCCGGTTAACAATGTCCATGTATCCATGATTTCTTTCACAGATATCGAATCATCAAACACGTTTTGGCTTCTGGCTTCTGCAGTTAGAAAAGTCCATAGGTCATCCTGTTCAGCGCTCTGGTATTTCCTGTTGCGGAAAAGAGTCGTTAAAATTAGAATACAGCAGAACAAATAGCTAGATAATTACTTTTCATTCAAATAATTTGTCAATCCCTTCCTGAACACATCACTTGTAAGGAAATGGTCCATCATGCGAATGATTGCTGCCCCTTTGCCGTAGGATATTTTGTCGAAAATTTCATTTATTTCTTCAGGATTGTGAACTTTCACCGATATCTGATGCGACGAAGACAAAGCATCCAGCGAAAACACGTTGTGCAGCTCGTTCACCACGAACTGCTCCATAGACTTCCAAGCAGGTTCCACAGCATCCACACCTAGATACTCCATGTAGCTAGCAAAGCCCTCGTTGAGCCACAGATCCGTCCACCAGGTCGGCGTCACCAGGTTCCCGAACCACTGATGCGCTGTCGATAGAAATTCAACCCATGAGTTTCCTAGTTCAAAATGTTCCCAACTATAATTTACCCAACTCGTGAGCCACAACCGTCACCACTCGCTGCTTATTACTGTTAGCGGACACATTTTCCTCATACAACATTGCCGTTTCCCGATAGGTTATCAAACCCCAGTTCTCCATAGCTCCAGCGCTAAAATCCGGCAGCGCAATCATGTCCATCTTGGGCAGCGGATATTTGATATCGAAAAACTGTTCCAGATACTTCAGAATCTTCGGTCCCACATCCAGTGCATAACGAGCCGACGAGATGGCATCGGACCGCGCCCATACGGCGAAATTCCCCGAACTGAGGTGTACGAAGTCACATACCACAAACGCTACCAGGTAGGTGGACATTGGAACCGACTGCTGGTAGATGTCCCATACGTAATCTTCCAGTTCGGGTTCTCTGAAACAGATCAATAACAAAATTACAATCCTGTTTGTTTCGGATGATGATGGACTAATCAACCTACGGTGCATTGTAAGACTTCAGTTTTGGCATATTGGATAGCGATACCATGCTTTTGGGACGGGCAAGGCTTATACTAAATCGAGCCTTCAGGGCAGGCTCGTCGAAGCAAGGGAAAGCTCGGCGGGCATCCGTAGGTTGAAACTGTGTTGTGGCCAGCCATCTGAAATGGAAACCGTAACAAACATACTGTAGCAAGCCTCGGCTGATTAGTTATGATAGTTGTAGGCCTTGATTCCAAAAGAGAAATAAAATGGCATTACTTAGCGAACCACCAAACAAGACGGAAGCAATAAACTGTTAGCTCTTAGTCTTGCGGTTTTTTTTTAACTTATTCGTTTATTTGGTAGGCTCGGGCGCCACATGGGCATAACTGAGCCAGAATCTTTTGTCTTTACATTGATTTTTCATTTTACAATTTATTACTGCTATTTCGAGGTTAAGGATTGAGAAAGAAAAGAAAAAAATAAAATTGGGAAGGAGGGATTTATGGATTTAAAACTAAATTATTTGCTAACTTATACTAAAAACATTGATGGGACAAATTGTCCATATCTGTAACGGAACCAAAAAGAAAGGACTTTATTGGTAGACAACGACAAGAAGAGGACAAACAGAAGGGGGGCGACGACAGACAGGGGCGAACAACAAAACCAAAAGGCGGACAACGAAAACAAGGAACGTACACATCAAACTCTGACGTCAACACGTTTCAAAAACTGGTAAATCTGGTTCATGCATTCCAAATCAAGTCCTGCCAACACTTCTCTAACGGGTTTCTGTTGTTTTCCTCGGACCCGGAGAATTTCATGCAGATCAGATCTGACCTCACGATACTCATTGCATCCCCACACGATATGTTCGATATCCTGATAAGCCACGACACAGACACAGAGATTGCTTTCTAAGAGCCCAATACGGAAGGTATGTGCGTTCAACAAATAGTGGTTGGACATCAGCCGACACATCACACGAATGCAATCGCGGCCTAAATCCAACCCTTTGAACCATGGCTTCTTCGACACCTGTGGAATGATGGAATGCAACCATCTACCCATTTCTCCATCTCTCCATTTTTGTAGCCAGCTGATCAAGATCTCCTGACGGGCCAATGCAAAAAATTCGTCGAAGGCGATTTGACGCTCGTATTTAAATATCGCCTTCGCTAGTGACCCAAGCTATGGTGATGGTGTAAAAGCTGTAACTGCGGATGACGTCCACACGCCTGTGCAGTGGACGTCCGAACGTCCCAAACTAGCTCACCGTGGGTTTGGTTCTCAGGGTCGGCACCACCTGCTTAGGGGACATTAACAAAAGCGGAAATGGACGATACGAGGAATAATCGACGCAATTGCGCATGCAAGGACAAGTACCAGAGTTCAAAAATTGATTTTGAAACCATGAAAAGTTACATCTTAATTATTTTATTTCCATTTTGGGGTTAGTGGTTAGGGTTAGTAGACGTTGCGGCCGATACCTATTGTTGGGGCCCTTTGAGGAAGGGGCGACGGAGACATACCTTTACTCCAAGAGGCTGCCCTGATGCTAGGCTTAGGCTTGGGCGGAATCCAAGCGGACTGGCGTTCCGGAGGTGACTCCAGGATCGATGGCTTGTTGGCTGCCGGATGTTGGTACTCGGGTGCCCCGGGGTTGGCCGGTGGACTTACCGGGGTTCTTCCGACGTTGGTTAGGCCTCGTCGCGGACGTAGTTGGGAGCTCCAGGCTTGTGGGCCGGCGCGGCTGCCGGATGTCGGGGTTCGGACGCCTTTGGCGGGCCGGTGGACTTGCCGGGGTTCTTTTGACGTTGGTGGGGGCCTTGTCGCGGACGATTGGCCCGCGTCGCCGGTGGATCCAGGCTTGTGGGCCGGCGAGGGGGCTGTAGGTTGTTGCACGGACGCCCCTGGTGGGCCGGCGGGTTCGGAGGCGTTCTTTGACGCTGGTGGAGGCCCCGTCGTGGCCGAGGTGGTTCCTGGCTTGTGAGCCGGCGCGGCTACCGGATGTTGGTGTTTGGGCGCCTTTGGCGGGCCGGAGGGGTCGAGAGGGTTCTTGGACGGTGGTTGGGCCCTCGTGGCGAACGATTGGTCCGCGTAGCAGGTGGCTCCCTGACAACGTGTTTGGGCACGGAACTTTTTAGACTTCGCGGCCTCCGAGCGCCGGATAGGGATCTGCTGTGGATAACTGTCCACGTGGTATTGTTCTCTTCGTCCTGGGTGTGTTACCAGGTGGCGGGTGGCCGTAGGGACTTCCTGACAGCGTCGCAGCACCGGGTTAACCAAATCGCACTCACTTCACAAAAACAGCGGGCACCAAACAGGCCGTAATTCCCGACAATCGGCCACCGGATCGACGCAACTTCGCGGGCACTCGCGGGGTCCTCTTCGAATTACCCACGTGGGGACTTCCAGGTCTTCCCTCTGTCACGATAGTTTTTCCAATTTCGTCTCGTTTGCTTGGAGGACTCGACTCGACTGATCCCGAATCCTCTAGGTTTTTCCGCATCTCTCGTTTCTCTTCTTTCTTCGCCTTTTCGCCGCCGGACCTGGTGTTACCACCGTGGATTTCGCCCGACAGGAGCGAATTTGGTTTTTGGCGTTAGTGTTGACAAAAATTCTAGTACTCCATGCGAAGTCTCACAGTGGGTTGACGTGGGTGGTTAGTTGGAATTAATTCTTTCCTCTGGCAAGTGGGTCGATTTTTCCCATTGTTACCAAAATCGGTAACAAAGCGTTTGGTCAAAGCACTCAATACTTGGCGTATTCCATTCAGGATGTACGCTGAGTGCTTCATCCGTTTCATTGACCGAACAGCCTCCAGAGAACTTAGACTGTCGGTAAAAATGAAGTAGTGCTCAGTAGAGATGGTCGGGTTTCGGGTTTTCAAACCCGAAACCCGACCCGAACCCGAACCCGACGGGTACGGGTCGGGTTCGGGCTTGGAAATTTGAAAAAAGCTCGGGTACGGGTCGGGTCCGGGTTTAAACAATTTCAAAATTCTCGGGTACGGGTCGGGTCGGGTTTGAATAATGTCGGGTTCAAGTCGGGTTTGATACCAATGTAGATAAATCAGTATTCAGAAAAATGTTTCATTTGTTGTATCCGATACATTTAATGATTATTATTTAACTCGGGTTTCGGCCGGGTTTATTGGAAAAATTTTTTTCGGGTTCGGGTCGGGCTCGGGTTTGATCGACGAAAATTTTTCGGGTTCGGGTCGGGTCCGGGTTTGACGGAACAAAAAATTCTCGGGTACGGGTCGGGTCCGGGTTTTGAAATTGAAAATTGTTCGGGTACGGGTCGGGTTCGGGTCTGTAAAATCTGAAACCCGACCATCTCTAGTGCTCAGGTGGAAGAGTGTGAATGTACTCTAAGGTGTAGTATATAGCCGCTAGCTCCGCTACGTATACAGAACAGGGCTTTTGAAGCATGAAGGTGGCGCTATGAAATTCGTTGTAGACACCGAATCCAGTCGACTCATCGGTTTTTGAACCATCTGTGAAGAACTGTCTGTCCCCGCTAACATGCCCGAACTTACTTGCAAAAATCTGTGGAATACCTATGGAACGAAAAGATTCCGGAATACCGGTGTACTCATCCTTCATAGAGAGATCAAAATCCACTGAGGAGCTGTCGAAGTCTGAGAAGTTGTCACGATTGGTGTTAACCGGAGATGGGCTAACCTCCAGCGTCATGTACCAGTAGTACACACTCATAAAACGAGTTTGAGGATTCTGTTCGAGCAGCTTTTCAAAATTTTCTATGACCAACGGATTCACAACTTCGCATCGGATGAGGAACCGGAACGACAACTCCGCAAAGCGGTCTGTCAGAGGCTGTACACCAGCAAGTACCTCTAAACTCATTGTGTGAGACGAGTTCATGCAACCTAACGCGATCCGAAGGCAACGGTACTGAACCCGTTGAAGCTTCAGAAAGTGTGTTTTCGCCGCGGATTGAAAACAAAAGCTACCGTATTCTAAAACCGTCAGAATGGTTGTTTGATACAGCCTGATCAGATCTTCCGGATGCGCTCCCCACCATGTTCCGGTAATAGTTCGCATAAAGTTGATTCGCTTTTGGCACTTCTGTATCAGATACACAATATGCTTCCCCCAAGTGCATTTGGAGTCGAACCAGACGCCGAGATATTGAGAAGACATGCTATGAGTGATTGTCTTACCCATCAGAACGAGCGGAAACTTAGCCGGTTTATGTTTTTTAGAAAAGACAACCATCTCAGTTTTCTCCGGAGAGAACTCGATACCCAGCTTAAGAGCCCAAGTAGACAAATTGTCCAAAGTATCCTGTAGTGGTCCTTGCAGATCGACTGCTATTGATCCCGTTATAGAAACAACACAGTCATCCGCAAGCTGTCTTAACGTGCAATTTTTCATGAGGCAATCATCTATGTCTCTAACATAAAAGTTGTAAAGAAGGGGGCTTAGACATGAAACCTGGGGGAGACCCATGTAGCTAATTCGTGAAACTGTCAATTTACCATGAGCAAAACTCATCTGCTTCTCAAACAGCAAATTTTACAAAAAGTTGTTTATAATTGGTAAAAGGCCACTTTCGTGTAGTTTGTCGGAAAGAACATCGACAATCAAAAACACTGAGCCCATTTGCTGCTTTTGAGCAATGGCAAGCTGAATTTCTGAAGAAAGTAACGCAAGACAGTCGTTCGTTCCTTTGCCTCTGCGGAAATCAAATTGTGTATCTGACAACATGCCACTCGACTCAACCCATCTGTCCAGTCGAAAGAGAATCATCTTCTCCAACAACTCCGTAGGCAAGACAACAGCGCTATTTTACGGTACGAGTTATGGTCTGACGCGGGATTCTCGGGTTTTACGCATTGTTCTTCCGACGTTCCAAAGAGTTCTCATTGAAATCTCGCGCGACAAACCCTCGACGAACCGACGCCAGTAACCGCTTTTCTTCGCCTTGACCAAGTTCTTAAATTTGCTTTCAAGGGAAGCATACCGGTTAAAGTTTTCGACCGAACCGCGTTTCCGAAATTCTTTGAACGCCGCGGATTTCTCGCGATAGATTTCTGCACACTCGCTATCCCACCACTGATTGGGGGGTTTCCTGCGAACAGACGGCCCTGACACTGGTCGACGTTGTGCCTGAAGCGCGCTACTAATAATCAGCTCGGACAGAAACCGATACTCTTCCCGCGGTGAAAGAATTTCTACCAATTGCTCACCGTCGATAATTGCTTCCGCGTACTTCTCCCAGCCAATGTACTTGGTGAGATCGTAGGCGATGTCGATAGATGGAGGTTGATGTGAACCATTGGAAATAGAAACAACGATCGGCAGATGATCACTACCATGGGGATCCTGGATAATCTTCCATGTACACTCCAGCGATAGTGAGCTCGAACAGATTGAGAGGTCTAATCGGCTGTTTCTAGGGCTGCCATCTTGAGCTGGAGGTGCCACTCGTGTAACTTCTCCGGTATTCAAAATTGTCATGTTGAAATCGTCGCAGAGGTCATATATCAAAGTTGATTGACTGTCATCGTACAGTTCACCCCAGCCTATAGGCTATACCATGGGAGTTGAAATCTCCCATGAGCAGCCGAGGCTCGGGCCCCGAGGAGATGTGGGCGAAATCCCTGCGAGATATCGCAGTTCTCGGAAGAAGATATATGGAGGCAACACTGAGGCTTTTACCTCGGATGGTCACCTCACATGCGACGGCATCAATGCCTGTCATCGGATGAAAATCGACTCTGTAAAATGAGTGCTGCTTCTTGATCCCTAGAATCACCCATCCGTACGAGTCGGATCGATCAAGGCGAATGATATTATAATCGGGAAAAAGTAAGGTTGCATCAGGTGTCAGCCATGTTTCGGATAGTGCAAAAACATCGCATTGTTAATTGTTAACTAAAAATTTAAAGACGTCTATTTTCGGTGTAATACTACGTCAGTTCCAGTGTAGAACAGGAACCGTATCTTCGACCTCGGTGGTTAAATTAGCCATCGAATGATACGATTGTCGCAAGGAGGGGCATTTTAGAAGCCAACTGCTTCAAAAGAGAGATCACACAAGGAAGAAGTCTTTTTACAATGTTCTTCACGGAATCTGAAGCATTGAAGAAGCTGAGGATGATGTCTACGATGCCAGAGAGCGTAAACAATGGCGCATCCTGAGGTTGCTCCTGGTGCTCCGAATGCTGTCTTTCCGGTTGAGAATTCGAAAAACGTGGGACATCTCAGATTTTAGATGTTCCCGAGAGTGATGGAAAGTCTCGTTCGTCCTGGATTTTGAATCCCGGAGGGGAACGTTTTGTGACTTTCTTACCACTCTTGAAATTTGTCATGGTGGGTTGGGAGTCGCTGCTAGGCGGATTCCGAGGTTTTTGGTGGGTCTCTGGAGCCTCATCCGTTTCCTCGTTTCACCTTTAAAAACAAAGGGAGCCCCGTCCCCGACCTCAGAGTCAGAGCCCTGATCATCGAGAGATAAAGACGACTAGATGTTACGGGATTCAACGGTCGGGGCAGTTTTTTTTTTTCAGCATTTCAGCGTAGCTTCGCCGTGATCGTTGCTGCAAGGATCGTTTTTGATGTTTTTTCTGCTGTACGAACCTTGAGCAAGCAATCAGATCATGTGGACGATCGCTGCCACAATAAACACACTTGGGCGATGTGATATGTGATAACAATGAGTGCCTGTTGGAGTGCCAAAAAGCTAAAAGAAAGTGATAAGTCATAATTATGGTTACAAAACAAGTTACAAAGTCATCATTTTTGTTTTGTTGACCTTATAATTAACAACGGGTGGTGTTAGCAAGAGAGGAGTAGTGGTAACTGTGCGGGAAATCATGCTATATCATTTTGATTTTCAAAGAGCCTGCCGAACAAGTACAGCGCACAGAAACCAAGTGCATTCCAACAGGCACTGAGGTGAGTTAGAATGTCATGACTGATTAAAGTGTGTTTCATAAGTAGTGTTTGGTGCTAAGTATGAAGTGCGGCTCGATAATCCAAAGGTTATTAGTTCGATACTTAGGTGACTAGATTTTTTCTTATTTCGAATATTTTAAGTCGCATAAGGTGCTATATTACGTCGCAATAGTGCATACCGTACATCGCTTAAGATATCGCTTCAAGTCATATAGCGTCATTATTTTTCCGTCAATGCACGTATAGCGCCTCCACTTTTGTACGCATAAGGCACTTTTACTGCATCTTATGCGATGTAACTTTACCGCATAAAAGTACGTATTACATGAACATAAACTTCATTATACGTGCAAATTGGTTGTCTGGGTGGAAACGCACGATGATTTGCTCTCTCTGCTCTCACTGCTGCTGGGTTGGTGTTGGTCGAAGACTGCTCACACACACGTTGATCGGACACTCACCAACGTGATCTAAGCGTGAGCGTGGGTACGCTGAGGAAAAATACCGGACCACGTGGACGGCTATACGCACGAAAATAGCACTTTTCGACGGGTAATGGCTCTGCCAATGAAACAAATCTTGCAAGCGTAGCTTGAGACAATCACTGCTTGCACACTGTCGCACTTGCACCTCGGAAAAACCAATGGATTTGAAAAAAAACGAGGAGAATCCCGGACGCGTGAAACTGTCGACTGTCTCGCGCGGTAGCTCACCAACGAATGACGTCTTACGGTTATAACTGACGAAATCTTTAGTAACAGTTTCTGGTGGCAACCTCAACCTTCGATTTATGAATGATGAAATCAAATATCTTTTTTTTTAATTCTAAAAGTGCTCGGAACAAAGTAAAAAAAAGCTAAATTTCATGGATCACTCTAACAAGGTTATTTTTAATAAGTATAAGTTAGAGTCCCCAAGCCTCAAAAGTTTCACAGGAGAGTGAGGATAAAAATAGAAGAGAAAGGGAAGCCGTAAAATGGGCAGGGTGCAATATTTCGTTTTTTTATTTTTGACAATCTGGGGGATAAGACATTTAAGCATTTAATCAGCCGTACATTGGGCCAAAACCTGCATTTAACCAGCACTTATGACGCATATACGGTAAATTAGCTGTAAAGTGGGGCTCAATAATCCAAAGGTTCAGATTATTATTTTGACACTGAGGTGACAAAATGGCTTTTTGTTCGAATATTATTAAGTCGCATGTGATGCCATATTACGGCGCAAAAGTGCACACCGTGACCGTACATAGTATAAAATATCGCTTGTTATATGACGTTCACTCAGCCAAAAAAACTAGCAAATATCGTAAGAACACCTTATGTTTTTTTGCTATAAGGTATCTCTATGAATATTCAATGTTTACCTTATGAATTCGACAGTATACAGCTCAGAATGATCATCATAAGTTCGTCTTATGAGAATCGTTTTTGTTACAAAAAAAGTGTAACACAATCTTATGATTATCAGTGCATATTACATATGGAGGTTATAGTAATTTCTATATGAATTTTATAAACTTAAGATTATTTTATGAAAACCATATTGGTTCTGCATTCCGTTATAAAAAATCATAATTTGATATTATGAATCCCTATTAATATTAGTATGAACTTTATAATTGGTTCAAGATGATTTACATATAGGCGACCAAACGTTGCATGAATGCAGAGGAAGAAGAAGAAGAATGCTGGTTTGACTATCGTCCATGGTATAGCATATAATTTAAAAACAATGTTAAATTAGAAACAATTTATTTCACGAAATAGATTTTAAATGATTAGTACTCAATCTTTGGTCTAAACACACCAATCGTTAGTTTGGTCAAGGGCTCGGACTCCGTCTCCTGGGCGATTTTCGCTGCTGCCGGTAATGTTATCTTGTTTGACAATGCAGATGCCAACAAGACTCTGTAAAAATATTAAATAATTGTAAATAGGAAAACAACTGAATAAAAAACACTTACGTTTATGATCTCTCGAAATTTTCTTGATGAACGGTCAACAGCTCGACTGGTGCGCAGTCGCACTTGCAGGAAGATTTCACTGCACTCCACTGGCACATCAGAAAAAAGCTTCGCGATCATGATCCAGAGCGAGTTCAGTCACAACGTACTCCATCATGCTCACTTCTGATTTCATAAGGTTGTCCTTAAGACTTTTTCACATCAATAAAAGTGATGAGAAACATAAGGGACAACTTATAAAATTTTCAGATCGGTTACGATCATGCGTATTTCATAAGGTATTGTCATGAGTATTATTCTGGACCGTCAAACTTTCATAAGGTTCGTAATGAAATCGAGAATTTTGTCATTTTCGATGGATCATAAGGTTCAATTTATGTTCTTCCTAAGATGTTTTGGTTGAGTGTTGTTGTTATCCCCCCAATGCACGTATAACTGTGTTCATAAAAATAGCAGTTCTCATATGAGCGATTGGGCTGAAAATTTCACTGCTATTTTAATGAACATAACTGTATATCGCTTCCAATTTGCACGCATAAGGCACTTTTGCTGCATCTATGCGATATAACTTATCCGAATAAAAGTACGTATTTAACACTGTCATAAACTGCATTAAACGTGCAAATTAGTTGTCTGGGTGGTAAACTCAGCCTAACATTGGCCTAACACAAATTGTGAGCTATTTTTTGGAACTTTGGAAAAGTAAAAAAAAAATGAAATAATGCAAATTTACGGTAATGTAGAAGACACATTCTATCGTGATGTTTCAACGTTTTGACGCATTCAAGAAACCAAAAATGTAAGCCCATCCAACTTACCTTGTTTCATTCCGTACGGTGTACGAGCTCCGGTAGAATCCTTGCAGGTAATCGTTGAGTACCCCATCGTACTTAATCCTCACCACGTATTGCTCGCCAGCAAGTAATTTCCGCTTGAACATGAGCACATAAAACTGTTTACTCTCCACGACAAACTGTCTGTCTATTTCGATGTGTCCTGCTGCTGCTGCATCGTCACCATCATTGTCCACTTCGTTGTGCTCCTGTCGATTATCATTATTGCTGCCTGTTGCATCGCTCAAATGCCGCGCGTTGCGACCACCATCAGCAACAATATCATCATCATCGCTAGCGCCGGGCTCATGCCGCCGGACATGTGCCTCGTGTATTTGCAGGGCCACCGCATGCAGTGTTATGTTATCACAGTCTTCCACCACCCGCACCACGATGTCGACCGTGCCGGCGAATGTGAAATTGTCCTCGAAGATGAACGGTATCAATCGAATGGCGTACGCAATCGGTTCGATCGATCTCGGCAGTCGGACGTCGTCTTCTTGGGGCGGATGGGTTTCCGATGGACCCGTCTGATGAGCGCTAATTTCCGTTGACGTGCTGGTGGACGTTGCGTAGCTGGGGAATATGGATTGGAAAAAGATGGAAAGTGTGAATTTTTATTAAAGTAAAAATCTTAGTATTTATGTATGCCTTAAAAATACACTGTCTGCAAACTGGGAGGAGCCTAAAGTAATGTTACGAAATGTAAACACGGTCAATCATTCTAGTTTTACGATAGCTGGGCATGCAACTGGGCAACTAGTGGAGAATGTTGAATGCCTCCAATACCTTGGTAGCAAAATGGCGGCACCAAGATCAACATAGGTGCACGGATCAAGAAGGCGAGGGGTGCTTTGCTTTGGCGATGGTGGGCAATCGCCCAGGATGGGCATCTTTCATCTCGGCACCCTGTACCACCATAGATGCTCAGGACTGGAAACAAACGAACTCATCGATTTCACAGCATCCAAGAACATGGCCATATCCAGCATCTTTTTCCAACACAGCTTCCCTTATCATTACACCTAATAGTGACTGAAGCAGTAGGTGGGAGCGAATAATTCTTTCCGAAGCTAACCATATCCATAAACCAGTGTGGACTTACCACCTTTGGCATCGGAAGGTGACCGAGTACCGAGATATACGAACTGCTCAAGTGGAATAAGCCTAGGCGTGGCAGGGGACTAGCAGTGGGCTCTGCTGGTCCTCTTCAGTATTTCCGCACATTCGGAAGCGAACTCTGTACAAGTGACATGACATCGCTTCCAAAGTGTCACAGCCCAGCTAGGAATGTTTCGGGCACATCAAGAACGATGCCAGTAAGTTCCTGATTATGGTATACTGGCCATGCTTAGTAATTGGTAGCTGAGATGGTACTGAGTTAGGTAACTATGCACAAGTGAGCTGATGGCGACGGCATTCTATCCTCGCAGTAAGGTCGAGTGACACTGACATGAAATGGCGGATGGACCAATGTCGACGCTGTCTCCCACCCCATAAAACCGTGGCATGCCCTTAAAGTACGTTCCTGATCTGTGCCCAGCTTTGGCAACTAACTGGGTGGAAGTAGGTTCAGATGAAACACTCCTGATTAGCGCTGATCCGGCTCTGAGCCTAGTCCCCATAAGGGCCTGGGCCAACCCTCGGGTGGCCTACCTGCTTGCATGGATAACCGACAGGGTCCTTGGCGACTACTTCATTTGCAGTGAGAGATAGCGGCTCTAAGGGGACCCAACAGACATGACTTCGAAATCCATCAACAGTAACAACGTGATCGAGAATGGAGTAGCGAACGGAGCGGCGTTGAACCCGTTCGTGCGTGGAGGTTTGGCTAGATCGTCTACGAGGGCTGGTGCACCCACCAGCAAGCAAACGGCAGGTAGTTCAACAAGTGGAACAGGCGAAGCACGAAGTGGTGAAAATCCGCAAATCGTTGGCTCTGGCCAAGAAGGAGTATGTTCTCCTGATTGAGGAACGGAGTGCGGCTGACGCGAGCAAGGAGGAGCGGTCCACCCAAACGGACAACTTCCTCTTTGCTTCCAATGCGATGATGCAGCACGAAACCATGCAGATCGCAGGGGCCGTAGCGAAGAGGTCAAACCACCATACGGCTCGAACTGCATGGTCGAAGCCTGCAGACGAGATGCGGCCCAAGAAGCGTGCAGAGGTGAAAGGCCGAAGATGGAGAAGGGAACGGCGAGCGCGAGCAATCAGACTGCCAAGCCGGTTGCGAAACGCGCAAGGGGCTGGGAAACCAAGTCCCATCAGGCCAACACTAGGAACAGAGGCCAACCGGACCAAGGTAAAGAGAACCCTTGGATTACGGTAGAAAAAAGAAGAGAGTGAGAACTGTGAAGCCAGCCCGCAAACGCGAGAGAAGTGACGAGCTGGTCTTCAAAACTGAGGCAAACACGTACGCCGAGGTGCGAAGGCCATGCGAGGCGAAAGTCATCTCTCACATTTGGGCGCAGATGTAAGAAGCATCCAGCGCACCAGGACGGAAGCCGCACAACAGTTGCTGTGGCAGTCAGTCTCGAAGTCAAGTACAAACATCACCCAATAACCCCGATAACGAGAACTAGGTAGCGGATATGGCCAAACTAGCGGCGATCTGTATAACCGTTCGTTTCCCGTTCCAGGAAATAATTTCCAGGTCGCACGTGAGCTTCGCAAAAGCGAAGATCAATGGCGTGTAAGGGCGTAGCCAGCTTTTCGGTCAGGGGGGGGGCAAGCACCCTTAGTAAAAATGTACCTACTAGCTTTTATAACTAAACGCAACACGATGAAATTGAATATAATAACATTATATTCTAAAAGCTTTATTTAACCCTTAACCAGGCACGGGAAAATTCATTCACTCACATTCATCTTGCAAACTGCGCTCTTTGTTTTGATTGCTTTGTATCGTTCGCTCACGGTTGGATCAAACCGTTCCAATGAACTCCACCGAGTCTCAATACAAATGAACTGCAGAAAGAAAGATTACATAAAGAGAATGGCACCGAAGCAATTGAATCATGTCGATCGTGGTTCTTCGGTTGGGCCGTGATTCAATGAATCTTTACGCGAACGTTCACACACGAATCAAATTTTAGATTCAGTGTGAATGAAAGATTGCATTCGCGTGATTGTTATGACAATATTATTTGGCGGGTTTGGTGCGTTTTCTTAATTTATTGCTAGATGGGAAGGTAAAGCATGTCTATTCGTGTTTTATTTCCTTGGTCGTGCGAGGGCAAAGGGGGAAAATGCGTTGACCTTGGCGGTGACATTGTGCAGATGGTGCGGCGCGGAAACGGTTGATTTGGTAAAATATATCTACAATTGTAACATGTATCATGATTAGATGTGCTAGCTTTCTATCAGAAAATATTTCTACATACTTCTACCGTACTTGAATGTATGCATGTCTACCGCGCCGCCGGGACATTGATGAGGAACAAACTCGCCGATTTGTGCCTGATTTGCCTGGACGATAAATATTTGACTACTTTTGACAAATACATTGCGGCTTTTTCTTTGATTTGTTTTTTGAGTGTGACAAATATTCCTTGGCCAAAATGTAACTGTCAAAATTAGTGAAATAGTGAAATCTTTGGTTAACATTAAAAACATAAATAAACCAGAGTAATAATTCTCCTGATCTATTAAAACACGGTATAACATAGCGGTAGTATTTTCTTTCCTTTGTCAAGTATGTAAACTTGATAATTTATTGCCCTTTTCCGGTTATATTATAATATTGTTTTCCTAAACCAGAAATTAGCCCATCTTTGCTATAAGCCCAAATAAATAATGTACGTTTGGCGATGTTATCCACATGCACTAGTAAAATTGCCTGATTTCAAATTACGTGGAAATCTATAGGCCCTTTCATATTTACCATCGATACTAGTTAATTTCCTAATTAGATAAAACACGCAATTGCATAATACCCCCAACAAACGGGATAGATAAAACTAGCACCATCAGCATCAGCAGCAGTACGATGAACGAAACGAAAGAATCGCCGCGATTGAAGGAATGCATTCACATGTGATCCTTTCAAGACATTCGCCTTGCGATTGCAGTCCCGTACCGAATGAGTCAACGGGTGAACCTGAACAACGATGAACGCTGCCATAATTTTCGTGTATTTGCTTTTTCCCCTTCATTCGCCTGAGTGCGTAACACACTACGTACAGGATTGCTGGGATTGTGTTTCGTTCCGCGAGAATGTTTGTGAGAGAGCTCGAAATGAATGAATCGTGAACGATTATTTCCATGCCTGCCCTTAACCCTGTTGTACTTTATACAATACGTTAACAAAAACTCGCCTGATCTACACAAACTAACGTGGTGCTCGTAGCGATGGCCAATTTCTGGAAGATTAAGGGTTTTTATTTACTTGTGCAATATTTTTCTCTGATTTTTTGTCAATGTCTACAAATTACGAACTCTTTTGATAGAATTTCCTGGTTCTTGTATGCTTCCATTTATCTTCCAATACTATTTGCTGGAGAAATTCCTTCAGAATTTTTTGAATTTTTGGATTCCAGAAGGAATTTCTGTAAGAATTTTAAAAAATAAACCTGTACGAATTCCTGGATAAATTATGGGAGGGATACCTAGTGAAATTTCTGAAGAGATCACATGAGGAAATCCTAGATAAATTTCTGGAGGATTCCTTGGAGAAAATTATGGAGAAATTCCTGTAGGAATTCTGGACGGAATCCCTAGTAAAATTTCATAAAAAATGTCTTTAAAAATTCCTATATGAAATCATAGATAAATTTGTGAAGGTATCCTTGGAGGAATGCCTGAAGAAACTTCTGAGCAAATTCCTGGTGTAATTCCTGGAAGAATTCCTGGAGAATTTCCTTGAGCAAATTTTTGGGTGAATTCTTGGAATCTCTAGGAGAATTCTGGGAGAAGTTCCTGAAGAAATCTCCAGAGAAACTCTGGGAGGAATTCCTGGAAAAATTTCTGAAAAAATCCCTTGAAAAATTCCAGAAGGATTTCCTGAAAGAACCCTTGGAGGAATTTCTGGAGGATTCCCTGGTGGAATCTCTGGAAATACCCCTCGAAAAATTCCTGAAATCCCTGAAGTAATTGCTGGAGGAATCTCTAGAGGAATGTCTGGAAGAATCCCTGAAAATTTCCTCAAAGTATTCCTGGAGAATTTCCTGAAAGAATCTCTGAAGAAATCCCAAGAGGATTTCCAGGAGAAATTCCTGGACGAATTGCTGGCATAATCCCTAAAGGATGCCAGGAATATTCCGGAAGAAATTCCTGGGGTATTTCCTGGAGGTATTCCGGAAGAAATTTCCTGGGGAAATTCCTAGATAACATCCCGGAGGAAATAATGGAGGAGTTCCTAGTGGTATATCTGTAGAAATTTCTGGAGGAATCTCTATAGGAATTCTTGAAGGAATTACTGGATGAATATCTAGAGTAATCTCCAGAAGAATTCTGAGAGATTTCAGTTTCTATTTCTGTTATTTTTCTATTTTTGAAAGAACCCCTTGAGAGATTCCTGGAGGAATTTCTAGTGGAATTGCAAGTGGAATTCCTGGAGATATTCTCGAAGAAATTCCTGAAGGAATCCCAGGGGGTTTCCTTGAAGAAATTTGTGAAGAAATCCCTGGAGGAATATCTGGAGGAATCCCTGGTGGAATACCTGGAGGAATCCCTGAAAAATTCCTGGAGAATATTCTTGAAGAATTTCTGAAGAAATCTCTAGAAGATTTCCTGGAAGAATCTTTGGAGAAACTTCTGGAGGATTTTCTGAAGGAATCTTCAAAGAATTTCCTGAAGAGATTTTTCATGGAGAAATCTCTGGAGGAATCCCTTCAGGAGGCAAATCCCCTGGAGGAATATCTAGAGGAATCAGGAAGCAATTCCTGATAAAATCTCCGGAGAAATTCCTGGAGAAATACCTAGAGGAATTGCTGACATAATTTCTGAAAGATTTCCAGGAGCAATTCCTGGGGTAGTTCCTGATGAAATTACTGGGGTTATTCCTGGAGAAATTCCTGGATAAAATCCTGGAGGAATACCTAGAATCACAAGAGGTATTTCTTTGGGAATTTCTGGAGGAATCTCTAAGAGAAATTCTCGGATGAATTTCTAGAGAAATTCTGGGAGAATTCTATTTCTATTCTAGTATTTTTCAAGCGGAATTTCTGGAGGAATTCTTGGATAAATCTTTGAAAGATTGCCTGAAAGAATCTCTGGATGAATCCTAGAAGCAGTTAGTAAATAAGTCCCTTGTGGAATCCCTGAAGAATTACTGATGGTATTCCTCCAGGAATTTCCTGAAGAATTTATGAAGAAATCCCTAGAGGATTTCCAGGCAGAATCCTCTGGAGGATTTCCTGGAGGAAACCCTGAAATATTCCTGAGGGTATTCCTGGAGAATTTCCTGGAAGAATTTCTGAGAAAATCTCCAGAAGAATTTCTGGAAAAATTCCTAGAGGAATTGTTGACATAATTTCTGAAGGATGTCCAGGAGCAATTACTGGATCATTTCCTAGAGAAATTTCTGGAGGAATTGCTGATGAAATTCTTGGAGTAATTACTGAAGAATTTCCTGGAATAGTTCTTGGAGATATTCCTGGATAAAATATTGGAGGAATTGCTAGAGGTTCTCCTTTGGGAATTGCTGGCGGAATCCGTGAGGGAATCTCTGGAGGAATTCCTTCAACAACTTCTGGATGAATTTCTGGGGGAATCTATGGAGAAGCTCTGGGAGAAATTTCTAGGGGATTCCCTAGGGGATTGCCTGGAAGAATGCTTGGAGAAACTTCTGCAGGATTTCCTGGAGGAATCTTCAAAGAATTTCCTGAAGAGATTCCATGGAGAAATCTCTTGATGTAGAAATCCCTTAAGCAATTCCTGATGGAATCTCATGAGAAACTCCCGGAGAAATACCTAGAGGAATTGTTGACATATTTTCTGCAAGAAGTCCAGGAGCAATTCCTAGAGAAATTCTTGGGGGAATTGATGTAGAAATTCCTGGGGTAATTCCTAGATAAGTTCCTGGCGAAATTCCTGGATAAAATCCAGGAGAAATTCCTAGAAGTATTCCTTTGGGAATTTCTGGAGGAATCTCTAGAAGAATTTTTGGAAGAATTACTGGATGAATTTCTAGAGGAATTCTGGGAAATTTCTAGTTTTATTCTATTATTTTTCTATTTCTGAAAAAAAAATCCCTTGAGAAAACCCCGGAGGAATTTCTAGCAGAATTTCTGGAAGAATTCTTGGATAAATCCTCGAAGGAATTCCCGAAGAAATCCTTGGAGGAATCCTAGAAGCAGTTTGTAAAGAAATTCCTGGGGTAGTCCCTGAAAAAAATGCTGATGGTATTCCTCCAAGAATTTCCTGGAAGAATTTATGAAGAAATCCCTAGAAGATTTCCAAAAATAATCTTCAGAGGAACTTCTGGGGGATTTCCTGGAGGAATCTTCAGAGGATTTCCTGGAGGAATACCTAAAAAATTCTCGAGGGTATTCCTGGAGAATTTACTGGAAGAATGTCTGAAAAAAATTCCAGAAGAATTTCTGGAAAAAATCCTGGAGAAATTGTTGACATAACTTCTGAAGGATGTCCAGGAGCAATTCCTGGATCATTTCCTAGAGAAATTGCTGGAGGTATTCCTGAAGAAATTCTTGGGGTGATTCCTGGAGAATTTCCTGGAATAGTTCTTGGAGAAATTCCTAAATAAAATCTTGGAGGAATTGCTGGAGGTTGTCCTTTGGGAATTGCTGGCGGAATCCTTGAAGGAATTCTAGGAGCAAGCTCTGTAGTAATTCCTTCAACAATTTGTGGATGAATTTCTGGAGGAATCTCTAGAGGAGCTTTGGGAGAAATTTCTGAAAAAATCGCCTGGGAAATTCCCGGAGGAATTTCTGAAGAAATCCCTGGAAAAAACACTAGAAAAGTTCCTGGAGGAGATTTTTGTGCAAATCCTGGAGGAATGCCTTTAGCAATTCCTGGAGGGAACACTCGAAGATTTCTTGGCGGAATTTCTGGAAAAAAATCCAGAAGGAATTCCTAGAAAAAATCCTGGAAGAATTTCTGAAGGAATCTCTGAAGGATTTCCTGGAGTAATTCCTAGAGGAATTCCTGAAGAAATTCGTGGATGAATCTCTTAGGGAATTCGTATAGGAATACCAGAAATAATTCCTCAAGAAATCGCAGATGGAGTTCTTGAACAAATTCGGGAGGAATCCTTATAAGAGTTTCTGAAGAAACTCCAGAAGGAAACCCGGAAGAAATTTCAAGAGGAATTACTAAGGGAATCCCTAAGCAGTTCCTGAATGAAGTACTGAATCAATTCCTAGAAAAGTTCCTTAAAACAATGAGGAATTGCTGGAGGAACCCTAAAAAGAGTTCGTGGGAGAATCTTTGGAGGATGTTTAAAATAAGTTGTTTCAGAAAGAATCACAGAAGGAAGTCCCGAGTTAAGTCCTGCAGAAATTCTTGGAGGAATCCCTGGGGGATATCCTAGAAGAATACCCGTAGAGATTAACGGAGGAATCTCTAGAAATACTCCTGGAGGAATCTCTATAAGAATTCCTGTAGGAATTTCTGGAGAAATATCTATACGCATTTCAATTCCCAGAGGATCCCTGGAATAAATCTAAGAGGAATCTCTGAAGAAATTCATCGAGAATTCCCAGTAAAAATTTCTGAAGAAATTGCAAATGGAATCCTTGGAGAAATCCTGAAGGAATACTAATAAGAGTTCGTGGAAGAACGCCTTGGGGAATCCCTGTAGCAGTTCCTGAAGAAACCCCAGGAGAAATCCTGGGGAGTTCCTAAATAGCTCCTGGAGGAAGTATTGGATTATTTTTTGAAGAACTTCTGAAGGAATCCTAAAAAGTGTTCATGGGGGAACCCTTGGAGGATTTTTTCAAATAATTCCTGGAGTTGTTTCTGAAATAAACACAGAAGATATTTCCGGACGAATTCTTGGAGGAATGCTTGAAGGAAAATCTGGAGGAATCCCGGTAGAAATCCCATGATGAATTCCTTAGGAAATCCCAGGAAAGCTTTCTTAACAAATTCCTGGAAGAATTTTCAATACTTTTTGGACGAATTATTGTTGGAATTTTTGGATGGAGAATGTTTTGTACAAATATTTAAGGAACTCCTGGAAATTTCTGGAGGAATTATCGAAAAAAGCAAACAATCACTAAAGGAACAATCACTAAAGGATCTTCTAAAGATATCCCAGGAGAAATTCCCGGAGGAATGCCTGGTGAAACCCATACATGAATTCTTGGAAAACTCTCTGGAGCAATCCATGCTAGAATCACAGAAGGAGGCTATAGAAAATTCCTGAAGAAATTCATCAATGTATTCTTGCAGAAGTATTTGTAAAAAACTGAAGGAATCGTGGGGGGGAATTCTTAAAGCATTTCTTGGAACAAACCCTGAAAGACTATCTGAAGATGTCTGCAAGATGTCTATGGAAGAAATAACGAAAGAGAAACTCCTGGATATGTTCCTTGAGGAATTTCTGAAAGAATCCTTGGAAAAGTTCCTGAATAACTGCCTAAAGGAATTTCTGGAGATGTCCTTGAAAGAATTTGTAAAGAAATCCCAGGTATTATTATCTTGGCATGACGTTTGTTTGAATTGAATACAAGTGAAAATTCGTGTAGCAATAGCATATAACTGCACTCTATAGCAGCATATAATTCTACAAAGTCCTTGTTTTTCTCTACCGGAAACTTGCCATGCTGTTTTTATGTTCCATGAATAAACATCACAAAATTTAACCATTCATCCAAGCTTGTTATTTGGTTAAATTCTATGATAAGATTGAAGTAGATCTCTTGGAGAAATACTTGGCGAAATTTCCTGTGATTCTCAAGAAAAAAAGGTTGGATAATTGTGGATAAAAGCCTCAACTATTAGAATAGTCTAGAGAATAGTTTTTTTTTTCATATAATTTCTGGAGCACTTGAATTATTGACAATCTTTGAGTCGGTTTGAATTTAAAAAAATTGTCGGCCAGAGGGGGGGGGGCACGCCCCCCCCCCCCTTTGGCTAAGCCGTGTATTACTGTAGTTGTTATGCCCCACCCAGGTGGCCGATAGACCAGTATGCAGCAATGCTGGATGCGCTTACAAGCTTACTAATAGGGTTCAGTCCTGTGGTCATCGCCGGAGACTTCAACTCCTGGGCGATTGAGTGGGGTAGCCGATCCACTAACGCGAGACTGAACGTGGATGTCGCGAACGTAGGAAAAATTACCTACATAATGAACGGTGCAGAGTCCATCATTGACGTGACTTTCTGGAGCCCGGGTCTAAACCCTACCTCAGACTGAAGGGTCGACGATGGGTACACGCACAGTGACCATCTGGCGGTACGATATAGGGTGGAACATGGAGGAAGGAGGGCACAGTCGAAGGTCATCGACAGTCATCGAGGATGGCTGCCTCGCGCTTCGACAAGGCGACATTTGTTGAAAGCCTACTTAAGGAGGCTAATACCGACTATCTACCCAATGAAGATCTAATCTGAACTCCAAGCCGTGCGTGCGAGGCCGCAATGCCTAGGCGCTCGCTACCCAGAAATGGACGAAAACCGGCATACTGGTGGTGTCCAGAAATCGCGAAGCTGCGAGCATCCTGCCTAAGAGCTAGGAGGAGGATGCAAAGAGCTCGTACCGATGAAGTTAGAGCGGAAAGAGGCGAAGCCTACAGAGCGGCTAAACTGGCCCTTAACAAAGAGATTAAAACACGAAAACGAGCGTGCTTCGGAAATCTCTGCCAGGAAGCCAATACGACACCCTCGCCATGACTACAGAGTAGCCACGATGTAAGACCATGGGCCACTTCTCGCGACAGAAGCGGTCTCCATACTACAGTATAGCACGCTAGCGGTTAACCGAAACGTGGGGCGGCTTTTTTTTTTCCTTCTAAACCATAGGGGGATAATCTGCTCAACAGACACCCTAACAGAAGGTTAGGGTAGTGTAGGTCTGACAGGCCGTCTTCTACAACAAAAGTAAAATCCAGGACTACTCTCTCCTCGTACCCACTAAACCATTCCTATGGTCGCCAAACCCTACGTCTCTCCGGAACCACCAAGAAGGTATTGCTTCAGAGAGGGGCTAGTGCACATCGCACCCACAAGGTTAGCTGCGTAGCCTGCAGCAACGAACATCGATGACTCGCTTTGGAGAGTCCATCACGGTAGCATGCTGGCGCTTAGCCAGTTTCCCGAGTGGTCCTCGCCACTCCCTTTGTCCTCGGAAGGCGGGCAGGGTCAACCCCGCCCGCGCCCTACTGCTGAGCGGACATCAAGAACTGATGCCCACGTGCAACCCGATCTGACCTGCCCGTAAGGAAGGGTATCACTACCCTTCAGGCCCTATCAGATGCACCCGTAGGTTGCAGACAGCAGGATCTCACCTACCCCGACCCTTGCCGGGGACCCCTTTCCAACCGCGGTAGCGGTGGAGCGGCTTGAGAGTACCCAAAGGTTGATGTGCCTTAGGGTCGTCAGCGCATACCGTACGGTGTCAAAGGACGCGATATGTGTGCTAGCGGGTATGATGCCCATAGCACTTGTGGTGGTGGAAGATGAGAAGTGGTTCGAGCAACGCGGTACAAGAGGCACGAGACGGATTGCCAAAACATCGTCGATGTTGAAATGGCGGAGAGAATGGGATTCCTCCAGCAAGGGTAGATGGTCACACATAGGCTCATACCGAGCGTGGCCAAGTGGTCGAGCAGGCCCCATGGTAAGGTGAATTTTCATTTGACGCAATTTTTGTCAGGCCACGGGTGCTTTAGGTGGTATCTGCACAGATTCGGACACGCAGGCTCCCCCGCAAGCCCGATGTGTGCAGACTGCGACGAGACCGCGGAGCATGTACTCTTTGAATGCCCACGTCCATAGAGCGAAGGTCGATTAGGCAGGGGGTATGCGGTAGAGATATCACTCCTGACCTGACAACGTTGTTGAGAGGATGTGTACGACGAAGGATAAGTGGTATTCCACGGTTTGTCGAATCGTACTTGAACTACAGAGATAATAGCAAGCCTAACAACAGCAAGTTGAGTTGGATTTCCTTCTCCGTCCAGGAGATTTAGTCCAACGGGTAGTCTAAGTACTAGCCAGGACACGAGCCTCCGGAGGAGAGTGAACAACTTAAGGCGGTAGCAGGTGGAACGCATACCATTAGAGTGTACTCATGTAGTAAGTCATCCCTTACTGCCCAACTAACAATGATAGCTGAATAACAGCTTACTCAGTCAAAATTTCAAACAAATAAGCTTAATAGCGGCTTATTCATCCGTAGTACAAAAACAATGTTTTTTGGGTGGCGTACCGAGAAGGTAAGGAAGAGAGAGAAAAATAGGTTGTAGTGTCGATCCCACATAACCCGAGGAACCACCTCTTGGGTATATGTAAAAAGGCGCCGTCCACAAATTACGTAAGGGGCCGTTCATAAACCACGTAGACTTTTTGGGGGGAAGGGGGTGGGGGTGGTCTGGCCAAAGTCTACGCTCCATACAAATTTCCAAATTTATGTATAGACAAAAGTCTACGAGGGGGAGGGGGGTGCCTGAGATTGCCAAATTCTGGTCTATGTGGTTTATGCACAGCCCCTAACGCTCTAGGGGGAGGAGGAGTACGGCCGTGCATTACGGCTTATACAAAAAATGTGCGCAGCATGTCTAGGCAGCGTACAGTAAAAGCAGTCATCAACGATGCAGCCAGGAGTGGAACGTGGAACGGAGTCGACGGAACGAATGGTTCAACGACGAGTACAGAACGAAAGGCTAAATAAATTAAGGGAATTCAAAACCGAAGTATTCTGACAAAGTGTAATTCTAGGGCATCGCTACAGATTTTCGTTTTGTACCACAATAGAAATTTCAATCACAATTATATCAATTACAATCTTACATCCTGCTCGAAGACGTGCTCGTAGAGGTTGTCACCGGCGCTGTACTCGCCGCGTCCTCCTCCAACAACAGAGGGGTCGTCTGCTGTTCGGGATGTATCAGCGAGGAATGATTGGACACAAAGTGGTAACGATGATCGCATATGCTGGCGTGAACCGGTAGCTCCTGACAACCGGCAAAATGATATATGAGCAACCCGGTGCCCACCAGCAGGCAACTGAATATGGCCACCGTCGTCAGCAGTGTCATCCGAGTGATGAAGTAACCCCGATTGTCGCTGTACGTCCGGGTGTTTCCGTCCATCGTGAAGTTTTCCCGTATCTGCATCTTGGTGCTGTTGTTCTGCATCTTGAGCCGCCGTGCCGCTTGCTGCCGGGTCCAATGGGGATAGCGATGGAAGCGTGCACGCTAAGGCGCTGGATATTGTCAATTCATTCGAATAATCTGCGGACGAAGAGAAGAAAAAACGCAGAGATAAGAGGCATGAAACAATGAAACCAGCCACTAATTTATTTTGATTAAGATGGGACCTAATAAATTGATTTAGGAGAGTGTTGTGGGTACAAATCTACATGAAGAGTGATTGCTGTTTTAGTGTTTCGTATAGTTTTGCGTTGTATAGATTTTGATGAACGATATGAAGGAAAAGCTGCTTAACTATTGTATCATGCTGTAGAGATATGCAGAATAAACAACCAAATATTATTGTAAAAGGGTCATGTTCAAGATAGGGCATTGTGGGTAGAATTAACAGCGTGATGTTTTACAGCATAATGAACTTCCGTATGTTTTTGCAATTGGGTTCTATGTCATAACGTAGATCATTGTTCTTTTGCTGATCTAGGATTTCAAAATCGAATAGGATGAGTAATCCAAGATTTTTTTTCTAAATTACTTTGACTATTTTGCTAGGTTTTTGACTGCACTCTGTAGGGTAATTTTCCAATTGTTGCACGGCTGAAAATTCGTTAATTGTTGCACACCTCATAAGAATGATTGTTCAAACAAGTTGCCCAGTGAGTCGGAACGTTGGAGGCACAAGGATAATAGGATTTCCGAAGATCTGAATCGCCCATTTTCAAAAGCTGCAGAATGTGTTTCAAAATGTCTTCGCCAACTTCCTGGTATAACAAGTATTACAGGAGGATCCTATTTCCAAACGGTGCACACTGGAGTAACAGGGTCCATTTCATGGCCAAAAAGTTTTAACACGTTTTCATGGTGTATTATGTATGTACTAGCGATAAAATTGTGAATTTAGATATTGAGGAAGCATTTTGGATTATAAATAGCCATATTAATCCACTTAAAGACTAGAAATGATTTCTAATAACCTCTCTAAGGACAACGTTTATTTTCACCCCCAAAAATCGCTTGAAGCGTCGAACATTTTTATTTGACAACACTGAACACAACTGAAAAATAACAATATTTCCATGAAAAATATTTTTTTCCAAACAAGGGCCACCTCATTTCATAGAAATTCTTCAAGAAGTGTGAGAGAAATTCAATTCTTTTATAAGTGTTTATGTCTTCAGCAAAGTTGTAAGGAGTGTCATTATTGGGAAGCTTGCTGAACAATTGTTCTATCTTCACAATTTTTGGGAATATGGGTTATTATTTTTGAACGGCCCCTCAAACTCAGTTTAAATGTTGTACCTTTTTCTAAATATTTTGAAAATCACATTTTCAATTTGGGGTAACTTTTATAGTGCCCTGGAAAACACATAAAAACTCAAAAATTGATCATGGATTGACATTTTAGGAGTTTGAACATGATGATAGAAGCCGTGTGGAATATATCAGTTTGATTTTTTCTATTAAAACATGGCATTTTAACACAACTTTACACATAAAAGTAAGTTCGTGTAGTACTGAGTGAAAAACTCAATGAGTTTAGCTATAAAAAAAAACAATATTTATCTGAAAATATTTTCAGTACGGTGCATCAACATATGATTACATGCTACAAATAGTGAGCTCTTTATTTGAGTTGTTTTAGATTTTTTTATAACAAATTTTGAATACAACAGTTCTAGCTACATTAGACTTCATCTTCATTGCATACATTTAGGCGTTTATCAGTGAATGGAGGTTTCTGCCCAAATTTACTAAATTAATTCCATTTGACACATTTTGTTAAGAGATATAAGACCAGATTTGTATTCTGCTATGATCTATCTACCGAGAACAAGTGGCCATTCAATGAAAAAATAATCGAAACGAAGTTGCTTTTCGAAATTAAACCTAAATTGTTACTAAAAACTAGTAAAAAGGTGTAAATTTCAAAATGTTTTATTTTTTCGTCTGGTACTTTCTGGTACCCGTTCTCTTGCGATTCACAAAGGATATGCCTTATATTTTATTGTAATTTTATCCAGATCGCGGAATGCTGCAGAATCTGAAAACTTTTTGAATGCTGAAAATGGTTCAAAATTGACAAAAAACATGATTTTGAAAACTCTTCTGTAAAAGAGCAAAATAAATGAAACCAGATGAAGTTTCTTGTTTCAATGATACACCATTATCAGGAGAACTGTGTTACATACTCAGTTATTCTTTCAAACTGTCATTATTTCGATAATTAATGTTCTTCCGATTAGTTATAATGCAAATGAAAAAAACAGTAGTTTAAATCGTCAAATTTCGGCATTTATTCTTAAAAAAATATGCTTCCCAAAGTATTTTATTGATTGCCACATGATGAAGCATTACTTCATTTATCTTTAAAAAATATTAGACTCTGGAAAACCCTGAAAAAACATTTTCGACTTATGGCCAGGAATTTGGCCCATTTACGCCTGTGTGCGGTGTCTCGGATCTGACTGCAAGTATGCTGATGTTACTCGTGACCAGGGACTTGCTGTGACCGTGACCAAACTATGGTAAGAACAATCCAATTTATTTGTACATCCCGATGTGGATAGTGCATTACAACGTAAGATCTACAATACGGTAAACTAAGAATTGTTTCACAGTCCAGGGACTAGTCTCATCCATTGAGCTGTTCAATCCTTTCCTTCTTACGACTGTGAACGACTATTATTTCTATGCCAAGAAAGCGTTTCCCGAAAAAGTGCTTGAGCAAAAGTTATTGCAAATTGGCCAAATTTTTCGAAATCAACGTAAAACAATGGTTGTGAAAGAAAAGTTTTTTTTATCAATAGTTCCACTATTGAAACAACTAGTTTTCCTATGAATTAGCAATGGGAATTTTTTGAATAGATGTGCGCAGCATCGATGTTCTGAATCGACGTTTTAGCTTCTCAAAATTGATCGAAACAATTTTGTTTTTCAATTTCTAATTGATTGAGTTAGTATTTTTATTGTTTATCAATAGTTCCGTTTTTAGAACAAGTAGTGAACATAAAAGTTTGCCAAATAAGATAACAATCATGTTTTTAAAACTATTGCATCATCTTCATCTAATTTCGTTTGTTTCGAGTTCGAAGAAACTCAATGGCCACAAATACGTCATAAAAATGACATGATTGAATTTATTCCTAGTAATTTCTATTTCAACGGTAAAAGGAAAATTATTTTACTATCGTATTTAAAACTTAATTTTTCGCTTATTACATCCTATCCAAATTCCAAATCATACTGAATTCCATACCATTTCCGTACCAAATCCCATCTCCTTTCTATTTACGAGGGCGTCGGTGAGTCGCTGGCACCTCGATAAATAGATATTATCCCTTCCCTACTATCCCTTCCCATCCACATTGCGTGTTTCTTATCGTTTCAGAGAGCGATCAATGGACACGATTAAGCCTAGGCTTGTTAGCCAGGACACATGGTCCAAATGCCTGTGCCCCATCCCTGGAAGCAAAAAGGCCCATGGAGTGACAAAATTTCTTAGCTACGTCACTCCCAACGTTGGTGTTAAAATATACTAAATCACTTACACTCCCAACTAAACGTCTACACATGATCAACTCAAATACACTAACACAATCTGAATCTTATCGCTCGCTTATAGTGGCTGTCCATAAACCACGTGGTCATGAGGGGGGGGGGGGTTCGGCCAATGATCATTTTGTATGGACAAATAAAAAAATTTGTATGGACAAATGACCACGCGGGGGGGGGTGGGGGGTTTGAAAAGTCCCAAAAAAATGACCACGTGGTTTATGGACAGCCCCATAGTGAATCCCAAAACAACCCATTCCAAATATCCAACTCCTTGACACCTATGGGGCGTCGGCGAGTCGCTGGCCTTTCATAAAGTAGGTGTCATATCATCACATCCTTTCTTATCCTCGTAACGGAGAAGATGGGCGTGGCCAGCAATGGAAGTTTTCATGTCTTTTTTACTTCAACCTCTGATTGGATAGTTGTTCCTTCCCAAATAGCATTCCATAAGCAATCGAAATAGGAGTATTAGAGTTTTAGCATGACAACTTTCAGTATGCAATCTACGAATTACTCCGTTACCACGCAACGCAACGCAACGCGCAAATTGTTGCACACCTCATAAGAATAACATGGAGTGTGCAACAATAGGCGAGTTTTTAGCCGTGCAACAATTGGAAAATTACCCAATAGAATCAAATTCTTTATACTAGCCCTGAAGATAGAACAGAATACGTAGTATTTCAGAAGCAGATGTACGCGGTTACTGACATCCATTGAGGCACTGTTGCAAACTGATTCAGAAAGTTACGGTAGGAGGTTGGAAAATTTTCAATTGGTCAGTCAGTCTTAAGTAGTCATTTAACATGATTTGTATATGTCGTGTTCTAGACACACATATGGATTACTGCACGGATTTATACTGGCCTGCTTACTCTCACAAGAAATGTGTCACCTTCTGAACCCTCAGAACTTTATTTAATCAGTACTGGCGCTAGCCACGTTCTTACGGTCAACGATGAAGAAAAATAATGCTAGAGTGATATCCGCGTTTTGGTTGCATATAAGTCACAAATTGTTTTATCAGTAAGCCACAGCGATTTCTATACTATCAAAACTTTCACTGCCCCAACCTTTATGACATGTGGGCTGGGATCACCGTGCAGGACATTCTAAACGTGGTACATGCCCACTGCCCAGACGTGATACATGCCTTAATCTGGGGTATAGTTTATCATCAGGGTGAAGTGTCTCATCCCAGGGGCTGCCTAGCCTACAGATACTAATTTACGATGGCCCGAGGCCGTCGGTTGCTGGACGCCTGGTTCACACTTTTGCGCAAAAGGGGGGGGGGGGATATCCTTTGGCGCATTACGATTGGCCACGCCACACTGAGCACACGAGAATTCACGAGACTTTGGGATAGATTTTCTTCATCCGTTTGACTTCCGCGACACTCTCGGCGGTCAATCGCACGATCACATGGACCCTCTTCATAATCTTCCCACTTCACGTTCGCAATAGGGATATTGCGGCCTTTAGCCGCCGACCGACATCCTAGGTTCTCTAGCACCTTCCATACCGACTACGATTTCACTGTTACGCAACTCGCGGACCGTTTAGTTGGACGCGACTGGTTTGTTCGAGTCACACCGCGCGAATCTCGGCTCGGTAATCGGGGACGGAAAACAAACTCGCCCGATTTTTTCGGTAGACTGTGATTTTTTTGCTCGTACTTTTAGGTGAGCGGATTCGGACGAACGGGGGAGACTATCCCCGGCATTTTACCGACGGCGCGTTGAGGGCAAGTTTTAAATAGAAAAACCTAACTCCTAATTTTTATTTATTATTTTTGTTATGGAACATGCTAAATGTAACAACTTGCAGCACGGTTCTCAAGCTCCTCGACGACCTTTCTATCGCAGCGTCTTCCAATCGGCAAGCAATGTGCAGCTGGATCTCGCCGATTAGGAGATGATGATCGGATGCAATGTCGGCGCTACGTTTGCTCCTTACATCAAGAAAAATCCGTCTTCCTTTTCGTCTGATGCAGATGTGGACGATTTAATGTTCCGTTACATCACAACGGGAATCACCAGGCTGCACTACCAGCTAAGCACACAACTCTTAGCTGGTGGCCTTTGTAATTGAATAGAAGCAAATTGATTTAAAAAAATGCTCGGGAAAATCCTTTAGTAAACTTGGTATATTTTCAGTAATTTCATCAGCAAACCCTTCGGAAGTTTTTTTTCGAATGAGTGTAATCAGTTTCGTACCTTTCAATTCCACCCAGTTAGCCTAGTGGTTAAGGCTAAGGATCGCCAATACGGAGACGGCGGGTTCGATTCCCGTTCCAGTCGGAAAAACTTTCTCGACTCCCTGGGCATAGTGTATCATTGTGCTTGCCTCACAATATACAAATTCATGCAATGGCAGGCAAAGAAAGCCCTTCAATTAATAACTGTGGAAGTGCTCAAAGAACACTAAGTTGAAGCGAGGCAGGCCAAGTCCCAGTTGGGACGTCGAGCCATAAAGAAGAAGAAGAAATTCCGCCCTAATTGCTTATCCTTTGACATATACGCGTATTTCGACTACCACTTGTAATCTTCCTCAGTGTCAGTTATCCACTCTTACAAGTGGTAGTCGAAATACGCGTATCTGTCAAAGGATAAGCAATTAGGGCGGAATTAAAAGGTACGAAACTGATTACACTTATTCGAAGAGGGTACAAGACCTTCGGAAGTTCTTAAAAAAGTTGTTTGTCAATCATTTTGAAAATCTCTCAAACATGTTTCAGCTTCTGGACAATCCCTTTGACAATCCTGTTGAGAGTTCCATCGGTATTACCTTCAGAAATTATTTTGATAATGCTTTTGATAATTTCTTTGCAGATTTGTACGAATTTGTTTGGCAAATCCTGTGGAATTCCCTTGGCAATTTATTTTTCCAAACACATCCGTAAACCTCTTGGGGATTTTTGTATCAATGCATTTCGCATGGGCTGCAAAACGGTGAGTCGATAAGGAGAGCGTCCAACATAGCTCTGGTCCTCACAAGTTCCTACCTCATGCTTCCACGGGTCAAACGATGACAAAGACCGCCAGCTAAGAGTTGTGTGCTTAGCTGGTAGTGCAGCCTGGGCACTGTTGTCCTTCTGACTTCAGCTAGATTGAGGAGGTACGTCCCGAGCGTCTGTTCACCAAGGAGGTGCGGCTCAAACAGCGTCTGTTCTGGCATCCAGCGGCTGAGTATGAAATGCTGTATTGCGTCAGCTATACCTAAGAAGGCAGCCCCTTCAACGCAATGTAGGCAGCGCGGCCCCGGTAAGGTAGCCTGCTGAAAACCTTCAAACACCCAGAAAAGCAATAGTAGAGTAAACGGATTGATTCAACGGCAACAGACCCGGCAACGAATAAAGGACAACGATTGGAAAGTCGGATCTTGGAACGTGAGAACTTTGAATGAACCCGCACGTGTTGGGCTCCTGGCTCGTGAACTGCATAATGCCGGCGTTAATGTGGCTGCTATCCAGGAGATACGCTGGCCCAAAACTGGAGAACGCGAATTCCGAGCGGTGGATCCCATCGCCAACACTTCATTCAAGTACCACATCTACTACAGCGGCGGCGATAAGGCAGAACGCGGAGTTGGCTTTATAGTGATCGGGAAGCAGATGAAGCGAGTTATTCGGTGGAAGCCGATAAGCGACCGAATCTGTGTGTTGAGGATGAAGGGCAAGTTCTTCAACTACAGCCTGATCAGCATCTATGCGCCAACGAACGACAAACCCGATGACATGAAGGATGAGTTCTATGAGAGCCTTGATAAGGCCTACGGAGAGTGCCCAAAACAAGATGTCAAAATAGTCATCGGAGATGCAAATGCGCAGATCGACAGAGAAAGTTTCTGCGCCTTGTGACATGGTCTGCGCCTTGTGACATTCGCTGCTGCTAGAGGGATGGCAATCAGCAGTACCTACTTCGCACGTAAGAATATCCGAAAACACACCTGGCGACACCCGAGTGGTGACACTTGCTCCCAGATAGCTGGTCGACGGGCGACATTTCTCGGACGTCATAGATGTGAGGTCCTACAGAGGCCCGAACATCGACTCGGATCATTATCTTGTAGCCGCTAAAATTCGGGCGCGATTATCCAGCGTCACGAGTTCAAGAAACAACAGGACGATGCGTTTCAATATCCAGCGCTTGTCAGCCGAAGGGGTTGCTGCACAGTACCATCAGAAGCTAGACGAGAGGATAGGAGAGACCAACGCATCTGGAGATGTCAACAGCTTATGGGGAAGTATCCACGAAGCAGTGACAACAACAGCGCAAGAGGTGATTGGTACCGCTCAGCGACGCCAACGTAATGGTTGGTTTGACGAGGACTGCCAACGAGCGACGAACGAAAAGAATGCCGCCAGAAGTCGAATGCTAGTGGCCGGTACCCGGCAGAACAGAGAGCGGTACAGGGTTGCAAGAGCAGAAGAGAAACGAATCCACCGCAGGAAAAAACGGCAACACGAAGAGAGTGTTATTGCTGAAGCGCAGGAAAGTATGGACAGGAACGATATGCGGAGATTTTATGCAACTGTCAATGGCGCGCGGCACAAGACTGCGCCAGTGCCCGCCATGTGCAATGACCGGGAAGGAAATTTGCTGACAGACAAAACAATGGTGGCAGCCAGGTGGAAGGAGCACTTCGAAGATTTGTTGAATGGTAGCAGCGAATGAGCACCCAGGAACAGGATTAACATAATGGATGACAGTCAAGCAGTGGAACCACCAACACTGGATGAGGTTAAAAAGGCTCTTAAGGAGCTGAAAAACAGCAAGGCTGCTGGGAAGGACGAGATCCCGGTCGAACTTCTTAAGCACGGAAGCGAGCAGCTACATCAATCAATCCATCAGATTATTATAAAGATTTGGGAGGATGAAGAATTGCCCACCAGTTGGTTGGATGGCCTCATATGCCCAATCTACAAGAAAGGGCACAGACTGGAGTGTGCCAATTACAGAGGGATTACCCTTTTAAATTCGGCGTATAAGATACTGTCGCGTGTCCTGTTCAACAGACTGCGACCTCTTGAGGAGTCCTTCGTCGGCGAATACCAGGCTGGTTTTCGTGAGGGCCGATCAACGACGGATCAAATGTTTACCCTGCGGACGATCCTAGATAAATTTCGGGAATATAACTTGCAGACTCACCATCTGTTCATTGATTTTAAAGCAGCGTACGATTCAGTGAAAAGAAATGGGCTTTGGCAGATCATGTCAGAACATGGTTTTCCGGCGAAACTAATTAGGCTGATACGCGCAACGCTGGATGGATCAAAATCAAGTATTCGGATCGCGGACGAAGTGTCTACGTCGTTTGTGACCTTGGATGGATTGAAGCAGGGGGATGCTCTTTCAAATTTATTGTTCAACATTGCACTCGAAGGAGCGATTAGGAGGTCAGGCGTGCAGAGGAATGGCTCTATCATCACACGGTCGCACATGCTCCTCGGTTTTGCGGACGATATTGATCTCATCGGCATCGATCGTAGGGCAGTGGAGGAAGCTTATGCTCCTCTGAAGAGAGAGACAGCGAGGATAGGCTTGACGATTAACTCTACCAAGACGAAGTACATGATAGCGGGTAGAGACAGAAGCAGGCCTATTGGTGTTAGTGCTGAGGTAGTGATTGATGGGGAAGTGTTTGAAGTTGTTGAAGAATTTGTTTATCTTGGAACACTTGTGACATGTGACAATGACGTTTCCCGTGAAGTGAAAAGGCGTATTGCAGCTGCGAATAGGGCCTTTTACGGATTGCGTAGCCAGCTTAGGTCCCGTAACTTGCAAACGCAAACAAAATTCGCTCTGTATAAGACGCTGATTCTTCCGGTTGCCCTCTACGGTCACGAAGCGTGGACGTTAAAGGAGGTAGACCGAAAAGCTTTTGGAGTTTTTGAGCGCAAAGTGCTGCGGACAATTCTCGGTGGGAAACAAGAAAATGGAGTGTGGCGCAGACGCATGAATCACGAGTTGTACCAAGTGTACGAAGATGCGAATATTGTGAAACGTATAAAATACGGCAGACTTCAGTGGGCTGGACACGTAGTGCGAATGTCGGAAGAAAGAATAGCGAAAACAATATTCAGCAGAGAACCCGGTAGAGGTAGGCGACTTCGTGGGCGGCCGCGAACTCGCTGGCTGCACGCGGTTGAAGAAGATCTACGATCCCTACACGTTCGGGGAAACTGGAGGAACATCGCCCAAGACCGACGAAGATGGAGCTCTACTATACGCTCGGCATTGGAGTAAAGTTACTTTGTAGCCAACAAGGTATCAAGGTAGGTAGGGCATTTCGGAATTCTGTCCGAAATTTCTTCAAAGATTTTTTCGCTAGTCAATTTAAAAATTCACTGCACAATTATTTTCAAAATTCCTTATCAATTTCTGCATTAATTTTGAATGCATTGCTGGAGGGAGTTCTTGAAAAATGTCTAAAGGAATCTCGAAGAGAATCGGTCAGGGAATATTATTGAAATAAACAAAAAAATAAAAAAAAAAATCCGAAACAAAAAACAAATTTCCAATTGTATTACAGAAGAAATGAAAAAAAAAATGCCGAACAACTCATAAGAACCTAATGTGCTCAAATTTTCAGAATGATTCGTTTCTCTACATTTCTCACTGGAAGAAGCGGATCAAGCGGCTGCTGTAGCAAGAATAAAATCGATTCAAAGTATGAAGCATCACAAAACTTTGTAACCTAAATTGCACTCTAAATCAAGACAAACTGTTCTCCAGAGGGCTTCGCCCCAATCAATCACATTCCGCCATCGAAGCGAGTGACTTTTAATTGGAGCCCAAGCGAATCAAATGGAACCAATTGAGCAAACAGATGAATTAAATCTTTATCTCTCGAGAGGATAAACTTTAAGATAGTGGAAACTTTCCTAAGCGGTGGTGGTGTATGCATGATATGATGGCAGTTGGAAATTTTTTGCTTTTGCTCAGCTCACGCATCCAAAAATTCCAGTATCATACCAGATCGGAACCGACCAGCACCAGTCAAGCGAAAAACGAATAATTCCTCCATATGGGTCGTTCGTTGTTGGCAACCAACAGTGACGTCCGTTGGGACTCAGAAACCCCATCAGTAGAATCTGTTCTGCTGGAGATTGCATCGTAACCGAGAGGCATCAGGAATATAATTCAATCTGTGGAGTTCACCATTTTAGAGCGAACATTCGTTTTGTCTATGCATTCGCTACTATGAAGCTACTAGTAATTGCTTAATTGCCTTTGGGAGCCGCCGCCGCAGTTGTGGCGTTCTCCATAACTCTAGGCACAATAAAATTATTTGATTGATTGGAGAAGGGGTAAACTAATATCATTGATTCCTTTTGGACATATCAGACGAATTGATCCAATGAGGGCATGCCAAACATTAAACTTTTCCTATGTCTGAGAAAACTGCATGGAAACATGTTTGTCTGCATAAAGATATGTACCAAAACAGACCCCCTCTCTTTGCTAGAAAGGATTCAATTTGAAGCCGTACAGAAAGTTCACCCTCATCGATGTATAGATTAAATGCTTCCTTCCGATATGCCCTCCTAAAATCGCCAGAAAAGATATTTAATCCGATTAAAACATAAATGACTTTCGATGATCATTTGTCAACAGCTGTCGTCGAGCTGTTGTTGTCTCCCGTAAAGAACACGTCACACTCCGCCGCCAAGAAAGGAGGAAGAGGATATTCATGTCGTCTATGGTAAACAGCATATGGTGTGGACGAAGTGTGTGAAAGATTTTTTTTATTCCGTTTAAAATCATTTTGTGCCAGTCACTTTTTTATCATTTGTAGAGTAGAGGCGCATGGAAATTGTGCAAAAATTGTGCATTACAGGAAGAATAAGGGACCGGGAGCCTTGCACATGAATTACGATCATGGGAACATCCGCTTCAGATTGCAGGATTTCTTCGATGCTTGCGTTGCAATACACGCTGTGCAATGTGTATTTTAAATAACAGTTACGAACAATGTTATGATGCAGCAAAAATGAAGGTGCGATATGCTCATGCATTCGGGAAGCAAAAGAAATGATCGGATTTAAAAAAAACCAGGTACCTCACAGTTTCAGGAGAGTTTTTAAGGTCTCACTGTTTAAGCCGATAGTACACAGGGTCAAACATTTGACCAAATACAAACCAATGCTCAAACGTCTAGATTTTCCCTTTTGAATTTTCATTAGTGTCAAACAGATGTTTACTCTTTAGTTCTTTCCATGTTATATTGACCCCATGCACTCGTGGCCCTAGCGTGCTTTAGAGTTGGAGCAGGAAAACGAAAAGAAAAAAGAAGATGGGTTAGGAATATTATATATACTCCTTCCCTAGACACCTGTTGAATGCTGTGAATTTCATAATTTCCTGATGGTCGTCAGGACGTGGCCGGTGCCGTTATTGACTTTTAAATGGCACCATTCATTGGTCTCTGTGCAACTTCAATTGTTCTGGTCAATCACGGAGTAGCAACTACGATGTGTACGGTTATCTTTGCTTTGATTTGCTCGTTATTTAGCGTTATTTTACCTGTATATTTCTGTAAGGATCAGGCTAAGGCCGGGGTGGCCTCTGCTGTACATAGTAGCCGTCTCCATTCCACTCGGTCCACGACTGTTTGTCTCCAGTTCCGCACTCTGCGTAGGGAACGCAGATCGTCCTCCACTTGGTCGACCCACCTAGCTCGCTGCGTACCACGTCTTTTTGTACCGGTCGGATGACTCTCGAGAACCATTTTAGTCGGGTTGCTATCCGATATCCTGATGACGTGACCCGTCCACGATGGTTAGTTCTCTCAGCAGCTGATGCAGCTCGTGGTTCATTCGCCTTCTCCAAGTCCCGTCTTCCATCTGCACTCCGCCGTAGATGGTACGCAACACCTTCTGTTCGAAAACTCTAAGAGCGCTTTGGTCCTCTGCACGTAGGGTCCATGTTTCGTGCCCATCAGCGTTTTGTAGATAGTTAACTTCGTGTTACGGTGAACTTTATTCGATCGTAGAGTTCTGCGCGGAGTCTAAAGTAAACACGATTTCCTGCCACAATGCGCCTCTGAATTTCTCAGCTGGTGTCGTTGTCGGCGCTCACCAGTGAGCCCAAGTACACGAATTCTTCAACCGCCTCGATTTCATCAGCGTTGATATAAATACGGGGTGGCGGGCGCGGAGATTCCTCCCTGGAGCCCTTTGCAATCATGTATTTTGTCTTCGACACATTAATGTCTAATCCGATTCTCCTGACTTCACTCTTTAGTCGGATGTACGTTTCCGACATCATCTCAAATTTACGAGCAATAATATCAATATCATCAGGGAAACCAAGCAGCTGAACGGACTTCGTGAAAGTCGTCCCACTCGTGTTTGTCCCCGCTCTCCTTATTATACCTTCTAACGCAATGTTGATTAGCAAGCACGAAAGACCATCACCTTGCCGTAACTCTGTGCGAGATTCGAAGGGACTCGAGAGTGTCCCTGATAATCGAACTACGCACATCAATCGATCCATCGTCGCCTTGATCAACCGTATCAGTTTATCCGGAAATCCGTATTCGTGCATAATCTGCCATAGCTGTTTTCGATCGATTGTATCATACGCCGATTTGAAATCGATGAACAAGTGATGTGTGGGCACGTTGTATTCGCGGCATTTCTGCAACACCTGGCGGATGGCGAACATCTGGTCTGTTGAAGCGCGTTCACCCATGAATCCAGCCTGATATTGCCCCACGAACACTCTTGCAATCGGTGATAGACGGCTTCATAAAATTTGAGAGAGTATCTTGAAGGCAGCGCTCAGTAGTGTGATCGCTCGGTAGTTCCCGCAATCCAACTTGTCGCCCTTTTTGTAGATGGGACACACGATACCTTCCATCCATTCCTCCGGTAATACTTCTTCCTCCCAAATCTTGGTAATGACCCAGTGTAGTGGTCTCACCAGTGCTTCTCCACCGTATTTTATAAGCACGCTTGGTAGTAGATCTGCTCCAGCGGCTTTGTTGTTTTTCAACCGGCCAACCTCCTTCTCAATCTCTTGGAGGTCAGGGGCCGGAAGTCTTTCGTCCTGTGCACATACTCCTAGATCTGTTACCTTCGGTACTTGCAACGTCGCCATTAAGGTGCTCATTGTAATGCTGCCGCCACCTCTCGACCACCTCACGCTCGCTCGTGAGAATATTCCCGTGATTATCTAGGCACAGGTCGGCATTGTGGCACGAAGCCTCTGCGCGAGCGGTTCAGCTTCTCGTAGAGCTTTCGTGTGTCCTTAGCGCGGTACAGCTCTTCCATCGCTTCGCGATCTCGTTTTTCCTGCTGGCGCTTCTTCATCCGGAAGACTGAGTTCTGCCTGTTCCGCGCCTGTCTGTAACGTACCTCATTCACTTTCGTACGGTGTTGCACCATTCTCGCCCATGCTGCATTCTTCTCGTTTTTCAACTGTTTACATTCGCCGTCGTACCAGTCGTTTCTGTGATTCAGAGTCGCGAAGCCTAGTGCTGTAGCCGAGGTACTACCTATGGCGGATCGGATGTCCCTCCAGCCATCTTCAAGTGTAGCTGCGCCAAGCTGCTCTTCCATTGGTAGGGCCACTGCTAACTGCTGCGCGTAGTCTTGAGCCACTTCTACGTTACGCAGCTGCTCAATGTTGAGCCGCGGCGTTCGACTTCGACGCGTCGAAAGTTTTGAGCGCATGCATACAGCGACTAAGTAGTGATCCGAATCTATATTCGCACTGCGGTATGTGCGGACATTGGTTATATCCGAGAAGAATTAACCGTCGATTAGAACGTGGTCGATTTGGTTTTCTGTTTGATGGTCGGGTGATCTCCAGGTGGCTTTGTGGATATCTTGGCGGAGAAAGAAGGTGTTTCGGACTACCATACCACGGGAGGCTGCAAATTTTACGCATCGCAGGCCGTTATCATTCCATACGGTGTGCAGGCTGTTTGGCCCGATGACCGGTCTGTACATTTCCTCCCTTCCTACCTGCGCGTTCATGTCGCCGACAACGATTTTCACGTCACGCGGCGAGCAACCATCGTATGTTTGCTTTAACTGCGCGTAGAACGCTTCTTTCTCGTCATCAGGTCTCCCTTCGTGTGGGCAATGGACGTTGATGATGCTGTAGTTGAAGAAACGGCCCTTAAGGACATAGTTGCAGGGGTTTCAAAATGGCAGCGAGTATGGCAGCCAGTCTCCCCCTTACACCTCACTCCCCTCACCACAGTCATCGAATAGCGTGGAGGCTGGTGAACAAATTCTCCAAATTTTTCGTGCTTACCTTGTAGAAATGCACTCAGGTTGCTACTTGTGGTAGACAACTATATTTCTCATCCGTCGGGAAGCACTACATTTAATTTTTCACTTTATTTTCACAATTTCGTGCCAAAAAGAAGCACTCACTGCACTTTTTTCCTCGGCAAGTATGTACGTCGAGAATTTTTTTTTAAATCACTTTTCATTAGTCGTCCAAACAACATAGCACTGAGATAAGGCTGTATTTTTGCCAAACATTGTAACTATTTAAATATTATACTGACAATGAGATTACAATAAGTAAAAGAACAATCGATCGCTGTTTATGAGTTAAAATTGCAATCATCATTATCACTCCATAACACGGTAGTTTTTTACAGTCAGAGAGAGGAAGTGCGAGGGTAGAGAGGAGAGAGTTGTCAAAAAAAACGTAAATAAAGTGGTAGAAGGTAGCCGTTCGATGCCCGCTATTCCACATTTTCTGTCCAGTCCAACAAAGTTCCTGCAACGCCTCGATGTCGAATTTGCGGGGATGTAGTTCGTCGTAGATTATCCTGTCACATCCTGCGAAACCTAGTGACTTGCAATTCCATGTTCCAAGTTTCCAATCGTAGTCCTTATTTCGTCGCGTGGGTCTTTGACGATTGTATCGAGTCGTATTTTCTCCTATGTTATTCGCAATGGGAATTTTTACGGGTGGCTTATTGGGCCTACGCCAACACTCCTGTCTCGCCAGAGTCTGCAAAGATTGATCGTTGCTGTTCTTTTATGCTGAAAATTGATCTCAGTTATCCTAACCGTAGCCACTACCCAAACTAGTCACGATTAAATTCTTTACAATCACAGCACAACAAAGAACTATAGCAATAAAACCAGATCGGTATCGTTTGAAAAACGTCAAAGCCGAGGATACACAGAATACACTGTGTAAATCGCATAAAGCGTAACCATATCTTTTTCGTGACGAACCAGCACAGTTGTGCTGTTGAGCAATATCAAGCTTGCATATTTTTTCATCTGTTCAGTTTCTTTTTTATTCTTCAATCATTTAATCTAATGTACAGCTCTTATGTCTACTAAGGCACTACGTGAGCATTTCCAATTGGCAGTTGTACTTGCACTTTGTACAGCGCCTAAATTTATACTACTATATCGAACTGGTTGCCTTTGCGCTGCTGTCAATTACTCTGTCGATGGTAGAATGATGAGCACGTGGATGTTGATGCGTGGCTCTTGTTACTTTTGCAGTCCCATTGGGGGTCCATTATGAGTGGCCGTTAGCCGATATCCAAGTTGCCGGGTCCTGTAGAGCATATGCTCACTGAAGAGGGTCAGGTGTCAGCCGCTCTCGGGGGGAAGAGCAACTGACGAAAAATTGCAAGTGCCGGATCGAACCCATGACCATCCACTTATGAAGTGAACGTGTAGCCACGGGCCCCGACTGTATTTGTTTTAAATGATGAAAACTGTTTTAGTATTTGAACTATTACTTATACTTACATGTGTGAAAACCAGTGGCTTAGCAAGGGGGGGGGGGCGATGGGTGCGGTCCGCACCGGGCCCCCGATTTCAGGGGGCCTCCAAATCAAGGAAGGTTTGTAACACAAGCTTGAATAAAGTTCTTAACATAGCGAAAGATTCCTATAAGCTCAACACTTCGCAGAACTGCTGATAGGTTTGTGGGGCCCCCTTCGTAATTATCAGGAGTTTTTTGGAATGGGCCACACTGATGGTCCAAAATTACAAGAAAAATGCGTTAGAATAGGACGCAATCAGTGAAGTACTAGATTGAAAGTAGTGAGCTGGATTTTTGTATGGTGAGATGATCAGTTCTCCATTTCTGTAATGAAATGGTGCAAACAACGTGGGTTATATGGTTTCTTGCCTAATTTGATGCTGTTTGAGCAAAAGTTTGGGAAACTGTGTTGTTGTATTATTTATTTCTTGCAACTTCAACAACACAGTTACCCAAACTTTCGCTCAAACAGCATCAAATTAGGCAAGAAACCATATAACCCACGTTGTTTGCACCATTTCATTGCAGAAATGGAGAACTGATCATCTCACCATACAAAAATCCAGCTCACTACTTTCAATCTAGTACTTCACTGATTGCTTCCTATTAAAATTGATTTTTACGAAATTCAGTATCGATATGGAAGTAAAATTCATGAGCATTGTGAAAACGTCCCTGATATCCTAATAACAGGACCAAACATAGTTATTGACTTAGCTTAAGGTAGCAGCTGAAATTCAGGGGCCACAATTATAAGAATTAAGATCTGAACACATGTCAGGTCAAAACCGTATTAACATCGTTTTTTTTTTGCTTTCGTATGAAAAATAAGAGCAATCAACGTATCCAACGATTTCACCAAGTATTTCGTTCCAAGTATTCTTTGAAGGACTTCTGCGAGAATTCCTTCGGGCAAGGTAAATACTTGCCTTTCCCTCAGGAATATGTATTACGATTTATCTAGCAGTTTTTTTAGGAACTTTTTTTAGGAATTAATTAACCAAATTAATTAAGCAAAAAATTAAGCATTGATTTTGGAATACTTGAATTGATACCTTCAGGAATATCTCCAAGAATTTCTTCAAGAATTTCTTTAAAAATTTATCAAGGAATCTCTCAAAAACTTGTTCCAAAAATTATTTTTTACGAATTCCTTCAGAAATACCTCTTTGGATCCCTTCATAAAGTCTTTCAAGGATTATGTTATGAAGTACTTCAATGAATCCTTCAGATGAACCTTAAGAAATTTCTCCAGGAATCTTTTAGACTTCTTCAAGAAGGATTCTTGCAGGAGTTCCTCATAGAAAATATCTTTGATGAATTTCTGAGATCATGATTGATCAGGTATGGCTCCTGAATGGATTCTTGTGAGATTTCCTAAAGGAATTTCGGAGGAATTCCCGAACGAATCCTTGTAGAAATGCTTGCAGGAAGTTTTGGAGGAATTTTTAAAGGAATCCTCGAAGAATCTTCTAGATGAATCCTAAGGTGTTTTCGGAATCATTCCCAAGGAACAATCACTCATTTAACCAACATTGCAATGACTTTTTTATTCCACATTTAATTGAATAACAGTTTAACATTATTTCATCACAGCTTGTAATCAGGCGTTGTTCAAACAAAAGTGGAGAAGTTATTCAGCAATATTTTCTGCAAGCGCGATACAGGCTTTACAGTAGGAAGTAATCTGTGTTATATCAGCCTCATATTAAACTTGTATTCAGCTATAATAACCTGCTGCGAAAACATAAACAAATTGAAGTGCGAGGTGCAATTATAGTTAAATCATGTTTATTTGTCGCATCTAAACGCGTTTATAACACACAAGCTCTTCTAAAAATTTCTCAACTTGGGATTTGAAATCGTGATCTCCCAATCACCCGTCGCATGCCTTACCGACTACGCCATCCTGGAATTCGCAAGTTGCTCGCTGAGAGTGAAACATCTTCACAAAGCTGTGAAAGATCAATGTTCAGATTTTTGAAAGGTTGTAAATATTTATTTAAAAAAAAACTTGTGAAGATGACTACAACTTTGAAATTGCTACGACAATTAGCAAATGTTTCGAATATGTCGCATTGGTGTGCAACAAACATCAATACATATTACAAGCTGTGATGAAATAATGTTGAACTGTTATTCAATTAAATGTGGAATAAAAAAGTCATTGCAATGTTGGTTAAGGACAAACGTCTTGAAATCCCGGTTCAACAGTGCATCAAAACTTCAGACGCACAAATCTCAAGAAACAAGCTTCAAACAACAATGCATTTTATTATTCTGTTTTTGCTCACTTGTAATAAGCTTAAAATAAGAAGCTCAGGTGCGCTGGTTTTGTTTATGAAGAGATTTGTGCCCTCAAAATCGTGAGTAGGTGCCAAAGTCGGCCATTGTGGCGGCCATATTGGGATTCTAACAAGTCTGTCCTTAAATGAGTGATTGTTTCTTTGGAACGTTCCAGTACTGCTCTATTATAATCACTATGATCTGTTGTTCAATCGAAAAGTGATAAGCGAACAAATAAATCATAAATCCGTTTATACAGCTTACTGTTAAACCATTATTGAACGTTCCCACAATAGCTGAAGTATTAAACATTAAAAGCATTTGTTCAACTTATGTAGACCAGAATAATCAGCTTTCGGCAACTGTGGAACATAAGCTTTTTAACGTGTAGAAAAAAGTTCTTCTTCAGCTTATATTAAAGCTAGTAAGGACAAATTGAACAAACAAAAACTTCTGACGTTTGTTAAGCTTATAATTAAGTTGCTGTTCACATACGTGCCAAGTGTTGCATTTTGGCTTATTTATAATGTAAATAGCATCATTTCAGCTCATTTTTCAGCATTTGGTTTTGTTCAGCTGTGAATGTTATAAACCAGCTATAGTTCAACATGCATGCTTATTTATGACTTTGAATTGTTCCTTGGGTTGGGTTGATTTTGGAGATATCTTTGATAATTCTTGAAGATATCTTTGATAATTCTTGACGGATTACTACAGTACCATGAAGTAGTAGTAGAAATATTAGAAGTACTATGAGGAATTACATAAAGGATTCCTGAAGAAATTTTAAAAGCTATGGGATTTTTGGAAGAATGAATTATGAAATGCCTAGATTATTTTTCAAAAAAATCAATGGCATAAACCCCAAAGAATTCCTCTCAAATTCGTTGATGTTGATTTGCAAAAGAATTTCTATAGATTTTTGTGGAGAAATTTCTGCTGGAAGCCTTCGGGGAATTTTTTTAATTTGTGGAATCTTTAGGGGATGAATGTGTTCACCCTTGTAGGATTATCTGAAGCAAAACTTTGAGAAATCCCTGAATGAATCTTTGTAACGTAGCTTGAAAAATCCTTGGAGAAAAAGATTAAGTCTTCACTTGAATTTTTTCACGAATCGTGAAAGAGTAGTTGAAAAAAAAATGCCTAAGGAATCTTTGGACGATAGCAGTTATTGGAAGAATATCTGAAGAAATCTTTGAAATGCTTGAACAATGCTTCGTAAAAATCCTTGAAAGGACTTCAAGAAAAACCATTTGAGGCATTACAAAAAGAATTCTTGCTGAAATTTCTAAAAACAAATAATGAAAGAATTCCTAAAGGATTCCTCTGGGAAATTTGCTCAAGGGATCATGTTGGGTAGCCCCAAAGGAATCGTTTGTTGAAATATTTAAGAAACTCTTTATGGCATTCTTGGGCATACATATTGCTGAAGAAATTTCTCCAGAAACACTTGGAGGAGTTCCCGAAGCAATCGCTGTAACAACTTTCGAAGCAAATCTTGGAGGAGTTTGTAAAGAACTTCTTGAAGTATTCCATAGATGAATCGTAAAAGATACCTAAGAAAGAATTCTTGGAGTTCCTCATTTGGAACAAATGCTTGATGAAATCCTTAGACAAACTTCTTAGAAGTTTTGTGAAGAAAATCCGGACAAAATTGGTGTAATCGCTAAGTAAATCTTTAATGGTATCAATAGATGGAAACCTTGGAAGAATGCCTAAAGAATTCATTGAAAAAATTCCAACAAAATTTCTTGTAGGAATTTCAGTGAAAATTCTTGAAAGAATTCTTACGTTTCTTTGGAAATTTCTTTTGGATATTTTTTAGTGATTACTTTGGAAATCCGTGCAGCAATTCGTTAGGAAATATCTTTGAACATTTATTTGGAAACTCCTTCGGCAGTTACTCTGAAAATTTCCTTCCGAAATTGGCTTGGGAATTTCTTAAGTATTTTTTTTATGAATTCATCCTTCATTATTTGAAAAAAAAAAATCTTTCGCAATTCTTTTGAAAATTGTTTCAGCTGTTGAGTTCGCAATTCTTTTGGTAAAAATTATCAAGATTTTTTTAGGAACTCTGCTATAAGTTCCATTGAAAATTTCTACGGCAGTTTTTTTGAGAAATTGTTGGGCAATTCCTTTGGAAACTACTTTGATCAGTTCTCGGCAATGCTTCAGCAATGGCTTTGCGAACTTCTTCAGAATATTTTTTCTACGGAAAATTCGTTTTAAAAATCCTCTGGTAATTACTTTGGGAATAACTTAATTTGAAAATGTATTTGGGGAACTTCTTGTGAGCTAACCCGTGGAAATCTTTCATATTACCTTTGGTGGAGATTTTTTTGGCAAATCCTTTGGAAACCCTTTTAGCCATTTTTGTTGGATTTAATTATTTTTGGGGTGTTCTTGGATAATTTTTTTTGAAAACTATTTCGGCAATTCCTTTGAAATTTGGTTTGGTAGCTCATTCGGAAATTTCTGGGCAATAATAGTTGAAATTGATTTAAAAAATTTTCAGTCAATATACTTTTTGACAATTACTTTTGAAATTCTTTTAATAGTTCCTTTCGAAATTCATTCGGTTGGTACCTCGAAAATTCCTTAGTTAATTCGTAAATTGAGGCGGCAATTTTATTTATTTATTTCACTACGCCTCCAGCAAATGCTGCACAGACTGATTCATAAAAACTATCATAGGTCCTTAATAGCTATTTTAAATATATTCCTAGACATCCCAAAGTCATACACGTCGAAAACTTAATTGAAGTGTTGGCAGCAGCAGCTGAAAGGATTGTTCTGCCCGTAGAGTGTTCTGCAAAACGGTAGAGCGATGAAACCTCTGTTTCTTAACCGGCGACACGGTGCATGGATGTTAATGTCGGCTAGCAATGATGAGCAGTCAGTCTTACCAGATAAAATGTCATAGGGTAAACAGGTATAATATGCCCCCCCTAAGCAGAAATGGCAATATATCTGAAACTGGCGCCTTATTCCATCTATTGTTCACTGCAAATCGTTGTTACTAAAGTTAGTGAAGTGTTGCATGCGAACTTTGCCTTTGGAGAGGTGGCTATGGGAGCTTTGGAACGTTTTTCGAAAATGTTACAAAATTTGCCTTTTCAAAACAAACGGGGCAATACGCCCCATCAAAAGAAAAACGTCCAGCCCCGTGATAAAACTGTCCCAGGGGATAATTCCACCACATGCTTATCCTAGGAGGGTCTTTCAACAAGTGTTTAACTGCATAAAAGTTGCAAAGTAACACAAGCGAACAGAACTAGCTTCGTTTACAATGAAGTCAGCTTACAAGAGGTAAAATATTACGCCAAAAGCCTCGATTTCAGACTTTTTGATATTTTTATTGCTTGTCTGCACCAATCCACTAACAGACCAGCTTGATGACAATAATTCTTCAATATTTGAGATTTCTAATCGATCACGCATGCGAAATGCGCTAGAATCGCTAGAAAATGAAGAGGGGAGTTTTGCCCCGGTGGGGCGCATTATACCCTTTTACCCTACCTATATCAGCAATCCTTGGAGCATTACACGGCGACTTGTCAATGGTTGAAGATTAATGAGCTTGCACCTGTCTTCATAAGGAGCCTCAGAGGGTCATTCCAAGGAAGTTTCCTTAAGGCGTACCTTAGAAACGACCGTTGAACACGACCGTTTTAGAAAATTTCTCCGTTAATTCCTCTGAAAATTTCATTTGATATTTTTTTACGGAATTCCGTCTGTTGTTTTTTTTTTTTTTTTTGAGAGTCACTCTTGCGAATTAAAATAAACAAGCATTTAAAATGGCCATTTAAATAGCATTTAAAAGTATTTAACGGCCGGAAAAATCTCAAAGAATTACCTAAGGAATTCCCAAAAATATAACGAAGTTCACAAACCATTTCCTAAAAAAAATCACAAAAAATGTTGGATGGAATACCAGTAGAATTTTTGGGTTTTTATTTGCTACTGTTCTTGGGGAAGTTTCTGTGAGAATTCTTGAAAGAATTCTTACATTATTTTATTCCTGAAGGAAGTTTGAGAGGAAATTCTGAAGGCCTCTTGGAATGAATTCCATTAGAATTTTGGAAAAATCCTTGGTAGAATTCCTTAATCAATCCCTGGAATAAGCCCAAAAGTAATCCTCTGTGAAGCTCTTGGAGAAATTATTGATTAAATTAAGCAAAGAATGCTTTATCCGATTGATGAAACCTACACAGAGGTTCCTAACAAGATCTTTGAAGAAATTCCGAAAGATTTTTTTGAAGAAATATTTAGGAAATCTTTAAAAAAAAATCCCGTATGAATTTTTGAAGCGACTCCTGAAGAATTCTCGTTGGGCATCCTATATGAAATCTTAAACTTGCATTAACCAATTAAAAGATGCTTCTAGGCATTCTTAAAGAATTCTCGAAGAAATTGGCAAACAGGAATCCTTGGAGAAACTTCTGAAGAAATTATTTGATTTTATCTTATCAAATCAGGTAGCTGTTCCCTTATTATTTAAGCGTATACGCTCCTATTATCATCCTACTGATCACAAAGGAATGAAGCGCTTTTTTATATTTTTTAGAAGAAGGCACGAATGATAACAAATAGGATAGGAATTTGGGATTATAAGCTTACTAAGGCACGTTGACCCTACCAGGAATTTTCAGAGATTTTTTTGAACGAATTTCTGGAGGAATTTCTGGAGGAATCAATAATAAATCCTGAAGAAATGCTTGACTGAGATGCTTGATGGCAACTTAGAATGATTATTCAAAAGGTTTTTCGAAAGAATTTCTAAGGAGTCTTAACAAAAGTCGCTATGAAAATTTTCAGAAGAGTTCTTAGAGGAATGCTAGCAAAAATTAGATGGATATTAAAGAATTCGTTTGAAGAAATCCAGAAGGATTTTTGAAAAGAATTCCTACAGAAGTTCCTCTAAGAATTATCCATGGATTCTTTTAAAATTTCTTGGAGGATTTTTAGGATGAATCTCTTAATACAATTTTAGAGAAACTCTTTGAAGAATCCTTGCAGAAATTAACAAAAAAAAACGTTGCAGTATTTCTTGAAACAATCCTTGGAAGAATTTCTAAAGGAGTCCTTGGAAGAAATTCTTAAGAAAACTTCAAAGGATCGCCAAGATGAGTAATAAATGCTTGAGGAAATGTCAAGATAAATTCTTGGATAAATCAATGGAGAAATGCTTTACTTCCGAGAAAAAATCATTTAAGGGATATTTGGATGATCTCCTGAAAGAAACTATGGAGGAATGTTTGAAGAAATTCTAGAAGGACTTCTCTGACGGAATTCCGATGTAATTTCTTGTACAAAAAAAATCATTGGAGAATTTTTTGTAGTGATTTTTTCTAGAATTTTTCAATTCTTTGATAAGATAAACAAATATTTCGAGAAATACTCGATAAAGCCTTTGCAAGAATCTTTTGAAGTACTATGAAGTACTTTTGAAAACATCCTCGGAGACAACACTGTAAGAATATCAGAAAGAGTGTTTAGAGAAATGTTGAATGACACCCTTGCAATAATCACTAGAAAGATTCTTGAAGACAAATTATTATTCAAGGATTGATTGATTCATTTGTCTTTATTTAAAAGACTTTCAGCCCTTGGCTGGTTCGTCTCTTCATTCAAGGAAGATTTTTTTAAAGAAAACGGTAAAGCAATTTTTGAAGGAATTCCTAAAGAATTACTTGATGCATTTCCTAAATAAATATGGACACGAATGCCAACTTATTTGGTAAAGTGTCTTTAATAAAATATAATAATAATAATAATTTCCTAAATAAATTGTTAAAAAATTTCGACATAATTCATAGAAAACAATCTTACGCTCATTGAAGGAACTCTGGGATGTATCCTTGCAGAAATCCTTGAAGAAATTCATAAAGGAATACGGGAAAAAAATAATCTTCCGTCAGTCAGTTTTCAACGTTTTGTACAAAATCTTGTGGAACCTCGTAGCCGTGCGGTTAGGGTCACCAAGCTTATAATCGCACCATGCTATGGGGTGAGGGTTCGATTCCCGCTTTGGGCGTTGAAAGTTTTCGTGAGAATAGTTTCTTCCCCGTTTCCACTGGTATATGCTCCGTTGTCCGTTCAGTCTGTACAGCCGAAAGCTGAAGACGTTGTCCGTGTCTTTTTTAAAATAAAACGGCGCGATTATTTAAGAGTTAGAAGAATAGATTTGTCATTGTAAAATATGTATATGTGTAATATTCATGGGGCCCACAAATTTGGTTCCGCACCGGGCCCCCTAATCCCTAGCTACGCCACTGGTGAAAACAAACTTTTGTTTACGTTGCAGTTGCATGTGGTATTCTCCACAACAAGTTGAACAAAAGGTGGCAAAAACCGAAAACATAAAAAAGTTTTATCTGTCGCGTATTTTATTCATTTATCTAAGTAGTGAAAGCTAGAAATAGAAAAATTAAGAGTAGGTAGGTAGTTATTGTATTGTATTGTATTTATTAGATTTAACGTATTCCAAGTTCTTCCAAATGAGGGATAACAATTATTGTTTTGTTGGGAAATCTAAGAGTGCTGGGGAGCTAAAGTTTTGCTATTTGTATGGAAATCTCATATTTTTGCGTTTCGTCCCGAAAGGGATATAGGTGAAAATTTAAACTAATTAACACGAGTTCTGCATTTACATTTTTTCCAAAATACAGTGCTAAATAACTAGGCTCTAGCGCCAATCTTTGCCGAGCGTGGTATTCTTTATTGGCGTTCAGGGGAAAATGTTTTGTCTAAGCTTTCATTTTCGTTATTCGTTTTATGATTATTTTTTTTTAAATCTGCTAATCAAACCAGTTCTGGTCTCCCCCAGGCTGCCAGACTAGGTTCTGATTCCTCGCATACAGAAAATTAACGACAATTAATCAGCATGGGCACGATTTTTCGGTAAACCACAGGCACGTGTTAAATATAATCATCGCTCTAAAGCGTAACGTAATACGATCAATGATCGGAAGCGATACATCATAAACGGCCGGCCGGATGCCATCATATTCAGCCAGCCCGTTCATTCGGGTGTTCTCCCTTTTGTGCTCACATCATGAGGGTGGCATCGTCGTTGTCGTCGATGTCTTCTCGTGACCCTATCGTCTTTTCCTCTTCGTGCAAATGCCCATTCTCGCATGAGCTCATTATTAACTGTTTTTATTGGTCCTCATCGTGGCATTTTAAGCGTCAATTCCGTTCAGTAAATAATCCTTAAGCGTTTTTAAAATCACATTTTCAACGGTACAGTACGGAAGTGCAACACATTGCATCCATTCATAAAAGCTTATGCATGATGCCCAGAGCATTGGTACCAGCAGTAGCAATATGCTTGTGCATATGAGCGAAGGTGCCCCAAAAATGGATGTTACGGCTAGTGATGTGCTTTCATCCGATAGTGATTGTGCAGTGGTTCTCGACATTCTCAATTTCCTCTACGGTTGGTTTTCGGTCTGGATTTCATCCAACGTTTCGAATCTTGAATTGGGTCTTCTTCAGGGAGGTCACCAATGGCATTTCCAAGAAAAATCTGTCACCATCAAATACAAATTACCATTAAATAAATCACATGGTGTCCGGGGTAAACTTTCGTGCCTGCGTTTTGGATAATGTTGATTGGGAAACACAGGAGCAGTGCCGGTGCATTCCTTTCTCATGTCACCTAGTCAAGCGGACATCTTTATTGTTTTCATATTTACTCTGCATTCACTTCATGAAAGGATTTCCAAAGTGCAACATTAGATATGTCGTAATGAATAGCTTGTATTCATTTGACTTCAGTGGTTTCATTCTATCATTATATAGTCCCAATTTTGTTAAAACGACCGCAATCAAAGTTAAGTAAAATAGGCGACTGGACGCATTCAGACTTTGGCCAGGGCCGGCGAGGCTCTATCACTAGTTGTTTTACCAAGAAGCATTCAAGCATGAACCCATTTTATTCAATTTTCTACGCTTCAAAAATCCATATCGAGCGACATTATCTCTTCACTTATGTGTGTTCTAATCTATCGGTAAGGTCACACGTTCGGTCATTCTACTGTAAGAGTTGATTGATAATTACATTTGAGATTGAAAACTCTCCCACTTCTTGAGGAGTTATGTTTATTTAAAATTATTATTTCACACCTCGTTTTAAAGAGCGACTTTCGGAAGATATGGGATCGAATGGTTTCGTCGGGTGATTCACTTCATGTGCCGAGACGAAGACAAACTGTCTGTGTTCTCCTAATGACTTTGTTGGTTCTCCACACTTACGTTAGAACGACGAAAAGCATGCGGAATGGAATCCATTGTGTGGTAAGACAACAATATACAAATATTCCCCCCTTTAGTGCCATCAAAGCGCAGCTACAATGCGTTTTATTCACGCGAACCCGGCAGTAAATTTTGCGACGTCCAACCATCCAGCGGCAATAAACTCTTTCACTCAAATTAAGCAATTTGCATTGAAAGTGGGAGCAGCCGTCCAGCCCAGCCATCTATCCATCGTACGTAGTACGTTGTAGGTCTCGTCGTACAGGGAATGGTGTGCGATGTGATCGGCAACACGTGGTCGTTCGAGCGAGAAATGACGTGGTGCCATTATTTAAAGGTACTTTGCATTATCAAATATATTACAATCGCTGTTCTGATTCTCTGCAACGATGATTTATGCGAGAAAGTCAAAGAAAATTGGGACCTGTGAACATCAGTATCGGCAAGCTTGATTTTGTACGGTACCGACGACTGGTTCGATACCACCAGGGTGTAATGTGACGTCACGTTTTCGATTCCCGCATCTTGTACCAATGTTTGGGGAACTCAAATGCATTGCCAATGGGGGAACCCAATTGATGTTGGCTACAAACAATCCTATTGGGTGGGAATAGGGATGTCATCTACGTGCTCGATACAGTCTAGAGTTGAGGAGCGAAGTGAACGCAGGGTGGCGTTCGCGGCTGCCAAAGTTGCGCTCAAGGCCGAGATAAGGGCAAGCAAAAAGGTCTGCTATGTATACGGACAGTTATCAAAGTGCCAATATGAACCCATGGGATGACTTCTACAAGGCCATGATGACTAAGACGCGAGATGTAATGCTTGATAAGTCTCCAAAAGTGTTGGAGAGGATCATCCATGAGGCTCTGACCCGAGTCCTTGACCTCCTTTCATAGCATCACTGGCGTTTGGGACGGATGATGAGAAGTGGGTCACCGATGAGAAACTTGCAGGAATTACAAAATCCCTTAGCGTAGGTAAGGCCCCAGATCCGGCTGGAATTCCGAATCTGGCCTTAAGGAGGCTATTGCAGAGGTTCCCGACATGTTCATAACTTCTATACAGAACTGTCTGGACGAGGAATACTTCCCGGAGGTTTGGGAGAGGCAGAGCCCTCTTGCACAGATAACCATCAGGATCAATGGCGACTACTTCATTTGCAGTGAATCCTAAATCCATGAACAACAATATGATCAAGAGTGGAGAGGCAGAAGGAACGGCGTTGAACCCGTTCGTGCGAGGAGGACTCGCAAGATCGTTACTACGAGCGGATGGTGTACCTACCAGCGAGCAGATGTTCAACAGGAGGAGCACGAGATGGCGCAGCACCGGCTGAGGAAGTGCAGATGACCGGCGCGGACCTGATGCAGGTGCTGATCCGCAACAGGAGCTAACTACCAAAGATGTTGGACAAGGACCAGCAAAGATCTGAAACAGGGTTTGCTGAAGCTCCGAAAATCGCTGGCTCTGGCCAAGAAAAAGTAAGATCTCCTGGTCGAAAAGCGAAGTGCGGCTGAAGCGATAAAGAAGGAGCGGTCCACCCAAACGGACAGCTTCCACATTACTGGTAACGCGACGATGCAGGTCGTCGGAGCCGTAGTTGAGGTCAAACTGCCCTACAACTCAAGATGCATGGCCGAAACCTGCCAAGGAGACGCGGCATCCGGCAGAGGGGGGCAAAAAGCCAAAGAGAAAGAAAGGGAGGGCCAGCGCCAGTAACCAGAGTGACAAGGCAAATGCGAAACGCGCAAGGGGCAGGGAAATCAAGCCCCAAGAGCCCAAGGAAAGGTGGCCAACCGGACCAAGGGAAGAAAAATCCTTGGGCACAGACAAATAGACGTATCACTTGGAACAAATTGCGATAAAAATCATCGTCACGAAAAAATAATCGCCCAATGCTAACCAGGCTGTGTTACGCAAATCACTCAGTAGGTGGCAGTAGTGAGCAAACGTCAAACAGGAACAAAAACGATGCGAGCGCCGTGACTGCGAGATTTTCGAACTACAAAATATTTGAACTAACCGTTAAAAAGGGTAACGATGAGAAGTGAGACGTCTGTTTGTCTGTGCCTTGGGTTACGGTTGGAAAAATGAAGGTGGTGAAAAAACTGAAGTCAGCCCGCAAAAGCGAACGGAGTGATGCGCTGGTCTTCAAAACCAAGGCAGACACCGAGGTGCTGAGGGCCATGCGAGGTGAAAATCACCTCTCACCGGGGGGGGGGATGCACGGATGTAAAAAGCAGTGCTGAAGAAGGAGGTGGCCATGAAAGGGACTTCCCACAGAGCACTAGTTCAAGAGGTATTACATGAAAAAGTGCAGGTAAGAGCTCTAACGGTGGAGGCGACTCTCCAGTGTAAAAAAAACTGGACGAGATCAACGACGCAGAAGAGCCGCATTTCAACAGCAGTGCCAGGTAGATGTATCAAGGCAGGCACGCAGATCGCAACGATCAAGCTCCCCGTATCTGGGGCAGCAGGGACGGAAGTCCTGGGGTCTGACGCACCCCCCGCTTGCGAGTCAGCCGCGTAGTCGCCGGCTAAGAATAGGACTACTAACCCCAATTCAAGGTGTCAAGCGACCCGTACTGAGGAATGAGTGATCGAGGGGGTGAAAAAGATGCTCGATCTTTAACGGAGTCTGTGGGGTACCTGGGCACCCCCCACAGTAAGCTGCCCCTTACCGCGTTAATGCAGGGCTCTGGCGTGGTGGACATTCTTTCCCGTGCAACTCGTGGGATGAAAAAATGAGCAAAAATTCAAAAACTAAAAATTTAGGTGGAAGTAGCGGTGCGATCAACCCCTTCGCAAGAAGCGGGTTGATGAGATCTCCGACAAGGAGAAGTGAGGAGATAGGCGCTGGGAGTTGCGTACGCAGCTCAAGCGTGGGGGCTCCAGTCCACTTCCCGGCAAGCCAGCCGGTGCAGGTTATGGACGAAGCGTGGTTGTTGAAGGCCGTCAACCAAGAATCCAATGGACGGTCCGCAATAGAGGTGGCTGCGCAGCAGCTTAGCAAAATCATCGACTTTGCGTCCACTAAGTCGAACATAAGCAAGGACCTGAAAACGGCCTTGCTTCGGCTTAGGGTGTCGATCGACGATGCCAAGCAGGAGCACGCGGCACTCGTGTTGCTGACTGCTAAAGCAGCGGAACCTGCAATTGGGAAAGTGCCGAAGTTTACCCAAACGGAGGCCTTCTCCTTCGCAGGAAGTCCGAACCAGTTGGAAGCGACTGCTCGAGACAAACGTGACAAGCAATCGCAGAAGCGGGCGAGGCAGCCGTCAGGCGAGGAGCTGTCTGGCGGTGCCCGCAAGGCAAGGCGAATCATTACCCCGAAAGTCGGTAATAATGCCGGAAGGTCGGACCCCAGCCAGGGTTCCCGGAAAGCTGGGAAGGGTGGGCCTGAAAAGGCTGGCCCGTCCCGAAACGATGGGAACTAGGGGTTGCGACCGCTAGTGGACCCTCAACAGCCACAGAGCAGGGCGATCCAAGGGTAGGACCCCCCTTGGACGAAGGTAGAGCGGAAGAGAAAGAAGAAGGCGAATCCGCAGGTAGTAGTGCAGGACGCCAAGCCAAGGCGTAGGAGGGCAGGTGCCAGGCGCGAGAAAGGCGACGCTATCGTCATCAAGACGGAGCAGTCCAAGTACTCGGACGTCTTGAAGACGATGCGAAGCGACGCCAAGCTTGAGGGTCTTGGAGCCGACGTACGCAGCATTAGACGTACTCGTACGGGCGAGATGATCCTGGAGCTGAAGCGCCAGAAGGAACACAAGGGCGACGCCTATAAGAGGCTGGCAGAAGAGGTCCTTGGTGAGGGTGTGCAGGTGAGGGCTCTGACACATGAGGCGACTCTGAAGGTCAAGGACATTGACGAGATCACCGAAGTGGAAGAGCTCGTTACGGTACTGCGGCAACAGTGTGATGTGCAGGTGGCCACCGCAGCCGTTAAGCTACGGAGAGGGCTAGCAGGGACACAGATAGCTTTGGTTCAGCTACCTGTGGCGGATGTTAAAAAGTCCGTTAAAGTAGGGAGTATAAAGGTGGGCTGGTGTGTATGTCACCTGACATTCCACGAGCCACCAGAGGTTTGCTTCAGGTGTCTGGAACCAGGACACAAGTCGTGGGACTGCAAAGGCCCGGCAGGCGCAAACTGTGTAGGAGATGCGGCGCTGAAGGTCATAAGGCCCAAAGCTGCACGAGTCCGCCCATCTGCATGATCTGTACCGGGAAATCCTCGAAAAACAGACATCCGATGGGTGGTCCAGGGTGCCTGGCCTTCAAGAAAGCCGCAGTGAACAACAAATCACAGTGCAGGTAACGCAGCTGAACTTGAACCACTGTGATGCGGCTCAGCAACTGCTTTGTCAGGCGGTTTCTGAGTGGGAGACGACGGGTAAATACCCCGTGCAGGAGTTGATGTCTACTACCTATGAGGGCTTCGTGGTCGCCGACGTAAACGGGGTCTTCTTCTGTAGCTGTTATGCACCTCCGCGGTGGCCGATCGAGCGGTTCACGCAAATGCTGGACCACTTAACGAACGTGCTAACAGGGCGAAGGCCGGTGGTAATAGCGGGTGACTTTAATGCCTGGGCTGTGGAATGGGGAAGCCGTTTCACGAACCAGCGGGGTCAGATCCTGCTAGAAACACTGGCCATCTTAGATGTCGACTTGACTAACGTCGGTACCAAGAGTACCTATAGTCGAAACGGAGCGGAGTCAATTATTGACGTGACCTTTTGTAGTCCTGGCCTAACAAGTAGTTCGAACTGGAGAGTAGATGATGGCTACACTCACAGCGACCACCTGGCGGTTCGCTACAGTATCGACTACAACAACAGCTGACAGTGGATAGAAGAAGAGGCGGCTAGGCCAAGGCCAAGCCCTCGCAGGTGGAAGACATCATACTTCGACGAAGAGGTATTTAGATAGGCGTTCCGCCATGAGCGAAACTTAATCGATTTAGACGGCGACGAGCTGGTAGCGGTGCTCTCACGTGCGTGTGATGCGATCATACCTAGGCGAGTCCACCCTAGAAATGGGAGGCCACCGGCTTACTGGTGGACCGACGCGATTCCGGACCTGCGCCACGCCTGCCTACGGGCTAGGCGGCGGATGCAGCGAGCACGATCAGAGGAAGAGCGAAACGAACGGCGGGTGGCGTTCGCCGCTGCAAAAGCCGCGCTTAAGACCGAGATAAGAGCAAGCAAAAAGGCCTGCTTTGAGGGTCTCTGTCAGAGTGCCAATACGAACCCGTGGGGTGACGCCTACAGGATCGTTATGGCCAAGACGAGAGGTGTGATGGCTCCTACAGAGCAATCTCCAGAGGGGATCATTGGAGGACTTTTTCCGCATCATAATCCTAGTCCTTGGCCTCCTTTCGTAGGACAGGCGAGGACTGGGGCTGGCGATGAGGAGAGGGTCACCGATGTGGAACTTGCGGGGATAGCTAAGTCCCTTAGCATAGGTAAGGCCCCAGGTCCGGACGGAGTTCCGAACCTGGCCTTAAAAGTAGCTAATGCAGAGGCTCCCGAGATGTTCAGGTCTGCTATGCAGAAATGCCTGGACGAGGGAGTTTTCCCAGAAGCTTGGAAGAGGCAGAGCCTGGTACTATTGCCAAAGGCGGGGAAACCACCCGGAAACCCGTCGGCATATAGACCAATATGCTTGATTGACACGGCGGGGAAGGTGCTCGGAAAGATCATCCTCAATAGAATGTTGAGGTTCACGGAGGGCGAAAATGGTCTTTCGAGCAACCAGTACGGCTTCCGGAAGCGGAGGTCCACCGTAGACGCTATATTGTCGGTTACAAAAACCGCCGAGAAAGCACTCGAGCCTAAGAGGAGGGGAATCGGCTTCTGCGCAGTAGTGACTCTGGATGTAAAGAATGCGTTTAATAGCGCCAGCTGGTCTGCTATTGCCGATGCGCTCTTGCGTCTGGGGATACCGGAGTACTTGTACAAGATTCTCGAAAGCTACTTTCAGAATTGCGTACTAGTTTACGACACGGAGGTGGGTTGGAAGTGCTTTCACATAACCTCAGGAGTCCTGCAAGGGTGTTATGGAATGTCATGTACGGGTCCGGTGTTATGGAATGTCATGTAGGACGAGGTGTTGAGATTAGAGTACCCAGTGGGAGTGGAGATTGTCGGATTTGCCGACGACATTACGCTCGAAGTCTACGGTGAAACGATCGAGGAGGTGAAGTTGACTACCGACCACTCGATACAGGTTGTGGAGGCGTGGATGCGGTCCAGGAAACTGGAGTTGGCTCACCACAAGACAGAGGTGACGGTTGTTAACAACCGGAAGTCGGAGCAGCAGACGGAGATCAGTGTAGGAGAGTGCACTATCCTGTTAAAGCGCTCCGTCAAACACTTGGGCGTGATGATCAACGATAAGCTTACCTTCGGTAACCACGTCGATTATGCCTGTAACCTCCACAGCTATTGCGGTACTGTCCCGGATGATGTCCAATAGCTCTGCGGTGTATGCCAGTAAGCGCAAGCTTCTGGCTAGTGTTGCTACGTCCATAATTAGGTATGGCGGCCCGGCGTGGTACACCGCGCTAAGTACTGAATGCTACCGACGGAAGCTGGAAAGTACTTACAGGCTTATGTGCCTGAGGGTTGCGAGCGCGTACCGTATCGTGTCACACGACGCTCTCTGCGTCATAACTGGTATGGTGCCTATCGGCATCCTTATCAGTGAGGACATGGAGTGCTTCGAAATGCGCGGCACAAGAGGCATACACAGGACTGCCAGGATGGCCTCTATGGTCAAATGGAAGCGCGCGTGGGACAGTTCCATCAAAGGAAAAGCGGACCCATAGGTTAATACCGAGAGAAGATAGTTGTATTAATAGGCGCCATGGGGAAGTTACATTTCACCTGACACAGGTCCTTACAGGTCATGGTTGCTTCCGACAGTATCTACACCGTTTCGGGCATGCGGATTCTCCCGAATGCCCAGTGTGCAATGGTTTAGAGGAAGCGGCGGAACACGTTTTGTTTGAGCCCGCGTTTTCGCACAATGCGTGACCGCACGCTTGCCACATGCGGGGAGGACACAACTCCGGACAATTTGATTCAGAGGATGTGTAGGGATGAGGTTAGCTGGAACGCCGTTTCAACGGCTATCACCCATATCGTCTGGGAGCTACAGAGGAGGTGGCGCGTGGACTCAGAGAATGACTTTTAGTAACCTTTTTGATTCAGATTTGAACTGTGAAATAGAAGTAAAACAGCTAAAGTTAGTAATGGAGACAAATGGAAGACATCACTTGCTTGTTATCCTGAGTTATTTTGGGGTATCATGAAGTGTTGCATAGTAGATTTCATTATGTCACACTTTTCTGTTACATAATGTGTTACAATTATTTAATTTAATTAAATATTTAGTTATCTGATTCATTCTAACGCATTTTTTCTTCAGAGAAACGTACATTTTTATTCTTCATTTAGCAACCAAATCACATGTAATCGCCGGCACGCGCACGTGCATGCCCACATACCGTTAAAGTGCACTCAAATATTATGGTAGTTTGGCGATATCATCTCATCATCTCCGGGCACAATATGGCATGTCTGTGCCAGGCAAGTGGTGCGCGGTGTGTAGGTACCTACCTGTTGAGCGAACACGATTGTCACCCTCGCATACGGTCGCTAAACAATCGTTTAAACAATTACCTCATACCGGACCCGACCCGGTATGACCGGGGAAGTGGACAGTTTGCAGTACAATCTTGACCGGATTTGCACTCAGATTGTTATTGCTCAGCTGTGGTACAAACCGACAGAAATCGGTTGTAATCGGTTTACTTGCATGTGATCGCAATTCATTGCTTGTTCTGAAAATTTGGGCTCTTTTTTGCCTGTAATCCCGTTTACTTTGCAAATACATACCACATTTTCGATGCGGTGGCAACTCGCTGGATAATTATTCAATTACGATGGATCAAATTTCTTCCGCTCTAATTAAACATGAAAGGTTTTGGATCGCGTAGAAAGGGAAGCCAAGGCTATTGAATGTTCTATTGTAATAGAATGTTTTTGCTAGTGGCAATTGGGCTTAGTGTCTAAATATTTGGTGCAATTTACGACTTACGGTTTTTTCTTGTTTGCACGATTTTGTTATCAACCATGTGTTTCCAAGGAGATTTAGAAACACATGGAAGCGCATGGTTGTTCGTGCCTATACCACTCATGTTGAGTTGTTTCTTGCCCATGGTAGATTTTTAAACTACTTCCGTTTTACGAACCAACTTTTGCAATTGTTTTGTAATTTATTCCTCACTGAGTCAAATATTATTGAATTGCTCTTAACACTTCGAAGTCCGTTTATATCAAGATAGGTACTTATCTTGGTTTATATCTTTAAAAATAAAATAAAAAATGAAAAATGGCATTAACCTCACCTTAGCCTACTACGGCAACCGCAATTTCAATAACCGTTGCATCTATGCCCCCAAGGAATTGAAAAACGAATCTTCACCTCTACAATTTTAAAGAGAACATCAATCAGTCATTGTCAGGCTCACAGTCACTAATTATATCGGCAAAAAAGCACTGCAAAAAGGTGTAGCTACCAAACTACACACATATAGTGAATGCTACTAGAATCTATTTTCGGAAATCCGTGTCCGTCGAAATTGAGCTCGAAAAAGTGGATTTCAATCGCAGCGCGATATCGCACCGATTGATGATGCTCTCTGGTGTCTTTCTATGTGCATCTTCCTCCATTACGTCAATCACTTTGGAAAAGTAAACAACGTATATTATGAATTGAGCTCGGCGAACTGAACTGAACTGTTGAAAATAACTTATGCAAACATCATTGTTTAATGCTTGGCAGACATTTGAATTTACTTTATCTTAATTTGAATGGAGTTCAAGGCTATGTCAACAGTTATGCCGTCTGAATAAACTCAGAAATGTGTCGTAGTCTACGACTCGTGGACTTGTACGTTGAGGTATCCACAATAGACCGATGCAAATTTTGAAGTTTTTGCTCCCCAAGGCTTAAACAATGGCAATTTGGGTTCTGATTATCCTACCAAAATTTGAAATTACTCGGATCAAATTTGACTGAGCACACGCCATTAAAATTTTGTACCTATGGAAATCACTATGGGAAATCTAATGTTTCGTTTGCAAAGGCTGAAGTTTTTTTCTATGATGTCCTAAACATCAAACTGATATATTCATACAGCTTACATTGCCATCATTAAAATGCCGAATATACATGTAAAACCCATAGAAAAAATGTTATTCAATAACATTTGATCTCGAATCTTTAGTGATGATGTTTTACTTTCGGTTTTGGGAACACTGCGAGATGAAAATTGTGCTTAGTAGGCAAGTACAATTGTGCAATGCAATGTGTCAAAACGAAAACAGAACGAGCTGCACTAGAAGTGGAACCAATGAATGTGAAATGCTAACAAACGACTTTTTTTGTCTGTGATTTCCTGAAATTGTGTTTCCGCGTAGGTTCCTAGCCATATTATCTTTTGCGGTACCAATCCCAAAAGGGGAAAAAAGTAAGTCACTATCTTACTACATTCGATCACCATGAACTGTAACTTCATCTTGTTATTGGAAGGTAGGGTTCAGTATGGCATTAGAAAGGCATTTTTGGGAATGATTGAGATATTTTCTGAGGAATTTAAAATAAACTATAAGTATCAGTTCGTCCGTGGTTAAGGATCCCTGCACTTTGCTTCACGTTATTTAGTTAATATATAAGGCTATAAACATATTCTTCTGGCCAACCCAGAACCAATATTTTTGGAACCGAAATTATCGAGAGCATCATAAAGGGTAACTAAGGGTATTATCGACAGGTTTATTTTCTTAGTCATGGGGCGCTTTGTCGAACAAATTGCTTCGAACTTGGTCATATAATTCAGCTTGATTGTGAAAGATGCGAGGCCAGGCTTCAAAAACCCTTCTTGACGAAGAGAACAAAACTGCCGAAGATATGTTGTAAGTTCCACTAGGACAATATTAAATCATATCAAAAATCAATAGCATAACCGCCGTGGACATGTGGATGAAAGATGTGTTGAGTTGCCGAACATTAGTAGTTAATTCGGCCGGTTCGACACTATCGTATTGGATTCCAGATTATCTGAAGGTAGAAGAGTATCCTCTTAAGTAGTTCACGACTCTTCTGCCCATATTCGCATAGTCGATGTAAGCGCCAGTGTACTTTTCAACATACTTTTGAAATTTTAACAATGAATAAGTATAAAATTCAAGATGTTTTCCGCGTTGACATCTAACTAAGGGTTAGACCTTGTGATCTTTTTAATAAAACTGGTCACAAATATGCACACGCTTTAGATATTAGCTTCTGTACGGAGGCATTGCCAATGGTGGTTACATCGACTATGCGAATATGGGCCGTTTTTGTCTCCAGCTGATTATTTTTCGCTCAATTTATGAACACGAAACAATTTGGAGCTGCTGTAGTCGTTGTTGTCTTACACCTTTGCATTTCAGGGTGTCTATTCAGCCGAGGCGGTAAACGCACGGGTATTCAGCATGACCATGCTGAGGGTGACGGGTTCGATTCCCGGTCGGTCCAGGATCTTTTCGTAAAGGAAATTTCCTTGACTTCCTTGGGCATAGAGTATCTTCGTGCCTGCCACACGATATACACATGCAAAATGGTCATTGGCAGAGGAAGCTCTCAGTTAATAACTGTGGAAGTGCTCATAGAACACTAAGCTGAGAAGCAGGCTTTGTCCCAGGAGGACGTTACGCTAAGAAAGAAGAAGAAGAAGAAGATTCAAAATAAAATTCCCTAAGTTTTCAGGTTTTTCCAGATGAAATTTTTAAAGTTTATAATTCAAAAAATAACCCAAATTTTCTAAAAATTATAAAGAGTGGCTTAGGGTATCATCGGCAGGTTTGTACTCTTCGTCATGAGGGATTTATGTCAGCAAAATTGCCTGAAACTTGATCATATTCAGCTTGGTTGGGAAGGATTTGATGCAAACTCTGAGTTCAACTGCCAAAAATACATAAGTTCCCCTGCTCTTCAAAAATTCTTTCAAGATTTCTGAGCGTAATTCCTGGAATTTCTTCCAATGTTTCTTCCTGGCTTTCCGCAGGATTCTTTCACGGGATATCTGTTTGAGTACGTCCCGATATTTCTTGTAAAGGTTTCCCGATATACTTCCAGAGATTCTCGCTGCATTGTTCCTGAAGATCCATCCAAAACTATCCAAAGTTTCTTCAAGAATGTCATTGGTTGAGCCTCGTAGCCATGCGATTAGAGTCTGGATGGATGAGGGTTCGATTCCCGCTCCGAGCGATGAACTTTTTCACGAGAATAGCTTTTTTATCCTGTTAAGTTGCGTTCAATCGGTACAGTCGCCGGCTGAAGCCAGTGTCCGTGTCTTTTTTAGTGGTTTTCCAGGATAGCTATCCAATAGTTTATGTCGGGATTTTTACCGATAGTTTTTCGATATTTCTCTTGTTTTCCCCACGGAACTTCGTCCGTAGCTGCTTTCAGGATTCCATGAGGTTTTCAGAATTCCTCCTTGGATGCTCTTAATATTTCTTCTCGGGATTACTATTACCTAGAACTTTCTTCGAGATGTCTCATTTTTTTCTTAGGTTTTGCACAAGTTCCTGTCGAGATTTCTTCAAAAACACTTTGCGGAGTTTCTCGCAAGATTTTATTTGAATTCCCTCGAATATTTCCCCAGGAATTTCCTATAACATATTTCGTAAGTTATCTCAGGAGACATTATGAGGAAAACGTGTAGAATAATCCCGTAGAAGAATCCCAGCAATAACTTTGGGAGAAATCCCTAAAGGAGTATCCAGAATCTCGGCACAATTTCAAGTGGATCACTGCAAGAAATCCGGTACAACTACAATCAAGGAACAGCTAGTCTCTGAAAGAATTCAATGAAAAATATCAGCAATAACTCCTGTTGAAATCCAAGAAGGCACTCTGGAAAAAAAACATAGGAGAAATCCAGGGTAAATTAAGAAAAACTCTGAGAGACATCTCATGACCAACATCGGAAAGAATCTTCTGAGAGAAGTTCCGAGAGATACGAGAGAAATCTCAGGTAAAACTTCAAAATAAACCTCGCGAAAACTTTTAAGAAACTCCTTTAGGTGACCAGGAAGAACATCTCGAAGAAAGCCCAAAGCAATTGTTTGAAGATATCACAGGAAAAAAATGAAAGAAATCTCTTGAGGAACTCTTGCAGAAAATTCGTGAAAACTCCTTCAGAAACCCTTGGAGGAACTTTACTGCCCATATTCGCATAGGTGACGTAAACGCCACATAGGTCAAAATCCACTTTTTTAGCTTAACATATCCTACACCATGTAAAGCATATGCTCCAATTATTAAAAAAATGTGTTTGTTCTAAAACATGTGAGTATATTGAAAAGAATGTTTTGACGTAACCACCATGTGGTCGCAATACTGACGTCTGTGTACAAGAAAACTAAAATCTCCCTCATAAAACGTGATTGAACATAATTTATTGAGATAATTTATTGACATAAACATAATTTATATTTGGGTTATTGAATTATTTGATTTCAGATGCCTGAAAATCATTTTCAATATAAACAACTTTCATAGTGAATATTATCAATTATGTTTATTACTTATTATGGATGCAATGTAGATACTGAAACATTTATGATGCTTTGACAACAACATGCGCAGAATCAAACAAATTAATACTTGATAGCCTACAACTCGTAATGGTTAGTCTACGCCGATTGAAGCAATCGTTTCCACTGGTCTTAGTTCTGGATCAATCGCTTCCTGCCGCCCTGAGATTTTGGAGCCCCTTAGGGCCGCAAAATGCAGTTGAGGAAGACCCAAAAGGCCAACGTGCGCGCCCTGCCACGAAGCCAACGGCTCCTTCCTGGTTCTCTGCTAATATGGTATAAGTTTGTCATTTCTCCGGCATACGAGTTACGTACCCAGCCCACCGCAGGCTGCCGTGTTTTATTCGCTTTATTATACATCAGTTAACCGATTTTGTCAGCCTGTTTTGGGGACACATTTTTTGTTCTCTAAATAGATTTTCAAGCAGTAGTTTAGTGATGAACATGATTGAATTAGTAAAAGTTTGACCGTAAGTTAATGAGAGCAAAAAGTTTGTGGGGCTGACAAAATTGTGTTCATACTGTATCGATTTATTTATATACTTGGTACAATTCGTAGTTCATGCAACGCCGCCATATGCCGTAATCCTGGTTAGCGGAGAGTATTGTTCGCAGTTAATGTGCTTACTTTAAATTACTCTTAAATGGATGTTTGTCAAATCTCCTAAGTATAGAATCCAAACACTTCATGTATGAACAGTAGACTGGGTCAACAAAGTCGATTTTTTGGAACAAAGCTTTTTCGATTCCTTTTAGCGTCCAAAACAACTGTGCAAAATTTGGGAGCAATTGGTTGCGTCCCCGTATTCCGCATAGAGATTGAAATTTGTATGGAATTTAGTATGGGAAAACGTGCTTTTTTGCATTTTTCTCGTAAATTGAATTTTTTCGTCTAAAACTATTTAACTAATGACGTTGAAGTATAGCCTAGGATATGCCGAACAACTTTTCCGAAGACTGCAAAGTGATCCGACACTTGTGAAGAAAGTTATAACGTACAGATTGCCCAGTGGTGCTTAACGTTTAACATGTAAAAGAATAACATCAATAATAAAATCTCAATTTTTGGCCTAAGTTACTAAGCATATAACTTTTTTCACAAGCGCCGGATCGCTTTGCGGTCTTCGGCAAAGTTTTTCGACATATCATAGGCTATACTTTATCGTCATTAGTTACATGGTATTGAATAAAAGATTTCAACTTATGAGTAAAATGCAAAAAAGTACGTTTTCCCATACTAATTTCCATACAAATTTCAATCGCAATGCGGCATACGGGGACGCAACCAATCGCTCCCAGATTTTGCACAGTTGTTTTGGACGCTAATATAGATTGAAAAAGCTTTGTTCCGGGTTGATACGATCAAATTTAAAGTTTCTCCATACAACGTTGACCCACTCTAATGAACAGTTATATTTTTTGTATGGATGGTTGTGGTAGATCTCTATCGCTTCCTCTGAATTACGACGTCAACTCCTCAAACCCCCTTTCAGCTACTTACTAAGTGCTTGAAGCAAACTCATTGAAACCCGAAACGTGAGTTTTTGTGGCACCTGATTGATTTATGAAATAGTAAACTCATGGTTAGCCACGAGTAAAATCATTCCACAGCAAAACTATTAAGAGTTTTACGCTTTGTTTCAAAACCATCATTGAAACAATACTACAGAACTGCTGTCCCATGTAACAGAACTAGCTGAATAGCAGTTTCTTAACAGTTTCTGATTAGGCGTTGAATGTATGAGCTTTTGATGTTTACTAATTTAATTGTAAAAACTTAGTTTAGAGGAATAGTACAAGGTTATTAAAATGAAATTCGGCACCAACATTTCAAAAGGGCGTAACTGCTTTTGCAACCAATGCCTTCTCACAGAGCTGTGGGTCGTATTTCATTCATCTCACGCAATTCACATCCATTAATCGAAAGAGGAGGATTTTATCTTTCTATTTGTGCTAGTGGATTGCTCGAGAGGAATGGGATAGATAGCTTTGTGAGAAGGCATTGGTTGTAAATGCAGTTACGCCCTTTTGAAATGTTGGTGGCGAATTAGTTTCGTAACATTTCGTAATTTGTCAAATTTGAGAAAAAAAAATAAATGAGGCCCGCGGGTGACACTTAATGTTTCAGTTTATTAAGTAAATATCAAAAAAAAATGTAAATATTACTAAGGTATTTCTTAATAAATAGTAACGTACAATACCATATTTTGGATAAGGGATTTAAAGCCGACCAACTGTGAATCTCACTGCGATGCCCACGCTTTATGGTATGCTCGACCGCACTATCAGATATGTAGTTCACATTTTCAGAATGTGACGTGTTAGCTTTTTTTCTGAAACCACGGTTAGTACATTTTCTTTCGAGTCGGGACTGCTGCTTATCAACAAAGAATGTATTTAACGCACGAATTCGGACATTCAGTCGGAGACCCGGGTTTGATTCCCGTTCCGGTCGGGAATTTGTTTTCGACTCCCTGGGCATGGTGTATCATTGCACTTGCCTCACAATATAAATGCAAATGCATGCTCACAAATGAATGCTGAATGGCAGGCAAAGGAAGTCCTTCAATTAATAACTGTGGAAGTGCTCAAAGAACACTAAGTTAAAGCGAGGCAGGCCAAGTCTCAGTGGGGACGTAGAGCCATATAGAAGAAGAAGAAGAAGACGGGCATTAAGGAAAAAATCTACCACGTGTTCAGAAAACGTGTACCGTAATAGCTAACATAACGGTCATAGCAATCTGGTTGTTACGTCAACTTATCCGTGTAATCATTCATCAAAACGACTGAATGGTCACATAAACTGACGTACACGTTTTAAATATGGAAAAATTACATGAAACATCTTAAAATAATTGCGGCTCACTTTTTGTAGCTGTAATCCACGAAACTGACAGATTATTTCATTCAAATAATCGGTGCATATGTAAATCCGGGAAAAATCTATAAAATCGTGTTTTTACATCAGAGCAGACGTTGGTGGTTACATCGACTATGCGAATATGGGCAGTTTAGCAGAAACCCCAGGAATAACTCTTTTAGCAACTCCGAAAGAAATTCTGGAAAGATCTTCTGGGGAAGTCCCAAGAGGAACACCGGAAGGAATCGTGTAAAATTTCCATTAGCAACTCCGAAAGAAATTCCACGATTTATTCCGACAGAAATTCTTTTAGAGTATTCGGGATAAATTCTGGTAGAAATCCTACGCAGGTTTCTTTGAGCATAACACTTGAGGAGCTCTGGGAAGAAATAGCATCCCCGTGAAAAACTCCAGGAGAAATCGGTTGGAATTCAGTAATCCTGGAAGGAATCCGGAAGTATACCTATCCGGAAAAAAATCAAAAAGGAATACCAAGAAAAATAGCGTCAAAAATGCGGAAGGAATTTTATAAGATATCCTGAGAGACATTCCAGGAGGTATTTCATAAAAACTTCCAGAAAGAAACCCTGACGGAATTTCTGGAAAAAATCTTTGTAGCGAAATTTCTATACGGATTTTTACTACCAGGTTTTTATTCATACGACCCAATGTTTTTTTTATCGGAGTAAAATTTCCCTGAGTACCGTCGTTGGGGGTGAGAATGGGTCAAAACAGGATACTCAAAATTTGTTTGTTAAATAACAAATGCAATGGGGCACTGTTACAAAAATAAAAGAAATTAATTATTACAAAGTATTAACACTGCACGATACACATAGAACCTTATAAATGCACAAACAAGAAACGTCACAAGTGGACACAGCACAACATATAACATAAATGTGCTCTGTTATCCAGATGGATAACTCCTTCCGATCACAGGATGACGAGGTTTCTTTTATTGGTTTGGGTCCATCAGTCATCCTGGAATTGTATTTTAGTTGGCAGTATGCCTTTTAGTTCACAGTAGTTGTTATTGTGTTCATAGCTTGGTTTTGTCTAGGAAAACTAATCCTAATCGGGCATCCCGTTTCGGGGTTCGATACTTGAGATCAACAACTTGAAGTCCGTGGCAGGGAAAGGTTTACATCTCTAGTACTTGACCTCTGCCCGAAATGGCCTGAAAGTTGGCAATCAATATTGGATTGCATTTCATGGGCCTCTATTTTTTCCAGAACCCTATAAATGTGTATTAAAACTGGGGGAATATTTACAAGTTAAAATAAAACATGTAACACAAAGAACGCACGAATATAGAATTTATAACACATTCAACAATTATTCTGTCTTATAATTGTAACAAATATTTATACCCGTAACAGCACCGGGGCACGTTCGGTGTAGTACTATATTTGTAGTAATAAGCTGAATTTTAGTATGGTGAGGTCATTCCTCCGTTTCTGCATTGAAATTGTTGCAAAAAGCGTGGGTTCTTGCCTAATTTGATGCTGTTTGAGCAAAACTTTGGATAACTATGTTGTTTATGTTGCAAGAAATGGAGAAAACAACAACAATGTTGCCCAAAGTTTTGCTCAAACAGCATCAAATTAGGCAAGGAATCATAATACCCACGCTTTTTTCACCATTTCATTGCAGAAACGGAAAATTGACCTTCTCACCATACTAAAATTCAGCTCATTACTACAAATCTAGTACTTCACCGATCTGTCCTATTGAAGTCGGAATAACTTTTTATTTGGTATGTATACTCCCCTATGTGGTAATGATAGTTTAGCACGAAAGTATCACGTTATATGAATTTCTTACTAAACTACAAATGATTGAAAATTGACCCAATCTCACCCCTTAGAGGGGGTGAGAATGGGTCAAAAAATTCAAAATCTCCTATCTAAGAATATAAGTTAATTTTATTGATCATATTATATTGATCATAACCCACTTAAAACATAACGTTATCATAACGAATTAAAACTTAGGTAATTTTAAAAGATGATTAATCCTCCTAAAAAGGCTAATACAACCGAAAAAATGGTTGAAATTTCAAAAATAACGTTTGTATACTGAATCACCATTTTTAGCCATCATAATCATACTCATCAAGAGTTTCAACCTCCATGAGAGGTAGGGAGATTACAATTAGGGAGGGGCGCATTGAAAGATTGATTGTAAAAAAAAAACATGATAGTTTTAGTATACTGCATACTCCGTTATAAACTCTTATGTACATGATCATTGGCCTCTCTCTATATTGCTAAAGCAAATCACTCCATCTCAAGATAGAGGGTCGTTCAAATATTATGTTAAGTCTATTTTGTGAGCTTACGATATTGGAGTACACTAAAGATTAGATGATAATTAGAGGAGCTGTCCAAACACATGGGTGTATTGTTATAAATGATTTTAGGCACTAAACGTATTAACACACTCGTTTGACACTTCTCGACATATTGTTGAAAGAAAACGTGCTTTTATGAAGATACGGTGAACATGGTACCACTCTAACATCACATGGGGACTGGATAACAAGTTGAATTTTTAGTAAAGATTATGCGCACTCGATAACTTGCTTGACCCAATCTCACCCCCATCCTTAATATTTAGACATAGGGTCGAAAATATTGAGTTTTTAAATAATAAATAGCAATGACAGCCCGCTTTTTTCATTACATCAACCAGTTAATACCTACAGCTAACCACTTATAAGAAAATTTATGGTTAGGTACTTGTGTTAAACATTACGAAGGAGAATTTTTTTCAGAGTGATTTACTAGTAGTTTCATTATTATAAGTTTAGCCACAAATTTAACAAAAAAAAACGATTTTTGCAAAACATCTTATTCTGCATCAAGACGTGTAAAAACATCTCCTCTTTGAAATAATATAAAGTTTTCAATATAAATTAGCGATAGTTGATGAGCTGTTTCAAATTTTATGTTTCTCCGTTTTGACCCAATCTCACCCTTGGACCCATTGTCACCCCCATCGACGGAACTCAAAATATTCCCTGAGGATTCCTGGTTTTCCAGGCTTTTCCAGGCAACCCTGTGTCGTAAACTAGTACTTGATTCTGTTGAAACTAGTAAATGTTTGTTGTGCCTACTTTTTTGTTAAGCCTAGAAATTTGTTAATTAGTTATTTGTCATTATTCCATGCAATGATTTATTTATCATACAACTCATTTGACTTGTTTAATATTCCTTACGCAACTTAAAAGAGATACCGTAAACCGGGGTCAAATTGATCTTCGGGTCGAAATTGATCACACGTTTTTCGGTTAGGTTTAGCATATTTTAAGTAATTTCTTTTCAACTATCGTGCAGTTGGGAATCGATACTAAACGATATATGCTTGAAAACTATTTGAAGAATGTTTTATCTAACGGAAAATCGTCTGATCAATTTCGACCCGGAGATCAATTTGACCCCGGTTTACGGTACATATTAAATATTATGCAACTCTATTTCATAAGGAAATCCATTTCAATTGCATAATAATCCAGTACGGAAAAGAAAGCCATTATGATAGTGAAATGAATTATATAATATAAACATTATGATACTAACTTGAATCCAAAAGATTTCTCAATATCATTAAAATAGTAGTAAATAACACACTACTTTATCAATATAAAGATAGGGCATAAAACCCAAGATCTATTGATAAGTAAAAAGAATATCGGATTAAGGATGCAAATTCTTAGTGAAATTAAAAGGAACAGTACTTAACCCGATTTTCGTTTTACTTACAGGTATTTCACTAACACGCCCAGGTTCATGGTTCATCATCTAAGTCTAAGATCTATTGATGTTAATTACAAAAATAGGAAAACGCCTACTGCAGCGTGTAGTGCTATCAACGATTAAGATGCCCCTAGGTTAACACTCCCCACTTACCTTTTTCCAAAGATCTCAAGGTTCAACCTCGAAAAAGTCCAATCCTTTCTTCGCGCTTGTACACTCTGGGGGAAATCCGCGCACTACACCGTCACACAAGATGACATTCAATATAACTTTTATCCTTTTCAATTACCGATGGCGATGGCACACAGCACCAGCACAGTTAAAGCAGTCAGTCAGTGGGGTCTTGTGTTTGATGTCGATGTTGCTGCTGCTGCTGATGATGATGATAGATTGTGTGTCTCGGATACGAGACCTTGAAGCTAATCACACTTTATAGCGTCTCCTGGTTGGATGGTCACACTACTTCTGCTGCTGCTCCTCCAACGGGATATAATAACTCTTCTTCGTTTTGCTTCTAAAGCTTGGGGTTTGCCTTAGAGGACACGCTTCATGTTTTACTCTTTATATGCTCTCTATTAACTTTATGACCAGGATAGTAGTACCGTAATGTCGGGTGAAATTGATCCCATTGCGTTACCCATTCATCATACGATTTCATTTCAATTATACATATGATGAGTCCCATAAATAACCGCATGCTTCCAAATTCATCCTATTCAAAAACGATTATGGTCCGTAATTTACCGCACCGATTGATTCCGTTCTTTTTGTTTTCATGCGTGTTCACTTCCAACGAAAAATACAAAAATAAGATACACAATAAACAACGCTTCAATCCTTTGTTTTTCATAGGATGCAAATGGAATATGCGTCGATTATTATGAATTATGTGAAGAATGACCATATAATATATGCGTACATGGTCATTTTTCACAAAATTGACCATAACTCAGGAAAGAAAAAAATGTGCATTCCAAAAATTTCAGTGATCAAAGCTTATGAAATAAGCTACTCAAAAATATTTTTTTAAATTTTCCGCTATTTCAGGCATAGTTTTACCGTGAATTTTCTCAACGGTGTAAAATTGCGTGGAAAACTTTTTCCACTTCATATTTGTTCTTTGGATTCCCGAGAAAATTTGCTTTCATTTTCATTAAAAAAAAAACTTTGTTTCTACGATGCTTCGTTCTTGAGTTATGATTTTTCAAAGAAAAGGCTTACATGGCACATTTGGACATTTTTCAAAAAAATTAGCCATAACTCAAAAACGAGAAAAAAATGCATTCTAAAAATTTCAGCGATTAAAGCTTATTTAATAACCCAAGTAACCCCAAGCATTATATCATTGCACGAATTAGACTGAATATCAACATCTGCAATGCGAAATGCAGTAATTCCACACTTCTCATGCAATAATCCTTTAGATTGGCATTATCAATGTAATGATGCATTGCATTTTTCTTTACATTAGGGTTCATTAAAAGGTGATATAAGATAATTCAATAATTCAACACTGCAAAAACTGAATAAATGCAATGTACAAACTAGCAAAGTTTGCTTTAACAATACATTTATAAAAGCTTGACTCTAATGGTAAACAAATCAAATCAAGAAGATTCAACAACTTTACGTTCAACTCCATCAGTATTCAATACTTCTGGTTCGACTCCCGACCAACTTAATCACCATTTGAGCCACCGATCGACGACAGCAAAACCATTTTGTAGATGACCTTTTCTCTTTTCTGTAGGCTGCTATCACATGCCAATAATGATGGAAATCACAATTAGCATATGAGCAGTGTGCGAAGGGTGTTTTAATTTTCTTATTGATTGAATATCTTCTAAAATGCATTATGTATTTATCAGTAATTTATCAGAATGTGATAAATTACTGTATTCTATTACATATGACATAGTCGTTTTGGCTTCTACTGCAATGATGTCTCAATCAATCAAAGATCAGTTTCCTTTTAGTTAATGAAAAATCTGTTGTTATCACTGCAGCAGAAACGGTCCAAGGCGCCAGCGCGATGGAGCTCATCTAGCGGTCTTCAACACTTCTGGTTCGACTCCCGACCCGGCGACAAAAAAATGGTTAAAAAAGTCATGTGTGGGGGGGGGGGGGGGGCATCATACCGTCGATAACGAAACGGTGCTAAAAATAGATTTTTGTTTTGGTTTTTCGTGTTGCACGTATTAAGCATGTGCAAATGCAAATGTACAGCACATGCATTTATGTTACTTTAGCAATGGCTGTCATTATCAATATATGGCAAAATTGATACACTTATGTACGGCTTCGTGGTTACTTGGGTAAAGTCGAAAAGGGCCCCACTAAAATCAAATTAGTGCCACATATTGCAGCACGCTGACAGCCATTACTAAAGTAACATAAATGCATGTGCTGTACATTTGCATTTGCACATGCTTAATACGTGCAACACGAAAAACCAAAACAAAAATCTATTTTTAGCACCGTTTCGTTATCGACGGTATGATGCCCCCCCCCCCCTCCCCCGCACATGACTTTTTTAACCATTTTTTTGTCGCCGGGTCGGGAGTCGAACCAGAAGTGTTGAAGACCGCTAGATGAGCTCCATCGCGCTGGCGCCTTGGACCGTTTCTGCTGCAGTGATAACAACAGATTTTTCATTAACTAAAAGGAAACTGATCTTTGATTGATTGAGACATCATTGCAGTAGAAGCCAAAACGACTATGTCATCTATATATATAAAAATGAGTTTGAAGTTCCTTTGAGGCAACAAAACTCAAGAACGAATAAACCGATCAGCATGGCTCTTGCACGGTTCGATTCGTATTCGTGGTGGCTGTGTTTATATGTATAAAAAGTTACGGAAATCTATTGAAAAAGTAGGAAAATTGTGAAATTACTGAGTTTTCATGAGTTGGGAAGAAATTTGACACGATTGAAATAAAACCAATCTAGAGTGCGGTGCTGCAATGACCTCAACAGTTGTCAAACCACCACAACCACAAAGTTTGCCGGGCCAGCTAGTATGTAATAGAATACAGTAATTTATCACATTCTGATAAATTAATGATAAATACATAATGCATTTTAGAAGATATTCAATCAATAAGAAAATTAAAACACCCTTCGCACACTGCTCATATGCTAATTGTGATTTCCATCATTATTGGCATGTGATAGCAGCCTACAGAAAAGAGAAAAGGTCATCTACAAAATGGTTTTGCTGTCGTCGATCGGTGGCTCAAATGGTGATTAAGTTGGTCGGGAGTCGAACCAGAAGTGTTGAATACTGATGGAGTTGAACGTAAAGTTGTTGAATCTTCTTGATTTGATTTGTTTACCATTAGAGTCAAGCTTTTATAAATGTATTGTTAAAGCAAACTTTGCTAGTTTGTACATTGCATTTATTCAGTTTTTGCAGTGTTGAATTATTGAATTATCTTATATCACCTTTTAATGAACCCTAATGTAAAGAAAAATGCAATGCATCATTACATTGATAATGCCAATCTAAAGGATTATTGCATGAGAAGTGTGGAATTACTGCATTTCGCATTGCAGATGTTAATATTCAGTCTAATTCGTGCAATGATATAATGCTTGGGGTTACTTGGGATATTTTGCATTACCGAAGTAGGTTTAACAAGAAAGTACGATTACTCGTACTTTTCAATTGAAACAAAAAGGCACGGTAAATGGGTACCCTAAAAATCAATGGTCTCCATTCACCGTGTCCCATATTGTCCCATATATCTAGAAAAAATCGAAAATTTGAACATTCGTTTTTCTAATAAAATCTTGCAAGTTATTACTTGAATTTAATTTAAACGAAGAAAATTCCCTTGGCTGGGTTGTTTTGATCATTTTTAAACAAAGTAGAATAAAATTTCTCATACACGGTGAATGGGTCCCTACTACCACGGTGAATGGTGACCTACCACGGAATTAGGCGACCCTACTACCCTTTACTAATTGTACTACAGGGGATAGACAAAATGATCGGGACAGGCAAAATTTTCACTTTCCAAAAAAATGTTCAACTAGCTGTAACTTTTCGAAAAGTGCATCAAATATTCTCAAATTTTTACTGTAAGTTCTTCAACTAGTTGTGTATCAGTGGACAAAATTTGGAAAAGATCGGACAATTCTTCACAAAGTTATAAAGATTTTTGGAAAAGATAAAATTATCCGATAGCCAACTTTGAGCTGTTATATCTCCGGATTCAATGAGCCGATTGCAATGAAATTTTGTCCATTTAAGACTTATATAATGAACTCTGGAAAACATTTGACTTAACTTGAAATTTTAAACAAGCGAAAAAGTTATAGCGATTTTATTTTTTTCACGATTTCTTAGTAAATTGGTCTATTTTTAATATACATCCCATTACTTTTTCAATTTATTGGCGGCTATGTTGTTACTTTCCTTCAAAACGCATTTATATATAAGTCAATTAGAGGGAAACTAAATGAACTATAATTTGCATCTTGAATTTTGTAACGATGTTGATGTTTTGGATAATCTAGTGTTTTATTATAAAAATAATCTAATCGTTATAATTTTCTTCCGTGTTAAGAATATTAAGTTAAGTCAATGGTTATTCATAGCTCATTATATAAGTCTTAAATGGACAAAATTTCATTGCATTCGGTTCATTGAATCCGGAGATATAACAGCTCAAAGTTGGCTATCGGATAATTTTACCTTTTTCAAAAATCTTTATTACTTCGTGAAGAATTGTCCGATCTTTTCCAAATTTTGTCCACTGATACACAACTAGTTGAAGAAGTTACAGTAAAAATTTGAGAATATTTGATGTATTTTTCGAAAAGTTACAGCTAATTGAACATTTTTTGAAAAGTGAAAATTTTGCCTGTCCCGATCATTTTGTCTATCCCCTGTATATCACCAAATTTTGTGAAAATTTTTCTACTTCTGTGGATATTGCTTTAATTTTAACCTATAATGAAGGCAATTAAAAGCGGCACCAACAATGTTTATAAGAATGGTGTCAAATGACAGCCCTAATTTGCCCCGAATCCTCTTAGATCCACGGTGAATGGTGCCTTGACGGTATAATAATTTATTACCCCCAAGAGGATACCTTAAAAAAGGACCGTTTCAGGACCCTGGGGTCCATTGGACCCCAACATATCAGGCCAAACATTTCAATAGGTCCTATCTGCATTTGAGAGGCTCTCTTTGTTCACTTTCTCTTTCAATTATTGCAATGTAATGGTACACTTTTCAACTATTTTTGCAGTACAAATCAAAAGACGATTGTTTTGACCATCGTTCAATGCAAGGAGACAATCATAATACAAATAAACAGCTGAGATATTAACGAAAGAGAGGGAAACCAAAGAGAGCCTCTCTTCTGCAGATTGGACCTTTAGACATGTTTGGCCTGAATATATTCTCGCGTATCGTGACCCTTACTTTTTAAGAGGTTCATGTTTTCGGCAAAGATGTTAGTTAAGTCAAGGCTTATCTAGTGATGAACAAACTAGTTTGGGAAATTTCCGATAATTGGCGCTAGAGAGCATTCTAAAACGCCCCTAATCAACAGGATGTAACATACCAAAGCAAGCGGACAAACCGCACATAACAAATGGATAAACCGCAATTCTGTAAATGGGTGACATATATGTCTACTCAGGGTGACATATATGTCTGCGACAGCTCAAAAGGATTCGTTCAAATATTACGTAACGCTAGGGGTAGCGAGGGAGTCAAGCGTTGTGTTACGCTTTATACAAAAAATCAAAATTTATCACACAAAGGTTGTTACGTGGAGTAGGGAGGAGTTCTAAAATTGTCAAATTTTAAGTTAGGTATTATTTGAATGAACCCAAAGAGACATCACAGACAAATAGACATCATATTTATGAAATTTACATCTCATATATCGCAAGATCCTGATTACTTATAGAGTTGGTATCTTTGGCAAAGTTGTTTGATTGGTGAAGGAATTATAAGTGATGGACCATTTGATTTGATATTCCACTAGGCAGCGCTTTTTTTTTTTTTTTTTTCCTTCTAAACCATAGGGGGATAATCTGCTCAACAGACACCCTAACAGAAGGTTAGGGTAGTGTAGGTCTGACAGGCCGTCTTCTACAACAAAAGTAAAATCCAGGACTACTCTCTCCTCGTACCCACTAAACCATTCCTATGGTCGCCAAACCCTACGTCTCTCCGGAACCACCAAGAAGGTATTGCTTCAGAGAGGCAGCGCTAGTGAGCATCCAAAATGCATATCTCATATATCTCAGAATACTGACTACTTAGAAAGATAAATGTTCGGTAGGTCAAAATTCTATTTTTCTTTTTCATTTTTTCTTTTTATATCTGTTGTACAACGGGATACTTATTATTTATAGAGATGGTGTCTACGGCAAAGTTTTTGGCAGGATTTGGGCCTAACAAATATAGATACAATAAATTCAACAGACATGCGGATACATAGTTCAGTAATGTAATTGGAGCACAGTTTATATTTTAGAGGAATCCCGGGAGGAATAAGGGAAATTCCGGGAGGAATCCCAGAAAGAGTTCCTGTAAGAATTTCTGGGGAAATGTCAGGTGAAATTCCTAGAGGCATCCCAAGAGAAATTCCTAGTAAAATCCCAGGAGGAATTCCTGTAAGATTTTCTGGGGGCTTCCCAGGAAAAAATCCTAGAGGAATCCCTGGAGGAATTCCGGGGGAATCCTATGAGACATTTCAAAAGAAATTCCAGGAGGAATTTCTGTAGCAATCGTGGGAGGTGGCTGGAAAAACTCCAGAAGGAATTCTTGGAGGAATCCCAGGAGCAATACAGGGACAAATTCCTAAATGAATCCAGAAAGGAATATCCGGAGGAATCCCGGGGCATTCCTGGAGAAATCCGGGGATAAATCCCAAGTAACCACGGTGCTGAAGCCTTATTGCATGCAGATATACGGTGTATTTAGTGCAATCATTACTTTACATGCACGCATAAGGTTGGTTTAAAGTGGAAGTGGGCAATTATAGAATCAAATTAAGATTATCTGGTATAATCTTGAAGCAGTCGCATAATTGCCCATTTCTACTTTAAATCAACTTTAAGTTTGCATGTAAAGTAATGATTGCTCTAAGTACACCGTATATCTGCATGCAATAAGGCTTCAGCATCGTGGTTACTTGGGATCCCTGGAGGAATCACGGGAAGAAATTCAGAAGGACTCCCGGGACGAATTTCTGGAGAAATTCCAAGAGGAATACTTGGATAAATTCCTGGATAAATCCCGGAAGGAGTTTTTGGAAAAAAAAATGCGAATGAGTTCCAAGTGTATTTCCTAGATGAACACAGTTAGAAAAAAACCACCGACTTCGGTAATATTTTACCGAAATTTCAACCGTTAAGTTTGTTTTGCAGGAAAAATTCGGTAAAGGTAGCAACTTCTACCGAAGTTCGTTAGAGTTTGACAGATAAACGAGAACATTTTACCGAAATTTGTAATTTTTTATAGAATTTCGTTAAAGATCCATTACCGAACGCTCAGCGGATGAGATTTCGGTAAAAATTACCGAACGCGATTAGCTGTGAAGCCCTGAAAAAAACCTTGAGAGGAATCATGGAAAGAATCCCTATATTATTTTCAAATAAGAAGTTATTGAAACTGAAAACTTACATTCACATGAATAGTTCCGCCTAAGACATCAACTTCGAATATTTTCTCTCGATCGAGATATCAACGAACCAAATTTCTGAAATATGGTTCAAAAGTCTACCTATATGTGATCTTTGCAGCTACATTTGCGCCACCTGATGAGGCGATTCTGAAGCAATTTGTCCACCAAATAAATAGGAAGTATTGGTATTGTTAAAGTAAGTGGATACTGATTATATTAGCTGTGTTGGTAAATTCAAAAAACGGCTTTTATGAGTAATTTTGATAAGTTGTGCTGTCAGTTTTTAGTTGCGTTGTAACTTTTTTGGGGCCCTTGATTCATTCGAGTGTTGCATGCTTGGATGCATGATCATTACACGGAAAATCAAGATAACCCATTTTTGAATTTAATATATGTACTAAAAAGCAGGAAAACCAACATCAAAGACACATACCTACATATACTATGTATGTATTTTAATTGATTTCAGTTTGTAAAAACACACTTCGTTAAGAGATTCAAGTACAGATTTGGAATTTACTATGATGAATCTACCGAGAATAATAGGCCATTCATTGAAAAAAGTAGTTGAAAGCAGCAGATTGTTCGAAGGGGTTAATAAATGACAAAAATTTCAACCATTTTTAGTTTTTGCCCAAAAAGTTAAATATAAACTCGGTTTTGATGAAAATACATTTAAGATGGACTTCCATGTGTATAGTTTTGATCAACGTTTGCCTTTTTCTTAACACTCCCACTGCCATGCCTCCCAAACAGTGGGAACGGTAATTTCAATTTGATGTAACTCAGCCGTTTTTCATCCGATTTACAAAATTTTTGAAGCTATGAATTTTCCCAGCCTTCTAGATGAATATAAAATTTTCAAACTATGGATTTGACCAAAGTTCTATTTTTGAGTACTCAAAAACTCGGAGCAAGTACCTTAAAAATGCTGTTTTTCTGGAGCCATTCCGAATGTAAATTAGTTTCCACGCATATTTTAATGTTGAATTGCCCATATAAATAAAGCAAAATTATTGCAAAGAAATATATGGAGATACTCAATATTTAAGACTATAAAATCTTCACAAAATTACGTATAATACAGAAAATTTGTATATTCGATTTGAACTTTGTATTCATCGCGACAACCCCTGTGTTTTATTGCTTGAAACCAATCACGTGCACATGAAAAATCTTTTTCCAAACGATTGTGAAAAGTGTGTATCTTAGAAACTACAAAATTTTCATAAAATCACGTATAATACAGGAAATTCGAATTTTCAGTTTGAACTTTACGTCTATCGCGACAATCCCCATGTTATATTGCTTGAAAATAATCACGTGCACATAAGAATACATTTACAGATGAATGGGGACAAGTGTCATTCATAAAAACTACAAAATCTTCACAAAATTACGTACAATACAGAAAATTTGTATATTCGGTTTGAACTTTACATTCATCTCGACAACCCCTGTGTTTTATTGCTTGAAAACAATCACGTGTTCATGAGAAAACTTTTTCCGAACGATTGTGAAAAGTGTGTATCTTAGGAATTACAATATTTTCACAAAATCGCGTATAATACAGGAAATTTGTAATTTCAGTTTAAACTTCACGTTTATCACGACAACCCTTGTGTTTATTGCTTGAAAACAATCACGTGTACATAGGAATACTTTTCAAAGCGAAAGTAAGAAGTGTGAATCGTAATAAATACAAAATCTTCACAAAATTGCGTATAATACAGAAAATTTGTATATTTGGTTTGAACTTCACATTTGTCGTATCAACCCCTGTGTTTTATTGCTTGAGAACAATAGCATGTGCATAAGATACTTTTTCAAAACGAATGTGAAATGTGTAAATCTTAGGAACTAAGAAAAAAAAACACAAAATTGCGTGAAATACTGGAAATTTGTATTTTCAGTTTTACACTTCACGTCCGTTGCAACAATCCATGTCTTTCATTGCTTCAAAACAATCACATACTTACATAAGAATACATTTCCACAGCGATAGGAAGAAGTATGAATCATAAAAACTGCACAGTTTTCACAATTTTACGTATAATACAGGAAATTTGTATTTGCGGTTCGAACTCAGCATTCATCGCGTTAATCACTGTGTTTATTTTTTTGAATACAATCACAAGAACATGAGAACAACATTCCCAAACAATTGAAAGAGTGTTGATTCCTTCTTCTTCTTCTTCTTCTTCTTGGCGTAACGTCCTCATTGGGACAAAGCCTGCTTCTCAGCTTAGTGTTCTATGAGCACTTCCCAAGGCACTTCCACAGCTATGAACTGAGAGCTTCCTCTGCCAATGACCATTTTGCATGCATATATCGTGTGGCAGGCACGAAGATACTCTATGCCCAAGGAAGTCAAGGAAATTTCCTTTACGAAAAGATCCTGGACCGACCGGGAATCGAACCCGTCACCCTCAGCATGGTCATGCTGAATACCCGTGCGTTTACCGCCTCGGCTATATGGGCCCTTTTGATTCCTATAAACTACAAAACATTCACAAAGTTGCGAAAAATAAAGAGAATTTGTTTTTCCAGTTTAAACTTCACATTCATCGTAACAACCCCTGGGGTTTATTGTTTGAAGACGATCAAGTGTGCATGAGAATACTTTCCAGATTAATTTTGAGAAGTTTGTAAACTTTGAATGTATAATCTTTACGATATTACGTACAGTGGCGGTTCCCTAATCTCAAACCCACCTGTTCAACTTGTATACATTTTTGAACTTCATGAACATTAGGAGAACATTACATAAATAACTGTTTTCATACACTCACATTTTGATTTTAATCGCAAATTCTTTAAATTTAACGAGATACCATTGAGTACGTATAATGCAAGATAAATGTATTTTAAGTTCAAGCTCAGCATTGATCGTGACAACCTTATTGCTATTTTGCTTGAAAATAATCATGTACATAAGAATACATTCTCAGAATGATTGTGAGAAGGTGGAACTATTAGAACTACAATATCTTTACAAAATTACGTAAAATACAGATTTTTTTTTTAATTTTTGGTGAAAACACAACGTTTGTAGCGGCATCCTCTTTGTATAATTATTTTGAAATAACCTTCAGTTGAATTGTTCCGAGTACATCCTTGCTGGAATACCCATATACTGCATGCACTCATGTCAGAGAATAATCCTACAGAAATGTCAATGAACGTAATTCCAGAAGGATCCTTAGAAGAATGAAAAAAATCCTAGAGTTTATTTAAAAAGAAATAGTTGGAAGAATTTGAGAAGAATTTCCTGGAGGAAATTTCGGGATGAATTCATGGGAGAATTCCGAAAGAGTATTTTCTGGGTGAATTCCTGAAGGATTCCCTGGAGAAATGCATGAAAGCACTTTTATCATGTAAGTATCTGTCCTTCCAGAAGTTTGTGAAGAAATCTCTTGAGGAATTCCTAGAAGAAATCCTAGATAAATTTCATGAGGGTTCCTTGGAGTAATTTCTTAAAAAAAAAAATCTGGGAGGGATCCCTAGAAAAGTTTTTGAAGAAATCTCTGGAAGGAATTTCTGGAGAAATTTCTAGAAAAATCCCTTGAGAAGAATTTCCTGGAAGAATCCTTAGAGGAATTTCTGGAGGATTTCCTGGATGAATCTTAGAAGGATTTCCTGGAGGAATTTTCAAAGAATTTCCTGGAAGAATCTCTGGAAAAATCTGAAATCTGCAAGATGCCCAGGAGAAATTCCTGGAGTTATTCCCGGAGGAGTTCCTGGAGAAATTCCTTGATAAAATCCTGAAGGAATGCCTGGAGGAATTCCTTGAAGTATTCCTGTGAGAAGTGTTGGAGGAATCCTTGAAGGAATGCCTGGATGAATCTCTAGAGAAATTCTTGAAAGAATTACTGGTTGAGTTTTTGAAGATATCTCTAAAGGAAATCTGGGAAATTTATTTTCCTGCAAAAATCGCTTTTTAAATTCCTGAAGGATTTTCTAGAGGAATTTCTGAAGGGATTCCTGGAGAAATTTTCGAAGGAATTACTGAACTAATGCCTAGGGGAATCCTTAGAGAAATTTGTGAGAAATCCCAGGAGGAATTTCTGAAGCAACTCCTAGAGGAATTTTTAGAGGAATTTCTGAAAGTATCCCTGGAAAAAATCCAGAAAGGATTTCTGAAGAAATCCTTAGAAGATTCTTAGAGGAATTTCTGGACGATTTTCTGGAGGAATCTTCGAAGGATTTTCTGGAGGAATTCTTGAGAAACGCCCTGGAGAAATTCATGGAGAAATCCCAGGAGGAATCATTGAAACAATTCTTGAAACAATCTTTGGAGTAATTCCTGTAGAAATGCCTGAAGGAATTCGTAAAAAAATCCTTAAGGTATTCCTGGAGAATTTCCTGCAAGAATTTTTGAAGAAATTCCTAAAGGATTTTCTGGAGAAATTCCTGGAGAAATTGCTGACATAATTTCTGAAGAATGTCCAGGAGCAATTTTTGTATCAACTCCTGAAGAAATTCCTGGGGCATTTTCTGGAGATTTTCCTGCAGGAGTTCCTGAAGCAATTCCTGGACTAAATCCTAGAGGAATTCCTGGAGATATTTCTGTGAGAATTTCTAGAGGAATACCTGGAAGATTATCTGCAGGAATCTCTAGAGGAATCATTGAAACAATTATTGGATGAATTTCCGGAGGAATCTCTAGAGGAACTCTGGGAGATTTTTTTGTAAAAATTTGTAAAAATCGTGAAAAGTTCCTGGAGGAATTTCTAGAGGAATTTCTGGAGGAATTCAAGAAGAAATCCTCAAGGGAATTTTTGAAAAATCCCTGGAGGAATCCTTGGAGAAATTCGTGCAGAAATCCCCGAAGAAGTTTCTGGATGAATTCTCTTTGCAGAATTCCTGCAGGAATCGCTGCAGCAATTGCTGGAGGAAAATCTGGAAGAATTCCTGAAGGAATCCTTGGAAAAATTTCAAAGGGTCTTCCTAGAGATAATCCTGGAAGATTTTTTTTAAGGAATCCCTGAAGGATTTCCTGGAGAAATTCTTGGATGAATTTATGACAGAATTTATGGAGGAATTTCTAGATCAATTCCTGGTGAATTTTCTGGAGGAATCCCTGCAGAAATTTCTAAGGTAATTTATAGGAGATCCTAAAGAAATTCCTGGATGAAATCCTATCCTTGAGGAATGGCTGCATGAATTCCTGGAAGAATATCTGGAGGGATTTCTGAAGGAATCGCTGACAAGAATCCTGGAAAATTTTCTTCATGAATCCAAGTTGGAATCCCTGGAAAATCCCTGAATAAATTCCTGGAAGAATGTCGAGGAGAATTCGTAGTGAAATTCTTGGAGGAACTCTTGAATAAATTCCTGGAGAAATCTTTGGAGGAATTCCTGTAGGTGTATCTGGAAAAACCCTTGTAGGAATCCCTTGAAGAATTTCTGGAAGAAATCCTGTAGGAATTCCTATGGAAATTCCTGATGGAATTCTTGGAGGAATCCCTATAGCAGTTCCTGAAGAAAATCCTAGAGGAATTCCTGAAGAATCCCAAGGAATTCTCAAGGGAATCCCTAAACAGTTCCTGAAGGAAGTACTGAACTTATACCTGGAGGAGTTCCTTAAAGTATACAAGGAGAAATTCCTGAAGGAATCCTAAGAAGAGTTACTGGGGGAATTTTTAAAATAAGTTGTTCCAGAAAGAATTACAGAAGGAACTCCCGAGTGAAGCCTTGGAGATAATCCTGGCGAAGTTTCCGGAGGATGTTCTAGATGAAAGCGTGTAGGGATTCCCTGAGGAATCTCTGGAGAAACTCCTGGAGGAATCTCTAGAAGAATTCCTGGAAGCAGTTCTGAAGGAAATCCTGGAGGAATATGATAAAAAAAATTAGAAGCATTTCAGAAGGATTTCTTGGAGGAGTTTTTAAAGGAATCCCTGCAACAATCCCCAGAGAAATCACTGGAAGAATTCTTAGAGGTATTCCTGAACAAATTCGTGGATAAATCCCATGATAAGTTCCTGAATAAATCACAGATGGAATTCTTGGAGAAATCCTGAAGTAATTCTAGAAAGAGTGGATGCACTTTTGGAGGAATCCCTGCAGGCGTTCCTGTAGAAACCCCAGGATGAATCCTGGAAGCAATTTCAAGGTGAAATGCCTGTGCTTTAACTATCACACCAGGTCCGAGGAATTACTTAGGAAATCCCAGGAAAGTTTTCTCAACAATTCTTAAAACAATTTCTGTAGGAATGTCTAGAAAAAAAATGTAGGAATCCATGTTTCCAGTGATCTGTAAATTTATTCTTATGTACACGTGATTGCTTTGAAACAATATAACACAACGATTGTCACGATGAATGTAAAGTTCGATCCGAATACACAACATTTCTGTTTTATAGGTAACTAGCTGTCCCGGCAAACTTTGTCTTGCCAGTTGCGGTGGTTGACAGCTGTTGAGGTCATTGCAGCACAGCACTCTAGATTGGTTTCATTGCGGTCATGTTGACTTTGTACCCAGTTTACACAAATCTCAGTATTTTCTCAATTTTTTTTGTTTTTCAGTTCATTTTTGTAACTTTTTATACATATAAACACAGCCACCACGAATACGAACCGAACTGTGCAAGAGTCATGCTGATCGGTTCATCCGTTCTGGAGTTTTGTTGCCTCAAAGGAACTTCAAACTCATTTTTATATATATAGATTTTGTGAAGATTTTGTAGTTTTGATGATTCACCCTTCTCACAAATGCTTTGAAAAAGTTTTCCTATGTGTACGTGATTGTGTTCAAGCAATAAAACACAAGGATTGTCGTGGTGAACGTAAAGTTTGAACTGAAAATACGAATTCTCTGTATTATACGTGATTTTGTGAAAGTTTTATAGTTACTAAAACACACATGGGCGTGATGGGCGTGAAGCTCAAACTGAAAATACTAGTTTCCTGTAATATACGTGATTTTGTGAAAATGTTGTAGTTCCTAAGATACACACTTTTCACAATCGTTCGGAAAAAGTTTTCTCATGTACATGTGATTGTTTTTAAGCAATAAAACACAGGGGTTGTCACGATGAATGTAAAGTTCAAACCGAATATACACATTTTCTGTTTTATACGTAATTTTGTGAAGATTTTGTAATTTTTATGATTCACACTTGCCCCCATTTATCTGTTAATGTTTTCCTATGTACACGTGATTATTTTCAAGCAATATAACATAGGGATTGTCGCGATGAACGTAAAGTTCAAACTGAAAATACAAATTTCCTGTATTATACGTGATTTTATGAAACTTTTGTAGTTTCCAAGATTCACACTTTTCAAAATCGTTTGGAAAAAGCTTTCTTATGTGCACGTGATTGGTTTCAAGCAATAAACACAAGGGTTGTCGCGATGGACGTGAAGTTCAAACTGAAAATACAAATTTCCTGTATTATACGTGATTTTGTGAAAATGTTGTAGTTCCTAAAACACACACTTTTCACAATCGTTCTGAAAAAGTTTTCTCATGTACACGTGATTGTTTTCAAGCAATAAAACACAGGCGTTGTCGCGATGAATGTAAAGTTCAAACCGAATATACAAATGTTCTGTATTGTACGTATTTTTGTGAAGATTTTGTAGTTTTTATGATTTACACTTGTCCCCATTTATCTGTAAATGTATTCATATGTACACGTGAATGTTTTCAAGCAATATAACATGGGGATTGTCGCGATTAACGTAAAGTTCAAACTGAAAATATTAATTTCCTGTATTATACGTGATTTTATGAAAATTTTGTAGTGTCTGAGATTCACACTTTTCACAATCGTTTGGAAAAAGATTTCTCATGTGCACGTGATTGGTTTCAAGCAATAAAACACAGGGGTTGTCGCGATGAATACAAAGTTCAAATCGAATATACAAATTTTCTGTATTATACGTAATTTTGTGAAGATTTTATAGTCTTAAATATTATCTCCATATATTTCTTTGCAATAATTTTGCTTTATTTATATGGGCAATTCAACATTAAAATATGCGTGGAAACTAATTTACTTTCGGAATGGCTCCAGGAAAACAGCATTTCTTAAGAGCCAGTTCGCGAGAGCCGCAACCCCTTCTTGTATCGATGTGCTCCGATTGAGCTGAAATTTTCAGGGTATGGTTTTCCATATAAAAGATGATATCTGGCCGATTTTCAGATTTTTCCGTTAGGGGGAAGTGGGGTAAAATAGCCCTCAAAAATTTCATGTCTAAAAATAGGTAAAAACACTAAAATCGCAATAACTTCCGCAAAAGTTAACGGATTCAGCTGAAATTTTGCATGGACACTCTACTCCTATGGCACTTCCATTCAAGCCAAGCGTTGGATATTCTTTGATATTTAATTTGAAGAAATAGGTTATTTTCATAATTTTTTTGACGATTTTCAGGGCGCCTGTTTTCGTACCAACAGAACTAGGATGAAAAACTGAGTACTACGTTTTGAAGGATTACCCAAGAGCTTTCATTTGATATGTAACCCAGAGGCGCCAACTTAAAAAATTTCGAAAAAAAAAAAAAATTTCTCGGGGTATGCATTTTACCCCATATTTTTAGTGTCTAAAGAAGTGTTGTCGCAAATTATGACAACGCTATTTAACTTTCAAGGGTTTTTCTTCAATATTAATTCAACAGAAAAATGATGACTAAGAAATGCAATTATTGATTTTTTTTTCATTTGGGGAAAGTAGGGTAAAACGGACTAACTCAACCTCCTTTCGAAATAACGTTGCTACGATGTTCTCTGATCGGACTCGAATTTTCAGAGTTCTTTATTCTACTCAATAATAGATTCTTTATCACACATTTTTTTTTTATTCTAGAGAGGATAACGGGGCAAAACAATTCTCAGAAAAAAATGTTGAAAATAATAAAAAATTCAAAACCTACAAATGCTTTGGTAAAACTTGGCGAAATTTCATGAAATTAAAAATCAAAAATCTTATTTTTTATTGCTTATTCAAATGAGCCAGTCTGACAACATTTTGACGTCGAGAAATGTCACAGATTAGCACGTTGTGTGTGATTTACTGGATTCTTTCTCGATTTTTCTTTTGACATACATCTACGGTTCAATTTTCTCTTTTTTCTCGTGAAAGTTGCTGCAGTGCACAATGGTCCACGAAAAAGATTTAAGAGGAAAGATGCATTTAGCGCCATCAAATGATTTTTTGGACAAATATGGTATTCTACAAAGTTGTTCCCAAAAATCAGGCCTTTTCAATGTACATAAAAATTAGGGTGGTCCATATTTTCAAAGAAATTGGGAACCAAACTTTTTTATTTACTAGAATAACTGTATACATTCTTCGGGAAAGTTGTAGATCTATCAATTTTGAGCAAGTTTCCTAAAGAGACTTTTTATGTAGCTTTGAAATTGACCGATCTAGAGATATTTTTCTGAACAAGCTTAGGGTGGTTTAAGAAAAACAGGTTTTCTAGCGTTAACCTTTTCAGTTTCGATTTTTCATCAAAGTCGCCCAAGAAACACTTGCAGAGCATTTGAAGACGCGTCGTTTCGCGCGCTGAAATGGTCTTTATCACTTTTGGTTCAATAGTTACAGGTATTTTTCCTAAAAAATCATTTTTTTTGAAAAGGTGATATGATTGATTGGTGTGTGAAAAATACTTGAAAAGTAACTATTTTTTCTATAAAATCATCAATATATTTTCAACGGAATGACGAATCAACATTCCCAGCGCGTGCGTTATTTTTGTGTTCTAAAAATGGTTCTTAGACAACTTTACGTGAAATTTGAAACAAAAAAGATAAAGATAAAGGGGGACGCTAGAACAAATAGTTTTATTGCTTTATCTTTTTTGTTTAAAATTTCTCGTCAAAGTCGCGTAAGAACTACTTTTACAGCTTCCAAAAAAGCGCATTTTCGTTCGCTGAGAATGTTGTTACGTCATTCCGTTCAAAAGTTATTGATGATTATCTAGAAAAAAATAGGTACTTTTCGAGTATTTTTCACTTGAGTTACAAAAAAAAACACCCCTCTAATTTTTTGATATGTTTTATAACAACGTTTCTTCTTTTGAATGCGGGCAAAAGATATTTTTATGATTGCCCCAACCCGTCATAACACCTTTTTAAAAAACTATGCTCTACAAGTTTTTCTTGTGTGACTTTGATGAAAAATCGAAACTGAAAAAGTTAACGCCAGAAAACTGATTTTTCTTGAACCACCCTAAGCTTATTCAAAAAAAAATCTCTGGATCGGTAAATTTTAAAGCTACATAAAAAGTGTCTTCAGGAAATTTGCTCAAAGTTGATAGATCTACAACTTTCCCGAAGAATGTATACAGTTATTCTTGCAAATAAAAAAGTTTGGTTCCCAATTTCTTTGAAAATATGGACCACCCTAATTTTTATGTACATTGAAAAGAGGGCCTGATTTTTGGGAACAACTTTGTAGAAGACCATATTTGTCCAAAAAATCATTTGAAGGCGCTGAATGCATCTTTCCTCGTAAATCTTTTTCGTGGACCATTGTGCACTTCTACAACTTTCACGAGAAAAAAAGAGAGAAAATTGAACCGGAGATGCATGTCAAAAAAATCGAGAAAGAATCCAGTAAATCACACACGTTCTAATCTGTGACATTTCTCGACGTCAAAATGTTGTCAGACTTGCTCAATTGAATAAGCAATAAAAATTAAGAATTTTTTTTCCTAATTTCATGAAATTTCGCCAAGTTTTACCAAAGCATTTGTAGGTTTTTAATTTTGATTATTTTCAATTTTTTTTTTTTTGATAATTGTTTTACCCCGTTATCCTCTCAAGAATAAAAAAAAAAATATGTGATAAAGCATCTATTCTTGAGTAGAATAAAGAACTCTGAAAATTCGAGTATGATCAGAGAACATCGTAGCAACGTTATTTCGAAAGGAGGTTGAGTTAGTCCGTTTTACCCTACTTTCCCCAAATGAAAAAAATCAATAATTGCATTTCTTAGTCATCATTTTTCTGTTGAATTAATATTGAAGAAAAACCCTTGAAAGTTAAATAACGTTGTCATAATTTGCGACAACACTTCTTTAGACACTAAAAATATGGGGTAAAATGCATACCCCGAGAAAAAAATTTTTTTTTTCGAAAATTTTTAAGTTGGCGCCTCTGGGTCACATATCAAATGAAAGCTCTTGGGTAATCCTTCAAAACGTAGTACTCAGTTTTTCATCCTAGTTCTGTTGGTACAAAAACAGGCGCCCTGAAAATCGTCAAAAAAAATATGAAAATAACCTATTTCTTCAAATTAAATATCAAAGAATATCCAACGCTTGGCTTAAATGGAAGTGCCATAGGAGTAGAGTGTCCATGCAAAATTTCAGCTGAATCCGTTAACTTTTGCGGAAGTTATGGCGATTTTAGTGATTTTACCTATTTTTAGACATGAAATCTTTGAGGGCTATTTTACCCCACTTTCCCCTAACGGAAAAATCTGAAAATCGGCCAGATATCATCTTTTATATGGAAAACCATACCCTGAAAATTTCAGCTCAATCGGAGCACATCGATTCCACTTCCTTTGGAAAGGGGGTCGCGGTTCTCGCGAACTGGCTCTTAAGGTACTTGCTCCGAGTTTTTGAGTACTCAAAAATAGAACTTTGGTCAAATTCATAGTTTGAAAATTTTGTACTCATCTAGAAAGCTGGAAAAATTCATAGCTTCAAAAATTTTGCAAATCGGTTAAAAAATGGCTGAGATATAGCAGTTGAAAAATACCGTTCCCACTGTTTTGAGGCATGGCAGTTGGTGTAAGTGATTTATAGCATGGCAGTGGGAGTGTTAACTGATAGAAGGAATCATAGTTATAAGGTAAACTATACAATGCTTGTCGCACTATCAAAGTTACCTGCATTATCAAAGATACCCCGTTTTACGGTAGTTCTATTGTTATTTGATCTGAAATTCTTCTGAAATGTTTTTTTTTCTGAAATTTCAACGGCAATTTATCTGCTTCATCGGCAATTGCTACATGAATTTTATTTGCATCTCCTTTGCTATTTTCATCGGATATTTTATTGTGATATATAATTCCTTGGCAATACTACAGACAAACAGACGTAACTCTTAGAGGAAATTCATGTTAAACTTTTGCCCGGTGTCTTTTTTATGAGCACACTGCCACCTGTTGGTAGAACAGCGCGAGACACTGTCGGCTATGATGGATTTATATTTGACGTTTGTCTAACACGCACACCACTACACAAATCGTCTGTAATGTTCGTTTGCATCATTAAGCAACGTGTACACTGGCAAACGTAAAAGCAATCGAACACTAGCGCCTCTGGATCGCGCAAATCAAATGAAACTTGAATTGATCGTTAAATGAATGTGCCAAACTGTTTTGAAGAGTGTTATGTCTGTTTTTATGTGGCAATACCTTTGTAAATTACTTCGGTGTTCAGCCATTTTGTTCTATTCCTTCAGCAATTTGTTTGGAACATCCTTCAATATTTTTTTCAAATCTTCTTAGAAAATTTCAGAGAAAGTTTTTTAATTCCTTACGCCATTAATTTGGAAATTTCTCAGACAATAGTTTTAGGAATTCATTTCACAATTCCTGCTGTATATTGTTTTGGAAATACCTTCGGGTATTACTTTAAGATTTTTTCGGCATTTTTTTTTTTGAAAATTTTCAGACAATTTCTTGAAAAATTTATAAATTCTCTATTGGGATTGCTCGAAGGAAAACACGAAAAAAATTTCGAAAAATTTCCTGAAAAATTAACAAACGAGTTGCCGGATGAATTTCCTTCAAAATTACCTAAGGAGCTACATATGGAGTTGACAAACGAATTGCTGAAGAAATTTTGGAAGCGTTCCAAAGCAATTGGCCAAATCTAAACCCAAAATAAATTGCCAAAATACCTATATTCCAAAGGATTTTTCTAAGAAATATCCATGAAAATTTCCTCAAATACTCAAACAAACAAATTTTCAAAAGAATTCACAAAAAAATAGAACGAAGAAGTTTTGGAAAAAGAATTGCTTGAAAAATTTCTTAAAGTATTACCGAACGATTTCTGAAGGAATTTTAGAAAGAAGGAATTTTCGAACAAATTCTGAAAGGATTGCCGAACGAAGATTTGCCAAAGAAACTCCCGAAGTAATTTCCAAAGGAATTTTTGAAGTTGTTTCCAAAGTAATAATCGAAGAGGTTTCTCATCGATTTGCCTAAGAAATTTGAAACATCCTCACACTGTAACACTTTTATTTGAAAAAATCTGAAATTGTCCTTAATTCGGTACACCATTATCATCTAATACCACAATACAATGTAACTAGATCAATTTCACCCGAATCAACAGTAACAGTTCCCAACGGAGAGCGGGACAAATAATTCAATATCTTCATAATGGTTGGTCTTGAACCAGCTCCTCCCCTATTGCCCCAATCCAATCGGTGGTGTCCCCCAGCAGCCGCCGCAAGTTGTAATTTTGCACATTCAACTGCTCCTTTAATTCGATTAGGGTAAAAGTAATCAGACACGAAGATGACGATGATGATATGATTGCAGCTCTTCTTTGCAGATCAGATCAAAACCGCACAGCTGTCAGAGCATAATATACGTACATCACACAATCTACGTAACTTCGCGCGCACTTTTGACCAGTTTATCGCGATCTTCGAATCATCACCCGACTAGACATAATATTCAAATTCCGGCACACGGTTATCACTGACGATGAGTACAAGACCGGTTAAATAATATGTGTTCTTTCAGAATAATCACCGAACCGTGACACAGAGGGGAATCTTCCTTATACTTTTTTTTTTTGGTAAAGACAAACACTTCAACACTTCACTTCACCCGAAGAACCCGGGGAGACTAGTCCAGGACGTTACCGTGCCGCAGTAGAGCTCGCGTGCAACTGCCTGTGCGGCCTTTGAATTTCAAGCAGCAAGACTTTTACCCACTTACCCATTATCTGGCGCAAAATTGTAAATTAGGCTGGTGCAAAATATTCGGTCGGTAGCTAGCTGGATTGATAACTTCACTATACCACCGTCTTCTTTGCTTAGCCATTTTGTATACTACTGAATGCAGAGGTCACTAGCGTTAAATTCTGGTGAAAAAAAAACATGAGTTTCTTCTTCTTGGCGTAACGTTCTAACTGGGAAAAATCCTGCTTCTCAGCGCTTACTGTTCTATGAGCACTTGCACAATTATTAACTGAGAGCTTCCTCGCCAATGCCCAATACCATTATGTGCGGGTGTGACAGGCACGAAGATACTTTAGCAAAAGGAAGTCAATGAAATTTCCATAACGAAAAGTTCCTATACTCGAAACTGTCACCATTGGCATGGTCTTGCTGAATACCCGCGCGTTTACCGCAACGGATATATGGCCCCTAGACGAAACACGAGGTTCAACCCAGGACCATTCTCAAACGTCTCAAGATTTATCCAAATGAGCTCACACTTTTGGATGAGGGACACTGCCGGTCTACACCCGATTGTCCCATGTTATATGGGAATCCCATATAACATGGGACAATTATGCGTAGAACGGCAGGACAGAATCTGATTGCAAATCGAACCATGGCATCGGTAGTGTTTTTGAGCCACACTAACACAACTTTGTAAATCTGTTTGTTTTAGAAATCGTGCTTTTAACCCTTTATAAGGCAGTGACAACTATATTGCCACCTACTGTTTGCATTTTTTCTGTTATGTAACAATTTATTTCGAGCTTTTTTTTTTTTGTTTACGCAAAATTGGGATTACTAACAACGCTTGGTATTTTTTGGTACTAAACAAAGCTTTAACAACAATTTGGAAGCCAATTGTTGTCTCAAAAACGGCTAAATTTGACCACGTGAAGAAAATTAGCTCAAACTTATTGTAAAATTAGAGATTTGGTAAATATTTTAAGAAATAATCAAATTATGGGTAGACATGAGCTGAACTACACAGTTTATATTATGGGTTAAGCCCTAATCCACTCTAAAATCTCCTTTCCGACTTTATGTCGAAGTCAAAAGAAGAAAAGTACCCTAAACGGGCAGTGGCAACTATATTGCCACCTCAAAAGCTCGTTTTTGGGGTAAACGGGCAGTGGCAACTATATTGCCACTAGCGTTTTTGGACTGAACGGGCAGTGGCAACTATTATATATATATTATATATTATATATATACTACTATATATAGTATATTACAACCTCGATTTTTGAGAGTTTCTTTCAAACGAAAATTATTTTGAACATATTGTCATGTTCATAATCATTTCCATAATAGTATGCGTTGACAACTCTTCTAGTTTTCTCAGCCTTATAAAGGATTAAACATCAAACAATAAATAAACAATTTTTTAACTCTTGACTTTAAGACTTGACCCATAATTAAAGTTTTATCTACATAAGAGTCAACTATCGCCTTACTACTTGGACCAGTCTAATCTAGCTCGGAGCGATTACCCTCATGATTCTCTCTCGCACGTGGTGGGTAGTTACTCTTCTATCATGTCCCTCCGTACTTGCAAGCACAGTTATAGCCGTGAGCATGTTTTTTTTTATATAAATCAACATTCAACACATACAAGTAGTGCCGGCGCGTACGGAGATAGAAAAGGACAATGTTTGAATGAACTGTTGCATGAGAGTACGACAGCAAAGCCGTCGTACGTAGTAGTTGTTAGAAATTGTTCATAAATTACGTAAGCGATACAATATAAAAAAGACACTACACCGTCTTCAACCAGAGGTTGCACAGACTGAACAATCACTTACATTAGGCAACGGACAACACGGAACACCCAGTGGACCAATGAAGGATTTTTCGTTTGACGAAAAGTTTCCTCCGACTGGAGCGGGAATCGAACCCTCACTCCGTGGCACTCACAATACGCCTAAACGACTGACGCCGCTAACCGCACGGCCACGAAGCCCATATGAGGGAAAAGAGAGAGGAGCTTTATTACGATCAATAACAGGTCAGTGAAGTTTCATTTTTTTTAATATGCCATATAAATGTAGTGACGTGAATAAGTATCGCGACATTTGCACCCATTTAGACTCGGCCGAAATTCATTATCATCACAGTCGAATTTCGCACAAGACTTCGCAGCGGCTGGCATACACAAGTTCCGTTGAGTTCATCACAGGGGCGTCGGATGCACAACAGGTAAACAAAATCAGTTTGATTAGTGTGAAATATCGCTGGGAAACGATAATTTAGTGGATTCTCAAATTATCACAGTAGTCTAAACATCAACAAGAAACCCAATACTACACCTAATTCTTTTTGTTTTGCAGAGGTTGTTTTTTAATACTAAAAAAAACTCAAGTTAAATTTTAACCTATTGACTTGATTTTTTGTACACGGCAAATACGGACAGCGTCTCCCTATGTACAAATTTCCATGTAAATTGGTTCAAAATTGACTGAGTTATAGATAAAAAAAAGAAAAAAAAACGACCTGTGCTAAAAAGAATCGGGTGTACTCCGTAATCAAATTGAACACATTGAAACAAAATTTGCGGATAACTTTAGGAGCTATTCAAATATTACCTCAAAGCCAATACTGCCGTGTGCATTGTCCCACACACCTAGAAAAATCATGTAACTTTAAGTGTCCTGAACCTGACATCTACGAGCGTCTTCAAAGACACAAATTTACGGGTCAAAACATGTAAATTTAAGTCTTCCAGGACTTATATTATCTTGGCGTCTAGCAATCGCTAGAACCGATCTGATAGATAAAACATATAAAAGTAAAAATTGACATGTCTGGATTCGAAATCAGGATTTGCTGATTGAGAGCCATATCAGGCCGAACATTTCAATAGGTCCTATCTGCATTTGAGAGGATCTCTTTATTAACTTTTTCTTTCAATTATTGCAATGTAATGCTACACTTTTCAACTACTTTTGCATTACAAATCAAAAGGCGATTGATTTGACCATCGTTCTATGCAAGGAGATTATCATAATTCAAATGAACAGCTGAGATATTAACGAAAGAGAGGAAAACCAAAGAGAGCCTCTCTTCTGCAGATAGGACCTTTAGACATGTTTGGCCTGATATCTCTTACCTCTCGGCTATTTCATCGAGTTAGAAGGTGGTAAATGAATATGATATGAATATGATTCTACGTTTCTGGTGAAGTGGATTTGTTGACATCTAACGCAACCAATCATCTATGGGAATCCCTATTAACATGCTACAACTATGCTGTACACGGCAGAATACCGTATGGATCTCCATAAAACTAACTGACAGAACATATCTAAACATAAATTTAATAGGCAGGGTACCCGGGTACTTTTTTCGATTTCAAATCTCGATATTTTAATGATAATCGAGAGTAGGAAGTTGAAATTCTGCTAGATCTAAGAACAAATCATAAGGCGCACTCCTCCTTATAAACGCATAATTTTACAGTTTTCATGGATGAAACATTGGAAATCATATACAGGGGATAGACAAAAGGATCGGGACAGGCAAAATTTTCACTTTTCAAAAAATGGTCAAGAAGCTGTAACTTTTTGAAAAGTGCATCAAAAAATCTAAAATTTTTACTGTATGTTGACCAACTAGTTGTGTATCAATGGTCCAAATTTGGGAAAGATCGGGCCATTCTAAATAAAGTTAGAAAGATTCTAGAAAAAGTCATAATTATCCGATAGCCAACTTTGAACTGTTATATCTCCGGATTCAATGAACCGATTGCAATGAAATTTTGAGCGTTTATGACTCATATAATCAGCTCTGAAATAAGGTTGACTGAACTTGAAATTATTGATAAGAAAGCAAATTACAGCGATTTTATTTATTTCATGAATTTTTATTAAAATTGTATAATTTTAATATGCTTCCCATTACCTTTTCAATTTACTGCTGGTTATTTTGTAACTTCCTTTCAAAACATATTCATATTAACCCTCCATCAGTCGCATAAAAAAAAGTTACACGAGCGGTCGCGTCGTGTACTCAGTACACGACAAACGCTTTCAATTATGGTTTATATGCTTTACTAGATACAATGTTGGTGTCTTCGGCAAAAATGTCCAACTGGATAATGCGCGTCTGGTAGTGGACATGTGGAACCGGTCAACACGATCTGGTCCTGTCCCGGATGTCGGAATGGCCCTCGCGGGAACCTGTTTCGTGGACATTTCAGTTATGGCACCAAAACTAGGCATGCGACGGCTCTATTTTCATGATTTTTCATGTACATAATCTTAGTAACCATGAAAATGACCAGTGATCTCCCTGGCTAACACGTGGCCACCGGAATGTGCCCTGGAGGAACCTGTTTCGAGGACATTTTGACCATGACACCAAAACAAGGCATGCGACGGCTCTATCTTCATGATTTTTCATATTCATCATCTTAGTAAGGGGCCGTCCATATACCACGTGGACAGCTTGTAGGGGGGAGGGGGTTAGCAAAAAGTCCACGCTTGTCCACGGAGAGGGGGGTGGGGGTTTGTCAAATGTCCACGTGGACAACATTGACATATAAATTAGGAAACAAGAATCTACAAACGAAACAAATTATGTCGCATTATTAATAAGATTCTCTTCAACAGTTCTTTCATACAATTTATTTTAAGTTACATGTTCAAGGAAAAAAAAACATGGTATTGATAAACAGACTAATTTGTTTTAAATTATCAGAATTTCTAATTACTTAGTTTTCTTCATCGAGGAATATTCTGGAGATTTAAAATGGAGTGTAGACCACGCAAATGATGGTGTTTCAGTCAGAAAATTTTCAGTTTAAAATTTAAAGTTTCAAAATACATGTAGGGATTTGCAGGCTTATCTCAAAAACTTTTTTTTGTAGGTTCCGTTAAAATTTAAGATGTTTCTAATGGATATTAAAGTCTAAACCTCAGCAAAACAATTTAGTTGCTGTAAATCTTGTTTTTTGTAAGAATCTAAGAAATAAAGTCTTATCTCAACAAATATCCAAGATTTAAAATTACGTTATCTCTACAAAACAATCAGACAATCATAGATTGAACAAACATTCTAAAAACACCGTCTTCAACCAGAGGCTGTACAGACTAAACATTGAACAATCACTAACATTAGGCGATGGACATCACACGAAAAACACCCAATGAAGAATTTCCCATTTGACGGAACTTTTTCACCAACTGGAGCAAGAATCGAACCCACTCTCACAGACATTAAGCTGAAATAAAAACAATGTTGAAAACTTGTAGGTACCTATTTTGTGCTACTTGTTTGTATTCTATGTAAAGCTCTAGAATATTTGTATTTTATAAAGTTTTCAATTACATTTTTACAGCAAATAAGTTAAAGATTTTGTTCAATAAGTGTATCATTTAAATATTATTTATTGCTCAGTTTTACAACAACGCACTTCATATTATCATTCAGTATCTAAAGCATAAAAGACATTGTCTTAAGTTTTCATGAATAAAAATAAATAATAAATAATAATATTTAAGACATTGTTTACAAAAAAAAAACAATATTAAAAAAAACCTTTTAAAATCACTTTTTCCATTTATTTGAGAAATATGAAAAAAAAACTTTTTTCGGATGTCCACGTGGACATTGAGGGAGGGGGGTAGGGGTCAATGAAAAGTCCACGCTTGTCCACGGGGAGGGGGGAGGGGGTAAAAAACCATGAATTTTCTGTCCACGTGGTATATGGACGGCCCCTAACCATGAAAATGACCAGTGACCTCCCTGGCCAACCCGTGGCCACCGGAATGTGCCCTGGAGGAACCTGTTTCGAGGGCATTTTGACCATGACACCAAAACTAGGCATGCGACGGCTCTATCTTCATAATTTTTCATATCCATCATCTTAGTAATCATGAAAATGATCAGTAACCTCCCTGGCCATCCCGTGGCCACTGGACTTTGCCTTGAAGGAACCTGTTTTGAGCACAACTTTGACCAAGCCGCCAAAACTAGGCATGCAATTTCTCTATCTTTTTGATGTTATATATCCATCATCTAAAAGGTAAATCGCCAATTCCCGACAAGAAAAATATATCAAGTTTATAACACATTGTGTTATGATGATATGAAATTTTTCTATAACTTATTTTGTTATAAACTAGATGCAGGATGATGTTAAAATAACTAAAACTGTAACAAAAAGTAAACCGGTCTAATCAAAATAATAACCTATTTTGTTATAATCAGAACAAAATTATAACACAATATGATATAAATTTTAGCTTCAAGAAAACTAGTTTCTATCATATTTTGATACAATTATGTAAAATGATGTTCTGAATGTCAAAGAATCAGAACTAAATTATTTCACAATGGGTTATTGAATGACATTTATAACATAATATGATACAATCGAGTTATAATATTTTTAAACACCAATGATGTTAAACATGATTATATCACAATGAGTTATACATATCATGGTTTGTTATAATTATGTTATATTTTTGTTAGAATCTACTAGTCGAGTTGTTACACACCTTTAAATTTCGCCAATTGTTGAAGATCTCATAAGCAAAGCATGGAGTCTGCAACAATTAGCAAGTTTTAAAGGTGTGCAATAATTGACGATTCACCCTAAGTAACCGTGAAAAAGACCAGCGCTCACGGTTCCTACTCTATATGAGGGTGGTCATGCATATAATTTTCGCTTATAATTTGATACCTATTTCCCACCCAAAAGCGTTTATTGTATTGTATAAAAATATGTTCAATCTTGTTTTGTAATTTTCGAATAGAAAGAAATAAAAAATATTTTTTTTTGCTTCACGGAGCCGAAATTTTTTGTTTTGTGGTTTTGGTTACCAACTGATTTTTATACAGTCATACCTCGGTATAACGTATCCTCGATATTACGTAACTCAATATAACGTAACTTTTACCTCGATATAACGTAACTTTTTTATGGTTCCAATGTTTTGCTAAGCGTGATTCACGGAATAGACTTTATGATATTATGCTCCTTCTGGAACCAAGTCTGCTAGCCAGTTTAGCGTTATACGAACAATTTCTCAGTTATATGATAGTTTTCGGTGTCAGCAAATTTGTTTAGCTGCTAACTGCAACATGTTTACGTTTCACTTAACGAATGAAGTTGAGTAACTGCAACGCCTGACAGATGTCATCAAGCCATCAATTGATGTAAAATGAATGTGAACTTCATGTGACTGTTCATAGGCCAGAGAAACTTATTCACCTAGCGTGAATGAGGATAAAGCATCAGTTACTTTTGCATTTTGTTATATGAAGATCCTGCTTTTTCTCTTCGTTTAATTCATCCACATTCATTCAATTCCTCCAGCCTATTAGGGCAAACATGGCACATCATTTTGACGTTTGGCGGTGCGATAACTCCAAATTTGTTGAACTTACCGGATTTACAGGTAAGAAGCATTGCAGTTAAAACCGTTTGCACCGACCGAACGTCTACTGTACTTATTCTTGACATATCATTCCTACTGAAACATAGCCTTCAAACTCCAAAAGACATGACAGTAGACAGCAGTGGAAGCAAATTCGGTTTCATGCGATACTGCGAGTTATAACGCCGGGGCAAGTCCGCCTTGTCTTAGAAGAACCCTGCAGAAAGTCGCTTAAGAAATTCTTTGATAAATCCCTAGAGAAATTTCTTGATAAATTTCTGGCGAAATTTCGTGGTATATCCCCCGGATGAATTTCCACCAAAATATGCAAAGGTGTTCTTGGTATAATTCCTAAAGGAATTCATGGAATAATCACATGAAGAATTTATGTAGAAAACCAGCGGGAATTTTTGGAGGGATTCAAAGCAAACTTCTAGAGGAATCACAGCGAGAATCTATGGAAAAGGTGAAATTCCTGAAGGAATCATTAAAGGAAGTGCTTAAAAAGAAAATGAGGCATCCCTGGAGTAATTTAGCAGGGTTTCCTGGAATCAGCAATCTTTGATTGAATCTCTGAAGAAATTCCTGGTGGTTTATGCCGAAATCCTAGCATGAGTTTTTGGAAGAATTTCCGGTGAAATCCTTGGAAAAAAATTACTTATGAGATGTGCAACAATTGGCGAGTTTTTAAGGTGTGTAACAATTGGCGATTTACCCTAGATGATGGATATATAACATCAAAAAGATAGAGAAATTGCATGCCTAGTTTTGGCGCCTTGGTCAAAATTGTTCTCAAAACAGGTTGCTTCAAGGCAAAGTCCAGTAGCCACAGGATGGCCAGGGAGGTCACTGGTCCTTTTCATGGTTACTAAGATGATGGATATGGAAAATCAGTAAGATAGAGCTGTCGCAAGCCTAGTTTTGGCGTCAAAGCCAAAATGTCCACGAAACAGGTTTCTCCAGGGCACATTCCGTTGGCCACGGGTTGGCCAGGGAGGTCACTGGTCATTTTCATGGTTACTAAAATAATGGATATGGAAAATCATGAAGATAGAGCCGTCGCATGCCTAGTTTCAGTGTCATGGTCATAATGTCCTCGAAACAGGTTCCTCCAGGGCACATTCCGGTGGCCACGGGTTAGCCAGGGAGGTCACTGGTCATTTTCATGGTTACTAAGATGATGAATATGAAAAATCATGAAGATAGAGCCGTCGCATGCCTAGTTTTAGCGCCTTGTTCGAAATTGTTCTCAAAACAGGTTCCTTCAAGGCGAAGTCCAGTAGCCACGGGATGGCCAGGGAGGTCACTGGTCCTTTTCATGGTTACTAAGATGATGGATATGGAAAATCAGGAAGATAGAGCCGTCGCAAGCCTAGTTTTGGCGTCAAAGCCAAAATGTCCACGAAACTGGTTCCTCCAGGGCACATTCCGGTGGCCACGGTTTGGCCAGGGAGGTCACTGATTATTTTCATGGTTACTAAGATGATGGATATGAAAAATCATGAAAATAGAGCCAGCACAAGCCTAGTTTTGGTGTCATGGTCAAAATTTCCTCGTAACAGGTTCCTCCAGGGCACATTCCGTTGGCCACGGGTTGGCCAGGGAGGTCACTGGTCATTTTCATGGTTACTAAGATGATGGATATGAAAAATCATGAAGATAGAGCCGTCGCATGCCTAGTTTTTGTGTCATGGTCAAAATGTCCTCGAAACAGGTTCCTCCAGGGCACATTCCGGTGGCCACGGGTTAACCAGGGAGGTCACTGGTCATTTTCATGGTTACTAAGATGATGTACATGAAAAATCATGAAAATAGAGCCAGCACAAGCCTAGTTTTGGTGTCATGGTCAAAATGTCCTCGAAACAGGTTCCTCCAGGGCACATTCCGGTGGCCACGGGTTAACCAGGGAGGTCACTGGTCATTTTCATGGTTACTAAGATGATGTACATGAAAAATCATGAAAATAGAGCCGGCGCATGCCTAGTTTTGGTGCCATAACTGAAATGTCCACGAAACAGGTTCCCGCGAGGGCCATTCCGACACCCGGGACAGGACCAGATCGTGTTGACCGGTTCCACATGTCCACTATCAGACGCGCATTATCCAGTTGGACATTTTTGCCGCACGGTGTGTTTATAGAGCAACTTTAAAACAAAAAAATAAGTAAGTCTGAAATTTTGCCCAATGATACTTTGGGCCATTCCCTTCAATTTGCCGGGTCGGCGGAAATCATCCATCGGGGGGTCTAGAACAAAAATTTTTTTTGAAGGTTTTTCGTGCAAAAACTGTCAAAAGCTCATATTGTAAATTATTACATCTCCTACAAATAGTCACAACTTTTTTGTCTTTAAAGATAGAATCATAAAATATTTAGGCGTTTCGAAGTAGTATGCGTAGATGACTATGTGAAAATTGCATTGAAATATGTTGAATGGTTTTCAAATAATAGCAAAACTATCAAACGCATTCTAAAATACTAAGCTTAGTAGCACAGGTCCAATGAAATATCTATATATTTTTTATATAATAATACATGAAAAATATTTAATTCTAAGCACCTTGAGTCATTATGATGGCGGTACTGTGAAAACTTGTTTTTTAAATGATGAACAGATACATAGTCAAATACATGAAAGGAAAACACACACACTGCCATTATGTAGCTTTTCACATAAGTATCAATTATTTATTTCAAGAACGTTCAAAGTGTTCATTTTTTTTTTCAATTTTTAATAATTAAGGTCTTATCTTAGTATCAAATTGCAAGCTAAAGGCTTTAGGGGAGCGTAGCCCAATAGTTTGGAATACAAAAAAAAAACTGTTTGTTATTTTTTCGAAAGATATAGTTTTATGTTGAAAATATTCTACTAGTAAACAACGCCATAACCATGCCATGGTTGGCTTTAAATTGCACCGAAAATATTTTTTTTAAACATCATATACAAATTGATAAGACTTTTTAAATAATTGTTATCAAATTGCTTTTCCTAGGCTTTATGCTGAACAGGCTATTTTCATGCTTAATGTGGAATCATTTTCAATAAATACTCCGTTCTTTCAACTAATCTTTCAGTACAAATTATCAGTTATTTGTAATTAAATGGTGGCATAAACAATAAGCATCATATTGCTATTAAATTCAAAAACAAACTTAAGTTAAGGTCCAACAGCTATGTCAAATATCGTGGAATAATCCGGAAACTATGTTTAGTACCGTAAAGTTGCCCTTGATCGAATATTGCCCAACTGAATTCTGTTTTGAATTCAGTTCTCGTTATTGTTTTCTTCATGACAGTGTTTCAATGTAGACTCATACCCACAACTTCAATATTATTATGAGGTCTTCAACAGAGTTCACTTGTTTTTATTCTTTGACTAAGGTGAAATACTATTTAATTTTGAGCTTGTAAACATTAGTTCCAAAATAATTTAGTTTCTGTAAAAAGTACTCAACAGAGATGTTGAGAAAAACAGAGATCCTCAAAACAGAGATGTTTCTCAATCCTCGAATGCTTTTCGCGGCTTACCAATTAACATTCAAAAAAATTTTTGGGGTGAGCCGACATGCTCAGCAATCATGATAATTGGATTTATTATAGGATTCGTAATAGAGGCATACTTGTACTTGTGAACAAGTATACGCAAAACCACGTTCTTGAAATAAATAATTATTACTTGAAAAGTTACATAATGGCAGTGTGTCACAGCACTGCCATCATAATGACTCAAGGTGCTTAGAATTAAATATTTTTCATGTATTATTAAATAAAAAAATATAGATATTTTGTTGAACTTTTGCTACTAAGCTTAGTATTTTGGAATGCGTTTGATAGTTTTGCTATTATTTGAAAACCATTCAACATATTCCAATGAAATTTTCACACAGTCATCTACGCATACTACTTCGAAACGTCGAAAAATTTTATGGTTCTATCTTCAAAGACAAAAAAGTTGTGACTATTTGTAGGAGATGCAATAATTTACAATATGAGCTTTCAACAGTTTTTGCATGAAAAACCTTCAAAAAAAAATTTTGTTCTAGATCCCCCGATGGATGATTTCCACCGACCCAGCAAATTGAAGGGAATGGCCCAAAGTATCATTGAGCAAAATTTCAGACTTACTTATTTTTTTATTATAAAGTTGTTCTACACAACACACCGTGGCCGAAGACACCAACATTGTATCTAGTAAAGCATATAAACCATAATTGAAAACGTTTGCCGTGTACTGAGTACACGACGCGACCGCTCGTGTAACGGTCTGGTTCACAAAAAAGTTACGCCAGCGGTCGCGCCGGTGTACTGAGTACACATTTAAAATGTGAGGTTAGAATTACGTATTTTTCGAGTACTTTCCGTGCATTTTTTCATTTTTTTTCTGCCTTACTAACAAGAAGAAGAGTGGATCTTGGAATAGGACCAACACCCGGTTCAATTTGGTGCGAATTTCGATTATTTTTTTGCATTTTTCTGAGACGCGTGTACTCAGTACACGCAAGCGACTGATGGTGGGTTAAGGTCAATGTTGGATCTCGCATCGTACTCGGCGTCGTCGTTGGCTGTTACACACGCTAGCAGCGCTATACGCAGAGCAGCAGCAACAGCCCATTCAACTATTGTGAATTGTCTCCTTTTCATTGCTAAGCAGTTAATGCCCAGAGCAACGGTAGGCATGATAAAGCGTGCTACCGTGCGCTTTGTTGCTTTATACTTATCCGTACTGCTTCCCCTATAAAATGTTAGTGTGCTATATCATATCACCGCCGTGTGAAGCACTTCCACACGGTGGTGCGAAAATCGTTCTAAATCGTTCTTATTTGAATCAGCGTATACTTTTCTCTCGTCGTTTGGAGTCCCGTCGGTTAATTAAAAGTAGGGGAGAATGGGGAGACTTGATCCCTTCACGCAGAAAAATATATTTTAAATTCTAAAATAAACAACTTTGAAACAAAAATAAAATAGCATTGATCCACGGCCTAAGTGCAATTTTTATTGAATCAAAAACATCCAGTATTAGCTTCAAAGCATTTATTTTGTTGTTTTTAAGTCCAGCTGTCATGAGCCCGAATGTAAATTCAAAGTGTAAAATATTTGATTCTAATATTCATTTTCATTGAAACAAATATATTACTACTTTATTTCAAAAATATTTATTTTTGAATTAAAAAACACATATTTTTGAATCAAATAGTTTTTTTTTGTTTTAAAAATAATACTATTTGATAATAATATATTTCAAGAGACCTGCTTTGATTGATTGCGATCTTATGAATACTGAGAACATGTGATCAAAATGCTCCCATTAGTTATAAGATCGTATTCAATCAAAGCAGATAATCCAATAGAATTGGATAAAACTTTTTAGGGGCAATATTTACTATATTTACCTAATGACATATTCTTAATAAAAGTTTTTAGAATTTTGCAGTTTTATATTTTTCGCAGTTGCCTTTTGTTGCATCAGCAATAGCCGGTGGAGGTGGGTGGAAGCGGCGTAGTTGCAGACGCAGGTTCCGCCGAGGCAGATTCGGCGGAAGGTTCGATGGATAACTGAGGAAGATTATGTAAATCAAAAAGGGTTTCCTTAGAAAACATTAGTTTATGAATAGTAGAAGCTTACCAGATCTTTTCTTCCTATCCGCTAGAAACGACTACAGAGTGAGTTCCTCGAGTTTCTAGCGCTCGATTATCCTGAACAGGTTACCTGTGTATCCGTTATTTAGAAGGAATGATATGAATTTTAGAAATAAATACTAAGTTTCACTTCATTGTGCTTACCAATAAAGGCACCAAACATTTTACAGAAAAAAAAATGTTTTACGACCTCTTTTTCGACAATTTCGTCTTTTAGTTTTTCACTTTATAACAATAAAAACAAAATAGCGACGGATACACTTGTGCAAAATGCTGTATTTATTTTAAAGTAGTTATTTTTTTCAAATCAAAAACACAACGACTTTGTTTCTAATACATTTATTTTAGAATCAAAGTGGCTTAGTATTAGAATCAAATACTAATTTGCTTTGATTCTAAAAACAGTAATGAATTTGAATCAAAGTGGTAATGCATTTGTTTCAAATATGCGACATTTTTCTGCGTGTTTTCTTAATTTACCTGAAACTTGAAGAAAAAACACAAAACTAGATCCGATTTTCGTACAAAATGGCAGGTAAACATCTATTGCAAGTTAATACACAACAGAAGGCCTTTAAATTATTGTTAAAGTTTTCAAAACTGTGTTTTATGGAGGCATGTCTTATAATGTATTTTTAAAAAATGGGTGACACTTGATCCCCCTTTGATAAATCATGTGCTCAAAGGGAAAATAATTCCAGAGTCTTCCTATTCATTTTCTTTTCGAGTTTCCTTGTATTTTAGATGAATATGGAGTGTTTGAAATTGTAAGATTTCCTTAAATTTTAAAGGATATGCCGATTTTTCAAAATGGGGAGACTTGATCTCCCGTTTATTGGTTTGTACTAAAGTTATAATTATCTGACACATTTTATCGTTGAATAGACTAGAATTCCAAGTAAATAGAGGCTTCCGAATAGAATTTTATTTTTCACATGAATAATGTGTGTGTAACCCTCGAGGGATCAAGTCTCCCCATGTCACTGTTGTGTATACTAAGCTGAATTAATCAAAATATGTTTTTTTTTTTTTTTTTAACTAGTTCGTTTATTTATGGCTCAATCGCGTGCAACGCTTTACGGAGCCGAGATTCATTTTTTTGTATTCTATTACATACAACGTTATTGCTTTCTTATGTCAAGGTTAGTACTGGGAGGAGGCCAGGGTACTCGTGGCTGCTCGAGGTTAGCGGGTCACATAATTTTTAAGGAAAGGCATGGTCAGGATAAGGTTTCAGGGTTTGCAGTAGCACATCCGGGAGGTATAATGGCTTTTGGCGTCGCCTCTGGTGTTGGCATGGGCTTGTCACGGATTCTCATCTGCCGGGTGGCCAGGAACATAACACAAAAGGACAAAACACAGAGAAAAAAAAAACTGAAGCGAAAAAAAAAAAAACACAGGGAGATTAAACCTTTATACAACACATGCGAAGGAAATCATAAAGGGACCGCATATAGATAAGATCACGGGTTCCCAAAACATCTCTTACTGGAACAAAGGGTTGTCTACCTCGGGCCTCAAGGGTATCCAATAGTAGCGCTCTGGAGGCGTCATTATCCGGGCATTGCCAAACTACGTGGTCGATGTCATCATAACCGGAACCGCACTTAGTACAAAGATTGTCGAGCGCAAGATTTATTCTATGCAAATGTACGCCTAGCGAGTAATGGTTGGACATGAGTCTTGACATCACGCGTATGAAGTCTCGACCTACATCCAAACCGTAATGCCACGCTCGCAAAGAAACATTAGGAATAATAGAATGTAACCACCGTCCCAGTTGGCCATCTCGCCAATCATGTTGCCAACTTTGAAGAGAACTTTGACGAACCAAATAGAAAAATTCATCATGTGAAATTCTTCTATCATATATCTCGCCTTCCTGAGCGCCCACCTTTGCGAGAGAATCCGCCTTCTCATTGCCATAAATTGAGCAATGTGAGGGGACCCATACAAAGGTAATCTTGTATGATCTTTCGACCAGTGCATACATCTGCTCTCTTATTTTTGTAAGAAAGTAAGATGCATGCTTTACAGGTTTCATCGACCGGAGTGCCTCAATAGAACTAAGGCTATCCGAGAAGATGAAGAAATGGTCTGCGGGCATGTTGGAAATCATCCCCAAAGCAAAGTCAATTGCTGCCAGCTCAGCAACATAAACAGAACAAGGTTCTTGAAGTTTCCGGAAGGCGGTGGAGTTTTCATTGAAGACACCGAAGCCAGTGGATCCATTTATTCGAGACCCATCAGTAAAGAATCTCTTAGAGGAATTGACATTTTGGTACTTTTCGTTAAAAATGCGAGGAATGGATATACACCGAAGTTGATCTGGTATTCCCTGAATAGCTTGTTTCATGGACAGATCGTATTTAACAGAGGAACTGTCATTGGTGAAGTGTACACGAGGAGGGTTATAACTTGGTAGGCTTATGTCAGACGACATGTAGAACAGATAGATTCTCATGAATTTTGACTGAGTGTTCAAACTGAGCATTTCTTCGAAGTTTTCAATAACGCGTGTGTTGCTCACTCCACACTTGATAAGTAACCTTAGCGAGAGTTCCCAGAAGCGGTTCTGGAGAGGTTTCACCCCTGCCAGGACCTCTAGGCTCGCATTATGCGTTGAGTGCATGCAGCCAAGGGCAATACGCAAACAACGATATTGAATTCCAGCTTTATTAGGTGGCAGTTTGCTGCTGAGTGGAAGCAGAAAGAGCCATACTCAATAACAGAGAGAATAGTCGTTTTGTAAAGTTTTATGAGGTCTTCCGGGTGAGCACCCCACCATGTTCCGGTAATTGTGCGTAGAAAATTGATCCTTTGTTGACATTTTTGCACCAAATACTTGATCTGGGTACCCCAAGTGCCTTTTGAATCAAACCAGACCCCAAGGTATTTCGAAGTCAAAGATTGGTCGATTTCAATTCCCAAAAGATTGAGTTTCAGTTGGGCTGGGTTCCGCTTTCTAGAAAATACAACCAATTGAGTTTTTTGCGGAGCAAACTCGATCCCCAAATCTCTTGCCCAGATTGACAGATTATTTAGAGAATTTTGCAATGGTCTTTGCAACATTTCAGCATGTGGGCCTTTTAGAGAAACCACAGCATCATCTGCAAGTTGTCTTAGCGTGCATTGTCCTTCCAAGCAACTATCAATGTCTTTCACGTAAAAATTATAAAGCAAGGGACTTAAACATGAGCCTTGGGGAAGGCCCATGTAGCTAATTCTGGAAGTTGTCAGTTGTCCGAGATTGAAGCTCATATGTTTTTCTGACAACAAATTATACAAGAAATTATTTAAAATTCCTGGAAGTCCACTATTGTGCAGTTTTTCTGACAATATTCCTATGGAAACCGAATCAAAGGCGCCCTTAATATCCAAGAAAACTGAAGCCAGTTGCTCCTTTTCCGCATAGGCCAGTTGAATATCTGTTGAAAGCAACGCTAGACAATCGTTTGTTCCTTTGCCCTTGCGAAACCCGAACTGTGTATTTGAAAGCAAGTTATTCGATTCGACCCAATGGTCGAGTCGCGATAAGATCATTTTTTCTAACAATTTCCTTAAACATGATAACATAGCAATTGGGCGGTATGAATTATGATCAGACGCTGGTTTACCAGGCTTTTGAATAGCTATTACTTTGACCTGTCTCCATTCTGGCGGAACGATGTTGTTCTCCATGAATGAGTTGAACAGATCTAGTAATCGTCTTTTCGCGATATCTGGGAGATTCTTAAGAAGATTGAACTTGATCATATCGCGTCCCGGAGCGGAGTTATTTGATGAAAGAAGAGCCATAGAAAATTCCAGCATAGTGAAGGGTCTGTCCAGAGAACCGTTTGTTGAGGATGTTTCCCAAGAAATCGGTTGTGCTGGGACTGAGTCTGGGCAGACCTTTTTCGCGAAGCTGAATATCCAACGGTTGGAGTATTCGTCACTCTCATTAGAAGAACAGTGGTTTCGCATGTTGCGAGCCACTCTCCAAAGCGTTGTCATTGAAGTTTCTCTAGAGAGGCCCTCAATGAAGTGTCGCCAATAACTACGCTTTTTCGCTTTCAGCAGGTTCTTCAGCTGTTTTTCGAGCTTAGCATACTCTTGATAAAGATCTGAAGTACCATGCCTACGAAAAGCTTTGAAAGCATCAGATTTTTTAAGATACAACTGGGTGCAATCATCATCCCAGGCTATTGTGGCTGGTCTTCTTTTGAAGGTTGCACTTGGAACTCGTCGTTTTTGTGATTCTAATGCACTCTTGTATATCAGTTCAGACAGGAATCGATACTCATCCAAAGGTGGGAGGGGGTTGAATGATTCGATGCCAAAAGATACCGCTTCTGCAAATTTTTGCCAATCGATATTCCTTGTGAGGTCAAAAGGAACCTGAATTGGTTGGTCTGACCTTTCACTATTATGCTTTATGGTGGTTATAATGGGCAAGTGATCACTACCATGAGGATCCTCGATTACCTTCCACAAGCAATCGAATGATAGTGAACTTGATCCCAGTGATAGGTCAAGACGACTTTCTTTGCCGTCAGATGCAATACGTGTCACTTCACCTGTATTTAAAATGTTCAAATTGAAATCGTCGCACAAATCATAGAAAATGGCCGCTCTATTATCGTCATATGGTTCGCCCCACCCTGTACCATGTGCGTTCATATCACCCAGAATTAAAACTGGATGTGATAGTGAAGAAACCGCATTCCAAAGATGACGGCGGTTAATTGAAATTCTTGGAGGAATGTAAACGGAAGCTACGCAAAGATCTTTACCCTTTACGTTTATTTGGCAAGCGACGATTTCTACGCCAGGATGAGTTGAGATTGGAATTTTATAAAATGAGTAACTTTTTTTGATCCCCAAAAGTACTCCTCCGTAATGATCATCTCGGTCCTGGCGAATAATGTTGAAATCGTGGAAGTTGAGTTCGTCTTCAGAAGAAAGCCATGTTTCACAAAGTGCAAATATATCACAATCAGAGTTGTGAATCAAAAATTTAAACAGGTCTAATTTAGGTTTTAAACTATGACAGTTCCACTGTAGTACAGTGATCATATCTTGAACCTCGGTTGATGAATTATCCATCAAAAGATATGATCGAAGCAAGGAGGGGCCATGATTGTGTCAAATTCCGAAGATACTCTTCTACTGCTTGGAGAAAAATGTCTAGTATGCCTCTGAAGGAGTCGGAAAGTCCGAGGGCATCATATAAGCGATCAACGAGGGCCCTAAAAGTGAACAGTCCTCGTTTGGGCTTGATAGGTTTTGCTGAAATGCGAGGAGCTTTTGTGGCTTTTTTCTTGCCACCTTGTCGAGAATTTCTTATTGAAGTATACTTAACAGTTGGAGGCGGAGGTTCTAGGTCCTTGCTACAGCAAGGAACTGCGCCTTCAGAGACCTGCTTCTTCGGAGTTTTTAAATTCCCTCCACCTCCTTTGGTAGTTGTCAAACTTTTGAGGGAAGACTTTAAGAAAACCTTTCGGCGCAATCCCGGAGAAGATGGTGACTTCCTTTTTCCGGATGCGTGTACCTCCGAAAAAGATCCACCCTCATCAGTTTCGCCATCGTCCTGATCATCGGAAGACAACTCCTGATAGGGATTTTCAACTGGGACAGCTGACTCAGACATTATAGCGGGCGGATTCAATGATTTCACCATTTTCGCGTATGTCTTCTTGGAGCGCTTGATTATGGAGCGACTCTCATTTTGAATACGCTTTTTATAGGCCGGGCATTTTTGCAAGTCGTGAAGTTCTCTACCACAGTAGCTACATTTTTCAGCTTCCTGTGAGCAAGACTCGTCGAGATGAGCTTGGTTGCATTTGCCACAACGGGGCTTGTTGTCGCAAAAGCTAGCACTGTGACCAAACTGCTTGCATTTGGTACAATTAAAAACCTTCGGCCTAAAAAGACGTACTGTGTAAAAAGCATTATCAATTACCACAAATTCTGGGAGGACGGAGCCTGGGAATGTCACTCGAAAAGCCCCTGACGGTGAGTAAACTTTCTTGTCACCTTCCATGGATGCCTTTTGAAGAGGTTTGCAATCAAGAATACTCACATCAGCGATCGACCTATTATTGAACCGGCCTACACCGGTCTTAATGGCGTCGCAGGTCAGCGTTTCGTCGAGGATCTTCCCCTCCACCTCCACTTCTTGTGCATTTATGTATAGGGCATATTCACATGAGAACAACTCGTGCTGGACAATTTCATTTGCTGCTTTGTAACTAGGTGCGGTTACACGCAGCTTGGACTGTTTCACTTGGTGAATAACAGTCCCGGGATACTTACGCGTCAGCTCTCGAGAGATTGAGAGCACATTCAAAGGTTTGCATTTGCGCCGGAAATAGACAACCCAAGGCCCAGGCGAAGATGGCTGGTAAAACCGCGTCCGAGCAATAATATCTTTAGGAGGCGATCCGCCTCCATTCGGATCGTCCATGTAGTAGTAAAGTCTACCACAAGCAAAAGACAATTGTCTATTGCAAATTAACTTTTATATTGACGCACACTATATGACACGTCAACTAAATGGTAATAATAATAAGCAAAGGGAAGACGAGAAAAAAAAGAAAAAAAAACTATTTACAACTTCTCAAATCAACTTTCAAAATAACTTTTATTTTGACGCACACTGTATGGGGCGTCAATAAAATAATAAAAATAATAAACAAGAAAAAAAAAAATAAGCAAAAAAAAAAAAAAAAAGCAAACTATTTACAACTTCTCACTTTGACCCACAGGTCGTGAGTTGAGAACCACTGCTATGGACTAGCAGACACACTGAAATAATTCTAAGAGCCTATTTTATCAGACACCACATATACATTGTACCCCTAGTCTGACACGTTCACTTCAAATGAATCGTTATACGTATCATTTAATAAACAGTTCCGATTGAAAAACCTTCTAATAAAACTAAATGACACTTGCACATATCGGAGTTATATGCACATAACACGATCGATACATTAGCTGTGCATATAACTTTGACCAGGTGGAAAAGCAACATTGGCAGATAAAGTTGAACACGTTTTGCAGAATTCCGCAATTCCAGTAAGTGAGCTTCGTGGTCGTGTGGCTAGCGGCGTCGGTCATTTGGGTTTTGTGAGTTCGATTCCCGCTCCAGCCTAAGAAAACTTTTTTTCAATATATTAAAGATATTATTGGAATTGCATATGCAATGGCGCACCCAGCCCACATGATAGAAGTAAAATGCATGGCATATAACAGTATCATGGCCATCTGAGAGTCATACCACATGCGTCGAATATAACTCTCACTTCCTATTTTCAACCTCAGATTAGATTCATATGATATTCCAATAGTGCAGTAATATATGACTGGCATATAACTGCGATCGAGAGAGTTGGCTCAGTGCAGACAACCATCACTTGATCACGTGATAGACTGCGGCGGTTCGGTAACAATAGAACGAGAGCGTATGTCGAAAATACTTATCCACAGGCTGTAGGTAGCTTTTCGATGATGACGACTCGGGGGTACACACAGAGTGGAGTCTGTTGCTGTTGTTCGTCGCACCCTCCGTACTCACTGCCGCTTTCGATGTTGTCGGGCCCACGAACGGTGGCGTGGGTTAATAATTGATGGTGGAATCGTACACAAAAATGTGTCGACTTCCTTCACGACGATCGCGATTCGCCTAAGACAAACACTTTCGTCCTCGGTGGGGGAAAACGCGGGATATAAAAAACCACTTCTGTGGAGAAAAAAACTCCACCGGCTACGGAAACGATTGTCTGCGATGGAGACGCGGTAAACACAACCGGCTACTACAAGCGATCGGTAAGGAATGAATCAAAATATGTTAACAACAGCCTTATTTGGATAAATAAGTTTGAAAGTATTTTATTTGAACTATGTGCTGTGATATTTTGACACGATTTGGTTCAACTTTCACAAAGTTATTGAGATTTTTCGGAATCGTCTAAAAGATTTCTGAGAACTGAAAACAAATCATCAGCCGTTAAAAAATAATGCATACCTCCAGGATGTTTTTTTTAGAAGATCTCTCAGGAAGATCTCGACAGAAGTAACTTCAGAAATTCAATTAAAGAATTCAAAGATGCGTCCTAGAGATACATCAGAGATTCATCCAGAAGAAGATCCTTCACGGATTCTCATAGGAGGTCCTTCAGAGATTAGTCTGAGAGTTCCTTCAAGGATTCCTTCCGAAGTTCCTTCAGGAGTTCCTGCAGGAATTTCTTTGGGAACTGGTCCAGAAATTTCCTCAGAGATTCCTCCAGGAGATCCTTCAGAAATTCCAGGAATTTGTTCAAGAATCCCTCCTGAAATTTCTTCAGAGCCTCTTGGAAATACTTCGAAATGCCTAGAATTTTTTTTCAGAGATTCTTTCAGGAGTTTTTCTAAGGATTGCTCTACAAGTTCCTTCGGTGATCTCTCAGGGATCTCCCTAATAGCTCCAGGAGGATTCAGAGATGCCTCCAGGTGTTTATTAGGAATTACTTCAGAAGTTCCCTAAGCTATTTCAACGGGAGTTCGTTCATGTATCCTTCGAGAAGTCCCTTTAAAGATTCTTTTAGGAGGATTCATAAATGCCACCTGGAGATCCATCAAAATTCCCGTGAGAAGTTTCTTCATTAGTTTCTGCAGGAGGTCTTTAGAAATTAGTCTAGGAGTTCCTACAGGGATTCCTTCTGAAGTACCTTTAGAAATACCAACAGGAGTTCTTTCCAGAAATTCCATCAGAGATTTCTCCAGGAGTTTCAGGGATTCTTGCAGATGTTTCTTCAGAGATCCCTCCAGAATTTCTTCAGGGATTCCTACAGAAGTTCCTTCAGAGAATCTTATACGAAGATCCAAGGATACCTCCAGGGGAATTCAGGGATTACCCCAGAAGTTTATTCAGGGATTCCTATTTAAGAGTTCCTTCCAAGATTCCTTCAGGATTCCTTAGGGGATTTCACGAGAAGTTCCTTTAGGAATTCTTCCAAGGATTGCTCCTGGGGTTCCTTCAGATTGTAGGTTGAGATTGAGATTTTTCCAGGAAAACTCACGGATGCCTCCAAGAGTTACATCAGAGATTTCTCCAGAAGCTCAAAAAGAAATCCCTACAGGAGTTGTAGGAGTTTCTTCATTAATTCCCTGAGGATTATAACTAGGCATATCTCCAGGATATTCGTGAGGGATCTTTCATGGAGTTTCCACAAGAATTCCTCATGGATTTCCTTCTGGAAATCTTTAGAGCAATTCTTTAGAGAATAGGGTATCGCGCTACTTGGGCGGTGGTTTTCTTCGTCTGTTATTTTCGTTTGTTTTCCACTGTAACTCGGTCAATTTTGAACCGATTGACTTGAAATTTTGTACACGGGTAGATACTATACCTATCTCACCGCATCCCAAGAATTGTGTCAATTGGTTCAAGATTGACTGAGTTATAGTGGAAAACAGACGAATATAGAAGCCCAAGTAGCGCGATTCCCTACCTCCCGTAAATCCTTCCCCCTACCCGCAAAGATCCGCTGAAAATTCTTCGAGGATTCCGCCTGGAAATCCTTTGGATATTCCTACCGGAATACTTTCGAGCATTCTCCTGGAATCCCTGCAAGGATTTCTCGGGAATTTCGGGGATTCCTCCTAGACTTCCTTTGGTGGTTCCCCTGGACTTCCTTCAGTGGTTCCCCTGGACTTCCTTCAGTGGTTCCCCTGGACTTCCTTCGAGGATTCCACCTGGCCTTTTTCCAGGAATTCTTTCGGGGATTCCTCTTGGAATTCCTCCGGAGATTCTTCCTAGATTATCTTTCAGGGGATTCCTCCTAGACTTCCTTCGTGGATTCCTCCTGCAATTCTTTCGGAGATTCCTTCTAATATTCCGTCAAATTTCTTTGGTGGTTCCTCTTAGAATTCCTTCGGAGATTCCACCTGGGTTCCTTATGGAGTTCCTCCAGGGATTTTTCCTGCATTTCATTTAGGGATTCCTCTTGGGCTTCTTTCGGGGATTCCTCCTAGAGTTCATTCTGGAATGTCTTCTGGAATTCCTTCGGGTATTCCTCCTGGATATCCTTCATGGATTCCTCCTGAAATTTCTTCGGGGTTTCCTCCTGGAATTTCTTTGATGGTTTCTTTTAAAATGCCTTCGGAGATTCCTTCTGGATTGGTTCAGGTATTCCTCGTGGAATTCCTTCAGGACCCTTTCTGAAATTCCTATATGGGGTTTTCTTCTGGAATTGCTTCATCGATTTCTCCTATAATTCCTTCGGGGATTCCTCCTGGAATTCCTTTGGATATTTTTCCTGGACTTCCTATGGGGATTCCTCCTGAAAATCCTTCGAGTATTCCGCTTGGAAATGCTTCGGAAATTCCTCCCAGATTTTCTGCAGGCGCTCCTCCTGGGATTTCTGCAGGGATTTCTCTTGTAATTTCTTCGAGGATTTCTCCTGGAATTCCTTCAGGAATTCCTGCTGGACTTCCTTCAGGGATTTCTCCTGAGCTTCCCTCGGGAACTCCTCCTGAAATTCCTTCAGGGATTCCTGCTGGATTTCATTCGAAGATTCCTCCTTAAAACCCTTCGGGGACTCCTTCTAAAGTTCCTTCGAGGATTTCTCCTGAAATTCTTTCGGGAATTCCTCCGGAACGGAGATTACTCTAGGAATTCCTTTGGAAATTCCGGCTGTAATTCCCTTGGGATTCCTGCTTGAATTAATTTGGGGAATCTTCCTGGATTTCCTTCTGAAGTTCCTCGAATACTTCAATCAGGAATTTGTTCAGAATTTTCTGCAGGAATCTCTAAAAGAGATTCTTGAACCGCCAGAGATTCCTGCGGAAGTTTCTTCAGGGTTTCAAACAGCAGTTTCTGCAGAGATTAGTTCAGAATTTTCTTCATGGATTGCTTCAGGAGTTTCTTTCAGGCTCCTCCTAGGATTCAATCAGAGATCCCTCCCTGAAATCATTGGGGGATTCCTTAGTGTAAATAGTGTGACCCTATTATTAAGCTTGATTTGCATTGGAGTAATGCAACATGCATTACATTTAGGATACCGGTAATGTTTCAATATTCCTTTCCAATTATAAATATTTGTTATCCCTAACCTCGAAACAGCCGCGAGTACTTCGGCTCCCCAAACTATTAGTATTATGGCTGTTGACAATTTGAAAAATGTAAACAACGTAAAAACAAAAATGTATAAATCATTTCAGCTCTGTTATGTCCATGTGGCGGCCGAGCTTTCCAAATAAACGAATAAGTAAAAAAAAAGTGTCTCAGTAGGTCTAACGGCAGTGATGGACTCGACCAGAAATAAAAAAGGTATTCATTCTAACGTCTTTGCTTTGCCTATGTTGAAATATGGTCAAATTTTGGTCAAGCCGATTCACGCCGCCGCTGAAAGCTGCCACCGGCGTGACGCTGATGACGCCGCTGCCGCCGGCCAAAAATGGCTGGCCGCCGCCGAGCAAAATATAGTCGGCGCACAGGTCTAATATAAAGACGCTGTTTCAGAGTGCAAGTTATTGAAGAGTTAGGTGTTTTCTGTTAATCATTTGATCGTGGTTTATTGAAACTTTTTTGGTTTTCACAAAAAATATTATTATTCATACAAATATGATATGTTAATCAAAACTCAAAGCTAAGCTCAAATACGCCTATTAGGGTTGATTGAAAAAGTTTTACAAGCCATCCGATGACCGATACACAAGGTGTTGATGGGAGGTGATATATTGAAAAACAATCTTTCATCAATTTATATTACATATCCGGAAAATTAAATATATTTACATATGTAAAATTTGACATAATTGACATCCAAATCATCATAATATCTTCAAGAACAATCACATAATTGATTTACAGCAGTTCTTCCATTGAAACCAAATTGTAGCATCCTCAGCGTTCGAAGCACGTGGATCTAATGGTGATTAGCTTTAATCAACTGATCAATTTCCGCGCAGATCACGGCATATATGTCCTTTTTCATTATTTAATTTATTAATTGTTTCAAGAATTCAATTCAATGTAATCAATAAAGTTTAAGAAATGTTGTACTATAATATATCAGACTCCAATTGATTGCATATTTGTAACGTCATCGCCGTCAACGAAAAAAAATCACTTACTACCACACAATCATCCGTTCCATACCTTTCTTTAATCGTGAAAGCTCTCACGCGTACAAGCCTGACATCATCATATACAACATTATAAAGTTGGCATACAGACAAACCATTGCATGCACTAGGTATCATCAAAACAGAAAACAGACAACACATCACTTCGTTCATAAGATAGTAATCGAGGTTTCTATGAAGATTTTATCAGCATATTAACGCTATTAGACTATCATCCACAGCTACTGACAACCCAAAGTAAGATTTGGTGCTTTAATTAGTTATTTGTATTAAAATCAATAGGAATTTTGATATTTTAGGTAATTGTAAACTTTCTTTGAATCGCAGTAGACTTGATGCATTTATAGTTAATTTATAAAGATCCGATATTCTTTTCAGTCTTAATCCACGATGAAACGACCAACATATGAACGAGTTTTTGTGACCGTCGGAACCACTCAATTCGAGGACCTAATTGATACCGTTATTGATGCACCAGTGGTATCCGAGCTACGAAGAATGGGCTGTAGGAAACTAGTGCTACAAATAGGCCGCGGTAAAGACCCTAAAATCGACAAGGAACTATTAGGGAACGACGTCGAAGTTCGGTTCTACGACCTCAAGGCCAGTATCGCCGAAGACATCCAGCAGGCGGATCTGGTCATCAGTCATGCCGGTGCCGGAAGCTGCATAGAAGTGTTGGGAGCGGCGAAACCACTGGTGGTGGTTGTAAACGAAAAACTGATGGATAACCACCAAACCGAACTGGCTGACCAGCTGGCGCAGGAGGGATACTTGAAGCGATGCACACCGTCAACATTGGCACAAACCTTGGCCGAGAGTGATTTTGGGCAGCTGAAGAAATTTCCGCCGGGATCGGTGCAAGATTTTGTCAGTTTTCTGGATGCGTTTATGGGCTTTTAGAAAGCAGATTTTTTTATGACTTACGTTATACATATTTATTACCGTAGCAATAAGTGAATCTATTACGATTAATTATAGTATTTCTAATAAACATTCTTATACTGTTATATCAATTACAACAGTGATCATCAGTGAATGGAGTCGCTCATTGTTTGTGACAAACAGCTGAATCTTCCCATTTTCTCACAGTTTAATCTTGGATATTTAGGGTATATCATATGTGTGCCATCAGTAATCTCATGCTCTCAAATTCATCCTATTCAAAAACAAGCGATTACTGCACCGATTGATTCCGTTCTTTTTGGTTTCATACGTGCTCACTTCTAATGAAAAATACAGAAATAAGAAACAAAACAAACAACGCTTCATTCCCTTGTTTTTCATAGGAATAAAATGGGAGCCACTTGCTTAATAAGGGAACCAATACCCTAAATAAAGATACAGTAAGCTGTAACGGAAAACCATCAAAAACAAAATATAATAAATTGCTATGAATATCATGCATGAAAACTGCACGTAGTGTAGTATATTATTACACGAAGTTATTACGGAAGGGTCTTGTACCATTTGGGCAGGTGTACCTATTTTGAACACTTGCCGCTATAACTAAGTCAATTTCAAACTGATTGATTTGAAATTTTGTATAGAGTTAGGCACGTACCGTATCTAACTCTGTACAAAAAAATCAAATCAATCGGTTTGAAATTGACTTATTTATAGCGGCAAGTGCCCAAAATAGGTACACCTGCCCAAATGATACAATACCCTATATCAAAGCTTGAATAAAAAATCTAGCATAGCATCTTGCATACAACTTCGCAATATTCAAGTGTTTAAGAAATGAAGCACTAGAGGTTTAGTGGCGCTGTCCACCAGAACACATTTCAAAGCTTATCTACAAATAATACAGTGGATAAGATACAGGGGATACTCAAAATAACTGGGACAGGTAAAATTATCACTTTTCAAAAAAGGTTCAAATCGCTGTAACTTTTCGAAAAGGCCATCAAATAAACTCAAATTTTTACTGTAAGTTCATCAACTAGTTGTGTATCAGCGGTCAAAATTTGGAAAAGATCGGGCCATTCTACACAAAGTTATAAAGGTTCTAGAAAAATGTATAATTACCCGATAGCCAATTTTGAGCTGTTATATCTCCGGATTCAATGATCCGAATGCAATGAAATTTTGAACATTTATGACTTATACAATGAGCTATTAAAAACATTTGACTAAACTTAAATTTTTCCACACGAAAGAAAATTATTTCGATTAGATTATTTTTCTAATATAACACCAATTTATCCAAAACTTCATCATCGTTCTAAAACTCGAGATAGTAATGATAGTTCATTTAAATTCCCTCTAATTGAATTGAATATATTTATGTTCCAAAGGAAAGCAACCAAATAGCCTTCATTAAATTGAAAAAGTAATTGGATGCATATGAAAAATAGATAAATTTAATGAAAAAACATGAAATGAATGAAATCGTCATAACTTTTTTTCTTAATAATAATTTCAAATTAAGTTAACTGGTTTTCAAAGTTCATTATATCGGCACCTACATTTCAAAAGGGCGTAACTGCATTTGGAAGTAATACCTTCTTTCAAAGCTGTAGGTCGTACTGCCTCCCTATTACTCAAACCACCGTGGTTGTCGGAAAGAGGAGAGTTTTTCCCATCTGGTACTTGTTGTGAAAAACATGGAAATCATAACACATGATCCACAGCTTTAAAAGAAGGTGATGATTCCAAAAGCAGTTACGCCCTTTTGAAATGTTGGTGTCGATATTAGTCATAAATGATCAAAATTTCATTGCATTCGGTTCACTGAATTCGGAGATATAACAGCTCAAAGTTGGCTATCAAATAATTATACCCTTTTCTAGAATCTTTATAACTTCGTGTACAGTAGCCCGATCTTTTCCAAATTTGAACCACTGATACACAACTAGTTCATTCGCTTACAGTAAAAATTTGAGAATATTTGATGCCCTTTGCGGAGAGTTACAGCTAGTTGAACATTTTTTGAAAAGAGAAAATTTCACCTGTCCCAGTTATTTTGAGTATCCCCTGTACCTCGTGTTGGTTGATATGAACCGCTGAAAATATAGTTTTCTCACTTTTCTTGTGCAAAATCGTTTACCTTGATGTGTAATCGCCAAAACCCCGTATAAGAAGTGGTTTGGAGTAGCAATTCAGGGTCCACATTCCAACAGTGAAAAAAAATCAAAGTTTGGTTCCAAGGCAGTGAAGTTGATCTTCGTTGATAATTGTGATGATCCGAAAGCCAGTGTACCGGTTACAAAACCCAGAAATAGACGCAATTCATTGAGCAGAGCAATGGTTGCCATGTATACATTTAAGTTTTCCATTCATTTTTCTGGAATTCAACGTTATTATATTTAATATTAACATTTAAATTTCAGAGATTTGATTTACCTTTCAGCTGAGAATAATTGAAATTCATGATTAGATACAAATATACATATAAGAAAAGTACTAGCTATGTGTAGATTTTTAACCCCTAGATTTCAGAATGTGAATACCAGGTCCCAATGCATCACCTGTTCATCGACTTCAAAGCGGCATACGACAGTATCGACCGCACAGAGCTATGGAAAATTATGGACGAGAACAGCTTTCCCGGGAAGCTGACTAGACTGATAAGAGCAACGATGGACGGTGTGCAGAACAGCGTAAGGATTTCGGGTGAACTATCCAGTTCAGAGGTTCCCAAACTTTTTGCTATCGCGGCGCCCTTTGACATTTCCAAAAATGTCGCGGCGCACCAAAGTTTTTCACATTTTTTTTTTTGAATTTTGGGCAACTTTCAATTTACAGTGTGCAAGACAAAATCGTGAAACACTTCTCTAATATCATTTTTTCAGAATTCAATATTTGGAAAACTATTTTTTAAATTAATTTCTTAAAGATAGTTTAAATATTTGTAAGATTCCAAAAATCATGTTGATTTCATCATAGAAGCTTAAAAAAAAGAAGAAACTCAGATGTACAGGTAAAACAAGCTGCTGAATTTCCAAAATTCAATCAAAAATTCTAAAGCGTTTGCAATAATTAAAGAATTCTTATTGAATGAAAATGACTACACAGAGCTTGACCAAAGCTTCAACTTTTTGCGGAAATTGCAAAGCAACACTATTATTATTTTGGAAAATTTCGGCAAACTGGGACACATGAAGAGATTGTAAAGACCTGCCAGGTGAGCTTTGATTGAACTTATTTTCATAAATGTCAAACTTAACCCTTTGGTCCTGGATTGGCCATATATAACCCCATTTATGAAACCGAGCATAACGAGTTCAGCGGAGTTGCCGCAATACTGATGAAACAGTCCGGTTCAAAAAGGTCAAAGCTCTTTACACTACCAGATCGGAAAACCTGCATGCCGCTAAGCTGTTCCGAAGACCTTGTAATTATTCTGAAAAGAACGTAAATAATGTTCATGAAATTAAAACTTTGGACAAGATATAGTAAAATCAAAAGCTAAGCTTATGCTTAAGAATTCCAAAAACAATTTCAAAAGTTTAAATTTTTAAATGTGGTTTAAATTGATATGATTAAATAGGATATCCGAAATCCTATGGAACAATCGAAGAGTCAGGAAAGATTTAAAAAAAATGTGAGCGACACTTGTTTTACTAATAAAAAAAAAAATAAAAGTGTTCCGCAATACAAATAAAGAGTTTGTTTTTTTTTTGTTTCGTCACAAAAGCAAAAATCCTGCGGCGCACCTGGGAAAGGTTCGCGGCGCACCAGGGCGCCGCGGCGCACAGTTTGGGAAGCACTGATCCAAATGTCAATTTCTTGATTTTGCTTTGGCTGACCAAGCCATGTGGGAAATTACACTGTTGAAAATGCTTTGACATCCATGTGCACAACAGAACATGTGCTCGATGAACAAATTGAGATTTGAAATTATGAAAAGAAATCCACGTACTCCGGTGAGACTCGAACTCACGACTCCCAATTCGCTAGACGGGCGCTTCTATTCCTTCAAGCTACGGAGTCACTCGACTATCTCCGTCGCCAGCAGGCCTAGAACTGAACTCGATTCCACAATCGCACATGGTTATCTTCTTTTCACAATCCAAACCCCCTTCGGATGGGATTAGATGAACATCTAACACATTGTCTGTTGTGCACATGTATGTCAAAGCGGGAGAGGAAGTTATTTTTAATTGTCGAGAGCTTCGGGCACTGCCTTCCAATCACTTATTGGTATGGCAATTAGTGTGCAGTCGGACTCTCGACGGGTCGGTCCTCGGCCGACCGAATACGGTAAGGGTGACCGTAGCACCTTACAAATGTCAATTTCTTGATTTTGCTTTGGCTGACCAAGCCATGTGGGAAATTACACTGTTGAAAATGCTTTGACATCCATGTGTAACAGTGTAATTTCCCACATGGCTTGGTCAGCCAAAGCAAAATCAAGAAATTGACATTTGTAAGGTGCTACGGTCACCCTTACCGTATTCGGTCGGCCGAGGACCGACCCGTCGAGAGTCCGACTGCACACTAATTGCCATACCAATAAGTGATTGGAAGGCAGTGCCCGAAGCTCTCGACAATTAAAAATAACTTCCTCTCCCGCTTTGACATACATGTGCACAACAGACAATGTGTTAGATGTTCATCTAATCCCATCCGAAGGGGGTTTGGATTGTGAAAAGAAGATAACCATGTGCGATTGTGGAATCGAGTTCAGTTCTAGGCCTGCTGGCGACGGAGATAGTCGAGTGACTCCGTAGCTTGAAGGAATAGAAGCGCCCGTCTAGCGAATTGGGAGTCGTGAGTTCGAGTCTCACCGGAGTACGTGGATTTCTTTTCATAATTTCAAATCTCAATTTGTTCATCGAGCACATGTTCTGTTGTGCACATGGATGTCAAAGCATTTTCAACAGTGTAATTTCCCACATGGCTTGGTCAGCCAAAGCAAAATCAAGAAATTGACATTTGTAAGGTGCTACGGTCACCCTTACCGTATTCGGTCGGCCGAGGACCGACCCGTCGAGAGTCCGACTGCACACTAATTGCCATACCAATAAGTGATTGGAAGGCAGTGCCCGAAGCTCTCGACAATTAAAAATAACTTCCTCTCCCGCTTTGACATACATGTGCACAACAGACAATGTGTTAGATGTTCATCTAATCCCATCCGAAGGGGGTTTGGATTGTGAAAAGAAGATAACCATGTGCGATTGTGGAATCGAGTTCAGTTCTAGGCCTGCTGGCGACGGAGATAGTCGAGTGACTCCGTAGCTTGAAGGAATAGAAGCGCCCGTCTAGCGAATTGGGAGTCGTGAGTTCGAGTCTCACCGGAGTACGTGGATTTCTTTTCATAATTTCAAATCTCAATTTGTTCATCGAGCACATGTTCTGTTGTGCACATGGATGTCAAAGCATTTTCAACAGAGCACTGATCCAGTTCATTTGAATCTCGATGGGGACTACGACAAGGTGATGGACTTTCCTGCCTACTATTCAACATCGCCCTGGAAGGTGTTATGCGACGAGCCAGGCTCAACAGCCGGGGTACGATCTTCACGAAATCCAGCCAATTTGTATGTTTTGCGGATGACATGGATATTATTGCTAGGACATTTGGAATGGTGGCAGAACAGTACACCCGCCTGAAACGTGAAGCAGCAAAGGTCGGACTGGTGGTGAATGCGGCTAAGACAAAGTACATGCTGGTAGGTGGGACTGAGCGAGACAGGACAAGCCTTGGCAGCAATGTTACGATAGACGGGGATACTTTCGAGGTGGTAGAAGAATTCGTCTACCTCGGTTCCTTGCTAACGGCTGACAATAACGTGAGCCGTGAAATACGAAGGCGCATCATCAGTGGAAGTCGTGCCTATTATGGGCACCAGAAGAAACTGCGGTCAAAAAAGATTCACCCCCGCACCAAATGTACCATGTACAAGACGTTAATAAGACCGGTGGTTCTCTACGGGCACGAGACGTGGACGATGCTCGAGGAGGACATGCAAGCACTCGGAGTTTTCGAGCGACGGGTGCTAAGGACGATCTTCGGCGGCGTGCAGGAGAACGGTGTGTGGCGGAGAAGGATGAACCACGAGCTCGCTGCACTTTATGGCGAACCCAGCATCCAGAAGGTAGCCAAAGCCGGAAGGATACGGTGGGCAGGGCATGTTGCAAGAATGCCGGACAACAACCCTGCAAAGTTGGTGTTTGCTAACCATCCGGTTGGTACAAGAAGGCGTGGAGCGCAGAGAGCACGATGGGCGGACCAGGTGGAGCGTGATCTGGCTAGTGTTGGGCGTGACCGACGTTGGAGAGCTGCAGCTGCAAATCGAGTATTATGGCGGCAAATTGTTGATTCAGTATTATTATGAATTTGATGTTAACTAAATAAATGAAAATGAATTTTAGAATGTCTTAAAACCAATATCACAGATGTCAAGGAAAAGAAAAAAGTTCTTCGTTGAGCGGATTTGCTGACATCTCACAGGACGTCTTGAACGATCTCGTTCGAGGCCCGCTTGATGAAAGTTGCATCAATGGTGTCAACACCGACCAGCTTGTGGAGATCGTCGGTCGTGTACTAGGGATTCAGCTTGTGAACCATCTTCAGCAGCCTTTTCTATTTCACTTGCAGACTCTCGCTCGTCAGTACATAAGAAGTAAGGACGTTATAGAGGATCGGACTTCGGACACGCCAAAGGGGATGTTGTGCGCGCTGGAGCTTTCACAGCAACCGTAAAAGTTCGATTTGAAAAGAACGAGGGTACAGTCTTCACCAGATAGAGTTGGAGATTTGAACGGAAGAGCTTGTAAACGGCATCTTGCCACACGGAGTCGTAATCTTTTCCCACGTCAACAAGTATTAGTCGGTTTGTCCGTGTGTCACTTTTTGCGTTATACGAGCAAGTAGTTTCCCGTTCTGAAGGCAAACTGTTCCACTGGAACGACTTCTTTCATCTCCATGTCACGGTTTCCAAGACTTCACCAAGGCTGCTCAGAAGACTTATCGGTCGGTAATTTCCTGAATTGGTGATATCTTTGTTTGCCATCGAGATGACTATCACGTTTCCATTCGGTCGGAAAATAATCTAAGGCCAGGCAAGCGTTATCGAAGACTTACGTCAAAACCACCAATCCTTTTCTTAGTAAGTGCTTGAGGCGGTTGTTCCAAATTCCATCTTGTCCGGGAGATTTTCGATATTCGTGCGAATGATTGATTTAATCTCTTTCGGTTTCAAGAGCTGTGTTATAAACGCGAACTTGGTCAATTGTTGTGTCCACCGACGCTGAAGGTTCCGGATCGCCTGGCTCTTCGTTGTTCTGAGCGGCAACAACCGTTGCTGCGAACGCTCTGTCTTTCTGTGATGGACTTATTACGAGGTTACCGTTGACGTTCGGCGGGGGGCTGTACTTGACCGTGTTGCGAAGGCTGCTCGTTAGCTTTCAAAATTTGTTGCTACCATTATACAGAGCTCAAGTTCCTGTATCGGTACTCTGCGCTTTTGGTGCTGATAACGTTGATCAGGTGGTGTACGATCGCTACGATCAGCGAGTCCCGTCTAAGAATAAACTGCCTGCGTCGAACATTCTTCAAACGAATCAGCAGCTTCAGCTCACTCGGGATTTCCTTCGTGGAAGGAACACGTAAGGACTGCAGCCTTTTCAGACGCCTTGATCGTGGTCCAAATAGTTGATTCAATCTGCCGGAAAGTCGACTTCCAGATCGGCTTTTCAAGCGAATGTAATCTATTTCGCTTTATCGAAGCGCGGATATAAATGTCTCACCGGGATACTGGAATTTCAGCGTCGATTGTGAAGGCTACGGGCAGGTGGTCCGACGACAGTTCGACGTGTGCTATTGTTGTTTTACCGGCTATTTGTATTCCACATTGTTGAAGATAAGACTAAGTCCAGGGTAGAAGGCCTCCCTCGCCCAGTACGAATGCAGGTGGGAGTCTCCGGAGCGGATGCATGCTCTTGGAGCAGAATTCGTCCTGTTTTGTTGGATTTGGCACTGTTGGCGATCATCCCGGCTGAACTGGCAGAGCGTGGCCCTATTATCCGAGTCGGGATAGTAGACAGCGATGAAGTTGACTGGTATTGGATCTACCACCATAGTAAGCTTAGATTGCGAGCATCGAAGATTCCAGCTTGGAGTAAAAAAATCTGTTCCTCACCAAAATCGCTACACCTCTCCCTCGGGTGGCATTCGGCGAGTCTCGATCCGCTCTAACATTAGTGTAGTTTTCGTGATACATTGAGTTGTTGAGTTGGAGCCAGGTTTACGTGATCAGAGCGATGTCGACTTCGTGATTCTCAAGGGGGTTCGTAAGGTGATAGATTGTGTGATGAATGAGGTGAATAAGGTCAAGCGGCACAGCACGCTTTGGTTGCATAACTTGTAGGCGTTATATACACTGTGCTGTGAATGGAAATTGGAAGGGAGGGAAACGACTTTTTTCCAATTCGTTTCTGGTTCTAGCGATGGCTATGAACATATGAATATACATGAGTTGTATATGTAGAGAAGAGAGAGGGAGTGAGGAAGTGGATAGAAAGATACAAAGTAGGATGAAAAGGGACGGGCCAGGGATTGAACCCATGACCTTCTGCATACGAATCAGAAGCGGTAGCCACTAGAAGACCAAGCCCCGTACTTGATGATAAGTTCGCTAAGGGCGAGGAATTGCTTTGCCTTCGATTGACAATTCGAAAGACTGGCGGAAAGCTTATTAGCAAAGCACATGGACACGTCACGACTGTTGACGTTGAATACAACCGGCTTTGGCTTTGCGGCGAAACTCGTTTTCTTGGTACCGAACGCAGGCCTTAAGCTTGCCAACTGGCTGTCCATCTCATCCTTCAACCATGGAGCAAAAGTGTTGAAGTCCACCACGATGTCTTGCTTCATCAATGCTGCCTTGTGTCGAACCCACATCTATTTGTTGAATACAGGCAACTTTTCAGCGAGGTGTTATATGAGTTCGGGGTTGAGAAGATAATTATCTGCCTTGCGTTCTGCATGGCGACCATAGTACCGACAACAGCATTGTAGAAGGTCCTAGACGACTCGATGTTGCCATCTCTTGCGACTTCGAGGTTCCTCAGGGCTTCTAACCGGTTAACTACGACCTATTCTGTGCGGCCCAAAGTTCGATTTCAACATCCTCATAATCTGAGCAACATTGGCCGGAGAAGTCAATAACGATTCCACGGTATTTCATACCTTACCTTGTAACGCCTAGTTCAATCGCCTCAAATTGTCACGATCGCTTAACTGAAACTGCCCAGTGGACGCTTTGAATTCTTATTCAAAAATCGTCCGCTCCATAATGTCGTCAGAAAATTTAGGGAAATACTTCACGTTTCTACCTTGCAGTGCCTTGAACGCTTCGAACAGGATCGCATTCACTCCAGCCTCGGGAGCACGCTGGTCGTTTGCTACAGGTTCGCGCCAGGGTTGCCGAACCTCGTGATTTAATGACTCGGGCTTCACAGGGTGCAGCACGTTTGGGTTTCTTGATTCTACATTTCCAGACTCGGTGATCTATTGAGTGACATGTTGGGATACACTGGTGTACACACTGGAGTTGCTTTGCTGTAATTCAGAGCGTCACAACCGTTGTTCCATAAAAACCGGCGCCTGGTATTCGAATTCGAAGGACCTATATAAAATTCAGCTGACAGTCCCGAAAGGCCACTACAGGGGGCCTCGGCCAGCACTAACCTACCCGGGAAGGAGGTACTATTGACAACAAACGGAGAGGCGCAATCTCCAATGCAAATTAAACAAGGTCATCATCAATTCTGTTAAAAAAAGGCTTCCGATCATAGATGAGCTGCTGTGTCTCTCATCTAAACAATACTAACTACAGATAAATCCCAATTCTATGAACAATGAGTTCTTTCAAGTTCCATACAGTTCTTTCAAGTTCCACAGTTTTCCGGCTGTTCGAGTCCGTATGAAGTTGATCATCAATATTAACTTCTTTTCTCGATCAGCCTAGATAGCTGTGTAGTGTCGGTAGCGATTGTCTCAATTGGCTGAGAATAACACTACGGACCGCCTGTTCTGGTGGTAAGAATCCACCAACAGGTGACCCCTAATTCATGGTGTGATGCGGCTTCATGCTTACCGTGCCTAGGAATGAATGGCTAGGGGGGTCTAATAAAAACCTAACCGCTAACGGAGCCTGTGGAGTATCAGGGCGCCCTCCACAGTATGTAGCCCTTACTGCGCTAACCGGAGCAATGGTGCAGTGGACCTTGTGTTTCTCCGAGACAATCAGCTGCCCTTCTTTAGTATCACTTGAGGCTAAACAAGGGCGGGATTATGAAGATGTTGTTAATTAGTTTAAATTTTCACCTATATGGTTTCGCATTATGCGATTTACAGTGTATTCTGTGCATCCTCGCCTTGGGCGCTTTCCAATCGATACCGATGTGGTTTTATTGTTGCGGTTCTTTGTTGTGCTGTTGTTGCGAAGAGTTTAATCTTACCTAGTTTGGGTAGTGGCTACGGTTAGGATAGCTCAGATCAATCTTCAGCATAAAAGAACAGCAACGATCAATCTTTGCAGACTTATGCAAAATGGTACAGCCCAAGTGGCCTTGGTACAAGAACCTTACTTTCGTAAGGGAAATTTCTATCTAGGAAACCTTGTGAACCCGGTGTTTGCCACTTTCAGTAAACATGAAATGGCAAACTCGCGTGTCATGCCTCGAGCCTGTGTGCTTGTCAACAACGCAATAGTTGCTACACTCATCTCTGAACTAACAACCAGAGATGTATGTGCTATCACAATTGATGTATCTGTTGGAAACCTCAACAGGAAATACGTCTATTGTTCTGTGTATTTACCGCATGATGAACCATCCCCTACGGATGCTTTCAAACAAGTCATCGCATACTGCACTTCAAAAGGCCTTCCGCTAATTGTTGGCAGTGATGCTAATGCTCACCATATCATCTGGGGCAGCTCAGACATTAACTTGAGAGGCTCCAGTTTGATAGAGTACTTAAGTAGTACAGATCTTGCATTACTTAACATAGGCAACCGCCCAACCTTCATGGTATCTGCTAGAGAGGAAGTGTTAGATATAACGCTTTGCTCTAGCAGAATTAGTCACGAGCTGACCAATTGGCATGTGTCAGATGAAGAATCTTTATCTGACCATCGCTATATCTTTTTTGAACATTTAAATGTTACTTCGCAAACATTGCGTTTCAGGAATCCTCGGTCAACAAACTGGGATCTTTATACTGATTTGGTTGCAGCCAAATTTCATGGATATTCACCATCCATTGACACTCCAAGTGATTTAGATGATGCCGTTGATACTACAACGACCTTCATCATGGAAGCTTTTGAAGAAGCATGCCCTCTACGGTCTGTGAAGATCACAAGAGGAACCCCTTGGTGGAACTCTGATCTGGCGAAACTCAGGAAACAATGTAGAAAGAGTTGGAACAGACGACGTTCGGCTGATTCGGAGGCTTGCAGGTCGGCCCGCAAGGCCTACAGGAAAGCTCTCCGGTCTGCTGAACGATCCGGCTGGAAAAACCTTTGTACAAATGTTTCCAGCTTGAGTGAAGTCAGTCGGTTAAACAAAATCCTTGCGAAATCTAAGGATTTCCGGGTGAACGAACTTCGTTTGCCAAATGGCGATCTGACTTCCTCTGATGAGGAAGTTCTGGAATGCTTATTCAGCACACACTTCCCTGGATGTGTGGATATTACATCTTCGGATGATCCTGATGTCTTTTCTTGTAGTTATGATTCTTTAGCTTCGGCTCGGAGTATTGTAACTATAGAATCGATTGAGTGGGCTCTTAATAAAGCCTGTATCCGCAATAATCGGGACACAGAAATACAGCTGTAACTCTGCAATATATACACCAAATTTGCTCAAATTTAGTCTAATAAAATCTTGAGATGTGTTCATTTCACCTACAAAATTCGATGTGAATCGGTGCAGTACTCTTGGTTGTAGCAATAAAAGAGTGGAATGTGCGCCATTGAATTTTGTACAGCCCCTAGTTTTGCTTGTCAGCGCTGTAACTTTTGAATTTGGTAAAGGAAATGGCTGAAATTTTGAACACAAACCTCTCAATCTACAATTGTTGCATAGGCAAAATTTCAAAAAAATCGATGCACCATCAACAATTTTATAGTCGGAACATGTATTGGGACTGAACGAGATTTTAGCCCCTCAGACAGCAATTAGTCAGTACCCTTTATTGTTTCGATCGTACTATTGAAAGTACTATACCAATAATCATCAAATTTTGCAGGCATAATATAAACATAATCAACTACCTTTTGTGAAAATTTCATGAAAATTGGCAGAGAAATTCAAAAGTTATGAATGGGCAAACACTGCACATCAAAAACACGAAAAAATTACACTAACACTCACCTTCATCAACACCAGTATCTTTCAAACCAATTGATCAAAGTTGATGAAATTTTGCAAGAAAGTGTATCTATAAGTATCATAATTGCTAACGAAATTTCATAATTATCATCATAGAACTTTGAACTGTAGCGTAAAAGAACCATCTGTTATGCGAATGGAAATAAGTCATGATTGTACAAAATGCTTAAAACCACGTCTGTTTGTTTTTCATCCACAGTTAAAAGTAATGCATCGATTTTCATAGAATATGGCACAAATAATAAACACATATCAAAGAGTTCTCAGTCAATTATTTGGCCAATTTTACCGATTCATCACAGAGCTACAGCCATACTTCTGTGTCCCGATTATTGCGGATACAGGCTTTAGCTTTGCTCCTTTCAAATCTCCTGGGGCAGATGGGATTTATCCTATTTTGCTTCAGAAGGGATTTGATTATTTCAAACATGTTTTGAAAAAACTACTTGTTTGCAGTTTTGCTACAGGGTAGGGTGGGGCGGGGCAAGATGGGTCACCTAAGGATGGATCACCATAACTTTTTAAATACAAATCGTATTGATTTGTATTCGTCCGCTAATCTTTATTACACTAGTTAGCTATGCTAAAAGTCGATAAAAAGTTAATTAAATACAAAATATGACGTTAAACAAGCAATTTTAAAAAGTGATCGATTTTGCACCGTGAAAAAAGTGCGGGGCAAGATGGGTCACCTTTTAAGTAATTCACATTTTATCAACGAAAAACTTCAAAATATGAAATTTGTTCGGCATTCATATATGCTCCATATCCATACTGAGTAAACAAGAGCTACTAGTGAACATTTTATAAATTTATTTGGAATATAAAAAACTTAACGATTTGAGTGGTCCTAAGGCGACTTGAAAATCGATGTTTTCACTAAAAAAATATCATAATTTTATGTTATAATTTTGAGCGTTCATTCCGCTTGATTGAAGTCATTAATGAGATAGTCTTGTAACAAAAAATAAATAACTTTGGAATGCTCCAAAAATACGTTCAAAATTGAAGGTGACCCATCTTGCCCCGCGGCCGTTTATATGGGGATTATATGGAATGTATCGCATAAGAAAAATGGCTAAAAACCATTTTTTTTTAATTCCAATGAGAGTGAATAATTTTTCAATCAATGCTCCAAAATTTTGTATGTTCATGCTGGTCATCTAACAAAATTATTAACATAATCAAAACATGAGTAATGCGCCCGAAAATGGCACTGACCCATCTTGCCCCGCGACCCATCTTGCTCCGCCCCACCCTATATTCCCAAATCCTGGAGGGATATTACTGTAAAGTTTATTCCGAAAGTGGGTCGTGCGTCGTATGAAGAAGCAAAGAGTTTCAGACCTATCAGTTTGACCTCTTTTCTTCTGAAATGCTTAGAACGCATTGTGGATCATCACATCCGTGATGTTCATCTGGCCAACGTGCCTCTTCATGTGAACCAACATGCCTACCAATCTGGTAAGTCCACTGTGACTCTTTTACACAAGGTTGTTTACGATATCGAGAAAGCATTCGCTCAAAAGCAATCTTGTTTGGGTGTTTTCTTAGATATCGAGGGTGCCTTTGACAACGTGCCTTTCGATGCCATATTGGAAGCCGCACGGAGTCATGGTATATCTCCAATGATTTCCAATTGGATTCACCAAATGCTCAAAAACCGATATCTCTTCTCGACATTGCGTCTAGCAGGGATTAGGAAATTGAGTGTTTGTGATGCCCCCAAGGGGGAGTCTTATCACCGCTTTTGTGGAATCTCGTAGCAGATACGCTATTGAGGCAACTTCAATAATAGCGGTTTTCCTACTTATGGTTTTGCCGACGACTACCTAACATTGTTAGTTGGTATGTGCATCAGCACCCTTTTCGACCTGATGCAAAACGCCCTTCAGGTAGTTGAGGGTTGGTGTCGCCAATATGGCCTTTCGGTTAATCCGAGTAAAACATCTATTGTTCTTTTCACGGAAAGGCGAAACCGTAATGGCGTTCGACCTTTGCGTCTCTTTGATTCTGAAATCGATGTGACTGAACAGGTAAAGTACGTTGGAGTCATTCTTGATTCCAAGCTTTCCTGAAAGAATCAAGAAAGCTTGTATGACCTTCGGGCAATGCCGGCGTACTTTTGGTACAACTTGGGGTCTAAAACCCAAGTATATCAAATGGATTTACACAACTGTGGTTCGTCCAATATTGGCTTATGGATGTCTTGTGTGGTGGCAAAAGGGTGAAGTGAGAACGGTTTAATCAAAATTATGCCATCACCAAAGGATGTGCTTAATAGCGATGTCTGGAGCGTTCTCTTCAACTCCCACGGCAGCGCTCGAAGTTCTCTTTGACGTTGCCCCACTACACATTCATCTCAAACAAGAAGCACTTTCTTGCACTTACCGGTTACGGGTACTCGGTCTACTAGAGGAAACTCCTGTGAACCGCACATCAACACACACCTCGTTGTTTTCACTTTTGGTGAATTGGGACAAAATTGTCCTTGCTCCAAATGATCTTACAATTGCTTGTAATTTTCCATATAGGACATTTTCCACGAAATTCCCTTCCCGGGAAGAGTGGACATCTGGTTATCTGGAAAGAAGTATTCAGATTCACACCTGGGCTGTCACTCAGCACAGACAATATAGGAATAGTTTGGAGTCATGTCGTCAAACCAAATTGTATAGTGCTGAGCCATCTCTACGGGTGGCGCAGTATCTAACTAATCTGTCTAAGCAGAATTGCAGCATGCTGGTCAAAGCATTGACTGGCCACTGCCGACTCAGCTATCACATGGCGAATATTCAGCAAGCTGATTCATTTGCCTGTGATAGCTGTGAATCCGATTATGGAACTTCGTATCATTTGATATGTAACTGTCCAGTTTTCGCGCAATTGCGTTTCCGAGTATTCGGTAAACATTTATTAAGTGAAACTGACTTCAGAAACCTGAATCTTCAGGATATTCTGTTGTTCTTAACCCGCTGTGGTAAAGAGCTATAGGCTCTCTTTCGCTTTATGCGTTATTACAGTGCCCTTTTCAGGGCGCTGTTTGAACCCATTGTGGTACGCTTGTGCGTTAGTACCCTCTTCCAGGGTATTTTTCCTATTTCCCTACCTGTCCATATCCCCATCCAAATCCTTTTTCCTTCCTTTTCCCTCAGGTAGATGATGAAATAGGCTGTTATTTTGGCGATGGCACAAATGTCCCAAATGGAGGATAACGTGCCTCTGGAGCCGGCCTTCTGATACCTGATACCTGATTATCTCCAATGCAAATTAAACAAGGTCATCATCAATTCTGTTAAAAGGCTTCCGATCAAAGATGAGCTGCTGTGTCTCTCATCTAAACAATATTAACTACAGATAAATCCCAATTCTATGAACAATGAGTTCTTTCAAGTTCCATACAGTAAAGGTTTACTCTCTACAAGTAAATTAATATTTTGTAAAGAGTTTATTATTGTCGTTGTGTACTATAACAACAAACAGCTAAAAAAAGATTATAGACAATAGCTAACCCTAAACAGTCACATATAATCAATCAAACAATGAAAAAGGGCTCGTCCGAAATGGCTTTTACAGAGCCGAGGGCGAAGAACGCTGCTCATATCATACTTACTTACGAGATGTCAACATCCAGCACGTTCAACACCGTATCGAAGGCAAACACCGACGAGTAAAACACGTACGGTTTACTGCGTATTACTCCATAGTCCGGCTCCAGGGCCGGTTCCATTCGCATCAGGTGGGGATCCGGCGGCGCAAGGCATCCCACCGGTTTCTTGACGTTTTTGCGCATGTTCTCCTTGCGGTGGACGAGCTTTTTGGTTTCCCGCAGCATAAAAATGGCCTCGCGGGAGATCATGTAACGGCGGATGGCCTGTGGCAAGATAAGTATGATGTTTCTTTAATAATAGAATGAATAATTTTAAGGATACATACATTTCGCTTATGACTGTCGTGCGATAGAACCCAGAGCAGTGTGCAAAGGGTGTTGAATATGGCACACTCCTTATCGCACCATCGCAGCAGCATCTGGGATACCGTAACTAGGCCGTTCTCCTAGAAAAAAAGTAATAGTAAAATCAATATTAATCTTGATAATAACCCAACGGAATACATACCTGAAAGGCATCCTTCTTGGTTCCCTCGAATCGAGCCAAATTCAGTATGATTCTCGCGCAAATCTCAATCAGTTGCTTGTCCAGTTCCGATCGGATGGCCTGCGCCATGGTGACGTAGCAGAAAGCGGCCAAGAATACCGCATCGCTCTGCAGCAGGTATGGTACCGTTCGGGATATTTGCTCTATCCGCAGCAGGACTTTGATGGCCTCGTGCACGGCGAAGCGATTTTGAATGAACTTCATGCAGGATCGCAGAATGTTACTAACCCGTTTCGAGGGATCCCTGGCGGCCTCTTGCCGACTGGCCATCATGCGTAGGGCGATGTCCCTCATGGTAACGGTTTGATGCTGCTTGCGGTGCTGGTGACCTCGCCAGCAGGCCTGAATACGTTTGGCCGCTTGATCCCGCAGGCGGCGCTCCCGGAACTCCGGTGTAAGCTTGCTAAGGAATGCTTGACGGGCGAGGTATCCTCGGCAGCGGGTTTGCAGACGAAGGGTGATCATTTTGAGGTGCTGGAAACGTGCCTTTTCGAAGCGGGCATCGAGTTTGGCACGGAACCGACGCTGGACAACAATGACGGCGCTTCGGTAGACTCGATAGTTGAGTTGGTCAAGTAGGCGGTGTCGGTAGGCTCTATAGCGGATTTGAATGGTTCGGGTTGCTTGTAGAATGGTGAGATACGAACTGCGTTGCTCTCTCATTTGCAATGTAGCCCTCCATTTCCGCTGAATGGTAATCGTTGCTGCTCGGAGGCGATCGTATTTTGCCTTTTTCGTTAACATACCCAGTCTGGCTCTGTAGCGAGATTGAATGACCAAGCAGGCTTGTTTTATCCTTAAAAAGCCGCTGCGTTGTTGCTTCATTGCCAGATAACCCCTGAAACAGCGTTGAATAACAATTGCGGATGATCGTTGCTCCAAGTAAAGTGATCTCTGCAAATGCATCTGTCGCGTCGCTCGGAACCTTGTCTGAATACATACTGCGGCGCTTCGTAACCGAAGGAATGACTTCTTCTGTCGTTTCATTTCCAGATATCCTCGGAAATACTGTTGAATTAATATTGTTGCACTTCTCACATTCAGGTAATGTCCGCATGCTCGTTCCATTTCTCGTTTTGCTCGATACTTCTGCTGAATCAACGTGATGGCTGATCGCCTTTGGAAATACTTCGCGCGTGCTAACTTCATTGCCTGCTGAGCACGGAAGCGTTCTTGAATGATGACGCAGGCCTTACGCACCCGCAAATATTCGCCACGGGCTATTCGCATATCGAGAATTGCTCGCCAGCGTCGTTGTATGTTTAGACTTGCTTTCCTGAGCTGGTGATATTCGGTTTGCTGTTGAACACCAGCCCGCTTGGCTCGGAAGCGCCGTTGAACCACGATCGTTGCTTGAAGTAACCTTTCGTAATCTAGTTGCTGCTTTTTCATAAGCTTGTTCGCTCGATATCGCTGCTGCATCTTCACTGTAACATGCCGTAGAGTGACGAATTCTTTGCGACTCTGTTTGGTCATCAGATACCCGCGGAAATACCTTTGAATCTTTGTTGCAGCTAACCGCTTCTCCAAATAGTTCTCACGAGTCTTTCGTTTCAGTTGAACAGCCATCCAATAGCGTTGAATCTTGACAACTGCCTGTCTTTCAGTTTGATACGTAAGCTGTGTCTGCCTTGCAAGAACCGTCGCTCGCCACTTCCGTTGAATTTTAATCACGTTTGCTCTCAGCGTCAAATACTGTTGTCGTTGAATCTTGCCAAGTAAATTGGCTCGGAATTGCCGTTGAACCACGATCGTGTGATACTGCAATGTCAAGAACTCAATTCTTTGCTCCCGCATTAGGAGAGTTGCTTTCAAGCGTCGCTGTATTGTAATGCAAGACGCGCGCACTAGTTGATAACGATCACGCGCTTCTCGCATAGCCCGTTGAGCTCGGAACTGACGTTGAACTACAATCACAGCAGCCTTCAACGTCTCAAACCGTCCCCGTTCCAGTTTCATGGCATATTGAGCACGCAATCTCTGTTGGATAACCAAAGTCGCTAGCTTCAGCTGTAGATAATCGGTTCTCTGTTTCCTCATTGCTACCAAAGCTCTAAATCTCTTTTGAACGCAAACAGAAGCTTGTTTAACTTGCAAGAATTCTCCCCTAACGCGTCTCATCTCCAACTTAGCCCTGAATATTCTCTGAACAAATATTACTTTTTCGCGCTTTTCACAATAAGCCGCGACCGCTGCCTTCATCAAGAAGTAGCCTCGAACCTTCCGCTGGATTAAAATTGCACTCTTCCTCTTACCCAAATACGCTTCTCTCTCCCTTCTAGCCCGCAAACACTCCCTCCAGCGCAGCTGAATCCTCATACAAGCTTCCCTTACCCGCAGGAACTCCCTTCTTTCCCTCCACATTCGGAAAGTGGCCTGAATCCTTGTAGCTGACCGGTTCTGCAGCGATTTCCGCCTATTGAACGCCACCATTCCCATCACGATCGCCTGCAGCTTCCGGTGGATGCAATACGATCGAAGCGATCGCTGCAAGATCAGTGCCTTTTCGTGGCGCAACCGAGCCTTGGCTTTAAGCTTTGCGATGACCGTCGAGGCTGCCATCAACTGTTGTGCTAGGCGTCGTCGTCGGTAGGTAGTCTGTAGTAGAATGACCGATTTCCGGAGCAACAGGAAGCGTTCACGATCGGTCTTCGTCTGCTGCACCGAACGCCACCAGCGTTGGATGCGCAGGATCGAGGCATACCGATGGGCAGTGTGCTTCTGGGTTAGATATCTGTGGATTAGAGGGAAAATATAATTTTCATCTTATAAACTAATACAGCTGAGTCGAATAAAACACTAACCTGCGTGAGTATTTCTGCAAAATGATCACGGCTTTCAACTTCTCCTCTCGCATTCGACGGAATTCCTTCCTAGTCCGATAGGCACGATATGCGGCCTGAATCACCACTGCTGCCTGCTCTCGTTTTTTACGGCGCTTCTCCTCTATCCGCCTACCGATTACCACCTTCAGCCAATTGCGCTTCCACCAGTCGCGAATGACATTGGCCGCGGCGTTGAACTTCGGTGCCCTGAATTTGTATACGATCTGCCACAACAACGATAGGGTCTTCTCCCGATGACCGTCGCATATATCCTTGGCGGTGATGTCTCCCGTTATCCGGTATTCCGCATCCTCGAGGGCCTTCAAGGCCAAATTCACGTTGTGAACCTTTTGCAAGCGAGATATCGACGGAACTCGCAAATTCTGGGTTAGATCTTCCCGCAGCAGGATGATCTCCATCACCCGGGTTAACCGGATGCCGTCGCGCATATCTACGGCCAAGTTCTCGAACGCGTAGTCGAACTCATCCAGATAGGTTTGCTTATGCGTGAGAACATACCCGAAACGTTTGAGATGCTTCGTTATATCTCCAATTCCAGCAATTAAATGTGACGAGAACCGAATCAGAATCTCCCTGGTTTCTTTATAAGGCGCATTCTTGACAAACAAGCAAGGGTTGTGCTTAATCAATCGCTGATTCTTAGCAGTATCCAAAAAGAACAATAGAAACAAAAACATCCGGAACGTAAACTTCTTCATGTGCTCGGCGTACGAAGAGGACAAGCTGTAAGCTTTCGAATTCTTCGCTTCCATGTACCGATCTCGGAAAAGTCGGTTTATAACAAACGTACTCAATCCGATCACATCCCGGTTCGATTGAAGATCTATCTGCTCTCCAAAAGTAACCTCCAGCCCCAACCTCAACCAAAGCGGATTGAAGCAAAGCAAGAGCTCCAGAACGCTCCGTTGCAGCACCAAATCCAGATGCAAATCCCGGTCCGTCCTCAAAGTCATCGTTTTCTTCTCGATGGCCGAGCGAACCTTTCGCAACGGTTCGGCGACCTTTTCGCTAAGATACAACGAAATTCCTGCGCTTCGCAACTGGTTCAACCGGTTCTTGTAGTAGTTGGACGATATCAATTCCTTGGTGGGGGCCAGCGTTAGCTCCTTTCCTTTGACCTCGTCGAATAGCTTTCCCACGTCCAGTGGTTTGTTCGGTTCCGTGTCCAGATCGGCCGGGATCGTCACCAAGGCATTGAGCCACTTCTTAAGCTGCCGTTCATATCGTTCGAACGCCCTCTCATCCAGATACATCGTGGTCGTCAGGAAGGGGTCGCACGTGGTCGTTGCCGCAAACGGATCCGGATTGATGAGCGTTTTCAGGTGCTGTTCCGAATCGTACAAGAAAACTCGTTTCTCTTCAAGGGGTAGTTTCCTCGAAGATCCGCTGGAAACTGGTACTCGTTTCAGGGATAGAGAGCGTGGAGCGGCTCCTTTGGGCACCTGTGAATGGAAGCAAAACCAAGAGAAAAGTTTATTGTGAATTCTTCCATACCACAGCGTAACAAAAATTAACTTTTTGTCTGTCTCAAGAGCAAACTTATGTGTCTCCGAAATATTTTGGGTCGCTGAATCCGAATCCGGGCTCAGATTTGCTCTAACACGTCACAATTTTGAGCTATGCCTCAATTTATAGGGCAAAATATGCGATTTTGGTCTTTTTTGACTGCAAGCCATTAAGTAAGGAAATATTTTTTTTAAGCAATCAAAAGGTTAATTGATCAATTAACATCTAAATTAACGACTCATGCAAAATATTTCGTTTGACCAAATCGAATTTGATAGTTTTAAGCGATTTATGTTAGGTACGATATTTCCCATACAAGTCATCCTCCAAAAGCTGCATGCAAGTTTTCATACTAACAGAAAATGCTTAAATCTATTAAATTTGATTAGGTAAAACGAAATATTTTGCATGAGTCGTTAATTTAGATGTTAATTGACCAATTAACCTTTTGATTGCATAAAAAATATACTACCAAGCTTAATGGCTTGCAGCCAAAAAAGCCCAAAATCGCATATTTTGCCCTATAAATTGAGGTATAGCTCAAAATTGTGACGTGTTGGAGCAAACCTGAGCCCGGATTCGGATTCAGCGGCCCAAAATCCTTCGGAGACACATAAGTTTGCTCTTGAGACAAAAAACTGTTGCGCTGTGTACCCAATACATAAAACTATAAGGAATTTTAGGAAAAAAAATGAATTATCGGTACATTTTTTCAATTGGGTTTTTAAATTTTGAAAAATGTAATGATTTTTTGATTTTATACGAAAGAGCACCTTTTTCTGAACCACTATGATTTTTTTCAGATTTTTAGAACTTTGTTTTGATACCCAAAATCAATTTCAAAGAGATTTTTTGAAATCACCTTTTGACAGCTGGGCAACTGTTTGACAGCTCCGCCCAGTACAAACTGCGACGAGGGGTGATTCGACAAATCGCTCCCATACAAACTTCAAATTGATTTTTAAATAGGTTCCCGGGCTCCAAAATCCATGAAAATTTGGATTTCGGCTTAGTTTGACATGCAGATTCAGAATATCGAATTATCACAACACCGTTAAAGAAGCCAATTTCACGAATGTTCACCCTTTCTGCCCCTATAATACAACTCTTTACATGCCGATAGGTATTCCAGCCGTTATCGACCTTTCATCCACCCTTGAACGTATGTATGCACCAGCGTTTACCTCGAAGCTGGGATCAGGGTCAATCAGCTCTAACATGATAATATCCTCTTCGCCACTTTCGTCATCACCGTACACGGTAAGAAATCTGCACTCTGATATAAACTGATTGGCACTTGAATTCGCACTACTGTCTAATCAATTTGTTATCAATTAAATATCATTCGAAAAAGAACATTTAATGCCTCTTCAATTTAAATGGAAATTCACTTCAATTCGTAGTTGACAATGTTTTGATTTCAAAACTAGAATTTAAAAAAAAGTGTTCACCTCACCCAAGATTCGATACCAGGACCTTGAGATTCACGATCATCTGTTTTCCCACTACACTACCTCACATCTGTTAGAGAGGTGCGTATCGAAGCGAAACACTTTCTACCACCTGTCATCTATATTTACTTTCATGTCCAAAACAGTCATTACCAAACCAATAGCTTTTCACTTTGGATCGTACTGCTTTATACAGTAGTGCAAATCGAAGTGATTTTCAGTTAATTTCACCGGTGGGTTTGTTTTGGTTCTGAAATCAACACTGACAGCATTGTGATTTCAAAGGAAAAACATTGCTGATCATGTTGATTGGGATGTTGAATAGTTAATGGATTTTTCCCTTACATCGAGCGTGTAGATTTTTTACCGTGTAGAACAAATATTCACTCATGTAGGCCATTTCGTAACAGGACAATCAACGAACCGCACTATTCGAGGACAAATCTCAATCACATATCACCACTGGTATCCAGTTCATGTGCATTGTGCAACATCCATCACGTCGATTCTCGTCAAATGCTTTGTCAAAACCGCAACGCACCACCAGGCGCCTCCTAACAATATAACCCAACCCTTCCAACGTGGACAACGGTATCTTGGCAACTGATGTGCTTTCTGTTTTACCGCAAACATCGCGAAACAGAACCGGACGAAAGTTTCGAGACCACCCAAGGACGACAAATTCATACAAATAGAAAATTTATCCTATTTTAAGTGGTGGATTAATAGAGGCGTAGCAAGGCAGGGATCCTAAATAACATACCGTGACCGGCCCTAATTCTGCGCAGTCCCTAATTCGGCGCACTTTCTCGAATATACTACAAAATCATAGACGCTTCAATATTAGCTTCAAATATGGTATGTGGGGGCAAGATGGGTCAGTACCGTTTTCAACCGTACTATTTATTTTTTGAATCTTTCTATAATTTTCCCAGATGAACGACGTGGATACACAAAAAAGTGATATATTGTTTTTAAAATTTTTTACGTTCCTTACGCAGAAAAAAAATAAAATATTTTTTCGTTATACTCCTTATGCTATACATTCCATATAACTACGTGTAATGTGTAGACGGGGCAAGATGGGTCACCCTAATTTTTGGGTATGTTGCGAAGTTTTTAAAAATGTTTTATTTATCATAGAAAGGCTATTATGTGACCTACATTATCGAAGCGACTAGAGCGCTGAAAATTTGTGAACATATTTTTAATATTTTTCTACAAAAAATATAAGTTTTCAAAGTTTTTTATGGCTACCTGAATAAAAATATTCTATTTCTGAGAATAATCTACCGATATGTTTCAACACTTCTTTCATGTAATCTGTACGTATGTGAAGCTTAGATGTATAGAGAAAAAATAGAAGATCTAGTATTTTTTGTTGGAGAAAAATCGAATTTCTGATAGCTGACCCATCTTGCCCCCGTAGAAATGAGGTGGGGCAAGATGGGTCATGTTTTGACAACTGTTTGTCAAGAAGCAGGTTTCAAACTGTATGACCTTTCTATACCCTTATATCATAGCTGACTAGTGTATCTGGAAGTCGTGATAGAAAACAGAGAAATGCTATTTACATTCAGAATGTTATAGGGATCCATTTCTTAGGTGACCCATCCTGCCCCCACTTATCATATATTTTTTGAATATTGTTTCAATAGTAATGAAATAGTTTGTGATGAAAAAAGTTTCAAACTAACGCCAATTATTGAAAGAAGTTACCGTTACACCCGTAGCCTATAGGATCTAATCTCAGGAATAGTATGGATAACCTAGGATATCCCAACTGATCTGTTACTGTCTATTGAACTTTCAGAAAACGTAGCTTTGTATAATAAAAGAGGTTACCGAAACTCGAGTTACCGAGAACAGTTTGGATGACCTAGGCTATCCATGAAAAATATTCTGCATCATATTTTATTTTATTTTATTTTATTTTATTTTATTTTATTGATGCACAAGGGGGTCATGGGGCCAAGTCTCCAATGCAAGTCCAAGGACTCACATCGTCCATAATACACCGTGGAATTTGGGAGTAGGCATAGCAACCTCTTTAGCCATGCGGCTTTTAAGTTTTGCGCGGCCTTAAGGATGAGGAAAGGTGGGAGATTGATTTTGCGTGTTGAGCTGTGAAAGAATGTGTTGTTAATTAAATGGTCAACGTTATTTACCTTTGCGTATTTTCACAAAAATGAACAAGTTTGACGATATGGTGCTTGATTTTCAGTGAACCGTTTATGCTAGTTCTTCTTGTTCTTGTGTCTTCAAAACTAGGGAGCTTGGTTAATAATGTCAAAAAATAAAAGGACATATTGTGTATCAACTTCCTTTCTGCAAATAGAAATCAAATATATCAAAAACAACAAAAAAGGACCGTAACGCTTCTTGATTTGATCACGAAAAGTATCGGTTCTTGTTGGCACCACGAGTGTGCATCTTTCTCTGTAGAGTAAAGATACATTTAAGCCCCGAGACCTGACAGCAATCAAGCTGATCACAAGGTTGTGCCTTTGCCCAGGGATGAAAAATATTCTGCATCATATTCTACCCTTTTTATGCTGATGAGCACCAAAACCACAGAAATACGTAGAAAAAACTCTATAATGACGCTTGGAAAAAAATACGGCTTCAAAGGGTTAAACCACGCTTGCAAGGAGGACTTAGCATCGGACACACTTGTATAAAAAAATAAATTTGCGGTCTTCGAAGGAATGATTTGTGGTTGAATTTCCTACAAGGAGCGTTGATCGATTTGTATTAAGGAGACAAAGGGCGACCTCCGGGATTTTATCTCTGTAAGTGTAACCTTTCCCATAGTAAATCCTATACAAACTTAGAACCGCTTGGGCTACAGTTTCACCGATTGCGCTGAAAATTTGTACAGTTCATATGGAATCTTCATGGCATCCAAAAAGTCGACTGGAACGAGGATTTGATTTTAGTCCCATGCTAGCGTTCGAGTGATGAGTGCTAAGGAGAATATTTGGCGGTTGCAGGAGAACTGTGTGGCAAAAAGTGAACTTCGAGCTCGCTACACTCTACGGAGAACCCGTACCGACAGGCAGCATCCTGAAACTGGACGGATACGGTAGGTAGACAGTACATGTTGTGAAAATGTTGGACAACAACCCTGTAAAGTTGATGTTAGCCACTAATACCGTTGGCACACGAAGGTGTGGAGCGCAGAGCACGATGGGCGGACCAGATGGAGCGTGATTTGGCGAGCATTGTAAAACTGCAGCTGCTAACTGAGTATTATGGAGACAAATTTTTAACTCAGTGGCAGTGTTAAATCATAAATTTGATATCCTTCTTTTGTAGCTCGATGTTCCCACTGGAGCTTGGCCTGCCTCTCTTCAAGTTTGTGTTCTTTGAGCACTTCCACAGTTATTAATTGAAATGCTTTCTTTGCCATTGTATGAGTTTGTATATTGTGAGGCAAGTACAATAATACGCTGACTATGCATATGCTATGACAATGTCATGAATCTAATGTTGAACTGAACAAAATAACATTTGAGGATCCCTCCACATAAGTAACGTTATTCAAGGATTGCCCCAAATCGGTTAACCTTACCTGAAAGCACGATTTGGTGGCAGTCGAAGTACTCGAAGAGCGATTTCTAATCGGTGCTGGTCCCAACGAAGAGTTTCTGCTTCCACCGCTGCCCCCGCTGCTTCCAACGGATGCACTCCTCTGCAGCGAGCCCATCATGGGCGTCGTCGTCTGCTGCATTATCTTGCTCTTTTTGGGTGGCGAGACGACTACCGCAGCTGCCATTGAAATCGGTTCATCCGCCAGATCCACCGAAGAAGCCAAACTGTAGTCCAGGTGGCGTTTGTTGCAGGATGCTCCCGGTGGTTTCATCAGTTCATCACTGTTGCGACTGATTTCGTGCAGATTGAAACGACTGGACTGGGCGCGAATTTCGTGCGCCTTGAACATCATACGAGCGTCCTCGAATTCGGCCTCGCCTCCAGCGCCATTCAGATTCGGCATCGAACCCTGCTGCTGCTGCTGTTTGATCTCCATGGTAAGATGTTGGACAATATTGTCATCGGAGCTGGATTTGGCCAGGTTTTCGTGACTGGCGATTTTGAACGTTTTCTGCTGGATTTGGTGTTCCTCGCTGGCGCGACCTGCATGGTAGGTTACTCCCAACTCTCGGGAGTTTTCCTCCACAATCATCGATAGCTGTGGGATCGAGCCGTACGGGGAGACGGTTTGGGTTCGGTTTAGAGGTTTGGGACCGTCGTGGAATGCCGCTTCTAGGTTCGAGAGGAACACCAGTTGAATCTCGTTGCAGGGGGAATCCGTTTTGGCGGGCCGGCATGATTGGGTGGGCGAACCTTTCAGCTGGAGATCGGCTAGTTCCAGGTCGTGGATATAGCCTAAAAATAGAGATGATAACCATCTTAGACCACTATGATACCTTATTAGAATTCTGGGAGTAATCCAGGGAAAATGTCTTAAAAATATCTCAGAAGGTTCACTACAAGAAATCCAGGAAACAGCTACCATGAAGAGCCTAGCCTTTGAAAAATCGTGAAGAGAGAACTCCATGAGAAATATTCGTAATTGTCCTTCTGAAATTCCAAAAAGGAACTCCGGAAAAATCTTGGGGAAAAGTTCAGGATAAATCCTGAGTTTTCTAATAGTAGTGCTGGACAAAACTCCGAGTGAAGACTCAGAGTAAACGTCAAGAGAAATCCCACAAGAACGTTTAAGAAATTAAAGAGAGAACTTTGGAAAAACTCTTGCGTGATCCCGAAAAAAAAATCTCTGGATGAAATCCCCGAAGGAACTTTAGTGAAACTCTAGTGGAAATCATGTAGGTATCTCCTGTAGAAACTGTGGGAGAAATCACGGGAAGATCTTCTGGGGAAATCCCGAAACGAACACCTGAAGGAATCACGAACACTCATTTCCGAGGAATCCCGGAGAAACTCAAAGAGCAAATCGGCGACAACATCTGGGAAACATCCTGAGAGAAGCACTTATATAAATTCGGGAATATATCCTGGAAGAAATCCCACAAACATTTCCTTGTGAAAAACGCAGGAGGTACTCCAAGAAAATCTCGCGTGGGACTTAAGAGGCAATACCAAGAATATCTCTGTAAGAAACGCTGTAGAATTCCCGTGAAAAATTCCAATCGAAATCAGTTGCGTTTCGCAAGGCGAAATTTCGGAAACAATTGTTCGAATCTAGGAAATATGCCGGTAGTAACCCGGTGGTATTGAAAAGAAATATTAGGAAAAATTCCGTGAACATATACGAGAGGAATCCTGTAAGAAACCCTGGAAGGCGTTCCATGGGGTATATCTAAAGAAGCTTCAGAGAGAAACCCTGACGGAATTTCTGGAGAAATCCTTCCCTCTTTCTATCTCTGTTTCTCCTGACGAAACATTCCAACTGGGACAAATCCTGCTTAATGTTCAATGTTCATTGAGCACCTTCACAGTTATTAACTACCTAAGAGGTTACCTTGTATGTGACTGTGTGTAATATCATATGGCAGGCACGAAAAGATTTTATGCCCAAGGAAGTTAATGAAATTTTCCTTACGAAAAGTTCCTGGACTGACCGGGAATCGAACCAACCCGTCACCATCAGCATGGTCTTTCTGAATACCCGGGCTGGTGGATTTTACGTTAACGCAAATACTTAAGGTTTGAACGAAAAAATTAATTTAAAATGTTTGATGATGTGATGACGATGATTTCAATAACGAATTGTTCAACGTTAATTAGGGATGACATTATTTATTGTCTGCTGGTCTAAAGAACAATTTTGAAACAAAATTTTGTAGAAATTCCTCCAGTTAAAAATTCTAGGGATTTCGGAATAATCTTATTTTGAAACGGCGACATAGTTAATGTATAGAAATTCTTACAAAACTATTTAATTCGTTAGTTAAATTCTCACTGGATTCAGATGTACTAAAGATTGTACCACATCTTTCTATATATGGATTGGATCTTTTCAAATGCTTTTAAAGTTTCAATCGGCATTCATTGAATGGTATTGCAAAGTTAACTGGAACTTATGTGAACAACAAGCCACAGTAACCAAATAACATAACACAAATCACTACTGACACCACAGCCAATTCGAACCAATCCTTACCGTTGGAATAATTCAGCTGCCTGTTCGATTCCTTCGTATCGGTTTCGTCAATCATTAGGTAGGTTTTCCCCGACTGGCACGGTTTCGTTACGGTCGAGAAGCAGTTCGGATCGAATCCGGCCGTACGCATGGTTCTATTGGTCGGAGTGAGGCTCAGCTGTTGCTGGTTTCGAGCGGAATCCGCGTGAATTATCGACGATTTTGGAGTTTCCCTCATGGCCAGGACACTCTGATTGGATGGGATCCGAGGTGTGCGCTCGTCGTCGTCGTCGTTGCCGTCCAGATTGATTTCCGGCGATATACTGAGTCGCTTCCGTAGCAGGTTGGGTTTGTCCAACCGAATGTCGTCCACCCTGTGGAAGTTCACAGGAGTGGGCAGATCGGCCAGATAGGACAGATTAGAATGCGAGCTTGAGGGAGTGAATTTCAGATTGCTGAAAAGCTTTGTGGCGTTCTCCGGAGTAACGGGACTGACGTTTTCTTTGTTGGTTTTGTTCTTCGGTGGCACCGATTCCGACAGACTCGTGAAGTTAAACGCACTGGAACTGAACAGGTTGGATGTGTTACTGGGTTGTAGAACATTGATTTTTGGTGCGACTTGAGATCGAGTAACTGGAGGTGGCGAGGCGAACGATTTCCTCACAGGCGATTCTCGCTTTTTGATTAACAGATTGCGCTTCATAAGTGCTGCCTTCGGGGGTGACGGGGATTTCAATTTCAGTTTTTTGGGAAGAAGTGGGGCTTGTTTTAATACTGGTTTCTTAACCGGAGGAGCTTTCTTCAGTTCGACGGATTTAAGGATGAGGGCAATGTCTTTTTTGTTGCCAAAGTTGTCGCTCATCTGGAGCACTTCTTTGTTGACGAACATTTTCAGTGGATTCCACACCATTTCCATCTGGCATTCTTCGCCGGCGGGAATGTCCTGTGATGTCCATTCTAAACCGAGGTTGAATTCTGGCTTTGGTATTTTGGTTACCAGTACCTGTGGAGCAAAAAAAAACAATGTCAGAAAGATGTTTATCCCTCTCTTTCCCATGAGCACAGGTGATCCACTACTTTGCACTGTTCATACAAATACTTGATAAGTTAGATCATTTCCATGTTTTCATCACATGTTTGTATATGTTTAATGAACTATTATGCCAAGATTGGCCAAAATTTATCTGCTCGTTTTTGTTGTAGAGCTTAATACTTTAGCGAAAGTCGGTATCTTTCATTTTCATTTTCATTTTGCAGCATTTGGTGGGGCAATGAGAGCGCAAGTCAGTCCAAAGCCGATGATAAGGAGGGGTAATGGCTGCATAGTCTATGCTGACCACATAAACGCCATGGGATATGAAAGGGGTATTTTGGTGTGGGATTAGGGTGTTGGTACAGCCCCAGTAGCACACTTGTTCTACATCAGTTTTTATGACTCTTATATGACCAAATTTGGCCATATAGGAGTTACATTGACTTTTATAAAACATATGTGCTACTAAGGAGACTTGACAATATCAATGCTATTAAGTTTTTTTTTTTTGCTAGGTTTCTAGCTGCACTCTGAATAGAGTTGAAACCTCTTCACTAGACCTGAAGATAGGAAAGAGTACGTAATCTTTCAGAAGCAGTTTGCCAGACGTACGCGGAAAATGACATCTATTAAGACACTGTTGCAAACTGACTCAGAAAGTTACGGTTTCAATTGGTCAGTCAGTCAGGATTTGCCTATGTAGTGTTATGGTCACACGGTTTGTATTTGTCTTCTTGTTTGATTTTGTGGTATGGTTCAATATGTTTTTCTCCCCGTTACGTCAGTTGTCGTATGTTTTTTTTTCATCGAATCAGTCGAACCCAGTATGTTAAAATATAGTCGATCCTGTGTCAAATTGTTTTCTTCATTACGCTAATCGTTTTCTACTTCTCTGTGTTCATCTCTTGTGTCCTTGAATTGCCATCGGTCCAAAACCCACAGAAACATGTAACTGAACTTCTGATATTATTCTGTTGGTGTCATAATACCATCTAAGAGATAAACAAAAATACGCCAAGTTGGTCAGTTGATTGCAATAAAATTTTAAAATAATAAAGATTGCTTGTCAACTATAGGACAGATCGGTGAAGTAGTAGATTTGTAGTAATGAGCTGAATTTTAGTATGGTGAGAAGGTCAACTCTCCGTTTCTGCAATGAAATGGTGCGAAAAGCGTGGGTATTATGATTCCTTGCCTAATTTGATGCTGTTTGAGCAAAACTTTGGATAACTATGTTGTTTATGTTGCAAGAAATGGAGAAAACAACAACCCTGTTGTCCAAAGTTTTGCTCAAACAGCATCAAATTAGACAAGAAATCATAATACCCACGCTTTTTGCACCATTTTATTGTAGAAACGGAGAATTGACCTTCTCACCATACAAAAATTCAGCTCATTACTACAAATCTAGTACTACACCGAACGTGCCCCATTATGTATTCATCCCCCTACAAATACTATGAAAAATATGCAATTTCGTTCAATGGAGCACGTTCGGTGTAGTACTAGATTTGTAGTAATGAGCTGAATTTTTGTATGGTGAGAAGGTCAATTCTCCGTTTCTGCAATGAAATGGTGCAAAAAGCGTGGGTATTATGATTCCTTGCCTAATTTGATGCTGTTTGAGCAAAACTTTGGATAACTGTGTTGTTTATGTTGCAAGAAATGGAGAAAATAACAACACCGTTGCCCAAAGTTTTGCTCAAACAGCATCAAATTGAGCAAGGAATCATAATACCCACGCTTTTTGCACCATTTCATTGCAGAAACGGAGAATTGACCTTCTCACCATACAAAAAATCAGCTCATTACTACAAATCTAGTACTTCACCGATCTGTTCTATTGTCCTATCGGTCCTACATAGATAAACCATGTCATTTTCTCAAGTGTAGCCTAGAAATGTCAACCTAGTCATACACAAGTAACGTTCTTCAGTTAATAAAAGCAGTCAGTTTTTGTCCAAAATGTCACATCGAACGCATTGACGTCAACAATGCGTTTAAGTGTTCACACGTTAGCTTCGAATCTATCAGCACAATTAAGTGCTGCAAATCTCCTTCCCACTATTAGTTCTTCGGTCGATTTTAATTGCTTTAAAGAAAATATGACCAACTAAAATTGTAAAAATTCGAAAAAGCGACTATGACATCAATAAATTACTAAACAAAATCAACCGAGAAACGTGGGAAGTAGAGCCCAAACAACATTTTGAAGTCAGCTGGCTGTAAAAGGTTCCAAAACCTGTCACAAATCCTATAATGCTCTCATTAGGATTTGTAACGGTTATCAAAACCTTCTCAAATCCAACAGACTTGGAACTATTGCTTGGGAATAGACTCTAATGAGCCTCGGCGGTTCCTCCGTGTTTATCGAGCATGTCTGATGCATATGATCAGCCATACTCCATCTGCAGCAGCCGGTTCGTGATGAACCGTTGGAGGCGCATTAAAGTGTTAAAAAGGTGATATGTTTCACTAAAGAACACTACATTACAATAATCAAAATGAAACTCCTTCACTTTATTACCGTCAACCCCTGCGAACTTGGCCAGGGAAAAAGTTTTTAAATTACAATGTTATGTCGATAATATAGCGTATCAAAATCTTATTCGATAACATTAAGAACGTTTTGCTAAAAAAAAAAAATAAAGAATTAGAAGCATTTGAAAATGCAGCTCCTATCCTTTACCATGTTAAAACACGCACAGCGCAATTCTTTAGGGGTATCCAGTAGTGTGGTACAAACATCGAATCCTCGCTCCATTCGACTTTTATGATTCCATTTGGGTCTCATATGAGCTGTGCAAAATTTCAGCGCAATCGGTGAAACTATGATTTAGCGCAAGCGGTTCAAAGTTTTCATACGATTTACTATGGGAAAAGCTACACTTTCAGATAAAAAATCCCAGAGGTCGTCCCTTGTCTCCTTAATTCAAATCGATCAATGTTTCTTGTAGAAAAATCATTTATGAAACTTTCCTTCGAAGACCGCAAAACAATGGGGCACGTTCGGTGTAGTATTAGATTTGTAGTAATGAGCTGAATTTTAGTATGGTGAGAAGGTCCATTCTCCGTTTCTGCAATGAAATGGTGCAAAAAGCGTGGGTATTATGATTCCTTGCCTAATTTGATGCTGTTTGAGCAAAACTTTGGATAGCTATGTTGTTTATGTTGCAAGAAATGGAGAAAACAACAACACTGTTGGCCAAAGTTTTGCTCAAACAGCATCAAATTAGGCAAGGAATCATAATACCCACGCTTTTTGCACCATTTCATTGCAGAAACGGAGAATTCTAACCGCATTTTTTTTTTCTTTTAAAAACAACAATGAGTTAAAATGATAGTAGTAGTATTAGTAGTAGTAGTAGTAGTAGGAGTATAGTAGTAGTAGTGATAGTAGTTGTAATAGTAGTAGTAGCAGTAGTAGTAACAAAAAAAAAAAAAAAATGGGAGAAAATGATAGTAACGAGTTAAATTCACAGAAACAAACTAGCCTAGAAGAACTTTTTATAGTATTTCAAGGCAACGCCAATGAATTTGAATCAGTAACTAATAATTATATAAAATTTAAAAAAAAAACAAAAAAAGGAGAAAAAACTTTGTATTAAATAACAATAGTTTTACCGATGTGAGGGAGGATGGGAGGATAGTTACTATCATTTTAACTCATTGTTATAAAACAAAAGGTTGTAAGTATTTTTTTTTTTTTTTTTTTTTTTTAAATAAGTATCAGTTGTAGTAGTAGTAGTAATAGTAGTAATAGTAGTATTAGTAGTAGTAGTAGTTAGAAAGTAGTTTATAAAACAAAAACAGAGGGATGGAAAAAATGATAGTAACGTGCAACTTATTTGTTTTTATATGGAAATTTAAAAAAAAATATGTACAAATAATAATAATAATAATAAAAATGCAGGTTGCATTAATAACTACAGTTTTGCCGATGGGAGGGAGGTTGGGAGGAAGTTACTATCATTTAAAATAAGTGCTGAAATAACAAAAACAGATAGTGAATAATAATTATATTAGTAGCAGAAGCAGCATTAGTGTTAGTAGTAGTATAAACTTTAATTTTCAGGAACAAGCCAGCATAATTGAAAAGTCTATACAATTGGGAAAAACAAATATTTTGGTGCAATAAGGCATTCAGTTGACTTTTATAAATAGATGGGGCAAGGAGGGGGAACCAGTGAATTATCGAAATTACGCCCGGACGACGGTGTAGATTGTCAGCCATAACAATGTTAGTAGACTATAGTCTTGTAGAAGTCAACATCCTGGTAGAATAATTCTTTAACAATTATAATGGATTCAAGCGCCCTGAGTCTTACAAAATAACCAGTAAGGGTTGTTCATTAATTACGTAAGGGAAATTTTGCAATTTTTCGACACTCCCCTTGGTAAGAGTTTTTGTAAGAAAACCCAAACATTTTTGTAGGGGGCGTAAAGTTTTTCAAACCCCCACCCCCCATAAACCTTTACATAATTAATGGACAGTCCCCACGAGAGTTGCAGACTGTATTTTTCTTCCAGGTTCAACATATCGGCTATTGGACCTTTATTCAGTGGTATGATGAATACATAACCCAACAAAATATCATATGGTATTACCTTTTATTGTCAGATACTGTACTCACCCGCAATCTATTAAATTATTGGTTTCATATACTTTATTGCGTTGACATTTCATTGCCATAATCCAATCATCTACATCGTTAAACGGCTCATCAGTGATATTATTCATTTACTCATTATCTTCAAATAGGAAATTTTCCTGAATCACTAAACCAAATAACACTACATTATAATTAATTATTCATTTATTTCTAACATTGATTAGACCATATTTAAATATGATATTTCATTACAACGCACTATACTATTGGTTGTATATACTATATGGAATTAGGAGGGGGCCGGAGTGAGGTGAAAAGATAATATAAAATCATTGTAAACGGGTCCTTCTATCCCAACAGTTGCAATGGAATGGTTGCGCCCTCATCGAGACAAATCATCCGGTAGAAAGCTTTAAAAGGGATGTGAACTATATTATTCATATTGTTGGATCATGCTGAACGGAGTTTTTATATTTAACGCAAGTGTCTATTTACGATTCCACCACATCCCCTTGTGGGCCTCCATTCAGTAGTAGCTGAGTGTCGCGGACTGACCCAATATGCTCTCTCATCGGGAGCCAAACATCGGGAGCCAAACATTGAAGATGGAGGTTATGTTAAACCTTGTTGAACCTGTGTGATTGATTGAAGAGTATTGTTATCTAGGTGCTGCGGATATAATCAAAACTGATGTCACGATATCTCCATTTGCCGCTGTCAAGCCGTTAAAAAGCGAGGAGAAGGATAAACATAGTTTTGAGCCTATTTTAGCTAATTTTGTAACAACTATCCATCAAAATTTCCATCGTGAATGGAAAATAATAAACTTTGAACACGAGAACAAAATCGGAATAATGGTGGATTAATCATGTTTACCATTTCAGAACAGCGTCGCGACGGCGTGTTTGACAACCGCGCTGAGAGAGGTGGTTGCAAGAAAATTGAACGCTCGTGCGTGTTTACAAGCTGTGTGCCGGGAGTGTGTAGGTGTGTGTTAGCTAGCTTGAAAAATAAAACCGTTTCTATTCGCACCACCTAGAGTAGTAGGATAAATTCACATTGATACTATAATAACGTTCTCCTCATAATCTAGGTCATAAAATAGCACTTCAACAAATTATGCACAAATATCTACAAATTCATGCCTTAATTAATATCACTATAGAAAATGTCATTACATTTTATTTCATTATTATATTATATACTTATATAAACTTATTTCATCATGATAATTTATATTATTATGTATATATGGGGTTGGGATAGAGCATCAGGTGAAGTTACAGCCGGACGGTAGAGAGGTTTCCAGCCAGAGTAAACAGAGAAGACTGTAGAACGTCTTTGTGGATGGATTTTTCAACTCCAACAGTGGTAAAGAATTGGATGAGATACTAATTCTTAAACATTATCCAGTTGAAAGCTTAACGAGTGCTGCAGATTTTAATATCAGACGTGTGGAACCACATTATGTAAGATTTACTTCATTTCACAGGTTGCGCATCACTAACAAGCCCGCCATACTTTTAGATCTTCATCCAGTGGTATGCGGAGTCCAGAAAACTAAATTCATTATCCTCAAATAATTATCTTTTACTGCATCATATTTTTCGACGATACATTATAGTACATTATTTATCTTCCGTAATTCGAGTGGTTGGTCAACACCGCCAGCAACGCGCTAATGCTGAGAACAAATGGCGAGATTTGTTCACATGGTGATGTACAAAATACAACAGATCGCTAGAGGGTTGATAATAATAATATATAAGCTATCGCGTTAACCGATTATTAATGTATATATATGTAATAATATATATATGTAATAAGGTCCCATCATATCATCCAGATCACGAAAAGAATCGACAGCAAATAATATTCATTCAATTTATCTACAAATTGATACCATATCTCATTTTGCTACATTTTACATCATTACATTTTATTTCATTTATTTTAGTTGATTGATCATATCTTATCAGAATAATACATCTAATTATAATGAACTGAAACATGGAATATATAACAATATGGGGTTGGGAGGGTGCTTCATTATATACATTACTAGCTGTCCCGGCAAACTTTGTCTTGCCAAGTTGTGGTGGTTTGACAATTGTTAAGGTCATAGCAGCATGGCACTCTAGATTGATTTCATTTCGATCGTGTTGACTTTCTTCCCAGGTCATAAAAAATTAGCATTTTGTCTATTTTTTTACATTTTTATGTCATTTTCCTAACTTTTTTACATATAAACACAGCCACCATGAATACGAATCGAACCATGCAAGCGTCATCCTGATCGGTTCAGCCGTTCGTGAGTTTTGTTGTTTCAAAGGGACTTCAAACTCATTTTTATATATATAGATATACATATACATATACATATACATATGATACATGATATACATTATATTTCATTATTATTTACTTATTGAATAACATTGCATCATTATATTTCATCATATTGAATTATACTACATAATTATACTACTATAAAAATATATAACTATATGACTGTATAACTATATAACTATATAACTATATGATTTTATAACTGTATAACTATATAACTATGTAACTATATGAATATATAGGGTCGGGAGAGAGCATCAGGGCATCATTGAAGTTGTAACTGTACGACGGAGTGGATTGCCAGCCGAAGTGAGGTGAGAAGATACTATAACATCCTTGTAGATGGGTTCTTCTATCCCAACAGTTGCAATGGATTTGACGCGCCCTTCTTGTGACAAACCATCCCGTAGAAAGCTTGACAAGTGATGTGAATCTCATTATTCACCCTGTTGGAACATACCGTTGGAAGGAGATTCTTAGAAACCCGCGGATTTCGCGTAAGTGTCTCTACTTACGGGTCCGCCACACCCCCTTTTGGCCCTTCATACAGCGGTATGTTGAATTCAGAGCGGTAATGAAATTTATTTTTCACTGTTAAGTGGAACTGCATGCAGAGCAAGACTCAAGCTAGGATGGTGGCTACCTACATACATACATACATACATACATTTCATTGCAGAAACGGAGAATTGACCTTCTCACCATACTAAAATTCAGCTCATTACTACAAATCTAGTACTTCACCGATCTGTCCTATTGGATGCTTGTGGAAAAAGTTATTGATTTATTACCGATTAGTGATCCAACGAACGGCTTTTTGTTTTATTTTATAAGCAGCACTGTAGCTGCTGCCTTGGCTGCTGCTGTTTCTGGGGGTGGTGATGCCTCCCGCCACCCCATGCAACAACGGCAACAGCAGTGCTGCTGATAAAACAAAATAAAAAGTCGTTCGTTGGATCACTAATCGGTAATAAATTAATAACTTTTTCTACAAGCATCCAATCGATTTGCGGTCTTCGAAGGAAAGTTTTATAAATGATTTTTCTACAAGAAGCGTTGATCGAATTGAATTAAGGAGACAAAGGGCGGCCTCTGGGATTTTTTTGGTTCAAAGTGTAACTTTCCCCATAGAAAATCCTATGCAAGACGATGAACTAAGTCTAATAGCTGTAAAAATACATGTTCTGCATTTATTGCTGACTGCACCCCAAATTGGACTGACACAATAGTGTGCACACGCCTTCAAAGTGTGATTGCAGCGCAGGACCACGTCGGATCGAGTTGGGGTCTTCGGTGCACTTATTCCTTGCAAATCAAGGAATAAGTGCACCGAAGACGTCGAGGCGATCCGAGGCAATTGTGCACTTTTATCACACTTTTTAGGCGTACCAAAAATAGTGTGATAGTCCAATTTGGGGTGCAGTCAGCAATAGTGGCTCTAATTGTGCAACGCTGTTTCATTATGTCTCTATACTGCTAGAAAAATATAATCAAGGTTGCAAGCACTCCACTTATTTTGAAAATGACCGCTATTTAAAACAAGTTGTTGTTCCTTATTCCAATCACTATGATCCTAATTCCGTTCACTTGTGTTCCTAATTCCGGTCACTCCAAGTAATTATCAAGTTGACAAAGTAATCATATTATCATAGGTTGTTATAGTTATATTTATATTTTATTTGTCGAAATAGATTATTTTATCTGCATTAACGAGATTTTTAGGCCTAAGCTAGTTCATCTCGGGACCCACGCTTCCCGAGCAGGGAATGAGAACAAAACTATAACAAATTGATAACTAATTTTGTTATTGATAACAAAATGAAATCAAAACGAGTTTTCGTTTCAATTTTTTTAACTGAATATCAAAATGAGATATCATTTTGTTATCATATCAAAAACTCAATGATAACAAGATTTGATTTCAAAAATCCAAAATAGGTTTAACATGTTTTTAGTATTAATTTTACCGTGGATGCGCATATATTATGCGCATCTAAGACCTTTTCAATTTCATTCAGCAATTTTGTTGCATTTCATTGCAATTCGAACCGATTTGTCTGAATTTTTGACAGTGCATGTTACAAGCCTTGTTAATACATAAGTGAAAAATATGATGTTTTATGTAAAATTAAAGAAATTCTAAATTTGGTCTGTTTTTATTTTTGCGCACCCCTTTTTGCAAAGTTCCCAATTCTGCGCACATGAAATGAGTTGAAACTTTTAAATCATAGATGAAATTCAATTGAATTTCACATTTTAAACTTTTATACGAAATTACGATCTTACTGGAACATGACATGTCCCCATAAAGCCCCTTCTTGGCAGCTTTGCTAACGGACACACATTTCAGGGAATTTTCAGAATTTTCATTATTTTTTTAACAAAATAATGGTCGTTAGTTTGAAACATTTTTCTTTACAAACTTTTTCATAACAATGGAAGCAATATTTAAAAGATGAAGCTAACATTGAATTAGCATTCATGTGTCGTACTGACCCTATTCGCATAAGTGGCTCATGTTTGTTGTGTTTCCTAATCACATGGGACTGTTGTGCGAATGGAGGCAGCGTATTTGATTCATAATATCCTATTTTTTACATTCTTCGTGTGTTCACGTTCGGTATTGAATATCGTCAAGTTTATATCTATAATGGTAGCTAAAAGCTAAATAATTGTTCAATTTTATTGATTCATTCAATATTGCATCAGTAGTCAGGTATCAGAAGGCCGGCTCCAGGGGCACGTTATCCTCCATTTGGGGCATTTGCACCATCAGTCAACATAAAACTTATTCTAACGCCGTACTGAGCCATCTGTGCTTTAAAAGGATACCAAAGTGTTGAGTGCCAATTCAAATTTTGAATCTTTTATTTCGGAGCAGTGGCAAATACGGTTTATTATATATTTTTTAAATTTGAACTACAGAGTGATTATTTCCAGTTCAATATTTTAAAACTGCACCATTCATACTTTCGTATGAAAATAACTACGAGTTTCACAGTGCTCCAAAGTTTCTCACAATTTGACATAAATTAGTGATTAAATGCACATCTATATATATAAAAATGAGTTTGTAGTCCCTTTGAGGCAACAAAACTCACGAACGGCCGAACCGATTAGCATGACCCTTGCACGTTTCGATTCGTATTCATGGTGGCTGTGTTTATATGTATAAAAAGTTACGAAAATCCTTCAAAAAATTATCAAAATTGATAAAATAATGATTTTTGATGAACCGGGAAGAAATTTGGCGTGATCGAAATGAAATCAATCTAGAGTGCGTTGCTGCGATAATCTCAACAGTTGTCAAACCACCACAAGACTGGCAAGACAAAGTTTGCCGGAACAGCTAGTGAAACGATATATTGTCGGGCCGCCACCAAACCGGACTTCGCACAATCAAGTCGCGACGCGACCCAACTCGCGACGTTTTTCAATCATGTCAAAAGTAGTGCGCATCCTTCCCGTTGTTGTCAGCAACACAGCGCACTAGATGCGAAACAGTTGCGACACTTGTGGACCAAGAAAATGGAAATTGTTGATTGAATGTCGGTCTTGATTCCAACCGGATAGACAATATTATCTTAGCGGTAAAAACGCTGAAAGTCTTTTAACCCTTTATAAGGCAGTGGCAACTATATTGCCACCTTATACACACATTTTTTCTGTTCGTTTAGGAATTTTTTACAACTTCTGTTTTAACTGATGGACACATTAGGCCTTTGTGAACACTCATGATTTTTTTGAGCCATAACAAATATGAATGGGCTTTTTTAGAACAAAATGTCTCTCCAAAAACTGCCATTTTTGAGTGCATGAAGGTTTATAAGCTCGAAATTCTGTTATGGTGAGCGAATATAAAATCGAATGATGGGGAATGAAAGGCCTATTTTCCTTTTACTTGTGGACAAAATTTCAACTTGATTGCTTCTTTATTTAGCCTTTTGAAAAAATGTACTATAATAAATGGACATGTACTAAAATTGCCATATCGTCCAAAATAAATGACCACTCGAGTTCAAATACACACAAGTAACTCATGAATATTAGGGCAATAACCTGTCAAAAAATCAGCATGATTGATTAACGCATCACAAAATAACAACATTTTAAACTTTGTTGACAGCAAGTTTAAATTTAGACCATTTTTTTCATACAAAATCGACCATCGAATTTTTTGATAATAAAAACGTTTTTGTTCATTACGCCACATGTACTTTATATTCCAATGTAGAACGAGTGGATTCCGTGCCGCCTGGTTCTCTCGGCCTTATAAAGGGTTAAAAACTGTTTTAAACTCATTTCACATTTCTGAATCGATCCAATGGTTAACCTTTTATCTAACAGTGGAAATATAGTAAGATGAATTCGATAATACTTCGCCATTGATTGCGGAGATTTTTTTTAGCAAAATATCAAAATGAATACTAAATTTGTTATTAAATTTTAGTTATTACCCTATGGAATTGATAACTCCCTGAGAACTGTGTATGATATCAAGTGGAAAAAATTTGATAACATAATGAGATACCAATTTCTTATCAATGAGAACTCATTTAGTTTTCAATTAGATATTCAGTACATTGTTTTGTTATCAGTTTTTGTTATGTTAACACTTAAGTCATACAAAATGAAAACTCATTTTGTTATCAAAATACGTGATATCTAAAATACTCAATTTGTTTTCAATTAGTTCTCATTCCCTGCTCGGGTTTACTTCCCTTCCGAAGGAAGAACTCACATTTTGTGAGTTTGTCGGGAGTGGGATTCGATCCCAGGTCGTCGGCGTGATAGTCAAGTGTTCTAACCATAACACCAGGTCCGCTCCTGTGAAATACATTTATTTACTTATGAAAACATGTTAGGTCTATAATAATTTGAAGTAATAATATTGGATTGTTTTAATTTTGTTGCGTTTTTGAGAGCTTTCTGGGAAAACTGCAAAATTCCACCAGACTGAAAAAGTGTCGAACGTCGCGTCAAAGTCGGGCCAAATTTTATATAATGTTGGACCAATGTTGGTCCCACATCGCATAACTTTTGAGTCTATGTTGGGTTTGGGGACCAAAATAAAAACAGGTCAATGATAGGTTTATGTCGGGTTTGACGTCATCTATAAATCTTTAAACCTACGAGACCACAATTTATGCTTACTAGCTGGGGTTACCAATCAATGATATGAACCAAACATCAATCGTCAGGGAGCCTTGACTGATGCTGGAGTTGGTTGTTTCCCCGAGCAGGGAATGAGAACAAACCTATAACAAATTGATAACTCATTTTGTTATTGATAACAAAATGAAATCAAAACAAGTTTTCGTTCCCAATTGTTTTTATTTAATATCAAATTGAGATATCATTTTGTTATCATTTCAAAAACTCAACGATAACAAGATTTGATTTCAAAAATCCAAAATAACATGCTTTATTAACATTAATTATTTTGTGAATATAATATTTGTTAAATCTAGCTGAGTATTGTACTTCCATATTGACACAAAATTTATAATTTGCTGATTCTGGGTAATGGTCAGGTCATGCTGTTGATTTAAATTGGCTTGAACTTTAATAAGTCTTTTAAGGGTGACTGGTCATTATCGGCAGCGTTGTTCTCTTCATTATGAGGAGTTTTTCATCGGCCAAATTGCCTGAAACTTGGTCGTATAGCTTAGCGTGGATGGAAAAGATTTGAGGCCAACGTTGAATTCAACAGGTTTCAAAAAGCCTTCCATGATGAAGAGAACAAAACTGTCCAGAATACAAAAGTTCTCCAATATCAGTTATATTAATCTAAACATATTGTCAAATAAGAAAGTTGAACTACAGGGTGATTATTTCTCCAATTCTATATTTTTAAACAGCACCATTCGCAATTTCGTAAGGAAATAACGAGAGTTCCCCTGTTCAAAATTTTTTCACACTTTAGGTCGTTTGGCATATACATAGTCATTTGGCAAAATAGTCGTTTGGTATAACAGTCGTTTGGCATTATAGCAGATTGGCATGATGTTCATTTGGCATAATTCTAAATTAAAGACAAATGAAGTTGGATATTGCCAACCGAAGTAATTCACGGTCTTTCTACTGTCGAAGGTCACATATTTTACCTTTATAAAGTTTTCTCGCGAGAAAAAGGGTTCGTTGTAGCTCCGTACAATGATCCCATGATGTCTGATACAGTTTTGTTGAAAATAATACAGATATTTATCATACATGAAATTTATAAATGCCATTTCACTTATTGTTATGCCAAACGGCCTTTTTGCCAAACGACTGTTATACCAGATTATGCCATTTGATCATTATGCCAAACCCGATAGAATTAATGAAGTAAAATATTTTCCAATCGGATGCCTTATTTTTTCAATGTCATGATTTTTCTCCGGGTAACGAAGGAAAGAGCTGAAAAGCCGAATGCGACTCAATTCGTTGCTCGATGTCATTTCATTTGAGTACCGATGCCTGTGGCTCTGGGATGTCGTGAACATCTCCCACATTTGTTTTACATACTGCAGTGTATATAATCAGAAGGAAAAGCTGAAATATAATTATACAAAAATATTACGTGCAGTTGTCCTTTGACTCGAAATTTACTTTTCTTTGTAACTTCAATGTCCATCAATAATCTTTTAGTTGAATCATGGTATAGTTATGCTGCATATCTATGAAGATATCATATCCGATTCCCATACTCGATAACACTACGCTCAGGGCGCAAAATTTTCGAGCAGACGAGCTGAAGTTCACCGTGCGGCAGTTTTCATTCACTTGCCTGCTTATTCATATTCAGCTGCTCGATACTCGTTTGTCAACTGAATGAAAGTCAATGAATATTTGTAAACATCTTACGAAGTGTTAAATTGCTGATAAAATATTAGCGTTTCGATTACATTTAACGGTGCTTTACACAGATCTTTTACCATTTGATTGTTGTGGAGTGTTTTTGGAAGGAATCGTAGCCATTAACGTAGGTAATTATGGAGATGTTTCTCGACCGGCTTCATATTCAATGACTACGAATTGACTGAGTGTGTGAAGAGGGAGAGCGAAAATGAATTTGTTTGTTTTGAATATTCAGTGCAGAATCATTCAAATTCTTTCTGTTTTCAGTCAATGACTATGAACATTTTGCACCCTGACTACGCTATTAATAGAAGCCATATTCTGATCGTATCAAACAAAACAAGTTTTCAATCACAAGATTCTTCTGAATTTAAAATTAGATCTCATTTAAATGTTTACTTATTCATGTAAATTAATATCTAATAAAATATCAAAATGAATACTAAACTTGTTATAAATTTTTAGTTATTACCCTATAGATTTGATAACTCCCTGAGAACTGCGTATGATATCAAGTCGTAAAATGTGGATAACAAAATGAGATATCAATTTGTTATCAATGAGAACTCATTCTGTTTTCAATTAGACATTCCAGTACATTATTTTGTTATCATTTTTGTTATGTTAACATACAAAATGAAAACTCACTTTGTTATCAAAAATCGTGATATCTAAATAATTCAATTTGTTTTCAATTAGTTCTCATTCCCTGCTCGGGTCGATTGTACTGCAGATTTTTCATGGTTTCCTTTGCATTTATATGGTGATTGGAATTAGGAGCAAGTACAACATGTAGTATCCTAATTCTGGTCATGTGTCTTTTCCATTTCTAGCATCAGGAGTCTTCTTCGAAAAGTTGATTTGATGTTAAATTTATAAAAATATGTCCTTTATTGTTCTGCTTTGGTGCTTTTTTGATTGATTTTGTTAGTATTTCAGTGAAAATACATTAAATGTATAAATTGATGCAATAGGACAGATCGGTGAAGTACTAGATTTGTAGTAATGAGCTGAATTTTAGTATGGTGAGAAGGTCAAATCTCCATTTCTGCAGTGAAATGGTACAAAACGCGTGGGTATTATGATTCCTTGCCTAATTTGATGCTGTTTGAGCAAAACTTTGGGCAACAGTGTTGTTGTTTTCTCTATTTCTTGCAACACAAACAACATAGTTATCCAAAGTTTTGCTCAAACAGCATCAAATTAGGCAAGGAATCATAATACCCACGCGTTTTGTACCATTTCACTGCAGAAATAGAGATTTGACCTTCTCACCATACTAAAATTCAGCTCAATACTACAAATCTAGTACTACAGCGAACGTGCCCCATTCACAGGTCCGCAAAAGAAAAAAAAGTAATATGGCGGCCGATTGGATGATTAATGGCATTCAATGTATTTTCACAATAATACACAAGAAACCCTTTAACTTTTTGATTATATTCTGGCGTGGACATAATCATTGAAAATTACAAAAATCAATTTGCTAAAGATTGGCGACAATTTCGGCTAATACTCGGTGTTTTGATTCGTGTGAACGGAATTTGGAGCTGATTGGAATAAGGCGCGGTCACAGTATGAATTCTACGGTTTTTCAAAGGCGAAATCTGTTTACATAACAACAAAAAAGATTGCATGCTTATATTGACATCGGTTAAATTGAGCCCATTATTCCTTGGATAAGACCTGCTTGTCAGCCTCGTTATCAGCTAGTTTTCTATTCAACTTGTCAATTCCATAGGGTAATTGAAATTCAACTTTTTGCAACTCGTCATATAAATAACTATTATTGTTATTTATTTGTTACGAATTGTGTTTAAGTGTGGTTGAGAAATAAACTCTTTTTAAATTAAAAGTCCATTAGAACTTTGCAGGCACTTTTCCAACTGTATAAAAACAACTTAAATTAATGTTTACTGATAGTAACTTTAAATTATTAAAGAATTATTGAAAAACAATCGAATCAATTGGTCACTAATAAAGCTTATGTTCACTTATTGTACGAACTATATGAGCTAGATTTCTATTGTAAAAAATAACAATATATCTACTGTGCGTTTTATTGTCAACAATAAAACCAGTCATATGTTAATAATATTTACCATGTAATGAATGGTATTTTTTATATTTTTAAGTATAAAAGTTTACTCCAAACCTAGCTGCAAAGCAACAAATAAAGCGCATTTTTTTTTTCAGTCATCCCTTAGTATTTACCCCAAAATCCCCTGATGCGCATCTTGCATGTTGTCTGTTTTTCCCACCCTTCTCCCATCATTCGTATCCTTTATCCCAAACAGGATCTGCACCAGGGACGTTGCAAATTGCATTTTCTTCCTCCTCTTGTCCACACTTCTTTCCCACCCCTTCTCACCTGGATCTGCTCGTCGTAAGGATTCCTGACGACCAGCTGGCGGCGAGCCGACTTCCCGACAGGCACTCCATCGAAAATGACCGTTGCTTTGGGCGTAAACGGGCCCAGCAGTACCAGCGTCGGTTCGCGGGATTCTGTCCGCCGTTTCGGCTGTGCAGACGGGCGGGTCGGTGTAACCTTTACCTACGAAGAAAAACGGAACGATAATTTCAAGACTTTTGACGCCTTTGGTTTTGGAAGTTGGATATATTGCACTTTTCCGCTTACCTCGAACGCACTCATTCTGTTGCGGACACTTTTTGCTAGAACATTCCTTTGAATCAAAGAAATTTCACTTCTTTACGAAATCTGTAAACTTCACAAAAAATCGGTGCTATTTTCCGCAAACAAACACTTTTTTCGTCACTAAATCACTTGCAAAACATGGAAATAATACGAAACGGCTCCACGCAAACGAAAACGATGGCGAGCTGTGGCAGAAAATCGTTGGGAATTTTTGTTTTGGATCGTCCAACCAACAGACGTCGGTCGTCGGTCGCGACTCACGGCGGACGATGAGAGAAACTGCCGACGCGACGCTTGCGCGCGGATGACGGGTTGCTCAACGACGCCGAGTAGGCTTGGTTCGTCTTTTGCGCAAGAAAAGAGCAAAATTGCACGCAAGAAGTATTCACTCTAGGGTGGGTCATCGTTGTGTGGGCAAATTGGCAAATTCAAATTTGTTCGGGTCAATCCGGATCCGTGTTTTTATGGTCCCTTTCAACGATCAAAATAATTTTACAACTCTCAAAATTAGGGTGCGATTTATTGCGTCCCTGTGATCTGTACTGCGATTGAAATCTGAATGGGATTCAGTATGGGAATATCCATGAATTGCGTCACGCAAAAATGTTCCATTTTCAACTGAATCCCATTTCTCCGTAAGTCGCGCTTTTTGTATTGACGATTTTATGAATTTCTAGACTCTAGTGCAATTTCGTTTAAGTGAGATACAATTTGCACACTCACTAATATACCGCATTTAGTTCACTACTGGACTGCGAACTGCGACTTTATAAGTGCGAAAACGTAAATAAAAGTGCGCGATTGCATCAAATCAGGTTGATGTCTTCGGCGCACTATTTTTTCAATCTATGGAGAACAAGTCAGGCCAAACATTTCAATAGGTCCTATCTGCATTTGAGAGGCTCTCTTTGTTCACTTTCTCTTTCAATTATTGCAATGTAATGGTACACTTTTCAACTACTTTTGCAGTACAAATCAAAAGACGATTGTTTTGACCATCGTTCCATGCAAGGAGGATTCTATAACATTCCCCAGAAAACCATTCCCCAGAATACCAATCCCCAGAATTCCATTCCCCAGAAAACCATTTCCCAGAATGTACCATTCCCCAGAATGTGCCATTTCCCAGAAATCCATTCCCCAGAAATCCATTCCCCAGAATGCACCATTTCCCAGAAATCCATTCCCCAGAATGTACCGTTCCCCAGTGTAGAAGTGAGGCATATTATATTAAAAAATATAAAACTTGTTCTATTAAAAAAAATGCGATCATTTCTATCAGTGTATCAGTTTGAATCAGGCCCAAGCCCCTGGCATCAATGAAATTTATCGTAGCCAACATCTAACTGCCTTATACTCATATTCGTGCAAATTGAAACGAGCGTGTAATCAACAAACGCAGCTTTTGTTTGATGTTGTGAGCCACACACGAAATCACATTCACAATGCGTGTTTGTTGGGTTGCTTTGTTCAACTAATCGCATGCTCCTCTTACCGTACATTAATATTAAAGCGAGTTTGAAGTGTTTTGTGATCATAAGCGGTGGAAAAAATGATTCCAAAAACTGATCAACAAACCAAAATAAACGTTAAACAAAAAATTGTTGATGTTTTCGCATTTGACAGTGGGCGCTATTTATTAGCGCCCAGGACATCCTGTCTACCATGATTCCAATGCATTGATATAGGCCGTGTCAGGGGCCTGGAAAAAAAAGAGGTCAGTTTTGGGAATGGTGTTATGAAGAATAGGGCCCATATAGCCGAGGCGGTAAACGCACGGGTATTCAGCATGACCATGCTGAGGGTGACGGGTTCGATTCCCGGTCGGTCCAGGATCTTTTCGTAAAGGAAATTTCCTTGACTTCCTTGGGCATAGAGTATCTTCGTGCCTGCCACACGATATACACATGCACAATGGTCATTGGCAGAGGAAGCTCTCAGTTAATAACTGTGGAAGTGCTCATAGAACACTAAGCTGAGAAGCAGGCTTTGTCCCAGTGAGGACGTTACGCCAAGAAGAGGAGAGAGAGAGAGGAGAGGTTATGAAGAATGGTTGTATGTCGTGAAGTGGAAAAAAAATAATAAATTTGAAATTGAAGAATAAAAAAAGTGCTGTGTTGTGTTTGATTGAATTCGAGATTGAATTTCAACAGCGTTTCCGACAATGGCGTATGTTGGTAGGTATTTGATTACTTAAAATTTCAAAGTGGATTGTGTGGTAACCGTCACTTAAATTTGCAAAGGCGTCTTACCGCCACAAAAGTCGTTAGCAAACTGAAGCATCTAGCGTATCGCGCCGATCGCGCCAGTCTCGAAAATCCCACACACCAATACCCATTCATGCTCAACACCATTGCCGCACACCTCTCTCTCTTTCAACCACTTATTCGCCGTTCATACCCCGACCATGCGGGTGTGTGCTAATGCTTGTGTCTGTATGCACCGTTTCATTGAAACGAGAAGCATTTCATTCTGTTTGGCGACCAAATGCCGTCAATGGACCGCGTCGAACGAGCTTTCGCCTAAACGTCAAATAAAAGCTCGCTGCATCCAGGTCTGGGCGATATCATTATGTACACGGAGAAAGTAAATATTACATTTCAATATAATAGACATGCAGCATTTTTTTGCACATCAGTATTCTTTATAATCCACATCTTATCTACCACAGATTGTTATAAATGAAGGTGGTTATGCGGACGAAACTTTTGAGCGTCGTTTAATTTTGATGATCACCTCTTGCACGATTGGTAAGAGGGAAAGCATGAAGAGCGGGGGGAGCAGTTTGTGTGTGTGCCGAGGAGTTTTGGGCTTCGGTCTGTGTTGAGCATTGTGTTATGGCTAGTCATCTTAACTGTAATAGGAGAACCCACTGTAAGGGTTCTCAGCATACAGTACTAACGAAACTGAGAGATAGAACAATAAACAAGAGTTAGTTCTTCTATGACTATGGACACAGTCGGTCGTCTTACCTACCACGAAAGAATGTCTTTACCCACTGTAAGGGTTCTCAGCATACAGTACTAACGAAACTGAGAGATAGAACAATAAACAAGAGTTAGTTCTTCTATGACTATGGACACAGTCGGTCGTCTTACCTACCACGAAAGAATGTCTTTTTTAAATTACCGGTTATAACAGTGTCGACGAGGAGAAATGTTGGAATTTGCACTATGCCTTTCACGACCGTTGGCGTTAGTTTCTTTTGGCGTGAATTTTCGGTGCAAGTTTCATTTGGCGACATGCGTGCAATGTGCTTTAATTGTTGTGTATTCTCGACCACCGGTAACTGTGTAATTTTGGATTGTGTGTGTGTTTTTTCACATTTTGGTTAGTGCGCCTGTAAATCCTGTTGCTTTTCAGCTACTTTGTCTGTATTTTTTCTGGTTGGTGATGTTGTGAAGTTTAGTCAGTGTTTTTGTGAACGTTGTTCATTTTTTTTGCTGACCTTTTTTACACAGTAGTGCATAAAATTCCCAGAAGTACGTGTAGTGTTTTTTTTTTGGTGTAGCATGGCGTGAAATAATACTTTTTATCGCTCATTTTGAGCTCACCATTTTGTTTATTTTGTGAGATTTTTTTGTCTGTTAAGACGTCGTTTACTCTCTTTTTTATTGATGCAACAAAACAGAAGGCATTTTGTTTTCCAGCTTTTTTGCAATTTTGCTTGGAAACTTTTGAAGATCATTTTTATTTCATCCGCACAACACACACAAAACAGTGCCGATTTCGCACACTGATGTCATGACGTTACCGACGTTACTCTGAAGAGCAAGTGAACCTCGCCGAAAATTGTAAACATAGTGCAGGTACCTCACACTTGTACCATTGATGGTGGTGCATTATTTGTGGATGCTTGTGCATGGTTGCTGCTGATTTTCTTAGCTGTGTTATTCAAAAGCTGCATACAATTTCAACAGATAACTGCATCTGTTACAGCTGCCCTGCAAGAGCGTAATTCGACCTTTTTTAATTGATGACCGGATGGCGAGTTTGTAGCCGTGAAGTCGTTTTCCTGGGCCGATCATATAGATATTCCGGAACGAGATGGTTTAGTGGTGCTTCATCGGATCATAGCAATTCCTGTTTTTTGAAGCAAACTTTTATTTACCGTTGAACACAGTAAAAGTGGCGAGGAGAATATGATGTTCGGCATGAAGTTCAAGAATGGAGACCCAGCGTATGTTACATTCCGTGACTGTTTCTCAGTCAATAAGTGTTTCTAAGTCAATAAGTGTTCCTCAACAATAAGAAAAATAGAGATATAGTAACACCATTGAATAGAATTCAGTGCTAGAGTTTAAAATTTACATTCGAGTAAATGTTTTGATATGCAAGGTTGTATTGATGAATGAATGATGTTCACTGAACGTTCTGAAGTAATGATTGTAAAACTTTGAAACGAAGCCAAAGATTAATAGTAAATAAGTACGTTCTCTATTTTCATATTTTGTTAAGTAAAGGGGGAAGGAGTTGTTATGGCTAGTCATCTTAACTGTAATAGGAGAACCCACTGTAAGGGTTCTCAGCATACAGTACTAACGAAACTGAGAGATAGAACAATAAACAAGAGTTAGTTCTTCTATGACTATGGACACAGTCGGTCGTCTTACCTACCACGAAAGAATGTCTTTTTTAAATTACCGGTTATAACACATTGTTGCTCCAGGTTTTTTCGCAGTTGCTGACCGCAGGCTTCCCGCATAGAAATATACAATATGTCTCACATTCCAAACAGTAAATGTGTCCTATCTGTTAGTGTTAGCTTATCTCAAACAGTTGTCATAATGCTGAACAATATAAAGACTAACATGTTTTATTATTACAAACAGTATCAATCACCCATAGCAAACTGTGACAATATGTTATAGTGTTAACACATTGTTGAATCATATAAGGATTGACACTCGTGAGAAATGGTGGCAATATGCAATCACATTATGACAAATGGTTCGTTTTATATTGTCGCGCTTATCTTAGATTCTCAGCAAGCTGCGTTCGAAACGCGCAGCTTCAGATCGCGCCAGACCGCGCACGTATGATTTGTACACGGTGTGCACCTTGGCTAAAACTGTTTTGCAGCCGCCGGGTGGAGCTGTCAGCCGCCGTGTACAAATCAAACGGGCGCAATCTTATGGCGGCTGACTCAGATCAGCAGCATCTGAGTGATTAAGCTAGGATGCACAATATTCTAGAATTTACAAATCAATTTAAGGGGTATTTTCATCAAAATGTTTTTAAAGTGATATATTTTCAATATATTCACATTTTTCTAATACGTGGTAAAATTTCAGCAACTTTCATAGATAAATTTATATTGCTCGTTGTGAAGATTTATAGATTCCGACGCAAATAAATGATTAGGCTCATTTTCAGCGTAGGTGCGTTATAAATGTTTGTTTACAATGCAAAACTATCACCAAATGTGTGCCTAACAACACAGCATAAAATATTCTCCATGACGCGGTCTGGTTTTATATCTGTGGGCCCACGCAAGAAAAATCCACGCAACTAATTTTCTCGCAGGAGTCTAAACAGGTGGAATCTCCGCAATAAATTGTTTTTTATACATCTCATCTGACGCCAATAAAGGAAAAAATCATTCTTCATTTGTAACATTTTCATTCCTGTAGTGCAATACCTAATAAGACCTAATATGTCGATGAAGGATGTACGCACATAAACAGTTAAAAGGTTTCATATGACCCAAAGGTCAATGATTCCCCTAGGTTAACCGCACTAACCTAATGTACGTTCAGTGCGCTAGAGTTAATGTTTTGAATTAAGTTATGAAGAACAAGTTCTAAAAATCTAAAAAAAAACCATAATGGCTCAAAAAAAGGTGGTGTTTCGTATAAAACTAGAATATCAAAACATTGTTAAAATTGATGATATTCTCACCTATTGTGTACACGCAGAAAAATAAATTGTAAACACAATTAAATTCTAGTTCAAATCAACCGATTTTTCAGTTTACTATAGCGACAAACTGATTTCTAGTTTAAACTGAACTGTCCTATTTTTTGATAATATAAATATTTTCGTTTGTCGAAATTGTTGACAGTTTGTTAAAACAAACAGAGATTTGGTATTTTAAACATGAAATAATAGATTGATTCAAACGACTGCACTTTTGCCACTAACAAACCCGGAATGTTATTGTGTTGGTGACGGCAGCAGCTGCGGTAGCTCGGAAATCTATTTTTAGACCGTCGGTAAGCGGATGGGGAGGAGAACGACTAAAAAAAGTCAAAAAAGTCGAAACCGATCAACTTTTTGTGGATGCTGTCGTGAGTACCTGCGCGTTATCCATCATGACCAAAGCTGCACTTGGAAGTTGGCGTGATGGATTTGCTGCACCTTCTTCGTTGTGGCGATGTTGGGGTAAGCATTTTATAGATGTGTGAGTGCTTTCGGACCATGTTTATGGTTTTTATTTTGTTGAAACAAATGAAATATTTGACATTATATGAAATGATGGTAATCGGTTGTTTTCATCGATAAACTCTAATTGAAAACAATTAAATATAACTTTGGAATAAGTAAATTCTCAGTTTGAAAATCAACCATGCGTTTTATTGTTTTAAACAAGCGCCATTTTTCTGCGTGTATCAGTTATAATGGGGCACGTTCGGTGTAGTACTAGAATTGTAGTAATGAGCTGAATTTTAGTATGGTGAGAAGGTCAATTCTCCGTTTCTGCAATGAAATGGTGCAAAAAGCGTGGGTATTATGATTCCTTGCCTAATTTGATGCTGTTTGAGCAAAACTTTGGATAACTATGTTGTTTATGTTGCAAGAAATGGAGAAAACAACAACACTGTTGTCCAAAGTTTTGCTCAAAAAGCATCAAATTAGACAAGGAATCATGATACCCACGCTTTTTGCACCATTTTATTGCAGAAATGGAGAATTGACCTTCTCACCATACAAAAATTCAGCTCATTACTACAAATCTAGTACTTCACCTATCTGTCCTATTGCGTAAGTCATTATTGACACATACATACGATTTTTTTCCTGAAGCGATTTCAAGATAGAATAGATTCATTCTGTGTTTGTATTTATATTCGGCCACGATTGTTAATTAAAACAGGATTTTCAAAAGTAATAATGTATTCAAGAAAGTAAGGTGGTACGTAAAAGTAAGATCGTACGGATTAAATTGGCTCGTAGAGGAATCCAACTTCAAGACCTGTAACAAAAGAAGTTGGTCGTCGCTCCATTGGACGTAGATCCGGATGGAACAGAGATAGTATAAATCCAACTCTAGATCGGAGTTGGTCAGTGTCCAAGCTGAGCACTGGACCCGGTTGGGTAAAGAAATCCACTTTAAGACCTGTAACAAAGAAAGTTGGTCGTCGCTTCATTGGGCGTAGATCCGGATGGATCAAAAAGAAGGTCTAAATCCAACTCTAGATCGGAGTTGGTCAGTGTGTCCAAGCTGAGCACTGGACCCGGTTGGGTCAAGAAATCCAACTTTAAGACCCGTAACAAAAAAAAGTTGGTCGTCGCTTCATTGGGCGTAGATCCGGATGGATCAAAAGGAAGGTCTAAATCCAACTCTAGATCGGAGTTGGTCGGTGTGTCCAAGCTGAGCACTGGACCCGGTTGGGTCAAGAAATCCAATTTTAAGACCTGTAACAAAGAAAGTTGGTCGTCGCTTCATTGGGCGTAGATCCGGATGGATCAAAAAGAAGGTCTAAATCCAACTCTAGATCGGAGTCGGTCAGTGTGTCCAAGCTGAGCACTGGACCCGGTTGGGTCAAGAAATCCAACTTTAAGACCCGTAACAAAAAAAAGTTGGTCGTCGCTTCATTGGGCGTAGATCCGGATGGATCAAAAGGAAGGTCTAAATCCAACTCTAGATCGGAGTTGGTCGGTGTGTCCAAGCTGAGCACTGGACCCAGTTGGGTCAAGAAATCCAATTTTAAGACCTGTAACAAAGAAAGTTGGTCGTCGCTTCATTGGGCGTAGATCCGGATGGATCAAAGGAAGGTCTAAATCCAACTCTATATCGGAGTTGGTCAGTGTGTCCAAGCTGAGCACTGGACCCGGTTGGGTCAAGAAATCCAACTTTAAGACCTGTAACAAAAAAGTTGGTCGTCGCTTCATTGGGCGTAGATCCGGATGGATCAAAAGGAAGGTCTAAATCCAACTCTAGATCGGAGTTGGTCGGTGTGTCCAAGCTGAGCACTGGACCCGGTTGGGTCAAGAAATCCAACTTTAAGACCTGTAACAAAGAAAGTTGGTCGTCGCTTCATTGGGCGTAGATCCGGATGGATCAAAGGAAGGTCTAAATCCAACTCTAGATCGGAGTCGGTCAGTGTGTCCAAGCTGAGCACTGGACCCGGTTGGGTCAAGAAATCCAACTTTAAGACCCGTAACAAAAAAGTTGGTCGTCGCTTAATTGGGCGTAGATCCGGATGGATCAAAAGGAAGGTCTAAATCCAATTCTAGATCGGAGTTGGTCAGGGTGTCCAAGCTGAGCACTGGACCCGGTTGGGTCAAGAAATCCAACTTTAAGACCTGTAACAAAGAAAGTTGGTCGTCGCTTCATTGGACGTAGATCCGGACGGATCAAAGGAAGGTCTAAATCCAATTCTAGATCGGAGTTGGTCAGTGTGTCCAAGCTGAGCACTGGACCCGGTTGGGTCAAGAAATCCAACTTTAAGACCTGTAACAAAGAAAGTTGGTCGTCGCTTCATTGGACGTAGATCCGGATGGATCAAAGGAAGGTCTAAATCCAACTCTAGATCGGAGTTGGTCAGTGTGTCCAAGCTGAGCACTGGACCCGGTTGGGTTGAGAATTCCAAATTTAAGACCTGTAACAAAGAAAGTTGGTCGTCGCTTCATTGGGCGTAGATCCGGATATATCAAAAGGAAGGTCTAAATCCAATTCTAGATCGGAGTTGGTCAGTGTGTCCAAGCTGAGCACTGGTACTGGGAACTGATGTAAAATTTCTGATTTTGTGCTCAATGGATACTTCTGGAGCCTGGCAAGCTCCACCCAAGTGAGCAAGATGGAAATTAGCTGTTGTGTTTCTATGATAGGAAGAATATGTGAAGGGATACTTTTAGAAGGAACTGATGTAAAATTTCTGATTTTGTGCTCAATGGATACTTCTGGAGCCTGGCAAGCTCCACCCAATTGAGCAAGATGGAAATCAGCTGTTGTGTTTCTATGATAGGTAGAATACGTGAAGGGATACTTTTAGAAGGAACTGATGTAAATTTTCTGATTTTGTGCTCAATGGACACTTCTGGAGCCTGGCAAGCTCCACCCAATTGAGCAAGATGGAAATCAGCTGTTGTGTTTCTATGATAGGAAGAATATGTGAAGGGATACTTTTAGAAGGAACTGATGTAAAATTTCTGATTTTGTGCTCAATGGATACTTCTGGAGCCTGGCAAGCTCCACCCAATTGAGCAAGATGGAAATCAGCTGTTGTGTTTCTATGATAGGTAGAATACGTGAAGGGATACTTTTAGAAGGAACTGATGTAAAATTTCTGATTTTGTGCTCAATGGACACTTCTGGAGCATGGCAAGCTCCACCCAATTGAGCAAGATGGAAATCAGCTGTTGTGTTTCCATGATAGGTAACATATGTAAAGGGATACTTTCATAAGGAACTGATGTAAAATTTCTGATTTTGTGCTCAATGGATACTTCTGGAGCCTGGCAAGCTCCACCCAATTGAGCAAGATGGAAATCAGCTGGTGTGTTTCTATGATAGGTAAAATATGTAAAGGGATACTTTCAGAAGGAACTGATGTAAAATTTCTGATTTTGTGCTCAATGGATACTTCTGGAGCCTGGCAAGCTCCACCCAAGTGAGCAAGATGGAAATCAGCTGTTTTGTTTCTATGATAGGTAGAATATGTGAAGGGATACTTTTAGAAGGAACTGATGTAAAATTTCTGATTTTGTGCTCAATGGATACTTCTGGAGCCTGGCAAGCTCCACCAAAGTGAGCAAGATGGAAATCAGCTGTTGTGTTTCTATGATAGGTAAAATATGTAAAGGGATACTTTTAGAAGGAACTGATATAAAATTTCTGATTTTGTGCTCAATGAATACTTCTGGAGCCTGGCAAGCTCCACCCAATTGAGCAAGATGGAAATCAGCTGTTTTGTTTCTATGATAGGTAGAATATGTGAAGGGATACTTTTAGAAGGAACTGATGTAAAATTTCTGATTTTGTGCTCAATGGATACTTCTGGAGCCTGGCAAGCTCCACCCAAGTGAGCAAGATGGAAATCAGCTGTTTTGTTTCTATGATAGGTAGAATATGTGAAGGGATACTTTTAGAAGGAACTGATGTAAAATTTCTGATTTTGTGCTCAATGGATACTTCTGGAGCCTGGCAAGCTCCACCCAAGTGAGCAAGATGGAAATCAGCTGGTGTGTTTCTATGATAGGTATAATATGTAAAGGGATACTTTTAGAAGGAACTGATGTAAAATTTCTGATTTTGTGCTCAATGAATACTTCTGGAGCCTGGCAAGCTCCACCCAATTGAGCAAGATGGAAATCAGCTGTTTTGTTTCTATGATAGGTAGAATATGTGAAGGGAAACTTTTAGAAGGAACTGATGTAAAATTTCTGATTTTGTGCTCAATGGATACTTCTGGAGCCTGGCAAGCTCCACCAAAGTGAGCAAGATGGAAATCAGCTGTTGTGTTTCTATGATAGGTAGAATACGTGAAGGGATACTTTTAGAAGGAACTGATGTAAAATTTCTGATTTTGTGCTCAATGAATACTTCTGGAGCCTGGCAAACTCCATCCAAGTGAGCAAGATAAAACTCAGTAGTTGTGTACTGTGACAGGTATAATATGTAATGTGATGATTGCAGAGGAAAGCGATGGAAAATTTCGGATTTTGTGCTTAGCCAATCTCTTTTAATGTTTATGCTAAGGGCATTTAATTATTATCTTTATTGATAAGATTTTCAGCTCAGCGACAATTTGCCTCGAAATAAATTGTTTGAAAAAGTACAATTAAGCGAATTATGGTGGCTGTGCGTTTGCAAATGCCAGTTTTCAAAATTATATAAAAAAATAAAACATATTCAGATTTGGGTAAGCTTTAAAATTTATGGTAAGTATTGGGAATACTATAAAATTATTAATTATTTTCTCTTTCCAGGTTATTATGTTTCAATAATAAATTATAAGTAGTTTGGTCATGTTTAATAAAAAAAAACGCATACGAATGGTAGGAAAATCATAATGCACTCCAAAATAGCTATGTAACGTAGAGTAGGAGAGGGAAAGGATGTAGAAGTGAGGCATATTATATTAAAAAATATAAAACTTGTTCTATTAAAAAAAAAAAAATGCGATCATTTCTATCAGTGTATCAGTTTGAATATTATGTATGTATACGGAAATCCTGCTCCAACGCTTGCGTCGAGTCAAAAGCGTGCTATCGAAATCCCCGTTGGAACTGGTAGCGGGTTGGGGTAGGAGAACGAAAGAAAACGGAACGACGGATGAAGTACTAAGGAGAGAAAGAGACAGACAGTAGATTTGGTTGAGATCAGAGTTGGTTGAATGAAAAAAAAAGAGGTCAGTTTTGGGAATGGTGTTATGAAGAATGGTTGTATGTCGTGAAGTGGAAAAAAAATAAATTTGAAATTGAAGAATAAAAAAAAGTGCTGTGTTGTGTTTGATTGAATTCGAGATTGAATTTCAACAGCGTTTCCGACACCCAGAAAAGCTTAATATACTCTGCTAAAAAGTTTAATTCGATACACAAACAGTAAAATGTTGATCATAATGATATGTTATACCCCGGACAGACATGTGATACGAGTATGATTCCTGTACAACGGTACGCAGTGTCAAGAAAATTCTAACAAGACTGACTTGAACTGAGAGAATTTTCAGTATGGCACTCATTTCAAGCGCAATTGTACAGTGATTATTGTATCACATGTGTGTCATAAGTATTATAGGCAAGGATTTTAACATAGTGTTATTACGAGCAAATATCTATTTCTTATACGGTATATGTAACAAATTAAGGTAAAAATGTATACATACATACATATCCATAAAAATATTCTATAATGGTTCAAACGTTTAATTACCATTGTACACAGTTACATGTTGATCTTCAAACCTATCTTGAAAGTTCACAAACTGTTATCATTCCAGTTGTGTTGCTATAAAATGTTTTGTTTTTGACAGATTTGTGAAAATTGTGCTGCACTTGTTTTACGATGAATAATGTTTTAAAAGTGATGTGCAAAATTTACAGAGAAAACGCATATTCTTCTGATGTTGTTCAGTGTACAAGATACTAAAGACTCAACTGACCACGTTTTTCTTTGCAAACGGTTGGAGGGATCCATCCCAATGGCTGTTCCTAATTATTCGCTTCAAAGGCTCTTCATTCATGCGGTATGAGAAGGGCTTTCATCATTATTCCAATACTATGGAATGGAATAGAAAAAGTGAACATATAAGCAGTTTTAATGCCAACAATTGTAAATATTTTTAATGAAGAAGGGAAAAAGTATCATTGTTTTCCTTCTGGCATTCAAAAACCCAACAATGTTCCTTCTTTTTAAACAATATTCTTTTTAAAATTAAGGCACTTAGTATTTTTTTTTAAATTATAACTGCTTACATTTTCAACATAGATTCTCCCTTCTTTTGTTCTTTCGAATTGCACTTTTCAGGAAATTATGGGCTTTATTACAACCACCGGTGTTAAATTGCTGTTAAATTTATTATATATATTTTTTTCAAATTTGTGCTTGTGGTGCCGATTGTAACTAGCCTAAACATTGTAACTCGAAAGAACAGCCTATGTAGAAAAGAAGAGAAAATCTATGTTGAAAAAGTAAGCAGTTGTGATGCCGATAATTTCCTGAAAAGTGCAATTCTAAAGAACAGCCTATGCAGCAAAGAAGGAAAAGTCTATGTTGAAAATGAAAGCAGTTATAATTCCAATAATTGTACCAATTGCCTAAATTCTAAAAAAAAGCTTGTTTAAAAAAAGGAACAGTGTTGGGTTTTTGAATGCCGCAAGGAAAACAATGTCACCACAGACAAACAGACGTAACACTTCGAACATTTTTCGATTTAAATTTTAGTCTCGGAAATAGGTTCGCTTAATTCTAAAAGGACTGAATTTGGCCAATCATCAACTAGGTGGCAGTAGTGAGCAAACGTCAAACTCAAACAAAAACTATGCGAACGCCGCGAATTGGCAGTTGGTCAACTCTCAAATTTTCAAATAAACCGTTAAATCGATGTACGATGGCAATTATCAAAGTGTTACGTTTCCTTCTTCGTTAAAAAAATGTTTGAGTCGTTATAAGAATTGTTGGCATTACTACTGCTTATATGTTTATCAAAAATTTTCCCTTCTTTTGCATAGGCTGTTCTTTCCAGTTGCACTTTTCAAGAAATTATCGGCATTGCAACTGCTTATTTTTTTAACATAGATTCTCGCTGCTTTTTTGCATAGGCTGTTCTTTCGAATCGCACGTTTCGGGAAATTATGGGCATTACAGCCTCCACCGGTGTTAAAATTGCTGTTATTTTTTTCTAAATTTCTAAACACCTGTGCTTGTGGTGCCGATAATTACCTGAATAGTGTAACTTGAAAGAACAGCCTATGCAGAAAAGAAGGAAAAAACTACGTAGAAAATGTAAGAAGTTTTGATGCCGATAATTTACTGAAAAGTACAATTCGAAAGAACAGCCTATGCAGAAAAGAAGGAAAAATGTATGTTGAAAAAGTAAGCAGTTGCGATGCCATTAATTATACCAATAGCCTAAATTGTAAAGGCAAATCATGCTTATTTCCGAAGTTTTTCTTGTCAAATAAGAATTTTTGGCAGGATGTTTCTTCCGGTGATTTTTTACGAATAAATATTTGATTTTTAGCTATTAATATAAACCATTCAGAATTAAAGCAATAGTTTTATTTTTTCTGGGGAATGGTACATTCTGGGGAATGGAATTCTGGGGATTGGTTTTCTGGGGAATGGTTTTCTGGGGAACGTTATAGAATCGCAAGGAGACAATCATAATTCAAATAAACAGCTGGGATATTAACGAAAGAGAGGAAAACCAAAGAGAGCCTCTCTTCTGCAGATTGGACCTTTAGACATGTTTGGCCTGAAGTGCTCTGAAGACACCGAGTTGATTTGATGCAATCGCGCACTTTTATTAGCGTTTTCGCACTCGTGAAAGGTGAAAACTAGTGCGATAGTCCAGTGGTGAACTAAATGCGCTATATTTAGCAGATCGGAGAAACGTCAGACTCCCGCCACCTGATTGGCTGGCGACGACTCTGGCGATGGTTTCATGCGCGACGGATTGAAATCGTCGCGTTCAGTAAGGGAATTTCACAATAGTAACATTTTTATTCATTTAGATTTCTGTTTCTATCGATGAATAATTTTATTGAATCACACTTACGACGCTCTTTAAATATATGTTGTTTTATTTCTGTCTTTTTTATTCTCAAAATATTTATTGTTCGAACATACACGTTTGTGAACGAATTTGTTATTATTTGTTCTTGTTTTGTTTTGATTCCATACTTATCGACTAATAGTTTCTACCCTTAACAAACAATTCGATACGTCAATTGTAAATGTTTCGTTTGATTTTTTTTTTATGATATAATTCAGAAACATGCGCTAATATATAGCATTGGGAGGGAATCGCGCCACTTGGGCAGTGGCTTCTATATTCGTCTGTTTGCCACTATAACTCAGTCAAATTTGAACCAATTGACACGATTATTGGAATGCAGTGAGAAAGGTATAGTATCTACCCGTGTACAACATTTCAAGTCAATTGATTCAAAATTGACTGAGTTATAGTGGCAAACAGACGAATATAGAAGCCACCGCCCAAGTGGCGCGATACCCTATATACTAAATGTTTCTACTATAGCTCGAACACAATGAACAACTCCAAGTTCGATTCCCAATGAATTAGTCGACGTAATTTGCTTTTCGATCTCGACTATCTTCAATAGGATCGACAGAGTAAATTTGATGCTTTCATTGCGTTTGACTCTTGGCGATTCGAAGAGATGGGAATTTTACAGATTAGCTTGATTCATTTTCACAGAACATGCAACCAGTTATACGAAGTGATATGAACTTTCAATAGGTAACAGCATAGTTTATCGTACCCGATATGGAAAATTGATAGTGATCATTCAGAGCGTGATTTTTTATTACACTGAAAGGAAGCTATGTAGCAGCTTTAGATTCACTGGTCAATGCTTACGATAGGAGAGCGATTAATACTTAAACCGATTTGCGCTTAATTAATGAATTTAATCTAGAGGGGATCGAGTTTTTTTTTCGAATCATTTTCCGTTCATTGAGACTTACCAACGCAGCCTAGGGTTAGATTTAACAAGAAAACGATTCTGATTGTAAATATATCTATGTGCAAGTGTTTGGAAAGTTGCTTCAGTGATTAGGTTAACCTCGGTATTCTGAATATTTGGCATCATGCGTTCATTGTCTACAACCGAAGGATATGACTACATATTTCCAAAGTAAAAAGATGGAAGTAGCTGCCCTTAATATGAGATGAGAAACTTACGATAAATTATTTGTCTTTTTTATTTGGCTTGAGGACTGACTTACAATAATGTTTTGTAACGTTTTGGCATGATAGATTCTTAGGTATTCACTGGAATATCAACATGGTGGTTTACATTCTGTCAGGAGCCTGTATCTGTGCAGATTTAGATTGAAAATATCATTAAAAATATCCAAAAAGGAGGATTGATTAGCCAGCCATACGATAAGGCAGTTAAAAAACCACTATACGAACTAAAGTGTCCAGGTCAAAGTAATAAAATTGTGGTACAACTTTTGAAAAATCTTGCAATTTAATACGATTTTTTTTACAAAGCAAACACTCAAATCCAATGAAAAAAGAGAACTTTTTATTAACAGTCGTGTTAAAAATAAATCGGATGTACTCTGCCAGATGTTAGGATCGTTGCCTAAATTAAAATAGGATTTCATGGTGTCGAAAGTTTAACCAGATACCATTTAACTTGGCCGTATTCAACTAGCCGTTTTTCATTTCCTCGATTTTGAGTGTCTCTCAAGCTATGAGTAGACGAAGACATTTCAAACTGTCTCTCAATGCGATTGCACATAAACACTGTAAACATTTCGAAATACCCCCGCCTACAACGATCAGACATCACAGTCAGTTCAATCTGTTGAGCTGTTGAGTTCACAGGATCAAATATTTGACCAAATACAAATCAATGTGCAAACATCTGTTTGGGATCGGTCAAAATTTCATTATTGTCAAACAGCTGTTTGCTCTTCAGTTTATTCCTTGTCACATATTTGATCCTGTGTACTAACAGCCTTGCGTACGCAGCTTCCGCCACTGACTAGGAGGGTTGCTGCCCACGCACATTTACCTTGCGCCGGTTACCGACGCGTCTACGTATATTTCAGTCAATCGCTTGCGACGATCGTATCTCGTTGCGCACTGCGTACCGCACCTTCGGGTTCAGATGCCGATGGTGGACGATAATTTCGTAGTCTTCGTCTTCGTCCTCGTCCACGTCTTCGTCCGCCTTGATGACGGTGTTCTTGAGCGAGCCCGGAAACGGCGTTATCTCGGCGCTGTCCACCAATTCGTCGTCCTCCGAATGGCCTTTCCCAAAAGGGTTGATCGCCACGTACGATGCAGAGAAACCCTTGAAACCGACCGTATCGTCCGATCGGAATCGTACCAACAAGGCTTGGTTCATTGAAATGATCTCCGGTGGGTTCTGTAGACGGGATGAAATGTTTCATGATCGTTTAGTAATAAAGAAACATTAGGAGATACTTACGCTATTGCCGCAGTACTTCCCGTGCAGTGGCCCGCTGGAGTCGTCCAGACCCCCGTACACCTCCACGTAGTCGTACGAACACTGACGTTCCTCCTCGACGTCGAACATCAGGAACTTCAGCTGAACGTTCTTATTGAGGTCCGCCTCGATGGACCACTCGCAGTCGGCGCCATTGTCGTACATTCCCATGCCAAACTTGGCGTGCGAGTAGATGTGTTTCACTTTGTTCGTAGCTGTCAGGTGGCCACCGCAGGCCGTAGAGTGGCTGGCGAAGAAACCCTTCCGCTGGACGCTGGAATCCGTGTTGAAGGCCATGTACATTTCGTTGGACGTCGACGACAGTGGGTGCGGTAACTTCGCTCCGCAGAATCGTCCCAAAGCGTAGCTTTCTGGTGAATCGCCGTCGTAGATGACGATGTGATCGTAGGCACATTCCTGGAAGAAAAACAGTTCAAGTTTCCAAAAAACATCTAGCAAAACTACGATAACCCCTACTTGGTGAGGCTCGATATCGAACACGTTGAACACCAACCGAATTCGGTGACCTGGCGTAGTCGTAAAGTGCCACACGCAGTCCTTTTTCGGTGGGTAATAGTCCGGATAGTTGGGGCTGAAGATTTGTCCATTTGGTGAGGAGACTTCGTACTTGCATCCGCCTTCCTTGCAGTCGTGACCGTTGTCCTGCAAGGTGTAACCGTTGTGGCACGAACAAACGTACGAGCCCAACGTGTTCTTGCACTCGTGTTGGCACCCGCCATTATTGACGGCGCATTCGTCCACGTCCGTGGAGTAGATGGCAGCGAATCCAGACTTCTGGATCGTTTTGTCCGATTTGAACTCCACTCGCAGAGTGTTGCCCTCGGATGTGATCGTGGGTGGTATTTTGTTGCCACAATAAACCCCATGCCGTTTTAGGGAATCTTCGTTAACCTTGGAATAAACCGCCACGGAGTCGTACTCGCATTCCGATGCCTGATAGAAGGTGTTGCCTTCCAGTTCAAAGTGGGTGAAATTGAGAGTGATCTTGTGCTGTGGTGGAGCGATGATTTCCCACACGCACTCTTTCAGAATTGGGTACTCGTTTGGGAAAGATGGCGATAGAATGGATCCGTTGGTTTGTTTCAAGGTTCCGCCGCATGCATCTGTGAGAAGAGTAATAACATGTTATTCTACTCAGGCTTGACAATCCTCCTCGTAATCAAAAGAGTTTTGCAACATGCTCTACACGGTTACAGAAGTTACACAGATTTGTGTACTACTAGATCAGCCTCACCGCTGTGTCAAATGTACACAGATACTTTTCCGGCTCCAGCGCTGGCATGAAAACAAAATTAACAATTATTTTTGCATTGATCGATTCCTGATAATGCATGTCATCGTTCAGAGAAAATTAGTTACGAACTTTGCTCCCATACCAGCGCTAGAGCTAGAAAAGTGACTGTGTACATTTGACACAGGGGTGGAGGCTGATCTAGTAGTACACAAATCTGTGTACATTGTACACAAGCCTGTGTACATTGTACACAAGCCTGTGTTGTTTCGTTTTAGGGTGTAGAGCGGTGTTTTGCTTCTGCTTCGTCGCGAGAGAGCGTACGAACCCCAAACAAAGAGGCATTAAAACTGAGCGAGGAAGAGGGGAACGAAAAAAGAGCCGATGATTATTTCGGGTTTTTGAGTGCGATTTTCACCTCGAGAGTCTTTCTATGTATGGGAGTGGAACTCCCGAGTGCTTTTTGAGTGTGAGTGGACGTGAGAAACACAACAAGCAATTAGGGACCACGTAGACATTTTTGGGGGAGGGGGAGGTTTGGCCAAAGTCTACGCTCCATACAAATTTCCAAATTTGGGGGGGTCTGAATAAGCTATTTTACGAGATGTTCTACCGGTGGGCCGCTCAATGTTATTGTTTACATTTGATGTTTTTGTTTTCGCAAAAAGTAGTATAACATGTGGTGAGCGCCAATCAGATTTTTGCTGGCAGAGATGTTTCGGTTTCTAATGCGGCATGTATCAATCCCCCGAGCTGTATGATGTCACTAGCAGATGAAAAAAACATTACCACGGTCTACGGATATTAATTATTGTGGGCGGATTGGCGCATTTTTGCAGATAAATGAACCCCGTTTATTGGATGGGCCCGTATCACATGTTATGCTAACGAAAATGTAAATAAATGGGCCCACCGGTTGGACTTCAAAGCTGGTAAACATTCAAAAAACAGCTGATTTGAAATGTCTCATAAAATGCCTTATTGGCAAAAAATTTGGTCTACGTGGTTTATGAACAGCCCCTTATGAGTGTTGGACAAACTCCTCGCTGCGCTGCAAGCTCGCGCTCGGCGCTATTGAGGGTTTGCGTTGTGATTTCTGAGTTTTATTTTCACTCCTCAGAAAATCGCCGAAATCGCTTCTTCATTTTCTCGCGAGGGAGTTTCTGTCAAGCCTGATTCTACTATGTCCACCGGGGCAAGTTGAAACGGGTGGGGCAAAATGAAACAGCAGGTTAACATGACGTTATCCAATGATGGTGAACATCTCGAATGCCATAACTCATAGTTTTTGATTCAAACTTTCTTTTGGCAAAAGAAAAAAAATCTAATTTGTATTGAAATCTTTGTCAAAACTTCGCGTTTCATCTTGCCCCACCCTTTTCAACTTGCCCCGGTGTACCTTACATCTAATGTTTCAAATGTACGTTGAGAAAGAATTTTTAATTATCTTTTTCTTACTGAAAAAAATACCGATATTCATTATTTTTTTGGAAATTTGCCTTGCCCAAATTTAAGGAGGTTGGCTTATAAAATCACCAATATCTCGAATCCCACTAATTTGATGCAAAAAAATATGTTCTGATGATCGAAACATATTATATTTAGCTTTCTATTTATGCAAAAAGATTTCAAAAATTGTTGACTGTAACGCAAGATATTTGAATTTAGTAAATTCCACATTTTTAAAAACTATTCAACTCAATTTTCAGGAAAAAAAAATTCAAAATCTGTTCTACTTAAAAAAAATTTGAAGCACGATCTTGTTATCAGCACATAGCATCAAAAACTTTGGTCGTTGATAGACGTTCATCACTTCCGTTTTATTTTGTAAACTAGTGTAATTGAATTAGGATATGATACTATTTAAAAGGTTAACTAGATTTCTTCTGTAAATTCATGGGTAAGACAATACATTTATCCTACCTACTCCTCGCACCAATGTGTTTTGTTACGGTCGCCATATTGTAGATTCAAATCGTGTAGTTGACGCCGGATATTACTGGCCGTACTCGTGATCCGGGATGCAGATAGCAGAAGAGTAATACGAGAGTGACCACTTGGACCACAGTGTACCTTAGGCACTAAGTCTTCCACTCACAACGAAAACACGTACAAATTCATTGAACAGTGAGCTAACTATATTTCGATGGAATGATTAGTCCATTTATAATATACACTCTAGGGGGACTCACTAAACAGATTAAATTGCTGCGTAAGCCATGATTTTCTGCTTATTTGAAATGTTTCATGATTTTGCAAATGAAATAATCAAAGATTGCCTTGGTGATCGCGACGTTTAACCAGTTTAACCAGTTTACACTTTTTAGTGAATCCCCTTACTATAATATACAAAACATGATTAATACTAACTGCACCTTTCCCGGTCTGTGGGACAAGGTGAGATTAAAAGAGCGCGCGTTCATTATATGCGTTAATGTAATGTAGATGCACAGACAAACAGACGTAACACTTCGAACATTTTTTGAATCAAATCATAGTCTCGGAAACATGTTCGCCCATGAGCATGAGCATGAGCATGAGCATAGATGACCGTACTATTCGTAGTTGCTACTCCGTGATTGACCAGAACAATCGAAGTTGCACAAGGAACCAACAGACGGAGCTTGGGAGTAGCTTACCGTCCTCAATGTGCATCTTCGAGAATTCCAAACTTTATTAGGTCAATAACGGTGCCGGCCACGTCCTTACGGTCATCGAGGAAGGAAAGGAATGTTATTATGACGTGCGTTGCTTACTAAAGACCGAGATCACCTCTGCGTCTCCACGTCTGTCATGGGAAGGACTTTTTGTTAGTGGGGAGGGGAAAGGGCGCATGATATGAGTTCACTTTGGTAAGTGGAGTGCAGTCTTCAAGGTGCAGCCCCGCGCGGATGTGTAGCCGTGCTCACACTCTCCAATGAACATTAGCTTCGAATTCATGCATGCACACGTCGGGATGAACATGCACTCGAGCTCAAGCTCAATGCTCATGTTTTGCACCGCGCTCGCAGCGGCGCTCACAGCCACGCTGAAAACATCGGTGTTTGCAGCTTCGCACTCGTTTCGGTTTTGCATTGCGGTCAAGAAGCTGAGAAATGTTCTAACGGTTCAATGCCACATTTGCAGTCGCTGTCGTCACAGTTGATGATGGCGTGATCCACCGGTGATGATAATTTTTTTTTCTGGTCCACTTCGATTAAGTATGGGTTGTTTTTTTATATTTAATAAACACATTGCTGGTCGCCATGACGTATTTTAGGCCTCCAAAGGGCGGCTGGGTTAAAATATTGTAAGTTCTTCAGTTGGGTTAAAAAAAGCTTCCGAATTAAATTTTTATAAGCAACATTTGTAGTGCTGAAGGTCGCTGTCGGTGTCGATAGTACGTACTAGAGTTGTTTTAGGATAATTAAAATTTGTCGCATCAACTCGGGAACATTTCGTTTTTTTTTTGAATTATTATTTACGTGTATTTTAACTTAGGCTAATTCTACACTTACGGAACATTTCTGTCCTTCTTAGCGTTCCAAAATAACCGTGGGGGAGGGGCGTTCATAAAGCCCGTAAACTTCTAGATAAGAGGGGAGGGACAGGGGACTAGCCAAAGTATACGCTTAATTCAATAAATTTTCAAGTGTTTGTGTGATCAAAAGTCGACGGGGGGAGGAGGGGTCTCTGAAATCACCAACATGCAAAACATGAGTGCAAATTTTTATGTCTTCATGGTAAAATCGGATAAAAAAGCCAGCAAAACCGGGAGTAGAGAAAATCGGGGATTTACAAAATCTGGTCACCACTGTATGACACTGCGATCGAAGATCTTATCTATTTTTTTGTTGCATACGCAAACACTTGGGATGTGATATTCATATAGATAGCATAGCATAGCATGAATTCTTGCACAAATCTTGGATGGGTGTGATATTCATATAGATACAGTGTATCAAACAATTGTCCGTAGAGCAATTTTTTGGTCAAAATAATTTTGCATTCAAATGTTTTTAACTTTTTATACGTCAATCAAAAACGCTGAAATTTTGACCAATCATAAACCATATATTGCAGCTCCATTAGTAAAATTTTGAGCGAGATCAAATAAGTTTTCTGAAAGCAATAGAACTTTTAGTAAAACTTGCAGGGTTTTTGAACACATTTTTAAAACATTATATATCAATATGTAGTCGATGAAACTTTTTCAATCTTTTTTTGTGTTATAGCTTATACCTAAGGCTTTCATATGCAGCTTCGTTTGAGGTTTTATATTCACTACAAAAAATATGAAAAATCTGTATATATTCAGAGTATTATTTGGAAATTTATCATATATTGATCAATAAAAGTGCCAAGTGTTTTCAACTTTTTTTAACTCTCCTAATGTAATATTTTTATACAGGATCTACTAAACAACATATGAAGAGTAGGTCCTATGCATTTTTCGTTCAGTTAATAGCATAGCATAGCATAGCATAGCCGACCGTACACATCCTGGGGTGGCTGTCGATAGAGACGTTTAATGCGCCAGAAAAGTTGCCTGGGACTTGACAAACCTTTCATTCAACTAGCTCTCAACACCTGGCCAGGTCCTTACGATCAGCGGGGATGGGGAGGAAATGTTGATTAGATATCTACTCAGAATATGTCCAAGAACTTGGCCCACTTCATAGATATCTGGAGTTGGAAATTGGATAGGGTTTAATGGGGTGCTTTCCTTGGCGAAAAAGCGTATGAGAAATTGTCATGGTTTAATCATTTACCTGGTTACCACTGAAAAAGTAAACATATGTATCAAGCAAGTCGCACAGATTTCGTAGGTAGTACAGCCCTACACCACAGTTATGAGGATTGTCGGATGTACAAACACAAAGCTTGGAGACTAATCTCTGACTTCTCGACAAGACTGACGCAATCCTCCAACGTTCAGACACACCATTATTAGACTGCTTCGAATTAGTTATCTGCCCAATACGTCCTGGTTTCCTTATCATCTTAATGTCATTTATTCGAGTTAATTGATTTTTCGGTTGGGAATCTGAAATATTAGATAATATTAACCTTGACGTCGAATAAGCCACATATTAGTGATACGCTCGCTACAGTTATATATTTTTACAATATTGTGTATCATACAATAATCATACATGAATCCTGCTGAAATAAAACGTTGATTAGCAGCAAAATTGAAACAAAAATATTACATAAACATTAAAAAAGTGCATCAACCTTTGATCTTGGAGTATTTGTAAACTACTGCCTGATTACTTTAGGCAGGAAAATTTCAAGTTCAAAATTTGATTTGGTAGATCTTACGCCGCAACGCACCATTCTAAGGTGATCTACCCACGTTACTGGAAATGCATTTTTCGTTCAGTTAATGCACTTTTATTGGTAGGAAACGTTTGGCAGATTATAGCATAGCATAGCATAGCATGAATACTTGCACAAATCTTGGATGGAGTTGCAAAGTTGAATATATCCATTGACATTGCTGATGTCGCTACTATCTACAATGCCATAGATTCACTCAGCTCCACACACCTGGCCAAGTCCTTGCAAGCATTTATAAATCCCTTCATCAACTTAGAAAGAGCCCAGAACTGAAGCAGCTTCCAATAGATGAAAGGATGTTGAAAATAGCGAATTTTCAACTTATATGCAGTTATATAGCAAATATATACTGAAGTAGAATTTTTTATTAATAAATAATATTGGAAAGATCTCACCAATTTTTGTGTGTTTTTTGTGGTTCAATGCCAATCATTTATTTGTCTTGAATAATGTTCTTCTCTGCAAAGAACAACACAATACTCAGCAAAGAACAACACAATACTGAACACTAAACACCCGCGCATCTATTGTTTCGATTTTCACGCGAAACAATCTAGGAAACGTTTGGCAGATTATATGTTCAAAATATGGTAATTTTTTAAATACCGTCAACTACATAAGCAAATTTTTCATATTTTTTGTAGTGAATTTAAAACCTCAAATGAAGCTGCATATGACAGCCTTAGGTATAAGCTGTTACACAAAAAAGATCTAAAAAGTTTCATCGACTACATATTGAGATAGGGGCTGTTTATAAACTACGTAGACCAAAATTTGGTCATCTCAGACCCCCCCTCCCTCCCCCTCGTAGACTTTTGTACATAGAAAAATTTTGAAATTCGTATGGAGCGTAGACTTTGGCCAGAAACCCGCCCCCCTCCCAAAAAGTCTACGTGGTTTATGAACGGCCCCATATAATGTTTAGAAAATGTGTGCAAACATCTTATAAGTTTTAGTAAAAATTCTATAACTTTCAGAAAACTTATTCGATCTCGCTCAATATTTTACCAATAGAGCAGTAATATATGATTCATGATTGGTCAAAATTTCAGCGGTTTTGATTGACGTATAAAAAAGTTATAAACATTTGATGGAAAAATTATTTTTACAAAAAATTTGCTGTACGGACATTTGTTTGATACACTGTATGATTTAAGAGCTTAACCCTCATGCGATCGCGGTGTTGTATTTTGTACAACACATTGAAAAAAAAAAAAAAAATCTCGCTTTTTGCACTCACTCAACAGTGGGTCTAGGGACGAATGACCTTCGGGTTAAAGTCCCTCGAACCCAACAAAAGAAGAAGAAGACCTAACAGTGGTGGCAAGCCGCGCGATTTACGGAAGGATAAGTTAATTAATTAGGGGGACATTTAGCCACAGCTATGAAGGCGTGGGAATTCAGCCTCATTGAACTGGCTGAGAAGCAGGCATTGTTGCAGCAGTTACGTTAAAAAAGAGTTCCGGCTATTACCAACAATAATCAGAATAATCTCAAATTGAACCATACGGATCCTAACGATCCTAACGAATAGTCGACGAGCAACTTAGTTATCAATAACAAAATGGGTATACATAGTATATTTTTAAATCGGGGATCTGTAAAGAAATATTGTGTCCACGTACTGGTATATTTAGATAAGATCATGGTGATGATATTGTAAGCATGGTAATGTGTCGGCATAGTAATCGGCGGCAGCGTGAAAACCATGCGGCTAAAGAGAAACAGCAACAAATCCAGGAATCAACTGCGGCATATCAAATTTAGTCACTAAAAAATAGTAAACATAGAGCTTGCTGACGTTTATTCACCTCTCTCTTTCAAACATGCAGGCGGGATAGGATTTGTTTTCATCGGGAAACTTTTCCTGATGACAACAAATCCTATTCCGCCTGCATGTTTGAAAGAGAAAGGTGAATAAACGTCAGCAAGCTCTATTGTTCTCGATCACTTGAGAAACCGCACACCGGTGTCACGCAGGCAACGGCAACCCACCTAGCTTTGCCACCGCTCACCGCCTGCCGAAGAACGACAAACACAAGCTGGCTAGTAGGCTCGCACACACAGCTTAAACACTAGGCTTGAGCCTGAGTTTTGCGCTTGAGCTCGAGCCTGAGCTCGAGCGCGCCGTGTTCATTTTTTCCTTGCCTGCTCGATGCTCTCGACAAACACGAACATGAGAGAGAATGCGCGCTCGGGATGAACGCGCACTTGCAAAATTGAGCTCAGGCTCAACGCGGCTCGTGTTTTTGGGAAGACTGGTGGAGTGATTCATGCAACCCTATTAATATCAAACCACTTATTTTCATTTGGACTAAAACAAAACACATGCCGACATCGAAGATGACGAACCATTCAGATAGTTTTCGAAGTGCGAAAATTAACGAAAGAGAAAATAAAGTGATTTGAACCAACGTGGCTTTGGAACTTGGGCCGACACTTGACGTGACGAACATTTCAATGTCTGTTGACTAAAATCGCAAAAAATGTTGATGTTGCATTTATCGTATCATAAATCGCCCCGTACGAAGATGAGCAGTCAAATAGACGACGACGACGACGACGTGCACGCGGACGATCCGAATGAAAACGCGGCCTGTACACTTTACCACCAAAAACTCACTAAATCGCCCCGTACGAGGATGAGCAGTCAAATAGACGACGACGACGACCGAATGAAAAACCTCGGAAACATGTTCGCCCAATGCTAAAAGGACTGAGTTTGGCCGGCCATCAACTAGGTGGCGGTAGTGGGCAAACGTCAAACTCGAGCAAAAACGATGCGAGCGCCACGGGTGGTCAGTTGGCCAACTATCAAATTTTCAAATAGACCGTTAAATCGGTGTACGATGCAAAATATCAGAGTGTTACGTCTGTTTGTCTGTGGTAGATGTTTCACGTCGGCGGTCAACTATAGAACTACCTTCAAATGCTGCAGATCGACTAGATCAGAAGAGAGAGAGAGAGTGGGGGGGGTTGAAGTGTACAATATCATGTCGAGTAGACATGTTCACATTTTAGAAAATGTCTTGAATGGGGCACGTTCGGTGTAGTACTAGATTTGTAGTAATGAGCTGAATTTTAGTATGGTGAGAAGGTCAATTCTCCGTTTCTGCAATAAAATGGTGCAAAAAGCGTGGGTATTATGATTCCTTGCCTAATTTGATGCTGTTTGTGCAAAACTTTGGATAACTATGTTGTTTATGTTGCAAGAAATGGAGAAAACAACAACACAGTTGCCCAAAGTTTTGCTCAAACAGCCTCAAATTAGGCAAGGAATCATAATACCCACGCTTTATGCACCGTTTCATTGCAGAAACGGAGAATTGACCTTCTCACCATACTAAAATTCAGCTCATTACTACAAATCTAGTACTTCACCGATCTGTCCTATCCCACCGGTCAAGTAAGTATCATAATTCTCATGCCGAAATGAACTTCTGGTCAAATTTTCAGTTTGATTGATAAAGATTTCGATGTGCTTCAAGTCGATTTGGTAATTTCGGGCTTTTCTACACTTTAAGAAATCTCGACATACAATAATGATTATAGCTCGAAATCAAAGCTTATCATATTCCACAAAAGTTGTCCATACATATTTATACAATTCTTGCAAGTTTTGCCAGTAATAAATTGAGTTTTGTTCTAGGTGGTACCGAAAAATCTGTTATCTTGGACTTGGAGTCAAAATGGCATGGAAAGCATGGATTAATGAAATTTTCTGATATGAAATATTCTGGAGATAATCATGTATTATATCCCACGACGATCCCCGTTCGGGGTAACCCTGAAGCTTTTTGTAATAATTTATTAAAAATGCTGAAAGCCATGTCACACGCCATCACCCACCGAGGGAGGCAAAAAATCACCACAAAGCGCCTATCGAATGGAAAAAATGAGCACGTTAGCATTGGTTTTTCATTGCTGATGACGATGACTGTTTTCAAATCGTTCTGATTCATCAATGAAATGTGACCAAAACAATCATCGTTTGGCAGAAAAAATCAAGGCTAATGTGCTCATTTTGTTTAATTTTGATGTCACTTGAAGCTTTTTTGTCCCCCATGATGATGACGACGTGTGGCACGGCTTCCAGCATTTTTAATAATTTATTCCAAAAAACTGCTGATTTATCTCGAACGGGGTTCGTCTTGAGAGATATTACATGACTATCTCCTGGGTATTTAGCTGCTTCCCAGGCCATTTTGACTACAAGATAACAAATTTTTCGGTACCACTTAGAACAAAACTCAATTTATTACTGACAAAACTTGCAAGAATTGTACAAGTATGTATGGACAACTTTTGAAGAACATAATAAGCTTTGATTTCGAGCTATAATCCTAACTGTATGTCTTTCCGTTCAATAGTTATGATTTTTTAAAGTGTAGAAAAGCCTGAAATTATAAAATCAACTTGAAGCACATCGAAATCTTTATCAATCTAGCTGAAAATTTGACCAGAAGTTAATTTTGGCATGAGAATTATGATATTTACTTGACCAGTGGGATTCGAGACATTTTCTTAAATGTGAACATGTCTAATGTCGAGTGTATCCTCATACGACCGACCAAATGCTGGCGCTTCTGCGGTATCATCTCTACGCTGATTTATTTGTTTTCCAATAGATGTGCAACTGCTCGGAATCCAAAACGTTTTCTATTGTGTCGGTGATACGTTTAGACTCCTGTGCTACGATCAGCCGTATAGATACAAGCACAGCTGAATGGGGAACAGTAGAGATCGTTCTGGATGGTTGTTGTTATCTGTAGTGCAGATATCAGTAAAATTTACTACGGCATGGAATGTGTGTTTGATGAAAGGAAAATCGGTCACGTTTGGCGTGAACTCGTGTAAAATACTTTTTTGACCGATTGCAACCTAGTTATTTTATATTCGACAATGCCAATCAAGCTTAGTGTGTGAAAAAAAAATCAAGCAATCATAGTCTGGATTCTATTGTTTGACGTATGATCCGATCAATTATCAACGTCAACGTTTTACCATCAATGTCAACAACACGTTGCGTTGGATGTAAACACGGTCAGCTTGGCCGTTAAATAGCTAGGCAAGCAGTGGATAATGTTGAAAGCTTCCAATATCTTGGGAGCGGCACTAACAGCGAAATAGTTGCACGGATCAAGAAGGCGGTTTGGAAAATATATGAAAAAAAAAAAACAGTCGGATTCCAAAATCCGAATTTTCAAATCAAACGTGCAATTTAAGCTGCAGTTCGCTAGTGAAACTAGGTGTGTATCAGTGGAGAACATTCAACGGCTGTAGGCGAATCAACAAGAGAATGTGAACCAAAAGCAACGGCAGTGGTCCCAGCGAACAAAAAGGACTTGCGATTGGAAACTTGGTACGTAGAACTGCAGATATCCAACTCGCAGCACCCGCATACTTGTCGATGTACTGAAGTACCGCGGGTTTGGCATTGCAGTGCTGCAGGAGGTGTGTTGGTCAGGATCAACGTTGAGAATCATACCTTTTGCAGAGCTGCGGCAACACACGCAAGCTAGGAACAGCTTTTATATTGATTGGCGATATGCAAAGGCTCGTGATCGGTTGGTGCCCGATCAACAAAAGAATGTGCAAGTTAAGGGTCAAAAGCCGCCGGTTCTTAAACTTCAGCATAATAAATGTGCACTGCTCTCATTCCCAAAGCACTGATAATGAGAAGGATGCATTCTATGCGCAGCTCGAACGTGAGCACCGTAAACCGGGGTCAAATTGATCTCCGGGTTGAAACGTGGAACGTGGAACGTGGTATTATATAAAAGAACGTGGAAACAGTAAACCCGGCTCTTCCGAAAGAGAAGTGCCGCGTTGAAAAAGCGGAGTGCGAACAAATGAAACTGCTGTGCCGTGCACCAGCAACACTGAAATTCTACCAGAAGTTCAATGCATCCCACAAAGGCTTCGTGCCGTGAGCCTTCAGGGATAAGGACGGGAGCTTGACTGACGGATGGAAGGTGATCGGAAGAAGGAAGCAGCACTACGACGAACACCTGAATGGTGCATGGAACGCAGACATGGATGACCAAGGCAGCGGAAGAAATGACTACGTCAGTAGTCAGTAATCAGGGAGCAACAACGAGCCTACTCTCATGTTGAGAGAGTTAAGGATGCTATCCAGCAGCTCAAGAACAATAAGTCTGCTGATAAGGATGGCATTGGAGCGGAACTCATCAAGATGGGCCCGGAAAAGCAGGCCATCTGACTGCAGCGGCTAATAATCCGATAAAAATTTCCGAGCGATCACAATTCTGCATGCCCCCTACAAAGTGTTATCCCAGATCATTCCGTCGTCTTTCACCTAAAGTGAATGAGCTTGTGGGAAGTTATCAAGCCAGCCTCGTCGATTGCCGTTCGACAACGGACCCGATTTCCACCGTTCGCCATATCCTCCAAAAATGCGTTCGTAGTGCTCGAGCGTCGGGTGCTCAGGATTATTTATGGCGGTGTGCAGGAGAACGGTGTGTGACGGCGAAGAATCCACGAGCTCGCTGCACTCTATGGTTAGGTCTACGGAAGGTCGCAATCGCAAAAGCTGAAAGGATATGACGGGCAGAGTATGTTGTGATAATGCTGGAAAACAACCCTGCAAGTCGAGTCAAGTACAAGACACTGCAGACGACCTTACAGATGAGGTCGAAATACATATCTATCAAACAGGGGTTCTCAAACTTTTCTAGCTAACGACCCACTTTTGCTTGTTATAGAATTTGGCGACTCACCAGTATGTGTTTTCATGATTTTTGAACATTTTTACTGACTTTTGGAATAAATTTGAAATGAAATCTAGATCTTTGTATCGTGTTTTAAAATTAAAAATCAGAATGTTCATACACACCAGTGGGTCGCGACCCATAGTTTGAGAAACCCTGTGTCAAAGAATGCAAATTCTTAGTGGAATTAAAAAGAACACTACTTAACCCGATTTTCTTTTTACTAACTCTGCAAAGCTGGTGTTCACAAGAGATTCGGGTGGCACAAGATCTCCAACGTGGAGCTCCATCGTCCATGTCATCAAAAGCCAATAGCGACAGAAATTCGCGAGTGGAAGTGCTGGGTCGGTCACACTATATGCAGGGGCGGAAACGTAATCTGCAAGCAAGTGTTAGATAGGAATCCAGTTGGACATCACAGGAAAGGCAGGCCCAGAGATTCATGGTGGCGCAGCCTCAACAAGGAAATTCCACAATTTATCACATCACACCACGTTGGTTCATCAAGATGCTTTCAATATTATAAAATGTTCAGAAGTAAAGTGACAAGGCTTATGTTGGAACCTTGGTCAGTCTTCTCTGTCACGGTCGTCATGAAGTGCATCTTAAACCATGGGAAAATTATTTGCCAGTTACTGCAGGATATATTTTGTCTATTTTAATAGGTATTTATTAATTTCTGTTTTTGAATGATTGTAATGTCTGGAAGATTGACAATTGAGCTGCTCCGACTAGGGTAAAAAATATAATTTGGACATGTATATACAGTAAAACCTCCATGAGTCGATATTGAAGGGACCATCGACTCAAGGAAATACCGAGTAGTGGAAAAAAAATCCTTTGGGAAGCTTTTTGGGGGGACCATCATAGTAACCCAGATTTTTTTTTTCAGTATGGAAAAATTTACTTTCATGATATCGAGTCAAGGAACATCGACTCATGGAGGTTCGACTGTAATTTGACGCAGTAGGCAAAACAAAGTTTGCCGGGGACAGCTAGTTTGATATAAGTTTTGTTACAAATCTCTTAGCTCGTGGCCCTGGCCATAATAACAAAAATCGACAACACAAAAAATCTTATAAATTCTGAAATTATTTTGTTTCAAAAAATATAACAAAGATTGCAATAAGCATGTTGCGAAATTATGTTAGAGGCGATTCTATTATAATGCATAATATAATAAATGTTGTTATACATCTGTTTGAATAAATGAAACAAGTTTTGTTATAATGTTGTCACTTGAATTATAACAAATTTTATAATAACTTTGTTATGCATATTCATATGGAAAAATATTTATAACATGATTATGTCAACATCTATTGTTATTTCTAACAACACATGTCACAATTTTGTTATGATCTTATTATGTGCTTCTGGTCGTGGAATCACTTCCAGAAAAAGAAGATTGATTTCAGGCTCAATTGGCACCTTCTTCGAAGAAAAATGCCATATAGTATCACACGCAACGGTTTTAAGTGTGAGGAGTCCGCTGCATTAATCCTCAATGACCCCGTTGTCATTCAAATGTTAGTCGAAGTGTTGGTTTCACCTTTCGTTCACATCATATTCGTCCATCATGATGCTCTCAATATTCCTATATTGCAACCTTTGTCAGTCTGCACTGTCACGGTCGCCATGTAATAAGTTTTTCCTCTGAAAAAAATATACCATGAGTAAATTTCTGGAGAAATTCTTGGATTTCCTATAAGAATCACATGAGAAAATCCAGCACGAATCGGGGAATTTCCAAGATGATTTTTTTTAAATCACTGTAGAATAGGCCGTCCCTTATTTTGCAAAAAATGGAAATGTTATAAGTTCGTTAGTGGAAAATGATCGTTTTAGCTAAGAAATGATCGTGTCAAAATTTGAAGTCCATATCTCAAGGCTAAGTGGTCCATCAAGGGGCCTAAAGTTGTCAAAAATGGCTGGGACCAAAAAAACATGAAATTTTTTTTCGACTAAAAAATACGCTATTCTACTTAAACCGGTGATTTTAGGACCCTGAAGGGCCGAAAATGTGCTTAGAATTGCGATATCTCTACTCCTTTTTGAATTATTGAACGAAATAGGGTAGGTTTCCTTCGGGATCTAAATAAATGGTTAAAAATGCTGATTTTTCGGTTGTTTTTTTTGTCAATAACTCAGAAACGAGTAGAGATATCGCAAATCTAAGCACATTTTCGGCCCTCCAGGGTCCTAAAATCACCGGTTTTAGTAGAATAGCATATTTTTCGGTCGAAAAAAATTTCATGTTTTTTTGGTCCCATACCATTTTTGACAACTTTAGGCCCCTTGAGGGACCACTTAGCCTTGAGATATGGACTTCAAATTTTGACATGATCATTTCTTAGCTAAAACGATCATTTTCCACTAACGAACTTATAACATTTCTATTTTTTGAAAAATAAGGAACGGCCTACTGTAGTAGGAGGAGCTTTTGCAGGAATTCCAGTCGGAATCCTAAAGGAATTCCTGAAGGAAGTCTTGGAGTATTCCAGGCAGAAATGCCAAGAGTAATCATTGGGAAAATTCATGCAGAAACCTTTGGAAAAATCCTTTTGGAATTCCTTCACAAACGACTGATGAGAAACTCCTGATGGGATCTCAGATGTTTGTCCACGTACACGGATGGCATTCACCATTTGCAAAGAGTTACATTCACTTGCTATTATCTCAGTTCATAAGCATGCTATCAAAAAACAATGTATGGATGACTTTTACCTTGTAGTTTTATCTGAAAGTTTGCCGAATATCATAAAAGTTGCACACGTATGCTTAACTCGTGAGTGAGCTGTGAAAGCAACTCTGTAATTTACATTCACGGCGTGAAGAGTTGCTTTCACAGCTCACTCACGAGTTAAGCATGCGTGTGCGACTTTTATGATTTTCGGCAAACTTTCAGATAAAACTACAAGGTAAAAGTCATCCATACATTGTTTTTTGATAGCATGCTTATGAACTGAGATAGTAGCAAGTGAATGTAACTCTTTGCAAATGGTGAATGCCATCCCTGTCCACGTATTCATATACAATTTCTTCTTGTGAATTCTCCAAGGATTGCTACAGAAATCCTCTAGTGACTTTTTCAGATTTATCTCTTTGTGAATTTCTCTTAGAATACTACTAAAAATCCCTGAAGGAATCTCAGTTGTAATTGCACTAGGAAGTCCTGTAATAATTTTTTAGTCCTAGTATTTCACTCCAGGAATTTCTCTAATATTCCTCCTGTGATTCCACCAGGGAGTTCTCCAACGACTCATCCAGGAAATCTAGTTAAGATTTCTCAAGTCAAGATGTAAGCTCTGTTCCAATAAGAAAGAGCAAAAAGATGTATATTTCTTCACAAAGAACAAATTTGTAAAACACACGAGAATTCCCAAACATTTCTAGAAAAAAAAGGCAGTGACCCCACACCGATGAATCACCTTAATTTTGTACACTATTTCTGAATCACCGTGTTGATCAAATGAGTGATCCATAAACTGTGGTCATTTTTGCCGATTCATAAATTGTGGGGTCACTGTATAACAAAAAAAAAATTTGAACTTTTTTTTTCTTTTTTTTTTCTAGAGTCATGACCTTGGAAAAAGAGCTTATTTTTATGCTATTAAAAAAGCATACAAAGGCATGAAATCGTTTGCTACAAAGTAATCATGACGTTAGGCATTTTTTCAAGTGTACAAGTGGTAATTCGGGTCACTATGTTATGATGCCTGCACACGGAATCATAACATACAGGGGGTGGCCAAAATGTTTGGGATAGGCAACTTTTTTTTCTCTCACAAAAAAGTTCAACAGCCTTAACTTTTCATAGAGTGCACCGAAAATTCTCTAATTTTGGCTGCTTGTCAACCTATTATATGTGCATTATTAGTACAAATTTGGGCTGGATTGGTTAATCTTTCGCAAAGCTAGAACCGTTCTCGTGAAACACTATTTTTCAGAGAACATATTTTTGAACTGTTATATCCCGGAGACCAATGAACCGAATTGAATAAAATTTTGAACGTTAATTAACAATATATTAATGCTTGAAAAGACTTTAAAACATAGGAACTTTTTAAACGTTGGAAAAAGTTGTGATGGATTGAATTTTTTTGGATCTTTCTCGAAAAAACGATTTTTTTTACATCAATGTGATTATTTTTTGTTTCGATATCCAAAGATTTTCTACTTCTGTTCTCAAGATATCTATAATAGGATATATTAAAGCCTATTTGGATTGAAGGAAGAACACATTTAGTTATTTTTGTGTGATATTGTAAATTTTAGTTATTTTCTTCTATATAGGTTCAAATGTCAAACCACTATAATTTTATTCGCCGTGAGAAAATATTGAATTTTATAACGTCATCATAAGTATCAATGTATTGTTGATAAACGATCAAAATTTCATTCGATTCTGTTCACTGGTTTCCGAGATATGACACTTCAAAAATTTGTTGTCAAAAAAATAGTGTTTTTCGAGAACGGTTCTAGCTTCGCGAAAGATAGACCAATCGAGCCCAAATTTGTACCAATGATGCACTGCACATGTAATAGGTTGACAAGCAGTCAAAATTTGAGAATTGTTTGTGTACTCTATGAAAAGTTACGGCATGTTGAACTTTTTTTGTGAGAGAAAAAAAGTTGCCTATCCCAAACATTTTGGCCACCCCCTGTAAGTCATGAAAACATAAGCATACATCATGAGTATAGTGTCAGATAGTCAGATATTTCTCTCCATTACAATACGACTGATACGATACGACTGTGACAAATACTTTCGGAAAATTGAGGGATTTCACTCGAGTGTTCTCCTTGGGATCTGGAAACTTGGCTTAACGTTCAACAATTCGTCAATGAAATCATCGTCTTCATCAAATATTTGAAAGCAGTTTTTTCGTTGAAAACAAAAGATTTTGCTTTGAAAGTGTATTTATTGCATTCCGCATGGGGAATGGAATACAGTGAGTACATTTTCGTGGTCATTATTTTGCTTTACAGCGAAAAAACTGCTTTTCATTTTACGAAGAAGTAACGACGGTTGCTTGAGCCTTAACCTGCAAATTGCTTAGAGCTGTTACAGTCGACCACTCACATGCTATATGCTTCTTCATTTTGTAAACAGTTAAATTAATAAAGAAAAAAAATAAAATAATTAAAAAAAACTGCATCATATCTGGTAACAAATTATGACTATGTAGACTTTTTTGTAGGATGTGAATCAAAATATGATGGTGGATTTGGAAAACAGACAATTTTTAAAAAAGTTGACATCCCCAACCATCGTCCCTCCAGTCATACTTACTTTCACATGATTTCTTATCGCTGTGCAGTTCATATCCGATGTAGCAAGCGCACTCGTATCCACCCAGCGTGTTTATGCACTCATGCTCGCAACCATGGTCCATTCGTTCGCACTCGTCCACTTCCTTCATGAACGTGGCCGAAAAGCCGGCCTTCTGCACCGAACCGTCCGACACAAACTTCACAAACATTTTGTTGGTGGATGATCTGCAATAGTACGAGAGGATTGCTTGTGTTGAATGGGAAAGTACTTCATATACATTTTTGAAAATATGTACACTCCCGCTAAAAAGTTTGGGACCAGCCCCTCAAATACAGTAATTAAATTATAAGAAACTTTTTAAAATTTATTTGTGATATTTTTATTTTGTTTTTATTTTTATATTTCTTTTGTTTTGAATGGATTTATTTACTTTAAATTAACTTCTTTCACTTTTCAATGCTTAATTTAATTTTATTTTAAATTTAAATGCTATAACTGATTTCTTTCTTAAAGGTTTTTTTTTTAAACTCATGACTTATTATAACAGTGATTATTTGTTTAATTGCTCAATAATCAGGCTGCCATGCAGCAACGGCAGCAGCAGATGAAATAGATAGCACTCACCTCATATCCGGTGGAATTTTGTAGCCGCAAAACACTCCAATGATGCGAGAATCGGCCGACTCGCCGTCCCGCACCTCCACGTAGTCGTACACGCAGTTGTCGTGATTTTCCACCTCGAACGATTGAAACTTGAGTGCCACTTGGTAGTCTTTCGGCACGGTGATTTTCCAAATGCACTCCTTGTTGGGCAGGTAGTCCATCGGATAGTTGGGCGATTCCAGTCGGCCACCGCTTTCCAAATTGACACTGCCACCGCAGACCGCTGAAATGCAAGCAGGGGAATCATTGTTGTCATTATCAGATGCAATCAACTGATTGGAGTAATATGGAGTTAGATGTGATCTTATATGCTTGATTTTTTTTTATCAATCCTTACTGAATGAATATTATATGACTACACATGATAAATCATGCAAATTTGTGTTCTATGGGAATCTCTTGACAAATAAAAGTTAAGTGATCGCAAGGTGGAAACAGCACTTTAACGAACACCTGAATGGTGCAGATAACGCAGGTACGGAGTAACAAGGCAGAGGAAGAGTTAACTACATTTGCACTGTGAATTATGGAAACCAACCAACTCCCAGAGTGAAGTCAAGGACGACAGCTCAAACAGCTGAACTCTTTAAGATAAGCCCGGAAGTGTGGGTCGTTTGTCTGCACCGGCTGGGCTGATTGTCAACACATCTGAACATTACCTACCAAGCTAATATCAATACTACAGCTTCAATATCCTAATTTCGAAATACTCACCCTCGTAGCTGGCGGCGAATCCTCTCATGTTGATCTGCCGGAACGTAGTGGTGTAGGTGAGCAGCATTCGGCTGCCCGTTGATTTGATCAGATCGTTCACCTTGCCAGAGCCGCAGAATTTACCCAGAATAGGTGACTTGTGCCAGTAGCCGTCGCGAATTTCCAGATAATCCGAGCGGCAGTTGTTCGACTTGAAGATATCCTGTAAATATGGGGAGGAATATGTAAAGTTGGTTCAAAAGACAATACATTGAGCAATGAATATACACAAAAAGTTCAGAAATTTAGAGATTTGTGACAAGCACTTGATAGAGCTTCACCAATTCTTCCATGATTTTTCACAAATCGTTTCAGAGATTGTTTGAGAAATTCTCCCAGGGATTACTTCAGAAATTCTTCTGGTTATTCTGGAAATTTACCTAGGCCAAGTATTCGGCCAAAAACCCTCACGGATTTTTTCAAAAAATCTTCCATGGATTCATTTGAAAAATTTCTTCAGGAAAAAAAGGAAGCTTGTTTAGAAATTCCTCCTGTTCTACAAATTCCACAGAGCATTCTTTCAAAGCGTCTTGCATGATCTACTTCGGAAATTCCTCAATTCTTGTCCCAACCAATTATCCATGAATTAGGGCAGAAATTCCTCCAGGCATTCTTTCAAAAATTCGTTCAGAGGTTCCTTCATAAATTTCTTCAAATATTTATTCAGAAATTCACCAGAGATTCCTTTAATAAAACTCTCAGCGATGCCATCAGAAAATATTCCAGAGTTTTTCAGAAAATGTTTCAAAAGATCCGTCAAAAATTTTACTAGGGATTTATTCCAAAACTTTCTCCGCGATTTGCTTTAGAAATTGCTCCACGAGGGTTTTTTTTTGAAAACCTGAAATTCTGTCAGATTTTCCTGGGAACCCACATCTCCCTTTAGAAATTCTTCTAGGGACTCTTTAAAAAAATGTGAGAACCATTCAGGAATTTTCTGCAAGAATTGCTATAAAAACTGCCCTACACTGAACGGCGACTTGCGGTGAAAATTATTATTCTGAGGGTCAATTTAAATACACAACGCCAATAAATTTGTGCAGACTGATTTGCGTTTCAATTCAACAGAATTATGTTGTCAATTTTACCATGGACTCGATTTTCAATTAAAAAAGTTTCTGTTGGCAACCGGATTCGAACCAAGAACCTTGACATCACCAGGCTCGCACGCTACCACTCGGCTATCGAACCGGTTGATGTGAAAAGAAACAAAACGCACACAAGAAGCGTTGGTGGGTCGATGATCATGTTTTACCATGGTAAATTTAAAAACATTGTTATGCTTGTCATTACTGCAAGCCGTTTTTTAGTGTAGGGGTTCCTTTACAAATTTTTCGAAAATCTCCCATGGCTTATGGCTTATCATAAATTTGACTAATAATTTCTTCAGAATTATCTCCATATTTTCCACCAGAGATTTCTTTACAAATTTCTCCAATGATTACTTTGAAAAACCTTTCACAAATTTTTCGATTATTCTTTCATGGACCCTTGCTGAAATACATCCTAGGATTCGTTCAAAAAATCTTTCACGAGTTCTTGAAAAAAAATCTCCCAAGGATTCTTAAAGAAATTCTTTCAGAGACTCCTTTGGAAACTCCTCGTATAATTATTTCAAAAAAATCATCGAGGAAATCCTAAAGAAATTCAGTCAGAAATTCTTTCACAAAATCTCTAGGGATTCCTTTATGCTTTTTTTTTTTTTTTTATTCCTTGTTGGGTATCTAAGTCACTGCAACCAGTTGATAGATCTATCCTTTATGCTTTAGAATGTCCTCCAGAAATTTCTCCATGAGCTCTTTAAAAAAGTCTTGCACAGATAGCTTCCAAAAGTGTTGCATGGACTCCGTTAGCAAATACTTCAGGTTTTCTTTCAAAAAATCTTGAATAGATTGTTCCAGAAATTCATGTATGAATTTCTCAGAGTGTTTTTTGCATGGAGATTCCTCCAGAAATTGTTTCAAAGCATTTATCTACAAAATCTTCCATGAATCTTCTCAAAAATACACCATAGATTTGTTTTAGAAGATGATTCACGGATTGAGAATCAGAAATTCAGAACTTCTTCAAAATTTTCTCAGAAACTTTCTAAAGAATTTTCTCTTAGGATTGTTTTAGAAACTCTACAAGAGATTGCTAAGAAAATTCTCAAGATTTCTTCAATTCTTTTAGATATTCCTTCAAGACATCTCTCTTGCAGAAATTGCTCCAAGGATTTCTTAAGAAAGTCTTAGAAAATCATTCAAAGATTCCTTCAGAAATGTTTCTACAGATTCTTATAAGGATTCTTGTGGAAAGGCTGGAATACATTCTTGCATATTTTCACACAGAGATTTCATCAGAAATTCCGCCGGGTATTCCTCTATGTATTTTCTCAGACATTCCTGCAGGATTTCCTCTAAGCATTTCTCTATGGATTCCTCCAGGAGTTCATTAAATGAATGATTAGGATTTTTATTGGGAGATTCCTCCCAATAAAAATTCGATTGGCTTTTATCTTCAGAAATTTATTCAGGAATTCGTTTGTCATTTTATTCAGATTTTTTTTAAATTCCTTCTGGAATTATTTCTGAAAACACTTTCGGGATATTTTTAGAGAATTCTGGAATATTCCTAGAATTACATCAGAAATTTCAGCAGGGATTTCTTCAAAAATTGTTCCATGGATTATTTCAGAAATTGTTTCAGCAGTTCCTTCAGGAATTGCTCAAGTGGTTCCTTCAGGGTTTCCTCCAGGAATTCATCCATGGGAATGCACCAGTGCAGGAGCGCTGAAATCGGAGAACCTTGACTAAGTAGCTCTGATTTTAACATAACAGTACTGCAAATAGTTTATCACACATCTTGTCAGCAATTAGCATTACAATGACCTTTTTGTAGAATTTGCTACAAATTTCGGAATTCAATCAGCTGAGTACACGCCAAGATAGTATAAGGCATCTACCAAAAATATCAGGAATATATTACAACTCTCGGCGAGGATGTCATACGAATTGTTGAAAGACGTTTGTTAGAAGGCTTTGCGGAAAAGTCTGGCGAATGAGCAATTTGCATGCATCCGCAAAAATGTTGTCATTGCTAAGGGATCTGTGATAAATCCTGCCAGAGAATCACCCCATAAGGAGTGTCAAGGATGGGAACACTCACTTGCAAAGAGTTACACTCACTTGCAGTTTTCTCAGCTCAGAGGCGTGCCACCAAGAAATGGTGTATGGACGACTTTTGCCTTGTGGTTTTGTCTAAAAGTTTGCCGAATAGAGTCGGGGTGGCACACGCATACCAAAGTCGTGAGGGAGCTGCGAAAGCAAGTCTCCACGAGGTGAATGTAAATTACACTCACCTCGTGGAGAGTTGCTTTCACAGCTCTGTTACGACTTTGGGATTCGTGTGCGACCTCTACTCCATTCGGAAAAGTTTTAGACAAAACCACAAGACAAAAGTCGTCCATACATCGTTTCTTGATTGCAAGCTTCTGAGCTGAGAAAATAGCAAGTGAGTGTAACTCTTTGAAAGTGAGTGTTCCCATCCCTGAGGAGTGTATCGTAAAGTAGTTGAAAATGTTTATAATAGCATCAAAAATAGTTTAATACAACTTTTAAGTAATTTTATTTTTGGAGATACTGTATAAATCCTTCAAAAAATAAATGGCTTTAATGATTTTCTAAAAATGTTCTTTCAACTAGGTTTTTAACCTAGATTACTGAACGCATGTTTTTAAATTTTTGCACACCTTCTTAAAAATTGTAATTGCGAAAAAGGTTCGATAATGTTCGAAAATTGTTAACTTTTTTGAGCAAATATAATAAGCTCCAGAATCCTCATGATATAGGCAAATTATTGTTTTCAAGAAAAATCTCCACTGCATTTAAGCACAATTCTTAAAAATGAAAAAAGGCCATTTTTGAGGAACCCCTTTTTTATATGCTCCACCAAACCATGTTTACGCAAATAAAAAATACATAAAATGAAAAAATCGCATTTTTTCAAATAGGGTATGTTTTTTATTTTATGGACGAATAAGTTAGAGCAAAAAATGGAAATATATAACCTTTTAAGATATTAAAAGCAGAGCTTCAAAGTTTAACCAAAAAATATACGTTTTTTGGAATGGACCATTTTGTAGATATAGGAGCTTTTTCTATCGAAAATATGAATTTTGAAAGTCGGTGTTCAATGATATGTTATGTGTACATAACTGTTAACAAGCATCAATATTTTCCAGATTTTAAATCGTACAAATTTTATTCACTACACATTTTTGAAATGATGAAAAACCTTAACAAAATTACATTTTGTGCAGATTTTTATTTTGTGAGGAGTATTCATTTAACCATATTTTCAATAATACTTAACATTTTCCAAATTTTTCCAAGCTGTTCTAAACTCAACTATATTGTGAAGATTTCATAGAAGAACCGAAATGAAAAGACCAACCCAGCTTCGAGATAGAGCATCCTGAACATTTTCAACTACTTTCCGATACACTCCTTATACTCCGCTCATCGTGAACAACAACAAAGCGAGAGATATTTATGAAAAATGATGTCAGAGAGGGAAGTATGCGATTGCGATTAACGTAAATATATAAAACTAAGCACGTCATGGGCTATGCTTTGGCGCTATTATGAGTGCTTCACAAAACAATTTATTGATATGAAGTGCTCCGCGTGTCAAAAGGCTGAAAACCCCTGCATTATAAGTCATCATAATACAAACTGCAAGTTTTAAACTTATTGGATATTAAAAATTTTACCATTAAAAATATACATAAAATCGGGGTAAAATCGAAGAACATAAAATCGAGGGTGTAGGATCCACTAAATCGGGGTATACCTGTAGCACAGACAAACAGCCAGCCAGCAATTTGGTTGCTATACCGAAATTGCAACGGAAACAGTCACACATATATAGCACCAAAGAAATCGTATTCAATGCACGAAACAGGCATATACATACTAAAGTGGAGGCCATATCGAAACATATATACGATTACTGCGATTCCATCCAACATAATTTACGATTTCTCGAAAAATTTCTACGATTTCACCGATTTTATCCGTCTAAACATACGATTATGCATGATCTTATCACGATTAAGAGTACCAATATACGACTCAAGATTTCCAAATAAAAAAAAAACAATTGGTGTTCAGTGGGAATCGAACTTAGGTCTTTTGATTGAGAACTGCGCGTTATCTCTATTGGCTATATTGCCAAGTTGAAAATAGAAAGTTCAAAGTGAATGGCATGAAACGAATAAAAAATAGCATGATACTGTAAATATCGGGTCAGCCAATCGGGAGCGTCTTAGAGACTCCCCGACTCAACTGCCTCAGGGTCGGCACGCTCACCTACGTTTATCGCGGGACAGGGAATTCTCGCACTCGATTTAGGTAGCTACACAAGCACTTCGTTAAAACAAGGCCTATATTTCTGGTTTCTGGACACTGTGCACACTTTATTGCTTCTTCTCCTTTTTCTCCTCAACACTCCTCCCCACTTTCTTATATTCTATCTAACCTTTTTCCTAATGTTTGGGGCCCCTTTCCTCCGCAGCAACCTCCTTTCTCCTCACCGCCGGTCGCCGGCGTTCCTTCCTTCGGCGCACGTGGTACCGCAGGTTCTTCAGGCCACGTCTGGCCGCGTCTCTTGCCTCGGGGTGGCTTTGGGGTATAGCTGCAGCTGAATGGACCCGCCTACACGTCCTAGGCTGCCGATATATGGACGGATCGGCCTTCGGCCAACAACGCTGCCGGAATCTACCCGGTTGAAGCACCAGGACGTGGTAGGGCGAAGGGGAAACCTTTACAGGCTTCGCACTAAAACTGTGGGGTCCTGGTGAAAAAGATGGACAAATGTCGATGTAAGGAACAGGTTGACCACGGGTGATTGAGTTCCGTTACCTAATGTCCTCTATCAGCACTTTCACACCACTTCACTCCTCTTCTAGCTATTTAACTTAGCTCACTTCAAACTATCGGTTTTGATTTTCAAACTTTTCCGTTGGTTGGACTTCAAACTAGTTTGGTCAACGTTCACCGGGTAAGTGAAAGAGTTTAGCTTTTTCATAAGGCTTCAAGGTCCATGACCTCGGCCCTCGGTCATTGCCTTTTCGAAGTGCATCGTTCGTAATGGCCCCATTACGCCACCCCTTATGGCCGCCCATAACTGCATTTTGCTCGACCTCTGGTGGTGGGTTGGTGAAGCTCGGTGGGAGGTATGCTGCATTTAAGGTGGTTTTGCCTACTACTGCCCTAGCTGCATGTAAAGTGGGGGACTTACCTATATCTAACACGAAATCTACCTGTCATTCATTTTTCGAAAATAAAAACACAAAATCGCTTCAACACAACCAATCAACAAACCAAACACTTACAATACGGTGCGAGACTTGTGGTGGGAGCGTTGTTGTTATGCATTGAGTGGCACCAAAAGTTGTGCCGTGCAAGAGGCCCGGAATTCACATCGTTGTTGGAATCTATACATCACTTATTTTAAGTCATCTGCTAGTATGAAAATCTATATATTTGGTTAAAATTATTGCTACAATGGTTGGAATGTGTCAACAACAACAAAAATATAAATTTGTGACGAATCCCACTTTTTCTTTTTCTCCATCATACAAATATGTAAACAAAACCATTTACGATTTCCGAGATTAAGATTCGACTATTAAAAGTGCAGTAACAATTATATGTGGCTGTAAAAATGAATATACGATTTCTACGATTTCATTCACGCAAGTGTGACGCAAACGATCAATATACATTATACAACTTTGTTATAGTTGTATATACGATTTTACCGATTGTCATCATACCTTTAGGTAGCAAGCTCGATTTAGCAGATTCATATACGATGTGAAGCGACGATTTCCACGATTCAAAAAAATCATATAGACTATTGGTTCCCTTATTAAGCATGTGGTTCCCATTTTCATCCCACGAAAAACAAAGGATTGAAGCGTTGTTTGTTTTGTTTCTTATTTTTGTATTTTTTGTTAGAAGTGAGCACCCATGAAAACAAAAAGAACGGAGTCAATAGGTGCAGTAATCGCTTGTTTTCGAATAGGATGAAAATGGGAGCATGAGATTACTGATGGCACACATACCCGATACGATGCTAGCGAATTTGCAGCTTGACACTAAAAATGAATGTTTTTTCACGATTCTATCCGATTCTGTGCGATCCTATACCGATAGTTTCTCGCACCGTTTATGATCGGAGACGACTATATGAAACAAAATCGCAATTGAAATTTAATTTGGCATGAAATGCGATTTTACGCAATCATTGTCAACAAATATACATATTATTATACAATTCTGATTCAATATATGAAAGTATACGATTTTTTCCACACAATGATTTACGATATGTGGTTGGCTGGGAGACGTAACTCTTAGAGGAAATGCATCAAAAACTTTTGCCCGGTGTCATTTTCATGAGCACAATGCCACCTGTTGGTAGACCCGAGCGGAAGAAAATAACAAGAGAATAACATATCAAGGTATTTATCTTCAATACTACCATACCTTGATATGCCCTTCATTAGGTGGTAATAAGAGGCAAAATAACAAAAACGAATACCAAAATTTTGTATAAATAACACCTAAAAAATGACAAGTCTTGTTATTTCAATAATGAATGCATACCTAAAATTTAAAGTGTCTTTGTTATCCCAGTTATTGAATAACAAACTAATAATGGCTCCGTGGTCGTGCGGCTAGGGTCACCAAGCTCTTAGTCGCATCGTGCTGAGGAGCGCGGGTTCGATTCCCGCCGCAGCTGTCAGGAAAAGTTTTCGGCTGTGCCACTGGGCGTTGCATGCTAGTCCGTTGTCTAGTGTCGTGCTTCCTTAAAAGAGCGAAAAGCTCACTGGAAGCATTGAACGTGTCTGCGTCTTTAAAAAAAAAAAAAACATGTCTTGTTATTCAATGTTTCATTTGTTCGACGACTTCATAATGTAATAGCAAATCTTGTTCTTCGGTTATTTTCACTGCTAATCCAACAAATACTATATCAATACCAAACTCTGCTCAAATAGCTCCAACTGTTATTGTGATGTTCTTATAACATTTCGTAGAATAACGCAGTAATAACAATGTTAGGTATTAGAGCACATGTTGCTCTTCGCATGGTGTTTGTAAGGTATGCCCTTCTGCTTGGGAACCGCGCGCGACACTGTCGGCCATGATGGATTTCGATTTGACGTTTTGCTGACACGCACACTACTACACAAATTGCCAGTAATTCTCGTTTGCATCATTCAGCAACGTGTACACTGGTAAACGTCAAAGCGATCGAACACTAGCGCACACGCAGAAAAAAACATGGTAAAATCAAAAATATTTCAGGTAAACTCAAATAAATTGTCAATTTGTTCTGGCAACAAAAATAAAACTGTTTGGAGCAAATCGAACGTCACATTTGAAGCAAATTCAATCCATTTTTGAAACAAACATGTATCTTCTGACAGGTTATGTTAGAAGCAAATGTATTTTTTTTGTTTTTTTTGTGGCAGCTCGGCCCTACGGAAATATTTGTTTTCCAATTAAATTTACAAAATCATTTCCTTCTCTATAGGAAAACCCAACATCATGTAAATAACATACGCTCCCGAAATCAATGGGATTTCGTGGAAATTTTTGGTGAAACTTGCCTTTTTTTGCAAGAGGAAATCTTGTTTGGTGATGCAGCTGGAACTTGAGAGTTTTGTTTGTGTTCTCGACGGCGGAACGGGGGGCTCTTCAATGGGTATTGTAGAAATCAATATGTAATTGAGTTTGTTTCAAAAATTAATATTTTAGTTTTAAATATTTTATCGGTTTATCGAATAAACATGAATATTTTTGTTTCAAACGAACGAAATTTGTCTCCGTGTATCTGGTGGAACGATCGCGCAAATCAAATGAAATTTAAATTAATCGTTAAATGTATGTGCCAAGCCGTTTTGAAGAGTGTTACGTCTGTTTGTCTGTGCCTGTAGTGAGAATTGGAATTGAATACATTTAGGCGCTGTACATAGTGTAAGTACAGCTTCCAATATTGGAATCGCTCACGGAGTGCCCTAGTGGACAAAAAGAGCTGTAAATTAGGTTCAGTGATTGAAGAATGAAAAGAATGGTATTCATAATTTTTGTTTTGAGGCTTAGAATAGGCCAGTGTCAGTTAAGGCGAAACTGGAAGCATTTCCTCACTTTTTGGTTTTTGATTTTTTATTAAACAACGATGCAATATTTTTTAAATCGGTTTTCGTACACAGTTTGAGGAAGGATCGAGGAATCTCCTTATTTTTCAGGTGGAAAATGTTTTTCAGTTTTAATAAAACCATTTTTAAATAAAATTTCAAAAATAAAAAAATATGGTTTTTTAAAAAATTGATACAAGTTTTACACCTGAAAAAATCCAGGAGATAGCTCGATCGTTCCTGTGTATGAAAACCGATCCGAATTTGTGACAAAAAGCTACGAGGGGTAGGGGGTATAAAAAACGCTTAAAAAAGCTACGTCATTTATGGGTGCCCCCTTAGTTTAAAATCATCCTTCATATATTTACTCAACAAAAACTGCATAGTTCAACACTTCAATTGTCGGCCCAATTTTTCATTATTTTGTTTCATTATAATTAAATTTTCCTGTACTTTTGTACAGTCTGCCACCGTATGGTGCTGGCCACATTGATTTGATCCGTAATTATGCGTCAGTATTTTGCCTAAGTTTGTGCGGTCCGTCACCGTTAGTGTCGGCACAAAGTTTTGTTTCAATATATCGATTTCATGGCAAGTACCTAGCATATTGGTTTACCAGTCCACCCAATAGGACAAATAGGTGAAGTACTAGATATGAAGTAATGAGCTCAATTTTAGTATGGTGAGAAGATTTATTCTCCGTTTCAGTAATGAAATGGAGCAAAAAGCGTGGGTATTATGATTCCTTGCCTAATTTGATGCTGTTTGAGCAAAACTTTGGGCAACGGTGTTGTTGTTTTCTAAATTTCTTGCAACATAAACAACATAGTTATCCAAAGTTTTGCTCAAACAGCATCAAATTAGGCAAGGAATCATAATACCCACACCATACCTTCTCACCATACAAAAATATACCGAAAGTGCCCCATTGCGAGGTGACGCAAAATCTTTTTCATTCCATAAATTTCCATTTAAAATTCTCATGGTCTCACCATCCTTCCAGACTATGAGGTGACACATTTGTATGTTTACAGTACGGTTGCATGGATCACATCGCTTACCAAAGTGAACCCTTGATCTATGCAACTATCAATCCCTCCCTACTAACAAAACTCCTTCCCGTGACAACTGCGGAGGGTCCAGTAGTACATACAACCTCTAATAGCAACAGTTGTCCCCGGTAGACCGTAAGGACGTGGCCAACGCCGTTATTGATCCAATAAAATTTGAGCTCTCGAAACGTGTACATTTAGGATGGTGGCAAATCCCAAGCCCCAAGCCTATTGGTTCTCTGTGCAATTTCTCTAGCTCAGGTCAAGGATGGGATCATTCATTTGCAATCATTTACATTCACTTGCTGTTAACTCGCTTCAGAAACATCGCAGCAAAAATCAATGTATAGAACACTTTTTCATTTTTGTTTTACCTGAAACTTGGTAGTAGCAACTACGAAGTGTACTCTCACCAATGCTTCATGCTCATGCTCATGCTCTTAAGATAGCATGAGCATGAGCATGAGATGACCGTACAATTCGTAGTTGCTACTCCGTTACTGACCAGAACAGTCAACATTGCACAAGGAACCAAAAGGATGGGGCCTGGGTGTAGCTTTACATCCTCAATGTGTAATTTTGAAGGTTTAAAACTTTATATTGTCAGTACCGGCTCCGGCCACGTCCTTACGGTCATCAGGGAAGGGAAGGAATGTTGGTGTCACATCCGTTGCTACTAGAGACCGTGTGTACCTCCACATCCTTTCGGTTGTCATAGGAAGGAAGTTTGTTAGTGGGAAGGGAAGGGAAGGGATATAAAGCTACATAGATCTGGATTCACATTGATAAGTGATATGAGCTATGCAACCCTTGATATGATTTAGTCTTCCGCCAGCCGGCTGTCGGAAGAATACAATAATTTTATTGTATGTTTGTGTATTAAATTAAATTATATACCGGGTATGAATAATTTTTAAACCACGCTTATGTCGGATCAACTCGTAATAACGCACGTTCCAAGCTTATCGTTTCTCAGTCAGAAAATATACTGTATGCAATTCCGTTTAGTGTTACTGCCAATGCTGAAAAACCGAAACCCGCGCCGTAGCTTTACGAGAAAACTGATCAACTAAACAACTAGAATCGTTGCTTTTGAGTTTAACTTATGTTCTTATATTACTTTTTTCGCGTTCCCGTGTTAATAAGATTGCGGATAATAAAACCGTTGTACATATTTATTATCCGCGAATGTTTGCAACGAGTAATATAAGTTGAAGGTGTGATGAACAAAAATACATTATCGTAAATGTTCAAAACAGAAGAAATCGAAATTATGGAACTCGGCACGAATAAATCGACGCGAAAAACGTGGTCTACTTGTCACTGTATCGTACGGTAATCTTGACCTTTCTAAAGAAAGCGATAATTCGCCGCTTTGATCGCTGATTGCCTGCTTGTAAATCTGAAATAGAAAATAGTATTAAATTGTGATACGTTCTCCACTGTTATATTTTTGTAAATTGTTATTTATATATAGGCTAAATTTACCTCCATACCTCTGAAACAAACGGTATATTAGCAGTGAAAAATAAATAGAGTAAAAAAATAAATAAATAAATAGTGTAAAAAAGTACACCAAATCTTGATCTTGTAATGTTTCTGCATTTAAATAAACCAGGCCGGAAAATAGCAAGATCAAAACTTGATATGGTAGATCTTACACCGTAACGCACCATTCCAAGGTGATCTACCCACGTTACGGGTCATGCTCATGCTCTTAAGAAAGATAAAAAACTGCCATTAACTCAATTTTGCTTAAAATGTAGATGGAGATGGGACTGGCTTGCAATTCACGGCAGTTATCATAATCTATCATAATCAACCCTCTAATACCCAAACTTTTGATTTCGATCTAAATATCATTTTTCGTCATCTAAAATCGATTTAAACATGTTTTGGAAGATGATTCTTTTCAATTCTCAATTACCGTCGTTGGGGGTGAGAATGGGTCAAAAAAGGATACTCAAAGATTGTTTGTTAAATAACAAATGCAATTGAAGTCGGAAAAACTTTTTATTTGGTATGTATACTCTCCTATGTGGTAATGATAGTTTAGCAAGAAAGTATCACGTTATATGAATTGCCTACTAAACTACAAATTATTGAAAATTGACCCAATCTCACCCCTTAGAGGGGGTGAGAATGGGTCAAAGTATTCGAAATCACCTATCTAAGAATATAAGTTAATTTTATTAATCATATCTAGTAAACCTACTTAAAACATAATGTAATCATGACGAATAATAACTTAGGTAATTTTAAAAGATGATTAATCCACCTAAAAGGGCTAATACAACCGAAAAAATGGTTGAAATTTGACAAAATAACGTTTGCATACTGTATCACCATTTTTTGCCATTATCATCCTCATTAAGAGTTTCAACCTCCATGAGAGGAGGGGAGATTACAATGAGGCAGGGGCGCATTGAAAGATTGATTGTAAAAAAACATGATAGTTTTAGTATACTGCATAAGACATGTTTAACCATGTATAACCCTCCTTTATAAACTCTTATGTGCATGATTATTGGCCTCTGTATTGCTAAAACAAATCACTCCATCTCAAGATAGAGGGTCGTTCAAATATTATGTTAAGTCTATTTTGTGAGCTTACGATATTGCAGTACACTAAAGATTAGCTGATGATTAGAGGAGTTGTCCAAACGCATGGGTGTATTGTTATAAATGATTTTAGGCACTAAACGTATTAACACACTCGTTTGACACTTCTCGACATATTTTTGAAAGAAAACGTGCTTTTATGAAGATACGGTGAACATGGCACCACTCTAACGTCAAATGGGGACTGGATAACAAGTTGAGTTTTTAGTTAAGGTCATGTGCACTCGATAACTTGCTTGACCCAATCTCACCCCCATTCTTGATATTTATACATAGGGTCAAAAATATTGAGTTTTTAAATAAAAAGAGCAATGACAGCCCGCTTTTTTCATTACATCAACCAGGTAATACCTACAGCTATCCACTTATAAGAAAATTTATGGTTAGGTACTTGTGTTAAACATAACGAAGGAGAATTTTTTTCAGAGTGATTTACAAGTAGTTTCGTCATATAAGTTTAGCCACAAATTTAACAAAAAACGATTATTGCAAAATATCTTATACTGCATCATGACGTGTAAAAACATCTCCTTTTTGAAATAATATAAAGTTTTAAATATAAATTAACAATAGTAGATGAGCTATTTCAAATTTTATGTTTCTCTGTTTTGACCCAATCTCACCCCCAGACCCATTGTCACCCCCATCGACGGTACGTGAATTTCAGTTTTTGATTCTTCTAATTTTTATTTTTAAGCATCCCCACACTTTTATATTTTTCCTGGAAGCCAATTTGGGAAACGGATTTTTTGAGATGAAAACATTTTGAGATTTTATGATTATTGTTAAACTATTGCAGTTTTTTTGAATGATTAGACTACTGTGCAAATATTTTCTGCACAGTGATTATTTGCACAGCTCACTGAACTCCTGCGCTACCTCACGGTTACCTCGACAACAAGTTTTCTCCTCATTGTTTTTATTTTGTTCCTAAATGCTTGATGAGTTCAATCGTGTTGGTCAATGTCAGGTTGAGATTAAAAAGCAATAAAACCGGCAACGAAAGAATCGACCGGCTCCATGATTCCGGGTCTAGGGAATCTACAGGAATATTTGAATCAGCAAGGGCAAACATATGGAGGTACCGAAGACCAGCATCAATCAGAGTCAAGGAGCTGCTGGTTAATTGAGGAGGATGGTGCGGATTTATTTGGTCGGGTTAAGTATGGGATTGCCAGGAGAAATGCTGGATGTACTGTAATAAGGTATAAGTAGCTACATATTTCTAAAAAACAACAGCTTTGGGCTGGCTAGCATTGGCTAAATGTGGGATGCGAATGTATGTACTGGGAGTATTCCTTATTGGATAATTCTACTGCACGGGGTTTACAAATTGTCTTTCTTGAGCAGGAACTAACTAGTTCATCCGGTATAATAAACCAACGTCCTTGGCATCCCGCATAGTTCGTTCCGATCTTGGCTAGTCTGGAAAGCCTCCCTCTTTGCACAAAACACTTCTTAGCTACCAGTTCGCACCTTCTGTGTTATTGTAGAGCTCGCCTGGCATTTTTTTTTTTTTTTTTTTTTTTTTTTCCTTCTAAACCATAGGGGGATAATCTGCTCAACAGACACCCTAACAGAAGGTTAGGGTAGTGTAGGTCTGACAGGCCGTCTTCTACAACAAAAGTAAAATCCAGGACTACTCTCTCCTCGTACCCACTAAACCATTCCTATGGTCGCCAAACCCTACGTCTCTCCGGAACCACCAAGAAGGTATTGCTTCAGAGAGGGGCTAGTGCACATCGCACCCACAAGGTTAGCTGCGTAGCCTGCAGCAACGAACATCGATGACTCGCTTTGGAGAGTCCATCACGGTAGCATGCTGGCGCTTAGCCAGTTTCCCGAGTGGTCCTCGCCACTCCCTTTGTCCTCGGAAGGCGGGCAGGGTCAACCCCGCCCGCGCCCTACTGCTGAGCGGACATCAAGAACTGATGCCCACGTGCAACCCGATCTGACCTGCCCGTAAGGAAGGGTATCACTACCCTTCAGGCCCTATCAGATGCACCCGTAGGTTGCAGGCAGCAGGATCTCACCTACCCCGACCCTTGCCGGGGACCCCTTTCCAACCGCGGGCTCGGATCCAACCCAGTAGACCGACGCCACGACAGCACCACTACCGGGACTTCCTCTCCGCGGCCACTTAATCGCTGTAAGGGTCGATCTCGACCGCAGGGCACCGGTATAACCTACGAAGCCGACTCCGAACCCCTGGACCACCTCTTGTACTGCATCTGGACTAGCCATTCTCCGAGTCCACGCGCCACCTCCTCTGTAGCTCCCAGACGATGTGTGTAATAGCCGTTGAAACGGCGTTCCAGCCAAACTCATCCCTACACATTCTCTGGACCAAGTTGTCCGGAGTTGTGTCCTCCCCGCATGTGGCAAGCATGCGGTCACGCATTGTGCGAAAACGCGGGCACACGAACAAAACGTGTTCCGCCGTTTCCTCTAAACCATTGCACACTGGGCATTCGGGAGAATCCGCATGCCCGAAACGGTGTAGATACTGTCGGAAGCAACCATGACCTGTAAGGACCTGTGTCAGGTGGAATGTGACTTCCCCATGGCGCCTATTAATCCAACTATCTACCCTCGGTATCAACCTATAGGTCCACCTTCCTTTGGTGGAACTGTCCCACGCGCGCTGCCATTTGACCATAGAGGCCATCCTGACAGTCCTGCGTATGCCTCTTGTGCCGCGCATTTCGAAGCACTCCATGTCCTCACTGATAAGAATGCTGATAGGCACCATACCAGTAATGACGCAGAGAGCGTCGTGTGACACGGTACGGTACGCGCTCGCAACCCTCAGGCACATAAGCCTGTAAGTACTTTCCAGCTTCCGTCGGTAGCATTTAGTACTTAGCGCGGTGCCCCACGCCGGGCCGCCATACCTAAGTATGGATGTAGCAACACTAGCCAGAAGCTTGCGCTTACTGGCGTACACCGCAGAGCTATTGGACATCATCCGGGACAGTGCCGCAATAGCTGTGGAGGCTCTTTTACAGGCATAATCGACGTGGCTACCGAAGGTAAGCTTATCGTCGATCATCACGCCCAAGTGTTTGACGGAGCGCTTTGACAGGATAGTACAGTCTCCTACACTGATCTCCGTCTGCTGCTCCGACTTCAGGTTGTTAACAACCGTCACCTCTGTCTTGTGGTGAGCCAGCTCCAGTTTCCTGGACCGCATCCACGCCTCCACAACCTTGATCGAGTGGTTGGTAGTCAACTTTACCTCCTCGATCGTTTCACCGTAGACTTCGAGCGTAATGTCGTCGGCAAATCCGACAATCACCACTCCCACTGGATACTCTAACCTCAACACCTCGTCGTACATGACATTCCATAACACCGGACCCAGGATGGAACCTTGCGGGACTCCTGAGGTTATGTGAAAGCACTTCCGACCCACCTCCGTGTCGTAGACTAGTACACGATTCTGAAAGTAACTTCCGAGAATCTTGTACAGGTACTCCGGTATCCCCAGACGCAAGAGCGCATCGGCAATAGCAGACCAGCTGGCGCTATTAAACGCATTCCTTACATCCAGAGTCACTACCGCGCAAAAGCGAATTCCCCTCCTCTTAGGCTCGAGTGCTTTCTCGGCGGTTTTTTTAACCGACAAGATAGCGTCTACGGTGGACCTCCCCTTCCGGAAGCCGTACTGGTTACTCGAAAGACCATTTTCGCCCTCGGTGAACCGCAACATTCTATTGAGGATGATCTTTTCGAGCACCTTCCCCGCCGTGTCAATCAAGCATATTGGTCTATATGCCGACGGGTCTCCGGGTGGTTTCCCCGCCTTTGGCAATAGTACCAGGCTCTGCCTCTTCCAAGCTTCTGGGAAAACTCCCTCGTCCAGGCATTTCTGCATAGCAGACCTGAACATCTCGGGAGCCTCTGCAATAGCTACTTTTAAGGCCAGGTTCGGAACTCCGTCCGGACCTGGGGCCTTACCTACGCTAAGGGACTTAGCTATCCCCGCAAGTTCCACATCGGTGACCCTCTCCTCATCGCCAGCCCCAGTCCCCGGCTGTCCTACGAAAGGAGGCCAAGGACTAGGATCATGACGCGGAAAAAGTCCTCCAATGATCCCCTCCAACATCTCTGGAGATTGCTCTGTAGGAGCCATCACACCTCTCGTCTTGGCCATAACGATCCTGTAGGCGTCACCCCACGGGTTCGTATTGGCACTCTGACAGAGACCCTCAAAGCAGGCCTTTTTGCTTGCTCTTATCTCGGTCTTAAGCGCGGCTTTTGCAGCGGCGAACACCACCCGCCGTTCGTTTCGCTCTTCCTCTGATCGTGCTCGCCGCATCCGCCGCCTAGCCCGTAGGCAGGCGCGGCGCAGGTCCGCAATCGCGTCGGTCCACCAGTAAGCCGGTGGCCTCCCATTTCTAGGGTGGACTCGCCTAGGCATGGTCGCATCACACGCACGTGAGAGCACCGCTACCAGCTCGTCGCCGTCTAAACCGATTAAGTTTCGCTCACGGCGGAGCGCCTCCCTAAATACCCCTTCGTCGAAGTATGATGTCTTCCACCTGCGAGGGCTTGGCCTTGGCCTAGCCGCCTCTTCTTCTATCCGCTGTCTGCTGTTATTGTAGTCGATACTGTAGCGAACCGCCAGGTGGTCGCTGTGAGTGTAGCCATCATCTACTCTCCAGTTCGAACTACTTGTTAGGCCAGGACTACAAAAGGTCACGTCAATAATTGACTCCGCTCCGTTTCGACTAAAGGTACTCTTGGTACCGACGTTAGCCAAGTCGACATCTAAGATGGCCAGTGTTTCTAGCAGGATCTGACCCCGCTGGTTCGTGAAACGGCTTCCCCATTCCACGGCCCAGGCATTAAAGTCGCCCGCTATTACCACCGGCCTTCGCCCTGTTAGCACGGTCGTTAAGCGGTCCAGCATTTGCGTGAACTGCTCGATCGGCCACCGCGGAGGCGCATAACAGCTACAGAAGAAGACCCCGTTTACTTTGGCGACCACGAAGCCCTCACAGGTAGTAGACACCAACTCCTGAACGGGGTATTTACCCGTCGTCCATATCGCCGCCATTTTTCTGGTCCCATCCGCGACCCAGTTGCCGTTGCCGGCGGGTACTCGGTATGGGTCCGATATGATGGCGATATCCGTCTCCCACTCAGAAACTGCCTGACAAAGCAGTTGCTGAGCCGCATCACAGTGGTTCAGGTTCAGCTGCGTTACCTGCACTGTGATTTGTTGTTCACTGCGGCTTTCTTGAAGGCCGGGCACCTTGGGCCACCCATCGGATGTCTGTTGTTCGAGGATTTCCCGGTACAGATCATGCAGATGGGCGGACTCGTGCAGCTTTGGGCCTTATGACCTTCAGCGCCGCATCGCCTGCACAGTTTGCGCCTGTCGGGGCCTTTGCAGTCCCACGACTTGTGTCCTGGTTCCAGACACCTGAAGCAAACCTCTGGTGGCTCGTGGAATGTCAGGTGACATACACACCAACCCACCTTTATGCTCCCTACTTTAACGGACTTTTTGACGTCCGCCACAGGTAGCTGAACCAAAGCTATCTGTGTCCCTGCTGGCCCTTTCCGTAGCTTAACGGCTGCGGCGGCCACCTGCACATCGCACTGTTGCCGCAGTGCCGTGACGAGCTCTTCCACTTCGGTGATCTCATCGATGTCCTTGACCTTCAGAGTCGCCTCATGTGTCAGAGCCCTCACCTGCACACCCTCACCAAGGACCTCTTCTGCCAGCCTCTTATAGGCGGCGCCCTTGTGCTCCTTCTGGCGCTTCAGCTCCAGGATCATCTCGCCCGTACGAGTACGTCTAATACTGCGTACGTCGGCTCCAAGACCCTCAAGCTTGGCTTCGCTTCGCATCATCTTCAAGACGTCCGAGTACTTGGACTGTTCCGTCTTGATGACGATAGCGTCGCCTTTCTCGCGCTTGGCACCTGCCCTCCTACGCCTTGGCTTGGCGTCCTGCGCTACTACCTGCGGATTCGCCTTCTTCTTCCTCTTCCGCTCTACCTTCGTCCAAGGGGGGTCCTCCCCTTGGATCACCCTACTCTGTGGCTGTTGAGGGCCCACTAGCGGTCGCAACCCCTTGTTCCCATCGTTCCGGGACGGGCCAGCCTTTTCAGGCCCACCCTTCCCAGCTTTCCGGGAACCCTGGCTGGGGTCCGACCTTCCGGCATTATTACCGACTTTCGGGGTAATGATTCGCCTGGCCTTGCGGGCACCGCCAGACAGCTCCTCGCCTGACGGTTGCCTCGCCCGCTTCTGCGATTGCTTGCCCCGTTTGTCGCGAGCAGTCGCTTCCGCCTTATTCGGACTTCCTGCGAAGGAGAAGGCCTCCGTTTGGGTAAACTTCGGCACTTTCTCATTTGCAGGCTCCGCTGCTGCAGCAGTCAGCAACGCGAGTGCCGCGTGCTCCTGCTTGGCATCGTCGATCGACGCCCTAAGTCGAAGCAAGGCCGTTTTCAGGTCCTTGCTTATGTTCGACTTAGTGGACGCAAAGTCGATGATTTTGCCAAGCTGCTGCTCAGCCACCTCTATTGCGGACCGTCCTTTAGATCCTCGGTTGACGGCCCTCAACAACCACGCTCCGTCCATAACCTCCACCGGCTGGCTTGCCGGGAAGTGGACTGGAGCACCCACGCTTGAGCTGCGTACGCAACTCCCAGCGCCTATCTCCTCACTTCTCCTTGTCGGAGATCTCATCAACCCGCTTCTTGCGAAGGGGTTGATCCCACCACTATTTCCACCTAGATTCTGATTTTTATTTGACTTCATGATTAAATCCCACGAGTAGCACGGGAAAGAATGTCCACCACGCCAGAGCCCTGCATTAACGCGGTAAGGGACAGCTTACTGTGGGGGGTGCCCAGGTACCCCACAGGCTCCGTTAAAGATCGAGCATCTTTTTCACCCCCTCGATCACTCATTCCTCAGCACGGGTCGCTTGACACCTTGAATTGGGGTTAGTAGTCCTATTCTTAGCCGGCGACTACGCGGCTGACTCGCAAGCGGGGGGGTGCGTCAGGCCCCAGGACTTTAGTCCCTGCTGCCCCCTCGCCTGGCATTGCGTCTCACTTCTGTAGGTGAAATGTCAAAAATTTAAAGCATACGCCTACTGATATTAGTGAGTGTGCAATTTTCATCTCACTAAATATATATTGCACTAGAGTCTAGAAATTCATGCAATCGTCAATATTATTATTTTAAATTTTTTTCACAGAAAATTTTATTTTCCGTGTAATTTTAAGGGAAATAATTTTAGAGTGTATTCGAGTCCCTTAAACTATTAAACAAGGATATAATGATTTGGGAAAAATTTAAAATACGTTAATTGTAGCAATTCAATACAAAATAAACAATGACTTCTAAAAGGTGATTAAAACATCAATTTTTCAATGATTTTTAAAAAATGTAAATACGCTTTAAAATACACCCAAAACCATTTTGAGATATACAGAACAGTCCTAAATATCAGCCAAAAATATATAAAAAAAGATTTTCCACGAAACAAAAATTACAAAAATGCTCAAACTATACCCCGTCTAAAGGCGGGATTGGGTATTAGAGGGTTAAGCTTTTGATAATTCATTAACACTCTGCTTTACTGCTACAATAAACGCAACAGATTCAAAAGTAACAACGCTATGTGGCAGATCACTCGTGTAGTGTAAAGTTTTTCCAATGCTCAAATTTGAATCCTTGAAAATTTCAAATCGGTATACCGCACAACACTCCTGATCTCTGTATGTATCCCAACATATTATTCAGCTCATCATGAATTATGTTTATCAATTTATTTTTATCAGATTCGATTTAGCGTGTTCACTTTTTCATGAAAGTAAAAATTAATAAACTTCTCCACATACAATCGCAATTCCAAACATCGATATTCTCCCTATGTAGTGATAATCCACTAGAAATCCACCTAGCAAACCGCAACTGATATGCGACGACTGAACGGCACCGGTACACCAAAGACCGGAAGTGCAGCGCTCAGGATTTGTATGCATTGGATATAAATCACGTTGCTCGAGCTCCGCAGCAGATAGATCGGAACTAAGGTACAAACAGAAGGAAAAAAAAAGACGAATCCCTTCTCTAACCTACGAAGCGTGATACAGGGACAGCAGATAGGATACGTTACCAGATCGGTGATGTTCAGCACGATTCGTTCACCGTGCGTGGCCGTTATACGCCATTCGCATCTTTCCGGTTCGCTCGGTGGTACCAGCGAGTAGTAGCTGGGCGACGTGAAGGAGGCTGAATTTTCCTGGAACGTGCGACCGCATTCTGAAACGAGACGGACCGGTTGAGGGGGAGAGAGAATAATTCTATTAGCAAGGATTTGTTCGTTCCGGAAGCGCCGGTACACGGTGGTTCAGAATGGGGTAGTAATTGTAGAATTAGCTCAGTGTTAAAATACACGTTAATAAAAACAAAAACAAAAAGAATGGGCGTAAAAACTTGAAGTATTTTAGGCAAAGTACGTTTAATTGGCAAATTGAGAGATAAATTTGTGAAAACATTACCATTTGTTTTGGTGGGATTCAAACCCACGACTCCGTTATCGCTAGTCCGGCGCTTTAACCAACTAAGCTACAGAACAAGTTACAACTCTGCAGAATAGAAAGTCAATCTGGATTCGAAGCACCACCCTAAACCGGGTCCGTCTTTCACAACTTTATCTCTCTTTCGGCTCTTAGATGCCAATCTGTGTCAGTCGAGCTTCAATATCAACATTCTAAAAACAATACGCGCACACTTGTTGTTCGTAGTCCGCGAGAGTGCGGGAGATTCTTCATTACACCAACAAAGGTAGCCATGAAAATGTATGACACTTCTCAGGTCATTTTGACAGACCACACACATGCACGAAAGAGACGGGTAATATATTCTACTTTATCGATCGTGTTGCTGTCTTTTTCATGCTCATCTTACATCTGTCAAAATGACCTGAGACTTGTCAGTCGTTTTGAGGTTAGGTTCGTTGGTGAAATAAAGAATTGACATCTAAGAGCCGAAAGAAGTTGTGAAAGACGGACCCGGGTTAGGGTGGTGCTTCGAATCCAGTTTGACTTTCTATTCTGCAGAGTTGTAACCTGTTCTGTAGCTTAGTTGGTTAAAGCGCCGGACTAGCGAAAACGGAGTCGTGGGTTCGAATCCCACCAAAACAAGTGGTATTTTTTTCACAAATTTATCTCTCAATTTGCCAATTAAACGTACTTTGCCTAAAATACTTCAAGTTTTTACGTCTATTTCAGACATACTAGCCGACTGGTATAGCCGGAAAAGGGCAATAAAAATCATTGTCAAAAAGAATGGGGTAGAAGTTGACTAACTTCGCTTTTAGTTCAACAAATTTCAGAATATGATCATTTACGATTAAACATTCTCTAATAGACTTTTATCTAAAAACCACAATTTAATACAACCCCTCTAAACCACCGTGTACAGAGTCTCAAACAACACAAACTGGCACATTTGTAGAGCAGGTTCGCCTGGGCGATGTCCCCCTCGCTGAGTCGCAACCGCTGGCCGATTTCTGGCCGTTTTCGGGAGGGAATTTCAATCGGGAAAATCGTATCCAGGTAGGTTCCCTTCGAAAACGTATTCCGGGCGTAGTGCATGATGGAATCGTAGTCGTACGGGAGTCCCAGCGAGTTCACCTCGTCTTCGGTTAACTTGTTGAAGTTGTACTCCTGACCGACCATGATGTTGTTCTTCTCGATGACGACGTGGTTCTCACGGTCGGGCCGGGTGTGCTCATGCCAGAAGCCAACCACATGTCCCAGCTCGTGGACGACGATGCCGAACTTGTCGCAGTTTTTCCCAATCGAAATGGCCTGCGGTCCATTGCCACGCTTTCCCACGAACGAGCAACAGCTGCAATGATAGAGAGAGAATGGAAGAAGAGGGTCGGATGAAAAGCGACATCAATCATCGGAAATTGCAGAATGTTGTCAGCGAATGGGGTCGTCGTCAAATGTCTAGCTCCAGTGTTGCTTGAACTTTGAGGAATTACGGGTTAAGCATTTATAGGTTTCAATATCATTACTCCGCTCATAACACTAGTTTACAAAATAAAACGAAAGTCGTGAACTTCTGTCAATGACAAAAATTTTGGAAGTACAATTTAGCACTAATTTCGAAACCGTGCTTCAAAAAAATTTAAGTAGAGCAGATTTTGAGTTTTAGCTCTATATCGAGTTTTATAACTTTTTGAAATATGGTATTTACTAAAATTCAAATATCCTGAGTTTTGTTCAACCAATTTCAAATCTTTTTTCGTAAATTAAAAGCTGAATACAATACCATTCGATCATTTGAATGCAGGTTTAGCGTCAGATTGATGAAATTCAAGATATTGGCGAGTTTTTAGGACGATCTTCTTAAATTTTAGCCAAATTTCCAAAAATAAATGAAGAAATGTATTTTTTTCAATAAAAAAAAAAAAACTATCTAAAAATTCTTTCCTTACGTTTATTTGACTTATCATATGTAGGCGAGATACAGTAAAAAATTCAGCTCAATCGGAGCATTGATTACGGAGAATGAAATGTGTGAAGTGGGCGACGTTGCTTAAAAATAGAACAAAAATCAATTCAAATCATCAACCTTGTATGGAATGTCGAAAAAATTTCCGCTCTACTGTATCTAATTTTTTTCTTTCGCGTTTTCGAATTCAGGGCATGAATCTACACCAAAAATGATCATCAGCTTGAGTTCAAAAATGCTGTAAACTAGTGTAATTAATTGAAGCTATTCGCATTCGTTTTAACATTCGCAGTGAGCCACACAAATACGAAGATGGTAAACATCATACACGGTTACAGAAGTTACACAGATTTGTGTACTACTAGATCAGCCTCACCGCTGTGTCAAATGTACACAGATACTTTTCCGGCTCCAGCGCTGGCATGACAACAAAATTAACAATTATTTTTGCATTGATCGATTCCTGATAATGCATGTCATCGTTCAGAGAAAATTAGTTACGAACTTTGCTCCCATACCAGCGCTAGAGCCAGAAAAGTGACTGTGTACATTTGACACAGGGGTGGAGGCTGATCTAGTAGTACACAAATCTGTGTACATTGTACACAAGCCTGTGTGCATTGTACACAAGCCTGTGTTGTTTCGTTTTAGGGTGTAACCAGGCACCAAATTTTTCCCTCACTCACGCGAGCAACGATCTATCACACAGCGATATTATCCGGATAAAGCAGCCTGTGATATTTTCCTTGCACCCACACCCTTAAATGAAACAACACAGCGCACGAGTAACTTTCACGCAGCGAGCAAAAAGACAAAAGAATTTTCACGCAGATTTGTGTAACACCGGATCAGCACATTTTTTGTGTTGATCCGGTGTTACACAAATCTGCGTGAAAATTCTTTTGTCTTTTCGGTCGCTGCGTGAAAGTTACTCGTTGCGCTGTGTACATCGAGTTCTGCGTGCATAGACGATTGAAAAGGCTCTCGCTCCGGTTCCTTGGCGTGATAAAAGTATGCACTCAGAAATAAAAATATACTCGGAATTACTATTATTTATGCATTTTGTATCCGCATCTCTCTCACTCTCTTTCTGTTTTCATGCTATCTGGTGCTTTGCCTGGGTTGACGAAAGACTTCTTTTCAACCCAGGCTAAACGGCAGATAGCATGAAAACAGAAAGAGAGTGAGAGAGATGCGGATACAAAATGCATAAATACTAGTAATTCTGTGTATACTTTTATTTCTGAGTGTGCTCTCTCCAACTAGCGCTCACTCACAAATCGTTTGTTCTCGCAGGAGAAAATGATTGCTAATGTCGAATTCGTTTTTGAACCTGGGTTGGAACTGGATCGGAAAATGTGTAAACAAACAACGTCAAACAAACTTTAGTACAAGCGAAACCGAAGTCGAGTTGGGGTTGAAACTGTGATCTGATCCAGTTCCAACCCAGGTTGGAACTGAATCAAAAACGAAAACGACATAAGTCTGCACCAACCCATATTTCCACCCGGTTGACGTCTGAGCGGTTCCGTGTTATCTAGATGGCCATGAAAACAACAACAATTAATGTAAACACGGCAGTACTAAACGTCAAAACGTGCATCGGTGGAGACGGTGTGTGACTCGGAGACGGAGTGAAAAATTTGATGCTTTGTTGTTTAAGCTAAGTTTCGTGTTTCCAAGTAGAGCGCTCAAGTAAAAATCCCTCTTTTTCCGCAAGTAATTTTGACAACTGATCCAGTATGGGGAGAAACGTTACTTTTCCTTACGGAATAATAGCGCGGACAATTTTTCCGCAAGGAAAAGTGACAGCTCCATTTGATTCGCACGGGAAGCGTTATGAGTGTTACACTTTTATCCTTACTTGCCATCTGCGAACCGCTCAAGTAATGTCGAATTCGTTTTTGAACCTGGGTTGGAACTGGATTGGCGGAAAATGTGTAAACAAACAAACGTCAAACAAACTCAAACAAACTTTAGTACAAGCGAAACCGAAGTCGGGTTGGGGTTGAAACTGTGATCTCATCCAGTTCCAACCCAGGTTGGAACTGAATCAAAAACGAATTCGACATAATTTTGAAGCGGAACCATTACTTGACCATTACTTGTCCTATCTTTTTGCACAGTACGTACGAGGTGGAAACTAGCCATTATCCGTGAGTTGAACATGGAGAGAAAGAGAATTATCGCGAGCGCTGGAGTGAGAGACTTTTATTTTTCACCCCATGCAGTGAAAAACCATGATCGTGGAGGTGGATAAATCCGAGGAATCCGATCACGTGAGTGAGAAATTTGATGCCTGATCATAACATGTGTATTATGTACGCTACCCGCCAAAATATGGAATCGCATAATGCAACAGTTATACTTTAAGTTGCAGCATCTCAAAAGTTCGGTATCACTATTTTGTTTTATTTTAGGAATGCAAGCCGACTTGAAATTTCAGCTCAATAATACACTAGATCTTTAAATGTACAAATCTCAAGAAGAAAACTTCTAACGACAGTGTAATTTTCTTTGCCCTTGCCTTGCTCACTTGTGACAAACATCAAATAAGATGATCCAGTGCGCTGGTTTGAGAACGTGAGTTCATATGGAGAGCGTCCAACACAGCTCTATTCCTCCCAGGGCCGGATTTACAAATGTGGGGGCCCGGGGCCACAGTGTTGTGGGGGCCCTTTTTTTAGAGGATATTTTTTTTTCATTGTAGAAAAATCCAGAAAATAAGAAAAATTTCTACATAAATTAGGGTAGTTATTGGAGAAATTAATCTAGCTATGTAACTAGAAAAAAAAGCAATCTAAGTTTAACAGATATCGAGATATGATAATCTAGTCTGAAGTCGATTGTAAAAGAAACTTTATCAAGTAAACAACGCTTTATTCGAGAGTGTTCATAGTATTAGATTCCATTGATCAAGTCGAAATTCATGAGAAGTCCTTTAAGAAATTTGAAAATAGATTTTTAAGAAGCCATTTTCAAATAAAATTTATAGCGCTATCTTTGGGGCCGTTATTGCAAAAGCTCCAAATAAAATTTCTTGCGGAATCATAGATGAAATCTATAGAGTTGCTAACCGATTACCACGTTTCTTTTTTTTGTGGAACTTGAGCATAAACATTTCTAACGCGACTTCGAGAGGTTTTTCTGGTGTACGCGCAAAATAATTGTTAAGAACTCTTTGTGAAACTTCAAGAGGCAAAAAATCCATAGTGGTATTTTTAGTGGAAATTCTACTAAAAGCTGCTGAAGAAATTTCATCGGAAATCCATAATGAGTTCCTGATGGAATTTCTGTTTTATTTTGAATAGAATTATATGCAAAATTTCGCAATAATCTTTGACGGACGAATTTTTAGTTAATTTAAACAAAAATTGTTTGCAAAACTTTAAATATTTCAGGATCTTTCAAGAATTTCTTCACAAATATCTACTGCAAATTTTTATAAGGAACCTATGGATTTGTAAAGAGTTCGCCTTAAATTACACATTCAAGCCAGGAAGAAAAATTCGTTATGAATTAAATCATATTAAAGAAAATCGGATTAGATCTTTGCAAAGAAAATCCACTCAAAATTCTTGCTAATTTCTTCAAAGAAATGTTTCAACAATTCTGGGATTCGATTTGAATAATTTATAAGTTTGGTTAGTGGAATCAAACTCTACAACTCAAAAAACTTTATTCTGATAGAAACACTTGCAAATCTTCAAAGAACTAGGTATATAGGAAATGTTTAGAAATAATACCAATAATTTTCGACCGAAATAAACACGAATTTTCAGCAGAAACTTTTCGACTCTCTATTCCATAGAGTTTAAGATTAACAACTTTCACAAGAAGTTTAAAATTTTATAAAAAGGCAGATATCTGCTTCTTTCTAATTTGAAGCACAATATTTCACACACATCCTGATAGTAGAAGTACTTGTGATAAAAATTAGAGCAGAATGTTTCTTGCACTACTTTTTTTTCGATTTGAAGTTAGATTTTGTGGGGGCCCCTAAAATGTGGGGGCCCGGGGCCATGGCCCCCCTGGCCCCCCCTTAAATCCGGCCCTGATTCCTCCCAAGTGCCATACCGCATGCTTCCACGGGACAAGTGATGACAAATACTGTTAGCTTAGTAATTGGTTTTGAGATGGTACACGCACAAGTGAGCTGATGGTGACGGCATTCTATCCTCTTAGTAAGGTCGGGTGACACTGACTTGAAACGGCGGGTAGGCTAATGTCGACGCTGTCTTCCGCCCCATAAAACCGCGGCATGGCCTTAGAGTACGTTCCCGATCTGTGCCCAGCTTAGGCAACTAACTGGGTGGAAGTAGGTTCAGTTGAAGTATCCTGATTAGCGCTGATGCGACTCTGAGCCCAGTCCCCATAAGGGCCTGGACTACCCTCGGGTGGCCTCCCTGCTTGCATAGATAACCACCAGGATGCTTGGCGACTACTTAATTTATAGCGAGGGATAGCGGCTCTAAGGGGGGAGGGGTCAACAGACATGAGCATCAACAACAAAAAAGCAGTGGTCGAGTGCGGTGCGGTGTTGAGAGTGGGGAAGAACTGAACCCGTTCGCCGAGGTGCTGAAGGCCATGCGGGGCGAAAATCGTCTCTCACCGCTGAGCGCGGATGTAAAAAGCATCTGACGCACCAGGACTGAAGAGATGATGGTAGTGCTGAAGAAGGATGCGGCCAAGAAAGGTGCATCCTACAAGGCACTAGCCCAAGAAGTACTTGGAGAAAAAGTACAGGTAAGAGCTCTAACAGCGGAGGCAACTCTCCAGTGTAAAACCTGGACGAAATCGCCGAAGCAGAGGGCTCGCAGCCGTACTTAAACAGCAGTGCGAGATAGATGTACCAAGTGCATCGATCCACCTGCGAAAGGGCCCGGCTGGTACGCAGATTGCCACGTTCAAGCTCCCCGTAGGAAAGGCGAACAAGGCGATAGCAGACGGTAAGGTCAAGGTAGCTTGGTCAGTGTGCCCGCTCAGCATACACGAGCCGCTGTTGGCGTGCTTCAAGTGCTTTGAGCAAGGACATAAATCCTGGGCATGCAAAGGCCCTGATCGGAGTATACTCTGCAGGAAGTGTGGTGTGGAGTAGAAGGCCATTTCGCCAGGGAGTGCAACTCGGCACCAAAATGCTTGATTTGCACGGCGAATAAGGGCCACATGACGGGCGGGCCTGAATGCCTAGGCACACGAGGAGGTCGAAGTGTTAAGCGATAATGCAGGTTACACAATTAAACCTGAACCACTGTGATGCTGAGCAGCAGTTGCTGTGGCATTCAACCCCCTGAAGAAAGCGTTAGTTCTTGAAGCCGCCGCCTTTGGTGGGGCGCCACAGGTTTGTTTACGAAATTTCAGTCTGCTGGCCAATCTGCTACGTGCGGAAGCGAACTTTGTCGTGCGAAGATAAATTCGTGAGCGAAAAACGATCATTTCCACATAATTGTTCAATGGGTTTAGTGTTCTTTGTTAAATTTACAAGACGCACAAGTATGAAAATACATTTAACCCATTTAAAACAGCACTTAAGTCAATTAAATTTGAATGTCGCACCTGCTCCAAAAGAAAAATTCACTGTGTTTTCAGCCTTATGCAACCGCCGATTCAAATTAGCACCACGTCCAGCACCATATTTTTGGCTTCAATCCAGTTGTATGTGGATGACAGCCGTTTCATGGGGTTGGTGGCATTCAGTCTCGGAGTCTAGTACAGACATCGCCCTGCTAGCCGTACCCTACCGCATCCCACCCGACAACGGGAACTGGGTAGCGGATAAGGCTAAGCTAGCGGTGATCTGTACAACTGGTCGTTTTCCGATCCAGGAAATAATTTCCAGGTCGCACGACGGCACGAGTGCAATAGGGAAGATAAATGGGGTGTATTACTGTAGTTGTTATGCCCCACCCAGGTGGCCGATAGACCAGTTCTCAGCAATGCTGGTAGCCGATCGACTAACACGAGAGGCACTACTCGAAGCCATGGCAAGGCTGAATGTGGATGTCGCGAACGTAGGTGGAAAAATGACCTACAGTAGGAACGGTGCAGAGTCCATCATTGACGTGACCTTCTGGAGCCCGGGTCTAAACCCTAGCTCAAACTGGAGGGTCGGCGATGGGTACACGCACAGTGACCACCTGGCGGTACAATATAGGGTGGAACATGGTGGAAGGAGGACGCAGCCGAAGGTCATCAGCCAAAACTAAAGGAGCGTCTGCGCCCTCGGAACGCTCACCCGTGATGCTGCAGAGGATCGTGGAAACGTTGTTCCCACGATATAGACCATGGAGTCCCAGATAGCTTACACCGGATACTGGAGAGCTACTTCCAGAATAGGGTGCTACTCTATGACACGGACGAGGGCGAAAAGAGGTACATCATCACCGCGGGAGTATCACAAGGGTCAATCCTGGACCCGATACTATGGAACGCGGCGTACGATGGCGTATTAAGGCTCACACTTCCACATACGGTGGTCACCACAGGCGGGTGCGCGATCAACTCCAAACGCTCATTGAAGCATCTCGGAGTCATGGTCGATGATAATCTGAACTTTGGCAGCCACGCGGAATATGCTTGCAAGATGGCAAGCATGGCGGTTATGGCACTATCGAAGATAATGTCAAATAGCTCGGCAATAGTCTCGAGTAAGCGTAGACTTCTCGCTGCAGTAGCGACAGTAGAGCGGCTCGACAGTACACACAGGTTGATGGGCCTTAGGGTCATCAGCGCATACCGTACAGTGTCAAAGGACGCGTTATGCGTGCTGGCGGGTATGATGCTTATAGCACTTGTGGTGTCAGAGGATGAGGAGTGCTTCGCGAGACGCGGCACAAGAGGCGCGAGACGGATTGCCAGAACATCATCGATTTTGAAATGGCAGAGGGATTGGTCATCCTCCAGCAAGAGTAGATGGACACACAGGCTCATACCGAGCGTGTCCAAGTGGATGAGCAGGCCCCGTGGCGAGGTGAATTTTCATTTGACACAATTTTTGTCAGGCCATGGGTGCTTTAGATGGAGTCTGCTCATATTCGGACATACAGGTTCTCCTACATGTCCGGAGTGTGCAGACTGCGACGAGACCACGGAGCATGTGCTCTTTGAATGCCCACGCTTCGTGGAGCAAAGGTCGAGTATGCAGGAGGTATGCGGTAGAGATATCACTCCCGACAACATTGTTGAAAGGATGTGTACGGGGGAGGATAAGTGGGATGCCGTTTCTTCCACTGTATCTCGAACCGTCCTTGAACTACAGAGAAAATGGCGAGCCGAACAACAGCTAGTTGGCTCCCCCTCCCCATCAAGGAGCTTGAGCTCAATGTGTAGTCTATGTACTAGAACGAACAACTTAAGGCAGTAGCAGGTGGAACGCTTACCATAAGAGTGTACTCATTGTACGAAGTCATCCACCTCTCGGGAATCTGTAGAAGCAGATTTCCTCTTTCTATAAAAAAGAAGAGTAGTCTGCTTAGCTGGTAGTGCAGCCTGGGTACTATTGTCCTTCTGACTTCAGCTAGATTGAAAAGGTACGTCCCGAACGTCTGTCCACCAAGGAGGTACGGCTCAAATAGCGTCTGCTCTGGCATCCAGCGGTTGAGTATTAAATGCTTTTCCACCAGAAGCTATACCTAAGGTGGCAGCCCCATCACGGTGAATAGGGAACCTACTGCAACCTACTGTTCCCGAAACCCAAAAAGCCTTTACAGAAACCGAAAATGAAAGATTGCGAATTGATTAAACGGCAACGACTCTTAGCGCAAAAAGCGAACAAGAATTGGAATTTGGAATGTATTAACCCTAGCCCAGCAGGTTAAACTGGCACAACGAACCAATGAAGCATGCCGTATGAAGCGTGAGATCCTAAGATTAAGCGATGTCCGTTGGCTGAACTTTGGAGAACAGAGGTTGGCGTCAGGTCAAATTCTGCTATACTCTGGCCTACGATGCAAACACACACCTCGTCACCGTGGAGTTGGTTTCCTGCTCAGTGCTCACGCCCACGCTGCACTTATGTAGTGGAAACCTATCAACGAAAGGATAATTGTAGCCAGATTCAGATCACGGGTACGATACCTTACCATGATCAAATCTTACGCGCCAACCAATGCTGCCGAATTGCAAAATAAATCGAGCTTTTACAGTCAACTGAATGCTATCGTGGACAAGATTCCGAATGGTGATATCAAGATCCTCATGGAGGGCTTCAACGCGAAGGTTGATTCCGACAACTCGGACTATGAGCACGTCATGGGACGCCATGGTCTCGACGAAATGAGCGAAATCGGAGAGCTGTTTGCAGAGTTTTGTGGCAACAATGACATGGTGATTGGGGGATCGCTCTTTCCTCATCGACCAGTGCACAAGGTGACATGGGTTTCCCGTGATGGCGTCACGGAAAATCAAATCGACCACATCTGCATCAGCCGAAAATGGAGACGAAGCCTTCTTGATGTGCGCAACAAACGTAGCGCCGACATTGCGTCCGACCATCATCTACTAATCGGCGATATCCGACTGCGCATTGCTAGGATCCATCGACAGGAGGAGAAAATCGGGCGCCGGTTCAACACACACCGACTGGAAGACGCTGAGGTGAAAAGGTCCTTCGTCGAGGAGCTAGAGAACCGTGCTGCGGATATTCCAGAAGGTGGAAGCGAAGAAAGTCCATGGAGCGCCATCAAGAACGACTTCATCGCATCCGACGAGAATAATTTGGGTGAGCTACGCACCCGGAGAAAGCAGTTGATCACAGATGATACGTGGAGGAAGATTGAGGAGCAAAGGAACGCCAAAGCCGAGTTAGAGCGAGCGAAAACACGAGCAGCCAAAGCCGTAGCCCGTCAGCGCAATTCGGCTCTCGCGAAGGAAGTGAAACGCTCATGTAGACGTGACAAAAGAGTGTGGGCGGACTCCCTAACCGATGAGAGCGAGAAAGCCGCCTGGACGAACTACTAGAGAAATTTTTGAAGATATTTTTTTTAATTTTTATTTCGTGGAGTATTTTCTGTAAGAAATCATGGAGTAAGTCCTGGAGGAATTCATGCGAGGTATTCCTAAAGTATTTCTTGCAACAATAGAATTAGAAAATTTTCTGGAAAAAATCTGTAGTAATTCTTGCAGAAATTTCTGCAGTTATTCCTGAAGGAATTCCTAGAATAGTTGCTGGAGGAATTCCTGAAATATTTCTTGCAGGAATTTCTGGGGTATTTTCCGGAACAATTTCTGGAGGAATTTTTGTAGTAATTCCAGGATTAATTCATAGAGTAAATTCTAAAGAAATTCCTGAAGTAATTCGTGAAGGAACTCCTGGAGTATTTGCTGGAGAAATTTCTGGAGGAATCCCTGGAAGAATACGTGGCGGAATTCCTTGAAGAATAACTGATGAAATCCCTGGAAGAACCCTCGTTGGAGTTGCTGGAGGAATTGCTGGAGGAATAATAGAATAATTTCTGGAGGACACCGTGGAGAAATTTCTGGAATTTCTTGATGAATTCCTAGATGAATTAGCAGTGATTCATGAAGAAATTCCTGGAAATAATCCTGGAGAAAGTCCTGGAGGAATTTCTGGAAGAATCGCTTGAGGAATTCCTGAAGAAATCCCTGGATTAGTTTTTAGAGGAAATCTTGGATGAATTCCTGAAGGAGCTCTGAAGAGATTCCTGGAGGAATACCTGAATGAATTCCTGGATGAGTCCATGAAGGTATCCCTTAAGTAATCCTTGGAAATTGTTTTAGAGAAATCGCTGGAGGAATCCCTGGAAGAGTTCCTGGGAAAATACCTAGAGGAATCCCTGGAAAACTTCTTGGAAGGATCCCAAGAGAAATTTCTGGAGGAACTCTTGAGAAAATTTCCTGGAGAAGTTTTCAGGAAACTCATGGAGAAATCCTTGGGGGACTCCCGAGGAATCTTTAGGGAACTTCCGGAGGACTTCCCGAGAAACTCCCAGAGGAAATCCTGCAGGATTTTCGAAGGGTTTTCGAAGTAATTCCTGAGGAACTCCTTAAGGAATTCTAGCATAGCTCTTGAAGAAATCTCCGAGAAACTGCCGGAAAACTCGTGGAGAATTTTACGGGAAGTCCTGGAGGCATTTTCAAGGAATCCGTAGAGGTTTTCTCGGAGAACATCACGATGAATTTCTGAGGAACTCCTGGGAGAATTTCCAGGGAAGGCTTGGATGAATTCTTGCGTAATTTCTGACAGTTTAAAATACAATTAAGATCATTTGTATGTCAGTGGTTGCACAAGTAACACAAAGTCTACGGTCCATACAAATTTTCAAATTTTTATATGAAAAAAAGTCTACGAAGGTGGAGGGGGGGGGGTCTGAGTTTTCAAAAATGGGTCTACGTAGTTTATGGACAGCGCTTAGTTAAATTAAAGATAAACATCAGCTCAGCAGTCACTCTAACAGTTCAGGTTATACTATTTACCAGTGATCAACAATTGGATAAAATAGCGGTGAAAAATGGGGTCTCCAGTTAGCCTAGTGGTTAAGGCTATGGATCGCCAATCCGGAGACGATGGGTTCGAGTCTCGTTCCGGTCGGAAAAATTTTCTCGACTCCCTGGGCATAGTGTATCATTGTACTTGCCTCACAATATACAAATTCATGCAATGGCAGGCAAAGAAAGCCCTTCAATTAATAACTGTGGAAGTGCTCAAAGAACACTAAGTTGAAGCGAGGCAGGCCAAGTCCCAAGTACAAAATGTAAGTAATTTTTACAATGCAAAAGTGTAGAGGACATCCTCTTAGTTCTTGTAATTATGGTGTAACTATTTATGTTCGGTTTCCCAGCAAAACTTATTTCGTACCGTAAATTGGGGTCAAATTGATCTCCGGGTCGAAATTGATCAGACGATTTTCCGTTAGATAAAACATACTTCAAATAGTTTCCAAGCAAATATCGTTTAGTATCGGTTCCCAACTGCACGATAGTTGATAGGAAATTACTTAAAATATGCTAAACCTAACCGAAAAACGTGTGATCAATTTCGACCCGAAGATCAATTTGACCCCGGTTTACGGTAACAGAAATTTCTCAATTTTATTTTGCATAGGTGCTCATAATCGAAAGTAAGTTAAATAAAAAGGAAATCGCGTTAAGTACTGTTGCTTTGAATTCCACTAAGAATTTGCATCCTTTGACAGATACGTATTTCGACCTCAACTGTAAGGTCGTCTTCAGTTGACTTGTACTTGACTCGACTCAGTAAGTAAGTAAGTAAGTTGTCAGTTACATACATAAAAGCCGCCAGTGCATTGAGAATCACTGTGCGCATTGGTCTACTCACCCGCACTGCCGCTCGGTAAACACGATGTAGTTCGGATGGTCGATTGGATTGCGTTCGACAAACTTGATGCACGTATAGTTCTCCCAGTGGCGCATAGCCTGTTTAAATAGCGCCTTGTGCAGTCCACTAAAGTTTCCATCGATTTCATACGGAATTACTCCGAAATCCCAGATGCGTTCCTTTTTGGCCGTCGCTGCACGCGTTGCCCGGTGGTGCGATGCCGTTGCAGCCCGTGAACTCCTGAAATGAAAATTAAATTGAAAAATTGATACAATCAAACGTGTTGAGAGCAAAGCTGTGCATTCGAAATCAGGTTCCAAACAGCAGCAAAGCATATTTCATCATGAAAGCGCTGCCATTGCTCATTGAATATTAATAACACGGTAAGTACAATCTCCTCAGAAGCAGCCACCAGACCTCAGTAAATAATCATGAGCATGCCGCCAGCAGCATATGCGTGTGTACGCCCCCGCAGAGCCCGGAAGTGTGTAATGGTCTGCAAATGGTCATAAATTTAAAAAAGTTAAACATGGCCACGAAACGTGTTCATAAATTGTCCTTTGATGCCACCCACCGCACTGCGTGGGGCCATCCTGCCGCTGATGCTGGTGCGGTGAAAGTGTGCGCGTAGTTATCAGGTAGTTGCCATTCATTACTACGGCGAAGAGGAAGCCGCCAGAGAACCTCGGTCAAACGGACCGGAACACAATTGGAGCGTTTGTTGGAGAAACCGACTAAGTCAGTATCCTAGTAAAAACTTTCACAAAGACAGAACATCCTGGGCTTTCTGCTCGCTGAAAACGATTTATATGTAGGGGGTTCCGTATCTTAAGAAAAGTGCTCCCATTTTCATACTACGAAGCATGGAGACCGATACTATCGCGAGTAGCTAACGCTTACTCGAGACTATTTGACATTACATATCATTGACAATGTTATTTTCGCAATACTTGCCCTTTTGTAGGCATATTCCACGTGGCTTCCGAATTTCAGCATATCGGCGATAATAACCCCCAATTGCTTCAGTGAGAGCTTAGAATTGATCGTGAACCCGCCTGTGGTGACCACTGCCTATTGTTCAGACTTGCGATTGTTCTGCACCGGTACCTCCGTTTTGAGGTGCGCGAAGGCCAAATACCTATCATCGGCAAAGCAGATCAGCTTTACGCCCTGTGGAAGTTTGAGCTTCAATACGCCAACGTAAGCCGTGTTCCATAGTATCAGGCCCAGGATGGAGTCCTGAGGGACCCCCGCGGTGATGTTGTTGCTCCTCTCGCCTTTTTCGGCTATACGGGACTCCTAGATCGTGTATGGCGCACTCTATGGCGACCCAGCAGACGCTGTTCTTCACGTCCCAGCGTGAACCCATTCTTCTCGTCCAGCGTGACGACCGCGCAATAGCGGATTTCCCTTCGCATTTATGGAGCGCTATCTCTGCCGTTTTGGTTACAGCCCTAATAGCGTCCATCACTGATCGACTCTTCCTGAAGCCGAACTGGTTATCCGAGAGGTCAGAGTTATCTGGCTCATGTTGCATAGTGACGCTGGAACAACGTTTACACGATCTTCTGCAGCATCTCTTGGGAACGTTCTGGGAGTGCTGACGCGCCCTCCGATTTGGCGGTGATTACTCTGTAGGCCAGTTTGGCCGCCTTGTAGAGGCCTTCGATCCTCCTCTTCGATGGAAGCTCCTTGCATCCTCCTTCGAACTTTTAGGAAGGTTGCGCGGAATTTTGGGCTTCCTTAACACCATCAGTATAAAGGTTTGCGTCCATTTCTTGGTAAAGATCGCCATGGCATTGCGGTGTCTCATGCAAGGCTTAGGGTTCACTTGACTGATAATCGGTGTCACCCTTCAGGAGAAGTCGTGTCACAAATGCCGACTAATCGAAACGCGAGGTCAACTATACACGATGGCGGTTAATGACCCTCGGATGCGGCTGTCTTACTTCGTGTTCCACCCTGTATAGAATCACCAGGTGGTCGCTGTGCGTATACCCATCGTCGACCCTCCTTTCTGAACTAAGATTGAGACCCGGACTCCAGCAGGTCATATCGATGTTGGCTCTGTACCATTCCTACTATAGGTTTTTTTCTTCCTGTCGCTGACATTCGCGACATCCACGTTTAGTCTAGCCATGGCTTCGAGTAGTGTCCAGCGTCATGCATTAGTCAGGCGGCTACTCCACTCACTCGCGCAGGCGTTGAAGAATCCACCGATTACCATGGGACTCAAACGCACTCTAGATTCCACTAGTGCGCTTGATAGCGAATCTAGCACAGAAGAGAACTACCGTGCCATGCCCTAATACCGTGTGCCTCCTAATACCGTGTATTTGACAAAAAACTCAAATATTTTACTAAGTGTATTATTTTTTTAACTAAGTAACTAATTCAATCATTAGCATATTAAACCTTCTTAAGTTAGGCGTAATAAATTTAGCACATATTTACAAAAACAAGCAATTAAAAATATTCACAAAATGTGAGTGCGAAGTACCAATACACGGTATTAGGGCATGGTTCCTTTTGTGTTCCAAATACCGTGTTTCGACTAAAACTGCAAGCTGAAAATATTATTGATACTTTTTTACTTTATGAATCAATTGTACAAACCTCTAGGCAACGTTTAACGCACAGATTCTTTTAAGTATGAACTTAGTATGATTGATATAGTGATGATTCAAAGGACCACCAATGTACGCGGGTCACATACACGGTATTAGGCACAATGCTATTGTTGCCGCTGGCCACATTGCTACACGCCGTCAGATTTCTTGTGCTGTGTCAGTTAATCTGTAAAAACGATATAACCGCGGGACTACAGATTTTGACATACATATGAAGAGGCAGAAGAAGAGAAAACTAACGCGACCATGAGATAGCAAATCATGGACAGAAAGTGCTCGTATTATAACTAATTTGTTAAAGCCTAATAATTTGATAAAATATTCCTAATCAGTTGAAATAACCCATTGGCATGCAGTGAGTAACAAATCTGCAGAATATCTATAGTTTCAATGCTAACTCATGAATTGTTTACAGTTATCTAATTGAATAAAAGATCGTGTACAGAACATGATCTGTGAAGTACTGAACAGAAAGTTAGAATCCTACAAAAGTGAGGTTAAAACATACATATCTTAAATACTAGCGAAATCATCATTTAATCATTATTTACAGTTAAATTAGATTAGCCTAATCATTTGTTGCGTCGGGAACACGAGAATGAAATTTTCCTAAGCAAAACACCGAACGTGTAAGTTATTATTAAGTGTATATTAAAATATCCTAATTGATGAATATATTTACATGTTTGCAGTTTAAAGCTGCATAACACCAATACAACATTTGTGTGTATGATATGTGCTGCTGACAACCCGGTGCCGACAGGCGTTCTCAACTTGTTCTCCGCCAACAAACTTTAAAACGTTCGTGGCGAATATGGGTGCTGATACAAACACCATACAAACATCGTACAATGTTAGAACGGGAGACGGCGAAAACTACACGCGCCCCGAAAAACACGATGACCAGTACCATTTGAAAACGGGAGACTGCGATGATTACACGCGCCCCGAGGAATACGATGACCACATACATTATAATCCGTGTATGATGGTCCACAATACTGATGTAGAGCGGCAGTGGATTGGCAATAATTTGCCGAAGAATCCGGCTTTGAAGCCAAGCCGTAAGCCCGCTCGCCTCACACTACGTCTGCAACAAGCAGAAGAAGAGCGCGCGATACAACGGCGCGAAATAGAGGCAGAAAGACGAGCTATTGCTGCAGAGCGTAGAGCGCTGGAAGAAGAATACAAATTGCTGGAACAACTACTGTCTACGAAGAGCGAAAACAACCACTACCGTGTATGCCGGCGCTCAAGACAGGAACGCTCACATATAAGGTTCGAAAACACTCCGAAGGATGACACTGATAAAGGCACCTTCAGGAGTACATCGGTTCGAAATCGAGATCCGTACCAACGATTCAACCAAAACATGTCAGAGGAAAACGAGCAAAATGATGGCTCTCAGACGAAGCAAAAAATCAACGATCAACCAATTATGCCGGAACTCATTCTCGCCAGGGTAGAATTTTCGTCTGATCAGTTGCAGTCTAGTGGAACTCAGCATGAGAAAACAAGCGAGATTTCCAAAGCAAGGCCAAACTTGTGTGTAGACACGGAAGATCTGATGAAGGGTATCAACGGTAACTCTATCTCCTACGAATACCCCATGCTGTCCACAACAACACCCGTGTCTATGATCGACGCCTCCGCCGAGAGACAAGTATATAACTATGCGATTGGATTCGGTAGGTCACACGAAATATACTGTTTAATTTTCTCTCATTCTCCATCGGGTGAGAATGGACCACGGTACGCTCCAAGGGCACCCATGAGAACTGGATTTGATAATGTGATTCGACAATATTTTTGTTTTGTTGCAACTACTACAAGCGCGCCGGAAAGACCTACTAGCTGGCTCATACTGATATGTGCTTTCGTCAGCTCAACAGCTGCATCTTGCTATTCAGTTATGGAACTCCGTCCGAAACTGCAACGCTCTCGGTTGTTTTCCATTGACAGCGTACCATACAGGCAACTATACATGAATATGAATGGCACTAACCCCCGTGGAAGATTGTTGCCATTGAGTTATGAATCGCTTATTATACCCCTGCAGTTCTGCCTGATAGAAATGTTGATGTGTTTGTTGTTGTTTCAAACAGACTCTAGGGAACAAACACAGTTCGGACAAACGAAGAAATCGGATAATACCCTGCGCATGTTACGTGATTGCAAACGTAATGATAAATCTGCCGTGGAGGTGATAGTAATCGACGGTAAAGGCTACTCCCTGCGTATAGACAAATTCATGACGACGAAACATTTGCGTCATGTTGGAAAAGCGACGATGAGGAAACGTAAGGCAGCAACCAATGTATGCTCGAATGGCACCTACGGTGAGAAGGGAATCAATTGTGGGAAAATGAGGCAAGCAAGTTCCGAAACTGAGAAACTAATCAAGGCGAAGACCACCAGAAGTGCTAGCAAGAAGGTTATGAAATCACCGACGATATCTCCGATGCTTTGCAAAGTTGACGATACGCCGCAGTGCTCCGAAATGACGACCGCCGAAGTACACGAGATGGGATCGCTGGTCATCCGCACTTTCAAGTATGAACATTTGTCAATGTCTCTATCCTCCGAGAGTAAAACCAAGCCGCTCAAGTATTTCGATGCTCCATCTACCCCTCGCGGATTCAGCCCATTCCGGGTGAAGAAAATTATCGCAATTGGCAGTACGATCGTGAGCGTTAGCGAAGGACAGGGCAATGCGTCCGAGAACTTCTTGGTGGACTCTGACTCGCTACAGTTATCTACCTTGGGTATTCATCTTCCTTGTGCCATCGCTGGTTGGTGTTTAATGCGGCCCATCACGCACTTTCAGTTTTCATACCAGAAGTTCACCGTATTGAAACTGAACTTGGCAGTCGATTCGGAAATCCATAATGACAGTCTTCTAATGCCTGCGCCGGGTATATTACGAAAACTGAAGACGCTGGAGTGCCTATCCGATGTGCTCGACGTACAGGAAATCATCGACAGCCCGAAACGTACCCGGAAGAAATTAACCGAAATTTTTAAAATGTTGGTCTGCCCTATAACCCTGTCTAAGAAACGTCCGTCGCGAGTATGTCCCAGTTCTAGCATATCGATGACAGAGTATCTTGGCGAGGAGAATACGGTAGCTGACAAAAGTTCGACAAAGAAAGGCAGGGAAAGGAAACTTTTGTGGAAGGATAAGCTAGGCGTTGCCGATCAATTATTCCAAGATGTTTACAAAGCAGGTGGGGATTTGTGGCGTGTACTCATTGTGTCGCTTATGGTTCTAGACATTTGTAAGATGGTAAAACTGGAACCAAGTGGCTAGTGTTACGGGGGGGAGTATGTTGCCGCTGGCCACACTGCTACACGCCGTCAGATTTCTTGTGCTGTGTCAGTTAATCTGTAAAAACGATATAACCGCGGGACTACAGATTTTGACATACATATGAAGAGGCAGAAGAAGAGAAAACTAACGCGACCATGAGATAGCAAATCATGGACAGAAAGTGCTCGTATTATAACTAATTTGTTAAAGCCTAATAATTTGATAAAATATTCCTAATCAGTTGAAATAACCCATTGGCATGCAGTGAGTAACAAATCTGCAGAATATCTATAGTTTCAATGCTAACTCATGAATTGTTTACAGTTATCTAATTGAATAAAAGATCGTGTACAGAACATGATCTGTGAAGTACTGAACAGAAAGTTAGAATCCTACAAAAGTGAGGTTAAAACATTCATATCTTAAATACTAGCGAAATCATCATTTAATCATTATTTACAGTTAAATTAGATTAGCCTAATCATTTGTTGCGTCGGGAACACGAGAATGAAATTTTCCTAAGCAAAACACCGAACGTGTAAGTTATTATTAAGTGTATATTAAAATATCCTAATTGATGAATATATTTACATGTTTGCAGTTTAAAGCTGCATAACACCAATACAACATTTGTGTGTATGATATGTGCTGCTGACAACCCGGTGCCGACAGGCGTTCTCAACTTGTTCTCCGCCAACAGCTATGTTTTACCATTTGGTTTTTAACAATGGTTTAAACATTTGGAATATTATTAATTATATTTATTATACATAATATACAGAATAACCAATAATATAGCGGTTGAAAAATCAAGAAACACGAATAATTGATTTTTACAGGGTTCTTTGAAGTGAAGAGCATTCTTAAGGTCACGGTATTAGGGCATGGCACGGTAGTCTATCGGCCAACTGGCGAGTGCATAACAACTGCAGCGGTGCACTCCGTTGATCTTCGCGATTGCGGATTTGCCAAGGGATTTCCTGGATGGGGAAACAATCGGTCGTACAGATTGCCGCTAGCTTGGTCACCCAGTTCCCGTTATCGGGAGGGATGCAGTATGGGTGAGCCCATATAGCCGAGGCGGTAAACGCACGGGTATTCAGCATGACCATGCTGAGGGTGACGGGTTCGATTCCCGGTCGGTCCAGGATCTTTTCGTAAAGGAAATTTCCTTGACTTCCTTGGGCATAGAGCGAGGCATAGAGTATCTTCGTGCCTGCCACACGATATTCTTATCTTATCCGCCGTGCAAATCAGGCCTTTTTTGTACCGAGTTGCACTCTCTGGCGATGTGGCCTTCCACTTCGCACTTTCTGTAGAGCTCACTCTTGTTGGGGTCTTTACACGCCCACGAGGCATTTGTACCACGGCAATAGCAAACTCTTATCTTGCTGACTGCACTCACTTTGTTCACCTCCCCTACTGGGAGGTTGATCGTGGCGATCTGCGTGCCTCCCAAGCAGCACACTTTATCGCATTTATGTGACTGTCACTGCTATGAAACATATCGTAAATTACATTGAAGGCCTCTGTAACGTAAATTTCTACACCTCTGTAACCCAAACAGCGCAGGAGGTGGAGCCTAAATGTAACTTCTTTATTGTTACAGAAGATGTATTTTTGTAATCGATATGAAACTTGATTTGTCGCATTTAAGTCAAACGGTCACACAGATAAAATTTTTGAAAGGTGCTCTTCAGCAACATAGAACGGGTAAAGTTTATGTTTCAATCTAACCAATTTCTGCAACATATGTGATATATTTCCACAGACAGTTTGTTACAGAAATAAATTTAGAATGCCGCACACGAACTTTTCCACATGGACTCATTAAAAATATTATATCACTTATTTCTTTGGCAAAATTATGTCGATTTATCGTTTTAAGAGCAAATTTAACATGCGGCTCCAAATTTATGGTGAAATACGGTGTTGTACTTATAAATAATTCACGCGCTTCAAGAATTATGAGCATTTTAGGAAAAATTGCAAATAATGAACCAATGAAAAAAAACATGTGCATCCATTTACAATTACATGTTTTTTAAAAATGTGCTCCAAATAAAGTTCAAACCAATTTTTATCTTATTATATTGAAACTTAATTGCTTGGCGGTTATTTTGGCATAATTTTACTGTGTGTAAAGTTCAGTGATAATTCAATTTTCGCCATTTATCGCCATTTTTTCGGGCTTACACTGCCGTCTGAAAAAATGTATATTAGAAGGAAACAAACATGTTTAAAAAATAAAAAATACAAGAATCACCCTCTCTTTTCCTTGGCGTCATGTCCTGACTGGGACAAAGCCTGCTTCTCAGCTTAGTGTTCTATGAGCACTTCCACAGTTATTGCCCGTAGTGTGGCCAGCAAAAAATACACCCGTAGAATGCCGGCACGAAACTACAAAATTAAAATGATGCGGTCCACTAATTTTCCATAGATTTTATTATTATTATTATTAGCTTTATTAGGGAGATTTTCAGCCCGAGGCTGGTTCATCTCCGCCATAGATTTTAGAAATTTTGATCTTGTTCAACTCAGACAAACATTATTTGTCGACAAACCGGTCGGTTGGACCGGTCCGATCACCGTAGGTACCGGATACCGTTATAACAACTTCACTTTGAATATCTTTTGTTTGGGCCTAATAGCCAAGGCGATGATCGACCATTTCGGCAGGGGGAGCTATTTTGGGCACATTCCGCTATAACTCAATCAATTTCACACTAATTAACTTGAATTTGTGTACATAGCTAGATACTGTACGTATCTCACCGTGTCCAAAAAACCACGTTAATTGGGTAAAAATCGAATAAACTATATTAGGAAGTGTCCAAAATGGGTCTCCATGCCCAAATGGGCGCGACCAGTATATGGTATTAGAATAACCCGTATAAAAGCTGAACAACGGATAGTGAAAAGAGTGACATAGGTATGTCAGTTTGTCAGCGAAAAAAAAAACTATTCAGTGTATACTAGATCATACATACTCAAGAAAAAATTCGTTTAACTCAAGATTTTACGTAAAAAAAACAAACTCATTTAACATATGCATACAAAAACTTTTGATCGGCAGTTCAGTCTATTTTTTACATCATCATAACGCCGGCGTATAGTACCGTACAGTTGTGTGAGATATAAGATGTACTGAATAAAGCTGTGATAAAGAGAATGATCACAGCAGGCGATATAGCGCATTTGAATGTGATGCGAACTGTCAAGCAGACAATGTTAGCATCCCCGCTTGCGCAGCAACAACTTCAGGCGTCACCCAACCGCGTTCACTCTTGCCACTTGCGAACCAACGTCAGCCTGGGTAAGTTGTGTATGCTGCACGTGAGGGGTGATTCCTTCCCAGAGAAATCCCAAACTCCACATTGGCGAATTCCTGCCAGTTTTTCGTTCAATTACGAAAAAAAATCGAGCCAATTTATTGTTTTTCTGGGAGGAATCACTCTTCAATTTGCATGCGAAAGTGAGCAAATTACGACAACACAAAAAAGTGAAAAATGTGGTGTGATATTCATCGTGGGCTCCGGATGGTGTATGCTTCCGGATGATTTTTGTGCTTGGACAATTATCGAGGAAGAAATAAAACACGAGGAAAATAAACCAGCGGCAGTAACTGGTAAGGAAAAGCTATAGTGATTCTGTTATTTTGTGCTTACAGCGTGTTGTTTGCCGTGGGGGAAAACCTCCGGCAATGTCCGCTGCCGAAAAGCAAGGTTAGAAAGATCCTGTTGTTTTGCATCGTGCAAATGTCGGATCGAATGCTTACAGCGTGTTGTTTGCCGTGGGGGAAACCTCCGGCAATGTCCGCTGCCGAAAAGCAAGGTTAGAAAGATCCTGTTGTTTTGCATCGTGCAAATGTCGGATCGAATGCTTACAGCGTGTTGTTTGCCGTGGGGGAAAACCTCCGGCAATGTCCGCTGCCGAAAAGCAAGGTTAGAAAGATCCTGTTGTTTTGCATCGTGCAAATGTCGGATCGAATGCTTACAGCGTGTTGTTTGCCGTGGGGGAAACCTCCGGCAATGTCCGCTGCCGAAAAGCAAGGTTAGAAAGATCCTGTTGTTTTGCATCGGGCAAATGTCGGATCGGAAGCTTACAGCATGTTGTTTGTCGTGGAGGAAGAATCCCGACAATGTCCGCTGACGAAAAGCTAGGTTAGAAAGATCCCGTTGTTTTGCTTCGCGCAAATGTCGGATCGGAAGCTTACAGCATGTTGCTTGCCGTGGAGGGACAGTCCCGGCAATGTTCGCTGACGAAAAGCTTGGTTAGCAAGATCGAGTTGTTTTGCATCGTACAAATGTCGGATCTGAAGCTAACATCGTGTTGTTTGTCGTGGTCGATAAATCTTAGCAATGTACGCAAAAAAAAATATATTAGAAAAATCCCGTAGTTTTGATTCGTGCCAATGTGGGATCGAATGGTTATCAAAAGGTGCCGTCAATGTCGGCTAGCCAAAAGAAGGATTATGTAGATGCAGTTTGTTTTCTGTGGCTAGTGTTTCAATGAATGACAATGCTTCATTCTCTTTATCTATAGATAGATCTCTAGATTATATATAATGTATTTTATCAGATATCTCGAATTTAAACGACGGAGCAATGGGATAAATTCGGGTATAAGATTGAATAAAGACTCAAAGAGCAAGATTTTTTTTTCAGAACCACCCAGTACCAAAGCGGTAATTTTCTTAAATATTACAAGTATAGAGCCTTGCATTACAAACAAAACTTCAACAAAATCACATATGATTTTTAAGCATTGCCCTCAAAACTATTTTGAGAGCAAGGACGGCTGTATCAAGCGACCCCGAACGAGAGGAAAAGAGAGAGAGAGAGATAATGATGACGTCACTGTGCAAGCTACCATTGCTCGTCAGAAAACATCATTCCTACAGTTAAGTACTAAAATGTTCGATCTTTTTGGAAAACAAAGTAACAGCAGCATAGTCAGAATGGTACCTCACAATGAAAACTGTATTTGGCAGCCATGGCAGCAGCTGCAACGTATATGACGATGTAATATAACAGTTAATTATGTTGAATGGTTGTAAGTAAATACTCCAAATTGAGATACGGAAATTCAATTTTAGGTTAAAAATGTGCAAAACTTCTTCAGAGTAGAAGAAGGATGTGAGATATAAGATGTACTGAATAAAGCTGTGATAAAGAGAATGATCACAGCAGGCGATATAGCGCATTTGAATGTGATGCGAACTGTCAAGCAGACAATGTTAGCATCCCCGCTTGCGCAGCAACAACTTCAGGCGTCACCCAACCGCGTTCACTCTTGCCACTTGCGAACCAACGTCAGCCTGGGTAAGTTGTGTATGCTGCACGTGAGGGGTGATTCCTTCCCAGAGAAATCCCAAACTCCACAAGTTGCATTGTGACTGTTTCGAGACCAATATGTTACTTCTAACATGTGAACTTGTCACTTGTATCGAATCATGTTATGTTTCATTGAAACATAAAAAAAAGTTAAGTCACAAGTTCATAACCCACAATGTTACACTATGTCCACAATTCAACTAATGTTGTCACTAAACAACTGATTTGGCTCCTGAATTTTGTCACACCGTAACAACACATTTTGACAGCTGCCAACATTTTGATTTGTTTTTATCATAAAGCAGACACGAGTGCGTCTTGTTGGGCTGCGCAAAGTTCGTCAATTTTAATTCTGTCTCCGAGGACATTCTTAATCATTGTTGCGCTCTTCGGTGATTATTATAATATTCGCGATGTCCTTTTGTATCGTACAAACGCGTAAAACTAAAAAGTCATTGCCGTCTATGACCGTGGTTCCGGCTAACTGGGTAGAAGATAAATTTGTCTTTTGGCCTCCAAGCAATCTGGTCAGTCTTTCCAAAAATGAAAACTCAATGCCAGAAAAATTGACTTGGAAAAAGCAGAAATGCAAGCTAGCAGGACGAGCACAAACATTCCAGCTTGCGGAAGAAATGATGGCTCTGTTGGAGAAGGTAACGGACTCCGAAGACGCCGTTGAGATGGGCCATGGTACAAGAACGACTCCAGCGAGAAAACAACCCAAATTCAAATCGAAAAGCTATAAACTTGTAAGTAAATTAAGAGAATTTCTATGTTTCAATAACACTCAATAATTTTACACAGGCACCACCAGCTGCCGCAGTTGCTGACGATGGAGCACCATCTTCCAAAATCGCAAAGGTAACTCCCTCGGAAGATATCTCTCATCAATCAACGCCAAACACAGGTCCCGAAATGCTGGTGGTAAACGTGAATTCCGCAACCGCTTCCGAACCAAAAGTTGCTTCGTCCAACAGACCCTGTCGTCTAACAGACCCTCGTCTGCATGCCGTGTTCGATACAGGCTCTAATACCATGCAGCTTGATTCGAACGCTCCAATACCGAGCGCCATATCCGCTGATCGAACCTCAGCACAACTTACGTTTCCGAAGCAATTTTCCATCAGAAGCCAATCATCGACGAATGCTCAACCTCTTCCAGTGAATGTTGTCTCTACACATGATGCACACACTTCCGCTATCAACGCGGTAAGCAATACTCGTAGCATTTCAACACCGGGGACTTGTCTGGAGATCATGAATTCTGCAGCCACCGCTACTTTGACGAGGAATACTGCTTCCGCCTTGCCACAGCAAGTTCAGATTTCACATACAGGAAGCGTGACAGGAAATAAACAAGCGGGAAGTGTTTACAACATTTCATCGGACTCAATTGGTACAAATTCGGTAAGCAAAATTAATGTTCACCAATTTTTTTCAAAATTGCTTCCATTGATAGAGGAGTGTTTCCTAAACTATATACGTGACATAAAAAGTATTTTATCACGTTTTCTTGGAATCTAATTTCATTCATAGTTTACCGTTGGGTTCTGTTAGGATTTTACACGTTTTTAATTGAAGACACTATTTGACGTAATGTTTTACTACTTTTACAGAACAAAGCTGAGAAACAGACTCTTGACCATCGGGACGTTAGTTCAGAAAGAAAAAAAAAAGACAAACGTCTAGTTGAAGTTGTTTTCATTTTTGTTCATTGTATATACTTGCTTATATCCCATATCGCACGAACTTATGCTTTTACGGTTTCAAACCAAAGAGATTTTGAAAATAATTCTGTCAAATCATTTTTTACAGAAGTTCAAATTATAAATAGGTAGGTACCTATGTTGAACCTAGTGTTGAACTTTGTCTTGTGCACGGTTTTTCTATCACCTTTCCAAGCAATGCAGTCACTACGGTATTCACAGCAATAGGTCATAGAATGCTACACTGATTACACGAGCCGTCAAGATTCGGGGAACTTGAATGGGCATCGCCCAAAGTAAAAGAAAAATCTTCGATGCACCTGTTTCGAATGTTGCATCCTGCAATTGCAGGTACTAATTGATTTCGCAATCATCATAAGAGTCAAGCCGCCGTCTGAACCACCGCCGTCTCATTCCACACAAGGAATCTCGCCGTACCCATCTCTATCCACTGCGTTTGCCTTCATTTAAACCTGAAATCATATTACACAAAGTATCAAATTATTGCTTTGAATACTTACAATAAACTTCCCGTCATTTGTAGAAAATCTTAGGAATCCAGTGCCTTATTTGCAGCATACACTGCAGCTTCTGATGGAACCAAAATAATTCTTTTTGAAGTAATTTCGATTGATGATGATAACACATGCACTCAAATGTTGTTGTTTTTACTGCACTGACCCAGTACGTATCTCTGCACTTCTGCACGAGTTCACTAATTTGACATTTGAGCGGCGTTGTGCTTACTCGTATCCATGGCCGTCTATAACACGGCACCGCCCAAAAGTCAAACGGGTGAGCCGTGCATTTTGCTGTCTATCGTGAGTGCCACAGTGAAGACGAAAACAACAGGTACCGCACCATGTACCGCACGAAAGCGCACTGTGGTAAAAACGCAACAAAATGGTAAGCTGTTGAATTTATGAATTAAATCTCAATTTGTCTAATTTTGTTCTATATGATTTTTGAGTAGAGTGATGTTATCTAACTGGCCAAGAAACCGTCCAGTTATCCTAAACACAGCACCGCTCAATAATAAATTATGGATATCGTGTACTGGTCCATACCAATATGTTTTCATACAGTTTGTACCACTATGCAACGAAGTGCTGGAGTGATCATTCATAAATGACGTGGCATTTTAGAGGGTACAAGGTGGTTCTAAATTTTGCTTAGCGCCATGTTTCAGATAGGAAAATAGACTACGAAAAGGGAGGAAATGTCACGTCATTTATGAATGCTTCCAAACTGTGATTTGCGCGAATAGCAGCAAAACCAAAACAAACATCTCTAAAAACTAGACGACTGAATGCAGTCCAAACCTAAATCTTTATTAGAGGTTTGATTTGACTGCAGTTTAATGTGTTTAATGTTTAATTAAGTTTAATTAAGTACGGTTTCTGAAACCGGGTGGTTTTTTGGAGCTGACGGGAAGTGAATTCTAAGTTATTTTGAAAATAATGAATTGATACTTTGTGTGATTTTAGGTTGTCATGACGGAGGCAAATTTTTGTGGCATTACATCGGCCGTGGGTGCACGAAAAAGTGTATCAATTACCTAAATGCACCCCGTATCCTGTATTACATGTTTGCAGTGCTGCTGTGTTTCAAAAATCCCATTTAGGTAGCTTGAATCTTTCGCTGATTGCTAAATGGTTGGTTGACTAATGAGTTGGATGTGGGTGTAGCGTTCTTCATCGGTTTTAGGCATTTATACCAGACAACAGAAAACAAGTTCCCTATTACAAACAGTGTAAAATAGTTTGCCTTAGTTTTACAATTTCAAGTATATTATGACCTCAAATTAATTTTTGCTATAAAGATCTCCTGTAAATAGTAGGAATATGTTAACAATTTCAACTAAAAAAAACAATGATACATACTATGACGATTTAGTTTTTCTTTCTTGCGATTGCTGGTTTTACGTTCCTTTTTTCATCGACCAATACATTATAGTGTTTCTTTTCCGTTTTACTTGTTTTTTTTTTTATGAGCTACATACCAGAATACATATATATATGAATGGGATCTCATCAAAAGTTTTCGATCATTTTATGTAAACATGTTTCTTTTTAAATTAAATTTTGAACAACTAAAGAATGCAAAAAGTGGGAGTAGGAAGTGGATTGTGGTTGTTTATTTCTTCCAAGTTCAAATGGCAAAAATCATTACCTTTATATTTACTTTCAAGAATGAATGTAAGTTAGGGAACACTTCTCTTAATTAGATTGTAAGTTGATATAATTTGAACGAAATGACGATTTATGGACATCTTTACTATTTTAGGTGCATCAGCCGATTAGTATTCCAGTTGTCATGGGAAATGACGGTATACAGTATGCACAGCTTGCCAATGGATACTATTACGCACTTACGGACAGCAGCGAAGCCGCCGAAGCACCAACATCTAATGTTATAAAGCAGGATGAGGTTGACCTGGGCATCGATAATGAATTAAACTCGTTTAATTCGCCCTCGCCAGCATTAGATAACTCTCATGATGTACTGATCGAGTTGCGCAAGATAAACGACCGTCTAAATAACTTTGAGAGAAATTTGTCCGAGATTGCATCCGAGCTACGTAAGGCAAATGACCGATTGGACGTTCAGGAAGGACTGCTAGTGAAGACGACAGAGTTCATGGCTAACTTCAACAGACTTATGGCTATGAAGAACATGAATGATGCAACGCCCATCGCGAACCGCCAAGAGGAAGACTTTTCTGAATTTGAAAATATTCCTAAAATTGATTCCGATGAATCTTTCAAAGCATTTGAACGTGGTTTAGCTGAACGCGCGTTTTCGGAGAAGTTTTTCCGGTATTTACATTCAATTTACAGTCTGAATGGGAAGCGAGACAGTGGACCACTGTTCCGAACAATTATGCGAAAACTATTGGCGCCGAATGTTTTGATCCCGTATTCTTGGAAAGGAAACAAAAGGACGAAGAAAGGGTCGACTGGTGATTCAGGGGCGAACATGAATTTTCAAGAAACATTCCCGAATTTCATCAAAACCATACACCAAGTTCTTCATGCCGCAGATTACTCCACCACACGCGAACAGAATGACAACCTGTTTAAAAACCTTTTAAGGTACAAAGTATTAGAGCTCAAGCGATACGAAAGCGGCAATGGTGAGCGACGTGCATCGTCGTCGAGGAAGCGACAAAAGCGTCAAGTGAAGGAAGATACTGCTCCCGTGGAAAGTGCAAACCATGCAAATCACGACGAGCCATGTGATGCGCCCTCCAAGACATTTCAAGAAGCACAGCAATTATTGCCTCTAAATCAAAGTCAAAGCAGCGAGAACAGTTCTGAAAATGAATCTGGAACTGGTGATGACGCGTCTTTCGGGAGTGATGAGTAAAAGCCTGCAGTTCACGCACTCACTACGCAGGATTTTCGTTGTAACAGAAATAATAAATCATATGATAGATGTATAAAAACGATCGAAGTTTATTAATGTTTACAATATGAGCAATAAAGATTGATTCCGTAACAAATATTACTAATATTTAGCATCGTCGAACTACTATCCCCATAGATATTCTCATGTCTGTCTAATTGTATGAATTAATGGAAAAAGGACTGATTTGGGCAATTTCGGATCCTGGCAATCTATTTTGACCATTTTGCAGTAAATATCGTTTGATTTAAACACGATGTTAGATGCATGACTAAGATGCGATCCGAAAATTTGCAAGGATGATGAAAGGACTGGTTCTTCAAAAAAGTCGCATAGGTCATTCAATGGCTGCCCAATAAAATAGATATTACCTGATGTACTATTTTGCACAATTTGGTCAATAGAGATTACTTGCATACTTCGAGTCAAAATCCACTTGTCCACAGCTCTCTGAGTGTCTACACAAAAATCACCAAAATCTATGAAGGAATAGACATCTGAATCTTTCTCCATTTGCGATGCAAGTTGATCTAAGACATTATTCGCTGGTAATTTTCGCTTTAGGAGAGGCCGTTGGTTTCGTTCAGGAGTTTTTGATACATTCTGTTGCATTTCACATATTCTTTTCGCAACTTGTGCCAGAGGTAGATTTCCAGTACGAATTAAGCGTTTTAGAATGTATAGCTTCGACTCAAATGGGTAAGCATCGAATGTGTCGAGAGGTCCAAACCTTTCGACATCGTCAACTAAATGCGATAAGCTATGGACGTTACTGCAGAACAATTGCTCACCGTACAATATTTTTACCCCATTTAGAAAGTCCGTTATTAAACAGCGTGCCACTTTGTAATTACTCTGATCCTGATCACGCCTAATGCAAATTTGAATGGCACAGAAAAAATTCAAGAAGTGATCAACTATTTCGCTGGACTCGAAAGATTTCTTCAGCACAATTATACTCAGGTATAACAGAAAGGTTCTGAACTCGGTGCCCTTCCAACGAGCAAGGTGATCTAAGCTCCTGACTGGTCGATTAAACTCTCTAGGCAATTTGCAAGTTTTGAGGTAACTAGAAATACCTTCTGTTTGTTTAGCTGACCATTTAGCATTGAAATTATTGAGGGTGCCAGTTTTCCATCCATTTAGTAATCGTTTCATAATACCTAAGTCAATTAAGTGCAGTGAATCGCCTATCGGGAAATCTTTGATCATATCTAGATCCCGTATTTCTTCAAGAATGCTGTCGAACTTGTAGTGGCCTTCGTATACTCGAGAGCGAAAATCTGCATCATTTCGCAGTGCAGCGTTGATTTCGGGAAATATCATTGTTTTGAATGCATATGAATATTCCCCTTCAGTAACACATTTTAAGCACGAATTGTAGCCGTTGTGACCAATCACGCCTGAAAGAGAGAATTAGTTAAAACATGTTGTTCTCAATAGCATCTATCCAAACTAGCCTCGAAGCATGGAGCGAGCCGGCGTATCACAGATAAAGCAACGCAGCTGTACGGTTAACAGCTGTTGATTGATGAGGAGTCCGCGGTCAAATATGTCGTTCAATTCAGTAACAAGAGGTCTTAGAAAACCATTTACATCTTTAGGTTTTGCTGAAAAAAGGATGTGAGTTAGTGATGGCATTATACATATTATTTATTGTCCAATTACTTGTTCCACAAAACACACCAACTACTAGAGGAGACATGGTGTTTTTGAGCTCGTGAACGTTTACCAGTATTGGCCAAAATGATGTTGTCGAGCTTTTAAACGTAGGCAAACCATCGATATTAATGTTCAGCGATATTTTGTTTGGTAGTTCCGCATATGTAGATAACGTATCCATAAGAATCTTTCGTAAGCCGTAGTGCCAGTATTCTCCTCCAATGTTCCGGGTCCGACAAAATACCGGTGTTACGGGGAGTGCCGACTAATGTTCTGGCATCCTTGGGAAGAATGTTATCTGGGATATGACTTTTCAGCAAACTTAGCAACGAATTCATAGCTGTGTGTTTGATTTGAAATTTTAACGCCCAGTTTTTCAAATCTTCTCGAAAATCTTCCATGTCTGCCTTTGGGTTAACATCATTCGTTTCGGTTTCGGAATCAGTTTCATTCTTATCATCGTTTTGAGGATACTGCTCGCCACTAAATAGAATCGACGATTGCATCTGATCCAAAATCATCTTTTCATCAGCGATCATTCCTGGTTGTGCAGGGTTTGTTGAGCTTTCTTCTGGGATATGTTGATGATTTTCTTCTGGTGTCTTGGTACGACGTATTAGCACTTTCTTTGTTTTGGAAAAATTGCCATTCCTCTTTATTTTTTTCCATATTTTTTTGTCGCTTTCACTGATAACGTTTGATGGGTCCATTTCCACATCCATATTTTGACAGATTTCAAAACATTACATCACTGTAAGGATTTGAGACAAGCATGCTACATTGAAGTTGCTTAGTGATGACATGAAAACAAAAAAACATATGAATGTTACTGAGAGATAACTTCGTAAGTGAATAGTAACTACCTTTGCTACATTTTAGTTACTGTTTGACAATAAAGTTGCAGCAACCGCTGTGCAACGTTTATGTACCTCAGAATGATAAAATGTCAATGCGTGTCAAATATGTAACTTTTTTCTCGCATATGTAACCCAGTTTGTTTCAACGTAGCTGCTATGAAATCTTAATGCAACATTTTTTTTATTAACTTTTGAGCGGCGATGTTACAGGTGCTACTTGGGCTGCTGGGCCTTGTCCCAGACGGATCTTGGCACTTAATGTATAAACCTCGCACTGCTGCTTAACCCTTTGAAGCCGGAATTTTTCCAAGCGTTATTAAAAAGTTTTTTCCACGTTTTTCTGTAGTTTTGGTGGTTAATAGCCTAAAAACGGTAGAATATTATGAAGAATATTGTTTTGGATATCCTAGGTCATCCACATTATTTTTGAGTTTAGATCCTTAAGTCTATGAGTGGAACAGTAACTTCTTTCATTATATAAAGCTACGATTTGTAATCTATCATGTCCAGTAAATCTTCTGAAAGATTAATAGACAATATAAGATCAGTCGAGATACCCTAGATCATCCAAACTGTTTTTGAGTTTAGATCCTAAAGTCTACGGGTGTAACGGTAACTTCTATAACTATACAAAGCTACGATTTGTAATCTATAATGTCCAGTAAATCTTCTGAAAGTTCAATGGACAGTATCAGATCAGTTGGGATATCCTTGGTCATCCAAACTGTTTCAGATCCTAAAGTCTGCAGGTGTAACGGTAACTTCTTTCATTATACAAGCCATGATTTGTAATCTATCATGTCCAGTAAGTCTTCAAAAAGGTTAATAGATAATATCAGATCAGTCGGGATATCCTAGGCCATCCAAACTCTTCTTGAGTTTAGATCCTAAAGTCTGCGGGTGTAACGGAAACTTCTTTCACTATACAAAGCTACGATTTATAATCTATCATGTCCAGTAAGTCTTCTGAAAGTTCAATAGATAGTATCAGATCAGTCTTGATATTCTAGGCCAACCAAAGTTTAGAATCTGAAGTCTACGTGTGTAACGGTAACTTTTATCATTGAAAGCTACGATTTGTAATCATGTCCAGTAAGTCTTCTGAAAGTCAGTGGTTGTTTTTATCAACTAAGCTTCATAACAGTAAGGAAGCCCATAATGTCCCAAAAATTTATAACAACGCTTATTGTTCCTCTAACTGCTTTGGTAAGTACAGCGGATTATGTGACACTACTTAACGTAGTGGCAAAAGCTATTATCGCAAGTGTATATCTGAAGCTATTGTCTTCGGAGTAGTGTTGTTGATCTGGAATATCACAAAACTATCGTGAAATGACTCATGATATACCAGAGGGATTACAGATTACAGTTTGAAGTTCATTGTGAGAATAACTACTGTTACTATCAAGAGCTAAACTTCCAGGTCGTTCATTGAATGTCCCAAAGGTTCATAATAATATATAGTAGGGTAATTTTCCAATTGTTGCACGGCTAAAAATTCGCCAATTGTTGCACACCTCATAAGAATAACGTGGAGTGTGCAACAATAGGCGAGTTTTTAGCCGTGCAACAATTGGAAAATTACCCTATGAGATTGGTCCAGTAACCGAGATTGCTTATGAAATGTCAGATATAGCTGATGTTCCGAGTGTAGACCTGAAGTCCTGTAGTTTGGCTGACCTGGAACATTCCCATAGTGTCTCTGTACGGAAAGACGTTAAACTCCCGACGGAACCCGGGGAAGAGGAGTAAACCGCGTTTGACGATTTAAAATACAACCTTTTATTCCGTTAACCTTTTCTTTCTTCTCTATACGTGTCGATTTAGAATTGGAATGAATTGGAGGGAAAATCTTGTGGAATCGTGTTTTTTCTCTGATGACGTTTTGGCGCAAAGTAGTTGCGCAAAGATGTGTTTTGTGTTGTGGGAGCGTCGCACCGGAACAGTCTCTAAATGACATTTTAGATTTCAAGCGCAATCTGGATCTCAGCAGATTATGCTATTCTATTATTTATGGTGAAAACACAAAGTTTTTCTTGTAGATTTGAAGGACTTTATTATAGAACAGTTTGGACGACCCTGAATGTCCCAAAGGTTTATAAAAAACAGACTTCAGATTGGTCCAGTAACTACGGATAAATATACAACGTTACTCAGTATAGCAGATATGGGTGTTGTTACGAGTTTAGACCTGAAGTCCTGAACTCAAAGGTAGTTTGACTGACCTGGAATATCCCTATATTATCTTCAAATGTCATTTAAGATTTCAAGAGCTTTGCGGATTCTATCAGATTATGCAATACTATTATTTATGGCAAAACACATTAAGTTATTCTTGTAGATCTGTAGGACTTCATTATAGAATAGTTTGGACGAATGTTAATGTCCCGAAGGTTTATAATAAAAAAGTAGACTTCAGATGGCTCCAGTAACTATGGCTGATTTTGCAGCGGTACTCAGTATAACAGATATGGATACTGTTACGAGTATAGAACTGAAGTCCTGAGCTCCAAGGTAGTTTGGCTGACCTGGAATATTTCTCTTGTGCCTCTAAATGACATTTGAGATTTCAAGAGCTTCGCTGATCCCAGCATATTATTCAATACTATTATTTATGGCGAAAATACATAAAATTATACTTGTAGATTTGAAGGACTTTATTATACACCCAAACCTTATTTTACGTTCACTATTGGCTTAGCGAAAAAAAATTCTCCCGACAAAATAATGATCAAAATACACATTTTTATAATTTTGTACACTTCTCTCAATCACGAAGATGTTTTCAAAAATATAAAACTGTTGATTTTGCTCATTGTCTTAGCGGTAGAATTTTTTGTCGCTTAGCCAAGCATGGACGTAAAAAAAGGACGAGGTGTAGGACAGTTTGGAACACCTAGAACATCCCAGAAAATAAAACATCATTTGATATTCTTGACGAAGGCTATATGAATTCATATAAACGTATCCCACTTCCAAGTTCAGCTTTTAGAAAAACTGTTATGTCAATTATTTCGTTTTTCCATATTTCATGGTGTTTAGGATGTTCTAGGTTATCAATGAAGGCCAGAATACAAATATTCCCATTTTTCTCGAATAAAGGACTTAATTTACAAAAACTTTGCCGAAGCCAGTATTCTGTTTTATCGAATGGGTGAATTTATACAGCCGTTTCTATGTTGGGGTCATATATGACCCCTCCAGCTCCCAAGGGCTAAGGGCCACTACGAGCTCGTCTGTGTCGGTGATCTCAGGTTTTCCACAGGAGAGTCTCCTCCGCAGTCAAGGCTCCCACCTGCACCCTCTCGCTTACATTCTGATTGACGGACGACACTTATCCAATAGGTATTATCGACGACAGGACCTATCGTAGCGCAAACATCGACTCTGACCACTGGTACAAATACGTCAAAAAATCTCCGTAATCAACAACATACGGCACCGACGGCTGCCTCGGTATAATCTGGAGCTACTGAAGCAACCGGATGTCGCTACCGCATACGCGCAGAACCTCGAGGCAGAGTTGACGGACGAGGACGAGCTCAATGAAGCCCCTCTTGAAGACTGCTGGAGTATCTTCTATCTATCTATATAAAAATGAGTTTGAAATCCCTTTGAGGCAACAAAACTCACAAACGGCTGAACCGATTAGGATGGCTCTTGCACGGTTCGATTCGTTTTCATGGTGGCTGTGTTTATATGTATAAAAAGTTACGAAAATCAACTAGAAAAGTAAGAAAATTGATAAAACACTGATTTTTCATGAACTGGGAAGGAAATCAACACGATCGAAATGAAATCAATCTAGAGTGCTGTGCCCAACAGTTGTCAAATCACCCCAAGACGGCAAGATAAAGTTTGCCGGGACAGCTAGTGTACGATAAAAGCAGCCATCAACAACGCAGCGGAGACCAACGATGGGTATGTGGAACGGAGTCGAAGGAACGATGAGTGTTGTGAGATTTTGGAAGAGAACAACGTAGCGAGGGTGGTCATGCTGCAGCACGGGACGCGGCAGAACGTGAAGCGATATAAAAGAACGCGAAAACAGCAGACTCGTCTCTTCCGGGAGAAAAAGCACCGCCTGGAAGAAGCGGAATGTGACCATATGTGAACGGCACACAAGAAACACGGAAGTTCTACTAGAAGCTCAACGCATCCCGCACAGACTTCGTGCCGCGAGCCGAAATGTGCAGGGATAAGGACGGGAGTAGCTTGACTGGCGGACGTGAAGTGATCGAAAGGTGGAAGCAGCACTACGATGATCACCTCAATCACACTGGGCCACGAGCACGATCTAGCAAGTAAAAACCTCTAGCGTTTTGGGAGTGCATTTTTTTGAGTTTTTGTCTTCGGAGACTTGTATTCATTTTACCTGCACTTTTAAATGGTGATGAAAGTTAGTTGGTAATTTTGCCGCATAGGTGGCGCTGCGATACTAACTTTTTTGTTTTACGTCCTAGAGGTTTCCCGTCCTCTGCAAAGTTGTAGAGCGTGCAAAAATAAGTAAAGTCGCCGAAGACACCAAAGTTGTGTGACTTCATACAACAAAGTTATACCGTAATCCGGGGTCAAATTGATCACTTTAAAACAACTTTTGCGGATAACATTAGTGGAATTCCAAATATTGCCAAAAGAATTTCTGTAAAATCAATACCCAGTGGATCTCCATGGAACCACGTGACAGAATTTTGTTCAACAACTTCAAACTTTGAAGTTAAATAACTTCAAATATCATTAAATAGGAAATGCCTCTTTGGGGCGAAATTAATCAGTATACAATTAAGCATCGGTTGGAAAAGAAAATTTCCTTGTCCGCTTAATTTTGCCCTTCCAAACCCGAATAACGCGTTTAAAATCTTGCAACTAGTGAATTTGTTACTTTAAATGCAAAATTAAATTTTGAATTTTCCCCTTAAACGCCTACAGGTAGGCAATTTCATTTGAAATAAGTGATTTCTGTCACAATAAATGACTATTTCAACATAAAATGAACTTTTTTTTTAACTATTTCATGCTCTTATTAGCTACATAACTCTCCAACCAAGGCTCCACAAAAATGTTAAAATAGAGAATTTACGGGAAGTCCTATTAGCAATCGATTGTTTAGTAGCCATGATTTCAGCTTAATGAGTATTACATTGCAAATTCCTAAAAAAAATAAGCCAAACTAACTTTTTTCTTAAAAAATAAAATTCTACACTTATCCCCAGACATCTACGAACCAGATAACGTAAAAAGTTTAAGATCATTACGACGCGTAAGAGTTCCTAGTGTGGAATTACAATGTAGTACCCGCATGATCAATTTCACCCCGCTGATCAATTTGACCCCGGTTTACGGTACTAGAATTAGTAAAATTTACGTGAAAATCACGTTTTCATGATTATTTTGAATGTTTTTTGGAAATTTATCAATTTTAGCACTACACACGTGTTAATCAAAGTAGCCTGCGTCTGATGATACTAACTTTACAATTTTTTGGGACATTTAAATGTTTTTTTTTGGGCAAAATAGTAAAAATTACTATGATTTTTACTACCACTTAAGATCTATTAAATCTGAAAGTTTGCCGGAGGTATAATTTGGTGTTTTTGAGATATTTTGTTTTTAAATATTGATGTTTTTATACCTAAACTAAAGCAATTCTTTATCACGGAGTTGTCCTGCCAGTAGATACTCATGGATCTCTTTTCATGAAAGAGGTTTATGTTTACTCAACGCCCTAATTACTTAAAATTGATGATCTGTGTTCAATAGTTTTGTGCATCAATTTATTGAATCACGAGCACTGATATTTATTGGCAAGTTTATTGGTCTATTGAGAGAAAGGAATTATAATGGTTTTTGGCCCTATGTGAGCGACTCACGCAAGTGCAAAGTTTCGTTATACCAATCCGTGTGGTTAATTATGATTTTTAGTTAACTCAACGTACATACGTAAAAATGAATAAATTATTGGTTAACTTGTTTAAAAAATCCTCAGCTCAAGATGAGATTTGAATTTACGACTACAATAGGCAAGTGCTTTACTAACTAAATCACTGTGCCAATTAATGACACGGCATTGATGAGTCAAGTTTTGTTTTTCATAATTTAATCATAATTTAATCGTTGAGTTAACTGAAAATCATTATTGATTCCACGGATTGGTATACCGCAACTTTGCACTAACATAAGTCGCTCACACAGGATCAAAAAGCATTATATTTTTTTTCAATAGACCAATAAATATATGTGCACTGTAGATTTAATACATTGATGCGCAGGACAATTGAACACAAAACGTCAATAGTGATTAAGGCGTTGGGTAAACATAAAACTTTTAATTTAAAAGTGATCCGTGAGGATCTAATGGCAGGACAACTCCGGAATAAAGAATTGCTTCTCTTTCAAAATAATTTTGGTATAAAAACCTCAATATTTAAAATCAAGATATCTCAAAAACACCAAATTTCACCTCCGGCAAACTTTCAGTTTAAATAGATCTTTGATGGTATATTTTTAAGCATGCATAAAATTTTGCCGAAGTTTGCAACTTTTGAAAAAAAAGTGCTAGTAAAAATCATAGTAATTTTTATTATTTTGTCCAAAAACCATTTCAAATGTCCCGAAAAATTGTAAAGTTGGTATTATAAGACGCAGCCTACTTTGATTAACACATGTGAAGTATTAAAATTGATAAATTTTCAAATAACATTCAAAATGATCATGAAAACGTGATTTTCACATAAATTTTACTATTTCTAGTATAACTTTGTTATTTGAAGTCACACAACTTTGGTGTCTTCGGTGGCTTTACTTATTTTTGCAAGCTCTACAACTTTGAAGAGGACGGGAAACCTCTAGGACGTAAAACAAAAAAGTTAGTACCGCAGCGCCGCCTATGCGGCAAAATTACCAACTAGCTTTCATCACCATATAAAAGTGCAGGTAAAATGAATACAAGTCTCCGAAGACACCAACTCAAAAAAATGCACTCCCAAAACGCTAGAGGTTTTTACTTGCTAGATCCCGCTCGTGGCTCAGTGTGCAATGGTGCGGAGCGGCGCAGTATCATAACGTCCGAGGCCATAAAGTCCCAGGACAGGGTCACCCCATCGCCTGCACCGCTCTTGCTCACTTTGATTGTATAATTGTAGTTGTAGTTTTACTAGTCACGTCTATTGGCCTTCCCTGAGAGGCACTATCCCTCTTTGCCAATGAAGTAGTCGCCAAGGATCCTGGTGGTTATCTATGCAAGCAGGGTGACAACCCGAGGGTTAGTGCAGGCCCTTATGGGGGTCAAACTAATCAGGAACTTACTGGTGTCGTTCCTGATGTGCTCGAGGCACTCCTAGCTGGGCTGTGGCACTTTCGAAGCGATACTATACTAGAAGCGTTGTCGGTACGACGAGGAAGAAGAAGAAAAATGGACTGCTGAGAAGAGATTAATGATCTCAACAATACAGACACTCCCTAGCAGAGGAGAATACAAGTTTTGTTATTGTTGTACTATTGATCAACTTATCAACAATAGCACAACAGTAACAAGTATTGGAATCAAAGCGACAATTCTATAATAATGATCTGTCCTTTTAGGAAGGAAATTTCTGAACGAATCCTCTGATAACCCCTAAATAATATTTGGGAAAACATTTGGAAGTTCTGGAGGAACCCTTCGATACCCTGGAGAAGTCTTCAAAAGAACTCCTGGCACAACCTTCGTAGAAATTCCAAAGTAATACTTCTGAACAATTATTACAATTCTTGGCAAAATCTTTTGAAAAACTCCAGATGAATTCTTCGGAAAAAAAACTCCTGGTGAAAATCTCAAAGAAATTTCCAGAGAAATCTCAAGATAAAATTCGGGACAAATAATCACGGGGAATTCTGAAGAAATCCATGAAGGGATTCTGTTCATAGTTCTGAAGGATTTTCTAGAGAAGTCTTTGAAAATATGTGTTGTAGTATGTGGTTGTAGTATTGTTACTCATGTTATTTGTGGGTTCGTGAGACCAAGTGAATAATTTTGTATAATAAGTATCATAATTTACTTAGTTACGATTTTGATATAATAGGGGTACTCACTAAGCAGATTAAATTCCTGCGTAAGCCATGATTTTCTGCTTATTTGAAATGTTTCATGATTTTGCGAATGAAATAATCAGAGATTGCCTTGGTGATCGCGACGTTTAATCAGTTTAATCAGTTTGCGCTGTTGAGTGAATCCCCCTAATAACAAATTTTGCTTTCCGATTATTATCAATAACAAATTAATATTAGAATTTGTTATTGAAATAATTTCCAAATGCACTGTTGTTAAGTTGTTATGGAAACTAACAAAACAAGTTATTAAAATGGCTTTCCGCGACCTTTTTTTTGTTATGATATTTGTTATTTTACCGCTTATGACAGACAAGTTTATAATATAATTTGTTATGTTAATAACTTAAAAATAATCGATTCTATTATTCTTCCAAATTTATCCAAAATTTATCCTAATAACACAGGTCCTTATGCTGTTGTTATTCCCTTCTGGTCGGGCTATTATGCGTTACCCAGCCTTTGAAGTACGGTACATTTACCTACTGTGTGAAAATTATATTTTGTCACTATTGCAACAAGCGTTCCATTTCTGTCCATCTCACAGCTGTGTGGTTGGTGAAATCCATTAGTGATGCCGTTGCCGTGAGTGTAGAAAGATTATTTTAAAATTAATTGGGAAAAGTTCATTTGACTATTTTGGTTGCAAAATGATTGATTCACTATGAGGAATTCTACGTTATTTATTGCATGATTTCTACTGCACATAAACAGGGTTGATTAGAGAATCAGAATAATTACCATTGGAGTTAGAAATGGATTAAACAATTGCAAGAATTTATTCCGGATTTTCCATTCCCTGAATTGTGCTGCTACAAATATTTGACAACGAAAAATCAGATAATTCCCAAAGCTTCAACATTACCTACATACACAGGATATGAATTTCTGGGAAATCCCTAATGCTATCGTCCCACGTGTCGGCACCAAGGGACTGACAAATCTTTCCGTTTTCTTGATTCGCACTTTGCCGCAAAGTAATGGTACAGGTTGTCAGCTTGAGCCCTACACGCTTGGGGACCCGTTAATTGTTATGCTGCTAGAATGACGATGTAAGTTCCCTGTTCGACGCCTACAAAGAATGTTGGCACATCAGGCCATTAGACACATCGATCCCCAACGATGCGAGCCGAATTAATTTGAATGGAACCTAATAGTCGAGAGCACAAAACTGTCACGAACCTACCTTGCACCATCAACAGGTAACTGCCGTTGCTCGGTAGCCAGGTGAGCCTCCAGAAAAGACGACTTAACCACATTCCCTTTCTTGTCTCTTATCAGGTCATCCCCTGCCCCCACCGTCGCTGCTGCTGCTGCCCCTTGAACTTTTTCCTCGATAATGATGTCGTCTAGGATACGGGTCGACGACGACGGCGTGTGCCGTTGGGCGCCACCGTTGCCGGGTGGTTTTCCCCCGATTTGTTTAACCTTTGATGGCAACGCACGTGACTCCTTGTTTTTGTTCCCTGCGGGTTGCTTGTCTTTGGGTGCTTTTTTGCCGCCGGCAAAGGGCTTGGGTTTGCTCTTGGACCGTTTCAGATTGAGATCGTTTACGGAGAGGGTTGGGTTGCCCAGGTCGGTCTTCAGCCGCTCCAGGCGAGCTTTGTACGTGTCGGAATTTGCATCGAGGGGTTTTTTCTTCTGTTTACCGTCGATTTGTACTGTTGTTTCGTCGGGGTTCGTACCGTTGTTCTTCCGCCCGTTTCCCTGCCGACGCCTTCTGTGGTGTCGTTTGTGGGCGGTTATGGTTCCATCTCCGTTCAGGACCTGAACATCTTCCAGCGTTCTCCCGTTGCCACCGGAATTACTGAAGCGATTGGCTTGGGTCGTCCGGGCCGGTTTAGGCGTGGGAGTTGGGGGTGGCGTCAAAAGTGTTCTCGATGCCATCGTCTTTCTGCTCGCATGATTATTGCTGATTATGTTATCGCTCGCATCGTCGATAACGATGTCCTTTGTGTCGGACTGGATGCGGTTATGGTCAATGTTGCGAACATCCGCTGCTTTGGTATTTTTCTTCTTCTTGATGATGGTTGAGCTGTCGGAACCATTCGATGTCGAAGCTGAGTTGCCCTCTTGAGGACCCACTTGATGGATGTCGGTGCCGGTCGTGTTCCGGAGGATGATGTTATCGTTGTTATCGATGATTGTCGCTTTTATCTGCGATTCGCCATTGCTGTAGCTGTCAATTATGGCATTGTCTCGGTCGTTATGTGATATTTGGTTAAGTGATTTATGATCGACAGCCTGCGAGCCTGAAATGTAGACTGTTGCTTCGTTCAGACTTTTGCTCGGCTGGTTCAGGTCAGGGGACAGTTGTTTGGTTTTCTTTCGGATTATGTCGGTCAGGCCTTCCTCCTCCACCTGGAGGCCCTCGTGGTAGACTTCTTGTTTGAGTTTTTCCAGCTCTTGTTGGAAGGTTTTGTTCAGTCTTTGCTTTTGCCATTCGGTTTCGTAATCTACGTTTGGCAGTGCGATGTCTCCCATGAATCCACCTGTAAGAAAATGGAAATGAAAAAAGTTTACATTAGACTGATACTAAATTTAAATGAAAGTAAACTGAGGTTTTGATGCATTTATTTATGTTGTTGCACATTAGAAAACAATGTCATTTAGATGTGTTTATGTAAGGTAACAGTTTGTAATAACGGATAATGACCAGACCATCAAAACTTAAAGTTTTCGGAAGAACTCACAGTGGGATTCGATCCCAAGTCCTCGGCGTGATAGTCACGTGCTTTAGCCATCACACTAGATTCGCTCCACTGGGATGTGGTTTGTATAACGCATCGTTGTGAGTGGCATAGCTAAGAGTGCTAATGCGCACCCCATTGATGTTGATGTTGATCCTCCTGGAATGAGGCACAGGTATTTAACCCTTGTGTCCTGGGTCGAAAGTCTAGGCCTAAGCGCCATTGTTCGCTCGTTTGTATTTTCTACCGAGATTAGACAAAACCTAACCAGTCAGAGTTATCATATAGTTTAGTTTAATAATTTGGTTTCTCGCGCAGAACAGTAGAGTGAAAATAAGCCTATATTTGAGTCGATTTGTGGTTCCATGTACACTGTGGTGCATAATTGATCGGACAAACGCCGACTTTCATACAAAATGGCCAAGTTTGTGATGCTGTAACTATGGTTTGCATTCATGGATAGAGCTCAATTTTTGACGCGGCTCTACTAATATGCTGTATTTTACGTTAAGAAGTACAAAAAGTTTTCGTTCACAGGTTTGGGCGTGGCAAGGCGTTTAAAATGTGGAAAAATGATCGGCTATCGGTACCCCTTTGATTTACACGCGTGCCGCTGTCCGATCACTTTTGCAGCACATTATGAACGCCTTGTAAAGCCCAAACCTGTGAACGAAAACATTTTGTACTTCGTATACGTAAAATTCAGCATATGGATAGTTCCGTGTTAAAAACCAAAGTTACAGCATCTCAAACTTGTCCATTTTGTATGAAAATCGACGTTTGTCCGATCAATTATGCACCACAGTGTACCTGATAAATTCATTAGTATAGACATTTTGGTGGGTCATTGTGATCGTTTTCTCATACATATCAAGGTTTTATAGTTCAATTTTCATCTTCCGAAAAACTGAAAAATTTGAATATGATCGGTTATTCGTATGTTTTGTACATTTCATTAGAATTTGTATGGAAACAGATTTAAATCTGTCTGAAATTGTGTAACTGGTGATGGAAAAATATGGACTAAAGGGTATTCTTCAAAACTTTTCCGCAGATCGTAATGTGATCTGATATTTGTAAAAAAGTTATAGCATGAGCATGAGCACTTATGCATTACAAGGTGCTGAATAAGTGCGCAGAAGACACCGAAACGATTCGATGCAAAATCGCAGGTTTGCTCCTCAGTGCGAAATGTGAGAAGAGAAAACATACACTCTACACACGGCTTCCAACGAGAGCGTGAGTTAACTACGCAACTTTTTTCACACACAAACCAGCCGCTCACATTCTGGCAAGCATCAGCGACACACTCAAAAAGAGTGCTCATTCAAATGTTAGAACAAACATGTTTTTTTCAGTTTCTGTGTGCACATTTTTGTGCGCGCAGAAAATGTGCACACAAAAATTCGTGTTGAGAGCGCACTCAGTCGTGCTTCGAGTGCAATACTGTCTGTACCGCAGGAATATGAAAGTACTACACTCAGCGAAGTAAACTACCGAAATTCAAATACCTTATGAAATTTAGCTATAACTGTAAAGTATGCATCCATGGATGCCATAAGAATACCTTATGAAAATTGAACATGCTTATTATTTCTTTAATTTCTTTATTTAACGTTGGTTCAACTGACACATTCTAGGTCTTATTTAATTATTTGAAAACTAACAAGTAAATTACAACAACGAAAAGTTAAGCTTATTCACAAACGACAATTACATGTATCACATTCATATTATACATTGATATATCATTCACATTTAAAATCTCATAATAAAAACTGGAATCTGCTATAAAATCACAACATAAATTATAGGAAGAAATAGGTATCTAATTAAATCTCCTGTGCAAAATCTCTTCTACTACACACTAGGGTCTCCATGTATGATCGAAACGGTTGACAAACTCGCGAAATTTCACTCCGCGTGGCCATGTAGACGCAATTAATGATCGTAATTTCCATTTCTCGTGTAGTACTACCTTGAATGAAACAAAATCTAGTTCGCTACAGTCCACCCATTTAGATACCAGCTTTCTAACATCTATGCGGTCCTCGTTCGAGACTTCAAGACATCGAGATACCATCAAATTGATGTCGCTCTCTGAAACCGAAGTGTCAATGTTCGTTAGATATTTATAAAGCAAAACTTTCATTGTTTTCGCCTGAGCTGGTGTGGTTCTCATCAAAACACTCATAGTTGCAGTTCGATCCCTCCAATAACGTCGATGATGAAACAGGCTGAGTTTGATGCGATGATAATTGTGTTGGCATCGAGTTTAACTTCGATGTGATTTCTGCAAGTGTAGTAAGTATACCTGATACTTGATTCTGCAATTCAACGATTTGCTGCTTGGAAGTCTTGACATCACACAATGGAGGCTCCAGTGATTGCTCCTTTCTCCAGTTATCGAAACTGGACATACATTTCTCGCATAGCCATAGAAGTCGGTCCGAAGTTGATAGTGCACACAACTGCTCAGAAGTAATAGTGGCACAATGGTGATGGTATAGATTACTGCAGACTTTGCATGTTACATGCTGATATGCACTGGGGTTGATGGGGAGCGGACATCGCCCACAAAGCAAAGTATCGCGTTCATAATCGGTTAAACTGAGCTCGAAAATAGTAATTTCTCCCGCTTAATCACTATTAGCTTGTTTAATTTTATCCAATTCGTGAAGATAACAAAAATCACAGCAGACTGAGTGGCACAGCTTATTTTTTCAGTGAATTTTAACTGTTTCTCGATCAAAAACTAGCGGACGAAAAACAAACACGTACGATTCTCATGGATGCAAAAGTAACTCACTCACCTATGACCTAATTACATAAGATAAACTTATGAAAAGAGCAGAAAAATCACAAAATGATGCAGACTAGAGTCGATCCATGAACGTCGAGATCACTGAGCTCGTGCCCAACCCAGGCGGCTATCGACGCTTGAGAATATCGTGGTGTTAAATTTGTATAAAAGCCAAACTGTGAGTCGATTCTGCGTCATAGATCGACCTTATGAAAATCGTTCTAGCCGTTATGAATTGGGTATTTAAATTTTGAAAAATGTATTGATTTTTTGATTTTATACGAAAGAGTACAGTCAGGTTTTTTACGCGGGGGATACGTACCGCGTAAAAAAAACTCAGTTCAAAATCCAAAAAACCGCGTAAAAAAAGTCTCACCCTAGGTCTCACCAATTCTCGACGAATCATGCAAAAATAAGGCGATGATTTTTTTTGTATGGAGCTTTCATTTACGCGGCCGCGTAAATGAAAACCGCGTAAAAAAAACCTGACTTTACCTTTTTCTGAGCCACTATGATTTTTTTTCAGATTTTTAGAACTTTATTTTGGTACCTAAAATAAATTTCAAAGAGAGTTTTCGAAATCACCTTTTGACAGCTGGGCAACTGCTTGACAGCTCCGCCCAGTACAAAATGCGACGAGGGGTGATTCGACAAATCGCTCCCATACAAACTTTAAATTGATTTTTAAATAGGTTCCCGGGCACCAAAATTCATGAAAATTTGGATTTCGGCTCAGTTTGGCATGCAGATTCAGAATATAGGATTATCTCAACACCGTTAAAGAAGCCAATTGTTAAAAGGCCATTTCATAAGATAGACCTTATGATAATCCTAGGTTTATTTGCCTGAGTGTAGAAAGATGGTTTCTTCGGTAATGTTTTGTTATGGAAATCCAAGGGCTTACAGTTGATGGGCCGTTCCTTTCAAGAATTTGCTACTAGACGGTGCTAATAAGAATGAAAATTTTATATCATTAAATTCAGGATCCTGACTACTGACAAAGCTGGTTTTATCGACAAAGTCGTTTTGTAGGTCAAGGGATTACATGTGATGGGTCGTTAAGGCGAAACTGGAAGCATTTCCTCACTTTTTGGTTTTTGATTTTTTAATAAATAACGAAGCAATATTTTCAAAATCGATTCTCGTACACAGTTAGATGAAGGATCAAGGTATCTCTTGATTTTTTTTTCAGGTGGAAAATGTTTTTCAGTTTTAAGGAAACCGTTTTTGAATAAAATTTCAAAAAAAATATGGTTTTTGAAAAATTGGTAAAAGTTTTACATCTGAAAAAAATCCAAGAGATAGCTCGACACTTCCTCTAACTGTGTATGAAAACCGATTTTGAAAATATTTCTTCGTTATTTAATATAAAATCATAAACCAAAAAAATTAAGAAATGCGTCCAGTTTCGCCTTAATTGTGAAATTCTGCCACGGGCCGGCGCCAGTTACAAAATATTAAAAGCATGTAAATGATAAGAATTTCTCCAAAAGTATTCAACAAGTTGTGACTTTTGTCCTTTCGAACATAAATTAGTTGAGTCAAATCATTTTCAAAGACTAATGTTTTAATCATTAATGTTCAAAATTTCATTTAATTTAGTAAAGGGTGAGTCGATCATTATTGTGCCATTTTCAAACTAACATAACTTTTTTCCTACTTCATCGAAATCAATCAAATTTTACACAGTTTATCCTTATAGTTTATTGTTTACATATGAGTAATTGAGCAGTTATCAGTTAGATTCCGGTCGATATAGAATAAATTTAGTTAACTTTCAAGGACGCGCGCCATCAAGCAATCGAAACTGCACCGCGCCCGCGTTGTATACGAAAAGCGAGGTTTTTTGGTAGTGTTGTACTTTTTACAACAGCGCGCGCGCTGAAGGGTTAACAGTTCTCAAAAAGATGTTGTACAATCACATGCTAAAACTTAAAATTATGGTATCGCGTCTTGGAACAATTAATGATTATACGTTATCGGATCATCTTAATGTTCGTCAATAGGTTTCTGGAACGGTTGTCAGGGAAACATAAGCTTCGAGCTGGGCGAAAACCAGGCACGATGCGCATAATCAAACCAGAGGGCTTTAGTTATTTTTTTCAAGTGGAACCTGAACATTTCCACATGGAAGGCATCAATCGAAAATGTCGTGAATTTTACTAAAACGCGTCCTAAGTTTCAACCGAAACCAAAAAGTTGAAATACATATGTATGTATACTAAACTACTGTAAAATTTGGTTTCATTTCGTCAACTGTAGACAATTTACAAATCAGTTGAATGTAGGGTGGCACAATAATTAACGATTCACCCTTTACAATAAACCATAACATATAGTAGTTTAATGAATGGCAGTAAAATTAGAAGTATTTTACTAGAAATGCCCTAACTACTTGTTTAGAGGTAACCAATAAAGCCCAAATTTGTACCCCTTATAGCCAACTAATTGAGAACTACTAGTATTCACTAGCATTCAAAATTTGAGGATTGTTTTGTGCATTTTATAAAAAATTACAACTTAATGATAAATTTTATGCTAATAATTAAAATATGCGTGCTTTCGAAAATTTACAACTAGCGCCGCCCAACTGCAGAAACTCAAACCAAACGGTAATTATTCTGAAAGTCCTTGGTCTACCAAACAATATTGCCGAAGACACCATCTTTCTAAAAAATCAGGGTGCTGAGATATGCGAAATTTAAAATTTGTTTGCTCTCTAGCGCCGCCTCCCCGAGCAGGAATGAATAACTGGCGGACTGGCGCATAACTGGAGCATACCAAAGTAAGGTATCATACCAAGATAAGGTATTGGTCTGTTATCCAGGTATTGAAAATAACTTATTCTGGTATTTTGTATGTATTGACAAAATACCTCAACGAAGTATTGGTTTGGTGTTGAGGTATTATTCAATTATGGAAAAATAGCAATTTATATGGAAAAATTGCCGATTATTTTTTGGGTATTGCCATACCTGAAGTCATTATTCACGCGTGATGCGCTTGCGCTGAATACACACCAGTTATTATTTTAGGTATTTTACCTCTTATGCAGGGCTACTTAAGGAGAAACTTCAGAGAATACAAACATGGCTGCCACAATGGCCACCTACTCACGTTTTCAAGAGCACCAATCTTGAAAATTTGTTAACAAATGCTCTCGATTTGTAAAAGCTGCCTCTTTTTGGAAGTGAGCAAAGTCAGTAAAAACAAGTGCGGCTTGGTTCGATGCTTTGTTCGTCAGATTTGTGCCTCTAAAGTTTGTATGAAAAATTGCAATGGGATTTCTTGATGTTTCACCTTAATACCTCAATCAGGTTGTAGGTATTCGGTTTTCCATACCTGAGTTAGGTATTCTTCAGCTATTTTTTCCTGCTCGGGTAGTGGTGAAATCATGAATCATAATCATAATGGCCCATAATCTGAAAGCTCTTGACCAGCTGAACAGCTTTGCCGAAAAACCCAACTCTCTAAGTAATCTTGATCCCGAGACATATATTATTGAAATTTTGTTAGTGTCACATCTGTTTGTCTGTGATTTATGTGATATCTTGGATAAGCAGATGCAACACTGAAAAAATTCCATCCACTATAGGGCACTGCATGAAATTCTCTCCTTCTCTTTTACTCTTACAGAAATGTTGTAAACAACAAGGCCAAGAAACGTCAAAATCCCATACAAAATCAAAACAGTGCAGTGCCCTATATCTAGGGCTTTCAGAATAGTTATCATTTGGTTCGAGTTTCTGCAGCTAGGCGGCGCTAGTTGCAATTTTTTGAAAGCATACACGTGCATACACATTTTAATAATTAGCTAAAAAATTTTCGCAGGCTGTAACTTTTCATAAAGTGCAACGAAAATTCTCAAATTTCAACCGCTATTGCTTCAGCTAGATAGCTACAAGAGGTAGAAATTTGGCCTTGATTGGTTAACTCTTCACGAAGTTGGAGCGTTTCTAGTAAACTACTTTAAACTTTCCTGCCGTTCAATAAACTCCTATATCTTAGGGCTAAGTGAACCAAATCAAATAAAATTTTGTACATGTGTAACTAATATATTGGTCTTTGACTACTATTTGACTTGAACAAAATAAGTCCAAAGCGAAATTTTTATTTTTCCAAAACTTAATTTTAAACATTTCAATCATTTACAAGCTTCTGAAAATTTGTAATTAGTGCTACATAATTACAAAATTTCGCATCAAATGATAAACAAATTAGAAGCCCTTGACTACCACTCAGCTTTTCCGAAGAAACCATCTTTCTAAGTAATAGGGTCCCCAGTTATCCTAGTGGTTAAGGCTATGGATCGCCAATCCGGAGACGGCGGGTTCGTTTCCCGTTCCGGTCGGGAAAATATTCTCGACTCCCTGGGCATAGAGTATCATTGTACTTGCCTCACAATTTACAAATTCATGCAATGGCAGGCAAAGAAGGCCCTTCAATTAATAATTGTGGAAATGCTCGAAGAACACTAAGATGAAGCGAGGCAGGTCAAGTCCCTGTGGGGACGTTGAGCCATAAAGAAGAAGAAGAAGAAGAAGAAGAAGAAGTAATCAGGATTCTGATATATATGAAAAATAAAATTTGTTAGCTTACTAGCGCTGCCTGTTGGTGGAATTTCGAATCAAACTATGCATCAACTGTAAATCCTTGACCAGCTTAAGAATATTACCTAGCACACCAACTGTAACCGTAAAAGTGGTTACAAATGGTTTTTTTTTTGAGAGAAATTAATTAAAATAATGCAAGCGATTTTCACCGCCTTATTGTCGCGTTGGAAGAAGGGTGATGTTTGAGAACCCTATTGCTCCCCACACGCTACCAAAGTGGGTAGCCACACAAAAATCCCCAATAGGTGGCTGGGGAGGTGATTGATGGGTGACGTTCTGTCAGTAAGAAAGTCAACGGATGTGGTGGGCAAGAAACAGCGGCGAAAATGGACCGTCTCCGAGCTAGGGAGGTGGAATCGACGAGAACAGGGGCTCTCTTGTGTTTGAGCCACGAAACCGGCAACAACGAAAGTTTTGCAAGAGTTGTTTTTTGTTGAAGCCAAGTAATTAGCTGCTTTCCGAAGGTTGTTTTGGACCCCGTCAGAGCCAGTTTTTCTGGACCTATCCCGTATCCAGCAACTACCGAAAGCCGTTAGTGGTCCATCGTAGTGAGCCTTTTGAATTTGTGGTGCAGTGTTCGCCTTTGTGGACCCCGGAGCTTGAGTGATCGGCCATTCTGGTAACACGTGGCTCGGGGGGATCTAACCACCGACGAACCGACGTGACAGCTAGAACAAACAAATTCAAATTTGTTGTCCCCGACGCCATGATGAAAAATAGCCGAACATTATCGCCACCTCTATAACGGCTCGCGATGATTTGATAGCTCGACACCGAACCCCCGTGTGTTCATATAGGAAACGGTTCGCGTCTGCGCTGATTTGACAGAAGCGATCGCTCGCTTCGGTGGTCGACCGTTAAATTTGGGGGGGGGGGACACTTTTGAATCACCACTGTCACGTCGGTTCGTCGGTGATCTAACGTCCCTCTCCAAGAACGCCCGGAGCCGCGCGGAACGCTGTTGGCTCCAAATCCGAACCACCGTCTGGCCAGCCCAGCTTAGCTCACGGTACTAGGGCTATCCAGTGGCCCCTGGACAATCTTCGTTTGCCATTACCGGCCACCTACGTCATCGGCCGCCATCGCTAGCCCTGCCGCTGGCCTCGTAACCCGCCTCCCTGGCTAGCCACAGCCGCAAACACGCCACGCCGCCCATTGTCGATCTCCGTCGCCGTGCTTCCTAGTTGGCCACTCGCCACCGGCTGTCGCCGGCGCCAATTCCAACCACCGGCCTCCACCGTCGCCGATCCGAATCAGCCCACGTGGCTCTCCTCGCTGCCCACCGTCAATCTCCGTCGCCGAGCTCCTTCGTTGGCCACTCGCCGCCAGCCAGCCAGCCAGCCAGCCAGTTTTCTTGCCGCCAGCCCTCGCCGCCGCCAGTTCACACCGTCGGCCCACGTGGCCGGGTTTTTTCGACGGCCACCCCTGGCCGATTTCATCCGTTCGCCTTCCGTTTACGGCAACCGCCGTTGCAGGGCCACCGTCCTCACCCGCCTGAAAGCCAGCATCACCCGACGACCGCTTTCACCAGTCCGGATTAGAGTGAGTTAATAGACTTTTCTTAAACTAACCCCCAAATCTATCAGATAATAAGGTCCGAAAATTTCCCCACGTCCTCACTATACGACTCTGGGACTCGAGGACCAAAAGAGGCCTTTCGAGCCCACCCCGCCGGCTGCCGTGGTCAGACCAGCAGCCTGGGGTTTTGACCGGTGCCCCCTCTGGGTTCCGGTGAGTTTCCTCGAGGGCTAAGAGAGCCGTACCAGAAACGGTAACACAACACTGTAAGTGATCAGGACCCTGAGATATATGGGATGGGTATTTTACCAGTTTAACGTCTGCTTGTCTCTGATATCACAGGATTTGATACCCCTTAGCGGGTTTCGGACTCACTGGCATGCTTTTGATTCACCAAATGCTCAAACTACACGGATTCCTTTGAACGCGTGTGCACTGAATTCTGTTTTTTTTTCTGCGTGCGCACTGGGATTATGAATTGCGGGCTCTCACTGCACGTAGCACTCTAATCACCCGCACAAAAACTCTTTGTGAGAGCAATTATGTACATTTTATTGTGCGTTTTTCTCTTTTTTTTTGTAGGGTGAATGAAACTGAGTAGCTCAGTCCCAACTAACAATTACAAGTCACAAACAAGCAAGCTTACTGAATTGTTGCTCAATAATGGTAATGATATCTGTACAAAAATTATGCTGTACACATTACTGTTTAAATGATTTTTCAATGTTCGACTAATTGGTATTAACAATGATAAATTAAAACACTTTTGAAAAGTTTAATAAAAATTTCATTCCACAAGCATTGATTCCTTTACAAAACAGTTTAACAAAACATTGGTTTGTTTCTTATTAAGCTGATGTGTCAATAAGCATATGTTCCTGCACAATGTGCTTTTCACTTGTCGAATAAACGTTTTCAGTCCGTCATACTTCGACTCGCAACTTTGTTAGGATAATGGGATAAACCTTGACTAAAACTGTTTACACAACCAAGTTATCAAAAACCAACATTTTAAACAAATCACTCAAAAGAAAATAGAATAAAATTATGTAGCTCAACATTAAGTGCCAAGAGACGTAATCAACGTAATTAGGCCGGAACAAATCTAATTTTCTTCTTTTGTCACAATACTCGTTGGCTCGCTAAGGGGGAGGACAATAAATAATAATTGTATTTGACGAAGAAATACCCAAACAAATCGGCAAAATCTATAAACTCATCGGATTTGTTAAGAAATTTTCTGTGCAACTCTAATTTCTTCTTAAAATTTTAAAATTTCTTGAATAATTTATTGGTGTCCCCCCTAAAAATGTTGAATTTCGACCAAAATTTTCCAAGGGGGCGGTGACATAAGAGAAAATCGAAATTTGTGTCAGCCTTATGAGGCATTTATGTCTGTAGCTAGATAAACTGTACCTTGATTATTATCTTTTTTATCTTATCTTTTTCTATCCTTAAGCACATGAATCAAAAATTTGCTTCACAAAGTTCCAACGGAGTATGAGTAAATTACCATTGACCATGATTGCTTAGGGAGTGCATATTACCCCATCTTCCCCTAAATGGAACCAAGAAACAACCTTTACCTGACGGAATGCGATATAATTTTCGCGCTTAGTATCATACGGGCGTATCTACAATGACCGATTTCTCTTAATCGATTTTCTCTTTGGTGAATAGCTTGGCCAGCACATCATTTTCGGTTGTTTTTGTTGTTTAGGATGCTAGCCCTAGTCGTCCTTTACTGAATCAAACCGAGAGATCATCCGAAAATTGTTCGTATTTTCCGAAATAATCCAAAGAGAAAATCGATGAAGAGAAGAGAAGTCGATCATTGTAGATACGCCTCACGCCTGTATGATACTAAACGCGAGAATTTTATATTATCCCATACAACAGATGACCTAGTGTATGTAATAGAAATACATGGTGGAATTGTTCAATCCAATTGTTCTGTCAATAGACCATTACAAATCTCTTAAAGAATCTAATAATATTCTTATCATTTGGAGCATCAGCAATAATTAATAGAACACTTCGAAGTTTTTGTCTCTTTCACTGACTTTTAGCACCATCAGTGACGACAGGTCACATTGTTTATTTCATAATGTAGTAGAAAACAGTCATCTTGACCTATACCAAGATTAGCAGATTACGTTTCAATTGCAGTCGTGGCAGATCACTATTTACCGCCTCACAAACGTTTGTAGTTTTGATGTAGCCTGATTGTTTGATGTTATGAATCATTCTTGTCAAATGCAATGTAAAGTGCTCACAGAAAGTCGAAGTCGCCGACGGATCTGGTCTTTAAGTGGCATCTTATTCTACTATGCAGCTACTAGATTCTAGTCGGTTTTCATACTATTTTGTTCTTGTTAACATGATCATAATCAATCACTCAAATTCAGAAATGTGTCTAGACAACCTTGACCATCGAGAATCGAACCCGCCACCATGAATCTCTTGGATTTACTTCTCCGTCACTGAACTGGAGAAGGCCCGTGAACATAAGTTGTTTCACGTCATAGTGGCACGCGTCAAACTATGTGATACATGATTGGTTGGTAAGGGTGGTTCATTGTATGAAAATTCGCTGTTAAAATTTTATGGTTTGGAGACAAAGTGAAAACAGTATAAACACCGATGAAAACCTGAATGCTTTCAGTTAAACTGAAAATGTACATGCCCAAAATTGGCTTCACCCTTGAATGATAGCATCTTTTGTGGATCTGAGCGTATCCAACACAAAACGAAACAACATATTTACTAAGAACAACCCTCGTGTATCATCCCAAGCCTCGCGATGTCCCTAACGATGTTGATTCGCGCGTTTGTCATGTGACGGATTGCAACCAGCCAGAAGCGAGTGCGAGCGGCCACCCGCCAGTCATCATCAGTGGAATTGATGTGCTTAATTTTGATAATACATGCGGATGAAACAATTCAATTTGTCTCCCAGTCAGTAATGGGTGAAATGAATGTATACGATGGGCAACGAAACGAAATAACAACGCAAAATTGTTTGGTCAGGGGAATTTCCCCCCACCCAGAATTTGAATGCAAAATGATCTCCGGATAGCAGTCAGATGCAACAGATTGCTGCTTGAAAACAGATTAAAGAGTCAATGCGATAGCTTTAATATCGAGCGTGCGTAGGCTATCGTATTGCTTCAACTGAAACAGCATTCGAGACCTATGCATTGATTGGGTGCCAAAATTGTGAAACTGTTCGTCAATTGGAATGTATTATATCGATATATGCCTCCGTAAAATCTTTGATGGAATTCCTGGAGGAATCCCTGAAGGAGTTCCTGGAGGAATCCCTGAAGGAGTTCTTGGAGGAATCCCTGAAGGAGTTCCTGGAGGAATCCCTGAAGGAGTTCCTGGAGGAATCCCTGAAGGAGTTCCTGGAGGAATCCCTGAAGGAGTTCCTGGAGGAATCCCTGAAGGAGTTCCTGGAGGAATCCCTGAAGGAGTTCCTGGAGGAATCCCTGAAGGAGTTCCTGGAGGAATCCCTGAAGGAGTTCCTGGAAGAATCCATGAAGGAGTTCCTGGAGGAATCCCTGAAGGAGTTCCTGGAGGAATCCCTGAAGGAGTTCCTGGAGGAATCCCTGAAGGAGTTCCTGGAGGAATCCCTGAAGGAGTTCCTGGAGGAATCCCTGAAGGAGTTCCTGGAGGAATCCCTGAAGGAGTTCCTGGAGGAATCCCTGAAGGAGTTCCTGGAGGAATCCCTGAAGGAGTTCCTGGAGGAATCCCTGAAGGAGTTCCTGGAGGAATCCCTGAAGGAGTTCCTGGAGGAATCCCTGAAGGAGTTCCTGGAGGAATCCCTGAATGAGTTCCTGGAGGAATCCCTGAAGGAGTTCCTGGAGGAATCCCTGAAGGAGTTCCTGGAGGAATCCCTGAAGGAGTTCCTGGAGGAATCCCTGAAGGAGTTCCTGGAGGAATCCCTGAAGGAGTTCCTGGAGGAATCCCTGAAGGAGTTCCTGGAGGAATCCCTGAAGGAGTTCCTGGAGGAATCCCTGAAGGAGTTCCTGGAGGAATCCCTGAAGGAGTTCCTGGAGGAATCCCTGAAGGAGTTCCTGGAGGAATCCCTGAAGGAGTTCCTGGAGGAATCCCTGAAGGAGTTCCTGGAGGAATCCCTGAAGGAGTTCCTGGAGGAATCCCTGAAGGAGTTCCTGGAGGAATCCCTGAAGGAGTTCCTGGAGGAATCCCTGAAGGAGTTCCTGGAGGAATCCCTGAAGGAGTTCCTGGAGGAATCCCTGAAGGAGTTCCTGGAGGAATCCCTGAAGGAGTTCCTGGAGGAATCCCTGAAGGAGTTCCTGGAGGAATCCCTGAAGGAGTTCCTGGAGGAATCCCTGAAGGAGTTCCTGGAGGAATCCCTGAAGGAGTTCCTGGAGGAATCCCTGAAGGAGTTCCTGGAGGAATCCCTGAAGGAGTTCCTAGAGGAATCCCTGAAGGAGTTCCTGGAGGAATCCCTGAAGGAGTTCCTGGAGGAATCCCTGAAGGAGTTCCTGGAGGAATCCCTGAAGGAGTTCCTGGAGGAATCCCTGAAGGAGTTCCTGGAGGAATCCCTGAAGGAGTTCCTGGAGGAATCCCTGAAGGAGTTCCTGGAGGAATCCCTGAAGGAGTTCCTGGAGGAATCCCTGAAGGAGTTCCTGGAGGAATCCCTGAAGGAGTTCCTGGAGGAATCCCTGAAGGAGTTCCTGGAGGAATCCCTGAAGGAGTTCCTGGAGGAATCCCTGAAGGAGTTCCTGGAGGAATCCCTGAAGGAGTTCCTGGAGGAATCCCTGAAGGAGTTCCTGGAGGAATCCCTGAAGGAGTTCCTGGAGGAATCTCTGAAGAAGTTCCTGGAGGAATCCCTGAAGGAGTTCCTGGAGGAATCCCCGAAGGAGTTCCTGGAGGAATCCCCGAAGGAGTTCCTGGAGGAATCCCCGGAGGAGTTCCTGGAGGAATCCCTGAAGGAGTTCCTGGAGGAATCCCTGAAGGAGTTCCTGGAGGAATCCCTGAGGAGAGTGTGCAAGAAAAAAAGAAAAAGCTAGATTCGCCTATGTTCCTGGACCAAATGAATAAGAGAATCCAACATCTTTAAAATTGCACAATATAATGCGCTTCCAGTCCCTTTCATTGCATTGCCTAGGTAGTAGCTTGAATGCAACAACTGCAATTTAAGAATTTAATTATCGTAATGAATTACTGAAGGTGTACTTGTCGAACAATGTGGCATTCTGTGTCGAACCGTGTGGCGGGCCATTCAGTACCCCCTTTGGAGTCCTTTATTCCTGCCAAGCACGTGTACTTCATACGAAAGCCCAAGCCTCGCCAGTAGTGGCAAGCCCGTGTATCAGCAACAAATTAAATCTATGCATGTACACAGCCCTAATAATTTATTGCGGCTACATGTGTGGAGTTGGAGTAGGCTTGCTACTACATCGGCTTAGAGAGAGAGAGAGAGAGAGAGAGAGAGAGTCTGGGATTTGATAGAACCTCCGCCGTCGCCGCAACGCTCGGAAGTTCTGGGGAAGAAATAAAAACTTCATGCACTTGTGCCACCAGGCAGTCATCCAGCGGCGCAACACTGATACTGGCTGGGCGACCGTTGCCCATGGCTGCCTCCTGATACCGGTACACATTTGCGGTTCGTTATAATGAACAGAACCAGATGTGGCCTGCATTAACATGGAAACACACAACATGTGAGCGTTCGTTCAGCAGGTCCTCCGCAAATATATGATTCCCAGCTTAATAGTTGCAAGTGATTATGTGTTTTATGGATTTTGGCCCATAATTTGCCTGAAAGGAAACACATGCTATTTTGGCGGTTCCGGACAATGATGTTACCACGTGTGGAAGAAACATGATCAAATCTGTTGCACTGTGGAAGTGTTACAAGTAATACTCGCCGTTTTTCTCTCCCAAAAGGTTCCAGATCATATTTCTGAATAGATTTAATTTGAAACAGTGAATGAATTAATTCGCTTTTTTCATTTTCAATTGTTTTAGGCACATGTCTTTCCATCGACGTAGGCCTAAGTGTTCTTGAGTCCTGATAATACTGATTTTTTTGTGTCACATGCATGGGTTTGGTTCACCTGTGAACCGGTTCCGGAGCACTACCGGTAATCTCGATTGTGGTTTGAGAAAGTTGTCTTGCTTACTGTTCTTTAGATTATTGTGAACACTACCGGTTCTAATAAGAAAATATTTCATTACTTAACGGTTACATAAAAAGCCGCGATTTGATGTATCGCATGGATGGGTTTGTTTCACTTTTACATTTCACTACTTCCGCTGGCACACCCAGAACTGTTTTCGGGACACTAGCGGTTGTTCTGAAAATGGACTTTTTTCTTACTAACCGTCATTAGGTAATCAAAAACGCTGCTATTTGATATAAACAATTTGTTGATTGTGCTAACGTAAGAACATTCACGATCACAAAATACGCGAATACAAGACTGGACCACAACACTTATCGTTCTTACTAATTAACAGGAACTTTTTGGTCGACCGGTTTCGGGCTCGAAGTTGCCCATCTACGAGACGATGTCCCGCATTCATGGGTTTTGTTTAATTTTACATTTTACCGTTTCCGTCGGGACACCAGGAACCGGTTCCGGGACAGTACCGATTGTCCTAAATATAATCTGAGACAAGTTTGTTGCTTGTTCATCAGATTTCCTAAAAAGCCGCGAATTGATGTATCGCATGAATGAGTTACAATTGACCACTTCCGACGGGACTCCCGGAACCGGTTCTGGAGCACTTCCAGTAGTCTTAAATGTGATCCTAGCAAACGATTCATCAGATCTTCAAAAAAGGCGCGATTTGATGTGTCACATGTATGTGTTTGGTTGACATTTACAATTGGCCACTTGCGGCAGGATACCCTAAACCGGTTCCAGGACACAACCTGTAGTCTAAGATGTGGTCTGAGACTATTTTCTAGTTGATCATTCTTCAGGTTATCGAAAAAGCCACTATTTTATATGCCGCATGCATGGGTTTGGTTGCCTTCTACATTCGACCCCTACCGGTGGGACACCCGGAACCGGTTCCGGGATATTATTGGTTTTCTCAAATGTGATCTGAGATTTTTTTCGTATTAATCGTTATCAGGTTATCTAAAAGCCATTTGACGTGTCGCATGATTGGGTTTGGTCTCTTTTCTATATTTTTTTAAAGACGCGGACAGCGTCTTCAGCCAGAGGCTGTACAAACTGAAAACACTAGACAAGGGACACACGTGGCATGCACCAGTGGATACGGAAAAGAAACTATTCTTACGAAAAGTTTCATCACCCAGAGCGGGAATCGAATCCCACCCCATAGCATGTTGAGATTAGAAGCTTGATGACCTTAATCGCACGGATACAAGGCTCCATAAAATACTTATTTTACCACTCCCTGCGGGACATCCGGAACCGTTTTCGGAACAGCTTCTGGCAGCTTCTAACGTAGTCTGAGCCTTTTTTCTTGCTTATAATTACTCTGGTCTTCGAAAAAGCCGCGGTTTGAAGTGTCGCATGCATGGGTTTGTAGCATTTTCATATTGTCCCTTTTCTGGGACACCTGTGTGGAACAACCAAATGGCAATAACTTCGGAACGGCTGGACCGATCCAAACCATTTTCAATGGGGAACAATTGGTACATGCGACTCGACCCTCTGGGCCTTCTATCAAAAAGCCAGTTTTGAGTGAACATATAGCTTTTCCAGTACACTCGATAGTACAAGTTGACCATAGAATATCTTTGAGCCTGCCATATGATAACCACATGCGAAATGCTCAATTGGTACAGAAAGTTCTCAGTTAATAATTGTGAAATCGTTAATAGAACACTATTTTGAGAAGCATGCACTGTCCCAGTTGCGACGAAACACCCGAATCAAAAAGAAAGATCCAAAGACAAACGTAAACCTATTTCCGCTTAAATGTCTCTACCCAGCGCCATCATAAGAGAACTTTGCCCTTTAACTTAGTTAGGTGGTTGACTGCGTGCGGAATTTCTTATGGGTGACTTGGTCACATACATATTACATCAGATCCGCTTTGCATGCGTCCCATTCCGCTACCGTTCACTCATCCTAATCGCTATTTATTCGAGTGTAATCTTATCTCCAAGGCTGTCGTGTTGTGACCTTTGGCTCCTCTAGCCGTGGTTTTGATCCTTTCCGTAACATGTTCCTGAATGATGATGGCACATATCTAAGGATGAGGTTGAAGCTGTGTCGTCGCTAGTTGTAGGTGGCGACGTCGTCGTTGTCGTCCCAACTAGCGCAAATGGCTTTTTCCGCACACATGGTTGCATCGCAAAATGATAAATCACTTTGAAGCCATTTCATCGCCCCGTAATTTCTATCTCATGGAATCAACGGCATGCTGCTACCCAGAAGATGTTCTAAAGGGCCCAACAGGGACCATCGGGCCGCTTGCTTGCTTGCTGCCAAACGACATGTGTATGTACGACGTACGAGTGTATTTAAGGCAACGCAGATGTACGAACATGGAGGATATCCTTGTTGCGGTCGTCTGTTTGCGTGGGTTCAGGTGTAATGGTTGATTTTTGCGGCAGCGGCACGAATAGTTTCTCACTCCAGTATGCCTTTTTAATCAAAAGGAGATTGAAATGTGTTAGTTTATATACGAATCATTGAGCTGCCGTACGATGTTAAGTGGAAACAAAATCAGCTTTGGCAAATGGGTTTTTGGCGAACTATAATAGGTTTGCAACCCGTGGTTACAATTTTGGGTACTTTTTTACAGTGTATATTACCCGCAAACGCTGCTGCAGACGGGACAAGCAAGCGTGGTGGACTTCCTGGCTGATGAAGGAAAGAAAGCCGCCACAACCGACAAAATCCGCCTCCTCTACGATATCTCACGACGCCTAAGGGAGCGTCCATAAATGACGTAGACACATTCTACCGTGACTACAACGTTTTGACGCCTTTTCTTCCAAGAATGATGTAACTTAAGCTCACGAGAGTGGACACCAGCACTTGCTCGATCTTCGAGAAGGTAGCAATCAGTGCAATATACGATGCCGTCTGAAATACTTCTCTCCAGATAACCAGATGTCCACTCATCCCGAGAAGGGAATTTCGTGGAAATTATCCTATATGGAAAATTACAAGCTATTGTAAGATCACTTGGAGCAAGGACGACTTTGTCCCAAATGACCAATAGGGGAAGCAACGAGGTGTGTGTTGATCTGCAGCTCACAGGAGTTTCCTCTAGTAAACCGAGTACCCATAGGCTGTAAGTTCAAGAAAGTGCTCCTTGTTTGAGATGAATGTGTAGTGGGGCAACGTCGAAGAGAACTTCGAGCGCTGCCATGGGAGTTAAAGAGAACGCTCCAGACATCGCCATTAAGCACATCCTTTGGAGATGGCCTAATTTTGATTGGATTGTTCTCAATTCACCCTTTTACCACCACACAAGACATCCATTGGCCAATATTGGACGAACAACGGTTGTGTAAATCCATTTAATATACTTGGGTTTTAGATCCCAAGTTGTACCAAATGTTCGCCGGCATTGCCCGAAGGCCATACTAGCTTTCTTGATTCCTCAATGTGAGGTGTCCAGGAAATCTTGGAATCAAGAATAACTCTATACCTATTCAGTCACACCAATTTCAGAGTCAAAGAGACGTAAAGGTCGAACACCATTACGGTTTTGCCTTTTCGTGAAAAGAACAATAGATGTTTTACTCGGATTAACCGAAACACCATATTGGCGACACCAATCCCCAACTACCTGATCACCTTGAACCACTTTGCATCAGGTCGAAAAGGGTGCTGATGCACATACCGACTAACAATGTTAGAAGTAGAAAATCCGCTATTATTGAGTTGCTTCAATAGCGTATCTGCTACGAGATCCCACAAAAGTGGTGATAAGACTCCCCCTTGGGGGCATTCACAAACACTCAATTTCCTAATCGCCGCTTGATGCAATGTCGAGAAGAGATGTCGATTTTTTCACATTTGGAGAATCTAATTGGAAATCTTAGGAGATATATCATGACTCCTTGCGGCTTCCAATATGGCATCAAAAGGCACGTTGTCAAAAGCACCCTAGATATCTAAGAAAACACCCAAGCAGGATTGCTTTTGAGCGAATGCTTTCTCAATATCGTAAACAACCCTGTGTAAAAAAGTCACAGTGGACCTTCCAGATTGTAAGCATGTTGTTTCACATGAAGTGGCACGTTGGTCAGATGAACATCACGGATATGATGATCGAAAATGCGTTCTAAGCATTTTAGAAGAAAGGAAATCAAATTGATAGTTCTGAAACTCTTTGCTTCTTCATATGACGCTCGACCCACTTTGGAATAAGCTTTACAGTAATATTCCGCCAGAATTCGGGAATATTCCCTGTAGCAAAACTACAAACAAGTAGTTTTTTTAAAACATGTTTGAAATATACAAATCCCTTCTGAAGAAAAACAGGATATATCCCAACTGCTCCAGAAGATTTGAAAGAAACAAAGCTATTTAGTGCCCACTCAATCGAATTTATAGTTATGATACTTCGAGCCGAAGGTAAAGAATCATAACTTAAAAAAAATACATCCGGTTCTTCCGAAGATGTAATATCCACACATCCGGGGAAGTGTTTGCCAAATAAGCATTCCAAAAATTTCTCATCAGAGGTAGTGAAGTCGCCATTTGGCATACGAAGTTCATTCACTTGGAAATCCTTAGATTTGGCAAGGATTTTGTTCAACCGAGTGACTTCACTCAAACATTTGTACAGAGGGTTTTCCAGCCGGATCGTTCAGCAGACCGGAGAGCTTTCCTGTAGGCCTTGCGAGTCTCCGATTCAGCCGAAGTCGTCTGCTCCAACTCTTTCTACGTTGTTTCCTGAGTTTCGCCAGATCAGAGTTCCACCAAGGGGTTCCCCGTGTGATCTTCACAGACCGTAGAGGTCAAGCTTCTTAAAAGGCTTCCATGATGAGGGCCGTTGTTGAAACAAGGGCATCATCTAAATCACTTGTAGTGTCAATGGATGGTGAGTATCAATAAAATTTGGCCGCAACCAAATCAGTGAAGAGATCCCAGTTGGTTGACCGGGGATTCCTGAAACACAAAGTTTGCGAAGTATCATTCACATGTTTAAACAAGATGTAGCGATGGTCAGATAAAGATTCTTCATCTGACACATGCCAATTGGTCAGCTCGTGACTTATCATGCTAGAGCAAAGCGTGATGTCTAACACTTCATCTCTAGCAGATACCATGAATGTTGGGCGGTTGGCTATGTTAAGTAATCCAAGATCTGTACTACTTAAGTATTCCATCAAACTAGAGCCTCTCAAATTGATGTCTGAGCTGCCCCAGATTATATGGTGAGCATTAGCATCACTACGAACAATTAGCGGAAGGCCTTTTGAAGTGCAGTATGCAATGACTTGCTTAAAAGCATCCGTAGGGGATGGTTCATCATGCGGTAAATCAACCGAACAATAAACGTATTTCCTGTTGAGGTTTCCAACAGATACATCGATTGTGATAGCACAATACATCTCTAGTAGTTAGTTCAGAGATGAGTGTAGCAACTATTACGTTGTTGACAAGCACAGATGCTCGAGGCATGGCACGAGAGTTCCCCATTTTATTTTTACTGAAAGTATCAAACACCGGATTCACAAGGTTTCCTAGATAGATATTCCCCTTACGAAAGTAAGGTTCTTGGACTAACACCACTTGGGCTGTACCATTTTGCATAAGTCTGCAAAGATTGATCGTTGCTTTTATTTTATGCTGAAGATTGATCTGAGCTATCCTAAACCGTAGCCACTACCCAAACTAGGCAAGATTAAACTCTTATAACAACCACAGCACAAAAAAGAACAGCAACAATAAAACCAGATCGGTATCGATTTGAATGCGCCAAAGGCGAGGATACACAGAATACACATAATGCGAAACCATATAGGTGAAAATTGAAACTAATTAACAACATTTTCATAATCCCGCCCTTATTTAGCCTCAAATGAGACTAAAGAAGGGCAGCTGATTGTCTCGGAGAAACGCAAGGTCCACTGCATCATTGCTCCGGTTAGCGCAGTAAGGGCAAAATACTGTGGAGGGCTCTCTGGTACTCCACAGGCTCCGTTTGCGGTTAGGTTTTTATTAGACCCCCCTAGCCATTCATTCCTAAGCATGGTTAGCATATAGCCGCATCACACCATGAATTAGGGGTCACCTGCTAGTGGACTCTTACCACTGCACTGGAACAGGCGGTCCGTAGTGGTATTCTTAGCCAATTGAGACAATCGCTACCGACGCACAGCTATGTAGGCTGATCGAGAAAAGAAGCTTATGTTGATGATCAACTTCATTGGGCTCGAACAGAGCTCATCACGACACTGCGGCAACAGTGCGAGGTGCAGGTGGCCGCCGCTGCCGTTAGACTACGGAAGGGGCCGGCAGGGACACAGGTAGTTTTGGTTCAGCTACCTGTAACGGACGTAAAAAAGTCCGTTGCATGTGAAGCAGACCACGGTTACGGCGTCCTACATCTGGCATAGGAAAATTACCAGCTGAGCTGCGACATCAAGACCGTAGACGAGATGATCGTAACGTGAAAGCAGAAGGAGTTGAATAGGACGCATCCCCATCAAATAGTAAAACGACTTCACCGAGAGGATAAACTTTAGGTGAATAATTCCGAGTGGGTAAGTTGCAATAAAAATGTGAATTCCCCAAGAGGCTGAAACGAATAAAAAACGACAGATTCTAGTGGGCTGAACATGTAGTGCGAATGTCTAAGGAAATAATTACGAAAAAAATATTCGGCAGTGTTGGGGTATGCAGTCGTCATCGGAGCGATAAACCAATTGTTTCCGTGAGGTCCAAAAAAAAAGGTCGGTGAGCCAGGGGAATGTGATCGGTTGAGAAATAATTTGCGCGACGCGATTGGGATGTACAATTTCAACTAACTGGTTATGTATTTCAATGGTTCCTTATATACATAGTGCATTTCGTATAGCAAACAATCAGCGGGTGCATTTCAATAGAGGTGTTTGTTATAGTATTGAGATAGAGAGAGTGGAATTTGGAAATTCAATAGAAAACAGTTGGATTTTGATATTTGGCGCGAACGACGAATGCGCCGTCCTCACATTCCGCTACAACATAATCCGCCCACCAAATTACCTCGTGGAATTTCTGCTCCGTTGCGGCCTGGAACATATTCGTCGTCCTCCAGCGGGATTCGTCGAATTCGTCGAACATCTCGTCGGGTAGTGCCATTGGCGGTTTTGATAGAAACTACCCTGATATGTCCATCCTGTCCAGGGAAAACGTCTACGACGCGGCCCAATGGCCATTGCTTGGGCTTCTCGTTGTCCGCAGCCAACAATACAAAGTCCCCTGTCGAGATATTCGATGCTGAGCGCTGCCACTTTGTCATACGTTGAAGTGATAGCACGTACTCTGATTGCCACCGCACACGAAATTCTTGCACGGCCCGTTGCACAAATTCCCATCTGCTTAGGGATCCGACGCGGCGTTCCAACTGGTTGATCTCAGGTACGATGTTCAAGGGTCGACCGATGAGAAAGTGCGCTGGCGTGAGAGGTTGAGCTTCGTTAGGGTCGTCGGATAGGGCAGCGATCGGTCGAGAGTTCATACAAGCTGCTACCTGCGCAAGAATGGTACTCAATTCTTCAAAAGTGAACCGAGCATCATCGCCGAACTTACTTAGAAAACCCTTTGCCACCTTTATCCCCGCTTCCCAGAGTCCGCCGTGGTGAGGCGACCTAGGTGGAATGAACATCCATTCGATTCCCTTGTCGGTGAGGGAATCGGTAACATCATCGGCATTTATGGTTGTGTTGATCTGTTCGTAGAACTCACGGAGTTTCTTGGCTGCTCCACGAAAATTAGTCGCGTTGTCGGAGTAAACCTTACACGGCAACCCATATCGGCTGCAGAAGCGAGTGAACGCATCAATGAATGCAGATGTACTGAGGTCCGATACCACTTCGAGATGCACAGCTCGAGTAGAAAAACAAACGAACAACGCGATGTATCCCTTCGTCGGTACAGCACCGCGTGTCCGTCGACTAACGACGTTGATCGGTCCGGCATAATCGATACCGGTAATTGAAAATGGTGGGCTCGGCTTCACTCGATCTGCAGGTAGTTGGCCCATCAGCTGGTGTAGTGGGGCAGGTCTCGCTCGAGCACATTTGACACAAGCGCGACAGATCTTGCGGGCAGCACTTGTTCCACGAACAATCCAAAACTTTCGTCGTACCGCAGCCAGCAATGATTGGGGACCACAGTGCAGCTGCTCATGATGCTCGTGATGAAGGATGAGAGAAGTGAAAGACGAGTGGTGTGGTAACAATATCGGATGTTTCGTATCGTAGCTCAATTCCTGCCTGCAGCCTGCCGCCCACCCTGAGGAGCTGATGTTCATCTAGAAAGGGTTTCAGCTGATGAAGCGAGCTTCGGCGATTCACATCGTTGTTTTGCTTTAATTGATCAATCTCCTTCCAGTAGTGCTGACATTGGACGTGTCACACGTAGATTTGCATGGCTCTGTCGATTTCCAGCGTAGTCAGACGTTTTGTTGATCTTGATTCTCGATGTAGGAAGCGCAGCATTCGAGCAGTAATTCGCAGTAAGAGTTGGAGATTTGGGTAGTATCTGGCTAGCATCGCATCGAGAAACGAGTTTTCGTAAACTGCTAGATACACCACTGCTGCCGACCGTTGTTCTCTCTCCACCTGTCGCTGGTGATTGAGGTCGAAATCGGGAACAGACCGAGAAGGATGAGTGCTTTGGGGTGCAGGCCACTCGGGGCCGTGCCACCAAAGAGGATTGTTGTTGATTTGATCAGGTAGCGCACCACGTGAGATCAGGTCAGCTGGGTTATTGTGCGTATCGACGTGTAGCCAGTTGACAGCAGGTAGATGAGTAGTGATCTCTGCCACCCGATTGGCGACAAACGTCTTCCATCGCGACGCTCCACCATGAATCCATGCTAATGCCACCGTTGAATCCGAAAACGCTTGAACTTCGTTGATGGGAATTGTGATTGCCTCCATAACATTTCCCAACAATCGTGCTAGCATCACGGCCGCACATAGCTAGATTGAGTTTAAATAAGGGCGTAAGTAACATGAGCGAGCTCTCTTCATCGACTCTCTCTTCTTCAAATTAAAGTGACAAGATGCAACTATGATTGCACTTCTTGGTCATAAATCGCTTGGTTGCGGTGCAATCTAGCGTCTAAGTGTAAAAAGTTTGATTGAATTAGCATCTTGTCACTTTAATTTGCAGAAAAGAGAGTCGATGAAGAGAACTCGCTCATGTTACTTTCGCCCTTATTTAAACTCAATCTAGATATGTAGCTCTAGTCGCGGCAACGTTGTTCGTCCATTGCCGATGGGAGCCGTCTTCGATTTTGCACACAGCAGATGCGATGACGTGTTGCCGTGTTCGTCTGCAGCTCGAATATAGACACAGGCACCCATGGCTCGCTCGGAAGCATCACTGTAGCCGTGCAGATGAACGCGGGCTGCGCTTTGAATGCCGATCACTCGACGGGGTACCTGCAAGTATTGGAGATCGGAAAGATTTTGCACGAACGACAACCAAATTTGAACAAACTCACCAGGGAGAGTTTCATCCCAGTCCACCCTCAGCTCCCACAGTTGTTGCATGAACAGCTTCGCCTTGGCGATTATTGGAGCTAACAGACCGAGCGGGTCAAAGATGCTGGCGATTTGTGAAAGCATGCTACGTTTAGTGGGCTGAGAGATCTTGATCGGTGTGTAGGTAAGCAGGAACTCGTCGCTGCACGGCTGCCAGTGGATGCCGAGGGCCTTTATGGTTCGGTTGTCGTTCAGTTCGATTGGTACTTCTACCTCCCGGTCTTCTTCAGGTACACCGCCGAGAACTGCCGAGTTATTTGAAGCCCATTTCCGCAGGTGGAAACCACCGGCGGCGAAGATGGTTGTTAGTTGCTCACGTAGTAATATGGCCTCTTCCTCAGTATCAGCGCCGGTCAGCACGTCGTCCACGTAAGTGCCCTTTTCTGCCTTTTCAACCGCCGTCGGATACTGCTCCTTGTGTGACTCTAATAGTTGTTGCACACACTTCGTCGCTAGATAAGAGGCGCTCTTCGTCCCATATGTGACCGTATTCAATCGATATTCGCCAACGGGCTCGGTTTCAGACCATCGCCAAAGAATTCGCTGAAAATCGCGTTCGGATTCGTGGATGTTCACCATGCGGTATATTTGCTTGATATCGCCGGTAATCACGATCGGCGGGAAGCGCAAGCGCAAAAGAATATTGACAATGGAATCCTGAAGTACTGGGCCAGCCATAAGCACGTCATTGAGGGACCTTCCGCTGGTGGTCTTCGCGGAGGCATCAAAGACGACGCGACATTTTGTTGTGGAACTGGCTTCCTTTACCACACAGTGATGAGGCAGGTAGACGGAGTCCCTTGGTGCTGGCCCGTCAGCGAGTGTCATGTGTCCCAGCTCACAGTATTCACGGAGAAAGGTATGGTACTCCTGTTTTAACTTAGGATTTCGATGCAACTTTCGTTCGATGTGATTCAGTCGCCTTTCAGCCATCAGTTCGAGTCGCCCAGTTGACTCACAGGGTGTAGAAATGGCAGTCGTACGGTAAATTTGCCGGTGTCGTCTCGAAGGGTGTGCCTTTGGAAATGTTCTTCGCACTGCCTTTCTTCTTCACTTAGATGATGCACGGGTAGCGCGTACTCCTCTAGCTCCCAGAATCGACGCAACTGTTGATCGAGGCTGTCAGTGGACGTCAACGAACATGTTGACGTGGTAGCATAGGGATAGATACTGGGTTCTCGATAACGACCAGCAACCACCCACCCTAGCTTGGTATTGAGGGATTCCACGGAGGCACGCAAGTCGATCCTGAGCGACCATTTCAAAAATATCTGAAACTTTGCACAGTTTTTCAATTTCATCTAAAACGTCATTTTTCGATATCAAATCTTCATATAGAGTCACGTCTAACTTTTCAAAAGGGTGTATGTGAAAATGGTTGAAAAATATTCAAAAAGCTGCACAGCAAAAACGGTTCGTTCGATTGTTATGATTTTTTCAGCAAAGTTAGATAACTTAATGGGGATTGCTAAGAAAATATACACTGTAAAAATTTTTTTTTTGCATTAAAAAAATATCATTTTTGTCACACAAACTCAAATATCTCAAAACCCTATCTTTTTACCAACGTGATTTTTTCAGGGAAAACGGTCCATTATATTAGCTATCTACCATAAAAATTTGGTGATGGTAAACTAATAAACAAAAAAGTTATGATATTTCAAACATTTCACAATTTTTACATTTAGTAAAAAAAATATGTTTTTTTTACCGTGTACATTATTCAGAGAATCGCATTATGATGCTGATTTTATTGTTAAGGCTACCGCATGAATTAAACAAGTTATTTTCATGATATTTTTATTTAATTATTCATAACTATTATAGCATCTATTAGAAACTTAGACGCGATCCAGTGTAGTGATCAAAAGTATTGATAGTGTCATTATTTTTATTGTACGTGACTGGCGAAAAATTCTGTTAATAGGGTTAAAACCTGTTGATAATAAGAAACATAAGTAATATTATTTTTAAGATAAAAGCTGCAAAACAAAAGTTTTATATAGACGAATGCGTCTAGTTTACCTGCAAAAAACTTACCTCTTAGATAATAGATTTTATGATGGAGAGAAAGCGAGTAACTGCAACACCAACAAATACATAATAGGTGAATACCACGACAATGCTCTAGACGTCTAGTTTACTTGCAAAAATTTACCTATCAGAGAATAGAATCATAAATATCGGGAGGAAGCGAGTAACTTCAACAACAACAAATGCATGATAGGTACCATGACAATGCTCACGAAAAAGCAAAAAATTACTACCGCTATGGTTATTAAGGATTGTAAAGTAAAAGTTTTCTTCAGTCAAGTAAACGACACCAAACTAGTCAGTAAAAACTTGAAAGAGATTTTGTTTATTAAAATCTAACGAACAACATGAGTAGTCGCTTTCTCAACTGTTGTAGGCCGTTTGCAGAAAAAAAGTGCTCAAAAGAGTTACGAAATCTCACCGAAAGCACCATAGATAAACTGAATGCGACAGGTTATGCTCCAATGTCCACATTGAATACAAATTTACGCATTTGCACGTCCTGCCGTCTAAACGTTGACAAACGAGCAATCTGTATTGTGGCATATCAGTTAAACACCCTATACGCAGAGATGCGAGTCATCAACGTTCACGCATCATCGACCACCGCGGCCCAACCGCGACAACAATATTCGCGCTCCATCAGACATCGTGACTACGAGACGTCGCGACGCGCACGTCGTCGGTCGTCAGCGACACGGTGCCGGTCTGACAGGAGAGACCGCACCGCCGACGATCGGCCTCTTTCGCATCGCAGCAACCGAGCGGCAAGCACGCGTCATTCAAAACAGGCAGCATGCAATTTGCGGCAACCGGCCGAAACTGCAGTGCGGATATTTACATTGGTGATCCTGCCAGGTTTGCTGCTTAAAGTTTTAAGAGCAAATAAATTGTGAAGACCGAAAACATATTTCAACATAAGCTGAACGGTAAGCATATTCGGTGTAAGTGATTTTTTCTCATACTCGCAAAGTAATGCTATTTGATTGTGTTAAAAAAAACATGACGCTGAAAAGCAAGAGAGGTTTTGAGTTCTGAATGAAAAAAATAATGAAATAGCCACACATGGACTTGTGTGAAGATTCGGCGCGATTGGAGTTCCGCCGAGGGAAAATGAAAATAAAAAGCCACACAAGAACTTGTGTGAAGATCCGGCGCGATTGGATTTCCGCCGAGGGAAAATTAAAAAGGCACACATGGACTTGTGTGAAGATCCGGCGCGATTGGAGTTCCGCCGAGGGAAAATGGAAAAGGCACACATGGACTTGTGTGAAGATAGGGCGCGATTGAAGTTCCGCCAAAGGAAAATGGAAAAAGCCACACATGGACTTGTGTGAAGATCCGGCGCGATTGGAGTTCCGCCGAGGGAAAATTGAAAAGGCACACATGGACTTGTGTGAAGATATGGCGCGATTGGAGTTCCGCCAAAGGAAAATGGAAAAAGCCACACATGGACTTGTGTGAAGATCCGGCGCGATTGGAGTTCCGCCGAGGGAAAATTGAAAAGGCACACATGGACTTGTGTGAAGATATGGCGCGATTGGAGTTCCGCCAAAGGAAAATGGAAAAAGCCACACATGGACTTGTGTGAAGATTTGGCGCGATTGGAGTTCCGCCGAGGGAAAATGGAAAAGGCACACATGGACTTGTGTGAAGATCCGGCGCGATTGGAGTTCCGCCGAGGGAAAATGGAAAAGGCACACATGGACTTGTGTGAAGATATGGCGCGATTGGAGTTCCGCCAAAGGAAAATGGAAAAAGCCACACATGGACTTGTGTGAAGATCCGGCGCGATTGGAGTTCCGCCGAAGGAAAATTGAAAAGGCACACATGGACTTGTGTGAAGATATGGCGCGATTGGAGTTCCGCCAAAGGAAAATGGAAAAAGGCACACATGGACTTGTGTGAGGATTTGGCGCGATTGGAGTTCCGCCGAGGGAAAATGGAAAAGGCACACATGGACTTGTGTGAAGATTTGGCGCGATTGGAGTTCCACCAGAGGAAAATGGAAAAGGCACACATGGACTTGTGTGAAGATTTGGCGCGATTGGAGTTCCGCCGAGTGAAAATGGAAAAGACACACATGTACTTGTGTGAAGATCCGGCGCGATTGGAGTTCCGCCGATGAAAAATGGAAAAGGCCACACATGGACTTGTGTGAAGATATGACGCGATTGGAGTTCCACCAAAGGAAAATGAAAAAAGCCGGGGGAAAATGGAAAAAGCCACACATGGACGTGTGTGAAGATCCGGCGCGATTGGAGTTCCGCCGGAGAAGAACCGTACGAGATCGAAGTATCGTCGGTAGAATGAAAAAAAAAACAGACGTTATGCGCGTGGTTTTTGCTTTTGATTGAGCGCTCGTGTTTTAGAAAATGTCAGACGCGTGCGGACAATCGTCTAAATCACTCATGCCACGGGGGAAACCATCGAAAGCGAACGGGGTGAATTGAGTTTTTCTATTTAAAAATCCACACATGAAGTTCCGAATGCTCCGTCGGAAAAGAAAAAAACGTTATTGTGCTTTCGATAGAATGATCGTGTTGAAGGGCTTCCGACGCAAGTGGATTACCGTCAGAAGATGCATATTGAAGCTCGAGAAGTATCTACCCAATGTTCATAAATCCGCATACATGGACTTGTGCGCGAAATTTAAGACGGTTTGGACTACCTTCGATATTGTAAGCGAATGCATTTCTGTTATTTGAGAAGAAGCTGCGGGATGCTCACGTGTATTTCTTTTTCGTACGGCTTGCAACAACCACAGCAAATAGTGCCTGCTACGACTCCTTATAAAGAAACCCAGCGCACGTGATTATGCGTCCGGCTTTGTGGTGTACTGATAACCTCGGATGTGCTTGGACAGTCGCTGAAATGAGAAGTATCTCGGATTGAGAAACTATGCAAAATATAAATGGTTGTACAATTTTTATAGTGTCGAAAATCACGGAGTTGTGTGAACAGCATTGAACACTTCTTTTACAAGTTCAAGCAAGAACTTTTGTCTGACATTTCGAACATGAACGAACCACTGTCAGTAATTCTAGAAATTTTTGTAGCATGAGAAGTTTTCAACGGACTTACTACCGTACCGTGTGGGCTTCGTAGCCATGTGTGTAAAGTTCAAGCAAGTATGTTGAAATTAGGATTAAAATCAAAAGATTTGAAAAATCGTCGTGCGGGTAGCGGCATGTGTAATTTTGTCGTATTGTGAGTGCCCCGGAATGAGGACTCGATTCGCGCTCCAGGCGGAGGAAAATTGTCGTTAAACGAAAAATACTCAACTGGAACACTAGATGTTCCATGTTGTGGTTTCTGAGGATTGAAATTATTAGGTGCTATTGCGGACCGATTGGACAACCGCCTGAATGAGAACGATTTTGCTTAGAAAAGCAAAACATATCAAGAAAAAATTGCATACCAGATGTGGTACGGCTTAGTTATGACAGCAACTAAAGAGATCACAAAGCTGAATTATAAGCTTAGGTTCGCGAGGACAAGCGAAGGCGGAAGAAGCATCCTGAGTAACATTATGAATCAATGTCAATATAGTGAAGAAGGAGTCGAGATTATTGGACCTACATAGTTATGCAGTAATGGAGGAGAATAATGAAAACCTGCTTCTCACTGATAAATTTGGTCAAAACTTAATCGTCTCTAAATGACGAGATGTGGTTCCGACCATGCGAACGTGCCCTTCTGGTGTTCTGCAAGTGAGAAACAAGTGCAGGTTTATTAAAAAAAAACACTGTACATGACCTCAAAAAAAAAGCAAATTTTAACAGTCAAGAAGTAAAATTTTTGAACATGACTGGCACACGACTTATCATATCGGTTGACGAAATAAAATTCCAAACGCACATGAAGGCCGTACACAATATGTAACTGGGAGATGGTAACATTTTTTTTTTGTGTTTTTTTGTCGAGAGGAGAAGGAAGATGTGGCATATCAGTTAAACACCCTATACGCAGAGATGCGAGTCATCAACGTTCACGCATCATCGACCACCGCGGCCCAACCGCGACAACAATATTCGCGCTCCATCAGACATCGTGACTACGAGACGTCGCGACGCGCACGTCGTCGGTCGTCAGCGACACGGTGCCGGTCTGACAGGAGAGACCGCACCGCCGACGATCGGCCTCTTTCGCATCGCAGCAACCGAGCGGCAAGCACGCGTCATTCAAAACAGGCAGCATGCAATTTGCGGCAACCGGCCGAAACTGCAGTGCGGATATTTACATGTATATCATCGGAAGAGCAGGGCGCAGGAAGTTCGAAAACGACAACAACTGAGGAATTACTAGAAGTTCCAAGTGCAGAGAGCCTTGCCACCGTACCATCAGCGACATCTGTTTCAACAAATCAATCGGAAGATGAGTGTATTCAAAAGGTAAACATCGAACGCTTTAACGAGGGCATAGCTGGGATAAAAGTGACTCCGATTAAATGGACGAAGATGGACTACGTTTATTATCCAGAGAAAAAATACCGTGAAATAAACGAAGCTGTACGTAGAAACCTCTTCAAATTAGGACCTGAGGATGTGGAAAATACAGACTACGATGAGGTAATTATGAATATGAAGGAAAGGTTCTCGAATCCAGCCACGACAAGGAAAGAAAAATTATTGATTTTGTCGATGCTGCCAAGTTCGTGGTCTATTCAAGATGCCATTGATGAGTTCGAAACCAATAGATATACAGTAAAAGAGGCAAAACTATTTAAGAATAACTGTCTTTCAACCAAAAATACTAGGTCTAGTAATGCGTTACCAGACGAGGCAAAAGAAATAGTAGTTCAATATTTTGAAGATGATGAAGTAAGTCGAGCTATGCCTGGCCAGAAAGATTATGTATCAGTAAAACAAGATGGAAAGCGTCAAGCAATCCAAAAACGATTAATGATGACGACATTGAAAGAAGCTTACACACGCTTCAAGGAAATTCACAATAATATTAAAGTAGGTTTTTCCTCATTTGCAAGCCTTCGGCCAAGGCAATGCAAGCTTCTTTCCAATTCAGGAACACATAATGTTTGTGTGTGCACAACCCATGAGAATATTAACCTTATTTTACATAGTTTGAAAAGAATAAATTTAACAAAGGATATTAAAATGTTAACTGGTAGTCTTTTGTGTGAAAATACAACATCAAATTGCTATCTACGATCTTGTTCGGATTGTCCAGATTCTTCATTATTGGAAAATACTTTATTCGGTGAGTTTGAAGAAAAATATATTGATCAGTTATCATTTGAGCAATGGGTAACCACGGATAGGTGTGACCTAGAAACAATTGTAAAACCTGTAGATGAGTTTGTGTCATATTTTTGCTTGAAATTAGAAAGTTTAATCCCTCACGATTTCATTAAAACAGAGCAATCCAGCTTTTTAAAAAATACGAAAAATACGTTACAAAATGGTGAATTTTTAGTCATTTGTGATTTTTCTGAAAATTACAGTTTTGTATTGCAAGATGAAGTTCAGTCCCATCACTGGAACGTGCAACAAGCTACAATTCATCCATTCGTTATTTATTTTAATGGAAGTTCGCAAATTGAACACTTTAGTTTCATTGTAATTTCCGAAGATTTAAGGCACGATTCAATATCCGTAAACTTGTTCATTGCCAAAATGATTAACTTTTTACGCGTTGATAAACATAAAGAAGTCAAAAAAATATATTTTTGGTCTGATGGAGCAGCGTCGCAGTACAAAAACCGTATGAATTTTTCGAGCCTATGTCAATTTAAATCAATGTACGGAATTGATGCAGAATGGCATTTTTTGCTACGTCACATGGCAAAGGTCCTTGTGATGCTATTGGAGGAACAATAAAGCGCATGGCCACAAGAGCAAGTTTAGCCAAAGAACGTGAGCATCCAATTAAAACTGCGAAAGAACTTTTTGAATGGGCGAATCGTAGAAAAGAAGAAGATTTAACCAAATTATCATTTTGTTTTACTACTACGGAAGAGTACGAAATAAAGGCTTCAGAGCTCAGCGAGCAATATAATAACGCGAAAACGATCCAAGGAACCCAAAAATTCCATTGTTTCATTCCATTGTCAGAAAATAAAATTAAAGCAAAACTATACTCAAACTGTTCTGACAATAATGCCAAAGTGTTCGATATTGTAAAAAAATAAATAAAATCAAATAAAAAATAAGTAAAACTGTTTTCATGATCTCATAACCCATAATAAAATCCAAACCCAAAACTCTTAGCCCTCTCTTACCCCTATTGTGTCAAATCTATGATTATTGTTGTGTAATTTGAGAATTCATTTATATGTATAAATATTATATGTATATATATTATATGTATATATATTACATGTATATACATATAATATAAATACATATAATACAGTGGGATTCCGTTTTTGGCATGCTCCATTTTTGGCATGTTCCGTTTTTGGCACCCCCCGAATTTGGCAACAAAGGATTCCGTTTTTGGCAACATTTTTAAATCTAATAAAAATATAGCAAATATCGATAAATAATTCTTCTAATAGACAACTTGTATCATATCAATAAGAAATAATAACAATTTTATGCTATTCCGGCATTCGAACAAAGGAACCAGCCCATTTATGTTTGCCACACATATCCTAAATACGTTATGTATGGGATCATATATCATTTTATATTATGTCCAACTGTTTATTACGTGCAGAGCGCACAAAACCGAGTAGATCTTTCTTCTTTGGCATAATGTCCCAATTAGGACAAAGCCTGCATCTCAGCTTAGTGTTCTATGATCACTTCCACAGATATTAATGTGTATATCGTGCGCCAGGCACGAAGATACTCTATGTCTAAGAAAGTTGAAGTAATTTCTTTTACAAAATGTTTCTGGACCGACCGGGAATTGAACTCGTCACCCTCAGCATGGCCATTGGCTATGGTGAATATCCAGGACTTATAAGCTGTGGTTTCGATGTTCAAAGTATGTTTTTAAAATTCACTTTCTCACACATTTGTAGTCAGTCATTTGTCCACTAGGACTAGAACGTGAGCTGTTGGATGATATTTTTTCTTACACTAATAGCTTCGATACTGCTTTCTTTTCTACTTTTGACGACGGTAAAATGATGAGCACGCGGTATTTTTATTCATATTGTTGTCAATATTGGTTGCCAGTCCAGTAAACAGTGATGTAGTTTAGGGGCGTTATCGAATTATCCTTTTGTTAGAGTAGTTGCTTAGAATAGAGACGAAAGATTGAATAATTTTGGCTTGTCTAAAAGTTGTTGGTGGCAGGGCTGGGAATTGAGTATCTGACCAACGCAAAAGTGTTGTCCTTGAGAGCACAAGGGTCCGCTGGAGGTACTTTTCCTTTAGAGAATTTGGTGGGAAATTGCTTTGAGAGAATCATTTCATAATCTTTAAGGGTATGGCCTCACTATTTGTAATTTTGGCTGATTGTTTGGCTCTGTTAACCCTTTATAAGGCAGTGGCAACTATATTGCCACCTTATACACAATTTTTTTTCCGTTCGTTAAGAAAATTTTTACAACTTCTGTTGTAACTGATGGACACATTAGGCCTTTGTGAGCACAAATGATTTTTTTGAGTAATAACAAATATGAATGGGCTTTTTTAGAACAAAATGTCTCTCCAAAAACTGCCATTTTTTTAGTGCTTTAAGGTTTATAACCTCGAACTTCTGTTGTGGTGAGCGAATTGAAAATCGAATGATGGGGAATGAAAGGCCTATGTTCCTTTTACTAGTGGACAAAATTTCAACTTGATTGCTTCATTACTTTTAGAAACTCAGCCTTTTGAAAAAATGTACTATAATAAATGGGGTTGTACTAAAATTACCATATCGTCCAAAATAATTGTCCAATCGAGTTCAAACCCACACAAGTAACTCATGAATATTAGGGCAATAACCTGTCAAAAAATCAGCATGATTAATAAACGCATAACAAAATAACAACATTTTAAACTTTGTTGACAAAAAGTTGAAATTTAGACCATTTTTTTTCATACAAAACCGACCATCGAATTTTTTGAAAATAAAAACGTTTTTGTTCATTACACCACATGTACTTTATATTCCAATGTAGAACGAGTGGATTCCGTGCCTGGTTCTCTCGGCCTTATAAAGGGTTAATATCTCCAGACATCAAGAAATATATAACAAACAATCTCATTTATTCCGCACAGAATTTATCAAGGATTGAACACTTCCTTGATAAATTCTGTGCGGAATAAATGAGATTGTTTTTTATATATTTCTTGATGTCTGGAGATATTAACAGAGCCATACAATCAGCCAAAATTTATCACTATGAATTCATCCGGGACTCTAAAAATATACAAGTTTCACCAGGATGTCCAAATGGTTCATAGGCCTACCTAAAATAACAGAAGTAGCTAAACAACAGTTACTTTAGTTGAAGTTTTTAGCCATAGGCTAGTTCATCTCGGGACCCATGCTTTACTTCCCTTCCTAAGGAAGAACTTTGTGAGTTTGTCGGGAGTTGGATTCGATCCCAGGTCCTTAGCGTGATAGTCACGTTTTCTAACCATCACACTAGGTCCACTCCACTTTTAGTTGAAGTTAGGTTAACCTTCCGTAACTCTTCGGTTGGCCACCACCAAAAGCACCACGCTAATGCTGAGAACAAAAACCGAAATTATTTCAACGTGTTGTACAAAATACAGAAGCGCGATCACTCGAGAGTTAACCCTTATGTGGCCGACAGGGTACCCGGGTACCCAGCGCCCATTTAAAATGCACGGTGTAGAAAATTGCAAAAAGTTTGTCGGACACATAACGGTTAAAAGTAGTTTATTCGATTCATATACGACCATAATGTTTGTGGAGTACTGGCCTCTGTCGACTTAGTGTTCGCTGTTCTGTTATGAGTCTGGATGGGTCTTTTCGAGAATTCCATAGATTTTTATATGAGTTCACACATGAATTTCGCTGCGAAAGGGATTAAATCCACAAGCTAGTCCACAAGATTCATTTTCCAGAAACATCTGCAGAAATTTTGCCAGAACTTTTTCAGAGTTTTCACAAAAAATCACAAGATGGGATTTTTTCAGCAAATGCTGTTAAATTTCGTGGATATTATCCACATATTATGCGAATATGTTACAAAATAGATCAGAAATTTCGTTTAGAATTTCGAGAAAGTTGTTGTTCCTTTAAAAAATATTATCCTTGGGTTCAAAATGCCAAGCTGACGTAATGTTTGCAAATATTGCTGAATGGGATGATACATATGTGGACATACACCAATTAAATGTCCGCCATTTTTTTTCTTTTTTGTTGTCCCATTCTGCAAACTATGCGGTCGTGTGTAGACTGGGTGAATTTGTTCATGATTTTCATGTTTGTATCTTTCAAGAATGATCTATTTTTGCGACAACGTAAATGCAGGCTGTTTGCTTTACAACTTAATTTTAACACCTTTTTTCCTGGCAAACAGGGCCATACTTTTTAAGGCCTCACTCAACTGTCAACATTAAACGTCAAAATTTTCTACAGTGTATTATTGACTGTTCTCTTTGTCATTTTACATTTCCAAAAAACATTACCTGTAAAGTCTCTGAGAAGCAGTTAATATCTAAAATCAACATAATCATAGATTCAATGTTTTTAAGGCGTTTTAACGTCACAAATGCGATTATTAATGCACAAAGGACATTTAAGAAAAGAGTTCACATAAAATATAAACTATGTTCCAAAAAAGTAACAAATATTCCTAGCTACACACACGCATAAGGATATTTGATTTTAGAGATCCATTCATTTGTAGCAGTGTGACGAGGCTACACACTGCTCTGCGGAAATATGATCAAACTATTATTGTTTCGGGGTAAGATCGTCGTATGGTTCCATAACGGTAACTAGGCATATTATCTAATCATTTACAAACAGAGAAATGTAAAAAAAGTGTTGACGAAAAAAGATTCCGTTTTTAGCACGGTTCCGGTTTTGGCAACTGAAAATAAAAATTTTGTTGCCAAAATCGGAACCCCACTGTATTTATACATATAATATACATAATACAAATGAATACACAAATATTGAATATCGTAAAAACAACTTGTTTAACTCCCGCAAGACCTTTAACAAAAAAAACAGCACCAAACTGTGATTCTCGAAATAATTTACACGGTAAAAAATTTTTTTTCTACTAAATGTAAAAAATTGTGAAATGTTTGAAATGTCATAACTTTTTTGTTTATTAGTTTACCATCACCAAATTTTTATGGTAGATAGCTAATATAACGGACCATTTTCCCTAAAAAAATGACGTTGGTAAAAAGATAGGGTTTTGAGATATTTAAGTTTTTGTGACAAAAATTATATTTTTTAATGCAAAAAAAATATTTTTTTTACAGTGTATATTTTTTTAGTAATCACCATTTAGTTATCTAACTTTGCTGAAAAAATCATAACAATCGAACGAACCGTTTTTGCTGTGCAGCTTTTTGAATATTTTTCAACCATTTTCATATACACCCTTTTGAAAAGTTAGTCGTGACTCAACATGAAGATATGATATCGAAAAATGGTGATTTAGATGGAACTGAAAAACTGTGCAAAGTTTCAGCTCAATAGAAAATCATGAATTAAAAAAAGTCCTAAATTTTGATGCTGTTGCTTGGAATCGCTCTATTGTGTAATGTGGGAAGATTGTCATCTGAGCCGAGGGCGATTTTTCCTGGTTCAAGAAGCTGAAAGAAAGGCTCAATTCCAAGCAGGACGTTGATCTTACCAGGGAGGTGGAACAGTGGGTCAGCCAAATTGATGGATTTTGGAATTGGCCAACCATCGATATTTGCTGGTTTGACTGGGAGTGTTCTGGTGATTTTCTCAAGCACCATGCACGGAATTGGTGTACTAAAGTCCGAGCATCTGGATGCAATCATGATTTGTACGCACTTGTCTACGTGCGCAGGAGTAGATGAGATTCCTTCAATGTCCATGTCTGCTTCTAACAGGTCGAGCCCGAGTTCGTTGCAGAAGCTTTCGCTGATAAAACTCACTTGCGAGGCGGAGTCCAGAACTGCACGACAGGCGTGCGGTCGGCCTTGCTTATCCATAACGTTAATAGACACTGTGGCGAGGAGGGTGCTGGAGGCATCGAAACTGGCAGTGGAATCAAGGGCCGAAATCAGAGATTGGGCGGCCGAACCATCGCTACCAGAAGCAGCATACGATGTTGATGAAGCTTGTAGAGGGAGTGGAGGCGTAAGGGCAAAGTGCAGCAGGGTGTGATGTAATTGCCCACATTTTCGGCAGTTTCCCGATCGACATGCTTCACCGTGATGTTTCTTCAGGCAGTTTTGGCACAGCATTTGAGCTCGGATAGCACTCAGCCTCTCTTCAGAGCTCATATGGATGAATTTGCCGCACTGATATAGAGGATGGGGCGACTTATCACACACTCCGCAGTTTGGGCTTGTATTGGTGGCAACAAATGTGGTTGCTCCTCTATACTGTGGCTTCATTGCAGGCTTGTATGTAGAAGCAGCTCTTGGTCTGATGGGTTGAGCAGATTGCAAAGCAAAGCTGCGAGAGTCGATAAACGAGAGGAACGCTTTGAGGGTGACGTCAACTTCGGGCATATCGGCGATCTTTTGATACCGAAACTGTTTGGTTTCGTGATCGAGCTTCTCGACGAGGATAAACAGCACCCACATGTCGCGATCCTCTCTCTGCATTGCTTGCAGTGCGCGGACTACCTCATCGGAGACATCATGTAGAGATCGCAACCCCTGTGCAGACGGTGACGTCATAGATTGTTGGTTGAGAAACCGTTCAATGTGTTTGTTGGCTATCTCGAGTGGTTTGTCGTAGCGCGACTGGAGTTTTTGCAACGCAGGCAAGTAATTGGCGTCCTCAATTTTTAGATGCGAAATGAGCGAAGCAGCTTCACCAGCGAGATTAGTTTTGAGGAAATACAATTTCTGACTATCTCTAAGTGATGAGTTCTGATCAACCATGCTGCCAAACAGGTCAATGAATGACTGCCACTCGAGATAATCTCCACTGAACACAGGTAAGCTCATGCGCGGCAGCTTCAGATCCGACAGCGGTGTGAGGACAGGAGGAGCAGCAGATGTGCTCGGACCAGCAGCTATTCTGCTTGCCATTAGCCGAAGAAGCTCGGCTTGTTGCTGAGCAAGCTGGTTCAAGGCATCACTTTGAGGTCGTTCTTCTTGACTGCTATCGCGTCCTTTGATAACTTTTAGCACTTTCAACAGCCGGTTTTTCAGGTCGATATATACACTTTCAAATCGGCATTGTTGCAGAACAGCGTCATCGTACAATGCATCGTCTTCACTCGCGTCCAAAATTCTTTTGTGCACAGTACAATACGCGGCCCATATATCACCAAGCACTTCTAGTTCCGTTTGCACTTCGGTTTCTTCAGCCGTCTCTGGCTCTAACTTGGACACCACATCGGACACACGTTTGATCCGCGGATCAAGAGATTTCCGTTCGCGGAATAGTTTTTCCATTGCTGATTCACACCACAGTTCACTTGGCACGCTTTTTTTTCACAGAGAGTTTGTTCGATCGCTGTGTCACGGATTGGCAGTACCACCAGGCACTAAACGGCGATTCTATTGGCGAGTGACTTGGCCAACACACGCGACACAAACTAATCGACACTGCGCGGTTCACAACGAAGACTTTCGCGGAATCCGGTTCGAAGGACCATATGTTTCCGTGAGGTCCAAAAAAAAAAAAGGTCGGTGAGCCAGGGGAATGTGATCGGTTGAGAAATAATTTGCGCGACGCGATTGGGATGTACAATTTCAACTAACTGGTTATGTATTTCAATGGTTCCTTATATACATAGTGCATTTCGTATAGCAAACAATCAGCGGGTGCATTTCAATAGAGGTGTTTGTTATAGTATTGAGATAGAGAGAGTGGAATTTGGAAATTCAATAGAAAACAGTTGGATTTTGATATTTGGCGCGAACGACGAATGCGCCGTCCTCACATTCCGCTACAACACCAATTATCGAAAGCAGCTTCCTGATAGCAGCTTCAATGCTGAAATTTCATTTCTTTATTTTATATACATTAACATAAATTATACTAAACTAACTTACATTTTGGTATTTAAATTAATCGCCCTTCCGAAGCGCTACCTCTTCACCCAACACTATACTATTTACTTCTGCTCTTCCACAACAACAAGCAGGGAACCTAGTTTAGGTTAGCGATTTCGCGAACTGCACGCGTAGACCCTGAACGTTCGGAAAAACTTCAGAAACATCGCGCAAGGCTGATGAATATGGTGGCTTGCTGTATAATCTTCCGTGAAGTAAAGTTACTCTGTAAAAAAACAAAGTACCAAACTAGGTAATAAACAAATGACAACTATATTCAATTAAAAATATCTTTTTTTATTAAGGTAGCAACTGACAACATTCCACACCGAACCCACTGCTAAATGTCTCACATTTCGCTCCGCGCCACCTACGGCGTGATTGAATCGGTTCACCAGATAGGATCTCATTATTTACGAATCGGATAAAATTGCGGTGGCACATGGTGCGAGGCCAGGCGTAACGCGTCGGTACCTACGAATTCAATCCAGGCTTGAAAACTCCACTGAAAATTAAATTCGATTCTGACACGGTGATGGTGCTTCTCGGCTTGAGGTCAGAATGCGCCTCCGTTAGGACGAAGCATTAATTGGGGAGCTGGGGGTGAAGCGACTGTTTTGGGTAAGAAAACAGTTTTTCGAGAATATACAGGGTAGCCCAAGTCTCAGCAAAAAACTGAATATATAAAAAAACTGAATATTTTTTTGTGTGTATGTTATTTTAATTAAAGAATATGCTAATATAAATATGCATCAAATTCTTTTTCGATGAAGTTTGAAAAAATTATCAAAGGAATTCACGGGAAAGTCCTCAAAGCAGAGAAAGAGTTAACTATATATGTCGAAGAAACTTTGAAGTATTTTTAGATGAAATGTGAAAAAAAAAACCGTCGCGTTTTAAAATTGCTCGAATTTAGAGAATTAAATCGTTGCTATTTTTCTGCCACCTATAACTGTCTTAATCCAAGCTCCCTCAGCATTCGGGTGGCACGTGTGGGTGTGGAAGGCGAATGAAATCATATTTGATTGCATTTTTTTTTTACAGATTTAAAGATTGCTTCCCGAGAACGGTAGGTATTTGCTTCATCGTTGGAAATAAATCAAATAATAGCGGCATACTGGATTTGATAGCTTGGCGGGTTGTATGTTGTACGTATGTACATTCACCGCCGACGCCCCGCACCAGTCAGAATCGGTGTGGTGGGTGGAGAAGCTACATTATTTGAGAAACGACGCGACGATAGATGGAGTGGAGACACACGGGCGACGACGACGACGAATGGCAGGATTTATAATTTTGCCCGGGCCGTGAAGTGGTAAGAGCCTTTCGAGAAGGTAATTTTGTATCAGCTGGCATCGGAATGTGAACGAATTTATTGCGCACTTGGCACCGGGCAGTCTGGAGGGTGAAAATATTTGCTGGCAAGTAGATGCTTCAGATAGACATTCAAGTACAAATTGATGCTGAATCAGTGTAAAGGGTTATCTACCCTTAAACTATTATAATTTATGAAGAAAAAAAAACGCGATGCCAAAAAATTTAAAAACATATCACGCCCACGGTACCGACAGGGTAACACGTAACACAGACCTCATTGAGGTCATTAGGCTCTTCCCAGCAAGTCCTATCTTTACCTTCTCGTGGAAACGGCTGAACTACAAGCAACCTTTGGAAGGTTCGGGTAACCAACTCCGGTGCGAACTTTATTAGTAGACTGACATGGAAGAGAGGGAGTTTTCTACTTAGCAGCTTTAACGTCTTTTCTCTATGTAAAGGATGGCTAAACTCCAAGCTCAACAGGGCTCCACATTTTTCCTAAAAGTAGTGCTTGGACCTGCTAGTCATCGTTGAAAAAGCAGCTACCATATCCCATAAGCAGTTGTAACTCCATATTCCAAAAGCAACTATAGTTGTCGATCTTCAAGGATGTGCGGTTCAGGGACATTTCAGAGGGGTATAATGGGTGTTTCAATAGTTCAGAGGGAGCTGATTGTGGAAACGACTGACGGGTTGGCAGAGATATCCCTCTATGGTTGGCTTTTCGGTCCGGATAAATTATAAGCGGGGTGATACTATTTCATCCGACGTTTCGACCCTTGGTTTGGGTCTTCTTCAGGGAGGTATCCCTATAACCAAGGGTCGAAACGTCGGATGAAATAGTATCACCCCGCTTATATTTTATCCGGACCGAAAAGTTCAGAGGAAGGTTTCAGAATTCAGATTCGTTTTTGGAGGTGTAAAACCTCCTCAAGCGTTTCAAGGGCTATGGTGAGCGTTTCAGAAGGACTCAAAGGTATGGGGTCGCAACTAAATGCGCCCTAAAACTCTTCAGAAATCCTCTGAAACTTTCTTGAAACCACTGAAATCCTCTAAAGTACGTTGTAACGGTCGCCATGTTATGAAAAGGTTGATCAGCATTAGTTAAATACATCTGGCACGTTTGGTAGGCTGGTAAACACTGGTTTATTCTCTTCATGTTCAACTAAGAACCATCTGATTCGCATGCGACCAGAGACACTGTGCTGCGCATTTTTTAAAATGCTGAACTCGCATGATTCCCGCGGGAAGGTAGGAGCGATACACACGTGTTGTATTTCTAGTAACATGCACTGTGCAACCAAATCCATCACACCCTAAAACCCCAAATCCAATTAAAAACCCATTTGATTGCCCTTAATACTCACTGAAATACCCCTAATATCCCCAGAGACCTCCCGAAACGTCCCTGAAACGCTCCAGAGACCACTGAAACGTTCTGAGACCCCCTGAAACTCACGAGATTTTTTGAAAGGCTCCTGAAACCTCACCTAAACCCTAAGCCTCCTTGAAACACCCCTGGCAGCCCCTAATATCTCTGAAATGCCTCTGAAACTCAATAAAACCCTATGAGACCCGTTGAAACGCCACTGTTTATCCCCTGAAACTTCCTGAGCCCCTTGAATCGATCCTAACACTTACTGAGATGTCCCTGAGACTCACCAGGGGTTTAAAGGAGTTTCAGCCCGTTCACAGAAGTGGCGCCAAGGGAGGTTTTTTTTTTTCAATTTCGGCAACAGGCGGAGGGGCGCTTGTTCATAGCCTTTTTTCAATAGCGTTTCAAGCGCTAAAAGGTATATTACAGCTATAGATTCTGAGAAATGGGCAGCATCTGAAAACCCCCTGAACGCAATCAAGTGCTTTAACACCTTTCTGAAATCTCCTGAAACTGTCTTAGACTTCCTGAATCACCATGAAGCACTATCAAACTAATGTGATATAAGAAACATGTATAGGTAGTTCTGTGTAATACACAGCGCTTTTCTTAGTGCTGTTTTTTTTTCACATAATAACCCGTAGGATGTTAACAACGCTTGACGTCATACAGCAAGTTGTAGTGAGGCTTCAGAGCCTGCCAAATTCTAAGCCGTTCATCAACTGATTCAACATTCTACTGTTAATATGGATGACTCGCATGTTGGTTTTGGAACACAAACATGGGCTAGCTTTGGGTAGCGTAAAAAAAAACTGACGGGTTTGCTATAGTTAGTAACAGCTTCTTCTATTTCAGATTGAAATGCAGCTGATCCCAAGTAACATCCTCCTCCTCCTCTTTTGGCGTAACGTCCTCACTGTGACAAAGCCTGCTTCTCAGCTTAGTGTTCTATGAGCACTTCCACAGTTTTTAACTGAGAGCTTCCTCTGCCAATGCACAATGGTCCGAATCCACGTTTTAGCAGGAAAAAAATTCGTGGTTCTGTTTTCGTTAATTTTAGGCACTTGGTGTCTTCAGAGAAGTTGTTTGAATTTGTTTGCTGCATCTTTTCCAAAAATTTTTGATTAGGGTGGTCCACGCCTTAACTCAAATCTGGAATAGAACCTTTAAATTCCAAGTCATACGCGATCGAGTTCTTCAGCAAAGTTGTAGGCAATGCTATTTCGAGCAACTTTGCCGAATACGCCGTTTATCTAGCTCTTAATTTGAACATAGTAGGTCAATTTTAAGTTTTGACTTAGGGTGAGCCACCCAAAAACGGTTTTTTTTCGCAATAACTTTTTTATTTGATTTTTTTCGACGATGAGAGCTTCGGAGTATTTGAAAAGCAAGTAATGACGCATATTTGTTCTGAACATTGCACGTTGCTAGGTCTTGTCATTCAAATGTTATGGGCAATTTTAACTTAAAATCAACGATGTCTTCAAATGCTTATATCTCGAGGAGCTGGTAAAATAAAAAATGTTCTTTAAGCGGCATTTGGAAGGTCACATATAAAGCCAAATTTTGAGCAAATATTACAAGAACGTTATTTTTTAAATTGGAATAAATCGACTCCAAAAATCCCCTAGAAAATTGAAAAAACTACTTATAACTCATACAATTTCAAAGATAGAGTCAAACTGTCTTCGGAAAAAATGTAGGTTTTTACCATGCCTACAAGTTTCCCATACACGATTTTTTTGCAAAACGTGAAACAAAAGCTTGAAATTGATAATTTGATTCTTAAGGGTACATGCTATGTTTTTCTAGGAAATCAGAACGATTATATTCTCTAAAAACAAATTATCAATTTCAAGCTTTTGTTTCACGTTTTACAAAAAAGACATGTATGGGAAACTTTTAGGTATGGTGAAAACCCACTTTTTTTCGAAGACAGTTTGACTCTATCTTTAAAATTGTATAAGTTATAAGTAGTTTTTCGATTTTTCAAGAGGATTTCTGGAGTCGATTTATTCCAATTTAAAAAATAACGTTCTTGTAATATTTGCTCCACATTTGACTTTATATGTGACCTTCCAAATGCCGCTTAAAGAACTTTTTTTATTTTACCAGCTCCATGAGATATAAGCATTTGAAGACATCGTTGTTTTTAAGTCTAAATTGCCCATAACATTTGAATGACAAGACCTAGCAACATGCAATGTTCAGAACAAATATGCGTCATTACTTGCTCTTCAAATGCTCCGAAGCTCACATCTTCGAAAAAAATCAAATAAAAAAGTTATTGCGAAAAAACCGTTTTTGGGGGGCTCACCCTAAGTCAAAACTTAAAATTGACCTACTATGTTCAAATAAAGAGCTAGATAAACGGCGTATTCAGCAAAGTTGCTCAAAATAGCATTGCCTACAACTTTTGTGAAGAACTCGATCGCGTATGACTTAAAATTAAAAAATTCTTTTCCAGATATGAGTTAGGACGAGGACCACCCTAATCAAAAATTTTTGGAAAAGATGCAGCAAACAAATACAAACAACTTCTCTGAAGACACCAAACGCCTAAAATTAACGAAAACAGAGATACGGATTTTTTTCCTGCTAAAACGTGGATTCGGACCATTGTGCAATGACCATTTTGCATGTGTATATCGTGTGGCAGGCACGAAGATACTCTATGCCCAAGGAAATCACGGAAATTTCCTTTACGAAAAGATCCTGAACCGACCGGGAATCGAACCCGTCACCCTCAGCATGGTCATGCTGAATACCCGTGCGTTTACCGCCTCGGCTATATGGGCCCAAGTAACATTTTTTAGTCAAATAGACTAGAAGAAGCAGGAAAAAACATCAAAAAAACAAAATAAATGGTATTAGGTTTTATGACGGTTCTGAAAATCTCTTTAAGACTAAATGGCCATCAAAATGCTACATGGGATGGATCGTTCCAAGCTTCGATTAGCACTTGAAATATGCTGATTTGTCCAAATAATTACGCTAGTTCGTTTTACAGCATGATGTACTCCAAAAGGCAATTCAATAGGATAAGCGGAAATAAAATTCTACCGAAAACCAAGATTTTATATCACTAGATTTATCCATAGTTCTTTGGGAGCATTGACCCTGCTTTGTTGTTAATATGGTTCTTATATAATTTCCGTCTTCCTAAGCACCGACCAATAATGATCGAGTTTAATCTTGAACGTCGCCTAGTGCCTCATGGCTTATTTGGAATCATTTACCAATTTACAGTGAAGAGAATTGTCAGACAAATGAGACACAAAACAAGCAACAAAGAAGACGCGGCGATTACTCTTTATCCCAACTGGTAACAGATAATGACATGATCTTGAAAATTTTTGTTGCAGACAAAACGGAATCTGAAATTGTTGCGTACTTTTCAATTCGTGAATAATCAATCATTACTAACCCAAAATCGAAACTTTTTGATGATACATATTCAGCAGCGTTGCAGTGCTTACCGACTCGAAGTTATCGCTCGATATTCACAATGCAAGGCTTAAAAATCTCTAAACTCGTGGTGCACGATCTTTGTCCTATTCTGTTCAAGTTGGGACAAACCTATGTCGAAATGGGTAGAATGTCGCAACAAATTCAGGTTGCGACATTGTCGTTATTGTTGCGCGATTCACTGCTAATTTACCTGGAACACCTCTGGTGCCCTTTGAAATTACCTGAAATCCCATGAGACCCCATCAAAGTCTCTGAAACCAGGCATGGGGACACTCACTTGTGAAGAGTTACACTCACTTGTTGTTTTCTCAGCTCAGAAGCGTGCAATAAAGAAACGATGCATGGACAACTTTTGGTTTTGTCTAAAAGTTTGCCGAATAAAGTATGGGTCACACACGCATATCTAAGGCATGAGGGAGCTGCGAAGGCAACTCTCCACGAGGTGAATGTACACCGTGTCCAATAATTTCTCATACAAAATCAAATTCAATTCATTTCACATCTGTAATTAGAATTTTCAAAGTAAATATATTCATTGAAAGGCCAACTAACATACACCAAATACAGCATATGTTTCGGAACTAACTGTCCTTTATCCTTCTCTGCTGATTGCTTATGTGTCGTTAGTCAATTTCAGCTGGCACGCACGCCATTCCATTGGCATTTCATCGTATTTTAACGAGTAATGGATTTAAGGTGAACAAATTAGATTCCTGTCGTCCCCATTGCTAGTAGCAACTATGACCAGAAGAGAAAAAATATGAGATCCTGTATTGGTAATGTACGGAGCCGTTTAATTTTGTACAAAATAAAACGTAAATTAAATAAAAACGTCCATTTATCTGTTTCAATGAGATTTGTTGTGTTAAAGAAGCATGGGTGTATCTTATCTGGTTGCATCACGTAATTCTCACTTATAAATCATGCTTGTATTCCTATTGTGGTAAATTTTGTCCAAAATTTACGTTTTTGCCTTTCTCGTACTTTAAGTGTACTGGAAAGGCTATATGTTCACTCCAAAAACGACTTTTTGATAGAAGGCCCGGAGGGTCAAGTCACATATACCAATCAACTCAGCTCGACGAATTGAGGTGATGTCTGTGTGTGTATGTGTGTGTGTGTATGTGTGTGTACAAAAAAACTCACATCACTTTTTGGCAGTAAACCTCAACCGATTTTAATGACCGACGGTTCATTCGACGCGGAATCTGGTCCCATTGTTTCCTATTGAAAATGGTTCGGATCGGTCCAGCCGTTCCGAAGTTATGGCCATTTAGGTGTTCCGGACCAGTACCCTTGGAAGGGGCCATACATAAAAATGTAACAAACACATACATGCGACACATCAAACTGCGGCATTTTTGATAACCTGATGGACAGTAAGCAAGAAAACAGTCACAGACCATATCTGAGCCGGTTGTGTTCCAGAACCGGTTCCGGATGTCCCGCCGGAAGTGGCCAAATATAAAAGTGAACCAAATTCATGCATGCGACACATCAAACCGCGGCATTTTCGATAACCTGATGAGCAGTTCTCAAGAAAACAGACTCAGACCATATCTGAACCGCTATTGTTCTGGAACCCGTTTCGGGTGTCCCGCCGGAAGTGGCCAAATATAAAAGTGAACCAAATCCACGCATGCGACACATCAAATTGCGGCAATTTCGATTACCTGATGGACAGTTAGCACGAAAACAGTCTCAGACCATATCTGAACCGGTTGTGTTCCGGAACCGGTTCCAGGTGTCCCGCCGGATGTGGCCAAATATAAAAGTGAACCAAATCCATGCATGCGACACATCAAACTGCGGCATTTTCGATAACCTGATGAGCAGTTAGCAAGAAAACAGTCCCAGACCATATCTGCACCGGTAGTGCTTCGGAACCGGTTCCGGATGTTCCGCCGGAAGTGGTCGTATATAAAAGTTGACAAAACTTTTGCATACGGCACATCAAATCACGGCTTTTTCGACAACTTGATGACCGGTTATTGAGGAAGTAGGCTAAGACCACATTATGGACTGTCAGTAGCGCCGAAACTAGTTCCGGGTTTTCCTCCGAAAGCGGCTAAATATAAAATTGAACCAAACCCATGGCTTTTTTGATAACCTAATAAACTTTAGCAAGCAGATAGGCTATTTAAGAGACTATCGGTAGTGATCCACAACCGGTTCCGGGCCGGAAGTGACACCAAACCCATGCATGCGATAGCTCAAATCACGGCCTTTTAGGTAACATGTTGAAGAGTTGCAAGAAAATAGACGCAAGCCATATCAGTGTGTTACGGAACCGATTACGGGTATCCCAACAGAAATGGTCAAATGTAAAAGAGAACCAATACATGCGACATATCAATGACTTATTCAGTAACAAGATAAACGGTCAATCAACAAATAATCTCAGACCATATTTGGGAGAACCGGTAGTGCTTCAGATCTGGTGACAAGACGAGTAACGCTTCGGAAGTGGTAAAATATAGAAAGGGAACTAAACCATAGCGGCGTTTTTGATAATCTGATGAACGGTCAACAAGAAAATAGTCTCAGGACACATCTAGAGCTTGTAATTGTAGTATTGTGAAACAGATTGAGTTAGAGTAGGCTGCGTCTGGGGGACTGTCAGAAAGGATATGTGGAATAAAGATATTGTTGATTAATACTCCAAACAGTAAAGAGCTCTTACTACAGTAATAATATTTCGGAATCGGTTGCGGGTGTTCCATCGAAAGTGATTTAATACATGTGAATCACAATCACGCATGCGATACATAAAATCGCGGCTTTTTCAAAAATTTGCCGAACGTTAAGCAAGAAAATAGCCTCAGATCACATGAAGTTTCGGCTTTTCAGGTAACCCGATGAACAGTTGACAAAAACATAGTCTCAGACCATATTTCAGACAACCGCAATCGGTTGCAGGTGTCCCGCCGGAAGTGGTCAAACGCAAAATTTAACATAACCCATGCAAGCTGCACTTCAAATAGCGGAATTATAAAGGTGAACAAAATACAGGGGATACTCAAAATAACTGGGACAGGTAAAATTTTCAGTTTTCAAAAAATGTTCAACTCGCTGTAACTTTTCGAAAAGGCATCAAATATTCTCAAATTTTTACTGTAAGTTCATCAACTAGTTGTGTATCAGTGGTCAAAATTTGGAAAAGATCGGGCTATTCTATACGAAGTTATAAAGGTTCTAGAAAAAGGTATAATTATTCGATAGCCAACTTTGAGCTGTTATATCTCCGGATTCAATGAACCGAATGCAATGAAATTTTGATCATTTATGACTTATATAATGAGCTATTAATAACATTTTACCAAACTTAAAATTCTTCACACGAAAGAAAATTATAACGATTAGATAATTTTTCTAATATAACACCAATTTATCCAAAACTTCATCATCGTTTCAAAATTCGAGGTAGTAATTATAGTTCATTTAAATTCCCTTTAATTGACTTGGATATATTTATGTTTCAAAGGAAAGCAACCAAATAGATGGCATTAAATAGAAAAAGTAACGGGATTCTTATGAAAAATAGATGAACTTACTAAAAAAAAACATAGAATAAATGAAATCGCTATAACTTTTTTCCTTATTTATAATTTCAAATTAAGTCAACTGTTTTTCAAAGTTCATTATATTAGTCATAAATGAACAAAATTTCATTGCACTCGGTTCATTGAATCCGGAGATATAACAGCTCAAAGTTGGCTATCGGATAATTATAGCTTTTTCTAGAATCTTTATAATTTCGTGTAGAATGGCCGGATCTTTTCCAAATTTGAAAAACTGATACACAACTAGTTGATGAACTTACAGTAAAAATTTAAGAATATTTGATGATCTTTTCGAAAAGTTACAGCGAGTTGAACATTTTTTGAAATTACCTGTCCCAGTTATTTTACCTTGTCCCAGTTATTTTGAGTATCCCCTGTAAATGTCAAAGCGATAAATCAAATGCTTTTTGGATAGCATGTAAACGTTGGGTAAGATTATAAGATTATATATGCAAGAGAACAAAATCGTGAACAAAGCGATCTCTTCAAATCACATCATTTCAGATTCCTGCGGTGTAAATGTATAGTAGGATGGATCAACGTTTTATAAAAAAAAAATAATTTAATCGCATCAACACCTTATACAGTTTTTCAATCTTCAATCTCCTTATGCTTCTAAAATTACTGCTCACAATTTGGGTGTGGCTGGTTGAGCGTTCACTTTTCTTATTGCGATTGAAATTTGAATGGAAATGAAATTCAAGAATTTGAATGCATTTTTCTTGAAGGAAGGTCAAATTTTACATGAATCATGTTACCAATGATAATAAAATATAGCCTAAAGTGTGCTGAAATAAACATTGGCGAAGATCACAAAGTGACCTGTGATTGGAATAAAGTTAACCTTCTTCATGCATTAGCTGACGCTCACCCCTCTACCGTAGTGGATGGAATGGGGTCATAATGATCCCAATACACGACTAGGGTTAAGGTGGTCAAGCAGTCAACTGAGAGGGCTGATATTTTTCAGCTCTGTTTTGCTGTTGAACATTACATCGGAATATATATCATTAATAAGTTTCGAAAATCGATGATGGCTTTGTTAAAATTGTTGCTTTTCTATATGAAGTGTTTTCAGGATTCAAGAACATTTTGTCTAACGTCGACGAAAAGTTCATGAGTACATATTCGACGAGAAAGGCACTATCACCACTAGGTGGAATAATCTGGGTTTTTGATGTTTATCTTTGAAATCACGGTTATTTTCATGAAAATCAGCCCAAGTTGAGCTTACTTGCAAATTTTTTACCATATTATCACTAAAACTGTATTGTTTTAGCCTTAGTTTATCCATTTGGTACATCACTTGGGATACAAACTCAAAATTTATCCATATGGACTCTATTTTGCTACCGTAGAATGAAAAACTTTTCGAATATTTTTCTTGCGTGCCGGAGAAAACGGATTTCAGAAAACGGAAGTGTACTGCTAGGCTTACAAAAACAAATAGAAAATAAAGTTATTCTAAACCGTATGCTTTATTTATTCAGTATTATGTGGCCTTTCAATACATGTATTTATTTTGAAAATATGAATCACGTGTGAGAAATAAAATGATATTTTCCAAATTTGCATTTTGTATGAGAACTTATTGGACACGGTGTAAATTACACTCAGCTTGTGGAGAGTAGCTTTCACAGGTCTGTCACGACTTTAGTATGGGTTTGCGACCCCTACTCCAGTACTTCCCAAACTGTGCGCCGCGGTGCCCTGGTGCGCCGTGAACATTTCTCAGGTGCGCCGCAGGCTCTTAAGCCATATTCATTAAGAACAAACTCTTAAGCTAGTATGACACTCTTTGACCAATGCCAAATATTTAATCACTTTTGACAGTTAAATTTTGACCAAGGTGTCCCTGGCAAACAAAAATATTTGTCACTCTCGAAAAACGAACGAATTGGGACAAACAAAGCCAAACAACCTGCCAAAATTTATCTGTCATATGTGGTCAAATATTTGGCGTCTGGGCAAAGAGTGTAATAGCACCCTTACTATTCAAAACGCGAAATCTCTGTTTTGCTGTTTTTGTTTTGTTTAGTAAAACTAGAGTCGCTTCACAGACTTTTTTTACATTCCAAAGTCTTGCCTTTTTAAGAAGTCTTCGAAAGAAAGTCGCTCAAAAAGGTTTTTCCTCTTTCCAAATTTTCAGTTAAAAATAAATATTGCGAAATCATCGGATGTTCTACGAATGTTATTTCTGATATCCTCGTGGAACTTTAAGATTAAGAAGACCAAATTTTTGAATTTCCGAAGTTCTGACAAATTAAGTTAATCTTTTGAAATGGTTATTTGTACTTTTTATGATTGAGCTTGGTTTTTGATTTCATCAATAGCTTGTAATTCAAAGTAAATATTTCAAGGACCTACTTGAAGTTCTGTTCAGAATTATTGCTGTCAATGTTCTGGTCTACATGCTGTCTTAAACGTTTCGGAACGACATTTTTACTAACATCAGTGTTGCATAACAATTCAGCTACAATTTGTATGTCGATTTCGTACATTATTCTGGAAACCCTCTCTTTTGAGTTGTGTCACTTTACAATCTATTTTTTATCTATGTTTCTTGAAATTTGACAAATCACTTTGTTTTACAAGTTTGAAAATTTTGCATTGCAATCGCAAAGAAAATTAAAATTTTTGGTAAGTTCTGTGAATCGTCAAGCCATTTTTCTTTCGAAAAATATACATTTTAAGAACCCATTTTTTTAAATTCTAAGAAAACATTATATAAAAGATTTTTCCGCGATATGTATTTGAATTTTTTGACTGAAAGTGGCCGCTGTTTAATCAGAGAAGACTAGTCGAATTTTTGGACAGGCAAATATAAGCAATGAAATTCGACAGAGTTGAACTTTTCAGCGTTATTGTGATGCAGATATTTCATTATAGAAAAAATAAAGTATCTAAGAAAATAACGTTCCTGACGTGATATCCCAAGTGCTTGCAGCACATTTTCCCCGAGATTTTCACAAAATCATTGAAAAACGCATGGTCCGGTTTTACTCAACGTCGACCATCTCTGTAAAAAGTTGTTGGTGCGCCGCGACATTTTTGAAAATTTTGAAAGGCGCCGCGGTAGCAAAAAGTTTGGGAACCTCTGGCTACTCTATTCAGCAAACTTTTAGACAAAACCACAAGCCAAAAGTCGCCCATACATCGTTTCTTGATTGCACACTTCTGGTCTGAGAAAACAGCAAGTGAGTGTAACTCTTCGCAAGTGAGTGTTCCCATCCCTGCCTGAGACTATAATCGATACTTAATGGAGCTCCCCGTACTCCTTAAAACGCTTCTGAAACCCCCGGAAAAGCCCCTGAAACTCATTTCCTTTGAAACGTCCTTTCTTTTCTACTAAACCATAGGGGGATAATCTGCTCAACAGACACCCTAACAGAAGGTTAGTGTAGGTCTTAGGCCGTCTTCTACAACAAAAGTAAAAGCCAGGACTACTCTCTCTTCGTACCCACTAAACACATTCCTATGGTCGCCAAACCCTACGTCTCTCCGGAACCACCAAGAAGGTTCAGAGAGGGGCTAGTGCACTTCGCACCCTCAAGGTTAGCTGCGTAGCCTAGCAGCAACGAACATCGATGACTCCATCACGGTAACATGCTGGCGCTCAGCCAGTTTCCCGAGTGGTCCTCGCCACTCCATTTGTCCTCGGATGGCGGGCAGGGTCAACCCCTACTGCTTTGCAGACATCAAGAACTGATGCCCACGTGCAACCCGATCTGACCTGCTGAAGGCAAGGGTCCTGAAAAAATCTGAAACATCCCTGAACCCATCAAAGGCAAAAGGAGCACCTCCGTACTACCTCCTGCCCAAACGTCCATGAAACCCTCTGAAATGCCTCTAACACCTCCTGAAATCCCAGTAGACCCCATGAAACACCGTTGTTAACTCCTTGAAACGTGCTGAGACCCCTCAAAATGGCCCTGTAACTCCCTGAAACGCCTCTTAACTCCCTGAAATGTCACTAAGACCCCATGAACCGCTTGGAACGCTTCTGGCAACCCCATTAGCACCTTTGAAACTCCCCTGGAACACCATGATACCTCCTAAGAGCGCAGACTCCCTGAAACACTCGGAAGCATTTTAAAATGCACCTAAAATCCTCATGAAATTACCTAGAACCCTGTGAACTCCCTAGGCACCCACAGAATTGCTTCTGATAACCCAAGAAACCCACTGAGCCCCTTCAGGCGCCTCTTGTGTGACACAAAAGGCAACTCCCCGATACCACGTCGAAACCCCCTGGATCTCCCCCAGACTACTAAAACATACTTGAAACCTCCGGAAATGTCCCTGACACTCTCTGATACCCTTTGAAACGTCTCTGACAACAATCAGAAACGTCCCTGCACTCCGTAAAGCTCTCTTAGATTCATTGAAAACCCCCTGAAACCCCTCCACATGTCCCTGATACCCTCTGAAATGCCTCGAGACTCCATGAAACACTTCTGGAAATTCCTTGAATCCTGCTAAGACTCCTTTAAGTGGCCTTTAAACTCCATGAGACGCACTTTTAAACGCCTCTGTCTGTACTTTCTCCTGAAATCTCCTGAGACCTCTCGAAGTCCCTGGAACGCTCCTAAAACCGCCTTGAACGCACCTGAGACCCACTGAATCGCCTCTATTATCCCCTGAGACTCACTGAGTCGACTTGAAGTACCTCCGGTGTGCTCCTAAAATCCTCTGAACTCCCCTGAGACCTGCCGAAACTTCCCAAGTCCCCACCAAAAACTCCTGCATCACATCTGAGACCCCTTAAACCCCTCTGGTACCATTTGTTCGTATAACCACAGCGTTCCACAGCCTGTAGCTCTATTTGTTGCCACTTCACATCCCTTCTAAAAGCCTATCGTGGTCCCCACAGACTCCGCGAGTGCTATATTTGCTCTAAATAAGCTCCCCTTCTTTCCGACACTTTTGGATTCAGGCCATTCAAGCAATCTCGGACCACAGCAACAGTACCACTTTCGTTTGGGTTCCTAGCCACTGCGGAATTCCAGGGAACGACTCGGTAGACAGACTTGCCTCACTGGGTAGACACTTTACCAAGGAAATTCCGGGATCAGATGTGAAAAATGGATACATAACACAATTCACCATTCCAGTGGCATAGCAGAAGCAGATGTGGATAAGTCGACACAAAGCACTTCAAGGGCCAACGGATGCTTTCACGTCTTCGAACTGGTCACACGAGGATTTCTCACAACATGAATGGTGAATCGAATCTCCACAAGGACAGTGATTTCTGCGAACTTACAAACTCTGTAGAACATGTTATTTGTGTTAGTCCAAAAAGACCATAGTAATCATTATGACATCAGATCCACCCACCATGTCCTGAGAAGCGATGCGATCACTAAATCGCTTTTTCAAGGACGCAACTTTGTACAACGATATTTGACAACATTCCCAGATCAGGCGACACATTATCCCAATTATCGATTCCTACATTACCCCAACGGAAATCTACATTGAGTATCAGTGACATTTTTCTACTAATGACTCAACTATGCATATATGCTCAAAACATCATTAGCTTCATAGGAACTTTGTTAATATTTAATTTCATATAGTCTGTATTATTAGCTTCAATTGAGACGAATAAGCCAACGACTGAAAGTCTCACAAATAAAGTGAATTGAATTGATCGTTGAACTAAGAAAAATGCACATTTCTTTGATGAAAGCGTTTTTTTCGATCTATGTATCTCCAATCAAAACTCTATCTCTAAGCAGATGAAATAATCGACGTTCGAGTCTTCGAAAAGGCCCCTGTATTGAATTAAGACATATTTTAACGTAGCTGAAGACGTCAACCCTCCATCTTCCTATAATGACAACTGTTTCTTTCATCAGAAAAACAGCTTTTCAAATTCGCACAAAAATAAGACTACAGAATAGAGGATGTTTCCACTTACTTGACTTGCATGGATCCATGTCGATATCGTTGGAGATTCTGGTCGGAAACTTGGTCGCCAGCAGCTCGTCTATCGAGTAGGCCCCGTGCCGATGAGGATGCTGGTGCTGCTGATGTTTCCGCGTAATTAGCGTTTGATTCAGCTCCAAACCGTGGCAGATGAAGGGTTCACTGATTAGAAACAGCACAGACAAAAGACCAAGCGGGATCGCCATGGCAATGCGCGGGCGGCTGCAGGACGAAGGATTAATGGAAAGTCCTTTGCTGTTTCGTCGTTGCTGAAGTGGCAGTCTGCGGGCGGCCTTCGTCGTCGTCGTTGTCGTGGGCACCGAGAATAGCCCGCCGTACGATGACATTGCGAAGGATTTCTAGTTACAATGTGATGTTTTTTTTTCGGTGGAAAGGTTTGTTCTTTGGTTGGGTTTACTCTCACAGACTCTCACTACTCCATCAGGAGGGATTAAATTTTCACTGATGATAGAGACTCCTTTTCTTTGGCGGGTAACGGAGCGAAACGGTGCTGATGAAGGAACACTATGGACATTAGACCGGCCCACATTTGTATGACGCGAAAAAAAAGTTTTCAAATTTCACGGGGCACCCTCTAAAATCGTGCCTTTGGATGAGAAGAACAATTTGTGAAAGATTCAGCTCAATCGGTTGAAAACTGAGCTGGCGCAAATGAGTTGAAGGTTTGTATGGGATGTTCAGTCGAAATATATGGGAAATTGGATGACCTCCAGTCTCTCATACAGCGCGCCGGTTTGGCGAGTTCGATTTGGCTCAGAATTGAAAGAATGGTAGTTGATACCCCAAAGAACAACTTTGTAGAAGATCATATGATGATATAACTTAATTTAGTTGCGGTTTCGGCCAACGAAAGCAGAATGAGGACATCTTCCCCCGTTTACTCTCGGTTGTTATATGCAGCACGTGTTTGTCGGTCGTCGCTTGCGCGCTAGATCATAGGCAGCTATGTAATTCTTCATTGTCTCGATACCCATCCACGTGCGTGAGCAATGGAAATGAAGGACAGCATAGCCGCCTATGATGTAGTGCTCAAGTTTCGAACGGAAAACACGTGCTGCATGTAACAACCGAGTATAAACTGGGGAAGGTTTCCTCATCCTGCTTTCGTTGGCCGAAATCGCAACCAAATTTAGTTTTATCGTGACATGGTCTTCTACAAAGTTGTTCATTAGGGTATCAAATATGATTCTTTTGATTCTGAGCCAAATCGAACTCGCCAAACCGGCGCGCTGTATGAGAGACTGGAGGTCATCCAATTTCCCATATATTTGGACTGAACATCCCATACAAACCTTCAACTCATTTGCGCCAGCTCAGTTTTCAACCGATTGAGCTGAATCTTTCACAGATTGTTCTTCCTATCCAAAGGCACGATTTTAGAGGGTGCCCCGTGGATTTTTTCGACATTTTTGCATTTGGGCCAGTCTAATGGACATGATAGGGTGCGACTTGTTTTTAAATCAACCAACAACTATTGAGGTTAGACTTGGTTTTTTGTGCGATAATAATCCAGAAAATATACGCGAATTTTGAATATCTAGGACATTTAATATGAATCCGCACCCCAATGAACACGTTTGTTCCTTGATGATAAAGTGTTGATTAAAATTTTCTCTCATTCAAAGCATGTCTGCTGGCCTTGCAAAACTATAACAAATCTGTACACTATTGGTAGCGGTAGTCGATATTTCTGCAGCATGCACTTTCTTTCTCCCTAAGCACAGCTCGAGAGATGGATTATTTCTTCTTCATTGCACTTTCCCGGAGTCATATATAGAGAACTGCTACATACCAGACCTGTACTGGAGGGTCGTATCGTATCACGTTGATGGGATTTATAGCTTCACATTATTCATAAAACCACTTGATTCAGTAGTAATTTCTTCGCCGGAATCTCGGTTCGGCTTGCACTGAACGATCTTTTCTGTCTACGACCCGGTTGGATTTCCAATCACTGACTGACTGGCTGACTGGTTGATATGGTTCCGTCTGATACGAACGACTGGTGGAGAAGTAAATTTGAAACAATAAAACACACACTTTGATGGAGAACCACTTGGGAGCAATTTTACGACGGACGGTTTCGTTCCTGGGGGGCTATACCCTTCAGGGAGAACGGTCTATTTGACTGCGTTCTAAGGGAGTCTATTAGGTACATAACTGGTGGAAGCTAGCCAGAGCAGCGTTCAATTGTGGAGCATGGAGCGAGCTGAATGTGAGGATAGTTGTTTATCACAGTATTTCCTAACAAGCTAATGTATGTGTTCAGTGGCGCAAGCAATGATTTTCTTTCAATGGACAAAAGTTGACTAAAGCCTCAAGTAAACGTACATTACTTGTTTCTTTTTATGTAATCTGATCCTCAATTCCACCCTTTTATTTTGATTTGTTTCCCTTAAAGATATCACTTACCAATTTAATTAAAATTAAGATGTTTTTCAAATCGAATTCTTCGAGCTTATCGAGTACAACATATTTCCAACTTCAATAAAATATAACACTGAGGCATGTTGAAGTTTAATATGTCCCAAAAAATCTGTAAAGGCAATGCAATGGTGTTAATTCTTCTTATTATTTTTCTTGGATTAACGTCTCAACTGCAACAAAGCCTGCTACATAGCTTAAGGCGAAACTGGAAGCATTTCCTCATATTTTGGTTTTTGATTTTTTATTAAATAACGAAGCAATATTTTCAAAATCGGTTTTCGTGCACATATAAAGTATGGATCAATAAAATATAATAATAATAACGCTTAAGAGGAAACAAACCATCATCGTTAAGCAAAAACTCAAAAGAAGTTGTCTCGATGAAATCTCAACCAATGTTAACAAAAATTTATCAATGCACTCTGGCCACCATCTGGATAACAGTGAAATAATTTTCAATGACGGTTTTGTGACTTAGAGGAAGAAAACTGCTTTTGAAAAATTGATGATTGCTGATGACTGAATGATGGTTATTTGAGCCTTAAAATGGAGAGCATCACTGAACCCTAGTGCCGCACCTCTTGCGAAGTATATGGATTCTGGACTTTTTAAGGCTCAAGCATCCGTCATCATTTTTCGGAAAATGAAAAGCAGTTTTTTCACTGTAAATCAAAACAATGACCATGAAAATATATTCACTGTATTCCATTCCTCATGTGGAATGCAGTGAATACATTTTCATGGCAAAATCTTTTGTTTTGAACGAGAAAACTGCTTTTAAATTCTTGATGATGGCAATGATTTCAATGACGAATGGTTCAACGTTAATGCTTTCTCTTTATTCCTGCTGTGAAATCGGGTACTTTATCAGTAAAATAATCAATATATTGCGTAGTTTAGCCTTACAAACGCAAATTTATTATAAGAGTTGGAATTTTGAGTAATTATCCACTGATCCATAATATGGCAAAAACTGATCCATAATATGTGGGACTCTGTGGAGCTGATCCATAATAGGGCATTTTGTAAACAGTGAAATATTCCTTTTTTACACGGAAATGACTTGCGATTATACTTCAAATGGATCGATAATGAAAAGTTCGAATCAGAGAATAGCCAACGGTGCTTTCAAAGTCGTAGTTTTTGTTTTTTTTTATTTTTAATTGAATTTTGAAGTGGTGTTTTTACTAAGTTATCCATGACTGTGTACTAAGGTGACACACACTTATATGAAAAACAACTCCTCAATCAGTTGTTTTGGACTCCCAGAAGCTACGTTCAAAATTTGAGCAAAATCGGTTGAGGCTAAGGGGGCGCTCAAAACGCTTGAAGTTTGTATGGGAAAACTTGGCCAAATGTATGCAGAAATTTTAAGTTTTCGAATTTTGCCGCTAGGTGGCGCTGTAGGCGTTCAATAATCAAACCATTTGGTATTATTGTAGATGACTATATGCCAGAGAACTTTGTCGAAGACCGCAAAGTGATCCAACGTCTGTGAAAAAAGTTATACCCTAGGAAAAGTGAGGATAAATTTTATTGTTACTGTGTTATTTGCAACTGTGTTATGATCATTTGCCTAAAATAACCTCCTATCACATTTCACAAATACATCCATACACAAACAATAACTCTTCCATTCTGATTCTTACTCCAATCCTTGTTCCAATTATGCATCATGTTTTACCCGACCACTTACTTTTACTAGAGGCCCCGTAACATAATCAAAAAAAGTTAAACGCGTCCAACCAATTTGCTGATGTTGTTATTCATTGCCGTTTCGACCTACGTCACCTGCACTTTCCTGTGTAGTGCGCAAACGCCATCACTTTATTGTTTTTCACCAATTCTGCGCTGTTACCGACAAATCTAACCTGTAAGCCCGATCTTGCTGCTCGATTCACCGAGAACAGATTACAAGTCAGTCCGGGCAGGTACAATACATTGTTTGCTTCATATTTTACACTCTTCCCACCGACAACTGCATAGACATTCACATCGCCACAATACTCCGCCTTCAATTTCTCGCCATTTGCCACTATCACTTCTACCGGTTTCTCCAAACGTCGTAGCTCACTAAAACAGCTGGCATCGTTCACCATATGATCCGTAGCACCTCAGTCTAAGAACCATTCCATTTCCTTCGGTTCTTCTTCTTTCTCCCTAGCTACGAATACAACCTCTGCGCGATCCAGTACACCTCTTTCTTCAACAACTTTGTCAGTTCTACGATTTCGGAAGCCCTCATTTTCGTTATCATTAAAGTTTCGAATCACTGATATACGACAATCGGCTCTTCTGTGTCCAAGTTTGCCGCACCGGAAACACCTTGTTTTCCTCCAGGTGTGCCTGGTTACCATGGCCAGATCGTCATTTTCACTGTCAGGTTCCATCAGATTTCTCTTCTTCATGTCAACGTCGAGTAACCGCTTCTTCACGAAGGCCATAGTTACACCATTGGGAAGTGTCTCAATGGCTGTAATCACTGGAACAAACGATGGAGGCAGCGTCAACAATAGATGGTACACTGCATCTGAATCATCCACCACAGCACCACTTTCCTTTAATTCGCGAATCAATTTATCGAACACTAGCAGGTGCTCTGACAAACCATCACTGCCCCCCTCTACGTACTTCAACGTTAGCAGCTGCTTCCGGATGAGCAGTTGACCGGCAACACCACGACGTTCGAAAACCGCTCTCAGTGTTTCCCAGATTCGCTTCGGAGTTACACAATCCCTGACGAGCTCTAGTTGATTATCAGCGATGGCCTGAATAATCATTGCTTTGCACTTCTTTTCCGCGGCACGCCGTTCCACCGTCTTCTTATTCTTGTCTCGTTTTTGTTCTGCGGAATCGGTGGCCTCCTCACGCAATTCCTCTATCTCCGCGATCTCCCAGTGAACACAATCAAGAAGCTCGAACGTGTCGAGGATGGTCTCCACCCGGAACTTCCAGTTGTGGAAGCCGGAGCCATCAAACGCGGCGACTTTCACTTTTTCGTCCATTCCTGGGCTCATTACCTGTTGGAAGCACCACACAGCGGACAACTTTACAGCGGGACGAAAAAGAAAATTTTGCTGACCGGACAAATTGCAAAACAACTTGCGTTTTCTACAGCTGTACACAGACGATTGATTTTCCTTTATTTACATTCAGATAAAACATAAACATATTGACAACACGGTCATGGTGTATTAACAATATTAAAGTTGTCTCGATATCGAGGGGTGATCGATTGAATCATACACACTCAACAGCATACTGGGCTTTGCCAGTTTCCCGAGTGGGCCTCTCCACTCCGTTTGTCCTGGGAAGGTGGACAGAGTCAATCACCACGTCCGCACCCAACTGTTTTGCAGACATCAAGAACTGATGCCTACGGGCAACCCGATCTGACCTGCCCGCGAAAGAAGGGTATCACTACCCTTCAGGCCCAATCAGATGCACCAGAAGGTTGCTGACAGTAGGGTCTCCACCTGCCCCGGCCCTTGCCGGGGACCCCTTTCCAACCGCGGACTCGGATCCAACCCAGTAGCCTGACGCCACGACTGAAACGCCACCAGGACTTCCTCTCCGCGGCAATTTAATTGCTGTAAGGGTCGATTTCGATCGTAGGGCACCGGTATGACCTACAAAGCCGGCTCCGAACCCCTGGACCACCTCATGTACCGCATCTGAACGAGCCATTCTCCGAGTTCACGCGCCACCTCCTCTGTAACTCCCAGACGATGTATGGGTGACAGCCGTTGAAACGGCGTTGCAGCCAAACACAGCCCTACGCATCCTCTGGACAAGATTGTCCGGAATTTGTGTCCTCCTTGCACTTCCCTACATGCGGTCACGCATCATGCGAAAACGCGGGCACACGAGCAAAACGTGTTTCGCTGATTGCTCTAAACCAGCGCAAACCGAACATTCAGGAAAACCCACATGACCGAAATGATGTAGATCAGTGATTCCCAAAGTGGGCGAAATCGCCCCCTTGGGGGCGAAAATCAGGCCCAGGGGGGCGAAAATTTTAGAAATACAAATTGGGGGGGCGAAAATACTAAAAAGGGGGGCGATTTTTTCAATGATCGGAAAACATCGAAAGTATTGAATTACAAGTCGAGAAAGTGAACTGAATCATAAAAACTCCCTGACATTCAAGCTGGCAGTTCAAGTTTTGTCTAGGATAATAAAAAAAATGGTGTGACTATTAACCCTCTAATACCCAATCCCGCCTTTAGACGGGGTATAGTTTGAGCATTTTTGTTTTTTGTGTTTCGTGGAAAATCATTTTTTTTATATTTTTGGCTGATATTTAAGACTGTTCTTTACATCTCAAAATGGTTTTTGGTGTATTTTAAAGCGTATTTACATTTTTTTTAAATCATTGAAAAATTGATGTTTTAGTCCCCTTTTAGAAGTCATTGTTTATTTTGTATTGAATGGCTACAATTAACATAATTTAAATTTTTCCCGAATCATTATATCCTTGTTTAATAGATTAAGGGGATCGAATACAGTCTAAAATTATTTTCCTTAAAATTACACGGAAAAAAAAAATTTCTGTGAAAAAAATTTAAAATAATAATATTTCAACAATAATCATAAAATCTCAAAATGTTTTCATCTAAAAAAATCCGTTCCCCCAATTGGCTTCCAGGAAAAATATAAAAGTGTGGGAATGTTCAAAAATAAAAATTAGAAAAATCAAAAACTGAAATTCACGAAATCGAGAATTAAAAAGAATCATCTTCCAAAACATGTTTAAATCGATTTTAGATGACGAAAAATGATATTTAGATCAAAATCAAAAATTTGGGTATTAGAGGGTTAAACAAAAGCATCGACTTAATTTTACAGAATTATTGGAATTTATGTGGACTCTTTGGCAAAATTGCTAGACAAGACCGCTACACGTATTTCTGAAGGGTTTGTGTGATTCTGGATATCTAAATAAAAATATATTTGGAAACTCCTATAATGAACATTCGTGAATCGTGATTAGTTTTTGTCAAAATTATGAAAAGAACATAGTTTTTTTTCGCGAAATGATGAGAAAAATTGCATTTCAACTCGTAGGCGGACTTATTCATGGATTTTCCAAGCAAAAACATGAATATCAGACGAATTTTAGAACATTTTGCTGATTAAATTCGTATCACAGTGTTTACAAACAGTTGTGTTTGAAAATATTTCAGAGAAGCTTCTCGGAGGATTTCCAAATTTTACTGAAGTTAATTTTAAACATTCCGAAAATTCTGCGTAAAATTCCATGTAAATATTCCATTTAAATCTAGTCAAGAATGTTGCATATTTATTTATTTAATAATTTTTTAAAACACAGAAAGCATTCAAATTTATACGAAGCTCGTTGATTTGAATCTGGAGAAACGTAACTACATTTGAAAATACACCAATATTTATTATTATTATTTTTCTTTATTATCGAGATTTTCAGCCCTTGGCCACACCGATATTTTTCTGAGTTGCACTTTCACATAACATATGTTTATAATTGTTTTCAAATTCTCCACCAGTATTATTTGGCTACTTGTGACCAAACATTGACTCTCAGTTGTTGAAAAAGTCCTTTTAAAAATGATAATGATAAAACATCTGGTAGGAATATCGAGTGTTCATATGTGTTTACAGTTCGTTCTATTTCGATTAATAAATGTTCAATTAACAACGGTTTGAGAAGTAGGCATAAACACGATTTCAATTTTTTGTAAGTACGAAGAAAATTCACTATATTTCTTTTTTCAAATGCGGAAAATCACCGCATTTACAAAACAATTTAATGAAAATGAGAGTGACACAGATATAGATACACTGAATGGCACTGCTAGATTTGCCACAGTAGCGCTTTTAAAGGCTTTAGCTAAGCACAGTTTCAGCCTCCTATTATAGAAAAAAAAAATCGCACCAAGGGGGGCGAAAATATTTTTTTTGAAGCTCTAAGGGGGCGATACCTCCTAAAAGTTTGGGAAACACTAATGTAGATACTGTCGGAAGCAGCCATGGCCTGAGACGACCTGGGTCAGGTGGAATGTTGCTTCCCCATGGCGCCTGTTAATCTAACTATTTACGCTCGGGATCAACCTGTGTGTCCATTTTTCTTTGGTGGAACTATCCCACGTGCCCTGCCATTTGACCATGGAAGCCATCCTGGCAGTCCTACGCATGTCTTTTGTGCCGCGCATTTCGAAGCACTCCATGTGCTCCCTAATATGAATGCCGATAGGCACTATACCACCCAAGTAACCACGAGGCACTATAGTTCACCTGGAGGCGAATATAATGCTATTAAGGAGCTGACATGCGCTATATTGGCCGCTTAATAGCCCTGTGAGCCAAAAGTGGCGAAATATAGTGCTAATGGTTACTAGGGCAGTGATGACGCAGAGCGCATCGTGTGACACGGTATGATAAGTGCTTGTAATTCTCTGGCACATCATCCTGTAAGTACTTTCCGGCTTACCATGGTTGCTTTCGATCCTTAGCGCCGTGCCGTGCCCCACGTCGGGCCGCCATATCTTAGTATGGACCGAGTGACACTAGTCAGAAGGTTGCGCTTACTGGCACACATTGAAGAGCTATTGGACATCACCCGGAATAGTGCCGCTATAGCTGCGGATTCTCTTTTACAGGTGTAATTAACGGGGCTACCGAAGTTAAGCTTATCGTCGATCATCACCGCCAAAAGTTAGACGGAGCGCTTCGAAGTGATTCGGGAAAGCCAAATGTTGCCTAAAAACTAGCTTTTTGGAGGCAATCACGCTGTGGCGCGAAATTGTACTGAACGTAGTAGCTTTGTATCCTTGTAGTTTGCCTTGGTTACCCCCTACCACGGGTGATAACAAACAAGCGTGATGACAGGTGTTGGCTATCATATCAGTGCTGACGCGATGCCACTTTTTGCGCGCCAAAGCGTGATTGCACCCGAAAAGCTAGTTTTAAGGCCACATTTGGCTTTCACGAATTTCATTAATTTTTGCTCATCTCCTACAGCATTGGTGTCGAAGAAGCAAATAACCAAAAAACATTGGAGAATATGATGCCGTTTTGAAAAATCCAACTTATTACGTATATTAGGGTGTTCCAGAACGAAATCTATCAAAAAATCAACTTTTAAGGTTTTTCTGATTACAAATGTGATTATTACACATGTTTCCTTCATTTTTACTGGCACACATTGTTCGGAGAAGTTGTAGCAAACAAGTATAGCTTTCAATTTCTGCCGGAAGAATTAAGTTTTGACAAGTTTTAGTGTAGTTATGATTTTTTGAAGTTCAAAAATAGTCGAAAAACACAAAATTGATTTGATGCACCTCTTAATTTCAATGAATGTGGCTGAAATTTTGACCGGTTACTTCTTTTAGGATGCCAATCAAAATATGGGGGTGGACTTGAGAATCAGATCACATTTTTGAAAAGGTGGACAGGCCTAGAGCACCCATGGTGGTGCAGAGGGCCTAATTGAAAGATCTCCATCCTGGGCGTGTAACCGTGTGTTACAAGATTTAAGGATTTTTAAAATGTGCTATATGTTTATTTTGGATACTGTCACGTCCCTTAGGTTATTAGGTGTTGGGTTAGTAGGGTTAATTATATTAAAATGTAATAAAATTGTATGTTTGTTAGTAGGGTTAGTTGTTTTTAAATTTAAAATATGTAAAACACTACAACAGTATAGAGTGGGGACAAGTGGAGGACATATTTAACATACAGAGTGGGTACAACAACACATATCCTAGCGGGCGTAGACTGATACAAAGGGGTGGTAACAATAACCGTCTCAGAATAGGATAGCAAGGATTGAGGCGCAATGAAAATCCGCCATCCCTCAGAAAGTATCTGGCGTTCGTGTGCTTCGGATCGATAATTAAAAGTTAAAAAGTGTCCTAGTATAGTATAAGTGAGTGGTAAAAACGATTTGGGAGAAAATACGAAGTTTATTCAGGTATGCTTCTACTAATGTACTGCCGTTCTACGCATAGTTGTCCCATGTTATATGGGATTCCTATATAACATGGGACAATCGGGCGTAGAACGGCAGTGTAGTGGTCTTAAAACTAACTTAAACCTACGTTAAAGCTAGTGACTAGATCTTGTAGTACGGTTTGTAAAAATTACTCCCAATTGTCCTCACAGGACCTTTTGTGGTACCTTACGGTACTCGACCGCCATTTTGTACACCAACTCGTAGAGTTGGTGAAGCACACGACTCGGCCTAGTGGTCCCTAGTTGGCCACTACGCCTAAAGCGTAAAAGAGAGTAACCCCGCTCTGGTCTTGCGAGGCCATAATCGTTAAGGAGCGAATTCCTCGGGCCCCGAAAGGCGCCCTAACCGCCAAAGAGGACCCCTCTCGGCAGAGTCAATCCGGCCTTGTCCTGGGCTCTGTCGATCTTCGACAAAGAGGGAAGACGCCAGTGAGACAGACAGATCGCACCGTCAAGCCAAGACGATCTGTTCGCACGATCCACCAAGTTATTACGACCACCAAAACCACCACCACAAGCCGTCAATCCGCCGGCGGACAGGCAGTCCAGCCCGCTACAGCATCGGCGAGCGCTCGTCCACCGACCAATACACCAGGCCAAGCACAACCAACAGCAGCAGTACCGGTACGTCCTCAATTTCTCAATAAAACACCCACTCTACACCCATAATCTACAATAGTTTCCAATAAATACCACCCACACCATTAAAGTAGTAAATTTGCAATAAAACCAATAGTTTCAATTCCATAGTTCCATATTTGTAATACCATACCCAAGTAAGGTGACAGTGTCTGCACGTTGGTCGTGTAGCCCCTCCGATTGCCCAGTAGTAAGCCGACCTTGAGACACAGCTCCAAGGGTCACTTGCTGCTGCAGTTTTACCGCGAGTTTTGCCCGGGTAACAGGCGATTGCCCGCCATCGCCTTGACCTTTGTTGAGGCTGCGCCGCCATGAGCCTCTGGGTCTGCCTCTGTTGCGATGTCCGGCTGGGTTTCAATCTAACGGTTGCTTGCAGATTTCTTGATCCGTGCACCTTTGTCGATTTTGGTGCCGTCACAGGCTGGCTACCAAGATACTAAAAGCTTTCAACATTCTTCAATGCTTGCCTAGCTACGTAAAGCTGAAAGGGTTGACCGTGCTTACATCTAACGATTTGGTCTTGATGACGTTGATGGTTAGACCTGCCGTCAAGGAGTAATTGACAAGATCACAGAGCTTGCTCTGCATAACAAAGTGCCGTTGAGCTAGGAGTACAACATCATCAGCCAATTCGAAATCATATAGTTGCGCTATGGTAATGGTATTTAATTAGGTTCACGATCAATCGCACCTACCAGGATCTCGTCGATTACGACGACGAACAGTAGCGGATACATCCTTGCCTCACACCAGCATTGACCCGGATGGGATCGGTCAAGACACCGTTGTGCAACACTCTGCACGAAAATGCCCTTTATTGTGCTTCGATGAGGCCGATGATTTTCTCAGGGACACCCTTGCGCATGAGGGCTTCCTACATGTTTTCGTGATTGAGACGGTCGAGAGCTTTTTCGTAATCAATGAACACCAGGTAAAGAGACTCTTGGAATTCATTTAGGTGCTCCAGAACTATACGGAGCGTGACAATATGGTCCACAAAGGATCGTCCAGCACGGAATCCAGCCTACTGCCATCGGAGAGTTGCGTCGATCTTCGCATGTATCCGGTTAAAGATTACTCTGCAGAAGACTTTGAGAACGATACTCAGTAACATGATACCCCGTCAATTATCGTATACAGTCAGGTCACACTTTTTGGATACCTTTAATATAACGCCTTTGCATCCAGTCGGCCGGAAAGGTCCCGGTTTCCCATATGTTGCAGCTTTGAGCATCTCAGCTGATATGCGATCGACCCCTGGGGCCCTGTTCGTTTTCATGCTACGGATGGCTGTTTCTGTCTCCTGCACTGATGGAGCCTCGGTGTTGACACGGGTAATGCGTCGAACCCTTGGCCGATCACCCTGAGGTGTTGATGGCGTGGCCAACACTTGATAAAGGTTTCCAAAGTGCTCGAACCAGCGTTTCATCTAGTCAGCCGGGTCGATCAGTAACTGTCAAGACGTGTCTTTCACGGGCTTCGTAGCATTCATCTTGGTTCCACTAAGGCGACGTGAAACATCGTAGAGGAGACGGATGTCGCCGGTGTTTGTGGTTTGCTCACCTTCGTCGGCTAGGGAGTCCGCCCACGCTCTTTTGTCCCGTCTACATGAGCGTTTTACTTCTTTCTCGAGAGCCAAATAGCGGTGAAGGGCTACGGCTTTGGCTCCTCGTGTTTTCACTCGCTCTATCGCGGCTTTGGCGTTCCTTCGCTCATCTATCTTTCTCCAGGCATCATCTGTGATCCACTGCTTTCTCCGGGTGCGTAGCTCACCCAAATTAATCTCACCGGAGGCGATGAAGGCGTTCTTGATGGTGCTCCATTGATCTTCTACGCTTCCACCTTCTGGAATATCCGCAGCACGGTTCTCTAGCTCCTCGATGAAATACCTTTTCACCGCAGCGTCTTCCAGTCGGCGATTAGGAGATGATGGTCGGACGTAATGTCAGCGCTGCGTTTGTTTCGCACATCAAGAAGGCTCCGTCTCCATTTCCGGCTGATGCATATGTGCTCGATTTGATTTTCCGTGACGCCATCACGGGAAACCCATTCACTTTTTGCACTGATCGATGAGGAAAGAGCGATCCCCCAATCACCATGCAATTGTTGCCACAAAATTCTTCAAACAGCTCTCCGTTTTCGCTCATTTCTCCGAGCACGACAGCATTCAGTGGGCTGTAAAAGTTCTCTTTATCTTGCAATTCGGAAGCATCCACTTCATGAGCGCAGCATGGGCGTGAGCACTGACCAGTTAACCAACGCCACGGTGGCGAGGAGCGTGTTCACATCGTAGGCCAGAGTATAGCAGAATTTGACCTGACACCAATCTGTGTTTTCCAAAGTTCGGACAACGAACTTCGTTCAGTCCTAGGATCTCAAGCTTCATACGGTATGCCTCATTGGCTAGTTGTGCCAGTTTACTCTGCTTGGCTAGAGTTAATACATTCCAAGTTCCAATTCTTGTCCGTTGTTTCGCGCTAAGCATCGTTTCCGTTGAATCAGTTGATAATCTTTCATTTTCGGTTTATGTAACGGTTTTTGGGTTTCGGAAGCAGTAGATTGTTGGCCTAAGGTCCCCTATACAACGTGGTGGGGCTGCCACCTTAGGTATGGCATGCGGTGAAGGAGCATTTCATACTCAGTCGCTGGATGCCAAAACACAGACGCTGTTTGATCCGCACCTTATTGGTGAACAGACGCTCGAGACGTACCTCCTCAATCTAGCTGAAGTCAGAAGGACAACAGTGCCCAGGCTGCACTACCAGCTAAGCACACAACTCTTAGCTGGCGGTCTTTGTCATCGCTGGAAGCATGAGGTAGGAACTTGTGAGGACTAGAGCTATGTTGGACGCTCTCATTTTCGACTCACCGATTTGCAGTTCGTTTGCATATGTTAAAAAAAACAGTGGCGTCTCGTAAACTCACTTTTCACCCGTTCAACGACCCTAAAAGTTACATTTGCGGAGAATTCAGGATCCGAAACAAATTGAAAATGGTCAGAAACGGCTATTCTCGACGTTTTCTACAAATTGCACGTCAATTTATTGCGAAAAAATCAAGAATTTGCGTTCGTGGAACAGGTAGAGTTGAGATTAGGGAATCGCCACTGTAAATCCGTACGAATAAAGAGTTGTTTAGTGTTTACATAATAAATTGTAACTGCGGTGCATTCGTAGAAGCTTGAAAAGGTATGCTTCTGAAAATTGTTGAATCAACATCCCACCGCAGCAAGTACATATCTCTTTTGGGAAAGTTTTATTGGCAAACAACCAGCTTTCCTCTCCAGGTACTTTTCAAAAACATCAACCGGGGATGAATTCGTAACCGAAATGAATAAGCGTATCCATTTGAAGCAAACAAATTAATTTCTAGAAGTTACGTTTATATGTATATCTACACATCCATAAGCAAAACGAGAGCAGCCAGAACAAGCAACAACTTTCGATGCCATCAATCAATAAAACTTCATCAGCTGAAACGATGCCCATTTGCCGGTCAGCAGGTTAGACCAATGCCGGAGGAGATGCAAGGGAACATATGCATGTACGGGTGGAGTAAAGGGGGTTTCTACCCATGTGATTCGGTAGGTTCAACATATTCGGTGCAACAGAGTGTGTAGGAAGTTTGAAAACAAGCTCTAAATGGTTCTGATGAAGGCGACTCTGATGGATTGGAGTTGTGGGGTTATATTTGGGGTTAATGTGTATGTACGGAAGCCAACTAATATTCTAATTATGTTACAGAATAAATGTACATAACTGATAAGCCGAAAAAAGTTTATATTCATGGAGACGTATTACATAGGTTTTCCTAATTAAAATAATTCGATCAGTGCAAAAAGATGTCATCCCAGTAAATTTACCAGTGGCGTTCATACTAACGACATAAGACTACTGTTTCCTTATCAAAAATCCACTGCGTTCTCAACAGATCACAGCATGTAAACATAAGCGCTAACAGCAAAGTAAAAAATGCGCTGAATAATTCATAGAAACGATGCCCTTCAGGAGAAAGTTATTTTCCTACCGCTCATGCCCTTGGCTATTGTCGGATCCTATCTGTAATGGTTTTCATACAAATAATAGTCGGTACTTGAGTACTCTCCTTACTTTCGCTGATGTACAGTAGAAGATCTATTTCCTAGTATTTGGCACGAATTGTTTCTCCTTTTCACAGCATGCCATCACCTCACGGCGCAGAGGGTCGATTTTATGGCGAAAGGCCGTAGGGGTTCTATCCCAACAAAAATTTTGGCCGCCATCGTCGTATATTCTTCAAGCGGCATGCCATTAAATTTTGTAAACCAGCAAACCGGTTACCATTCTCCGACTAGGATGGGGGTGAAACTAATTTTCTTTGGTGTTCTCGCCACCGCCAGCAGTCAACAGTTAGGTAAAGAGTCAGTCCGTGGTGGTCCTCAAGTAAGGAAAACAAAAAGGGGAGATTGGCGGAAAATGCGTCTCCGTAGAGTTCTACCGTAACCAATGATTGGAGCAAACACTCTGTTCCAGGCTGCTGTGCAGTAGTGACTCAGGAGTTCAGGTACGCGTTCTACAGTGCCAGTTGGCAGTTGGGCGGCTATTGCTGATGCGCTCCTGCATCTGGGGTACCTGTATAAGATTCTAGAAATTGATGGAATAACGACCGTTTGGATGGTAATTAGCAATTACAGGCGCGTTTTCGGTCATCGGGTTACTTATAAAACAACGGTTTTAATTATAGCCGACGTTTCGAGCGTTTATTTACTCATCTTCAGGGCAAACTACAATTTACATACAAAGTTTGAGTAGTCAAGTCATTTGTTACATAAAACATAAAATTAAGGTACACCGGGGCAAGTTGAAACGGGTGGGGCAAGATGAAACACGAAGTTTTGAAATAGATTTCAATACAATTTGGAAATTTATCCTTCACTAAAAGATTGTTTGAATCAAAAACTATGTATTATGACGATCGAACTGTTTATCATCATTAGAAAACATCATGTTAACCCGCTGTTTCATCTTGCCCCACCCGTTTCAACTTGCCCCGGTGTACCTTACTCACATTAAAGGTTGTTTTTAGGTCAAGTGGGTTTGAACATGGACAATTTGAACGGCTGACAACATTACACTGAAATTATAATCACACATATAAATTTCGGACCTAATGACTTGATTCATTTTCAATTAACAAAACTTTGAACGGTTATTTCCAGAATCGAGTACTCGTGTACGACAAAGAGGTGAGTCGGAAGTGTTTGCGCATAGCTTCAGGAGCCGCCTTCCGCAAACTTCAGGAACCTTGTTCGGTTTATGTTGCTGAGCTGGCAGCAATCAACTTCGCTTTGAGGATGATTTCCAACATGCCCGTAGACCATTTCTTCATCTTCTCGGATAGCCTTTGTTCGATTGAGGCACTCCGGTCGATGAAACCTGTAAAACATCCATCTTACTTTCTTAAAAAATAAGAGAGCAGATGGGTGCACTGGTCGAAATATCATACAAGATTACCTTTGTATGGGTCCCCTCACATTGCTCAATTTATGGCAATGAGAAGGCGGACTCTCTTGCAAAGGTGGGCGCACAGGAAGGTGAGATCTATGATAGAAGAATTTCACACGATGAATTTTTCGATTTTGTTCGCCAGAGTTTTCTTCAAAGTTGGCAAAATGATTGGCGAGATGGCCAGCTGGGACGGTGGTTACATTCCATTATTTCTAATCAATTAAAACCGGCTACTCAGTCTTGAACTAACAAACGATGTTTATTACTTGCCCAACGTTTCGACACGGGGTTGGTGTCTTCTTCAGGGGGAAACTAATTTGGACGTTTTTGGTCTTTTGTTTCGTCTTTCGACCAAAAACGACCAAATTAGTTTCCCCCTGAAGAAGACACCAATCCCGTGTCGAAACGTTGGGCAAGTAATAAACATCGTTTGTTAGTTCAAGACTAAGTAGCCGGTTTTAATTGATTGTTGGAACCATACAGTCGAACCTCCAGCAGAATTATTTCTAATGTTTCCTTGCGAGTGTGGTGGTATGGTTTGGATGTAAATTGAAATTTCATTCGCGCGATATCAAGGCTTATGTCCAACCATTACTCGCTAGATGCGCATTTACACAGGATTAACCTCGCGTTGAGGAATGTTTGTACTATGTGCGGTTCCGGTTATGATGACATCGACCACGTAGTTTGGCAGTGCCCGGATAATGACGCCTCCAGAGTAGACCTGTGCGCCGACTTTATTTTGCTCGGCGGCGGCGTGAGGGCCATTTTTGGCCGGCGGCGGCGGCGTCATCGGCGTCACGCCGGTGGCAGCTTTCGGCGGCGGCGGCGGCGGCGCGAATCGGCGTGACCAAAATTTGGCCGTAATGTCAACATTGGCGAAACAAAGAAGTTGTCTCTACGCTGTAGAATTTGTAGTTCAGTTTTTGCTTTTTCATGACCATTTATGACATGAATTATTATTATGTCAGTACACAGGATGAAGTATTTGACCAAAAAGAAACCAATGCTCAAACATCTTGTTTGTTTCATTAGTGTCAAACAGATGTTTTTTGTTGAGTTCATTTGTCAAATATTTGAGCGTTTTTTTAAATCTGAATTCGTTGTAGTCATTTTTTGTGCTATAAAAAGTTACGTAACCTAGTGAGGATCGTAGTAGGCATCGCCACGAACGGTTGTGTTTTCAACCGCTTGTCACGTTTTTCTTCGCGTTCCCGAGAAAAATTTGTCCCGCTGGCGGATCGGTCGGTATTACGCCACCCGGAAAATTGTTTCGCTTGTACAATTCAATCACTTACGAATCTTATTGTGCTAGTTTTCCTTAGTGAGAATTATTTTCCTCGAGATTTGTTTGAATAAACTGGTAGCTCGGGTGCTACCCTCGTACTAAAAGTGGCTGTACCGTGTGTTTTGTTGCACATTGTGCAATCGTTTGGTAGAAAGTGAAGAAATGGGCGCCTGAAATCAGTTTTAATGAATTTGATTTGTGTGTTATGATGTGGGTTTAAAATGGTGGTTGTCGTTTTCGTGTCGTCCGATGTGGTTGTTCTCTTTAGTGATTGAAGATAGGGGGATTAGGGGCATAATGGACACCCGGGGCGAAATGGACACCCCTGTTTTTGCCGAAACCGTTGACTTTTATGTAAAACGTTTAATGCAGAAGTGTTAAGGAACAAGTCATTGTTCTATTTTTCAAAAGAACCATTTATATTCCTTCAAACTAACCAAAATATCATTGAAATTGAAGTATGTTTTTCATATGGTGAATTTCTTATAATTTCGAAGCAGCAGCAAATAAGGCATTACGAGTGTTTGAGTGTGTCCACCATAAAAACAAGTGAATTGTTAGCTTATCCAAGGATGGGAACACTCACTTGCAAAGAGTTACACTCACTTGATGTTTTCTCAGCTCAGAAGCGTACAATCAAGAAACAATGTATGAACGACTTTTGCCTTGTGGTTTTGTCTAAAAGTTTGCCGAATAGAGTAGGGGTCGCACACGCATATTGAAGTCGTCAGGGAGCTGCTAAGACAACTCTCCACGAGGTGATTGTAAATTACACTCACCTCGTGGAGAGTCGCTTTCACAGCGCTGTCACGACTTTGGTATTCGTGTGCGACCCCTACTCTATTCGGCGAACTTTTAGACAAAACCACAAGGCAAAAGTCATCCATACATCGTTTCTTGATTGCATTCTTCTGAGCTGAGAAAAAAGCAAGTGAGTGTAATTCTTTGCAAGTGAGTGTTCCCATCCCTGAGCTTATCTACATGTATACGCAGATTTAGCAATGGATGAAGTATTATATTTTTGATCAGAAGTTACTAAAAATAGCAATATCAATGTTGTCTATTCGGGGCGAAATAAACACTGGCAATTATGAATGGATGTACGTGCATTGCATACTGTTAGGCGTTTTAGAGAGTTTGAAAAAAAATCAATCCGATTATTTTAGCCTAAAATTTATTTAATTAACTTTGATGTTATGTAAACTCGTCTAAGATGGAGAATTATATCTGTGGTATTGATCTCCGTAGGCAAATAACTTAACTGGTCGATATTCTCAAAGATACAGCATAAAATATGCATGGGTGTCCATTATGCCCCGATGGGTGTCTATTTCGCCCCGTACCTTTCCTGCCAGCCCCAAAAAACACACGGTTTTCAATTCATTATTTCTTCTCAATAATGCCATTCTACTAGCTGTGAATGATTGAAATACGTAGGAAACAAGTTAAAGTTGTAGGCCAACTGATAATATGTTAAGTTTTTGTCTGTTATACAGGCCAAACATACTCATTTGCTTAGGGTGTCCATTATGCCCCTAATCCCCCTAATACGGATATAATTTATGAAAAGTGAAAGCTTCTGTCAATTTTGTGCCTGCGTGACTGAATTACGGTATCCATGAGCCATGCAACCAGACGATGTGCAACCAGATAATTTGGTGAGTTCGTTCCGATGTGGAACAGATTTTTTTTAGCGAGCCATTACCACGCATAAGTCGATAATTTTATAATAACCAAATCGCATAACTTAACCATACTGGATTCCAGACCATTCCCGTATCAAAATCCCATCTCCTTTCTTTTTACGAGGGCGTCGGTGAGTCGCTGGCACCTCGAAAAATAGATATCATTCCTTCCCTACCATCCCTTCCCATCCACATAACGTGTTTCTTATCGTTTCAGAGAGCGATCAATGGCGCTTAAGCCTAGGCTTGTTAGTCAGGACACATGGTCCAAATGCCTGTGCCCCATCCCGGAAGCAAAAGGCCCATGGAGGGACAAATTTCTTAGCTATGTCACTCCCAACGTTGGTGTTTAAATACACTAATACACTTACACTCACACCTACACATCTACATAATCTACTCAAATACACTTACACAATCTGAATCTTGCCGCATCACTTGCTTATAGTGAATCCCAAATCAACCTATTCCAAATATCCAACTCCTTGACACCTATGGGGGCGTCGGTGAGTCGCTGACCTTTCATAAAGTAGGTGTCATATCATCACATCCTTTCCTATCCTCGTAACGGAGAAGATGGGCGTGGCCGGCAATGGAAGTTTTCATGTCTTTTTTATTTCAACCTCTGATTGGATAGCTGTTCCTTCCCAAATAGCATTCCAAAGGCAATCGGAATAGAAGTATTAAAGATATAACATGACAACTTTCAGTATGCAATCTACGAATTACTCCGTTACCACGCAACGCAACGCAACGCAACGCAAGTTCATTTGTCAAATATTTGACCCTGTGTACTATAACCTTACGTCTGAATGAACACCTTTTTTTTATTCCTGTTCCGGTCCTTCACTGTGCCCAGTAATTAGACCTATTGTGAAATTACCAGTATCCGTATTAGTGCATGTTGCATTACTCCATTGCAAATTAAGGGCAAAAATATAGATTTTGCTACCGTTTTTATTTTGAATTCTTAGAACCTTCAGAAGCTATCACATTTGATAATAAGGTCGCACTATTTTCAAGGAATCCTCGAATGATTTCCAAAAGAATTCCTTGAGGAGCCTCCAAAAACTTCTGGATGAATCCATGAATAAACTACTGGAATAATCTCTGCAAGAGCTGCCGTATGAAACCCTTAAGAAACTTCTGCTGAAATCACTGATATGTAGTTCAAGAATCTCTCTTAGAGACATCACTGGAAAAAAACTTATGAAGAATTCCCGAAGGAATTCCTAGAGGATTCCCCAAAAGAATTAAAGCAGGAATCCCCGGAGGAATTTCAGAAAGAATCCCAATGGAATTTTAGGAGTAATCCTGGAAGGAGTTCCATGAGTGATGCTCGTAGGAATTCCATGGGTGAGCCCTGAAAGAATTCCAGAAGAAATTCCAGCAGAATTTGCACAAGGAAATTCCGAAAGAATTCCAGCAGTAATCCTCAAAGGATTTCCAGAAAGAATCCTCGGAAGTATTCCAGTGGGAATTTCAAAGTGAATTCGAAAAAGAATCCCTTAAGGATTTTTAAGAGTAATTAACGAAAAATATCTAAGAGGAATCTCTGAAGGAATCCCAGGAGAAATCCCTGAGGGATTTCTAAGAGGAATTGCCGAAAGAATTCCAAGAGGAAACCTCGAAGAACTTCTAGGAGAAATCTCCGAAGAAATTTGAAGTGAAACCCCAAAAGGAATTCTAGGAGCAAACCTCAAAGGAATTCCAGGAGAAATCTCTGAAAAAAACAGGAGGAATCCTCGTTAAAGTCCAGGAGCAATCCCTGAAAAAAGTGCAGTAGGAATCCCCGGAGATATTTTAGGAGGAATCCTCGAAGGAAATTCAGGAGAAATCCTCGAAGGAATTCCAGAATGAATGCCACGAGAAATCCCCAAACGAAGTCCAGGAGGTATACCCGACAGAATTCCAGAAGAAATTCCTGCAAGAATCCCAGGGGGAACCCCCTTAAGGAATTCCGGGAGGAATCTCCGAAGGAACTCCAAGGAAGGCGTTTCAAGAGGAAACCCCGAAGAAGTACAGGAAAAATCCCTGAAGAAATCTTTTTTTATTTCTTTTTATTCGTGAATTTTAACTTAGGCTAATTCTTCACAACTCCGAAGAAATCCCCGAAAGAACTCTGTGAGGGATTCCCGCAGGATCCCGCGTATCTCAAAGGAATTCAAGCAGTGCAACAAGGAAATTCCAGCAAAAATCCTTAAAATAATTTCAGTGGGAATTTCAAGGAGGATTCAAGAAATAATCCCCGAAAAATTGTGAGGACGAACCAACGAAATATACCCAAGAGTTTGGGTTTGGATCCATACAAAAATATTTGGAGTTTCATACCAAAAATCTTACAAGGGGGGGGAGGTGGGCTGGTGTCAAAAATTCGAGAACGTAATAAATGGATAATAATAAATAAATTCCGGGAGAAATTCATAAAAAAAATCTAAGAGGACCGAAGGAATTCCAAGATGAATCCCCGAAAAAAAATCCAGGAGAACTCAGAAAGGAGGAATCCCCGAAGGAATTCTAGGAGGACTCACCGAAGGTAACCCCGAAGAAATTCTAGGAGGAATTCCATGAGGAATCTCCGAAGCAGAGATGCCAGATTATTTTTATCAAAAATCTGTATCGCCGTATTTGAGGTTATAGCAGACACCGAGAGTCCTAGATTTCGAAAGAAACTAACAAAAAAGTACTACTTTTTGACGGGTTTTAATTTTTACTGACATTTTTTCTAAAACTTGTGTGAAAATGTACAAATTTTCATAAATTCTTTAATGTTTAAGCAGCTATTTATAAAGTTTTCATTAAATTTATGAACTTCAAATTCTGTGCTTTCTGGAGAAATCTGTATCATATTTTAAAAATCTGTATTTTCCTGTGCTCTGTATCTTATCTGTAAAGAAGGTCAAAAATCTGTATATCTGGCATCTCTGCTCCGAAGAATTTGGAAGTGAAAGCTCCAAAGGAATTCCAAGGGGAAACTCTGAAGAAATTACAGGAGGAATCCCAGAAGCAACTCTAGGAGGAATCTGTGAAGGAATTCTAAATGAAATATCCGAAGAAATTCAAGGAAGAATTCTAGGAAGAATCTCCGAAGGAACTCCAGGAGAAATCCCCGGAGGAATTTAAGGAGGAATCCCTGAAAGAAGTTCAGGAGGAATTTCCGAAGGAACTCTAGGAGGAATCCCCGAAGGGTTGCAAACCTAAATCCTCGTTTGATTTCCAAGAGGAATCCCCATAGGAACTCCAGGAGTAATTTCTGAAGGAATTCCCGAAGGAAACCCGAAGGAACTTTAATTCCTTGAGGAAATCCAGGAGGAATCCAGGAGGAGTTCTAAGAGAAATTATTAAAGAAATTCCAGGAGGAAACCCTATAGAAATTCCAGGGGAACTCCACGACGGAGTATCAAATGAAAACTCTGAAAGAATTTATGGTGGAATCCATGATGTAAGTCTAGGACGAATCCTCGAAGGAATTCCAGAAGAAATCTCCAAAAGAATTTTAGGAAGATTTCCTGAAGGAACTCTAGGAGAGACCCCCGAAGAAATTGTACGAGAAACCCCAGGAAGAATTCCAAGAAGGATGTTTAAGTTGTATCTTCGAATGAATTCCAGGAGGAATTCCCAAAGGCAGTTCAGGAGGAATCCACGACGGAATATTAGGAGGAATCCTTGAATGAATTTCATAAGAAATTCTAGGAAAAACCCTGAAGGAAATCTAGGAAGAATCCCCGTAGGAATTCCAAGAGGAATCTTCGAAATAATTCCAGGAGGAATTTCCGAATGATTTCTTTGAATTTGAAGAATCTCCAAACAAATTCCAGGAGGAATTTCCGTAGGAATTTCAGGAGGAATGCTCGGAGGAAGTCCATGAGGAATCCCTGAAGAAATTGCAGGGGAAATTGCTGCAGGAATGCCAGGGGGAATCCCCGAAAGAATTCCGGTAGCAATCTCCGAAGGATTTCCAGGTGGAATTCTTGATAGGATTTTCAGCGGAATCTCCCGTCCCGAGGGAATCTTTCTGGGTAGAGGGATCCCTGCAGGATTTGTAGGAGGAATCCCCGAAAGATTGTCAGGAGGAGTCCCCGAAAGAATTCCTGGAGGAATTCCAGAACGAAATGCTTGAGGAATTCTCCATGAGAGATCCCACAATAATATCCTGGAGATATGCCTGATTATATTCCTAAGGTTATTCTCGAAGGAACTTTAACCAGATTCCCTGAAAGAACTCCTGTAAGAAATCTCTGATATAATTCCTGGACCCTGGTGCATCCGTAAGTCCACCTGGAAAAATCTCAGAAAGAACCCCAAGAGCGATCCCTTGAAGAACTCATGAATGAATTCTTAAATGAATTTCTCGAGGAATCCCCTAAGGTTATCCTAAAGGAATCTGAATGAACTTCTGAAGGAATCCCTGAAGAAATTCAGGAGAAACCTCTGAAGAAACATCTTCATGAATGCCGGAAACTCCTGGTGGAATCTATGAAGAAACTCTTGAACTTATTTCTGTAAGAACTCCTGTATGAATGTCTAAAAGAACTTAATAAAATAGCTTTATTCGAATTTTGTCAATTCTAGATTTCGAACGTCAAGACTAGATAAGCCATTTCAAAGTTAAATTCTATCGCAGTCGAATCCAAAAATCGTTAACTGCTGTTCGAAAGAACAACACTGGACGAAAAATCGTTAATAATTGAGTCCTGAGGAAGGTACCAAATGTAACTGAAACGTCGGACAAGATATAATAATAGCTGTATTTTAAATGTATCAAAACTGGAAAAGCCATTACAAAGTAAAATTTTTAAAGGAACTTCAAAAGGAATCCCTGCAGGAACTCCTAGACTAATTTCTAGGACCTTCTTCCTGAAAGAACTTCTAACGGAACTTTTGATGGATCTCCAGGAGGCATCTATGAATCCTCCTGAAAAAATCTCTGAAGGGACTTCTGAAAGAATACCCGAGAGAATTTCTGTTGAAATAGCTTAAAGAACCTCTGAAGGAATTCCTAATGAACACCTGGAGGCATTCCTGAATCCTCCTGGAATTGTTGAGGAGATCCCTGAAGGAACTCCTGAAGAGGTCACGGAAGGAACTTTTGGAGCATTTCTTGAAAGAACTACTATACTTCATGAATCCTTGAAAATGTTCATGAATTAATCTACGGAGAAACTTCTGTAGGAATATCTGAAGGAACTCCTAGATAAATCCCTAAAAGAACTCCTGAAAGGATTTCTGAAAAATTTCCATGAGGCATACCGATAGGAATTTCAGGAGGGATTGTTGAAAAAAATCCAGGAAGGATTTCCTGAAGGAACCCTTGATGGAACTCCTGGAGTGATTTCTGAAGAATACAGAACGCCAGGAGAAACCCGTTGTTGGAATTCTAGAGGAATTCCTGAGAGATCTCCTAGAGGAATCTCTGAAGAAACTCTCTGACTAATCTCTGAAGGGCCTCCTATTGGATCCCCTGATGAATCTCCTGGATGAATTTCGGATGTATTTCTAGGAGGAATCCCTGAAACCACCTGAAAAAAATCTGATCGTACTCCTGTCGAGACCTTCCTGAGAGATCTTCTGAAAAAAAAAATGCGTGTTGAAACTCCTAGAGGCATCCCTGAATCTCTGAAGGAACTACTGTAGACATCTTTGAAGAAACTCCTGAAGGAATCTTTTAAGGAACTTCTGAAAAATTCTTTGATTGGAATTTTAGAGAAATCTTCGAAAGAGTTTAAGTATTTTATCTCAATGTAAATAAAATTTTGTTCGCGCCCTGATCACCGGCGTGAAAAATGAAAATCGGCGGCGTGACAAACATCGGCGTATGGCGCGCCGCCGATATCGGCGTCGGCGTCGGCGTGGGGCAAAAACTGTCGGCGGCGGCGGCGTGGCGCGGCGGCGCACAGGTCTACTCCAGAGCACTACTTTTGTATACCCTTGAGGCCCGAGGTAGACAACCCTTTGTTCTTGTGAGAGATGTGTTGGGGACCCGTGATGTCACATACATGGGATGTATTTGCGACTTTCTTCGTTCTGCTGGTATAAAAGTTTAATTCGCTTGTGTTTTCTTCTCCAGTTTTTTTTTCTCTGTTTTGTCCTCTTTGTGTTACCAAGCTGCTCCTGGCCATCCGGAAGACCAAGTCCCACAACAAGTTGGTACCAACACCACAAGGCACCGAATACACTAGCAAGATGCGATTCACCCCCGGATGAGCTGCAATGAAACCTTTGGTCCAATCCTCACCCTGTCCATCCCTCAAAATGTGACCTTCTAACCTCGAGCTGCCACGAGTACCCTGGCTTCCACCCATTACTAACAGATATCATTGAAAAGTTATTACTCTGTATAATGTACTATTAAGTATAATTTACTACCCAAGCAACACACATGTTATAACAGAGTTACGACAGCGCAAGTTTTGGTTGTATAGAAGTTTATTTTACGTAATTCTAACATTGTGTTGAAATAACGTAAAATAAACTTCTATACAACCAAAACTTGCGCTGTCGTAACTTTTATATAACATGTGTGTTACTTGGGTATTAAGTACAAAAAAAAGATCTTCGGCTCCGTGAAGCGTTATACGCGATTGAACCCCAAATAAATGAACTAGATAAAAAAACTTCAGGAGTCCTGCGAGGTTCCATCCTGGGTCCGGTGCCATGTGCGAAGAGGTGTTCAGGTAAAAGTTCTCGGTGGGAGTGGCAACCGTCGGCATCGCTGAAGACATTACGCTGGAGATCTACGATAAATTGATCGTAGAAGTGGAATTAACTGTTGCCCACTTGATCGTAGTTGTGGAGGAGTGGATGAGCTCGAGGGAACTGCACTGTGGTGGTTGGGGGCTGTCCATTAATTACGTAAGGGAAATTTTACGATTTTTCGACACCCCCACCCCCCCTTGTAAGATTTTTTGTACGAGAACCCAAATATTTTTGTATGGCGCGTAAGATTTCTCAAACCCCCCCTCCCCCCATAAACCCTTACGTAATTAATGGACAGCCCCTTGTGAATAACCGGAGCAGCAAGCGGTGATCAGTGTAGGCGATTGCACTATCACTTCGAAGCGACGTTGATAATGACTGCAAAAGAGCCTCCACGTCCACAGCTATAATAGTGGCACCGTGGCATTGTCCCGGATGATGTCAAATAGCTCTGTGGTGTATGCCAGCAAGTGCATTCTGGCTAGTGTCGGCTCGTCCATACTAAGGTATGGCGGCCCGGCTTGGGGCACCACGTTAAGAACCAAAAACTACCGTGGTAAGCTGGAAAAGAACTTAAAGCTAATATTTCTAAGGGTAGCGAGCGAGTGGCATACACAGGACTGCCAGAATGGCCTCCATGGGCAAATGGCAGCGCGCGTGGGACAGTTCTACCAAATGAAGGTTGATCACAGGTTGATCTCGAGAGTAGATAGTTGGGTTCATAGGTGCCATGGGGAAGTAACATTCCACCTGACACAGGTCCATTCAGGCCATGGTTGCTTCCGACAGTATCTACACCGTTTTGGACATGCAGGTTCTTCCGAATGCCCTGTTTGTGCTGATTTGGCGGAAACGGCGGAACACGTTTTGTTCGTGCGCCCGCGTTTTCGCACAATGCGTGACACAGCTCCGGACAATCTTGTAGGGATGAGTTTGGCTGGAATGACGTTTCAACGGCTATCACCACATCGTCTTGGAACTACAGAGGAGGGGGCGCGTGGACTCAGAGAATGGCTAGTTCAGATGCGGTACAAGAGGTGGTCCAGAGGTTCGGAGTCGGCTTTATAGGTCATGCTGGTGCCTTGCGGTCGGAATCAACCATTACAGCGATTAACCATCGAGCAGTCGCGTCTTTGACTACCTACACCTACAGCGACGCCGCGCTCACGCTGTGTACCACAAGCGTGCATTTTTCATGGTGCGTGTACGACGCGACGCGACCGCTCCCGGGTTAAGGGGCCGTGGAGAGAAAGTTCTGGTAGTGTTGCTGACGATGGACTCTCCAAAGCGAGTCATCGATGTTCGTTGCTGCAGGCTACGCAGCTAATCTTGGCTGCAAGACGAAGGGTTTGGCGGAACCATAGGAATGTGTTTAGTGGGTCGAGGAGAGAGTAGTCCTGGTTTTTACTTTTGTTTTAGAAGACGGCCCTTACTCTACACTAGAGATGGTCGGGTTTCAGATTTTTCAGACCCGAACCCGACCCGTACCCGAACAATTTTCAATTTAAAAACCCGGACCCGACCCGAACCCGAGAATTTTTTGTTCCGTCAAACCCGGACCCGACCCGAACCCGAAAATTTTTCGATGATCGAACCCGAACCCGACCCGAACCCGAGAAAATATTTGTCAATAAACCCGACCAAAAACCCGAGTTCAAAAATAATTGTTAATTGTATCTAGTATGGGATTTTACGACTGGGAACTTGATGGAAAGGGGGGATGGCTTTCTCAGTCTTTGATTCAAGAACGATTTTTATCTACATTCCCGACGTTCCGGCCTAGGGTTTTGGCCTTTTTCAAGCAACCCAGAAGAGCATTCTATATGCAAAAGCTACAAAACCGATAGACGGTAGACACTACGACCCTTGAAAAAGGCCAAATCCCTAGGCCTAAACGTCGGGAATGTAGATAAAAATCGTTCTTGAATCAAAGACTGAGAAAGCCATCCCCCCTTTCCGTTAATTGTATCGGTTATAACAAATAAAGCATATTTTTAAATACTGATTTATTTACACTGGTACCAAACCCGACTTCAACCCGGCGTTATTCAAACCCGGACCCGACCCGTACCCGAAAATTTTGAAATTGTTTAAACCCGGACCCGACCCGAACCCGAGTTTTTAAAAATTTCCAAGCCCGAACCCGACCCGTACCCGTCGGGTTCGGGTTCGGGTCGGGCTTCGGGTTTCAAAACCCGAAACCCGACCATCTCTACTCTACACTACCTAGATCATCCTGTTCAGATGTCTGTTGTGCAGAATTTTCCCCTATGGTTTTGACGGAAAAGAGAAAAAAAAAATACCGGAAGTCCAAACAGTGCCTCTCCGAGGAACCACCTGCGGGAGTTTCCAGTACTAAGAGTTTCCAATGCGGTGCCCAAAATGTTCATTGGACGCGATAACGCTGCGTTAAACATCACACTGGACAAGCGTGAGAGACGTATCAATACCTGCTAAAATGAGACTTAGATGGACGATTTCGTAGGTGGACAAGGAGGGCAGCAAAGGACTGAGCACGTCAAACTGGCCATGTGAAACTGAAATGAATAATTTTCTCAATCACGTTAACGACTACTTTGCAGTAAAGATTATTGGTGTAAACCGTACAACGCCTTCAGAATCACCTATAGACGAGCTTGTTAAGCAAATCTTGGCCCAAAATACCCGACGTACCGGAAAAGCGACGACTTCGAACTCCCTGATAGCTACAAAATGGCCGAACGATGGATGGTTTGTTTGGAAAGAAGCTCGGAGAAGACCTAGCTCTGGATGATTCTACCCCATTACCCCGAAAGCCACTACCCCGAACGCCATTACCCCGAAAGCATAGAGATATTTGGCCAAATCATACCAAGCCAAATGATCATTAGGCTAAATCAAAATAAAAACGACCGAATAATATGCCTCGAAAGAACAACCTAGCTAGAAAAAAAGAAAATCTCTTAAGGAGGAGAAGACAGTTTGTTAACCCTAGTTGGATGTTGGAATCAATATGACCCAGACAGGCTCGCTGAACGTGCACTACGCCATCATGATGCGTCTAGCGTAACATATTACGAGTTGTTTAACACTCTGTAACAGTACACTCTTAAAACAGGAAAAAAAAGTAGTCTTTGGACACCAATAAGGTCAGCAAGGATATAACTATTAAGAACAGCCTATAAATTAAAGTAGGACAAATCTCCTATGGCATCATTCATAAACAACGTAGACTAAATTTTGGTCACCTCAGACCTCCCCCTCGTTGACTTTTGTCCATACAGCAGAATTTTTTTTAATGAAGCGTAGGCTTTGGATAGATCCTCTTTCGCCTTAAATTCTTCGTAGTTAAGAAGATCATAAACATATATACAAAAATCTGAAAGATCCAATAAGCCACATGGCTACCAAACAATTTAAAAACAATATACAGGGGATGGCCAAAATGTTTGGGATAGGCAACTTTTTTTCTCCCACAAAAAAATTCAACATGCTGTAACTTTTCATAGAGTGCATCAAAAAATCTCAAATTTTGACTGTTTGTCAATCTATTATGTGTGCATCATTGGTACAAATTTGGGCTCGATTGATTAATTTTTCGCGAAGTTAGAACCGTTCGCGTAAAACACTATTTTTTAGACAACTCATTTTTGAGCTGTCATAACTCGGAAACCAGTGAACCAAATTGAATGAATTTTTTAACGTTTATCAACAATATATTGATACTCAATACGACGTTATAAAATGTAATATTTTCTCACGGCGAATTAAGTTATATCGGGTTGAAATTTTTACCCATATAGAGGAAAATAAGTAAAATTAACAATACCACACAAAAATTATTAAATGTGTTTTTCCTTCAATCTAAATAGGCTCTATAATATCTGATTAGAGATAATTTGAGAACAGAAGTGGAAAATCTTTGGATATCAACACTAAAATTTATTCACATTAATGTAAAAAAAATATATTTTTTCGAGAAAAGTCCAAAAAGTGTCAATCAATGATAACTTTTTTCAACGTTTAAAAAGTATCTATGTTTTAATAGTTTTTGAAGTATTTACATATTGTTAGTGTACGTTCAAAATTTCATTCAATTCGGTTTACTGGTTTCCGAGATATGACAGCTCAAAAATGCGTTGTCTAAAAAAAGGTGTTTTACCCGAACGGTTCTAACTTTGCGAAATATTAATCAATCAAGCCTAAATTTGTACCAATGATGCACATATAATAGGTTGACAAACAGTCAAAATTTGAGATTTTTTGATGCGCTCTATGAAAAGTTATAGCATGTTGAACTTTTTTGTGAGAGAAAAAAAAGTTGCCTATCCCAAACATTTTGGCCATCCCCTGTAAGTCGAAAGAACAGCCTACTTTTAAAGGAGGAAAAACATCAGATGGAATTAATAGATTGGTCACCAAAAAACTCGGTAACGATGAAATTAGAAAGAACAGCCTTTAAATTGAAGAAGGGCAAATCTCATACACAGTTAGCAGTTTAACTGCCAGTAAACTATATTAGTGCACCTAGAGTCTACACGAACATCATTTGACGAAAATAAAAGCTACAGTTTAGTCGCCAGTCGAAAAAGTCAATTTGGTTCAACGTGCTGGCTCTACTTTGCTAAGTGAACTGAACTGAAAATCTGAATTCCAGTCCATTTATAAGTACTACAATCCTTTTCTATTACGATTGGTGTTTTTCGGTGACGATTGAAAACTCTTTCTTTATTCTTCTTTACATTTCAACCTACTTTATTAACTTTCGGTCATCTTCAGAAGATTCCGCCGGACGTTCGTTTGTCAAGGCGGTACACTTAATTCTCTCCTTGACAAACGAACGTCCGGCGGAATCTTCTGAAGATGACCGAAAGTTAATAAAGTAGGTTGAAACGTAAAGAAGAATAAAGACAGAGTTTTCAATCGTCACCGAAAAACACCAATCGTAATAGAAAAGGATAACGTAAACGGTGATCAAAACAACCATAAGAAGTACTACAATCTTGAAAAAAAAAAGATAACAATTTTAGGGCTAGACGTTCTGGAAACTGATCATACAACTGATAAAATTAATGAAAATAAGAAACAAAATATATGACCATGTTTAAATATACTAAAAATATCTTCTGAGATCTGAGGTTTTCTTTGAAATAAATATGCAGGAAGTGAAACATTCCGAAAAATGGTTCTCCAGGAAATATTAGAGAACCAATTCTTCAATGAAGGGCCACAGTCATTGCATTGAAACAAACATTAAACGGAATAGTCATTAGCCCGAATAAATGAATGTGGTCAGTCAATTCTGAAACTTAATTTGAAAGAACAGCATATTATTCAGAGAAAAACAAATCCCCTATGAAGTTAGTAGTTTGTCTGCAAATAAACTAACATTTCAACTTGAAAGAACAGCCTCTGATGAAAAGAAGGGAAAATTTCTATGGAGAAATCAACAGTTTTGCCGCCAAACAACTCTGGAGCAGTACCTGGTTGGACACTGTAATCTCAAAACAGCATATTTTTTTAAATAAGGCAAATATTATAAGGAGTATAATTTGAACAACAAGTCACAAACGTGTGTAAGTAGCTCAAAACAGCCTATGTTGAAAAAAAGTTATAAATAGGTGAAGAGAAAGTAATCACATTCGAAAGAAAAGGAAATTTATACTAATTACAGCTTACATATCCAAAATTTCTTGGACTTTTGGCCTTAATGATTTTTGGCCGAATGGCTAGAGATCTTTTCGGTCATTCTCATTATCAAAAACTGGTCATTCAATAAGAGACGAACCAGCCAAGGGCTGAAAGCAGTGCTGAAAATTTCATTTCGTCATATCTAAATTCAACCACCTACAGCTCAATTTAGAAGCTGAACCTGAGAATATGGCGTATGAAAAACTTGTGCGGCTAGACCAGTTCTGCAAGAAAGTCACGGAAAAACCGCTATTTTTCGAATATTCATAGTAAATTTCACGGACTACCTTTGAAAAATGCCAAATGATATTCACCGTGAATATCATTTGCATTTTTCAAAGGTAGTCCGTGACATTTACCCTAAATATTCGAAAAATAGCGATTTTTCCGTGACTTTCTTGCAGAGCTGGTCTAGCCGCACAAGTTTTTCATATACCATATTCTCAGGTTCAGCTTCTAAAATGAGCTGTAGGAGATTGAATTTAGATATGACGAAATGAATTTTTCAGCACTGGCTGAAAGTCTCTAATAAAGAAAAATCAGTTGGCATGGTCTGCAGCAAGTATTCGGTACTAAATGATGTAGGTTTAAAAACGAATGTTGTGGGAGGGAAAATTGAAATATTTGTAGCTTTCATAGCAATAACTTCGAAAGAACAGCCAGGGAAAATCACGTATAAAAACTTGAACAGTCCAATTTAAATAGGGACGTTAGTTCCAAAGAACAGCCATTGATTAAAAGAAAGGAAAAAATATGTTTAAAATGTTATCGCGGTCAATGCCAACAGAAATTGAAGCAAATTAAAAAAAACACACCTTAACCTAAGGCCGGTTAGATAAGCTTACAGAGCTCTTACAGAGGATAAATAATTGAATAGATACATCCTTCGTCTTCGGCCATCGGCCATACAGACTGTAGCAAATTGGATGAATATGTCTTCTTATTTTCATTGCATTTGCATCTACCTTAAAATGCCTCCTCTCCTCTTCCTCTTCTTGGCGTAACGTCCTCACTGGGACAAAGCCTGCTTCTCAGCTTAGTGTTCTATGAGCACTTCCACAGTTTTTAACTGAGAGCTTCCTCTGCCAATGACCATTTTGCATGTGTATATCGTGTGGCAGGCACGAAGATACTCTATGCCCAAGGAAGTCAAGGAAATTTCCTTTACGAAAAGATCCTGGACCGACCGGGAATCGAACCCGTCACCCTCAGCATGGTCATGCTGAATACCCGTGCGTTTACCGCCTCGGCTATATGGGCCCTTAAAATGCATGTACCTTAAAAAAACACGGACACGTTTTTAATGGTTCCAGTAAGCAATGCACAGTGTGAAGGAAGTACGACAGTAGACAACGGACTAGCATGCAACGACCAGTAGCACGGCCGAAAACATTTCCTGACAGCTACGGCGGGAATCGAACCCAAGCTCTTCAGCATGATGCGACTAAATGCTTGGTGACACTAGTCCCACGATCTCAAAGCCACACAATAAAACAAAGTGCTCCCATTTTCATCCTATCTAAAACGAAATAAATAAGCGCTATTCATTTTGTTTTATTTATGGTGTTTTTTGTTACGAGTGAGCATGCATGATAACAAAAAGAACGGGAAAAATCGGCTGTTTTAGACTAGGATGAACATAGTTTAGCTTTGACTGTCTCCTACTAAACAAGATATGATAGCAGAGCGTGCTCGGCCGTGCTACTCACACCCCATAGATCTGAGTTCGATTCTCGCTCGCTCGGAGCTCAGTTTTACTATATATTTTCTAACAAATATCTGCAACGTTATTTTAAAATCGCGCGAAAATTTCCATCATATATGATGAGGTCCTTTTGTTACATTCGATTCATCATAATTTTGCAGGTTTTTTTTTCGAACGGTGTAGGGCAGAGAAGAGTACTCAAAACCAAGTAAGAGATTACCCCTTTCTAACTTATAATCACACACTTAAAAAATAGAACCGAACTAAGTTAAAATTTAACCGAGTTTTAATCTGCTGAACGCTCGGTTGGCTGTTCGGTTCAACGTGGGCCAACCGAGCGTTCGGTGTTATTTTGATTTGATCCTGATTGTCAAACTTACCGATGAAGTCGGTTAAAATTTAGTACGAATAACGTGGCCAACCGAACATCGGTTGTATCAAGTTGGATGGATCTTATTGGAATCTTTTTTTTTTCGAATTCTAGAGATTCGGAATCATAAAACAATTGTTTTGGACAAGTTCCTTGGCGTAATTCGCTTTATTAGTCACACTTTTCTGTTATATCATTTATCTTATGGCAATTGCATTTTAAAACTTGTTACCTCGAAGAAGATCTGCTTAGTAGTACTGGATAAAAATTCTCGCGAGGTATGAGCTGGTACATAATCTGAAAATAGTAGTTTAACACATCTTATTTGGCATTTGCGCCACCAGACAAACATAGTTGAAGCACTTATTAACATCTGTAATACGATTCACTTCAAATCCGTCAACACAATATCTTAAAAATTGCACAAAACTCGCACGAATCCATTTAGTTGTAACATAATCAACATTGAAGAAATCAAATATGGCGGCGCAAAAGTTGAGCCCGTCAGGGCAGTGAACCGAGTTTTCTCGGTATCTGCCAACCGAATCCGTATATTTCAGAAGTAAACCGACTTGCTCGGTAGATTTGACATATCAGTTCGCCAAAGACTGTCACTTCCAACGAACAGCCGGTTTTAATCGTCAAAATGCCACAAATCAACCGAAGTCGTCGGTTTTTCACATTCAACCGATTAAATTCGTTTAAAAATCAAACCGAGTTCGGTATTAAAAACTAAGTGTGCACCTTTATCAACTTCCAATAACTTGTCCACGGCCAACACTTTATAAATGATCTCCTGAATGATTCGAGGTAATGGTCCATTCGGGGAAGTGGCTTTCGGTGTAATGGCTTTCGGGGCAGTGCCCTATTCGGGGTAGTGGGGTGGAGCCCTCTGGATATGAAGGTGTCATAGAAGATTTACTACTTAGGGGTCGTTCATAAACCACGTAGACTTTTTAGGGGGAGGGGGGGGGGGTTTGGCCAAAGTCTACGCTCCATACAAATTTTAAAATTTTTGTATGGACAAAAGTCTACGAGGGGGGAGGGGGGTCTGAGATGGCCAAAATTTGGTCTACGTGGTTTATGAACAGCCCCTTAGTGTCTGGAGCACGGATATGCCCACAAGGCTACAGAACGATGAGCTACGAGATTCCGGCCCACATCGGGTATGATATCTTTTCATGGGCGTCGTTGAGCATCCCCGGCAACTTGGGAAAGTGCGACTTGTATGGGACGCGGCAGCACGCGTGGGAAAAAAACATCACTCAATTCAATGCTGCTGACTGGATCAGACCTTTTGACTCCACATATGAAGGTCTTGTACGACAATATACTGCAACGACAATATACTTCAATTGGAGACGTTTCAAAAACAAATGTCTCGCCAGCTGTTGGTTAGACATCGTAGTTTACAGAACATCGCGTTCATCGTGTTGTACCCAACAAGTGAAGAGTGCAAGGCGCTGTACCCATAAGCAGTCCGTATTAGAAAGCTGGCTCCAGAGGCACGTTATTCTCTATTTGGGATATTTTTGCCATCCATAACAGTCTTTCTTAGTGGGAAAATCTACGTTTGTCGAACGAGTCCTAGAAATGATGTGATACCTTAAGGACGATCTTTTCACATCGATACACAATTTCGTGAAGATCCTCTATCGTTGCTGACAGAAGTAATCGTCCTTACTAAACGAGAAGTTTTTAATGTGATTATGAGACATTTCCTTGTACCAAGTACCTTGGAAGAGGATACTAACGCATAAGCGTACCACAATGGGTTCAAACGGTGTCAGGCCATTCGGCCGAAGGTCATTAGGCCGAAGGTCATTAGGCCGAATAATCATTAGGCCGAATGGTCATTAGGCCGAATGGTCACTGGGTCTTCTTCTTGCCGTTACGTTATTAACTGAGAGCTTCCTCTGCAAATGACCATTTTGCATGTGTGTATCGTGTGACAGGCACGAAGATACTTTATTGATGCTGAATCTACTGATATTTTACCCATGAGTTTTTCCTTCTTTTAAATACAGGCTGCTCTTTTTAGTATCATTGCTAAAATAGTTTTTGGCACTGAAACTGCTGATATTCAATTCATATTTTTTTTCCTTTTTTAAAACATAGGCTATTCTTTCTTGTTTCATTGTTAAACTAGTTTTTGGCAAAAATTGTTGGCAAAGGTAAAAACAACGGCTAACTTTCAATTCGTCCTGATGACCATTCGGCCTAATGACCATTCGGCCTAATGACCCAGCATCGGTTCAAACAGCGCCCTGAAAAGGGCACTGTAATAACGCATAAAGCGAAAGAAAGCCTATAGCTCTTTACCACAGCGGGTTATTAACAACAGAATATCCTGAATATTCAGGTCTCTGAAGTCAGTTTCACTTAATAAGTGTTTTCCGAATACTCGGAAACGCAGTTGCGCAAAAACTGGACAGTTACATATCAAATGATACGAAGTTCCATAATCGGATTCACAGCTATCACAAGCAAATGAATCAGCTTGCTGAATATTCGCCATGTGATAGCTGAGTCAGCAGTGGCCAATCAATGCTTTGACCAGAATGCTGCAATTCTGCTTTGACAGATTTATAAGATACTTCGCCACCCTTGGAGATGGCTCAGTACAATACAATTTGGTTTGACGACATGACTCCAAACTATTCTAGTATTGTCTGTGTTGAGTAGCAGCCCAGGTGTGAATCTGAAGCTTTACCCAACACTTCGATATCGGAATAGCTGGCTCAGGGCCAATGAAGACATGTGATGCTCCAGTGCGAGCTAACTCATCAGCCAATTCATTTCCAGCGTTTGCTGAATTCAGCTCCTCGATTTGAGTTCGACAAGCTATTACTATCTTCGACCTGTAGTTGGCCGAAGCAAGTGCTTTAATAGCAGCCTGGCTATCTGATCAGAAGTACATTACTTTGCCCATTACGTACTGCTGAAGTGATGATTGCACTCCACCCATAAAAGCAAAGATTTCGGCCTGAAAAACGGTGCAGTGTCTACCAAGTGAGTAAGACTGATACAGCCTTAGCTCACGAGAATAAACACCAGCACCTGCTCGACCTTCGAGCAGGGAGCCATCAGTGTAACATACGATGCCGTCTTAAATACTTATCTCCAGATTTCCAGATGTCCACTCTTCCCGGGAAGGGAGTATCCTTTAGTAGACCGTGTACCCGTAGACGGTAAGTGCAAGAAAATGCTTCTTGTTTGAGATGAATGTGTAGTGGAGCAACGTCAAAGAGAACATCGAGCGCTGCCGTGGAAGTTGAAGAGAACGCTCCAGACATCGCCATTAAGCACATCCTTTGCAGATGGCCTAACTTTGATTGGATCGTTCTCATTTCGCCCTTTTGCCACCACACGAGACATCCATAGGCCCATATTGGCCGAACAACAGTTGTGTAGATCCATTTGATATACTTGGTTGTTAGACTCCAAGTTGTACCAAAGGTTCGCCGGCATTGTGCGAAGGCTATACAAGCTTTCTTGATTCTGAACTCAATGTGAGGTGTCCAGGAAAGCTTGGAATCAAGAATGACTCCAACGTACTTTACCTGTTCAGTCACATCGATTTCAAAATCAAAGAGACGCAAAGGTCGAACGCCATTACGGTTTGGCCTTTCCGTAAAAAGAACAATAGATGTTTTACCCGGATTAACCGTAAGGCCATATTGGCGACACCAACCCTCAACTACCTGAAGGGCGCTTTGCATCAGGTCGAAAAGGGTGGTGATACACATACCAACTAACAATGCTAGGTAGTCGTCGGCAAAACCATAAGTAGGAAAACCGCTATTATTGAGTTGCCTCAATAGCGTATCTGCTACGAGATTCCACAAAAGCGGTGACAAGACTCCCTCTTGGGGGCATCCACAAACACTCATTTTCCTAATCCCTGCTTGACGCAATGTCGAGAAGAGATATCGGTTTTTGAGCATTTGATGAATCCAATTGGAAATCATAGGAGATATACCATGACTCTGTGTGGCTACCAATATGGCATCGAAAGGCACATTGTCGAAGGCGCCCTCGATATCTAAGAAAACACCCAAACAAGATTGCTTTTGAGCGAATGCTTTCTCGATATCATAAACAACCTTGTATAAGAGAGTCACAGTGGACTTACCAGATTGGTAAGCATGTTGGTTCACATGAAGAGGAACGTTGGCCAAATGAACATCACGGATGTGATGATCCACAATGCGTTCTAAGCATTCCAGAAGAAAAGAGGTCAAACTGATAGGTCTGAAACTCTTTGCTTCTTCATACGACGCACGACCCACTTTCGGAATAAACTTCACAGTAATAACCCACCAGGATTTGGGAATATAACCTGTAGCAAAACTGCAACCAAGTATGTTTTTCAAAACATGTTTGAAATGATCAAATCCCTTCTGAAGCAAAATAGGATAAATCCTATCTGCCCCAGGAGATTTGAAAGGAGCAAAGCTATTAACCTTCCGTAACTCGCGCGGTTGACTACCTGCGTCGGCACCACGCTAATGCTGAGTACAAAAAGCGAGATTTTTTCAACGTGTTGTACAAAATACAACAGCGCGATCGCTCGAGGGTTAAGTGCCCACTCAATCGATTCTATAGTTACAATACTCCGAGCCGAAGCCAGGGAATCGTAACTACAAGAAAAGACATCAGGTTCATCCGAAGATGTGATATCCACACATCCAGGGAAGTGTGTGCGGAATAAGCATTCCAGAACTTCCTCATCAGAGGAAGTCAGATCGCCATTTGGCAAACGAAGTTCGTTCACTCGGAAATCCTTAGATTTCGCAAGAATTTTATTTCACCGACTGACTTCACTCAAACTGGAAACATTTGTACAAAGGTTTTTGCAGCCGGATCGTTCAGCAGACCGAAGAGCTTTCTTGTAGGCCTTGCGAGCCGACTCAAAAGCCTCCGATCCAGCCGAACGTCGTCTGTTCCAACTCTTTCTACATTGTTTCCTGGCTTTCGCCAGATCAGAGTACCACCAAGGGGTTCCTCTTGTCATCTTCACAGACCGTAGAGGACATGCTTCTTCAAAAGCTTCCATGATGAAGGTCGTTGTAAGTATCAACGGCATCATCTAATTCACTTGGAGTGTCAATGCATGGCGAGTATCCATGAAATTTGGCCGCAACCAAATCAGTAAACATATACCAGTTTGTTGACCGGGGATTCCTGAAACGCAATGTTTGCGAAGTAACATTTATGTGTTCAAAAAAGATGTAGCGATGGTCAGATAAAGATTCTTCATCTGACACATGCCAATTGGTCAGCTCGTGACTAATTCTACTAGAGCAAAGCGTTATATCTAACACTTCCTCTCTAGCAGATACCATGAAGGTTGGGCGGTTGCCTATGTTAAGTAATGCAATATCTGTACTACTTCAGTACTCCATCAAACTGGAGCCTCTCAAGTTAATGTCTGAGCTGCCCCAGATGATATGGTGAGCATTAGCATCACTGCCAACAATTAGCGGAAGACCTTTTAAAGTACAGTATGCGATGACTTGTTTGAAAGCATCCGTATGGTTGATGGTTCATCATGCGGTAAATAAACCGAACAATAGACGTATTTCATGTTGAGGTTTCCAACAGATACATCAATTGTGATAGCACATACATCTCTAGTGGTTAGTTCAGAGATGAGTGTAGCAACTATTGCGTTGTTGACAAGCACACAGGCTCGAGGCATGACACGCGAGTTTGCCATTTCATGTTTACTGAAAGTAGCAAACACCGGGTTCACAAGAACCCGAGAAGTCTGCAACGATTGATTGTTGCTGTTCTTTTATGCTGAAGATTGATCAGAGCTATCCTAACCGTAGCCACAATAGATCTAAAAACTGGTCGCAGTGACTTATATACCCAACAAGGAATAAAAAACCGTAGCCACTAACCAAACTAGGCAAGATTAAACTCTTCGCAACAACAGCACAACAAAGAACGGCAGCAACAAAACCAAATCGGTATCGATTGGAAAACGCCAAAGGCGAGGATACACAGAATCACTGTGTATATCGCATAATGCAAAACCATATATGTGAAAATTTAAACTTATTAACAACATCTTCATAATCCCGCCCTTATTTTAAGAGTGGAGATCATCTTAATTTATATACTTTCCACATCTAATATTAGTTATACGCATGTAAGGAGCTCATTTGGCCCAAATCTCCCCCCCCCACCCGAGCAAGCGCCAGCAATAATGGTATGGCAGGCATGAAGCACGAGATGAAAATTCAGCACTCGAGAGCGTGCAGCGCCAAGAACGAAAAATCGTCGGAAATAACAATAATTAAAATGAAAACATGTGTCCGTTTGTCTGTCGTCTCTCTTGTCTTGATACTTTATAGAGTAAGAGTAAGAAGGTGCCCCCGCACAGTGGTTGAACTTGCGAAAAACACGATCGTCGACATTTTCCGTGCGAAAAAAAATAGCATTTTGGTGTGCTATGTTTTTCAAAGCTTTAAAGTTGATATGCATTTTATACGAAAACTTTTGTTTGGTTTTTGATAAATTTATCCAAAACAGAAAAAGAACTATATTTTATCTCTTTAATTCATCTTGTCATTCATCTCAACTGGGACAAAGCCTGCTTCAATGTTTAGGGCTCTGTGAACTCTTCCAAAGTTATTAACTGAACTGAAAGCTAGCGAAGATACTCTTCGCTCGTGGAAGGCAGTGTAATGTCCTTTACGAAAAGATCTTAGACCAGCCAGGAATTGAACTCGTCAGCCTCAACATGGTCGCATTGCTCATGCTTAATACCGGAGCGATTACTTTTTCTGCTATAGGGGCTGATATGCCAAAGACACTGTTTTAACTTTTGAACAAAATGGTATTTGACTATTTATCAAACGTATAAAAAATATCTTTTATTTTTACATTCGAAATACCAACGTTTTTCGCATTTTTAACCACTATACTCCGCCTACCGACGGCGGCGTTCGCATGACAATATGCGTTCCATCATTTTCATTTGTGTCCGTTTCTGGGTCCGTCGTCGTCATCGTTCTCTCATCATTGAACATCGTTCTATAACATCTCCTTTGGCTTCATCTGTGTTTTATACTGAATGCTGATAACGGCGGTTGTGCCTCCCAGGGAGATTTGGAAGTAAAAAAGGTTGTGTCAGTTTTGCTGCCTTTTACAGCTAAATCGTGGGAACGGGCGGTCGAGTAAACACCAAACCATATTGGTAACACTCAATAAATTATTTCCTATTATTAACTACCGAAAAAGCGTTATCGCTATGAGTTTAATTTATAAATTAAAACTTAAGTTCAATGTCCACAATGACACACGATCTAATTCTTTTTGATTTATTTGGTTAACTGGCTGTAGTACCGTTTTTCTTCAAACGGAGTCTTGGGTATAAATTCAGTTAGAAGTAAATGAAGACATTTCAAATTTCCAGTGCAATTGGTTACCCTCATGACCGCAGGTAATCATTGTAGCAATCTGAGAGAGGTCTCGAAGGAATTTGTGGTCGAACATCAGTGAATACAAATATGGTGTGAAGAATTAGCTTTAGTTAAAATTCACACATACAAAGAAATAAAAAAAAACAAATATAGTTGTCACAATAACCGACTTGAACCACTACTCAGGTTTTCAAGAGCATCAAACTTGAAAATTGATTAACAAATGCGCCTGATTTGGATTATCTGGCTCCTTGTCCAGATTTTCACGCTGGTTATAAAACTGCGAGGGGTGATTCGAATCTGACCTTTTTTGCTTCCTGATTTTATAGTTTGGTCTTAGTAGGCAAGAATTAATGTTTGTTAATCGAATTGTCAAAAAATTTCACTTAACTTTTTTAAATGTTTGGAACAGTGTTGTCAACGTAATCAACGATTAACGCCGTTAACGTTAATTTGCGTCAGAATCAACGTCAACGGCGTTGCGTTAATTTTCTTGCCAGTTAACGTTAACGTCAACGGAATGCGTAAAATTAACGTCAACGATTGCCGTTAATTGGTGTGATATACTTTATGATCTATGTGACACTTTTTTCAATTTTTGGGTAGATTATTAGGGTGAGTGTTCCAATTATGGCAAAAGTACCAATTATTCGCTATAGTTGATTTTTTTTGGAATTCGGTTTCTTCACTATCACATCCAGTTTTAATTCTGGGTAATATGAACGCACATGGTACAGGATGGGGCGAACCATATGACGATAATAGAGCGGCCATTTTCTATGATTTATGCGACGATTTCAATTTGAACATTTTAAATACAGGTGAAGTGACACGTATTGCATCTGACGGCAATAAAATTCGCCTTGACCTATCACTGAGATCGAGTTAACTATCATTCAATTGCTCGTGAAAGGTGATTGAAGATCCTCATGGTAGTGATCACTTGCCCATTATAACCTTGACGGTGGTGACATAATAGTGAAAGGTCAGGCCAACCAATTCAGGTTCCTTTTGACCTCACTAGGAATATCGATTGGCAAAAATAAGCAGAAGCGGTATCTTTTGGCATTGAATCATTCAATTCCCTCCCACCTTTGGATAAATATCGATTCCTGTCTGAACTGTTATACAAGAGTGCATTAGAATCACAAAAACGACGTGTTCCAAGTGCAACCTTCAAAAGAAGACCAGCCACCGCCAGGCTGGGATGATGATTGAACCTGCTGAAAGCGAAAAAGCGTAGTTATTGGCGACATTTCATTGTTAAAAGAGAAACATCGACATTTCAATGTTAAAAGAGAAACTTCGATGACAACGCTTTGTAGAGTGGCTCGCAACATGCGAAACCGCTCATCCTCTAATGAGAGTGACGAATACTCCAATCGCTGGATATTCAACTTCGCGAAAAAGGTCTGCCCAGACTAGGTCCCAGCTGAAGCGCTCTCTTGGGAAACTTCCTCAGGAGACGGCTCTCTGGACAGACCATTCTCCATGCTGGAGTTCTCTATAGCTCTTCTTTCTTCAAACAATTCTGCTCCGGGACGCGATATGATAAAGTTCAATCTTCTAAAGAATCTCCCAGATATCGCGAAAACACGATTACTGGACCTGTTCAACTCATTAATGGAGAACAACATCGTTCCGTATGAATAGAGACAGGTCAAAGTAATAGCTATTCAAAAGCCTGGTAAACCAGCGTCTGAACCTAATTCATACCGCCCATTTGCTATTTTATCATGTTTAAGGAAATTGTTTGAAAAGTGATCCTAACACGACTCGATCATTGGGTCGAATCGAATAACTTGCTTTCAAATACACAATTCGGGTTTCGCAAGGGTAAAGGAACAAACGATTGTCTAGCGTTGCTTTCAACAGATATTCAACTGGCCTTTGCGGAAAAGGAGCAACTGCACGGTGTGTCTGGTAGAAGAAATTTATTACAAAAAAATAAGCATCGCTAAATTTTACGTTACGTGAAAGTTGACGCTTCTAGCTTTCATTCAAGCCCATCATCGAAATATTCCATCGGGGGAACTTTTTCATACAAAAATTGGGTATGTTTGTTAAGTAGAAATAGGGATTAATTTGGAACCGTTCATTTTGTATGGGGAAAAACAGTATTCTGAAAAGTTGTTCGAGATCCCTCGGTGGTTTTTTTGAGGGACCGTGCAAATGAAAGCTGAAAGCCTCTATTTTTGAATAGCGAAAAATTTGACGATGCCTATTTTTTTTGTTATAAACCTTTCCCATACACACGCCGTGACTGGCTTCAGTTTTCTCGGATATTAAGGGCGTTTTTGACTCAGTTTCCATAGGCATATTGTCAGAAAAACTGCACAATAGTGGACTTCCAGGAATTTTAAATAATTTCTTGTATAATTTGTTGTCAGAAAAACACATGAGCTTCAATCTCGTACAACTGACAACATCTAGAATTAGCTACATGAGCCTACCGCAAGGCTCATGTTTAAGTCCCTTGCTTTATAATTTTTACGTGAAAGACATTGATAGTTGCTTGGAAGGCAAATGCACGCTAAAACAACTTGCAGATGATGCGGTGGTTTCTCTAAAAGGCCCACATGCAGAAATGTTGCAAAGACCATTGCAAAGTTCTCTAAATAATCTGTCAATCTGGGCAAGAGATTTGGGGATCGAGTTTGTTCCGCAAAAAACTCAATTGGTTGTGTTTTCTAAAAAGCGGAACCCAGCCCAACTGAAACTCAATCTTTTGGGAATAGAAATCGACCAGTCTTTGACTTCGAAATACCTTGGGGTCTGATTTGATTCAAAAGGCACTTGGGGTACCCAAACTAAATATTTGGTGCAAAAATGTTAACAAAGGATCAATTTTCTACGAACAATTACCGGAACATGGTGGGGTGCTCACCTGGAAGACACCATTAAGCTTTACAAACGACTATTAATGCTCAGTCTGAACACTCAGTCAAAATTCATGAGAGTCTATCTGCTCTACATGTCGTCTGACATAAGCCTACCAAGTTATAACGCTCCTCGTGTGCACTTCACTAATGACAGTTCCTCTGTTAAATACGATCTGTCCATGAAACAAGCTATTCATGGAATACCAGATCAACTTCGATGTATATCTATTCCTCGCATTTTTAACGAAAAGTACCAAAATGTCAATTCCTGTAAGAGATTCTTCACTGATGGGTCTCGCATAAATGGATCCAAACCGGTGTCTTCAATGGAAATTTCACCGCCTTCCGCAAACTTCAGGAACCTTGTTCGGTTTATGTTGCTGAGCTGGCAGCAATCAACTTCGCTTTGGGAATCATTTCCAACATGCCCGCAGACCATTTCTTCATCTTCTCGGATAGCCTTAGTTTGATTGAGGCACTCCGGTCGATAAAACCTGTAAAACATCCATCTTACTTTCTTACAAAAATAGGGGAGCAGATGGGTGCACTGGTCGAAAGATCATACAAGATTACCTTTGTATGGGTCCCCTCACATTGCTCAATTTATGGCAATGAGAAGGCGGACTCTCTTGCAAAGGTGTGCGCACAGGAAGGTGAGATCTATGATAGAAGAATTTCACATGATGAATTTTTCCATTTCGTTCGCCAGAGTTCTCTTCAAAGTTGGCAAAATGATTGGCGAGATGGCCAGCTGGGACGGTGGTCACATTCCATTATTCCTAATGTTTCTTTGCGAGTATGGTGGTATGGTTTGGATGTACCTAAGTCGCAATTTCATTCGCGTGATGTCAAGACTTATTCCAACCATTACTCGCTAGACGCGCATTTACACAGAATTAACCTCGCGTTGAGCAATGCTTGTACTAAGTGCGGTTCCGGTTATGATGACTTTCTTCGCTCTGCTGGTATAAAAGTTTAATTCGCTTATGTTTTCTTCTCCAGTTTTATTTTCTCTGTTTTGTCCTCTTTGTGTTACCGAGCTGCTCCTGTCCATCCGGAAGACCAAGTCCCACAACAAGTTCGTACCAACACCACAAGGCACCGAATACGCTAGCAAGATGCGATTCACCCCCGGTTAAGGAGCAGTGAAACCTTTGGCCCAATCCTTACCCTGTCCATCCCTCAAAATGTGACCTTCTAACCTCGAGCTGCCACGAGTACCCTGGCTTCCACCCATTACTAACAGATATCATTAAAAAGTTATTACTCTGTATAATGTATACTATTAAGTACAAAGAAAGATCCTCGGCTCCGAAAGCGTTATACGCGATTGAGCCCCAAATAAATGAACTAGATATAAAAATAGATAAATTTATAAGGCTCAATTATGAGTGGATGATCAGCTCTCGACGCGAACAGACGTTTCGTGCAGTTGCTAGCTTCTTTTGTTTGTTTCTATACAGTGCATACCGATCAAAATGTCGAGTGAAATTGAAATCAAAAACACGCTTGCTTTCCTGTTCCCAGAAGATGCCGCGCAACCGACCGTAGCAGATATGGCCGGCTTCGTGAAAGCACTCAAAGGTGACCTGTCGCTGATGGAAACGGCCTACAAGATTTCGGATGAGAAGTCGGTTTTCATCCGCTTCAAATCCGCAGAAGCATTGAAATTTGTGTTCGAAAACAACAGCCAATCGTTACCGTTCCATTACGTCAATGGAAACAAAGTGGTGGTTCGCATGTCGGTGGCAGGAAACACGCGATATGTACGCGTGTTCGATCTACCACCCGAAGTATCGGATGCTGATCTGGTCAAAGTGATGCAGAAGTATGGGAAGGTCAAACGTACAGTACGCGAGCGATTCCCGGCAGATTTCCTACTGGATCTGTTTACCGGAGTCCGGGGTGTCTATATGGAAATTGAGAGAGAAATTCCGGATATCCTCTACTTCCGCAACAGGAAGGGAAGAGTGTATTTCGACGGAATCAAACCGAAGTGCTTCAGCTGCAAATCAGAATTGCATTTTAAAAAAGATTGCCCAGTTTTGCGAGAACGGACGAGTGACAGACAACAAAAACAGTCGACAGCAGCCGTGGAAATCGAAACATCCGATGAACAGTCAGATGGTGGCGCCCCTATTGTAGCAGAGGACAAAACAAGTGCGAAACGACAGCAGAAGATAAAGAAGACCGAAACAAAACGACAACGTTCGTTGGATACAGATAGTCAGTCTGAATCTGCACAGACACAACCTGTACACAAAAGGCAAAACAAAAGTAACACCTCCTCCAGTGAAAGTGATGACAACAGCTTAGCTACCGTCCCGGATGTGGCACCCAGGAGAATATCACAGAGAATTGCCAGTTATGATTGGATTACCGACGAAAATGAACGACGATCGTTGATTGAGGAAGACAAGCAGCGGATTGCCAAGGCTACCAACACCCCGATGGAACAATTTGATTTTTATCACGATTGATTTTTTTTCCTTATTATTGTTATTTGAACTTTTTTTTATGTAAGAATGTTTGTTATTATGATTTTGGCTCCGTTATGCTCTTGTGGCGCCCGAGCCTTCCAAATAAACGAATAAGTAAAAAAAAAAAGGCTCAATTATGAATCCTCCCATATTGATGTTGATTAACCCGTAAACACCCGGGACGATCTTCTTTTGGCAGAAATGCAATATCATTTTTTTTAAATATTTTACCCTGGAGTTTTTTTCATAGTCAAGGTGAAAAGTTGTGCTAAGAAATGCATGGTACCTCCCCCCTTTACACCCTCCCCTTTTTGCTGGTAGCTGAAAATACGTGGCTTTTTGTAATTTTTATGTATTCTACATGTTTTTGCTCAAATTTCATCGTTTTGCTAATCATCAATAGTTTTCACTGATCCTTGACATGAGATCTATTACAACCTATCATAGTCTGTTGATGTTTTGATCCCAGAGCTATTCTAAGGCCTCAAAAGTTCTCCGAAGTTTGTGTCACAAATCCAACATTTCAAACAAAATTTAATCTCGATGAATGATCACAGAACATAGTCAACGATACTCAAAAAGCCTCAAAGCACCCCTAGAAAATTCATGGTACGTGAATTGGGTGATCTAGGTAATCCAAACTACTTTGGAATTCATTTTCTTTAGATCTACAAGATCTACCATCGTTTGTGTTCACTCTGTTCAAGAAATTTAGTAACGTTGATGTCCCTTAGATCTCGCTATGTTACGAGCAACTCGATATTGTGATAGTTGTAAGGACTGTTCATTTTATAAAGAGGACACCTTATTGGTGTGATATCTTTTTTATTTTTCAATGAAATCATTATCGTTTTTTTTGCATAAATTTCCATAGCTATTCTACAGTGCAGGAAAAATATAACATTATACAAATTGTCCTTAGTTATGGAACTGAAGCGGTTTTCGTTAAAACTCAATAAAACCCCATTTCTCAAAATTCTACACAACTTTCCACATACATAACTTTAAAATTTTCATGAACTTTTCAATGTGTTGGGATCTAATACTATTCTTCTAAAGGTAGAGTGTAATAGTTGGTCAGTAATAATGCACCAAGGATTATACAGCTTGATATAGTGAGTTGCCTTGTTATCAATGAAATTGATAAAAAATACCTATTTAAGTCCAGTGATGCAATAACACTACGGAATCAGTTCAAAATTTGTCCAGTATAGAAGAGAATCGCATTCTAAATGATACCGAAGAAAAATATTCTTTAAAGTACATTCTTCATCATAAATTTAAAACTTCATGATGGCCATAATGAAAAATTGCATACTTTTTGCTCCATAAATGCAAGTTTTTGATTCTAGAGAAGCTTATTATTATTTATTTTCAGCAAGGTCTGACCCTATGTGACTATATACCTTATTTGAAAATAACTACATGTTAATTTTTATTTTCGACATCATTGTTACGTTGTATTTGCAATAAAGTACATCGTTATTTAGAAGAACCTTCATAGAACGAAGCGGTTTTATCTCCGGTAACTGCCATGAAGCACAGTAACCAAGCCAACAATGCTATCAAGAAGCGGTTTTCTGCATTTGAAATTGCATTATTAGTACTTTCGACTAGATCCATTGAAAACATTCAAAATTTAATATTTTTATACATTTTTGTTTAACAATAAATTTTATTCTGAAAATCGAGTCCAATTTGTAATTTTAATATATCAACAACCATTATTCCGATTAGGTTTATATTTTGCCAGAATATGTATCACTCAAACTGCTGCAGCATGGCAAACACTTTTTTGCAATTGAAAACGATACACCGATGTTTTACAGAAATTTTGTGTTTATCTTTAGTTTTTGGGAATTGAAAAATTGATCTCTCGAAACACTTTGCCACATTTCTATGAAGTTCAAAAATTTTAAACCAATTTATATATGGTTATTATCTGCTAATATAATGTACTGAACAACTAACCAAGGCTGCTCAAATTTGAACTACGCGTTTTCTTTTTATAGCCTTGCAAAGTTGTCCTCTTTATAAAATGAACAGTCCTTACATTCCGTGAAATGCAAATGACCTCCATATCCAGGATATCAACATATTGTAACATGCGTTAATTGTAAAAAAAAAAATATTCGTGGACAACTATAACTAAAAAAAAATATTCAGTGCACAACTATTTTGGTTTTGGTACATTCATGGGATATTCCAGGCTTTCCAAACTATTCTGGAATCAGGACATTCAAGGTCCAGAGGCTCTACTCTTGTTTGTCTTCACTCTATCGGCATATCTCTTTCACGATTGTGTCTGTTGCACGTCATTATATTACGAGTATCTCTATGTTTTGTCCACTGGCATACAAATGGACCTAATGTATTTTAAAGTATAGGTCACAATATCTGTAAATCTTGGGATATTTTTATTGTAGCAAATGCTCGTGGAATATAATCTTCGCTATTCTTAGAGCCTCAGAGTGCAATTCTGATAACACTAGTTTACAAAATAAAACGAAAGTTGTGAACTTCTGTCAACGACTAAAATTTTTGAAGAACAATTTAGCGCTGATTTCGAAATCACGCTTCAAAAAAATTTAAGTAGAGCAGTTTTTGAGTTTTAGCTCAATATTAAGTTTAACATTTTTTTTAAATATGGAATTTACTTAAATTCAAATATCTTGCGTTTTGTTCAACCAATTTCAAATCTCTTTCCATAAATTAAAAGCTGAATACACTACCATTCGATCATCTAAATGAAGGTTTGGCGTCAGATTCATGAAATTCAAGATATTGACGAGTTTTTGGGACGATCTCCTTTAATTTTGGCAATATTTCCAAAAATATATGAAGAAATGTATTTTTTTTTTCAATAAGAAAAAAAATCTAAAAATTCTATTTCAATGTTTATTAGACATATCATATGTAGGCGAGTTACAGTAAAAAAATCAGCTCAATCGGAGCATTGATTGCGGAGAATGAGATGTGTGAAGTGAGCGACTTTGCTTAAAATAGAACAAAATTCGATTTCAAATCATCAACCTTGTATGGAAAGTCGAAAAAAAATTCGCTCTACTGTAATTGTTTTCCTTCACGTTTTCGAAATTAGGGCATGATTCTACACCAAAAATGATCATCAGCTTACCGAGTTCAAAAATGCCGTGAACTAGTGTAACTTAGCAACATTCACTTGGTGATCTAGGTCATTCAAACTATGTTGGAATTAAGACCTTCAAGACCTACAAGCTCTACTCTGTATCTCTTTACTTTATGGATGTAATCATTTCACGATAGTTTCTGTTGTATCTCATAATGTCTTGTGTTTATCTAGGTGTTATAGGTGCATCCACTGACACACCTACAAATGATCTTTATGGTATTTTGAAGTAGTTTTGGGGGCTATCGACTGTGAAAACTTGTATGGTATGGTTTTCGGCTTTTCCAGTCGGAAGACCAGCTAAAACGTTATTTTTCACTCTGATCCGACGTTTCGGGCCTTTATTGGACCGTTACCGGAGGATTAGAATAGGATATTGATTAGGGTGGCCCACACTTATATGAAAAGCAAAAATTTCGAAAAATGCCAAGTCTTACCTCCTAAATCAGTTCTTTTGGACTCCCAGAAGCTACGTTCAAAATTTGAGCAAAATCGGTTGAGCCTAAGGGGGCGCTCAAAACGCTTGAAATTTGTATGGGAAAACTTGGAAAAATGTATGCAGAAATTTAAAGTTTTCGAATTTTGCCGCTAGGTGGCGCTGTAAGCGTTCAATAAGCAAACCCTTTGGTATTATTGTAGGTGACTATATGTCAAACAACTTTTTTGAAGATCGTGAAGTGATCCGACGGCTGTGAAAAAAGTTATACCCTAGGCAAAGTGAGGCAAAGTATTGAGATTTCTTATTGATATTATTCTTTTACATGTATTGGAAAAACAACAATAAAGTTGATCCTCATTTTGCCTAGGGTATAACTTTTTTCACAGACGTTGGGTCACTTTGCGGTCTTCGACGTTCAAAATTTGAGCAAAATCGGTTGAGCCTAAGGGGGCGCTCAAAACGCTTGAAATTTGTATGGGAAAACTTGGAAAAATGTATGCAGAAATTTAAAGTTTTCGAATTTTGCCGCTAGGTGGCGCTGTAAGCGTTCAATAAGCAAACCCTTTGGTATTATTGTAGGTGACTATATGTCAAACAACTTTTTTGAAGATCGTGAAGTGATCCGACGGCTGTGAAAAAAGTTATACCCTAGGCAAAGTGAGGCAAAGTATTGAGATTTCTTATTGATATTATTCTTTTACATGTATTGGAAAAACAACAATAAAGTTGATCCTCATTTTGCCTAGGGTATAACTTTTTTCACAGACGTTGGGTCACTTTGCGGTCTTCGACAAAGTTGTTTGGCATATAGTCACCTACAATAATACCAAAGGGTTTGATTATTGAACGCTTACAGCGCCACCTAGCGGTAAAATTCGAAAACTTTAAATTTCTACATACATTTGGCCAAGTTTTCCCATACAAACTTCAAGCGTTTTGAGCGCCCCTTTAGGCTCAACCGATTTTGCTCAAATTTTGAACGTAGCTTCTGGGAGTCCAAAAGAACTGATTTAGGAGGTAAGACTTGGCATTTTTCGAAATTTTTGCTTTTCATATAAGTGTGGGCCACCTTAGTATTGATTTTGAATTTTGAAGTGTTGGAAATTACCTAAGAGTTCTTCCAGATGTTCCTCTTAAATTCCTTCAGGAGTCCTTCAGAAATTCCACGATTCCACGGGAGTCACCCAAGGATTTCCGCAGGAGTTCTCTGAAATCTTCTCCTGGTAATTTTCCCAAGAGTTCCTTCAGAAATTTCTCCTGCAATTCCTCTAGAAGGTTTTCCAGGGATTCCTGCAGGAATTATTCCTGGAATTCCCAAGGCGATTCCACTAGCAATCCACTAATCCAGGGATTTGTTTAGGAGTTCCTCTAGGGGTTCTTCCAGATATTCTTCCAGGAATTGGGTTCTTTAGGGGTATCCCGATTATTTTATAATCTGATTCTCCGCCCAATTTGCCGAAATCCAAAATTTCATAATTTTCGGAGTCCGGGAACTATTTTTAAAATGCATTTAAAGTTTGTATGGGGAAATTTTTTTGTTCGGGTCGAACTGTCACTTTATCGATTGAACTGTCATTCTATCCACGAAAATTAAAACTGTTTTGTTAATTTAACCATCAAAACAAAGGTAATGGAATCCAATAAAATCACGTTATACTCAGATAAATGAGCTCTTTCGATTAGGCTATAGGAAAAAGCAATATTTTATTCACTAAACAACCCAATTATCACAGGGATTACTTGAGGAATTTCACCAGAAAATTAATGCCGAAACTCCTCCCGGACTTTTGCCAGAAATTATTGCAAATTCATCAAGGAATTCCTTCAGAAATTCCTCCACGTTGTCCTGCAGAAATTGTTCAGGGGTTCCTCCAGGAATTCCTCCACAAATTCATCCCAGAATTCCTCCGGCAATTCCAACAGGTGTTCTTCCAGGACTTCTTCACAGGGATTCCTCCTGAAAATCTTCCAGAAATTCAATTGGTCATTCCTCAAGCAATTCCTCCTGCAAATACACCAGGTATTCCTTAAGAAATTACTCCAGGAACTCCTCCAGGAAGAACTGCAGAATCTCCTAATGGAATTGCACCAGGAATTCATCCAAGAATTATTCCAGGAAATCCTCCAGGAATTAGTCCAGGAATTCCTCCAGGGACTATTTTAGGAATTCCACCAAGAATTTTCCCACGAATTCTTACAGAAATCCTCAAGGAATTCCTCCACAATAGAAGATAAAATAATTTATAAAAATTCAGGGATTCCGCAAGGAAAACCTTCAGATATTCTTCTACGAATTCCCCCAGGAAATTCTTCAAAAAAATCCTTCACAAATTATTACATGAATTCTTTCCGAAAATACTCCAGGAATTCCTCTATGATTTTCTCCAGAAATTACCTCAAGAATTTCTTGAAATTCATGAAGAAATTCCTTTATTCTTGGAAGAATTCCTGAAAGAATACTTCAAGGAATTCCTGGAGTAATTCCAAGAGAGATTCTTGGTGGAATTTTTGGAAGAAGTCTTGGCGGTATTCCTGAAAAAATTCATGAAGTTCCTTGGAGGAATTGGCTTCTTTAGCGGTGTTGAGATAATTTCATATTCTGAATCTGCATGCCAAACTGAGCCGAAATCCAAATTTTCATGAATTTTGGTGCCCGGGAACCTATTTTAAAATTGATTTGAAGTTTGTATGGGAGCATTTTGATGAATCACCCCTCGTCGGATTTTGTACTGGGCGGAGCTGTCAAGCAGTTGCCCAGCTGTCAAAAGGTGGTTTGAAAAAATCTCTTTGAAATTGATTTTGGGTATCAAAATAAAGTTCTAAAAATCTGAAAAAAATCATAGTGGTTCAGAAAAAGGTGTCCTTTCGTTTAAAAATAAAAAATCATTGAATTTTTCTAAATTTAAAAACCCAATTCTCAGTAGAAGTTTCGAAAGAATATCTGGAGGAATTCTTAAAAAAACAACCCAGGCAGATTAATTGGATAAATTTTAAGAAAATTTTGGAGGAATTCTTGGAGGAATTCTTGGAAGAAGTCTCGGAGCAGTTTTTGGAGAATTCCCTGAAGCAATTCTCGGAGGAATCCCTGAAGTTGTCCCAGGAGAATTTCATGCAGATTTTCTGGAGCTTCGCTGAAGAATCTTGAAGGAATTCATAAAGGAATATCTGGAGGATTTTTTGGACGAATTCTTGAAAAAAATCCCTGGAGCTATCTCTGTCAAAATTCCTGAAGGGATTTTTAGCAGAAGTCTTAGGGGGGCCCTGATGAAAATCTCGGGGAAGGTCCTGTAAGAATTTTTAGAGAAATTTTTGGAGAGCTGCTTGGAAGAATTCTAGGCACATGTCTTGGAGAGTTTCCTGGATGTATTGCTTGAGAAATTCCTTGAGGAATTTTTGGTAGGATAACTGGATTGATTAATTGATTTATCTTTATTATAGAGACTTCCAACCCTTGGCTGGTTCGTCACTTGGACTGAATTACTGCATGAATTCTTGGGGGAATTCCTGTAGATATTATAACAGAAATTCCTAAAGGAATTTCCGGAGTAATTTCTGGGGGAATCTTTGGAGGATTTCCTGGTGGAATGCCTAGAAGAATTTATTAAGAAATTCCTGGAGTAGTTTCGGTAGAAATTTTCGGCGTAATTCCTTAAGATTTTTTTGGAGGAATTTCTGAAGAAACCCCTGAAGGAATTCTTAGACTAATTCTTAGAGTTCAAGAAATATTTTCTTGAGGAATTTCTAAAGGTTTCCCGATGGATCATGGAGGTATTAATTCATGAAGAAATTTTTTTATAAAATCCCTGTGAGAATTCCTGGAAGAATTCTTTGAGGATTTCCTGTAGTAATTTCTGTAGAAATTTCTTGAATAATTTCTTCACGAATTCCTGGATGAATTTCTGAAGAAATGACTGAAGGTAATGTCGGATGAATCCCTGGAGTAATTTTGGGAAGAATGTTCTGCAGGTTTCTGGAGAAATTTTTAGAAGGGTTCTTGGAGGAATTTACTGCTCCTGGAATTCCTGGAGAAATTCTTGGACGAATACCTAGGGAGTGCCCAAAAATCACGTCACGCAAAAATTGCCCATTTTTACCACCCCTCACCCCATTGTCACACTTTTTCTATGAGACCTCTGAAATTTTTGAATGGGCTGTTACACTTTACTGAATCCCCACTCTCCCCTAAAAGGGAGCATTCTTGTAGGAATTTCTTTCCGGGGTCTAGCGGGTAAAACTCCAGGCCACTAATTGCTTTCAAGAGGTTTTGAGAATTATCATAAAACCAAGGTGATTTTTTTTTAGCTATGTGATTCAGTTTATAACCTCCTCAAATTAACTTTATGGAATTAAAAAGTTTCTTGGTAGCATTCTTGTAGAAATTAACACAGGGTTGGTTTTTCAGTAATTCCGAAACTATTTCGCTATGTATTTTCTACGATTTTTTCCAGGATTTTCTTCACGATTTTTTTTTGAAATTCATCCTATATTTCCTAGGAATTTCTAGATTTCTTTTGAAATTTGGACGTAACGTCTCAATTGGGATAAAGTTTGCTTTTCACCTTACCTTAGTATGAGCACTTCCACAGATATTAACTGAGAGCTTCCTTTGCTAATGACAATGTGTATATCGCGTGGCAGGCACGAAGATATTCTATTTCCAAGGAAGTTAAGGAAATTTCTTCTACGAGAAGTTCCTGGGCTGACAGGGAATAGAACCCGGCATCTAATAGTATTTAATTACCGAAGTATATGCAGGAATGAATAATCATTAATCAACTTCAAGCATTTTTCAAAAGTAAAATTGCTCGACGTTTTAAGTTAAACTATCCATGAAGATATATCAGTTAATTGATTACTCCCTTCACTCCCGTGTATTCACCGACTCCCAAACCACACTTCCGAAATGATTCTGTGGTACCATAAGGGCCCGCTCAACTATCTCTCAGAGATTGTATTGTCGGGCCGCCACCAAACCGGACTTCGCACAATCAAGTCGCGACGCGACCCAACTCGCGACGTTTTTTAATCATGTCAAAAGCAGTGCGCATCCTTCCCGTTGATGTCAGCAACACAGCGCACTAGATGCGAAACAGTTGCGACACTTGTGGACCAAGAAAATGGCAATTTTTGATTGAATGTCGGTCTTGATTCCAACCGGATAGACAATATATTCACACGACAAAGTTATATTTCCCCATAACTCTTCTTTACAGTCCATTTCCCAGCTCCCAGAATGCTCCTTTCGTGAAAAATATCCTGCCACTTGACTGCTTCCACCGGGAACGAAACACTTACATGATGGGTATTCCCACTCTCCCTTCTTAAACCACTATTGTCTGCGGAACTAACGCGGGACGCAAAATCACAGCTTCCATTCACTGCTGGGTAGGTTGTCCATTTCTATCTCCATTCAGGAACAATGGGCAAGTTAATTGTTTCACTTTTAGTACTACGGCTTAAACGAGTACACACTTTCGCACAATGGTTCGCTTCTATTCTCCGCTCCGCGCACTAAACACAAAACAGATGAGCCGCTTCAGCAAAAACAAGCCGCGGACCGAAACAAAAAAAAAAAAAGAACAGAAGGACAAAAGTTTCCTGATAAAGGAATGCAAACGGCAAACACGGACGACTGGCGGCCAGTACACGCAAACACCCGAAGCGACGAGATATGCTCACTGATAAGAAAAGGGATCAGCACGAAACAAAATAAAAGAGGAATAACTAGAATATCAGCACGAGGAGCACGGTTGATAGCGGCAGTGAAACCAGCAATGTGGGTAGGCAGCACAAAAAAAAAGCTGAAGCTGAGTGCCTGAGAGACACTCCACAGCCACAACACACTACACGACCGTAGACCGGAGGGAGGAAGCGGTTTCAGAAAACACGACCGAACGGTCCCAGCATCGGATACGAACTGAAATCTGTGGCGCCACGACGGGATGATGATAAGTCCTATACGACGGCAGCGTCTACGTCTGAATGAATCCAGGCAGCATCCAACTCAGGACGCAAAATCATAGGCGTGTGTGCGATACATTGTGTGAGGCATCAAGAAGTAAGAAGGATGATTGTGGTTGCAGTTCTCCACTGATACACACCAAGTTTTACCGTCATACAGCAGTACAGACATCACGTTTGGGATGAAAAATATGATTTTGGTGTATTGATTAATCTGACTGTTTTCAATACATTTTTTGAACTCGCAAAAGCATCCCTCGCCTTCTTAATCCGTGCACCTATGTCGCCATTTAGTTACCAAGATATTGGAAGCTTTCAACATTCTCCACTGCTTGCCAAGCTGCCGCACGCTATGTCCAAAGCGAAGTATTATGAAAACTGAATGTACCTCATAATTTATTCGCTAGAACTATATTTTTTGACCTCTATATTCAGGAAATGTGTGGTTTAAAAAAATCCATCTTGGGTTTTTTTTCCCATACATTTTTATATGGGACGAAATTGACCTTAAAATGACTTTTTTCGATATTTGTATGGGAAAATAGGAAAAAAAATCAAAAAAATCAAAAAACCCTAGATGAAATATTTTAAACCGCACAGATTCTGAAACTAGAGGTCCAAAGCTACGATCCTAGCGAATAACATTTGAGGGACATTCGATTTTCATAATACTTCCGTTTGGACATAGCGTGTGCCGTAAAGCTGGAAGGGTTGACCATGTTTACAGTCAATGATTTGGTCTTATTTACGTAGATGGTAAGACCTGTCGCCGAGGAGCGATCGGCAAGATCATCGAGCTTGCTCTGCATATCAGGGCGCCGTCGAACTCATCGTCAGCAGCCAGTTCGAAGTGATTTAGGTGCTCCAAGGTAATGGGTCACAGTTCATGATCAATCGTACCTATCAGGATCTCGTCGATTACGATGAATGAGGAACAGTAGCGGTGATAGTATACACACCGACGAACCGACGTGACAGCTAGAACAAACAAATTCAAATTTGTTGTCCTCGACGCCATGATGAAAAATAGCCGAACACTATCGCCACCTCTATAACGGCTCGCAATGATTTGATAGCTCGACACCGAACCCCCGTGTGTTCATATAGGAAACGGTTCGCGTCTGCGCTGATTTGACAGAAGCGATCGCTCGCTTCGGTGGTCGACCGTTAAATTTGGGGGGGGGGGGGGGGGGGGGGGGACACTTTTGGATCACCACTGCCACGTCGGTTCGTCGGTGGTATACATCCAGCAACGACAGCAACGGCAGCATTACGATAAGCACCGCAATGGCGACGTAGCAAGTACCGAAGGTGGCGTGGTAACAGATCTAGGAGTATGTGCACAGAACGAAAGACTTCCGGCCCCTGACCGCCAAGAGATTGAAGAGGAGAATGGCCGGTTGAAAAACAACAAAGCCGCTGGAGCAGATCAACTACCAAGCGAGCTTCTAAAATACGGTGGAGAAGCACTGGTGAGAGCACTACACTGGGTCATTAACAAGATTTGGGAGGAGGAAGTATTACCGGAGGAATGGATGGAAGGTATCGTGTGTCCCATCTACAAAAAGGGGGACAAGTTGGATTGTGGGAACTACCGCGCGATCACACTACTGAGCGCTGCCTACAAGGTACTCTCCCAAATTTTATGCCGCCGTCTATCACCGATTGCAAGAGAGTTCGTGGGGCAATGTCAGGCTGGATTCATGGGTGAACGCGCTACAACGGACTAGATGTTCACCATCCGCAAGGTGTTGCGGAAATGCCGCGAATACAACGTGCTCACACATCACTTGTTCATCGATTTCAAATCGGCGTATGATACAATCGATCGAGAACAGCTATGGCAGATTATGCACGAATACGGATTCCCGTATAAACTGATACGATTGATCAAGGCGACGATGGATCGAGTGATGTGCGTAGTTCGAGTATCAGGGACACTCTCGAGTCCCTTCGAATCTAGCAGAGGGTTACGGCAAGGTGATGGTCTTTCGTGCTTGCTGTTCAACATTGCTTTAGAGGGTGTAATTAGGAGAGCGAGGATAAACACGAGTGGAACGATTTTCACGAAGTCCGTTCGGCTGCTTGGTTTCGCTGATGATATTGATATTATTGCTCATAAGTTTGAGACGATGTCGGAAACGTACATTCGATTAAAGAGTGAAGCCAGGCAAATCGGATTAGTCATTAATGTGTTGAAGACAAAGTTTATGATGGCAAAGGGCTCCAGGGAGGAATCACCGAATTTCTGTCGACGGTGATGAAATCGAGGCGGTTGAAGAATTCGTGTACTTGGGCTCACTGGTGACCGCCGAAAACAACACCAGCAGAGAAATTCAGAGGCGCATTGTGGCAGGAAATCGTTCTTACTTTGGACTCCGCAGAACTCTACGATCGAATATAGTTCGCCGTAACACGAAGTTAACCATCTACAAAACGCTCATTAGACCGGTCGTCCTATATGTGTTGCGTACCATCTACGGCGGAGTGCAGATGGAAGACGGGACTTGGAGAAGGCGAATGAAACACGCGCTGCATCAGCTGTTGAGAGAACCAACCATCATCGTCCATACCGTGAAAATCGGGAGGCTACGGTGGGCGGGTCACGTCATCAGGATGTCGGATAGCAACCCGACTAAAATGGTTCTTCAGAGCCATCCGAACGGTACAAGAAGACGTGGAGCGCAGCTGCGCAGCGAGCCAGGTGGGTCGACCAAGTGGAGGACGATCTGCGGACCCTACGCAGAGTGCGGAACTGGAGACAAACAGCCATGGACCGAGTGGAATGGAGGCGGCTACTATGTACAGCAGAGGCCACCCCGGCCTTAGCCTGATCGGTAAGGTAAGTAAGCAACGACCCGGATGGGATCGGCCAAGACACACCGCTGTGCAGTACTCTGCACGAGAATGCTCTGTACTGTGCTTCAATGAGGCCGATGATTTTCTCAGGGACACCCTTGCGCCTGAGGGCTTGCCACATGTTTCCGTGATTAAGACGGTCGAAAGCTTTTACGTAATCAATGAACACCAGGTAGAGAGATCAATCCAGGCGAATTTTCAAATTGTGCCCTTCAACAGCTTGCTGGTTACGCCCCTGTCAATATGATTCTCGATGGGACTGCCGACAGCCTCCTCGCACCATCGCAAGCAACCATCAGACAGACGATGAATACCGAATGACAACCGAACGGACGCGACGACACATGAAAACAGAGCATGGAAAGATGAAAAACTCTCAGCTCGCGCTTTGCAACTAGTGAAGTGCTCTTCTGGTGATAACGATATAGGGATCCAGACAGTAGTGGGAGAGGCAAACGATCACATGGACGGTGGTTTTCCGCGCGCGCTCGTTCCCTACCTCGACAGTGGGGCAACGCTCCTTCTACCAAGATGACGATGATGATGATGATGACGAGAATGCCGCTACCGAGAAAATGATTTGGCTGGCGATTCATCCTTATCTTGAAAACGGTTGTCCTCGCTTCGGTTGATTCTCAATTGGCGAGACGACGACGACGGCGCAAGGCGCGCTCTCCAACAAAGTTATGTACCAAAACAAACAGAAAGAACAGCAGCCTGTTGGTACTTGAAAGATGAGCACTGTTGATGAGCAGGGGGATTTTCCTGAGAATGGGGTGGTATTCATTGCCCGCCCATGCTGCGTTCTTATGCTGAAGCATGAAAAGTTCATAACCGTTGAAGTATGCAGCGCCTCCATTACCGGTGCGATACTAAATGGACACAGAGAAGTTTACCTAGGTACATACTACTAACCAACGCAACGGAAACACTTTCATATTAGGATAAGGTTGGGTAGATACCATTTTTTAAACTTTTTGTATTGCTATCAAAATTTTAATAGCAATTAAACAATATTTGCTTGATACTTCAGCAGAAACATTCACGTTCATAATGCATTTTAATCGATTTTTATTAGTGTTGTTAAAAGTTGGCTAAGTAATCCGGAAGCGGTCGCGTCGTGTGCTGAGTACACGCACCATGAAAAATGCACGCATGTGCATGCTCGAAGGTTAACAGGGGTAGCATGGGTAATAACAACCACGCGCCTCCATATGATTCTCAATCTTTTTGGAATCACATGGCTGATAACAAAATTATCAGACAACCTTAATTGCAAGCACGAAAAACCTGAAGTTGGCAATATTTATTGGAGAAACAAAGGAATTTTTCGTGGTTTTGCCTGCCTGGCTTCTAGGAGGATGTTTTATGCAAATATACATTGGCAATACCATGGAGCACCTAAATGACTTCGAATTGGTTGATGACGTTGCCTTCCTAGCTCAACAGCGTTCTGATATTCAGCTCATGCTCAATGATCTCGCCAATCGCTTCTCGGTGGCAGTTTCTTACCATCTACGTCAACAAAGCCAAATCGTTGAATGTAAGCACGGTCAACCCTTCCCGCTTTACGGTCGCTGGGCAAGAAGTAGCATGGTATTTTGTTGAATGATGTATCAGTATGCCTTGTGTATACGATGTGTCCCTGCATGTGTTTCTTCGGATGAAGATGATGATCTCGACCTGCTCACATGTGGTACTTGATGATCACATCCAAACAGCTAAAAGTGTGTACTTCATCCAACCCAGACATGGAGGTCCGTGGTAGACTATCTTTCGAACTACTGTGCAATGTTGGTTGTGGTGGGTAATGAGATAGCGATCAGTTGGTCCAATTGTAGTAGTCGCAGGTTCACTCGTTGTTGTAAATCGCCAATGTGTGCGTTCGTGTAGCGATTGTCGATTTTGTAGGTGACCATCTCAGGTAGTCTAGTGTGGATGATGTTCGTCTAACGTTGCCCTTTGGTTGCCGATATCACCTTTCCTACGTACGTATTGGTCTCATTCTAGTTTCGGCGAGATCTATCCATGCGACTCGATTCCAGTCCAATTCGAGTGCGCCGTGTCGAGGTTGTGCGAAGTCGTGAGAGTCCGGTTGGAATAATAATTTTGATGAGGATAGTGTAAATCTGTAGGCCCATGCTTCGGCGGGCATATACCAAGTGTATTTACCTGTGAACCCTTGTTTGGGCGCTTCCGTGCGAATTGTCCGCCGTTGAATCCGTCAAAAACGAGCGAGATAATAGTTCGGTGTCCGCTTTCCATCCATTACGCCGCCGGTGTGGATGAGTTTATCTTCTTGGGAAAGTGTGGTGGTGTCCGATCTAGTGAATTGTCGCTTTGAATAATCTTTGAATCCAAAATGGGATGGTTTTTATTCCGCAATTTGATCCGGAATCGTCTTCTAGTGCCTTTGGAACCCATTAACCGAGTGAATACTGCCGTCCGTGACAATATCCGATACCAATCAAGGATGAGTATTGATGAGCCGCATCAGATACTCGGGATTTCGTGACTTCCTCGTTTAGTCACTGGATTAAATTGCGGATTGGGAGTTCCGCTACCCTGTAGCAGTCGCAGCCCGTGCTGCAAACCAAACCGTGGGAAGCCAGTTGTGGTGGCATTGGAGTGCTGCTACCCTATAACAGCCGCAGACCGTACTGCGTTCCAAACCATAGTGCACCGTTGCACCGCCGGGTAGTGTGCAGTCACCATTGACTACACTTGACCTTGATTGTGATTTGGATCCGATGGACACCCCTAGTGTTCGAATTGGGATAGTGCTCACCGTGGATACCCGTTGCATCTACGTGAGCATTAACATGTTTCCAAAGGCATAGTTAGATTCCATGCAATTCGTTTCAGCTAGCCAGAAAACTGATTGATTCCCGTGTGATGTGTTAGTGAGCTCTGGTCAGTCCTATGAGCCCTCATGGTAGTGTCGATGATCTTGTGGCCGAGTGAGTACCTGTCTCATCGTTGGATGTATTGGAAGACCACCAGTTATGATGTGTACCGTTGCCATGATTGTAGTGATAATCTCCATGATCGAGTGATTGATTGGGTGACGATCCGAGTGATATTAACCCAAATGATGTGGATGAAAACGTTGAAGCGTCCATGCTGAAGTGGCACTCCATTAGCGTGCCGTTCAGCTAGTAGTGATGTGTTCAAATTGGTGGTAGTGAAATTCTTGGATGGTTCGCTGATGATCGTCATTTTGGTCCCATGATGTCAACAATCATCTTCCCGAAACAGCATGTGTAGATGGTGACGTAATTCCATGATGATTGCTGCTTGATGTGCGGTGCTTAGAGTGATGCACTCCATCCATTTGTAGCCCAGATGAACGATGAATTGAACACGAAAGGTGAATTAGCAATTTGATTTACTGAATTTCGGCTGGACATATACTGAACACTTATTTACCTGGAGAACCAGTTCTGGGGCCTGGTTCAGTAGTCCAAATCCTCAAAGACGGGATCCGATTGAATCCGCCATCATGTTCAGTTGGGCTGAGTACAGCTCTCCTGGCGCTGCCGATCACCTTGCACAGCCAGATTAAGTGTTGGGTTGTGACAACAGGTCCAATTGTCACTAATGGCGTAGAGTGTGTAGCCTTCGCACGAATTTCACATCGGGTCGTGATTTCCTTTATTTCCTAGGAGTCTCAATCACCGTTGATCTTCCAGGGTCCAGTATCCTTCTCCTAGATCTATCCTTCTCCTAGTCCTATCCGGCTCCTAGCCCAATCCGGCTCGAAGGACCATAATGTCGGGGAGCGACCCGAGCTGCTTTCAGTGGACTGTATTTTTGTTGGGGGTCCCTTGCCCGACATCGCAGATGTGCCTACTGGCCCGTCCTGGCCAGTTCCGTCCAATGGGTCACAATAAAACACTTACTTTGACTTAAAACCAACATTTAATTACTCATACTATATTTACAGGACCATACAAATTGACTAAAGGTAAATTACGACACAACACTTATGGTAGTCCAAATCCTACTGATTACAATATTAAAAATGCCTGCTTAAGATTATCTTCGCTGCTGGTGATTGCCGAAGGTTCCCGATGTCATCAATTGTTCCTCGTTACTTTAGGGGGTTTACAGTGCCTTCAATCGTAGTTTCAATATACATATAATGATACAAATTTGTCGACACCAGCGCGTTTCTTTTCTACACGCACATCGCTACAGTTCAAAGCCAGTTCAATAGTCATCTATAAAATATAAAAGGAATTCACTAAACGGCGTAAAACGCTACGTCAAATATTTTTCTTCGTAAACGTCGCGAGCACCAAGGCAATCTTTGTTTTTCTCGATTTTTTTCTTGGTTTTTTTTTGTCAAAACCTTGAAGTTTTATTGTATGTTATTCATGCGTTTTCTTAGAACACATTTCGACTGAACGACACACAAAGTGATATAGATTTGGAAAATATTTGCTGGAGCTCTACTGTTCATCAATATGATAACCGATCTCTAATGGTCGTTTATCAATAACTCCTTTCAATATATGTAGGGTTATTTTAATTGCTTCCACAAGTGATAACAAAGATCAATATACATTACAACATGTACAACCTAAACTCGGACGAGCATTTATAAAGTCGTTGAAACGAGATTTTTAAACAGCAGTTCAAATTTTACGCAGTTTACTATCTTACCCCATTTTAAATTGGTAATTCATCTCCGTATATCCACCGTAAATCGTCACATGGTCTATAGAGGGTCCCTGAGAATAAATCACATTGTGTGTATCTGAATTGATCCATTGAAAGAAAACGTATCGAATTTTTCTAATGATTTATGTAGGTTTAAAGATTTTGAACCACCCTAACAGCAAAAAATACACAATTACAGGTAATTTCAATGTCTATACATGATAAAAGAACCCTCAAATCAAAAGGTTGATCAAAAGGTACGATCGAAAACGCATCGTGTTAGCTTATTATCGATTTCAAAATTTTGAATTACCCTAAAATAGTAAAATCAAAATATATGAAAAGTTCCATGTCAGAAATAGGTTTAGGGCACTAAAATCATCATAACCTGTGAATTTTAGCCATTTCGGTTAACATTTGAGGTTTTGTCCGTCCTTTGTATGGAGGCCCGCCACTGTGCGCAGGGGCGGAAACGAAATCTGCAAGCAAGCGTTAGATTGGAACCCCGTAGGACATCGCAGCAGAGGCAGACCGAGAGGCTTATGGCAGCGCACCCTCAACAACGAAATAAAGCAATTCGACAGAAATTTGACCTGGCTGTAGTGTCCGTCTCGCTTCCGATCCGCCAATCGACTGAAACTTTTTCCAAACGGCGAATCTTTTTTTCAGCCGAGTATTTCTTTTCAAATATTTGTTGAAGGATTAATACGAAAATTTCTTCGGAGATATTCCTTGAAGATTTTTTTTTTTAATTTCATCAAGCTTTATTTCAGGAATACCTCTGCTGATTGATTCATAAAATCCTTCAAGTAATATTTCAGAATGGCAAAATGGGTCAGCTAAGAAATGGATGCCCATAATTTTCTGATTACAAATGAAATTTCTCTACTAAATACACTATACTATAAAACGATCCAAAGGTCACAAAGATTAATACCTGTTATTTCAAAAGCAATTTTTAAAATGTGACTTAAAGTTGTTCGTGATAGCTTATTTCTAGAAGAAATGTCTCTGCTTGGGAGTCCGCACAACCGTTTTCGGCCCTTCATACAGGAGAATGTCTGATCACTAACAACAGCACCATCTTGATCAAATCGCTTGCCAGATTACTCTAGTGCTATGTACAGATACCTTACTCAACAATACAGTATTGTTGTTCTTCAATCAGAAATCTGATTATAATAAGAGTTTCAGGGTTTAGACGTGGGTTGTCAAGAATGATATGTACAATATTATGGTTGTTTCAAAAATAGTCTTCTTCTACTTTCAATAATATAATAGGGGGACTCACTAAACAGATTAATTTGCTGCGTAAGCCATGATTTTCTGCTTATTTGAAATGTTTCATGATTTTGCGAATGAAATAATCGAAGATTGCCTTGGTGATCGCGACGTTTAATCAGTTTAATCAGTTTACACTGTTTAGGGTGTGAACCATTTCACTTATTCGTTTAACTTTTAGTTAAAATATGACACTTTGGTGGTTATTTTTCATCGGATGGTTTAAAAATAACCACGAGGGCGACCCATTTGAAATGTGACAAACGAGTAGTTATTTGGAACAAAATACAGTACGCAGCCAAATCATTGCGAACAAAAAATAACTATCGAACTGTCAAAACTAACCCTGGTCGGGAGTAGGGTTATTTTTAACCGGACGCAAAATAACTGTCGAAGTGTCAAATTTTAACTAAAAGTTAAACGAACAAGCGAAATGGTTCACACCCTTAGTGAATCCCCTTATTAATTGTATGGCAGCATGCTTGTTTTTCTCTCTGGTTTATTATTATTTACATATATTTGAAGATTACAGAAAAAATCTAGGAATATCCTGATTAATGAAATTGCATCAGGCTGTCACCATTCACCGTCATCATTTATCAAATACACACACTCATAGACTGAAGCAGCCTACTATGCCACCAACGCATCCTGTGTCCGCAACATCCATCGTTTTCACAGGTAATACTTACAATAAAGCCTGTATCCGCAATAATCGGGACACAGAAACATGGCTGTAACTCTGCAATAGATACAATAAAATTGCTTAAATGCTGCCTGATAATATCTTAAGTTGTGTTCATTTCATCTGCAAAATTCCATGTGAATCGGTCAAGTACCTTTTGTTGTAGCAATGAAACAGTAAAACGCGAGCAATTGAATTTTGTACAGCCCCTGGTTTAGCTTGTCAGCGCTGTAACTTTTGAATTTGATAAATGAAATGGCTGAAATTTTGAACACAAACCTCTCAATCTACTGTACTTGCATAGGCGAAATTTCAAAAAAATCGATGCACTATCAACAGTTTTATAGTCGAAACATATATTGGGGCTAACCGTGATTTTAGCCCTTCAGACAACAATTAGTGAGCACCCCTTATTGCTTCGATTGTATTGTTGAAAGTACTGCACCAATAATCATCAAATTTTGCAGGCATAATATACACATAATCAACTACCTTCTGTGAAAATTTCATGAAAATTGGTCGAGACATTCCAAAGTTATGAATAGGCAAACATCGCACATAAAAAACATGAAACATTTTCACTAACACTATCCTCTATCAACACCAGTAACTTTCAATCCAATTGATAAAAGTTGAAGAAATTTTGCAAGAAAGTGTCTCTATCAGCATCATAACTGCTCACGAAGTTTCATAATTATCCTCACAGAACTTTTAATTGTAGCGGAAAAGAACCATCTAATATGCGGGTCTCCAGTTAGCCTAGTGGTTAAGGCTATAGATCGCCAATCCGGAGATGGCGGGTTCGATTCCCGTTCCGGTCGGGAAAATTTTCTCGACTCCCTGGGCATAATGTATCATTGTGCTTGCCTCACAATATACAAATTCATGCAATGGCAGGCAAAGAAAGCCCTCCAATTAATAACTGTGGAAATGCTCTAAGAATTCTAAGTTGGAGTGAGGCAGGCCAAGTTCTAGTGAGAACGTAGAGCCATACAGAAGAAGAAGAAGAATATGCGAATGAAAATTGGTGATAATTGTACAAAATCTTAAAAACCACGTCTATTTGTTTCTCTTTCACAGTTGAAAGTAATGCATCGATTTTTATGAAATTTTGCACAGATAATAAATATACATCAAAGAGTTCTCAGTTAACTTTAGGTCAATTTTTATTGATTCAGTACAGAGTTACGGCCGTACTTCTGTGTCCCGATTATTGCGGATACAGGCTTTAGTATATGCCCTGCTGAAGCAGGGTTGGATACTACACCCCTAATAAACGCTTCATTGAGACCCAGATATCCTGCTCAACAACCCGTGGATTATCAGCGAGACCAACTACTATTGCTGCTCCAGTGCTATTGCCGCCACAAGCACGTACAATAGACCGGCCCACATTTGTATGGCGAGAAAAAAAGTTGGAAAAATTCACGGGGCACCCTCTAGAATCGTGCCTTTGGATGAGAAGAACAATCTGTGAAAGATTCAGCTCAATCGGTTTAAAACTGAGCTGGCGCAAATGAGTTGAAGGTTTGTATGAGTCCAAATATATGGGAAATTGGATGACCTACAGTCTCTCACTCACAGATTTTCACAGATTGCTCCTCTCATCCAAATGCACGATTCTAGAGGGTGCCCCGTGGAATTTTTCGACATTTTTGTATTTGGGCCAGTCTAACGTACAATGAAGCATTTCTACGTGAAACCGTTTGAACCTTACACCACCGAAGACGACATCATCAACTACGTTTGCCATCAAACCGGCTGGAACCTTGAAGACTTTTCTTGTCATCGGTTGGCTTCTGAGTCCAGTAGCCACCGGAGAACATTTGTGTCATTTAGAATAGCGACTGTTGACAATCCTTGTTTCACAAATGTAATTAGTTGTCCATCTGTTTGGCCTGATTTTGTCAGTATTGTGCCATTCAAGCACAAACGTAAGTAACAATTAACCTCAAACTTGCACGCAGGAGTTGTTGGAGTTTCAACTGATCAATTCCACTCAACTCCATCTCCCAGCAGAACCAGCGGTTCCAGAAGCTTATTAGTTTTTTTTATCAGAATATCGGTGGGATCAATTGCTCCATGGCAGACTATAGGCTAGCATGCAGCGATGCTTGCTACGATATTTACGCGTTCACCGAAACATGGCTTAGCGATAATACTGTATTAAGTCAGTTGTTCGACAATTCGTTTACAGTCCATCGTCATGACCGTTCAACCTCTAATAGCAGCAAAAGCTCTGGCGGGGGCGTTCTTCTATCAGCTCGCAATGAGAGTATATTACAGGTGGGGAAAGAAGAGATGGCTATGTATTAGTAAGGCAAGAAAAATGTAAACACAAATAGTGACGTCACTATTTGACACGCGTTCTTATGGGAGCTCGCTTTGCTTGTAGTAGTGACATGTTTTGCACCAGACACGGATCTCACGCACACGAAGTATCTTCTTCCCCACCTCTATTAGACTCTCATTGATCAGTTCGTTCCTCTCATAAATCTCGTATACTTTATGCTCCAGACACTTATCCCTTGTACAATTATGGGTAGCTGTAAGTGGAAGTGACAAAACGACCTTTTTCTGTGTTGCTTACTTTCCACCTGACCTGGCGAATGATAGATCCTTAATTGACACACATCTCCTCTAACTTGATTGGATAGTTGCTCAAATGAATGCAAATGACACATCATCATACTTGACGACTTCAATCTTCGTGTTGTTACATGGCTAAGGGACTCCAGTGGGACGTATTTCCCGGATGCATCTCGCTCCTCTATATCATCAGCATCGCTTACTCTGTTGGACGCATATAGCACTGCCGGTCTCAAGCAGATAAATTCGGTTCATAATGATAACAACTCGATACTCGATCTTTGCTTCATAAGTGAAGATTTGCGTACAGATTGTTCTGCAACTCGTGCATCATCGCCATTAGTGAAGGACATACATACAACACCTTTGCTTGTTGCATTAAACAACGGACCTCGGCCACGTTTTGTCGAACCTATGGACCGCGTCTCGTACGACTTTGGTAGGGGCGATTTTGACGGTATGAACGAATTTCTATACAAAACCTCGACTGGGCAGGATTTTTTCATGGTAGTGATTGCAATCATGCTGCTTCGACGATGTCAAACATTTTGCTGTATTCGATTGATTAATACAAAAAACTAGGGGTGGGTAATGTCTGGGACATAACCGCAATGTTGACGAAGGACAAAGGCTGGAACGAGATTCTGACTTTTATATTTCCATAATACAATGTTTGTAGTTAGGATAATACAAATGAAGAACTGATGTGTTGAGTAAAGTTGTTGTGTGATTGCTTTCGCTGAACGCATTCACAACCCAACAAACATTTTCGCTTTATAAGAGTAAAACAAATCACTCTTAAGCTAACTTTAGCTGAAGAAGCTGTTATTCAGCTGGTTCGGTTACTTGGAAAAATGTTGACTAGTTCAAGAGTTATTTCGTTTTGAAGAGAAATGGTCAAATTATTATTCTACGAGAGAATTTTCATCGAGCGGATAAAATTATTAGATAATTGAACGGCGTTAGATAGATCTTTTCAACTAAAGTTTAACGTGAAACTCTTTCGCCAATATGTTGTTTTCATCCAGGACGAACATATTAATGGCCGACTTCACTATTGCTGAACTACCAAGCTTTCAGTCTGTCGCTTTTGATTATCCGAATCATAACTCTTGAGGAATCATTTTCGCTGATCCTGGAAAAGACCGTTTATAAAACGGAAGATTTTGGCAAGACAATTGCATGAATTCATCACGCAATGCGAATTTATCCATACTGAATGCGGCCGTTTGCTGTCGTGAATGAGATTCCAGGTGCTGCCACCACGATAGCCGAGAGTCATCGCTGAGTTTGTGTGCTGCTGTCTAGCTGGGAGGTGACATCTCCCTTCTCCTTGACTGATCCAAGGAAAATGACGAAAGATAACAGGGAAAACAGCTGTTATGCCCCTAGATTAGCAGATGAAGCTCCTCCCATTCAGCGGGCTTTCCATTTTATTTCGATTGCATGACCCGCCCCGCATGCTTCAAACGCTGCAAAGTTTATTCCGATTGCATGACATTGTGGCAGACGCTTCAAACGACTAATCAACCGTTCTTTGAGACAGTTTCTAATCGAACGGATAAACTAATCGATGTATTGAATAGTTAAGATCATTTTAATTTGATAAATATTAGAATGAAACAATGTTCCAGGCACAATTGTCCGAATAAGATAATGCGTTGCTAAATTTCGTGTAGAAAGATTAGTGATCGATTAAGCTTTTGCTGATCCAGCAAGCATTCAACCATTCACTTTTCGAATGTACTACACTTTTACCGATCGATGGAATATATCCGATAATTATCCGATTTATAACTCTTAAGGAATAATTTTCTCTGGTCCTGGAAAGGTCCGTTCAAATAACGGTTGATTTTAGAAAGACAATTGAAAATTATCCGCACTGAATGCGGGAAGCCATCTAAAACTGCCGCCGCCTGCTGCCGTGCATGAGATTCCTGGTTCTATCAGATAGATAGTCGAGAGTCGTCGCTGGGTTGGTGCGCAGCTACCCAGCTGCGAGGTAGCTTCCATTGCCGGACCCACCACAGCCGTGATCAGTGGATGAGATTTCTGGTGCTATCACTCGTCGCACTTGACGTGCTGCTGCGCAGCCGTGGACGTGATATCCACCTCCACCCTCACTGACTGATCCAATGAAAATGACGAAATAAATTAGAGGGAACAGCTTTTATGCCCCTAGATTAGCAGATGAAGCTCCTCCCATTCGGCTGGCTTTCCAGTTTATTTCGATTGCATGACCCGCCCCGCATGCTTCGGACGCTTCAAACGATTTTCAACCAAAAAATGAGAGAAATTTTCATTTAACAAAATAAAGTAACCAAAATATAAAAAGATTTAGATCATTTTGATTCGAAAAATGCTAGAATTAAACAAGGGATCGTCCTTAAATTACGGCACACAAAAATTAGTCATTTTCAACCCCTCCTCATCCCTATGTCACACTTTTTGTATGGGTCGTCACACTTTGCTGAACCGCCCACCCCCTTTAAATGTGACGTAATTTCTGAACGCTCCCCAATGTTTCACGAAAAATATTTCTTCTGATAGGACAATGCGTTGCTAAATTCTGGGTGTAACGATTAGTGGCCGGAATTCAATCGGTCATTTTTCGATTGAACCACACTTTTCTCGATTGATGGAATGAAATTATCTGCTTTACAACTCTTGAGGAATTATTTTCGATTTTAGAAAACAAAATGGTATGAAAACATCATGTCACGCAATACGTGTTGGTTTTCTCTTTGCTAAATACAGGATGCCATCGAAAACTGGTACGCCGCTTTCTGCCATGGATGAGATTCCTGGTGCTATCCGCACGATAGCCGAGAGTTGTGGCTGGGTTGATGTGCCACTGCTCAGCTGTGGAGGTGACATCCACCCTGCCTGACTGATCATACGAAAATGACGAAAGAAATCAGAGGGAACAGATTTTATGTCCCTAGATTGGCAGATGAAGCTCCTCCCATTCGTCTGGCTTTCCAGTTTATTTCGTTTGCATGTCCCGCCCCGCATACACCAGACGCTTGAAACGGTTAATCAACCGAGAAATGAGAAAATTTTCATTTAACGCATAAAGTAACCAAAATATTGGAAGATTTAGATTATTTTAATTCGAAAAATGGTTAAATTAAACAATGTTTCACGAAAAATGGTCTGGATAGGATAAAGCGTTGCTAAATTCCTGGTGGAATCATTAGTGGCCGGCATTATTATTGTTGCGGGGCCACCAAGCATACAATTTTTCACTTTTTGGTTGCACCACACTTTTACCGAGCGATGGAATGAAATAATTATCTGATTCACAACTCTGGAGGAATAATTTTCTATGGTCCTGAAAAGAACCGTTTGAATATTGAACGATTTCAGACAGAAAATTGACATGAATTAATCATGCCACACAATGCGTGTTAGATTTCTCCGTGTTGAATGCTGAACGCCGTCGAAAATTGGCCCGCCGCTTGCTGCCGTGGATGAGATTAGTGATCGCCTTCACTGTTGCTGAACCACCACCAAGAATTCAATCTTTCACTATTTGTTTTCACTACACTTTCTCGGTCGATGGAGGAAATTTATCCAATTAACTCTCTAGGAAGCATTTTCGATGGTTCTGAAAAGAACCGTTTGAATTATGGACGGTTTTAGGAAGAAATTGAAATCGATTCATCATTCCACGCAATGCGTGTTGGATTTCTCCGTGCTGTTTTCTGGAAGCCGTCGAAAATTGGCCCACCGCTTGCTGCCGCGCCGTGGGTGCGATTCCGGATTTTGCTGCTGCCTCTGCCACCACCGTCGATCAATCCGATGTTCAAACACTTCCTTGGTCTGCCGCGTTAGACGGTTAGAAGGTGAATGCGCAACAGCACCCTTGCCGACAACCACCGACACCGAGTCGACACGGCCGTCAAAGTAGAATGAGCGAAAACGCAAACGATGAAAGTGGGCAGCTCTCGTTCGATGCGTTCACCTCGAGACGACAAAGGCAAATGAGGGAAGATGCGAAGAAGCAGTAGCTTTTATATTCGACGGGAGCATCCAAAATGTGCTCCAAAATGTGCTCGATCGTGATTGGCTGGAATAAACATGGGTTTACTTTTCCCAATTTTTCAATAGTTTGTTATTGAAAAACAGCAAATGTTAATATTGCACATAATTGGTGTAAAGATTTCCAATCGATTGGAGCCAAAATTTTGAAAATTCAACGAGAAATGGCTGAGTTATTAACGCTCAAAATCTCCACTTCAAACGTAACGCGGCCGATTTCTGAAAATTTAGAATGACACCCGGTATAGAAAAGAGAGACGTAGTCCTACGTCAAAAAATACCACCGGGCACCTGCAAGCCCAGTCTGGTCAAACTCGGAACTTTCGTCATTTGAAGAGAGCAAAAAGAGCTGCTCTGAAGAAGCACAGCAAACATCGTACAGATTCGACAAGAGCTGCCTATTCAAGCATCATCAAACAGTATTCCAGACTGAACAACCAGCTGTACCTAGCCCATTTGGTGGAAACTCAAAATCGTCTTCGATCCGACCCTAGAGGATTCTGGCGCTACGTGAATGACCAACGAAAACAATCAGGACTACCCACCACCATGACCAACAGCGTATTGGAAGTTAATTCTACACCTGAAATTGCTGAGATGTTTCGGTCTCAGTTAAATAGCGTTTTCTCCAACGAGGTAGTTGATAACTCCGACATTGCCGCGGCTGTTCAAAACGATCACTTTTACATCAGGACTATTGCCACGGTGTACAACATTTAGAAGGTGATATCTTCCGGAAAACTGACAGTTTTTTGATGACGTAGTTCAAATCGTTCAGAGGCGATCTAGTACTCCACATAAATTTGATCATGTGAAGAATGATTAGAATGACGTCACATGTTTACAACCAAAATGTATGTTTACATAGGTTACCAGCCTGCCTTGTGATATTTATGCCGTGACTATTGCCTGGATGACACCTATTCAAAGCGGCAAACTACTGTAAAGGATCTGGGTGTTATGATGGATGCTAAACTTGGTTTCAAGGAACATGTCGCTTATACACGCGCTTATATCGTTTCTAAGGCATCCTCACAGTTGGGCTTTGTATAAAGGTTTGCCAAAAAGTTAAAAGATGTATACTGTCTGAAGTCACTTTATTGTTCGCTGGTTCGACCTATCCTTGAATATTGTTCTGTTTTATGGGCCCCTTTTTATCAGAACGAAATTCTGCGTATTGAGGCTATTTAGCGCAAGTTTATCCGCTTTGCGCTACGGCTCCCTAGCTACGTAAGTTACGTAAGTTGTAAGTTGATTCGTCTTGAGATACTTCAATCTAGAAGAAGTGTTGCGAGAGCTTGCTTCATAGCTGACCTATTACAAGGTGATGTTAGTAGTGCTTCTCCTTGAACAAGTTGGAATTCATGTCCCTAGTCGTAGTCTTCGTTTTCACAATTTTCTGTACATTCGTCCCGCTAGAACCAATTATGGACAAAATGAGCCTTTACAGAGTGTGCTGCGTTTTTAATCAATGTTATGATGTTTTCGACTTCAGTTTTTCTCGTATTAGTAAATAAAAATATATGCAAGAATGTATTGTGTTAGAGTATGATGGGCGTACATGTCATTAGAGTTTGTATTTTAACCTGTTTATGAATAAATAAATAAATTGAAAAAAAAAACTTTTCAAAAATGCCTTACCTTGCTTGCCGCACTAAGTTGAAGTAATGTTCAATTATGCTTTTTATTTAAAACAGCTTTGCATTACTTGAAAATTATCCCTTTTTGAGCATTAGCAAAGTAGTAAATACTATAAAACAAAGTTATCTGCTTGGTTTGACAGAAGTGACCGACGGATTTACCAGTAAAATATTTATACCAAAATACTCTGTTTGATTTCATGTTGAATATTGTGGTTTTTACATTCCTCTTCGACGCTGAGGGAATGTTCAGCTAAGTTGACTTCGAAACAAAGTAAAAATACCTCGCATTTAACATATCTTGCGTTTTGTATCATACGGGCGAATCTGCAATGATCGATTTCTCTTCATCGATTTGATCTCTTTGGTAGTTATTAACCATAACCTACAAATCATTCTTGATTGTTTTTGTTGTTTTAGATGTAGTCAAAGTCGTCTTTTATCGAATCTCTTCGAGGGTAATCCAACATTGAACATTTTTCCCGGAATTATCCGAAGAGAAAATCGATTCAGAGAAATCGATCATTGCAGATACGCCCGTATGATACAAAACGCAAGATATGTTAATTTATACAAGAGTCGCCATAATACACTGGATCATCAAAACAAACAGAATATCACAAGGTTTTAAAATTAGCAAATCTGTTTGAAACTACATATAAGAATTCACATAATTTCAAAAGAATTCCTATGTGTTAATTTAATAAACTTTATTTTTGTTTCGACGTGAACGCTTTCCAGTCCGTGTACAATGGGAAAACGAAGAATTTTATTCAATTGACCGTAGCATTTCCCCAAGTACCCTAGAGTTTTAGTTGACCCTTGGTACTCCTAGGCAACTCTATTAGCTACAACTTTGGGTTGGGTCACGACTGTTCCCCGATTAGCGGATCGAGTTCGTTCGTTGGGGCAACTGACAACTGATCAAAATGCTCTTAGACATACGCAAGTGACGAGAAATACGTCACGAAACACTCACATAATTGAACAAACTACTGAATAAAGGAGCTGCGATGCGACGGCGGTCGGACGTCAAACTCGTTTTGATTTCGGTTTTGACATTGACAGTGCTTTTTAGTTGGGTTTTGCCCCTATCAGCGTACATTCAACCATCGATTCAGCCCGTCTAACGAGCTCCCAACGAACGAATCGGCACTGGATGTTGAAAATATCTCAAAAGAAATTGACATAACAACCATAATAGTGATATAAACAACTACACAATTGAAAACAGAATGAACTCACCAAATTCATCAATGCGATATAGAAACGGATGCCCTTTTCTTCTGGTCAGTCAATTTTTTTTCCAAATGAAGTTCTTACAACACCATCTTTAGCACGCATGCCAGACTCCATAACGGCTGCTCCTGGCCATCCGGAAGACCAAGTCCCACACTCCCACAACAAGTTGCGCTAGCAAGATGCGATTAACCCCCGGATGAGCTGCAGTGAAACCTTTGGCCCAATCTTTACCCTGTCCATCCCTCAAAATGTGACCTTCTAACCTCGAGCTGCCACGAGTACCCTGGCTTCTACCCATTACATACTAACAGATATCATGAAAAACTATTACTCTGTATAACTCTGTATAAAAATATCTTCGGCTCCGCAAAGCGTTATACGCGATTGAGCCCTAAATAAATGAAATAGATAAAAAAAAGGCTCCATAACGTTCCGGTGCAATAATAAGGCCGGAACAAATCTCATTTTCTTCTTTTGTCACTTTGCTCGTTGACTCGACAAGGGGGAGGATGATAAATAATAAATGTTTGTCAAAATCGCCAAACTCATCGGATTTGTTAAGAAATTTTCTCGACGACTCTAATTTCACTTTAAATTTTTTAAATTTTTGAAATAATTTATATGTGTACCCCCTCAAAATGTCGAATTCCGACAAAAAAAATCCGAGGGGGGGGGGGTGACATAAGAGAAAATCGAAATTTGTGTCAGCCTACTTAAAACTGGAAACTTTTAGTGGCTACGCAGTCTTTATTCTTAAAACGGGTATATTCATTAGTAAAAAGTCCACGTAGATTCACCAAGTAATACTCAGTCATGTACCAAAAAACTAAAATCAGGACAGTTAAAGTTAGCCGAAACACTAGAGACAAAACGAGAACATTGTTTTTCCCCTGATGAAGGCACCATCCCTAAGTGCTGAAACGTTGGGTAAACAATAAACCCGTTTTAAGAATAAAGACTGCGTAGCCACTAAAAGTTTCCAGTTAAAGTAACACTCGTTCCCTTAAAAGCAATAATTAAAACAAAATAAATAAAATGAATTCTGAACTAGAGATAAAATACCCCTCAATTTGTAACAAATGATCATTTACCTACTCTATCATATTTTTATGTCTCTCGATTAACGGCTACGCAGTCTTGAGATTTTAAAAAACGAGTTGAAAGTGAATCCGAAGTCATGTACCACAAACGACACAAAAAGGGACAGTTACAGTTAGACAAAACCATTGACAAAAAACGATAGTAATTATTTTCCCCCTGAGGAAGACACTATCCCCGTGTCGAAACGTCGGGTGAATAAAATAGCTCGTTTTTTTAAAATCTCAAGACTGCGTAGCGGTTAATCGAGAGAGTCAACCATACAGTCGTATTTCAATAGCAATATTTTTATGTTTCACTACTGTTTGCTATCGCTACATCCAGAGCTTAACTCCGAACGCAGCCAATCTTCGTCCGCAAAATTCGATTGTTTTGAAGAGCCAACCCTGGTATAAAAACAACCACCACTCTCTGCTTTGGGTGCGTTCTTTCACCGGTCGTGTATCGGTATGCGTGCAGTCCAACCTGGTTTGTTTGGAAATTTCTTCACCTTCGCTTTACCGCACAAGCTAACGCCAGTGTGTAGTGCAGCGGTGAGCTTCGACGGGGCTAGTTGTTTTTCCTTTTTGTTTTGAGCCGAATTAGTGAAAGAAAATGAAACCCTTCGTCGTTATCCGTAAGCTGGAAGGTCAGGATAATTTACAGTGCCAAAGAGTTGTGAAGGATTTCATTATGGCCGGTGCCTGGGATGCTTTCGTGTCGTGTTTGTTCCGAGAGGTTTGTCCGTCTGTGGTTTCTGGGTTTTGATTGGTGGTGACGTATGCTATGAATTGTTGTGACGGTGGGGAGTTACAATGCATGGGAATGTGATATCGATTTTCTACGATAACATCTAATTAGAATTTGATCGGGGTTATTGCACGAGAAGAGGGATTTACTGACCACGTTTATCATTATCTAATTTTCATTTCAGATAACTCTCCAACTGGTGGTCATAGTATGGGCCATCCTGTTTATATTCTGCGGCATTCCGTTATATATGTGTTGCATAGCGATTCCAGTGGTCATAGGACTGATTCTGTTTACGACGTACGGCAGCTATTTCAACAAATCTAATGAACTAGCCATCCGAGGGGGTAACAGTATGTGTTGGGTGGCGGAAATTTACAAACCACTCGTTCACAACGGATTGACCAGAGGTCTGGAAATAGATCAGTTCTACAGTGATGTTCCAAACGTTGACTCTAAGGAACTGAACAAAATGAGACGGAAAGTGGTTGGCACCATAAGCTGCAAGAATCATCTCATGCTAGAAAATTCTGGGTGGATATATCGATTGGCAGTGTGTCCCAGGTATCCATTTAGAGAGATTGCAGAACAGTTGATTATCAGGGTGCTGGAGAATGCTTACGACAATCAACTTCTTACGATTGAAACGGCTACTTCGGAGTGTGACGAAGCCATCAGGGAAGTTTACTTGAAGCTGGGGTAAGTTTGAACATGTTTATCGTAGGCGCAATAAGATTATGGATGATCTAACGATGTAGTTGTATGGTACTAGCACAGACAAACGGACGTATCATTTGGAACAAATTGCTAACGAATTCATCGTCACAAAACGCCCAACGTTGTGTTTCACAAATTTCTAAGTAGGCAGCGGTAGTGAGTAAACGTCTATCATGAGCAAAAACGATGTGAGCGCAGTGAGAGAGCGAATTGTGAAATGAGGAATATTCCAACTAACCGTTAAAAAGTAGAACGATGACAATTTAGTAAGATGAGATGCCTGTTTGTCTGTGGTAATATTATCTATCACCAAAACGTTTTCGTGGAGAAGTTATTAACGAACGCGAAATTTAATGAAGAGTAATCGATCCATGAATCGATAATTGTAACGTAAAACAATTTATTTCTTTTGCAGATTTACTCTAAGGCTTGTGTATCATAAGCAAATCATTGGAAATACTCTGAAAATCATGAAATCGCAGCTGGGCATCGATCCATTTGAATGGCATCAAAACAGGGAACAAATAAACGTAGAGTTGCAGTAGTCAAGTATCGTAATCGGACACACTCGAGCAGCTTTTGTTTCTGTTCGGTCATTGGTTCATAGTATTAGGCGGGGTAATAGGTAAGCAGCAACAATTAAATTAGTTTCAACTTGAATGAACCTAATCTCGTCTGTTTTGGGATACTTCAAAACAGTTCATGATATTTACTATTTTGTAAGTGCATAATCAATATCGTGTTATTTTTGTTTTCTTTGTATCATGTCTAACAGTTCCATATAAATTACAAATCGAAACGAAACCAACTTCACTCCATTTATTTAACATTCCGATATACCCATACCGAATCGATTCCGTCCTCTATGGTCTTCGTTGGCTGCAGGGTGGGAAATGGAAATCGGCAGGCAATGATGGTCGATTCGGGTTTCGCTTCATTTTGGATCTTCTTTTCCAAATCAGCCATCTGAAAACAATAGGAAAAAAATCTTGTGACTGTGATACGTCAACTATATAACATGTAACTTTATGAAATCCAAGACAAAATGTTTCATAAAGTAAAACGCTACAAGAAAATCTACGTGCTTAAAGAAATGTAATAATAATGCTTAGGAACTCAAGATGTTTTTCTTGAAATTTCCTCAACCCTGGATAAATTTGTGCGGAAATATTGCGAGGCTGTCAGTTGGAATTCTTGAAATTCGTTAAGGTCTAATTGTATCTCTTTCAAAAGATCTTTCATATTTTTCCTTGAAACATTTTCTACTCAGAGTGCAAGGAATGAAATGCTAGATTTGACAGTTTCGCTAGGGCGCGAACAAGTGTACATATGGTAGAAGGTGAAATTAGGCATAATATCCATATATGAGCGAATACTTTGAAATGCGTGAATCGTCTGCCATACTTCCCTAAAGTAGAAGAAAGTGGATCCCGGTGTAAAAAAATGAAGTACCCTCATCTCTGATTCTCGCTTAACTCACCATTTGCTCTACTCCGAAGATCACAATGTTATTATATCCGGAAATATCATACTTCCACAGATCCTTCCGGTAGAACTTGGTTTGCCCGAAAACGCCTCCCTTCAAAGCTGCCAGCCGCGAATAGTAGACCAACCAAGGATTCAGCTCCACTCCATGTGCTTCCAGGTGGAGCCGTTTGGCAGCGGCAATCACGATCCGTCCATCCCCCGAACCAATGTCCAGCAGTTTGTCGCTCGTCGAACAAGCTCCCCTTCGAACCGACGCCAGCACATTGTCGATCTGTTTGACTGTAGCAGGTACGTACGGAAGGCAGTGTTTACGCAATGCTGGTGCTACAAATGGATAGCAAACGACCGAAAGGCCGACTGCAATTCCACCTGAAATGAGGCGAGTTTATGATATATTACATAATTGAAATTACTAATAAATCACTTACCAGTGACTCCGATGAGGATTTTCCCCGAAAGGGACTTTTTCTGTGGGGAATCTGCAACATTTGCTTGAATGGCTAGCGCAGAGAGCGAGCTTAGTTCGTTTGTTGACATTTTTACAATCACGTTCACTTCAGTAGACCGTACAAAAAATGCGCTGTTAGAAATGTCAAAATGGTATTGACAATGTTTTGATTTCTGGCAATCAAGTTTAGCTGCGTACTTACGTTTGTTTGCAGTGATCGTTAATCACAGTGCAACAAAATGTCGTTTAAAGCGTTTTAAAATATAAGGTAAAAACAAACTGGCAATATAGTTTCTTTTTGTTTGCTGTGCCATCCATCCCCGCTCACTGTGCCAAAGAACGAAGAAGAAGAAAAAGAAAGTTTAAGGTAAACATCTCTGTAATCTAGAAATACTGGAATAATGTAGCTGCCGAAACTTTTTTTTGCTGGCGAAGATAGGTAAACATCGGCGATTGTGGACCTGCCTATGAGTTAGATGGCGGATTCTGCGAGCACTGACCAATGGATTCACAAGCGGCAAGGTAGGCCTACTGCTTATCTTTTTCAAGTGTGTTAGTGTCGACTGCCAACGTGACCTGGGCCTGGTCGAAATCTGCTTGGAAAACGATTTGTGCTGCCGATGTGGATGGCCCGCGAAATCGCATTGTGTTGTTTGGGAAGGCCCGTTTGATGCATGTTAGGTAGGGTAAAAGCTCCCTTAGTGGAGGTAGTACCAATAGTGGTGGTAGTGCCAATTTAGCACTATTTCAAACAAAAAGCTTGCAAATGACATTTTTAATAGATGCATCGCAGACAGACGTTCTAGCTCGAACAAATTTATTCAAATTTTCTATGTAAATTTTAACTAGCGACACCTACACTGAAATAAATTTTGTTGTCGTTTCCACCGAATCCATGGTAGTATTAAGAACTGTACCAACAATTTTCAACCGAATGCAAAATTCTGTTAATTGTACTGAAATATTGTCAATATTACCATGCCTGTGTTACTGTTGACTAAAAACATTATTGGTTCTACTATTTTGGTATTGTAATTTCGACCATGTAGACTTGAATGTTGCGCGTCTTAGATAAACATGGTCAAAAATACAATGTCAAAATAGTAACATCAAGAATGTTTTTAGTCAATGGTACTTCACGCATGGTAATATTGACAATGTTTCAGTGCAATTAACAGAATTTTGCATTCGGTTGAAAATTGTTGGTACAGTTCTTAATTTTACCATGGATTCGGTAGAAACAACAACAAAATTCATTTCAGTGTAGGCAATCGATTGCCACAGTGCAGTCGCGTGCAGTTGACAGTTTGAGAAACCACGTGCTTCCAGCCACTTACTTACCACCCAATTCACCACCCACCGAGAAATAAAATCAAAACAATCACTGTCAAAATCATTCCTATATTTGCGTCACATTCACTAAGATTTTCCAATGCGGGTGAAGTTCATCCAAATGCAGTTTTATTCAAGCAAATCTATGTAAAATAAAAGTAATAATGTGTAAAATAGTTTACAAGAGTCCTGCGCTAATTTGTGCAAAAGATTTTAGACATTAAATAAAAGTCATTTACTCTGCACAAATTATGTGGAAACATTATTAGCGTGCAACACGTGCGGTCTTTTCCCGCCATCCGACTGGAAGACGACCGTGGTGACAGTTGTTGGTCGCAACGCACATGTGAGGCAGCGATTGCATATGAACGTCGCTAACGCCATCTGTTCGCTGATTGCACTTGGCAATTTGTGGCGGCCATGTTTTTTACACAAGCTGCTGAGTCAAACTTGAACGTCTGTCTGCGGATGCATCATAACCTATCATAACTAATTAATAATATTAATTCAGTTTTGTGTTCAGGATTTGCCGAAAAACTTATTTCAAACAATTATTTTCCTTAAATTTTTGGCTCCTTTGCACCTATAGTGGTGGATCCCATTAGAATTCAATGGGATGCGCCACTATAGTAACCAATGTTAAATTTTACCGCCATAATAGGAACCGTGTACCTATAGTTGGTGCAAATGATTTATTAGCAAAAACTGTAATAAACAATGGTTTTTACATTTTTCCTAGCAATAAGTGGAAACTACTGATTAACGTTTTCAACCTTTTTATTTTGTGGTATTATCATTTTTTTCTTCAATTTTTTTTCTACAAGGAGCTACTAATAGCACCACTATTGGTACATTTACCCTAGGCGTAGTTTGTTGGAGTGTGACGGGCCTGCATCCTCCTTGGCTCGGACTGAGGTAAAGCGAAACGAGAGGCGGGTGGTGTTCGACAGCTGGAAACTGAGGCTGGTGATGAGGAGAGGGTCACCGATGAGGAACTTACGAGGAATGCAATTCCCTTGGGTAAGACCTCAGCTCAGGTCCGGGTGGAGTTCCAAACTTGGCCTTAAAAGTAGATATTGCACAGGCTCCCAGATGTTCAGGTCTTCTATGCAGAAATGCCTGGACGAGGGAGTTTTCCCAGAGGTTTGAAAGCGACAGAGCCCAGTTCTAGTACCAAAGGCGGAGAAACCACTCATCGGCAAATAGACCAATATGCTTGATCGACACGGCGGAAAAAGTGCTCGAAAAGATCATCCTCAACAGAGTGTTGAGGCACACTGAGGGTGTAAATAATCTCTCGAGCAACCAGTTTGGCTCCCGGAAGGGGAGGTCGACCGTAGACGCTGCCATATCGGTTACAAAGACAGTCGTGATAGCGCTCCAGCAAAAGAAGAAAGCGATTCACTACTGTACATCAGTGAAGTAAGGAACGTGTTCAGTAGTGCCAATTAGGCGGTTATTGCCGACACGATCCTGCGTCTGGGGATACCCGGGTATATGTACAAGATATTCGGAAGTTAGAATCGAGTAGTAGTAGTTCTGTGTCGTAAAAGAAATGAGTCGGAAGTGCTTTCACATAAATAATCTCAGGAGTCTCGCATGGTTCCATCCTGGGCCCGGTGTTATGGATTGTCATGTTCGAAGAGGTGTTGAGTTCCCGGTGGGAGTGGAGATCGTCGGTTTTGCTGATGACATTACGCTGGAAGTCTACGGTGAATCGATCGAAGAAGTGGAGTTGACTACTGCTCACCCGATTTAGCTGGAAAGTACTTATTGGCTAATGACGATTGTGAGCGTACCGTACCGTGTAACACGATGCACTCTACATTATGACTGGTATGGTGCCTATCGGTATCCTTATCGGGAAAGACATAGAGCGCTACTCAAGAGGCATACGTAGGACTGCCAGATTGGCCTCAATGGTCAAATGGCAGATCCCAAGGGTAGATAAACAGGCGTCATGGGGAAGTAACATTCCACCTGACACTGGTCCGTTCGGGCCATGGTTGCTTCAAGCAGGCTTGTAAACATCGACACTTTTCACTACCTTCGTTTCGTTGCCGCGGTCGGGTGTCAGCTTGCTTTGTTTCATTCGAGCGCGACCGCTACCTCTTACACACAACACGAGCGGCAGAACGAAGATCAATAAACAAAAAAGTGGATCAAATCATCGTCGTCTGACACGGTGACATTTGCCTAATTTCAGCTTTTCGCAAGATTTCAGCCAATTTTGATTAAGATTGGTATAATATTAGTTTACTCGTGTGTGATAAATCGATTACGACACATACATCTATACAAAACAGCTCTCTTTATGAGAAAGACAGGAATAACAAAAACCGAACCATCTCCCGAAGACGCAATCGTGGTCAAGCGCATTCATTCGAAATTTTTGTTCCGGACAGTAGTTTGATCGCTTGTGTTGCGAATGTTGGAGACGAAGGCAGCCGAATATCGACAAAAAGGTGTCAAAGACTGTGATCGCTAACAAGACTGGTTGCTTCCAACAGTATCGACATCGTTTCGGTCATGCGGGTTCTTCCAAATGTCCGGTTTGTCCTGGTTTGAAGGAAACAGCGGAACACGTTTTGATCGTGTGTCCGCGTTTTCGCACAATGTGTGGCCGCGTGGTTCCCACATGCGGAGAGGACATAACTCCGGAAATCTTGTCCAGAGAATGTGTATTGTCGAGCTTGACTGGAATGCCGTTTCAATGGTTATCATCCACATCCTCTTGGAGCTATAGAGGAGGTGGTGCGTGGACTCGGAGATGGGTTAGTTCAGACGCTATACAAGGGTTCGGAATCAGCTACGTAGGTATTACGATTGTACGACATTTCCCCGAAAACCAGTTCCCCGAATGAAGTTTCCCCGAAAGTTTTTTCCCCGAAAAACGATTCCCCGAATGAGCTGTTTCCCCGAATAGACCGTTTCCCCGAAATATTTATTAAACTTCCATCTGACCGGCTTTAGAAGGACTGTTCAATGACTTCACAGGGCTTTAATGACCTTGGAGTTTCTGTTCTTGCTTTGACACAATTGACGAATTGATGGAGATATCAAGTGCATGGAACACTTATTAGTTTGTATGAGACGCATCTGACAAAAATTACACACCTTATTGGTATTATGACCATTCTGGATTTTCCCTTGAGGTATTTTTCAAGACATAATTATAATTATGATATTTGAATGACGTTTGCTGTTCTTCTAAACAAAGGTCGTTCTTTTCATTTATTGTGATTGAAAATTATAGGTCTTTCAACTCAGAACACGCTCATCTGAGATTATCCCTTCTTTGATTCATAAGCAGTTCTTACGAGTACTGTTGAATATTTAAACGCTGAAAACGCCCTCAAAACATATAATACCTTTAAAATGAGTCGTCGGGGTTCAAGTAATCTGCTAAAGATCATCATCGGCATAAAAGTTGTAGGCTATAGCTGTAACCCATTCGATAAGGAAAATTTAAAAATTATTGCTTTCAAAGAAAGTATTTGGGCACAATTTGAATATGTACTTTTTTGTTAATCGATGGTAATGGCCAAACTTTACTGAAATTATATTTGATTTTTTTTTTGCAGAAAATATTAGTAGTTTGACTGTCGACAGTTTTTGACAGAATATTTTGAAAGAACCGTATATATTGAAAGAAGGGAGAATCTCTGATGGAGATTTATAATAAAAAGTCCATAGCCACTAGAACAACTTGATACCAAAGAACAAAACATCAATGATAAATATACCAGTTGTAAAATTGCTGATGATAAATTCCACAGGTTAACTTGAAAGAACAGCCTTTGTTTGAAAGAAGGAAAATTTATTATGTAAAGGTTATCAATCAGGTTAAGACAGTACGTCAATTCCCATTCGGTCTACTGTTCACCATTTAACTTAAACCTCCTAAGATGTTAGGCTAGACAATGGCGTAGTACACGTTCGGCAATTCTGTCTGGGTTATATTGAGCCCAACATTCTACTAGAGTTCATTGACAATGGACCTATGGTCATTCACCACTATTATCTACCTCACCGTTTATAATCATCCGTACACATAGTTGACTCTCTCATAACCCTGAAGTGTGGCAATGCATTAGGACATTGATGAACAGAATACATGTATGGTGAGATGATACATTCTGAATAACATGGCGCAAAAAGCGTGAAATGATCATACCGTACCTAATGTGATGCTGTTTGAGCAAAACTTTGGAAAACTGTGTTGTTGAAGAGGCAAGAAATGAATACTACAACAGCCAAACAGCATCACATTAGGCAAGGAATTATAATACCCATTCATTTTGCGCCATCTCATTGCAGGAGCGAAGAATTTACCATTTCACCAAAGGTCTCTGAGCCTTCGATCTCACCATACGAGAAATCATCTCATTATTACAAAATTTTGTAGTTCCCCTATCGTTTCTTAAACATAATGAATTAGAAGTCTAACGAAACAGAAATATCGCAACCCCGGAATCCTACTTCAACATATCAATACCATCTTGTACCGACTTTTCGAACCCACTAAGCAGAATACCCTTTTCGAATGAGTGTAATCAGTTTCGTACCTTTTAATTCCGCCCTATTTTGCTTACACACTTAGCAAAAATCACCGACTTCGGTAATATTTTACCGAAATCTCAACCGTTAAGTTTTTTACCGGAGAAATTCGGTGACGTTTACCGAACTTCGTTAAAATTTGCCAGATAAACGATAACATTTTACCGAAATTTGGTATTTTTTACAGAATTTCGGTTAAAAACCATTACCGAACGTTCAGCTGTTGAGATTTCGGTAAAAATTACCGAACGCGGCTAGCTGTGTATACTTTGACAGACCGCGTATTTTGACTACCACTTGTAATCTTCCTCAGTGTCAGTTAACCACTTCGAAAATATCAATACTATTTGAAATCAGAAATAAATTAAAGAATCTGTGAACGAAAGCAAATTTTGAGTTAACCCTTTTCGTGGATTGGGCTCATAATGACCCAGGCAGGTTACGCTGAACGTGTACTGCGTCAGCTATTTTCCAAAGAAGGTTAAATGGCAGATGACATACACTTTTCGGGGAAATGGTGCATTCGGGGAAAAAAATTCGGGGAAACTTCATTCGGAGAACTGGTTTTCGGGGAAATGTCGTACAATCGGTATTACCGGTGTAATGCTGCAAAATTAACCCTTATAGCAATTAAGTGGCCACAGAGAGAATATTCTGGTAGCGTTGCTGTCGTGGCGTCGGTCAACTGTGTTGGATCCGAGCCCGCGGTTGGAGAGTTGTCCCCGGTAAGGGCCGGGGCAGTTGAAAGCCCCACTGTCAGCAACTCCTTATGGCATAGGTTCCCAAACTTTCAGGTCGCGCTACCCCCTTTGCCAGCAGACGTAGTTTTCGCGACCCCCCATAGACTTTTACGTAGAAGACGGCCTCAACCACACACTACCTGGACCTTCCTGTTCATGTGTCTGTTGAGCAGATTTCCCCCCATGGTTTACATGAAAATGTAGAGTGTGACTTCTGTTTCTCTGTGCTGCAGATATTTGGTGCTAATCTTGAAATGTGTTTCAATCGAGTTATTGAGTTATGCTTAACATCGTTTCAGTTTTGAGCTGTTTTGGAAAGAACAATGCTGTAAAATTTTAGTTACTTATTACTTTGACCTGAATAACAACAATAACTAAACAAAATACAATCACAAACCTAATTTTAACGGCATTGTTGACTAGGGACTAGTTAGTTGTGGCCTTTCGTTTTCTCAAAGGATTACGTCTTATAGTCGGAACATTAAAATCCTCACTCAACGATAGCCTTTTCTTGCGCAACTTCGATTCAATTTGATATTTCCGAGGCTGGTCCTTCTTTTTGGGAAACTTTTTGTGCAACAGCAGTTCTCCAACAAACACAATCAATGCCAATGCATTCAATCCCATGTAGAAATAGAACACATTTTTCCAAACCCCTAGATCGAAGCGTTGCATTCCGGCGTGAATACCGAGCAGGTGGTTGTCCCTCCCCTTGGCAATCATGTACAGTACACTCTTGAATTCAATGCGGGCCATCTGGTTAGCCACCACTCCATTCTCCACGCATTGGGTCGTGATGTCGTTGAACTGTTCCAGGAACGGCGAGTCTTTCGGTACGGCCATCGCCTGGTAGAACTCCAGCACGTGCTCAGCAATGACATGAACCAGACTTTGCATCCGTTCATCATCGTAGAATCTGGCCAAGACGGCGCCGGCTCGCAGGTCGTGAATCAGAACGGCCGAAGTGCCCGTCTTTAGCATTTCTGCGATCAGTACGGCTCCGGTAAGATTGTTGCTAGCTATCTTTGCCAGACGATAGAGTTTCTCTTGTAAGCTACCAACAGAAGTCTCGTTTCCATTGTAGGGTTTGACGAATTGGCTATAAGCCACCGGAATCGTTGGGACCAGAGTTGAATCTAGCATTTCGCTGATACCTTGAATATCGTCCAGATGGTCGTTGTTTGTGTTCAGGCGTTTGATAGTGATGGCCTGCCATATCGAGTAGGATACCAAGCCGTAGAGCATTATGCCACAGAGAACCATCCGAGCAGGAGTACGATTCGGTAGTGTGGTGGAAATGGCTAGAGTTACGGATAGGGTGTACATAGCTGCAGTTGCGTAGGATTCCTCGAGCTTTTCGAAGGATACCCTATTCAAAAGTTTCATGAAGATTGGAAAGGATAAGGCAATTAAAATGTTCACAGTATAGAATGACCACGTGAAGGTATTGAAAAACACGCGATTTCTGCTGCGGGATTGGTAGTAATTTCGGGGAACAATGAAGATCAGTTTCGTGGTGGTCAGCTGACGTAGGTATTGTAGATTACTCACGTTATAGCTGTAGATGATTCTGGAGTTTGCTGCTAAGTCAATTTGATCACGCTCGATCAAATCCAACGAGCCTCCTAATGATCCGTTAGGGTAAACGAATCCTGTAGAAAGCTGACTTGGAAGTATTACAAAATCTGTTGAAAAGTTCATTTTTCTTTTCATAATATCGACTATCTCCCCTTCCAGATAGGTGAATCGCACTATCTTGCCATTCCTTCGAACCGCCAAAGACATTAGGTCAATATCGGCGATGGCGATTCTCAGTGGATACTTGTTCAGGTTTCTCACACGGTTGTGCAGATATTGTTTCACGTGTTCCATGTAAGGTTCAACTTCTTCAAGTGATCCTATCAAACGACAATCCAGATTCCATTCATCGATTACCTCCGTTGACTTCGTGTACGGGTTGAAAAGGCATGATTCGGTTGTTTCACTGTCCATTCGGTTCAGAATGAGCAGGTTGAAGATGTCGTAGTCGATCCACGCCAAGCGGAACAAATTGATGATTTGCTGACGATCAAAGTATCTTCCGATGAGAATTATCTTTGCCAGTGGGTTGAAAGTAGCAAACGCTGGAAGTAGTTGGTGCGAGAACACTTCGTACGAACCCAAGCTTAGGAAACCTTCCAGTTGTGAATAAGCATTGATATTCTTTCTGTTTGCCGGATTTTTTCGATGTTTTTCAGCTCGAGTGAGAAATCTACGAGAAATGAAAATGATCTTCTGACTGACATTCTTACAAACACTCAACTTCAATCATACTCTTGCAATGTGTAAAGAATAAGAGGGTTGGCAATTCCATTGATGGTGCAATGCAAAGTGATAAGTTTTCCGTCCTGATTGTGGAGAGTTTCTACTGCCGTCAGAAAATGCTGATTCTGGATAAATCGCCTGGTGATTTCCACGTATATTCGATTGGACTTCTGCTGGCAGTAGTCGACTGCAATGGGTACTGAGGACTCATTGCTCTGGGCCAAAATGGTTGTACAGCTTACCGCTAGAAACACTACTGTCCAGTACATTTTGAAACCGATTATAATTTTAGGTTCCCTTGCGATGCTTTTATATACTCTTCCAGAGCACAAAGAGATGATAATTTTGTTTGTTTTCCCTAAAGCTTGGCTACCCACCAGATGAAATGAATTACGCATTCAATTAATGGAAGCATTTATCGAGGAATAAAGGATGTGTTTACATAACAAATTGAGCTACCGAAAATATACCTCCTAGCGTCAATCATATGGAAGCATTTCAGTAATGAAAAACAACTTAAACATCAGAGTTCATGGAAGAAAATCGCAACGTACGGTTAGATATTGACTCAGCTACTGAAAAAGGAGTATCATTGATTGGCATGAGCCACCTTATAAAATGTCCGAACAAATATGTTTTATCGAATCAGTTGCTTCCCTCGAATGGAACTGAGAAGTATGTTATTGTTTAGCTGCTAAATGGCATGAAAATCTTGAATAATAGGTATCATAAACATGTAATTGAATCGTTTTTAATTTAAGAATTGCCAACTACCTCTACTACTTGTCAACCTCAAGGAGTTGCATAAAGATTTCTACTAAAATTTCTACAATGACTCCTCAGAAAAAATCTGGAATTATTGCAGGAACCCTTTTCATCATTTTTAGAAAGGTTTCTCCAATTATATCTCCAGGAATTCCTTTTAAAATCTCCTTCAGGATATTCTTAAGATTTCTCCAGGAATTCCTTTAGACATTGATTTCATTTATTTAGTATTACATCAAATTCAAGATAAAACTGAATCAACAATATTTCTCCATTATACACGGTTCGTGACTGCCGCTCTCCATCCTCGGTCGCGCCCGATGCTCGCCAAGTCACGCTCCACCTGGTCCGTCCATCGTGCTCTCTGCGCTCCACGCCTTCTTGTGCCAACCGGATCAGTTGCAAACACCAGCTTTGCAGGGTTGTTGTCCGGCATTCTTGCAACATGCCCTGCCTACCGTATCCTTCCGGCTTTGGCCACCTTCTGGATGCTGGGTTCGCCGTAAAGTGCAGCGAGCTCGTGGTTCATTCTTCTCCGCCACACACCGTTCTCCTGCACACCGCCGAAGATCGTTCTTAACATGCGTCGCTCGAAAACTCCGAGTGCTTGTAGGTCCTCCTCGAGCATGGTCCATGTCTCGTGCCCGTAGAGGATCACCGGTCTTATCAGCGTTTTGTACATGGTGCATTTGGTGCGTGGGTGAATCTTTTTCGACCGCAGTTTCTTCTGGAGCCCGTAATAGGCCCGACTTCCGCTGATGATGCGCCTCCGAATTTCACGGCTCACGTTGTTGTCAGCCGTCAGTAAGGATCCGAGGTAGACGAATTCCTCCACTACCTCGAAAGTATCCCCGTCTATCGTAACATTACTACCCAGACGGATCCGGTCGTTTTTCCGCCTACCAGCATGTCCTTTGTTTTTGAGGCATTCATCACCAGTCCGACCTTTGCTGCTTCGCGTTTCAGGCGGGTGTACAGCTCTGCCACCGTTCCAAATGTTCTGGCAATAATGTCCATGTCGTCCGCAAAGCACACAAATTGTCCGGATTTTGTGAAAATCGTTCCCCGGCTGTTGAGCCCGGCTCGTCGCATCACACCTTCCAAAGCGATGTTGAAGAGTAGGCATGAGAGTCCATCACCTTGTCGCAGTCCCCGGCGAGATTCGAATGAACTGGATAGTTTACCCGAAACCCTTACGCAGTTTTGCACACCGTCCATCGTTGCTTTAATCAGTCTAGTCAGCTTCCCAGGAAAGCCGTTTTCGTCCATGATTCTCCATAGCTCTGCGCGATCGATACTGTCGTATGCCGCTTTGAAGTCGATGAACAGGAGATGCGTTGGGACTTGGTATTCACGGCATTTCTGGAGGATTTGCCGTACGGTAAAGATCTGGTCCGTTGTCGACCGGCCGTCGATGAAGCCGGCTTGATAACTTCCCACAAACTCATTTGTTTTAGGTGACAGACGACGGAAGATGATCTGGGATAGCACTTTGTAGGCAGCATTCAAAATAGTGATCGCCCTGAAGTTCTCACATTCCAAATGGTCGCCTTTCTTGTGAATGGGGCAGATTACCCCTTCCTTCCACTCCTCCGGTAGCTGTTCGGTTTCCCAGATCCTGACTATCAGCCGATGCAGACAGGTGGCCAACTTTTCTGGGCCCATCTTGATGAGTTCCATCCTTACCAGCTGCTTTGTTGGTTTTGAGCTGGTGAATGGCATCCTTTACTTCCCTCAGCGTGGGAGTTGGTTCATTTCCGTCCTCCGCTGCACTGGCGTCGTCGTTTCCTCCGTTGCCGTGGGCTCCCGTGCCTACGTTCTCCACGCCGTTCAGGTGCTGATCGAAGTGCTGCTTCCACATTTCGATCACCAAACGTCCGTCCGTCAAAAGGCCTCCGTCTTTATCCCTGCATATTTCGGCTCGCGGCACGAAGCCGTTGCGGGATGCGTTGAGTTTCTGATAGAACTTCCGTGTTTCTTGGGAACGGCACATTTCTTCACACTCCGCTTCTTCCAGGCGGCACTTTTTCTCCCGAAAGAGGCGGGTCTGCAGATTCGGCTTCTGTTTATAACGTTCCACGTTCTGTCGAGTCCCTTGCTGCAGCATTACCGCCCTCGCGGCATTCTTCTCCTCCAAAACCGTTCTGCACTCTTCGTCGAACCATTCGTTCCGTCGATTCCGTACCACGTACCCGATGGTGCTCTCGGCTGCGAGCTCGCCCTCGTCTGGCAACGCGGCTTCGAGATTCTGCGCATATGCTGAGGCGACATCCGGTTGCTTCAGTCGCTCTAGGTTGTACCGTGGCGGTCGCCGGTACCGTACATTGTTGATGACGGAGAGTTTTGGGCGCAGTTTGACCATCACCAGATAGTGGTCGGAGTCGATGTTGGCGCCACGATAGGTCCTGACGTCGATAATGTCGGAGAAGTGCCGTCCGTCAATCAGGACGTGGTCGATTTGAGATTCCGTCTGCTGTGGTGATCTCCAGGTGTAACGATAAGGGAGGCTGTGTTGGAAAAAGGTGCTACGTATGGCCATATTTTTGGAGGCGGCGAAATCAATGAGTCGTAGGCCATTTTCGTTCGTCTGCTGGTGGGCGCTGAACTTACCAATCGTCGATCTGAATTCCTTCTCCTGGCCTACCTGAGCGTTCAAATCACCTATGATGATCTTAACGTCGTGGCTTGGGCAGCGATCGTTCTCGCGTTCGAGCTGCGCGTAAAATGCGTCCATGTCATCATCAGTACTTCCGGAGTGTGGGCTGTGCACGTTTATTATGCTGAAGTTGAAGAATCGGCCTTTGATCCTCAACCTGCACATTCTTTCGTCGATCGGCCACCAACCGATCACGCGCCTCTGCATATCACCCATCACTATGAAAGCTGTTCCCAGCTCGCGTGTGTTGCCGCAGCTCTGGTAGATGGTATGATTAACTCTAAACGTTCGCACCATGGATCCTGTCCAACACACCTCCTGCAGCGCTACGATGCCGAACCCGCGGTCCTTCAGTAGATCGGCGAGTATGCGGGTGCTCCCAATGAAGTTGAGAGATCGGCAGTTCCACGTACCGAGTTTCCAATCGCAAGTCCTTTTTGTTCGCTGGGGTCCTTGCCGTTGGTCTCGGTTCGTATTATTCTGTTGCTGATTTTCCGTTACAATGTTTTTTTTACGGCTGGCTCGTAGGGCCTGACACCAACCCCCTACTTTCCGGAGGACCATAGTGCACAGTTGAGCTTAGAGTCCTTCCCTGGCACTCGGACGTAGATCAGCCGCCCTAACATGGGGATCAGACGCTGTTGTGAGCCGCTTCTCCTGGAGAACAGAGGCTCAGGTTTGCCGAAGCAAACCCCCCCTTCCCTGTCAGCCTACGACCAAATTTCCCACCGGGGTTGGTTACCCGATCTTCCCTAAGGTTGCTCATAGTTTCCGGCCGGTACTGCGAGGAGGTAGGGATAGGAGCTGCTGGGCAGAGGCTAGTGGATCACAATGGGATCTGAATTGCGCAGCATACCCAGCCTTTACCGTGCCTCCTTTAGACATTTCTTCAGGAATTCTTCAAGATATTTTTCCCGGCGTTTCTTTAGTTTTACCCAGCCATGACTTTTAAAAATCAATTCCTGCAAAAAAATTCTTTAACCTCAAGCGAATCCTTCAGAATTATGATCAACGATGAAATTCCCGTTATTTTTTCAGTGATCGCTTAAGAAATTCTTGCAGGAAATTCTCCAAAGGTTACTCCGAGTACACCGTTCAACACTAAATTTGGTTATGAGATGAAAAAGAAAAACAGAGGATTGGGACCCTTAGAAGTGTCTTAGTGAAAGAATTTTTGAAAAATATTCACAGTTCAAAACCGAAGTTTGTATGGAGAACTTAACTTATGGTGTTCAATTGATATGTGCATTAGAGCGCGCTGTGCATATATTTAGGCGTTAGACAATACTACATTGCACGGTGACGTCACCAAGATATCGTTCTCTTTCTCTCCAACGGGAAATCAGAAAACAACAACACCAACATCTATCAAATTTGACGGGTACTGGTTTTGTTGTATCTGAAAGCACGAAAGAGATAGAATTTTGCCGTGAGGTGGTCTATAACGAAACTAACCCAAATACCGAAAACGTTTAAAAATATAGACAGCACGTTGTAATGCACATATCAATTGAACACCCCAAGTTATCCATACAAACTTCGGTTTTAAACTGTGAAGGCCCGGTCCAATATTTTTCAAAAATTCTTTCACTATGACACTTTTAGGGTCCCAAACCCCTGTTCATTTTTTTTCTCATCCCATTACACCAAATTTTGTAAAATTTTGTCGAGCAGTGGTATTCATCATGAAGTTTTTACAGCGATCCCTCCAGAAATTTCAATTTTTGCAGGATTGTTTTCTGAAATTTTTAATGGAGCTTCACGAGAGGTTCCTTTTTGGAATTCCTCCAGATCCAGAGATTGTCTTAGACATTACTTCAGAAATTCTTCTAGAAAATTCTCAAGAGGTATTTTTGGAATTTCCTCCAGGGAGTTTCTCAAAAGTTCTTCAAATTTTCCTCTAGGGATTGCATTGTAAACTTCTCTCAGGATTCATTGAGACCTTTCATCAGGGATTCTTTCAGAAGTTTTTACATTCAGTTATTTATTCAGAGATTCTTTCAGAAATCACATCCCGATTTATTTCTTGGTGTTTCTCCAGGAATAACTAAAAAAAGTCTTAATGGAGTTACTGCAGAACATTCTATAGATTTCCAGGCTCCCTTTCAATTTATTTAGAAATATGTTTAAGTGATTCCGTCAAGAACTCTTATAGATTGGTTTTAAATTTCTGCTGGATTTGCTCCAAAAATTCCTCTAGCGATTATTTAAGAAAATGTTTCACGAATTTTGCCCACTTATTTTTTCAGGCATTTTGCAAGAAATTATTTTAAAAAACTCCTCCAGAAGTATCTTTAGCAGTTTTTCTATAGTTTTCTTCAGAAAATTTTCCAAGAATCCCATTTGATGTTTATGGTGGGGTGGAGGTATGATTTGAAAATGGACAATTTCAGCGTGCATTTTATGAACTTCAGAAGGAATCCATAGACGGTTCTCTATAGAAATTCTAAAAAAGAAAATTTATGGAGGAATTTCTGAAGAAATTTTTAATGAAACTTGTGAAAGAATTTTCAAAAGGAACTTGAGAGATATTTCTTAACATTTTCCTGATGAATTATCTTATTACATCCCTGAAAAATATTTATGTAAGAAGAATATTTTGAACAGATCCCTGGTGAAATTTATGTAAGCATTTTAAACTCTTGTTTTTCTGGAAATAGCTTGCCAAACATTCTTGTTTGGAATCCGTTGATGGTTTTCTGAAAAAAAAAAACCTTAGAAATTTCTGATACATTAAGAAATTTCTTGGAAGGTTTTCTTGAAAAAAAATCGTATAATTCCTAAAAGTTCCTCTAGAGCACTTCACTTTTTCCAGGCGTTCCTTTTTCTCCCGGAAGATGCGGGTTTCCGCGTTCTTTTATGTCATTCCACGTTCTGTCGAGTTCCGTGCTGCAGCATGACAGCAATCGCTCCGTTCTTTTTTTTTCTACAAAATCTCTCTGCACTCATCGTTTCTCCAGCTTCGTTTCACATACCCAACGTTGATCTCAAATTTGTCCTGAAAAAATCGGAGAACTACTTCCCCAAGTATGTGCACATTTTGTGAAATAAAAAAATAATAATCGAGAGCATCGCGACAAATTAAAAGTTACAAAATAAAACACATGTGTTCTGTATTGCAGGTAGTTTTGCGAATATATTGCAGTGTTTGGCATGACAAAAAATCACAAAAATCACATTTATTGCGTTATTACACTCGTGTGAAATAATCATGTGGCCATCGCGTTAATTTAAATTTCTGCATAAACATTAAAAAAATATGATATATGTATAACAACTTGCTCCGGTTTTTTAGGTAGACCTTCCAGTGCTGAATCTTTCAGGGCCCAGGGGTTTCGAAGGGGTTTCATGAACGTTCCTGGGGCTTTCAATGCACTAAGGGCCAGAATCGCAATCTAGCGGAACTAAATTAATTACTCCAAAACGAAGCATTTCTGACACAAGGTGTCTTCGACAAAGTTGTTTGACATCAGCAGGGGCATCTATTGCTTAGAACGTAATAGTTCGCAACTCGTCCACATAGGTGGCGCCACCATCTAACTTCTTTGTTTTACGTCCTAGAGACTTGGTTCCTTTGGCAAAGTTGTTTATTTTGCCAAAATAAACAACTCTTTCTCAGACGTCAAAATTCCACAGCCTACTGTTTTCGAGTTATTTAAGAAATAGAAACCAATCAATGAAAAAACTGTTTTTAAGCTTATTTTGACATTTTTACTTGAAACCATGTGAGTTTGAATTTTTTCCTAATACATGTGTGTCGAACCAAACACATTGTATGGGAATATGTTGAATATTATCATTAAAAACTCAAAATAAAAATACAAATTTGAAAAAATAGTGTAAATTTCAAGCCTTAATATCTCACAAAGCGCAAAAAATCGCAACTTCAAATTTTCAGCAAATACGAAGCAATACTAGGTGAACATACTGTAAAAAATTTGGAGAGGTATTTTTTGGTGTTTTTGAGATAATAGCTTTTTACTTACAGTATAAATATAAGTAGTGTCAGCATGTAACTTTTTACTGTTACACATTAGAGAGTTTATGTCTTCGAAAAAGTTGTTCATTTTGACTAAATAAACAACTCTTTCTTAGACGTCAAAATTCCATGGCCTACTGTTTTCGAATTATTGCATATAAATTAGATTATATTGAGAAAAAATGACAATTAAACACATTTTGATGCCATAGTATGAACTATTTTTATTGTTTTTACTTTAACGATACAAGCAAATGTCAGTTTACTATTTCAGCATGGGTCAAGATATCTTTTAATTTTTGGCATGTCTTTTTCAAAATGTTTTATGCTTAACCAATTTTGTCAACCTTTTTTAAATTTTAGAGCGCGAAATATCTTGTCGAAAGCTCGTGGATCTGTTCCTGAATGGAAAGGACGTTGGTCGAAGATTGTGAAACTGTAGCTCCACGAAACTGACATGTTCATGACCTACTATGTATCGTAAAAGTAAAAACAATAAAAATAGTTCATACTATGGCATCAACATGTGTTTAATTGTCATTTTTTCTCAATATAATCTAATTTATATGCAATAATTCGAAAACAGTAGGCCATGGAATTATGACGTCTAAGAAAGAGTTGTTTATTTAGTCAAAATGAACAACTTTTTCGAAGACATAAACTCTCTAATGTGTAACAGTAAAAAGTTACATGCTGACACTACTTATATTTATACTGTAAGTAAAAAGCTATTATCTCAAAAACACCAAAAAATACCTCTCCAAATTTTTTACAGTATGTTCACCTAGTATTGCTTCGTATTTGCTGAAAATTTGAAGTTGCGATTTTTTGCGCTTTGTGAGATATTAAGGCTTGAAATTCACACTATTTTTACGAATTTGTATTTTTATTTTGAGTTTTTAATGATTATATTCAACATATTCCCATACAATGTGTTTGGTTTGACACACATGCATTAGGAAAAAAATAAACTCACGTGGTTTCTAGTAAAAATGTCAAAATAAGCTTAAAAAACAGTTTTTTCATTGATTGGTTTTTATTTTTTAAATAACTCGAAAACAGTAGGCTGTGGAATTTTGACGTCTAAATAAGAGTTGTTTATTTTGCCAAAATAAACAACTTTGCTGAAGACGCCAAGTCTCTAGGACGTAAAACAAAGAAGTTAGATGGTGGCGCCACCTATGCGGACGAGATGCGAACTATTACGTTCTAAGCAATAGATGCCCCTACTGACGGCAAAAAACTTTGTCGAAGACACCATGTGTCGGAAATTCTTCGTTTTGAAGTAATTAATTTAGTTCCGCTAGATTGCGATTCTGGCCCTTAGTGCAATGGGTTTAGAGGCATTACAGTGGTATTCCAGAGTGTTTCAGGGGAGCTGCAGGAATGTTCCCACAGGTTTCAGAGGGTAACCGGGATTCCCAGGGACATTCCAGGAGCTTGTCAAGGGGTTTCTGGGGCGTTCTAGGTGGTTTCAGAGGTAACTCAAGAGGTTTCAGGGGCCACTCCAGGGCCTCGTAGTTGCTCCCAGAAGCGATCCGGTAGTGTTCCAGGGCTGTTCTAGAGCGCTTCAAGTAGTTCCAAAACGTTCCAGGAGTGTTGCCAGGGGATTTCAGGGACATTTGAAGGGATTACAGGAGGTTTCAGGTTCGTTTCAAGGGTTTTCAAGGGGTTTGAGGAGGTTTAGAGAGAGCTCCAGAAGCCTTTAAGGAATTTCAAAGGTGTTTCAGGGGTATAGAAATATGTTACAATAGGTTCAAGGACTCTTCATAGGATTTTTTGAACATTCCATGGGTTTTTATAGGTATTAGGGTATTCTAAGCGTGTTGCATAGGGTTATAGAGGATTTCATTGATATCTTTGACATGTTTCACGTGGGCCCAAAGGTCTTCCAGAGAGTTTCATGGGTTGACCGGAATAGACAATAACACTAGTTTTCAAAATAAAACGAAAGTCGTGAACTTCTATCAACGACCAACATTTTTGATGCATAATTACGTTCTGATATCAAGATCGTGCTTAAAAAAAATTAAGTAGAACAGTTTTCGAGTTTTTCCTGAAAATGGAGCTCTAAAGTTTTTTTTAAATATGGAATTTACTAAAATATACAGTGTATTAAACAATTGTCCGTACAGTAAATTTTTATCAGCATAATTTTTCATTCAAATGTTAATAACTTTTTTATGCGTCAATCAGAAACGCTGAAATTTCGACCAATTATTAATCATATATTAAAGCTCCATTAGTAAAATTTTGAGCGAGATCGAATAAGTTTTCTGAAAGTTATAGAACTTTTAGTAAAACTTATAAGATTTTTGAACACATTTTTAAAACATTATAAACATTTTTTTTGTGTTACGTCTTATACCTAAGGCTTTCATATGCAGCCATGTTTGGGGTTTTATATTCACTACAAAAATATGAAAAATGTGCATATGTAGTTGACGATGTTTTAAAATTTATCATATTTTGCACATATAATCTGCCAAACCTTTTCCACCAATAAAAGTGCATTAGCTGAACGAAAAATCCATAGGACCTACTCTTCATATGTAGTTTAGTAGGTCCTGTATAAAAATATATCATTAAGAGAGTTTAAAAAAGTTGAAAACACTTGGCACTTTTATTGATCAAAATATGATAAATTTCCAAATGACACTCTGAACATATACAGATTTTTCATATTTTTTGTAGTGAACATAAAACCTTAAACGAAGTTGCATATGAAAGCCTTAGGTATAAGCTATAACACGAAAAAATTGGAAAAAATTCGTCAAGTACATATTGAGATATAATGTTTTAAAAACGTATTCAGAAATTTTATAAGATTTTCTAAAAGTTCTATAACTTTAAGAAAACTTATTCGATCTCGCTCAAAATTTTACCTTTAGCTTTAATATATGGGTTACAATTGGTCAAAATTTCAGCGTTTTTGATTGACGTATAAAAAAGTTATAATCATATAAATGAAAAAATATTTTGACCAAAAAATTGCTGTACGAACAATTGTTTGATACACTGTAAATATCTAGCGTCATCAAATTTTCAATCTTTTTCCATAAATAGAAAGCTGAACATAATATGTCTTAATCATCTGAACATAATGTTTGCATCAAATTAGTGAGATTTGAGATATTGGTGATTATATTGGCCAATCTCCCAAAATTCCCAAAAAATAGTTAAGATTTGTAAATTTTCACAAAGAAAAAATAATTTGAAAAATTCTTTCTCAACGTATATAAATATATTTGAAATATTAGATGTTAACCAGTTATAGTAAAAATTTCAGTTTAATCGGAGTACTGGTTACGGATAAAGAGATGTATGAAGGGAGCAATTTTGCTTAATAATAGAACAAAAATCGATTTCAATATGACAGCCTTGTATGTCCCCTTTACGTTTTCAAACTCAGGGCGTGACTCTACACTAAAATGATCATCAGCTTATCGAGTTCAAAAATGCTGTAAACTAGTGTAGTTCATCAATAGGCGAGAATCGGCGAACGTTAGGATCAGTTAGCTTCAGTGTACGCAGAATATGGCACCGCAAGCGAAAAATAGGTAACAAAGAAGGCACGGCAACAACGCTTTGTTTTTTCGTTAGCAGATAATGACAAAATCGCTCCCGAGTTTGTTCACAATGAAAACATAAGGAATATTTGTCTCGTTCCATTCATATAGTGATTTTCGCATTGTTTTACAACTGAAACTCGACTCTGAGGCTTGCAGGAGTCTTGATTTGTCCAAATGCTTATGAATTCGATGATGTGGGTTGAAAATTTCAGCGGAAAAGCCGGAATATCAGCAGACGCAAGGCAAGCGATGTTTGTTTTATTGCTCTCATCGCCTGACATCCGTTTGATGCGGAGCGCCTTTGTTACCAACATGCACCGCTTAGGACAAAGCGTTTGTTTTTCGGCGTGATCCGTTTTTCGTACCCTTAGCTTAAAAAAAAGCGTTGAATATTTGGATTCAAGATTCCAGAATAAATGTTCGGTTTTCCCTAAAAAATGGAATTTTAACCTTTCAGTACTCGCGCCAATTTTTGTAACGCGAGCAGTCGCGCGTTGTACTTTGTACAACACCCATACATTCTGGAATATCTAAGGATCCTGATTGTTTAGAGGGGGACTGTCTTTGGCAAAGTTGTTGTAAATTTCATGGGCTACTTGATGCTGACAAGGTTAATTCGTAATACGTCCACCAGGCGGCGCTAGTGAGCAATATCATGTTATATCTTATATCTCAGGATCCTGATGTCTTAGAAAGATGGTGTCTTCGGCAAAGTTGTTTGGTAAGTCAACGGCTTATAGATTATTGGCTGTTCAATTGGAAATTCCACCACCAGACGGCGTTAGTGAGCAAATAAATTTTATATCCTATGTATCTCGGGATCCTGATTACTTAGCAAGATGGTGTCTTCGGCATAGTTGTTTGGTAGGTAAACAGCTTACAGATTATTGGCCGTTTAATTTGAAATTCCACCACTAGGCGGCGCTAGTGAGCAAATTAACTTTATATCCTATGTATCTCGGGAACATGATAACTTAGAAAGATGGTGTCTTCGACAAAGTTGTTTGGTAGGTCAAGTACTTACGGATGATTCGCAGTTTAATCTGAAATTTCATCATTTGGTGGCGCTAGTGAGCACGTAAATATTATATATTATGTATCTCTTGACCCTTATTACTTAGAAAAATAGTGTCTTCAGCAAAAATGTTTGGTATATCAAGGGCTTATAGATGAGTGACAGTTTAATTTCAAATGTCACCACTAGGAGGCGCTAGTGAGCATGTAAATTTTTAATCTCATGTAGCTCAGGATCCCGATTAAAAAGGTACGGGACACCGTCTTCAGCCAGAGGCTGTACAGTAGGCTGCGGCTTATTTTTCAAAAGTTGTTGAAACCTGGAATTCGTAAGCTCTTTTGGATTCAAATGACACAAAAAAGAGAAACCTCTGAGTTTAAGCCAAAAATATTGAGATTTAGAGGTCGCGCAATCGCTTCAAAGTCGAGTTTTTGAGTAATAAAAAGGTGTTTTCACTTCAAGTGCAATAACTTTCTCAATTTTAAACCGATTTTCAATCTTTTTTTATGAATTTCTCACAAATTAAATTTCGAAAAAACTCGTAGAACATCATTTTTTTCCAAAGTCACGCAAAATGTGAGTTTTTGAAGATTTAATTCATTTTTTTCTTCTTTTTACAAAAAAAATAACTTTAGAGTCCTATAACTTTTTAACTGTTTGACCAATTTTAAATTTTTTAGCTTGCTTTTGTAAATATTTTTGTTGCCTATCTTTGTCTCAAACAAACTTTTTATCAAAGTAGTCATTTTTATGATACTTTTCACCAAACACTGCCAAAACATGCTTTAAAACTTGATTTTTTTCATATATATTTTTTCAGATGTTTTCCAAACCAAACGGCTCTCTATCAGTTAGTGTTTAACCAACCAAACCACTTTGCCGAAGACACCATCTTTCTAAGTACTCAGGATCCTGAGTTATATGGGATATAAAAATTACATGCTCACTAGCGCCACCTATCGGTTGAAATCTGAATTTCTCAGATCACCTCGCGAAGGCTCTTGATATCCCAAGTAACTTTGCCGAAGACACCATATTTCTATATCATTTAGATTTTGAAATACACTAATGCACATACAACTGTCCATCTTATCTGAAATATAGTACGTTCTTCATATTGCGATTTTTAATTTTCCGCATTATAAGGAGTTATACTGTTTTCAAAAAAGGTCTTATAATATTCCAAATAAGATTCCTGTAGAATACATTTGAGGTTGACATCGATAGAAAAGATGGTTTCAAAGTAATAGTCGATAATTCTCATGTGTTGTACAAAGTACAACAGCGCGATTAACGGAAGGTTAAAGAATTCAAATTCAATAGGAAGTATAACAAATGACTAGACGTTCACTGGCTAGTTTCATAAAATTACAAAAAAAAAACAGTGCAAACCGTTCAACAAGTGATGAATTACCCAGGTATATACAATTAAAGTTCCATCTCTTCAACTCCATTTCTTCCAGATACATCATCATCTGTATCACTGCTATCAACTCTTTCAGCTTTTGTCATAATAATGTTTAGCGCAATGGCCTGTGCTCTTTTAGAAGAAATCACTTCTATTGCCAACTCAATGCAAAAAACTACAACTGACAATGCCAAAAGTCCAAAAGCTACAAACATTATATCCTTCAGTGCTCTCATATCCACGGTAGCGATTTGGCTTTCACTTGCTGTGAAACTTGCAACCTTCAAACGATTAATATAAGACAGACGTGCCTCGAACTTCATGTGATCCATTCCGTACTCTACCAATCCGTTCTCGACAAACTGTTCCAAAATACGGTTGAAGGGTTCTATGAAGGGCGACGAGCTTGGAACATACATTGCCGAGTAGAACTCATACGCCACTTCAGGAATCACATGCACCAGATCCTCACCCGTTTGCTCGTCGTAGAAGCGTGGAACGAGATCTTCAATCAAGTCTTGTGGTAAGAACACAGCGAATGATCTCATAAAAGCAACATTGGCAATAAGTTGATCTGGTTCCGCGTCTTGCAGCATTACACGATCTCCAAGATTATATCTTGTGATTGTGTGTTCGTCGAACTTGAAGAATGCTGTTATCGATGGTTGCAAAGATATGTTGAGCGAGGAATCCATGAGTTCTTGTATCGTTTGGATATCCCTACTATTGTCCACCATGTTAACTTCTTTGATCATATTTCCTTGAAATACACTGTACGTAACCAGTTGAAACCAAATCAAGCTCATCCAGTAGATTCTTTGAGATGAAATATTTCGAATGTTGATGGATACGTTGGTCATAATTGCATACGTCATGAACACGGACGATATCCACGGTGTTCTCGATTTGCTTTTAAATCTGTGCATCTTCAAACACAGATATTCAAAAACTTGAAACCCCAGTGGAAACCAGAGCAGAATGGAGAAATACACAGCAAGAAACTCCGGTGCTAGGGCCACTACGCGTACTTCTCTTCGCGCATGTTGGTAGTAGTTTTTGGGTACTACATATCTAAAAGGAGTGACCAAATCTGGATGCAAGAACTGTACATTGCTTGAGCCTAGCGAGAAAATGATCCTTGCGTTAGCCAGGTCAGACCGGCCGTATTCCACCTCGCCCAAGGCACCGGAAAATGTTCCGTTTGGTAGCTGATAGCCGAAATTAGAGCGATCGCCAACGCTGACTGGCGTCAAGTTCAGCATTCTAGTCATTGATTTCAAAATAGGACGATCTACCAAGCGTGCCAAGGCATTGTCGTACACGTAGCTCGTGTTCGGTCGCACCTCGGATTCCAGATAAAACTGTGTGACCTAAAATTTTATGAATAGTTTAGCAAATTATGAGTTCAAATCTAATTAGTTCGAACAACCGAACCCTAAACAACTTCCGCTCTCTTTTCATGAAATGTGGTGACATTTCCACATTCTGTCCGACGCCATGAAGTTCGGCTCCAGCTGAACACGTGACTCTCAACTCCACGTCCAGCACACAACCAGTCAACTCATGGCCAACATTAAGTAAAATCGATCGATGAAACAGTCTAGAAGCCTGCCGGAGAGCTCCCGCGTTACGATCGATGTCACCTCCCATAATGAGCATTGCCAGCTTTTCAAAATTGTGCTTATCGATGAAGTGATCAGTGAGAGAAAAGTTGGTTTCCTGCGTTCCTACCAGGAGTACGCCGTCGATGTTCAAATGTTGTGTTTTGGTGTCTGTTGAGAATGAGCATAAGATATTGCACTGGTAAAATTAAACTATTTTGCAATGATCTTACAGTTTTCCAGTGATTCATAGGTTGTGTAGCTTAGTGATTCAGAAAATATGGCTGCTCGTGCTGTGCACTGTGACCAATCGGTTTGCATATGAATGATGGAGACTGTTGGAACATTCTTGAAATGAAAAATAAAAAGGAAAGCAATACAGATATGTTAGTGGTGTGCAAAATAGTTTGGGTTTTGCAAGGAAACAGTAAATTCAATGATCACTAAGTAACGACAAAAAAAGAGGTACTTATGGAACAAACATACAAGCTTTTATGAGAAATCGTTGAGTTATAATACTATACCCACTAAAAGTAACTAGGGTAAGAATTTCATATTCATTCATCGTTTTTTTATCAGTAATGCTTTTGAGGTATTTTTGTGGCGTTTCAGTCTTTTCGGGGATCAAAAACAACTATATTTTTTTTTCTATTTTCAACGTTTCGATCCTTACGTTGGAAATAGAAAACATGTCCTCGAGAAGACTGAAACGCCACAAAAATACTCAAAAAGTCTACTAAACAGTCGTCGTCAAAGCTGTTTATATCTGTATTGCCATAAACAAACATTTTTTGTTGGGAGGAGGACAGTCATCATCGTTGGGGTAAACCAATCATGCGTGAACCATACTGTAGAAAGTAGTTTCAGTGCTGCAATTCGTTTATTTCATTTATATTTAACTTAACTTTATTTCCTCACATATTGGTATTTCTATTAACACATTTCCAAAGTAACTCTACTTCACCCAGCTAAAACAACAAACAAAATGCTTATGTATTCCAACCAAAACATCGTTCCAGTTTCACAGAGAAGCCTTCAATTACTTCACATTTTATTTTGAGAAAAGAACCCGATCAGAAAGACATAACAATAACATAAAATAATTATTACAACGGTCAAAGGCGTAGCCAGAAATTTGCTCTGGGAGGGGCTTTCGATGTTCAATACCATATTTTACCATATTTTATTTGACACTCACATTTCGTAAATACATACACTCAGCTTGAGGCGTAGGCTTAAAATAGTGGCGCATCCGAAATTTTTTTTTCAACACAAAGCGTTTTATACTGGAAATTTGTTCTAGAACTTTTGGCTCTGAGGGTGGAAAGGGGGGGGGTGTTAACCCTAACCAACCTCTCTGAAACTGAATTCAATCGTTAACAATGAACGTCTTTGTACTTCAAGATTATTAATCATGGATACAACGCTCATTGAAAACGATGTGCAGGTCGTGGTCCACATCAAAAGGGACTATCAAAAATTAAAACATGCTGTATGCGGTACTTTCCAGCGTTTCAAGTGTCCAAATTATGTGAGCTCTTCTAGTTCCAATGTGATGTTTTGACAACTACAAACAACGACTATATATCAATGAGCACTTGTTAATATTTTTATGCAATTCAGTATCATAATTTATATTTTATCTAACTCATTTTGGTACCATAATGGCCATTTTTCCGAACTGGTTCATTATGCAACCGAAATGAGTTGCGTAATGAAAAATAGTTGTATAATGTTCATAAAGCAACTCATTTGAGTTGCATTATGAACATTAAGCAACTCAAATGAGTTGCATTATGGCCCCAGTTGCATTATGGAACTCCTTGCAAAACTCGATTGTTTCAGCACTCTTCGTATTTATCCAACTCGGCAGGCTCCGTTAGATAAATGTACGACTCGTGCTGAAAAAATCAACTTTTTGCGATTCGTTACATAAACAACTATTAATACCATCATTAATATCCGTAATATTTGTAATACTCGGAACAAAGCTTATTCGATGCCTTTCAGCGTCCAAATCCACTGTGCAAAATTTGGGAACAATTGATTGCATCCCCGTATTCCGCATTGTGATTGAAATTTGTATGGAATTGGGAAAACGTACTTTTTTTGCATTTTACTCATGAGTTGATTTTTTGTCTAAAACTATGTAACCAATGATGTTAAAGTATAGCCTATCATATGCCGAAAGACTTTGCCCAAGACCGCAAAGTAATCCGACACTCGTTAAAAAAATTGCTTGCTAACTTAGGCCAAAAATTGAGATTTTATTATTGATGTTATTCCTTTACATGTTAAATGTTAAGCACCACCGGGCAATCTGTAGGTTATAACTTTTTTCACAAGTTTCGGCATATCCTAGGCTATACTTCAACGTCATTAGTTAGATCGTTTAGACAAAAAAAAATCAATTAATGACAAAAATGTAAATAAGCACGTTTTCCCATACTAAATTCCATTAAAATTTCAATCGCATTTCAATCGGAACACGGGAATGCAACCAATCGCTCCCAAATTCTGCACAATTGTTTTAGACGCTCAAAGGCATCGAAAAACTTTGTTCCAAAAAATCGACTTTATTAACCTAAATGGTGGAAAGTTTGGTACATGCAAGCCACCCTTTAGGTATAATCTTTAAAGGTAAAACCTTTTTAGGCCCCTTCATTAAGGTAACGTTACCTAAATGGAATTTGATTATGTTCAGAACAGTTGGAGTACCAAAGATTAAAAATAAAGTTGATTTACAGGAATAAAAGCACAGTTAAGGGATGTTTACAGTGTTTACACTAGTTTACAAAATAAAACTAAAGTCGTGAACTTCTGTCAACGACCAAAATTTTTGAAGCTGATTTCTACACCGTGCTTCAAAAAATTTTAAGTAGAACAGTTTTTGAGTTATAGCTCAATATTGAGTTTTACAACTTTTTAAAAAATTGAATTAACTAAAATTCAAATATCTTGTGTTCTGTTCAATCAATTTTAGATTTTTTTCGATAAATTAAGAGCTGAGTATAATACCATTCGATCATTTGAATGCATTTTTTGCATCAAATTGATGAAATTCAAGGTACTGATGAGTTTTAAGGACAATCTTCTTAAATTTTAGCAAAATTTTCAAAAATATAAGAAGAACGATATTTTTTTTTCAATAAGAAAAAGCAATTTAAAAATTCTTTCCCATTGTTTATTTGGCATATCATATGTAGGCGAGTTACAGTAAAAAAGTCAGCTAAATCGGAGCATTGTTTACGGAGAATGAGATGTGTGAAGTAAGCGACTTTGCTTAAAAATAGAACAAAAGTCGATTTCAAATCAAAAACCTTGTATGGAAAGCAGAGATGGAAACACTCTCATCGTGAATCAACTCGCGAGTGTAAAACCAACAAACGGTTTACTCATGGTGCCGAGAGTAAGCCGTGTGTGAGTTTATTCGCACCCGCTTACTTCACGAGTATGAAACAAAACAAAAACAAAAACATTCATGAATTTTTACTCGCGAAGAACAAGTGGAGATGCGGGAATTCCATTTTAGTGCGATTTTAATAGCAAAACAAGTAAGTATCCATCAGATAGTAGTGTTTTGTGCTTTATTGTTCCTGAAAAGTTAATCTGTCGGTCGTGTAAATTCGTTTTTCCACAAAATTGAAAAATGTTCAGAGCTGCTTCGCGAATCAATCACGAGTGCGACTAGCTTCGTTAGCTCGCGAGTGAAGGAAGAGCGAATATATTCTGGCTTCTGTTGTTCACGAGTAGGATAGCTTTGCGTTTGTGTCTACTCAGCTGCATTCCTCACTGTTTTCCATCACTGATGGAAAGTCGAAAAAAAATCCGCTCTACTGTATTTTTTTCCCTTCGCGTTTTCGAACTCAGGGCATGATTCCACACCAAAAATGATCATCAGCTTACCGAGTTCAAAAATGCTGTAAACAAGTGTTACTAGCGTAACCAGTGATCTATTGGAGCATAATGAATGAATTTCATACTTGCACAGCCCTATGCAACTAAGTGCTGTCAAGTTGAGAGTTCATTATCTATTTGAGGATCTCCAAGAACTCTCTTGAGTATGGTTTATCGAATCTACCAACGTAATTTGTTGTATCTAAGAACTTCATGACTAAGGTTCATATACACACTGTCACAGGTAACTATAAGTTTATTATTGTATACTGCCGTTCTACGCATGATTGTCCCATGTTATATGGGATTCCCATATAACATGGGACAATCGGGCGTAGAACGGCAGTATAGAAGTATTCGAGAACTTCCTGAAGTTCAGGCCATCTGATCTACTAACGCAACAACGCTTGCAAGTGGCTATGGAACTCCCATAAAATCTCCGTTAAATGCACCTGCGAGCATCTTAAGTCCCCCTGAAACATCCTGAAACGCCCAGACACCCCCAGGAAACCTCCACGGAAAACGCCCTTGAAATCAACGTCAAGGATGGGAACACTCACTTGCAAAGCGTTACATTCACTTGCTATTTTCTCAGCTCAGAAGTGTGCAATCAAGAAACGATGTATGGATGATTTTTGCCTTGTGATTTGATCTAAAAGTTTGCCGAATAGAGTAAAGGTCGCACACGCATACCAAAGTCGTAACAGAGCTGTGAAAGCGACTCTCCACGAGGTGAGTTTGAATTACTTTAACCTCGTGGAGAGTTGCCTTCGCAGCTCCCTCGCAACTTCGGTATGCGTGTGCGATCCTTACTATTTATATACGGCAAACTTTTAGATCAAATCACAAGGCAAAAGTCGGCCATACATCGTTCCTTGATTGCACGTTTCTGAGCTGAGAAAAAAGCAAGTTCGTGTAACTCTTTGCAAGTGAGTGTTCCCATCCCTGACCATCGTGAAATTTATCTGAAAGTCTCTGAAGTCCTCTAAATCCCCTACGAAATCTCCTGAAACGCCTCTAAAACCCTCATGAAATCTTCGTGTTATTCACTTGCGAGCCCCGGAATGCATTGAATCGCATTGAACGTCTCTTAACCCCCCATAAAACCTTCTCGACATTCAACTGAGAGCCTCTGAAGCCCCCTAAAACGCCCCAGAAACCTTCTGTAACGCATTGAAACGCATTGAAAAACTTTGAAATGCCAAAGAAACCCCCATGAAACCTCCGTGAATTCACCTGAAAACCTCTGAAGCCCTATAAAACCCCTCTAAAACCTCCTTTAATGCCCTGTAACATCTTGATACGCATTGAGGGGGTTTGAAACGAATCTGAAAAGGCTTCAAAACTTCCGTGAAATTCACCTACGAGCCTCTGAAGCCCTTCTGAATCCTTCTGAAACGCGTTGAAACTCATTTGAAACCCTCATAAAATCTTCGTGAAATTCACCTATAAATCTCTGGAGCCCCTAATACCTCCCTCTCGGTGCGAAATCAAACTCTTCTGAAACGCATTGAGACGCTTTGAAACGCCACCGAAAACCTCATGAGACCCCCGTAAATTCAGCTGAGAGCTTTTAAAGATCCTAAAATCCCTCTGAAAATTCCTGAAACGCTCCATGAAACCTCCGCGAAATTCACCTGATAGCCTCTGGAGCCCCCTTAAATTCCCCGGAAATCTCCTGAAACGCCTTTGAAACCCCCATAAAACCTACGCAACAATCAACTGAGAGTCCCTGAAGCCTTCTGAAACCTTGTCTGAAACGCTTTGAAATGCCACTGAAATCATCATGAAACCTCCGTGGAATTCACCTGAGAGCCTCTGAAGCCCCCTAAAACCCCTCTGAAACACCTTGAAACGCCTTTAGACGCTTTGAAACGCCTCTGGTACCCTCATGAAACCTTCGTGAAATTCACCTAAAGTTCTTTGAAGCCTCCTAAAATCTTCCTGGAACGGCTTGAATCGCCTTGAAATGCTTTGGAAGGCCCATAAAACTTCTGTGAAATTCACCTGAGAGCCTCTGAAGCCCCCTAAAATCGTCCTGGAACCTTCTCAAACGCCCTGGAACAAAAACCTGTGAAGCCTCTTGAAATGCCTTATTACGCCTCTGAAAACCTCTTGGAATCTATGTGAATCTTACCTGGGAGCCTCTGAAGTCTGAAGCCTCCTTAAACCTCTCTGAAGTCTCCTAAAATGCATTGAAACGTCTTGAAACGCTTTTAAACGCCTCTGAAACACTAAAAATCCATTCACAGTGCACTGTGAAACTAGCCTGAAAACCTTCGAAGCCCCCATAACGCACCTCTCAAACGTCCTGAAACGCATTAGAACGCTTTAAAACGTCTCTGAAACCCCTCTGGAACCATCATGAAGCTTACCTGAGAGTCTATAAAGCCCCCCAACCCCCCTCTCCGACCCATATATCTGAATGCCTTGACCTCCCCTCCCTTCGCATCTGCTGGCCACTTGCCGTTATCAAAATTCTTTGCAACCTTGAAAACTATTTAGGTAATGAATTTATTAAAGTAAAAATCTTCAACGACCCTGAGATCCAGGTCACCACAAGAGGCCTTTGAGTGCCCACCCCGGAAGCAGCCGTCGGCTAAAGACCAGCAGCTTGGGGCTTTGGTAGGTTCCCGTCAGGGGCCGAGCAGAAAAAAGACCTGGATCAAAGAGAACCGTATCAATTAAGCAGTTCCGACTCATTACCTAAATGAACGTTCGAGTGTACGTAATTCCACGACTACGTGTTGCTATTGTGTAAATTTTAGATTTTTCATCTGAAATTCCAGATCATGAGTTCAAAAGTTCATGAGCTTAGCAAAGTGGTTTAGAATTCACGATGTTCTCAAATTGTATAAAATTTGATACGAAATTCCACTGCATTTTTCGTAGAGCTTTTTTATCTCATTATTCTGTCTTCCTAGAAAGTTAGGATCTTCAGCGATGTTGTCGATAAGTTCTTGGGTCTCAGGTAGTGGAAAATGTTGTATGTAAAATTAAACCACTACGTGGCGCTTGCGTTTTAGACATAGGATTTTGTACATGTCTAAGAAGTTGACCATTTATTATGCATGGCCATGATTGTAGGATAGGGGTAGGCTGGGCAATATGGACACCCTAAGGTTTTTGCCAACTTTACCTGGCAAGATGTCAAAAAAGTTTAGTTTTTTGATACATGTATCCTTTTAAAGTCTATTTAGCATCTATTGCATAAGAATGCTCACGAAGAAAAATGATTTATCCACTTCTAAAAATGTTTTAAAGAAAAACTAGAAAGGACGAGCAAATTCCTTTTAATTCTACTACTGTGCTTATCTTCGGACAGATAGGCCTATTTCGTCTGTGACTTACAGACTTCTTCAGTGTCAGTCGAGCACTTGACACTGAAGAAGTCTGTAAGTCACAGACGAAATAGGCCTATCTGTCCGAAGATAAGCACAGTAGTAGAATTAAAAGGAATTTGCTCGTCCTTTCTAGTTTTTCTTTAAAAGAGTTATTCATTTTTTATTTTCTTTTGCAAAAGTGAAGTATTAGTGAAGTGTTTTTAAATTAAACTAGAGTCTGGAAAAAAAACTAAATCCTATTTTAGATGGTGTGAAAATTATAAGGCTGACACAAATTTCGATTTTCTCTTATGTCACCGCCCCCTCGGAAAATTTTGGTCAGAATTTGACATTTTGAGGGGGGACACAAATAAATTATTCAAGAAATATAAAAAAATTAGAGTGAAATTAGAGCCGCCGAAAAAATTTCTTAACAAATCCGATGAGTTGCCTATTTGTTTGAGTAATTTTTCATGAAATACATTTATTATTTACCATCCCCCCCCTTGGTGAGTCTACGAGCAAAGTGACAAAAGAAGAAAATGAGATTTGTTCCGGCCTAATTTCCATGCACAAAAAACGGAGGATGCAACTTTTTCGTGTAAAATCAAGTATAATTTTAATTTCGAATGTTTCTTTCCTGAAACTACGTTTTAGATAAATGGACTATATTCTGCCCCGGGTGTCCATATTGCCCCACCAACCCCTACTTTCTGAATATTTTTAAAGCATTTCTCTTGTAGTTCTTCTAGGGATTTTACTATATGTTTTTCCAGAAGGTTTTCTCGACGATTCCTGCTTAATTTCCCATCGACAAAGATGATCATCCAGGTAAATATCTGATATTTTTCCAAGAGCTCTAGAATGGATTTCTCTTGAAGTTCTTCCACAAATATTGGATGGAGATTTCTTCTGCTTTTCTCCAGAGATTTCTTCACGAAGGCCTGCAGGAAATGCTTGCTACGGAAATTCCTTCGAAGTTTTTTTTTAAGAACTACTCTACCCAAGAAACACACTTGTCATAGAAGATTCACTGCTGCGCAGGTTGTTGATGCCGTTGTTGCGCAGAAGTCTCTGTATGACTAACTTCTAACAAATAAATATCAACTTGCTAGAAGTAAGTTACAGTCACTTCTGTGCTACAAAAACCTTTGCTGATGTGACTCTTCTATGACAAATAGTGTGTTACTTGGATAAAATTCTTCCACAAAATTTTCCAAGGATACTTGCGGAACTTTAAGTACACATCCATGGATCGTTTGAAAAAATCCTAAGTATTCAATCAAATATTTCAGGCCAAACATTTCAATAGGTCCTATCTGCATTTGAGAGGCTCTTTTTGTTCACTTCCTCTTTCAATTATTGCAATATAATGGTACACTTTTCAACTATTTTTACAGTACAAATCAAAAGACGATTGTTTTGACCATCGTTTAATGCAAGGAGACAATCATAATACAAATAAACAGCTGAGATATTAACGAAAGAGAGAGGGAAACCAAAGAGAGCCTCCCTTCAGCAGATAGGAACTTTAGACATGTATTGCCTGATTTATCCAAGAGTCCCCTCAAAAATGGCTCACAAATTCCTTCAAAAACTTTTCGAAAGTTTCTGCAGAAATTTCTCCTTGACTTTCTTGGGCATCTTAGAGCCTGCCGATCGAGTGGATCATCTTCATCATACTGCTGAAGCACTCCGAGGGTACTGACTGAATGTCACTCGAGTAACCAGTTAGGCTTCCGTAGACGCTATCTTGGAGAGGGTAATTTGTTACTACAGTGCAGAAGTGATTCTGGTTGTGAAGAACGCGGTCAACAGTACCAGGCCGATGCGCTCTTTCGTCTAGGGCGATTTGTACATTTATAAGATTCTCGAAAGATATTCACAGAATCGAGTACAAGTATAGGACACGTAGGTGGTTCGAAAGTGCTTCAGCACAATCCCAGAAGCTTCGCAAGGTTCCATTCTTGGTCTGGTGTGAGGGAATGTCATGTACTACGAGGTGTTGAGATTGAAGCTTTCGGTGAGCATGGCCATTTTTGGCTTCGCTGACGATATTGCGCTTCAGTTCTACGATGAAACAATAGAAAAAGTCGGAGCAGCAAGTGGTATAGGCGATTGCACTATCACTTCGAAGCGCTCTTTAAAACACTTCAGGGTAATTATCGACGGTTAGCTCTTGTGGAGCCAACCTTGTGTGATGGATAAAGCCCGTGGCTATCACGTCAATCCTACTTCCGGCATACTCACAAAATGTGAGGTTCTTGTGGGAAGTAATGCAACCATGCCGAGGCAAATCCACCCTAGAAATAAGAGACCACCGGCATACTAGTGGACTCAAGCGATTGTGGACCTTCGCCGCGCCTGCCTGCGGGCTAGCCAGCGGGCACGGACTGAGGAAGAGCGAAACGAACGACGGGTAGTATTCGCCGCTGCTAGAGTCGCGCTGTAGACAAGGGCAAGCAATAAGGCCTGCTTTGAGGGTCTAAATCAGAATGCGAATCCGTGGGGTGATGATACGGACAGAATCTTGATAGCCAAGACAGGAGGAGTAATGCATCCTACAGAGCAGTATCCAAAAATGCTGGACGGGATTATCAAGTGGTATTGATGGAATAACGACCGTTTGGATGGTAATAAGCAATTACAGGCGCGTTTTCGGTCATCGGGTTACTTATAAAACAACGGTTTTAATTATAGCCGACGTTTCGAGCGTTTATTCACTCATCTTCAGGGCAAACTACAATTTACATACAAAGTTTGAGTAGTCAAGTCATTTGTTACATAAAACATAAAATTACTCACATTAAAGGTTGTTTTTAGGTCAAGTAGGTTTGAACATGGACAATTTGAACGGTTGACAACATTACACTGAAATTATAATCACACATATAAATTTCGGACCTAATGACTTGATTCGTTTTTAATTAACAAAACTTTGAACGGAGCACAAACTTACACAGCTTTCACCAAGGCACATCTAAACAGGTTTGAATCAAAATGTCTGTGAGTGGAGACGTCAAAACGAAACGATGGAACAGAAAAGACATTAACAGAAACAGAGCATCAAGAGTGTTCAAGTTGTCGACGTGCAGATCAGAAAATGAGAAGAAGGAATTGGTTCGGGATTATTTGCTTAACAACAACTATCCAAGTTCATTGATAAATCGGTTGATAAACCGATATATCAACAAGAACACCAACACAGAAGAGAACAACAGCAATACAAATCCCGAACCTAAAGTATATCGGTCTCTCCACCATGTAGAAATGCTCACACCGGCTCTCGCAAAAGTTATAAGCAGAAATTTCCCCAATGTTCAATTGGGCTTCAAATGCGTCAAAACCAACAGACTGTTGTTTTCGAAGCTTAAAGATGCAACGCCGCAGCTGGAGAAAAGAAATGTTATTTATCGCATTCCTTGCTCCGACTGCGACTGTGCATACATTGGGCTGACGACGCAGCAGTTGAAAAACCGTCTCTCTGGGCATCGGTCTCTCATGAACCGATACACAGATTTGAAATCTTCCGACCCGAATAGAGCGACGGAGAGGGAGGAAGAATTCAAAAAGACGGCGCTGATAGTCCACGTGATTGAGTGCGAGCACCAATTCGATTTACCTGGAACAAAAATTCTTGATCAGGACAATCGTTTGAACGCACTTCAGATTCTTGAAATGTGTCACATTTTTTGTGACAACAAAACGGTTAACTATAGAACCGACACAAGCAATCTGAGTGTTGTTTACTCGGGTCTTCTGCACTCAATCACGCACGGAGAGAGATAGCAGAACATCGTCAAAGCACGCTGTGATGCTCTGTTTCTGTTAATGTCTTTTCTGTTCCATCGTTTCGTTTTGACGTCTCCACTCACAGACATTTTGATTCAAACCTGTTTAGATGTGCCTTGGTGAAAGCTGTGTAAGTTTGTGCTCCGTTCAAAGTTTTGTTAATTAAAAACGAATCAAGTCATTAGGTCCGAAATTTATATGTGTGATTATAATTTCAGTGTAATGTTGTCAACCGTTCAAATTGTCCATGTTCAAACCTACTTGACCTAAAAACAACCTTTAATGTGAGTAATTTTATGTTTTATGTAACAAATGACTTGACTACTCAAACTTTGTATGTAAATTGTAGTTTGCCCTGAAGATGAGTGAATAAACGCTCGAAACGTCGGCTATAATTAAAACCGTTGTTTTATAAGTAACCCGATGACCGAAAACGCGCCTGTAATTGCTAATTATCAAGTGGTTTTTCCACGTTATAATCCTAGTCTTTGGCCTCCTTTCGTAGGGCAGCTGGGAACTGGAACTGGCGATGAGAAGAGGGTCACCGATGTGGAACTTGCTCCTCTCCTCTTCTTGGCGTAACGTCCTCACTGGGACAAAGCCTGCTTCTCAGCTTAGTGTTCTATGAGCACTTCCACAGTTTTTAACTGAGAGCTTTCTCTGCCAATGACCATTTTGCATGTGTATATCGTGTGGCAGGCACGAAGATACTCTATGCCCAAGGAAGTCAAGGAAATTTAAAGACACGGACACGTTCAATGCTTCCAGTGAGCTTTTCGCTCTTTGAAGGAAGCACGACACTAGACAACGGACTAGCATGCAACGCCCAGTGGCACAGCCGAAAACTTTTCCTGACAGCTGCGACGGGAATCGAACCCGCGCTCCTCAGCACGATGCGACTAAGAGCTTGGTGACCCTAGCCGCACGACCACGGAGCCGCACAAAATTTCCCGAAATTTCCTTTACGAAAAGATCCTGGACCAACCGGGAATCGAACCCGTCACCCTCAGCATGGTCATACTGAATACCCGTGCGTTTACCGTCTCGGCTATATGGGCCTATATGTGGAACTTGCGGGAATAGCAAAGTCGCTTAGCGTAGGTTAAGCCCCATGTCCGGACGAAGATCCGAACCTGGTCTTAAAAATAGCTACTGCAGAGGCTCCCGAGATTTTTAGGTCTGAAAAGTCTGGATGAGGGAGTTTTCCCAGAAATTTGGAAGCGGTTCTATTGCCAAAGACGAGGAAACCACCTGAAGATACGTCGCACAGTGGTACAGGCATAGGCCAAAAATCTAAAAAATTGCAGTGCACAGACCCCTCTCTGAAGCAATGCCTTCTTGATGATTCCGGAGAGACGTAGGGTTTGGCGACCATAAGAATGTGTTAAGTGCGTTGAGGAGAGAGTAGTTCTGGCTTTCAGTTTTGTTGTAGAAGACGGCGTTAACCCCTCAATACCTGGACCTTCATGTTAAGGTATCTGTTGACCATATTTCCCCTCATTGTTTAGAAGAAAAAATAAAGACGACAATGCTTTGCAAAGCTGGTATTGGCAAAAGACCCATTTGACACAAAAGGTGTGGGTGGAGCGCAGTCCGCAAGTTGGGAATGCTAAGTGAAAAGTGATCTGCCGAACGCGTTGCGAGTGATCGAGGATGGAAATTTGAAACGAAAACAGAAAATGTTAGCTTCAACCGCAGATTATGTGACTGACATTCATTCTAAAAACTTAGTACGAACCGCCTTGGTTGCCACACATTTTGTTTTTGTCCTACTCAATACTTTCAATTTCGACCGTTTAAAATTCATACAAATTCTTTTTGCGAACCCTTCCACGCAAAATACGAGCAACGCCACCACCGACATTCCAACAAAAGCAAAAATGTTCCTCTTCAAAGCAACGAAATCCACAGTTGCCACATATTTTTCAGGCTGAGCAAAGTTTCTGCTTTTATATCGCTCAATGTATGCTAAACTTGCCTCAAATAACCTGTACTTCAATCCGTAATTGATCAATCCACTTTCGACCATTATCATTAAAATACGATTGAACGGTTCCATGTAGGGAGAATTGGCTGGGACATACATAGCGCAGTGGAATTCCGAGACCACTTCGGGAATAACGTGTACCAAATTTTCACCTGTTCTCTCGTCGTAGAAACGTGGAACAAGATCGTCAACCATATGCTGTGGAAGAAGTATGGCGTACGAACCTTTCGGAATAAGTTTCGATATTAATATAACCGGTTCATCGTTGTTCAGTATGATGCGACTGCTTAGGTTGTATGTTTTCATGGTTTTTTCGTCGAACTGGATGAAATCTTCCATCGCGTAGTGCATTTTTATGTCGAGATCCGACTCGATGAGTTCCTGAACGGTTTGTATGTCACGACTGCTGTCTGCTCGGTTCACCTCTTTGATCATGTTTCCCTGGAAGACACTGTAGGCAATCAACTGAAACCAAATCAAACTCATCCAGTAAATTCGCTGGGACGACACATCTCTAATAGCTATAGACACATTGATCATCACTGCTAACGTGGCGAAAATGGCTGAATCTCTTGTATTTCTCGATGCATACCTTTCGGGGTGGATTTTTCTATCGTAGTATTCAAATAGCTGAAATCCCAACGGAAACCACAACAGAATACTGTAGTAAGCAACGACAAACTGCGGCGATAGTCCAATAACATCGACTTCTCTTCTCGGATGCTCATAGTAATTCTTGGGCACTATGAATTTGAACGGAGTTACCATTATTGGATACAGAAAACGAATATTCTCGGCCCCTTGCAAGAAAGTCACCATCCTTGAGTTGGCCAGATCAGCCCTTCCGTACTCAATGTCACCATAATCTCCAACAAAAGTTCCGTTCGGCAGTCGGTAGCCAAAGTTTCTGTGATCGCCAACGCTCACCGGTGTCAAGTTAAGCATACTGGTCATGGCTTGCAGCACGGGTCGATCAACCAACCGCACCAGAGGATTGCGATAAAAGAAATCAGTTTCGGGTTGCTCGTCAGTCTCCAGGCGAAACAATGTTACCTGGAAATCAACGCTGGATAAGCAGAGATCTTTGAACATTTTATGTTAGTAAGTAAACCTTTAGTGTTCCTTTATCTCGCTTGGAAAAATGCTCAGGAACTTGAACGTGCTGATCCATCTTAAACAATTCGGTATCCCTGAAACATTTGTTATTGGACTCGCTATCCAAGATGCATCCTGTCAACTCGTTTCGTTGATCAATGTTCAAGATAACCGACCGATGAAACAGTTTCGAGCTTGATCGAAGGGTTCCTAAATTTTGATCGTCGTCACCCTTCATGATTATCACCGCAAGGGTTTCAAAGTCACGCCTGTTAACCATGTGATCACTGATGGAAAATTTGACCTCCTGTGTAGCCGTCAACAAAATACCATCGACGTTCAGATGTTGATTGCTGTTATCTGTTTCGGATGAATATAAAACATAAGTTTGAGCTATACTTGATGGGGCAAATGCTTCCTACAGCTGTCCAATGAGTCGAAAAAGGTGTGACTTAACGATTCGCCAAAAACACCTGCTCGTGCGGTACAAGCTGACCAATCCGTAGTCATGGCAAATATGCAGATAGCTGAAACATTCTTGAAGCAAAATCGAAAAATAGACATATATTAATAATATATTTGCGCAATTTTACTGGTTAGAACAATTTTCCAGTACAGCAAATAATTTTGTAATATCTAGGTGCGTAATTTTCGACGATGTATCCATTTTCTATCATAATTTCACTCAGTTACATCATTTTCCAAAAATTATCACACTTACAATGTACGCCCTGGTTGGCATCGGAATGTGTCAACAAACCCGTTTCAGCAGAAACCTAGTAGAAGTATCCTATTTATCATCCACCTTCCAACTCGGTGAAATAGCCAAGAGGTAAGGGATATGCCTCACAATCAACGGATCCGTCTACGAATCCTTGCCAATATTTTACTTATATATACACTCCCGATCAAAAGTTTGGGGTCACCCCCTCAAAAACATGTCATTTTTTTTTTGGCCCATATCTTCGCCAATTTGCGGCCGATTTCAAAACCCTAGGTTTCATTCAAAAGATAATAAGTCAAAGAAACTTTGAACATGATTTAAAAAAAACTTTTTCAAAAAATGTTGTATGTAAACTTAACCCAAAGTTGCCAAATTTTCTAAAATATGGATATTAACTTAAAGCAGTGTCGCTGGAAATTGGGTCGACCAAATTTCAAGATAAGAACTGTTATATAACCCATTTTCTATTAGCTTTCAACTGCATTTTACAGAACTTAGCTAAAAAATCTAGAAAAAAATTTATTAAGTAAACTAATCCTTGATTTCATTGACCAAAAGTTTGGGGTCACCCCTCAAAATGATGTATCGGCCAAAAGTTTGGGGTCACTATCGTTAAACATGGAAAAGTGATTTGTTGGTATCTTTGTCATCTTTCATTCAATTTTAATTCTTCTTGGCTTATTTGAAACAAAATGTATGATACTTACTGCATAGACATTGAACCACACATATTTGTTGAAATTTACATATCAAAACTTAACGTAAAGTTGACTCAATTTTTGAAGTGTAGTGGAATGTGTTAACATAACATTTGTATATACCAAAATCTTTAAATACGTTAAGTTAAAGACATCAAACGTAAGTTTAGTTAATTATCCTTGAAATGAGCCAAAAAGAATTAAAATTGAACTATAGATGACGAAGATATCACCAAATCACTTTTCATTTGTTTTACGAGAGTGACCACAAACTTTTGGCTGATACATCATATTGAGGAGTGACCCCTCATGTCTATGTTCATCAGCAACACACGAAGGCCGTTGATGAATGAAGACAACTCGCCCATTGCGTCGTGTCTTTTTAATCTGGTAGACACGACACCCCGGTAGCATCTCTTCTCTTCGGACGTGTACGAACATCGTACGAAAACTCAAGGCAATCAGTCGGACATTGTCCTGTTGATGGGCGACATCGCGCCCGAAACCGGTCGACAAAAGGTAAATTTTAATATCTTGACGATTGTAAGAACTATAAGTGTTATGTCTCGTCTCACGTCGCGCGTATTGTGAATGGGACCCCAAACTTTTGGTCGATGACATGAAGAGTTAATTTACTTATTAACTTTTTTTTCTAGATTTTTTAGCTATGTTCTGTAAAAAGCAGGTGAAAGCTAATAGAAAATGGGTCATATTACCGCTCTCATCTTAAAATTTGGTCTACCCAATTTCCAGCGACACTGCCGTAAATTTATATTCATTTTTTAGAAAATTTGGAAACTTTGGGTAAAGTTTACATACAAAATTTTTGGAAAAAGTTTTTTTTTTTAATTATGATCAAAGTTTCTTTGACTTATTATCTTTTGAATGAAACCTAGGGTTTTGAAATCGGACGCAAATTGGCGTAGATATGGGCCTAAAAAAATGACATGTTTTTGAGGGGGAGACCCCAAACTTTTGATCGGGAGTGTAATTCACCTATCGATCCGATTCCGGTTCCGATTGCTAGACCTACTTTCAAGCTTACTTACCTTACCGGTCAGGCTATGGCCGGGGTGGCCTCTGCTGTACATAGTAGCCGCCTCCATTCCACTCGGTCCTTGGCTGTTTGTCTCCAGTTCCGCACTCTGCGTAGGGTCCGCAGATCGTCCTCCACTTGGTCGACCCACCTAGCTCGCTGCGCTCCACGTCTTCTTGTACCGGTCGGATGACTCTCGAGAACCATTTTAGTCGGGTTGCTGACATCCTGATGACGTGACCCGCCCACCGTAGCCTCCCGATTTTCGCGGTATGGACGATGGTTGGTTCTCTCAGCAGCTGATGCAGCTCGTGGTTCATTCGCCTTCTCCAAGTCCCGTCTTCCATCTGCACTCCGCCGTAGATGGTACGCAACACCTTCCGTTCGAAAACTCCAAGGGCGCGTTGGTCCTCTGCACGTAGGGTCCATGTTTCGTGCCCATAGAGGACGACCGGTCTAATCAGCGTTTTGTAGATGGTTAACTTCGTGTTACGGCGAACTTTATTCGATCGTAGAGTTCTGCGGAGTCCAAAGTAAGAACGATTTCCTGCCATAATGCGCCTCTGAATTTCTCTGCTGGTGTCGTTGTCGGCGGTCACCAGTGAGCCCAAGTACACGAATTCTTCAACCGCCTCGATTTCATCACCGTCGATATGAATTCGGGGTGGCGGGCGCGGTGATTCCTCCCTGGAACCCTTTGCCATCATGTACTTTGTTTTCGACACATTAATGACTAATCCGATTCGGCTGGCTTCACTCTTTAGTCGGATGTACGTTTCCGCCATCGTCTCAAATTTACGAGCAATAATATCAATATCATCGGCGAAACCAAGCAGCTGAACGGACTTCGTGAAAATCGTCCCACTCGTGTTTATCCCCGCTCTTCTTATTACACCCTCCAAAGCAATGTTGAACAGCAAGCACGAAAGACCATCACCTTGCCGTAACCCTCTGCGAGATTCGAAGGAACTCGAGAGTGTCCCTGATACTCGAACTACGCACATCACTCGATCCATCGTCGCCTTGATCAACCGTATCAGTTAATCCGGGAATCCGTATTCGTGCATAATCTGCCATAGCTGTTCTCGATCGATTGTATCATGCGCCGATTTGAAATCGATGAACAAGTGATGTGTGGGCACGTTGTATTCGCGGCATTTCCGCAACACCTGGCGGATGGCGAACATCTGGTCCGTTGTAGCGCGTTCAACCATAAATCCAGCCTGATATTGCCCCCCGAACTCTCTTGCAATCGGTGATAGACGGCGGCATAAAATTTGAGAGAGTATCTTGTAGGCAGCGCTCAGTAGTGTGATCGCGCGGTAGTTCCCGCAATCCAACTTGTCGCCCTTTTTGTAGATGGGACACACGATACCTTCCATCCATTCCTCCGGTAATACTTCCTCCTCCCAAATCTTGGTAATGACCCAGTGTAGTGCTCTCAGCAGTGCTCCTCCACCGTATTTTAGAAGCTCGCTTGGTAGTTGATCTGCTCCAGCGGCTTTGTTGTTTTTCAACCGGCCAACCTCCTCCTCAATCTCTTGAAGGTCAGGGGCCGGAAGTCTTTCGTCCTGTGCACATACTCCTAGATCTGTTACCACGCCACCTTCGGTACTTGCAACGTCGCCATTGAGGTGCTCATCGTAATGCTGCCGCCACCTCTCGACCACCTCACGCTTGCTCGTGAGAATATCCCCGTGATTATCTCGGCACATGTCGGCTTGTGGCACAAAGCCTCTGCGCGAGCGGTTCAGCTTCTCGTAGAACTTTCGTGTGTCCTTAGCGCGCTACAGCTCTTCCATCGCTTCGCGATCTCGTTCTTCCTGCTGGCGCTTCTTCATCCGGAAGACTGAGTTGTGCCTGTTCCGCGCCTGTTTGTAACGTGCCTCATTCGCTCTCGTACAGTGTTGCAGAATTCTCACCCATGCTGCATTCTTCTCGTTTTTCAACTGTACACATTCGCCGTCGTACCAGTCGTTTCTGTGATTCGGAGTCGCGAAGCCTAGTGCTGTAGCCGAGGTACTACCTATGGCGGATCGGATGTCCCTTCAGCCATCTTCAAGTGTAGCTGCGCCAAGCTGCTCTTCCGTTGGTAGGGCCACTGCTAACTGCTGCGCGTAGTCTTGAGCCACTTCTACGTTACGAAGTTGCTCGATGTTGAGCCGCGGCGTTCGACTTCGACGCGTGGTGATAACTGTCGAAAGTTTTGAGCGCATGCATACAGCGACTAAGTAGTGATCCGAATCTATATTCACACTGCGGTATGTGCGGACGTTGGTTATATCTGAGAAGAATTTACCGTCGATTAGAACGTGGTCGATTTGGTTTTCTGTTTGATGGTCGGGTGATCTCCAGGCGGCTTTGTGGATATCTTTGCGGGGGAAGAAGGTGCTTCGGACTACCATACCACGGGAGGCTGCAAAGTTTACGCATCGCTGGCCGTTATCATTCGATACGGCGTGCAGGCTGTTTCGCCCGATTACCGGTCTGGACATTTCCTCCCTTCCTACCTGCGCGTTCATGTCGCCGACAACGATTTTCACGTCACGCGGCGAGCAACCATCGTATGTTTGCTCTAACTGCGCGTAGAACGCTTCTTTCTCGTCATCGGGTCTCCCTTCGTGTGGGCAGTGGACGTTGATGATGCTGTAGTTGAAGAAACGGCCCTTAACTCTTAACATGCACATCCTTGCGTTGATCGGCTGCCACCCGATCACACGTTGTCGCATCTTTGGCCACAGCCTTGGTAGAAGGTAGCCGCTCGATGCCCGCTTTTCCACACTTTCTGTCCAGTCCAACAAAGTTCCTGCAACGCCACGATGTCGAAGTTGCGGGGATGTAGTTCGTCGTATATTATCCTGTCACATCCTGCGAAACCTAGTGACTTGCAATTCCATGTTCCAAGTTTCCAATCGTAGTCCTTATTTCGTCGCGTGGGTCTTTGCCGATTGTATCGAGTCGTATTTTCTCCTATGTTATTCGCAATGGGGATTTTTACGGGTGGCTTATTGGGCCTACGCCAACACTCCTGTTTCGCCGAAGGGCCATCGTGCCAGTTCTGTTTAACGTCCCAACCAACACTGGGACGACCACGATGGTGGGGCTACCACCTTGGATCTACTGATGTGCAGCGAAAATGATGTGATATCATAAGAATTTTTTTGCTGTGAGCTTTTTTGCGATCAATTTGAATATACACTCGCGATAAAAAGTTTGGGTTCACCCTCTCAAAAACATGTCATTTTTAGGCACCATTTTGTTCACTGGAGTAATGTTTTCCGACCACGAATTCACTTCGTTAGAAATTCGCGGGCCGACCTCCAACTTTGGAATGGACTGTATACACTGCACTGGGGACCAACACACGCGTGGGGCTTCACTGGGGAATTTTCGGACTGGCACTTGATATTCGATTGGTACACACAGGTGGTAGGTTTCACAAGAGCTGAATAATGTTGAATTCCGATTGGTAAAATTTAAAAGGTTGTATCTTATTTAGCAAGTATTCGTTATATGTATGAATAAATGAATACATAAATAAACATCTCCAAAAGTTTGGGGTCACTATCGTAAAACATGGAAAAGTTATTTGGTTATATCTTCATCATCAATTGTTCAACTTTAATTCTTATTGGCTCATTTCAAAGATAGTTAACTAAATTTACTTTTGATGTCTTCAATTGAACGTATTCAACGATTTTTATATATAAAAATGTTATGTAAAGTTAACACATTTCACCACATTAAAAAAAGGCAATTTACGTTAAGTTTTAGTATGTGTGGTTCAATGTCTATAAGAGTGGGACAACGTTGTATTAAAATTTGATCGCAACAACCCGGAACAATGCTTTTTAAATATATATTAGCGTCCAAAACAACTGTGCAAAACTGAGATTTGGCGGAGATATGGGCCTAAAAATGATATGTTTGAGGGGGTGACCCCAAACCTTTGATCGGGAATATACACTCCAACTTTATTTTACGTTCATTACACAGCGTAACAAAATAGTTATTTATGTCACGAGTTTTGCAACGAGTTCCATACAAAATTTTATGCAATGATTTTTTTTCATAATGCAACTCATTTGAGTTGCATAATGTTCATAGCTGTTTTTTTTTTCCATAGCTGTTTTTTTTTCCCAGAGGTTTTCAGGGATCCTCAAACGATCTATTTTACAAATTTTCGATGATTTATTCAATTGGTTTTAACCGAATTTTCCATTAACTTAACGAAACATTTCTTCTGAAGTTCAATCAAAATATATCTTGGAAAATCCTTAAGAAGTTTTTCAATAAAAGAATCATGGACGTGGAGAAATAACAGAAGAAATCTCTATATGACTTTTTGTTGAAATCTCTGGAAAAAATCCTGCTGAATCACTGAACGAAATTGTGCTAGAATCTCTGTAGTAATTCCTGCAGGAAGATCCCGGAGGTATACCTGATGGAAACCCGAAAAAAAAATTCAGCAAGAATTTGCATTGGAATTTATGTAAAAATTCTTGCAAGAATTCCTGGAGCTATTCCTGAAGAAATGCCTGAAGGATTTCATGTAAAAAAGTGGAAAACCATTGGAAGAATTTCTGAAAGGAGAAATTTTTGAAGGAATCCCTGAAAAAGTTTCTTAAGAAATCTCACTGGAGGATTTTCTAAAACAACTCCCTAGAAGGTTTTATGAAGACATACCTAGAGGAATTCAATGGCAGATTTTCAAACGGAATATGTACCTGGAAAAAATCTCTAATGAACATGAACGAATTTCGAAAGGGATAATTGAAAGATTTTCTAAGCGATATGAGAGATTTCTTCTTTCTAAAGGAATCAGTACAAGTCTTTGGAAACTGGTCGAATTTAAAAAAAAAATCTATAGATGGTTTTCTAAAAAAATAACCTGGAAGAATTTCTGAAGGAATTCTCAGAAACATTTATGAAGGAATCACTGGAGAGATTTCTAAACGAATCTGCAGGAGTTTCTATAGGAATCCATAGCAGATCCATAATCCTAATCCGTAATCCTTAACCTTCCAGCGCGCGCGCCATCAAACAACCGAAACTGCACCGCGCTCGCGCTGTATACGAAAAGCGAGGTTTTTTGGTAGTGTTGTACTTTTTACAACAGCGCGCGCGCTGAAGGGTTAAATATGTTTTTGTAGGAATATCTACAAGAATTTCTGAAGGAATCTTTAAAAAAATTCTTCAGAAATTTATTGGATATTAGCCAGGAGAAACCCAGGAAAAATAGTAAAATAAGAATTGAGAAATATAAGTATCAAGCCCTAGAAGAATTTTTGGACGAATCTGTGGAGGAATTTCTGAAGGTGTACTTGAAGAAAATTATCTCTAAAATAAGAACTATTCTAAGGAAGAATATTTTCAATAATTTCTTAGATAACTTTCTGATAGTCTCCCAGGAGGAACTTCTAAGAGAATCCTTCGAGAAATTTCGTGATAAATCCCGAGAAGAATTTCTGATTTGGTTTTTTTTTCAGAGGATTCCTGAAGAAGTTTCCAAAAGAATTTCAGGAGAAATTCTTTGAATTGTTTTCAAAGAAATCTCTAGAAGAATTTCTGAAAGCGTTTTCGAAAGAAACCTAGCAAGAAATTCCAAAGAAAGTTCTGATGAAATTTATTTGGAGTTCCTAAAATATTTAATTTGTTTTCAGGAAATAAAAATAAAAACTCACTGATAGTTTTTTAGGTAATCATAGATACTTTGAACAGTGGAATCTTGATAACCTTTACTTTGCTTTTAGCCTTATGCCTTTTCGGCGCCCCTCCGAGCCAGGCGCCCTTGGCGGGGGCCAACCTGGCCAACGGCAAGCTACGGCTCTGATGATAGGGTACTGCACTGTTTTGATTTTGTATGGGATTTTGACATTTCTTGGCCTTGTTGTTTACAAAATCTCAATAAGAGCGAAAGAGAGGGAGAGAATTTCGTGCAGAGCCCTATATCCTGTATCAAGAAAGGTGTTCACACTACGCCAACTTGATATAGGTTGACGTTTATGTTGGCGAACTAAAAAAACAATAACATTGCGCGGAAACTGAAACTAAGTTCTGGTTGGCGATTTCGGCTTGGTTATTTCGGTGAAATTACGGGATAATTTGAAGTTTCCAGGAAGTTTCTGGAGATATTCTGGATTGGAAATACAGGAGGAACGGGAAGAATGTTGTCGGTTATCCAGATATTTTTCGTGGAAATCCTCAAGGAGATCACCAGAAGTTTCTCAATATTTTCTCCAGAAGTTCTTAGAGAATTACTCCAGGAGTTCATCAGGAATTCCTCAAGAAGTATCTCAGAAAACTTTCTAAAGATCCTCGTAAATATCACTTGGAAATTTTCAGGAATTTCTCTTTGACTTCCTTTGAGTTTTGCGAGAGGTTCCCCATGGATTTTTCAGGATTTCCTCAGGGATTTTTACCAGGTGTTCACAGGGGATCCCCAGCAATTCCTCCAAGAGCTTCCAGAAATTCCTCCATGAGTTCTATGGGGATTCCTATGGCAGTTCACTGAGATTCTCCAGGTGTTATCCAGGAAATCCTCCAGGAGGTCCCCGAGAATTCCCCGGGGATTCATCAAGAAGCTTCCTGGGAATTTCTGCATTAGTTCCCCGGGATTTTCCCCGGAGTTCCCTAAGGATTCCTTTGGGAATCCTTCAGAAATTCCCTAAGGATTCCTGCAGGGAAACCTCCTGAAATTTCTCCAGGAATTCTCCGGGGAGTTCCCTAAGGATTCCTCCGGGAGTACCCTGGAGATTTCTCCAGGAGTTTCCTGGGGATTCCTCCAGGAGTTTCCTGGGGATTCCTCCAGGAGTTCCCTGGGGATTCCTCCAGGAGTTCCCTGGGGATTCCTCCAGGAGTTCCCTGGGGATTCCTCCAGGAGTTCCCTGGGGATTCCTCCAGGAGTTCCCTGGGGATTTCTCTAGGAGTTCCCAGGGGATTTCTCCGGGGGATTCCTCCAGCAGTTCCCAAAGGATTTCTCAGCGAGTTCCTTGGGGGTTCCTCCAGGAGTTCGATGAGGATTACTCCAGGAGTTCCCTGGGAATTCCTCCAAGAGTTCCCTGGGGATTCCTCCAGGAGTTACTTAGAGATTTCTCCAGGAGTTCCTTGGGGATTCTTCCAGGAGTACCCTGGGGATTCCTCCAGGAGTTCCCTTAGAGATTCCTCCAGGAGTTTCCTGCGGATTCCTCCAGGAGATCCCTGGGGATTCCTGCAGGAGTTCTCAAGGGATCCCTACAGGAGTTCTCTGGGGATTCCTCCAAAAGTTCCCTAGGAATTCCTTCAGAAGTTCTCTGGGGAATCCTCCAGAAATTCTTCCAGGAGTTCTCCGGGGATTTTTCAGAAGTTCTGAAAGAATTCCTCCGGGAGTTACCCTTCAGGAGTTCCCTGGGGATTCCTCCAGAAGCTGCAGAAGATTTCTCCTAGAGTGTTAATCCTCCAAGAGTTCCTCGGAAATTCCTCCTGGAGTTCTCCGGATATTTCTCCAAGAGTGCCTCATGGATTCCTCTACAAGTTATCCAGTGATTTCTCCAGTAGTTCCCTAAGGATTTCTCAAGGAGTTCCTTGGGGTTTCCTCCAGAAGTTCCCTGGGGATTCCTCCAGGAGTTCCCTGAGGATTCTTCCAGGAGTTCCCTAGGGATTTCTCCGGTAGTTCTCCGAGGATTCCTCCAAGAGTTCCCTGGGAATTTCTCCAGGAGTTCCCTGGAGATTCCTCCAGGAGTTCCTGGACTTCTGGATAAACTCCTGAGGTAGTTCTATAATAAAGCCATTGAGTGGGAACATCTCGTACCATTCACTCGGCTTTTTTCGAAAGTTAAACATGGGAAAATCGGAGGGAGTGACTAAGCTAAGAAGGTTAATATCACTCCTTGGTCCTTTGTCTCCTGGGATGGAACACAGGTATTTAGTCCGTGTTCTAGCCCTTGTGCCTAGGCTTAAGCGTCCTTGCTCGCTCTCTGAAAAGAAACAAAATACCAACTTCTTGAACCGATCTCATCAATTGAACTGGAAACTGCATTTCCTCAGTGTTATACGGATGCTTTCCGAAAAAAGGGACTTCTTTTTGCCGACAAAGAAATATCCCGTGTTTGAATTCAACACACCAATCAGGCGATTTCAATAGACAATGGCCTCAGGTTATGTTTGGTCAACGTTTAGGCAACAGATTTTCCGAAGCAAACACAAATACACACTAGCAGCATCAGCATCCCAACACACACGGCAAAACGGGAAAATAACTACGAATTCCGGTATTTTTGTAAAATCAGTTTTCCGATTCGACACGCCCATTTAACAACCTTTTAAGTTCGTTAGCTTTGATGCCTCAAACTCATTAATATTACAGCCATTCCATCGAAAAATGATATAGGGTATGTGTGCCATCAGTAATCTCACACAGGACGAATATGGTCTTGTTCGAAAACAAGCAATTACGGCACTGATTAATTCCGTTCTTTTTGTTTTCCTGAGTGCTCACTTCCAACGAAAAATACAAAAATAAACAGCGCTTCAATCCTCTGTTTTTTGTAGGATGAAAATGGAAGCCACATGCTTAATAAGGGAATCAATACCCTAGTGCAACTCCGATTGTCGTGAAACTTGGTGGGTTCGTAGTTCTTCGATTATTAGACCCGTATTTTTTATTTCGTCATTAGGGTGATCAATTTTCAGAAAGGGTGGCTCTAAAAATCAAAGTTTTGAAAAACTAAAATTTAAAAAAAATCATAACTTTTCAACCAGTTAACCGACTTTGAACTTCTTTTTTTGTTTGAAAGCTATTGTATAAATAGTTTTCATTAAAAAATGTGTTTGAGTGGGAGATTTTTTGAAAATATCCCTCGGACGAATTATGAAGGAATACTTAGGCAGATTCTGTAGGAATCTGTGCAGAAGATTCTCAAATGAATCTGATATTTTTTTTAAAGAGTACCTGGAAGAATTCCCAAAGAAATCCTAGGAAGATTTTCTGACAGAAATTTAGATTTAAAAATAACCTGGTGCAATTCCCACAGTAAATCCCGGAGAAAGTTTTGGAAATTATTCTTGGAAGATCGTTTGAATGAATGCTTAAAGAAAAATCAAAAATATTTCTCGGAAAAAAAATAAAAAAAATCCTGCAGAAACTCATACGCAACTTTGGTACACAACTCTTTGTGAAACTTTTGGAGGAATCCCTAATGGAATTTTATCAAAGTTTCTGTAGGAATTTTTGAATAAATGTCTAAATAAATTTCTGACAGAATCTCTAAATGAATTTTTGAAAACATTCCTGGAGAATTTTGTTTTCTCAAATTCCTATATAAAAGATTTCGATCGTTACAAGCTAGCGAGATATTGGTTTATTTAGCGTTATTTAGCGAGAATTACTGAAAATTCCAAAAACTCGACCTTTTATTGAAAACTCATTTTTTATGCAGGTTTATATATTTTGTTATGTGCAAATGTGCTTATTTGCTATTGTCATGGCTGGTGTTTTTGCAAAAATCAATACACCTTCTCTACGCAAACTTCGTTCTTTATAATTGAATATACATTATGATCCTTCGTTGGTCGTAGGTTCTTATTCTGTAGTACACTTTTTTTCATTATTTATTCTAGTTGTAATGTATTTGTCACTTCTACCAAACACTACCCCACGACTTTATCACATTTACCTTGAAAAATTCCTTTATCACACCATTCACTTGCTCCACCGGGAAATCCGCACACGTGTCATTCACGGGATACAATCGAGCTTCAACAGGGTGCTGACCGGGCAATGCCGCCACCACTGCCAAAGTAAACAACTCGATAAACATTGTGAACTTACTCTCGGACCTAAAGCAAACAGCAAGCTGGAGTAGGTATTTATAGTGCGGTGAGGGTATTGTCGTTTCAGCTGGGAAAATTGTAATTCACCTGTCAATCTACTTTTCGGGGAAAAACTGATTAGCTACCTAGCTGTTGTCGGTGGCACAGTGATGCTTGATTTTCATTGTGTCGATTAGATAATGGATTGGATAGTACACATATATCTAGTAATTTGCGAGTTGAATGTTCTAACATCATTTTTTCCTAGATTTAGATTGTGTAGGGTATGGGACTAGTTCGGCAGGGAAATCTGATTTGGGAAATCTCCACTACAACTTAGTATTTTTTTACCATGCATCACACTAAGGTATTTTCTTCACGAAGGAATTCTCGCGAACTTTTATGTTAATCTTTTAATGCACAAGTGTAAATGAACAATTCATTATACTATTTGTCAAAAGTACCATTTATATTTCTCCAAAATAATCGAAATATCATTGAATTTGAAATATGTTTTTCATATGGTGAAATTCTGATAATTTCGAAGCAGCAGCAAATTGAGTTTTACGAATGTTTGAGTGTGTCCACCATAAAAAGTAGTGAATTGTTACCTCATCTACACTCAGCGAAAAAAACTAGCGAAATTCATCAAAATACCTTATGAAAATTTGCTATAACTAATTCTTATGGATGACATAAGAATACCTTATGAAAATTGATCGTGCTTGCTATGACAAATTTCATAAGATAGACTTATAAAAAGAACAAAAAAATCTTAAAACGATGCAGACCGGATTCGATCCATGAACGTCGGGATCACCGAGCCCGTGTTTTATCCACACGGCTACCGACGCTTGAAAATACCATGTTGCTAAACATGAATAAAAGCCAAGCTGTGAGACGATTTTACGTCATAGAGTGACCTTATGAAATTCATCCGAATCATTATGAATTATTTAAAGGCCGTTTCATAAGCTGGGCCTTATGGAAATCTTAAGGTTATTTGGCTGAGTGTACATGTATACACAGATTTAGCAATCAATGAAGAATTTTATTTTTGATGCTAATGTAGAAAAGAAAAAGAGAAAGAATCTTCTGCATACGAATCAGTAGCGGTAGCCACAAGACCACCAAGCAAGTAATAAAAATTCTAGAACTAACGAAAAACTTTCAAAATTTTTAATCCTATTCTTGAAAGCTTGAAGCTGTCGTACTAAATTTTTGGTACACTGTCAACTACGTAGCGTATCTACACAACATAAAAATATTAGGGGTACTCACTAAACAGATTCAATTGCTGCGTAAGCCATGATTTTCTGCTTATTTGAAATGTTTCATGATTTTCAGAATGAAATAATCAAAGATTGCCTTGGTGATCGCGACGTTTAATCAGTTTACGCTGTTAAGTGAATCCCCCTATTGTGATATCACACCATTTTCGATGTACATTAGGCCGTCCCTTATTTTGCAAAATTTAGAAATGTTATAAGTTCGTTAGTGGAAAATGATCGTTTTAGCTAAAAAATGATCGCGTTAAAATTTGAAGTCCGTATCTCAAGGCTAAGTGGTCCCTCAAGGGGCCTAAAGTTGACAAAAATTGTATGGGACCAAAAAAACATGAAATTTTGTTCGACAAAACAAATACGCTACTCCACTAAAACCGGTGCTTTTAGGACCCTAAAGGGCCAAAAATGTGCTTAGATTTGCGATATCTCTACTCGTTTCCAAGATATTGACAAAAAACGACTGAAAAATCAGCATTTTTGATCATTTTTTTTAGATTCCGAAGAAAACTTACCCTATTTTGTTCAATAACTCAAAAACGAGTAGAGATATCGCAAATCTAAGCACATTTTTGGCCCGATAGGGTCCTAAAATCACCGGTTTTAGTAGAATAGCGTATTTTTTTTGTCGAAAAAAAATTCATGTTTTTTTGGTCCCATACAATTTTTGTCAACTTTAGGCCCCTTGAGGGACCACTTAGCCTTGAGATACGGACTTCAAATTTTAACGCGATCATTTTTTAGCTAAAACGATCATTTTCCACTAACGAACTTATAACATTTCCAATTTTTGCAAAATAAGGGACGGCCTAATGTACATCCGTCGCGCCGTAAAAGTGAAGTACAAATTACATCCTTTCCACGCAGTAAATTAGCCGTTGCAGTTGGAAAGTGGGTATAGCAATCGATAGACGAATCATATAAAAGTAAAATATTGGCATGGATTCGTACACTGATCCGTTGATTGTGAGATGAGGCATAACCTTTGCCTATCGGCTATTCCACTGAGTTAGAAGTTAGATGATAAACATGATATAGATTCTAGGTATCTGCTGGAACGGGTTTGTTGCGAAATATCAAGTTCATTTGTATAAAACAGAGAGTTTTAACGGAAAGTGCCCAAGAGAGGGCCGCTGCCTAAGTGATGCAACACTGAATATCTACAGCAGCAATCATCATGTGATATGAGGTTCTGTATTAATGCGTAAATCATTCAACATGTTATTCCTAATAATTTTGGAAGTAGAACAATCTCATTAAGAAACATTACATAGAACTTAAACTATCATGATTCGGAAAAGTGATAGACATCATTACAATTGAGGGGGTCAGAAGCAAAGGGGTGTTAGTGACCAAAACCTGATTATGAAGTGATATAAGTGAACTTTAACATTTTAAAATCTGTCGGAATGAGTAGGTGCCACGGTAGGAGCCATGCTTTCCGTCCGGCACATTATCAATCGTAGTAGTCTTAGGTTTCCTATATTAATAAAATTTTCACTTCCCTGACAACCGTCAAACAGAGTATATTGATTTACGGCCACATCTAAAAGGTTGTGAGCCCAGCAAGAAAAAATAATCTTTCTTCAGGATTTTTTGAAAAGTAGAGTGAAGATGTCCACCGAAAATGGATTAGCTGATCGTCAAGCAGTTCCACAAGGTCAGCAGTTGCGAGTCCTATATCAAGCTCAAGCGCTACAAAAGGTCGAATCAATGGCGGAAAATACCGCTTCCGTAGGACGAAAACCGTTCTTCCCAAGGCGAAGAAACGGCGCAACCGAGGAAAGGTCAGCTGAACTGCCGATCAGGTATCAGAAGGCCGGCTCCAGAGGTACGTTATCCTCCATTTGGGACATTTGTGCCATCGCCAAAATAACAGCCTATTTCATCATCTACCTGAGAAAAGGAAGGAAAAAGGATTTGGATGGGGATAGGGACAGGTAGGGAAATAGGAAAAATACCCTGCAAGAGGGTACTAACGCACAAGCGTACCACAATGGGTTCAAACAGCGCCCTGAAAAGGGCACTGTAATAACGCATAAAGCGAAAGAGAGCCTATAGCTCTTCACCACAGCGGGTTAAGAACAACAGAATATCCTGAAGATTCAGGTTTCTGAAGTCAGTTTCACTTAATAAGTGTTTACCGAATACTCGGAAACGCAGTTGCGCAAAAACTGGACAGTTACATATCAAATGATACGATGTTCCATAATCGGATTCACAGCTTGTAACGGTAGCCCTCTTTTGTTATTTATTATTTGTGTTATTTACTCGTTTATTAATTTTATCTTTATAAAAGAATACAAAATCATATTAAATTCAAGCATGATTTACACGGACGTAGCCGGAGTTTAGACAAAACAGTCAATGAAATCATAGCATACAACTTCGTGAAGTGTAGAAAGGTCAACCGCTACGCAGCGTAGTTGCGTACTGCGTACACTGTAACGAGAATTACTGTTCGTGTTCTCGTTATCTTGCTAGAGAACACCGAAGTAGTTGGCTTTTGAATACTTGGCTTTGTAACGGATTAAGATGGGCAGACAATTCAATTGCGAAAGCAATTTCTTTAACTGAAATCACACGAACATGATTAACGGAGACCGTCGGGCTTCTGTTTCCGGGAGCCATATAAGTTAGCTAGTTTTGTGCGGTTGTGAATTGTGCGAGTTGAACTGGAGTTCAAAGGTAAATGACTTGTGTTCGTTGTGTCCCCATATGTGCTAATTGTGTCCTCAAAGCCAAGCGCGCGCTACGGCTTCTGTTTCCAAAAATAGCGTACACCGCACAAAACAGAAAGCGAAAACAGCGTCCCGCTGCACCACCATACGTCACGCATCCACCTGCGATTTGGTGCCGAAGTTTGCCTGGCGGTTTAGGGCCAGAAGGGAGTAGCGACCGTCACCAACGCACTCCAGGCACGTTTTCATCGGCCATCCAACGTCTTCGTGAAGTCACGGGCTCGAGAAGGACCTCCTAGAACCTCGTGCGTGACTGTGAAGTCGCGAGTAGCGGTACAAGAAACAGCCCGCTCGCTCGCTCGTCGATTCGTCTACGTCATCGACAACGTCATCGTAGAAAGCTACGAAGCGTAAGCTTCGGAAACCGTGAGTACGTTACTGTAACCTTGCATGCAAGCGTCATTAGCACGGACACTCGAAAGCGCTAGATAGATCTAAACCGCACACGTTAGGGCCAGAAGCAAAAAGGGGGAAAGAAGAAGAAAGGCCGGCCGTCCGGACGAGCAAGAATGCGTAGGTTATCAAATTGTTAGAATAATGAATGCCTAGGTTATCAAATTGTTAGTAAATAAATTCGAAAGTTTCACGTTTTTGTTTTCGTAAGACAATGTGTTAGTCAGTGATGTTTAAGATGTTTGAAGTACCTTTCACGTTTCGTTAGTTCTGGTTAGCGTCCTTTTGTTGTGTATTCCGTCTTCCAAACCGGAATGGGATTAAAGTGGATGGGGAATCTCTGCCCGTGATGATAACCTGGATAAGGTCGAGTTCTTGGAGTACGGTTGTCTTCCGGGATTCGTTGGTTATGTTCGTGTGAGGAAAGTTATTGAGGTGTAAGATTCTTTCGGGCAAATTGGATAGATGGTTCTGCTTACTTCTTCCTGCGCACTGTTGAGTATTTGGAAGCTGACCTCTTCGGTCAGTATCTAGCCGGGCGTAGAACACGACTAGTGGTCCTCCTAGGAGGTGGCGCATAAGCCACTTGTTTGAAAACTGGCCGGATGTAGAAAGCAGACTCCAAGCCGCCTCATGGCTGCTACAAGCTATCACATGCAAATGAATCAGCTTGCTGAATATTCGCCATGTGATAGCTGAGTCGGCAGTGGCCAGTCAATGCTTTGACCAGAATGCTGCAATTCTGCTTTGACAGATTTGTAAGATACTTCGCCACCCTTGGAGATGGCTCAGTACAATACAATTTGGTTTGACGAAATGACTCCAAACTATTCCAGTATTGTCTGTTGTCGAAATTCCAGGTTCCAGATCCGCAAATTGCCACGCAAATCGAAATATACCATGGCCCCAGCGAGGAAAACTCTCAAAACCTCGCTGGTGGCACCTGGTTTTTTCGATGCTGCTGCGGCTGGCTCCTGCTGGATCAGCGCCCAGATGGGTTGCTCTCCCTTGTTGCTGCCACGGGATTGGCTCTCCTCTCCGATGAGTCCGATGCGTCGTCTAACACGTTCGTCTTGAGAATGACCAAGTCAGAAATGCACGCTGCTTTTATATATTGCGCGCGCACATTGTGACCAATCAGAAGTGCTTAGCGAAGGGGGAACAATTTCCCCTTCGCACTTTTTTCGCTTTCGCGTGGTTGTGCGCTGTTGCAAAGTACTACAACCAGTGAGATATTTTCAAATAGATGAATGTAATTAACAAACTCGACTACTGAATTTCTTCCGTATACATGTTTTGCAATAAATATATACGGTAATTCTAAATAATAGATTTTTTTTAATTATTTCTAAAAGAATTTTAACATCTCAATTTCTAAACTCAATTTCATTTTATTTCTCAATCTGTATTATCTTTATTCTACATCTGTGTTGACCGAAAGGCCATATTGGCGACACCAACCCTCAACTACCTGAAGGGCGCTTTGCTTCAGGTCGAAAAGGGTGCTGATGCATATACCAACTAACAATGTTAGGTAGTCGTCGGCAAAACCATAAGTAGGAAAACCGCTATTATTGAGTTGCCTCAATAGCGTATCTGCTACGAGATTCCACAAAAGCGGTGATAAGACTCCCCCTTGGGGGCATCCACAAACACTCAATTTCCTAATCCCTGCTAGACGCAATGTCGAGAAGAGATATCGGTTTTTGAGCATTTGGTGAATCCAATTGGAAATCATTGGAGATATACCATGACTCCGTGTGGCTTCCAATATGGCATTGAAAGGCACGTTGCCAAAGGCACCCTCGATATCTAAGAAAACACCCAGACAAGACTGTTTTTGAGCGAATGCTTTCTCGATATCGTAAACAACCTTGTGTAAAAGAGTCACAGTGGACTTACCAGATTGGTAGGCATGTTGGTTCACATGAAGAGGCACGTTGGCCAGATGATCATCACGGATGTGATGATCCACAATGCGTTCTAAGCATTTCAGAAGAAAAGAGGTCAAACTGATAGGTCTGAAACTCTTTGCTTCTTCATACGACGCACGACCCACTTTCGGAATAAACTTCACAGTAATATCCCGCCAGGATTTGGGAATATACCCTGTAGCAAAACTGCAAACAAGTAGTTTTTTCAAAACATGTTTGAAATAATCAAATCCCTTCTGAAGCAAAATGCCTATATATACCTATATATATATATATATATATATTGTTCAATCGGTGTCGTATTAACGGGGTAATACGGTAAAGGTATCGTATGAAATTTGATAGTTTGTATTTAAAAACATAGAAACAATATGCTGTTCATTTTACCCCATCGATTGTCCATTTTACCCCCACCAATTTTTTTCACGCTATTTTGATGCACGATTTGGTGAAGAAAATAATCAAAGAAAACAATATTTTTTAAATGCAACCTCCTACAAGATTTCTAGAGTATATCATTACCTTCCATGTTACTCGGAAAAGTCGATGGATTTTGCCGCATTTCCGTGGGAAACGACCAAAATGCTTAGGTTGTACACTTTACCCCCACCACCCCTACTTCGCATCTGTAACTTCGCAAGTCTCGCGAGTCGATAATAATGATAATAATAAATGTGATTAACATTTATAGAATTACATTTATTTTTTTGGTGTTTACATTCATTCTCTGATGTTTTTATATACACTAGATTCCAAGTCGATAGAGAGGTTTGCCAAAAAAGGACGCTACGCCAAGAAAAGGAGATGGTTGATAGAGAATGAATTGGCGCCTACTTAATATTATTCGATGAAACTTAGTGCTTAAGCGAGCTTGGGTTGGTTGGATAACACCAGCTTTGTGGCCATTTCCGTTCGAATGTTGGTATCTTAACGGCTGTTTGGTATGCTATACATTTTGAATCGTTCGAGTGATTTCAGGTAATCTTTGAGCAAACTAGCGGCTGATGTAGGTTTTGATGTTGTGTGTTTCGGAGGAAGGAAGAGGAAAATATGTATGTTTGTGCTTCTATATTCAAGGCTCGATTCTGAGTTACTATCCAATTTTAAGAAGACAAGGCTTTGATTCAGTAATCTTCATTTGAACAAACAGAGCTTTGGTATTAATATTTGGAAAAAGGATTTAGAACATTAAGTGTAATATCAAATAAAGTTTAAATATACCCATATGTATTAAAATGAACACTGTACCAAAATAAATAAATAACCAAATGGGAGTCGTTGAATAAAGAGAGCGAACTACATGTATGTTTTGCTGGTTGGATCAGATTAAAACGATAAATAAGTTTTTACCCATCACAATCATAACAATAATTAGATTTGGGGTTCCAGTTAGACAACTGGAATGGTGTCGATTTGAATTGTGAATCTGACTTACTATATTTTGATAATAATGAGTCACTACCAGATTCTTTGAATGCATATGGAATCACATTACCGTGAGTTCTGAGAGAATTTCGATTTAGGGATTTTTATGTGTGCATAACCGAGCCATGCCATTTGAAGGTTCAAGTATAGAGTGCTGTAATTGGTGGAAAGGGGTTGCTGTATGATGGTACAATGTTTAGACATCTTATGACGTCATATCATTGTTCACAGTTAACCAGAGTGTTTAATCAAAGAAGGAAAAAATAGAGGAATGGAATGTTGCGGCTGTTATTTGAGTGATGAGTGACTTGATCGTTTGTGATTTTTTTATTGTAGGAAATGAGCTGATCACGACTGTATTGTTGCAAATCATCAATATTTCAAGTATAACAACGCAGTACGAAAATCCCAAGAAATTCATTAAAATCACGAAACATTATTGTTCATAATCTACGCACTACATCAAGCAAATGTACAGTTCAGTAAGAGTTAGGAAAATGTTACATAGTTCTTTCTTTGAGATGTTGGGTAGGAAAATATGAAATTTGTTATTACAGTGAGTCCATGCTGAGGGTTTCGGTTGAGATTCCCGGTCGACTTAGGAACCTGCCGTAGTGCAAGGTTTCTTCAACTTCCTTGTGAATGGAATATCTTCGTGTCTGCTACACGACGTAAACAACACAGTCAATAACTGTGAGTGCTCTTAGAGGGCTGGGCTTAGAAGTAAACTTTATCTCTGTTGAGACGTTATGCTGAGAAAAAGACGAAGGGCGAGAAAAAAATAATCAAAAAAGAAGAGGAAGGAATAGTAGAAAATTAAGGAAAAGTAGAATAAGGAAAAGTAGATAACGAAGAAAAAGTAGAAAAAGAAGGGAAAGAAGAGAATAGTTAGAACTAAAAGGCAAGCAAATCAGTACTTCAACTGTGCTTGAACAAATCAAAGTGTACGGCTGGTTTGAAATTGAAAAGGAGTTAACAAAGAGGTATGTCATGTTTCTTTCATTAATTTTCGTATTTTAATCAATTACAGATGTAGGAATCCAATCACCGCGACGGTCGATATCATCAACGCCAGCAGCTGACAATAGGTCCAACCATTTCATCAGATATGTTGTCGGATGCGTTGCAATGCAATCCACATGTGAGTTGATGCCACGATGAAGTGCGGTCTTTACTTGGCATCGTTACCCAGGAGTATCGGTTGCAATACCAACACAACTCATCGCATTAAAGAACGTTCAGCTCACCAGATGGACCAACGAAACATATTCGATGCAGGATTACTTGTCGATCGTATGATAATATACTTTAAATAATATTAAAAAAGGGAGATGTGGTAATGAGATTTGTATTATGTTTGTCAATTGTATGTCTATTGTCTGTGACGCATTGGTCGTCTACTTGCCTATGTAAATGTTAGATTGATGATACTCATAATAAACAATACTAGTAAAATGTATAGAACGTGTTACTTTATTTTGGTTATTGAAATACCACACCATCTATTGGGAGTATTCTGTCAATCGAGGGCTTGGTTTTGTAGTGGTTCGTGAGAATTTTCTTCTGGACGGAGATTCTTTTCCCCGGACGCGGGTTTCGTGCAAGTGTCTCTGCTTGCGGGTCCGCAAAACCGTTTTTGGCCCTTCATACAGGAGATTGATTGACCACTAACAACAGCACAATCTTGATCAAACCGCTTTTCAGATTATTCCAGTACTGTAGGCAGCTGCCTTGCTACAATAGATGGTAGTAAAAATACCATCATCATATCACCATAATCTCTACAAAATCTTGGCAAATTATTGTTGGAAGTTCCAATAATAATTTGCCAAGATTTTGTAGAGATTATATGATAAATGCAATAAAATACCCAAGGTGGGCCAAAAAACCTTCCCTGGGCCAAAATATGTCCACTACCCTATTTAATTGCAAAAAGTTTATTTTTTCAGCACGAGTCGTACATTTACGCAACGAGGCTTGCCGCCACCTGTATATTGATTGTTGATAAAACTGTTGTTAGTGAAAGGATAAACTCCAAAGGATACATTTGGTCAACGTTCAGGCACACACAATTGTCCTGCCTTTCACCTGAGCTGGCAACACATACTTCATTTTTACCAACAGTCTAAATTCTCTGGAGGTTGTTCGGTTAATGCTTCATCGCTCAGCGTAATTCCTAAATGGAATACGCCAAGTCTTGAGTGCTCTGCCCAAATGCTCATACACCATCACCATAGCTTGGGTCCCTTCACATTGCTCGATTCCGGGCAATGAGAAAGCGGACACTCTGGTTAAGGTAAGCGCTAGCGAAGGCGATATTTACGAGCGTCAAATTGCCTTCGACGATTTTTTTTGCATTGGCCCGTCAGGAGACCTTGATCAGCTGGCTACACAGCTGGGTAGATGGTTGCACTCCGTCATTCCACAGGTGTCTAAGAAGCCATGGTTCAAAGGGTTGGATTTAGGCCGCGATTTCATTCGTGTGATGTGTCGGCTGATGTCCAACCACTATTTGTTGAACGCTCATCTCTTCCGTATTGGGCTCTCAGAAAGCAATCTCTGTGTCTGCGGCAAGGCTTACCAAGATATCGAACATATCGTGTGGGGATGCGATGAGCATCGTGAGGTCAGATCTGAGCTGCATGAAATTCTCCGGGTCCGAGAAAAATAACAGAGCCCCGTTAGAGAAGTGTTAGCAGACCTTGATTTGGAATACACGAATCTCATATATCAGTTTTTGAAACGTGTTGATGTCAGAGTTTGATGTAGTACGTTGCTTGTCTTTGTTGTCTGCCATTTGATTTTCTTGTTCGCCCCTGACTATCGCCATCTCCTTCCGTTTGTCCTCTTCTTATCGTTGTCTAAGTTTCTTTCTTTTTGGTTCCGTTACAGATCAGGATTCCTGATTCAGGACACTACACCATCAATGTTTTTAGTATAAGTTAGAAAATAATTTAGCTTAAGCGCCCTAACTCCCTCCTTCACAATTTCAAATTTTTCTAACGTTGTCTTAAGCCGGTACAAGTTACATTGTGTACCCTACTTTCCCCATGCAGTGTACACGTGTCTCTGGTCACTATGCGACCGTCTAACAGGAGCAAACCAACCAACTTTCCATCAATGTAAAAATGATTCATTCTCTCTCCTGGTAGGATGAAAGCATCACTAATCACAGATACGGATGATTGGGCCATCAGTTGCGGTGATCGGGGTGTGAAATGAACTCCCCGAAGAAAGGGCTATTTTCTGAAAGAGTTGAAATGCTCTTCTATACATAAGATGTTGGGCGATGCGTACCCAAGCAACACACATGTTATATAAGAGTTACGAGAGCGCAACTTTTGGTTGTATAGAAGTTATTTTTACGTAATTCTAACCTTGTGTTGAAATAACGTAAAATAAACTTCTATACAACCAAAACTTGCGCTGTCGTAACTAATATAGAACATGTGTGTTGCTTGGGGTATTGTGTACATTTTGACGTTGAAGTTTACGTTACGCTACTAGTACACATGCACAATGATCCGATAAATCAGTTTAAGCGGTACTTTAAAAAAATATGAGCTTGTTTCCATGACCACCTAGATAACACGGTTTCTCTCAGAAGTTAAAAGAAAAAGAGTGAGCACGTGCCTCGTCTCAATTAAATGCCTCAAATTAGATCGTATAATTCCTCTGATAATGAAACATTTCCGCTTCTTTCTTTCAAAAGACGATACGAGCCAATCCATTCAAATAAAATAATTTTGATTTTTCTAAAAAAAATTAAAACCAGGTAAGTTAGGTATCTTTAAAAAATATAACCATTTTATGCAAAAATGTTCCTCGCGAGTGCTTCTCGTAAGACACAGTTCACAGTGGCTCCGTTTTATCCCAGCAACGCCCCACTCTGCGCTTCGGCTCGAATCGGATCGGGGTCGGAGGGTCGGAAAAATACCAGATCGCCACCCTCCAACAACGGAACAGAACAGACACTTGTTGATAGCGCCCGGAGGCAGACAGACGTCTGCGAGTGTCCTTTTGTCGTGTGCGCTGTGTGTGGTGCAGCCCGCTGTAATAACCAAGGAAAATCAGGCCAACCGATTGTGAAGCCAGGATAAGGCGCCAAATTGTGATTTGATTGATTGAACGTTCATATGCTGAGTTGTCTAAATTTTATCTTTTGAGCGATGTGGAGTGAGAGAAAAGTGAAAGTGAATAGGAGCCCAGTGTTTGAATAATGATTGACGACAATTTTCAACATTGGTACAGTCGGCTTTGTTTGAGTGGGCAGTTTCGGAAAATCACGGCTCGTTTGCTACAATATGTTTTCCTTTATCGGGCAAGATCGGAGGCACAGTCGCGCTTTCATTGCGTTTATCGTTTACATAACGCTGTTTTTGGATAATATGTTGCTGACAGTCATAGGTAAGTAATGCTTTTGTGCGGTATTCAAAATTAGGGCCATGAAGAGTTGTAGAAATACATATGATGGCCATAATACTGATTACAAACGCTGACACAATCGTGTAACTACCAATACTGAGATTCACACATAGTTTATAAGTTTATCAAGAAATTTTTACTGTGTAATTCCAGGCTAGAAATTTTAAAGTTTATTTAGGTCAGTGATCATCAGCTTTACTGTCTTTGTCGGCCAAAATTTAATTTTAGTAAGACACTGTGGGCCACAAATCATTCATCAATTTGCTGTTTTTTTTTCAACCGTCTCGTGGCCGGCTGGGTATCCGGGTACCTTTTTTTGATTTTAAATCTCAATATCTAAATCTCGCGTTTAGTATCATACGGGCGTATCTACAATGATAGATTTCTCTTCATCAATTTTCTCTTCGGATTATTCCGGGAAATACAGCAAATATTTGGATGACGTGGCTGTTAAAGTTTAGCCGATCGTCGATCATCACACCCAGGTGCTTCAATTCTCGCTTCGACGCCACTGCGTGTTCTCCGACGGAGATTTCCACTCGCTGCACTGCCTTGCAGTTGCTCACCAATAGCACCTCCGTTTTGTGGTGGTCTATCTTCAAATTGACTCCATTCATCCAATTTTCGATGATACCGATCGATTCTGCCGACAACATTTCTACCTCCTCCGGTGACTCACCTGTTACTGAAAAGACGATATCGTCCGCATAGCCCACGAGCACGACGCCTGTGGATAGCTGTAGCGTAAGCACTCCGTTGTACATAGCGTTCCACAACGTTGGCCCGAGGATGGAGCCCTGTGGAACTCCCGCTGTCACTTTCATTCTCCTCTGTCCAGCTTCAGTGTCGTACACCAAGACTCTGTTTTGGAAGTAGCTTTTCATGATCCGACACAGGTAGTCTGGAACCCGCATTCTGTGCAGCGCTACGGCGACGGCCTCCCAGCTGGCGCTATTGAACGCATTCTTGACGTCAATTGTGATTACGGCGCAGCACCGGTTTCCTCTCCTCTTCTGTTTGGACGCCTTCCTGGCCCTCTCCAGGACCGTGCGAATAGCATCCACCGTCGACTTTTCCTTACGGAATCCAAACTGCATCTGTGACAGTCCATGCTCTCCTTCTGTAAACGGTACCAGCTATGAAACTGATTACACTCATTCGAAGAGGGTATTCTGCTTAGAGGGTTCGAAAAGTCGGTACAAGGTACCACCCTGTTAAGGATGAGCTTTTCCAGCAGCTTCCCAAGTGTGTCCAGCAGGCATATCGGCCTATACGATGCTGGATCACCCGGCGGTTTTCCTGGCTTTGGCAGTAAAACCAGTTTCTGCATCTTCCATATGTCTGGGAAGTGATCTTCTTCCAAACATTTCTGCATCACCGTCCTGAACATATCGGGATAAGCTAGTACCGCCGATTTCAACGCCACATTGGGGATCCCGTCCGGACCCGGAGCTTTGCTCGCTTTCAGTTTCTTCGCCACTGCTTCCAGCTCGACATTGGAGACTTGCCAAGCTTCCGCACTACCGTCGTTTTCCTCAGCATACGGTGTTGGTGGCCACGTCGTTGGGGCGTGCTTCGGAAAGAGACCCTCCACGATTACCTTCAGCTTGTCAAAACTTGGATGCTTTCGACTGCTGGGAGTTCGTGCCGGGAGACTTTTTCGGCTTTCAGTCTTTGGAGCGGTCAGAACTAAAGCATGTTTTCTACGCCCGACGTTTCGATTGTATATTCAATCTTCTTCATGGGTTAGAAAAGTTTAGTTTTTTGTCTGGTGGATTGTTTTTGGTCATTCTCGTCAAGCTTTTGGTGTTCATAAATTTCTATTTTACTGGACAAAACGGAAAAAAAACTTGGCAACGGTTCACTACTTTGTTTTGTTTCTAACTATTCTAACTATTCACAGTAAAATAGTTAGAATAGTTAAAAACAAGACAAAGTAGTGAACCGTTGCCAAGTTTTTTTTTCCGTTTTGTCCAGTAAAATAGAAATTGATGAACACCAAAAGCTTGACGAGAATGACCAAAAACAATCTACCAGACAAAGAACTAAACTTTTCTAACCCTTGAAGAAGATTGAATATACAATCGAAACGTCGGGCGTAGAAAACATGCTTTAGTTCTGACCGCTCTAAAGACTGAAAGCCGAAAAAGTCTCCCGGTACTTCAGCTTGTCTGGACACATTTCGGCTGGCATCGCTGGACCTTTGATCTTCGCCATCACGACTCGGTACGCGTCACCCCAGGGGTTTGCGTCGACATCTCGGCATAGCTCCTTGTGGCAGTTCGACTTGCTCACGATTAACTCCTTTTTAAATGCGGCTCTGGCCTCCTGGAACACCAACTTCCGCTCCTCCCTATCCGGAAGGTTTCTTGCCCTCTGATAGCGTCTTCTGGCTCTTAGACAGGCAGCACGGAGGGTGCCGAGTGTCTCGTTCCACCAATGCGCAGGACGTCGTCTGTACCTTGGCTCCCGTTTCCGTGGCATTGTAGTGTCGCATGCCCTTGTAATCGCTCTTGTTAGCTCTACCGCATCTAGGTCTGGAGTGTCACTGTTCATACGGAGTGCCTCAACGAAGAGGTCCTTGTCGAAAGCCTTCGTCTTCCACTTTCGCTCGCATGTTCTTTTTCTCTGCATGGCCATAGGGTTCCGTTGGCCAACGCTGTAGTAGATCGCCTGGTGATCACTGTGGGTGTACTCTTCGCTTACTTTCCAGTTCATGTTGCTTGCTAGCGATGGACTACAAAAGCTAATGTCGATGATCGACTCCCGCCCGTCTTTCCTGAATGTGCTTACGGTGCCAACGTTGCAGAGTTGTAGCTCCAACCTCGCTAGTGCTTCCAGCAGGCTGTAACCTCTTGCGTTGGTTAGCTTGCTACCCCACTCCACGGCCCACGCATTGAAGTCTCCGCCGATCAGTACTGGCCTACGTCCAACCAGCTTGTCGGCTAACTCCTCCAGCATCCGATCGAATTTCTCTGCTGTCCACTTTAGGGGTGCATAGCAGCTGCATATGAAGATACCGTTGATTTTGGCGATGACGAAACCTTCGTACGTGCTTGCAATCACTTCCTGAATTGGAAATCTTCCCATCACTTGTATAGCAGCCGTTCCCGTGCTATCTGCCACCCAGTTGTTATTACCGAGAGGAACTCGGTACGGCTCTGCAATAATCGCAACATCGCACTTTGCTTCCGTTGTTGACTGCCTCAACAGTTGGTGTGCGGTATCACAATGATTCAGGATGATCTGCATTATCTCCATTACTGTTGGCCTGCGATCGCCTTCTTATATGCAGGGCACTTGTATCCACCCGTCGAGTGGACGTTTGCTTGTTCCCTGTGCAAAGCATGCACTTTGGCGCTTGCGAGCAGTCCTTCGCAAAATGTCCCTTCTCTCCGCATTTTCTGCATTGTTCAGATCTGTCTGGGCTTTTGCAGTTGGCCGACATGACATGTGTCCAAAGCCCATGCACTTGAAGCATCTCATCACCCGTTTGCGGTCACTCCTTGCTATTCGGGCGGCGACCCTCAGCGGGCACACCGAAAAACCAACTCGTACCTTGCCTACCTTCAACAATTTGATAGCCGCGGGCACCGACAGTCGAATCATCGCTGTTTGTGTGCCTAGGTACCCCTTCGTCAGACGGATCGTTAGAACCTCTTCTCCCAATTCGCATTGCGTCTTCAGTTCACGACCAAGCACCTCCACTGTTGTGATCTCGTCCAGGTATCGGCATTCGATCGTTGCTTCCTGACACAAAGCTTTCACGTTTCCACCATCCCCGACGAGGTCGCCCAATGACTTGGCGAACTGCTCTCGGTAGGCAGAACTTTTAATCGCCGGATCCTTCTTCAGCTCAAAGAGCATATCTCCTTGCTGAGTGCACCTGGTTCTCACCACGTTCTCACCCAGTTCTTTCAACTCCGGATCCTCTTGGACTTTCTTGAGGATTGCTGCGTACGACTGTTGGTCGTTTGCCTTGACCAGCAGGGCGTCTCCCATGTGTCTCTCTCGATGGGGCAGACGGCGTTCTTGCCTGTTCGCTTTGGATCTCCTTTCGTCTCGTGCCGGCTTTCTACCTTTTTCGATCCGATTATTCCCTTTCGTTTCCTCCTTTTGGGCTGTTTTTTCTTCTTCTTCTTGCGATTTTTGATAACTTTCCAATCGCTGTTGGCTCTCTCGTCGCTTAACTCCTCGCTACCTTGAACATTACTTGTCTTCTTCGAGCATTCCTCTTCGCCTGGTGTTTCTCTATCCCGCTTGTTCGAGCTCTTATTTCTGCGTCCTTTCGGCGTCTCCTGTAACTCTGTTGATGCTTCCACCGCTGCAATCTGCTCCAAAGCCAGCTTCAAAGCCTTTTCAGCAGTCTCAGCTCTCTTACGCAACGCTGTGTGCTCGCGGTCAGCTTCCAACACGGCATACCTGAGGCTCGACACCCTTTGCTTAATCAGTGTGCACGTTGTTTCGGTCTTTTACGTATTCGTGCAGCTCGATGACCTTCCTGCTCAACTCCACCATTGCCACCTTGGGCCTCGCAAGTTGTAGGCCTTCTTGAGTGGTGCTGCTGCTCGGTGTAGACACCGCGGGCCCTCCTTTAGTGCTACCGCTTGGTGTGGACTGTGGACATTTGACTCGTTACCCCTTTTGCTCCAAAGAGTCCATGTCGCCCACCTCGTGGCGTGCTGCTGTTATCCGTTGCCACGATACTAAAAGTTTCTACCGGCGAACGTGTCAACCTACTGCTCCTTAGGAATGCGCTCGCATCCTTATCACCTGCTACCTCCGTTGTTGTGTAATTGTTGATCTTCTCCATCTGGTTGGGTCCCCCCTCCAAGCCGCTATCTTCGCCCGTCATAAGTAGTTGCCGTCGTGATCCCATGGTGATCATTGCAAGCAGTGAGGCCATGCTAGGGTTGACACGGTCCTTTATGGGGAACCGTGTTCAGAGCCAGATCGGCACTAAATAGTCAGGAATGTTTAACTGAGCCTACTTCCACCGGCTAAGGTGGCGAGTTCGGAACGTACTTGGAGGCCTGCAACCATACCATTAGCCCGTTTCGGAAAGGTGTCACCCATTCTTACTAGGGTAGTGGAATAGTACGGTTGTCAGCTCTGTAGCATCTGGTAGTATATACGTATTCGTTGCTTGTGTCCATAATTAGGGTCTTACTGGCGTCGATCCTAATGTGCCGGTTGGCACTCCGGGTGTTTGGGCTAAGGCATTTTGGAAGCGGTACAAGGTCGCTTGTACGGAGTTGCTTGCAGATGTGTGGCTTTTTATGGGAATCCAACAGAGCCCACTGTTGAACCCCCACCACATCCTAGGCATCCTCCTCTTGAGCTGTCTGGAGACCAGAAGCCCGGTCACTCCCCGAAGGAAGCGCCAAAGGTGGTAATCCACACGGGTGTGTGAACAGTTTTCGCTTCGGGAAGACTCCCAAGCTTCCACCCGACTCGCAGAAGGGGGAGGGGGGGGGGGTCGTCAGGCTCCAGGACTCCTGTCCCTGCTGCCTCTGTATGTATGTATGTTTTTTTTCCCTCCCAACCTCCCCAGCAGAGAAAACCGACCGATTGGAAAAACTCCGCTACACCTAGATGCCTCGATCCCCCTGGTACCACTGATGCGACTGCATAAAGGGGGGTGGGGGGTGGGGGGTCAACGCGCTAATGCGATCTTCTGTTACAGTGCTCTTGCACTTTTTGTCGCTTCTAAACAGAGCTTCTCGTCTGTGCACTTCCTCTTCAAGCGATCCCAGCTTTCTGGTCGCTCCTCCACTTCCTCTGCAACTCCGTCATCATTTTTGTGACTGCCCTGCTGATCGCATTCCACGTATCTTCAGTACGGCACATCTCGTCGACGACGTTGTCCACGCTTTACCCTCAAATACGCAAATTTTCAAATTTGATCTAAATATAATTTTTCGTCATCTAAAATCGATTTAAACATGTTTTGGAAGACGATTCTTTTAAATTCTCGATTTTGTGAATTACGGTTTTGATTTTTCTAATTTTTATTTTTGAACATTCCAACACTTTTATATTTTTCCTGGAAGCCTATTTAGGAGATGGATTTTTTGAGATGAAAGCATTTTGAGATTTTATGATTACTATTGAAATATTTTTATTTTAAAGTTTTTTTCATAGGAAATTTTAATTTCCGTATAATTTTAAGAAAAAATATTTTAGAGTGTAATCAATTTTCTTAAACTATTTTACTATGATAGTATGACTAGGGAAAAATTGAAAATTTGTGAATTTCAGCGATTCAATACAAAATATACAATGACTTCTAAAAGGTGACTAAAACATCAATATTTCAATGATTTTTCAAAAATTTAAATAAGCTTCAAAAGACAGCAAGAACCATTTAGAGATATACACAATAGTCCTAAATATCAGCCAAAAATATAAAAAATGTGATTGTCCATAAAACAACAATTACAAAAATGCTCAAACTATACCCCGTCTAAAGGCGGGGTTGGGTATTAGAGGGTTAATGCCGGCATCGATCTTCTTACCGCCTCGAATCTGGGCAGATGAACACAACGTGCTCCGGTGTCTCCTCCACGTTCTCGCACTCCGGGCAGAAGGACGAACCGGCATGGCCAAACTGATGTAGGTACTGCCTGAAGCAGAAAGGGCCATACAAAAACTGGGTTAGGTGAAAGTTCACTTCTCCATGCTTCCCTATTCACCCAAGTCGACACATTAGAGATAACCCCTAGAACATGTGCCGATGGGTCCATCTTCCTTAATCCGTAGAATTCCATTCCTGTTGCCACTTTGGCATTGAGGCCGTTCGCACCAACGTTCTCACTTGGCTGGTCCTCTTCCGCTCATAGCACTCGATGTCCTCCTCCAAGGTGATGCAGGTCGGGATCGTATGTATGTATGTATGTATGTATGTAGGGGGGTGGGGGTAAGACGGACATGCTTAGGAAACACTCTATTTTGACAGTGTAAACAATGAGATAATTTAAATTTTACCTCAATACTATTTACTTCAACTAAGGTACTTTAGAGTCTGCAAGTCGATTTTGCCATAAAATTTGAATTTCCATGACTTTTGAGATAATTAAAAAGTGATCTCCAAATGTATGTTTTTCAACAGTGTGGCTAAGACGGACCGGTAGGGTGGGTAAGATGGACACGTTTGGAAAATTAGCTAATAAGCCAATAATTGTGTTAAATGATGTTCATGGCCGTTTATATTCAGTAGATGCATCATAGTAGAATCTAAATTTGGCTTTGAATCTCTTAGGGGCGATTACGTGTTTTTGCAAATTAAAGTCCATTTTGTAAATTGGAAACATCCATACACTGGTAAACGCCTAACAGTATGCAATGCTCTGGTAATTTTACGAAGTGCAAACTGTTCCAACAACAAAAATTCTAATAGGGGAAATTGTGTATTTTCGACAGTTTTGTTCTCTTCGTCATGGGGTGTTTTTTTGAAAGCTGTTGAACTCAGAGTTGGTCCCAAATCCTTCCGAACCAAGCTGAATTATATGGCCAAGTTTCAGGAAATTTGGTCGACAAAAACACCTCATGACGAAGAGAACAAACCTGCCGATGATACCCATCGTCACCCTATAATGATGTTTTAAACAAAAATCAATATAAAATGCTCTACACGGCTTCCACAATAATTTTTATACTGCATAGATTTCAATCTGTGAACAATGTGTGGGTTTTAATGTGTTTCTTATGGCACTATCAAAGTAACCCCAACACTGTCCGTCTTACCCACCCTCAAGGCGGACCGTCTTACCCCCACGCAACGCAAAATATTTATTCCACCACCGTTATTCATAAGCCAGGAAATTTACCTGAATTTCGTTGTGTATAGGACGGAACAGTTTAAAACAACTGGGAAACTCAAAATAAAATGCGAAAACTTAGCAATTTAATGTTAAAAAAGCTTATTTATTGCCGTCTCAAAATTAGATCCCATCACAAAAGCGTGTAGCCAGGTAAATAATTGTTTATTTTTTGCATTTTTGACATATGTATTCTCTCACGGAGTGGTTTAATAATCATCAACTGATAAGAATATAGAGTTAATGGTAAAAGAAAAGCCAATTTTAGCTCTTAAGTGACAGAACTAGTCAGTGGTCCGTCTTAACCACCCCCCCCCCCCCCCTATTTATGTAATTCCTTTCGAGATTTTCCAAGGGGTTTTTTCCCAGAATAACTTCTGGAATTCCCGAAATTCTGAGATACTAGGGATGGAAATAGCCTGGCAGAATTTATGAGATAAAAATTGGGGACACATCTCAAATAATCACGAATAAAAAAAACGGAAGTAAATCTGAAACTTTTCAACCAACTTTAGATTATTCGACGCCAACCTATTGGTCGTGACTTGTACAAAATTCCTCTAACTTTTTATTTTCTACTTCTTTTCTTTTAGTTCCAATCCTTCCGGACTACCTGGGTCACTTCTACTCAAACTCCAACGCATCGTTCAGCATCCCCAAAAGCGTCATCTACAAGAACTTTGATCTGCACTACGTGCCGAAACTGATCGGCGCTACGACGGAAAACGTACTGCTGAAGAACTTCACCGGCACCTCCGATCAACAAAGATCACTGGAATCAGAGAATGGCTCCATCGGAATCCTGCTGGCCGTAAAAGCTTTGGTACAGCTGGTTTTCAACCCCATCGTTGGGAACGTTTCCGCCAAGCTAGGCTACAGCATTCCAATCGCATTCGGAACGTTAAGCCTGTTCCTGGCATCGGTTATTTTTGCCCTCGGACAATCCTATGGCTCGTTGTTCGTAGCCCGTGCGATACATGGAGTGGGATCGGCGTGTGTCTGTGTTTGTGGAATGAGTTTGGTGGCCCAGCTATATACAGAACCAGACAAGCGATCGAGGATCATGGGGACGATCCTGGGTAGTATAGCCGTTGGGGTGCTGATCGGGTATCCGTTTGGAGGAATTGCTTACGACATTGTTGGAAAGGCCGCTCCGTTCCATATTCTTACGGTATTGTGTCTGATGGTACTGGTGGTACAGCTTGCCTGCCTGGATTTCTCCTGTCGTTCGCAGACGTCATCCGTTGTACTAGATGAAGGTCACTCGAAGTGGATTCCTCTGCTTACGGATCGTCTGATCCTAGTGATCATCGGCGCTATTTGGATCTCAACTTCTGCCATGTCCATCCTGGAACCGTGCTTACCCTTGTGGATGATTAGCGTGCTGCATCCAAAGAAATGGCAGCTTGGAACGGTCTTCATTCCGGATTCCGTCGGATACTGGATCGGAACAAACTTCTTCGGAGGGGTGGCATACCGATTCGGTCAGATAAAGATTGCAATACTGTCACTTGCGGTGGTAGGCGTTTCCTGCATTGTGATTCCTTCGGCAACGACTGTTCTGGGGCTATTATTACCACATTTCAGTTTGGGATTAGGAATCGGTGTATTGGATGCGGCTTTAGTACCTTTATTGGCGACAATAGTTGATAGCCAATGCGAGAATGACAACGACAGTGATATTTGTAATTCGATTTTTGCTCTTAGATAACAGTAATTATTTTACAATTTTCAATTTTAGGCGAATCGTCACCAAACTACGGAGCAGTCTACGCAATTCAACAGATAGCAGTAAGTCTGGCATATTCCCTTGCGCCAATCTTAGGAGGAGAGCTGGTTCCATGGATAGGATTTCCTTGGCTAATGCGCCTTATGGGCCTACTGAACCTTGCATACGGTCCTTTCTTGGTGTGTTCCGGCATTCGTGAAAGTGTGCGATGTTTGCTGCAAAAACGGTCCGAAGTGCCACTGGCTTCGGTGGAATTTGCCCACACGGAAGGAAGCTACAAGCGGTTTTACAACGCAGTGGATTGATCCATCAGAAGTCAATGAAGCGTGAACGGGGTGGGTTTATGAGGTTTCTTATCTCATTGGAACCATACGTGGTTTGGCGACGTGGAGCGTAAAGAATTATTATTGCGTTCTATAACGTTACTGGATGTTGTGGCGGAAGGAAAAAGGTGAATGAAATCAAGAAAACATGTAATAAAATAACGGTCGGGGAAAATAAACTGACACCAATTGGAAACCACATGGGCTGTTTTACTTTCAAAGACATAAGCTACTCTAATTTTTACTCCGTCCACATACAATTACAACAGATTACAACTACTCATAAGGAATTAAGAAGTAGCAACAATGGTTTGGAAATTCAAAGTTAAACTCATCCCTTTTTTCGACTTAAACAGTAATTAATAGCAGCTATTCATGCAACGAAGAGCGTAATAATGATGCTTTCGACACGAATCGAATATTCAACCAACGAGGCTTGCCAAGTTCGATATTTAAGGTCAGTACTGTGAAAATCAAATTTTGTAATAAGTTGCGGGGAATTTTCTTTGTAATGACTAAAACTCTAGAATAGAAACACCCGCGTCAAATCATCCCGAGCAGAAGGGAATAACAACAGCATAAGGAGCTGTGTTATTTGGGCAAAATAACTGAATGATAAAATCGATTATTTTTAAGTTATTACCATAACATATTGTGTTATAAATATATAAATATACATATTGTGTTATTATGTGTTATAATATTGGGGGTGGAAGCTCAGGTAAAATATTATCTCCTGGGCGCCCATTTAAAACACCACCCCCGGCGAAGACTGGCGCTCGAGCCTAGCTATTTAGCACTGTAGTTGGAGGAAATGCCAATGCAGAACCCGTAGCTTCCGGGAAGGTAAGCCCAGCTCCCTGGGTTAGTGGGTTGGTGTCAGGCCCTGCGAGCAAGCCGTAGAAAAGACTAGCACCGGAAAATCAACAAAAGAAGAATGCGAACCGATATCAATGCACAATGGTCCGAATCCACGTTTTAGCAGGAAAAAAATCCGTTTCTCTGTTTTCGTTAATTTTAGGCGTTTGGTGTCTTCAGAGACGTTGTTTGCATTTGTTTGCTGCATTTTTTTCCAAAAAATTTTGATTAGGGTGGTCCTCGTCTTAACTCAAATCTGGAATAGAACTTTTTAATTTTAAGTCATACGCGACCGAGTTATTCAGCAAAGTTGTAGGCAATGCTATTTCGAGCAACTTTGCCAAATACGCCGTTTATCTAGCTCTTAATTTGAACATAGTAGGTCAATTTTAAGTTTTGACTTAGGGTGAGCCATCCAAAAACGGTTTTTTCGCAATAACTTTTTTATTTGATTTTTTTCGAAGATGTGAGCTTCAGAGCATTTGAAGAGCAAGTAATGACGCATATTTGTTCTGAACATTGCATGTTGCTAGGTGTTGTCATTCAAATGTTATGGGCAATTTTGACTTAAAAACAACGATGCCTTAATATGCTTATATTTCATGGAGCTGGTAAAATAAAAAAAGTTCTTTAAGCGGCATTCGGAAGGTCACATATAAAGCCAAATTTGGAGCAAAAATGACGAGAACGTTATTTTTTAAATTGGAATAAATCGACTCCAAAAATCCCCTTAAAAATTTAAAAAACTACGTATAACTCATACAATTTCAAAGATAGAGTCAAACTGTCTTTGGAAAAAATGTAGGTTTTTACCATGCAAACAAGTTTTCCATACACGAGTTTTTTGTAAAACGTGAAACAAAAGCTTGAAATTGATAATAATGCTATGTTTTTCTAGGAAATCAGAACGATTATAATCTTTATAAACAAATTATCAATTTCAAGCTTTTGTTTCACGTTTAACAAAAAAGTCGTAGGCTCAGTGTACCAGTTATGGCTATAGTACCTCAAATTCGCCATAGTTGATTTTCAACCTTTAAAGATACAAATCCACAAGAAAAAAATCGTGAACAACAGATCACGAACACAAAAGATGATTACAATCATTCAAACTTCACAAATTGCTCAAATTATGGTAGAAATAAATCATTTTCCTTAACTTTTCGGCCTCCTTGCACCCTATTTCGCCATAGTGTACCAGTTATGGCAACTCCCATAAGGAATGCATGTAAATAGTGCGAAGTGGAACCCAAATTAACAAATGTGTCCATAACTGGTACAGGGTTCCTATCATTGGCACACGCCGTAATAAATACTAAAAGTAGTTTTGGCTCCGTTTCTATATTTTTCCTGTAAAATATTAAAACAAATCAATCATTTGACTTTGTTTACATTCGTCGGTCTTCTTCTTATTTTTGTAGAAATAGTTTTCCTTAGGTGGTGCGATAACTGGTACAGGCACCCTATATGGGAAACTTTTAGGTATGGTAAAAACCCACATTTTTTCCGAAGGCAGTTTGACTCTAACTTTAAAATTGTATGAGTTATATGTAGTTTTTCGATTTTTAAGGGGATTATTATATGTGATACTAGCTGACCCCGGCAAACTTTGTCTTGCCTACTGCTTTTTTTGACGTTTCAAGTGTTTAGCTAAGTCCAAGTCCCCGTTGAAAATGTATGAAGAATGGATTTTCAAAAACTCTCGATTTGTCCATGTTTTATGGCTCATAAACCATCCTTGGGTGAAAACTAACAGAACAAAACTAAGACGACCCAAATCGGACCCTCCGTTCGCAAGTTATGCGCGGTCTCACGTATGCCACTACATTTTTATATACATAGATTATATAAGATTTTTGGAGTCGATTTATTCCAATTTAAAAAATAACGTTCTCGTCATTTTTGCTCCAAATTTGGCTTTATATGTGACCTTCCAAATGCCGCTTAAGGAACTTTTTTTATTTTACCAGCTCCATGAGATATAAGCATTTTAAGACATCGTTGTTTTTAAGTCAAAATTGCCCATAACATTTGAATGACAAGACCTAGCAACATGCAATGTACAGAACAAATATGCGTCATTACTTGCTCTTCAAATGCTTAGAAGCTCACATCTTCGAAAAAAATCAAATAAAAAAGTTATTGCGAAACGTTTTTGGGTGGCTCACCCTAAGTCAAAACTTAAAATTGACCTACTATGTTCAAATTAGGAGCTAGATAAACGGCGTATTCGGCAAAGTTGCTCGAAATAGCATTGCCTACAGCTTTGCTGAAGAACTCGATTGCGTATGACTTAAAATTAAAAAGTTCTATTCCAGATTTGAGTTAAGACGCGGACCACCCTAATCAAAAATTTTTGGAAAAGATGCAGCAAACAAATTCAAACAACTTCTCTGAAGACAACAAACGCCCAAAATTAACGAAAACAGAGATACGGATTTTTTTCCTGCTAAAACGTGGATTCGGACCATTGTGAATGGCGACGACCACAGCGACGAAAAGGGACTTGCGATTGGAAGCTCGGTACGTGGAACTGCAGATCTCTCAACTTCATCGGGAGCACCCGCATACTCGCCGATATACTGAAGGACCGCGGGTTCGGAATCGTAGCGCTGCAGGAGGTGTGTTGGACAGGATCTATGGTGCGAACGTTTAGAGGTAATCATACCATCTACCAGAGTTGCGGCAACACACGTGAGCTGAGAACAGCTTTTATAGTGATGGGCGACATGCAGAGACGCGTGATCGGTTGGTGGCCGATCGACGAAAGAATGTGCAGGTTGAGGATCAAGGGCCGATTCTTCAACATCAGCATAATAAACGTGCACAGCCCTCACTCCGGAAGCACTGATGATGACAAAGACGCATTTTACGCGCAGCTCGAACGCGAGTACGACCGCTGCCCAAACCACGACGTCAAGATCATCATAGGGGATCTAAACGCTCAGGTAGGCCAGGAGGAGGAATTCAGACCGACGATTGGAAAGTTCAGCGCCCACCAGCTGACGAACGAAAATGGCCTACGCCTCATCGATTTCGCCGCCTCCAAGAACATGGCCATTCGTAGCACCTTCTTCCAGCACAGCCTCCCGTATCGTTACACCTGGAGATCACCACACAAGCGGAATCGCAAATCGACCACGTTCTGATTGATGGACGGCACTTATCCGACATTATCGACGTCAGGACCTATCGTGGCGCTAATATCGACTCCGATCACTACCTGGTGATGGTTAAACTGCGCCCAAAACTCTCCGTTATTAACAACGTACATTACCGGCGGCCGCCCCGGTACGATCTAGAGCGACTGAAGCAATCGAATGTCGCCACCGCATACACGCAGAATCTCGAGGCAGCGTTGCCGGACGAGGGTGTGCTCGATGTGGCCCCTCTAGAGGACTGCTGGAGTACAATCAAAGCAGCCATCAACAACGCAGCTGAGAGCACTATCGGGTACGTAGAACGGAGTCGACGAAACGATTGGTTCGACGAGGAGTGCAGAGCGGTTCTGGAGGAGAAGGATGCAGCGCGGGCGGTAATGCTGCAGCATGGAACCCGACAGAATGTGGAGCGATACAGACAGAAGCGGAAGCAGCAGACCCGTCTCTTCCGGGAGAAAAAGCGCCGCCTGGAAGAAGCGGAGTGCGAGGAAATGGAACTGCTGTGCCGTTCACAGGAAACACGCAAGTTCTACCAGAAGCTCAACGCATCCCGCAGAGGCTACGTGCCGCAAGCCGAAATCTGCAGGGATAAGGACGGGAGCCTCCTGAAGGACAAACGTGAGGTGATCGAAAGGTGGAAGCAGCACTTCGACGAGCACCTGAATGGCGAAAAGAATGTAGGCACGGAGGACCAAGGCAGCGGAGGAAATGACTATGTTGGTGCAGCAGAGGACGGGAACGAACCAACTCCCACGCTGAGGGAAGTTAAGGATGCCATCCACCAGCTCAAAAACAACAAAGCGGCTGGTAAGGACGGTATCGCAGCGGAACTCATCAAGATGGGCCCGGAAAAGTTGGCCACCTGTCTGCACCAGTTAGTAGTCAAGATCTGGGAAACCGAACAGCTACCGGAGGAGTGGAAGGAAGGGATAATCTGTCCCATCCACAAGAAAGGCGACAAGTTAATGTGTGAGAACTTTCGAGCGATCACCATTTTGAATGCCGCCTACAAAGTGCTATCCCAGATCATCTTCCGTCGTCTTTCACCTAAAGTAAATGAGTTCGTGGGAAGTTACCAAGCCGGTTTCATCGACGGCCGGTCGACAACGGACCAGATCTTCACCGTACGGCAAATCCTCCAGAAATGCCGTGAATACCAGGTCCCAACGCATCACCTGTTCATCGACTTCAAAGCGGCATACGACAGTATCGACCGCACAGAGCTATGGAAAATTATGGACGAGAACAGCTTTCCCGGGAAGCTGACTAGACTGATAAGAGCAACGATGGACGGTGTGCAGAACAGCGTAAGGATTTCGGGTGAACTATCCAGTTCATTTGAATCTCGACGGGGACTACGACAAGGTGATGGACTTTCCTGCCTACTATTCAACATCGCCCTGGAAGGTGTTATGCGACGAGCCGGGCTCAACAGCCGGGGTACGATCTTCACGAAATCCAGCCAATTTGTATGTTTTGCGGATGACATGGATATTATTGCTAGGACATTTGGAACGGTGGCAGAACAGTACACCCGCCTGAAACATGAAGCAGCAAAGGTCGGACTGGTGGTGAATGCGGCTAAGACAAAGTACATGCTGGTAGGTGGGACTGAGCGAGACAGGACAAGCCTTGGCAGCTATGTTACGATAGACGGGATACTTTCGAGGTGGTAGAAGAATTCGTCTACCTCGGTTCCTTGCTAACGGCTGACAATAACGTGAGCCGTGAAATACGAAGGCGCATCATCAGTGGAAGTCGTGCCTACTATGGGCTCCAGAAGAAACTGCGGTCAAAAAAGATTCACCCCCGCACCAAATGTACCATGTACAAGACGTTAATAAGGCCGGTGGTTCTCTACGGGCACGAGACGTGGACGATGCTCGAGGAGGACATGCAAGCACTCGGAGTTTTCGAGCGACGGGTGCAAAGGACGATCTTCGGTGGCGTGCAGGAGACGGGATATGGCGGAGAAGGATGAACCACGAGCTCGCTGCACTTTATGGCGAACCCAGCATCCAGAAGGTAGCCAAAGCCGGAAGGATACGGTGGGCAGGGCATGTTGCAAGAATGCCGGACAACAACCCTGCAAATTTGGTGTTTGCTAACCATCCAGTTGGTACAAGAAGGCGTGGAGCGCAGAGAGCACGATGGGCGGACCAGGTGGAGCGTGATCTGGCGAGTGTTGGGCGTGACCGACGTTGGAGAGCTGCAGCTGCAAATCGAGTATTATGGCGGCAAATTGTTGATTCAGTATTATCATGAATTTGATGTTAACTAAATAAATGAAATGAAATTGTGTTATAAACTTGTCTGTCATAAGCGGCAAAATAACAAATTCCATAACAAAAAAATGTTCCTGGAAAACCATTTCAATAACTTGTTTGGTTAGTTTCAATACAACTTAATAACAGTGAATTCGGAAAATATTTCAATAACAAATTTTGATATTAATTTGTTATTGATAGTAATCGGAGAGCAGAATTTACTATGATATCAAACTCGTTACTAAATAAGTTATAATACTTATTATATAAAATTATTCGCTTTGTCTCACAAACCCGCCAATAACATGAGGTTCATCACTTTAATGTAAGAAATATTTTCAAATGATTGAAAAATAATATGCTCAGCTTTTAATTCATTCTAAGAGATCTGAAGACGCAAGATAATCCAACTTTAGTAATTTCTATATTATCTAATACGACGAGCTTCGATTTCCACCTGTTACTAAACTGTTATATTTTAATTATTTTCGGAGCATGTGTGACCTTTCTTTTTTTTTCAGCATAGATAATGAAGAATTTTTAGAATGCTCAACAGTTTTGCAGAAAATTTTTGGGATATTGGAAATATTGTACTTTTATGTTTATCAAATGACTTTGTCATAAAATTCTTCAAAAAATTTGTCGACAGATTTGGTCATAATTTTTTCCATAAATGACTCTAAAAATCTTCCCGAAATTTCTCCGAGAGTTCTTTAACGGAATCTTTCATGGATTTCAAAGACTCCTCTAGAAATTCCTCCAGAATCCTGCATAGAATCCCTTCATGGGTTTCTTCAGAATTTCATGTGATCATTAGTCCTGAAGTTTATCTTAAGATTTCTAGGAAAATTTCTTTGAGGATTTTACCATGAGTTTTCCGAAAGATTCTCCAGGAGTTTTCAAAAGATTCTGCCAAGAATCCTAATAATTGCTCAGAAGAACTAGCTTCGGAATGTTTAAGAAAATTGCGCCAGTAGTTCTCTTTAAGACTTCTCCAGGGATTTATCGAAAGGTTCCTCCAGAACTTCCAAGTGCTTATCCAAAAACTATTTAAAAGGAGTCGGAATATCCTTTTTAACTGCATACAAAAATGAAACAACACAAAGTACCAGGTCATAATTGTCGAATTGTTGCTGTGGTTTCAAAACTTGTTACTGTTGTGCTATTGCTGATAAGTTGATCAATAGTACAAAAATAACTAAACTTGTTCTTCAACAAAACATGTTATTTAAATGTAATTTAGTTAATGGATATCAATAGCTTGATTAATACAAAATGAGATTGTCCAACAAAATTTGTTATGGAAAAGCTTTGCCTTGATAATTTAATAATAACAAAACAAGATATAAAAACAGGTTATGTGATTTCGTAGTTATTAACTTGCTATTCTCCTCTGCTCGGGATGCTAGACAAGCAACTCTGATCCCTAGAGGAAAGTAATTTGATATGTCAAAACAAATCAAATGCAGAGTGTGCCAAAAATGCAGATCATGAAGAGAGCCTCCACTATCTGTTCAAATGAGCATGAGCGAGAATAAAAGAACGCATAATTTGTAGTTACTTCTTAACCTTTCAGGACGCGCGCCATCAAACAGCTGAAACTGCATTGCGCTCGCGTTGTATACGACGAGCGAGGTTTTTTGGTAGTGTTATACTTTTTACAACGGCGCGCGTCCATAAGGGTTAATGCTTACCAGGAGCAATCTTTATTACACGGAGAAGACATAAGACTATAGACTAGTTGTCTATTCTGAATGTGTACACTATATAGTTCAAAAACTCCCAACGTTAGTAAGGTCAACAACGGCAAAAGCCACGTGCTTACAATCATCGAGGTCTCCACAGTTGTCGCGGGAAGAAGTATTTGTTAATAGGGAAGGGCATATTGTTAATCCAGGAGCCCCCTATGGTTGATGATGTGATCTGATAACACAGCGCAACATTATTTTGTCTCAAGAGCAAACTTATGTGTCTCCGAAGGATTTTGGGCCGCTGAATCCGAATCCGAGCTCAGATTTGCTCTAACACGTCACAACTTTGAGCTATACCTCAATTTATAGGGCAAAATATGCGATTTTGGGCTTTTTTTACTGCAAGCCATTAAGCAAGGAAATATTTGTTTTGAGCAATCAAAAGGTTAATTAGTCAATAACCATCTAAATTAACGACTCATGCAAAATATTTCGTATTACCTAATCAAATTTGATAGATTTAAGCGTTTTATGTCAGTATGAAAACTTGCATGCAACTTTTGGAGGGTGACTTGTATGGGAAATATCGTACCTAACATTAATCACTTATAACTATCAAATTTGATTTGGTAAAACGAAATATATTGCATGAGTCGTTGATTTAGATGTTGATTGACCAATTAACCTTTTGATTGCTTAAAAAAAATATTTCCTTGTTTAATGGCTTGCAGTCAAAAGAGCCCAAAGTCGCATATTTTGCCCTATAAATTGAGGTATAGCTCAAAATTGTGACGTGTTAGAGCAAATCTGAGCCCGGATTTGGATTCAACAGCCAAAAATCCTTCGGAGACACATAAGTTTGCTCTTGAGACAGACAAAAAGTTAATTTTTGTTACGCTGTGTAATGGATCAAATGATACTAATACAGAGCACTTAAAGAGAATTTCGTTTGCGTTCGCATGTTACTGGACCGCAGCTAGCTGCGCAATCCATTAAAAGGCCCTATTTGTAGAGCTCTGCAGTACGCTTGTCACTTCACGGGAAATGTCATTGTCACATGTCACAAGTGCTCTGAGATATGCAAATTCTTCAACAATTTCAAACACATCCCCATCAATCACTACCTCTGCACAATCATCACGAAGCCTGCCTTTGTCTTTACTCACAATCACGTATTTCAAGCCTGACTTTACCAAACACCGTACCTAACAAAATCCAAGAACGGAGAAAATCGAAGTAGATGTTCGCTGTTCCCATAACAACTCATACATTGAGCATTTCAGAAACGTGAAAAAATCCGGATATTTTTTCACAAATCGTCCCCAAAGGTAAGTGCTACAAGTAGTCCAGCGCCTCACGTGAACACTTCTTTTTTGTTTACATATGTTACATATGGTGTTTGGTAAAGTTAGGCTTGATTTCATCTTGCTCGAGTTTATCATCAGGCCTATCCTCGCTGTCTCCCTCTTCAGAGTTGCATAAGCTTTCTCAACTGCCCTGCGATCGATGTCCATCGGATCAATATCGTCCTTTCGACAATCTTATCGTTCAAGCATTTCTGCATAGCAGATCTGAACATCTCGTGGGCCTCTGCAACAACTACTTTTGAGGTCAGGCTCGAAAATCGGTCTGAACCTTACCTACCGTAAGGGATTTTGCAATCCCCACAAGTCTCTCATCTGTGACTTTCTCCTCATTGCCAGCCCCAGTTCCCAGCTATTCTACGAAAGGAGGAAAAGGACTAGGGCCATTACGCGGAAACACCGACGGATTCGAATTTTCACTCTGACAGAGACTCTCAAAGCAAGCCTTTTGGCTTGTCCTTATCCGGTCTTCAGCGCAGCTTTGGCAACGGCGAACATAATACATCTATCATTTCGCTCCTCATCAGTCGCATCAGTAGAATAACTAGCCACAGAAGTCCAATGTCGCGACTGTTCGTGTGACTAACATCTAGTTTGCCACGCCCTTACAGCGTCAGCAGCGGTACTAGAAGTGTCAAGTTGATTTTGTTTACAATAACAAAAGGTCCTCTACAAAATGGACACTTGAAAATGGTAAATTATTGCAATTAAAGTTATAAAAATAATTAAATACGAAATGTGACTACAGCGCCATTGGAGTTCTAGTGTATTTCTATTGTCGCATCAGTACGTGCGAGCTGCATTCACGTCCTAGCCCGTAGGCAGGCGCGGCACCGGTTCACAATCGGTTGACAGTTCGCCGGTAGTCTTCCATTTCTAGTAGAATGGATTTGCCTAGGCTTGATTCCTTAATATCTCGTCGTTGAAGTGGTGTCCGGCCATTTGGCCGAATGTTGTTTGGCCGAATTATGACCAAAAGAATTCAGAGGAAATTGTTGACACTCTGGCTACCAATATGATCGTCAGAAATATTTCCTTCTTTTAATCATAGGCTTTTCTTTCTAGTTTTGACATTCACGCATTAGTTGGCGTTGAAACTGCCAATATTTCATCAAAGATTTTTCCTTCTTTGTATCATAGGCTGTCCTTTCAAGTTATACTGATGCGGGGAAAAGTGGCATGGTCACTTAAGTTCATCATTCATTTTTCGGCCAAACGGCATTCGGCCAAACGACCCTATCGGCCAAATGCCGTTTGGCCAAACGGCATTCGGCCAAACGGCATTCGGCCAAACGGCGTTCGGCCAAATGACCCGGAATCCGTTGAAGTTTGATATCTTCTACCTACGAGGGTTTGGCCTTGGCTTACTCGTCCTTTCCGCAACCCGCTGGCTGTTGTAGTTGGGTGGCTCAGATTATTGCGACCAAGCAGGTGCTCCCGGAAGATGACTTCTGCGTTCACTTTGACGTTAGCGACGGTCTGATGTGAACACCGTTTGCTATGCCTATAAGATCGCATGATGAGCAAGCAGTGGATTCAAACGTCAGTGAAGCCGAGTGATATTAGAATGTGGATTGACTATCACACAGTAGTAGTCGATACTATGGCGTGCCATTACTACATATCGTCGATGATCGACTCCGCTCCTTTCGACTAAAGGTAATTTTGGTACCGACATTAACACTATTAAAAAAGCACGGACATGTTCAATGCTTCCAATGAGCTGTTCGCTTTTTGAAGGATGGACGACTCTAGACAACGGACTAACATGCACTGCCAATGCCCAGTGTCACAGCCAAAAACATTTTCTGACAGGTGCGATGGGAATCGAGCCCGCGCTTACCAGCACGAAGCGACTAAATGCTTGGTGACACTAGTGGCACGGACACGAAGCCACTCCCTGGGATGGGAACACGTACTTGCAAAGAGTTACTATTTTCTCAGTTCAGGAGTGTGCTATCAAGAAACGATGTATGGAAGACTTTAAACTTGTGATTTTGTCCAAAAGTTTGCCAAATAAAGTAGGGGTTGCACATGCATGTCAAAGTCGTGAGGGAGCTATGAAGGCGACTCTCCATGAGGTGAATGAGAATCACTCTCACTTCGTGGAGAGCCATTTCCATAGCTCTCTCACGACTACGGTATGCGGAGGGACCCTTGCATTATTCGGCAAACTTTTAGATAAAACAACAAGGTAAAAGTCCTTCATACTCTTTTTTTTTGACAGCCTGCTTCTGAGCTGAGAATATAGCAAGTGAGTTTAACTCTTTGCAAGTGTGTGTTCTCATTCCTGGACAACAGGTCTTCGCCCTATCACGGTCGTCATAAAGTCCAGCATCTGCGTGAACTGCATCAAAAGAAGACCACGTAGTAGTAGACACTCACTCCTAGACGGGGTATTAACTCACCGCCCATATCGCCACCAAGTTACTGTTACCGGCAGGTACTCGGTATGGGTCCGCTATAATATCCGATATCCGTCCCCCACTCAGCGACTGCTTGACAAAGAAGTTGCTGGGCTGCGTCACAGTGATTCAAACTCCGGGCGCCTTGGGTCTCCCGTTGGGTGATTGCTGTTCACTGATTTCCCGAAAAAATCAAACACGTAGGTGGGCTCGTGCAGCCTTTTGCCCATGGCTTGTGTCCGTGGCGTTAATATCGACTCAGATCACTACCTGGTGATGGTTAAACTGCGCCCAAAACTCTCCATTATTAACAATGTACAGTACCGGCGGCCGCTCCGGTACGATCTAGAACGACTGAAGCAACCGGATGTCGCCACCGCACGCAGAATCTCGAGACAGCATTGCCGGACGAGAGTGTACTCGATGTGGCCGCTGGAGTACAGTCAAAGCAGCCATCAACAACGCAGCTGAGAGCACTATCGTATACGTGGAACGGAGTCGACGAAACGATTGGTTCGACGAGGAGTGCATAGCGGTGATGGAGGAGAAGCATGCAGCGCGGGCGGTAATGCTGCAGCATGGAACCCGACAGAATGTGGAGCGATACAGACAGAAGCGGAAGCAGCAGACCCGTCTCTTCCGGGAGAAAAAGCACCACCTGCAAGAAGCGGAGTGCTAGAAAATGGAACTGCTATGCTGTGCCGTTCACATAAAATACGTAAGTTCTACCAGAAGCTCAACGCATCCCGCAAAGGCTACGTGCCGCAAGCCGAAATTTGCAGGGGTAAGGACGGGAGCCTCCTGAAGGACAAACGTGAGGTGATCGAAAGGTGGAAGCAGCACTTCGACGAGCACCTGAATGATGAAGAGAATGTAGGCGCGGGGGATCAAGGCAGCGGAGGAATTGACTATGTTGGTGCAGCAGAGGACAGGAACGAACCAACTCCCACGCTGAGAGAAGTTAAGGATACCATCCACCAGCTCAAAAACAACAAAGCGGCTGGTAAGGACGATATCGCAGCAGAGCTCATCAAGATGGGCCCGGAAAAGTTGGCCACTTGTCTGCACCGCAGTTAGTAGTCAAGATCTGGAAAACCGAACAGCTACCGTAGGAGTGGATGGAAGGGATAATCTGTCCCATCCACAAGAAAGGTGACAAGTTAATGTGTGAGAACTTTCGAGCGATCACCATTTTGAATGCCGCCTACAAAGTGCTATCACAAACCATCTTCCGTCGTCTTTCACCAAAAATAATTGAGTTCCTGGGAAGTTGCTAAGCCGGTTTCATCGAGCCCCGTATCGTGGGTAGATCACCTTATAATGGTGCGTTACGACGTAAGATCTACCAAAACAAATTTTGATCTTGTAATTTTTTAGCTTTGTTAATTTAAATGCAGGAAAATTCCAAGATCACAATTTGGTCTACTTTTTTTGTATTATGTTTTTCATTGTTAATGAACCATTTGTTTCAGGAGGATTCAGGTAATTTAGTGTCTATGTCTAGAGAGATATATTTCATAAAATGATGTAACTGTTGTGAGCCCATCACCATTTAATACTATTTTCTATTTCAGATGTACAAGCGGGCAACCCTGCGGTCGAGACGACAAAACATCCTTCTTATTTTTTGAAGGGTCAAGATCGCTATATCATTCGGTGGCGAGAAGACCACGTTATCCGCGTCGTTTTTCTTCTAGCCGAGTGTTGTAATATCGCGGGCGTAAATGTATTTTTTTAAATGATTTTCACAAAAGTGCAGATAACTTTTGATAGGAAAAAGATACATCTCTAAATTTTTGATATGTTGTGTAAAAATGTCCTCGCTTTCGATTGACGCAAAAATTTTGAAAATCGGTGGTTGCCAACATGGTGAAAAAACAGTTTTTTTTATAAAAATCCAAGATGGCGGCCAAAATCAATATGGCCGACCCAACTTTTTATAACTGAGGGGGTTAGAGGCAGAGGGGTGTAAGTGACCAAAAATTCAAAATTGAGATAAATATCGTACGTGATTCTACGTGATCAGTTTTGCTTGTTGCCAAAGACCCGTAATTTTTAAAAATGTTTGAGCATGTTTAAACATTTATTGAAAATATGACACTTAACCCTTGAGGAGATTTGCTTGGAGGCAGAGGGGTGTAAGTAATTTATTATATTAACATGAAGTACTGAATCATATTTTTTTTATGATGTAATGTACATCTATGTTCTCGTTGAATATGGTTTTTATCCATGACATAGACCCACGACGCACTTGGCGAATGTGTTGTTAAAAATGTTTAAATCGCATTGAACCTGTTGTTCCAATATAACTGCTCAACATTGTTTCAATCAATTTAAATTCTTAAGTTAATAATGGCAGTGATGGTATTCTACTAGTTCGAGTCTTACTGAGAGGAGACCTTTTCGTCATTTGCCCTTCTCATTATCCATTTCTCACTTACGCCAGTATTTGCGAAGTGTAGCTTTTGGAATAAGATAAAACTTTCACTCGACTGGCTTAGCCGCAAACATCGATAGTAAATTAATTGACTGATATTTTTGCTGAACTTTTTCACACAAAAACAGGCTTGTCCGCACTGAGCGCATGAAAATTCTGCTCTTTTGATTTACATCATCAAAACCATTTATGTAATGTTCCTATTTTACATGATAGAAGGATGTTTGAATATCCTAAATGTCACTTTGAACTGTCAAAATATCGCACCGCAGTGCCACACTGAGCGTGCAAAGAGAAATTCACTGGGGTGAATTCACCCGGGTGAAATTCTCTTTGCGCGCACAGTGTGGCACTGCGGTGTGGTTTTTTGACAATTCGAAATGACATTTAGGATATTCAAACATCCTTCTATCAGGCAAAATAGGAAGATTACATAACTACGATGGTTTTGGTGGTGTAAATCAAAAGAGCAGAACTTTCATGCGTTCAGTGCGGACAAGCCTGCACAAAAAAGTGACAATATCACCTTCTTTTCGTTGCACATCGCGAGTACGAATGACGATAATGTACCAATTAAGATTACAACACTGCATTTTACTCACAATTGTTCATTCCAAACTTTAGGACTTTATGACGATCGTGAAGATCAAAATAAGGTTATTAATTTGATTACCAAAATTTTGTACAGTTTCACGAATTCAAGCGGTGCTTTGCTAACTAGCCGACGTTTCGGCTGTGTTTGGCAGTCTTCTTCTATGGAAAATTTGGTCTATTTCTCCTGAAACGAAGAGCAGTTAACAAATTACCGTTTGAAATCGCGAGACGTCCAAACTCCAAATGTCAGTATATACTCGTTGGAAACCACTGGACGAGTTTACATACGCAGTATTACACTAAAAGTGCATCATTACGTCGTGTATGGTGTCATTGAGGCTCTGTTTTAGAATCCGTATGATAAATAATTAGATTTTAAATCGTATTGTTGGCGATTTCCATAATTTGGAAGGATAAAACATGTATTAGTAGCGCACGCCTATCTATTTATACATTTAATAATGAGTTTCTGTTTTTCTGTATTACCCTTTTAGACTCGGAAATATCTGAAACGATCGGCGTGAACATTTACATGCCAGTTTTTTTTTCGAGCCGGGGAAGATTCTGAACAACTTGACAAATTAACTGGCCCCAATACACATAACGGGGGACTTTTCTTTGGAGCTGTATATCAAAAAACCGCACAGCCGGTTTACTATAATTTTTATCTTTTTTAATATATCAGGTTTAAATGTATTTTTAATTACATTTAAAAAAAATAAATAATATTTTTGAAAATACTATGACGATTAAATTGTAGGTCCTTACTGACGTAACAATGATCCGACAAAATGGTCACTAAGGTTTTATGTTTGTGTATTTTAAAAAATGTTACGCTAGACGCATCACGATAGCGCAGTGTTCGTTCAGGAAAGCCTGGGTCATAATGACCCCAACATGCATTTTTTTTTTTGTTCAAACGTTTATTTGATAGGCTCGGGCGTGTATAACACTTTACGGAGCCGTAATCAACATGATGGTTACAAAAATACAATAAATTATTCATTATAAAAATCAATTTTGTCTAATGTTAAATTCAGTACTGCTGCTATTCTTATCTTGTCTTCTGCTATCAATTGTCGTCGTTCAGTCTCATCCTCAATCCAGTCATACGATGCCACTTTGCATCTCTGTCTCCTAGTAGAAGAGTCAGGGACGGCAACCAGGTTCACTTCACTTCGTGACGATCTGTTTGCGTTCTTCTTTTTCTGTGATCGGCTTGACTCTAAATCTGATGAGCGTTGTCTCTTCACGTCGGGCTTGTTCGATTTCTGTACTATTGTTCCATTGTTTGCATTAGTGATGTCCGGCTCTGTGTCGTCCATTTCAGCGGCAGCTGGGGCTTTTTCTTCTTTGTTGTCAAACATGGTGTCGATGATGCTGTTCGCAACTTCAGCTGTTGGTTGGTTTTTATAACCACTGCGTCGATCTTCAAAAATGGGACAGGTCTTCTTCAGATGCGATTCTGACTTACACACGAAGCATTTCGGTTTCAAACCATCATAGTATATTCTCCCTCTTCGGTTGAGGAAATATAGAGTCTCAGGGATGTCTTTCTCAACTTCCATATAAACGCCACGGATTCCCGTATACATATCGAGCTGATATTCCGGTGGGAACCGTTCTCGTACGGTACGCTTGATTTTCCCAAAATTGGCCATCACGGATGATAGATCTGAGTCAGATATTTCGGGAGGAAGGTCGAAAATCCGCACGTATCGATTGTTTCCTCCAGCGACGGACATGTGCACCATTACATGTTTGCCATTACTGTAATGAAAAGGCAAAGTCTTTGCGTTGTTTTCCAACGCAAACTGCATCGCATTCTCGTTCTTAAAACGTATAAATACCGACTTTTCGTCAGATATTTTATACGCTGTCTCCATCATGCACTTATCACCTTTCAGTGATTTAACAAAACGTCCCATATCAACCAAGGTTGGTTGAATGGCATTGTCCGGGAACAAAAAAGCCAGCGTGTTCTTTACTACCACTTCGTTCGACATTGTGACCGGTAGGTATAAACGCCGCACTAAGTCAAAACCAGCACCGAAAAACAAACTGTTGGGCTAACAAACGCGTCTGTACGCCTCGAAGCGTGATCGTGTACTCCCCAACATGCATTATTCATTTAAAACGAAAACAATTAAGGGACAATTTTATTCATAGTAATACTTGAGTCTAAATGTAGAGTATATGGCCTATTGAGAAATTGTTTGGTGCCAAAGTGGTGTAAGTCAACAGTTTGGTGGTAAAGGGCTGTAAGTGACACTAACCCAAAAATTCAAATTTTCATATCTGCAGAAAAACAGCGTATATAATGTCTGTTTCCATCTCAGATGGTGTAGTTACTTGATAGTAGAGTGTTCGGGGCGAATCCAAACTTTTTCGAATATTGTTAATTTTTTTATGAGATGTCAAAGTTTTCGTTCATTATCTCAAAATTAGGTTTTGGTCACTTACACCCCTTTGCTTCTGACCCCCTCAACTGTAAATAGTAGCCCTATCTTCTCTCTTTTCAACAACCTATAGTTTTTAGGTGGTTTCTGGCGAAACTTTCGAGTTATAACGGTTTAAATGAACCAACAATTGACAAAAATCGAGGGGTCCGCCAAAATGCATGTGGCTCTAACTAACGGGGGATCCACCAATTTGATTAACCAAATGCATTTTCCTTACTTTTTTGGGGAGGACTTTCAGAAAATCGCCACCTTAAACATTTTTGAAGACATGGTGTAAATAGTGGGACGGTCTCAGCGAGAGTTACCCAATAAGACCGGAGGTTCTCTACGAACACGATACAAGGACGATGCTCGAGGAGAACTTTCAAGCACTCGGAGTTTTCGAGCGACGCTTGCTAAGCATGATCTTTGGTGGCGTGCAGGAGAACGGTGTGTGGCGGAGAAGGATGGAACCACGAGCTCGCTGCACTCTGCGGTAAACCCAACATCCGGAAAGTGGCTAAAGCTGGACGGAAACGGTGGGCAGGGCATGTTGCAAGAAAGCCGGACAACAACCCTGCAAAGTTGGTGTTTGCTAACCATCCGATTAATACAAGAAGGCGTGGAACGCAGAGAGCACGATGCTGCGCTGAGCCTATCCCTATTTTTGTTGCCGGCCCTCACTAAGCACGCTCCATCCATCCTGACAAGTAGCTGCTACTTGTTTATTTGATTTAAATTATTGTTCAATCGATCCCACGAGTAACAGTACGAAAAAAGAGGTCCACCAGGCCAGAGTCCTGCATCAAGGCGGTAAGGGACACACAGAATCGAAGCGTGCGGTTGATCAGGTTGGCCCTCGCCAAGGGTGCAACCCTTAGAGGGGCGCCGAAAAGGCCCTAGCCTAAAAGCAAACAGAAATTGAATGCTATCAAAATTTCACGGTTTAATGTATCTAAGATTGGTCGTGTATTTTTACGTTCTTCCGATTTCTCAAAAAATTACATTTTTCGAATATGTACCACGATATCACCTGGACATTTGTCTACTAGGTATTTTTATTTGAGAAACTGTTTTAGATTTTTTTAATGAACAAAGCAAAATCAATATGCTTTCTAGTGACAGTTTTTTTTTCTGATAATTCCTAAACATTCTCACTGGGGAATGTCATAAGGTTCAAATATTTTAAAGAGCTGACAACAATATCTTTCAGCTTATACGATTGTTGAGGAGTTAAACTCTTGTAAATTTAGCACAAACCCTTCAAGCCGTATAAGTGAGTTTTTTCCTCAAAACAAATTAAATAGGTATTCTCACTTACCTTACTTACCGATCAGGCTATGGCCGCGGTGGCCTCTGCTGTACATAGTAGCCGTCTCCATTCCACTCGGTCCATGGCAGTTTGTCTCCAGTTCCGTACTCTGCGTAGGGTCCGCAGATCGTCCTCCACATGGTCGACCCACCTAGCTCGCTGCGCTCCACGTCTTTATGTAACGGTCGGATGACTCACGGGAACCATTTTAGCCGGGTTGCTATCCGACATCCTGATGACGTGACCCGCCCACCGTAGCCTCCCGATTTTCGTGGTATGGACGATGGTTGGTTCTCTCAGCAGCTAATGCAGCTCGTGGTTCATTCGCCTTCTCCAAGTCCCGTCTTTCATCTGCAAATAGCAATCTTCAATAAAATTCTTCTGATCTTTCTTCAAAGTTTCCTTCACAAAACCTATCAAAGGCTCTTTCAGAAATTCTTCTAGGGATTTCTTTGAAAAAAATCTCAAAGAATTTCTTCTGAAATTCTTACGGAAACTTTTTCAGGAATTCTTAACCTTCCGTTAATCGCGCTGTTGTACTTTGTACAACACATGGGAATTGTCGACTATTACTTTGAAACCATCTTTTCTATCGATGTCAACCCCAAATGTATTCTACAGGAATCTTATTCGGAATATTATAAGACCTTTTTTGAAAACAGTATAACTCCTTATAATGCGGAAAATTGAATATCGCAATATGAAGAACGTACTATATTAAAGATAAGATAGACAGTTGAACGTGAATTAGTGTATTTCAAAATCTAAATGATCTAGAAATATGGTGTCTTCGGCAAAGTTACTTGGAATATCAAGGGCCTTCGCGAGGTGATCTGAGAAATTCAGATTTCAACCGATAGGCGGCGCTAGTGAGCATGTAATTTTTATATCCCATATAACTCAGGATCCTGAGTACTTAGAAAGATGGTGTCTTCGGCAAAGTTGTTTGGTTGGTTAAACACTAACTGATGGAGAGCCGTTTGGTTTGAAACTCCACATCTAGGTGGCGCTAGTGGGCATTGAAATTTTATAACTCATACATCTCAGGACCCTGATTACCTAGAAAGATGGTGTCTTCTGCAAAGTTGTTTAGTAGATCAAACACTAACTGATGAAGACAAGTATGATGTGGAATTTCACATCCAGGTGGAGCAAGTGAGTACTCAAATAATATAACTCATATATCTCGAGATCCTGATTACTTAGAAAGATGATGTCTTCAGCAAAGTTGTTTAGTAGATCGAACACTAACTGATGGAGAGCCGTATGATTTGAAACTCCACATCTAGGTGGCGCTAGTGGGTATTCAAACTTTATAACTCATGTGTCTCAGGACCCTGATCACTTAGAAAGACGGTGTCTTCTGAAAAGTTGTTTAGTAGATCAAACACTAACTGATGAAGGCAAATATGACGTGCAATTTCACATCCAGGTGGCACTAGTGTGCATTCCCATTTTATACTTCATATATCTCAAGATCCTGATTACTTAGAAAGATGATGTCCTCGACATTGTTGTTTGATGGATAAAGGATGGATGTACTTATCCCGTGACATTGACAACCTTAAGATAGAGTATATTGAAATACGACGGTCAGATATTGAATATTTTACTAAGCGCTTTAACTTCTGTAAAATTAATCAATCAAGTGCAAATTTAAACAAATTATAACCAACTAGTTGTGTAATTTTCAAATTTTGAAAACTTTCAGAAGTATACAAATTTACAGCTCGTTGATTTTTTTCTAGATGAATAATAACACGTTCATGCTTTTGCAAATTTACAACTAGCGTCTTCTGGTGGCAGAAGCACGAAACAAATGGTCAATCAACTGAAAGCCCTTGATCTACCAACCAACCTTGCCAAAGATATCAACTTCCCAGGTAATCAGACTCGGAGATATATAAGATATAAAATTTGCATACTCATTAGCACCACTTACTGGCGAAATATTGATTTCAACGACCCATCAACCAAATGCACTTAAGCTATTTGACAACTTTGCCGAAACCACCATCTCTCTTCTAGTAACCAGGATCCTGAGGACTATTTCATATACATTTGTTATGTTCACTAGCGTCATCTAGTGGTGAAATTACGATTCAAACGGACAACTATCTGTAAGAAGGTCGGCACAAGAGGTAACTTTTCCTCCATTTGGTCTTTGATCTACCAAACAACTTTGCCGAAGACACCATATTTCTGAGTAAAGTGGAGCTTCGTGGCCGTTCGGTTAGCGTTACCAAGCGTGTAACCGCACCATGCTATCCACTGGTGCATGTAATGTATGTCGTGTCGATGGTCTAGTGTTAAGTTCTGTTCAGTCTGTACAGCCTCTGGCTGAAAACGGTGTCCCGTGCCTTTTTAATCGGGATCCTGAGCTACATGAGATTGAACATTTACATGCTCACTAGCGCAACTGTCACTCATCTATAAGCCCTTGATATACCAAACATCTTTGCCGAAGACACTATCTTTCTAAGTAATAAGGGTTCAGAGATACATAATATATAATATTTACGTGCTCACTGGCGCCGCCAAGTGATGAAATTTCAAATTAAACTGCGAATCATCCGTAAGCACTTGACCTACCAAACAACTTTGTCGAAGACACCGTCTTTCTAAGTTATCAGGTTCCCGAGATACATAGCATATAAAAATTATTTGCTCACTAGCGCCGCCTAGTGGTGGAATTTCCAATTAAACGCCCAATAATCTGTAAGCCGTTTACCTACCAAACAACTTTGCCGAAAACACCGTCTTTATAAGCCATCAGGATCCTGAGATATAAGAAATAACATGAAATTGCTCAGTAGCGCAGCCTAGTGGTGAAATTTCAAATTAAACTGCGAATCATCCGTAAGTCCTTGACCAAACAACTTTATCAAAGACACCATCTTTCTAAGTAATCAGGATCCCGAGATACATAGAATATAAAGTTTATTTGTCTACTAGCGCCGCCTAGTGGTGGAATTTCCAATTAAACGGCCAATAATCTGTAAGCCGTTGACTTACCAAACAACTTTGCCGAAGACACCATCTTTCTAAGAGATCAGGATCCTGAGATACAAGATATAACATGATATTGCTCACTAGCGCCGCCTAGTGAACGTATTACGAATCAACTTTGTCAGCATCAAGTAGCCCATGAAATTTACAACAACTTTGCCAAAGACAGTCCTCCTCTAAACAATCAGGATCCTTAGATATTTCAGAATGTATGGGTGTTGTACAAAGTACAACGCGCGACTGCTCGCGTTACAAAAATTGGCGCGAGTACTGAAAGGTTAAAAAAAGAAAAGATACTAAATCAAAAGCCTCCAGAAGAGCTCTTTTTTCTCTTGAAATTTCTCGAATGATTTTCTTAGAAATTCCTCCAGGAAGGCTTTCAATTGATTAAAAAATTATTCAAAGGATTCCTCCAGATCTTATCCGAGTTTTATTAGATATTCCACAGTTTTCTTAAGAAACTTCCGCAGATATTCTTTAAAAAAAATCTTTCACAAATTTTCTACAAGAGATATTTCTTTACAAATCCCTCCAGCGATTTCTTCATAGATGACAGAATTCAAATATTGTGCAGGAGAATGGTGTGTGTCAGAGAAGAATAAACCAGAGAAGGTGCAGGCATGTCAAGCTCGAACAAGCTACGCCTACCTAACATGCATCGAGCGAGTTGGGATGAACCACAAGCTCGCTGCACTTTACGGTGAACCCAGCATCCAGAAGGTCGCCAAAGCCGCAAGGATACGGTGGGCAGGGCATGTTGCTAGAATGCCGAACAACAACACTGCAAAATTGGTGTTAGCGACTGATCCGGAAGGCATGGAGCGTAGAGAGCATAATGGGCGGACCAGGTGGACCGTGACTTGGCGAACATTGGGCGTGGCCGAGAATGGAGAGAGGCTGCCACGAACCGTGTATTATGAAGAAATATTGTTGATTTATTTTTATTTTGAGTTTTATGTATCACTAAATAAATGAATAAATGAAAAAAATCACTAAATAAATGAAGCCAGGACTCGTGGTGCATTGGTCGCACGTTCGCTTCATAACCGGTAATGGGTTCGATGTTGATCACAACCCCGCCCGGCACTTGCAATTTTTCATCAGTTGCTCTTACCCCGAGAGCGGCTGACACTTAACCTTCTTCTGAGCCAATAGCTCTAACGAACCCGGAAACTTGGATATCGATGAATAGCAACTCATGATGGACGACCCCCAATCGGACTGGAAAAGGAACAACAGCCACACATCAACACCATTGTGCTCATCATTCTACCATGATAGGGTAGAAAATGGAAGCAGCGCAAAAAGCAACCAGTTCGATATAGAAGAATAATAGAATACGGTTAGGCGCTGTACAAAAGTGTAAGTGCAGCTTCCAATTGGAATCGCTCACGTAGTGCAGCTGTCAGACTCACTATCTGTTTATTGATTTCAAGGGTGCCGTCGTACGATTCAGTGGAGAGAAACGAGTTATGGCAGATTATGATCGAACATGGTTTTCCGATGAAGCTGATTTTAGATTGATTCGAGCTTCGTTCGTGACCAGAGCTTGGAAGATTCGCTTAAAAACGAACGAGTTACCAGTTTTCAGGCTGCTGTGAAGCACGCTCTTCGTTATCTCTCCGCGGTGGCGCACCATCACACATAGCGTTCCACTGGAACATCCACATTCATCGGTGAATGCCATACTCATGGGGTGCGTAGAATTCGTTCTTCGTGAGGTTTGAACGTTCATGAACATTTTGGGGAATAATAATTGTATATTCATGTTCATTGATTCATTCATCTAAGCCCTGTTCGTAAGCTAAGACGGACTGAAACAGGGTGTTGCTCTTTCGAACTTACTGTTCGGTATAGCTTCCGGTGGAGGAGCATTTCATACTTAGGCAGACGCTGTTTAAGCCGCACCTCCTTGGTGAACAGACGCTCGCGTCGTACCTCCTTAATCTAGCTGAAGTCGGAAGAGCAATAATGCCCAGGCTGCACTACCAGCTAAGCATGTAACTCTTAGCTGGCGGTCTTTGTCATCGCTTGACCCGTGGAAGCATGAGGTAGGACCTTGTGAGGACCAGAATTGTGATAGACGTTCTTCTTTTCAACTCACCGTTTTGCAGCCCTTTATTATTTATGGCGGTATCGGTAAGATCGCCACCTAGCAGGAATCATCCTACGACCAATCAGTGGGTTGTAACCCATTGTTTGAGAAACGCTGTCCTAGAGCCCTCTCTCAACCTTCTAAAAACCCCCTATATGAATCAGCACCACATGGCCTCTCTTAAATATCTCTTTATCATCTTCCTCCTACTCTCCTGCCTCCTGAAACCATTTGCCATTCTTTATACGTTGGGGAGACCCAATCGAGGTTGGGTTAGCACTGAATAGTCAATGGACAGTCAATTGATGTTCCAATGGTGAAAATGATTGGCGAAAAGAGATAATATTTTAACGGCTTTTAAACTCCGCACTCCGCAGTGCTTGTGTTGTAAAAACCATTGAAATAATAAATCCAAGCAGTTAAAGGGCCGTAGCGGATGAAATTAAGGTGGATAAAAATATCCGATCCTTCGAAAAATGACTAGTCATAGCCAAAAATGCTACATCAACACCAGGGTACACAACCAAACCGAACGAGATTATCGCTAAATGGTTTATTATACATTATTAAAAATATTAGTTATGAAGCGACGGCGAACTACCAACATCAGCCACCGGGTCTAGTTGTTTGCCAAAACAAAGAGTAGCAGAAAAAAAAAACAAACAGGTTTCTCCCTTGCATGCCGTTTATTTTACGGCATCGAGTTGGAAATACCCGCCCGCTTAATGCTCGGATCCAGCCATGCAAATCCGCATAAGCAGCATCAATTAGCAGGACTCCCGGCGGGCGATCGGCTGAGAATCATGGACTGCTCGGCTCGTCGGTGATTCTTCTCCTGTATTCATCTTTTGATGTCCCGAGTAAAAATTCACTTCATCCTTCGGTTGATTTGTGTTCGAAGTAGGCTTCTTATCCTGTTATCCTCAGGGGGCTGAAATCATGTGTTTGTGCAAATATGCTATATATTGTAGACCCAAAACGACTTAGCTTACCCCATAACGCTAAAAATAATACTTATTACATAAAATAGTCTGTAAATTTCTAGTATTAAGTGCAATACAGTGCTGCTTGTTTTAAGGAACGTGTCGCCACGTACAATATGTTGAAATGATGACTTGAATTCAGCAAATAAAAAACAAAGAATACACTTCATTGTTAGTCTATAATAACAGCTTATTTCTTATGTTTGATTCGGGATGCCTCTCCGAAGCGTTTGTATTCGCAACCGATTATCACCTTGCGCAGGGATTTTCGATTCCTGCGAGCTCAATCGGTTTGTTCTGAACGAGAACTGCGGGATCTTCAGTCTTCATTCACGTGTCTAGGCGTCAACAGTTCGGGGTGGCCAATCGTGCATTCGTCATGATGCGGCAGCTATCGGTATTATTATTTTTTGTAGTGCTTCTGTGGGCGATAGAATCTCACGCCGGTAATTGGAGAAGATACTCCTATTGGCATTCGGGTAACTTTCACAGAGACTTCAAATTTTCAGTCAAATCGTGCCGGATCCGTAGTGATCCTTCGATCAGGGGAAGATGCGTTCCGGTGGAGCAGTGCCGTCAAATGTTTTCCAATCTCGTCAGCTTGCAGTTTCAGCCGAATTTCTCGTACAAAGACTATTTGGACGAACGAATTTGTGATTACGGAGCGAATGGTGTGAGTAAAGTGCGGGATTTCGCCACCTTGACCTTTCAGTTGATAACGCATGGTATAATATGTAATGTTTGTTTTGCTGGTAAAATTTAATTTTAGTCCATTCACATTTGCTGTGCCGATGAATCCTCCAGGAATTATTACAACCACCGGAAACAACAGGCACGCCGTTCCTGTCTATCGTTTCGCAATGTTCAGGGCACGTGTACCCAATTGGAATCGTGCCCTTCTATTTACAACTGTAGCATGGAGTTGCAACGGAACTACAATCCCACGTTGCATCTGCACTTGACGCAAAGCTTCTGCTACCAAGACAATGGTAAAGTCTACGTGTGTTGTGACGATCATGTCACAACTCCGATGAAATTGGCCAAGAAGCAAGGATGGCGAAAGTGCGAAACTCCGTTTTTAGATGCGGGAAAATGTGTTCCCGCGAGCCGTTGTGGTCTGATTGGGGACAAAGAGCAAGTCCCAGAAGAATTCCAAGCGTTTATGGTGGGCTGCGAGCAGCTGAAGAATGTTGATCATATGTGTTGTCCAACGCTCGAGGTCCAGTATGACACTCAGTTAGGAAAACAGTGCGATACGGACGATGGGAAAACGGGCCTTTGCGTGGAGTTGGATCGATGTGAAGATGCTTTGAATGCTGGTGATATATATGTGGAGAAGAACTGGTGCTATACGAATCTAGACCAAGTGGAATATGTATGCTGTCCAAAAAGAAAAGTGTTGAAAGGTAAGTCAGGGAGACAGTTTGGATGATCACTCAGGGCGTTTCAGGGGTTTCCAGGAAAGTTCCAGAGGGTCTCAGGGCCGTTTCTGGGACATTTCAGGGGGTTCAGGGGATACCAGAAGATCTCAGGGCGTTTCAAGGTGGCCTCAGGGTGTTTCAGCGGTACGATGAGGTTGAGGGGCGTTGAGGGTGGTCTTAGGGTCGTATCAGAAGATTTAAGGAGGTTCCAAGGGCAACCAAGGGGTCGCAGGGACACTACCGTGTTTCAAGGAATCTCAGGGTGTTCTAGGGGGCCTCAGGAACACTTTCAAGGGCTTCAGAGTATTCCATTAAACTTTTGGGACCTCAAGGGATGCTTCAGGAGAGGAGGAGGGTACCAAAAGATCTCAGGGGTATTTTACCTTGGATCTTGAGGGTTTCAGGAGGTATCATGAGATCTCAGGGGCGTTCAAGGAGGTCAGAGTACCAGATAATCTCAAGGGCATTTTCAAGGGAGACTCAAGGTTTTTAGGGGGTACCAAGAGATATCAGGGGCGTTTCACTATGCAATATCATGGGCGTTCAAAGGAATCTCAGGGGCATTTCAGAGGGTTACCAGGAGTTGCCAGGGGAGTTTCAAGGAAGTCCAGGGCGTTTGGCGTTTCAGGAATCCCCTGAAACGCCCCCGAGATCTACTGGTACCCTCTTTGAAACCCCTTGGGACCTCCTTGACACGCCGTTGAGATCTCTTGGTACACTCTAATACCCCTTTTATACGACTTTTGGCCCCTAATGCCATAGATACCGCCATTATCCCGTAATCCAAATGAAGCGCCAACGAAACCCATTGAAACGCCGCACATTGGAGTAAATTATATCGAAACCATCATAAGTAGAAAAACTCAAAATGAATCAAGTGTAGTTTTCATGTAATCGTTTGGCAGCTAAGCAGTGTCCAAATGTTTTGTTTACGCTTATCAGAAGAGGTTTAGTGAATCTGAATTTCATACGTTTTCTTTGATATAACTCACAGCGCGTGCAAGTTTTGGCCGTACAAAGTGAATAAAATTGATTGTCAATCAATTCAACGATGCAGTTTGTTAAAGAAGGTTAATTCTGTTTATGAATTGACGTTAAATTTTCCATACAATATATGAAAAAAATGAAAAAAAAAATGATGGAATCCTTTACCGTACATTCAAAATGACATAAGTTGATTTTCCGGTTGTTTCCGGGAAATCTTTTTTTAGCGTATGATAAAACTACTGTTCCTCTTTCAAATGCAGAAATAAAACCTTCCAGTTTCAAAAGTTGCAACACTTTGAAAAATCGTGTCAATTATATTATTATGTGATATTATTTGCCTAGAAACATTATTTGGCCCTCTCAACCAAGGGCGTAGCCAGCTTTTCGGTCAGGAGGGGGCGAGTACTTTTAGCAATTTTATACCTATTATCTCTTTCATAACTAAACGCAACACGATGAAATTGAATGTAATAACATTACATTTTAAAAGCTTTAACTATTTTTTGGATTAACCCAGAATTTTCTTCATGATTTGCTTCGACATTTTCTCTAGTAGAACATAATGGAAACTCGTCCAAAGATTTTTTTGAAAATGTACTGAATTTGGGGTCTAGGACCATTTTGGCAGGAGCACCCTTTTTAGTCACTTGCTGCTATAACTCAGTCAATTTCAAACCGATTGACTTGCATTTCTGAACATGGCTAGATACTGTACGTATCTGATCGTGTCTAAATAATCAAGTAATTCGGTTCAAAATTGACTGAGTTATAGAACCAAGTGCCCAAAATAGGTGCTATTCCTGCTCAAATGGTTCCAGACCCTACTCATCTCATAGTCCTGTAGAAATGTCAATCGACGTATTTTTGGTAGGATCTTTGGAAGAATTCTTGAATATTTCGTAACATCCTTCAAACTATCACTTGAAGAAACTTTTGAGAAATCCCATTATGAATTCCAGAAGGAAACCCCTGGAGAAATTTTTGAACAATTTTCTGAAGGTTTTTCCGGAGAACTCCCAAATAATGGAATTCTAGAAATTATCCTGGAATTCTCCTGAAGGAATTCCTGGTCAAACCGCTGGAATGCATTTAGAAATAAATGTCTGGAAGAATTATCATCAAGAATTTAAGAAGGAAACTCTGGAGACGTTCCTGGTGCATTTCCTAGATAAATTCCGTTAGGGAACCTCTGGTAGAATTCCTAAAGAGTCTGGAGTAATGTCTGCAAGCGCTTCTAGCATTTAGTTCTTATTTGTTTAAATAAAGTCACTGTGATTTCTGCGCAACCTAAACCTGCACTGCCATGACTCTTATTTAAAATGTGTGATGCTTAGAAGAATCCCTATTATTAAAATCCATGAGGACCTATTATTAAAATCCATGATGGAATTCCTAAGTAAACTCCTGAAAAAACTGCTGGAATCCCTGAAATTTTTTTAGGCAACTTTTTATAGCAATTTCAAGAGAAATTTCCGAAGGAATCCTTACACAAAATAAGAAAAAAAAAATCCCTGATAAAATTCTTGCAAAAATCATAGGATAAGTCCTAGAACAATCGGTGGAAATTCCCGGGGGAATTTCTGAAGGAGTTCCTTGACATTTTTTGGAACCAAGAATCCCTGAAGGACTTTTCAGAGGAACATCTTCAAAACGTCCCTGGAATAACTCCTAGAGGAATCTCTGAAGGAGTTTCTAAAAAAATCAATAGATAACATCTTGAAGGTATTCTTGGTGAAAAAACGAATATCAGGATATATTCCAGAAAGAATCGCAGGACAAATTTCTGGTATTTCTTTGCAATAAATCCATCGATGAACCCCTAGATTTGTTTTGGAAATAATTGTGAAAGACTTCCTTGATGACTTCTTGAAGATCTTGCATCCTCCCAGATTTCTATATGCATCCCTCTAAAATTATCTTATAGAATTCAAATGTAAAACGTTGTACGAGTTCCTGAAAATCTTCAGGTAATCCTGGAGAATTTCTTGGATACATCCCTGAAAAATATGATGGAAGGATTTCTAAAATTTCTAAAGGAACCCCTGAATATTTTTTTAAAGAGATCCCGAGATGAATTTCTTAAGAAATCACCAGAGGAATTCCTGGAGCAATCCTGGAAGAATTTCCAGAGCAATACCTGGAAAAGCTCTTGAATAATTCCTAGGAGGAATTTCTGGACGTATCCCAGGAGGTGTTCCTGGATGAATGCCTGAAAGAATTCGTGAAGAAATTACTCGATGAATTTCTGCAGGAATGCCCGGAGAAAACTCTGGAGGTATCCCTGGAAGAATTCCCAGAGGTATCACTGGATGAATTCTTGGAAGAATACCTGGGGCTAATACAGAAGAAATCTCTTGAATGAAACACTGAATCTCTGAAAGAATCCTGGTAGGAATCTCTGAAGGAATTTCCGGGGGAATTCCTGACGGAATCCCTGAATAATTTCTGAATGAATACCTGGAGGAATTCTTGGAGGAATCCCAGAGAAATTTCGGGAGGAATCTTTTGAGAAATGTCTGGAGGAATTCCTGGAGGGATACTTAGAGGATTTTTTAAAACCTCTGGAGAAATCCTTAAAGCAATTCCTGGATGATTTCCTGGTGAAATCCTTAGAGGAATTCTTGGAGGAATCTCAGGAGAAATTTCCTGGAGGAATCTCTAAAGGAATTCTGGGAGGAGTTACTGGAAGAATGCGTGGAGGAATCCTCAGAGGAATGTTTTGGAGGTATTCCTGGAGAAATCCTCGGAAGAAATCCCGAATCCCGACGGGAATACCTGGAAAAATTCGTATAGTAATCCCTGGAGGAATGCCTGGGAATATCCCTTAAGCAATTCTTGGATAAATCTCTGGAAATTCCTGGAGGAATTCCTGGATAATTGCCAGGAGGAACTCCTAAGGGAATTTCAGGTGGATAAATCCCTGAGTCCTGAAGGAATCTCTGGAGGATTTCGTGTAGGATTCCCCGGAGAAATTCTTGTCAAAATTCCAGAAGTTATCCCTGGAAAAAGTTCTAGAAGAGTTTCGGAAGAAATCCCTGGAGGATTTACTGGAGAAACTCTTAAAGGAATTACTGTACGAATTTCCGAGGGAATTTGTTAGCGGATTCCAGAAGGAACTTCTTGAGGAATACTGGAAGCAATCCCCTGAGGAATTCGTTAGGTAATCTCACGAGAGTTTTCTTGACCAAGCATTTCTCTTGAAATCCCTGGAAAAAATCTGAAGGAGTCCATGTTTATGTCCTTTTTTGGACGAATTATTGATTCCTTCAAATGGACTCCTGAATATTTTTTGTACAAGTTTTTTTAAGGAATTCCTGATTTTTTTCAATAATTTTAGGTAACATTTTCTGAAATAATTCCTGGAAAAAAATCCTGAACAAATATTTTGAATTATTTGATATGGATTTATTGGAGCAATCTCTAGTGGAATTCTCGAAGGAATATATGGAGAAATCTCCAAAGAAATACCTCCAGAAAACATTAAAGGTTCTCTGGTGAAATTTCTTGGGAATCTCTGGAGAAATTCCTTCAGGAATTCTCATAAAAAGCACTGGAACAATAACTGGAGGAACCTCTGAAGCTCCCAGGGAAAATTCGCGGAGAATTGTCTGGTGAAATCCTTAGAGGAATTCTTGAAGAAATCTCTGGAGGCATTCCTGATGGAATCACTGAAACATGGGAAACATCTTGGAGGAATTCGTTGATGCCTCCTTGCAGAAGTAGCTGTAAATTTTTTTGAAAGGAAGCGTGGAAGGAATTCCTGGAGCATTTCTTGGAACAAGTTCTTGAAACAATCACAATCGGAACTCCGCAAGGCGTCCATGGAAGAATTCTCGAAAGAGGAAATTCCTGGAGACGTTCCTGAAAAAATACTTGAGGAATTTGTGAAGGTGTCCCTGGCGAAATTCATAAATAATCGCACGTTTTTTGCCTTTCTCGTACACTAAGTGTACCGGAAAGGCTATATGTTCACTCCAAAAATGACTTTTTGATAGAAGCCCCGGAGGGTCGAGTCATATATACCAATCAACTCAGCTCGACGAATTGAGGTGATGTCTGTGTGTGTGTATGTGTGTGTGTGTGTGTATGTGTGTGCGTGTGTGTGTGCGTATGTGTGAGTGTGTACAAAAAAACTCGCATCACTTTTTGGCAGTAAACCTCAACCGATTTCAATGACCGACGGTTCATTCGACGCGGAATCTGGTCCCATTGTTTCCTATTGAAAATGGTTCGGATCGATCCAGCCGTTCCGGAGATATGGCCATTTAGGTGTTCCGGAACGGTACCCCAGGAAGGGACCAGATATGAAAATGCATCAAACCTATGCATGCGACATATCAAACCACGGCATTTTCAATAACCTGATGAGCGGTAAGCAGGAAAATAGTCTTAGACCATATCTGAACCGGTAGTGTTCCGGAACCGGTTCTAGGCACACCGCTGGAAGTGGCCAAATATACAATTGAACCAAACCCATGCATGCGACACATCAAACCACGGCATTTTCGATAACCTGATGAGCGGTAAGTAGGAAAATAGTCTCAGATCATATCTGAACCGGTAATGTTCCGGAACCGGTTCCGGGTGTCCCGCCGTAAGTGGCCAAATATACAAGTGAACCAAACCCATGCATGCGACACATCAAACCACGGCATTTTCGATAACCTGATGAGCGATAAGCAGGAAAATAGTCTCAGACCATATCTGAACCGGTAGTGTTCCGGAACCGGTTTTAGGCACACCGCTGGAAGTGGCCAAATATACAATTGAACCAAACCCATGCATGCATAAGTAGGAAAATAGTCTCAGATCATATCTGAACCGGTAATGTTCCGGAACCGGTTCCGGGTGTCCCGCCGTAAGTGGCCAAATATACAAGTGAACCAAACCCATGCATGCGACACATCAAACCCCGGCATTTTCGATGACCTGATGGACAATGAGCAGGAAAATCATCTCAGACCATATCTGAACCAATAGTGTTCCGGAACCGGTTCCGGGGCTCCCGCAGAAGTGGTCAAATCTGAAAGAGAAACACATACCCATACATGCGGCACATCAAATAGCGGCTTTATCAATTACCTAATGAACGGCCAGCAAGTGTTTCGGAATCGGTTTTGAGTGGCGGGAAGAGGCCAAATGTAAAAGTAAATCAAATCCAGGTATGTGACACATCAAATCGTGGCTTTTGCGATAACCTGATGAACAGTTAGCAAGAAAATAGCCTTAGATCACACTAGAGACAACTGGTAGTGTTCCGGAATTGGTTCCGTCGAAATGGTCGAACCCTGCATGTGACACCTTCAATTTGCAGCGTTATTGGTTAACCGATGAACAGTTAATAAGACAATAGTGTCAGACCATATTTGGTTCAGCCGGTAGTTACTCGGAATCAGATCCGGGTAGTAAAATGTAAAATTTAACCAAAACCATGGATGCGGTACATCAAACCACGACAACCTGATGGAAAAATACGGTCAGACCACATTAGATTCCCGGTAGTGTTGCGGGTTCGGCTGTGGCTTCGAAAGTGGTTAAAAGTATAGATAGTAGAGTAAACATAGATCCGTGTTGTCACGATTTGGACAACATCAATGGAGCGCATGACGTCATATTCAACCGTCACACTCTTGAAAATTACTACTTACACGCTTGAAACATTTTAGTCAGCGGTGTCCGCGGATCTATGTTTACTCTACTATCTATAGTTAAAAGTAAAGGTGAATCAAACCCATACATGCGATATATCAAATCGCGGTGGTTGGGTAAAGGTGAAGAATTAGCAATAAAATAATCTCAGACCAGAATTGGGACAACCGTTAGTGTCATGGAATCAGATCCGGGTATCCCACCGAAAATTGCCGTATATAAAAATGAATCAAACCCATACATACGACACATCACATCGCAGATTTTTTGATAATCCAATAAATGGTTTACAAGAAAATAGCTTTAGATCACATAAGACTAGCTGTTGTTAGCAGATATAGACAAAACTAAAGCGATTTCATCAAATCGCACCATTTCAGATTCCAAAGGTGTAAATTTATAGCAGGATGGGTCAACGTTGAATGGAAAAATAAGAATTTGATCGTGTCAACCTTGAACAGAAGATGGCGGCTGTTTAAAGGAATTTTGAGCTCTAAAACTATGTAAAATAAGTGTATTTGGTATGGGAAATATGTTCGAAGTCCACCAGAGTATCCAAGATAATGCCCCGTATTCAAGTTAGCGCCTTTTTTAGGATTTTGAATTCTTGCATTAGACGAATTTCGCGCCAACTCGACCAGTGGTTGGCAACACCCTCTCAGAATCGAATGAAACTTGGTGGGCATAAAGACTAGGTTTTTATAAGCAACTTTGCATACTTAAATTTTCGAAAATTTTCAAGAGTACCATTTGAAGAGGGCCTAACTTTTTTTCGAAGAATTTTTTAAAATCGATGTAACTCAAAAATGACAAGACCTATAGAAAAGTGTTGTATGGGGGACTTTTAGAGAATTGTCCAAGCTTTCATGAAAAAATATTTTAAAAATTCTAAATACATTTTTACACGTTAAAAAATATATTTTTAAAATTAAAAGTCAATTTACAGAAAATGCCCACTTTTTTATGTTTTGAAATTTTTTTCCAAGAAAGTCAATATTGTTGCCTAACTTTCCTCCATACATCACAAGATGGGCACTTTTAAGGAAAAAAAGTTTTTCTAACAAAAACTTTTTCGTGTTATTTTTTTTAGCGTGTTGCGCATTAACTCGTACAGGATGTATCAAGAATCCTTATACCCATTTAATAACACTCAATGGGCATTACCACTTTGTTTGGTTGGGTGCCTTCTTTTTCTTGGCGTTACATCCCAAGTGGAATAGAACCTGTTTCTCAGCTTATTTTGATATCTGAATGCTTAAAACAGCATTCTGTTTGCTGAAATTGTATTATTGTGTGCCTAGAACCATTGAACTAACATCATTATTAGAAGCGAATGATAAAGAATCGGTTTTATTTCAACAATGGCTAACCACTGATCGATGCAATTGGGAAACTATTACTAAGACTATAGACGAGTTTGTTCCGTATTTTGTAGAAAAAGTTGATAAGCTTATAACTCATGATTTCATTTATAAAGAACAATCCTCATTTTTGCGGGATAAAAAAGAATCTCTTAAACAGGGTGAAGTATTAACAATTTGTGACTTTTCAGAAAATTATTCATTTATCATTCAAAATTCAGCTCAAGGTTACCATTGGAATAATTCTCAAGCTACCATTCACCCCTTTGAAGTGTACTACAGAAAAGAAAATAAGTTGGAAAACTTGAGCTTTATAATAATATCTGAAGTACTTACACACGATACAACAGCAGTTCAGTTATTTATATCAAAACTGCTGGATTTCATTAAACAATCGATTGATTTCTCAAAAATTACTTTCATGTCAGATGGAGCAGCAGCTCATTATAAGAACAAAACAAATTTTGCCAGTTTGTGCAGTTTTCGGTCCAAGTATGGATTGGAAGCAGAATGGCACTTCTTCGCAACTTCACATGGCAAAGGTCCATGTGACGCTGTTGGAGGTACTCTCAAGCGAATGGCAAAACGAGCAAGTCTTGCTCGAGATTATGGAAACACAATCACAACTCCTCGAGAACTGTATGACTGGGCAGTTAAACAGTCAGATATACATAAAACAAAATTGAATTTCTGCTTTATTTCAAATGAACAATATGCAAAAATGACGGATGAACTTGAAGAACTACACACATACAGTCACGTAAAAACAATACCTGGTACACAAAAATTTCATTCATTTGTGCCAATTTCTGAAAATCAAATTGAAGCGAAGAAGTTTTCGAATTCAAAAAATAATCCACAAAAGTTTACTTTGAAACAGACTAAAGACTAAAGATCTAATATTCAAAAAACGTTACAATAGAATGTATAAAAGAAGGATGTATATATTGTAGAAAAGAAAACAATTGAATACACATATACATATGTACATATTTCATCAATACACAAGCGTTTTCATTGATATAAAACCCTAAAAGCAAATTTGTCTTGAGCCCTTTCCAATATCAAGCACGTTTTCAATGTCAAGCACGTTAAGATATTAAAAAAGTAGTTGAGCCCATTAAGTTTTAATGGATTGTCATTAGGATTCTGGATACATTACTGTACGAGTTAATGCACAACACGCAAAAAAAAATAAAATAAAATGAAAAAGTTTTTTTAGAAAATTTTTTTTCCTTAAAAGTGCCCATCTTGTGATGTATGGAGGAAAGTTAGGCAACAATATTGTCCGTGTAGCTGCCGGCTTAGAATCCCAAGTAACAAATTGATAACCTTTCAGCTTTCATGGGTATTTATAAAGGTTTTATTATAGCAGCAAACATGCTGTGTTGCCTACAGAAAGCATTTAATTATGCAAAATAACCACAGTTCAAAATTTTTCTGCTAATTGTTTTCAAAACCTTCTGTAGCCTAAATTTAAATTCAAATATGACATGGCATTTAAAATAAGTTTATAATAGCATTCTGTTCCTCTAGAGAACCGTTCATTTAAAACTAGAGACAAGGACTTATGAATGTTGTGATAAATTATTCTATAAATGTACTTTGTTATTATAAAAGACGCAAGTAAGCCAAACGGTTTTATCTAAGATTAAACGGCATTTAAGCCAGCTGATCAGCGGCTGCCTTCTGACCGAGTGCCATCTTTGTTTTTTGGCCATAATTCACATCCCGTAATGTCACTCTTGCACTAGCCTGCAGGAATCTATGTCTCCACCCTCAGCTACCTTCGGGTAAAAGTTCGTCCCGGTATTCTCCAGGTCGTGGAAGTAAAGGAGAATCAGGGACGGAATTTAAAAGGGGCACTTACGAGACACTCACCGGTTCCACATCATGAAAAAGGTTCTTAGTTAACTAGAGCGACGAATTGGCGCTATGAACAACGCTCGTCTGAATTTTCAGCTACTTACCACTCGGTTCTTGATAGTTTAATACAGTTGCCGATGGGAAAGAGCCATCGTAAGCAATTTCTGACGTTCGATAATCAAATAGCCAAAATGAGGTTCTTTCACTGGAAACTTCAAATGTAAACATCCAGCTGTCACATTTTTAATAGGTTGCCATTTAGTCTTCATATAAGTAGAAAAATAACGAAACAGGTTTGGATTAGCTTTTAACGTAACCATTTAGCTTGCAGGTTATCATTACAAATGCAATCACAAGACATTATGCGTTAAATGATGCTTTTATGAAAGCAAACTGCAGATGATAGAAAAATAGATACTTTCGCCGCCGACATATTGGATGGTTGAATTTTTCTAGTTCGGTGATGATTTTCAAGCGTGGTCCAGGTGACATTTTTCTGTTATTTTAACGATTTCGAAGAGGGCGCTTATTTTTTCGCATCTTTACTAGCATATTTCACAAAAAATTTAATGCGGCAATTGGTGTGGCAGCACTATACGATAATTATTCACCGTGCAAAGCTTGCAAATTTCGATCGTATTATTTGCATTATGTCTCTGGCAGTGTTGTTTTTTCTTCCATGATAAATCTATCAAGACTAAATATAATTTATAAATTCAGAATAGTTACGATGAAAGTCATTATTAGTGGGGATAGCATTTACCTAGGTAGAGTACCCTAGAAATGGTAACTACAAATGCTGGATTACTTTTGTTGAATACCCTTCAAAACCTTCACCAGGATGGGCCAACTAGCAAGTTTTTAATCTTCCTGAGGTTATGATAGAAGCAATGCGGATAATGTTGCTTTGGCTAGAGTTTTATTGAAGAAGCTTTATAATAATCCTCCAGTGTTTCATAAAACAGAAAATGTTACTTGGGATAGCACTACGGACTACCTGTTCCGGGGGTAAAAGTCCACCAAACAGGTAACCCCAATCCAAGGTGTCAGGCGACCCGTGCTGAGGGATGAATGTTTGAGGGGGTTTAAAATATGCTCGATCTTTAACGGAGCCCGTAGCGTGGGTAGATCGCCTTTTTGGGTTGCGTTGCGGAGAAAGATCTACCAAACCGAAACCTAGTCCTAACTGCTTCCAACTAGTGGAACAGCATAACTTAGTAATCAAAGGAAAACACTTTGGTCCTTATTACATTTCACACCTTGTTGAAAGTGATAGGTCTCGGTTTTAGGTGTGGCCGAGATAGATCTTGAAACAAGGACAAATGGATTAGTATTTCTAATCTTTTATTCGGTGTTCACTAGTTTGAAACAGTAAGGACTAGGGTTCCGATGCATGGTCAATATCGGTATCATTTCTTGGCTTTATTGTTAGGGGATCCGATTTTGACTGAAAAAGGAGCGTGTTCAAAGCGGAACCTATCAATCAGAATCCTCCCTTGCGATTAAGTTGAAAATGACTACTGTAACAAAACCGAATACTTTATAACTTCTCAATGGCGATAAAGTAATACGACATGCACTATACAAAGGACACGGGATATACCACAATAGATCAATTTTGGTCGCAGTGGTTTATGTTCCGAACAGAAAAAAAAAAAAATAGGCAACAATATTGACTTTCTTGGAAAAAAATTTCAAAACATAAAAAAGTGGGCATTTTCTGTAAATTGACTTTTAATTTTGAAAAGATATTTTTTAGCGTGTTAAACATTTTTTTATATTTTTTAAATATGTTTTCTTGAAAGCTTGGACAATTCCCTAAAAGTCCCCCATACATCACTTTTTTGTACAACTTATCATATTCGAGTTATATTTTTTGTGAAAAAAAACGGCTAATGCGCAAAACGCTAAAAAAACTAACATGAAAAAGTTTTTGTTAGAAAAACTTTTTTTCCTTAAAAGTGCCCATCTTGTGATGTATGGAGGAAAGTTAGGCAACAATATTGACTTTCTTGGAAAAAAATTTCAAAACATAAAAAAGTGGGCATTTTCTGTAAATTGACTTTTAATTTTAAAAATATATTTTTTAACGTGTAAAAATGTATTTAGAATTTTTAAAATATTTTTTCATGAAAGCTTGGACAATTCTCTAAATGTCCCCCATACATCACTTTTTTGTACATCTTATCATATTCGAGTTATTTTTTTGTGAAAAAAAACGGTTAAAAAACTTTGACTCTTTTTAAATGTTAGTCTAGGTTAATTTTGAAAAAACAAAATATGCAAAGTTGCTTGAAAAGGTAAAGTCTTGAAACCTACAAAATTTCATAACATTCTGAGGGGGTGCTGCCAACCCCGAAGACGAGTTGGTGCGAAATTCGTCATTATGGGCATATGTTGTATGGAAACATGTCCAGAATTCAAAATCTGTGATCAGAAAACCCAAGCTGTGCGCTGTTTCACAAGGTCTGCAATATGACTATAATTGGAATGGGGAAGAATGCCGGTCTTCGTCCAAAACTGGTAACCAGAAAATCATAGACGACATGCCAAAATTCAATACGGCGATTATTTCATGTAATTTTAGGTACGGAGTCCAAAAATGAATACCAGAACATCCAAGATGGTGTCTCAATGTTCAAGATGGCGTTTAGTTTAGTTGGGGTAGATACCCGGAGTCAAAAAATAATGACCGGAAAATCTAAAATGACGTTTCAAAATTTTGCGGCTTCATGACACTTGTTTGGTTTGAATTTTGGATCGTTGTCTTATATTTTCTGAATATTGGATGTAATGCTAATATAAAATGTATCCATATTGAGTTGATTTAGCAAGCAGTTTTTATTTTGTATTTATGTCAATGTCATCAACATGTCGCTTGAGTTTTGTTGAAAGGATATTTTAAAGCACGAGAAAGGCACCATCACCGCTAGGTGGATTAATTAGGGTTTTTACACTTAGCATAACGTTTGTTTGAATTGAAGATTTCTGTGAAGATTTGTGAATTTTGAGACACTACACTCTATAGCAGAATATGGTTCTAGAAAGTCCTTTTCTTTACCTACCGGAACTGGTTCCGACAAATTCGGAAAATTTGGCGTGTTGTTTTTGTATTCCTTGAAAAAAAAAACAAAATTTGGACATTTAAGCAAGATAGCTATTAAATGTAAAATTTTATGATATGATTGAAGTGGTATTTACTCTTAGAGAAATACTTGGCGAATTTTCTTGTGGTTTTCGAGAAAAACAAGTTTAATATTTAAGGATAGAATCTTAAATCATTGGAATGGTTCATTTCTTCATTTTTTTTCCGGAACTCTGAATTATTGATAATTTTGAGATGGCCCGAATTGAGAAAAATCTGACGGCCAGGGGGGGCCAAGCCATGTGGGAAATTACACTGTGACACACATGTTCACAACAGTGTATGTGTAAGATGATCGTCTAATCCCACCCGAAGGAGGTTTGGATTGTTAAAAGAAGATAACCATGTGCGACTGTGGAATCGAGTTCAGTTCTAGGCCTAATGGTGACGGAGATAATCGAGTGACTCCGTAGCTTGAAGGAATAGAAGCGCCCGTCTAGCGAATTGGGAGTCGTGAGTTCGACTCGCACCGGAAAACGTGGATTTTTTTACATAATTCAAATCTCAATTTGTTCATCGAGCACATGTTCTGTAGTGCACATGGATGTTAAAACATTTTCAGCAGTGAATAAAAAAAGAAGTTTAATACCGGTCAACTGGTTCAAAGGCTGTGAATTTTTGAAAAAAAATGTAGTTTTGATATATCTTGATTTTTAAAACCTTGAAATTGGTCACTCTAATGACGAAATAAAAAAAAAACACAGGTCTAATTATTTTCAAAAAACTACAAAACCACCAAATATCACGATGTTCGGAGACACACTATATCGATTTTCTATGGAATGGTTGTATTATTTAAAAAAAAATCTTGTTGGAGTCGGTTAGATTGGTTGTTTTTCACTGCTAGATGAATTTATTGTTATAAAATTCATTGAAAACTATGAAATACGTTTCATTACTAATTTGGGTTGCATTTAATTTGTGAAAATACGTCAAAATAATTTCGATCAGTTTCGATGTATTAGGTCCTTTTTTTTGGGCTCTCTGGGAACTTCCTGGAGACCCTTTGTCCCAATCTCAAATGCCAAGAATGCCTTTCTCTCGAACTAAATTTCTTCATTAAAGCCCTAACTTAATTTATGCACAAAATTCCCTCTAATTATGCTTTTTTTTTTCTATTAATGCACCCCTAGTCGAGCGCATAAAACGAGAATGCAGTGTATCGTAGTTTTCGGAGAGATTAAAATTGACAGGTAAATTTACCCGGAACGCTTAAGTGTTTTTTTTAGGTATCGTAACAATACAAAAAATATTTTTCTCCATATATATGTTTTTGCAAAACCATACATTTTATTGTAAATGAATTGTTCTAAGTACTGATACTTGGGTTTTCATCTACCGTACATTGTATGGTACATATATAGTTTCAAACAATAAAATGAACCGTAAATATTTTGTTTTTAATTGTAATTTCACTACTGGCTATACATTTAATCAAATGGTTTTGGAATGGTTCTTTTTTGTTATGTTGTATTGTTTTACATTACATACAGTGAGGATTCGCTCGTTGGGTCACGACTGCGCCCCGATTAGCGAATCGTGTTCGTTCGTTGGGGCAACTGACAACTGATCGAAATGCTCTAGACACACGCAAGCGACGAGAAATAAGTCACGAAACACTCACATACTTGCGCAAACGGTCTGTATACAGGAGCTGCGATGCGACGACGGTCAGACGTCAAACTCGTTTTGACATCGATTTTGACATTGACAGTGCTTTTTAGTTGGGTTTTGCCCCAGCTAGCGAACATCCAACCATCGAGACAGCCCATCTAACGAGCCGCCAACGAACGAATCGGGACTGTATTCCATATCATGTTATATTATCTTGTCATTTTTCTGATTTTTAACTGCACGAACAATATAAGTTAGGTTAAAAAGCAAACACGCAGACGAACCTTTGTTAGAAGTCATTTCGGTGTCCCGTCCATAAGTTAAAGATGGCTTTTCGTCAAAGGTAAATTTCGTCAATCGCATTTGATTCGGTTGTGGAAGAAGGCAAGTTCACATGAGAGAAGGGGGAGAAAACTCCTCTGAATGCAAATACAGAAAAAATAGTATTGAATTCATCCACTGATTTACAATAATCTGACCTGCGTCTTTCCGGGTTGACCTACATTCGCATTCCTCTCATCCCACTCTACATACCTTGCCCGCCATATCTCTTGGATCTGCAGTCCTTTTTTGATGTTTCAACTCATTCACTTTTTTCTCTTTCTTTTCCTTTGCATCAAAAAAGTCACGAACATCAACAAAACAAAGCACGGAAAAAATCTAAAATTGAATAAAACTGACGTTCGATTTGAATAGGTCGAATCTACATAGGAATCACAGCAAACTGAGGACCTATTCAAATCGAACGCCTGAAAAAAATAAAAATGCACGGAAAAATAATATTTCGGAAAAATGAATGGTTCAAACGTAAGAAAAACTGTATAATATATTGTTACTTAAAGATTGGATGTAAATGCATAGTAGCTACAATGTACAAAGCTTTTAGCGAACCATTCCATTACAATACACTTTATTGTAGCTGGTACACTGTATGGTACAAGAATGGTTTTCACCTAACACCTTATGGTTAGTTTTTATCCGGGTATCTACCCACACAGCAAATAATTTTTAAATATCCAGGCGTGTAATTCAGGGCGATGTATCATGTTTCGAACCTAATTTCACTTGGTTACTTCGCTTTCCAACAATTGTCACCAGGGTCGGATTTACAAATGTGGGGGCCCGGGGCCACATTGTTGTGGGGGCTCTTTATATAGAGAATATATGTTTACCGATTTATCATGTAAATAATAAAAAAAGTATTGATCATTTCACAAATATTACATTATGAAGGTCGTCGTGAAAAATTTAAATCTAGAATAATAAGCAGAGCTAGGAATAATGTTGGTATTTACTAAATTTAATAATAATGGATTTAAAATTCCGGCGTAACACAATAATAGATGAAGTTTGTGTAAAGCAAAAATTGCTTTTTACCAGTGTATTAACGGCTAAAAAATGTTTCAACTGTTTTGGTGTTCTCCGATTTGAGTAATCAAACTCAATAATTCCAAAATAACTTACTTCTCAATAAAAAAAAAACCGTATTCTTCCAAGAACTCTATAACACAAAAATGTTAGTAAGTTTTGGAGGCAAAATTTAAAATTTCATAAGCTATTTCAGTTGACCGCTCTTCGTTGTACGCATCGACCGCGCTCCGCTCTTCGGCCAGAAAGTCGTAGTTTTTCTTGGCCAGGGACACCAATTTGCGGAGCTGTAGTTTAGCTCGCTCGTTCAACCGATAAGTTCGTCGAGCATCTCGGCGAATACCAGATTTTTTGGTGACCCACTGGTAGATGGTATATTACCTTTATAATTTAATATACCAAGTTTCCAATCGCAATTCCTTGTGTTCGCTGGGATCATTGCCGTTGGTCTCGGTTTGTATTATTCTGATGCTGATTTTTCGTTGCAATTCTTTTTTACCACTGGCTCGCTGGGTCAGACACCAACATCCTACTTTCCGGAGTAGCATAGCGCACAGTTGAGCTTAGAGTTCTTCCCTGAGACTCGGACCCCTAACATGATGATCATACGCTTTTGTGAGCTACTTTTGCTGGAAAATAAACGCTGAAAATACAATCAACCAGTACCTAGTTGAGAAGTTTAAAACTAACCGAGATAACCCCTACGTTACGATGCCAATGTATACGAACTGATGTTTCCCCTTTGATTCATTACATTAAATCATCTTTTTCACTATTCCAGTTCCAGAGAAAACCTTCAAAGTTGTAAGCCGCCTCGGAGAGGATGCTCCTGTATGCACCACTCCAAACAGCACAGTTGGACGCTGTGTAGCTTTGGCAGATTGTGCTCCTATTGTTACCCTGTTACGTGATGCTGCGGCTGCCAAACGAGCCGTAACTCCTGCACAAGCCAACTTCCTGAGGAGCAGTGTATGTTCACCGGGGACTACTACGGTAACGTAACACACTACCTATCTTTTTGCTGGACTTAAACAATGGATTCTTTCCGACAGACCAGCACGTACTACGTATGTTGCGATGAAACGGATCTGCAACTACAGACCCCTACCACTTCAACGGCTCCAACAACGGTCACCGCAACCAACGTCGCCACAGATATTGCCAATCATCCCAACGCCCGGTTGCTCAATCCAACCAACTGTGGCAGAACCAATCTGGACGATAAGATTGCCTTTGGTGAGCGAGCTCCCATGTATCAGTATCCTTGGATGGCCATGCTTATTTACCGATCAGCGACTGGTCGGGAAGGCCCCGAATGCGGAGGAACGGTCATCAACAACCGTTACATCCTGACGGCGGCACATTGTATTGATGGGCAGGTTGAGCGGCTGTAAGTATCTACCTTAAGGTGAATATAAAACGAAGCCACGCCTTGAATTTTCGAAATCACAAATCTGAGAAACCAAACATCGCACCGAGCTGAAAAGTTGATCGATTGGTCACCCGCTGGTGGTGACCAATCTATCAACTTTTCAGCTTAGTGCGACTCTTGGTTCTTCAGATTTGTGCTTTTGAAAATTCAAGGTGTGGCTTCGATATATATTCACCTTAAATGATTTCAAAACTAAACGATTTTATAAAACCGGTGCCGCAGCGCAAATTTTTGGTTGGACACGAGTCATTTGGGTAAGAATTACATTAATATAACTCCTGTACAACCAAAAACTGGGGTCTCCAGTTAGCCTAGTGGTTAAGGCTATGTATCGCCAATCCGGAGACGGCGGGTTCGATTACCGTTACCAGTCGGGAAACTTTTCTCGACTCCCTGGGCATAGTGTATAATTGTACTTGCCACACTATGTACAAATTCATGCAATGACAGGCAGAGAAAGCCCTTCAATTAATAACAGTTACTGTGGAATTTCCCTAAACAAACCAAGTTCCAATGCGAACGTCGAGCCACAAAGAAAAAAAGAAGACAACCAAACACTTGTGCTGTCGACACTTCTTTGTGAGTTCTGTGCTGCTTGGGTCAGGCATTCTTCATGAAATTGCTTCTGAGGTTCTTCAGAAGTTTTTTCTTTATATCTCCAGGAATTCCTTATAGAAGTTCATTCACGAATTCAGGAGTTTCTTCAGTAATTCTACCGGTGTACAGCCAGAAATTCCACCATGAGTTTCTACAGGATATCTTTCGGAGTTGCCTCTGAGATACTTCTAGGGATTATTTCTAAAATTTTGCCAAGAATTCCTCCAGGAGTTTCTTCTGGGGTACCTTTAGGAGTTCCTTCCGCGATTTCTCCAGGAATTCATTCCGTGATTCATCCAGGAACTACTTCCAAAATTCCTCCACGCGTTCCTTACGAAATTAATACAGGAGTTCCTTCCACGAATCCTCCAGGATTTCTTTCCGGGATTTCTCGGGGGGTTTCTTCCACATTTCGCCACGAGTTCCTCCTGGAACTGCTTACTAGATTCCTCTTTCTGGGATTCCCTTTGGAGTTCCCTCCACGATTTGTCCTGGAGGTCCTTCAGGCAGGAACTTCAGGAGGAGTTCTTTCATGTTTCCTCCGGGAGATCTTTCAGAAGTTCCTCCCTGAGTTCATCCTGGGATTTCTCCTGGAGTTTCTACCAGAAGTTCATTCCGGAATTAATCACGAAATTCCTTCGGAGATTTTTCCAGGAGCTCCTCGCCTAGAGGAATTCTTTGAGGAATCCTGAGAGGCAGAAATCCCGGGAGGAAACCCACAAGGAATCCAAGGAGGAATTCGTAGAGTTGCATCGAAAATTACTTCAGGAGTTTCTTCTGAAATTCCTCTAGCAGTTCATTCGAAATTTTTTCCTAAATTTCCTTCAGAACTATCTTCATGAGTTTTCTTGGAAAAAAAAATCAAGAGTTTTTTGGTAGTTCTTGCAAAAGCTCCTAAGGAAAATTCGTCAACAGATACTTCGGATATTTTTCCAAGATTGTCATCAAAAATTTCTACAGGAGTTCCTTCCATACTTCCTTCAAAAAAATGTTGCTTAGATAATTTCTTCAAAAATGCCTTTAGAAATATGGCATGTATACCAGAATTCATCCAAGAGAAATCTGCACGAGTTTCTTAATTTCTTTACAATTTTTTTTCTAGGAAGTTTTTATTTTTCAAAAAAGTCTGTGACAGATCCTCCTCTACAAGATATCTCCCAGAAATTACTGCGGGCGTTTATCCAACAGTTCATTAGCGTTCCTTCAGGAATCTCTTCTAGAATTCATTTGGAAAATCCTTCAACACTTCCTTCAACATTTTCTTGAGAAGTTCCTTCCCAATTTTTCGGAGTTCCATCGAATAGAGCAATGGATTCTCCAGTACCGTATTACCCCGCTAATACGACATCGACTGTTGTCGAATAACCGGGGTAAACTTTTAATTCGACAAACTGATCACCCTATTCGACCATTCTCATTGAAATTTGGCAACTCTATTTTTGTTTTTGTTTTGATTTCCCGATTTGTTATGGAACATGATTTCAACAGATATTGTGGTGGTGCGAATGAAAAGCTCGTTCTTTCTACGATTGTTACCATCCTCAGTTCATTCCGGTTGGTGTACAGGCGGTTTGAATGTCGAATAGCAACAACTCAGAACTTCCGGAATTAGCTTCTGCAAGAGGAGCTGCTGCGGGTGCGAGTATAAGCGCAATATCAAACTGTTTTGCATTTACAGTGTACATCGCTGTGACATTTGAACACTTTTTAATTCGACATGTGTCGAATAAGAGGGGTACGAATTAAAAAGTGTCGTATTAAAACGTGTCGAACCAGCGGGGTAAGACGGTAGTAAACTCTGAAACTCATCTAAACAATCTTATGACATGTGGAATCTCTTCAACAGTTCATCTTTAGGGCTAACTTCTGCTGTTCCTCCAGGAGTTCCTGTAAGAATGGCTTTAACTTGGATCGGACATTTTTTCCAGGAATTTATCTGAATAATTCTCCCGCAGATTGTAATTGTGGATATTGCTGGAGAGTTTTATGGAGTTTCTATGATTTTTTTTTCTGGGTTTTCTTAGGCAGTTTCTCCAGTAGATCTGGACAATTTCAGAAGTATCTCCAGCGTTCACTTCTGTAATTCCCGTGTAATTCCTTTTGTGCGCAACGGTTCAAGACCCCCCGATATCGGCTACCGCTACCGGCTCAACCGATACATCAAGCGTATGACATTCTCGGCGTGAAATGTCATGAACGATGATGAGGGGGAAAGTTGACACCGAACGTTCGATACGGGGTAAAAAGAAACACGAACTCTTTGAGACAATTAAGTATTCTAAATTTGTTATCAGAAGGCCGGCTACAGAGGCACGTTATCCTCCATTTGGGACATTTGTGCCATCGCCAAAATAACAGCCTATTTTATCATCTACCTGAGGGAAAAGGAAGGAAAAAGGATTTGAATGGGGATAGGGACAGGTAGGGAAATAGGAAAAATACCCTGGAAGAGGGTACTAACGCACAAGCGTACACAATGGGTTCAAACAGCGCCCTGAAAAGGGCACTGTAATAACGCATAAAGCGAAAGAGAGCCTATAGCTCTTTACCACAGCGGGTTAAGAACAACAGAATATCCTGAAGATTCAGGTGTCTGAAGTCAGTTTCACTTAATAAGTGTTTACCGAATACTCGGAAACGCAGTTGCGCGAAAACTGGACAGTTACATATCAAATGATACGAAGTTCCATAATCGGATTCACAGCTATCACAGGCAAATGAATCAGCTTGCTGAATATTCGCCATGTGATAGCTGAGTCGGCAGTGGCCAGTCAATGCTTTGACCAGCATGCTGCAATTCTGCTTAGACAGATTAGTTAGATACTTCGCCACCCGTAGAGATGGCTCAGCACTATACAATTTGGTTTGACGACATGACTCCAAACTATTCCAATATTGTCTGTGTTGAGTGACAGCCCAGGTGTGAATCTGAAGCTTAATCCAACGCTTCGATATCGGAATAGCTGGCTCAGGGCCAATGAAGTCATGTGATGCTCCAGAGCGAGCTAACTCATCAGCCAATTCATTTCCAGCGATGGAAGAATGACCAGGTACCCATAGAAGGTGAACAGCGTTTGCTGAATTCAGCTCCTCGATTTGAGTTCGACAAGCGATAACTATCTTCGACCTGGAGTTGGCCGAAGCAAGTGCTTTAATAGCAGCCTGGCTATCTGAACAGAAGTATATTACTTTGCCCATTACGTGCTGCTGAAGTGCTGATTGCACTCCGCACATAAGAGCAAAGATTTCGGCCTGAAAAACGGTGCAGTGTCTACCAAGTGAGTAAGACTGATACAGCCTTAGCTCACGAGAATAAACACCAGCACCTGCTCGACCTTCGAGAAGGGAGCCATCAGTGTAACATACGATGCCGTCTGAAATACTTCTTTCCAGATATCCAGATGTCCACTCTTCCCGGGAAGGGAATTTCGTGGAAAATGTCCTATATGGAAAATTACAAGCAATTGTAAGATCACTTGCACAGATCGAAAAAAGAGTGTAAAATTTAGTGACCTATGATGCACATAATTGGAGCGTGGGATATCACAGAAGTTTACATGACATATCATGTAAAAGTCATAAAATATCATGTGAACTTCCATTATATATCATGTAATTCAGCATGACTCTGTGTGTTTACATGACATATAACACAGGTTTACATGATATATCATGTAAACCATCCTTACACTAAGTGTACATGACCAAACATAAGTTTACATGACGTGTAATTCTCATTATTTTTATCTGTGTGGAGCAAGGACAACTTTGTCCCAATTCACCAAAAGTGGAAACAACGATGTGTGTGTTGATGTGCGGTTCACAGGAGTTTCCTCTAGTAGACCGAGTACCCGTAGACGGTAAGTGCAAGAAAGTGCTTCTTGTTTGAGATGAATGTGTAGTGGGGCAACGTCAAAGAGAACTTCGAGCGCTGCCGTGGGAGTTGAAGAGAACGCTCCAGACATCGCCATTAAGCACATCCTTTGGAGATGGCCTAATTTTGATTGTACCGTTCTCACTTCGCCCTTTTGCCACCACACAAGACATCCATAAGCCAATATTGGCCGAACCACAGTTGTGTAAATCCATTTGATATACTTGGGTTTTAGACCCCAAGTTGTACCAAAAGTACGCCGGCATTGCCCGAAGGCCATACAAGCTTTCTTGATTCAGAACTCAATGTGAGGTGTCCAGGAAAGCTTGGAATCAAGAATAACTCCAACGTACTTAACCTGTTCAGTCACATCGATTTCAGAATCAAAGAGACGCAAAGGTCGAACGCCATTACGGTTTCGCCTTTCCGTGAAAAGAACAATAGATGTTTTACTCGGATTAACCGAAAGGCCATATTGGCGACACCAACCCTCAACTACCTTAAGGGCGTTTTGCATCAGGTCGAAAAGGGTGCTGATGCACATACCAACTAACAATGTTAGGTAGTCGTCGGCAAAACCATAAGTAGGAAAACCGCTATTATTGAGTTGCCTCAATAGCGTATCTGCTACGAGATTCCACAAAAGGGGTGATAAGACTCCCCCTTGGGGGCATCCACAAACACTCAATTTCCTAATCCCTGCTAGACGCAATGTCGAGAAGAGATATCGGTTTTTGAGCATTTGGTGAATCCAATTGTAAATCATTGGAGATATCCCTGAAGATATCCCTGAAAAAAAAAAACGGAGGAATCCCTAGAGAAATTCCTGAAATACAGAAGGAATTCTTGGAAAAAAATCCTGGAAGAATTCATGGAGAGATTCCTGCTAGAATTCCTGGAGGAATTCTAGGAGGAATTCCCTGAAAAAAACCTTGGCAGAATTCACGGAAGAACTCCTGAAGAAATACACAATGGAATTCGCGGTGGAAGTCCTGGTGGAAATTCCTAGAAGAATTCCAGGAGGAAGTTCCAGAAGTTCCCCCAGGAACTCGTCCAGAAATTCTACCGGCATCCCTCCAGGAATTTCACCAGGACTTCCATCAAGAATTAATCAGGGAATTTCTCATGGAATTTCTCCATAAATTCTTCTAGCAATTCCTCCGAGAATTCCTCATGAATTCTTCTAGAATTTTTTTTTGGAATTTATCCGGGAATTCCTCCGGATTATTTTCAAATTCAAAATTATTGAAGATTAAAGAGGAATTCCCGGAGGAATTCCTGGAGAAAGTCGTGGAGGAAATCCCGGATGAAGTCTTGGAGAAATTCCCGATGATAGCCGCAGAAGTATTCCCGTACGAATTTTCGGAGGATATTTCTGATGAGATTTCGTTAGGAACCCCTAGATGAATTCCTGTAGGAAGGAAATCTTGTAGGAGGAATTTCGTGCAGAATCCTAGGAGGAAGCCCTGTATGAATTTTCAAATATATTCCTGGGGTTATTTCTTCATGAACCCCTAGGGAAATCCCTTCAAGAACTTTTTTAGAAATTCCTTGAAAATAGCCGCAGAAGAATTCCCGGATGCCATCCCTTGAGGAATATCTGAGGCAATCGCTGGACAAATTAGTAAACGAATGGTGGTTTATAATCCTATAAAGGATTCTTTGAAGAAAATTTTGAAAATAATCTGGGTTAATTTTAGAATAATCTCTGATAGAATTTCTGACAGAATAATTGGAAATACTGCAGAAATACAACAAATAATTCCAGATAGAATTATTGGAGGAATCTTGGAGAAATACGCATTGTAGCAACCTCTAAAAAGAGGTTCCCGGGAAAATGTCTGGTGAAATCCCTAAAGGACGAGTCCCTGAAGGAAGCCATAGGTTAATTCCTGAAGAAATTCTTCTATGCATCATTCTTTATTCTCTGTAAGAATGATTGAAGGAATCGTGGAAGAAGTTTCTGAAGTTCTGAAGTTCCGCGGAACAAGCCCTGAAACAATCACTATCACAACCCCGGAAGACATTCATGGAGGAGTTCATGAAGAAGAAATTCCTGGAGAAGTCCGTTGAGAAATTCTTAATACCAAAACTATTAAGACTTAAAATGTTCGTTAGAAGCGTGATCGATGCAAAATTTGGCAGTATTACGTCTGTTTGTCTGTAGCTTAATCCTTCAAAATAAATGTCGGAACGAAATACGTCAGATTTATTATCTGATTTTGCATCGAGATCGAGATCGTGGCTACACGGTAAAAAATCTGCACTCTGACATGAACAGATTGACACTTGAATTCGCACTACTGTCTAATCAGTTTGTTATCATCTAAATATCATTTGGAAAAGAACATTCAATGCCTCTTCAATTTTGATAGAAGTCCACTTCAATTCGTTGTTGACAATGTTTTGATTTCAAAATCAAAAACAAAATGTATTCCCGCAGCACCCAAACTCGATACCAGGATCTTAAGAGTCACGGTCTTCTGCTCTACCACTACACTACTTCACATCTGATAGTGAGGTGCGAATCGAAGCGAAACACTTTCTACCACCTGTCATCTATATTTACTTTCATGCCCAAAACAGTCATTACCAAATCAACAGTTTTTCACTTTGGATTGTATTGCTTTGTACATTAGTGCAAATCGAAGTGATGTTCAGATGATTTCTCCAGTGGGTTTGTTTTGGTTATCAAATCATCACTGACAGCATTGCGATATCAAAGGAAAGGTATTTCAGATCATGTTGATTGGGATGTTGAATAGTTAAGGGATTTTTCCCTTACATCGAGCGTGCAGAATTTTTACCGTGTATGTCATATTGTGTTTTTAACTTATGAAGATTCCTTAACATGGTTAACATGATTTTTACAATTCCAGACTATACATCCGCTTGGGGGAGTACGACACCCGGACAGACCCAGATTGCGACGAATACCAGGACTGTGCCCCTCCGTACCAGCAGTACATGGTAGAGGAGTCACTCTTTCATCCGAATTTCACCAGGGTGGTTCGATCCGGAAACGACATTGGCTTGCTGCGGGTCAATCGGGTCATCGAGTTCAACACCAACGACATCATGCCCATCTGTTTGCCAATTTCCAACTCGCTGATTGGGTTCGATCCGGCCCTGTTTTGGATTACCGGTTGGGGGCTGACGGAACGGCTGGAGAACAGTCCCATACTGCTGCAAACACGTATTCCATCGATTCAGTGCAGTCTGAGTAGCCGTTCGATCTGTGCTGGGTTTGGCAATGGGACACTGCACTGTCGGGGTGACTCTGGCGGACCGATGAAGGTGCAGGTTCCCGAGTTTAACTTCCGATACGTGCAGTATGGCATCATATCGGCTGGACCAGGGTGTGGGGTGCCTGGAACGCCGGGTGTTAGCACGCGGGTGTCGTTCTTTGTGCAATGGATATTGGATAGCATTCGGGAGTGATTATTTGTTCGCAGGGATTTGATAAATAAAAACAATGGTTCACCGTAATCAATCATCAGTGTTTATTTTCTGTGCCAGTGGTTTTCAACTTAGGTTCAAGAGTGATGACAGATTGTGATTTCACAATTATATTACTGTGGGCATTCAAAATGCAAATATCACATGGAGCAGGCAATATATTCTAACAAGTAACCCGATGTCAACGGGAGCTTGGTAATGGAATATGTGCTGAAATTGAACAAAAATTAAATAAAAGAACATCGGAAACCACTGTTCTGGTTCCATCCCAAGGAACGTACAATCGAGTATGAGCTTCTATTTCCACATCAGTAACAATGTTGCTACAACTGATTTTAGTGGTCTTACCTGGTGTGAATCTGGGAAAGTTAATTCCTTTGGAAGAAGGCAACTGCGACGAGGATGGAAACTATCATTTTGGAGCGCATATAATAGATCACTATTTCGCGGATCGTCATTACGTGAATGTCATAGTTACCAACTTTGACAGCGCTATGTTGGCGGAAAAATTCATTTGTGAAGTGCAAAATCATCCGATCAATGTCATTTCGATAGAAAGGTAATTGAGATTGATGCATGTCGTATTCTGCCGTTTCTTTGATAGTGTAACGTTTCTAGATACCTTTCTAACCCTAATGGCCATAGCACATCATTACTCCAATGATGAGCGTATAGCAGAGTTCTATCTTTGCCGATCTTGGATGTTATTCCTCCAGTTTCTCCTAACGTTTAGGGATTCCAGGTCTTCTTCTACGGCGTGTAGCAACGATGTCGCTGACCAATACCTGACTTTCTTCTGACTATTATTACCGCATTTTTTTTCTTCCGACAGTAACACGGCGTGACCAGCCCACTAAAGTCTGCCGTAATTTAAACATTTCACAATATTCGCGTCTTTGCTTACACTTGATTCACTTATTCTTATTTATTTAGTTCAATTTCAAATTTATGATAAAACTGAATCAAAAATTTGCCGCCATAATACTCGATTTTCAGCTGCAGCTCTCCAACGTCGGTCATGCCCAACATTCGCCAGATCACACTTCACCTGGTTCGCCCATCGTGCTCTCTGCGCTTCACGCCTTCTTTTACAAACCGGATGGTTAGGCATGGTACACAAATTACGTAACGCTAAAATCAGCGATTTCAGACTCCCCCCCTCCCCCATGTAACGCTTTTTGTATGAAAACCAAAAATATTTTGTATGGCTCGTAACGCTAAGCTAGACTCCCCCCCTCACCCTATAGCGTTACGTAATTTGTGTACGATGCCTTATCAAACACACACAATTCTCCTGTTCACCGCTGAAGATCGTCCTTTCTTAGCACGCATCGCTCGAAAACTCCTAGCGCTTGCAGGTCCTCCTCGAGCATGGTCCATGTCTCGTGTCCGTAGATGACCGCACCGGTCTTATTAGCGTCTTATACATGGTACATTTGATGCAGTGGTGATTCTTCTGGAGCCCGTACTAGGCACGTCTACCACTGTTGATGCGTTTTCTAATTTCACGACTCACGTTGCTGTTAGCCGTTAGTAAGGAACCGAGGTAGACGAATTCTTCTACCACCTCGAAAGTATCCCCGTCCATCGTGACATTGTTGCCAAGGCTTGTCCTGTCTCGCTCAGTCCCATCTACTAGCATGTACTTTGTTTAAGCCGCATTCACCACCAGTCCAACCTTTGCTGCTTCACGCTTCAGACGGGTGAACAGTGCTGTCACCGTTCCAAATTTTCTAGTAATAACAGATAAATTGGCCGAATTTCGTGAAGATCGTACCCCGGCTGTTGAGCCAGTCTCGTCGCATAATACCTTCCAGGGCGATGTTGAATTAGAATTAACCCAGTTGAAAATGTACATAAAAGCGAGGGTCTTTATATTCTACGGTCCACTAAATCGAGGCATACCTGTTTATCTTTGGTTTCTTGGGCTTTCTCAGGATTCTAAAGAAATCCTCCTTATTGTCTAAAGATTCCCTTTCAGTGTCCTAGCGCATACTTCTCAGGATTCTAGGTCAGTCTATCTCTGAATTCTGAACATTTTTTTTTTTTTGAGAATCCCTCTCAAATTCTAGATATGTAAATTTCTCTTAATAATGTGGGGGCTCCCTCTCAGGCTTCCAGGAAAATCTCCTTCAGGATTCTAATGGGATGTCTTTCTATACTGCAGGAGAATTGCTCTCAGAATTCTAGGAGAATCCCTATCAGGATTCTGGAAGAATCCGTCAGGGAGTTCTGGGGCTATCCGTCTAAGCATTCTGGAAGAATCCAGAGGAAAAACTTCTCTCAGGATTCTGAAGCAATCCGTCACAGGATTCATGAAGAATCCATCTCGGGAATCTGAGGAAATCCCTCAGGATTCTGGAAGAATGCATATAAAAGATTCTGAGAGAATTTATCTCTGAAAACTTGAGTAATCACTCCCAGGATTCTAGGGGAATCCTTAACAGAATTTCAATTCCTATTGCAAGAGTCTTTCTCTCTTTTCTAGAATAACGTTTCTCATGGTGCTGATGTGATAATTTTCAGCATTTTGAAGGAATCTCTCCCAGAATTTTAGAGGAATCCTCATAGTTATGGAATAGACCCTTTAAAAAATGTGGAGGTATTTTCCTCAGCAATCTGATCTGGGTTGATTCCTCTAAGGATTCTGGAAGACCCTCACTTAGGATCCCACTCAGAACTCTTAGGAAATCTTTCTCAGCATTGTCAGGAACTCCTCTTAGACTTCTTGGAGAATCATACACAGCATTCTCAGAATTGTGGCGAATTTCCTCTCAGAATTCTGGTAGAATATTTCTTAGGATTCTGAAGGAATTCCACACAGGATTCTAGTGGTATCCTTCTCAGGATTCTGCGTTAGATCCTTTTAAGATTCTGGGGGAATATCACAAAGTATTCTGGGGGTACTCTTCCCAGGATTCTCTGAAAGTTCGGCTTTCTAAGGTAATCCCCGTCAGGATTCTGGGGAAATTTATTTCAAGATTCTGGGGAATTTGTCTCATGATTCTAGAGAAATCCTTGGGGTTCTAGGACAATATTATTTAAGATTCTAAGGCACTGTCTTTTAGAATTATTAATTCTTCATCTCACGAGATTCTGGGCAGAGATCTCTAGAGAAATTTGTATTTTTGAGAATCCCTCCCATAGATTTTGTGATTCCTCTTAGAGTTCGGAAGAAATCCTTCTCAGCACTCTAAGAGAATCCCAGTAGAATTCTGTTTTCTGTATTCTGGAGCAGTTGCTCCCAGAAATTCCTTTCAGGACTCTGGGAGAGTCCCTTTTAGTAATCAGGGAAAATCCCTAACAAAACTATGGGAAGATTCTCTTGAGCATTTGAAGTTTTCTACAGGAATTAGTCTCAAAGTTCAGGGACAATCCCTTTCAGGAGTTTAGGGGAGTCCTTTCAAAGATTCTGCGGGAATGTCTTTCAGGAATCTGCGGTTATTATTCTGTTTTATGTGGGAATACCTCTCAGAATTCCAGAGAATCCTTCTCAAGATGTTGGGGAAGTCCATTCTAGAAGTTTTCGCAATCCCTTCCAAGAAGAATCCATATCAGATTTTTGGAAAAATGCTTCTTAGGTTTCTAGATATTAATATTTCTCTTGAGAATCTGGAAGGACCCCTCATATGATCCGTTTCAGGATTCTAGGGGAATAACTCGTAGAATTCTGGTGAATACCTTTTGGGATTCTGGCAAAATTATTCTCAGCATTCTAGGGAAATTCTGGGAGAATACTTAAAAGGATTCTGGAGGAATTCTTCTCAGTATCCAGGGGAAATCCTATCTCCCTGAATTCTGTGAGAGATATCTCAGGCTTCTTTGGCAATCTCGCCCAGTATGTCGAAGGAATCTTTCTCAGGATTCTGAAGTAATCCTTTTTTGGGTTCTAAGCTACCCTTTTTAGGATTCTGCGTCATTTCTTTTAAGTTTCTCGAGGAAATAATATTTGAATTCCGAAATTGATTTTTTTTTTTGAGAATCTCTCTCTCAGCATTCTAGATGAATTTATCTCAAGAATGTGGAAGAACCGCTCTTGGAATTCCTCTCAGGATTCTGGGGGAATTCATCTAAGGATTCTGGGATAACCCATCTTAGGATTCTGAAACATTTTGGGAGAATCCCAATGGAAAGCTTTTCTTAAGATTCTGAGACAATCTATCACATGATTCTGGGAGAATTCCTCTCGGGACGCTGAGGAAATTCGTCTCAATTTATCTCAGGATTCTAGGAAAATCCTTAATAGAATTCAGAGAGTATTCCTTCTAAGACACCGGAAGAGTCTTGCTTTCTTTCCTAGATACTGTTGGATTCTGGTGTAATCATTTTCAGCAATCTGAAAAAATCTTTTTATAATTCTACAGGAGCTTCTTTCAGAGTTCTAGAATTCTAGAGAGAGTCTCTTTGAAGACTCTGGGGAAATTTCTCTCAGCAGTCTACGAGAATTTATCTCCGTACTAAATGGGAATACTTTTCACAGTACTGGGGAATATCAGGACCTCAGGATTTTATGTCTATTCAAAAATATTAAATAGGGTGTATTATTAGTTTTGTATTATCGGCAGGTTTGTTCTGTTCGTCATGGGGGGTCTTTGTGGATCAAATTGCCTGAAATTTGGGCATATAACTCAGCTTGGTTGGGAAGGATTTGAGGCCAACTTGAGACCAACAGGTTTCAAAAAAACCCCCATGACGAAGAGAACAAAACTGACGAAAATACGCAAGTTCCCCTATCATTTTTTTTTTCAGAATGCACTGTCTTAACGTTATATTCATTTTCTAATCAAAGTCGTCGAATATTGGATGTGCAATCTCAAATTTGACATTGCATTTATTTAGACAAATAAAACATATCATGAACTTGAGCCACATATAGCAAACGAGTCATTCAATAGTTTTGTAATATTTTATAATATTAATATTCAAAGCAATCGATTAAATCGGTGAATCGATTCTACTGATCCGATTCGAATGGATTCACAAAAATCGATGTTTCAGCCAGATTTGCCCAATGCTAATTCAAGTATATGAATGCAATAAAACTCGCCTGCATTTTTATTTGTTGGAATTGAATGATGCGCCTAGCGATTTTTTTTCCAAAAACACCTAATTTCATTATTCAATGGCTCTCCAACTAGATCCCCTTACCGTATAATTTTATTTTTTCAAACATGACCCCATACGTAATCTCGCATTTTAGAATACAATGGAGTCGCAACAAGTGCATTTGAAGTTGTTGCAGAATGTAAACTTGAAATTGTATATTTTTCAACGCAAAGTTGAAATTACTATTGCTGCCAAATGAAATCAGATGTAATTGTGGGCTTTGTATACGATTTCACCTAAACTGTTATTGCACCTTATATAATTGTAACTAAATTTGTTCATTAGTATAACTTTAGACTAACATCCTTATATGATTTCTGGTTTGCTGGGCTTCCACCTTTCGATCACCTCACGTCCGTCCGTCCGACATATAAACTTGATTTGACCACACGATGGCGGTGTTCACCGTTAAAACAAACACACCGGGAAAAATGTCTACTCAGTGGCTGAGTTGACCTTACTCAGAAATCGAATAATCCTTTATTTTCTTACTCAGTTTCCGATAAAAGTGGGACAACTCATTGGCAATGATAAGAAAACAAAGGATTTTTCGATAGAAAGACCAAAAGCCACTGAGCAGAATTTTTTCTCGGTGTAGCCCGAAAAGCGACACGAGCGCTCAAATGCCAAAAACGGCGAACACAAGAAACAAAAATGACAGAATGACATTGTAAGTGATAGGATGCAAGCGCCACGCAACGGGAGCATAACTACATACTCTGATATGACCGTTACAAAGTTTTACACAAGTCAGAAAGCGAAGATAGACGTCTGTTCTCTGTGGTATGGCCAATGGCCATGTTGTTGGAGGTGGCGAAATCAATGAGTCGTTAGACCATTTTCGTTCGTCGGCTGGTGGGCACTGAACTTTCCAATCGTCGCACAGTGGCTGATTTCGTCATTTTAGCGCGCTTAATTAATAACTTTTTAACTATGACGTTTAGCGTCATGGTGTCTTCGAGAAATAATAAGGAGCTTCTTTTGAACTATTGTTAAAAATGATAAATCCCCCTAGAGCAAGTTTACCGGGGGCTACTATCTGGGCGAGTAAAATGATTGCCACAGAGTTGTCATTTTAGTTTAGTTACTCATTTCCACACCGGTCGCTACTATATTTAGTTACCGGATTGCGTACCGGTCGTTGCCAAATACTGTTGCGGTATAAACAAAATATTTTGGAAACCTTTTTTTGAAGAATTTCTTCTGGGATTCCCCAGGCATTCCCTCTGAGCTTCTAGCATGCATTTTTACTGAGTATCCTCGAGCAATACGTACTTAGATTTCCCCAGGAATTCCAGATTTCCCCAGGAATCTCTTCCGGGATTTTACCTTAAATTTCTACTGGGATTTCTTATTCTTTTCGGGATTCCTCCTTGAATTTCTCTGGGGATTCCTCCAAGAGTTCCTCCGGGGACTCATTCAGGAATCTCTCCGGGGATTCAGCCAGGAATTCCTTCGGGGATTCCTCACGAAATTCTTCCGGGGATTCCTCTAGGAATTCCTCCGATGATTCCTCAAGGAATTCCTCTGAGGATCCTTCCAGGAATTCCTCCGGGGATTCCCCCAAGAATTCCTCCGGGGATTCCTTATAGTATTCCTCCGGGAATTCCTCCGAGGATTCCTCCGGGATGCCTCCGAAGATTCCTCCGGGACGCCTCCGAGAATTCCTACAAGGATTCTTCCGAGGATTGCTCCGAGAGTTCCTCCGGGAATTCCTTCGAGAATTCCTCCGGGAATTCCTCTGAGAATTCCTCCGGTAATTCCTCCGGGAATCCATCCAGGAATTCCTCCGGGAATTCCTCCAGGAATTCCTCCGGGAATTCCTCCAGGAATTTCTCAAGGGATTCCTCCAGGGATTCCTCCAGGAATTCCTCCAGGAATTCCTCCGGAAATTCCTCCAGGAATAACTTCGGGAATTCCTCCAGGAATACCTCCGGGAATTCCTCAAGAAATTCCTCCGGAAATTCCTCCTAGGATTCCTCCAGGATTTTCTCCGAGGATTGCTCCGGGAATTCCTCCAAGGATTCCTCCGGGAATTCCTCCAAGAATTCCTCTGGGAATTCCCGAGGATTCTCCGAGTAATTCCTGCGGGAATTTCTCCTGTAATTTCTCCGAGGATTCCTCCAGGAATTTCACCGAGAATTCCTCCGGGAATTTTTCCAAGAATTTCTCCAAGAATTTCATAATGAGTTTCTCCAGGAATTCCTCCGGGGGTTCATTCAGAAATTTATTCGGATTTTTCATCAGGAAACTCCTCCGTTGTTTTTTTTTTCAGGAATTCCTCCGGGGATTCCTTCCGGCTATTCCCCGAGGATTGCTCCAGGCATTTCTCCAGGGAATCCTCATGGAAATTCCTCCGGGAATTCCTCGGGAAGTCACCTGATGAATTTTCGGATGAATTTCTAGGAGAATCTTCGAAGGAATTCTAGGAGGAATCTCCACAGAAATTTTATATGAAATTCCCGGAGGAACTTCCGGATTAATCCCCGGATAAATTCTTGCGCAATCCTGAGGATTTTCTGCAATAATCCTCGTAGGAATAACCGGAAGAATTGCTGGAGAAATTTCCGGAGGAATTCCTGTACGAACTTTTGCAGGAATGCCAGAAGAAATTAAAGGAAGAATCGTAAAAGAACTCTAGAAATATTCCAAAAGGAATTTGTGAAGAAATTCCTGGAGGAGTTCCTTAAGGAATCACAGGAGCAATTGCTACAGGAATCTCTGGAAGAATTCCTGGAGGAATTCCAAGAGAAATACCTGGACCGATTTCTAGATTAATCTCCGGAGGGATGCCTGAAGAAATTCCCTAAGAAATTCCTGGAGGAACTCTTTGAGGAGTGTATTGAGGAATCCAAGGAGAAAATGCTGTAGGGTCCCCCGGAGGAATTTCTTGAGGATCCTGCAGAAGAATTCTTGGAGAATCCCCCGAAGGAATTCCTGGAGAAATCTCCGGAGGAATTTCTGGAGAATTCCCCGGAGGAATTCATGGAGGATTCCCCGAAGGAATTCCTGAATGAATCCTCGAAGAAATCCCTGAATTAATCCCCGGAGGAATTTCTAGAGTAATCACCATTCCTGGAGGAATTCCCGGAGAAATTCCTGGAGGAATTACAAGAGGAATTCCTGGAGAAGTTACCGGAGGAATTCCTGGAGGAATTACCGGAGGAATTCCTGGAGGAATTACCGGAGGAATTCCTGGTGGAATTACCGGATGAATTACCGGAGGAATTCCTGGAGGAATTCCCAGAGGTATTCCTGGAGGAATTTCCAGAGATATTCCTGGAGAAACTCCTGGAGGAATTCCCAGAGAAATTCCTGGAGGAATTCTCAGAGGAATTCCTGGAGTAATTACCATTCCTGGAGGAATTCCCGGAGGAGTTCCTGGAGGAATTCCCGCAGGATTCCCTGGAGGAATTCCCGGAAAAATTCCCGGAGGAATTACGGAAGAATTCCCGGAGGAATTATGGAAGAATTCCTGGAGGAACTGCTGGAGGAATTACCGGAGGAATTCCTGGAGGAATTCCCAGAGGTATTCCTGGAGGAATTCCCTGAGAAATTCCTGGAGTAATTACTTTTCCTGGAGGAATTCCCGGAGGAATTACCGGAGGAATTCCTGGAGGAATTACCGGAGGAATTCCTGGAGGAATTACCGGAGGAATTCCTGGAGTAATTACCATTGCTGGATGAATTTCCGGAGGAATTCCTGGATGAATTCCTAAATGAATCCCCGGAGAAATTCCTGAAAGATTTTCCGGAGACATTCCTGGAGGAATCACCGGAGAAATTCCAAGAGGAATTCCTGCAAGAATTCCCAGAGGAATTCCTGGAAGAATTTTGGTCAGGATGGCCGTGTAACCTGTTCCGGGTGGACTAGTGATCTACAGAGTTCCAGAGCCATTTTTACCGAAATTCCCTCGACGTGCAGAGCGAGATTTTCCGTTTCTCGCTCTCTCCCCGGGAGACATCCCACAGCGCCCCACAATCGTTTCCCGCGCAACTATCGGGCGCCTAAATTTGAGCGCTCGATGTTTCCCGAAAGCCTCGCTGCTATTTTACTAGCCCGGTTAGTAGCCCCCGATAAGGTATAGCGCTCTGATACTGCGCTATGTAATTTAGTTTAGTCGCGCACCGGTAAAGGTGCTCTAAAAGTGGGATAGAAAATATTTTTTTTGCATTTTTCAAGATACAAGGTTGTTGTCTTCACAAAAGTTGTAGAAAATGTTATTTGGAGCAACTTTTCCAAAGACGCCAAGTTTGTTACTCCGTTACTTTTCAAGATACGTTACGTTTTTTATCATGAGCCCCTTGAAAAGGGGTTTTGCGCAATAACTTTCGAAGGATTGATTCTACATTTCTCTGGTGTTCTACAAAGTTATAGATAATGGTAAAACACATAACTTCGCCGAACACGACATTCTTCTAATTTCTAAAATAAAATAGTTATAACGGTTTTTATAGTTTTTTGGGCCATATTTCAAGCACAGACAAACAGACGTATCACTTGGAACAAAATGCGATAAAAATCATCGTCACGAAAACATAATCGCCCAATGCTAATTGCGCTGTGGTTCGCAAATCCACTGAGTAGATGGCGGTAGTGATAAAACGTCAAACAGGAGCAAAATCGATGCGAGCGCCATGAGCAAGTGATTTGCGAACTACGGAATATTTGAATAATCCGTTAAAAAGGGAAACGATGGGAAGTGAGTAGAGTGGGACGTCTGTTTGTCTGTTTTTCAAGCATATATAACCTAGCTATAGCCAGTTATATGCAAATTTCCTTTTAAGCATGTGAATATACTAGTAATTGCCTCACTTAGAAAGCCAAAACCATCAAACTGTAAGAAACTGTAATATGGTTTTTGTACAGAAACTTTCAATAATCTATGTTACTTTTATAGGGTAAAAGCTCCCTTAGTGGAGGTAAGGACTGTTCAATTTATAAAACGGACAGCTTTACAAGGCTATAAAAACAAAACGCGTAGTCCAAATTTAACCACCCTTGTTTCGTTGTTCAGTACATCATCATTTATCATAGTAATAATTTTTGAATCGAATAAAAATAGTTTCATTTAATAGAAAATCGGCCAGGTGTTAAATGAGGTGACTTTTTCGATTGCTGAAAATTGAAAATATGTATAAAATTACTGTTCACATATGGTATATCGTTTTGAATATCTGAAAAGCGTGTACCATGCTGCAGCAGCATGAGTAATAAACATTCTGGCGAAATTTAAACTCAATTGGAAAATTAGTTATTGAGATATTAAAGTCTCAAGAGATTGGATTTTTTGAATAAAATTCAATTGTAAAGCAAAAAGGGCACGACAATATTAAACAAATAATTTTTGTATGCATCCAGTCGAAAGTAGGAATAATGTGGCTTGAAATGCAGAAAACTGCTTCTTAATATCATTGCTGGTTTGGTAACTGTGCGCCATTACAGGTACAGTAATCGAAACAGTTTCGTTCTTTGAAGGTTGTTCCAAATAATAATGCAACCTAATGCAAATTTTGCACAACAATGATGGTGGAAATAAAAACTTTACATCCGATTATTATTAAATAAGGTATACAATAACATAGGACCAACTTTGTTGAAAATAAATAAAAACAAGTTTCACTAGAGTCGGAAAATCTGCATCAATGAAGCAAAAATATGCAATTTTTTACTATGACCATCTTTATGGATTAAATTTTTAATGAAGAATGCAATTAAAAGTAAATTTTCCTTCTGTATCATTCAGAAAGCAATATTCTACTACTCTGGACAAATTTTTAGACGAATCCGTTGTGCTATTGCAACACAGGACTTGAATAAATATGTTTTAACTATTTCTATGAAAACAAGTCAATTCACTATATCAAGCTGGAGGCTGTTTGGTGAATTGTTATTATGTTTCCAGTTCAAAACCGAATTAGCGACATTTTTTCTTTGACTTCCGCTGCTTTTGCCTTGCGTTAAACACAATGTCGGAAGTGGGGCGCTGTATTGTACTCCTGGTGCTCTATACAGCGCCCCACTTCCGACATTGTGTTTAACGCAAGGCAAAAGCAGCGGAAGTCGAAGAAAAAATGTCGCTAATTCGGTTTTGAACTGGAAACATAATACTTACCAACTATTGAGCTTTACCTTTAGTAGAATAGTGTAAGATTCCAATACATTAAAAACTTCATGAAAATGGGCATGTTAAGTATGTGGTAAGTTGTGTCGAATTTTGAGAAATGGGTTTTTATTGATATTTTACAAAAACCGCTTCAGTTACACAATAAAGAACAATTTGCTTAATGTTATATTTTTCCTACATTTGAGAATAGCTATAGAATGTTATGCAAAAAACTGACAATGATTTTATTGAAAAATAAAAAAGATATCGCACAAGCAAGTTGTCCGTTTTATAAATTGAACAGTCCTTAGTACCAATAGTGGTGGTAGTGGCGATTTAGCACTATTTCGCCCAAAAATCTTGCAAATGACATTTTCAAAAGATGCATCATACCTAATTAATAACATTCATTCGGTTTTATGTTCAGGATTTGTCGAAAAACCTATTTTAAACAATTATTTTCCTTAATTTTTTTGCAACTTTGCACCTATAGTGGCGGTAGTGTTCCTATAGTGGTGGGTCCCATAAGAATTCAATGGGATGCGCCACTATAGGAACCAATGTTAAATTTTACCTCCACAATAGGAACCGTGTACCTATAGTTGGTGCAAGTGATTTATTAGCAAAAACTGAAATAAACAATGGTTTTTACATTTTTTCTAGCAAATTTAAGTGAAAAACTACCGATTAACGTTTTCAAACTTTTTATTTTATGGTATTATCAATTTTGTTCAATTATTTTACTACTAGGTGCTACTAATAGCACCACTATTGGTACATTTACCCTATGGGATTTATTTGGCAGTTCATGGCAGCTTGTATTTTTATTGTTATTGTACGTGTGCGTGTGAATATATAGAATGGATTGTGGTGCATTCTGGAGCATTCATGAAGTACGTTACACGGAAACTTACCATCTATTTACATTTTCTTACTAACTGACAGTGCTGCATGTAGTCCACAAAAAGAGCGTACGAAGTGTCATTTTTTCTCAAATTCTAAACTTGCGCGTGGCATATTTTGTGAATGCTCCCTCTAGTACATGTCTACAATAATTATAGCTTATTATAAATCTTATTGTACTTTACAGTAAGGTGCTGTTCAATCGTGAACTGACAAAAAAGTAACACTTTATGCTTTCTTTTCGTGGACTACGTGCAGCACTGTCAGTTAGTCAGAAAATAGAAGTAGATGGTAAGTTTCCATGTAACGTACTTCATGAATGTTGCAGAATGCACCACAATCCATTTTTTTTTAAAATATATTCACACACTTGCAATAACAATAAAAATGCAAGCGGTAATGAACGCTCAAAAAATATGGTGAAGATATGAATAAATCCCATATAAAAGTAACATAGATGGTTGAAAGTTTCTGTACAAAAACCATCTTACAGTTTCTTACAGTTTGATGGTTTTGGCTTTCTAAGTAAGGCAATTACTAGTATATTCACATGCTTAAAAGGAAATTTGCATATAATTGCCTATAGCTAGGTTATAAATGCTTGAAATATGGCCCAAAATATATAAAAACCGTTATAACTATTTTGTTTTAGAAATTAGCGGGATGTCGTGTTCGGCAAAGTTATGTGTTTTACCATTATCTATAACTTTGTAGAACATCAGAAAAATGTAGAATCAATCCTTCGAAAGTTATTACGCAAAAACCCTTTTCAAGGAACTGATGATAAAAAACGTAACGTATCTTGAAAAGTAACGGAGTTACAAACTTGGCGTCTTTGGAAAAGTTGCTCTAAACAACATTTTCTACAACTTTTGTGAAAACATCATCCTTGTATCTTGAAAAATGCAAAAAACAAATTTTCTATCTCACTTTTAGGGGGATTGATCATGTTTTACAATAGTTCAAAAGAAGCTCCTTATTATAGCAAAAAACTTTCTCGAAAACACCATGACGCTAAACGTCATAGTTAAAAAGTTATTAATTAAGCGCACTAAAATGACGAAATCAGCCACTGTGCGTCGTTCTGAATTCCTCTTCTTGGCCTACCTGGGTGTTTCGGTCTCCTTGGATGATCTTGGCGTCGAGGCTTGGCAGCGGTCGTACTCGCGTTCAAGCTGCGCGTAAAGTGCGTCTTTGTCATCATCAGTGCTTCCGGAGTGCGGGCCGTCTACGTTGATTATGTTGAAGTTGAAAAATCGGCCCTTGATCCTCAACCTGCACATTCCTTCGTCGATCGATCACCAACCACATCGTCCATCACGATTGGCAGAAGTCACCGTGACTTACTTCTAGCAAGTAAGTATTTATTTGTTAGAAGAAAGTCACAGTAACTTCTGCGCAACAAGTACCTGCGCAGCCGTGACTCTCTTGTGACAAGTAGTGTTGGTAAGCACGCACTCAAAGCTCACCCATGAACCCCCGGATAAAAAATTACCATTCATTACATGGTAAATATTATTAACATATGACTGGTTTTATTGTTCACAATAAAACACATAGTAGATACAGGGGATGGCCAAAATGTTTGGGATAGGCAACTTTTTTTTCTCTCACAAAAAAGTTCAACATGCTATAACTTTTTATAGAGTGCATCAAAAAATCTCAAATTTTGACTGTCTGTCAACCTATTATATATGCATCATTGGTACAAATTTGGGCTCGATTGATTAATGTTTCGCAAAGTTAGAACCGTTCGGGTAAAACATCATTTTATTTTGACAACTCATTTTTGAGCTGTCATATCTCGGAAACCAGTGAACCGAATTGAATGAAATTTTAAACGTACACTAACAATATGCAAATGCTTCACACACAATTCAAACATAGATACTTTTTAAACGTTGAAAAAAGTTATCATGGATTGACAATTTTGGATTTTACTGGAAAAAATGTATTTTTTTTACATCAGTGTCTATAAATTTTAGTGTTGATATTCAAAGATTTTCCACTTCTGTTCTCAAGTTATCTCTAATCAGATATATTGGAGCCTATTTAGATTGAAGGAAGAACACATTTCGTAATTTTTGTGTAGATTTGTAAATTTGACCTATTTTCCTCTATATGGGTCAAAATTCCAACCCGGTATAACTTGATTCGCCGTGATAAAATATTACTTTTTATAACGTCGTATTGAGTATCAATATATTTTTGATAAACGTTAAAAAATTCATTCAATTCGGTTCACTGGTCTCCGAGATATGACAGCTCAAAAATGAGTTGTCTAAAAAATAGTGTTCTACTCGAACGGTTCCAACTTTGCGAAACATTAATCAATCGAGCCCAAAATTGTACCAATGATGCACATATAATAGGTTGATAAACAGTCAAAATTTGAGATTTTGTTATGCACTGAAGAAAAAAAGTTGCCTATCCCAAACATTTTGGCCATCCCCTGTATACTGTTACTTTTTACAATAGAAATCAAGCCCATATAGTTCGTACAATAAGTGAACATTAGCTTTATTAGTGACTAATTGATTCGATTGTTTTCCAATAGTTCTAAAATAATTTAAAGTTACCGTAATCCGGGGTATCATTGATCAGCGGGGTAACATTGATCGGCTTGACCCAACTCAGGAAATGTTCAAACAAGCATTTTACATTGAATCAGTTTCTGCTGTTGAATGGTATATCGTAATCTGCTATCATTTTGCCATTAAATGACATGCAATTCATGAAAATTGCATTTCATAAACATTGAAATAAATCGATTTTTTCATAACTGTGTTTCGTAACGCAATGAGATACATTGTCAAACATTCATACTTGGCGTGAATACTACATACAATATGAGGTTTGAAATCACTGTATTACTTAAATATGATAGAGTTGGATTTAATAAACGAAACTTTTATGAAAACGCTCTATATCCGTAAAATATACGATTTATTAAAAGTCAGCTATCAAATCCTTAAACCATTGCCTATTTTTAGGCGTTATTCGTGGTTTAGAGAATTTTAATCCTAAAATAACTCAAAAAGTACATAATTTGTAAGAATTTGGACAACATATTCGAAATCAGCAACCCCGAATTTAGTAAGTAAGGGTATTTTTTTTACCAAATAGTTTATTAATTGGCTCGATCGTTTAACGAAAAACTTTACGGAGCCGACATCTTATCGAATATTCAAAAGATTACATCAATAAAACTGCATTCTGGTGCATTTCTTCTTTGGTCGCGGTACGGAGCTGGAGCTTGAACCATCACCAGAAGCTGCGAATCGAGCCCGAGAAATTGGGTTCAATAAATAAGAGTTTATGAATGCTTACAAAAAATCGAATATGTTGTGGTAAATAAATTATCAAAACATTAATTTTTTCATAATCATTAATGGAATTGAATAAGCAAGTAAAATATCGAAATTTGCACTTTTCTAATGATCAAGTCTTTATTTTATTTACAATGCAAAAACGTGACACTTTATTTCTAAGAATTTGCTACCAAAGCATTTCATAAAATTCAATTGAGCTGGCCACCATGAACGCCGTAAACCACGCGCTGAATGTTGGTGAAATGCTATCTCTTCCTCACTGACGGAATGGTCTTCGCTCAATCTGCTGACTCGTTTACCCTGCTGGATTGATCGAATAAAACAACTCAAGGGGAAAGTTTGACGGACTTGGATGATCTTGATGGTTTGGTCAAACTGGATGATAGAGGTGGTTGGCAGTGCCGGATTTAGGCCTCGGGGGGCCCGGGGCAACCCTAAAAAGTGGGCCCCCAGAATCAAAATTTCGAAAAAAATGCACCATACAATTACGTTTTTTTCTTAATCTTATGTATTATTTTAGACCTAATATTGAAAGCTTCTGATTTCTGAACTTCTCCAAAACTCCGACAAATAGAAAATTATTCGAACATTTAATTTGATATTTGACTCAAATGTCAAAATGCTAGCGTAAATGACATCTCGTTCAGATAATACATATATTTTAAACTTTCATCCAAATTGAAAACATTTATACAAGTTTAAGAGCTTAGCGTTCAGTTAAAAATCTACTAAAACATGCAGCAACTTTATTTGAGATAGCACGGGATCGACGAGTATTTCAAAATTCAGATAATAAAAAGATTAGTCTCTTGGGAGCAACTGTAGCAATAAATCTTAATATCTTCAGTAAAATCAAACATAAAGATATGGAAAGTTACAGTTTCCAGGACACTTGGTTTTCAAAACTAGTCTTAACTTCCAAACATCTCCAGAATTCATCATCTTCTCTTTTTTATGATAGCAGATACCTGATGCAAATAAGTATAAGACATTTGTTTCCAAAATATAATCATATAATCAACAAACGTATGTATAATTGTATAATCATTGTGAAATAATAGATAAATTTGTGAAACTATTGAAATTTATATTGATGTACAATTACTCAAAAGCTTAATATTTCTTGCAATCTGCTTAGAGACACTTTTTGTAGCATCTTGTAGTCACGCAAAAGTGTTTCTACTCGATAAGAACTTTCAAGGGTTTTTAGAGAAAATCGCATATTTTCAAATACTTCACCAAAAATTATGAAACATTTGATTTCGAATTATTCTTAAGAGAAAATCCAGATAAATGGCCAAACATAGTTTAGATACCTTTAGGAACCCTATTATAAGTTCTTTTTTAGTGTGACGTCCTCACTGGGACACTGCTTCTTACCTTAGTGTTTTATGAGCACTTCCACAGTAACTGTGGAACTGTTATTAACAAAGAGTTTCCTTTGTCAATGACCATTTCGTATGTGCATACCGTGTGGCAGACACGAAGACACTCTTTTCCTAAGGAAGTTAAGGATTTTCCTTTACGAAAAGCTCTTGGAATGACCGGGAATTGAACGCGTCACCCTTAGTATGGTCATGCTGAATATCCACACCTTAACAGCTGCGGCTATAGGGGCTTTGTATAAAATATGAACGCTCATTCATGTGAATTTCATATGGTTTCGTTGAAAACTTTAAATTGTATTTCGGATTCTTGGGGGGCCCCCTTCATCGGGGGGCCCGGGGCACTTGCCCCCTTTGCCCCCCCTTAAATCCGGGCCTGGTGGTTGGATCAATCTTTCGGAGGGGAAATATTGAAGATATAAACACCAACCTCAATCCTCGCTTTTGCTGGTTGGTCAGTATTTATATCAAGATTCAACATTATCATCCATCTTCTCCGCAATAAAAATGCAAGCAATACATTTAGCAATATTTTCATCAAATTGTGTTTCTTGATGAAATTGAAGGAAAGATTGAACCTCTTGGTTGAATCAACTTATTGAAAAGTGTAAATGGCACTATACACATCCGCACTTCTATCGATTGCCCATTTGAATAAGCAAATCTTCTTGGCTCCGTGTTCTTCCGCAATGATTCTTCCATGGCATCCCGCGACACGAACTTCACGAACAATGAACGATCATGTGCTGTTTTATATGCAGTTTCCATCTGCAGCAAATCCGTGTCCAGCCTCTTCAGGAAATCCGCAATTTCTACCCAGGATGGCCGTGGGCTACCCGGACGGAAGCGAAACTGCACCGTATTAACGAACATTTCGCTCATTTCAATCATTTTTGTTGCCACACCACCAACGAACGACGATGTGATCAACCGGCAAACAAAGCAAAGCGATAAACGATATCCAATGCCTAGCAGCGCAAACTGTAGACAAAAAAAAACTTCCTGAGCAAAGAGCACAATCCGTCTGTATCGAACCACAGCTGCGACAGAACTGCTAGTAAGTAAGGGTATTTTCTAGAGATGGGAAAACTGATTCAATTTTGAGAGTGAATCGCTACCGATTCACTCTCAAAAAAGAGTCGACTCTTTTGATTGATTCAGTAACTCATTTCCGGAATTTGAAGAAAACGTCAATTTTCGATGTTAGCCAACTTCTTTTCGTTCAAAATTCACTTGCATGGTATGTATATTGACGATTTGCACAAACGTCTGAGCATAACGTAGTGAAATATAGGATTCGCAGGTTTTCGTTAATTTCTCCGAAGGAGCGAATCGCTGGTGCGAGCCGGCCATATAATATAAGTATGGAAACAAAATTAATTGGCAAAGATTGCAATGTTCTGCGTCGAATCATCATAAAGTGCGTAGTCATACTAACTCTTTTTGCTAACGTAATGAACATCAGCGAATCGTGGCTCTTTTGAAAAGAGTCATGGCTCACTCACTCGGTTTCGCGAATCGATTCTTTGAGTCGATTCGCGAGTGAGTTATCCATCTCTAGTATTTTCAACACAAATGAACATTGATCACTGACATGATCAATGTTACCCCAAATCAACAAAATCAAAAATTAGATTAAAAAACCTATTTAAACATGTTTTAAGGTTTTACAATACTTTTTCGAGTAGCTTAACACATAATCAGAGGGCCAGTACTTGTTTTGAAAATATAAAACATGTAACGTTTGCTTTAACAAGAGAATTATTCAAGAAAGATCGAAAATTCTGATCAATGTTACCCCGGATTACGGTACTATCAGTAAAAATTAATTAAGGTTGTTTTTATATAGTTGCAAAAGTGCCTGCAAAGTTCTCATGGACATTTTATTAAAAAAGAGTTTATTTCTCAATTACACTTAAAAACAATTCGTAACAAATAAATAACAATAAATATTATTGTTGCTTGGATCATGTTTGTATTATCAAATACAAAATCACTTGACATATTGTTTGTAGTTTTCGTTTTAAATTTGAGTACAGTAGATGTTTCGGTTGTCGAATGTTATTCGCTAAAACTTCAACTACTGGCAGACGTCAAGCCATGTTGGCAAAGGAAGCTCTCAATGAATAACTGAGGAAGTACTTAAAGAAAACTAGCTGAAAAGCAGGGTTTAGCCAAGTGAGGATGTTACGACAAGAAAAAGATGAACAACGATTTTTCTAATGTTTTCCATTAAATTAAAGGAATCTAGTAAATAGTAAACTACCATTGATAACAATACAAATACAATTTGTTTAATGGGGTCAATTGAACCGATGTTAAAATTAACATGCAATAATATTTGTTGTTATGTAAACAGATTTCGCTTTTGAAAACCCAAAGAATTCATATTTCTCGGTAACGTTTTTCTTCAGCATTTACAGATACTAATGGCCACATGAATTGTGAACGATTTATGGTATGGATCATACGACCTGAGGTTTGACTTGTGATATTTGGCAGTTATTTGAAAAGATTGATGATAGATCTTATCAACAGCTGCCAAGCAACACATACCAGACAGACATCAGAGACATCAGAGTGTTTGACTCTTATCATAAATTGGCGGCCGTTAGTGCTCGTAAATGCTGGATATAAATGTTAGCGGGAAATATAAATTCTATGGATTATCAAAAGCGAAAACTGCTTACAAATAACAACAAATATTAATGTATTTTTATTGTAACAACGATTTATTTGACGTCATTCAATTAATTGTATTTGTATTGTAAGAACAATGAAAAAACATTAAGATATATTGTTTTCTTTTGAAAATTGCCCTAAAAATGTCTCATAAAAACACAATACATTCTATTGTTTTTCGCGAAAAAGTGTATGAAAATTTTCTCAAAATTTTATGGTTAAGATACATAACGACCACCATTTTTTATTGTAAAAATGCCATTTACCATTCGCCGAATGGTATAGAACCATAGGGATGATGGTGAGTGTGCCGTGTAAATTACAATACGTTTAATGGTGAATATTTTTCGAAAAAATGGTGTTGTAACAATAAAATTTATCGTACTTTTATGATATTTTTTATCAGGGCCGCTCCTGCGTGAGAAAATTCGGGCGCGTGTCTGAATCATTTTCTCACGCGTGAGATTTTCATGCAAAATCTCGCTCTCGCGAGTCAAGCGCCGAAACTTCGTTTCGCTTGTAAAACGAATCCAAATCAATTCAAATGTCATTGTTTGTTGTTGTATGCAAGGTTTGGCCTTGTTTTGTCATACAATTCTAAAAACATCATTGTATGTAACATGAAAACCAAGATATAAAGGAATGAGTAAAATCATGAGTCAACACATGCATATTTTTTTCGGCGGTGACTTTGGCGAGTCAAGAATCGCGTGAGAAACAACTCAACCATTGAGATTTGAGAATTTGAGTTTTTACCAACACTGGTGACAAGTCTATTTCTTGGGGTTTATATTAGTGTGACTGAAATCCAACAGTATCTGCTTTTCAACCATTTAACGTACAATAATATTACATAACCTTTTTTTTTTTTTCTTTTTCGCTTGCATATTAACAATTTCAGATTTCAAACCCAAGTTTTCTCCAATGGACACGGTTCATCCAGCACTGATCATGTACCAAATATCAACGAATACTCAACCGTGGAGGCGTTCTTCAGTTGGGGTTCCGTTGAAACTTTGATCAGCGATATTCTTTCGCACATCGGCCACCAAAATCCTCAGGCAAAAGTTATCCTGGAAACTAACAAACTGATCCACACTGATTTAATGCGAATTTTTACTGTTGCATGGACCGAATATAAAATTTTGAATCTGTTGGTGATGAACTTCTGGGAGAACAATAAGATTGAAAACTGCATGTACAATCCATTCGGTACAGAAGAGCAGGCCCTTTTCTGTACCAACCTTACAGACGACGAGGCAATCGAAGTTTATTTTACAAAGGTGGATCACTACACTCTTCATCGCATCACAAAACTAAATGGGTATCCGTTGTCCATTGCCATACATGAAAGCGATGGATCAACCTCCGCTTTTGATTGCATCTTGGACGATTTCGAAATGACCGACGTTGATATGAATATTCTTAAAGTTATGCAGAATATGATGAATTTCTCCGCTAATTTCATATTCTCGGACTTGGAACTATCTGTTGGATATGTGGGTGCGAATGGATCGCTGGCGGGAACTCTGGGATGGATAGAAAGCAATCAAATAGACTTGGCAGCCAACTCCAGGATAATTCATTGCTATGAAACAGGAAATTTGTTGTATTTGGATTACATCACAACGGAAAAGCTGAAGTTCCTGGTTCCCATCGACTATTTCAAGCACCGGGACAAAGAAGTGATATTTATCAATCCGTTTAGTTTGTCTTACTTAACTATCAATACGTTGCTATCTTTTCTTATACCATTACTAATGCTATCGATGGACAAACTCACAGTACTACGAGGTACACGTGAAGATCATAGCACATTTGGAGAATCGATCATGCGAATGATCGGTATCCTTTACAATGAATCCGTACGTCTCCCACGTAATCCCCAAAAGCGCTGGATTCTGTTCGGTATGCTCGTGTACAACGTCGTTTCTTACCCGGTTTGGCAGGCAATCACAATCCGTTACCTGAATTCTGACAATCATCATTTGAACAACATCAACAGCCTCCAGGAGTTGTTAGACTCAAAGCTTCAACTAAAGGTTTCCAAATACCATCATCACGTGGTCATCCACGAGGGCACCCGGTTTCAGAATAGACTATATCGGAGCTTAGCCAACCGACTCTCCACTGATGGAACCAGCTCTATCCGTACAGCCATTGAGAATATCATCACGCAACGTGACTCAGCATTCCTGACCTCGGGCGTCTATGCTCCTCTCGTGCTGGCCGGATCGTACAAGTGGGCGCCCAACACTACTCACACTTCCGGAGTGTACGTCATCCCGGAGCCAATCTACGAATTCTACAAATCGATGGTTGTCCCGAAGACCTCACCGTTTATCCAGACGTTCAACGCAATCATTTCCAGGTGTGTTGAAAGTGGAGTTGTGGAACGCCAGAATAGGCAGGTGCAGGGAATTGTCGAACTGTTGACCATTCGTCGGCTGAAGGAACTAGGGAAGGGGAAGGAAAGATTATTCGACATGGAAGTGTTGTGGTTTTTATTCGTGTTTTATCTGATCATGATGCTGTTGTCAACAGTGGTTTTCGTATTAGAAATTGTGCATTATCGATGTGGACAACAAATTAAAACGAAGAAAATTAAAATTTCGAAAGCAGTTAAAAGTAAACAATTAAAAGAGACAAATTTTCAGCTGTATGAGTACATTCGATAGGAATAAATATTAATCCCATATAAATGTTAATTTGAAGATATCTTAACAATACGCCTACGGCTATCGATGTTTGATGTGTAAAAATGTATAACAGTGTGAGTGATTTTTAATAAAATAAAAGTACTACATATTTTATTATTTTAATAATTCATATTCTTTACTACAAGCAAGCGTACTCCAATTTTCGCACAATAAAAATCTTCTTCAGAAGCAACGGGTTATCATTTTTCTTAAAGATTTTGCTAATTTCACAACTCATTTTCAAATTCTAAGGTTCATTTTCTTAGTAAACAATAGATCAAGTGGTTGTGTATTCACCAAAACCTCCATATAGGTAATGAGACAAGGGTGCATGGATTTTTACCTTAAGGTTGAAGAAGCCGTCATTGGAACAATCGTCATCACTGAAAATTCGAAAGCAGCTCCCACGTTCAGAACATGAATGCTTGCATTGAACATGTATTTATTTTCAACCCGCAGCACAGTGAAAATATTAAGAAATTATGAACCAAAATTCGTTTTTTTTGCATCATCGCAATCTATTCTTGAAAGGCGTAGTGAAAGTCAATTGGAATTTTGGAACCAGGCGAATACATTAGTTTCACAATTTTAACATGTTCCGGTTTCGTTTTACTCCCAGATTGTTTACCAGAACTTTGCAGCAAGCTCTCTCGGTATCTCGGCAAGATAGAATCATTATTAGACTGGCCCATATACAAACATGAGGAAAAGTTCCAAGAGGCACACCCTAGGATTGTGCATTTGGGTGAGAAGAATAAGCTGTGAAGGATTCAGCCCAATCAGTATAAAATTGAGCTGGCGCAAACGATTTCAAGTTTGTACTGAGTTTTCAGGCCAAATACATGGGAAATTAAATGACCTTCAGTCCCTGGTTACGCAGGCCGGATGAGGCTCTGAACCCTCGTTTACTCTCGGTTGTTCCATTGCAGCACAAGTTTGTTGTCCGAATCTTACGGAGTAGTGTGCGGTAGTTCGGTAGCAGCAAAGCTTCGCGCGCTTGCTTTGTTAGATTTTTGCGATTTTTTCTTCTCTGCGGGGCTCCGACGACGACGACGGGACGCCAAGCAGTCAGTAGTGTGCGGTAGTTCGGTAGCAGCAAAGCTTCGCGCGCTTGCTTTGTTAGATTTTTGCGATTTTTTCTTCTCTGCGGGGCTCCGACGACAACGACGGGACGCCAAGCAGTCAGTAGTGTGCGGTAGTTCGGTAGCAGCAAAGCTTCGCGCGCTTGCTTTGTTAGATTTTTGCGATTTTTTTCTTCTCTGCGGGGCTCCGACGACGACGACGGGACGCCAAGCAGTCAGTAGTGTGCGTTAGTTCGGCAGCAGCAAAGCTTCGCGCGCTGGCTTTGCTAGATTTTTGCGATTTTTTCTTCTCTGCGGGGCTCCGAGGACGGGACGAAGTGTGCGGTGGAAGCGTCGTGGCTCGAGTCGGTTCCGAATTTTTCGCTTTCCGTCGGCGCTACTTCCCAATACACTTTTAGTGGATAATAAATATTTTTTTTTGCATTAACACAAAAGAGTGGAAAATGATAGTTCGGGCTCGCCGGTCGAGAAAAAAATCCGGGCGCCGACAAGTGAGTCGCGTTCAGTGTATTTCTGTGTGGAATAGACTAAAGGTCTCTGCTCCCTAGTGGAGTGGAGACGCGCGATAGAATTTCCTTTTTGGCCAGTTCTTGCGTCGAAAAGTGGTCGATTGTTAACGGCGGTTTGTGTATATTGATCCATTGTCAAATCATATCACCAACCATAGGTGACTCCCGGACTGACAATGTACCTTACCCTACTAACAAAAAATTCCTTCCTGAGACAAACGTGGAGATGCAGCGATTCGCGGTCTTTTTAACAACGTTTGTCTTACTAACATTCCCTCCCATCCTCGATGACCGTAAGGACGTGGCCGGCGCCGTTATTGACCTTATTAAAGTTGAGAGCTCTCGAACTGTGTACATTGAGAATAGTAAGCTAGTCCCAAGCCCTATTCATTGGTTCCTTGTGCAATTTCGATTGCTCTGGTCAATCACGGAGTAGCAACTACGAATTGTGCGGTCATCTATGCTCATGCTCATGCTCATGCTCATGCAGCACAAGTTTGTTGTCCGAATCTTACGAAATCATAGGCAGCTAAATTATTCTTCACTTGGGTGGCTGGATACCCGTTCACGCGCGAGAGCAATGAAATGAAGAAAACCATAGCTTCCTATGATGTTGCGCGCATGTTTCGAACGACAAACATGTGCTGCAATGGCACAACCGAGAGTAAACGAGGGTTCAGATCCTCATCATCCTCATCATCCTTCCGTAACTAAATTAAGTTTTTCCGTATGATATTCTATAAATTTGTTCCTTAGAGTACTAACTGTCACCTATTACATTCTGAGCCAAATCGAGCGTGATAAGCCGGCGTGCAGAACCAGGGACTGGAGGACGTCCAATTTCCCATGTATTTGGCCTGAAAACTCCATAAAGTACACCGGGGCAAGTTGAAACGGTGGGGTGAAATAAAACGCGAAGTTTTGAAATAGTTACATACAATGCAAATACAATCTTCTTCGATTGTTTGAATCAAAAACTATGTGTTATGGCTTTGAAGCTGTTCACCATCATTGGATAACATCATGTTAACTCGCTGTTTCATCTTGCCCCAACCATTTCAACTTGCCCCAGTGTACCTTACGAACTTGAAATCGTTTGATGATGATCTCCCGGTTCATTTAGGCGGCTAAGGTCGCATTTGAACCGTGGACCGAGAAGGTGAGGACGAAGAAGGAGAGGTACGGTGGATGATGGCAGCAGGAGAAAGGGTCTCGAAGAAAAAGGTCAGACTAGATTAAGAAAGTGAGTGGAAGAAAGTAGAGTGAATGAAGAAAGCTAGGGAAAGACAGAAGAAGTGCACAGAGTGAAATATACAGGAGTGTGAAAAGCTAACTCAAGTGTTTTCCTGAATCCGTGAATATCAAGTATAAGCGTGCCGACCCTTGAGATGTGAGGTCTATACAGAGTCTCGCTAGCCGTTGGAAGGGTAACCTTCTGTGACCCTCTCATCAAGCTAGCAGTAGCTGTGGTATAACCGCACAAGGTTACAAATTCTTTTTTGAATTTCTCTGTGAATTAAATTTGCGATTGATTCAGAAGTTGCTCAAGGGATTTCTTTGGAAATTCCTATAACAATTTCATCGAAAATTGTTTCAATTCCTTCAGGAAAATCCTTTGTAGTTTCCTTCCGAAATTTGGAGTCACTTCAGAGTTTCCTTTGCTTACTCCTCCAGAAATTTCTTCAGGAATTACGCCTGGTATTATTTAAGAAATCCCATTGTATTCTTGAGAATCTTTTCAGGGTTTCCTTCAAGATTATTTCAATGATTTTTTCGGGAAGTTCTCTAGTGATTCCGTTGGACTTTTTTTTGCAAATTCTATGATATATTGAAGATTTTTCAGTATCCACTGTGGCGATTCATTCTCCAGCGATTCTCTTAGGAATTCCTCCAGGGTTCATTACCTTCTGCAATATAGAAATGCAAAGCCAATAGTGCCACGTTTTTGTCCTGTCAGAACTTTACGATGATGATGATATTGTTCTACCATCTATTGTAGCAAGGCAGCTGCATATAGCACTGGAATAATCTGAAAAGCGATTTGATCAAGATTGTGCTGTTGTCCACGAAATGTTAACAACAAGGAGGAGGCAGTTCCAAGCTCCTGTCCAAATCGCTTCAATCGGGTGCCCTGATGGGAGGGCCCTTTCCCAATATATGATGAGATATGTATATCTAATGTATGTGAGTGTGTGTTGTGTATGTTTTGTTATACATTTGTATGAAAAACAATCATAATCATGATTAATAAGCATTTATAAAATAGCGAAACATTTACCTGATTACTCCTGAAATAAAATGTGGATTAGTAACAAAACAATAAAAAAACACATCAAATCACGATCCTGGAATGTCTGCTTCTGATCGGCCACTTTAGGCATGAAAACATTAACAAGATCGAAATATGATGTGGTGGTAGATCTTACGCCGCAACGCACCATTCTAAGGTGATCTACCCACGTTACGGTGCTTTCCGTAGGACTTTGATTTCTGACAGTCAAAACTATTCCTGAAAAATTACGTGAAAATTACAGCAAGGCCTTGGGATTTGAGAGTATAAGTTTTTCGTGGTCTCAAGGTTTAGAAAAGGTGGGATATTATTTTGGTGTATTAAGCTGTGGACAGAGTACGTTGTTAATTATATGGTCAATTCAGTGTAATTTACCTTTAAGTTTTTGAGGTATTCAATGATCTTTAGATCCTGCTTGCGTTATTCATGTGAGTAGTTGGTCCTGCTCTTGAAGCCCGCTTCGTGTTTCTCGAAACCCAGTTAGTACAGCCAGTGGAAATCCGTCCTGTCCTGTCCTGTCATAACTTTACGTAACAAAAACCCTGATGGCATAAGCAGTGTTAAATTTGGTGGACTTCGTGGCCGAGCGATTAGCGACGTCAGTCGTTCAGGTGTCTCGTAAGCTTTGGAGTGTGGGTTCGATTTTCGCTCTATTCGGGGAAAACATTTCGTCAAACGGAAAATTCTCCACTGGGCCACTAATTTGTTCTATGTGTTGTCCGTTTTCTAATGTTAGTAATGTTCAGTCTGTGTAGCCTATGGTCGAAGACGGTGTAATTGTCTTATTAAACGTCATTAAGAATAAAGTTCATTCCATGTTCAACCATAGATCACGATATCGTATGGACTGTTTTACTGTACCGGTACGCTTCACGTCGCTCACCAAATCAAGACCGGTGAATTTTGAAGATTATGCTTTTTAGAAAATGGAGACTTTATTTGCGATACTATAAGGGACCAACCATGATATCTGGAGTGTACGTATGCATCTACTCTTGTAGGAAGGAAGACGGACGACCGTGAATGATCCCAAATCCGAGCCCGTAACGGCGTAACCGATTATGCCTTTTTGGAGATGAACCAGCCGCGGGCTGAAAATCTCCTTAATAAAGCTAATAATAATAATAACCGATTATGCCTGGAAATCGTAGGACGATGAAGCACTGGCGACAATTGAACAGGCCGTGAAAAGTTGTTGAAGTCGGTTGGTTTACTGGAGGTCATGAGTCAAGATGTCCACAGCTCCCAAAGTAACGAACTTCAACGGAGTAGATGGTAAGGTAGCAAACAACATTATAGTCTTCATTCACGATGACCTACTGGACCAGATTCGTGAGAGAGAAGCTGTAAAGGAGATTTCGATAACTCTAGCAAACGTGTACGCGAAGAAATCTGCGGTATCTTAAACGCTAATACGAAAGCAGTTGGCAAAGCTGAAGATGATTTAAGGATCGTCAGTAAAGGACGAGCTGATTCGGCAGTTGAAATGGGCTGGCACAAAACTGGAATAGAGTGACCTAGTGTCACAACTGTTTGTCACACTTCCAGAATCCTGTGATACCTTGAAGACCGCACTGAAGAATCTACAAGAGGAGAAGCTGACCCTGGATGTAGTGCGTAAACGTCTTCTGGTAGAAGAGTAGAAGAAGAACAATCGGATGACAGAAGGATGGTGATAAAGTTCTTGCGGCCGTTGTCGGAGCCAAGCAGAGATCCAGACAATTCAACGGGACTGGTAATAAGGCAATCCATAACGACTTTTCGTGATGGGGGTGACAGCCACAAGTGTAAACACAGTGTGAGTACAACTTAACAAAGTTTCGTCAAGTGTCATTGGTGCTTAACAAATTCCTTTGTGTTCAACTGCCACCCCGATCATCGGATGTCAAAAATACATGGTAAACAAAAAAAAATCAGCTGATCGCATCTGTCTCATGGATTGCCTTAGGCACCCTACAAACTACTCAAACCGTTTGACCAACATTGCCACCGCCCCCTGGTTGGTCGAACCAGCGAATGTTTCTGCAACCGTATGACGAACTGCCAAATCGTGTTGCACCAACATGTCACTTTGGTTGCACCAACATCATCCCCCATTTAAAATCGCACTATGTTTGTGCAACAACACTACACACGGTACGATCGGTTCGTCAAACATTTGCTCCGCCCACCGTTGGTTTGAGTAAAATCAAACTGGTTTGATTTTTGCCGACCAAACCGTCAACCGTCAAATCGGTTTGACGAACTGCCAAATCGGTTCGTCAAACAGTATCACACACGGTCAAACTCAGCACCCACTCAACCACCAACCTGGGGGCGGAGTCAATGTTGGTCAAACCGTTTGAGTAGTGTGTAGGGTGCCTTATAGCCCAAGTACCATCTATCCCCGTTGGTTTGAACGACACCTCATGCAAACTAACGAAGTGGGCATCGACAAACACACTACTGATCTTAACCCTTTTTGCTGTTTTGTTTGATTCTGCGTTCCGTTTCACCCCGTTCCATGAGCAGAAGGCCGTTTGAACGATTTTTAGTTTGAACGATGTGCAGATTAACGGGGGTCAAATCCAAAAGTGTTCAGATTAGATGAGGTCAAAACAACGGAGATAGACGCACGGGTGGACGGTAATCAGTAATAAGGCAATCCATGAGACAGATGCGATCAGCTGATTTTTTTTTTGTTTACCATGTATTTTTGACATCCGATGATCGGGGTGACAGTTTAACACAAAGGAATTTGTTAAGCACCGACGACACTTGACAAAACTTTGTTAAGTTGTACTCACACTGTGTTTATACTTTTGGCTGTCACCCCCATCGTCAAAAGTCGTCATGGATTGCCTTATGGAAAGCTAATAAGATATACAAATTTGTAAACAGAAGCATAGACTCTGTAATAGACCTGTGCGCCGACTTTATTTTGCTCGGCGGCGGCGTGAGGGCCATTTTTGGCCGGCGGCGGCGGCGTCATCGGCGTCACGCCGGTGGCAGCTTTCGGCGGCGGCGGCGGCGGCGGCGTGAATCGGCGTGACCAAAATTTGGTCATAATCTCAACATTGGCAAAGCAAAGAAGTTGTAATTTTGCTGTGGGATTTGTAGTCCGAGCTTTTTCATGACCATTGGTGACATAAAGTATTACGTTTGAATGAATGCCTTTTTTTATTTCTGTTCGGGTCCGTCACTGCGACCAGTGATTAGACCTATTGTGCTATAACCCGTTTACTTATTGTAGTGCATGTTGCATTACTCCATTGCAAACATATCGATTTTGCTACAAGTTTTGTTTTGTTTTCTTAGAACCTTCAGAAGCTATCTAATTTGATAATAAGGTCGCTTTATTTACGCTAAGGAATCCCCGAATGATTTCAGGCAGGAATCTCAGGAATTTCAGGAGAAGCCTTAAAAAAACTCCTGGACGATTCCATGAAGAAAAGTTTGGACTAATCTCTGCATGATCTGCTGCATGAAACCCTGGAGGAACTTCTGCAGGAATTTCTGGTAATACAAGAATCTATCTTAGAGAGTTCCCTGCAGAAACTTCTGAAGAAATCCCTGATTGAAGTTTTCGAAGAATTTAAGAAGGAAATTCAGGAAGAATCCCAGAAGGAATTCCATGAGGATTCCGAAATGAATTCAAGCAGAAATTCTAAGGGAATTACAGCAGGAGTATCCGAAGGAACTCCTACGGAAATTTTGAAAGGAATTTCTAGGAGGAATTAACGAAAAATATCCAAGAATTCAAGCAGGAATCCCCAAATCATTTTCAGAAGAAACTCTCAAAAGGATACCATTGATAATTTCCAAGGGAATTCAAAAAATAATCCACAAAGGATTTCTAGGAGGAACCAATGACAAATACCCATGAGGAATCTCGGAGGAGGGATTTCCGAGAGAATTCCACGAGGAATCTTCGAAAGAATTCCAGGATGAAACCCCGAAGGAATTCCAGGAGGAATCTCTGGAGAAATTTCAAGAATAATCTCCAAAGGAGTTCCAAGAGGAAATTCCGAAGGAATTCCAGGAGGAATTCCCGACCGAATATCAGGAAGAATCCCGGAAGGAATTTTAGGAGGAATCCTCGTAAGAAGTCCAAAAAGAATCCCCGAAGGAATTCCAGGAGAAATCCCCGAAGGAATTCCAAAAGGAATCACCGAAAGAATTCTAGAAAGAATCTCCAAAGAAATTCGAGGAGGAGTCTCCGGAGGAACTCTATGAGGAATCTTCAAAGAAATAACAAGAGAAATTCCTGCAGGAATCTCAGGGGGATTATCGAAGGAATTACGGGAGGAATCTCCGAAGGAAATTCAGGCGGCATCCTCAAAGGTTTTTCATGAGGAAATCCCGTAGGAATTCAAACAGGAATGACCATAGGAAGTTCAGCAGGAATCTTCGGAGAAATCACCGAAGAAATTCAAAAAAAAAAAATCCCGAAGGAATTGCAGGAGGAATGCTGGAGAAATTCTATGAGGAATTTCTGAAGGAATTTCAGGAGGGATCTCGAAAAAAAAATCTAAGAGGAATCACCAAAGGAATTCCAGGAGGAATCCACGACAGAATATCACGAGGAATTCCCGAAAGAATTTCAGAAGGATTCCTTAAAGGAACTCCAGGAGGAATCTCCAAAAGAATTCCAGAAGGAATTTTGAAAGGCATCCCTAAAGGATTTCTAGAAGGAACCATCGAAAAATATCCAGGAGGAATCCTCGAAGAAATTCCAGGAGAAGTCCTTGAAGTAATTCCATGAGGAACTCCTATATCTATTTCAAGATGAAAATCCCGAAGGAATTTTAGGAGGAATCCCCGAAGGCATTTTAAGAGGAATCAACGAAAGAATTTCAGGAGGAATCCTTGTAGGAACTCCACGAGGGTAATTCTAGGAGAAATACAGTGTATCAAACAATTGTCCGTACAGCAATTTTTGGGTCAAAATAAATTTCCATTCAAATGATCATAACTTTTTTATACATAAATTAAATACGCTGAAATTTTGATCAAACATGAATTATATATCAAAGCTCCATTGGTAAAATTTTGAGCGAGATCGAATAAGTTTTGTAAAAGTTATAGAACTTTTAGTAAAACTAATAAGATTTTTGAACACATTTTTAAAACATTATATCTCAGTATGTACTCGATGAAACTTTTTCATTTTTTTTTTGTGATACATCTTATACCTGAGGCTTTCATATGCAGCTTCGTTTGAGGTTTTATATTCACTATAAAAAATATGAAAAATCTGTATATGTTCACAGTGTCATTTGGAAATTTATCATATTTTGATCAAAAAAAGTGCCAAGTGTTTTCAACTTTTTTAAACTCTCTTAATGTAATATTTTTATACAGGACCTACTAAACTACATATGCAAAGTAGGTCCTATGTGTTTTTCATTCAGTTAATGCACTTTTATTGGTGTAAAACGTTTGGCAGATTATATGTGCAAAATATGGTCAATTTTTAAATATCGTCAACTCCATAAGCACATTTTTCATATTTTTTGTAGTGAATATAAAACCTCTAAAGTAGCTGCATATGAAAGCCTTAGGTATCAGCTGTAACACAAAAAAAATTGAAAAAGTTTCATCGAGTACATACTGAGATATAATGTTTTAAAAATGTGTTCAAAAATCTATAACTTTCAGAAAACTAATTCGATCTCGCTCAAAATTTTACCCATTGAGCTTTAATATATGATTCACGATTGGTCAAAATTTCAGCGTTTTTGATTGACGTATAAAAAAGTTATGAACATTTGAATGAAAAATTATTTTGGCCAAAAAATTGCTGTACGGACAATTGTTTGATACACTGTACCTGCTGGGATTACAAGTGGAAATCACGAAAGAATTCCAGCACGAATTCCAAAGAAATACCAGCAATAATCCACAAAGAATTCCAGTGGAGATTTCCAAGGGAAATCGAGAAAGAATCTCTAAAGGATTTCTAGGAGGAATTAACGAAAAATTCAGAAGAAACCACTGAAGGAATTCCAAGAAGAATTCCTACACTGAGGATACTGTTCGTATGTTTTTCATAGTTTACATCTTATGAATCAGTTATTTTTATTTGTTTCATCATTTCATAGTTCTCGTATGCTGTTCAGACATTGAGGAGCGAAATCCATAAGACTTGTTGTATGAAAAACCTCATAAGAAGCTTCGTATGAAAATCATAAGATGTGATATAAAACATATAAAAATAACAAAACCTTTAATTGGCTTCTAGCCACTAAATTCCGACGCGTCAATGGGATATGAGTAAAGCACGCACTCGCCTTCCTGGTTCGATTCCAGGTTGCGTTTTATTTTAATTAGTGCAAAATATTTCATTAAAATATGTATGATAGTCATAAGCCATAGTTTCAATTTTTATACGTTATCGGTATGATTTTCATACGTGAGTGTTATGAAATTTATACGATAACAATATGACAATAATAGTTGGCGCTTTGAACCCAAAATTATAGTTCGTAACTATGATTTCCGCAAGAAATTCTTGTGACAAAAAAAACATAATTAAATCGTTTGGTTTTCGGAGTTGCAGTATCCTCAGTGTATAAGGAATTCCATGAGGGATCCCTGAATATCAGTAGGAATCCTCGAAAGAATACCAAGAGGAATGCTTGTAAGAACTCCAGAAGAAATTTCCGAAGGAATTCTAGAAGGAACCTAAGAAAAAAATCCAGGAGGAATCCTGGAAAGAAGTTCAGGAGAGCCCCTGAATGAAGTCTAGGAGGAATCCATGAAGAAATTACAGGAGAAATTTATTCAGGATTTCCAGTAGGAATCTCCGAAGGATTTCAAGACGGAATCCTCGAAGGATTTTCAGCGGAATTTCTCAAAGGGAATCTTTCCGGATAAGGGAAAGGATTTGCAGGTGGTATTCCTCAAGAATATCCCGGGAATATGCTTAATTGTAATCCCAAGGAAATTATTATAGGAACTCCTACAACATTCCATGAAGGAACTCTTGTAAGAAAACCTGAATGAGCTTCTGGATCTCTTATGTTATTCCTGGAGACATTCGTGAGTCTTCCTGGAAAAACCTCAATCTCAATCTACAAACTTCTGAAGAAATCTCTGGAGAAACTCCTGAACTGATATCTGTAAGAACTCCTGTTGAAATTTCTAAAGGAACTTCAGAAGCAATCATTGCAAGAACTCCTAGACTAATTTCTTAAGACCTCCTGATGGAGTTCTTGAAGAAACTTCTTATGGAATTATTGACGGATCTCCAGGAGGCATTTGTGAATCCTCCTGAAAGAATCTCTGAAGGGACTTCTGTAAGGATGCCTGAGCGAACTCCTGTTGAAATAGCCTAGGGAACTTCTGAACGAACTCGTAATAAACCCCTGGAGGCATCCCTGAATCCCCCTGGAGCTATTAGGGAGATCCCTGAACGAAGTCCTGGAGAGGTCATCTAAGGAACTTCCGGTGCGATCCTTGAAAGAACTCCTGAAAGAATCTCTGGAAAATTTTCATGAGACATACTGAAGTAATTTCAAGAGGAAACCCCTAATGAAGTTTAGGAAGGATTCTTGGAGAAATTTCAGAAGGGATGCTATGTATAAAGAGTTCCTGTAGGAACCCTTGATGAAACGTCTGGAGTGATCCCTGTCCCTGAAGGAGCTCCTTGAGCGATCCCTACAGAACGTCAGAAAAATCCATTGTTGGAATTCTAGAGGAATTTGCTAAAGAATCTCCTGGAGAAATCTCTGAGAAACTCCTGGACTAGTTCGTAAAGAAATTCCTGTAGGAATTTCAGAAGGAACTTCAGACGGAGTCCCTGAATGAACTCTCAGACTAATCTCTGAAGGACCTCCTATGGGAATTTTTTGATGTATCTCTAGGATGCATCCCTGAATTCTCCTAAAAAAATGCTGAAGGAAATCCTAGAGTTTTCTCGGTAGGTACTCCTGTCAAGATCTCCCTGAGAGATCTTCTGAAGAAAAAAAAAAACAATGATGAAACTCCTAGAGGCATTGCTGAAGGGTTTTCTGGAAGAATCTCTGTAGAAACTTGGTACATGTGGAGATATGTGAATGATGAATAATGAATGAAATCTAATGAATAATGAAAAAAAGTTTCGTTTTTAAATAGACACCCTGAAATTCCATATGAATTTCTTCAGAAGTTCCTAACCCTCGAGTGATGTCGCTGCTGTATTTTGTACAATACGTTGAAAAAATCTCGCTTTTTATGCTCAACATTAGCATGGTGCAGGCGGTGGTGGCCAGCCGCGCGAAATATGGAAGGTTAATAAGAGTTTTCTGCAGAGTTTGCCTAAAACAATAGAAAGGAAAAAAAAATGGACAGGCCAAAGCACCAATGACCAGACTTCAAATTGTTAGAATGTACTGTTTTCAATTTTAATATCATAAGAGCTTTACTTAAGTTATATTTTTTTTTTCAAATTTATATTCTCTTAGCAATATTAGTATTTCCAAAATATGATCCATTTTTTGAATAATCTCATGGTAATCTGCTAGAGAACGGTTTTGATAAGCATGTATAATAACAAATATAACCGAATATGAATAACCGATTTTCTCTTCCACTAATGATCGCATTACATTTGCAGATGGGAAAATCGATAATGAATATCAATTATTGCAGTGAAACTCTTATGATAGTGATCGGGAGAATTTTTTATTTCAACTTTATTTAAACATAATTTGGTTCGTGACAAACAGCGGCGTATGGCGCGCTGCCGATACCTCGGTCGGCGTCGGCGTGGGACAAAAAGTGTCGGCGGCGGCGGCGGCGTGGCGCGGCGGCGCACAGGTCTACTGTAAGAGAGAGAAAATATGTGTTGCCAAATGCATAACATATCTTCCAACCAGTTTGCTCTTAGCATTTAAAGAGCAGTTGAAAAGTATTCTGATTGCTCCCACGTGAAAACACCTCAAGCAGTTGAAATGCTAATTAACAGCCAAAAGCTTTTGAGCAGCACAGTTTATGCTAATTCAAGACAGCTATGCATTCCAACAGCTTTCTAGGGCAGCAAGCAGTTCAAAATTTTAATATGGTCTACTCTACGGCATATTCAAATGCTTAGTGGTTACCTGGGAAGTGTATGATGCAAGGACATATGGCCAAAAACTGTAAGGTGAAGAAGTCATCCGATGGACCTGTGACCTTTTGTGGAGTAGAGCCGGTTGTATTTCTGACCGACAGCGTACCTCGTTACAACTGTGAACAGGTAATGAGTTTCAAGATGGATTCTTGAGCAACAGTCCATCATTGCTTGTCCCAAAGGATCGATTGTAGGAGTCAACCGGCATTGCGTTAAGATGATAATACACGATGTGCTGCGCCAGATCTACGTGAAAATCTACTCGCTGTGAAGAAAATGGCCTCAGCAGGTGTAGCAGTGACCTTCAAAAGATCGTCGGCGGAAATGAAATTCCTAGGAAAAATGGTTGCAGTTGTCCGTTGCCAGGAAGTTTTAACGAACTGGAATTAGCTATCCCAGCAGTTTTCCACCTGGAAGTAAGCATAGGATTACCGTCGGTAGAATGGAACTAGAGGGAGGAAGGACCAACCGATACTAATCCGTGCCTCAGCATATCGTCCAAGCAAAACAGTAACCCTGAAAGTGGTCAAGAAGCATAACCACAGTGTATGATGAACCTGGTATAGAAGATGCGTCAGCAAAGCCGACTCGATTAAGGGGTCGATATGTTTGGTATGAATGCAAGACTGTCCGATTAAGTGCGGGTGTTAAGAAACATCGATGTCTTGGACAGGTTGCTTGGGTAGACACCCAGCAACATGTTGTAGCGGGGAATGCAAGGACATTTTAATAGTATTTAGGAGGTTTCAGAGACGTTTCGCTTTAAGGGCAGTTCAAGGAATCTCAGGAGCCTTTAAAGGGCGTGCAAGGGATTTGAGGGACATTTCAAGGTATTTAAGAGTGATTTTAGAAAGTCTCAGGGTTTCTCAGGTTCATTTTAAGGGCGTTCCAAGAGGTTGTAGGAGCGTTTGATAGCATTTCAGGGGCGTTACAGGGGGTTTATGGAGAATATTAAAGGTGATCAAAGGTGACCAAAGGGAGTATTGTGTTGTTCTTTGCTGTGTATGCATCACTCCTGTATGGGGCAGGAGTATCTTAGCATGATCGATCGCGTTCGCTATTGTCTCGCGTGTGAAAACGAAAACAATAGATGCACGGGTGATTAATGTTTAGTATTGTGTTATTTCTTGCTGTGTATGCATCGCTCCTGTATGGGGTAAATATCGCAGCATAATCGATCGCGTTCATTATTGTTTCGCGTTCGAAATATAAAACAATAGAATGATGCGCGGGTGTTTAGTATTGTGTCGTACCATGTTGTGAATGCACATGGTTTAATTTATTAATGTGTCCTTTGTTGCGTTCAGTTTATTCCTTCGTGGAATGGGCTTGATGTTTCTGCTGCCTGATGGGGTGAAGACACGCGACAGGATTTTTTTTATTAGATATGTTTTCGTGTAGAAAAGTGGACGATTGTGCGCGAAAGTTGGTGTTTATTGATAATTTGGCAAATCACATCACCAACTATAGGTGACTCCCAGATTGATAATGTACCCTACCCTACTAACAAAAATTCCTTCCTGAGACAAACGTGGGATGCAGCGATTCGCGGTCTTTATAACAACGTTTGTCTCACTAACATTCCCTCCCATCCTCGATGACTGCAAGGAAGTGGCCGGCACCGTTATTGACCTTACTAAAGTTGAGAGCTCTCGAACTGTGTACATTAGACATGGGTAACTCACTCGCGAATCGAATCAAAAAATCGATTCGCGAAACCGGGAGAGTGAGCCATGATTCTTTTCAAAAGAGTTACGATTCACTGAAGTTCATTACGAGTCCAACAAGTTGCCGAAAAGTGGGCTCGGCTGCTCAATTAACCCTCTAATACCCAAATTTTTGATTTTGATCTAAATATCATTTTTCGTCATCTAAAATCGATTTAAACATGTTTTGGAAGATGATTCTTTTCAATTCTCGATTTCGTGAATTTCAGTTTTTGATTTTTCTAATTTTTATTTTTGGCCATCCACACACTTTTATATTTTTCCTGGAAGCCTATTTGGGGTACGGATTTTTTGGGATGAAAACATTTTGGGATTTTATGATTATTGTTGAAATATTTTTATTTTATTTTTTTTCATATAAAATTTTATTTTCCGTGTTATTTTAAGGGAAATAATTTTAGAGTGTATTCGATCCCCTTAAACTATTAAACAAGGATAGAATGGTTTGGGAAAAATTTAAAATATGTTGATTGTAGCGATTCAATACAAAATAAACAATCATTTCTAAAAGGTGACCAAAACTTCAATATTTCAATGATTTTTGAAAAATGTAAAAACGCTTTAAAATACACCAAAAACCATTTTGAGATATACAAAACAGTCTTAAATATCAGCCAAAAATATAAAATTTTTGATTTCCCTCGAAACAAAAATTACAAAAATGCTCAAACTATACCCCGTCTAAAGGCGGGGTTGGGTATTAAAGGGTTAAATAATGATTAGATGCAGAACATCGAAACTTTTGCGAGGTCATCGTTTTTCATGCGTATTGTGTGTCCGACTCGCACCAATAATTCGATTCTTTAGTGGGAGGAACGAACATCTGTGTATCGTGCTTTTTACTACACCATGTTAAGACGGTTGAGTCGACATCCGAATCATGTGAGTGGACTTTCTCGAGAACTGTTATATGCCCAGTTGGCTAGCATCGAAAAACAACATATTTTCTCATATTCCGGAAATGAGTTACTGAATCGATCAAAAGAGTCGACTCTTTTTTGAGAGTGAATCGGGAGCGATTCACTCTTAAAGTTAAAACAATGTTCCCATCTCTAGTGTACATTGAGAATAGTAGGCTAGTCCCAAGCTCTATTCATTGGTTCCTTGTGCAATTTCGATTGCTCTGGTTAATCACGGAGTAGCAACTACGAATTGTGCGGTCATCTATGCTCATGCTCAATATTAAAGGTGATCAAAGGTATTTCAGAGGCATTTAATAGTTATTTATGTAACGAGTTGCAAAAAGTTGATTTTTTCAGCACGTGTCGAAGAGTGCTGAAAATATCGAGTTTTGCAACGAGTTTTATGCAATGATTTGTTTCATAATGCACCCCATTTGGGTTGCAAAATGTTCAAAATGCAACTCAAATGAGTTGCATCATGAACATTGTACAACTATTTTTCATTATGCAACTCATTTAAGTTTCATAATGAGAAAGTTCGGAAAAATTGGCCATAATGATACCAAAATGAGTTATATAAATTGTAAATTGTGATACTGAATTGCATAAAATGGATTATGATGATTTGAAGGGTGTTTTAATGGGATTACGGAGTTTTCAGGGACGTTTTGAGGTATTCAGGGGCATTTCGAGGCAGGTCAGGGTCATATCAGGGGGTTTCAAGAATCCCTTTAAATCGAAGGGTATTTCAGGGTCGTTTCAAAAGATATTATGATGGGGTCTCGGAACTTCCTTGGAACCTCCTCGGAAACTACCTGAAATGCCTCCAAGATCCCAGTGAAACCCCTCGGACCTCATTTAAAGTACCACAGACGCTCCGAAAACTCCTGCGTAACGCTTCCATTATGCTTCTGAGTCCAGCCGAAAATGCTCTGAAACTTCCTGAAATGCCTTCAAATCACGCTAAACCCCCTCGGATCCCTTGAAACGCACCTGAGACGCTTCGAAACCCTGCGTAACGCTTCCGTAATGCCTTTGAATCCCGCCGAAATACTCTGAAACTTCCTGAAATGCCTCCAAAATCCCCCTTAGACCCCCTCGGATCCCATGTAACGCACCTGAAATCCTCCGAAATCATCGAAAAACACCTGCGTAATACTTCTGAATCCCACCGAAAACGTTCTGAAACTTCCTGAAATGCCTCGAAAACCCCCCTAAACCCGCTCATACCACATGTAACGCACCTGAGATGCTCCGATACCCCCGAAAAATCTCCTTCATAACACTTCCGTAACATCTCTGAATTCCACCGAAAACGCTCTGAAACTTCCTTAAATAACATAGCATAGCATAGCATAGCCGACCGTACACATCCTGGGGTGGCTGTCGATAGAGACGTTTAATGCGCCAGAAAAGTTGCCTGGGACTTAACAAACCTTTCATTTAACAAACTCTCGACACCTGGCCAGGTCCTTACGATCAGCGGGGATGGGGAGGAAATGTTGATTAGATATCTACTCAGAACATGTGCAAGAACTTGGGCCACTTCATAGATATCTGGAGTTGGATGTGGATGGGATTTAATGGGATGCTTTCCTTGGCGAAAAAGCAAATTACAATTTGTTATAAATTTAGTTTAATCATTTACCTGGTTAACGCTGAAAAAGTAAACATTAGTACATAGTAGATATGATTATTTAATCAAAGGTTGATTACGGTACGATTGAATAATTGAATTCAACTGAATAGTGAATACTTTTGTAAAATAGTTGATTATTGTGGGAAATCGTTCCGCAGCTTCCGAGTGAGAGCTCCACAGCATGTCACACGATCGTCAGCTACGTACGTTGGGTCCGGTGTCCAGCCAAAGAAAAAGCGCCATGCGACCAGAACTGAATTCCGTACTGATAGTACCTACGATCACTACGGTGGCCCACACTAGTCGCCCCAAAACTGAGACCTGTGGGGTATGAACAAAGCTGAGTAGCATTCCCCATGCGTGTATTTCCCCTAGCAAGCATCAGTGACAGCCAGCACCATGACGGGGTCGTCGTCAGTGTGATGCTGCCTCATTGACGAGTGGACTGTTGGCGAAGCAAGTCGCCATCACCGTGAGGTTCCGTATTATGCCAAGTGATTCTACTGCAGTTTGCTAAGATGGCTGGGAACGGATTGTTCCAGTGAGTTGCCCGGCATTCACATTGGCGATCCTGCCAGGAGTGCATCATAATCAATAACAAGTTAATCATAAAATAGAATCACTTGGCATAAAAACAGTGAGAGAAAACAAATCGTTTTAGTGTGTGAAGTGTGTGGTGGTGCTGCAAACACAGTGAAGTGGGTGTTGCAATTCTGCGGTTCCTGACGAAAGCTAGAGCGCGGAAAGTTTTTTTTCAACCGCGTTCTGTTTTAGCCTTGGTTCTAGCACAAACACATGAACAAAGGCGCGGTGACGTGGTTGATTTTTGTTGTCGACTGGTAGCACGCTGTGGATAGGTGGTCGGTCGATGATTGCATGCATGTTTCTTCATGTTCTTGCTCGGCATGGATGGTCGCGCTTTCGTTGATTCCTCGGATCGTACATGGTCGTGTTGTCGCTCGGTTGAACGGTAAATGCAAACAGGTTGATGTGCATGAAGGTAGAGGTGTTTGACTATTGTGAATGTTGCCGTAAAATACTCGCGGCATTGGTTGGTTGGGTTGGTTTTTGCTCGGGTTTTTTGGATGGGCAAATTAATGGCGTGTCGAACCGCCGAAAATTTTTCTGCATAAGGAAAATGCAGGGACGTGTAATGAAAACCGTCCAAGGAAACGGCATTTTTGGATAACCGCCGAAAATTATTCTGCATAAAGAAAATGCAGGGACGTGTAGTGAAAACCGTCCAAGGTAAAGGCGTTGTTGGATAACCGCCGACAATTTTTCTGCATAAGGAAAATGCAGGGACGTGTAATGAAAACCGTCCAAGGAAACGGCATTTTTGGATAACTGCCGAAAATTATTCTGCATAAAGAAAATGCAGGGACGTGTAGTTAAAACCGTCCAAGGTAAAGGCGTTGTTGGATAACCGCCGACAATTTTTCTGCATAAGGAAAATGCAGGGACGTGTAATGAAAACCGTCCAAGGAAACGGCATTTTTGGATAACTGCCGAAAATTATTCTGCATAAAGAAAATGCAGGGACGTGTAGTGAAAACCGTCCAAGGTAAAGGCGTTGTTGGATAACCGCCGATAATTTTTCTGCATAAGGAAAATGCAGGGACGTGTAATGAAAACCGTCCAAGGAAACGTCATTTTTGGATAACTGCCGAAAATTATTCTGCATAAAGAAAATGCAGGGACGTGTAGTGAAAACCGTCCAAGATAAAGGAGTTGTTGGATAACCGCCGAAAATTTTTCTGCATAAGGAAAATGCAGGGACGTGAAATGAAATCCGTCCAAGGAAATGGCGTTGCATGATAACTGCCGAAAGCTGTGCGTGAGGAAAATGCAGGGACGTGTAATGAAAACCGCCCATAAAAATTGCATATCGTAAAACAGTTTAAAATTCGAAGTACGCAATGAAAACATATCTACTGAAAATATGTTGTAGAACCTCTTTCGAACTCGTTTTGTAGAAACTATTTTCGTATAATGAAGGACATTTGTGTGTTATATATGGTCCATCTGTACCATCACATTGAAGCATTGAAAATGGAGTTGTATGATATACGGAATCCTTAGTCTGATGAATCTCAAATTCGTTAATCTCTTTTTTTTTCTTTTTTGACAAATAATTCTTACAAAATATGTTCGTTTTCGTTGAATGCGTCGAATTTCGCAATCGTGAATAACGATTGATTTGAGTGAGAGAAAAACAGGGCCAGCTACATAACGAGACGTGCACTTGAAGGAGAGATGATCGGTTAGCATTGCAAGTTATCAATCAAATGATATAGGTTCGATATTAACAAAAGTGCGTTTACTAAACAAAAAAGTAAATATAGCCATTCGTCTAAATTCTTGTATCTTGAAGTGTATCTTGTTGCATTGGTGTCATAAGGATGAAGAGAACGAAATTGACGGTTTGAGCGTAAAAATAACAAGCCTGCTAGTAAGAAAACTTTTTTTTTCGGAGAAGAGGGAGAATGTGGGGTATGAACAAAGCTGAGTAGCATTCCCCATGCGTGTATTTCCCCTAGCAAGCATCAGTGACAGCCAGCACCATGACGGGGTCGTCGTCAGTGTGATGCTGCCTCATTGACGAGTGGACTGTTGGCGAAGCAAGTCGCCATCACCGTGAGGTTCCGTATTATGCCAAGTGATTCTACTGCAGTTTGCTAAGATGGCTGGGAACGGATTGTTCCAGTGAGTTGCCCGGCATTCACAAGACCGACCGCGATCCGACAATCGATATGAACACACGCGAAACAACGACGATTACCGCAATGCAATCGTTGCGGACCGAGCCTACTAGGTAGTATGAAAAAGGAAAGATCTAACCTTAATGGCACCCAAGTGCTGACTTGCATTGTGGACTTCTTCTCCAGAACTTCCAGTTACACGGCACAGTCCGGATTCGGTTGGACCTCGTTGACAGTCGTTCGGCAGGGATCATCGGTCTGCATTCCGACTCGTTTGGTGTAGCGGTGGAGAATTCTGGGTGTTTTTTCCGGGCTTAACCGTCGACAGTCACTCGGTAGAGGGAACCGGCAGATGTCATAAATCGTCGAATTACAGTGGAGAACCAAGAGATTTTTCCGGAACTAGCTGCTGCAGACAGTAAAACTTTTAAAATAAACCCCGACTGCCAACCGACTGCAAATAAACCAAATTTTTCTGTTTTCACAATCACAAAAAGGTACAAAATTGACAGCGCGAGAAAATTTCGCGTCCACTTCCTAGTACAGCACACTTCGATCTCCACAAGGCGGTGCAATTTCCGCTCTGAAACTTCCTTAAATGCCTTTAAAATCACCCTAAAAGCCCCGCAGATCTCATGTAACGCACCTGAGACGCTCCGAAACCTTCGAAAACGCCTCCCGAACACGTCGAAAATCCTCTTAAACTCTCTGCAATGCTTTCGAAAACCCCCTCAGATCACCGAAAATCTTCTTTGAGATCTCCTGGTGTTTCACCGGGGACTCACGCTTCGGATTCTCTGAAACGCGCCTGTAAGGGGATGTCCATAAACCACGTGGTCATAGGGGGGGGGGGGGTTCGGCCAATGACAATTTTGTATGGACAAATTAAAAATTTTGTATGGACAAATGACCACGCGGAGGGAGGGGGGGGGGGTTTGAAAAGTCCCAAAAAAATGACCACGTGGTTTATGGTTAGCCCCTAACCTTCCTTTGCTCCCTCCTACAAGCAATATTTCTTGTCATTATTAAATTTTCTTATACATAATATTGGCTGATTCTGAGTAGCTTTCACTCTTTTTACACTGGGCATAAAAAAGTGCATAAATTAAAAGTGCATAAAATAACCTGCATAAAAGAGGTTTAAGTGTGCCGGTTTACTCAGTATCTGTTGAGCAAACGTAGGGATCTTTTTGAATGTTTTATTATTTAAAAATAATAAATTTATCGAGTAAACAATGATTATGCCCTGATTAGTGAAATGCATTGTTCTTGAATACTAATTTGTTATCTAACTTTTTAATGTACTTCTGGAAGGTATAAAATTTCCAAAGAAATATTGTTTCAAATATATTATTTTATTTAAATGAGCCATTAGATAAAACAAATTGCATTCCCATGACATGCACTTCGTGTTTCAATGCTAAGTTCGAACTAAATACGATGTGTTAAAATAGAATGACCTGAAACGATAACGCATTAAGAAGCGTGTGGCCAATCTAGCTAGCAACGACAATTTGTCGTTAGTTGCTACAACCGCACGCTTGGTAAGATAAATAAAATTCGTTCAACGACTTAATCTAACGTTTTAGAAACATGTTCGTTCGAGTTCGTTATTCGCCAAAATGTAGGCAAGCCGCTTGAGTGCTTACCTCTATAGCACCGTGCTTAATTATTGGGTAAGTATCGAAATAAGTGAGATGCTCAGCCTTGGATTGTATATTACATGTTAATTTTCAATTCAAATGGAACATTCATACTTTTTCTATTGGATCCCGACTAGAGAATTCTATCAAAAATATGACCTAATTTTATTAAACCATGATATTTACAACTCATTGATATATATCCATGTTTAACATCTTTGGTGTTTAAAAATATATAAATAAAAATACGCATACCGTCTTCAGCCAGAAGCTGTACAGACTGGACGATTTTAACACCAGACAACGGACACGACACACATTACGAGCACCAGTGGATATGAGGAAGAAACATTTCTTGCGAAAAGTTTCATCACTCGGAGCGGGAATCGAACCCTCAATCCCGTAACGTGGGTAGATCACCTTAGAACGGTGCGTTACGGTGTAAGATCTACCACATTGCATCAAATTTTAATTTTGCTAATTTGCTGCCTAAAGTGATAGCATTTCAGATTAAAATTTGATGTATTTTTTGTAATGTTTACGTTTTATTTTATGATTTATTTTTAACTGCTAATAAACCTTTTGTTTCAGGGGGATTCAGGTAATTTTATTGTTTAATACCATTTTTGAAAAAAAAAAGTAACGGTAACGAGCGTATCACTTATGCCTTATTCAGTATTTATTACTTAATCCTTTATTCTCTTTTCAGTAAATCTTACCACCACTTAACACTCTGATAATTCCCATCGTACTTCGATTTAACGATCTTTTTCAAAATTTGATAGTTGGCCAATTGCCCAACCGTGGTGCTCGCATCGTTTTTGTTCGAGTTTGACGTTTGCTCACTACCGCCACCTAGTTGGTGGTCGGCCAAACATAGGCCTTTTAGCATTGCGCGAATATGTTTCCGTGACTATGATTTGAATCGAAAAATGTTCGAAGTGTTACGTCTGTTTGTCTGTGGTTAAACGCTTGATGGCGCTAATCGCACGACCAATGGCCCCACTTTTACTCAATTATATCATATTATGTTATAAATGTTGTTTAGTAACTCATTACACAATTGTTTCAAAATATGATAGAAACTAGATTTCTTGAAGCTAAAACTTATATCATGTTGTGTTATAATTTTGATCGTATTATAACAAAACCGGTGTACTATTTGTTACAATCTTAGTTATTTTAACATCATCTTGGATCTAGTTTATAACATGATAAGTTATAGAAAAAGTTTATAACATCATAACACAATGTGATACATTTTTCTGGTCGGGATATCACAAAAATACGGTACTTGTCATTACCGCATATCACTAAAATTTCAATCCAACCAAAACTATAAGTGATCGATGCAAGATCCAGAAAACAGTTTTTTATAACTTTATATTGTGCTTTACTTGTTGAATTATTTAAAGCTATCCATCAGACCAACAACAATCCCCATAAAGACTCGTTTGATGAAATTTTTCTTCTACCGGAAATGTGTGCTCTACTTGGAATTAATCATCCCTTTAGTGGCTTCATTTTTGTGTTGTTTTTAGCCATTTTTTGCCTTCCCGTATTAAATCCTCTGCTTACACTTCATCTTCCGGCGCTCCGGCACAAGCAGCCAGCGGTCGTCGAAAGCGAGCGCTCACGCAGCCGCGGGTAGCACCAGCAGCAGCACCTAGTTCTCGTTCTTAATGGTCGCACATTACTGTACATTAGCTGGCAGTCAGGTAAGCGTGCCGACTGCCGAGAAGCCAAGTCCGGCCGTCCGTCCGGTTTCGCGCAAGAAGTTCCGCGTGAATTAGCCGACCGACACACCACTGCACTGCCCGCTGGTTGTGGAACTAGATTCAGGGATGCAGGTAAAATATAGATGGTGCCTGAAAGTTAGCAGGCTAGTGTAGTCTGAAGAGCCGAAGAGCAAAATAGCGAACAAGTAGGGGAAAAGCACTAGACTTCGCTACTGCTCTTGTCTTCGCCCCCTCCATACGAATTCCATTTTTTATGTAGGGTATGTGTTCCATCAGTAATCTCACGCTCCCATATTCATCCTATTCGAAAACAAGCGATTACGGCACCGATTGATTCCGTTCTTTTTGTTTGCATGCGTGCTCACTCCTAACAAAAAATACAAAAATAAGAAACAAAACAAACAACGCTTCAATCCTTTGTTTTTCGTAGGATGAAAATGGGAGCCACATGCTTAATAAGGGAACCAGTACCCTATGAAGTGGCGAAGATAAGAGCAGAATTTTAGGGGGTCTAGTCTCTAGTGTTTTTACCCTATATGCCTGGAAATCAGTTTGTCAAATTTGTTGAAATAAAACAAAACAAAAAACACTTTTTTTCACCATCAACTTTGAAATTTTGTTATGTACTGGAATTCGTATAATTTGGTGAGTTCGTTCCTCATTATCGGTGCCTCAAAGTTGACCTAACGTATCCTGTAGCTTTTATTCTACTTCTTATGATATCTGCAGGAGAGGCAGAGGTCTCTGTTATCTCTTATTTAAGTAGGCATCCAATTAACCATTCTTCCCAATACTCAGCTGTCGAAAGGACGTAGCCAGCACAGCTCTCAACCGTTGGAGAATTGCGCCAATCATGTCTTTGTGGCAGTGATTAGTCCCAAATCTCTGTACTTGGGTAACAGATGGAGAGGAAGCAACCCCCAACAGCGGTCTATGACTGTACCACCTACAAATTTGTGCGACTTGCTTAGGGCTAATGCTGGGTTTAATTTTGTGTGCTTCAATAAATATAGGGTGGGGCGGGGCAAGATGGGTCGCATAAGGATGGATCACCATAACTTCGTAAATACAAATCGGATTGGTTTGCATTCGTCCGCTACTCTTTAATACACTAGTTAGCTATGCTAAAAGTCGATAAAAAGTTCATTAAATACAAAATATGATGTTAAACAAGCAGTTTTAAAAAGTGATCGATATTGTGCCGTGAAAAAAGTGCGGGGCAAGATGGGTCACCTTTTAAGTAATTGACATTTTCTCAACGAAAAACGTCAAAATATAAGATTTGTTCCGCATTCAAATATGCTCCATATCCATACTGAGTAAACAAGAGCTACTAGTAAACATTTTATAAATTTATTTGGAATATAAAAAACTTTACGATTTGAGTGGTCCTGAGGCGACTTGAAAATCGATGTTTTTACTGAAAAATTATCATAATTTTATGTTATAATTTTGAGCGTTTATTCCGCTTGATTGAAGTCATTTATGAGATAGTCTTGTAATAAAAAATAAATAACTTTTGAATGCTCCAAAAATACGTTCAAAATTGAAGGTGACCCATCTTGCCCCGCGGTCGTTTATATGGAGATTATATGGAATGCATCGCATAAGAAAAATGGCAAAAAACCATTTTATTTTTTATGTCCAATGAGAGTGAATAATTTTTCAATCAATGCCCCAAACTTTTGTATATTCATGCTGGTCATCTAACAAAATTATTAACATAATCAAAACATGAGAAATGCGCCCGAAAATGGCACTGACCCATCTTGCCCCGCGACCCATCTTGCCCCGCCCCACCCTAGCTATTATTTCCTTAATATTTTCTTCACATTCAAACGATCACTCTCCGATCTCCCTTCAGTAAAAGTTTGGGTTCATTAACGAAGGTTTGGCAGACCGAAGACCGACACCGCTAATCGTCTTCTAGTCGTAGCGAGTGGCTCAGCCAGCAGCGGCAACGCAGACGATTCCAACGGGAAACCCACGAATGCCGCTACATTCGTAGGAACCTACCTACCTACATAGGAAACGCTGACTGTGCGCGTACGCACGCGGCCCAACGATGACGGTTGGCTTGAGCTAGAATTTTATTGCGCGTTGCCGCTCAGCTGATTGCGAATCAGGGCGGCGAAAGAGAACGTCATCGAATCGAGCGTGGCTGCTTCGGAGAACGAGCAATTGTGAATGGGATCGATTCAACTATATTCTATGAGGGGTATTTGTTGGAAACGCATTCAGAAATTAAATGTGATAAGCCTATTTCCCAAAGTCATAAAAGGGAACAAGCACGACGCGTTTTCAAATGCTCTTGGTGATTCTTGGGTGACTTTGATAAGAACAGGAACTGAAAAAGTTACAGCTAGAAAACCGTTTTTTTTTTCTTGAACCACCCTAAGCTTATTCATAAAAATATATCTACATCAATCAATTTCAAAGATATGTCCGTGTAGTTGCCGGCTTAGAATAGCACTACGGACCCCCTGTTCCGGGGGTAAAAGTCCACCAAACAGGGAACCCCAATCCAAGGTGTCAGGCGACCCGTGCTGAGGGATGAATGGTTGAGGGGGTTTAAAACATGCTCGATCTTTAACGGAGCCCGTAACGTGGGTAGATCTCCCTTTTGGGTTGCGTTACGGAGTAAGATCTACCAAACTGAACCCTGGTGACATCGCTTGTTAAGCTAGGGTAATGCGTTTTGGTAATAAGGATTCATGGCACAAAGCCCTTGTTACTAGTGACAGTTTCTAAAATTGCATTTATTTGGCCTTACGGATAGTTAAAGACTCGGTTTGTCCTCGCCGAGACTATACTTGATGTAAGGAAAACAAACATGCTTTACGTATCTAATTGCGCAATAACCTACTAAGGACTGATAAGTACTGGTGATACAAGGACTCACGTGAATTCTTATTACCGAACACATTCTCTAATTTGACATCGTTTTGCAACTAGCCTAAAGCCCCGGGTTTTTCAATGTTGTCCTGGGACTAAACTAGAAGCAAGACACGGATGAAGCCAGAGTTCCGATGCATGGACAAATATCAGTTCTACCGTTTTGTTTATCTCAGAAATAGAATCGATTATATGTGATTAAGGGCGCACTTTCGCTGGGATTTATTTCCCTGTGAAAACGGTACTTTTTCATCACATTCGATTTCTCGAACCTCTGAGGTAACAAAACAAGATCTGTACAGAAATCGATGCTTCATTGCCTCTCAATGACAATGGAGTAGTACGACATGCACTAAATACTAAGGATACGGGTATTGCCACAAAAGATCTAAATACTGGTCGCAGTGGCTCATCCGAACAGAAAAAAAAATCAAAGATACATATAAACTGTCTGCAGCAAACTTGCTCAAAATCAATAGATCTACAATTATGCCGAAGAATGTATATATATATATATATATATATATATATACATATATATATATATATATATATATATATATATATATATATATATATATATATATATATATATATATATATATATATATATATATATATATATATATATATATATATATATATATATATGTATATACAGGCATACCTCGATAGTACGTACACCACCGCTTCGTTTAGTGTACGTACTATCGAAACGTACGTACTATCGAATCACAAATTTCTATTTCGAATTTCATTTTCAAATCAAAGAATGTTATTTCTAGAACGTCAGGATTGCCAAAAAATTACAAGTGACCTAAGGGTCCGTTTATTTATTACGTAATATTGCTTGTTTAGGGTCCTATCTTTATTGGAAAAATCTTCTTGTGCTCTGGGGACGCTTCGTAGAGGCATCTCGTCTCTGGGAGCTTATATTAATTTTATTTGAATTATCTGTTAGAACCATCCAAACTGGTCTAGATATAATTAAATCGATCTAGATCAGTTATATCTTGTTATAGAAACATTCTAGAATTATTAACTCCTGCAATATTTATTGCCGTGATATTTTCAAAATCTTCTGAACATAGCTCCTTCTAGGACACCTTAAAGAGTTTATTTTTTTTACGAGAAGGTATTCCTAGAGGTATCCCGGAGCTCTTGGAGGAATCCCGGAATTCATGGAGGAATTCAAGGAAAAAATATTTGATGAATCTTAGAAAGAATTCCTGTAGGAATCTCGGAATGAATTTCTGAAGGAATCTTGGAAGTCCCGAAAGTATTACAGAAAAAATTCTTGGTAAAGTTTCGGAAGGAATCTCTGGAGAAATCTCTGAAAGAGACCCTGGAATCTCAATAGGAATCGCAGAAGAAACTCTGGAAGAATCCCTAAGGAATCCGAGAAAGAATTCCTGGGGAAATCTCAGAACCAACACTTAGAAAAATTTCGGAACTGAAAGAAACATGAAACTTGAAGAAATCCCTAAAGCAAGCGAGAAAGCGAAATGTCTTTCCCCGAATCCCACATTTCGGGTTCACCCAGAAACAATTGAATTGGTACAGCCTATAGGACAATGCAAGCCGCGGTTGCTAAAGAATTGTTTTGAATGTTTTGATGTATTGTGACCTTTTTGGTTACGTTCGGACTTCAAGAGATTTCTTCCAGAATTTCTCAAAAAGTCCCAGGAATCCTTCAGAAACTTCGAGATTCTCCGAACAGTTTCTTTCGGGATGTCTCTGGATTTATTTTTTTGGGCTTCCAGATGGTATTCCTATAAATTCTAGCAACTTCACCCAGAATTTCTCTAGGAGATCTTTCGGAAATTGTATCAGAAATTCTTACCAAGATTCCTTCAGAAACTCCTTGCAACAATCCGTAAGGATTTATTCCTGGAATTTCATACGAGATTCTTCCCGGAGTATCTTCTGGGAGTTCTTCAGGAATTCCTTCTAAAACCCTTCCAGAAATCCTACAAGATCCCAGACAAGAACTTCATTCAGTATTCCTCTAAAAGCTTCTCCAAGATCACTCCTGGAACTTCCTCCGATTTTTTTTTCGGGAGCTACTTCTGATTTAAGTGTTCCTTCTGGGAATCCTACAATAATTTTACCAGGTAAACTTTCTGGGATATTTCCAGGATTCTTTCGGAAACTCCTTCCGGGATTCCTCCGTGAACTTCTTCTGGGTGACTGTCAGGAATTACTTTTCAGGAACTTCTTCCGGGATTCTTCTTAGAGCTTCTTCTAGGAATTCTTTCAGAAACTGATTCCGGGATTTCTTCGAGAACTTTTTCCAGCAATCATCTAGGGACTCTTTTTTTGGTTTCTACCATGAGCTCCGTCAGGAATTCTTGCAGCCGCTTCTGGAATTCTTTCAGATGTTCGTAATGGAAATCCTCCTGGAATTCATTATGATTTTTTTTTTTGGAGTATGTATTTTGTTTTTGGAAATCCTCATGTAGTTTCTGTAGGATTTTCTTGAATAAACACAGGAAAAAGCAACTAAGATATAGCTCCCTTCTAGAGGAATTCTGGAATAAGTTTGTGGAGAACCCACGGAATGAATTCCTGGAAGAGTTTCAGGAAAAAATATTAAGGTAATCCTAAAAGGAGTAATGCTGAAGGAATCTCAGAACTAATTTCTGCAGAAATCCCGGAATCTCTGGAAGAATCGCGGGGAACTTCCTGGAACAATCCTGGCAAGAGTTTTTGACGGAACCCCAGGCAGAACCTCTTAAGGAATCTCAGAAAAAAAACTCCAGGGAAAACCCCAGAGGGAACTTCTGAAGGAATCCTAAATAAACTTCCGGAAGAATTTCATTAAGAGCTTACGGAATCCCAGGAGAACGCTCTGGAACAAATTTGTGGGCAAATCACGAGGTGGAATTCTGGTGGAATCCCAGAAGGAACTCCATGAGGTGAGCCACCAAGCCACCATCAACTTATAAAACAGCACACGCACGCATACCCCCATTTTGAATTAAATCCAACCACTCATGATAAGCTGGCGATTTTTTTAAGTCCGAATCGTAAACAACAAAGCCACGAAACGTCAAAAACTAAGAACATTTCCTTAGCATCCGCGGCTTGCAGTGCCCTACGGCACTCAAAGCTGTTTGAATTTCCGAACTCATGGAAAACTGTCAAATATTTTATACGTATCGCAAAAAAAAACGTTAATTGTTGGAAAACGAAAAAAATAGCAAGTAAGTGAACTGAAATCAATGCTTTGCATAAGTAACTTGATGGGTTTGATTCATGTTTTGGAGAGCAATCTTTGCCGAGAAATTTGTTTTTTTATTACCACACAAAATAGAACCATCATGTGCCTTTTTATTTTATCACAACGTTCTACTGGTAATGAAAACGTTTAGTTAATAACTGTGGAAGTGCTTATAGACCACTAAGCTGAGAAGCAGCCCTCCCCAGCTCTGTAAAGCGAAGAATATTGCAATCATTGCATCAAACGTATTCGTTCATGTCTTCCCTTTCGCTACATTTTGAAACTGCCTATAGGTTCCCAAACTTTGTATATGCGCGACCCCCTTTTATATATATATATATATATATATATATATATATATATATATATATATATATATATATATATATATATATATATATATATATATATATATATATATATATATATATATATATATATATATATATATATATATATATATATATATATATATATATATATATATATATATATATATATATATACATATATATATATATTCTTGCAAATAAAAAAGTTTGGTTTCCAATTTCTTCGATAATATAGACCACCCTAATTTTCGTGTACATTGGAAAGTGGGCCTTATTATTAGGAATAACTTTTTAGAAGACCATATTTGTCTAAAAAATCATTTGAAGGCACTAAATGCATCTTCCCTCGTAAATCTGGGCCTTTGACCACTGTGCAGTGGACGTCCAAATGCCCTAAACTAGCTCATCTCAACTTTTCTCAGGATCAGCTTACTTGCTCAAGTGATACACGTAGTGTAACGAAGCTGAAATGGACATAACAAATGGACAGACGCACAAGGAAGCTTCCAGATTAAGAAATTAGAGTGGGTATTTTTTTACATTTTACTTTATCTTTTTTCGAGGCTTGGTCGTCTAGTGGCTATCGCTTCTGATTCGTATGCAGAAAGTCATGGGTTCAATCCCTGGCCCGTCCCTTTCCTCCTACTTTGTATCTTTCTATCAACTTTTCTCTCTCTCTCTCTCTCACTCTCTCTCTCTCTCTCTCTCTCTCTCTCTCTCTCTCTCTCTCTCTCTCTCTCTCTCTCTCTTTTCTACATGTGTTGATATGTTCATGGCCATCGCTAGAACCAGAAACGAATTGAAAAAGTCCTGCCAACTTCCACAACCAGTGTACATATATAACACCCACAAGTTATTCAACCAAAGCAAACTGTGCCGCTTAGCCTTCATAGTAATCACCACACAATCTATCACCTTACGAATACTATAAATAACATCTATCCATGGATCACATCACCGACCTAACGGTGACTCCCAGATCTCCCATCCTTTCCGTCTAACAAATATCCCATTCCCTGCGGGTCGTGGGGACGCAGAGTGCTCTCGGTCTCTAGTAGCAACAACCAGTACACACACTCTAACATTCCTTCCCCTTCCCAGATGACTATAAGGACTTGGCCGGCGCCGTTATTGATCAAAAATGTATGAGCTGCTTAAATTGCACTTTGAATGTCCCAGCCCCTTGTTAAGTTGGATCATAGTGCAATTGGTATTAGTTCAGATCAATCACGGAGGAGCAACCATTTTCATGTATCGTCAGAATTGATCGTGATCGTTTGATCGTTGCGGCCGATCGATGGTGGCAGGGCCCATTGATGACATATTCAAGTGGAGCCAATTCGCCGGCGGTCGTCACAGGGTTGAAGGGTTTATGCCGTTGCCTGGTCCGCAGGCACACGCCGGCAGCCCTCGGAGATTTGGGTATCTGTCGTTGTCTGGCTCACAAGTGCTCGCTGACGGGCTTAGGAGATTTTTGGTGTTTCGCCGACGCCTTCCCGAGCAGAGGGGAATATCAAATTAATAACTACGAAATAACATAACCTGTTTTTATATCTTATTTTGTTATTATAAACTTATCAAAGCATTGCTCCTCCATAACATATTTTGTTGGACAATCATTTGGTTATGATCATGGTATTAGTATACGTTCATTAAATAACATCTGAATAATATATTTTGTTGGAAAACATGTTTAGTTATTATTTAAGTACCGTCAAATGGGGTTACTTGCAACAGCGGTGTAACTTGCAACACGATGACATACACTAAATGTTAAGTATTTTCTAATAATAATGAAAACTAGTATGCCCTTCTATTTCGGTTATAGAGATTATGTATACCAAAGATCGATTTAGTGAAAAAATTAGGTTTGTTTCTTTGTTTATTGTTTAGCTACACTGTTAAAACGGTTTGCTCATTTTATGCCATAAAAACAAGTATGAAAATCGTGTTTCACCTCTCCCCTATGGTAAGTGCGATAAGTCTGATGACCTTGGTTGCAGTTAGGGTACCTAATAGTAAGCTTAGCTAAACGATAAAAGTTTAATAAACTTATCGACTAAGTAATGTAAAAAATCATTATTATATTCGTCAACCACTATGGGGTAACTTGCAACAGTTAAATTTGACAAAACCTTCTATTATTTATCTTCATTTCACGATATGTTTTGACAGATCCCAAGCATAATCTTTTGGTTCATTGTGTAAATGCAGTTGTCCTTGCAATAACAGAGGAGCAACCGCGGGCGGTCAATCATGCTCATGCTCATGCTCATGCTCATTTCACGATATGTTTTGACAGAAATAACCGAAACGGATCATTTCTTGATTAAGTAACGAGTACATTTTCAAATGACAACTAATTTTTACATTTTTTTGAACGTGATTTTCAAACATTGTTAGGAAATACTATATTATGGAGTTTTATTTATGTGACATCTTGTTAAAAGTTTATTTTAGTTTATGGGCGCTTTAAAATAATCACCATCATCAATTCTGAACCTAGATGGACTAAATTATTTCAGCTGAGTACCCAAATTAACGGCTTTGATATTTACAAAGTTCAATAGATGTGTTTCAATCATGTTATTTTAGATGAAATTGTCAAACACCACTTCAAATTGAAAACTACTTAAAGATGACTCACTCTACCTTTTCAACAAATGACAATTATCATTGTTGACATTTTTTTACGAGTACTATGCCACGAAATCCATATATATTTTATATTTGAGGGACGTGAGACCTGTTGTTAAACGATATACTCTCACTTGCAATAACTATCAACCCTTTCATGAAAAATTATATGTCAATTGGTTAGTGTACATCTTAACAATGTATTTTTCATGCATAACATCAAAAATTTACAATACGACTAAGCACTAGAATGTTCGTGCTGTTTAATGATAGCTAACTTAACTTCATGTCCTGTGTTGCAAGTTACCCCACAAATGGGGAAACTTGCAACAAGCATGTATTTCGCACCTCCTGAATAGGTGAGAACATATTTTGATAAATCAATTGCTGCATAGAATTCTACTCTGGGTAATTAGCGTACACGAATCTTTACAGGATGGTTCAAATGTTTATATTTTCAATGATATTGCTTCAAAGTCGAAAAGTGTTGCAAGTTACCCCATTTGACGGTATTAAGATTATGCAAATATTTGATCTTCAGTAGCACGACAATAACAAGCTTTGATATCAAAACTGCATCATTCGAGATTTGCGTTTTTAACAGCATTCTGTAATGGGAAACTTGTGTAGTTTATCTGCCTTTTCCTGGCATTACATCCTATCTGCAAATGAGTGAAAATCTCTACTTAGTGATTTATAATAATTTCGACAGTAACTGGTGAAAATAAAGTGCGCATTGATTGTTTGGGGTTGAATCTCAGCTTCTTGGGTTGCGATCGATCTCAAATTTTGTCTGGATATTTGTAATAATTTGAAATTTGATCCGTGACAATTGAAAATATTTCTGAAAAAAAAAACTTTAAAAAAAATCATAAAGAGTCGATTTTGTTTTTTTTTTGTCTTTATTAAAGAGATTTTCAGCCATAGGCTGGTTCATCTCTGTGAGAGTCGTTTTTTTATGAAAATAGCTAAATTACGACTTTCCAATTGTTTTACCCAAACGGTTATTTAGAAGAGTTGTGTGTTTCGTTAGACTGATTAACTTTGCAGAAGAACAAAGTAATCCTTATATAAACAATTCAGAGTTTTTCCTTTTCGATTTTTCTTGAAGTTAGAGGATTGCGATAAATTTAAAAAACTTAAATGGAATAGTCTTATTTCTATAGAAGTTAAATTTCAAGTTATTAAAAATGTCCAGTAAAAATTTTAAATTTTGAAGTCAATTTTTGCTGAGATTCAGCATTTTGCATGAAATCGATGAATGCGTATTTTTTTCTGTCTAGTACTGTATTACCTGTACATCATAACAAGTTTTGATTTTAGATTAGGCCGGAACAAATCTCATTTTCTTCTTTTGTCACAATACTCGTTGGCTCGCTAAGGGGGAGGACAATAAATAATAAATGTATTTGACGAAGAAATACCCAAACAATTTGGCAAAATCTGTAAACTCATCGGATTTGTTAAGAAATTTTCTGTGCAACTCTAATTTCACCTTGAAATTTTATTATTTCTTGAATAATTTATTGTTGTCCCCTTCTCAAAATGTTGATTTTTTACCAAAATGTTCCGAGGGGGCGGTGACATAAGAGAAAATCGAAATTTGTGTCAGCCTTATTATTAACAACATTTCAAGTTTAAAATTTATTATTGACAAATTTTTCAAATGCATTGTTATTACGTTGTTATTTAAACGAACAAATTATGTTATTAAATTGGTCTGCCAGGAACATTTTTTTGTTATGGTATTTGATATTTTGCCGCTTATGACACGCAAGTCTAGAACATAATATGTTATGTTAAAAACATAAAAATAACAAATTATTTTATGCAGTTATTTTGCCAAAATAACGCATTGTATTATGCTGTAGTTATTCCCTTCTGCTCGGGTTCGGAAGTTTACGGGTATCCAGCCGCAGCGGGATTTATCAGTATTTGTCGGTGGACTTCAGGGAAGCTAACGAGCTTCCAATGCTGCCCAGTTTGCGTTACTTTCGTGGGTTGAAGGAGCTTCGTGGATCGAGGGATTCCACTGCGGTAAAAGAGACGTCCCGACCTGTAGTTAGCACGTGGGTAACGGAGTGATTTCCTTTGAAGCTGATCGCGCTCCGTCCCAACATCACGAGAACGGGAACTCGCAGAAGGCAACTACTCCAGAATCAAAACCTATGTGCTTCCATAGCTCTGGTACAGGCGGTTGTCCAGAATCGGCAATTCCCGCACTGGATACTTCACGGCTCTTTTCACGTATCATAAGAACACGATCGGCAACACGGGCCTTTCTTCACGGAAAATGTCGTTTTTTGGTGTGCCACTTGCCGTTCTTAAGGTCCAGACAAGACTGCCGAACCTCTTCCCGAACCAAGTCTTTCTCACTCCATCCTTCTCTTTTTCCCTCCCTTCTTCCTCTCCTTTTTCACCGGCACAAGGTTTTACACAAATAAGGTAGATAAGCCGAAAGGTACTGAAATTTACCTTCTTCTCTGCCTTTGGGTACTTCATGCGTAGTTTCACAATATTGTAGTCCTATTTGTCGGTGCGTTGTGTTGTTATTGTTATCGCATTCGGTAACATGGTGCTGACATGGAGCAGACTTTGACCTCTTGCACTATCGCACATTAGATTGGTTTTAATTTAAAAAAAATGTTGGTAACTTCACAGTTTTTCTTTGTTTGTTTTTTTTTGTGTTCATAAAAAAACTCACTCCTTAGTGGTAGTGTAATTCACAAGAGCAGCCTATTTTTGAACAAAGGAAATATCTCAGATATAGTATGCAGTTTGGTTGCCAAATAACTCTTTATCAGCGTAACTTAAAAATACTGTCTGCCATAGATTCACGGTTTATAACATTTAGTAGGTGAAACAATCCGGGAAAGTGGCAGTTCTTTGGAAATGTTATTCGAATCGTGCAGAGGCTTGGACAAAACAATCGAGTACTCCACATCAATTTAATTATCGTAAAGCACGATAAAGATGACGTAATTACATAGCTAAATGACCTGCCTTGTCTTCTTGTATACCGTGCCATAGAGTTAGCAGTTTGACCTTATTTGTGTAAAACCTTGTGCCGGTGAAAAAGGAAAGAAAGAAGGGAGGGAAAAAGAGAAGGATGGCGACGCGCTCGTCAGTAAGACCGAACAGTCTAAGCATAGACTAATTTCAAGACCTCGATGTACCAAAGAAAACGATCAAATTTTGTGTGTCCAGTCCGGTACCCAATAATATTCATAACCGTGTATTTTTTCCGTGTAAATTGCCTTTTATGTAAATTATATTTAGCGTGTTACACTGATCTGACAGCTCTGACAGTAAAGGACTAATCATAAATTACGTAAAGTGGGTACCGAGGATTGTTCACAATCTGCGAACTTGACTGCGGAAAAAATCGCGACCATGACGCCGCTGGTCTAAGTACTCGGACGTCTTGAAGTAGAAGAACTCGTCACGGCACTGCGGCAACAGTGCGACGTGCAGATGGCTGCCGCATCCGTTAGGCTACGGAAGGGGTCGGCAGGAACACAGGTAGTTTTGGTTCAGCGTGGCGGACGTAAAAAGTCCGTTAAAGCATGGAGGATCTAATCCCAAGTAACCAAAAGTTCTGCTGCCCATGACAAAATACACTTTCAAGTTCCGCGAAGTTCAGATAAAGTTCCAAATGGAACTTTCTGGCTACTTAAGAGGCTCATTGCTGGAACTTCGCACACAAGTTCGGGCAAGGCTCATTTTTAGCCTCTTAATTTGCTTGAAAGCTGCATAAGATGCAGCTTGGAACCTTGTCGGAACTTTCAAGTTCAAAGAAGTTCATTTCAGAAACTTGTTGTGCTAAGGATTATTTTTTTCATTTCAACAAAAACAACTTTATGAGAAAATTTTTCGTGAACATTAAAATTGAATTTATCTTATTAATTAATTAAAAGTGCAGATGAAAAATTGCACGTGGTTATTATTTTTTGACGTTTGAAGATCAGTTTTGCGCGGTTGATCCTGCGATATTACCGAGAACAAAGGAAGTGGTAAGGACCACCCGGGAAACTGGCCAAGCTGACAATACCTTGGTGGACTCCCCAAAACGTTTCCTCAATGTCGTTGCTGCAGGCTGCACAGTTAACTTTGAGGATGCGATGTGCACTTTTTTTTTCCTCATCTGTAAAGCCTTTTAACCACTGCGTCCATTATTTAGGAATATAGTGGTATGACCCATATTTAATTTGGTGCTAATCGATTATCCTGTCACAATTGAGCTGTGATGGACATTGGTTGATATAGCACTCGATCCCAACTAGGCAAAACTCGTTTTATAAAGTCTATTACCCTGTTAGGATTACTTTGCCAAACTTCCAAGGGCTCTAATAACCCTTTTCCAAATATTGACAACCTTTGATTGGATAGCTCTCCACAGCTGCAGAGTAAATGTTCAGCGGTTTCGTTTTCACCTTGGCAAAAACGACACTCAGATGATTGGATTTTTCCAATCTTGTGTAGATGGTACCTACTGGGCAGTGACCGGTCATCAGGCCCGTTATTACCCTCAGGTCTTTCTTGTTTAAATTTAGTATGGTCCTGGCTTTTGCTGCACGAGGTCTTATAAATCTTTTTGCTTGTCTGGATGTATCCGTGGCATTCCAATTGGTTTCTACCATACCCGAGCAGGAGAAAATAGCTGAAGAATAACTAACTCAGGTATCCCAAGCAACACAACAAGCTATATAAGTGTATAAAGTTCACTATTCATACAAAACGTAGTGTATTTTTCTTGTATTATTTACTTAATTTTGAACACTTGTACAATCAAAACAGCGCAAAAAATGGCGGCTTATAAAACATCTTACATTTAATATAAGATGTATCTCAACATATTTATATCACTTAAAAATGATATATAGAACATACCTTCCAACTTCCAAATATGTATCCAAATATTTATCAATAATATCACTTGCAAAATACACATATAAAACAATAACATTCATAAGCTCAAATAATACATTTTGATAGTAAAATAACGTGTATAAAACATTTATATTACACATTATTTGCACAGGTTGGAATTTAGCTATCCTTAAGCTATATAACTGATAGAAAGCATTTATACTACATAAATAATATATCCAACAATATATGTGTACATATGTAGCGTAAAAAATGTCAGAACACAGAAACAAAATTAATTAAATTATAAATATATCTGGCTTCTTCAACCACATGAACATGAAATTTGAAAAAGGTTATGAAGTCAATAATTTTTGTAGATTATTTGAATAGCTAATTAAGACATGGTTTATGCTCAATGATTGTAGCGCTATTTCACATGCGAATCGAAATTTATGGTGAAACTGCCGATTTTGCTCAACCAAATTTCAAGCGCTGCAGGGTTCAATTAAAAAAGCCAACCATGACCATTAAAATAAGCCAACCAAATTGTGCTGTTCTATCAATTTCTTGACTCCACATGAAGAATCAATATGGCTGATTCTCTATGAAGCTTACAGTGTCGTACATAAATATAAACAACTATTCAAATTATAATAATTATTGTCTTTGAGCATAAGATTTAACACTGTTTATAACACGCGTGAGCTTAGAGAAATATGAAATCAATAAATTGTTTCGTTTGCAAATTTATAATAAATAGAATAAAAAAATATCCAATTGGTTTCCATATTTTTATTGATGCATGCACATTTTTGACAGGTACTGTAATTTGGATGAATTTGCTTTGGAAAAGACGCTATATGTGAAGACCTTGCGTTCAAATTACGTTAGTAATACAAACTAAAAACATTTTTACAACAAACGCTTTATTGAGCTATAATTATGTTCTGAGGCCTAAATTTAAACTCTGAAATAACTATACTACAACTTAATTTCAGCATGGTTGAATCTGTCAAAATGTAAACGTAAACATTGTCATTGTTCTCTTCGCTCTGCTGTTGGTGCTGAATCTGAGTTGTTTTTTGGAAATTCGGGAATCAAACTAATCGTAATCTGATTTGGAATAATTCCAGCTGCTGCCGAGAGGTCTTAGGATCGTACTTAAGATGTTCAGAACGATATGTGAGCAGCTACTATTCGGCCGTACACAGGAGTTCGAGTTGCGTCCCGAAATACGGAATTAACGATAATAACCCATATCAAACTTTTCTGTGGTAGTCATCTTCGACGCCCTGTATGAACTCGACAGAAAACACAAATCTATCTCGGTACATGTTTCGACATCATCGTCCTCTTCGGAGATCTTTCTGCCCACTACCGACCTAAATATGGGCCAAGAAAACTATGGTTTAATCTGTGTTGAATTGTGCGGTTATGAAAATTCGGCAAACCCAAAATGAGATGCTTTTGTAAAATAAAATATTGTTGCTTTCATGAGTGATTCCATGATGTTGTATTATTGTTATATATATTAGTAAAATGTTGTTATTCAATATTTGGTGCAATCTTCGATATTTTTTTGCTGTTTGTATTTGGCTAACATTATAAAAGCCTAATAATAACACAATATGCTTCATAATACATATATATTACAGCTATAAAACATCTGTTGAAGTTTTAATATTGAAAGATGTTTTATGTGTTACTTGGGATGGAAAACCGAATACCTACAACCTGAATGAGGTGTTAGGGGGCGTCCATAAATGACGTAGCTTTTTTTGAGCGATTTTTAATACCCCCCTCCCCCCTAGTAGCATTTCGTCACAAATTCAGATACCCCCCCTATAAATTACGTAGCTTGTTAAACAACCCCCCCCCCCCCACAACAAAATTTTCATGCAAAAAAACTCAAACTTAGCTCTGATTCCAATTTTAACTTGTATGATAATATAATATTATGAAAAAACAACAATAGCAAGAAAACATTGCCGACTGCCAGGTTCAGATCGCCGACATCAAGATCACAGGTGCAACCAGTGGAGATTATCACCAAAGCTAATGACTCAATAAACCACCCATCGTTCTGCTTGATGTCGAAGAACCGGAAATTTATGCTCCCAATACCATATTAGCCTAAAAGCTCTTCCGAAGATATTAGTTTGTTCACTAATAAATCAATTAAGAATATCAAACTGATTTTATTTGAATTAAATTCACCACGACATTAGAAGGACCCTGCAGGAGTTTCTTCCAAAATTCTTACAGCAGTTCATTTTGGAATTCTTAGAGAAGTTTATTTTATGATTCCCATTTTTGAGAATGTCTCCCTTTTTAGTTCCTTCAGCACTTTCTTCTGGGATTTCTCCATGGTTTTTTTTTGGGAGAATTCCTCCTTATTGTATTCCTTCAGGGATTCCTTCAAAAATCCCTCCAATAATTCATTCCGGAGTTCCTTCTTAGATTCCTCCAAAAGCTCCTTCTGAGATTTCTCCAGGAGTTTTTTTTTTTCTAAGGTTTTTCTAAAAGTTTATCCATGGTTTCCTTTCCTTCAGGAGTTCTTTCAAGTTTTTTTTTCTCCTTTCTTCCACCAGCAGTTTCTTTAGACATCTCTACAGGAATTTTAACCGGATTTTTTTTTTGAGATTCCATCAGAACTTCTTTCTGTGTTTCCTAAAAAAGTTCCTTTCGGCATTCCTCCAGGAGTTCCTTCTTGGCTCCTTTCTGGAATTCACTCAGATATACATTCCAAGATCTCGGCAGGTAACCCCTCCGATATTCTTTCAAAACTCTCTCAGGAGTTGCTTCTGGGATTCCTCCAGGTGTTCCTTTTTAGGATTCTTCCTGGATTCTGGAGGAAGTTGCTTCTGGAATTCGTCCAGGATTTTCTTTCTTAGATATCACCAGATAATCTTTTGTGATTCCCCAAAAGTTATTTTCGGGATTGCTTCAGGAATTCCTTACGGGATTCTTTCAATTATTTCTTCCGTGCTTTCTTCAGAAATTAAACCAGGAGTTTCTTCTGACAATCTAAGATTCTTCCAGAAGTTTATTCAAGGTTTCTCCGAAAGCTTCATCTAAATTGGTCCAGGTACTCCTAACGGAATTTCTTTTTAAAATTTCTCTATTTCCTTTCATGATTGTTCCAGAGTTCCTTCTGAAATTCTTCTGGAAGTTCCTACAAGGATTCCTTCTGAGATTCCTCCAGATCCTTTTGAAATGTTTTCAGAAGTTTTTTTTTCTGGAATTCCCAGTAGGAATTCCTGTGGAAATGTTATTTTTCCCCTGTTCGGGAAACCTATGAAGAACACAATTAGAAATTCATTACAAAGTTGCTAGAGGAGTTCCTTAAGAAATTGTTGGATGAATTCTTCGAGGAAGTCCTGTAGAAACTATATAAGGAACTCCTGGAATCTTGCCGTAATGCTAAAAGTTTAGAAAAAATTTCCTTTGTAACCTTAGCGGCGTGCAGTGCCCTCTATAGCAAGCAGCAAACTATTGGTCTTGAGAAGCATATGGGCGAAATTGGTTTTTGTCTGCAAACACAATATATCATTCTTTACGCAGGATTTCAAAACCACTTTCTCAGATACAGTTGTTGCGTCCGATAGCTGCATGTCTTATGAAATGAAGTCGGCATTTATTTCCATTATTTGTTATTTACATTGATGTGAATGAAAAAAAATCATGCATTTTTTTTATTTACTGGATAATAATACTTAATACAAGTAAAAAGTTTATTAATTATGAAATATTTTTTTCAATAGGCCTAGTAGAAAGCTACGTAGCATATCATAAGCCCCTACCCCCCCTATCGTCACACTTCGTCACAAAATCACAAACACCCCCCTCCCCCCCAAAAAGCTACGTCATTTATGGACGACCCCTTAAGTAGCCCTGCATAAGAGGTAAAATACCTAAAATAATAACTGGTGTGTATTCTGTGCATAACGCGTGAATAATGATATCAGGTGTAGCAATACCTAAATAATAATCGGCGATATTTCCATACAAATAGCGATTTTTCCATAATTCAATAATTCCTCAAGCAGTCCTCAACACCAAACCAATAACTCGTTGAGGTACCAAAATAAGTTATTTTAAATACCTGGACAACCCACCAATACCTTGTATTGGTATGATACCTGACTTTGGTATGCTGTAGTTATGTGGCAGTTATTCGTTTCTGCTCGGGTAGACATTTCCCATATTTTAAGTTTCGACCTAAGAGTACACTCAGGAACTCCACAGAATGGTTCAGGGCCTACGAAGTTCGATGCTGCACCCTGTCTGGCTAGATTGTCGGCGTTTTCATTTCCCTGAATTCCGCAATGGCCGGGCACCCAGTATAATGTTATTTCGTTCCTACTGTCCAACTGCTTCAGAGAAAGAATGCATTCCCACACTAGCTTGGACTTGCACGTGAATGCCCTTAGCGCATTTAGAGCAGCTTGACTGTCTGAGAGGTACAGATTTTTTCAAATCTGTAATTTCTCTTCAGGCAAGTATTAGCACACTCTAATATGGCTTGAATCCCTGCTTGAAACACAGTGGGACCACATCCCAGTTACTACCATGTTTAGATGAGAATTCCAATTCAGTCTTTTGTCCAAAGTTACACCGAGATGTTTAACTTCTTCCGAGAACTGCATTTGGACTCCATCTAGAAAAGGTTGGGTAAGATCCCGACTAGAAAATTGCAACAAACATATAACGTAATCCTAACAAATCATGATATTTATAACTCATTGTGATATAATCATGTTCAACACCCTTGGTGTTTTCAAAATACTACAACTCAATTATATCACATTATGTTATAAATGTTGTTCCATAACTCATTGTATTATAATTTAGTTTTGAGTCTTCGACGTTTGGGAAATAATGTAACAAAATTACATCAATTTGGATAGAAACCAGTAATCCTGAGGCTAAAATTCATATCAAATTCAGTTATAATTTTGATATGATTATAACAAAATAAGTTGTAATCTTAATCAGACCAGTGTACTTTTTGTTACAATTTAAGTTATTTTAACATCATCCTGCATCTAGTTTCTAACATAATAAGTTAGAGAAAAATATTATAACATCATAACACAATATGATACAAACTTGATATAATTTTCTAGTCGGGATGTAATTTCTTCCTTCTAGTAAAAGGAACGATAACAGTTTTAGAAGGGTTTACGCTTAACCCCTCTTTCCTACACCATTTGAGAGTAACATTCAGCGCATGTTGAAGCCGATTTGAAATCGTAGTATCATATTTCGTACCACGTACCAAAATGGCCACATCATCTGCGTATCCTATCACCTCAAAACCTTGATCAATTAGCTTTTTGAGGAGTTCGTCCACTACCAAAGACCACAGTAAGGGCGATAGTACTCCTCCTTGAGGACAGCCCTTTATAGATCTAACAGATAGCTGCACACCTTCTAGATCAGTAGAAATTTCCCGATCTTCTAGCACAGATATTATCCATTCAAAAATACGTTTATCCAAGCCCATTGCTTCCATTGCTGAACGCATGGAGCTGTAGGATGCATTGTCGAATGCTCCCTCAATGTCGAGAAAAGCAACAACGGCTACTTCCTTGGCTTGAAGCGATTTATCAACTTTGCTAACTAACGACTGTAGCGCCGTTATCGTAGATTTACCCGATTGATAAGCATATTGAAATTTGCAAAGAGGTATTTCTACTAAACTTGTTGACTTAATAAAGTCATCCATGATTTTTTCCATAGTCTTTAACAGAACACAAGAAAGGCTTATTGGTCTGAAGGCTTTGGAGTTGTTTTGCCCCGGTTGCCAGATTTTGGGATAAACACAACACGAACCTTACGCCACGCCTTAGGTATGTGAGTTAACGTAATACTGGCTCTGAATATTTCGGTTAAGAGCGGACAAATCGGCTCTTTTCCCTGTTGAAGTAAAGCTGGGAAAATTCCATCTTTCCCGGCAGATTTGAAAGGTTGAAAAGAACTCAGTACCCATTCGATCCTCGACGGTGTGAAGATTTCACAAGCTTTTTGATAGTCATTGGTCGACCATGCATGTCTTACCTTATCTGAGTCCTGTTCTTCATCCGAACAAGGAATCGACCCTGGGAAGTGAGTTCTCATCATGATTTCCAATGTTTCAGAAGAGTCAATAGTAAAACTGCCATCTTCCTTTTTAAGACTGCCAAGACCATTTGAATGGTCTTTCGAAAGGACTTTATGAAACCTTGCAGCTGTAGGAGCGTTATTGATGTCTTCACATACCCGTCTCCAATCCTTCCATTTGGCTAGCCTCAATTCTCTGTTGTATTCTGTAAGGGCTTGTTAATACCGAACCCAATCAGATGTAACTTTTGCTCTATTCAACAACCGTCTAGATTTCTTCCTCAGTTCTGCCAGCTTATCATTCCACCAATGGACATCCCTGTTGGATGACCTCTGTCGGATTGGGCAGCTAGCATGATATGATGAGATAATTTTATCAATAATCTCATCAGAGGCATTTTCCAACTGTGAAACAGACAAGATCTGCATATGAATTTTACGATGTGCACTAGCTGCATGGTATTAATTTTGCTTTATAATTTTATCAGAAACATCAAATGGTTTGGGAGATAGGGAATCTTCGATCGCACCTCTTAAAATGGTAGTCCAAATTATCGATGTATGATTTCGGAGTAGTAACATTCGGGGTAATGGGGTATAGTACTCAATACAGCTAATACTAAATCGTTAAATCAATTATTTAATACCCATATAGGAAATTTTCCTCTAGCATTCTAGCTTCCACAGCAAACGTTTGCATGAATTAAATGCCCAAGAACCGTGGAAATAAAGCACACGCGTGAAGCCAATTTAACCGTTGGTCATTTTCGCTTCGACGACGGTGCGGCTAGAAGTGTTAGCCAATTGTACCGTACGATGGTGGTCTGCTGGTCATCCTGTAGGTACGTACCATGTAGTGAGAGAGTTCAGACACTGAGAGTACCGTACGATGTAGCGCAATAAAACACAAGATACACGCTCGGCAGTAGAGGAGCAACATCGGCTAACGATTGCCAGTTTATTATGGTTGCTTTCCACTTCGAGGGATGTATGGATTGGCACGCAAGTTTCATCTCCATGTCTGTGGGATCGGTGTGTGGTTCTAGAGCCGTACTGTCTCGCGGGAGAGAATCATACTAAATGCTTCGGTACGGTAAAGAGATGGGAGTTGCGGTATTATTTTTGAGCTTTACTGTTCTGGGATAAGGCGAAAAGTGATACAATTATGGATGATGGGAGGAAGTCGTGTAGAATTTGCTGAACGCACAATTTGTTTTTCTTATAGTGCGGTTTTATGATGATTATTCATTCGCAGTGTCACATATCGGAAGATAACTGAAAAGAGCTTGTATCTTAACCACTTTGACGTTGCTTTTCCTGGCCGAGTCAATTATTTGTGGAAGTCATTTTTTTTCTCAAAAGTTGGGTATGTTGAAAGTTCAATATTGCATAATGATCGATTTAGCTAAAAATAATCATGCCAAAATTTGAAGTCCGCATCTCAGGGCTTCCCCCACAGGGCCTGATATTCTCAACAATTGTATGGGAAGCCAAAAATCTTGAAAATTTTTAGACGAAAAAATAATCAATAAAACGCATGGTTAAAACTGAGAATTAACACTAAAACCCCAATTTACAAATAACGTTTCCTCAATTTACGCTGTATTCAGGAACAACTAACATGTGATATAATAGAGATTTATAGTTGTTTCTCAAATTGTTCGTGTCAAGAAGCACTACCATCAGCAGTGTTAATGGTTCCCAATCATAAGTGACGGGCCACGCGAACTTCCCTAAAATCTGAAAGTTCGAGGAGAGGGTGAGACTTTTGTTTACTAATTTCTCAAGAACCGAAAGTGTGATGAAAAAATGAAAAATGTTTCCCAGATTCAGAAACATTCATTATAATAAAATGGCGTTCCAAAGTTCAGTGGTTCACAATATGGAGCCACGGGCCATGCTGATTTCGAATGAACCAAAAGTCCTAGGAAAAGGTGTGAATGTTTCCTGGACCCTGTATCTCAAGCAGCACCTTGCTTCTGAAGAACCGAAAGTCCTAGAAGAAGGTGTGAATGATTGTTTTTTTTTTTCAATTCTGCCTCTCAATGAGCATGTACGTACATTACATGTATTATGACATTGTAGTGTGGCAAAGCTCAGTGGTTCCCAATCTGAGGTGACGATGTATTTGGTGTATAGACATCTGGTATGGGTCTGCTTACAAACCACGTAGATCAAATTTTGGCAATTTCAGACCCAGTGAGAAGAATTAACTATATTTAAAATTCACGAATAAAATGAAATAAAAGAAATGCTGAATAGCTATGAATTTAACGCATGAGGGATACTGATGGAAATAATTGTTAGTTGTTTGTTGATTACCGGGGATTTCAACCTTTTATGGGTCATTCATCCCGTGATAAAAATAATAATTTTCAGTTTTTTTTTTTCAATTCTTGGGAAAATTTTAAATATAGCTCCAGCATAGGAAACGTCCATAAATTACGTCAAGCTTTTAGGGGGGAGGCGAGATCAGTAAAGTGTGACAACCAGGCCCGGATTTAAGGGGGGGCAAAGGGGGCAAGTGCCCCGGGCCCCCCGATCAGGGGGGCCCCCCAAAAATCCTGAAGCACTATATATTTTCTTCATCAAAACATAAAATTCACTTCAAGAGACGATTTATTTTATACTTGTCCTAGTGTAGTTATAATTGAGTTCTTTAAGGGTATCCAGATTATTTCATATCTGAATTTTCACTTAAAAATTCAAAGTTTCATAATTTTTGATATCTTTACATCAAAATCTTTAGTTTCGTATTTTTGGTGCCAAAATATGTTTCTCTTTCGTTTAAGTTAAAAAAACAGTATTTTAATTGCTAAGCAATTCAACCGTAGAATTGAAGTGTATTTCCCAGAATGACTTATTTGAGGGATCGGTTTTAATGCTTGGTTGCAGCAAACTCATATCTAGATAGGTATAACAGTATTCAATAATCAGGTAAAATGAAGTTTTTTTTTAAATTTTGTTTTCATAAAACCCCATGGAGTTCTTGTTGAATTCAATTGAAAAACTGTAGGACTTAACATTACAACAAAAAAGCATCTCTATCAAATAACTGCTTAAAACCCATCTGCAACAGTTCGTTGAGGACAGATGTTATCATGGGAAAGAGTAGATAACGATTACTGGAGATGTTCGAGAAATTGGGGGCAGTTTTGGAAACTTAGTTTTTTAAATCATCTCGGAACAATGTTTTTACAGTGTTATTGCTACAGTTACCCCCTACAATTTGTTCACTCGTAGAATTTTGCAATTCGAACTGAACGCTAATTTGTAAAATTTTCATAAATCTTTTAAGGACAAACGTCTTGAAATGCTGCTTCAACAGTGCTTCAAAACTTCAGACGCACAAATCTCAAGAAGCAAGCTTCAAACGGCAATGCATTTTATTATTCTGTCCTTGCTCACTTGCAATAAGCTTAAAATGAGAATCTCAGGTGCGCTGGTTCTGTTTACGAAGAGCTTTGTGCCTTCGAAATCGTTAGTAGGTATCAAAGTCGGCCATTTTGGGATTCCAACAAGTCTGTCCTTAAATTCGGATGAAAGTTTAAAATATATGTATGATCTGAATAAGATTACATTTACGCTGTAAACCTGTATGCGGAATCTTGACATTTTAGCATAAATACATATTAGAATGCTTGTTCGTAACATTTTTTTCATTTATTTATATTTTGGATATTTTGCAGAATTGCAATTGAAGGTTTTTAATATTTCATCATAAGAAATAAAAAAATAAATGAAACATTCATCATTCGAATGAACAAAACAGTTGAGTGACATAGTTTCCTTTTAAACCGCAAAAATCAGCAAAAAACGAATAATAAACAATATTGAAAAGAAAAAGTTAATGTACAGTTTAGATATTCAAAATCTTGTTTTTGGGGGCCCACTTTATACGGTTTGCCCCGGGCCCCCCGAAGCCTAAATCCGGCACTGGTGACAACCCATAGACAGATTTCATATCTCTTATACAAAAAGTGAGACATAGGAGGGGGGGTGAAAATGGGCAATGTTTGCGCGACTATGGACGCTCCCATACCAGAATCTCGACTGAAATTTCTTGCAGAAGCTATAGAATATAGGATATAGGATGAAATAGAGGATAGAAGATATAATAGTTAATGTTCTAAACACACCTCGTTTCGCGACTCTCCAACCATCTGCAGAGCAATCTGACCAAAAAGTTATGAACAATTTTTTTTTCGTTTTTTTTTCATCTAAATTATCGTAAGAAGATCGTTCCAAGTTTCAAGAGGGTTCCGACTGGATGTTTGATCGATCTTTTGGGTGGCTTTTTTAGTCTTTAAGTCGAGAACGAAATGTTTCCTACTCTCCCGACGTTTCGGCCGAAGGGGTTTGGTCTTTCTCAAGGGTCGTAGCGTCTATCGGGAGACGATAGACACTACGACCCTTGAGAAAGGCCAAAACCCTTCGGCCGAAACGTCGGGAGAGTAGGAAACATTTCGTTCTCGACTTAAAGACTGAGAAAGCCACTCAAAAGCTAGATCGTTCCAAGTATAGATCACCTCCGGATCCATAGTTGTAAATTGGTCAGCAGTCTATTTTGGAGTGGAATTCGAGCTCAGACACTCGGCGTGAAAGGCATGCACCCTAACATCAGGTCCGTTTCTCATTGAAAATGAACTCCAGATATCAAATTTAAAGTTTGTGGATCGGTGGTGTAGCGAGCTTTTCCTTTTTCTCACTCACTCTCCCAAACAAACACGAGAAAATAAAGAATGAAAGAGGGGACACAGGCCCTATTTTTAGAGAGAATCAAAGAGTATTCTGTTGATAATATTTTGAGCATGTGTAACAAGAACTTCAAACGATTTCAAAATAATTTTGTTGCTATATCACACATGTATATTTATTGTGTCTGTGTCTGCTACAATAAATATTAAAATTTGCTTTTGAATGAAGATTGTTCAATCATATTACATTTGGCAAAAATTGCTCCTTTGAGGGTCGTTCCTGTCTAAACCACTGATCCATCAAACGAAAGGCTTTGGATTTATTCATATTTCCACATTAGTAATCTAACAAAAATAGTCCGGTTGAATTCCCCAGGGGACAACATCGTAGTTTTCCTTAGTAAGAATTTGCATCTTTTGGCAGGTACGAATTTCGACATCAAAGGACAAAGGCTGCAAATTTTTAGTGGAATTGAAAAAAAACAGCACTTAATTCCATTTTCTGTTACTTACAGGTATGCCACTAACACACCCAGGTTCATCATCATTAACAGTGGTTAGTCAAACATTTGATGTCAAACGCTGGTCTAGAAGCCTAGGTATATCTAAACTTTAACATTTTGTATGAAAATTGGCCAATAAATACTTTATTCTGTGAAAATTCATTATTTTCTTTTGAACATCATTTTTTCCCTCAACCTGACCAAAAATAAAATTACATAAAAAAAATATATTTGATAAAACAAGGCACAATTCAGCAAAATGTACAATCTACGGTACGGTACGCCGTAATGCTAAGTAATTTTGTTTGACGAAGTTCAGTATACTTAGGCATCAATACAGGTTTTGTTTTTTTTCTTACTTTGTTTTACATTTTTGTTTGCTGAGCTTGAGAATCTTTTTTAAGTGTGAAGTAGAAATATTTTAGTAAAAGTTCAGTTATAGAATTATAGAGTTATGAAACATCCTTTTGTGCTTCTTGGCGTAACGTCCTGATTTCTACCCTTGGAACACCCCCGACACCCCCTGAGAACCCCTGAGATCCCCTAGAACTCCCTGAGATCACTGAAACCCGCTGTGAGCCCCAGAAACTCCCCTGAGCTCCATTAGGATCTCTTGAAGCTCCACCGGGACTCGCTTAGCACCCCTCGGCACTCCCTAATAACCCCAGAAGCTCCCGAGAAACCCCTGAAATAAAACGCTCCCGGGACGACCAGCAACTTTTTCTGGAGCCCCTGCGAACTCCTGAAACGCCCTAGAGGCCTCTTGGACCCCCCCGAAATATTCTTGAGACTTAATGAAATTCCCTGAAACACCTCTGAGACTCCTTGAAACTCTCCTGCAACCCCCTGAGATTCTTTTATTCGTCCCTTAGATCCTATGGATTCCCTTGAGAGCCCCTGAAATGCCCTTGAGATCTTCTAAGGTTTGTTGAGACCTCTCTGAAATCCTCTGCGAACCCCTAGAATCCCCAAAACCTTTTGAAGCCCATGAGATTCCCTTAAATGTCCCTGGACTTCCTTGTTACTCCCCCTGAAATCCAGATCAACTTAATACTTTGAAAAATATTTTCAAAGACTTCAATACTTGAAAAATAATTCACAAAAATAATACAGAAAATTCGAATAATCTTTTATTCAGTCAAGAGAATTGTCAGACAAAAGAAGTACAAAACAAGCAACAAAGAAGGCGCGACGATTACTCATTTTCCCAGATGACAACACATAATGACATGACCTCGCAGACAAAACGGAAGCTGAATTTGTTGCGTATTTTTTAACTCGTGAATAATCAACTATTACCAACCCAAACTCGAAACATCTTGATGCTACATCTTCAGTAGCGTTACAGTGTATACCGACTCGAAGTTACCACTTTAAAATCACAATGCAAGGCTTAAAATTTCTAAACTCGTGTTGCACGATATTTATCATATTCTGTTCAAGTTGGGACAAACTTATGTAGCTTTGGGTGGAATGTCGCAACAAATTGTCATTATTGTTGCTTGATGGTTGAGTTTTGATTCAGTGCTTTTATTTAATACACAATACTACAAAAATACACGTATTTCACCAGCTGTCAAAACTGCAACAATTGCAAAATACACTTTTTTGCAATTACGTGCCATAAGATTGCACTTTTCAATTGCCGAAACTGTGCAGAAATGGCCTACTTTTCTTGACTAACTACAGAGTGCCGAAAAGTAGTACTTTTCAGCACTTTTGAAAGTGCCGAAAGGTACTACTTTTCGGCACCTTTGCAATGGTACACTTTTCACAAGTTTCCTGAAGCACTAATGTTCTTCCGTATACATTTGTCTATTCAACGGCTGCTCCTATGTCTGTTCGGCAGATGGAACCAGAATAAAAGCGATTCTAATTCTGAATTGATCAGCCAAACCGACGTAGAGTTAGACGCAGCAACACAAAAAACGTTCGTTGAAGACGCGACTCCGAGTAGATGTGACACTTATTAACATAGCCTACCTGATTGAAAAAAATGGAATGTGCACATGGATGCTCGCACGTGGTATTAGCGAGACCTGTCTGAGCAGTCAGAAATGATCGTAAGGATATTTTTAAGCATAATAAGGACGTTAAGGATATTTTTCATAATTGCAAAAAATGTTGTATGCTACGCGTTGCAAAACTCGATTTTTTCAGCACTTGTCGTATTTATCCGTACGACTCGTGCTGAAAAAATCATCATTTTGCAACTTGTTGCATAAATAACTATTTCAATACGTGAAAGTTAATCCAAACACAAGTTGACATCCACTTGCTTGTAATCCCCTAGGAACACTTGAAACGCCCCTGAATCGTCCCTGGGATCCTCCAGAGCCTCTCCCTGAACCACCTTTAAATCCCCTGGAACCCGTTACGAACCCCTGAAATCCCCTAGGGACCCTTAGGAATCCTTGAGACCTCTTGGAACCCCTCTTGAAACCCCATTAACCCTTATGTGACCGAAAGGGTACCCGGGTACCCAGCGCCCATTTAAAAAGCACGGTGTAGAAAAAAGCAAAAAGTTTGTCGGACACCTAACGGTTAAATGCACCTTGAAACCTCGTGAGACTCATTGAAAACCCCCGGAGACTTCATGAAACTTCTGAAACGTCACTGAGACGGCTTTAGGACAGTTGGTCCAAGGACAGAAGGTCGAATGGACAAAGGGTTGAAGGGACAAAAAGTCGAATGGACAAAAGGTCGAATTAACAGAAAATTTAGTCGACCAAGTTACCAATTGGTGGGTCTCACTTTGTCTTATAATATAAGACAAAAATATTTAACGATTCTTTATTTTTGCTAATTGAGAGAAACATTATAGTGCTGTTATAGAAATCATATACATTTCAGCCACAAACATTTCTATAGTAAATTATTTCTTCTGTTCTTTTAAGTTGTGTTAAAGTAGTATGTAATGACAATTTAGTTTGATTTTTTGTTCAGGAATTTTTCCTTTTCACATTTATAGTCTGTTCTTTTAGCTTGTGTTACTGAAATAATTATGTACTCTTTAGGTACTTATCCGAAGTTTTGCCTCCTTTTTTCAATAGCTGTTCTTCTGCTACTGCTGAAATATTCATTGACTACTTGTGCTTAGTGATCATCCCCTTTTGAATTGATAGGTGGTTCCCACAAATTACGCTGCATAGTGTAGTAGTCGTTGATGTATAAAAGCAGTATTTGTCGTAATAAGAACTTCTTGCATCAAACTAGACGTGTTATCCTACAATAGGAAAATAATTTCGTTTGGTATGCTCAAATAATACCCAGATATTCGTCCATCTCTCATTCAAATACTGTTTGGCTTTATAAAGTCGCTGTAATGATTGGAGTTTCAAAATATTATGATATATGAATCATCTTCCTTCTACCCATAGGCTGTACTTTCAAGGAATAGTGTTTTCCACATTAAACTTTAACGAATAGCATTGCATTCCTTTATATTATTTATGTACATCTATTTCGAGTTGCAATGCGGTACAAATTTGCTGCGTATCAGCTATTGTAAGTTTTAGTAGACACTTTCCTGTCTTAAAATGATTGTTGTGAAGTTATTGAGGAATTTTTATTGAAGGAAGTTGGACGAGAATAAAAGGCGAAACCGTTTCGATAGCAACTATATTGCGAAAAAGGCTTCAAACTGAAAATATACATTTCTGTAAACAAAAAAATCCTTGAGAAAATCTTATAAAGTCTTACAATTCGGTGTGCATGGTATCTCTGTCACGTCCTACTAAACTGCAATTTCAACGTTTAACCGTCTGGGAAAGTTCAACAAACTGTTACGGCACATTTCATGATATAACTACTGACAATACATACTTTCAGATTTCTGCAGACGGATTTATCGGATTTGGCAGTCAAGACAGAATCTGTTCTGTGCGCCGCGGATATCGATTTCCTAGTTGAAGGTACAAAATGTAGATACTCTAGTTGAATTAACTGCACTTCTCGATTTTGGTTCTACGATCAGCTTAATTAACAAGAATCACTTCAGCTTAATTAACAAGAATCACGATCAGCTTAATTAACAAGAAACCTTCCTACGAACTTAGAAACCTGCGGTCGAAAACACATCCGTATTTGGAAACGAAAGGTGTTAAATAGGGGAGACTGAGGAGACTTGATCCCTGGGGAGACTTGTTCCCCCCATATTTGCTCGGAATCAAAAACATTTTTCTTCTAGCATATTTTTTTCCAAAACTACTCCTGGACAAACGACTATGTTTTGGCTACAAGTGATTTCGATTGTACATTGCATTATTTTTTAACGGCCGATGGTTTGTTTTCAGCCCTTCAGAAATCTTTTAGGCGATTCCGAAAAATCTCAATAATGTTGTGAAAATTGAACCAAACCGTGTCAAAATTTCACAGCACATAGTTTAAATAAAATACTTTCAAACTTATTAATCGAAATAAGGCTGTTGTTAACATATTTCAATTAATTCAGCTTAGTATACACAACAGTGACATGAGGAGACTTGATCCCTCGAGGATTACACACACATTATACATGTGAAAAATAAAATTCTATTCGGAAGCCTCTATTTACTTGGAATTCTAGTCTTTTCAACGATAAAATGGTTCAGATAATTATAGCTTTAGTGCAAACCAAGAAAAGGGGGATCATGTCTCTCCATTTTTAAAATACGGAATATCCTTAAAAATTTAAGGAAATCTTACAATTTCAAACACTCCATATTCATCGAAAATACATGAAAACTCGAAAAGAAAATGAAAAGGAAGACTCTGGAATTATTTTCCCATTAAATAAACCATGTGCTCAAAGGGGGATCAAGTGTCACCCATTTTTGAAAAAATACATCATAAGCCTCCATAAAAACACAGTTTTGAAAACTTCAACAACGCCTTCTGTTGTGTATTAACTTGCAATAGATGTTTACCTGCCATTTTGTACGGAAATCGGATCTAGTTTTGTGTTTTTTTTTTTAAGTTTCAGGTAAATTAAGAAAAAAGGATCAAGTCTTCCCAGTCTCCCCTAATTAGAAAATCACACTAAATATTTCTTGTACGAACGCTGCACTTCACTGTGTCTCGGAAAATGTGGAATGATCACCGGAAACGAATCGTTGACAGCTCGCTCACTGTTTGTGACGGCTGTCACTTGTTTTGCCGCGACGCTTCGCCTGTTGGACGCGACGCTTCAGTAGCGCTGGATGACAGGGCTGCCAGCTGGACTACTTCTGCGGCAACAATTTTGGTATCACTGGTTCTATTTTTACCCTTCTTACACCCATAAAAAGGGTATAAATATCGCTCGAAAAACCAAGTTTCGATCCGAGGCCCGGAGGGCCGAGTCTCATATACCAGTGAACTCAGCTCGACAAACTGAGCAAATGTCTGTATGTGTGTATGTGTGTGTATGTGCGTTACAAAAAAAAGTCACGCACGTTTCTCAGCCATCTGTAAACCGATTTGAGTTCTCTTGGGAGCAAATGAAAGCTACTTCATCCTAGTAGTATGCTATTGATTTTTTTTTCGATTGTACGTTTGGTTACCGAGATATCTCTCGAAGAGTACTTATGAGTCATACATCTAAACTTTATAAGATTTCTGACCAAGTGTATCATAATGAATATTTTGGCCGTTTGTCAATCGATTTGGGTTCTCTTGGCACCAAATGAAAGCTACAGCATCCTAGTAGATCGCCCAAAATTTTTTTTTTTCGATTAGACATTTGGTTACAGAGATATCTTTCGAAGAGTACTTAGGACTTATACAACTAAACCTTTTGAGGTTTTTGACCAAGTGTATCATGATAAATATCTTAGCCGTCTATCAACCGATTTCGGTTCTCCTGGCACCAAATGAAAGCTACAACATTCTAGTAGAACCCTATACAATTTCATTAGGATTGGACATTTGGTTACCGAGATATCTTTTAAAGAGTACTTGAAGGTAATACAGGTTAACTTTTTGAGAGATTTTTGACCAAGGGTACCATAATAAATATCTCAGCCGTCTGTCAACCGATTTAGATTCTCTAAGTACCAAATGAAAGCTACAATATCCTTGTAGAAGGCCCTGAAATTTTATTTCGATTCGACATTTGATTACTGAGATATCTTACGAAGAGTATTTCAATAAATTCTTTTTTTTTATTATTATATTCACTTGTTATCACTCTTTGGCGAGCGTTCGTGCGAGACAGTCGCAACTTTTCGTTCGTCCGGTTTGTCTCCCGATACTATCCAGTTCGATGGCTTTTTCCAGTGCTAGTTTTCCGAGTGATCAAGTGTTGAAGTGAAAATCCCTAGTGGGACGCGTGCGGTTGGCTAGGCCACAATTTTTGCCGCAAAAGTTCGTTTAGTTTGAGTAAAGTTCACGTTTTCATTTTATCACGTGGCGCATTGACCGATTATCGAGCACATCAGTGCAGCACCCCCCGCACACCGCGCCGCTCGCGCGGCCGTGATCGGCTTCTTCCAGTGAGTACCCAAGCTCATCGTCGTCGACAGCAGCAGCCCACCGAGAGAAGAGCAGAGAGCGTTCAACCGCCGCACACCAGCGCAGCGTCGGGCGCTCAGCAGCAGCTCGCTTCCTCCCTGTGCGGGCCATCCGATCGCTTGGACCTGTCGTCGTCGAGCCTGTGGCTAAACAGAGTGCACAAAGATAAGTACATAAAGTTACCTCTCGTTGTTCCCCCCTCTCCACTGACTCTTTGATTAGATTTAATTTGGTACATAAGCAGTTTTTTCTCACTTTTCCTGTAGCGTTAATTTTGTCCCTTGTTTTTTGATTATTTCTCGTCCCTGTGATAGTGGTAGTTTAAGATTTTTGAGTGACCCGTGGTGGTAGTTAGCTACCACAATGGGCGATGATGATGATGGCGGGGGAACATCGTACCGCATCAACGAAGCTTCGTTATTGGCATCGGACTGCTCGAGCCAACAAGGCGATGTAAATTCTAATCCCTTTGTCTCCCTTCACCCTGGTGCTTCTGCAATGGACACCAACAGTAAATCTGTTTCGACGTCCCCCCGCCTCAAGGCCTACCCTCCCGACTTTGGCGGGCCATATGTTGTTTTCTTCCGACCCAAAGGCAAACGTTTGAACACCGTTCAAATCAGCAAGGATCTGACTAAGCGGTATTCTTCCGTTGTCTCCATTGACATGGTCGGTACAGCTAAGCTTCGGGTGACAGTAGGCGACCGAAAACACGCTAATGAGATTGTGGCCTGCGAGTTGTTTACACTTGAGTACTTCGTTTACCTACCAAGTGCGTCGATAGAGATTTCGGGGAAGGTCGCCGACGCATCTTTGACCTGCGAAACGATCATGCAAGGCTGTGGTCGTTTCCATAACCCTTCTCTTCCTCCTGTTCAGATACTGGATTGCCGGCAACTGCATTCGGTGTCCCAGGAGGGCGAGAAGAAGGTTTACACACCATCTGAAGAATTTTCTGTGACCTTCTCCGGATCTGCATTACCAGATCTGCTGGTGATTGGCAAACTTCGGCTACCTGTGAGGCTGTATGTTCCGAAGGTAATGAATTGCATCAATTGCAAGCAGCTGGGCCACACCGCCCAGTACTGCAGCAATAAACCTCGCTGTGCAACATGCGGGGAGAGACATGTGGACGGTGCGTGTAAAACGCCGCCCAAGTGTGTTTATTGTGGCAGCGACCGTCCACATGATCTGATTGATTGCCCAAGGTATATACAGCAGAAAAAACATCAAAAACGATCGTTGCAGCAGCGATCACGGCGAAGCTACGCCGAAATGCTGAAAAAAGCTGCCCCGACCGTTGAATCCCGTAACATCTACTCGTCTTTATCTCTCGATGATCAGGGCTCTGACTCTGAGGTCGGGGACGGGGTTCCCTTTGTTTTCAAGGGTGAAACGAGGAAACGGATGAGGCTCCAGAGACCCACCAAAAAACCTCGGAATCTGCCTAGCAGCGACCCCCAACCCACCATGACAAATTTGAAGAGTGGTAAGAAAGCCACAAAACGTTCCCCTCCGGGATTCAAAATCCAGGACGAACGAGACTTTCCATCACTCCCGGGAACATCTAAAATCCCAGATGTCCCACGTTTTTCGAATTCTCAACCGGAAAGACAGCATTCGGAGCACCAGGAGCAACCTCAGGGTGCGCCATTGTTTACGCTCTCTGGCATTGTAGACATCATCCTCAGCTTCTTCAATGCTTCAGACTCCGTGAAGAACATTGTAAAAGGACTTCTTCCTTGCGTGACCCCTCTTTTGAAGCAGTTGGCTTCTAAAATGCCCCTCCTTGCGACAATCGTATCTTTCGATGGCTAATTTAACCACCGAGGTCGAAGATACGATTTCGGTTCTACACTGGAACTGTCGTAGTATTACACCGAAATTAGACGTTTTTAAATTTTTAGTTTACAATTTACAATGCGATGTTTTTGCACTATCCGAAACATGGCTGACACCTGATGTAACCGTACCTTTTCCCGATTATAATATAATTCGCCTTGATCGATCCGACTCTTACGGAGGGGTGCTTCTAGGGATCAAGAAGCAGCACTCATTTTACAGAGTCGATTTTCATCCGATGACAGGCATTGAAGCCGTCGCATGTGAGGTGACTATCCGAGGTAAAACCCTCAGTGTTGCCTCCATATATCTTCCACCGAGAACTGCAATATTTCGCAGGGATCTCGCCCACATCTGCTCGGTTATGCCCGAGCCTCGGCTGCTCATGGGAGATTTCAACTCCCATGGTACAGGCTGGGGGGAACTGTACGATGACAGCCGTTCAACGTTGATATATGACCTCTGCGACGACTTCAACATGACAATTTTGAATACCGGAGAAGTTACACGAGTGGCACCTCCAGCTCAAGATGGCAGCCCTAGAAACAGCCGATTAGACCTCTCAATCTGTTCGAGCTCACTATCGCTGGAGTGTACATGGAAGGTTATCCAGGATCCTCATGGTAGTGATCATCTGCCGATTGTTGTTTCTATTTCCAATGGGTCACATCAACCTCCATCTATCGACATCGCCTACGATCTCACCAAGCACATTGACTGGGAGAAGTACGCAGAAGCAATTATCGACGGTGAACAATCGGTAGAAGTCCTTCCACCGCGGGAAGAGTATCAGTTTCTATCAGAACTGATCATCAGTAGCGCGCTTCAGGCACAACGTCGGCCAGTGCCAGGTCCGTCGGTTCGCAGGAAACCCCCCAATCCGTGGTGGGATAGTGAGTGTACAGAAATATATCGCGAGAAATCCGCGGCGTTCAAAGAGTTTCGGAAACGCGGTTCGGTCGAAAACTTCAAGCGGTTCGCTTCCCTTGAAAGCAAGTTCAAGAACTTGATCAAGGCGAAGAAAAGCGGTTACTGGCGTCGGTTCGTCGAGGGTTTGTCGCGCGAGACTTCGATGAGAACTCTTTGGAACGTCGGTAGAAGAATGCGTAACGCGTCGTCGGTCAACGAGGATCGAGAAAGCTCTCCTCGATGGATCCTCAAGTTCGCAAAAAAAGTTTGTCCAGATTCCGTGCCCGTGGAGCGAATAATTCGTGATGTTTCTGACGATAGGGACGACATGGATAGGCCGTTTTCAATGATTGAATTCTCACTTGCTCTTCTTTCATGTAACAATTCCGCTCCAGGAATGGATCGAATCAAGTTCAACTTGCTTAAAAACCTCCCCGACGTCGCTAAGAGGCGCTTGTTGAACTTGTTCAATCAGTTCCTGGATAACAACATCGTTCCGGATGATTGGAGACAAGTGAGGGTGATAGCTGTTCAAAAACCCGGGAAACCCGCGTCGGATCATAATTCGTACCGTCCAATCGCGATGTTGTCTTGTCTACGGAAGCTGTTGGAGAAGATGATTCTCTTTCGACTGGACAAATGGGTTGAATCGAATGGCATGTTGTCAGACACACAGTTTGGTTTCCGCAGAGGCAAAGGAACGAACGACTGTCTTGCGTTGCTTTCTTCAGAAATTCAGCTTGCCTTTGCTCAAAAGCAGCAAATGGGCTCAGTGTTTTTGGATATTAAGGGTGCTTTTGATTCAGTTTGTGTCGATGTTCTTTCCGACAAACTACACGACTGTGGCCTTTCCCCAATTCTTAACAACTTTTTGTATAATTTGCTGTTTGAGAAGCAGATGAGTTTCGCTCATGGTGACTTGACAGTTTCACGAATTAGCTACATGGGCCTCCCCCAGGGTTCATGTCTAAGCCCCCTTCTTTACAACTTTTATGTTAGAGACATAGATGATTGTCTCATGGAAAACTGCACGTTAAGGCAGCTTGCGGATGACTGTGTTGTCTCTGTAACGGGATCAATAGCAGTCGATCTGCAAGGACCACTACAGGATACTTTGGACAATTTGTCTACTTGGGCTCTCAAGCTGGGTATCGAGTTCTCTCCGGAGAAAACTGAGATGGTTGTCTTTTCTAAAAAACACAAACCGGCAAAGTTTCCGCTCGTTCTGATGGGTAAGACAATCACTCATAGCATGTCTTCACAATACCTCGGCGTCTGGTTCGACTCCAAATGCACCTGGGGGAAGCACATTGTGTATCTGATACAGAAATGCCAAAAACGAATCAACTTTATGCGAACTATTACCGGAACATGGTGGGGAGCACACCCGGAAGATCTGATCAGGCTGTACCAAACAACCATTCTATCGGTTTTAGAATACGGTAGCTTCTGTTTTCAAGCCGCGGCGAAAACACACTTGCTGAAGCTTCAACGGGTTCAGTACCGTTGCCTTCGGATCGCGTTAGGTTGCATGAACTCGACTCACACAATGAGTTTAGAGGTACTTGCTGGTGTACAGCCTCTGACAGACCGCTTTGCGGAGTTGTCGTTCCGGTTCCTCATCCGATGCGAGGTTGTGAATCCGTTGGTCATAGAAAACTTCGAAAAGCTGCTCGAACAGAATCCCCAAACTCGTTTTATGAGTGTGTACTACTGGTACATGACGCTGGAGGTAAGCCCATCTCCGGTTAACACCAATCGTGACAACTTCTCAGACTTCGACAGCTCCTCTGTGGATTTTGATCTCTCTATGAAGGATGAGATCACCGGTATACCGGAATCTTTTCGTTCCATAGGTATTCCACAAACTTTTGCAAGTAAGTTCGGGCATGTTAGCGGGGCCAGACAGTTCTTCACAGATGGTTCCAAAACCGATGATTCGACTGGATTCGGTGTCTACAACGAATTTCATAGCGCCACCTTTATGCTTCAAAAGCCATGTTCGGTATATATTGCTGAGCTAGCGGCTATATACTACACCTTAGAGTACATTCGCACTCTCCCACCTGAGCACTACTTCATTTTTACCGACAGTCTAAGCTCTCTGGAGGCTGTTCGGTCAATGAAACCGATGAAGCACTCAGCGTACTTCCTGAAAGGAATACGCCAAGTCTTGAGTGCTTTGTCCAAACGCTCATACATCATCACCATAGCTTGGGTCCCTTCACATTGCTCAATTCCGGGCAATGAGAAAGCGGACTCTCTGGCTAAGGTGGGCGCTAGCGAAGGCGATATTTATGAGCGTCAAATCGCCTTCGACGAATTTTTTGAATTGGCCCGTCAGGAGACCTTGATCAGCTGGCAACACAAATGGAGAGATGGAGAGATGGGTAGATGGTTGCACTCCATCATTCCACAGGTGTCGAAGAAGCCATGGTTCAAAGGGTTGGATTTGAGCCGCGATTTCATTCGTGTAATGTGTCGGTTGATGTCCAACCACTATTTGTTGAACGCACATACCTTCCGTGTTGGGCTCTCAGAAAGCAATCTCTGTGTCTGTGGCGTGGCTTACCAGGATATCGAACATGTCGTGTGGGGATGCAATGAGTATCGTGAGGTCAGATCTGAGCTGCATGAAATTCTCCGGGTCCGAGGAAAACAACAGAAACCCGTCAGAGAAGTGTTGGCAGGACTTGATTTGGAATACATGAACCTGATTTACCAGTTTTTGAAACGTGTTGATGTCAGAGTTTGATGTAGTACGTTCCTTGTTTTCGTTGTCCGCCTTTTGGTTTTGTTGTTCGCCCCTGTCTGTCGTCACCCCCTTCCGTTTGTCCTCTTCTTGTCGTTTTCTACCGATAAAGTCCTTTCTTTTTGGTTCCGTTACAGATATGGACAATTTGTCCCATCAAAGTTTTAGTATAAGTTAGCAAATAATTTAGTTTTAAACCCATAAATCCGTCCTTCCCATTTTTTTTTCTTCAATCCTTAACCTCGAAACAGCCGCGAGTACTTCGGCTTCCCAAACTAACATAGTTTTAAGGCAGTAATAAATTGTAAAATGTATAACCATTGTAAAAAAACAAAAGATTTCGGCTCAGTTATGCCCATGTGGCGCCCGAGCCTTCCAAATAAACGAATAAGTAAAAAAAAAAAAAATTCACTTGTTATCTTGCAAACTCATGACCAGTCTATGGAAAATTATTTCAATAAATAATGCTGACCTCATACAAGGTGTATACCAGCAGGTTATTGTTTTCATCAAAATTATAAATAACAGATTACAAATACACAGGAATTGAGCATGAGCATAGAGCATGAGCATAGATGACCGTACTATTCGTAGTTGCTACTCCGTGATTGACCAGAACAATCGAAGTTGCACAAGGAACCAACAGACGGAGCTTGGGAGTAGCTTACCGTCCTCAATGTGCATCTTCGAGAATTCCAAACTTTATTAGGTCAATAACGGCACCGGCCACGTCCTTACGGTCATCGAGGAAGGAAAGGAATGTTATTATGACTTGCGTTGCTTACTAAAGACCGAGATCACCTCTGCGTCTCCACGTCTGTCATGGGAAGGACTTTTTGTTAGTGGGGAGGGGAAAGGGCGCATGATATGAGTTCACTTTGGTAAGTGGAGTGATTCATGCAACCCTATTAATATCAAACCACTTATTTTCATTTGGACTAAAACAAAACACATGCCGACATCGAAGATGACGAACCATTCAGATAGTTTTCGAAGTGCGAAAATTAACGAAAGAGAAAATAAAGTGATTTGAACCAACGTGGCTTTGGAACTTGGGCCGACACTTGACGTGACGAACATTTCAATGTCTGTTGACTAAAATCGCAAAAAATGTTGTTTGTTGCATTTATCGTATCATAAATCGCCCCGTACGAAGATGAGCAGTCAAATAGACGACGACGACGACCGAATGAAAACGCGGCCTGTACACTTTGCCTCCAAAAACTCACTAAATCGCCCCGTACGAAGATGAGCAGTCAAATAGACGACGACGACCGAATGAAAACGCGGCCTGTACACTTTGCCTCCAAAAACTCACTTACAAATACACAGGAATTCTATGAAAACTAAAAATATGTTAAATGAAAGCTTTGAATTTATATATTGTGGGAAAAATGCAAGAACCGGACAGCCAAAATAACTATCTAATGCCAAAACTGATTAACTTATTAGATATATCATTTTTGTCCTTCCTACACCATAACCATGAATACCAAGTACTTCGGAACTAATTTAATCGACTGATTAATACCCCGGACAGACATGTGATACGAGTGTGATTCCTGTACAACGGTACGCAGTGTCAAGAAAATATTAACAAGACTGACTTGAACTGTGAGAATTTTCAGTATGGCACTCATTTCAAGTGCAGTTGTACAATGATTCTTGTATCACATGTGTGACATAAGTATAAGAGTGTATCTCGCTGATTTTCTTACCCATTTGTTAATCAATTCAAGATCTTTTGGCAGGTAACAAAAGATACAAGATTCCAGAATATGTAAGCTATTTTTTAAACATTCCATACAAGATTCTAGGAGGTGTCTGGCATTTCTGGTAGTTTAGTCCATGATGCTATTTTGGAAACCAATCCACTAGATGCCAAATCCACAATATTCTCTAGAACTTTTGGTCAATTACACAAAATAAATATGTAAAATACAAATAATACAACAAAAATTTTAATAAGTGTAAGAAGGGTTCTGTTCACCTTAGGTGGATTAAATCGGGTTTTTAATAAAAAAATTAATCTTTCAGGACGCGCGCCATCAAGCAGCTGAAACTGCACCGCGCTCGCGTTGTATACATACCGTTGGATGGAGCGCGTCCTGAACTGTTAATCGTCGTTTTTCTGTTAAATTCTGCTCGCTTGTTGATGTCGTCCAATTTGTCTTTTGTCTATTTAACCTTTTGCCCTATTCCATTCGACCTTTTGTCCTTCGACCCTATGCCTTTCGACCTTTTGCCATAGATTCGATTCCTGGAATACCCTCAAACCCCCTGAGACTTCTTTAAACCGCCCTGAGACCCCCTGAAACGCCCCCAGAATCCCTTGGCATATCCCCTGAAACCTCTGAAACATTCTTTGCACTTTTTTCTAGCCCTCTCGGCGCTTGAGCATTTCATGTGGCCCATGGCCGTAAATTGAGAATCACTAAACTTTGCAAAAACGCTTAATTTTTAAAACTCAATATTTATCACAATTTGAAAACATTATTATTTCACTCTTCATAAATTGAATCCCATTTACGCACTTATTCCCTAACTCCAGTACTGTGAAAATAGGGCCGATATGTTACCCAAGTAACACAGAAAACATCTTTGAAAATAAAATTTGAAAAAGATGTTGTAATGCAGTACTATAATCGTATTTATACACATCTAGTGTTGAAATCATGTTTTATCTATGTTTGGCAATAACAAGCCACTGAAAATTATTATCAACCTCCAGACAAGTTAGAATAACGTAAATTTAACGTTGATTACACAACAATTTTGTATCCTCATCATCTTTCAATTGAAGATGTTATGTAGAGAATCAGCAGCACATAGTTATAACATTTGGACTCACATATGTTACAAATACGTTATTTTTACGTATCAAAAACTTTAAATCAAGTTTAAAGTTTATCAGATCGCCGTTCTGTCAGTTCGCACTTGAACATTATTAATGAAAAATCTTTTGCCTTAATATACTAGGCAATTAAACTATGAGAGCAACTAAGACAGCAACCAATGCTTATTTTTTCAATCTTCGCTCTTGATGATGCCGCTATGAACTAGCTAAACACATTGGTATATGAAAAAAAATTGGTGGCTGTACAACTTACTTAAGAACTGCATGGCTGGGAAGAAGCAAGCCACCCTTGCACTTCACTTATACGCCAGTCCTCCTATTACCTAATAATCACTTTAGGTACTTACCTAGCGGCTAAATCACATTTTAAAGATCTGTTTTAACACTAATTAACCCCGGAAAATGTTAGAAAATAATTTTCTCAAATTGGTTCCATGAACTGCACTCTAGCTTTGTTATTGTTATAACTATGTTCAAAACTAGTATCTGAAAACAAAAATTACAACGCTGTTTGCTATTTGTTCAGAATACGTTACTATGATGTTTTTTTATGTATTTGAAACAATGCAAATGGTTTTCAACAAACATGTTATTAAGATGTACAATTGAAGTAATTTAAACGTATTTTTAATATTTAGAATTTTTCCCTAACAGTCCTGATAAATTACAGTGCCTGCCAAAAAGTGTCGCACAAACCTTTTTATCAATAGTCGTTTGCTCATCTACATGTTTTTCGCCCGATAAAAAATTATCTGAAACAGTTTAAACATTTGATAAAATCATAAAATTTTCTTGTTCATAACGACTAAAAATTCTACAGTTTCATAATCAAAAATAGCTTACCAAAACTTCGTACCGGCACTGTGTCAAGTAGCCACCATGTTGCATGTCTGAAAATTTGTTTGAAAAACCTACACAAATCAGAGATATGCCGAAAACTTTTCTTCGTATTTCCAATCCGATGGAAAGCGAATGAATTCATGAAGAGTGAACATGCTTGTTTCACCATAAATTTTGAATGGCACATGAAATTTTGTCATGGTGGCCAAACATCGAGGATAGATTGAAAATAAAATGTGAGTCATATTTTTTTAAGCCATCACTAAATATCACATAATAGATGGAACATTGATTTGCATAGTGTGCGTTTGATAAATTAGGATTTTGCTACTAGCAACAAGTCATTACGATGTTGCTGAGAACGTATTCAATACTTTATTTTATGTTATAAGAATGTATTGAAAAACGCTTTTTCGGTGATATAAGTGTATGAAAAAAGGTTTTTCATATTCGGAACAAAACTTTGACGTTTGTATGAAACACGTAATATATACATTAATTTAACAAGTTGTGTTACTTGGGTAATCCAAACTTGTTTGTGATCACTTCAAAATGGCGTAGTAGCTAGAGGGTTAAAGTTAATCGTTAAACTTAACCGTTGATTCATTTAAAAAAAAAAAATATGTACCCAATGCTGCCTAACCTAAAGTACACATTTACCTGAGGAATCCATCATGCTGCTTCTAAGAATGAATTTCGCTGTATGATTGAAACGTTTGGTTCATAAAGATTGAGCGTACAATTAGATGTTTCATGCAAGTTCATACAGATTTTATGATAGAATGGAAGCCAATAAGGCACGCACCATCCCAACAGATAGGTTCTGTCCCATCTTCCCCATTTAACAAATCTATATCATATACCGAGAGCCAAGAACTCACTCGGAGTTCGTCCGTATCAAAAGACGTTCGATTCGATAGGAGCGAGCGGAGATAAACCGTCTAGCTGAGAAGTGGGAGATTGTAGGTGCATGCATGCATGTGTTGCCTGCTTAGAAGATACGCTACGACGTGCGACACGCCGGAGACCGACGACGACGACAACGGCTGTGTGGTGTGCGTAATAATTTTTTGACAGCTGTTTTCGTTACCCGCTCGCAATATCGATGGGTGGTGGTAGTGGGTGGCCGAAGGAGGAAAAGTCCCGACGGGCGACTGACTTTTCGGTGGTCCGTGGAAAATCGCGAAAATCCCGTGCTCTCGTGCGGTGGGTAATTCGCTGCGTTCGCCGCCTCGGGCTGTAAGTTTTCTTCCCTGGTCGGGCCTGCGAGGGGTTGTTCCCCAGTGTTCTTGGTGCGGTACCGTTCTGAGGGTCGGTCGTCGGTTACCGGGGTCAAAGTTGACGAATTCAGGTGCGATTCGTAGTTGCAAGTTGGGGTAGGTTTCGATTCGGTCACCAAAGTGGAACAGAAAAGTGAAATATCGTAAAATATGGCATAATGATGGGGGAAATGGGGGGAACAGCTCGCACAGAGCGAAGAACGGCCAAGTGCGGGCAGCGTTGAAGTGAGAGAAATTGGGTGATGATATAAGAAAATTTTAGAGAACTAGAAGACGGAGAAGAGGATCACTCACCAGCAGGTTGTGATGCCACTACTGTCTTCGGTTCGTTTCGATTGTGGAGAGAAGTGAACAAATGAAGAGAAAGTGAGAGACTCGCTCTTGTTTTGTGGGGGATCCGAGTGTTTTGATTGTGTTACAAGTTGGTGTACGGCACGGAAGATGGTAACGAATGGATTAAGGAAGATAGCTACAGTGAATCAAACAAATGACCGAACAGGAATATTTGATCGTTAAACTATTCTCATGAAACATAATGCCATATAGAGTTGCAGAAGTCAATAATGGCGCTGGCTACGTTCTCATGGTCATCGTGGGAGGAATGAATGGAAATGTTAGTGTAATGCTAGTGCCATTGAAGACCGTTATCAAATCTGCACCTCCACGGCTGTCACGGGAAGAAGTTTCGTTATTTATTAGAGAGAGGGAAAAAGTCACATGACCTGGATCTACTTGGATGAGTGAATCAATTCATGTGACCTGTATTGGAATCAGAATACTTATTTTCATGACACATGAAACAAGTGAACACTCATGGTGACGAACTAATAAAATCATTATTGGTAAATGAAAAATAAAATATTAAAACAAAATATACATAAAAGAGGTAAGGATGTGACATGCAGCGTAACGATCACTCGGGCCAACACTTGATATGGCGACACTTATTGTTGAGTAAACACATAAAAATATTGTTTTAGTTACACATGCCATATGCATTCTACATATTATGCCAAACATTTCAATAGCTCCTATCTGCATTTGAGAGGCTCTCTTTGTTCACTTTTTATTTCAATTATTGCAATGTAATGGTACACTTTTCAACTATTTTTGCAGTACAAACCACAAGACGATTGTTTTGACCATCGTTCAATACAAGGAGACAATCATAATACAAATAAACAGCTGAGATATTAACGAAAGAGAGGGGAACCAAAGAGAGCCTCTCTTCTGCAGATAGGACCTTTAGACATGTTTGGCCTGATATTCCTCTCGGAATGGAGCGCAAATAAAGACTCAACTTTGGCTCTTAAGGCCCCTTAGCGTGTCATCGCAAAATGGCTTCTTCAAAATCATTGACCGAAATCAACTTTACACAACGTTGCACCAATTCATATTTGTAACAAATCGACACTTATCTTATTCTATAAAATAATCAATTTCACGCAACATATTTGGCATAAAAATGAATTCATACTACTTCAAATACAAGCATCTTTCCAAGTAATCGCGATACTAAGCATTATTTCACTCGAAAGTAGAAATTTTTAACGATTTGTTTCGACCGCACTCAAAATGTGGTTGGCGGTGTTTACCACCCACCGCAGTACCAACGACGACGGCGGCAGCGCGGCAAGGGCGTAGCCAGCTTTTCGGTCAGGGGGGGGGGGGGGCAAGCACTCTTAGAAAATTTGTGCGTACTAGCTTCTATATCTATACGCAATACGATGATATTGAATATAATAACATTATATTTTAAAAGCATTATTTAACCCTTCAGCAGTCACGCAGTTGTTAAAAAAAACTCGCCTGATCTACATGATTCAAGGTGGTGCTGGTAGCGGTGAGCAATTTCTGGAAGAATAAGGATTTTTATTTCTAGAATTTCCTGGTTTCTGCATGAGTACTTTTTTAATTATCTTCCAATACTATTCGCTGAAGGAATTTCTCATAAATTCTTGAAATAATCATAACTAAATCATCATGTAAATCTGGAGAAGTTTTTGGGTGCATCTCTGAAAAGATTATTGAAGGATTTCTAAAATTTCTGAAAGAACTCCTGAATGAATTTTTGAAGAGAACCTGAGAGAAATTTCTGAAGAAATAATTGGAGGAATTCCCGGAGCGGTCCCTGGAAGACTTCCTGTATAAATCCCTGGAGCGATTCTTACAGGAATGCCTGGAAGAGGCTCTATAGAATCCCTGGAGGAAATCCCGGAGAAATTTCCGGAGGGATCCCTGGCAGAATTTTTGATAGTATACCTGGAGGAATTCTTGTATAAATTATGGGACGAAAACCTAGAGAAATATCTAAAGCGATTTCATGAGGAAATCCTAGATGAAGTTCTAGATAAATTTCTAGAGAATTCCTTAGAGGAAGTTCTGGAGAAATTCTTGGAGAAATTCTGGGAGGAATCCCTAGAAAAAATTCAGAATAAATCTCTTGAGGAATTCCTAGAGGAAATCTTAGAGAAATTTACTAAAATCCTTGGGGGAGTTCTTGGAGATATATCTGAAGGAATTCCAGGAGGAATCCCTGAATCAATTCCTGGAAAAATCTCTAGAGAGAATCCTGGAGAAATGCCTGGAGAACCTTCTGAACAAATTCATGACGTAATTCCTGGAAGAATTATTGGATGAGACCCAACAAGAAATCCTAAAGAATTTCCTGGAGAAACTTCTTGGATGAATTCTTGGAGCAATCCTTGGAAAAAATACTGGGGAAATCTCCAAAGGAATTCTGGGAGGAATTGCTGATGAAATTTCTGAAAAAAATCCATTGAGAAATTCCAGGAGGATTTCCTGGAAGAACCCCTGGAGGAATTTCTGGAGGATCCCCGGAAGGAATCTCTGGGAATATTCCTGAATAAATTCGAGGAGAATTACCTGCAGGAACCCCTTAAGCAATTCCTGGATAAATCTCTGAAGGAATTCCTGAAGGAATGTCTGGAGGAATCCCTTGAAAATCCTAAAAGTATTCCTGAAGAATCTCTGAAGAAATCCCTTAAGGATTTCCTGAATTGCTGACATAGTTTCTGAAGGATGCCCAGGAGCAATTCCTGGAGAATTTCCTGGAGGAGTTCCTGGATAATTGCCCGAAAGAATTTCTAGAGGTGTTCCTGTGATATTTGCTGGAGAAATCTCTAAAGAAATTCTTGCAAAAATTACTGGATGAATTTCTAGAGGAATCTCTAGAGAAATTCTTGAAAATTTCTATTTCTATATCTGAAAAAAATCCCTTGAGAAATTCCTGGAGCGGAACTTCTGGAGGAACTCCTGGAGGAATCCTCGAAGGAATCCCTGAAGGAATCCCTAGGGAATTCTTGAAGAAATTTGTGGAGAAATCTCTGGAGAAATACCTGGGGGAATCCCTGAAAAATTCCTGAAGGTTTTCCAAGAATTTCTCCTCCTGGAAGAATCTTAGAAGGATTTGCTGGAGAAATCCATGGGAAAATCCCTGGAGAAATTCGTGCAGAAAACTCGGAGGAATTCCTGAAGCAAATTCTGATGGAATCTCAGGAGAAATTCCTGGAGAAATGCCTGGAGGAATCTCTAGAGGCATTGCTAACCAAATTTATGAAGGATGTTCTGGGGCAATTTCTGCTGGAATTCCTGGAGGAGCTCCTGTAGAAATTCCTGTATAAAATCCTGGAGCAATGCCTGGAGGAATTCCTAGAGTATTCCTTTGGGAATTGCTGGCGGATTCCATGATGAAATTCTTGGAAGAATCTCTAGAGGAATTCTTGAAATAATTACTGGATAAGCTTCTAGCGGAATCTCCAGAGGAATCTGGGAGATTTATATTATTTTTCAATTTCTGAAAAAATCCCACAAGAAAATCTTGGAGGAATTTCTGGCGAAATTTCTGGAGAAATTCCTGGCGAAATTTCTAGAGGAATTCCTGGAGAAATCCTCCAAGGAATTCCTGAAGGAATCCCTGGATAAATCCTCGTAAAGAAATTTGTGAAGAAATTCCTGGAGGAATCTCTAGAGAAATTCCTGAAAGAATACCTGGAGGAATCCCTGAAAAATTACTGAAGGTATTTCTGTAGAATTTCCTGCAAGAATTTCTGAAGAAACCCCAAGTCGATTTGCTGGAAGAATCTTTAGAGGAACTTCTGTAGGATTTCCTGGAGAAATCTTCGCAAAAATTCCTGGAGAAATTCGTGGAGAAATCCCTGGAGGAATTCCTGAAGCAATTCATGAAGGAATATCAGGAGAATTTTCTGGAAAACTTCTGAAAAAAATCCCGGAAGATTTTCAGGAAAAATTCCTGGAGAAATTGCTGACAAAATTTCTGGAGGATGTGGAGGGGAAATTCCTGGATCAATTCCTTGAGTAATGATGAATTCCTGAAGAAATTCTTGGGATAATTCGTGGAGAATTTTCTGGAGGAGTTCTGGAGAAATTCCTGGATTAAAACCTGGCCTGCCTGCAGGAATTTCTGGAGGTTTTCCTTCGAAAATTGCTGCAGGAATCCTTGAAGAAATTTCTGAACGATTTTTTGGAGAAATTATTGCAACAAATACTGGATGAATTTCTGGGGGAATTTCTAGAGGAACTCTGGGAGAAATTTCTAAAAAATTCCCATGAGAAATTTCTGGAGGAATTTCTAGGGAAATTTCTGGAAAAAATCCTGGAGAAATCCACGATGGAATTTCGGAAGGAATCCTTGGGGGAATTCTTGGGGAAATTCGTGGAGAAATCCCTGGAAAAATCCCTGAAGATGCTTTTGGAGGATTTTTTAGCGAAATTCCTAGAGGAATCCATGCCTGTAGGTAAATGTGGAGGAATTCCTGAAAAAAATTTAGAAGGTATTTTTAGAGAAAATTGAAGGAATCCCTGAAGGATTTCCTAGAGAAATTCCTGGATGAATTACTGACATAACTTATGATGGAATTCCTTGATCATTCCCTGGTAAAATCCTCGGAGGAATCCCTGAAGAAATTCTTGAAGAGGAGACCCCGAAGAAATTTATGGATGAAATCCTGGAGGAATGCCTGCGTGTATTTCTGAAGGAATCCCAGGAAGAATTCCTGAAACAATCCCAGGAGAAACTCCTGGAACTACTCCTGGAGAATACCTGGAGGAATTTCGGGAGGAATATCTGGTTGAGTTGCTGGCTGAATCGTTGAAAAAATTCCTGGTGAAATCTCTGCCAGAATCCAAGGATGAATCTCTGGAAGAATGCCTGGAAAATTTCCTGGAAGAATGCCTAGGAGAACCCATATTGGAATTCTTGGAGGATACCCTGAAGTAATTCCTTCAAAAAATCTTTGGATAAACTCCTGTAGGAGTCTCTGGAAAAAATCCTTAGAGGAATCCCTTGAAGATTTCTTGGATAATTTTCTGTAGGAATTCTTGGAAGAATCCCGGAAGAAATTCTTAGAGGAATCTCTGGAGGAATGCTTGGAGGAAGTTCTGAAAGAATGCATTGAGGAAAACCTGAAGGATTTCTTGGAAGAATCTATAAAAAAGAAATCTTGTAGGAATTCTTGGAGGGATCCCTGGAGGATATCCAAGAGGCATACCTGTAGAAATTCCTGAAGAAATCTCCTGAAGAACGCCTGGAGAAATCTCTAGAAGAATTTCTGGCGGAATTTCTGGAGGAATCTCAAGATGAAATTAAATTCCTAGAGGAAGTCCTGAGGAAATTCGTGGATGTATATCTTAAGAACTTCGTAGAGGAGTACCAGGAATAATTCCTGAAGAAATCGCAGATGGAATTCTTGGATAAATTCTGGAGGAATCCTCGGAAGAGTTCCTGATGAAACTCCAGAAGGAATCCCGGAAGCGATTTCAAGAGGAGTTCTTAAACAGTCCCTGGAGGAAGTACTGAATTATTTCATGGAGAGGTTCCTTAAAGAATACAAGGAGAAATTTCTGAAGGAAGCTATGTAGAAAATTTTAAAATAAATTGTTCCAGAAAGAATCACAGAAGGTATTCACGAGTTAAGCCCTGCAAAAAATCTTGAAGGAATTCCTGGAAGATACCCTAGAGAAATACCTATAGGATTAACGGAGGAATCTCTGGAAATACTCCTGGAGGAATCTCTAGAAGAATTTCTGGAGGAATCTCTAGAGGCATTTCTGAAGGAATCCCAGGTTTATTGTTTAGAGGAATCCCTGCAGCAATTCCCAGAAAAATCCATTTAATAATCCCTTGAGAAATTCCTGTAAGAATCCCAGTAAGAACTCCTGAAGAAATTGCCGATGGAATCCTTGGAGAAATCCTGAAGGAATTCTAAGAAGAGTTATTGGAGGAACTCCATAAGGAATCCCTGCAGCAGTTCCTGAAGAAATCCCTGCAGAAGCTTCTGAAGAAATCCAAGGTGGAATCCCGGAAGCAATTCCTCGAGGCATTCCTTAAGGATTCCCTGAACAGTCCATGGAGAAACTACTGGATTAATTCCTGAAAGAATTTTAAGAGGAACTCTTTCCCATGAGTTGTTCCTGTTCCTAATCCCTTGAGTTGTTCCTGAAAGGAAAACAGAAGAAATTCCCGTGTGAATCCCAGGAGCTCTTGAAGGAAAACACGGAGGAATCCCTGAAGAAAAAAAAAACCATGAGGAATCCTTGGGAAATCCCAGGAAAACTTTTTTAACAAGTTACTGGAAAATATTGTGTTGGAAAAAAATATGGAGGAATGCATGTCTGCAATAATTTTTGGTCGAATTATTGTTGGAATCTTTGGATGGACTCAAAAAAGAATGGTTGTACAATGTTTTAAGGAACTCCTGATTTTTTTAGCAAGTCTCTGATAAATTTCCTGTAAGGGCTTCTGGAAGATATTCCTGCTGAAATATTTTGAATTATTCCAGATTGAATTATATCCGTAGTGGAATTCTTGAAAGAATATATGAAGAAATCTCTGAAGGAAAACTTGCAGAAATACCTAAAAGAATTCTGTTGACATTCCTTTGAGAATCACCGAAGAAATTCCTGAAGGAATCCTCGAAAAAATACTGGAACAATCACTGGAGGTATCTCTATAGATATCCCAGGATGAATTCCCCGAGGTGTAACCCATAAAGGAACTCTTGAAAAATTCTCTGGAGCAATCTATGATGGAATCACTGAAGGAAGCTATGAAAAAAAATCCTGGAGGAATTCGTCGATGCATCCTTGCAGAAGTATCTATAAAAAATCTGAAGGAATCGTGGGAGGAATTGTTGACTCATTTCATGGATCAAAACCTCAAACATACACAATCAGAACCCTGCAAGATGTCGATGGGAGGAAAACGAAGGAGAAACTCCTGGAGAAGTCCCTTGTGAAATTTCTGAAAAAATCTCTGTAGAAGTTCCTGAATAAATGCCTAAAGGAATTTTTGCACTCTATAGCAGCATATGGTTCGACAAAGACCTTTGTTTTTTCTGCCGGAACCGGTTCCGGCATATCTGGAAAATTTGGCATTCTGTTCTTGTATTCCATGAATAAACAACACAAAATTTAGACATTTAACCAAGCTTGATATTTGGTTAAAAAAATCTAAGATAAAGTTGAAGTGGTTATCTTGGAGAAATATTTGGTGAAATTTCCTGTGGTTATCGAGTAAAAAAGGTTTGATAATTATGGACAAACACCCAAATTAATAAAATAATATACCGCATTTAGTTCACTACTGGACTGCGAACTGCGACTTTATAAGTGCGAAAACGTAAATAAAAGTGCGCGGTTGCATCATATCAGGTTAATGTCTTCGGCGCACTATTTCTTCAATCTATGGAGAACAAGTGCTCTGAAGACACCGAGTTGATTTGATGCAATCGCGCACTTTTATTAGCGTTTTCGCACTCGTGAAAACTAGTGCGATAGTCCAGTGGTGAACTAAATGCGCTATATTTTTTTGAGAATTTTTTTCTGGAATTCTGAATTATTTTTAATATTTGAGTTGGCTCGATATTAAAAAAAATCTGGCGGTCAGGGGGGGGGGGCACGGCCCCTCCCTGCCCCCCTCTGGCTACGCCCATGCAGCGCGGTGATGTCTTTTGGCGCGCACAATCATCGATCATTGCACGCAGTGATGTCGGTCCTGCGGGCCAAAGGCCTGAAGGTCTTGGTATCGAATCTGGGTGAGGTGAACTGAACGCTTTTATTTTTTTTTAATTCTTGTTTTGAAATCAAAACATTGTCAACAACGAATTGATGTGAAGTTCCATTAAAATTGGAGAGGTATTGAATGTTCTTTTTCGAATGATATTTAATTGATAATAATTTGATTAGACAGTAGTGCGAATTCAAGTGCCAATCAGTTTATATCAGAGTGCAGATTTTTTACCGTGTAAACAGTGAGAGAGCGTACCAAAATAATTCGATCATTTTTAGCTTGTTAAAAATCTAACATTTTTCGTGACACTTGGATATGGTTCCTTGTTAGGGTAACCTGGGGTAATACGCACCCCTGGGGCAAATCGCCCTCACGCTATTTCACTATATAAGTGAAGTACCGTCAGATGCAAGCAAACTAGACGTTAAATTGAGCCGAACAAGCCCAAGAATGACGAGAATATTCGACTGAAAAGCGTGGAAAACGATGGTTTTCCACATTTGGAAAGATTGTCTAATTTGAAGCGCACGCAATTTAAGCGATTGTGCGCCGATTATATGGAATCAACCTTTTAACTACCATCCGCCTCCAACACCTTCCGTTTGCTGCCGTAAATAGTAAGATGGAGCCGCCTGGTATTTCATTAGAATTCAAAGCGGAAAATGCCAGAGGTCGTATTGCCCCACCTCAAGGTGCGTTTTGCCCCCAACAGTTTGTCAGCACCCAAAACGTAACACTTTTTTAATTTGTTAATATGATTCGGTAAAATTGATATCACGCGAACCAAAATTTGGTATCACTTAGTTAAATAAGTAAACTAATTTTCAATACGCAAGACACCCATAAAATCATCTTAACCTTAGTGATTGTGTCACGTTTGCTTAGGGGTTGCATATTATCCCACCTTCCTCTATTCATTGAAGTAGAGTAGTTTACTGCTGGAGTTGCTTTCAAATGATTCATATTCTCGAAATGTTTACATTGGTGATACCGAGACGAAGAGGTGCTATTTTTGTCTGGTTGTTTATGAAAGAGGTATAGAAAGGCTACACAACTACTATCATGCTTGATGATTGCTTGGAATAAGAATCAAATAAGAAGAGCAAAATTTGAGATGACACGCCAAGGGACATTATGAACTTTTAGACTTTCCAACAAAACTACAGTTATTGTTCATCATTTGGAAGAACTAGTCTTTATCTTCCGATTTCTAGCTTGGACTACCTACACAGAAATAAATTCTGAAAACTACACTTGACGTAAATATTGGAACGTTTAAATTTCCATTCCATTTCATTCGATTTTACATAAAAAATTCTTGTACGCAAAGTTGTAAGCAAGCTACATACTGCAGACAACCTGTAACTTTACAATCCGATGAAGAATTGTGTTGAAAGCGATGGAGGTCATTTTGATACAGCGAACTCGATGTAACAATTTGAACTGTGTAGATAAATCAGAAATAAAAATATGCCGCAGATAAAACTTTTTCATGTTTTACAATTTTGGCGTAGTTCATATTCATTTTTTTTAGAAAATTTGGCAACTTTGGATTAAGTTTACATAAAAAAAAATCCGGAAACTGTGTCACTGTTTGACAAAAACCCCTCTTAATATTCGACAATTTTGAAGTTCTATTGAGAGATAATTAACTTTTTAAATAAGAATTTATCGTAGGCAAGAATAATTTATAATTTCCAAAATGCTACTATGAATTCCTTTGCTAGTGTACTGAGATAGAGTGGCATGCAAAAGATTATCATAAATGTCAAACTACTTTTTTGCAATTGTCTTTTAGCGCCCTTCACAACCTTCGCAAAGGTGGGCCAACTAACCGGATTCTAGTCCCCACGAGGTTTTGGTAGAAGCAATTAAGATGTTATTGCGTTCGTAAGAGTTTTATGAATGGTGTTTCATAATCACCTTGTAGTTTAGCATAAAACTTAAAATGTTACTTGGGATGTTCAAGATAATTAAGCGATTTTTTTCAGGAATTCTTAAAGAGATTCCATTGAAACATTTATTTAAAAAAAACTCTACGGAATCTTTCAGAACAATTTCAAGATTATTTTCAGAAATTCCACACAGAAATTGAATCCCCTCCCTTCTCGATGCGTCGTGTAATTTATGTACGGTCCCTCTTCAGGAATAACTCCAGGAATTCCTCTATAATGTCATTTTTTTTCCAAGGCTTCCTTCGAACATATATTTTTCAATAATTTCTTATTCTATGGGATTTATCTAAAATCGGCCTGAAATTACTAACAGGGATTTTTTCTAGTGTATTTAGAATATTTGAAGGCATTTTTTTTAGAAAGACTCCATCAAAATTTTCTCCAAAGATTCGTATATACATCTAGGTGTTCCTCTTGTATTTCTTCCAGAAATTCTTCCAACGGTTTCCTTCAGTAATGCGCACAGGTTCTTTTTAACCAACTCTTCCAGATTCTATTGAAAATTCCCGCAGAAAGGATTACTTCAGAAGTTCCCCCAGGTATTCCTCCATGTATTTTCTCTTGAATTCCTCAAGGATTTCAATCAAATATACTTTTAGGAATTTTACTCGGATACGTTAGGAAATTCAGAAATTTCTTCAGAAATGAAGCCTAGAATTTCTATAAGATTTTTTTCCTAAATATTAAATATGTTTTTTATTGAAATTCCTCCAAGTTTTTTTTTTTGCAAATAATTCTCCAAGAAAATCTTCAGCAATTCTTTCTAAAATTCCTTTAGGAATTCTTCTGGAATTAGCCTAGTAATTAAGGCAATGGATCGCCAATCCGGAGATGGCGGGTTCGATTTCCGTTCTGGTCGGGAAAATTTTCACGACTCCCTGGGTATAGTATATCATTGTACTTCCCACGCAATTTACTTACCTTACCGGTCAGGCTAAGGCCGCACACTGCGGCAGGATTGAAAATACATGGAAAAAACCTCTAGCTCGTCGAGATGTCGAGATCCACACTTGGTGTCTTCAGAGAAAATATTTCTATGAACGATATTCTGAGCGGTAGCATATTTTTCTTACGTTATTCGCATAAAAGTCCTATAAGTCATTTTGGCCATCTTTCATTTTAGCGGTATGGTGTCTTCGGCAAAGTTGTTCGGCTATTTATGCTGAAAAAGTTTCAAATTTCCAAAGCCTACTGTTCTTGAGATATTAGTCGTTTTATTAAATATCTATCTAAAATCGAGTTTTTTCATTAAATTATGTATGTAAACAAATTTAATGTCCGTTTTCGAGTTATAATAATGAAAAATACTAAAATAAAACATATATCAAAAAAATAGTTGGAAAAAACAAAATATGCATTGATTTTTCATAGAAAGTTCCTGAAAATCATGCAAAATGTGTATAGGACGTTCTTGCAGTCGGGCAAGTTCGGGCAAGTTTTTTCATCGGCGATCACCTAAAAAATACATAAGCTTTCATGTAATTTTTTTTTTCACCGACATGATATTTGATGATTTTTTTTAAATATTGAACATTTTTGCAGATATATTACCATGTTGTATGTTGCCAAGTGAACCATGAGTAGTATAAATGTAGTCTAGTCACACGTTTAGTTATTTTTAGGCTTCAAACAAATTGTAAAACACAAAAATGTCCTAAACACGCCATTTAGCTTTGGTTTTATTATTATCTTATATAATCTTATTTGATACAAATATTTTTTGTGTGTTCAATGATCTAAAAACTCACTTTTATTGGCGTTTCGGACATTTTTGTGTTTTAACATTTGTTTGAAGCCTAAAAATAACTAAACCTGTGACTACATTGTATTTATACTTCTCATGGTTCACTTGGCAACATACAACATGGTAATATATCTGCAAAAATGTAGTACTAATTCACACGAAACAGTAAACTTTGAACGCTATTTTAAAAAAATCATCAAATATCATGTCGGTGAAAAAAATTTACATGAAAGCTTATGTATTTTTTAGGTGATCGCCGATGAAAAAACTTGCCCGAACTTGCCCGACTGCAAGAACGTGCTATATACATTTTGCGTGATTTTCAGGAACTTTCTATAAAAAATCAATAAAAAATTTTGTTTTTTTCCAACTATTTTTTTTTTTTGATATACGTTTTATTTTAGTATTTTTCATTATTATAACTTGAAAACGGACATTAAATTTGTTTACATACGCAATTTAATGAAAAAACTCGATTTTAGGTAGGTATTTTATAAAACGATTAATATCTCAAGAACAGTAGGCTTTGGAAATTTGACGTCTTCGGCAAACTTTTTCAGCATAAATAGCCGAACAACTTTGCCGAAGACACCATACCGCTAAAATGAAAGATGGCCAAAATGGCTTATAGGACTTTTATGCGAATAACGTAAGAAAAATATGCTACCGCTCAGAATATCGACCTTGTTCATAGAAATATTTTCTCTGAAGACACCAAGTGTGGATCTCGACATCTCGACGAGCTAGAGGTTTTTTCCATGTATTTTCAATCCTGCCCCAGTGTGGGCCGGGGTGGCCTCTGCTGTACATAGTAGCCGCCTCCATTCCACTCGGTCCATGGCTGTTTGTCTCCAGTTCCGCACTCTGCGTAGGGTCCGCAGATCGTCCTCCACTTGGTCGACCCACCTAGCTCGCTGCGCTCCACGTCTTCTTGTACCGGTCGGATGACTCTCGAGAACCATTTTAGTCGAGTTGCTATCCGACATCCTGATGACGTGACCCGCCCACCGTAGCCTCCCGATTTTCGCGATATGGACGATGGTTGGTTCTCCCAGCAGCTGATGCAGCTCGTGGTTCATTCGCCTAGTCCCGTCTTCCATCTGCACTCCGCCGTAGATGGTACGCAACACCTTCCGTTCGAAAACTCCAAGAGCGCGTTGGTCCTCTGCACGTAGGGTCCATGTTTCGTGCCCATAGAGGACGACCGGTCTAATCAGCGATTTGTAGACGGTTAACTTCGTGTTACGGCGAACTTCATTCGATCGTAGAGTTCTGCGGAGTCCAAAGTAAGCATGATTTCCTGCCACAATGCGCCTCTGAATTTCTCTGCTGGTGTCGTTGTCGGCGGTCACCAGTGAGCCCAAGTACACGAATTCTTCAACCGCCTCGATTTCATCACCGTCGATATAAATTCGGGGTGGCGGGGGCGGTGATTCCTCCCTGGAGCCCTTTGCCATCATGTACTTTGTCTTCGACACATTGATGACTAATCCGATTCGCCTGGCTTCGCTCTTAAGTCAGATGTGCGTTTCCGCCATCGTCTCAAATTTACGAGCAATAATATCAATATCATCAGCGAAACCAAGCAGCTGAACGGACTTCGTGAAAATCGTCCCACTCGTGTTTATCCCCGCTCTTCTTATTACACCCTCTAAAGCAATGTTGAACAGCAAGCACGAAAGACCATCACCTTGCCGTAACCCTCTGCGAGATTCGAAGGGACTCGAGAGTGTCCCTGATACTCGAACTACGCACATCACTCGATCCATCGTCGCCTTGATCAACCGTATCAGTTTATCCGGGAATCCGTATTCGTGCATAATCTGCCGTAGCTGTTCTCGATCGATTGTATCATACGCCGATTTGAAATCGATGAACAAGTGATGTGCGGGCACGTTGTATTCGCGGCATTTCTGCAACACCTGGCGGATGGGAACATCTGGTCCGTTGTAGCGCGTTCACCCATAAATCCACCCTGATATTGCCCCACGAACTCCCTTGCAATCGGTGATAGACGGCGGGACGGCGGCATAAAAATGTACTTATTCACAGAGTCGTAGCGTGGGGTTGGCCAGGTTGGCCCCCGCCAAGGGCGCTAGCCTCAGAGGCGCGCCAAATTGGCCAAAGGCTGGAAGGAATGGTATGGTGTTAACAAGATTCAACCTTATACACTGTATCTCAGAAACACACATATTTTCACACCCCACAGTTATCATGTTTTTGCTGTTGTAGCATTTTTCCATATACAGATTTGTTCAGACTTTCTTTTGAATGTTTATAATAGTTTTTCCTGGGAATTCATACCCCTTTTAAGATATTATTCTATATTTTTCCCAATTTGATCTTAAAAAATAAGAAATAAAAATAGGAAGCTTTGTGTAAATTTTCAAAAAATCACAATTTCTGTAGAAGTTTTAATAAACCCATCAGCATTCTCACTATGTCTCAAGTTATCTTCCAAATATATTTTCAACCAAATCAACCATTTCAAAAGTTAAGGTTGATAAGATAGATTTTGTTATTAGAGCAACTAATTCCAAAAACAGCCTCGACCAATCCTCATTTGCTTTTGCAATTAACTAATACAGATCTACTTATGAAATATTTCGATTTAATATCTTGAAAGTTTCATAAAGCACCTGTGGTACGCACAAAACTGAATGAACTTTTCACGGAAATATAAGAATGGATCATGTGAGGCTTCTTAGAGGACTCCAGAATAGTTATAAACTTTAGGAAGTATGCTGTTAAAAAGCTATTGAAGTTGTACTGAAAAGTGATATAAAAAACTGAATGAATTCCTAATAAAACATGTGAAATAGTTTGGTAGAAATAAACAGAATATCTAAAAAAATATAACGTTGAAAATACAAAAAAAAATAATACAATGCTTTAAAAACAGTTTTTAATGGAAATTCGAAACAAATATGAAATTCTCGAGAAAAATATATTTTTTCTCAAAAAATGTCACCAAAATATCAAAACAAAACAACTTTTGAAGAAATTTAATAATAAGGAAAACAATAGACATTACTATGGGCCGCAAATCGGGATGCTTGCCAAGGGCGCCGTGGAACCACGCTACGGCTCTGCTTATTCATTTAATGGCAGGCAAAGAATGCCTATCAATTAATAACAGTGGATTTTTTTAAAAATGTGTTTTGTTTCTGTGTGTTACAACCTAAGCTAATTCTACGCTTAACCGTGGAAGTGCTCAAAGAACACTAAGTTGAAGTGAGGCAGGCCAAGTTCCAATGCGAGCGTCGAGCCATAAAGAAGAAGAAAAAAAACTGAAGAAATCTCTAAAAGTTTTCTCTTTGGGGTTTCTCTAGTAATTCCTTCAGAAATATCTCCAGAGATTCCTTCGGGGATGCCTCTTGGAACTCTTCCGGATTTTTACAGAAATGTTTATAAAATTAAATAAAGAATACTGGAAAAACTCTTCAAGGGTTCCCTGTAGAAATTTCTAAGGAATTCCGTGGAGAGAAATTCCTAAAGTTGATCTTGAAAAAAAATCTACAGCAACTCGTGCAGAAATTGCATTCTCGTTAAATTTCCGGAGGGAGTTCTGAAGCAAACCCTTGAAGAATGCTTGGAGACTCATCTGTAGGAATTCTTGAAAAAAAATCTTGCAAAATGACCAAAAGGTATTAGTGGACATAAATCCCTGAAGCAATATTTGAAGTAATCCTTAGAGCTAAGAGGATTTTTCGGAGGAAAATTAAACAAAAGAAATTTATAGTAAATCTGGAAGAATCATGAAGAAATTAATTCTTTAGAAATTCATTTTTCTAAAGAAATTTAATTTTTTGAAGAAATCTCTAAAGGAATATCTGCAAAACTGGAGAATGCTTGCTTTTTTTCCTAGTGCAATATTTTCACTAATCGATCATGTACATTATGAAGCCCGATGTCTTCACTAGATAAAAATGTTTTCTCCTCATGTGTAAGGAATGCAACTGTGTTGAACATTTCTGAATTGTTATTCCTTTCTGAAAGCAAAAAGACAAGTCTTTTATGTCTAGTGGCATTAGATGAAATATTATACTTCAGATTTCAAGTAAAATTTTCTCTCGGTGTTGGGTCGTGCTCGAGTCAATGGGAGCTGTGTACAGAGTTTTCTAGCGTACAATCCTTGATCCAATGTTTATTAAAATGTTCAATTCAATAAACGAAGCTTTTACCTTGACAGAACATATTGAGCATTGCAAGGTTTTTGAATCTCTGAAAGCACAATGTTCACACATCCAAAAACAAAGGAAACAGCACGTACGCAAACCGATTAGTCGAGACACCACCCCGAAATACGCATCCGCTTCTGAGAAACAGTAACGACGACTTCAACCAATCTTATTTTTTTTTATGGATCACTGTACGGATGATTTCTCGGTGCACTGTAAGTTTGACCGAGGCCGTGTAGAAGTTCTCGGAAGAAATATCACTCTTAGTACATCTAGAACAAATCCACCGAAAATCTCCAATACGCATGTATGTATGTAACTGCAAAAGTATCTCCCACAATACTCTTTGACTTTCTTCGCATTGAATATCTTGGTCACTGTTTGTACAGCGATGCCCTAGCTTGGCGATTTCTCTTTTTCAGTGAGCGACTGCGACTGATGATGAATGGTTTCCAATGTTTTCGGCTTTGCATTGTCGATTGACACAATCAGGTGAAACAAGAATAAAGCGATACGACGACGACTGCGGAACGGCTATCAGTCGAGCGATTGTCGTTTAGCTATTTGGAAATCATCTACCAACTCAGGTACCTACATACGTTTCTTGGTTTATCACTACATCTCGGGAAGAACCGTTTCGTTATCAGCGGATTTGGCTCACTCTCTGTCTGTAATGTGTGTCACGTGAGTTAGAGGAGGTTCTTACGTTACGTTCATTTCTATGTCTACGTTTCTGATGCTCGTAATTCATGCGGTTGGAAAAGATCATCATATATCGACATTTGAGGTTGCGAATAATTTAAAATAATATGGATACTTACAGATGCTTTGCTCTTCCTCTTCTTCTCTATGGCTCTACGTCCCCACTGGGACTTGGCCTGGCCTGCCTCGCTTCAACTTAGTGTTCTTTGAGCACTTCCACAGTTATTAATTGAAGGACTTCTTTATCCTGCCATTGCATGAATTTGTATATTGTGAGGCAAGAACAATGGTACACTATGCCCAGGGAGTCGAGAAGATTTTCCCGACCGGAACCGGAATCGAACCCGCCGTCTCCGGATTGGCGATGCATTGCCTTAACCACTAGGCTAACTGGAGACGCTTAGTATTTTCGACTGTGTTTTTGATTAATATTTCGTCGGTGAAAAGCATCGGTTTACTTGTTTTGGAAGTTTCTGAATAACTTCTACAGCATTTTATTGGCGAATCCTCTTGAGATCCTGCAATAGAGTAAAATTTTTAATTGCATTTTATACAGAATATTTTTGTTCAATTCGAAATGTCCTCAACCATCTCGTTCCACCTGTGGACGACATTCTAGGGACCGTCTTTCCAGATCGATTGAGTAGAACAAAGTTATAATAATGGTGCTTACATTCGGACATTCTCAATTGACCTGATGTAACTCACTTGCACCGTAAAACCTATCATGAGGGTGCGTTACATACAAACGACTCTCTTCGCGTTGCCAATATAGAAGATGTATGTAAGTACTGGTATACAAAGTCCACGAAGGTTTCTACTAACAGGTATGTAAGTAGAGTCCACTACGTATGTTCGGTTTTCAGAAGTTAGATAACAGCACTCATCATCTTCGGCTTCGAGTTCGCACTGGTTCTAGGTTGAAACTTGCGTCGTTTTTCGTGGGTATACTATACATAAATACTACTCATTATTGTATCGATGCCAGCTACTACTGTGCGACGACGACGACGACGATGCTGCAATGCTGCGTCTGATCATTGCATCTAACTCCCATCGATTTTAAATCGGGTGCCAATATAGTTGGGGGATGGGTGTGAAATGCATCATTCATTTAAACTCTTAAAATGATGAAATAGACAGGGTCAACTATTTTGACAATGCATGAACACAAGAGTAAACATCTGTTTGCCACTAAAGAAAATCCGATCGAGTCAAACCAGATATTTGAGAAATTTGAATTTGGTCGAATATTTGACCCTGTGTACAAGCATCTTAAGTGTTTCGACGCGTGGAAAGATTGTTTGGACTCGAGAGTTTGAGCACAGCGTTAATGATTAATTACGATTAATGATTAAAAATAGTGAGTAATCGAACGTTTCATTGATATTATACAGTAAACTATTTGATACTTTTATTTTAATCATACGAACTGTTTTACTATGTAATCCATTTATTGCATACTTATAGGCGTTTAATCATTACAAATATGTGATCAATGGTTAATCAATGATCAGTTTCAAATGTACTCGATTTTGATCTTCGCCACCAACCTAGGATTCAAAAACAGACATCGGGTTACTTGTTCGAAAATCTTACCACATTTGATCTTTGCATTTTGAATGCACACTTAACTGATCAAAATTCTGCTTTTGGAAAGGGCGTATGCGTTTTTCACATCAATGTTTTTGAAAAAAAATTAACTGTCTTGGAAATTCGCAAGTCACTTACTGAATATAATGCAGGTCATTCAAGCTATAACTTGGAGTTCTGAACCTCAGACCTGTAACAGTAGTCATATCCACTATACAGAGTAACGTTACATAATCATGGCTATTGGATCTGCTTGAAAACTAAGTAGTATTATTGTATGCATTTAAGATCGTCTTCAATCTATCCTGAAGTTTAGACCTTGACATCTACAACTGTTACAATAGTTATATTTGCTATAAACTATAACACGACATAATTAAGTATTAACACATTCAACCGTGATGTTACAGCGTTTTGTCGTCTTGAAGTAAAACTCAGTTCGTGAGAAAGCTAGATGATGAACAAGTTAGTGAGTTGGTTAATGAGTTTTCAGTGAGTGCAATGCGAAATTGAGATAATGAGCTAGTGAGTGAATTGAGCTGCTCAACCTAGATGACTGAACCAGCTAGGGGTTCAACAAATAGTGTTCTTTACATAGCCAGCAGTGAAGCTGTGCAGCATGAACATCCAGTATGCTTCGTATTGTTGACTTGACAGATTGGATCCCATTCGTTTGAACTAATGTAATGACTCCATCCCAGCGAGAACAATGTTGTCGTTACCAGAAACTGGGGTCAAAGCGTTTGAATGGATGGGATCCACACTGTCAAGCAATCTAAGCTGACATTGTTTTTATGCTGCACCGTTTCATTGCTGTCTACGGAAAAACACTACTAAGGCTAACCCAGTCAACACACGATCGCATATGATGCTGAATAGAATGCAAAAATGAAGGCTATAGACGTACACTTTACGCGCGGTTAAATGGAAGTATGTACGTATATGGCCTCCACTTGAGCATCCAATTCAACATCATATAAGACTTTGTGTTAGCTGGGAGCTAACGACTTTACTAACTCACAAGCTCACTCACTCAGTCCGGATCAATATTTCAAATCACTACATTATTCACTAACTCATTACATCACTCATTAACAGGCTAACCCACTTGCTAGCTCACGCACTCAGCTCACTAACAGGCTCACTCACATACTAGCTTATGCACTTAGCAAGTCACTCACTCATTAAGGACAAACGTCTTAAAGTCCCGCTTCAACACTGCATCAGAACTTCAAACGCACAAATCTCAAGAAGAAGATATTTCAGGCCAAACATGTCTAAAGGTCCTATCTGCAAAACAGAGGCTCTCTTTGGTTTCCCTCTCTTTCGTTAATATCTCAGCAGTTTATTTGTATTATGATTGTCTCCTTGCATTGAACGGTAGTCAAAACAATCGTCTTATGATTTGTACTGCAAAAATAGTTGAAAAGAGTACCATTACATTGCAATAATTGAAAGAGAAAGTGAACAAAGAGAGCCTCTCAAATGCAGATAGGACCTATTGAAATGTTTGGCCTGATTTGTGCCTTCGAAATCATGAGTAGGTGCCAAAGTCGGCCATTGAGTCAGCCATTTTGGGATTCTAACAAGTCTGTCCTTAAATTATTATCTCACTGTAGTAACTCATTTTTATACTTATTTTTTACCCACTCATTTACTCACTAACAGACTTACTCACTCACTAATCCACTAACTAACTGCTCACTCGTTCACTCACTCATTTACTTGTCAGCTTACTAGATTTTTCACTAACTCACTATATTTCTCACTTACTCACTAACTCATTCATTTATTCACTAACAGGCTCACTACTTCACTAACTTATTTACCACATTTATAGCCTTATTGACAAACTCCTTCATTTTCCTACTTGTTCATTAAACTAATTATTTACTCACACATTCACTCACTAACAAGCTGACGCATTTACCAACCCACAAACTTACTAGTTCATTCTGTCATATACTTATTATTTCACTACTTCATTCATTAAATCACTCACTTGTCTTTCAGTTCAACAACCCACTTATTTGCCAACTTTCTTACTCATTTACTCTCAAACTCACTATCTCAAAAATTCACCCATTAACTCACATACTTACTAACTCACTACCTCACTCATTTTCTTCCACTTACTCACTCACTTATTAAGTCATTAACTCACTGATTTACAAACTTATTAACTATAATAACTCACTCACTCATTAACCTTCCGTATCTCGTACGGTCGGCTACCACCGACAGCACCGCGCTGCTGCTGTGTACAGCAAGCGAGCTTTTTTCAACGTGTTGTACAAAATACAACAGCGCGGCTACTGTAGGGTTAAGTCAATATTTTACCAACGTACTCACTTTCTCACTCACTCATTAATCATCTTACTCATTCAATGACTCATTTATCAACCTCCTTGTTTACAAACTCGCTCATTAACTCATTGAATAACTCGCTTACCGACTAACTCACTAATTCACTCACTAATACACGGCTGCCACGGGAAGAAGTTTCATTATTAGGGAGCGAGAGAAAGTCACATGACCTGGATCTACTTGGATAAGTGAATCAATTCATGTGACCTGTATTGGAATCAGAACACTTATTTTCATTGAACATGAAATAAGTGAACACTCATAGTGACGAATTAATCAAAGTATTATTGGTAAATGAAAAATAAAATTTAAAAAAATATATAAAAGAGGTAAGGATGTGGTATGCAGCGTATCGATTACTCGAGCTAACACTTGATATGGCGAAACTTATTGTTGAGTAAATACATAAAAATATTGTTTAAGTTACATATGCCATATGCATTTTACATATTCCTCTCAGAACGGAGCGCAAAAAAAGAGAAATCTTCATACAAATAACTCAACTTGGGCTCTTCAGAACTCTTAGACTTTCCAACAAAACTACAGTTATTGTTCATCATTTGGAAGAACTAGTCTTTATCTTCCGATTTATAGCTTTGAATATCTACACAGAAAGAAATTCAGAAAACTACACTTGACGTAAATATTGGAACGTTTAAATTTCCATTCCATTTCATTCGATTTTACATTAAAAAAAATCTTGTATGCAAAGTTGTAGGCATGCTACATACTGCAGACAAGCTGTAACTTTACAACCCTATGGAGAATTGTGTTGAAAGCGATGGAGGTCATTTTGATACAGCGAACTCGATGTAACAATTTGAACTGTGTAGATAAATCAGAAATAAAAATATGCCACAGATAAAACTTTTTCATGTTTTACGATTTTGGCGTAAATCATATTCATTTTTTTTAATTTGGCAACTTTCTATTAAGTTTACATAAAAATATTTTGGATTAAGTTCACATACAAAAATCTGGAAACTGAGTCATACATACATACATTTATTCGTACAAAATCATTAAGGCAAGACATAATCAACAATAGCACGCCACAATACTCGGTTTGTGGCTGCCGCTCTCCATCCTCGGTCGCGCCCAATGCTCGCCAAGTTACGCTCCACCTGGTCCGCCCATCGTGCTCTCTGCGCTCCACGTCTTCTTGTGCCAATCGGATCAGTTGCAAACACCAGCATTGCAGGGTTGTTGTCCGGCATTCTTGCAACATGCCCTGCCCACCGTATCCTTCCGGCTTTGGCCACCTTCTGGATGCTGGGTTCGCCGCAGCGAGTACAGCGAGCTCGTGGTTCATCCTTCTCCGCCACACACCGTTCTCCTGCACACCGCCGAAGATCGTTCTTAACACGCGTCGCTTGTAGGTCCTCCTCGAGCATGGTCCATGTCTCGTGCCCGTAGAGGATCACCGGTCTTATTAGCGTTTTGGGGCTGTCCATAAACCACGTGGTAATTTTTTTGGGACTTCTCAACCACCCCCCCCCCCTCGTGGTCATTAGTCCATACAATTTTTTTTTTCTTCCATACAAAATGGTCATTGGCTGAACCCCCCCCCTCCCCTCATGACCACGTGGTTTATGGACAGCCCCTTTGTACATAGTTCATTTGGTGCGTGGGTGAATCTTTTTCGACCGCAGTTTCTTCTGGAGCCCGTAGTAGGCCCGACTTCCGCTGATGATGCGCCTCCGAATTTCACGGCTCACGTTGTTGTCAGCCGTCAGTAAGGATCCGAGGTAGACGAATTCCTCCACTACCTCGAAAGTATCCCCGTCTATCGTAACATTACTACCCAGACACATCCGGTCGTGTTCGGTTCCGCCTACCAGCATGTACTTTGTTTTTGAGGCATTCACCACCAGTCCGACCTTTGCTGCTTCGCGTTTCAGGCGGGTGTACAGCTCTGCCACCGTTCCAAATGTTCTGGCAATAATGTCCATGTCGTCCGCAAGGCACACAAATTGACCGGATTTTGTGAAAATCGTTCCCCGGCTGTTGAGCCCGGCTCGTCGCATCACACCTTCCAGAGCAATGTTAAACTGGAATAGTTCACCCGAAACCCTTACGCAGTTTTGCACACCGTCCATCGTTGCTTTAATCAGTCTAGTCAGCTTCCCAGGAAAGCCGTTTTCATCCATGATTCTCCATAGCTCTGCGCGGTCGATACTGTCGTATGCCGCTTTGAAGTCGATGAACAGGTGATGCGTTGGGACCTGGTATTCACGGAGGATTTGCCGTACGGTAAAGATCTGGTCCGTTGTCGACCGGTCGTCGATGAAACCGGCTTGGTTACTTTCCACGAACTTATTTACTTTAGGTAAAAGCTGACGGAAGATGATCTGGGATAACACTTTGTAGGCGGCATTCAAAATAGTGATCGCCCTGAAGTTCTCACATTCCAAATGGTCGCCTTTCTTGTGAATGTGGCAGATTACCCCTTCCTTCCACTCCTCCGGTAGCTGTTCGGTTTCCCAGATCCTGACTATCAGCCGATGCAGACAGGTGGCCAACTTTTCTGGGCCCATCTTGATGAGTTCAGCTGCGATACCATCCTTACCAGCTGCTTTGTTGGTTTTGAGCTGATGAATGGCACGGTAAAGGCTGGGTATGCTGCGCAATTCAGATCCCATTGTGATCCACTAGCCTCTGCCCAGCAACTCCTATCCCTACCTCCACGCGGTACCGGCCGGAAACTATGAGCAACCTTAGGGAAGATCGGGTAACCAACCCCGGTGGGAACTTTGGTCGTAGGCTGACAGGGAAGGGGGGGGGGGTTTGCTTCGGCAAACCTGAGAGTCTGTTCTCCAGGAGGAGCGGCTCACAACAGCGTCTGATCCCCATGTTAGGGGCGGCTGATCTACGTCTGAGTGCTAGGGAAGGACTCTAAGCTCAACTGTGCACTATGGTCCTCCGGAAAGTTGGGGGTTGGTGTCAGGGCCTACGAGCCAGCCGTAAAAACCATTGTAACGGAAAATCAGCAAAATCTTCGATATATGTAACAAGTTTATACATTATAAAGTGTTTTTATATCCATAATGTTTATTACATAAAATCAACTTTTTAACTCTTTGAACAACCCACTTCTTTATACTTATGCTGAGTTCATGTACTATAAAAGATTTTTTTTTTTAAATTTTTTTCACAGGATCACTTCGAAGACATGTGCCTGGAGATATTTGATTACCGTTTTTTTAATAACATTTAGCCTGTGCTTACGGGCAATGCAAAATTTTGAGGAAACTTGAAAATTTTGCTTTTTTTCATTTTTTTAAGAATGTGTCAACATATTTTGGAATTTTTAAACATGTTCCTACGACAATAAAAATATTTCACTCTACGCACGGTGAAGGTAAGGCATAGCTTTAACTTATAATTAAATTAAATTGTAGTTTTTTACTTGCTTCAGTATAAATTTTGCTACTAGTTTCAGCTATTGTAAAAATTGTTTTTTTGAAACATCGATTTTTGAACTGGAGTGGACGACTTTAAACTAAAACCAATGATTGTCCGATAGACATGTGTATTCACTGTCATGAATGTATTCTTTCAATTTTTTTTTCTAGTGTAAATTTTTACATGGAAGAAAAATGGTTAAACAAGGTTTTTCAAAAATAATGCAATTTATGCAAAACGTGTTTGAGGTACCATTAAGAAATACTCTGCAACTTACAAACCAAAAGTCAAATGTAACTTTTGATAGCCGGCATTTGTTGGTAATATATTAGGGCAGGATATGTGAGAAAATAAAGATGATTCTTGCATTCAATCCATAATGGCTGGGCTGCAAAGATGTGCTTATAATTTCTGGAACGGTCTATATTTTTTTTTATTTGCATGTATTTAATTTTTTCATATGCTCTATTTTAAAGTTAGTCGAGACACGATAAAAACATTTAATGTGAATTTTTTTTTATTTGTATTGATTAGAATAGCTGTGCAAATTTGTAAGCAAATCAAAAATGAAAATTTAGATAATTTTCGTGCTGTTTCGTGGAGAGCCTCACTAGTAAAGTACCACACAAAACCACAACTTTGAAAAAATCAACAAGATTCAAGTTTTGATCAAAATACTTGAAAATTTGGGGTATTCTTAGTTGAAGTATCTTCAATGAAAGAAAAATAGTAGAAAAATAAAAAGTTGAAGTCGATTTTTGTGGTTTTGAACGGCTTCCAACACCACTGTGTAACGTGGGCCCTAAGCGTTTTTTTTTTTAAGTATCGTAGATTTTGGGGAGAGAGCTGTTGACACTGGCCAATGACTAAACTGAATGCTTATTTTGTATTGAAATCGTTTGGTTGGCGGCAGCGATAAGTACCTCTAGATTGGAACACTAAGCAGAAAAATATAGGATCTATCCGAAAGAGACGTAATGCTACGAAGAAAAATCGTTGAAATGACAGACTATCCATGATGTTGTTTTGCATCCCCTTCCCCTTACATATCTTTCAAAGCCACAGCACTAGCGGTAGGTAGGGTATGAGCACCCTTCTTTAGCCCATGCCCCCATGTTCATCCTATTCGAAAAACAGACGATTTAAGCACCGATTGTTTCCGTTCTTATTATTATCGTGCATGCTCACTCTTAAAAAATACAAAAAAAAAAAATAAACAAAAATATTAGTTTTGTTTTCGATAGGATGAAAATGGAATCGCTTTGCTGAAGAAGGGTTCCGTTCCCCTCGTTGTCTTTCCGAACGACTGCGTTGAATGAAGATGCGCGAAAAACAATTTCGGACCCGAACCTAACTCGATTGATTTTGTATTTTGTCTATTTTTGCCCTAGTAGTGGCGCGTTCTTTCTTGCTTGCTGATTACTCGGAAATGTTATTGACGCGATCGCAAACTATCTGCTCAGCACTCGCTACCATATGGTAGATATATGTATTCCTATCTTGCGGTGAACTGTGCACACTGAATGATGCGTATTTTTGTTCTACTTGTTTCCTAAGACAAACTCTCTAGAAGGGCAGCCTCACGAGAAAGAAAAAAAATAGCATACCCAATGTGTTACGTACCTAGATGGTTCAGTTTTCAAGGTTAGTTATGTAGTTTGGTAAGAAAGTCTATTGAAAGAATTATATTTCTGCGTTAGTCCAAAACAATAATTCTTGAACAATTATTTTAAACAGCTTCCTTAATGTTTTTATATTGATTATATACTTAAATTTATAAATAAAACCTTTTATCTAAGGACACTTTCATGTATTTGAATTTCAAGTTTCGAATACAGTGAGTTGGGAAGCTAGGACGACATGTGGCATATGTTTGTCCCATTCAACACCTTTGATTTTAAAAATTTGATTAGTGAAATCAGCTAGTGTATAATCAACTGATAATTATGTAATTCTTTATATTAATATAGTTTTGCTATTAGTGCTAAAAATCAACTATGAAGAATGTTATCACTCTGTAGGAACAGCCAGAAGACTGAAAATTGCCGATATAAACATATTGATAACACTAACAAATCATGTAACTAGGTATTTACAAGCGAAAACAAAAACAATATTTTCATCAAATGAGAACCTAATTCTAGTCGTTCTATTTCTCGGTCTTCACGTCCAACGGCAACATTCCGTCGGTTGCGGGTGGCGCACATTTTCGTTCCATCGCGCGCCATATGTTCGTTGGAAGTTGTGCAGCACTCCCGGGTCAGGCCACCGGTAGTTCGACAGCGACATCGACATCGACAACGACAACGACGACGATGACGGCCAGTGGGTGCATTCTATTTCGGGACCAGAATTTCTCATCCATTGCGGGAGCGCAATCACACGGGCCATACTAGAAAATTTGCCACCGACTTGGAAGTCAAATTCTAGCGAAAACATATGTTAGAATATTGTTTTGTCGAGGTTTTTCCGCCTGCCTGGCGCTTTTCCTCCCCAGCCAGCGACCGCGTACCCGTAGCTATTCTCAGCAAATAAGAGAGAGGGAGCGATGTTCTCGCAGAAGCGACGACGTTTTAAAATCTCTCTTCCTTCGATTATCAGATCAAATCTAGCGGCAACTGTCGAAGCCGTGGCCGTTCCAAGCGAATTGGGTATGATAATCTAAATCTAAACATCATATTTGGCCACTGATTCTGATATGTAAATTGGTTCTCCTTTAAAAAAAACCCTTGAGATTCCTGCGGAATATTTATCTTCGATTAGGGACAAAAAAAACTTTTGCTTGATACTTCAGCGGAAACATTCACGAAACAAATGCATTTTTATCGGTTTTAGTTTCAATATTGGCAGTCGAAACTTGGATTATAAAACGGAAATGGTGCAAAAAGGCCATCTGCCATGGCCCATGGTGAAATTTGCCACTTAACACAGGCAGCATAGACACAAACAACCATGCGTCTCCATGTGTTTCTCAATCTCCCAGGAAAGAATGCCCAGAAAACTTTATTGCACGCACAAAACAAAACAGAAGTTGCCAATTCTCATTGGAAAATCCTAAAATTTTCCGAGGGCTTGCTTGCTTGGCTTCTAGAAAAATTCTTTATGCAAACATATCTTGACATCGTCCACCTAAAAATGATCAAACAACTTTCAGAAATGATTTTATGTGTTGGGCCACTTCATCCCACCAGTAGTGCATTTTAGGCCATGCTCCCCTAATACAATCAGATATATCTGCAGCCGAAGAGCTGAGGGTGACGGGTTCGATTCCCGGACATTCCAGAAACTTTTCGCAGTGGAAATTTCATTGACTTCCTTGGGCATAGAGTATCTTCGTGCCTGCCACACTATATACAAAGACAAAATGGTCATTGGCAGAGAAAGTTCTCAGTTAATTACTGTGGAATGGCTCATTAGAACACTGCTGAGAAGCAGGCTTTGTCCCAGTTGGGACGCTATGCCAAGAAGATGAAAAAGTAGAAGAATCAGAGAGGGAGAATTCCTTTTCGCGAGAAAGCAAAAAGCAACAAGTATTTTGAAAATGCGCGTCTTCCTGGCAGGACAACCCGTCGCCGTCGCGTCGGTCTTCCGTTGTGGCGTTGTGGCAAGTCCTAATGATGTCGAATGAAGCAAATTCTGTGCTCGACGTGCTCCTTTCGGTGGGTGTGTGTATGGATGGGTGTCTGTGTGTAGCTTTATATGGGAAGCTACCTATCTATTTTCAAGTTTCGAAATTCGGAAGGACGCTCAGAAAGGGACATGCGTGTTCTGTTGCTACTTTAGGGTGGGCACTAAAAATGTATGCTATTTACTTTTTAGATTCACATTTGTCTACTTAAAGATTATCAAAGTTTTTCAAAGAGGTTTTTCTTTATTTTTCTGTATTGAAAGGTGAATTAGTCTGTTAAAGAATCATTGGTTTAAATAGTTGAAGGACCTTCCGCATCAAATTCGAATCAAATTCGAAAGTTTATTGAGTTCTCTATCAAAAAAAGATCTTTCAATCTATTGGTTTAGTTCAATATCTTAGTTTTCTAAAGCAAATAAGCTCGAAAATATTGATTCGCCTTTCTCGTACACCGAAGTGTACTGAAAAGCCACATGTTCACTCAAAAAAACAATTTTCAATAGAAGGCTCGGAGGGTCAAGTCACATATACTAATCAACCCAGTTTGACGAATTGAGATGATGTCTGTATGTGTGTATGTATAAGTGTCTCTGCGCAAAAAAGTTCACTCATTTTTAGGGCACTTACCAGCTCGAATCGAACCGGAATTTTACCGCATTGTTTGCTATTAAAAATGGTTCGGATCGGTCGAGGCGTTCCGGAGTTATGGCCATTTCAGTGGTCCGGACCAGCACCGGTGGAACTGACCGTATATCCCTTTCGGGACGGAGCACAAAAAAATGAAATACAAATACGAGCCATACAAATGGCTCAACTTTGGCTCTTCAGAACTCTTAGATTTCCCAACAAAACATTTTTTTTCCTTATTTGAAAGAACTATTCTTTATCTTTCGATTTCTAGCTTTGACTACCTAGATAAATAGAAAATAAAAAATATGCGACAGTTAAAACTTTTTCACGTTTTAAGGTTTTCGTTCATTTTTTGTTTACTTTGTTGTGGTAAATCCCACAGGCAACGTAAACAAAAGTTTGTTTACACGCATACAAGTATAAGTAATGGATGAGTTATGGAAACAGTTTACATCCCTTAAAACAAAGTCTTGGTAGATGAAAAATAATGCAAACCTGTTACCGCTCAACAGCACGATTGTGCTGGTTCGTCACGAAAGGGATACGAAATTGAACCAACGCATCATGCGACACATCAAACAACGGCGATTTTTGTAACCTTTAGCATGGTTTACGAATTGTACACTGGAGGCCAGAATTTCCACGATTTTGGTTCAAAATTTAAGATGGCAGCCTAATATTCAAGATGGAGGCCCCAAATTCAAGATGGCGGCTGTTTATTAGAGTTTCAGGCTCAAAAACCATGCAATATTGATATATTTGGTATGAGGAAGATGTCCGGAGTTTAAAAATGACGACCAGAATATCCAAGATGGCGGTCTAACATCCAAGATGGTGGCTCCAAATTCAAGATGGCGACTGCTTAATGCACTATGGGTATATTTGATATGAGGAAGAAGTCTGGACTCCAAAAATGACGACCAGAATATCCAAGATGGCGGTCTAAAATCCAAAATGGTGGTTCAACATTCAAGATGACTGATGTTTAATGGAGTATTAGGATCTAAAACCAAGCAATATGGGTATATTTGGTATGGTGAAGATGTCCAGAGTCCAAAAATGGCGATCAGAATATCCAAGATGGCGGTTCAATATTCAATATTCAATATTACGATTGAAATATCCAAGATGGCGACAAAAATATCCGAGATCGCATCTTAATATTCAAGATGGCGACTGTTTAATGGAGTTTTAGGACTTGAAACCATGCAATATGGGTATATTTGATATGGGGAAAAAATCTGGACTCCAAAAATGACAAACAGAGTATCCAAGATGGTGTTCTAAAATCTAAGATGGCAACTCAAAACTCAAAATAACTTCTGTTTAATGGAATTTTAGGCTCTAAAACCATGCAATATGGGTGTATCTGGTATGGGGAAGAAGTCTGGAGTCCAAAAACAGCGACCAGAATTTCCAAGCTGCTGGAATTAAATCCTAAATTGCGGCTCAAAATTCAAGATTGCGGCTGTTTTAAAGGCTCAAAAATCAAAAACCAGATAAACGATATGATCTCTGATGCCATGAAATGGATTTCTGTTAAACGTATGAAAGTGCGATATTCATCAACGTGTCACTTGAGTTGTGTTGAAATGTGTTTTCGAAGGCACGGGAAAGGCACCATCACCGCTAGGTGGATTTATTTGGATTTTTAATTTATGTCTAATATAGAAGTTCTGTAAACATAGCCTCAATATTTTAAAATTGTCTACTTCTGGACTAATTACAATTTTGAATTTTTCAGAACAAAATGCAGTATATTTGAAAACATATCAACATTTGGTACAATTTGTAATATATCCCGGATAATTGAAGTCTTCTACGGTTCAGAAAACTCTTAAATATTCTTTTAAAATTGTCTGATCTTCACAATTCCTGAGATTCCTTGGTACATAAAGTAAGCATCATTCAGTATTTTGAGAAAAGTCATTGTCTGTCGAACTTTGGAGGTCTTATTCATTCAGAGTTGATTATACTGTTTCAAAAAAGTTTTGTAGTGTATGCATACTTCTGTTTAAAAAATCTCCACTGATCATACAGTAGTTTAGTAGTTAATAGTTATTCTCGTGCAAATTTTAAGATTAGGCAAAATTTCTGACCGTCATAATAAAACTTGCCACATTCTAATATATTTCAAAATCAGTTCGTGGGCCGCATAAAACCTTCTCGAGGGCCGCAGTTTGGTGACCACTGGAACGGTACAGCGATGTCGATAAGGCTTACCCGTTTGATTATTTTGTCGTAAACTACAATGTCGTGCCGGTTGGCACGAATGAGGACGTCTTACTTACCTTACCGGTCAGGCTAAGGCCGGGGTGGCCTCTGCTGTACATAGTAGCCGCCTCCATTCCACTCGGTCCATGGCTGTTTGTCTCCAGTTCCGCGCTGTGCTCCACGTCTTCTTGTACCGGTCGGATGACTCTCGAGAACCATTTTAGTCGGGTTGCTATCTGACATCCTGATGACGTGACCCGCCCACCGTAGCCTCCCGATTTTCGCGGTATGGACGATGGTTGGTTCTCCCAGCAGCTGATGCAGCTCGTGGTTCATTCGCCTTCTCCAAGTCCCGTCTTCCATCTGCACTCCGCCGTAGATGGTACGCAACACCTTCCGTTAGAAAACTCCAAGGGCGCGTTGGTCCTCTACACGTAGGGTCCATGTTTCGTGCCCATAGAGGACGACCGGTCTAATCAACGTTTTGTAGATGGTTAACTTCGTGTTACGACGAACTTTATTCGATCGTAGAGTTCTGCGGAGTCCAAAGTAGGCACGATTTCCTGCCACAATGCGCCTCTGAATTTCTCTGCTGGTGTCGCGGTCTTTAGTGAGCCCAAGTACACGAATTCTTCAACCGCCTCGATTTCATCACCGTCGATATGAATTCGGGGTGGCGGGCGCGGTGATTCCTCCCTGGAGCCCTTTGCCATCATGTACTTTGTCTTCGACACATTAATGACTAATCCGATTCGCCTGGCTTCACTCTTTAGTCGGATGTACGTTTCCGCCATCGTCTCAAATTTACGAGCAATAATATCAATATCATCAGCGAAACCAAGCAGCTGAACGGACTTCGTGAAAATCGTCCCACTCGTGTTTATCCCCGCTCTTCTTATTACACCCTCCAAAGCAATGTTGAACAGCAAGCACGAAAGGCCATCACCTTGCCGCAACCCTCTGCGAGATTCGAAGGGACTCGAGAGTGTCCCTGATACTCGAACTACGCACATCACTCGATCCATCGTCGCCTTGATCAACCGTATCAGTTTATCCGGGAATCCGTATTCGTGCATAATCTGCCATAGCTGTTCTCGATCGATTGTATCATACGCCGATTTGAAATCGATGAACAAGTGATGTGTGGGCACGTTGTATTCGCGGCATTTCTGCAACACCTGGCGGATGGCGAACATCTGGTCCGTTGTAGCGCGTTCACCCATAAATCCAGCCTGATATTGCCCCACGAACTCTCTTGCAATCGGTGATAGACGGCGGCATAAAATTTGAGAGAGTATCTTGTAGGCAGCGCTCAGTAGTGTGATCGCGCGGTAGTTCCCGCAATCCAACATGTAGCCCTTTTTGTAGATGGGACACACGATACCTTCCATCCATTCCTCCGGTAATACTTCCTCCTCCCAAATCTTGGTAATGACCCAGTGTAGTGCTCTCACCAGTGCTTCTCCACCGTATTTTAGAAGCTCGCTTGGTAGTTGATCTGCTCCAGCGGCTTTGTTGTTTTTCAACCGGCCAACCTCCTCCTCAATCTCTTAAAGGTCAGGGGCCGGAAGTTTTTCGTCCTGTGCACATACTCCTAGATCTGTTACGACGCCACCTTCGGTACTTGCAACGTCGCCATTTAAGTGCTCATCGTAATGCTGCCGCCACCTCTCGACCACCTCACGCTCGCTCGTGAGAATATTCCCGTGATTATCTCGGCACATGTCGGCTTGCGGCACGAAGCCTCTGCGCGAGCGGTTCAGCTTCTCGTAGAACTTTCGTGTGTCCTTAGCGCGGTACAGCTCTTCCATCGCTTCGCGATCTCGTTCTTCCTGCTGGCGCTTCTTCATCCGGAAGACTGAGTTCTGCCTGTTCCGCGCCTGTTTGTAACGTGCCTCATTCGCTCTCGTACGGTGTTGCAGCATTCTCGCCCATGCTGCATTCTTCTATTTTTTCAACTGTTCACATTCGCCGTCGTACCAGTCGTTTCTGTGTGATTCGGGGTCGCGAAGCCTAGTGCTGTAGCCGAGGTACTACCTATGACGGATCGGATGTCCCTCCAGCCATCTTCAAGTGTAGCTGCCCCAAGCTGCTCTTCCGTTGGTAAGGCCACTGCTAACTGCTGCGCGTAGGCTTGAGCCACTTCTATGTTACGAAGTTGCTCGATGTTGAGCCGCGGCGTTCGACTTCGACGCGTGGTGATAACTGTCGAAAGTTTTGAGGGCATGCATACAGCGACTAAGTAGTGATCCGAATCTATATTCGCACTGCGGTATGTGCGGACGTTGGTTATATCCGAGAAGAATTTACCGTCGATTAAAACGTGGTCGATTTGGTTTTCTGTTTGATGGTCGGGTGATCTCCAGGTGGCTTTGTTGATATCTTTGCGGGGGAAGAAGGTGCTTCGGTCTACCATACCACGGGAGGCTGCAAAGTTTACGCATCGCTGGCCGTTATCATTCGATACGACGTGCAGGCTGTTTCGCCCGATTACCGGTCTGTACATTTCCTCCCTTCCTACCTGCGCGTTCATGTCGCCGACAACGATTTTCACGTCACGCTGCGAGCAACCATCGTATGTTTGCTCTAACTGCGCGTAGAACGCTTCTTTCTCGTCATCGGGTCTCCCTTCGTGTGGGCAGTGGACGTTGATGATGCTGTAGTTGAAGAAACGGCCCTTAACTCTCAACATGCACATCCTTGCGTTGATCGGCTGCCACCCGATCACACGTTGTCGCATCTTGCCCAACACTATAAATCCTGTTCCCAGTTCATTGGTGGTGCCACAGCTTTGGTAGAAGGTAGCCTCTCGATGCCCGCTTTTCCACACTTTCTGTCCAGTCCAACAAAGTTCCTGCAACGCCACGATGTCGAAGTTGCGGGGATGTAGTTCGTCGTAGATTATCCTGTCACATCCTGCGAAACCTAGTGACTTGCAATTCCATGTTCCAAGTTTCCAATCGTAGTCCTTATTTCGTCGCGTGGGTCTTTGCCGATTGTATCGAGTCGTATTTTCTCCTATGTTATTCGCAATGGGGATTTTTACGGGTGGCTTATTGGGCCTACGCCAACACTCCTGTCTCATCGGAGGGCCATCGTGCCAGTTCTGTTTAACGTCCCAACCAACACTGGGACGACCACGCTGATGGGGCTACCACCTTGGATCTAGCTGGGCGTGGTGCAGCGTTTCTTACTCAGCCGCTGGATGCCAGAACAGACGCTGTTTGAGCCGCACCTCCTTGGTGAACAGACACTCGGATCGTACCTCCTCAATCTAGCTGAAGTCAGAAGGACAACAGTGCCCAGGCTGCACTACCAGCTAAGCACACAACTCTTAGCTGGCGGTCTTTGTCATCGATTGACCCGTGGAAGCATGAGGCAGAAACTTGTGAGGACCAGAGCTATATTGGACGCTCTCCTTATCGACTCACCGTTTTGCAGCCCCGAATGAGGACGTCCGTAATGATCTTACGATCCCAGTAAAACATTTAACAACTATTTTCCAGATCCGGGTTCGGCAAGCTGTTGGTGCACACACAGTTTTTGTTGTGACGATCGAAGTAGTTTGATATCCAACTAACACTGAACAGCCTGCAACAACATGCTCGATCGTTTCTCCTACTGAATTGCACTTCCTACAGCGCACGGTACGACGAATGGCCAAACACGTGAACTTTTTCAAAAGCGTCTTTAAAGTGATTTTATCGAAAAGGTGTCTTAAGGCCAGGCACGAGCCTCTGCCCAGCAACTCCTGTCCCTACTTCCTCGCAGTACCGGCCGGGAACTATGAGCAACCATAGGGAATATCGGGTAACCAACCCCGGTGGGAACTTTGGTCGTAGGCTGACAGGGAAGGGGGGGGGTTTGCTTCGGCAAACCAGAGGGTCTGTTTTCCTGGAGGAGCGGCTCACAACAGCGTCTGATCTACGTGCGAGTGCCAGGGAAGGACTCTAAGCTCAAGCTGTGCACTATGGTCCTCCGTAAAGTAGGGGGTTGGTGTCAGGCCCTGCGAGCCAGCCGAAAAAAAAAACCATTGTAACGGAAAATCAGCAACAGAATAATACGAACCGCGACCAACGGCAACGACCCCCAGCGAACAAAAAGGACTTGCGATTGGAAACTCGGTACGTGGAACTGCCGATCTCTCAACATCATTGGGAGCACCCGCATACTCGCCGATCTACTGAAGGACCGCGGGTTCGGCATCGTAGCGCTGCAGGAGGTGTGTTGGACAGGATCCATGGTGCGAACGTTTAGAGGTAATCATACCATCTATCAGAGCTGCGGCAACACACGCGAGCTGGGAACAGCTTTCATCGTGATGGGTGATATGCAGAGGCGCGTGATCGGTTGGTGGCCGATCGACGAAAGAATGTGCAGGTTGAGGATCAAAGGCCGATTCTTAAACTTCAGCATAATAAACGTGCGCAGCCCAAGTGCTCCGGAAGCACTGATGATGACAAGGACGCATTTTACGCGCAGCTTGAACGCGAGTACGATCGCTGCCCAAGCCAAGACGTCAAGAGCATCATAGGAGGTTTAAACGCTCAGGTAGGCCAGGAGGAGGAATTCAGACCGACGATTGGTAAGTTCAGCGCCCACCAGCAGACGAACGAAGAGTGCAGAACGGGTTTGGCGGAGAAGAACGCAGCGAGGGCGGTAATGCTGCAGCAAGGGACCCCACAGAACGTGGAACGTTACAAACAGAAGCGGAAACAGCAGACCCGCCTCTTTCAGGAGAAAAAGAGAAGTTGCCATTCACCAGCTCAAAACCAACAAAGCAGCTGGTAAGAATGGTATCGCAGCTGAACTTATCAAAATGGGCCCAGAAAAGTTGGACACCTGTCTGCATCGGCTGATAGTCAGAATCTGGGAAACTGAACAGCTACCGGAGGAGTGGAAGGAAGGGGTAATCTGCCCCATTCACAAGAAAGGCGACCATTTGGAATGTGAGAACTTCAGAGCGACCACTATTTTGAATGCTGCCTACAAAGTGCTATTCTAGATCATCTTCCATCGTCTGTCACCTAAAACGAATGATTCTGTGGGAAGTTATCAAGCCGGCTTCATCGACAGCCGGTCGACGCATCACCTGTTCATCGACTTCAAAGCGGCATACGACAGTATCGATCGCGCAGACCTATGGAGAATCATGGACGAAAACGGCTTTCCTGGGAAGTTGACTAGACTGATTAAAGCAACGATGGACGGTATTCAAAACTGCGTAAGGGTTTTGAAGGAACTACCCAGTTCATTCGAATCTCGCCGGGGACTGCGACAAGGCGCTCTTTTTTTTTTTCTTCTAAACCATAGGAGGAAAAATCTGCTCAACAGACACCCTAACAGGAAAGTTAGGGTAGTGTGGGGTTAAGGCCGTCACATTCCTATGGTCGCCAAACCCTTCGTCTCTCCGGAACCACCAAGAGGGTATTCCTTCAGAGAGAGGCTAGTGCACATCACACCCACAAGGTTAGCTGCGTAGCCTAGCAGCAACGAACATCGATGACTCGCCCTGGAGAGTCCATCACGGTAACATGCTGGCGCTTAGCCAGTTTCCTGAGTGGTCCTCCCTGCAAGCGGACAGGGTCAACCCCGCCCGCGCCCAACTGCTTTGCAGACATCAAGAACTGATGCCCACGTGCAACCCGATCTGACCTGCTGAAGGCAAGGGTATCACTACCCTTCAGGCCCTATCAGCTGTACCAGAAGGTTGCTGACAGCAGGTTCTCCACCTGCTCCGACCCTTGCCGGGGACCCCTTTCCAACCGCGGGCTCGGATCCAACCCAGTAAACCGACGTCACGACAGCACCGCTACCGGGACTTCCTCTCCGCGGCCACTTAATCGCTGTAAGGGTCGATCTCGACCGCAGGGCACCGGTATGACCTACAAAGCCGACTCCGAACCCCTGGACCACCTCTTGTACTGCATCTGGACTAGCCATTCTCCGAGTCCACGCGTCACGTCCTCTGTAGCTCCCAGACGATATGGGTGATAGCCGTTGAAACGGCGCTCCAGCCAAACTCATCCCTACACATCCTCTGGACCAAATTGTCCAGGTTTGTGTCCTCCCCGCATGTGACAAGCACGCGGTCACGCATTGTCCGAAAACGCGGGCACACGAACAAAACGTGTTCTGCCGTTTCCTCTAAACCATTGCACACTGGGCATTCGGGAGAATCCGCATGCCCGAAACGGTGTAGATACTGTCGGAAGCAACCATGACCTGTAAGGACCTGTGTCAGGTGGAATGTAACTTCCCCATGGCGCCTATTAATCCAACTATCTACCCTCGGTATCAACCTATGGGTCCACCTTCCTTTGGTGGAACTGTCCCACGCGCGCTGCCATTTGACCATAGAGGCCATCCTGGCAGTTTTGCGTATGCCTCTTGTGCCGCGCATTTCGAAGCACTCCATGTCCTTCGCTGATAGGCACCATACCAGTAATGACGCAGAGAGCGTCGTGTGGCACGGTACGGTACGCGCTCGCAACCCTCAGGCACATAAGCCTATAAGTGCTTTCCAGCTTCCGTCGGTAGAATTTAGTACTTAGCGCGGTGCCCCACGCCGGGCCGCCATACCTAAGTATGAACGTAGCAACACTAGCCAGAAGCTTGCGCTTACTGGCGTACACCGCAGAGCTATTGGACATCATCCGGGACAGTTCCGCAATAGCTGTGGAGGCTCTTTTACAGGCATAATCGACGTGGCTACCGAAGGTAAGCTTATCGTCGATCATCACGCCCAAGTGCTTGACAGAGCTCTTTGACAGGATAGTGCACTCTCCTACACTGATCTCCGTCTGCTGCTCCGACTTCAGGTTGTTAACAACCGTCACCTCTGTCTTGTGGTGAGCCAGCTCCAGTTTCCTGGACCGCATCCACGCCTCCACAACCTTGATCGAGTGGTTGGTAGTCAACTTTACCTCCTCGATCGTTTCACCGTAGACTTCGAGCGTAATGTCGTCGGCAAATCCGACAATCATCACTCCCACTGGGTACTCTAACCTCAACACCTCGTCGTACATGACATTCCATAACACCGGACCCAGGATGGAACCTTGCGGGACTCCTGAGGTTATGTGAAAGCACTTCCGACCCACCTCCGTGTCGTAGACTAGTACACGATTCTGAAAGTAACTTCCGAGAATCTTGTACAGGTACTCCGGTATCCCCAGACGCAAGAGCGCATCGGTAATAGCAGACCATCTGGCGCTATTAAACGCATTTCTTACATCCAGAGTCACTACCCCGCAGAAGCGAATTCCCCTCCTCTTAGGCTCGAGTGCTTTCTCGGCGTTTTTGTAACCGACAAGATAGCGTCTACGGTGGACCTCCCCTTCCGGAAGCCGTACTGGTTGCTCGAAAGACCATTTTTGCCCTCGGTGAACCTCAACATTCTATTGAGGATGATCTTTTCAAACACCTCCCTCGCCGTGTCGATAAAGCATATTGGTCTATTTGCCGATGGGTCCCCAGGTGGTTTCCCCGCCTTTGGAAATATAACCAACCACACGCAAAAATCCGTTCCGTTATACGTGCACTCTTATTCACGGCAACGGGAACAAACGGGAACTATGCATAGCAACGATAACAAGAATAAGAAATGTACACCGTGAACCAGATGTCACGGTCTCTAGAACGCCCATATTGACAGCTGGAACTAGTTCCAGGCCACGGTGTATATTTGCCTGTTCTCATATTTGCGTTTGTTTGTTCACGTTTATCAGAACGGATTTATTAGCGTGCAGGCTCTGCCGCTTCCAAACTTTTGGGAAAACTCCCCCATCCAAGCATTTCTGCATAGCAGACTTGAACATCTCGGGAGCCTCTGCAATAGCTACTTTTAAGGCCAGGTTCGGAGCTCCGTCACGACCTGGGGCCTTACCTGCACTAAAGAAAATTTACTATCCCCGCAAGTTCCACATCAATGGCCCTCTCCTCATAGCCAGCCCCAGTCCTTCGCTGTCTTATGAAAGGACGCCAAGCACTAGGATCATGACGGAGAAAAAGCCCGTCGTTGATCCCCTCCACTATCTCTGGAGATTGCTCTGTAGGAACCATTACACCTCTTGTCTTGGCCATAACGATCCTGTAGGCATCACCCCACCCATAATCTCGGTCTTCAGCGCGGATTTAGCACCGTTTTCGGCCGAAAACCAATCGGCCAACCACCAGCACAACAGCTACAGAAGAGACCCCGTTTACTTTGGCGACCACGAATCCCTCATAGGTAGTAGACATCAACTCCTGGACGAAATATTTACCCGTCGACCATATCGCCGCCATTTTTTCTGGACCCATCTGAACCCAAAAATTTCAAGTCCCTGGTCCCCCAAATTTGTAAATCTAGTACAGTGTAAAATGTAATTCGTTTCAACGGATGAGATCGTTATGCTAAATCTGTAGATGTTACATCTTAATACTGATTGGGGTTTATATAGCCACAGCTGTAAGGGCGTACAGCATGACCATGCTGAGGGTTTGATTACCGGTTGGTCGATCCAGGATCTTTTTGTAAATAGATGAACTTTCCTTGTCTTCCTTAGGCATAGAGTTTCTTCGCCCCTAGCACATGATGTATGAATGCTAAATGATCATTGGCAGAGCTGAGATGCAGGCTTTCTCCCGGTGGGGACGTAACGCCAAGACGAAGAAGAATCTAAATTTAAACGAACACGAGAAAGACACCATCACCACTAGGTTTTGATTCGACTTTTCTCTCAAATGGAACCACCCTAAATCCAGCACCCCGTAATCACCCACTGATAACGATACGCATTCTCCCCCGTTCTTCGTAGAAACTCGGGACACGGTGGTGACAATCAGCAGCCCCCGTTGAAGATAGGCACGCCATGCCATGCAGAGAGGGAGAGCTAGCACGCTCTTCTAGCACTGACTGGGCACAAAAGAACGAACGACGAACGGTGAGCGCAAATGCGGTCCAATGGATACGCGATTTGATAAGGATCTGCCTGCCACCTAGAAGCTTCCTGCCGCCCTCTTCTCACCAAGAAGCGATACCTATAGGGAGAAGTCCAAGGAGAAGTGACATTCGGGGGTTTCGTCGCCGCTCTCGATGAATATAGCAGTGGACCGTCTTGGTCGTTCTGTACGTACGACGCTGTGTTGGTTAGTGGACGCAAAAATCCCTTTTCTGGTGGCACCAGCTGCGGCTGTGAAGCACTACTGAGTTACCCAGTTCCGTATTTGTCTATTCATCCGTTCCATCACCGGTCTACGGGGGACGACGTTCGCGCGGCTGGTGGTTGTTTGGTGGCCGTGTCAAAGTGTGATCCAACAAGTGGTACCAACCGCGAGAAGCGACAGAGGCGACAGAAAAAGCCCAACCGCGTGAAACATATGTTACACTGGTGGTTCGCGAAAATTGCCGTAATTTGTGATAAGTGAAAGTGTTTTACGAGATAGTGCTGATAGAATCGCATATGGTGGAGGTGAGCAGAAAATAACGAGCTGAAAAGAGTGTGTAGTGTGTTCGGAACCTCCTCCAGGCGCACGTTGTCCTAACCGTCAATTTCGGTGAGGTTCTGAACACCTTTTGGTAGACAATACGGCACAGGTATCTCGAGTTATACGACGTTCGAGATAAGAGATCTACCGACGACGGCGACGAAAATATCAAACCTTCACAACACTTAAACATCTGCAGGCTGCCTGCCTGGAACGCTTCTGGGAAGTTCTGTTGACTCGCGCGGGGGAGATAACGAGCGGTCGAGGTCCACGGAGTAGAATTTTGGACTCGGTTATCTGTTTGCACCTACCGGAGCATGCTCAAATAAAGTTCTTGACGCAATTTGACAAACAGCACCTTACTCGGGTTCGGTTCCATATGGTGACGGACGGAGCGCGCACACGTTGGTAATTGAGAACATATGGATCGTTCTGGGCAGAAGGTGTGATGATTGATTCGGGTGTTTTGATTGCGTTGTGGGACTTGGTTCTTGGATGAAAGCGATCGGAAAAGGTAATTTGGATGATTAAGTACCCTTTCGCCACCTGCGCGGCAGTTTAAATAAAGAGAAATCGTTAACGTATGGTAGCGCAAATAGGCGCTTATACAGGCCATTGTCAAATCAAAATCAGTTGAAAATGCTACGAATGCTCTAATTTTGATAACAACAAACCTGTGTAATGCGATAACGAGTTATGTTTTTGATCACACAGGTAAACATATGTTTGATATTGCGTGATACTGTATTACACAAAATCACTACATCTACAGAAGCCGGTTTGTATCAGCTATACCATGGGCGTTGATTAGCTCTTTGTCGCTAGTTTGAAGAATACCACAACAACTGATAAAACAAGGCAGGCAATTCAGCCAGAAAATCATTAACTTGAACAGAATTTCGAGAATATTTCTTTCCATATGGATCAAATTGTAGCGGCACCTGGCATGGTTGTATCGAGTGGGTGTTGCTCAGTTCTTTGAGCTCAACAATTGTTCGGTTAAAACAATGTTTCCCAAACTTTTAGGAGGTATCGCCCCCTTGAAGCTTGAGAAAAACATTTTCGCCCCCCAGCCCTAAGCAATTTATTTTTTCCTGAAAATTTACTTAGTGGAAGCCTTTAAAAGCTCACTATTTAGCACTACTATGGCAATCCTGGTATTTAGTGTATCTAAATTAGAATCGCTCTCATTTTCGTTGAGTTTTTTTTGCAAATGCACTGATAGTTTGCATTCAAAAAAACTGCATTATTGCATATAAAACCAAGACGTTTTGAAATCATGTGTGTGCTATAGGGTAGCGAACCACTTGGGCAGCGGCCGGTATTTTGGGCACTCTTCGCTATAACTCAGTCAATTCCAAATCAATTAACTTAAAATTTTGTACACGGCTAGATACTATACGTATCTCATTGCGTTCCAAAAACTGTGTCGATTGGTTCAGAATTGGCTGAGTTATAGCAGAAAAGTGCCCAAAATAGGACCCCTACCGAGATGGTTCTACTTCCCTACATATTTATGAACAAAATTGAGCAAAACAGATCGGTCTGTGAACATTAACGACCACTCGTTATCCTCAACCAGAGGTTTTACCAGTGTTCTTCAACACCCGAGATGTTTGGTCACCACAAGTAGGGTAATTCGCCAATTGTTAAACAGTTAGTACCGGCATTTTGGTTTTCGTTTGTTTTTCCGTGCATAATTCCACTTTAGTTGAAAAATATCCAGTGAACGTCTAGATCTACTTATCCTTTATACTGCCCATTAAATTTGTATTCCCTTAAATTCCATTTTCTAAGAGAAAATAGAACATTTGTATGGGAAGTCTCTAACCCAAATGTTGAACGCTTCCTTAAGCTAGCTCATCCTAATGTTGGACGGTTCTCGCCAATTGTTGAACGGTTGAAACTTTGTTCGTAATTGATGACGTATAACCCGACATCAACCTATCATTCACCTGTTTTTATTTTGGCCACCAAACCCAACATAGACTCAACAGTTATCCGATGTGGGTCCAACAGTGGTCCAACATTTGATAAAATTTGATCCGACTTTGACCCGACATCTAACATTTTTTCACTCTGGTGGAATTTTTCCGGGTTTTTCGTGTTTTGCGCCCAGTTAGTCATTTGAGTGACAATTCATTCAAACGAGGGAGCGTTCATAAAATACGTCACGCAATAATTGTCCATTTTAACCACCCTGCTCCGATGTCACACTTTTTGCATGAGACCTCTGATTTTTTGTACGGGTCGTCCCACTTTGATGAACTCCTCTCACCACCCCCCTTCAAAGCGTGACGTAATTTATGGACGTTCCCAAGGAATCGCTTCCCATTTGAAAAGAGCTCTAGTGGACTGAAAATCGTTTTAAACAGAACCAAACGCAAAAAATGGCTGAAAAGATTTGACTAGAAGCGAAAATGACAGAAGAAAAGAACGCATTCGAAAGCCCCTGAAATACCCCTGGAAACCCATGGGACCCAGTCAAGTCCCTAGAATACCCCTGGAACGACCCTGAAATAATCTGAAAACCCGTGGATCGCTTCTGAAAAAAGTGAAGTGAAAAAAAAATCTGGCAGTCACGTTAACATCGTACGTTATGCTAGTGTTCAACAATTGGATCTTAGCTGTATAATGATGGTGTGATAAGAAAAATATTTTTTTCAAATGCAATTACAATGAAAATGTGATTTTAAACAATGTTAAACTATTAAGGACATCCTTCCAGTTATTGTAACTATGGTGTGACTTTGATATTTGTGGTCGATTTGCCAGCAATGCTTATTTCGTAACAACAATTTCTTAAAACTAATCTTAAGAATTGTGCAGTTTTCGTGTCATCAGCGGTACAAAATTTTCAATCGATATTTTTGACGTAAAATATGTATATTTTTGTAACTTTATTGGAGCAATATCATGACACACATGTATACGCATCTAGATCATACGTTTACGTTGATGGAAAATTATTTAAGTTAAATTTATAATAACATTTTCAAAAACTGTTCAACATTTGGGTAGTGTTCAACAATTGGCGAATTACCCTACTCAAAAAAAAAAATAAAAAAACAACTATGGAATATATTGGTGTATTTTTTAATGTAGTCAGCTTTGCTCAGTATTTGAAAATTAAAAAAGCCAGTAATGCGAATTGACAAGTTCCTATGAATTGAAAAACTATTTATTGTCAAATAAGAAGACATGCATCAGTCATGGTTTCGAGGGAATTCAACGCTGAATTAGTGGAAAATTTTCAAAATAGCTCCTAGTAATAAACAACGTTTGGAACTCCTTCATGAAACCTCTCTGAAATATTTTCAAACAATGTGTGACGAATTTCATCCGAAAATTGTTCATAAATTCATTTAAATCTTCATGTTTATGACTGAAATTTCCATAAAAAAACAAAACTTTCGTATCAAGTAAAAAAACATATTCCTTCATAATTTGGACAAAAATCAATCATGAATTTTCGCTATTTTTTCTTTTTAAGAAGATTTCCAGAATCACTGGGAATTCTATCGGAAATTAGTATAGGTAGCAGTTTTATTTTTTTATTTGGAATTTTGCCATTAAACATCAAAAATTCTGTAACATTTAGTCTATCTCGAAACAGAGATTTTTCAATAATCCTAGAAACAAAACGTCTTGTAATAATCCAGTTGACATTCAATACAATACATTTCAATACTTTTGATATTTCTCAATCATTTGAAATATGGCCCCCTTCTTAGTATTTTCGCCCCCCAATTTTGGTTTCCCAAATTTTCGCCCCCTTCGGCCTGATTTTCGTCCCCTGGGGGGGGGGCGATTTCGCCCACTTTGAGAACCACCGGGTTAAAACTAAAACAGAAATGCAGTGTGAATATTATATTCTATAGATACAAATGTACTGAGACTTCCATTTACGTGATTAGAAGGGGATGATTTTTTTTACCTAAATGCAGTGCTTTTCTATCTCTGCATCTTCCTGAGCAAACAAAAAAATCGATTTTCACCCGTAGATTACATGGAAAAGCTTGACAATTTTTTATGTAAAAATGGGAGTTTTTTTTATTAAAAAATATAGTCTAGTCCAGTCTAGAAAGCTTTTCAAATTTTTAGATTTCTATCTAGAAATCTTCTCGTTTTCTATGGTTTGTAAAACAACTGCCAGATCATTGTTTTTTTTTTTAATTAGAACTACGAAGATTTTTTATGAATTCTTCAGTGATAAATGGTGATTTTTTTTTGTCTGTATCAACGAGATTTTTAACCCTAGGCTAGTTCATCTCGGGACCCACGCTTAACTTCCCTTCCGAAGGAAGAACACACATTATGTGAGTATGTCGGGAGTGGGATACGATCACAGATCCTCGGCATGATAGTCTTGTGTTGTAATCACCACACCAGGTCCGCTCCCCTATGGTGATGAATGCATTATCTAACAAATATCTGTTGTAAGCTATCTCAAGACCCACGCTTTACTTCCCTTACATCCCAGCCAGAGTTCTAATTCCTGGAGGAATCTCAAAAAAAAGCTCATGAAGAAATCCTTGAACAAATTCTTGAAGGCCCTGGAAGAATTCATGAATAAATTTCTAGAGGAATCTCTGGAGAAATTTCTAAAATAATCAAACAAAGATTAGTCAAACAATTTCAAATGAAAAAAAAAAACAGAAAAAAATCCTGATGGCAACTCTTGAGTTCATGCAGAAATCTTTGAAGGAATTCCTTAATGAATCGCTGAGCAAATTCCTGAAGGAATGCTTGGAGAAATTTATCTGAAGGAATTCCTAAAATAAACTCTGTAGGAATTTCCAGAGGAATCTCTAAAGAAATTTCTAAAATTCCTGAAGTAATGCCTGGAAGAAATCCTGAAGAAATTACGGAGGGAATCTCTATAAATTCCTAAATGATTTTCTGGAGGAATTAATAAAGGAATTTCAGGAGGAATTCCTGTTGGAATCCTTGAAGAAATTCCTTAAGGAATCTCTGGAGAAACTCCCTAAGAAGTCCCTGGTATAATCCCTGAAGGAATATATAGAGAAGGAATTTCTGGAGGAATTCCTAAAGGAATTCAGGATGAGTTCTAGAAGGAATTTCTGAAGAAATCATAGAAGGAATTTCTATAAGAATTCCTCAAGAAATCCCTGGAGGAATTTCTAAAGCAACCTATGAAGGAATTTCTAAAGAATCCCTGGAGGAATTCCTGAATGAATCGCTGTTCGACTAGAGGATGCAAACGAAATATAAAACAAACAACCACTATGTTTAAACCTCGAGTGATCGCGCTGTTGTATTTTATACAACACGTTGGAAAAATCTCAATGCTGGTATTCATTATTGGCGGGGTGTTGGCGGTGGTGGCCAACCGTGCGAGTTACGGAAGGTTTAAACTCATTATTTTATAATTTATGTTTAACAACTTTGTGTTTAAATAAAATTTTGACATAAACGTTGATTCAAAACTCTCTGTAATATACTTTAGTTTTGATTTTTTGGTATTCTATGCAGATAGAATTTTAACAAAGTTGCATCAAATTATGGTAGAATCTAGTTATATACTAGCTAAGATTAATATCATGTTTTGTTATAATTTTGATCTGATTACACTAATTTTCTAAATAAAACGAAAGTCGTGAACTTCTGTTAACGACCAAAATTTTTGAAGCATAATTTAGTGCTGATTTCGAAACCATGCTTCAAATTTTTTTAAGTAGAACAGTTTTTGAGTCTTAGCTCAATATCGGGTTTTACAACTTTTTTTTTAATATGGAATTTACTAAAATTCAAATATCTAGGGTTTTGTTCAACCAATTTTAAATCTTTTTTCATAAATTAAAAGCTGAATATAGTACCTTTCGATAATCTGAGTGCAGGTTTTGCGTCAGATTGATGAAGTTCAAGGAATTGGCGAGGTTTAGGGACGATCTCCTAAAAAATTTTCCAATATGAAAAAAAAATAATTCCTTCTCAACGCTTATTTGGCATATCAAATGTAGGCGAGTTACAGTAAAAATTCAGCTCAATCGGAGCATTGATTACGGAGAATGAGATGTGTAAAGTGAGCGACTTTGCCTAAAAATAGAACAAAAATCGATTTCAAATCATCAAATCTCTCTCTTCTTGGCGTAACGTCCTCACTGGGACAAAGCCTGCTTCTCAGCTTAGTGTTCTATGAGCACTTCCACAGTTATTAACTGAGAGCTTCCTCTGCCAATGACCATTTTGCATGTGTATATCGTGTGGCAGGCACGAAGATACTCTATGCCCAAGGAAGTCAAGGAAATTTCCTTTACGAAAAGATCCTGGACCGACCGGGAATCGAACCCGTCACCCTCAGCATGGTCATGCTGAATACCCGTGCGTTTACCGCCTCGGCTATATGGGCCCTTCCTCATAAGAGGGAAAAACGGTAAAACCGAATCGGTTGCATTTGTCGCATTTGTTGTTGTTTGTGAAAATATTCAAAAGTACAATATCATAAGCCTAAATTAACAGATTTATCTATGAATTTGCCTAACTTCTTTATCATTGTAATAATTCTAGATTAAACGCATTATGAACATTTAGAAGGTCTTATGCTTTGTTTTGCTCGCTAGCGTATGATGTTTCTCCAGGGGGAACAACTATGCTTCAGTCAAGTAATGTATTTTTTTTCCTTTAGATTGATAATACAGCATATTGTATAATATTGAGAGATGAACATTCAAGATTTTCAAAATTTGTTTGCATCATGATAAATTAAGTAAAGCTTTTTGATTAGGGTAATTGATCCGATCATGGAGGAGTTAAGCACTGGTTTCATGCTTAAACCACAATTGTATCGCCCCAAGCAAACTTTTTACATGGATTGACTTGAAAATAGTAAAATCAATCCTTTATCTAAGGGAAAATAACGAAATATTGCCACTTTAAGGTTGTTATGAGCATTTTATTCGTTTTTATCTGAAAGAACATTGTGATCCTAATGTTGCGGTATTTGTTCCTAATGTTGCGGTATTTGTTCCTAGTGTTACGGTATCCCATTGAAATCATATGGAATACCGCAACATTAGGAACACTACCGCAATAATAGGAACACAGCAGCAAACATATTAAGGAAAATATTTTTTAAAGTAGGTTTTTGAGCAAATCTTAAGCAAACAAATGATGCAACCCGAGCAGAGGAGAATAGCAAATTAATAACTACGAAATAACATAAGGGGCTGTCCATAAACCACGTGGTCATGAGGGGGGGGGGTTCGGCCAATGACCATTTTTTATGGACGAATAAAAAAATTTGTATGGACTGATGACCACGCGGGGGGGGGGGGGGGTTGAGAAGTCCCAAAAAAATGACCACGTGGTTTATGGACAGCCCCTAACCTGTTTTTATATCTCGTGTTGTTATTAATAAATTATCAATGCAAAACATTCCGATAACACATTTTGTTGGACAATCTCATTTTGTTATGATCAAGCAATTGGTGTACAGGGGATAGACAAAATGATCGGGACAGGCAAAATTTTCACTTTTCAAAAAATGTCCAATTAGCTGTAACTTTTCGAAAAGTTCATACAATATTCTCAAATTTTTACTGTAAGTTGATCAACTAGTTGCGTATCAGTGGACAAAATTTGGAAAAGATTGGGCTATTCTGCACGAAGTTATAAGCATTTTAGAAAAAGGTAGAGTTATTCGATAGCCAACTTTGAGCTGTTATATCTCTGGATTCAATGAACCGAATGCAATGAAATTTTGTCTATTTATGACTTATATAATGAGCTCTAAAAACGTTTGACTCAACTTTAAATTATTAACAAAATAAAAAGTTATAGCGATTTGATTATTTTACGATTTTTTAGTAAATTGGTCTATTTTTAATATGCATCCCATTACTTTTTCAGTGAATAGCCGTCTGTGTTGTTACTTCCATTAAAACATATCGGTATTCAAGACAATCAGAGGGAATTTGAATGAACTATAATTAGCATTTTGAATTTTGCAACGATGTTGAAATTTAAGAAAATTTGGTGTTTTATTAGGAAAATAATCTAATCGTTATAATATTTGGGCATGTTAAGAATTTTAAGTTTTGTCAAAAGTTTTCCAAAGCTCATTTTATAAGTCATAAATGGTCAAAATTTCATTGCATTCGGTTCATTGAATCCGGAGATATAATAGCTCAAAGTTGGCTATAGTATAATCATACATTTTTTTTAGATTTTTTTTAATTTCGTGCAGAATAGTTCGATCTTATCCAAATTTTGTCCACTGATACACAAATAGTTGATCAACTTACAGTAAAAATTTGAAAATATTCGATGCACTTTTTGAAAAGTTACAGCTATTTGAAATTTTTCTTAGAAGGGAAAATTTTGCCTGTCCCGATCATTTTGTCTATCCCCTATCTATGTACATCCATGAAATAATACTTCACTAATACTTTTTGTTTCAGTACAAGTTCTGCTATTATTGTGCTATTGAGACTATACACATATATGATCAACAATAGCACAACAGTTTTAAAATGAATCCCAAATAGGACATTCCGATTATGTATAGATACGAACAACTACAACTTATTTCATTCTTTCTTGCGGTACTTTCCAACTGAGAGAGAGCCTGCACATTAACTTTACTTTTCTATAAGCTCTTCCAAATTGACTGAGAGCTTTATTTGGCAATAACCATGTTGCAAGCACGATGCTACTCTACGTTCATTTTAGAAACTATTGGTGGACTTCCTGGAATCGTGATAGGAATCTCTAAAAAGATGCATGGAAGATGTGGAGAAATTTCTGAAAGAATCATCTTAGGATTATTTGGATAAATCTTCAGATAAATTACCTTAGAAAACCTGGTAGAATTTTCAGAAGAAATTTCTAGGAGAATCCTAGACGAAGTTTTCTATAAAATTTCAGGAGGAATCTTCGAAGAAGATCATGAAAATTTCTTGGGACTTTCGAGGGATTTTGATAAGTGCTTTATGAAGAAATCTTTTTTTGGGGAATCCTCGAATAAATTTCCGGAGTAAACTGAAATATAGAATTATAACTCACTCTATTATGAGTTTGATATCATAACAAATGTTGCTCTTGGATTATTATCAATAACATATAAATTTCAAAACATGTTATTGAAATATTTTTTAAATTCACTGTTATTAAGTTGTTTTTCAATCTAACAAAACAAGTTATTGAAATGGTCTTCCGGGAACATTTTTTTGTTATGATGTTTGCTATTTTGCCGCTTATGACAGGCAAGTTTATAACATAATATGTTATGTCAATAACACAAAAATAACTGATCATATTATTCAGTTATTTTGTCAAAATAACGCATTTTATTATGCTGTTGTTATTCCCTTCTGCTCGGGAATCTCATAATTTAAGCACAATTCATCAATTAAAAATACCTTTTGGTAACATTTCAGTAGAAAAAGTGCTAAATTGCCATTACCGCAACATTAGGTAGTACCACAACGATGGGAACAATTACCCTACGTCAACTTTAAAAATTAGATTTTTCTAGTGTGCAGGACGTATTGGGCAAATAAATAAATAATTTAAAGCAGGTTTATAATGGTATACCTGAATGTTCACCAACGATATCTTTTGGAGTTTACTCCTCAACTAACAACACCCATACTCCCTTGACCTAGGCCTGAGAGGTCATTGAAATTTGTACATTTTTCTTTTTGGTATCTGTCAGGAAGGAGGCACTCATCATAACAGCGGTCTAGGACTGCACTTCCAAAGAAATTTTTGCGACTTGCACACCTACACACTAGGCCGTCCCCATTTTTGCAAAAGTTAGAAAAGTTAACAGTTAAATATAGCAAAACGATAGTTTTGAAAACCATCATGCCAAAATTTGAAGTCCGTATCTCAAGGCTAAGTGGTCCCCCACGGGGCCTAAAATTCTCAAACATTTCATATATGGAGTCACAAAAGTCATGTTTTTTTTGACGAAAAAATACCCTATTCTACTAAAATGTGCTCAGAATTGCGATATCTGTTTTCTTTTCTGAGTTATTGAAGAAAAACTTCCTAAAAATGAACATTTTGACAATTTTTTTTAGATCTTTGAGGAAACATACCATATTTTGTCCGATAACTCAGAAACGAACAGAGATATCGAAATTCTGAGTGCGTTTTTGGCCCTTCAGGTTCTAAAAATCACCGATTTTAGTAGAATAGGGCATTTTTTGTCGAAAAAAAATCATGATTTCTGTAACTCCATACAATTTTTGAGAACTTTAGGCCCCGTGGCACAGTGGTCCAGATTCGGAAATACGAGGCAAAAATTGCCAAATCATAGAAGCCTGATAGTTTTAGCCAAAATGAATATACTGAATCATTATTGAGCTCTCAATTTTATATCAATGACATTTTCATTATTTGTCGATTTCTTCTCATTTTCTAATTGCAGGTGCCTAATATACACAAGATTTTAAGAATAAACTTCTGGAAGCCTTTGAAATACTTTAATTATTAGACTTTTGTAGTGGCTGAACTTGCTGGTGTTCCTTATAAAAAAAATCAGCAATTTCTCCATCAGCAGCTATTTAGCGCTGTAAAAAGATACAAAATCATGAGACAGTCAACGCTTCTGGTATTGTAGAGGAATGAACAATATAGTGAAACCCAGTTAAGAGATGTTCAAAGTTTCTGCCAGCTTTTCTCAAAATTGGACCATTGTGCGTGGGGGACCACTTGGCCTTAAACTGCGGACTTCAAATTTTGGCATGGGAAGCATCCATTTAGTACGTCACGCAAAATTTGGGATTTTTCGACCCTCCTCCCCTCCCCCCATCGTACGGGTGTTCGTTTATCTAATGCATTGCCTGTCACACTTTCCGGAAAACCCCTCCCCCTCTGAGCGTGATGTACTTAATGTATGCAACCTGATCGCTTTTTAGCTAACACGATCGTTTTGCAATATTGAACTTTCAACATTTCCAAGTTTTGCAAAAAATAGGAGCAGCCAATTACACACTCACGGGGATAAAAAAAAATCGAATATTTTTATTATTGCATAATCTGACATACTTGCTAGACTACTCCAATTTTCATGAAGATTGATGCACTAGAACCAAAGTTACAGCCCACTGTAGCACGCACTCTCCATAAGAACAAGGCAAAGCGCGAAACTTTAGACTTTTATTGTCTCAAAATGGTGTTTTTGGAAAGTGCCGGTACGGTGATCACGATATCATAAAAACTAGTTGACCGATTTGCACACTTTTTTTTATTGCTCGGTTAACCTTTTCTTATAAATAAATGCATAGTTGATTGAAAAAATACTGTGATTTCGGGTGAAATTGATCGACGTGAGGGCATTTTTAATTGTCGAAAATAGCGCTTTAAACTTGAAACAATTTGTAAAGAGATCCATTATCTGGCTCAAGAGGTATTGAATATTTCTGTATAAAATTTAATACTTGTCGAAACTGCGTGTTAGGCGAACTTCAAATGCACTTTCAAACTTTTGTTACCGTAGCTGTATTGCACATGCAATGAATACTTATTCGAATAAATGTTTCTAGCTGCCAACCCGAGCAAAGCTTGACAGCAAATTGAAAACTAATTTTGATGTTGTGATATTGCAAATTATGATAACTCAGGTTGTTGTCATTTTGGTCGTTTTAACGATTAAAACATCAAAAATGAGAGCAGAAAAATGTTCCCGTAACAGCAAGTTGAAAACAATTCCTGCCATCAGTGATATCAAATTGATAACTATTTTTGCTATCAGTGTAAAAAAAGGAAAAATCATGAAATGTAGAGTTTTTCGAATGATATGATAACTTAAATGCAATATGTTAATTGCACTGATGGTATAGCTCTAGTTGAATTATACAAGGTCACCTAGAAGTTGTGAAATTTCTTAAAAACTTTAATATCAATAATAAGTTGAAGTAACAGTAAAATGAAATCAAAATTTGAAATCAAATTGAATCAAGACAATTTGATATCAAAATGTGATATCAAATTGCTGCTGATTACAAATCGTGTTTTCGATTTGCTATCATTTTGTTGTTAGACTTTGCTCGGGAAGTCATCGCTAAATCCGATTTCACCATCAAAAATTCTATAAATATTGAAATTTATGCATGAAACTGTACTTTTCTGATAGTTATTACATGGCTAGTATGAAAATTGCATACATTCAGGCGTTCTCTGAAGATTTATTTAACTTCAAACTTAGATAATTAAAAATTTAGTAAACTTGTAAAAGTTTTGCATAGCTTTTCGCATTTCGAGGTGGTTAATTTGGGTGGAAAAAATATTTTCAGCACTTACAACAACATTTCACTGACTTATCAATTTCACCCCGCAAGTAATTTTTTTGATTTTTTTTATCTCAAATTATATTTTTTGTAATAAAATGATTTGCAGTAGAATTTTCAACCTCGTTGACTGATGAAAACCATGGTCGTCCTTGTTTTAAAGCATTGGATTTAAGAGGATACAAACTATCATCGTTTAGCAAAAACTCAAAATCAGTTTTCTCGCTGAAATATCAACTAATGTAAATAAAAATGTATCACTGCAATTTGATTACCATCTGGATAACAGTGAAATAATTTTCAATTACGTTTTTTTTTGTGATTTGGAGGAAGTAAACTGCTTTTGAATAATTGATGATTGCTGATGACTGAATGATGGTTATTTTAACCTTAACCATATCGATTATTTTTTCATAAATTATCCGCCAAAAATTGCGAAAACTGATCAATTTCACCCGAAATCACGGTACTCTGTTTAATAATTTTACATGAAAAACAACTACTTTTAAGTTTAACATTGTTTTTTTTTTATTCTTAAATCACATAACTTAATTAACAGCTCTTTTGTTCACTAGGGCACTGCGTGTGCGATTCCATTTGGCAGTTGCACTTATTCTTTGTACAGCGCCTAAATGTAGTCTATTCTAATTCTACTATATCCAACTGGTAGCCTTTACGCTGCTGTCCCTTTTCAACCCTGTCCATGATAGAATGATGAGCACGAGGATGTGTGGCTCTTGTTCCTTTTCCAGTCCGATTGGAGGTCCATTATGAGAGTTGCCGTTATAGCCAATATCCAAGTTTCCGGGTCCGTTAGAGCATATGCTCAAAAGAGGGTCAGGAGTCAGCCGCTCTCGGGGGGAAGAGCAACTGACGAAAAATTGCAAGTGCCGGGGCTGGGATCGAACCCATGACAATCAACTTACGAAGTGAACATGTGGCCACTACGCTACGGGCCCTGGCTTCCAGATAAATTGGTGAGATCGTTTCAAACTACGTTTTCAATAAGGGCGCATTTATAAACCTCGAATTCTAATGTTTGGTTACGCAACGTTTCCATCACAACCAGTTTATTTCATTTCAGAGAGCGAGTAAAGGCGCTTAAGTCTAGACATAAGGGCCAGGAAACGGACTAAATACCTGTGTTCCATCCCAGGAAGCGAAGGACCAAGGGATGATATTAACCTTCTTAGCATCGTCACCTCCATCCATTTTCACGTATTTAAAAAAAAAAAGACACTTCACCGTCTTCAGCCAGAGGCTGCACAGACTGAACATTACATACACGAGACAACGGACAACACACATAATACCCAGTGGCCCAATGGAGAATTTTCCGTTTGACGAAAAGTTTTCCCCAACTGGAGCGGGAATCGAACCCGCACTCCGAGGCTTACGAAACGCCTAGACGACTGACGCCGCTAACCACACGGCCACGAAGCCCACAATAATGACAAGAAAAATGGTAGCATTAGTCGATTCTAACATTTTCCAGGAATCTTTCTAATGAATGACTGTGTATGTGTAGACTGGACTAGACTAGAAGTTCCACCAGGGATTCTTCCAAACGTTCATCCTGAGATTCCTTTAGGAGGTCATCCTGGGATTCCTCCAGGAAGCCCTCCAGAAATTCCGACAGAATTTTCTCCTTGGGTTCCTCTAGGGATTCCCCTAAGAGTTCCTTCTGGGATTCCTCCAGAAGTTTCTTCAAGAATTCCTTCTGGAATTCTTGCTGGATTTCCTGCTGGAAGTCCTCGTGGGGGTTCATCCTGGAGGATAGTTTGTTACCCATATTTTGGGATGAATTATACTCAAAACAACTTTCAATGGCCATACATATCGGTTTGACTTTGAAAATGATAAGGTTCAATACCAATATAGGTAAGCCTAAGGTCATGCACTTTTCATGGAAATGGACACTTGTGGCCGCGGAGGGTCATCAAACCTTCCCTAAGTGTGGTAATTGCACTTCAAGCAACATCCTGTAATCATTATTGGACGTTTATGTGACATGTAATTGTGTTCACTTTCAACTGAGCATGTTCCGTATGTAACTCAAGCTTTTGTGAGCATTTACTCAGGTTTCCCAATTTTATACATATTGAAATCTATTATCTGAACAGTAGGGGTTAGTCCTCACTTCACTGCTCCGACACTCAGGCGTCGATTGGCCTAACCTTAGGGAACATACACTCAACAATGTAGAATCAAACCCCGAACCAAGCGGAAATCTAGACGGAAACTATCTCACCAAGAACCTGAGAATTTAACTTCCAGTCACTTACATCTCATACTGCTTCGGCGCTTACGCGATCCAAGTAGGCAACTTTTTTTCACCACCCAGAAAAAAAACCTCCGTCGAGAAGTAGGCCACGGCGGGAGCCTCCGCAGCACATATTTCGCCGGCGCGGCGGTGCGGTGCAGCACAGGCCGACCTAGAAGAAGAATACCCAATACCCCCACCATTCATCCCCATTCCATTGATTCCCGTTCCTCCGCAGGCAGACTGGGGCAGATCGGCGGCGATGAAGATCATCAGGGAAACCTAAAAGGTGCTGTCTGCGGCGGTTTTGCTAGGCTAGGGGTGCACGGGTGCTGTGTGTTCTCATGCAGGTCGGGCCTCGGCTGACACATAGTGGTGCCTACTTACTTTTAGGGGAGATGATGATAAAATTAATGGCGTAACTCCAACGCTCTGCTTTGTCATTGCAAAACAAAATCCTCAAATAAGCACTACACTGAAGCCCAGCGAGACATTGAAGACACAGCAAGACCCGAAACTCATGGAGGATCAGGCTTAATTTGGAGACCAAAGAAGTCTATGAAAATGGTCCCCCAGTCAACCAGTGATCGTATTAGATGTTGCATAAGACGCTAACGTGGAGGCGATATGCGTACATTTTACATGCGCCTAAATGGAGGTATCATCTTATGCAACTTCTTATACAATTGGGTTTTTAAATTTAGAAAAATATATTGTTTTTTCGATTTCATACGAAAGAGCATCTTTTTCTGAGCCACTATGATTTTTTTCAGATTTTTAGAACTTTATTTTGGTGACTAAAATCAATTTCAAAGATATTTTTTGAAATCACCTTTTGACAGCTGAGCAACTGCTTGACAGCTCCGCCCAGTACAAAATGTGACGAGGGGTGTTCCGACAAATCGCTCCCATACAAACTTCAAATTGATTTTTAAATAGGTTCCCGGGCACCAAAATTCATGAAAATTTGGATTTTGGCTCAGTTTGGCATGCATATTCCGCATATGGAATTATCTCAACACCGCTAAAGAGGCCAATTACTGGTTGTATGGCCCTACCGGTCATAGCGGTGGCAGACAATCGTATGTAAGTTATTTGCATCACCATGAGGGCACAGGATTGAAAATAGAATTTTATTCAATCAAAATGTTGATTTTCAGTTAATTTTGCTGTTGCTAAAACGTTGAAACATTGTTCTCATAGGTCTTGCAAAGCCTTGCAAAACTTGTGCTGAAAAGATCGTTGTTCTACAACTGGTTTCATAAATAACTATTTTCCCATTTGGAAATACCAAAACTCCTAATGATGTTCGTTTTCTAGCATCTTCCCCTACAGAGCTGCTTTAGCTTTGGTTGCCATTTTTGCTTAGTTGGAGATGCTCTAAAGAAGTAAAAGCCCCTCTGCCTGCCTAGTTGCAAAGCATCAGCAATTGAAGACCGAAACCAGGTGAAATGGGTTGATTCGTTGATTGTTTTAAAAGCGGTTTGGGAAGAGTGCCGTTCGGTGGATGCGCTCGGTTTGGGAAGGTTGCGCGCGATGGCTAATACACGTTCCTATAGGTAGTGGAATTTTACAATTGTTCATGGCTTCTTTTTTTCGGTTGCGTTAGAATTGACGCTGATGAGCATCGATAGGTGGTCTGATGAAAATGATAGGCACATGTTGCGGGCTGATGATGATGCCCCAATTGATGAATTCAGAGTTGTACAAACAAATTCATGACGATTTGCGAAACGGAAGTAAGTTACAAGATATGCAAGCCATAGTGTTTTCAGGAAGCAAGTATTGTGCTAATATTTAGCATAGCAGAGCATGAATACTTGCACATTTCATGGTATTTTTTTGCTTGGTTGGGATGCGACTGGGATGATTTTGCTTCGGAATGTTGGCTTTGCAGTCTTTTGGGGAATCGAATGGTATTGCCAAAATCTACGTTCCATACAAATTTCGAAAATTTTGTATGAACAAAAGTCTACGAGTGGGGAGGGAGGGTCCCGAGATGGCCAAAAATGAGTCTACATAGTTTATGGACGGCGCCTTATCCATTCATCATTCGTCGCCCTATCTCACAGCAATGCATCAAAATTCTAGGAGGTGCCTGGCACCCCCGGTAGGTTCCTCTGTGGTAGGGAGTGGGGGCTGTTTGGGACTGTGTACCTCATGCAATCGTATGCTGAGTTTGTTCAAGAATCTCTAAGAGCTCCCTTGAGTATAGGTCATCGGATCTAAAAGCGTCAACAGTCTGGAACGTCTTGAATCTCTTTTTATTTTATGAAACGCTTGAAAGCGCCACTGAAATCTCCCTGAAGCTTACTTAAGAGCTGTGATCCAGAATGTATTTTCAGAAATTGTAGGCCCCCTTAACCCCCTTAAAACGCCCTGTAACGACCTTGAGACCCTCCAATGCCCCAGAAAACACCTTTGAAATTTCCACTAAACCCTTCGGACCACATGTAACGCAACTGAGACTCACAGTAACCTTCGGAAATGTCTACATAACAGCTGAGTAACGCCTTTGAAGCACGCCTAAAATTCTCTGAAGCTTCCTAAAATGCCTTCAAAAACCCCTTGAAACTCCCTTAGATCCCACGTAACGCACCTGAGACCCTCAGGTGAACCCGAGAACCCCCAAAAACGCGTACGTAACACCTGAGTAACGCCTCAAAAACTCATCTGAAGCCTTTAGAACTGCCTTCGAAATACCCCTAAAACCCCAGCGGATCCCATGTATCGCATCTGAGGTCCGTCGAACCCCTGTTCGAGCCCATATGAAGTTGATCATCAATATTAACTTCTTTTCTCGATCAGCCTAGATAGCTGTGTAGTGTCGGTAGCGATTGTCTCAACTGGCTAAGAATAACACTACGGACCTCCTGTTCCGGTGGTAAGAATCCACCAACAGGTGACCCCTAATTCATGGTGTGATGCGGCTTTATGCTTACCGTGCCTAGGAATAAATGGCAAGGGGTGTCTAATAAAAACCTAACTGCTAACGGAGCCTGTGGAGTACCAGGGCGCCTTCCACAGTATTTTGCCCTTACTGCGCTAACCGGAGCAATGGTGCAGTGGACTTTGTGTTTCTCCAAGACAATCAGCTGCCCTTCTTTAGTCTCACTTGAGGCTAAATAAGGGCGGGATTACGAAGATGTTGTTAATTAGTTTCAATTTTCACCTATATGGTTTCGCATTATGCGATCTACACAGTGTATTCTGTGTATCCTCGCCGTTGGCGATTTCCAAACGATACCGATCTGGTTTTGTTGCTGCTGTTCTTTGTTTTGCTGTTGTTGCGAAGAGTTTAATCTTGCCTAGTTTGGGTAGTGGCTACAGTTAGGATAGCTCAGATCAATCTTCAGCATAAAAGAACAGCAACAATCAATCTTTGCAGACTTATGCAAAATGGTTCAGCCCAAGTGGCCTTGGTCCAAGAACCTTACTTCCGTAAGGGGAATTTCTGTCTAGGAAACCTTGTGAACCTGGTGTTTGCTACTTTCAGTAAACATGAAATGGCAAACTCACGTGTCATGCCTCGAGCCTGTGTGCTTGTCAACAACGCAATAGTTGCCCCAAGTAACAATTTAAATTCCTTTTAGATTTGTTTATTTTTATGGAAGCTTTATCATAGCATGAAGAATTCATGAAACATTTATAGTTGTTTTTATCAAGAGAAAATAATCTCCGTTCGTATGCGGTTTTTAAGTTTTCTTCAAGTTTATTTTGAAAACTCCGCATAAAACAACTTGATTCCCTAAGGCATTTGATCTTATTATAAGTTTTAAGACGTATTTGAAGTTATTTTCAACACATAACATCAACAAACTTTATTAAAAGTTTATGCTTCGTTTATTCAAGTACACTTTTTTGCTCACTGTTAATTTTGCCGTTTTGGTGCTCAAAAGTAATCATATCGACGAAATATTCATTTTATAGCCAATCAAAAATGCGAGTAGCTTGCTGAGGTCGTCCAACTTTCAGCCAGTTACTCACACAGGCCACAGCGCAGCTTGAATCGAAAATGAAATGGGTACTTACTGTGACTCTTCTCGTGCTTATGCTAAATAGTGTAATACCTACTAGTAATTTTTAGAAATGCACTTATTAAATAGACGAAACTATAATAGAATTGGCACTTTCTGAAGCAAAATGTACAGAAACAACTTTCTAGCTCCAAAAAGGTAAACAAACAATTGTCAAAGGCTGTTACTCTTGAATAAAACGAATAAGTTTCATTTAAGACGAACAAATCTGCCTTAAGATCATCACTAGTAAAAACAATCTTCAATAAATGCTGTTGATTTCATGCAAGGTGACTTGGTTCCATCATTGTTTTGAGGTGGTTTGGATTAAAGGTAATAACAATTGATGGCGGCTGCATGAGTTTTGTCCGCTTCGAACGGCAGCCATGTTTAGAAAGAATTGAAAAAGTGGCGTAGCCTTTTGTTTTTACAGGAAACTTATGTCTTCGTACATTAATGAATGATATTATTTTTGAGGCGCTTTGTTATTTTTGTATGTTTTGGGTGGCATATCAACGACAAAGTGGGTATGGCACGGAAAATTTTGATTCCCTGTCGTCAATGATCTGTCAGGCAATTTTGATGCATTAGCCATTTCAATTTGATGAAAATTAATTCGCAGTTCAATTAACATTTCATCCATGAAACAAAACTAGTTCGCATCTGCATAATGCTGAGGTAAAAGATTTCATTTATCATGCACTATTATTGTGCATCCTAGCTTAATCACTCAGATCCTGCTGATCTGAGTCAGCCGCCATATGATTGCGCCCGTTTGATTTGTACGCGGCGGCTGACAGCTCCACTCGGCGGCTGCAAAACAGTTTTAGCCAAGGTACACACCGTGTACAAATCATATGTGCGCGGTCTGGCGCGATCTGAGGCTGCGCGTTTCGAACGCAGCTTGCTGAGAATCTAAGATAAGCGCGACAATAGCATTTTTGAGAAAGACAGCTAAAAGATCAACACGCTTCAAGCTATTCTTGTTAAAGTTTTATGAAGTTCTTATAACCAATCCCTGGCCAAGTTCGCAGGGGTTGACGGTATTAAAGTGAAGGAGTTTCATTTTGAATATTGTAATGTAGTGTTCTTTAGTGAAACATATCACCTTTTTAACACTTTAATGCGCCTCCAACGGTTCATCACGAACCGGCTGCTGCAGAAGGAGTATGGCTGATCATATGCATCAGACATGCTCGATAAACAGGAGGAACCGCCGGGGCTCAGTAGAGTCTATTCCCAAGCAATAGTTCCAAGTCGTTTGGATTTGAGAAGGTTTTGATGATCGTTACAAATCCTAATAAAAGTATTATAGGATTTGTGACAGGTTTTGGAACCTTTTACAGCCATCTGACTTCAAAATGTTGTTTGGGCTCTATTTCTCACGTTTCTCGGTTGATTTTTATTACATAGTAATTTATTAATGTCATACAGTTTCTTACCGATTTTGGCAACACTCGTTTTTGTCTACTCCCGATTTCGGCAACACCCGTTTTTGGCAACATTTCCTTCCCGATTTTGGCAACACCCGTTTTTGGCAACAATTTCTTACCGATTTTGGCAACACCCGATTTTGGAAACAATTTTTTACCGATTTTGGCAACAAAAAATTTTGACCAAAAATTTTTACCGAAAAATCGTTTGTATTTGTAAATGTAGTGTTATTTTATCCTTACTTTTCTTTAAAAAATCAAAATTCATTAAATTTTCCAAAATCGACAATTTTACAAATCATGACGTAATTTGTGAACGTCACCTACATGGATCGTTTTATAGCTTGTGAATAGTCCATATTTATAATGTAAGCCAAATTGACGCATAAAAGTTTAAAATTATCCACAAATTTTTTTTACCGATTTTGGCAACATTCAATTCACCTCGTGTTGCCAAAATCGGTAAGAAGCTGTAGTCGCTTTTTCGAATTTTTACAACTATCATATTTTCTTTCAATAAAGCAATAAAAATCGACCGAAGAATCAATAGTGGGAAGGAGATTTGCAGCACTTAATTGTGCTGATAGATTCAAAGCTAACGTGCGAACACTTAAACGCGTTGTTGACGTCAATGCGTTCGTCGTGACATTTTGGACAAAAACTGACTGCTTTATATTAACTGACCAACGTTACTTGTGTATGACTAGGTTGGAATTTCTAGGCTCGCTTGAGAAAATGACATGGTTCATCTAGGTAGGACCGATAGGACAATTGAACGAATTTAAATATTTTTAATAGTATAATCTGTAGCGGGATGAAAGTTGACATGAAATCTTTATTATTTTAAAATTTTATTGCAATAAACTGACCAACTTGGCGTATTTTTGATTATCTCTTAGATGTTCAGAAGTTCAGTTACATGCTTCTGTGGATTTTGGACCGATGACAATTTAAGGACACAAGAGATGAACACAAGTAGAAAACGATTAACGAAAACAAGAAAACAATTTGACACAGGATCGACTATATTTTAACATACAGGGTTCGATTGATTCGATGAAAAAAAAACAACATACGACAACTGACTTAACGAGGAGAAAAACATATTTAACCATACCACAAAATCAAACAAGGAGACAAACACAAACCGTGTGACCATAACACAACATAGGCAAATCCTGACTGACCAATTGAAAACTTTCCAATCTTCTACCGTATCTTTCTGAGTCAGTTGCAACAGTGTCTTAATGGATATCATTTTCCGCGTACGGCTGGCAAACTGCTTCTGAAAGATTACGTACTATTTTCTATCTTCGGGTCTAGTGTAGAGGTTTCAACTCTATTCAGAGTGCAGCTAGAAACCTAGCAAAAAAAAAATGAAGTTCTTATAACCAATCATCAGTGTTAGTACATAAATACAACTAGTTTCAAAGCAGTCTTCAAAACCAGTCTTGAAGATCTCCTGAAGAGTGGGCCAGATTAGTCTTTTGGATAGTTTATACCTTTTTTATCTCGGATTTGCAGAACAAAGAGCTTTATTGCCAAGTTTTATTATTCAATCTTAGAAATTACTTCAGGATTGCCACAAAAGTATAATTGTTACTTGGGTGCTACACTCATCTCTGAACTAACCACCAGAGATGTAGGTGCTATCACAATTGATGTATCTGTAGGAAACCTCAACAGGAAAAACGTCTATTGTTCGATTTGTTTACCGCATGACGAACCATCCCCTACGGATGCTTTCAAACACATCATCGCATACTGTACTTCAAAAGGCCTTCCGCTAATTGTTGGCAGTGATGCTAATGCTCACCATATCCTTTTTGGCAGCTCAGACATTAACTTGAGAGGCTCCAGTTTGATGCAGTACTTAAGTAGTACAGATCTTGCATTACTTAACATAGGCAACCGCCCAACCTTCATGATATCTGCTAGAGAGGAAGTGTTAGACAGTAGAATTAGTCACGAGCTGACCAATTGGCAAGTGTCAGGTGAAGAATCTTTATCTGATCATCGCTAGATCTTGTTTGAACATTCAAATGTTACTTCGCAAACATTGCGTTTCAGGAATCCCCAGTCAACAAACTGGGATCTTTTTACTGATTTGGTTGCGGCCAAATTTCATGGATAATCACCATCCATTGACACTCCAAGTGATTTAGATGATGCCGTTGATACTACAACGACCTTCATCATGGAAGCTTTTAAAGAAGCATGCCCTCTACGGTATGTGAATATCACAAGAGGAACCCCTTGGTGGAACTCTGATCTGACGAAACTCAGGAAACAATGTAAAAAGAGTTGGAACAGACGACGTTCGGCTGGTTCGAGAGCTTTCAGGTCGGCTCGCAAGACCTACAGGAAAGCTCTCCGGTCTGCTGAACGATCCGGTTGGAAAAAAAAACCTTTGTGCGAATGTTTCCAGTTTGGGTGAAGTCAGTCGGTTAAACAAAATCCTTGCGGAATCTAAGGATTTCCGGGTGAACGAACTTCGTTTGCCAAATGGCGATCTGACTTCCTCTGGTGAGGAAGTTCTGGAATGCTTATTCAGCACACACTTCTCTGGATGTGTGGATATTACATCTTCGGATGAACCTGATATCTTTTCTTGTAGTTATGATTGATTAGCTTCGGCTCGGAGTATCATAACTTTAGAATCGATTGAATGGGCACATAATAGCTTTGCTCCTTTCAAATCTCCTGGAGCAGATGGGATTTATCCTATTTTGCTTCAGAAGGGATTTGATCATTTCATACATGTTTTGAAACAACTACTTGTTTGCAGTTTTGCTACAGGGTATATTCCCAAATCCATGCGGGATATTACTGTAAAGTTTATTCCTAAAGTGAGTCGTGCGTCGTATGAAGAAGCAAAGAGCTTCAGACCTATCAGTTTGACCTCTTTTCTTCTGAAATGCTTAGAACGCATTGTGGATCACCACATCCGTGATGTTCATCTTGCCAACGTGCCTCTTCATGTGAACCAACATGCTTACCAATCTGCACAGATAAAAATAATGAGATTTACATGTCATGTAAACTTCATTTTAGTCATGTAAACTTAGTGTTATGATGGTTTACATGATATATCATGTAAATTTGTGTTATATGTCATGTAAACTCTCAGAGTCATGCTGAATTACATGACATATAATGGAAGTTTACATGAATGTTTCATGAACATTACATTATATGTCATGTAAACTTCTATGATATCGCACGCTCCAATCATGTGCATCATATGCCACAGAATTTTACACTCTTTTTTCGATCTGTGTGGAAAGTCCACTGTGACTCTTTTACACAAGGTTGTTTACGATATCGAGAAAGCATTCGCTCAAAAGCAATCCTGCTTGGGTGTTTTCTTAGATATCGAGGGTGCCTTTCACAAGGTGCCTTTCGATGCCATATTGGAATCCGCACGGGGTCATGGTATATCTCCAATGATTTCCAATTGGTTTAACCAAATGCTCAAAAACCGACATCTCTTCTCGACATTGCGTCAAGCGGCGATTAGGAAATTGAGTGTTTGTGGATGCCCTCAAGGGGGAGTCTTATAACCACTTTTGTGGATTCTCGTAGCAGATACGCTATTGAGGCAACTCAATAATAGCGGTTTTCCTACTTATGGTTTTGCCGACGACTATCCAACATTGTTAGTCGGTATGTGCATCAGCACCCTTTTCGACCTGATGCAAAACGCCCTTCATGTAGTTTGGGGCTGGTGTCGGTTAATCCGAGTAAAACATCTATTGTTCTTTTAACGGAAACGCGAAACCGTAATGGCGATCGACCTTTGCGTCTCTTTGATTCTGAAATCAATGTGACTGAACAGGTAAAGTACGTTGGAGTTATTCTTGATTCCAAGCTTTCCTGGACACCTCCCTTTGAGTTCAGAATCAAGAAAGCTTGTATAGCCTTCGCGCAATGCCGGCGAGTCTTTGGTATAACTTGGGGTCTAAAACCCAAATATATCAAATGGATTTACACAACTGTGGTTCGGCCAATATTGGCCTATGGATGTCTTGTGTGCTGGCAAAAGGGCGAAATGAGAACGGTCCAATCAAAGGATGTGCTTCATGGCGATGTCTGGAGCGTTATCTTCAACTCCCACGGCAGCGCTCGAAGCTCTCTTTGACGTTGCTCCACTACACATTCATCTCAAACAAGAAGCACTTTCTTGCACTTACCGCCTATGGGTACTCAACAACACACACCTCGTTGTTTCCACTTTTGGTAAATTGGGACAAAATTGTCCTTGCTCCAAGTGATCTTACAATTGGTTGTAATTTTCCATATAGGACATTTTCCACGAAATTCCCTTCCCGGGAAGAGTGGACATCTGGTTATCTGGAAAGAAGTATTTCAGACGGCATCATATGTTACACGGATGGCTCCCTTCTCGAAGGTCGAGCAGGTGCTGGTGTTTATTCTCGTGAACTAAGGCTGTATCAGTCTTACTCACTTGGTAGACACTGCACCGTTTTCAGGCCGAAATCTTTGCTCTTATGTGCGGAGTGCAATCAGCACTTCAGCAGCACGTAATGAGCAAAGTTATATACTTCTGTTCAAATAGCCAGGCTGCTATTAAAGCACTTGCTTCGGCCAACTCCAGGTCGAAGATAGTTATCGCTTGTCGAACTCAAATCGAGGAGCTGAATTCAGCAAACACTGTTCACCTTGTATGGGTACCTGAGCATTCTTCCATCGCTGAAAATGAATTGGCTGATGAGTTAGCTCGCACTGGAGCATCACATGACTTCATTGGCCCTGAGCATACGCGCTAACTTGTGACGTAGTTGGGGGAGGCGAGGCCTCTCAAAACCAATCAAATTCGGAATATTTCGACGCAGTTCATCTAGTTTAGGCATATTTATGTGAAAACTAGTGCATTGAGGTAAAAAAAGATGAATTTTGTCCAATTTTGGAGAGCTTCGCCCAATGTGATATAAGAAAGGTGGGGAGGAACTCTACCTTTGCTTGTATTAGTAGAGAGTCAAAAGTAAACAACTTTTGAGGGGAGGGAGGTGACGTCATACAAACTCAATAACAAGCGAGTTTGGGCGATGGTGCCATCCCATAAATGTGCACAAACTTCCATAGAAATTAATGGGCTCAAAATAATAATTCATCTGAAACAAACCTGGCTGGAAATTCCTGCATACCTCTTAATGCATCTGCTCCGAATATTTAAAACCTTGAGAATCTGGGGTGCAAATATTTAAAAGAATTTTCATTTTCCCACGCCCCAACGGCAATGTCGTAGAACATCGTGCCTGCGAACGAGGCTTCATCCTCTCCCCATGAACCAACTGTTTTTTTTTTTATTCCGGATATTCCGCACATAAAAAGCGTCCGTCATAGCTTGAATCGATTGACCAGCTGCATTTTAATCTAAAATAGAAATAAATGTTACGAAATTCTGCAAACTCTACGTTTTTGGTCACGCTGCAAAACTTGCCTCTGTTTGTATTCAAATAACAACATGAAAATCACCCTTGGAAACAGTAGAATGTAGGGGCAGTGGGGCTGCGGGAAAATTCGGCGGGCTCTGATAATCACAACAACTGACCGTATGACGTCAAGCGTTGTCAAGATACCGCAGGTTGCTATGTAAAAATTAAAAACAGCGCACTCACACTAGCAAAGTTGTGTGTATTACACAAAACGATCTCTTCACCTTACTTTCATCACATTGAGCTTCGCCCCCCCAACTACGTCACAAGTTGGCGCCTATGGCCCTGAGCCAGCTATTCTGGTATCCGAGTGTTGGGTAAAGCTTCAGATTGACACCTGGGCTGCCACTCAACACAGACAATAGGGCACTGCACTGTTCTGATTTTGTATGGGATTTTGACGTTTCGTGGCCTTGTTGTTTACAAAATTTCTGTAAGAGTGAAAGAGAAGGAGAGAATTTCATGCAGTGCCCTATACTGGAACATCCAATGCCTCTTCAATTTCAATGGAACATCGCTATTGACTATTCGAAGCGATACACTTTCTAGCACCTGTCATCTATATTTACTTTCATGTCTAAGGCAGTCATTTTCAAATCAAGAACCTTTTACTTCGGATCGTATAGCTTTGTACAGTAGTACAAATTGAAGTGATTTTCAGTTGATTTATCCGGATTGTTTGTTATGGTTCTCAAGCCAACAATGACAGCATTGAGAATCCAAAGGAAAAGGCATTTGTGTTCATGTTGCTTGGGATGTTGAAAAGTTAAGAGATGTCAGGCCAAACATGTCTAAAGGTCCTATCTGCAGAAGAGTGGCTCTCTTTGGTTTCCATCTCTTTCGTTAATATCTCAGCTGTTTATTTGTATTATGATTGTCTCCTTCAAGGATGGGAACACTCACTTGCGAAGAGTTACACTCACTTGCTATTTTCTCAGTTCAGAAGCGTGCTATCAAGAAACGATGTATGGACGACTTTTGCCTTTTGGTTTTGTCTAAAAGTTTGCCGAATAGAGTAGAGGTCGCACACGCATATCGAAGTCGTGAGGGAGCTGTGAAGGCAACTCTCCACTAGGTGAATGTAAATTACACTCAGCTCGTGGAGAGTCGCTTTCACAGCTCTCTCCCGACTTTGGTGTGCTTGTGCGACTACTACTCTTTTCGGCAAACTTCTAGACAAAACCACAAAGCAAAAGTCGTCCATACATCGTTTCTTGATAGCACACTTCTGAACTGAGAAAATAGCAAGTGAGTGTAGGTCTTTGCAAGTGAGTGTTCCCATCCCTGGTCTCCTTGCATTGAATGATGGTCAAAACAATCGTCTTTTGATTTATACTGCAAAAATAGTTGAAAAGTGTACAATTACATTGCAATAAATGAAAGAGAAAGTGAACAAAGAGAGCCTCTCAAATGCAGATAGGACCCATTGAAATGTTTGGACTGATGCATCTCTTGATTCGAGCGTACAGAATATTTACCGTGCAGGCAGGGGAGGGAGGTATTTTGGACCCCTTTAGGAAGTGGATGAATAATTCAGTGAAAAAAACAAGGATGATTTCAGTAGGCAAAACTTGTTCTGTCGAAAAAGGTCAACCAGAACTCAAACTTGTTGTAGTAAATACAAGAAATTTCAAATTTAATGAAGAATCTCGGGATATTTTTTTACCACCTGACTTTATTTTGGACCACCAAGTGGCCCACCTCATTAAATTTCAATTGCATGATGAATTGAAGGCACCTCAGCAAAACTTTACACATAGTTAAAACTACGTAAGTATTACAACTTTTTTTCGCTTATTGAGGCAGGGAATGTTTAAAAATTACGTAACGTTAAAAAAATTAAGAAATTTTGTCGCAATCGCCAGTTTATACATATACATAATACTTACCAATAGTTGGTGACGTCAGTGACCATGCAGAAATTACGTAACGCTTCAAAGGAAGTGTGAATTCTAGTGATTTTGTTAAATATAAGGGCATTTCACACATATTGTAATGAGTAGGAAGGCCATCAAAAATAAAGTAATTTCAATGGTACGTAAATTGTCAAATATGCATTAGATAACACATTGTCTTAGTCATCAACTAATTTGCGAGAAGGATAACTGTTCTAAACTGGATGACTAAACACCTGAAATTTTTAACTAGGTGAAAAGTTGTTAGAACAAATCAAACCCAGATCACGGGAGGTCCCAACTTATTCTATTTATCTGTTTTCAGAGTGCATTACATTGACATGAATGTTTTCTCCCCTTAGAAGGTACTGGGGAGATGGATCTGACAGGTGGTTCAAAATACGTCCACATCTGATTATGTTGAACATACTTTGGCCATAGCTCAACCATCATTTTTGTAAAAAAATTATCGCTCCACCGAGCTTTTAACCCATATCCGCCCAGCGTCCTATTTATAGGACAGATGCCCCGAACGCCCAGCGTCCTATAAATAGGACAGTCCTTTTGATGTGAATATCTCCAGAATTATGCAAAATTTTAGAATACTTTCTTCAGAGAAGATGTTCTCCACACCCATACCTTGCTCATAGTGGACAATATAGTTTGTGACTGGTCCACTAGATGGCGTAAACGATGCTGCAAAGAATGCATATTGTCCCGATCTGTGAGCATCATTTGCAATGCGAAAAAAAGTATTTCCTTGGAATCTTGACAATGGTTAACAATTTACAGTTCATTTCTTCGGCAGAGTTGTTAATCAATACATACAAAAGTCGATGTATGCATGATTGTATGTTTATATGCTTGCATGTTTATATGTTTGTATGTTTGTCTATTTGTATGTTTATATGTATGTACATATGTATATGTGTATGCCGAAACATAGGCATAACTCTGAAATGCGTCAAGAAATTTCAATCAAATTTGGTATACACATTCCTTAGAATGTGGAGATGGCAGCAGGGGTATTGAAATTCAAAATGGCGGCCTAGGTTCCAATATGGCGGTAAAAACTCCAGAATATATGCTTTTGAACGGCAATGCTGCTTCGAATACTATGCAATATGGGTATCTATCGGTCGGGCTTCACAAGTAGAACTCAAAAATGAATATCCGACGCCATTTTGAAATTCAAGATGGCGAACCATATCCAAGATGGCGGCCATGGAAGAGTAGGTTGATCTATAATACCATTCAATATGGGTATCTATCGATCGGGCATGATGAGTAGAATTCAAAAATCGATATTGAACGCCATTTTGAAATCCAAGATGGCGGACCATATCCAATATGGCGGCCACGGAATGGTAGTTTGAGCTATGCTACCATGCAATATGGGCATCTATCGATCGGGCTTCATGTGTAGAAGTCAAAAATCGATATTTGACTCTATTTCGAAATCCAAGATGGCGGACCACATTCAAGATGGCGGCCACAGAATGAGAGGTAGAGCTATGATACCATGCAATATGGGTATCTATCGATCGGGCTTCATGAGTAGAACTCAAAAATGAATATCCGACGCCATTAGGGTTGAAGGGTTGAAGGTTATGATAGAGCGTAGGATAGAGGGTTGGAATAGAGGGCAAAGAAGACAGTAAGGTAGAGGCTAGAGAGTAGGGTGAAGAATTGAATTGTTTTTAGATGAGCTGCGGTTCTTTTTTGAGATAACTTCAGAAATTCTTTCCAGCATTTCTTCAGGCATTCCAGGCAATCTTCTCAGGTTTATTTCCGAGATTCCTTCAGATATTGCTTTCGAGATTTCTGTGCGGATTGCTCCGGAGTTCTCTTCAGGGATTTTTGCAGGGGTTGCTTAGGAAAATCCTGGAAGGATCCTCCCGAAAAAAATATGAAAAAATATATGTTTCTTCCGAGATTTTTTTCAGGCAATCCTAGATCATCAGTAGGTCGGCTCTAGAGGCACGTTCTCCTCCATTTGGGAAATTTGTGCCTAGATCATAGAAACATCTTCTATGGTTCTTGAAGGAATGCCTTGCTCAGCTTCTGGCCGGTATTCTTGTCATGATCTCTCTAAGGATTCCATCAGGTATTCTTTGCGGGATTGCTTCAGGAATAACTTCAGGGATTTCTGCCAGAATTGCTTCAGAAATTTCTGAAGGGATTCTTCCAGATATTTTAACAATCATTCTTTCACGGATTTCTTCTGGAATTACTTCATAGATTCATTTTAGAATACTTTCAAAGTGTTTTGTCGATACATATTCAGAGAATCCTAATGGAATTCTTTCTACGAGCCGGGATTTATACAGCAATTTATAACGGGATTTCATCTGTGATTATTTCAGGGATTGCTACCCAGCTTTCAGCTGAGATTCCCTCATAACTCTATCAGATATGCCTCTCAGAATTCCTGCGGTAAATCCTCCCGGGATTCCTTCGGTTATTTCTACTGGGAATGTTCTTCCCCTCCCCCCCCCCCCCCCCACGGTTAAGTTTTTCAGACTTTTGTACGTAATTAAAAATTGCAATTGGTATATTGAATAAAATTGAATTTTTGGGTAGTTTATCATTTTTCATGTAGCCGAAAGACGCATTATCTTTTCGATGTAACTTTGATAGTGCCCCAGTATAACACCATAAAATCCACACATTGTTCACGAATAAAAAATCATGGAGTAGTGCAAATATTAATAGAGAAGCCGTGTAGAGTATATCTGGTTGAAATTTTATATCAAAAAATGGAGTGATGATGAACCTGGGCGTGATAGTGGAATACCTGTAAGTACGAGACACTGAAGACGATCTTATAGTTGAGGTCGAAATACGTATTTGTCAAACGATACAAATTAAAAAGAATAGTACTTAACATTCTTTTCTTGTTAAAACATACCAAATTTCTGAAAAGTTTACGTATGGTGAGTACGTAAAGAGAGTTTGTGGGGGGCTGAAGAAAAACTCAATTACTTTATTAGAAATGATTATCTGTGTAAAATTTAACTTCTACAGTATTTTAACATTTGGTTATGCTACACATAGTGAGCTCTCTTTATTTGATTTGTTAAACAAAATGAGAAATGTTGAACACTGCAGTCGAAATTACATGAAATTACAAGAACCATGCATTGCATTTTTTTTTTCTTAGTGGAGCGGACCTGGTGTGAACCCGGGTAGAGCTTAATGGCAAAAGAATGGCAAATTTTACCATTAAAACAGAATGTTTGAATGGCAAAATGTGTTATTTGTTTGTTTGAAATAAGAGTTAAAATAACAAAAATAATAACAAAATTCTGGTAGCAGAAAAACTTAAAAATAACTTATTTCGCCATTGTAATAACAAAGTAATGGTAAAGCATGCGGATTAAATTGAAGAACAAAATAAGTTATTATTGAGATATTGATAACAAAATAAGACCCAAATTAACTGTTATCGGTGAATAACAAAATATGACATTCTTGAGTTATTGATAACAGAATAAGAACAAATTTAGCTGTTCTATTTTTATGTGGCGATCAAAATAATGGTAGGTTTAGATGTTCAAATTCTATTTTAAAATAATGGTAGATTTAGTTATTATTTCAAAGTAGCAGAAGAAAGGTTAAATGAGCTATTTCTATTAATTGTTTGAGTTCTAAATTAACATAAATTGAAGTGCATCAAATAGAATCCATTGCGAATCAAACACACAGCTGAGAATCCGGATTTGTTTACTTTTGCGAGATACGTCGAATTGAAAAGTTATGCTTGAAATATACAATATAATTGTTAATGGTATATTGAGAGTAAAATATGTTATGGTACCTAATGTTTATAAATAATTTCTCACAATATCAAAATAATGGCAAATTTAGCTAGAAATGTAAATTATGTTATTGTTTTGATATTTTATACAATTCATTATAAAATATGCTAAATTGCAAGTTTTACCATGATAGTAATTTTTGTTATTGATGTGTTATTTAGCATTATTCATTAATAACATATCAATGACAAGATTTGCTATGATTGTATATTTTGCTATTGATTTGCCATTTTAAGTTTTTCATAATAACAGAAGAATGGCAAAACGAGATATGATGGCAAAACCAGTTATTATTTTGTTCTTTGTTTGCCATTAGCCTCTACCCGGGAAGGTTAGAGCACTTGACTATCACGCCGAGGACCTGGGATCGAATCCCACTCTCGACAAACTCGCAAAATGTGAGTTCTTCCTTCGGAAGGGAAGTAAAGCGTGGGTCCCGAGATGAACTAGCCTAGGGCTAAAAATCTCGTTAATACAGATAAAAAAAAAATTGCATATTTTTAGGCGTTTATCCGGTTATATTTCTGCCCCAATTTAAAAGTCCTTTATCTATTCTCTTTGAGTGGTTATCATCTCTCTCACTTGTTTAGAGCTGTATTGTATCTATACGGATCAGAATATAATGATAGCGTAGAATTTGTGATGAAATAGAACTCGAGAAAATTATTGGAGATCGCAGTAGCCCGTGAGCGCGCGCGGACGTTTTAAAATTTTGTGCTAACAGTTTTTTCGCGTTTGATTTTTTTTCGATTTGGTGTTTTTCTGACTTCACTAGCGAATGAAAATTAATCGATCGCTCAAAATGTTTGGAAGCAGCGAATGTTTGATCTTGTGAAAAATGTCCAAAAAAACAGTAGTGATACCGCGGGTTCTCTTTATGCAACTTTCCCTCGTGAACAGTGATGTTTTGAAACGTTGAAAAGCAACGGAGAGATGAAGGTGTTAGCCAGTATAAGTACAGCCTGCCGTTGTTCAGCGTCTCTAATAAACCTGTCGCAAAGTTCCTGTAAATCTCGAATCAAAGAACATACTGCTGCACCGAACGAATTCGAGAGGATGCAGATTGATTGAAACTCCATCAATGATAAATTTGGTTGCTATCAGCAAAATTCAAATGATCCAGTTGGGTATGATCAAGCCATTTTAAATATCATTAAATAACTTTCTTTTTCAGATTAATAAAGGTAAATAAAAATAATAATATCCTATAAAAATGTACCAAATATCTACTTTTTCGCCAAGAAAAGCATCCCTTGAAACCCCATCCAACTTCCAACTCCAGATATCTATGAAGTGGCCCAAGTTCTTGGACATATTCTGAGTAGATATCTAACCAACATTTCCTCCTCATCCCCGCTGATCGTAAGGACCTGACCAGGTGTCGAACAAAGAGGTCGTTCAATGAAGGTTTGTCAAGTCCCAGGCAAATTTTCTGGCGCATTTAACGTCTTTATCGACAGCCACTCCAGGATGTGTACGGTCGGCTATGCTATGCTATGCTATGCTATGCTATGCCATGCTAAATAGAACTCGAGAAAATTATTAGATATTGAGGACCTACAATAAAGAATTTTTTTGGTGCTACACCATAGACTTCTATTTTTTTCGTCAAATCATGTTTATTTTATTGGAACTCGACCGTTGATAACAAATTTATTTGAAGATTTAAATTGTGAGACACCTTGGGCGTTAACGGGTTAAGAATAGTTGATTTTGAGTTCTTTAAAGGCCATAACTACATTCACATGAAATAAATATTTATTTGTAATAGTAGTTTACGCAACAAGGTGCAGAATGACGATTTTTACAGCACGAGTCGTACATTTATCCAACGAGGCTTGCCGAGTTGGATAACTACGACGAGTGCTGTAAAAATCGAGTTCTGCACCGAGTTGCGTACAACGTTTTTTGCAAGTTCATAAATTACCGCTTGAACAAAAATTTTCATCCAACTGCATACTGATGCTCATAGCTATGTTTAAGAAAATCTGATCATAGCAGGTTATACTGTGCAGTTGTCACAATTTTTCAAAACTGCATCCAGAAAGCATCAAGAAGTTGATCAAAACTGGAAACAGTGCTGTAATGGTTCATTACGCAACGCAAATCAGTGCTGTAATGAACCATTACAGCACTGTTAATTTGGTGTAGGAAAGTAGGCCTTTTCCTGTCAGATTTGCATGAGGTAAAACAGCCTATTACGATGATAAATTGCAAAAAAAATTAATACCTCTTCGAAGCTGACTACAAATATGTCACCTTCTTTGTATTTGGTGCTTTTCCGTGCGTTTCATTGGAAGTGGAAACATTTTCGATATTTTTTAAACTGAACAGCATATTTAACTGACATCCAAAATGAAGGTCATCACATAGTTGAATACTTTTCGTGTTCCAATAAAAAAATACCAAGATTTAGTAGATATTATGTGATAAATATCATAAAACTTTCTAGGTGGGCCAAAAATACCTCCATTACCCTATTGCGGAGATTCCACCTGTTTAGACTCCTGCGCGAATATAAGTTGCGTGAATTTTTCTTGCGTGGGAACACAGATATAAAAACAGAGCACATGCAGGGGAATATTTTACGCTGCGTCGTTGAGGGCACCTTTGGCAATAGTGTTACATTATAATCAAACATTTATAAAGCAGCTACGCTGAAAATAAGCCTAATCGTTTTTTTTTTGCGCTGGAATCTATAAATCTCTGCACCTAGCAATAGTGAATCAATTTTAAATCTTTTGATATGAAAAGGAAGATGCACTCATAGCTCAGTTTTTGCGTCATTTGGATGAAATTCGTGTTATTCGACGATTTTTGAGACGATCTCTTTCAATTTTCAAAAAAAAAAATATTAGAAAAAATATTTTAACCTTTGAAACACTGTAAAAATGCTAGCCTCAGAGTTTTGTTTACAAAGAATGTGATGTATGAAGTGAGCAACTTTGTTTAAAAATACATAGAACAAAAACCTATTTCAAACTAGCTGTCCCGGCAAACTTTGTCTTGACAAACTGTGTTGGTTTGACAACTGTTGAGGTCATCGCAGCAACGCACTCTAGATTGATTTAATTTCAATCATGTTGATTTTCTTCCCCGGTCATAACAAATCAGTACTTTCTAAGTTTTTTTACTTTTCTATAAACACAGCCACCACGAATACGAACCGAACCGTGCAAGAATCATGCTGATCGGTTCATCCGTTCGTGAGTTTTGTTGCCTCAAAGGGACTTCAAACTCATATACATATAGATAACAGCCTTGTATAAGAAGTAAAAAAAATACTCACTACTGTTTTTTTTTTGCGTTATCGAACTCAGTGCATGATTCTACATTTAAAATGATCATCAGCTTAGCTCAAAAACGATGTACAGATTATGTACAGATTTGTACAGATATGTAGGTACAGATTTTGTACATATTTCCCAACTCGAACAAATAGATGTTCTTGGTTGCAACAGTAATCGTCCACCGTCGATGCTAGTCCAACTTTCATCCCAGACACTTCATAATGTACTTAAATAAAAGAAAAATGTTCCCTCGGTCCGAAAACAACTTTCATAATTTTCGTTAAGTGAGATCTGAATAAACATGCGGTGTCCTCATTCCGTTCGCTCTTTCGCTGCGCCATGGTAAAGTTCTTCAGTTGGTGTATTCGGTTGTATTAAAACAAGTCCATTTCCCGTAACCCGTTCCGTGGTTTGATTCTCTGACCAGCACAAGAGATCCCCATCCGATCCCGCCGTGTACAGAGCCGCGAACAGTTAGGTCTTTTCTGATTTACTTCCCTTGTGCCCTACCGGCCCCTCTCTACCAAAGCTGCCTACCTCCACCGACCGGGCCAAGACTGCGATGTTCTGCTACTTCTCGGTTTACCTTCGTTAACTCTCGCATAAATGTAGTCAAGCGCGGTCCTACTCCCCCTCCCACCATCCCCTCAGTCCATCCATTGCAAAAAGAAAATATAACATATAAAAGAGGAATGAAAAAAGGTCTTAACCAACCAACGGAATAAATATTTAAATCATTTCTTTTCTTTTCGTCGATTCTGCTTTGTGAACTTTCTTCGTACTCCCCGGGCGAACAGGCCAAGAAATTTCTTTTTCATCCCCCGTCCTCCCCCGGCCATCGCCGCCCCACAGTGCTCCACACCAAGCAAGGTAAGATTCACAAAAGCTACCGCGCGCGCGCCGCGGCGCGGTAAGTCCTCCGCACTCCGCCCTCCGCTGCTCCACGATCGACGAACCAGACCAGAGAGCCCGAAGCTGTTAGTATTTCCGCGCGCCACCCGATGATCGGTCCTCCACGCGATCGTTCTTCGATCTTTCGTTTTGGAACTTTCTTCGCCAATAAGCTGCCCCGCGCGAGTGTCGGCCGAAGAATTTTCGTTCTCTGCCTCACCATGGTGCCGGCCGTCCGTGGTGATCTTCGCGCATCTTCGGGTGACCTGCTTTCTTCTCGGTTACTTTTCTTGTAGGTAGGTAGATCAATGTGAGAGAACCAAGGGGACGGCAACCTATTTTTTCACTATGGAGTTTGACAGGTTGGATTGTGCCTCCTTACGTGGAGCATAAATTTATGCTCCAGCCAAAATATTCACCAACACAGTCGTGAAATTTGAATGTTTACCATTTTACGAGGGATATCGGTGCAAAACGCTTACATCACATTAGATCTAATAAAAGTGTTGTTCTTGAAAAAGCGGCATTAATTGATAATTTTAAATTTCAGAGTGTAGATGTTTAGATAAAGTTCCTACAGAGAGTGATAATTGCTTGTGTAAAGACACACAACACCTCTTTTCGCAAACTTTGTTTGCCAAAGTGCGTTTTTCCTTATTTTCTCCCGCTGCTGTATTGAGTGAATGTTGGTATTAGTGAGCACTTATTGCGCATGATAAGCGGCAACAAAATCAGATCGCCGTAGCATCCCCGTGGAGAGAACGATCGCGCAAGTGGAAGGTGGGGAGCGAGCGATGGATGGAAAGCTCGCTTTTTGATGTTCCTCCTAGCAGCTGAGGTCTGACGTGCTCGTCGTCGGAACCATTCGGAATCAGCACCACACGTGTGTGAGTTCTTTATGGTCAGATCATCGGTTCGTGAGTCTTGTTTAGTCTGGGATGCAACTCAACGTATACTATACTAGAGAGAGTGGGTAGCAGCCCGTTCGGGTGTGCTTTTTTGTTTCGTTTTGGTAAAGCTGAGTGCCTCGTGCACGCAAGGCAGATCTTTGATTACAACGTTGATTGCGGTTTTGGAGAGAAAGGTGGATTCTATGATTTGCACACTGAGTAGATAGTAGTGGTCAAAATCAAGCCCATGCGCAAGGGAAGGGTTTTGGGGATTAAAACTCTCCCATTGTTGGTGTTCCATATATTAGGCGGCCCTCCGCCCTTTGCCAAAAAAAACCTCCCTTGTCGCCTTTTTTTGTGCACGGGCCTGGTCAAAATAATTCGGTATCTGTAGGGAAACCAGTAGGAGTTTCCATACAAGGCTGTTGATTTGAAATCGATTTTTGTTCTATTTTTAAGTGAAGTTGTTCCCTTCATACAGGGGATAGACAAAATGATCGGGACAGGCAAAATTTTCACTTTTCAAAAAATGTTCCACTAGCCGTAACTTTTTGAAAAGTGCATTAAATATTCTCAAATTTTTACTGTAAGTTCACCAACTAGTTGTGTGTGGTCCAAATTTGGAATCGGGCCATTCTCCACGAAGTAATAAAGATTCTTGAAAAAGTTATAATTATCCGGTAGCCAACTTTAATCTGTTATATCTCCTGTTTCAATGAACCGATTGCAATGAAATTTTGACAATTTATGACTTATATTATGAGCTATGAAAAATCTTTGACTTAACTTAAAAATTTCAACACGAAAAAACGATAGATTATTTGTTTCGAATAAAACACCAAATTATCCAAAACTTCAACATCGTTTCATAATTCAAGATGCAAACTATAGTTCATTTAATTTCCCTCTAATTGATTCATACAGGTACTCTTCGGTATCGAAGCAGAGAAAAATTTAATATTTTTTTTTTTTGCTAATGTTGATAAATTCGACGTGGAATTAGCCCCAAATAATGATTTCGGTGAAAATCACAAAGCCAATTATGAAATACATGAGTTTTGAGGAAAAAAATAGTTCGTTTTTTGTGCTTCGATATAACGTAAATTTTGCTTCGATATAACGTACACAACATTTTCCGCCAATTTGCGCTAATTCTGGGTTACACGACTAATGCTGCAATAAAACATTGATTTGAGTGATTTCGAAGTTTATCTGAGGGTCATTACTGGAAAAAATGAAATTTTCCAATGTTGTACGATATATCGAAGTAAAATGTACGTTATATCGAATTCGCTATATCGAGGGTACGCTATATCGAGGGTATGTTATATCGAAGACTACCTGTATATAAATATGTTTTAAAGGAAAGTAACAACATAGCCGCCAATAAATTAAAAATGTAATGGGATGCCTATTAAAAACAGACCAATTTAATAAAAAAAAAATCGTGAAATAAATAAAATCACTATAACTTTTTTTCTTGATAAAATTTTCAAGTTAAGTAAGAAGTTTTTCAGAGTTCATAATATAAGTCATGAATGGTAAAAATTTCGTTGCAATAGGTAGAGGTAGGCGACTTCGTGGGCGGCCGCGAACTCGCTGGCTGCACGCGGTTGAAGAAGATCTACGATCCCTACACGTTCGGGGAAACTGGAGGAACATCGCCCAAGACCGACGAAGATGGTGCCCCAACTAACAATCACTCATTTTACAAGCACCTTCACGACGAATTGATTCAGCATGATGCTGAATAACATTTGAATATTTTTCAGACACAACCTTTGTTCGGGTTTTGTTCACACAAATTTGGAGAAACTTTAAAGCATAGTGTTGTGTACCAACTGAAATGTTTGTTGTTAAATCGTTTTACAAATACATAGTAAAGCTGTTATTCAGCTTTAGCAAAAATGATTAAAAATAAAAAAAATGCAAAATTTTTCAATATCCACGAGAGTTTATAAATGGAACTTGATGAACAAATGATGTGAACAAATATTATGAAATAATAACTACATATAAATTTACCTAAATCCAGATTCGAACTCGAGACCCGTCGATTGCCAGCCGCATGCCTTCCTATCTGCGCCATCCTAGAGATGATGAATTGCAGCGCTCAAACCAAAACATAAACTTCCCGTGGTTTAATAATGATCAGACTCTGACTCCTATACAGCAGTGGTGAATTAGCACAACATTATGGTTAACGACTGAACAACAGATTAATTCAGCTGTTGTTCGGTAAAAAACGCGTGTTTTTCGTCATGTACTCTGAGTCGAAGTATGATGAAACGAAAGCGCTTATTTGACTTGTGAAAAACACATTATACAGAAACATGTCCTAATTTTTACATGAACTTAACAAGAAGCAGAAAAAAGTATTGTTAAACTATGTTGTAAAGGAATTACTGCGCGTCGAATAAAAATCTTATTAAACGCTTGAAAAGTGATTTAAATTATCATTGTTTATACCAATACGAAAAGTTGAACATTGGCTACTTTTTCACTTGAAAACGCATTTGTACAGTAATGTGTACAGCATAATTTTAGTTCAGCTATAATTACTATTATACAGCAACAATTCAGCATACATGCTTGTTTGCGGCTGGTGATTGTTAGTTGGGGCTCTACTATACGCTCGGCATTGGAGTAAAGTTACTTTGTAGCCAACAAGGTATCAAGGTAGGTAAGGAAGTTATGACTCCAATCGTTTGTATTCACATCTGGCCGAATATACCTCTTCGCCAGCACAAATTCATGCGCATGTTGGAGTGTTGGTGGAAATTGGTTGGCAGAAGGTTCACACATTGGTGTGTGGATTCCAGGGTAAGGTGATAGAATTGAGTGTTTTTTTAATATTTTTGAAGATGTGCGACACAGGTCGCTTGATTGCATAACTTGTAGGAGTTTTCTAATAGGATTGAGACACTGTGCTGTGAAAGTTTGGAAGGAAGGGAAACGGCTTTTACAACCCGTTTCTGTTCAAGCGATGGCTAATATACATAAGTTGTATATGTAGAGAGCAGAGAGAAAGTATATAGAAAGATACAAAGGGACGGACCAGGGATTGAACCCAGGACCTTCTGCATACAAATCAGAAGCGGTAGCCACTAGACCACCAAGCCCGTCTATAGAAAACTGGTTGACCAACTTTCAGTAAAAATTTGAGAATATATTATGCATTTTCCGAAAAGTTACAGCTAGTTGACCATTTTTTGAGAAGCGAAAATTTTGCCTGTCCCGATCATTTTGTCTATCCCCTGTACATCTATTTTTCCGCAATCAATGCTCCGATAAGGCTGAAATTTTTACTGTAACGCGGCAACATATGATATGTCAAATGAACGTTGAGAAAAAAAAATTCAAATTGTTTTTTTCTTATTGAAAAAAATACATTTCTTCATATATTTTTGAAAAAAAAGCTAAAATTTAAGGAAATTGTCCTTTGAACAAGCCAATATCTTGAATTTCATCAATCTGACGAAAAACCTGCATTAAGAAGATCGAAAGGTATTATATTCAGCTTTTAATTTATGAAAAAAAAATGCAATTTTTTTAACAAAACGCAAGATATTTGAATTTAAATAAGTTCCATATTTTAAAAAATTGTAAGACTCGATATTGAGCTAAAACTCAAAAACTGTTCTACTTAAAAATTTTTTGAAGCACGGTTTCGAAATCAATAACTAAATTGTGCCTGAAAACATTTGGTCGTTGACAGAAGTTCACGACTTTCGTTTTATTTTGTTAACTAGTGTAGTACGACAAATTTAATACCCTTTTCCGTCTAATCGAGTGCGGTTTAATATCATTAGTGGCTAATTTGTTTTACTACAACTTGTAAGTATTTTCATGTATATGGCTGGTTTCCACTTGATAAGTACTGTGTAAAAGGATAGGACAAGTAATGCTCACGTAAAACTTTTGCAGTCAAAATTACTTAGGCGTTCGCAGTTGATAAGTAATTCACAGCCTGAAAGATTTGCCAACAGGTGGCACTGTCATGCGATGCTGTCAGTCATGTTGTTGATTTTGCGTACGGAATAATACGTCGATGTATTATTCCGTGAGTAAAAGGGATATTTCTCTTTCTTTGTGTTTCTTCTTTCGCGCCTGCGCGTTCACAGTGTGCATTAGCATTTAGTCGTGTCGCTAAATGTGTGCTCCATCGTCCCTCAGCATGGCTGCATCTGAACACGAGATTGAATTTCTTGAGGTTGAATAATTTGCCGTTACGTAGTTTAAAAATTTATAAAGACATCCCAAAACTGAATTGTTTATAAATAGTTCGACTATTGAAAAAAGTAAATAGCATTTGAGTTTAGCTGATGAGGAGACAATGATTCTAAAAACTATTGCATCATAATCATTTCATTTCGTTTGTTGAATAAAATGTTCTATGGTGCACTAGAACCATGAGAAGTAAAGACTGTATTCGATGAAATTTGGACACAGAAAATAATGTATGGCTTTTGATTGCGTTCACAAAATCAAATATTTTTTTGATCAGGAATAATATATAATGTGTAGCTAATACCATAACAATGACAACAAATTCAGTTTGGTATTGGCGCAGATATTGTTAATATCATAAAATAAGATTTTAGCATATTTTTTCATCCGTTTTAAAAATTGTAAAGGCTATAATTTTGATGTAACTCGTCAAGACGTCTGAAAATTTGACTCGAAGTTCTTAACAGCGTATCAATAAACTGGTAAAAAAAACTTAAAATCGGTTCAATACGTTTTTCTAGTATTCAAAACTCAAATAGCTTCAAGGCATATTTTAGGTACATTTTAACTATTTTATTCCGTGTGTACTATTTTGTTTGTACAACTGTCATTACTGTTCCGATTTTTATTAGCATTTGAAACTGTAAAACCATTATAAAAACTGTTATTAGCCAAATTGCTTGAAAACTTTTCAAGTTATAACTGTGTGAATGTCACGATACAAAAAAAAAACATTTTTGATTATTGTGACTTTGTGGCACATATACGGCTATAACTTTATCAAATTGAATGAAATTTTTACACAATATTTCTACATGTATACTTTACATACAGAACAGTTTTGATTGAAATCGGTTCAGTATTTTTGAATCTAGAGCTATAACGGTGAAGAAACTTCTCAAATGGCAAAATTCTTGTTTCAACGATATCTCCACCAATATTCAACCGATTTTGATGAAATTTGTATAGTATTAGCTTTACGTAATACACTATTCCTGGTAAAAAGTTAGTCATTTACCATTTTATTATGAAATCTTTATGAATTCCAATAATTCGTTCCGAGATCCCTACGAGAATTGCTCTGGGATTCCCTCAGAATTTCTGTTTGGGATTCCTCCAGAAATTCCATCCTAGATCTCTCTCGAAATTAATTCAGGATTGCTCCAGGAGTTCTTTCTGGGATACCTAAGGGAGTTCCCTCAGATATTATTCCAGCAATTTATTTAGGATTTGTTCAGAACTTCCAGGAGTTCTCTCCAGGATTACTCCTGTAACTCCATACAGGATTCCTTCAGAGGTTCCTTCATGGAATTCTCTAGAAATTCCTTCCGAGATTCCTCCAGAAGATTCATTTGAAATTATTCTAGAAGTTCTTTCAGGGATTCTTTCACGAGTTTTTTTTAATGATTTCTCCAGAACCTTTTGGAATGTCTTCAGATTTTTATCTGGGAAGAAACTATTGAAAGAATCTCTGAAATCGCTCGTGTAGATATTCCCTGCAAAACTGCTGGAGATATTCCTTAAGAAGCTGTTGGAGGAATTTTATAAAGAACTCAAGAGCAAGTCCTGGAGTACTTCCATAAAGAATAAAAAAAACTTCTGGTGTATTTCCATGAGCAAAATTTAAGAAACTTCCAGAATGCATTCCAAATTATGTAATCTGCAAGGAATCCCAGTAGAATTTCTTGAAGGAATCCCGGAAGGATATCCTGGATAAATTATTGAACATATCTTAGAAGGAACTCCTGGAAGAACCTTGACTTATTTTCCAGGAGTCTGGAAGTTCTGAAGAAATTCCGGAAAGAACTTTTGAAAAATTCCCGGATGATACCCCGGGTAAAATTTCTGGAAAGGTCCCCTGGTGTAATCTTAGAAGAAAATCTTGGAGAAATACCAGAAGAAACTATGAGAGGAACCCATAAATTTACTCCTAGAGGAAACCTAGAAGGAGTTCCTGGAGGAATCCCCGATGAATCTTGAGGAATTACAAAAGATTCTTTGAGGATTCACATGAGAAACGTCCAAAGAAAACCTAGATGAATCTCAAAAAGTTGTATCTTAGAAAGAAATCCTGGAAGAATCACTGAAAGAACTCCAGGACGAATCTAAGAATGAATTCCTATAGAAATCCTAGAAGGAATTCCTGAAATGATCCCGGAAGGAATTCCTGCGGCAATCTCCGAATAAATATCTGAGTGAACCCCGGATAAAAAATACTTAAGAAATCCCGGATGAAATTATTGTAGAATAGTTCGAAAAAAACTCCTGGTAGAATCTTAAAAAACACCTCTGGAGAAAACCCTGAAGAAACTCCTAGAAGATCCCAAAATAAAAAAAAAAACAAAATAAATAAATCCTGAATTAGAAGGAACTCACGGAGGGATTTTTTGTAGAACTTCTAATGAAAATCTCAGAGACATTTTATAAGAATCCCCTGCGAACTTACGGTGGATTTTTCGGTGGAACATCTGGAAGAAATTCAAGAGGACTTTCTGTGAAACCCCAAAGAAAAACCTTCGTACGGAATGCCAAAAGATTCATCACAAAGAATCTTTCGTGGACTTCATTAAATTCCCCTTGAAGCTTTGTCCTACCTCGTATTTCATCTAAAACTCCACAAGGTAACCGTCAGAGTCCCAGCCGAATTCCTCCCACCGTAGTCCAATCTCCAATATTGCAGAATTTATAATTAGTATCCAACCATAGTTCACGCTGTAATACCATTAAAAGTTTTTTTTTTAATTTCTTTTTATTTGTGAATTTTAACTTAGGCTGATTCTTCACACACCCTTTTAAAAGTTCCCTCAGAATCCCAGCGTCTCTCATTAGCATTTCCCTTGGAACTTCGTTGCACGGTGTAAAAATTTCGATTATTATCGAACTTCCATGTACCTCGGATCTTTCTTAACAGAAAGTCAGTATTTTGGCTATACTTTATAATTGGAAAGTTTTAAAATATTCCATCGGGGAAATTTTAATTTATCTAAGTTTTTGGTCATTTTCCATACTAAAATTAATTAAATACTGATTTTAACCAAAAAACGTCCCATACTAAATGTATGGGAAAATTTTCACCGATAAAATATTTTCTCGTCTTCCGATTATGAATATATAGCCCAAATACTAACAATTTCCGAGGAAAAATCCGAGGTACATGAAAGTTCGATAAAAATCGAGATTTTGACACCGTGGCGTTGAAATCTCACTATCTGGATTTTCCGCATACGCGCGCAAAAATTAAATTTAAATTTCAATCACACTTCCTGAGGAAACGAACGAAATTTCCAAAGTCCAAATAGTAAACAACAAGGTCACGAAACGCCACACGAACAACGAACAATTTATCTAGCAACCGCCGTATGCAGGGCCCTTTTCTTCACATCGTTCTTACAGCATCGTTTCGTAAAAATGCTGTCGGTTAAACAAATGTCAAAATTACTTACGGAAAAAGGAGGAATTTTACTTGAGCGCTCTACTTGGGAACTGGAAACTTACCAATCGTACAATGTAAATAATCGCAGACTCATCCATCCGCTCTTTATTTTTGGGTCACTAAAATGTAAGTAACTAAACAGTTATACAGTTATAAAATGAAATCCAAAAATATCGTATTTGTAGCTTGAAGCTCACACAAACAAAACTCGCGTTTCCTCACTGGATTTAGATCTACATATTTCAAGATTTTTTATCTGGGGTCACGGAAGGATGAATGATCTACAGTAAACACCACCGGGCACAATTGCCAATCTTGCGATCGGCCAGATTCTGCAGAGGAAGAAACGGTTTAGTGTCACCTTTGCCTACATTCAAGCTGCGCAGGAGTCGATGAGCGAGTTAAATCATCCAATAATGTTTAGTTTACCTGTAAACCCTGTGGTGGTAAACAGAAGGCATCAACAGTGTATCAAACAATTGTACGTACAGCAATTTTTTGGCCAAAATAATGTTTCATTCAAATGTTCATAACTTTTTTATACGTCAATCAAAAACGCTAAATTTCAGCGTTTTTGAATATCATGAATAATATATTAAAACTTCATTGGTAAAATTTTGAGCAAGATCGAATAAGTTTTCTGAAAGTTATAGAACTTTTAGAAAAACTTATAAGATTTTTAAACAAATTTTTAAAACATTTTATCTCAGTATGTACTCGATGAAACTTTTTCAATTTTTTGTGTGTTACAGCTGATACCTAAGGCTTTCATATGCAGCTTCTTTAAAGGTTTTATATTCACTACAAAAAATATGAAAAATGTGCTTATGCAGTTGACGATATTTAAAAATTTACCATGTTTTGCACACATTATCTGCCAAACGTTTTCCACCAATAAAAGTACATTAACTGAATGAAAATTACATAGGACCTACTATACATATGTAGTTTAGTTGGTCTTGTATAATAATATTACATTAAGAGAGTTTAAAAACGTTGAAACAGATTATTCATATTTTTTGAAGTGAATATAAAACCTTAAACAAAGCTGCATATGAAAGCCTTAAGTATAAGCTGTATCACAAAAAAAAATGAAAAAGTTTCATCGAGTACATATTGAGATAAGATGTTTTAAAAATGTGTTCAAAAATCTTATAAGTTTTACTGCAAGCGCAAGTTATGATCATTAAAAATTATTTTGACCAAAAAATTGCTGTACGGACAATTGTTTGATACACTAACAAGAATACACACCAAAAAATCGATTGAGGGTTTCAGCAAAATTTTGCTGAATTTTGCCGAGCTGAAGGTTTCAGCAAAAAAATTTCTGGAATTCAGCAAAATTTGCTGATTTGTTCAGTAAACACTGCTGATCACCAGTAACGTTTTGCTGAAATTCAGCAAACTTTGCTGAAAGTTCAGCAAACAAAATTGCTGGACCCTTCAGCTCGGCAAAATTCAGCAAAATATTGCTGAAAGCGTTTAGTGTGTACCCATAAGTCGACAGCCAGTTCAGCGAAAGGATCAAAGACTAGGTCAAAAAGAGGAGGTAATTAGGTCACTTCCGAGCTTACCTGGAAGCAAAACCTCCAGTAACCGAGCTGCCAAAGTTGGTTGGTAAAGAAAGGCGACTTAGAGAACATAAGTTGGAGGAACAGCAGGAGATCAAGCGGCGACAAATGGAAGAGTTGCAACGCCAACTACAGGAGAAGAAGAAGCTGAACAAGAAAAGCGTCTCCGCGAGCAACAATTATAGGAAGATTCGGCGATGAAGGTGCTACAGAAGCCCCCCCAAATGGGCCCATATAGCCGAGGCGGTAAACGCACGGGTATTCAGCATGACCATGCTGAGGGTGACGGGTTCGATTCCCGGTCGGTCCAGGATCTTTTCGTAAAGGAAATTTCCTTGATTTCCTTGGGCATAGAGTATCTTCGTGCCTGGCACACGATATACACATGCAAAATGGTCATTGGCAGAGGAAGCTCTCAGTTAATAACTGTGGAAGTGCTCATAGAACACTAAGCTGAGGAGCAGGCTTTGTCCCAGTGAGGACGTTACGCCAAGAAGAGGAGAGGAGGTGCTACAGAAGCAGTTTAGACGAGACCCCTAATAAAAACAGAATGAAATCATCTGGCAGCTTGCCTTCACTAGTAGCAGGGACTCGAACGAGAAAGTCAAGGGCTGGTTAACCGAGCAGCAAAAAGAGAAGAGAGGTTTACTGCCTAGAATTGCTAGTCACTCGGCAAGGCTGGGTCAAAATCAACGACCGGATCGACATTTTGAAATCCCTCAAGTACCAGGCGGTACATCTGCATCTCGAGCCGCCCCACACAACAGTGTATACATTTCGCTAGACAATGAGCGTCACGGTTTAGTTCAAGGGCTAGCAAAACGCAGCACGAGAAGTGTTGTGCAAGGAACTTCCTACTTTTAATGAGAATCCCGAAGACTGGCCCATTTTTATCAGCTGCTGTGAGCAGTCAACAGTCACCTGCGGCTACTCAGAGACAGAAAACCTTCTTCGCCTACAGCGGTGCCTCAAGAGCCACGCTTTGGAATCGGTCAGAAGCCGGTTACTCTTGTCATCTAGCGTTCAGCACGTCATCCATACTTTACGCAAATACGGAAGCTCTTACTTCGATCTCCGATGAACAAGTCACACCCGTCGAATCCAGTGCTCATATAAGAGCTGGTGTAAATGCTTCCCGTATCGATGCGACTGGACTGGCCAGTCTTCAAGAATATATTGCGCTATTCGTCGTAGATTCTCGCGGAAAATGTGTAAAATCGCTCATAGACCGTCGCCAGTACATCAAATCATATTCATGTCTTCTGCAATAAGTGCGGAAATTACCCAAAGATTAACCGCGCAGAACATACCCAAGCAATTGAATGCAACTGTGCATATCTTTTAGCGTTTTCAAGTAGCTTTGCGCGATATTTTTTTATGCAACGGATAATACATCAATCGGTCACTTTAGAAACTTTCGGGGAGTTCATGTCGGGACCATGTCGGGAACCAAAAAGTTCGCTGCTCACCACTCTTCCTCAAGTCTTGTGCCAATTTCGTTAATTCCCGCGGTTTATGGTGAAATAATGGAAATATTCCATTAAATCAAGATACGTTCACCCGCTTGCCAGTCCCCGCGCTTTCTATTTCGAAATTACCTTGTCGAACATCCCCAGGTAATCGTGATGGATGTGGATGTGGATTGGTTCCAAAATCTTGGGGTTTCGTCGAAGATCAACGTAGCAGACCTGACAACATAATGGAACAATGGACTTCAAATAACCTGGGAGTACCCCTGTCTAGAGTACACGAATCAACAGAACGGTGGCCTGCAGAACATCCACTTCCGGATACAAATCATCACTTGGGACATTTCACCCCTAATATCGACATCTCACGGTTCAGTTCATGGATTTGACTCAACAGCAGTGTGACGTCACTACATATGTGCTCCGCTACATCGCTTACCAACGTCGGAAAAGGCCAAGCCAAGCACTGTAGCTCGGCGTGATCAACCGAAAGGAGCTGCAGCAGTCTGAAAACGAGCTGACGAAAATAGCAATATTTCGAAAACTCAAAAACATACATACATATACATACATTTATTTGTTCAACATCAACATTAAGACAAGACATAATCAACAATAGTACGCCACAATACTCGGTTTGTGACTGCCGCTCTCCATCCTCGGTCGCGCCCAATGCTCGCCAAGTCACGCTCCACCTGGTCCGCCCATCGTGCTCTCTGCGCTCCACGCCTTCTTGTGCCAACCGGATCCGTTGCAAACACCAGCTTTGCAGGGTTGTTGTCCGGCATTCTTGCAACATGCCCTGCCCACCGTATCCTTCCGGCTTTGGCCACCTTCTGGATGCTGGGTTCGCCGTAAAGTGCAGCGAGCTCGTGGTTTATCCTTCTCCGCTACACACCGTTCTCCTGCACACCGCCGAAGATCATTCTTAGCACGCGTCGCTCGAAAACTCCGAGTGCTTGTAGGTCCTCCTCGAGCATGGTCCATGTCTCGTGCCCGTAGAGGATCACCGGTCTTATTAGCGTTTTGTACATGGTGCATTTGGTGCGTGGGTGAATCTTTCTCGACCGCAGTTTCTTCTGGAGCCCGTAGTAGGCCCGACTTCCGCTGATGATGCGCCTCCGAATTTCACGGCTCACGTTGTTGTCAGCCGTCAGTAAGGATCCAAGGTAGACGAATTCCTCCACCACCTCGAAAGTATCCCCGTCTATCGTAACATTACTACCCAGACGGATCCGGTCGTGTTCGGTTCCGCCTACCAGCATGTACTTTGTTTTTGAGGCATTCACCACCAGTCCAACCTTTGCTGCTTCGCGTTTCAGGCGGGTGTACAGTTCTGCCACCGTTCCAAATGTTCTAGCGATAATGTCCATGTCGTCCGCAAAGCACACAAATTGACCGGATTTTGTGAAAATCGTTCCCCGGCTGTTGAGCCCGGCTCGTCGCATCACACCTTCCAGCGCGATGTTGAAGAGTAGACATGAGAGTCCGTCACCTTGTCGCAGTCCCCGGCGAGATACGAATGAACAGGATAGTTCACCCGAAACCCTTACGCAGTTTTGCACACCGTCCATCGTTGCTTTAATCAGTCTAGTCAGCTTCCCAGGAAAGCCGTTTTCGTCCATGATTCTCCATAGCTCTGCGCGGTCGATACTATCGTATGCCGCTTTGAAGTCGATGAACAGGTGGTGCGTTGGGACCTGGTATTCACGGCATTTCTGGAGGATTTGCCGTACGGTAAAGATCTGGTCCGTTGTCGACCGACCGTCGATGAAGCCGGCTTGATAACTTCCCACGAACTCATTTGTTTTAGGTGACAGACGACGGAAGATGATCTGGGATAGCACTTTGTAGGCAGCATTCAAAATAGTGATCGCCCTGAAGTTCTCACATTCCAAATGATCGCCTTTCTTGTGGATGGGGCAGATTTCCCCTTCCTTTCACTCCTCCGGTAGCTATTCGGTTTCCCAGATCCTGACTATCAGCCGATGCAGACAGGTGGTCAACTTTTCTGGGCCCATCTTGATGAGTTCAGCTGCGATACCATCCTTACCAGCTGCTTTGTTGGTTTTGAGCTGGTGAATGGCATCCTTAACTTCCCTCAGCGTGGGAGTTGGTTCATTTCCGTCCTCCGCTGCACTGGCGTCGTCGTTCCTTCCGTTGCCGTGGGCTCCCGTGCCTACGTTCTCCACGCCGTTCAGGTGCTGATCGAAGTGCTGCTTAAACCTTTCGATCACCTCACGTCCGTCCGTCAAGAGGCCTCCGTCTTTATCCCTGCATATTTCGGCTCGCGGCACGAAACCGTTGCGGAATGCGTTGAGCTACTGATATAACTTCCGTGTTTCTTGGGAACGGCACAGCAGTTCCATTTCTTCACACTCCGCTTCTTCCAGGCGGCGCTTTTTCTCCCGAAAGAGGCGGGTCTGCTGTTTCCGCTTCTGTTTGTAACGTTCCACGTTCTGTCGAGTCCCTTGCTGCAGCATTTACGCCCTCGCTGCGTTCTTCTCCTTCAAAACCGTTCTGCATTCTTCGTCGAACCATTCGTTCCGTCGATTCCGTTCCACGTACCCGATGGTGCTCTCGGCTGCGTCGTTGATGGCTGCTTTCACTGTACTCCAGCAGTCCTCTAGAGGGGCCTCATCGAGCTCGCCCTCGCCTGGCAACGCGGCTTCGAGATTCTGCGCGTATGCTGAGGCGACATCCGGTTGCTTCAGTCGCTCTAGGTTGTACCGTGGCGGTCGCCGGTACCGTACATTGTTGATGACGGAAAGTTTTGGGCGCAGTTTGACCATCACCAGATAGTGGTCGGAGTCGATGTTGGCGCCACGATAGGTCCTGACGTCGATAATGTCGGAGAAGTGCCGTCCGTCAATCAGAACGTGGTCGATTTGAGATTCCGTCTGCATACATCTCTGATTTTTTTTCACGCCTGAATTGTCTGATCAAAATATAAAAAGAGTACTGCTTTGGTCCCCAGACCATGAAAACGTGCAAAAACTTAAGTGCTCCTGCCTAAATGGTCACAAACCCTATTCATAAAACGTTTTGGTGGTCTGTCATCTTTCATCCGATACGCCTACTGTCCATCCTGCAGGGATACTTTCGGCAATCTCTTTGCTGATTCTTTGGTCCGCGTAGAAGATCTTTGGTAGAGTTCCCAGCTGCAGTGCATCCGGAAAGCACAGTGTAGGATTCCTTGTCCGAGTAATCAACACGGAGTACACGTTCTGTTCGTTTTGTTCGCAAAGTGCTTTATATTCGATGGGGACCAGTTGAAAGCCAGCCATCGAGGTTCAGAATCATATAACAATGTTCTCTTCAACCAGAGTTTCTTAGACTTTCAGGAAAATAATTTGTAATTAATTCTAAATATCTAATGTTTACGTCATAAAGTAGAGGTAGGAGAATTGTTGGGCTAGAATTATGACCAAAAATTATTCGATCAAACACTACTATGCGCTCGCTAGAAACTTTCTTTAGCAATCTTGCTTTGCAGCTTTCTTCTGTTCCCATGCACGCACGGGCACAGTCCAATCATCGGCCACAGCACGTACATCCAAGCTACCCACATTACCACGTACCATTCGACTCACTTCTCGTGCTTCGCACTGCACTCAGCACCACCCGAAGTCTTAACCTCAAAAGTAGTGTAGAAGTCGAACTCTTTCTCGTTCCACTACCCTTTGTTGGAAGCCCCAAAACAAACGAAACTTCTCCCCAAAGAGCACAATAAACAACAATCAAAATACGACTCTGCCTGCGCCAACAACCTCCTAGGTATGGAGCAGCAGCAGCTTTTCCTCGGAGGAATTTAAGCTTTCTAGTTTAAGCATGGTCGCGTCGGTTCGGGCGAGTGTGTGCGAGTGATTGAGTAGCACGCCAGGAGAAAAGAGCGAAGACCCTCGTCGCATGCGCTCACCTACCTGCCCGTGCGCCTACTTGGATTGCGTTTCGGCGGTGGGATTTTCTCCTGTTGTGTTTTGGTACACTCTTTCGGTGAGTTCCCGGACTGCTTGAACGAAGACTACGGTGTGCGCGCGCGGTGTCTTGTGGGGGACCTGTTGGCAGCCAGAAAGCAGAATCACCAATCAGATTAGATCGTACCCGCGCCGAGGAAAGAAAGTCTTTTCACCGTCTCCTCCTCCCATAGAAGTCCCAAGCGACCGAGACGACTGCGACGACGACGACGGCTACGAAGTCTTGACGAAGACTACGACGGGCCTTCTTTCTCGGTTGGACCTCTTGGCAAGAAATTTCCTAGCTCGTTACTATCTCGCCAGACCCGTGTGAGTTCACGCGCATGTAACGCGTGCTCCGGTGGATTCCAACGACTCGAAGTCTCGCGTGTGTACGATAGATTCTCGGGTGTCCTTCCCTCAGTGCTAGAACTAAAAGTGCAAACTCCCAGAAGCGTTCTATGGACAAATTCTAGGAAATACCTAACAGTGCAATTTGTTTTTTTATAACCAGGTCAACGGATCGGTTCAACACCTACTCGGAACGGAAAGTACAAATGTGAACTACAGTTCGTGGAGAATCAGGATTACAGTGTGAAAGGTGTCAAGGATTATTGAAAAAGTTAATTTTACAAGAAGAATAAAGTGTGATCGTACTAAAATGTGTATTTTTACAAAAATGGGCTTGTCAAGTGTTGTGTCGCCAACAGTTGGCATAGTGGGCCTTTAAGGTGAGAAGCATCCCAACACATCCCAGAAACTGTGCCCAGTTCCAGTTAAGCCAAGCATCCCAGTTAGAATCTCCGACTACGAAAGCCCGCACAAGATAAAAGCACAAGCAGGAAAAGAGACCAGTCTCGCGTGTGCAGGAGGCCTAACAGATCTAAAACAGTTATAAACGAATTCTTGTTTTCTGTGTCACTTCTTCATCTGTGCGTTCGTGTGTTCTGCGCGCGCGATCTTCCTACCAATCATCGTCTTCATCATCGCCATCGCCACCGCCGCAGCGCAGAAGAGCAGAGCCAAACCAAGATTGTCGGTCTCCATAGTGAAGTGAACCTAGAAGAGGGAAGCGAAGCGAAAAGACGGCGGAGGAAGAAAGAAAAAAAAAACCGTAAGCTCAAGAGCGAAACGCAACTCCAAGAGCAGTGGTGGAAGAGATATAATAAAATCGAGAAAAATTAGGACACTGTCGTGTGTTCTTTCCTACCTCCTCCCTTCTGGGCCTTGCGGGATTTGTACATGAGTGTTGGACAACGAGTTGTCCGAAGGTTTTCCTAGTGACGCGCATAGCGGAAGAAGTACAAAACACTGAAACATTTTCCCTAAATAATTTTTCGCGTGTGCCGGGGAAATCCAATTCCAGCAGCAATCATATTTGGAACGCGATAATGACCCAACCGATGAAAACGAGTGGCAATACTATGGTAAATAGTATTGGGAATAGCATTGGGAACAGTATCGGAAACAGTATTGTCGGTGTCGGTGTCGGTGGTGGACACATCGGAAACAGTCTAGTGCAAGTGGCGACCAATCTAACGAACGGAAACGGCGGCGGCGGCAACGGAATGTTGGTCACCAGCAACGGCCCTAGTGGCAACAACAACGGCAACAACATGAACAGCAACACACCGAACCAGCAACCGCCGGGAACGCCGACCAGCGGAAACTGCCAGAGCATCAGATATTGCTGTAAGTACCTTTATATGTATTTTGAACAGAAAGTTGCATTATTTTTCAGGAATCTAAAGGCGCTGTCCATAAACTACGTAGACTCATTTTTGGTCATCTCAGACACCCCCCTCCCCCCTCGTAGGCTTTTGTCCATACAAAATTTTCGAAATTTGTACAGAGCGTAGACTTTGGCTAGAGCCCCCCTCAGAGTCTACGTAGTTTATGGACAGGCTCAAAAGGAATCACCAGAATCGATCCCGAAACCCCCAGAATATACATCATAATACATATTATATTATAATCCTATTTCGCCTTTCCTATTCATATGGGATAATGATGCGATCATAGGCAGTATTGCTCAGGTTGAAAATATAGAGTTTGACTAATTTTGGAATATCGAATGAATTCACTTAAAAATCGTGAAATTCACAATGAATTCTCAGTACTACAGAAATTCACTTTTGAATTAAATATCTATTCAACTTAGAATTTCTCTATGAATATCTCCAGAAGCTGTTCCGATGTCTAACAGAAATTCCACACAGATGCTCTGTATTTATCTCTATTCAACTGAATTTTGTTCTGAAATTTTACAATATTTAATTTCTAATCACATCAAATTATGTTTGATTTCCATTGGTTTCGTTTCCAGAAACCTTTTGCAATAGGTATTCAAATTAATAGAAAAATTCTCCAAAAATATTAGGAATGTAACTCAAATATTACCCGCAAATTTCCTTCCAGATTTCCGGAAATCTTTCCTTCTTTTACATTCCTATTAGAATACGTCAAGAATTGTGCTTTCTGTAGGTACTAATTTGTGATTTAAACGGTGATGAAACGGTGTGAAACGGTGATTTTTGGTTGAAAATCTGAAATATTGTCAACATTTATTGACCTTTCTCAGCCGCAATTCAATTGGTGTTTTCACCGGTTTCAAAACAACTGCATGTTCTGAATCTACTTGCTGGACCAAAGTCAAAATTTTTATAAGTTTTAAACTTGGGGATTTTTGAGAAACAATTCCAAAAAATCTCAGATACACCAGGATACTTTTACTCAAGCTTTTCCTAAAAGACCCATAGAAATTTCTTTTCAAAAAAAATGGATGTTGTGTCCTAGCAGCAGAGAGTTTGATTTGCAAATTTCTTAGGCATCGATTTTTGCTCTAAATATGTAATTGACTAGAAAAGAATTTATCGGAATTCCAGAAAGGATGCAAAGTTTCTGTAGAAGCAACAATAGAATCAAAATCATCATGCAACCCAATAGCTTGCAAAAGAATAATTTCGTTAGATTTGATCAAGTACCTAAGTGAAATTAATTTATACTGTAACAGTTACAAAAGATTTTTCGTTTATTTTTCATACAAACCTCTTTCTGTTTCGACTCGACATATATGTTTAAGAATTTGAGGTGGAATTCCGAGAGAATTTTAAGAAGTCTATCTTAAAGTAATTTAACCGTAGCTTTATGTCAAAATAAAAATAAAACAAAATCTTTATACGGAGCTACAGTTACAAAAATGATAAAAAACAACTTTACTTTAAACTTGGCTAATTTCATCGACGTTGATCAGCCCAAATTAAATAATTTATTGGTCATTAACTGGATTGGGCGATTGTTACTTTAAGTGTGACTTACAACTTCAGGAATATGGTAAATCAATATTTCTGTTTAATTTTTCACAGGATCTGTGTCATAAAATTACTGGGGAATTCAAGCGAGATCCCCTGCGCAATGTTTGTCAAAAGTTTCATTATCAGTTCCTTGAGAAAGTTTTCAAACAAAAAATCTTTCGGAAATTTGTATTATTTTTTTTCAGATATTTGAAGACAAACCCTCCTAAATTTCTTTCAAAGGATTTCTTTAGACCTTCCTTAAAAAAAACACTCAGCATGTCACGATTATATTCTCGTACGTCTAAGAACTACTTCATTAAATTAACATGATATTTTATCAAAAACACTTTATGCATTTCTAAATATTAAACCACAGCTTTTCAAAATATTTCTACTTGCAGAGCTGGAAACACGTCACTATTTTGAGATTTGGTCACTGTTTTCGGGCAGTCACTATAACGACCCTATTTTCAAGGCGTTCAAATTAATGTCACTTTTTTCCGGTAAAGAGTCGCTGTTGAATTCAACTGTTCAGAACATTTCTGTCAACACGAATGCTAAAGTTGACAACAGATAAATTTAGGGAGAAATGGAGAAATTTAGGCTCCTTGAGGGACCACTTAGTTTTGATATATGGGCCTCAAATTTTGACACGATTCTCTTTTCAAATCTGTGAATAAGAATGCATTTCATCAATTAGATTAGCCCTGAATGCCTTTGTATCGTGTAAAGAATGTGGAAATCTATTACTGTAACATGCCTGAAGGCTCGTTTTTTTTGGGGTGGAAATCTTGAAGGAAAGTGTTTGAGAGGTAATGTAGAAATGAGCTTCGTATTATTTTTTTTTTTTTTTGATAAAGAAAAAAGATATTGGAATATTTCTTAGAAAAACTTTTTGCTGAATCTGTTTTTTTTTATTTTGAAAATAGTTTGATTTGAATGACTGATACTTGAACTCAGCTAGTCGCGTTCGGTAGTTTTACAGAAATCTCAACTGCTGAGCGTTCAGTAACTAGTATTCAACGAAAATCTGTAAAAAAAAATAACAGTTTTCGGTAAAATGTTATCGTTTATCTGTCAAACTCTAACGAAGTTCGGTAAAATTTGCTAACTTTGGACGTAATTCATGGGAAATAGCTTGATTTCTTAAACAAATTGTATAAATTTTATTTATTTTGAAACTGATTTTATTTTAACATTTCGAGATTACATTAAAATTTTTGATGAATTATTTTTTTATAAAAAAAAAAATCATAAAAATCAAAAGTAATTTGCTCAAAATGTTACGAAAAGCTAGAAAATAGAAATAAAGAACCGTCTTAGGTACATGCACAGAAGTTCCTTCACATTTAAAGCTCCTTTTTCAAAGAATAATTTGAAAATATTTCAGAAATTCCTCTAGAAACGTTTATTTCTTTTTTCACATTTTCTCAGACTATTGACTTTAGTTACGCTAGAAATTATGCCTGAACTTCAGAGGAAGACGTCTCAGGAATAACTAAGAAAAACTTTTATGATAACGTTAATTTTGTTTCAGTAATACTGTAATTAAATCCTAGAGGAGCCGATTTAAGCGATTTCGCTGAATCTTAAGCAACATTTTCTTATTGACCAATGAAGATTTATTTGAAGGAATTATGGATTATGCACTATCTATCTGCAAAATATCAGGGTTCTGTTGAAAACGTATCAAGAAGAAACGCAAATAAACAATATTACTGTATATTTTGGAATACCACCAGAAATATCCAAACATGTGTTTTTTTTTGTAAAGATTCGGAAATCTGTTTTTTTTGTGCTATATTGTTCTAAAGAAGTCTAAAAGAAATTGCTACAGAAAATTTACAAATCCCAGAAACTCCTCCAGGAATACCCATAACAAGTGCACCAACAGAATTTCCGGAAAAAGAATGTTTGGATTGTTTCGAGGTAAGTCATTAAGACACAGCCTTCACTTTAAAAAAAGAATGCGTAATTGACTGAAAAATATTTGTTTAATTTTTTACACCAAATACACCGACTTTTTCCTTCAACATGGATTTTTATAGTAGAAAAAGAAAATGTTTCATTGAAGTGAACCGTTCAGTACCTCGAGACTTCAAATACGAACAATTAAAAAAAAGTGGCAAATGGGTCAACTAATTTTCAAGATATCGTGATCGTCGTAACGGAACTTTTTAAAAACACCGTTTCGAGATAATTGCTTTTAAAGTTTCGCGCTCTGCCGTATCCCTAAGGAGGGTGCGCACTGCAATGAGCTATAAATTTTATTCTAGTATTCCAATCTCCAAGTATTCTTTCTGATTATGCAATAAATAAAAAGATCGATTTGTTTTATCCTTGCAAGATTTGTACCCCTTAACGAAATTTGAAGGCTTTTTTTTTCAAAAGAGGGCAAAAAAGGAGCATATTCTAAGTTTTAACAGACCATTTTCGCGAAAGTTTATAAATTGTTCTCTTAGAATCTCAATAAAGATATGTTGTGTGGAGTTCTATTTCATAAAAAGTTTCTTAAAAATTAGACTACATACTCTCGATCAAATTTGTTGAACAGAATTAGGTTCTTCTTTTTCTTTGTGGCTCGACGTTCTCACTGGAACTTGGCCTGCCTCGCTTCAACTTAGTGTTCTTTTGAGCACTTCCACAGTAATTAATTGAAGGGCTTTCTTTGCCTGCCATTGCATGAATTTGTATATTGTGAGGCAAGGACAATGACACACTATGCTTAGGGAGAAGATAAAAGTTTCCGACTGGAACGGGAACCGAACCCGCCGTCACCGGATTGGCGATCCATGGCCTAAACCACTAGGCCAACTGGAGACAACAGAATTAGGATTCTTCCCCTAGTTTTCTGCCAAGTTTGTTGCTTTGAATTTCGTGCTAATAACTATTCACTTGTATTTATTTGCCTGGCTTGAGCGAAATCTTGGTTTCGCCTTTTTCTCAAGTAAGAATGTTAAACAGAATCTATACGAAAAAGTTGCACCTCAATCTTCATAAGGCTGATGCAAATTCCAATTTATTTTTTTCTATCCCTATGTTTGGCTGGAATTATACATTTTAAATCTTGCAAAAAAATTTCAACAAATCCGATGCGTTTATTTTTTAGATTAAATGCTCTATCACTTCCCTCGAACAGCCGCCAAAGCGTGGTGGAATGAAATGTTCAATAAATATTTGTAACAGTCTAAATTCTTTCAAAAATTTTATCCAAAAATTTCTAGAAAATCTACTAAAACTTTTTTTTTGTTTTTATTAATTTGTATTTTAACTTAAATGCTAATTCTACACTCTACTGAAACTTGTTTACAAGAAAATACTTCTAGAACGCTACAATGACTATGAAATTTCACATTTTCAGGGATTGCTTAAGAAATTTTTATAAAGCTTATTCTGAAAATTCTGACAAACATTGCTGTACGACAGTGCTTCCCAAACTGTGTGCCTTGAATCGTTCTCAGGTTCGTCGCAGGCTCTTGAGCCAAAACAAAAAGAACAAACTCTCTTGTTTCAAAATGTGGCACATCTTTTATCAGTCTTTGATTATTCCATAAATATTTGATTTCGCCAAATTTTAAAATTCACGGAGTTTTGTGAAATTTTGTTATGGGTTTGAAATTGTTTTTGAACTTCTTATGCCTCAGCTTGGTTTCCGATATTACTACGAGAACATACATAAATTGCGTCACACAAAGATTGTCCATTTTCAATACCCCCAATACAAAAAGTGTGACATATGGAAGATGTCACACTTTTTGTATAAGCCATGTGAAGTTATACTTGTTAACAAAATGCACAATTACGTGCTGATTTTGAGAAATATGGAGATATGTCATTTACAGAAATTAAACTATCTTGCGTTTCAGACCTCCAATTTTCAAACTTTTTGCATGAATAGAAAGCTGAATAAATGATATATTTGGATCATCTGAATATCATTTTTGCGAAAGATTGATAAACATTCAGATATTGGTGAGTATATGGGACAATTTCCTTGAATTTTATCAGAATTTTCAAAATAATGATTTTTTTTTTCAGTAATGAACCTTTTATGGAAAATCGAAAAAAAAAATCCGCTTTGCTGTGTCTTTTTCCTTCACGTTTCCAAACTCAGGGCATGATTCTTCACTTATGTGGGCTTCGTGGCCGAGGGGTTACCGGCATCAGTCGTTTAGGAATCTCGTAAGCCTCGGAGTGTGGGTTCGATTCTCACTCCAGTCGGGGAAAACTTTTAGTCAAACGGAAACTTCTCCCCTGGGCCATTGAGTGTTATATATGCTGTCCGTTGTCTAATGTTAGTAATTTTCAGTCTGTGCGGCCTCTTGTCTAAAGCGGTGTGATTGTCTTCAATTGTCTTTAAAAATGAACATCAGCTTACCGAGTTCAAGAATGCTGTAGTTAAGTGTTAACAGAAGATTATTCTCTGAAAAATCGCATTTTTGAATTGTTCGCCATTACATGGAAGCGACGAAATGACCCATCACCTGCCGTCGTAACACATTCTAGATAATGTGCGTAAGTATTGCTAAAATTTGCCACACTAATATGCTCGATATTTTTAAAAGTTTTGTGTTACAATCCTCTCAGCAATCTAAATATTTGTCAAGCTCTGTGAAATTCAACGGAAGTTCGAAAAAGAATTGCTGTTTTGATGTTTTTGGCCGAATTATCAGAAATCATTAGTTGTTGCAGATGTACACCTGAAGTTTTCCGACATATCTACATTTAGGGACAATGGAAATTCGCGGCAAAATTTCTCAAATTTCGCGGGCTACCATAGTGAATTTCGCGGCAATTTCACGGACTCGTATTTTTCACCGTTTTGTTGAGAAAAACTTGAATTTTGAAGGCCAAATGAAGAATTTATTTGAATTTTGTAAAGTGTAATCAATAATTCATCAAAAAAGTAACGAATCTGATGAAAATCAGATGAGAGCATAGATATAAAATGCATTAAATTTTTAGCATGCAGATAAGGAATCGTAAATGACTCTACACTGTCAAAAGCTAACAGCCAATTTCTACCAAAAAGTTTGAAAATATTCAAAATTTGTGGGGTGTTTTCTCAAATTTGCCAGATTTCGCGGCATTTCGCAAGATATTTCAAATTTCGCGGTCAAGACCCAATTTCGCGGATTTCGCGGCTTCCGCGAAATCGCGAATTTCCATTGTCCCTAATTATAACTTTTGAAGTCTTTTTTTATATTTATGAAATCCTTCAGCACATTTTGGAAACTTTTACTTGGATTAAAAAACACACGGTACTGAAGATTTATTACAATTTTGCATATTAATTTTTCAATTGGCAGTTGTGCTAAAATGATGAAACTCTTTGTAATAATATGCTTGTGCACCACAACATTTTCGAAAATTTCAAAAGGCACCGCGATACAAACAAGTTTGGGAACCTCTGCTGCAGGAGTATATATTCTTCTGTTAGAAATTTTCTCCACAAATTTCACCAGTTTGGGATATTTTTTCATCTGTTTAGTCTTTGTTTATGTGATGTAATAATTTCAATAATTCTGTCATTACTTGTACTTGTATATGTACAAAAAAAAACTTTCGTTTACGTTGCCTGTAAGATTTACCACAACAAGTTAAACAAAGAGTGGACAAAACATGAAAAATTGTTTTTTGTCGCATATTTTTTAATTCCAATTTGTCTAGGTAGTCAAAGCTAGAAATCGCAGGATAGTAGTTCTTCCAAATGAGGAACAATAATCGTTGTTTTGTTGGGAAGTCTAAGAGCTCTGGAGAGTCAAAGTTGAGCAATTTGTATGGAGATTTCACTTTTTTGCGCTCCGTCCCGAATGGGATATGGACCCCTATTAGGGGCCGTCCATATACCACGTGGACAGAAAATTCATGGTTTTTGACCCCCTCCCCCCTCCCCGTGGACAAGCGTGGACTTTTCGTTGACCCCTACCCCCGTCCCCCATTGTCCACGTGGACATCAGAAAAAAAGTTTTTTTTTCACATTTCTAAAAAAATAGAAAAAGTGATTTTGAAAAGTTTTTTTTTATATTGTTTTTTTTTTTCTTTGTAATCAATGTCTTAAATATAATTGAAAACTTTATAAAATACAAATATTCTACAGCTTTGCATATAACACAAGCAAGTAGCACAAAATAGGCACCTCCAAGTTTTCAACATTGTTTTAAATTCAGCTTAATGTTTGTGAGAGTGTGGGTTCGATTCCCGCTACAGTTGGTGAAAAATTTTCGTCAAATGGAAAATTCTTCACTGGGTGTGTTTTGTGTGAAGACCATCGCCTAATGTTAGTGATTGTTCAATGTTCAGTCTGTACCTAGATCTGTACAGCCTCTGGTTGAAGACGGCGTTTTTTGGAATGTTTGTTCAATCTATGATTGTCTGATTGTTTTGTTGAGATAAGGTAATTTTAAATCTTAGATTTTTGCTGAGATGAGTTAATATTTCTTAGATTCTTACTAAAAAACAAAATTTACAGCAACTATATTGTATTGCTGAAGTTTACACTTTAATATTCATTTGGAACATCTTAATTTTTAAATGAAACAACAAAAAAGTTTTTGAGATAAGCCTGCAAATCCCTACATGTGTTTTGAAACTTTGAAGTAGTTTAAAAATTGGATATGAAACTCCGAGAAATCCATACAGAACTTCAATGAAAATTTTCTAACTGCAACACCAACTTTTGCATGGTCTACACTCCATTTTAAATCTCCAGAATAATCCTCGATGAAGAAAACTGAGTAATTAGAAACTTTGTTAATTTAAAACAAATTAGTCTGTAAATCAATACCATGATTTTCCTTGAAGAAGTAACTTACAACTAAAATACAATGCATAATAAAATAAAATATATGAATGAACTGTTGAAGAGAACCACATCAATAATGCGACATAATTTGTTTCGTTTGTAGATTCATGTTTCCTAATTTTTATGTCAATGTTGTCCACGTGGACATTTGACGAACCCCCACCCCCCTCTCCGTGGACAAGCATGGACTTTTCGCGAACCCCCTCCCCCCTCCAAGCTGTCCACGTGGTATATGGACGGCCCCTTATCTTACTAGGGTTAAGCACTTCCACAGGAATTGATTAACCCTTTGGAGCCGGAGGGGTCATATATGACCCCGGTGATGAAACCGACCATAACAAACGTGTTCGAGGCCAGCGAGGTTGCGGCAGCAGTGGCGAAACAGTCCGGCTCCAAAGGGTTAAAGGGCTTCCTTTGCCTGTATTTGCATGAATTTGTATATTGTGAGGCAAGTACAATGGTACACTATGCCCAGGGAAGTCGAGAAAAGTTCCCGACTGGAACGGGAATCGAACCCGCCGTCTCTGGATTGGCAATTCAAAGACTTATTCACAAGGCTAACTGGATTTGGTACCGCCAACTTGTTGTCGAACTACCTCCCTCTCTCTCTCTTCTTGGCGTAACGTCTTCATTGGGACAAAGCCTGCTTCTCAGCTTAGTGTTCTATGAGCACTTCCACAGTTATTAACTGAGAGCTTCCTCTGCCAATGACCATTTTGCATGCGTATATCGTGTGGCAGGCACGAAGATACTTCTACGCCCAAGGAAGTCAAGGAAATTTCCTTTACGAAAAGATCCTGGACCGACCGGGAATAGAACCCGTCACCCTCAGCATGGTCATGCTGATTATCCGTGCGTTTACCGCCTCGGCTATATGGGCCCTACATGAATCCAAATATCTCCCAGACCTGTCTGCTCGTCCAACCCTTTTCTACCCTGAACCACGAACTGATAAGCCTCTTGAGCATCCAGTGGTTAGTACCACCAAAGAGTGTAGGTAGGTATGTATGAGCAGCGACGGTGGTGTGCTCCCCACAGAACATTGTTGTTTACAAGAGTCCAAATATGTCCACGTAGAAATACGTGGTGTTCGTCAGCGTCGTTGTTCAAAGTGTTGCTGACAGACAGGGTACAAGTGTTCTACTGCTGACTGCTGCTGCTGACTACCAAGAGACTCTGTCTTGAAAATCTAATCTCCAGGCAGGCTGATGACTGTGCAACAGTCACCTCTCTGTCACCCCCTCCCCCTCAAGGTAACGGGAGGGGGTCGGTGTTGCAACAGGGAGAATACCATCGTGTGAGCTATTTCACTTATCAAGAGCACCATCGCATCGTCAACTGCGAGGCGAACCATGTCGTGCGGGGAATCAGTGGTGAAGGGAACTCTCGGCCGGTCGACCACATGACTACAAGTTTATTCTAGCCAAATATGAATTCGAAAACACCTTGCCTCCGCGCGCGCGGGCGCATTGATTGAGCGGGGATGAAGCAATATGGGGCATCCGGTGTAGACGCGAGGGTGGCTTGCAGGGAGCGTTTGGGGAGCGAGCGGTACAATATCAACGGCCGCTCAACTGATAAGGTGAACAGATAAGTGCACCCTCCCGCGGGAGTGAATGAACAGGGAGCACAGAGCAGAACACAGGGCTCCCTGTTTATGTAGCCTACTTTGTTGTTGCGGTGTGGGTTCTGAGTTCTGCCGAATCGCAGTTTTTAACTGATGGTGGTCGGTCGAGATGTCGAGATGGTGTTTTAGAGGGAATGACACATTGCATCACCGAGTGGACGAATGCCCTTCGCTGAGAGCGCGTTCCTTTCAACTATCAAAGTGGGGATCTTGTTATCATTTATGGTTCGAGAGCAGGGTTATTAATGAGTCTACCTACATGGAATGCTAATACTTTGAAAAAGAGGCAAATGAAACTAAATTTGCTCGTTCTGTGCCTGATAAGGGTTTGCTATTTTTCAGTATAGAAATCTGGGAAAGATTGTTTGAACTTAAAATTTGAAAGATAGACTGATATACTGAATTGCCTCATGTTAACTGGCATGTCATCTTATTCCTATTCTTCGTGTTTCTTCTTCTTTGTGAAACGGCGTGTTTTACAAGCTCAAACTTCAACGTTTCAATTAAGAGATCAGAAGTTAAATAGAACGCTAAAGTAGTTGAAAACAAACTAGCGGCCCATAAAGTGGCAATTCAAAAACAATTGAAACAAAAATAAATATTGGACTCCGTGACATACAAAAATTATTCATCCATGACAAGCCCGCAAAAAATATTTGGAAGTTGTTTTACAAAAAAAAAAAACATCCCTGAAGCACTTTAAAACTGTTGAAAACCCACAGATATCCAGATTGAGATATCTTTAACACTGTTTAAAAGTTTTAACAAAATGGAAGCTTAATTTTCATGTATTACTTTTTTGAATGTTTAAAAGCACTGGGCTAAAAAAATGAACAAGGAAGTCTCGACGAGTTTGTCCGCCCCTGGTGGCCCCCATTTCGAGCTGAACAGCCTGCCCCTCCTTTCCCAAAAACCACCAAGACCGGGTGGGATTTCTACAAATTCTTTCCACTTGAAACCCAAAGCAGCACTTCTTTCGTACCTACCATACCATCATGCATCATCACCGACCGAGCAACCGACCAGAAGAGAAAATAGAAAATTTCTCCACCAGCTTTCTTTCTCGAGTTGGTTTTTTATTACACATTCATACCTACCTACTGTGTGTGTTTTCAGCAGCTCGCATGCTCGCCCCTACCAGGGATCACTCACTCACACTCGAATGCTTAGTAGCACTTTCGACGAGCCGTTTCTGAGCTCCGCTCTTTGAACTGAGCACCTCGCGCGCGAGCTTCTTAATCGCCGCGAGCTTATTCTACGTCACAGCCTCACAGCCAAAGCAAGACCTGCTTTGTTGAGTTCCCCAGCACACTCAGAGCGCTCCGCGCCACTCGCACGAGGTATTAAGCTTCTTTACGTCTTGCCTTGGCCTCACTTCTTTCCGCGTGCGCTTCTCAGATCGCCGCCTCTCTAGATCTTCAGACACAGCGCAGCGCATAGCACAACAGAAGAAAGAAGTTCCTCCTACCACCAGCCAACCAAACCAATCCGAATCGGCGGTGATCGGTGGTCGATGTTGCTCGGCGACGAACCCGCCGCGCGAAGCAAGCGGAGAAATCGCGCTCGTTCGTTTTGGTTCGTTCGGCTGGTCCGTAACGAAAACCATCTTTTTCCATCCTCGTCTCTTCCGAAGGGATGATTCCTCGCCTCGTCGATGAAAAGGGTTGATAACTTGATACGTTACGGCGGCCTAGCCTGTAGAGCCTAGAGCACAACCACTACTGTAGGTACTAAACGGTACCAGTAGTGAAAAGCTGAAGCGCTGCTGATTGCCACCCATCATCAGCAGCAGTCCGAGAAGAGGTTAGTTGCCTTTTACACAGTCTCATTGAAGGCACCACCGAACCGATTCTCTCAGCTGCTTTGGGGTCTGTACGGTTGTTGACTCATCCAACGATGAGGCTTCATGATGGCGACGAAAAGTACTGACGGCCCACGTTTGTAATACAGTATGCGATCCCGGAGTAACTGAATATGGGTCAAATCCGGGTCAGCTTCTTACTTTCTTTGGTTTTGAATTTCTTGGAAGGAGAGAAGTTATAGATATTCTTTGTATATGGCGATAGGGGCCGTGCCTGCGTTTATGATTGGCCTATCCGAGTTGCAAGAACGTGGCCATTACAGCGATTATGTCTTACGCTGCTGTATTACACCTAGTGGTCTCACTGGCTTTCCACACGACTAGCTATGCCAATCAAAGAAGAAATACTTCTGATTTTGATCAATCGAGCGTGGCACGAATCAGCCTAATCTGTTTCGTCGGAAAACCGTGCTGCATTTGAACTGTATGCCGCATTGGAAAACGAGGAACAGAACAACTGGAAGTTCGCCCTTTCCAGCAGCCTTACGGATCTTTAGCTGCTTGATAGCCTTTTTTATCACCCTTAGCGTCGGGAGCTCTACAGCTTGTCCATCGTAAATGATGCTTAATAATTTGTTCGTCGATCCGCTATCGCTCTCTCCATTCAACAAAGTCTCGAAGTGCTCTCTCCACCTGGCAGGTACCATAGTTTTATCTGTCAGCAAGTTAGCTTTACGCTCATTGTACATAACGAGTGATGACGCTGTTTTCCTCCGCACGTCATTGACAGTTATGTAAAACTTGTGCATATCGTTTTATTCCATGCTTCTATACACCTCAGTAATGAATTCTTTTCTTTTCTCGGCTGTTCTTGGTTTCTTGCATTCTCTGTATCTCATCCGTCAACTTCTGGCACTCGTCATAGAACCAGAACCTACCATTTTCGGGTCGTCTATGAACATTACCCTATCACTTCTCGTGCTGTTGTAGATTCCCACAGATTGTTGAGATTGTCGCCTACGGTGATTCTCCCAAATCGTTCGTCCAGCTTCTAACGATACTCATCTGCCACACTTCTGCTAAGAAGCGCTAGATATTGAAACTCAACGGTCGCTGAATTCTTGAGTTCGCCTCGGTTGGTATCTTACTGACAACGAGGTCCAACGATCGCTGCTCCTCCGGAACCTTCCGGCTATTTCTTCATGGATTTGTCAAAAAGTCTACGGATTCCTACAATTATTCATGCTGGGATTCCGAGTGCAACTCCTTCGCAAATATATCTAAGATCTCTTTAACTATTTCGAAAAAAAATATGGTAAACCTGCTCGTTGTTATGGGACTTCCTTCAGGAATCCCTGTGAAGATTGTTCTAGGATTTTTTCAGTAATTCCCAAAGCAATTTCTCCAGAATTTTTTGTGGGTATTCTACAAGTCATTTTTCGAATTTTTTCTTGGAATTCCTTCGATGCCTCCTTGGAACCTTATTCGTATATTCCTCCAAGATCTTTTTTTAGGAATTGTTCCACAAATACTTTTGTTACTCCTTCAGGAACTCTTTCAGGAATTGCTTCGCTGATTTCTTGTAGATCTCCTCCAAGAATTCCTACAGAAATCCCTTTGGGGAAGTCTCCTGAAGTTCCTTCGGATATGACATCAGAAATTCCTCACCGATCCCTTCCTAAACTGCTTTGGAGATTTTGTTTTAGGGGATTTCTCTTTAATTTTTTTTCCCAAATTTCTCCTGGGATATTTGTAAAGGTTTTTAAAAGAAACTCTCTATAAATTTTTCCATACCTGTTCTAGAGAGAGGAATTTCTACTGGTATTCCGATAGCGATAACTTCAGAGATTCTTCACCGAACGCCTTTGGAATTAAAGTGGTAACTCTACTACAAATTCTTTCGGAAGCTTTAGGAATCCAGAAAAGATTTTTAGATTCATCCATTTTCGAATTTTTACTCCAGGAATTTTTTGAGGGCTTTATCCAGAATTCTTTGGGGTGGAATTCCTTGAAGTTGTCTTTACTAATTCCCTCATGGATGCCTACAGGAGCTATTTAGGCAAAACTTTCAGGAATTTTTCAGAGGATCTGTACAGGAATTTTAACGTTGAATTCACCAAAGTTCTTGCCAAACAATATAAATACCATGTGTAACTAAATCCAAATTATGTTTTCATGGCATCCTTTGAGAATACATATGGGGATTCTTCCAAGTATTCCTTTGAAGGAATGGGTGACAAAACGTCGAAAGACAAAACGTCGAATGCCAAAACGTCGAATGCCAAAACGTCGAAAGGACAAAACGTCGAAGGGACAAAACGTCGAAAGGACAAAACGTCGAAAAGTGTGTAACTGGTCGCAGTTCAGTGTGAATTTTTTTCGAGATTTTGTGTGGATCGATTTAATCCTGTTGATAGCCTGGGATTGGATGGGTAAATACGGTAGGTCCACCAAGATGACGAACTAATTAACGGGGACACACTCATTATGTCTGATTATCTCGGGTCACTGCCCAAGCTCTGAAGGTCAGTGACTCATTTTGCACTCTATGATGCTTCAGACCTGAGTTGAAAAAACCAGCTGTGTAAAGATTATTGTGTGGATGCTTGGCATTGTTGTGCTAGTACCATATTCTGAAATACCGGATGAATTGCGGAGAAGGACATCCGTAACCAAACCAAGACGCCCTTGAAGGAATAATGCGCCCGATGATCGCCATCGCCACCCTAAAGGTGCCAGAGATCTGGCCGACGATAGCTAGAGGCCGCCATTGTAGCCATCCTGAAGGAAGTTATGACGTAATGCTGAAAATTTGTGGAAGATGCCACTGGCAATGTGCCACTCGCAGTGTTGCATTTGAACGCGATTAATTTGCGTTGAAGTTCCAAAACGGCACGCTGCGATCAAACATATTTGAACAAAATTTGGAACGCACGTGAGCTCGATAATGTACGCAACTTGAGCAAGAACTGCACCCGTAGAATGCCAACATGGTACCCTGGTACCTGGTAAACTGAAATGGTCATGTTTCTACCATTTTTTCCCCAATTCTAGCAATCTTGGGCTGATTCGCTTCAGAAACCCACCTTATATTGAGAGGGGGAACCGGTTCGGTCACCGTGGATTACCGGAAAATCCGGATTTCGGTGCAGAATAATGCCCGATGTCCCAAAATGTCAACACTTCATTGTGGCGCATATTTTCGCGCAACAACGCATGTATGCAGATGCGTCACAAAGTCCTAGGGCAGCACCTTGGTCAGGACGCACATAAGGTTTGATGGCACATCCAAGCTCAGTTCATTTTTGGCTCGCGTTTTGTTCAAATGCAACACTGGGTGACAGAAGATATGGCCCCAAAGAAGTAAGAGAAGAAAAGGCCGGGAATATCCGGGAATATAAATAATGTTACACTTAACGTGACGTGATGTGAGTTTTTGTATACGACAGTGCGAATATTCCCTACCCGCGAAGAACTGGTCAAGAAACATGTTCACCATGAGGTGTTGTTTCAGGGAACCTCAGGAAGGCTCCCCTCTGAACTAGTTGGCAGATACAGGTGAAAGAATGAGTATCCTTTAAAAGAATAAAGAACTCACTATTTGCTTAGATTACTCGTTTTCGACGTTTTCGACGTTTTGTCCTTTCGACGTTTTGTCCCTTTCGACGTTTTGGCATTCGACCTTTTGGCATTCGACGTTTTGGCATTCGACGTTTTGTCTTTCGACGTTTTGTCCCTAAACCCCTTTGAAGACTATTCTAGGAATTCTGAGAGACTTTCGCCATGAATTCATAAAGGAATTTGTCCAGGAATTCCTTCTAAGATTCCTACAGGTATTTATTTGAGAATCCCTCCGAAAATTCCTTAGTGGATTCTTCTAGAAATTCCTCAGTGGATTCTTCAAGGAAACATTTGAGAAATACTGGAACGATTATTGCGAGGTTTCTTTCAAAATTTTCTTTGGTAATTTTTCTAGAAATTTCTTCGGAGATTTCTTTCAAAATACCTTCGCGAATTTCTTCAGCAACTCTCTCCGATGTTTCAACAGAAACTTTTTGAAGAAGTCCTTATCATTCTTTCGGGGATTTCTGCAGGATTTATTTTTGAAATTCATCCGTAACTTCTTATACTGGAATATCTCGAGGGATTTCTCCCAAATGATTCTTACGTGAATGTCTTCGGACTATTTCTCGCAGATTTATCCAGGAGCTCCTGAGATGACTCCAGTTGCTTTTATTCTGGTACTCATCCAGAATATGCTTCAGGAATTCTTTCGGGAATCTGTCAAGAAATTATTTCAGGAATTCTTCAAGCAATTCCTTCGTACAATTCACCGAAACTACCGCTGGAGTTTTTTAAAGGAAATATTCTAGAAATTCTTCACATATTTCTTGAGCGGTTTATCGAGAATTCCTTTTAAATGTTTTTGTGCAAATTCCGGTAGGGGTTCCTCCAGAATTGCTAAAGAGTATTTTATCCCTACATTTCTTCAAAAATTCCTCCAGAAATTTATTTAAGAATTCATGCTGAAATTACTTCAGCAGTTTCTCTGGTAATTCTTTTGTGCTTTCTTCCAGAGATACCTACATTTCTTCTGCAAATCCTACCGAGCTTCCTTCTGATAACCCTTTAGAGATTCCTCCCAGAATTCTTCTAGGTTTGATTTAGTGTTTCTAAAGAGGGTGCCTTCAGGAATTCCGTCGGGGGTATCTCCTTGGATTTCTTTGGAGATTTGTGCAGGTATTACACTACGTGGTTCCACCAGTTTAGTTGCTAAGAATTCCACAGTGAATTTTTCTCAGTATTATTTGCAGAATTTGCAGGAAAAATTTCTCTTTTTTCTTTGACGGATTTTCCAGAGGAGTTCATATTGCAAAACATAAAGAATTTTTCTAGAGGAATCCCTGGAGAAATTTCTGGAAGATTTCCTGGAGTAATCTTTGTGGAGAACTTCCAAGAGAAATTTCTGGATGAATTTCTGAACGAATGATGAGGGGACTTAGTGGAAGAATCACCAAACACATCAAACGCTTCCAACACAAATAATATCAGCTGAATTTTCAGCAAAATTTTATTGAACTTCAGCAACGCGTTGTTGATTATCTGTCAAATATGTTGGATGGTTTAGAGAACTGAAACACAAATTGCTGTCGCTCAGCAATTCGTATTGCTAAATACCATCAGCTCAAAAAAAATCAGCAAGGTTTGCTGACTACAAGCAAACATAATTTGCAGATCTCTGGAATCTGTGAGGCAATTTTCGGAGGAACCTATATGGAAATTCTTAGGAGAATACTTGGAGGAATCACTGCGGGAATCCCTGAAGAAGTCCCTGGAGGAAATTCTTCTGGGGATTTCTAAGGGAATTCCTCCAAAGTATCCTCCAGACAATCTTGAGGGTAATTCCTCTATGAAACTCTCCATAGATTTCTCCAGAAATTTCTTCGGGGATTTTACCAGAATTTTATTCAGGAATCCAGAGAAAATTTTTAAATATCTTTTTCAGGAATTCCTCAGAAAATTACTTTGAAAATTCGTAGGAGAAGTCTTCAATAGAATCCACCTGGAATTCCTCCGTGGATTGCTCCAAAAAAGTTTCAGGAACTTCTTCGGGAGTGTCTCCGAGAATTGCTCTAGGAAATCTCCTAAACTTGTTATTTTCATTTTTTTATCTAGTTCATTTATTTGGGGCTCAGCCGTGTTTAACTCTTTGCGGAGCCAAAACTATTTTTTTTTGTATTTTATGTACAAATATAATTCTTATACAACATAGTTAGTACGGGACGGAGCCAGGATACTCGTAGGTGGAATTCATTTACAATATTCACTAAATATTTTTGCGATTGACTGAATTCTACAAGTAGAGAGGGGGCAGGTGTTTTGTTCTAATATGACCATAATTATGTACGTGGTTTTTGCCATTCCCTACCAGTAATCAATTTTGGCCATAATTTCTCTTAAAATTCTTAAAGTCCATAATCAAAACATATCGTGAGAAGTTCGTGGTGGTCGTGAAGCTAAAATTCACGCATTTGATCGTTCGCTAGAAATTTCACTCTCGATTTCGGCTTGCATCTCGTTGTCGTCGTCGTCGACGCCATCAAGTGCTAATTAGAAGTCAAACAAGAAGAGCCACTTTTTTTTTGAGAAACCAACCCACCCAAACATTCCAAAGTTGACGCTTCGACGCGCCACCGCGCGTAGACTACAATTTCTCTACCTGTCAACCCGGATCGGTCACTTTCCGAATTTCCGGACAGCTGGTGCTGACTTTCTGACTCGGTGACTACCCCTTTAGCGGTCTTCTAGGCGAAAAAGACCTGTTTCAACAATAATGGAAGGAAGGGATCGCTGAAATCTCCACGCGTGCACACATATACCTATGTCCTACCCTGACAAGTGTCGCTCCCTCGCCCAAGACGATCGGATCGTCGGCGGTATCGGGCGCACACGCGGGGCAAAAAACTTTCACCGAAAGTATTGGAATATGATTAAGGTTTGTTTTGCTTTTTTACGATCGTTCGCCAGTCGACTTCGGTCGTACATGCAGATCGTTCCGCGGCTCGCAATAATGATGATGATGACACAGTCAGGGTACCCCTATCTACCTACGAAGAAAGTCTTTGTTGTTACAGCAGCAGCGGACGCTTGAGAACGTTTCGCCGTTGAAAAGACTTGAATGCTTCACTCGAATCTCGATCGTGTATGTGTGTGCTTGCGGATTGGTCGATCTTGAGCTGCTGTGGTGAAAGTTTCTCAGAGTCTTCAGGGAATTTCAACTCAGCTGCATGACCATCTCATGTGGAATCCAGAATGAACGAGAGGCGGTGAGGAAGTTTTAAAGGACTTGCCCGCGTCGAGGTTGGATTTCTTCTACATGATCACCATACCTCAGAGGAGTTAGTCAACAATGAACGCCCGCAAAAAAAAAAGTATGACCAGTTAACGGTACCCACAGCGGCGTAAGTGGCTATTTTAAGTTAGCTCTTTTCCCGGCAGCTTTTGGAAGAATGTTTGCGCTTGGAAACCAGTTCCAGCCATCATCAGCAGAGGCGGGAACAATCGGATCGAATCGGATAGGTTCGGTTTGGTTGGTGTGGTGTGGACGGAGGTACGGGACGCGTACAGAAAAGAAAGTGAAATGTGTATTATTGAGGTTACTCAGCAAAGTGCTTCTCACGCGGAAAGCGGATGACACACCTGTATATGCAAGTTCCGTTGTCGTCGTTGTCTACGGCGAGGTCGATGAATGTGCAGTTGGTCGTCAGGTATCACTTGGCGATGCAAGGTATTGACTTGTCGCATCGGTTTGCAGCATGGGTTGAACGGAACAATCGATCCGATTGGTGTGCTTTCGCAAACCAGTTCGCAGTAATGCAGTTAATGACGCCGAATTTGAATGCTCAACAGCTAATTGAGGGATCTATTACCGTCTCACCACGCTTATTCGACACTTTTATGTTCGTACCCCGTTCATTCGACATTCGACATTCGACAAAAGTTTAACACAATTATAACAAACCCTGATATAATATAATATAAATATAATTCATTATCATATTTTTTTAAGTTGTATCAAACTATTCTATGATTGAAACTGCCCATCAAACATTTTGGCTGTATAAGAGTTGAATAACATAGCAAACTCCAGCTTAATCTTCCGAATGCATTACGTTGGGAACAGCTCGCTGATGTAGTGTACGGGTTTGGGTCAAAAATGACCTTAAAGCACAAGGAGGGTTAATAAACTGTTGTTCAGCTACTTCTGTTTCTTGGGTGGTTATTTTATAGCTGCTTATGATATAATAATTTATAGGATGTTCTTGAAACACCATAATACAGTAAGATACAAACTTGATATAATCACAGACAAACAGACGTAACACTAGAAAAATTCTGGTGAAAATCCATCGTCCGCTTCACATTATTTTCACCTGGTGCATGGTTGCACGAAACACTGCGTTGTGCTATAACGTCACCAGAAGGCGCTAGTGTGATACGTCAAAGAAAAACGATGCGCGCGCCTCTTGTTGTGAAAGCCACAACTATGAAGATTTGAAATGATGGTTAAAAGCATGGTTGATAGAAATATCGCAAGTGTTACGTCTCTTTGTTTGTGTTTCTCCTTTCTCTGTATATCTGTACATTTTCATCTCCAATTACGGTTTTGACATCTTGATTTGGGCACTCTCCAACCATAGGCCTTACCAAGGCTGTCATAGAACTCATCCTTCAACTCATCGGGTTCATCGTTCGTTGGCACATAGATGCTAATTAGGCTGTAGTTGAAGAATTCGCTCCTCTTTCTCAACACACAGATTCAGTCGCTTATACGCTTCCCGATCACTACGAAGCCAACTTAATGTTCTGCCTTATCGTTGCCTCTGTAATAAATGTGGTACTTTAATGAAGTATCGGTGATGGAATTCACCATTGGAATTTGTGTTCTACAGTTTTGGGCCACCGTAATCACCTGGTTAGCTGCAGCATTCACACTGTGCTTTTCTTGGTGATTGAAAGTTTTCAGCAGGCTACCTTACCTTGGCCGCTTTACGCTTTACATCACGCTGGAGGGACAGCCTCCTTATAGCTATAACTGATGCGATACAGCTTTTTTCATACAGCTGCTGGATGCCAGAAAAGACGCTGTTTGACATGGACGAAACTACGGATTTTTGCCAGGGGGTGCACTTCAAACAAATATTCATTAGTTCATCCATTCATCATTAATCCACAGACAAACAGACATACTACTCAAATCGAAATCATCGCACGATTTAACGGTCATTTTGAAAATATAGTGTGGTTCGGACTGTGCTCGCAAGTGTCATGGTGGCGCTGCTTTGTCACCGTCACCTCTCAATTTTGGAGAGAAATGAACGCAACGCCGATCAATGTTTACATAAAATGACTCAATCATGAACCTTCATTCATGTTTTATGAATGGATGACGCCTCGAGGGAGTCGTCACTTGCAAAATTGTTACATCGAGCCGAGGGAAACAACACCTGCAAATGAATGCTTCGGATTGAGCATTATAGAGGGTGCTAGTGAGATGCCAAACGATGTTTTGAAGCAATTTTCTTCTAAGTAATATGTCTGTTTGTCTGTGATTAATCGCCCCATATTTCACAGCAACGCATTCAAATTCTAGGGGGTGCCTGGCACTCCTGGCACCCCCAGTAGTTTCGCCTATGCTGTTTGAGCCGCACTTCCCTGGTGAACAGACGCTCAGGAAGTAGCTCCTTAATCTACCAGAACCAATATTGCGCATAAGTTTCTTCCGAGGGTCTGGTTTTCTCAGTTTTGGACTATTCAAAAAAGATTGTTACTAAATTTAACATTGTGCATTAGGGTGTGTAATAATGACGGTAACTATGGCAACGGTGGCGTTTATAGGGGAGAAAAAAGCGAGGTTCAAGGGGTGTTTCAGGGGCTCCCAAGGGAATTAATCGGAGTACCAGGAGATCTCAGGGGCGTTTCAATGGGGTTTCAGGATTCTCTCAGGTGACTTCAGAGGGTTCCAGGGACTCTCAGGGTGTTTCAGAGAGTATCAGGCGCATTTCAGGCAGCACTAGAGAATTTCGGGGGCGTATAAAAGAGTCTCAATGGGTCTCAAGGGATTACTGGGGGCTCCAGGAGATCTCAGGGGCGCTTCAGGGGGTCTCAGGAATGTTCTTGAGGGTCTTAGAGGCGTTTTAGAAAGTTTCAGGGATCCAAGGGGGTTTCGTGGGGGTGGAGGTATCTTGAGGTCTCAGGAGCATTTGTGGGTAACACGAGAGCCGGAAGTGAGGACATTGATTTTCAGAGCAGGTTTTAGGAGCGTTTTCGGAGGTTTTTAAATGCATAGCAGAGTTTCAGAGGATTTTCGACGTTTCAGAGAATTTTCGACGAGTTTCAAAGGCGTTACAGGTGCGTTTGCGATGATTTCGGAGGGTCTCAGGTGCAGTCCATAGGGGGTCCGACGGGGTTGAGGGGAATTTCGGAGCCATTTCGAGAAGTTTCAGAGAATTTTCGGCGGTTGTCAGAGGCGTTAACTTAGGCGTTTCCGGCTTTTTAGGATAGTTTTAGGTGCGTTACTTGGGATCCAAGGGGGCTTTAGGGGGACTTCGAGGGGATTTCAGGAATCTTCGCAGGATTTTTGGTGGGTTTTATATGCTATAAAAGTCTCAGGTGCGTTACATGGGTCCCAGTTGGTTTAAAGGGGATTTCAAAGTCAGTTCAGGAACTTTCAGAGAATTTTCGGCAGGTTTCAAAGGCGGTATCGTAGGCGTTTTCGACGGTTTGGGAGGGTCGTAGGTGCGTTACTTGGGGTCCTAGGGGGAATTTAGTAGCATTCCAGGAAGCTTAAGTGGATTTTTGGCGGCTTTCAGAGGCGTTACGGAAGCTTCACAGGATACTTGGTGGATTTATATGCGTAACAGGTGCGTTTTCAGTGGTTTCCAAAAATCGCAGGTGCGTTACATGGGGTCCGAGGGGGCTTAGGGGGAATTCAGAATCAGTTCAGGAATTTTCAAAGGATTTTTAACATGTTTTAGAGATGTTCCGGAGGCGTTTTTGGGTTTTTTAGAGTCTTAGGTACGTTACATGGAGTCCGGTGGGGCTTTAGGAGGATGTCAGATGAATTTCAAATATTTTCAGAAACCCCTCACAAAAACCATTAAATTCCCTTGAAACGCCCCTGAAATTTCTTGAAACGTTTTTGGTGCAATCAATGAGAAATACCCCTGACCTCCTTAACACGCCCTTGAAAGGCCCCAGAAACTCCCTGAAAAGCAACTGACAAATCCTTGGAACGCCCCCGAAATGCTATCTAGAAATGCCTAGAATCGCCCCTGCAACCCATTATAACATCCTTTGAAGGCTCCTGAGACTCCCTCTGAATCACCCTTTAAGCCCCTTGAAAGGTCCCCGGAACCCCCTTAATAATATGTAAACCCCCGTGAATTCCTCGTCATCCCATCAAAACGCCAACGAAACCTAACCGAACGCCCTTTAATAGCTTATATAATCTCCTGTGGAACAACTTCCTATAACGGCCCTGAAGCCCCTTGGAACCCCCTTTTATTGGGCTCTCTGGGAGCTTCCTGAAAACCCCCTTGGCCTCATCTCAAATTCCCAAAGGCAAGACCTGTTCTCGCGAACTAGATGCCCTCATTAAAGGTCTGAATTGTTTAATGCACCAAATTTCCTCTTTTCATGCCCCAGCTAATGGCATAAAAGTGGTACCAGTATAATCATTTCTGTTATGTTTTCTCTTATTACTACCAAGTTTGTAACAGATTAAAGCAATCATAACATAACTTGGAATCATTTTGATATTTTCTTTTGATCGGGTAGAGGCAGGCAAGGGGAACTTAATCGTAGTGAAGATGGAAGGTATTAAAATGAGGAACAGAACTTTACGAGTGGTGTTTAGAAGGACGCTAAGAGTGTTTTCGAACATTCGACTGATTCTCACTGTCACATCCAATGTGCTGGCAAAAGACGTGGATCACAGAATATCTCTTCCGGACTGGAAAATTATATCAAGATTGTATCATATTGTGTTACGAAGTTATAATAACTGTCTATAACTTTTTAAGTTATAAATTAAATGCAGGATGATGTAAAAATAACTAAAATTTAAACAAGAAGTATACGGTTCCGGGTCAATGGGCCGAACGCCATTCGGCCGAATGCCGTTTGGCCGAATGTCTTTCAGCCGAAAAATGAATGATAAACTTTAAGTGGCCATGCCACTGTTCCCCGCATCAGTATAACTCGAAAGAACAGCTTATGATTCAAAGAAGGAAAAAATCTTTGATAAAATATTGTCAGTTCCAACGCCAATTAATCTCTGAATGTCAAAACTAGAAAGAATAGAAAGAACAAAGGAAGGATTTTTTGTTGATGATGTTGGTTGTCAGAATGTCAAAAACTTCCTCTGAAGCCTGTTGATTATGATTCGGCCAAACGGCATTCAGCCAAATGACACATTCGGCCAGATGGCAATCGGTCAAATAATCGGACATGGAAGTATACATATGTAATCGAGAAAAATAACTTATTGTGTCATGATATCATCAAAATTATAACAAAATGTGATACTAATCTTTCCTTCTAACTTGTTAACTAGTTCCTATCATATTTTGATGCAACTTTGTAACAATACTATCTGAATGTCAAATAGTCAAAACTAAAGTGGATTTGGGTAGTTTTGTTTTCTTCATCGAGAGGTGCTGTTGTCGTCCAAATTGTCTAAAACTCGTAATTCAGTGTGGCTGGGAAAGATTTGAGACCAATTTTGGGTTCAACAAGTTTTAGTTAACATCACATGACGAAAAGAACAAAGCTGCCGAAAATGCACACAGTTCCCCTATATTATAATTACCCAGGTGGAGGTGAATGGCAAACCAAAAACAAAAGAATAACAAATTTTATTGTCATAACTTATTTTGTCATTCATGAGTTCTTCATAAAGAGCTTAAAACAACATGTGAATAGCATATGATACTATATCAAAATATGCCATTCACTTATCATTTATCAAATTTGAAAAAATAACAACTGAATGTCTTATTTTGCTATCATAACAAATTTTGCAATTGGTGAGATATTGTTGACCTCCTACGAGTTTGATGAACCATCGCAGTTTGGCACTTATCAAGAACAACATAATGACAAAACTTGAATTTTGGTTATTCTAATGATAACTTTTGATAGTTTTTTTTAGTTGACAAGCGAATAACTAATTTTGATATTGTTCTGTTTTCAATAACTCAATAATGGTATATTTTGCAATTCTCAACCTTAAATTGTTTTGTTCTTGGTTTGCCATTGTAATGTCAAAATTTGACATTCTTCAGTTATTTCATAGAACAATGTCAGTTATTATTTTGCCCTTTTGTCACTTATTTCAAACAAACCAATGACAAATTTTACCATTCAGTAATTCTTTTTGAATGGTAAAACTTGCAATTTTTTTGTAATTCTTTTCTGCCCGGGTAGTTTTTATTTAAAATGTGATATGATTGTGTTATGATACTTTATAAGTGCCAAAGATAGCATGGTTTGTTATAAGTATGTTACATTTTTGTTGGAATCTTCCATGCCAAATAGAGTAGAAGAGATCCTTAGTAGTATCATAAAACCAAAGTAACAAAAGGTTTGGCCTCGGGTTTGGCTTTGTGATGGTTTACAGAACCTCGAGGTGATGATGAGAGAGGTACTATCATTGTCACCAGTAGTAGGAGCAACAGCGACAGTGCACAGTGGTATGTAAATTTTTACTTTCATCGAAGAATTGCACCTCCTTCTCCGCATGCCCTTCTCTGAGTACTAATTATTGAGGTTAAGCAGCAAACCTCGTCAAAGTCGTCCAGAAAGGGGGGAGGGGGGGTTTAGTGTGGTTCACCACGAAATAAAAAAAACTGAATAATAGGTAAACGGCAAACTATTTTCGAATCGATTAACATATTTTATTGGCGCGTACCTAGGCGCTGCGACAGACTCTGAGGGACGAGTACCCATATATTTGTATGCTGACTGACTGTCTGACTGACTGACTGACTAAATGACTGGCTGCTTCTGGCTGGTTTGTTCAGGGGGTTCGAGAGCGATGAGTCAGCAGAGCATCTCGGTCGGGGTACTGATGCGGGTTGTGCTTTGGGAAGAATTACTCATATGTAGGCACAATTCGTGGCAAGAATTGAAACCCATTTCGCGCAAGGAAACTGTGTCAATGATAACGGCTTTGGCAATGGTATATCGCAAAAGTTCTTCGAGTTGAACATGTGGGATCTCCACAGGTTTCGCTTTTTTCTGTCTGCTATTCTGAGGATTTTCAGCGAGTTCAAACTGTTGGATGTTTGATCTATGACAAACCGATAATTGTCAAATTTGATGTGATCTGCGGGTTTCCTCAAATCTACGTGATTTTTTGGAGTAAACTTTCAAGTGCCCGAAAGATTTAGATGAGATCTCTTTTAAATTTGCAGTATCTGGTGATTGGCATCTACACAATGTGCTTGACTGCCATTTGAAAGCAACTTGACAGAACATCATGAAGTCTTCCAAAATGGAATTGAATTGTGTGCACCTTTTCGCGCATCATGTTTGCCAAACGAAGCAAACCTATTAATCAATCATTTTCACTTTCGCCGGCAAAAGACGACGTGTGATTTCGTCGGGAATTCGATCGAGAAGCGCAAGCAATTTGGAGGAAATTATTTCTCTGATTACACATCTCGCTCGGTGGAAGAACGATGCCACCCGAACCTAGTGCCAAAAAGAAGCGAGACGTTTCGTATCGTTGTATTTTCGGGGAAACAACTTTCGAAAAGCATGCTTCTCCCGAAACCCACTTCTTTTGTTTGTCAGCCAACCTGCAATGTGTACGCAGCAAGTACCTCCCGGGCCCGGTGCGGTGTATGATGAGCATACAGTACGCAGACAACGCACTCACTCATCATCCCCGAGAGCCCGCGAGGCACCTCCGCGGCATTTCTCCACCCGTCGTGGTCTTCTGTGACGGCTGGTTGTTCTCCACTCAGCATTTTTATGTGGAGACCGCGTGCGCAGCGCAACAAGCAAAGCCATTCTTTCCAACCAATCATGATGGTGCTCCGTCCGGATCGCGGCGTGACCCACTTTGGTGTGCCCGTCCGTCGTCCCACCTCTGCCACCTCTGGGAACCAGCATCGATTTGAGGAGGGCATTTCATTCCAAAAACCGAGGGAGGCCATTTGTCAAGTGACCTACATTTTCGGTGACATGTTCTTGCGCGACTACATGTAGTGGAGAAGACAATTCGGAAGGTTTAAGCAGGTGATTCTGCCGTAATCGTGATCTGGATCTTGATCAGATCCATAACAACTGTAAAACCAAACACTTCTTTTAGAAGGCATCATTCTATATCTTTGTGATTGGTTATAGGAGAACTTACGTATTTTTAAAAGTTTTGTTCTCTTCGTCATGGGGGTTTTTTTTTTTGAAACTTGTTGGTCTCAGAGTTGGCCTCAAATCCTTCCCAACCAAGCTGAGTTTTATGCCCAAACTTCAGGCAATTCGGCTCCCAAAAACCCCCATGACGAAGAGAACAAACCTTCCAATAATACCCTTCGTCACTCTATAAAACTTATCATTTATTAACGCTAATGTGGTTGGCAAGGTTCCAGGGTACCTTTTTCAATGGGAAATTGAGCTCTGCTAGATCTCAGAACGATAGGATGGTATTTCCCGGAATAATTCATCCTAAAGACTGCCCCAGAAAGTGTGGACGCACCTAGTCTTCAGTTGTCTGGGCCTGATCGATGATTCTTGTTTCGGGCTCCGTTTTGTCTATTTCTGCTTACTATAGGATCGAAAATTCAAACGTTCGTTGCCACGATGAACATTGGAATTCTAAATGGTAACTTTTTTGGTCATACCCCGCTCTGCGTTAGTTAGAAGGTTTTGTTGTGCTCAAACACCTTCATTATTTGTTTATCCAAACGAGGGATAGCAGGATCTGTATTTTTTACCCATTTTTTGCCTATGCGTTAACGTGATATTCCCATCGTGGTTGCTAATTGCTGGTTGCACAATTTTCTAACTTACTCCCACCATATTTTGTTCTTTTCCTAAGAGACCTTTCAAACTCTGTACATCGTTTGTGCACATTTTTTCAATGATGTTCCGTTGAAAGTTCATGTATTTTGAAATACACTGTTGGAACCGCAAAAACCGTCATACAAATGCTGAGAAAATAGGTTGACCAACAGGATGTAGCTTTCAAAAAGAACTAGTCATCAATCGTTATGAAATGCCAGTATTTTCTTACTGCGTCCATACTTTCTGGAGCGGTCTTTAGTGGCACTTCCGGGAAATGATATATTCAGGGAAATATATCTTCGGGAAAGATGCCGAGGCCCGTGGCGTAGTGATCACACGCTCATTTCATAAGTGGATGGTCATGGGTTCGATTCCAGTCCCGGCACTTGCAACTTTTCATCAGTTTTTGGTTGAAGTCTCTATAAACATGCTACTGACTTTTGGGTAGACTATCAAAATATAGATTCTAAGGATTCATTTTAAGCTATTACTATCTTGTTTATGTAATATTCATGGAATTTATGGGTACCTCGATTTAGTGGACATTTCAATTTTTGAAATGTCTATAAAATCGAATTTTACATAAAATCGAAGCAAAATTTTTATTTTATTTTTATGTAAATTTTTTACCAAAATGTACCAAAACACATAAAAATTGCATGAAAATTGAGTTTTCGATAAAAGGCTCGGAGTTTTTGGCATATATTAGTAATTCTCGCTAAATAACGAATAAACCACTTTCTCGTTTTTTTTGTTACGATCGAAATCTTTTGTCTGCAAAACTATGTAAGGTTGATTCAAAAGCCAATATTTTGAGCAATGGATATACACAATAACGTTATTTGCATAAATATGTTAAAAAAATTGAAAAAGTTTCTAAATTCCTTCAGGAATCCCATCTAAATTTCCTCAAAGGGTTCCTTCGGAAATTTGGAGATTCGTAACAATGACAAGTACCTGATAGAGCGTGATTACTGGTTGTGCTGTATTTGCCGAACGATCTGTCTGTACGAGAAATGTAGGTTTGTGCCGCTATCTGCTTGGTCGCCTCTTGTTGCAATTCTGGGGTGTTGAATTAAATTAAGTTATCCCAGAATTTTCAACTTTATTACGACGGTCTCCGAATAAAACTTTCCACATCAAATCATGTTACAGAATATTTCAGAAAATCTTCCATGTGTTCCTCCAGAAGAGCCACAATGAATTATTTAACGAAATTTGGCAAGATTTGCTTCACCAATGCCTCCATGATTTTTCACAAATCATTTCAGAGATTGTTTGAGAAATTCCTTTTGTTATTTATTCATAAATTTCTCTAGGCATTCGTACGAGAATCTTTTGGAGCTTTCATTAGAAAATCTACTATTTTTTTTCAGAAATTCTTTTCAGCATAATCAATTGCCTTCGCTATGGCCAGAAAACGAAAACAATAGATGCGCGGTGCTTAGTTTTGTGTTGTTTCTTGTTGTGAATGCATATGGCTTGGATCATTGGTTTGTCCTTTGTCGCGTTCAGTTCATTCCTGTGTGGAATGGGCTTAAAGCTTCTGCTCCCTAATGGGGTGGAGACGCGCGACAGGATTTCCTTTATTAGACATGTTTTCATATAGAAAGTGGTCGGTTGTGCGCGAAAGTTAGTGTTTATTGATCCATTGTCAGATCACATCACCAATCATAGGTGATTCCTAGACCTGACAATGTACCCTACCCTACTAACAAAAATTCCTTCCCAAGACAATCGTGGAGACACTGGGATTGCCGGTCTCTATAACAACGGTTGTCTTACTAACATTTCCTTCTCTCCTCGATGACCGTAAGGACGTGGCCAGCGATGTTATTGACATTACTTGTGAATCCTCGAACTGTGCACATTGAGAATAGAAAGCTAGTCCCAAGCCCTATTCATTGGTTCCTTGTGCAATTTCGATTGCTCTGGTCAATCACGGAGTAGCAACTACGAATTGTGCGGTCATGTAAGCTCATGCTCAAAATTGTTTTTTTCAGAAATTCTTCTATTCTATTTTTATTTGCGGAAACTTGTCCAAGTATTCTGCCAAAAAATCCTTCACGGATTCTTTCAAAAAATTTTTCATGAAACGTTCTTCATAGATTTGTTGAGAAATTCCTTCTATTCTATAAATTTCACAAAGAATTCTTTCAAAGCATCTTTCATGATTTACTTCTGAAATTCTTCCACTTTTTCCCAAAATAAATATCCACTATAGAATATCCTCTATAGAGGAATCTCTATAGGGATTCTTACAAAAATGCGTTCAGAGATTCCTTCAGAAATATCTTTAGACATTTATTCAGAAATTTCTCCATAAATTCCTTTAATAAAACATTCAGCGATGTCTTCACAAACTATTTTTCAGAAAATGTTTCAAAAGTTCCTTCAAAAATTTGAACTGGGATACTTGGGAAATTCACCAAATATTCCCACAGTAACTTCCTATTTCTAAGGATTTCTCCAGAATTTTCAGAAAGAGATCTGTATGATTTTTTTGTAGAAATTCCTACTTTACCTTTTTTGAGACTTTTTCATTTTTTTTCCGAAAAATCTTTCGGAAATTCCTTTATGCATTCTCTCAAACGATCCCCCAAAGATTTATTCCAAAACTTTCTCCGGGGTTTTCTTCAGAAATTGCTCCAAAGATTTTTTTAATCTAAATTTCTGTCAAAAAGACTTCCTGGGATTTCTCTAGGAATTTCTCCAGGGTTTCTTAAAAAAACGTGAGAACCATTCGGGAATTTTCTCCAGCCATTCCTAAAGAAACTACCCTGGGAGTTCCTTCACATTTTTCTAGGGATTCTTTCAGATAATCCCCCATGGTTTTTATTTTAAATTTGACCAATAATTTCTTCAAAAATATCTCAAGATTTTCCTCCATGGACTTCTTTACAAATTTCTCCAAGGATGCCTTTGAACGAATTTTTCCAGATTTTTCGATAAATCTTCCATGGACCCTTGCTGAAATGAATCCTAGGATTCGTTTAAAAAGTCTTTCAAAAGCTCCTGATGAAATCTTACAGGGATTTTTAAAGAAATTCTGTCACGGACTTCTTTGGAAACTGCTCGTAGATTTACTTCAAATAATCATCCAGGGAATCCTTACGAAATTCAGCCAGAATTGTTTCACAAAATCTTCTAGAGATTCCTCTAAACTTTAGAATGTCATTTAGAAATTTCACCAAGAACACCTTTAGAAAGTCTTGCATGGATAGCTTCCAAAAATGGGTTCAAAAAATGTTGCATAGACTGTTACAGAAATTTATCTACGAATTTCTTCGGATTTCTTTAATAGAGATTCTTCCCAATTTTTTTCAAAGCTTTCATCTAGGTCCATTGGACCCCAGGTGCCTTTCAGAGCTCATCTTTGATGGAACACACTCAGCGAGGTGACGAAACTGAGGCCATGAAGGTATCCCTTTTAGGGTTAAGAAAGTCTTTGGAAATCCTCACAGAGAATTCCCTACAGATTTTGCAGACTTCTACAGAGGATTGCTATGGAAAGGCTGAAAGACATTATTGCAGAGATTCCTGCAAGAATTGACTCAGAGATTTCATCAGAAATTCCGCCGAGTATTCCTCTATGTATTTTCTCAGAAACTCTACCAGGATTCCCTCCTAGCATACCTCTAAGAATTTCTCCATGGATTTATCAAGGAATTCATTAAAAAAATTTTAGGATTTTTGTTTGGGGATTTCTCCAGGATTTTTTTTTTCAACAATATCTCAAGAGGTTTTGTTAGGTATTCCATCGGGAGTTTCCAGTTATTCCTTCCGGAACTTCCTCAAAAAATCCATCTATGGATTCTAAAAATATTATTTTTTTCAGAAATTCATTCAGAAATTTATTTAGAATTTTCTTCACATTATTTTTAAATTCCTTCTGAAATTTCTTCAGCGATACTGTAGAGACTTCTTGAATATTACTAGAATTACTTCAGAAGTTTCGGTAGGGATTTCTTTAAAAGTTGTTCCATGGATTTTTCAGAAGTTGTTCCAGCAGTTCCTTCGGGAATTGCTCAAGCGGTTCCTTCAGAGATTCCTCCAGGAATTCATCCTTGGAAATGTACACGTGTAGGGACGCTGGAATCGGGGAATCTTGACTAACTAGCTCTGGTTCTACCATGACAGCACTAGAAATAATTTTGTCAAATGGGTCTAACATGGGTGCTCCACAAAATAATTTATTGATATAAAGTGCTCCACGAGTCAAAAGGGCTGAAAACCTCTGCATTATAAGTCATCATGATACAAACTGCACAAGTATAAAACTGATTGAATATTACAAATTTTATCATTAAAAAATGTACATAAAATCGAGGGTCTATATAATCGAGGGTCCACTAAATCGAGGTATACCTGTACAGTTATGTTCCGATTTTATCACGCCCTCCGCGCGTCAGTCCTTCATTTTTCATTAATTTACTGTTACATTTGAAAGCAAGTGTTTCCCCTTTTCTTCAAGATAAATGCTGAAGGTGCGTTTTGCAACTTTAAAAATATTGGAACTGCGAATAGGTTTTGAGGAATATTTAAAAGCATTTTTGAAAAGGGGCGTGATAAAATCGGAACAATACTGTATTGGGCATTTTCATGATTATTCATGAAAAAAACCTTTCAATAATCAGTGACAATACATTTTTTTTTTGAAACATGTGAAATACTCTCTGCAGAATTTATTGGGGCCTTGAAGCCATGGTGATAAAATATGCTGGATTCCTGATGTTTCTGGAGAAATTTCTTGAAACTATCGTATTGATATTTTCATGATGAAGCATTTCCTTCAAAATTATGGCAAAACTCAGAAGCATGGTGGAATCAGTCGCGTAATTTTTGCATGCTTGTCACTTAGGAAAATTGCTAATTAAATAATTCCTAACGGAACTTCTGCAGGCCTTTATAATGTAATATGTGGCGAAATTCAGGTGAAATTTCTTGCGGAACTCATGGAAATTTTGTGGGCAAAACTGAATGAACAAATTTCAAGTGGGGTTTTTTTTTTCAACAAAAAACGCATTCCATACTCAGGTTTTTAGCAAAAATGTCTTCAGAAATTTCAAAAATTTCAGCGCAATCATGTAACGGTGAAAAAGCACAGCTCAGCAGTAAGACCAGTTTTTTGGTTGATGGTTGTAATTTTCCAAGTATTTCGACAAAGAATCAAGAGAGTTTCAGTATTGATCTATTTAGATAGAATATGGGACAAAGGACTCGGATGAGTACTTTTACCAACTCTAGTGGGAAAAAGGCCTTCTATTCACAACATTTCAGACAACAAAAATGTCGGCAAAAGCATGCTTAAAGGATTGCAATTGGTCCAGCAGCAGGGTCTTCAGGTTATAAATTTGAATTAAAAAATTAGTTTTGCACAAATTTATTCTGAAAAGGAACCAACCCTGTGCATTAGTGGAATCGAGTTCAGTTCTGTGCCTTCGGGGGACGGAGATGGTTAAGTGGCTCCGTAGTTTGGAGGAAAGAAGCGCCCGTCTAGCAAATCGGGAGTCGTGGGTTCGATTCCCACCGGCGTACGTGGATTTCTTTCCATAATTTAAATCCTAATTTGTTCATTAAACATGTGTTTCTGTTGCGTGTATGATTGTCAGAGCGTTGTAATTTGCGCTTGGCTTGGTTAGCTTAAGAAAAAAATCGAGAAATTTACTGAAATTTTTATGCTAGGTAGATTAACGAATCAAAACCATGGTACCCTTTTAAATATATACAGGGGATAGACAAAATGATCGGGACAGGCAAGATTTTCATTTTTCAAAAAATGTTCAACTAGCTGTAACTTTTCGAAAAATGCATCGAATATTTTCTGTAACTTCATCAACTAATTGTGTATCAGTGGTCCAAATTTGGGAAAGATCAGACCATTCTCCACGAAGTTATAAAGATTCTTGTAAAAGGTAAAATTATCCGATAGCCAACTTTGGGCTGTTATATCTTCGGATTCAGTGAACCGAATGCAATGAAATTTTGACCATTTATGACTTATATGATGAGCTATGAAAAACCGTTGACTTAACTTAAAATTCTTAACACGGAAGAAAATTATAACGTTTAGATTATAATTCTAATAAAACACCAAATTTTCCAAAATTTCAACATCGTTTCAAAATTTAAGATGCAAATTATAGTTCATTTAATTTCCCTTTAATTGACTTATATATAAATATGTTTTGAAGGAAAGTAACAAAATAGCCGCCAACAAATTGAAGAAATAATGGAATACATATTAAAAATAGACCAATTTGCTAAAAAATCGTGAAAATAACAAAATCACTATAACTTTTTCTCTTGTTAAAAATTTCAAATCAAGTTAAATGTTTTCCAGAGTTTATTATGCAAGTCATGAATGGTCAAAATTTCAATGCAATCGGTTCATTAAATCTGGAGGTATAATAGCTCAAAGTTGGCTATCGGATAATTTTACCTTTTTCAAGAACCTTTATAACTTCGTGAAAAATGGCCCGATCTTTCCCAAACTTGGACCACTGATACACAACTAGTTGATGAACTTACAGTAAAAATTTGAGAATATTCGATGCACTTTTTGAAAAGTTACCGCTAGTTGAACATTTTTTGAAAAGTGAAAATTTTGCCTGTCCCGATCATTTTGTCTATCCCCTGTATCATTGCATTCTTTACAAAATAATCAACCATGTACATACACTGAACATCTTGAAAAAAAAAGCAACTATTTTTGGGTTATACTGAGTTGTCTACTTTGAGTTCAGTTTTCATTGTTCCTTGATTAAAACGTATTCTTCAACCATAAAAGATGCTAGATCGATGTAACTCTACTCCTCTAAACATCTCACAAATCCATTATAGTCACAAATGCACATTTGTGGTGATGTGCGCCTACCATCATGTTCCATTCGACCGCTTCGGAAATGGAAAGTGCCTTCAATATCTAGCGATCTATATGCATCTCCGTTCGTACAAAAGAGCTTTCAGCTTCTCATCGACGATAACTTCAGCCAGCAGCAGCAGCTGCAGTCCGCACCGTTAGTATCTAGTAGCATAGTTTCATATTTTATTACTAAGCAATACACTCACACAACCACTCTAGGTAGACCACCACATCGCACCGCCCCTTACCCCACCATCCAGAAAAAGATCGCACCGAGGGTAATAATTCACGCTGATCATCGAACTCTCTCGCGGTGAAAGTCTTTTTCTTATGGTGTTTACTCTGCTGGCATTGCTGAGGAGTCAGAAGCAAGCATGTGGAATGCAGCTGGCTGACAGCAGCATCGAACGGAGCTAGATTTCGCCTACATAAAACGATGCTGATCGCTGTGATCGAGTGAGGTGGTTCGTGGTTCGAAAGAAATTCCTTTTTCGACGAGTTGCTGCTTGCGCCGAGTTGGGCGTCTTGAGTAGAATTCGAGCTGCATAATACTAGGGGCGCTGCCATTAGGGTAAAACGACCCTACGGAAAATAACATTCGTTGAGTGGCTGTGTTTTCATTTGACAAGCGCGCTTTATCCGACTTTCCCCATACACTGCATCGTTGCAAGAGCACGGCTTACGTGCGCAATGGCTCGACTTCATCTTACAACGCTACAGAACTGCGGCCACAGACCCACTGTGGAAATGCAAGTGCAAGGAAAATCGTTTTTCCGCACACTCGATCGTTCGACCGTTGTTGCTCGGTCGCAGCAAGCGACGAACCTTGGCTTTGGTGCAGTGCTGAGCTGTGCACTCGACGACGATTACCTCCGTGCAAGAATGCAATTGCATCTAGGTAGGCCGACCGACGATATGCACTGCCGCAGTCTTGAACTTGAACCTGGCTGGTGGTGAGCTGCTGCAGTAACAGCCACGATCACGATCGCGATTGTAGCTGGTTCGGTTTCTGACGAGATGCACGCAAATGCAGCGATTGGTTTCTGCCGTGCCGTACGGAGAAGGAAAAACTGCATTGCCGGTTTTAGTTGGATTTGAAGATCAATGCCAAAGCGAATGCGAAGAGGTTATCGTTGAGATTTTACTGGCTTGGCTAGGCCGTAATACTTCATCAAAATTTAACCTTCTTGTATGATTCTAGCTCCTGGACTGAGTTTTACCCTTTTTTCCATATTGTTACCTCCAGGTTATATCAAGGAGTCTCATTAGCCTCATAAACAACGTTTTTTCTACTAGTTTTGATTTGTGTTTTTTTTTGTTTTTTTTTCTAAAAATGATCGGTTTGTACGAGATGATTCGGTTCTATGGCTTCAGTATAGGCTCATTCTATTCGTGAAAATCTTCAGAATTTTATTCAACGCTGCACAGTAGAGCTGATCGCTTCAATGCTTGTAATACATTTCCCATGTGATGCAAGTATTAAAATGACAAGAAAAATGGCAGAAGTAGTCGATCTTATAATTTTCCATGACTTTTTGAATGAATGGCTGTATATGGCGTAGACTAGACTGGACTGGACTAGACTAGATTAGAGTAGATTCTAATCTGAGATTTACTTTAGTTGTTTACCTCCTCGTGCAGGTTTACTTCGTCTAGTCTAGTCTAGTAGTTTTAAGTCGAGATACTTTCGCATTTCTAAATTATGTCTTCTAATCTGGGTTAAACCTTGCTTAATTTGTACCTCCTCGCGTGCAACTTCAGGTTACTACAATTTTTGGGGAAATGTCTTGCAAAATTCCTGGAGTTGTTTCTGGCAGATCTCATAAACGAGAGTCCAACAGAACCTCCTAATTTCTAATTCAAGTCGGAGTGCAGTTATTTCGAAAAAAAAAAACTTATAATATTCCTGATAATTTCTGATAAATCCTTAGATACATTTGTATAAGTTTTTAAAACAATTCCTACGGCATTCTCTAATGGGATCCCTGAAAAGGTTTTTTTACGGAAGTAAGGCATCCCCAAACATGAACCTCCAGTTAGCCTAGTGGTTAAGGCTATGAATCGCCAATCCGGAGACGGCAGGTTCGATTCCCGTTCCGGTCGTGAAAATTTTCTTGACTCCCTGGTCATAGTGTATCATTGTGCTTGCCTCACAAGGTACAAAATTCATGCAATGGCAGGCAAAGAAAGCCATCCAATTAATAACTGTGGAAGTGCTCAAAGAGAACACTAAGTTGGAAAGAGGCAGGCCAAGTTCCAGTGAGAACGTAGAGTCATACAGAAGAAGAAGAAGAAATATCCCCAAACATGTGACGCTAACGTAAAAACCACTTCTTCGACTGCATCTCGTCCCAATACGACAATAGTTCAAAATTTGCATTTACTGGGATTGCTGCAGGATTTTATGCTGTTGATTTCTTACCGGGATTTTTAAGAATTGCTGTCCGAATTATTCCAGGGATTTCTCAAAAATTTCCTCCGGGGATTTCTTTAGAGTTTTTCGAGAGATTCCACCATAAATTCCTCTTGGGATTTCTCTGAGAACTCCTCTCAGAAACCCTTCAGGATCTGGTGCCGGGATTCTTCTAGGAATTCTTTTTCATCTGCATTTCTGCAGTACTTTTTTCAGGAACTCCCCTAGAGATGTATCTAGAATTTTTATACTGGTTTTTCTAATAATTTATCCTAAGATTACTCCGTGGATTTATCCATGAATTTATCACGGAGACAAATTTCGTTCGTTCGAAACAAAAATATTCATGTTTATTCGGTAAACTGATGAAATGTTTGAAACTAAAATTTTAATTTTTAAAACTAACGCAATTACATATTGATTTTGACAATACCCATTGAGGAGCCCCCCGTTCCGCCGTCGAGAACATAAACAAAACTCACAAGTTCCAGCTGCAACATCAAACAAGATTTCCTCCTACAAAAAAGGCAAGGTTCGCCAAAAGTTTCCACGAAATCCCGTTGTTTTCGGGAGCGTATGTTATCTAATAGATGTACACTTGATGTTAGCATTGGAAGTACAACACCGGAGGTAGTTTTTCCAGGGAAGGAAATGACTTAATAAGTTTAATGGGAAACAAATATTACCGTAGGGCCGAGCTGCCACAAAAAAAAACAAAAATATTTACATTTATTTCTAACATAATCTGTCAGAAGATGCATTTCTGTTTCAAACATGGATTGCATAAGCTTCAAATGTGACGTTCGATTTGCTCCAAACAGTTTTATTTTTGTGGCCTGAACAAATTGACAATTTATTTGAATTTACCCCAAACATTTTCGATTTTATCATAGTTTTTTCTGCGTGATCAAGAGATTTTTTAGGGAGTTTTTTTTTTCAGGAATTCCTCTTAGAGTTCCCTCAGGAGATTCTTCTAAAAATCCCTCAGAATTTTGACTGGAGATTCATCTGGGGAAGCATTTCTTTAAAAAAAACAATAATTCTTTGGATGCCTTCAGTTACTTCTCCAGAGTTTACTTAAACAAGTTATTCTGGAGTTTCTATGGAGATTTCTCCAAAGTTCCTCTATGGATTGCCCGGAGGATTCTTTTAAGATTCCTCCATGATTTCATCTTGGTATTCCTATAGAAATATATTTTGGTATTGCTTCAGAAATTGCTCTTGTGATTTCCTCCGGAATCCCAGCAGAGATTCCTCTAAAAATTCTTGCTGTGAATTCTTCTGGGGTGCATGTTAGAATTTCTCATGCCATTTCTGCTGAGATTGCTCCACGAATTGCTCCAAGTATTCCCTTACAATTTTCCCAAAAATTCCTCCGTGAATTTTCATCCATAAGTTTTATGAATTTCATCTGGAATCGTAACAGAGATTTCTTTGGAGATTTCAACAGGAATTTCCCCAAAGGTTCTTCTATGAATTAATCAAGGGATTTACCCAGGAATTCATTTACAAATTACTCTAGGGATTGCAATTTAGATTCTCTCAGAAATTACTCAATGTCCTCCTCTCTCCTCTTCTTGGCGTAACGTCCTTATTGGGACAAAGCCTGCTTCTCAGCTTAGTGTTCTATGAGCACTTCCACAGTTATTAACTGAGAGCTTCCTCTGCCAATGACCATTTTGCATGCGTATATCGTGTGGCAGGCACGAAGATACTCTATGCCCAAGGAAGTCAAGGAAATTTCCTTTACGAAAAGATCCTGGACCGACCGGGAATCGAACCCGTCACCCTCAGCATGGTCATGCTGAATACCCGTGCGTTTACCGCCTCGGCTATATGGGCCCCTCAATGTACTCAATGTATTTGTATGGAAAACACTCTAAAAGTATCTACAAAATAAAATTACGGTGTTCCTTCAGGAATTCTTGTAGGGTATCTTTCTGTTGACAATGATTTTATTACCCTTTTCCGGCTAGACCAGTCGACTAGTATGTCTGAAATAGACGTAAAAACGAAGACGTAAAGACGAAGCACCATTGGCATCTAAGAGCCGAAAAAGAGATAAAGTTGTGAAAGATGGACCCGGTTTAGGGTGGTGCTTCGAATCCAGTTTGACTTTCTATTCTGCAGAGTTGTAACTTGTTCTGTAGCTTAGTTGGTTAAAGCGCCGGACTAGCAAAAGCGAGTCGTGGGTTCGGTTCCCAACAAAACAAGTGGTATTTTTTCACAAATGTATCTCTCAATTTGCCAATCAAACGTACTTTGCCTAAAAATACTTCAAGTGTTTACGTCTATCTTTCTGTTATATTTTTTCATTAATTCTTCTCGGGTTTTCTTCAGAAATTTCATCCAAACTTTAAAGAATTTCTGCAGTGGGATTTTCCAGAGGTTTCTCTGGGAATTTCTCCGAAGATTGTTCCGGAGATTTCTCTATGAATTTCTCCGTGTATTATTTTAGGATTAATGCTTACTGTTGTGATAAGCGTGCTTTTCCGTTACTTGCGGAACTGCTCCCAGCATAAAGTGTGTGTTACGTGGCATAAAATAATATGTAAACTAAAGCAAAAAGCCAGGGGAAATTGATCTCGTTCGGACAGTTTTAGTCATAAGATTCTATACCACCTTGTCTAGGTTCAGTATTGGACGAAATAAAGTGCGCAATGGCTGTTTTTGATACAAAACGCTCATGTTGGGGGGGGGGGGGGTGTTGGGGGGGGGGGTGTTGGGGGGTGTCGAATATCGGCTTCTAGTGTACCGATTAATCTCAAATTTGGTCAAATCTAATATGTAAAAATATAAATATTTCTGATAAAAATATTTAAAAATATCGCAAAACTTCATTTTTTTAAATTAGGATTTTTTTTTTTGTAAACTTATGGTTTTAGGTAAACAGTTTGTTCAGGAAAGTTGTGTGATTCGTTAGACTTATCAACTTTGCAGAAGAATATATTTATCTAAAATAGAAATTTAGGAATTTATTCAAAATTAAAATTCCTCAATTTTTGAAGTAGGAGTTTTGCGATATTTATAAAAGTTTTGCTCAGTATTTTTTTTCCTTTTCCACAGATTAAATTTTAAGTTATTACAATTGTGCAGACAAAATTTGAGATCAATCGGTGCACTAGAAACTGAGATTCGACCCCCCCAAACGTGGGCATTTTGTATGAAAAACAGCCAATGCTCACTTCATTTCGTTCAGTACTGTATAAACGCCCCGTTCATGTTCTACCGACACGTGCAAGCATAAGTCATAGTTTAGGTTTCACTGCTGTAGTTTGCTTCCCGATCAAGTTGTATAGGACCACAGGAAATAAATCAACGAATAACGAACTGTAGTCGTTGATGAAAATACCTACAACCTCCTGAGGTCTTCGAGTTCACCCTCTAGGAGGATGGTTTTCCAGTCTTGACAAAAATCGAAATAACGCTATTTTATATTTTAGAGTCCCAGAAGAATGTCCCAAACGGATCGAAACGCCGGGCAAGATAAAAAAGCAACATTTTTAAGTATAAATTCAACTGTCAAAAAGCTCATCGGACCGCACAAGCCGCTTATTGCTGCAGGTTCATGATCACTTCCAATATTCTTGGGAAGAGAATTTCGGACCATCTGTCCCTCGACGCGGTACTCGTAAACTGCTTTGATTCCGCAGAGTTGAAGTTTTAATGTCAGTCACAAGCTCTCATTTCTCGGCCTCGAAATTGGCCTCAGGATCACGAAGTCCCAGTTGTCTACGGGTTGTGGCTCTTCGCTGGTGCTACAACAGAGTAAATTTTCAGCTTCAACTCGTACAATCCGTTCTTGAGCGTAGCTTTTGTGCTGTTACTCCATCGCTTGACACAATACAGCCGGACTTCTTCAAACTGACGTCAGCTCCTTTCGTTATCAAGCATCCAACGGACAACAGATTATCTCCAGGATGTTCCACTTTTGGACCAGGGAAACCTCTTCCACGATGCCATTCTTCATCGAACAACTCAGCAATCAACATGCATGTAGCCTTCCACAGGGCATGTTCGATCATCAGCAGCCATCACTTTACACTTAAAAAAATTCCGTAACGACGAATGCAATTCTTCCCGATTCTGCAGTTGCCACCTTGCTTCGTTCCGGTTTTCCTGTTTAGCCTTCACGTTGAAACCTTTCTTCTTGTTCCCAGGTATTTTACAGATGTGGCACACAATAGAACTGACCTTCTTCTACATCCAGTTCTTCACTTTCGAAGCTTGATATGATGAACTATCGCGACCTTGATTTAGAACATCATTGATTACCTTTTGCTTTACAAGCTACAGTGTAACTTCGTTTTAGCTGTAACAGTCAACCGCACTCTCATCGTCATCGTACAACTCTCGGCTGAGATTCGTGCCAGCCTTGGAAACTTTCATAAAATGCTGCTCGATATCTGGGCTGTTCATCTCGCACAACTTGCACAAAGAGTTAAATTTTCGCAGAAAGCATATGCCCTTCATGGTGACATTGCAGGTTCTCCAATGCCTATCTTGCAGAAGTAGTGTTTTGGATCAAAACGCAACTTCAGCAGCGTTCCTGGATGTCCATGTTTGCACGATTTCTTCTAGTAGTTGTTTGGGGTCCACGAAACGCCACAGGTTCTCGCTCACAACTCAAGTAACATTTTTATTGTCAATTAGTGTTATAGCGGTATTCAGAACCGTTACAAAACCAAATACCTTTTATTTTAGTTTTATGATAGTTCTAAGAACCTTTTTAGTCTAAATGACTAAAAAATGTTACTTGGGCAATAACCTTACCAGAACGTTTCCTTTGTAATGGTTGTTATTGAAGGCTATATTGTTCAAACCATAAGACTTATGGTTGAAATGATGATGTTTTTTTCAGATATTTAACCGAAACATTTGTAACGTGTATTTTGTCATTAATATGTGTAAATTTATCGTTATCTGTCAACTGTCTTCGCCAAATGACAGAGGATTCAGAGGGGCATGACACAAGTTTTCTCCCGTGTAAAGTGTATCTTTCTATCAATTCAAGAGCTGTTTACAGTGAAATGCTACCACAAAAGTTCCTTTCCCACTCCAAGCCATAAAATCCAGCAGATTTCATATTCCAACACCACTCAACAACTGATCGTTTGTTGTGGCCAGAGGAACGATAGCTCGTTTTGACAGCTGACCTAGATACTACCTTTTCTGCCTTTGCCTGCACACAGTCAACAGTGTCCGCCGCAGTGTCCAGCCGAACATCAACGGCGTAAATAATGAGAAACACGCTTCTATCTCTTCCACACTTTCTTCACACAATCGAACCCGTTTTGGGTTGACCGTCCACCGACCATCCCCCATCGTCATCAGGTACCTAGAGCGTGCAGATCAGCAGTGCCACCGAGTGGCAGTAGCTGTGTGTGTGTGAGTGTGGCGATCTTTTGTATGAAGAAGGGAAAGCTTTCCCTCTCAATGGTGACGATGCGATGCCGATCGCATCGCGCACTGATCATCACGCCAAGCGAACGATCAAGGCACTACCGTACGGACACGGAGCTATAACAACAAAAGCCACCCTCTTTCTGGTAGTAGTGGTGGTCGTCGAATAGTGCGCATACCCCGAGCAAAACTCGTCCAAGCATCCCTTCCATTGAGGCTGCCTTAGTAGTAACAGCCTCAGCAGCATTCGAAAACAACAACAACAACAACAGCACTAGCTGCGGCCGTGCAAGGTGAATCCAAGTGGAGTTTATTGACTTTTGCCAACTCCGTCTTGGATCTCTCTCCTGGTGGGGCCCCGTCGCCCGTCGTGTGCATAGTGGCCTAGCGTCAGCATCTACTAACAACTCTGTCGAGAGCTGGGCTATACTAACCACTAACCATACCATACAAACTGCGTCATCAGCTGGCGAGGTAACCAACCACTAAAATCACAGTTCGACGCAGTTCTTTGGCATTCAGGGTTGTATCCGAACGATTTGTTCGGAGTAACCGTAAAGGAAATTGTGGTGTTCTAGTTACTATTTGACTTGATAGTAAACACCACTAGCGTTCATGTTGATTACAACTTCACTTCAATTAGGTATATACACCTTACTGATGACAAACGATTATGTTATTATTACAGTTGTGGTAATAATCATTGGTGGTATGGTATCGGTACCTCGGAAATACATTTTGACAACCTCAATCTTCTTCAAAACTTACTGGATTTAAGTTTTTAGCTTAGAACGTTGGCCTAACTATTCCCCTTACAATCTCCATTTAAATTACTTTCCACTAACAGAATTTAAAAAATGAACGATTTATGATATCATTTAAACTATTCCGGTAATAGTAAAGCGACCCCTGTTACCAATCACCAGGTTTGAACCCTGATTCCGGATTGCTAGCGCGCAGGAAAGGCGTTTTATTTACAGAAACGATCCGTTTTCTAACCAACCAACCACCGAAAATATGAAAACCGAAATCGTTTGGATTGTGAAACCCTCTATAGTTGACTGGCGGACTGACTGGCTGTGGCTCGACGCGCTGATGGAAGGGATGCATTTTTTTTCTTTCGAACTATTTGTTGTTTTTGGGGTTGCGACTGCTGCTGTTGCTGCTGAGCCATAGCTGCGCGTAGTCGCGTACACTATTTTTTGGGGCCATTCGTTGGACCTCTTGGTGGCGTCGTCGTCGCAGTCGTCGTACGAGGGGACCTATTGCATCAGCCGCATCGTTGTTTGTATGCGAGAAGAATCGATAGGACGTATTAAGTTGTTATTGTTGCTGTGCGTCGAATGGGGTAGTTTTGGTTTGGGAAATCCCCCGGTGAGAAGAGAAAGGTTCGGACCATTGGTGGTATGGTAAAGTAATGGTTCTGAGAGCGACGACGGCGAATGACTTTGGATGAATACAGCTGCTGCTGGTATGACAGTGATCACGTATAGAAGTCTTATGTAAGAGAGCTTTGCCTGCATAGTGATGACTCAGTTCGAAATGCAATATGCTTGGATTCAGTCGAGGAAATGGCAGGGATATTTTGAATGATTCATAGGATTTAGGATCCAATGAGACGAGAGTCATGCAACTAGTACATTCTGACTCACTACTCTGATAATTGTGGTCTTAACATTGAGTTAATCTGATTTTTTTTCCATAAGTGCTTTTTCAGCTTTTGCCAAGAAATGCTCCCAGAGTTTTAAAGGAATACCTGAGGGGTTTTCTTTGAGCATTTATCCATGCATGGATTATTTGAGGATTTTTTTTGAGAGCATATAATTGAGTGAATTCTTGGAAGAGTTTTAGGTGTCATTCAGTGAAACGTCGGATGAGTTTCTGGAGAAGTCTTCAAAGAAATTTTTGGAAAAAAAAAATCAGAAGACATATTGGTGAAGTTTCTAGAAGAAACTTCGAAAAATTTATAGAAAAGATGCTCTCAGGAAATTGTAGAAGGATTTTCCCGAGAAATTCTCAAAATAATTTCGGGAAACTTACGCTGAAAGAATCCTCAGAGTTATTTTTTTTTTGGTAAATATCCTGGACGATCTCTCGGACGAATTTCTGGAGGAATCTGCAATGAAATTTCTGAAAGAAACAGGAAAAATATTAGAGACGCTTTTTGAGAAAGCTTCAAAGATATTCGTGAATGGACCCTTTAAGGAATTTGTAAAGGATTTTTTTCTGGAAAATTCCCAGAGAAATTTCCGAAAACTTACGCTAAAACAATTCTCTAATTTGTTTTTGGAAAATTTCCTGGACGATTCCTCAGACGAAATTCTGAAAAAGTTTTCAAATAAATTTTTGAAAAAAATCGTAAGAAATATTGGAGAAGTTGATGCAGGAAGCTACGATGATATTCCTGAAAGGACCCTCTTATAAATTTATAGAGAAATTTCCAGAGTAATTTCTGAAAACTTACGCTGAAGTAATCCTTAGAATTATTTTCAGAAAGCTTCCTGGACGATTCTTTGGAAGAATTGCTGGAGAAATCTTCAAAATAATTTCTGAAAAACTCAGGAAACGTATTGGATACGTTTCTGTAAGAAGCTGATAGGATCCTCTCAGGAATTTGTAGAGGAATTTCTCTTGGAAACTCTCAGAGAAATTTCTGAAAATTTACGCTAACATAATCATCAGTTGCTTTTGGAAAATGTCCAGGACGATTCTTCAAAAAAGTTTCTGGAGTCTTGAACGAAATTTCTGAAAAAAAAACCGGAAAAATATTGGAGATGTTTCTGGAGAAAACTTGGGAATAATTCTTGAAAAGATCCACTCCGGAATTCGTAGAGGAAATTCTCTGAGAAATTTTCAGAGAAATTTATGAAAACTTACGCTGAAGTAATCCTTAGAGTTATTTTTGTAAATTTTATGTATGGTTCTTTAGAAGAATTTCTGGAGGCGTCTGCAAAGAAATTTCTGAAGAAAATGTAGGAAAAATATTGGAGATGTTTCTGGAGGACGCTTCGAAAAAAAAACCCCTGAAAGGATTCCCTCAAGAATTTGTAGAGGAATTTCTCTGAGAAATTTCTGAAAACTTACGCTGACATAGTCCTCAGAGTTAGGGTATTGTACCATTTGGGCAGGTGTACCTATTTTGGGCACTTGCTACTATAACTAACTCAATTCCAAATTGATTGATTTGAATTTTTGTATAGTGTTAGGCACGTACAGTATCTAACTCTATACAAAAATTTAAATCAATCGGTTTGATATTGCCTTAGTTATAGCAGCAAGTGCCCAAAATAGGTACACCTGCCAAAATGGTACAAGGCCCTATTTTTGGAGAATTTCCAAGACGATTCCATGGACGAATTTCTGGAGGAGTCTTCAAAGAAATTTCTGAAAAAGTAGGAGAAATATTGGAGAAGTTTCTGGAGGAAGCTTCGAAGAAATTCCTGATAAAATCCTTTCAGAAATTTGTTGACGAATTTCTCGCAGGAATTCTTAGAAAAATTTATATTTTTTTTTATTTTTTCGGGTTTATGAATTTCAACCTAGAACTTGCGCCGAATTATTCATAAGAGTTATTTTTGGAAAATTTCCTGGACGAATCTTTAGACGAATTTCTGGAATTGAGAACTCTTCCTGAAATTTCTGAAAAAACAGGAATATTGGAGAAGCTACTGGAGCTTCGGAGAAATTTCTGAAAGGATCTTCTTAGGAATTTTTGATAGAGAATTTTCTGAAAACTTACTCTCAGAATATCCAGAAGGAATCTAAGATTTTTTCAAAAAACTATTCTGAAAACTCACTATCAGGAATTCCCAGGGAAATTTCTGGAGATAAGCATTTAAGAAATCAGAAAAAATCTTGGGATATTGGAGAAGTTCCTCGAGAAAGCATCGGAGAAATTCCTGAAAGCATCCTCTTAGAAATCTGTAGAGGAATTTGTCTCGATTCCTTGAAAAAGTTTATGGAGGAATCTTTAACGAAATTTCTGAAAAAAAACGGAAAAATATTGGAGACGTTTTTTGAGAAAACTTGGGAATAATTTTTGAAAAGATCCTCTCAGGAATTTGTAGAGGAATTTCTCTGAGAAATTCCAAGAGATTTTTTTGAAAACTTACACTGAAATAATCCTCAGAGTTATTTTTGGAGAATTTCCAGGACGATTCCACGGACGAATTTCTTAAGGAGTTTTCAAAGAAATGTCTGAAAAAACTGAGGAGTAATATCGGAGAAGTATCTTGAGAAAGCTCTTCGGATCCTCTCAGGAATTTGTAGAGAAAATTTCCGGAGAAATTCTCAGAGAAACATCTGAATTTCTTCCTTCTCTTTGTATTCATGAAAATTTATGAAAAATTTGCCCTAAGTTGGAAGCTAACTCTTTACAAATTTCTGGAAACCTTCGTTGAAATAATCCTAAGATATATTTTTGGAAAACTTCCTGGACGATTCCTCGGATGAATTTCTGGAAGAGTCTTTAACCTTCCGTAACTCGCGCGGTTGGCTACCTGCATCAGCATCACGCTAATGCTGAGTACAAAAAGCGAGATTTTTTCAGCGTGTTGTACAAAATACAACAGCGCGATCGCTCGAGGGTTAAAGAAATTTCTGAAAAAAAAAAGTAGGAGAAATATTGGAGGTATTAAAAGGCCGGCTCCAGAGGCACGTTATCCTCCATTTGGGACATTTGTGCCATTTCCTGAAATTCATGATAGATTCCTTTCAGTAATTTGTTGACGAATTTTTCGGAGGAATTCCTAGAGAAATTTATATATTTTTTTATTTCTTCGGGTTTATGAATTTCAACCTAGAGCTAATTATTCTCAAATTTCTGAAAACTTGTGCCAAGAATTTGTAGGGGAATTTCTCTGAGAAATTTCCAGAGAAATTTTTGAAAATATACGCTGAAATAATCTTCAGAGTTACTTTTGAAAAATTTCCTGGACGATTCCTTAGACGAATTTCTGGAATGGAAGACTCTTCCTGAAATTTCTGTAAATAGCAGGAGAAATATTGGAGAAGTTCCTGGAGGAAGCTTTGGAGAAATTTCTGAAAGGATCCTCTCAGGAATTTTTAAGAAAAATTTCTGAAAACTTACTCTCAGATTATTCAGAAGGAACTAAAAACTATTCTGAACTCCCACTCTTAGGAATGCCCAGGGAAATTTCTGGAGATTTGCATTTAAGAGATCAGAAGAAATTCTTGCAGGAAATTTGGAAGTCCTCGCAAAAATGTCTAGCGGAGTCATCTGAGCAATATCAGATGAAATCCTTGAAAATTTTAGGAGGTCTCCTCTGAAAAAAACATGAATATGAATATGAATGTCTGGCGCAATCCAACAGACGTCACACTCGTCGCTTTCCATCGTTTTGTGATTATTTTTTTTCAAAAAATAAAGTTGCAACTCTTACGTCTAATTTCATGAAAGAATCCTAGCAGGATTCTATTGAGTAGGAAGTGTTCAGAAGAAATTTTGAAGAAATTCTTGAGAAAATTTTGGAGAGAACCTTTTAAAAATTTTGGAAAATTCCTGTCGATGTTCTTTTCAAAAACTCCATGATAAAACTTAGAATAAATTTTAAAATATTTCTATAAAAAATATGGTTGATTTTTTTTCTTGGAAAAATAATGTAAAATATTTTTAGAGAATCCATGATTGAATTGGAAATGAACTGGAGGAATTCTTGAACACGTTCTCTAAGAAATGCATGGAAAAAAATCGTAGGAATACCAGCAGATATCTTAGTAAGAAGTCTTGGGCAAATCATCAGATAAACCTGCGGAAAGTTCTGAGCAAAACTCATGAAGTATTTTTTTGGAAGAAACTCTGAAGAAGTTAAAGTAGGAATTTCAAATAAAATCTCGTTGAGATTTTTAGAAGAAACATAATATTGTTTTAAACTATTTTAGATATACTAGAGTAATCCGCAAATAAATACTCGAATGAAATAAAATAAAAACCGTTAGAACCTAAGTTGGTGTTGGAAAAACTCTTTGAATGAGCCTTTAAGATCACTAAAAAATAGAAGCTTGTATTGACAGTTTCCTAGAGGGATTCATGCAAGATTTGTTTGATAATTTTCCAAAAGATGTTTGTTTATTTTGTTGATGAAAGTGAATTTCTAGAATTTTGGTAAGGGTCTTGAATGATTCGTCAGTGGAACTCTTTTAGAATGTTATGTAATGGTAATTTAGTCAAAATGTAGTTAAAATCAAATCAAAACTTATGCATACTTGAATTGGAAACCTTTTCACTGAAATTCTTATCTGAATCGCATCATAATTCTTAAAATTCATATTCTAAAATTTTCGAAAAATGTTATTTTGATCTTCAAAATTTTGTAACTTTTAAATGTCTTCCAAAGTTTTTTATAATTTGAAATGTCTTAAATGTAACATCACAAACATAAATGTCTTTAGAAGTTCAAATGTCTTGAAAGTGATAACGATATATAGTAGAGTAAACATAGATCCGTGAAGATGAATCTGTTGCATCCAAAGGAACTGTCAACTGTCGAACTGTCAAAACCTGTATCCAACCGAGCGTCACGTTACGATTCCAACAACAATAATGGAGCGCATAAGGCTATCTGACGTTTGATCACGTTTTGGCTCCCGAGATGGATTGGTTTGTTTTCATTCGGAAACGTTTCCGTATGAAAATATTAAACAAAAAATTGCTGTCTTCTGCTGCTGCTTGAGAGAGAAGGGTGATAATCGTTAGATTGCCTTATGACATCATATTCACCATAATCGCACTCTTGAAAAATACGATTCACACGCTTGAAACATTTTACTCAGTAATGTTTGCGTATCTATGTTTACTGTCTATAGTGAAAACAAGTCTTCACATCTGGCATATCTGCGCATCAAGAAGCTTTAACTTACACTTCAGCTAGGCTTGTTTACGTTATGCACGTTTATGCCAAAACATCCGACAAATTTGTTTTTCAATAGGATTTTGGTACAGTCAGAGGTAGTTGAAAAATTGATTTTGTTATGAGAATAAAACGGTATCAAACATCAATGTGTGTCTAATTCTGATCATACAGACGTGTTATCGTGAACTGGATGATAAATAAATGATACGACAAATCATATGGATGATACCAGTTATCATTTTTGGTGTTTCAATAATTGACCGAATTGGTCATTAACCCTAAAAGGGATACCTTCATGGCCTCAGTTTCGTCACCTCACTGAGTGTGTTCCATCAAAGACGAGCTCTGAAAGGCACCTGGGGTCCAATGGACCCCAGGTATCCCTTTTAGGGTTAATTATCGTTACCATTCAAAAGTGAAGTTTTTATCAAACGAAATTTTTCTGGAATCATACATGTTATGATCACTTTATCATCAACATTATGATACAGCAAATAATAAAAAGAAAACGGAAATATTTCATCATATTTGTTTTGTCAAGGGAGAAGAACCACACCCTTGCGAGTTTTACATATCGGTAACTGTCAAAATTGTCTGCCATTATGTAAATTATTGTTTATTTTCACGGTGTTTTCTTACTTATTTTGTTGAATCAGCAAGTTTATTTTCCAAAAAACAAAATCACAATCAAAAGCCCTAATTTTTGTTCATCTCTTCTTTTCTCGTTCACAGGGGAAGCTGACAAAGTGAAAACTCTAATTCGACTACGGGCAGAACTGTCACCGCTCTTCACCGGCAAACGAAATGCATCGAAATACGCGTGGGCGTAAGTATACCATTTCAATACCATATTCAATCACATACCGCATCGCCTTTTCTCAGACACTCAGCTGTTTTTGCTGTTACCCCAAAAAGCTTACCTACGTGACCTACATTCGGATTCCCCCCGACCCCCTAAATTGAATAGTTATAGCCCATCGAAAAAAGAAAAACTGGGTTCTTCCTCGATCAGAATGCTTCCTCCCAACATTTATCGAGAGAGAGACAGGGGTTTCTTCGCACTTTTCGCTTCTCTTTCGTTCGCCCACTTGAAAAGTGGAGCAGTTTCCGGTTAGTTTAGGGTTTTTTCCCACATTCCACATTTGCGGGCCTATTATTCGGCATCGGCGATCGGCTGCGGCTGCTACGCTCTCCACGATCGCCCAATGTTGCGATGGGACGGCTGCGCGATTGTTCCGACCCATAGCCCTAACCTAACTTGTTACACATTAATCATTCCTCCGTTCCTCCATCATTACAAAGCATTTTGATTTGAGCTTTTTCGGTACTTTGTTTCGATCCAACCAAAACTACGATAAAATCCAATCAACCAGAGATGGATTTTCTCGTGGTTAATCACGGCAAAGTGAATGTTGTTCACGTGATCGCCCAGTGCAATCAAAACAAGGAATGGTTTGATGCAGCGAAAAATATTGTGGATTTACCGGCTACTTGTATTCTACCGGTCGCTTCAGTATGGCCTCCAAAGTAGCCGTTTTACAAAAAGAGTAACTTAAAAATGATTTTAAACATTTTTATTGTATGCGCTATTCCTCGTTGCCACTAGCTACTCAGCGACATTCATTTTTTGACAATCAAGTTGATTTTTATATGACAACGGCTACTTTGTAACGGCTACTTAAGTAACCGTTAGAATACAAGTAGTCGGTAAATCCACAATAGAAATCCGTTAGGCAATCAAAAATGTGGCACTTATTTACAATTTTCGACAAAAACACTTTGTCAATAAGTATGTAGGGTCCACGAACATCAATAGGTACTTTATCAATATCAGTGCCACAGAGAAACAGACATCTTTTCTTTTTTTTCTCTTGCCGTTCAAGAAGCTACTAATCATGCCGTTCGAAAACGGCATGATTAGTAGCTGTCAAACCTGACAGCTTCTGTCGTTAAATTTGCCATGGGATAGAAAAAAGCGATTTTTTCATGATGCCTTCAAACACAGAGAATATTACTTAGGCTCAGTGTACCAGTTATGGCTATAGTACCTTAAATTCGCCATAGTTGATTTTAAACCTTTAAAGATGCAAATCAACAAGAAAAAATTATTGAACAGCAGATCACATTCACAAAAGATGATTACAATCATTCAAACTTCACAATTTGCTCAAATTAAAACATTTTCTTTAGCTTTTTGGTATCTTTGCGCCCTATTTCGCCATAATGGCCAGTTATGGCAAAGCCCATAAGGAATGCATGTAAATAGTGCGAAGTGGAACCCGAATTAACAAATGTGCCCATAACTGGTACAGGGTTCCTATCATTGGTACACGCCGTAATAAATACTAAAAGTAGTTTTGGCTCCATTTCTATATTTTTCCTGTAAATTATGAAAACTAATCAATCATTCAACATATTGATGACATTCGTCGGACTTCTTCTTATTTTTGAAGAAATAGTTTTCCTTGGGTAGTGCGATAACTGGTACAGACACCCTATAGGATTACTGTCAAATTTCTCATAAAAAAAACGAAGAACTCAAGCGACAAACCCGCTATTTTACTACCCTCCAGTTCAGCATACAAACAAACAAACCCCGATAAATCAATACCGTTTGGCCACCAGCTCATTTCCAGCAGACCTGCCATCTACCAAAGCAAAAGTTGGTCAAGTCAACTCGAAGCGGCGATTCACTTTCTGCAAACAATAACCTTGTGTTTGTATGCGCCTCGACGCGACTTGCGATAATTTCTGCCCTGCTCCTGCTGGCTGATTGAAAGTGAAATTCGCACTCATTTCGCACCAGCCCAGCCAGTAAATCGTCATCGACGATGTCGACGACGACCAAAGAGCTAACAAAAACAAATTTCGCACATCTTCCTCACCTCCATCTTTTACTCACTTGCTCACTCGCACACTGTGTGATTTCTGGTGGTGAGCTCCTCATCCTCATTGAGACGTCATCGTTTGGCCTCCTTTGATTCGTGTGTCGGAATGAACCTCTTGTGCGACTTTTAAACAGCGCAAAGCTTCTATACTCATCGTATTACGGGAACGTACGAATGCAAATTTTTCAGCAAGAAGCAAAATATGCATCTAAAGTTTGTTTTGCTCTCTCATTGGATTCGCCATCATCGGCGCAACTTTGTCGTAGGTAGCTTTCTCTTTCGCGAAGGAGATTTTCTGTTTTACTGTCGCGCAAAGCAGCAGGCGGTTGAAAGGTGCTAAAAGGTTGACATTCTTTTAGCACAATAATTACGGATGCGGGTACGGACGGACGAACCACCACACCACCATCCTGGTGATGGTTGTCGTCTGTCAGTCGTCTGCTGACATTAGCGGGGAGTGCAAACATTTCATGCTGATTTTTATGATCGCCTCGATACTCGATGTTGACTGGTTGGGAAATTTCGAAAACATAACCTTTTCTTGCAATAAATTGACGCGTTTGTTTATGTTTGACTGTGTAGAGGGCAGTGGAAACTTCTCTCAACTTTCGTCACTGAAGTGGGAGAAAGCGTACTGTTGCACTGGAACATCTTTTTTACTATTGAAAAGTTCTGCACGCAAACCTTCTTTTTTTTTGCTTCGCCGAAATGTGAAACAGGGCATATAGTTACCATCACAAATCCTTCTGGTACGGGTGTACGGGTCAGCCTTTTTGCGAACGAAAAGTGCCGCCATATGGAAGCTATGGTTCTGCTAAGAATAAAAGGATAACATAAGGATGCTCTGGTTACATATGTGGACTTTAAAAAGAATCATCTCAGTTTATTATGTTATATATTGGATCAGCATCTGATTCGTATGCAAAATGTCTTGGATTCAATGATTCAATCTCTGGCCTTTCCCTTTCCTCCACTTCATCCCTCTTCTCTACAATGACTTGTCACTTGACGTAGCAGGCGTTATTCTAGCCTAAGTACAGATCACCAACATCCACGGACTGAAAACGCCTGTTAGTCCAAAACCCACGTATAATGACAGTTCTCCTCTAAGGTATGCAAGATCTCCATTTTTCCACCCATACATAGACAATAGCTATGGAATCCCAATTGAACTTCGTGCATAACTATTTAACACTACAGATGCAATGGAAGATCTAACCAGAGCCGCCACATTATCTGTATTTTTCACACGAAAAGAAATGGCAACCCTTCGTTTATTTTACTATTTCCAAGTGATTTATTAGGATTGTAAGCTCAAAAAATAGTTTCAAAAATATACTATTTTTTTTAGCAAACGAATTTGTTCCATTGCCTTGTATTTTAAAAATAAACGAGGGGAGTCATTTTTTCGTATACAACCCTGCAATATGGCAGCTCTGGATCTAACATACCTAAGAGAACTGGTATCAAACTTAGATCCCAATCAAGCTCAAGTAATCCGAGATTGACTGAAATGGTTGTTAAATGCCGGTCTTTCCTGTCGTTTTTATTTTAAGGACAAACGTCTTAACATCCCGCTTTAACAGTGCATCAAAACTTCAAACGCACAAATCTCAAGAAGCAAACTTCATACAATGAAGTATTTTATTATTCTGTTCTTGCTCACTTGTAATAAGCTTAAAATAAGAAGATCAGGTGCGCTGGTTTTGTTAACGAAGAGATTTGTGCCCTCGAAATCGTGAGTAGGTGCCAAAGTCGGCCATTGTGGCGGCCATTTTGGGACTCTAACAAGTCTGTCCTTAATTCCAGTTCTAACCTAAGTTGAAACTGGATCAGATCATAGTCGCAACCCCAACATGATTCATTTGAGCTACAGTATATATGACGGTAAATAGTTTACACATTTTCTACCGATCCAATTCTAACCCAAATTCAAAAAGAATAACGGTATTGGTCTAGTCTAGTCCAATGAAATCTTTCTGTTATGTCTGGTGTAATCGTAGAAAATGATATAATATCCATTGCTTCCCACGACTTTAAACGACTGTTTCTATGCCAAGAAGACGTTTCCAAAAAAAAGTGCTTGAAAAAAAGCACAAGTTCGTCGAAAATCGAGCAGGGATAAATAAATAAATAAATAAATAACAGGCACGAAGATGCTTAGGGGATGTCCATAAACCACGTGGTCATTTTTTCCTGAACTTTTGACCCCCCCCCCTCCCCCACCGTGGTCTTGCGTGGTTTCAGGCTGACTACACATACACAGTCATTCATTGAAAGAATCCTGGAAAATGATAGAATCGACTACTTCCATCATTTTTCTTGTCATTATTATTGATTGCAGTACATGGAAGATGCATTACAAGCATTAAAGCGGCCAGGCCTACTGTGCAGCGTTTTAAATTCAGCAATGAAGTGGGGACATCTCGTACCAACCGCTCAGTTTATGAGAAAAGCAAAATACGGTGAAAATCAGTGGGGGTGACGAAGCACAGAAGGTTATTGTCACCCCTTGGTCCTTATTGCTTCCTGGGATGGAACACAGGTATTTGATCTGTGTCCTGGCCCTAGTGCCTAGACTAAGCGCCTTTACTCGGCCGCTGAAATGAAACAAAATACTGATTTCTGGGGATGGGGGTGTACCATTACACAAAAATGAATCTCCATCGTTAATAAACGCCAACGCAAAAGATGGAGAAAAATAGTCAAGTAGCTTGTAACGATTTCAACATTGCCTGGAAACTGCAATCTCTCAATATTAGGAAATCCTCCCTAACGCTACAGCGTTATCTGAAAGGCTTCCTGCTGCTTATTCACATACTTAGTAACGAAAGCATGGTCCCCTAAATTGACTTAGTTTGGCCAACCAAGAACTAAGGGATGACATCATTCGTGACGTACTTGGATCCCGTAACATACAGTATTTGAAACACGTGAATATGTTTCTTCAGTCCATTGAGCAAAACATTTGATTTCACACTGTTAAGTCGTTCAGTTAGTTTTGACCAGTACTTATTTTGAATTTCCCATCCCGTTTCCTAAACTCTCCCTCTGTATCTTTCCCGTATTGTAATTAAAAAAATATTGTAATAAATATAAAACATGAAGCACGGCTCCGTGATGGTGCTAATTGTCGCCGAATGAGCCAATTAGGTTAAGTTTGTAGTCGATAATTTTGTTTAATAAAAAAAACTAAGGGATGACAGTGTGTGTGTGTGTGTTGAGGTGGTCTTTAGCACTATTCTAAAGCCTTTTGATGCATTCAGCCTTTTGAAGTTTCAGCATTTCGTGTTTGAACCTTTTGTTATTTCAGCCTTTCGTGATTCAGCCTTTTGTACGTAAACCATAAAAATAGCAGTGGAAGCCGATTTCTATTCAAAACAGCAAAGTTTGACATGCTGTAACTTTGTTTTCCCATAACCGATTGAGATGAAAATGTGACAACGAACTACAAATTTGCTGAATATTGTCATAATAAAATTTTGAAATTTTCGAAGCACGTGGAAAACGTGGAATCGTTATTAGGCCAAATTGATCATTTAGGCTATAAGGCCTAATGACCTATTCAGGCTAATGACCTATTCGGCTTAATGACACATTCGGCCAAATGACCTGTTAGACCTAATAATTTATTCGGCCTAATGACATATCCGGCATAACGATCTATATAGGTCAAAAGCTATTCGGCGCAATGCCATATTCACCTTAATGATATATTCGGCTTAATAGCCTATTCGACTGAACCACCTTTAATCCACAATAACTATTTTAACCTGATCATTCATTCGGCCTAATGACCTGCTCGACTGAATCACCTTTAAGTCATAACAATAAATTCGACCCGATTACCCAATGAGATTCTAATAAACGAGTGGAAGATTCGTGTAATGCAAAACATGTCACTACCAGGCTTGATAATCCTCCTTGAAATCAAAAGAGTTTTGCAACATGCTCTAGAGCGGTGTTTTGCTTTTGCCTCGTCGCGAGGGAGCGAACGAACCCCAAACAGAAAGGCAATGAAAACTGAGCGAGGAAGAGGGGAAAGAAAAAAGAGCCGATGATTATTTCGGGTTTTAGAGTGCGATTTTCGCCTCGAGAGTCTTTCTTTGTATGAGAGTGGAACTCGCGAGAGCTTTTTGAGTGTGAGTGGACGTGAGAAACACAACAAGAAATTATGAGTGTTGGACGAACTCCTCGCTGCGCGGCAAGCTCGCGCTCGCTGCTGTTGAGGATTTGCGTTGTGATTTCTGAGTTTTATTTTCACTCCTCAGAAAATCGCCGAAATCGCTTCCTCATTTTCTCGCGAGGGAGTTTCTGTCAAGCCTGGTCACTACTATGCAAAGCGAGCTCCCATAAGAACAAATGCGTGTCAAATAGTAATGTCACTATTTGTGTTTACATTTTTCTCTCGTTGCTGATACATAACCATCTCTCCTACTTCATCCCCACCTGTAATATACTCTCAGGATTTTCTCTATGGATTCCTCCAGAATACCCCTACCGGTTCTTCCAGGGAGTTCTCTAGGTATCCAAGTATTTTTTTCTAGGATATTTTCTTTGGATTCCTCCAGGCATTCTTGATGGGAAAGTCCAGTATAGTTTCCTTCAGCAATTCCTCCTAAAACTTCTGCTGAAGATGATTAACCTGGGCTTGTTAGGGGAATACCTGTAAGTAAAAAAAAAATTCCTTCTGCTGAAATTTATTCAATGATAAATCCTACAATCCTTCTAATAATTCCTTCAGAGATTTTCCTTAAGATTCTTTCAATCCCTCTAGGGATTTCTCTTGATATTCTTGTTGGATTTTTTCCGAGTAATCTTCCTAGGATACTTGCATAAATGCCTCTGGTGATTCTTCTAGGGAATTTTCCAGAGACTAGTAGGTATTACTAGAGAAATCTCTTGTGAAATAAGGAATGCTTGGAGGAATCCTAAAAATTTTTCTTTGAGTATGTACCAAGAGGAACACATAGATCCCTAAAAGAATCGGTAGAGGTATTCTGGAGAAATCCATGGAAGAGTTCCCTGAAGGAATCGTAGGCAATCAATTTTTGCAGGTAGGCCGAAACGAGTTTTTGGAGGAATCCCTTGATAAATTTCTCGAAAAATCCCAAACCAAAATCTCTAAAGGAATTTCTGGCGGAATCGCTAGAGAAACTTCTGGAAGAATCACAGAAAGATTCTCTAGAATAACCTCACAAAGAATTCCTGAAAAAAATCAAATAGAAATCTCTAGATAAATCCCTAGGAGAATTCCGGGAGGTACAATAGTATAAATTTCTAAAAAAAAATCCTAGGAAGGATTTCCGAAGGAATCTCTGCAAGAATTTCTAGTGAAACTTCATTAGGAATGCCTGGAAAATCCCAAGAGAAGTTTATTGAAGAAATATCGGGAGAAATCCATAAAGGAATACCTAAAGAATTCACTGGAAGAATCGATAGAGGTATTCCTTGAGAAATACATGGATAAGTTTTTGAAGAAATACCAGGAGGAAGTATTTTGGATGACACAAAACAGTTCAGAATGATGTATCTTGAAAAACCATGATGCTGTTTCGTTCACATTCGAAAAATGGAACCCGAAACCGCTAGAATCAATTCTCGGTAATCAGTTTGTCGGTTCCAAAATGGCCAGAAGTGTTCCATACAACGCAAAACTAACACATAATGATATGGTGTATTTTGAAAACCACGGTATTTGAAATGCCACATGTGAGTATTGAACCACTTCCAAAACTTTGCCCCGGAACTGGATTACGGAAAATCGGCAAACCGATTCCAAAATGGCCAAATGTATTCCAAGCATCGTGATAATATGCTAAAACTTTCAAAATCATAAAGTTTGATATGTCGCATGATATTGTTTATTCATCTTACATATTTAGAAAAATGGACCTCGGGACCACCGGAACCGATTCCCGTGAATTCCCCTAATAGGTTCCAAAATGGCCAGAAGCAGGTGGCCATTCCAAAAATTCCTAGAAAATCCCAAAACTAGAAGGATATCTTTATCTTTATCTTTATTTGGAGCAGAGAAAAGCCCGTTTGAGTAGAACAACATGTAGTCCTTTCTCAAATGGGCGCAAACCCTCCTCTTCTTTTCGTACCAACAGAATAATACATGGATTCCCAATGATACCGGAAACCGGGGTCAAATTGATCTCCGGGTCGAAATTGATCAGACGTTTTTCCGTTAGATAAGGTATGTTTTAAATGGTTTTCTAGCATTTATCGTTTAGTATAGGATTCTTACATCACGATACTTGGAAGGAAACTATGTAAAGTTTGTTTAATCTACCTGAAAAACGTCTGATCAATTTCGACCCGGAGATCAATTTGACCCCGGTTTACGGTACAATTGTTGCTTAAATCTAACATTACAGAAAGCTTATAATTACTTACACTATCCTAACTATCGAAACTAGAGGCCGATTTTAAGGCGAAGGGGAGGCAAGTATATGGTAGTATTTTTTTCGGAGAGTATCCCGAGAGAGATGAAAATCGAACTCGGAAAAGCAGCGATTAAAGGTGCGACACATTGCCAGGAACGGTTCGTTATGCCCATAATTTTTACGAGCACTTCGAAGAAAAAGAAAAGAATTATTCCGAAGTCGACGGTATGGAATATTCAAAGGCAACTGCGAAAGTAACGGAGGGCAATCAATTCTTGATTGTAGAAGATCCGAAATAAACAGTAATTTTGAAACTTCGCGCCGTACATGGAGGAGTTCTAACCCAATAAGTCTACAACGATCTTCGTAGTTTTGTGAGTTTTGAGAGTCGCTCCACGGGAGATGACGTAATGCGAAGAGCACAAATTTTCGTTGAATCGACTCGAGACGACAAATACTATTTTGGTAGTACGGTGCCCAAACAACTGCTAAATATTCTATAACTAACCTAACTAATGAGCAATAAAGAGATTTTAGACACTGTACATTTTTAAAACTTTTAGCCACGCGGAAGATGAAGCCTAACATCTTGGAAGCTTTAGAGGTAACGTATGCGACCTGATCCTTAAGAGTGAACTTGGAATCTTATAATACACCTAAGTCTTTGACTACGATGTCTCGCTTGAGAATGGTAGATCCGATCCTGTAGTCGAAGAGAAACGCTGAGCGTTTACGGGAAAAGGATATCACGGAGCATTTAGAGGTGTTGAGATCCATACGATTCTTATTACACCATTTTACGAACACATCAAGCTGGGATTGCAAGAATGAAGCATCATGGTTGCTATTGACAATCCAGTATAGTTTGAAATCATCCGCGAATGAGAGCTTGAGTGGTTTGAGTTGCATATTCATATGCGCTTATTATGTCAAAAGTTGGTTAAAAAATATTGAAAAACAAAAAAAAAATATATATATATATATATATATATATATATATATATATATATATATATATATATATATATATTCGAAAAAAAACCGACATTAATTCTGAAAAAAATCCGGTGAGAATTGGAAGCCAAGGAAGAAATGCGACTTCTCACAATTGCAAAAATAAATAATATTGAAATTTTAACGGCATTCATAGTGGAATATCATAAATATGTTCTGTTCTGTTTGATCACTTAGAATTCTGATACCTCTAGCAGCAGCCCAAGAAACATTTTTTTTGTGGAACATCTAACGAAATTCTTGAAGAATTGCGTTCTGGGCTGAATATTTGGGGAAATTGCTATTAAAATATGAAGAGAAAGTAAAACAGTGGATATCATAGCGATTTTCCGATAGAAATTTTGGTAATTTTCCTTAACTGTAATTTCTGCAGAAATTTCGGATGTGAATCCCCCTATTGAGACTTTCAGAAAGTACTACTGGGGGAATCTCTGGAAGAGTAGCTTGAAGAATCCCTGTTTTTTAGGTATTCTCAGGGCAACTGTAGGAAACCGTTTAAAGTCGGTTTAATGTTGTAAGCACTTATGGAAAAAATTTGAACACAGCTTATGTAAAGCTTCATGAAGATCTTGGTTTTCTTAGAGATTATATTGGTAGATAACTATAGAATGTATTGATGTGGTACCTAAAAATATGTGAAGAAAAATTTGAAATATTTGGAAGGTATTTATGAAGGAATGGTTGAAAGTTTTTGGATACACTTTTGTTCCAAAAAATCTCAAACTTAGCTAAAAATGTCTCCAAAATGTTTCCATCGACTGAATAAATATTCATATGAAACTTTTATGCAATTCAGCAAACAGTTCTTGATAAATTTTAGAAATATTTCCACATCATAAGGCTTCTTTGAAGTTCATTTCATGGAGTTCATTTAAAATTTTAATTTTTATTTTTCATACCCAATTTCTTACAGATATTTTCCAAAAAAAAATGAGAAATAAGCCTTAGCGCCGTAAATTTCAATAAAACTTTCATGTGGATTCTGTTAAATTACCCTTGTTTTAGAAAAGATTTATCAGATTGTAGTGTAATGAGTACGAGTAGTGACTCGGTAGTGAAGAGTGAGGTAGTGAGTAGTGAAGAGGCACAAAATGAAAGAAGTAATAAACAGATTTGGTGTAACCAAGTTTATAAATAAAAGTTAACTTATTTCTAAAGTGATGGGACTGATATACGAGTACTTTCAATTACTCAAATTACTGTTCAATGTTTAAAAGCACTTCAAACAAACCATTGATCACAATGACCAAAACCCAGACATGATTTCAATACTCCAAATTTGAGTTTTATCTTAGAAGTTTTGCTTTCGGATTTTCCTTCTAATGAATATCTGCTTTCTTTTCTCCCGCAGGGTCGTCGAACGAGAACTCAGTGTGCCTTTACCGATTTCAAAAATTATCAAAAAATGGAACAATCTCCTGCAAGAGTACAAGGTAAGTCGTTGATCGGTGGCATAACGGTGATAACCGTTGTTTTTTTTACATTAGTTATAAGGCGGTTACAAATATTTATTTCACTTTTTGTCCCACCACTCTTTGACGGGTCGAGGGGGGGGGATAAAAATAATAAAGCATTTAATCTAAAAATATTAAAAACTCATCGGATTTGTTAAAGAATTTTTACAAAAGCCCGATATTTTGTTAAATATTTTTTTATCTGCCCCCTCAAAATGCAAAATCCAGCCAAAAATTTTTGAAGGGGGGGGGGGAGACAAAAAGTCAAAATTAAATTTGTATCAGCCTAAGTGGCTCCCAGACAATTATCCAATATATTGATGGTTGGACGAAACTCATCAATATATTGTTGCCGCACGGAGGTGACACAATACATTGATGCAAATATTGAGAGAATTCAGAAGCGAGTATCAATACTTCATCGATATCATCAGATACCATCAATACCTTTTGTAGGAATTTTCAGCAGTCCCCAGACGAAATCAATATATTGATGGTTTGACGAACAATATCAATATGTTGATGCCGTGTGAAGACGACACCAGTATATTGATGCAAACACTGAGGAAAACAGAACAGTTTATTCTCGCGTTTCAATATCTCCCAATAAATCGGCAATATTTCGAAAGACAAAATGTCGAAAAATTAAAAGTTTGGAGCAGGTTGCACACGACCATCAATATCAGTACTTTTAGTAGGAATTTTCTTCAAACCTTCAGGTTTTTTCAAAAAATGTATTGGAAAAAAACATGAGTTTGACGAAAATTCTTACAAAAAGAACTGATATTGATGAAGTATTGACGCTCGTGTGGGATCCGCTTAAAATAAGTAGCTTGGCGAGAAATCAATTTTCTTGGATGAAAGGCATTCGATTTTTGTTATATCTTCTAACGAATTTGACGGAGAAACTCCATGAATAAATTAGTGCATATTGTTTTGACCAAGATGCAATTTGAAATGTGCTACATGTTAATGCTAAATAAGACCCTGTACCCTGTACCCACCAACGGAACAGCGGAATTTTTAATATAAAGTCGTCCATTGCGACAGAAACTGGTGGGCTGCCACAAGTATCATTGTTGCCAGTTATTACGCCCCTATTGCAGCAGCAGAAAGGTCCAAAGTTTTCCCTTTTTCCCACTCATTCAAGAAAAATTCCTCATGTTACTTCTACCTATCGCGCGCAGCGCATGATAGTTGATCTCGACGTTTTGGCGGGCTTTCATCCGCGGACGTTCGTCGCTTCATTAGACGCCGCCACAGTGAAATTCTCTCATCCCGCATTGGCAACGGTATTAAATTAAAAATTTAATTTTCTTCATCAGAGCTTCCGAAGAAACACCAGGGCCCGACTTCCACCAGTTCATTGTTGTGTTGTACGTTGTACTGTACTGCGCTATCATTGCATTGGGGTGCGAAAAGGCAATTTTCCACTTTTCCGTCCGACCACACAATTCAGTTCTTTTGAATGCATTGGATGGTATGGTCGTCTCTATTGTGAGTCTGTTTCTAATCTCGCGCGCGCGCTCGCGCGGCTGAATGTGCTGATGATGGACGACGACTCATCAGAAGACAGCTGCTATTGCTGCCAAGGCATATGAATTCACATTTTTATGGTGCTCGCGTGGATCTTTATTGGAAAATTTATCAGCAAATGAGATTTAATGAGACTGGCTTCCTTCGTTCGTTCGCGGAGTCCGACAGAGAAAAGAAAAAGTTTCACTTTTCTTTCGATCGGTCTTCAGCGCGCTGCGAATGTGTCTCTACTACTGCTAATGTGATGAAATGAGCGAAGAATCTTTTTCCGACGCCGCGCCACATACGGTGATGCCTCACCGGATGAGATTCATTGCAAAAGATGAGCGTAGGGAAATTAGAAAATTGGCTGCCAATTATTGCGCGATTGATCTCAAACATCAGTCATAATGGAGTCATGTGGAGCTATTAAGCTCATATCTTGGGTCATTGCTGAGGTAGTTTCTGACATGGGTACAAACGTTTTGACGTGTGAAATGTGGGATGACGCTCTATACGTCATTTCACGAGCGCTAATTGCCGCAATAATTTGACTCATTTTCTGGTAGAGATCAGTCGATCTGACGTTTGACTTGGGTCGTTCGACAGCTGATCGATAAGATTGGTCATCAATCCCCTCGATTAACTGTTAAACGACGCAAGGCAGATGTCAGATTGTTTGATCCCTACCAGAAAGTGAGCAAACTTTTGGCGGCTATTATAGCTCGTAAACTGCTGGCAAACTTTTGACGGTAAAACAGTGACAAACAGGGCTTAACAACAATAACATTACGCAAGTTGATCTTTGCTTTTCGTTAAACATAGCGAGACTAATATTTGAACAATAAAATTGGATCATTTCGCCTTTATCCAGCATTTTACGAGCGCTATTGGCCGCTAAAATTTCACTCACTTTCTGGTAGGGATCATCTGATGTGACGTTTAGCTTGTGCCGTTTGACAGCTGATCGATAAGATTGATAATCAATCTCATCGATCAACTGCGAAACGAGACAAGCTAGACGTCAGATCGTGTGATCCTAATAATCCTACTAATTTCACGCAATTGGGTTTTTAAATTTTGAAAAATGTATTGATTTTTTGGTTTTAAACGAAAGAGCACCTTTTTCTGAGCCACTATGATTTTTTTCAGATTTTTATAACTTTGTTTTGGTACCTAAAAACAATTTCAAAGAGATTTTCTGAAATCGCCTTTTGACAGCTGGGCAACTGTTTGACAGCTCCGTCCAGTACAAACTACGACGAGGGGTGATTCGGCAAAACGCTCCCATACAAACTTTAAATTGATTTTTAAATAGGTTCCCGGACTCCAAAATTCATGAAAATTTGGATTTCGGCTCAGTTTGACATGCAGATTCAGAATATCGAATTATCTCAACACCGTTAAAGAAGCCAATTCTTCCGCCTCATATCTCTTCTTTAATTACCTCTAATCGATCCAGTTAGAACTAATCCTGTTATAAGTACGAATTATTGCTCCTATCCGATGGTTAATCTCTAGCACACAGCATACCAATAAACAGAACACGGTGAAACATTACTTCTTTTGCTAACGGCTTCCTTGCAAATCGAAGCCCGTTCAGCTGTTGTTAATTAGGCCGCTGCTGGCTGGCTGCCTGGCTGGAATCAGCATTGCCTTCGCAGCCTAATCTCTCACGCACTGACTGGCTAGTTTGTTTGGCTGGCTGACCGACCACTTTACTGACTGGAGGAAGAACGGTTTTTTTTTTCTTCCTAGACTGGCTTCGCCTTTCTCACGCGATTTGTTGTTAGGCTTGTACTTACCTACCGTCTGTTGTTGCTGAAAAACGATAACCGGATGATAAAGGCAAACATCAGCATTTGGGTTCAGGTTAAATTCTTCGGGTATGATTTGCTGTTAGATTCTGATCTGAAAGGAATAACGACATTATAATCGACAAAGTTAAGTTAATTTCCCAAAGATAAATGGAGGAACTCTTCAAAGAATCATTGGATAAACTCCTGAATAAAACATTTTCTGATTAAATCCTTGCATGAGTTTCAAAAAATCCTTGAAAGTAATTAAGAAATTATTTTTTAGAGAAATGCTCAAAGACATTTTTGGAGGAAGTTGTGCAGGATTCCTTGAAAAGTTTTCTGAAAAATACAATGGGGAAAAAAACTTAAAACCATATGCGTGGAAAGTTTTTTTCCACCATTTATGATCCTCTATCACCTCTTAAAAAGTTTGAATCCACAAACCTAACGCCCTGTATAGTCTGAACCTATTTGCTTACTAACGTTCATAAGGTTATCAAAAAAAAGCCGCGCTTTGCTGTGTCGCATGCATGGGTTTGGTTCAATTTTATATTTAGCCGCTTTCAGAGAGACACCCGGAACTGGTTCCGGCACTAAAGGGTGATACGGTCAAAATTTGGTCACACATTTTTTTTCATAACTTTAGACTGCGTACACCAAAACAGCTGATTTTTGTACCAGTAATGCTACATTATATGTAGCTAATACCATAAAATTTTCATCAAAATCGATTAAGTATTGGTTGATATATAGATAAAACCATCGACTTACCTTTTTAAAATTTTGTACAAAGGCGCTCCATAGTAAATTTTCGGAAATTCAAGGTCAGAAAGGCACAATTTTGATTATAGAACTACCAATACTGCTCCGATTTTTATCAAAATTTTACAGTATAGTACTATTATGAAAATATGTTCTTAGTAAAATTTTGAGCCATTTTGTATGAATATTTTCAAAGTTGTAGCAGTTTGAATATGAAAAAAACTGACCGGGTGCCACTTATGCAAATATAACTTTGTAACGGCTGGATCAAATTGAATGAAATTTTTACACAAGATTTTGATATGCATACTTCACATACAGAAAAATTTTCATTGAAATCGGTTTAGTATCTCTGGCTCTATAAATAAAACAGTAAAAATGTGAGAATCCTTTTTTCACAAAATTTTAAAATTTAAGATCTCAGGGTTCAAAAATATCTCCGCAAATACTAGACCAATTTTGATGAAAATTTTATGGTACAAGCTATATATAATGTACCATTACTGATCCAAAAATCAGCTGTTTTGGTGTACGAAATCTGAAGTTATGAAAAAAATTGTGTGACCAAATTTTGACCTGACGTGAAAAAATTTGACAAAATTTGACCACCTAAACAAATATAACTTTATAACGGCTGGATCAAATTGAATGAAATTTTTACACAACATTTTGATATGTATACTTTACATACAGAAAAATTTTCATTGAAATTGGTTCAGTATTTCTTATTTTTTAATCCTCTTTGTACAAAATTTTCAAATTGCAGTTTTCAGGATTCACAATATCTCCGCAAATACTGAACCGATTTTGATGAAAATTTTATGGTATAAGCTACATATAATGTACCATTACTGGTCCAAAAATCAGCTGTTTTGGTGCACGCAGTCTCAAGTTATGAAACAAATTGTGTGACCAAATTTTGACCGTATCACCCTTTACCGGCAGTCCCATATGTGGTCTTAGCCTACATCCTTGATAACCAGTCATCAGGTCATAGACAAAGCCGTAATTTGTTGTGTCGCATGCATGGGATTGGTTCTATTTTATAAAAGGCCATTTCCGGTGGGACACCCGGAAAAGATTCCGGAACAAGACTGGTTCAGATATGATTAGTAGAGACTATTTTCTTGCTAACCGTTCATCAGGTTATCGAAAATGCCGCTCTTTATTGTGTCGTATGCTTGGGATTGGTTCACTATTATATTTGGCCACGTTCGGTGGGACATCCGGAACCGGTTCAGATATTTATTATTATTATTATTATTTATTTACGCCACTTTACCATAGTAGCGGTTCAGATATGGTCGGAGACTAGTTTCTTGCTAACCTTTCATTAGGTTATCAAAAAAAGCCGCGCTCTGATGTGTCGAATGCATGGGTTTGCTTTACTTTTATATTTGACCATATCCGGCGAGACACCCGGAACTAGTTCCAGAATACAACCGGCAGTCCCCAATGTGGTCTGAGCCTACTTCCTTGATAACCGGCCAACAGGTTACCGTTATTTGATGTGTCGCATGCATGGGTTTGGTTCCCTTCTTGAAGGAATTATTGAAGAATTCCTTGAGGGATTTTTTTTAAGAATCTTTGAAGGAATTCTTTTAAAAATCTTTGGAAAAATTCTTGGAGCAACCCCACAAGGAATTCTGCAATAAATTTTTGTAAGACTTCTCGAGAAATTCATTGGAGGAATTTCTGAAGGAAACCTTTCGAAAATTGTTACAGAAATACTTGAAAAAGTTCCGGATGCAGACCTTTTTTGAAATTCTCAATGGGATCCTAGAAAGGACTTACGAAACAATCCCTTTAACCGTTTGAAGCCGAATCTTTTCCAAGCGTTATTATAAAGTTTTTTCTACGTATTCCTGTGGTTTTAGTATTCGACAGCATAGAATAAGATGCAGAATATTTTTTAGGATATTCTAGATCTTCCAAACTGTTCTTGAGTTTTGATCCTGAAGTCTACGGGTGTAACAGTAACTTCTTTCACTATACAAAGCAACGATTTGTATTCTATCATGTCCAGTAAGCCTTCTGGAAGTTCAATAGACAGTACCAGAACAGTCTGGATATCCTAGCCTAGATCAACCAAACTGTTTTTGAGTTCAGATCCCAAAGTCTATGGGTGGAACGGTAACTTCTTTCATTATACAAAGCTACAATTTGTAATCTATTATGTACCGTCGTGCGGGGTTTCATTGGGCCAAAGTGGGGTGACATTGGGCCACTATTCCGCACATTTAGAGTACGACGGGAATGCATTTTGTGTGCAAAACTACTAGAATACATTATTCTAAGATGCTTGGCATCCACCGTCAAGTTATCTGACTTATATTGAATCCGTAGGATCAATGGACCAATGTTACCCTCTAGGCCCAATGTCACCCCTAACGACGGTACAGTAAATCTTCTGAAAGTTGAATAGACAGTATCAGATCTGTCGAGATATCCTAGGTCATCCAAACTGTTCTTGAGTTTAGATCCCTAAGTCTGCGGGTCTGCTCTCATGTCCAGTAAGTTTTTTTAAGTTCAAAAGCAGTATTAGATCAGTCGGGATGTCCTAGGTCATCCAAACTGTTGTTGAATTTAAATCCTACAATCTACGGGTGTAACGGTAACTATTAGAGTGGGTCATCGTTTATATGGAAAAATGAAAAATTCAATGGTATCCCATCAGATCAAGGCTTTTTTGATCCCATTTCAGGACCCAAATAAGTGTGCAAAATTTGGGCACGATCGGTTATGCCTACGTTTTGCGCATCGCGTTTGAAGTTTGTATGGGGTTTTACATGGGAAAACACACTTTTTTGCATTTCTCTCATAACAAGCTCGAATTTTTCTAAAAGCATGTAACCGATAAAGTGAAAACATAGCCTAGGGTGTCCTGAAAAACTTTGTCGAAGACCGCGAAGTGATCTGATGCTTATGAAAAAAGTTATAGCGTTGGCATTGCTTGGCGAAACAGCATGATTTTGTTGCTATTGTTATTCCTTTACATATTAAATCATAAACACATGCATGCGGTTCGTTGGTTATAACTATTTTCACAAGCATCAGATCGTTTTGCGGTCTTCAACAAAGTTTTTCAGAACATCCTAGGCTATCATTTTACAGTATTGGTTAAAAAGTTTCAGACAAATTTTTTCAACTTATGGCGAAAATGCAAAAAAGTATGTTTCCCCATACAAAATCCCATACAAATTTCAATTGCAATGCGCAAAGTGTAGACGTAACCGATCATGCTCAAATTTTGCACAGATACTCAGGACCCGAAACGGAACCAAAAAAGCCTTGATCTGAGAAAACGGTTCCGATGACCCACACTAGTAACTATTTTCGTTATACAAAGCTACGGTTTGTATTCCATCTTGTCCACTAGGTCTTCTGAAAGTTCATTTGACAGTATCAGATCAGTCGGGATATCCTAGGTCATCCAAACTGTTCTTGAGTTTAGATCCTAAAGCCTGCGGGTGTTACGGTAACTTCTTTCATTATAAGAAGCAACAATTTGTATTGTGTCATGTCTAGTAAGTCTTCTGAAAGTTCAATAGACAGTATCAGATCAGTCGGGATATCCTAGCTTAGATCAACCAAACTGTTCTTGAGTTTAGATCCCACAGTCTATGGGTGGAACGGTAACTTCTTTCATTATACAAAGCTACAATTTGTAATCTATCATGTACAGTAAATCTTCTGAAAGTTTAATAGACAGTATAATATCAGTCCGGGTATCCTAGCCTAGATCAACCAAACTGTTCTTGAGTTTAGATCCCAAAGTCTATGGGTGGAACGGTAACTTCTTTCGTTATACAAAGCTACAATATGAAATCTATCATTTCCAGTATATCTTCTGAAGGATTAATACACAGTATCAGATCATTCGGGATATCCTAGATCATCCAAACAGTTCTTGAATTTAGATCCTACAATCTACGGGTGTAACGGTAACTTTTTTCATTATACAAAGCTACGGTTTGTATTCTATCTTGTCCAATAGATCTTCTGAAAGTTCAATAGCCAGTATCAGATCAGTCGGGATATCCTAGGTCATCCAAACTGTTTTTGAGTTTAGATCCTAAAGCCTACGGGTGTTACGGTAACTTCTTTCATTATATAAAGTAACGATTTGTATTCTGTCATGACTAAGTAAGTCTTCTGAAAGTTCAAAAGACAGTATCAGTTTGGGATATCCTAGGCCATCCAAACCGTTCTTGTGGCAGAAGCTAATATCAAAAGTATAGACCTGAAGCTATTGTCTCCGAAGTAATTTGGTTGATCTGGAATATCTCAAAACTATCTTGGAATGACTCATGAAATGCCAGTGGGGTTACAGTGGGGCCAGTGGGGTTGTGTAATGTTACAGTTCATTGTGAGGATATCCACTGTTACTGTCAAAGGCTAAATTTCAGGGCAGTTAGGCGACCCTTATGAACCCAAAAGGTTCATAATAATATATAGTAGACTTCAGGTTGATCCAGCAACCGCGATTGATTATGAAAACGTTACTCAGTATATCAGATATGGCTACTGTTACGAGTGTAGACCTGAAGTTCTGAACTCTAAGGTAGTTTAGCTGATCTGGAATATCCCCATAGTATCTCTAAATGACAAGAGCTTCACGTATCCCAGCAGATTATTCAATGCTATTATTTATGGCGGAAACACATGAAATTATTCTTGTAGATTTGATGAACTTCATTACAGGGCAGTTTAAACAACCCTAAATGCCCCAAAGGTATGAAATAATGTCTATGAGACTTCAGATTGGTCCAGTAACCACGGTTGATTTTGCAACGTTACTCAGTATAACAGATGTGACCACTGATACGAGTGTAGACCTGAAGTTCTTAACTCCAAGGCAGTTTGGCTGATCTGGTATATCCCCATAGTGTCTATTAATGACATTATAGCTTTCATGTACCTCACTAGTCCCTGCAGCTAGTAGATTATGCAATTAGTATTTATGTAGAAAACACATAAAATTATTCTTGCAGATTTGAAGAGCTTGACTATTTAGTGTACACTTTGGAACACCTAGAACATCCCAGAACACAAAACACCTTCAAATATTCTTGACGAAGGTTGAATCCATTCGAACATAGCCCATATTCAAATTCAGGTTTTTGAACAACTGGTATGTCAATTATTTATTTCTCCAAACTTCATGGTGTTGAGGATGTTTTAGATTGTTAATAATGTCTCAAATATATATTTTCCTATTTTTCCTAAATAGAGAACTCAATTTGAAACAACTTTGCTGAAGACAGTGTACTGTTTTATTGAATGTGTGAATTTATACAGCCGTTTCTGTGTTGGGGTCCCATATGAGTCCTTGGAGGAATTCTTATTAGAATCTTTGAAGGAATTCCATAAAAATCTTTGCATAAAACCCTGGAGCAATCCTAGAAGAAATTACGTATTACATTCTTTCTGGCTGAGTTTTCTGACCAATGTTTGAAGATCCTGAGATATTGAGAATGTTATTGCTATGCCAATTCTATTAGTAACATGCACCTTGGATAATTTACTTGATACAATACCCTTCACTAGAACCAGAAATGGGTGGAAAAAGCTTAAAAATTGAAGGTTCACCAACACTCACACACAGTTACTGAAGAAACAATAAGAAATATTTGCCTAAACCGCCTATCCGAGCACCGAACCAAACTTATAGCCCCATCAATGGCGACAGATACCCTTCGTTCGAACTCAACCCCGTTTTCCGGTATTTCTCTGCAATCTCGATTGTAACTAATTAATTACCTCTGCAAAAAGTCGATGATCGCCATGCAGAATCCTCGGATTCAAAAGCCGTAAACCGACAGTGTTCAATGAAATGTGTGTGTAGGTATGGAAACAACAGAGAAGAAGCAGCCTCAGTGTTTCAACGCAACTAAACTTCCGAGGATCGCGCTCTCAAAAGAAAGCGCACAGATTAATTAATGCGATCAATAAGAAAAAAATGAAACGAAACGAAGAGGCAGTGCGAAGCACTGCGAGAAGAAAGCATCAGAAAATGAAATCAGTGATAACCTCCCCGTTCATACGACGCGGCACGGTTGCCTGTGAGGAATTAGAATTTATGGTACCGAATAAAATCGACCCCGACTAGGTTCATAAAGCCGCCATTAATCGCAGTAGTCGTGGTCGCAGAGCAGGAAGAAAAGCTCAAACCAACGAGGATCGATGTGGAAGAAAGCTTCCACCTAGAAGATTGTTTATTTTCTGCAACAAGGTGTTTCAAAACAGAGTAGAATAACTCTGAAATGTGTCATTTCATCCCAGGATCGATTTCTGGCAGGGATTAAAAGTTCTGACATTTGATTTATGTCGTTTGATAGTTGATCAATAAGATTGAACTCTGGTAAAGTGTAAAAAGTAGAATTCGAGTTAGGGATGGTGTTCCTTACATATCTAAGCACCTTGACTCCTGATTTTTTCCCCAAGTCGAGTAGATAACGTGCTCGTTTGCGGAGAAAGCGCAATGCGCACGTTCGCCGACCGAGGAACACAATCGACGCAGCCCAAACCAGCACATGACTCACTCATACGTTGATACTGTTGTTGTTGGTCCAGTCATTGCGATGACGACGGTTGATTAATGCTGACTTGCTTTTTGCACCGCTGCTGCTCATTTGCTCGCTCGCTTTTTCATACATATAGCTATAGGTTTTGGGTCTTTGGGCTGGGAAACTGACCACGGACTTCGGCAGCCAGATCCGCACGGCCGTACTAAAGACACTATATGCAAAGACACGAAATGTTACAATTGGAATTCCAAATTTGCTGTCAATGTCATTCCAATCGAGCAGGAGACCTGTCAAACGCGCTTTAAAAGCATTGCTCGACAGCATCATCGTCATGACGCGACAATCATCATCAACAGCAACAATCATCAGGTTTCGTGTCTTTAGCATACAGTGTCTTTAGGCCGTACCAGCGCCGCAACCAGATGGCTGGCTGATTAATAAGCGAACGTGCAATCATTTCATCATCATCAACATCACCGAAAATCTTGGCAACAACAACAACAACAACAACAACGCTCACGCTCAGCTTGATTGAGTAATGGGCCGCAAATTTGAGCCGCACTAGCTGCGCGCTGACAGCTGGTATTGTTGATATTGGTTTTCTATGATTTTTTTTTCGGTGGCAGGTGAGTTTTTAACATGATGGGAGTTTTGTTTTGGGAACTGTTTAGAGTCGAAGAAATACTTTCCAACAATTGGGAAAGGGTGGTAGTTCCCATAATGCTGATTATCAATTCCAACGTTTAGTGAATTACATGTGAAGGCGAAGGCATATGTATGGAAGTTGAGTCCATGGAGTATTACCGTTTTCAAAATATTATGGAAACCAGTGAACGACTAACCACGCTCGGTTCCTTGTAGGGATGGCAGTTGACAGTTGATCGATAAGATTAATAAACGGCAAGTCTTATGCATTTTCCAATATACCTAGCATTATGACCATTATGGCATGCTAGATCTGATTATTCTGACGTCCTAAGTTCGAGTCTTCAGCGATGTTGTTGGAAAGCCATAAGGTTCTCAAGAGGTGAAATGTGTTGTATGCAATTAAGCCGCAACGTAGCGCTAGTGTGCATTTTAAATAAAAAAAATTGGTACATTCCTTAAAGGCTATCCATTAATTATGTTAGCTCGTGGAGTACTATCAGGGATTGCTTTATTTATCTAGTACTTCTTCTAAGAATTTCACTCAGAGTTTCTCCAGGGATTTCTCTTTGTGTAGTGGCTACGGTTAGAATAGCTCAGATCAATCTTCAGCACAAAAGGACAGCAACGATCAATCTTTGCAGACTTATGCAAAATAGTACAGCCCAAGTGGCCTTAGTCCAAGAACCTTACTTTCGTAATTTCGGAATTTCTATCTAGGAAACCTTGTGAACCCGGTGTTTGCTACTTTCAGTAAACATGAAATGGTAAACCCGCGTGTCATGCCTCGAGCCTGTGTGCTTGTCAACATCGCAATAGTCGCTACACTCATCTCTGAACTAACCACCAGAGATGTATGTGCTATCACAATATCATGTACCTGTTGGAAACCTCAACAGGAAATACGTCTATTGTTCGGTTTATTTACCGCATGATGAACCATCCCCTACGGATGCTTCCAAAAAAGTCATCGCATACTGCACTTCAAAAGGCCTTCCACTAATTGTTGGCAGTGATGCTAATGCTCACCATATCATCTGGGGCAGCTCAGACATTAACTTAAGAGACACCAGTTTGAAGGAGTACCTAAGTAGTACAGATCTTGCATTACTTAAAATAGGCAACCGCTAAACTTTCATGGTATCTGCTACAGAGGAAGTGTTAGACATAACGCTCTAGTAGAATTTGCCACGAGTTGGTGAATTGGCATGTGTCAGATGAAGAATTTTTATCTGACCATCGCTACATCTTGTTTAAACATTTCAATGTTACTCCGCAAACATTGCGTTTCAGCAATATCCGGTCAACAAACTGGGATCTTTTTACTGATTTGGTTGTGGTTAAATTTCATAGATACTCACCATCCATTGACACTCCAAGTGATTTAGATGATGCCGTTGATACTATAACGACCTTCATCATGGAAGCTTTAGAAGAAGCATGCCTACGGTCTGTGAAGATCACAAAAGGAACCCCTTGGTGGAACTCTGATCTGGCGAAACTCACGAAACAATGTAGAAAGAGTTGGAACAGACGACGTTCGGCTGGTTCGGAGGCTTTCAGGTCGGCTCGCAAGGCCGACAGGAAAGCTCTCCGGTCTGCTGAACGATCCGGCTGGAAAATCCTTTGTACAAATCTTTCCAGTTTGAGTAAAGTCAGTCGGTTAAACACAATCCTTGCGAAATCTAAGGATTTCCGAGTGAACGAACTTTGATTGCCAAATGGTGATCTGACTTTCTCTGATGAGAAAGTTCTGGAATGCTTATTCAGCACATATTTCCCTGGATGTGTGGATATTACATCTTCAGATGCACCTGATGCCTTCTCTTGTAGTTATGATTCCCTGGCTTCGGCTTGGAGTATTGTAACTATAGAATCGATTGAATTGGCACTTGATAGCTTGCTCCTTTTAAATCTCCTGGGGCAGATGCGACTTATCTTTTGTGAATTGTGGATCATCACATCCGTGATGTTCATCTGGTCAACGTGCCTCTTCATGTGAACCAACATGCTTATCAATCTGGAAAGTCCACTGTGACTCTTTTACACAAGGTTGTTTACGATATCGAGAAAGCATTCGCTCAAAGGCAATCTTGTTTGGGTGTTTTCTTAGATATCGAGGGTGCCTTTGACAATGTGCCTTTCGATGCCATATTGGAAGCCGCACGGAGTCATGGTATATCTCCAATGATTTCCAATTGGATTCATCAAATGCTCAATAACCAATATCTCTTCACGACATTGCGTCTAGCAGGGATTAGGAAATTGAGTGTTTGTGGATGCCCCCGAGGGGGAATCTTATCACCGCTTTTGTGGAATCTCGTAGCAGATACGCTATTGAGGCAACTCAATAATAGCGGTTTTCCTACTTATGGTTTTGCCGACGACTACCTAACATTGTTAGTTGGTATGTGCATCAGCACCCTTTTCGACCTGATGTAAAGCGCCATTCAGGTAGTTGAGGGTTGGTGTCGCCAATATGGCCTTTCGGGTAATCAGAGTAAAACATCTATTGTTCTTTTTACGGAAAGGCGAAACCGTAATGGTGTTCGACCTTTGCGTCTCTTTGATTCTGAAATCGATGTGACTGAACAGGTAAAGTACGTTGGAGTCATTCTTGATTCCAAGCTTTCCTGGACACCTCATGTTGAGTTCAGAATAAAGACAGCTTGTATGGCCTTCGGGAAATGCCGGCGAACCTTTGGTACAACTTGCGGTCTAAAACCCAAGTATATCAAATGGATTTACACAACTGTTATTCGGCTAATATTGGCCTATGGATGTCTTGTGTGGTGGCAAGAGGGCGAAATAAGAACGATTCATCAAAGTTCGGCCATCTTCAAATGATGTGCTTAATGGCGATGTCTGGAGAGTTCTCTTCAACTCCCATGGCAGCGCTCGAAGTTCTCTTTGACGTTGCCCCACTACACATTCATCTCAAACAAGAAGCACTTTCTTGCACTTTCTACGGATATTCGGTCTACTAGAGGCAACTCCTGTGAACCGCACATCAACACACATCTCGTTGTTTCCACTTTTGGTGAATTGGGAGAAAATTGTCCTTGCTCCAAGTGATCTTATAATTGCTTGTAATTACCCATATAGGACATTTTTTGCGAAATTCCCTTCCCGGGAAGAGTGGACATCTGGTTATCTGGAGAGTGTATTTCAGACGGCATCGTATGTTACACTTCTCGAAGGTCGAGCAGGTGCTGGTGTTTATTATCGTAAGCTAAGACTGTATCAGTCTTACTCACTTGGTAGACACTGCACCGTTTTTCAGGCCGAAATCTTTGCTTTTATGTGCGGAGTGCAATCAGCTCTTCAGCAGAACGTAATGGGCAAGAAAATATGCTTCTGTTCAGATACCCAGGCTGCTATTAAAGCACTTGCTTCGGCCAACTCTAGGTCGAAGATAGTTATCGCTTGTCGAACTTAAATCGAGGAGCTGAATTCAGCAAACGCTGTTCACCTTGTGTGGGTACCTGGCCATTCTTCCATCGCTGGAAATGAATTGGCTGATGAGTTAGCACGCACTGGAGCATCACATGACTTAATTGGCTCTGAGCCAGCTCTTCCGATATCGAAATGTTGGATAAAGCTTTAGATTCACACCTGGGCTGCCACTCAACACAAACAATACTGGAATAGTTTGGACTCATGTCGTCAAACCAGATTGTATTTTACTGAGCCATCTCCAAGGGTGGCGAAGTATCTTACAAATCTGTCGAAGCAGAATTGCAGCATTCTGGTCAAAGCATTGACTGGCCACTACCGAATCAGCTATCACATGGCGAATATTCAGCAAGCTGATTCATTTGCATGTGATAGCTGTGAATCCGATTATGGAACTTCGTATCATTTGATATGTATCTGACCAGTTTTTGTGCAACTGCGTTTCCGAGTATTCGGTAAACACTTATTAAGTAAAACTGACTTCAGAAACCTGAATTTTCAGGATATTCTGTTGATCTTAACCCGCTGTGATAAAGAGCTATAGGCTATCTTTCGCTTTATGCGTTATCACAGTGCCCTCTTCAGGGCGCTGTTTGAGCCCATTGTGGTACGCTTATGCGTTAGTACCCTCTTCCAGGCTATTTTTTTCCTATTTCCCTACCTGTCCTTATCCCCATCCTTATCCTTATTTCCTTCCTTTTCCCTCAAGTAGACGATGAAATAGGCTATTATTATGGCGATGGCATAAATGTCCCAAATGGAGGATAACGTGCCTCTTAAGCCGGCCTTCTGATACCTGATACCTGACCAGAAATAGTGACATTCATGCTCTTAGTTTTCTTGTACCAGATTGAATCAAGGTTAACTCTAGACTGCAGCTTAGTTTTCAGATAGCAGTCTGGAAAATATTACCAAAAGGATCTTGATTTTGGTTGGCACTAATCTACGAAGTACATACACCGTCATAACTATACTAACCCTGACGCTTCGTTAGAATTTAATGCAAAATTTCAATTAAAATTAACCTAACAATTACTTGCCATACACCAAAAAAGTAAGTCTACTGGTTCAAGCTCAAAAGATGATCCTTGCAACCCCATTTGAGCAGTTTTATTCTGCTTAAAGCTACTAAAACGTTTAAACGATCATCTCCAGTTCGAACCCGAAACACTAAAATTTGATGACCCATTGTTAATTCTGACCATTCACAGCCTCCTCCGGAAGCCATGGTTGCTGGTTCTGCGCCATTTCTAGCTTTACGTTCCTCTTTGTACAGGCCAGGCCTACCAGGCTACTAGCTTAGATTTCTTTGGGGTGCGAGCATCTTCTCTTCCCATTATGTCTCTCACAGATCCCTTCCTTCCCTTTCCAAGTCTTCTTTGTTTTGTATCGTTTTATGGACCTATGTAGATCGCCGTTCATTCCTTGTTCGTTTTTAGATGTTCGACCTCAATCCAACAAGATCTCCTCACACCCTCCCCCAGAGAAGTTTCCTGGTGTGCTCAAGTTTCCCGAATGGATGCTGCTGGCTGGCCAAACCCGTCCGTCCCCAAGAAGTTGGAATGGAACACATCTCGAGCGGATGTCTCAACCACTCCGGAGTCCGGAATGGAAGGCACAAAGCGCAAAGCGCGTAAATATTCTCAACAGAATCCGTTATCTTAGAACCAGCTCTTTGCCTTTGCGTGTGGATTCGAACCGGCTCGCCGCCGCCGCCGTCGCCGCGCCGTACGCACGTTTGCTTTAACCGAACCTGTACCTATACGAGCAAGCGGCCGGCTAGCTGGGCTGGCCGAGCAAAGATGGGAAGTGACCTACTGCGCCGGGTGCCCCAGTACCAATGCGTAAAGAGGAAAAAACGCTCTGCTTGGTGTGCGTTGCGTACTCAACTCTCCTCTTCTATGTACGTACATCCTAGGTTCGATGCGAACGAATGGATCGAGAAACGGTAGTTGAAATTGTAGGTCATTTCTTAGGGGTTAGCATTAACCCTCTAATACCCAATCCCGCCTTTAGACGGGGTATAGTTTGAGCATTTTTGTAATTTTTGTTTCGTGGAAAATCAATTTTTTATATTTTTGGCTGATATTCAGAACTGTTCTGTATATCTCAAAATGGTTTTTGGTGTACTTTAAAGCGTATTTACATTTTTTAAAAATCATTAAAAAATTGATGTTTTAGTCACATTTTGGAAGTCATTGTTTATTTTGTATTGAATCGCTACAATTAACATATTTTAAAATTTTCCCAAATCATTCTATCCTTGTTTAATAGTTTAAGGGAATCGAATACACTCTAAAACTATTTTCCTTAAAATTACACGGAAAATAAAATTTTCTGTGAAAAAAAAATAAAATAATAATTTTTTAACAATAATCATAAAATCTCAAAATGTTTTCATCTATAAAAATCCGTACCCCAAATTGACTTCCAGGAAAACTATAAAAGTGAGGGGATGTTCAAAAATAAAAATTAGAAAAATCAAAAACTGAAATTCATGAAATCGAGGATTAAAAAGAATCATCTTCCAAAACATGTTTAAATCGATTTTAGATGACGAAAAATGATATTTAGATCAAAATCAAAAATTTGGGTATTAGAGGGTTAACATCGTGGTTGATGCTTTGGGAGCGGTCAGGAGATTCAAGCAGAACCCAGCTAATTTCTAAAAGCAATTATGAAAAGTAAACTTCAAAACGTAAATCTAATCTATTTCATCAACGTCAAAGTCTCACAACTCATTCTCTCGCCATCAACCTGCTGAATGTCTCAATGTACGCATAAGCCACCGGGCACCGGTCAACCGAATCTCACCGTGTTCGTCCAAGAAACTGACCTACAAAGCAGGTCAGCTGCGCCGAACCATATCGAATGGCGTGCGCCTTCGCCCGAAAAGCAAAAAAGAAAACTTCCAAAATTCATGAAACGCATGGACCGTGTTGAGGCCGCTATCCCTTAAGCTTTAAGGCATGTCTAGTAAGCAGCCAGATAGTACCGCTTAGCGGTGTGGCCACACGCGGCCAACCGTGCCTTCTTCTCATTGATTGAATCAGAAAGTACCGTATCACCCGCCGCAAATACGCCAAGCCACGCCACGCCGCCGCTACGCAATCAACATCTTTTACCGGAGATTTGTTCACTCAAATAAAGATGTATCACACAGATCGGCATAGTATAGCAGAGGAGCACTAAACTAACCGTCCATCAGCTGTATAGTCAGCTACGGATAGAGTTGCGGTGAAATGTACCGTAGAGAGTCGCAACATGGCCAATTCCAACTGCCTAGTAGTGCCTAGGAGAAGATCCAGTGTGGAACGCATTGCACGCACCAACCGCTTGTGTTGATTCTGGTGGTACCTTAGTACGCGTCGTTAACGTTGTTGATTGGAAGGTTACTGGATACGTGATAAGTAGCACCACCATGTCTTCAGATTCCATATATAGACTACAGTTTGATCGATGGACAGGACTTACACTCCGAACTCTATTTATGTTATTAAAAGAATCACACAGCTACTTTCATAAAAATACACCAAAATCTCCATTTAGGTAACGATTCGGGACTGCCTAAATAGAATTTTTACCTAAATGGATTTGAAGATTGCAAAACAGTTTAAGAAGGGCGAAAGGGGCCATACGGGGTTTCAGAGGGATTTCATTGGTGTTTCAGGAGGAGGGCAGGGGCTGGTGGTGTCAGGCGTTGCACCTCTCAGGGGTGTTTTCGGGAAGTTTCGAAGGGTCTCAGTTGCGTGACATGGGATCCGATGGGATTTTAAGGGGATTTTGAGTGTATTTCTGAAAGCTTCAGATGATTTTGATGAGTTTCAGAGGCGTTATTCAGGCGTTACAAAGACATTTTCGGCGGTTTCTGAAAGTCTTAGGCGCGTTACATGGGGTCCGAAGGGGTTTTAGGGGGATTCCGAAGGCATTTCAGACAGCTTCAGATGTTTTTTGATGAGTTTCAGTGGCGTCACTCAGGCGTTACTTAGGAGTTTTTGGGGGGTTTCAGAGGGTCTCAGGTGCGTTACATGGTGTCCGCGGGGGCTTAGGGGGATTGCAGGGCGTTTTAGGAAGCTTTGAAGGATTCTTGACAGGTGTTAGAGGCGTTACGCAGGGTTTCTGAGGGTCTATTTCTAAAATCTGGACGTAGTGATCTTCACCCGACAAACGAGAGAGAGGGTCTCAGGGGTGTTACATGGGATTTTGAGGGGGTTAAGGGGACCTACAGATTCTAAAAATTCATTTTGGATCATAACTCTTAAATAAGCTTCAGAGAGATTTCAGCGGCGCTTTAAAACGTTTCTTGAGAACGTTTCAGGTGGTTTCAGAAGAGATTCAAGGCGTTCCAGACTGTTTACGATTATAGATCCGATGACCTTTGCGCAAGAGACCTCTTAGAGATTCTTAAACAAACATTAAACTTATCACTTGTCAGCACAAAGTTGCAAGAGGCTGTGTAAGCATGAGTTTTTTTTTCCAATCATTTAAGCACACAAGTTTCGCAGATTCGATGACTTATGCTCAAGAAAGATCTTAGGAAACCATATACAGTCCCAAACCAACCCCATACCCCCTGATTGCTCCCTCCTGAGCACACCCTGAATTCCCCTTAACTCCACTTGCAACTTAATTCCCTTAAACCAACCTTTTTCCTAATCTAAAACACTTCAACTGCTCTGAACACAATCAGATTCCATCTAGGTAACGTTACCTAAATGGAGGGACCTAAACAGATTTTACCTAAATAGAATCGACCTAAATGGAGGTTTGAGTGTACTTTTTCAAACAAATATTCACTTTGGTGGCAGAGAATTATCACTTTGAAATTTCGACCCATATATGCAACATGGCTGCCAATGCTGCTGATGCTATAGAAAGCCTTAACAACTAACTGATAAAAACACTTAGTTCAAAATAAATATACTAGGTGGCGCAAAGTATCCAAGACATTAGACATTAAAACCTTGTTTTACGCGTGTTATTTTTATGCACTTTCAATTTATGCATTTTTTTTATGCCCAGCTCAGAACCAATATTCTGCATAAGAAAATTGATTAATGAAGGTTGCAATAGTTAACGGTGGCCAGGGAGTTTATAGAAAAGAGCGAAGGGAGGTTGCGGGGGCTTTTCAGGGGGTCCCAAAGGGTTTCAGCGAGGTACCAGGGATTCTCAGGGGGTTTTCGAAAGCATTGCAGAGAGTTTCAGAGGATTTCCAACAGGCGTTGGAGACGTTACAGGTACGTTTTCGGGGGTTTTCGAGAGTCTCTGTTGCGTAACATGGGGTCCGAGGGGGTTTAAGGGGAGATTTGGAGGCATTTCAGGAAGACTCATAGCATTTTAAGGCTGGTTTCAGAGGCGTTGCGGAAACGTTTTTGGGGGTTTCGCAGAGTTTCAGATGCGTTTCCGAGGGGGTCTTAAGAGAGGGTTTCTGAGGCATTCCAGGAAGTTTCAGGGCATTTTTGGCGGATTTCAGAGGCATTACGGGATTAGTTTTCGGGCGTTTCGGAGCGTCACAGGTGCTTTACATGAGGTCCGAGGGGTTTTATGGGGGACTTTGAGGCATTTCAGGAAGTTTCACAGCATTTGCGGCGAGATTAGGAGACGATAAGGAGGCGTTTTAGGTTTTTTAAGGTTTTCAGGTGCGTTATATGGATCCGAGGGCGTTTTTGGGGAATTTCAGAGGCTTCATTGGAAGTTTCAGAGGGTTTTCTGGGGTTTCAGAGCGGATCGAGTTACATAGCGTCCAGGAGGATTTCAGAGTCATTTCAGGAAGTTTCGGAGCATTTTCAGCAGGTTTCAGAGGTGTTACGGAGGCGTTTTCGGTAGTTTCGGAGTGTCTCTGGTGCGTTACATGGGGTTCATGTGGGTTCTAGGGGGATTTCGAAGGCATTTCAGGAAGTTTCAGAGGATTTTCAGACACCCCAGCACAATATCTTTAGAAACTTCCCTGAAATGCCCTTTTATTTAAGGGTGTTCTTGAAACGCCCCTGATACGGCCCTCCCAAGTAACAATGAATGCTGAACAGTGACAGTATTAGCTGAACATTGGCTGGTTGATGGTGTCAGTGACTGAACACAATAATAGCTGACTATTGGTCTGAAGTATGGCTTGTTCATCCTCTTTAATCAGCTGTACATAGATGGCTGAATATCAAGTTGAAATTAATATTATTCATCTGTGTAACCAGCTTTAAAACAGACACCAACATGCAGAATTAAGCATCTGTTGTTCGGCAGCTGACCCAAACAATGTTTTCGTAGAATCCACATAGCTTCTTCAGCCTCAATACAAGCTTAGTTCAACTTATGTTTTTGATATTTCAGACATAACAAGTAATGCTTTCGTTTTCGATGATATGTATATAATTGTGTGTGGTGTGGGTGCTTAAGTAAGTTACTATAAATCAGAAGGTCCGGGTTCAATTTACAGTTTTCCCAAAGATTAATTTCTATACTCCTAAACATATCTTCTGGAAATAGGAAGCCGCAAATGGTAAACAATGCTTACGAAAGTGTTTATTTTTTATTTTTAACCAAAATAAACCAATTTAATTGATTACTGGTTAAGCGCATATTAAGCATCAAATCAGCATTTCAATAAACTTCAAATCAGCTAAAGGTTGAATAAAATCACCTAAATTAGATGTTCAAGAGCTGAACATAGGACTGTACCCCTAATGTTCAGATTTTGTTCAAATAAAGGCTGCTTTGAGATAGTTGATAAAATGTTTATCCAGCATCAAATTGTTACCTGGGCTGACCTAAAATGCCTCGAAACACCTCCGAAACCTTCGTAATCCCATTGAAACGCCCTTGAAATAATCATAATCAATTTGAAATGCCTATGAAACCCCTTTGGACGCCTTCAATAGGCTCCAGAAATCCCCTGAAACGCAGCTAAAAAGCCCTTGAAACGCCCCTGAAATGCTATCAAACGCCCCTCGCCTCTAGGAACGCCCTTTAAATGTGCCTTTTTCTTCTTCTTCTTCTTCTTCTTCTTCTTCTTCTTCTTCTTCTTCTTCTTCTTCTTTTTCATCTTCTTCTTCTTTATGGCTCTACGTCCACACTGGGACTTGACCTGCCTCGCTTCAACTTAGTGTTCTTTGAGCACTTCCACAGTTTGCCTGCCATTACATGAATTTGTATATTGTAAGGCAAGTACAATGATACTCTATGCCCAGGGAGTCGAGAAAATTTTCCCCGACCGGAACGGAAATCGAACCAGCCGTCTCCGGATTGGCGATCCATAGCCTTAACCACTATTCTAACTGGAGACCCCGAATGTTCCTTAAACTCTTTGAAATGACTGTAATTCCTTACAATGCCCTGCAGACTCTTTGTAACGCCCTTTGAAGGCTCCTGAGATCCCCTGAAACAACCCCTTGAAACGCCCCTGAAGCCCCTTAGAACCCCTTTTTTGGACTTTTTAGGGATTTTTGAAAGCTTTCAGTAAACCCCTTTAGCCCCTTCTCAAATTCCCAGGAGCAACACCGGTTCTCGCGAACTAGATTCCCTCTTTAAAGCCCAAACTTATTTTTTACGCATAAACTTTCCTCTTTTTATGCCTTTTTCAATTTAAGTAAATTTTTAATGTATGCACCCCCTACCCATATGCATAAAAAGAGGCTCCAGTGTACCCTAAACATCTCGAAAGTCTGATAAGTCATAAGGATGCCGTCTTGGACAGATTCAGCAGATGTAGAAAAAGCTGATAGTTGACATCCAGTTCAGAATTCGTGCGCTAGATGGCGCTAGTGTTAAAAAAAGGAGCACTATTTTTCTTGAAATCCAAAACAGCAAGAAGAATTCCGTCTACGACAAACTTGTTCAAAATAATCAGACCTCTAGGTAACAGTAGAGGCAAATTCGAAATTAGTTCACTAGGTGACGACTACTGTTAAAAAAACATTGAAATTTCTGTATCTCGCGATCCTGAATAACCAGAAGAATGCCACCTTTGGCAGTTAATGAATTAGCTGACCGTGATGCCTTAGGTTTGACATTCGCTCGCTAGGTGGCCTTAATTGCACTGCGTAGTAACGAAGTAATGTGTAGATTGCATACTAATAGATGTAATGTTAAAAACTTTAATAATCTTATTCCAATCACTTATGAAATGCTGTTTTGGAATTAACTGATATCCAATCAGAAGTTGTAGTAGAACAGACATTAAAACTTCCATTGCCGGTCACGTCCATTTTCTTCGTTACAAGGATAGGAAAGGATGTGATTATATGAAACTTATCTTACGAGGAGCCAACGACTCACCGATCACCTATGACGAAGTTGGATATCGGGGAAAGAATGATTTAGGATTCACTATTAGCGGGAGAGCGACAAGAATCATATTCCGTTCATGTGTAATCGAGTAGGTCATTTAGATATGTTGGTGTGAGTGTTTTAGTATATTACTACATCTGCGTCGGGAGTGACGTAGCTAATAGAATTGATGTCACTCCATGAGCCATTTTGCATCAGGGATGGGATACAATGATTTAGACCATCGCAGCAAATACTTTTGTAATATCCAGGCGCGTTATTTCTGGTGCTGTAACATTTTTCGAACGTATTTCACTTGGTTCCATCGTTTTCCAATACACTCACTCTGGTTGACACCCAAAAGGGTCAACAAACCCGTACCTTTAGATACCCAGAAGCAGTGTCATATTTAACATCTACCTCCTAACTCGGTGAAATAGCCGAAATAGTCAAACGATGTCACAATGTTCGTCAGGATTACCCGATTCATCCTTTTGTTGTCAACCACAATGTCAGGGTGGTTGTCACAAATGAGAATATCCGTAATGATCTTCCGATCCCAGTACAGCTTTGCAAACTATTTTCCAGACACGGATCCAGCTGGTGGTACTTGTAGTAGGGTACAAATGTGTCGACCATCCCAAGCAACACACATGTAATATAAGAGCTACGGCGGTGCAAGATTTGGTTGTATAGAAGTTAATTTAACGTGATTCTAGCACTGTGCTGAAATACGTCAAATTAACATCTATACAACCAAAACTGTGTGTTCTACACAACCAAGTAGCATGCGTACGCATGTGTGTTACTTGGGATGTTGTGTTTTATAGAATGGTCTTGGTACACAATCTTGGCAACATCGTTGTGGGCATGCTCGATCGTTTCTATTGAACTTCCCACACTGGTATTCCACATCCTTGGTGACTACTGCCATCAAACCTTCCATTTCCGGGACGACGACATCCCATATGACGCCAACTTAACGATATCATAGACAGTCTGTGACGATACGCTCAAGTTCCAGTTGATGGTGGCACGTCCCATGCAACTGCTTGCTTCCACCTTACGATCATCTTGCCGTCGGTCTAATGATGTTGCAGTTCAGTTGATAATTTTCCATGCGCTAGAATCTGGGCATTTTAACAGTGATCAGGTTAACCACTAGTGGCTCTCTTGCGATGGATGACTTTAGGGCTATGGGCGACGTATTCTCTATTTGGTGAACGCCACTCGTACAGCTTGTCCCAGCTATGGTGACATGAGGTCAGTTTTGGTCCACATTACCCCCTCAAAGTTATATCACCATCGCGCAGAAAACCCGGTGATCGTCCTCATTTTGTTGCCGGCTGACAGAGAGCTACTCAGAACACAGTTGACACGATGCAAGAACTTGTCCTGCAGTTCGTGCCGAGGTATTTGTATGCTTCGCATTCAACGTCAACCATATTCCCCGGATCTCTTCCTTTTCGTTGAAACGGAAACAGCTGGCATCCACGACTTGACCTCGGTAGAGATGGATTGATCAGCTTCAGGTCATCCAGAAAGGTGTGAGTAAATCTTCGGGGTATTCGTGGCAAGGCAGAACCATAGCGGACTAAAGGTATCGTCTTAAAATATCCCCCTCCCGATGCCTGAGAGTTTTGAATCGTGACAGAAGTAGCTGTTTCGTCGGTAATTTGCGGGAACGTACTCCACATCTTCATCGTGTGTTACATTAGCCTAATGACGTTTACGTCTACCTTGTACAACTGCGGTAGGTTCCTTGAGAAGGTACGACTGCTGTACTGAGTCGTTCACCTTCTTGTAGTTTATGTTCGAAATGCTCAGGTTCCTCTGCTTATCGATGGCTTCATCCACAATGACTGCATCTATGATGACCTGATCTTTACAGCCTTGCGTGTTTCGCGACACTCTGTTGATTCTTCGGGTCATCACGTTGTTGACATCGCAGTGGAGTGGGTTTGTATCCTTCGACAGCACTTTGTACATACTCGAAAGGCATGTTATTTCACTTAGCGCTCTGAGGTGTATGCCATCTCTGGTTATTGGCCTGTTGTTTTCTGGATCAGCTGTGTTTTGGTCATTTGGCAGAAGATATTGAATGACCTGGGATCTTCTAGCACCTTGTTGAAGCATTCCATCATCCGCCCATGGATCATCTCGAGCATTTTACAAGCGCTAATTGCCGACAGAATTTTACTCACTTCCTGGTAGGGATCAGTTAATTTGACGTTTGGCTTGTGTAGTTTGACAGCTTATCGATGAGATCGATCATCAGTCTTATCGATCAACTGTTAAACGACACCATCAACTTCCAAACGTCAGATTGTTTGATCCCTACCAGAAAGTGAGCCAAGTTCTGGCGGCCTGCAGGCTTGTCCGCACTGAGCGCATGAAAATTCTGCTCTTTTGATTTACACCACCAAAACCATTGTATTTATGTAATCTTTCTATCTTACTTGATAGAAGGATGTTTGAATATCCAAAATGTCATTTCAAACTGTCAAAAAATCGCACCGCAGTGCCGCACTGAGCGTGCAAAGAGAAAATCACTGGGGTGAATTCACCCGGGTGAAATTCTCTTTGCGCGCACAGTGTGGCACTGCGGTGCAATTTTTTGACAGTTCCAAATGACATTTAGGATATTTCAACATCCTTCTATCAGATAAGGTAGGAAGATTGCATTGATACGATGGTTTTGGTGGTGTAAATCAAAAGAACAGAATTTTCATGCGCTGAGTGCGGACAAGCCTGGCGGCCTGTATAATACTGCTTACGACAATCCATGAGACGATTGTTAGTAGAATCATTTGAAGACACTAGGAAGCTTCCGAGCACTTAGTGCCCAAAGCAGCAGATAAAAGGACCTATTTATGTATGTGCAAACCCCGATTTACACCTGATGATCAGTTTCCCTTACGCCAAATATGTATTTCGCAGACATTGTTTCCAGAAATACAATAACCGTCATTGATCGATCAGCGATTGAAAGGTTTACCGCACTGCTGCCGTTCGCATGGACGGACAGTAATTACGCTTTCAACACCGAGCTTTCCAACAACTCACTGGAAATAGCCAGAAAGATCTCCGAATGCTTTGCTTCCTTTAAAAACCCAACCAATTGCATAGCATTAAACCATAGAGAAACCCCGAATTGTTTAAATGATCAATCGAGCGATCATCGTTCGATCGGAAGGAACTTCCTGCTTCTCTCGCGATAACCCCCCTCGATCGCCCCGATTCGTTGTTCAATTAAAAATCAATTAAAGCTAGCCGAAAATTCAGCACGCCCCGTCCAGAATCGGTTGGTGGTTGGTGGTAGCCAATTTAGTTTCCGGGCCGAAGAAATTGCCCCGCCGGACGGATGGCGGCGGTAGGGGGTTGTTTCTGAAGAACAACGGCCCACCACGAGATAAAGCGAAAATCGGGGAAAAAGATATGAAAATTTGAGTTGATCGCGCACGCTGTGCTACTCGATCGCTACCGCTGCTGCGGTGAGGCCCGATCGAGTGATTATGTTTTCCCATTGAACGAGCGAGCGGCGAGCTGCAACGCCGCCGCCGCCGCCAAGTGGTGGTGAACCAATCAATACGAGAGTGAAAGTTTCTCGAATTAAATTAATTACTTCTTCAGATGTCGGACGACTATCGTATCGGACGGATGGACGGACAACTCTGCCCGGGGGCGAAGTACTTCATCTAAGTCGTTTTTGTGGGGATCTTGCTCTTAACCTGCTTTTTCGGAGGAGGCTCTCTTCTGAGGCGCTGTTGACTCGATCAACCGCGATTGAAGTAGCGACTGATCGATTCACACACTGCAATGGATTGCCACACAATTCAGCTTCAAAGTATGGGAGATTTTCGTAAGTATTAAGCATACTTTGAAGACAATGCTAATTGTTAAAAGAACCCGGGCTGAAATTTTAGAGAGTTATGAAAAACCTCTGGATTTCATCGAGTTATGGGCCCAGAACTGATACTTGTAAGGATGAATTGAATGCATCAGTCATGCAGTCATTGATTGAGGTTCACGTATGTGTGTACGGAAAACACGACCTTCTTGAACCGATAGAGAAAAGTCAAGAAAAAGTCACAAAACAGCACTTGGATGAAGAACACGACTCTGTTGTGATGTTGTGAAAACGGCTACAGAATTGAAGGCTACGATATCCCAACCGAATTCAGCAGCCTCTCTCATAATCCATATTTAAATGTCTACGTCATCGCAGTTGCGAATCAATCATCTTCCAAACATCCAGTTCTCGCTCAATCACACCCCCGAATTAGGTATTCCAATCGCGTAAAGGTGCCTCGAGTGGCGTCTTTCGTCTGCGATGACGAGACTACTCATGAGACTGCGACTACAGAAAGGTGTTGCCACTAGATGACAGCAGAGTCCCCATTATTCCGTTCACGAAAATGCTGTCATGGTGTTCCATTTCGGAGTTCCATTACGCCAGCATGTTCTCAACCGGTTCTCACTACCCGCGTATGTGATCGAGGCCTGGATCGACGCCTTGATCGCGTGGGAGTTCTTCACAGGGATGCCAAATATACAGAATTTTCTGTAATCATACAGATTTTTTCGCAGCTTATCATACAGAATTCTGTATATCAATATTACAGATTTTTGGAAAAGGATACAGATTATACAGATTTTTTAAAAACTTACAGAATTTCATACAGATTTTCCGTAAAAAAATACAGATTCCATACAGATTTTCGGAAAAAGTAGTCATACAGATGATACAGATTTTTGGAAGGCCAAAATACAGATTTAAATTTGGCAACCCTGGTTCTTCATCCCGGCTGACTCCTCACGTTTCCGTCAGAAAGAGTATTCGAGTGATCGGGTCGCATGTGTAGGAGTCGCTCGGTATCGTCATAGTCGTCGAGAAATTACTCTCACTAGCTGGAGTTGAGGTGGAGTGGTGGAGAGAACTAGGCGATCAGTTGGTCGCCGCTATGGCAAATGAAGGAAGGCAAATAGAATGCTAATGTAAGAGGCTTTCCAGCCCTCTCGCGCGGCTGAACCTCTACAAACTGCACCGTCACCGTACCGTAGACATGTTCAGAGAACGACCTACTTTCTCGCGATACTGGGAACGATCGTCGTACACACACACACACACACACACACACACACACACACACACACACACAGAAGATCGCGTCTTACTTGAGACTTGTTTGGGGCCTAACTAGCTTTGCACAGCCGAAGAAATATTCAATGTCCCCGTTCGTCTTTTGGACTTTCTTCGCGATTGAAATAGTCGGATCGAAATGAACCAACGGATGTTCTGCGGAAATCGTTGATTTACAATAGGAGAGTGCAAGATCGAACGATAGTTGAGAAAGAGTTCTGTTGGACGGGATGCGTAGAACGCAAGTGAGAGTCGTGATTCGACTACACCCACTGATTATTCCTGGACCAACGGTGGATATTCAACTGGAGCAACTACGAGACGAACTAGCGCTCTATATGGGCAGACAATTTCGTGGGACAAACCCCATGTCCCGGCACCGAATACCTTTGAGATATATTTCGGAAGAAACTCCGATATAAATTCTAAGAGAAATCATTGAACACATAAGTTATAGAAATAGATTCAGACGAAAACCCATGAGCAACTCTGGAAGCAATACAGAGAAAACCTGTGGAAGAAATCCCGGGAAGAACTCTAGTAGTACATCAACCCATGAACAATTCCTGTAGGAACTCTGGAACTCCAAAGTAAAATGCGCTACTTTTTATTCAGTCGATCCATTGCTTCACAAATGCCCGCCAGAATCTTCTTAACGCCAAAATCACAATTTCAAAATCAGCCTCCCAAATCTTCACGATCGTACGTCCCCAATTCGTAAATGATCGCACGCCTCGCCGCAGCCACAACAGTTATGCTAAAAGCCATCTCTTTTCTCCGTGTTTTTGCATTCATGCCTCTCTCCCCTCGCACATTCCGCGCTTTTCGGCGCGCACTTGATCATCACCCGGACGGAACAATTACAAAACAGACACGATGATCATTTCTCCGATCTTCATTCTTCCTCGCGAGCGCGCGCGCCACCAGCTAGAACGAGACAAAAAATAAGACAATAGCGGTTCTCCCGTGTTCGACGATCGTCTCGCTGAGACTCGCTTCAACAACCATTCCAGTTCCTCCAGCAGCAGCAGAGCTGGTTCTCTTCTCGCCAGCCGCCGCAGCCGCAGCCGACGACCGGCCCGGCCCCTCGATCGGTTAGCGTGTCTACCTGGCATGTCGGCCCAGGTAGGACGTGGGGCAAGAACCGTTAGCTCTCTACGTTTAACCCAGTTTCCGTGGTCTGTTTTGTTCTGCTCATTCTTGCCGGGTACGGCAGACGGTCTCGCTGCGGATCGTGAGATCTTTTCCCGCTGCTGCCGGCAGAAGAACTTCTTGAGTCACCATTGTGCGTGGTCTGAAACGAGAGAGCGAGAGAATGCGAAGAGGTTCTGACGCGATCGCAGAGCTTTTCTCTCACCTTGACTTTGAACGCGTTCAGAAGGTTCTCAGCAGTAGTGGAGGTTCTCACGGTGACGCGTTCGATGACGCGGTGAGTACGATCAAGGAAGAAGCGAAGCTTTTTCGATCGTGAGGGGGTGTGTTCTGTCTGTGCTGTTACGTAGCAGAACAACTGCTGAGCGCGATCGAAGGCGATCAACAGCTGATCGTCGTAGACACACGTTGGTCAGGGATTGAGAAACGGTTTTGGATGGTTACGTTTGGTGAGCGTTTGGCTGTCTGAAAAGATGATCAACAACCGTCGATCACGTGGACCTGACTGCATCTTGCGACACAAGTTTCTAAGTTAAACTGACCGCGTCAGGTTAACGATACAACACCATTGACCACTGAACCATTAATCTGCACTCAAGTGCATTAGCGCTCAGAGCGCAGCCTACGCAAGAAGTATTCCAATATCAAAACAAAGCTCGTCCAAGGTCACCGTGACAGAGGCGACAGGTGACTGACATCCACAGGCATCTTTGATGGACATCGATTGCCGATCGTGCGCACACAAACACATCAGCTCTGATCTACTGGATAGATAGACGCCATTGCAGCAGAGTACAGTTGCGGTGCTAACGATTTTCTAACACTTTCTCCTTCGCGCACGTAGTCGACGACGCGCGGTATGTTGTTATTAGACATTTAGCTTCCATTAGTAACTCAAAATACATTAATAGCAACAACAACAACAGCAACAACATCGCTGACTGTTTGGCTGTGGCAACAAGAAGCGCGCTCATCAGAGAGAGCGATTGCAATCGATTAGAAAGTGTAGGACGTGCACTCGTATCGCATCTTCTTTGAGCGCCGTAGCGAAGCAATTGACATGGATGGACTACTGCGTTGAACTCGCTGACTGGCTGGCTGGATGGCTGGCTGGCTGCAGTGATGCCACATACACAGATTTACCTAGAATTACACAGATTTTTTCCCATTTTCGCCTACAGATATCTGTGATCACAGATCAAAGATTTTTGCAATAAAAAAGATTTTTAAGATTTTTAAAACAATGACAATGACATTCGTGAATAAAAGCTTTATTATAATTTTCAAGTACTCAATTTTAAATAATAGAAATTAAATCTTCTACTTGGATGGTCTAGGCCAAGCCTCAGGCGCATTGTTTTCGACGTTCTTGTGGTTTCTGGTGATCTTCAGATGCAACCTGGGAGTGTTTTGGTCGACGTTATTCTAAGAACATTTTTTACGTTTTTTTTTTCTTAACAAATTGTTCAAAAATATTCGATTTTGGAGACATTAACCTATCACAGATTTTTATCAAGATTTTCTGAAATTTCCTACAGACGAAAAAGATTTGTTTGACCAAAATCACAGATGAAAACCGAAAAAAATGTGGCAACACTGGCTGGCTGACTAGCTGTCAGTCAGAACCGTTCGGTCCGGGTGTGGCGATGATCGTCAGTTGCGTTACCATCAACGCTCCCCACTAAAACCTGGTAATTACCGCTGGCCTTTCAGCCACGGTAACGTTGTTGCACAGATGTTTATCTAAACCTCCAAAAATCCACGGCTTGAAACAAATTATCTTACACGGTTTCTCTTTTCTTCGGTTGGAACCGATCACCTCAGCAAGCGAGGGGTTATAGCTTAGCCAGCCTAGATGCGGGGTTCAAATGCGCAGGTCGTTTTTCGGTCTTATCGCGCGCTGCGCCCGGTGCACTTCTTCACGGGCGAGGTGAGATTTGATTCAGTGTATGGCGTAGCGCATCACGGAGATGAAAGTTCGGCGCTTCCTCAGCACCCTGATCTCGAGCTACGCCACTCGAGATCAGTCAGCTGTTCGTTTCTTTTCTGACTATACAAAACCGACCGAACTGGCTATTGAACTTTGGGGGTGCCGTGCCAGTACCAGTGCCTAGGTTTCTTAGAGTTTGGTATCAAAATGCGAGAGAAAATGGGCAAAGAGCGCACAAGTGCGCAATAAACTCGCCGCAAAACCAGCAATAAAAGCAGTTTTGATTTTGATGTGAGGGAAAAGTAGGTGAAGATTAATATCTATACACACAATTTGGTCGAACAAAAGAGCTTTCCTGCTCGTTACGATGACCTAGCGATTGAGGCAGTCATGTGCCTTGCTGCGTTTGTTAAATGTAGGTACTTAACGGTGCGTTCTAATTATGCTTATTGGTGCTTTTTGTTCGTCTGATGAGTATATTTATGTTCATCTGTAATTGATTTGAAATCGATTGAGAAATGGTTATGCTGATGCTCAACTAACAGCTGTTTTGATGTAGTCAAAGAGGTAATGCTGACGTGTGTTCAGCCTTCTACTAAAACTCAGAATTACAACTAGTTTGTAAGATTAAGCTTCTAGTCAATACCTGCTATTGCCCAGCAAGGCAGCTAAAAACAGGATACTTCTGATCATCTACATTTCTGGTGAAATTCGAGAAAATCAAATTATTCTCTATTCTCTTCGTCTGACCTTATCTCCTCCCTTGCTACGTCCTTGGTCAACGCGCGTCGACACTTGCTGCGGGTTTTCGATGATTCCGGCGACGATGCAGTTCTGTTCGTTGACTTGCCTTCTTTCACACAGTGGACTGGGTTCATCTTCTTATTCGCTTCGTCTTCTTCTTCTTTATCTACTACACTTTTGAGACGGAACAATCGTCCTTTACTTTTAGCTAGAGGAAAGAGATGAACTTCTTTGACAGACTGCTACTCGTCGTAGACAGTACCGGCAGATACCGCAGATTCTCACCTTAGTTGATCAGGCCCTTTGTGCCACCTAACTTCGTCCTTCTTGGCTGTTAGCTTTGGAAAGAACTCAGTTGACTGAGACTCCACTGACTGTAAGGACGGTAGGTAGGCATTAACGGTTAACCACGAGAAGTGAAAATATCCTTTGCGATAAGCTTCCCAATGGTGGTGATCCACAACTCATAACACAAATGTGCACTAGTTTTTGAATACGTACCTCTCCCGCAAAACGTTCTTCAGATCACTACTGGTAACACTTGGAGGAACAACCTTCTAATGACACGCACTTCGAAGCTTTCCGTAACGGCACTTTCACGAACCGTCAAAGCAAATTTCACCACTTTTTTGGTCATCACACGATCAAAAGAAACACACACCACTTCCAGATGTCACCACCTCCTACCACTGTACTCTACACTCTACTGTTATTTCCGGGGGAGGAGTACGAGACCTTACTTTATTCACCTCACCTGTACATTCAAATCGATATGCATCTGTTTCTCTTAGGGTCGATTTCTTCACCCTGTCTTAAGCGTTAAACCAGGTTTAACTATATGGGTAAGCCTGGCTTACCGGTTAAGCCGAGGTGAAGAAATCGGCCCTTACTGCACAATTTAAATGAAAATCATAAAATTTAAACAAATGAAAACTAAAACAAAAAAAAACAGCAATAGGTTATATTGCCAACCCAACATATGGACACGTACAAAAACAACACATCGCGATGTGTGTGGGTGACATTAAACACACCATACGGGAAACACTCAGATGTGGGTAAAATGCACACCGCGAGAAAATTACACAAAAGGAGTTACTTGTAAACCACTCGCGGGTTTCGAGTTCTTCATTGAGCCTGTAAAAGGGCAAATGGGTTTCTGGCAGCAAACCAGGCGTTCCGAAGGCGTTGGTAATCAAAACGAAAATGGGAATCAATCCAAAAGTGTTCGCTGATAAAAGGAAGACGAAATGGTAGCAATAGCAATATGTAGAAATAAAGAGGGCGAGAAAACTACGCTTGACATGCTGATTGTGATGGTCCACGAAGGAACGTGGCGTACGGTGAACTTCAAACTGCCACAGTCACGCATCAGATGAGTGGAACTGCCGCAAGCATAGCACACGCGTCTATTGTCCGATCCTCTAGCTTGCTTCTGCGTTACCTACGACTTAACTCCAAATTCTTCTCTTTCTTGGCATCAATCGAATTCTTCTAACAGTTTCGCTTTCACGAAGTTCATGGTAAAAGGTAAAAACATCCGTACGCCCTAGAATCGATGTCACAGTACTTTCGGACGACTGTGACAAGCTTGCCAAGAAGAATGCCGCCTTCTCGTCCATTTTCTAACCAACGCTTTCCATTTCCTCGGCAGTTTCAGTTACGATAGCTATTTGACCAACGCAACTTTACCAACTGAAGAATCTTTCACAAAATATCCTTTAAGTAGCATTCACGCTTCCCTGCTGCAGTTACGGCATCCTTGATGATCCTCAGCAGCAGTGCGTCCTCCACCAGGAAACCAACTGTTTGAATCGCCAATTCATTCTTTGTCATCGAGTCCTTCGTCCGATCTTCATCCAGGGGCTTCAGCGCAAACGAAACTCGACAAATTCTCCCGTGTTTGCACCTGACGATCCCGAATCGTCCAGGTTTTGAAGTTGTCATACGACCATGCGCAGAAAGCATTCCATGGGGTAGGAACGGAAGGGCTAACCAACTGACGGCGGATGTAGTTAAGTCCAAGTTCCTGCCAGATGTGGCTTGTGGAAGAGATGGAAGGTCTGGAGATTATTCCGGAGCATTACCAACACGCAACAGGAAAAGTAACCAGAAGATAAGTCTAACGTTTGTTGCTGCAAGCGCTATGAGGAAGGCCATTTCGTATCCGATAGCCCGTAGAAGTTGAAGGTTGTCGGAAGCTCTGGTCCTCACAAACAGGCAGCGTTACTAACACTGCATAATAGGCCGTCCCTTATTTTGCAAAATTGAGAAATGTTATAAGTTCGTTTGTGGAAAATGATCGTTTTAGCTAAAAAATGATCATGTCAAAATTTGAAGTCCGTATCTCAAGGCTAAGTGGTCCCTCAAGGAGCCTAAAGTTGTCAAAAATTGTATGGGACCAAAAAAACATGAAATTTTTTTCGACAAAACAAGTACGCTATTCCACTAAAACCGGTGATTTTAGGACCCTGAAGGGCCAAAAATGTGCTTAGATTTGCGATATCTCTAGTCGTTTCCGAGATATTGACAAAAAACAACTGAAAAATCAGCATTTTTGACTATTTTTTTTGATTCCGAAGGAAATTTACCCTGTTTTGTTCAATAACTCAAAAACGAGTAGAGATATCGCAAATCTAAGCACATTTTTGGCCCTTTAGGGTCCTAAAATCACCGATTTTAGTAGAATAGCGTATTTATTTGTCGAAAAAAATTTCATGTTTTTTTGGTCCCATACAATTTTTGACAACTTTAGGCCCCTTGAGGGACCACTTAGCCTTGAGATACGGACTTCAAATTTTGACATGATCATTTCTTAGCGAAAACGATCATTTTCCACTAACGAACTTATAACATTTCCAATTTTTGCAAAATAAGGGACGGCCTACTGCATAAGCAAGTCCAGCAGACGAAGAGCTAGATCCAAGATTCTAGAACAGGGCACCACTCGTGCTAGTCGTAGTCGCCTGAATCAATCTACGCGGATATTGCAGCGGAGATCCAAGTGGCGGCAGTTGGAAGTGTGAAGCTAACCGCCAGTATTTAAGATCCGAACTCTGGTCTCAATGGCGCCAATGTTTTATGTGTTCTAGATCTCGCATTGAACCTTCTGTCTGTGAGCGGGTTTCGCAAGAAAGAGTATCTGGTCACGTTAACCTCCAAAGTTGAGTACGAACCCACTGGCGACCAAGCTGTCGGCGTCATAGCGACAGTGAGAGAGAGTAGCATTGCAATCCTCGGCTCGACGATGCCGAGCTATGTGTTACGCATCGAAGGGAAGCGCAGCTGTCGTTCAAATCCAGTGGGGCTTGAGTGAAGGGCGCACAGGAGTTAAAACGTTAAACCATTCGAATATCTAGAACAGCAGTTCCAAGATTTTCTGAAAAAGAGAGAGGGATACGCCAAGCTGCAGCGAAAGGAAGCTTGATCGACCATCCAAGTATTCTGATTATAAGATCTTTTAGAAAATGCGTTGAATGAGGATCTGCACTTAGATGTAGACCTGTCCAATGCCTACGACATGACATGGATACACCTTATCATAAAAACCCTCAAGCGATGAGATATCCAATGGTGTATGCTAAGCATCCAGCCAACTTCCTGTTTAATCACAGTTTTTGAGTTTTGGACGCAGGTGCAACCTCCTTCCAGAGGTTGCACGAGAATCCTACAAGGGCATCCTGCAAGAGTCTGTCATCTCTGGCTCACGCTGTCTCGCTGTTTCTCATTGTGATGAATTCAGTCTTTGAACGCATACCCCCAGGAGTTCACCTAATAGAGAAAACCGATTGGAAAAACTCTGCCACACCTATATGCCTTGATCCCCCTGCTACCACTAATGCGACTGCTTATGCACTCTTCAGTTGCTGTGCTCCTCCACTTTTTGTCGCTTCTCATCTGTGCTCATGCACTTCTCGTATTTCGCTACCTCTTCAAGCGATCGCAGTTTGCTGGTCGCTCCTCCACTTCCTCCGCAACTCCGTCAACATTTTTGTGACTCCTCAGTGCCGGTGGTGCCATCGATCTTCTTACCGCCCCGAATCTGGGACAGATAAACACCAAGTTCTCCGGTGTTACCTCCACGCTCTCGCACTCCGGGCAACAGGGCGAAGCGGCATGGTGAAACCGATCCGTGACCCGTGACCAGACAAAAACTGGGTTAGGCGGAAATTCACTTCTCCATGCTTCCTGTTCACCCAAATCGAGACATCAGAGATGAGTCGATGGGTCCATCTCCCTTTCTCCGTGGAATCCCACTCCTGTTGTCACTTCGCCATTGAGAGCGTTAGCACCAACGTTCTCACTTGACTGGTCGTTCTCCGCTTGTATCGCTCGATGTCCTCCGCCAAGGTGATGCAGATCGGGGTCTTCTCTGTAAACACACAAACTGCCTCCGACGATGGTTACTCGCATGGCCATGAGCCGCAACGCGCTGTTTAGCTTCACCAGATTTCAACGCCGCACCCCAGGTTGGAACTCCGTACCGCAGTATCGAAGATGACACGCTCGCTAACAGCCGCCTCTTGCTGCTTCTCGGACCATTGCTGTTTGGCATACTGCTCGACAGTGCGTTGATCGCCTTCGCCGCCTTTTCACAGGCGTAGTCGACGTGGCTGTTAAACTTTAACTGATCGTCGATCATCGCACCCAGATGCTTCAGTCCTCGCTTCGACGCCACTGCGTGTTCTTCGACGCAGATTTCCACTCGCTGCACTGCCTTGCAGTTGCTCACCGATAGCCCCTCCGTTTTGTGGTTCTGCCGCCAACATCTCTACCTCTTCCGGTGTCTCCCCTGTAACTGATAGGACGATATCGTCCGCGAACCTCACGAGCACGACACCTGTGGGTTGCTGCAGCGTAAGCACTCCGTTGTACATAGCGTTCCGCAGCGTTGGTCCGAAGATGGAGCCTTCATCCTCCTTTCATCCTCCTATGTCCAACTTCAGTGTCGTACACCAAGACTTTGTTCTGGAAGTAGCTTTTCAAGATCCGACACAGGTAATTACGGTGCAACACCGGTTCCGTCTCGTCTTCTGTTTGGACGCCTTCTCGGCCCTCTCCAGGACCGTCCGGAAAGCATCCACCGTCGATTTTTCCTTCCGAAATCCGAATTGCAGCTGTGACAGTTTATGCTCTCCTTCTGTGAACGGCTGTTAAGGATGACCGTCTCCAAGTTTGTCCAGTAGGCAGATCGGTCTATACGATGCTGGATTTCCCGGCGGTTTTCCTGGCTTTGCAGTAAAACCAGTTTCTGTATCTTCCATGTATCTGAGAAGTGGCCTTCTTCCAAACATTTCTGCATCACCGCCGCCCTGTACATATCGGGGTAAGCTAGGACCTTCAGTTTTCAGTTTTCAGAAGTTCACTTTCAGTTATTTCGCCACTGCTTCTAACTCCAAATTGGAGACATTCCGCCCTACCTTCGTCTTCCTCACCATACGGTGTTGGTGGCCATGACGTTGGGTCGTGCATCGGAAAGAGCCCCTCCATGCTTCAGCTTGTCCGGACACATTTCGGCTGGCAGTGTACGCCGATGATATGACTCTAGTATTCTTTGGTTAGTATGCTGGGTGAGTTAGAACCAAAAGGCAACCAGCGATTGAATATGTTTTGGAATAGGTAATATTTACCCCCCCCCCCCCCCCCCCGGAAGTCTAACCTGATGTATGTCTGCTTCGACCACACACATACAGAACGGTATTTCCATTCGTCAGCATCGGTGAGCACGCAATCAAGGCCGTGATCTTCATTACAATGAGATAGAATCTACTCAGGCGCTTTCAAGCCTTCACCGGTAGCTTCGCTGCTGATGAAGTGTGGATGGTTACCACTGGTACATCTGACTACTAAGGCTACGCGGGCTGCCGGTAGTCCAGCGTTCCTCATGTAAGTGGCACGATCTTACGTCGACGAACCCCCCTTGGCCAGTGTCACTAGGCCCCGCCTAGTCTGGAACGTAGGGAAAGCATGCGGGCATGCGGGGCTAGTGTCAACCCGGAAGTGGCTCAGGCTTCTCCAGAGAGGTTGAAGCGGCCGCTGCGGTCAGTTACCCGATCTCTGTGCGTAACCTGGGTCTCGAGCTGTTGTATTCTGAGACTTCGTGAGTTGTCTGTCCGTCCTAGAGCATGAGAAAGTAGGACACCCATGTCTGAGGTGAAGAAAACACTAACATAACCTTTGTTTGGTTGTCTGCGCCTGGACACGCAGGCATCCCAGGTAATGAGACTGCCGTCGTTCTAGCAAATCGGAGGCGTCATGCTCTGCGGGAGGTTACTTCGGTTCCTCTCGGTGACGCAATCCGCTGGATCAGACAGACCTGGAGGTATACGTGGAATACAACCGGGAAGCTCTCCTCCGCAGACAATTGGGCACACTCGGCTGATTCGGGCACTAGAGGCTCTACGACACTATCTAGTAGATCAGGGTTCTGGTCCTCTATGAAGCTAGAGGTAGAGAGGTGGAAGGTGACTTTAAGAGGAGTCACTAGCTACGATACGCGAGGTATCATTCGTCGACATAGTACCAAATACAGTGTCTTCGTCCTGCCGGCAGAAACTTGTCTCTCCACCAGATTACAACAGCCAAGCTGCACGATGCCAGCGGCTTTCATGAAGCATCGCACCGATAGAATCTTGATGGGCCAGTGACAGTTCAAGACGCGTTGGATCGACCTGACGATGATTGGAAGGTTAAAGCGATGCGATGGAGTCAAGCTACCTACACGACGAATGGCGTTGAAGAACAAGTGGGCTTGGCACAAATGTCCCAAATGGAGCATAACGTGCCTCTGGAGCTGGCCTTCTGATACCAGAACACCTACTCTTGTCTCGTCCGTAATGAACCAGTGCACTACTTCCTTGCATTAGCGGCGAAGATGGTCCTCGCAGTGCGCCAAATGGACGCTGTATCTGCTGTCCTGCAGATCGACTTGGAAGACGAAGAGATATTCATGGAGAATTCAGCAGAGTTACAGAACGACAGTCAGCAAGCTGCAGAATGCTCTGTACGGCCTGAAGCAGGTCAGTAGAGTACAGAATTTCATTTCATTTATTTCATTTATTTATTAGCATACTTGTAGATTAAGGGTTAACCCTTATTAGAACTCCACAATCGGTTTCTTGGTTGTCTGAACCACTTTAAGCACTAAATCAAATTATTTTACATAAATGCGAATTCAAATTCAAATTCAACCTAATTAAACACAAACAAAAAAAAAACTTACTTACCATTGACCTTCTACTTATTTTCCATTCCTATTAACTACTTTCATTTAGCCAGCTCATGCACTCACGATGGAATCTTGCTGCTGATTGAATATTCTTCATATTAGTTGGAAGCTGATTCCAATACACCATTGCTCGTACAAAAAAAGTATTACCATAGTGGGAAGATATATGTTGCGGCAAAATAAAGTGCTGAACACGAGTACTACGAGAGATATGTATCTTATCGGATAGATATTGAGGTCCCTGACGAATGATTCTGAATAGCATCAAACAACAACGTAATTTGAAAAAGTTATAAAAGGAACATCCTAGCAGTTGTTGCTGTAGATGAGTCACACTAGAGTATCTAGTCAAGTTGAATGCCCAACGTACGCAATGATTTAACGCAACTCTCAAACGGTGATATGCAGCTGCAGAAGCATTTAAGGTTAATTCCAATCCATATGTTAGGTGTGGCAGTAAAAGGGATTTGAAAAGGTTTACTTTAATCGAAACTGGCAACATTCCTGCAGTAAGTTTTAAGTGTCGCAGTCCTCCATAGATTTTGCCGCACTGTGAATTGATTTGGCAATCCCATTCAAGATTATTTTGAAAAATAATTCCAAGGTTAGAAGCTTTATTGACGTAATCGATTCTATCATTATTAATAAATAAACTTGGTAAAATTGGATCAACTAGTCGCCTGCAAATAAAAATTGCCTTAGTTTTCGAGGAATTGATAGGTAACAAATTATTTGCAGACCATTGGGATACATTTCTAAGGTCAGCATTAATCAATCGTGCCATAGTAATAGTGTCCATATTAGTTGAGTAGAAATACAGCTGCACATCGTCAGCAAACATGTGAATATAGCATACTTTCAAAGATGATGGAAGGTCGTTAATAAATAGGGAAAACAATAATGGTCCTAAAACCGATCCCTGTGGAACTCCTGATAGTATACTGATCGGGCTTGAATGATTTCCTTCAACGTCCACAATTTGAAAACGGTTGTTTAAATAGGATTTGATTAATAATACAGAATCACGATTGAAACTAAATTGGTTTGATAATTTGTGTAAAAGTTTAACATGAGAAACTCTGTCGAAAGCTTTTGAAAAATCAATCAATAGGAGAAAGGCTATTCCTTTTTTATCGATATGCTGATGGATATCATCATGCACTTTGAGCAATGCCGTCGTTGTACTATGACCAGTACGAAATCCAGATTGATAACGGCTTAGGAGATCGTATCTTTGAATATAGTTCTGAATCTGATTTTTCAAAATTATTTCGAAAGCTTTTGAAAGGGAACAAAGTATACTTATTGGCCGTAGATTATCCAAGCTGTTACTTGAAGCTTTTTTTCGTATTGGAATTACCTTTGCTGATTTCCAAGCACGAGGAAATTTTGAAGATGTGATGAATAAATTGAACAAGTATGTTAACGGTGAAATTATTGAAGGCAAAATAATTTTTATAAACCTCAGTGGAATACCATCGAAACCAATAGCGTTGGAGGTAATAGAAAAAATGGCTACGCTAACTTCATTTTCAGTACAAGGAACAAATTTGAATCCTGTTGGATTTAGTGGTGGAACGGATGGGAATGAGGCTTCATGAGTGAAATTTCCTCCAAAGTAAGCGTTTATTTCGTCAGTGGTATAGTTTAACTCTGCACGTTTGTTTGGCTCTCCCGTTACATTCATATTCTTGAGTTTTTTCCATTTCTCTTTAGTAGAAACGGTAGATCCCAGACTGGCGCAAATATAATCGGATTTGGTTTTTCTTATAAGATCAGTAACTCTGTTCCGAAGCCTTCTAAATTGAGCATGATCGGATTCAATTCTACTGCTGGTCCATTGGCGGTAAGCTATATCTCTTATAATTATTGCATTTAATATCGTATCGTTAAACCATGGAGCGTTGTGTTTTGCTCGTGGAACACGCAAAGGAACAAAGTGTTCATACATTTCAGTAATACAACTATTGAAAAAATCAAGCGCTACGTCAGAGTCAGTTATGCTGTATAACAACGACCAATCAGTATCTCTCAAAGTATCATGAAGACGAGATAAATCAATACGATTGTAATCTCTAAATGGCTTCACAGATTTTTTCCTGGATCGCATAATATTGATAGATGAAAAAATTATATCGTGCTGAGAAAAAACTGGGGCGGACACTTGGTTGAAATTCTTTATAAAATCTGCGTCATTTGTTAACAACAAGTCTATTAGAGAACATCCGCCGGAATAAAAATGAGTAGGTGCATTATTTACGCATGATAATCCATAGTTATCTAAAACACTACGGAACTTGTTTGTTCTGGAACAAGATTTGTTCAAATTCGTATTGAAATCTCCAATCAATATTGTATTCGAGTAGGTTAAAGATAATTCAGATAGCTTTTGGTCCAAAATGCCAGAACAATCCACTCCTGGAGGACAATAGAATAAACCAAGAAGAAATTTTTGATGATTGACTCGAACTTCAACGAATAAATATTCTGTACGATTAACATTCTCCGAACTATTCAAAAAATTAGAAGCAGAAACAATTTTGCAGATAAGGTCACTTTTATAAAACAAACAAATACCACCACCTCGACTATATCCTCGGTCATTCCTCAATAGGCTATACCCTTCAACATCAACAGATCTATTTAAAATGTCCTGATGCAGCCAAGTCTCGGTAACACAAATCAAATCCAATTTACTGTTTGTGAAACATTCCTTAAACTCATCAAGTTTGCTTAGTTGGCGGGCACACAGGCTTTGAGCATTCATGTGACAAATATTGATGCAATCATCGCGAAGAGCTACATTCATAACTACTCGAGGAATGCTGGCAATACTTCTATTTGTACGGGCAATATCAATTCCTTGATCACCCGGCATCATCGAAAAGCAATAGGTTCGAAAGTGTTGGCATGAACAAGCAAAAATGAAAAGTAGTTACTAATGGAAAAAGCAAATGGTCAATGGTATTAGTATCGGTCATTATGAAAAAAAAAATCCCTAAATTAAATTACTACAAAGTGGTTCTAGATCGTGCGTTCAACTAATCCAACATCAGTATGAGCTACCAAAAGCAATAACAGCAACAGTATCCTCAGCAACAACAGCAGCAACATCCATCGGCAGCAGCGTCCATCGAAAAACAGCAACAACAGCACCCAGAGCATCCATCGTTGATTGACTTTTAGGAGGGAAGATAACACGGAATAGCTTGGGAGAGGAGTCATGGAACAAACTTTGGTAGGAGTACTAAGAATGTTTAAAGGAGAGGTAAATTGGTAAATAAAACTTTCAGGAGGGGAACAGTCATGGGACTATAAGGAAAGGAAACATGGATGTAGTAGGTAGGACGAGTGAAAATTCTAGGAGAGGTAATTATAAACAATGTCCGTACTTGTCCAGTTGACGAACGTGAAATATAGGCTGAACAGCAACATCATCCTTTGGTTTTACGTAGATTACTCCAGCCTTCGAAATGACGTTTTGGATACGGCCCGCACGTTTTAACTGAAGAGCAATCCCTTTGATGTTCCTTGCACTTTCAGTTAGATTTTCATTCAGAAAAATCCGTCTCTCCACATTGAACCCGAGATGTGACAAACTCAGATTCTTCCTAGAAAGGTAACGAAGGAAGAATTCATCCCTCACTGCTCTGAAGGCAAACTGGAGCAACATAGGGGGTGTTGAACCGTTGGTTACAGGAGCACGAGCTAGTCGTTTGGTGAATACCAATGGAATATTTGTATCACCATATCCAAGAACAGCAGCTAGCTTTATAAACAGAGAGCGAGTGTTCTCCGCTGGACTATAAGGCACTCCTGTAAGAATTAAGTCATTTGACTTTGAGAGCCTATCCACCGCAACCCTATTCTTCTGAACTTCAGCATCAGTTCTGGCGTGAGAATCCCTCAGTTGGTTGAAATCCCGAGCACAGTCAAACTTGAGTTGGTGCACCTCGTCACGAAGAGTGGCGATTTCGTTGACAAGAGAAGCATTCGATGAATCAATCTTCCTTTCTATCCTCGCATTGCCGTCGTCGATCATATGTTTCAATCGCGCCAACACTTGATTACTCTTTTTTCCTCCCGGGAAACCTGGATAAGCTGCATACATCCCGCCGATATTTGGCCAGAAACCCAGACCGACCCCGTCAGAATGTGGGTCAGCTTGGCTGAATCGTCTGAATCGTGCAACGGTACCGGCCATCTTCTTCTCGCCCGGAGGAATCCCCCATCGCTTCAGGTCAGGCATCAGCAGCTCTTTTGTCGGATGATGATTGGTGGGAAAAGCCACAACCGGACGGACGGACGCGGACAGACGGACGGAACAAGAGGAAACGATCGTGTGTGTGTTGCTGAAGCCTATTCTTTCCGAGTACGTAAATGCGGAAGAGACGGGAGGTGTGGTGGTGAAGGCCGTTGAAGTCGGCGGGGTAATATTTCCTCCCCGACCAACGCAAGACGATGCGATGTTGAGCGAGCGGCCACGAATCGCCAAATTAGAAGATGGAAAGTGAAGAAAGCCATCAATTTGCAGCTCTAATCGATTGGTGTTAGAAGTGGCACGGAGATGGACGGTCGGTGGAAATTGATTGGGCAGCTCGGGTTGGATGCAACAAACCTACAATCAACCGGAGGAGTTGAGGAGTTCGGTTCGGACGGAGGGTTTTCATTTATGTACGTGTTTGGGCCGAGGTTGTGAAGAAGAGTCATCCAGCTGAATGAAACACGTGCTCAAAGTTCAGCAGCGCCGCTATCTTTGGACGTTCTGAACTAGTTCCCAGCTCATCTCCACACGTACTAGAAAAACCGTTCCGAAAAGCCATTCGACGGTAGGTACTGATTGTAAGGTTGGTTGGGCTTTCTGCCTCACTGCTGCCGTTGCCAATCCAAGCATGCCAAGATCCGTTAGAAGGCACCCGGACCGGCTCGGCTCACCGCAGGTAGCAGTAGGCTGTGCTTTTTTAGTAGCCCTGGAGTCTGTGGAAACACCGCACCGAGAGGGACGAGGAGCAGCCTGCTTTGTTGTAAGCCCAGCAACAACCAGGCACACAAAGTAGGCTGGGTTTAGAATCGAAATGAATGATCTCCGCGGTTGCCTTCCCGCTTCTTCCCGGCCGGTTGTCGTTCCAGATCCTCTCGATGATGTAGGTACCCGTCTCTGTGTGTACGTGTGTATGTCTGGCTGAATGCTGCCTGGAAATTGGGTCAGTGGTTCTTACTGTTTTCCTCGGCGTTCTCTTTTTATGGGTCTTTCTTCGCTCCGGAATCGCTGTATTCTTTTGCTTGAGTTGCTTTTGTGGTGTCTTCTTCGTTGGCTCCGATTCGCCTTTGGAAGGCGTGCATTTATGTGATTGGATTAACGAACGCGATCCACAGGAACAGGGAAAATGTGAGATGGCCCGTATAGTTCTTAAGGTATACGTTGCTTGTGTCGGACAAGTGCCATTATGCATTTTAAATAATGATTAGGGATGGGATTTAAAAATGGCGGACTGGTAGGAATGCTTTAAGATCTAGCGATTCCTGGTGGACATCAACCAACTGCTGAAATGGATCGTTGCTCACGGTAGAGGTTGATAGTTTTCATGGTTCACGTATGCATTTGTTTACAGTCGATCATTGATGCCAAATTTGTTGAAACTCACCATATCAAAACAAGGGCGCCACTGTATACGGAATTTAAAGGTCCAGCTACAATGGGGAGCGGTGCGCAACGGCGTTGCGTTAAAAGTCTCTCCGATGTGTTGGTTTTATTCTTCCAAGAACTTCTTCAAATTCTTTGAAGGAATACACGAAGATATCCTAGGAAGATGACTTTAGAAATTGCTATAAAATTTATTCCGAGAGTTCTGAAAACTTTTTTAAGATAGACTATTTGGCTTGATCGGTGGCCTTATCGTCCTACGCTATTGTATCTCCCAAAAATGTTGCCCAAAAGTCACATCCGATCCGCACCTCCAACGCCCAGCAACATTATTTATCTCGATCGTATCGTAGAATTATCTTCTCTGTCGCTCCGGGCCCTTTTTGTTGTCGAAATACCTCCGTTGATACACGGCTGGAATGCAACTCTCCCATGAAGATGAAATTTTATGCGCATGTGGCTGCTGTGGTGGCTTTCTCGCGTGTGTTTTCACCAGCGCAGCATCAGCATCCCAAGTAGGCTGCAATGACGAAAGACACGACGAAGGCGACAAAGCAACCCTGCCACAGCACAGCGCAACGCAGACCCAAGAAGTAGGCCGTGTCTTCCGATGGTTGGGTTCTTGATGAAAAATAACGGATTCTCGGAGCGCGGCCTACTGTGGCTGGCACGCGGTCGGTGCATCAACGGCGGTGCGGCACGACGTTGTCATCGATCGGTGAGAATCTGTGCCGTGTTCGGCTTGAAAGTGGGTCACTTGTTTCTTGTTTCTGTGCATGCGCTGTCGCCTCCGAGGGGTTCGTCGCTTTTGTTATTCTTTCGTTCGGTGGTCGCGTTAAGTTTGGACAGCCAAGTGGAAGGTCGTCTTCTGGGTTTCGTTCAATGGTTTTTTGTGTGTGTAGCGGGGTATGCTATGCATCGTTACCGAAAGCAACGCACCGTGAAGAATGTTGAACGGGTTTAAATTGATTTAATTGTACTCGCTTGATTTGTTGCTCGAAGGGAACGGAAGATTACAAGTAACAATTACGAACTGGTCTTGATCATAAATTCAATAATCTTATGCGCTTTCCTTGTTTTTGTTTCTCCTCCGCAGGCCATCAAAATGTCAGAGGAACCGAAGCGCCGAGAGTGGCCATTCTTCAACCTGATGGACGTGTACTTTAGCGATCAGGTGAACGACCCGACCCTACGCCTATTCTCGTCGACCAAGCGGTTCGACTCGGATACCCTGGATGACGCCCAGTTCGACGACGAGATCATGAACTCGACGGCTGCGGCGGCCATTGCTGCAGCCGCGGCCGCATCAGCCGCCGCTGCCAACGCCCACAGTCAACAGAAGATCAAGAACGAACTGATCCATGGTCACAGCGGTGGTAGCATGTTGGATATCTCGGACATCATCGAGGATCACCTGGGCAGTGGGGACTCCAAATTGGACCAGTTCAAGCGGGAAATTGTTCTCAGTCAGTTCAGCAACGTTTCAGAGCGGAGTAACAGTAACAGTCGGAAAGAAAAGAACAACAACAATAGTAACAATAACAACAACAACAGCAACAACAATAACAACATAAGCGCAAACACAAACGGCAACATCAACAACAACGGCAACTGCTACAGGGAAAAGGAAAAGCAGCTAATCGAGAGCCTAAGTCATAGTCCTAGCACGGTTCACTTAAGCAGTGCGACCAGCAACACAGCCAGTGCAGACACCAGCAGTGTGAACAGCAGTCCCACCAGTCATGTCAGCAGTACCAACGGTGCTGTTCCCAAAATGACGAACGGTCCCTCGTCACATGCGAACTTCAACGCCCTGCTGGCGGCGGCCACCAGCACACAGAACGGCAGCACGCTGAACAGTAATAGCAGCGCAATCAGCAGCACCGACCGGGATACGGACTACGATGACTACCCGAACGACAGGGACAGCATGTACGAGGGCGGCACCACCAACCTGAAGAACCTCAACCAGAAGCTGCTGCATCAGATGAACGAACATCACAACATTGACCAGGTAAATGCTTTTGGTTGGCCCGTTTACAGGCTGCTGCTGCTAAGGCGAACACACCGGCTTGCACAGAGCAACCAGTAGCCAGTGGGGGCCCTGCTCATCGCCAAGGGAGAGAGTGTGACGAACTTGCGCGTGAGGTGCATACCTACCTGCCTGCCATAACCAATCCCCGTGTAAATACCTACACTAAAAAAGGCATCGCGGAGAAAGAGTGAAACTTTCTTCTAATCTATGTCTAGCGCGGCTGGCGTGAACTGTTTGGAAACCGAATCCCATTTGGGCGAGTGCCCCTTGGTGTGCGAGAAAGAGGGACGGCAGGGTGAAATGCGCTTCCAAGGGTACTTGGGTTTGTTCTTGTATTGTTTTTTAGACCTCAAGTTCCAGGTTTTTTGACAATTATTCACTATATGTTGCTTTCAACTTTCCGACGGCGCATTTTGCACTGATTCCCCCCTTGGTGTGCAGGAATGAGTTGTGTTTGGATCTCGGAATAACCAACGCTCACTGGTACGCAAGCCTACAGCTAGGCGTCAATTGTGATCAGCTGCTGCTGCTGCTGCTTGAGGCTGCATGGTACAGTTAATGGATCTCGAACGTCAGGGAACGTGGAAATTAGTTTTTGATGAGCTTTCTGCAACCTGTCTAAATATGAGCTTTTAACTGATTTGTGATGATTGGCGTTCAAACAACTTTTTTTTGGGAGTTGGATGCGCAAGTGCCTCGACCTTTTGAATCTCTCCTGTTAGCAGAGGATGATCTACGATTATGATGATGTGGTCGACTGAAGGTTTGACCTATCTAAGAAAGTACGAAATATTCCTCCATTTCTCGCTAGCTAGTTCTGGACACCATTCGAGCCTTGAACAGCAAACGTGATCCAACCTAATTAGCGTTTCACCGAGCGCATGACTGATCTTGCGTTCGTGTACTGCCTATAGTTTGCTGTGAAAGCGAAAGTGTCACAGCGGGGTACCATCCCATCCGAGAAGATTACCCAATCGGCCATCGCTCCACGTCACGCTCCAAGAGTACCCAGAAAAGTGTGAAGAACCTCCTTCGTCGAAATGATTCTTTTACGTAACTCGGCCATCTCCGGCTCAAAAGTGTCAGTGACCCCCTTAAGTACTCTGCGTCTATCTCTGGCACAGCCACAGGCAAGCTGGGGTGCTGCTTCACAAGGTTCCCATCTTGTCTTTAGGCCAAACACGCAAAACAAACCCCCCGAAAAGAAAACAACCCCCACTTTACCGCCCCAAAGGCCCCAAACACACGGGGCTTCAACTGTACGAATTATACCTTTGTCGGTGTTGTTTCCGTATCAAAACACAAGACCCACACGCCGAAAATCAAATCTCTCGAAATTTGGCGGCGGCAACGGTGACGAACACGATGCCAAGCTCCAGCGATCTGCACACATTTCGTAATCGCGGACCTCCGCCGAAAAATTCAGCTAGGTTAGGTTCCAACGTTTTGACTATACCTACTAAGCCGACCGCTCCGCCACTCCTCCTCCACTACTGACTGTCCTACCAGTCAACCGAGTCGAGTGCAGTTTATGTGAACGGAAAGTGGCGCAAAATGTGCACGCCATGCCCATGCCAGCACGTTTTCTGTTCATCAGATTGCGAGCCGAGTTCATCAACCGCTACCGCTGCCGCCGCGGGATGCTTGATGTGGTCCTTCGATTATGTTTTCGTCATAAAAGCTACTCACAGTGTTGTGACTTGAGGTCTAGCTCCGGTGTAGGAATTCGATCCTCTGCTCTTATGTAGTATTGGTGATAGGTACTAAAATGTACAGATCACTGGTTACGATGATTAGGTTTAGGAGGGACCTAAGCCTGTGTGCTAATCGCGCGAGTATTCAGTAATACCATGCTGAGGTTGACAGTTCGATTTCCCGTCGGTTTCATTTTTAAAACCTTCTAAATTCACTTTGTCTGTCACTATATAGGGTATGTGTGCCATCAGTAATCTCACGCTCCCATATTCATCCTATTCGAAAACAAGCGATTACGGCACCGATTGATTCCGTTCTTTTTGTTTTCATGGGTGCTCACTTCTAACAAAAAATACAAAAATAAGAAACAAAACAAACAGCGCTGCAATCTTTTGTTTATCGTAGGATGAAAATGGGAGCCACATGCTTAATAAGGGAACCAATACCCCACAATTATTTTGATAGTTTCATGGATAATCTTAATGACAAACAAATAGCACACGTTTTGGTGAAATAAAAATAGTCAATTTCTCATTGCATTTCCGGAAAATATCCCAAGTAACAATTCGGAATCATTAATAAGCATGCCAGCTTAACAAGTGTCCTACGAAAGCGCCGACAGTTGAATAAGAGTATGTGTTGAAAAAGGGTCGAATAAATATTTCAAACAGTTCAAATAATACTTCTGTTCATCATATTTATGTAAATTAAACAACTTATCGAACGGAAGTTTAAGAAATGGTATTTAGGATTTTCCATCTATAGCCTAATAATTTTCTACTAATGTACGAAGACAAGCTGTTTCCGACGTATTAGATACCATTATTCCACATATGATTCACAGTGGGACAAGTAGCTTAAACATAGGTTAACAAGACTAGCTTTATCGTTCTGTTCAGCTGTTGATTAGCAGTGGTCTTAATCGCCGTTGTTTGTCATGTTTACAATTGTAAACACCAACCCGGGAGCTTCTTGACAGCTGCCGAACAACGTCAGCGTACCTAAAAATTTTGGTCCGGGTGGTACTGTCAGATTCAAAGCGGCAAGCGCTACTTTTGAAAATGACGAAAACCGACAATAACAAACCGCACAAAAAATATTAAAACATTAAACAGAAACCTTAATTTGTTAAATGGTAAAGCACTTGTCTAGCGAATAAGGGTCGTGAGTTCAAATCTCACCTGAGCTGTGGATTTTTTCACAATTTCAACCAATAATTTACCCATCTGTACATATGTACGTTGAGTTATTTGAATTTCATAATTTGACCACACGGATTGGTATTACCGAAAATATGCACTTCAAAGTCCTTAATTTGTTGTTTCCGCTTTTTTGTGGTAGATTAATGCAAATTAAGTGCGGCATGATGAATTTTGTTTACTAGAAGCGAAAATTATATCTATAAAACGGATAAAGGCAAAACAGTCGGCTTTCATAAAATTGATAAGAAACTCATGAGTTTTTTCTAGTGCGGTTATTAAGCACCAGCAAGTAATAAATTAGGTTACTTATGCTAACATTTTTCAGCTACATATCTGGTGGCAAAGACAAAATGGAAGTAAAAAATAATCTTCTGTTGATGTTTTTTTTCGAGTTTGATCTTCGGTTTGGTCTAGCATGCGCAGTCACCTATTAATAAGGAAGACCGTTTAAACATGTGCTTTTACATATTACATTTCTTACAACAATTAAAAAAGAAAAATCAAAATAATTTCAATTTAATGAACATTCGTTTTTGCGCTTCTGTTGAATACGCCCTTTTGATACGAAACGCTAGCCTCTTGTTGGCTTCCACTCACCACGAAACAAAAAGATGTTTTCGCATGGACAAAAATGGTTGCGTCAGTGAAGGATGGACCCGTTGTTTACGAACAGTAGCGACATCTGCGATTTGCAAGTAGGTACGCGAAACTGAGCTCATCTGTCAAGTTACGGGGGGGTTGGTAAACACAGTTGCAAATATTTCTACATCCCTTGCAGCAGCTCTAAATAATAGTGCATATCACACTTCAAAAAACAACACGACTTACTTTTAACACTACACCGATCAACGGCAGCAAAACCCCCGAGCTTGAAAACGGCAACTGTCTCCTCTAACAAGTGGCGCTAGCGCTGCAGCATCTAGAAGTTTTCCCCCTGGTGCCTTCATCATAACACGGATCGAGCCTTATTTCTATCTTCACCGGGTTCAGGATCCACTCCTTGTCAGGAGATTCACAGCAAGGTGACACATTTTTTTCTCGTACACGAAATGAATGTTCTGAAAACTAACTTATTTTTTAGGGTATTAGAAATGAAAAATATGCTTGGAGGATCACCAAATTTGCAAAACAACATCGCACCATAGCGAACTGACTTCACAGCTACTGTTAAGCTTAAGTAGCGCTGCTGATGGACAAAGCTTACAGAAAAGTTTATTTACACGAATAAACGTTGCGGATATGATTAATCAATCATTAATCAGGTTCAATGTTCATGTCGACAACTAGTCGAGTAACATAACTTAAGCGATGTTTAAGCAACGTATGGACTGCAACATATTCGATCGAATATTTAAATACTGCTTTGAATCTTCCGATTCATGCAATCCTGATTGGAGAAGAGCAGATGCAGACAACAGTGAAGCTGTAGGTACCGAATTCGAGTCTTGTGAATTATTTGAATTCTATCATAAAACTGTGATTAATGTAAGTAATCGTAATATGGTCATAAAAAGTTATTATTATTATTTATTAGTGACACTTCACCTTTAGAAGGCATTTGTATCATATTATAGTTACATAAAAATATGTTTCAAATTATTCATGTGAGAAATATGTAAAATTAAACATCGTTTTACTTATTTAAGCGATACTTTTAAGAAACTTTTTTACAGTATTTGTTCAATCAAATATAAAAATTGAAATTGTTGCCAAATTGTTATTGTATTGTGGTAGAATAATTGTCGTAGAAAGCTTGTTATAATGAACACAGCTACAAATTCGCTTGAATTGTTTCTAAAACCTTTATTAGACGATTGTACAAAACGACATCATACTATGCTTTACCTGAGCATCACTGCCTTAAGGAGAAACTTCAGAGAATACAAACATGGCTGCCACAATGGCCGACTTGGTACCGTACTCACGTTTTCAAAAGCACCAATGTTGAAAATTCGTAAACAAATGCTCTCGATTTGGCAAAGCTGTCTTTTTTTTTGCGAGTGAGCAAAGCCACGATAAACAAGTGCGGCTTGGTCAAGGCTTGGTTCGATGCTTCGTTCGCCAGATTTGTGCTTCTAAAGTTTGTATGCAAAACTGCAATAGGATTTCTTGATATTTCACCTTAAGCTATTAGTACACGCTTTGCAAATGTGCAAATTTTCCTGAAGGAAAAACCAACGCTCAAATATCCGCTTAGCATGTCAAATGTTATGTCAGTGTTGAGGCTGATGTTTGTCAGTTGGTTTATGAGTGTGGAAAAATTTGCACACCTGACAAAGAGCGTAGTGATAGCTTTACAAAAATGTCAGTGTATCTAAATGACCTAAATTCAAACAAAAAAATTTGAATAGGGCACTGCATACGGTGGTTGCTATGGCAAATTTTTCGTTTCGTGGCCTTGTTGTTTACGTTTCGGACTTAGACAATTTCGTCAGCTTTCGGACTAAGAAGAACTTCGCCACCTTTTCAAGGGGCATTTGATTTGATTCAAAATGCGGGCACGTGGGAAAGTGTGCTGGTTTATGACTTAATGACGGCACGGTGGCACCCATCCAGGAATTCCTTCTTGAATTCCACAGGAATCCCAGGAATCTTTCGCGATTTTCTCAGAAATTTGTTCTAGGACTCCTCCAGGAGTCTCTTGTACGATTCCCAGGAAGTTCTTGATAAGATTCTTCCGGGGGTTTATTTAGAAATGCTTCAGCAGTTTTGGGATTCTCGCAGGCAAAAGAGCTCTTGCCAGGATTCCTCCTGGAAGTACTCCAGAGATTCTTCCAGAGATTATTTCCTGGTTTGCTTGAGGAATACTTTCTGAGATTGATGTGGTTGTGGAAAGATTCTGCCAAAACGATTTAAGGAGAGAAATTTCTCCAGAAAATAATTCCAAGATCACTCTGGGATTACTCCTTCCAAGATTACCCAAGCAAATATTTCCTGATGTTTTTCCAGGAATTCCTTCCGTGAAGCTCAGAAAGCTATATCTGAAAGTATTTTTTGTGGTTCTGAAGTTACCTCTAGGGTCCTTCTGAGATTTCTAACAGGTTCCATCTCAGGAACTCCTTCCAGGATTTCTTCTGAAATTCTTTCAGAAACTGCTTCCAAGATTTCTTTCGGGACTTCAAGGCTCAAGGATTTCCGGGAATTCGAGATTCTATTAGGAGAATGAAAACCAGAAGGGGCTTGTTGAAGTATTTCCTCAGGAAATCCTGTAGGAACTTCACCAGGAAAAACTGCAGGAGGAACTCTTGCAGAAGGATCTGCAAGAATTCCTATCGAAGCTTGAAGGAATCCCGAAAAGAGTTCCTAGATAAATCCTGGAAGCAGTTTCTGAAAGAATTCCAGAAGAGTTTCCCAGAATGCGTTTCAAGAAGAATCCCAGAAAAAATTTCAAAAGGAATCCCGGAAGAAGTTCCCGAAAAAATCCACCAAGGAGTTCCTGAAGAAATTCCAGAAGAAATTCCTGACAGAAGCCTAGAATAAAAAAAATCCCGGAAGAATCCATGATGGAGCTCCCGGAAGAATCGTGGAAGTAGTTCCTGGAGGAATTCCGGAAGAGGTTTTTGGAGAAATTCCGGAAGAAGATCCCGATAGAATTACCGTAGAAATCCCGGAAGGAGTTGTTGATGCAATCCCAGAAGTAGTTTCCGACAGAATTCCGATAGGAGGCACTGGAAAATTCCCGAAGATGTTTTTGGAGGAATACTGAAAGAAGTTCTTGTATGATTCCTGGAAGGATCTCAGAAAGAATTCCTGAAGAAATCCCAGAAGGAATTTCTGGGGAATCTCGGAACTAATTTCTAAAGCAATCCCCGAGATAATCCCTGAATGAATCCCGATAGAGAACCCGGGTAAAATTGCTGGAATTCTCAGAAATACCTTATGGAAGCAAAAAAAAACTTCTGAAGACATTCCAAAAGAAACTATTAGGAGAATTAGGGATGCAATTCTTGAAGGAGAAATTCCAGAAAAAATCTCTGGATGAATCTCGGGAGTACCTCTTTCTGGCGAGAGCTTTTCAAGGAATCAAAGACGGAATCTTTTTATGAATCTCAGAAGACAGAAAAAAAACAACCAGAGAATTAAGAATCAAGAGATCCTGGGAATCCCATATAAAACTTCTGGAGGTATCCTGTAACAAATTTGTGGAGAAATCGCAACTTTTACCGAGATTCTGCGAAAATTGTTACCGGTCTCTCGGCTGTTGGTTTCTCGGCAATACGTTTGCTGAGGTCGGCGATTTAATTTAAGTGTGCAGGCTGTCTTCTAACCAATTGAGTTCATTTTTTGTATATGATGAGTAAGCACTAACTGCGCTGAAAAAATCAGCTGGATTGGATGCAAGTCAGCTGAGAAATTGCGGTGGGCGTAAAGTGGGTGGCAGCGTCTAATAGGAGACTCGACTATACGTATACATAACATAACGAATGTCTTTAAAATATATTCTTAAAAATACTTGTCTTCGCAAAATGTCAAAACTTTTCAAATTGAAGAAATGTCTTCACATCAGGCATCCCTTTCGTGTGCTAGCGACGAGCGAGGGGCGTAACAATTGGATTTTAGTGTTTTGGTTAGCCTACTAGGCTTGTGCATGAAGCGTAAACTAGACCCCCATTCTTCATTCCACGAAGAATTTTTTTTTGACAGATCTCAGGTCACATTGACAGATAACGCATGAGCGAGTAAAGGACAAAAACCAGGGCCGTCTTTGTCTTAGGTACTCATGCAAAACTGTCATTGCGACCTGATAATAGGAAGCAATCAGTGAAGTACTAGATTGAAAGTAGTGAGCTGGATTTTTGTATGGTGAGATGATCAGTTCTCCGTTTCTGCAATAAAATGGTGCAAACAGCTTGGGTTATATGATTTCTTGCCTAATTTGATGCTGTTTGAGCAAAAGTTTGGGTAACTGTGTTGTTGAAGTTACAAGAAATAAATAATACAACAACGCAGTTACCCAAACTTTTGCTCAAACAGCATCAAATTAGGCAAGAAATCATATAACCCAAGCTGTTTGCACCATTTTATTGCAGAAACGGAGAACTGATCATCTCACCATACAAAAATCCAGCTCACTACTTTCAATCTAGTACTTCACTGATTGCTTCCTATTGTCAAATCGTGTAATGAAGAATGTTCCTAAAAGTTCACGTAGTTCATAAACGATACCTTAAGGAGTGAGCTTGAAATTATTATATTATATGATGGTGATTGAAACGTCGAATCGTCGTTGAATTCTAATCCTGTCATGATATCTGAACAACATATTTTCTGCGTGTAACTTCCCCCCTTTAGAGAGTGTGCGCGCGTACATGTTGCAATCGCCATCGCCACACCACAACCATCGCATACGTTTGGGACAAACAAAAAATCTTAATTTATTTATGAATTTCCCAATAACCGTTGCGCTCACTTCATGTGCGCTTATTACTTGTGGCGCGAGAGCAGCGCCTCAGCTGTCAGACTGCAGCAGCAGCTCCGCTCGCAGGCGAACCGTCCTTCTTGAAAAATGGACTCTTTCGTAACCTCCGCGGTCGTTGCCGCCGCCGTCAACCAACAGCAGTTCAAGCAAACCAAGCACGGAGCGAGTTGAAATCTTTTGTTATCCGGTCCTCCCCGGTATGAACACAACGCGAACGCGGACCTGATTCTTCCAACCAACCAACCCACCAAGCAGCAAACCCCAAAAGGATGCCCCGAGGCAGCAAATGTCACCTGATGCGGTCGTCGCCATCGTCGTCGTTTGATTGGCGCAAAAAGCATTGCAAGCGGTTCGGTGCGGTCGGTCGGTTGGTTCGGTATGTGAAAGTTTCGCTTCTACCTCGATCAGCACAGCGAACGAGTGAAAGTTTTTCTTTCCTATCCACCACCGTTGCTGTTGTTGTTGGTTGGCATTTCTACCGACCGACGATCCAAGTTGGCCATGCAACTCCGCTCCGCTCCGCGATGGTAGAGTGCGATCGCCGGCCGAGCCATCGCATCGCGAGGAGCAATGAACTTCGCGCAAGTGTAGCAGAATACCCTTGAATGACCTTGCAATGTGGGTTGACCTGTTGCGCTGGTAGCGGTCGGCGAATGGCACGTGTCAAGGCTTCCTGGTACCCCAACACAGGTGTTAGAAGCGTTTCACGGGTTCAATACGAGGCTTAATCTTGGGCTTAATATGCAGAAGCGCATGATAAATTAATGACCAATAATGTGTAGTGATGTGTAGGACTAGAACCGAAGCATTCTACGGGTAACTAGATCGCGAATACGACCACCATCATAGGAAACAAACTCTCGGATAAGCCAGGAGGAGGAATTTCGAGCGACGATTGGACAGTTCATCGGTCACCAGCTGACAAAAGAAATCGTCCTACGATTCATTGAATTCGTCGCTGCTAAGAACATCGCCATTCGTAGAAGATTCTTTCAGCACAGCCTTCTTCAGCATTCTACCAGTACCTAGATCACCACAACAAACGACTACGTTCTAATTCATAGACGGCGCTTTTCCGACTTTCTCGAAAACTCTCTGTAGTACCGGATCAATCAAGAGAGCGACATAAGCAACCTGATGTCGCCATTGTATACGCGCAGAATCCCTTTGTTGCCGCGTTGCCGGGCGAGTGTGAGTTCGATGTGTCCCCTGCACAGGACTGCTGTAGTACAATCAATGGAGCCATCGAGAACGTAGCTGAGGCACTATCAGGTACATGGAAACGTAACGGAGTTGACGGAACGATAGAATCGATGAAGAGTTCAGCGCAGTTTTGGAGCAGACGAACACAGCGCTGCAGCAATGCTGCAGCATGGAACTCGACAAAATGTAGGAGAACACAGGCAGAAGCGGACACAGCAGACCCGCCTCTCATCCTATTGCTGTCTACCAGAAACTCAACGCATCCCGAAAATCACTTCCGAATTTTCTGTAGACTTGGTCTTTGTAGATCAAGAAACAAGTGCACCGGTGCACAGTGGGATCATTCTGAAAAAAGACGATCAAAACCTCTAAGAGTCGTTAGATGGCATTTTAGCATATAGGTGCCTTTGAAAGATGTGTTCAGAAATATCGTCTCTATTTTTATGCATATTCACTGTATGGTAAAACTATAGGGTGAACCCGAGCAAAAAAATATTTTTTCAAAATAATTTTTTAGAGGGTAGATGTCTTCAGAAAAGTTGTAGAACAAGTAATTTCAAATAACTTTGCTGAAGACACCATATAGTTTGGACTTCATTTTTTGGGAGAAAACATGAAAGTTTAAAAAACAACCTCAAAATCAGTTTTTTGAACTTTTTCATGATTATATCGTAAAATTTCAAGTTCTACAAGTTTGTAGGTACTACTGGAATACACTATCTTGCCGAAGACACCAACTCTGTAAAATTGAAAATTGCTCCAGTAAACCAATTTTTTTGAAAAATTTTCACTATTTTCACTATTGAATATTTTTTGAATAGGCACTTTTTGGCAGCCGTGCTATCAAAATTCCAATGCTTTATCATGTCCAGAATAGACCAAAAGTGACTTAACAATCGGGTCTGATAAGGCACTTTGATTTCCGATGCTATTTTTATAGTCATTTTTCAAAGAAAATATTCACAAATTTTATACAAATCAATTAATACAAACTGAAAACTCACGAAAACTTTTCGACATTAATATTTGTTAATCCAAATAGTATTCTTGTTGAAATAGTCTACAATTCTAACACTGTGGTTGACTTTACATTGAATATACGACAAAAAATATCGCTTTTTAAATTTTTAGATGAGTTTTTAATACCAATTAAAAACTGTGTTTTTTCTCTAATTTTTTATTGTAATTCCCAATGCATTTGTTTATGTTAAAATACATACGTTAATTAATCAACTAAAACAATGATAACATTTTTTTTTCATTTGCTATGTTAACATCATAACTTTGGTTGAAAAACTAAAAAGGCGAAAATATAATAAATGCCTCAACAAGTTTTGTGTTGAAAATAAAAAATAAATAAAATAAAACGAGTGAAACTATGTCACATCACATTGAAATAGCCAGCATCTGTAAGAGATATTCTAGGTTGTAAATCTTACGTCATGATGAAATTCTTCACAGATATTTTATTGAAATTGGTTATGCTGTTTGGTACTCTTTAAAATTTATTTTTCCCAGTTTTCAAGAACTGCGTCCGTTAGGTCGATTCCTGTCCATGATTTTCAAAATTCCTTCGTCGTAGACATATTACCTTGGTTCATTCCTTGACATATCCGCATCAAGATCACGGCTCGATTATGGATACTTTTCCGGAGGAGCCTTTAGTTTTAAGTTTATATTATAACGATTTTTTGAAAAGATAATTTGTGCCTTCTTGAGAAAGATTTCGTAGATGAGGAAATCACTCAAAGAGGGCAAAGCCTCTTTCAAAATTTTTAGTTAAAAATAAATGACACTGACAGTTGAAATATTGTACATTTATTTTATTTGTTTTTTTTTATTCAGAATTACTACTTGGATGAGCTAAAAATAATATCGAAAGGTTGTATGGGATTTGTGAATATTTTCTTTGAAAATTACTATTAAAATAACTTCAGATATCAAAGTGCCTTATCAGACCCGATTGTTAAGTCAATTTTAGTCTATTCTGGACATAATGAACCATAAAAAATTTGACAGCACGGCTGCCAAAAAAAGCCTACTCAAAAAATATTCAATAGTGAGTTTTTAACTCATCTAAAAATAAAAAAAGCGATATTTTTTGTCGGGTATTTAATGTTAAGTCAACCACAGTGTTCGAAATGTAGACTATTTCAACAAGAATACTATTTTGATTAACAAATATTAATGTCGAAAAGTTTTCGTGAGTTTTCAGTTTGTATTAAATGATTTGTATGAAATTTGTGAATATTTTCTTTGAAAAATGACTAATAAAATAGCATCAGAGATCAAAGTGCCTTATCAGACCCGATAGTTTAGTTACTTTTGGTCTATTCTGGAAATGATAAAGCATTGAAATTTTGATAGCACGGCTGCCAAAAAGTGCCTATTCAAAAAATATTCAATAGTGAAAATAGTGAAAAAATTTCAAAAAAATTGGTTTACTGGAGCAATTTTCAATTTTACAGAGTTGGTGTCTTCGGCAAGATAGTGTATTCCAGTAGTGCCTACAAACTTGTAGAACATATCACGTTGAAATTTTACGATATAATCATGGAAAAGTTCAAAAAACTGATTTTGAAGTTGTTTTTTAAACTTTCATATTTTCTCCCTAAAAATGAAGTCCAAGCTATATGGTGTCTTCAGCAAAGTTATTTGAAATTACTTGTTCTACAACTTTGCTGAAGACATCTACCCTCTAAAAAAATAATTTGAAAAAATATTTTTTTGCTCGGGTTCACCCTACAGTTTTACCATACAGTGAATATGCATAAAAATAGAGAAGATTTTTCTGAACACATCTTCCAAAGACACCTATATGCTAAAATGTCATCTAACGGCTCTTAGAGGTTTTGACCGTCTTTTTTCAGAATGATCCCACTGTGCGGTGGTGGAGCGGACCTGGTGTGACGGTTAGAATACGCCGAGGACCTGGGATCGAATCCCACTCCCGACAAACTCGCAAAAATGTGAGTTCTTCCTTCGGAAGGGAAGTAAATCGTGGGTCCCGAGATGAACTAGCCTAGGGCTAAAAATCTCGTTAATACAGATAAAAAAAAACAAGTGCACCGAGGACGTTAGGATAATCCGAGTACAATTTAAGGGCGAACGGGACGGTCCAGGAATTATCCGCTCTGTTGCTACTAAGATGGTAATCTCAGATTCTACTTCATATTATGGAACAAAAACTTATCATTGTGTATGCTCACTTGCAGTACTGCCGTGTGCAGCATAGTTGTCCCATGTTACATTTTGTCGATTTTGACTTTTTTTCGCCAAACGGTCTATTTTTACGTATTCTTTTAGAAACTGACCTCGGTTAGTACACTTTGTTCGGAAAATCTATAAAAACAACATCAAGTCAATTTGTCCCATGTTCATTTTTGTCATCATAAGCTGTCCCATGTTCCAATTTTCCAGCATAAGCTGTCCCATGTTCAATTTTGCAGTAGTCCCATGTTCAATTTTTCAGCATAAGCTGTCCCATGTTTTTTTTCTCAGCTTTTAAAGCTAAATTGGAGTAAGCTATGAGTAACCAGTGGAGGGTGTAATCAGTAACCAGTCCAAAGATGGCGACCAGAATATCCAAGATGGCGGTCTACAATCCAAGATGGCGGCTCAAAATTCAAGATGGCGACTGTTTAATGGAGTTTTAGGCTCTAAACCATGCAATCTATATATATAAAAGTCAATGTATGTATGTTTGTATGTTAAATTGTATGTTAATGTGTATGTAAATTTGTATGTTTGTTTATTTGTTTGTTAAAGAGGTGGTTATAAGGGTATTGGAATTCAAGATGGCGGCTTAGGTTCCAAGATGGCGGTCAAAACGTCAGAGTGCTTGCTATTTAACGGTGAATCTGTTACGGATACTATGCAATATGGGTATCTATCGATCGGGTTTGATGAGTAGAAGTCAAAAATCAATATCCAACCCCATTTTGAAATCCAAGATGGCGGACCATAATCTAAGATAGCGGTCACGGGGTGTTTTGAGCAATGTTTCCATGAAATATGGGTATCTATCGATCGGACTTGATAAGTAGAACTCAAAAATGGATATTTGACACCATTTTGAAATCCAAGATGGCGGACCATAATCCAAGATGGCGGCCACGGATTGGTGTTTTGAGCTATGATACCATGCAATATGGGTATCTATCGATCGGACTTGATGAGTAGATGTTAAAAATCGATATTTGACGCCATTTTGAAATCCAAGATGGCAGACCATAATCCAATATGGCGGCCATGTAATGGTGGTATGAGCTATGATACCATGCAATATGGGTATCTATCGATCGGACTTGATGAGTAGAACTTAATAATCGATATTTAACGCCATTTTGAAATCCAAGATGGCGGACCATAATCCAAGATGACGGCCATGTAATGGTGGTATGAGCTATGATACCATGCAATATGGGTATCTATCGATCGGACTTGATGAGTAGAATTCAAAAATCGATTTTTGACGCCATTTTGAAATCCAAGATGGCGGACCATCATCCAAAATGGCGGCCACGGTATGGTGTTTTGAGCTATGATACCATGAAAAATGGATATCTATCGATCGGATTTGATGAGTAGAAGTCAAAAATCGATATTTGCGCCATTTTGAAATCCGTTCCGAAAATATCCATATTTCATAGTTTTCCATTGATGTCCAGAAAGCGGAAGCCTCCATCTTGGATTTCAAAATGGCGTCGGCCATCGATTTTCAACATCTACTCGTCGAGCCGGTTCATGAAATTTCCATATTGCGTAGGTTTTCATTTATTTCCAGAAACTGGAAGCCGCCATCTTGGATTTCAAAATGGCGTCGGACATCGATTTTCAACATCTGCTTGTCGTGCCCGTTCCGGAAATATCCATATTGCGTGGGATTCCATGGATTTGCAGAAACCGGAAGCCGCCATCTTGGATTTCAAAATTGCGTCGGACATCGATTTACAACATCAACTCGTCGAGCCCGGTTCGATAATACTCACATGGATTTTTAAAAATTATTTGGCAATTTCATGAAATGGTACGTTTCACCCCTCCCTCCCCAAAGTCCTCCAGAAATCCTAACAATACTACATGAATTCCAAAAATTCGCCGGGAATGCCGAGAATGTCTGTGTGAATCCTAGACATTCTCCGGGAATCCTGATAACATCCAACATGGGACAGCTTATGCTGAAAACTGGAACATGGGACAGCTTATGCTGAAAATCTCGCATGACATGGGACAGCTTATGCCGATAAAATCCCGAAATTTGCTAGATTTATCGGCATTACAGTCCCACCAGAGTTTTTATTTAAAAAGTTAAAGTAAATTTAATACCTATGAAATTTTTGGTTCATACTTCAATGATAAATACCAATTCTAAAGCTCTCCTGATGAATTCACTTTGATTTTTTATTACACTTGTTCGTAGAGAGGGAAACAAGGCTGGAACTTAAAACGCGTTTTTCTCGGTTTGCTGTTTTGTAACATGGGACAACTATGCTGCACACGGCAGGGTACATATGCTGATTGATTTCCAGCCTCTTCTGTGCTAGATAGAAATTGAAATTACCATCTTCAAAATTGCGAGGCAAATTGTTAGAAACAGAGGGAAGATAGGAAAAATCACCTACTTGTCCAACGCTTCTGGAAAGAGAATCTCTGCGCACCGCTTGCCTTGTGGTGTGGAGTGCGTCGCAGAAGGAAAGCTGTTGTCGCGCTGCTGCAACATGATGTGTGACATCGCAGCCGCATCGTTCGTACATACAAAGTGAAAGTTGTGAAGTACGGCAGAAGCATACAAACGATGTGGTCGCTGTCGTTGTCGCCGTCGTCGTCATTGGCGTGCAAACAAGTGGAATAGAAACCCCGACCGATTCGGTCCGCAAGAAGAAAAGATTCCAAGCCCCGCGCTCTTCAGCAGAGCCTAGTCCTAGGACTGTATGTGCTGCCATGGGGGTAAGAGAATTGGGGCGGTCAGGAGATTCAGATGTGGTGTGGTGATGATCGCGACGGACGACAACGGTGGGGTCGATGGCTGGGGCGACAAAGACGATGACTTTGTCTCTCGGGCGAGTCTCCTCGATAGGAGTGTGCGGTGCACCGCCGCCACCCCAGAACAACAACAAACCCAGCACATCCGGCAGCAGAGCGAGCATATGTGAGCGCGCAAAGTTGCTGGCTGTGCGCGAAAAGTGAAAGTGGTGCCGCTGCCGCTGCTTGATGGGATGGATGGTGTGGTGGTTCATCGTGCTGATTGACGGAGCCGGAGCAGCTTGGGGATGATGGTTGAAGGAACTGGAAGAAGATGATCGGTGGTGGGTTGGTGGAGGTAAATGTGAAGAATTCGAAACGATGTGTTATCACACACCGACAACCGTTCGGTGCTTTCGATTTCGGCCGCGAGTGGGGCTGTTCGAAGAAACGGAATTAGAATTGATCAGCTGGAGGTAGGTGTATAAGGATCCCTTGAAAACAACATACAATCAAGTCATTTATGTTATTCCACTTTGCAGCGTTTTTACCGAATCAATACCACAGAGAACAGACATCCAAGCTAGAACAAATCTGGAGCTCGATTTGAATAGGTCGTATGTGCTTTTGTCGATTAAAAATTCGATCAGTTGGATTCGCTTATTACAGCGAAAACCGTTGAAATTGAGCAAAGTTTATACATACAGCAGAATTCTCACAAAACAGGCTTTCTGTTCCATCATTAAGGACAAGGTATTTGGAGTACATTGCTCAAAATTTCTAGAGCACCGTTTTTTAGAACCGTTGAACGGATTTGGATTAAAATGCATCACGCTGTTGACAACCACTGAACAATTAGCGTGATGCATTTTCATCCAAATCCGTTCATCGGTTCTAAAAAACGGTGCTCTAGAAATTTTGAGCTATGTACTCCAAATACCTTGTCCTTAAAAGTTTGCAAAATATTTGCCATATTGCTACAATGACTAAAATAAACTGATCGAATTTTATATCGACAAAAGCACATACGACCTATTCAAATCGAGCTCCAGAAATATTCTTTCGAACGCTGTGTACCGTATTACCCCGCTAATACGACACCGACTGTTGTCGAATAACCGGGGTAAGCTTTTAATTCGACAAACTGGTCACCCTACACCAATATGCTCATTGAAATTTGGCAACTCTACTTTTGTTTTTGTTTTGGTTTCTGTATTTGTTATGAAACATAATTTCAACAGATATTGAGGTGGTGCGAATGCAAAGCTCGTATTTTCTACGATTGTTGCCATCCTCAGTTCATTCCGATTGATTTCCATGCGGTTTGGGTGTCGAATAGCATCAACTCAGAACTTCCGGAATTAGCAGCTGCAGGAGGAGCTGCTGCGGGTGCGAGTATAAGCGCAACATCAAACTGTTTATCATTTACAGTGTACATCGCTGTGACATTTGAATACTTTTTAATTCGACATCTGTCGAATAAGCGGGGTACGGATTAAAAAGTGTCGTATTAAAACGTGTCGAACGAGCGGGGTAAGACGGTATAAGAAGTCAAACATTTTTAGCGTTGAGAACACTAGCGCCACTTTAGCAGCAAATTGCCACAGTCCGTGGTGAATTTACCACTGACAGCAGCGTGGGAGCAGCGCCATCACGCCACTTGGGGGTTGTCCATAAATGACGTAGCATTCTTTGGCCCACTGCCATCGTGTGGTCAAATCGAGTTTATATGTCAGGCAGTCTCCATTTATGGCATTGAGGTACACACAATCCTTTAAGGCCCCATACTGCCGTGTGTTGCATAGTTGTCCCAAATTACTTCACGACGATTTCAATTTTTCATCATCAAAAGGTCCTTTTTATACGTATACTTTCAGAATCTACTCTCGGTTAGTGTACTTTGTTCAGAAACAACATGAAAACAACATCAAATCAATTTGTCCCATGTCCATTTATTTTGTCTCAAAAGCTATCCCATGTTCAATTTATACGCATAAAAAGCTATTCGAGCATCTCTGAGGCTATCCTGAACATTCTCCAGAAATCCTGATATAATTTGTAAAATTAAACATGGGACAGCTTATGCTGCGAACACAGACAAACAGACGTATCACTTTGAAAAAAAGAGCGATTAAAATCATCATCACAAAATTATAATCGCCCAATGCTATTTATGCGTTGTTTGCAAACCCACTGAGTAGATGGCGGTAGTGAGCAAACGTCAAAAAGGAGCAAAAACGATGTGAGCACCATGAGCGAGAGATTTTCGTACTACAGAATATTAGAATAGTCCGTTAAAAAGGGAAACGATGGAAAGTGGGTAGAGTGAGACGTCTGTTTGTCTGTGCTGCAAAACTCGACAGCTTATGATGAAAATTACAACATGGGACAGCTTGTGCTGAACATCTCACATGACATGGGACAGCTTAGGGGTGGTGGGGGTAAAGTGGACAAGGTACAGTTTCATGGCTTTTATTGTTTTTCAAAATGTTTCAACGATTGGAGCTTATGCCTAAGCATGAATCATTATACTTTTGCAGATCTTGAACATTAAAATCAAATGAACCTCTTCAAGATGAAAAGCTTTAAAAATCACGTGAAAAATCGGAAATGATGTAAAATCTGCTTATAGGGTAAGGGAGGTATTTTGGACCCCAATAGGAAGTGGATGAACAATTAAGCGAAAAAATAAAGTTCCCACTTAAAATTATGGATAATTTCAGTAGGCATTACGTAGAGCAACATGTTTTCTGTCGAAAAAGGCCAAACAGATCTCAAAATTGTTGTAGTAAATACAAGAAATATCAAAACTCCTGAAGGATCTCGGGCTTCTATTTTGGACCACCTGATTTTATTTTGGACCACCAAGTGCACATATTTTGGCCCACCAAATTAAACTTCAATTGATTGATGAAATGAAAGCCTCCTCAGCAAAAATTTAAACATAGTTTTAACTTCATGAAGATTACATCTTTTCTATTCATTTTTTGAAGCAGGGAGCGTTTAAAAATTACGTAACGGTAAAAGATGAAATTTTGTTGAAATTGTCAGTTTTTATGCATTGTAGTATGATGTTTCATAAAAAAATGTTACGCAAAACGTGTATTTATTAACTATTGCATGACGTCAGTCACCATGCATAAATTACGTAACGCTTCATAGAAGAGTGAAAGTCTAGTGATTTTGCTAAATATAAAGGCGTTCCATACGTATTGTAATGAGTGGAAAGGCCATCAAAAATAAAGTTATTTGAATGATACGTTAATTTTAAAACATACATTAGATAACACATTGTCTCAGTCATCAATTGATTGCCGAGAAGGACAACTTTTCTAAACTGGATGACTGAACACCTGAAAATTTAAACGTGTCGAAAAGTTGTTAGGACACAAATTGAACCGAAGTATTTAACTTGGCGAAAAGTTGTTAGAACAAATCGAACCCACAACAATCTCATTGTAAAATAAACGTATAACAACCCAGATCACGGGAGGTCTCAACTTATTCTATTTATCTGTTTTTAGAGAAGGTACATTACATTGGCATGAATGTTTTCTTTCTTTAGAAGGAACTGGAGAGATGGACCTGATAGGTGGTCCAAAATATGTCCACATCTGATTATGTTGAACATATTTTGGCCATACCTCAAACCACCATTTTAGTAAATATTATCGCTCCACCGAGGTTAAGAACAGTTTATTTTGAGTTCTTACAAGGCCCTAACTACATTCACATGAAATAAATATTTATTTGTAAAATTAAATACCTCTTCGAAGTTGACTACAAATTTGTCACCTCCTTTGTTTTTAGTGCTTTTCCTTGCGTTTCATTGGAAGTGAAAACATTTTCGCTATTTTTGATACTGAACAGCATATTTAACTGACATCCAAAATAAAGGCCATCACATAGTTGAATACTTTTCATGTTCCAATAAAAATGTACCAAGATTTAGTAGAGATTATGTGATAAATATCATAAAACTCCCTAGGTGGGCCAAAATACCTGCCCGGTCCAAAATACCTCCACTACCCTAATTGCTAAGGTTTTCTCGTAAATTATTTTCAAATCATTACAAGTTTTAAACCCTAAACCAATAAAGTCCACGTAGAAGAACATATTTGACAGAAAAAAAAAATAAGTTTTGTAAAAAAAAAGTTTTTGGAAATAATTTTAACAAAATCAGACCGTGGGGGTAAAATGGGCAATCGCTTCAAATTTCAAAAAAATTTAAAAAGTTAAAAGACATATTTTATATCAACAATTTTTTTTTCTTTTCAACAATATGTACAAATAGTAACACTCCCAGTGAGAAGTTGTTCTCTTTACCCCATCGATTGTCCATTTTACCCCCACCATTTTTTTCACGCTATTTTGATGCACGATTTGGTGAAGAAAATAATCAAAGAAAACAATATTTTTTAAATACAACCCCTTACAAGATTTCTAAAGTATATCATAACCTTCCATGTAACTCGGAAAAGCAGATGGATTTTGCCACATTTCCGCGGGAAACGACCAAAATGCTTAGGTTGTCCACTTTACCCCCACCACCCCTATGCCGAGAAAATCCCGAAAGTTGCTAGATTTATCGGCATTACAGCCCCACCAGACCAGAGTTTATCTTTAAAAAATTAAAGTAAATTGAATGTTTGTTTATGAAACTTTTTGTTCATACTTCAATGATAAATACCAATTCAAACGCAATGCTTTTGGAACATGGGACAATAGCGTGGTTCGAACAATCGTTTTTACTTCGCACCGCTTCACACTGTTTCCAAAGGCCCAATTTCGTGATCGAAATTGTTTTGGGCATGAAAAATTCATTTAACCGTTATGTGTCCGACAAACTTTTTGCTTTTTTCTACACCGTGTATTTTAAATGGGTGCTGGATACCCGGGTACCCTGTCGGCCACATAAGGGTTAAGAGGTTTGGTGTCTTCGAAGAAGTTGTTTGATATATCAAAGCCCTTCTTTTGGAAGCATCAGTAATGTGATTAATCCACCTAAAAGTGAGATAGAAATTCGATTTTTTTTATAAGTGAAGATAGCGTATTTATGTCTTCAGAAAAGTTGTAGAAAATGTCATTATGAGAAAACTTGCCGAACAAACTTTTGCTCTACTTGCTCAATTTCTAGAGATATGGGCCATTATTTGTGAACGGCCCATAAAAATCAGTTTTTTTGTTGTATCTTTTTCCAGACGTTTTTGGGAATTTTCAAATGTTCTATAAAATTATTTAATATGACAAAATACGTATTTCTTCTGAAGACGGCAATATTGTATCTTCGATAGTTTTTGAGATATTTACTGATTTATTTTGAAAAGTAGCCTTTTTTACGACTTTGTTACATTTACAGAGGCAAAATGGGGCAAGATTTTTCAATTGAATATAAAGAAGTTTATAATAGGTGTAAATTTTGTTTCAACTCAGTCTGGATACTTGCTTCCTTGACAGTAAAATTGAGCTGTGAAATATTTTAGTTCGTAACTGAAATTTTCAAAAAACTCAAAAAGTATTGGGGATAGAACTTTGTCGTCTTATAATAAGTTTGTAGAACATTTGAAAATTCTTAAAAATGTCTGAAAAAAGTTACAATGAAAAAAACTGATATTTAGGGGTCGTTAACAGAAAATGACCCATATCTTTAAAAACGGAGCAGATAGGACAACAGTTTGTTGCACGAAGTTGTTTGTTAGACAAGAATCCTTTCTTTTGAAAGTATTACTTTTGTGATCAATTCATCTAGTAGTGAGATTAAAATTCAGTTTTTACCAAATGTGAATATAGTATGTTGATGTCTTCAGGAAAGTTGTAGGAAATATCATTATAAGAAAACTTGCCGAACAAACTTTTGTTCTATATACTCCATTTTGAAAGATATGGGTTATTATCTGTTAACGACCCCTAAATATCATTGTAACTTTTTTCACACATTCTTAGGAATTTTTAAGTGTTCTACAAAGTTATTATGTATGATAAAATACATGTTTTCTTTAAAGACGACAAAGTTCTATCTTCAATACTTTTTGAGTTTTTTGAAAATTTCAGTTACGAACTAAAGTATTTCACAGCTCAATTTTACTGTCAAGGAAGCAAGTGTCCAGCCTGAATTGAAACAAAATTTACACCTATTATAAACTTCTTTCATATTCAATTGAAAAATCTTGCCCCATTTTGCCTCTGTAAATGTCACTAAGCCGTAAAAAAGGCTATTTTTTAAATAAATTATTGAATATCTCAAAAACTATCGAAGATGCAATGTTGCCGTCTTCAGAAGAAACACGTATTTTGTCATAATAAATAACTTTGTAGAACATTTGAAAATTCTCAAAAATGTCTGGAAAAAGTTACAACAAAAAACTGATTTTAAGGGGTCATTCACAAATAATGGCCCATATCTCTAGAAATTGAGCAAGTAGAGCAAAAGTTTGTTCGGCAAGTTTTCTCATAATGAAATTTTATACAACTTTGCTGAAGACATAAACACGCTATCTTCACTTATGAAAAAAAAAATCGAATTTCTATCTCACTTTTAGGTGGATTAATCACTTTAGTGATACTTCCAAAAGAAGGGCTCTGATATACCAAACAACTTCTTCGAAGACACCAAATCTCTAAAATCAATTTTTCATGCCCAAAACAATTTCGATCACGAAATTGGGCCTTTGGAAACAGTGTGCGCTTGCTCGATTCGTAATCAGATTCTATGCCTTCTCTCAAAATTTGAGCTAATTTGGTTGGACATTGAGAATGCACAAGCCCTTTAAAGTTTGTATGGGAATTACTATGGGAAAACGACGTTTTTCATTCAATTGGCCGTAACAAGTGCCGTAGAGTGTTAGTGGATCCTTGGTTCTCCTAGGCTACTTTATTAGTTACAACTTTGCCGAAGACCACATTCAAATCGGACTCAGAATGAAAATCTTTGATCATGATAATTACACTAATCGATGGTCATCACTGCAATTTGCCTTGAAACATAGTAGCCATGATTTCTGAAGCTTGCTAAAGAGTTTTCTCCATGGATTGCTTTAGAAATTCTACAAAATATTATTCTTCACATTGCTTTAGATCTAGGATAAGGATGCGTGATACCAATTTTCAAAATCTTTGTATTTTTCTATTCAAGTTTAATCGACTCAAATATGTCATCAATCAAATGTAAATCAACCTAAAGTGACTTGCATGTCTGAACATTGATAGAACTCATTGATTTGGTACAAACTCATTTGATTTTTTAATATATTTCACTATTAATGAAAGAACGTTTCATTCGAAAGCATTTTTACTTGCAAGTTATGTTATTCCAACTGTAAATAGTGATTTACGGTGCAAAATGTGCATTCAAATTTCAATCGTTAATTTTAAATTGTGTGAAAGATTTTGATTAAAGTAAAGTGGCAGCACTGGATTTTCATCTTCGACAAAATTAAACGAAAAAATAACAAGGTAGGCGAATTTCTGTTGTCACATCCTATCCTAGCTTTAGATATTCCTTCCAGAAATTTATTTTCCAGAAATTTTTCCAAAAAGAAAGTCTCAGGAAATCCTCCAAGGATTCCTTCAGATTTTTTTCTACGGAGTCTTTCAGAGATTCTTGCAGAGATTCCTGCAGATATTCGCACGGAGGAATGCTGCTGGAATTCCGCCAGAAATGTTATTGCTCGTTTCTAACATTCTCAGCTGAACAAAACCAAAATTTGCTGAATAATAAGCTGAAATGATGTTATTTACATTGTAAATAAGCCAAAATGCAACATTTGGCACGTATGTGAACAGCAATAATTACAAGCTTAACAAACGTCAGCAATTTTTGTTTGTTCGATTTGAACAAATGCTTTTGATGTTTAATACTTCAGCTATTGTGGATACGTTGAATAATGGTTTAACAATAAGCTATATAAACGGATTTATGATTTATTTGTTCGATTATCACTTTTCGTCCTGCGTTTAAACAGGTTAAAGAGATTATAATAAAACAATTCCTCGTTATTAAATATGTATTGATGTTTGTTGCACACCAATGCAAAATAGTTGAAACATTTTCTAATTTTCGTAGCAATTTCAAAGTTGTAGTCATCTTTACAACTTTTTTTGGTAAATATTTCCTACCTTCCATAAATCTGAATGTTGATCTTTTACAACTTTGTGAAGATGTTACGCTCTAAGCGAGCAACTTCTCAATTCCAGGATGGCGTAGACGGCAAGGCATGCGGTGGGTGATTGAGAGATCACGAATTCAAATCCCAAGTTGAGAATTTTTATAAGAGCTTGTGTGTTATGAATGCGTTTAGGTGAGACAAATAAACATGATTGGTCTATAATTGCAACTCGCACGTCAATTTATTTTTGTTTTCAGCAGGTTATCATAGCTGAATATAGGATTAATATGAGGCTAATATAACACAGATTACTTCCGACTGTAAAGTCTGTATTGCGCTTGGAGCAAAAATTGCTGAATAACTTCTCCACTTTTGTTTGAACTACGCCTGATTACAAGCTGTGATGAAATAATGTTAAACCACAGACAAACAGACGTCTCACTCTACCCACTTTCCATCGTTTCCCTTTTTAACGGACTATTCTAATATTCTGTAGTACGCAAATCTCTCGCTCATGGCGCTCGCATCGTTTTTGCTCCTGTTTGACGTTTGCTCACTACCGCCATCTACTCAGTGGGTTTGCGAACAACGCATAATTAGCATTGAGCGATAATAATTTTGTGATGATGATTTTAATCGCACTTTGTTCAAAGTGATACGTCTGTTTGTCTGTGGTTAAACTGTAATTCAATCAAATGTAGAATAAAAATGCCAAATTTCTTGAAGAGTCTCAGAATGAATTTTTAAAGGAATTAACAAAGAAATTCATGGAAAAGTCCCAACAGGCGTGGAGCCACTTGAAAGTTATTTCCTAGACGAACTCCAGGATGGAATTCTGGAGGGATCCATAAGGAGACACCACATAGAAACAGATGTCACACTCCACCCGCTTCCCATCGATCACCTTTTCAACGGTTGATTCAAATATTCAGTAGCCCAAGCAATTCACGGTCACGGTAGCGCATAGAATGTGGTCGTATAGAAATTAATTTGACGTTGTTTCAACACAATGCTAAAATAACGTCAAATTAACGTCAATTAATCTGCGCTACCGCTTTTATGATATGGGAGTTGCTTGGGAGTTGGTCGATTGACCACTCGCGGTGCTGGCATCGTTTTTTCTCCTGTTTGCCTTCAATGAATTAACACAGAGAACAGACATCCAAGTGCAATCTGAATTGTGTGTAAAGAATTATTTCATCGGCAACACAAGTGGCAATCTGGTGGCGCTGCAATCGGCGAGTTTCTCATACTAATTTTATTCACCACTTGAAATGTTTCAATTCACCACTGACTGTGGCAATATGACGTTTGGCGGCGCTAGTGTTTTCGACGTATATTGGTTTGAAAGCTTACTCAAGTAAGGATTCAAATCCTTACACAAGTTTCTGAACGAAATTTGTTCTAGCCTGGATGTCTGTTCTCTGTGGAATTAACTACATCGGCTGTTTTCCTACTCTCCGCATCGGCCAATGTGGCGCTAGCTTCTATGCGCGAAAAATCGCTAAAAGTAAATCTCAAAAATATTGTATGGCGAATACCATCTAAAGGCAAATTATTCAAAGTGGAACACATTATTCGAAAAAATATTTGGTAGTGGTTGTGCACAATGGTGACCACTATTATGCCTACCAAATATTTTTTCGGGAAAAGCTTTGTATTTCAAGTAATTCAAGTTTAGATGCATTACGCCATACAAAATTAAATTGATTCACTCCTGCTGATCAACTGTGGCTGCGCGCAAAGCGGGTAGTCCATTACAGTACGTTTAGCACTGGGCGATTACGTTTTCGTAACGATGTTTTTTAAATAAAGTTGTTCCACAGACAAACAGACGTCTCACTCTACTAATTTCTTATCGTTACCCTTTTTAACGGTTAGTTTAAATATATTGTAGTCCGCAAATCGCTCGGTCACGGCGCTCGCATCGTTTTTGCTCCTGTTTGACATTTGCCCACTACCACCACCTACTGAGTAGTTTAGGTAACACAGTTTGGTTAGCATTGGGCGATTACGTTTTTTTGACGATATTTTTAACGCAATTTGTTCCAAGTGATACGTGGAACAAAGTAATTTCTGCTGAAACCTTTGAACAAATCCTCCAGGAATTCCTGCTGGTTTTCCTCCACAAATTCGTCCTGGGATTTCACCAATAATTTTGCTGTGATTTCTTTATCGATTTCTCCAAAATCGATACCTTCACCAATTTTTACATAAACTAGCTGTACCCGGCAAACGTTTCAAGTTTTTAGCGAAGACCAAGTCCCCGGTGAAAATGTATGGCAGATCGATTTTCAAAAATTTTCAATTTTTCCATGTTTTTTGCCTCATAAACCTTCCTTGGGCAGAAACTAACAAAACAAAACTAAGACGACCAAAATCGGACCTTCCGTTCGCAAGTTATGCACGTATGCCACTGCATACACCCGATTCTTAATTTGCATACAAAAAAAATCAAATTCTTATTTGTGCATGATTTGTCGAGAAATCATATTACTTTTTTTCAGATTCCTTCAGGAATTCCCACTGAGATTTCTCCAGGTATACTTGTTGAGTAATTTAAGCATTTCCAGCTGGGTTTCATGCAGTATTTGCTATTGGACGCCCTTCATCAAAAACTCCTCAGCTAAGAATCTCCAATCTTAGAAAAAATCCTGGGGGTTTCGCCAGAAATTTCCGGAAGGAATCCTAGCAGTATTCCGGGAGAAATTCTAAGAGAAATACCTGGAGAAATCACAGGAGGAATTTTAGGAGATCATTGGAGAAATCTCTAAAGGAATCATGAGAGAACTTTGTGGAGGAATCCCAGCATTTATTTCTGGAGAAATCCATTGAAAGACTTCTTGAGGAGTCTCAAGGAAAATTTTTAGAGCAATTCCAGCAGGCATTTTAAGAAGAATTTAGAGCAGAATTCCTGAAGGAATCATTGGAGAAACCCCTGCAGGAACTACAGCGAGAATTTTCGGGCGAATTACTAGAAGAAGCACAGTCATTTTTGTAAGAAAAAAAATCATGAAAAAAATCAATCATGGGAAATTTCTGGTGAAATCCTTCTGGATTCCCTCTGGAAAACCTACAGATTTTCTTCTTAAAATGCACTGCTTGTATTTCCCCAGAGATTTCTACAGGAATTCCACTTAGGATTCTTCCTAAGTTTAAAAAAAATCCTCATGTGATTCTTTTATCGATTTCTTCAAGGAATTCTCTAGTAATCACAGGAAAAAATATTTTGAGGTATTTCAGGAGAAAGCACAAGTGAAATTTCCGGAGGAATTTTTGGAGCTATTACTGGAGACATACTAGCAGGAGTTTCTGGAAGAATTCCTAGAGGAATGGTAAGACAATCTCTGGAGGAGCAATTTTCGGATGAATCCCTGAAGAAACTTCTAGAGGAGTACTAGAAGTATTTCATGGATACATTCTAGAAGCCATCCCAATAAGAATTTCTGCAGAAATCTCTAAAGAATTTCATGGAGGAATAAGTTCAGAAAATTTTAAAGGAATCTTTGGAGGAATTACTGCGGAAATTTATGCGGGAATCCCTCCGGAGTTCCTCCAGAAACTCCTCCCAAGATCACTCTCCGGAAAAATCCCGGGATAAATCTCTTAAATAAACTCGGGAAAAACCCATGAAGTAATCCAGAAATGTAGCTCTGTGGCAACGTCGAACGTAACTCCGAAAGGAATCCTTGAGAGAATACCTGGAAGAATCTTTGAAGAATATAGGGAGGCATCCCTTAAGAAAAACCAGGTTTCAGCTAAGGAATCTCAGGTAAAATCCTTGAAGAAATCCCGGAAGGAAGCAATGAAGAATTTTGGGAGGAATCCCGGAAGGCCTCGGGAAAAATCGATGATGGAAACCATGAAGGAATACTGCGAGGAATCATTTTTTTTACAGTTGTTGAGCTTCCTGAGAGTGGCTGTCACAGTCACTGACATACTTATATTAAGCCAGTGAAGAGAATTGTCAGACAAAATAGGCACAAAACAAGCAACAAAGAAGGCGCGACGATTACTCTTTATCCCTACTGGCAACAGATAATGACATGATCTCGAAAATTTTTGTTGCAGACAAAACGGAAGCTGAATTTGTTGCGTACTATTCAACTAGTGAATAATCAATTATTACTAACCCAAAGTCGAAACTTTTTGATGATAGATCTTCAGCAGAGTTGCAGTGTTTACCGACTCGAAGTTACCGTTCGAAAATCGCAATGAAAGGCTTAAAAATCTCTAAACTCGTGGTGCACGATGTTGATCCTATTATTTTCAAGTTGGGACAAACTTATGTCGCATTGGGTGGATTGTCGCAACAAATACAGGTTGCGACATTGTCATTATTGTTGCGCGATGGTTGAATTTTGATTCACTGTATTAAGCCCATGACTCCAACGAACCCGAATACTTTGATATCAGCGAACGGCAACTCCTAATGGACCCCCAATAGGACTGGAAAAGGGACAACAGCCACACATCAACACCTTCGTTTTAGTCATTCTACCAAGGATGGAGTAAAAAAGTGAAAGCAGCACAAAGGCAACCAGTTCGATATAGTAGAATAGAATACATTTAGGCGCTGTACAATGTGCAACGTGGTGTAAGTGCAGCAATCAAGTGTAATTGCTCACGTATTGTCCTAGTGGACAGAAGAACTGTTCCTAATACAAACAGTTTCGATCCGCTCTCTACAGTATAAGTAAATATTTAGATTTCCATCTGTAACTTTGATACCCTTGTTCAAAATTCAAATCAGAGCCCCACGGTTTGTTCAACTTGTCACGTGTTAACCTCCTTCAAACCTCTACCTTAGTCACCTGCATACTCCTCGAAACGGGTTTCCCATCTGTATAGCAAACAACCCCCTTCATATACCCAAGACCAGCAGCAACCCGATGTGAGCGCGCGCTCGTAGAAAACCATTTTTGGCTACTTTCACTTTTTTACATAATTAGAAGTATTTTGTCAATATAGATTCCGTCTAGGCGTGTCGTCGTCGTCGCCACAATGGATCGCCCAGTGTGCGATTTCCGCATTGCTGCATGTGTGAGTGTGTCACCCTGCGCATTTTGCTTTGCCTGCTGCGACGATGTTTATCTATGCAGCCAGTAGTGAAAAACCCCCAAACCACGCAAGGAGAATACATTTTACTAAGGTGGCGCAGATAAACATTGCAAACCACTGGTTGTCTCTTCCACTCTTCTGGTGTTCTTATGCAACTAAAATAGTGACGTCACCATTTCAGTTCCATAAGAACACCAGAAGAATGGAAGAGACAACCAGTGGTTTGCAATGTTTATCTGCGCCACCTTAGTAAAATGTATTCTCCTTGCAAACCACGCGCCATGAAAGTAGGCGATTGGCTTCTATTCGACTGCGTTTCTCCAAAACTTGGAACCAGAAACGGGGCATGTCACTTCCAGCTGCGGTATTCCGCGCCCTCTCAAAAGCTCAAAAATTCAACCCACCACGCACGTGGACGGTGAAGAATGGCTCGAGAAGTGAAGTGGTGACGAGCGCAACCTGCCGAGGGGTCCCCCAATTTGGGGTGGTGACTTGCCATCACTGACTGGCACTGGCGCATTGTCTTTTTAAAATTTTAGAGGAATGGAGCGCAGTGGAGAGATGGCCCGATCGCGTGTGCATCCGACGCACAGCGACTTGGAACTAATAATGGACACCGAGGGGGTTGTTTGGCCCAGTGGGTAGGACAAGGGGCGCCATGCAGCTACGACGTAAATACAAATTAGCCGAAACGAGTCCTACCTACCTACCCGCTATGTGCAGGTAATCATTTTTCAACCTACGAATCCGAACCCGAAATGAGAACTTCACGCTGACACCACAATGAATGGAACTGTGTGAATGGAATTGGTTTAATTGTTGCTCTTGAAGCAGTGTACCACGCTACAACCACTACTGTCTGTTGGACCCACAAATGGAAGGGAAACACTCTTTTGTTTAGGTTTCTAGAGGCGTTTCGGTTGAACCGCATAAAACTTTCTAATCATTAAGCCAAGTACCTCTGGACTTGATTCGAAAGCGCTGAATAAAAATTTAAACGCAGAATTCTGAAAAAAGCTTATTTTCCCACGGTAAAGCTTGGGCTAGGTTCTGTTTGGTTTAGTTCTGTAGGCTAAACAGAACAAAAAATAACATCAATGGCGATCAGAACCCTTGCTACCCGTATGTAGTGACATGCGTTGGCCGGTTGGCCGCACATTTTTCATTACACCAATCAACTTAGCCTTGAAAATATTTGTCAATTCTGAAGTCACTTGACAGATCACACACAAGCAATATGGACAAAAATTTATTCTACTTTATCGACCTTGTAGCCGTCCTCTTTTTGCTCATAAGGCTATTTGACGTTCAATCACCTTTCTCTTTTTGGCTGCTGATGAGGATAGGTTTGTTTTCATAGGGAAACGTTTCCCTATGAAAACATTAAACAAAAAATTGCTATCTTCTGCTGCTGCTTGAGAGAGAAGGGTGATGAACGCCAGATTGCCTTATGTTACATCTGTCATGTGACCTGAGAACTGTAAAACATTTCTGAGGTTAGGTTTTGTTTATATCCGTAGGTTGACCATAAATTAAAATATGGACCGCCTATTGGCATCTGAGTTTTTCTCTGCGTGCCCGGCCGGGTACTAAATTTACTTTGAGCGACGTTCGCTACTTTGTGATTCAACCGGGCGTCGTCATAGCATTGGTGAGGCAGCCATTTTCGACCACAATCTGGAAGAACGAGTTTCGTTTTTTCTTTCCTTTCCATTTTTCGGCTCTCGTCAAATTTCGCCCCAAGGGTTTGATCTTTTCAAATAGATGTTGCGGGCATTCGTCTTACTTGGGGGGAGGGTGGATCATAGATCATTCGTCCAACTCCGAAATGCTTCTCGCAGCAGCACCGGAGGATGATCATGATGATGAGATGATGTGTGGTTAACCTAGATTTTCGTTTATCTTATTGTTCTTTCGCTTTTTCATCTTTCAGTACTTGCTGTCTTGGCGCGGTTTCCATGGGAACATGTGCAAGGGATTCCACAGCTTGCAGCGGGACGGCCAGATGGTGGACGTTACGATCGCCGCCGGTGGTAAGATCTTCAAGGCGCACAAGCTGGTCCTGTCGGTGTGCAGTCCGTACTTCCAGAAGATCTTCCTGGAGCACCCGTCGCAGCATCCGATCCTGTTCATGACCGATGTCAACGCGCATCACATGGCCGGGCTGCTGGACTTCATGTATAGTGGACAGGTAAGGATCGATCGAGCTTATTGCTAGCAATCTATGACGGGTTTTTTCGTGAAACTCTAAGCTCTCGTATAAAATGCCTAGACTAATGGAGCTCTTGTCATCCTCTTTCCAGGTGAACGTCAAATACGAGGACCTGCCCAACTTCCTGAAGGTGGCGGAGGCCCTGCAAGTCAAGGGCTTACACGGCGAGGTAAGTTAAACTCTCTGTATAACTTCCTCTTTGTTCATTTCAAGATACTCATTGGTTTACTCGTCTCCCCCAACAGAGCACCAATGACGCCGAGGAGCGTGACTACCAGCAGCAGCAACAACAGCACGCTCTGCGTCTGCAGGAACAGCAGCGCCTCTATCAGCAACAGCAGCAAAACATGGCCCAGCACCAGCAAAACTTGGCGCAACAGCGTCAGCAGCTCATCCAGGCAGCCCAGCAGCAAGCGCAAGCCGTTGCCCACGCTCAGCAACAGCAGGCCGTGCAACAGGCTCAGCAGGCTGCGGCTGCGGCCGCCGCTGCCCAGCAACAGCAACTAGCCAACCGGAACAGCTTCAAGGAGCTCATGAAGGCCAAGCATGCTGCCGCTGCTGCAGTACTGAACGAAGACTACCTGAACAACAATGCCAACAATATGCAGAACAACAACAATAACAACTCCCACGTGACCAACGCCAACCTGAACAATAACCTCAACTCCATGAACAACAACAACCTCTCGCAGTTCGGCGTCCACCAGATAAACCCTTCGAAGAAGATGCTCGACAGCCAGAAGTATCAGAAGTACTACTCGAAACGGAAACTGGTCCAGCAGTACGAACAGGAAATGCGAGCGGAAAAACGGAAACTTGGAATCGAGGACGTGATCCAGGCAGCGGCAGCGGCAAAGGCATTGAATCTTCGGCTCAACAACGGTGGCATGACCAGCCCGGTTAGCGTGGTTGCACCCTCAACGCCTACTCCGAATCCACCGGAAACACCCACCAACGGGCACTCGAGTGGCACCGACGAAGAACAACCACCGCTGATACAGAACATCAAATCCGAACCGAACTACGACGAGGACGAAGGCATGGAAGTGGATCACGATCACAACTCGGCACCCAATAACAACAACAACAACAACCACAGCATCAACAACAATAACAACAACAACAACCACGAGGAAGACTACTACAGTCAGCGCGACTCGGTCATCGGAAAGTCCATGAAACATTCCATCCTGGAGCCAAATATAGTATTAAAGCAAAGCGACGAGTGTCTCAGCACCAACAACCAGACGGGTAGTCTCAATCTGTGCAAGAATGTTAGTTAGGGCCGTGGGTCCGGTTGGCATGGAACCGGAACGGCTACGGCGGAAGAAAGAACAACAATGGGAGCAGCAACAACAACAACAACGGTGTGGCGTGAGTGGGAATGAGTGAATGCGAGAAGTGATGGAATGAGTTGTGATCGAACGAGTAATGCGAGTGAGGTACACACCCTTATACATATTAGGAACGTGTAAAAATATTTATATTTATTTATTTTGTTGACTTTGTTGGCGAAGAGCAAACGACTGCCGATCGGTTTTGTACATAGTTTTTTTTTTCTAATTGTTGGTCGGTTAAGTTCTCAGCAATTTTTCATCATATTTTGCGTTACGTAAATTATTTTGACATCAGTGATTAGTGAGTAGCCGAATCGTGGTTTTGTCGATTCGGATTTGTTTTCGAGGTGTTTTGATTTGCATCGTGTGGGGATTTTACACTGAAACAAAAAAAAAGTATAATACTTAGCAATTAGCACTCTTTCCTGTAGCTTTTTCTCTCGAGGTACTGACAAGGATTATGTTAATTTATTCGATTCGTTTTACGAGCTGCCCCAATTTTTTTGTTATTGTTTTTTTATCATTTCAACCCCGTATTTTGTTGTTTATTTTTGTTGCGAATAAAACAGGAACATCTATTTGAACATAACCTCATTTTGTTTTAATCATAAGCAGTAGTCGCTTTAAGGTGAACGTTTGTGTGAGTGTGTAAATGCTATAGGTTAGCTTAAGCGAGAGATGAGTGTGATTATGGGAGCTGAAGAAGGAAAATGAAAATCAGAAATTGATCTGCGAAAATGATTGATTTTTCTCACCTGATTATTTGTGATCTATGTTTGCTATGTGTAGTTAAAAAAAATAAAAGATGCTGGGCGTCGTTTGACAGATTCGGTAGTCAACGCTCCTGAGAAGAAAACATAAACATGTCGAAAATGGCGACTCAAAATAACACAGTTAAAACGAAACACGTAAAATTAACGGTATGTAAAAGCTCAGGTCATTACTAATCTAGTTCTCGTTGCTTGAGAGATGGTTTATTAGCGAAAATTGTTTTGACAGACGCGTGTAGCAATCATTCGTTTTTGTTGGTTATTGAAAAGTTCTATTTAGTCCTAATTGTTTTGAAACGCTATGCAGCGGCGCTTCGGGAATTGCGGAGTAACTTAAGTTAAAAAGTACAGAATCCATCCACTTATCACTCACCCGATTATTTTTTATATATTTCGGCTTGTTTCGAAGAGTTCTCTTAGTTCGATCTTTGGTTTGACACTTCAGGCAAAACAAGAATGATCCTGCCACTGCTACATGAACTAACAAGATGGACAAACGTCAAACCTTATAAAGTACCGACTGCCAACTAATACGCAAGAACAGTGGCATCTATTGTGCAATTAACCAGTTTAAATGTTGTTGTGAAAGAAAAGAAAACAAATACAAAATTAACCCTAGCCTAACCGATTAATCAATGCGATGGAAATCGATGTTTTACAATCTGTCTATGCAACACTTCCCAACACTGGGATGCAATTATGCAGAACTGTGAAGGTTCTCAGATTTTTCTTACATTTAGTTGATCCCTTTCCCAATTAATTTTAGTTATTAGAGTTTGTTAAGAGTTTTCCTTTCTTTCGGGTTTATTTATTTATTTATCAACTCCACCTTTCTTTCAACTTTTCTCCTGTTTTACTTAATGGTGTCTGAGTGGTCTCCTTTCTTTTACCTCTTCATTAGTTTTCACACGTTTCTGTAGTGTAAAACAACGTTCTTAGAGTTTAGTGAAATTTTTGTTTTCGTTACAAAAATTAGCCGAAAAGAGATGCAACACAAGATTCATATACATATACATATAGCAAAATGAGTGTAATTTAAACGTTGCTTAGTATAAGTGAAGAATAGATAAATCATAGACTTACATCCACATACACAGAAAAACAAGGAATGCAAAACTGTGGAAACAAACATATACTTATATGAGTGTTAGATTTTTATAGAAATATTGATATTTACAATACAAAAAGAAGTAAAAACAGACATGTGAATTACAATAACGAAGCACCGCAAATGCGATGGCAGAACGACTCACGTAAAAAGGAAGAACTTCAAAATCATACACGCATACCTTACCTAAAACAGAAGATAAGCGGAACTTGCAAGACGCGGAAAAGGACAACTAAATTATACTAAGTATACACTGTAAGGGAATTAAAAAGATACAATAATTTTAGGAAGCATCCCACAAAACTCAACAAAGTGAAAACTGAGTTACTAAGTGAAACTAAATTATACCTACTAACATAAAACAACAAACAAGAACAACTATTTATGTCCATGTGTAATAAATATGTGCAAACGCAAACATAAGCAAAACATTACAAAACAAATAATGCTATCGTTGCACGTGGGCAGCAGCAGCAGCATCCCGAAATAAAAACGGGAAAATATATTTCTATATTTGTATTGTGTAGCGTTCAGAACGCAAATGTTGTAAAACACAAGAGACAAGACAAATACAAACACAATTACATACACACAAAAAAACAGACACGCTTCCCCGCCCCGTCCCGCCAAGATCCCAGTGATGATGATCAGTGGATGCTCTCGCGCCGCCAGAACGTGCCGAACTAATAGTAAAATAAAAACAGACAATAGAAGCATATTACCTACTAATCCAACAATAAACAGACACGACTAAACACAAAAAAGCCCGCACAGCCGAGCCGACCGGAAGGAGTAATAGACGGTGCGAACTGGCCCCGAGATCATTGATACGAATTTTCGCTCTTGTTTTGTAGTTTACAATGCTTTTGGTTGGAACAATGCAAAATAAACGGAAATTTATCGCAACAATACACAACAAGAACATACATACACAAACCTACATGGAACGCAAACAATGTTTAGACGAGATTTTTTTTTGTTATATTTTATAAAACTGAAGATTATTATAAATATATATATTCTACATAATAATAAATACCAGCTGATGTTATATTTGATTTTGTAGATGGAAACGAAAGAAAGCCCTCCTTTGAATGGTATTTTTTAACGGTTCGATGGTACTGGCCGTTGTTGCATACATACATACATTTATTTATTCAACATCAAATTAAAGGTAAGGCATAATCATCAACAGTACGCCACAATACCCGGTTTGTGGATTATGAAGATGTTGTTAATTAATTTAAATTTTCACCTATATGGTTTCGCATTACTGACACGAATGCACTCTTAGTGTAAAATGTCATAAATAAATTAAAAAATATATATATATGCGATTTACACAGTGTATTCTGTGTATCCTCGCCTTTGGCGTTTTCCAATCGATTCCGATCTGGTTTTATTGATGTTGTTCTTTGTTGGCTTTGATCCAAGAACCTTATTTTCAGAAGGGGAATTTCTATCTAGGAAACCTTGTGAACTCGGTGTTTGCTACCTTCAGTAAACATGAAATGGCAACATCGCGTGTCATGCCTCGAGCCTGCGTGCTTGTCAACAACGCAATCGTTGCTACACTCATCTCTGAACTAGCCACGAAGTCGTATAATCATCGCAGTACGCAATTATGCGAATTCACTTGCGAGTTCACTCGAACGCTTTTGCGAATAAGCAAAGTTCGTCGCAACAAAACATCGGAATGTCGTCTACTACAATGTTGTCATGCATAATAAAATTTAATTTGCACTCTTATATGATTTTACCAGATACATCACAGTAAGTTCATAAAATAACATCATGTACGATGAAAATTTTCCCTCAGCCGTACATATATGCGATAGTGACTTAAAAAAGTACTTTATACGATGTACAGCGTGTATCCTTATGCGATTCCTGGTTGTCTGGGCATCCCATACGGATGCTTTCAAACAAGTCATCGCATACTGCACTTCAAAAGGCCTTCCTCTAATCGTTGGCAGTGATGCTAATGCTCACCATATCATCTGGGGCAGCTCAGACATCAATTTGAGAGGCTCCAGTTTGATGGAATACTTAAGCAGTACAGATCTTGCATTACTTAACATAGGCAACCGCCCAACCTTCATGATATCTGCTAGAGAGGAAGTGTTAGACATAACGCTTTGCTCTAGTAGAATTTTTCACGAGCTGACCAATTGGCATGTGACAGATGAAGAATTTTTTGAACATTTAAATGTTACTTCGCAAACATTGCGTTTCAAGAACCCCCGGTCAACCAACTGGGATATTTTTTACTGATTTGGTTTCGGCCAAATTTCATGGATACTCACCATCCATTGACACTCCATGTTATTTAGATGTTGCCGTTGATACTACAACTGTAACGGTTACGTGTCACGCGGTCAGAATGGTATAAACAACTGTTTCCACTTATGCGCCAAGTGAGTGGTCGAAGTCTACTCACATGTGGACCAGCAAGAACTATCCCGGCGAGACTCCTCAAGGCGAGTTCATCCACTTATTAAACCTTACCCGATCCGATCAGACAACGATGGCCGTTTTGAATGCTCCCACCCAACTCCAAGAACCGAAAATAGGGCAATTTTTCAAACTAACGGATTTCAGAAAGATCAAAGCATCTCATTTCCATTCGTTATATTGAAAGCTTAGTTTCAAATTTAAAACCTATTCCTAGTAGCGCGCTATCTCTATCCTTTCAACCTACAATAATCTTCGTGCACTTCATCGACGCATCGTTTCTTTGGCGATTACTGATTTTGGCGTTAGATTGCAAATGCGTATTCTTAGAATCTAGTAGATCTGACCTGGATTCAGCGGCGATGATGCTATCCCTTCACGTTGACGACTCTGTCGACGCCGAGGGTTCCGTAACGAAAGCTCGAGGATACTCCCGAGGCGCCGCCGAGGATGGGTCGGAGGCGACGGCTTCGTGCCACACCGGCAGCGCTGTGAGATTTCGATGACGGCGAAGTATTCGGAGATACCCACCGAAGCAATCCAATAAGCTTCACTAGTGTCACGCGTTGTCAAGCCTGGAGGCGTGGCTTCACTGTTCACAATAGCGTCCGCAGCCGTGTTAGGGGTGAGAGCGATGTACGTGATGCTCTCGGGCTACCTCCCCGTTGATTCCCTCCGAGGCCGTAGAAGTGAATGCGGTATTCGACGACCGATCACCTCTTAGAAGGCGTGGATGACCTTCGGCCCAGGGTGCGCGAGGGTCGATTGCTGGCTCGACGACGAGGCGGGCCTACAAGCCGCCGGGCTTCGGAATCGTCCCTAGGAACAACTTGGCGAGTCGTTATTCCCTACACCCTATGCAGACACCTTCACTTGAAGGAATATGGTGTCCTTCAATGAAAAAAAAATAACACACATTCGCATTACAATATTGCCGACGTCGTTGTATATGGTTAGCACAAGGTTACCTGGTCCTCGGGGAAATCGTGCACCTGCTGTACAACACAGGTACGCAGTTTTTTCAAGTTTGTTTTTTCACAATGCTACAAATTCATAGTTTTAGGATTAGCTTTTCGTTTAACTTTTTCTTATAATTTCTTACGTGTTTAATTCAAAAACTCTAACACTCGGGCAATTCAATATAATTTTCTTCCACGGTATCTTCTCCTACTGTAACATTTAGAAAAAATAGGCTTAAATATGTTTAATAAAACAATTAACTACCGCACACGCACTTTAACTTTTTTTGATCGTCTAACAATGACGGTTATAGTCGACATTTGGGTTTCAAGCCCAGATAAAAAAAACACGTCTGACTCTTCGAACGATCTTGTTGAGAAGATCTGATCTTTCCACGGTATCACGCGATGCCAAGTCCCTTTTTTTACTATTGTTCTAGGAAAAAACATCAAATCAGTTGAAGGCTGAACTGATGAATCTGTTTGATCATAGCTTTCATGTGATGAGATCCTCAAAACAACATCGCCATCCGAGAGATTTAAATTTGCGGTTTCCATCTCCCACCGCTTGGGGCGCTCGTGGTACTTTAAGGAATAAACCCTTGCTAGCCCCATGCGTTAACTTCTGTGTTTTTCGTCTTAGCGAAAGCGGAAAAAGTTTTTAAAATAATGAATCAGTGTTTTTCTTGTAACAACGTTACACAACGACCTTCATCATGGAAGCTTTTGAAGAAGCATGCCCTCTACGGTCTGTGAAGATCACAAGGGGATCCCCTTGATGGAACTCTGATCTGGAGAAACTCAGGAAACAATGTACAACTAGATGTAGAAAGAGTTGGAACAGACGACGTTCGGATGGTTCGGAGGCTTTCAGGTTGGCTCGCAAGGCGTACAGGAAACCTCTCCGGTCTGCTGGAGAAACCTTTGTACAAATGTTTCCAGTTTGAGTGAAGTCAGTCGGTTGAACAAAATCCTAGCGAAATCTAAGGATTTCTGAGTGAAAGAACTTCGTTTGCCAAATGGCGATCTGACTTCCTCTGATGAGGAAGTTCTGGAACGCTTATTCAGCACACACTTCATTGGATGTGTGGATATTACATCTTCGGATGAACCTGATGTCTTTTCTTGTAGTTATGATTCTTTAGCTGCGGCTAGTAGTATCATTACTTTAGTATCGATTGAATGGTCACTTAATAGCTTTGCTCCTTTCAAATCTCCTGGAGCAGATGGGATTTATCCTATTTTGCTTCAGAAGGGATTTGATTATTTCAAACATGTTTTGAAAAAAATACTTGTTTGCAGTTTTGCTACAGGGTATATTCCCAAATCCTGGCGGGATATTACTGTGAAATTTATTCCGAAAGTGGGTCGTGCGTCGTATGAAGAAGCAAAGAGTTTTAGACCTATCAGTTTAACATCTTTTCTTCTGAAATGCTTAGAACGCATTGCCGATCATCACATCCGTGATGTTCATCTGGCCAACGTGCCTCTTCATGTGAATCAACATGCCTACCAATCTGGTAAGTCCACTGTGACTCTTCTACACAAGGTTGTTTACAATATCGAGAAAGCATTCGCTCAAAAGCAATTTTGTTTGGGTGTTTTCTTAGATATCGAGGGTGCCTTTGACAATGTGCCTTTCGGTGCCATATTGGAAGCCGCACGGAGTCATGGTATATCTCCAATGATTTCCAATTGGATTCATCAAATGCTTAAAAACCGATATCTCTTCTCGACATTGCGTCTAGCAGGGAATAGGAAATTGAGTGTTTGTGGATGCCCCCGAGGGGGAGTCTTGCCACCGCTTTTGTGGAATCTCGTAGCAGATACGCTATTGAGGCAACTCAATAATAGCGGTTTTCCTACTTATGGTTTTGCCGACGACTAACTAGCATTGTTAGTAGGTATGTGTATCATCACCCTTTACGACCTGATGCAAAGCGCCCTTCAGATAGTTGAGGGTTGGTGTCGCCAATATGGCCTTTCGGTTAGTCCGAGTAAAACATCTATTGTTCTTTTTACGGAAAGGCGAAACCGTAATGGCGTTCGACCTTTGCGTCTCTTTGATTCTGAAATCGATGTGACTGAACTGGTAAAGTACGTTGGAGTCATTCTTGATTCCAAGCTTTCCTGGACACCTGACATTGAGTTCAGAATCAAGAAAGCTTGTACGGCCTTCGGGCAATGCCGGCGAACCTTTGGTGCTACTTGAGGTCTAAATCCCAAGTATATCAAGTGTGTTCGTCCAATATTGGCCTATGGGTGTCTTGTGTGGTGGCAAAAGGGTGAAGTGAGAACGGTCCAATCAAAGTTAGGCCATCCCCAAAGGATGTGCCTAATGGCAATGTCTGGAGCGTTCTCTTCAACTCCCACGGCAGCGCTCGAAGTTCTCTTTGACGTTGCCCCACTACACATTCATCTCAAACAAGAAGCACTTTCTTGCACTTACTGCCTATGGGTACTCGGTTTACTAGAGGAAACTCCTGTGAACCGCAGTTCAACACACACCTCGTTGTTTCCACTTTTGGTGAATTGGGACAAAGTTGTCCTTGCTCCAAGTGGTCTTACAATTGCTTGTAATTTTCCATATAGGACATTTTCCACGAAATTCCCTTCCTGGGAAGAGTGGACATCTGGTTATCTGGAAAGAAGTATTTCAGACGGCATCGTATGTTACACTGATGGCTCCCTTCTCGAAGGTCGAGCAGGTGCTGGTGTTCATTCTCGTGAGCTAAGGCTGTATCGGTCTTATTCACTTGGCAGACACTGCACCGTTTTTCAGGCCGAAATCTTTGCTCTTATGTGCGGAGTGCAATCAGCACTTCAGCAGCACGTAATGGGCAAAGTAATATACTTCTGTTCAGATAGCCAGGCTGCTATTAAAGCACTTGCTTCAACCAACTCCAGGTCGAAGATAGTTATCGCTTGTCGAACTCAAATTGAGGAGCTGAATTCAGCAAACGTTGATCACCTTGTATGGGAATTGGCTGATGAGTAAGCGCGCACTGGCGCATCACATGATGACTTCATTGGCCCTGAGCCAGCTATTCCGATATCGAAGTGTTAGGTAAAGCTTCAGATTCACACCTGGGCTGCCACTCAACACAGACAATACTGAAATAGTTTGGAGTCATGTCGTCAAACCAGATTGTATTGTACTGAGCCATCTCCTAGGGTGGCGAAGTATCTTACAAATCTGTCAAAGCAGAATTGCAGCATTCTGGTCAAAGCGTTGACTGGCCACTGCAGACTCAGCTATCAAATGGCGAATATTCAGCAAGCTGATTCATTTGCATGTGATAGCCGTGAATCCGATTATGGAACTTCGTATCATTTGATATGTAACTGCATTGGCGGAGACGAAGGGGGGCAACGGGGAGCACTTACCCCCCCTAACTCAAAATTTCCGTTTAAATACGCCCAAAAATATTTCAGAAAAATTAACAAAATAAATAGAATCAATTTGGCGCCAGCAAATTTCACTAGATACGCCAAAAAATGTTTCAGAAAAATTAATAAGATAGATAGAATCACTTGGGCGTCTGGAAGTTGAACTAGATTTGCCAAAGTAGTTTTTCAAACTTAAAGAAAATATTTGCTTTTTGGTCGGCTAACTGTCCAGTTTTTGCGCAACTGCGTTTCCGAGTATTCGGTAAACACTTATTAAGTGAAACTGACTTCAGAGACCTGAATATTCAGGATATTCTGTTGTTCTTAACCCTCGAGCGATCGCGCTGTTGTATTTTGTACAACACGTTGAAAAAATCTCGCTTTTTGTACTCAGCATTAGCGTGGTGCTGACGCAGGTAGTCAACCGCGCGAGTTACGGAAGGTTAACCCGCTGTGGTAAAGAGCTAGGCCCTCTTCCGCTTTATTCGTTATTACAGTGCCCTGTTCAGGGCGCTGTTTGAACCCATTGTGGTACGCTTATGCGTTAGTACCCTCTTCCAGGGTATTTTTCCTATTTCCCTACCTATTCTCATCCCCATCCTTATCCTCATTTCCTTCCTTTTCCCTCAGGTAGATGATGAAATAGGCTATTATTATGGCGATGGCATAAATGTCCCAAATGAAGGATAACGTGCCACTGGAGCCGGCCTTTTGATATCTGATAATATTCAATAGATACAGGGAGAATACAGCGTCTCCGTGGCAGGCTGTACACAAGATGGCTGTTGAATGCGTATTACAAGAAGAGGAAAAGAAGCTATGTGATGTGATATTAATGCAAATACATTAAAAACTAAACATTCCTCTTTCTATGTAATTTATTGCAGTTGAATTCACCTTTGTCCTACCTTCTGAATCCTAGTGGTATTTTTGTTTTGATTTTAGCAGTGTAAAGTATTTTTCCGCGACTCACAACTTTACCAATCGTCACTGATGACGGTTCATTCCGTTGCCCTCTTCGCTCCCTCATCGGTAAATCCACGCGGCTCTAAGTTTGTAAGGTTAAATTGTTATATAATGGTTCATCTCTAAAATTACATTAGTCCGTTCTCTAACTTTAATCATACACAATGGTTTTCTGCACTCATTGTCAGCTGGCTAATGTATCTCTTTTCGTTCCAGCTGGCAACATTTTTGTTTTCTCGTCTAAATCCTAATAAATACACAACTTTCGCGTCGATTGCTCACATGACCGACTATTATTCTTCTTATTAGCTGATGCGGGTGGTAGCTAAGGGTAATGGTAAGTCTGTTACACCAACCAATAGAAGGCGATTCTTGAATACAAAGACTCGATCCTGTAAATCTTTTCACACTTTTGAACGCTCCTGCTGGACAGGACAATGCTGCGATGTGGTTCGATTGATTAAAACTTGTTTTGTAGTTGAGGTCTGCGTTCTTAGATAATTAAAAATTGTACTGTAAACCACTTGTTGTGTTAACGGGTGTGGTATGTAACAACATCCATAAACGAACGAATTGTTTTTGTAGTCCTGTTGCATCCAGAACAAGTGTGATCCTCGGTTCAGTCGATTTTTCTATGCTGCTGTTAAAATTCTAGAGATTCCTACTGGGCATTTCAAAGCGGATGGTCACATTTTGGATGTGATATTGCATTTTTTAGTCTTCTGTAATGTTTAGGTTTAAAGTTTTCTTTCTATTTATAGTGCAACAGTGCAATTTGAACCGGAATTGACAAAAAATAAATCAGTAATAAAAACATTATCATTGAAAACTTTGCATGATTTTGGCTACATAGTCTTAAAGATTTTAAGTTCAAAAAATTCAGCATTGTAACTTGAAGAACTGTTCAAATTTAGGAATGACAATTGTTAGGATGAACAATTGGTTATAGCAAATTTAACAACTCGTATACTTTATATATCTCAGTCATCTTTTCAGTGTGTCTTTTAATGACAACATACTTTTCGATCTGAAATACTCAAAGTGACTCAATTACACGCAATTGTAGGCTATATTGAGTTCTAAGAATTAAATGAACAACTTTCACGAAGACGTTATATCTAAACAAGTGTCGCAATAAAAAGTTAGATTGTGGCGCCAACTATGCGAATCAGTTGCCAACTACATTTTCATGGCAAGGCATGCTCCACATCATGACAAAAACTTTAATGGAGACAAACGTCTTGCATTGAAAATACATCGTTTTGCAGATACATGTACATTTTGCCCTTGCGATCCTCGTCCTTAATGAAGAACTACCAAGGCTATCCCATATTCTGTAGTAACTGTCCGGCAATCATTTTACCCAGGATAAATTTAGAATTGTAGCTATGCATTCCCTACCCATGTTATTAAAACTCATCCTTGACATCTCCCAAAAATTTACTGATCGAATCGACTACTTAAACCTAGTAATGGTAATCACGTAAGAAATCTTATTTAGTAAGATGAACGTTAACGGCCGAGGAGCTCCATCCAAATTGTTTATGTAAGAGAAAGAAAACCGCCTTGGAGATTCAAGATGCAAAAAGAATACCGTCACTTTCATTGACTTCATTGTCACATAAGCCATAGGGGGGCACATTTAAAAACTTTTAAAATAAAAAAAGGAAAAGGTACAACAATTTCGATAAAAAAAAACTAGTCCCGTGCTCCACACTTGACCGGGCTGATGACCTAACGACTAATGTCTCTTAAAATTTCTAATGCATGGTAAAAAAAACATAACGACCTTATAAACTGTAAAATGTTTCACTTTTTCAAACTTCACGCTACTCTGACCGCTGTAAAACGATTAAATCACCCCGATCTAAAAGTTCTCGCTTGAAGCACTGAGGCATTTACAGATAAATACGAGATATTATGGGTGTACTTCTGCTTCGTAATGTAGTTGTCGTTTGATGAGTTTCATGTCGTCAGTATGTGTATGTGATAGTGTGTGTTTGTGTGTCTGTGTGATGATAGAGATCACCGGGATTTGTTTCCTGCTACGTCTCTGGGAGAGACAGGGAGATAGCTAGGGGTTTCACGGAGGGTGAGTCTGGGCACACCTACCCTAGTATAGTTTGACTCACTCACACGACGCGACGGGGGAACGAAACGAGCTTATCGCGATACCGATTCCAGCATCTCTACGAACAGCTTGTTCATGGTGACGTTGCCCTCTATGTGCACGTTGGTCCAGAACTTGCGGATAATGTAGTCGGCCTGGCGCAGTGACGGTAGAAGCAACAACAACTGCTGCTGATGGGAAACTGCTTGGTTGTGCCTAAAAAGAGCAACGCCAAAAGTTACATAACCTCTTAAATAAAACTCAATACTATTCCATCATACCTCAACAGCAGTACACAGTCATTCAGAGCGTACAGGATGCTGTCCCGTATCTTCTTCAACGCGCCATAGTTATCCAACCGGATATCACAGTTCGACAGGGATAGCGCCTTCAAGAGGTAGTATTCCTCTTTAGTTGCCGAGATCTTCTCTAGTCGTTGGGTAATCTGCGCGAGCTGTAATTGAAATCGAGATGGTTAGTAACTTGAACCAGCCTTGGAAAACGTCTAATAAGGAATTGGGACACTTTAGCACTGAATACACTTCGGAATGTTGGCTTTGCAGTCTTTTGGGGAATCGAAAACATTAGTTTATGATTTTTCCCGACGAAAAGCAATGGTGGAAGATTCCAAAAACAGGGACCGAATTCTAGACCGCCCGATAGGTAGGAGATTGTCCGCATCACGACGGTTGAAAACCGAACGGACTCAATCTATACCAAAACTTCCGCATGACATTTTTGAGTTTAGCAAAGCCATCTTGACTAGAAAACCTTGACCGATTGAACCCTTGAAAAAGGTCCCATACGGACCGAAACGTCGGGAAAAATCATAAACTAGTGTTTTCGATTCCCCAAAAGACTGCAAAGCCAACATTCCGAAGCAAAATCATCCCAGTCGCATCCCAACCAAGCACTGAATACAATATATGTAGAACCAGTGAATCAAAATTCAACCATCGCGCAACAATAATGACAATGTCGCAACCTGTATTTGTTGCGACAAACAAATCCATGCGACATAAGTTTGTCCCAACTTGAAAATAATGGGTTTAACATCATACACCACGAGTTTAGAGATTTTTAAGCTTTGCATTGCGATTTTCGAACGGTAACTTCGAGTCGGTAAACACTGCAACTCTGGTGAAGTTCTATCATCAAACAGTTTCGACTTTGGGTTAGCAATAATTGATTATTCACGAGTTGAAAAGTACGCAACAAATTCAGCTTTCGTTTTGTCTGCAACAAAAAATTTCGAGATCATGTCATTATCTGTTACCAGTAGAGATAAAGAGTAATCGTCGTACCTTCTTTGTTGCTTGTTTTCTGCCTCTTTTGTCTGACAATTCTCTTCACTGTGTAGAACACATTCGAGAGAAATTTCTGAGGAAAAATGCAGCTACACTAAATCCTTTTTTTACGCGATTTTATTTTGCACGATTTTTTTACGCGATTTTCTCGAAGTTACGTGACTTTTTTATACGCGATTTTGGTTATTTGCGGAGGGCAAATCGCGTAAAAAAAGATTTCCCTTTGATTTTTTTTACGCGATTTAACGAAGTTACGCGAACTTTTTTTACGCGATCTTTTTTTTTTTTGCGCGGACGCATCCATCGCGTAAAAAAAGGATTTAGTGTATATGGTTTCATAGCCGTCTTACATACATACAATTATTTGTTCAACATCACATATAAGACAAGACATAAATAATCAACAATAGTACGCCGCACAATGCTCGGTTCATGGTAGCCGCTCTCCATCCTCGGTTGCGCCCAATGCTCGCAAGGTCACGCTCTCACGCTCTCTGTGATCCACGCCTTCTTGTGCCAACCGGATCAGTTGCAAACACCAGCTTTGCAGGGTTAAAAAAAAGAAAATCGGGTTAAGTACGGTTCCTTTGAATTCCACTAAGAATTTGCATCCTTTGACAGATACGTATTTCGACCTCAACTGTAAGGTCGTCTTACAGTACAGTTGAGGTCGAAATACGTATCTGTCAAAGGATGCAAATTCTTAGTGGAATTCAAAGGAACCGTACTTAACCCGATTTTCTTTTATTTACAGATATTCCCCTAAAAAGCCCAGGTTAATCATCATTTGCAGGGTTGTTGTCCGGCATTCTTGCAACATGCCCTGCCCACCGTATCCTTCCGGCTTTGGCCACCTTCTGGATGCTGGGTTCGCCGTAGAGTGCAGCGAGCTCGTTGTTCATCCTTCTACGTCACACACCGTTCTCCTGCACACCGCCGAAGATCGTCCTTAACACGCGTCACTCGAAAACTCCGAGTGCTTGTAGGTCCCCCTCGAGCATGGTCCATGTCTCGTGTCCGTAGAGGACCACCGGTCTTATTAGCGTTTTGTACATGGTGCATTTGGTGCGTGGGTGAATCTTTTTCGACCGCAGTTTCTTCTGGAGCCCGTAGTAGTCCCGACTTGCGCTGATGATGCGCCTCCGAATTTCACGGCTCACGTTGTTGTCAGCCGTCAGTAAGGATCCGAGGTAGACGAATTCCTTCACCACCTCGAAAGTATCCCCGTCTATCGTTACATTACTACCCAGACGGATCCGGTCGTGTTCGGTTCCGCCTACCAGCATGTACTTTGTTTTTGAGGCATTCACCACCAGTCCGACCTTTACTGTTTCGCGTTTTGGGCGAAAGTGCAGTTCTGCCACGTTCCAAATGTTCTGGCATGATGTCCATGTCCGTTATCGACCGGCCGTCAATGAAACCGGCTTGAAAACTTACCACGAACTCATTTGTTTTAGGTGACAGACGACGGAAGATGATCTGGGATAGCATTTTGTAGGCAGCATTCAAAATAGTGATCGTCCGGAAGTTCTCAAATTCCAAATGGCCGTCTTCCTTGTGAATGGGGCAGATTACCCCTTCCTTCCACTCCTCCGGTAGCTGTTCGGTTTCCCAGATCCTGACTATCAGCCGGTGCAGACAATTGTTCAACTTTTCTGGGCCCATCTTGATGAGTTCAGTTGCGATACTAGCCTTACCAGCTGCTTTGCTAGTTTTGAGCTTATGAATGGCATCCTTAACTCCCCTCAGCGTGGGAGTTGGTTCATTTCCGTCCTCTGCTGCACTGGGGTCGTCGTTTCCTCCGTTGCCGTAGTCTCCCGTGCTTACGTTCTCCACGCCATTGAGGGCCTGATCGAAGTGCTGCTTCCACCTTTCGATCACCTCACGACCGTCCGTCAAGAGGCCTCCGTCCTTATCCTTGCATATTTCGGCTCACCACACGAAACCGTTGCGGGATGCGTTGAGCTTCTGATAGAACATCCGTGTTTCTTGGGAACGGCACAGCAGTTCCATTTCTTCGCATTTCGCTTCTTCCACTCGGCGCTTTTTCTCCCGAAAGAGGCGTATGTTGTTTCCGCTTCTGTTTGTAACGCTCCACGTTCTGTCGGGTCCCTTGCTGCAGCATTACCGCCCTCGCAGCGTTCTTCACCTCCAAAACCGTTCTGCACTCTTCGTCGAACCATTCGTTCCGTCGATTCCGTTCCACGTACCCCATGGTGCTCTCAGCTGCGTCGTTGATGGCTGCTTTCACTGTACTCAGCAGTCCTCTAGAGGGGCCTCATCGAGCTCGCCCTCGTCTGGCAACGCGGCCTCGAGATTCTGCGCGTATGCTGAGGCGACATCCGGTTGTTTCAGTCGCTCGAGGTTGTACCGTGGCGGTCGCCAGTACCGTACATTGTTGATCACCAGATAGTGGTCGGAGTCGATGTTGGCGCCACGATAGATCCTGACGTCGATAATGTCGGAGAAGTGCCGTCCGTCAATCAGAACGTGGTCGATTTGAGATTCCGTCTGCTGTGGTGATCCCCAGGTGTAACGATAAGGGAGGCTGTGTTGGAAAAAGGTTCTACGTATGGCCTTTTTTTTTGGAGGCGGCGAAATCAGTGAGTCGTAGGCCGTTCTCGTTCGTCTGCAGGTGGGCGCTGAACATACCAATCGTCGGTCTGAATTCCTCCTCCTGGCCTACCTGAGTATTCAAATCTCCTATGATGATCTTGACGTCGTGGCTTGGGCAGCGATTATACTCGCGTTCGAGCTGCGCGTAAAATGCGTCCTTGTCATCATGAGTGCTTGCGGAGACGTTTATTATGCTGAAATTGAAGAATCGGCCATTGATCCGTAACTCTCTAATACCCAAATTTTTGATTTTGATCTAAATATCATTTTTCGTCATCTAAAATCGATTTAAACATGTTTTGGAAGATGATTCTTTTTAATTCTCGATTTCGTGAATTTCAGTTTTTGATTTTTCTAATTTTTATTTTTGAACATCCCCACACTTTTATATTTTTCCTGGAAGCCTATTTGGCGTACGGATTTTTTTGGGATGAAAACATTTTGAGATTTTATGATTATTGTTGAAATATTTTTATTTTAAATTTCTTTCATATAAAATTTTATTTTCCGTGTTATTTTAAGGAAAATAATTTTAGAGTGTATTCGATCCCCTTAAACTATTGAACAAGGATAGAATGGTTTGGGAAAAATTTAAAATATGTTAATTGTAGCGATTCAATACAAAATAAACAATGACTTCTAAAAGGTGACCAAAACATGAATTTTTTAATGATTTTAGAAAAATGTAAATACGCTTTAAGGCTCAAGCATCCGTCATCATTTTTCGGAAAACAAAAAGCAGTTTTCTCGCTGCAAATCAAAACAAGGATCATGAAAATATATTCACTGCATTATATTCCTCATGTGGAGTACAGTGAATATATTTTCATAGCATAAACTTTTGTTTTGAACGAAAAAACTGCTTTCAAATGTTTGATGATGACGATGATTTCAATGACGAAAAGTTCAACGTTAACGTTGAACAATTCGTCATTGAAATCATCGTCATCATCAAACATTTGAAAGCAGTTTTTTCGTTCAAAACAAAAGTCTTTACTATGAAAATATATTCACTGTACTCAACATAAGGAATAGAATGCAGTGAATATATTTTCATGGTCGATGTTTTGATTTAAGCGAGAAAACTGCTTTTTATTTTCCGAAAAATGATGACGGATGCTTGAGCCTTAAAATACACCAAAAACCATTTTGAGATATACAAAACAGTCCTAAATATCAGCCAAAAATATAAAAAAATTGATTTCCCTCGAAACAAAAATTACAAAAATGCTCAAACTATACCCCGTCTAAAGGCGGGGTTGGGTATTACAGGGTTAACCTCCACATTCTTTCGTTGATCGGCCACCAACCGATCACGCGCCTCTGCATATCACCCATCACGATGAAAGTACGGAAAATCAAGTCAATAGATTCAAAACTGACTGAGTTATAGCAGAAAAACGACCTGTGCAAAAAAAAAGAATCGAGTGTATCTCAAGGGTGTTTCAGGGAGCACCAGGAGGAAGCTTGAGATCTCATCGTATCAATAAAATCCCCTGAAACCTCCTTAAAACGCCTCTGAGACCTCTTGGTACCACTCGAAACTCCCTGCAATACCTCTGAAATGCATCTGAGATCCTTTGAAACTCTCCTGGAAACTCCTGAGATCCCTTGAAGTGCTTCAAAGGCTACCTGTAATCGCACCGGGGCTTCATGAAATACGCCCCGGAGACCTCCAGTACCCCTGCAAAGCCCCTGAAACACCCCTCAGACCCTCTGAAACTCCCCTGAAACGCTCTAAGACCTCTTGAAGCACAACTGAGGCCACATGGAAACCCCTTGGGACCTCCTGAAACGCCCCTGAGATTTCGAGGTATCCCTATCTACGCTGGAAACACCTGAGATCACTTAGAAACCCCTCCCCCTTGAAATACATTGGGACCCCAAGAAACGCCACCGAAATCCTATCGGACTCCCTTGAAGAACTCTGGCACCCCCCTGAAACGCCTCTGATGCCTCCCTGAAACTCACAGGGACCTCTTTGAAACGCTTCTGAGATCTCCGATACTCTGAAACTCCCTCAAACGCCCCTGAGACCCTCTGAAATTCCCCTGGAACCTCCTGAGACCCCTTGAAGCTTCCCTGATGCCACTCTCTTAAAAAATCAGAAATTTACGCGTGACGTAAACCATCAACGTACGTAAACATTTCATGACTGAATGGCAAATTTGACTCATTTTTACATCCATCATGTAAGTTCGAGTTGGTTGCACAAGATGTCAACAAACCTATCTGACCAGATAGGTAAAAACAGTTTTACATTTATCGTTTGTCTCACAACTCGGTGATACAGCCGATAGATATAGTACATGCCTCTCAATCGGCGGATATGGGTTCGAATCCAGTTCACTATTTTACTTACATATGTTTTATCTCTAGCGATTGCTAGCTCGACTTTATTTGTGATAGGAGACGTAAATTTGTATCAAACGTTCCGCTTCTTTTATGTGCATCCAATTCCAAGTTAACTTAAATTTACATGATTTTATCTAAGAGTGCATCTGAAATGTTCCTGAAATCCCATCGAACCCCTTGACGGCCTCTGAAAAGCCCCTGAAATACTCCTGAGACCTCCAGGTACCATTCTAAAACCCGCTGGGCCGCCTAAAACATCTCTGAGATCTCCTGACCAATTGGGGCTTTCTTAAAGCGCCACCAAGAGGTCTCCTGAAACCCACATGAAATGCTCCTGTAACCCTCTGCTTTCCCTAGAAACGCCCCCTGACAGTCGATGCCAGTTACCATTATTACATTTTCTTTCGTATAATATTGGTTCTGAATAGCTCTTCGTGTTTTTATGCACGGCATTACACGCTAAAACCGCTCAACACTATTTAAGACCTACTCATAAGTGCATAATTTCCAGAGCAAAAATGTCTGGATGTGAAATGTCAATATCTTTTGGATCACGAAGGTCAGTAGTAGACCAAACCAGATTGACCAATTTTTTTTTTACAAATTTTATGATTTTGTGATCGCACGAGAAGATTTTGTGACCCCGACAACCAATTTGCACGTATAATGAAGTTTATGTTCATGTTAGAAGTACTTTTATGCGGTAAAGTTACATCGCATAAAATGCAGTAAAAGTGCCTTATGCGTACAAAAGTGGAGGCGCTATACGTGCATTGACGGAAAAGTTATAACGCTATATGACTTGAAGCGATATCTTATGCGATGCACGATGTACACTACTGCAACGTCATATAGCATCTTATGCGACTTAATAATATTCTAAAAAAAACAATTTTTGTCACCTCAGTATCGAACTAATAACCATTGGATTATCGACCCACACTTCACACTTAACACCAAACACTACTTATGAAACACACTGGCTAATTCAGGCCAAACATGTCTAAAGGTCCTATCTGCAGAAGAGAGGCGCTCTTTGGTTTCCCTCTCTTTCGTTAATAGCTCAGCTGTTTATTTGTGTTATGATTGTGTCCTTGCATTGAACGATGGTCAAAACAATCGTCTTTTGATTTGTACTGCAAAAATAGTTGAAAAGTGTACTATTACATTGCAATAATTGAAAAATAAAAGTGAACAAAGAGAGCCTCTCAAATGCAGATAGGACCTATTGAAATGTTTGGCCTGAATTGTCATGACATTCTAACTCATCTCAGTGTTTGTTGGAATGCGGCCCTGCGTTGTAGGCTATCTGCACCCTAAAACGAAAGTACACAGCGAATGAGCAACTTGCGAAAAGACAAAGGATTTTTCACTCATATTTGCGTGCGACTGGATCAGCACAAAAAATGTGCTGATCCGGGTTTACACAAATTTGCGTGAATTTTCACACAAGTTTGCATGAAATCTTTTGTCTTTTCGATCGCTGCGTGAAAGTTACTCCTTGCTCTGTGTACATCGATCTTTCCGTGTGGAGCTCAAAATGATAAAGCGTGATTTCCCGCACAGTTTTCACTACTCCTCTCTTGCTAGCACAACCCATTTTTAATTATCAGGTCAACAAAACAAAAGTGATGACTTTGCAACTTGTTTTGTCACCGTACTGCTCACTTTCTTGTAGCTTCTTGGCACTCCAAGAACACCTTTTTCATTATCACGTATCACATCGCAAATACAGACGTTCGCTCGGTGCAAACGGTTTAACTGCAATGCTTTTTAACTGCAAGTCCGCTAAGTGCAACAATTTTACAGTTATCGCACCGCTATCTGTCAAAAACGAAACGTCAACAGAGTTGCGAGGTTTTTAGATGCACACGCTCGTTGAAAACTACTCTCAAGTGAGTAAATTATACTCACTTTCAAACTTTTGCTAAATCTGTCAAAGGTGAGTAACATGCATTTGTCAAAGTGAGTTATTAACTACTCTCTTATAGGAAAATCAGTGCTTTACTCACTTTTGAGTATCGGCATCAGAAAAGAACTCAGTTTCAACCGTCGAAAACTTACAAAAAAACATGCTAAGTCCGGACCTCGGTCCGGACTTTACCATTATTATTGGAAAATCTATATATTTAAGCTAGTTTCATGTGGAAAAGTGTTGAAGAAAATGAATCTGGTAAGTTGAGATCGATAAACCTGTGGAATAAAACATAATTGTGCCGATGTTTATATTTTTCAGGAACTTGTCCGAAATTGAAGACCGTGTCCATGTGACGAAAAAACATGTCGAAGACGAACATGCCAAATGAATGAGCCCCGAAAGTCACCCTGTGTGTGTCCCCGTGGTGTCACCTTCCGAAGAATTCGCTTTGGCCAAAATGCGCTGGAACCACCAAAAATCAAAGTCGGGGCGGAGTCCAGACCGAGGTCCAGACAGTCAAGTGGAACAAAAAGATTTAGCTATTTTATTTTTTTTTTATTTGAATATTGTTGACATCTCGGTTGACATTTATGCAATGGTGAAATAAATAAATAATGAATGTTATTGACTTGCTTGTTTTTTTTGTTTTATAATCAATTATAATATAAAATACCATCTAAAAAATAAAAAAGTGAGTAGCACTTACTCACTTTTGCTTTTATTGAAATTAAGACAGTGAGTTGAAAACTACTCTAATTTTCGAAAATCTTACGGTTACTCAAAAGTGAGTAACTTCAATTTACTCTAAAATGAGCTGATGCACTTTGTACCAAAGTGAGTAGTAAACAACTCACTTTAGGGTAGTTTTGAACGAGCGTGCACTACAGCTGCATTACGATGTTTTCGAGTGCATTCTGTCTGCGTCCAACAGCAATTGACAACTGTTTGACGGCTGTCAGTCGTTGCAGTTAGCGAATTTCATTCGATAACTGAAACGTTAACATGTTGCACTTACCGAACGTCTACTGTATACCAATGTTAACGATTCTAGCTTATGCGAGTTTGTATGCACATTTTAACGAATTTATTTTCACTTTTATGCGATTCAGTTTGTACATGTTACGTCCTGGAGTTCGGGGTGGCCGGGAGACATCACTGTCTATTCAAACTCCCAGGCGTAGCGAAATTACACATTAAAACATAACTTTATTTACACTAATAAAATTACATGACAAACACGACACGTTACTAAATGGAGGCTACATTACTTCTAATTAATCTCTGCGATTGTGCATCGACCGAGGCATAACGAAATGCTATCGGCGAGCACGCAGATCGGCGAGAGCATGAGAGCCAATCCAGTGGTTCTCAACAGTACACAAATGCGAGATAAACTGACATAATATATTTATTTATTTATTTATATTTGATTTGATCCATCTGACATAAAAATTGTCTTAATGAATATAAACTTAAAAACATACTTAAAACATAAACAGCACAAAGTTAATTACGTCTAAAATATTCTACAAAACGCAGCGTCGAAGTTTGTATATTGAAGTCGAAGATAGGAAAAACTTGGCTGAATTTCATTGTCATGTGTCTAGTCGGATCATGTTGCCCGTATAAAGTATTTGAGCTACCGAGACTAACGAAACTCCTGTTACGCAGGGGCCGCTCAGGGGCGTAGATATCGATGTTTGCCAATATGTTATGCGAGTCGATTTCACCTTTGAGCAATTTTGCCACAAAAGTGGCTTGCGACGCATAACGCCGATCCTCCAGAGCACAATGGTCGGAAAAAGATAAAGTTCGGCCAAAACTCTTTTTAAGTGTTTAATCGAAGTTATAGGTTGTCTAGATATGTTATATAGTATTTTTAGTGTTTAAAAAGGGGTATTCAAAAATTACGTAACCTCAATAATTTCAAAAACGGTAAAAATCAGTAAACCCCACATTTTTTGCGTTTTTTGTTAGAAAATCAATTTGAATTTAATTAAATGATCAACTTTCGATCAAATCCTATCAAGTTTGTTCAAAACGTGTGAAAAATGTGGGAAGATAAATTTTATTTCAGTCACAAATGGAAAAATAACGTGAAATATATGAAAAAACATGACTTTTTTTTAAATAGCTCTAATTTGAAAAACTGCAAATTTCTGCAAAATATTTAAACGTTTTTATGCAGCCCCAAGCATGATGTTTAAGATGTACTATTCGAAATTGCGGCGACACGTGACGACACGAACCGTTTTTTAACTCACAAATTACTAAAAACCGTAAGGTACAATATATGAAAATTTGAAAAGTTTTGTGACATATTAATTTTGCACCATACGTGCATTCAAACAGTCCAACAACAAGCTTACATATGCTGGATAACATAAAATATATATTCCATTCTCAAAATATTATTATTTTACTTTTTTCGAATGGTTCATTTTTTAATTTTATGACTTAGGCCACTTTGGCGGTGAAAATGTCATTGAAATACAAAAGCTGGTATACTTTGAATTAAGAATCATAAAACTACAATACGGTAACTTTGTTATAAGATGAAATAAAGTTTAAAAATATCAATTTCGTTTTTTGAGAGTTTTGGCCGCCCCTTTGTATGGAGCCCGACCAATGTGCAGAGTATCGATCCCCAATAAACGACAGCGTTCCGCATATGGAGGCAGGTTTTCCGGATCACGCCAGGGTAGATTCCTCAGAGCATATCGCACGAATTTCTTCTGCACGGATTCAATTCGAGTTATCCAGCTTATGTGAAATGGACACCATACCACAGCAGCAAATTCCAGAATGGAACGTACCAGAGCACAGTACAGTGACTTCAAGCACAGTGGGTCTCTGAATCCTTGGCTCATCTTAAGAACAAAACCAAGTTGCTTGTTTGCTCTCGAGACGATGTCGTTATAATGCACGTTGAATGTCAGCTCTTGGTCTAGCAGAACACCGAGATCACGGACACATTGCATTCGTTCAAGTGTGGCTCCGCACAGTGTATATGGGAAACGAATTGGATGTCGCTTCCTACTGAACGATATAACATGGCACTTCTCGACACTCAACGTCAAACAGTTTCTTGAGCACCACGATTCGAAGGTATTTAGTAACACCTGCAGGCAATGACAATCGTCCAATCCACTAACAACGATGTATACTTTGGCGTCATCGGCATAAAATAGTCTGGTCCCTGGAGGAAGAATGAGAGATGCATCGTTGACGAAAAGCGAAAACAGTAGTGGTCCAAGGTTGCTCCCTTGTGGCACTCCGGATAGATTTGTGAACGGACTCGATTCGTACGTGCCGATCTTCACACACAGCGATCGTCTGGTAAGGTATGATTCGAACCAATCAATAAAGCCAGCTGTTACACCACATTTCGCAAGTTTACGGAGAAGGATTCGATGATCTACGCGGTCAATTGCTGCTTTCAAATCCAGATAAACCGCATCCACCTGCTTACCAGCATCCATGGCACGTATGCATTCGGTTGAAAAATCGACAAGGTTGGTGACGACGGATCTTTTAGGGAAGAATCCGTGCTGATCTGTAGAGATGTAATGTTTGCAGCTATTGAGCAGGGAGTCGTTGATGATAATTTCAAAAGCCTTCGAGCACACGCATAGTGAAGTAATGCCACGATAATTACTCACGCTACGCTTATCACCTTTTTTGAAAATTGGAAAAAGATAAGATCTTTTCCAACTGCTCGGGAATACACACTGCCTTAGAGAGCGATTGAAAAGAATTGTCAGCGGTATTTGCAAAGCGGAACATTTCAGAAAAGTACTAAGCGAAGTCGCATAACCATGCGAATTCAATTGACACTTTGCGAGTTCGCTCGAACGCTTTTGCGAATGAACAAAGTTCGTCGCAATAAAACATCAGAATATCGTCTACTACGATGTAGTCATACTTGATAAAAGTTAATTTGTACTCTTATATGATTAAACCAGATACATCGCAATAAGTTCAAAAAACAACATTTATGCCATGAGATTTGTCTCTCAGCCCTACATATATGCGATAGTGCCTTAAAATAATACTTTATACGATGTACAACGTGCATCCTTATACGATTCCTGGTTGTCTGGGGAATGTGTAAGTCTTACAAACTTTTTATGTGGTTCGGAAATAAAAAACAATCGGTGACGTACTAGAATTGATGTAATGAGTTGATTTTTTCTATGGTGAGAAGGTCAATTCTCCGTTTCTGCAATGAAATGGTTCAAAAAGCGTGGGTATTATGATTCCTTGCCTAATTTGATGCTCTTTGAGCAAAACTTAGAGCAACAGTGTTGCTGTTTTCTTCATTTCTTGCAGCATAAACAATGCAGTGTTGCTCAAACAGCATCAAATTAGGCAAGGAATCATAATACCCACGCTTTTTGAACCATTTCATTGCAGAAACGGAGAATTGACCTACTCACCATAGAAAAATTAGCTCTTTTCTTCAATTCTAGAACGTCACTGATTGTTTCCTATTATGCACTTATGTATAAGTAGGTCTTACGTGTAAAAAGGCGCATAAAATGCATAAAAATAACCTGCATAAAAAGAGGTTTAGTGTAATGCGTTGAGAAAGATAGTGACCCATCTTGCCCCGCCTCACCCTACTGCTGGAAATCTAATCGCAAAAAGTGGGTTAGCTACATCTCCTCTAAGGAATCATATTACAGAAGGAGGTAGCTGTATGCAAAGCGGCAGCGTAGAGAGCCCCATTTTCTTCCCGTCTTCATCATTGTCTGCGTCCTTGAAGTCGAATACCAACAAGGACCTCAAGTAGGTTTTGTTGAGACTTGAGGTATAATACGCCCCCTAAGGAATGACTTTTTTTCCTCCCCTGTTGGGGAAATTAAGCCACTGCGTCCAATAGGCTGAACTCGATTGACTTGATTTTAGCCATGAAACACACAATAATGTCCATTCTGATTGCTGGCATCCTAAAGTTCAATATGTTTTCTTCCAATTATTGAAAACGTTAAATCAAGCCTCCCATCGTATCGTATCAGTAGTTATCTACAGACAACGAGCCCGGTCCTGTTTAAGGTGAGGAATGCCATAAAATGAAATTTTGTTACTTATTATCTGTCCTTAGTAAGAAAGTTTATCGACAATCCAAAACTAATCACCATTATGGAGAAGTGATGTAAACGAACAGAAATTTACACTAGAAGTGATAGAAAATGAAAAATGTCATAACATTTCATATTCATGAAATTCCGTGTCATTTCTTATCCAAAGTCCTGTTAAATCAATTCATTTTAGTGGAATCTTAGGATAACCGAACTGGATGATAGAAAACCAATAGAGAAATTCCCGTAGAACTGCTAGTAGAATACTACTACTGCCAGCCGGAACTCCAGCTCTCTTATTTCTGTAATCATTTAGTTGAATGACACAGTTTAACGCATCATATACTTACATGATTATATAAATCCAAAGCGCCACACTCCTTGGCAGATCGTTCATCGAGCCAAAAGTCCGTCGCAAAGTACAGCCTACCAGTGTATGGTATCGAACGGTGTGCCAGCATCAGCGTAAGTAGCTCCGCCCAGCTCACCTGCAGTAACCTCATCTGGTCGTTCAGTGGCAGATCGGTAAAGCCGGGAATCTGTTTCGCCCAACCGATCACACCGACCAGCTCCTTGTCGTAGATATCACTGAGCACACTGAGCATTTCCTGTGCGTCCGCGCCCATGACCATACGCGAGTCAGTAGTAGCGGCCTTACCGTCGCCATCGTGGTCACTACTGCTGCTGCTACTGCCGCCGCTGTTGCTGTTCATAAGATCAAATCCGTGCCCAATGGTCAGTGGATCCGGCTCGAAAGAGGATAATACTTCAAGAATTTTGATATCTTCCAACGTTTGCGGTGTGTACTGCGAGCTGGACTGGGTCAGCTGTAGCTGGTACGGGTTGGCGCAAGGATTTCGTCGGTACTTCTGACGACCCCCGCGTACCCTGTCCAATCGGACGCCTTCTTTCAGCATTCCCATCAGAAGACACTTTCGGAATCGGCAGGCTTGGCACGCTTTTCGCCGCCGTTTGTTGATTTCGCAATCGTTGCTAGCTGGACAGGTGTACTCGATATTGCCTACGAAGAGGAAACACTGATTAGTTGGAACAGGTCCTTAGTCTCCCGGAAAATCTTACCCTGAATGGTCCGTTTGAAAAATGCTTTGCAAGCTTCGCAGCTTGCCACACCGTAGTGGAATCCGCTGGCCACATCGCCACACACAAGACACAGCCGGCGGGGTATCTCTTCTTTTATCGCGTCCTGATTTGTGCTGTCGCTCCCGAAATCACCAATCGCCGAGGTAGTCGAACTGCAGAACTGTCGATCCGGTGAACCAGGCGAGTGCGGTCCACCGTTGTTGGCGGAGCTGCCACTGTGTAGTTCCGTTAGCTGGCCGATGTCGTTATTGCTGGTACATTTGTAGTCCATCTGGGAAAGGAAATCAATTTAAATGTCGTTAATAGGTTGTATTCAACTGTGATAACTTTTCAGCATGTAAGATCTCATCGGCATTAATCGTTGAGCAATGAATGGAGGAAGCTTATTCGCCTCTGAAGTGAGATACTGCGAGGACTATGATAGGCTTTACGATCGGCTATGACAGAGTACATGATTGCGTATAGAGATAGAGGCATACCAAGTGGTGGTAGTGTTTGAAGTTGTTAGAACAATTTGTTTTTCTTGAACAGTTGTGACAAGTGGCAATAACGTGAAGTGGAAAGTCGCTGCGAGTAGGGTCTATTACGGATTGCGGAACCGGCTTACTTTCCATGACACCGAATACTCTAAAATGAATAAAATACAACAGACTTCAATGGGCTGGACATGTAGTGCGAATGGCGGAAGAAAGAATCCAGCAGGGAACCAGGTAGAGGTCAGCGACTGCGTCGGCTGCACGCGGTTGAAGAAGACCTGAGAACCCGACGCATTGTGGGCAACTAGACCAGATCTTATTTACACGGTTTCTCAAATTCCATAAATAAAGAAATTTCATTTTTGCAATTTTTGCATGATTCGCATTTTTTTTTTTTTGTATTTTGAACTGAGTTCACGAATTAGCGCGGTACATGTTTGTATCGCTCAAGACCGATGAAGATGTTGCTTTACTCGGCGCTGCAGTGAAGTTACTTTGTGCCAACAATGTAAAGCCTGCGCAATTTAGAATCGGTACACTTTCAACCGGCTGCAGATCGAAAACGATTTAACCTAGGAAAAAATGTTGTAAGAAGCAAATGAAGCTTATTTATTGTATTTTGTAGGAAAAATAAGAAAAAATCTGTTTTTATTTCTTCAAGATAAAATTTTGACCCGATTGTGACATGAATGACATGACCCGAATGACATGAATCATTTTATTCTGCACAAACCAATGATCATCAACATTTGCAAATTTCACAGATTACGGGCTGACATTTTCACAAGAAACAAAATTCTATTCATCAAAGATATGCTCAAAACAAGTTACGACATTGAACTCTTGACAAATATGGTTCACAAGACCATAATAAACTTATAGCTTTATTGTCCATTTACGCTATATTCAAAACATTTTTATGAAAAAATATTTCTTGGGATCGTTTTTTTGGATATACTTTTCCCCAATTCAAGTGGCCAACTTAATTCGTAACGAAACCTGGATTATTTTTGGAATTATTAGCAGTTTTCCCTCACAGTTGTCGGAAATTAACAGTCATAAGGCTAACTCCTCATAATCAGCCTTGTAATCAGCCTAAAATAAGATAGTTTTCATGGTTAAAACACTGAAAACCATATAGATTATGGAACTATAGATGTGATTCTATGATCACAAATAAAAAACGTCTGAGTGGATTCAGTTTTATTGAAAAAATCGTTAGATATTTCACGCCAACAAAACACATCCAATGAACAGTGTTGAAATTGCTTTGACATCCATGTGCACAACAGAACATGTGCTCGATGAACAAATTGAGAATTTGAATTATGAAAAGAAATCCACGTACTCCGGTGAGACTCGAACTCACGACTCCCAATTCGCTAGACGGGCGCTTCTATTCCTTCAAGCTACGGAGTCACTCGACTATCTTCGTCGGCAGCAGGCCTAGAACTGAACTCGATTCCACAGTCGCACATGGTTATCTTCTTTTCACAATCCAAACCTCCTTCGGATGGGATTTGATGAACAACTAACACATACACTGTTGTGCAAATGTGTGTCAAAGCGGGAAGTCTACGGTGTAATTTCCCACATGGCTTGGTCAGCCAAAGCAACATCAATAAATTGACATTTGTAAGGTGCTACGGTCAACTTTACCGTAATCGGTCGGACGAGGACCGACCCGTCTAGAGTCCGACTGCACACTAATTGTCATACCAATAAGTGATTGGGAGACGGTGCCCGAAGCTCTTGACAATCTATATAAATAAAAATAGACTGGTGTTTGTATGTCACGAATAGGTTCGGGAACGGCCCAACGGATCGACACCATTCTATCAGGGATTCATTCGTGCAGTGCTCCGACGTGTTCGTACGAAAAAAATAATTGGGAAAAACGACCGGGAATGCACCGAAAACGAGAATGTATTAAATTCCATTTTGCGGGGTATTGTTTGCAGAGCTGCATGTCAAAAAACACAGTAGGCAGGCAGTACGACGTTTGCCGGGACCGCTAGTTAAAAATAAATAAGATTGGTCGTGTGATCAAATTTTCCCGAGTACTGAAAAAAGAGGGCTAAAAACATTCTTTCCGGGTCTTACCAAAACCTGTACCGGAACACCCTAAGGATATATTCGGTCATTTGACTAGATGTCGTTTGGCCGAACACCATTTGGCCGACTGCCGATTGGCCGAATTAATATCAAAGGAATTTAGAAGAACTTTTTGACATGCTAGCAGCCAATATGATCATCGGAAATGTTTCCTTCTTTTAATCATAGGCTTTTTTCCCGGAATTTCTCCGAAAATATCTGCTAGGATTATGCCAGGAATTCCTCTTGGAATTTCTTCACAAAGTCTTGCTGGGATTGTTCCAGAAATTCTTCCTTAGGTTCCTCCAGATATTCCTCCTGTGATACTGTTAGATCATAGTAAGCGTTGAATTATGTATGAATAAATCTTCATTAGTTACTTGCACTCTAACTTGACTAGACGTCTCTATCAGGTTATGAGCCCGGGAATGTTTCCATAGAAACGGTCGTTGTTATCGGCCGAAAGTGAAAATTTTTCTCGAAGCAGGAAGAAAGGAAGCGAAGCGATGCCACGGACCCGGCGTTCCGGCGATAATGTGGAGCCCACAGGAAACCAGGCTGCACATGGTGAACATGGTGAAAATGTGCACCAGTACGCGCAGATGGGGAGTGCGGCGAGAATCCCAAGCAGCAGCTTTCGCTTCCGGCAGTGCAGAAGCTGAAAGGACGAGAGAGTTATGTCACGTGGACCTTTGCGATGCGTATGGTGATGATCCGCGAGGGCACCTGGCGCGCGGTGGATCACCCGGATGATTTTCAAGTGGATCCGGATTTGTCAGACAGGGCGCTGGCAACCATATGTCTCAGCATTGAGCCGTACAACTATAGCCTCGTCCAGCGGTCCAAAACAGCGAAGGAAGCCTGGAACAGCTTGAAAACGGCGTTTCAAGATTGCGGGCGGTACCGGAAGATAAGCTTGTTGCGGAAATTGACCAGGCTGGAGTTGGAAGATTGCTCGTCCGTAAAGGAGTACGTCGACGAAATCATGTCAACGAGCCACAAGCTAGAACAGATTGGGTTCGTGCTGGACGACGAATGGCTGTAGTTAATCCTGCTCATGGGACTACCGAAGCAATACGAGCCAATGATTATGGGGCTCGATGCATCTGGGATCAAGCTCACCGCGGACATGGTCAAGTCTAAAATTTTGCAAGACGTCTCCATCGATACAGATTGCAAGTCAAGCGGTACTGTTGGTGCGTTGGCCACCCGTTCAGAGAAGGTGCAGGCAGAGGAAGAAGGACAAGTCCAACGTGAAATGCTTCAAGTGTGAGAAGCTGGGACATTACGCATCCGAATGTCAAGCGAAACCGAAGTCAAGGCCCGAGAAAGGATTCCACGGAAAGCAAACGGCGTTGTTAGCAAGCAAGAATTCCAAGCTAGAGGAAGAAGATTGGATTCTGGATTCTGGAGCAGGGCGGCACATGTGCACATCCGAGCGGGCACTGATCGACAAGAGAGATGTCACGGAGAGTATATTCGTAGCGAATGACACCGAAGTTCCTGTTCCGGCCGTCGCACAATGGTCGGAAAAAGATAAAGTTCGGCCAAAACTCTTTTTATGTGTTTAATCGAAGTTATAGGTTGCCTAGATATGTTATATAGTATTTTTAGTGTTTAAAAAGGGGTATTCAAAAATTACGTCATTTCAATAATTTCAAAAACGTTGAAAAACAGTAAAACCCCATATTTTTTGCGTTTTTATTAAAAAATCAATTCGAATTTAAATAAATGATCATCTTTCGATCAAATCCAATCAAGTTTGTTCAAAACGTGTAAAAAATGTGGAAAGATAAATTTTATTTCAGTAAAAAATGGAAAAATAACGTAAAATATATGAAAAAAACATGACTTTTTTAAATAGCTCTAATTTGAAAAACAGCAAATTTCTGCAAAATATTTAAACGTTTTTAGGCAGCTCTAAGCATGATGTTTAAGATGTACTATTCGAAATTGCGGCGACACGTGACGACACGAACCGTTTTTTAACTTAAAAATTACCAAAATTTCCAAGGTACAATATATGAAAATTTGAAAAGTTTGGTGACATATTAATTTTGCACCATACGTGCATTCAAACAGTCCAATAACAAGCTTTCATATGCTGGATAACTTAAAACTTATATTCCATTCTCAAAATATTATTATTTTACTTTTTTCGAATAATTCATTTTTCAATTTTATGACTTAGGCCACTTTGGCAGTGAAAATGTCATTGAAATACAAAAGCTGGTACGCTTTTAACCCTCTAATACCCAAATTTTTGATTTTGATCTAAATATCATTTTTCGTCATCTAAAATCGATTTAAACATGTTTTGGAAGATGATTCTTTTTAATTCTCGATTTCGTCAATTTCAGTTTTTGATTTTTCTAATTTTTATTTTTGAACATCTCCACACTTTTATATTTTTCCTGGAAGCCAATTTGGGGAACGGATTTTTTTAGATGAAAACATTTTGAGATTTTATGATTATTGTTGAAATATTATTATTTTAAATTTTTTTCACATAAAATTTTATTTTCCGTGTAATTTTAAGGAAAATAATTTTAGTGTGTATTCGATTCCCTTAAACTATTAAACAAGGATAGAATGATTTGGAAAAAAATTAAAATATGTCAATTGTACCGATTTAATACAAAATAAACAGAGACTTCTAAAAGGTGACTAAAACATCAATTTTTCAATGATTTTTAAAAAATGTAAATACACCAAAAACCATTTTGAGATATACAGAACAGTCCTAAATATCAGTCAAAAATATAAAAAGTTTGATTTTCCACGAAACAAAAATTACAAAAATGCTCAAACTATACCCCGTCTAAAGGCGGGATTGGGTATTAGAGGGTTAATTAAGAATCATAAAAGTACAATACATTAACTTTGTTATAAGGTGAAATAAAGTTTAAAAATATCAATTTCGTTTTTTGAGAGTTTTGGCCGCTCCTTTGTATGGAGCCCGACCAATGTGCGTCGGCAGGGTCAAACTGGATGCCGATGTTGAAGGTATGTGTAGCACACTAGATATCGCTGATGTTCTGTTTGTTCCAGACCTGGCGGTCAACTTGCTTTCGGTAAGCCGTATTTGCAACAAAGGATATCGTGTGAGTTTTTCGAAGGACTCTTGCGAGGTTAGCAGCGAATCCACCGATGAAATCATCGCAACCGGTACCGAGGAGGACGGTTTGTACAAGCTTAAGCAGTATGACCGACCTAAAGCGTGCGTTGTATCTCAACTTGGACAGCGTGAAGCGTTTGCCGTCAATGGTTACTGGAATCGACGTCCGTGGGAAAGATATTCCAGCCTGCGCCCGGTGTGCTGAAGGTAAGCACCACAAACTTCCGTTCAAGTCAATGGGCAACCGATCGAGTGGACTACTGGACCTGGTTCATTCGGATTTATGCGGACCGATGGAGAAGCCATCGATAGGAGGAAGCAAATATTTCGTTACGTTTATAGACGATGCCAGCCGTATGACGCACGTCTATTTTCTGAAGTCCAAAGGAGAAGCTTTTGACGCATTCGTTGAGTTCAAAGCGTACGTCGAGAAACAGACTGGTAGGTCCCTCAAGCGCTTCCGGACCGACAACGGAACCGAATATGTCGGTAACAAGTTCCAGCAGTTTCTGAAGACAAGTGGCATCCGCCACGAGACATCAGTAGCCTATAATCCGCAGCAAAACGGGCTCGCGGAGCGGATGAATCGGACGATCGAAGAACGAGCCAGATGTTTGCTGTTCGATTCTGGTCTGGACAAACGATTTTGGGCTGAAGCGACGTCGACGGCGGTGTATTTGATCAACCGATCACCGACGAAGGGGAAGCAAGTTACACCGATTGAAGAATTCACCGGAAGGAAGCCAGATGTTGCAAACCTGCGTGTGTTCGGGTCGAGTGCAATGGCGTATGTCCCAAAAGTAAATCGGAAGGAATTCGATCCGAAATCCAGGTCGTGCGTTCTTGTTGGCTACGTCGACTGCTCCAAAGGCTACAGAGTGTACGACCCAGCGACCAAGCAAGTGTTCGTCAGTCGTGATGTGGTTATCCTGAGTGAAGATCTGAAGCGTGTACATTAGGCCTGTCCAGCTTTTCAAAAATGTTCTCTGATTCTCAAGTCCACCCCGATATTTTGATTGGCATCCTGAAAGAAGTAACTGGTCAAAATTTCAGCCAAATCCATTGAAATTAACAGGTGCATCAAATCAATTTTGTGTTTTTCGATTATTTTTGAACTTCAAAAAATCATAACTACGCTAAAACATGCCAAAACTTAATTCTTTTGGCAGAAATTGAAAGCTATACTTGTTTGCTACAACTTCTCCGAATAACGTGTGCCTATGAAATTGAAGGAAACATGTGTAATTATTACATTTGTAATCAGAAAAACCTTAAAAAGTTGATTTTTTGATAGATTTTGTTCTGGAATACCCTAATATACGTAATGAGTTGGATTTTTCAAAACGGCATCATATTCTTCAATGTTTTTTGGTTATTTGCTTCTTTGACACTAATGCTGTAGGAGTTGAGCAAAAATTACTAAAATTCGTGAAAGCCAAATGTGGCCTAAAAACTAGCTTTTCGGGTGCAATCACGCTTTGGCGCGCAAAAAGTGGCATCGCGTCAGCACTGATATGAAAGCCAACACCTGTCATCACGCTTGTTTGTTATCACCCGTAGTAGGGGGTAGCCTAGTCAAACTACAAGGAAGCAAAGCTACTACGTTCAGTACAATTTCGCGCCACAACGTGATTGCCTCCAAAAAGCTAATTTTTACGCCACATTTGGCTTTCCCGAATTTTAATATTTTTTGCTCAACTCCTACAGCATTGGTGTCAAAGAAGCAAATAACCAAAAAACATAAGAGAATATGATGCCGTTTTAAAATATCAAACTTATTAAGTATATTAGGGTGTTCCAGAACAAAATCTATCAAAAACTCAACTTTTTAAGGTTTTTCTGATTACAAATGTGATAGTTACACATGTTTCCTTCAATTTTATTGGTACACATTGTTTGGAGAAGTTGTAGCAAACAAGCATAGCTTTCAATTTCTGCCAAGAGAATTAAGTTTTGATATGTTTTAGCGTAGTTATGATTTTTTGAAGTTCAAAAATAGTCGAAAAACACAAAATTGATTTGATGCACCTCTTAATTTCAATGAATTTGGCTGAAATTTTGACCAGTTGCTTCTTTCAGGATGCCAATCAAAATATGGGGGTGGACTTGAGAATCAGAGAACATTTTTGAAAAGCTGGACAGGCCTAGTGTACATGTCGAGATGAATGAAGATGTGGATCCGACAACAGTGCCATTTCCGGTGGCCGCCTTCGAAGACAACGAAGAAGACTGTTATCCAGTCGTAGTGCAGCAATCCACTGCGCTCCCTCCGCAATTAACTCGGAACATTTCACAACCTACCACGAGGCGCAGCGCGAGGGAGCGCAAAATACCAGGCAAATATTCTGACTTTAAGGTGACGTACAGTATCCTTCCTCAGAATCTTGCACTTTCACAGAATCGTCCAGACCTAGCGAGGTCGTCCATCATTGCGCTCCCGTCACACGAAAAGGAAGAAGATGTTGGACCGCAACACGATTCTGGGCACAGTGTCTGGGAGCGCCCAGTCCAAGGCAAGTGGAGTAATAATTCGATCTGCAGCGGTATGCTTCCGTCGTCATCTATTCCACAGATTTCCGGGGAGCCGGAGACATTCCAACAGGCGTTGGAACGGCCAGATCATGACTGCTGGATCGAAGCGATGAAGTCCGAGCATCGATCGTTGTGCGATAACGATACGTGGTCCTTGGTCGATCTACCAGCAGGTCGGAAAGCACTCAAGAGCAAGTGGGTGTTCAAGCTGAAGACGAATGCCGACACTTCCACCCGGCGGCATAAGGCTCGACTCGTGATAAAGGGATATTCACAAGTCAAAGGCGTGGACTACGATGCGACCTACTCTCCCGTGGTACGGTATGCGACCGTGCGGTACCTCTTGGCGATGGCAGCCAAGCACAATCTTCAGGTGCACCAAATGGATGCGGTGACTGCTTTCCTGCAGGGCGAGCTGCACGGAGAGGAGATTTATATGGAGCAGCCGGAAGGATTTCGGGACGAACGAGCTCCGACGAAGGTATGCCGTCTCAAGAAGGCACTTTATGGCTTAAGGCCAGCCGCGTTTGGAACCAGAAGCTGGATCAAAAGCTCAAGGCGATTGGATTCCAGAGATCAATGTACGACTCGTGCGTATATTATCGTTTCGAGGATGGGAAGGTGATCATCATATCCGTTTACGTTGATGACTTCCTACTATTTTCCAACAATCAAGCGCTAGTGGACCAGGTAAAGCAGCAGTTATGTTCCGAATTCCAAATGAAGGACATGGGGCAGGTCAAGCAGATTCTGGGACTCCGGGTCACACGATCCGATGGGATGGTTGCCATAGACCAGGAGCATTATATTGATGAACTTTTGAAGCGATTCCGGATGGAGGAGTCAAACCCAGTATCGACACCCCTGGACGTCAATCAGAAGCGATGAAGCCGGAGTCTGTGGAAGAAAAGGAAAGGATGAAAAGTATTCCGTTCAAAGAGCTGGTTGGTGGTTTGCAATTCGTTGCACAATGCTCTCGGCCTGATATCAGCTACGCGGTAAGTGTTGTCAGCAGCTTCAGTAACGATCCGGGATCAGCACACTGGACGGCAGCGAAGCGTATTCTACGATATCTGAAGGGGACGAAAACCACAAGCTAGTGTACCGGGCTGATTCGGAGCAGGATTTCCAAGGCTACAGTGATGCAGATTGGGCAAACGACGTTGAAACTCGGCGTTCAGTTTCCGGCTACGTGTTTATGCAGAGCGGCGGTGCGGTTTCATGGAGCTCGAAAAGGCAATCCACGGTAGCACTGTCTACTACCGAAGCCGAATATATGGCACTTTCATCTGCTACCCAGGAAGCGGCTTGGTGGAGAGGATTCCGTCAAGAGCTTCATGGCGCCGAAATGTCAGTACCGATCAACTGCGACAACAAGAGCGCCATCAGCCTGGCGGAGGAAGATGTGGGCTACTCTTCAAGAAGCAAGCACATAGACATAAGACACCATTATAGGGCACTGCACTGTTTTGATTTTGTATGGGATTCTGACGTTTCGTGGCCTTGTTGTTTACAAAATTTCTGTAAGAGTGAAAGAGAAGGAGATAATTTCATGCACTGCCCTATGTACGAGAACAATTAGCATCTAGGGCAATTTGTTTAAACCATGTATCATCGATCCTTCAGGCAGCCGATATTTTTACTAAACCTGTACCAAATTCAAAGCTGTTTGAAGAGAGAAAAATGTTAGGAATTACCGCTTAAGGGGGGATGTTAGATCATAGTAAGCGTTGAATTATGCATGAATAAATCTTCATTAGTTACTTGCACTCTTACTTGACTAGACGTCTCTATCAGATACCTACAGAAGTTCCTCATGTTATGCTTCAAAAATCCTCCTAATATTCCATTAGTAGTATTTCCAGGGATTCCTCTGTTGATTCCGGCAAACTTAACTTCAGAAATTCCTGACAAGATTCTACCAGGAATTCCTACAGAGTTTTCTTTAGAAATAAGTAAGGAATTCATCCAAGACTTCCTCTACGGATTCCTTCAAGATTCCTTTCGGAGTTCTCCCAATAATTTCTTCGGAGATTAACTCAGCTATCCTCAACGAATCGCCTAAATTGTAAACATTTGCTCACACAATTGGGTCATCACTTTATTGTATGAAACATACAGGCCAATATTCTTACAGGACTTCTACAGAAGAATATGTGGGCTTCAAGGCAACGTTATGCTAAAAGTGTTTGGTTACAATATAGATTATTTTTTTTATTTTTCAGAGCTTGTTTCTGTCGCACAATATACGATGGGGAATAATTTTTACTTTGAGTCAAGTGAGGGATACTGAAAACGACTTTACAGTTAAGGTCGGAATACGCATCTGTCATAGAGTGCAAACACACAAAGTCCTATGCCAGATCATTTTCTAGCGACTGTCACCTAAAACGATTTAGTTCGGAGGAAGTCATCGAGCCGGCTTCATCGACGGCAGGTCGATAACGGACCAGATCCTCACCGTATGACAAATCATTTAGAAATTCCGCCAAAACCAATACAAGTCCCACCGCATCACCTCTTCATCGAGTTCAATGCGGCATGCGACAGTATCGACAGCACAGAGCTCCATGATTTTGGGACGAAAACGGCTTCCCTGGGAAGCTGACCAGGCTGAACAAAGCCCCGATGGACGACGTGCGGGTAAACTACCAGATCCATTCCAATTTCGCCTGGGACTACTACACAAAGTAACTAACTCTCACTACGTTCCACATTGGAGTAAATCACATCAAAACCTGATCATAAGTGGAAAAACTCAAAATGAAGTAATTGGGTTTTCCGTTCTGTTTTTGCTAAGTGTAGTTATCGTGTAATCGTTTGACAGCTAAGCAGTGTCCAAATGTTTTGTTTACGCTTATCAGAAGAGGTTAAGTGAAGCTGAAGTTTAGCCGTTTTCTTTGATATAACTCACAGCGCGTGCAAGTTTTGACCGTACAAAGTGAATGAAATTGATAGTTAATCAATTTAACGATACAGTTTTTTAAAGAAGATTAATGTTGTTATTCTGTTAATTTGAAACCCAAACAAATTGACGTTGAATTTACATACAATATATGAAAATATTGAAAAAAATATTTGATGGAACCCTTTACCGTGCATTCAAAATGAAATAAGTTGATTTTCCGGCTGTTTCCGGAAAATCTGCGTTTAGTGTATGATAAAAGTATTGTTCCTCTTTCAAATGCAGAAAGAAAACCTTCCGGATGTTTCCGATTTCAAAAGTTGCAACACTTTGAAAAAATCGTGAAAATTATATTATTATATGATATTATTTGCCTTAAAACACTATTTGGCCCTCTTAACGTATTTTTGCTGAAAACTAGAATTCAACAGCTTTCAAGCAAAAAAAAAAGAAGTTTAAAATCGGTCAACTGGTTCAAAAGTTGTGATTTTTTGAAAAATTTTAGTTTCGAAAAATCTTGACTTTTACAATCATAAAATTGGTCACCCTAATGACGAAATAAAAAAATACGAAAACTATGAAATACGTTTCATTACTAATTTGGGTTGCATTTGGGTTGCGAAAATGCGTCAAAATAATTTTGATCAGTTTTGATGTACTAGGTGCTCCACTGTGCGTTCCTGGAAATTTCAGGAACCCCAAGCTACCCTCTTTGGCTATTGATTCAAATGCTCTATGTAGAACTCCATTCCAATATGTTGGTGAATAGCTGCCGCATCCATAAGACATTCAAACCTACCTTAGCATTCTGCGATGAGCCGTAGAGCAGATTCTGCGATAGGCTTCCCCCGGATGACGGTGACGGGCTACAGCAGGAGGTTTCAATCAATTCCTGTTTGATCCGCGCGGGTGTCCCCTCGCCAGCCATCATGGAAACCTGCAAAAAGACAACGGCAGAAAGAAATAGAGACCAATTAGTTTCTGATGCATCGCGTAGTCGGGACTTCCTTTAGCCGAATTTAATGCAATGGAAGTGTGCGTGATGCTTGATTATGGTGCGAGAACGAAACTGAATGCAGTTATGGAAGTGAAGTAGATGGCTGCGAAATCGTCGGTAATTAATTTCGAATCGCTGGGGCATGGTGAATTCGTACACCCCCTGGCTTGACGGTTCACCGGTTCAATTGATGAGCTTCATATTATCATTTTTATTTCTCAGGTGCATTCTTCGAAGCCGGTTGGATGTGCATATAATTGATTGATGGGATCTGCGATAAACCGTGTCTGGCCCGGCACACGACCAAATTCACCGAAACGCCTCTGACCGACGTGAAGACGATCAACCCGTGGCACAGACAGATGCAACAGAAGAAACAATCTACAGAAACCTTGACAGTGTTTGTTGACCCATCATCGTAAACCCCCAACCAACCCGAAATTGACGCGATGCCGTAGCGCACACGAACCTTACATCTGAAGTGCAACGTGAATTAACGAGCTGCTCTCAGCCGGAATGACTTCGACAAAAACGATCCCCCACTCGTTGAATGCATCGCGAGAACTTCAATGCATGGAGGCGGAGGAAGCTTTGGTATGATGATGAAGGGGTTTGGTTGAGAGCTGTTCTCCAGTAGATACTGAACGGATACGGCGAGGAAGATTGCAAATAATAAAATGCTAAATAATGAGAGAAAAATTGGGCGAAAACGGCCCCAAACGCAACGAAGCGATTAATCTGCAAAAAAAAAGATGCATTTGTTAAGCACGACGAGACACTCCAAACCACAATAAAAATGAGCGGAAATTACGCTGCAGTAAAGTGTCGGAATGCCTAAAAAAATGATCGTCATCCCATCCGGAGTGCTAAGCACTGACTGCAACCCCACCAACGCAGTTGACGATGAAGCGGCGGTGTTTGCACGAGAACGAAGCGTTCTTTGCGTTAATGGTGGTGGGTGACGACTACGACGACGACGAGTGCGACCCCATGGAAGTTCGCCGGTTTACGACGAGATAATAAATCACAGTGCTGACAGATTAACAAAATGCAGATTGATCAATCATAATGTGTTAAAGCAGTGACTTGAAATGACATAGCCATAAAGGCGACGAAAAGATCACAACCAGGCTGTTGGAAGAATAGCATTTGAAGCTTAAGCTTTGGAAACCGGTTGTGCAGATGATCATAACCCCTAAAAATACTTCAAACTGCCACACGATAGCACAAAACGGTTAATTAGCAAATGAAGCTTTCAGTAAATAAATGTGGCAGTACCCGATCAGAAAGGCATAAAAAAACATAACATAATTATATCAATGGTTGATATCTATATCAAGGTTTTTTTTATATTTAGATATATTTGTTGGAATCGGTACGAAAACTAGTTTGTATTATTTCAAGGTTCTAACAAAGTCAGTTACAATCTGTTACAATAAATGAATATGTATGTGATTTGATCATCATTACATCAACATTATAACAAACTCAGTAATAATTTTTAAAATGCAATGTGTAACTAATCAATATCTTTTGGTAATGTTTAGTGCGAAAATTAACCGCTGTATGGCGCCATTGTGCTTAGGAAATACACAATTGTTGATATCCTTTATTATATGAATTACCAAAAAAGCTCATGTCTTTATCAAATTTGTACAGAAAGCTTATTACTTTGGAAGGTGGAAAATGAGGTAAGCAACTCCACCATTACGGGCTGCAAAACGGTGAGTCGATAAGGAGAGCGTCCAATATAGCTCTGGTCCTCACAAGTTCCTACCTCATGCTTCCACGGGTCAAGCGATGACAAAGACCGCCAGCTAAGAGTTGTGTGCTTAGCTGGTAGTGCAGCCTGGGCACTGTTGTCCTTCTGACTTCAGCTAGATTGAGGAGGTACGATCCGAGTGTCTGTTCACCAAGGAGGTGCGGCTCAAACAGCGTCTGTTCTGGCATCCAGCGGCTGAGTAAGAAACGCTGCACCACGCCCAGCTAGATCCAAGGTGGTAGCCCCATCAGCGTGGTCGTCCCAGTGTTGGTTGGGACGTTAAACAGAACTGGCACGATGGCCCTCCGGCGAGACAGGAGTGTTGGCGTAGGCCCAATAAGCCACCCGTAAAAATCCCCATTGCGAATAACATAGGAGAAAATACGACTCGATACAATCGGCAAAGACCCACGCGACGAAATAAGGACTACGATTGGAAACTTGGAACATGGAATTGCAAGTCACTAGGTATCGCAGGATGTGACAGGATAATCTACGACGAACTACATCCCCGCAACTTCGACATCGTGGCATTGCAGGAACTTTGTTGGACTGGACAGAAAGTGTGGAAAAGCGGGCATCGAGCGGCTACCTTCTACCAAAGCTGTGGCACCACCAATGAACTGGGAACAGGATTTATAGTGTTGGGCAAGATGCGACAACGTGTGATCGGGTGGCAGCCGATCAACGCAAGGATGTGCATGTTGAGAGTTAAGGGCCGTTTCTTCAACTACAGCATCATCAACGTCCACTGCCCACACGAAGGGAGACCCGATGACGAGAAAGAAGCGTTCTACGCGCAGTTAGAGCAAACATACGATGGTTGCTCGCCGCGTGACGTGAAAATCGTTGTCGGCGACATGAACGCGCAGGTAGGAAGGGAGGAAATGTACAGACCGGTAATCGGGCGAAACAGCCTGCACGCCGTATCGAATGAAAACGGCCAGCGATGCGTAAACTTTGCAGCCTCCCGTGGTATGGTAGTCCGAAGCACCTTCTTCCCCCGCAAAGATATCCACAAAGCCACCTGGAGATCACCCGACCACCAAACAGAAAACCAAATCGACCACGTTCTAATCGACGGTAAATTCTTCTCGGATATAACCAACGTCCGCACATACCGCAGTGCGAATATAGATTCGGATCACTACTTAGTCGCTGTATGCATGCGCTCAAAACTTTCGACAGTTATCACCACGCGTCGAAGTCGAACGCCGCGGCTCAACATCGAGCAACTTCGTAACGTAGAAGTGGCTCAAGACTACGCGCAGCAGTTAGCAGTGGCCCTACCAACGGAAGAGCAGCTTGGCGCAGCTACACTTGAAGGTGGCTGGAGGGACATCCGATCCGCCATAGGTAGTACCTCGGCTACATCACTAGGCTTCGCGACTCCGAATCACAGAAATGACTGGTACGACGGCGAATGTGAACAGTTGAAAAACGAGAAGAATGCAGCATGGGCGAGAATGCTGCAACACCGTACGAGAGCGAATGAGGCACGTTACAAACAGGCGCGGAACAGGCAGAACTCAGTCTTCCGGATGAAGAAGCGCCAGCAGGAAGAACGAGATCGCGAAGCGATGGAAGAGCTGTACCGCGCTAAGGACACACGAAAGTTCTACGAGAAGCTGAACCGCTCGCGCAGAGGCTTTGTGCCACAAGCCGACATGTGCCGAGATAATCACGGGAATATTCTCACGAGCGAGCGTGAGGTGGTCGAGAGGTGGCGGCAGCATTACGATGAGCACCTCAATGGCGACGTTGCAAGTACCGAAGGTGGCGTGGTAACAGATCTAGGAGTATGTGCACAGGACGAAAGACTTCCGGCCCCTGACCTTCAAGAGATTGAGGAGGAGGTTGGCCGGTTGAAAAACAACAAAGCCGCTGGAGCAGATCAACTACCAAGCGAGCTTCTAAAATACGGTGGAGAAGCACTGGTGAGAGCACTACACTGGGTCATTACCAAGATTTGGGAGGAGGAAGTATTACCGGAGGAATGGATGGAAGGTATCGTGTGTCCCATCTACAAAAAGGGCGACAAGTTGGATTGCGGAAACTACCGCGCGATCACACTACTGAGCGCTGCCTACAAGATACTCTCCCAAATTTTATGCCGCCGTCTATCACCGATTGCAAGAGAGTTCGTGGGGCAATATCAGGCTGGATTCATGGGTGAACGCGCTACAACGGACCAGATGTTCGCCATCCGCCAGGTGTTGCAGAAATGCCGCGAATACAACGTGCCCACACATCACTTGTTCATCGATTTCAAATCGGCGTATGATACAATCGATCGAGAACAGCTATGGCAGATTATGCACGAATACGGATTCCCGGATAAACTGATACGGTTGATCAAGGCGACGATGGATCGAGTGATGTGCGTAGTTCGAGTATCAGGGACACTCTCGAGTCCCTTCGAATCTCGCAGAGGGTTACGGCAAGGTGATGGTCTTTCGTGCTTGCTGTTCAACATTGCTTTGGAGGGTGTAATAAGAAGAGCGGGGATAAACACGAGTGGGACGATTTTCACGAAATCCGTTCAGCTGCTTGGTTTCGCCGATGATATTGATATTATTGCTCGTAAATTTGAGACGATGGCGGAAACGTACATCCGACTAAAGAGGGAAGCCAGGCGAATCGGATTAGTCATTAATGTGTCGAAGACAAAGTACATGATGGCAAAGGGCTCCAGGGAGGAATCACCGCGCCCGCCACCCCGAATTCATATCGACGGTGATGAAATCGAGGCGGTTGAAGAATTCGTGTACTTGGGCTCACTGGTGACCGACGATAACGACACCAGCAGAGAAATTCAGAGGCGCATTGTGGCAGGAAATCGTGCCTACTTTGGACTCCGCAGAACTCTACGATCGAATAAAGTTCGCCGTAACACGAAGTTAACCATCTACAAAACGTTGATTAGACCGGTCATCCTCTATGGGCACGAAACATGGACCCTACGTGCAGAGGACCAACGCGCCCTTGGAGTTTTCGAACGGAAGGTGTTGCGTACCATCTACGGCGGAGTGCAGATGGAAGACGGGACTTGGAGAAGGCGAATGAACCACGAGCTGCATCAGCTGCTGGGAGAACCAACCATCGTCCATACTGCGAAAATCGGGAGGCTACGGTGGGCGGGTCACGTCATCAGGATGTCGGATAGCAACCCGACTAAAATGGTTCTCGAGAGTCATCCGACCGGTACAAGAAGACGTGGAGCGCAGCGAGCTAGGTGGGTCGACCAAGTGGAGGACGATCTACGGACCCTACGCAGAATGCGGAACTGGAGACAAACAGCCATGGACCGAGTGGAATGGAGGCGGCTACTATGTACAGCAGAGGCCACCCCGGCCTTAGCCTGACCGGATGGATGAACTCCACCATTACGTGATTATATTGGGTAATTTCAAACGTTTCTTATCATGATCCAGATCACCTGCACAGTTCGTATGTACAGCATAGTTGTCCATGATTCTTGAAATTCTCGAATGGTGTAAAATTGTATGCACAATTTCACTACTACGAGCTATTTGATATGTTAAATCTCTTTATTCTGCTGTCCTCATCAGCGAAGTTGTCGAGAAGTCCTTCGCTCTCAAGTGGAAAATGTTATATGTAATTCAACTGCGGCGTTTACATTTGTTTACAGGATTTTGTACATGTCTTACAGGTTGAATATTTATTATGGATGGCTACGGAGAACTTTCAGGGAATATTTCTAGAGATATTAAAAGTATTTCTCTTGTAGGTCTTCTAGGGAGCTCACTAGAAGTTCTTCCAGAGATTTCTCCTAGAGTTTTCTCAACGATTCCTACGTGAATTCTTACTGACGATTGTGCAGTCAAATATTCAAATATTTCTCCAAAAGTTCTTAAATAGATTTCCCCTAGAGTTCCTCTAGAAATTGTGGTTGGAGAATTCTTCAGCTTCTCCAAGGATTTCTTAAGAAAGACTTCCGATGATTCCTGCAAAAAATTACTCTAGAGATTTTTCCCAAAAATTTTCAAAGGTTTCCTCCAGGAATTTCTGCAAAAAAAACCATAAGAAATTCCTCCACGTATTCTTCCGGGTAATCCTCTAAGTAATTCTTCAACAATTCCTCCATGACCTCCTTTTTGAATTCTTCAAAGAACTTTGCCCCAAGGATTTGTTTGAAGATAAGTTGATATACATGTTGAGATCCCAAGTAAACGACTCCCATGAACCATCATCTCTGATCATAGTACACAAACACACATTCCAATTCACCAGTTATATTTCACCGACCAGCTCACGTCGCCTTTGATCTGTCGGAGCTCTCAACTTAAACTATTACTATGAATTCAATTGTACAGTATACAGATCATTCGTGATAGGGATTTCCCGCAAGGTTTAACTTAAGTTTAAAATCCAACATACATTTCGTCCCTTGAGAATTTCTTCAGAGAATCCAAAAGGGAGATTCTTTAAGACATTCTTAGCAAATAACTTCAGCCTATACATCAAAAATTCCTTAAAGGATTCTCCATCAGGGAAAATCCATCAGAAATTCTGAAGGATCTCAGTAATTAATTAAGTTCTAGTTTTAAAGTTAAACTTTTCAATCCAATTCCAATTTCTCCGGAATTTCTTACTATGTGGTCATTTCGTCTCTGTTGTGAATATCACTACAAATAACTACAGCTTTTTTCCGCAAAGATAATCTGTGTATGCATATTAGTATGGGACAAATATCAAATTCTCGCTCCAGTCGACTTTTTTGATTCCATTTAGGTCCCATATGAACTGTACAAAATTTCAGCGCAATCGGTGAAACTATAATTTAGCGCAAGTGGTTCAAAGTTTTCATAGGATTTACTATGGGAAAAGTTACACTTTCAGATAAAAAATCCCAGAGGTCGCCCCTTGTCCCCATAATTCAAACCGATCAATGCTTCTTGTAGAAAAATCATTTATGAAACTTTCCTTCGAAGACCGCAAAACGATTGGATGTTTGTGGAAAAAGTTATAGATTTATTACCGATCAGTGATAGAACGAACGGCTTTTTGTTTCGTTTTATTAGCAGCACTGTAGCTGCTGCTGTTTCTGGGGGTGGTGATGCCTCCCGCCACCCCATGCAACAACGGCAGCCAGCAGTGCTGCTGATAAAACAAAACAAAAAGCCGTTCGTTGGATCACTAATCGGTAATAAATCAATAACTTTTTCCACAAGCATCCAATCGTTTTGCGGTCTTCGAAGGAAAGTTTCGTAAATGTTTTTTCTACAAGAAACATTGATCGATTTGAATTAAGGAGACAAAGGGCGACCTCTGGGATTTTTTGTTTGAAAATGTAACTTTTCCCATAGTAAACCCTATGAAAACTTTGAACCGCTTGCGCTAAATTATAGTTTCACCGATTGCGCTGAAATTTTGTACAGTTCATATGGGGCCTAAATGGGATCTAAAAAGTCGACTGAAGCGAGGATTTATTTTGTTCATACAAGCGTGTCCCACACTAATGCATATCTGCCGATCGAAATAGTTATGTATTAGCAAATGAAGTGAAGTTGTTTTGTTAAAGTTAATAAAATATTCAGTTCAACAGCGAAACGAAGTGTTTTGATGTCCCTTTGGATTTCCTGAACGCGCTGTGTTCGAAAACAAATTACTTCAAGTATTTATCAAAAGGTTTCTTTACAAATTTTATCGACAATTACACCAATTACTCATTGTGGAAAGACTTTTTTCTATCTTTTTAAAAATTCATTCATGAATTCCTCCAAGGAAATATTCCTGCAAGAATTTGTGGTGAATATTCCTACCGAAACATTCATTACTTAAGCGCCATAATACTACTGAACAACTTTGCAGAAGGAATATCATTAAATAATAATGAAATAAGACATGCCAAAAAAACGCTTTAAACATTTAAATAAACGCTGGCGCAACTAGTGCTTAGTTCCACATTTTTCACTATTTGAAAGTCATTAGCTATCTGTTCAACTTAGTTAATAACACGAAGATATAATTGCTATCAACTGTATTAGGAACAGTTTCGGGTGACGTCCATTCGCGTAGGTACAGCGATGTGGGCTCCAGCTCCGAAGAAGTAAACGCTGGCTCTAGTGCACAACAAGCGCACACGACATTGAAGCTGAGGGACTAAATGGGCTATAGTAATGTGCATGGTGACGCCATAACTGGATATGGTGACGTCATACTTTCCCGTTCCGGTATGTTGGAGCGAGTCTATTTATAATGGAGCTACCAAAATGAAGAATCATTTCAGTTTATATCGGCCCTCACTTCAAGTGCTGCGATGGCCTCACTGGTAAAAACGACGAGCTCCTGCTCTTGGTTCTAGCCGTCCTAGGTTCGAATGCCTGGGTTTTATGTATACTATGTGGAGAAGTTTTTTGATGCCAGTAACTTTTTACTAAAAATAAAATGTCACTCTAAAAATTGATTACCCAAAAATAAATTAATTTTTACACTACTTAATTTTTACCCAATTTATTTATAACTGCTTTATAACAACATGTGATATAATTTGATTTTCCTTTCTTGATTTTTTATACCTCATTTTGTTATAAGCTTGTTATAATTGTTTAAAGACCTGTTATAATTATGTTATGGCTAGAGCAATTTTAGTTATAATTTTTGTTATTTTAACACCTAAACGGCGAATTTTATAACTCATTCTGTTATGAAAACTACAAGCAACTACAGCAGATCTAGATCAAAACAGAAGACGGAAAAGTGGAGTACTGACCAATCCAGAGATCTTTACCGAAGGCTTCAATCATCTAGGATTCATATCGAGAATTCTTGTGAGTCATATAGAAGAAAAAAACTTGTCTAGATCAATTACAGCTGATCTAGATAAAAACCGAAGACGTAAAAGTGTAGTACTAACCGATCCAGAGAACTTTCCCGAAGACTTCAATCATCTAGGATGAATTTCGAGAGTTCTAGAGAGTCATATAGAAAAATAAAACTTATCTAGATCAATTACAGCAGATCTAGATAAAAAATTGAGACCTTTAAGTGTAGTACCAGTCAATATATAACACTTTGCTGAAGGCTTCAACTCTCTAGGATGCTTATCATGGGCACTGGAGTATTTTCCGGCCGAGAGCCGTGTTCATTTGTGACTAGGGATGTTCAAGATAGCTATGCAAATCTTATACTACCTCTACATTATGCCTTTTCAAAATATATGCCGATTTCTAGTCATTTTTCGTGATAACCGATAAAATTTAGCATACTAATTCAAAATTATGAGGTTTTTTAAAAACGTTCCTCACTCACGCTATTCTGGAGGAAAACTAAGCATCCCTAAAAACATGAATTTTGTATGAAATAAAAGTAGACATGTTGGGTCGAAGATTTCTGAAAGAAAATTGAAAATCGGTTCACAGGCGGCTGAGAACGGGCTGCTCAAAATAAAAGTTCCCACTTTTTTCTGATCACGGTATTCCGCGTAAAGTTTTTTATCACGGTATTTGGAGTGTTAATTATTTATTTCAAGAACGTGGTTTTGCGTATACATGTTCACAAGTAAATACAAGTATGCCTCTATTACGAATCCTATAATAAACGAAATTATCATAATTGCTGAGCATGTCGGCCTTCCCTAAAAAATATTTGAATGTTATCTGAATCTGATAAGCCAAGAAAAGCACTCGAGGATTGGGCAACACCTCTGTTTCGAGGAAAGAGTACAGAAACTGAATTATTTTGGAATTTATTTTTATTTTATTTATTTATTTATCACCGTCTTGAATTGTAATACAAATTCCCCAGACTGCATATTAATCTAAGTTCCTAATCCTATTTTTAAAGACAAACTTTGAAATATGAAAATCGAACAGAGCACAAACACTATTAAAAGCACGAATACATTTGTCTAATGGATTATTGATGCCGTAGCATGTCCTATAAAATCTAACAAACAGAAGGTCACGGTCACGTAAAAGTCGGGAAGGAGCATACAAAGACACATTTTCTAACAAAGACGGACAGTTAATGTTGCCTACTAACAGATCAAATATAAACAATCTTTGCAAATTCTTGCGTCTAGAAGAGAGCGTCTCTAATGCTATCAGGGCGCAGCGACTACCATAGTCAGGAAGGTCTCCAGGATTGGACCAGGGCAGTTGACGTAACGCGTACCGAATGAAGCAGCGTTGGACTCTCTCCATTCGGATGATCTGCGTAGTGTGATGGGGAGACCACACGCAAACAGCGTATTCCAAAACGCTTCGAACGAGCGAACAGTAAAGCGTTTTCATCGCATAAATATCTCGGAATTTATGGGTGCAGCGACGAACGAATCCTAGAGCAGCAAATCCTTTCGCAGTCGTTATGCTAATGTGATCGTTGAACTGCAGTTTGGAGTCGATGGTGACTCCTAGATCTCGAATAGATTCAACACGTTCCAAAATATCCGGGCCAATTGCGTACTCAAATTGAATGCTTGAGGAACGCCGGGTGAATGTGATGCACTTGCATTTTTTGGTGTTCAGTTTCATCCCGTTTTCTAAACACCACAGCTGAATCTCGTTAGCATCGGTCTGAAGCGCGCAGCAATCAACGAGCGACGAAATAGTCCTGTACAACTTAAGGTCGTCAGCAAACAAAACTTTCTCAGATTTCAGCCGATAGCATAGATCATTCACGAACAACACAAAAATTAAAGGTCCTAGGACACTGCCTTGAGGCACGCCTGAAGTGATGGAAAAGTGACGAGATTGCGTACCGTTGATACAAACATTAATACAATTAATGTTTACAAGCTCAAAATTAAATAGTATGTCACCTTAGTCAAAGAATAAAAACAAGTTAACTCTGTTAAAGACCTCACTATAACATTGAAGTTGTTGGTATGATTCTACATTAAACCAAGTTCTCGAAGGACACAATATACGAGAACTGAATTCAAAACAGAATTCAGTTGGGCAATATTCGATCTAGAGCAACTTTACGGTACTAAACATAGTTTCCGGATTATTCCACGATATTTGACGTAGCTGTTGGACCTAAACTTAAGTTTGTCTTTGAATTTAATAGTAATATGATGCTTGTAGCTTATGTCACCTTTAATTAACAAATAACTGATAATAAGTACTGAAAGAAAATTTGAAAGAAAGGAGTACTTATCGAAAATGTTTCTACATTAAGCATGAAAATTAGGCTGTTCAGCATAAAGCCTAAGAAAAACAATTTGATAACAATGATTTAAATAGTCTTATCGATTTGCATATGATGTCTCAAAAATATTTTCTGTGTAATTTGAAAGCTCCTAGCATGAGGAAGAGTTATTTATCATTGTTAGGGCGTCTTTTACTAGTAGAATATTTTCAACATAAAACTATATTTATCTTTCGAAAAAATAAACAGTTTGTTTTGTAATCCAAATTAATGCGCCACGCTCTCCTAAAGCCTTTCGCTTGCATTTTGATACTTAGATAAGACCTAAATCATTAAAAATGAAAAAAATGAACATGTATACGCAAAACCACGTTCTTGAAATAAATATTTAATACTTTAGTAAAAAGCTACATAATGGCAGTGTGTGTGTTTTCCTTCCATGTATTTGACTATGTATCTGTTCATCATTTGAAAAACAAGTTTTCACAGTACCGCCATCATAATGACTCAAGGTGCTTAGAATTAAATATTTTTCATGTAATATTATATAAAAAATATAGATATTTGGTTGAACTTTTGCTACTAAGCTTAGTATTTTGGAATGCGTTTGATAGTTCTGCTATTATTTGAAAACCATTCAACAAATTTCAATGAAATTTTCACACAGTCATCTACGCATACTACTTCGAAACGCCTGAAAATTGTATGGTTCTATTTTCAAAGACAAAAGAGTTGTGACTATTTGTAGGAGATGCAATAATTTACAATATGCGCTTTTAACAGTTTTTGCATGAAAAACCTTCAAAAAAACATTTTTGTTCTAGACCCTCCGATGGATGTTTTCCACCGACCCAGCAAATTGAAGGGAATAGCCCAAAGTGTCATTGGGCAAAATTTCAGACTCACTTATTTTTTTGTTTTAAAGTTGCTCTATAAACACACCGTGCGTAACGTGGATAGATCACGTAAGAACGGTACGTTGCGGTGTAAGATGTACCAAATCAACAAATCCCACCTATCAAAGAAGCCAAACGATTAGGGTGGCCCGGTACAAGTATTCGGTACTAAAATATTCATATCCATTCCAAATTATAATCAAAATGTTGTAGGGGTTAGGTCAAAACTACTTTTCATAAGGTATTCTTATAACATTCATATAATTAAAATTTTGGCAAAAATCATAAGCTATTTATGAAGATTGTTTGGTTGAGTGTAGTGAAGGCACCAATAACCATGTGGCTCCATGCATTTATCAATCTGCTTAACCCTTCAGCGCGCGCGCTGTTGTATAAAGTGCAACACTACCAAAAAACCTCGCTCTTCATATACAGCGTGAGCGCAGTGCAGTTTCGGTAGCTTGATGGCGCGCGTCCTCGAAGGTTAAAACAGGCTCATAACAGTAAGCCGTGCAACTCAGTTTGGTGTGTATTTCAAAAACAAAAAAGCAGTTTTTCGGTTTTGGAAAATGGTCAGCGAGCGTATTTCTATGGGCATATAGAATTGACTGATCGTTTTCGAGTTATACATATTAAGCACAGACAAACAGACGTAACACTTCGAACATTGTTCAATTCAAATCATAGTCACGGAAACATATACGCCCAATGTTAAAAGGACTATGTTTGGCCGACCACCAACTAGGTAGCGGTAGTGAGCTCAAACAAAAACTATGCGAGCGCCACGGTTGGGCAGTTGACCAAACTATCAAATTTTGGAAAAGACCGTTAAATCGGTGTACGATGGAAATTATCAGAGTGTTACGTCTGTTTGTCTGTGTATTAAGTTTAACATGTGTGAGAGAACTGCATTTTTCAGCTGCACCAATTTTATTTTTTCCTTAATTGCAAGCAAGAAAACCCGGGAGTTGCAACTTTCACTAGAAAATCAAAAGAATTTACGTAGGTTTGCCTGCATGGCCTCTAGAAGGATGTTTTATGCAAGCATAAATTATAATTTTGATCGTTATATTTTTCATCTAATGGGTAGTACCTATGCAGATCACAAGAAATTTCTTGGCCTATCTCGATGCGTGGGAAATTCAGGCAAGGAATCGCTCAAGAAATGAGAAAGCGTCGTTTTATTCCGGTTCCTAGTACGGAGCTGAAACGAAACGTCAGATCAAATGGAGCTTGCTGTGTTAAATTCCTTGACCATTCCGGTCACGGAAAAATAATGCACTGAACGAAAATTACTCGAGCGATTCCGTTTGAAGTGCATACCTCGCATAAGTGCCTACTGCTCCCATTAAATATGTTTCATTGTTTCAAGTTACCGTTCAATAACAATATACCATATCCTCTCAATAGCACTAAGTGCATCTCGGTCCACGTTCCCCCAAAACAAACGGAAAACTGCATTCAGTTTGTTAAACAAAATCATATCGCTTCCAATTCATTTCCACCCCCCTTGTCATCAGATACTCATGCTCATACGTAATCCTAATCAACGCTGCCGACGAAAACGATCCATATATTTCCCCTCATTACGTGGTTTGGACGGACGGAATGGCAATTTTTATATTTATCAACAACGGGCGAAAGAGAAAGCCGACTCGCCCAAACTCGCGCGTGAAAGCGAGAAAGGGCGTTGGAGAGAAAAAAAAGCATTATATCTCGGCCAAGTTCAAGGCAAACTAGCGTCGTCGCGCCGTCACCGCGTCGGTCGGTCGTGTGGCACGCGGTGTGGATGCCATCATCGGCTGAGTGTCGGCCAGTCATCATCATCATAGTGATGATCATCAGCACCGTTTGCGGTAGAAATGGGAGAGAGAGCCATCGATCATCATCATCGAGGGAAAAAATACGCGAGAGAAAATTAAGCGGAGAGAGTGGAAAACAACTTGGATTCTTATTATGTTGTTTGTTGTTTCGTGTTTTTGGTTTTCTCGGTTTATAACTACCTACAACCACTCAACGTAAATCGTAGGGTCAAGTGGGGTAAAATGCCATTTTTCAAACTTTCATCGTTTTCAATGATAATTAGCCTCATTTGTTAGGCTTCCAAAGTGGTAACAGCAACTAGACAATATTTGCTCGATACCTCAGCAAAAATATTCACAAAACTATTGCATTTTCATCGATTTTCAGCGATTTTAAAAACTGATTCGTAAAACGGAAGTGGTGCAAAACGACCATCTGCCATGGGGTAAGATGGTAAAAGATGGGGTAAAACATTCAAAAATTACGTCCATCAGTTTTCAGGCATTTCCGACTCATTTTCCCCCCTCTGTCCCGCTTTTTTCGTATACTCAATAAATGGAGTGTAACCCCCATCCCCGCAAAACGATGATCGTAATATTTGAATGACCCCTAACATGGAAAGCTTAGACATCCATAACCATGCGTCTCCATGCGTGTCTCAATCTCGTTGGAAACACTTGGCTGGTAATAAAATCACCAGAAAACCTTAATTGCAAGCACGAAAAACCGGAAGTTGCCAATTTTCATTGGGAAATCAAAGGATTTTTCGTGGGTTTGGTGGCCTACACAGAAAAAAATATTCATGTAAAATTCAGCGAGAAATCATGCACATAAAGGGAATGCCAAAGTTAGTGCATATTTACATGAGATATCATGTAAAATTACGTTACAATCGTGTAAATTTCCGCTAATAGTCACGTAACCGGTTGGAGTCCATGATGGTTTACGCGATGGTTGGCGGAAATTTACACGATGGTAATGTAATTTTACATTATATCTCATGTAAATATGCACTAACTCTAGCATTCCCTTTATGTGCATGATTTCTCGCTGAATTTTAATTACATATTTTTTTCTGTGTAGCTTCTAGAAGAATGTTTGATGCAAACATATCTTGACACCATTTACATATACCAATAATCAAGTCCCATCCAGGAATGATTTTATGAGTTGGGCCATTTTACCCCATCTTGGCATTTTGGGCTTTGTTCCTCTATGTGGTGTTCGGATAATGTTCCTTTCAGGGGAAGATGGTTTAAAGTGTCAAATAAGACGTTATAGCCGCTCAATCATCAAGATAGAGCAATGAATGAGCAATCAATGAGAATTGGTGAGCTCGTTTAATTATATCATTTTGTTGAGACAATTTTGTATTATTTTTTAAATATTTTTACTACAATATTTCCATGGTTTTCTAATTCTATATTACGTTTAATATCTCCTAACATCTGGCCAATTCCTTGCAAACATTTTTATTGTATAAATCCAATTTTCAACCAGAAAAGCGTGTATGAGCTGATGCGTATGAGGCGATTGCCCGAATAGATTTTTACAATTCGTGGTATCGTGCATATTATAAGGTTTGAATTCACTGAATGATAATCATAGAAGCAATGATGCAAATGATCACCTCACTAGTGCTCATCACAACTCATCAACTGTATATTTATCGGGTGCGATTGAACTGTGCACTGATCAGCGATGACCAGCAGCAAAGAGGTGGCAAAACGAACATGATGTAAATCACAAACGATTTTGCACACATCTGACTGGGCCATCACACGCTCGCCCGAACAGCCGAACCATACCGAATAGGTTGGTTTGCGAAACTACGGCATGAACGCTCGACACGCACACAGAAGCAACATGCGCATGTACCGATACCATACTAATAAAGCTTCCAGCCAACGATGCTTCGCGATAAGCTGTCGAAAAGCATCGAAAGCGATGAAAAGAGTTGCTTGGCTAGAACGCAACGGCTCAACGGCGAAAAGGAAGAGTCAACTATGCTGATTAGTGTTGAGTCCGTTCGTGTGCTACTCGTATGGGAGGTTGATTGAATAAAGCGAGGATGGGTGAAAACGTATTCGTTGTCGAAAGCAAATCGCATCATTTCGCGAATGTTTTCATCAAATAGCAAGCTTGCATAGAAGTAATCATTGCTCAATGATCAGATGATGCAAACTTTAAAAACGAGATCATTCAATATTTTTGATATATCATAGCACAAATGATTATGACACACCTAATGATAAGTATACAATTTTAAATAATTCGATTTTCCTACATTTTTCGATTTCTGTGTGCTTATAAGGAGAAAGCTTGTGAGTAAGAGTTTGGTTAGAAGGATACAGAAAAGTTGTAGAATCCTAAATCCGGAGCGCATGCGAAATATCGTAAATATTGACACGGAAAAGCATTGCAATGTAACGCACTGCAGCATATTTCCCCCGATTATGCCACACCTGTGCATTGGCTACTGTCTGGCAACTAACTTTTTGCACTATAATGATACTGCCATGAAAATTAGCGTAGGAGAGAGCACGCATTCCTCATTGATAGGTCGTAAGTATTAGAATAACGTACCTTGTAGGAAACGGTTGTTTCGCGATGACACACATTGAGACGAGCATTGAGACCTAGGACAGGTCGTTTCTGCATAGCGATTTTCAGCTTTCACAAAACTGATTTCAAACCACCCGCGAGCACATTGCCGATGTGGTCAAACGAGAAACGCATCGCAAGAATAAACGAAGCCGCCCAGCAGCAGCAGCAGCAGCAGTAGTTCGATTCCCAACCGTGAACAAAAAAAGACTTCCAGGAGGCACAGAAATAAACACAACAGATAACATCACAAACTTTGACAGTAGAAGGATCTGCAGGGGTGTATAATTTTTAAAGTCGGTAAGGCAGAACTGTGAAATATTTCAGTTTTTGTTTTTATTATTCAGTGTACCGTAAACTGGGGTCAAATTGATCACTTTAAAACACCTTTTGCTGATAACGTGAGTACGAATCCAAATACTGTCAAAAGAATTTATGAAAAACCAGTACTGGGTGGACCTCTAAAAAGCTGCGTGGCACAATTTTGGTTCAACAAATTTTAACATAAAGTTAAATAACTTCAAACCCTAAAAAATGGAAATTATCATTTTGGGGTGAAATTGATCAGCATACAATAACACATCAGTTTACATTCTAAATCGCCTTATCCACTTAATTATGACCTTCTGAACACGAATAACGCGTCAAAACTCTTACAATTTGTGAATTTGGCTGTTAAAAGGCTAATTTAACTTTTGAAATTGACTTTTAAACGCCTGAAGGTAGGCAATTTCTTATGAAATAAGCGATTTCAGCCACATAAAATGACTTTTTAAACAAAATACAACAGTTTAATAACTGATTCTTGTCTAGAATAGGTACATAACATCACAATAAAGGTTCCATAAAAATGTTAACACAGAAAGTTTACAGGTAATACTAGTGGCAACTGATTGTTTAGTACCAAATGTTTCATCTAAGTAATAACACACACTTAAAAACCTTTAAAAAAGTAATGTAAGATTAACTTTTTCTATAAACTGAAAAGTGCACACTCATCTCTAGGCATCCATGTACTGAATGAAGTAAGAATTTTATGATCATAACGACGTATAGAAGTTGCTGGAATGGAACTACAATGTAGTCCCTGATGGATCAATTTCACCCCGCTGATCAATTTGACCCCGGTTTACGGTATCATAAAATCAATGATAAAGTGATTATAACGTGTATAATTTGATGAAATTTTTGTTCGAGAAAATAGTCGTTTTTGAATGGTAACGATACTTAACAACCCATTCGGTCTATCATTCAAACTCCGGATATGATTCCTGTTATCATTAATATCATTCACATAATCATCAGTTTATGATCCATTTTATGATTCCACGAATAATCAGAAAATGATTGACTGTATCACAGCCGTATGATATCGTTTTATTCGGGTGATGATTTGATGGTAAAAATAGCAAATATTCGAAAGATGTATGCTCATATAACAATATAGTCACAGAGAACAGACGTCCAAGCTCATGTAGTGCAGTTGTGTAAAGCATTGCAGCGGTTGTTTTGAAATAACTGGGAATGTGGCCATTACGCGGCGCTGTCAAATTTCGAATCGGGGTACAAATTTGCCGTTGTTTTAGCTTTTGGCGCTAGTGTCACCAAGTGTGCACCCTAGTATAATTCCACCAAGAGAATGTGTTGATTTTACTTGGAAAACATTAATTGAATTCTTGTTCAACTTGTTTCTTATTGAAAATAATGAAACTTATTATCAATGGGTCGCTTAAATTTTGTTGCTGGATTAATGAAAGAATCATAAACATCTTGTCATTTAAGCAAATACAGCTCAGAATCTGAGTAGGAAAATTTGAAGGTGCGCTAGTGAAATATTTCTTCAGAATGCGCCATCATGGTGTCAAAACAAATTTTTGAGTGGGAAAGTCACCGTCGATGTCGTTACCAAGGATGGGAACACTCACTTCCAGAGAGTTACACTCACTTGATGTTTTCTCAGCTCAGAAGCGTGCAATCAAGAAATCAGTAACAAATTTTGAAAACGACGTATAATCAATGGTGTAGCATTGATTATACGTCGTTTTCAAAATTTGTTACTGAAATGGTGTATGGACGACTTTTGCCTTGTGGTTTTGTCTCAAAGTTTGCCGAATAGAGTAGGGGTCGCACACGCATACCGAAGTCGTGAAGGAGCTGCGAAGGCAACTCTCCACGAGGTGAATGTAAATTACACTCACCTCGTGGAGAGTCGCTTTCACAGCTCTATCACGACTTTGATATGCGTCTGCGACACCTACTTTATTCGGCAAACTTTTAGACAAAACCACAAGACAAAAGTCGTCCATACACCATTTCTTGATTGCACGCTTCTGAGCTGAGAAAACATCAAGTGAGTGTAACTCTCTGCAACTGAGTGTTCCCATCCCTGGTCGTTACTGAGCTTGTTTTTTTCTTTACACAAGATTTTCAAGCAATTTTGTTCGAGCATGTTCGTCTGTTCTCTGTGATGGAACTATGTGAGATATTTCTGATTATTTCTTTGTACACTATATTGTTATATGAGCATACAACATAAAATGCTTAAGGAAAAACATCAGAGAATACAAATATGGCTGCCTCAATGGCCGACTTGGACTCCTGCTCACGTTTACAAGAGCACCATTCTTGAAAATTCGTAAACAAATGTGCTCGATTTGGAAACCTGCTTCTTCTGGCAAATCAGCAAAGCCAGCATAAACATGTGCGACTTGGTTCGAGGCTTCGTTCGTCAGATTTGTGCCTCTAAACTTTGTATCCAAAATTGCAATGGGATTTCTTGATGTATCGCCTTAAAACTAGCAATGCACACGCACATTGCTACCTTTCTGTGTCGAAAAACACACACCTCGTAAGGAATCTTTCACACGAGGCAATTGTTCTATATCAATCTGCGTTAATCAAAAACACGGTACACGGTTCAATTTTGTGCGTACGTTAGGAAAGAAAAACACACTTTCCCCCGTCAAGAGCAATGACGTGCGAATACGTGGAAAATAATACCGATGATGCCGGCGATGACGACAACTGTGCCTGAATATTTTCCTACGTACGAAACGAGCGTGACAAACACGACGGAGGATAATCGTGCACGGGGTATGGATGGCATGCGAGTGAAAAACACCGGATGGCCGTTTGTTGTTGTTTTCCTAAAACCGATACGAAACGATTTAAAATCAGTCACTTCTACAGTGAGGAAAAAAGAAAATGTGAATTGTGCCTCCCCCTCATGGTGGTGTGTATAGAGGAGACCTTGATGATGCATATAAACAAAGCTGTGCACGTCAAAACAGTGCAGAACAAGTTGTTTTTGTGCGAAAATCGACGTAGAATTAGGAATTTCTGCGTGATAGCGATATTTTTATCTGATTTTGTAAACATTACGCAGGTAATATACACTGCGAAATTTGTGGTCATTGCGTAGCTGTGCGTTTGTAGTACATGCAACAATAATACCCCTGCACAATGCATCCGTTAGCGTTTTCTGCCAGTTGTTCGACCGATTACTGTCATGAAGAAACGGTCAAAACGCAAATTCTGACGGGCTGGACACTGTGCTCCAGATTGAACTTTTCGTCAAACGACACAAATCTACAGTAACAATACAAGTTAAGCATGCCCTACACAGATGAGAGAATGAGATTTACACGTCATGTAAACTTAGTGTTATGATGGTTTACATGATATATCATGAAAATGTGTGTTATATGTTATGTAAACACAAAGAGTCATGCTGAATAACATGACATATAATCGAAGTTTACATGATATTTTATGTATGACTTTTACATGATATGTAAACTTTTGTGATATCCCACGCTCCAATCATGTGCATCATATGTTACAATCTTTTTTCGATTTGTGTATGCATTACCTATCTGTATTCAAATAAAAATGCCATTCTTATTCGCCAATGATTAAATTCAGAAAGTGGAAAAACCTAAAAATTCTCGAAAACATCTTAAGTTCAATGCATCTTGCGTCATTCTTGAAGAAAGGACAAATTACTATTAAAATAAGTAGCCTAACGTTTCGCAGCGAGAAAATTATGGGATTCTGAAAATTAGCGTGTTGTTGCTGTTGTGTACACACTGGTTGTTTTATCTTTAAAATAATTCCATCTTTCAGTGATGTGATGAGTCGGCACTACTGATGCAGTCTTAAGGGGCTGTCCATTAATTACGTAAGGGTTTTTGGGGGGAGGGGGGGTTTGAAAAATCTTACGCGCCATACAATTTTTTTTGGGTTCTCATACAAAAAGTCTTACAAGGGGGGGAGGGGGTGTCGAAAAATCGATAAAATTCCCTTACGTAATTAATGGACACCCCCTAAGTATGCAGATGTACACACTTACGTGCAAAAAACCGTGCACTTTTTGAAACGGCAGATATATTAAGTAGTTATGTATGATAATGCACTTTTTTAACAAGATCGTTGCACTCCTACGAGTAATACAAAGAGTGATCATATTCATTCATCATCGTCGCCGGCCAAGTCTGGAGGCTCGTCGGCTTATTAACTAAGATGAGTATTCTTGGTTATAACAATTGGAAAGACGTCAGCAAGAGATATTAACGAAACAGTTTTTAAAAGTTAAAAACAACAATGGCGCATTTCACGTTGGATATTTCCAAAATTTCCGATGAGTTACTATCACTGTTGAGTTTCATGGATTTTGTTTGAAAACTTGCAAAGAAAACACTGGATAAAATCGTCATGGACTTCTAAGAAACATCCTTAAAAATTTGTAATCCGTGGGTTAATATTTAAGCTAGTAACTACGTAACTAGTAACTTCCGAGAATCTAGTACAGGTACCCGGGTATCCCAAGACGCAGCAGTGCATCGGCAATAGCCGCGAACTGACACTATTAAATGCGCTCGTTACATCCAGAGTCACTACTGCACAGTAGCGAATCCCCCTTCTCTTACGCTGGAGCGCTATCTCAGCTGTCATTGTAACCGACAGAACTGCATCTACGGATGCCTTCCCCTTCCGGAAGCCGAACAGGTTGCTCGAGAGACCATTTACACCATCAGTGTGCCTCAACATTCTGTAGAGGATAATCTACCCAGGATTCCTCCTATCCTCTGTGATTTCTTCAGATACCCAATTCTATAGAAGTGTCTTCAGAAATACTTTTATGAAATCTTAAAAAAAAATCTATGCAATCACTTGGAATTTCTCCGGTACTACTTTTAGGTTTCCCAAAGAAGTTTCTTCTTAGATTCCTCTAGAGGTTGTCTCGTTCAATTTCACTTGGTTATCATTTTCTACTGGAATTCGATGGGAGTTTTCTGATAAAAGAGTTTCTGACTCCTGAGATATTGTCATGGGTTCCTTCTCCGATTAACCCAGATGACCTTTTTGAATTACTTCTAGAGTTTCTTCGGGATTGCTTAGGAATTCCACCAGGAATCAGAACTCACTTAGAAAATCGTTTTGGGTTTTGACCAAGAAATCCTCTTAAAAGTTGCTTTTGAGATTCACCCAGATGTTCCAAAATTCCTACAGGAGTTCCCCCGATTCTTTAGAATTTCTTATTATACGTGAATTAAAACTAATGCTAATTCTTCAGAATTCTCTAAGAGTTCCTTCTGGGGTCCTCCCTGACTTTCTTTCTGGGATTCCTTCAAAAGTTTTCCTAAGATTTCTTCGGGAGGCCATTTTGGGATTATTGGAGTTTCTACTGGTTTTTTTTTTTCAGGAACTCCTGGAATTTATCCAAAAATTTCTCTAGTTCTTTGAAGGCTGCCCGCAGGAATTCGTTTTGGTATTTGTGCAGTTGGAGTTCCTTCTGAAACTTCGATTCTGAACACTTCCGAAAGATTTTGCTCCCTTTATTCGTCTATGGAATTTCTGTAGGGTTTCTAACTGTGGTTCCTTCAGGAGTTGCTTTTGGGAATGCTCCAGGAGTTCCTTCTACAAAGCATTCAACAGTTCCTTCTAAGAGTCCTGCTCATGTTTCTTATAGAAAGTTTCCAGAAGTTATTTCTGGTGATCCTCCACAAGTTTCTTCTGATAAACCTGCAGGAGTTCCTTGAGGGAAACATTCAGGATTAATAGGATTCCATGTTGACAAAACCGGATAGTGTCAAAAGCGAAACTGAACATTCATGTAATCATGTTGTTCACAATAAATACAAAAAATTTGAATCGACAGCTTTGAAACGATATGAACGACTGAATTAAATCTTGAAAAAGACAAATAATATTCCTCCAATTAAGGAGCCTATACGTGCAAGTATAAAGACAGGAGTCTGTTGGCGGTCAAACCTGAGATGATTAGAGGTTGAAGCAGCACTTTGATTAGCACTTGAACGGCGCGGAGAACGTAGTCACGGGAAACCAAGGCAGAGGGCAGCTAGTGCAGATGACAGCTATCAAGATGGGCCCAGAAAAGTTGGCCACCTGTCTGCACTGGTTCAAGTCAAGACAAGATCTGGGAGACCGAATAGCTACCAGAGGAGTTAAAGGAAGGGATAAAATGTCCCATTCCTGAGAACATTTGGAATGCCAGATTTTCCGAAAAAACAGTATTTTGAATACCTACAAAGTCCTATTCCAGATCATCTTGTCGGACATTCAAAATGAATGACTTCGTGGGAAGTTATCAAGCTGGTTTCATCGATAGTCGGTCGTCAACGGACGAGATCTTCATTGTTCGGCAAATCCTCCAGAACTGCCGTCAGATCAAGTCCCAATGCATCACCTGCTCATCGACTCCAAGAAGCCGGCATATGACAGCCCAAGTACACAGTTAGAAAAAATCACCGACTTCGGTAACGTTTTACCGAAATCTCAACCGTTAAGTTTGTTTTACAGGAAAAATTCGGTAAATGTAGCAACGTTTACCGAAGTTCGTTAGAGTTTGACAGGTAAACGATAACATTTTACCGAAATTTGTTATTTTTTTACAGAATTTCGTTAAAAATTCATTACCGAACGCTCAGCGGTTGAGATTTCGGTAAAAATTACCGAACGCGATTAACTGTGTAAGCACGATGCTGAAGCCTTACTGCATGCAGGTATACGGTGTACTTAGATCAATCATTACTTTACAAGCAAACTTAAAGTTGATTTAAAGTGAAAATGGGTAATTATGCGAATGCTCCAAGATTATACCTGTATAATCTTAACTTGATTCTATAATTGTTCACTTCCACTTTAAATCAACCTTAAGTTTGCATGTAAGTAATGATTGCACTAAATACACCGTATATCTGCATATTCCCTATCCCACCAAGGCAATGTTTTTTGTAGCCAACATTACTGTGGTACAAGCGTGAGGCTCAAGCTGACAACCTATCTTTTAACACAGCATCAAAGCTTTAATGCAGGGTAAGAAAACAAGAAGACCATAACAGTACCCTGATTGAGCTAGACTAGACTTATTAAAGCAACGATAGACAATGTACAATAGTACAATACTGTATAAAGGTTTCTGGTAAACTATTCAGTCCATTCGGATCTTGCGGAGCACTGCGACAAAGTGACGGCCTCTTATTACTTCTCTTTAACCTTCCGTAAGTCGCGCGATGGGCAACCACCGCTAGCACCAAGCTAATGCTGAATAAAAAAGCGAGATTTTTTCAGTGTGTTGTACAAAATACAAAGCGTGATCGCTCGAGGGCTAACATTTCCATGGAAGGTGTAATGCGACGGACCATGATTTCTGTGTGCTATCTTTGGTGCTTTATGCAGCATTATTGCCTGATGGGAAGCTGGAGGATCACTGTTTTATCCAGTTGGATAAAAATCGATAACTTATTAAGGTGATACGGGACGCCGTGTTATTTTTCCCATCTTCCCTCTCTATCTAACATTCACCTCGCAATTTTGAAGATGGAAATCTCGCTTTCTATCGCACAGAAGATTCTGAAAAACAATCAGCATATGCACTACAAAGGAGTACAAAAAATGATAAGCTTTTGTTCTAAAATATGAAGTAGAACCTGAGATTACCATCTTAGTGGCAACGGAGCACTGGCGGGTATTTCCTCCAAAAACGATTTTTTTTTTGAACCACTTTAAAGGACCACTGAGGTGGCCCGCATTTAAAAAGCATAAGACTTTGAAAAATCATTCAGTGAGGTGATGAGTCGGCACTACTGATGCAGTCTTAAGTATGCAGATGTACATACTTACGTACAAAAAACCGTGCACTTTTGGAAACGGCAGACATATTAAAAGTAGTTATGTATGATAATGCACTTTTTTAACAAGATCGTTGCACTCTTACGAGTGATACATACGGGTGCTCATATTCATTCATCATTGTCGCCGGCCAAGTCTGGGTGGAGGCTCGTCGGCTTATTAACTAAGATGAGTATCTTTGGTTATTACAATTGGAAAGACGTCAGCAAGAGATATTATCGAAACAGTTTTTAAAAGTTAAAAACAACAATGGCGTATTTCAGGTTGGATATTTCCAAAATTTCCGGTGAGTTACTTCCACTGTTGAGTTTTATGGATTTTGTTTGAAAAAATGCAAAGAAAACAATGGATAAAATCGTCATTGACTTCTAAGAAGCATCCTTAAAAATTTGTAATCCGTGGGTTAATATTTAAGCTAGTAACTACGTAACTAGTAACTTCCGAGAATCTAGTACAGGTACCCGGAAATCCCAAGACGCAGCAGTGCATCGGCAATAGCCGCGAACTGACACTATTAAATGCGCTCGTTACATCCAGAGTCACTACAGCACAGTAGCGAATCCCCCTTCTCTTACGCTGGAGCACTATCTCAGCTGTCTTTGTAACCGACAGAACTGCATCTACGGATGCCTTCCCTTCCCGGAAGCCGAACAGGTTGCTCGAGAGACCATTTACACCATCAGTGTGCCTCAACATTCTGTAAAGGATAATCTACCCAGGATTCCTCCTATCCTCTGTGATTTCTTCAGGTACCCATTTCTATAGAAGTGTCTTCAGAAATACTTTTATGAAATCTTAAAAAAATCTATGCAATCACTTGGAATTTCTCCGGTACTACTTTTAGGTTTCCCAAAGAAGTTTCTTCTTGGATTCCTCCTCTCTCCTCTTCTTGGCGTAACGTCCTCACTGGGACAAAGCCTGCTTCTCAGCTTAGTGTTCTATGAGCACTTCCACAGTTATTAACTGAGAGCTTCCTCTGCCAATGACCATTTTGCATGTGTATATCGTGTGGCAGGCACGAAGATACTCTATGCCCAAGGAAGTCAAGGAAATTTCCTTTACGAAAAGATCCTGGACCGACCGGGAATCGAACCCGTCACCCTCAGCATGGTCATGCTGAATACCCGTGCGTTTACCGCCTCGGCTATATGGGCCCTATTCTTGGATTCCTCTAGAGGTTGTCTCGTTCAATTTCACTTGGTTATCATTTTCTACTGGAATTCGATGGGAGTTTTCTGATAAAAGAGTTTCTAACTCCTGAGATATTGTCATGGGTTCCTTCTCCGACTAACCCATATGACCCTTTTTGAATTACTTCTGGAGTTTCTTCGGGATTGCTTAGGAATTCCACCAGGAATCAGAACTCACTTAGAAAATCGTTTTGGGTTTTGACCAAGAAATCCTCTTAAAAGTTGCTTTTGAGATTCACCCAGATGTTCCAAAATTCCTACAGGAGTTCTCCCGATTCTTTAGAATTTCTTATTATACGTGAATTAAAACTAATGCTAATTCCAAAAATTTCTCTAGTTCTTTGAAGGCTGTCCGCAGGAATTCGTTTTGGTATTTGTGCAGTTGGAGTTCCTTCTGAAACTTCGATTCTGAACACTTCCGAAAGATTTTACTCCCTTTTTTCGTCTATGGAATTTCTCTAGGGTTTCTGACTGTGGTTCCTTCAGGAGTTGCTTTTGGGAATGCTCCAGGAGTTCCTTCTACAAAGCATTCAACAGTTCCTTCTAAGAGGCCTGCTGATGTTTCTTATGAAAATTTCCAGAAGTTATTTCTGGTAACCCTCCACAAGTTCCACAAGTTTCTTCTGATAAACCTGCAGGAGTTCCTTGAGGGAAACATTCAGGATTAATAGGATTCCATGTTGACAAAATCGGATAGTGTCAAAAACGAAACGGAACATTCATGTAATCATGTTGTTCACAATAAATACAAAAATTTAAATCCACAGCTTTGAAACGACTGAATTATAATGACATCATTTTTTTTTTTGTTTAGAGAGACTTTACCCAGAAGGGAGCAATATCAATATGCTTTCGAAATTCTAGTGGAAGCTTCTTTTTGAAACTTTCAAAATATTCTTACTGAGGAATTCCACGGAGTCATGTCAGTCGATCCTGAGCGACCATTTCAAAAATATCTGAAACTTTGCACAGTTTTTCAATTTCATATAAATCGCCATTTTTTGATATTGAACCTTCATATTCACTCACGACTAACTTTTCAAAAGGGTGTATGCGAAAATAGTTCTAAAATATTCTAAAAGCTGTACAGCAAAAACGGATTGTTCGATTGTTATAAATTTTTCAGCAAAGTTAGATAACTAAATGATGATTCCTTAGAAAATATACACTGTAAAAAATTTCTTTTTCTACTTTGAAAAAATATGATATTTGTCACAAAAACTCAAATATCTCAAAACCCTATCTTTTTACCAACTTCAATTTTTTAGGGGAAATAGCCCATTATATCAGCTATCTACCATAAAATTTTGGTGATGGTAAACTGATAAACAAAAAAGTTATGACATTTCAAACATTTCACAATTTTTACATTTAGTAACAAAAAAAAATTTTTTTCTGTGTAAATTATTTCGAGAATTATATTTTGATGCTGATTTTATTGTAAAGGCTACCGCCTGAATTAAACAAGTTGTTTTCATGATACTTTAGTTTGATTATTCGTAATTACTATAGTATCTATTTGAAACTTAGACGCGATCCAGTGTTGTGATCAAAAATATTGAGATTGTCATACTTTTTATTGTACGTGACTGGTGAAAAAATCCCTTGATAGTGTTGAAAAGCTGTTGATTATAAGAAAAATGGAATTGAATTTATTTTTAAGACAAAAGCTGTATAATAAAAGTTTTTTTATACGCGTATACGTCTAGTTTATCCGCAAAAAAAATCCCTCTTACACACTTATTTCTGAATTGCCTGTTCGGTACTTTTTTGACGAGATTATAACAGCAGTATGATCTCGGTAGTTTCGGTAATCGATTTTACTGAGGCTCAGTAAAACAACTGTCAAAATCGTATGGAAAAGGTAAACAATGCATTTTTGCTGAACGAGTTCGGTGCTCAGCAGTTTTAATCTCGTCAAAAAATTACCGAACTCGGTACACGGCGTGTGTATGGGAAAGGTTTATAACAAAAAATTGGGCATCGCCAAATTTTTCGCTATTCAAAAATAGAGACTTCCAGCTTTCATTTGCACGGTCCCTCAAAAAAATCCACCGAGGGATCTCGAACAACTTTTTCAGAATACTGTTTTTCCCCATACAAAATGAACGGTTCCAAATTAATCCCTATTTCTACTTAACAAACATACCCAATTTTTGTATGAAAAAGTTCCCCCGATGGAATATTTCGATGTTGGGCTTGAATGAAAGCTAGTAGCGTCAACTTTCACGTAACGTAAAAATTAGCGATGCCTATTTTTTTGTAATAAATTTCTTATACCAGACACACCGTGCGGTAATCAAAATTAAGTGTGTAGAGAACAGACTTTATGATCGGAAGAATGCGAGTAACTTCAACAACAACAAATGCATAAGAGGTACATACCACAGACAAACAGACGAAACGCCTAGAACAATTTTAGTGAAAATTCATCGCCCAGTTCACACTATCACCACCTGGTGGAAATGTTTCACGAAACACTGCGTTGTGCAATATCGTCATCAGAAGGCTCTAGTGTGAAACGTCAAACGCAAAGAAAAACGATGGGCGCTCTTCTTGTTATGAAAGCCACAACCAAGATTCAAAATGATCGTTGAAGGCGTGGTCAATGAAAATTTCGCCAGTGTTACGTTTGTTTGTCTGTATACATACCTGACAATGCTCACGAAAAAAAAAACAAAAAAATACTACCGCTATGAATATTAAAAATTGTATAGTATTTTTTTTCTTCAGCCACCAACACCAAACAAGTAAGTTAAAATTAATAAGTGATTTTGTTTATTATAATCTAACGAACAAGATGAACAGTCGCTTTCTCAAAGGTCTTCAACTCAACGCTCTCTTGTAGACCGTTTGATGAAAAAAAATGTTCAAAAGAGTTACGAAATCTCACCGAAAGCACCATAGATAAACTGAAAGAGACTGGTTATGCCCAAATGTCCACATTGTGTACAAAATTACGCATTTGCACGTCCTGCCGTCTAGAATTTGACAAACGAGCCATCTGTATATCATCGGTAAAGCAGGGCGCAGGAAGTTCGAAAACGACAACAACTGAGAAATTGCCATCAGCGACATCTGTTTAAACAATTTAATTACGCCCCTTTTCAAAAATGCCCTGTAATATTCTTCAACATCTATACCCATTTCAATATTTTTAACGTTGCAAAACACGCTTTCAACATTCATCTTGAAGAAGAGGGAAAACACTTGTCCTCAAATGTAACAGCAAATTAATGAATAAACGACTAATGCGCGGCGTGATAAAATCGGAACATTACGGTACATAGTATATTATATTATATGTATATATAATATATAATAAAAACAACTTGTTTTACTCACGCAAGGTCATTAACAATAAAATCAGCATCAAACTTCAATTTCCGGCCGAAATAATTTACACTAAAAAAAATTATTACTAAATGTGAAAATTGTGAAATGTTTGAATTGTCATAACTTTTTTGTTTATTTTCATGGTAGATTGCTAATACACAATGGACCGTTTTCTCTAAAAAATTACGTTGGTAAAAAGATAGGGTTTTGAGATATTTGAGTTTTTGTGACAAAAATGATATTTTTTAATGTTAAAAAAGATTTTTTTCACAGTGTATATTTTCTTAGGAATCGCCATTTAGTTATCTAACTTTGCTGAACAATAAAATCAGCATCAAATCGCGATTTCCGGCCGAAATAATTTACACAGAAAAATTTTTTTTACTAAATGTAAAAATTGTGAAATTTTTGAAATGTTATAACTTTTTTGTTTATTAGTTTACCATCACCAAATTTTTATGGTAGATTGCTAATACAATGGACCGTTTTCCCTAAAAAATTCAAGTTGGTAAAAAGATAGGGTTTTGAGATATTTGAGTTTTTGTGACAAAAAGATGTTTTTCAATGATAAAATAGATTTTTTTTCACAGTGTATATTTTCTTAGAAATCACCATTCAGCTATCTAACTTTGCTGAAAAATTCATAACAATCGAACAATCCGTTTTTGCTGTGCATATTTTTGAATATTTTTGAACCATTTTCACATACACCCTTTTGAAAAGTTAGTCGTGGCTCTAAATAAAAATTTGATATCGAAAAATGGCGATTTAGATGGAACTGAAAAACTGTGCAAAGTTTCAGTTCAATAGAAAATCATGAATTAAAAATTTTCCTTAATTTTGATGCTGTTGCTTGGAATCGCTCTACTGCGTAATGTCTAGAAATTACTTCTGAGAGTTTCTTCGACTTTATTGATATATGTTACAATGTCCACTAAAAGTATTTTGAATGGAAAATATTCAGATGATCTTATTGTTATGTCCAGTAAATGTTTATTTGGAATTAATCTCTCGTAGATGTAGGAGAAATTATCCAAGTCGTTTACACTTAAAAAACTATCAGTTAGTTTTTTTTTATTTCCTCGAAACAAATCCAGGTATTTCTTTTTTTATCAGGTAATTATTTTAATTTTTTTGCTGCTTTTTCCGAAAAGTCTTTCAGAACTTTCCAAAAATTCTTTCAGGATTTCTTTGAATAACTTCTTAAGAAACTTTCATAGAAACTTCTTCGGGGATTCTTAAAAATATCAAATCAAAAATTCTTCTGGAGATTCCTCTCGAACATTCCTTCTGAAATTCCTCCAGGAGGAGTTCCGAAATTTTTAAAGAGATTCTTGCAAAAATATCTTTAAGGTTTACTTCAAACCCTTAATTAAATTTTCTCAATAATTCTTCCATGGATTCCTACAGAAACTCCTGCTGAGATTCCTTTAGAAGCGCCTCCAAGAATTTGTTAAGAAATGCCTTCTGAGAATTCTTTCAAAAATTCTTTCATAAATTAGTTTTTTTTTAGAAAATCTTCCAAAGTTTTCTTTAGAAATTCGACCAAAGTTTACCAAAAGTCTTCTATAATTTCCTATACAAAGAAGAAATCTCTTACACCGCCTGGAAAATCTTACATTGATGCCTTCAGAAATTATCCCATGTCCTCTAGAGATTGCTCAATAAATTTCTGCAAGATTCTCTGCTCTCTCTACTAGATTCTTGAAAACCCTCAATGAATTTCCTCATAAATTCCTCCAGAAAATCATAAATCAAGCCTAACTCTACCAAACACTGTATGTAACATATGTACACAAAAAAGAGATTATCTTATGAGGCGCTGAATTTCGTTAAAGACTACTTGTATCACTCACCTTTGAGGATGATTTGTGAAAAAAATATTCGGATTTTTCACGTTTCTGAAATGCTCAATGTATGAGTTGCTATGGGAACAGCGAACTTCCCCTTCGATTTTCCCCGTTCGTGGATTTTGTTAGATACGGGGTTTGGTAAAGTAAGGCTTGAAATGCGGAATTCTTTCAGAGATTTCTCCAAGGATTTTGTGAGAAAATTACTCCAGAGAAATAATGTTTCTTAACTTTTTTCAGGAATTCCTTCACAAATTCTTCAAATTCTTCCTTAATGTATTTCTTCATAAACTGCTCCAGGAATTCCTGTAATTCTCTTCATGAAATCCATTCCAGCATGTACTCTTCCAGAGACTCCAAAAAAAAAACTCACAGAGATTTTTTGCAGAAATTTCTCCAGGAATTCCTCCATTTCCACAGTTAATCTAATGATTACAGAATATTTTCTTACTGATCTTCTTAGAAATATTTTTGATTTAACTTCCAAAGGAACTTTTTGTAAAATTTTTGTAAAATTTTGGTAAAACCAATTAAACTAATCGCTGAAAATTGGTAACATAGATCGTTTGTGGCCTCCAAAACTCAATCAAGTAGAAAAATAAAATTCGGTTGAACAAAAAATCCAGAAAAGAAAACAACACTGTACGATTTCTTGAAGAAGTTATTGCATCATTTATGTTGGAATTCTGAAATGTTATGTCTAATTATTGTGCTGGTCTTAAAAAGATTCTTGAAATGCAAAGTGTGTTCGTTATTTTGCTCGTATAGGAGAAAAACATTGTGGAAAATGTTTGAGCGACTCCCAAAATCCATCTTCTAAAGAAACTTTGAAAACAAAATGAATAACTACATTTTTTAACTAACAATGCCCAATTAACGTAAGGCGCCAGTCTGGATGCTTGCCAAGGGCGCCATGGGACCACGCTACGGCTCTGAAGACAGGAGCCTGTTGGCGGTCGAACCTGAGATGATTAGAGGTGGAAGCAGCACTTTGATGAGCCACTTGAATGACGCGGAGAACGTAGTCACGGGAAACCAAGGCAGAGGGCAGCTAGTGCAGATGACAGCTATCAAGATGGGCCCAGAAAAGTTGGCCATCTGTCTGCACTGGTTCAAGTCAAGTTAAGATCTGGGAGACCGAATAGCTACCAGAGGAGTGGAAGGAAGGGATAAAACATCCCATTCCTGAGAACATTTGAAATGCCAGATTTTCGGAGAGATCAGTATTTTGAATGCCTACAAAGTCCTATTCCAGATCATCTTGTCGGACATTCAAAACGAATGACTTCGTGGGATGTTATCAAGCTGGTTTCATCGACAGTCGGTCGTCAACGGACGAGATCTTCATTGTTCGGTAAATCCTCCAGAACTGCCGTCAGATCAAGTCCCAATGCATCACCTGCTCATCGACTCCAAGAAGCCGGCATATGACAGCCCAAGTAAGCACGATGCTGAAGCCTTACTGCATGCAGGTATACGGTGTACTTAGAGCAATCATTACTTTACAAGTTAACAACTTAAAGTTGATTTAAAGTGAAAATGGGTAATTATGCGAATACTCCAAGATTATACCTGTATAATCTTAACTTGATTCTATAATTGTTCACTTCCACTTTAAATCAACCTTAAGTTTGCATGTAAGTAATGATTGCACTAAATACACCGTATATCTGCATGGCAATGTTTTTTGTAGCCAGCATTACTGTGGCACAAGCGTGAGGCTCAAGCTGACAACCTATCTTTTAACACAGCATCAAAGCTTTAATGCAGGGTAAGAAAACAAGAAGACCATAACAGTACCCTGATTGAGCTAGACTAGACTTATTAAAGCAACGATAGACAATGTACAATAGTACAATACTGTATAAAGGTTTCTGGTAAACTATTCAGTCCATTCGGATCTTGCGGAGCACTGCGACAAAGTGACGGCCTCTTATTACTTCTCTTTAACCTTCCGTAAGTCGCGCGATGGGCAACCACCGCTAGCACCAAGCTAATGCTGAATAAAAAAGCGAGATTTTTTCAGTGTGTTGTACAAAATACAAAGCGTGATCGCTCGAGGGCTAACATTTCCATGGAAGGTGTAATGCGACGGACCATGATTTCTGTGTGCTATCTTTGGTGCTTTATGCAGCATTATTGCCTGATGGGAAGCTGGAGGATCACTGTTTTATCCAGTTGGATAAAAATCGATAACTTATTAAGGTGATACGGGACGCCGTGTTATTTTTCCCATCTTCCCTCTCTATCTAACATTCACCTCGCAATTTTGAAGATGGAAATCTCGCTTTCTATCGCACAGAAGATTCTGAAAAACAATCAGCATATGCACTACAAAGGAGTACAAAAAATGATAAGCTTTTGTTCTAAAATATGAAGTAGAACCTGAGATTACCATCTTAGTGGCAACAGAGCACTGGCGGGTATTTCCTCCAAAAACGATTTTTTTTAACCACCTTAAAGGACCACTGAGATGGCCCGCATTTAAAAAGCATAAGACTTTGAAAATGTAGTCTTACTCCCTGTATCTATTGTTTTGACATTTCAGTGAAATTGATGATGCCTTAGAATACGCTCGACGAGCTTGCAATTAGTATGATGAAACTTGACTAAACGTATGCAGAAATGACAAGTTTCCATTTTTAGTACTAGATGACACTGTAAGCGTTCATTAATTCTTGTAGGTGTGCATACAGTGACCGGCACAAAAAAAGATCCACCATACAATGATTACAATTTCTAGTGAAAAACACATGCAAAAATGATAAAATATACCTTTCAATGGATGCACTACATCCATTTTACATTGTTTTAGTAATCTGTATCAAAAATTATTTGGTTTTTGAGGAATAACATGATTTCTGATGAGATTGGGAAAATTGCTTAAAAATTGGGTATGACAGAAAAAAAGATCCACTCAGCAATTAATTCTGAAACTTCAAAATTTCGCCAAATCTTCACACGTTTTACTTCTTGGTTTATGATGTTGTGATGTTTTTGACATGTGAAATTTATTTTGACAGGAGTTTAATAAATTTTAGGGTGATATGGGGCGAGTTTATTTTTTATCGCTAATATAATAGATAAAATTTTCCCTAAACTACAGAAACTACCTGAAGGCAAGAATGAATGCTATTAATCTACAATACAACAATAATTCAGCTTTGTATGTCTTTGAAAATTTATAATTATCAATGTGTATATGATAGAATATGCATCCAAAAAGCTTTAGTTCAAGCAGATGGTGGTGATAATTGCGATACACAAATGTGAGAGTGTTTTGAGTTATCAAATAATATCAAATAATCCTTTATAAGCTTCACAACATGTGCATTTCTTTGCATTAGTCGACCAAAACTCATAAAAAATGTTCAAAGAAGTACATTCCTGTATGCCTGCAAGCTTAATTATTGTTGTATTGTAGATGAATAGCATTCATTCTTGTTTACAGATAGATTCTGTAGTTTAGGGAAAATTTCACCAATTATATTAACCATGAGCAATAAACACGTCCCATATTACCCTAAAATTGATAAAACTCATGTCAAAATAAATTTAATATGTCGAAAATATCACAATATTATACACCAAGAAGCAAAACGTTTAAAAAATTGGTGATATTTTGAAATTTCTGAGTTAATTGCTAAGTGGATCTTTTTTTCTGTCATACCCAATTTTTAAGCAATTTTCCCAATCTTATCTGAGTTTGCTTTATTCCTCAAAAACCAAATATTGTTCAACACAGATTGCTTAAACAATGTAAAATGGATGTAGTGCATTCATTGAAAGATAGTTTTTATCATTTTTGCATGTAGTTTTCATTAGAAACTGTAACCACTATATGGTGGATCTTTTTTTTTGTGCCGGTCACTGTATACCAAAAACCTTTGCTCAAGTTCGTGATCCGGAAGTGATCCGAAACCTACAAAATAGTTATACCCTACGCCTACTTTTAGTATTTCTAGACATAGAGATTTCTTTATTTATATTATTCGATTGCATGCGTAGGAAAAACAACAATAATATTTCGCCTTATTTAACTAGGGTATCAAAACTCTATTAGGAGTGTAGAATAAGCATTACGCGTAAATAAATAAAAACCAAAACTATCAAATTATCATCATAGACTAATTTCAAGACCTCGATGTACCAAGAAAACGATCAAATTTGGTGTGTCCAGTCCGGAACCCAATAATATTCATAATAGTGTATTTTTTTCGTGTAAATTGCCTTTTGTGTAAATTATATTTAACGTGTTACACTGATCTGACAGCTCTGACAGTAAAGGACTAAACATAAATTACGTAAAGTAGGTACCAAGGATTGTTCACAACCTGCGAACTTGACTGCAAAAAAAATCGCGACCATGACGTCGCTGCTGTCACCATCTATCACGTTAGACAAGGCAAGTGTAATAATTTTGCAATACTTGAATGCTTGAATATTGAATAATAGCCACCCAATGCTATTCCAATCTTCGACACTCAATGTTGGCCCAGACATTGAACTGCATCGAGTTTTTCATTGTTGCACAGTGTTCTTTCCTAATTACTCATAACAACTCGTGACCGAACAATTTGAACCCAAAACCACCATCAAAGACCTGGATTATTGTCTTGACTCGGATTAATCAGAATCAGCTGGTTTTCGCCTGGCTTCTAGAATCAATCACAAAACAACCACAGATAGCTTCAGAGAACGCGTCTGATTCGTTGCCAACCAAGGCGTCTGCCTACAGTCTCTGAGGGTGTAACACAAGATCACAGAGATGCTATGCGATGATGCCCAACAGTCAGTACACGGCGGCATAGCATGGCACACGGCCGGTCTCGCTCGGCAGGGTCGAATGTCACTACCACGGACGGGGTTTATATTTGCAATATTTGGTGGCGATCACTCGGTGGAACTTTTCGAAAAAGTGCCGATACGATGATGATCGTGTTCGTTGCCTTTTCGGACGTATGATAGTCGGAGTTCATTTTCCTACAGAAGTAGCTACTCGTAGAATGCGATTTGACATCTCATAGATAGGAACTGACTTGGCCATACAATATTTTGAAAATATGAATTCACCATGGACTTTGGTCAAAAACCTTTGGTCCTAAGAGTTTACGTAGTTTACGGATGGTCCCCTTGGGAGACCATTTCGAATTGCAATACAAACTAAGAATTTAAGGACTGTGACCCTACATGAATACCTTAAACCTGTAACCTACATATATTATCGTACCAGTAATCATTAAGGGTTTTGTTAACGAAGAAATATGGAAACACTTGATTCCTTGTAATTTCAAAAATAATCCCAATAGTAGTCAAGTATCAGATGGTACACTACCACCAATAAGAATTTATCTGCTGTCTTCTGTTCTTATTGATGTCGCGGTACATCATCCACTCATCCTACCTGTGTGGATTGCTGTAATTCATTACTTCTCGTTGGTCAGTCTATCTTACTCGGCAACAACCAGATTGAAAACAGCTGTTCGCTGTTTGTGATTGTCGCTGTTTGGCGATGACAGTATACAAAGCATCGTATGGAGAAGAGTGCGATAATTTTTGTTTTTTTTTAGGTTGGCTACCCACACTCACCACTGAAACGGTTGGTGGATTGATTCTTCGCCACAAGACCGACCAACCCGCACAGATTGAAGTTGATGTTTGTCACACTGGATGAAACATAGTCCTAATCTGAGCGAGTTTGTCAGTCGTGTGGTCAGGTATGATCAACCAGCCGTTTGAGTGGTGAGTGTTGGTAGCCTGATGAATGTTGTTCGCTCTAGTTCAGAGACACTTACCAGTAGCACTTGAGTGATCCGGTTCGAGCAAGATCAAAAAACAGAATGATTGATTTTCGTTTGTCTTAATTGTTTCATTGATAATGTGAGATTTGATGTATGCCGTTCATGAACAGCTAGGGGCCCTGAAATTGACTGGCATTAATGTATGGGTTCAAGATGCATTGCAGAAAAACAATATCAGAAAGTTGTTGAGTTCGATTGCCTTATAAATGGTGTACATACACGAAATGACAGAAATACATTGTTGCATAAAGCAGAAGCAAACATTTTGTTACCTTTTCTGTAACTTTCATCTAATTCTAGCATTGAATTCACAAGTAAACATTAAATGTTCTGTGTGTATTATACATTCGATTTGTCGTAGGCTACAATGTACACATCTGCATGTCATGAACATGAACATGAAACATGAACCCTCCGAAACTTCCTGAAACACCTCTGAAACCTCTAAAGCCTCATGACATTCTCTGAGATCACCTGGAACACTCGTTAAATGCACTGAAACGCCTCTGAAACTCCCGAGATTTGCAAGAGCACACCTGAAACCACCTGAAACACTTTTGGCTTTTGGCTCCTCGACTTCACCGGTTTCGACACGGGACGGGACGTAGTAACTTGTGCAAGCGACTGATGTAGGGAAACAATTTGCTCCTTTAACCCTAAAAGGGATACCTGGGGTCCATTTGGACCCCAGGCGCCTTTCAGAGCTCGCCTTTGATGGAACACACTCAGCGAGGTGACGAAACTGAGGCCATGAAGGTATCCCTTTTAGGGTTAACACAGCTAATTCACCATCGATGCGGGCAATATCAGCACAATTCGATGTCGTTGGTCCAGCAGTAGGCATTTTTTCATTGAAAATGAGGCGATTATTCCTGTGTTTTCGCATCGGACCGATACATTGATCACACAACCACTAAAAATTCAAAGATTGTCGGTAGGTAATTATGTCTTCGCGCTTCAATTTTACACAAGCAGCGTGGAAAACATTCTTGCAAAAGCCTTCACAAGCAATACAATCAACACCATACCTCTGAGCACTGTTTGCATGTGGACAAATTACTTGGGTCTGTATTAGAATGCATCTTCCACTTGGACATCTAATATTAGCCGATTTAAGTTGCAGATTATCACTCTATTATACGTTTTATTGGATAGACCGAATAGATTTCGCGCAAGGAGCACTTTAGCTAACGTTCGATGTGCTCATTGCGATTAATAAGGCCGATTTGCAATTTATGAAGACGATAAACGGTAGACTAATAATGAAGCAGAAACACGAGCGCAAGAAACACACACACACACACAAATATATTACAGCTTAAATGTATTAAAACTCCCTAGGTGCAGGCTTGTCCGCACTGAGCGCGTGAAAATTCTGCTCTTTTGATTTACACCACCAAAACCATCATATTTATGTAATCTTCCTATCTTACCTGATAGAAGGATGTTTGAATATCCTAAATGTCATTTCGAACTGTCAAAAAATCGCACCACAGTGCCGCACTGAGCGCGCAAAGAGAAATTCACTGGGGTGAATTCACCCGGGTGAAATTCTCTTTGCACGCACAGTGTGGCACTGCGGTGCGATTTTTTGACAGTTTGAAATGACATTTAGGATATTCAAACATCCTTCTATCAGGTAAGATAGGAAGATTACATAAATATGATGGTTTTGGTGGTGTAAATCAAAAGAGCAGAATTTTCATGCACTCAGTGCAGACAAGCCTGCCTAGGTGGACCAAAATACCTCCACTACCCTATTTTATGTATTTTCAAAAAGGTGTTCGTTATAACAGGAAAACAACACAATACATATCTCAAACAAACAGACACGTAACACTTTTCATATTATTCGATTCAGATCGTGGCTACGGAAACATACACAATAGACAAACAGACGAAATACTAGTAACATTTCCATCAACCACGATTTCATTGATCGGTTTTGACATTCTCAGTAGTGTTCCTCCAGAATTTTCAGCTTGGATTCATAGAGAAATAACTGTTTTCATTTCTTCTCTAAATCATTTGCCATTTAAATTCCTTATCCTGTTTTGACACTTTTTTTTTCTTCTAAACCATAGGGGGATAATCTGCTCAACAGACACCCTAACAGAAGGTTAGGGTAGTGTAGGTCTGAGGCCGTCTTCTCCAACAAAAGTAAAAGCCAGGACTATTCTCTCCTCGTACCCACTAAACACATTCCTATGGTCGCCAAACCCTACGTCTCTCCGGAACCACCAAGAAGGTATTGCTTCAGAGAGGGGCTAGTGCACATCGCACCCTCAAGGTTAGCTGCGTAGCCTAGCAGCAACGAACATCGATGACTCGCTCTGGAGAGTCCATCACGGTAACATGCTGGCGCTTAGCCAGCCCCGCCCGCGCCCAACTGCTTTGCAGACATCAAGAATTGATGGCCACGTGCAACCCGATCTGACCTGCTGAAGGCAAGGGTATCACTACCCTTCAGGACCTATCAGCTGCACCAGAAGGTTGCTGACAGCAGGGTCTCCACCTGCCCCGACCCTTGCCGGGGACCCCTTTCCAACCGCGGGCTCAGATCCAACCCAGTAGACCGACGCCACGACAGCACCGCTACCGGGACTTCCTCTCCACGGCCACTTAATCGCTGTAAGGGTCGATCTCGACCGCAGGGCACCGGTATGACCTACGAAGCCGACTCCGAACCCCTGGACCACCTCTTGTACTGCATCTGGACTAGCCACTCTCCGAGTCCAAGCGCCACCTCCTCTGTAGTTCCCAGACGATATGGGTGATAGCCGTTGAAACGGCGTTCCAGCCAAACTCATCCCTACACATCCTCTGGACCAAGTTGTCCGGGTTTGTGTCCTCCCCGCATGTGGCAAGCATGCGGTCACGCATTGTGCGAAAACGCGGGCACACGAACAAAACGTGTTCCGCCGTTTCCTCTAAACCATTGCACACTGGGCATTCGGGAGAATCCGCATGCCCGAAACGGTGTAGATACTGTCGGAAGCATCCTGTTTTGACACTGAACTTGGATGTCTATACTCTTTGCTGGTGGTGTAGTAATAATGAGATTTCAAAATTCTATCCATAATTCCAGATACAATTTACAGAGCTTGTCGTTTGATTCCTTCTGGAGATCGTTCCAAAATTTATTCAAAGTCTCTTAAGGAATATTTTTTAATGGATTCCCGAGATAGCTTTCCAACAGTTAATCTCGAAATTTTTGCGAAATTTGTGTAGAAATACTTCCAGAGAGTTTTCAGGCATCCCTCTTGGATTTCCACGCGAGATTATGCCCGTGATTCCTCCCGGGAATTCTCTCAGAGGTTTTCCCAGTTACTCCTTGAAATTTCTGAAGTTTTCTTGCCGGATTACTCTCAGATCTTTTTTTCCATGATGTCCCAGTTTTTCTCAGGGTTTCTTCTAGAGTTTCTAGCGAGATTTATTTTGTGGAGTTTCTCGCTAGGTTTCACCGAAATTCCTTCCGAACTATGTAAGTGCCGACTAACTCAAGAGGGGAGCCTTCCTGAGACTCCCTGAAACAACACCTCAGGGTCGGCATGCTTCTAAACAAGTTATTCGTGGGCAGGGAATGATCGCACTGTAGCACAAAAGACTCACGTAACGTTACATTACACATTTATTTCCAGCCTCTTCTTCTTCTTCTTACACTTTCCTCTTTCCCACATTCTTATATCTACTCTAACCCGATCTTTCCTTTTCTTATCGGGACCTCTTCCACCTTTCACCACCAGCTTCCACCAGAACTTCTACGATGGCGATTTTTTCTATAAGGAGTTTCGAAAGTTATCCCAGGAGACATTAATAAAAATTTCTGCAATCTCCGGGAGTAATTATCAAAGAAAACCTAACGGATCCAGAATATTAAGATAATTGCTGGTAGAGATTCTATAAAAATAAATTCGAGTGGATCACTACAAGTAATCCAGTAAACAGCTACGAAGAAAAACCTGGAAAAGCTCTGCAAGAAAGCACGGGAAGAACTCCATGAGAAATATCATCGATAGCTGCAAAAAAAAACGCTGAAGGAGCTCCGAAGTTCAGAATAAATCCATAAAAACTGAGAGACATCTTAGAACTAATACCGGAAGTCCCGGTACAAACTCAAAGAGAAATCTCTGGCGATACATTAAAAGCAGGGTACGAAAAGCGGATCACGTCAAAAAATAAACGCTTTGTAATAAGCGGTACATGTTGGTAACAAAGGCGCTCCGCAACGAACGCATGTCAGGCGATGAGAGCAATAAAACAAACATCGCTTGCCGTGCGTTTGCTGATATTCCGGCTTTTCTGCTGAAATTTTCGACCCACATCATCGAATTCATAAGCATTTTGATGAATTAGAACTTTTGCAAACCTTAAAGTCGAATTTCAGTTGAAAAACAATGCGAAAATCACAATGTGAACAAAACGAGACAAATATTCCTACCGTTTTTGTTGCAAACAAACTCGGGAACGATCTTTGTCATTATCTGCTAACGAAAAAACAAAGCGTTGTTGCCGTCTCTTCTTTGTTGCCTATTTTTCGCTTGTTGCGCCATATTCTGCGTACACTGATTAAAAGAAATCCCGCAAGAATTTCTGGGAAATATCCCAACTGAAATTCCAGTAGAAATCTAGGGAGAAACTGTAAAAGAAAGCTCATGGAAAGTTTTTTTAGGAATCCCAGAAGGAATTCCTGCTGAAAATTCGTGTGAAAACACCTTAAGAAATCCTTGGAAAAGTTCTAGTACTATCTCCAGGAATAACTCCTGTAGACACTCTGGGAGCTATCCCGGGAAGATTTGCTGGAGGAATCCCAAGAAAAACACCGGAAGAAATCGCAAGTTTTCAAAGGGAATCCAAAAAAAAACCAAGAGAAATTTTTCGACAATATCTGCGATATTTAGAAAATTACTTGTGATCTCGAGATAAATCCTGATAGAAATCCCACGAAAGTGTCTTTGGGAAATCGCAGAAGGAGCTCCGGGAACAATCCCTCGAGGGACTCTGAGAGCAATAACTCTGGAAGAGTTCGAAGGAATTCGCAAAGGAATAGCAAGAAAACAACACGTCAAACAATACGGAAAGAATCTTAATTGTGACAATTCCTGAGAGGCTCTTCAGGGAAACTCCAGAAAGTAGCTCTGACGGATTTTCCGTCAGATTGAGATAGATTAGATAGATTTCAACTTCCAGATTCATCAGCGTTCACATGTAATTTGCAGCATCTAATCGCAATCGTCAACTCGCCGGAAAAATCTGATAGACCTTGGAGCCTCCTGTTGCTCAAGCACGGTTATCCTGATTCCTTCTTGCAAACCCTAATTTTTACACTTTTTTTTTATTCATTATTGTTTTGGTTGCAAGGCAACGCTATATTAAAGGCGCCTGTATTTCATCCCTGGTACACACTAGGGTCTGTCCATAAACTACGTAGACTCTTAAGGGGGAACGATGGGTCTGGCCAAAGTCTTTGTATGGACAATAGTCTACGTGGGGGGAGGGGAGGGGGGGGGTCTGAGATGATCAAAAATGAGTCTACGTAGTTTATGGACAGCGCCCTAGACGTGTGCGCCGAACATTCGGCGTGAACTCGGCGTGCATTCGCGTGGGGCTTCAAAACAATTATGAGCAAAGCATAGGCGCCAACTTAGGGGGGCAAGCATATAATTGAAGATTTTACAATTTTCCCATACAAAAAATCAGAAAAAAAAACAGGCTTTGCCCCCCAATATTTTGACCAAGTTAGCGCGTCTGGAACAAAGTAAACTAGGGTAAGTGTTCCAATTATGGTTATAGTACCTGTTTAGAAACTTTTTGTAGTCCTTGCGTATGGGGCGAGAGTGAGACTCAACTAAAAAACAACTTTATTAGTTCATTCAGTGCAAATAATAACTTAAGGTACAGACTACTTACAAATTAGCATTCTAACTCAGTCGAAGTTTCACCAATATATCCCATGGACGGAGCTTTTTTTGGTTTAGACACTATTGAAAGAATTTCATATTTATAATTCCAATACGTTTACAAAACTATACGGGATACCTACGCCAGAATAAGTTGACTCTTGATCTAATTCAATATGATTGTTTAGAGTCGCAAAGATTTCTTGGCTAGAATGTAATGAAGGATTTCTTGGCTAGAACGTAATGAGGATAACATATAAGCATATTTGCCGCTAAGCATAATCGAACCTACATCACTAGGACTTACAATAACGATTGATTGGAACAATAATTCATTCACCAGCATATGTTTGCGTAGTCCAAATAGTGCAGATACCTATCTACGACGAAATAAACACGGTAATATTGCTTTTTTCACTGAAAATTTTCCTTGCTTCGCTGAGCAACATGACATTTCCTTCCAGCGAAGGCTTACGCGATACAGAAAATCACTGAATTTCACACTAACACAGCAGAAAATCTGTAAACAAGACCTCAATACACATGCATTTGCAGCGAAAAGCTCTATTTGCGTGACAACAATCCACTCCCATGACTAACGGGTGACCGCCGTCAAATATCAGGATTGCCAACTGCCCGGCGACTGCTGTCAGTTTTCTTTGTCGCCGAATCTGGCGCTGGGTCTTCGGCGCGGAAACCCAAAGGTGGGAATAAAATTTTGGGGTTTGCGCGCAATACTAAATAATAGCTTAAACCCTCGTGGCACGCACAGATCATCGATTGCTAATGTCCGATCTATTATCTTTCCTCCTCGGTAGGCACCGACATTCCTTTTGTCATTCGCCAATAACTATCACGTCAAACAGCTACCAAAGAATACAGTGACGCTGAACCGTTGGTGTACAAAAACCGCTACAGTACCAATCATTCGCCGTAGCTGATTTTTACCCTTTAACGGTTATATAAAAGTTACGACAGCGCAAGTTTCGGTTGTATAGAAGTTTATTCGATGTTATTCCATCATAATGTTAGAATAACGTCAAATTAACTTCTGTACCACCAGAACTTGCGCTGTCGTAACTTTTATATAACATGTGTGTTGCTTGGGTATGCTTCTCGGGAATGTTTTCTCTTTCTATTTTTCGTCATTCATTGATAACAGTTGAAAGCCATTGACGAATTGTGATTGGAATTTCCGCGTCAGATTTTGCAGTTTACTTGAAAACGCATTGTTAAAATCCACAAAATGTAATGATGTAATGATGGTTTGCTGCCCTTGAAGTTTCAACTTGAGCTTGTTCAATTGTCGGAAAATATAAGCAAAATTGGCTAAATGTAGATTCCAATGAGGATTGTTCTACATGTGAAGATATCCACGTTTGGTGAAAAAAAAAAACCTTAACCTCGTATTTGAATTCGTAAGATACAATCCGTTTCAGTTCCTTTTGATAACCAACGCACGTTGATATTATACATAAGCTTTTGGATGCTGGATGCTGATTGGATGGAATATGAATGGCACAAAGTCTTCAATTCAAAGAGTTGGATTTAATCAAATCAACAATTTTAATAATTTTATCAATGATTCAAATTTGATTATATGCTCAAAGATGTCGGTAGGGGCATGGAAGAAAGTGCTTGGCAATGAATTTTAGTGTTGAAAATTGATTAAAGTAAATAATATCCTTGGGTGGACAATTCCCCCCTTAGCAGGGCGAAATCCCCCCCCCCCCTAGGGGGAAATTTCTCCCTGGTTGAAAACCACTGAAATAGTGCGAAAAGGAACCGAAGTTAAAAAAGTAACCATAATTGGTACAGGGTTCCTATCATTGGCACACACTGTAATAAATACTAAAAGTAGTTTTGGCTCCATTTCTATATACTTCCTGTAAAGTGTGGAAACTTAGCTATCTTTTAACATATTGATGACATTCGTTGGTCTTCTCGTTATTTTTGTACAAATAGTTTTCCTTAGTACTGCCATAATTGGTACGTCCACCCTACTTTCTAATGATTGGATCACTTAATTTTTAGCGAGATAATGTAAAACTGGTATATTATGTTCTACCCATTCTAAGTTGAAGAAGACAGATAGAAGCCAGAGCATTTTTTGGCAGTCCGGACATTAAGTAATCATCCAAAACTTCAACAGTTTCCTTAGTTGAAGCAGGGTGTCTAGTTAGCCTAGTGGAAAGACTATGGATCGCCAATCCGGAGACGGCGGGTTCGATTCCCGTTCCGGTCTTCAAAATTTGCTCGGCTCCCTGGGCATAGGGACTGTCTGTTTAGGGTAATTTTCCAATTGTTGCACGGCTAAAAACTCGCCTATTGTTGCACACTCCATGTTATTCTTATGAGGTGTGCAACAATTGGCGAATTTTTAGCCTTGCAACAAAAGGAAAATTACAATATTACGTAATTTTTTTTACGATTTTTCGACGCCCCTTGTAAGGTTTTTTTTTGTATGAGAACCCAAAAAATTATGCGTGGCTCGTGAGATTTTTCAAACCAGCCTTAATCCTTCAAATATTACAAAAAACGTTTCAAAATATATGTTACAAGGTATAAAATCAGCCGTTCGAGTTAATTTTATAATTACAAATGATGCAGAAATTTCCTCGACTACACACTATTGATCTAAGATATACAGACAGAAAACCACATTGACGAACACCTACCACTTCTTGCATCCAACTATCCATCATTTTCTGGCTTTACCGGGCTCCAGCGCTTCTTCTGTTCAGCAAACAAGCGATACCGGCACAGCGTTCAGTTGCTGCTTCTGCAAAGGCACCTATTTATTTTTCTTCCCCAATTCCGGAATTCTTGGGGCACCACACTTCACTCTCCCCGGGTAACACCATCCAGCGTTTCTTCCTATCCAAAATACGAGGTATATAGAACGCTACGCCACCAACCCTCCCGCTCCGTCTTCAGATCCTCCACGCGATCTACGCAACCACGAAAAACACGAGAATAACACGCAGCACCCTAGCAAGGCAGTATGTTTATAGTACAGTGGATAATTACAATCTGCCGGGCTCTCTTCCTGTGCGCGAGGGTTCTTCTTCTGAGAGAATCTTGGTATCTCCGCGGGATCGACAAACACACCACTTTTGGGTTATATACAGACACCTTCTCTTACTTATTGTAGATATTATTTGCGGTAGGCACCAACAGCCGAACAAACGTAACAAAACTAGCCAAGCTGCCGTATGTGTGTCGCGCGCTAGGTATAGCGAGAAGACCGCATCAGGCAGGCAGCCAGCCAATCGAAAGCGAAGGCGAAAAGAAGCCAACCGACCGAAAATTCACTTTTATTCTCGTTATTTCATAGTCAGCAACAAAACAACAACACACTGACTGGCAGCAGCAGAACGCCAAAAGGATGGAGAAGAAAAAAAAACGCGAAATTGTTATTAAATTTTACGGCTCCACCGGCTGCCTCTCTGCTTCCCTAGAAGAAGCGTAGATCATACACAAGAAGGCACTGAAGAATTCTTCAAACTCTATCTGCCTGGAGGTAATGAGTTCTCCAAATTGCTTCTGGTTTGATCCACGGGCTGCTCTAAAACACTTAGAAGGCACTGAAACTTAGGTGGCAGTGATACTAATTCTCCCTCTGCGTTTCCGTAAAACTCTTTGCTAGTAGGCTTGAATTCATAGGCACTTCTTCGATCTCAGGAAAAACTTGTACGCGTAGATCTAGGTACGCGCGTCGGCAGTGGACTTATTGCTTAGAATCATCAACCGTAAGACCGGATCCGGTAATAATCAAAGGGTAGACAAACCACAAACCGTTCAAACTCTAACGACCGCCACACGGCAATAAGACAATTTGTTAGATCCGAATCGAGCGACATGAAGTCTCGTACTGAAAGAGATACGATTCGCGAATTTATTTTTCATATTCTCGCTCTTCTTGCGGCCTGTGGCCTGTGCCTGCGGCTGGCTGGTAACCCACCAAGTACCGCGCCGCGTAGTCGTCGCTGCTACAATAAAACTCGGCGAGTCGACTGGCGGCGATGATGCGGATGATGATGACGATGACGATAATTCTCCCGTAGGTACTTTTGTGTATTGTATTCTCGGCAACGCTAAAAAGCCAAGTCAGACTCAAGTCGCGGCTGTTGGGGAGCAGCTCATCAGAACGTACACAGTAAAACCGCTCAGCACTAAAATGTGTAAGCCCTACTCATAAGTGCATAATTTCCAGACCACACAAAAATGTGTCACAGTTACACATTCTCAAAAAAACAGCTCGTACACTCGTCTAGATGCGAAATGTCATTTTTTTTTTGTTTTCCAAGGTCACTAGTAAACCTAGCTAGATTGCTGTACAAAATTTTTTGCGAATTCAATGATTTAGCGGACACAGGAGCTGATTTTGTGAATGTGCAAGGGTTACACATTTTTGGTGTAGTATGGAAATTATGCACTTTTGTGCTGAGCGGCGTTAGCGTGTATTGTTGTGTAAGGCGTTCGTAGTTCGTGAGCTACGTAGCATCTGGCTTTTTTTTATAGAATGAGAAAATCTGCTGATAAGATACCCTAGAGGTGAGTTCTCGGGTTATGTAGGGGTCGACCCACTAAAACCTCATTCTCTCTATCCCTTACCTTCTCTGGCAACTGACTTCGAGAAGGGTAGACCATGCATGAGTACTCTTTATTGGTACGCGATCCACCAGCTACCACCTTAAGTTGTCCTCTCTCCCCTGGTAGATTGGGTCCTGGCTAGTACTATAGACTACCCGTTGGACTCAAGCTTCCGAATGGACAGGGGCGACCACTGAACTTGCTGTTGGGCGGTCTGCCATTTTCACTGTAGTTCAAGTACGATTCGGGTGACCGAGGAAGTAACGAAATCCCACTATGCCTCCACAATGTCAATTGCGTGCGTTGCTGTAAGTTCCACTTCCTCTATCGACTAGCCGTATATCATGAGCTAATATCATCGCCCAAGCCGACCAGCTTTACGTCCGGTGGAAGTTTGAGCCTCAATTCACCATCCTACGCCGCGTTCCATAGTACCGTGTCAAGGATGGATCCCTGAGGAACCCCGGCGGTGATGTTGTAGCTACTCTCGCCTTCCTCGGTGTCATAGATTAACACCCTGTTCTGGAAATAGTTCTCCAGTATCCGGCATAGGCTGACCGGGACTCCTAGGTGGTGTATGGTGGTCGATGGCAACCCAGCTAACGTTGTTGAACGCATTTTTTATGTCCAGCGTAACGACCGCGCAATAGCGGATTCCCATTCGCTTCTTTTGGAGCGCTCGGCCGTTTTGGTTACAGCGATAATAGCGTCCCTCGTCGATCGACCCTTCCGGTAGCCGAACTGGTTATCCGAGAGGCCAGAGTCATCGGGTTTCTCGGTATAGACAATAAGCCTCGACAGAATGATCCTTGTCCAGCAGTTTCCCAGCGGTGCCCAGTAGGCAAATAGATAAAAGGTATGTATACCGATGGTTTGCCAAGTGGCTTCCCGGGATTGGGCAGTAGAACCAATCTTTGCCTTTTCACCTCTTCGGAAGTTCGCTTTTGTCTAGGCAAATCTGCATACCTATTCTGGACATGACAGGGCTAGCTTTGATGGCCAGACCCAGAGCAGCAGGGACGGATGTCCTGGGGCCTGACGCACACCCCCCCCCCCCCCCCCCCCCCGACGCGAGTCAGCCGCGTAGTTGCCGGCTAAGAATAGGACTACTAACCCCAATTCAAGGTGTCAAGCGACCCGTGCCGAGGAATGAGTGATCGAGGGGGTGAAAAAGATGCTCGATCTTTAACGGAGCCTGTGGGGCACCTGGGCACCCCCCACAGTAAGCTGTCCCTTACCGCGTTAATGCAGAGCTCTGGCGTGGTGGACATTCTTTCTCGTGCGACTCGTGGGAATAAAATATGAGTAACAAATCAATTCAAAAAAAACAGGTGTAGCAGGTAGTAGTGGTGCGATCAACCCCTTCGCAAGAAGCGGGGTTTTTTTTAACACGGACACGTTTAATGCTTCCAGTGAGCTATTCGCTCTTTGAAGGAAGCATGACACTAGACAACGGACTAGCATGCAACGCCCAGTGGCACAGCCGTAAACTTTTCCTGACAGCTGCGGCGGGAATCGAACCCACGCTCCTCAGCACGATGCGACCAAATGCTTGGTGACACTAGCCGCACGACCACGAAGTTGATGAGGTCTCCGACAAGGAGAAGTGAGGAGTCAGGTGCTGGAAGCTGCTTACGTAGCTCAAGCGTGGGAGCTCCTGTCCACTCCACGGCAAGCCAGCCGGTGGAGGTCATGGACGGAACGTGGTTGCTGAGGAGGAAAAGGACGGCCCGCATTAGAGGTTGCTGAGCACCAGCTTGGCAAAATCATCGACTTTGCGACAACTAAGTCGAATATAAGCAAGGACCTGAAAACGACCTTGCTTAGACTTAGAGTGTCTGTCGATGAGGCCAAGCAGGAGCACGCGGTCGCGTTGGTGGCTGCTGCAGAGGCGGAACCCGAAAAAGAGAAGGCGTCGAAGTTTACCCAAACGGAGGCCTTCTCCTTCGCGGGCAGTCCAAAGAGAGTGGAAGCGAATGCTCGTGACAAACGTGACAAGCATTCGCAGAAGCGGGCGAGGCAGCCGTCAGGTGAGGAGCTGTCTGGCGGCGCCCGCAAGGCCAGGCGTATAATAACCCCGAAAGTCGGTAATAATGCCGGAAAGTCGGATCCCAGCCAGGGTTCCCGGAAACCTGGGAAGGGTGGACCTGAAAAGGCTGGCCCGTCCCGGAACGATGGGAACAAGGTGTTGCGACCATTGGTGGGCCCTCAGCAGCCACAGAGCAGGGTAATCCAATGAGAGGACCCTCCTTGGACAAAGGTAGAGCGGAAGAAGAAGAAGAGGAAGAATCCACCGGTTGAAGAGCAGGACGCCAAGCCAAGGCGCAGGAGGGTACGTGCCAATCGCGAGAAAGGTGACGCGCTCGTCATCAAGACTGAACAGTCGAAATACTCGGACGTCTTGAAGGCGATGAGGTGCGACGCCAAGCTTGAGGGTCTTGGAGCCGACGTACGCAGTATCAGACGTACTCGTACGGGCGAAATGATCTTGGAGCTTAAGCGCCACAAGGATCACAAGGGCGCCGCCTACAAGAGGCTGGCAGAAGAGGTCCTTGGTGATGGAGTGGAGGTGAGGGCTCTTATGCATGAGGCGACTCTGAAGGTCAAAGACCTAGACGAGATCACCGAAGCGGGAGAGCTCGTCACGGCACTGCGGCAACAGTGCGATGTTCAGGTGGCCGCCACAGCCGTCAGGCTGCGGAAGGGGCCAGCAGGGACACAGATAGCTCTGGTCCAGCTACCTGTGGCGGACGTTAAAAAGTCCGTTAAAGTAGGGCGGATAAAGGTGGGCTGGTGCGTATGTCCTCTGACATTCCACGAGCCACCAGAGGTTTGCTTTAGGTGTTTGGAACCAGGACACAAGTCGTGGGACTGCAAAGGCCCCGACAGGCGCAAACTGTGCAGGCGATGCGGCGCTGCAGGTCACAAGGCCCAAAGCTGCACGAGTCCGCCCATCTGCATGATCTGTACCGGGAAATCCTCGAACAACAGACATCCGATGGGTGGTCCAGGGTGCCCGGCCTTCAAGAAAGTCGCAATGAACAACAAATCACAGTGCAGGTAACGCAGCTGAACCTGAACCACTGTGATGCGGCTCAGCAACTGCTTTGTCAGGCAGTTTCTGAGTGGGAGACGGATATCGCCATCATATCGGACCCATACCGAGTAACCGCCGGCAACGGCAACTGGGTCGCGGATGGGACCAGAAAAATGGCGGCGATATGGACGACGGGTAAATACCCCGTTCAGGAGTTGGTGTCTACTACCTATGAGGGCTTCGTGGTCGCCAAAGTAAACGGGGTCTTCTTCTGCAGCTGTTATGCGCCTCCGCGGTGGCCGATCGAGCAGTTCACGCAAATGCTGGACCGATTAACGACCGTGCTAACAGGGCGAAGGCCGGTGGTAATAGCGGGCGACTTTAATGCCTGGGCCGTGGAATGGGGCAGCCGTTTCACGAACCAGCGGGGTCAGATCCTGCTAGAAACACTGGCCATCTTAGATGTCGACTTGGCTAATGTCGGTACCAAGAGTACTTTTAGTCGAAACGGAGCGGAGTCAATTATTGACGTGACCATTTGTAGTCCTGGCCTAACAAGTAGTTCAAACTGGAGAGTAGATGATGGCTACACTCACAGCGACCACCTGGCGGTTCGACTACAGTATCGACTACAATAACAGCAGACAGCGGATAGAAGAAGAGGCGGCTAGGCCAAGGCCAAGCCCTCGCAGGTGGAAGACATCATACTTCGACGAAGGGGTATTTAGGGAGGCGCTCCGCCGTGAGCGAAACTTAATCGGTTTAGACGGCGACGAGCTGGTAGCGGTGCTCTCACGTGCGTGTGATGCGACCATGCCTAGGCGAGTCCACCCTAGAAATGGGAGGCCACCGGCTTACTGGTGCACCGACGCGATTGCGGACCTGCGCCGCGCCTGCCTACGGGCTAGGCGGCGGATGCAGCGAACACGAACTGAGGAAGAGCGAAGCGTATGGCGGATGATGATCGCTGCTGCAAAAACCGCGGTGAAGATCGTGATAAGAGCAAACAAAAAGGCCTGCTTTGAGGTTCTCTTTTAGAAAGCCAATGCTAATCCGTGGGGTTATGCCTACAGGATCGTGCTAACCAAGACGAGAGGTGTAATGGCTCCTACAGAGACATCCCCGGAGATTGAAAGGCTTTTTTTCCGCGTCATGATCCTAATCGTTAGCCTCCTTTCGTAGGATAGCCGAGGAATGGGGCTGGCATCCTGGCGATGAGAAGAAGGTTACCTATGTGGAACTTGCGGAGATAGCAAAGTCCCTTAGTAGCTATTGCAGAGGCCCCCGAGATGGTCAGGTCTGCTATACAGAAATGCCTGGACGAGGGAGTTTTCCCAGAGGTTTGGAAGCGGCATAGCCTGGTTTTATTGTCTAAGGCGGGGAAACCCCCCGGAGATCCGCCGGCATATATACCAATGTGCTTGATCGATAACGACGGGAAGATGCTTGAAAATATCATCCTCAATAGAATGTTGAGGCACACCGAGGGTGTTAAGGGTCTCTTGAGCAACAAGTTCGGTTTCCGGAAAAGGAAGTCCTGTCAGTTACGAAAACCGCCAAGATAGCGCTCCAGCGTAAGAGAAGGGAGATTTGCTACAGTGCAGTAGTGAATCTGGCTGTAAGGAACGCGTTCAATAGCGCCAGTTAGGCGGCTATTGCCGATGCGCTGGTACCTGTACCGAATTCTCGGAGGTTACTTCCGAGTTACCTTTTCGGGGAGGACATAGAGTGCTTCGAAATGTGCGGCACAAGAGGCACACACAGGACTGCCAGATTGGCCTCCACAGGCTATCACCCACATCGTCTTGGAGCTATAGAGGAGGTGGCGCGTGGACTCGGAAAATGGCTTATTCAGACGCTTCCCAAGTAACATTTTAAGTTTTAAATAGCTCTATTAGCGGTTTTCATGACAAATTCCCCAAGTTACATTTTAAGTTTTAAATAGCTCTTTTAGCGGTTTTCATGACAAATTTCACAAATCTGTTAATAAAGCCGACTATTCCATAAAAACCTTCTGACAATCACTATAAGATAGTGGATAGCTATAACCAAGTGGATCACACTTATTGAGGTTTTCAAAGAAACATCAAGAGCAACAATAAGCGGGCAACAAAATCAACTTCTCGTTCATTTTTATTCGAACAACTTTGACAGCCAGTATTCATGCAACTGTGCAAGAAAAGGTAAACATACTATCTTTCACATCGAAACTATAATGGAATCGGTTACAGAAATAATTACAAGTACATATCCGAAATTATTTGAAACTATGCAGCGGTTTCCGTAGTGATGAAGTGTGTGCGAAGTGAATTTTATCGCAAAATTGTGAAAAAAGGAGCAACAAACCAGCGCGCCCGTAAAATAGTTGTTTTTTTGCAAAAAAAAAACTTTATTTCGAGAAAAAAGTGGAATTGTTTTTATTAACCTGATCTCCCTTTAAAAGCTTTCCCGATTATGTCTTTATCCAGCTTGCAGTAGTTATGCATCAATTATTCAAGGTACGCATCATTTTGATGAATTTAGTGATACCGCGCTGGGAAAAAATTCAAATTTCAAAATGGCAGCAGCAGCCTCTCCGAAAAAAGAGCGATTGACGGATAAATCTATCTAATCTAGGTCAAAGCCACAATAAGTGTAATTGTTTGTGTTATCACCATATTAAGCTAGTAATGAACCCATCCACGGTTTGCACTACTCTTTATGAGATGGCGCTCAGATCAACCATGAACAGCCACTATGGTCAGTCATGAATGGACAAAATACTCGATTATGAATATCTGAACTAATTTGAATTTATCATATTTTATTGAAAGGACATTTTTTACAAATACAATTTTGATAAAAAGAGTACTATGAGTCAACGAATATTCCAACATCTGATACATTTGTACATGGTTAAGGTTGACTACAGATTTGGCCATCTAATATGACATAGTACATCTACTGTCATAATATCCACACAGTGAATACTCTAGAAAGGTTCATTTTATAGAGTTCTTGACAATTGCAATAAAACCTTCTATAAATCAAACAGGTTACTTCATTGATAAGTTGTATGAAATATTGTTTCGTGCTTTATAGGGCGCTTCTAGTATTCAATAAAGCTTGTACTGATGGCATTATCAACGACCGTTATAAATCTCTCATACAACTAAATTAAATCCTATCTGCTCTGAAAATGTCACTTGGGTTTACAAGAGGTGGTCAAAGAGTTCGGAGTCAGCTACGTAGGTCATACCACCCAGACAACCAGTAATCGTATAAGATGTTACATAAGATGAGAAAGTGGAGGCCATATGCGTGCATGCCTCCATTTAGGCGTATGTAAAATGTACACATATCGCCTCCACTTTATCATCTTATGCAACATCTTATACGATCACTGGTTGACTGGGCAGAGCCCTGCGGTCGTAATCGACCCTTACAGCGATTAAGTGGCCGCGGGGAAAACATCCAGGTAGCGTTGCTATCGTGGCGTCGGTCTACTGGGTTGAATCCGACCCCGCCATTGGAAAGGGGTCCTCGGCAAGGTCGGGGCAGGTGGAGGCCCCACTGTCAGCAACTCCTTCTCTGCCGTAATTCTGCAAAGTGACGTAAGCGCCATTCAAAAATGTCGATATTTGTTGGTATATTATATGTAATATCTGGTGTAAAAATAACACTGTGGTATGCCTGTTGTATTAGAATGCAAGATCTAGTCGTAATCTATCATCTATGGAAAGAAACTTAGAGGATGAGCAAGAGTTTTATGCATAATAACCAAAAAATGGGCCAAAACTATCAATGTCGCTTACGTCACTTTGCAGAATTTGGGCAGTTCTGGTGCTAGCTGATAGGACCTGAGCCTTCAGCAGGTCAAATCGCGTTATACTTATGACACACATGTGATACAAGAATCTCTGTACAATTGCGCTTGAAATGAGAGCCATACTGAAAATTCTCTCAGTTCAAGTCAGTCTTGTTAAAATTTTCTTGACACTGTGTACCGTTGTACACACAGTAATCACACTCGTATCACATGTCTGTCCGGGGTATTACACGCATGTATCAGCTATTGGTACTTGCAGAACAGTTGGATGCGGGCATGGTGGTTGACCCTGGCCGCCTTTCGAGGTCAATGGGAGTGGTAAGGACCACTCAGGAAACTAGCTAAGCGCCACCATCCAACCTTCGATGTTCGTTGCTGCTACGCAGCTAACCTTGAGAGTGCGATATGCACTGGCCCCTCTCTTGAAGCAATGCCTTGTTAGTTCCGGAGAGACGAAGGATTTGGCGATCGAGGAAGTTGTAGTCCTGGCTTTTACTTTTATTGTAGAAGACGCCCTCACCCCACACTAACTGGACCTGACTGTTCTGGAGTCTGTTGAGCAGATTGCTGCACTCGGATGAGGACCAAAGGGGCACCAAGCGAGCAGGAGATAAAGAGATAACATGGCAAACATGATGGTAAGCCAATAGGAACCAATGTCATGGCGAGTTGTTTATTTTGATCGTAAAATCATCGATTTCGAACACTGTGGAATAGGCTGTCTGACTTGTACACGGTAAGCAAGCAGGCTGGACTTACCAAGCCAAGGCAGTCGTTACGGTATGCGGAATTGGAGAAAAGTTCCCGTGCCTGAAAGGGATACCGGTTGACGATCACGAGAACGTTCAGCCTCGCATCCTTATCGGAGATGACAATGTGCACGTCACATCTCCTAAGAAACGACGTGATGGACAGCCAAAAAAAGCGGTAGCAGCCAAGTCACGTTTGAGGTGGACGGTTCATGGTTCCTATCATGAAAAATCCGTGGACAAAGTTCACAACTGCCGCCCTTGCGAATGCCAGGGGGCAGATCAAATGCTTCACGATCTCGTGGAGCAGTTCTTCTCGGTAGACAGCTTGGGAGTAATGGAAGTTGAGCGTTCGGAACCAGTTGAAGTTCAGCGAGCTAATTGGATCCTGCGGGAAACCCCGAAGCGCATCGGATATCGTTTCAATACAGGACTGTAATGGAAATGCATATGACTGTTTTGAGTTCCCGGACAGCTACCATATGGTGGTTCGACGACTGTCATGTCTCGAGAAGAGTACAGAGCGACCTTATAGTTGAAGGAAGCATAAGAAGACATCAATCCGAGTATACGTTGACAAGATACATACATAGGGCGACGCAGAAGGAGTTGGATGAGTCGGATCCAAGACGTTCGTGGTATGGATCTACTCTGTGGGGTAGTTATCAACACCAAGAAGCCCACCATGATTTGCATCTTTTGTGATGCGGCGAAGAAGGTAGATTACATCTTCCACAACACGGTGCTACTCCGGACCATATTGAGCGTTCTCTTCAGGGTCCGAGAAATGCTAATAGTTTTATGCGCAGATTTGAACGAGATGTTTCACATGATACGGATCATATCGTCACGCTCAACGATTGATCTGGCGCAACAATCCAACCTAGGATCCCAAAGTATGTTTGATGGACGTCTTGGACGTACCCACCATCCAGAACTTGAACGCGGAAAAGCATGCCGAAAAGTTTGTCGTCGTCGCAGATGTCATTATCCGAAAACGCTACGTTGACGATTACTTGGGCAGGGCTGACATGGTGGAAGAAGCAGTGAACCTACTGCATATAACAGCAAATTGGTCTCATATTAGCTAACTACGTGTTGCATCCTATCATATTGCTCTAACGCAGCTATGCTAGAATCTTTGATAGTCTCTAATGATACTCGGTAGCAGAAATCGATTAATATGCAATGCTTACTCACCAGCTTGTGTTTTCTTGAATGGTATATTATGATTCCTTCTGTTGTAATGTGAATAATACGGGTTTACACACCTGAAAAGAAAGGCAAATTCCCACGTTACTATTGCAATGCATAGATTCTGGAGATGATATGATAAAGCTTGTTTGTGATTGAATCGTTTTTTTTTTCATTCTATAGTTACATGAATATTTATCCCGTTTTTTTTAAACTCATTATTATTATTATCATTTATTATTATTTATTATCCCAACGAAGATATAGCAGGGCAACAAAAAACGTTTTATCAGAAAATTGTGATCTTCAATATTCATCAATATTTAATCTTGAACATCAATATTTGTGCACGAAATAACCCAAATTATGGCAGTAAAAAGTATTCATTAGCTTATAAAGTCTATTATTATTATTAAGGCTAATAAGGAATGAACAGCCCTTATAAACCAACACCATACATGGATCATATTGTAAACGGTTCAACATGTAACCTGCTTTTTAGGTTCCAATATTGTAGATAATTAAATTGTATGTATTTTGTAAATAAGAAATAAATTCGTGGTTATTTAAAATAGAATATTGAATTTAAAAATAATGAATTGAATAATTTAGTTTAAAAAAATCCTACCACAATTCCTACTCCTTTTCCCTTGGAGTCAGATGTCCACTCCATCCAATACCCCCTGACACCGAACGACCATCTTTCAACGGCTGCATTGGTCGTTAAAATGTCCGTTGATGAGGAGGCTGATTTCGATCACGAACATGTTCATGTTCGGAACATCAGCTGCAATAAAAACCGCCTGAGTTTTGGTTCAGGTCTCTTATTCGGTAACAGAAATTACCAAAGCATATTGTAGTCCGCGATTTTATCATTGATTTCCACTCCAGTAACAGAAGTACCAAGTGTCCGTACGAGTTTCCGACGATTCAACCGAAAAGTTTCCGTGTGGTGCGAGTTTGATTCCCGGCAGTGAAAGTGACCATCGCGTGCCTGACGACTGTGCCACGTGGGTGATAGTCGACCGGACTGAGTGAGTGCGCGGACTACCAGTGCGAGCAAGAAGGTAACGAGCGAACGTCCCGGCGCCAACCAGAAGGACGTCTCGTGATTGGCCGAAAAAAGTGCGCGCCAATCCGAGCCCACAGCGAGCGTCGAAGCCCGGCGTCTAACCATCCCCGAGCTGCAAAGTGGTACGGTACCTGAGCAAAAAGGTGTGTCAATTCAATTTTTCCCTTCTACAAAATCTCCTTGAATAAAGCTTAAATTATTGAATTTCTTTGAATTAGATTAAATATTAAATTTTTGAATTAGAGTAAATTATTCTTTTTATTTAACCACGTATTCCTTTTCCACCATCTACAATTTGTTTGTCCGACTGGAGCCAAGAGCGTGGAAAGTGAGTCCGCTAGCTTTCCAAGCTCAAAATAACGACCCTGAGATCCAGGTCACCGTAAGAGGCCTTTAGTGCCCACCCCGGAAGCAGCCGTCGGCTCAAGACCAGCAGCTTGGGGCTTTGGCAGGTTCCCGTCTGGGGCCGAGCAGATAAAGACCTGGATCAAAGAGAAACGTATCATACAATACCGCATACTGTTCGAATTGTATCCCCAATGGGTGGTTAAACATGTCTTATGATTATCGTTTATGCGGGAGACCAATTTTGTTTTTTAATAACAAATAGCAGCTGACAAAGAGCGAATTACTGAAAATTGTGCTGGAACGTGGAAAATTAAAAAGTTTATCCAGATTTCACATCACCGATTTCTCAAGCAACAACCATCAAAACTCTAATCATAAGGTCTGTCCAGAACAATCATGGTCAAATCAGTATTCGACGGATTCTTGGCTACAATCACTCAGCCTTGGACGCAATTGTGCTGGGTTTTGTGAGAAAGTGAATCAAAATTAGAAGCACACACTTCAGCTGTACGCAACGGATGTAAAGGCCGGATGATCCGGACTACCGACGGGGGATCCAGACTGCAGCAACATCAAGTTTTCTGTTTCCTGATAAGATAATTAGGTTGTTCTGAGGAGTTCTGCTGCCCTTGCAATGCTAGTGGTACCTGGATGATGCGTGCGGTGAAGTCTGAACGCTAATTTTTAGTGAGATCTAATCAATTACTTGAAAATCTAATGTGATCTTTTCATACTTTATGTTTTCTCGTATAATGAGTTATTTACTACAATCGGTGAATGGGTCACCACAGTGGGGGAGGGGGGGGGGTGGTTTGGGGTTTCAAAAAATCATCTAAGCCAATCAAAGTTTTCTAAGCCATTTTGTAGTTCAATTCGCCTATTTCCAATCATTCATTGAATGGCATTTTATCACAAATGAACATTTACGTCATAAAAAGGGCATTATTTATTAAAGTTTTGAAAAATTATACCTAATACTTTCTGTTTAAGCGAAAGAGGTAAATTATTTTATTAACGTATTTGTTGTGTTTTCGCCCTTTACATCTCATTCAAATTCCAGCATAACTTAATCATACTAAATTCCAGACCATTCCAGTTCCAAAATCCTATTTCCTTTCTATTTACGAGAGCGTCGGTGAGTCGCTGGCATCTCGATAAATAGATATCATCCCTTCCCTATTATCCCTTCCCATCCACATAACGTGTTTCTTATCGTTTCAGAGAGCGATCAATGGCGCTTAAGCCTAGGCTTGTTAGCCGGGACACATGGTCCAACTGCCTGTGCCCCATCCCGGAAGCAAAAAGGCCCATGGAGTGACAAATTTCTTAGCTATGTCACTCCCAACGTCGGTGTAAAAAAAAATCACTTACACTCACATCAACACATCTACATGATCCACTCAAATACACTTACACAATCTGAATTTTCCCAGGAAAGCCGTTTTCGTCCATGATTCTCCATAGCTCTGCTCGGTCGATACTGTCGTATGCCGCTTTGAAGTCGATGAACAGGTGATGCGTTGGGACCTGGTATTCACGGCATTTCTGGAGGATTTGCCGTACGGTAAAGATCTGGTCCGTTGTCGACCGGCCGTCGATGAAGCCGGCTTGATAACTTCCCACGAACTCATTTGTTTTAGGTGACAGACGACGGAAGATGATCTGGGATAGCACTTTGTAGGCAGCATTCAAAATAGTGATCGCCCTGAAGTTCTCACATTCCAAATGGTCGCCTTTCTTGTGAATGGGGCAGATTACCCCTTCCTTCCACTCCTCCGGTAGCTGTTCGGTTTCCCAGATCCTGACTATCAGCCGATGCAGACAGGTGGCCAACTTTTCTGGGCCCATCTTGATGAGTTCAGCTGCGATACCATCCTTACCAGCTGCTTTGTTGGTTTTGAGCTGGTGAATGGCATCCTTAACTTCCCTCAGCGTGGGAGTTGGTTCATTTCCGTCCTCCGCTGCACTGGCGTCGTCGTTTCTTCCGTTGCCGTGGGCTCCCGTGCCTACGTTCTCCACGCCATTCAGGTGCTGATCGAAGTGCTGCTTCCACCTTTCGATCCCCTCACGTCCGTCCGTCAAGAGGCCTCCGTCTTTATCCCTGCATATTTCGGCTCGCGGCACGAAGCCGTTGCGGGATGCGTTGAGCTTCTGATAGAACTTCCGTGTTTCTTGGGAACGGCACAGCAGTTCCATTTCTTCACACTCCGCTTCTTCAAGGCGGCGCTTTTTCTCTCGAAAGAGGCGGGTCTGCTGTTTCCGCTTCTGTTTGTAACGTTCCACGTTCTGTCGAGTCCCTTGCTGCAGCATTACCGCCCTCGCTGCGTTCTTCTCCTCCAAAACCGTTCTGCACTCTTCTTCGAACCATTCGAACCGTCGATTCCGTTCCACGTACCCGATGGTGCTCTCGGCTGCGTCGTTGATGGCTGCTTTCACTGTACTCCAGCAGTCCTCTAGAGGGGCCTCATCGAGCTCGCCCTCGCCTGGCAATGCGGCATCGAGATTCTGCGCGTATGCTGAGGCGACATCCGGTTGCTTCAGTTGCACTAGGTTGTACCGTGGCGGTCGCCGGTACCGTACATTGTTGATGACGGAAAGTTTTGGGCGCATTTTGACCATCACCAGATAGTGGTCGGAGTCGATGTTGGCGCCACGATAGGTCCTAACGTCGATAATGTCGGAGAAGTGCCGTCCGTCAATCAGAACGTGATCGATTTGAGATTCCGTCTGCTGTGGTGATCTCCTGGTGTAACGATAAGGGAGGCTGTGTTGGAAAAAGGTGCTACGTATGGCCATATTTTTGGCGGTGGCGAAATCAATGAGTCGTAGGCCGTTTTCGTTCGTCTGATGGTAGGCGCTGAACTTACCAATCGTCGGTCTGGATTCCTCCTCCTGGCCTACCTGAGCGTTCAAATCTCCTATGATGATCTTGACGTCGTGGCTTGGGCAGCGATCGTACTCGCGTTTGAGCTGCGCGTAAAATGCGTCCTTGTCATCATCAGTACTTCCGGAGTGTGGGCTGTGCACGTTTATTATGCTGACGTTGAAGAATCGGCCCTCGATCCTCAACCTGCACATTCTTTCGTTGATCAGCCACCAACCGATCACGCGCCTCTGCATATCACCCATCACGATGAAAGCTGTTCCCAGCTCGCATGTTGTGCCGCAGCTCTGGTAGATGGTATGATTACCTTTAAACGTTCGCACCATGGATCCTGTCCAACACACCTCCTGCAGCGCTACGATACCGAACCCGCGGTCCTTCAGTAGATCGGCGAGTATGCGGGTGCTCCCAATGAAGTTCAGAGATCGGCAGTTCCACGTACCGAGTTTCCAATCGCAAGTCCTTTTTGTTCGTTGCGGTCGTTGCCGTTGGTCTCGGTTCGTATTATTCTGTTGCTGATTTTCCGTTACAATGGGTTTTTACGGCTGGCTCGTAGGGCCTGACACCAACCCCCTACTTTCCGGAGGACCATAGTGCACAGTTGAGCTTAGAGTCCTTCCCTGGCACTCGGACGTAGATCAGCCGCCCCTAACATGGGGATCAGACGCTGTTGTGAGCCGCTTCTCTTGGAGAACAGACACTCAGATTTACCGAAGCATGTTATCAAAAAACGGTATATATTGCGCACTTCCCACCCCACTGGACCCCTTTCGCAGTTAGTATAAGTGCGGGATTATGAAAAAAAACTACGATTTTGCATCGAATCGTGTCGGTGTCTTCTGTGCACTTGGGGGCTGTCCATAAACCACGTGGTCATTTTTTTGGGACTTTTCAACCCCCCCCCCCTCGTGGTCATTAGTCCATACAAATTTTTTTATTTGTCCATACAAAATGGTCATTGGCCGAACCCCCCCCCCCCCCCCCCCTAATGACCACGTCGTTTATGGACAGCCCCTTATGCATTACAAGGTGCTGAATAAGTGCGCAGAAGACACCGAAACGATTCGATGCTAAATCTCATTGTTATTCACGATCCCGCACTTATACTAACTGCGAAAGGGGTCCAGTTGGGTGGGAAATGCGCAATAAAGAACGTTTAAAAAGAGTCGCGCACGCATGCGTATGCATACTTAAGTTGTGAGGGCTGTGAGCACGGGATAAGTATAAATTACACTCACACTGTGGTCAGTCGCCTTCACATCTCTTTCACGACCTTGGTATGGGTGTGCGACCTTCCCTTGATTCGGCCATCCTTAGATAAAACTTCAATGTTAAAATCCTTCAAACATCGTTTTTGATAGCATGCTTCTGAACTGGGATAGTAGCAAGTGAGTATTCCCAACACCGTCCGCGAGTTCGTCTGTGTGGTGTTTGGATTTCCTCGATGTTTGTAAAAAATAGTTTCCAAATTACTAGTGAGCTCGTTCCATACTACTTATTCTATTTATTCTAAACTTCAACATCCTATGATTGTATGTGCTATTTTTGGAAGCGATTGCCCAAAATCAAATTTATTGTTTTGCTATACATATAATGTTTTTAAACCGTTTTAAAATTCAACAACAATTGAAAAAGTGCTACATCTATCGACCATTCCGAAAACCCCTGCATATAAAACAAGCTTTTCCAACACAAGCACAACCACTCTATGATAGTGGCGGAGGCGCTTGTGAATGGCAAACCCGAAAAAAAATAAAAACATTGCGAACTCTATCTACTACTAACAGCCGCCGCGCAGCCAGTAGTTGTTCTGATCGTTCTGATGGGATGATGATTACGGCAACAACGGTAGTGACGATGATGATGCCCCGATCACAAAAACAGCTGATGTTGGTGTGGGTTGGGGGAGAGGCCCACTCGGAGAAGACCGGGTCGGTTCGTTCTGTAGCTATACGCTGCTGCTCTGTTCGCTGAAGCTGAGCTGAACAAGCGAAGCGAGACCAATACAGGCAGCGATATGGGCAGTATTTTCGCACACGTTTCAGTTTCAATATTTAGGAATTGCAAACTTTACGCCAAATGGTTTACGCGTATTTTTTTTTATTCTTGGCAGTGATAATTATATACCCAGGAAACTAGTTTGGCTGGCATACCCTTTCACTTTACTATTTGAAGAAGCGGATGATTGACGAATAATAAACTTACGCATGATTTTTTGTTTGTCTATTTTTTGCAATGGGATATTACCTATAGGTAAAGATATATCTTAGTTAACTTTTCCTTGAATTGCTTGTTCCCTATGTTCTGAATCCACGATCAAAACTGAATCAATATACATAACGTAATTCTATCAGGGCCTATGTAACCGAACTGTGAACGCTCTGGCTATGCTGAGGGTGACGAGATCGATCCCCGGTTGGTCCAAGATCTTTTCGCAACGGACACATATACCCTATTCTTATTTTTTGCACAGTTTCTTTTTTTATATAACTTAGTCAACTTTAAACCTATTCATTGGGTATTTCATCCACGGAGTACTAACCAAGTCTCCCTGTGTACAAATTTTCATGTGAATTGGTTTAAAATTTACTGAGCAACGACTAGTGCAAAAAAGAGAATTGGTTGTACTTGACTTGACTACTTGACTTGTTTGGGCATATTTTTATGAACAGAAATGGACTTTTTCTTATTGTTATTCGTGTACGTAGATAAAGAAGATAGATTCCTAAGTGTTCAAGAAAAAATAAGGCTAAAGATGCATAGTTCAACATACGGAAAGTCGCTGCTTGTCGTGAATGGGTTCGACTCGGCACGTGTTCACTTTCATCCTCACTTGGCCCAAGTACTGCGACTCGTGTCTAGTTTTTACAACACAATCAAATAAAAAACCAGTGTTATTAATTCTACATCAAACAAAATCGTATGACGTTAATGATCGAGTACATCTTTGCGTCCAATAGGGCGTAAGTATGTAGTAAAAGTTTTGCGCTACGGAAAGAAACCGCAACGTGCCTCCCGACCCGATAAGCTATTTCTGCCAATCCATCTACGTTGGTGAACTCTGTGTTTTGTACACACAGCACAGATCAACCGCCTCCGGATCAATAAGAAGCAGCAGCGATCGCACCGATCGTCCATTGATCAACAACTCACCGCACCGGGGCAACACTTGCTGTTTTGAGCTTGAACCTTAAAATGGTGTGTTGGTTGGTGGGTGCACGTTTAACCGAACGTGACATAGTCGGTCCACTGCATCTCCTAGGTGCCCTTAATAACGGTAGCTTTTGGATTTTCTTCACACGGAATGACGTCTCTCTGCCTATCGCTTTCTGTGTTCGTCTAGAGTTGAGAATCACCAGCCCAACAACCGAAAATGCAACGAAGGTGACACGACGTTCACTTTCCCGAGGAGGCATTTGAATTGAGTCACTAGGTAGTTACCGATTCAGTCGAGACCTTTCCGGGACCTCTAGAATTCCGGCGACAGAATAATGCAATGGAAATGTATTTCACTGCCGAATGCGGAGCGAAAGCTGCGAGTGTCGAAATTTAGCAGCAAGAACACATGAACCTACATATAGATACATATTAGTCAGTTTCCAAGCGAGAGGAAAAGCACTTTCTAGGAGTACTCTTCGCGATTTATATTCCGAAATTTTAAACAGAGAAGTCCATGTTATACTCTTCAATGGAATTATTGCTACACAACAATTCGAGTGTTTTACCGAAAATAACATTTAAGGTTAACCTTCAGGCTAACTACTAGTTACAATCTTGAAGCAAAGTACCGTCCTCAGGTGATCTTATTTCGGTAAAAGTTTGGATGTATTGAAGAGCCATCGGTAATGCTTACCGAACGTTCGGTAATTTTTGATTGAAATTCGGTAAATTTTTACTGAAATTCATGAATCCTGTTAGTTGTTAGTAATTGGATTAGTTCTAGAACTGAATTTTGATCTAATTTGAAATCGAATCTATTCATAAATTAGCCAAACTTTTTTATAACATATTCTTTTGCCAGTCTTGGTAAGGTGGTATGAACTACCAACCAAGCCGATCTGTTTAAAAGCACAGGTCGCACGGCAGAAGTTTCACGCATTCGATGTATTCGTTCAATACATGGCCTACTTGCCTAATTTCACCTTCTATAAAATTTTCACACTTGTTCGCTGGAGTGCGTCTACGCGAAGCAAATCCTGGATCGTCTTGACCATAGGCGAAACTACCGGGGGTGCCGGGGTTGCCAGGCACCCCCTAGAATTCGAATGCATTGCTGTGAGTTATGGGGCGATGAATGATGAATGGATGAACTAATGAATATTTATTCGTAGTGCACCCCCTGGCAAAAAATCGTAGTTTCGCCCATGGTCTTGACTCGGTGTACCTACGGCATGGACGGTTGGCACTCTTCTCGATTCGACGCAAACTGTACAATCTTCGGACGGCAGGTTACAATACGCTTTTAGAGCTTTTTCTGGCTCACGAGAGGCTCATCCAAGAATTTGAGAGAGCAGGTGAAACAATATCAGCTAGCGAGCGAATGAATACTCTTCTCGTCGCTATTCCTGATAGTCACCAAAGCATCTTGGACGCTATTGCTATGAAAAGGCAGGGAGATTTGGCTACTATGTCACTGTCGGACATCCGTAGTCTTTTCCTGGACGCCGAAGAAAAGAAAGAGGAGCAACAGGATTTCGAGCCATCCCACATGGCCATGGCTGCTGACAACCGGAGGAAGCAAAAGAAGAAGAAGAAGGAAACACGCTCTTGTTTCGAATGTGGTAAAGTAGGCCACACCAAGAGGAACTGCTATCGCTTGATGAATAACAAGCGGCAATATTCTGAGCGGGAACATTTTCTATCAGGACGAGCAAATGTGGCATTAGTTGGTGTTTCTGAGCAGGAATCTGTTCCAGCAGAACGCAAGCGCCAACGGTCTGAAGACGCTGATTCTGAGAAGGAAATTGTTCCAGCAGAATACAGACGGGAGAAGTTTCAATCCGAACGAGGACTGGTTGCTGGGTCTGAGCGGGACCATTTCCCATCAAAAGACAAGCAGAAGAGAAGCAAAGATAAGAAGATGCGGCTCATTGTGGGTTCTGGAGCAAGTGACCACATGGTGTGTGATGACACGGTTATGGAAAACTGCCGCAAGGTGGAACCAATCACTATCTCCACGGCCAAAGATGGACAGTATATTGTTGGAAGGAAGAAAGGAGATGTGAAATTAAAAAGTGTTGTTGTGAAAGCAGGAAAAATAAAAAAGTATGAATTGTATGATGTGCTTTTTATTCCTAATTTACAATATAATCTCCTATCCGTTTCCAAACTTGTGTCTGCTGGCATGTGTGTGACTTTTGATGATCACGGTGTTGTGATATCTGAAAGGTCGGGGGAAGTTATTGCATCTGGCAAGAGAGTTGGTGGTCTTTCTGTTCTTGATATGGTAGTTGATGAAGATGATTGCAATGTTGCTTGTGTTGGAGAGGTTGAAAGTCCACTCGATCTTTGGCATAAAAGGTTAGGTCATTTGTCATATGCAAGCCTAAAAAGGTTGATTTCTCAGCAAATGGTTGATGGTCTAGACTTTGACGGACTATAACATATTCAGGGGAAGCGTAACATATGCCATCCTTGTGTCATAGGTAAGCATACTAGGAAACTTTTTAAAAGCAACTGTATCCGATCAACTAGGCCCCTGGAAGTCATACATTCGGATGTGTGTGGCCCAATGAGTGAAAGAACTTCGATGGTTATAGATATTTTATTGTTTTCATCGATGATTTTACACATTTTGTTGTTATTTATCTGTTACGTCATAAACATGAGGTGCTGGATAAATTTAAAGAGTATGAAGCAATGACTTCAGCTCACTTCAATTTCTAAATCTCAAGGTTCATTACAGATAATGGTGGAGAGTTTTATGGGAATAAATTCCGGAAATTTTGTATCAGCAAAGGAATTCAAATGATTTCCACTTGCCCGTATACACCACAACAAAATGGAGTAAGTGAAAGAATGAATCGCACTCTTTTTGATAAAACTAGAGCGATGCTAAATGAAAACAATGTCTCCAAGAAGCTTTGGGGTGAGGCAGTATATGTTGCTGCATACCTAACCAATCGTTCTCTAACTCGAAAACTTAAAGGCTCCAGAACTCCGTTCGAAGTGTGGTTTAGCAGTAAGCCGAAAATCGATGGATTGCGAGTCTTTGGTTGCACAGCTTATGGGCAGATAGCAAAAGAAAGACGTAAGAAATTGGATGACAAAAGTAGAAAGTTAACTTTTGTTGGATATGCTCCAAATGGATATCGGCTTTGGAATGATGAAACCAGAAAGGTAATCATTTCACGTGATGTGATTTTCGCTGAAAATCAGTCGATATTTCACATAACACAAGATTCTAGTAGAGAGGTAGTAAACCAATACCAGAAATGGTACAACCCACTACTGGTGATTCGGACACTGGATCAACCGGTGAAAAGGATAACGACGATGAAGAAGCCAAGCATGACACTAACAACGGCCATATCGAAGGAGATGTTGGAAGCACTGAAGTTATTATTCGTCGTAGCAAGCGGATCCTAGAGAAAAGAGAGTAGAAAGAGCAGAACATTGAGGATGTTCAAGGGGCACTCTCAGCTGTGAACTTCATTGAAGACATCCCTCAGACAATCCCGCTGTTAAGAAGAAGAGATGACTGGCCAAAATGGAGAGCTGCAATTGAAGAGGAACTAGAAGCACATGAAGAGAACAACACATGGACTTTGGTGGAGAGCGTACCAAGAGGATTCAAGCCAATCAATTCCATGTGGATTTTTGGTATCAAAGATGGAGAGAGCACTAAACGATATAAAGCAAGGCTTGTTGCTAAAGGATGTTCTCAAAGATATGGTTTCGATTACAACGAAACTTTGCGCCTGTGGCTAAAATAGTAACGATAAGAACTATTCTGTCTATAGCCGTTATGAGAAATATGGTTGTGCATCAGATGGATGTAAAGACAGCTTTTCTCAACGGAAAACTAGAAAAAGAAGTTTATACGAAGTTGCCATGTGATGAAGATGGACAAAGTCCAATTTGTCGTTTGAACAGAAGCCTTAATGGACTAAAGCAAGCTGGAAGAAGCTGGAATCAATGCTTTGACGAATTCATGACAAAACTAGGATTCTCAAAGCTATCCAGGGATTCCTGTGTATATGTTTATAAAGATTATGAGCTATATATCGTGCTTTATGTGGATGAAATCCTAATGATTTCTGAAGACATTTCGAGAGTCAATTGGATAAAAGAAAAATTGGCGCATAGATTTCAAATGAAAGATATTGGAAATGTCAAGACCTATATTGGACTGGAAATCGAAAGAAATCTTGAAAACAAAGAGATGAAAATCTCTCAGAGAAATTATATTGAGAAGATTCTAAATCGTTTCGGTATGCAAGATTGTAAGCCTGTTGCAACACCCATGGATGCCAATGTAAAATGGGAAGTTTGTGAAAGCGTTAGAACGGAGGAACCGTGTAAAGCTTTATTGGGGTGCTTGCAATACTTGGCCCTAATGTCTCGACCAGATATCAGCGCTGCTGTAAGTATCCTATGTAGATTCCAAAGTTGTGCAAGTGAAGCACATTGGAATGGACTGAAGCGAATTCTAAGATATTTGCAAGGCACAAAGGATCTCTATATCTATAGTATAGTTCTCATGAAAAAGCAAGAGCATTAGAAGGATATGCAGATGCTGACTTTGGGAATAATTATGAAGATAGAAGATCAAACTCCGGAAACCTTTTTCTTGTTTATGGAAATGTTGTTTCCTGGTCTACAAAAAGACAACCTACAGTAAGCTTATCATCAACAGAAGCTGAACTGATTTCCCTCTGTAATGGGACACAAGAAGGAATTTGGATATCTAATTTAATGCGTGAGATAGGCATTGAAACATGTCCTTTTACAATTTATGAAGATAATATTCCTTGTATTCGGATTGCTGAAGAACCAAGGGAACATCAGAGGACAAAGCATATTCACATAAAATATATGTTTATCCGGGATGTAATCCAAGCTAAGAAGATGAGGATCCAATTCGTCAAGAGTGAAGATCAACTTGCGGATATTCTTACGAAGCCACTACCAAGGACGAAATTCGAAAAGATAACATCATATCTACAATTACAAAATTGAGGGGAAGTGTTGAAATATCAATTTTGTGGACCCGTCTAAACTTGGACCAGCCTAATGCAAAAAGGAATGAGCAAACAATGGATCGTTCGCTGTTCGCTTAGCCAATAGGGGCTGTCCATAAACCACGTGGTCTTTTTTTTTGACTTCTTTCAGCATTTAACTTTATGACGCTTTTTGTATACGTTACGTTACGTAATTTATGCACGATACCACAAAACTCATCCAACATAAATCGCTAAACACAGTTATTCGTATACAATGTTTATAATTTATGCTACTTTAGATATAAGCAGCAGCTGTATTAACCCTCAAAGCCCCAGGACAAACTTTTTATTTTTAACCGGCTGATACTCAAGAACTATAAAATATAAAAATAAGCGGTTTTCACTATGACCGATGGGAAGAGTTGTACTTCATGCAAGGGTAGTTGTCAAACCGAAAGTCCATGCTTGAACCCGATTTTGCACCGGAAATAAGTGTTCCCTGGTTTAATGTTTCGGCGATTCGTCTATGAATCTGGCATTTTAAAATAATTCTGAACTCTTTAACAACTTGAAATGGTGAGCCAATGCAAGAACACAATGCTGAGGTTGTTTTCTAGCATGAGTCGCATATGAAATTTGGACCCAGATGTGTACTTCCGGTAGGACTCGGGGCGCACTGCTCCCAAAGCTGATTATGGGTTTGGACCTAAAAAGATTATTTTAGAAGTTAAGTGTCTATGAAGAATTTGTTCGTTATACCAAAGTCCTTCTTTTAAAAGTATCACTCATGTGATTAATCAATCTAGAATTCAAACATATTTTAAGCAAACGAATAATTACAAGAGCATTGCATACTTTTAGGCGTTTATCGGTTTCTGTCACAATTTACAAAATTCACTCCACTTTGTAAAAACACGTTTCGGTAAGAGATTAAAGGCCAGATTTGGATTCCAATTTAATAGATCTACCAAGAATAAACAGCTATTTATTGAAAAAGTAGTCAATAGGCAGCTGTTGAACATATCGCCACAACATGGCACCTGGGAACACTTATTTCCGGTGAAAAATCAGGTTCGAGCATGGACTTCCGATTTGACAACTACCCTTCCAAGAAGTACCGTAAAACGGGGTATCTTTGATAATGCGGGTAACTTTGATAGTGCGGCAGGCATTGTGTAATTTATCTTATAACTATGATTCCTTCAACCAGATAAGAAAATGGTAAACGTAATTCAATTCTATACATATGAAAGTTCATCTTAGACGAACTTTCATTAAAATATAGTTTATATACAACTTTTTGGGCAAAAAAATAAAAAATGTTGATATTTTTGTCATTTATCAACCCCTTCAAACAATCTGCTATACGACTTCGTTAACACTATTTCTCCAATGAATGGACTCTTATTCTCGATAAATTCATCATAGTAGATTCCAAATCTGGCCTTGAATCTCTTAACGAAGTGTGTTTTTACGAAATGGAAGCAATTTTGTAAATTGGGATATTAATCTCCATACATTGATAAACGCCTAAAAGTATGCAATGCCCTTGTAATTTCATGTAGATAAATATGTGATGTTCAAAATTTGTGAATAAAACATTAAAAAACTACCCAAAAAAAAGAAAACTAATTATGAATTGCATGTCATCACATGTTGATGTACCGTTAAGCATTTATTATTACAGAGATAATGATTTTTGATAGCTAAATTTATTGTGTTTTGCACTCAATACTCCACAAACTCATTTTTATATGTAGAATTTAGTAAAAAATCAATGTTTTGATATTAAAATTCTATCTAATATATTCCACAAGCCTTCTCTCATCATGTTCATACTCCTAAGATTTCAATCTGTGATTATTTTTTGAGATTTGATGTGTTTTTAGGGCATTATCAAAGTTACCCCAAAATGAAAATCTGATTTTCGGTTATATGGAAAACTAAAAGTTATCCAAAATATTTTAGATTATCGCATCTTTCAATTGCAATTGTTAACTGATACCCCAGTACTTGTTTTAAAAATATAAAACTCGGGGAAATACTGTTACATGTAAAAATATTGAGAAAATTCGCTGAAAAACTATCAAAGTTATCCCATTTTACGGTACAACTCTTCCCATCGATCATAGTGAAAACCACTTATTTTATAGTTCCTGAGTATCAGCCGATTGAAAATAAAAAGTTTGTCCTGGGGTTATAAGGGTTAAGCCATTTGTATTAACATTCCGATAAGGTCCCACTTGCCCCATGATACGGAGTTAATGAAGATCTGCTCCACTTTTCATTATATGCATAATATACAGAATGTAGAAAATTTTAAACAGTTTTAATGCCCGTTAATAAGAAGAAATATACCATCAATGTCTTTTAGAACCATTGGAATTATAAAATTATTTATCTTTGAAATTTTTTGGCTTGACAAAACTAAACTAGCATTTTTTAGGTCCCACTTGCCCCGGGATACCTTAATTTAAGCTATCGCTATAGAACCTTGTACTGTAAATATCTAGATGGGTAAAGTGGAACTGAATAAATTGTCTTTGAAATCGAAACGAAGCGTATGTTTATATATTACTAGCTGTCCCGGCAAACGTTGTCTTGCCAAGCTGTGGTGGTTTGACAACTGTTGAGCTCATAACGTCACCGCACTCTAGATGGGTTTCATTTCGATCGTGTTGATTTCCTTCCCAGCTCATGAAAAATCAGTTATTTATCCATTTTCACCATTTTCTAATTGATTTTCGTAACTTTCTATACATATAAACACAGCCACCATGAATACGAATCGAACCGTGCAAGAGTCATGCTGATCGGTTCACCTGTTCGTGAGTTTTGTTGCCTCAAAGAAACTCCGAACTCATTTTTATATATATAGATTATAAGTTACAGTCACTTCGATTAAGGAATAGACTTCAACAAGTATAACATGGAAAACCAAAAAAAAACTGGAGAATTCCTACTAGAAATGAATAAAGAAATTCCAGTAGCAGTCCAGGAGAAATTACGGCGGTAGCTCCTAAAATAAGTCCATGCAAGAATCACAGCAGAAATATTCAAACGGTGTAAATTCGGCACCAACATTTCAAAAGGGCGTAACTGCATTTGGAAGTAATACCTTCTTTCAAATCTGTAGGTCGTACTGCCTCCCTTACACTCAAACCACCATGGTTGTCGGAAAGAGGAGAGTTTTTCCCATCTGGTACTTGTTGTGAAAAACATGGAAATCATAACACATGATCCACAGCTTTAAAAGAAGGTGATGATTCCAAAAGCAGTTACGCCCTTTTGAAATGTAGGTGTCGAATTACTGGAAAATCTTTGAATTTTTAATTTTATATTTTTGTGTAGATTATAAAAATACTTTAATAGATTTAATCATTACTTTCTTGAGAAATTGGCAATTGCTAGTTTTTGCCGTTTCAATGCACGTTAATATTTTAGTCGATTTCAAATCAGGTAGCAACAAGCCCCCGAGTGTTCAAAGCAGAAGGTGTAAAAGGTATAATTTGAATAACATATGTTTCGAATTAACGTGCGTGTGTGGTTGGTTCCGCATGGATGAAGAAGCGATTCCCCCCAGTCAGTAGTGAGATAATGTGCGCTGAGTTCCGAGTTGCTATTCTAGCTTACTTGCTTGCTCGTTGTGGTGGTGGTGATGATATGGAAGTTAAGAACAACTTTCAGTTTTATCGATCTCACCGACTGGAAGTAATCCAGGAATGGCAAGAAGAACAGGGGAATACATATTGGTTATGCAATTTATTGCACGCTATATGGCGATGATGGTACACGATCATCTGGTTAGCGAATGAAATCTATATTATTACCGAATTGATTGGAGAGAACGAATAGCTACACAAATTTATGGCCAACTATCTGTAGATAGTTATTCTCGAATGCTGATTTTAAGAGTAAGAGTGGGAATGTCCATTCATCAGTAAAATTAAAATAATATATACATACACTCAAACCTCCATTTAGGTAGGATCCATTTAGGTAAAATCTATTTAGGTCCCTCCATTTAGGTAACGTTACCTAAATGGAATTTGATTGTGTTCAGATCAGTTGGAGTACTTAAGATTAGGTATAAGATTGGTTTAAATATGGGAAAGAAGTTATGATTGGTGCTAGGGGGTGGGTATGGGGGGAGGGGGATGCAATGTTGCCCCCTAAACACCCCTCCCCCCTTCCATGCAATGTTGAAAAGTGTCAGTATCCAGCGTTATTTCCAGCTGAAATTGAGATAACCAGCCATCCTTCCATCATTCAATTGATATCAGCTCCAGCATTGATGACGTCAAACCCGACATCAACCTATCATTCACCTGTTTTTATTTTGGCCACCAAACCCAACATAGACCCAACAGTTGTTCGATGTTGATCCAACAATAGCCCAACATACGATAAAAATTGACCCGGCTTTGGCCCAACATTCAAATATTTTTCAGTCTGGCGGAATTTTGCAGGGTTTTTCGCAAGGTTTTTTCGTGTTTCGTGCCTAGCTAGTCATTTGAATGGCAATTCTGATCTAAGACCCTCCAAAACCCCCGAAAACGCCCCTGAAGCCCCTTCTCTCCTGAAACTCTTTGAAAGCCATCTGAAACTCCGCATGATCACCTTTAAATCTCCCAGTAATTCTCCCTTGTTGAACTTCTTTGCAACCTTGTAATCCATTTAGGTAATAAACTGAATCCATTTACGTAAAAATTCTATTTAGGCAGTCCCGACTCATTACCTAAATGGAGGTTTTGGTGTATATCTTTAGTTTGATCTTACAACTAGAGTCACAAAACTTGCTGAATTGAAGTTGTTAGAAATTGAATCGCAAAACTTTACGATCATTTTTTTCATCTTTGTCATAAGTTGAGATGAGGCTATCTCATCTGGAAACCTACTGCTGTACTTCCATTCCGAAACAACAACTCCTCACATTTAAACAATCAATTGCAGCAAAGTTCAAAACGCAGAAGTATCCTATAGAGAGAATGTCCATGACTAGGAAGGTTTGCCTAAACACTCGTCACTGTACCCGAACCGCATTTTAGAGAATTGAAAATCGAATGCAAATTCATACATACGAACTGATGTCGAGGTTCATTTCGAATTCGTCTACTCCAAAAACCGAATCCGTCTGTCCATCCTGGACAAATTCGTAATGAGATCTTGCAGATTTTGTTGATCCGAGCCATCCGGCCATGCAGCCAGACGACATCAATGACGACAGAAAGCGATCTTGATCTTGAAAAATATGCTAATGTCGAGACGGATCTTTATCGGATAGGCACAATTATTGATACATTTTATTGAACTGGAATATGGACGATCGATATCGGAACAAGATCATTGTTGAAAGAGTACAAGAGAGTAGTAACTCAAATAAGGTAAGTGGCGGTTTCGATTGGCAGTTTCTTACCTTACTAGCATCGTTAGCAAAGCTGTTATGCACATCAGACTTACCCGGGTAACTAATATGCACATAAACTAAACATTTCACCATTATATGTACAGTGCCGGACAAAACAATAAGACCACCAGCCTTTGTTATAAATAAAATGGCCAAGTTTGACGATGTGATGCTTGGTTTCTAGTGAACCGATTTGGCATAAATTTTGACAGTTGCCATGGAGTTACGTGAATTTCGAGTTCTATGTAATTGATTGATTGCTGTTCACTACATCAAAAGTTACGGATATACGAAACAACATAATAATAGGACCACTTTCAGTTTGCCATTAGGGTAAAAGGGTATAATGCGCCCCACCGGGGCAAAATGCCCCCCTTCATTTTCTGGCGATTCAAGCGCTTTTTGCATGCGTGATCGATTAGAAATTTTAAAAATTAAAAAATAATTGCCATCAAGCTCGTCCGTTAGTTGATTGGTACAGAAAAGCATTAAAAATATCAAAAAGTCTGAAATCGAGGCTTTTGGCGTAATATTTTACCTCTTGTAAACTGACTTCATTTTAAACGAAGCTACTTCTGTTCGCTTGTGTTATTTTGCAACTTTTTATGCAGTTAAACACTTGTTAAAAGACCCTCCTAAGATAAGCATATGCATATGTGGTGGAATTATCCCCTGGGACAGTTTTATCACGGGGCTGGACGTTTTTCTTTTGATGGGGCGTATTGCCCCGTTTGTTTTGAAAAGGCAAATTTTCGAACGTTTTCGAAAAACGTTTTAAAGCTTCCATAACCGGTCCTCCAAAGGCAAAGTTCGCATGCAACACTTCAATGGCTTTAGGAACAACGATTTGCCGTGGACAATAAATGGAATAAGGCGCCAGCTTTAGATATATCTCCATTTCTGCTTAGGGGGGGGGGGGGGGCATATTATACCTGTTTACCCTACTAAAGGATATATGAGAGTATCTGATGCTTCATGATTGATGAACTAATTCTAAAATTAAGGATGCCATTTTAACTTAAGGAAATTTTAATTGAATTGACCACAGATAACTATCATAAAAATCTGGTGTTATTGTTTTGTCACATCGTATATCTGTAACCATGGGAGTAGTGAGCAGAACTCAGGTATCAAGTATCAGAAGGCCGGCTCCAGAGGCACGTTATCCTCCATTTGGTACATTTGTGCCATCGCCAAAATAATAGCCTATTTCATCATCTACCTGAGGGAAAAGGAAGGAAATAAGGATGAGGATGGGGATAAGGACAGGTAGGGAAATAGGAGGGATAGGGAAAGAACCCTGGAAGAGGATACTACCCAGACAACCAGAAATTGCATAAGGATGTACGATGTACATCGTATAAAGTACTATTTTTACTCACTATCGCATACTATATATGACAATGTTCATCGTATGTGATGTTATTTTTTTGATCTTATTGCGATGTGTCTGGTAATCTATATATACAGGGTGTTAGGTTCGTGAGTGCAAACTTTTTAAAGGGTGATAGAGGACCATAAATGGAGAAAAAATTTGTTCTACGCATATGGTCAAATCTCAACCGTTACGTAGTTATTAAACTCCCCATGTTTTTGACTCTTATTGCCTTAACTGGCCATATCTCGAAAGTGGTCAAACTTTTCGCAGTTTTTTAACCCTTATTCGAAAGATTATTGATTTTTCTATCAAATGGCATCTTTGAATCAATTGGTTTAGTTAAATAACAAAGTTTTCTAGAACAAAAAGCTTAAAAGCAGTGTGTTTTAATTTGTTTTTGTCAATTATCTTTGAAAAATGCGAAATAAATTAAAATTTCTTCTTAGGCAAATTTGTGGCCCCTGTTTTACTCTACAATTCGTTCTTTGACATCAAACTTTTATCTCTTATCGTTTTCTTGCAATTTTGATTGAAATATCGCATTTCAGGTCATAAATTTGCAATTTTCAAGGAAAGTACTTTTTTGCGCACTGTGCCGCACATTTAAATCAAAATTGCAAGAAAACGATAAGAGCTAGAAGTTTAATGTCAAAAAACGAATTGTAGAGTGGAACAGGGGCCATAACTTCGTCGAAGAAAGAATTTTAATTTATTACGCATGTTTCAAAGATAATTGATAAAAACAAATCAAAACACACTACTTTTGAGCTATTTGCTCTAGAAAATTTAGTTATTTAACTGAATCAATCGATTCAAAGATGCCATTTGATAGAAAATTCAATAATCTTCCGAATAAGGGTAAAAAAAACTGCGATAAGTTTGACCATTTTAAAGATATGGCCAGTTAAGGCAATAAGAGTCAAAAACATGGGGAGTTTAATAACTACGTAACGGTTGAGATTTGACCATATGCGTAGAACAATTTTTTCTCCATTTATGGTCCTCTATCACCCTTTAAAAAGTTTGCACTCACGAACCTAACACCCTGTATAAAAATGCAGTGGCATACGTGGGACCGCGCATAACCCCCCCTGGCCGCCAGATTATTATTTTTTAAGTCTTTGAGTTGGCTCGACAACTTTGGCTCAATAACTCAGAGTTCCAAAAAAAATCTCAAAAAATTAACTATTCTAATAATTAAGATTGTTATCCACAATTATCAAACCTCTTTTACTCGAGAACTACAGGAAATTTGGACAAATATTTCTTCAAGAGAACCACTTCAATCTTTAACCCTTCAGCGCGCGCGCTGTTGTAAAAAGTACAACAGCGCCAAAAAACCTCGCTCGTTGTAAACCACGTGTGCGCGGTGCAGTTTCGGTAGCTTGATGGCGCGCGTCCTGGAAGGTTAATAGAAGTTTGTCAAATAACATGCTTGGTTGAATGGCTAAATTTTGTGATGTTTATTTATGGAATACAAAAACAGCATGCCAAATTTTCTAGATATGCTGGAACCGGTTGCGGTAGGGAAAAAGAAGGACTTTGTAGAACCATATGCTGCTATAGAGTGCGGCTATGTGCTACTGCTACACGAATTTTCTCTAGTATTCAATTCAAACAAACGTCATTCTAAGAACAGAATACCTGGGATTTCTTTACGAATCCTTTCAAGGACACCTTTAGAAATCCCTTTAGGCATTTATTTAGGAAATTCTTCAGGGATTCTTTCAGAAATTTCACAAGGGACTTCTCCAGGAGTTTCTCCTTCGTGAATTCTCCCATGTGCATCTTGCAAGGTTCCGATAGTGATTGTTACGGGCTTTGTTCCAAGAAATGCTTCAATAATTCCTCCCATGATTCCTTCAGAAATTTTCGCAGATACTTCTGCAAGGATGCATCGACGAATTCCTCCTGGAATTTTGATTCCTCCTGGAATCAACAGTGACTGTTGATTTCTCTAAGAATTTTTCCAGGGATATCTCTGAAAATTCCTCCAGGAATCCATCAAGTGATTCCTCTAGAAATTTCGCCAGAAATTCCTCTAGGAATTTCTCCAGGAGTTCCTCTGGAGATTCCTTTAGTAATTCCTACAGGCATTCCTCTAGTATATCATCCAGGGATCCCTACAAGAATTTCTACTAGAATTGTTTCAGAGATTCCTCAAAGAAATCCTCCAGGGTTTTCTCAATGCATTCCTTCAGGACTTCCTCCAGAGATTCCTAAAATAATTGCTTCCAGGATTCTTCCAAGAATTCCACTAGGAAATCCTACAGAAATTAATCCGAGAAATCTTAAAGGGATTTTTTTTTTCAGAGGCTCCTACAGGAACTCCTCCAATAATTTCTCCAGGAATTACTGCAGATAATCGTCCAAAAATTCCACCAGGTATTCTCCTAGGACCTAGGCATTCTTCCAGGAAATTTTTCAGGCATACCTCCTTGGATTCTTGCAGAGATTCCTCCAGGAATTGCTACAGGGACTCCTCCAGGATTGCTTTAGGAGTTCTTCCTGGGATACCTCCAGAAATTCATGTAGGCATTCCTCCAGGATTTCATCCAGGAATTTCTTCAGGGTCTCGTCGAGGAATTCCTCCGGGAATTTCTTCAGCGATTTCTCCAGGAATTTATCAAAAAAATCCATCATAAACTATGTCAGCAGTTCATCCAAGAATTTCTCCAGGAATTTGTCCAAAAAACTCTTCAAAAGTTGCTGCAGGGATTCCTCTAGGAATTCCGCTAAAAATTGTGCAAGGCACTTCTTCAGGGATTTTTCCACGAATTTCTCCAAGGATTCCCCCAGGGATTCCTTCAGAAATTCCTTTGAGGATTTCTCCAGAAATTCCACCAAAAAATTATCTAGAAATTCCTCCAGGAATTTCTCTGGGGATTTTTCAGAAGTTTCTCACAGAGTTTCTCAAGAGATTCCCTCAGAATTCATCCAGTAATTGTTGCAAGCATTCCTCCGAAGATTCCTCCAGCACTTCCAAAAGGAACTCCTCCAAGAAGTTCTCCAGAAATTACCACAAGATTTTCTTCAGGAATTCCTCCAGCAATTTTCTAGAAGTTTATCCAGGAAGTGCTCCTGGACATCCTGTCACCAATTTCTCCAGGATTTTTTCCAAAAAACCTTCTGGGATTATTTTTTTATAATTTATGAATTCTTGCAGGAAATTCTTCAGAAATACTTTCAGGATGTTTCAGGGATTCCTCCAGGCATTTCTCCAGGAATTTTACCTGAGATTCCTTCATGAATTGCTTCAAGGTTTCCTCCAGTGATTTCTCCTCGAATTTCTTCAGGGATTTTCCAGAGATTCCTCCAGAAGTTCCTCTAAGGATACTTCCAGCAAATCCTCTAAAGAATTCTTCCAGGAAATTCTCCAGGAATACATTCACCAATTTTTCAGGGATTCCTCCAGGGATTTCTTCATAAATTTCTTCAAGGATTCCCCAAGGGACTCATTCAGAAATTTCTTCGAGGATTTCTCCAGGAATTCCTCCACAAGTCCAGCTACAAATTCCTTCAGGATTTTCTTCAGACGCTGTCCATAAACTACGTAGACTTTTTTTCGGCCATCTCAGAACCCCCCCCCCCTCCCCCCTCGTAGACTTTTGTTCATACAAAAATTTTGAAATTTGTATGGAGCGTAGACTTTTGCCAGACCCCCCCGTCCCCCCCTAAAAGTCTACGTAGTTTATGGACAGCCTCTCAGGGATTTTTTCAGAAATTGAAAAATAATAAAAATCTTCCAGAATTGCTCTAGAGATTTCTCTAGAAATGTATCCAGTAATTATTTCAAGAATGCCTTCAGAAATTCATCCAGGAATTTCATCACGGCTTTTTCCAGCAATTCCCACAGAAATACCTCTAGGAATTCCTCCAGGCATTCCTCCAGGATTTGATCCAAGAATTTCTCCACGAATTTCCTCAAGGATTCCCCCAAGGATTCTTTCAGGAATTCCTTGGAGGATTTCTCCAGGAATTCAACTAGAAATTCCCCCAGGAATTCCACTAGAAATTCCTCAAGGAATTCCTCTAGAAATTCCTCCAGAAATTTCTTAAATGATTTTTTTTCTAAAAATGAAATATAACAGAAATAGAAATAGTATTCCTCAGGAGATTCCTCTAGAAGTTTATCCAGTAATTCTTTCAAGATTTCCTCTAGATTTTCCTCCAGCAGTTTTCACAGGAATTCCTCTAGGTATTCCTCCAGGATTTTATCCAGAGATTTCTCCAGGAACTTTTCGGGAATTCCTCCAGAAAATATCGCAGAATTTTTTTTTCAGGAATTCCTCCAGGAACTTGTCCAGGAATTGCTCCTGGACATTCTCCGGAAACTATGTCAGCAATTCCTCCAAGAATTTCTTCAAGAAATTCTTTTCAGAGATACTTCCAGGAAATTCTCCAGGAATACTATCAGTAATTTTTCAGGGATTCCTCCCGAGATTTGCCCAGGAATTGCTTCAGGGGTTCTTCCAGGGATTTCTCCAGAGATATTCCCAGAGATTCTTCCAGTGAATCCTCCAAAATTCCTCCAAGGGTTCTTACAGAAATTTCTCTAGGGTATTTTTTCAGATATTTCTCCAGCAATTCCTCCCAGAATTCCTCTGGAGATTTCTCCAGAAATTCGTCCAGGAATTTTTCCAGGGGTTGCTTCAAGATTTCATTCAAGAAATTTCTCCAGGAATTCGTGCTGGGTCTCATCTAAAAATTCTTCCAGGAATTACGCCAGGAATTTGTTCAGAAGATTCTCCAGGATTCTCTTGAAAGATTTTCCCAGCAATTTCTTCAGGGATTTCCCCAAGAGTTCCTCCAAGGATTCCTTCTGAAATTTCTCTAAAATTTCCTCAAGAGATTTCTTCTGACATTTTTCTAGGGATTCCTTCCAGAATTCCTCCAGGAATTTCTCCAGAATATTCTCCAAGGAATCCTCCAGAAATTTATCTAGGATTTCTTCTAGGATTTCCTCAGATGTCCTGGATGTCTTCAGATATTTCTCAAGGGATTCCTCCCATAACTAATACAGGAATTCCTCCAGGTAGGCTTTCAGAAATTCTTCCGGGGATTGCTCGGGGAATTCCATCAGGGATTCTACACACAGTGTTTCGACCAGACAACCCTGTATGAATTGCTCTAGGAATTCATCCAGGAAATCTTCCAGGGATTGCTCCAGGAATTCCTCAAATAATTTCTACAGAAATTTCTCTCAGGTGCTCTTCAAAAATTCATTCAGGAGTTCTTTCGGAAATTTCATTGATCCTTCAATCATTCGTTTTAGGGATGTACCCAAGGACTTCTCCAGGATTACCTGATGATTTTTTTCAATTATTTCAAGAATTTCGGGACGAATTCATCCAGCGAATAGTATTGGAAGATAATTTTTGAAGGTGCAGTTTCGGTTGCTTGATGGCGCGCGTCCTGGAAGGTTAATCTTTCAGAAATTGGTCACCGCTACTAGCACAACTTTGATTTATGTAGATCAGGCGAGCTTTTTTAACGTATTGTATAATATACAACAGCGTGACTGCTGAAGCGTTAAATAACGCTTTTAAAATATATTGTTATTATATTAAAATTCATCGTTTTGCGTTAAGTTATTAAAGCTAGTAGGAAATAACTTGCACCCCCCCCCCTGACCGAAAATCTGGCTACGCCTTTGACAGTCTTCATTATGGTTACAAAACAAGTTACAAAATCATCAGTTTTGTTAAGTTTACTTTACCTGATAATTAACAATCGGTGGTGCTAGCAAGAGAGGGGTAGTGATAAATGTGCAGGGAATCAAGCTTCGTCATTTTAAGCTCCAGATAACCTGTTCAACACGTACAGCGCAGGGAAACCAAGTGCATTCCAATGAACGCTGAGGTGAGCTAGAATGTCATGACAATTAATCATTGGGTTTCATAAGTGGTGGTTGGTGTTAAGTGTGAAGTGTGGCTCGAAAATCCAAAGGTTCTTAGTTCGATACTGAGGTGACAAGAATTGTTTTTTTCGAATATTATTAAGTCGCATAAGATGCTATATTACGTCGCAATAGTGCACACTATGCATCGCATTAGATATCGCCTGAAGGCATATAGCGTTATTATTTTTCCGTCAATGTACGTATATTGCCTCCGCTTTTGTACGCATAAGGCACTTTTACTGCATCTTATGCGATGTAACTTTACCGCATAAAAGTACGTATAACATGAACATAAACTTCATTATACGTGCAAATTGGTTGTCTGGGTAACGCATAAGCGTACCACAATGGGTTCAAACAGCGCCCTGAAAAGGGCACTGTAATAACGCATAAAGCGAAAGAGAGCCTATGGCTCTTTACCATAGCAGGTTAAGAACAACAGAATATCCTGAATATTCAGGTCTCTGAAGTCAGTTTCCCTTAATAAGTGTTTACCGAATACTCGGAAACGCAGTTGTGCAAAAACTGGACAGTTACATATCAAATGATACGAAGTTTCATAATCGGATTCACAGCTATCACATGCAAATGAATCAGCTTGCTGAATATTCGCCATGTGATAGCTGAGTCGGCAGTTGCCAGTCAATGCTTTGACCAGAATGCTGCAATTCTGCTTTGACAGATTTGTAAGATACTTCGCCACCCTTGGAGATGGCTCAGTACAATACAATTTTTGGTTTGACGACATGACTCCAAACTATTCCAGTATTGTCTGTGTTGAGTAGCAGCCCAGGTGTGAATCTGAAGCTTTACCCAACACTTCGATATCGGAATAGCTGGCTCAGGGCCAATGAAGTCATGTGATGCTCCAGTGCGAGCTAACTCATCAGCCAATTCATTTCCAGCGATGGAAGAACGACCAGGTACCCATGCAAGGTGAACAGCGTTTGCTGAATTCAGCTCCTCGATTTGAGTTCGACAAGCGATAACCAGGGCCCATATAGCCGAGGCGGTAAACGCACGGGTATTCAGCATGACCATGCTGAGGGTGACGGGTTCGATTCCCGCTCGGTCCAGGATCTTTTCGTAAAGGAAATTTCCTTGACTTCCTTGGGCATAGAGTATCTTCGTGCCTGCCACACGATATACACATGCAAAATGGTCATTGGCAGAGAAAGCTCTCAGTTAAAAACTGTGGAAGTGCTCATTGAACACTAAGCTGAGAAGCAGGCTTTGTCCCAGTGAGGACGTTACGCCAAGAAGAAGAAGAAGAAGAAGCGATAACTATCTTCGACCTTGAGTTGGCCGAAGCAAGTGCTTTAATAGCAGCCTGGCTATCTGAACAGGTGCTGCAAAACGGTGAGTCGGTAAAGAGAGCGTCCAACATAGCTCTGGTCCTCACAAGTTCCTACCTCATGGTAGGACATAGGTGTACGGATCAAGAAAGCAAGGGCTGCGTTTGCAAGTTTAATAAATATACGGAATAACAGTCAGATTAGTCAACGCACCAAAATCCGAATTTTCAACAACTCAAACGTGAAATCTTTGCTGCGGTATGCCAGTGAAACTTGATGTGCATCAGTGGAGAACACTCAGCGGCTGCAGGTCTTCATTAAGGCGAAACTGGAAGCATTTCCTTACTTTTTGGTTTTGGATTTTTTATTAAATAACGAAGCAATATTTTCAAAATCGGTTTTCGTGCACATGTAGAGTATGGATCAAGGTATCTTCTGAATTTTTTTGGTAGTGGAAAATGTTTTTCGTTTTGTGAAATTTTGTTCAAAAAATGGTTTCTGTCAAAATTGAAAACATTTTCCACCTCTAAAAAATCAGAAGATACCTTGATCCATATTCTTCATGTGTACGAAAACCGATTTTAAAAGTATTGCTTCGTTGTTTAATAAAAAATCAAAAACCGAAAAAATAAGAAAATGCTTTCAGTTTCGCCTTAATCAGGGTGTCTACTCAATTATGAAAATTAAATTCCCTGATATTTCCAGGATTTTTCCAGGTATTTGAAAATAATTCCAGGTTCAAGAAACTCGACTAAACTAAACATGATTTCAGATTTCTAAAAATTCGTGGAAACGCATCTTTTTGGGAATTTTTTGGTTCCAATTTTAATGACATTTAAGGATAACATTCCACCAGCGGAAGCACAAGATGATTTTCTGATGGAATTCTTAAAACTATCCTGGTGACACTTTTGAAGAATTTTCTGCATAATTTGATGAAAATTTTGTTTATGAAGGAATTTAGCAAGGAAAACAACAAGAAATTACACTATATTTTTATAAAAGTTAAGCTTGGCCGTTCCAGCAGATAATCTATCAAGTAGTTCCTGAGCAAACTTTCTCCTTTTATGGAAATTGCTAGCAAAAATGTTAAATATGTTTAAAGGTTTTCAGTCAGAAAATCCTTTCAGAGTTTCAAAAAAATTACTTCAAATAATACTGCCAGTTACACTTGAAAATTTTAAAAATGTCCACAAAAATTTAACTTCAGGAATTCCTTCAGAATATTTTAATTCTTTCTCCACAACAAATTTCAACGATTATTTTATGTCAAAATAGCGTTTTTACCAAAAGCATATGAATAAATTTTGTTATAGGTGGACTATTTTCAAAATAAATATAAAAAATGATGTAAATCAATAGTTTTGGATGTCAATAGTTTCACTCTTGAAACAAGTAATTGACAATCAGAATATACTAATAAGTTGGCAACAAAGTTATAAAACTATTGCATTATGTCAATCGAAAAAAGTTTCTTTCGAGTTCGTCAAATTTTGTGGAGATCAGAAGCAACTATTGCAAAAAGAGAGTTGAAAATTCTTTCAAACATTGTATAGAATCATTTATAAGTTGATCTTAAAACGTTTCAGAAATGGCCAGAAAAATATTTTAGAATTATTCCACAAGTCATCTAGTTAATTTCGCTAGAAATACTAACATCAAATCCGCCAAGAGTTCCAATTGATCAATCATACTCTGCGGCAGTTTCAGGATTACGATTAAAATATATCTTTAGGCTCCTAAAATATATCCTACAGGCAATTGCGAATTTTTTAGGCAAACCTCTATAAATTCTGCTTTATACAATTTAAGTTATCAAGCCAATATTTACGGCTGCAATGGATTAAAAGATTTGAAAATTCCAAATCATAACAATAAAAGCATGTGGATTCAGGTTTCCGAAATAGGTAAAACATAAAATAGGAGATTGCTGTGGAAAAATACAAGTAAGTTACAATAATATTTAACGAGCGGGTATTTAGTAGCGGCGCAGCCAAAATTTGTATTCGCTTTGAAGCATTTCTAACTGAAAATTTGTATTGAAATGATGAACCCACAAATTCCCTGATTGTCACCAGAATTCCCTGAGAATTCCAGGATTTTTCCAGGTCCAGTAAAATTCCCTGATAATTCCAGGTTTTCCAGGTTTTTCCAGGTTGTTGTCCACCCTGTTAATGGATGTTCACGGTATATTGTTCGCGCATGGTGGCGTTACAATTGGATCTCCAACATGGTGCTTCAACGTTGATGTCATGGGCGTAGCCAGAGAGGGGCAGGGGGGCCGGTCCCCCCCCCCCCTGGCCGCCAGATTTATTTTTTTTTAATCGAGCCAATTCAAAGATTATCAATAACTCAGAGTTCCAGAAAAAATATCTCAAAAAATAAACTGTCCTAATAATTAAGGTTTTTATCTACAATTTTCAAACCTTTTATACTAGAAAACTAGACAAAATTTCGCCAAATATTTCTCCAAGAGAACCACTTCAATCTTACCATAGAAATTTACCAATCAACAAGCTTGGTTGAATGGCTAAATTTTGGCCATTTATTCAGGAACTGAATTTATTTCTCAGGGATTCTTTCAGAAATTCTACAAGGGATTTCTCCAGAAGTTTCTCCTTCGTGAATTCTTCCATAGGCATCTTGCAGGGCTCCGACACAGACAAACAGACGTAACACCTTGAACGATTTTCATGGGAATCCATCGCCCAGTTCACACTATCATCACCTGGTGGGAAAGTTGCACGAATTATTGTGTTGTGCAATATCGTCAACAGAAGGCGCTAGTGTGAAACGTCAAACGCATACAAAAACGATGCGCGCGCCTCTGGTTGTGAAAGCCACAACTATGAAAATTTAAAACGATCGTTAAAAGCGTGGTCGATGGTAATTTCGCAAGTGTTACGTCTGTTTGTCTGTGGCTCCGATATTGATCGTTTTAGGATTTGTTCCAAAAAATGCTTCAAGAATTCATCCCACGATTCCTTCAGAAATTTTTACAGATACTTCTGCAAGGATGCTTCGGCGAATTCCTCCTGGATGTTTTCCTTCAGTGTTTCTATCATGGGTTACTCCAGATTTTTTTTTCAAGAATTCCTCTATGAGTTTCATCAGACATTCCTCCGGGAATTTCTCCTGGGATAACTAAAGAGGTTTCTCCAGTGATTGTTCCAGTGCTTTTTTCGAGGATTCCTCCAGGAAATTCTCCAAGGATTCCCAATGGAATGTCAATAGAAATTCTTTTAGGCATTTCTGCAAGTGTTCCTTCTTCGGGGATTACTCCATATATTCCTTCAAAAATTCCACTAGAGATTGCTCCAATACTTCAATCTGGAATAATTTGAAGTATTTCAGCAGCTTTTAGCAGATTAGCTTAAAACTAATCCAGGAGTTCCTTAAAACATTATATAAAACATTCTTTTGTGAGTCCATCCAAAGATTCCAACAATAATTCGTCCAAAAAATATTGCAGACATGGATTCCTTCATATTTTTTTCCTACCAAAATTCTTCCTGTAATTTGTAAAGAAAGCTTTCCTGAGATTTCCTAAGGAATTCCTTATGGGATTTCTTGAGAAATTGATCCAGGTTTCACCCGGGAATTTCTTCTATGTTTCTTGCAGGAAAAACTCCAGGGATTATTTTAAAAATTCCTCCAAGGATTCCTCCAGGAACACTTATTAGAATTCCTTCAGGATGTTCTCTTGGAATTCTTTCAGGAACTCCTGCAGGAATTAATCCAGTACTTTCTCCAAGGACTGTTTATGAATTCCCTCAGGAATAGCTCAAGTAATTGCTTCCGAGATTCCTCCTGGAGTTTCTTCAGGAACTCTTGCAGGGTTTCTTCAGGAACTTCTACAGGGATTCCTCAAGGAGATCCTCCACGAATATTTCTTAGAATTTTCAGGATTTCTTCAAGGATTCCATCTGCAATTTCTTCAGGAATTCATCCAGGGATTCCTTCAGAACTGCCTCTAGAGATTACTCCAGAAATTCCTCCAGGAATTCTTCTAGAGATTCCTCCATGAGCATTTCTTAAGATTCCTCCGTTAATCCCTACAGGATTTCTCTGGGATATTCTCCAGGGACTTCTCCAAGAATTTCTGCAGGGCTTAATTTGGGAATTTCTTCTGTGATTCTTTCTGGAACAACTAATTATAAAAACTCCTCCTAAGATTCTCCGAGGAACTCTTCTTAGGATTCCTTCAGAAATTTTCCCTTGTATTTTTAAGGAACTACTTCAGGAATTAATTCAGTACTTCCTTCAAGAAAAGTTTTTGGATTCCATTAGGAATTTCTCTTGAAATTGCTTCCGGGATTCCTTCTTAAGTTTCTCCAGGAACTCTTGTAAGGATTGCTCTAGAATTTATCCAAGAATACCATCTGCGATTTCTTCAGGAATTATTCCTGGTATTACTCTACGAATTCCTTAAAAGATTAATCCACGAATTTCCTCAGGAATTCCTCTAGGAATTTTTTCAGAGATTCCTCTGGGAATTCCTGCAGGGATTTCTCTTAGTATTCCTCCAGAAGTTCATCTAGAGATTCCTCCAGAAATTCTGCCATTCCTTCAAGACTTCCTCCAGGCATTTTTCAAGAGATTCCTCCAGTAATTGCTTCCGGGATCGACTCTTCCAAGAGTTTCACCAGGAATTCCTACAGAAATTTGTCCAGGAAATCTTCAAGTGAGTTTTTGCAGAGACTCCTACAGGAATTTCTTCGAAGATTTCTCCAGGAATTACTTCACGGAATCCTCCAAGAGGTCCACCAAGAGTTCTCCTAGGCATTCTTCCAGGCATTTTTCCAGGGTTTCCTCCTTGGATTCTTGTAAAGACTTTTTTCAGATTTTTTTCAGCGATACCACCAGATATTCCAGAAATTTCTTCAAGGACTCATCCAGGAGTTTCTTCTGGGATTGCTTCAAGAATTCTTCTTGGGATGCCTCCAGAAATTCATGCATGCATTCCTCCAGGATTTCATCCAAGAACTTCTCCAGGGTCTCCTCGAAGAATTGCTCTCGGAATATCTTCAGGGAAACCTTCAGAAATTTCACCAGGAATTAATCAAGGAATTCCATTATAAATTATATCAGCAATTCATCCAGGAATTTCTCCAGGAAATGCTTGAAAAGTTCTTCCAGGATTTTCTCTAGGAATACGTTCTAGATTTTTTTTCAGGAATTCCTCCAAGAATTCTTCCAAATTTTCCTCCAGGAATTGCTGCAGTGATTCCCTTAGGAATTCGGTTAAAAATTCCTTCAGGAACTTCTTCGGGGATTTCCAAGGATTTCTCCACGAAATTCTCCAAGGATTTATCAAGGGATTCCTACAGAAATTCCTTCGAGGATTTCTCCAGGAATTTCTCAGTGGATCTTTTTTTTCAGAAATTCATCCAGTATCTGTTGCAAAAATTTCTCCAAAGATTTCTCCAGGAATTCCATCAAAGATTTCTCCAGGAATTCCATGAGGATTCATTCAGCAATTTCCAAAGGAAAACCTCCAGAAATTCCTCCAGGCATTCCTCCAGGATTTTATCCAGGAATTTCTCCAGGAACTCCTCCAGGAAATTCTTCAGGAATTACCTCAAGAATTTCTTCAGGAATTCCACCAGCTATATCTCTTGGAATTGATCCAAGAATTGCTCGGAAACATTCTTCAGAAATTATGTCAGCAATTTCTTCAGGAATTTTTCCTGAATCTTCTAGGGATTTTTTCAGAAATTCTTCCAAGAAATTCTCCAGGAATACCCTCAGGATTTTTTCAGGGATTCCTCCAAGCATTTCTCCTGAGATTCCTTCATGAATTTCTCCAGCGATTCCTCCAGGAAATCTTTCGACGATTCCTCCAGGAAATCCTCCAGAAGTTCCTCTAAGGATTCTTCCAGCAAATTCTCTAGGGATTTCTTCAGAAATTCTTCCAGGAAAATCACCAGGAATACCTTTAGAAATTTTTCAGGGATTTCTCAAGTATTCCTCCAGGAATTCCTATAAAGATTCCATCAGAAATTCCTTTGAGGATTTTTCAGGAATTCCTACAGAAATTCCGCTACAAATTCCTCCAGGATTTTTTCGAGGGATTTTTTCAGAAATAGAGAAATAATAGAAATTTCCTAGAATTCCTCTAGAGATTTCTCTAGAAATATAACCAGTAATTCTTTCAAGAATTCCTCTGTAGATTCCTCCAGGAATTTCATCATGGCTTCCTCCAGCAATTTTCACAGAAATACCTCAAGGAATTCCCCCAGTCATTTCTCCCGGATTTTATCCAAGAATTTTCAGGAATTCCTTCAAGGATTTCTCCTGGAATTCCGCTAGATAGTCCTCCAGGAATTTTCCAATGGTTTTTTTTTTCAGAAATAGAAAAATAACACAAATAGAAATATAAATCTCTCAGAATTCCTCTGCAGATTCCTTTAGAAATTCAACCAGTAATTCTTTCGAGAATTCCTCTAGAGATTTCTCCAGCAATCCCCATAGGAATATCTCTAGAAATTTTTCCAAGCATTCCTCCAGGATTTCATTCAGGGATTTCACCAGGAACTTCTCTAGGAATTCTGCCAGGAAATACCCTAGGAATTTCTTCAGGAATTCGTCTAGGAATTTCTCCAGGAATTCATCTAGGAATTTCTCCAGGAATTGCTCCTGGACATCTTCCAGAAACTATGTTAACAATTCCTCCGGAAATTTCTTCAGGAAATCCTCTAGGGATTTCTTCATAGATTCTTCCAGGAAATTCTCCAGGAATACTTTCAGAAATTTTTCTCAGGGATTCCTCCAGACATTCCTCCAGGAATTCCTCCAGAGATTCGCTCAGGAATTATTTCAGGGATTCCTTCAGGGATTTCTTCACAAATTTATCCAGAGATATTCCCAGAGATTCTCCCAGAGAATCCTCCAGAAATTTCTCCAAGGGTTCTTCCAGAAATTCCTCATGGAATTTCTCAAGGGATTTTTTCAGAGATTTATCCATCAATTTTTCCCAGAACTCCTCTGGAGATTTCTCCGGGATTTCCTCCATCTACTTTTCCAGGGATTGCTCCAAGAATTCATCCAAGAAATTTCTCCGGGAATTCCTGCTGGGTCTTTCCAGGAATTTGTTCAAATGTTTCCCCAGGCATTCCTCCAGGATTCTCTCCAGAGATTGTCTCAGCCGATAGCAGGAGCCAAAGTGGAGGTGGGTCGGCAACACTCTATGCAGGGGCGGAAACGGAATCTGGAAGCAAGCGTTAGATTAACACCCAGTAGGACACCACAGCAGAGGAAGGCCCTGGGGCTCGGTGTGACACAGCCTCTAGAAAGAAAAAAAAATAAAATAATGAAGTTGACAGAAATTTGACCTAGCCACAGGTCAAGAAGATTGTGAGCAATCACCCAGCCTGGATAAGAATGTTTCAATTCGGCCCTCTCTATGTATACTTACGTACTTTACCGAAAGTAAGGCCGATACAAATATTTGTTTCACTTTTTGTCCCACCACTCTTCGGCTGGTCGAGGAGGGGGGATAAAAATAATAAAGCATTAAATTTGAAAAATATTAAAAACTCATCGGATTTGTTAAAGAATTTTTAGCAAGACCCGATATTTTGATAAATATTTTTTTATCTGCCCCCTCAAAATGCAAAATCCAGCCCAACATTTTTGAAGAGGGGGGGAGAGACAAAAAGTCAAAATTAAATTTGTATCAGCCTAAGTATATATAGAGAAAAAGGAGAAAGAAGATAGAAATATATAAAGAAAAAGGGAAAGGACGGGCTAGTGGTTAAACCTTGAACCTTCTTCATACGAATCAAAAACGGTAACTTCTAGATCATCAAGCCCGTCTATAATTAAGTTCCAATCATGTAAATGTGACCAAATATGCATAAAATGAATTCGGAACATTCGAAAATCGAAGTGAACGAAAATGAGAGGATACGATTTTTCATCACAAATAGGCACTACTGAATCCCTTTTAGCGCCAAGCTAATCAAAAATGAATACGTAGGTCTCCCGTGGTTTGCATAATAATAAATGATCGTGGCGGAAAGCTATTGATAACGTATATCAACAGCAAGCTGAACAAAATCAAACAGTGCCGTGTTTGGATGACCCTTGCGATCTCTTTGCTATTCTAATAGCCACAGAGTGCGTATGGCCAGGGAATACTGTGCCGTGCCTAGTCCCAGGACTCAGGAGGGATGCTGATTGTCCGTTGATAATCGACAACGTGATCGGCGATTGATTGATTGGTTATTTTCGATAATGGGTCGTGATAATTTGCAGTCCTGATACCAGGTCGATTGTTGTTGAAAACAAATCTTACTTTGTAGTTTTGATTTACTTCAATTAGCTGTATCAGCAGATTTCCAGTCAGAAGACGACGAATCATATATTTCAAGTAGCCAACTCAGTCTTAGACCCATTTTTTACCATGTAAAGCACACGAGTAGAAGCAAAGATACAAACAAACCAAGAAGCAGGGAAAAAAAGATTAATGACTATCGCTTTTTATTACTGTCGGATTATTTAATTTTATTTATATATTACGTCTGGCGGGTCTGGTAGACTATATAATGTATGTACATGCAATTTGGATACGATTTTCTTTTCGTTAGCCTCCTCATTTGCCTGCTGCTGCTGGTGATGCTGATGTACCCATTATTTGGAGTTTTTTTTGTCGATTTTATCCGGATCTTCGTGGTGCGTGAGTGAGTGAGTGGGACACCCAGGAATTTTGCATTTACAATTCTAACAGAGATCGAGTTCTGAGAGGCTCGCCTCTAGAAAACAAGTCAAATTGACTCCACCAGAAATTGATACTTGAAGAATATCTGTATCGAATTTGGTTATTTGATCGTTGCTAAATCCAACCGGTGCGATGGATGCCTCAAATGACGAAGAATGTAACCTTGTCCTTGAAATTCCCATGACAAGCAGACAAGCGCTGCTATTTATAATACACCGAGTGTAATTCTTCTTAGACTTCGGTAAACCTCCAGACGGTTCCTCTAAAGAGCACATACTTAAGATCCGCAGATTGTTTGAGATAGGGCCACCAGCTTTCGGTGGCAAGCCAACCATAAAAAAGAAGCATTCTAACGACTCGGTTTTTCCATGGCGTAACGAATAAAAAGACATTTACAACATGTGGCGTCATGGAAAATGTTTATCGCGGAATCTAGTCTGAAGGTATACGTCGCTGCTATCCCACGGATGTTGTCAATACATTAAAATGACCCATAGAATAGCAACGGTGTTGCAATGGCTGCACATATTCCACTAAATTTAGAACAAATAGTTTCGAAGTGGTGTAAATAAAATGGGACAGAAGTTTCCAAAACATTCAAACTACGTTACGAATGAGGGATTATATTTGCATTTTTTTTTTATTACTTCTTCGTTTATTTGGAAGGCTCGGGCGCCACATGGACATAACTGTGCCGCAATTATTTGTTTTTACAGTGATTTAACGTTTTACAATTTATTACTGCCTTAATACTACATATATTAGTTTGGGAAGCCGAAGTACTCGCGGTTGTTTAAAGATTAGGGAAAAAAATAAAAATAGAGAGGAGGGATTTATGGGTTTCAAACTGAATTATTTGCCAAATTCGGCACCAACATTTTAAAAGGGCGTAACTGCTTTTGCAACCAATGCCTTCTCACAGAGCTGTGGGTCGTATTTCATTCATCTCACGCAATTCACATCCATTAATTGAAAGAGGAGGATTTTATCTTTCTATTTGTGCTAGTGGATTGCTCGAGAGGGATGGGATACGCTCCACAGCTTTGTGAGAAGGCATTGGTTGTAAATGCAGTTACGCCCTTTTGAAATGTTGGTGCCGAATTATACTAAAAACATTGATGGGACAATTTGTCTAGATCTGTAACGGAACTAAAAAGAAAGGACTTTATCGGTAGACAACGAAATGAAGAGGACAAGTGAAAAGGGAACGACGACAGACAATAATTGCATTTGGATGCATACCAAGAACACTAGAGCGTCATATTGAAAGACAAAACATACCTAGATAAGTTTCAGCAGATCTAGATCAAAACCAAAGACATTAAAATGTAGTACCAACCAATTCAAAAATCTCTGTCGAAGACTTTAACCATTTAGGATGCATACCAAAAACACTAGAGCGTCATGTTGAAAGATAAAACTTATCTAGATCAGATTATAGGAATTTCTCGGCTCTGGCAGTCTGAGTGAGTAGCAGTTTATCAGATCTAGATCAAAACCGAAGACGTAAGAATGTAGTACCAACCAATCCAAAGCACTTTGCGGAAGGCTCCAACCCGTATTGAGCGTCGTATTGAAAGATAAAACTTATCTAGATCAGTTTCAGCAGATCTAGATCAAAACAAAAGACATTGAAATGTAGCATCAATCAATCTAGACAACTTTGCTGAAGGCCCTAACCCGCTAGGATGCTTGACAAGAGCACTAGAGCGATTGTTCGTCGAGAGCCGCAATTGATCGTAGCTAGGGATATTCAAGATAGTTGCGAACATTTTGTATTACCTCTACAATATGCCTAATTAGCAGAAATCACGTTTTGCAGTCATTTTAAGTTGTCACGACCTTGGTCAGTCTTAAATTTTTCATGCAAACAAAAATATATCATATTTTTGAAAACGTTCTTACTCACGCTTTTCTGGAGAAAACATGAGCATCCCTAAAAGCATAAATTTTGTATAAAATAAAAGTAGAATAGTTGGGTAAAAGATCCATGACAGGCGGCTGAGAACGAGCTGCTCGAACTTTTAGATCCAACTTTTTTCCTAGCACGGTATTCTGAGTGTTAAACTTACAGTTAAAATGCAAACTGTTTCAACAAATGTTGTACAGCCATTCTATAGTGGATCCAGAACTAAAGCTATCAAAAATCACAGCTTTCAAGTCAGTTGGCCACTTTTAGAATTAAGTTTTTCTACCAAGGGTCCAAAAAAAGTCGGAAGTCCAACTTTGACAAGGCATTTCTCGGCAGTTTTTCAACCGATTTCAAAACTTTTTTTTGCGATGGAACCGGACAGGTTTCCAGATCATCGTCCATTTAAAAAAATATAAAATAGATCCGTCTACCCAAAGTTATTAAGCAAAAGGCACTTCCTAGTTTTTTTGAAAACGCATTTTTACGCACATTGATCAATAAAACAAAATTTGAAGATATGGTTTTTTCGACTCTAAATCATGCATACGGCTGGAGTGAACATGATTATGCAAAATTAGTGATTTTTCAGTACACTGATATTTTACCTTACTAAAAAAACTACTAAAATACCCTATTTTTCACATAAAATAAGCAATAAATCAAAATTCAAAGCGGGGACATATAGTTTCTTTGGTCTTAAATTGTTCGTAGGATTGTACTCGACATTTTTGAACAACAATGAGAATTTTCTAATTACACTCTTATTTTGTTTTACCCGGAAAACTACGAAAATTCCATACTTTTTACACAAAGTAGTCAACAAAACAAAATTAGAAACGATAACATGTAGTTTTTTAGCCTTGAAATGTTCGTAGCAGTTTGGGGCACATACTTGAAGAATAATAGTAATGTTTTCATAACACTCAAATTTTGATTCACTCAAAAAATCAACGAAAGTACCACATATTTCACGCAAAGTGGTTAACAAAAATAATGGCTTACAATACAAAGTAGTTTTTTGCCATTAAATAATTCGTGAAAGCGTACTGGACGTTTTTGATGAGTAACAGTGACGTTTTCATGACACACTTAATTTATTTTACACGAAAAGCTACGAAAATACCATAATTTTCATACAAAACAGTCAATAAAACATTATTTAAAGCCATAACATGTAGTTGTATGGTCTTAAATTTTCCGTTACAAATGTACTGGACCTGTTTTTGATAAAATGTTGATGTTTACTTCCACTAATATTTTGACAACTGACTCACTTTGTTATTTATAATTTTATAAAATTCTTCATGTTTTAATACAATAAATTAACCTAACATGTTTCATACGGCTTTTCCCATCATGCTGATACTCTTTGCGATGCAATCTGTATTTTTTTTGGAATTTAATATGTTTTTCAGAGCACTATCAAAGTTTCTCCAAAATGAAAATGTGATTCTTACTCATATGAAAAAATATTGATCACCCAAAACAATTAAAACTGTCCAAACCTTATATTGCAATTATAACTGAGACGCCAGTACTTGAATTAAAATTATTAAATCAGGAAAATTACTGTTACATGGAATAATATTAGGGAAATTTGCTGAAAAACTATCAAAGTTGCCCCGTTTTACGGTATTGCTTCAGAAACTCTAATATATACATTTATATTTTAGGATATCTTTCAAGGATTCTTTCACAATATTTTGTCGTGGGTTCTTTTCGAAAATCTTTCAAAAATATTCCAGGGATTCCTTCAGGGAAATTTTCAAAAACGTCAAGGATTCATGCGGAATTTATTTAGGGGTTCTATTTCTTGAGAAATTCTTTAAAAAACTTTTGAAATGTTTCCGTGAATTATTCCTTTGGATTTTCATCAGAAATTCCTCTAGCGATTGCTTGATAAATTTCTCCAAGGATTCATTTAGAAAACCTTCCATAGATTTTCTCAGTGAATCCACCAAAGAATCATTGAGAATATTATCATATTTTTTCAGGAATCTCTATTTTTTTTTCCTGGAGCATTTTCGAAGTTTTTTTTCTGGCTTTCTCCAGTTATCTCAAGTTTCCATCCTAGTTTCCATGTAAAGTGTTTTTCTTTTATTTGCTCCCATTAATATGTAGTTCCTTCCGTGTTTTTTTTCTCGATATTTTTAGTTTTCAGATAATTACTTCTGGAATTTCTGCCAAAGAGTTTTCCGGTATTTCTCCTGAATTTCTTCGCTGGTTTTCATCCGGAGTTTCTCCCGGGATTTCTCTGAGATTTTCAGAGTTATTTCATGAATTTTCTAAATATTTCCTACCAGAGTTTTTTTCCGAGATGTCCCAGTTGTTTTCAGGATTTCTTCCGAAGTTCCTCTCGCGTTCCTCATTGCGGTTTTTATCGCAAAAATCACGTGGATTCCTTCCGACATGTCTCCGGAAATTTACGACAATGAATTGTGTAGGTTATCTCAGGCAGAAGGTTTTCCGAGAACCACTCCTAGAAAAGTACAGTATTGGACAGAAAACGCATTGACCGATTTTCATACAATATGCTTAAGTTTGGAGCTCTGTATTTCTGCTCAAAAGAACTCTCGCGATTACCTTTATAAAATATCCCGGAAGAAACTTCTTTAGAAATCCAAAGAGAACCTCTAGAAAAAAAATCATTGAAATTTCTTGAAACTTCGGGAGAAATCCCAGAAGCAACTCCTTCAGAAAACTCGTGAAAAACTCCTTTAACCTTTTGGAGCCGATTTTTTTTCGCCGCTGTCGACGCAACCTCGCTGGTGCCGAACACGTTTGTTATGCTCGGTTTCATCGCCGGGGTCATATATGACCCCTTCGGCTCCAAAGGGTTAAAATCCGGGAGGAGCCTTAGTTGAAATCCCAGCAATAGTTTCTGTAAAAACCTTGGAAATCCCGGAAAAATCTTATGGAGAAGTTCCAAGAGGAATACCGGAAGAAATCGCGGAAAACCTTCAAGAGAAATTCCGAGAGAAACTCTAAAAGAAATTCTACGACAACATCTGAGGTATATTCCAGGAGAAAAGAGAATAAATTCCACGAAAATTTGTTTGGGCAAAACGCAGGAGGAAAAATCCAACGAGAGACTCTGAGACATGGGAAAACCTCTGGAATAAAATCTATAGGATTCCCATAAAAACCTTCAGGAGACAATATTTGGATTTCAGAAATCCTGCAATATTCTCCAGGATTATTTCCGAAAAGAACTGTTCGAATCTTGGGAAAAAACGTCGATAGGAATACGAAAGAATCTCCGAGTGGAATTTGAAAAGGAATCCCAAGAAACAGGAAAGAAAAAAGGCTGAAAATCTCTCTAATAAAAACACATAACCTAACCTTAACTTTGGAAACCAGTTAAAGCAAAATGTGAGTGTGATGTAAACATCAAAATTTTATCAAATACATGTCTAGTATATTCTAACGGATAATTTTAAGACTAACAACTACATGTCAATGCTTTACATTTTGTTTTATTGACTATTTTGTAAGAAAATTATGGTATTTTAAAAGCTTGTTTGGTAAAATAAATTAAGAGTGTCATGAAGGCGGTATTATTGTCTCTAGCTTGTATAACAAAAACCACATGTCAAAAAGTTCGATGGGCCTTCTTCTTATTTCATTCTATATGATGCCACGATGCTCTGGTCAAATTTTCAGCTAAGTCAGTTAACATTTGGGCGGTGTTAAACTCGATTGAAGTTTGTATGGGAGTTTATATGAGAAAATGACTTTGCGGTCTTCGGCAAAGTTTTGCGGCACATGTAAGGCTATAGTTCTTTGTAATCGGTTATGTGATTTAACGTTGTTTTCGCATATAAATTTCCATACAAACTTCAAATGAGTTTAGCCCAAGTGTCAAGGATTGGGCTGAAAATTTGACCAGAGCATCGTGGCGTCATATAGAACGAAATAAGAAGGGCGCCCATCTAACTTTTTGACATGTGGTATTTTGAGCCACACTATTGTTCATCATTTCACAAAAATTTCAAGGCAAAAAAAAAAACAAAATACATTGTCTTATATTTTTATTTGTTGACATTTTTTTTCTGGGATTTCAGCATGAATTACTCCAAATTTTTTTTTTTTTTTGGAAGATGCAATTCCAGGAAAAAAAAATTTCACAAATATTCGGAGTTTCTTTCAGAAACTCCTTTAGAGAATACTTTTAGAAACTCAGATTTGTCTGCACAACTTTTACAGAAATTTTTGCTTGAATTTCTCTAAAGGTTTCTTCAGGTATTATTTTGTTCAGGTTTTTTTCAAGATTTTTTTTGTGAATACCTGCGAAGGGTTCTCCAGTTCTTCAATGTATTATTTTAAAGATTCCATCAACCCAACTAACAATCACTCTTTTTACAAGCACCTTTACGACGAATTAATTCAGCATGGTGCTGAATAACATTTGGATAATTTTCAGGCACAACCTTTGTTCGGGTTTTGTTCACACAAATTTGGAGAAACAATAAAGCATAGTGTTGTGTACCAACTGAACTGTTTGTTGTTAAAAACGTTTTACAAACAAACTGATAGTAAAGCTGTTACTCAGATTTTTCAAAAATGATTTCAAAAAAATAAAATGCAAAATTTTTCAATTTCTATGAGAGTTTTTGAGAGTGATTGACACTTATGCTGTGAACAACTATTGAGAAATAATTACTACAAATACATTTACCTAAATCAAGATTCGAACTCGAGACCCATCGATTGCCAGCCGCTTGCCTTCCTATCTGCGCCATCCTAGAGATGATGAATTGAAGCGCTCAAATCAAAACATAAACTTCCCGTGGTTGTATAATGATTACACTTTGACTCATATTCAGCAGTGGTGAATAATGTTCTGTTTATGGTTAACAACTGAAGAACACGTTAATTCAGCTGCTGTTCAGTAAAAAAAAAACGTGTTTTTCATCCTGTACACTGAGTCGAAGTATGATAAAACGAAAGCGCTTATTTGACTTGAGAAAAACACATTATACAGATACATGTTCTAATTTTTGCATGTACTTGACAAGAAGCAGAAAAAGGTCTTGTTAAACTATTTTGTAAAGAAATACCTGCAAGTCGAATAAAAATATTATTAAACACTTGAAAAGTGTTTAAATTTATAACTGTTAACACCGATACGAAAGGTTGAACATTGGCTACTTTTTCAATTGAAAAAACATTTGTACAGTAATGTGCACAGCATTATTTTAGTTCAGCTATCATTACTATTATAAAGCAACAATTCAGCATGCATGCTTGTTTGTGGCATGCGATTGTTAGTTGGGAATACATAATTCATTTCATCAAGAATCCCACCAGTACCTTTATTACAGACATTTTTAAGACATCCCTTAAGTCTTGAGGTGTTTAACCTGATTCTCCTATGTATTATCCTAGACATTCATCCTGGAATTGCTCACAAGATAACTTCAGAAATTTCTTCAAGATTTTTTGTGTAGGAAATCGCCCCAAAAAATCAAGAATTTCTTCAAGGACTTTCTAACGATATCTCCACGAGTTTTTTTTTTGACTTTTTGAGACATTTCTCTATAGATTTCTTAGAAACACCTTCAGGGATTCCTTGAAAAAATCTTCAGTAATATGTATTGTGCAATTTTTGGAGAGATTTTGACAATTCTGCATAGATTTATAAAGAAACCACTGGCTCTTCTGATGGAATCACAAGAGCAATTTCTGAAAAAAAATATCTTGTAGGAGTTTCTACAGAAATCACTGAGTGAATTTCACGAAGAATTCTTGAAGAAACCCTGGGAAGAACTTCTGAAGCACTTCCTGTAGGATTTGAGGGAAACTTTTCGAAGAGTTTTCAATAAACACTACTTGGAAGAATTTGTGAGTAGTCCCTTGCTGAAATTCCTGGAGAAATCCAGTTCTTAAGAAGTCTCTATGGATAACAATATTCCCTCAAAGGAATTTCAGAAGGAATATGAGCAGGAATTCTGAAAGAAACTCTGAAGAGTTCTCCTGAAACGTCGACTTAAAACTCTCATTCTATAAACGTATAAATAAACTTCAGAGTAACTCCACATTCGGGTGAAAGATTTTTGGTGGTGAAGAAATTAGCAGTCAAATTTCTGTAGAAATGTTAGGAAGTACTTTCGAATGAAACTCTGAAGAAATATCGAAAGAAATTCCTGGAAAAGTTCTTTAAGGAATTCCCTGAGGAGTTTCTTAAGAACTTCATAGAGAAACTTTTCGGGAAATCCTTGGTGGAATTCCTAGAAAAAAAAATTGGAGTTCATAGGAAAATTCCTGATGAAATAATTTAAAAGGATTTCTGAGAATATTCTTGGGACAACTTGTGGACGAATTTCTGAAAAAAATCCCTCAAATAGATAAACTTTCCGGAATACCTTGAGAAACGCATAGATTTTCGTAGAACTTCATAGGAAATATAATTAAATAATACAAAAAATCTTAAAGAGTCCATAGAGAAATTATTGGAGTTGCCCTTAGAGGAAATTCCGGATTTATTTCTGGGATAATACATAGGCGTCTTAGTAAAGGTACCCAAAAGGGGTGACCTGACTGTATGCGATAATTGGCGGGGCATCATGTTACTGTGTATCATTCTCAAGGTCCTCACATCAAATGATCCTTAACCGGATACAGGAGAAGATTGACGCAACTCTCCGACGGCAGTAAGCAGGATTCCGTGGCGGACGATCCTGTGTGGACCATATTTTCACGCTCCGTATCATTCTGGAGCAAATCAATGAATTTCAAGAGTCTCTCTACCTAGTGTTCATTGATTACGAAAAAGCTTTCGACCGTCTCAATCACGGAAACATGTGGGAAGCCCTCAGGAGCAAGCATCTCCCTGAGAAAATCATCGGTCTCATTGAAGCACAGTACAGGGCATTTTCGTGCAGAGTACTGCACAACGGTGTTTTGTCCGATCCCATCCGGGTCGATGCTGGAGTGAGGCAAGGATGTGTATACTATCACCGGTACTGTTCCTCATCCTAATCGACGAGATTCTGATAGGTGCGATTGACCGTGAACCAAATCGTGTATTGCTGTGGCAGCCCATTACCATGGAGCACCTAAATCACGGGTTCCCAACCGGTGGTCCGCGGCCCCTGGGGGGCCGTGATGCCAGTGCAGGGGGGCCGCGGTGTTACCAAAATAAAAATGCAAAATTTTTATGCTGTTTTGTGCAAATTATACCAAGTTTTAATTTTGTAACTTTGTTTTTCGTTTTTTTTGTTTATATCGGTAATCAGTAACACGTGAAAATGACAGATGGGTACAACCCAGTGATTCCCAAAGTGGACGGAAATCGGGTCAAAGGGAGGGCGAAAATATTGCAAAAGCGGCGATTTTTGCAGTAGTTTCAAGAAATATGTCCAGATGTTTATTAATTCATAGACATTACATTCCATAATATTTTTTGAAAATTTTCCTTCGGAATAAAAAAAAGCTTGTTTAAAACATCTCAGAAATATACATATAATTATGCAGAAGTTCAAAATTGGTACATGTATGCAAACAATTTCAATAAATTTTTCTGGAGACTAAAAACATTTTGGAACTTGAAAAGCTAAAATATTGATAAGTTTTTCATTTCAAAGTATTTTTAGTGAATATTTAGGAAATTAGTGAATATTTATAGAAATTGTAAAAGAAGTTTTCCTGATTTGATAGGGAAATGTTGTTTTATACTCATAAGCGGCCTTTTTTATATAACAAATTTATGGTAGTAGTGGCTATAATACTCCATTTTGGGCAGTGGCGTAGCAAGGGGGGTGCGATGGGTGCGGTCCGCACCGGGCCCCCAATTTCAGGGGGCCTCCAAATCAAGGAAGGTTTTTAAACACTAGTTTGTATAAAGTTCTTTAAATAGCGAAAGATTCCTATAAGTTCAACACTTTGCAGAACTTTTAATAGGTATGTGGGGGCCCCTTCGTGATTATCAAGAGTTTTTTGGAATGGGGCACACAGATGGCCCCAAAATTAAAAAGAAAATGTGTTAGAATTTAAATTGAATTTTACGAAATTCAGTATCGATATTGAAGTAAAATTCATGAGCATTGTGAAAACGTCCCCGGTATCCTAATTACAGGACCAAACATAGTTGTTGACTTAGCTTAAGGTAGCAGCCGCAGTTATGAAAATTAAGATCTGAACACATATGTCAGGTCAAAACCGTAATAACAATAGTTTGTCGATTTTTTTGCTTTTGTATGAAAAATAAGTGAAATCAATGTATCCAATGATTTCATGAAGTATTTCTTCACAAGTATTCCTTGAAGGGTTTCTGCGAGATTGCCTTCGGGAATATGTATTATGATTTATCTAGCAGTTACTTCAAAGACTTCTACCAAAATTCCTCTAAGATTTATTTCAGAACTTTTCCATGGATTGCTTCAGGAATTCTTCTAAGCATTGATTTTGGAATACTTGAATTGATTGCTTCAGGAACACCTCCAAGAATTCCTTCAGGAATACCTCTTTGGATCCCTTCATAAAGTCCTTCGAGGATTATGTCATGAAGTCCTTCAACGAATTCTGCGGATGAACCATATGGAATTTCTCCAAGATTCTTTTAGAGACTTCTCCAAGAAGGAATCTTGCAGAAGTTCCTCATAATATACCTTTGATGAATTTCTGAGATCATGCTTGATCAGGTATGGTTCTTGAATGGATTCTTGTGAGATTTTCTGAAGGAATTTTGGAAGAATTCCCTAAAGAATCCTTATAAAAATGCTTGCAGGGAGTTTTATAGGAAATTTTAAAGGAATCCTCGAAGAATGTTCTAGATATATTCTAAGATGTATTCGGAAAGAATCATTGTTGAATCATTGGGTTGATTTTGGAGATATCTTTGATAACATTCTTGACGGATTATTACAGTACTGTGAAGTAGTAGTAGAACTACTAGAAGTACTATGAGGAACCACGTAGAGGATTCCTGAAGAAATTTTGAAGACAAAGGAATATTTGGAAGAATGCCCACATTATTTTTCAAAGAAATCAATGGCATAAACCCCAAAGGATTCCTCTCAAATTCGTTGATGTTGATTTGCAAAACAGTTTCTATAGATTTCCGTGGAGAAATTGCTGATGGAAGCCTTGGTGGAATCTCTTTAAGACTCCCTGAGGGAATTTGTGCAGGAATCCTTTGGAGATGAATGTTTTCACCCTTGCAGGGTTATCTGAAGGAAAACGTTGAGGTATCCCTGAGGCAATCTTTGTAACGTAGCTTGGAAAAATCCTTGGAGAAAAAGAAGTCTTCTCTAGAATTCCTTAAAGGATTCATGATTGAATCGTGAAAGGGCAATTGAAAAAAATGCCTAAGGAATCTTTGGACGATTTCATACAGAAATTATTGGAAGAACTTCTGAAGAAATCTTTGAAATGCTTGAACAATGCTTCGTAAGAAATCCTTGAAAGGACTTCAAGAAAAATCATTTGTGGCATTGCAAAAAGAATTCTTGCAGAAATTTCTAAAAAGAAATCTTAAAAGAATTTCTAAAGAATTCCTCTGGGAAATTTCCTAAAGAGATCATGTGGGGTAGCCCCAAAGGAATCGTTTTTTGAAATATTTAAGAAACTCTTTATGGAATTCTTGGGTATTCTTGGGAATACCGAAATTCCTTCAGAAACGCTGTAGCAACTTTCGAAACAAATCTTGGAGGAATTTGAAAAGAAGTCCTTGAAGTTATTCCTAGATGAATCGTAAAAGATATCTAAGAAAGAGTTCTTGGAGTTCCTCATTTGGAATAAATGCTTGATGAAATCCTTAGAAAAAAAATCTTAGAAGCTTCGAGAAGAAATTCGAACGAAATTGGTGTTATCGCTAAGTATATCTTTAATGGTATCAAAAGATGGAAACCTCGGAAAAATGCCTTAAGAATTTATTAAAAAAATTCCAATAAAATTTCTTGGACGAATTTTGTTGATAATTCCTGAAAGAACCTTTACATTTTTTATTAGAATTTTCCTTTGGGATTGCTTTGGAAATCCGTGCAGCAATAGGCCTTTTCAGCTGACAGGTATGTGTATGCCATAGTTTACAACTGCTGAACAAAACCGCAAACGCTAAACTGTCATTTTCATTGGAGAACTGTCAAAGGCCCGAGAAATCAGCTGATTTAAGACGTCAAATGAAAAGGCCAATTCGTTAGGTAATATCTTTGGAAATTTATTTGGAAACTCCTTCGACATTCTTCATTTTTTTAAAGAAATTCTTTGGCAATTGTCTCAGCTATTGTGTACGCAATTCCTTTGGTAAAAACTATCGAGATTTAGGAACTCTGTTACAAGTTTTATTGAAAATTCCTACGGCAATTCTTTTGAAAAATTGTTAGGCAATTCCTTTGGAAACTTCTTTGACCAGGCTTTGCGAACTTCTCCAGAATATTTTTTTTACAGATATTTCTTTGAAAATTGCATTTACAACTTCTCGTTGTTTTTTTTTTTGACAATTCGTTTGTAAAATCTTCTGATAAAATTACTTTAGTAATAACTTACTTTGGCAATGCATTTGGCGAATTTCCTGTGAGCTACCCCGTGGAAACCTTTCATATTACCTTTGGCGAAGTTTTTTTTTTTTTTGACAATGCTTTTGGAAATCCTTCTAGCCATTTTATTGGATTTGATCCTAAAATTGCTATAAGAGTATTTTGGGAGGTTTTTTTGGATTTTTATAAAACTATATCGGCAGTTCGTTTGAAATTTGGTTCAATAACTCATTCGAAAATTTCTGGAGCAACATTTGAAAAGGGCCCAAGAGGTCTTGTGTCTTTTTTCGAAAATGCTCCGTAGGGCATAACAGCAGCCCGCCCACGCAAATGAACACCGTTATCCGAAAGATCGATGTTTTCTCTATCTGATAACGGTCTTAGTTTTTGTGAATAAGAATATGAGGGCTCAGGAGCGACGTGTGAAGTCATTGTTTACCAATGCTTGTATGCCCTTTTCAAATGTTGCTCCAGATTTCTGGGCAATAATATTCGAAATTGATTTAGGTTTTTAATTTTTCAAGATATCTACGACATAACTTTACGATATTCTTTGTGCAATAGCTCTAGAAATTTATCAGGCAAACCCTATGATATTCCCTCCAGCAATTTCTTTGAGAGTTTCACTGGCAGTCCCTTTGCGCATATAGATGGCTTTTGTAATTCTTTCAATAGTTCCTTTCGAAATTCATTAGGCATGTACTTTGAAATTTCCTTAGTTAATTCGTAAATTGAGGCGGTAATTTTGGAAAATTCCTCCATTATTTTTAAAAAATATCTTTGGTAAACCCTGTGGAAATTTCATTTGATAATTCCTTACGGATTTCTGTCTATTGTTACTTTTGAGATTTAATAAGATACACTCTTGCGAATTAAAAAAAAAAACAAGCAAGCCGTTCCATTGTAGGCCGAAGAAAATCTCAACAAATTATCTAAGAAATTTCCGAAAATCTAAGGAAGTTCACAAACAATTTCCTAAAAAAAACAAAAAAATTGTTGGAAGGAATACCAGTAGATTTTTTTATTTGCCACTGTTCTTTGGGGAATTTCTGTGAGAATTCTTGAAAGAATTCTTTCATTTTTTCATCAATTGAATCTTTAAAGAAATCGCAAGAGAATTTATTGCATGAACTAATAAATCTTTGGAAAAACTCCTGAAGAAAGTTTGGGAGGAATTTCTAAAGCATCTTTGAACGAATTCTTTTAGAATTTTCAATAAATCCTTGGTAGAATTCCTGAAGCAATCGCTGGAAAAAGCCCAAAAGTAATCTTTTATAGAGCTCTTGGAGAATTTATTGAATAAATTAAGCAAAGAATGCTTTATCCAATTGATAAAACCATCGCAGAGGTTCCTAATAAGATATTTGAAGAAATTCCGGAAGATTTGTTTGAAGAAAAATTTAAGAAATTCTTGGAAAAAATCCCGTAGGGATTTTTGAAGCGATTCCTGAAGAATTTTCGATGAGTACCCTATATGAAATCTTAAACTTGCATTAATCACTTAAAATATGCTTCTAGGCATTCTTAAAGAATTCTCGAAGAAAGTGGCAGAACAGTCTTAGGAGGAATTCTTGTAGAAACTTCTAAAGAAATAATTTGATTATATCTTATCAAATCATTTATTATGTAAGCATATACGCTCCTATTTTCATCCTACTGAAAACAAAGGAATCAAGCGCTTTTTTATATTTTTGTTAGAAGTGAGCACGAATGATAACAAAAAATACGTAATCAATCGGCGCGATCATTGCTTTGTTTTCGAATTGGATGAATTTGGGATTGTAGGATTACTAAGACACGTTGACCCTATCAGGAATCCCCGAAGATTTTTTTGGACGAAATTTCAGAGGAACTTCTGGAGGAATCAATAATAAATCCTGGAGAAATGCTTGACTGAGATGCTTGAAGTAACTTTGAATGTTTTTTTTTCGTAATGAGAATGAGAGTTTTTCGAAAGAATTTCTAAGGAGTCTGATCAAAAGTCACAATAGAAGTTTTAAGAAGAGTTCTTAGAGGAATGCTAGCAAAAAATCCTGAAGGAATCCTTGGGGAAACTCGTAGAGTAGATGAGTTCTAAAGAATTCTTTAAAAGAAATCCAGAAGGATTTTTGGAAAGAATTCCAACAGATGTTCCTCTCAGAATTTTCTTAGAGGAACTTCTGTAGGGATCCTTGGTAGATTTTAAAAAAATTGTTATCCAATGGGTTCTTTTGAATTTTCTTGGAGGATTTCTAGGATGACTATCTTCATAAAACATTAGAGAAACTCCTTGTAGAGCCCTTGCAGATTTTTTTTTCGAAAAAAAACGTTACAGTAATTTTTGAAGGAATCCTTGGAGAAATTTCTAAAAGAATCTTTGGAAAAATTCTTAAGAAATCTTCATAGGAACGCAAAGATAAGTAATGAATACTTGAGGAAATGCCAAGATAACGTCTTGGATAAATCAATGGAGAAATGATTTATATCCGTGGAAAAATCATTTAGGGGATATTTGGAGGAACTCTTAATAGAAACTATGGAGGAATGTTTGTAAAAATTCTAAAAAGACTTTGAAGTCTTTGCAAGAATGTTTTTAAGTACTCTGAAGTACTTTTGAAAACATCCTCGGAGACAACACTGTAGGAATACATGAAAGAGTGTTTAGAGAAATATTGAATGACACCCATTCATGAGTTAAAGCTTGTATCCGCAATAATCGGGACACGGAAATACAGCTGTAAATCTACAATAGATACATTTAAATTACTCAAATTTGGCCTAATAACATCTTAAGATATGTTCATTTCACCTACAAAATTTCATGTGAATCGGTGCAGTACTTTTAGTTGTAGCAATGAAAGAGTAAAATGTGCGCCATTAAATTTTGTACAGCCCCTAGTTTTGCTTGTCAGCGCTGCAACTTAGGATTTGGCAAAGAAAATGGCTTACATTTTGAACACAAACCTCTCAATCTACATTTGTTGCATAGGCAAAATTTCAAAAAAATCGATGCACTATCAACAATTTTAAAGCCGAAACATATATATGGGCTGAACGTGATTTTAAGCCCCTCTGACAGAAATTAGTCAGCACCCTTTATTGTTTTGACTGTACTATTGAAAGTACTATACCAATAATCATCAAATTTTGCGGATATAATGTACACATAATCAACTACCTTCTGTGAAAATTTCATGAAAATTGGTAGAGAAATTAAAAATTTATGAATAGGCAAACATCGCACATGAATAACACGAACATTTTTCACAAACATTCACTCCTATCAACACCAGTAGCTTTCAAACCAATTGATAAAAGTTGCTGTAATTTTGCAAGAAAGTGTCTCTATAAGTATCATAACTGCTATCAAAATTTCATAATTATCATCACATAACTTTGAATTGCAGCGTAAAAGAAGCATCTACTGTGCGAATGAAAATTGGCCATGATTGTACAAAATACTTAAAACAACGTCTGTTTGTTTTTCTTCCACAGTTGAAAGTAATGCATCGATTTTTATGAAATTTGGCACAAATAATAAACTTACACCAAAGAGTTCTCAGTCAATTATTTGGCCAATTTTACCGATTCATTACAGAGCTACAGCCGTATTTATGTGTCCTGATTATTGCGGATACAGGCTTTACTTGAAACATTCTTGAATAAAAATTATTATTCAAGAAATATTTTTTCAAAGAAAATGATAAAGCAATCTTTGAAAGAATTCATAAAGAATAACTTGATGCAATTCATAAAAAATTGTTAAAAAATTGTTATAATTCTTACAAAAAAAAATACTTTCATTGATGGAACTCCGGGATGTATCCTTGCAGAAATGTTCGAAGTAATTCTTATAGGAATACAAAAAATATTTTTTAACCTTCAGTCAGTCAGTTGGCCACCACTGCCAACATCACGCTAATGCTGAGAAGTCGAGATTTTTTTACCGCTTTGTACAAAATACAACGGCGTGATTATTTGAGAGTTAGAAGGATAGATTCAACATTGTAAAATATGTATATCTGTAATTATCATGGGGCTCACAAATTTGGTACCGCACCGGGCCCCCAAATTCCTAGCTACGCCACTGATGGGTAAGTTTCACCATTCTCAAAGAGAAAAAAATCATCGAATCTGTTGTAGTTCGTCAAATTGTCCTTGTGGATATTTCAGAATAATTTTCCAGGCGAATTACGAATTTTACTTATCTCAAGGAGTAGCTTAAAAATCTCAGAAATTTGGCGAGATATTCGTTAAACCGCTTCCAACTACCCAACCTCCAACGGGGATGCTTGATTAGGCACAATTTGAGAAACAAATTGTCAGAATAAAACACTTTGAGGAGAAAAAATGTTCTGCTGCGCCGCTATTTCTTAGCTTACTCTAATTGAATATACAAAAAGCATCATTGATCGTTGAAAACTTCTCCCACAGTAAATTTCTGTCTACGCCACTGTACGCAAATAACTCGGTTTCGTTTATTTAATTCATATTATTTTCCAAAAAATATCATTGGGCCGCTGAAGTTTTTAAAATTCTTAAAGGGGGGCGCCACCTCAAAAAGGTTGAGAACACCTGACCTAAATGACTTAGAATTGGCTGACCGAATAACAATGAATGCTGAACAATGGGAGTATTAGCTGTACAATAGCTGTACAATGGTGTCAATGTCTGAACACAATGACAGCTGAATATTGGTCTGAAGTATGGCTTGTTCAACCGCTTTAATCAGCAACACATAGATGGCTGAATATCAAGTTGAATAGAATATTATTCATCTGGGTAACCAGCTTTAAAACATACACCAACATGCAGAATTGATCATCTGTTGTTCAATCTTTAATCAAATAATTTTTGACAGCTGACCCAAGCATGGTTTTCGTGAAGTCCACATCACTTCTTCAGCCTCAATACAGAATTAGTTCAACTTATGTTCTTAACTATTCAGACACAACAAGCAATGCTCTTGATTTCGAGGATATGTATGTTATGTTGTTTGAGGTGTAGGTGCTAAGGTGAGTGACTCTAAACCAGGAGGTCCGAGTACAATTCCCAGTTTTCCCACAGATTAATTTATACATTCCTAATCATCTCTTCTGGCAACAGACGCAGGTAATGGTAAAAATAGGCTCACGAAAATGTTTTCATTTTATTTTTACACATTTATTTAATTTAATTGATTACTGATCAAGCGCATATTAAGCCTTAAATCAGCCTTCCAATAAACCTCAAATCAGCTAAAGGTTGAATAAAGCCACCAAAATTAAATGTTTAGGAGCTGAATAAAGGATTGTGCCTCTTGTGCTCAGCTTTTATTCAAATGAAGGCTGATTTCAAATAGTTGGAGAAACATTTGTACAGCATCAAGTTGTTACCTGGGTGATGACGTTGCTCTACTAGCCCAACGGTGCTCTGATATGCAGAGCAAGCTCGATGATAGTGCCAAACGCTCCTCAGCGGCAGGTCTTACCATCAACGTCAACAAGATCAAATCGTTGGATGTAAACACGGTCAACCCTTCCAGCTTTACGATAGCTGGGCAATCAGTGGAGAATGTTGAAAGCTTCCAATATCTTGGTAGCTAAATGGCGGCCGATGGCGGCACCAAGATCGACATAGGTGCACTGCAGCAAGTCGACAGAAATTTGACCTGGCCACAGGTCAAGGCGATGGCTGGCAATCGCCCAGGATGGAAAACTTTCAATTCGGCCCTCTGCACCACCGTGGGTGCCCGCCCAGGACTAAAAGCAGTAAGTAGATAACATCGAAAAACATCTGTAGAAGGAATAAGATTGAATTGGTGGAAATTTCAATTGATGAATTAACAAAATCATTTGAATAACAAACTAACGCTGGATACGTGAAGAACATTTGCCAATTTTTTAGCGTGATGTGTGCATCCGCAGTTTTTTGCTGCATCACTCCCCGTGTGGTGTGCACGATTGCATTTCAGCACCCAGTCAGTGTGGATGACTGTTTTCGTAGTTTTCAAGTCACGCAAACCAGTGCAGTGCGCGTAAAATTCATACCTACACTGATGGTGTGGTTTGCTGCAGTTGGATCCCCCCCGAGCACTCGTGTTCCCGTAACCAGAACAATGCACTTCTGATCCCGACGAAACTCGTCGCTTTACCAGGAGGTGGTAGTGCAGCGGCGGTGATGAGGTGATGATTGGAGGGTATAATTTAGAGGTGATTGGGATTTTTGGCCAGCAAACGAAGAATTACGGCGAATGATTTTATGCTCTATCGATCGTAATTGCATTTTTTAGATTTAATTAATTTGTTTCCGCCAATCGTGACGGGTTTTTGCGTTCACAAACCACCCGGTGTGTATCCAGGTGCTCCAGAGTACCGTAGAACGGGGCAACCTTCAACGAAATCAGGTCCGTACATTCGCTTCATTCCACTCATATTGACTCCTCTTTCCAAGTAATTCAGGGGGCTTCAGGGGCGTTTCAGGGGGTTGTTTCAAGTGTTTTCAGGAGCCTTATATGGGCAATTCGACTGGTTTTGTTTGCGCTTCAGTTGCATTAAGAGGTAATGACGGTAACTGTAGTATCGAAGGCAAGGAGGCCTTTATAGGGGAGAACAAAGGGAGAATGCAGAGGTTTTTTTTTATTATAGAGGTTTTAAACCTTCTGGTTCATTCGCCTCTGTGAAAGAATGCAAAGGTGTTTCAGGTGATCCCAAAGGATTTCATGGGGTACCAAGAGATCTCAGTGACATGTCAAGAAGGATACCAGGAGATCTTAGGGGCTTTTCAAGGAGGCTCCCGGGGTCTTAAGGGCGCTTAAGGGGGTTTAAGAGCATTTCAGGAGACGTTCTGGGTCATTTGGCCGAATGCCATTTAGCCGAATTCCGTTTGATCGAATGCCATTTGGCCGAAGTGGTCATTTGGCCTAACGCCGTTTGGCTGAATGCCGTTTGACTGAAAATTAATGATGAACTCTGTGAGCATGCCACTGCACTTTACAACATGTTGGAGCCTCGTAGCCGTGCGGTTAGGGTCACCAAGCTTATAATCGCACCATGCTATGGGGTGAGGGTTCGATTCCCGCTTCGGGCGTTGAAACTTTTCGTGAGAATAGTTTCTTCCCCGTTTCCACTGGTTCATGCTCCGTTGTCCGTTGTCTAATGTTAAGTTTAAAACAGTATGTACAGCCGAAAGCTGAAGATGTTGTCCGTGTCTTTTTTTAACAGTATAATTCGAAAGAACAGCCTATGATTCAAGAAGGAAAAATTTCTGACAAAAAGTCACAGTTTCAAAGCCAACTGATTCATCAATGGTAAAATTAGAAAGAATAGCCAAAAGAAAAAATATATTTCTGATGACCATATTGGCAGCTAGAATGTTAACCGTTAATTGATTTGATCATAATTTGGTCAAATGGCATTTGGCCAAACGACCTTTTCGACCAGATGGCATTCGGCCAAACGGCATTCGGCCAAACGACAGTCGGCCAAAAAGCATTCGGCCAAATGGCCAGACACCGTTTCAAGGGGGTCCAAGGGGGTTTCAGGAAGTACCATGAAGTCTCAGGGGCATTTCATGGGATCCTAGGTTTAACTCAGGGTGTTTCAGGGGCGTTTCAGGGAGTCTCACCCAAGTAACATTTATAAGTCAAACTAGCTGACCCGGCAAACCTTGTATTGCCCATTTTAATTTTTGCTCTGCACTACGTCCCAGTTTTTTGTTAATTTTCTGAACTTGTTCTACATATGAACATAGCCACCATGAGGACAAATTGAAGTTTTCAAAAATCGTGTTGATCATTTCATTCATGAATAAGTTGTATGGTATCAAAGGGAAGGTAAATTAATTTGTACATACATTGGAATGCCGGCCCCAGAGGCACTTTATCTTTCATTTGCTACATATTTCCCCATCCGTTTTGGCTGATTTTTAATGTGAAGGCCCACTCTTTCACAACAGTGCAAAAGAACAGTCCATTTTAAAAGAAGGAAAAATCTCAGAATAAGAATGCCGGTTTGGTGGTTTGATTGCTAATCAATTCATTATTAATGTGACTTAAAGGAACAAACCGTATATGACTGTGACAGTTCAACTGCCATAAACTTACTCAACAGTGCCACTCGAAAGAAAAACCTACGATAAAAAGAAGGACACATTTAGATATGCAATAAATTGTAGCAGTTGGTCCGTAAAGAAAGCGGGACTTGAAAGAACAGCCTATTACTTAAAAAAGGAAACACCTGTGATGGAGTGAGCATTATAAGCAGCAGGAAATCCAACCTGTGTGACAAAGATGGCATGGTGATCATTATGCCTGTGGATTCAATGAACATTCGGCCTGATGTCCATTCGAGCTATTCTTCATTCGACTCTATGAACTTCGGCCTAATAACCGTCGGCCGTACACTTTTTCCTAGTTATGCAAACATTTATATTTCATTTGTATGAGAACCTCCTCCACCCTCTAGAAGGACTCACAATATCACAGCCATTTCATGTCCTCAAAAATGTTCACATGCCAAATTTAGTTCGTTTTGCACATATAATGCAAACTCTTTTGTTTCATTAGGGTGGTGAGGTGCTGCTCCCAGATAAAAGAGAGGTCGCAGACCCTCAACTTTTGAAACGTTCCTTATCTTCAAAATCATCCCCATGCCAAATTTTGTTTTATTTGCTTCATTATTTTTTGGGTTATGAGTCATGTTTTATCTGTAAGAGAGCCTTTACCTTTACCCACTACCATAGAAACATTTCTGGTCTTCACCAACCTCCACATTTTCAAACTTCTATCAGAACATGCGTATTACCTGAAAACACACGGTTTGTGTTTAATTGTCTGAATTAATTTAATCTTTTGTCGATCTTTTTTTTTCATGAATGCCCATTCTTTCATACAAGAGTAATACGAAAGAATTACCTATTTTTAAAAGATGGAAAAATCTCAGATGGAATGAGCAGCATAAGTATCAGGAAGAACACCTGTGTCACAATGCGGGAATGATGATCATTTTGCCTAATGGCTTTTTGGTTCAATGACCATTCTGCCTAATGATCCATTCGCAGGGATCGTTGTAGCCCTGTATAAGCAGACCGGCGCGAGTAGTAAATTCCTAGAGAAATTCCCAGAGGAATTTCTGGAGTAATTCCATGAAGAATTCTTTTATGAATATCTGGATAAATTACTGGAGGAATTCCTGAAAAAATCCCCGAAAGAATCTTTAGTGGAATCCCTGGTGTAATTACTGGAGAAATCCCTTGAACCAATTCTTGGAGAAAGTTCTGGAGGAATCCTTGGGGGAATCCCTGGATTCTTAGAATAATGCGTTTATTAGCTTCAGGAGGACGATTTCCTAGAGAAATTCCTGGATAAATTTCCGTTGTCATTCCTGAACGAATTGCTGGATTAATTTCTGCAAGAATTCCTGAAGAAATTTTTGCAGGAGTTCCTGGGATAATTCCTGGTGGAATTCTTAAAGGAATTCCTGGGGGAGTCCAAGAATCAAATTCTGAAGAAATGCCTGGATGAATCCCTGTAGGAATCCCTATGGAAATACCTGGAGGAACTCCTGAAGGAATGCCCGGAGGTATTCCCAAAAGAATTCCTTGAGGAATTCCTAGAGCGATCCCTAGAGGATTTCCTAGAGAAGTTCCTGAAGGAATGCCTGAAGACATGCTTGTGAGAATTCCTGGAGGAATATCTAGAAAAAAAATCCTTGAGAAATCACTGGAGGAACTTCTGGGGGAATTCCTGAAGGATTTTCTTGAAGAATCGCTGGAAATCTTTCGGGTAGAATCCCTGGAGGAATTCTTTAATGAATTTCTAGAGAAATTCCTCGAGGATTCCCTAGTGGATTTTCTACAGTAATTTCATGAGGTATCTCTAGAGAAATATCTGGAGGAATCACAGGCGGAATTCCTCGAGGAATCCTTAAGCAATCTCCAGAGGAACTCCTTAAGAAATCCCTGCAGAAATTTCATTTGGAATTTCCAGAGGAATTGCTGGAGGAATTCCTGAAAAAAATCTTGGAGGAATATCTATACGAATTGTTGGAGGGATCATCGGAGGAATTCCTGGAGGAATCTCTGGAAGAATCTTTAGAGGAATTTCTGGTAAATACCTGGACCAATTCCTGAAGGTATTCCTGGAAGCAATGCTGGTAGGATTCCTGGAGGGATCCCTTGAACCAATTGCTTGAGAAATCTCTGGAATACCTCTGGAATACCTCCGGGGGATATTTTTAGAAAAAATCTTCAAGGAAACCCTGGAAGAATTCCCAGAGGAATCCCTGGAAAAACTTCTTGAGAATAACTGAAGAAATTCTTGAAAGAATTTCAAAAAGAAATCCCTGGAGGATTTTGTGGATCAATTCTTGGGGTAATTCCTAGAGGTGTTCTTGGTGGCAATCCTGGAGGAAATGCCTGGATGAAATCCAGAATTCCTGAGGTAAATTCTGCAGGAATTTCTGAGTTAATATCTGCAAGAATTCCTGGTGGAATTCTTAAAGGTATTCCTGGAGGAGTCCCTTGAGGGATCCCTACAAAAATCCCTGGAGGCATTTCTAAAAGAATTCCTGGAGGAATTCCTAAAATAATTTGTGGAGGAATTCCTTGAGGAACTCCTGAAGGAATGTCTGGAGGAGCTTCTGAAGGAATTCCAGTAGACATACCTGAGAGAATTTCTGGGGAAATCTCTAGAGAAATTCCTTGAGCTATCTTCTAAGGAACCCCTGGAGGAATCTCTAGAGAAATCCCTGCAGGAATTACTGGAAGATTTTCTTGAAGAATCACTGGAGAACTTGCAGGTACAATCCCTGGAGGAATTCTTGGACAAATCCTTGGACAAAGATTTCCTGGAGGAGTTCCTGGATGAACCCCTGGTGGAATCTCTAGAGCAGTGATTCCCAAAGTGGCCAAATCGCCCCCTTAGGGGCGAAAATCAGGCCCAGGGGGGCGAAAATTTTAGAAATACAACTTTGGGGGCGAAAATACTAAAAAGGGGAGCGATTTTTTCAATGATTGGAAAACATCGAAAGTATTGAATTGAAAGTCGAGAAAGTGAACTGAATCATAAAAACTCCCTGACATTCAAGCTTACAGTTCAAGTTTTGTCTAGGATAATAAAAAAATGCTGTGACTATTAAACAAAAGCATCGACTTAATTTTACACAATTATTGGAAATTATGTGGACTCTTTGGCAAAATTGCTGGACAAGACCACTACACGTATTTCAGAAGTGTTTGTGTCATTCTGGAAATCTAAATAAAAATATATTTGGAAACTCCTATAATGAACATACGTGAATCGTGATTAGTTTTTGTCAAAACTATGAAAAGAACATAGTTTTTTTCGCGAAATGATGAGAAAAATTGCATTTCAACTCGTAGGCGGACTTATTCATGGAACTTCCAAGAAAAAATATGAATATCATACGAATCTTAGAACATGTTGCTGATTAAATTCGTATCACAGTGTTTACAAACAACTGTGTTTGAAAATATTTCAAAGATGCTTCTCGGAGGAATTTCAAATTTTACTGAAAATAATTTGAAAACATTCCAAAAATTCTGCGTAAAATTCCATTTAAATATTCCATTTAAATCTAGTCATAAATGCTGCATATTTATTCATTTGATAATTTTTTAAATCACAGAAAGCATTCAAATTTATACGAAGCTCGTTGACTTCAATCTGGAGCAACGTAACTACATTTGAAAATACGCCAATATTTATTATTATTTTTCTTTATTATCGAGATTTTCAGCCCTCGGCAACACATCGATATTTTTCTGAGTTGCACTTTCACATAACATATGTTTATAATTGTTTTCAAATTCACCACCAGTATTTTTGGCTACTTGTGACCAAACATTGACTCTCAGTTGTTGAAAAAGTCCTTTTAAAAATGATAATGATAAAACATCTGGCAGGAATATCGAGTGTTCATATGTGTTTACAGTTCGTTCTATTTCGATTAAAAAATGTTCAATTAACAACGGTTTGAGAAGTAGGCATAAACACGATTTCAATTTTTTGTAAGTACGAAGAAAATTCACTATATTTATTTTTTCAAATGCGGAAAATCAACGCATTTACAAAACAATTTAATGAAAATGAGAGTGACACAGATATAGATACACTGAATGGAACTGCTAGATTTGCCACAGTAGCGCTTTTAAAGGCTTGAGCTAAGCACAGTTTCAGCCTTCTATTATAGAAAAAAATAAAATCGCACCTAGGCACACTGTTGCGGATGGCCCAAAAACGTGATCGAAATTGTTTTGACCATGAAAACATGATTTTTGATCTTTGGTGTCTTCGGCAAAGTTTTTCTATAAAATAAGTCCTAATTTATAGAAATATCAGTTTTGTGATCAATCCCCCTAAAAGTGAGAAACGGTTTCTAACTTTTTTATTTGTAAACTAAAAAATATGATTGTTCAGAGAAGTTGTAGGCAATTTTACTAGAAACAACTTTGCCGAACATACAAAATTTCTATCTTTTGATTTGTATGTACATTTGAGGCGTTTTTTATGAAGCACCCCTAAAAATCAGTTTTTTGCTTATAACTTTTTCTATGAATTTTTCACGATTTCCAAATGTTCTAGCAAATGTTTCGCCTTATTAAAACGCGTAACTTTTGCGAAGAAAGTATATATCTATCTCTCATATTTATCATGTTATTGGAAATTTCACTTTAAAAAATGCTTATGTTTGACATACCCATTTGTTAACTTTCGCACGTTTTCGCAGACCAGGATTTTCACATTTGAAAATATGGAACGAGTTTTATCTATTGCAAATAAAGCCAGTTTTAGCCTGATTTCGCCTGCATATTTAAATTCACATACTAGAAATGACTATCATTATAAACTGTGTTATTGTAAAATGATCAAGATATCAAAAAAATGTACTTAGTGCTTTTCTTACATGATTTTCCCACATGAACACGCAAACATGTTTTCACAGAATCACTTGGAACTGCATGAGATGACTTTCCCATAAAATTTAAGTTTTTTTTTCGGATAAACAGTGGCTCTCATAGTAGTACGATAAGTCTCTTCCACAAAATAATCGATATTTTTAAATGCTCTTGCTAATGCTCATAAAATTTTTCGTGCTCATGTACACTTTGCGAAAATGTTAATTTGCAGAAGGTTCAAATAACAACAACTGATGTTTCGATTAATATTGATTTTTAATTTGTTTACTTGAAAAATGAAACTTATCTGTTAATATTAACACATATATCATTGATTACTGTCATCATTAAATGTATTGCTTCCAGTTACTGTATGTATGTTTTTCTGTCCGAGGAAGCACAAGAGTCACGCAACAAAGACACCAGGAATTACAGAGAGGATCATAGACGTAAGTTTCCAAAAATCTAAACTAACACAGATCTCCTACATCGTCTGCTTGAAACATCTGATCCCATAATAAGGAATATTGGACTATTTCCTAAAAAAAAAACTAGAACACCATAAACGTAGGATGCGAACAACCTTTTGCTCTAAACATATGACGAGATAGTAACTGGAAGCAATGAAATAAGTGATGACGTTAATCAATGATATGCGTTAATAATAACAGATATGTAATAATTTTCAAGTAAACAAATTGAAACCCAATTTTAATCGAATCATTAGATGCTGTTATTTAAACATTCTGAAAATTTACATTACTGCAAAGTGTACATGAACTCGAAAAATTTTATGAGCATTAGCAAGATCATTCAACAATATCGTTTATTTTGTGGAAGAGACTTATCGTACTACTATGAGAGCCACTGTTTATCTGAAAAAAAAACTTAAATTTTATGGGAAAGTCATCTGATGCAGTTCCAAGTGATTCTGTGAAAACGTTTTTGCGTGTTCATGTGGAAAAATAATGTAAGAAAAGCACTGAGTACATTTTTTGTCATGTTGATCATTTTACAATAACACATTTTATAATGATAGTCATTTCTAGTATGTGAATTTAAGTATGCAGGCGAAATCAGGCTAAAACTGGCTATATTTGCAATAGATAAAACTCGTTCCATATTTTCAAATGTGAAAATCCTGGTCTGCGAAAACGTGCGAAAGTTAACAAATGGGTATGTCAAACATAAGCATTTTTTAAAGTGAAATTTCCAATAACATGATAAATATGAGAGATAGATATATACTTTCTTCGCAAAAGTTACGCGTTTCAATAAGGCAAAACATTTGCTAGAACATTTGGAAATCGTGAAAAATTCATAGAAAAAGTTATAAGCAAAAAACTGATTTTTAGGGGTGCTTCATTAAAAACGCCTCAAATGTACATACAAATCAAAAGATAGAAATTTTGTATGTTCGGCAAAGTTGTTTCTAGTAAAATTGTCTACAACTTCTCTGAACAAACATATTTTTTTGGTTTACAAATGAAAAAGATAGAAATCGTTTCTCACTTTTAGGGGGATTGATCACAAAACTGATTTTTCCATAAATTAGGACTTATTTTATAGAAAAACTTTGCTGAAGACACCAAAGATCAAAAATCATGTTTTCATGGTCAAAACAATTTCGATCACGTTTTTATGCCATCCGCAACAGTGTGCTAGGGGGGCGAAATTTTTTTTTTAAGCTTTAAGGGGGCGATACCTCCTAAAAGTTTGGGAAACATTGCTCTAGAGGAATATCTGGAGTAATCTCTAGAGGAATCTCTAGCGGACTTTATAGAGGAATTCGTGGATGAGTCCCTGAATGGACTCCTTAAGGATTTTTTTAACAAAATGTTTAAAGAATTTCTGGATCTAAAGATATCTAAATCCCCTCTTTTGGACAAATCCCCAAAGAAATGTCTGGTGTAATCCCTAGATGCATTCTTGAAAGAATATCTGGGTGAAACCAGTCATTTTGATTCTTCAAAACTGCAACCCAGATTTGCATATTCACATATCCGGCGACTATGCCTCTTAAAAGTCATTTCAAGTCTGGTCCCCTGGGCCCCCTCCAGAAAAAAAGTTCAGTTTTTCCGAGTTGTATTACCCTCAGAAACCCGCCGGTTGGTAGCAGCCCTCTCAAGCCAGTTGCCCAGCCCCCAGTCCTCCCGAGCATGTTTCCTCGGGACAAAATCGGCACACCACGGGAGTCAGAATCCACGGCCCTTCCTCGGTGGCTATCGACGCCATTCTTGCCAGCCATCATCGTTGTCGGCCCGCCGTTGTTCACGACCTACGCTGCCCGCTGCCAAGCGCCCGGCCATTCCGGGCCTGGTTCTTTGCGACGAAGTCGTCTTCACACCACTTGCGGGTCAGTAACCCCAGGCCTTTCCGCTGTGGCTATCGGGGCCCACCTGGCCAGCCACCGCCGTGTTTGCTCCAACATTGGTATTGGCAATTCAAATTTGTCAATTGTCACTGGACTGCGGTCACTGGAGCACCGCACTCTAGTAGTTTAGTTTGCGACCGTGTTGAACTTTTCTCTCAGCTCGTTTCCGGTTCATTTCTTTGGGAGTCCCCCTTCCCAGTGACCGGAGGAGTCTTACACTATGCTAAGAACCTTCCCCGGCCCCAAAAGTACCCACATACAAAGTTTCACGCCGATTGGTTCAGTAGTTTCCGAATGCATAGCGGTCAGACAGACAGACAGACGGAAATCCATTTTTATATATATAGAATAGATAGATAGACATACTAGAAGATGTTCTTAGAACCACCATAAAACTAAAATAAAAGGTATAAGATTTTATGACGGTTATCAAAACCACTACAAGACTAATTGGAAATCAAAATGTTACTTGGGCAGGGAAGTTCCAGAGGTTCTTAGGAGTATTTCAGGGGGTCTCAAGTGGATCCATGGGGTGTTTTGGACACTTCAAAGGATCTCGAAGGGTTCCAGGGAAGTTCCAGAGTGACGTCGCAAGACAAAACGTCGAAAGAACAAAACGTCGAAAGGACAAAACGTCTAATAGTTGAAGTAATGTCCTGGCCGACAACAACTCAGCAGCGCGAGACTCGGACGTAGTCACAGGGTCGGCGCGCTACCGGGCAACCGGAGGGGCTTCGTGGGATGAAAAACGGTACCCAACAATTCAAATAATCTATGATCACACGAGTGGTTCAATTTTCACGATTTATTTCGCTTAACTGTGTTGCACTAGATTTTCGGGAACGTACCTGGTGATCTGCAGTCCTGCGAGCGATCGCGTTGGAATGTAGATGGTACCGATACCAATGAATTGGGATTTGGGATCAATAACGGTTTTCGGTGGGCTGGAATACCAGTCGTCAACGAAGAATTCTCCTTGATACTGTGAAAAATTAGCCTAAGTTATTCACGAATAAAAAAAAAATAAAAAAATCTCCTTGATATTTAGAGCCACGCCAGTCCTAAATTGCGATGAACGGTCTCTCCAACGATACTCGATTCACTACCATCCCAAGTAGAACACATGTCCCACTTGAGTCTGTGTGACTCTTATATGACTAAATTTGGTCATAATGGAGTCACACTAACTCATCTCCTGGTACCTCCTGAAATCTCCCAGAACCTCCTTGAAACGCCCCTGAGATCTCATGGTACCTCCCCCTGAAACACCCCTGAGCCCTCAGAAGCGTCCCTTGGGGCCCCGAAAGCCCCCTGGAACCCCGTATTCCTGAGGCCCCCTAGAATATTCCGGAGATCCCTTGCAACCCTGTAGTGACCCTGAGACACCATGAGCTCTTCTTGAACCCTCTGAAACACTTCGATATGATCCTGAGACCACTTTAAACGCCCCTGAGATCCTTTTGAACACCTCTGGAAACCCCTGAGGCTCCTTGAAGCACCCCAGAGGGTACCTGGATCCTCCCTGATACTCACTGAAACGCCCTTGAAACTCCATCGGACTCCCTTGAAGGTCTCCTCGAACCCCTCGAAACACCCCAGAGACCTCCAAACACGTTTGGACCTGAAACGCCGGTACCCCCTGACACTCTCTGGAACTCCCCTGGAACCGCCTGATACCCCTAAAGCGCCCCTGGGACCACATGGACGTTCCCTGGGATATCCTGTAATGCCTCCTGAAACCGCATCTGATCTCCTTGAAGGCCTCTGAAAACCCTCTGAAACCCCTTTGGGACCCACAGACATAAAAAAAAATCGCATCCTGGTGAATATTTTACGCTGCGTTGTTGAGTACACCTTTGACCACTGTTGAGTAACCAAACATTAAATGTTGATTTTATAATGCACCTACGCTAAAAATGAGCCGAATCTATAAATCTCTGCAACAGGCAATATGTTACATTTTTAATAATGTTAACGAACAATGTTTGCATGGTTTGCATCACATTCTGCCTTCAAATAAGCTACAGTCTCTTCTCGATACCTTCTAACGCGCGTTGGTCTATGGTAAGGTTCGGGAATGATCCACCCCTGAGGTTCGCGTGCTGTTCTAAACCTTCCGGCCGCCACCAAGTTCTTTACCAATGTATTACATATACCTACAGAATTCTTCAGTTCCACACTTCAAAGGAATGATGATGGAGAAGGAAAACAAAAAGCAAAAAGTCGTGCAATGGTCTGGCGTGGCGTAACGCGATTGACGGCAAAAAATGTGTCAGTGTGTTAAAGTCATGTTTACGATCGCCCGCCCGTAAAGTGAAGCTTTTTATCCATATCCGTGCACGTAGTTGCGGCTTTTCCCCCCTTTTGAGCAGTACCGTGTTCTTAGCGATTGGCGATGACGGTAATGATGATGATCGGGGGGGATAAAGAAGATTTCGAATTGATCGCGTGTATTATTCCCGACAGATGGTGGAACTTCATAACGATGAGCGATTGTAAATCTAAATCTCGACATATTTAGGAGATGATCATCACATTTCAGGGCCCGTATAGCCAAAGCGGTAAGCGCGAGAATTTTCAGTAAAACTGGATGCTGATGGTGACTGGTTTGATTCCCTGTCGGCTCAGGATTTTTTTTGAAAAGTAAATTTCCTTGACTTCTTTGGGGATGTCACAGAAAAAAATATGTAATTAAAATTCAGCGAAGAATTATGCACATAAAGGGAATTAGTGCACTTTTACATGAGATATAATGTAAAAATACATTACCATCGTGTAAATTTCCGCCAATCATCGCGTAAATCATCATGGACTCCAACCGGTTACGTGACTATTAGCGGAAATTTACACGATTGTAACGTAATTTTACATAATACCTCATGTAAATATGCACTAACTCTAGCATTTCCTTTATGTGCATGATTTCTCGCTGAATTTTACATGATTTTTTTCTGTGTATCTTTGTACCGGTTACAAGATATACCAGTGACCGAGTGGAAGCACTCAGTTAATTACTGTAGGAGTGCTCATAGAAGAGCTGCAATTCTACGGTGTTGTGTGACCCAACTGCCATTTCATTATTCTGAGAATTTTCCTTATTGCCAATAATTGACAGATTGTCCGATCGGTCTAACATCGATTCAGTCCAATGATTATTCGGTCTGATGTCCATTTGGCCTAATGTCCTTTATCTGAGTATCCCTTTATGCTTATTAGGAAATTTCCTTTAAAAAAAACGGCACATTCCATGTGGGAAAATTTTGCTCAAAGTTCCCCTTTTACCGCTGAACCGTCCATCAGAGAACCCCGTTGCAATTGGCGAGCAGTCGAGCGAAACGCGACACAACGGAAAATGCAAGCATGTTGTAGGTATCCATCATTTTGCACTAAGTACGCTGGCTACACTCCGCGTTCGTTCGCACTACTACCACACTCTGATCTGATGGTGGCCGGGTTGGTTCGGGGTAGGCGCGCAAGTCAAGTTCAGGGTCAACACGAAGATTAATTTTAGTTTGTTGTGCAAATGCTGCTGCTCTTTTTTGCTTTCCTGTATATGTACGGCGTCCGTCGTCGTTACGGGATTCTACACTTCTCCATCCATGCTACTACATATGTGCCTATACTATGCCGCAGCGCAGCAGTGCAATATCCGGCCAACAATTGGTCGGGTGAGATTATGCATGCATTTCGGTTGAGGGGACTATTCGGCTTGCATCTGTGGAACTGAGAAGCGTGAACGCAGATCGATGTAGATAAACTGAAGTGCAGTGGCAAAAGCGTCTATACTTGCGAATATGAGTCGTCCCAAAACTATCACGCTCAACTATCAATCTCAAACACTTCTAGGCGTATCAGTGTCAAATGCCAACTTTGCAGGGTTGTTGTCCGACATTCTTAACCATGCCCTCCGTATCCTTCCGGCTTTGATCACCTTCGGGATGCTGGGTTCGTCGAAAAACGCAGCGAGCTCATGGATCGTTCTTCACAGACACACACCGTTCTCTATCAGGTGGGAGTTATCAAGTGGGAGCCTAGGATTCTGTCCTACGCGAACCATATCCACACACCAGTGTGGACGTAACATCTTTGGCACCAGGTAGTAACCGAGCTCCGGATACACGGGCAGCTCGGAATGCCTCGGGTACATCAAGAACAACGCCAGTAAGTTTCTGATTACGGCATAGTTGTCTTGCTTTGTAGTTGATAACTGAGACAGTATACGCTTAGGTAACTACGCCAAGCATGTTGGTAGCGACGACATCCTATCCTCTTAGTAAGGACAGGCGACACTGACTTGAAACGGCGGATGGGCTAATGTCGGCGCTGCTCGCTGTTTTCCGTTCCATAAAACCGTGGGGTAACCTTAAAGTAGGTTCCCGACTTGTACCAAGCTTAGGCAACTAACTGGGAGGATTTAGGCTCTAACGAACACTTCTGGTGAACGCTGATCCGGCTCTGAGTTTAGTCCTTATTAGGTCCTGGGCCAAACCTCGGGGATGTTGGGATCGACTTCCGGTTGAATTTTGGTGAGATCAGTCTGATTTTCATTATATATTATTTCTTTCCTTTTAATATATTTTATGACTAAATTTAGAATGCATTTGCAAGGGATAGGTTGTATTTTTTGTTTCATTTCAGAGAGCGAGTAAAGGCGCTTAAGCCTAGGCATAAGAGCCAGGACACGGACCAAATACCTGTGTTCCATCCCAGGAAGCGTAGGACCAAGGGGTGACATGAACTTTCTTAGCATCGTCACCCCCATCGATTTTCATGTATTATACTTTCTCAAAAGCTGAGCGGTTGGTACGAGATGTCCCCACTCAATGGCTTCATTGTAAAACCAATAACGCTGCACAGTAGGCTGGCCGCTTTAATGCTTGAAATGCATCTCCGATGTACTGCAAGCATTAATAATGACAAGTAAAATGATAGAATTGGTCGATTCTATCATTTTCCAGGATTCTTTCAATGAATGGCTGTGTATGTGTAGACTAGACTAGACTATAAGGTCCTGGGCCAAACCTCGGGTGGCCTCCCTGCTTGCATGGATAACCACCAGGAACATTGGCGACTACTTCATTTGCAGTGAGAGATAGCGGCTCTAAGGGGGACCCAACAGAAATGACTACGAAATCCATAAACAACAATCTGACCGAGAATGGAGAAACAGAGGGAACGGCATTGAACCCCTTCGCACGAGGAGGACTGGCGAGATCGCCAGTACGAGGCGCTGGTGTACCCACCAGCGAGCAGGCGGCAGGAGATTCAACAGGAGGAGCACGAGGCGGTGCAGCACCGGCCGAGGAAGCGCAGATGACTGGACCTCACGCGGGCGCTGAACTGCAACAGGAGCGCGAGCAAAGACCAAAGATGTTGATAGATGCCGAACAGTTGAACGAACAGATCGACTACACAAGCGGGCGAACTACCATCAGCAAGGACCTGAAACAGGGCCTGCTGGAGCTCCGCAAATCGCTGGGTCTGGCTAAGAAGGAGTATGATATCAAACCGCCCTACGGCCCGAGATGAATGGTAGAAACCTGCCGAGGAGATGCGGTTCAAGAAGCGTCGGGCAAAGGCGGGCGCAAAGCCATAGAGGAAGAAAGGAACGGCCAGCGCGAATAACCAGACTGCCAAGTCGGTTGCGAAACACACAAGGGAAACCAAGCCCCTACAGTATCTACACCGTTTCGGGCATGCGGATTCTCCCGAATGCCCAGTGTGCAATGGTTTAGAGGTAACGGCGGAACACGTTTTGTTCGTGTGCCCGCGTTTTCGCACAATGCGTGACCGCATGCTTGCCACATGCGGGGAGGACACAAACCCGGACAACTTGGTCCAGAGGATGTGTAGGGATGACACCCATATCGTCTGAGAGCAACAGAGGAGGTGGCACGGAGGTGGCACAGGAGAATGGCTAGTCCAGATGCAGTACAAGAGGTGGTCCAGGGGTTCGGAGTCGGCTTCGTAGGTCATACCGGTGCCCTGCGGTCGAGATCGACCCTTACAGCGATTAAGTGGCCGCGGAGAGGAAGTCCCGGTAGCGGTGCTGTCGTGGCGTCGGTCTACTGGGTTGGATCCGAGCCCGCGGTTGGAAAGGGGTCCCCGGCAAGGGTCGGGGCAGGTGGAGACCCTGTTGTCAGCAACCTTCTAGTGCAGCTGATAGGGCCTGAAGGGTAGTGATACCCTTGCCTTCAGCAGGTCAGATCGGGTTGCACGTGGGCATCAGTTCTTGATGACTGCAAAGCAGTTGGGCGCGGGCGGGGTTGACCCTGCCCGCCTTCCGAGGACAAAGGGAGTGGCGAGGACCACTTGGGAAACTGGCTAAGCGCCAGCATGCTACCGTGATGGACTCTCCAAAGCGAGTCATCGATGTTCGTTGCTGTAGGCTACGCAGCTAACCTTGAGGGTGCGATGAGCACTAGCCCCTCTCTGAAGCAATGCCTTTTTGGTGGTTCCGGAGAGACGAAGGGTTTGGCAACCATAGGAATGTGTTTTAGTGGGTCGAGGATAGAGTAGTCCTGACTTTTACTATTATTGTAGAAGACGGCCTAAACCCCACACTACCCTAACCTTCCTGTTAGGGTTTTTGTTGAGCAGATTTTCCCCCTATGGTTTAGAAGGAAAAAAAAAGCCCCTAAGAGGCCAATCGGGTCAAGGGAAGGAGAACCCTAGGATTACTGTTGGTAAGAAGAAGGTAGTGACACGTACGCCGAGGTGCTGAGGCGAGTCGAAAATCGTCTGTCACCGCTGGGCGGAGATGTAAAAAGTATTCGGCGTATCAGGACTGGAAAGACGATGCTAGTGCTGAAGAAAGAGTTGGCCAAGAAAGGCGCCTCCTACAAAGCACTAGCTCAAGAGGTACTGGGCGAAAAAGTGCAGGGAAGAGCCCTAACGGTGGAGGCGACTCTCCAGTGTAAAAACCTGGACGAGATCACCGTCGCAGCTGCATTTATACCACTACCACAGACTTATACAGCAGTGCGAGGAGATGCACCAAGAGCATCGATCCGCCTGCGAAAGGGCCACGCAGGCACGCAGATCGCCACGATAAAGCTCCCCGTTGGTGAAATGAACGAAGCGACTGCAGTCCGCAAGATCAAAGTAGACTGGTTAGTGTGCCCGCTCAGCATTAATGAGCATTAGAGGCATACTACAAGTGCTTCGAGCAAGGACACTAGTCGTGGGCGTACGAAAGGCCCAGATAGGAGCAAACTCTGCAGGAAGCGCGGAGTGGAAGGCCACATCGCTAGGGAGTGCATCTCGGCACCACAATTCATGATTTGTACAGCGAACAAGAGCTACAACGATGAGCGGGCAAAGTGGCCAGCTGAACCTGAACCACTGCACTGTGGCGCCGCTGTTGGTGTGACAGTCAGCACCAGTCAGTCTCGTAGTCATGTACAGATATTGCCCTATACCCGACAGCGGACTGAAATTTGAAAATCATATCCAGACTGTTGAGCCCGGCTTGTCAAATTATAAGTCCCAGAGCGATTTTGAAGAGTGGACAAGAGACGTCACCTTGTCGTAGACCCCGGCGAGATCCGCATGAACTGGATAGTTCACCCAAAATCCTTACACAGGAGTGTAGAATTAGCATTTAAGTTAAAATACACATTAATAAAAACTAAAAAAAATCCTTGCACAGTTTCATTCGTCCTTAATCGTTGCTTTTATCAGTCTAATCAGTTTCTCCCCGGGCAGACGAGCACACAAATCAAATCTCAAATCGAACATTTTTTACTGTCAGAGCTCGCTGTGAATTTGATGTTTTTAAAGAATATCGCACCAATAACTCAAAGTGATATGAAATCAGTTTTTGTTCTTTCGAAATATCTGAAAATTTTTACATAGGAACAAATTTAGCTCTTCTGCACGGCAGGGATGGCATGTCACGCAGAAACTGTGCTCATTTACGCTCATCTTTCACTGAACTTCTCCCTTTCATTTTTCTTACAAAAGAGAAAGAGAAAAAACGCACAATAAAATGTACATAATTTCTGGAGCAACATTTGAAAAGGGCATACAAGCATTGGTAAACAATGACTTCACGCGTCGCTCCTGAGCCCCCCTCAGCCTATTCACAAAAACTAAGACCGTTATCAGATAGAGCAAACATCGATCTTTCGGATAACGGTGTTCATTTGCGTGGGCGGGCTGCTGTTATGCCCTACGGAGCGTTTTGGAAAAAAAGACACAAGACCTCTTGGGCCCTTTTCAAATGTTGCTCCAGATTTCTCTCACGCAGAGTTTTTGTGCGGGTGATTAGAGTGCTGCGTGAGAGCAATGAGAGCCCGCAGATCATAATCCCAGTGCGCAATTTCTGCGCGCACGCAGAAAAAACAGAACTCACGCAGTGTGTGATATCAAATCCTGTGATATCAGTGACAAGCATACGTCTTAAGCTGGTCAAGAACTTACAGTTGATGGATATTTTGGTTCCAAATTCCACCAAAAGGATGTGCTAGTGAGCTAACAAATTTTGTTTTTCAAATATATCAGGAAAATTTGCAAAAAATTGCAACGAAATTTCAATCTCATATATCTCATGATCCTGATTACTTAGAGAGTTGGTGTATTCGGCAAAGTTGTTTGGCTGGTCAAGGACTAACCGATAATAAAACTTAAGTTTCAAAATTCCACCGCTAGGCGGTGCTAGTGAGTTAGCAAATTTTGTTTTTCATATATATCAGGAAAATTTGCAAATAATTGCAACTAGCGCCGCCTAGCTGCAGAAACTTGAACCAAACGGTAATTATTCTGAAAACCCTTGATATACCAAACAATTTTGCCGCAGACACCATCATTCTAAAGAATCAGAGTACTGAGATATGTGAAATGTAAAATTTGTACGCTCTCTTGCGCCGCCTAGCGGTGAAATCACGAATCATACGGCCCATATTGTGAAAGCCCATGACCAGCTGAACTACTTTGCCGAAGAAACCAACTCTCTAAGTAATCAGGATCCTGAGCAAATCCTGAGATATATTGGATGGAAATTTTGTCAGTGTTGCATCTGCTTGTCTAAGATATCACATAAATCACAGACAAATGGATATGTGACACTAACGAAATTTCAATCTCATATATCTCATGATCCTGATTACCTAGAGAGTTGGTGTCTTCGGCAAAGTTGTTTGGCTGGTCAAGGACTAACCGATAATAAGGCTTGAGATTCAAAATTCTACCGCTAGGCGGCGCTAGAGAGCAAACAAATTTTAAATTTCGCATATCTCAGCATCCTGATTTTGTAGAAAGATGGTATCTTCGGCAATATTGTTTAGTAGATCATGGGCTTTCAGAATAATTACCGTTTGGTTCCAGTTTCTGCAGCTAGGCGGCGCTAGTTGCAGTTTTTTGCAAATTTTCCTGATATATATGAAAAATAAAATTTGTCAACTCACAAGCACCGCCTAGCGGTGGAATTTTGAATCTTAAGTTTTATTTTCGGTTAGTCCTTGACCAGCCAAACAACTTTGCCAAAGACACCAAGTCTCTAAGTAATCAGGATCATGAGATATATGAGATTGAAATTTCGTTAGTGTCACGTATCTATTTGTCTGTGATTTATGTGATATCTTAGACAAGCAGATGCATTTGTTACTAGACGGCGTAATAGTACTTTCATACTCCCTGTGGTACACACAGTATTGCACTGGGAGCACGACTGGGTGCGCACTCAACGAATTTTTGTGCGCACATTTTCTGTGCGCACAAAATGTGCACGCAGAAACTGAAAAACATGCTTGTTCTATCATTTGTTTGAGCACTCATTTTGAGTGTGCCACTGATGGATGCCAGAGAGTGAGCAGCTGGTTTGTGTGTGAAAAAAGTTGCGTAGTTCACCCTCGCTCTCGTTGAAAGTCGTGTGTAGAGTGTATGCTTTCTCTTCTCACGTTTCGCACTGAGGAGCATGCCATCTCTGCTGCACGGAATGGAACACATACACCCATAGAGATGGCTCAATGTTAGTGAAATGCCATGTGCTTCTTTCTGAACAGGGGAAATTAAGAATTTCAAGCTGTCGTTGTCATGATATTCACAACAGTGAGCCGCAGTTGAGTGGTAAGCATCGCCGCCTGTGAATTCTAAGGTCGTAGGTTCGATGCTGGATGTTGGCATTTTTTTACAACAAAATGGTCAACAAATCTTGTCTGCTATTGTTTTGATCTTGCATTATCTTTACGAGCTATTACTGAGCACTTCTTCATACTAGATTTTGGTATTGATTGTGATTCAGGCAAGAATGGGATATTTCGAAAAAGGTTGGAAGAGGGCAAGAAAATGGGGTGTCTGAGAGCAAGCCGCTGCTATTTGAGCTGGCGATTCCTGGCGATGTCAGGAGACATAACGGGGCATTTAAAAAGTTGAAGAAATGGGAAAGAATTAGACGGTTCCAGACAGATTTAGAGGTTCTTTCTAGAATTTCTTCAGATAATCTTTCAGGAAATCTTAAAATATTTCCATTTGAATCCATCAAAAGGATTAGAAATTCTTTCCATCCATCAAAAGAATTAGAAATTCTTTCTAGGTTTCCTTTAGGATTCCCTCCAATGTTTCCTTCAAGAATTCGGCCACAATTTCCTCAGAGAATTATTGCTTCTTAGACTTCTGAAAATAAACCCAAAAGATTGCACCATAAATTATCCCATAAATTCTCCAGAGGCTCATTCACATATTCCTCCAGAATTTATCCCACTGGTTCTTTCACAAGTTTCTTCAAGATTTTTTTTTCATTAAAACTTGCAAGAGTTCCTTCATAGAATGCTCCATAAATTCCACCAGAGATCTCTAGGAATTTTTCAATAGATTCGACATTTCTCAACAAAATCGTCCATATTTTTCTTCCAAAAAATCTCCCTATGATTCTTTTAGAAAATTCAACAGAGTTTTACCACAGGAGAGAAAAGTTTTTCAGGAGTTCTTCCAAAGATTCATCCCACCAGCTGCATTTCAATTCTAAAAGCTTGATGCGATTCTTCTATGAATTATTCCAAAGATTTCCCCCAAGAGTTGTTCTAGGCATTGTCTCCAGAATTCTTCCACATTTCCTTAAGAGATGCATTCAGGAATTTCTTTAGAAATATATTTAGGAACTCATTCAGAAATCGCACTTCCAGGAATTGATCCAGAGAAGATTCCAGTAGTCCTTTCAGTTATCTTGCATCAATTCCTTCGGAAATTTCACCAGGAAATCCTCTAAAATTCTTCTATGAGTTGCGTTTGTTTTTTTAGGAAATCGTTGAGATATTGCTGCAGGAAACCTTTCAGGAATTCATTCACCAAATCTTACATACATTTTACTAGAAAGTCCAGGAATGACTCCAGAGATTTCTCCAGAAGTTTTACGAAGACTCATTTGTAACCAGTGGTGTGTCTGTCTGTCCGAGATTTGTGAGATTTTCGCGGTGTAGTGTTTCGTTGTATATGTTTAAAAGTAAATTCGAGAGTTCGAAGGTACGCTGCTGCCACCTGGAAAAAGTTTACTGTATGCGTGAAGGACCGATTTTTTAGCATGGGGAAGCATAGGAAGTCAGTTTTCGAATGCTTACAAAAAAATCAAAACAATATTTAATTAAAAGCGGGTTGGTGTACGTGATGAGAAATTCAATTAGCAAACTTTTTAGCATATAATTTCAATTAAAAAGTTTTTTCTCAGATTAGGTACTGATTGTGTAGAAAACGAAGATTCTTAACCCGTACATCAACCCGTTTTTAATTAAATAATGTTTTGAATTTTTTGGAAGCTTTTTAAAATTGACTTCCTATGCTTCCCCATGTTAAAAAATCGGCGCTTCACGCACATGGTCAACTGTGGTAATTTGCTTCGTAGTCCCCAATACCAAGAAGATGTTTGAATATCCGCTGAGCATCACACAACTACCACCCACCGCCCACCGGACAGCTAGCAACCACACCACACAGTTCCGCTACTCACCACCAGACATCGCAGGCTTAAGGATAAGGCGGCCATGAGGGGTGGCGTATAAGAAGCCATGATGGGGCGAGTTTTAACATAGCGGGAAACTCTCGGTAGGGGATTCTGGATAGGACAAGCGCCATTGCTCCACATCATTACCAAACCAAAGCTCAGACAAGAAAGACGGAAAGAAATTATTCTAAAGAGTTAAAGAGTTGAAGACAGAAGTCTACAAGAATACGGTTAGTGTGAGACAGTGGAAGCACTAGACCAACGAAAAGTATCCAGGTAACCAACCCACCGCCAGAGCCCCAATCGTCCCCATAATTAACACGCCACCCATTCGTTTCCAAACCGTCCGTAGGACCCCTTGTGTTTACCTTGTGTTTTACCTTGGTGAAGTCCGTAGAGTGCGCGTAGTCGACCGAGACCCTTGCGTGGTCCTACCGCCTCTCAGTCAACCGCAGTTCTCGAATCCTACACCCGAGACTGTAGTAGTAGGCCGCCTATCCTGCTGGATAGAACCGCCCATCACCGTGCCGTTACCCGACGGTGAGTGAGTGCCGCCATTTTGCCTGGAGCTTCGCGGCATCGTCAAGTTAAGACCGCGAACGCTCGGCAGTTGAAGCCAACGGAAGGAAACAAGCGAGAAAGAGGAAGAGAAGCCAACGTAGCGTCGCTGATCGAGAGGGTCGAGCCAGCGTCGACGTAGGAAGGTGGAAAGGAGTGGTTGCGGAAAGGAAGAAGGGGCCCCGCCGACCGTAAAGAGAAGAAAGTAGACAGTAAGGTAGGAGATAGGCTGTAAGGAAGTGGGGGAAGGACGAATAAAGGTACCTGTGTGCACAAAGTAGGAAATAAAGTGGGAAAGTGTGTTGCAATTCGGTACTCAAGTGTTTTCTTAGTCGCGGTGAGTCAAGCGCGTATGCCGACCCTGAGGCAGTTGTAGAAGGGGGTCTCATTGATGCCGGATAGGGGGAGGCCCCATTAGTTACACATTCATAACTTGTCTCATAGATTCATCCGAAGATTCCTACCCGGATTGCTCAATTGATTTTTCCACAAGTCTCTTTTAACAAAGCTTCCTCCAAGCGTACCTCCAGTAATTGCTCTAAAGTTCACTTTTCAAATTGATACAGTGATACAGGAATTTTTCAGAGCGATTTGCAAGATCTGTAGACTTCAGACTTTTTTTTCAGGAATTATTCTAGGGGTTGTTATAGATTTATTTTTTCCGATTCCTTCAAGAAATCATTAAAAATTTCTCCAGGAATCCTTCTCTAAAGATTCATGTAGTAAATCTCCTGGATTTCCATCAATTACTTTTTCCGAAGTTGATTCAGACGTTCTTTTCTCCAATAATTACATCAGAAAGTCATTTAGATAATCCTGCAGATTTATTTCAATATATGCTCTCCGGAAACTGTCAAAGAATTCCTTGATGAGTTCTGCTAATCTTTCAGAAAATCATTCAAAGGTTACTCCAGAAATTGCTGCTACTTTTTCCTTTTGGCGAACGTAGACGTAGAGCCAGCCAGAGTATTGGAACTTGACCTGCCTCTTTTCAATTTAGTGTTCTTTAAGTTATTAACCGTTATGTGTCCGACAAACTTTTTGCTCACTTGTAATAACTTGTAGTTCTGAAATTTGGGCACTTAAAATCGTGAGTTGGTACAAAATTCGGCCATTGTGGCGGTCATCTTGGGATTCTAACAAGTTTCTTAATTGATGATTTCTATAGATCCAAATATCTAATACTTTATCACATGAAGGCAAATAAACCTTAATAATAGCAATGCAACAAGGTTTGAAAATGTGTTTCAGAAAGTCAGTAACCATCTTGGTTATTGTCATTTTTAATATTATCACTCCATGTCTCAAATAGGAGAGCAAAAAAATAATACATCGCCGTATGAAACGGGTGCATTCATTGTTATTTTTATTACACATCCAAAACAGTAACAGACTGTCGGTCGCTGCTTGCTTGACTCGGAAACGAGTACGACAGAAGCGCGTCAGAAAATACAGGACAGACAGAGGAATTCATCATCATACCGTCGTCGCCGTCGTCAGGCGGGCGTCAGCACCGCCGACGGTTTCTCGGTGGGAAAATTATTTTTGAAACAATTCAAAGTCTTTGAATAATGAATATAGAGATTATTTGCAAAATTCTAATTGTACTGAATTACCTCTGCTGAGTTTGTTTATTATGACTAATTTTGGAATATTAAATTAGGCTGACACAAATTTCGACATATTGAGGGGAACGCCAATTATTTTTTTGAGAAATTTAAAATTTTTAAGGTGAAATTAGAGTTGTTGAGAAAATTTCTTAACAAATCCGATGAGTTTGACGATTTTTGCTGATTGTTTAGGTAATGTTTCATCAAAAACATTTCAGTAACAAATTTTGAAATTTTGTTTCCAAAATTTGTTACTGATTTATTATTTATCATCCCCCCCTTGACGAGTCAACGAGCAAAGTGACAAAAGCAGAAAATGAGATTTGTTCCGGCCTTATGAAAAGAGAAAAAAAAAAAATCTAAGACAGGAATCGGTCCATAAACGTCGCGATATCAGGGCTCGTGTTTAATCCATACGACTATCGACACTTGAGGATAACGTGTTGCTAAACATGTATAAAAACCAAGCTGTGAGACGATTTTGCGTCATGGACCGACCTTATAGAATATGTTCTTATCGTTAGGAATTATTCAAAGGCTGTTTCATAAGATAGACCTTAAGAAACGTTAAGTTTATTTGGATGAGTGTATGTGTGTATTTTATTGGTGCATTAACTGAGCTACAGTTTCGATCTGCGCGGGTGGCTGGCTGCAGTTGCAGTAGCAGCTTATTGGCAACGAGCGTCGTCTTCTTCAGTCAAGTATTGATGAACTGCATTTCGTATATTTCTAGATCAATATGTTAAAAGGATGGAAGCACCAATTCAATCTTCTCCTGTTTCGCACATGCATATTTCCTATAATTAATTTAATTTCTTTTACTACAAACAGAAAGGGGTGGCAGATGAGGCTTATCTTTTCAATGCAATGGTTGTTTCACTCTTTTCACATGTTAGTCTAGATTTGCCACCTACACAAAAGTGCAGACTCAGTGTGTGAATTGTTTCCGCTGCCGGCAAACGGTTTGCGGCAGCCATAAGAAGGGTAGAAGGGTATGCAAATTTATTATTTTATCCATCAGTTTAGACTGTGTTGTGGACAATTTGACAGATTGTGTTGGTGTATTGGGTTTTGTTTGTTTGAAAATTATCTGGATTATCATTTGGATGTTGTGAATGAGCTTTGCTAGCTGCAATCTTTGAGATAAAAGTCCAAGTTAAATGATTATTTTTTGAAATTCAGAACTGCCATTCTTTATTTAAAAGATTTATATAGTATCTCCAAAAATAAAGTTATGTTTATTTCGTATAGATTATTTTTTAGGCAGTTGTGAAAGTTTGTAGTTAATTTCCGATACAGTCCTTATTAACGATATGAGGAGATAAGGTACTTTTGTATAAAAGTGTAGGAGTGTGTTGGTACAAGTAGGGATATTCACTCACACTATCATGAATAAGTAGTTCCAACTTGATCCGTGGAGTGCGCAGCTGATGATGACTCCCGATTTCCAGCAGTGCTGCAAGTCTTCTAATCATTTTAACCATATAAACGCAACTTCAACATTCATCTTGAAGGAGTGAAGATGGTTTATTCAACCTCAAATGAAACAGGCAATTGATGGGAAATGAATGTCTGACACGTGGAAGGCTTGATATTGTGCATTTGGAAGAAATCCCAATTCAGTGCATTACTATTGAACTTAAGGTGTCTCACCATGGCACTCAAAACGTTGTGAACATGATTTAATTGTAGAACACCAGCATAATCTGTAGTAGGATAAATTGTGTATTTTCGGCAGTTTTGTTCTCTTCGTCATGGGGGCTTTTTTTTTTAAACTGTTGAACTCAGAGTTGGCCTCAAATCCTTCCCAACCAAGCTAAAGTATATGCACAAGTTTCAGGAAAATTGGCCGACAAAAATCCATCATGACGAGGAGAACAAATCTGCCGATAATACCCATCGTTACCCTATTAGAATGTCTGCCAGAGTTGTTTTACAATTTCAAACTTGCAGTTTCAGGGAGGTTTAGAAACGTTCTGGGGTGGTCCAGGAGGTTTCAGGGACGACTCGGGGTTGTTCCAATCTAAGGGGTTTGTGCAAATCCCAAAGGAATTCCATGCGTCATTCAGGGGTATTCAGTAGCGTCCCATGGATCTTCAAAGGGCTTTCTAGAGGGTTGCAAGGGTGCTCCATGGTGTTTCATGGGCGTTCAATGGGGTGTCAGGAGGTCCAAAAGGCGTTCCAGGAGTGTTCCAGGACGTTTCAGGGTGTCCCAGGAGAGTTCCAGGTGACTTCAGGGGCTTTGAGGAGCGTTCCAGGGGTGTTCAAGAGGTTTCAGGAACATTCCAGAGAATTTCAAGGAAGTTCCAGGACATTTCAAGGAGTTCTAGGGGTGTTCTAGAGACCTCATGCGTTTTCAAGAGGTTTCAAGGCCGTTCCAAAGGTTTGAGAGAGGATTTGAGGGGGTTTCATGGACGTTAAAAAGGGTTTCGTGAGGCTTCATGGGTGTTCCATCAAATTTTAGGTGGTTTTAGAGGCATACCATTGTAATTTTAAAAGGTTTCAGTAACTTTCACGGACGTTCCAGCGATTTTAGGGAATTTCAGGGAGTTTTGGGAGTGTTCCAGGGCATGATAAGGAGTTTCAGAGGTGTTTGGGGAGGTTACAGAAAGTCCCTCCCAGCCCAAATAACATTTTGATGGCCTATTAGTCTTGTAGAGGTTATGGGAACCGTCACAAAACTGAATACATTTTATTTTGGTTTTATGATGGTTCTAAAAATCTTTTCTAGTCTTTTTGACTAAAAATGTTACTTGGGAGTGGCGTTCTAGGGATGCTCCAGGGGTGTTCCAGGGTCTTTGAACAGCGTTGCGTGGGTTTTCGAGGGATTTCAGTTTTTAAATAGAAAGTATTTGGGAGCGTATAATTACTATTGACATTGACACTAGAACAATTACTAGAAATCTAAGTTTTCTGATGATCGCAACATGGATTCTCCAAGTCTTTTGTAGATACTGGCTGCAAATTGTTTCTGGAAATTTCATAATTACTCCCAAAGTTTCACTGTGTTTTGAAAGTAATAAGTTCAAGTTGTAAACATCTAATCAACTTTAAGGTTCATTAATTTAAATGTACTCAAGTGAATTACCAAGAATCTGTAGAATTATAAAATTGCATCTATAACTTCGAAGGTTTTGTTAAAATTGTACGGTTGTATTTTTATTCTTTTATTCATGCTATTTTGAAAGAAATTGAAGCCTTTGAAAATAAGTGCCATGCACTGCTAGATTCTGCACACTTAAATTCAAAAATTGATCTCGGTAAACGGTTTACCGAGAATCCAACAGCTGATATCTCGGTAAAATATTTACTGATTCTCGGTAAAAAATTTACCGAGATTTCGGCAAACCATTACCGAGTCTCGGTGAACTTTGCCGAGATCTCGGTAAAAAGTTGGTTTACCGAGATCTCGGCAAAGTTTTGACGACATCTCGGTAAAACTTTTACCGAGATTCAGTAAAAATTATTACCGGATTCTCGCCTGTTGGATTCTTGGCAATCCGTTTGCTGAGGTCGGCGATTAAATTTAAATGTTTGTGACACATCTGCAAGAATGTAATGCATAACCACCTTCAATTAGGTTCTTTAATGATATCTACATTATTCTGTAATCGGAATCATCGTATGGAATTCCCAAATTTCATCATAATTAGGTCCTAATTTTCATAAATAACTAATTATATGAAAACTCATGGTAGCATATCGCCAAATTCCCTCAACATTAAAAATGGTACATGGGCTGGAAAAGTTTGTGAACCTCTGCCTTAGGTGGCAGTTATACTTACGATCTTGACGAAGGAATTCACTAAACATTGCTGGAGAGAAGATGTACACGTACCTGAAAGCACAAAAAAAATTTATGTAAACATAACTTCTAATGGATTTTGTTGAGATAATTGTATAATTTTTGGTTTCGTGGGTTGTATAGCATTAAAGTAGATATTGGCTGTGGAAAATTTACTAAGACACTCCCCTAATAAAGAGTAGCATTCCCACACATTTTCCCCACCTATATTTACGCCCGCTTATTGAATTTTCCTTATTCTAAACATATGAAAACTGTTTTTGAAAGATCAAATCAAAAACCTGAAATTGTGGTGTTATATTCTGAAACAAACCGGGGAGCGATATACCGAAGAGCAAGGGCGTTACAGGGAAGCAAGAGTAGACGAAAAACGAATCCATCGCAAATCGAAAAGAGAGCATGGGGAAATTGTGATTGCTAAGCCGCAAGAGAGTATGAAACAGAAAGATGTGCGGAAGTTTTGCGAAACGGACAATGGCATGCGGAGAAAAACATCGCTTTCTCCCGTTATGTGCAACGACCATACTGGAAACTTGCTGACAGATAAAACAATGTTGTGACTGCCAGGTGGAGCGAGCATTGCTAGGTACTGTTGAACAGTGGGAATGGAAGCACCAGACAGAACTCGAACGTTGAAGACGACGAGCAGTCTGTGGTACCTTCAACGCTAGACGAGGACAAGACAGCCATTAGAGGACTGAAGAACAACTAGATTGCTGCGAAGGAAGAATTCACGGTAGTGACCAGCTGCGCAAACTACAGAGTAATAGCTTTTTTCAATTCAACGTACAAGGTTTTGCCCGAATTTCTATCTAACAGGCTGAGGGCGATTGAGGAGTTCTTCGTCGGCAAATATCAGGCGGATTTTGAGGGAGGACCGATCAGCGACGGATCAGATGTTTATCATGTTGCAGATTCTCGATAAATTTCGCAAGCACAACTTGCAGACCCATCATCTGTTCAGGGCAGCGTACGATTCCTTGAAGAGAAACGAATTATGGCAGATTATGTTCAAACATGGTTTTCCGACGAAGCTAATTAGACTGATTCGTGCGACGCTTAACGGATCGAGATCAAGTGTACGGGTTGCGGATAAATTTTTTTTCGTAGCCTTAGACGGACTGAGCGCAGGGCGATGCTCTTCTGAACTTAAATACTGTTTTACATAGCACTTGAAGGAGCGATAGACAGAGCTGGTGTGCAAAAGGATTGGAGCCATTGGCACGCGGTCGCACATGCCCATGGGCTTAGCGGACAATATCAACATCATGGGGACCGACCATCAAACCGTGGAAGTGGAGTTCATACCTTCAGGAGGAAAACTGCGCGGATTGGATTTACGATTAACACCACAAAGACCAAGTACAAGTCAACGTCAGTCCTGCCGTAGTAGCGGTGACATAGTGGTGTTTGGTGGTGAAAAGTTTGATGTTGTGGACGAATTTATGAATCTTAGTACTCTAAAGCCGTGCGATAATGATGTTACCCGCGAGATGAGAAGACGAATTGCGGCTACGAAGCGGGCCTTTTTCGGTCTAAGCAACCAGCTGAAGTCCCGTGGACGTTGATAGAGGATGATCACAGAGCATTCGGAGTCTTCGAATGTAATGTGCTGCGAGCAATACTCGGCCGTAAACTGGAGGAAGGTATCTGGTGGCTATAAAGGGGCTTTCAGCATCGCGGAAGGCTGCACACACGGCCTTTTAAAGTTGAGAAGGACCGAAGGATTCCAAATTTTCAGGGTGATTGGAAGCAATTGGCCCAAGGCCCCAGGGCCAGGACCGAGACTAGTAAAGGTGAATCCTTTATTTGGCCTGGACTCCCCGCATAGAATAATACAACTTGTCATATATTCTAAACAGTAAGTTTCTCCTAACTGTTAATGTAACAGTAACATAAACATTTGTTGTCATGTTGAACAACATAAAACCTAGCGCTATACACTATAAAGAACGTTTTGTGTAATGTATGTCAATCAGTAACAGTATGTTATAGTGTTCACACATTGTCGAACGACATGAAAACCAAAACTTGTGAGAAATGGTGGCAGTGTAGGATCACCTCATGCCAAACGGTTGATGCCTACAATGGCTCAACACACTAACTCATATGCATTTCACTCTATGAAACAAATGCTTAACAATTTGTCAGATGGTTGCACGCATTTGTATATGTATCAATATTTAATTTTATGTATTCGCGCAGCGCTGCCTGTCAGAGAAGGAGAAAAAAAGCAAAACAAATTACTTCAGCAATTTTGTTCTGCAAGTATGAAATACTCGGTCAGTTTTATCAAAAAACCGCGCTCGAGGTATACTAAAACCATGGAGAATGAAGCGATATAACCTTCTGCGGCTACCAGCAACAAAAAATAGGTGAGTTACAATACGATTTGCAAATAGTAGAAGTTTGATTTACATTCTATTTATTTCAGTTTTTTTTTTGTATTCACGCGCCGGATTGGAAATGGACCCCACCGATGTTGAGCTTTTTCCGGCGAGAGGCTAGATAATTTGGAAACTGCAGCTTGGATGAAGGATCGCGTTGAAAAGGATTGCTACCTGTAGTAGGCTGAGGAGGCTATGATTTAGGATCAACATAAATAAACGTCACTTGTATATTGTACTCTGAAACAACAAGCGGTGTTTTACTAAACACTACATTGGCGACGAGGATGGGATCCTTTTGAAGGCCGTTGCTGCGGTACTGGGTCATCGGTTGCAGTTGGATCTGATATTGGATGACCAGTCAATATTGAGAAGCGTTGGCGCCTAGAGGGACAAGCTGTGAAGAAGCATCGTTAGAGGTACATGGAACACATCTGGAGAAGCATTTATTGACTGGCTGATGAACATCTTCGGGAGGATTGAGTTAGCTGACGGAAAAAAAAACTTCAAATTGGTAAACGCAGAGGCCAAAGAAAGGAAACCAATGTGATTTGAAATTAATCAACCGACACCAGGTAATGTGACTATAATTTATGATGCTCTCTGGGATACTGTATGCATTATGGGTATCTTTCCCATGATCGTTGTGCCACGGATTACATTTTCCCAGACTGTCGGAAGGCAAACATTTCAAATTATATATTTACCAAACATCTAACTAGGAGTCAGTTTTGCTTGAAAGGGGATGCTGTTTATAAGTCATTCCGTGAAAATTATAAATTTGCATTGATGTCGATACACGAAGTCCGATCCGTTGCTAAGTAATAATTTGAAAACCTACTTGATTTGAAAGAAAAGAAAATTTGTTTTCTGTGCGTTGTAAGTAATGAATGCTTTATTTGATTGTTTAAGCTTAGGAATTATATACAGTCGAACCTCCATGAGTCGATGTTCCTTGACTCGATATCGACTCATGGAGGTAAATTTTTCCATACTGAAAAATAATTTCTGGGTTACTATGATGGTCCCCCCAAAAAGCTTCCCAAAGGATTTTTGTTCCACTTCTCGATATTTCCTTGAGTCGATGGTCCCTTCAATATCGACTCATGGAGGTTTTACTGTAGTTGAATAGTTATAAACTTCAACTATGAGTTATTGTTGAATAAAAGAGTTTGACTTTGAATTGTAGAGACTTTGACTTATTTTGAACAAGTAATTCGCATACGTAATGTACGACACTTTATCTAATGGAATATTGAAAAATTATACTTTATTTTCTTCACTCTTTGTAACAGAAAAAGCAATATTTGTTTACGGTATCTACTTAAAATTACTAAATAAATACTCAACGTTGGTTTTCAACTACACCACGAGAAGACTTGTATAAATGTCACAAACTGTTTATTAAATTAGCATTTGTGGAATCGTGTAACGTAACATCAAATCATATAGCTCTGATTTTTCATAACATAATTGACTATTTTATAGCTAATATGTGTTGAATCAAACATTAAGGATATGTGTGTATGCCTGCAGATCGACCACATAAAAATGATTTTATATAGATTCATCAAAAACATAACACTGTAAAACATGTGCAGATCTTCATTACAAATACTCTACTCAACTGCAGGATATCAGTTGGATTTTAAAACAAGAATAACAAAATAAATTTAATTATATTATTACATTTTTATGTTAAAGGAGATTGTTTCAACACATTGTGTTATAGTTTCTGTAATTGGATAACCTCATGCTGATTATTATGGTTGGACACGAATGCCAACTTATCTGGTAAAGTGTATTTAATGAAAATAAAAAAAAAATATTATGGTGACGCACCACTACTGAAATCTCCCGGAGTAGGAATAGAGTGGAGTAAAGGCATCCTCAGTGACAAGCGATGGATTTCTGAAAACCGAGTTTGGTAGCTGTATGGTGCTTGTTTTGCAGTCGTGTATTAGCTTATGATTTATATTTGACTAGCTTCCTTTTTATTCAGCGTTGACAGCTTTTATTCGATGGTTACACAACAGAAAGCAAATGACTGAAGCTTATAGCGCTGAAAATGTTAGTTGGGAAGAGACTTAATGACAAAAGTAGCCATTAGAACACATGAAAGTTACATTATGCATAGCTAAACAGATTTAAAAAAAATGGAAAAGTATAAATAGTTCAACTGCATTAGTTGAAATAACGCTGGTCAAACTAGTGACTCTGAGAAATGAATTTATATAACAAAACTCAGAAATGAGTATTCCCTTTACCACATACGGAGTAATTTCCACCTACTCCTCCAATAGAACAAAAAGGGCATGCATATTGTGTGCCTCGGAGTGTGGGTTCGATTCCCGCTTCAGTCGGAAAAAAAAACTTTTCGTCAAACGATTGAATGGCTGAATGAAAAAGGTACTCACTCTCACAAGCCACTACTTGAGACGAATTGCCTGTCAGCATAGGTGTGAATGATTGGGAATGATACTTGGTTGGGTTGGTCATGAATAGAGCTCACGGACTCTGTCAGTTCTCACACCATAGAACTGAAAATGATCACCGCAGTCGTTCAAATTGAGATTGATACTTAGCAAATCTGGTTAAAAGTGAAGCAGCTAGTAGAGCTCGAAAAATGCGGTTCGGTCCGTTTTCAAAAAGAAATGAAGGAACATGTTGCACTGACATCTTAGTCTGGCCTATTATATTATAGAAGTAAAGAGTCGAGAGAGTAAAGGGAATGCTTTGAGTAATTCCGGTCTACTTCTCCATAAGAAACAAAAAGAATATACATATCCTGGTTTGTTTCGGGGATTGTGAAAATTCGGTCCATTTCTAAAGTGAAATGAAGGAATTGATCAATAGAGAGTAAAGGGAACGCTGATTCCGGTCTACATCTCCATAAGGAACGAAGGAGATTTGAAAATCTCGGTCCGTTTCTGTAGAAGGAACGTAGGGAGACTGTGGAAATTCGGTCCGTTTCAATCATGGCATGAAGGAATAAAACAGATCGTCCAGTCCGCTCCTAGGTTAATAGTAGAGAGTAAAGGGAACATTGATTCCGGTCTACATCTCCATATGAAACGAAGGAGATTTGAAAATCTCGGTCCGTTTCTGTAAAAGGAACGAAGGGAGATTGTTGAAATTCGGTCCATTCCAGGTATGGAATGAAGGAATAAAACAAATCGTCCGGTCCGCTCCTGGGTAAATAAAAGAGAGTAAAGGGAACACTGATTCCGGTCTACTTCTCCATATGAAATGAAGAGGAAAAGTAATCCTGGTCCATTTCTGAAAAAAAGAACGAAGGGAGATCGTTGAAATTCGGCCCGGTTCAAACGAGAGAATCGAAGGAATAATGCGAATCATCCGGTCCGTTTCTTGATAAGTCTGTTCGAAAACATTATTGAGATAAATATTTATGACATAAGTTAAGAAATGAAAGACACACAAATTTATGTGATGTGCTTAAAAAAAATAACATGTGCAACAAATATATCGTTAAAGACTATATAGATGGAGAAATCTGTACTTGGCTTAATAAATTTAGAAATCGAGTCTACTATGAGATTCTAGCATAAGTATAATTAGACTTTTATATCCCTTGGTGTATAATATTACTGATAGAATTTTAAGTCTAATTTCAGAAACCTATTGAACAAAAGCTTCAGCACTGTGCAGAATAAACTCAATTTATTCTAACAAATCTTAGAGAAGAAGAAACTGGATGGCTAAGTATAATGAGGAAAAACATAAGAAATATATACTTGTGTTCAAATAAATAATTATACTTCTTTTCCCTCAGATTCAAGAGCGCACATTTATTATAGCTGAGCCTTATGACAGGATATATGAATATGAGAATCCACGAATGATGCAGCCATTACCTTCCTACACAGCCTTCTTGCAATCAATCAACCACATCGAATATAAGAAATTTATGAATATTTGTCCATATACTATATATAGATATTATTGTAATTCGAACGAAATAATGTAAAATTATATCCAATTTTATCAAAGATAAGGAGAGATGTAGTAGGCTGAGGAGGCTATGATTTAGGATCAACATAAATAAACGTCACTTGTATATTGTACTCTGAAACAACAAGCGGTGTTTTACTAAACACTACACTACCATGCAATGGGATCCGTTCCTACAGTGATGTCAGTGCTTGAAATCGACTGCTTAAGTTAGTCCAGACCAGACAAGTGAAAAAGTCATTGAAAGCTTCCCCAAAGTTCTGGTTCAATACATTTTGCATGAAAAATCGTTATCACCGGCGAAAAGGGTATATTTTATTTGCATGTATTCATTACGTTGAATTAGGAAAAAAAATGTTAGGATATTGTTAAGTGTAAAAATAATTTGGGGAAATTGTAAACATGAAAGTTTGCATAAAAGGTTGTATTTCAGTGTAATTCATAAAAAGTTATGTAATTGGCTGCATTGTAGAAAAGAAAATGACATAAAATAAAAGCAACAGAACCGCACGTCGTATTTTTATTTGAACTGTATGAAATTTATGTACTATAAGCTTATGGAACTATAATTCACTGTAAAGCAATAATTAGACATACAGTGCTTATTTTTATTTCGCTTTTATAGGTCAACTGTTCAAGAACTGTTTACCTAACAGTGAGCTGAGCAAAAAATGGATAGTATATTGACCTTTTGACAAACTGTAATCGAAAAATTTTGTTCGAGAAAATGGGCGTTTTTTTATTGTAACATATCTTAACCGCCTATTCCACATACTGTAATTTGCTCGATAACCATCTGTCACACTGTTGAAACCGTTTATGGTACTGTTGGTTTATTGTTACTGTGGGAGTTTTTCTATACTGTTGATATACTGTAGTAAATAGTTTTCAACAGTATGGTGAACAGTACGAGTATGGTTCATGATTATGCGGGTCATCACAACGAGTTGAGTTCATCAAGCAGCATGTATCAAGTAAGAACAGAGGCCTCGAGAAATTTCACGTGTCATACAAATTTTGATAGCTTTTCATACAAAAGTGAAGTTGACATTCGCGAAAAATACCTTCAGTCTCATGTAATTAATTCAACATTCCTCATAGAGTCTTCGTCTTAATGGATGCGCATATTCCGATGGTCTTATTTTAGCTCAGCCTCTCAGAATAGACACGATGACAAGCTGTTTTCACTTTCATTGACCCGAACAGCAGTTTTCATTCTAAGGAGTTGGAATCAAAACAGAACTCGTAGAAGAAACGGCCCTAGTAGAAGTACAGCATTTCATCAATCAACGCCAACTACCGCATCTGTGAATCATTAGACGACCACCATAAGCGATTAGAAACCGGGCAACTTGTTGTTGGGGGAGTGGATTGGGTTGGTCAGTAAAACGAGTATAACCAGCTGTCACCACAGACGTGTTAGTTCGACGCGGATCGACAGAAAAACGATGTTGAAATTCATCATAGCGTAGCTACTTTTTCCGAATGAATATTTTATGCTTCAAGATATTTTTAAATCTGTGTCTCACTAGTTTTCGTTAAAGGTAAGTAAGATTTATGCCCGGGCGAGTGGATGAGTAGAAAAAGCTGAATGACTACGTCCGGAATGTTTTGTATCTGGTACATGCCAAAGAGGCTTCATTTTGATAGTATATACCAGCGTTTCTCAAACTAGATGGATTGTAGACTAATTCAGGCCAAACATGTCTAAAGGTCCAATCTGCAGAAGAGAGGCTCTCTTTGGTTTCTCTCTCTTTCGTTAATATCTCAGCTGTTTATTTGTATTTTGATTGCCTCCTTGCATTGAACGATGGTCAAAACCATTGTCTTTTGATTTGTACTGCAAAAATAGTTGAAAATTGTACCATTACATTGCAATAATTGAAAGAGAAAGTGAACAAAGAGAGCCTCTCAAATGCAGATAGGACCTATTGAAAAATTTGGCCTGTAATGTTTTGTGGGTCACGAAAGTCTGAGCTTTTGGAACACTTCAACCTCCAGGTTCGTTTATGGAAGGGATAAGCATTCCAGTTCAAAATTCAAAGTTCTTGTTCCAATGGGAATGAACGCTACTGTCGTTTATCTCTCACTTTCCCATTCCCTCCCTACGAATGCTTGAAAATCGATTATGCCAAGTAGCACTCGAACGCGATTTGTCCCATCATTATGATGGATTGGGACATTAAACTCGCGCAAAGGACCCAACGATCGTCCGCCGATTGCCGACGAACGGCCATTAAGTCGCCTGCTGGATAGTCTTTCTGATGAATTCGATATGCATGTTCGAATAATAATAATAAAAAATGCGCTTCTAAAAGCACAAGCACATTTGAAGAAGAAATCATCCTACTCGTTCAAGACCAGAAGCTCAAATACGTCGTCGGAGCGCAACCCGCAGACCGGTTTAATTCGGCAGGTTGGTCGAATGCAGTTTTTGAACCAAAGAAGCATCATTGTGTTCTTCGATTTGAAGTGGTAGAAAAGGGGAGGGTATAATTAATTTTACGACTACTTAATAAAGGTTTGCGTTTGATTTAGTGATGGCTTGCGCAAAAAAACCGGATTGATTTCATTTCGTAAAGTAAGAAGGAAAACATTACAGTAGTGATTGCCCTGATAGCAATAAATCGAGCAATATTTCACTTTCAACAACTTTTTTTTTTTGAAACGCTCTATAGAATCCAGGTTGCTCAAGGTTGTCTGAACAGTTGTTTTAAGTGTATTCTAAATACTTATTTTTTATAAAACTCTTAAAAATAACAGCAGGCAAGTAACATGTAACAAGACATTGCAGTCAAAATTTAGTTATCTGCCTACTATAGAATGCGAACGTGGTGCAAAGTAGATTGAACAAATTCCAATTTTCAAACAAACTTCACGATGATATATCTATGGTTAAATTTGATGAATTGAACTCAAATTTTTACAAAGAACTACAAATAAGATCTTGCACCATTTTGACACTTGCTGCTGTGCTAACTAAGTTCATTTGAAACCCAATAACTGAATTTTTAGCATACGGTTTGGTAAGGCAGCATCCATTTATTACGTAAAGCTAAAATCGACATTTTTTAACCCCGCACCCCTACCCCCTAACGCTTTTTTGTATGGAAATCCTAAAAATTTTGTATGTACCGTAACGCTTGGTCACACTCCACCGTTATTTAGTATTACATCGTTATTACAATAAAACTGAACCAACAATTCCTCGCCACAACTTTCGGCTCGTGGCTTCAGTCCTCCATCCTCCGCCGTGTCCCACATCTGACAGACCGATCCACACATTTTTTTACGCTGCCCTCCAGCTTTGTAGGGTTATTGTCCGGCATTCTCACAGCATACTATGCCCATCCTATCCTTCCATCTTTTGCGACCTTCCGGAGGCTAGGTTCGCCGTAGAGTGCAGCGAGTTCGTGGTTCATTTTTCGCCGCCACTCACCGTTCTTTTGGAATGGGTGACAAAACGTCGAATGCTGGAGGACTGAAGCCACGAGCCGAGAGTTGTGGCAAGGAATTGTTGGTTCAGTTTTATTGTAATAACGATGTAATACTAAATAAAGGAGAAATAAATCAATATCAATAGTGTTGTCATTTCGCAACATAGACTTTAAAGGCAATTTAAGGCTAATACAAAAAAGTTTACTTGTAATTTTCACAAGTTCAACCATCTTTGATTCCAGTAAGAGTTTTTTAGGATTCTTTTTTGTTATTTCTATCTCTACCAATTCTTTCAGACGTTCTTTTGTGATTCATCGAAGGTTTTTTTTTTTTATTTTAGAAATTCTTTCTAGGACTTCTAAGATTACAAAGATTTGTGTAGGTTGTATCGCTGGATTTTTGTTTCGTTCGAAAAGCTATCGCCTAAAATTTATCCAGGTATATCCTTAGAATCTTTTTAGAAAACGTTTTGAAAGTCCTTAAAAAGTTTTTTCTGGTGATTTTGCAGCAGTTCTTTTCAAATATCATGGAATTTTCTACAATCTCTTGGAACTTTAAAACTACTTCAAGGCTTTTCAAAGGGGTACCACAGACAAACAGACGTCTCACTCTACCCACTTTCCATCGTTTCTCTTTTTAACGGACTATTTAAACATTCTGTAGTTCGCAAATCTCTCGCTCATAGCGCTCGCATTGTTTTTGCTCCTATTTGACGTTTGCTCACTACCGCCATCTACTCAGTGGTTCTGCTACACACAGCGTAAATAGCATTGCATGATTATACTTTTGCGACGATGATTTTAATCGCACTTTGTTCCTAGTGATTGTCTGTGGGGGTTCCTTCTGGGATTTCATCAAGAATGTTTCCAGAATTCCTCTTCATAATCTCGTACATTTCCGCTTGATTAACTCTTGCAATCTGGTAGGATTTTTTTCAATTCTTTTTCGATTTTTTTTTTGTAGAAGTTCCTTTATGAATCAACCCAATTGTTCCCTGGAGTTTTGACAAGGACTCTTTCAGTAGTTTAACCAGGAATTTGAACTTCTTAAGAAATTTGTTATGAGTTTTATACAGCAGATCCTCTTGAAGTTCCCCAGGATTTATTTCTGAGATATCTCGACCTGAAATTCATCCTTGATTTTTGATGCTGTTTTCTGTACAAGTTGCTGATAGAGTTCTTACACAACTTTCCTGGAATCTCTTCAGATATTCCTTCAGTATTTCCTTCTTGGGTTTCCGCAGAAGTTCTCTCTAAAATTCTTCCAAAAGATTTTTCTGAGATTTTTGAAACTGTTTCCTCTGGCACACAGCAAAAAACATCTTGTGATATCACATCATTTTCGCTGCACATCAGTCGCGTCGTAAAAGTGATGTACAAATTACATCCTTTCCACGTAGCAAATAAGCCGCCGTAGCTTGAAAGTGAGTCTAGCAATCGCTAGAACCGGAACGATAGATGTTTCATATATAAGTAAAATATTGGCATGGATTCGTACACTGATCCGCGGATTGTGAGGCATATTCCGTGCCTCTCGGCTATTTCACCGAGTTATAGAAGATAGATGATAAATATGATACTGCTTCTAAGTAACCGTTGGAATGGGTTTGTTGACACTTTCCGGTGCAAACCATGGTGTACATGGTGAGTGTGATAATTGTTGGAAAACGATGTGTCCGTGTGAGATTACGTTCGAAAATGGATACATCGCCAGAAATTACGCGCCTGGAAATTACAAAATTATTTGCTGTGCAGTTTCCCTGGAAATCCGTCCAGAAATTTATCTAGAAGTTCTTTTTGAGATTCCTTTAGGACTTCTTTCTGGGGTACTTGCACGAGTTTCTTCTAGGATTCCAGCGGAAGTTCTTTTTGGAATTCCTCTAGGACTTCCTTCTGGAATACTTGCACGAGTTTCTTCTACGATTACAGCGGAAGTTTTTTTTTGTAAACCATGCAGGAATTTCTTCTGGGTTTCATCCATGATTCCTACAACAGATTCTCTGCAGAATTATTTTTGGAATTTCTCCAACATTCCCTGCTGAGATTTCTCCAACAGTTTCATCTGAAAATCCTCCACACTCTTAAAAAATAAGGAATTTACACGTGACGTAAACCATTAACATACGTAAACATTGCATGACTGAATGGCAAATTCGACTCAACTTTACATCCATGATGTAAGTTCGAGTTGGTTGCACAAGATGTCAACAAACTTATCTGACCAGGTAGGTAGAAACAGTTTCACATTTATCGTTCATCTCACAACTTGCTTATATGGCCGAGAGGTATAGACTGTGCCTCTCAATCAGCGGACCTGTGTTCGAATCCAGTTCAATATTTTACATTCATATGTTCTATCTGCCGATTCGGCTCTAGCGATTGCTGCTAGCTCGACTTTATTTGTGATAAAAGATGTAAATTTGTGTCAAACGGACCGCTCCTTTTATGTGCATCCAAGTGAACTTAAATTTACATGATTTTTTCTAAGAGTGCAGGATTTTGTTCTGGCAATCCTGCAGACCAGGAGTTACTTCTGGTACTTCACTAAAGTTACCTTATGAGAATCCCTATTTTCAATTCCTTGTTGGGTATATAAGTCACTGCGACCAGCTTTTAGATCTATTGTGACAAATGCCCCAGTTGTATTTGCCTATGTCAAATTGACGTATCGCCATTGGTATTAGCAATAATGAGAATTCCTAAGTCTTCCTTCTGGAAATTTCCAGGAGTTGTTTCTGGATGTTCCCTGGGAATTATCCGGAAGCTTCTTCTAACAATTCTCCCAGAGAACCTTGTGGATAATTTCTGAATGTAATTGGGACCCACGATTACAAAAACTTTGTATATATATTTGTATAATACGTTGTCAGAACTATCTGAAGAAATGATCACGAGTAATTCGTTCCTCCACCATCAGATGACATGACTGCCTGGTTATTAGCCTGCAATCAATCCATCACAGCGTGTCGACCATAGGCCAGGCCAGTTCAGTCAAACTAAACAGTCATTCGACATCAAACAGCATTCAACGAAAAAAAAAATGCAGAGATTATTGCAGTTCAACCACCCCGGTACTACCAAATTCGCCACACAAGATGACCATATAAATGCACCCCCGTTCCGCATCGCGGCTTGGTTGCACTTTTTTTTTGTTTTTGTTTAGGCGGTTTATGTCTCCGCCTCTCAAACTCAGTAGGGGGTGGTCCTATTTTAATCCTACTTAAAACAATGAATAGAAGCATGTTATTTTTATATTGTCAGTTGAAATTGCACATAACAAAAAGAATGCAATCAATCAGTTCAGTAAGGGAATATCACGTAACGCAAAATTATGGAATTTTGTAAGAACTGGAACGTAGATACCCTTCCCCTCTCCCTTGCATTAAGCCATTTGTCAACAAGCCCTAATCGCTTGTTTTCGAAAAGTATGAATTTGGAAGCGAAGGATTACTAATGGCACAGCAACCCTAATGTCTACACGTCTTCCACCTTCCTCTCATTACTTTTGCATTGAACGTAAGAGGAGCACGGTTTGAAATGGAACATATTTTTTATCGGTTTACAGATGGACGAAATGTTAGATTTATCTGCTTCAAAATATTTTAATCAAAAATATTAAATCAAGCTTTTTTTAACTCAAAAATAATAATATAGAGTTGCGGGGTTGCGGCCTTCTCGGCATTCTCATCACAAAGTATTTAGTAGCCGAGAGCTCAGCAAATAAAAACTAAGAATCGTATTTTTGATTGAAATTGATCACTTTTCTCTGTTTTTTGCGTCTAATTTTTAAATAGTTACCTTTATGATCCGGCGCAAGAAAGTATGAGGCAGAATGATATGCGGAAATTTTACGAAACTGTCAATGGCGTGTGTTGAAAAACAGCGCCTTCTCCCGTCATGTGCAACGACCGTGAACGGTGGGAATGGAAGAGCGACAGATAGAATTCGAATCGACGACGACGGACAAGCTGTGAAACCTCCAACGGTAGACGAGGTCAAGACAGCCATTAGAGGACTGAAGAACAATAAGGCTGCTGGGAAAGACGAACTCCCGATTGAGCTTCACAAGCACGGTAGTGAGCAGCTGTATCAACTCTTACACCGTATTATATTGAATATATGCCTATTTGTTTTTTTTTCCTTCTAAACCATAGGGGGATAATCTGCTCAACAGACACCCTTACAGAAGGTTAGGGTAGGTCTGAGGCCGTCTTCTACAACAAAAGTAAAAGCCAGGACTACTCTCTCCTCGTACCCACTAAACCATTCCTATGGTCGCCAAACCCTACGTCTCTCCGGAACCACCAAGAAGGTATTGCTTCAGAGAGGGGCTAGTACACATTGCACCCTCAAGGTTAGCTGCGTAGCCTAGCAGCAACGAACATCGATGACTCGCACTGGAGAGTCCATCACGGTAACATGCTGGCGCTTAGCCAGTTTCCCGAGTGGTCCTCGCCACTCCCTTTGTCCTCGGAAGGCGGACAAGGTCAACCCCGCCCGCGCCCAACTGCTTTGCAGACATCAAGAACTGATGCCCACGTGCATCCCGATCTGACCTGTTGTAGGCAAGGGTATCACTACCCTTCAGGCCCAATCAGCTGCACCAGAAGGTTGCTGACAGCAGGTATAGGAACACTCACTTGCAACGAGTTACACTCACTTGCTATTTTCTCAGCTCAGAAGCGTGCAATCAAGAAACAATGTATAGACGACTTTTGCCTTGTGATTTTGTCTAAAACTTTGCCGAATAGAGTAGAGGTCGCACACGAATCCCAAAGTCGTGACAGAGCTGTGAAAGCGACTCTCCACGAGGTGAGTGTAGTTTACAATCACCTCGTGGAGAGTTGCCTTTGCAGCTCCCTCACGACTTCGGTATGCATGTGCGACCCCTACTCTATTCGGCAAAGTTTTAGACAATATCACAAAGCAAAAGTCGTCTATACATCGTTTTTAGACTGCACGCTTCTGAGCTGAGGAAATAGCAAGTGAGTGTAACTCATTGCAAGTGAGTGTTCCCATCCTTGGCTGACCTCCACCTGCCCCGACCCTTGCCAGGGACCCCTTTCCAACCGCGGTCTCGGATCCAACCCAGTAGACCGACGCCACGACAGCACCGCTACCGGGACTTCCTCTCCGCGGCCACTTAATCGCTGTAAGGACCGATCTCGACCGCAGGGCACCGGTATGACCTACGAAGCCGACTTCGAACCCCTGGACCACATCTTGTACTGCATCTGAACTAGCCATTCTCCGAGTCCACGCGCCACCTCCTCTGTAGCTCCCAGACGATATGGGTGATAGCCGTTGAAACGGCGTTCCAGCCAAACTGTCCGGGTTTGTGTCCTCCCCGCATGTGGCAAGCATGCGGTCACGCATTGTGCGAAAACGCGGGCACACGAACAAAACGTGTTCCGCCGTTTCCTCTAAACCATTGCACACTGGGCATTCGGGAGAATCCGCATGCCCGAAACGGTGTAAATACTGTCGGAAGCAACCATGACCTATAAGGACCTGTGTCAGGTGGAATATAACTTCCCCATGGCGCCTATTAATCCAACTATCTACCCTCGGTATCAACCTATAGGTCCACCTTCCTTTTCTGGAACTGTCCCACGCGCGCTGCCATTTGACCATAGAGGCCATCCTGGCAGTCCTGCGTATGCCTCTTGTGCCGCGCATTTCGAAGCACTCCATGTCCTCACTGATAAGAATGCTGATAGGCACCATACCGGTAATGACACAGAGAGCGTCGTGTGACACGGTACGGTATGCGCTCGCAACCCTCAGGCACATAAGCCTGTAAGTACTTTCCAGCTTCCGTCGGTAGCATTTAGTTCTTAGCGCGGTGCCCCACGCCGGGCCGCCATACCTAAGTATGGACGTAGCAACACTAGCCAGAAGCTTACGCTTACTGGCGTACACCGCAGAGCTATTGGACATCATCCGGGACAGTGCCGCAATAGCTATGGAGCCTCTTTTACAGGCATAATCGACGTGGCTACCGAAAGTAAGCTTATCGTCGATCATCACGCCCAAGTGTTTAACGGAGCGCTTTGACAGGATACTACACTCTTCTACACTGATCTCCGTCTGCTGCTCCGACTTCAGGTTGTTAACAACCGTCACCTCTGTCTTGTGGTGAGCCAGCTCCAGTTTCCTGGACCGCATCCACGCCCCCACAACCTTGATCGAGTGGTTGGTAGTCAACTTTACCTCCTCGATCGTTTCACCGTAGACTTCGAGCGTAATGTCGTCGGCAAATCCGACAATCACCACTCCCACTGGGTACTCTAACCTCAACACCTCGTCGTACATGACATTCCAAAACACCGGATCCAGGATGGAACCTTGCGGGACTCCTGAGGTTATGTGAAAGCACTTCCGACCCACCTCCGTGTCGTAGACTAGTACACGATTCTGAAAGTAACTTCCGAGAATCTTGTACAGGTACTCCGGTATCCCCAGACGCAAGAGCGCATCGGCAATAGCAGACCAGCTGGCGCTATTAAACGCATTCCTTACATCCAGAGTCACTACCGCGCAAAAGCGAATTTCTCTCCTCTTAGGCTCGAGTGCTTTCTCGGCGGTTTTTTGTAACCGACAAGATAGCGTCTACGGTGGACCTTCCCTTCCGGAAGCCGTACTGGTTGCTCGAAAGACCATTTTCGCTCTCGGTGAACCTCAACATTCTATTGAGGATGATCTTTTCGAGCACCTTCCCCGCCGTGTCAATCAAGCATATTGATCTATATGCCGACGGGTCTCCGGGTGGTTTCCCCGCCTTTGGCAATGCTCTGCCTCTTCCAAGCTTCTGGGAAAACTCCCTCGTCCAGGCATTTCTGCATAGCAGACCTGAACATCTCGGGAGCCTCTGCAATAGCTACTTTTAAGGCCAGGTTCGGAACTCCGTCCGGACCTGGGGCCTTACCTACGCTAAGGGACTTCGCTATCCCCGCATGTTGCACATCGGTGACCCTCTCCTCATCGCCAGCCCCAGTCCCCGGCTGTCCTACGAAAGGAGGCCAAGGACTAGGATCATGACGCGGAAAAAGTCCTCCAATGATCCCTTCCAACATCTCTGGAGATTGCTCTGTAGGAGCCATCACACCTCTCGTCTTGGCCATAACGATCCTGTAGGCGTCACCCCACCTACAGGACCCTCAAAGCAGGCCTTTTTGCTTGCTCTTATCTCGGTCTTAAGCGCGGCTTTTGCAGCGGCGAACACCACCCGCCGTACGTTTCGCTCTTCCTCTGATCGTGCTCGCTGAATCCGCCGCCTAGCCCGTAGGCAGGCGCGGCGCAGGTCCGCAATCGCGTCGGTCCACCAGTAAGCCGGTGGCCTCCCATTTCTAGGGTGGACTCGCCTAGGCATGGTCGCATAATACCACGGACAGACATGTGATACGAGTGTGATTCCTGTACAACGGTACGCACTGTCAAGAAAATTCTAACAAGACTGACATGAACTGAGAGAATTTTCAGTATGGCACTCATTTCAAGCGCAATAGGGTCCTAAAATGAAAAATATTTTCCCGGTTTTGCTGCATAACACAAAAGAGCATGCTTTTCTGATCTGAATGGTAATTTTTCCGAACTTAAACAATAACAGTATACTGTTGCGAAAACATATAAACTTCATGGTGGCATACTTGAAATTCATAATTTCTAATTTAAAACTCAATTAATTAGCAAAATTAGTCGACATCAATATGATCATGGTTGGTCCAAAGCATGATTGTGGTTGAACCGCGCGGTTACCATGCTGGTTGCTAGGTCTAGTTCAGTTTGTTTACTGTTTTCTTCGCGCGCACTGACAGTGAACGAAAATTTCGCGTTTGCAAAATAATGTGGAGAAGAGCTGCCTGCCACCGGATGCCTCACTCATCAAGAATCGTTTACCCATGAGGTCATCACCGTTGCCTCCTGAAGGTCTGAAGAGGAGGAGAACGTGTCCCTGGAGTAGCCCGACTAATATCAGTACCGTGTTGTCCAGTACCCCGCAGATCTCGACGGCCTGTCGTACAGCCCTCAGTGCGTCAGCTCCAGATTACATGCCCCAGATGAGTCTCACCGGTCAGCTGACCAATAACACCTGACCACTTACTCTGAAGCCCGAAGTTTATCAACATTTTGGTCTTTTGCAGCTGAGCACAGCTTGGGCTAGGTACCCAACATTATTATCCTAAAATCTGTAATAAATCCCTGAACCAGAAGTGCTACGTTTTAGACTGCGTCTGTGTGGCAAGAATACCCATTTTCTAACTTAAAATGTGTTATACGTTGGTAATGATTATTAAACTGATTTTATAATAAATTAATTGGAATGTAAATTCAAAAATGAGACCAAGTAAACCCTACCCGAAACCTTAATCCTGCATACGTTCTGTCCCTACTGAGAAAGGGAAGATTCCAAATGTTTTTTCAAATCTAAAACTGATAATACTTTCCTTGACAGCTACAGCGTTTCATAACTCCAGTGCCCAGCGAATAGATGAATGAGAAATTAGATCGCTAATGGCGCTGTAGCCGATTAATTAATTAAATTTATTTCATACCTTAGATGTATTCATCCATTGTGTTGATATACACAAGTTGTTGTGTATGTTTTGTTTTGGTCGTAAAAATTGATTTGACACTTCTAGTACCGGTACTTACGCTGTTAGGACGTGGCAAACTAGATGTTAGTCACACGAAAAGTCACGACATTGACATTCTGGTGGTTATTTTTCTAATGCCCAGCGTAAAGCATTTTCGTTGGTATCTGACTATAACCCTCCAGTTTTCCCGAACGTTCGGGGCTCCCATGCCTTATTTTACCCCCTGTGACCCACGAAGTCGTAGACCTTCATCTAGTTTCCTGCTGAATTTGTTTTCGCAATTCTTTATTACGATTTTCGATGTCGAATTCAAATGTGTTTTATGTCGAATAATCATGGTCCAACCATGATCATTCCTTTGGTCCAACCAAAATCAGTGTAGGTCCAACCAAGATCAAAATTCTATGCTTGATAAAAACGAATAATTTAACTATTTCTTGTGTAAATTAAGTGTTCGTTGAACTTTTCATGAACTAGAAGAGTAGAGCTTTCTGCCAACTACAAATTTAGCATACCATTATGATTCGGTTATAAACGAATCTTGACATCAATGTTGACTACGTATTGAAAAAGCTCAAATTGGTCCAACCATCATCATTTACCCTAACGATTAACGCCACAAAGACCAAGTCAGTGGCGTAGCCAGAAATTGATCCTGGGAGGGGTTTTCAACGGTCAATGATACCTTTTTTGATTCGACTCTTAAATTTTGTAAACAGTAATGAGCAATTGTATTCGTAGTTTGAACATAGCAACGCAGCCGAAAAACTTTTTCGTAGCAAAGCGCTTTAGGGCCTGTCCATAAACCACGTGGTCATTTTTTGGGACTTTCCAACCACCCCCCCCCCCTGCGTGGTCATTAGTTCATACAAAATTTTTTATTTGTCCATACAAAATGGTCATTGGCCGAACTCCCCCCCCCCCCCCCTCATGACCACGTGGTTTATGGACAGCCCCTTATACTGAAAATTTATTCCACAAATGTTGGCTCTGGGGGGGGATTTAACCCTAAAACCCCCCCGTGGCTACGCCAGTGGACCAAGTACATGATTGCTGGTGGTCAACGTCGGTCCAGTCTCCGCTCGTGGTGGTGGTGACGAAGTGGTGCTAGGTGGTGAAAAGTTTGGCGTTGTGGAAGATATTGTTTATCATGCTACTCTAGTAACGTGCGATAAAGATGTTACCCGCAAGTTGAAAAGACGCATTGCAGCTGCGATTCGTGCCTTTTTCGGTCTGTGAAACCAGCTGAAGTCCCGTAGGCTGCAAACAAAGACAAAACTCGCGTTGTACAAGGCTCTGATACTTCCGGTCGCTTTATACGGCCATGAATCGTGGACGTTGAGAGAAGCTGATCGGATAGCCTTTGGAGTCTTCGAACGTAAAGTGCTGCAAACAATACTCGGCGGTAAACTGGAGGACGGCATCTAGCGGCGTCGCATGAACCACGAATTGTACCAAGTAAAGAGATGAATATAGTGAAGCGAATAAAACACGGCATGCTGCGGTGGGCACGTTGAAACTTTTACATAAAATCATTGTAATGTAATAAATAACATTTGAAATGAAAAACTAATAATTTTGCTTTCGGGCGAAATTGGTCAGTCAATGAAGTGCCTTTGTAAGAGCTGATTTTTTTTTTCAACTTAACACCTAAAAATCAAAATGTTTTGCAAAACATCTAAAAGTATGCAATTTACTTAGAAAATGTGTGATTATTTCTGAAAATATAGTTTTGTGCATAAATTTGAATGATTATAAAATTTTGGAAGATGAAATCAAGTTGAGCGATTTCTTACAGCTAAAGAAACATCCATTCGTATTTTCCAAACATATACAAACTGCTGCGACAATTGGGTTTTTAAATTTCGAATAATGTATTGATTTTTTTTGATTTTACAGTCGACTCTCCACATGTCGATGTTCTACATCTCGATATCTCTCCCTATCTCGATGGTTTGGTCGGTCCCTTCAATCTGCATACATTTTACCTTTCTACATGTCGATATCTCCTTATCTCGATATCTCTCTATCTCGATGCGATCTCGTTCGTTTTTGTTCGAGATTTTCTCTCCATATGTCGATATTCCCGTCTTTACAGCTTGCTAGATCTCGTTTCTTAGGTGCAAAACATTCTGTGAAGGTTAAGTGACATCTGTTTGTTGACGGTTTTTCCTAGTTACGAATGATTTTTCAATCTAGTGTGCATTACAAATTTGTTCTTGAGTTCGATCTCTCCCTATCTCAATGGTCCCTCCAATATCGAGATGTAGAGAGTCAACTGTATATGAAAGAGCTCCTTTTTTGAGCCACAATGTTTTTTTTCATATTTTTAGGACTTTACTTTGATACATAAAATGAATTACAAAGAGATTTTTTGAAATAACCTTTAGACAGCTGGGTAACTGCTTGACAGCTCCGCCCGGTACAAAAGGGTACGAGGGGTGATTCGACAAATCACTCCCATACAAACTTCAAACCGATTTTTAAATAGGTTCCCGGGCACCAAAATTGATGAAAATTTGGATTTCGGCTCAGTTTGACATGCAGATTCAGAATATGGTATTACCTCAACACCCCTAAAGAAGCCAATTAAAGACTGCAAGTGTCTTTCAAGATCGCTAAACACCAAGTTTGATGATTTTTTTTAATTAAGAACACAATTATCTAACGAATTAGATAAATAAAAACTCTTTTTTTTTTGAGTCAGTTGATGGTCATTTATCGCATTTTGTTTTAACTGTAAAACGGCTCAGACTTCTATGAACACTTCTACAATTTCCACGATGACTTTGTTCATCTCCAAAGAAGCATTTTGAGTTACTTTCCCCTTTAGAACTGCAATGTTCCGAATCACGATTTACATATCGCAACGAGCAGATCGCAAAATAAATTTGCGCACTGAAGCCATCTCCTCTATAAATGCAATTTAATTAGCAAAATCTTCCGAAACAAAACAGACTGATGTGCACTGGGCTGAGTGCAACAACGAAATTAAACACACAAAAAAAACTTTATGGATGCGACACGGACGGCGGCGGTAGTGATGCTAGAGGTCCATTAATGGGCCAAAATTAATGACAGTTGAAGCCATCAGGCATCGCATGAAGAGTGCACAATGCACTCATCGCCGGATCTCCGGACGGAATTGGTCAAATGATGCCGACGGTCCCTGGTTTAGACAAATGCACGCACGTAGTTCCAAGAAGTGCTCGTAAAATCAGCCATTAAACAACGAATCCAAAAAGGACTTTGTCGTTAAGCAGATAGATTAATCTGCCGAACAATTTAATGAGTGTTCTTACAGTTTTAACGCATTTGTTTGAATATGGACTGCAAATTTCTACCCCCAAGTTGACTAGCGATCATACTATTTCTGTACTTATCTAGTTCATTTATTTAAGGCTCAACCGCGTGTAACGCTTAGCGGAGCCAAAATTCATTCTTTGTATTCAATTACATACAATCTTCTGACTTTCTTAGGTACCAAGGTTAGTACTGGGAGGAGGCCAGGGTACACGTGGCTGCTCGAGGTTAGCGGGTCACATAATTTTAAGGAAAGGCATGCTGAGGATAGGGTTTCAGGGGGTTCGCTATAGTACATTCGGGAGGTATCTCGGCTTTCGGCGCCGCCTTTGGGTTGACAGCATTTGGGCAGGGGGAAATATTTTGGGCACTTGATACTATAACTCAGTTAATTTTTAACGAATTGACGTGAATTTTGGGATACAATGAGATACGCACAGTATCCAGCAATGCACAAAAACTGAAGTCAATTGGTTTAAAATTGACTTAGTTATAGCAGCAACTGAAAGTCTCTTTAATAAAGACAAATCAATCAATATAGCAGCAAGTGCCCAAAATAGGTCCCCCTGCCCAAATAGTCCCAGACCCTATTTATAAGATGGCTAAAATGTGTGAGAAGAACTTTCGCAGTGACTGGTACGTTTTGGTTAATCCACATATTTAGCTTTAAGGTCGAGTAGCCCATCATCAGCATCTGCATCCATGTTGGATATGTACCTCGAAATTTCAAAGTGATAAATCTCAGCCACCAAAGAGTCGCATGAAAAACTATCATCCTATATCCTCACTCACTCACAGTAAGGGTGATGATACTGTCTCAGCTACGTGGCTGCAGAATTGTCCGTTTTTTATCACTTTAATAAGGCAAACAATCATTGAAATACAAAAAGTCACCATCCCTAAGTGCCGAAACGTTGGGTAAACAATAAACCCGTTTTAGGAATAAAGACTGCGTAGCCACTAAAAGTTTCCAGTTAAAGTAACAGTCGTTCCCTTAAAAGCAACATCCATCTTACTTTCTTACAAAAATAAGGGAGCAGATGGGTGCACTGGTCGAAAGATCATACAAGATTACCTTTGCCACGAGTATCTTGGCTCCGTCCCGTACTAACAGTGTTGTATAAGAATCATATTTGTACATAAAATACAAAAAATGAGTTTTAGCTCCGCAAAGCGTTATACGCGATTGAGCCCCAAATAAAAGAACTGGTTAAAAAAAGTTTTTTAACGAATAAACATTATTGTTATCATTCATCTTGACCTTACGGTCCGACTGGGTCTAAGCTTACTTCTCAGATTGATCATTGAGCACTTTCACAATTTTTAACTGAAAGCTTTCTTTGCCAATGACCGTTTTCTTCTTCTTCTGCTTCTTCTTCGTTAAGGCTCTACGTCCCCACTGGGGCTTGGCCTGCCCCACTTCAACTTAGTGTTCTTTGAGCACTTCCACAGTTTTTAATTGAAGGGCTTTCTTTGCCTGCCATTGCATGAATTTGTATATTGTGAGGCAAGTACAATGATACACTATGCCCAGGGAATCGAGAAAATTTTCTCGACTGGAACGGGAATCGAGCCCGCCGTTTGTCAACCGATTTGAGTTCTCTTGGCAGCAAATAAAAGCTACAACATCCTAGTAGAATGCTCTGAAATTTTATTTCGTTTGGGCATTTGTTTACCGAGATATCTTTCGAAGAGTACTTAAGAGTTATACAACAAAACTTTTTGAGATTTTTAACAAAGTGTATCATACTAAATATCTCAGCCGTGTGTCAATCGATTTGGGTTCTCTTGGCACCAAATGAAAGCTACAACATTCTAGTAGATTGATAGATTGCTCGGAAATTTTATTAGGATTGGACATTTGGTTACAGGGATATCTTTCGAAGAGCACTTAGGATATATACAACTCAACTTTTTGAGATTTTTGACCAAGTGTATCATAATAAATATCTCAGCCGTCTGTCAACCGATTTGGATTCTCTTGGCACCAAATGAACGTTACAATATCCTAGTAGATCGCCCAGAAATTTTATTTCGATTGGACATTTGGTTACAGAAATATCTTTTGAAGAGTACTTAAGATTTTTACAACTAAACTTTTTGAGATTTTTGACCAAGTGTATCATAATAAATATCTCAGCCGTCTGTCAACCGATTTCGGTTCTCCTGGCACCAAATGAAAGCTATAACATCGTAGTAGAACCCTATGCAATTTTAATAGGATTGGACATTTGGTTATCGAGATATCTTACAAAGAGTATTTGGGAGTAATACAGGTTAACCTTTTGAGAGATTTTTGACCAAGTGTATCATAATAAATATCTCAGCGGTCTGTCAACCGATTTGGGTTATCTTAGCACCAAATAAAAGCTACAGTATTCTTGTAAAAGGCCCTGAAATTTTATTTCGATTGAACATTTGGTTACTGAGATATCTTTCGAAGAGTATTTCAATAAATTCATTTTTTTTTATTATTATATTCGTTTGTTGTCCTGCATGAGCTTTTGACCAGTCTATGGGAAATTGTTGTTCAATCAATAATGCTGACCTCATATAAAGTGTATACTAGCAGGTTATTGTTTTCAATAAAATTATAAATAACAAATTACAAATGAACAGGAGTTCTCTGAAAACTAACAATATGTTAAATGAAAGCTTTGAATTTATATATTGTAGGAAAAATGCAAGAACTGGACAGCCAAAATAACTAGCTAATTCCAAAACTGATTAGCATAGTAGACTACAGGATTTTTTAACCTTTTCCTCCACGAATCCCTCCAGCAGTTCCATCAGGCGTTCGTCCAGGTATTTTTTTAGTAGTTCCTAAAGATATTTTACCTGGAAATCTTTGAGAAATTTCTCTTGAAATTCCTTGGAGGATTTCTTCTGGAACTCATTGAGAGATTTCTTCAGAAACTCATACAGATATTTCTCCAGGGACTCATCCAGAGTTTTTTTTTCGGAACTCCTTGAAGGACTCCTCGTAGAACTCCTTTAGGGATTCCTCCAGAAACTTCTTGATGTTTTTTTTTCAGGAATTGTTGGAGGTATTTCGCCTGGAGCTCCTTGAGGGATTTTGTTTTTAATTTCCAGAGAGATTCTTCTTGGAACTCCTTCAGGGATTTCTCAAGGGTTTTATTCAAGTATTTATCCAGAAAGTACTCCAGGAGTTTTTTCTTGAAATCTTTCTGGGATTTTCCCTGGATTTACAAAGATATTTCTCCTAAAATTGCTAGATTTGTTTCAAGAACTTCTGCAGGGATTCCTTCACAAACTTCTTCAGCGATTTCTACAGAAACTCCTTCAAGGATTCTCCAGAAATTTCATAAGAGATATCTCTAGGTATTATTTCAATGATTCCTTCAAGAGCTCTTTTAGGGATTTTTTCCTAGAATTTCTTAGGGATTACATCAGGAACTTCTTCAAGGATTGCTCAAGAAATTCCTTCAGGGTTTCTCAGGGAGTTCGCCCTGAAAAATGGACGGGACTTCACATTAGGGTTTTTAAAAAACTACTTGTTTCAAATTTACCCTAATCCCATCACTTTTATTATGTTCTTGTTTATAATTTTACATTTCACACTACCTAACACTTATACTGGGCCAGAAGGGCTTTCAACTGACTATTAGACCTATCGATTCAAACGTTCACTTCCAACTTGTTCAGGGTTGCCTCAGGGAGTTCGCCAGGAATTTCGTCAAAGGTTCCTCCAGGATTTCAGGAATTGATAAAAGATTATTTTTCAGGGTTTCATTTAGCTAGCTCTTCTGGAGTTTCTTCAGGGGTTCTTTTAGAAATACTCCAAAAATTCCATCATTTATTCAAAAAGTTTTTTAGGGATTCTTCGAGAAATTTGTGGAGCAATTCCTCCAGAAATTCATTCAGGGAGTCATTCAGATATCCTTCTAAATGTTTCGTCAGGGGTTTCTCCTGCAGCTCATTCAAGGATTCATTAAGAAGATCCTTTAGAGATTCTTCCAGGTTTTTTTCTTGGATTCTTCCAGGTATTCCTTGGTTCATATTGGATTTTGGATTCCTTCAAGAATTTCATCGAGGATTCCTCTTGGAGTCCTTTGGTGATTTTTTTTTCTGAAATTCTCAGGTATTCCTTGGTTCATATTGGATTTTGGATTCCTTCAGAAATTTCGACAGGGATTCCTCCAAGAATTTTTGAAGGATTCCTTTAGGAATTTCTTCATAGATTTTCAGGAACTCTTCGGGGTTTTTTTTTTCAAAAACTCCATCAGCGATTCCTTCAAGAATTTCATCGAGGATTCCTCTTGGAGTCCTTTGGTGATTTTTTTTTCTGAAATTCTCAAGGAACTGAAGTTTCTCCTAGAATTCTTTGTAGAATTTACCTGAAATCCCCAGATTTCTTCATATACTCCTTCAGGGATTACTCCAGGAACTACTTCAGTGTTTTCTGCCGGAAATTTTTAAGGAATTTTGTGGGAATTTCTTCGCGGATTTTTCCTAGAATTTCTTGAATTTCCTGGAATTGTTGGAGAGATTTCTTCAGGAACTCCTTCCGGGATTTTTTTCTAAAATTCCTTCAAGGATTTCTCCAGGAACCCCATTGTTTATTTCTGTAGGAGCTCCTTCAGGGTCTCCTGAGATTCCTCCAGGAATCTTTTGAGGGATTTCTCCTGGAGTTCCCTGATGATTTTTTCTAAAATTTTTTGAAGGACCCCTGCAGGAACTTTTTCAGGGAATTCTTCAGGAGTTGTGGATTTACCGGCTTGTATTCCAACGATTGTTTAAGTTGCCGTTTTCATATTAAAGTCAACTTTATTGTCAAAAAAATAAATGTTATTGAGTAGCTAGTGGCAACGAGGAGTCGCGCATTTACTAAAAATGTTTAAGCTCAGTTTTAAGTCCCTCTTTTTATAAAACGGCTACTTTGCAGGTCATACTGAAGTAACCGATGGAATACAAGTACATAGCCGGTAAATCCACAATGTGTAAATGTGTTTTCAACACAACATCATTCACTATGCAACCTATAATTTCCTTACTGAATTGAATACTCGAAGTTTCTCTTTGGTTTTAAACCGTCGATCCGTGCTTCAACATTTTCCAAAAATTCTTTCACTAGCTCTCTGGGGGGTCCAAACCTTGGGTCAAACAAATTTATGTTTTTAGGGGGTCGATTTCAGCAAACGGCATGGTGAAATTGATTTCAAAACAGGAACATTACTAGGCATATTGTCCACTCTAAGAAACTGCTGCAATATTTTCTGCATCCTGAAAGTAGTTGTAGATTTGATCAATTTTTATATGACAATTATCATGTTTTGTATTTCATTACCTATTAAGCATAACATCCGCAGCACATAATCAACTGAAAGTTCAGGAAAACTCTCTATTGATTTGTGTAACATGCAACTGCGTGTGAGGCCAATGCCACTGCTTTATTAAGCTGCACAAGGATTTTCAGGACAAAATATCCTTGAACTTTGTGTGAAGGAATCATATCGACCCAAAACAAAAATATCGCTATACAGGAACAGGAAGGAGCAACAGAGATGGACTTCCCCTCTCCTATACATAAATATACTGGATTCTTTTCATTTTTGCGCCGCCAATATTCATTAAAAAATATCCAAAGTATTTAACATATGTCAAATCGAACACACAGCTCGAAAATTGCGCTGATTAATCTAATCAAAGCAAATTTCTTGCATAATTTCTCCGATATCATTCCTTCAATCAGGTACGATTGCTGTCTCACTCACTCTACCGTACACCCGCAAGCTATGGTTTGTTTTGCACGAGCGACAACACACAAGTTGGAATCATCCGCCTTCTCACACCCACAGTCACCCGCGCCGCTACTGATTTCTACGATTCCCTGTATGGTTCAGCTCTTTTCATATTTTTCCTCCTCTCGTCACAGCAGCGCAACGACGACGCACAGTGGGAAAAAACCGACCCGAAAAGGCACCTAATTATTGCGGCTGATTGCGATCTTTGAAGCCCATCTTTTCCGAATGGAAAAATGTTAAGGAATCGATTGGTGATAGTTTCATTCACCGGAATTAAGTGTAAGTGTCCATTTTGCCCCATTTTCCCCTAAAAACACTGTTTTTCTGAATTAAATAATGGTTTCAACTGATTGCGGCTAACCAACCAACTTTTTATTTATATAGAATTGACAGGTGCATTCTATGAGGCATACCTCGATCTGTATCTTTGACTGGAAGTGCCCAGTTTGCCTCATTTTCCCCTAAAAATGCTGTTTTTGTGGAATAAAATATAGTTTCAACTGATTGCGGCTAACCAACCATTTTTTTCTTGATGTAGAATTGACAGGAGCATTCAATGAGACACACCTTGATTTGTGTCATTGACTGAAAGTGCCCATTTTGCCTCATTTTCCCCTAAATACAGTTATTCTGAATTAAAAAATAGTTTCAACTGATTGCGGCCAACCAACCAATTTTTACCTGATGTAGAATTAACCGGCACATACTATGGGGTGCACCTCGATATATGTCATTGACTGGAAGTGCCCATTTTGCCTCATTTTCCCCTAAAAATACTGTTTTTTTCTGAATTAAAAATTAGTATCGACTGATTGCGGCTTACCTACCATTTTTTCTTGATGTAGAATTGACAGGTACATTTCTTGAGGCACACCTCTACCCGTGTCCTTGACTGGAAGTGCTCATTTTGCATCATTTTCCCCTAGAAAACTGTTTTTCTGGATTAAAACATAGAGTTAACTGATTGCGGCTAACCAACCATTTTCAATCTGATTTAGAATTAACCAGCGCATACTTTGGGACGCACCTCGATCTGTGTCTTTGGCTGGAAGTACCCATTTTGCCCAATTTTCCCCTAAAAATACTATTTTTTGGAATTAAAGACATGTTTCAACTGATTGCGGCTAACCAATCGATTTTTGCTTGATGTAGAATTAACCGGCGCATATTTTGGGGCACACCTCGTTCTGTGTCTTTGGGTGGTGGTGCGTATTTTTCTTCATTTTCCCCTAAACTTCGGGTTTTCTGGATTTAAAAATAGTTTTAATTGATTGCAACTAACCAATATTTTTCCTGAAATAGAATCGACCTATGCATATTATGGAATACACCTCGCGCTATGCGTTAGTCTGAAATTGCCCGTTTCACTCCATTTTCCCCTAATTAGTTCCAACTAATTGCGGTCAACCAAGCAGGTGTATCGCGAGGTGTATCCCATAGTATGCATAGGTCAATTCTACATCAGGAAAAAATATTGATTAGCTGCAATCAATTGAAACTTTTTTAAAATCCAGAAAATCCGAAGTTTAGGGGAAAATGGCGCAAAATGGGCACTACCACCCAGAGACACAGAACGAGGTGCACCTTAAAGTATGTGCCGGTTAATTCTACATCAAGTAAAAATTGATTGATTAGCCGCAATCAGTTGATACAATTGTATAATTTAGAAAAATAGTATTTTTAGGGAAAAATAAGACAAAATGGGTACTTCCAGTCAACGACACAGATCAAGGTGTGTCCCAAAGCATGTGCCGGTTGATTCTACATCAGGTAAAAATTGGTTGGTTAGCCGCAATCAGTTAAAACTATTTTTAATCCAGGAAAACTGTATTTATAGGGGAAAATGGGTCAAAATGGGCACTTCCAGTCAATGACACGGATCGAGGTGTGCCTCATGAAATGTTCTTGCCAACTCTACATCAAGAAAAATATGGTAGGTATGCAGCAATCAGTTGATACTAATTTTTAATTCAGAAAAAACAGTATTTTTAGGGGAAAATGAGGCAAAATGGTCACTTCCATTCAATGACATATATCGAGGTGCACCGCAAAGTATGTGCCGATTAATTCTACATCAGGTAAAAATTGGTTGGTTGGCCGCAATCAGTTGAAACCTTTTTTTTTCATTCAGAAAAATAGTATCTTAGGGGAAAATGAGGCAAAATGGGCACTTCCATTCAATGACACAAATCAAGGTGTGTCCCATAGAATGCACCAGTAAATGCTACATCAAGAAAAAAATGGTTGGTTAGCCGCAATCAGTTGAAACTATTTTTTAATCCAGAAAAACAGTATTTTAGGGGAAAATGAGGCAAAATGGGCACTTCCAGTCAAAGATACAGATTGAGGTATGATCCATAGAATGCACCCGTCAATTCTACATCAATAAAAAATTGGTTGGTTAGCCGCAATCAGTTGAAACCATTATTAAATTCAGAAAAACAGTGTTTTTTAGGGGAAAATGGGGCAAAATGGACACTTACACTCAATTCCGGTGAATGAAACTATCACCAATCGATTCCTAGGCATTTTTCCATTCGGAAAAGATGGGCTTCAAAGATCGTAATCAGCCGCAATAATTAGGTGCCTTTTTGGGTCGGTTTTTTCCCACTGTGCGACGGTAAGGGAATCAAAGCAACCTTTCATCAGCCAATAAAATCATTTTGAGATTTCTCGCCTTTTGCGGGCTCCCTGGTTTCACTGTTATCGCAAGAATGTCCTACCTGTGACGATACAGCTGATAGTCCAAGAACGAGCGCTACAAATGTGAGGGAATTTGCACTATTTTCGAAACTTCCGAGCGCGGACAAGACACTTTCGCAGCACGACCGATCACCACTTTACACGGGATTATTTTTTTCTCCTTACAACGATATCGCTAACTTACTCCCACCGATTGATAATTTTCTCTTTCATCCTAATGGGATAGGAGCTGGCTGTCACTGTTTTATTTTTATTTTTAGGATTTGACAGATCGTTCGCTTAGGTAGACTAATGAAAATGTATGTGCAAAGGGAAGCTAGAAATCTGTCAGTGTGCGTGTGATATTTTTGTATTTGGAAAATAGTGTCACGACCATTTACAATCGAGTTGCCGTGAAAAGCTATGGACGTTATGATGTCACTGTTATGTTTATATTCCTTGTTATCATCCTATTCTCTTAAACACCATCTTTTTTCTCACCTTTGGCTGAGTCGGGTTATACTGTTTCTTCCTAGACGTTGACGAGTGCAAGAAAAGAATGAAAGCATATTCCTACCTTTACTTTCTTACCGAATACCGCAAACAAAATCAGCAACATCGTTGATTCGAGTTTATTTACCGAATTAAATCGTTGTCAGCCACGGTATGCAGAACAAGGTATTCTTATACGGTCTTAATGGGTCATATTTCAATGCAGGTATCGCACATGGTACCCGGCCATACTGTAACAGGATACTTACAGGGCAGACCAACCGAAACGTCAAAACTAAACGATACGATACGGAACCTTATATTTCAGTACGCCTGTGCCGTAGGTATCCTGATCACCGGGTTCGATAGCAGAAGTGAAGCGGTTCTCAGCTTTCAGACGAAATGGAACTCAACTTACCGAGGACTGATCTTCTGTAACGGACGAGATTGACCAATACCCTAAGAGATGGAAGTAACAAATCCGCTTTAGCGCCAACACGCTTTACAGCGTGATGCGGAAATGCGCGTTTCAAGGATGCCCAGCTAACTCCCCAGGGCGGGTCTACCGATCGCGGGACCAAACTCAAAAATCTCAAAATATCAAACTAACTGACGTCACCAAATCTTTACAGTACTTCACATACTACAATAGGTTATATGGTTTGCAAAATGGTTGGATAGTATAATTTTTCCGGAATATTGGCGTTAGGAGGTTAGTGGTGTGTGTACAATGGTTTTAGATTACAAGCTAAGAGGTCTGACCTTGATCTTCAACTCAGAAGGTTTGGTGATGCTGGAGAACGACTTGACGATCGTCGACGATGAAGGCGTGGCGAATGATCGTGGATTCGGATCGGTGATCCGAAGGATGACGAACGTGCACGTGAACTGGATATCTGGCGGCACGCTGGTGTTGTCGACGAACCAGGCTAGAGCGGCCCAGCAACGGAGACGGAACGCTGTGATTCACACGTCACACTGCACACCTGTTGGCAGCGGGGCTAGCGCGAGGGCGCCGGTGAATGACCGCGTCGGGCCAGTCACGTGTGATGAAACTTACGGCGGTTTGCTTTTGGCAATCGGGGTAGAACACGTGTGCGCAGTGTGTTTCAGCGGTTTGGTTGTTGAACCGGACTAGGGTGGCCCAGCGACGGAAAATAGAACGCTGTGATTCACACTTCTCACTGCACGACTGTTTGCAGTGGGGCTAGCGCGAAGGCGCCGGTGAATGCTCGCGTCGGGCTAGTCACGTGTGGTGAACCTTGGGACGATTTGACGGCGCTCAAAGAAGAATACTATTGCGCAGCGGGCTTCAGTTGCTCAGGGCGTTTGCACGGGCGCTTACGAAGGACGCGCTGCACTCGTGATGATCCGAGTGGGTATTGTTCTTCAACAATAGGCGTTTACCACCAAGCACGTGGGAGGGCGGCGATCACGTAGGCCGGTCGATGGAACACAAAGGCTGCGGTGGTTTGCACGCCGTTTTTGCCACGGTTATGGCCACTACAAATCTGCCCGCAATTAAAACCTTCGTTCGAAGGCTTTGACCTTCGAACAAAATCACCTTTAGAATCACATTTGATCGAAATTAGCATCACTTAATTACCTGTATTACACAGCTTTTTGGGGCAACTAGATTTGGCTTCGCTTTTCGTTCAACTTAGCAATTACGACACTGTAGGAGGGAATTTTATTCTAAATTATAGTTTGAACTCACTGCTCTACGCTTTTTGCAAATTACCGTTGTGGTTTAACAATCTTTCACTGCGAACTTCTCTCACTACTTGGTAGTTAATCTTTCGGCTTAACTTTGGCTAACGAACTGTCTCACTGTAAGATCAATTTGGGAATGATCTGTCTTGCACATGTGAGGCATCAAGACCCTCGAACTGTTTGGTGGAAATTGCGCCAACATGTGTCACCTCCTGATTGGTTAATCCAGTTATTTAATATCAGAGAAATTTGAGAGTGGAATTTTTGTGCTCAAATCTAAATTTATACGTTTCACGTGGTTTGGTTCTTGTCCGGGCTAGAATTTCAGTCGGACTAATTGAAACGTTACGTGGTGTAACGCTTGCCTAATCCATATTGAGTTATGAAGCATATCAAACTGAAAGCTTTGAATTATTTCAATGGCTTCGCTACGCGATCGGTTACAATACATGGCTTTGAACTTCTGTATTTACTTAGGAAAATCAATAACGATGTAATGACGGGCTTGGTGGTCTAGTGGCTACTACTTCTGCAGGGTCAATTTAAATATTTACACAACGCCACTAAATTTGTACAGACTGAGTGTAGTATCCGCCGGTGACCACGTTTCGTATCGTTTCCGTTACTGCGTCTTATGGTGTAGGTAACCGCAAGAATCTGGATTCTCCGCTTGTTATTCGCAGCTGCCACCTAACACGTCTCCTCGCTCACTCCGCTAACCAAGGTCCTCCTCTTGTCAGGTAGTCTCTCCTCCCTTCCTGTACTTGTGTAAGTGCGTCACTGATTCAGACCCTACATCCCACCTTCGTCTAAAACAAAAAAATATGAATATTTATTATAATACCTCATATTACGCGCCGATTCGTATCAGATGGTCGCTCATTCTATGGATGGAACTTTGACAGGAGGCTACGCCATATAGCATGCCGAAGAATATCAATACCATCCCTGATGCCATAAAATGCCTTATAATTGAGTGCAGTCTTCATTTCTCAATTCATCCTATTAAGCATCCCTTCGTATGGTACATACCTGTTTCCATAAGCATCGATTATAAGCAATGCCTAAAGAACACTAAGCTGAAAAGAGGTATGTCAAGTTCGAGTCAGCCGCTTCTGGGAAATCAGCTCATGGCGCTAGCTGACACCTTTCCCAAGGAACACCGGACAGGTTCGCAGCGAATGATTGTCCGAACACGAAAGTGGACACGACTAGCTTGGAGGGAGTGCTGTTGCAGGGTTAACTGACACTTTTTGCTTGAAGCTCTTCTGCTGATTGCCGGCCACCTTCGACGAGGCAGAGTGATGAGGCTCTGGTCCTACGGATTGAAGAATCCATACCATAGAAATTCGACCAGTTCATCGTCCTTCTGGCTGGCTTTCTCTTCCCATGCACGAAGTGTCGCTTCATCCAACTTGTTGGAGAACAGGTGGATGAGTGGCAAGTCCTAAGTATCCACGGGTTCGCCCAGCTTGGATAGGGCGCGAACGTCACGTTGGCAATCGTCGACCAAGCTGGCAGATCGTAAAGAGCCCTGAAGTGCTGCTTCTTGAGGTAATTCCGGTTGTCGTACCTTTTCAGCAGCGCGTCCCATGTCGTCACGTAGTTGTCAGCCTCGATGTTTCTTGACAATACCTTCGAGGGATTGAAGGAGATACTTGAGATTGGCTGCCACAAAAAATAAGAACGGACTCACCGGGAGCAATCCTTGGGAAGGATGCTATCCAAAGACTCGATGGAATTGCGCTAAATGGATCCAATGGCACCAGAATGGTGCGGACTCGTCACGTTCCCAAACGTTGCAGATGGCGATGACGATGACACGAGATCACCTTCCAGCGCGAAATTGTTCTTCACGCTACAAATCACACGCAAAACGTTTGCCGACGGTAGAAAATGTTCCAAAAGTTTGATTTTGCAGACCCGCGATCAGGGCCGGATTTAAGGGGGGGCCAGGGGGGCCATGGCCCCGGGCCCCCACATTTCAGGGGCCCCCACAAAATGTTTCTTCAAATGGGAATCGAAAAAGAGTAGTGCTAGAAACATCTTGATTTAATGTTTATCACAAGTACTTCTACTCTCAAGATGTATGTAAAATATTGTGCTTCAAATTAGAAAGAAGCAGATATCTGCCCTTTAATAAAATTTCAAACTTTTCCAGAAAGCTGTTAAGATTTTTAAGGTTTGAATTGATCACTCTTGTGAATTGCACAACTTATTTTAACGAAAATACATGAGAAAATCTTAACCTGCACACTTAAAATAATGTACCGTATTCAGCTGTTCCATTTTCGGTAAAAGTTCGGATTACCGAATGTTCAGCAAATAATTACCGAAGTTCTGCAAAAAATTACCGAACGTTCGGTAAACTGTACTGAACCATTGGTAATGTTTACCGAACGTTCGGTAAAAAATAACTGAACTTCGGTAAAACTGTACAGAACTTCGGTAATCCGAACTTTTACCGAAAATAGAACAGCCGAACAAGTGACTCTAAAATAAGTGTGTGAATTCTGGATGAAATATTAAACGCTATGGAATATAGAGTCGAAAAGTTTCTGCTGAAAATTCGTGTTTATTTCTGTCGAAAATTATTGGTGTTATTTTAAAAAAAATCCTACATAGTTCTTTGAAGATTTGCATGTATTTCTATCAGAATAAAGAAAAGTTTTTAGAATTGTAGAGTTTGATTTCGCTTACCAAACATATAAATTATTCAAATCGAACCCCATAATTGTTGAAATATTTCTTTAAAGGAACAACCAAGAATTTTGGGTCAGATTTAGGCGGAGATCTGATCCGATTTTCTTCAATATGATTGAATCCATGACGAATATTTTTTCCTGGCTTAAATGTGTAATTTAAGGCGAACTATTAACCAATCCATAGGTTTCTCATGAAAATTGCAGTAGATATTCGTGGAGAAATTATTGAAAGATCCTGGAATATTTAAAGTTTGCAAAACAATTTTTGTTTAAATTGGCTAAAAATTCGTCCGCCAAAGATATTATGAAATTTTACTTATAATTGTATTCAAAGTAAAATAGAAATTCCATCATCAACTCATTATGGATTTCCGATGAAATTTTTTCAGCAACTTTCAGTAGAATTTCCGCTAAAAATACCACTATGGATTTTTTGCCTCTTGAAGTTTCACAAGGAGTTATTAACAATTATTCTGCGCGTTCATCAGAAATTCCTCTCGAAGTCGCGTTAGGAATGTTTATGCTTAAATTCCACAAAAAAAGAAACCCGGTAATCGGTCAGCAACTCTATAGATTTCATTAATGATTTCGCAAGAAATTCTATTTGAAGGTTTTACAATAACGGCCCCATAGAAATTTATCGAAAATGTCTTCTATAAAATCTATTTTTAAATTTCTTAACCCTTTCTATCCCACGACTTTGAACGACTATATATATATATCTATGCTAAAAAGCGTTTCCGAAAAAAATTGCTTAAACAAAAGTTATTGCAAATTGGCTAAATTTTTCGAAATCAATGGAAACAAATTTGGTTGTAAATCAATAGATTTTTGATTGTTTATCAATAGTTCCACTATTGAAACAAGTAGTTAGTAGTTGGATCAACCTTATGAGGTTAAAACCATATTCGTAAAATCACTGCATCATATTGATATAATTCCATTTGTCCCGAGTTCGCCGAAAATCGATGGTGCTCTAGAGCAACCATGAGAAGTAGAGGGCTAAAGGACTTTCTCATGAATTTCGACTTGATCAATGGAATCTAATACTATGAACAATCTTGGATAAAGCGTTATTTATTTGATAAAATTTATTTTACGATCGTCTTCAGACTAGATTTTCATATGTGGATGGATCTCTGTTATGCTTAGCTTATAGTGGGTGCCTTTTTTCTAGTTACGCTTATTAAGCTAGATTAAGGCGGATACAAATTTCATTTTGAATTTTTGTCCACCCCCCCCCCCCCCCTTAGAAAATTTTGAAAAATATTTACCAAATATCAGGTCCTTGTATCTGTCTAATTTCTGCAATAACAGCCCTGACTTTTGGAACATTTTTCCATATTTTCTGGGTTTTTCTACAATGAAAAAAAAAAAATATCCTCTAAAAAGAGGGCCCCCACAACACTGTGGCCCCGGGCCCCCACATTTGTAAATCCGGCCCTGCCCGCGATCATAGCACTTGAACGAGTAGTCACTACCGTTCACCCAAAGTAATTTCTAGAATCGAGTACTAGTTTACGACACGGAAGTGCTTTCACATAACCTCAGGAGTCCCACAAGGTTCCATCCTGGGTCCGGTGTTGTGCAATGTCATGTACGACAAGGTGAGGTTAAAGTTCCCAGTGCGAGTGGAGATCGTCGGCTTTGCTGAGGACATTACGCTGGCGCCAACATCGACTCCGACCTATTGATGGTCAAATTGCGCCCAAAACTCTCCGTCATCAACAATGTACGGTACCAGCGACAGCCAGGGTACAACCTAGAGCGACTAAAACAACCGGATGTTGCCTCAGCATCTCGAGGCAGCGTTGCCAGACGAGGGCGAGCTCAATGAGGCTCCTCTAGAGTGTAGAAGTAGGGCGTGAATAATTTTTGAAAAATTTAAATGAATGACAATTTGGAAGACACATGACAATTTCTATCAGTGCGTGCGTTGGGAAACTGCATGCATACCGAAATCCCACTTCAATGCTTGTGACAGCCGAAAATCGAGCTTGGAAATGCTACTCTCAGCTGGAGCGCTGATTGACGGGAGTGAAGGAAAGAGACCGTGACGAAGCAGAACGAGAAAAGGGAAGAAAGAGAAAGAGGATTAGCATGAACGATTGAGCGAGTTGAATAGGATGGAGTTTCAAGAATGATGTTGTAGTGAATGGAGTGTTTTAGAAGTGATAAAAAAAATAATTATAAATTGGTAAAAGAAATGGTGTTTATTATTTACTTTTGATAGTGAAATCCTACAATGGCGCATGACGGCAGGTTATGAAGTGGAATGTTTCATTAAAATAAGTGTGGAATTCCAGGGAAGGGCGGATTGTTGAAGTGGTGTTTGCCTTGTGCCCGAGTTGAAGAGCATGCCTCCGGAGACGGCAGCAGGAAAATGGTGTCGGTTGTGAAGCGTTGTGTTGATGATTTCGTTTGCGATCCTTGGTGTGAGTTTCGAACCTCAGTCAACCGGGGAGCGAAGGCGTCTTATTTTATTGTTTTCAAGACGAGTGCGACTACGCGCATAGTGCCGATGTTTGGACACAGAGATAAAGTGATAAATAGAGATCTGAGAATAGAGATGTTCCGAATGATGTGAATGAAGTTGAAGGAGATTGAGATATCTGTGTTTATCGTTTTATTTCATAGATCTATGACTTCGAACAGGTAATTTTTTTATATTTTCTATACCTATTGATTTTTATTGTGATCCAGGACAAAAAAGAGGTGAGAGATATTGCGGTGATTCCACCCGTTTAGAATCCTGCACGTAAATTAGTTGCGTGGGGCCACAGAGTTCCTCTGTTCTGAATAATATTCGTCTACTACTATTCCTCCGATCAAATTTAATGTTGTTTTGACATCTACTGCAAGGTATGAGAAGCGACCGTACAACTCAAGACTTGAAATTAAAGAAAATGTGTTTTTTTTATTTGACGATTTTTTAAATTATGTTAAATTTATTTGTGGTATGCAGTCAAATTTCATGTAATCATTTTCAGAATTGTCGAGTTTTTATGGGCTAATCGCTTGATTAAAAATATTAAGGTATTCACGATTCAACATAATATAGTGTAGATTTTGCGATTGAAAATTCCTGAAAATATTAATCTGACGAAAAAAAAATAATGTTGAGATAAATTTTATTAAACCGTATTAGAGAAATGCCGAAGAAATATTGTTTAGATAATTGGATGCTTTAATGGGCTTGGTGGCAAGATTAATTTCTCAATGAAATGCCTAACCCAGAACATGTAAGTGCTTCAACTTATGAAATGACTTGAATTATGTCAAACAAAAAAAAAATCTGTATTAAATGAACAGCGTCATTTATAGTAAAAAAATTTCGGCCACGATTGTTGTTCGAAAAGTATACAAAGTCTAATTTTTCAAATCCAACTCTAGATCGGAATTAGTCAGTGTGTCCAAGCTGAGCACTGCGACCCGGATGGGTCAAGAAATCCAACTTAAGACCTGAAACGGAAAAGTTGGTCGTCGCTTCATTGGACGTAGATCCGGATGGATCAAAAGAAGGTCTAAAATCCAACTCTAGATCGGAGTTGGTCAGTGTGTCCAAGCTGAGCACTGCGACCCGGATGGGTCAAGAAATCCAACTTAAGACCTGAAACGGAAAAGTTGGTCGTCACTTCATTGGACGTAGATCCGGATGGATCAAAAGAAGGTCTAAAATCCAACTCTAGATCAGAGTTGGTCAGTGTGTCCAAGCTGAGCACTGCGACCCGGATGGGTCAAGAAATCCAACTTAAGACCTGAAACGGAAAAGTTGGTCGTCGCTTCATTGGACGTAGATCCGGATGGATCAAAAGAAGGTCTAAAATCCAACTCTAGATCGGAGTTGGTCAGTGTGTCCAAGCTGAGCACTGCGACCCGGATGGGTCAAGAAATCCAACTTAAGACCTGAAACGGAAAAGTTGGTCGTCGCTTCATTGGACGTAGATCCGGATGGGTCAAAAGAAGGTCTAAAATCCAACTCTAGATCGGAGTTGGTCAGTGTGTCCAAGCTGAGCACTGCGACCCGGATGGGTCAAGAAATCCAACTTAAGACCTGAAACGGAAAAGTTGGTCGTCACTTCATTGGACGTAGATCCGGATGGATCAAAGGAAGGTCTAAAATCCAATTCTAGATCGGAGTTGGTCAGTGTGCCCAAGCTGAGCGCTGCGACCCGGATGGGTCAAGAAATCCAACTTAAGACCTGAAACGGAAAAGTTGGTCGTCGCTTCATTGGACGTAGATCAGGATGGATCAAAAGAAGGTCTAAAATCCAACTCTAGATCGGAGTTGGTCAGTGTGTCCAAGCTGAGCACTGCGACCCGGATGGGTTAAGATATTCAACTTTAGACCTGAAACGGAAAAGTTGGTCGTCGCTTCATTGGACGTAGATCCGGATGGATCAAACGAAGGTCTAAAATCCAACTCTAGATCGGAGTTGGCCAGTGTGTCCAACTGAGCACTGTGACCCGAATGGGTCAAGAAGTCTAAAAACCTTAAATAGGAAAGTTGGACGTTGATTGGGCGTTTGAAAGAATGTGTTTAAAGACATTGAATTTGAAAGTATTTGAAAGATAGAATATGTAAAGCAATGTTGGATTTGAGCTTATCATAGTTGTTTTCTGATTTTGTTGCTTACGGAAATCTTCTGGAGCCTGGCAAGCTCCATCCAAAACAAAGCATGATCAAAATCAGTTGTGTTAAGACAGGAAAGATTGAATGTGTGCAGTGACAATGAATGTATAAATTATTAGAAAGATAGAATATGTAAAGCAATGTTGAATTGAACTCGTAGTAGTTGTTTTCTAATTTTGTTGCTTGTGGGAATCTTCTGGAGCCTGACAAGCTCCATCCCAAAAAAACATGATCGAAATCAGTTGTGTCCAGGCAGGAAAGATTGAATGGATGAAGTGACATTGAATTTAATTTTTTTTGGAAAGATAGAATATGTAAAGCGATGTTAAGTTTAAACTTGTTGTAGTTGTTTTCTGATTTTGTTGCTTGCAAGAATCTTCTGGAGCCTGGCAAACTCCATCCAAAAAAAGCATGATCGAAATCAGTTGTGTCCAGGCAGGAAAAATTGAATAGATGAAGTGACATTGAATTTAAAAATTATTAGAAAGATAGAATATGTAAACGTAAAGCAATGCTGAATTGAACTTGTTGTAGTTGTTTTCTGATTTTGCTGCTTGCGGGAATCTTCTGGAGCCTGGCAAGCTCCATCCAAGAAAGCATGATCAAAATCAGTTGTGTTCAGACAGAAAAGATTGAATGTGTGCAGTGACAGTGAATGTATAAATTATTAGAAAGATATAATATGTAAAGCAATGTTAAATTGAACGTGTTGTAGTTGTTTTCTGATTTTGTTGCTTGCGGGAATCTTCTGGAGCCTGGTAAGCTCCATCCAAGAAAGCATGATCAAAATCAGTTGTGTTCAGACAGGAAAGATTGAATGGGTAAAGTGACATTAAATTTAAAAATTATTGGAAAGATAGAATATGTAAAGCGATGTTGAGTTTAAACTTGTTGTAGTTGCTTTCTAATTTTGTTGCTTGCAAGAATCTTCTGAAGCCTGGAAAGCTTCATCCAAAAAAAGCATGATCGAAATCAGTTGTGTCCAGGCAGGAAAGATTGAATGGATGAAGTGACATTGAATTTAAAAATTATTAGAAAGATAGAATATGTAAAGCAATGTTGAATTGAACTCGTTGTAATTGTTTTCTGATTTTTTTGCTTGTGGGAATCTTCTGGAGCCTGGTAAGCTCCATCCAAGAAAGCATGATCAAAATCAGTTGTGTTCAGACAAAAAAGATTGAATGTGTGCAGTGACATTGAATTTAAAAATTATTGGAAACATAGAATATGTAAAGCAATGTTAAATTGAACTTGTTGTAGTTGTTTTCTGATTTTGTTGCTTGTGGGAATCTTCTGGAGCCTGGTAAGCTCCATCCAAGGAAGCATGATCAAAATCAGTTGTGTTCAGACAGGAAAGATTGAATGTGTGCAGTGACAGTGAATGTATAAATTATTAGAAAGATAGAATATGTAAAGCAATGTTGATTTGAACTCGTTGTAATTGTTTTCTGATTTTGTTGCTTGTGGGAATCTTCTGGAGCCTGGCAAGCTCCATTCAAGAAAGCATGATCAAAATCAGTTGTGTCCGAGCAGGATAAATTGAATGTGTGCAGTGACAGTCAATTAAAAAATTATTTGAGAGATAGAATATGTAACAATGTTGAATTGAACTTGTTGTAGTTGATTTTTGATTTGTTGCTTGTAGGAATCTTCCGGAGCTTTGCAAGCTCCATCCAAGAAAGCATTTTTTTTAAACATAGTGGTACTGAAGATGATTAATTGATGTAAAGAGGTACTGAATTTGGCTATTTCTGATATTACCGTTTGAAAGTAACATGTGGAGCCTGACAAGCTCCATCATGTTCTGGATGGATAATTGGAATGTGTTTGTTACGTGACAATGTGCAATTTGAATTGAACTTGTCAAGGTTTTTTTTCCTCATTGTGTTGTTTGAGGATTTTTTTCCATTTTTCAGGTCAATACGAATAATAGCACAAAATCGTAATGAAAGATATCTATGGTAAGTATTTATTAACATTATTAATTCTTTTATCTTTTCAGAATTTTTCGGTCATATTACACGTGCGCAATATGTAGAATAATTTAGTCAATATTTGCTTCTCATGATGATATTAATTATGTTAAAATAAACTTAATCAGGAGTAGAAGAGGGAAAGGATGTAGAAGTAGGGCGTGAATAATCATAAAATTTAAATGAATGACAATTTGGAAGACACATGACAATTTCTATCAGTGCGTGCGTTGGGAAACTGCATGCATACCGAAATCCCACTTCAATGCTTGTGACAGCCGAAAATCGAGCTTGGAAATGCTACCTACTCTCAGCTGGAGCGCTGATTGACGGGAGTGAAGGAAAGAGACCGTGACGAAGCAGAACGAGAAAAGGGAAGAAAGAGAAAGAGGATTAGCATGAACGATTGAGCGAGTTGAATAGGATGGAGTTTCAAGAATGATGTTGTAGTGAATGGAGTGTTTTAGAAGTGATAAAAAAAATAATTATAAATTGGTAAAAGAAATGGTGTTTATTATTTACTTTTGATAGTGAAATCCTACATAGAGGACTGCCGGAGTACGGTGAAAGCAGCCATCAACAACGCAGCTGAGAGCACCATCGGGTACGAAGAACGGATGGTTTAAGGACAGGCTTGTTAGAATCCCAAAATGACCGCCACAATGGCTGACTTCGGTACCAACTCACGATTTCGAGGGCACAAATCTCTTCGTAAACAAAACCAACACACTTTAGCATCTCATTTTAAGCTTATTACGAGTGAGCAAAAACAGAATAATGAAACGATCTGTTGTTTGAAGCTTGCTTCTTGAGATTTGTGCGTCTGAAGTTCTGATGCACTGTTGAAGCGGGATTTCAAGACGTTTGTCCTTAACGAAGAGTGCCAGAACGGTTTTGGAGGAGAAGTACGCAGTAAGGGCGGTAATGCTGCAGCAAGGGACCCAACAGAACGTGGAACCACAGACAAACAGACGTAACACCTTGAACGATTTTCATGGAAATCCATCGCCCAGTTCACACTACCATCACCTGGTGGAAAAGTTGCACGAATCATTGTGTTGTGCAATATCGTCAACAGAAGGCGCTAGTGTGAAACGTCAAACGCATAGAAAAACGATGCGCGGGCCTCTGGTTGTGAAAACCACAACTGTGAAAATTTAAAATGATCGTTAAAAGCATGGTCGATGGAAATTTCGCAAGTGTTACGTCTGTTTGTCTGTGGTGGAACGTTACAAACAGAAGCGGAAATAGCAGACCTGCCTCATTCGGGAGAAAAAGCAGCGCCAGGAAGAAGTGGAGTGCGAAGAAATGGAACTGCTGTGCGGAAGTTCTACCAGAAGCTCAACGCATCCCGCAACGGCTTCGTACCGTGAGCCGAAATATGCAGGGATAAGGATGGAGGCCTCTTGACGGACGGACGTGAGGTGATCCAAAGGTGGAGAACGTAGGCAGTAGGCACGGGAGACCACAGCAACGGAGGAAACGACGATGCCAGTGCAGGAGGAGACGGAAATGAACCAACTCCCACGCTGAGGTAAGTTAAGGATGCCATTCACCAGCTCAAAACCAACAAAGCAGTTGGTAAGGATGGTATCGCAGCTGAACTCATCAAGATGGGCCCAGAAAAGTTGACCAGCTGTCTGCACCGGTTGATAGTCAGGATCTGGGAAACCGAACAGCTACCGGAGGAGTGGAATGAAGGGGTAATCTGCCCCATTCACAAGAAAGGCGACCATTTGGAATGTGAGAACTTCAGAGCGATCACTATTTTGAATGTTGCCTACAAACCCAAGTAACCAGCAAGCATTTAAAATAGCATTCCTTCAACATTATAGTAGTCTTTACGGCAACGCTTTTAATGCAAATTAGCCGTATATACGCCTTTTATACCCCAGACAGACATGTGATACGAGTGTGATTCCTGTACAACGGTACGCAGTGTCAAGAAAATTCTAACAAGACTGACTTGAACTGAGACAATTTTCAGTATGGCACTCATTTCAAGCGCAATTGTACAGTGATTCTTGTATCACATGTGTGTCATAAGTATTAAGTGCTGTTCCACTGCAGGTTTTGGCAAAATAACGGGCTGTCTTAGTGCTACCCCTTTAGGAACGTCGTTTCAAGATGTTAAAGAAGCGTAACGCCCACGGTAACACCTCGTCGTCGAGCAAAACAAAACAAAAATAGATTTACGCCTGTTTCCCTTGCTCTCCGCTTCCTCGACCATGCACAACTCCAGCTTGTCGTACACTTTTTTGCTTGTTCAGTAGTAATTGGGAATTGAACTTGTGATCCCCAGATAAAAAATTGTAGTTGTGCTGCTGCTTCACGCTGTAGGATATGCTACAGCTGTTGCGATGATGTGCACTGGTTTTATCACCAATATAAAGACTGATCAGAATAAATCACTAAAATATCTGGGAATTACCTTAACGGAAAGCTTGAATAGGCCAGCCACTGTTAAGCAAAGATGTGTAAACGCAGTAAAAGCATCCAGAGTAGTAATTTACTTTTGTAAACAATTCAAACCTTCGTGGAACATTGGCAAGTTAATGTATAATACTGTGATAGCACCGGCAATATTATACGGAACAAAAGTATCAACGTTGACAAAGAGGAGTATACAGCAGATAGCAAAATATGAAAAAATGATAGTTAAAAGTATTTGGCAAAACTGCAGAAAAGAAAACTATAACAAGTTAAACATAAGAAAAGAATTGAATGGTAAAACTATAAATAGGAGGATTAGGGTTGGAAGAATAAACTATTATGGTCATATCAAAAGGAGACCCCAAAATCATCCACTAAAAATCGCATATAGGTTTAAGTTTAGCCGTAAAAAGGAGGGAAGGCCAAGTTTTACTTGGAAGGATTCGCTGAATAGGGATCTGGGTAGGTACAGGGGCATAAGCAAAGATGAGTGGAAAGCTTTTGCGAAAGATAAAGTTAAATTGAAACAAAAAGCGGAAGAAATCTACAAGCAGGAAGAGAGTGAAATTTCGGATGGAGAGGAAGAATAAAATTAAATGGACTAAGAAAGAAAAAAAAAACATTTTAAATGCAAAGAGAGGCATTTTTTAGCAAAGTTGTATTAGTTATTCGAAAAATGTGGTAGTTATTCAATAATTATTTGGTCAAAGTGATTGTTTTGGTGAGTTAATTGTTCATTTGTTCATCCATTGAAGGAGATTATAAGTAAATATTGTTTTATGTTTTTGTAATATTATAAAAAAGCATTAATAATACATTGACAAGAACTTAATATTTATTTATTTATTTATTTATTTATTTATTATTTATTGATTGATTTATTTAATTATTTATATATTTATTTATTTATTCATAAAATTGTTTATTTTTAACGTATTTATTTATTCAGTGCCACAGGCGAAAGTCTCAATAATAAAGGAAAAATAATAAATGTTTATTAATTAAAGGTAAACGTAAGCATGAATGAACAAATGATCAATTAAATAAATAATGGCAAGGAAAGAAATAGTTATCATTAATTAGATAACAGGACATCATTACCAAACAAAAATCAAGAATAATAAAGTGTTTAGGGTGGCAATGTCCTATAATAATTACATGCGATTACTCAAAAGAACTTCATGTCCACTGAAGGTATGTACGCCAACCATAAAATTTCTCTATATCGGTTAGTGGTCACTTTAATATTTAAGGTACACATTTCAGAAATAACTCAACCAATCCAGTAGAGGTGACACGAATGCACTATTATAGTGTAAAATGTCATCAATAAATTAAAAAAAAATCCAGTATAGTCAAAAAATGGACTTCAGGCAGGATAGCTTTTAAGTGTTTTTCACAGGTCAAATAAACGAAAGGGTTCATACAACATTGGTTCTTCTCATCGTAGGTCTCGAAAAGCTGGTAAGTTGAATCATATTCTCAAAATATATGGATCTACATTTCAACATTATTGAAACCATATGGGGGCTAAAAAGGGAGGGTATCAAACTAATAGCAGGCTGGATGCGGGAGTCGTGGAAACCAGGCCCAAATTACGGAGGTGATCGCTTCTATGTTTAAAATTCTAAGAATCTTGATCATAGTCGATGATGTCTTCTAGCAGTCTGCTATAAGTTTGACGCACCCTATAGAATAACAATTTTGTCACAAACCACCAGACGGAAATCTTAATATGCATGCAAGTAGCTGAGGGGTAAGATATGAACTGAGGTTTGTAGGAGTTTCACTGCTTGTTGTGGATTGTATATAGATCTAGTACTTAGGAACTGACTTCCTAGCTTGGACCTGCATTCAAAGGTTTTGAAATATTTTATTACTCAGCATCTTGATCTTGCTATTAAGAGGAACCGTACGACATGGCAAGTCCTGCACTGGTGGTGGCTTCATATCATATCATATCATACAATATAAAGACTGATCAGAATGCGGCTTCAATTCCAAACCCCAAAACAAATTGTTTTCTAAGAGCTATTCCCTTCTTTTGTATAATCATTTTCCTTCCATATTCGTTGTATATCATATTCCTCTTCCCTCTTTCGATTTATAACTAAAGATCCGCCCAATGATCCACTTATGCGGTGCACTTCTAATTTTAGGCGAAACTGGAAGCATTTCCTCACTTTTTGGTTTTTGATTTTTTATTAAATAACGAAGCAATATTTTCAAAATCGGTTTTCGTGCACATGTAGAGTATGGATCAAGGTATCTTTTGATTTTTTTTTTAGTAGTGGAGAATGTTTTTCATTTTTGCAGAAACCATTTTTGAACAAAATTTCACGAAAAAATGGTTTCTGCAAAAATGGAAAACATTTTCCACCTCAAAAAAATTCAGAAGATTTCTTGATTCATACTATCTATACATGTGTACGAAAATCGATTTTGAAAATATTGCTTTGTTATTGCGTGAGCATGAGCATGAGCATAGATGACCGCACATTCGTAGTTGCTACTCCGTGATTGACCAGAGCAATCGAAATGAGCCATTTTACGAGCCGTTTCGGATCAGCTGATCGCTCATTTCATGAATGAAAATTTGACAGGCGGTTGCGCCCAAGCCCGTGAGTGTTAATATCAATATCATCACTGTTGTCGTTTCGTAAAATAGACTATTGCACAGGGAACCAATGAATAGGGCTTGGGACTAGCTTACTATTCTCAATGTACACAGTTCGAGAGCTCTCAACTTTAATAAGGTCAATAACGGCGCCGGCCACGTCCTTACGGTCACCGAGGAAGGGAGGGAATGTTAGTAAGACAAACGTTGTTAAAAAGACCGCGAATCGCTGCATCTCCACGTTTGTCTCAGGAAGGAATTTTTGTTAGTAGGGTAAGGTACATTGTCAGTCCGGGAGTCACCTACGGTTGGTGATATGATTTGACAATGGATCAGTATACACAAACCGCCGTTAACAACCGACCACTTTTCGACGCAAAAACTAGCCAAAAATAAAATTCTATCGCGCGTCTACACTCCACTAGGGAGCAGAAACCTTTAGTCTATTCCACACAGAAATACACTGAACGTGACTCACTTGTCGGCGCCCGGAAAAAAGCGGCCTCTTCACTTTGCCTCCAAAATCACACTAAACCGCCCCGTACGAAGATGAGCACAATAAAATCGACGACGACGACGCGGCCGACCGAATGAAAAAAAAAGCGGCAATTCCACATTGCTTCCAAAATCACACTCTTGAAAATATTGCTTTGTTATTTAATAAAAAATCAAAAACCGAATAAATGAGAAAATGCTTCCAGTTTCGCCTTAACCCTTTATAAGGCCGAGAAAACTAGAAGAGTTATCATCGCATACTATTATGCAAATGATTATATACATGATTACATATACAAATCAATTTTTATTTAAAAGAAACTCTCAAAAATCTAGGTGGCAATATAGTTGCCACTGCCCGTTTAGGCCACCAGCGCTGGTGGCAATATTCTTGCCACTGCCCGTTTAGGGTACTTTTCTTCTTTTGACTTCGGCAAAAAGCTGGAAAAGAGATTTTACACTCAGCGAAAAAAACTAGCGAAATTCATCGAAATACCTTATGAAAATTTGCTATAACTAATTCTTATGGATGACATAAGAATACCTTATGAAAATTGATCGTGCTTGCTATGACAAATTTCATAAGATAGACTTATGAAAAGAACAAAAAAATCTTAAAATGATGCAGACTGGATTCGATCCATGAACGTCGGGATCACCTAGCCCGTGTTTTGTCCACACGGCTATCGACGCTTGAGAATACCATGTTGCTAAACATGAATAAAAGCCAAGCTGTGAGACGATTTAACGTCGTAGAGTGACCTTATGAAATTCATCCGAATCATTATGAATTATTTAAAGGCCGTTTCATAAGTTGGGCCTTATGGAAATCTTAAGGTTATTTGGCTGAGTGTAGAGTGGATTGGGGCTTAACCCATAATATAAACTGCGTAGTTCAGCTCATGTCAACCCAGAATTTGATTATATCTTAAAATATTTACCAAATCTATAATTTTACAATAAGTTTGAGCTAATTTTCTTCACGCGGTCAAAATTAGCCATTTTTGAGGCTACAAATGGCTCCTGAATTGTTGTTAAAGCTTTGTTTAGTACCAAAAAAAATACCAGGCGTTGTTAGTAGTCCTAATTTTGCGTAAACAAAAAAAAGTTCGAAATAAATTGTTATAAAACAGAAAAAAATACAAACATTAGGTGGCAATATAGTTGCCACTGCCTTATAAAGGGTTAAGAAAGAACGGCAATTTTTGGATGGCCCAATCCAAACCAGCTACAGCAATGTTTTCTCCGGTGATTTCTGATATGGGAGATAAAACGAATAAGCAACTCAGATGTACAAATTTGTCAACAAAGGTCTGTAAACCATGTAAAAGGGACGGCATGAGCTGTCAAATACATAATATATCTCCCTCTCCCATACTATTTGCTCGTTGCATTGGTGAAGCATTTAAAAAGCATTTTCAATGCTTCCGAGCGAAACGATCGTCTGGCGCCAAAAACGAATGAGTTCGTGGGAAGTTATCAAGCCGGCTTCATCGACGGCCGGTTGACAACGGACCAGATGTTCACCGTACGGCAATGCTGTGAATACCAGGTCCCAACGCATCACCTGTTCATCGACTTCAAGGCGGCATACGAGAGCATCGACCGCACAGAGCTATGGAAAATCATGGACGAGAACAGCATTCCCGAGAAGCTTACCAGACTGATAAGAGCAACGATGGACGGTGTGCAGAACAGCGCCGTATCGGATTTCAGTGAAAGTGAACTATTCAGTTCATTCGAATCTCGACGGGGACTACGACAAGGTCGTGAACTTTCCTGCTTACTACTCAACATCGCCCTAGAAAGTGTTATGCGACCAGCCGGGCTCAGCAGCCGGGGTACGATCTTCACAAAATCCAGCCAATTTGTCTGTTTTGCGGATGACATGGATATTATTGCTAGAACATTTGGAACGGTGACAGAACTGTACACCCGCCTGAAACGCGAAGCAGCAAAGGTCGGACTGGTGGTGAATGCGGCTAAGACAAAGTACATGCTGGTAGGTGGGACTGAGCGAGACAGGACAAGCCTTGGCAGCAATGTTACGATAGACGGGGATACTTTCGAGGTGGTACACGAGACATGGACGATGCTTGAGGAGGACATGCAAGCACTCGGAGTTTTCGAGCGACGGGTGCTAAGGACGATCTTCGGCGGCGTGCAGGAGAACGGTGTGTGGCGGAGAAGGATGAACCACGAGCTCGCTGCACTTTACGGCGAACCCAGCATCCAGAAAGTGGCCAAAGCCGGAAGGATACGATGGGCGGGGCATGTTGCAAGAATGCCGGACAACAACTCTGCAAAGTTGGTGTTTGCTAACTATCCGGTTGGTACAAGAAAGCGTGGAGCGCAGAGAGCACGATGGGCGGACCAGGTGGAGCGTGATCTGGCGAGTGTTGGGCGTGACCGACGTTGGAGAGCTGCAGCTGCAAATCGAGTATTATAGCGGCAAATTGTTGATTCACTATTATCATGAATTTGATGTTAACTAAATAAATGAATGAAATGTATTGTCTGCAATACTTTATGCACAAAAACTTCCCCACAAAGCGTTAATTTTTTAAATGACTAAACTTTTTTCCAAAAATATATTGTAATACAATCAAAAATAAAAAACAAACTGCAATTTAAACACACCATTGAAATAGAGAGTTTTATTTCGGTGTCCGTAATTAAGCATGAACAAATTTCACGTGAGAGGCATTAGACATATCATAATTGTTAGGTACCATGCGGTTCCAGAAATACTTGCCTAAGACCAAGCCCACCCGTGGGCTTAATATTACACACGCAACAGCACGTCGTTAACGATTTTTAATTTCGTTATCAACCCATTTTCGCACCGGTCGTTCGTTTCCATGTGAGTAAAATAATGATCGGTCGCCTTTGCGCACCGGTGGTTTCTATTCTCTCCGTACCATCGGTTTTTTGCACTTCTGTAAATCATCGCAATATTTTGTGTATTTATATGGCGTTATTGCAAATCTTATTCAGTATAATAATTTGTGCTCATATTATGAAAGATGGGGTTTTGGATAAGACTGAAAACTGTTAGTAAAAATTGAATTCAAATAAATAATTCCCTTGGAGATTTGTACCAGTTTTGGTGCGTTTAAAGATATCATTTTCTCAATAATTTATGATTGTATTTAATCCCGGAATTCAAGCAATCTTTTTTAAATTATATGTTTGTCGCTTACTGTATGACTTGTAGGTTGAATTTTTATCTAAAATAATATCCATCTCTTCAATATTCATGTTGCCTTTCTCGCAAGAAATTTATCTGAATTTGAGATTATGAGCATCTTTTTTAATAATTAGGTTTATTGAATAATTACATCCCTTGCATTTCCAACACATTTATAACGTAGTTGTCTCCTTTACAACTTCGCGTAGGTCAAGATTCTTGAATCCTGGTCATAGTAGAAGCTGTCTTCTAACAGTCTGTGATAAGTTTGCGCAACCTTTTTTCATTAACGTGTATTTTAACATCAGCTAATTCTATACTCAGTCACAACCTTTTAGTTACAAAGCATCACTCGCAAATCTTAATATATATTGCGATCTTTTGGATGCTGGTATATGAATATTTTGTTGGAAGCAGATTCTATGCGCTTGAAGTAGACTGCGTATTTGTCAAAGTACATAATGAGCCCACTCTCCTTTTTGGCACTTCATACAACAATTGTTGTATTTTAACATCCAACGCCTTGCTTTTTCTATAACGAGGAACCTGCAATATGGCAGTCCTGCACACCGCCTATTTTAATTGGTGAAACTTGGCAGCTCGACTACATTTTTTACGATTTTTATCGGTATGATTTAGTTTTTACAAAAAGAAATAACTGTAGTGTTTCTATGATATCTGAGTTGAGTTAGGTACAGTAAATGCATCTTTGAAAAATCGTAACTACTCTTATCTAGTCTCATACATACGCGGAATCACCCTGGAAAGCAATCGTGTTACTTTTCTTGTCAATACTGATGCTTGCAGCATATCAGAGATATGACACATGCATCAAAGCGGACTGGTCTACTGCGTTGTATTTACGCGCAAAGACGATTCTTCGAAATACTTGGAGTACAGAATATTTTATTTCGGCAAGGTACTTCTCGATTTACAGGGGAGGAAGGATGCGTGGACGGTGAAGTTACCCATTTCGCACACTTTCTTCCTTATGTCTCGTTTATTTAATTTATATTTTTAAATTTATATTTAATAAACCACCCACTGACGACCACCATTTTCAAAAACAGCAATCAAACCAAAACTCTTTTGCCTTTTTGAAATATACACGATGTAGGGATTAGGAAGAAAACATTAAAAAAAATATTCACTTGATTTATGATTTTATATTCTAGGAACTAGGAAGAAAGCATAAAATAATATTTAATTGATTTATGATTCCAAATGATACACGGTGTGTCTGGTAGAACAAATTTATCACAAAAAAATAGGCATCGCTAATTTTTACGCTACGTGAAAGTTGACGCTACCAGCTTTCATTCAAGCCCAACATCGAAATATTCCATCGGGGGAACTTTTTCATACAAAAATTGGGTATGTTTGTTAAGTAGAAATAGGGATTAATTTGGAACCGTGCATTTTGTATGGGGAAAAACAGTATTCTGAAAAAGTTGTTCGGGATCCCTCGGTGGATTTTTTTGAGGGACCCTGCAAATGAAAGCTGAAAGCCTCTATTTTTGAATAGCGAAAAATTTGACGATGCCCATTTTTTTGTTATAAACTTTTCCCATACACACGCCGTGGATAATGATAATAGTGATTACAATTTTATTAGATAAATAAAAAAATGAATTACGCGTTTTGTACCAGTGCTGCTGATAGAGAATCCAACTACGTTGCACGATGGTAAGATGTCAACGGGCGAGCAAGCTCCATGGATTGCGCAGTTTGCACTGGTGTGCGTGTCATGCGGGAGATGCGTGAGAGAATAAAGAAAAGTGCAAAGCAAGGGCGAGATGCGGAAGGAAGAGAAAAATAAGCACGTTGGGACTTCCACGCAAAAACGGCTACGCTCAAAAATGTGTTCGGCCTGCACATTTTTAGTAAACATCCATGCAGCACATGACTGTGTTGGAAACACACATTTTTTTAAAATTGCTCGTACGCTCACATGAGCATGTATTTTGCAATAATTTCGACATGGCAACCTCACTGGGTTTATAAACCTTGAAGGATACCGAAAAATATTGATATTTTGCAAAAATGTGAGCGTACGAGCAATTTAAAAAAATGTGTGTTTCCAACACAGTCCCTGTGCGGCATGGGCGCTACTCAAAAATGAGAGCTTTTATTTTAGAGAGTCAGTTTTGTGATAGATGTTGAAGAGTGAAGTGTGTGAAGTTAGACGAGGTGATTTCGTGAGTGGAAAAAAATATATAATTTGAAAAGAATTTCTCGACGCAATTATTTATTCATATTTTGGAAGATTTCCTACACACGACAAATCGAAACGCGAGGCACAGCTCTTTCAGCCCGGAAAGTGAAGAAAGAAAACCTTGTGGTCACTTATTACCGTCAAATGGTTTCTTTTCGTGTTACATCTTCTTCGTGTTACACTTCGTGCACATCTTCTCACCGGAATCTGCGTCGGATGACGATAATTTTGAAACTTGTCGGAACGAACTTCGCGAGTTATTTATTTGGACATTTTTTTAAATGTGCGAAACTAAGCTTTACTTGCTGCGTAGAAAACCCGGCTCAAACATGTACGTGTTAAAACAGCAAAACTCACTGAATCACTATACATTTCTTCAAATATTAGTTTCGAAACGGTCGGCCGAATCAAAAACTAAAGGTGCGATTATGAGCAATCGTAACTATTTTTAAGAGAAAATCAATACATTTTCGATATGCATGATCCTAAAATTGGCGAAGAAGCGAAAACTTTATTCATAACATACTTAAGCAAAGCTTGTCAATTTAAACCTATTATTTTTCTGTGTTTGTATTGTCATTCTATCACAATTCTATGACAGACAATTTGTTGTGTTATTCGTGTAACGATCTATGATATTGATTGGTTGAAAATTTCAAATATTTGATGCAATCTAAAATAAATTCCTACCTATACAAAACAAGAAAATCATTCTCTAGAAACTATATACCTGGCAACAAATCCATACTCATGTTCTTTCGTCTCCTCTTTACGCTACCCAGAGAGCTGAACGCGAGAGAGCGCACGAGCCTACGGATAGAGACCGTACTTTGCGTGTCTCTATATTCTAAGCCCTGCTACGAACCGTACGTAAACTTTTCGCTTTCGAGCCCTACTTAGCAGCGACCGGTGCGGTTCGCTTCTTTGTTCGGGGCTCTACTTAACGTTAAAAAGCTTGATTGAGCCCATGAGTGGGCTTGGTCTAAGTATGCTGGAAGGTGTTTCTATTCGCCCCGTTTTACGGTACCACTTTAGACACGTTTTACAAAAAACAGGACTTGTGATACTTCAATGAATTAAGGTAATCAAGTTTTTTTCTTCGATAGTCACTACTGACTGCTAATCAGATATTTTAATAGATAAAAATAACGAGTAACAAGGTAAACAGGTACAACAGTAAATTCAGTCCACTGTGGTGATGAAACCTAGTCATCACCATAAAAACAAAACAAAAATCAGGTTTCAGTCTTAGTTCAAAAGTCTGGCTTCTTACCTCATAAATCAGTCTCATTTAATCTCACTTCGGCGTGGGTTCCACGACATCATCCTCGTCATCCTCATTCCTCATTGGACCGTAAGCGGCCGTGTGTTGTGCCATGTAGCAAATGGACGGCCTTCCCAACAGCTTGCACATCGATTCGAGGATGTCCTTCTTGCTCAATTCATGCTCGGCTCGTACTCCCCATCCGATGAAGATTCGATCCTCATTCATGCCTTCGACCACCTTCTTCGTTCGGACCAGGTATGCTTGCTTGATGAACGTTTGTGTCACCAGTTTGCGAACATCTCCAAAGTACGCATGCTTCCGGTCGTTTGTGATGTGCAGCTTCGCCAGATAGTCCCACAGGCCCTGCTCGGGAATATCGCCGCTCTTCATGAAAATGTAGCCCAGAATCAGATAGAGCAGAGTGTAGGTTCGGCGATACTTCTCAGTCAGGTCGAGCACGGAACCACTGGTGATCGTGGACACCACAATATATTTTTTGTTTCGCTCCGTTTCGACTAGTTTGTACCCATAGACCTAGAAAGAGAAAAAAAAGTGATGAATTCTCCGACAATTTTTTTTCGGTTTCAAAGAGAATTATTTTTGTGTTACATAGAGTTTGCAAGAATAGAGCAAACACTCGTGTAGCTGACGAGAAAGAAGCTTTAGATCGCAAAGATTGGGTCACCTACCATTGTCGTAGGCGACTTTATATTGACATCACGAAAATAAAAGATAAATTTTACTTAATTAAAGTAACATCTTTAAAGATTAATTATTTAAATATTCAATTTAAGGAATAACTATAGTATTCCAAAACGTGAGGTTGCAGACAGAACCTAAACCTAGTGTATCAAAAGATCAAAAGACGTGTGTCAATTTTCGGTATACCAGCCCTGTCAGCAACAAACATTATCCGATTTAGTTTAGAACGTAACTTACGTGAGCCAGTTCGTTCGTGGCCCGTTCGATAACCTTCGCAAAGGCCCGGCCATTTCCTGCGAGCGCATGCTTTACCAGGGCCTGTTTCTTGATCGGATGCTTGTTGACCGACAGGTTCAAAACAACCTTCACCATGCTTATCACCATTTCGTCCAATTCGGGCTCAGTCAAAACGGCCGACGAGGAGGCACCTTTCTTCTGTTTCGGCTGGGTCGATTGGAGCAGGCTGCTGGATCCTAGATTGCTGGGTCCTGCTGAGACGCCGATATTGACGCGCACCTTCGCGGTCGATGTAGATGGCTGGCCAAGGGTGCGTTTCGGACGCCCCATAATTATGCTTTTATTCGGAAGCTCCGAATTTTACTAGCAAATTAAATATTGCCACTTTTCCAAACAATTTCAAACCGTTTTCACGCTCGCTACTCAAACTGGCACAAACGAAACAGACGAAACAAGGATGGTATTCAGCAAATTGTTTTGTATCGCATGAACAAAGGGCCAACTGAAATCGAGAAGCTCCGACATCTACACGGCGAAACCAAAAGACTCAAAAGTATGCTTATATTTTACCCAACACGGAAGCACAAAAGTACTCAAAAGGCCAGAATCGCCATGTTCTGATTTTTCTTGAGAGGCATAATGAATATTGTCGGGCCGCCACCAAACCGGACGTCGCACAATCAAGTCGCGACGTGACCCAACTCGCGACGTTTTTGAAACATGTCAAACGTAGTGCGCATCCTTCCCGTTATTGTCAGCAACACAGCGCACTAGATGCGAAACAGTTGCGACACTTGTGAACCAAGAAAATGGCAATTTTTGATTGAATGTCTGTCTTGATTCCAACCTGATAGACAATGGGGCACGTTCGGTGTAGTACTAGATTTGTAGTAATGAGCTGAATTTTAGTATGGTGAGAAGGTCAATTTTCCGTTTCTGCAATGAAATGGTGCAAAAAGCGTGGGTATTATGATTCCTTGCCTAATTTGATGCTGTTTGAGTAAAACTTTGTTTATGTTGCAAGAAATGGTGAAAACAACAACACTGTTACCCAAAGTTTTGCTCAAACAGCATCAAATTAGGCAAGGAATCATAATCACACGTTCGATGTCGCCGCTCTATTTCCGAGCGTACCAGCCACTGAAGCTCTGCAAAGCCTGCGCCGACACTTGGAACGGTGCCGAGTGCCGCTAAACCACATCGAGGCTTATCTCTCTGTTGCCAAGGTCTGTATGAACCAAAATTTTTTCAACTTCCGGGGAAAATACTACAAACAGACCTTTGGCCTGAGCATGGGTAGTAAGCTCTCACCACTTCTGGCCGATTTGTTTATGAGCGATCTAGAAAATGAAGCCCAGAAACAGAAGCTTTTTCCCCGAGTGTGGTGGCGCTACGTAGACGATGTTTTCGCCCCGGTGAAGGAACGGTACGTAGACCAGACCTTGGACCAGACACTTAGCATGCTAAATTCACAACATGAAACGATCAAATTCACGGTTGAGAAGGAAGTAGACGGGAAGTTGCCTTTCTTGGATCTGATGATTAGCAGAAACGAGGATAACACTCTGAAATTTGGGATTTATCGCAAACCAACAAGCACAGATCGGTACATAACATCCGATTCCAACCACTTTGGTGCCCAAAAGCAAGCCGCCTTCCATTCTATGGCTCACCGGCTCTACAATGTACCGTTGGATAGCGTAGAATTCAAGGAAGAACAGAATCGAATTTACGCTGCAGCCGAGGTCAATGGATACAACCGAACTTTCGTAGACAAAATTCTACAAAAACACAAACGCAAAAAACACCGTCAGAACATAACAACGCTGGAGCCAATAGCAGGACAAACAAAAAGGATTAGCCTACCGTTCTACCCTAAAGTAACCAACCCAATAAAATCGAAGCTTCAACGACATGGATTGCAAGTAGTGCACAAAAGCGCCAACACGTTACGTGAACTACTATGCAATCTGAAGGATAAGGTTCCCCCGGATGAGCAGTCAGGAATTTATGAAATTCCATGCAGGGACTGTCCAGCTGTCTACATAGGTCAGACACGCCGGAAATTCAAAACCAGAATCAGGGAACATAAGAATGCCGTTGACACAAACAAACAAAACGAATCCAGCGTGGCAGTTCATACAGCGAGCAGTAATCACAACATCAACTGGGAAGAAGCGAAACTGCTCAAATGTGTCAACAAATCTTCGCATTTGAATGCATGGGAGTCCATGTTCATCACAGGGTCGAAAAAGCAATTGATGAATGAGGATGACCCTCCCATCGCATCGTGTCTCTTCGACCTAGCAGACTTGACGATAGAGTAAATTTCTCTTCTTTTGGACGTATACGAACAACGTACGAACACACCGCAGTCAGTCGGACATTGTCCTGAAGATGGGCTAGATCTCGCCCGAAACCGGTCGACAAAAGGTAATTTTTTAAATCTTTTCTTGACGATTGTAAGAACGATAAGTGTTGTCTTGTGTCGCGTCGCGTATTGTATGTGGAATCATAATACCCACGCTTTTTGCACCATTTTATTGCAGAAACGAAGAATAGGAGGCAATCAGCGAAGTACTAGATTGAAAGTAGTGAGCTGGACTTTTGTATGGCGAGATGATCAATTCTCCATTTCTGCAATGAAATGGTGCAAACAGCGTAGGTAATATGATTTTTTAACTAATTTGATGCTGTTTGAGCAAAAGTTTGGATAACTGTGCTGTTGAAGCTGCAGGAAAAAATAATACAACAACAAAGTTATTCAAACTTTTGCTCAAATAGCATCAAATTAGCCAATAAATCATATAACCTACGCTGTTTGCACCATTTCTTTGCAGAAATGGAGAATTGATCATCTCACCATACAAAAATCCAGCTCACTACTTTCAATCTACACAGCAAAAAAAGTTGTTGAATATTACATCGAAATCGCTGCAACCAGGTCGTTACATCGATTGATGAATATTACACAGCCCGATGTACTCGGTGGCTGTGGATGTAATAAACAGATCTGATGTAATTCTTGCGATGTAATTTATTCGATGTACATTTATACGATGTGAATGAAGCGACGTAAAATGGAAACGATTTCAAGGCTCTTCTATAGCCGATTAAATTGCATTTTCATCCCTTTTCGCTCAGAATTTTGTATAGCTGAAGAAAACACTAAATCTATACTAAATTCAAATCGAAAAAGAATAAAAACATAATTTAATCAGCCATAGAAGAAAAGGCAATGGACAATCGATAAAAACAAAGAGTTGAACTAAAATTTATTGCTTCCTTTATTGTTTTTGTCCCATATGGAATGAAGCCTGCTCAAAAACATCATGTTCTATAAGCATTTACAAATGAAATTAGAGCTTTTTTTGCATGCATGCCTATACCATACATCCTAAGAAAATCTAAAATACTTTTATTATGAAAATAGGGGAAATTGTGTATTTTGACAGTTTTGTTCTCTTCGTCATAGGGGTTTTTTGAAAGCTGTTGAACTCAGAGTAAGCCTCAAATCCTTTCCAACCCAGCCTAATTATACGACCAAAAGTTTCAGGTAAATTGGCCGACAAAATCCCCTCATGACGAAGAGAACAACCCTGCCGATAATACCCATCGTCACCCTATCCTAAACCGATCGGAAAAAGTACATCGCTTGCATACCGCTTCGGTTAAGCGGGCTTTCGTATTCTGGGTATTATTAACGAATTTTTGTATCTTCATCATACAAAACAGGTCTTCTTCTCACTGTTTGAATATGAGCGATTATCCGCATGCAATCAGCTCGTTTTCCGTTCTGATAGTTGGTCACGCACAGATCTTCGTGGTCGAGCTTGAACCATCCATCATCGGTGGCGATATCGTTGTGGATCGAATCGTTTTGGTGGATGCTCGGAACTAATCGAGATGAACGGCACCTTCCACGGCCGATCTGACGCACGTCACCTTCAGGAGCTTATGCTTGGCTTCCTCCGGGGTACTATGATGAACGGTGAAACGATCCTTGACGCCGTTAGATCAAAGAGTGATGATATCCATGAATTCAGCCAGGTAGTTGGGGTCAATGCGAACCTTACCAACGATCTAGATGTGACGCTGCAGATCTTGGTGACCTCGGAGTTGGTCAAGACGTACTTCAGATGGTTGCGCAATAAAATCACGCAGTTTATGTGGGCCAGTGGATGGACGCGGGCAAAGGTAATCCTGGCACGTTTCAACGCTTCGAATGTTTTTTTTTTCGGTCCACGAGCCATCTTGACACTTAGGAACGAAAAGGAAACCATTATTCCGACGGTTTCAGGCTTAATACAACACTGACTCGAAGATGGCGGCGTTATCATCCTGGAAACGTACAAACATTATTAGCAATCAATTATTGGAAATGGATCATTATTTAAATAGAGTTTTACAAGAATATACAATATACAAGAAAGTATACTTAAAAAAAAACCATTCCCCCGGAAATAATTCGCATAATATTCTGGTGAAAATACTGTAAGATTGAATTCACGGCGATTCTAAAATGAAAATCTGGCAGATTTCCTGCGGAGCGGACCTGGTGTGATGGTTAAAGCACGTGACTATCACGCCGAGGACCTGGGATCGAATCCCACTCCCGACAAGCTCACAAAATGTGAGTTCTTCCTTCGGAAGGGAAGTAAAGCGTGGGTTCCGAGATGAACTAGCCTTGGGCTAAAAATCTCGTTAAACAGAAAAAAAGGCAGATTTCCGGGGAAATTGTGGTGGCGTTCCGTACTTATTAGGAATTCAATTACAATAGATTTGGTTAGCGATATCGGCTTGAAGATTTCGGTAAAATTACGAGGAAAATGAATGTTTTCAGGAGATTTCTTATCAGTTTCCGCAAGAAATTATTAGAGGAAATTCCAGAACTCAAGTAGAAGAAAATATAAACTTCTATCAGCATTCTGATGAAAATCATGGAATTTTTCAGTAAATCAATCAATGATGCCGCTGGAAATCCCTCCATGAGTTCCCCGGAAATTCCTCCAGGATATCTACTTCAAATGTGTACGAAAGATCATTCAGGAATTCCTCTAGAAGCACTCCAGCAGTCATGCATGTTTCCTTCTAGAATTTTCCCGAAAATTCTTGCACGAGTTTCTCGGGAGAAATCTTGCAGGAATTCCTCGGAAATTTCTCCGGGAGTTACCCGGAGATGCCTCCAAAAGCTTCTCGAGAATTCCTCATTGAAAGCCAAGGTACTTCTGCGGAAATTTCTCCAGGAGTTCCTCAAGAATACTTCCAGAAGTTCCACGAAAATTTCTTCAGGATTTCCTCGGGAATTCTTCTAGAAAATTCACGGGAGTTTCTCGGGAATTTCTTCGGGAGTTCTTCGGGAATTCCTCCAGGAGCTCTTTGGGAATTCCTACAGTAGCTACTCGTGAATTCGTACAGGAGTTCCTCGGCAATATATACAGGAGCTGCTCAGTAATTCATCCAGGAGTTCCCAAGGTTATTCTTTCCCCGGAAATTTATGTATACGTTTCTCTAGGAATTTCTGATGGAGATCCTCAGAAATTCCTCAAGGAGTTCTAACGGAATTGCTGAAGAAGTTTCTCAAGAATTCTTCCAGGAGTTTCTCTGGAGTTCTTCGGGAATACCTTCTGGAGCTCCTCGAAAATTCCTCGGTAGTATTTCCCGGAGTTCCCGGGTAATTCATCCAGGGGTTTCAAGAATATTTCTTCAGGAGCTCCCCAGGAATTCCTCCAATGTTCCTCGGGATTTCTTCCAACAGTTCCATTGAAATTCCACGGGAATTTTTCCTGGATACATTCAAGAACACCTTCAGAAGTTCCACGGAAATTCCGCCAGGGGTTCCTTGGGAATTTCTCTAAAATTTTCTCGGGAATTCCTTTTGGAGTTCTGCGGGAATTCCCTCAGCAGTTCCATCGACATTCCACGGGAAATTCTCCTAGATATCATCAAGAATACCTCCAGAAGTTCCACGGAAATTTCTGCACTAGTTCCTCGGAAATTTCTCCGAAATTCCTTCAGGAGCTCCTCGGGAATTTATCAAGGAGTTTCTCGGGAATTGCTCCAGGAGTTTCTCCGGATTCCCTACAAGAGTTCCTCGAGAACTCCTTCAGGGAGTTCTTAGAGGATTTCTCCAGGAGTTACTCGAAAACTGCTCCAGTAGTTCCTCGGGAATTTTTCAGAAGTTCCGCATAATTTCAGCAGGAGATTCCCGAGAAACTCCAGAAGCAATTCCAAAGGACCTCCTCAATTCCCCAAAAATGCTGGAAGCATACCCGAAGAACTCCTGGAGAAAATCCTGAGGAACCCTTGGAGGATTTCCCGAGGAAATCCAGGAGTAATATTTCAGGAACTACTGGAGATATTCCTAGGGAACTTCTGGAGGGATTTCCGGTGATCTCCAAGAGCAATTCCCGCGGACCTCTTGAAAAAAAAAAATTACGACGAACTCCTGGAGGTGTTTCCGAGGAAATCCTGGAGGAATCTCCGGAGAACTCTTGGAGGAATTCCCAAAGAATTCCAGCGGAGCTTCAGAAGGTACTCGAGAATTGCTACAGAAGGTCCTCGGAAATCCCTCCTGGAGTTCATCAGGAATTACTGCAGGAGTTTCTCGGGAATCGCTCCAGGAGCTCCTCGGGAATTCTTTCAGAAATTTCTCTAGGAGTTCCTTGGAAATTTCTCCAGGAGTTCCTAAGGAATTGGTCCTGAAGCTCCTCGGGAAATCTCCCAAACATTCTTCAGGAGTTCCTCGGGGATATCTTCAGAAATTTTTCGAGAATTCCTCCAGAAGTTCTGCGGATTTTTTTTTATTTTTTTTATTAACGTTTAAAATACACGTTACAACTTAAAGCTAATCCTTCACTTTCCGCGGAAATTTATCCAGGAGTTCTGCAGGAGTTCTCCGGAATTATCTTCAGCAGTTTATCAGAAACTCCTCCGAGAGTTCTTCTGGAATTCCTCCAGGAGTTCCTCGGGAATTCTTCCAGGAGTTCCTTGGGAATTCCTCCAGGGTTTCTCGGGTATTCCTTCAGGAGTTCTCCGGGTATTCATCCATGAGTTCCTCGGATATTCCTCCTAGAGTTCCTCGAAAATTTCTCCAGGAACTTATCTAGAATTTCTTCAGAAGTTCCTCGAGGATTCCTCCAGGAGTTCACCGGAAATATCTCCAGGAGTTCATCGGGAATTGCTCTTGGATTTCCTTGGGAATTCCTCCTAGTGTTCCTTTGAATTCCTCCAGAGGTTCCTCGGGAATTCTCCCTCGGGTTCCTCAGAAATTACTTCAGCAGTTAGTCGGGAATATCTACAGAAGTGATTCGAGAGCTAGGGACACTGTGCAAACGAGAGCAACTCTGAGAAATTCTGAGTTACTCTTATCGGTGATCGAGGAAATTTGTTGAAAGACATCCCTAAAACTGCAATTTTCATCCAGCACACACAACACTTTGCAGTTTGACATTGGTGCCAGATCACACTTTGGTATAAATGGGAGAAAATCTGAGGAACTGTGTGGAATTCTTAACAACACTTCGAACACAGATTTTCTCTCGTTATATCTGTCTTGCCGTTAGCTCGAGAATTCCTCCAGGAGTTCCCCGGAAATAGGGTATTGTACCATTTGGGCAGGTGTATCTATTTTGGGCACTTGCCACTATAACTAAGTCTATATCAAACCGATTGATTTGAATTTTTGTTCAGGGTTAGATACTGTACGTGCCTAACTCTATACAAAATTTCAAATCAATCAGTTTGAAATTGTCTTAGTTATAGCGGCAAATGCCCAAAATAAGAACACCTGCCCAAATGGTACAAGACCCTATCCTTAAGTTTCTCGGAAATTGTTTTAGAAGTTTCTTGAGAATTACTACAGAAGTTCCACGGAAATTCCTTCTACAGTTCCTCGGGAATTGCTGCAGGAGTTTCTCGGGAATCACTCAAGGAGCTCCTCTTGGGGCAAGACACTGTGCTGGAGAGTACATTTTCCTTCACAGAGTTGCTCAGAATTTCTCCGAATTGCTCCCGTTTTTACTGGGGTGTTGCTGGATTTTTCGCAAAATCAAAACAATATTGCCCGATGTCTCGCTATTCTAGCAGTTTTAGGGGTGTTTTCAACAAATTTTGTCGATGATTGGTGAAAAGCGTTACTCAGAATTTCTCAGAGTTACTCTCGTTTACACAGTGTCTTGCCCCTAGGAGCTCCTCGAGGGTTCTTTATGGAATTTCCCGAAAATTTCTTCAGGATTTTATTAGGAATTGCTCCAAAAGCTTCTCGGGAATTGTTTCTTGGAAATTTCTCCAGGAGTTTCTCGAGAATTCCTTAAAGTGTTCCCCGAAAATTTATTCAGGAATTCTTCGATAATTCCTCCAGGAGATCCTCGAAAAATCCTTCTGAATTTCCTTGGGAACTCCTCCGAGAGTTGGTCTAGAATTCCTCCAGGAGATCCCCGGGAATTCCTTCTTTAGTTCCGCTGGAACTCTTTGGGAATTCCTCCAAGAGTTCTCCGGAAATACCTCCTGGATTTCCTCGGAAACACCTCCAGGAGTTCGTCGTATTTTTTTCAAGAGGTCCGCGGGAATTGCTCTAGAAGATCCTCGGAAATCCCTCCAGAAGTTCCCGGGGAATATCTCCAATAGTTCCTGAAATATTACTCCTGGATTTCCTCGGGAAATCCTCCAAGGGTTCCTCAGGATTTCCTCCATGAGTTCTTCGGGTATGCTTCCAGCATTTTCGGGGAATTGCTCCAGGCTCGGCTCCAGGAGATCCTTTGGAATTACTCCTGGAGTTACTCGGGAATCTCCTGCTGAAATTATGCGGAACTTCTGAAAAATTACCGAGGAACTACTGGGGTATTTTTCGAATAACTCTTGGAGAAATCCTCTAAGAACTCCCTGAAGGAGTTCTCGAGGAACTCTTGTAGGGAATCCGGAGAAACTCCTGGATGAATTCCCAAGGAGCTCCTGAAGGAATTCCAGAGAAATTCCCCAGGAACTAGTGCAGACATTGTTCGTGGAGCTTCTGGAGGTATTCTTGATGATATCCAGGAGAAATTCTCGTGGAATATCGATGGAACTGCTGAGGGAATTCCCGAAGAACTCCTGAAGGAATTCCCGAGAAAATTTTAGAGAAATTCCCAAGGAACTTCTGAAGGTGTTCTTGAATGTATCCAGGAAAAATTCTCGTGGAATTCCAATGGAACTGCAGGAAGAAATCCCAAGGAACAATTGGAGGAATTCCTGGGGAACTCCTGAAGAAATATTCTTGAAACCCCTGGATGAATTACCAGGGAACTCCGGGAAATACTACCGAGGAATTTTCGACGAGCTCCAGAAGGTATTCCCGAAGAACTCCAGAGAAACTCCTGGAAGAATTCTTGAGGAACTTGTTCAGCAATTCCCTTAGATCTCCTTGAGGAATTTCTGAGGATCTCCATTCCTGGAGAAACGTAAACATAAATTTCCAGGGAAATAATAACCTTGGGAACTCAACTCCTGGATGAATTACTGAGGAGCTCTTGCATATATTGCCGAGGAACTACTGTACGAATTCACGAGTAGCTACTGTAGGAATTCCCAAGGAGCTCCTGGAGGAATTCCCGAAGATCTCCCGAAGAAATTCCCGACAAACTCCGGTGAATTTTCTGGAAGAATTCCCGGGGAACCCCCGGAGAAATTTCCGAGGAACTTTTAAAGATATTTCCGGGAAACTCCTGGAGGAATTCTCGGGCCACTTCTGCAGATATTCCCGAGGAAGTGCTGAAGGAATTTCTGAGGAACTTGTGGAAGAATTCCTGAGGAACTTCTGGAAGAATTCAGAGGAACATCAGGAGGAATTTCTGAGGAAATCTAGGAGCAATTCCCGAGGAACTTCTGGAGATATTTCCGGTGAACTCCTGGAGAAATTCTTGAGAAACTTCTGGAGAAATTCTAGTAAAGTTCCTGGATAAATTTTCGAGGAACTCTAGGAGGAATTTCCGAGGAACTCATGGAACTTCTGGAGGAATTTCCAAATAACCCATGGATGAATACCCGCAATATACTCCCGAAGGAATACCCGAGGAACTTCTGGAGGAATTCCCAAAGAACTTATTGATGAATACCCAGTGTACTCCTGAAGGAATTCCAGAGCACTCCTGGATGAATTCCGCGGAACTAAGTGAAAAATTAGCTTTAAGTTAAAATACACGTTATTAAAAATTAAAAAAAAAAATCCGCAGAACATATGGAGGAATTCTCTAGGAATTCCGGAGGAGGTCCTGAAGGAATCCTCGAGAAAATTCTAGAGATTCTCCTGCGGAGCTCCTGGAGCACTTCCCGAGAAACTCCTGCAGTAATTTACGATGAGCTCCAGGAGGAATTTTCGAGGAATTTTTGTAGCAATTCTCGACGAACTTCTGAAGAAATTTTAGATAAGTTCCTGAAGAAATTTTCGAGGAACTCATGAATGAATACCCGGAGAACTCCTGAAAGAATATCCGAGGAACTTCTGGAGGAATTCCCAAGGAACTATTGGAGCAATTCCTGAAGGAATTTCCAAAGTACTCATGGATGAATACCCGGAATACTCCTGAAGGAAAACACGAGGAACTCCTGAAGGAATTCCAGAGGAACTCCTGGAGATATTTCCGGGGAACTCCTGCAGAACTTTCCGAGGAACTCCAACAGGAATTGCCGAAGAACTCCTGGAGATATTCCGGCGGAACTCCATAAGTGAAGAATAAGCTTTAAGTTCTAATACAAGTTAATTAAAATTTAAAAAAATCCGCGGAACTTCTTTAGGAATTCTTGAGAAATTTCTGAAGATATTCCCGAGCAACACCGGAAGGAATTCTCGAGAAACTTCTGGAGGATTTCCCGAGGAGCTCCTGGAGCAATTCCTGATGAACTCTTGGAGAAATTTCCAAGGAACTCCTGAAGATATTCCCGAGAAACTGCTTAAGAAATTTCTGAGGAACTCGTGAAAGAATTCCCGAGGAACTTCTGAAGAGATTCAGAGGAACACCAGGAGAAATTTCCAAGGAACTCCAGGAGCAATTCCCGAGGAACTCCTGGAGATGTTTCCGGTGAACTCCTGGAGGAATTTTCGAGGAATTTCTGGAGATATACTCGAGGAACGTGAAGAAACTCACGAGGAATTCCTGGAGGAATTCAGAGGAACACTAGGAAGAATTCCGAGGAAGTCCTTGGAATAATTCCCCAGGAACTAGAGGAGGAATATCCAAGGAACTCCTGTAGCAATTCTCAAGGAACTTCCAAAGGAATGTCTGATCTGTCTTCTACAGATGTTCCCAAGGAACTGCTGGAGGAATTTTTGAGGAACTCGTGGAGGAATTCCTGAAGAAATTTCTAGAGAAATTCCCTTAGGAACTTCTGGAGAAATTCCGAAAGGATCTCTGTTATCAATTGTCGAAGAAACTTCTTGACAAATTCTTGAATGAACTCCTGGGGGAATTCACAAAGGAACACCTAGAGGAATTCTCGGAGGAACTTCTCAAGTCATTTCAGAAGTAGCTCCAACAGGAACTCCCGAAGAAACTCCTGGAAAAAAATCAAAGGAACTCCTGGAGAAAGTCTCAAAGACAGTCCGAGAAACGCTCGGAGGAACTCCTAGAGGATTTCTCGAAGAAGCTTTTGTTGAATTTCCAAAAGGAATCCCTGAAGGGATTCCCGAAGAAATTTCAGGAGGAATTCCCGAAGGAAGTCTTGGTGAGTTCTAGAAGCAATTTCGAAGGATCTATAAGTATAAATTGTGGAAGTTACTCTTAGAGGAATTCCCGAATAAAATCCTGGAGTAAGTATGTAATTCAGATGCACTTCCCCGAAAAAATTGCTGGGAAAATTACCGAAGAAACACCGGGAGAAATTCTCGAAGAAGCTTCTGTTGAATTTCTCGAAGGAACTCCTTAAAGAATAGTCCATTTTCCGAGCCAATTTTATGAATAAAAATTTGACAGGAGCTCGCGTCCTAACCCGTGAAAACCAATAGCATCAATGAGAGTCTAATAAAGGTGAGGAAGAAGGTATTTCGTGTGCGTGCAATCCGTGTCTGGTGCAAAACATGTCACTACTACAAGCAAACCGACCTCCCATAAGAATATACTCTCATTGCAATAGCATCATCAACACTGTTGTCGCTTCGTAAAATGGCTCATTCCCAAAAGAACTCCCGGAAGGATTCCTGGAGCAACTCTTAGAGAAGTTCCTGAAGGAATTCTGAAAGCAACATATGAAGGAATTCTCGCTGGAACTCCTGGAGGAATCCCCGATGGAACTCTTGGAGGAATACCATGTCTATGGGATATCCAAAAGAACTCCTGGAGAAGTTTTCGAATGAATTCCTGGATGAACCCATGGAGGATTCTTGAAGGAATTTTCGAAGGTTCTGTGGTATTTATTCTCAAAGGAACTACTGGAGAACTTTTGGGAAGCACTTTTGGAATAAATTCAGAAGCATTTTCAAGCAGAAATCCGAAAGAAACTCATGGAGGAATTTCCGAAGAAACTCCTCGTGGAATTCTTGAAGAAACTCTTTTGGGTATTCTTGAAGGATCTATTGGAGGAGTTCTTGAAGAAACTCCTGGCGGAATTCCCTTAGAGTTCTCGTAGAAATACGCGAAGGTATTCCTAGAGGAATTTTCAAAATAAGTAGCTTCTCCAGGAATCCTCGAAGAAACTCTTTAATGAATTTCCGAAGGAACTCTTGAAGGAATTTTGAAAGATATCCTAAAGTATTTCCCAAAGAATATCCTGGGCAAATTATCAATTATCAATGAGTATCCAGGATTTCTTGAAAAAATCTGTTTCCTGATTTCTCAGATGTGAAGAAGGAACTTCTGAAGAATTTCAAGACATTTGTCCTGAAGGATCTACTACAAAAACTCCTGGAGGAATTCCCCAAGGAACTCGTGGAGAAATTTCCAAAGAAAATTCTGAAGCAGTTTTTAAACGAAATCTTGCTTCCGCATCACAATAATCATCAAAACATAAGAACTCCTTGAGGGATCATATAAACTCCTGAAGAAATTCCAGCAGATGTTGGAGAAATCTTAAGGATTTTCTACATTTTCTAAAAGGATTTAAAAAGTAGCTTTAGGAAAAATCCAAAAAGAAACTCAATTTAATTGACTTTTTTATGAGACTTTCAGCCATTGGATGGTGCGTCTCTACTTCGAGAAACTCTTAAAAAGTCACTAATGAATCTCAGATGAAACTCCTGAAGAAATCTAACTGAACTATTAAAAAATCTGTTCTGTATAAATCCCAGGAGAATCCTGTTTGTTGAAATCAACGGAATATGTATCCGCAAAACAAATCCTACCGACATGGAAATGTGATTTGGGCATAGGATCTATAGATAATGAATAGTAAGTATACTTAACCACGGCGGTGCACTGTTTTTATCGTGCATTTCTTACAATCATTTCAACACATATAATTGGTAAATACTTCAGCTTCTAGCACTTAGTAGCTAACTCGCGATCATTAGTTACACTAAAGTGTCATAAAGGTGATATGTTTCAATAAAGAACATTTTTACAAAATAGAATGAAACACCATCACTGTAATACCATCCTGTATTCTTGCTCAGGAAGGTAACGGTCGATTTACTCTTGGGTAAAGCTGAAATCGAATTAAAATCATACCTGCGGCTCAGACATCCTTTTGACGCCTTCTCCGGAGTTCATGTCCACTTTCCCAGAGTCCTTAGAGCGGCCAAGTCCTCGCAAATTCTTCTTCCTTCATGTCTTCCGCTGGCGATCAATAACAAGCCTGGCATACAAGCTCGAAGTTACTGGCTGGAACATATCACTTAGGTGTTGGAGATACGGTGGAGTTGGTGGTTAACACCGATCTTGGAACCGAGTTGGCACCCGTTGCGCAAAATCCTGATGATCGTTATATTAGTATGGGGTTCTTGGGGTGATTTTGGCCGTATATTTGCTGGTGTCACAATAGGATAACTACGGAAGGTATTTCCAGTGTAGCAGGGATTATCTGGGAGAAGCTAATTCGTCGGGGAACATCGTTATCTCTGACCAAATCGACGGCGAGTGATGAAAGTGAAATCATTTTATGCGGCGATTTGGGTTTCCAAACCGCGCTTACTGGACTCACTCGTACGACGCCGGGATCTTCGCTTAAACGTTGAGTTATCCTGTATTAAGGAAATAGTTCATAAATAATAGATTTATGCAATTTAATACCAGACTTACCAACGAAAGCAACTTTTCACTTGCTTCTTCCAAAATGGCAGCTCACTCGTCTCGCGCTTGGTCGATCACAACACAGCCGGCAGTGTTGCGGAATGTACTATCGCATCATGAAATGATGCGATATGACATCGAGTTTGTGTAATGCTACACCAGTCCATCGCAACCACTTGGTTGCAGCAGTTTCTGTGTAAAATTTTCATTCTTTTAATGTGAATATTACACAGATATGATGCGAAGGGAAATAGGTGTTTTGTTTTTGTGTAATTTGAGGGACGATGTACTTTAGCATAGACAGGATGTAATTATGCATTCGAAAAGTGTCATTACATCGCATATTTTACATAACCTCTGACATTACATCGAGGCACATTACATTATTTTTAACTGTGTAGTACTTCACTGATTGCCTCCTATTGACCTGCTCACCATACTAAAATTCAGCTCATTACTACAAATCTAGTACTACACCGATCTGTCCTATAGGGGAACCAACATATTCTGGACACAGCAACGAGCCAATATTTTTTGGACACTTACAGCAAAAACAAATGGAAGTGTCCAAAATATATTGTCGTAACGCGATGTCCAAAATACGTTGATTCCCCTTGTTACGTACAGTATCAATTAGATGTAGATAGGCCGATATTAGACTCATCGATCGAACCGAGTCAGATTGAGCAGAGCATGAGTACCGCAGAAACAGCTTCTCTGTTGCGCACCGCAGACCGATAGCAGTGTAGGTCGTGCAGGTAGTCCCCGATCCTCGGCTTTTGAGTGCCACCGATCGCGCTGTTGAACAGCAGCACAGAAAGATTAATTTAGTTATCTCCCGTACGTCGGCCGCGTCGGCAAATAAAATTATACAGTCCACAGTCGAAGTGTCGTTGTTGTATTTCGTTTTCGTTAATTAATAAATTAAGGCCTTTTCTTGTGTCATCACAAAATGGCTTCTTCAGAATCATCATCCAAATTCAACTTTACACAGTATTGCACTAATACACTTACGTAAGAAAATCGACGCATACCTTTTCTCTTAAATTCTCCACTTCACGCAAAATATTTGGAAAAGAAATATAGAACACACTATTCCAATTAAAATTCTCTTTCGAACTATCTATGCCACAAAGAAATATTTTCACTCAAACTTGAAAATTATACAAATTTGTCTCAACCGCACCAAGAGTTCGATGGCAATGTTTACCACCCACCACAGTACAACGACGGCGGTAGCAGCGCGACGCGACGGTGCAGTCTGGCGCACAATCATCGATCATTGAACGCAGTGATGCCGATCTTGCGGGCCAATTCATCAATAAAATCAATGAAAATCATTGAAATAGTCAATTCAAATTTATCGATTATACGTCGTAAAATCGAAAACTATTCTTCGAATGATTATTGTTGTACTTTGAAGCACATATGATAGTAATAAAAGCAAATAATTTTTATTTGTGAAATCTCCTACACACTGTCCGCCAACACTGCTGCTGCTTGTAAACATCAACAGCTGAAGAGCATACTAAAAGTATTCGATAATTTTTAGCTTATTACATATAAAATTCGGCGTTTTTCGTAATATTGAGACATGTTTCATTGTTATTTAGCAAAACAAAAAAGTCTACTGCTTGAATTGCTTTTAAATGATTAACAATCTTGAAATGTTTACATTAGCAGAAGCGAGACAAAGAGGTGCTATTTTTGTTTGTTTGTTTATAGAACAAATGTAAAAAGGCAACACCACTACTGTTGCGCTCGATGATTGTTAGAAATAAGAATCGAAAAAGAAGAGCTGAAATAGGAGTGATACGGGGAGTCACCTTAACCGCCAGTTCAGTGCAAAACTCGAATATTTTAAGTCACGTCCGAAACGCTATTCCGCGAGTGAACCGTGGGTTACTATCCGGCCAGTGAAGTTAGTTTTAGTCATAACATTTTCTGGTCCTTCGAGCCGGATAGGGCCAATCCGCGGACCACGTTTTAGAGAATAGTGCGCGTGGCTTGAGTGCATTGTACTGCACAGCCATTGTCCGTCGTATTCGTTGTGCTCGATCGATGAACTTTCGATCGGAGCCAAAATCTGCGCGCGCGTGTGCAAGTGATGCTGCCGACTTGGGGCAGCGAAGAAAAATTTGATTTTGATTGCTGAATCCCCTGCGTGAGAATTGGATTCTGTGGGGTATGAACAAAGCTGAGTAGCATTTCCCATGCGTGTATTTCCCCTAGCAAGAATCAGTGACAGCCAGCACCATGACGGGGTCGTCATCAGTGTGATGCTGCCTCATTGACGAGTGCACTGTTGGCGGAGCAAGTTGCCATCACCGTGAGGTTCCGTATTATGCCAAGTGATTCTACTGCAGTTTGCTAAGATGGCTGGGAACGGATTGTTCCAGGGAGTTGCCCGGCATTCACATTGGCGATCCTGCCAGGAGTGCATCATAATCAATAACAAGTTAATCATAAAATAGGTAGAATCACTTGGCATAAAAACAGTGAGAGAAAACAAATCGTTTTGGTGTGTGAAGTGTGTGGTGGTGCTACAAACACAGTGAAGTGGGTGTTGCAATTCTGCGGTTCCTGGAGAAAGCTAGAGCGCGGAAAGTTTTTGTTTTTCCAACCGCGTTCTGTTTTAGCCTTGGTTCTAGCACAAACACATGAACGAAGGCGCGGTGACGTGGTTGATTTTTGTTGTCGACTGGTAGCACGCTGTGGATAGGTGGTCGGTCGATGATTGCATGCATGTTTCTTCATGTTCTTGCTCGGCATGGATGGTCGCGCTTTCGTTGATTCCTCGGATCGTACATGCTCGTGTTGTTGCTCGGTTGAACGGTAAATGCAAACAGGTTGATGTGCATGATGGTAGAGGTGTTTGGCTATTGTGAATGTTGCCGTAAAATACTCGCGGCATTGGTTGGTTGGGTTGGTTTTTTGCTCGGGTTTTTTGGTTGGGCAAATTAATGGCGTGTCGAACCGCCGAAAATTTTTCTGCATAAGGAAAATGCAGGGACGTGTAATGAAAACCGTCCAAGGAAACGGCATTTTTTGGATAACCGCCGAAAATTATTCTGCATAAAGAAAATGCAGGGACGTGTAGTGAAAACCGTCCAAGGTAAAGGCGTCGTTGGATAACCGCCGACAATTTTTCTGCATAAGGAAAATGCAGGGACGTGTAATGAAAACCGTCCAAGGAAACGGCATTTTTTGGATAACCGCCGAAAATTATTCTGCATAAAGAAAATGCAGGGACGTGTAGTGAAAACCGTCCAAGGTAAAGGCGTTGTTGGATAACCGCCGACAATTTTTCTGCATAAGGAAAATGCAGGGACGTGTAATGAAAACCGTCCAAGGAAACGGCATTTTTAGATAACCGCCGAAAATTATTCTGCATAAAGAAAATGCAGGGACGTGTAGTGAAAACCGTCCAAGGTAAAGGCGTCGTTGGATAACCGCCGACAATTTTTCTGCATAAGGAAAATGCAGGGACGTGTAATGAAAACCGTCCAAGGAAACGGCATTTTTGGATAACCGCCGAAAATTATTCTGCATAAAGAAAATGCAGGGACGTGTAGTGAAAACCGTCCAAGGTAAAGGCGTTGTTGGATAACCGCCGAAATTTTTTTCTGCATAAGGAAAATGCAGGGACGTGTAATGAAAACCGTCCAAGGAAACGGCATTTTTGGATAACCGCCGAAAATTATTCTGCATAAAGGAAATGCAGGGACGTGTAGTGAAAACCGTCCAAGATAAAGGCGTTGTTGGATAACCGCCGAAAATTTTTCTGCATAAGGAAAATACAGGGACGTGAAATGAAATCCGTCCAAGGAAATGGCGTTATTGAAAAACTGCCGAAAATTGGCTTCTTAAACGGTGTTGAGATAATTCAATATTCTGAATCTGCATGCAAAACTGAGCCGAAATCCAAATTTGCATGAATTTTGGTGCCCGGGAACCTATTTTAAAATCAATTTGAAGTTTGTATGGGAGCGATTTGTCGAATCACCCCTCGTCGCATTTTGTACTGGGCGGAGCTGTCAAGCAGTTGCCCAGCTGTCAAAAGGTGATTTCAAAAAATCTCTTTAAAATTGATTTTGGGTACCAAAATGAAGCTCAAAAAATCTGAAAAAATCACAGTGGCTCAGAAAAAGGTGCTCTTTCGAATAAAATCAATACATTTTTCAAAATTTAAAAACCCAATTGTTTGCATCAGGAAAATGCAGCGATGTGTAAAGAAACCCGTCTGAGGAAATGGCGTTGCATGATAACTGCCGAAAGCTGTGCGTGAGGAAAATGCAGGGACGTGTAATGAAAACCGCCCATAAAAATTGCATATCGTAAAACAGTTTAAAATTCAAGTACGCAATGAAAACATATCTACTGAAAATATGTTGTAGAACCTCTTTCGAACTCGTTTGGTAGAATCTATTTTCGTATAATGAAGGATATTTGTGTGTTATATATGGTCCATCTGTACCATCACATTGAAGCATTGAAAGTGGAGTTGTATGATATACGGAATCTTTAGTCTGATAAATATCAAATTCGTTAATCTCTTGTTTTTTTTCTTTTTTTTTTACAAATAATTCTTACAAAATATGTTCGTTTTCGTTGAATGCGTCGAATTTTCGCAATCGTGAATAACGATTGATTTGAGTGAGAGAAAAACAGGGCCGGATACATAACGAGACGTGCGCTTGAAGGAGAGAAGACGCATCACCCAACTGCGTGTGTTGTAGTTATTTTTATTGGAGCTCGGCAAAACCCCATAGATGATCGGTTAGCATTGCAAGTTATCAATCAAATGATATAGGTTCGATATTAACAAAAGTGCGTTTACTAAACAAAAAGTAAATGTGGCCATTCGTCTTAATTCTTGTATCTTGAAGTGTATTGACCGTCCAGTTCCAAACTGTTCACGACCATTTGAAACAGTCGACGTTTCAAACGGTCGGTGAACGGTTGCTGACGGATTTGACAGCAAAAATGAGCGGGAAAGATTTCGCGCGCATACGCGTATTGTCTATCCGGTTGGAATCAAGACCGACATTCAATCTAAAATTGTCATTTTCTTTGTCCACAAGTGTCGCAACTGTTTCGCATCTAGTGCGCTGTGTTGCTGACAGCAACGGGAAGGATGCGCGCTACCTTTGACATGATTGAAAAACGTCGCGAGTTGGGTCGCGTCGCGACTTGATTGCGCGAAGTCCGGTTTGGTGGCGGCCCGACAATATTTAAAAACATTCAATTGGTGAAACAAGGACAGCTGACCGGGCGCCAACTGATTCCTTGATCAGCTGTTGCCGGCAGCCAAGCCGCCAGCTTTTTGGCGCGGACGTCAGGGGTGTTCAGATGCAATGTTTATCAATTAATAAATTTATGAGGATATTTTTTCCGCGATAAATGTTTTGCATTTTCTAAAATAAGGTGTAATAAAGGCAATTTACATAAGAACCAAGATAATTACCTTTGTTTGAAGTTCTTGAAGACCTGAATGTTTGGAATAATGATGTGCTCGAAACTAACGAGCCTGGATAAAACAAAGAGGAGAAACGTCAAAATTGGAACAGTCGATCTAGTGTCATCCCCATAGTTCCAATCGAGCAGGAGACCTGTCAAAACGACAAGGATTCTCCACTTTGGTATACTCGAGACACTTTACTCGAAACCAATTTGCTGATTGATCGATTTCTATAGAATACATCGAGAACCCCCTCGATATTCGACGACTGTTCTGAACAGTTTCACAAACAGTCGGGATAATCCAACTTTGAACTGAATACACAATATCTTGTTGCATTGGTCTAGGGGCAAGACACTGTGCAAACGAAAGCAACTCTGAGAAATTCTGAGTTACTCCTTTTATCGATGATCGACGAAATTTGTTGAAAGACATCCCTAAAACTGCAATTTTCATTCAGCACACGCAACACTTTGGCAGTTTGACATTGGTGCCAGATCACACTTTGGCATAAATGGGAGAAATTCTGAGGAACTGTGAGGAATTCTCAGCAACACCTCGAGCACAGATTTGCTCTCGTTAGATCTGTCTCGCCCCTAGGCATTGGTGCCATAAGGATGAAGAGAACGAAATTGAGGGTTTGAGCGTAAAAATAACAAGCCTGCTAGTAAGAAAACATTTTTTTTTCGGAGAAGAGGGAGAATGTGGGGTATGAACAAAGCTGAGTAGCATTTCCCATGCGTGTATTTCCCCTAGCAAGAATCAGTGACAGCCAGCACCATGACGGGGTCGTCATCAGTGTGATGCTGCCTCATTGACGAGTGCACTGTTGGCGGAGCAAGTTGCCATCACCGTGAGGTTCCGTATTATGCCAAGTGATTCTACTGCAGTTTGCTAAGATGGCTGGGAACGGATTGTTCCAGGGAGTTGCCCGGCATTCACAGATTCCTCCTGTGCTGCTGGAAGCTGAATTTCCTGTGTGACCCGGTTATTCTACTTGGTGCTGAGACCGCCGTCCATCCGTTGGCTGTTTTATTGGATTCTTGGTGCTGTTCGCCGTCGTCCTGTTCCCCCCTGGAGCAGTTTCATCGCGCACCGAGGAGTCAGATAAATAGCCAGTGTGTGTGAATGTGTGGTTGAGGTGGCTTAGGATAGCGTGGTCTGCATGTGACGCAATCCAGCCGATAGCGTTTTGTTCTGCTGCATTTAACAAGCGCTCTGTTACCGTACTGTGGTGCGAGTTTGGACAAATTTGATTATTCTTGTGGAGGATGTTTTTTGAGTTCTCCGGTTGAAAATTTGAATTTGGCACATTTGCGATTTGCCGTTTGGATAATTCCCACAATTCGTGGTTGATAATTGAGCTTTCTGTCTGTTCTGTCAATTCGTTCCGCTTGAGGTCTCGGTATCGGTTTTCTGTTCTAGTGAAGTGTGATAGTGGTGAATTATCAACGATGACGAAGTCCAGTTTAAGGCAGTTGGTGAAGGAAGAACACCAATTGCAGTCAGCGTTGGAGAATGTGCAAAAGTTTGTGGATAATTTCGACGAAACTCGTGATCAAGATGTGGTTGAATTTCGTTTAGTGAAGCTAGATGAGATTTTCGACAGATTCTGTGCCGTGAGAGTGAAGATTGACGTGCTTTTAGAGGAAACTGGTGAAGTTTAATCGACAAGTTTAATTACTTGCGTGCTTCGTTGAGAGATGATGCGCTACTGCAGATCAACCAAGTTCAAGTGAGCGCTGCATCGTACCCTATTGCCTGGGGAATCCTCGAAGCGAAGTATGAGAATCATAAGCTGATTGCTCATGAGCACCTGAAAGCGCTGTTTGCAGTTCCGTCAATGAAGTCGGAGTCTTTCGAAGCCCTGAACATTGTTCTGACGACGTTCAAGGTCAACCTACAGCAGTTGGAGAAGCTTGGAGAAAACACCAACAGTTGGAGCACTCTTCTGGCGTTCATGCTATCGCAGAAGCTAGATACCGCTACGCTCCGCCAATGGGAGACTCATCATGGGTCCAAGAACATCCCGCGATATGACGCCTTGCTAGACTTCCTGGATAAGCATTGCGCGATTCTGCAGTCTACGTCAACACGGAGTGGATTCGAGCAAAAACGTCCGTTCAAGAGCTCAGCTGTTCACACTCTAGTGCCATCCGCTACCAGCCGTTGTCAAATCTGTAATGGTGGACAGCATAGCGTTGAGCAGTGTCGTCGCTTCAGCAAAATGCGGGTGGTGGACAGAAAACTTGCGATTCGAAGACTTGGACTCTGTTTGAATTGCCTATCGTCCGGACACTTCGTGGCCGATTGTTCCAGACGTACGTGTTCCAAGTGTGGTCAACGTCATCATTACCTGTTGCATCCGTATTCTCCACCCACTTCTACCCCTCAGAATCCGACTCCAAATACCCCGAACAGGCCTCAAGCCGCGAACGCGAACACAAATGCTCAAACACAGTCTCGTCCTCAGTCTCAAGGACATCAATCGCAATCGAATTCTCAAGGCCAATCCCGGATGAATAATACTCAAACAAACCCACAAACACCTCCCGTCCAAAACACTTCTCCGCCACATACACGACAGTCACCTCCCACAAATACACCGACTACTTCTCACCACACTGCTACTTCACACAACACTCGAAGTCAGCGAACTACTACACTTCTGTCAACCGCGCTCGTGAAGCTCGCCGATCGCTTCGGAAACACAGTCATTGCTCGTGCGTTGCTGGATAACGGTTCGCAGATATGTATGATCACGGAGAACCTGTCTCAACGGCTGAACTTCAAGCGGTTCCATGAAAATCTACCGGTGAATGGTGTTGGTGATGCTTCATCGGTGTCCAAACAGTCAGTGTTGGCGAGAATTCTGTCACGTTGCTTGTCGTTCGAAACTGAGGAAGTGAAATTCTACGTGCTGCCTCGGATATCGTTGAATCTGCCGCAGCAAAGCTTCGATATCAGTACTTGGAAGCTGCCGTCCGACATCTGTTTCGCTGATCCAGGCTTCCATGAGTCCAGTGCCGTAGATGCAATCCTTGGCGTATCCGTCTTCTACGATTTGCTGATGGGAGAGCAGAAAAGGCTCTCGGAATCTGGTCCGAAATTGTGCAATACAAAACTCGGATGGATAGTAGCCGGAGAGATTCCAGAAACTCCTGTCACAACACAGAAAGAAATCATGAAAATTAAACAGCACGTAAGTTAAGCATCGACTGAAAATTATAGCAGAAGCTACAAAATTACAGCCTTTTACCGAGAGATGATACTGTCCGCTCAGTAATCAGCCAATCATGCGTACTGTTTACATTTTTTGAGACATATCCGCTTGAAATTTACATGCAGTAACGTAAACGAGGACAGCTACGCTCAGTCGTCTGCCTCGCTGCGGAGACTGCTCTCTCGCTCTCTGTGGCCGAAGCGGTACAACAGTTTGTTCCTCTATGGTGGAACATGTTTATCTTTGATTGCTCTCTCTTCAGCTTGGTGAGACAGCCTAGAGGGGTTAAGCGTGAACTCTCACTCGGAAGATCTGAGTTCGATTCTCGTATAAAGATTTTTTTAAGTTTCTCTGAAAAGTCGATGCTCAATTAACACTTTTCTCTCAGCAATCAGCAGTGTAATTTTAAGATCACACATAAATTTCTATCGAACACGATGGAGGTCAATTTGTTACATTCAGTTCGTCATAAATTTACAGATTTTGTTCGTACTGTGAACCCTTAGTGCAGTCACCGCTTCAGTTTCCACGGAGGAGATCCACGAGCAGCTAGCCCGCTTTTGGGAACTGGAATCCTGTAGAACGAAGAGCTGTCTTTCCATCGAGGAGTCTACGTGTGAGTCGATCTTCGAGCAGACTACGACGAGAGATCCTGATGGCAAGTTTAGGGTAGTACTCCCGAAGAAGGATTACGTGTTGAAGCAGTTAGGCGAGTCCAAAGCGATTGCTACCAAGCGGTTCATGGGACTAGAACGTCGCTTGAACGCGAACCCGGAGATGAAGGCTCTGTACACAGAATTCATCCACGAGTATCTGCTGATGGGTCATATGAGAGAAGTTCGTGACGACGAGGAAGAGCCGAAACACAGTTACTATTTGCCGCATCATGCAGTCATGAAACCTGACAGTACCACGACGAAGCTCAGAGTAGTCTTCGATGCGTCGTGTGCTACAGACACTGGAGTTTCCCTGAACGATACCCTGATGGTGGGACCGGTGGTACAGAGCGACCTCTTGTCCATTCTGATTCGCTTCCGACTCCAACAGTACGCGATTGTCGCTGATGTGGAGAAGATGTATCGCATGATCAACGTAGTCGAAGAGGATCAACCGCTGCAGAGGATTCTTTGGCGAGAGTCCGTAGATGAGCCACTCCGAACGTACCAGCTGACGACCGTGACCTACGGTACTTCTGCCGCACCGTATCTAGCAACACGGAGCTTGAAGAGGTGCGCAGAGGAGGGAGAGAAAACGAATCCACCCGCAGCCAAAGTCGTCAAGAAAGATTTCTACGTTGACGACATGCTAACTGGATCGAAGTCTGTGAAGGAAGGAATACGGCTGTGCAAGGATGTCCTGTCGCTACTTGGTTCCTTTGGTTTCAACCTCCGGAAGTGGCATTCCAATCAGCCTGCGATTCTGAAAAGCATTCCACGTCACCTGCGTGACGAACGAGAGCTGTTGGACATTGACGCGACAGCTACAGTGAAGACCCTCGGCTTAACCTGGGAACCGGCGACAGACTTGTACTGGTTCAAAACACCTCGCTGGAGCCCGAAGCTTCCAGTGACACAGCGTATCGTACTGTCTGATTCCGCACGTTTATTCGATCCGTATGGTCTTGTAGGGCCAGTGATCGTGCAGGCGAAGATGTTTCTCCAAGAACTTTGGAAACGGAAGTATTCTTGGGACGAACCGTTGAGCGCAGATCTGCAGTCACAGTGGCTCGAGTTCAGAACGAACTTGGATCGAATCGATGCAGTTTCCGTACCCCGCTGGATCGCATTCAGCGATAATGTGATATCATGCGAACTACACGGATTCTGTGACGCCTCAGAAAAGGCGTACGGAGCAGTAATATACCTACGTTGCGTTGCACAGGACGGAACAGTTACAGTTCGGCTGGTGATGGCTAAGTCCACTCCAGCTCCATTGGAAGACTTGAGCAAAAAGAAGAAAAGGCAGTCAATACCCCGACTCGAGTTATCTTCGGCACTGCTATTGGCGCACTTGTACGAGACAGTAGCAGAGAGTATCCAGATCCCAGCGAAGACATTCTTTTGGACCGACTCGACTATCGTGAAGTGTTGGCTTTCGTCCCATCCATCCAGATGGCAAGCGTTCGTCTCCAACAGAGTGTCAGAGATCCAGCATATCACTCGAGAAGGCGTTTGGAACCACGTGCCTGGCGTCGAGAACCCGGCAGATGTAATATCTCGAGGTGTAACACCGCTGCAGCTTGCCGAATGTTCAATCTGGTGGAATGGACCAACGTGGCTCCAAGAAGACCCGAGTGCTTGGCCGAAGATGAGTAGCAGCCCAGAACAACAGTATGATTCAGTAAAGTTGGAGGAAAAACCGCTAGTGACAGCAGCGCTGCAGATGCTACCGCCCAGTGAGATCTTCGTTCGCTATTCGTCGTTGCTGAAGCTAGTTCGATCAACTGCTTGGACACTTCGTTTTGCCAACAACTGCAGAACTGGAAATCGAGCCTGCAGACGAAGTGGAGTCCTGAACGCGAAAGAACACGAAGAAGCTTTGATCGCATTAGTGAACTGGCGCAGTCGGAGTGTTTCCCAGTGGAATTAGCAGATCTAGCAGCGACGGGGCAAGTGAAACCCAGTTCGAGATTGCATACGAAGGATCCGTGTCTGCGAGATGGGTTAATACGTGTTGGCGGAAGACTTCGCCATGCTCCAGTGTCGTTCAGCAGAAAGCATCCGATTGTGCTGGACAGCAATCACCCGCTGACGAAGCTGATAATGGTTGACTACCATCACAGACTGCTCCACGGAGGAGCGCAGCTGATGCTATCCTGTATGAAGGAGAAATTCTGGCCACTGTCAGGAAGAAACCTAGCTCGGAAGGTAGTGCACGAGTGTGTAACCTGCTTCAGAGCTCGTCCACGAGCCCACGAACAGTTGATGGGAGACCTGCCGATGGAACGAGTGACTCCTGCTCCTGTTTTCCTTCGTGTCGGAGTCGACTACTGTGGTCCGTTCAACGTTCGTCAAGCGTCTCGTAAGGCAGCACCAATCAAATGCTACCTGTGCGTGTTCGTCTGCCTAGTAGTGAAGGCGGTTCACATAGAGATGGTAGCAGATCTCACTACAGAAGCTTTTATGGCGGCACTGAGACGATTCGTGTCGCGGCGTGGAAAGCCAGAAGTGATCTTCTGCGACAACGCTACGAACTTCGTAGGAGCGCGGCGAGAAATCAGTGAATTGCATCGTCTATTCCGAGCCGAACAGTTCCAGAACGCAGTTGTGACGGAAGCAGCCAGCAATTCGATCGAGTTTAAGTTCATTCCTGCGAAATCGCCGAACTTCGGCGGATTATGGGAAGCAGCCGTAAAGTCTCTGAAAGGCCACATGCGTAGAGTGATAGGGAATACCGTACTCCGTCCGGACGAACTGCTGACTGTTGTTACGCAGATCGAGGCATGTCTGAATTCGAGACCGATCACTCCGATTAGCAACGACCATCGAGACCTGGAAGCATTGACCCCCGGACACTTTTTGGTGCAGCGTCCGCTAACAGCGATTCCGGAGCCGAGTCTGGAGGACATCCCGGAGAACCGACTGAGCAGATGGCGATTGGTTCAGCGTTACAGTCAGATGCTGTGGAAGCGATGGTCAACGGACTATTTGTCAGACCTCCACAACCGTAACAAGTGGACCCGAAGAAGAGACAACCTGCACATTGGAACAATGGTGTTATTGAAGGAGGATAAACTACCGCCGCTGCAGTGGCAGCTTGGACGCGTGACGGAGATTCACCCGGGAGCAGATGGCATCATCAGGGTGGTTACCGTTCGCACGCAGCAAGGTACATTCCGTCGAGGAATCCAGAAGATATGCATTCTTCCGATTCGAGACAACCAACAGCAGGTCGAGGAAGCACAGTAGTTTAGCATCAGTACATCAGCCCGCCAAGTAGATTAAGTATTTCCGCCCCCGTTGGGGCACTTTAGGCAGCAGGCGGCACACATTTCGCCGTTGATGTCTGGGGGCGACCCTCAAGTTACGTTCATCCTGTTTTCGTATTTTGTTGGAACCTACCGCTTTGCTTTCCATCGCTAGGGATGTCAACACCAACTGTCTCCACTGTCGTCGCCGCAGCCCAGTCGATCCATCTGATGTGATGCTTCTACCGTTCCTGTTACCTGCTCAGGCAACCATCAGGCTAAGTACGCCCCCATAAGGGGCAACTGTCGGCATTCTGCGGTGCTTTATTACCGCTACGCCACGGGGGCGACGTATAAGTTACGTTGATCCACTTTTGTGTTTCTTCTGGATCCCAATCGCCTCGTATCTTCAACAGATCATCGGAATCTTCGCTCATCGCTAGTCATCAGTGTTCCCTAGCCCGAGAGAGATGCCCGGACACCCATTCAATGTACGGTCTACCGTTTTCATCAGTTCAACGTACCAGCAGCTAGGAGCTGCGCTTCAGCTAAGTATTCATTGCCCCCACGGGGCAACTTTGGCAAGCTTTGGACATTCCGTCCGTTTATCGCCAGGGGGCCGACCGTTAAGTTACGTGTCTCCTCTGTAAGCCCGTGTCTCGGATTACAACCGTATTTATCTTCGACAGACATCGAACCGTCAGATACCGCAGGCGCTAGTGGCTAGTTCCAATTCTACCGGACGTTGACATCAGTGCACGGATTCATCGTCTACGTGATGCGGACATCATCATCAGTGACCAGCCGTAGGAGGACCAACCGATCCTGTCCAGTCAGTGTACAATTGCAAATGTATATAGTGTTAGAGTAAGAACCGAATCTTAGACGAGATCGTCGAACCGTGTGTTGCGAAGAGCAACCCAAAGCAAAGTTGTATTCTATTGTTCAGTTGTACTAGTTAGATTCTTGTTCTAGTTTGTTGTTGTGTTGAGTTAACTCAAGGCCGCCGGCATGTTACGTACAGTATCAATTAGATGTAGATAGGCCGATATTAGACTCATCGATCGAACCGAGTCAGATTGAGCAGAGCATGAGTACCGCAGAAACAGCTTCTCTGTTGCGCACCGCAGACCGATAGCAGTGTAGGTCGTGCAGGTAGTCCCCGATCCTCGGCTTTTGAGTGCCACCGATCGCGCTGTTGAACAGCAGCACAGAAAGATTAATTTAGTTATCTCCCGTACGTCGGCCGCGTCGGCAAATAAAATTATACAGTCCACAGTCGAAGTGTCGTTGTTGTATTTCGTTTTCGTTAATTAATAAATTAACCGCCAGTTCAGTGCAAAACTCGAATATTTTAAGTCACGTCCGAAACGCTATTCCGCGAGTGAACCGTGGGTTACTATCCGGCCAGTGAAGTTAGTTTTAGTCATAACACCCCTATTAAACCATGTTGAACCTGTGTGATTGATTGAAGAGTATTGTCAACAATCAATATGCAGGTAGCGGTTTTTTTGTGACGCCAGTAAATTCACGCGGCGCTTCTAATGTCAGTTTGCTCCGCCCATCATTATCAAAGCAAACTAAATCAGCCAAACTAAAAAACCATGGCAAGGGCCATCACACCACAAAAGTCTCTTCGATGCGTTTTGTCCTCCGTCACTCTTACGGCGGAGTGATCAGCATGTGAGCATGTCAACCATAGGATTCTTTGTTCAAGACCGGTTGGCGGCATGAACTTTTTTTAACATCATAGACTTAATGGTTCATTGCATGAATTTATTCTAGCCTGCTTACTCTCACACGAAATTTGACGTTTGAGCGGTGTCGGCACCTCTCAAACGTCAAATTTCGTGTGAGAGTAAGCAGGCCAGAATAAATTCGTGCAGTGGACCATCTAGCAAGCTCTAAAACCGTCGGCCGCATCTAGCGAGCGCCGCAACTGTCGGCTGCATTCTGCAAGTGCCTGTACTCCCAAGTGCATCCTGTGAGTGCCGCAACCATCGGCCAAGGTAACCACCATCACCTGCGGGGGTTGAAACCGTCGGCCTCAGCGTCGGTGGCCTCCTGAGAAACCGCCCGCCGTCAAACCGAAGAGAAGCCAGGACGCCGTGAGCTCGAACCACCATTCGATCAGCCATGTTCTTCCCGAGGTTCTTCCTTCCGATGTCCTCGATCAACAAGCTAGCCAACGTAGATCTACAGCGCTGCAAAGAGCAACAACCGCAAGTACCTTCTGTGTATCGTCTCTCATTAATGAAAATAGCGTCCTTGGGTGGTGTAGTATCCGAGCTTTTCGGCTGGTCTGCCATCGGCCGATTTGTTTTCCCGCACTCAACTGACGATACGTCCATCTGCCACAAAATCGTTCACTAAACTAAAGTCCTTCTAAATTTCCATCCAGCACATGCTTACGCATGATTGACGTTTCTGGTACATCTCACATGCAAGTTGTCAATTTAGCGTTAGCGTTTTGAGAGGACGTTCGTGCACGCTAAAATAAAGATAATCTCACACGGTATGATAAGACTTTCAAATTGTCCAAACTCTCAAAATATACAATTCATAAGCTGACACCTCTGGCTACTACAGGTGGATAAAAATGTAAGCATGTAACTGAATGTTTATGGTGGTTAGATTATTTAGAACGCATTCCCTATGTACGATATATACATCCATTTTGGATCTTCTTGTTTTCGAGCCCACAAAGGGGTATTCAGGCCTCCTTCTTAGCGGTCCTCCAGAAAGTTGGCCTTCACCTTGGATTGGTTGTTTTTGATACGGTTTGATTCGTTCCTTTCTTATTTACTGGGAGTTAACCGAAGAAGGTTTCTTTTCTGTTAAGGTAAGTGTACGAGGGTGTTCCAGAATTCAAGACGGTGCTATTTTGAGTAGACGACCCTATGTTTAGCATAATCCTATAGGATATGGATATGGATATATCCACAAACAGAATTATTCCCGTCGGAGTAGTCGAAGGGCTTACACTTCCGATACTATTTGGGCATTGAAGTAGAACTTGACCCGGACGGAGATTATTTTATCAGCCAGCGGAAATACATCAACCACGTTATTAGTAGCACTGGACTTCAGGATGCGAAAATCTCAAAATTTCCGTTGGATACTAATTATCAGAAGCTCGAAAACATCGGAGAACCACTTTCAGACAACCACAACTATCAAAAGTTGGTAGGACAACTGCTGTATTTGGCTGTCAATACAAGACCGGATATATCCGCAGCTATATCAATCCTTAGCAGAAAAACGAGTTCACCAACGCAGACCTACTGGAACGAGCTGAAGCGTGTAGTAAGATATCTTAAAGGAACCATCAATTACCGTCTACGTATGAGTCGATGCAGGTACCAAGAAGGCAGCTATATTATCGCTCAATTAAAAATTAGAAAATAGCAATAAATTTGAACAAAATCGCCTAACACTTTATATGGGCGAAGCAATAAAAATTTCGGTTTTTATTGAATAACTGGCAATCCTATGGATATTTTTCAATAGTTTTTTGTACAGATGATAAAAAGAAGGAACATCTCTCTGTTATCAAAGACTTTGATAGCTTTTAATATTATTTCTGTGAGATATTGGCTATTGCTAATTTTTGCCGTTTCAGTGCGCGTTAATATTTTAGTCAAGCTTAACGGCAGAAATGTTAGCTAAAGCTGTCGCAAACCAACATGTGTTTCCCCTTCAACTACCGAAGCAGAATTCGTTTCGTTGGCTCAAGCAGTTGCTAATTAACATGGATGAACCCGTTAAATTGAACATTCTGGAAGACAACCAAAGCTGTCTGAAAATGTTTGAAGGAGAACAATTTAGTAAAACGAAGCATATTTCCATCACTTTATTCGAGATATCAGCGAGAAGAACGAAGTGAAATATCTATATGCATTGCCCAACCGAGGATATGCTAGCTGATCTTTTGACGAAGTCACTATCTGGAGTTCGACTTGCTAAACTAGCTGCCGCTAGTGGATTGGAAGCAGCAGATCGAGGAGGAGTGTTGGAGTAGGCCGATCTACAGACCAGAGATGGAAACACTCTCATCGTGAATCAACTCGCGAGTGTAAAAGCAACAAATGGTTTACTCACGGCGCCGAGAGTAAGCTGTATGTGAGTTTATTGGCACCCGCTTGCTTCACGAGTATGAAGCAAAACAAAAACAAAAACACTCATGAATTTTTATTCGCGAAGAACAAGTGGAGATGCGGGAATTGCATTTTAGTGCGATTTTAATAGCAAAAGAAGTAATTATCCATCAGATAGCAGTGTTTTGTGCTTTATTGTTTCTGAAAAATTAATCTGTCGACCTGTAAATTCGTTTTTTCACAAAATTGAAAAATGTTCAGAGCTGCTTCGTGAATCAATAACGAGTGCGACCAGCTTCGTTAGCTCGCGAGTGAAGGAAGTGCGAATATATTCTGGCTTCTGTTGTTCATGAATAGGATAGCTTTGCGTTTGTGTCTACTCAGCTGCATTCCTCACTGTTTTCCATCACTGCTACAGACATCTGATCAAGTAGTCCAAGCAACGGAAGCGTCAGATAGATTTTTTTGTAACTTGGCACTATAATGTTGAATTTTATACTTGCCATTTTAGTGTCTATACGGCCTACTTTTCCTCACTATAAAAATGAGTTGCATTATGATTCATAATGCAACTCATCGATCCACGACAAGAGCTTGAAAACCCATGACGATTATAGCACAGCTTGCTTGATTCAAGTTTTGCGTCTAGCTTGATGGAACCCCCTGGGTGATCCCGTTCAACCACCAGGAAGCATGATGATACTGATGGAAATGTGATTTTTTTTTCTCATTGCAAAAAATGGTGTATGCAACTCATTGCAAAACTCGATTTTTACAGCACTCGTCATATTTATCCACCTCGGCAAGCCTCGCACGCTATGTCCAAAGGGAAGTATTATGAAAATCGAATGTACCTCAAATGTTATTCCTTAGGATCGTAACTTTGGACCCGTAGTTTCAGAATCTGTGCAGTTTAAAATATTTCATCTAGGGTTTGTTTTTATATTTTTGATTTTTTTTTATATTTTCACATACACATATAGAAAAAAGTCATTTAATGGTCAATTTCGTCACATATAAAAATGTATGGGAAAAAACCCAAGATTTTAAACCACACATTATCTGAATCTAGAGGCCCAAAAATATGGTTCTAGCGAAAAAATGTTGAGGTACATTCACTTTTCATAATACTTCCCTTTGGATATAGCGTGCCTTGTGGGATAAATGTACGACTCGTCCTGTAAAACTCGTCATTTTGCAACTCGTTACATAAATAACTATTTCATTTTCGTTATTCGTTAATAAACCGTTATCCAATCAACAAGTATCTGCGTTTACTCTGACCATTTCCAATATCATAATGCCAATCTCTATTATTGCATGGCAAGTGTGGAATTACTGCATTCCGCATTGAAAAGGTTGATATTCAGTCTAATTCGTGCAATGATATAATGACTGTGGTTACTTGGGAATTATATATATTTTTTGCAAGAATTATTGATTATTTTGTCTTTCCATTTTATCAAATTTCATCAGGATCGAGAAAATGACTTCATATTCAAGTTTCGCATTGCCTTGAAATCATCACCATCCAAACCGTTTTACAGGACTCCAATATGTAGTACTTGTCGCTGTTATCACCACAGCATGATAAATGAAACCCTTTCTTAGGAATTCATATTGCGTAGGGTAAAAGCACTAAACTTCGCCACTGCTCTAGTCTTCGCCCCCTCCATAAAAATTTCCTTTTTTTATGTATAAAGTGGCGAAGATTAGAGCAAAATTTTGGGGGGGGGGGGGGTTCGAAGTCTAGTGTTTTTACCCTATAACACAATGAATCTATCCCCCCCCCCCCCGCCTAAGCAAGATCCCTGCGCACGCGAGTACTGGGTTATCCTTCACTTATTAAATAGGGCGACGATCGTCAATAGGGTGTTTTTGTCGGCCAAATTTCCTGAACCTTGGTCGCATAATTCTTGGTTGGGAAAGATTTCCGGTCAACTCTGAGTTAAACAGCCTTAAAAAACATGACGAAAAGAACAAAACTGCCGAAAATACACAATTTCACAATTACACAATTTGGAGTTTAAATCATTGTGTGAACAGGGGCCGTTCATAAACCACGTGAACATTTTGGGGGGGAGGGGGTGATGATTTTCTGACGAAAGTTTTTGTAAGGACAAAAGTCTACGAGGGGGGAGGGGGGCGGGTCTGAGATGGCCAAAATTTGGTCTACGTGGTTTATGAACAGCCCCACACCAGTAGCGAGTAATAAATACATCACCATCGTGAACCATACGATCTAACATTCTTTAATAATCATTAGGATTTAATGTGATATTCGTAAGAAAAATTGAATACTCCCTGTGGAAAAAATACACCCAAGTAATCTATTGCATCATTGCGCACAATATTCATTCCACGCGACCGCAAGCATATTCCGTTCCGTCTTTCGAATGGGGCGCTCCGCTATCACACGTAGCATATACCGCCCTACCCGCTTTCTTCCAGGTTTGATGCAACCGAACATTGCCGACGGAGCGCGTGGTTCAGAACGAATGGCGCCATCACGTTCCGTTCTTCAAAGCATGCATGCCACCGAGTCGTTACAGTGTCGGTGGCCCTCTCAGTAGGCAACGAGCATCGAGCGAAACAGGTCGCGCCGGTCGGTGTCTGAATTGTATATTTTCCTCCCCGAGACGTGAAGCCGATTTTCCTTTCCGACGTGATAGTTTTTGTTTTCACCATTCACACACACTCGCGATTGTCCTTTCCTTGCGATATTTGTTGTAGCACGCGCAGGTTCCCCCGACAACGACGACAACGTGATTCGAGTCCTCGAGACGTAAACAAAAATGAGTGTGTCTATCGCTGGTGGTTTGATGCGTATGTAACCTATCGGAAAGGATTCTTCTGGCGCACCAAGCAGGAAGTGGTGATTCATAGCGTGAAAGCTGTTTTTACAGAAGCAAATTTGAAATTTGATGTTGTTTCATTCATGTGTATACCGGTGATATGTGCAATCAAGTAAATTGTGTGCGGTTCCAGTGTTGATAGAGTGCAAATTGAACCTATATGTTAATCAGTAGGGTCACTACCAAATACACACATCACCCTATCTGACAGTGGTCGCGAAGAAGTGAACTGGGGTGAGAAGAAGCGAAAAAAATCAGCACCTTCTTTCTACGTCTTGGAATTACTTACAGCAGCCGGCAATAGTAGAAGCCCATTTCTTATAATGTAGTAATTGCAAGGATTATAGGGTTCTGCAGCCAGGAAACAGAAAAGGATATTCAAGTTAATGTTGATTAGAATTAAAGGGAACAGCTTTTCAAACCAACAGATCAGATTGAAGAAAAGTGTTAGGGTGGCACAAATTTGCCAAACGAAGGAGAACGTGCCTCTAGAGCCGACCTACTGATACCTGAGAGTGTTAGGGTTTCTCTTATGAATACATTACGCAATTTTGAAACTTTATTATGGTGAAACTTTCAAAAATGAAAACCAAATTCTCAAGTTTTTACGGTTATTTGGAACCCGAAGCTGTTGTTACAATTGAAAAAATATAGGGTCGTGTAAAGTATGATACATAGCCACACTCATCATGATCATGCTGAGGGTGACGGATTCAATTCCTGGTTGGCATTGACATTATTCGGATTATTTGACTTCCTTGTGCATAGAAAGAAATAATGCATGTTAGAATTTCATTAGATATTTACCTTGCCGGTCAGACTAAGGCCTGAGTGTCCTCTGTTGTACGTAGGAGTTGTCTCCAGTCTACTCGGTCCATGGCTGTGTGTCTCCAGTTCTGCACTCTGCGAAGGGTCCGCAGATCGTCCTCCACTTGGTCGACCCACCTAGCTCGCTGCGCACCACGTCTTCTTGTACCGGTCGGATGACTCTCGAGAACCATTTTAGTCGGGTTGCTATCCGACATCCTGATGGCGTGACCCGTTCACCGCAATCTCCCGATTTTCGCGGTGTGGACGATGGTTGGTTCTCTCAACAGCTGAAGCAGCTCGTGGTTCATTCGCCTTCTCCAAGTCCTGTCTTCCATCTGCATTCCGCCGTAGATAGTACGCAACACCTTCCGTTCGAATACTCCAAGGGAGCGTTGGTCCTCTGTAGGTAGAGTCCATGCTTCGTGTTCATTGTGGACTACCGATCTAATCAGCATTCTGTAGACAGTTAACTTCGTGTGACGGCGAACTTTGATCGATCGTAGAGTTCTGCGGGGTCCAAAGTAAGCTCGATTTTCTGCCACAATGCGTCTCTGAATTTTTCTGCTGATGTCGTTGTCGGCGGTCACCAGTGAGCCCAAGTACACGAATTCTTCAACCGCCTCGATTTCATCACCGACGATATAAATTCGAGATGCGGGCGTGACAATTCCTCCCTGAAGCCCTTTGCCATCATGTACTTTGTCTTCGACACATTAATGACTAATCCGATCCGCCTGGCTTTATGCACTCTTTAGTCGGATGTACGTTTCCGCCATCGTCACAAATTTACGAGCAATAACATCAATACCATCAGCGAAACCAAGCAGCTGAACGGACTTCGTGAAAATCGTTCCACTCGTGTTTATCCCCGCTCTCTTAATTACACCCTCTAAAGCAATAATGTTGAACAGCAACCACGAAAGCCCATCACCTTGCCGTAACCCTCTGCGAGATTCGAAGGGACTCGAAAGTGTCCCTGATACTCGAATTACGCGCATCACTCGATCCATCGTCGCCTTGATCAATTGTGTTAATTTATCCGGAAATCCGTATTCGTGCAGAATCTGCCATAGCTGCCAATCGAGATGATTGCATCATGCACCGATTTAAAATCGATGAACAAGTGATGTGTGGGCACGTTGTATTCGCGACATTTCTGTAACACCTGGCGGATGGCGAATATCTGGTCCGTTGTAGCGCGTTCACCCTTGAATCCAGCCTGATATTGACCCACGAACTCTCTTGCAATCGGTAGTAGACGGCGGCATAAAATTTAAGAGAGTATCTTGTAGTAGTGTGATCGCGTGATAGTTCCCGCAATTCAACTTGTCGCCTTTTTTGTAGATGGGACACACGATACCTTCCATCTGTTCTTCCGGTAATACTTCCTCCTCTCAAACCTTGGTAATGACGCAGTGTAGTGCTCTCACCAGTACTTCGCCACTGTATTTTAGAAGCTCGCTTGGTAGTTGATCTGCTCCAGCGGCTTTGTTATTTTCAACCAGTCAACCTCCTCCTGAATCTCTTGAAGGTTTGGAGCTGAAAATATTTCGTCCGGCGCACGTATTCCTGGATCTGTCGCTAGATGCTTGCAACGTAGCCATTGAGAAGAAGCTCGTGAGAAGATTCCCGTGATTGCGTCGGCTGCACATGTCGGCTTGTGACACAAAACCTCTGTGCGAGCGGTTAAGCTTCTCGTAGAGCTTTCGTGTGTCCTTAGCGCGGTACAGCTCTTCCATCGCTTCGCGATCTCGTTCTTCCTGCTGGCGCTTCTTCATCCGGAAGACCGAGTTCTGCCTGCTCCGCGCCTGTCTATAACGTGCCTCATTCGCTCTCGTACGGTGTTGCAACATTCTCGCCCATGCTGCATTCTTCTCGTTTTTCAACTGTTCACATTCGCCGTCTACCAGTCGTTTCTGTGATTCGGAGTCGCGAAGCCTAGTGCTGTAGCCGAGGTACTACCTATGGCGGATCGGATGTCCCTCAAGCCATCTTCAAGTGTAGCTGCGCCAAGCTTCTCTTCCGTTGGTAGGGCCACTGCTAACTGCTGCGCGTAGTCTTGAGCCACTTCTACGTTACGCAGCTGCTCGATGTTGAGCCGCGGTGTTCGACTTCGACGCGTGGTAATAACCGTCAAAAGTTTTGAGCGCATGCATACAGCTACTAAGTAGTGATCCGAATCTATATTCGCACTGCGATATGTGCGGACATTGGTTATATCCGACTATGCGAGAAGAATTTACCGTCGATTAGAACGTGGTCGATTTGGTTTTCTGTTTGATGGTCGGGTGATCTCCAGGTGGCTTTGGATATCTTTGATTCGGACTATCATACCACGGGAAGCGGCAAAGTTTACGCATCGCTGGCCGTTGTCATTCGATACGGCGTACAGGCTGTTCGCCCGATTACCGGTCTGTACATTTCCTCCCTTCCTACCGGTGCGTTCATGACGCCGACAACGATTTTCATGTCACGCGGCGAGCAACCACCGTATGTTTGCTCTAACTGCACGTAGAACGCTTCTTTCTCGTCACCAGGTCTCCCTTCGTGTGGGCAATGCACGTTGATGATGCTGTAGTTGAAGAAACTGCACTGAACTCTCAACATGCACAGCACATCCTTGCGTTGATCTGCTGCCGCCCGATCATTGGTGGTGGTGGGTCTTTGCCGATTGTATCGAAGTCGTATTTTCTTCTATGTTACTCGCAATGAGGATTTTTACAGGTAGCATATTGGGCCTATGCTAACACTCCTGTTTCGCCGGAGGGCTATCGTGCCAGTTCTGTTACGTCCCACCCAAAACTGGGACGACCACGCTGATGGGGCTACCACCTTGGATATAGCTGGGCGTGGAACAGCATTTCTTTATCAGCCGCTGGATGCCAGAACAGACGCTGTTTGAGCCGCACCTCCTTGGTGAACAGACGCTCGAGACGTACCTCCTCAATCTAGGTAGCTGAAGTCAGAAGGACAACAGTGCCCAGGGTGCACTATCAGCTAGGCACACAACTCTTAGCTGGCAGTCTTTGTCAGCCCTTGACCCTTGGAAGCATGAGGTAGGAACTTGTGAGGACCAGAGCTATGTTGAACGCTCTCCTTTTTGACTCACCGTTTTGCAGCCCGGGTCCTAAACTAATAATGAGCAAAAATTGACGCTCCAGGACGCTCGCCGTCGCCTACAACACCATCAAAAAACCTCGCTCGTCATATACAGCAGTGCAGTTTTAGAATGCAACAGGCGCGCGTTCTGAAAAGTTGATACATATTGGAGTTTTTTTTATTCTTGAACACTTAAATAACCTATTTTACAGCTCTTTTGTCCACTGGGGCATTACGTGAGCGATTCCAATTGGCGGCTGCACTTACACTTTGTACAACGCCTGAATGTATTCTATTATATTCTTATTCTACCATATCGAACTGGTTTGCCTTTGTGCTGCTTTCACTTTCTACCCTGTAGAGTGATGAGCACGATGATGAAATGATGTGTGGCTGTTGTTCCTTTTCCAGTCCGATTGGGGGTTGTCCATTATGGGTTGCCGTTCGCCGATATCCAATTATCCGGGTCCGTTTGAGCTATGAGAGCTCAGAAGAGGGTCAAGTGCCAGCTCACGAGGGAAAGAAGAGCAACTGACGAAGTACCGGGACTGGGATCGAACCCATGACCATCCGCTTATGGAGATGCGAACATAAGGCTGAATTTCAAAAGGCTGAATGCACAAAAGGCTGAACACGAAAGGCTGAAAGTAACATAAGGCTGAATTTCAAAAGGCTGAAAGCACACAAGGCTGAAATTGCAAAAATGCAGGAAATGAGTAATAGTACTTCTTCTTCTTTTTTTCTGGCGTAACGTCCTAACTGAGACAAAGCCTGCTTTCAGCTTCTATACGCATTTCAACAGTTATTCATTGAGAGCCTTCTCTGCCAATGACCACCTTGCATTTGTATATCGTGTGACAGGCAGGAAGATACTTTATGCCCGCGGTTGTCAAGGAATTTTCCTTTACAAAAAGTTTCTGGCCCGAGGGAGAATGGAACCCGTCACCCTCAGCATGACTACCGGTTTGCTAACCAGATCGGCTACATATATGAGTCCTAGTCATAGAATGTGCTTAGTGAAGAGGCTAATGATGCATACCAACTAACACAAAAAATCCTACATAATGGAAGCAGTGGTTCAAAGGCTCTACAGATAAGGGAAAAAAAAACACAAAAAATGACTGATGGTATTTCAATCGGAGATTTTTCCTTCTTTGAGCATGAGCTATTCTTTCGAGTCATGCTGTTATGGAGATTGATTGCCATTACAGCTGCCAACAATGTGATCAGAGATTTTTCCTTCTTTCAAATATATGCTATTCTTTGGAGAAATACTGTCATAGTTATGTAGGCGATCAATAATGCATACTTTAGCGTGCAAAAACAGTCCTAACGCTTTCCGATTTCGAACATAGTAACGGATGCATGTTCTTCCGGGTTACGTACAAAAGACTGAAACACATAAGGCTGAATGATCAAAAGGCTGAAAGCATCAAAAGGCTGAAAGATATCAAAAGGCTGAAAGATATCAACATGTTGAAAAGTTTTGAAAGTTGTAGAGAATCGGATGAAATGACATTTTGGACATTTATGGCTAATCTATTGGTCTTTGATAAACATTTGACTTGACTTGAAAATGATCATAGGAAGCAAAAGAATCTTTGCTCGAAAGTACATTTGGTCAAACGGTCATTTGGTCAAAACCCATTTAACGGAAGAGGAAGTATATGACATTCAATCGATTTGACTATTCATCGAATAGACATCTGGTCACGTGAGCTAACTCTAACTGATGAAAAGACATTCAAGTGGAACATAATCTTATGGATTTCGGTATTGCTAATTTAGAGAAAATTTTCCACTTTACGGAAGATTTAAAAGCTACCGCAGCTGTCAGACTGATGATTTTCACCAATGTATCATCAATCAGTCCAAGGATACCTTGGATCGAGCCTTGGATACGACGCCGATGATCATTGTTTGTTGTTGCTTTTCAGAACATTTCACTTTGCAAGCATGCTTTGATTTGACCAAACTTTTCAATGATACGATCATTTTCATGGCTGCGGTAGGACTTTGACAGCTGCGGTAGAACTCGGCGGCTACCGCAAAGTGGAAATTTTTCAAAAAATCCGTAATATCATAATGTCTATGTTGTTGTACTTTCTTCAGTATCATATCGGCCAATACCCCGCTAATACTAAACTATTTTAGCTCAAATTGACAAAGGATTTTGCCAACAATTTATTTCCACTCGTTTGAAGTAATATGTGTGTCAACTCGGAAACTAGGTTGAATGAGTCTTAGAAGTAAACAACTGTTCGGGTAATTCGGGTAATAAGCGGTAGTTGAGGCAAAAACTAGTGTACCTAACTGTTGCTCAAAAATGTTTGAACTTTGTTCAGTTCTAAATTTATAACGCGTGCGAGCTCTAAATTGAACACTAGCGAAATCCGCGAAACTAAAATGGCCATACCTCCACCATGTTTCCACAGATTTCAAACATTTTGAGCTCATTAGATTCAGAAATTCTTCTGCTATTGGAACCATATCTGAGCGTACCAGTCCGGTCAACATGGGTTTTGGAAAATCCGGATTTCCAATCATATGATTTAATACAATACAGTAACGGAGTTATTGGCATGAATTATCGAAAATCATAAAATTGCCTAAACCAATAGAGTCTGATCATCGGTCCATCAGTTGGCCATTCCTGATTAAGTTTCTCAAGGAACTCCGGGTGACTAAACAGGTTTATTAGCATCACATATCGACAGAAACTATTTCCCCCAATGTTGTGCGCATAAGAATTTAGAATCGAATCACCGAATTGCATCACTGCAGTGTGAACGCGTTCAATTTGCATTGAAGTTCATACTCGGCACACTGCGATCAAATATGTATATTTGAACATGCAAATTGAACGCGGCATGAACTGGATAGGACTGAACCCGTAGCATGCTGACTAACATGTTACCCTGGTATCTGTGATACTAAAATGGTCATGTTTGCGCCATTTCACCCTTCAATTTTGGCAATCTTTTGGGCTAATTCAATCTCCTTTTATTGAAGAGTGAGTGAACCAGTCCGACCATCGTGTGTTTCGAAAAATATAAATACCTGGAGCTGTATTTCAATATCCGAGACCACAAAGTCGTACCAAAGGATCTACGATGCATTTCCCTGTGATATAACATAATAACGACCAAACATGTAGATGCGGCACAATGTTCTAGTCCTAGGAAAGAAGACACATAGGATTTAATGATGAAAATAAGCGCATGTGAACTCAGTGTCGAATGGGAACCGAGCGGGAGCTCTTAAGCAGCAAAAGCTCTGACAGGCAAGTTCAATGCTTTGTCGACCAAAAACATTAAAGTGTTCAGTTCATTTTTGGCTCACGTTCTGTTCGAATACAATACTGCTTGAAAGAATAGCCTATTTTATAAGAAGAAGAAACATCTGGTAAAAAGTAAGCAGCTTCAAGACCTGAAATTAAATTAAGGTTCTTTCAACATTTTAAAAGAAGGAAAATCTTTGATTAAAAAAAGATGCAGCTATAACATTTAAACACAGTAAGAACAGCCTATGTTCACAAGAAGGGGAAATCTCCGATGAATCGTTTTTAAGGAAAATGTGCACGCAGAAGCTCGCTGCATTTTACACATTGGTAAGAATGCCAACACAGAATATATGCGAATACCTCAAAAGAACAGCTTATTTTTAATAGAAGGAAAAAACACTCACGGGAGAGTTATTAGTATGCAGATATTATCATCAAACCTTTCCGCTTGGTCGTTGTACTGTACTATTTGCGGCCACAATACTTACTCTTCCATCAGAGATTATTCCCGCTTTTTTAGAAAGGCTGTTCTTTCGAGGTAAATGCATAGATCATAATTTAATTATTCAACTAGGCTGCATAGTAAACCTCCTTAGCATTAAAATCATTATAACCCATTTGCCTTAGTGGCATGTGAGGCCTGGTATCCTTCGGCATAATGACACAGCACCAACGGGAACGACATTTCGGCAAATGCCACTCCGGGGAATAGTATTCCGGAAAATATAATACCTTGTGTAATACCATCTTTTAAATCATTAAACCCTCAGCTCAGATTATATAGAGTTCATTATTATGCATATTTCAACTTTTGGAATTTGCCATGTTTTCAGCCTTTTGAAATTTCAGCCTTTTGCTACATATCCATAGTTTCAGCCTTTTGTATTCAGCCTTATGTGCATTTAGCCTTTTGAAATTCAGCCTTATGTTACCATCCCGTTCGTCCAATGAACCATCAATCAATGAGCGATAGTGTGCGTCAAATGTCAAACAAAAGCTAAACCAATGCAAGTGTCAGGGCTGAGTGGTCGGCCAACTAGCAAATTTTCATATAGATCATTATATCAGTGTACGATATGAATAATTAGAGTGTTATGTCTGTTTGAATGTGATATTAGTGTTGCCTTTAGGCTCGCATGACTGCCTTTAGGCTCGCCGTTTCAAAACTAGTCGAATCATTATTTCAGCCTTATGTTATTTCAGCCTTTTGACATTTTCAGCCTTTTGTGATTCAGCCTTTCGTAATTCAGCCTTTTGTTATTTCAGCCTTTCGTGTTTCAGCCTTTTGTACGTAACCCCGCTTATGAAGCGAATGTGTAGCCGCTGCGCCACGGGCCCCGGCTAAATATTGGAGTTATCATGTAAAGTTTTCAATTTTAGGTTACTAACAAGGAAAAAATCTAAGGGGTGCCAAATTTACACTAGGAGGTGTCACGTATCCCTCCCCCCTCCTCTAGCTACACCAATGAGCTAATGAGCTGCCTAGTTGAGCTTAAGTGCCTAATATCTAAAAATGGCGCAAGAGATTTTCAATCTCTTAGCATCCTTAAGGAGAAACTTCAGAGAATACAAACATGGCTGCCACAATGGCCGACTTAGTCCCCTACTCACATTTTCAAGAGCACCAATCTTCAAAGTTTGTAAACAAATGCTGTCGATTTGTAAAAGCTGCCTCTTTTTGGAAGTGAGTAAAGCCAGGAAAACAAGTGCGGCTTGTCTCGATGCTTTGTTCGTCAGATTTGTGCCTCTAAAGTTTGTATGAAAAAATGCAATGGAATTTCTTGATGTTTCACCTTAAACGATCTCATTCTCATCTTTTGATGGTGAAAAAATAAAGAAAGGTGTTTTCTGTTCAAAACGTTTAAATCATTTTTGAAAATAGGACATGTAGGTACCATACAGAAAGTGCCATACATAGGTACGAAAATTTAAGAGATACGAGTTTGTCGTCTTCGATAAAAAAAAGTGATATTATAAGTATTTAAAAAAAAAAAACAACAAAATAAAACATATTGGAAGAAAACCGTTTCTTCTGAAGAAATTCAACCAGGAACTGAAGTTCATTGTGGTTCTTGTGCAATGTTGAACTGGGATTTTGTTTTTATCACACTGTGTGTCATGGTCCTGTACCTTCCCCATAGACGTAGCTTACGTCTGAAAACCCCTATTTAATAACAATTTTTGCATTCGTATATCCTGTGTGCGGTATTCAATATTCAAAGGATGTAAACATATTACTCTTGCTAGATCATGGTACTAGTGGACGGTTTCAACACATTAAAACCCGCACAAGTTCTTAGGCACATTAGTTTCAATTATTTTAAGGAGATGGGCTTATGACTATGCCGGACGCTGTGACTGGAGCAAACTTATTTATTGTGTCTACACATCTCAGGACTAGTCTGATGCTCGATTCCATCGAACACGGTTGCCGTGATAGTTCCGATATAAAGCGAACCCGGAATGGGTGTGGAACTGCTAGTGACATTCCCAGCAGTGCTTTTACTAGTGGTAATTGCGCCGCCTTCTGCTCTGAGCTGTGCCGGTATAGCAACGAACGAAGTACATGTGGACTGCCAAGAGGATACGAAACAACTGGTCGCCAACAAAGTGATGCAATCAACCCCCGCCATGACGGAGTTCTACAAGGAACATGAAGTGACCGAGACGGACTCCCGGCTTGCCTTGCAACAGTTGGATTTGAACGAGATCAGCAAGGTACCGGCCTGGTGCGACGGATGCGGTATTGATAAGATTCACTTCTGCCGGTCGGCGGCCTTTATCAACGATCATTGTTGCTGCGAACATCGTCACGCAAAGGGTGAGTAGTAAATGGCATCTTGTAGTTGTAAGTGAGTGGCATATCCTCTTGGCTAGACTAGTTGGCGTCATCGTCGGCCGAGCGCCTTGACCTATTTCTAGGGTAAGACAGTATGCAGCAAAGACTGAGTTCACGAAGGAAAATTTGCCTAATGCGATAGGATTGATAGGATGGAGGGTGATGGCGATGACTCAAAAAAAAATGCTTGATTTGCTCATGAGGAACACCAAGGGAATCGCGTGATAACGAAGCATAAATCAGTGTTTAGTTTGGGGGTTGTGAAGTGAGAGGTGATGAAAATTACTCCATTTTGGTTGAGGAATACGAACATGAGTCATACTTGAATTTTCACTGGCTACGAAAAAAAAGGAACGAAACTAATGAAACATTCTCGATAGGCAAACTGCCCGGATAAAAACTAACCATAGGGTGTTTGGTGAAAACCATTCCTGCACCATACAGTGTACCAGCTACAATAATGTATATTGTAATGAAATGGTTGGCTAAAAGCTTCTCACATTGTAGCTACTATACATTTACATTCGAAATTTTATGTAACAATTTATTATACTGTTTTTCTTACTTTTGAACCATTCACTTTTCCGAAACATTATTTTTCCGTGCACTTTTAATTATTTATTCAGTTTTAGATTTTTCCCGTGCTTTGTTTTGTTGATATTTGTGACATTTTTGATGCAAAGGAAAGTAAAGAAAAAAGTAAATAAGTTGAAACATCAATTTAAAGTTAATAAAATATTTAAATAGGGAATCGCGCCACTTGGGCGGTGGCTTCTATTTTCGTCTGTTTTCCACTATAACTCAGTCAAATTTGAACCAATTGACACAATTTTTAGAATGCAGTGAGATAGGTATAGTATCTACCCGTGTACAACATTTCAAGTCAATTGGTTTAAAATTGACTGAGTTATAGTGGAAAACAGACGAATATAGAAGCCACCGCCCAAGTAGCGCGATACCCTAAGTAGTAAACCAGATGTCTTAAGAACTGCAGATCCAAGAGATATGGCGGGCTAGGTATGTAGAGTGCGGTGAGAGGAATACGATTGACGAACATTATCTCTGACGTAGAGCCATCTTTAACATATGGACTGGACTGAATACTGAAAGAAATTCTAATATAGGTTCATCTTTGGGTTCGCTTTTTAACCTAACTTATACTTAAATTGAACTTGACAGTTTTCTCATGAGTTGTTATGTATTTCCCCGTGTATTTCAAACTTTCGTCAAACTGGAGCCTCAATATTGCAATAACGGTTAAGCACGCTGTAATGATACTTATGTACCTCGTCACCCACTTCATGCAACTACATTAGTGGTCTAATAATACTTAGCGCGTTCGGCATAGTTCCATCATGCCACTTAAAGTGTTGCCACACATAGTGCTTAGATTGCAAAACCCGGTTATCCGGCTGGTGGTGCATGGGAGCCTAAGCTTCAACTGTTAATGCAATCAGAGACTACTCAGACCTCGACTCAGACTTAGACGTGGGCGCTCCAATATATGAAGGGTTATCCAAAACGCTCTGGAGAATTCCCAAAGCGCATTCTCATAATGCTAGTAAGCCTAAGATGCCATTAACAGGAGGAAAATGACAAGATAATACAGTCATAACCCGCTGGTTGGGGACTTAATAGTTGGGTGACTTTTTAGTTGGGGCTCCGTTAGTTGAGCTGTCAGCCAACTAAAAAGTACCTGGATGTCATAATTCAATGTCAAACTGAAAATGACAACCAATCTGTAAGTCCGAGGGGTGAGCTAATGAGTTTTTTATTTCTTAAACTTTCCTGATAATCAAGAAGAATTTCAATTTCATATTTCTTAAAAAAAAAACAATATGTACAATTACTTCGAAACAAATGCAAAACATCGGCAATCTTTATTTTGTCGATCATTGAAAGCGTTTTGTGCTTGCATTTTGGTCCGGGTGGTTTCATAAACATCTATATTTTCACTTCACCGACTAAAAATGGGTGTAAATAATTATTTATCGCATTGGCCATATATGTATCTTGCAAAACGTATCAGTTTTGCTCTAAATGTAAAACAAATTGAAATTTTTTAAAATTTTACTTCCAACCTAAACATGATTTAAAAAAAACAATGCGCGCGCCCCTTGTGCTGCTGTCACTTCACCCAACTAGCGAATCGAATCCGTTGGTTGGGTGGAGGTTGTCGCTCAACGAGCGGGTTCCGACTGTATAACATTATATGGTTTATGTAATGTAAAACAATACAACATAACAAAAGAGAACCATTCCAAAACCATTTAATTAAATGTATAACCAGTAGCGTGGTTCAAAAAATCGTTTTTGCTCCACACCGCTTATTCGATTCGTAACCAGATTCTAAGCCATCTCCCAAAAATTGAGCTGATTTGGTTGAAAATTGAGAGTGCACAAGCCCTTCAAAGTTTGTATGGGAATTACTATGGGAAAACGACGTTTTCCATTCAATTGGCCGTAGAATTTTCCCAAATGCCTTAGAGTGTTAGTTGACTCTTGGTTCTCCTAGGCTACTCTATCAGCTACAACTTTGCAGAAGACCTCATTCCAATCGGACGCCTCATTAATTAGTTATCAATTTTTATCTAGAATGAAAATCTTTGATCATGATGATTACACTATTCGATGGGCATCACTGTAATTTGCATTGAAACATAGTAGCCATGATTTCTGTATGCTATCTTTGGCGCCATGTGCAGCAATGTTGCCTGCTGGAAAGATGAACGATCACTATAACTATAACTATAAGTTTCTCCAGTTGGATAAAAATCGATATCTAATGAATGAGGCGTCCGATTTGAATGTGGTCTTCGGCAAAGTTGTAATTGATAGAGTAGCTTAGAAGTACCAAGGGTCAACTAACACCTTTGGCCACTAGGAAAAATGCTACGGTCAATTGAATGAAAACCGTCGTTTTCCCATAGTAATTCCCATACAAACTTTGGAGGGCTTGTGCACTCTCAATTTTCAACCAATTCATCTCAAATTTTGGGAGAAGGCATATAAGGGGCTGTCCATAAACCACGTGGTCATGGTGGGGGTGGGGGGGGGGGTTGGTTTCGGCCAATGACCATTTTGTATGGACAAATAAAAATTTTTGTATGGACTAATGACCACGCGAAGGGGGGGGGGGGGGGTTATGTAGGGTCACGGTGATGCTATGCTCCCAAATTTATCCTGTTTGTTAATGCTTTGTTTTCGAAAAGTAACCAAATAATTCGACGCAGATTTTTCATTTGGGCCTAACTGACATTTTCGAGTTCTCTTCATCGATCCTCTCTTTGTGTTGCCACAGAAAGTGTATTGGGCTTTCCAATGATTTTTTGGTTGAAATGCGAAGAAGACGACTACATGTTGCTATAGAAACAAAAAGAATAATGATTTTGTTTGTTTTGATCAAGTTATTAGCGAAAGAGAGAGTCGACGAAGAGGAAACGATGCAGTAAGTTAGGCCCTTATGAAAAATCATTGTCGAATTCCGTTCTTTAACAGTAAACAGAATGAAAACATAAAAATACGTTTTGAATTGCAACAGACTGGAAGCTATTACCGCGAATCAACATATCACAGTCGTATGTTTAAGAAAACAGTACAAATATATTTTTTTATGCAACAAGTTTAAAAATGATGCTTTTTTTTCAGCACGAATCGTACATTTATACATACAAAGAGTGCTGAAAAAATCGAGTTTTGCAACGAGTTGCAAACAAAGTTTTTTGCAATTTCTCATCGTAATAGCTGTTTAACCTCACGCAAATCTGACAGGAAAAGGCCTACTTTCCCACACCAAATTAACAGTGCTGTAATGATGCATTACAGCACTGATTTGCGTTGCGTAATGAACCATTACAGCACTGTTTTCAGTTTTGGTCAACTTCTTGATGCTTTCTGGACGCAGTTTTGAAAAATTGTGACAACTGCACAGTATAACCTATTATGATCAGATTTTCTTAAGCATTGGCTATGAACATAAGTGTGCAGTTTGATGAAAAAGTTTTGTTGAAAACTATCCTCAAGGGTAATTTATGAAATTGCAAAAAACGTTGTACGCAACTCGGTGCAAAACTCGATTTTCCCAGCACTCGTCGTAATTATCCAACTCGGCAAGCCTCGTTAAATGTACGACTCGTGCTGTAAAAATCGCCATTCTGCACCTTGTTGCGTAAACTACTATTTTGTAATTACGAAAAATATCCATTTAGTGCGATCTAGCTACACAAACATGTATCATTAGGAACCACGTGTGCGCGCTCATACTTGTCGGCGTAGTTTTTTGTTTGATCAGGTAGGCTATGGTGTAGTAGGCGTCACCAATGAACGAGCTTCCGTTGTCAAACAGTTGTGCGCAGGCAAAAGTGTTCAAAAGCAGATTCAGCAGCTGATTGTACACTAGATTTGTAATTGGAATCGTAATTGAAATCGTCCTGATTCGGATTCGAGCTGCTCAGTAAATGTAGCGGCAGAGGCTGAATCTACGGAAAGCACGGTGGTAAGTAAAAAGTGCGTACGAGCAAAAGTGCCGAAAAGTGCTACTTTTCAGCACTCTTAAAAGTGCCGAAAAGTAGTACTTTTCAACACTCTTAAAAGTGCCGAAAAGTAGTACTTTTCAGCACACTTGCATTAGTGGCGAAAAGTAGGCCATTTCAGCATACTTCAGCCAACTGAAATGTTCAACTTTTCACAACGTAATTACAAAAAAAGTATTAGGTGCCATTAGACTGTTTGTCGTTATGCCAAATATTTTGTCATTGAAATCCGACATTTATCCAAGGTGCTATGATTCACGTTGCGTTGGTTATTTGTTGGGCTTGTTTGGCCAAATATTTGAAACGTTTACTAATGGGAACTTAATGCAATCAGTCCTGCAAAATATCTGTCTCAGTGCCTGTTTTTCAGCCGAAAATGAAAGATTGCGGCGGTCGTTTTCAGTTCCTCGATGTGAGAACTGACAGAGTCCGAGAGCTCCATTCGTGAGCGACCCAACACGATCAATTCTCAATCATCCACACACTACTCATGCTGAAAGGCCATTCGTCTCAAGCGATGGCTTGTGAGAGTGAGTGCCCTATACGTTAGCACGGGTGAAAACACTCAACTACAGAAAATTGAATGGAAATTTAGCCCTGTCAGCTCTCGCTTTCAGCACGCTGCGTGCGAGTGTGAGTACCTATTTCATTTCGCTCCCTTGTTGCTGATCGGAAAGCAACTTTGACAGGAAAACCAAAACGGAGAAAATGAAAAAAGCAAAATATCGTTATCATAAAGGCCTGTCGAAAAATTGCAGCACTGAATGCAATTGTGTGATTACTCTGTTGATACAATTATCACACAATTATTTAATGAAACTTGCCGAGCTGGATAAATACGATGAGTGTTGAACGAGTTTGTCTTATTAATATATCCTATTTTTTGCAATGACTAAAAATATTCACTAGAATATGATCATTTCCATCCACGATACTACCATAGACTGACTACCTTTGCGGTGTTTCAATGAGAACGACCATGTGCTCCATCATGCTAGAAATTTTGATCAAGCAAGTTGTGCTTACTCGTCACAGTTTTGCAAACTCTTACCACTTACCACTCTGTGCTCTTACAGTGACAACTCAGGTTGTGGTTCAAACAATTGCGTCAAGTTTCATAACCCAACCGGATTACAATAAGATTATGGAATGGAGTGAATGAAAATTTATAAAACGAAGACTTTGACCAGACCCCCCACCCCATCTAGAAGTCTATACGTGATTTTTGAACGGCTGTATCACCTGTTAACTGTTTTTCAAGCGGAATTTGAATAAGCTGAAGTTAGATTACTATGAAGGCAGTTTAAGCCGGTTATTATTGTGCCACTTTCAAATTTGCGTAATTCTATTCCTACTTCACCGTAATCAACTAAATTTTGCATAGTTTTTTTAAGAGTCTGTTGTCCATATCTGTTCAATTGTGAAGTTTTCAGTGAAATTTCGGTCGAGATAATTAAACTTTAAATAAAGTTTTCCCTGTTATTTTTGAAATAAATATCGGTCATTTCAATGATAACGGAGCTTTAAATCATAGAATAACATTTTTATTGTCTAAGTTTTCAAACGTATGAAAACCATTCTTTTAGATTTCATTTAGAATATTTTTTCACGAAAAATTGATTAAAATTGTTTGTTTTTTACATTTTTCCGAAAGTGACCCACCATCCCTTTTGTTTACATTTCACAGTCAATACTTATTACACACATGTGATACAGAAATCACTGTACAATGGATCATTGAAGTCGACTTTTCCGCTACTCACCGCATCAAAACAAAAGCGCCACCGTATATGGACGGTAACACAGTGACAGCAGTCGAGTTACGTCAAACACACAAGGCTACGGTGGCGCTATCTGTTCATTTCATAGCGGCCGTTTTAGTTATTTTAGTGATCCATTGCGCTTGAAATGAGTGCCACACTGTGCCCACACTGATAATGGACTACCCACTTTGCGCGCAGCCACAGTTGATCAGCAGGAGTAAATCAATTTAATTTTGTATGGCGAAATGCATCTAAACTTGAATTACTTGAAATAGGATGCTTTTACTGAAAAATTATTTGGTAGGTTCAATAGTGGTCACCATTGTGCACAACCACTATCAAATATTTTTTCGAATAATATGTTCCACTTTGAAGAATTTGCCTTTAGATGGTATTCGCCATACAATATTTTTGCGATTTACTTTTAGTGATTTTTCGCGCATAGAAGCTAGCGCCACATTGGTCGATGCGGAGAGTAGGAAAACAGCCGATGAAGTTAATTCATTCTCTCCGTTCAAGTCAGTCTTGTTAGAATTATACTGACAGTAAGTACCGTTGTACGTGTATCACACTCCACAATGGTCCGAGGACCAACATTAAGTGGAAAAAATTAATAACTCAAAAACCATCCAAGATAGAGTCTTCATGTCTTCTAGACATTTGCTCGTGAGTCCAAGCCGCGTTATATGCAAAGGTGTCCTAAACGCCAAATCTTAAAATACTTCATATTTCAGCACCTAACTTTTTTATTTCAAAAGATATCGAAATAAAATGTTCTGCAAAGTTGAAGAAGGTAAAAACCCCGACAACTTTCTCGAAGAGCAGTTTTTTCTATCTCTTCAATCTGAGGAGATATAACTTATTGAAGAAATAAAAAGTCCGAAATCGGTTTTTTTGTCATATGTCAAAAACTATCATTTTTTCAAGCCTACTATGTTCAGAGCAATTGTACATTTTTTATTCAAGCTTTATCGCCTCAAATATGTCAGCATTCAAAAGCAAATCAACCTAATGTGAGTCCCATGGCTTGACACCGGTTAAAACCATTGCAATGGTCAAGACATGGGAGTCACATTAGGTTGATTTGCTTTTGAATGCTGACATATTTGAGGCGATAAAGCGTGAATAAAAAAAATACAATGATTTTAAATATTGGTATCAAATGCTAAACCTACAAACTAGCAACACGGCCAAGCCAACAACAAAGCGATATGATCGCAGCAAACGGATATCAATTTCGACCAATCAACAAATGGTCTCCGTTTGACAGCAAATTGGTCTCAAATTGACTGACTACGTGTCGCATCCTATCCTAGGATCAAAGGCCTTTCATAATATATGTCAAACATATAAAACTGGACGGTCCACAATTCAATTTAAAATTTGCATACGATCACCAGATGCATATATCTGATGAATTAAGAAATCGAAAAACTATAGGGAATTTGTTTTATATTTTTGCTCACTTACACAAAAGAACAAAACAAAACAAAAAAGACAACATTGGGTTCATCGCTACTCGAATGTTTAAGATAAGTGATCTTGAAACACGAGTAGATGTTGAACTCGGACATTATGGATGTCATTTTTCGTGAAATTGATGCCTAAAATACGGTCATAGTCAAATCACATTTAAAACGCAAAACAAAAAAACACCCTCTCCAAAATTTGTTAAAATGCAGTTTTTGTCATACTAGATCCGGTGGTGGGAGAAAATTAAAGATTCACTTGCGCCTTTTTCAAATGTTACGCTAGAAAAATTGGCTTAAAAAAGTACAAAAATACTTATATCTTTTGATAGAAATATCGTACAGCTTTGATGTCTTCTGACGAAATGTGTATTTTGGCAATATGTACAATTGCTCTGAACATAGTAGGCTTGAAAAAATGATAGTTTTTGACATATGACAAAAAACCGATTTCGGACTTTTTATTTCTTCAATAAGTTATATCTCCTTAGATTGAAGAGATAGAAAAAACTGCTCTTCGAGAAAGTTGTCGGGGTTTTTACCTTCTTCAACTTTGCAGAACATTTTATTTCGATATCTTTTGAAATAAAAAAGTTAGGTGCTGAAATATGAAGTATTTTAAGATTTGGCGTTTAGGACACTTTTGCATATAACGCGGCTTGGACTCACGAGCAAATGTCTAGAAGACATGAAGACTCTATCTTGGATGGTTTTTGAGTTATTAATTTTTTCCACTTAATGTTGGTCCTCGGACCATTGTGCACTCGTATCACATGTCTGTCTGAGGTATTACATGTCTTCCGAAGAAATGTCAAAAATAGCAGAACGAACATCTTTTTCAGAATGTGGAGCGAACGAACACTTGACTATCACGCCGAGGACCTGGGATCGAATCCCACTCCCAATAACCTCGCAAAATGTGAGTTCTTCCTTCGGAAGGGAAGTAAAGCGTGGGTCCTGAGATGAACTAGCCTAGGGCTAAAAATTTAGTTAATACAGATAAAAAATCTTTGCAGGAGAAAATTTTGTTCAAGGACGCTTATATGGAAAGATTATAGTAAAAACTGTTACAAGATATTTCTCATAACATACGAAACCTCTAGGATGGATATTCAGAGCACTAGCGCTCTGCCCAGTGTGGGGCGCAAACAATTATGGCTGACATCTTGTTGCGCGTGGGACCACCGGATCGGCCCTCCCGGTCCGGTGGCAAATGTGCGCAAACAACCGTTTTCTAACTGGTATTAGAAAATGTAAAAGTTTGATACCCATTAGGGTGACCATATGGTATCCTAAAGGAGGACATGTCCTTTTTGCCTATCTCGTACACTAAGTGTACTGGAAAGGCTATATGTTCACTCCAAAAATGACTTTATGATAGAAGGCCCGGAGGGTCGAGTCACATATACCAATCGACTCAGCTCGACGAATTGAGGTGATGTCTGTGTGTGTGTATGTGTGTATGTGTGTCCCACCGGAAGTGGCCAAATGTAAAAGTGAACCAAACCCATGCATGCGACACATCAAATCACGGCTTTTCCAATAACCTGATGGCCGGTTATTATGGAAGCAAGCTCAGATCACATACGGGACTGCCGGTTGTATTCCGGAACCAGTTCCGGGTGTCTCGCTGAAAATGGCCAAATATAAAAGTGAACCAAACCCATGCATGCGACACATCAAACAGCGGCATTTTTGATAACCTGATGAACGGTTAGCAGGAAAACAGTATCAGACCATATCTGAACAGGTAGTTGTCCGGAACCGGTTCCGGGAGTCCCGACGGATGTGGCCAAATATAAAGGAGTACCAAACCCATGCATGCGATACAACAAATTACGACTTTTCTGATAACCTGATGACTGGTTATCAAGGAAATAGGTTAGGACCGCATTAGGGATAGCCTGTAGTGCTGTAACCAGTTCCGGGTGTCCCTCCGAAAGTGGCCAAATATAAAATTGAACTGAACCAATGCGACACAGCAAAGCTCGGATTTTTCGATAACCTTATAAACGTTAGCAAGCAAACAGGTTCAAATTGGTAAAAAAAAAATGTTTTACGCATAAGGTCAAATCTCAACCGTTACGTAGTAATTGAACTTTACATGTTTTTAATTTTGATTGCCTCAAACCGGCTATAACTTGAAAATGTTCAAACATATCGCATTTGAATGATTATTAAATTTTCTACCAAAAAAGATCTTGGAATCTATTGGTTTGGTTAGATAACTAAAGCAAAAAAGCTCGAAAGTAATGTTTGGCGTACACTTAGTGTACATACTAAAAACTATATGTTCACTCAAAAAACGATTTTTCGAAGAAAAAAAAGGCTGCTAGGATTAAGTCGCATATACTAGAGTGTCCTTCCCGGGACATGCCGGGACAAGAATTCCCGGGATTTGAGTGATTTCGGGATTTCCCGAATCCCGGGATATCATTTCAGAAATCCCGACAATCCCGGGATGAAGACAATTTGTAGATAAAACTGCCAAATATCAAGGCAAAAACTTTATCTGGCCATTTTCACTTTCGAAATATGAGCGGTTTTCTCACACACCGCCATCGGGCTTTGGACACTAGGTCATACTTGAAAAAAAAAAATCAATCATTCATGATAAAATTGGTATCATGTTATGCATTTCATTCATCTTTTTCTATTTATTGGTTCATACAGTAGCAGCAAGAACAAACTGGACATAGCCCACATACCATATTACATTGTAATTTTGGAAATCTGAGACCAAACTTTTACTATATTATGTAAATAATTTGAATTTCTCAGAAGAGAATTAATGGATCTCAATAACTAGTACAAATGTTTTAAAATTATGGAAAACCGCAATTGCAAAAAGAGTCCAACCTTTTGTATTGAAATATTCGGAAACTAAGAGTTCAAAAGGTAAGGTACCCCGGGGCAAGTGGGACCTAAAAAATTGCTAATTTGGTTTTGTCATGCCAAAAATTTCAGAACACATTTTTTTTAATAATTCCAATGAACCCAAAAGACATTGTTGGTATATTTGTACTTATTAACGTGCATTAAAACTATTTCAAAATTTTTACATTCCATATATTATGCATATAATGAAAAGTGTAGCAGATCTTCATTTACTGCGTTTCACGGGGCAAGTGGGACCTATTCAGAGTTTTTGTTCAAAGGGCTTAATATAAGTTGCAACAAATGAGGTAACATAAATCATAAATCTCTTATATGAATGACTATGTTTAGAGATTAAAATAAGAAGAGGTTTATGGTATCGTGCATAAATTACGTAACACATAAAAATCGCTGGAAAAAACTTGAACCAACTCTAGCAGCTCATGCAAAATAAATTGATTTTTTTATACAAAATGCGCCGTAAAGTGAAGAGACAAAAGATTTCGAAACTTGGTCTCTATATTATATAGTTCATGAATCTCGCCAAAAGTTAATCTGGGGTTTCGAGATTTTCAATAATATTCTCCCTTACATAATCTTACGATCATTAAATAATGTTTTTATTAAATTATGAATTTTGAAAAGGTCATTTCCCCATTTTATTTTTTTGTGGACGGTTCCTGAATGCTCAAAAGAATTCATTATACAGCGTTAGGTGAAAAAATAATGGAATATATTTAGAGAAAAACATATAAAATTCATGCTTTTGATTTTTTTTGTTTTACCCAAGGTTTTACCATTTTTAAGAAGAATTTTATCATCTAAATAGAGGTAATAAAGTATAATTCAATAGTAGATTACTTATTGCGTCAATTTTTAATGACTTTCGTGCTAATTTCATCTAAGGCTGGGCAAGCCGAGATGAACCCATAAAATTGTATTTGTTTATTCTCATAGGTCCCACTTACCCCAGATAGCGAAATGCACTGGGGCAAGTGAGAGCAGTAAACTAAAGGTAATAAATGAAAATAAAATACAGCTTTTTCGCTTGAAACCATTTGCAAGAACTCCAAATACTATCCTGAAACCGAAAAAGTATTTGTAGAATGACAAATCTATTTTTAAACGACGAATGTAGTAGAGCACGTCAATCTCACCTAGTGAATTGAAAATTACATATGAACAACAATAACGTATATGGTCTCTTTATGGTTGAAACTATAACACTTTTTGTATTCAAAGTATCCGTAGGTGTGATACCTATGTTTTCCATGAAGAATGTTAGTCTTAAAAATAAATGATAAAAAAAATACTAGCTATAGGTCTCATTTGCCCCCGATTCTCACTTGCCCCGGGGTACCTTACTCTAAAGTTATATTGAAGTGCGATTATTACGATACATATCAACAAAACAAACAAAACAAACATCTTCCGTAGCGATATAATACAGATTATGATAATTATTTCTCTTAAACTATTAGATATCGGTAGAAAAATACTTGCAATAAATTAACTACTAAATAGTTGAAAACAGACTGTTCTTGGCGAACATAACGTTGATACTTTTATATGTATTTCGTTATTGACATTTGTACATCAAGTAGTAGTGCAGTACATTGTATAGACATTTTATAATACTTCTTGTGATGGATACAGAAATAACCATATCTTAAAAAATGAATATTTCAACTGCACAAAAGTTAAACAGATCAATTTTCTGGGTTTTATTGAAATTTTAAAAAATCCCGGGATCCCGGGATTTCCCGGGATTAGCTAAGTATTTTGTCCCGAATCCCGGGACACGAAAATTGGCCGGGAAATGGACACTCTAGCATATACCAATCAACTCAGTTCGACGAATTGAGATTAAGTATGTATGTGTGTAGGTATGTATGTATGAGCGCAAAATTAGTTCACTCACTTTTAAGGCACTTCCCATTGGACGATTTTTCGGATTATAGCTTGAATCGAACCGGAATTGTTTGCTATCAAAAATAGACCAGGTCGGCCACGAGTTTTGTGCGGAAATCAACACTGGAGACCAGAAGCTCCACGATGTCCGCCCAATATTCAATATGGCAGCCGAATTTTCTAGGTGGCGGCTCAAAATTCAAGATGGCGGCTGTTTAATGGAGATTTAGGCTCTAAAACCATGCTATATGGGAATAGTTGATATAGATGTCTGGACTCCTAAAATGACGACTAGAATATCCAAGATGGCGGTCTAAAATCCAAGATGGTGGCTTCAAATTCAAGATGGCGTCTGTTTAAAGAAGTTTAAGGCTCTAAAACCATGCAATATGGGTATATTTGGATATGGGGAAGATGTCCGAAGTAAAAAAATGACGACCAGAATGTACAAGATGGCGATCTAAAATCCAAGATGGCGGCTTCAGTTTCAAGATGTCGGCTGTTTGATGGAGATTTAGGCTCTAACGGCTGTTTAATGAAGTTCTAGGCTCTAAAACCATGCAATTATGAGTATATTTGAAACGAGGAAGATGTCCGGAGTCCAAAAAGGCCGACCAGAATATCCAAGATGGCGATCACAAATTTAAGATGGCAGCACCAAATTTAAGATGGCGACTGTTAAATGGAGTTTTAGGGCCTGAAACAATACATTATTGGTATATTTGGTATGGGGATGATGTCTGGATTACAAAAATGGCGACTAGAATATCCAAGATGGTGGTCCAAAATCTAAGATAGCGGGTCCAGATTCAAGATGGCCGCTGTTTAATGAAGCATATTTCTCGTCGCCAAAAATGGCGACCAGAACATCCACGATGGCAATCCTAAATGGCGGCTTCAAATTCAAGATAGGATCTTTTCTTGAGAGTTTAAGGCTCAAACATTGAAAGCCAGATAAACGATATGATTTCTGGTATCTTGAAATGGATTTCTGTGTATTGTATGAAAGTGCGATATACACCAACATTTCAATTGAGTTTTATTGAAATGGGGTTTCGAAGGCACGAGAAAGGCGCCATCATCACTAGGTGGATTAATTAGGGTTTTTTTTATTAAAAATCAAATGTCTACGAAAATGTCCTTCTTTTCGATCTTTGAACTTATTTAAAATTGTATAAAAACAACTGACATACAGTTTTGTTCAGGTATTGCATAATATGTATTCGAATGCTATTGATAAGCTCCAGAGACGTCTTCAATGAGTTATATTGTCAAAGCTAAATCATTAGTGTCGTAATGAAGTTGGGGTCATTTTTACCGGATGTGACCCAGTGACCCACTGGAATAACTCCGAATAGCCGGAAGGTTTCCTAGGCATCTATACAGGGGATAGAAAAAATGATCGGAATAAGCAAAATTTTCACTTTTCAAAAAATGTTCAACTAGCTGTAACTTTTCGAAAAGGGCATCAAATATTCTCAAATTTTTACTATAAGTTCATTAACGAGTTGTGTATCAGTGGTCCAAATTTGGAAAAGATCGGGCCATTCTCCACCACGTTATAAAGATTCTTGGAAAAGGTAATATTATCGGATAGCCAACATTGAACTGTTATATCTCCGGATTCAGTGAACCGAATGCAATGAAATTTTGATCACTAATCTATATAAATAAAAATGGAATGGTGTTTGTATGTCACGAATAGGCTCAGGAACGAGCCAACGAATCTACACCATTCTTTCAATATTTCATTCGTGCAGGGCTCCGAAGTCTTCGTACGTAAAAATAATTGGAAAAAGTGTACGGGAAGGCAAGAAATACGGGAAAATCTGAAATTGCGTTTTGAGTGGCACTACGACGGTTGCCGGGACAGCTAGTGACTTATATAACGAACTATGAAAAACCTTTGACTTAACTTAAAATTCTTAACATAGAAGAAAATCATAACGATTAGATTATTTTTCTAATAAAACACCAAATCATCCAAAACTTCAACATCGTTTCAAAATTCAAAATTCAAATTATAGTTCATTTAATTTCCCTCTAAATGTGTTTTAAATGAAAGTAACAATACACATGAATAATAGACCAATTTGCTAAAAAATCGTGAAAAAAATAAAATCGCTATAACTTTTTCTCTTCTTAGAAATTTCAAGTTAAGTCAAATGTTTTCCAGAGTTCATCATATAAGTCATGAATGGTCAAAAATTCATTGCAATCGGTTCATTGAATCCGGAGATATAACAGCTCAAAGTTGGCTATCGGATAATTTTACCTTTTTCAAGAATTTTTATAACTTCATAGAAAATGGCCCGTTCTTTTCCAAATTTAGACCACTGATACACAACTAGTTGATGAACTTACAGTAAAAAATTGAGAATATTTGATGCACTTTTCAAAAAGTTACAGCTGTTGAACATTTTTTGAAATGTGAAAATTTTGCCTGTCCCGATCATTTTGTCTATCCCCTGTATGATGCAAAGGTCAAAAAATAAAAAAAATGAAAGTCGTTTTTCTCAAAAAGGAAAAAGACACATGGTCCTCTCTGACTTAACGCCGACTATATAACTTATGACGTTAAAGCCTAGGGTATGCCGAAAAGCTTTTTCGAAAACTGCAAATTGATCCGAAGCTAGTGAAAAAAAATTATACGCTTGTTAAATAACATAGGGCAAAAATTGAGATTTTATTTCTGATGTTATTCCTTTATTTCCTTTCCTACATGTTAAATGATAAGCACCATCGGACAATCTGCATGTCCGTTATAACTTTTATCACAACTGCCGGTTTGCTTTGCGATTTTCGACAGAACGTCATCGGTTATATAGTTGAAGAAACATGTATGCCCTTTTTCAGAAAATTACAAAAAGGGAGTTTTCCCATACTAAACCCCATACAAATTTCAATTGCAATGCAGAATACGGGTACGCAGCAAATCGCTCCCAAATTTTGCACAGTTGTTTTGGACGCTAATATGGAAATTACTTCTGGGATTCCTCCAAGATTTTTCAAGATTGATTAGATGTTGCTTCTGGAATTTATCCAACAGTTCCTTCAAAGATTCATCTTTCTGGGAATTTGAACCGAGAATTCTTCCATTATTTCTCCAGATGTTCCTTCCGGAATGCACTCCTTCCTTTTATGATTTCTTCAAGAGCCCTCTGGGAGTTTTGAGAAGTTTCTTGAAATTCCTGGAAAATTCCGGAGTGACTCTGGAAAATTCTAACGTATTTTTATATAAGTGATTCATTTCAAATTTCCCCAGGGGTATATCCAGAGTTCCTTTGGAAGTTTACTCTGCGATTCTTCCGGGAGTTTTTTTTTTAATTCCTAGAAAAAATCCATCTGGCATACATCCAGGAGTGCCAAGACTCCTTCAGGAATTATTTCTGAGATTTCTACAAAAAAAACTCCTGCAAAGAATGGTTTTTTTTTAAATGTCTTCAGAAGTATTTTTACCGGGATTCCCAAAAGGAAATCCTGGAGAAATGCAATCTCAGAAGGAGCTTTTGAAGGAAACCCAGAACAAATATCTGGAGGAATTCATACAAAACTGCTGGGGGTTTTCCGTAAAACAATGTTGGGGAATGGAGAAAGAAATCCGGGATACGATCAAGTAATTCCGGAAGGAGTTCCTAAAAGAATTACGGGTTAAGTCCTAGTAGGAATCCCCCGAGGAGTTTTTCCTGAACGAATTCTTAAAATAAATCCTGAAATGATCCCACAAAGAACTTCGGAGAAAATCCTGAAGGTTTCCCAGAAGAAACTATGGGAGGAATTCATAAAAGAAATCTAGAAGAAGTTCCTGGAGTAATCTCGATAAGAGCCAAGAAAGATTCTAAGATACTCCTTGAGGATTCTCAGAAAGTTGTCCTTCAAAAATCACAGAAGAAACTTTTGAAGCATTGACTACATTTTATTTGAACACATTTTGAATACACAAAAATTTTGCTATGTACAGAAATATGAGCTCTTTCTGCAGTGTTGTTCAAATGCAATAATTTACATGGAACCAGGATTTTTTCTGATACTTGATTCATTCCCATCATAAAACCTTCCGGCATACGCACTACGTGCTAGGCGCACCTCAAATAATTATGAATGCAAATCACCTCTTCTGTCCGTACTGTTTCGAATAATAGAATCGCATCTAAGATTCCAAAGTAGTGCAATACATTACAAAGTGTGGAAAGCAATGGAGTCCACCTTCTAATGAAAACGTGATAATATTTACAACCTAAGCTCTGGAAGCTGAATCATTCTAGTTTGGAATATTTGCTTTGTTATGCGGAAACATGTGCATCGCTTCGCAAATCATGGCGTATGCTAAGGGGTGGTGTCCGCCACCGTATGCGTTGTAATACTAATTTGCTTCATATCATCGAAAAAGATAGTATGATACGAGTCGCGACCTAACCTATGATTTAAAAGCGTTCGATGGCACATTCTCTCCTACCTCACCGCACCGAGGTCGTCCATCTCCGTCAAGTGAAGTGCAAACAATACGATGAGACTTTTTCAAACTGATTCCCCCGACATTGGTCACTCATACGAATAACAATGTTCATTTGGTGATTATCCCGTTCATTTACTGACAACTGACGCTAAACCGTTTTGTCATTGCATTCATATCTAACTCTAAAAGGTTCCCACTTGTCAGAGATAAATCGTCGCCAATTGAGTTGACAACTGCTGCACTCGTAACATCAGCTTACAAGAAGATTACATCGACGGGTAATTGTGACTATTATGTGAATTACATCTGTGCTATCATCGTCAATCATAATTATGTCCGATATCGATCAGGGACAACTATGTTCAAATTGTTTAAATTATCCCCTCGTTTGAATAGAATGGCTACACGCTCCCGTCAGAATACCCATTTTTACATTGCTATCTCTGTCGCTCTTCAAGAGGCTCCATTTAAAAATACCCATTTTCAAGTTGGGCGGCCCAACTCATAAATGGGTATTTTTAAATGGAGCCTCTTGAAGAGCGACAGAGATAGCAATGAAAAAATGGGTATTCTGACGCGAGCGTGTAATGCACACCGCTTTACCGATAGTTACCGCTGACAAGGTGAAACACGACTTTCGCCCAAAATTTACAAATACTTGATCGGAATGACTAATAATTTCTGGATCGCGGGCCGTTCGTTCATCGATCACGCGTTGATGGCTCCCCTGAACTGCATGATGGAAATCACGTCACTGTCTCCGTACTTGGTGGGCGCGTAGCAGTTGCATTCGAATCCGAAATTAATACTCCGTGACTTATTGGCAGTAGACATACAGAGGTAAGCACGCGCTGCGCTCGCTTACGATGCGATGTGATAGGGACAGGAAGCATTATGATGGGATAGGTTCACACACATGGCACACACAAAGCACAATAATGATGGTTACTGGTACGATCGGTTCGAGCGCGGAAGATGGATCGATGCGGCGACTAGGTATAACCTTGTCTGTTTATAACGCGAACGAAGAGGATTATAGGTGGTAGCATTCCGGTAGCAAGAATATCGAATTTCAGTCGGTGCCAATCAATGTGGGGAAATACGGAGTAAGGTATTTCTTTAGAAAATTCTGTCACAGGTGGTAAAACATTGTTTGACGGCATTGAATGAAAAAAATGAAAACTTTAAAAATCATAGCTTACGTTTAGTATCTTATGGGCACTGCAATAATCAATTTCTATCTATGTTTTGCTAACCAACCTATTATATTGTATTGTTCTTATGGGCCACTATAGCCACAGCTGTAAAGGCGTGGGTATTCAGCATGGGCAGCGGGTTCGATTCCCGGTCGGCCTAGGAACTTATCGTAATGTAAATTTTCTTGACTTCCGTAGGCATAGAGTATCTTCGTGCCTGCCACACGATACACATGCAGAATAGTTATTGTTGGGCCACTGTTGGACCAACATCGAACAACTGCTGGATCTATGTTGGGTTTGGTGTAGCGTTGGGCAATTTTGAATCGATGTTCGCAACATCAATCTTTATTTGTGAAAAAAATCGCGTTCTGATGGGATTCGAACCCACGACTCCGTATTCGCTAGACCGGCGACTACGTCACAGAACAAGTAATGATTCTGCGGAATAGAAAGCCAAACTGACTACGAAGCCGCACCGTGAACACTCCTATTTCACAAACTCATCTCTCTTTCGGCTTAGATGCCAATCCACAACGCACTCCTGTTTGTGCCTACTAACTACAAGTGAGAGCGAATTATTTTTATGAAGCCGAGACTTACTATCGCACTCCGCATACCTTATCATTACTTGTTCTGTGGCTTAGTTGGTTAAACCGCCGGTCTAGCGAAAGTCGTGAGTTCGATACCCACCAGAAAGCGATTTTTTTCACAAATTTCATTTCTCAACTTGTCAATTAGCCACATTTCGTGCCTTCTAATTACAAGTTTTTCCAGTATGTTTCAGACATACCAGCAAATCTGATAAAATGCCAGTAAAATGGGCAATATGGGCCATTGCAGTCTATTCTCTTACCCGAGTAACCACAGTGCTGAAGCCTTATTGCATGCAAATATACGGTGTATTTAGTACAATCATTACTTTACATGCAAACTTAAGGTTGATTTGAAGTGGAAGTTCGCAATTATAGAATCAAATTAATTAATTTTTATTTATTTTATTTGATCGACCGCCAGAGATATACAGGGGATGGCCAAAATGTTGAGGAAAATAAGTCGAATTTACAATACCACACAAAAAATACTAAATGTGTTCTTTCTTCAATCTAAATATGCTCTAATATATCTGATTAGAGATAACTTGAGAACAGAAGTGGAAAATCTTTGGATATCAACACTAAAATTTATTGACATTGATATAAAAAAGTTACATTTTTTTCAAAAAAAAAATCCTAAAAGCGTCAATCCATGATAATTTTTTTCGTTTAAAAAGTACCTATGTTTTAATAGTTTGTGAAGCATTTACATATCGTTAGTGTTCGTTCAAATTTTCATTCAATTCGGTTCACTGGTTTCCGAGATATGACACCTCAAAAATGAGTTGTCTGAAAAATAGTAGGGGTACTCACTAAACAGATTAAATTGCTGCGTAAGCCATGATTTTCTGCTTATTTGAAATGTTTCATGATTTTGCGAATAATATAATCTAAGGTTGCCTTGGTGATCGCGACGTTTAATCAGTTTAATCAGTTTACGCTGTTTAGTGAATCCCCCTAGTGTTTTACCTGAACGGTTCTAACTTTGCGAAATATTAATCAATCGAGCCCAAATTTGTACCAATGATGCACACATAATAGGTTGACAATCAGTCAAAATTTGAGATTTTTTGATGCGCTCTATGAAAAGTTATAGCTTGTTGAACTTTTTTGTGAGAGAAAAAAAAAGTTGATTATCCCAAACATTTTGGCCATCCCCTGTATGGGCCGTAGGAGAAACAAATTAAGATTATACTGTTTAAACTACTATGTACATGATACTTTACCGTTTTTCTAAAAAGCATGCTTCTGAACTGAGATAGTAGCATGTGCGTATAACATTTTGCAAGTGAGTATTCCTAACACTAGTTTCAGAAAAGTTCCAGGGGGTTCCAAGAGCCCTTAGAGGTGCTTTAAGGTGTTTCAGGAGGTTCCAGAGTAGTTCTAGAGGATGTACTCAGAGTGGCGTGTCAGGCCGTCTCCAGGAGCGTTTTAGGGGGTCGGACGGGGCTTCACGGTGGTACCAAGGGTTCTCTACGCACTTCAGGGGGCCACAGGGGCACTTCAGGGAGTCTCAGGAGGGTTCCGTACCAAATGATCTGCAAGAGGTCTCAGGGATGCTTCAAGGGTGTTTCAGGGGATCTCAGGGGGTTTCATGAGATATCAGGGGTGTTTTGGGGGTCTCAGAGGGGCTCCAGGTTCTCAAAGGTTCTTCAGTGAGGCTCAGATGTTTTCATGGGAGTTTCAGAGGGTCTCACGGGCGTTTTGGAGGGCCTCTGGGGTTTCAGAGGTGCTCCAGGGGGTCTCAGCGGTTTAGGGGCGTCTCGGCCTTAGAGGGTTAGAGAGAGGTTTCAGGAATTATCATATGCACTTTAGCGATTGAGGGGTTCTTTTTTCAGGACAATCTCAAATACGGCCTTGGAATTCCCCGAATCACTCTGAAACGCTACTTAACCCTTTGGAGACGGAATTTTCACATTTCTGGATGCAACCTCGCTGAACTAGAACACGTTTGGGATGGTCGATTTTCACGGCTGGTCACATATGATCCATCCGTCCTAAAAGGACCGACCTCCTGAAACGCCTGAAAGGGCTTTAATCTCTCTCAAATAAATCTCAAAGTCTCTCAAATGGGAGGACAAACTTCATGAAACCATAACTGCCCATATTCGCATAGTCGATGTAAGAGCCACTGTACTTTTCAACATGCTTTTGGAATTTTAACAATGAATAAATATAAATTTCAAGATTTTTACCACGTTGACATCTAACTGAGGGTTAGATGTTGTGATCTATTGAATAAAACTTTTCACAAATATGCACACGCAATAGATATTAGCTTTTGTACGATGGAATTGCCAGTGGTGGTTACATCGACTATGCGAATATGGGCAGATAAACCCTCTTAACCTTCCGTAACTCGCGCGGTTGACTACCTGCGTCAGCACCACGCTAATGCTGAGTACGAAAAGCGAGATTTTTTCAACGTGTTGTACAAAATACAACAGCGTGATCGTTCGAGGGTTAAATTCCCCTGGAGCCTACCTCCTCTCCTCTTCTTGGCGTAACGTCCTCACTGGGACAAAGCCTGCTTCTCAGCTTAGTGTTCTATGAGCACTTCCACAGTTATTAACTGAGAGCTTCCTCTGCCAATGACCATTTTGCATGTGTATATCGTGTGGCAGGCACGAAGATACTCTATGCCCAAGGAAGCCAAGGAAATTTCCTTTACGAAAAGATCCTGGACCGACCGGGAATCGAACCCGTCACCCTCAGCATGGTCATGCTGAATACCCGTGCGTTTACCGCCTCGGCTATATGGGCCCTACCAAAACACCTAAAAATCCCCTGGAACCTCCTCTTTTTAGGCTTTTTCTAGAATTTAGTTCGTTCATTTAAAGCGCTGACTTAATTTATACGCAAAACTCCTTCTTTTTATGTCCTGTTTTAATTAGGGGCCGTCCATATACCACGTGGACGACAAGGACGACAAGGTAATTTTACAGGAAATTGTACTCAAATCCTAGCATTATGAGTCGATTTCATGCACGATGCGTTTTTGAAACATTGCCTTTATTCTTGTGTTTACACAAATTAAAAAACATAATATTCGATCGTTTTTGGCAGTCCACCACATACAAGATATCTTAATAAAAATCAAGCAACAATGGATCGAATAAACATCCAGTGTAATCAAAACCTATGTCGATAACTTGTTTCTCAAAGCTATAGAACATTATTCTAGAATCACAGACAAACAGACGTAACACTGACGAAATTTCCATAGCCCACGGTTTTAACGATCATTTTAAATCTCCGCAGTTGAAACTTTCACAATCAGAGGTGCGCGCATCGTTTTCGTTCACGTTTGACGATTCACACTAGCGCCTGCTGTTGACGGTATTGCGAAGCTCAGTGTTTCAATGATGACGATCATATCAATGACACAAACTCTTCAACTTCCACAAAAAAAATGTAACATTGTCGTAAAAATAATGAATAAGTAGTGTAGAATTAAATTAGGTTAAAATACACAAAAATAAAAACATTTAAAAGGTGGGGTGGACCTGGTGTGATGGTTAGAACACTTGACTATCACGCCGAGGACCTGGGATCGAATCCCACTCCCGACAAACTCACAAAATGTGGGTTCTTCCTTCGGAAGGGAAGTAAAGCTAGGGACCCACGCTAAACTAACCCAAGGCTAAAAATCTCGTTAATACAAATAAAAAAAAATAAAAAAAATGATATTTTTTTTTATATTTCATTCTATAATAGCAAAGATATTTCCTCTAGAGAGAGTGCCCCACAACGTTGTGACGCCGGGAACTCACATTTGTAAATCCGGAACAGAGCTTTGCAAACTTGATCTTTTTTAATTGAGTTTTCAAATTAAAAAAATGTTTATTTTTTAAATTTTATACGAATGATCATCTTTTTCAGCCATGACAGATTATAACTTTATGGCGATCTAACTTAAGACCTAAATCGAATATCAATTTGAAATAGTTATTTATGCAACAAGTTGCAAAATGATGATTTTTTCAGCACGAGTCGTACATTTATCCAACGAGGCTTGCCGAGTTGGATAAATACGACGAGTGCTGAAAAAATCGAGTTTTGCAACGAGTTACATACAACATTTTTTGCAATTATGACAAAACACCCTTGAGTACGATCATTTCTGACTGTCACCACATGTCTCAAGAAAAACTACGTGTGAGCATCCGCACAAGCGTTATTTTTCCAATCAGGTAGGCTGTGTTTATAAGTGTCACAAGTACTCGGAGTCGCGTCGTCAACAAGCGTTGTTTGCTGCTACTGCTTCTCGCTCTACGGCTTTTTGGCTGACCGAATCAGAATGGAAATCGCTTCTATTTAGATTAGATCTGTCGAAAAGACATAGAAGCAGCCACCGCAACTACATAAGACCAAGGAAAAACATTAGTGTTTCGGAAAACTTGCGAAAAGTGAACCCCTGCAAAAGTGCCGAAAAGTACTACTTTTCGGCACTCTTAACAGTGCTGAAAAGTATTACTTTTCGGCACTCTTGAGCTAGTGAAGAAAAGTAGACCATTTCGGCACAGTTTTGGCGATAGAAAAATGCAATATTTTGCCACGTAATTGCAAAAAGAGATTTTTCGATATCAACTTTTTGACAACCCAGTACAAAATCCGACGAGGGGTGATTCAACAAATTGCCCTCATACAAACTTCAAATTGATTTTTGATTAGGTTCCCGAGCACCACAATTCATGAAAATTTGGATTTCGGTCCAGCTTGGCGTGCAGATTTAGAATATGGAACTATTTCAATGCCACTAAAGAAATTAATTAAACAGTGCTTACAAATTGTTATTTATATTTTTCAGTGCGCTGTGGGCTGGTTAAACAGGTTATGATGCACTATTCACACCTTCGAATCACATGATTAGTCCTTCCACCAAAGGTCGTTGAACTTTATTAGTATCTAAACGTGAACATGTGAATGATCATTATGCTATGCTTTCAAAGCATAACCTGCGTCCCCTCATAATTCCTAAAAACCTTGTAGGGAAGCAACAGTGAAACTGTTTTTTTTATCTGAATTGCTCTTCAGTCGGGTATCCTGAAGGTGTGTTAAACGTGTTAAAGCAATAGCCCTATGTATAGACGGTTTGAAAAGTGAGTCACTTGCTCCTGTTTTTCAGCGTGTGATTGTTTGTGCGTTTTTTTTTTAAGAATCGTATCTTGAAGGCAAGGGTGAAGCTTGATTTTTTTGTCTTAACTTTTTAAGATTTTCAGCCCTAGGCTGGTTCATCTAGTAAAAGTGAAGGTTAAAGATAATGATGATTTTGCCACAGAATTTATCCAATTTCTGCTGTATCCTCCAGAATCATATTTAAAGGGGGTGTGACTCCAAAGGGAAAGGAATATTATGAGTGTAAAAGAACGAACTGATGCATCGCCAGATGGTTGATTGGTCACCGACGCCACCAGCAACCCCAACCAGCAAGCATTTGAATGATAATAAACTGTCAGCTGCCGTCTTGTTGGTCTTCTACTCTATACGTTAGGTCAGGCACTTATGGTGTACGACCCAAGACACGCAATGCTTTTTGTCCACTCGTTGTATGGGTACATTACTTGTCATATTTATGAAGACTCGCAAAAAAGTTTTACTTCTACAATGGACTACCCGCTTTGCTCGCAGCCACAGTTGATCAGCAGGAGTAAATCAATTTAATTTTGTATGGCGAAATGCATCTAAACTTGAATTAGGCAGCATCCATTTATTACGTAACGCTAAAATCGACATTTTTTGACCCCTCCTCCCCCCTCCGTAACGCTTTTTTGTATGAAAATCCTAAAATTTTTGTATGGACCGTAACGCTCGGTCATACTCCCCCCCCCCTCCCCCTAGAGCGTTACGTAATTTGTGGACGGCGCCTTACTTGAAATACAAAGCTTTTCCCGAAAAAATATTTGGTAGACTTAATAGTGGTCACCATTGTGCACAACCACTACCAAATATTTTTTCGAATATGTGTTCCACTTTGAAGAATTTGCCTTTAGATGGTATTCGCCATACAATATTTTTGCGATTTACTTTTAGCGATTTTTCGCGCATAGAAGCTAGCGCCACATTGGTCGATGCGGAGAGTAGGAAAACAGCCAAAGCATTTAGTTAATTGAGCAGGTTTGCATCCCCCAACAAATAATCCTACAACAAAAAGGTTTTCATCCCCTGCCTTGATTACACTAGTTTACAAAATAACACGAAAGTCTTGAATTTATTACAATTCGATTTTAGCAGTCAAATTTCTGTTCAAATTAGAGCATTGGTTACGAAAAATGCATTGTACGGAGAAAGCTTCTTTCCGTAGAAATAGAACGAAACTTGTTTCCAAATCGGCAGTTTTCATACAAAAAATCTGATCCTCTTTAATGTTTTTCATCGCGTATTTAGAACAAGGCCGTTATTCTACACTAAAAATAATCATCAGTTTACTGAGTTCAAAAGTTCTCTAAACACGTGTTATTTATGAAAACCCGCTTTTAACTAATCTGACGTTCTAACTCTCAGGCCCGGATTAAGGATTGTGGGGGCCCGGGGCCCGAGCGGATACGGAGGCCCCTTGGCGATGGGCATAAACAAAATTTCTTCGTTTTCAAACAGCATTCGAGCAACATAAAACGAAAAGTTGGTTTGTAATAACCAAAAAAGGTCTTTGTGGGGGCCCCCGGCTGACACCCCCCCCCACACATCCGGCCCTGCTTGCTCTTCTGAAAAACTTTTCTGAAGACGGTTGATCATCCGAATTTCTTGGTAATCCTGGCGATGTTAATCTTTCAGCGTAATTTGATACTATTTGGCTACTTCAATCATTCAGTGTGACTTGATACCTATGACGAGTAGTGCACGTAGGAAAATGATTCACCCGCAATGATCTAGAAAAGGGATCCGACCGACGAGCTGAATGTGCGCACTCCGCTTTGGTCGTGTAGGTTATACCTATCTTATCTTTCGATAATTTGCATAACAATGTTTACTCTTCGGAGTGGGTAGACGGCTTAATAACGACAATATGTTTAGTGATTTCAAACGCGTGCACACGCGGTGGTTTGCTTTAATTCAGAGGTGTCAATGTTTCCGAATACTTACTACTGAGTAAGAGGAAATACATAGATACCTACCATGAAATTTTATCTGAGACACTGTTGAAGATAAAAGTCATACCACTGGCATATACGCGTAGAATAACTGCCATAATCGGGTAAAGATGGGGCAACTTGTATAGATACAAATGCTCTGATATAACCTAAATGCTATTGCCTTGTTCAAATTGTTTTGAAACTCAACGACTAGATAATTAGATGTAATCACAATAAACGGTGAACGCACGGTTATGCTGCAAGGTCATGTTGGGGGTGCCTGAGTATGAGTCAACAAAACGTTGAGAAATTATAATCCTGATCAAAAACATGGGGCAACCCTTTTGAAACATGGTGACCTGGCTGGGATCTTCATACTTACTTACTTACTTTCAGTCCTGGGCACCCACGGTGCTGCAGAGGGCCGAATTGAAAGATTTCCATCCAGGGCGATTGCCAGCGACCAGGTCAAATTTCTGTCGACGTGCTTGATTTTGTTGTTTAGGCTGCGCCGCCATGAGCCTCTGGGTCTGCCTCTGCTGCGATGTCCTGCTGGGTTCCATTCTAACGCTCGCTTGCAGATTTCGTTTCCGCCCCTGTGTAGAGTGTGTCCAACCCACCTCCACTTTCGCTCCCGAATTTCTGTCGCTATCGGCTTTTGATGACATCGACGATGGAGCTCCGCGTTGGAGATCCAACTGTGAGGCCACCATGCACGAATTATATACCGCAGGCATCTATTGATGAAGACCTGCAGCCGTTGCGTGTTCTCCACTGATACACACCAGGTTTCACTGGCCTATTGCAGCACAGGTTTCACGTTCGAGTTAAAAATTCGGATTTTGGTGCGTCGGCTGATCTGGTTCGTTTTCCATATATTTCTTAAACTCGCAAACGCAGCCCTCGCCTTCTTGATCCGTGCACCTATGTCGATCGTGGTGCCGCCATCGGCTGCCATTTGGCTTCCAAGATCTCCACTGACTGCCTAGCTACCGTAAAGCTGGAAGGGTTGACCGTGTTTACATCCAACGATTTGGTCTTGTTGATGTTGATGGTAAGACTTGCCGCTGAGGAGCGATTGACAAGATCATCGAGCTTGCTCTGCATATCAGAGCGCCGTTGAGCTATGAGAGCAACGTCATCAGCCAATTCGAAGTCATTTAGGTACTCGGAGAGTTGCGTCAATCTTCTCCTGTATCCGGTTAAGGATCACTTTGCAGAGGACTTTGAAAACGATACACAGTAACATGGTTCCTCGCCAATTATCGCATACAGTCGGGTCACCCTTTTTAGGTATCTTTAATAAGACACCTTGCATCCAGTCAGCCGGAAATGTCTCGGTTTCCTACACGCTCAGAAAACCGTTATGATAAACGTGAACAAACAAACGCAAATATGAGAACAAGCAAATATACACCGTGAACTGGAACTAGTTCCAGCTGTCAATATGGGCGTTCTAGAAAACGTGAAATCTAGTTCACGGTGTACATTTCTTATTGTTGTTATCGTTGCTATGCATAGTTCCCGTTCGTTCCCGTTGCCGTGATTGGGAGTTCACGTATATCGGAACAGTTTTTTTTGCGTGTATAAGTATGTTGCAAATAATTGATGCAGTAGTTGTGCGGATACTACGGGGCAGTGCTGAAAAATTCATTTCGTCATATCTGAATTCAATCACCTACAGCTCATTTTAGAAGCTGAACCTGAGAATATGGTATATGAAAAACTTGTGCGGCTAGACCAGTTCTGCAAGAAAGTCACGGAAAAAACACTACTTTTCCAATATTTAGGGTAAATGTCACGGACTACCTTCGAAAAATCCCAATGATATTCACGGTGAATATCATTTGGCATTTTTCAAAGGTAGTCCGTGACATTTACATCAAATATTCGAAAAATAGCGGTTTTTCCGTGACTTTCTTGCAGAACTGGTCTAGCCGCACAAGTTTTTCATATACCATATTCTCAGGTTCAGCTTCTAAAATGAGCTGTAGGTGATTGAATTTAGATATGACGAAATGAATTTTTCAACACTGCTACGGGGTCAGCTTTGAGCATCTCAGCTGATATACGGTCGACCCCTGGGGCTCTGTTCGATTTCATGCTACGGATGGCTGTTTCTATCTCCTGCACTGATGGAGCTTCGGTGTTGACACGGGTGATGCGTCAAACCCTTGGCGGATCATGCTGAGGTGTTGATGGCGGGGCCAACACTTGAAAAAGGTTTTCAAAGTGCTCGAACCAGCGTTTCAACTGGTCAGCCGGGTCGGTCAATAACTGTCCAAACGTGTCTTTCACAGGCACGTGTCTTTCACGGGAAACGGATGTCGCCGGAGCTTGCGGCTTTCTCGCCATCGTCGGCTAGGGAGTCCGCCCACGCTCCCGTCTACGTGAGCGTTTCACTTCCTTGTCGAGAGCCGAATAGCGCTGACGGGCTACAGCTTTGGCTCCTCGTGTTTTCGCTCGCTCTATCGCGGCTTTAGCGTTCCTTCGCTCCTCCATCTTCCTCCAGGTATCATTTGTGATCCACTGCTTTCTTCGGGTGCGTGCTCCTCCATCTTCCTCCAGGTATCATCTGTGATCCACTGCTTTCTTCGGGTGCGTAGCTCACCCAAATTATTCTCGCCGGTGGCGATGAAGGCGTTCTTAATGGCGCTCCATTTATGTTCTACTCTTCCACCTTCTTGAATATTCGCGGCACGGTTCTCTAGCTCCTCGACGAAGGACCTTTTCACCGCAGTGTCTTCCAGTCGGCGTGTGTTGAACCGGCGTCCGATTTTCTCCTCCTGTCGATGGATCCTAGCAATGCGCAGTCTGATCTCGCCGATTAGGACATGATGGTCGAACGTAATGTCGGCGCTACGTTTGTTCCGCACATCAAGACGGCTCCGTCTCCATTTTCGGCTGATGGAGATGTGGTCGATTCGATTTTCCATGACGCCATCACGGAAAACTCATGTCACTTTCTGCACTGGTCGATCCCCCAATCACCATGTCATTGTTGCCACAAAACTCTGCAAACAGCTCTCCGTTTTCGCTCATTTCTCCGAGACCATGGCATCCCATGACGTGCTCATAGTCCGAGTTGTTGGAACCAACCTCCGCGTTGAAGTCGCCCATGAGGATCTTGATATCATCTTTCGGAATCTTGTCCACGACAGCATTCAGTTGACTTTAACTTGCAATTCGGCAGCATCGGTTGGCGCGTAACATTGGATCATGGTAAGGTTTCGAACCCGTGTTCTGAATCTGGCTACAATAAGCGCTGAGCAGGAAACCAACTCCACGGTGGCGAGGAGTGTGTTCACCTGTGTGAAGAATTAGCCTAAGTTAAAATTCACGAATAAAAAGAAATTAGGATTTCAAGCTTCATACGGCGTGTCTCATTGGCTAGTTGTGTCAGTTTATCCTGCTGGGCTAGGGTTAATACATTCCAAGTTCCAATTCTTGTCTATTGTTTCGCGCTAGGAGTCGTTGCCGTTGACTCAGTTCGTAATCTTTCATTTTCGGTTTCTGTAACGGTTTTTCGGGTTTCGGAAACAGTGGGTTGTTAGCCTAAGGTCCCCTATCCACCGTGGTGGTGGGTCTGCTACCTTAGGTATAGCTTTCGATGGATGATCATTACATACTCAGCCGCTGGATGCCACAACAAACGCTACTTGAGCCGCACCTCGTTGGTAAACAAACGCTCGAGACGTACCTCCTCAATCTAGCTGAAGTCAGAAGGACAACAGTACTCAGGCTGCACTACCAGCTAAGCACACAACTCTTAGCTGACGGTCTTTGTCTTCGCTTGACCCGTGGAAGCATGAGGTAGGACCAGAGCTATGTTGGACGCTCTCCTTTTCGACTCACCGTTTTGCAGCAGGGATCTTCATGGTACAGGAAAAGACTACCAAGTTTTTAGGTTTAACATATAAAACCTAAGAGTGGGTGCATCAATTAATCAAATGTTGGTTCATTCTATTTCATTTATTAAGTTCAGCATCTTTGCAAAGATAAGACTGCGTTTGCAATACTACGCCACACGTTTCAGTTCGCTGCTGCGTTTTTCAAAGCACGGGAATGTCATACACTCGCCAAATCACTTTCGACCTGGTCAGCCCATCTTGTTCGCTGTGCTACATGTCACCTTGTTCTATCCAGATTTCTTAAAACAGTAAACGAGACTGTTGTATGCCACCTAATGAGTCATATTAAGATAAAAAATTAAGAATTCCTTCAAATCCGCGATGAATTATTGTTTTGTATTTTTCTCTCAAAATACAGGGTGTTAGGTTCCTGAGTGCAAACTTTTTAAAGGGTGTTGGAGGACCATAAATAGAGCAACAAATTGTTCTACGCATATGGTCAAATCTTAACCGTTACGTAGTTATTGAACTTCCCATGTTTTTGACTCTTATTGCCTTAACTGGCTATAACATGAAAATGGTTAAACTTATCGAAGTTTTCTGACCCATATTCGAAAGATTATTGAATTTTCTATCAAATGGCATTTTTGAATCGATTGGTTTAGTTAAATAACTAAGTTTTCTAAAGCAAATAGCTCAAAAGTAGTGTGTTTTAATTTATTTTTGTCAATTATCTTTGAAAAATGCGTAGTAAATCAAAATTCTTTCTTCGGCAAAGTTGTGGCCCCTGCTCCACTCTACAATTCGTTCTTTGACATCAAACTTTTATCTCTTATCGTTTTGTTGCAACATAATCAGCAAAAAGTTCGACGCATTACCCCTGTCAATACCGATGCTCCACCACTGTAGGAGATAGAAACAGCCATCCGGAGCATGAAATCGAACAGTGCCCCGGAGGTTTATCGCATATCTGCCGAGATGCTCAAAGCTGACCCCGTAGTATCTGCACAACTGCTGCATCAATTATTCTGCAACATATGGATAACCGCCACATTTCTGGACGACTGGATGCAAAGCGTCTTAGTAAAGGTGCCCAAATAGGGTGACCTGGCTGCCCAGTCAACCAGTGATCGTATAAAATGTTGCATAAGATGTTAAAGTGGAGGCTATATGTGTACATTTTACATGCGCCTAAATGGAGACATGCATGCATATGACCTCCACTTTATCATCTTATGCAACATCTTATACGATCACTGGTTGTCTGGGTGTAGCTGATAATTGACGGGGTATCATGTTACCGTGCATCGTTCGCAAAGTGATCCTTAACCGGATACAGGAGAAGAATGACGTAACTCTCCAAAGGCAGGCATCCGGATGATCTTGTGTGCCGTATCATCCTGGAGCAAATCAATGAATTCCAAGAATCTCTCTACCTGGTGTTCATTGATTACGAAAAAGCTTTCAATCTTCTCAAGCACGAAAACATGTGGGAAGCCCTCAAGCGCAAGGGTCTCCCAGGGAAAATCGTCGGCCTCATTGAAGCACAGTACAGGGCATTTTCGGGCAGAGTACTGCACAACGCTGTCCTGCCTGATCCCATATTCGAGTCGTTGCTGGAGTGAAACAAGGATGTATGCTAGACCTGTTCACTTTGAAACTTGTTTTCTCCGATTCTCCGCAACACATCAAGTTATTGCTGTATACATTCAAGATGCAAATATCAAATGCGGGAGGACCAAAATGCGGTAAGATTCTCTAACAAGTAAACAACCCGATGTCATCTGGAGCGTTTGGATCCTAGGTTGGCGGTGGTTTTGACTATGGTTGCTTAGTTGCCTTTGGTGACACTGTGTTAACGCGTTTGAAGCGCATTTGGGCACCGATTGCATCATGAACGCACACAGCAGTATCAATCCCCATGCAAAAACAAGTCTTCAGTCCAAAAATGAGCCAATTCGATGAATGTTTATAGATTATCTGCACCAATTTGACACTGATGCAAATGAGACAAAGAAATGTAATGGCGTCTTAATCATGGGTATAACTTTGTTTTATTTCGTGCTGGCAACTCTGTGCGATTCTTAGTATCAACGTGGCATACTTTTGATAATTAGTCAATGAAAACGAATTCCTACACAAAAACGATGTATGAACAAAATGTTCGTACAACATAGCAGTAAAAGCTAATTAAATTAGTCACGTGAAATAATGTAAAATTACATTATATGTGAACTCATATATCTAGCATAACATGTGAAAAGGGCCTAAAGAATTTTTGCAAACAGACATGTTTCGGTCGCTGTAGGGCACATTTTGATCCACCCACGCACATCAACACGCTTATCATAAAGAGTAATCTTCGGGCTATCTGTTAAGTGTCCGAAACATGTTTGTTTACAAAAAGCCTTTAGGCCCTTTTCACATGTTACGCTAGATATGTGAAATCGTAAAAATGTTGTGTTTTTTTCGTGATTTGTGAACGAAACTTGTTGAACAACTTTGAAATACGCGATTTACAAACCGTAGTGCCTTCGGCATAGTTGTAGAGTATAGTTCTAACTATATTTTAACGATATTTTTGGTACTTTTCAATTTCATAGATATCGGAGTAAATTTCTGTGAAAATGCTTAAAATAAACCTTTATCAATTTGGCTCATTTTTGGACTGAAGACTTGTTTTCGCATGTAGATTCAGAATTTGATGTGACACGGATAGGTAAAAAAAAGTGAACAGGTCTAATGTATACATTCGAACCCCAAATTAGACTGCCGACGCCGAACTTCGCCGAAGTTTTGACTTCCGAAGTTCCAACTTTGTCTCGTATGATCAATATTGCCGATCTCTCCTCGGCGGCAGGTCTTATCATCAACGTCAACAAGACGTTATAGAAGTAAAAAAGGTTAACCCTTCCAGCTTCACGGTAGCTGGGCAAGCAGTAGAGAATGTGGAAAGCCTCCAATATCTTGGTAGCCAAATGTCGGCCGATGGTGGCACCAAGATCGATATAGGTGCACGGATCAAGAAGGCGAGGGCTGCCTTTGCGAGTTTAATAAATGTATGGAACAGGAAATCTGCAAGCAAGCGTTAGATTGGAACCCAGCAGGACACACAGAGGTCCAATTTTGAGAAAAGCTGGCAGAAACTTAATTTTTGAACATGTCTTATATGGGATTCAATATTCTGAACATTCATCCATAATACCAGGAGCACTAACTGGCATTAAAAAAAATTGGAAATATTGATTTTGTAAATTGTTACAGAACTGAATAGCTGCTGATGGGAAAAGTGCTGAATTTGTGATAAAGAGCACAAACAAGTTCAACCACTACAAAAGTCTATTGATATAAGTAATACAATGGCTTTCAAAAGTTTATTTGTAAGTTTTTGTATATATCAGACAACTGCAATTGAGCAAGATATCAAAATAACACTTTTGGCTTCAAAACTGACATTACATGTTATTAGTACGAGAAATTCTTACAGTTCGACTTCAAAGTGTCTAAGAAATCGCTCCCCGCTACTCCCCGCGAAGATTCCGTTCAAATGCTCGTTTATGTATGCAGAATCGGTTAATGAAAAATGCAAGAGCTGCCAAAACAATAGCGCCATGATGATATGTGTATAGTAAAATTGTATGAAAAACATCAATTTTGTTCGGATTTTGTTCGAAGAAGTCGACAAAAAATGAAAATGCTTTTAAAATGGAATTAAGCGCTAAACCATGTTCCAATACATTCATATAGGCTAAAACTAGCAGACTACTATGATTCGGCAATTTTTGCCAGGTATTTTCAAATCTGGACCACTGTGGGACACCGCAATAGAGGTAGACCCGGTGATGACGGGCAATCGCCCAAGATGAAGATCTTTCAGTTCAGCGTGGGTGCTCAGGACTGAAAGTAAGTAAGTGAGTATCATCTTTTTCAGTCGTTGTGCGGCAATACCAGTTCTACAAGAAACTAACGGAAAACCCGTTCTTTTTCGAATATTTATGGTAAATGTCACGGACTACCTTGGAAAAATGCAAATGATATTCATGGTGAATATCAATTGGCATTTTTCGTAACTAGTCCGGTGACATTTACCTTAACCCTTCAGCACGCGCGCTGTTGTAAAAAGTACAACACTACCAAAAAACCTCGCTCGTCGTATACAGCGCGAGCGCGGTGCAGTTTCGGTTGCTTGATGGCGCGCGTCCTGAACGGTTAAATATTCGAAAAAGAGCTGGTTTTCTGTGACTTTCTTGTAGAACTGGTCTTGCCGCACAAGTTTATCATATACCATATTCTCAAGATCTGCTTCTAAAATGAGCTGTACGTGGATGAATTTAGATATGCCGAAATGACATTTTCAGGACTGGTTAATACTGTTATGCCACAAAAGTTCAGCCTATTGGACGCAGTGGCTTAATTTCCCCAACAGGGGAGGAAAAAAAATACTGTCATGCTAAGTTTATGGATATTATTAGTAGTATTAAGATATTCAGACGGGCTTGGTGGTCTAGTGGCTACCGCTTCTGATTCATATGCAGAAGGTCATGGGTTCAATCCCTGGCCCGTCCCTTTCATCCTACTTTGTATCTTTCTATCCACTTCCTCTCTCTCTCTCTCTCTCTCTCTTTCTCTTCTCTATATATACAACTCATATATATTCATATGTTCATAGCCATCGCTAGAACCAGAAACGAATTGGAAAAAAGTCGTTTCCCTCCCTTCCAATTTCCACTCACAGCACAGTGTATATATAACGCCTACAAGTTATGCAACCAAAGCGTGCTGTGCCGCCTTAACCTTATTCACCTCATTCACCACACAATCTTTACGAACACTATAAATAACCCCTTATCCATGGATCGCATCACCGACCCAACGGTGACTCCCAGATCTCCCATCCTTTCCGTCTAACAAATACCCCCAGTCCGTGCTGCGTTGTGGGGATGCAGAGGTGATCTCGGTCTTTAGTAGCAACAACCAGCACACTCTAACATTCCTTTCCCTTCCCAACTGACTATAAGGACGTGGCCGGCGCCGTTATTGATCCAAAATGTATGAGCTGCTAGAATTGCACTTTGAGAATAAGTGGAGTGTCCCAACCCTTATTCATTTGGATCTCAGTGCAATTGGTACCAGCTCAGATCAATCACGGAGTAGCAACCATTGACATGTATAGTCAGAATTGATCGTTTTGATCGTGATTATTAGTAGTATTAAGATATTCAATAAGACAAGAATAGTCCGTTGAATTACAAACAAAGAAACAAACAAAAATACGATAAAAGTTGTGTTGAAATAGAACTTGAGAAAATTATCAGATGTTGAGGACCTGTTTTGATGATTTTTTTTTTTAAATTACACCCCAGACTTCTATTTTTCGGTAAAATTATGCTTATTTTAACTTGAATTGTTGATAACAAACTTTTGCAAAGATACAAATTGTGAGTCACATTGGGCGATAACGGGTTAAGGCAGTCAGTTTTGAGCCGATTGACATGATAATTTGTACACGTTGTGATAAGTACAGTATCTAATCAATTGGTTAAAATTGACTGAGAATAGAGTGTATATAGTTTATAAACGACCCATCGCTCAGAATCGACTACGCTCAGTTAAGTACATTATCTCGTAAGTGCCTGCCTATCCCAACTACAACCAACTTGCGTTGTTTTGTGCTGCATATCCAACCATGCATAACTGCTGGAATAGAAGAAGGAACGCAATGAATGGCATGAGATTTTTGCTTCGGTTAACTAAGAACAGAGCAAACGTTCGATTCTTTATTTTTTGATAAGTTCGATGACGTGATCAATTGATCGTGAAAATAGCGATTCAACGTAAACTCGATCAAACTCATGCCCTCTCTAAGGCTAAACTGTCGAGACAATTATTCATGTTTGAGTTCATCGAATAATTGAGTTAAATGGAAAGCAGATCGCCTAGAATGTGCATTGTTTAATGTTCACTAGTTTAATTTAACTGGCGGGTAATTGCTGTGAGTTGTATTATTTATTTATTTCTTCTTTTCTGTTTACAGAGAAACTGCCATGGATACCTCATACCTGCTATCTGGGCAACGAACGATGTCAACCTAACACCAGTTCCTGCAGTAAATACCGGGAGATACGGGAGTGCTGCTGTGATCGTATACTCATCGCAGAATGTAAGTATGCAGTGCAGTGAGCTAGAACAAACTTAACCTAGTTATGGGAAACCATCAAAATCCAAAACCTAGTCTAACATAAACCAGAGCTGAAACTACGACCGTTGCATTGTGGTGGTATAGGCCCCAGAAAGCGAGAGATTCCCTGTTGTGAGCGACGGCTACTGACGCAATAATCTTCATAATCGTTCCCTATGCGTTTACCTTTGATTCCTGCATGTGCGCATTCGGAACATATAACCCATAAATAATGTTACCCAAACTACAGGCGATCTCTACTCGATCGCGCAAGGGATTGCTAATACCTCTTTACGTGTGTTTGTTGCTCTAGGGGTGGTTGTTGTTCGCCGAAACTGACACTATGGGGAAGTTTCGATTCGCCGCAAATACACAACCCGGTCCAAACCTAGAATAAACACACAAACTGCAGCGTGATTATGGTAATAAAACTGCCAATAAAATCTATCGATTCTAATGGTACGTAAATATTTGGATTTTTTTCTCTCGGTATGTTCGGCTGCCTAGTGTGACTTTCATGTAAGCGCCAGTTTTCACAAAATTTTCCAAACGATCAAAGGATGGTTGACATGGTTATTGGGTGATATTGCGAAATAATTGGAAACAAAACCCTGTGGGTGATGTTAAAACCGACAGTGTTGTTTACGTTATCGTTTTGTTTAGAGGTCGTTTCATTAGGTCATCAGTAAAATTTGTGATTCGTTAGTAGCCTTTATACCTAATTAAAAAATCATGTGATGTGGCTGCCATATTCTTCTCTTCCTTTTTCTTCTTCTACTTATAATTCTTCTTTTTTTCTTCTTCTCCCTCAAAACGTATGTTTTCAACTAAGACAGGTTTTGCTTATCAGTTAATCGTACTATATGAGCAAATTTTATCAGTTATTATATACCTGACTGCTTTCTTTACTCTCTCTTTATTTACTTACTCTTTACTCGACTCCCGAACGGCTGTTCGGGTCCGCATGAAGTTGATCATCAATATTAACTTCTTTTCTCGATCAGCCTAGATCCTAGATAGCTGTGTAGTGTCGGTAGCGATTGTCTCAATTGGCTAAGAATAACACTACGGACCGCCTGTTCCGGTGGTAAGAATCCACCAACAGGTGACCCCTAATTCATGGTGTGATGCGGCTTCATGCTTACCGTGCCTAGGAATGAATGGCTAGGGGGGGTCTAATAAAAACCTAACCGCAAACGGAGCCTGTGGAGTACCAGGGCGCCCTCCACAGTATGTTGCCCTTACTGCGCTAACCGGAGCAATGATGCAGTGGACCTTGTGTATCTCCGAGACAATCGGCTGCCCTTCTTTAGTCTCACTTGAGGCTAAATAAGGGCGGGATTATGAAGATGTTGTTAATTAGTTTAAATTTTCACCTATATGGTTTCGCATTATGCGATTTACACAGTGTATTCTGTGTATCCTCGCCTTTGGCGTTTTCCAATCGATACCGATCTGGTTTTGTTGCTGCTGTTCTTTGTTGTGCTGTTGTTGCGAAGAGTTTAATCTTGCCTAGTTTGGGTAGTGGCTACGGTTAGAATAGCTCAGATCAATCTTCAGCATAAACGAACAGCAACAATCAATCTTTGCAGACTTATGCAAAATGGTTCAGCCCAAGTGGCCTTGGTCCAAGAACCTTACTTCCGTAAGGGGAATTTCTATCTAGGAAACCTTGTGAATCCGGTGTTTGTTATTTTCAGTAAACATGAAATGGCAAACTCGCGTGTCATGCCTCGAGCCTGTGTGCTTGTCAACAACGCAATAGTTGCTACACTCATCTCTGAACTAACGATGTATGTGCTATCACAATTAGGTTGTTTAACGAATTAAATATTGCCATTTTCTTTGGCCTAATAGAAAGAGCTCATTTTTTCTAAGTATAATGTGATTTTATTGCATTCCAATTCCTTTGTTTTGATGGTTAAAAAAACAAAACAGTTTCAATTTCCGTGGATAGAATGACAGTTCAATCGATAAAGTGACAGTTCGCCCCGAACAAAAAATTTTCCGCATACAAACTTTAAATGCATTTTAAAATATTTCCCGGACACCAACAATGATGAAATTTTGGATTTCGACTAATTTTTGAACGGAGATTCTGATTATGCAATAATCTGGATACCCCTAAAGAACCCAATTGATGTATCTGTTGGAAACCTCAGCAGGAAATACGTCTATTGTTCGGTGTATTTACCGCATGATGAACCATCCCCTGCGGATGCTTTCAAACAAGTCATCGCAAACTGTACTTCAAAAGGCCTTCCGCTAATTGTTGGCAGTGATGCTAATGCTCACCATTTCATCTGGGGCAGCTCAGACATTAACTCCTAAACTACCAAGGGTCCAAAAAAAGTCGGAAGTCCAACTTTGATAAGGCATTTCTCGGCCGTTTTACAACCGATTTAAAAACTTTTTTTTTGCGATGGAACCGGACAGGTTTCAAGATCATTGTCCATTTAAAAAAACATAAAATAGATGCGTCTACCCAAAGTTATTAAGCAAAAGGCACTTCCTAGTTTTTTTTGAGAGCGCATTTTTTGCGCACATTGATCAATAAAACAAAATTTAAAGCGATGACATATGGTTTTTTTTACTCTTAATCATGCGTACAGCTGGAGTGAACATGTTTATGTAAAATTAGTGATTTTTCAGTACACTGATATTTTATCTTACTAAAAAAACTGCTAAAATACCCTATTTTTCACATAAAATAAGCAATTAATCAAAATTTGAAGCGATGACATATTGTTTTTTTGGTCTTAAAATGTTCGTAGGATTGTACTCGACATTTTTGATGAACAATGAAAATGTTCTAATTACACTCTTATTTTGTTTTACCCGGAAAACTACGAAAATTCCATACTTTTTACACAAAGTAGTCAACAAAACTAAATTTCAAACGATAACATCTAGTTTTTTAGCCTTGAAATGTTCGTAGCAGTTTGGGGGACATACTTGAAGAATAATAGTGATGTTTTCATTACACTCAAATTTTGATTCACTCAAAAATCAACGAAAGTACCAAATTTTTCACGCAAAGTGGTTAACAAAAATAATGGCTTACAATGCAAAGTAGTTTTTTACCTTTAAATTTTTCGTGAAAGCGTACTGGACGTTATTGATGAGTAATAGTGATGTTTTCATGACACACTTAATTTATTTTACTCGAAAAGCTGGGGTCGAAGCTCAGGTAAAATATTATCTCCTGTTCGCCCATTAAAAACACCACCCCGGCGAAGACTGGCGCTCGAGCCTAGCTATTTAGCACTGTAGTTGGAGGAAATGCCAATGCAGAACCCGTAGCTTCCGGGAAGGTAAGCCCAGCTCCCTGGGTTAGTGGGTTGGTGTCAGGTTTTGCGAGCCAGCCGTAAAAAAGACAAGCACCGGAAAATCAACAAGAGAAGAATGCGAACCGATACCAATGGCGACGACCACAGCAACGAAAACGGACTTGCGATTGGAAGCTCGGTACGTGGAACTGCAGATCTCTCAACTTCATCGGGAGCACCCGCATACTCGCCGATCTGCTGAAGGACCGCGGGTTCGGAATCGTAGCGCTGCAGGAGGTGTGTTGGACAGGATCTATGGTGCGAACGTTTAGAGGTAATCATACCATCTACCAGAGTTGCGGCAACCTTCGTGAGCTGGGAACAGCTTTTATAGTGATGGGCGACATGCAGAGGCGCGTGATCGGTTGGTGGCCGATAGACGAAAGAATGTGCAGGTTGAGGATCAAGGGCCGATTCTTCAGCATTAGCATAATAAACGTGCACAGCCCTCACTCCGGAAGCACTGATGATGACAAAGACGCATTTTACGCGCAGCTCGAACGCGAGTACGACCGCTGCCAAAACCACGACGTCAAGATCATCATAGGGGATCTAAACGCTCAGGTAGGCCAGGAGGAGGAATTCAGACCGACGATTGGAAAGTTCAGCGCCCACCAGCTGACGAACGAAAATGGCCTACGCCTCATCGATTTCGCCGCCTCCAAGAACATGGCCATTCGTAGCACCTTCTTCCAGCACAACCTCCCATATCGTTACACCTGGAGATCACCACAACAAACGGAATCGCAAATCGACCACGTTCTGATTGATGGACGGCACTTCTCCGACATTATCGACGTCAGGACCTATCGTGGCGCTAATATCGACTCTGATCACTATCTGGTGATGGTTAAACTGCGCCCAAAACTCTCCGTTATTAACAACGTACATTACCGGCGGCCGCCCCGGTACGATCTAGAGCGACTGAAGCAACCTCGATGTGGCCCCTCTAGAGGACTGATGGAGTACAGTCAAAGCAGCCATCAACAACGCAGCCGAGAGCACTATCGGGTACGTAGAACGGAGTCGACGAAACGATTGGTTCGACGAGGAGTGTAGAGCGGTTCTGGAGGAGAAGGATGCAGCGCGGGCGGTAATGCTGCAGCATGGAGCGATACAGACAGAAGCGGAAGCAGCAGACCCGTCTCTTCCGGGAGAAAAAGCGCCGCCTGGAAGAAGCGGAGTGCGAGGAAATGGAACTGCTGTGCCGTTCACAGGAAACACGTAAGTTCTATCAGAAGCTCGACGCATCCCGCAAAGGCTACGTGCCGCAAGCCGAAATCTGCTGGGATAAGGACGGGAGCCTCCTGACGGACAAACGTGAGGTGATCGAAAGGTGGAAGCAGCACTTCGACGAGCACCTGAATGGCGAAGAGAATGTAGGCACGGAGGACCAAGGCAGCGGAGGAAATGACTATGTTGGTGCAGCAGAGGACGGGAACGAACCAACTCCCACGCTGAGGGAAGTTAAGGATGCCATCCACCAGCTAAAAAACAACAAAGCGGCTGGTAAGGACGGTATCGCAGCGGAACTCATCAAGATGGGCTCGGAAAAGTTGGCCACCTGTCTGCACCAGTTAGTAGTCAAGATCTGGGAAACCGAACAGCTACCGGAGGAGTGGAAGGAAGGGATAATCTGTCCCATCCACAAGAAAGGCGACAAGTTAATGTGTGAGAACTTTCGAGCGATCACCATTTTGAATGCCGCCTACAAAGTGCTATCCCAGATCATCTTCCGTCGTCTTTCACCTAAAGTAAATGAGTTCGTGGGAAGTTACCAAGCCGGTTTCATCGACGGCCGGTCGACAACGGACCAGATCTTCACCGTACGGCAAATCCTCCAGAAATGCCGTGAATACCAGGTCCCAACGCATCACCTGTTCATCGACTTCAAAGCAGCATACGACAGTATCGACCGCACAGAGCTATGGAAAATTATGGACGAGAACAGCTTTCCCGGGAAGCTGACTAGACTGATAAGAGCAACGATGGACGGTGTGCAGAACAGCGAAAGGATTTCGAGTGAACTATCCAGTTCATTTGAATCTCGACGGGGACTACGACAAGGTGATGGACTTTCCTGCCTACTATTCAACATCGCCCTGGAAGGTGTTATGCGACGAGCCGGGCTCAACAGCCGGGGTACGATCTTCACGAAATCCAGCCAATTTGTATGTTTTGCGGATGACATGGATATTATTGCTAGGACATTTGGAACGGTGGCAGAACAGTACACCCGCCTGAAACGTGAAGCAGCAAAGGTCGGACTGGTGGTGAATGCGGCTAAGACAAAGTACATGCTGGTAGGTGGGACTGAGCGAGACAGGACAAGCCTTGGCAGCAATGTTACGATAGACGGAGATACTTTCGAGGTGGTAGAAGAATTCGTCTACCTCGGTTCCTTGCTAACGGCTGACAATAACGTGAGCCGTGAAATACGAAGGCGCATCATCAGTGGAAGTCGTGCCTATTATGGGCTCCAGAAGAAACTGCGGTCAAAAAAGATTCACCCCCGCACCAAATGTACCATGTACAAGACGTTAATAAGACCGGTGGTTCTCTACGGGCACGAGACGTGGACGATGCTCGAGGAGGACATGCAAGCACTCGGAGTTTTCGAGCGACGGGTGCTAAGGACGATCTTCGGCGGCGTGCAGGAGAACGGTGTGTGGCGGAAAAGGATGAACCACGAGCTCGCTGCACTTTATGGCGAACCCAGCATCCAGAAGGTAGCCAAAGCCGGAAGGATACGGTGGGCAGGGCATGTTGCAAGAATGCCGGACAACAACCCTGCAAAGTTGGTGTTTGCTAACCATCCGGTTGGTACAAGAAGGCGTGGAGCGCAAAGAGCACGATGGGCGGACCAGGTGGAGCGTGATCTGGCGAGTGTTGGGCGTGACCGACGTTGGAGAGCTGCAGCTGCAAATCGAGTATTATGGCGGCAAATTGTTGATTCAGTATTATCATGAATTTGATGTTAACTAAATAAATGAAATGTTGTGCCGTCTGGCATCCATGTGAACAATCAGTTTAAGTTGGTCAAGGTGTGCCGTGAACCGAAAACTGCATTGACCTGTACTGCCCCTCTTCGCATATCAGTCCCATGTTGTTTTTCAAACTGCTTACGTTTTGCACTATAACTTCGTCGATACTATAACTCCAATTGTTTTCAAAAAACATGTATTCATGTGATGCATAAGCTTTTCATGGCACATTGAGCTGTGAAATTAGGAGAGAAAAATATCAAATTTATTTTAATTGGGCTCCTGAGAGACAAAATATGATTCGTATTAGAAACAACGTGGGACTGGCATGCCAAGAGGGGAAGTGTACATCCATTGGAAGCATGGAGCTGTGGCACAAACGAACGGATCAACAATAAGACTACCAAGGATTGTAGGATTGACGAAGCATGCTAGGCTACTATTCGGACCTCGAGCTTCGGAAGTGCTGCAGTTGGTTCATTCCGATATCAATGGACCGATGGAGGAGACCTCTCTAGGGAATAATCGTTACTACATCAGCGAAAAAACTCGACGCATGTTCGTATATTTCCTAATTAAAAATCAGAGGATGAAGTCATGAACATTTTCCGAAACTCCTATGGCGAAGCGCCAGTTTCTAGTCTGTTCAAAAACTTGCATTGCTCCATCCTCCGATTTTTTTTTTAAGGTCAAGTCATCCGGACCGGTAATGGTAAAGAACTTACTAACAAAGGCTTTCAACCTTACCTCAGTGCAAAAGAAATCCGTCCCGAGACCACGAACGACTACACCCCGGAACAAAATGGTATGGCGGAACGACGTGCAAATCGGACGATTGTGGAGAAGGCACGGTGATTGTTGTTCGAGTCCAAGCTCTCGAAACGTTTTTGAGCTGAAGCCGTGTCTACATGCCCAACCGATCGCCAATCCGTAGCCATGACGCCCGAGGAAGCTCCTCTCCTCTTCTTGGCGTAACGTCCTCACTGGGACAAAGCCTGCTTCTCAGCTTAGTGTTCTATGAGCACTTCCACAGTTATTAACTGAGAGCTTCCTCTGCCAATGACCATTTTGCATGTGTATATCGTGTGGCAGGCACGAAGATACTCTATGCCCAAGAAAGTCAAGGAAATTTCCTTTACGAAAAGATCCTGGACCGACCGGGAATCGAACCCGTCACCCTCAGCATGGTCATGCTGAATACCCGTGCGTTTACCGCCTCGGCTATATGGGCCCTAAGCCCGAGGTAGCCTGGAGTGTAAATAAGTCAACTGTCGCATAACGCACGGTGCTCCATTTACCGTTATTATCAAATAAAATGACGAAGACGAAGATATCACCAAATCACTTTTCCATGTTTTACGAAAGTGACCCCAAACTTTTGGCCGATACATCATATTGAGGGGTGACCCCAAACTTTTGGTCGATGACATCAAGGATTAGTTTACTTAATAACTTTTTTTCTAGATTTTTTAGCTAAGCTCTGTTAAAAGCGGTTGAAAGCTAATAGAAAATGGGTCATATTACCGCTCTCATCTTAAAATTTGGTCGACCCAACTTCCAGCGACACTGCCGTTAGTTTATATTCATTTTTTAGAAAATTTGGCAACTTTGGGCTATTTTTAGCTATTTAACGCATTTATTGTAGAAGACACGAACATGATATGATGTACTGGTGACGATCTATTAGCGATTTTTAACATTTTTGTGCGATAATCTACGGCGAAACGCTCAATATTGTCCTCAATTTTTTTTTTGCATTTCTACGTTTTGTCTTCTCAGCCTCAGCATTTCAAGAGCGCGTAACTGCTTTCCAAAACAACACCTTTTTTTCAAAGCTGTGGCGTGGCACTTCTAGACAAAAAGAATGCTCCTCTTTCGATGGCTTACATTAGAGGGGTGACATGCAATCTACATCCATAGGAGAAGGAGCCGTATTATCAACCTGTTACGCCCTTCTGAAATGCTGAAGCTGAAAAGTGAAATCATACAAATCTGGAGCAACATTTGAAAAGAGCATGCAAGCATTGGTAAACAATGACTTCACACGTCGCTCCTGAGCCCCCATCAACTTATTCACACAAACTAAGACCGTTTTCAGATAGAGCAAACATCAATCTTTCGGATAGCGGTGTTCATTTGCGTGGGCTGCTGTTAGGCCCTCGAAGCGAAAAACTTGTTGGGCCCTTTTCAAATGTTGCTCCGAAAGACAATAGGTCGAAGGAAAGATAAATTAGTAGGGACAAAAGGTCTTACCTACATATTTTAAAAGAAGAAATAATTTTCACCCAGAATATTATGTTTGATTATTTGTTGCCTGTTCCGACTTTTTTCTTTTGGCCTTTCAATATTTTGAATTTCTATTCTTATAACTTAAGATATGTGGCACACAGACATATTTCTTTTTGTCTAATTTGTGGTTGCTCATATTAAATATTTTTGACAAATTTTGACTATTGTTTTTAAGGCAGATTTGCTGTATAGAGAGTGTACGCTCTTCATATATCGGTGCTAACATTTCGAAATGGCGAAACTGCTGGCCTAAACCAAACCTGGCTACGTAACACATATAATAACAAATCACTGAGAAAAAAATGATTAAACTCTAGCAGCTCGTGCAAAACAAATTGATTTTATTTATACAAAAAGCGCCCTAAGGTTAAATGCCGAAAGATTTCCAAACTTACTTTTCATATTAAGTAGTTGATGAAACTCGCCAAAAGACTTTTCAAGATTGACAGATGTTATGTTTACCCTAAAATAATTTTACGATCATTAAATAAAGATTTTTAAATCGTTAACTTTGAATAAGTCGTTTTCCAATTTTTTCATACTTTATAACCGGTTCCTTAATACTAAGAGAAACTTATTATTAAAAAATAAAATTAAAAAATAATAGAATTTGCTTGAACGAAAATATGAAAAATAGATGATTTCGGTTCTACCCAAGACCATTTTTAACAATAGCTTCATCATCAGAATAGAAGTAATTAAGTATAATTCAACGATTGTTTACTTAAGACGCCGATTTTTACTTCACTTTTGTGTAAATTTCGACTTAGGCTGAAGAAAGCGAGATCAAACTATGAAATTGTGTTTGTTTACTCTTATAGGTCTCACTTGCCCCAGATGCTGAAATGCACTGGGACAAGTGAGAGCAGTTAACTAAAGGTAATAAATGAAAATAAATTACAGCTTTTTCGCCTAAAATAATTTGCTAGCACTCCAGAGATTATGCTGAAACCGAAAAAGTTTTACTTTATTTGTTATTTTATTTTTAAACGACGAATGCAGTAGAGTACGATAATCTCACTTAGTGAATTGAAAATTACATATGATCAACAATAACATATATGGTCTCTTTATGGTGAGAACAATAACAATTTTTGAATTCAAAGTATCCGTTGGTGTGATACCTATGTTTCTATGAAGAATGCTTGCCTTAAAACTAAAAAATAAAAAAAAAAATATAGCTGTAGGTCTCACTTGCCCCGAATTCTCACTTGCCCCGGGGTACCTTAACATGTTTCTTACATCCAGAGTCACTATTTTACAGTAGAGAAACCACCTCATATTGGAATGGAGCATGGAGCGCTACTTTTCCGGTTTTTGTGACCAACAGGATAGCATCAACGGACGACATCCATTTCCGGAAGGCGAACTGGTTGCTCGAGAGACCATTTAGACGCTCGATGTACCTCAACCGTTTGTTGAGGATGATCTTCTCAAGCATCTTCCCCGCCGTGTCGATCAAGCATATTGGTCTATATGCCGACTCGGTGATATCCTCGCCTTTGGCAATAGTACCAGGCTCTGGCGTTACCAAACCTCTGGGAAAATTCTTTCGACCAGGTATTTCCGCATATCAGACCTCGGGAATCTCTGCAAAAAGTACTCTTAAGGCTAGGTTCGGAACTGCGTCCGGACCTGGGCCCTTACCTAAGCTAAGGGACTTTGCTATCACCGCAAGTTCCACATCGATTCATCGCCAGCCCTAGTCCCCGGTTGTCCTACGAAAGCAGGCCAAGGACTAGGATCGTAACTCCAAAATCCAGGCCTGGATTAACGATTGTGGGGGCCCGGGGCCCGGTGAGTTGTGGAGGCCCCTCGAAGGTACAAATCCACAGTTTTTATTTGTTTTTAAGCAGTACTTCCCGAGCAGAGGAAAAAAGCTCAATAATAGCATATTTTGATATGTAGAACAAAAAGTGATATTTGTTTGTTTGAGATAAGAGGTAAAAGTACTGAAAATAATATCTCAATTTTACTTCTGGAACATCATCATCATAGCACATTCAGCTCTTGGTAAGATCTAACCAATAGCAGTGAGCTATTTGATTGATCTTCAAATATCATATTTTGCTATTGGTTAGATGGTTCAAGAACAAATTTTTGCTATTTTTTCAGTACTTTTAGCTCTTATCTCAAACAAACCAATATCACATTTTGATCGTCAGTATTTAAACTCTGCCCGGGTTATACCAAAATTGTCTATTGTCGGGGCCCGGAAAATGTGGGGGCCTGGAGCCCTAGACCACCCCCCACCCTCCCCCGTAGATCCGGCTCTGCCAAAATCTCTGGATATTGCTTTGTAAGAGCCATTGAGCCACCCCAATGGATTCGTATTGACACTCTGACAGAGACCCTCAAAGCAGGCCTTTTTGCTTGACATTTTTTCGGACTACAGCGCGACTTAAACAGCGGTGAACACCACGTGCCGTTTATTCCGCTCATCCTCAATTCGCGCTCGCTGCATCCGCAGCCTAGCCCGTAGGCACGCGCGCGCAGGTTCGCAATCGCTTGAGTCCACCAGTAAGCCGGTGGTCTCCCATATCTAGGGTGGACTTGCCTAGGCATGGTCGCATCGCACGCACGCGAGAGCATCGCTATCAGCTCGTCGCCATCTAAACCAAGTAGGTTTCGCTCTCGGCGGAGCGCTTCCCTAAATACCCCTTCATCAAAGTATGATGTCTTCCACCTGCGAGGGCTTGGCCTTGGCCTAGTAAGCCGCCAGGTGATCGCTGTGAGTGTAGCTATTGTCTACTCTCCAGTTCGAACTAGTTGTTAGGCCAGTAGGAGAATTCTGGCGCACTTTTTCTTCTCTTCGAAGAAACTGTGCGCCGGAATTCAGTTACAGAACTACAAAAAAATCACGTCAATTATCGACTCCGCACCGTTCCGACAAAAGGTACTCTTGGTACCGTAAACCGGGGTCAAATTGATCTCCGGGTCGAAATTGATCAGACGATTTTCTGTTAGATATAACATTCTTCAAATAGTTTCCAAGCAAATATCGTTTAGTATCGGTTCCCAACTGCACGATAGTTGAAAGGAAATTACTTAAAATATGCTAAACCTAACCGAAAAACGTGTGATCAATTTCGACCCGAAGATCAATTTGACCCCGGTTTACGGTACTGACATTATCCAGGTCGACGTCTAGTATGGCCAGTGTCTCTAGCAGGATCTAACCCCGCTGGTTCGTGAAACGGCTTCCCCATTCCCTGTTAGCACGGTTATCATACAGTCCAACATCTGCGTGAACTGCTCGATCGGCCACTGCGGAGGCGCATAACATCTACAGAAGAAGACCCCGTTTACTTTGGCGAACACGAAGACCTCATAGGTAGTAGACACCAACTACTGGACGGGGTACCTGTCATTCATATCACCGCCGTTTCAGATAAACCTACCCGCGACCCAGTAGCCGTTGCCGGTGGGTACTTGTGAGCGCGTATCGTACCATAACACACGATGTGCTTTGCGTCATCACTGGGTTGGTGCCTATCGATATCCTTATCGGGGAGGGCATAGAGTGCTTCGAAATGCGTGGCACAAGAGGCTTACGCAGGCTTGCCAGGTTGGCCTCCATTGTCAAATGGCAACACACGCGGGACAGTTCCACCAAAAGAAGGCGAATCCACATCCTTCTGTGTGCGGGCTGAAACGGCCTTGCTTCGGGAAGGTCAAACTCTTTTTTCACGGTTTTTTACATGGCTTTTTTACACGGTTCCTCGAATTAACATGTTTTTTTTTCACGGATTCGCGAATTAACACGTGTTTTTCAACATTCTCGCGCTAAGTGTCCAGATGGGAACTCTTACTAACAGGATAAAAGGGGATTTATGGGAAATAGTTGCAAGGGGGTTGAAAAGTGGTATGAGGTGGGGCGGATGATGATGTATGTAAGAGTTCTGTAGGAAAAGGATGTGTGGAGGTGCGGGGGTCTGCTGGTCGAGGAGGGGGGGGTTAATACATGGGGGGGCTAGGAGGGGTTAAATGGGGTTTTCCTAAAGATGATGCCGGCAGCAGGGACGGATGTCCTGGGGCCTGACGCACCCCCCCGCTTGCGAGTCAGCCGCGTAGTTGCCGGCTAAGAATAGGACTACTAACCCCAATTCAAGGTGTCAAGCGACCCGTGCCGAGGAATGAGTGATCGAGGGGGTGAAAAAGATGCTCGATCTTTAACGGAGCCTGTGGGGCACCTGGGCACCCCCCACAGTAAGCTGTCCCTTACCGCGTTAATGCAGAGCTCTGGCGTGGTGGACATTCTTTCTCGTGCGACTCGTGGGAATAAAATATGAGTAACAAACCAATACAGAAATCAAGTGTAGCAGGTAGTAGTGGTGGGATCAACCCCTTCGCAAGAAGCGGGTTGATGAGATCTCCGACAAGGAGAAGTGAGGAGATAGGCGCTGGGAGTTGCGTACGCAGCTCAAGCGTGGGTGCTCCAGTCCACTTCCCGGCAAGCCAGCCGGTGGAGGTTATGGACGGAGCGTGGTTGTTGAGGGCCGTCAACCGAGGATCCAAAGGACGGTCCGCAATAGAGGTGGCTGAGCAGCAGCTTGGCAAAATCATCGACTTTGCGTCCACTAAGTCGAATATAAGCAAGGACCTGAAAACGGCCTTGCTTCGACTTAGGGCGTCGATCGACGATGCCAAGCAGGAACACGCGGCACTCGCGTTGCTGACTGCTGCAGCAGCGGAGCCTGCAAATGAGAAAGTGCCGAAGTTTACCCAAACGGAGGCCTTCTCCTTCGCAGGAAGTCCGAATAAGGCGGAAGCGACTGCTCGCGACAAACGGGGCAAGCAATCGCAGAAGCGGGCGAGGCAACCGTCAGGCGAGGAGCTGTCTGGCGGTGCCCGCAAGGCCAGGCGAATCATTACCCCGAAAGTCGGTAATAATGCCGGAAGGTCGGACCCCAGCCAGGGTTCCCGGAAAGCTGGGAAGGGTGGGCCTGAAAAGGCTGGCCCGTCCCGGAACGATGGGAACAAGGGGTTGCGACCGCTAGTGGGCCCTCAACAGCCACAGAGTAGGGCGATCCAAGGGGTGGACCCCCCTTGGACGAAGGTAGAGCGGAAGAGGAAGAAGAAGGCGAATCCGCAGGTAGTAGCGCAGGACGCCAAGCCAAGGCGTAGGAGGGCAGGTGCCAAGCGCGAGAAAGGCGACGCTATCGTCATCAAGACGGAACAGTCCAAGTACTCGGACGTCTTGAAGATGATGCGAAGCGACGCCAAGCTTGAGGGTCTTGGAGCCGACGTACGCAGTATTAGACGTACTCGTACGGGCGAGATGATCCTGGAGCTGAGGCGCCAGAAGGAGCACAAGGGCGCCGCCTATAAGAGGCTGGCAGAAGAGGTCCTTGGTGAGGGTGTGCAGGTGAGGGCTCTGACACATGAGGCGACTCTGAAGGTCAAGGACATCGATGAGATCACCGAAGTGGAAGAGCTCGTCACGGCACTGCGGCAACAGTGCGATGTGCAGGTGGCCGGAAAGGGCCAGCAGGGACACAGATAGCTTTGGTTCAGCTACCTGTGGCGGACGTCAAAAAGTCCGTTAAAGTAGGGAGCATAAAGGTGGGTTGGTGTGTATGTCACCTGACATTCCACGAGCCACCAGAGGTTTGCTTCAGGTGTCTGGAACCAGGACACAAGTCGTGGGACTGCAAAGGCCCCGACAGGCGCAAACTGTGCAGGCGATGCGGCGCTGAAGGTCATAAGGCCCAAAGCTGCACGAGTCCGCCCATCTGCATGATCTGTACCGGGAAATCCTCGAACAACAGACATCCGATGGGTGGTCCAAGGTGCCCGGCCTTCAAGAAAGCCGCAGTGAACAACAAATCACAGTGCAGGTAACGCAGCTGAACCTGAACCACTGTGATGCGGCTCAGCAACTGCTTTGTCAGGCAGTTTCTGAGTGGGAGACGGATATCGCCATCATATCGGACCCATACCGAGTACCCGCCGGCAACGGCAACTGGGTCGCGGATGGGACCAGAAAAATGGCGGCGATATGGACGACGGGTAAATACCCCGTTCAGGAGTTGGTGTCTACTACCTATGAGGGCTTCGTGGTCGCCAAAGTAAACGGGGTCTTCTTCTGTAGCTGTTATGCGCCTCCGCGGTGGCCGATCGAGCAGTTCACGCAAATGCTGGACCGCTTAACGACCGTGCTAACAGGGCGAAGGCCGGTGGTAATAGCGGGCGACTTTAATGCCTGGGCCGTGGAATGGGGAAGCCGTTTCACGAACCAGCGGGGTCAGATCCTGCTAGAAACACTGGCCATCTTAGATGTCGACTTGGCTAATGTCGGTACCAAGAGTACCTTTAGTCGAAACGGAGCGGAGTCAATTATTGACGTGACCTTTTGTAGTCCTGGCCTAACAAGTAGTTCGAACTGGAGAGTAGATGATGGCTACACTCACAGCGACCACCTGGCGGTTCGCTACAGTATCGACTACAATAACAGCAGACAGCGGATAGAAGAAGAGGCGGCTAGGCCAAGGCCAAGCCCTCGCAGGTGGAAGACATCATACTTCGACGAAGGGGTATTTAGGGAGGCGCTCCGCCGTGAGCGAAACTTAATCGGTTTAGACGGCGACGAGCTGGTAGCGGTGCTCTCACGTGCGTGTGATGCGACCATGCCTAGGCGAGTCCACCCTAGAAATGGGAGGCCACCGGCTTACTGGTGGACCGACGCGATTGCGGACCTGCGCCGCGCCTGCCTACGGGCTAGGCGGCGGATGCAGCGAGCACGATCAGAGGAAGAGCGAAACGAACGGCGGGTGGTGTTCGCCGCTGCAAAAGCCGCGCTTAAGACCGAGATAAGAGCAAGCAAAAAGGCCTGCTTTGAGGGTCTCTGTCAGAGTGCCAATACGAACCCGTGGGGTGACGCCTACAGGATCGTTATGGCCAAGACGAGAGGTGTGATGGCTCCTACAGAGCAATCTCCAGAGATGTTGGAGGGGATCATTGGAGGACTTTTTCCGCGTCATGATCCTAGTCCTTGGCCTCCTTTCGTAGGACAGCCGGGGACTGGGGCTGGCGATGAGGAGAGGGTCACCGATGTGGAACTTGCGGGGATAGCCAAGTCCCTTAGCGTAGGTAAGGCCCCAGGTCCGGACGGAGTTCCGAACCTGGCCTTAAAAGTAGCTATTGCAGAGGCTCCCGAGATGTTCAGGTCTGCTATGCAGAAATGCCTGGACGAGGGAGTTTTCCCAGAAGCTTGGAAGAGGCAGAGCCTGGTACTATTGCCAAAGGCGGGGAAACCACCCGGAGACCCGTCGGCATATAGACCAATATGCTTGATTGACACGGCGGGGAAGGTGCTCGAAAAGATCATCCTCAATAGAATGTTGCGGTTCACCGAGGGCGAAAATGGTCTTTCGAGTAACCAGTACGGCTTCCGGAAGGGGAGGTCCACCGTAGACGCTATCTTGTCGGTTACAAAAACTGCCGAGAAAGCACTCGAGCCTAAGAGGAGGGGAATTCGCTTTTGCGCGGTAGTGACTCTGGATGTAAGGAATGCGTTTAATAGCGCCAGCTGGTCTGCTATTGCCGATGCGCTCTTGCGTCTGGGGATACCGGAGTACCTGTACAAGATTCTCGGAAGTTACTTTCAGAATCGTGTACTAGTCTACGACACGGAGGTGGGTCGGAAGTGCTTTCACATAACCTCAGGAGTCCCGCAAGGTTCCATCCTGGGTCCGGTGTTATGGAATGTCATGTACGACGAGGTGTTGAGGTTAAAGTATCCAGTGGGAGTGGTGATTGTCGGATTTGCCGACGACATTACGCTCGAAGTCTACGGTGAAACGATCGAGGAGGTAAAGTTGACTACCAACCACTCGATCAAAGTTGTGGAGGCGTGGATGCGGTGCAGGAAACTGGAGCTGGCTCGCCACAAGACAGAGGTGACGGTTGTTAACAACCTGAAGTCGGAGCAGCAGACGGAGATCAGTGTAGGAGACTGTACTATCCTGTCAAAGCGCTCCGTCAAACACTTGGGCGTGATGATCGACGATAAGCTTACCTTCGGTAGCCACGTCGATTATGCCTGTAAAAGAGCCTCCACAGCTATTGCGGCACTGTCCCGGATGATGTCCAATAGCTCTGCGGTGTACGCCAGTAAGCGCAAGCTTCTGGCTAGTGTTGCTACATCCATACTTAGGTATGGCGGCCCGGCGTGGGGCACCGCGCTAAGTACTAAATGCTACCGACGGAAGCTGGAAAGTACTTACAGGCTTATGTGCCTGAGGGTTGCGAGCGCGTACCGTACCGTGTCACACGACGCTCTCTGCGTCATTACTGGTATGGTGCCTATCAGCATTCTTATCAGTGAGGACATGGAGTGCTTCGAAATGCGCGGCACAAGAGGCATACGCAGGACTGTCAGGATGGCCTCTATGGTCAAATGGCAGCGCGCGTGGGACAGTTCCACCAAAGGAAGGTGGACCTATAGGTTGATACCGAGGGTAGATAGTTGGATTAATAGGCGCCATGGGGAAGTCACATTCCACCTGACACAGGTCCTTACAGGTCATGGTTGCTTCCGACAGTATCTACACCGTTTCGGGCATGCGGATTCTCCCGAATGCCCAGTGTGCAATGGTTTAGAGGAAACGGCGGAACACGTTTTGTTCGTGTGCCCGCGTTTTCGCACAATGCGTGACCGCATGCTTGCCACATGCGGGGAGGACACAACTCCGGACAACTTGGTCCAGAGGATGTGTAGGGATGAGTTTGGCTGGAACGCCGTTTCAACGGCTATTACCCACATCGTCTGGGAGCTACAGAGGCGGTGGCGCGTGGACTCGGAGAATGGCTAGTCCAGATGCAGTACAAGAGGTGGTCCAGGGGTTCGGAGTCGGCTTCGTAGGTCATACCGGTGCCCTGCGGTCGAGATCGACCCTTACAGCGATTAAGTGGCCGCGGAGAGGAAGTCCTGGTAGCGGTGCTGTCGTGGCGTCGGTCTACTGGGTTGGATCCAAGCCCGCGGTTGGAAAGGGGTCCCCGGCAAGGGTCGGGGCAGGTGGAGACCCTGCCGTCAGCAACCTACGGATGCATCTGATAGGGCCTGAAGGGTAGTGATACCCTTCCTTTGCGGGCAGGTCAGATCGGGTTGCATGTGGGCATCAGTTCTTGATGTCCGCTCAGCAGTAGGGCGCGGGCGGGGTTGACCCTGCCCGCCTTCCGAGGACAAAGGGAGTGGCGAGGACCACTCGGGAAACTGGCTAAGCGCCAGCATGCTACCGTGATGGACTCTCCAAAGCGAGTCATCGATGTTCGTTGCTGCAGGCTACGCAGCTAACCTTGTGGGTGCGATGTGCACTAGCCCCTCTCTGAAGCAATACCTTCTTGGTGGTTCCGGAGAGACGTAGGGTTTGGCGACCATAGGAATGGTTTAGTGGGTACGAGGAGAGAGTAGTCCTGGATTTCACTTTTGTTGTAGAAGACGGCCTGTCAGACCTACACTACCCTAACCTTCTGTTAGGGTGTCTGTTGAGCAGATTATCCCCCTATGGTTTAGAAGGAAAAAAAAAAAAAAAAAAAAAAGATGATGCCTGGAGTATGGTTCTGTTAAGAACAATTTAATAGATGTTCTAGGTTATCAAAGAACTTAGGTTATCCAAGGACTTTCGCGAGTAAGCGCCTTAAGATCTAAAAGCGTAATCGATGAATTGTAGTTACATTACTGATGCGATGCAACATCCTACAGGTGCTTAGAGCATATTTCTGTAGAGACGTGTTTTTCAAAGATATTCTAGGACCTCCAAGATTTCCGCGAGTGCAGGCCAGAAAATCTACGAGCGTAATCAATTAATTGTTACTATATTACTGGTGCGGTGTAACATCCCACAGATCCAAAGAGCATGGTTCCGTGGAAAAGAACTGCACTTCCTAAATATGGCCTAGGTCATCCAAGAATTTCCGCGAATCAAGAATTTAAGATCTACAAGCGTAATAAATGTGTTTTGTAACATTAGGCCGTTACAAATATTTATTTCACTTTTTGTCCCACCACTCTTTGACTGGTCGAGGGGGGGGATAAAAATAATAAAGCATTTAATTTGAAAAATATTAAAAACTCGTCGGATTTGTTAAAGAATTTTGAGCAAGACCAAAAATTTTGATAAATATTTTTTTTATCTGCCCCCTCAAAATGCAAAATCCAGCCAAAAATTTTTGAAGGGGGGGGGACAAAAAGTCAAAATAAAATTTGTATCAGCCTTACTGATACGGTGTAACATCCTACAGGTTTTAGGACATCCGAAAACTTCCGCGAGTGAAGGTCTTTAGATCTACAAGCGTAATCGATGGATTGTAGTTACATTACTGATACGGTGCAACATCCTACAGGTTTTAAGAGCATAGTTCTGTAGAGACGTGGTTTTCAAAGATATTGTAGGGCATCCAAGAACTTTCGCAAGTACAGGCCTGAAATAGCCGAGGCGGTAAACGCACGGGTATTCAGCATGACCACGCTGAGGGTGACGGGTTCGATTCCCGGTCGGTCCAGGATCTTTTCGTATAGGAAATGTTAATAACTCGGGTAGAAACAGCGAATCTGTGCTGAATCGCTATTCACCACACTTCACAACGGGGACAGTTCGCGCGCCACAGGTAAGTTCAATTTCCTTCTATTTCTTCTTCTTTTTCAGGTACACAGAGTCACGTCACATCACAGGTAAGTCTTAATACACTTTTATTCGTCCATCATAACTACTAAATTCACAACTTTATTTAACTTCTAACTTATAACTACACAAATTCAAATTACTGAAATTCACCATAAGTGGGTGTTCAGAGGGTGGTAACGATTTCACAGGTTTGTTATTCTTCTGCTTCGCTGACTATGATGATGGTGCTGATGGTCGCCGATGCCGTAGAGTAAGAGAGGGACCACCGTTGACAAGACGTCTTTTATAGTCCATGGGTTCTCCATCTTATCGAGGTAGCCGGAAGAGTGGAACGCAAAATTCCGAAGGGAGCCATGTTCATCAGCCATAGTAATTCGTGCTGTGAGTTTCTACAGCTTCCACAGGTAGATGACGCCACGATATCCTCTTCGCACTTGATTTGATGTGCGAACATACTGGCCCCTTCAGAAATCGCATTTCTGACAGCCGATGATGATGTCTCTCTTTCTCGTTGTTGTTGTCATTCTATTCAAGATTCTATCCATCCAGACGTCGACTCCATTGTTGATTTCGGCAGGTACGATGCAGATGATATCGGACGATGAAGAAAATTTACGGAAAAAGAGACCCGGTAGCCGGTTACAGGTAATTATAATTATTTGGACAGGTGCTTACCTTGTCCCTTATTCAAAAGGGCGTTGTATCATTTCATTTTAGGTGATCCTGATGCATGATTAATCGAACGTTGGACCAAATAAAGATGATATTCCAACTGACATAGTGTTTTCAATCATGCGATGACGAATTTACATTGTGGGATGCCTTTTTCCGAAGATCTTCATATCGGAATTTGCTATTGTTTCGTTGGGATTCTTTGCTGGCATACGACGGATATTTGAGCTGCTTTTGGAGATGATGACGATTCGGAGCTAGTTGATGATGCCGTTTTTGATTCAGTGTGGTGAAATTCTGCCTGAAGCAATTGTGTGCCTGTGATGACGAATGGGAAAGCAAACACAGGCGGTGTTGATATTGGTGATCTGTGTCTACTCTGGCCCCTATGCTCGAGCGAGTGTCGTGATTCTGATCAATGCGATTCTGAGTTGATTGCAGTAGACTGACTTCTTGCTCAATGGATGGTGTTCGATGAATGAGGTGACGATGGGAAGCGTCCGCATCAATGGCAGAATTTCGGCAAGATGTGTTGACGATGATTTCTGGGTGACGAGTGCGGTTTTTGCTATCGGTAGCGCAAACGTTGGACGACAAAGTGGACCCAGGTTGTCTGTTGTCACGGTTGATGATTGGTTGGTTTGATCGTTGTTGTTCTGACTGTTGGGCGCCTGATTGGTTAACGAGCACGTCGTGGACGATTGCAGGTAGCGTTGGTGATTCGGCGTTGCGTTCGATGTCCTTTTCGCTTTGTTGGGGAAAAGGGTTTCGACAGTGGTCGTTAGTGCGGCGAGCGATGATTGCAAAATTAGCGACGATGGGAGTTGATCGTTCGACGTTCGACTTTCCACATACGACCCAACCAAGAACGGAGTTGACCAGCCCAGGTAAGTTGTTGCCGAGTGGAATTCGACCTGGAACCCGAAAGATTTCGAAGAAAACTTCGGCACCGATGACGACATCTACGGGGTCGAACGTTGGATCGGCGAGCTTAATACCAGGTGGCATGTCCCAGTATGAAGTATCGATGCTAGTAGCTGGCAGATCAACGGTTACCTTCGGAAGAACGATGAATTCCAGATTGGTGGAGTACTCGCCAACTCGAGACATGATACGGGAGACGAATTTGGTTTTTGCGTGGGCTGCTGATTGGCCGATTCCACTTATGGGCAGGTTGATTTTTCTCCGGCGAGCCTTGATGCGTTGAGCAAACTGTTCCGAGACGAAGCAACATTCGCTACCTGAGTCCAGGAGCGCTCGGGCGGTGTGTTTATTGCCTTCGTCGTCGATAATGTCGATGAGAGCGGTAGCAAGGAGGACAGTTTTCTGTGTGGTACCAGCAGCTGCACAGCTGATTGATTCAGAAACAGTGGCGGACGCTGATATCAATGGCGAAGCGCTGGTCGAAGGTGGTTCGGTGGAATTCGATGAATGCGAGGGTGACGATGGTGATTCAGACGATGTTGGAGAATCGCTTGAACAAAGTTGCGTGTGGTGTCGACCTCGGCATTAAAAGCAACATTTCAATTATGGCTCCCAGTAGGACCCATGTGTCCTGGAACATCTTCCTCTACACCACCTTGCTCCGCGGACCTGTGGGGTGTTGACAGTCTTCTTGATCCTTCGCTTCGTCCGTCTAAACAGTCCTTAACACCCCAAAATATTCTCTGCGATCTTCCTTGGAAACAATATGCACTCTGCTCCCCATAACGCATCCCTTATCTCCTTACTCACTAACCCCTAAATTCAACCCTTACAACTACCCCCCTCCCTTTCCTTATAGACTCTCTTAAACAATCCTCGGATATCTGAAGGTGAGGAAATTTCTAATACATATTTCCAGATTTCCCTCAGTTTTTTTACACGGGTTCCAGAATAAGCACGACATTTTTACACGGTTTCTCAAATAAGCACGGTTTCTCAAATAAGCACGGTTTCGCGAATTAACACGGTTTTTTACACGGTACGTATCCCCCGTGTAAAAAACATCTTAGTGTACACGCAGTACCAGTTCTTGATACTTGCTGTGCAGTTGGAAGCAGGCGTGGTGTCGACCCTGCTTGTCATTCGAGGACAAAGGGAGTGGTAAGGACCAATCGAGAAACTGGCTAAGCGTCAGCAGCATGCTACCTTATAGTTCCAGAAAGACGAAGGATTTGCCGACTATGGGAATATTGTTTAGTGGGTCAAGCAAACAGTACACCTGGCTTTCACTTTTTTATTTGTAGAAGACGGCCCTTAACCCCACACTCTATGAACCCCATGGTTTAGAAGAAAAAAAAAAAAAGGCGAATTTCCGGAGAGGTTGAAAAAGCAAAGATTGGTTCTACTGCTAAAAACCCGGAGGCCACCTGGTGACCCGTCGGCACACAGACCTATCTGTCTTCTGGACACCGCCGGGAAACTGTTGGAACGGATCATTCTGTCGAGGCTGATGGTCTATTCCGTGAAACCGAATGACTCTGGCCTATCGGATAACCAGTTCGGCTTCCAGAAGGGTCGATCGATGGTGGACGCTATTAGGGCTGCAACTGTTTGATGAGGAAAAAAACGATCTCCTAGTCACTATATCCAAATTGTTGGAACAAACCTTCGCGTTGAAGTCGCACATGTAGATCTTGATGTCACCTTTTGGTATCATACCCACAACGGTATCCAGTTGGTTGAAAAATGTGTTTTCTGTTTGGAAATCGGCAGCATCTGTCAATTATCGAAAGGTTATAAACCTGAGTTCTGCCCATTTGGCCACAATTATCCTTTCATTCATTAGCTTCCACACTATGAGCACAGCGTGATCGTAAGCGTGATCGTAAGCGCTGAGGAGGAAACCAACTTCATGGTGTGAACTACTATTCAAATAGAACCCAAAACATGATTATAAATTTAGCTTGTAATGCTGACAATAAAGTATTGTTTCGACGTACAATTTCTCAAAACCGATACACTCATGCATAACTAAAAGAGAAGCCTCAGCAATAGCTACATGACATCATAAACACTGACCAACAACTTAAGCCACCCTGTGCTCTCCAGTGTTAATTATAGAACTCTTTCAGTAAGACCCAGCAAACTAAATTTGTTCGGGATCGTTTGGTTGTCCCACGAATCTCGAAATAAACAAACGTCGTTAATATTTCACAAATTTATAACCGTAAAATTGGCTTCAATCGGTACATTCCGAGAGGAATCACTAAGTTCCAGAAACCACCCGATTATGTCAATAATTCCGCTCCCGATGATCGTCATGTGATGTGGACTGCGTTACCACTCCCCCTCCGAACGCTATTTACATTACTCATTCATAATCCGAACGAAAATAAATCCAGATCCCGCGTGGCTAATCACTCGAGCGTGTCCGATCCAGTAAACTAGAAGAAGGCCGCTTCTACTCGTCGGTCGCCTAGTTGGAGCAGCAGTCGTGGTCGCCGTCACCACATCATCCGATAAACATTGGAGGTGCTAAGTGTTCAACAAGTTGTTGCTTTGGAAGCGCCCGTGGAATCAATCATCGATTCTCATATTCCTCCCGAACCATGCCGCAACGTTTCCATTTGTACGAAGGTTGCGATAGGACTCCGCTACTCTACTCCATATATTTAACATCGAAAATTGATTAACACCTACTTGTGGAAGAATGTTTGTAAATCTATCGAAACGCTTTGAGGTAGTGCATTTTCTAGTGCTGAAATGAGTTTCCCCGTCGCCGCCAGTAATGCCTTCCTTACTTAGAAGCGCGGTGACTGTTGTAGCTATGGAAGTATAGAAGGCGGATTTGTTTTTGTAAAATATTAGAGGCTTTTCTGTTTAAGATCTGGCGAACAGTGTTTTCGCAAACACATATCAGTCAATCTATCAGCACTACATTAATTTTCAGATTTTAAAAGCTTTGGACTTATACTGCCGCTTCCAAGGGTCTATCATTTTTTACACAGTAATATATGCAGTCCTGCATATATTACATAACAATTTATACATTTATCTAAACTGAAAGCTATATAATCGTGTAAAATAATAACGATAAAAAAACCATTGTTTTTAATTATCTGAAAATACATCTCTAGACTTTCGAATTAATAAAACAAAAGTGTTTACGATTTTGAAGCCTATGTGGATGCTGGGTAACCCTTACCGTAATCTGGGGGAAAGTTGATCCCTTTTCTTCTATTATATTCAATAAAATCAGGTACAATGCGTATGATTCCAAACAAATATTTTTAAAACATGTACTGAGTGGACCTGTATCAAGTTCCGAAAACACAATTCCAATCTGGGGTGAAGTTGAACAACCAATGATATAGGGTATTGGTTCTCTTATTAAGCATGTGGCTCCCATTTTCATCCTACGAAAAACAAAGGATTGAAGCGCTGTTTGTTTTGTTTCTTATTTTTGTATTTTTTGTTAGAAGTGAGCACCCATGAAAACAAAAAGAACGGAATCGATCGGTGCCGTAATCGCTTGTTTTCGAATAGGATGAAAATGGGAGCATGAGATTACTGATGGCACACATACCCTAACATTCTAAAATTGGAAAATTATTAGACAAACTAAATTTAATGATGCTGAATCTGAATAAGTTTTTAAAATTCTTACAACTGGTGTATTTTGTATATTAAAAAATAAAAAGTTAGTAAGTTACAAAATGACCCCCATTAAACGCCTAAAGGTAGGCAATTTCTGAAAAAATCGTCATACTTTTGCAAAAATATGCCATTTTCAAATAAAGCATATATTGACATCAATTTCAAATCAAATAGGTATATGTTCAATAAGCCATGAATGGATAAAAAGGGTTTTGTGAGTCATCTGATATGCAAGGCCTTGATGGAAGGAGATTTTTTGAAAGACAGTTTTTACACCGAGTTTTAATACACACCTAAAAAGTCGTTACTTTTTCGTAAAATCTGACATAATTGGCATAGAAACCTTCAAAAATTCTTCAAATATTCACATTATTGATTTACGTCAAAAGTTCTTCCATTGAAACAGAATTGTAGCGTCCTCAGCGGTTGAAGGACGTGAATCCCATGGTGATCAACTTCACCCCGCTGATCAACTACCCTTCAGACTACGGTACCTGAAGGTAAAAATGGACACCTTTAAGTTGTGCCTTATCCTTTTTCCACCAGCTCTGTTCCGTACATCCTCGTGACACCGGCTGGGCTACAAGCACCAGCAGGACGGCGTTGTCCCTAGTTTTAAAACTATTGTTTATATTATAATTGAATTGAATTGGCTTTTCTCGGTGAACTTAACACTACTCAAAGAAGGAGGGAGTAACGAAAGTAATAAAAGAAACGGTGGATAGAATCGCAAGTGTGCGACGAGAGAAATTGAATAGAAGTTGAAAATTAACAGAGGGCCATAATTGAACAACACAATCACAACGACGACCCCTTTGCCTAACGTCCTCGTGTTGAACGGCTAGGTACTAGTAGTTTGATGATGACTACTAGTCCAAGACAGGCAAAAAGATCGTGATTGTGATCTGTTAAATGCTGTTCGGCTTTGCTTTCGGTTTTATCGATCGGTGACACTTGTGCAGAGATTCATATCGAGCAAACGTTAGACCGTTCGCAATGCTGTTTTATTTTGTATGGCGAGTTTTAAAATTTTTAAAACTCGCCATACAAAATAAAACAGCATTGCGAACGGCCTTACTTATATGATTTTTCGCGCTTTCATCTCGTATGCTCCTGTTGTGTCCAAATGATCTTATTGGAACCGAGTTTCATTCTTTCTTGCCAACTGGATTTTACTTTCTAGGTTTAATCATATCGTCATGCGGTGATTAAACCTCACCCAAAACAAAGCGCGCATATTTTAGGAGAAAACGCGCACGCTGCAAGCGCAAAAGTAGCTTGTCGGCGGTAGAAGCACTTTTCCGCGCTTATTTGATGGTGCGCCTGCGCGCACAAAAATTCGAGTAGTATTTTTGACCACACATTGACAAAGCGCAATGTGTGGGTGCCATCGGTTGCTATGCTGTTGTGAATGTATTAGTGTGCATTAGCTTTTGGGTCACTAATACATACAAAATGTGCATCTGTATTGGTTAGCATGCAGTTGAGAGTGTGTGAGTGTCTCCCGGTCCGAGATCGAGCGGGATGACAGTTGTTTGTTGTGATTGAAGACGAGACGGCCGCCGTCGTCCGGCAAGGCCGTTTTCAAGTCTTCATTACTTGCGACGGAACACGGTCCGTCGTGCGCGTCGAGGTAAAATTGTCGTTTGCCCGGTTGCCGTCCGCGCGAGAAAAATTTGGTTGGGAAAGGCCGCAGCATGGAAAATCGGCAGCAGCAGCAAACCTCTACCATCGATCCCCCGTCGGCAGCAAACCAGAGCGGAGGAAAAAAATAAGGATGGACAAGACGACAGCGAAAGATTTGGATCAGTGGAACAATTAAACGAGTGCAAACAACTGACCAAAACCCAAGTGAAAACCCTGTGTGATAACCCAAAGAAAATTTTGGCAAAGGAGTCAAAAGGGTGACAGTGTGTGGTGATGTGTTCCACGGTGATGGAGCTCTTCCGAATAGGTGGACGATCGCCGGACACTAATTATTGGTTCATGTCAAATCCCATATACACTCCATCTGGTAAGGCCAGGGCGTTAACAGTTAGCACCCAAAATGACGTTTTATTAAAATCTGTCCCCTGAGAAGGTGGTCGTGGGTACCGACTTATGTCAAATCCCATATACACTCCATCTGGTAAGGCCAGGGCGTTAACAGTTAACACCCAAAATGACGTTTTATTAAAATTTGTCTCCCGAGGGGGTGGTCGTGGGTACCGACTTATGTCAAATCCCATATACACTCCATCTGGTAAGGCCAGGGCGTTAACAGTTAACACCCAAAATGACGTTTTATTAAAATTTGTCTCCCGAGGGGGTGGTCGTGGGTACCGACTTATGTCAAATCCCATATACACTCCATCTGGTAAGGCCAGGGCGTTAACAGTTAACACCCAAAATGACGTTTTATTAAAATCTGTCCCCTGAGGAGGTGGTCGTGGGTACCGACTTATGTCAAATCCCATATACACTCCATCTGGTAAGGCCAGGGCGTTAACAGTTAACACCCAAAATGACGTTTTATTAAAATTTGTCTCCCGAGGGGGTGGTCGTGGGTACCGACTTATGTCAAATCCCATATACACTCCATCTGGTAAGGCCAGGGCGTTAACAGTTAACACCCAAAATGACGTTTTATTAAAATTTGTCTCCCGAGGGGGTGGTCGTGGGTACCGACTTATGTCAAATCCCATATACACTCCATCTGGTAAGGCCAGGGCGTTAACAGTTAGCACCCAAAATGACGTTTTATTAAAATTTGTCCCCTGAGGAGGTGGTCGTGGGTACCGACTTATGTCAAATCCCATATACACTCCATCTGGTAAGGCCAGGGCGTTAACAGTTAACACCCAAAATGACGTTTTATTAAAATTTGTCTCCCGAGGGGGTGGTCGTGGGTACCGACTTATGTCAAATCCCATATACACTCCTTCTGGTAAGGCCAGGGCGTTAACAGTTAACACCCAAAATGACGTTTTATTAAAATTTGTCTCCCGAGGGGGTGGTCGTGGGTACCGACTTATGTCAAATCCCATATACACTCCATCTGGTAAGGCCAGGGCGTTAACAGTTAGCACCCAAAATGACGTTTTATTAAAATCTGTCTCCCGAGGGGGTGGTCGTGGGTACCGACTTATGTCAAATCCCATATACACTCCATCTGGTAAGGCCAGGGCGTTAACAGTTAGCACCCAAAATGACGTTTTATTAAAATCTGTCTCCCGAGGGGGTGGTCGTGGGTACCGACTTATGTCAAATCCCATATACACTCCATCTGGTAAGGCCAGGGCGTTAACAGTTAACACCCAAAATGACGTTTTATTAAAATTTGTCTCCCGAGGGGGTGGTCGTGGGTACCGACTTATGTCAAATCCCATATACACTCCATCTGGTAAGGCCAGGGCGTTAACAGTTAACACCCAAAATGACGTTTTATTAAAATCTGTCTCCCGAGGGGGTGGTCGTGGGTACCGACTTATGTCAAATCCCATATACACTCCATCTGGTAAGGCCAGGGCGTTAACAGTTAGCACCCAAAATGACGTTTTATTAAAATTTGTCCCCTGAGGAGGTGGTCGTGGGTACCGACTTATGTCAAATCCCATATACACTCCATCTGGTAAGGCCAGGGCGTTAACAGTTAACACCCAAAATGACGTTTTATTAAAATTTGTCTCCCGAGGGGGTGGTCGTGGGTACCGACTTATGTCAAATCCCATATACACTCCATCTGGTAAGGCCAGGGCGTTAACAGTTAGCACCCAAAATGACGTTTTATTAAAATCTGTCCCCTGAGGAGGTGGTCGTGGGTACCGACTTATGTCAAATCCCATATACACTCCATCTGGTAAGGCCAGGGCGTTAACAGTTAACACCCAAAATGACGTTTTATTAAAATTTGTCTCCCGAGGGGGTGGTCGTGGGTACCGACTTATGTCAAATCCCATATACACTCCATCTGGTAAGGCCAGGGCGTTAACAGTTAACACCCAAAATGACGTTTTATTAAAATCTGTCCCCTGAGGAGGTGGTCGTGGGTACCGACTTATGTCAAATCCCATATACACTCCATCTGGTAAGGCCAGGGCGTTAACAGTTAACACCCAAAATGACGTTTTATTAAAATCTGTCCCCTGAGGAGGTGGTCGTGGGTACCGACTTATGTCAAATCCCATATACACTCCATCTGGTAAGGCCAGGGCGTTAACAGTTAACACCCAAAATGACGTTTTATTAAAATTTGTCTCCCGAGGGGGTGGTCGTGGGTACCGACTTATGTCAAATCCCATATACACTCCATCTGGTAAGGCCAGGGCGTTAACAGTTAACACCCAAAATGACGTTTTATTAAAATCTGTCCCCTGAGGAGGTGGTCGTGGGTACCGACTTATGTCAAATCCCATATACACTCCATCTGGTAAGGCCAGGGCGTTAACAGTTAGCACCCAAAATGACGTTTTATTAAAATTTGTCCCCTGAGGAGGTGGTCGTGGGTACCGACTTATGTCAAATCCCATATACACTCCATCTGGTAAGGCCAGGGCGTTAACAGTTAACACCCAAAATGACGTTTTATTAAAATTTGTCTCCCGAGGGGGTGGTCGTGGGTACCGACTTATGTCAAATCCCATATACACTCCATCTGGTAAGGCCAGGGCGTTAACAGTTAACACCCAAAATGACGTTTTATTAAAATTTGTCTCCCGAGGGGGTGGTCGTGGGTACCGACTTATGTCAAATCCCATATACACTCCATCTGGTAAGGCCAGGGCGTTAACAGTTAACACCCAAAATGACGTTTTATTAAAATTTGTCTCCCGAGGGGGTGGTCGTGGGTACCGACTTATGTCAAATCCCATATACACTCCATCTGGTAAGGCCAGGGCGTTAACAGTTAACACCCAAAATGACGTTTTATTAAAATCTGTCCCCTGAGGAGGTGGTCGTGGGTACCGACTTATGTCAAATCCCATATACACTCCATCTGGTAAGGCCAGGGCGTTAACAGTTAACACCCAAAATGACGTTTTATTAAAATCTGTCCCCTGAGGAGGTGGTCGTGGGTACCGACTTATGTCAAATCCCATATACACTCCATCTGGTAAGGCCAGGGCGTTAACAGTTAACACCCAAAATGACGTTTTATTAAAATTTGTCTCCCGAGGGGGTGGTCGTGGGTACCGACTTATGTCAAATCCCATATACACTCCATCTGGTAAGGCCAGGGCGTTAACAGTTAACACCCAAAATGACGTTTTATTAAAATCTGTCCCCTGAGGAGGTGGTCGTGGGTACCGACTTATGTCAAATCCCATATACACTCCATCTGGTAAGGCCAGGGCGTTTGACGATCGTTGATATTAAAGGTTGTGCCCCCATAGTTGTCACGAGAAGGAGTTTTTGTTAGTAGGAAGCAATTGATAGTTATACTGATCAGGATTCACTTTGGTAAGCGATGCAATGATTGTTTTTACATGAGCAAAAATCCTTCAGGAAAAGGGTCCCCGGCCTTGGCATTTAGAAATATTGCCCTCTCTACAAGTGATCCATCACAACGTTTCATTACATGCTCGTAGTTTATATGGGGGCTACCCCATTTGGCATAACAATAAGTAAAGTAGCATTTAATCATTTTCATATATAATTTTTCGTATTGATATATCTACAATTTTTAAAACGGTATGACATATCATAGACACTTTTCATGATTCGTTATTTTCGTAATATGTAATGAGTAATGATAGAAATGTATGTGCAAAAATTAAGAAAACATGCAAATATGAGACCTTCGTCAACAGTATGAGTGCTTTTTTGCGTTGACCATATTCAGCTACAAACAATATACAGAGTGTTCCGTTAAAAAAATATGTTGAGTCACGCTTCTGGCATTCATCTTGTGAAATATTCCACCCATCTTTAATCATGTTCATCATCATCCAGTTTTGTTACCTTGCAACACGTGCATGACATGTGAGAAAGCAAGAAACTCTTTTTCCAGAATCTACACCTCAATGATTTAACCTAGACATTTATTTGTGCCTAGTCATTCTGTTTTACAAAATCTATTCATTTGTACCTAATTCATTAGTTTTACCTAGCCAATATTTATATCCCAAGCAAACCCAACCATTATATCAGTATTCTGTAACCTGTGTAAGAAAAATATGATCCATGTCAAAAAGAAAAGCAGTGTTTTTATTCAATTCCTGGAGCGGTGGTGAAGGCCTTATTCAGGCCCAACACAGTTTAAGAGATATTACAAATACGTTTCATGTTATCACGTGTTTCATGTGTTATGTGCATTATGTTTCATGATATTCATGATTAACAGCATTTTTATTGATAGAATTACGTTGCTCATCTGGTTAAATTATTGAAAACGCCCAGAAATATAGGCTAATTCAGGTTACCCCCAATTGTAGAAGCACTTGATGAGATAAGGAGAAAATCGTTTGTTTACATCAAAAATTCATTTTTTTGTCGTCAAATTTTACTGATTTTTTGCTCTAGAAGTTGCTATTTCCCATTTACAATGGCTTCTAATATCACCAATCTCGATGCCCACGGCAACAGACACCGGATTGGCCAGCTAACAAAAAATCCGAGAAATAGCACACCGGAGGCATAGCAAGAGTTCCTCAAATTAATCACATAAATTGTTCGTAAGTATCTACCGGATCTAAGCGCACCTGAAAGAGAATTAAATTGTCTTTCCAAAAAGTGCGCGTTTGTTTCTCTACGATGCGGAATTCGATATGAAAAAGTGAAAAAAGTGCACTTTGCCTATGCTGCGCCATGGCAAATTGTGGCGGAGTCACGTTTTTCATACAGTTCTCATTCCTGCCACCAGATGCGGAGGGATCGTTAGCTTCTGATGGATTTTCCTATATAATGTTCGTAATCCCAAAAACTGCTCCATGCTGCTCTCACTATTAGTGATTATAAGGCTTTTCGGGTTTTTTTCGAATGAAACAAGAAGATTTTATGAGTATTCCTATTTTAATGTTATTTAATGTTAATGTGTTCTCTTATTAACTTAAGTATGAGTATCGTATATGCGTAATTGCAGTGATTAATTTCTCCTAACCGATTTAAGTCTATCATTATTTTGTGAAATACGGATTGTCTCATGTTGTAGTCCAGTGGAAGACACAGTTACACTCGTATGATATAATACACAATATCTCTATTGGTACTATGATAGGTACGTCTGTCTTACGCATATTCAATTAAACAATGGAAAAGTAGCATGGCGCTTCAATGAAGAATTCTCCAAGTGGATTTATCCAAGTGGATTCTCCAAGTGGATTTATAGGAACAGTAACGAAAATAATTCTTAAACCAAGCCAAAGTAAAAAAAAAACAGAACTGCCTTAAGAAGTTCACAAGAATTGAGATTTTAAAGCAAAAATTCTTAACACAAATCAAATTGAGAAAAAAAAAATCAATAAACAGAACTGCTTAAAGGAATTCTTAAAGAACTGTGATCATACGAAAACAATTCTCAACACAAGCCAATAAAAAAAATCAATCTTGATTGCTCAAGGAAGTTTTATAAGAACTGGGATCTTTCGACAACAATTCTTGATGCAAGTCTAACTTTTTAAAACTATTTTCAATAAATTAATCACAATTGCTCCCAGGACTTAAGGAAATGTTATCTAGCGACAACAATTCCTTACGCAATTCAAATTTTAAAGATAATTGTAAAAAAAAAAACCTGAACAAATTGTTCCAAAATGTTTTATAAGAACTGTGACCTAGAGAAACAATTCTTAAGCCTCAAATGTGAATTGCATATTCTCCAAAATTGAAACAGCACTTTTCTCCAGAATGACGAAAAACCAAACAAAACCAGCGTGTCCAATTGTCATGATTTACTAAATAAACAATCAGGCATTCTTATTTTCTTCGATTTGTGGATAATTTTGGAAAAAAAATGCTTTTTAGTTCTGAAACCTTTGCCAATCTCAATTGAGTCTTAATCTTAATCTTACGACAATATTTTGTAACACAATACACATTTAAAAAATAATTGCAATGAATTAATAAAAATTGCTGTAAAAGAACTGTTACCTTACGACAACAATTCTTAACACAAATCAAAATTGAAAAATAATGTCAATAAATTATTCATAATTACTCCAAGGAGCACCACGACATATGTGGTCTTACAGCAATATTTCTTAACGCATGTCAAATTTGCAAGAAAATTTTAGAAACTTATTTAGAATTGCTCCTAACAATAGCATAAGAATTGTGATCTTACGACAACAGTTCTTAACACAAGTCAAATTATAAAATAATTATATTAAATCAATCAGAATTGCTCCAAGAAGATTAATAAGAACAGTGACCTCTCGACAATCATTGTTAACAAATCAAATTTGAAAAATGTTTTGAGTAAATTTATCAGAATTACTCCAAGAAGTTTCACAAGAATTGCGATTTTACGAAAACAATTGTTTTCTTTAGGGGTATCCAGATTATTTCATAATCGGAATCTCCACCCTTAAATAAGTCGAAATTCAAAATTATATAATTTTCTAAGCCTGGGAACTTTTTTTAAAATGCATTCAAGGTTTGTATGAGTAAAATTTTTGTTCGTGGTGAACTGTCATTTTATCTAATGAACTGTCATTCTATCAACGGGCATTAAAACTATTTTGTTTATTCATCCATCAAAACAAAGGTATTGAAACGCAATAAATCATGATATGATGTGCTGTTTCGTTTAGGCTATAGAAAATAGCAATATTTTTTTTTACTTAAGTACCCTATTTTTAACACAAGTAAAATTGAAAAAAATCAATAATCAAAACAGAACTGCTTCAAGGAATTCAAAAAGAACTGTGATCATACAACATTTCACAACACTAGTCAATAAAAAAACAATGAATTATTCAAAATTGCTCCAAGACATTTTGTAGGAACTGTTACCTAACAACAACAATACTTAACACAAGTCAACTTTTAAAAATAATTTCAACAAATTAATGAGAATTGCTCCATGTGGGATATGTGGTCTTACGACAACAATTCTTAATACAAGTCAAATAAAAAATAAATAAATTTATAAATAAGAATTGCTCCAAAGAGTACCACAAGCACTTAATATTTTGACAACAAAAAAAAACAATAAATTAATCAAAATTGCTCCACGAAGTTTTATAGAAACTGTGACATTACGAGAATAATTCTTAACGCAAGTCAAACGTTACAAACAAATTCAATAAATAAAGATCAGAGTCCCATAAGAACAAAAAGTCTCAACTAAAGCCATTTAGCTCATTTCAAAAAATTGGCCTTAATTTCTATAAAAATTAAAAAAAAACTTGCGACAGCAATTCCTAATACAATTGAAATTCCAAAACATTTTTATAATATAATCGGAATTGCTGCAAAGAGTTCCATAAGAATTGTGATCTTTTTCAATTCATCCGTAAAAGGGGAAAAATACGAACTTACTTCTAACATCCTTTTGCACTGGATCCGGTCACGGGCCGACCGTTTCCAATCCTTCTGGACTTGCGCGCCCTTAGGTTTAACCCTTTGGAGACAGAATTTTCACCTTTCTGGATGCAACCTCGCTGCTCTAGAATACGTTTGTGATGGTCGATTTCCTCGGCTGGGCACATATGACCCATCCGTCCTCAAAGGGTTAAATCCTCCTCAACTTCACACTGCCTTCGTTTGCGCGAACTTTCCCGGATTTTTGGGTGGGTATCATTACTTTCAAATTCTTCACTCACTTTAAATTTGGTATGAAACACTATACCACCTCCCTCCCCACGCATGCACCTATTTATTCCACTAATTTTCTTCCTACTGCGCTGCAATAGAGCCGCGTGAAAGTGAGAGTGGGGGTGCACGTCCAAAGGATTTGCTATTGCTGATACTCTCTTTCCGGCTACTCGCACGCGCAATCTCAATCTCACACGTAATCATCGGTGCCCCTAGGTGGCATTATCACTGCCCATTTAAATTTCACTACATTTTTTTTTTTCATTATGACACTGAGCGACTCAGACCGATCACGGCCAATCTCGCCAATGTCACTTCCGGCTGCAGCACTTCACGCAGTGGCGGATGAGTCACTTCCCCAAACCGAAATCACAAAAAAAAAACACTAGAAATTTTCGCACCCGCCGCGCCGCGCCACCGCTGATGACATTAGGTGGCATTATCACTGCCCATTTAAATTTCACTACATTTTTTTTTTTTCATTATGACACTAAGCGACTCACGGCCAATATCGCCAATTTCACTTTCGGCTGCATGCCGTATTTTCTACAGATTTTATTTGAAAAAAAAGCCCTTCACGCAGTGGCGGATGAGCCACTTCCCCAAACCGAAATCACAAAAAAAAAACACTAGAAATTTTCGCACCCGCCGCGCCGCGCTACCGCCACCGCCGCGCCGCGCCGCGCCACCGCTGATGACGACCGATCCGACGGTGTTTCCTGACCGTTCTAAAGCGAATTCACTTATTTCACTTAAATTTAAAACAAACATTTAATTGAAAAGTACTTTAATTGGTAAACTATTCGCGATTGATTCCGCAAACCGTGAACCGACGACGATGGTTGAAAACAAACTGAACAAGATGATTTTGCTCACACACACTTGAGTGTTGGTTATACTGTACGGCATCTGTTTGTACATTCCATACAGTACTTGTGTGCGTGCACAATCATTCGCAGTTTGTTCGAGTTCCATAGTCGAGCAGTTCAGTGGTGGATCTTTGTATCCAGATACTGTTTTTGTTACGCATGTATGCGATAACCGAGCATGAGCGTTTGCGCACCATCCAACGTGCACGTTTCGCGCCTATGCCGTGCACGTTTCGTGCACAAAACGACAAGCACTAAAACGCTCCTAAATTCCAGTTTTGGGTGAGCAAGTATTGTTTATATTGTTTTCAAAATTAGCTTCAAACCACCCCAATCGCGTTTTCCGAACCATGCTATGGAGCAAATTGTTGGTTATTTTTTGCAGACAAGTTGTGGCGCTTCTTGTTGAACATTCGGTGATCGCTTTGGCCTTGCAACAAAGCGATAGCGAAGAGGCAGCAGACCTCCCTCAATACAAGCAGCGTCAACCGGTGTGGATGGAAGAAGTCCGGAAATAATCCTAATATACCGGTTATATACCGGCGGAAGGGTGTTTATCAGGATATCCATAGCCACGCCAGACTGGTTATCTCCACTACATACATACAGGAGCCGACTGTCGATGGTGGCGTCATTCATACGAAGCCGGATTTTTAGGTTGTTACTTCGGTGACAACTAGAGAGCGACTTAACTAGATTTAGACGTTTCTGACAGCTGACCTTAACTCCATCGAAGTGTTGTTTGAAGCTTAATTGCAGTCGACAGTAACTTCTAAGATGCGGGCGGTTTTGCGTATCGGATTATTTATTGTGATGGGTGGTTCTTTCACTCCATGATTGGATGCACAGCTGCCTCTGCCTTTCTACGAATAACGGGGGTGGTCGTCAGTGTCTTAAGGACAAACGTCTTGAAATCCCGCTTCAACAGTGCATCAGAATTTCAAACGCACAAATCTCAAGAAACAAGATTCACACAACAGTGCATTTCATTATACTGTTCTTGCTCACTCGTAATAAGCTTGAAATCAGAAGATCAGGTGCGCTGGTTTTGTTTACGCAGAGATATGTGCCCTCGAAATCGTGAGTAGGTACCAAAGTCGGCCATTGTGGAGGCCATTTTGGGATTCTAACAAGTCTGTCCTTAATTTGTCAAATTACAGTCATCCGCACCGACGCCCAGTGGCTGCTGCGTTGTAAATTTGTTTTTGTTTTGATTGACGTCTCGACAACCCATGTGCCACTCTCTGAAGTTCAAGCGATAAAAAATTCATTACCTCGCTGTCTGCTGAATTTCAACCACCCACTGATATTCAAAGTCAGCATATTCATCTTCAATTGATATTTTTTGGTTTAAGCACGATTTAAAAGCAAAAAGTGCTGCTGGTGCATACAATTCACCTAAGGCAAGTATAATAAATAAAATTAGAACAAAATATCGACATATGAGCGATTCCAAGCAACAGCATCAAAATTAAGGAAATTTTTTAATTCATGATTTTCTATTGAACTGAAACTTTGCACAGTTTTTCAGTTCCATCTAAATCGCCATTTTTCGATATCAAATTTTTATTTTGAATCACGACTAACTTTTCGAAAGGGTGTATTTTTTTTTTTTTTTATGTCTTTATTTATGAGATTTTCAGCCCGAGGCTGGTTCATCTCAGAAAAGGGTGTATGTGAAAATGGTTCAATAATATTCAAAAATCTGTACAGCCAAAATGGTTCGTTCGATTGCTATGAATTTTTCAGCAAAGTTAGATAACTAAATGGTGATTCCTATGAAAATATACACTGTGAAAAAAACATCTTTTTTAACATTAAAAATATCATTTTTGTCACAAAAACTCAAATATCTCAAAACCCTATCTTTTTACCAACGCAATTTTTCTAGGGAAGACGGTCCATTGTATTAGCAATCTACCATAAAAATTTGGTGATGGTAAACTAATAAACAAAAAAGTTATAACATTTCAAACATTTCACAATTTTCACATTTGGTAAATATTTTTTTTCTGTGTAAATTATTTCGGTCAGAAATCGCAGTTTGATGCTGATTTTATTGTTCAGCAAAGTTAGATAACTAAATGGTGATTCCTAAGAAAATATACACTGTGAAAAAAAATCTTTTTTAACATTAAAAAATATCATTTTTGTCACAAAAACTCAAATATTTCAAAACCCTATCTTTTTACCAACGCAATTTTTTTAGGGAAAACGGTCCATTGTATTAGCAATCTACCATAAAAATTTGGTGATGATAAACTAATAAACAAAAAAGTTATGACAATTCAAACATTTCACAATTTTCACATTTAGTAATAATTTTTTTTTAGTGTAAATTAGGCTAATACAAATTTCGATTTTCTCTTATGTCACCGCCCCCTCGGAAAATTTTGGTCGGAATTCTACATTTTGAGGGGGGCACAAATAAAATGTTCAAGAAAATCAACAAATTTAAGGTGTAATTCGAGTTCCACAGAAACTTTCTTAATAAATCCGATGAGTTTATCTATGTTGCCTAATTGTTTGGATATTTTTCCATCGAATACATTTATTATTTATCATCCTCCCCCTTAACGAGTCAACGAGCGCTGTGACAAAAGAAGAAAATGAGATTTGTTCCTGCCTTTATTTCGGCCGGAAATCGCAGCTTGATGCTGATTTTATTGTTAATGGCCTTGCGTGAGTAAAACAAGCTGTTTTTATTATGTATTATGTATATTATATGTACAGTAATGTTCCGATTTTATCACGCCCTCCGCGCATTAGTCGTTTATTCATTATTTGCTGTTACATTTGAGGACAAGTGTTTTCCCTCTTCTTCAAAATGAATGTTGAAAGCGTGTTTTGCAACGTTAAAAATATTGAAATGGGTATAGATGTTGAAGTATATATCAAAGCATTTTTGAAAAGGGGCGTGATTAATTGTTTAAACTGATGTCGCTGATGGTACGGTGACATGACTCTCTGCACTTAGCACTTCTGGCAATTTCTCAGTTGTTGTCGTTTTCGAACTTCCTACGCCCTGCTTTACCGATGATATACAGATGGCTCGTTTGTCAAAGTCTAGACGGCAGGACGTGCAAATGCGTAAATTTGGATTCAATTTGGGCATAACCAGTCTCTTTCAGATTATCTATGGTGCTTTCGGTGAGATTTCGTAACTCCTTTGATCATTTTTTTTTCATCAAACGGTCTACAAGAGAGAGTTGAGTTGAAGACCTTTGAGAAAGCGACTGTTCATGTTGTTCGTTAGATTATAATAAACAAAATCACTTATTAGTTTTAACTGACTAGTTTGGTGTTGTTTGCTTGGCTGAAGAAAAAATTTACTATTTAATATCCATAGCGGTAGTATTTTTTTTTCCTTTTTCGTGAGCATTGTCATGGTATGTATACAGACAAACAAACGTAACACTGACGAAATTTTCATTGACCACGCCTTTAACGATCATTTTGAATCTTGGTTGTGGCTTTCATAACCAGAAGAGTGCCCATCATTTTTCTTTGCGTTTGACGTTTCACACTAGCGCCTTCTGATGACGATATTGCACATCGCAGTATTTCGTGAAACATTTCCACCAGGTGGGGGTAGTGTGAACTGGGCGATGGATTTTCACGTGGTAGGTAACTCTCATGCATTTGTTGTTGTTGAAGTTACTCGCATTCTTCCGATCATAAAGTCTGTTCTCTAGGAGGCATTTTTTTGAAGATAAACTAGACGTATACGCGTATATAAAACTTTTATTATACAGCTTTTGTCTTAAAAATAAGTTTAATTCCATTTTTCTTATAATCAACAGCTTTTCAACACTATCAAGGGATTTTTTCACCAGTCACGTACAATAAAAAGTATGACACTCTCAATATTTTTGATCAAAACACTGGATCGCGTCTAAGTTTCAAATAGATACTATAGAAATTATGAATAATCAAACAAAAGTATCATGAAAACAACTTGTTTAATTCAGGCGGTAGCCTTTACAATAAAATCAGCATCAAAAAATAATTCTCAAAATAATTTACACAGAAAAAAATTTTTTTTGTTACTAAATGTAAAAATTGTGAAATGTTTGAAATGTCATAACTTTTTTGTTTATCAGTTTTCCATCACCAAAATTTTATGGTAGATAGCTGATATAAAGGGCCATTTCCCCTAAAAAATTACCGTTGGTAAAAAGATAGGGTTTTGAGATATTTGAGTTTTTGTGACAAAAATCATATTTTTTTTAAGTAAAAAAATAAATTTTTTACAGTGTATATTTTCTAAGGAATCATCATTTAGTTATCTAACTTTGCTGAAAAATTCATAACAATCGAAAAATCCGTTTTTGCTGTACAGCTTTTAAAATATTTTTGAGCTGTTTTAGCATACACCCTTCTGAAAAGTTAGTCGTGAGTGAATATGAAGGTTTGATATCGAAAAATGACGATTTAGATGAAATTGAAAAACTGTGCAAAGTTTCAGATATTTTTGAAATGGTCGCTCAGGATCGACTGACATGACTCCGTGGAATTCCTCTAAAGCGAAAGAGAGCCTATAGCTCTTTACCACAGCGGGTTAAGAACAACAGAATATCCTGAAGATTCAGGTTTCTAAAGTCAGTTTCACTTAATAAGTGTTTACCGAATACTCGGAAACGCAGTTGCGCGAAAGCTGGACAGTTACATATCAAATGATACGAAGTTCCATAATCGGATTCACAGCTATCACAGGCAAATGAATCAGCTTGCTGAATATTCGCCATGTGATAGCTGAGACGGCAGTGGCCAGTCAATGCTTTGACCAACATGCTGCAATTCTGCTTAGACAGATTAGTTAGATACTTCGCCACCCGTAGAGATGGCTCAGCACTATACAATTTGGTTTGACGACATGACTCCAAACTATTCCAATATTGTCTGTGTTGAGTGACAGCCCAGGTGTGAATCTGAAGCTTAATCCAACACTTCGATATCGGAATAGCTGGCTCAGGGCCAATGAAGTCATGTGATGCTCCAGAGCGAGCTAACTCATCAGCCAATTCATTTCCAGCGATGGAAGAATGACCAGGTACCCATAAAAGGTGAACAGCGTTTGCTGAATTCAGCTCCTCGATTTGAGTTCGACAAGCGATAACTATCTTCGACCTGGAGTTGGCCGAAGCAAGTGCTTTAATAGCAGCCTGGCTATCTGAACAGAAGTATATTACTTTGCCCATTACGTGCTGCTGAAGTGCTGATTGCACTCCGCACATAAGAGCAAAGATTTCGGCCTGAAAAACGGTGCAGTGTCTACCAAGTGAGTAAGACTGATACAGCCTTAGCTCACGAGAATAAACACCAGCACCTGCTCGACATTCGAGAAGGGAACCATCAGTGTAACATACGATGCCGTCTGAAATACTTCTTTCCAAATATCCAGATGTCCACTCTTCCCGGGAAGGGAATTTCGTGGAAAATGTCCTATATGGAAAATTACAAGCAATTGTAAGATCACTTGTAGCAAGTACAATTTTGTCCCAATTCACCAAAAGTGAAAACAACGAGGTGTGTGTTGATATGCGGTTCACAGGAGTTTCCTCTAGTAGACCGAGTACCCGTAGACGGTAAGTGCAAGAAAGTGCTTCTTGTTTGAGATGAATGTGTAGTGGGGCAACGTCAAAGAGAACTTCGAGCGCTGCCGTGGGAGTTGAAGAGAACGCTCCAGACATCGCCATTAAGCACATCCTTTGGAGATGGCCTAATTTTGATTGGACCGTTCTCACTTCGCCCTTTTGCCACCACACAAGACATCCATAAGCCAATATTGGCCGAACCACAGTTGTGTAAATCCATTTGATATACTTGGGTTTTAGACCCCAAGTTGTACCAAAAGTACGCCGGCATTGCCCGAAGGCCATACAAGCTTTCTTGATTCTGAACTCAATGTGAGATGTCCAGGAAAGCTTGGAATCAAGAATGACTCCAACGTACTTTACCTGTTCAGTCACATCGATTTCAGAATCAAAGAGACGCAAAGGTCGAACGCCATTACGGTTTCGCCTTTCCGTGAAAAGAACAATAGATGTTTTACTCGGATTAACCGAAAGGCCATATTGGCGACACCAACCCTCAACTACCTGAAGGGCGCTTTGCATCAGGTCGAAAAGGGTGGTGATACACATACCAACTAACAATGCTAGGTAGTCGTCGGCAAAACCATAAGTAGGAAAACTGCTATTATTGAGTTGCCTCAATAGCGTATCTGCTACGAGATTCCACAAAAGCGGTGGTAAGACTCCCCCTTGGGGGCATCCACAAACACTCAATTTCCTAATCCCTGCTAGACGCAATGTCGAGAAGAGATATCGGTTCTTGAGCATTTGGTGAATCCAATTGGAAATCATTGGAGATATACCATGACTCCGTGCGGCTTCCAATATGGCATCGAAAGGCACGTTGTCAAACGCACCCTCGATATCTAAGAAAACACCCAAATAAGATTGCTTTTGAGCGAATGCTTTCTCGATATCGTAAACAACCTTGTGTAAAAGAGTCACAGTGGACTTTCCAGATTGGTAGGCATGTTGGTTCACATGAAGAGGCACGTTTTCCAGATGAACATCACGGATGTGATGATCCACAATGCGTTCTAAGCATTTTAGAAGAAAAGAGGTCAAACTCTTTGCTTCTTCATACGACGCACGACCCACTTTCGGAATAAACTTTACAGTAATATCCCTCCAGGATTTGGGAATATACCCTGTAGCAAAACTGCAAACAAGTAGTTTTTTCAAAATATGTTTGAAATGATCAAATCCCTTCTGAAGCAAAATAGGATAAATCCCATCTGCCCCAGGAGATTTGAAAGGAGCAAAGCTATTAAGAGCCCACTCAATCGATTCTATAGTTACAATACTCCGAGCCGAAGCTAAAGAATCATAACTACAAGAAAAGACATCAGGATCATCCGAAGATCCACACATCCAGGGAAGTGTGTGCTGAATAAGCATTCCAGAACTTCCTCATCAGAGGAAGTCAGATCGCCATTTGGCAAACGAAGTTCGTTCACCCGGAAATCCTTAGATTTCGCAAGGATTTTGTTTAACCGACTGACTTCACTCAAGCTGGAAACATTTGTACAAAGGTTTTTCCAGCCGGATCGTTCAGCAGACCGGAGAGCTTTCCTGTAGGCCTTGCGAGCCGACCTGAAAGCCTCCGAACCAGCCGAACGTCGTCTGTTCCAACTCTTTCTACATTGTTTCCTGAGTTTCGCCAGATCAGAGTTCCACCAAGGGGTTCCTCTTGTGATCTTCACAGACCGTAGAGGGCATGCTTCTTCAAAAGCTTCCATGATGAAGGTCGTTGTAGTATTAACGGCATCATCTTAATCACTTGGAGTGTCAATGGATGGTGAATATCCATGAAATTTGGCTGCAACCAAATCAGTATAAAGATCCCAGTTTGTTGACCGAGGATTCCTGAAACGCAATGTTTGCGAAGTAACATTTAAATGTTCAAAAAGATATAGCGATGGTCAGATAAAGATTCTTCATCTGACACATGCCAATTGGTCAGCTCGTGACTTATTCTGCTAGAGCTAAGTGTTATATTTAACACTTCCTCTCTAGCAGATACCATGAAGGTTAGGCGGTTGCCTATGTTAAGTAATGCAAGATCTGTACTACTTAAGTACTCCATCAAACTGGAGCCTCTCAAGTTAATGTCTGAGCTGCCCCAGATGATATGGTGAGCATTAGCATCACTGCCAACAATTAGCGGAAGGCCTTTTGAAGTGCAGTATGCGATGACTTGTTTGAAAGCATCCGTAGGGGATGGTTCATAATGCGGTAAATAAACTAAACAATAAACGGAGGTTGAGGTTTCCAACAGATACATCGATTGTGATATCACATACATCTCTAGTAGTTAGTTCAGAGATGAGTGTAACAACGATTGCGTTGTTGACAAGCACACAGGCTCGAGGCATGACACGCGAGTTTGCCATTTCATGTTTACTGAAAGTGGCAAACACCGGGTTCACAAGGTTTCCTAGATAGAAATTTCCCTTACGAAAGTAAGGTTCTTGTACCAAGGCCACTTGGGCTGTACCATTTTGCATAAGTCTGCAAAGATTGATTGTTGATGTTCTTTTGTGCTGAAGATTGATCTGAGCTATCCTAACCGTAGCCACTACCCAAACTAGGTAAGATTAAACTCTTCGCAACAACAGCACAACAAAGAACAGCAACAATAAAACCAAATCGGTATCGATTGGAAAACGCCAAAGGCGAGGATACACAGAATACACTGTGTAAATCGCATAATGCGAAACCATATAGGTGAAAATTTAAACATCTTCATAATCCCGCCCTTATTTAGCCTCAAGTGAGACTAAAGAAGGGCAGCTGATTGTCTCGGAGAAACACAAGGTCCACTGCACCATTGCTCCGGTTAGCGCAGTAAGGGCTACATACTGTGGAGGGCGCCCTGCTACTCCACAGGCTCCGTTAGCGGTTAGGTTTTTATTAGACCCCCCTAGCCATTCATTCCTAGGCACGGTAAGCATGAAGCCGCATCACACCATGAATTAGGGGTCACCTGTTGGTGGATTCTTACCACCGGAACAGGCGGTCCGTAGTGTTATTCTTAGCCAATAGAGACAATCGCTACCGACACTACACAGCTATCTAGGCTGATCGAGAAAAGAAGTTAATATTGATGATCAACTTCATACGGACTCGAACAGCCGGAAAAAGTCGGAAAAGTAGCAAAATATGTGTTGGTGTCGTGTTAGAGCCGGAAGGCATGCTGGCGGTGATCCAAGGGCCTGTGTACTTTCAAGAAATAGGTTAGCCGCCGGTTTACCATTCACTCGGCTAGCTTGGCGAGGCTGCATGTGAGGAAGATGGGACGAAAGGTTGTATGTCCGGTTGCCTGGTTTTGGTATTGGCACGACAAGACTCCCACTTCATTCGCGAGCGTACGAGTCACCGCTCCACGTTGAATTGAAAAACTTTAGCAGGACAAGCTTGCCTGCAGGATCATCCAGATTTGTTAGCATAGGATGATCCCACGTCAATGGGTCCGGCTGATTTTCCACTACTACGACGGCTTAGGGCGTATTGCAGCTCGCCGAAGAAGAAAGGTTTGTTGTTGTCCGGCTGCATGTTATCCACAGGGACGTGAAAATACACTACGTTCGTTGGCGCAGCACCAGTCCGGTGTACAAAGCCTGGATCGTAACTTTAGAACACTGCTAACTCAGCAAAATATTTGCCGAGGCCATTTGAAATCCAGACCGTTGTTGGACCTATCCAAGCATACGGTAGCAGGTGCTGCAGTGCGTTTTCCACTGAAGGCGTGAACTTTCGACCCTAGCTCTGCGTAGACAGGCTGACATCGATACTTTCGAGAAACATTTCCCAGGATGCTCTTTTAGCATCCCAGAATGCTTGACGGTATTCGTTACGTCGGGCACGATAATGGACTAGCATTTATTTGACAGCACGGCTTTGCGGCCAGGTTTGTTCCAGGATTTCGGGAGAGACGGAATCGCTGCTTAGGTGGGTGAGAACAGCGGTGAACTCAGCTATGTTTTTCAAGTTAGAACCAGAATTTGAAAGTCTCTGTTGTGTCTTGCCCAATCCGCTAAGTTGTAGAGCCAACGTGGGTGCCTTGTGGTTGTGAAAGATTCGGCTGCTACCGAAATTTGTCTGATTTTTCTGAGTGGCGGACGGAACTTCTTCGCCATTATCGACGTCAGGATCTATCGTGGCGCCATCATCGACTCCGATCACTAACTAGAGATGGTCAAACTGCGCCCAAAACTCTCCGTCATCAACAATGTATGTACGGTATCGACCACCGAAAACGGCATGTCGCCTCAGCATATCCGCAAAATCTCGAGGCAGCGTTGCCAGACGAGGACGAGCTCGATGAGGCCCCTCTAGAGGACTGCTGGAGTACAGTGAAAGCAGCCATCATCGACGCAGCCGAGAGCACCATCGGGCACGTGGAACGGAATCGACGAAAAGAATGGTTCGACGATGAGTGCAGAACGGTTTTGGAAGTGAATAAAGCAGCGCGGGCGGTAATGCTGCAGCAAGGGACCCGACAGAACGTGGAAAGTTACAAACAGAAGCGGAAACAGCAGACCCGCCTCTCTCGGGAGAAAAAGCGCTGCCTGGAAGAAGCTGAGTGCGAATAAATGGAACTGTTGTGCCGTTCCCAAAAAACACTGAAGTTCGACGCATCCACAACGGCTTCGTGCCACGAGCAGAAATATGCAGGGGTAAGAACGGAAGCTTCTTGACGGACGAACGTGAGGTGATCCAAAGGGGGAAGCAGCACTTCGATCAGCACCTGATCGCACGGGAGACCACGGAAACGGAAGAGACGACGACGCCAGTGCAGCGGAGGACGGAAATGAACCAACTACCACGCTGAGGGAAGTTAAGGATGACATTCATCGCCTCAAAACCAACAAAGCAGTTGGTAGGGAAGGTATCGCACCTGAACTCATCAAGATGGGCCCAGAAAAGTTGGCCACCTGTCTGCACTGGCGGATAGTCAGGATCTGGGAAACCAAACAGCTACCGGAGGAGTGGAAGGAAGGGGTAATCTGCCCCATTTAAAAGGCTCGAAGAGATGGCTTTCCAGTCTTGACAAGCCATCTCTTCGAGTATCAACCATACAGTCGAAATACGTTTACCATTTAAAAGGCGACCATTTGGAATGTGAGAACTTCAGAGCGATCACTATTTTGAATGCTACCTACTAAGTGCTATCCCAGATCATCTGGGATAGCCGTCTGTTGCCTAAACCGAATGAGTTCGTGGGAAGTTATCAAGCCGGCTTCATCGACGGCCGGTCGTAAACGGACTAGATCTTCATCGTGCGGCAAATCCTCCAGATATGCCGTGAATACCAGGTCCCAACGCATCATCTGTTCATCGACTTCAAGGCGGCATACGACAGTATCGACCGCGCACAGCTATGGAGAATCATGGACGAAAAAGGCCTTCCTGGGAAGCTGACTAGACTGATTGAAGCAATGACGGGCGGTGTGCAAAACTGCGTAAGGGTTTCGGGTGAACTATCCAGTTCAGTCGAATCTCGCCGGGGACGGTGAATATCATTTAGCATTTCGCAAAGGTAGTCCGTAACATTTACCTTAAAAATTCAAAAATAGCGGGTTTTCCGTGACTTTCTTGCAGAACTGGTCTAGCCGCACAAGTTTTTCATATACCATATTCTCAGGTTCAGCTCCTAAAATGGACTGTAGTTGATTGAATTCAGATATGACGAAATGAAATTTTCAGCACTGGTGAGTAGTTACCACTCCTGGTATCCATGGTTCGAGTCTGGTTTCTATTTTTTTATCATTCCCTTTCATTCAAGTTGCATAACGATTCAGAATTTACGCTTTTTGGATTTCAAAGATGAATCAATTGCGTAAGATCGTCTATTGGGTTTGTCATCAATGTTTAGACTACTGTGATAATTTGAGAATCCATTGAATCATTATTTCCCAGCGACATTTCATACTAATCAAACTTATTTTGTTTACCTGTTGTGCCTCCGACGCCTCTGTCACGTACTCAACCGAACTTGTATACGCTAGCCGCTGCGAAGTCGTGTGCGAAATTCGACTGTGATAATAATGAATTCGAGCCGAGTCTAAATGGGTACAAATGTCGCAATATAATACGAACAGTGAATAAATTGCACTAAGGTTGTTGTTACTGACTTTGAAACAAGTCGTGTTGCTTGAGAAGTCTAACGCTATTTGGCAATGCTCCAATTAGTGTGAAAGTGTGCCATGAGGCGCTAGTTGTCTAGTGGAATTTTAAACCGCTCTCCAACCGGCATCCAAAGCAACATCAAATCTGATAATTATCTTAGTATGTAACTTGTGACCTGAATAGTATTTTGAGTCCAAAACTTAAATTTAAATGTTGGCAATTTTCGGACTATCCTCTATTAAATTTATTCAATAAAGTAAAACTGTTCAACTCTCTGATACGATAAGCCACTTCATCTACTTGAGCACCCTCGTAGCTGTCACGGTTAGCAAAAGAAGCTCTCAAGTATTGCTCATTGATGCATAGCAGATCGGATAACCGCAAATCGATTTCATCCCACCGCAGAATACATGACCTAGCTGATCTTGGCCTTTGATTAATGTGATTTCTGTTTGATTGGGTGCAACTAGAAACAAGGCATACTTACTTTGCAGCAAAAACTTATCTTGTTCTAGAATTTCCTAATTATCATTATAAAAACTTATAAAACCGTTTAACGTCCATCTTTTGCTGTCTATTTCAGATCTGGCGAAATTCTCCACGGGGAGTCCCACCTGCAGTCGTTTGCACATGGCCGGATGGACTATCTCACTGCTGCTGACAGTGATTTCGACAGTTTCCCAACTCAGCTAGCTAGTACCGCGGAGTAGTGGAGTCTGAACCTGTGCGAACCACCTCACCAAAGAGCGATAGATGCCGTGCCGTACTACCTACTTCTACCTGTTGATCTGTGGAGCGAAACTCCAACCGAAATGGTTCAAAACTATCGCGTTACAACGCATGATGTGGCATACTACTTATACCGAACATTTATAAATAATTTTAGGCAACCGAGCAGCAAAGTTAATATTCGAACAAAAGAAAAACAATCAATTGTGCCGTACTAGCCTGCGACTTCGACTGCATACTTAAAATAATTAAGGCTGTGGCAGTTTCTAGTGTCGTTACGCGGGAGAAAAAAGTGCTGTAGAAATCAAAGAAGATGTATTTATGATTTATATGATTAGGTATTTTATTAGAGTATTGAGTTGTATTTGAGTTGATCTAATATGTACATTAAGCTGAAAAATATTCCACTTCGCATTATGTATTTTAAAACGAGTAAATAAATTCATATGAGAAAAAACAACATTTAGGGGATTCACTAAACAGCGTTAAACGTCACGGCAATCTTTGATTTTTTCATACGCAATTTCATGAAACATTTCAAATAATCGAATAATTATTACTTACGCAGTTATTTAATCTGTTTAGTGAATGCCCCTATTATTTTTTATTGCATAAAACAGTGTATCTCAAACTATGGATAATTCTAACTATTGCTGATGTCTCCAATCTACAATTGTATACATTTTGTTATTTCTAAAAATCATAATAAAAGGTACATAATTAAAATTATTTCTGAAATACTACATTTCTGAAAATCTACAATTCTGAAGGTGTCGGGCCATTTGGCCAAATACCGTTTGGCCGAATTATGTTCAAAAAAATTAAGAGGAAGTTTTTGACATTCCAGCTTCCAATATTATCATCAGAAATATTTTCGTCTTTTAATCATAGGCTATTCTTTCTAGTTTCGACATTCAGGGATGAGTTGGCGTTGAACCTGTCAATATTTTATCAAAGATTTTTCCTACTTTGAGTCATAGACTGTTCTTTCGAGTTATGGTCACTTAAGTTCATCATTTATTTTCGGCCAAACGGTATTCAGCCAAATGGCATTCGGCCAAATGACCCTTTCGGCCAAATGGCATTCGGTCACATGGCGTTCGGCCAAATGACCCGGAACCAATTTTGAAAACGTTCATTTTATTCAAAAAATCTAAAAACCCTGAGCTGAATCCTCAAACTTAAACCAAATGATAGGTACAATGACAGCAGTTATTCAGTTTTTTTTTTCAATTTGAGGGCGGAATGAAAAAAAAACTCTTAATCCAAGAGGGTGTTCAGCAGGTATGAAAAATAAATGGGCACTATGTTGTAATTTGGGAATCCTGAATGGATTCCAAATAGTTATTTATGTAACCAGTTGCAAAAAGTTGATTTTTTTAGCACGAGTCGTACATTTATCCAACGAGGCTTGCCGAGTTGGATAAATACGAAGAGTGCTGAAAAAATCGAGTTTTGCAACGAGTTCCATACAAAATTTTATGCAATGATTTTTTCATAATGCAACCCATTTGAGTTGCATAGTGTTCATAATGCAACTCAAATGAGTTGCATTATGAACATTATACAACTATTTTTCATTATGCAACTCATTTCAGTTGCATTATGAGCCAGTTCGGAAAAAATGGCCATTATGATACCATTATGAGTTATATAAAATGTAAATTATGATACTGAATTGCATAAACTAATTTTTTGCCATTACGTTGTGAAAACGTCAACTTTTCACTGAGCAAAAGAGCGCTTTAGCGGAACTTTTGCCAACTTACTTTTTTCTTTTATTTTTGTATGTGTAATCAATAGTAGGATGAACTACATACACACATGTTAAATGAGGTTGATTGACCAGACCATGATACTCCGACCTCACTCTTCAGAAGTATGTGACCTAGAAAAAAAATCTATTTAAACCTCATTTTTTGTAATGACAAAAAAATGAATGCAATTCGTTGCAAAACTCGATTTTTTCAACTCATCGTATTTTTTCAACTCGACCAGCCTTGTTGGATAAACGTACGAATCATACTGAAATAATCATTTTGCAACTTGTTGCATAAATAACTATATTCTATTTTAACCCTCGAGCGATCGCGCTGTTGTATTTTGTACAACACGTTGAAAAAACCTCGCTTTTTGTACTCAGCATTAGCGTGGTGCTGACGGTGGTAGCCAACCGCGCGAGTTACGGAAGGTTAAAATAATTTCTGGAAGAGTTTTGAGTAAACTATTAGACTGTTTGTTGAAACGATTCCTACTCCGCCGGCTGTACCTGGTTAAACAGATAAATAAAGATGAGATTTACACGTCATGTAAACTTCAGTTTTGTCATGTAAACTTAGTGTTATGATGGTTTACATGATATATCATGTCAATTTGTGTTATATGTCATGTAAACACGCAGAGTCATGCTGAATTACATGCCATATTGTAACCGTTTGGTTACAAATTGTAGATTTTTGTTTTGTATTATATGTTGAGTGTCGGACCCTTCACGTTTCTTGTGATGCAGTGAATCAAAATTCAATCATCGCGCAACAATAACGACAATGTCGCAACCTGAATTTGTTGCGACATTCTACCCAATTCGACATAGGATTGTCCCAACTTGAACAGAATAGGATAAAGATCATGCAGCACGAGTTTAGAGATTTTTAAGGCTTGCATTGTGATTATCAAGCGGAAATTTCGTGTCGGTAAATACTGCAACGCTGCTGAAGATGTGTCAACAAAAAGTTTAGATTTTGGGGCGGTAATAATTGATTATTCACGAATTGAAAAGTACGCAACAAAATCAGCTTCCGTTTTGTCTGCAACAAAAAATTTTGAGATCATGTCATTATCTTTTTTGCAATTTCTCATCGTAATAGGCTGTTTTACCTCACGCAAATCTGACAGGAAAAGGCCTACTTTCCCACATCAAATCAACAGTGCTGTAATGGTTCATTACAGCACTGATTTGCGTTGCGTAATGAACCATTACAGCACTGTTTTCAGTTTTGATCAACTTTTTGATGCTTTCTGGACGCAGTTCTGAAAATGTGTGACAACTGCACAGTAAAACATGCTATGATCAGATTTTCTTAAACATGGCTATGAGCATCAGTATTGTAAAAACTATCCTCAAGCGGTTATTTATGAACTTGCAAAAAACGTTGTACGCAACTCGGTGCAGAACTCCATTTTTACAGCACTCGTCGTGGGAAGTGTAGAATTAGCTTAAGTTAAAATACACATAAATACAAACAAAAAAAAAAAAAAAAAAGCACTCGTCGTAATTATCCAACTCGGCAAGCCTCGTTGGATAAATGTACGACTCGTGCTGTAAAAATCGTCATTCTGCACCTTGTTGCGTAAACTACTATTACCAGTTGGGATAAAGAGTAATCGCTGCGCCTTCTTTGTTGCTTGTTTTGTGCCTCTTTTGTCTGACAATTCTCTTCACTGGTAAGATCAGTAGAAGTACAGTCGAGACTCTTATAAGATCACTGGTCGGGGGGCGCAATAGGAATCCGCTTAATAGGAGACTAAGAGCTTATGGGATTTCGGCATTTCGGGGGTGTGGCCTATTATCTCGGGTGTGTTAAGAGTTAACGCAATACTTTCTTCGGCAAAGTTTTAGGGCTTGATAAGATCTACCATTTAGAACTTTGGTTTATATGATTAGTTGGCAATTTGGCCGCTAGAGGGACCATCAACAATTTGATGCTAAATTACACTACGGGAGCCATATCAGGTTGTCAAGCAAACGTTACGATATGCGACAGCCCAAGACCCTGATAATTTGGAAGGATAGTGTCTTCGGGAAAGTTGTTGGGTACGCCAATAACTTACTGACGATGAGTTGCGAAGTTCGAAATTCCTCCACTGGGCGGCGCTAGTGAGCAAGTAAAATTTCAAAACCTCATATCTCAGAATCCCGATAACTTAGGAAGATGGTGTCTTCGGCAAAGTTGATCAGTATGACATGAACTTATATAAAAATAAACACTTGTTTCGCAATTCTGCCACTAGGCGGCGCTAATGAACATGCAAATTCTAGAAATCTCATAGCTCAGAATCCTGATAACTTAGAAAGTTGGTGTCTTCGGCAAAGTTGATTAGAATGACATAAACTTACATAAAAATAAACACTTGTTTCAAAATTCTGCCACTAGGAGGCGCTAGTGAACTTGCAAATTTTAGAAATATCATAGCTCAGAATTCTGATAACTTAGGAAGTTGGTGTTTTCGGCAAAGTTGATCAGTATGACATAAACTTACATAAAAATAAACATTTGTTTCGCAATTGTGCCACTAGGCGGCGTTTACCGGGTTTTTTCATCTTTTTTCGACTTTTTTGGCGGTTTTTCGGCTTTGCATGTTCACTAACGCCGCCTAGTGGCACAATTGCGAAACAAATGTTTATTTTTATGTAAGTTTATGTCATACTGATCAACTTTGCCGAAAACACCAACTTCCTAAGTTATCAGAATTCTGAGCTATGATATTTCTAAAATTTGCAAGTTCACTAGCGCCTCCTGGTGGCAGAATTTTGAAACAAGTGTTTATTTTTATGTAAGTTTATGTCATTCTGATCAACTTTGCCGAAGACACCAACTTTCTAAGTTATCAGGATTCTGAGCTATGAGATTTCTAGAATTTGCATGTTCATTAGCGCCGCCTAGTGGCAGAATTGCGAAACAAGTGTTTATTTTTATGTAAGTTTATGTCATTCTGATCAACTTTGCCGAAAACACCAACTTTCTAAGTTAACAGGATTCTAAGCTATGAGATTTCTTAAATTTGCATGTTCATTAGCGCCGCCTAGTGGCAGAATTACGAAACAATTGTTTATTTTTATGTAAGTTTGTCATTCTGATCAACTTTGCCAAAGACACCATCTTTCTAAGTTATCGGGGGGAGCGACACTAGTTTTGCTGAGCCGAAAAACCGCCAAAAAAATCGAAAAAAGACTAAAAAACCCGGTAAACTCCGCCTAGTGGCAGAATTGCGAAACAAATGTTAATTTTTATGTAAGTTTATGTCATACTGACCAACTTTGCCGAAAACACCAACTTCCCAAATTATCAGGATTCTGAGCTATGAGATTTCTAAAAATTGAAAGTTCACTAGCGCCTCCTAGTGGCAGAATTTTGAACCAAATGTTTATTTTTATGTAAGTTCTTGTCATTCTGATCAACTTTTCCGAAGACATCGACTTTCTAAGTTATCGGGGAGAGCGACACTAGTTTTGCCAAACCGAAAAACAGCAAAAATATCGAAAAAAGACTAAAAAACCCGGTAAACGCCGCCTAGTGGCAGAATTACGAAACAAGTGTTTATTTTTATGTAAGTTTATGTCATTCTGATCAACTTTGCCGAAGACACCAACTTTCTAAGTCATCAGGATTCTGAGCTATGAGATTTTTAAAATTTGTATGTTCACTAGCGCCGCCTAGTGGCAGAATTGCGAAACAAATGTTTATTTTTATGTAAGTTTATGTCATACTGACCAACTTTGCCGAAAACACCAACTTCCCAAATTATCAGGATTCTGAGCTATGAGATTTCTAAAATTTGAAAGTTCACTAGCGCCTCCTAGTGGCAGAATTTTGAACCAAATGTTTATTTTTATGTAAGTTCTTGTCATTCTGATCAACTTTTCCGAAGACATCGACTTTCTAAGTTATCGGGGAGAGCGACACTAGTTTTGCCAAACCGAAAAACAGCAAAAATATCGAAAAAAGACTAAAAAACCCGGTAAACGCCGCCTAGTGGCAGAATTGCGAAACAAGTGTTTATTTTTATGTAAGTTTATGTCATTCTGATCAACTTTGCCGAAGACACCAACTTTCTAAGTCATCAGTATTCTGAGCTATGAGATTTCTAAAATTTGTATGTTCACTAGCGCCGCCTAGTGGCAGAATTGCGAAACAAATGTTTATTTTTATGTAAATTTATGTCATACTGACCAACTTTGCCGAAAACACCAACTTCCCAAATTATCAGGATTCTGAGCTATGAGATTTCTAAAATTTGAAAGTTCACTAGCGCCTCCTAGTGGCAGAATTTTGAACCAAGTGTTTATTTTTATGTAAGTTCTTGTCATTCTGATCAACTTTTCCGAAGACATCAACTTTCTAAGTTATCGGGAGGAGCGACACTAGTTTTGCCAAGCCGAAAAACAGCCAAAAATATCGAAAAAAGACGAAAAAACCCGGTAAACAGTGGCACAGTTGCGAAACAAGTGTTTATTTTTATGTAAGTTTATGTTATACTGATCAACTTTGCCGAAGACACCAACTTTCTAAGTTATCAGGATTCTGAGCTATGAGATTTCTAAAATTTGCATGTTCACTAGCGCCGCCTAGTGGCAGAATTGCGAAACAAGTGTTTATTTTTATGTAAGTTCATGTCACACTGATCAACTTTGCCGAAGACACCATCTTCCTAAGTTATCGGGATTCTGAGATATGAGGTTTTGAAATTTTACTTGCTCACTAGCGCCGCCCAGTGGAGGAATTTCGAACTTCGCAGCTCATCGTCAGTAAGTTATTGGCGTACCCAACAACTTTCCCGAAGACACTATCCTTCCAAATTATCAGGGTCTTTAGCTGTCGCATATCGTAACGTTTGCTTGACAACCTGATATGGTTCCCGTAGTGCAATTTAGCATCAAATTGTTGCTGGTCCCTCTACCGGCCAAATTGCCAACTAATCATATGAACCAAAGTTCTAAATGGTAGATCTTATCAAGCTCTAAAACTTTGCCAAAGAAAGTATTGCGTTAACTCTTAACACACCCGAGATAATAGGCCACACCCCCAAAATGCCGAAATCCCATAAGCTCTTAGTCTCCTATAACGCTCACCCCTGTCTAGTAGGAGTTCGTTTAATAGGAGTCCGTTTAATAGGAATTCGTTTAGTAAGAGACTCGACTGTACCACGCGTTAGGGTCCTGTACCGCTGTAACTGTGTAGTTTCGCTACCAAAATCAAACATGGATGGAGTAATGAGCAAGTGGAGCGAAATGTTACATACAATGATGATTAAAAAATGACGGAAGAGGGAATTTGGGATGATAAGAGAGAGCACGGCCATTGCTTAAAACTGGGCTGAGAAAAATCAGGCGTCCGTGCGCTGTAGACGTAATTTCCGTAGTGCAGTGGTTAAAGTGAACGAGAAATTCAAGAACCCCCCCCCCCCCCCCCCTTGAGATGAGTCAAGGGATTGAATGGGAATTAATACCGTTCAGGACTTCTTTTGTTGGACCTGAAATAGGTCTCCGTCCAGCACACGGCTCGGCCCGTGGAACCGGGAACGGTTCCCGCGCCTAACCGTCAAGGAACCTCAGTCCTCACAGGAGGATGTACAGCTCGGGCCGAAGGCCCTAATTACCAAGGAGCTTTCCCCTCTCGACTTCCCAAGGTGGCCATGCCACGGTCGGTCGATTGCGCCTACGAGGGAAGACGCCAGTGATCCCCCCCCCCCCCCCACCAGCAACGCCCGCTGGTTCCGTCTGCCGAGTACCGGTCCCGCTCGCCTTGCCATCCGGCGAGAATTCCGGCCGCACAGCTGGACAGGAGTCGCTGTGTCGGCCAAAGATCGCGCCATCAACCAGAAGCAGCGGTATGTACCGGTACAAACCATAGAATAGGAAACACTTAACAAATTTACACTAAATTACACCCAAACCTTATTTTACGTCCACTATTGGCTCAGCGAAAAAAAATTCTACTGACAAAATATTGATCAAAATACACATTTTTATATTTTTGTACACTTCTCCTAATCACGAAGATGTTTTAAAAAATATAAAACTGTTGAGTTTTCTCATTGTCTTAGCGGTAGAATTTTTTGTCGCTTAGCCAGGCATGGACGTAAAAAAAGGACGAGGTGTATTACACAGAACAACACGCACACGCCACAATTAGGTTTTCAATAAATTATGTAAGAAACGTGAAAGTTCCGTGTTGTTAGTTCTTGTATCGCGAAATGTGCCCTTGATTACCCAGTAGCTAGCCGACCCTGGGATTGCCGGAATCTCTTGTGTCCTGAGTCGGCTCGGCACTGATAGTTTACCGATTAGTTTCAATTGGCACCCAGCCAAAAATCCGCGAAAGGTAATCAAGGGACCGAAGTAGCATACAAAAATCTAACGATTTTTGCCGACGGGAGGTGGCAGGGATACGTGCTTGCACGTATGTCTCGCCCCTACGCACTATGCTAAGCTCAAGTGGATAAAACTGTGATATTACGAAGCTTTTGCTTCAAAAGAGGTCCGGAGCGCATCACGGACACATTTACAATCGATAGTCGTTTTTTCCGTACTAAAATTCGTTGATGTTGGCAAATCTTGTGTTTCGTGAACCGTTTATGTATTGACGCAACATATATCATAATTGAACTTCACTGTTTTTGTCCAATCATTCATGACAACACACGCGCACTATTTATTTTAAACTGTTTGTTTTGGTCCATCCATATGTTTTACGATTTTATTTTCACCCACAACACACACCACTGATTCTCATACGATGACACGTAAGCGACGAGCAAAGGCTGAAGCCAATTATCATCCAATCAATTGACAGCCGACGACGTACGATGCGGACGAGTCGGACTTAGAGGAATGGGTTGAAATGCCTCGTCCGTTGCTCTCGACGCATCCTAACTACCCGCTAGAGGAGTTAGAGCTGGACCTCGAAGAGACTTTGTCGACCATTCGGGAGCAAAGAACTTCGGGGGTAATGATACCAGCAGACGTCATAAAAATTAAAAGAATAATCTACCTTTTCATGCGTGACATGAACATCGTCACTTGCGATGTTAACTCTCGTTATTTGCCCCCCAGCGCGACATGCGAATACAGGGCGCCGGAGTCAGAACCAGAGGAAGAGATCGAGTTGATCATCCCTAGTTCTGATTCCGAAGACTTCGAAATGTCCTTCAGCGAGCCCGAATCGGATTCGGAAGACCTGCTTCAGGTCGAAATGGGAACGAAAAGGAGCCCTGTGTCACGGTATTCTTCCGGTTATTTCTCTCCCGAATTTGACACCAGTAAGTCGGTGCTTCATTCATTAAAATTTCCCCGAGACTTACCTGGTGAAGCTTTCCAATCTTCAAAGCAACAAACTTCAAACCCTGAATCCCTCAGAAAGCAAACCCGATCGTTCAAGATCCGGAAAAAGGCCAACCTGAATCTTCGAGCGGAACCTACGGCCAAAGAACTGTGCAGCGAAAACCTATTTCGATTTTTGGAACCCATCCCTTCTTTGAACAATCCCAGTTCCGGACGCACACCTGGAACCCCCCAAAAGGTATATTTTTTCATCCAAAAAAAAGAAGAACAAATCAGTGTAAAATCAAAAATTCACAATAAAAAATAAACAAAATTTTATTTCTTTTCTTTTCTGTTTCTATATCTGCCGGCAGTTTCTGGCAATCCGGTGTCGTGCGGGAGTTCCTATGTGTCCCCAGTCACTTGCCTGAGAGACATCGCTGGGTGGATGGAAATCTGAAAAGAAAAAGAAAGTATATTTTTAATAATTTATCAACACCGAAGGACTATGGAATTGTTAGTCGATTGTGTTAATTATTATGAGAATCGATAGCTGTTAGTCCTAGATTAGTCGGACCGACGGATGAAAGACTCCGGGCGGTCGTTACGAAAGGCTAGCATGCGTGGAAAATTAGATCCAACTTACCTTGATTTATTACGGGGATCCATACCAGCCCTGGCAGGACCGGGGGAGAGTTGCGTGGGGTAAACGAAATTGCCTTCGCCTTCCTCCACCTGTGGAGCGGTTGGGAGGGGATCGCCCACTGATTAAATTGGCCAATCTAAAATAAACATCAATCACCTGAGATGGGTTGATGATCCTACCAGTGTACACTTACTTACCTGATTTCGTCTTGCAGCGGCAAGACCGTCATCACGGTTGTCCCGGGACCATTATGGGTGTTGCTATCGACCAATCTTCCTCGGGAAGATTGGCACCGAATAGCCCAACAACCCCGAATGAATGAATTTCATTCACCTGAAAAGATGACTTGAGAGAGTAAATTGAAAAAAAAAATGCAAAATCTCTTCGTGCTTTCGCATTTTTTTCATCGGGGTGGTGGATAGTGTAACCGTTTGGTTACAAATTGTAGATTTTTGTTTTGTATTATATGTTGAGTGTCGGACCCTTCACGTTTCTTGTGTAAGATCAGTAGAAGTACCACAGAAGCGTTAGGGTCCTGTACCGCTGTAACTGTGTAGTTTCGCTACCAAAATCAAACATGGATGGAGTAATGAGCAAGTGGAGCGAAATGTTACATACAATGATGATTAAAAATGACGGAAGAGGGAATTTGGGATGATAAGAGAGAGCACGGCCATTGCTTAAAACTGGGCTGAGAAAAATCAGGCCACGGCGTGCATATGGTGAAGGTTTATCACAAAAAATTAGGCATCGCCAAATCCGCCGTTTTTCGAAAATATGGACTTCTAGCTTTCATTTAACGTGTTCCCCAAAAAAATCCACCGAGGGATCCCGAACAACTTTTTCAGAATACTGTTTTTCCCCATACAAAATGCACGGTTCCAAATTAATCCCTATTTCTACTTAACAAACATACCCAATTTTTGTATGAAAAAGTTCCCCCGATGGAATATTTCGATGTTGGGCTTGAATGAAAGCTGGTAGCGTCAACTTTCACGTAGCGTAAAAATTAGCGATGCCCATTTTTTTGTAATAAATTTGTTCTACCAGACACACCGTGAGGCGTCCGTGCGCTGTAGACGAAATTTCCGTAGTGCAGTGGTTAAAGTGAACGAGAAATTCAAGAAACCCCCCCCCCCCCCGACTTTTACATGATATGTCATGTAAACTTCTGTGATGTCGCACGCTCCAATCATGTGCATCATATGTCACATAGTTTTACACTCTTTTTTCGATCTGTGCAATATTCGTGTTAGGTACGTGTCGAACCCCACGGTAAAGACTGCACGGAAAACCCAAACTACCTAATATTTGGGTCGATTTTACTCAAAATTGAGTGTATCGAATAAACTCGTTACTCAAAATTAGGTTGTTTTACCTCTCTGGCTCACCGATGTTGTCAAACACAAACAAAGATGCACAGATCGAAAAAAGAGTGTAAAATTCTGTGACATATACTGCCGTGAATCGCATATCAGTCCCATCCTTGCTGGGTTTCCTATGCAAATGGGACAGATATGCGATTCACGACAGTATAATGCACATAATTGGAGCGTGCGATATCACAGAAGTTTACATGACATATCATGTAAAACTCATAAAATATCATGTAAACTTCCATTATATGTCATGTAATTCAGCATGACATATAACACAAATTTACATGATATATCATGTAAACCATCATAACACTAAGTTTACATGACTGAAATGAAGTTTACATGAGGTGTAAATCTCATTATTTTTATCTGTGTGCATCTGCCCAAAGGGGATCCTTTACCCCAATAAGCCAATTTTGGGTAAATGTCGGTTTACTCAAAATTGAGTTGAATGAGAGGGGTCTTAGGTTGAATTTACCTACTCTTGAGTATATTTTTAAGCTGGGCGTAACGTAAAGGCAATCTACCTAGCGTGAGTTTAATCGATTTACTCAAATTTTGGCTTATTGGGCCGAACTATGGAATTGCGTCAAAGGAACTCAGTTTTGGGTAGTTTGGCGGTTCCGTGTGGGTATGCTGCGCAATTCAGATCCCATTGTGATCCACTAGCCTCTGCCCAGCAACTCCTATCCCTACCTCCTCGCGGTACCGGCCGGAAACTATGAGCAACCTTAGGAAAGATCGGGTAACCAACCCCGGTGGGAACTTTGGTCGTAGGCTGACAGGGAAGGGGGGGTTTGCTTCGGCAAATCTGAGCGTATGTTCTCCAGGAGGAGCGGATCACAACAGCATCTGATCCCCATGTTAGGGGCGGCTTATCTACGTCCGAGTGCCAGGAAAGGACTCTAAACTCAACTGTGCACTATGGTCCTCCGGAAATTAGGGGGTTGGTGTCAGGCCCTACGAGCTAGCCGTAAAAAAACCATTGTAACGGAAAATCAGCAATAGAATACGAACCGAGACCAACGACAACGACCCCAGCGAACAAAAAGGACTTGCGATTGGAAACTCGGTACGTGGAACTGCCGATCTCTCTACTTCATTGGGAGCACCCGCATACTCGCCGATCTACTGAAGGACCGCGGGTTCGGCATCGTAGCGCTGCAGGAGGTGTGTTGGACAGGATCCATGGTGCGAACGTTTAGAGGTAATCATACCATCTACCAGAGCTGCGGCAACACACGCGAGCTGGGAACAGCTTTCATCGTGATGGGTGATATGCAGAGGCGCGTGATCGGTTGGTGGCCGATCGACGAAAGAATGTGCAGGTTGAGGATCAAGGGTCGATTCTTCAACATCAGCATAATAAACGTGCACAGCCCACACTCCGGAAGCACTGATGATGACAAGGACGACTCATTGATTTCGCCGCCTCCAAAAATATGGCCATACGTAGCACCTTTTTCCAACACAGCCTCCCTTATCGTTACACCTGGAGATCACCACAGCAGACGGAATCTCAAATCGACCACGTTCTGATTGACGGACGGCACTTCTCCGACATTATCGACGTCAGGACCTATCGTGGCGCCAACATCGACTCCGACCACTACCTGGTGATGGTCGAACTGCGCCCAAAACTCTCCGTCACGGTACAACCTAGAGCGACTGAAGCAATCGGATGTCGCCTCAGCATACGCGCAGAATCTCGAGGCCGCGTTGTCAGACGAGGGCGAGCTCGATAATGCCCCTCTAGAGGACTGCTGGAGTACAGTGAAAGCAGCCATCAACGACGCAGCCGAGAGCACCATCGGGCACGTGGAACGGAATCGACGGAACGAATGGTTCGACGACGAGTGCAGAACGGTTTTGGAGGAGAAGAACGCAGCGAGGGCGGTAATGCTGCAGCATAGGACCCGACAGAACGTGGAACGTTACAAACAGAAGCGGAAACAGCAAACCCGCCTGTTTCGGGAGAAAAGCGCCGCCTAGAAGAAGCGGAGTGTGAAGAAATGGAACTGCTGTGCCGTTCCCAAGAAACACGGAAGTTCTATCAGAAGCTCAACGCATCCCGCAACGGCTTCGTGCCGCGAGCCGAAATATGCAGGTATAAAGACGGAGGCCTCTTGACGGACAGATGTGAAGTGATCCAAAACTGGAGACCGTAGGCACGGGAGCCCACGGCGACGGAGGAAACGACAACGCCATACAGCGGAGGACGGAAATGAACCAACTCCCACGCTGAGGGAAGTTAAGGATGCCATTCACCAGTTCAAAACCAACAAAGCAGCTGGTAAGGATGTTATCGCAGCTGAACTCATTAAGATGGGCCCAGAAAAGTTGGCCACCTGTCTACATCGGCTGATAGTCAGGATCTGGGAAACCGAACAACTACCGGAGGAGTGGAAGGAAGGGGTAATCTGCCCCATTCACAAGAAAGGCGACCATTTGGAAAGTGAGAACCCATGCGTCAACCGAAACCACACCAGTGTCTACTCCCTGCTCCCAGTCGAGAATGAGCACAGCGGCGTATTCCAGACACCCGGAAAAACAACGCCTACCCCACGGAAGGCTCCCCGCAACGGACCCGTTACTACCGAACACGACGGTGGCGAAGCAGCAGGCTCTGGACCACCGCCGAGGAAAGCGAAGCTACCGCCTCCCCCCCTTGGTGATTAAATCGGTTTCCTTCGACAAGCTAAAAAGGACGATGCAAGCGATCAGTGTTTCCGCTGATTTTAAGCTCTCTGGCATGGGCATCAAGCTCATCACCGCATTCGAGACGGATTACAACAAGGCGAAGACGTACCTAATCGGCCTTGAGTTCTATACCCACTGAACTGGAAACTGGAAAACAAACAGTTTGACAGGGACCTTTAACATTTTCCGAACTATTCTAGGCCCTTCTGGCGACTCACGAAAATTTTGAAAACGAAACCAAAACCGATACCTCTGATTAGGGAAGTAGGGAAATTCCATGTCACACCAAGTGAAAAGGCGAATTCAATGTCCAAACAATTCCTGGCTTCACACAATCTGGGTCGGGACATAGTTAGTCCGATAGAAGCGCCGATGGCGGCCAGCATCCACCATCTCTCTATGCTTCCCATAGACTTCCCAGAAGATCGGCGAGTCATGTCGGCCGAACTAAAGAAGCAAATCTTATTCACTCACAACATGAAGGCCCCATATTTCGATGGAATTTTCAACATCGTCGTTAAGAACCTTGGTCCAAAGCTCTTTCTCTATTGGCCAACGTCTTCAACTGTTGCTTGGAGATTAAATATTTCCCAATCACTTGGAAACTATCCAAAGTGGTACCCATCCTAAAGCCAGGCAAGGACCCAACCAGTCCATCTAGCTTCAGACCCTTAAGCCTCCTATCTTCAATCAGCATACTGTTTGAAAGAATCATCTACTCCAGGCTGCTCGAACACGTGGAAGAGAAAAATATACTAGGGAATCGCGCCACTTGGTCGGTGGCTTCTTTTTTCGTCTGTTTTCCGCTATAACTCAGTCAAATTTGAACCAATTGACACAATGGATCACTAAAATAACTAAAACAGCCGCTATGAAATGAACAGATAGCGCCACCGTAGCCTTGTGTGTTTGACGTAACTCGACTGCTGTCACTGTGCTACCGTCCATATACGGTGGCGCTTTTGTTTTGATGCGGTGAGTAGCGAAAAAGTCGGCTTTAATGATCCATTTTTGGAATGCAGTGAGATAGGTATAGTATCTACCCGTGTACAACATTTCAAGTCAATTGGTTAAAAATTGACTGAGTTATAGTGGAAAACAGACGAATATAGAAGCCACCGCCCAAGTGGCGCGATACCCTACTTGATGTTCAGTTCGGCTTCAGACGGGGCCACTCAACAACGGTTCATCAACTACAGACGGTGACCAATTGGGTAAAATGGTCCAAAGCGGTGTCTAAAACTACTGCCATGGCGTTGCTCGATATAGAAAAGGCTTTCAACAACGTCTGGCACGACGGTCTAACCTACAAGCTCATGCAGCAGAACTGCCCACATACCTAGTAAAAGTCATCACAAACTACCTCCACAGAAGGACATCACGGGTCAGCGTCTCCGGAGACCTGTCGGAGCCCTTCCCAATTCCCGCCGGGGTGCCACAAGGCAGTATCTTCGGATCTATACTATACAATTTGTACACACCCGACATTCCACCGCTACCGTCTGGAGGTACCTTGTCACTCATTGCAGATGATTTAGCGCTTACCTACGTTGGAAGAGTAATGTTGTTAATTGTGTTCAGAATATCAATATTTAGTTGAGAAGGCTATTTTCTATTCTAACCGATGTGGAATTGTATGCTGATCAATTTCGCCCCAAAGAGGCCACTCGGTACTGGTTTTGCAGAAACTCTTTTGCCAATATTTGAATTGCTACAAATGATATCTGCAAAAGTTGTTTCAAAGTGATCAATTTGACCCCGGATTACGGTAGCCTCTAATTAACTGTAAGTCTAAGCTCTTCAACTGTAAGTCTAAGCTCTTCACCGCGAATAAGTTAGCAGTCTAGCATAAGATCATGCTTCCCATGCTCGAATATGGTTCTCCAATTTAGAGAACCTGTGCCCAGACTCACCTGAAGAAACTCCAGGTAATACAAAATAAATTCTAGAAGATGATCCTCAACCTTCCGCCACACACAAGATCAACAGAGGTCCATCGGCTAGCTTGTCTTGACCCAATTGTTGACAGATTTGAAAAAAAATGCTATACGTCATTTAGCAAGAACCTTAGCCTTAGAATAGCAAACAATCAGATCTATATGTGATCCACCCTGTAAATAGTTTAGTAGAGTTAGTTAGGAGTAAATTAGGATTAGTAACAGATACAAAAAACTAGTAGTTTTGTAAACAAACATTGTTATACAAAAAATCGAACTAACATGTAATAATAGCAAAAAGAAGAACACTAAAGTGTGAAAAGTAAAAGCGGTATCACTTAGAATGTAAGAAAGTAATTGTTTAACAAAAACTCTGAAATAAAATATTAATTGATTGAAGAAAACGACGAAACCGGAAAGCCAATAAAGAGATTTGATCATCCTGCCTTTGGTACGTTTTTTTGAATATATATTAACTGCGAGAATAATGCCACAAAAGTTCAGCTTATTGGAAGCAGTGGTTTAATTTCGCCCAACAGCGGAAGGAAAAAACTGTCAGAATTAGCTTTAAAAAACTATTTTAGCTTTTAAGAGCAAGGATGTTTTCGATCACCTGGCAATCATTTGACTCATTTATCCATAACTTAGTTCAGAAGCATAATATTGAAATGAGATGTTCGGCAAACTTGTATATTATTGTTTTTCCTACAATTATCACCAAGGACGCCATATGCTAACTCTCATATATGCGGCGTGACAGCGCTAGTACCACCTACTCATACTAAACGATCGAAAAATCCGATCGTTTAGTATGAGTAGGTAGTACTAACACTTTTACGGCGTAAATATATGAGTTAGAACATGGCGTCCTTGGTGATAATTGTAGGAAAAACAATAATCTACAAGTTTGTTGAACATCACATTTTAATATTAGGCTTCTGAACTGAGTTATGGATAAATGAGTCAAATGATTGCCAGATGATCGAAAACATCCTTGTTTAAGAGTAAGCCTCCAAGACTTCAGACTAACCTTCAAACCTTCAAATCATATATTTCTACCAAGCTCTTATGTCGCCAGAATTTTCATTTTTCGGCAAATATCCCTCACCTGAAATTCCAGTTTTGCTAACATGGGCTTATGTTTAGTTTTATGCATCTTATTTAACCGATTCGAAAAAGTTTATGTAGCTTTTCTAAATCGATTGATTTCGCTTCCAGTGATGTGCTTCCACTGAGCTTGATCGACTTACTGATGTGTTATGCTTGCATACCTATCAGGCTGAACATATGCAGTACAGAGCATTAAGGTAATAAACATCCTAAAAATAGAAATAAGGTGAAGATACAACCGAAATATCTTCTTGTTTGCATCTAATACTCTAATAATCAAATTTTATCTGAAGTTTTCACCGCACCTTGGAAGAAATTGACATTTTCTGATATTTATCGATTTTTTTCTATAGCCATCGAAAACAAAAATAGAGTAACACTAACTTTTTCCGAAGTGAAATTATGAAAACGTTGAATAAACGTACAACTTGGGGCGTAAATATTGATACAAATTCTATCCCCATTACTTTATCCAAAATCCATAAATTTCGGATTTGTCAGAATATGCATAACACCATGCCACTACTTTACAAAATATGCTTTAATGATTCCGAAATCGCGATTACAAAAAAAAATAAGTTACAGCACAGTAGTTTGGATGACATGACATTCGCTCTCATTAAACGAGGCGCAGGCACATGCAATTATGATTGGTTCAACACAAAGGTCACTTAACGCAGTTTACTTCAGCGAGGCAATGAACGGCTCCAGCAGGAAGATCAGCTCGACTTGTCCATCGACTTCCATCTTGTCCTGGGCCATGGCTTCCTTGGCTGGCAGGGCACCGGTTCCGATGGCGAACATAATATCATCCTCCATGGTCAGGGTGGCTTCGGCGGCATCGTCGGACTCGACCAGCTTGACGTTCTTCAGATCCATAACCCAGTTCTTGACAACCTTGCCACCCTGAGTGATTCTGAACTTGTACACGTGCTCGACCTGGCGGTTGGCGGGGTCGATGGACTCCAGACGCTTAGCGATCTTGGCGAAAACTTCGTCGGACTTCAGAGACATTTTGGGAGGTGGTTTGGTTATTCTGCAAGACGAAGCACACCAATCTTTAGTGCATTGTTCAAATTTTGAGAGTTTTGTGCGAAAAAATTGAATACTTACCAACAGAATCTCAAGGTGGACAACTCGAAACTGATGGCTTCCGTCGGTTTGGCGTTCCTATTTAAACCAGACGTATGCTTCTTTTTGTGCACATGTTATCAGTGCGAACGGCTTAATTTGCTAGATTAGTGCACAATACAGATTCTCGCGTGGCAGCATGTGTTGGTTTTGGCATCCTATTCGGACTCTGGGTCCCGGTCAGTGTGCACATACAGCGTTGGCAGATTAACTGTTATCGATTTAGATAAATTTTTCGCAAAGTGTGGTGATTGTTGCCGATTGTTGTGCATTTGTTATCTATTTGCAATTTTACAATGTTATTTTAAAAGGGTTTAGGAAGATCTAGATATAATTAGTTGGGAACGTTAAGTATAGCACGTGTAAGATAGGCTTGAGCAGCTTCTTATTTGAGAAACAAAACTCCAATATTTTAACTAGTACATTCAGGCGCTGTCCATAAACTACGTAGACTCATTTTTGTGCACTCTCAGACGCTCCAGCTCTAGGAAGTACTTAAGATTAGGGAGAAGGTTGCTTTACGAGAAAGAAGCTGCAAGTGAAGTTTAGGGGATTAAGAGTATGTTCTAAGCCCTGAATCCCCTCGGGAACCGTGGAGCGTACCTGCGTCCCAACGAAAGCCCTGTGATCGCCCCTGTAACATCTCTGAAACTTACATAAAATCCTCTGAATCCTTCGGAAATGCCTTCGAAAACCAGGAGGACTTTCACTAGGACTCCTGCAACACATCTGAGTCCCTCCGAAACTCCCCTTTAACGTATACAACGAAAATCCACTGAATCTTCTTGTAATGCCTCAGTAAATCTCCTGAAATCCCTTTAGACCCCTGTAAAGCAATTGAGACCATCCGAAACCCTAAAACACTCCCCTGTACCGCTTATGAAACCCGCTCAAAATGCTATGGATCTTTGTGAAAACCCTTCAGAGCCCTCCAGGATCCCCGAAAAGGCCCCCTGAAACCACTCACACCTCTGAGATCTTTCGAAACCGAGCGAAACACCTAAAAGTCTTTTAAACCCTTCTGAAATGCATCCATAAAGGAGTCAGGCCATTCGGCCGAAGGTCATTAGGCCGAAGGCCATTCGGCCGAAGGTCATTAGGCCGAATGGTCGTTAGGCCGAATGGTCATTAGGCCGAATGGTCATCAGGCCGAATGGTCATTGGGTCTTCTTCTTGCCGTTATGTCCCCACTGAGACAAAGCCTGCTTCTTAGCTTAGTGTTCTATGGTGATGATGATGATGATGATGATGATGATGATGATTCTATGAAATCTCAAGAATGCCAAATTTTGAGTTGCACACCTAACGCAGGCTTCCATACGCGCCAACTTGTGACGTAGTCGAGTGGACAAGGCTTCTCAAAACCAATGAAATACCATTAAAATCGATGCTGTTTATCCAAATTTGCCATATTTACGTGGAAACTAGTGCATTTAGTCGAGAAAAGTTGCATTTTGTTCAATTTTGAAGACCTTTGACCCCCCCCCCCCCCCCTACGCCACAAGTTGACGCGTATGTAGGCTTCTATTGTTGATGAACAATAGAAGTCTGCAATAGGCGCAGGTATGTGTGAAAAAAAGGAAGTGCTATTTTCAGCATTTTTAAGATTTTCGGCACACTTTCATCATAGGGTTTTTCACCCTATTCCCGGCACCACATGTAAACAAAATTGTTTATTACCTAAATTCACAACGAAATGACTGTTTTCGTCCACTTCTTTCATCTGTTTCAGATACCTTATCGCGTGAACTTGCTGTTATCAGTTATTCTTGTGAAGATTTTGTGCCGGAATGTTAATTTTGAACGATTTTACTGCACCTAGTCTAGCGCCAATTCTCGGCACAAGTGCCGAACTTCCAGCAAAATCAAATGGGTAATCACTTCGGCACCCATCTCTGTCTAACACTTCTGCGACTTCAGAGTGAATGTGTTGCAAATTGACTGTGGATCCCGTTGCGGAAATGTTACGGGAGATGATTACCCACGGAAGGGCGTCTGGAAAATATGCGGTAAGAGATATTTTGATTTGTTTTGCAGTGAGGTGCCGGGAATTGACGCGGGTGCCCAAGTGATGATGATAAGGTGATGATTTGGTTCTACCATCTATTGTAGCAAGACATCTGCCTATAGCACTGGAATAATCTGAAAAGCGATTTGGTCAAGATTGTGCTGTTGTTAGTGATCAGTCATTCTCCTGTATGAAGGGCCAAAAAGGGTTGTGCGAACCCGCAAGCAGAGACACTTGCGCGAAACCCGCGTAAGTGAAAAAGAATCTCCTTCCAAAAGAAAGTTCTCACGAACAACTGTAAAATCAAGCCCTCGATTGACAGAATACTCCCAATAGATGGGGTCGAAGAGCCCGCCCTCAATCCATGAAATGTTAACAACAAAGAGGAGGCAGTTCCAGGCTCTTGTCCAAATCATTTCAATTGGGTGCCCTGATGGTCCCTCCCTTCCCCAATAGTGGTTTCTGCTTTTAGTAGTGTTGCGTGTACGTACACGCTGCGAGTGTGATTCCTGTACAACGGTACGCAGTGTCAAGAAAATTTTAACAAGACTGACTTAAACTGAGAGAATTTTCAGTATGGCACTCATTTCAAGCGCAATTGTACAGTGATTCTTGTATCACATGTGTGCCATAAGTATAAAACAAACTCAAATCACAAGAAAACTCAGCTGAGAGAGTTTATTTATGTGGGCATGTTATGGAAATGGTAGTGAACTATCAATTCGCTGCTTATTTAAGTAAAATTAACTATTTTCAATTCACGTCAGCTAATTATTCAATATAGCGACGACCATAATTAGCAAAAATAAAACGAAAGCAATTTTACTTTTATGATGACCTAGCAGTGTCGTAGTTTCTGCTTTTTCACCAACAAATGTCGTTACTAATCGAACGAAGCGCCATCTGTTGAGAGATTGAACAGTTTTATTGCGGTAATAATGAATGCCAGAAAGTTTACATATCGAAGAGTTATGTTTACTCTTGAAATCTGGCTTTATGGGCATCTTCTACTATAAAACATTTCATCAATGGTTTTCATAAAAGTAGTCATAAAACTGCGAACTTGATTATTGCTGTAATGAAACCCTAATAAAAATCAAACAAAACCAATCAGCAAACTCGTATCACATATCTGTCCGGGGTATTGCTAAATTAACAAGTTGGTTTATTTCATTCCAAGATAATAATATTCACTGTTTTCGAAACGCATTAATTTTATATTTCTGCAACCCCAGTATTCACGGTAAAATTGAATGCGCATAAGTCTACCAACACAATCACTACTAAAATATTACTTTGAAATGATCGCTTTCTGCTTACGAATAATGTATCTTCCTGAACTTTACGTGCCATCGAAGAAGCTTCTCTGCATCTTGAGCTGTTATAACTTTTGTTGAAAAAAAAACAACAACAGTAATCATAACCTCTTTTTGAGAATAGAAAAATTTTCAACTAGGGTTTAAAACAGTTTTATTGTTACTCTTAATGTGGTTTGCAAAACCTCTCCGAGATTTGTCCACTTAGCCAGAAGATGCTCTTGAAGAGGTTATCAAGAAGTTTTGATGTATAAGTGAGTTTTATAAAATTGGTCATGAAGATATCTTAAACAGCCGAACAAAACTTAAAATGTTACTTGGGCAAGCTGTTCCCAACGTGATGCATTAGAAAGGTTAATATGGTCAGACTTATCAAGGTATTTCAAGGTGTTTCCCGGATATCCTCGATGGTCTAAGAGTGGCTTTTAGAAGAATTTCGAGGCATTTTGAAATTTCTAAATAACCGTTGAATCCAGCATTTGACCGAACATGTTTTCATAAAGCTACACTCCCGTGCAAAAGTTTGGGGTCACCCCCTCAAAAACATGGAAATGATTTTCGGTCATATCTCAGTTATCTTTCATTTAATCCGCTCGTTCTTAGACTCTATCGAAAGATGAAGAATTAGATTTGATTCGTAGGTACCTTTCACAAATTTTATATGAAATTTTTAATATAAAAAGTTTACCTAAACTTACATGTTTTTCTTAAATCTGTACGAACAATTATTTTCCGTGTAATTCAAAATTGGGTCGACCAAATTTTAAAATTAAACTTGCATTAGAACCCTATTTCTATCATTTTTGAGAGCCATTAATTAGATTTTAGCGGAAAAATTCATAACATAATGTAAATTGTCAAGTTAGGTTTACAAGTCACCGTGCAAAAGTTTGGGGTCACCCCTTAGTATGCTGCATCGTGGAAAAGTTTGGGGTCATCTTCCAAATGAAGTCTGAGTCGGATTTTTGTTCAAACCGTCATTTTTTTTGGCGCAACGAAATGTTCATAAACTAAGCTCTAGACTAAGTTAAGGTAGAAAATGTTATATAAAATCAATACTAAATCAGCAAAGTACGTTATATAAAGTGCGAAAGAGGATAGAAGTGAGATAAAAATTACTGATTCGTGAATTCTACCCTATATAACTGTAAGTGTTATAATCACAAACATACCATTACCCCAAAATCCATAAGTTTCAGGAATGTTACATAATTTAATTTAAATGGCATTTTCATCAAGAAGTTATCCCTTTGCTTTGCACCAAACCCAAAATCTCGAATGTTATAGGAGTCATTTCGGAGAAACGACATTCGTTGTAATGGATTTTGGGGTAATGGTGTATTTGTGGTTTTAGCACCTACGGTTATATATGTTAGAATTCACGAATTAGTCATTTTTACCACACTTCTATCCTCTTTCGCACTTTATATAACGAACTTAACTGTTTTAGTATGGATTTTATATTCCATTTTCTACCTTAACTTAGTCTAGAACTCAGTTTACGAACATTTCATAACTATTTCTGTGTCTTGCTATTCAACTATCATAAAAAGAATTCGAGTTGTACCAAAAAATTGACGATTTGAATAAAAATTCGACTCAGACTTCATTTGAAAGGTGACCCCAAACTTTTGCACGGTGACTTGTAAGCTTAACTCGATAATTTAAATTATGTTATGAATTTTTCCGCTGAAATCTAATGAATGGCTCTCAAAGAGGATAGAAATAGGGTTCTAATGCAACTTTAGTTTTAAAATTTGGTCGACCCAATTTTGAATTACACGGAAAACAATTTTTCGTACAGATTTAGGAAAAACATGTAAGTTTAGGTAAACTTTTTATAATAAAAGTTTCAAATGAAATTTGTGAAAAGTACATACGAATAAAATTTAACTCTTTATCTTTCGATAGAGCACACCTTAACCCCTTCGAAGAACGAGTGGATTAAATGAAAGATGACTGAGATATGACCAAAAAACATTTCCATGTTTTTGAGAGAGTGACCCCAAACTTTTGCACGGGAGTGTATGTGAGCATAAGCGATTTTTTCGTAGTGCTACAAATGTTTGTTACGCTTGTAGAACTAATGCCCCATGCTCAAAGGAATACTTCGATACCCTTAGACAGTTCATTAGGTTCCCATGTTCCCCTTCTCTTTCCAACCTGAACTTGCCTTAAACATTCTTTAACATCCTAGTTAACTATATTTGGTATCGTTCTTTCCCATTTTGATCCCCCTTTCAAACTGGCAACCTCAGAATATCGTTAATTCAATAAATCGTCTAACAGTGCATGCATATTTCTGATGCTTTTGTATCTGTGATACGACATTCGGCATGGGGACGGCATTTTTCATCCATTAGTCTGTAGTATTCGCATTGAATTACACAATTGAGTGTGTCTCCCGATCAAGACAGAGGGTACAAGCGGCGGCATCGCGTTCATCAGTATTTAGTTCGAGATGCTGGCTACAGCTTTTGAGGCACATACAGGTCGGACTCGATTTTCCGGAGTCGGGTTTCGAGCCTTTCCACGCATATATCTGGGGAACGAAATGTTGTATAAAGCTTGACATTTTGACATTTTGTCAAGCAAACTATGATTAGTCATCAGTCAAGGTTTCAGCTTCATACAACATTCTGTTCTCCAGATATATGTGTGGGAAGTTTCAGAACCCGACTCCGGATAATCGATTCCGACCTGTAATACACACAAGCCATCGCGCACTTAACCATCCAATCAGCATGCATTTGAAGACCCACGCATCGCATAGGTTGTCGGCATCCGTTCTGAAGCGTATTCTTCTACTACGAGTCATACGGTGGAGAAGTCGACGCCGGCTATGTACATAGGTACAATAAATTGTGGATGAGGGTGACGTGGTACTCAACGGTCATTTCGCCGGCACTACAAATTTGACTGTCGCCTAAACTCGATGTACGAAAGCCCCAAACACGAGAGTGTTCCAATTAGCTAACACGTTCATGCACACCCACTTTGGGGCGAGGTATCGCCTGAGGTACTATAAATTATAAACAAAAGAGAGTGGATTGATAAGTTTATCGTATCTTCGCTGCAAACTCTGCAGTAACCGCTGGTTAGCAGCAGGTTCTTAGATAAGACTTGGTGTTTTGTAATATTTCTGTTATGACAATCAGCTTGGAAGGTGATTAGGACCTACAAACCGTTGTTGTTTCTGCAACTGCATTTCACCCAGGCAACAAAGGTTGCTTGTGCGTTCAAAATCTGTCGTGGAACACAGGCATGAGCGGAACTAGGAAGTGCCAGCACAGCCAGGTAGGCTGTTTGTTCATCGTGCACCCCCTATTGAAGATCTCTACCTTGGTCTATGAACACAAGCTGGCGCTTGGACAAAAGCAGCATGTGAATAGCGGTTCAATTTGAAATGGGAGTCCCTGGTGTAGAGATTACAGGTGCTTTCAAGATTAAGGTTGACTTTTGTCCCAATGGGGGGCGATAACGTTCGTTTGAAACTGCAACAGTAATCATTAATCCTCTGAATTTTGTTTTTTTTTAGAATGAGTGATAAGTTAGAAACATCTTAACCGTTATGTGTCCGACAAACTTTTTGCTTTTTTCTACACCGTGTATTTTAAATGGGTGCTGGGTACCCGGGTACCCTGTCAGCCACATAAGGGTTAAACTGTTTCCCAACGTTCAAAGTCGACGTCGAAATAATTTTTGGCCGGAAAAAATATTTTTTAGAATTCTTTTTTTGAATTTATCGATAATGATATTAATCCTCAAAAACTAGATGTGTCTCGTAACGATAGTGAGTAGGGATAGAAAAAAAGTGCTAGTTTCTGTAAACTTTTTAAGCTCCCTTCTTGGCCCTATATTAACTTGTAAAATTTCAGCTTGATCGGAGAAGCTATACTTTAGCGTCTGCCATTCCAAGTTTGGATCCAATTTAGTATGGGGAAAATTACTTGATCAAAGAAAATTCGCTACAGGTCACACCTTAACCCCTTGAAAGTAAGTCGATGAATGATTTTTTTTTTTTGAGAATGTTAGAGTAAAGTGGGGCAAAAGTTCGAGTGGGGCAAGAGTTTCTTTTGAAGTTTTTGAGCGCGGTTCAAATTATTTCTTTCAGGTGTCAAGGTTGTTCGAAACCTTTTTGAAAAAGAGTCTTTCACTCCAAAAAATATGAATATTGATCAATGTTTCGAAAAGTTATGACAAAATGTTGATTGTTGATGAAAAAAAATGTAATTTGCAATGATCCTTCCAACGCATGGATTGGAATTGTAATGAAATCGAATTCGGTCTTTTATTTTGGGGCGTAACTAGGTATATTTTGAAGATTCTTTATCATGCATAACTTTTTGTAAAAAAGATTTGGAAATCATATTTTACACATAGTGGGGCAAAAGTTCGAATTGTGGGGCAAAAGTTCAAGTCATATGGCAACTTCAGGTAAAAACCTAAAATTGTGTAAAATGTACATATTATCTCTTAAAATGATGGAATTAGTGAGAAAATGCGATCAAAGTTGAAAAAAATTGTTGTTTTATCTAAATTTGGCGAAAAACTACTAATTTTTGGTGTAATAAATTTAACCCTGATTTGGGTAAAATCCAAGATCGAACTTTAAAGTGTATTCCAGTTCCAACATCAAATATTTATTGGTTTCAGGTATTTCTATTACCAAAGTGTCAAAATAGTGTGCTACAGTTAGCGAAATTCCACAAACACTAGATTCGAGCTTTTGCCCCGGTGGTGGGGTAAGAGTTCGAATAAGACGCACAAATACAAAAGGGGTTGTAACTCAAAATTGAAAAGACATTTGGCGTTACTTTGTTCAGCAAAATTTTAGCTCATGGATAATGAACACCCGGGGCGAAATGGACACCACTGTTTTCTTCCTGCTGCAAAACAGTGAGTCGATAAGGAGAGCGTCCAACATAGCTCTGGTTCTCACTAGTTCCTACCTCATGCTTCCACGGGTAAGCGATGACAAAGACCACCAGCTAAGAGTTGTGTGCTTAGCTGGTAGTGCAGCCTGGGCACTGTTGTTCTTCTGACTTCAGCTAGATCAGTGATTCCCAATGTGGACGAAATCGCCCCTCTGGGGGCGAAAATCAAGATGAGGGGAGTGAAAATGTGAAAAATCAAAATTGGGGGGCGAAAATACTAAAAAGGGGGCAATTTTTCAATAATTGGAAAACATCAATAGTATTCAATTACAAGTCGAGAATGTCAACTAAATCATAAAACTCCCTGACATTCATGTTTTTAGTTCACGTTTTGTCTAGGTCTATAGAAAAAATGCTGTTAGAGTAATGCGGGGCAAAAGTTCGCACCTAACAGTCTTTATCAAATAACTACTAAACGAAAAGAAATAATATCTGTATTTCTCGTTAAACGAATCCCTATCATGTTACCTTCGAAACGTAGTACTAGATTTTTTCACGTTCCTTCTGAAGTTCTAGTAATAAAAATTTTAATACAAGTACTCAAATGCGAACTTTTGCCCCATAGTGGGGGCAAAAGTTCGCACTATGCGGGGCAAAAGTTCGCACATTGCACAATGGGTCCAGAGCCGTGTTTACGAAGACAAAAATGTTTGTGCCTAAACCATAAGTTTTAGATACATGGTGTCTTTGGGAAACTTTCTTCTTATTTTTCGACCTTTTTTCTCATTATTGTGAAATTAGGGTGGTCCCTCTAGTTTCGCGGATCCAAACATCTGCTTTTTAATAGTTTTATGTACGTTCACAAAATGTTCTACAAAGCTGTAAAAGAACTTATTTGGAGCAAGTTTGCCGAAGAAACCATTTTTCTATCTCTTATGGTTCCTAACTTATAATTTTTTTTAAAGATTCATGTTAGGGCAGTGCTTCCCAAACTGTGCGCCGCGGCGCCCTGGTGCGCCGCGAACCTTCCCCAGGTGCGCCGCAGGATTTTGGCTTTTGTGACGAAACAAATAAAAAACTATTTGTATTGCGGAAAACTTCTAATTTTTTTGTTAGTAAAACTAGTGTCGCTCACATTTTTTTTAATCTTTCTTGACTTTTCAATTGTTCGAAAGGATTTCTGGTATCCTTTTTAAACATATAAATTGAATCCACATTTTAAAATTTCAAGTTTTTGAAATTGTTTGTGGAATTCTCAAGCTTCAGCATAGCTTTTGATTTTACTATAACTTGTCCAAAGTTTTTAATTCCAAGAACATTATTTACGTTCTTTTCAGAATAATTACAAGGTTTTCGGAACAGCTAAGCGGCATGCAGGTTTGCCGATCTGGTAGTGTGAAGAGCTAGCTTTGACCTTTTTGAACCGGTCTGTTTCATCAGTACTGCCGCAACCTCGCTGAACTCGAATAAGTTTGTTATGCTCGGTTTCATCAATGGGGTTATATATGGCCAATCCAGGCCCAAAGGGTTAAGTTGACCTGGCAGGTCTTTACAATCTCTTTATGTGTAAAAGTGTTGCTTTGCAATTTCCGCAAAAAGCTGAAGCTTTGACCAAGTTCTGTGTATTCATTTTCATTCAATAAGAATTATTTAACTATTGCAAATGCTTTAGGATTTTTGGCTGAATTGTTGAAATTCAGTAGCTTGTTTTACCTTTACATCTGAGTTTCTTCTTATTTTTAAAACTTCTATGATGAAATCAACATGATTTTTGAAATCTTACAAATATTTAAACTATATCTGAGAAATTAATTTAAAAAAATAGTTAGTTTTACAAATATTGAATTCTGAAAACATGATATTAGAGAAGTGTTTCAAGATTTTGTCTTGCACACTGTAAAGTGAAAGTTGCTCAAAATAAAATAAAAGCTTTGGTGCGCCGCGACATTTTTGGAAATGTCAAAGGGCGCCGCGATAGCAAAAAGTTTGGGAACCTCTGATGTTAGGGTGATCCATGAATTTCAGTTTTCCTAAAATAACTTTTAATTCGTTCGTTTCTCGTAAATACTTTGTTCCGAGCACTTTTAGAACTATCAACGACGCATATTTTTTCCAAAGAGCTCAAAGTTCTAACTCTCATAGTTAAGAAGATATTGGCATTTTTCTTCGAAAAATCACTTTTTTTAAATGTCATATATCAAAAAGGAGCAAATGGATTTTCAATCTACCGGTTGCATTGGAAAGATCGTACTTTGTTCTATTTAAGGTGAAAAACTGTAGGTACCTTTTTTGTTTAAAGCTTTTTATTGAATTTTGAAAATACGATTTTTTTCATGGAAAAGCAGTTGTAATTTTGAAAATCGATGAGATACAAACTTGGCGTCTTCGACAAAATTGTGAGTTTTTGGCTGCTATAAAAGTTCCCAGAACAAAGTATTGCAAAAAAATCAACATATAAAATTATATTGAGTAAAAACAGGTTTTCATATGGAAAGCGGAACAATTTCAGCAAACTCGACTAGTCTTTGTTAGATAAATCGAAGTAACCATGTCGAAAATATTTAAATTTGCTTATAATCCATAATTCGTCAATGAACTCAACTTAAAATGTGATTTTGAGCTTATTTCCATCAATTTAATTTCAATTTCATCACTTCAATGTATGGATAGTGAAAATGCCAATCACTAGTATATGTTTAAGTTAACGTAAAAGCCTATCAAAGTTACATGATTTACAATATCTTATCAACATTGTGCCTAAATGGTGATGCCAGTATAAATAAACATTGGTTCTACAATGAAATGGATGACCATTTACCAAGCTACTTTGATCTATCTAACAAAGACGAGTTGAATTTGCTTGAAATGTGTCATTTTTCATATGAAAATCTGTTTTTACTCAATATATTTTATGTGTTGATTTTTTCGCAATACTTTGTTCTGGGCACTTTTATAGTAGCCAAAAACTCACCATTTTGTCGAAGACGCCAAGTTTGTATCTCATCGATTTTTAAAGTTGCAACTGCTTTTCCATGAAAAAAATCGTATTTTCAAAATTCAATAAAAAGCTTTAAACAGAAAAGGTACCTACAGTTTTTTCACCATAAATATAACAGAGTACGATCTTTCCAATGCAACCGGGAGATTGAAAATCCATTTGCTCCTTTTTGATACATGACATTTAAAAAAAAAGTGATTTTTCGAAGAAAAATGCCAATATTTTCTTAACTATAAGAGTTAGAACTTTGAGCTCTTAGGAAAAAATATGCGTCGTTGATAGTTCTAAAAGTGCTCGGAACAAAGTATTTACGAGAAACGAACGAATTAAAAGTTATTTCAGGAAAACTGAAATTCATGGATCACCCTAACATGAATCTTTAAAAAAAATTATAAGTTAGGAACCATAAGAGATAGAATAATGGTTTCTTCGGCAAACTTGCTCTAAATAAGTTTTTTTACAGCTTTGTGGAACATTTTGTGAACGTACATAAAACTATTAAAAAGCAGATGTTTGGATCAGCGAAACTAGAGGGACCACCCTAATTTCACAATCATGAGAAAAAAGGTCGAAAAATAAGAAGAAAGTTTTCCAAAGACACCATGTATCTAAAACTTATGGTTTAGGCACAAACATGTTTTATTTATTTATTTATTTATTTATTATTTAACTCGCAGCGTAAGATTTACATCTTTTAATTGCTACAAAGTATTGAATACTGGAACGCGTCATAGCAACAACAGACTAACAATTACTAACACAAATTACAAATACAAAACTCAAAAATAAACTAATTAAAATACATTTTGCATTGCTTCTTAAACACTAAAATAGAATTCATTTCCTTCAAGAAATTCGGTAGAGTATTCCACAAACTTACACCTCTTACGAAAAACGTACTCGCATATTGGGATGTACTATGAACAGGAATAGAAAAATTTCTACTTCTGTTACTCCGTAAAGGCCTCATTTTTGCGTGCAAATATTTAGGACATTTGGTAAGAATTAACTTATGCATGATATTGTGGTTTTAGCACTAAATTGGTATCGGAAGTAACTTCATTGACTTCCGCTGTCTTTCCTATGCGTTAAACATAACGTCGGAAGTAGTGCGCTGTATAGAGCATCAGATTTACTATACAGCGCACTACTTCCGACGTTATGTATTACGCATAGGAAAGGCAGCGGAAGTCAATGAAGTTACTTCCGACATCAATTTGGTGCTAAATCCACAATAATACAAACACGTGCCTTGTAAAAAACCAGTAAAAGAGTTGCCCAACAGAGAGCATTGCAGGTGCGAAACATGGTCAAAACGATTAAGGCTGTAGACAAAACGAATACATGAATTATGTGCAACTCTGAGTCTTTGCTGGGTACAAGACGTAACGCCGGGAAACACAAAATCACTAGACAAAAAGTATGGTAATATGAAAGATTTGAACAATTTCAATTTTATGTCTACGTCTACGTTCAACACATTGGCTTTGGAATAAAGAGTCCTTAAAACACCATAAATTTTACCAACTTGACCTAATACATATTTATCCCATTTGAACGATTATTCAATTGTATAACCTAAACTGATAGATTTGTCAACAAATACCACTGGATCATCACCAATTAAAGTCCGTTGAAACGTCCCTAAAACCCCCTTAATCACCAGGGTGCGATGACGTCATAATTGCGATTCCCGCATCTTGCACTAATGTTTAGGGAACCCAAATGCATTGTCAATGGGGGAACCCAATTGATGTTGGCTGCAAACAATCATATTGGGTGGGTATAGGGATGTCATATACGTGCCCTTAATATTATTAAAATGCCACTGAAATCCCCGTTATCTCATTAAAACGCCAACGAATCCTGACGGAACGCCTTCGTAACGTTCATGAAATCTCCTAAAAGAACCCTCTGAACAGCCCATGAAGTCCCTTGGTACCCCCTGTTTCTAGGCTCTCTAGGACTTCCTGGAAACCTTCTTGGTCCCATCTCAAATGCCCACGCCCAGAACAGTAGGATCTGTTCTCTCGAACTAGATTCCCCCATTGAAGCCCTGACGTGACAGCTAGGCCTGAGAGGATGTAGTGAGGTCTCTACATACCTTTCTAAGGTGTCCAATTAATCTTCCTTGCCCATCCCTCAGCTGTGGCAAGGAAGTGACCAGGGCAACTTCTGACCGTTGGAGGATTGCGTCGATTTTGTCGTAGAGTCAGAATGTTGAACTTTTTTGTTAGAGAAAAAAAAGTTGCCTATCCTAAACATTTTGGCCATCCCCTTGTAGTAACAAATTGTCTAGACATCCGATGAATCCGCTTTATGTATGCAAGCATTTCTTGATTGATGTCTTAATTGGATTAGCTAGACTAGGGAGGCTATATAGGGAGGAAGTTGTACTTTATGTCAATAATGAAAGTCAGATCCATTCAGTTAGTTCTGTGTGGGAAAGCTAGTCGCGCAGTAATTTGCATGAACGATGCTAACGGCATATTGAAGTTCAAATTGCGAACGTGTCAGCACAGACAAACAGACGTGACATTTGTAACACTTTTCTGAAAAGTTGTCACCTCCCCATGAAGGGGGGTTCGCATGAGACGGAGACAAAAGTAGAAGAGGAGGCCGGTGGCATTGGTTCCCAAAACCCACATACCAGACACAGCCAGAAATCATGGTTCGAAACAGTGGAACCGCTCACGAAAACTACTCGGGTCTATCCATAATAGAATAAAAGCACAGAGTTTCACATGCAAATGATAAGACGGTGTATCTTTAGTTGTACTTACTTGCTATATTGTTGCTTAACCTACGTTTGGAGAGTGTTAGGATGTGTGGGCGTCAGTGTAGGCGTGTATCCCTCGGCGATCGTTGGACGTCGTAGTTGCCAAAAATGATAGCCGGCGCCATGCCAGCAGTCGCACCGCATCCACGGTGACCCACCATCGCTTTGGGGCACGGGAGGCACTACCGTCCATTCTATGGCAGTGGTAGAAAGGCCTGGGAGGTAAATCACACGAAAAAGCACTTAATCACACGCCAGAGAAACTCGCACTATTTTGGGATTTGCTTTAGAACATTGTTGCCTTACCGATCTCAAACAATAAATCTCATATCTACTCCATCACTGTCGTCTAGCTGATCGTGGAAGAAGAATAGCTGTTGATGAGATTACACTATTTAGGCATGTTCTCACTTCCCAACCATCCTGAAGGTACCTAGACCCACGGTCTGCAAGATCTCGCATCTTCACCACTTGATCACTAGAAATTCCGCGCACAATTTGTATTTGCACCGTTGGTTGGTTCTACGGTTCACAACTTCACGATCAGGTTTTATAACTTCAACGCACTAAACGGCTACGAGGTTGCCCTCTTTGTATTAACCCGACGACTGCTAGTGAAGAACGATTGGTAACTACCTATATTGTCGCAGGTACAGATGTGAGGCAGCAATTCGCTCTTATCAGTGGCGGGTGGCGATAAGAGCCAATAGATTTGTGGAGAGTGAGATGCTGAGCGGAGTGATCAAGTAGAGTTCCTGATATATCGTTATGGTAACATACAGGTATTATTATCAGTTTCTCTTGGCGGTTATGGGGTTTTGGCGTGTGATTCGGGAGTGCATCCCCTAGTTCTGATTCTCTATCCAGGCGACAAGCGACGGTTCTCTGAGCGATTATCATGGCAGTAGCGATAGGAAAGCAGGGTATATGTTCTGTTGTTTCTGTTGTGTGTGTAGTGTATTGAACATGATAAGATTCAACAACTCATGCTTCCATTCTGTACAGCGACTCTAGGCGGCTAATCTGCTACCTTCGCGAGGCTGCTGGAAGTGAGCAGGTTACAAAGTCCATCGCTTAATTTACGCTACTGAACATGTTCCATGAAACACTGCATTGTGCAATAACTCCAGTAGAAGACGCTGATGTAGAACGTTAAATGCGAAGGAAAACCACGGGCGCGCTGGTTATCTAGACTACAACTCACAAGATTTAAGTGATCGTTAAAAGCTTGGTCGATGCAATTTTTTCCAATGTTACGTCTGTTTACCTGTGGTGTCAATTCGTTTTTTTTTTTCAATACAACGTACCTCCAAATACATAGAATATTATCATTAGTTCGAATATTTTGAATATTTAGTTATCTAAGAAGAAACATTCTGGGACTGACCCAATCCGACACAATATTAAGTCACGGGATTGGTTTAGTAGTCACGTTAGTAGAAACCTGGGACTTCAAATAATATCTAACAGTTGTAAAACATCAAGGAAATGTTAAAATATCAAATCACATCTGAGTTATAGGTAACATCTCATAAGAAACTTATTCTACTTCAAGTATGCATTGTAATAATGCATTTCTAGCTTAACTCTTCCCTAGTCGGACCACAGCGTGCTATTTATAAATCGAACAATTAAAATCGAATGCCAAGCTCTGTCTCTCCATCCTGGTGCGAATGGAGATAAACCATAAGACGCAGCAGCGCAATTTGAGAAGAAATTAGGGTTGGCTTGAATAGTGGACCCCCCGCAATGATTCAGTGGTTCTAGGGTAGTGGAGGTATTTTGGACCGGGCAGGTATTTTGGCCCACCTAGGGAGTTTTATGATATTTATCACATAATCTCTACTAAATCTTGGTAATTTTTTATTGGATCACGAAAAGTATTCAACTATGTGATGACCTTTATTTTGGATGTCACTTAAATATGCTGTTCAGTATTAAAAATAGAGAAAATGTTTTCACTTCCAATGAAACGCACGGAAAAGCACCAAAAACAAAGAAGGTGACAAATTTGTAGTCGGCTTCGAAGAGGTATTAAATTTTACAAATAAATATTTATTTCATGTGAATGTAGTTAGGGCCTTGTAAGAACTCAAAATAAACTGTTCTTAACCTCGGTGGAGCGATAATATTTACTAAAATGGTGGTTTGAGGTATGGCCAAAATATGTTCAACATAATCAGATGTGAACATATTTTGGACCACCTGTCAGATCCATCTCTCCAGTTCCTTCTAAAGGGAGAAAATATTCATACTAATGTATTTAATGTACTCTAAAAACAGATAAATAGAATAAGTTGGGACCTCCCGTGACCTGGGTTGTTATACGTTTTTTTACAATGAGATTGTTGTGGGTTCGATTTGTTGTAACAACTTTTCGCCAAGTTAAAAATTTCGATTCGTGTCCTAACAACTTTTCGACAAGTTGAAGTTTTCAGGTGTTCAGTCACCTAGTTTAGAAAAGTTGTCCTTCTCGGCTATCAGTTGATGACTGAGACAATGTGTTATCTAATGTATGTTTGACAATTTACGTATTATTCAAATTACTTTATTTTTGATTACAATATGTGTGGAACGCCTTTATATTTGGCAGAAACACTAGACTTTTACACTTATAGGAAGCGTTACGTAATTTATGCATGGTGACTGACGTCATGCAATAGTTAATAAATACACGTTATGCGTAACATTTTTTTATGAAACATCATACTACAATGCGTAAAAACTGACAATTGCAACAACATTTCATCTTTTTTTACCGTTACGTAATTTTTAAACGTTCCCCTGCTTAAAAAAATGAATAGAAAAGATGTAAACTTCACGTAGTTTTAACTATGTTTAAATTTTTGCTGAGGTGGCTTTCATTTCATCAATCAATTGAAGTTTAATTTGGTGGGCCAAAATATGTGCACTTGGTGGTCCAAAATAAAATCAGGTGGTCTAAAATAGAAGCCCGAGATCCTTCAGGAGTTTTGATATTTCTTGTATTTAATACAACAATTTTAAGTTCTGTTTGTCCTTTTTCGACAGAAAACATGTTGCTCTACGTAATGCCTACTGAAATTATCCATATTTTGAAGTGGAAACTTTCATTTTCGTTGAATTGTTCATCCACTTCCTAAAGGGGTCCAAAATACCTCCCTTACCCTATGTGGTGGAATTACGCTAGAAAGCGATAATTCGATGATTTAAACAAATTTGTAAATGTTAACTCGAGACCGGAATAGCTAAATCTAAGAAATTGTCACCAGTTTTTTTTTGTGAATCTATTGTCACCAGTTTACCATGGTAAGAGAATATGATTGAACCCGATAAACCAGTGGACTCCGGGTATAATTTGGACCAGTATTGAACGAATCGATGATTTTGTGAGAAATATAAATTGTTTTCATACGGTTTTTGTGTGCAATATGTAGAAATAGAAAGATATAAAAATTAATGCTGCGTATTTAAGACAATCCATATAGGATATCACATCGATTTTGAGATCAGAGCAGAATTCAGATATTAACGGGTTCACTATTGGCCAAAATACCGTAGTAGACGTTGTGTGCATATTGACTCGTTGCCCCATAACCGTGGAAAACCGGCTATTTAGTTCATACTTCGATGATCAACCACTCGCAGTATTGATTGTGATCTTGAGCAGAAAGAGTTGAGTTTTCAAACGTAGAAAGTATTGAACGAAGTGGCATAGAAATCCCAATTTAACGTAGTTCAAAAAAAGTAAGTTTCAGTTAAGTAAATCTGATGTGACTATAGCGTCATGTTAAGAACGTGGTTTTGTACTCTGTTCCTGGAAAATCACTGCAAGTGATGAAAACTTATTAGTTATTAACACTCTCGGTCTCTTAAGCGAATTGACTATATTCCAGCGATAGCTCATCCGATTTTTAATGTTGTTTTACTAATCTCTTGTCCGAAAAAACTTAAAGTTTAGGTAGTTCAGAAGTTTCAGAAAAGTCAATCTAGGGGCACTTAATGTAAATGTTGTAAATGTTTTCGGTAACATCATAATCTACGTTTTAGGTGTTTTTATTTTTAGCCCGAGGCTGGTTAATCTTCTAGAACAAACAATAAATGTACGTCATTCAAATAAGAATAATGTTAGAAAACTGAATGCATATCGTGAATCTCACAGAACAATATTTTGAACATCCCTAGCACTTCCGGCAATTGCATCTATATCAATCAATATCTTCAATCGGACATATCTCGACGATGACTCACTCGACTTTCAGAATACTTTTACTAATATGATGTGCGCTTATGCTTGGGGTGTTGAAATTTCCAAATTCGCCAACGTGGGTATTCATCAGGACCATGTTGAGGGTGCTGTCTCAATCTTCCCTATTCAAAATGACCAATTAGCAATAGAATAAAAAGTCTTAACTCCACTGTTTCTTTTATTTGCTTATGAAATAACCCAACCTTTTCTTCTCACATTTCTTCCCAGATGGCATTGAAATCGGACTTGATATGGGATAAGCTAAACGAGCGGCTTTCTCAGATCGATCGTAGTAAACGTTCATTTACGGTGGTTCTGTTCGTTCATTTACGACAGGAAGGGAAAGTAGTCAGAAGTGTGGGTAAGTATGCTAAAATCAATTTTGTTATACATAGGTTCTGGGGCCTGTCCACGAAAACTATGTGAAAATGCTCCAAATTTGGTCAAAACATTTTATACGCTTTATCTTTTTTGTTTCAAATTTCTCGTCAAAGTCGCGTAAGAACCACTTTTAGAGCTTCCAAAAACGCGAATTTTTGTGTGCTGAGAATGTTGCTACGTCATTCTGTTGAAAAGATATTGATGATTTTCTAAAGAAATAAGCACTTTTCAAGTATGTTTCATTTAAGTTACAAAAATAACACCCCTCTAATTTTTGATATGTTTTATAACAACATTTCTACTTTTCAATGCGGACAAAAAATATTTTTTATGTTTACCCCAACCCGTCATAACACCTTTTCAAAATACTATGATTTTTTAAGAAAAACACCTGTAACTATTGAACCAAAGGAGTTAACGACCATCTCAACACACGAAACGACGCGTCTTTAAATGTTCTACAAGTATTTCTTGGGCGACTTTGATGAAAAGTTGAAACTGAAAAAGTTAACGCCAGAAAACCGTTTTTTTAACTACTCTAAGCTTATTCAGAAAAATACCTCTAGATCGGTAAAAACATAAAAACTGTCTTCAACAAACTTGCTCAAAATTGATAGATCTACAACTTTCCCGAAAAATGTATATAGTTATTCTTGCAAATAAAAAAGTTTGGTTTCCAATTTATTAGAAAATATGGACCACCCTAACTTTCATGCATATTGAAAAGAAGGCCTTATTTTTAGGAACAACTTTGTAGACCATATTAAAAAAAAAATTGGAGGCGCTGCATCTTTCCTCGTAAATATCCCAAGTAACAATGACAGCTGAAGAATAACAGCTTATTAAGCCAAAATTTTCAAAATCAAGCTTAAGAGCGGCTTATTCATCTATTGTACAGCGGTAATGTTTGTTGGGATGTTTCATGGACCACTGTGCAATGTACCTTCAAACGAGTCTAATCCGTTTTGTACCTTTTAATTCCACTCTATTTTGCTTATCCTTTGACAGATACGCGTTTTATTGTTTTTATTCATTTATTTGTTTATTTATTATTGTATTAATTCGTCAAATCTTCAAAGGTTTTCAAAATTCAACTAATCGTTTTGTAGCATAAACTATCTCCCCCTTTTTATTGAATATTTACTCCGTTATTCCAAAAAATTTTCATGCAAAGACCGAACATCCCTACAATTTAATTTTAGGAAAAACGAGAAAAATATATCGCATGTAGTTATCAAAATAAAAATAAAATATTATTTGTTTATGGAAACTATTTATACATACATTTCAAACAGTAACAACAAGTCGAGGCAAACTAACAATAAAATAATTTTGCTCTCGGTTCTATATTTGTAAACAGACAAAATCTACTCATACCCTCTCTATTCAAAGAAAGCTGTTCGTACTTTTTTCCACAGTAAAGTTCAAATATTCCTCACTTTGAAGGCCCAAATAAATATACAACCACATTTTTATATTCTGTGCTATTTTAGATGATATAACAATGGTTAAGAAAAAGCGAGATAAAACGAAACGAAAAACGTGATAAAATCGTGCGTGAATTTGGCGAGTAGTGAATAAAATGATTAGTGATAAAACCGAAACGGAACTGTAAAGCAAAACTTCAGCTTTGTACAGCATTCCCTACGTTTTTATATGTATATGGTTCAAAAACTCAATATAAACGGCACTGCTGGTGTAAAACGATAGTCAATGAATAGCTTGTCTCCAGTTTCAGGCAGCTAACAAGGCGTCGATTTAATGTACCGGATAAACCAGCTTGTTCTAGTTCACCCAGATTACAACCGTTTTGTTCCTCCTGAGGTCACAAACCTTCTTGTTGACTTTCCAGTTTCTGCCTTACGCTTCCTTTCATATCTGCGGTTTGAATAAATTCCCAGCTTTCATGAATCATGAATTTACCAGCTTTCTATGTGTAGTAATCACCTAAATCCCTCCACACTCTTTACACAGCTCCTCGAATCTCAACTTTGTTTCTGGGTTCTCCTGATTCCTCTAGCTGGTTAAAAGCCCCCAGTTATATTTTAGTTTTCTTCCCTATTACTATTCCTATTCCTGAAAACGTGAGCTTTTTTTCGCCAGTTGTGACCAAGAACCTGTTGGCGCAACCACACAGCTTGTTCAATGTAAACAATATTGCGTTTGACGTTTCACAAGCTGTTGCAACAAGATGAAGTTGAGTAAGGTTTCTTCTGGCCCAATTATGAAGCCTTGTCTGAAGTAAAACAAAACGGGCTATTTTCTATATGCTATTTATATATATAGCAGTGTGGCAGCGAGGACATCATCGGGACCAGTGAATACGGAGATCAGGAGTGCGATTCCAAGTAGCGGCAAGTACTTTAATTATTCAATTTTAAAAATGATACTTCCAGTTGCAAATGTATTGCGTCACGGTATCCATAACCTAATTATATTTAATGGATTAATTTGGGGATGTCGTATAGCTATTATTTAACAACTGTGAAAAGGCTGAAAAAGCGCCTTCTCAAAATGTTATTCAGTTAGTGGTTATATAGAAGCCGAGAAAAAAAGCTATGACTTGGGGGCATAGAAGCTGCTCGCACAGCATATACATGTGGATTAAGTTCGCCAGATTCATTGGTAAAGGGGTTGCATAGAATTTTCCGTCCATAAGTACAACATAGTAACTCAGCATCAAGCAGTATTGAGGATGCTTTGTTGACATCAAGAGTTAATTTACTAAATAACTTTTTTTAAATAGATTTTTAGCAAAGTTCGTTAAAAAGCAGTTAAAAGCTAATAGAAAATAGGTTATATTACCACTCTCATCTTAAAATTTAGTCGACCCAATTTTCAGTGACACCTCCGAAAGTATTTTTTTTTTATTTGTCAAGTTTAGCTTAAGTTAACATACAACTTACCTTACAGATCAGGCTAAGGCCGGGGTGGCCTCTGCTGTACATAGTAGCCGTCTCCATTCCACTCGGTCCATGGCTGTTTGTCTCCAGTTTCGCACTCTGCGTAGGGTCCGCAGATCGTCCTCCACTTGGTCGACCCATCTAGCTCGCTGCGCACCACGTCTTCTTGCACCGGTCGGATGACTCTCGAGAACCATTTTAGTCGGGTTTGCTATCCGACATCCTGATGACGTGACCCGCCCACCGTAGCCTCCCGATTTTCATGGTATGGACGATGGTTGGTTCTCTCAGCAGCTGATGCAGCTCGTGGTTCATTCGCCTTCTCCAAGTCCCGTCTTCCATCTGCACTCCGCCGTAGATGGTACGCAACACCTTCCGTTCGAAAACTCCAAGGGCGCGCTGGTCCTCTGCACGTAGTGTTCATGTTTCGTGTCCATAGTGGTCTAATCAGTGTTTTGTGAATAGTCAACTTTGTGTTACGGCGAACTTTATTCGATCGTAGAGTTCTGCGGAGTCCAAAGTAAACAAGATTTCCTGCCACAATGCGCCTCTGAATTTCTCTGCTGGTGTCGTTCACGCTAACGCCGCTCAGCACTAAAGTGCAAAATTTCCAGACTACACCAAAAATGTGTAACCCTTGCACATTTACAAAATCAGCTCCAGTGTCCGCAAAATTGTTAAAATCGCAAAAATTTTTGTACGCCAATCTAGGTAGGATTACTAGTGACCTTGGAAAACAAAAAAAAAAATCAACATTTCGCATCTAGAAGAGTGTACGAGCTGTTTTTCGAGAATGTGTAACTGCTACACATTTTTGTGTGGTCTGGAAATTATGCACTTATGAGTAGGTCTTACACATTTTAGTGCTGAGCAGTTTTAGCGTGTTGTCGGCGGTCACCAGTGAGCCCAAGTACACGAATTCTTCAACCGCCTCGATTTCATCACCGTCGATATAAATTCGGGATGGCGGGCGCGCTGATTCCTCCCTGGAGCCCTTTGCCATCATGTACTTTGTCTTCGACACATTAATGACTAATCCGATTCGCCTGGCTTCACTCTGTAGTCGGATGTACGTTTCCGCCATCGTCTCAAATTTACGAGCAATAATATCAATATCATCAGCGAAACCAAGCAGCTGAACGGACTTCGTAAAAATCGTTCCACTCATGTTTATCCCCGCTCTCCTAATTACACCCTCTAAAGCAATGTAAAACAGCAAGCACGAAATACCATCACCTTGCCGTAACCCTCTGCGAGATTCGAAGGGACTCGAGAGTGTACCTGATACTCGAACTACGCACATCACTCGATCCATCGTCGCCTTGATCAACCGTATCAGTTTATCCGGGAATCCGTATTCGTGCATAATCTGCCATGGCTGTTCTCGATCGATTGTATCATACGCCGATTTGAAATCGATGAACAAGTTATGCGTGGGCACGTTGTATTCGCGGCTTTTCTGTAACACCTGGCGGATGGTGAACATTTGGTCCGTTGTAGCGCGTTCGCCCATAAATCCAGCCTGATATTGCCCCACGAACTCTCTTGCAATCGGTGATAGACGGCGGCCTAAAATTTGAGGAGTATCTTGTAGGCAGCGCTCAGTAGTGTGATCGCGCGATAGTTCCCGCAATCCAACTTGTCGCCCTTTTTATAGATGGGACACACGATACCTTCCATCCATTCCTCCGGTAATACTTCCTTCTCCCAAATCTTAGTAATGACCCAGTGTAGTGCTCTCACCAGTGCTTCTCCACCGTATTTTAGAAGCTCGCTTGATAGTTGATCTGCTCCAGCGGCTTTGTTGTTTTTCAACCGGCCAACCTCCTCCTCAATCTCTTGAAGGTCAGGGGCCGGAAGTCTTTCGTCCTGTGCACATACTCCTAGATCTGTTACCACGCCACCTTCGGTACTTGCAACGTCGCCATTGAGGTGCTCATCGTAATGCTGCCGCCACCACTCGACCACCTCATGCTCCCTCGTGAGAATATTCCCGTGATTATCTCGGCACATGTCGGCTTGTGGCACAAAGCCTCTGCGCGAGTGGTTCAGCTTCTCGTAGAACTTCCATGTATCCTTAGCGCGGTACAGCTCTTCCATCGCTTCGCGTTCTGGTTCTTCCAGCTGGCGCTTCTTCATCCGGAAGACTGAGTTCTGCCTGTTCCGCGCCTGTCTGTAACGTGCCTCATTCGCTCTCGTGCGGTGTTGCAGCATTCTCGCCCATGCCGCATTCTTCTCGTTTTTTACTGGTTTACTGGTCTGTACATTTCGTCCCTTCCTACCTGCGCGTTCATGTCGCCGACAACGATTTTCACGTCACGGGGCGAGCAACCATCGTATGTTTGCTCTAACTATGCGTAGAACGCTTTTCCGCGTCATCAGGTCTCCCTTCGTGTGGGCAGTGGACGTTGATGATGCTGTAGTTGAAGAAACGGCCCTTAACTCTCAACATGCACATCCTTGCATTGATCGGCTGCCACCCGATCACACGTTGTCGCATCTTGCCCAACACTATAAATCCTGTTTCCAGTTCATTGGTGGTGCCACAGCTTTAGTAGAAGGTAGCCGCTCGATGCCCGCTTTTCCACACTTTCTGTCCAGTCCAACAAAGTTCCTGCAACGCCACGATGTCGAAGTTGCGGGGATGTAGTTCGTCGTAGATTATCCTGTCACATCCTGCGAAACCTAGTGAATTGCAATTCCATGTTCCAAGTTTCCAATCGTAGTCCTTATTTCGTCGCGTGGGTCTTTGCCGATTGTATCGAGTCGTATTTTCTCCTATGGGGATTTTTACGGGTGGCTTATTGGGCCTACGCCAACACTCCTGTCTCGCCGGAGGGCCATCGTGCCAGTTCTGTTTAACGTCCCAACCAACACTGGAACTACCAAGTAGAATCTAGCTGGGCGTGGTGCAGCGTTTCTTACTCAGCCGCTGGATGCCAGAACAGACGCTGTTTGAGCCTTGGTGAACAGACGCTCCAATCGTACCTCCTCAATCTAGCTGAAGTCGGAAGGACAACAGTACCCAGGCTGCACTACCAGTTAAGCACACAACTCTTAGCTGGCGGTCTTTGTCATCGCTTGACCCGTGAAAGCTTGAGGTAGGAACTTGTGAGGACCAGAGCTATGTTGGACGCTCTCCTAATCGACTCACCGTTTCGCAGCCCAAATTTACTACATCTTCTTCTTCTTCTTGGCGTAACGTCCTCACTGGGACAAAGCCTGCTTCTCAGCTTAGTGTTCTATGGGCACTTCCACAGTTATTAACTGAGAGCTTCCTCTGCCAATGACCATTTTGCATGTGTATATCGTGTGGCAGGCACGAAGATACTCTATGCCCAAGGAAGGCAAGGAAATTTCCTTTACGAAAAGATCCTGGACCGACCGGGAATCGAACCCGTCACCCTCAGCATGGTCATGCTGAATATCCGTGCGTTTACCGCCTCGGCTATATGGGCCCAAATTTACTACATAAAAACATTTTTGAAAAATTTTCATTTAAATCATGTTTAAGTTTCTTTGACTTATTATCTTTTGAATCAGATCTAGGGTTTTGAAATTGGACGCAAATTGGCGAAGACATGGGCCTAAAAAATTACATGTTTTTAAGGGGGTTACCCCAAACTTTTGATCGGGAGTGTATAAGAAATACATCGTTACACACTTATTTCTGAATTGCCTTGTTCAGTACTTTTTTGACGAGTTTAGAACAGCAGTACGATCTCGGTAGTTCCGGTAATCGATTTTACTGAGGTTCAGTAAAACAACTGTAAAAATCGTATGGAAAAGCTAAACAATGCATTTTTTCTGAATGAGTTCGGTGCTCAGCAATTCTAATCTCATTTAAAAAAATACCGAACTCGGTAACCATTTGTTGGCTGAAATAAAATTAAATTGTTAATGTTATGCATATCGTCTAAGAGATGAATAACTGATGTTTTCCGTATTGGTTCAGCAAATTTAGTTCCAACATTTGAGAAATATTAATCGACAATTTTGCAAACTTTAGCTTGACCATTTGTTTCTGCACTTCCAATTTTTAGATTTATCTTTTTTTCTCAATTTTATTAGCCCCATGATTTGATAGATATTTTTCAGACTTTTGTGTTGTTGCTGGATTTGTTCTTATATTGTATTAGTTGATAAAGTACAAAAGTGAGCCACGGACAATGTGTTAAGTTTAAATCCACAGACAAACAGACTATATACTGTACCCCCAATTCACGATTTCGAGCGCACAAATCTCTCCGTAAACAAAACCAGCGCACCGCAGCTTCTCATTTCAAGCTTATTACGAGTGGGCAAGAACAGAATAATGAAATGCACAATTGCCTGAAGTTTGCGTTTTGAGATTTGTGCGTTTGAAGTTTTGACGCACTGTTGAAGCGGGATTCCAAGACGCTTGTCCTTAAGTATTTGATTGTTCGTCTACGGGTCACCCGTGATATTTGCAAAACTTGTATTTGAATTTGACGATTTCGCACTTGCTATTACCAAGCTTGACTATGTTTTGGACTTATAAACTATACAAATTCTTCAACTGCTTGTCTGTCCACATGTTTGGAACCTGTGCTACATAAGCAGAATACACTCAAGATACTTTATTATTTGAAAAGCGTTTTTAAAATTTTAACATATTTGCACAGCTTTTTGATATGAAATATTTTTGTAATATTAACTTGTAAATTCTGGCATGCTTCCCAATTAATTTATTGCAGACTTATTGACGATCTTTTTCCCTTGATTTTCAGTACTAGACTTCTGTGATCTGAAAATTTCGGAAATTGAACCCGCAGCCACCAGCACCGCAGACTACCCGGCCGAGCGCATCGATGCGTCCGTTACGATTGACGATAACGATTTCTACCTGGTGGCAACGAAGGAAATCACATTTGCAGCCCTTATCGAACAGGTGAGTCCCACGTCGCGTCACCGCCGTCGTCGCACCGATCCGGTCGACGTTATCAATCGCGGGTGATGATGATAACTGGACTGGTTACCTCCAACTTCTCGCAGATAATGCACTGCGGCTCTATGTAGATTAGAGACGACGGAGAGGCTTGAGGCATCGAATCATAGACTTTGAACCACGTCACGTAGCAGTATTGCCACCTGTGTATTGACGATGTTTCTTTTTCTTTCGTAGGGAAAAGTGGATATTACTGGAAACAAACAGGCCTTTCTAACTCTGGACGAAAAGTTCAGAAAGAAGTGAGTCCGAAGATTTCGAATGGACTGATATGGATAAGCCACTGTGAAATACGCAGAACAACGCAGAAAAACGCAAAAACAACAACCAATTGGCAGATAAATGTGAATGATTTATAATGAAATACAATCAGTGATTGCATAACGCCATTAGGGGAAATCTAGGCGATAAACTTGGGAGAGTTTTTTTATAGATGTTGTTAATGAAAATTGTATAAAAATAACTGAATACCATTTTAGAGCTACTAATGTCTTGATGCAATCTCAACAAGCCACCCAAAAGCGCCCACACAAACAGACGTCTCACTCTACTCACTTTCCATCGTTTCACTTTTTGACGGTTGATTCAAATAATCTGTAGTTCGCAAATCACTCGCTCACAGCGCTCGCATCGTGTTTGCTCATGTTTGACGTATGCTCACTATCGCCACCTACTTAATGGTTTGCGAAACACAGGGTGACTAGCATTTGACGATTATGTTTTTTTTAGTGACGATGATTTCAATCGCAATTCGTTCCAAGTAATATACGCCTGTTTGTCTTTGGACAAGGACAAACAGTCGTAACGCCTTAACAATTTTCTTGAAAGGTCACTTGTAAGCATGTCATAAATTGGAATATTTTTTATAAAACGTAATGGTAGTCCCAAGCAACAATCTTATGACCAATTTGGTTTCCAAAGGTTTTTGAGGTTTTTCATCATTAACAATTGAAGCAGAGAAAAATAACTAAACGAGTCAGACAACACATCTACTGGACTACTACTGGTGCTTGTGTTAGAGGAAACGGAGAAACGTCAGACTCCCGCTTGCTGATTGGTTGGCTACGACTCTGGCGTTTAGGATCATATCGTCGCGTTCAATAAGGTGCAAAAACGACAATATTAGTGTAGGGAAGGAATGTTAGAATAATCAATATAATTCGGACCCCTTTGTCAATGAACGATGCCAAGCAAGATCACAAGAGACTCGTGAAAACTACGGCAGCGGCAGAACCGGTGCAAGCAAAGGTTCCTTCGCTTTCACAGGAAGCTTAAAAAGTGTGGCGGATTCTACTATTTTTGATAAGCACTCGCAGAAGCGGGTGAGGCAGCCGTCAGGTGAGCAGCTGTCTGGCGGCCCAAGTAACAGTAAATGTAAAACTGTGAGAGTATAAGCTGAACATTGGATGGTTAATGGTGTTAGTGGCTGAACATAATGACAACTGAATATTCGTCTGCAGTATGGCTTGTTCAACCTCTTTAATCAGCAATACATGGATGGCTGAATATTAAGTTATATAGAATATTATACATATTTGTAACCAGCTTTTAAACATACAGCAACATGCAGAATTAATTATCAGATGTTCAACCTCTAATCAAAAAATTTTTGACAACTGGCCCAAGCAATGTTTTCGCAGAAACCACATAGCTTCTTCAGCCTCACTACAGGCTTAGTTCAGCTTATGTTCTTGATTATTCAGGCACAGTAAGTAATGCTCACGTTTTCGATTATATGTATACAATAGCGTGGGTCATCGGAACCGTTTTCTCAGATCAAAGCTTTTTTTGGTTCCGTTTCGGGTCCAGAGTATCTGTGCAAAATTTGAGCACGATCGGTTGCATCTACACTTTGAGCATTGCAATTGAAAATTGTATGGGATTTCGTATGGGGAAACATACTTTTTTAGCATTTTTGTCATAAGTTGAAAAAGTTTGTCTGAAACTTTTTAACCGATACTGTGAAATGATAGCCTAGGATGTTCTGAAAAACTTTGTTGAAGACCGCAAAGCGACCCGATGCTTGTGAAAATAATGATAACCAACGAACCGCACGCATGTGTTTATGTTTTAACATGTAAAGGAATAACAATAGCAACAAAATCATGCTGTTTCGCCAAGCAATTCCAACGCTATAACTTTTTTCATAAGCATCAGATCACTTCGTGGTCTTAGACATAGTTTTTCAGGACACCCTAGGCTATGTTTCCACTTTATCGGTTACATGGTTTTAGAAAAAATCGAGCTTGTTATGAGAGAAATGCAAAAAAGTGTGTTTTCCCATGTAAAACTCCATACAAACTTCATACGCGATGCGCAAAACGTAGACATAACCGATCGTGCCCAAATTTTGCACACTTATTTGGGTCCTCAAATGAGATCAAAAAAACTTTGATCTGATGGGATACCATTGAATTTTTCATTTTTCCATATAAACGATGACCCACTCTAGTATACAATTGTGTGTGGTCACTTGACTATCACGTCGAGGACCTGGGATCGAATCATACTCCCGACAAACTCGCAAAATGTGAGTTCTTTTTTCAGAAGGGAAGTAAAGCGTGGGTCCCGAGATGAACTAGCCTAGGGCTAAAAATCTCGTTAATACAGATAAAAAAAATTAAAAAAAAATGTGTGTGGTGAAAATGATAAAGGTGAGTGGCTATAAATCAGGAGTTCCGACTTCAATTCCATGGATTAATATATACTTTCCTTAACATCTCTTCTGGAAAAATAGAAAGCCGCAAATGGTAAAAAAAGCTTAATAGGTGTTTCATTTTTTATTTTTAACCACAATAAATACATTTGATTTATTACTGATTAAGCGCATATTAAGCCTTACATCAGCCTTTCAATGAACCTCAAATCAGCTAAAGGTTGAATAAAATCACCAAAATTGTGTCCAAATTTTGTTCAAATGAAGGCTGCTTTAAGATTGTTGGAAAAACGTTTGTACAGCACCAAATTGTTACTTGGGGCCTTGGGGGTGCCCTCAAACCTAGGCGAACACTAACCGCGAAGGTCGGTGTGGTTGAGAAGAATGAACCACAAGCTCGGTGCCCTACGGCGAACCCAGCATCCAGAATTTGGCCAAAACCTGAAGGATACGGTGGGCAGGGCATGGTCTAACAAGTCGAGAACATGTTGACTAGGGTGGCCCACACTTATATGAAAAACAAAAATTTCGAAAAATGCCAAGTCTTACCTCCTAAATCAGTTGTTTTGAACTCTCAGAAGCTACGTTCAAAATTTGAGCAATATCAGTTGAGCCTAAGGGGGCGCTCAAAACGCTTGAAGTTTGTATGGGAAAACATGGCCAAACGTATACAGAAATTTTAAGTTTTTGAATTCTGCCGCTAGGTGGCGCTGTAAGCGTTCAATAAATAAGCCTGTTCCCGCAGCGGATAGGACCCATATTACGTTGTGTGATTAATTAAACTACGGAATAAAACACGGTGGATTTCTTACCGTCCTGCCATGGCGGAGGTGCGAAGACTTTTGATTATTTATTGATATTAATATCTATTGGTTACATGTATGTAGTGGTATGTAGAACAGTTAGGGTATATACACATATAATTGACGTTTTGTACAAACAAAGCCCTTTGGTATTATTGTAGGAGACTATATGCCAAAGAACTTTGTAGAAGACCGCGAAGTGATCAGACGGCTGTGAAAAAAAAAGTTATACCCTAGGCAAAGTGAGGCAAAGTATTGAGATTTCATTATTGATATTATTCCTTTACATGTATTGGAAAAACAACAATAAAGTTTATCCTCCCTTTACCTATGGTATAACTTTTTTCACAGACGTTGGATCACTTTGCGGTCTTCGACAAAGTTGTTTGGTATATAGTCATCTACAATAATACCAAAGGGTTTGATTATTGAACGCTTACAGTGCCACCTAGCGGCAAAATTCGAAAACTTAAATTTTCTGCATACATTTGGCCATGTTTTCCCATACAAACTTAAAGCGTTTTGAGCGCCCCCTTAGGCTCAATCGATTTTGCTCAAATTTTGAACGTAGCTTCTGGGAGTTCAAAACAACTGATTTTGGAGGTAAGACTTGGCATTTTTCGAAATTTTTGTTTTTCATATAAGTGTGGGCCACCTTAATGTTGACTGTTTACTGTGTAAAATATAATAACGATCACATATTCGGCTTGGAGAAGTATCTCAAAAATAAACACAATTTTTAACAACAGAAAACAAATATTCAAGTCAATAAAATTTAATTTGAAGTTTTGTCCTTATGTAGCCATGACATGTTTCTAAAACACATTCAAAATTGAACTTGAATATCTGTTTTCTATGGACTGAACAAATACTGATAACACAAATTAACGCATGTTCCACTCACGGGATTTATTCCGAACAAAACCCTTCCCATTCACACCGAATCAATCACTGTTACACATAGATTTAGATCACTTCAGCCAACTTGGCAGCCAGATCGGCATCCCCGGAGATATCGATTTTACCCTGCTTCAGAGCATCTCCAACGGTCAAGGTCTTTCCGCTGATGGCCAGCATGTCTTCCAATCCAACGGTGACGGTCACATCCGGACTAGCCGAAACGCCCTGATCAACCTTCAATTGCTTCAGATCGACAACTGTAAAATGGAACCCAAAATAAGTTGAAATAAATTGATGATCTCCTCCGTCAGTCCAAAAAACTCACTCCACTGTTCGACGCCACCGGCGGTCTTGATGTTCAGCTGGAACACTCCCAGAACCTTGCGGGGTCCGTTCGGGTCGACAGCGGCCACGCGAACCTTGATTCTCTCGATAATGGTTTCCACAGACATGGTATTGGCTAAAAATTGACGCTGTTCCGGACGGACGAGACTCGCACGAGTGCGTGATGTTTGTCGAATGAAACAATTGAACTACTGATGTCTTTTGGCAGCCCATCGATCTTATTTATAATGGGCTAATACCGTAGTATTTCTTCGTGCTATTGGCCTATTAGCGAGCAAATCGGGCTTGCGATAATGATTTGAATCTTATCTACGGTGGAAATGCAGTTTAACAAGTGTGTTTTAGACCGGTTTATTGAATCTCAGAGGAGTTTTATTTAAATTCAAAAATTTTAAATTTATTTCTTTGTTCATTCTGAAATTACTTCTAGTTCTTCAGAATGATGCACTGGACGACGGTTTTGGCAGATGTACATATTACTGAGATTCACAGGACGTTCGGTGGTTTGTTAACCACCATGTTAGCTTGAGATTATGGTACATACGGTAGATTACGGTAAAAAACACTGGAATTCATAAAATATTTTAAGTGCCCAGCGCACACTGTCCCTGTTGGGGCGTTACGGGAAGAACAAGTACATATTTTGTCAAAAAATATCAAACTGATCAAATATTTAAAAACAAATTTGCGATATGAGCTGGTCTAACGCTAAACATTAGCTACACTCATCTTTGCATCGGAAATGAATAAGCTCTTTTGTAGTTTATAAAAGAGAGGCAAAGTTCACAATCTTTCCATATCTTTGTGTTCAGTGTCCCCTGTTGATGATTAATGTTTTCAATCTGCATGGGCCAAACAAATATTCTTCAAAACCGTTACTTTTACGTAATTATCATCGTTTTATAGCATCAACAGTACTGATAAGATAACTACAGATAAACGAATGTATAACTTAAAACAAATCGCGGTTTAAACAATCGTCAAGAAAACATAATCGCCAAATGTTAATAATGTTAGTGACCGATTTACTTACTTGCGAGAACTGAGCAACTGTCAAATAATGAACAATGGGATGTAACTAGAGTGAAACCTAAGTCTGGGATAGAACTTTTACTCGGTGCTTTTGAATTTTGAAAAACTTGTCAGTAAATCTAAATATAACCACCACAATGTCCAACTAGAGCTAGTAACGAAGTTAAGAGCAATTTATTTAAGCTTGGTGCACATAGCAAAGACAAAAAAAATACTCACATTATTTCCATCGTATACACCGATTTCTGTGAGTGTTACGTCTGCTTGACTGTGCATAGTGCACACTGTCCCGGAGCTTTTTTTTTGGACTACATCCCCTACCCGAAGCCATGTCCATTGCAGCCAGGCCCTAAGTCTCGCCGGGACCACATTGCTTGCATTGCTTCGGAGTGGGGCTGCCCAAGTAACCACGTAGCACAAGACGTAGCATTATTATTCGCCTGGCGTGCTAATAGAGTGCTATTTTAGAACTAACACGCACTATATTGTCGAGTAACAATATAGAAATTCTGTCTGTCGCTCTTCCATTCCCAACGTTCAACAACTCTTCGAAGTGTTCCTCCACCTAGCAGCAAGTTTCCTTCACGATCGTTGCTCATGACGGGAGAAGGCGCTGTTATTCTCCGCACGCCATTGACAGTTTCGTAAAACCTCCGCATGCCGTTCTGCTCCATACTTTCTTGCAATCACATTTTCCTCATGGTATTTTTTCTTTCTGCGGTGGATTCGTTTTTCGGCTGCTTTCGTTTCCCTATATCGCTCCCTGCACTGCCGGGTCCTAGACACCAGCATCCGGCTCCTGGCGACGTTCTTCTCATCCGTTACCCTCTGACCCTCCTCGTCGAACCACCCGTTCCTAGGTTGTCTTTGGGCAGTGCCTATCACCTCCCACGCTGCCGCACTCATCGCTCCGTGGACAGACTCCCACAGAGTGTTGAGATTATCGCTCTCGTTGATTTCACTTATCTGCTCGTCCAGCTTCTGGTGATAGTCAGCTACCGAACCGTCTACTGAAAAACGCTGGATGTTGAAACGCATCGATCGCCGGCTCTTAGAGTCCGACACGGTTGATAACCGAGCTCGAATCTTACTAACTACGAGGTAGTGATCTGAGTCGATGTTGGGACCCCGAAAAGTTCAAAACATCAATGACGTCCGATAAGTGTCGGCCATCCAAATGGTCAATTTGGTTGCAAACTTCGCCATTTGGGTGTCTCCAGGTGTGCTTGTAGATATTCTTGCGTGCAAGTTAGGTGCTACTAATGGTCATCCCCCTGGCAGCAGCAAAGTTAACTAATCTCAGGCCCTTGTCGTTTGTGACGGAGTGAAGGCTCTACGTATCGATGATTGAACGGAAAAAGTCATCTTTTCCGACCTGCGCGTTTGCGTCCCCGATGACAATCTTAACGTCATGTTTTGGGCATTCTCCATAGGCCTTGTCAAAGCATTCGTAAAACACATCCTACACGTCATCGGTTGTGTCGTTGATCGGCGCATAGACATTGATTAGGCTGTAGTTGAAGAATTTGCCTCGAATCCTCAATACGCAGATCCGCTCGTTGATCTTCTTCCACCTCATGCCTCGCTTCATCTGTTTCCCGATCACTATGAATCCGACCCCATGTTCTGCCTTATCGCTGCCGCTGTGGTAGATGTTATATTTGAACGATGTGTTGGCGACGGGATCCACCGCCCTGAATTCACGTTCACCAGTTTTGGGCCACCGCACTTCCTGAATAGCAGCAACACACACACCAACTTTCTGCAATTCACGAGCCAAAAGGCTCACTCGTCCAGGCTCATTTAAGGTCCTGACGATCCAGGTGCCGAGTTTCCAATCATAGTCCTTATTTCGTTGCCGGGTCGGTTTCCGAGAGTATCGTTCACATTTTCTTCTATTATCTTCATTTTTCGTGGTGGTGGCTTTGACAGGCTACCTTACTGGGGTCGCGCTGCCTACATCGGCTGCCACCTTACGTATAGCTGACGCGATACAGCGTTTCATATTCAGCCGCTGGATGCCAGAACAGAACCTGTTTGAGCCGCACCTCCTTGCTGAACAGACGCTCGGGATGGATCTCCTCAATCTAGCTGAAGTCAGAAGGACAACAGTGCCCAGGCTGCCCTACCAGCTTAGCACACAACTCTTAGCTGGCGATCTTTCTCATCGATTGACCCGTGGAAGCATGAGGTAGGAACTTGTGAGGATCACAGCTATGTTGGACGCTCTCCTTATCGACTCACCTTAACGGCGAATACCAGGATCGAATGTTTGCCTGCGGATGATCCTAGATAAATATCGGGAATATAACTTGCAGACTCATCATCTGTTCATTAATTTTAATGCAGCGTACGATTCAGTGAAAAAAATGAGCCTTGGCAGATAATGTCTAAACATGGTTTTCCGGCGAAACCAATTAGGTTGATACGCGCAACGCTGGATGGATAAAATCAAGTATTCGGATCGCAGACGAAGTGTCTACCTCGTTTGTGACCTTGGATGGGTTGAAGCAAAGTGATGCTCTTTCAAATGTGCTGTTCAACATTGCGCTCGAAGGAGCGGTTAGGAGGTCTGGCATGCAGAAGAATGGCACTATCATCAAACGGTCGCACATGCTTCTGGAGGAAGCTTATGCTTTTCTGAAGAGAGAGACAGCGAGGATAGCCTTGAAGATTTACTCTACCAAGACGAAGTACATGATAGCGGGTAGAGACAGCGGCAGGCCTAGTGGTGTTAGTGCTGAGGTAGTGATTGATGGGAATGGGTTTGAAGTTGTTGCAGAATGTGTTTATCTTGTGTTTTCCTATAGCAATTCCCATAATAACTTTGAAGGGCTTGCGTAGTGTCAATTTTCAATCAAATGAACTCTAAACTTTGGAAGAAGGCACAGAATCTAGTTACGAATCGAATAAGCGGTGTGGAGCAAAAACGATTTTTTGAATCACGCTAGTGGCCACCCGTACGTTGCACAGTTGCCGCAGTGCCGTGACGAGCTCCGCTTGGGTGACCTCGTCTAGGTTTTTCACCTTCAGAGTCGCCTCAGCTGTAAGACCTCTCTCTACCCCTTCGCTAAGGGCCTCTTCCGTCTAACTTTTGTAGGTGACACCCTTGCGTTCCTTGTCGCGCCTAGGATCATCTCGCCCGTACGAGTACGTCTGATACTGCGCACGTCGGTTCCCAGATCCACGAGCTTGGTGTCGCTTCTAATCGCCTTCAACACATTCGAGTACTTAGGCTGTTCGGTCGCCTTTCTCGCGCCTGGCACCTCTTGGTTTGGCTTCCCTGTTCTCCTCGACCTACGGTTTTCTTTTTATTCCTCTTCCGCTCAATTTTCGTCCAAGGGGGGTCCGTCCCTTGGTTCACTCTACTCTGTGGTTGCTGAGGACCTAACATCCACCTGTTCCCTTCCAACCGGGACGGGCTTGCCTTTTCACCACCCTTCCCAGCTTTCCGGGACACCTGGCAGGGGTCCGGCTTGCCGGCATTACTGCCGACCTTCGCGGGTCATATTCTTCTAGCTTTGCAGGTACCGCCAGAAAGCTCCCCACCTGACGGCTTCCCCACCCGCTTCAGCGAGTTCTTATCACAAGCAGTCGCATCCGCCAGACTTCGTAACCTTTATTTCATCGGTTCCGCCGCTACTGCAGTCTTCACGAGTCTCACGTGATCCTGCTTGGCATCGTCCATCGACTTACGAAGTCACAACAGAGCCGTTTTTATGCCTTTGCTTATGTAGGACTTCGTGAACGCAAAGTCGATGATCTTGCCAAGCTGCTACTCAGTCCCATCGATCGCGGACAGCCCTTCTCGCTTTTAGTTGATGGCCCTCATCAACAACGTTCCGCCCATTATCTCCACCGGCAGGCTAGCCTGGATTGGAGCTCCCACGCTGCAGCTGTGTGCACAGCTTCTCGCTCCTCCTTGACGGACACCTCGCCAACCCACTTCTTGCCTTGGAATTAGCATCACCACTACCTTCTGATTGATTTGTTCTATTTTAGTCTTCATAGTTGATCCCACGAGTTACACGGAAAAAGAGGTCCATCACGCCAGAGACCTGCATTAACGCGGTCTCTAAGATGTAGAGTTGTCCTTTGGAAGCTTCGGTTCGGTCCGGTTTTCCCGTTCGCACACGTCAAATCTCCTATTCGCATCGCAACCTAATTCCCCGCCTATGTTTACGTTCTTCCTGTTTGTTATTCTTTTACGTCATTGAGAGTGGCCCTGCTACACTGAATCAAATATCCACTTTCCATTCAATTGCATAACTCTACATACGGGACGAAATACTATGGTGGGCGGGAGGTGTGCATCTTTTTCAACCCCTCGATCACTCATTCATCGGCACGGATCGCTTGGCACTTTCAATTGGGTCGTCAGGCCCCAGGACTGTAATCCCTGCTGCCCCAAAACGGTGTGTGGCGGCGAAGAATGAACCACGACCTTGTTGCACTCCATGAAGAACCTAGCATCCGGAAGGTCGTAAAAGCTGGAAGGATACAACGGTCTGAGAATGCCGAAAAACAACCCTGCAATGCAATGGTTTTCGTAAGAGATCCGGATGGTACAAGAAGAGCTGGAGCACACTGACTGCATCTGTGGGCAGCGTGCAAGATGAGCGGACCAATTGCAATACATCCAAATAAGGGAGAACAAAAGATGTTATGACAGTTCTTACAAATTCTTAATACGGAGAATTTAAACACAAATTACTACTACACAGGATTTGGATTGGTCAATTGGTACATGGATGCCAGGCGTAAGGTGAAAGATTACGCTGTTAGTACACAGGGTCAAATATTTGTCCAAAAAGAAACCAATGCACAAACATCTTGTTTGACTCGATCGAATTTTCATTAGTGTCAAACTGATGTTGTTTCTTGAGTTCTTTCCTTGTCAAATATTTGACCCTGTGTACTACTGGCCTTAGGGCCTACGTAGTTTATGGGTAGGCCCTTAGTGTGTTTATTACTCTGAAGATAATGCGACAGACAGACCTTCTGCATACGAATCAGAAGCGGTGGCCACTATACCACCAAACCCCTCATGTGACCGAAGTTTCTTTCGCTCGCAATCAAAAAGTCAATTGTTACATTACATATGATACACATGCATGTATTTCCAGATCATTATTCAAACGCATTATCCCGTGCAGCTTAGATGGCATCAACCAGAGCCTGGAAGAGAGCCTCATCTCCGGTCATCTTGACCTTGCCCTGCTCGACGGCATCGTGCACCGAGACAGCCTTGGTTCCGACGGCAATGAAGTCTTCGTCCTTCATGTTGATCACGACATCGGCATTGGCAGCCTTACCTTCGTACACCTTCAAGTCCTTCAGATCCACAACTGATGAAAGAATGAGATGAATTAATTTATTGAGAACCTACTTAAACCATCTTTTGGATTATTAACTCACCCAACTCATGGAGACCATCAGCCGCTTCGATGTTCAACTGGAACACTCCAAGAACCTTGCGGGTACCGCTAGCGTCGATTCCGGCAACACGGGCCTTGATTTTCTCAACAACGGCGTCGCACTTCATGGTTGATTGTTTGTCGGCGGAAAGATCTTCACTGGTCGAAGGAACTGTGAATAACTGATAGCGATAGTGCAAATGGACACCTCATTTATAAGAAACGAACAAACTGCATTTCGGAAGTAACATGTGTTCCGGATTAGTTAACGATTGTTATCTATTTGTCGGTTAGCCGGCTATGTGCGTACCTCTAAAGCAAAATATGTTACAAAGTCCACGTGGCTTTAGCTTGCACGTCATGCTCGCTGCTATGGGTTGGATGTTTTTGTTTCTTCCGTAGGATAATCCTTAACAAATCTTCTATTCCGATAACGCTTAGCCGCTTAACCCAGTGGATCGGGTTAAGGATTTTGCAACTGTGGTTGCATGAATCTGCTCAGTTTGCATTTTCTCCAAGAAAGCTCCTATAAATACTTTCACCTACATTTGGTCTGAATGTCACTTACCTTTCAGTTTTCTTCAGATCAACGTCAGGTGCCAAACGGTAGCTTTTTTCATCATGAAGTGCGACGCCGTCATTGAAAGAATCAAGGCCCGTGTTGCCGGAATCGACGCCAGCGGACCCCGCAAGGTTTTGGGAGTGTTCCAGCTGAACATCGAAGCTGCCGATGGAGTTCATGAGCTTGGTGAGTAGTTGCGAGCTAATTTGCATATTTCAAAACAAAGTTGACCTTCTTGTCTTTTACAGTTGTTGATCTGAAGGGTCTGAAGGTATACGAGGGCAAAGAATCTGGAGCCGATGTGGTCATCAACATGAAGGATGAAGACTTTATTGCCGTCGGTACCAAGGCCATTTCTGTGCACGATGCTGTCGAACAGGGCAAGGTCAAGATGACTGGTGACGAAGCTCTCTTCCAGGCTCTTGTTGATGCTATCTAAACAGTATAGTATGGATCTTTGATTTCTTGATGTGCGAAAAATGGCGTGACTGATATTATGTTTAATGGCTACTGGAATAATGACTTACTTTAATAAATAGTTTTATTTGCAAGGGAAATGTATGGCTATTTTTGGTTAAAGATATCACATTGGACTAGATCATTCGCAATGTTAGCAAAACTCATGTTTTAAAATTTCCTGGTTTAGGATTTTTTACGGGCGTTTATTGGCTCGCCAAAATCATGGCTTCACTCAATGCTTTATTTCTTATTTTGCTGATAAGGGGCTGGCACCATTTGGACAGAGGGACCTATTTTGGACACCTGCTGTTATATTGCGCATTTGCCACCCCACTGGACCTCTTTCGCAGTTTTTTTAAGGCCCGGCTACGTTTAGTAGGGGAGACTGAGGAGACTTGATCCCTGGGGAGACTTGTTCCCCCCATATATGCTCGGAATCAAAAACATTTTTCTTCTAGCATATTTTTTCCAAAACTACTCCTGGACAAACGACTATGTTTTGGCTATAAGTGATTTCGATTGTACATTGCATTATTTTTTAACGGCTGATGGTTTGTTTTCAGTCTTTCAGAAATCTTTTAGGCGATTCCGGAAAATCTAAATAACTTTGTGAAAATTGAACCAAATTGTGTCAAAATTTCACAGCACATAGTTTGAATAAAATACTTTCAAACTTATTTATTCAAATAAGGCTGTTATTAACATATTTTAATTAATTCAGCTTAGTATACACAACAGTGACATGGGGAGACTTGATCCCTCGAGGATTACACACACATTATACATGTGAAAAATAAAATTCTATTCGGAAGCCTCTATTTACTTGGAATTCAACGATAAAATGTGTCAGATAATTATAACTTTAGTACAAACCAAGAAAAGGGGGATCAAGTCTCCCCATTTTGAAAATACGGCATATCCTTAAAAATTTAAGGGAATCTTACAATTTTAAACACTCCATATTCATCGAAAATACAAGAAAACTCGAAAAGAAAATGAATAGGAAGCTCTGGAATTATTTTCCCTTTAAATAAACCATGTGCTCAAAGGGGGATCAAGTGTCACCCATTTTTGAAAAATACATCATAAGACATGCCTTCATAAAAATACAGTTTTGAAAACTTTAACAATAATTTAAAGCCCTTCTGTTGTGGATTAACTTGCAATAGATGTTTACCTGCCATTTTGTACGGAAATCGGATCTAGTTTTGTGTTTTTCTTAAAGTTTCAGGTAAATTAAGAAAAAGGGATCAAGTCTCCCCAGTCTCCCCTACTTTCAGTGAGCTATTCGCTCTTCGAAGGAAGCACGACAATAGACAAGGGACTAGCATGTAACGCTCAGTGGCACAGCCGAAAACTTTTCCTGACAGCTGCGGCGGGAATCGAACTCGCGCTCCTAGCACGATGCGACTAAATGCTTGGTGACACTACCCAAGTAACCAAAAGTTCCGCTTCCCATGACAAAATGCACTTTCAAGTTCCGCGAAGTTCAGATAAAGTTCCAAATAGAACTTTCTGGCTGCTTAAGAGGCTAACGATGAGCCTTGCTGGAACTTCAGTCACAAGTTCCGGCAAGGCTCATTGTTAGCCTCTTAAGCAGCCAGAAAGTTCCATTCGGAACTTTATCTGAACTTCGCGGATCTTTAAAGCTGCTTAAGATGCTACTGGGAACTTTGTCGGAACTTTCAAGTTCATAGAAGTTCAGTTCAGTAGCATTGTGTTGCAATGAAGATTAAATTTATTTCTTTTACAGAAAACAACTGTTTAAGCATACACGAATAAAAGACGAATATGAAATTATCAAATCAATGAATACTAGGATTGAGCAAAAAAAAATTGCCGCCCATCGGATTCGAACCGAGAGTCGCTGCGTGGGAACCCTATGCTCTACCACAGTACTACAGCTGCGATTGATTACAGTAGGTAAAATCTGACTTGAACCGATTTTCTGTCGGCAGCTAGTTTTGCACATTTGTACAGTAGTGAAGTTAGCTTGACTTTGTCAAGTGTCTTCAGCAGCGCAGCGGTAAGTCGGCAGGCTATCACTCAGGAGTATCCAGTTCAAATCTACATAGCAGCGACATGTGTGAAAATATAGTTATTTACATTATAAGTATATAAGTAATTTACAGACGTGAAACACAACCCCACCAAACAGAGTTGTGATTCTGAAAAACACATTTTTGTTTCAGTATGAATTTTGTCAAAGTTCTGTCAGAAGCTGCTTAGAAGGCTATCCAGCGTGCTTATGTGAACTTTCAAGTTTCAAAATTACTTAAAAATGAAGCTGCTTAGAAGGCTAATGAGCAACTTCGAACAAGCTGTTTAGCTTATAAAGTACCCTTTTATCTGAACTTTTGGTTACTTGGGTAGCCGCACGACCATGAAGCCAGTTAGCATAAGTGCGGAATCGTGGATAAAATTGCGGTTTCGCATCGAATCGTGTCAGAGTCTACTGCTATAAGGACAAGATCATTAGGACGATCATCATCGTCACAATGACCAACTTATACACAGAGAAAAATTCCTACTCAGTGACTGAGTTGGTCTTACTCAGAAATCAAAAAATCCTTTGTTTTCTTACTCAATTTCCGTTAAAAGTGGGACAACTCTTTGGCAATTGTGGCGGCAGCATTACGATGAGCACCTCAATGGCGACGTTGCAAGTACCGAAGGTGGCGTGGTAACAGATCTAGGAGTATGTGCACAGGACGCGAAAGACTTCCGGCCCCTGACCTCCAAGAGATTGAGGAGGAGGTTGGCCGGTTGAAAAACAACAAAGCCGCTGGAGCAGATCAACTACCAAGCGAGCTTCTAAAATACGGTGGAGAAGCACTGGTGGGTGAGAGTACTACACTGGGCCATTACCAAGATTTGGAAGGAGGAAGTATTACCGGAGGAATGGATGGAAGGTATCGTGTGTCCCATCTACAAAAAGGGCGACAAGGATTGCGGGAACTACCGCGCGATCACACTACTGAGCGCTACCTACAAGATACTCTGTCAAATTTTATGCCACCGTCTATCACCGATTGCAAGAGAGTTTGTGGGGCAATATCAGGCTGGATTCATGGGTGAACGCGCTACAACGGATCAGATGTTCGCCATCCGCCAGGAGTTGCAGAAATGCCGCGAATACAACGTGCCCACACATCACTTGTTCATCGATCTCAAATCGGCGTATGATACAATCGATCGAGAACAGCTATGGCAGATTATGCACGAATACGGATTCCCGGATAAACTGATACGGTTGATCAAGGCGACGATGGATCAAGTGATGTGCGTAGTTCGAGTATCAGGGACACTCTTGAGTCCCTTCGAATCTCGCAGAGGGTTACGGAAAGGTGATGGTCTTTCGTGCTTGCTGTTCAACATTGCTTTAGAGGGTGTAATTAGGAGAGCGGGGATAAACACGAGTGGAACGATTTTCACAAGGTCCGTTCAGCTGCTTGGTTTCGCTGATGATATTGACATTATTGCTCGTAAATTTGAGACGATGGCGGAAACGTACAGCCGACTAAAGAGTGAAGCCAGACGAATCGGATTAGTCATTAATGTGTCGAAGACAAAGTACAGGGGATGGCCAAAATGTTCGGGATAGGCTACTTTTTTTTCTCTCACAAAAAAGTTCAACATGCTGTAACTTTTCATAGAGTGCATCAAAAAATCTCAAATTTTGACTGTTTGTCAACCTATTGTATGTGCATCATTGGTACAAATTTGGGCTCGATTGATTAATATTTCGCAAAGTTAGAACCGTTCGAGTAAAACACTATTTTTTAGACAACTCATTTTTGAGCTGTCATATCTCGGAAACCAGTGAACCGAATTGAATGAAATTTTGAACGTAGACTAACCATATGTAAATGCTTTACAAACTATTAAAACATAGAAACTTTTTAAACGTTGAAAAAAGTTATCATGGATTGACACTTTTTGGATTTTTCTCAAAAAATGTATTTTTTTAACATCAATGTCAATAAATTTTAGTGTTGATATCCAAAGATTTTTCACTTCTGTTCTCAAATTATCTCGAATCAGATATATTAGAGCCCATTTAGATTGAATGAAGAACACATTTAATAATTTTTGTGGGGTATTGTAAATTTGACTTATTTTCCTCTATATGGGTAAAAATTTCAACCCGGTATAAATTAATTCGCCGTGAGAAAATATAACATTTTATAACTTCGTATTAAGTATCAATATATTGTTGATAAACGTTAAAAAAATCATTCAATTCGGTTCACTGGTTTTCGAGATATGACAGTTCAAAAATTAGTTGTCGAAAAAATAGTGTTTTACCCGAACGGTTCTAACTCCGCGAAAATTTAATCAATCGAGCCCAAATTTGTACCAATGATGCACATATAGTAGGTTGACAAACAGTTAAAATTTGAGATTTTTTGATGCACTCTATGAAAAGTTACAGCATGTTGATTTTTTTTGTGGGAGAAAAAAAGTTGCCTATCCCAAACATTTTGGCCATCCCCTGTACATGATGGCAAAGGGCTCCAGGGAGGAATCAGCGTGCCCACCACCCCGAATTTATATCGACGGTGATGAAATCGAGGCGGTTGAAGGATTCGTGTACTTGGGCTCACTGGCGACCGCCGACAACGACACCAGCAGAGAAATTCAGAGGCGCATTGTGGCAGGAAATCGTGCTTATTTTGGACTCCGCAGAACTCTACGATCGAATAAAGTTGGCCGTAACACGAAGTTAACCATCTACAAAACGCTGATTAGACCGGTCGTCCTCTATGGGCACAAAACATGGACCTTACGTGCAGAGGACCAACGCGCCCTCGGAGTTTTCGAACGGAAGGTGTTGCGTACCATCTACGGCGGAGTGCAGATGGAAGACGGGACTTGGAGAAGGCGAATGAACCACGAGCTGCATCAGCTGCTGAGAGAACCAATCATCGTCCATACCGTGAAAATTCGGAAGCTACGGTGGACGGGTCAAGAAGACGTGATGCGCAACGAGCTAGGTGGGTCGACCAAGTGGAGGACGATCTGCGGACCCTACGCAGAGTGCGGAACTGGGGACAAACAGCCATGGACCGAGTGGAATGGAGACGGCTACTATATACAGCAGAGGCCACCCCGGCCTTAGCCTGATCGGTAAGGTAAGTCATTGGCAATGAGTTGTCCCATTTTTAGCTGAAACTGATTAAGAAAACAAAGGATTTTTCGATTTCTGAGTCAGACCAACTCACCCACTGAGTAGAAATTTTTCTTGGTGTAAACCTAAATACTCAGATATTAGGCGCAAAAATCTCATGAAAATCTAAAGCAGCGCACCAGGTCTTCTTATTTAAAAATTATACTAGCACCTACACACTACGAAAAGACCAATATTACTCGTGACGTAAATTTATTACACAGAACGTAAACAGTTTAATGACGTAAATTTACAAGTCTTTTGACTTAAAAATACGCTATTCTTGTAAAATAGAGTGCAAGGTGACGTAAACAATTTGTGAATCGTGAGTCATTACGTTTCGTATAACGAAAAATCCAGTTAAATGTAACAGAAAATTACGTCACTTGGACGTTTAAATTTGTCGCTTGTATATGTGCATCCAAAGTGACGCAAATTTTCATGAATTTTTCTAAGTGTGTATCGTTTGCCCGTGTAGTTGCCGGCTTAGAATAGCACTACGGACCCCCTGTTCCGGGGGTAAGAGTCCACCAAACAGGGAACCCCAATCCAAGGTGTCAGGCGACCCGTGCTGAGGGATGAATGGTTGAGGGGGTTTGAAACATGCTCGATCTTTAACGGAGCCCGTAACGTGGGTAGATCTCCCTTTTGGGTTGCGTTACGGAGTAAGATCTACCAAACTGAACCCTGGTGACATCCAGCTTGTTAAGCTAGGGTAATGCGTTTTGGTAATAAAGATTCATGGTACAAAGCCCTTGTTACTAGTGACAGTTTCTAAAATTGCATTTATTTTGCCTAACGGATAGTTAAAGACTCGGTTTGTCCTCGCCGAGACTACACTTGATGTAAGGAAAACAAACATGCTTTGCGTATCTAATTGCGTAATAACCTACAAAGGACTGATAAGTACTGGTGATACAAGGACTCACGTGAATTCTTATTACCGAACGCATTCTCTAATTTGACATCGTTTTGCAACTAGCCTAAAGCCCCGGGTTTTTCAATGTTGTCCTGGGACTAAACTAGAAGCAAGACACGGATGGAGCCAGAGTTCCGATGCATGGACAAATATCAGTTCTACCGTTTTGTTTTTCTCAGAAATAGAATCGATTATGTGTGATTAAGGGCGCACTTTCGCTGGGATTTATTTCCCTGTGAAAACGGTACTTTTTCATCACATTCGATTTCTCGAACCTCTGAGGTAACAAAACAAGATCTGTACAGAAATCGATGCTCCATTGCCTCTCAATGACAATGGAGTAGTACGACATGCACTAAATACTAAGGATACGGGTATTGCCACAAAAGATCTAAATACTGGTCGCAGTGGCTCATCCGAACAGAAAAAAAAAAGTGTGTATCGTTAGTTGTTTCCATCTTGAGATTTGTGCATGTGTAGTTTGAGGTACATTATTGAACTCGTGGAATTTAAATATGAGTAGCATTAAGGTGAATATATGACGAAGCCACACCTCGAATTTTCAAAAGCACAAATCTAAAGAATAGAATGTCGGTTTGAGCTGAAAAGTTGATCGATTGGTTACCCGCTGGTGGTGACCAATCGATCAACTTTTCAGCTCAAACCGACATTCGGTTCTTCAGATTTGTGCTCTTGAAAATTCGAGCTGTGGCTTCATTTTATATTCACCTTAACCCTTCAGGACGCGCGCTGTTGTAAAAAGTACAACACTACCAAAAAACCTCGCTCGTCGTATACAGCGAGAACGCGGTGCAGTTTCGGTTGCTTGATGGCGCGCATCCTGGAAGGTCAATATTCAGAAACAAAGTTCAAGTAGTGGTAGTGGCGAGGTTAATTTCTTCGCGAGAAGTGGGTTAGCTAGGTCTCCTTTATCCATTTGGGACCCTAGGGGTCACATAGGACCCCAACTGCAAAATGGCTGTTTAAAAACACAAATGAGAGAGTAAGTAAACTCTGTCTTCGGCAAGTTTCTAAACCTACCCCTCTATTGAGGAAAAATACGATTAATCTAGTGAATAATTGAGTTTTAACCCTTCCTCGCTCATGGTGTCTGTAGAGCACCATAACTTTCAACCCTTGTATCTCTGAAACTAATAAAGTTTTTTGAGTGTTTTTAATAGTAAATCATGATTTCACATGTTGTTCTCTATTTAACCCTAAAAGGGATACCTGGGGTCCATTGGACCCCAAGCGTCTTTCAGAGCTCGTCTTTGATGGAACACACTCATCGAGGTGACGAAACTGAGGCCATGAAGGTATCCCTTTTAGGGTTAACGACATTACACTAAGTAGGCGCATACAAATTCAATGTTTTTGTCAGAAAAAATTTACACGAAATAGTTATTTATGCAACCAGTTGCAAAATGATGATTTTTTCAGCACGAGTTGTACGTTTATCCAACGAGGCTTGCCGAAAAAATCGAGTTTTGCAACGCGTTGCATACAAAGTTTTTTGTAATTGCAAAAATTCCCGTACAGTATAATCTCTCTAGTCACACAAACGTGTATCAGCAGCAACCACGTGCGAGCCTCCATGCTCACACGGACAGGACGTAGTGCATAGTATTTTCTTCGATCAGGTAGGCTATGGTCGGCCAACTGTCGCAAGTTTTCAAGCTCCCGTCGTCGTCATGCAGCATCATAAGCAAAAGCAAAAGTAGGTTCAGCTTCTGCTTCTACACCTGGTTGACAGTTCAAATCAGAATCTGAATCGTCCTGATTCGGATTCGAATTGATCAGTGCATGTAGAAGCAGCAACTGTATCTACGGAAGTAGCGGTACTTAACAAAAAGTGTGTGCTAGCAAAAGTGCAATAAACAATAAATAATAAAATCTCGTTTTTTTATCGATCGGGTGAGGCCTAATAACCACGATCGTCGCATCGATTTGCGGTCTTCGGAGGTCTGATTCCTAGTAAAGTATTCTACAGAAATCATTCGTCGGCATATTTTAGGGATCTAGGGGTGACTCCTAGCGATTTTTCTTTGCAGGAGTAATATTTTCCCATAGTAAATCGTATGAAAAACTAAGAATGGCGGGCGCTAAAATATAGTTTTTCCGATATATCTGAAATTTTGCACAGTTGATATGGGACCAAAATGGATCTCAAAAAGTATACAGGAACTTGAGTTTTTCCATTTTTTGTATTTTCCCATATAATCCGTGTACCAGGCTACTGCCCACTCAATCGCAGTTGTGTAGGAGAGAACGGTGGAGCACGTTTTGTCCCGAGCAAAGGCTATTTGCCTAGTAGAATAACTAGCCACAGAAGTCCAATGTCGCGACTATTCGTGTGACTAACATCTAGTTTGCCACGCCCTTACAGCGTCAGCAGCGGTACTAGAAGTGTCAAGTTAATTTTGTTTACCATAACAAAAGGTCCTCTACAAGATGGATACTTTAAAATAGTAAATTATTGTAATTAAAGTTATTAAAATAATTAAATAAGAAAACTGACTACAGCGCCATTGGAGTTCTAGTGTATTTCTATTATTTGCCTTGATAACAAGTTCTGTTACCTGGTTATCATGCGTTTGATAATTGAGTTTGTTATCATTTAGGTTGAATTAAGAGCCAACATAACAAAAATGATAACTCAAATTTTCTCCACGAATTCCAAAATGATAAGAAGTTAAGTTATCATTGAGTTCATGTTGATAACTAATTGTGTTATACAGTATTTTATTTAATATTACATTTAGTTATCAACATGAAAAAATACAGCTGATTGATAACAGGTTTTGTTATCATTTAGTTATCATTCAGAGCTATTTTACCGACCATAACAATAAACATCTACTTTACCGACATAGTTAGCAGTTGAAAAAAGTTTCTTATAATTATAATTCATGTTTTCATCTTTTGCGCCCAGTTTGTCTCGAACCCTGATCGAGTGATTACCGGTCACAGTCTATACCCCTATACCAACGGGACTCAGTGAGAGGGAGAGTGGTTGAAGGCTACGCTTTCGTACTGCAATCGCATTGAAGATAGAAAGCGGAATTTATTTTTAGATTCGAGGTCCATCAGACCTTCAGTTTTGGGAAAGCTTCGAAATGTGCGTATGGAAATGTGCGTCAGTCTACTGGGTTGGATCCGAGCCCACGATTGAAAAAGGATCCCCGATAATAGCCGGAGCAGGTGAAGGCCCCATTAACAGCAACCCCTTCTGGTGCTAGCTGATGGGGTTGATCCTTCAGCAGGTCAAATCATGTTACACGCAAGTCTCAGTTTTTGATGCTTGCTGAATAGTTTGGACAAAGAGGGTAGTACCTAAGGACCACTCTAGAAACTGACTAAGCGTTAGCATGCTACCTTGGTGGACTCTCCACCAATGACTCGATGTTCGTTGCTGCAGGCTACGCAGTTAAGCTTGTGGGTGCGATGTGCACTAGCTCCTCTCTGAAGCAATGCTTTCTTGGTGGTTCCGGAAATACGAAGAGTTTGCCGACCATGGGAATGTTGTTTATTGGGTCGAGAAGAAGTAGTCCTGGCTTAAACTTTTGTTGTAGAAGACGGCCCTTAACCTCACACCACCTGGACCTCCCTGTTCAGGTGTCTGTTGTGCAGATTATCCCCCCATGGTCTTCCAGATGCTGACTTTCAACCAGCACAGGCAGGTTGCCAACTTTTTGTGAATCCATCTTGATGAGTGTTTAAACCAGGGGTTCCCAACCTTTTTGAGGCGGCGACCCCCTTTAAGAATTATCAAAACATCTGCGGCCCAATGAAAATTTTTAGAAAAAAAAATAATTAAATTAACGAAACCGAGTTTTTTTTTTGATTACAGTGACGTAGCCAGAAATGGGAAGGAGGGTGGTAGGGATTTTTGACGATCAAGGATACGTTTTTTTTTATTCGACACTCTCATTTCGTAAACAAATGATGTCATGTACATTCAGTTTAAGTCATAGCTGAAAAATAGCGGCGCAGCCGAAATTTTTTTCTTCTGAAGGCGTTTTATACTGAAAATTTCTTCCTCAAATTGTGGCGGTATACAAAATTAAAAATTGGTATAATTTGCACAAAATAGAATAAAAAATTAACATTTGTTTTGGTAACATCGCGGCCCCCCTGGACTAGCTTTACGGCCCCCAGGGGGCCGCGGACCACCGGTTGGGAACCCGTGGTTTAAACGTTTACACAGCGTAACAAAAATTAACTTTTGGTCTGTCTCAAGAGCAAATTTATGTGTCTTTGACAGATTTTGGGCCGCAGAATCCGAATCCGGGCTCAGATTTGCTCCAACACGTCACAATTTTGAGCTATACCTCAATTTATAGGGCAAAATATGCGATTTTGGGCTTTTTTGACTGCAAGCCATTAAGCATGGAAATATTTTTTTAAGCAATCAAAAGGTTTATTCATCAATTAACCTCTAAATTAACAACTCATGCATAATATTTCGTTTTACATTAGCGAATTTGATAGTTTTAAACGATTTATGTTAGGTACGATATTTCCCATACAAGTCACCCTCCAAAAGTTGCATGCAAGTTTTCATACTAACATAAAATGCTTAAATCTATCAAATTTGATTAGGTAAAACGAAATATTTTGCATGAATCGTTAATTTAGATGTTGATTGACCAATTAACCTTTTGATTGCTTAAAAAAATATTTCTATGCTTAATGGTTTGCAGTCAAAAAAGCCCAAAATCGCATATTTTGCCCTATAAATTGAGGTATAGCTCAAAATTGTGACGTGTTGGAGCAAATCTGAGACCGGATTCGGATTCAGCGGCCCAAAATCTTTCGGAGACACATAAGTTTGCTCTTGAGACAAAAAAAAATGTTGCGCTGTGTTATATATGCAAATCGAATCACTCTAATGATGGAAAGTTAACAATGATCGTTACGCTACTTTTCTGGCTAATGAATTGCATTCTTACATTATGAAATCAAACACATAAAACTGACTAATTACTGACTAATCCATTTTTTTTGCGTTTCAACGCTAAAATTACCAGCCATCCCATTCCCAAACCATTCCGCGAGATAAAGACCCCCATCTGTAAATGATCTGCGCTCCCGAATACACAACGGGAAGGAAGACACGCAATGCTTTCTCGATGCCACCTACCTACTTTAGTACCAGAAACACCGGCGGTGAAAAAAAAACAAATCTCCAGAGTACCGCTATGACTCGAGAGTCGGCTCGCGTGAGCACTGTTGATCTTCTCTGCGGTGATGGTGTTTTTGCTCTGAGCTCTATACTGGGCACCTGTTTGCTATCCCTAACCTGACCCAGCACAAGCAAAGGAGACCTCGCGCGAGACCTGATACCTGCACGCAGCATCTTTGGCGTGTTAGGCGTTGTCCATGAACTACGTAAACTCATATTTAGTCATCTCTGATCCCCCGACGTGGCCTTTCGTTCATACATGTTTTGAAAACTTGTATGGACCGCAGATTTCGACCTGATCGCATCCTCCCCTTTTAGGTTAAGTAGTTTATGACCACGCCCTTATTTCCTCTTTTGGTTCCATCTCACCTTTGCGGCATGCGACGGCAGTTCACCAAATCTTCTTCTTTCTGCTTCTCTCCGGTCGAAATTTTTAGTTCATCCGGAAATCTCACCGCGGATAGTCGTCGTTCTATCATTATACCCGAGACGATTAGCAGTGCAGTTACAATTTAGTGAAGTGTAATTCTATGTGATCGGATATTTGGTTTTCGGTTAGTAGTTTGTGCACACAAAAACTAAAGTTAATCAGAACTACACTAGCCAGAACAGTTGCATATTAGTCCTGTTCAATGAAGTAGGTTGAACATGGTCGAGGTTACTGATACTTGCTCTTACCTATTCGTCAATAAATAAGAGCTGGATGCTGCAACTTCAGCCTTGTATAACCTACTTTATTGAACAGGACTACTGAAAACTATGCCAACTTCATGTTAACACGATATAAATAAATAGGAAATCAGGAATCTGATATACTTTTTACAGTTCCAGGGGTATCAAACATGAAACTTATTCATGCGAGAATGCAGTTTATGACCGAATCTCAGATAATAAGACTGTTGAAGCGATAAACACATTTCCTTTTGAATTTCTTAGAGCTTAGGCCATTCTAACGGTATTTATATTTCTAGAGGAAATCAGGAATAAAACGAAAACATGGTGACCCAACTAACAATCGCAAACCGCAAACCAGCATGCATGCTGAATTGTTGCTTTATAATAGTAATGATAGCTGAACTAAAATTATGCTGTACACATTACTGTACAAATGTTTTTTCAATTGAAAAAGTAGCCAATGTTCAACCTTTCGTATCGGTATCAACAATTATAAATTTAAACACTTTTTAAGTGTTTAATAATATTTTTATTCGACTTGCAGTTATTTCTTTACAAAATAGTTTAACAAGACCTTTTTCTGCTTCTTGTCAAGTAATGCAAAAATTATAACATGTATCTGTACAATGTGTTTTTCACAAGTCAAATAAGCGCTTTCGTTTCATCATACTTCGACTCAGTGTACAGAATGAAAAACACGTGTTTTTTACTGAACAGCAGCTGAATTAACGTGTTCTTCAGTTGTTAACCATAAACAGAACATTATTCACCACTGCTGAATAGGAGTCAAAGTGTAATCATTATACAACCACGGGAAGTTTATGCTTTGATTTGAGCGCGTCAATTCATCATCTCTAGGATGGCGCAGATAGGAAGGCAAGCGGCTGGTAATCGATGGGTCTCGAGTTCGAATCTTGATTTAGGTAAATGTATTTGTAGTTATTATTTCACAATAGTTGTTCACAGCATAAAGTGTCAATCATAAACTCTCGTAGAAGTTGAAAAATTTTGCATTTTATTTTTTTAAATCATTTTTGCAGTAGCTGAATAACAGCTTTACTATCAGTTAGTAAAATGTTTTAAACAACAAACAGTTCAGTTGGTACACAACACTATGCTTTATTGTTTCTCCAAATTTGTGTGAACAAAACCCGAACAAAGGTTGTGCCTGAAAATTATCCAAATGTTATTCAGCACCATGCTGAATTAATTCGTCGTAAAGGTGCTTGTAAAAAGAGTAATTGTTAGTTGGGGAATAAATTATATATTAGAGGATTCCATGAGGCAGGCTTTATCAGGTTGTGTCTGCTTCCTTAAGAACCTGGAAATCCAAGAAAATTTCTAATTTGGAGTTGTTAAAGAATATCGGTGACTGTCAGCGAATCTTTGTCTTTTCGAACATCTTGAGCCGTATGTTTAAAAAATTTCTGTAATTCTTTATTTGCTTTAAGCTAATCGCAAAATTTTTAGGTCATACAGACCTAGCACTCCTCATAAATATCAAGGGAACATGGATACTGTTAGGATTAAGGTAATGGCCACAGAGTAATGCTGGCCAGCCTATGTTTCAAAGACCTTAACTTCTTGTACACGTTGAGCAACAAATAGAATCTAGTTGTGTCCAAATGTAATGTCAATTAGTAAAAATGTGGCTGAGTTATAACGGAAAGAGTTCAAAATTGTTCAATCACATTTAAGATAAGACTTAACCAGCAATAGTACACCACAATGCTCGGTTCTTGGCTGCCGCTCTCCATCCTCGGTCACGCCCAATGCTCGCTAGATCGCGCTCTACCTGGTCCGCCCATCACGCTCTCGTCACTCCACGCCGGATCAGCCCCGAACATCAACTTAGCAGGATTGTTATCCGGCATTTCTGCAACATGTCCTGCCCATCGTATCCTTCCGGCTTTGGCCACCATCTGGATGTTGGGTTCGCCGTAGAGTGCAGCGAGCTCGTGGTTCATCCTTCTCTGCCACAAACCGTTCTCCTGCACACCGCCGTGTCAGATCGTCTTCAGCACGCGTCGTTCAAAAACTTCGAGCGCTTGCAGGTCCTCCTAGAGAATTGACTACGTCATGTCTCATGTCCTTAGAGAACCAAGGGTCTTATAAGTGTTTTGAACATGGTGCATTTGGTGAATCTTTTCAGACTGCAGCTTTTTCTGGAGCCTGTAGTAGGCTCGACTTCCACTGTTGATGCGTCTTATTATTTCACGGCTGGCATTGTTGTCAGCCGTCAGTAAGGCTCCGAGATAGATGAATTCCTCCACCACTTCAAAGGTATCCCCGTGTATCGTGACATTACTACCTAGACGGACCCGGTCGCGCTCGGTTCCGTGTACCATCATGTGCTTTATTTTTGACGCATTCACCACCATTCGGACTTTTGCTGCTTCGCGTTTCCGGCGGGTGTACAATTCTGCCACCGATCCAGATGTTTTGGCAATAATGTCCATGTCGTCCGCAAAGCACACAAACTGACCGAATTTTGTGATAATCGTACCTCGGCATTTGAGTCCGGCTCGTCGCATCACGCCTTCCACAGCGTTGCATGAGAGTCCGTGACCTTGTCGCAGTCCCCGGCGAGATTCCAATGAATTGGATAGTTCACCCGAAACCCTTGCGCAGTTTTGCACAAAGCAATGGTGATCGTTTGCGAAGTAGGTTCTAAATTCCGGAGTGCTAATTTTCGGAACGAGTTTCCCCCGATAGGGCATCCAATTTGGCTGCGATTGTGCGGGAAAATTCGAACCAAATCGACAGTTACAGGTTCTACCGAACCACACTGGACGAGAACACTGTAACTATTGAGTCCCTGAAGAAGGTCCCAAACGGACCGAAACGTCGGACAAAATAACATAAATAGTGTTTTATTTTTGTCAAGACTGACAAGCCACCACGAAACAGTTTCGTAAAACAGTCGAACACACCAACGATGGTTTTGCACACCGTCCATCGTTGCTTTAATCAGTCTTGTCAGCTTCCCAGGAAAGCCGTTTTCGTTCATGATTCTCCATAGCTCTGCGCGGTGGATACTGTCGTATACCGCATTGAAGTCGATGAACAGGTGATGCGTTGGGACCACGAATATGACATCCCTATTCCCACCCAATAGGATTGTTTGCAGCCAACATCAATTGAGTTCCCCCATTGACAATGCATTTGGGTTCCCTAAACACTGGTACAAGGTGCGGGAATCGAAATCGTGACGTCATCGCACCCTGATGGTTGGGACCTAGTATTCACGGCATTTCTGGAAGAATTGCCGTACGTTGAAGATCTGGTCCGTTGTCGACCGGCCGTCGATGAAGCCGGCTTGATAACTTCCCACGAACTCATTCGTTTTAGGTGACAGACGACGGAAGATGATCTTGGATAGCACTTTGTAGGCAGCATTCAAAATAGTGATCGCTCTGAAGTTCTCACACCAAGAGGTCGCCTTTCTTGTGAATGGGGCAGATCATCCCTTCCTTAAACTCCTCCGGTAGCTATTCAGTTACTATCCTCCGGTGCAGACCGGCGGCCTGCTTTTCTGGGCCCATCTTGATGAGTTCAGCTGCGATACCATCCTTACCAGCTGCTTTGCTGGTTTTGAGCTGATGAATGGCATCCTTAACATCCCTCAGCGTGGGAATTGGTTCATTTCTGTCCTCCGCTGCACTGGCGTCGTCGTCTCCTCCGTTGCCGTGGTCTCCTGTGCCTACGTTCTCCACGCCATTCAGGGTCTGATCGAAGTGCTGCTTCCACCTTTCGATCAATCATCTCAAGTCCGTCCGTCAAGAAGCCTCCGTCCTTATCCCTGCATGTTTCGGCTCGCGGCACGAAGCCGTTGCGGGATGCGTTTAGCTTCTGATAGAACTTCCGTGTTTCTTGGGAACGGCGCACCGCTTCTTCTAGGCAGCGCTTTTTCTCCCGAAAGAGGCGGGTCTACTGTTTCCGCTTCTGTTTGTAACGTTCCACGTTCTGCCGGGGTACTTGCTGCAGCATTACCACCCGCGCTACGTTCTTCTCCTCCAAAATCGCTTTGCACTCATCGTCGAACCAACTCCTTTCCACATGCCCGATGGTGCAATTGGCTACGTCGTTGATGACTGCTTTTACTGTACTCCAGCAGTCCTCTAGAGGGCCACATCGAGCATGTCCTCGTCTAGCAACGCTGCCTCGAGCAAGATTCTGCACGTATGCTGAGTTGACAGCGGATTGCTTCAGTCGCTCTAGGTTGTATCGTGGCGGTCGCCGGTACCGTATATTGTTGGAGAGGGAAGGCTTCGGCGCAGCTTGGCCCCTGCCGGCCACATGAGGGATAATAAATGTTATTTTCTTGGGCGAAGCATCTTTCTTTGGCCCAATGTCACCCCAACTGACGGTAGTTAGTATTAGTCATATTTTTAATAATATAAACTATTTTTCCGAACCTCTTCAGTCTTATCTGAACTAGACTTTACGGTACAGGTGTTCGAAGCTTGATAGAGCATTTTCAACATTGCTAACTTGATTTTTAACACAACTCTTGTAAAAAAAGACATATTCATTTGTTTTAGCAATTAGTGTATATTGAACTATAATTCCATACATTTATTTCTTCCATTCAACTTTCACAGCATCACCCAAAATTTGCAAAAACCACTGTGCACTGTGATATCATAAAAAGTCCCCGAAGACTACTAAAAAATGACAAAACATCATCATCAGCTGTGTTACGCGCTTTTCCTGTTTATCGCAGTTCCACTGATAGACGCTACCATCCCAACGATTGATAATATCGGTGAGTATAATCCTATCAGTAAGCTTCACAGTCCCTCGACCAAACTGCAACGTGTCTACAGCTCTGCAGCTAGAGCATCTCACCATCACCCGATAGCCAAGGCAACCTACCTACGTAGCATTTGTTCACATGGCCAGATGAATCAGGCCACACTTGCGGACTAGACTGGTATCAGTTTAGGCCGGTTCCAGGGAATAGTGACCGCAATGTGACGTATATTTTTTTTACGATAATGACCACTGCGTCATTCAAAACGAGCCAACTCCATCGAGTCCACCTTTCTTTTTTGTGTTAAACGCTGTAATAATCAGCGATCCATTAAAAAGTTCGTAAATCAAACTCCCACGTACCGAAAAAAAAATCGACGAGATACCTACCGAACACCTTTATATTGGCTGCAGTTAGGCCTTGGTGCTGGTCAAAATTGGTTGGATATCATTCCACGGGGTGATTTTTTAATGATCACCAGCATCCATATATGTGTCCATGTATGCAATTCGGAACAAGGCAGAACATTGAACTTTGATAATTACTATACTTTCTATTTCCAATCACGGGCCATGTAGGTACCAAAGTTTGTTCCGTATCATTTTAATACAAAAGTCAATAAAGAGTATAGACAAAATTTCAATTGAACGTTGACATTGATCTCCTTTTATGTGGTTTATGAACAAGTAATTATCAATGACCATAAAGTTTAATAGGTCATCAGCAATATGAGTACCTATCGTTGTTTTTTTTATAGAATGAGAAAATCTGCTGATCAGATACCCAAGAGGTCATAGGCGCCAACATGGTTTTGCCCAACCCCCCCAATATTTGACGATTTTTATTGATTTTTCGATTTTCCCATACAAAAAAACCGAAAAACCAGGCTTTGCCCCCCCCAATAATTCGACAAAGTTGGCGCGTCTGCAAGAGGTGGTTCCTCAGGTTATGTGGGAAATCCCACTGGGGATCGGCCCACTAAAAACTCATTCTCTCTCTTCCTTACCTTCGCGGTACGCCCCGTAAGGGATGACTTCGAGAAGGGGGGGCGTACATGAGTAGTACTCATTGAGTACGCTCTATTGGTAAGCGTTCCACCAGCTACCGCTTGGAAGCTTGGGTCCTGGCTAGTACTGTAACTGTTGATCGTCCCGCCAATTTATCTGCAGTTCAAGAGCAATTTGGAAGACCGTGGAAGTAATGGAATCCCACTTGTTCGCCCCCGTACACATCCTATCGTCCGTATACATCGTATCGTTCGTACACTTCAGCATAGACGATGTGTCTTGCGCCTTTTATGCTGCGTCGCTCGAAGCACTCTTCATCAGTGCTGAAAAATTCATTTCGTCATATCTAAATTCAACCACCTATAGCTCATTTTAGAAGCAGAACCTGAGAATATGGTATATGAAAAACTTGTGCGACTAGACCAGTTCTGCAAAAAAGTCACGGAAAAACCACTACTTTTCCAATATTTAGGGTAAATGTCACGGACTACCTTCGAAAAATCCCAATGATATTCACGGTGAAAATCATTTGGCATTTTTCAAAGGTGGTCCGTGACATTTACATCAAATATTCGAAAAATAGCGGGTTTTCCGTGACTTTCTTGCAGTACTGGTCTAGCCGCACAAGTTTTTCATATACCATATTCTCAGGTTCAGCTTCTAAAATGAGCTATAGGTGGTTTCATTTAGATATGACGAAATGAATTTTTCAGCACTGCTCTTCATCCTCTGTCGGCACTAGTACTATGGGCATCATGCTCGTTGGCACACATACCGCGTCCTTTGAGACCGTGCGGTATGCGCTGTCCACCCTAAGGCACATCAGCCTGTGGGTACTCTCGAGTCGCTTCACGTTTCGATTGACCACTAGCGCCTTCGACCATGCAGCGGCGCCATACCGTAGTATGGATACTGCTACTGTCGCGAGCAGCTCACGCTTATTCGAGACTATTGCCGAACTATTTGACATTATCTTATCTTGTCAATGCCGTTATCGCCATGCTTGCCCTTTTGCAGGCATATTCCACGTGGCTTCCAAGTTTCAGCTTATCGTCGATCATAACCCCCAATTGCTTCAGCGAGCGCTTAGAGTTGATCTTGCATCCGCCTGTGGTGACCACTGCCTGTTGTTCAGACTTCCGCTTGTTTACCACTACCACCTCCGTTTTATGGTGCGCGAGTGCCATCTGTCTCGACCTCATCCAGTCCTCCACTATGCCGATTACATGCGTTGCTGTCAATTCCACTTCCTCTATAGACTCGCCGTATACCACGAGGGTAATATTATCGCCAAAGCCGACCAGCTTTACGCCCGGTTGAAGTTTGATCCTCAATATGCCATCATACGCCGCATTCCATAGTACAGCTTCCGCTCGATAACTGGGCTTTGACGACAGTTTAGTTAGCGAGCGCCACTCGATAACTTGACTGAGCTCCCGGAGCCGGAGGCTATTGTTATATTTCTCGGATACTGTGAGGTGATGTGAGGTTAAATTTAATTTTTTTTGACAGGCAACTGCTTTTTAGGATTATTTCTAATCCTAAGGGAACGTTCAAAAATTACGTCCAACATTTGGGGGAGGGGGGGGGTCTAGAAAAGTGTGACAGTACGTGTATTGGGTATAGGGAAAATGCGTGACAGGGGGGGGAGGGGGGGTCTAGAACAGTGATGGAAAATAGTGAGGAATGCAGCTGAGCAGACACAAACGCAAAGCTATCCTACTCGTGAACGACAGAAGCCTGAATATATTCACACTTCCTTCACTCTCGAGCCAACGAAGCTGGCCGCACTCGTGATTGATTCGCGAAGCAGCTCTGAACATTTTTCAGTTTAGTGAAAAAACGAATTCACACGGCTGACAGATCTACTTTTCAGGAACAATGATGCACAAAACACTACTATCTGATGGATAATTACTTGTTTTGCTATTAAAATCGCACTAAAATGCAAATCCCGCATCTCCACTGGTTCTTCGCGAATAAAAGTTCATGAGTGTTTTTGTTTTTATTTTGCTTCATACTCGTGAAGCAAGCGGGTGCGAATAAACTCACACACAGCTTACTCTCGGCACCGTGAGTAAACCGTTTGTTGGTTTTTCACTCGCGAGTTGATTCACGATGAGAGTTTTTCCATCTCTGGTCTAGAAATCCCGAAAAACGATGGACGTAATTTTTGAATCTTCCCTAAATTGCAACATTTACAGAAAAAAAACTATGTCAACCATATGTCACATTTTCAGAATAATTTGGATGATACTGGAAGCTTCTAAGATGTACATTCAAGTATCATTTCCGTGGGGATCCGCATGCCTGCCTGGCTCTTTCGCAGGCGAATCGATGCACTTGGTGCAATTACTTCGCACTGCTGTTTAAGAGCGGCTGCGAGTTTTTCTGCGTCGGTGATCTCGTCCTGGGGTTTTACACTGGAAAGTCGCCTCCGCCATTAGGACTCTCACCTGCTTTTTTTCGCCCAGTACCTATTGAGCTAGTGCTTTGTACGAGGTGTCCTTGACCTTTCGCCCGTCTCTGACGGACAGCGTCTGCTCTGCAGGTTTCAATCATACAGCTCAAGCCGTAGAGCAAGTTGGACCTCTCCACTACGGATCCGGCGAGCTGTATGGTTTTGCCTTGCTCGCACCAACCGCACTCCGTTCGTCAACCACGAGGTCATACTCCTTCTTGGCCAGAACCAGCGATTTACGGATCTTCAGCAGGCCCTGTTTCAGGTCCTTGCTGATGGTGGTCCGCCCGCTCGTGTCCAGCTGTTCGGCAACTACATACCAACATCTTTGGTAGCCCATTCCTGTTGCGGGTCGGAGCCCGCGTAAGGTCCGCGCCGGTAGTAGCTGTCATTTCTGTTGGGTTCCACTTAGTTAGTTGCCTAAGCTGAGCGCGTTCACTTCGTAGACAGTATAACAGAATTTGACCCGATGCCAATCTGACAAAATTTTCAAGGAAATTCTGATGCCGTTTTTCTTTTTGATCCAGTTCCAACCTGGATTAGAACTGGATCAGACCACAGTTTAAACCCCAACCCGAATTGGGTTCACTTGTACTGACATTAGTTTGACGTTTATTTGTTTGCACGTTTTTCACCGATTCTGTTCCAACTCAGGCTAAAAAACGGCATTAATGAATCTCTGCAAGCAGGGTGAGAGGGGTCTCCAGTTAGCCAAGTGATTAAGGCTATGGATCGCCAATCCGGAGACGGCGGGTTCGATTCCCGTTCCGGTCGGGAACATTTTCTCGACTCCCTAGGCATAGTGTATCATTGTACATGCCTCACAATATACAAATTCATGCATTCAAAAACAGCCCTTCAATTAATAACTGTGGGAGTGCTCAAAGAACACCAAGTTGAAGCGAGGCAGGCCAAGTCCCAGTTGGGACGTAGAGCCACAAAGAAGAAGAAGCAGAAAGAATGAAGAAGAAAAAATCCCAAAAGGTATATACAGTGTCGGACAAAACAATAAGACCACCAGCCATTTTTCATACAAAATGACCAAGTTTGCTCGGTTTCTAGTCGCCATGAAGTTACGTGAATTTAATTGATTGAGTTCTGTTCACTACATCAAAAGTTATAGATATACGAAACGACAAAATAAAAGGACCACTTTCAGATTACTAATACTTACCTTACCGATCAGGCTAAGGCCGGGGTGGCCTCTACTGTACATAGTAGCCGCTTCCATTCCACTCGGTCCATGGCTGTTTGTCTCCAGTTCCGCACTCTGCGTAGGGTCCGCAGATCGTCCTCCACTTGGTCGACCCACCTAGCTCGCTGCGCTCCACGTCTTCTTGTACCGGTCGGATGACTCTCGAGAACCATTTTAGTCGGGTTGCTATCCGACATCCTGATGACGTGACCCGCCCACCGTAGCCTCCCGATTTTCGCGGTATGGACGATGGTTGGTTCTCTCAGCAGCTGATGCAGCTCGTGGTTCATTCGCCTTCTCCAAGTCCCGTCTTCCATCTGCACTCCGCCGTAGATGGTGCGCAACACCTTCCGTTCGAAAACTCCAAGGGCGCGTTGGTCCTCTGCACGTAGGGTCCATATTTCGTGCCCATAGAGGACGACCGGTCTAATCAGCGTTTTGTAGATGGTTAACTTCGTGTTACGGCGAACTTTATTCGATCGTAGAGTTCTGCGGAGTCCAAAGTAGGAACGATTTCCTGAAACAATGCGCCTCTGAATGTCTCTGCTGGTGTCGTTGTCGGCGGTCACCAGTGAGCCCAAGTACACGAATTCTTCAACCGCCTCGATTTCATCACCGTCGATATAAATTCGGGGTGGCGGGCGCGGTGATTCCTCCCTAGAGCCCTTTGCCATAATGTACTTTGTCTTCGACACATTAATGACTAATCCGATTCGCCTGGCTTCACTCTTTAGTCGGATGTACGTTTCCACCATCGTTTCAAATTTACGAGCAATAATATCAATATCATCGGCGAAACCAAGCAGCTGAACGGACTTCGTGAAAATCGTCCCACTCGTGTTTATCCCCGCTCTTCTTATTACACCCTCCAAAGCAATGTTGAACAGCAAGCACGAAAGACCATCACCTTGCCGTAAACCTCTGCGAGATTCGAAGGGACTCGAGAGTGTCCCTGATACTCGAACTACGCACATCACTCGATCCATCGTCGCCTTGATCAATCGTATTAGTTTATCCGGGGATCCGCATTCGCATTGCATAATCTGCCATAGCTGTTCCCGATCGATTGTATCATACGCCAATTTGAAATCGATGAACAAGTGATGTGTGGGCACGTTGTATTCGCGGCACTTCTGCAACACCTGGCGGATGGCGAACATCTGGTCCGGATGGCGAACATCTGGTTGAGAGAGTATCTAGTAGGCAGCGCTCAGTAGTGTGATTGCGCGGTAGTTCCCGCAATCCAACTTGTCGCCCTTTTTGAAGATGGGGCATACGATACCTTCCATCCATTCCTCCGGTAATATTTCCTCCTCCCAAATCTTGGTAATGACCTAGTGTAGTGCTCTCACCAGTGCTTCTCCACCGTATTTTAGAAGCTCGCTTCGTAGTTGATCTGCTCCAGCGGCTTTGTTGTTTTTCAACCGGAAAACCTCCTCCTCAATCTCTTGGTGGTCAGGGGCCGGAAGTCTTTCGTCCTGTGCACATACTCCTAGATCTGTTACCACGCCACCTTCGGTACTTGCAACGTCGCCATTGAGTGCTCATCGTAATGCTGCCGCCACCTCTCGACCACCTCACGCTCGCTCGTGAGAATATTCCCGTGATTATCTCGGCACATGTCGGCTTGTGGCACAAAGCCTCTGCGCGAGCGGTTCAGCTTCTCGTAGAACTTTCGTGTGTCCTTAGCGCGGTACAGCATCTTCATCCGGAAGACTGAGTTCTGCCTGTTCCGCGCCTGTTTGTAACGTGCCTCGTTCGATCTCGTACGGTGTTGCAGCATTTTCGCCAATGCTGCATTCTTCTCGTTTTTCAACTGTTCACATTCGCCGTCGTACCAGTCGTTTCTGTGATTCGGAGTTGCGAAGCCTAGTGCTGTAGCCGAGGTACTACCTATGGCGGATCGGATGTCCCTCCAGCCATCTTCAAGTGTAGGTGCGCCAAGCTGCTCTTCCGTTGGTAGGGCCACTGCTAACTGCTGCGCGTAGTCTTGAGCCACTTCTACGTTACGCAAGCTGCTCGATGTTGAGACGCGGCGTTCGACTTCGACGCGTGGTGATAACTGTCCAAAGTTTTGAGCGCATACATACAGCTACTAAGTAGTGATCTGAATCTATATTCGCACTGCGGTATGTGCGGACGTTGGTTATATCCGAGAAGAATTTACTGCCGATTAGGTTTTCTGTTTGATGGTCGGGTGATCTCCAGGTGGCTTTGTGGATATCTTTGCGGGGAAAGAAGGTGCTTTACCATACCATAGGAGGCTGCAAAGTTTACGCATCGCTGGCCGTTATCATTTGATACGGCGTGCAGGCTGTTTCGCCCGATTACCTGTACATTTCCTCCCTTCCTACCTGCGCGTTCATGTCGCCGACAACGATTTTCACGTCACGCGGCGAGCAACCATCGTATGTTTGCTCTAACTGCGCGTAGAACGCTTCTTTCTCGTCATCGGGTCTCCCTTCGTGTGGGCAGTGGACGTTAATGATGCTGTAGTTGAAGAAACGGCCCTTAACTCTCAACATGCACATCCTTGCGTTGATCGGCTGCCACCCGATCACACGTTGTCGCATCTTGCCCAACACTATAAATCCTGTTCCCAGTTCATTGGTGGTGCCACAGCTTTGGTAGAAGGTAGCCGCTCGATGCCCGCTTTTCCACACTTTCTGTCCAGTCCAACAAAGTTCCTGCAACGCCACGATGTCGAAGTTGCGGGGATGTAGTTCGTCGTAGATTATTCTGTTACATCCTGCGAAACCTAGTGACTTGCAATTCCATGTTCCAAGTTTCCAATCGTAGTCCTTATTTCGTCGCGTGGGTCTTTGCCGATTGTATCGAGTCGTATTTTCTCTTATGTTATTCGCAATGGGGATTACCCAAGTAACACACATGTTACATAAGAGTTACGGCAGCGCAGGTTTTGGTTGTATAAAGGTTAAATTTACGTAATTCTAGCATTGTGCTAGAATTACGTCCAATTTACTTCTATACAACCAAAACTTGCGCTGCCGTAACTCTTATATGACAAGCGTGTTACTTGGCTACTAATACCAATAAGAGTATCTGATACTTAATGATTGATGAACAAGTACTAAAATTAAGGATGCTATTTAAACTTGGGGACATTTTTATTGAATTGACCACAAATAACCATCATATAAATTTGGTGTTTGAATTTTGTAGCACCGTATAACTGTAACTTTGGAAGTAGTGAACAGAAGTCAAAAAATTTAATACAAATCAAAATTCCCGTAATTCCATGTCGGCTATCAAAATTTCAGCCAAATCAATTTACTAGGAACCGAGTAAAATCTCGTCAAACTTGGCGATTTTGTTTGAAATAGGCCCGGTGGTCTTATTGTTTTGGCCGACACTGTATAAAAGAATCAATGAAGGAACTTGGATGAACTTTAGCGGAAGTCCATGAAAGGTCCCCAAGAGCAACTATTGGAAAATGTTTTAAAAGAAACTTTAAATAATTTCTAAAGGAAACACTGGATGAAATTCTGAAGAAATTCATGGAGGAATTTCTGGATGGATTTATGAAGGAATCCTTGCAAAAAATTATCCATGGAAGAACTACAGAGGAAATCTATGGAAGGTTTTCTGTTGAAATCTTTTAAGAATTGACTGGAGGCTAGCTATAGACAAATTGAGCTGAATTAATCTCTGGAGCAGTCTTGTTAGAGATCACGTTCATTTGAACCTTTTCGTCGATATTCGGCCTCCAATGTTTCCGACATTCGCCACACAAGCAATCAAACTATTGTACGAAACAAAAATGTCAAACGAATGCACTTCACCACGATAGCGTCTTTGGGAATCGGTTCGGTTTTTGTTATTCTTGTCTTCTTTCATAATGAGAACTGTGTTGGCCAAATGTGTGTCCTACACTGAAAAAATAAATCACATATCCAATGGAAAATTTCCATTCGTTTGGCTATATAACTGTTATTGGATTTACCGATGAAAATTTCTTCGGAAATATCACATGAAATCAATACGGTCCATGGAAAACATTAGGAAATCACATTGCTTCTATTGGAAAATCACATAACTTTGCAAAATCTATGTGATATTCCCATAAAATTCAATGGACACGCATATGAAGACAGTCCATGTGAAAATCAGATGAAAACAATGTGAAAACTTTCAGTGTATGCAATGCAACATACAAGAATAAACTAATACCATAGATTCATAACATAACATTCATAATCGGAATTGGTTGCAAATCTATGCGAAAAGCTTGATTTAGACAAAAGTCATCGTGTCAGACGATAATGATTTGACGCTTTCTTATGTTTATTGAACTTCGTTCCACCGCTCGTGTTGTGTGTAAGAGGTAACGGTCAGGTATCAGTAGGTCGGATCCAGAGGCACGTTCTCCTCCATTTGGGAAAAGAGGCAACGGTAGCGCACGAATGTAACAAAGCAAGCTGACACCCGACTGCGACAACGAAATGAAGGTAGTGAAAAGTGTCGAATGTTTACAAGACTGCTCTGGAGTCATTTTTGATGAATTCGTGTAGGAATTTCAGAAGCAATCTAATAACATTTTCCTTAGGCAATTTCTGGAGGAATCCTTGAACTCTTGAAGGAGTTTTTGTTGTGCTTGTGTCAGGCTAAGACCATAGTTTGATTCATCTTGCCTACCCATATAGGAGTTTCCGAAAAATCTCCGAATGATGTTCTTAAAGAATCCATTGAGAAATATCTGCAGAAACATCTAGAGAAATTCCTGAGAAAAAAAGCCGAATTTCTTAAAAAATCCTGAAAAGGTTTCTAAAGGAATTCCTGGGAAATTTTTTGAAGGTTTCTCGATTTTTTTTCATTTCTGAAGGAATATCTGGAAGAAGTACCAAGGTTTAACACAATGTTAATCTATACTCAAATAAACCTACAAATAAACCTAGCGTAATTATCATCAGGATACTAAAAACCTCAAATTAGTCTGTTGTCCGATCCTATCCTCTTTTTGTTATAGTTTTTCATAGAGTTTTTGATTCAGATCCTTACAAAGCGTTTACATCTTGCTCCCTATAGATTGCGCTAGTGGTTGCTTTGTTTACTCGTGGGGGATGAAAAATTCCAAATTTAGTTTCCAATTTCCTGAGGAATTTCGAACATTCTGAGCTGAGATTCCACTGCCTACTGAAAAATAGGTATGAGAATTAGCAGATTCATGTGATTTTTAGTTGTTCAGCTTGGAATTGGCTGTTTTGTGAGTTGCTCGAGCTGCTGCCGCCAGTAGTTCAAATTAAGATTAAAATTGGTTCAAATTATGATTACGATGGTTCAAATTAAGATTAAAATCATTGTTGATGAAAAATCGAATATTTCAATGAAATTCGGTGCAAATACAAACTTTTTACCATTTAACAGAAAGCTTATATCCTTGGCTTTCATGTACATACAATATTGCCGTAGTAAATTATTTCCATGTGAGAGAAAAAATCACTTAAAATTTGCACTGCCTCAGAAAGCCGCAATTTGGTTCAAATTTTGATTACCTACCCTACTAATCCTTAAAATCAGATGACCTAATACTATAAGAAATCACTGTTTTTTAACACTCAAACTTCAAACACTATTTTATAGCAGATTTTTTAAACTAATAGTAACTTTTTCGCACATAATAAACATGAAGCATTGTTAATAATCACAACCCATGCAGAAAATATTTTTATGTTGCAAATTAATGCTTAAAATACAGGGTGGCCATCTTGCCCCATATGGCCATATTGCCCCACAAACCCCTACAATGATTGATTTGTCATGTTATAAGTGAAACACAGAATTGCAAAGAGAAATCGAGCAAGTCAGATAAAATATTAATAAAAATCATTGTCATATTTTCCAGTGAAAGTTCTCCAATCGCCATCGTTCCAGCAGATTGTTCTACCACAGCCGTTGATAGCCGCCGATCCTACAGTGGTAGCCTCAGACACCAACAAGCCAGCTTCAGCAAGCAGCGTTCCCAACGCAGACAAGGTCAAACCTCAAGCGGATGCCTCCATTGAAGCAAAGGACGAAAATCCCACTCTGAAGCTGGTAACCCGCGTACTTGACACATTTAGGCCACCGCTTCCATCCCAACAAGTCGTCCTCATCCCACAAAGGTACCGTGCCCTGCCCGGATGTCCACTGTGCGACGCATCAGTGTACAGCTATTGCGACTACAAGGTGTACCACGATGGATGCTGCTGCGGGACAATGAACGGCGGTGGTTACGGAAATGGATTCGGAGGAGTTTCCAATGGTATGTAGTGAAGAATATGGATGAGCAATCTCTACTTTAAATACATACATAAACACCCAATCAACACATCATCATCAACCAACACCACTAGACCTGCCTCTGTCCCTACTCGCGACCATAAAATGTTGTCCTGGCAGAGCTATACACAATGTCTATTTTAAATTTTATATGTATATTTTATACTTCCCACATAATTCACAGACTGTAGTAGTGCATTAGTGGTAGTAACAGAAAAATCTAGTACAACATTCATACTGAAAACATCATCTTTTTTGCAACTCATTGCATAAATAACTTTTTTTTTAATATTTGATAAATTACAGGTATCGGCTACGGCGGATGTGGTTACCAGGAGGATTGTGGTTTTCTGTACGCCAATTCATGCTACGAGCATCAACTGATAGTGAACTGTTGCTGCAATTCCCCCTACTAGCGGATTTTTTCGGAAACAAAAAACAAACACTTTATTATTAGAACTCGTCAAGTCTGCAGGCTTCGGCGGTGTATTTATTTTCCTTCTTTCATTTCTCGACTCTTTATCGATACGGACTAAATAGTAGTAGTTGTATCTAATAATAAAGGTTTTAAGTTAGACGAATCCTTTCGATTATCTCTACGTTCACTCGCAATCATTGCTCTCTCGTTAGTTTTAAATTATTTTCTAGCACGTGGGTTCACTCAACCTCCAAATGATGTATGTTCTTCAATAAATGACTGTCAGAAGTAACACATCTCCATTCATTCCGGCACACTCGGGAAAACTTTTCACTTTCTATCATGGTCGATTCGTTCAAATAAGTTTTTAATTTATGAGAGGATATATTTAGTAAGATCTATGATGTATAGAAAAACAACGATTCCACGGTAAAAGGTTATGCGATTTCCCAGAACTTATTTTCGATGAGGAACAAAAATACCAAATACATATTACGAAGTTCTGAGATAAGTTACCTTTTCCCATGGAATCGCTTCAATAGTTCTCGATACAGTAATCTAGAAGACAAAAAGAGTTGAAGCTCTTTTAGAAGCATTATCAGATTGAAAGTTCTCAAGCCGAAATATACGCTAGTAGAGAGAAATATTATCTATCATATCAAAGTACTAGTTGTTAGTTGGTGCTATTTTTGTTTTCGATGACAAACTCCTTCAATCTGTTGAAAAACAGCTTCCTAAAAATGTTTTTATTGAACTTCAGCGACTACTGTCACAGACTGCGTAGACTTCCCGGTACGCAAAATAGCTGCTCTAGCATATTGTTTATATTACTGTTTATCACATTATGTTTTTAATTTCACAAAAAAAACGGATAATTATGCCCTAAATCGACTTAAACTAAAGCAACTTAATATTAAAAATGTTGAGAAAAAAAATTTCGAAACATGGAAATTATCGCTTTAAAACAGTGGGCTTTCGATTAGATCACCAAGAATCTAAGGTGTAAATTGTCAAATTTACGTAAAACAAAACATTCAGACCTATGGAGAAGAACCTACCTACCTATTCCACATCGTCCTTGTACTTTTCGCGGGCTTCGGCCCGGGCATCGGGTACCAGTTGGTTTTTGACACCACCGAGAACGTTGCTGGTGGCCTGCGTGGCCAGCACGATCGGTTGCACCACGATGGGTGGAATTTGACGCATGACCGCCCCGACAGCACCGGTGTAGCCCTTTTGGTCATGTTCGAGCGCCGTGAGCTCCACCAGGTTGTGAGCGGTTTCGCTGATACCCTGAGGAAAGATATGGAAAATGAGGATTATCGAAAATTTTCGAAGAGAAATAAATTAATCTACAAGTAAACAAAACTCTCAGACACTCACCTCGCGAACGATCTGTATGGCATTGGTCATCCCTTCACGGATATCCTGCGGTGGGTGCAGCCGTTTCCGTTTACCCTTCTTATTGCCACGGCCCCGCCGCACCGATGGTCCGGGTGAAACCATATCATACGCTGTTTCGGCTGTTATCTAAAATGGTCAAGAAAAAAAAAACTGTTCATAATACCCGGAATTCAGGTCACTGTTAACTGTGTTACCTGTAGAAGATGAATGATCCTAGTGGTGATCTCGAGTGCGGCCAACGCAGTCCGAGCGGTGAAGCTCTGGGCCCCCCGTTGCAGCCCCCGAACGATGCGACCATCCTTTTGATATTGCTCAATGGGTAACCAAAACAGGTCCCAAATTCCTTGGACTGTAATTGATAGAAATATTATTAGACGTGCTTGCTTATTGGTTCGTCAAATAGGTCTGAACTTACACAGCTGAACAAGTGAATACATCGGTCCAACGCCTCCGAGAATTTTCGGTAGCTGCTTCTTTTTGATGTCCTGGAGCCACTCCTGCAGGAGGAACGAAATCAGCCGATCCACACCCAGCAAACCGTGCCGGTAGGAGATTTTCTTCAGTCGAATCTCCGAGCACTGTAGCTGGCCAAGACCCATCAGCAGTCCGGCCAGGGGGCCTCGTGATAGCTCCACCCGTTTGCCGTGATAGTCGATCCGAATGGGAACATCCGGACCGAAGATGACGTTTCGGAAGTAGATAGGAGGTGCTTCATCGCCCATTTCGCTGGTTGTTTCCTGATGGTCTTTGTTCTTTTCCTCTTCATCGATCAGAAGCATCAGATTCTCGGAAACCATCTTGCGAGCTTGAAGTTCCTGGGCTGCTTCCGGTAGTTCGACCATCATTACCGGCGGTTGATGGGATGGGGTAGTTTGACTGGGTCGATGAGCGGCGTGTTGATACTGCGTTGCCGAATCGTTCAAATCGTCTCCTCCGCCAAGCTGATTGAAAAAGTTGACCATGAAGAGTAGGGAATCTTGGTCGATGTTCAGCCGAATAGGTAGCACAGATATCCTCAGGCAGCACTCTTGCGCCGGAAGAATAGGGTTTGGTCGAAGATGGAGAGCTTTGATGACTATCATGTGATTATTGCCTTTGTTGGGTCGATGCAGACTTGATTGGTAGAGAAACTTCTTGATGTCCGATATGGCCAGTCGATCGAGAATTTCGAGTTCCGTTATAAGGAGTACCTGCCGAGAGGCCTGCTCCGTGTTTGGTGGGTACACCTCATGCGAGAACTTAACCTTACTGATTTGAATTTCCATCATTACGTCATGTCTGCGCTCGGGTCCACCGCGGGTTTTCCACGTAAGCTTCTGAGCCGGAGTAGGACCGAATGTCACTGAAGGTGAACCCTTGGAATAGCTGACGCCGCTCTTGTACGCTTCCGACATAGGTAAATGGGCAAAACTATGTTCTGAGTGCGATTTTTTCGCTTTTGATTTCTTTTTATCTTCTTCGGTGGTGAAATCGTGGCCTCCGTACAAATGCCAAGTGACTGTCATCTCGCAAATGGTATATCGAGTCACAGCCATAGGAAATCCTTTGGGTGCCAATAGCAGATCGGGTTTACCAGTGGGTACACTGAAATGATTGTCGATTATCCGGATTGGGTCTTCCAGTACCGGTACTTCCTGATTTCCGCAATGGGGCTTCTCTTCGTCAGCGATGAAGCAAAACTCGTCATCCGTATCAGAACTTACTTTTCGCTGCGGACTCTTTTCCAATTTGTGTGTCAGCTTCGACACATCTCCAAGGTCCATTGTGACTTGCGGAAGTGCCTCTACTGCTTCATCGTCATCATGTTCCTTATGTAGTCCCATGACTGACGTTTCGAAGTTGAGAAGTTCTCGCACATCTGTATTGTAGCTCACGTTGTCCTCAGATTGTTCATCGAACTGCCTCTGTTTGAGATAGTGATCATCGTCCTGATATGATGAAGGAATACTTGATCCTTCGTCTATACTCAGAGAATCGTCATCCGATGCAAAACGACGTTTATTGCTATTGTCGGAAATCAGATTGTTTGTTAATTTCTTCTGAGCTGCTGCTCGCGTTTGATCTTCATCCGGGAAGAAAAATACCTCAACTCCATCGCCATCCGCCACCAACTGGTCATCCCGTGAGAGATCACTACTATTGCTCTGAAAAGACATGCTTTCCTCCATCGCTTCGGCCATTAAAGAATTCACCCGTTGCTGCTGTTTGGGAGTGACTTCCGGCGCTTGAGGTTGTTTCACCGGAACCAAATCCGCCTCTTGTTCGTTTCCCATCGGTAAACCGCATAAACTTTCGTTATCTCCCACCTCGCTTTCTCCTTCATCCTGCGGTAACAGATCCCCTTCAGCCGCTAGGTACCCGATCAGCTGGGCCAGTGCCCTTCCGGAATCGGCACATGTTCTCACGTGAACATCATTCATGGCAGTTCTCAGGTCAAATTTGGGGAAAGATCCGGTGGCTTTTTCGTTCAGCCGAAGCGAAATCTCAAACAATCCTACTTCGACCAAACAAATCAGCTCACCGGCAGGTAAAACTGTGATCTTATTGTCTTCCCGTGAGCCTCCACTGGTACTGCTTTTCCTTTGCGGCATGTCTTTACCGCTGCCCCCAACGTTCGGCATTGCAACGACCTGGGGCGCCAAGCACAAGGTGGCATCTTCAGCAATAAACCTGGACAGTGTCATGAGGAACGACGAGAAATGAAAGTTGTAAGAACAAAAACGTTAGTTTTAAATATATCGTCTGACATTTTAGTAAAACTTGGCAGTCAGTTTGTGTTAGTTTTAAATTTTTAAGTGAACATCCGAATAGGGTCACAGAGTCATTCGTAATCTAACGCTCCTATTCGAAAACAAGCAAACTAACTGAACAGCCTTACTGTAGATAACTAGATGAATAGCTACACTTACCTCAAAGTCAGCCCGGAGCTCTCCGTCGTGATGTTGCTGCTGATCATGAACGATCCAATGGTGATCACCGCTCGGTACGGGAAGTACAGCGGCCGGTAATCGATGGCACAGTCCCACAGATGCAAATGCATTTCGGTGACCACTCCGAGGGGCGTGTATCCCTGCACCGGGTAGTCAACCACATCGAACATGTCGATCAGTTGCGTCAGCCACGAATGCTGCGGAAGCGTCGAATGGTGCCGCAGGGTGGTCAACTGAATGCCAGCGGTCATGCGAATCCGTTTGATGCTTTGCTCGGGTAGGGCTTTGATCTGGATGGCTAGGGAGAACATTTCCCGATTGGGGCAGCCGCGTTGATCGTTGACGGTAAGGTTTCTCGGAGTGGGATAAAGGGTGCTGAGAATATACGCTGGGAGTACACTGTTTACTAGGCGAAGTGGTGGATTGTTCGCCGGAGTTGGGATCAAGCCTGCAAGAGGTAGCATATAGTAAATGTCAAGGATCTTTCTTAAATTTGCAGTCAAAGACAACATACCGCAATGATAGATATCAGCCGCTTTCCCTTGTATACAGAGGTATCCAAGGTTTGAGTTCCCGTGGAAGCCGCTCACAGAGAAAACATAAGTTGACTGAATCTTCATGATGAACTCGCCTAGCTGACCCGGTATTACGTGATTTTGGGCATCCTACAAAACGAAGAAAGAAAAATGATAGGATATGTAAATATAAGTATGCAATAACTACATTTTGATACATAAAAATATTCGTAGGCTCGTAGGTTCTAGATGTGTTAACAAATAAAAATAACCAGATCTTCATCCGAATAATTTTTAGCGCAGATCATCACCTTTTTTTATTTATTTAGTATTACATCGTTATGACAATAAAACTGAATCAACAATTCCTCGCCACAACACTCGATTTGTGGGAGTACAATTTTCACGAAATCCGGTCAATTTTTGTGCTTTGAGGACGACATGTACATTTTCGCCAGAACATTTAGAGCGGTGGCGGAACTGTACATCCGCCTGAAACGCGAAGCAGCAAAAGTCAGACTGTTAGTGAATGCGTCCAAAACAAAGCACATGCTGGTAGGCGGAACCGAACACGACCGGGTCCGTCTAGGTAGTAATGTTACGATAAACGGGGATACCTAACGAGGTGCTGAAGGAATTCGTCTACCCGGGATCCTTATTGACGACTGACAATAATGCTAGCCGTGGAATACGAAGGCGCATCATCAGCGGAAGTCGTGCATATCACGGGCTCCAGAAGAAGCTGCGGTCTAAAACGATTCACCAAGTGCATCATGTACAAAACGCTAATAAGACCGGTGGTCCTCTACGGACACGAGACATGGACCATGCTCGAGGAGGACATGCAAGCACTCGGGTTTTCGAGCAACACGTGCTGAGGACGATCTTCGGCGGTGTGGAGGAAAATTATGTGTGGCAGAGAAAGATGAACCATGAGCTCGCTGCACTATACGGCGAACCTAGCATCCAGAAGGTGGCCAAAGCCGGAAGGATACGTTGGGCAGGGCAAAATGCCATACAATAACCCTGAAAAGTTGGTGTTCGCGACTGATCCGGTTGGCACAAGAAGACGTGGAGCGCAGAGAGCACGATGGGCAGAGCAGGTCGAGCGTGACTAATCTTAAATGTGATTTCGAGCAAATGAATGTAAATATGTAGGTATGTATCCATGTCATCCGCAGAACAGACAATTTGGCCGGATTTAGTGAAAATCGTGCCTCGGCTGCTGAGCCGGCTCGTCGCATAACACCTTTCAGGGCGATGTTGAACACCTTGCCGTAGTCCACGGCGAGATTCGAACGAACAAGACAGATCGCCCTAAACCTTTACGCAGTTTATTACATGGTCCATTGTCGCATTGATCAATCTAATGAGCTTCCCGGAGAAGCCGTTCTCGTCCATGGTTTTCCATAGTTCTCTGCGGTCAACACTGTCGTATGCCGCTTTGAAGTCGATGAACAGGTGATGCGTTGCTCCATTTTCGAGCGACCGTCAATGAAGCCGGCTTGATAACTTCCCATGTTTTAGGTGAGAGACGAAGGAATCTGGGATAGCACTTTGAAGGCAGCATTCAAAATGGTGATCGCTCTGAAGTTCTCACATTAGAAATGGTCACCTTTCTTGTGAATGGGACAAGTTACCCCTTCCTGCCACTCTTCCGGTAGCAGTTCGGTTTCCCAGTTCCTGACTATCAGCCGGTGCATACAAGTGGCCAACTTTTCTGGAACCAAGCTGCGATACATCTTTACCAGCTGCTTTGTTGGTATTGAGCTGATGAATGGCATCCTTAACTCCCCTCAGCGTGGGAGTTGGCTCATTTCCGTCCTCTGCAGCATTGGCGTAGTCGTTTCCTCCCTTGTTGTGGTCTCCCGTGCTAACGTCCTCCACGCCATTCGAGTGCTCGTTGAAATGCTGCTTCCACCTTTCGATCAACTCACGTCTGTCCGTCCAGAGGCCACCGTCCTTATCCCTGCATATTTCGGCTCGCGGCACGAAGCGTTTCGTGTTTCATGGGAACGACACAGAAAGAGGCGAGTCTGCTGTTCACGCTCCTGTTTATAGCGTTCCACGTTTTGCCGAGTTCCTTGCTGCAGCATTACCGCCCGTGCTGCGTTCTTCTCCTCCGTAATCGCTCTGCACTCCTCGTCGAACTATTCGTTTCGTCGACGTACATGGAAGGGACCCGATGGTGCTCTCAGCTGCGTCGTTGATGACTGCTTTTACTGTTCTCCATCAGTCCTCTGGAGGATATGCTGAGGCGACATCTAGTTGCTTCAGTAGCTCAAGGTTGTACCGTGACGGTGGCCGGCACCGTACATTATTGATGACGGAAAGTTTTGGGCGCAGATTGACCATCACCAGATAGTGCTCAGAGTCGATGCTAGCGCCACGATAGTTCCTGACGTCGATAATGTCCAAGAAGTGCCGTCCGTCAATCAAAGCGTGGTCGATTTGCAATTCCATCTGCTGTGGTGATCTCCAAGTGTAACGATAAGGGAGGCTGTGTTCGAAGCGGCGAAATCAATGAGTCGTAGGCCGTTTTCGTTCGTCAGCTGGTAGGCACTGAACTTTTCAATCCTCGGTCTGAATTCCTCCTCCTGCCTTACCTGAACGTTTGGGTCACCTGACCTATGATGATCTTGACATCGTGAGAGATGAGCACGTTCATTATACTGAATTTTAAGAATCGGCCCTTGATCCTCAACCTGCACATTCTTTCGTCGATCGATCACCAACCACCAACCAACAGACGCTGTTGTGAGCCGCTTCTTCTAGAGAAAAGACGCTCATGTTTGCAGAAGCAAACCCTCCCTTCCCTGTCAGCCTACGATCAGAGTGTCTACCGGGGTTGGTTACTAGATCTTCACTAAGGTTGCTCGCAGCGCAGTCGTTGCTATGTGGAGGTAGGAATAGGAGTTGCTGGGCAGAGGCTAGTGATCTCAATGGGATTTGTATTGCGCGAATTACCCAGCCTTTACCGTGCCGGACTTTAAGGACAGACTTGTTAGAATCCCAAAATGGCCGCCACAATGGCCGACTTTGGCACCTACTCACGATTTTGAAAGCACAAATCTCTTCATAAACAAAATCAGTGCACCTGAGATTCTTATTTTAAGCTTATTACAAGTGAGCAAGATAAAAAAAAAACGACCAATTCTGACTATACCGTGTGCGCACCTAACTTTGCGCAGGTCCAAACTTTGCGCATTCTTGTAAAATAACGAAACAAATAACTAAATGTCAACATATTTACCAGTTTAATCATTGCACTAGCATTGTGTAAACATAAACATTATTTGACAAATATTTAATTGCCATAAAATCATTGTTTATGTTGAATAATAAACAAATTAGTAGAAAATTGTATGAACCGTAGCACTGCGGCACTCTCCATCTGTCTACAATGAGACGTGATTTGTGAACAGTCCTTCATTTGAATTTTCCGGCGGTCAATGTTAGGGACGGTTCAAATATGACGTCCACCATTTTTTTAGATTTTTAGAACCCCCTCTTCCCCTGGGCCACCCCGTCACGCTTCATAGTATACCTAATACATGGCATATCACACTTTTTCAGACAAGTCCAGCCCCCTCCCCCAAAGATGGACGTCATATTTAAATAACCCCTTATTGTTCCTATCCGTAACGGTCACTTCATTTATCAGGAAGCTTTTACCTTTGATCTTTAGCCACAGGAAACAACCCCTCATGAAGTTTGGATTGTTCACACGGTAGGTGCCTAGTACGAACCGCAGACGAAATTAAGAGCTCCAGAGGCCTCCGTTTCCCCTCCCTCGTAGGACAAAGTTTTTCAACAAAGATCAATTAAGGGCACACTATCTGATCTGAATTACTTTAGTTTCATGAAGAAAATATTAAATAATAGCATTTTTGATTACTTTTTTGAACAATTCAGAGCATGCGCAAAGTTAGGCACACTATGCGCAAAGTTAGGAACAATCGAAGATTTTGTGCGCAAAGTTAGGAACAAGGCAATGAAATAGTTTTTCTATTTTAAGTATTTTTTGGTTCATATTATGATTTTTTTTATATTGCAGACTCAAAGAAGGATCATTAGTCTATCGTATGAGCATGTTGTTCATGATATATTTTGTTTGTTTGTATTTTTTATAACGACTAGAAATTTGATTTTTCTTAACTGCGCAAAGTTTGGTACATACACGGTACATGTCAATGGTTGCTCCTCCGTGATTGATCTGAACTGGTACCATTCCACTTATTCTCAAAGTGCAATTTTAGCAGCTCATGCATATTTGATCAATAACGGCGCCGGCCAAGTCCTTATAGTCAGCTGGGAAGGGAAAGGAATGTTAGAGTGTACTGGTTGTTGCTACTAGAGACCGAGAGCACTCTGCGTCCCCACAATCAGCACGGACTGGGGTATTTGTTAGATGGAAAGGATGGGAGACCTGGGAGTCACCGTTGGGTCGGTGATGCGATCCATGGATTGGGGGTTATTTATAGTGTTCGTGATAGATTGTGTGGTGAATAAGGTGAATAAGGTCAAGCGGCACAGCACGCTTTGGTTGCATAACTTATAGGCGTTATATATACACTGTGCTGTGAGTGGAAGTTGAAAGGGAGGGAAACGACTTTTTTTTTAATTCGTTTCTGGTTCTAGTGATGGCTATGAACATATGAATATATATGAGTTGTATATGTAGAGAAGAGAGAGAGCGAGAGAAAATGGATAGAAAGATACAAAGTAGGATGAAAAGGACGGGCCAGGGATTGAACCCATGACCTTCTGCATACGAATCAGAAGCGGTAGCCACTAGACCACCAAGCCCGTCAGGTTAAGCTTATTACAAGTGAGCAAGAGCAGAATAATAAAATTCACTGTTGTTTGAAGCTTGCTTCTTGAGATTTGTGCGTCCGAAGTTCTGATGCACTGTTGAAGCGGGATTTCAAGACGTTTGTCCTTAAATATCTACTCCTTGAATAATTTACGTAAAAAAGACATCAACTCACCCGCACTGGCGCGAACATGGTCAGCATGCCTTGTCCAATGTTCAGCTGGAACGATATGGCATTGCTCCTGTCGACGAATGATGCTTTACGATGCTGTTGCTGATGTCTTCGGTTGCCACCGTGGTGATGTGCCGAGTGGTGTTGCTTTCGCTGATCTCCCCCACTTCCTGCTGCATCACCCGCTAACCGTCTGCTGCTACGATCATACACAGAGTAGAATATTCCATCCGAGTCGGACTCGGACTCCGAATTCGTGGCCGACGAGCTGGAATCTGTGGGATTGCAAAGATTACAGTATACCTTCGACATGCAGCCGTAATACTGAGATACTTACCGAGCTGAATAGCGCTTTGGCACATTGTGAACGGAACGTAGATACTATCCATCATTCCCATGCTAGCGAGGTTGATCTGGGGCTCCTGGAACGCCACTCTTGAGGCGCTCAGATTGGCACTTGCTTCTGCCGCTGCCGTAGCCGCTGGGGCACTCGGTTCCCACAGTAGGAGGTCCGTGCTGATGCGATTGTAAATGACTTCGTACAGGTGTTTTGACCTATTAGATTGGGAAGAATTCACATTAGGGCTTTACCTTCAAACAGTAGAATCACTTGCTAGTATCACTGGTTTTAGAACCGGAATCATACAATTTCGATAAATCATACTTACTTCAGCTGTAAACTAATGACTGGAAAGTCGATTCGTATCTGCAGTTTACTGAGCTTCATCGCAGCCGTGCAGAATGCATCCAGCTCCTCGGCATCGCCGGGCAGCGTAAGTGTTTCCGGATCATCCGCCGATGCCTTCATGTGCGGTGTATCGCTTTCCCGGCACACTCGCTTAGCACTGAATGGGGTATCCTCTTTACTGCGGCCCGTTGTCACATCGAAGCTCTCGCCCGACGTTGGTTCGCTATCGCTTTCTTCGCTGGCCATGTTTCGCTTTTGGAAGTTCGGGTCCGACGACTGCGAGGCTGTTTCCTGCAGCTTTTGCATGGCAGCTTCACTAGGGATTTCGATCACGATTCTGGGATACTCCACGCTGGTTGTTCGGGGTGGATCTGACTTTTTGTAGCTTTTGCCTTCGCCGTGGCTAGGACTATATTTATTAACTGCGAGGTTCCACAGAAAAGGAAAAAAAATAATCACTTTCCTTCTAGGTTTAGGTTCGGGTTTAAATGGATTTCATGACATATTTCATGAACAAATTGAAATTTATTGGTTTGCTACATCATAACACTTAGTAAAAGGAAATGTTTTCTTTTAAAAGTTGTTGATAATGCTGGTTGTTTCATCCACTATGTTATGAAGAGTATTTCTTGTTCAAGGAGCATGCTATTATAAACATCCCCTTTTATTGAGTAGTAGATATTCTGAATGATGTTAGTAGGAGTGATGAAGCGCAATAAATTTATAAAATTGTAATCCTTATGAAACAACAAACAAACAAAAGAGTATAACTCACCTAGATTATCGGTCATCACAGCTTTGCCTATATGTACACCGTCGCGCTTCTGATCACTCTCGTGGTAGAAAAGTTGAATCTCGTTGGCCGAGATGTCGTAGAGGGGATGCGGGTTCATAGCTATGCTAGCACGGGCCTGCTGCAGCTTCACCAGAATGAAGTCCGGCCTGATGTTGCGACGCCACCAGGGAACTCGCTGCGGATCATGGATGGGCCGCAGGTCCGGAATCGGGAACCGTAACCGAAAGTCGATGGCAGGCGATTCTAGGTAGATATCGGTTTTTGGTTCCGGCTTTCGGCTGGATCCCGCGTGGGATGGCGATGCGGGAGAATTCACTGGCGTAGACTGACAGTAATAGGAAGCGAACGGGAACTGATAGATTAGGGAACTCAGCCGGTCCAGGATGGTGATGTCGAACTCGGTTAAGAACGGAGCAAGCGAAAAACGGATTTCCGTCCGAGGGGGAGTAAATCGCTTTCCGCTGGATCCTTTTATAGCATTGCAAGTCTGTTTGAAACTAACTGATACTTCGGGACGTTTTGGCAGTGTCGTTGAATTTTTCTCCCGATAGAATTCCAGCAAGGGAACGGAAGCGTCCGTCAGTACTTCCCGGAGATCAGCTCGGGCTATGGATACCGAGAATCGCAATACAGACCCGAGTCGGTTCCGTTGTTCATCGCCTTCTATGATGATAGGCGCTAGAAGCAACCGAAGATGGCTGCTATCACAACCAGAATCCATAATAAGCCCCGCATTTAGAATGTCGTTTGCTCCAAGCCCTAAGCCCAGATTACCCACTGAGTGGAAGAATTTGTCCGACTTGGTTTGCAGCTTCTGTACGCTCGCTTCACTTAAAGGTGACTCGTTGGAATTGACTTGGCTACTTTCCACAAGTAAATCTTCATGTAACAGCACTAAAGCAACTGCTGCGACCCGCACATTAAACTTGGAAATGTCAGCATCTGCATCCGGATCAATCATCCGCCTCCTGCTGGCGGACGTCGTCCGGGAAGCCATGCTGGAAGAAGTGAACGAACTTGTCATGGAACTGTTGGACGATTCTATCATTTCCGAGACGCCTTCATCTTCCCGGAAGTTACTCCCTAGGAACTCGGCCTGTTCTTGGATCATTGCCTGCATCGGATCTGCCAGCGACCAGCCCTGATTCAGACCGATTCCGCCACTCATGCGATTTATATTGTGCTTCAAATCGTACTCCGTTTCTTCGTATCGCTGCTCTTTCGGTTTCAAATCAGGCGGAGAACACTTGGAAGGCGTTGGTATCTCGTTTGAGCCGAGCATGGTATCACTCAGTAGTACTATGGAGTGCAACTGCCGAGGCGATAGGAACAGTTGCAAGCATCCCAAAGACATTTCCAGCTCAACGTTTGGGCCACTCAAATTATCCGCTTGCTTCATTTTGATCCGGATTTCCTGCTTCGATGTTATCTTCCCTGCCAGGATTTCACCGGACCGGTAGCATTCCGAGTAATCGTCGTCCTCGTCTTCTTCCGCCTCGGATGGGGTACCGCTGGTACTTCCCTTGCTGTCGGTTCGTTTATAACTATGATGACTATTACTACTATCACAAGCGCTTATATAACTGTAGAACTCGGCACCACTGCTGGTCGCCGATGGATCCGGTAAATCCGATATCGTGCTGAGGAACTGCTCACTCGTATCGCGATTATCGGCGGAGGACTCCGGCTGTTGCTGTTTTTGCTGTTGTTGTTGTCGTCGTCGCTGCTGCTGTCGTGGATTGTGTATCCGGAATTCCTCCGTGTAGAATGTGATGCCTTCCATACTGATGTGGTGTGTAGCGTGTGTAGAAATGAGGAACGATTTCTGCTTCGACCGTTGCTCCTGCTGGCTAGTTCCGTCTTCATTGGCGGGATCCGACGATTGACGCTCGGGTGGATCGTTTCCGGCTTCATTTTGGTAATCGATACTGGAAAGAGGAAATGCATATTATGTATTAGTTTCGAGAGTTATCGTGGAGTTGGGAATTGAGATCCCAAAGAAAAACAGGCCATTTTATGAGTGGATAGGGATAGTGAGGATGTATGGCAAAGTAAACACCCTGCATTTTCACTGTTAATTATCTAAATATTCGAAAGAAATTTTCGATTGTGGATCCAATAACTTAAATTAAATGAATCAATAGCAAAACATTAAAAATCGTTTACCGTGAGGAATTGAGGAAAATTTGTTGATAAATGGGTAAGAGCAACTTCGAGCAAGTTCAGCCTGCGACGTTGAACAGGACATGAAGTTGCCTCGATAGCGTATCTGCTACGTGATTTCACAAGTGGTGATAAGATTCCCCCTTTGGAGCATCCACACTCAATTTCCTAATCGCTACCTGACGCAATGTCGAAAAGAGATAGGGTGGGGCGGGGCAAGATGGGTCACCTAAGGATGGATCACCATAACTTTGTAAATACAAATCGTATTGGTTTGTATTCGTCCGCTACTCTTTATTACACTAGTTGGCTATGCTAAAAGTCGATAAAAAGGTTATTAAATACAAAATATGACGTTAAACAAGCAAATTTAAAAAGTGATCGATTTTGCACCGTGAAAAAAGTGCGGGGCAAGATGGGTCACCTTTTAAGTAATTCACATTTTCTCAACGAAAAACTTCAAAATATGAGATTTGTTCGGCATTCATATAGGCTCCATATCCATACTGAGTAAACGAGAGCTACTAGTGAACATTTTATAAATTTATTTGGAATATAAAAAACTTTACGATTTGAGTGGTCCTAAGGCGACTTGAAAACCGATGTTTTCACTAAAAAATTATCATAATTTTATGTTATAATTTTGAGCGTTCATTCCGCTTGATTGAAGTCATTTATGAGATAGTCTTGTAATAAAAAATAAATAACTTTGGAATGCTCCAAAAATACGTTCAAAATTGAAGGTGACCCATCTTGCCCCGCGGCCGTTTATATGGGGATTATATGGAATGTATCGCATAAGAAAAATGGCTAAAAACCATTTTATTTTTGAATTCCAATGAGAATGAATAATTTTTCAATCAATGCTCCAAACTTTTGTATATTCATGCTGGTCATCTAACAAAATTATTAACATAATCAAAACATAACTAATGCGCCCAAAAATGGCACTGACCCATCTTGCCCCGCGACCCATCTTGCCCCGCCTCACCCTATAGGTTTTCGAGCATTTGATAAATCAAATTGGAAATTATTGGAGATATGCATATCATGACTCCGTGCGGCTTCCAATGTGGCATCGACAGGCACGTTGTCAAACACCTTCGATATCTAAGAAAACGCAAAAAAAAACAAGATTGCTTTTGAGTTAACGCATCCAGAACATCATCATATGTCACAACATCATAAAAAACTGTTTGTGAAGGTTTATCAAAGATTGGTAGGCATGTGTATTCACATGAACAAAGAGCAAATAGCTGACTGGAAGCATTATACGTGTCCGTGTCTTTTTAACAAACATATTAGCCAAATGAACAACGCGAACGTAATGATTTACAATGCGTTCCAGCATTCCAGAAGAAAAGAGGTCATACTGACAGGCTTGCAACTCTTTGCTTCTTCATACGATGCACGACCCACTTTTGAAAAAAAAACAAAAAACTTTTCAAAAGTACTGTAGCAAAACTGCAAACAAGAAGGTTTTTAAAAACATGTTTGAATAAAATATCCCTTCTGAAGCAAAATTGGATGTATCTGCTCTACTCCAGAAGATTTACTATACTCCGTGCCGAAGCCAGATAATCATAACTACAAGAAATGATATCTGGTTTATCTGGTTCAATGCCCAGAGAAAGACCATACCTACAGTGGATCAGCTGTTGATACTTGATCGTGCACTGCAATCCGTTGACCATCAGTTAGCTACCTGGGAAATTGAAACCAAACAAAGACGGGAACCACCAAAACCCAAATCTGCACGCGATGAGACGACAGCATTCATCTTTCAATCGATTCTGCCTTTTCGACGAAATCTGAAAAGTGTAGAAGTTGCCGAATCGTTGCACACTGATGCTAAGGAAGACTGCAAGTGGTAGTCGTAATACGCGTGCATGTCTACGGATAAGCAAACAATAGGAAAGTGGAGCCATCTCGGCAAGGCTTCTATTTTGTAAAGACAGTACACCGTCTTCAACCAGAGGTTGCACAGACTGAACGATCACTAACATGAGTCAACGGACAACACACGAAACACCCAAATGTCCAGTGGAGAGTTCTCCGTTTGACGAAAAGTTTTCACCGACTGGAGCGGGAATCGAACCCACACTCCGAGACTTACGAAACGGCCAGACGACTGACGCCCCTAACCGTACGGCCACGAAGCCCATATTTTGGGCACTTTTCCGCTGTAGCTCAGTCAATTATGAATCAATAGACATTATTTGTTGTATGCGTTGAGATATGTACAAAAATTCAAGTCAATCGGTTTGAAATTGACTGAGTTATAGCGGAAAAGTGTCCAAAATACAGACTAAGTGGCTCGGCACCCTAGTGGTACCGTGGGGAGCCCTAATTTCGCGCGGGTCCAAATTTCGCTCACTGATCATATTTAGAGAACATAATCATAGAACTAATCGTTGCATTGTCCAAATTTTACTTTACATAGTATAGTTTCTTTCTTTTTCTTTTTTCTTTTTGAAAGGTTCCTAGCGGCACGCCGAGGGACGTAGAAACCTCTCCCATCACTGTGCGCACAACCGTCTCGCGTCTATATGGAGGAGCACGATGCGTTTGCGCGGACAACGACAGTTCACTAGGCCTTTGGATAGGATAGAGAACGTAATCCTTCAGAAGTAGTTTGCCAGCCGTGCACGGAACATGTCGTCCAGTAAGACACTGTTGCGTACTGACTCAGAAGGTTACGGTAGAAGGTGTGAAAGTTTTGGTTTTGTCATATGGTCGACTTTGTTTGAATTTGTTCTTTTGTCATGTCACGGTTCAAGGAATGTTATTGTTCAAATTCATGTTTTGCCCTGTTATCCACTAATCTTTGGTGTGTCTATGATCCGTTACATGGTCAATGTGTTCGTTATGTAAATTTTTGATCCATGAAAACATTTCATACACTTAACGTCTAATTTGTCATAAATAGGTTACGTTAGTCAATGTCAAACTAGTCAGTTTTAGTCGATTTCGTCAAATATGCGTCTCAAGTCTTGATCACACGTTAGCTTCGAATCTATAAGCAAGCACTATTAAATGCTGCACTTTCCCACTATTAGTCTCTTAGCTAATTTAAATTGATATTGCAAGAAAACGTTATTAAGCATCAGGCATTCGAAATATATTAGAATTTACTCAAAAAACTATCAGATATAAAAATAATAAAAGTTGAAATTAAATCACGTAAGCAAATCAAATGTTGAGAACTAGGTATAAGCAAATTGAATACACTAGATACAACTAAGTATTACATTATTGATTTTTATAGCGTTTGTTAAAATTAACCGAATAGTGGGAAGCCCGTATTATGTCCGTAAAAATATACAGGGGATGGCCAAAATGTTTGGGATAGGCAACTTTTTTTTTCTCTCCCAAAAAAGTTCAACATGCTGTAACTTTTCATAGAGTGCATCAAATATTCTAAAGTTTTGACTGTTTGTCAACCTATTATATATGCATCAACAATGCAGTCTGCTGACTTCAAAAAGATTCTAAGATTCGTCACAGAACACAAATATTTTCATTATGATCCACAACGACCCTCAAAACCCTTCCAGAATCAACCGACTGGAACTGTTTTCTGAGTATAGAAACTACTGAGCCCTAGCAGGTCCCTCCTGTTTATCGAGCATTTCTGATTAATCAGCCATACTCCATCTGTAGCAGCCGGTTCGCAATGAACCGTTGGAGGCGCATTAAAGTGTTAAAAGTGATATTTTCAATACAAGAATTACAATTAACATCCTTCACTTTAATACCGTCAAACCCTGTGATCTTGGCCAGGGTACTTTACATAGTATAGTTAAAGTGAAATTGGGACAATTGCACAATTGTTTTTATGATTATGATGTCCAAATATGATAAGTGAGCGAAATTTGGACCCGCGCGAAATTAAGGCACCCCACGGTAGTAGAAATACGCATATCTGTCACATGCTAAGCAAGGCAATACAAAACTGATACCCTCAATCATAGCAAATACTTTCAATAGCTAAGGATCGGTACTTGAGAAGTTGAAACCGATGTGGAGTTCAACAAAGAAGAGTCCAGAACAAAGTTCTATATCATTCAAGATGGCAAGTGCACAGCACTTCTTTCTGGAAATATCGTAATCCACATATGCCTGGCGAAGTTTCTTTTCGAGGTCAACAACAATGGTGCATTACACTGATTCTAAGGTATGTTCGCATCACCAGTATGTTAAAGCTACAAAGAATTCCATTTCCGCTCGAACAACATACTGTAGAGAAATTGAAATAACTTGAAAGGCGCGACATTATTGAACGAGTTAACAAAGCTTCCGAGTGGAGTATGTTTCTGCCATGATCATTAAGGTTGAAGAAGTTGTAATTGGTTTTAATCGAAAGGTTATTTGGGTACTAGCCGGTCGCTGAATAGCGCTGAAACCTCTAAACTAGGTCTTGGATAGGAAAGAACATAATCATTCTGAAGCAGTCTACCAGATGTGCATGGATGAGGTGGCATCCAAGAACACAAACTGGCTTGGAAGGTTACGGTAAAAAACGAGAAAGTTGTTTTTGTAGTAATGTTAGGATCTTCTAAGTCGTTAGTTAGGTGTCGTGAATTTCCAAATTTCGAGTAACGTTTTTTTTTGTATTATATTGTTCTGTTCAGTCATTTCAATTACTTAGTGTTTTCTTCATTCAAAGGTGTAGTTAAGTATGTAATATTGCTGTTCAGTATACTCATGTGTCAATTGTTGCACTAGTCTTTATGAAAAGTAGTAATTTTTGTCCAAAATGTCGGGACTCATTTGGGGACAGACTTGTTAGAATCCCAAAATAGCCGCCACAATGGCCGACTTTGGCACCTACTCAGGATTTCGAGGGCACAAATCTCTTCGTAAACAAAACCAGCGCATCTGATCTTCTTATTTTAAGCTTATTACGAGTGAGCAAGAACATAATAATGGAATGCACAGTTGTGTAAAGCTTGCTTCTTGAGATTTGTGCGTTTGAAGTTCTGATGCACTGTTGAAGCGGGATTTCTAGACGTTAGTCCTTAACTATACTCTCTACCCCCGTTGGTTTGAACGACACCTCATGCAAATATGAGGGATTCATTTTTAATTTGAACATCTAACATCCATGTGGACGCCGACAAAACACACTGTTGGGAACCCTATTTGCTGTTTTGTTTTGATTTTGGATTCCGTTTCACTCCGTTTCATTAGCAGGATGACGTTTGGGCCATTTTTAGTTTGAACAATGTGCAGATCTGTCAAATTAAAAAGTGCTCAGATTATGTGCGGTCAAACCAACCAGGGCAGACGGTAAAACTTTGCTTCCCACCAAGAATGTTTCATATCACCTTGCAAGAGTCTGACTCTTCTGCCCACAACTCACTCCAGAAACCAAATCCCAAGACGTGACACCCGACGAATGGTCTATGGTCTATGCGATACGACTAGGGACTCTCAATGCAACGGTTAAGGTTCCAATTCTCGTTCGTTTAGGAAGTTTTTGTCGTGAAGTTTTCTAATTTAATCAGCGCATTAGACGAAGCTCATGAGCAGTGAATCAAAATTCAACCATCGCCCAACAATAATGACAATGTCGCAACCTGTATTTGTTGCGACAATCCACACAGTGCAACATAAGTTTGTCCCAACTTGAAAATAATAGGATAAACATCGTACACCACGAGTTTAGAGATTTTTAAGCCTTGTATTGCGGTTTTCGAGCGGTAACTTCGAGTCGGTAAACACTGGAACTCTGGTGAAGCTGTATCATCAAACAGTTTCGACTTTGGGTTAGTAATAATTGATAATTCACGAGTTGAAAAGTACGCAACAAATTCAGCTTACGTTTTGTCTGCAACAAAAAATTTCGAGATCATGTCATTATCTGTTACCAGTAGGGATAAAGAGTAATCTTCGTGCCTTCTTTGTTGCTTGTTTTGTGCCTCTTTTGTCTGACAATTCTCTTCACTTCTAATGAGACACCTCTTGAGAAAAACGAGACGCGCAACTTTCAGTCTCAAAATGTACAGTGCTCCTGGGAGCTCGCTTGCAATGTGGGTCCCGTACATGGGACTACAGCATGTGTACACATCAACTCTGCATATTAGCGTGGGACACAAAAAGACATTTTACTCCTGTACACTGAGTTTCATTTTGGTCCCATATCAACTGTGCGAAATATCAGCTCGATCGGAGAAACTATATTTTAGCGCCAGCCATTTTAAGTTTTCATACGATTTAGTATGAGGAAAATCACTTTTTCAAAGAAAAATCGCCACAGGTTGCCCCTTAGCCCTTAAAAATAAATGGATGAATGATTTCTATTGGAATTTTTACAAGGAATCAACCCTCCGGAGACCGCAAAGCGATCTAAAGCACGTAGAAAAAGTTATTGACTGAAAACCGAATGGCATGCAAACGCTGTTTAGCATGTAAGGAATAATAATAAATAATAAAATCTCATCATTTTATCGATCGGGCGAGGCCTAATAACTTTTTTCACGAACGTCGCATCGGATTGCAGTCTTCGGAGGTCTAATACCTAGTGAAGTTTTCTACGGAAATCATTCATCGACTTATTTTTAGGGATCTAGGGGTGACTCCTAGCGATTTTTCTTTGCAGAAGTAAATTTCCCCATAGTAAATCGTATGAAAAACTAAGAATGACGGGCGCTAAAATATAGTTTTTCCGATCGATCTGAAATTTTGCACAGTTGATATGGGTCCAAAGTGGAACTCATAAAGTATACAGGAGCTTGAGTTTTTCCATTTTTCGTATTTTCCCATATAAACCGTGTACCAGGCAACTGCATCCCAAGGAGTTTTGAGACCAAGAACCGTTCATGATCTGTAAAAAAACGTATCTCATATATTTAACTTTAGTAAGATGTTGGGGTCAAGATGACCCAGACAGGCACAATGGACGTGCACTACGCCAGCAGCGTGGTGCGTTAATCATAACATCCTAGGAGGGTTAAGACATAAATCTACAAACAGGTGCGAAACATTGTAGAATTTCCGTAAAAATATACTTGTGTAGAGCCACCCCATAGTGGTGACACATAATGTTGTTTAAGTTTGATAGCGTGCTGAGTCCCCAAATTGACTGCATTCGCGCGCGTGAGTGCCACAGTTAGCCAGATAGTCAGTATGGCGCGAACCATACCATGCCATACGAACCGAAGCAAACAGCTGTTTTAGCAATATCTCGCCAATTCACCGTGCCTTGACTTGGTCGTCGCGGCAGCTGGCTCTGCCTGACCGAAATCGAAAGTGAAAACAAAATTCGCAATCAACGACTAACCGTTTCGTTCACAAACACCCGGAAGATGCAGAGCCGCCCGACCGAAATGTTGTCCGAGAGCGCAGTAAAAATGGAAATAGGTCAGTTCGCAATTTGTTTGCCGAATACCTATCTACAACGTATGGTAATTGTGTTCAGGTCGATAATCGCGCAGGAACGAGAACGTTTATTTTTGCGCTTATCTCGATTCAGGATTAATGTATGGGAATTTGGGGATAACTATGTACGTGTGTGTGATTCTTACCTCTTAACTTTGACTATTAGAGCAACTCCACAGTCGCTATCTGGTGGCAGGTATTCCAAGCGAATTTCTGTATTGACCAGGCGGGCCTTTATCCGGTTCAACACTGAAAGGAAAGCATTACTTTAGTATCTGTTTGAAATTTCATCATTTTTGTAATCGCAGCGACGTATCGATATCAGTGTTTATTCAGTTGCGAAAACAAGCCTTCCTATCTTTCTACCTCCTACACAACTGATAGCAAATCGTAGCTCGCTTTTCAGAAATTAGGTCAACGGGATTGTATGTACATAGGCATTAGAGTGGGTCAACGTTGTATGGAGAAACTTTAAATTTGATCGTATCAACCCGGAACAAAGCTTTTTCAATCTATATTAGCGTCCAATATAACTGTGCAAAATTTGGGAGCGATTGGTTGTGTCCCCGTATTCCGCATTGCGATTGAAATTTGTATGGAAGTTAGTATGGGAAAACGTACTTTTTTGCATTTTACTCATAAGTTGAATTTTTTAGTCCAATACCATTAAACTAATGACGTTAAAGTGTAGCCTAGGATATGGCGAACAACTTTGCTGAAGACCACAAAGTGATCCGACGCTTGTGAAAAAAGTTATTCGCCTGGTAAGTCAGGCCAAAAATTGAGATTTTATTATTGATGTTATTCCTTTACATGTTAAATGTTAAGCACCACCGGGCATTCTGCACGTAATAACTTTTTCCACAAGTGTCGGATCACTTTGCGGTCTTCGGCAAAGTTGTTTGGCATATCCTAGGCTATACTTTACCGTCATTGGTTAGATTGTTTTAGACGAAAAATTTCAATTTATGAGAAAAATGCAAAAAAGTACGTTTTCCCATACTAAATTTCATACAAATTTCAATCGCAATGCGGAATACGGGGAAGCAACCAATCGCTCCCAAATTTTGCACAGTTACTTTGGACGCTAAAATGAATCGAAAAAGCTTTGTTCCGAAAAATCGACTTTGTTGACCCAGTCTAATAGGCATACACCGACACACCAGTCAGACGAGTCAGACAGTCAGCCAAAGTATGCATGCAACTTCTGCGACATTGGTTTGTTTTGAACGTCTTTGACCAAGGTATTAAATTGCGCGTTTTGTTTTTATAGAACTGAGCAAAAACAAAACAATATTGCAACAAGGTTGTCCGTGTATATTGCGCCGCTTACCGTTGTCGATGATTTGTGCAAACTTCTCCAATCCTTCGATGGCGTTGGTGGAGGCGGCGGAAGGAGACTCGGCGCAGCCACTTTCCCGTTCCAGGCATTCCTGTGCCAGCTGCATTGAGCTGGACATCGACGACCACATCGATTCGAACATTGACGTGCCATCGGTGACTCGAGCCTTTGGACGAAGACTGATGGATAGATTAGTCACTTCTATGGAGCTGTCCTTGGCTAGCGGGGCTTCGTACGGGATGTTGACAGTGACTGCACCGATGTGACCGCAGATTACCTCGATTCCCCAACCCTGTCCTTCGCAGAGATCATTTAATGCCTGTAATGGAAGTAGAACAAAAAAAAAAGTCAATTGAATTAGGCGCATCAACGAGTCTCATCATGGTCATGATAATTGGAGGGTGAAGTCAGTGAGACAATTTCGCTGGGGTTCGCTAGTACACGTGGAGAACCAATTATCAAACGCTACGATCAAAAGGTTAAAAAAGTTACCACTTTTGCGATAATTGGACAAATTGTTTACAATTATAGCCTCTCTATAGGTGTTATACCTTCGATGGTACAAGAAAATCAGGAAGCTAAACAGAGCAGGCGAATACATATGATTCAATCTCTCAATTCATAAGCAAGAATGTTGAACTCGGCTACCCAGGCGCCACACAGATCAATCATTCCACCTCACTGAAGAAACAGCCTTGAAATGACGATTATCTCGTCTAGTTGGCGCAAATCATCGCCAACGTGGCAACCTGTTCTTCGTTATCGCATTGCTGGAACGACCAGAAACACGCCATTCGCGATAATTGGTAGTCCCTCGTCATAGATTAGAAGTTTGCGCGAAGGCTTGTTCCGGTAACATACAAAGATAAATTCAAAAAATGAACAGTTCATCTTCTTCGTTGGTGTTACTTGTGCGGTTTTTTTCAGCCGCTCAAAATTAAATGCGTAAATGGCAAATACGTGATACACGCATTTGTTTGAAATCAATACAATCGAAATGGGCAAAGTAAACATTCCGAAAACTGGCGATCTCACGATGATATCCAGTAATATGGCCAAACGAAAATACTTATCGATGTTTCGTTGCAATCTCATGCCTGCTTTAGGCGTTACAGACATTAGGCTAATGCACCCACCTACGTCAGTGCCGACGCCGGAGTTTGACGACTTGAACTCTAAATAACATCATACTTTGTTTCAAAATGTTCAAAATATAATTAACCTTTCTGGACGCACGCCTGTTCGGGTCTACATACGACAAGCGAGGTTTTTTTTAGGGTGTTGTACTTTTTACAACGGCGCGCGTCCTGACCAGTTAATTTCGTCGTTCGGGTTACAAGTAAGTAGTTTGGTTTAACGAACCCACTCACATAGCCGAAGCAGCAGACGCGAGAATATTCGGCATGATGAACTAGTCGTAAGCGTGAAGTTGACTTCCTTGGGCATAGAGTATCTTTGTACATGCCGATGCCAAACAATTGCACATGCATTATGGTCAATTGGCTTCTTTAACGTTGTTGAGATAATTCCATATTCTGAATCTGCATGCCAAACTGAGCCGAAATCCAAATTTTCATCAATTTTGGTGCCCGGGAACCTGTTTAAAAATCAAATTGAAGTTTGTATGGGAGCGATTTGTCGAATCATCCCTCGTCGCATTTTGTACTGGGTGGAGCTGTCAAACAGTTACCCAGCTGTCAAAAGGTGATTTTGAAAAATCTCTTTGAAATTGATTTTAGGTACCAAAATAACGTTCTAAAAATGGCTCAGAAAAAGGTGCTCTTTCGTATAAAATCAAAAAATTGATACATTTTGCTTAATTTAAAAACCCAATTACAATGGACGCTTCCAGTTAATAAATGAGGACGTGTTCATGAAACACTAAGCTAAGTAGGCTTTATCCCAGTGTGGACGTAGCACAGACTAACGGACAAAACTTTCGAATATTATAATACAATCATTAAACTACTGATTCAAGCATTTCTCGCGCTTAGTATCATACGGGCGTATCTACAATGACCCATTTCTCTTTATCGATTTTCTCTTTAATCAATAACATGTCCGTCCGGAAAATCATTTCCAGTTATTTTTATAATTCTAGATGCTAGTCATAGTCGTCTGCACCGAAAAACATCAAGAGATCATCCGGACATTGATCGTATTTCCCGGTAAAATTCTAAGAGAAAATCGATTAGGAGAAATCATCGAACATTGTAGATACGCCTGTATGATACTAAACGCGAAATTTGTTGGCTGGCTAACGAATCAGTCAAGACTTGGTGTGAAGAATTAGCAATAAGTTAAAATTCACAAATACAAAGAAATTAAAAAAAAAAAAGTCAAGACTTGAACATCATTTGCAAATTCAATTTTCCTTAGTCAGCTTAGCTGTACAGTGGTTGCTCTGCCGTTATTGATCCGAACTGGTATAAATTGCATTCAGATTCAAATGGATAAGGGTTACTGCCCCTCTCAAAGTGCAATTTCAGCAGCCCAGATATTTTGATTAATAATGGTTGGCAAAGTAAAGTAATGTAAATGTAATGTGTGATGATTTTTACTACAATAGACCGAGAGCTCTCTGCATCTACACAACCGGCGCGGTGTTTTTTACTTGGAATGGATGGGAGATCTGGGAGTCACCCTAGTCAGGATGTGATCCATGGACAGAGAATATCATCGATGTTTCTATAGACTCTAAGGACAACATGCTATGGCTATATAGTATTGTTGCATAAAAATGATCCGACACCCATGCACACAACAGAAACACGTGTTTGATGAACAAATCGAGATTTTATTGGTGCAAAGAAATCCACTTGCTCCGATGGAATTGAACCACCGACTCCCAATTCGTTACAGGATGCTTCTTTCCTCCAAACTACGGAGCTACATGACTATTTCCGTCCCCTGAAGGGGACTGAAGAACTGAAGAACTGCATTCGATTCCACTAATGCATATGGTTTGCTTCCTTTCACAAACCAAATCCCCTTCGGATGGAATTAGATGAAGATTCTAATTGAGAATTAACGAATTGAGAGTCGTGGGTTCGATTTTCATTGGAACACGTGGATTTCTTTTCGCAATTCAAATCGCAGTTTGTTCATCTGTTACTGTGCTTAATGGTGAAAAGTCGAATAAAAAAATAGTGTTTAAGGCTAGATACTGTACGCAGTGGGACGAGAACATGTAGAACATGTCCTAGCGTTAGCGTAGTTCGAGAAAAGGTAGGACATGTCCTACCCACAAACAATGCTGGGTAGGACGATTCATGTATTGTCCTACTCATGATTTTTAGAAAAACAGAAAGTAAAATATCAATATACTCTACACAATTCTCTCCTAGAATCGTTTACTTGAAATTTTTCAGATATTGCGAGAACAATTGATCCAAGTATGTTTTTCGTTTCAAGTATTGCGATATTCTCAGATCGCATCACCGACCCAACGGTGACTCCCAGATATCCCATCCTTTCCGTCTAACAAATACCCCAGTCCGTGCGGGTTGTGGGACGCAGAGTGCTCTCGGTCTCTAGTAGCAACAACCAGTACACTCTAACATTCCTTTCCCTTCCCAGCTGACTATAAGGACTTGGCCGGCGCCGTTATTGATCAAATATGCATGAGCTGCTAAAATTGCACTTTGAGAATAAGTGGAATGTCCCAGCCCCTTATTCAGTTGGATCACAGTGCAACTGGTACCAGTTCAGATCAATCACGGAGGAGCAACCATTGACATGTATAGTCAGAATTGATCGTTTTGATCATCAAGTATTGCGATATTCTCGAAGCATTCCACCGAAAACTTTTTTGGACATTTCTCTGAAATTCACAAAACTGCTACAAAAAAGTTCGTACATTTTTTCCTTTTTCTACCCATGCAATTGGACGTGGTCGCGGATCTGCTGTACGTAATTGATACCGTACCTTACACACCAAACGCTTGCAGCATAATTTGCTGAATTTCATTAAAACGTTGCTAGTGATCAGCAAAGTTTACAGAACGAATCAGCAAATTTAGGTGAATTTCAACTAATTGTTTGCTGAAATCTCTAGCCCGACAAAATTCAGCAACATTTTTGGGTGTGTACAAAAATCAAGATAGTTACGTGTACAGTACATTATCATACAAGGGGAGATGAACCAGTCCCTGGCTGAAAATCTTGATAATGAAGATAATTATAATACTTATCATCATAAATCATCATACAAATTCAACTACCTTTAGAGTAACCAATAAAATTTGGATATCCTTATATGGTAAACCCTCTGGGCCGCATTACCAAGATTTTCTCAGCCCTCATTACGATATGACCAAAACCTCTTCTAGAATCATTCGCAAGATAAGATAGCTCTGCACGGGTAGCAATCTTTTTACTATTAAGAAGTATCATCATAATTCTGGCAATGGATTCTAGTCAAATTTGTCATACTGTGCCGAAATAACTTGCAAATATAAACAAAAACTTGTATCATTCTACAAAGAGCATTTAATCAGCATAGCCACAGAAATCAGTTATTTTCATCTAATTTTCATTTAAAAATGCGTATTTTTGGCGGGCAGTAGAAGCTTTTGTAATAATATCATCATGATGATTATGTGTAACACCTTCTGCGTTGGTTCATATAAAGTAATACATGTCAATATATTTACGTAAATTTACGTTATATATGCAATACGTACAGCTTCAACAGCGTGATTAATTGGGTCTGAAAAAATCACGTAAAATCTCCCTGGATAAACAAAAAGAGTGATCCTTTGAGGAATCATAATAAACATTCCTGGTGGATTCCCGAGAAAATCTTAAAGGAATCCTTGAAAGAATCCCAGGATCATTATTTAATAGAAAGAATCCCTGAATGGTTACCGGGATGATAATTTCTGGATAGAATCACGAGAAAAAATTTCGGCAGAAATATGTGGAAAAGTTCCTGATCGAATTTCTTGAAGAATAATCCGAGATGAAAACCTGCATTAATACCTCTAGGAGTTTCGGAATGAATAGGAAGGAAGGAGCAGGAAAAAACAGCGAGAGTAATCTACTAAGGTTCCCTAAAAATCCAAATCCTAGTATGAATATCTAGAGGGAGGAAATCTGAGATAAATTCCTGAACAAAATCATGAAATTTCTTAGCAAAAAATTTTGGGAGAAAACGTGTAGGTATTCCTGAAGAAATCAAGGGAGAAACTTTGAATACTCGCGAGGATTAGGCAAGACCATGCTAAGAGAGACAAGTTCGATTCCCAGTTGGTCAAGGAATGGAAATATCTTTGATTTTTGGGCACAGAGGACCTGCCACAAGTTCAATATAAAAGACAATTCACCGTCTTCGGCCTGGGGGCCGCACAGACTGAACACATTACTAATCATTGGGCAACGGACAACACATGTAACACCCAGTGGAGAATTTTCCGTTTGACCAAAATGTTTCCCAGAATGGAGCGGGAATCGAACCCACACTCCGAGGCTTACGAGACACCTAAACGACTGACGCCGCTAACCGCTCGGCCACAAAGCCCACGAATGCTTTGATGAATCACTGACAAAATCTTGACAGGAATTTTTAGAGAAATCTCTACAGAATAAACAATTATACATATTTTGAATGCCTGTTAATTGCGTTCTGAATCCGGAACGTTTATATTAATGTTTTATAGATCATACAGTGATAGATATTCGTTTAGCCGAGGCTAAAAAAATTTCAAAAAAAGTGCCAGGAAACTCATACAAAAGATTTTATGATAAAACTTTTTTATCGTAGTGACAGTATATCTAGTGCTGTTTTATAAAAATGTGATACATCACACTTACATATACACTGAAACAAAAACGAGGGTAAAAACCCTTCAAATGTCATTTTTTGCCTAGACATTCGTTTAGCCGAATTGTACAATTTTTAGAATTCCATAATAAAAAACTATCAAATTTCGAAAAATATCCAACAAAGTCATTTTGTATGGTGATCTGCATTATAGATCGACTTGTAAATCATGAATTAGATCGTTTTTGGAAGTGTTGCCATATTAATTTTGCATGCATCTCATATAAATATGTCATAATATTTTAAATGTTTTTCAATTGAGATGTGATGTAGTTATTATTTTTATCGGAAGTGTTTCTAAAGAATCTAATGAAAGTTCCATGACCAAAGCAGGTTGAAATTATGCGAAAAACAACGTTTTTAACAGAAAAAAAAATTACACAAGACCATCAAAAAATCACGTATTTAAGTATTGTTTTGATGAAATATGATGGTTTCACTTGCATAAATCACAGCGTTTACTACTATTACGTCTTCTAATAGCTCTTAATATCTTCTAGACTGTATTCTGGCTGAAATAATATACATTGGACGGCTCATATTTCGAGAAATGGCACCGAAAGTATTCAAATTTCTAGCATGAACTACTTGTTTCATAATTTAGACATTCTTTTCAAATTAATCATGTTAAAAATGAATGTGGTTCACAACTAAGACTCATTTATAATATATTTCTCCAGATTGAATGAAATAAGCCAATTATTTAACCAAATCTTGAATTTTTGTATGAGCATCTGCTTTTGAATAAACAGGGTACACACAATCTGACACTTCTTGCAGTTCTTTCACTTTGCAGTCTTCTAACTCATTTAGTAATGGTAGTATCAAACAGGCATTAGGGCACGTATTTATTTCAATGCAGAACTATTTATTTTAACTTTTATCAATCCCATTTTAAAGTTTAACCAACCAAAAACCAATATACTTATTTTTTTCATGACATTTTATGCAATAATTTGAACATTTCTGACATTGCCTCTGTGCCATATTTTCAAAACTGCTAATTTAGCTCACGTTTGAGTGTTTAAAGAAATCAGTTTTCTTGAATAAATTTGTTTATCGTCGCTTCTCCTTATCGGGACATTTTTTATAATATTTCTCTGAATTTCACAAATAAATAAACTTTTAAGGTCAAATATCTTGCTAACACGTCATAAACTAAATGCCTTGGAGTATATTCTCGAAATATACTCATGAAATTGCAAAAAATCTATTGAAAACCAATTTTTCATTTACCTCGGCTAAACGAATGTCTAGGCAAAAAATGAAATTTGAAGGGTTTTACCCTCGGTTTTGTTTCAGTGTACATGTAAGTTTAATGTATCACATTTTTATAAAACTGTTCTAGATATATTATTATTACGATAAAAAAAGTTTTATCATAAAATCTTTTGTATGAGTTTCCTGACACTCTTTTTGTTCTCGGTTAAACGAATGTCTATCACTGTATAAAAAAGGATAACAATATTGGGGACGCCGGTTTAAGTTTGCATTATTATGCGTGACGTATTTAATGGACGTTCCCATGGCAGAAACGCATACGATGTTGATAAATGAGCTAAAAACTGCTTTAAATCTATAATATGAAAATGAATTACTGTCTGTCTGAACCTTATGCATTCGAAAAGTACTGAACCGATCGGCGTGAAATTTTGTATGTGAGACCCAAAAATGGCCGGGGAAGGTTCTTAACTTGGTGTGAGACCTCTACGGTCTCTGAAACGGGGAGCTCCCATACAGATGACTTTGCGGGGAATATCCCTATGAAGCTGTATGTCAAAAAAACACAGTAGGCAGGTAGTATGGCGTTTGCCGGGACAGCTAGTAAATTATAAATTCAAACATGGAAAATGTTTTATCACCATAAAATTCACTATGGAGACACGCGGTGTATATTCAGAAGGTGATACCTTCTGGAAATCTGATAGTTTTTTGATGACGTAATTCAAATCGTTCGTAGGCGTGAACACAATGATCTAGGGGAATTCAGGTATTTTGGACAGACCGTTACACGTATATAGTAGAGTGGGTCATCGTTTATATGGAAAAGTGAAAAATTCAATGGTATCCCATCAGATCAAAGCTTTTTTGATTTCATTTCAGGACCCAAATAAGTGTGCAAAATTTGGGCACGATCGGTTATGTCTACGTTTTGCGCATCGCGATTGAAGTTTGTATGGGGTTTTATAGGGGAAAACACACTTTTTTGCATTTCTTTCATAACAAGCTCGAATTTTTCTAAAACCGTGTAACCGTTAAAGTGAAAACATAGCCTAGGGTGTCCTGAAAAACTTTGTCGAAGACCGCGAAGTGATCTGATGCTTATGAAAAAAGTTATAGCGTTGGCATTGCTTGGTGAAACAGCATGATTTTGTTGCTATTGTTATTCCTTTACATGTTAAAACATAAACACATGCATGCGGTTCGTTGGTGATAACTATTTTCACAAGCGTCGGATTGCTTCACGTGTACAAAAAGATGTACTTTATTTCCCTTTCCTCCCCATGGTACTGTCATCAAATTGATAACTGCTACATCACTTCCTTTCTTCACTTATACACTTATATTGTCCATTGTACTTATAAAACTAAAACACTTAAAACTAAAACTTATCACTTGAGCACAGCTCACACTTTAACTCTCTAGACTTCCCTATCTAGATTTCACTATAGACTTTCATCTATAAACTAACTCCTATCAACTGACTTCTATAAACTCAACTATTAACTGACTACATACTGACTGCCCCCCTCTGAACATAGTAATGTCTTTTATAAGTTGGCTTTCAAGTAATATTTATGACTGTACACGTCTGTTTTGGCTACCTAGTTCATACCTTTGGGTGTTAACGGACATTCGTTGAACCCCACGTGACTCGTTAACGGTGGTTCGTAGATTCCAACGTGCTCGCTCGGAGCGTTCTGACCTCTAGGTCTTTGTTTATCTTAACGGTGAACCGTTGATTCACATGTGCGTACTCGGGCGACACATTATATTTACTGTTTTTACATTTAAACGCAAACTTTATCGCTACTAGGGTAAAAGTGCCAATGTTCCACATAAGTGACAATTACATTATATTTACTGAGGAATCCTAATTAGTATGGAATAGTAAGGGTGATAACGACTTAGGGTCGTTACACACGGTCTTCAACAAAATTTTTCGGAACATCCTAGGCTATCATTTTACAGTATCTGTCAAAAAGTTTCAGACAAACTTTTTCAACTTATGGCTAAAATGCAAAAAAGTATGTTTTCTCATACAAAATCCCATACAAATTTCAATTGCAATGCGCAAAGTGTAGACGCAACGGATCGTGCTCAAATTTTCAAATCTGAGAAAACGCTTCCGATGACCCACACTAGTATATAGTTTGGAAATTTGCGGCAAAATCAAATGGAAGTGTCCAAAATATATACGCGTAACGATCTGTCCAAATTACCTGAATCACTCTAGTACTCCACACACGACTCCACACCAATTTGATTCTTTATGGCCCGACGTCCCCACTGGTACTTGGCCTGCCTCGCTTCAAGGTAGTGTTCTTTGAGCACTATCACAGTTATTAATTGAAGGGCTTTCTTTGCCTGTCATTGATACACTATGCCCAGGGAGGCGAGAAAATTTTCACGACCGGAACGGGAATCGAACCCGCCGTCTCTGGATTGGCGATCCATAGCCTTAACCACTAGGCTAACTGGAGACCCCAACGAACATATAGGATCTTTTTTAATCTGCAGCTCTTCCAAACACAATCGCTCGCTTGCAGAATGCACTAGCTCATCGCGCTAAAAGTCGTCGTCTAACAGTTCTCTACGACGTGTGAGGTCAACTGGAATGCCCTCTCGGAAGCGCAATCTTCCGTCTTCTAGGTTAACAAAGATAGATTGATAAGTGCTGCCCAATGCACCGGTATGCCAGTGCACCAAATACGGTAGTGGCTTGGAAGCAATAAGCCGAATAACTTCAGCAACGCGCAAAAGCCGGGTCCAGTGTGAGTGAGTATGAGCAATGCTTTTTTTTTTCTGCTACCTATACGGTATATCTACGGCAGTTCGAGCCTGCCTATCTCATATCGACCGCGTCCCGGTGTGTCCCCTACCTCCTCGATGCATAAATGCATATACGGCGCGCGAACGAGTGACGTACTGCCGCGCACGGACCGCTACAGTGACTGTGAACTTCAGTGCGCTGCCCTCTTCAACCGTAAAACCCAGACAGACACAAATGGGGAAGTTCTGACTGTGTGTAGTGCCTCCTCACAGCTGTTTCTTATGTGGATGTCCAAAGATGGCAAAGGCAGCTTACTGGAAAAGGTAAATAACTTGCCATCAGGTTTTTTGTTTAGCTCAGCTCCAAGCGCGCGCTAGAGTGAGGTGAGGTGCGAAGTATTACGACGCGACGTGTTTGTTGCGGAGTAGAGCTCTTTGTTTCATTCATGCTTGTGAAAATTTTACGCGATTTCCTACTGCTCTCTCATATTTACGTATGATTTGAAGCGCAGCAGTGCAACGCATTAAATCTGTTTGCGTTGGTCTGTAACAGATTATTATTTTTAATCTGTTTTGATCAGGGCGCAAAATTTTCGAGCAGACGAGCTGAAGTTCACCGTGTGGCAATTTTCATTCACTTGCCTACATATTCATCTTCAGCTGCTTGATACTCGTTTGTCAACTGAATGAAAGTCAATGAATATTTGTAAACATCCTACAAAATGTTAAATTGCGGATAAAATATTAACGTTTCGATTACATTTAATGGTGCTTTACACAGATCTTTTCCCTTTTGATTGTTGTGGAGTGTTGTTGGAAGGAATCGTAGCCATAAACGTAAATAATTTTGAAGATGTTTCTCGATCGGCTGCATATTCAATGACTACGAATTGACTGACTGTGTGAAGAGGAAGAGCGAAAATGAATTTGTTTGTTTTGAATATTCAGTGCAGAATCATTCAAATTCGTGCTGTTTTCAGTCAATGACTATGAACATTTTGCACCCTGGTTTTGATATTACATCCTATTCTGACTTCTGCTATTAACCTAGGAGTATTCAGGTTATCCAGGAGAATAGAGGTCTGAACGAGGAAGCGAAATTAGACGAGAAAAGAATTTACCATAGGAAGAAGTATGAGGAAAATGTCATTACTGAGACGCAAAACTGTATCAGTATGGAGCAAAATGATATGCGCAAATTTTACGATGCTGGCGTGCGGAGTATGCTGTGAATGCGAAGGTATAACTTGCTGACATATAGTCAACTTGAGTTAAATTTTGATTCATGAAATAAGCTATCAGCTGATCCATATCGGCTCGTAAAATGGACTATAAGTATCGGTTGTTAGACAGTGAAAGCCTAAAAAAAATTTCTTGTTTTTTTAAGGCTCAATCGAAAAATTGCAAAATTTCCCATAATGATCAATAAATAAAATAAAATAAAAATGGGCCATTGTTCGTATTGTCAATTATGATAGTCGGACATACTTATTTTTGTTTGCTTGTTGATTCGACAATGATTTTTCATAAGGACCTAACTGACTTGATCGATTTCTCTTCGTCGACTATCTCTTTCGCTAATAACTTGATCGAAACAAACAAAATCATTATTCTTTTTGTTTCTATAGCAACATGTAGTCGTCTTCTTCGCATTTCAACCAAAAAATCTTTGGAAAACTCAATACACATTCTGTGATAACACAAAGATAGGATCGATGAAGAAAACTCGAAAATGTCAGGTATGCCCAAATGAAAAATCAGTGTCGAATTATTCAGTTCTATTTCAGTTTTACAAAATATGCGATATTGCTCCGTTTTCAAATAATTTAAATTACAAAAGAAAAACAATTTATTAAAGTAACTGCAACGCACACAGATTTAGAAGGCTCCATGCTTAACAACGGTTTTAGTCGGTTTAGTGGCGGTTCGCACCTACACTTAATAACCTAACTAATACCTACTAACAGCACCAAACGACGAACTACTGATCTATGTTTTTTAACAGCAGTATGTGCTTAGTTATTCTAAGCAACGGGCACGGGTTGTTTAGAACTAGATTGTAAGCAAGCGGCAAAAAAACCATCACTTAGTAGTAAAAATACAACGCAGTTGTGGCGGCGGGTTACGTACGAACACCGCGGGGTGCTCTCGCTCTTCTATGGTCACCGGCGCCATGTACCCTCAATGCTACCAAAATAATACTACAGTAAACGACAAAACGGAGTATGACACATCTTAGAGGAGGGCGTAAACATTGACGTGGTGGGGTGCGCTACGCTGACGGAAGGCGAATGTTTTTGTCAATCGTGAGCGGAGACAGACGCTTTGAAGAATAAAAAAGTGATTTAATATACATAAGTTACATACGAAATAGAATCCCACAGACAACGTGTGGGAACCAAATAAGGAGTCCCACGAACAAATTATGTCTTACAATTGCGTGGTATTCTCTACAAAATTTCAACTCTTCCGACACTTTCAATCTTGGGCACTCTTAGTGGTTTACAAGGTCTAAGAAACACGAGTTGAAGTGAAGTTGAAACAAGTTGATACGATGTACGATAAGCCTTGGCAATGGATATCACCGCGGTACAATCCACTAGAGCGATTGGACCAGCCCAGCATGTCACCGCAGCATACGCGCAGAATCTCGAGACAGCGCTGCCGGACGAAGGCGAGCTCGATGTGGCTCCTTTAGAGGAGTGCTGGAGCACAGTTAGAGCAGTCATCAACGAGACAGTATAGAGCACAATCGGATACGTGAAACGGAGTCGACGGAAAGAATGTTCGGCGGTAATGCTGCAGCAAGGAACCCGGCAGAACGTGGAACGATAAAACAGAAGTGGAAACAGCAGATCGATCTCTTTCTGGAGAAAAAGCGCCACCTGGGGAAGCAGAATGTGGGGAAATAGAACTGCTGTGCTGTTCGCGAGCACCACGTAAGTTCTACCAGAAGCTCAGCGCATCCTGCAACGGTTTCATGAAGCGAGCCGAAATCTGCAAGGAGAAGGACGGGAGTCTCTTGACGAACGGACGTGAGGTGATGGAAAGATGGAAGCCGCACTTCGATGAGTATCTGAATGGCGTGGATAACGTAGGCACGGGAGACCACGACAGCGGAGGAAAACACTACGCCAGTGCAGCAAAGGACGAAAATGATCCAACTCCCACGCTGAGGGAAGTTAAGGATGCCGTTTATCAGCTCAAAACTAACAAATCAGCTGATAAGGATGGTATTGCTGCTGAACTCGTAAAGATGGACTTGGAAAAGTTGCCCACCTGTCTGCACCGGTTTATAGTCAGGCTCTGGGAAACCGAACAGCTGTCGGAGGAGTGGAAGAAGATGATTATCTGCTCCATTCACAGGAAAAGCGGCCAGTTAGAATGTGAAAACTTTAGAGCGAGCACCATTTAAATGTGCGCCTACAAAGTGCTATCCCAGATCCCTTTCCGTGAGCGAATGAATTCGTGGGAAGTTATCAAGCCGGCTTCATCGATGGCCGGGCGGCAACGGAACCGATCTTCACTGTACGGCAAATCATTCAGAAATGCCGTGAATACCAGGTCCCAACGAATCACCTGCTCATCGACTTCAAAGCGGTATACGACAGCACCGACCGACAGCTATGTAAACTCAAAATCATGAAAGGAAATAGCTTTCCTGGGAAGCTAACCACACTGATCAATGCAACGATGGACGGTTTGCACACCTACGTGAGGGTTGCGTAAGGGTATCCAATTCATTCGACGCCTGCGCCAAGGTAGCGGATTCTCGTGGCTACTCTTCAACATCGCTCTGGTAGTCGGAATACGCTTCCTGACAAACAACCAAAAGGTACAAACTGAAATCTGGATATGGAACTTTGCACGAGTTCACGTGCTGTGTTTACAGAGAATAAACTCGTTCCCATGGCCATCTAGATAACACAGCTCCGATCAAAAGTCAAGCTAGTGAACACGTTTATTGGTTCATGTTCACCAGAACATAGAAGAGTTGTACAACCGCCTAAAACGCGAAGCAGCAAAGGTCGTGAGAGACGAAGGCGCATCATCAGCGGAAGTCATGCTTACGATGGGATGTAGAAGACACTGCGGTAAAAAAGATTCACCTCGCATCAAATGAACCATGTATAGGACGCTAAGAAGACTGGTGATCCTCTACGGACACTAGACATGAACCATGCTCGAGGAGGATTTGCAAGCGACGGTGTATAGTGGTGAAGAATGAATCACTATACGACGTGGAGCACAGCGGACAATATGGGCCTAGATAATGTCAGAACATTGTCTTCCGGCGAAACTAATGTGGCTGCTACGCTCAACGATGGATAATTCAACAGTAAGTAGGGGGATTAGGGGCATAATGGACACCCGGGGCGAAATGGACACCCCTGTTTTTGCCGAAACCGTTGACTTTTATGTAAAGCGTTTAATGCATAAGTGTAAAGGAACAAGTAATTATTCTATTTTTCAAAAGTACCATTTATATTCCTTCAAAATAACCAAAATATCATTGAAATTGAAGTATGTTTTTCATATGGTGGATTTCTTATAATTTCGAAGCAGCAGCAAATAAAGCATAACGAGTGTTTGAGTGTGTCCACCATACAAACAAGTGAATTGTTAGCTTATCTACATGTATACGCAGATTTAGCAATGGATGAAGTATTATATGTTTGATCAGAACTTACTAAAAATAGCAATTTCAATGTTGATGTCGATTCGGGGTGAAATGAACACTGGCAATTATGAATGGATGTACGCGCATTGCATACTGTTAGGAGTTTTAGAGAGTTTGAAAAAAATCAATCCGATTATTTTAGCCTAAAATTTATTTAATTAACTTTGAAGTTATGTAAACTCGTCTAAGATGAAGTATTATATCTGTGGTATTGATCTCCGTAGGCAAATTACTTAACTGGTCGATATTCTCAAAGATACAGCATAAAATATGCAGGAGTGTCCATTATGCCCCGATGGGTGTCCATTTCGCCCCGTACCTTTTCTGCCAGCCCCAAAAAAACACACGGTTTTAAATTCATTATTTCTTCTCAATAATGCCATTCTACCAGCTGTGAATGATTGAAATACGTAGGAAACAAGTTAAAGCTGTAGGCCAACTGATAATACCGTCGATGGGGGTGACAATGGGTCTGGGGGGTGAGATTGGGTCAAAACGGAGAAACATAAAATCGGAAATAGCTCATCAACTATCGTTAATTTATATTGATAACTTTATATTATTCCAAAGAGAAGATGTTTTTACACGTCATGATGCAGAAGAAGATGTTTAGCAATAATTGTTTCTTTGGTAAATTTGTGGCTAAACTTATATGATGAAACTATTAGTAAATCGCTCTGAAAAAAATTCTCCTTCGTAATGTTTCACACAAGTACCCAACCATAAATTTTCTTAAAAGTGATTAGCTGTAGGCATTACCTGGGTGATGTAACGAAAAAAGCGGGCAGTCATTGCTTTTTTTATTTAAAAATGCAATATTCTTGATCCTATGTCTAAATATTAAGAATGGGGGTGAGATTGGGTCAAGCAAGTTATCGAGTGCACACAACCTTAACTAAAAATTCAACTTGTTATCCAGTCCCCATTTAACGTTAGAGTGGTGCCATGTTTACTATATCTTCATAAAAGCACGATTTTTTCGAAAATATGTCGAGGGAGTGTCAAGCGAATGTGTTCATACGTTTAGTGCCTAAAATCATTTATAACAATAAACCCATGCGTTTGGACAGCTCCTCTGATCATCAGCTAATCTTTAGTGCACTGCAATATCGTAAGCTCACAAAATAGACTTGATAGCGTTTTTCTTCTCCACTCATTTTTTAAATTTTAAGACAATATCGTGATACTACCAGATGGTAGAGGCCTCCAGGAAATACCGGGGCCATACAACCGGTAACATGACAAAATTTCGGAAGACGAACGAACGTCGAAAAATATCATGTTTTTTTTCAATAAATCTTTCAATGCGCCTCTCCCTCATTGTAATCCCCCCTTCTCTTATGGAGGTTTTAACTTTAAATGAGGATGATTATGGTGGCTAAAATGGCGATACAACATACAAACTTTATTATATCAAATTTCAACCATTTTTTCGATTGTGTTAGCCCTTTTAGGTGGACTAATCATCTTTTAAAATTACCTAAGGTTTTATTCGTCATTGTTACATTGTATTTTAAGTAGGTTTACTAGAAATGATCAATAAAATTAACTTGTATTCTTAGATAGGTGGCTTCGAATACTTTGACCCATTCTCACCCCCTCTAAGGGGTGAGATTGGGTCAATTTTCAATCATTTGTAGTTTAGTAGACAATTCATATAATGTGATACTTTCTTGCTAAACAATCATTACCACAGAGAAAAGTATACATACCAGATAAAAAGTTATTCCGACTTCAACTGCATTTGTTATTTAACAAACAATCTTTGAGTATCCTTTTTTGACCCATTCTCACCCCCAACGACGGTATGTTAAGTTTTTGTCTGTTATACAGGCCAAACATACTCATTTGCTTAGGGTGTCCATTATGCCCCTAATCCCCCTATTCGAACTGTCTACCTCGTTTGTAACCATGAATGGATTGAAGCAGATTAATGCTCTTACAAATTTACTGTTCAACACTGTACTTGAAGTAACAATAAGGAGGTCTGGCGTGCAGATGAATGCACTATTATCACACGGTTGCACGCGCTCCTCGGCTTTGTGAACGGTTTAGACGAGTGCACCGATGAACATTGAGTTCACTGAGCCTGAAAATTTTTGACAGCACAGCGGGGTCGACTCTCAACAACTTCTACTCAGAGATGCATTACCAAAATGCGCTGATAATTTTTTTCTTTGATTTCTTACATGAATTTCCATTTAAAGTGATGAATATGCATATAGTTAATGCACAAGCTCATATTTTTGCAACTTCATCGCGAAAACTAGTTGCAATAAATTAAACAAATATTTAGCTGGGTAGAATTTGTTGAGAGTCGACCCCGCTGTGGTGTCAAAATTCGCTGCCCGAGTGAACTTTCAGCGGGCGGTGCACTCGTCTATTGATCTCATCGACACCGATCCTAGGCCAGTGAAGAAAGTTTACGCTCTTCTGAAGAGGGAAACAGCCAAGACGGGCTAACTCGAGCAATTAACTCGAGCAAGACAACGTGCATGATTGCAAGTAGAGACAGAGGTAGACCTAAACGGCGCGCATCTACATGGCTGATTCAGCGACAGGTCGGCACTTCATCACAAGCACATCGACGTATGCCCCGTCCGCGTCATTGACACTATGCAAATGCCCAGTTGATGTAAATAATTTATAAACACGCGGCCAAACCGTTGCGAACTTTTCGACATAACAGCCAACAAATATCATTTGTACAGTGGATCATTCTACAACAAATGTTGGTTATGTTTCTCAAACTCCTAAAAAATCCTAAAAGAAGTTTACACGGTCAGAAAATTCACACAAAACTGAGCTGAACTGGAACAGCTCAAAAAATGAGTAAATTGCATGTCCAGCGCTATCGCTGGAAATGCAATTTACTCATATTTTGAGCTGTTCCAGTTTAGCTCAGTTTTGTGTGAATCTTACTCATTTTAGAGTAACTTTTTCTTAGCGTGTAGTTAAATCATAGGCACATACTGTAGTTGCCCGATGCCGGGTACATCGCAGAATTTAAAGCATTGTTTTTTTCAATTGCTGAATTTTTAGCAAAGTTGTAGTGAATTTCTACAATGTTGCAGGATGCAATTTGAGTTGTTGAATATATTCAGCATAAATCAGCAAAGTTGGCTTATTACCAACAAACGGTTTGTATCCCAACGAATAGCTAAAATTTGCGGTTTTGGCCGCCTTTTGGACCATAGTGGTGTCCATGTGTTGTGTATGTGAGCTCATAGACAAGGAAATCGCACGATTAGAATACTAAAGCTGATGAGCTACCAGCTGCTGCGGCGGTAGAATTCTTAGCATCCGTCTAATGACTGTTGTGTGTTTGGTTTAGCGTGTTCATATCCAGCCACAAGAATGACAAATTTCCGTTGACAGTCTAGACCTAGAGGAGTAGACATTGGCTCATGGTTGGGGTCAGCCCCGCTGTGTTTTGTTCTCTGTCTCGATATTAACCGATAGTGTGATACCGTTCGTTATACGTACTTGCCTAGTCGGTTTGCGCTTAGAGGCAAATTACCGCAAGGTTAATTATGTGTGAATATGCGGAATTGGTGCGCTGCCTGGTTTTAGAAATTATAGCGCCGCGGTCAGTACTGACTGTGGCTCCATATGTACACGCACAGGTAAAAAAAACGTTCAAGGTCAGCTACGTGATTAGTCACAGCTCACTAGTTGAACGGAAAGCTTGGGCGTATACTGAAGTATGCGATGGATTTCGATAATTAGGGAATCGCGCTACTTGGGCGGTGGCTTCTATATTCGTCTGTTTTCCACTATAACTCAGACAAATTTAAACCAATTGACACAACTTTTGGAATGTGGTGAGATAGGTATAGTATCTACCCGTGTACAACATTTCATGTCAATTTGTTCAAAATTGACTGAGTTATAGTGGAAAACAGACGAATATAGAAGCCACCGCCCAAGTGGCGCGATACCCTATAAGGAAAAAGTCGCAATTTAAAATTTGCACATACCGTGGCAGAAAATTGTTTTGTTTTTAACTGTTTTTGTTCTAAAGATAAAACAACGCTCAAAAATATTAAAATAACCACTCAGTACCAAACAATTATACTAGAAAAATTTACAACATCAACCAAATAGAACTGGTTCAGGTTGTACGAGTTCCTGCAACCGCGAATAGCACGCAATTTAGAGGCAATCAATCTGCATATAGGGCTCTCCTCTGCTGCGTGATCAGCTGCTGCCGGTGTACGGATCAAACAAGTCAACACTTAACTGTTTAATTAATTTATACACGCTCTGTCGCTGCCGAGAACCGCTCAGTCCGTCGCTAGTCGTTCGTTTACAAGACAAAAGTCGTCTTTCTGTTAGTTACATACATTGCGTATACACGTATCTAACTATAGACCTAATAGCGCAGTTCGCAAGAGAAGAAAAAAGAGGCAAATCAGACAAACGAGAGTTTCACGCAGCAAACAGATGATTGTCATGACCAAGGGAATGAAATGGCCAATACTAGGTCGACTGATTACAGCACGCCCAGTGACATACAGAGATTATTATTTGTAGTGACACTGACTGGACTGGGGTGGTCCGAACATATATAGAAGTATCGCGAAAGAAACATAAGAATGTAAATATGAAACTGAAGCTTACATTACTATCTCGTTTTCGTAATCAGTAGTACAAGATGATTCCATTCAAAAATACTGAAAAATGAACAATCTTTATACTATTTATGCAATTCAATATCATAATTTGCATTTTATATAACTCATTTTGGTATCAATATGGCCAGTTTTTCCGAACTGGCTCAATATGCAACCGAAATGAGTTGCATAATGGAAAATAGTTGTATAATGTTCATAATGGAACTCATTTGAGTTTATATTTTGTTTCATTTTTAAAGTGTCAAATTATTTTCGTCTTTTCAAGTGGTTCGAATCACCCTAGCTACACGTACGTTTGGAGCATTGCTTTATTGTACGGCCAATATAAATACGGCGCTGTAGCACGCGTGCAATAAAGCATTAATAAAGCGTTCGCAACTAAATGGATCAGCAAAGAGGGTCCACCATTGAATTGAATATTGCTAGCAAAGTAATGCAATATCTTCCTAGCTATATGTATTCCAACAAGTATTTCTATCAGTTTTTTTTTATAATTGAAATAGTGCATTGTTTGTTATCCTTCTCTTGTTGTATTTTCGGCAATAGTTTGTTGGCACGTTCATCGACTTCAAGGCCACAAAAAACCTAAATAACCCTAAACCCTAGCTCAGATTGGAGGGTCGACGATGAATATACGCACAGTGTGATCATCTGGCGATTCGATACAGAGTGGACCACGAAGGAAAACGGCCACAGCCGAAGGTCATGAACAGTCATCGGGGATGGCTAACCTCGCGCTTCGATAAGCCGGCATTTGTGGAGCTATTGCTTATGAAGGGTAATACCGACAATCTATCCAGCAATGATCTAATCGGAACCCTAAGCCGAGCATGTGGCGCCGCAATACTCAGGCGATCACAACTCAGGAATGGATGCAAACCGTTTAGACAGTGATCCGCGCATCCTGTCTGAAAGCTAGGAGGATGAAAAAAGCATGCATCGAAGAGGGTAGAATGGAGCGAAATGAGGCCTATATTGCGGTTATCCCGACAGTAGCCATCAAGACGGCCATCGAGGTTAGCCCTGACATGTTCAGAATGTCTATGCAGAATGCAGATTCACCTAGATAGAGGTGAATTTTCGGAGAGGTGAAAAAAGCTAAGACGGGAGGCCATCTGACGACCCTTTGGCATACAGACCTATCTGGACACCGTCGGATCTTTCTGTCAAGGCTGATGATCTATACAGAGAAATCAGATGACTTTCGAGATAGCTTCGGCTTCCGGAATGGTCGAGATAGCACTCCAAAAGAAACGAAGAGGAACCCGCTATTGTGCGGTAGTCACGCTGGAGTCCCGTATAGCCTATGCCTGATATTGGAAAGCTATTTCCAGAATAGAGTGCTAATCCATGACACCGAGGAAGGCGAGAAGAGCTACAACATCACCGCGGGGGGTATCTCAGGGGTCCAACCTGGGTCCGGTACTATGAAGCGCGGTGTATGATGGCGTATTGAGGCTCACACTTTCAGCGGGCATAATGCTGGTCGACTTTGCTGATGAAACTAACCTCGTGGTATACGGCGAGTCGATAGAGGAAGTGGAAATGAGAACATCATTCGAAATTGGTATAGTAGAGGCCTGGGTGAACTCGATAGTACTAGTAGTGGTAGAGGATGAAGAGTACTTGGAGCGATGCAGCATCAGAGGCGCGAGACGAATCACCAGACGAGATGGCAGAGAGAATGGAATTCCCCTGTCAAGGATAGACGGACACGCAGGCTCATATCGAGCGTGTTTAAATGATCGAGCAGGCCCCACGACGTGATGATCTTCCACTTCCGAAAACCGGACAACAGTGTTGAAGGTTGTGTACGGAGGCTGACAAGTTTACGGTCTCCCGAATCGGTTTTGAACTACAGAGAAAATGGCGGGCTATCCAACAGCAGGTTGAATTGACTGTCCTCCCCTTCGAAGAGTTTGAGCGGGTAGTATATTGCACTAGCCCGGACCCAATCTTCCAAGAACCCGAGGAAACACCGCTAGGGTATCTGATCAGCAGATGTTCTCATTCGGCCGGCATACGACAGTATTGACTGCATATAGAGCTGGGTAAAAGCCGTCAATTAGAATGGCTTTCCCATTAGACTGACTAAACTACTGAGAACAACGATGGACAGTGTGCAAAACTGCGTGAAGATTGCTGACGAACATTTTAGATATGTTATGCCGAATGCTTCGACGAATTCAGTACCGTTGCCTTAGAATCGCATTATGTTGCATGAACTCACAATGAGTCTAGAGATACTTGCTGATGTACAGCCTTCGGCAGACCGTTGTAAGAAACTGTCATTCCGGTTCCTCATCCAATGCGAAGTTGTAAACCCATTGCAATGCATTGGTCATAGAAAACTTCGATCTGCTCGAACAGAACCCACAAACTCGTTTTATGATTGTGTACTACTACTGATATATGACGCTGGATTTTAAGTGTTTGGTTTGTTAATGGGTGGGGTTGAAGTGACTTTGTTTTTGTGTGCGGAAATGTATAAAGGACAGGTACTTGCTGAATGGACTATGCCAAGTCTTGAGTGCTTCATCCAAAGGCTCATACACCATCATCATAGCTTGGGTCCGTTCACATTGCTCGATTCTGGGCAATGAGAAAGCGGACTCTCTAGCTAAGCTGGGCACTAAAGAAGACGGTATTACGAGCGGCAAATCGCTTTCGATAATTTGTTTGCATTGCTCCATCATTAGACCTTGATCCGATGCCAATTATCTCACAGGTCCGGTTGAACGCATATGTTTGCCTGTATTTGTCGCCAAAATGATGTAAACAAACCGGTGAGCTGATCACGACGTCTACTTCAAAAGTATCTTTTAACACAAACACCACTTTGTCTGATGGGCCAAACCGATGAAATAGAGAACATTGACCTTGATCAACTGGCAACATAAATGAGGAGAGGGAAAAATGAGTAGACTGTTGCATTCTATCATCCATACCATAGATGTAAAAAAAACATGGTTCGAAGGGTTGGATTAAGGCCACAAATTCATTCGTGTAATTGATCGGCTAATGTCCAATCACTATCTTTTAAGGACAAACTTGTTAGAATCCCAAGATGGCCGACTTTTGCACCTACTCGTGATTTTGTACGCACCTAATATTATATCGGCTAAACGGCAACTCATAATGGACCCCCAATGGGACTGGAAAAGGAACAACATCAACATCCTCGTACTTATCATTCTACCCATGGACAGGGTAGAAAATGACAGCAACGCAACGGCAACCAGTTCGATATTGTACAATTAGAATAGAATACATTTCGGCGCAACACAAAGTGTAAGTGCTGCCGCCATTTGGAATCGCTCACGCAGTGCCCTAGTGGACAGAAGAGCTGTAAATTAGGTTAAGTGATTGAAGAATAAAAAACTGCCGAAGGAGTTTTCGAGGAGCTCCTCGAGAAAGTTCCAGGAAGTCCTGGTGGATCGAGCTTCTTGTAAAGAAAACTACCGTTAGAAGTTTACTTCTTGAGATTTGAGCGTCTGAAGTTAGGATTTCAAGATGTGTGTCCTTTAACGCACATACCTTCTGTATTAGGCTCGCAGAAAGCAATCTCTGTTTCTGCAGCGTGGGTCAGGATACCGAATATGTCGTGCGGGGATGCGATGAACATCGTGAGGTCAGATCTGAGTTGTATGAAACTCTCCGGATCCAAAGAAAACAACAGAAATCCGTTAGATAAGTGTTAGCAGGTCTTGATTTGGAGCTCATGAACCACATTTATTAGTTTTTGAAGCTTGATGATGCCAAAGTTTGATTGTCGCGCGTTCCTTGTCTTAGTTGACCGGCTTTTGGTCTCGATTTCTGTTTTCCGTCGTCCCCTTCCTTTTGCTTTTTCTTATCTTCTAACAAAATAAGCAATCCAAAGTTTTGGTGCTACTAATAATATCTACTACTACTAATAGTTCGTTCAAGTATGATAATATTGAACATTGAGCAAATTGAACATATTGTATGCATAGCCAGTATCATTATATTTCTTGCGCGTAGGTTTACTACCGATCAGCTGTTCACTCCAGCAGGTAATGTAAAACATGATCATACTTTATCGTTACTAGCCAAGGCAGGAGTCTGTCATAATGATATATAGCGTGGGATCATTTGGACAGGTGCTCCGGTTTTGCTCATTTTGCGCCACTATAACTCAATCTACGTTATACCAATGGACCTATTTTGTGCACACGGTGAGATACGTACAGTATGTAACCGTGTACAAAGATCAAGTACAACAATTTCATATAAAATTATCTGAGTTATAGTAGCGATAAGTTCCCATAACAAAAATCCTCTTACCTTAATGGTTTCACGCCCTACACTGGATGACCCTTCTCGTAAAAACTTAATTTGTGCGCGCGCGGAGCTCATCAAGCCATGCCACATATTTTCCGCATAATTAAATGTAATTACAAATCCTTTCGGCACGGTAAAGGCTGGGTATGCTGCGCAATTCAGATCCCATTGTGATCCACTAGCCTCTGCCCAGCAACTCCTATCCCTACCTCCACGCGGTACCGGCCGGAAACTATGAGCAACCTTAGGGAAGATCGGGTAACCAACCCCGGTGGGAACTTTGGTCATAGGCTGACAGGGAAGGGTGGGTTTGCTTCGGCAAACCTGAGCGTCTGTTCTCCAGGAGGAGCGGCTCACAACAGCGTCTGATCCCCATGTTAGGGGCGGCTGATCTACGTCCGAGTGCCAGGGAAGGACTCTAAGCTCAACTGTGCACTATGGTCCTCCGGAAAGTAGGGGGTTGGTGTCAGGCCCTACGAGCCAGCCGTAAAAAACCATTGTAACGGAAAATCAGCAACAAAATAATACGAACCGAGACCAACGGCAACGACCCCAGCGAACAAAAAGGACTTGCGATTGGAAACTCGGTACGTGGAACTGCCGATCTCTCAACTTCATTGGGAGCACCCGCATACTCGCCGATCTACTGAAGGACCGCGGGTTCGGCATCGTAGCGCTGCAGGAGGTGTGTTGGACAGGATCCATGGTGCGAACGTTTAGAGGTAATCATACCATCTACCAGAGTTGCGGCAACACACGCGAGCTGGGAACAGCTTTCATCGTGATGGGTGATATGCAGAGGCGCGTGATCGGTTGGTGGCCGATCGACGAAAGAATGTGCAGGTTGAGGATCAAAGGCCGATTCTTCAACTTCAGCATAATAAACGTGCACAGCCCACACTCCGGAAGTACTGATGATGACAAGGACGCATTTTACGCGCAGCTCGAACGCGAGTACGATCGCTGCCCAAGCCACGACGTCAAGATCATCATAGGTGATTTGAACGCTCAGGTAGGCCAGGAGGAGGAATTCAGACCGACGATTGGTAAGTTCAGCGCCCACCAGCAGACGAACGAAAACGGCCTACGACTCATTGATTTCGCCGCCTCCAAAAATATGGCCATACGTAGCACCTTTTTCCAACACAGCCTCCCTTATCGTTACACCTGGAGATCACCACAGCAGACGGAATCTCAAATCGACCACGTTCTGATTGACGGACGGCACTTCTCCGACATTATCGACGTCAGGACCTATCGTGGCGCCAACATCGACTCCGACCACTATCTGGTGATGGTCAAACTGCGCCCAAAACTCTCCGTCATCAACAATGTACGGTACCGGCGACCGCCACGGTACAACCTAGAGCGATTGAAGCAAACGGATGTCGCCTCAGCATACGCGCAGAATCTCGAGGCCGCGTTGCCAGACGAGGGTGAGCTCGAAGAGGCCCCTCTAGAGGACTGCTGGAGTACAGTGAAAGCAGCCATCAACGACGCAGCCGAGAGCACCATCGGGTACGTGGAACGGAATCGACGGAACGAATGGTTCGACGAAGAGTGCAGAACGGTTTTGGAGGAGAAGAATGCAGCGAGGGCGGTAATGCTGCAGCAAGGGACTCGACAGAACGTGGAACGTTATAAACAGAAGCGGAAACAGCAGACCCGCCTCTTTCGGGAGAAAAAGCGCCGCCTGGAAGAAGCGGAGTGTGAAGAAATGGAACTGCTGTGCCGTTCCCAAGAAACACGGAAGTTCTATCAGAAGCTCAACGCATCCCGCAACGGCTTCGTGCCGCGAGCCGAAATATGCAGGGATAAAGACGGAGGCCTCTTGACGGACGGACATGAGGTGATCGAAAGGTGGAAGCAGCACTTCGATCAGCACCTGAACGGCGTGGAGAACGTAGGCACGGGAGCCCACGGCAACGGAAGGAACGACGACGCCAGTGCAGCGGAGGACGGAAATGAACCAACTCCCACGCTGAGGGAAGTTAAGGATGCCATTCACCAGCTCAAAACCAACAAAGCAGCTGGTAAGGATGGTATCGCAGCTGAACTCATCAAGATGGGCCCAGAAAAGTTGGCCACCTGTCTGCATCGGCTGATAGTCAGGATCTGGGAAACCGAACAGCTACCGGAGGAGTGGAAGGAAGGGGTAATCTGCCCCATTCACAAGAAAGGCGACCATTTGGAATGTGAGAACTTCAGGGCGATCACTATCTTGAATGCTGCCTACAAAGTGCTATCCCAGATCATCTTCCGTCGTCTGTCACCAAAAACAAATGAGTTCGTGGGAAGTTACCAAGCCGGCTTCATCGACGGCCGGTCGACAACGGACCAGATCTTTACCGTACGGCAAATCCTCCAGAAATGCCGTGAGTACCAGGTCCCAACGCATCACCTGTTCATCGACTTCAAAGCGGCATACGACAGTATCGACCGCGCAGAGCTATGGAGAATCATGGACGAAAACGGCTTTCCTGGGAAGCTGACTAGACTGATTAAAGCAACGATGGACGGTGTGCAAAACTGCGTAAGGGTTTCGGGTGAACTATCTAGTTCATTCGAATCTCGCCGGGGACTGCGACAAGGTGATGGACTGTCATGCCTACTCTTCAACATCGCTCTGGAAGGTGTGATGCGACGAGCCGGGCTTAACAGCCGGGGAACGATTTTCACAAAATCCGGACAATTTGTGTGCTTTGCGGACGACATGGACATTATTGCCAGAACATTTGGAACGGTGGCAGAGCTGTACACCCGCCTGAAACGCGAAGCAGCAAAGGTCGGACTGGTGGTGAATGCTTCAAAAACAAAGTACATGCTGGTAGGCGGAACCGAAAACGACCGGATCCGTCTGGGTAGTAATGTTACGATAGACGGGGATACTTTCGAGGTGGTGGAGGAATTCGTCTACCTCGGATCCTTACTGACGGCTGACAACAACGTGAGCCGTGAAATTCGGAGGCGCATCATCAGCGGAAGTCGGGCCTACTACGGGCTCCAGAAGAAACTGCGGTCGAAAAAGATTCACCCACGCACCAAATGCACCATGTACAAAACGCTAATAAGACCGGTAATCCTCTACGGGCACGAGACATGGACCATGCTCGAGGAGGACCTGCAAGCACTCGGAGTTTTCGAGCGACGCGTGCTAAGGACGATCTTCGGCGGTGTGCAGGAGAACGGTGTGTGGCGGAGAAGAATGAACCACGAGCTCGCTGCACTTTACGGCGAACCCAGCATCCAGAAGGTGGCCAAAGCCGGAAGGATACGGTGGGCAGGGCATGTTGCAAGAATGCCGGACAACAACCCTGCAAAGCTGGTGTTTGCAACAGATCCGGTTGGCACCAGAAGGCGTGGAGCGCAGAGAGCACGATGGGCGGACCAGGTGGAGCGTGATTTGGCGAGCATCGGGCGCGACCGAGGATGGAGAGCGGCAGCCACGAACCGTGTATTATGGAGAAATATTGTTGATTCAGTTTTATCTTGAATTTGATGTAATACTAAATAAATGAATGAATGAATACAAATCCTTTCCCCATTACTCAAGGCCAATAGTTTTACAATCAATATTACTGAGTACTGGCTGTGGTGAACAGTCGCCCCGACAACAACGACACAAAAATCCTGTTTGGACTTGTTAGCGGGGAGCTAAACAAGTTCAGCATATGTTTCTTCTGTTCACCTGGAAATTAAATTAAATAATAAGACGTTATAGGGTGCGAGCACTTTTATTAATCTTACGGTCCCATATTCGTAACATTCGATAGACAGACATTTACGCCACCGATCGTACAAAGAAACACAAAAAACAATACAAATAGCTCTAAACCCTATGTTATTAGGTAGGATGTTAAGGGGAGCTTAAAATAGGTTCAGATACCCTAGCCGAACCCAGCTCAACGCGGATGACTGAAGGCGTTGAACAATATTCAGCTGCCGTCTCAATATTCGCTGCTTATCACGCGAAATGCGCTCTTTAAAATGTCAAACATACTCAGCCAGCAGTGACGTATTGTTTTTGTTGTTCCTTACGCTTGTCGCCGAGAACGGCTTGTCGTCATTCCAAACCCCCTCTGATTCTCACACGCTCACACTTAACACATAAGGGATATTGTTGATGTGTTTTTACTTTTTCTTTAGAAAGCCTCCAATCACGGGCGTACATTATATCCAACACATTCGATAAGTCGAACGAGTTTGGATGAGGAAATCGCTAACAACGCAATTAAGGGAAGAGATCTTTACGTTTCTTTTCTTTTTCGTTGCTCGCTGAAGATGATGAAATATTTGCGTTGAATAACGTAATTTTTGACAGCGTAGCTTGTTCGAAAAGTAGAAAACTAATCTGATCTGGTGAGGACCGTACGTATGTGAATCACGAGATGCTGATAAGGTTTGCGAATATAATCATACCAGATGCTTCGTCCACGGTACAATTATAATATGTAATATGAAGAAAAAGGGGTTAATGCACGATCACCGATGCTGTGTCAGATGAAACTATAGAGTCAATATCAATTCGAAGTCTAGTTTCCGTATCCCGAGTAATCAACTAAAATCTCTCCTTCCACAACTGCCGAAAGTCGCCATTTGGATCAAATTAAGATTATCTACCCTACTAGAAGATTTAAGGTGAAACATAAAGATATCCCAATGCAATTTTTTATACAAACTTTAGAGGCACAAATCTGACGAACAAAGCATCGAACCAAGCCGCACTTTTTTTTCCTGGCTTTGCTCACTTCCAAAAAGAGGCAGCTTTTACAAATCGAGTGCATTTGTTTACAAATTTTCAAGATTGGTGCTCTTGAAAACGACCAAGTCGGCCATTGTGGCAGCCATGTTTGTATTCTTTGAAGTTTCTCCTTAAAGTTAAGCATTCATGGCTTGTGTTCGTTCGTGCTGTATATGTCTGAAGTCTGAACTATTCTGCTGGTGCTGTATCAATAAGAGTGTGAAATCAGCATTGTTATTGTTTGAGTTAAACGATTGAGTATACACAATGATGTTATTATTGGCATTCGTCCTTTTAGCTAAAGCATTAAGCTTCACAATTGAACCTTTTAATTTTATGTCTAATTTCTTCTGATTGATGAATATAAGACACATCAATAATGATTGTTCACAAACTATAGTTTTTGCTATTGCTTGTTACTTGTTTACTACAAATAAAATACGGTGAAACAAATAAGAGTTGAACTTCCTAAAACCATGAATTTGGTTTTTATTGCCAAAACAATTTAGTATAAAATATCAAGGAATAATAATTTCTACAACCAGAAACATTATCGGACTTCTGTAATGTTTCTAGTTCAATAGACATGAATACATCCCAGAATATCCCGTGAAAGCCTGTCGCTACGTACACTAGTATGGTACACGCTTATATGGAAAAAATAAATCCTCGCTCCAGTCGACTTTTTAGATCCCATTTAGGTCCCATATGAACTGTACAAAATTTCAGCACAATCGGTGAAACTATAATTTAGCGCAAGCGGTTCAAAGTTTTCATAGGATTTACTATGGGAAAAATTACACTTTCAGATAAAAAATCCCAGAGGTCGTCCCTTGTCTCCTTAATTCAAATCGATCAATGTTTCTTGTAGAATTATCAATTATGAAACTTTTCTTCGAAGACCGCAAAACAATTGGATGCTTGTGGAAAAAGTTATTGATTTATTACCGATTAGTGATCCAACGAACGGCTTTTTATTTTGTTTTATCAGCAGCACTGCTGCTGCTGTTGTTACATGGTGTGGCGGGAGGCATCACCACCCTCAGAAACAGCAGCAGCCAAGGCAGCAGCTACAGTGCTGCTAATGAAACAAAACAAAAAGCCGTTCATTGGATCACTAATCGGTAATAAATCAAATAACTTTTTCCACAAGCATCCAATTGTTTTGCGGTCTTTGAAGGAAAGTTTTATAATTGATTTTTCTAGAAGAAACATTGATCGCTTTGAATTAAGGAGACAAGGGACGACCGCTGGGATTTTTTATTTGAAAGTGTAACTTTTCCCATAGTAAATCCTATGAAAACTTTGAACCGCTTGCGCTAAATTAGAGTTTCACCGATTGCGCTGAAATTTTGTACAGTTCATATGGGACCTAAATGGAATCTAAAAAGTCGACTGGAGCGAGGATTTGATATTTGTCCCATACTAACGTACACATACTGGTCATCTATCGCCGTTCGATTCGTCCAGCTGGATGGTTTTATTGCTCTTTGTTCTCTGGTGTGCTCTCCTTTGGAGCCATTGCATTAAACGGAGATGCACGCAAAAGTAAGCTGACTCATCGCAGCAAACGGGTAGGTATCAGGTGCAACTTATGGTAAATTGCACACGCCATATGATCCCTCTTCTTTAGACGACTTAGAATTCATGTTTATGTAGATGTATCTTGGACGAGATGGATACGTCAACCATGCTGAAATATCATAACATGAACAAACCATAAAAAAATATATATTTAGCTTGTAATTCTAATAAAATAAATTATCACGGTAGAAAAAACAGTATGTTGTTCGTCTCATTCTATATCATATGTATTGAAAGTGGGTTGCGAGTTGAAAAGGTTCGAGAACCATTGTCTTAGGATGATTAAAATAAGAATCTTTGTTTTTTTTTTGCCGAAATCTGATCTGTCGTCTGGACCTGTCCAAGCAAATTATTTGGTGCTCCCACAATCGTTTTACCATCACCATCATCGGCACAAGGCTGCCTCGTAAACGGCTTCTGAATATTTAAACAAAGAGGAACACATGACTTTATTCCATCCATCCATCCGTGTTAGAGCACATTTGCATATTCAACAAGTTGCGACGCAGTAGATGGACCTGGTTTGCGTAATTTGTAATATCAAGAATGAAAACGACGCGCGGCGGTACAGGCGATTGGTGAACTTGACAGGGCAGAACTGTTTTTGCATTCTAAGAGACGGAAGTAGACGAAAAGAAGGTGACGAAGACTATAGGCTTGTGTTTACTTTGTTGTGGACATATTTCATGGTTTCTCCAAGAAACCAAGCTACACTAGGCGCTACATCAGCTGATCCAATCCGGAATCAGTGATCGTTTCTCCTGAAATCCAGTCCTACCTCTCCAGTAAGCATATGGTAAACCAACATGAACTCAGAGCTACACACAATCTGCGATAGTGAATCGTCGAACAATAATAAAACCGGTTCCGCCTAGCTCGAAACTCTGAAAACGGAGTTTACACATAAAGCCAGCTGAACTGGTTTGATTTGAGTCTGAGTGTGAACAGCGTGAAAAAACGATTCTATCATGGCTTCACGCGTTACAAGTCTGCTGATATCACTAGGTGCCATTAGGTTGCTCCAAAGCTGTTGATCAAAGAAAGCAAACGGCGTGGAGAGTGGAAGTCACTTGGCAACGCAAATCAGCTGCTGCGTAGGCGCGAATTCGGAATACGCAATCAAGTGTAGAATCTGTTCGAAAGTGCAAACCGTAAATTGTAGGTCAGTCGGTAGTACAACTCTCGCGTTTAGTATCTGTCATACAGGCGTATCTACAGTATCTTTTCTAATTGTTTCGGGACATATAATCAGTACTCGCTTGTTTTTTTATACACTCAGGAGGATAACTACTATGACTCTATAGCACAACTTTCCCAAATGCAGGAGAACGTGCCTCTAGAGCCGACCTACTGATACCTGATGACTCTATCATACAACAACAATAACCAAAAAGGATTAGCCATATTCATCATCATTAAGTAGAGTAGAGTAGTTAGGGGCATTTTGGAGACCTTGAGCAAATGTGTACTTCAAGCAGCGGAAAAGCTGAACAGGTTGGATGAAAAGATACTAAACTAAATGGACATAAGAAGGTCTCCAGTTAGTTGAAGCGAGACAGGCTAAGTCCCAGTGGGGACGTAGAGCCACAAAGAAGAAGCAGAAGTTTTAAATTATGTTGGTTCAACGTGTGAACCTGGTGAAGTAGAAATTGAGCGGTGATGAAAAACAATTCGGCTAGCTGCTGATTTGGTGCGGTTGTCTTCGTCGTACGCAAAACGAGTCGAATTGTCAACTCGTAATAGGAATGAAATTGAAACGTGGAATTTAGAGTGATTATTTGAGATCCAGTTCTAAAGAGACTGGTTACCCGAGCAGAGGGGAATATCAAATTAATAACTAGGAAATTACAAAATCTGTTTTTATATCTCGTTTTGTTATTATTGCATTATCAAGGCATTACGTTTCCATAACATGTTTTGTTGGACAATCTTATTTTGTTATGACCAAGCTTTTGGTATACAGCCATTAAATAACATTTCAATATTACATACTATTGTGGAACAAGTTTGGTTATTATTGTATTATATTCAAAACTAAAACAAGTTTTGAAATAAATACTACGTAATTCAACAACGTTATTTACAGTATTTCGCGAGTTATGCTTACGATATTACATTTGATGAGAGGTGTGGTATATTACGTGACATGGAGGTGCTGTAATGTGCACAAAACCAAGTCCCTGCTGGGCGCCGCGCCGCGATGTTTGAAATTGACTGAGTTGTAGCTGAAAAGTTCCCAAAATATCAGCCACTGCCCAAGTGGCGAAGCACCCATACATCAAAACGACAACATAGCAGACGATATTGAAGGTGGGGTTCGTTCCAGATTCCGCCTTTGACGTGAGAATTTCAATGAAAAATGTCAAACTTATTGAGTAAACTTGTTTGAACGAAGCTAATACAGACAGCTGAATCCAAAATTATAGATGGTTTTGAATGGATTTTTTCAGAAAGATTTTGTATTTTCACATGTTTTCCCTGTCGTTCCAGAGGATGAAGTCATATCTACCAATTTGTGGTAAAAGATTACATGAATAGTTGAAAATACGCCTATGAGGGAAGAGAGAAACTAAAGTTCGCAATGATTGTTCCGTCATTCTCACATGCTGGTCTAAATATGTATAGCATTCTCAGCCAACACGAAGTCATATCCCAAGTAACAAAATTAATTTTATAATGCTTTTGAAGTATTCTTCAACACCTGTTCTTTAAAACCATGCATAAACCAAATTGCTCTGCAAAACGACATCAACTCAACCATAAATCCGCCATAAGACCAAAGAGGCCCATCCTAAGATGCTCTTGGAGAGTTGTTTTTAAATTTCTCTTAAAACTTGTTGTACTTCCCAAGTTGTCCTCAAGGCGAATTGCTCTCTCCTTGTAGAATTCTTCAAGTGCATGATAAAACGATAATAAATTTGTCAGTGTTGTTGCTGATGCAGCTTTTATGTCGACAGAAAAGTTTGATGAATTAAATTGAAATTAAAAATTCAATGAAAATGACACATTATTGTAATTGGGATTAATTTATTACACAAATTGGAAATATTTCCGTGGTGTAATAAGAATGCCAAATGCCAAGCAAAATTCATCGTATATATATTGCAAGATACTTCCAAAAATTGCAACGCACTTCCATTATAACGCACTAATAAAATATTTAAAAATATGATTCCTGGTCATGTGAACATTGCTGATGAGTTTTCTCAACATGGCTTCCATTGAAATCTAGGCCGGTGGCCGGTCCATCATCGATGGTTTTAATCAACATCACCATAAGATCGTCTTAAATTTCTTTCAACTCATGCCAGAGCTAAAAGCATAACTCAAGAATACTAGGATTTATAACGTTCTCAATGCAGCCTGGTTGACCTTCATCAAGAACGTCTTAAATTTATTTCATCTTATGCAAGGGTAAGAAGTATTACTCAAGAGTACTCAGGTTTATGACGTTCTTGATGTAGGTTTATGCAAACTCCGCCGAGAACGTCATAAATCATGTGCGCCAAATTGTAAACAAACAATAAATTATCGCACCGCGGTGGATTTTGTGAATCTCGTCCGATGAATTTAATTATCAGCCCGGTACCGTTGCCAACCAGGCAGACCTTTTTCGATAGCAGGCCTTGATCCGGTGCAGTGCCTCATTCCTTCGGGCAGCACTTCCAACAGGTAAGTAGTTGTTGATTTTGAAGATCGATGATTGGAACCCCAATTGCACGGGAATCGACGTCTTGGATAACCATTCCCACCTCATTTCGGATGCTGCAACCGGAGGAACTTGACACTGCACCGCTTCGCGGTTGGGTTTCCGAGTAGGTGTTCTTGATTGGCAGCAATAATGGAACGATGAGAATCAAAATCTGATGCTTGAGTATTTTCTTGTATTTTTCATGTATTAAACTATTCGCATGCGAGAACAGTTGCTCTTGATCAAGAACGGACGATTGAAGATAACTACAAGAACCTTATAAAACTGAAAATAAGTTCAACAGTTCTTGTTGTGTTTATGGTTTTGTGAACTGAACCTCAAGTATTCTTGGAGGTGATTGACGAAGAATAGTTGTGCTCAGCTGAAACTCCGATAAGATCAACTAGAATATGCAATGTTCCGATAAAACTATCATAAAACAAATAAACCAAATAGAATTAAGATTGTTACTTGGGATATGATGTAGAAAAGGATGCTAATGTGGAGGCCATATGCGTACATGCTTTCATTTAACCACGGGTAAAGTGTACGCATATCGCCTCTACTTTGGCATCCTATTCAACAGCATGTGCGATTGTTTGATATCATAACCAATTTATTTTCAGGATGTTATCAATAACTCTTTAATATCATAATTTGTTATTGAAATATTTCCCAAATTCACTTTTATTAAGTTGTTATTGACACTAACAAAACATGTTATTAAATTGATTTTCCAGGAACAAATTTTTGTTATGTGACTTGTTATTTTGCCGCTTATGACAGACAAGTTTATAACTCAATATGTTATGTCAATAACATAAAAATTACTAATTCCATTATGCAGTTATTTTGCCAAAATAACGCATTTTGTTATGCTGTTGTTATTCTCTTCTGCTCGGGTATCGATAATCTATATCTTTTTGCTTCCATCTAATGATGCATTGGCAAAGATAAGTCGGAATAGCTGTAATGATTGGCTATTTTGCGTTTGATATCACACATATGTGATGGGAATTAGCACATATGACGAAGTAAAGTTTTAGCCCCATTTCCTTATTTTATGACTGTCCTTGTTTATCCCAAAATTCCATAGAGATTTGAATAAATCGGGACATAACTGTATATGTTCAAATTTTCAATTACAATATGTGAGACGAATGACCCTTCTGGGTAGTCTCTCTAAACAAAAAAAAATTACAATATGTTTTACAAGTTGTTTTACTGTCTCCTGTGGAGATATTCGTAAAGCATATTAGTGATCCAAACCGAGTCGAAGAATAATTGCACAGCACAGTACAGTGACCCCATCAACATTAAACCGAACATATGGATTATGTGTCTAGCTTGTCTAAGCTTTGCTCTTTTTCCTCACATCATTTTCCATGCAAACTGCGACCAAAATGATAGACGATAGCAAGTCTCTACTTGCAGAGCAGTCTCAGAACCCTACCACTACACCATCCTTCTTATTTATAATCGAGAGAGGGGTTTTGTTCATTCTATTTCATTGTTCGTAAATAATCCCGAAAAATAACCCAAGAGTTGTTTTCCATTTTTGCCAGATACAAAGCTTGTGCAACGCAGCCTTCGAATCAAAGGAAGGAACAGAAAACGCGGTGAAAGTAGAGAAACATAGTCGAAAATGCTTCTGTTACGAATCATTTATTCATAACTACTACTTTCATAATAAAATTCCCGTGATAACTGAAAGATAGCAATGAACGATAACTACAATGGGAAATTGATTTAACTGTTGTTCTAGATGACCAACTCAATTCTAAGTTGCATTTTGAGACACTTTTTCTTGTACTCGTAAGGAAACACTTTGGAACGGGATCAGGTTATTTGCAGACAAACGTTGGCAGGAATAATGAGATACCTAGGCATGTGCAATAGCGTGGGTCATCGGAACCGTTTTCTCAGATCAAAGTGTTTTTGGTTTCGTTTCGGGTCCTGAGTAACTGTGCAAAATTTGAGCACGATCGATTGCGTGTACACTTTGCGCATTGCAATTGAAATTTGTATGGGAGTTTGTATGGGAAAACATACTTTTTTGCATTTTTGTTATAAGTTGAAAAAGTTTGTCTGAAACTTTTTAACCGACACTGTAAAATAGTAGCCTAGGATGATCTGAAAAACTTTGTTGAAGACCACAAAGCGATCCGATGCTTGTGAAAATAGTTATAACCAACGAACCGCATGCATGTGTTTATGTTTTAACATGTAAAGGAATAACAATAGCAACAAAATCATGCTGTTTCACCAAGCAATGCCAACGCTATAACTTTTTTCATAAGCATCAGATCACTTCGCGGTCTTCGACAGAGTTTTCCAGGATACCCTAGGCTATGCTTTCACTTGATTGGTTACATTGTTTTAGAAAAATTCGAGCTTGTCATGAGAGAAATGTAAAAAAGTGTGTTTTCCCATGTAAAATCCCATACAAACTTTAAACGCGATGCGAAAAACGTAGACATAACCGATCGTGCTCAAATTTTGCACACCTATTTGGGTCCTGAAATGGGATCAAAAAAGCTTTGATCTGATGGGATACCATTAAATTTTTCAATTTTCCATATAAACGATTACCCACTCTAATGTGCAATAGTAGAAATCAAGGATTACTATAGGGAAAAAGAGCCAACAATGAGGCAAATTCGGCTCATCAAACGGCTCTGTAACCTACATTCCCCAGACATATGAATCGAATAACTGTCTTAAACGATTAAATCCTCTATAAATCAATAAGACAATAATTGTAACAATACAAATTATGACCAGCGTTCAAAATGCACTCTTCCACCTTTTCTTCTCAAATCAAGAAAATTTCTATTATGAAAAGTTCCTGCACCGACCGGGAATTGAACCCTCAGCACGGTATGGCTAAATACCCACGCCTTTACCGCTTCGGCTCCCTGATAAAAAAGGTCATTGAGATACAACAGAATCTATTGTTACAACACGCTGAAATGAATGGTATTTACTATTAATTCAATTGTTTAAAACGATAGAGTAACAACACACCCTATGGTTTTCCACCATAGCATATATTGTAAATGTCATTTTTACAATAGAAAATGGGGGTTGTTATGTATCTTTACCATAAAAAAATCCTAAAATTCTGGAGCAAATTCAAGTCAACTACCATTCAATGTATGGTGTTTTTATGAGTGAAATCTCTAGTACCATTGATTTTATTGTGTACGTATTGTAGTTCCAATACAGCATTTTCAGCAGGAAAATACGTACACAATATAATTTATTGTTGAACAGACAAATTTATCATTATTCGATGGTCGTTTATGGTGATTTTATTGGAATTTTTTATCAGGGCTATTTGGGTCCATTCTTTATGAAATTATTTGAACGAAAAACTAATATGTACAACGGTGAGATTTTGAATACGGACCGTGCTGTACTAAATTGTTCCATATTTTGGAATAAAATGTTCTACATAGACCCGACTTGTGCGCAGAGTTTATGTGCGATGAAACACAGCGTAAAAAATTAGCTTGGTCTGTCTCAAGAGCAACCTTGTGTGTCTCTGACAGATTTTGGGCCGCTGAATCCGAATCCGGGCTCAGATTTGCTCCAACAGTCACAATTTTGAGTTACACTTCAATTTATAGGGCAAAATATGCGATTTAGGGCTTTTTTTACTGCAAGTTATTAAGTATAGAAATATTTTTTTCTAACCAATCAAAAGGTTAATTGGTCAATTAACATCTAAATTAACGACTCATGCAAAATATTTCGTTTTACCAAATCGAATTTGATAGTTTTAAGCGATTTATGTTAGGTACGATATTTCCCATACAAGTCACCCTCCAAAAGTTGCATGCAAGTTTTCATACTAACATAAAATGTTGCACTGTGAAATTAGTCAGGCGCTGTCCATAAACTACGTAGACTCATTTTTGGCCATCTCAGACCCCCCCCCCTCCCCCCTCGTAGACTTTTGTTCATACAAAATTTTCGAAATTTGTATGGAGCGTAGACTTTGGCCAGACCCCCCCGTCCCCCTTAAGAGTCTACGTAGTTTATGGACAGGCCCTCATGAACCTAGGAGTAACAAAAACAAATGTCCGACAAGTGTACTACTCGAAGAGTACTCTTCCCTACATCCAACGAACAGGAGACACAAAGCTGGTGGATAAAATGAACTAAACATTCAGCGCCAACACGCCGTTCATCGTCCGTATGTTGTTAGAAGTGAACGAAAAAAAAAAAGATGAGGTGATTGAACGAATAAGTGATGTTTTCTTTGTCAGCAGCGCTGGCGTCACCATACACTTTCTGCGCTGCAATCTTGGGACTGTCCGCAAGTCTGAATCATATCCTCCATATGGTTTGGTAATTTGTTTCAATTATCATAATTGGTTCGAATTTTCTTGTTTTGAGTTGATTTTTTTTGGGAGTTCTCATGAATTATGCATTGATTTGAGTTTTGTTATTCCAGAAGATTATTCTGTAAGTGAAATGGGAATCGATCTTTTCCTTCCTTCCAACTCTACTTTTCAAATGGAACTTGGTCTGTGTTTTAGTGTAAGGGGCTTCTACACAGTTATTGATTTAAAACTGGTGTTTGCTTGTCATCGCAAACGAAAAGAACGGAATTAACCGTTGCCTTAACCTTTTAACCACTTGTTTTTGAAAAAGGAACTGAGACCCAATAATGTGATTGCTCCTAAGCACTTCTCCAGAAATTCTATCTGTGGATTGCTCCAGGAATGCCACCTCAGGATTCTTCTGGGGATACTTATTGGAATTCCTGTTTTTTTCTGATTTTTCAAGCAACTCCATCGGAGGATTCTTCCAGCAATGCCTGCTTTAAATTCCTAGAGAAATTTATCTGAGAATTATATTAGGAATTCCTTTTGAGGATTTTTTAAATAAATCCATCTGTGGATTACTCCACGAATGCTATCTGCATGTTAGAGTGGCCCACACGTATATGAAGAACATAAAATTCGAAGAATGTGAAGTCTTACCTCCTGATCAGTTGCTGTGGACTCCCCACAGAAGCTGCGTTAAAAATTTGAGCGAAATCGCCTCAATTTGCCTTTAACATTTCTGCATACATTTAGTCAAGCTAAGTTCTCTCATATTTCAAGCTCGTTGAGCGCGCCCTTAGACTTGATCGAATTCGCTTAAATTTCTCCACGAAATTCTTCAGAAGCTCCTTTAGAAGGAGGTTAATCTTAAATCCCCAAACATTCCTTTGTGAAATTTCTCCAGGAAGAGCTAAGAGACACCATAAACGTGTAGAGAATTCCCAGAAATAATTATTTGAATATTTCTAGTAGGAACTCTATGAGGGCATCCGGAAGGAACTTCGAAAACATTTTCAGCAGCAAAATCTAAAGGATTTCCCGAAAAGAAGAATTTTTTGAATGATTCTCAGAAGGAAATCCTGGATGATTCAAGAAGAAACTCATGAAGGAATTCTAGAACTTTTTGGAAAATTACTGAACGAATTTCAGAAAGATATTCTTTAAAAATGATGCATGAATGAATGAAGGAACACTTGTAAAACCCCTGAAAAACGTTTAAAAGATTCACAGGGCATCCGCAGGAAACCTCTAGTAGGAAGAATCTAAGAAGGAAGAGGTATTAGAAAAAACCTTGGAAGATTTTTTATAAGAATTGCATAGGAAACCTTGGAGAACAACTTCAGGCCGGGGCTCGTGGCGTAGTGGCTACACGTTTGCTTCATAAGCAGATGGTCATGGGTTCGATCCCAGCCCCGACACTTTCGTCAGTTGCTCTTTCCCCATGAGAGCAGCTGACACTGACCCTCTTCTGAGCCCATGGCTCAAATGAACCCGGATACTTGGCAACCCATAATGGACCCCCAATCGGACTGGAAACAGGAACAACCAACAGCCACACATCAACATCCTCGACCTCATCATTCTACCATGATCTTGCGATGGCCGAAAAAATAGTGCGAGAACACAACGGACGACACGAGCTCGAAGTGGAAGGCTGCAAATATCCAGTGCGATTGACGATTGACCGCGGTTGTACGGAGGTCAAAGTTCATGACCTCTCCGAGTGTGTAAGCAACGAAGATATAGCTGTTTATCTACGTCACTTCGGTGATGTACACGAAGTGAAGGAGTTGAGTTGGGGTCCATCATTCCCCTACCAAAATGTTTCATCTGGGGTACGTGTAGCGGTTATGACACTTCGCTGTCATATCAGATCGTTCGTTACGATCCAAGGACAAGAAACCTTGATTACCTACCGTAATCAACCTGCTTCATGCAAGCACTGTACCCAGCCACTGCATCCTGGCAGTACATGTGTACAAAATAAAAAAGCAGGCAAAATCAAGCCTGACAATCAATCGACAGCCAACAAACCCGCGGGCGATAGTAGCTCGACACTCAAACAAGCGAACGAAGCGAACGAGCCGAACGTCCGTTCGAGCTACTCCAGCGTGGTGGAAAATAAACCGACCAACAAGCTATCGGTAGACGTCGCTACTACCGGCGGGAAAAGAAGGAGAAACAAACAACAGCAACACAGTGTACAGCCGCCCGAGCGTGTGGTGGTTACGAACAAACCAACAACGGAATCGCCATCGCCACCGAGAAAGAAGCAGGATAGCAACGAAAAATTCTTTCGCAAGGTTGAACAGTCGCAGAGAGAACGCAGCCCAGATTTCGATATGAGTAGCATTGAATTGAATGAAGACGACGAAGATGATCCCGAGCCCGACCGCGATGATAACATGGACGCATGGATTAAATGGTTACGCAGGAGTATTGATAAAGAGAAACGGAGAAAACAGCAATGAAATTTGTATTATTTTTTTTTTTTTATTTAGATTTAGATTCCGACCCGAATGATCATTTTTGATTAAAGGGTCGTTAATAAATAAACACACAAACAACATCATTCTACCATGATAGGGTAGAAAGTGAAAGCAGCGCAACGGCCACCAGTTCGATGTAGTACAATTAGAAATAGAATACATTTAGGCGCTGTACAAAGTGTATGTACAGCTTCCAATTGGAATCGCTCACGCAGTGCCCTAGTGGACAATTGAGCTGTAAATTAGGTTACAGACTCCTGGTGGAACTTGTGAGGCAATACCTGCAGAAACTCCAAGACAAATTCTAGAAAAAGAATGCGAGTTGATTTCAGAAGGAACTCCTGAAGACATCCTAGAAGAAACTTCTGGCCCCAGAATCCCAGGGGTAAGAAAATCTCTAAAGTATCCAAACTAAAACTGCTCCTAGAATTCGAAGGACGACCAATAGTATGAGATTATCTAGAGAAAACTGAGCACCATTAATTAATAATTCCAGATGGAGCCCCTTGGGAAAGCATAGATAGTTCTGAAAGAATTCCAAGAGATTACATACACGCGAAAAAAAAAACCGTTCTAATAAACGTGAACAAACAAACGCAAATATGAGAACAGGCAAATATACACCGTGAACAAGAACTAGTTCCAGTTGTCAATATGGGCGTTCCAGAAAACGTGAAATCTAGTTCACGGTGTACATTTCTTATTGTTGTTATCGTTGCTATGCATAGATCTCGTTTGTTCCCGTTGTCGTGACTGGAAGTGCATGTATATCGGAGCGGCTTTTTTTGCGTGTAGGAAAATCCCATAAAGATTTCCTTATGGTAAGAAGAAACCCCCCAAAAGAATCAGTTATTAGATACCCAGACTAATCTCTGAAGAGACTCCCAGAGAAACTCGTGGTGAATTTTCCAGAGTAATTCCTGGTTTGATTTCAATAGTATCTTTTGCCAGAATTTCAAAGAACGCAAAAATCCTACGAGACTTCCTAGAAATATACTAGGAATAATTTTTGAAGGATTCTCAGAATAATTCATTCAAAGAATGCTGAAAAAACTTCTGAATGAATCCCTAGAGCTAAGCTAGAAGAATTATTGAAGATTACCAAAAGAATCATAGTATAAACTCTAACAGGAACTAAAGAAGGACTCTCTGGAAGAATTCCCAGGGAATGCCGAAGACAATCGTTGTGAAGTCAATCGGAAGCAAGATTAGATTATTTGTGAATTTCAGCAGTAATTACACCATTTATCTACATGACACTGAGTTAGTCCTGGGAACGCTGGAAGTATCAGACACAAACTGCGAGAAACCCTCAAATGATCTCGAATACCTCGATTACTACATTGGTCACACATTTATTAGATATTAAGACAAATAGGTCGTAATTATTCACCATGTACACATTTCAACCACACAAACGACGACGCAAATCCGAAACCTCTTTTGACCACAACGACTCCGCTGAATAAATCTAATATCTAATGCATATTAAACGCCATAGGGCTGACTAAGCTGTGTCGGTCGAGTTAGCAAAACAAATCGCACTGTACTTATTCCGATTTACTCTTGATAGGTACGATTGCTTCCAATTGGTTCTTGACGAAACAAGCAAGGAAGGGAACGACAGTTGTTGGTTGGCCTGAAGGTAGAAAGAAAGAGGTTTCCTCAACGTGACGTGGTTGACTGGTCATAACCGGGGCCGTGCGATTGATTGGCGTAAGAATTTGCACGTAGCGCAGTTGAAGTTTTTTGTTTTGTTTAGTTCAATATGGTCATTCATTGTTGGGCACCGTGTGTACCATACCAACCGTACGTATGCAGAACTACATTTTGCCATAAAGTGCAATGTTGTTGGTTAGCAACGAGCCGTCATCGGCAATCTGATGGAACGGCTGAGTATGATGAAGAATTCTGATGCAGGTTGATAGGTACAACAAGAAATGAGAACCGGAAGGCATTTTTTTTTTCCTGCAGACGGTAGATGGAACTATAGGCATGAAATTCATAAGGGGAAGCTTATTTGTTATACTGACAGACAGATTTCCTACATCGAGGTTCTTTGTTGCAGGATAGTATATCACTCTGTATTTTACAATCTGAGAAAGATACAAAAGAAATGTGTACATATGAGTACTCCTTAGTGCTAGAAAAAGTTTTCCTATGTCAAAATTCAGAAATAAAGATCTCTTCATTTCTTTTTCCACTAGACCGTCACACTTGTTTATTTTTAGTTTTTGTAAAGATTCGAGATTTTTCTTAACAACATTTTCGTTGTAAATACTACGATTTTTGTTAAATACGATTTTTAAACTCAAGCTATTTTTTACTGACGAACTTGGTGGTCTGGTGGCTATCGATGCACAAGGTCCTGGATTAAATCCCTGGCTCGTCCCTTTCCTCCTGCTTTCTATCTACTTTTCTCAATACTCTCTTCTCTACATATACGTTTCATGTATAAACATATGTTTATAACCATCGCTAGAACTAGAAACGGATTAAAAAAAAGCCGTTTTCCTTCTTTCAACTTTCACCACGAGCTGTGCCGCTTCACAGTGATCTTCACATAATTTATCACTTTACGCCTGGCACCCACGCACCAATGCGTGAACCTCTATGCCAAAAATTAACATTGCTCAAAAACACTCCGACATCCGTATGAGCTTGTGCAAGCGCAATAATCAATTCCTTTCCAATCCCCACATTGACCAGCAACCTGATGTTTCCGAGGTGAACCAGCCTAGGGCTGAAAGCCTCGTGAATAAAGCTAATAAAAATGCAACCTGACGTAGCAGGCGCCATTGTCGCCTCACAAACACTCTCTGTTTGCCATAAGCAGCTATCTTATAGGTTCCTTGTGAGAGTATAGCTGACGATATTAAAGTAGCATTTACGGGCGGTCAATCTAGCTCAAGCTCAAGCTCAGCGTAATACACCTTAGCCTCGTCCATCGTTGGCTGAGCGAGAAAAAATCTCAACTACAATGTAATAAACAAACTTAACATTTTTTGATAACTTTGAAGATGATGCGGCATAGTTCACTTGCTTGCATAACTTGTAGGTGTTATATGATAGATTGACACTGTGTTGTGAAAATTGGAAGTAAAGGAAACAACTTCTTCAATCCGTTTCTGCTTCTAGTGAACATTTATACATAAGTAGTTGTGTATGTAGAGAAAAGGGAGAAAGTAGATAAAAAGATACGAAGTAGGATGAAAAGCACAAGTCAGAGATCGATCTCTGAATCGTTTGCATACAAATCAGAAATGGTATCTACTGCGCCATCAAACCTGTCTAATAGTGTACATTATATTACGATATATTTATCGAAGAAAAATGAATGTTAAGAAGAAACATTAAAAATTGATTAAGACCTTGTTTTCAGGTCAAGTTTTCAAAATCTTCTTGGCAAACAATCGCCGTTCATTTCCAAACGTGTGCTCTCAGCAAACATGAAAACTCAACGCTCATGAATGCATCATTACCGAAAACACAAACTCGCTGATTCCCTGACCTGAACCAGCCGGACTAATGTGTTTACTTTGAAACCCCCCCATCATCCGCCAACATGTGGAATCAGGGAAGTAAAGTAAAGTAGCGTAATTTTCCGTCTCTCAATGAAAACAAACCAACCATGCAAATCAGCACGCCACACACAAACACTGCTGAATATAGTAGGTATCTGTCCTCGGATAAATCTGTGGAATGTTTGACAGGTTCTGTTTATACCAACATCCAAAATAGGATTAATCAAACCGAACGTTTACTTTAGAGATTCTATCTACGTAGTCGCAGCGAAGATGGGTAACTTGTTCTTGGTTGACCCGAGCACATGCATTGCACAGTCAAATTTACTTATCGATAAGTTGAGTTTGAATTTCGTTTAATAAACTCACATGAACCGTGTAAAAATATTTTCATTCAACGTATACTGGTAACAGTGTCGACGTATATTTATGGGTTTCTACTAAATGTCGCTAGAAATGTGAACCGCAGTTTTTTTTCATGAATATTGCGAATGAAATTAGCACAGGTTGCTGCGCATATTATTTTCCGCATCATGAGAAGCAACGGATAAACATAATATACGTCAGGTAATTGGACAGCGAACCAAGGTTTCATATTCTTCTTTATTAAAATCTAAAATTAATGTTGCCAATGGTATTGGTTTTTCCAGTTAATAGCAATTTGTTGAAGAATATTGATCACAACATGAAATCACGTAAATAAAGTGACCACATTTGCATGATCATAGATCTTCAGAAAAAAAAAACTGTGTATAAATGTGACCTTCGGTAATTCGTTTTTATCGATGTCCAACGTAAAATTTGCGGAAGGCTTAGCACCCTCACTCACCAGCCGTTTCTATTCAAAACAACGCGGAGCAAAGACAACGCGTGACAGCTTTGAAAACGCAGCCACTCGCGCGCGCAGCCTGCTGCTACGATCACACTTTATTGATCTTTTGCTGGTAACGTGATCAGAAAATAAAACTTAAAGGTTCACTTACGAACTTTGATACAAGTATTTCTGCTTATTAAAAAAAGTCTTAATTAATTTAATTAATTAATGTTGTTCGATAACAATTTCTGTGCCAGAAAACAAAAAAGCAGTTAAAATGACAAAGAAAGCATCTCGACCGCCAGAAACCCCCATTCCTTTGTCGTACGATCGTCGCTTCATGAATGGGAGACACGTTGGAACTAAGTACAAAACCAATACAGACTACACTCGGTACTTGACCAGCTGGCTGGGCTGGATGAAGTTGATTTGTGATTGATGTTTTGCAAAGCGTGTAAACTGCACGCTGCACATGCCGAGACCGAGTGGCATTTGCTTGGGAATTACATTCGACTGGTCTGACTGACTGACTGACTGGTCCAGACTTTGTTTACGGTAGATATTGCAACGTTTATTTGTGTATTCCCCCAGCAGGGGCATGATAAGGGATGGCCACGGCCAGGCCACCTCGGTGGTTGAAATGAATGCGGATTTGACGAGATGATTAAAATCTGTATGGCATACTAACAACAAATAGGGCCCCCGTTCATTGTGGAATCTGTACAACAAACATCTCAAATCTCAATCTGGATTGTATCAACAAAACCTTACGAAGGACGGGGTGCTGAGACCACCAAATTTTAATGTGCATGGTTTATGAATCTAATGGATCTATCAAGCAATCTTATGAAAACACAATCTAATGGCACTGAAACCAACAACGGGGTTTTCCTACTCAGCACAGCTTTACTAGTCCCGGAATGTTCAAAATAGCATTAATGCATTAATGGACATTCCTGCTTGAGCTCCACACAAGACAAAGCATTGTTTAAATTACTAACTCTATCTTGGTGTCATGACACTTTTTAGGCTGTATTCGCGATTGGTAGTTCATCGCACTTATCGAAGAGTGTTGTTTATTTTAAATAAAGCATAAACACTATGATCCGTTGTCAATTCCCTCAATTCTCTCTGAGCTTATTCTTTAATACACCAATGAACCTAACCTCAAAATTATTGACAATTCTCAGGCCATTTCGACAGATGTAACATGAGCATGAAAAGGACGACAACAAGTGGGTAAAGTAGAAGATATTTATTCATTGTCTTTTCCGTGCATGTGTGTAATCTGTCAAAATGATCTGAGAAGTGTCAATCATTTTCAGGTTAGGTTCGTTGATGTAATAAAGAATATTGGTCAAAACGGTCATTCATGAAGCCAAGTTATTGTAGTGGTGATGTATCAGGCTGTAGATCTGAAGTGGGATTCAGTTTTCTTTTTACTTTATTTTCTTCTAATTTAACAGTTCTTTTGTCCTCTAAAACACTACGCGAGCGGCGGACATTTTGATCACTGTGCTTCTATATGCCTAGAGTCTGTGGATCACTTTCTAATTTCTTATACTGCTGGCACTGATCGCTACGCTGTTGCTTCTTTTCTACTGCGTTGATGGTAGAACGAAGAGAACGTGATGTTGTTGCCGTTTCATTTATTCTCATCCATCATTCACAACTCTCCAGGAGATCCATCAGGTATTCCTTAATAACATTCTTCAGGGATTCCTACAAGAGTTTCTTCAGGGGTTCAGGTTTCTTTAGTCCACGAGATTCTTCGGAGATTCCTCCAGGAGTTCCTCTTAAGGCGAAACTGGTAGCATTCCTCACTTTTTGGTTTTTGATTTTTTATTAAATAACGAAGCTATATTTTTAAAATCTGTTTTCGTACACATGTAGAGTATGGATCAAGGTATCTTCTGATTTTTTTTTGTAGTGGAAAATGTTTTTCGTTTTTGCAGAAACCATTTTTGAACAAAATTTCACATAAAAATGGTTTCTGCAAAAATGGAAAACATTTTCCACCTCAAAAAAAAATTCAGAAGATACCTTGATCCATACTCTACATGTGTACGAAAACCAATTTTGAAAATATTGCTTCGTTGTTTAATAAAAAATCAAAAACCGAAAAAATGAGAAAATGCTTCCAGTTTCGCCTTAAATAAAGTTCTCCAGAAATTCCTTTAGATATCTCTTCAGAAGTTGCTTCAGAAATATCTTCAGAGATTCTTCTAGGAGGATTCAGAAATGCCTCCAGGAGTTTTATCACAGATTCTTTCAGAAGACACTCAGGTATTCCGACAGGAGTTCCTTCAGGGATTGCTCCAGTAGTTCCTTCAGATATCCTTTCAGTAGGATTGAGGGATGCCTCCAGGAGATCCATTAGGGCTTCCTCTACCAATTCCACTAGGAATTCCTATAAAAGGTGCTTCAGAGATTAGTATAGGAATTTCTTCAACTTCTTCTGAAGTTCAAGAATTGCTCCAGTAGTTTCTTCGGAGATTCCTCCAGGAATACCTTCAGGAACTCGTGCAGAAGGTCCTTCTGGATTTCCTTCAGGAATTTTAAAATTCCTACCAGGGATTTTTCCTGGCGTTCCTCCAGAAATCTTTCCAGGAAGTCCTTGAAGAATCTCTCCGGGAGTTCCTTCAAAGATACTTCCAGGAGAATTAAGGGATGCCTCCAGGAGTTCCACCAAGGGTCTATACATGAGTTCCATCTGAGATCGCTCTTGGAATTTCTTCAAGGATCCCTCCTGAAATTCCTTCCGGGATGCTTCCTTCAGAGATTAACCCAGAAGATCCTTCAGTAATTTATGCAGAAGATCTTCAAGGATTAGTCTAGGAAACCTTTCAGAAATTTGCCCTGGAATTCCTTCTGGGATCCCTATTGAAATTCCTCAGGGAATTCCTCTTGGAATTGCTCTTGGAATTCCATCAGATCACTCACGGAGATTTTTCAATGATTCTTCCTGAGTTCCTTCAGAGATTTCTCTAAGAGCTCCTTCAGGTATTCCTGAATCTTACGAGTATTAATCTTAGAGTTCCTTCGGGGATTCCTGTAGTAGTAGATCTTTCAGGAATCTCTCCAGGAGTTCCAGAAGGTATCTCCCCAGTAGTTCTTTCATAAATTCTTCCAGGAGCATTCAAGGATGCCTCAGGAGTTTCATCAGAGATTCCTTCACAAGTTCCCTCAAGTAAGCCGATAGGAGTTTCTTCAGGGGATTCCTCCAGGAGTTGAGTTCCTTCAGAGATTCTTTCAGGAGGATTCAAGAATGTATTCAGGAGTTTCAGCGATTCCTGTAGAAGTTCCTTTTGCAATTCGTACAGGAGGTCCTTCAGTAATTATGCTAGGAATTCCTTCAGGGATTGCTTTCGAAGTTCCTTCAGGAATTTCTTCAGGGATAAGTCCAGCAGTTCCTACAGAGATTCCTCCAGCATTCGTGCAGATGTTTTTCAGAGATTTCTTCAGGAATTCCTCCAGGGATTCGTTTAAATTTTATTAGGGATTCGTTCAAGACTTCCTCTATAGATCTGTCCAGAGATTTTTCCAGGAGGATTCAAGGATGCCTTTTTGAGTTTCACGGATTCCTTCAGAAATTCGTTCAGGGATTAGTCCAGGAGTTCTTTCCAAGATTCCTCCAGGAGTTCCTTTAAGGATTCTTCATGAAGTTTTTTCGAAGAGTTTTCCAGAAGGATTCAGGAATGCCTCCAGGAATCACATCAGAGATATCTCTAGAAAATCCATCTTGAATTCCTATAGGAGTTCCTTCAGGGTCAGGCATATCTCCAGCATATGCTTTCGTGGATTCCACTGGAAATCGTTCTGGGATTCTCCCTGGAAATCGTTCGGGGATTCTTTCTGTAAATCCCTCAGAGATTTCTCCTGAAATTCTGTCAGGAATTTCTCATGAAAATCCTTCAGATTCCTCCTGGAAATCCTTCGGAGATTCCTCCTGGAAATTCTTGTGGGTTTGCCCTTGTGAATTTTTCGGGGATTCCTTTTGGAATTCTTACAAGGATCTCACCTGGATTTCTTTTGGGGATTCCTCTTGGAATTCCTTCGGAGATTCCTCTTTGGTTTTCCTTGGGGATTCCTCCTGGAGTTCCCTCCCTCCCCACGTAAGAACTTTAACATGGAAAATTTTGAAGTTTTCTTTGAAACTTAAAGGTCTGTCAAATTCATTCCATTTAATATATGTACGTACCTTAAACATTGTTATTATGTTTATTACCAAGATTTCTAGCCCAAAGATATACTATTATTTTGGTTTGGCAGCTTCAAAACCATATGCCTTGATGAGCTTTTTGGTCAACAAATTCGAAAGAAACTAAATCTCAAAAAACGACATAAAATGCCTGGATCAGAGGAAAAGCTCAGCCGTAACCAGCACACCCTAGGTCATGATTTCCGGGACCAGATAATGAGAAGCGCAGCAAAAAAAACGCGCTTTGTCGTCTGACTCACGGGGACGGGGAACTGCGCTCAGTCAGAGAAGAACGCTGATTATTGCCCGAACGAAATGCACATTATTACAGATAGGGAAACTGTCACTCACCTGGCTGTACAGCGTCACGTCGTACACCGTCCCGGTGCCGTTGTAGAAGTCCACATTCAGCTGATCCAAGCTGAGTTTCTCCTCGATGAACTGGCCGAGGTATCGCTGCAGCAGGAAGCGACACACTTTCTTCTTGATCACATTGGACCACGGAGCGTACCACGGCATGTTGCTGGCTATGGCTATCCCGTTTGTCCAGTCCGGAGGTTTCTTCTTTGGTCGCCTATCACTACTTTGCTTCTTAACCTTTTTTTCTTCTCTTTTTACTCGTTCGTTCACCGACTCAACCCGGACCCGACCAACCCGACGAATTTCAAGGTTTCTCAGCTGTTCGATTTTTTTGCTCGCCCGCTTGCTGGGGATTGACTGGTTTGCTTCTCGTCTGCTCACTTCTCTTGTTTTGTTTTTCGCTTTTTATTGAAGAAACTTTCCACGGTTCGCTCTTTTCACGGTGTGGAAGCGTGGACGGTAGGAAGGTGTATGTATATACGAATATGATGTAAAAACAACACCAACCAAGCCCAATGCTGATTTTCGTGTTGAGATTGTGTTCGTTGAAACGGATAAACACACTGCACTTGATTTCATATGCGCTATTCCTTCGCTACTTTGCACTATCTCCAACGACACCAATATGTGCAATTATTGGCTTCTTTTCGACGAGGTAAAACATTGCTCCTTCCTCGACTGCTGAATCATACGACGAGCTTAAAAATAACTCTAGAATAGAAGTATCCTCTCTATGTGGTATGGGGAAAACTCTGATCAACATGTACCCAGTTTTCCCTGTTGATCGCGCACTCAGCTGGAAACTTTACGTAAAAAAATCAAAACTATCTACCCCCACCGAAGAAACCTATTTTCGGCTTATTTTCTGCGTTCAAACTCAAAAACTCGACGCACCACACTGACCAAGATTGTTTCGCAATCAAAGCACACAAACACTTTCTACGCGTTTACTTGCGAATGACTTGAACTATGATGGGTCCCTGAATCCCTCGTTTTCCGAGGTCCGACTGGATCCCCTGATGACGAATCGCGAAGAACACTGTTCTTGTGGTTTGCCTGATTAGCACAAAGTTCACGAATTACACGACACTCAAACCAAGCTGAATAAGGGGGTGGGGCGGTAATGGGCCTCCCCTGTTCGTGGTGTTCTTCTGCCTTTGCTGGGCGGCGGTGTGCGGCGAATGTGCGTTGTATACCTAGTTGTTGACGGTTTCTATCTAGTCTTTTTTCTAATACCTATAGCTAGGTACTTCCACTTGGGCTGGCCGACGACAGACGACTGACTGAGGCGTGTGTTTCTTTGTTCCGAGCAAGCCTCTGCTCCTATACCTCTACTACTCGCGTTCCTGTGACTGTTTGCGTTGTAGCCGTTGTTCGTTCGCCAGTCGAAGCAGGACTGTAAAATAAGATTGTACACTGTGAAAATTGGTCAGCGTATAGCTCAATCGTAGAATGGATCATTGTAAATGCTAAAATGTTAAAAACTCATAGCTATCAGAGTGTCTTTGAGAACCAAATTACAAGACTTTTTAGTCCTTACTACATACATATATGTAAATCATCGCCAGTCTAACTGGGAACTTAACATGTCTGCCGATTAAACTGTGCTAGAGTTGACAGAACCTTCTTTATTCAATTTTTGTCTATTGACGCCTTAACAATCCCATCAAAATGTCTATACAAATGCGTTCTGATAATCTTTCTTGCATGCCTTTAAGATTCTTGGAATTCATCAACGAATTCAACAAGGACTGATAAGTTATTCGATAAGGATTCCGGGTAGTAGACGGTAGTGTTGAGAATACTCACTTGCAAGAGTGATACTCACTTGCTTCTATCTCAGTCCAGACACATGCTATCAAAAAAATGATGTTTGAAGGGCTTTTAGATTGTAGTTTAATCTAAAAGTTTGCCGAATGAAGTAAAGATCACAGACGCATACCAAAATTGTGAGAGAGCTGTGAGTACGAGGTGAGTAAAGTTCATGTAATTCATACTCACCTTGTGCTCACAGCTCTCTCACGGTTTTGGTATGCGTTTGCAACCTTTACTTTATTCGGCAAACTTTTAGATTAAACTACAATCTAAAAGTCCTTCAAACACCCTTTTTTGATAGCATGCTTCTGGACTGAGATGAAAGCAAGTGAGTATAACTTTTCGCAAGTGAGTATTCTCAACTATTAGACGGTGTAAAGTCTGCACGCTGGATTTAAGGGATTTTTATAACTACTCAACATGCCTATCATGGTGATCAGAAACACTTTGATAGCAAAGTTGCTCACTACACTGCGAAACGCTGCCATCGATGACTTAGGAACCAGAACATCAGGTGAGAATGAGCGGTAAGCTCAGGTAATATGTGTTAGGGACCATCTCCAAAAGCCAAAGAACACACTAAGATGAGCTCGGCAAACGCCGGCACCACCGTGACTCAGTACATATTTATACTAAATATTGGTAAAAAATGACGTTTGTTAGCTGAATTTCGGAAAAAACATTTCCTGAAACTGTTAGTATAGAAGGAAATCGCCCTTGCTAGCCCTGGAAACCTTAAGTTGTACAGACGTATTTTTACTAATAAAACCAACTTGTTCGTGTTCAAACTCTCTACATTCGTCAACGTTTTCCGAGCCATCGTTCCTCAAAAGGTTATGGGTCCCTCAACACGTGATTCGACGCACGGACTACCTCAATTCGATGGTGGACAAGGCTTCCAGAACTGGAGTTACAGGGTGAAAATATTCATGGATTCCGTTGGAGTGCTGAAGAACGTTGGAGCTTGCTGGACAACGAGAAGCTCACATTGTAAGTATCCTGGCAAATGAAATGCTCGAAGTTGTACGCGAGAAGACCTCAGCAAAAGAAATGTGGAAGGCCCCCAAAAATACCTTCGCAAAGAAGTCCATCGGAACTCAAAATCTACTGCGGAAGTAGTTGAATCTCTTGAAGGTGGAAGAAAGGAAGTCTATGCGAGTTCATCTGCTGGTATTCGAAGATATATCAGGCAATTGAAGACAGCCGGTGCCAAGATTGTTGAAGCGGATGCGGTCATTTCCTTGTTCCAGACTCTACCAGATGATCCGTTGGTTACCGCACCGCCCTCGAAAATCTCGCTGAGGAAGATCTCACACTTGAAATGGTAAAGCAACGTTTATTGGCTGAAGAAATGGAACAAACAGAACGGCAAGAGAACCAACACAGCGGCGTTTTCGGGAGCTGCGACCACGCCGTGGATCAAGCCCAAGCATGATGCCAAGAAGTTTCAAGAGAGATGCCACCAGTGCGGAAAACGTGACCATTTCAAGAGAGACTGTGTGCAGGAATGGGATAATGAAGCGAATGCTGCTACGGAAAACGGAGTAGTCTTTATGGCAGATCGGTCAAGCACGAAGGCAAGCAAGACCAATACTATTTTCATTCAATTCCGGTGCCTGCAGTTGCCATCTGGTGAATCGTCAAGGTGTTTTCGCAACATACGGGAAGCTGAGACAGCCAATTACCATCAACGTGGCCAAAGACGGTGTAATATTGGAAGCGAAGGTTGCAGGAACAATCACTGGATGCAGCAATCGAGGCACGCAACTACGGATGAAGGACGTAGGTACTGCTCGTTCCGGAATTGCGGGACAATCTGATGTCTGTAAAGAAGCTCGTCAACGCATACAAGCTTTAGAGGTACAAATCTGACAAACGAAGCACCGAACCAAGAAACACTTGTTTATCCTGGCTTTGCTCACTTACAAAAAAAAGCAGCATTTGTTAACGAATTTTTAAGATTGGTGCTCTTGAAAATATAAGTAGAAGACGGCCATTGTGGCAGCCATATTTGTATCTTCTGATGTTCCTCCTTAAGCTGTCGGAGGAGATTTCTGAAGACAAGGATCTCGAAGATTTCGACCAGGTGCGCTCCCTTCGCAATAAGAACAACATGAGCCTGCAAGGGATGCAGTGTTAATTTCTGCACTGGATATAGAGCGACTTGTGCTGGTTCCTCACAGATCTTCCTGAACGTAACGCTGACATATACACGAGAGACGACTATGATGACTGGTTGAAGGCCGCCCAGAACGAATTGCAAACCATGGAATCCAATAACGTTTGGAGGATCGTCACCTGTCCTGAAGGAGCCCGATGCTTGAAAACTAAATGGGTGTTCCACATAAAAGGGGGCGAAAATGACCAGCCGGTGGAGCACAAAGCACGATTAGTGGAAAAAGGATACCTTCAGCGCCCGGCATCGATTTCGAAGAAATCGATCCAGAAGTCCATCCGCTTCACAGGAAACTTAGTTTAGGTGACTCACACCAAAAATCGATTGAGGGGTTTCAGAAAAAATTTGCTGAATTTTGCCGAGCTGAAGGCTTCAGCAAAAATTTTGCTGAAATTCAGCAAAATTTTGCTGATTTGTTCAGTAAACTCTGCTGATCACCAGTAACGTTTTGCTGAAATTAAGCAAACTTTGCTGAAAGTTCAGTCATAAATTTTGCTGGACCCTTCAGCTCGGCAAAATTCAGCAAAATATTGCTGAAAGCGTTTAGTGTGTAAGACGGTACCGATCGGACGATTGAGAGGGGGTGTTAGCATAGTAAATATCATGTAAAAGTCATAAAATATCATGTAAGCTTCCATTATATGTCATGTAATTCCGTATGACTCTGAGTTTTTACATGACATATAACACAAATTTACATGATATATCATGTAAACCATCATAACACTAAGTTTACATGACTAAAATGAAGTTTACATGACGTGTAAATCTCATTATTTTTAACTGTGAGGTTAACTGAGTTTGCGTAGCCTTGTAGCAACGAACATCATGGCATGCTCTTTTAGAAGGACACCACAGTAAAGTTTTGGCGCTTTGCCGGCTCCTCTGGTGGCCTTACCACTCCCTTTGTCCAAGGAAGGCGAAGCAGAGTCGACACCACGCCTGCTTCCCACTGCACAGCAAGTATCAAGATCTGATATCGCGTGCACAGTGATTTGACCTCCTGAGGATAAGGGATTATCCACTAGCACACAGAAGGGCTTGTAGGCATTGGGTCGGGGACTGACTCCACGACAGCGACGATACCAGGGTTTTCTCCACGTTGCCACTTTTTCGATAGAAGCGATGAATTAGACCGCAGAGCACCGCTTTGATTTGCGTAACCGTCTCCGAACCATTGGAGCTTCTTTTGACTACGCCCGAGACTAAATACGCCTAAACTAGACCCTCCTCTGAATACTGAAATAAATTTTGTTGTAGCTCCTACTGATTCCATGAGATCTTTTCGTTATAACTCAGTCAATTTCAAACCAATTGACTTGAAATTTTGTACACGGCTAGATACTACTGTGTCAATCGGTTCCCAATTGACTGAGCAGAAAAGTGTCCAAAATGGGAGCCCTGCCGAGATGATTCCACTTCCCTATTAGAGTTTTTCGGCTTTCAGTCGCAGAACAAGCGTTGATAATGTAAGTTACATCATAGCCAACGTTTCGATCCTTTGGTTGAGATCTTCCACAGGGCTCGATCTTAATCAATTTATGATAACCGTATTTTGAACACGATCGGTTGTTTTTGGTTTTTGTTCGTTGAAACACTGCACTTTTCATCGTTCATCACCAGCACCCTAGTAGGATGGTGGGTGGGTGTTACGAAATCAAGACCAACAATTGAAAAGGCCTCTTCAACATTGCGTAAACAAACACGTTTCTGTCGACTTAAACTGTCAGTACACAGGGTCAAATATTTATCCCAAATAGAAACCAATGCTCAAACATCTTGTTTGACTCGATCAAATTTTCATTAGTGTCAAACTGATGTTTGATGATGACGATTGTTTCTTGATTTCTTTCCTTGTCAAATATTCGACCCTGTGTACTTCAGGCCTTATCTCACCATCATTAACAGAAAGCTTCATAAGTAAAAAAAATCGGGTTAAGTACCGCTCCTTTCAATTGCACTAAGAATTTGCATCCTTTGACAGATACGTATTCTGTCCATGATCGCATATCAGTCCCATCTTTGCTGGGTTTCCTATTCATATGGGACAAGTATGCGATCATAGGCAGTATTTCGATTGATTTTAGAATGTAAGAGGTGAGTATAATGAAGAATGTTTAGTAGAATTCGATTGACCTACATCGAGTAGCCGATTTATGTTCCAGTGATTTTGCCATTTTTTTTTCGGTGAGGTAGGGTATCAAAATAATCGGTTAAAGCAACAAAAACAAGAAAATGTATGTAAGAAATTCTTTACCCTGGTTTATCCGGCTATAAAATCATACTCTCTGTCTTTTCAGGTTTCTCCAGGTAATCGACATCCTAAATAACTGAATTTGCTATAGGCTGCCTGTGGGCCTGTGGTTTAAAATTCTTCACTTTGTTTCAAATTGTGCATAATAATAGAGGCCGTATTGGTTGCAATATATAAAAAAACGAAGAAACCGGTTCCTGAGTGCTTCTTCCGAAGGCAGAAACACCTTCAATAAGAAAGACAAAAAATCGCCACGTTAAGTACACTTTCAAAAGAAACATTCACCCAGGTAACAAGAAAAAAGCTACAAAGTTACCTCGTAGTTAATCTCCAACAGAGCAAAGCAAGGACTGATAATACTAAGGGTACCTGTAAATGATGATTCTCTTGGACTCTTTTAGAGTTAAAAATTGATACGTCGCACGACATATTTTGGTTTAGAACCAGAAGTGTCCTCAAGGAAACCAGGCGGAACCTGTGTCAGATGTTATGGAGTAGAAACATCAGTTGGTACAGACTTCAGCCTATCTTTTCTGGTCCCTTTTTTTAAATCATGAAGAATGAATGAAGAAGAATGAATGAAGAATACGTCACACAATATGTTTTGGTTGAAAACCAAAAGTGTTCCCATTGAGACCCCCTGCGAAACCTGTCGCGGTGATCCCAATAGGGGAAGATTCAAATATTACGTCCATCAATTTTTGGGATTTCTAGACCCCCCCTCCCCCCTCTGTCACGCATTTTCCCTATACCTAATACACGTAGTGTCACACTTTTGTAGACCCCCCCCCCTCCCCCAAATGTTGGACGTAATTTTTGAACGTTCCCTAGATCAACTCCTTTAAATCCGGTTATCGCAGTTGTGTTTTATTGATTTCAAAGAAATCCCGATAAAAGTTCGATGGCACACGCACGAAACAATCACTTTGCCAAGTTTGGTTCATGAAAAATTCACGTTACATCAGCGTTACATCTGATTGTTCATGGTTCATATGGGGCCTGAATATTTCTATATAGTCTATATAGAATCCAAAAAATGGACTAGATCCAGATTTTTTAATACAATTGTTTACCGTGCTAATGATCACCCTTATATAAAAAAATTGGATGTTAAAAAAATAAATTAAAAAATAATGAGAAAAATCTATCTCTAATCTAGTCTAACATTTTAGGAGGGTTAACACAGTCGTATGCTATTCTTGTGGTGGCCTGTCAATGCTTTCTTTTCTAACTTGAGAGTGACCACCAAAACAGTACCCTATACCCTGCGACGCACCATCTAACCGTCTCTATGTGGTACATATGATTCTCTGTTTGTGTCAGCATTGGATGTTGGATGGAGGGTTGTTGGTAGATTGGAATATGTTATTATTATCGCTCAACCGTTTGTTGTTATTACCACATCGTATATGTGTCTGTTTACTGCAAAACTGAAGAGTGTACACGGCAAAAAGTGGCGAAGAAAAAAATATTACAGCAATTAAACCTATTTTTTTAATTTGTTGTAATGTAATGTCGTGATGTCCTATTTTATTACGCATTTGTAGTGCTCCCCTACAATGGGTTATATTGTAATATGCATTTATATTGCTATTACTTTTTCGTAATAATTTCTCTCAAAATGCCATTCATGATTCTTCCTTGAATTCTTTCCGGGATTCCTGCTTGGATATCTACACACTTAAATCCCAAACTCCAGCTCGGTAATATTTTTTACTGAGTCTGAACTGCAAAAATAATGTTTTACCGATATATCAGTAAAATTTCACATACTTAACTGACTTCCGTAATGATTCTCACCGATCATTCTGTAAAACAAAAACTTAATACGGATCTCAGTGATCAAAATTACTGAGCAACACTGTATTTTGCAATATCTCGGTACCTCTAGTGAAATCAGTAATATGAAATACAGAGCATTCAGTAAAAATGTCTACAATTTACCGAGTGCTCTTCAATGTATATACCGAGGTCTCAGTTCCCGACAGACCTTCGTGACGCTGGTTGAGTCCTGTTAAGTCGCCATTTGCATTAATATCAGCCGCCCAGAAACAGTGTACTTCCGCGCGTGTCTGGCAAAAATCTTCAAAAGAGTGCAATTGTGAACAAAACATGTATTCGAGAGCCAAAAAAGACAATAAAGGTAACACTACAAGCTTACTTAAACGGCGGGTAATTATCTACAACAACAAAAATGGTTTTCTTTCCACTGTTTCAGATTTGCGACAAGGAAACAAGTTCAGTGATGAACCACACTTTACGCACCACTTTTTCAGCAATATTTAGGAATAGCAGAGCGGTGCACAAAGTTATCAGGCAGTTGAACAATGATAATAGCGGCAGAATTAAACACCCAACCCAACAATTATATGAAAAAAATGCTTGAAAGAAATAAACATCAAAATTTCATTCCTAATTTGTTTTCTATTACATACTATTACATGTAGTTTGCTGATTCTCCCTGATTTTTTAGGAAAACAAAAGTAAAAGCTTAAAATTTGCTGAGGTGCTCGGTAATTTAATAAAATCGATGCAATAAAAAGTTACTGATCACTCGGTATTCTCCTTACAAAGTATTCAGTAACTTTTTACCGAGCAGCTCAGTAATTTTTGACATTTTGCCACAAAATACGTAGTACCGAGCACCCGGTAATCGAACTCAATTACCGAGGTGATAACCGAGAGCTCAGCTGTTGAGAACTCGGTAATTTGATAACCGAGCCCGGTAATGAAAATTAAGTGTGTACTGCAAATAGGTACTGGACTTCTTTCGCAGTAACCGAATTCTATAAGTGAGTTCTTCCATAATTTTATCAAAGATTTTTGCTGTTGTTTTCTGGTTTTCTCCAGTTGTAAACTTAAGAAGTTATCCACGGAGTCTCTGCAGGTGTACTTCTCTTGTTCTTGGAGGTTTTTCCGATCATGCTTCCAGACTTTATCGCTGGATTCCTCTAAAAGATGCTTCCAAAATTTATACGGATTTCGTTCATTAATTTTTCTTAAAGGTTTTACAAAATAGATATCTATAGCGGGATTCTTGCAGAAAGTCTTTCAATGGCTCTTCCAGAGAGTTTTTCGATATCTCCCTTGCATTATCCTCGCGAGATTTCGCCCGTAGTTACTCCTGGGATTTCTCTTAGAGGTTTTTAGAGTTCCTACATGAATTTCCATAATACACCGAAGTTGATTTACGACGGTAATGGCACCGCGTAAAAAAACCCCGTTATTTAAAAAAAAACATGAGAAATATGCCAGGACCACAGAGAATAGACATCCAAGTCCAGTTCCAAAACTGTGTAAGGAATTTAACGGCCGTTTGAAATCGGCAACACAAGTGGCAACATCGTGGCGCTGCAATCGGTTAATTTCCCATACTAATTTAATTCATCACTTGAAATGTTTCAATTCACCACTGACTGTGGCAATATGGTGTTTGGCGGCGATAGTGTTTTCATCGTGTATTGGTTTGCAACCTTACTAAAGTAAAGATTCAAATCCTTATACAACTTTCTGAATGAAATTTGTTCTACACTGAAGAAAAAAATCCTCCCTAAATCAAATGGGAAGCTATACGCACATGCCCTTTAACAAACATCATTCCCAAGACGAATGACAAGTCAAACGAATGCCTCTGATTTCGGATGACAATCATCCGAATGACAGTCATCCTGTAACCGTATGATACGTTTGACTAAAAATGAATGCTACGCAATTCAATTTTCTGATGAATTTAATACAGTACTTGAACGAATTGGATTTGTATTTTGTATGAGAAATAAAACAGATTTTTTTTTGAAAATGGATTCATCTTAGATTTTTACTAAAAATTATTTAAGATACTATCAAGGAAACATAATTTGTTACTTTTTAACATTTATTGAATAGGGATTCAAAAAACGTATTTTATTAAAATCACTTCCAAAAAGCTGCGGGAAAAACATGTTGTAAACATGCAAGGATCGGCGTTGCCCCCGGGGTGATCTTTCCAGCGAGTAGGGGCATCAAAAGCAGCACCAATGTGGGATTCTGGCGGGTTGAACGGGAACATGGAGGAGCCTCGGCAGGGCGAGTTTCATCCGCCGGCGATTCAGGTGGAAATTGCTGCAATTGATGTTCGCCTTCACAACAGCCAGGCGCCTTGCTGTAATTAAAAGAAAATTAACTAGTGTAGAAAATTTTAAAATGTTTATTCGAAATATGTTTTTACCTCAAAGCACAGAAACTGCACATGCTTTTCTTTCTAGTGAAAAAACAATGGCGGACTTCTAACCGCTTCCAGCCGAACCAACCTCACCACCGCCAGATCAGACGACAGCGACTGCGAATCATCTCAATAGCGTATGACGCATCAGTCCGAAAGCGTCTGATAGTAATAATAGGGCGTGCTCGAAATACTTTTTATCTGTTTACGGGATGATGTTTAGTTGGAGCGGTGCCATTCCAAAATCGAATTAGAGTATATTCAAAAACCGAAGAGCATTCATATGCATAGGGGATGATTTTCTTCCGATTTTTCGATGGTGTGGCATACGTCCATTGCCATCAGACGAAAAAGGAAGGATGCATTTCAAACATAAGGCGGATGACAAAAAATACGATTGAAGGATGAGGTTTGGGTTCAGTGTAGCCTGGATGTCTGTTCTCTGTACTAGGACCAAGGACAGGAATGAACCTTTTGAAACCAGTCCCAGGAGAAACTCTCATGTGAAGAAAACTGTAAAAAAAACCTGCGAGAACCTTTAGAAAATATTGCAGTGGCTAAGACTCTTGTTAAAATCCAGGAAGACACATTGGAAGAAAACTCCGGAAATTTATTGAAGAAATTACAGGATAAATTTCGGGAAAAACTCTTTGGCGGAGTTCTAATGGAAGAGTCAATTGATTCTAAATTAGTTGAGTTATATCAGAAAAGTGCCCAAAATAGGACTCCTGCCGAGATGGTTCCACTTCCCTACCAAGTGGAACACCGGAAGGAATCGAGCAAAAACTTCAAGAGAAATCCCGAGAGAAACTCTAGGAAAAAAAATCGTGATAATATCTTAGATACCGTGGGGTGCCCTTATTTTACGAGGGTCCAAATTCCGCTCACTGAGAATATTTAGAGATCATAATCATAGAACTAATTGTTGAATTGTCCTAATTTCACTTTAGATAGTATAGCTCAAGTGTGGAGCCTCGTAGCCGTGCGGTTAGGTTCACCAAAGCTTCTAATCGCACCATGCTGTGGGGTGAGGGTTCGATTCCCGCTCCGGGCCATGAAACTTTTCGTGAGAATAGTTTCTTCCTCGTATCCACTGGTGCATGCTCCGTGTGTCCTTTGTCTAGTGTTAAATTTCATATTCAGTCTGTGCAGCCTTTGGCTGAAAACGGTGTCCGCGTCTTTTTTCAAGTGAAATTTGTGCACAATTAGTTTTTCGATTATCATCTTTAAATATTACGGTATGTCGTGAGGGAAACTCTTGTAAAGTTCTCGAGATAAATCCTGGAAGAAATCAAACTAAAGTTTGTCTGGGAATAATCCCGGGAATACTTCTGGAACCAATTCTGGAAATAAGCTCTCCAGGTTCCCGTGAAAAACTACAGGAGAAATTGGTCGAATTTCTGGAATCCTTGATGATTATCAAGGAAGAACCTTGGAAAGAACTGTTTGTATCTGCCGGTAGGAGATTGGAAAAATCTCCGAGAGGAATTCAAAAAGGAATTCCAAGAAAAAAGGTGAAGGCGTGAAGAAATAAGGAAGGAAGCTTGTAATAAATCCTGGCAGGCAATTCGAAAAGTCTTATTGGAGTCTCTGTCGATTTTAGGGTAATTCATGTATTTTGGACAGGCTGAGAACAACGTTGGAAAAATCGTCACCTAGCTTCTTCAAAAAGGAATTGATTATTTTGCAAAGTTGCTATTACGTTTATAACATGATTGTAATTTACGTTCCTGGTGATAAAAAGCTTAACAAACGTTAAAGTGCTGAGAAAATCACATTTTCCAATCGCCTGTTAGAATTGCATTTTGGACACCGAATATATGTTTTGGACACCCTCAGGTATATATAATTTGGACAGGGCAATTATCTCCATGTTTAGCTATGAATACTACTTTATCATGAAAGTAGCATAAATTAACAAATATTTTCTTGTAAATAATCAAATTTCTTCGCTAAACAGGCATCTATTTTGATAACTGTTACAGTTTTTGTTCAAATCGAGGAAATATCCCCAGAACCACAAAATACGCCTCCAAGTATGCAATCGCACAGCATCCCCATGTAGTTCGTCAGATGACCAAAATATATTTACAGTAGAAAACTTGTAATGCATTTTGGGCACCACCTATTTTAGGCGTTCTCATGGGCGTTCTAGATGAATGTTAAGAGATTGGCTGCCCAATGCTTCTTTTTTGAACAGTTTTTATTGCAATAAGGCTTTTAAATTTCTTACAGTTATCAATTCAACGATTTTGAGGTGAATATTGTATGTGACTGTGAAGTGTATGTCGTCTTGCATACCTGTGCATTTGAGGGGTTTCAGTGAAAAATTTTACATTTTCGATAATTTTGAAGTATATTCTTAATTGTTAAGCGTATTTTCAACGTAAGTCATCAGAATAGGGTCTGTTTGATCCAATAATCGATATTCAGAAGTATCTACTTTTATTAGCTCTCCGGAACAAGACATACATCGCAGTGCATGTCCAAATTATATACATGTCCAAATTATATTTTTTACCCTACTTCAGAGTAGATCTACAAATATAATTGGGACAGGTAAGATTTTCACTTAAAAAATCAATTAATCAGAATTTTTGATCTTTCTTGTATATGTAATTCTCTTGTTAAAGCAAACGTTACATGTTTTATATATTTTAAACAAGTACTGACCCTTTGAGTATGTATTAAGCTACTCGAAAAAGTATTGTGAAACATTAAAACATGTTTAAATAGGCTTTTTAATGTAATTTTTGATTTAATTGATATGGGGTTCCTTTGATCATGCCAGTGATCAATGTTCGTTTGTGTTGAAAGTACTCTTACTTACTAAATTCGGGGTCGCTGATTTCGAATATGTTGTCCAAATTTTTACAAGTTATGTACTTTTTGAGTTATGCTAAGATTAAAATCCTCAAAACAGCGAATGACGCCTAAAGGTAGGCAATGGCTTAAAGAATTTATAGCCTACTTTTAAAAAATCGTACATTTCATTGAAAAGGAGCATTTTCATAAAAGTTTCGCTTATAAAATCCAACTCTAGGATATCATATTGAAGTAATACAGTGATTTCGAAACTCATAGTGTATCTCGTATTCACGCCAAGCATGATTGTTTGGCAATGTATCTCATTGCGTTACGAAACACGGTTATGGAAATATCGATTTATTTCAATGATTATGAAATTCAATTTTCATGAATTGCATGTCATTTAATAGCCAAATGATAGAAGATTACGATATACCATTCTATAGCAGGAACTGATTCAATGTAAAATGCTTGTTTGAACATTTCATGGGGTCGGTCAAGCCGATCAATGTTACCCCGCTGATCAATGATACCCCGTGCGTTTCTCAAACTATGGGTCGCGACCCACTGGTGGGTCGCAGGCTGATTTTTGGTGGGTCGCGAAGGTTTGCGTAAAATTGTAAATTCAGCCATTATTTAATAATGCAAAATGATTTTGTTAGTCATTCTCGAAATGTACAATTCTGGAGCTCGATTTGAATAGGTCGTATGTGCTTTCGTCGATGGAGAATTCGATCAGTTGGATTCGCACATTGTAGCGAATACCGTTGAAATTGAACAATGTTGATACATACAGAAGAATCCTCACAAAAAAGGCTTTCTGTTCCATCATTAAAAGTCTTCAAAATATCTTCCATATTTCTACAATAACTAAAATAAACTGATCGAATTTTATATCGACAAAAGCACATACGACCTTTTCAAATCGAGCTCCAGAATTATTCTCTTGAAGAATCGACAGAATTATTTTAAAAAATAAGGGTAATTACTATTTCTACTTAAACCTTTCAATAATAAGATGTACACACTTAAAACAGAATGCCGAGATCGGCTGTGCAAATCTCGGTTAAAGTTCATTTGCTGAAACTCGGCTAAACATTTGATGTTTGAAGCTTGATGCTAGCGGCACCCATAGGTGCTGCTATCAGGGTGGCCACTCAATTTTAGTTTTGGAATTCCCGTCTTTTTCCCGGTTTTCCCGGTACGATTTTACAACTTTTCCCGGTTTTTCAAAATAAACATTTTTTGAGTATGTAACACCCAACTCTCGTTTTACGTTAAAATTGGAACAATGTAAAAAAACACTCAAAATTATGCATTTAACTGGTAAATACTAATACTTTTCCTCAATAAACCACATTTAAGAACGATTACAGTTGAAAATAACCAAACTGTTTTACAGCAATGTTCTAAATGATGATAAGAATAAAGATTTTTTAAGCTTTTCTTTTACGTGAATTTCAACTTAGAGCTTGATTTCCACACTGCAATAAACAGTTAATCTACCCTCTCCGTCTTTTAAGAATGATCAACAACCAGTGATTATAAAAATTCTCAGTTAAGGATAAACGTCTTAAAATCCCGTTTCAATATTGCATCAGAACTTCAGACGCACAAATCTCAAGAAGGAAGCTTCAAACAACAGTGCATTATATTATTTTGTTCTTGCTCACTTGTAATAAGCTTAAAATAAGAAGCTCAGGTGCGCTGGTTTTGTTTACGAAGAGATTTGTGCTTTCAAAATCGTGAGTAGGTGCCAAAGTCGGCCATTGTGGCGGCCATTTTGGGATTCTAACAAGTCTGTCCTTAATGTAAGGTCACGCCACAAAAGCTTAGCTTATTGGGCGCAGCTTAATTTCCTCTAATTTCCTTCTAACGCGGGGATAAAAAAAAGAAAGTTTTGCTGAAACCAAGTGTAATTCTTATAACAAATTTTACATCAATCATTTTACATCACATGTGGACTAATTCGAGTAATATGCAATCAAACGAATCGATTTCAGGATCTTATGTCGTTTTCGTTTTTGCGGCGGTGCTACATACTGTAGCTCCTAATACTATTTTTTTTTTTGTTGGAAGTGCATCAAAGAAATGTTTCTGGGAATACGGTCCTGTTGAACATTAGGTGAACAATTTTGTGGCATGGTAAAGTGAACGTTGAACAGAAAAATCTGGCAGTTACTTACGCTGCTTCTAAATATTAAATTTTACTTGTACAGGTTTCTGGAAAAAAGCCGAAAAAAATTGTCCAATTTTAATTGTCGTTTCTAATCTGAAAACAATTTTGGACTAAAGATGTAGCCAACACTAATGGGGATACAATAATATTCTGAAAACTATTACATCTAATTCCGTTTTTCTCAAGTTCGTCAAAAATGTTAAATATTCTGATCGAAAGACACAATACTTTCTCTTCAAATTTACTTTCAATATTTAACCCTCTACTTCCCATGGTTGCTCTAAGTCTAGAGCATCATCGATGTTCGACGAACTCGAAACAAGCGGAATTAAATTAATATAATTTAATAGTCTTTACAATACAATTGTAATATCGTTAGGTAAACCCAACTACCAACACTCGTTTAAATAGTACAACTATTGATAAACAATCAAACAACCAATGATATACAACTGTACAACTTTTTCGTTGATTTCGAAAACTTTGGCCAATTTAGAATAAATTTTGTTTGAGCACTTTTTTCGGAAACACTTTCTTGGCATAGAAATAGTCGTTCAAAATCGTGGGAAGGAAAGGGATAATCCTTTATGAAATTGTTTATGTTTGAAATGATGCTGAAGTTTTAAATTTATTCACAAATTCGATAATGAGTTAGCAAAATTTCGAGAAAAGCTAAGTTGTACAGGATCCAAATCGATAATTTAAATTTAGCTTGCTTATACAGATTATCGATAAGTTGTATAAAATTCAAATATGTTCACCAAATTTCTCTCAACAATAATTTTCCCGGTAATCATCTCAAATTCCCGGCTTTTTTCCGCTTTTTTCCCGGTCGTTCTGAATTCCCGTCTTTTTCCCGTTTTTCCCGGTTCGGTGGCCACCCTGTGCTATGAATAAAACTGTTTTTTTTTGCCGATATTTCAGTTAAATTTAGGTTGCCGAGCAATCGGCTAAACAATGGAAATTAGCCGAGCTCAACTAAGTGCGTAGTTCAAAGTTTATCGTAGCTCTCTAAAACTTTGAGGTTTCGATACCCGAAGGCCGGTTCCAAAGGCACGTTAAATTTAATGTTTTTTCTCGTGTACTGAAAGAGGTGAACACGTTGTTCATCGCATTTTGTATTTTCAATTCAATTTATGCAGGATTAGGTTATTGAAATTTTTATATAGCGCCACATCTACCTTTTTTCTCACAATAATTTTCAAGAGGTCTATCTGACCATCCAATAGTACCACAATTCTGAAAATGCTCCATAATGTAGGTTTACTCGCAGCGCGACGTGTCCTATAGATCTTAAAACTTATGCACGAGCACAAACGTAAGTATCCCAAGGAGCCGAAAAGGTTGAATTTGTGTTGGAACACGCCAATCTCTCCCAGTATCCTAAGACTAACTGAAATCGGGGACTATCCTTATTAAAAAAAATATTGCAATGAAAGTTGTAAAAATGTGTTTGATAGAAAATTTACTTCAACTTTTAAGAAGATTGTTATGAAAACAAATGAAGGTGGGTCGCTAAGTTCAACCACAATCGAAAGTGGGTCGCGAGCTGAACAAGTTTGAGAACCCCTGCGATACATCATAGTCCTCCAAAAAGATAGGGTGGCGTGCTCAGGAGGTCCACTATAGGATAATTTCAAATGTTTATTCTTTTTTTTTTTTTTTTTTGTAGAGTGACCAGGTGGAGCTGCGTGACAGCTGATAGCAAAGCCTGGACCCTTCCCCAACTTTCCCCCTACTAGTACCAATACTCACGATGGACTAGACGATGTCGTTAACTTGAGCAAAGTGTGTAGTAATTAGTATTGGGTCGTAGTAGTTTTTAAAATTACTGTGTTTTAACTATTCCCATCGCACTAGTGTTTTGACCGAATGGAAGCTCCAAAAATGATATGATTATTGAACAATACATATTTCAATAATCGAAAATATCCGAGATCACTGGACAACATTCAGAGAGAAAAAAAGCTGTACATGTTAACGCCTTCAAGGTACTATTCCTGAGAAATATTACAAAGAAAAGCAAAAAAAGTGTCATAGCTGATATTTACAGGTTTGATATTTTTGAAAATTATTCGGAGACAGCTGCCAGAGCTAGTGTTTTTAGCCAATATGGGCAACTAGTTTTCTGACATCTCTAAACAATAAATCAAATAATAACCTAAGTTTTTTACAATACATTCTGAAAATTATTTCAAGCTGATTACCAATAGTGTCAATAACCGATGTTGGTCATTGACAGCACCAGCATCATCCCCAAATAACTCTCATATTAGTGTTAGGTAACACTTTTTGAGCTTCCATTCGATGTTGTAAGGAAATCAGTCAAATCCTAAACGTCGAAATATAGTCTATAATGTGTCAAATTGTGTTTTTAATTTCGTCTAGTCGTCTTCTGCATATCTGTGATTATCTAAGTCCGAAGTATTATTACATCCACCGTAACTCTTTAGATTGTCAACCGTCCTAAGTCCTAAAGAAACATGAACAACAAAATTCCTGCTTTTTTGGTCAGTGTTATAATACCATCTAGAATATAAAACAAAAAAGATCAGTCAGCTGATTTTTGTGTCAAAAATTAAAATGATTAAGATTATTTGTCAACTTCTATATATTCATCGCTACAAAACCTATAAAAAGAAGAAATACAAATATAAACTCATTTCTAAAATCAGCAGTTTTGACTGATTAGGGTCCAGAATTTTCTAAAGGTAATAAATTTAATTGTTAACGTTACCTAATCTGTAAGGCTGTAAGTCAACTTATCCTAGCGTCCCCTGTCCTGTGTACTTTCGAATTCAAGTGATGAATGATGAGTGTAACGCAGAGACCTCGCCTACCCACTCTTGCGTTACGTTAAATTCAACAATTATTGTTAAATTTGAGAAAATTTAAAGAATGCAAAGATTAGGTCTATGCAAGCTGAATTATAACTTGTGATAAATGCACTACGGATACTCCTTTGGTTCCCATTAGCACTTCCGGCCGATTCCTTCACTTGCGATCAACTCGTAAACCAGATATATCTAGCTCAAAGTCCAAGCAGTGGAGAATAAACTGGCGCTAAAATGCTAATGGTTTAAGCCCTCCCATCGCGTCAAGATTGAATATCCAGGGGGAGGGGATAATTTCAAATGTTTATTCTATGAAAAATATAAAGCGTTTTTGTACGGTTTTTGTGTAGGAAAGGCGTAGAACTTGCTGCGCAACTATTGATAAAGATAATTCAATTAGGATACTAATGGATCCATTATTACCTAAATTGTCATGAATTCATGCTACACCATTGATTATACGTCGTTTTCAAAATTTGTTACTGAATTTGATGTTTGACTTAAATTTTAAAAATCGAGGTAAACTAGCTAGTGCAAGTTTGATTTACCTAATTTTGAATTTTTGGGTAAAAAGCATGCCGTTTTCATAAACATTCAACAAACCACCTTCCCCTGCATACGGTAAACATCACAGCAGTAGATCACAACAATACGCACACTAATTCAGCCAGTCGTCAGTCTTCGTGTGCACCACTAGCGCCGCACCACGGTCAGGTGTAGCCCTACGCCCCGAACATCTTGCAGCAAACTTTTTCTTCGTCGCAAAATCATAGCCATAATGCACATCGCGTTTTACCTGCTAATCACTTCATAAAACCACTGAAATTTACTATCACTGGTTACCGCGAAGCGTTGGCTGTCTGTTTCGCGCGATTTCACTACCGATACTTGCACTTTGTAACTATTTTAAACGATTTTTCCACGAGCCGTTCCGAGGCGCAACATTTTCTGCTTTGTTCGATTTTCACAGGCATGTATGCGTGGTGTGTGTTTGCTTGCTTTCGGGCGAAGGGAGAAGGGGAATGTTTTCGTTTTGTGGTGTTGTGTTTACAAGCAAAATCAAGCGATTTCAAAACAAGTCGATGAAGCGATCAGCTGGCTGTCATTTTTCATCGAATCGCGCGCAGCCGCTCGATGAAACTTTCTGTGCGAAGAGCTGTGCCCTCGAAGCGATAAAAATGGCAACAGATGGCGCTGCATGTCATGCACGCTAGAAAACGAGAAACACACGCAGAGAAAAATTCCTACTCAGTGACTCAGTTGGACTAATCAGAAATCTGGAGGAAGCTTTCCGAAACAAAGTGAAGGGGGTGACGAAATAGCCAAAACACAGGATGAAAAAAAAAAATTGCGAACCTTCCAAGATGAGAATAATTTACCAATTTACCCTCAGTTGGGCCTGGACTACCCTAATCTTCGAGTTTTAGGATATTTCAAGCATAACTTTTCAATCCGACGTAACTCGAGAATGTAAACAAATCCGTTAACCCCGCTGCATGCATGATTCATAAAGCAAATGGAAGAATCCATATCACTGTTTGATGATTTATTGCTTAATTATTGTTTAACTAAGCATATTATTCGAAACGACGTATCTAACTATTTTGATGTTTACAACTTTACTGATAGATACGATTGTGCTACTTTTCCCCGAATGTCGTTTCCCCGAATGTCGTTTCCCCGAACGCCGTTTCCCCGAATGTCCCTTTTCCCCGAATGCCGTTTCCCCGAATGCCGTTTCCCCGAATTCCTGTTTCCCCGAAACGCGAAAGAAGTAGTTTTAATTCACTAGTTTTTATATATCTTTAAAAATATGTACAGTCGAACCTCCATGAGTCGATGTTCCTTGTCTCGATATCGACTCATGGAGGTAAATTTTTTCATACTGCAAAATTATTTCTGGGTTACTATGATGGTCCCCCCAAAAAGCTTTCCAAAGGATTTTTGTTCCACTACTCGATATTTCCTTGAGTCGATGGTCCCTTCAATATCGACTCATGGAGGTTTCACTGTATGTATGTACATGATTTAACTGAGATTTAACTAAATACAACAACTTCAACGGAAACTTTGTCAGTACTAGTTATTTCAAAAACTATATTAATTGCCATGTTAACAAAAACTTGTTAGCATTTACACTTGGAAGAACTGCTTTCTTTGAAAGAAGGGCAAATTTCTAGGAAAACTATATTAGCTGCCATGTTAACAAAAACTTGTTAGCACTAAAACCTGAAAGAACCGCCTTCTATGAAAGAAGGGAAAATTTCTAGGGAAACTATATTAGTTGTGATGTTAATTAAAACTTGAAAGAATCGCCTTCTTTGAAAGAAGGGAAAATATCTAGTGATGCTATATTAGCTGCGACGTTAACACAAATTTAAGGAACATTTTCAGTGAATCAATATTAACTATAATGTTAACAGTTCCCAAAGAACTCGAAAGAACAACCATCTTTGTGAAGGAAATTTCCTATGATTAAGTGTTAGCCGACAATACTTTAGAAATAAAACTAATAAAAGCGGCCTAGCCGGTAGCAATTTAGAATCCAATAATTTTTTGACAGTACATCAATTTTTTTTCGGGGAAACGTACTTATTCGGGCAAACGGCATTCGGGGAAAAGGGTTATTCGGGGAAACGGCGTTCGGGGAAACGACATTCGGGGAACCGACATTCGGGGAAAAGCAGCACAACCGATAGATACACCGTTTTGATATATGAGAAAACCAAACGACGTAGGGTAATTCATGTATTTTGGACAGGCTGAGGGCAATGTTGGAAAAATCGTCTCCTAGCTTTCTTAGAAAGCAATTGATTATTTTGCAAAGTTACTAATACGCTTATAATATGATTGTACTTTGCGTTCCTGGTGACAAAAACCTTAAGGGCGGACGGGACGGTCGAGGAAATATCCGCCATTGCTCTGTTGCTACTAAGATGGTAATCTCAGATTCTACTTCATATAATGGAACAAAAATCTATCATTGTGTATGCTCACTTGCAGTGCATATGCTGATTGTTTTTCAGCCTCATCTGTGCGATAGAAATCGAGATTACCATCTTCAAAATCGCGAGGCAAATTGTTAGAAAGAGAGGGAAGATAGGAAAAATAACACAGCGTCCCGATTCACCTTAACGAAAGCATTTTAAGCTGAGAAAATTACAATTTCCAATCGCCTGTTAGAATTGCATTTTGGACACCGAATATATGTTTTGGACACCCTTAGGTATATATAATTTGGACAGGGCAATTATCTCAATGTTTAGCCATAAATACTGCTAAATCATGGAAGTAGCATCAATTAACAAATATTTTCTTACAAATAATCAAATTTCTCCGCTTAACAGGCATCTATTATGAAAACTATTACAGTTTTTGCTAAAATCGATTAAATATTGCCAGACCCACAGAATACGCCTCCAAGTATGCAATCGTAAAGCATTCCCATGTATTTCGTCAGGTGACCAAAATATATTTACAGTAGAAAACTTGTAATGTATTTTGGACAGCATCTATTTTAAGCGTTCTAGATGAATGCTAAGAGATTGGCTGCCTAATTCTTCTTTACTGAACATTTTTCTTTGCAATAAGGCTTTTAAATTTCTTATGATTATTAGTTTAACGATTTTGAGGTGAATATTTTATGTGACTGTGGAGTGTATGTCGTCTTGCATACCTGTGCATTTGACGGGTTTTAGTGAAACAATTTACATTTTCGATCATTTTTAAGTAAATTCTTAATTGTTAAGCGTATTTTCAACGTAAGTCAATAGAATAGGGTCTATTTAATCCAATAATCGATATTGAGAAGTATCTACTTTTATTAGCTCTCAGAAACAAGACATACATCGCCGTGCATGTCCAAATTACATACATGTCCAAATTATATTTTTTACCCTATCTAGCCAAAATCAAAAGTAACAGACACACTGTGGTAGTTTGGTGACAATAATCATAACTGAGTAGGCCATGCCGCTGGTGAAATTATTATCATTCGATCTGTCAAGCCGGAAAGTACCACATTGGCGACGAGAAGAACCCATTTGCTGAACTCAGAAGCGGAAGTGTGGAGAACCAACAAGAAGACCAACTTGAAGAAGCGGATATTCCACTGGAAACACGGTGGCGATCTATGGGTTACACATCTCGTGAAGAACCACGAAAACAAGGAGGAACACGACAAAAGAACAAGAGAGTGTTTTTCCTGCTGGTTGAAACTGGGTGAACCAGTTGAAGCTTTAGGTAACTATAAGTAGTCTGTTTTCCGACGGATAGCATCTGTTCGGATCAGACATGAGGGAAGTCGAAATATCTCGCCTCGAAAGAGGGAGATGCCGAAATGACGGATGAAAATCCGGCCGTAGACGGCAATAATGTCTCGCCTCAGAGAAGGGAGACGCCAAAGCGGCGGATGGAATTCCGGCCGAGGCTGGCAATAATGTCTCGCCTCAAAGGAGGGGGACGCCAAAGCGGCAGATGAAATTCTGGCCGGGGCTGGCAATAATGTCTCGCCTCAAAGGAGGGGGACGCCAAAGCGGCAGATGAAATTCTGGCCGGGGCTGGCAATAATGTCTCGCCTCAGAGAAGGGAGACGCCAAAGCGGCGGATGAAATTCCGGCCGGGGCTGGCAATAATGTCTTGCCTCCAAGGAGGGAGACGCAAAAGCAAAAACGTCGGTTGAGAATTTAAACGGCTAGGCCGGGAGGTAGAAAATAAGTTTAAACGGAAGAGGGGAGTGAAAAGTCTAATAAGATATATCTTCACTTATATGATAAACTCGATGATAAAGCAATAGAAATGCTTCTTAAATAGTAAAGATAATTGAATTAGTTATATCTTCCAACACACATGATCGACAGATGTAGTTATTTTTAAAAACAAGTTATGATAAATATTATTTTGAAAGATTTTGATAAACAAATTGCAAAAACAGTGCAACTAGAGTGACTGGAAGGGAGAGTGGCGTCATGTTCCGATTTTGACAGGTCTCCTGCTCGTTTGGAACGCGCGTTTGTATGGATTTGACAGCAATTTGACACATGATCTTTGTTCCAATTTTGACATTGACGCCACTCTAAGTTAAAGGCACTCTAAGTGCAACTAGTTATACATACTAGAGATAAAAAAATCCCATTTGACAATTGACAGATGCAGTGCAAACGGTGACAAAAGGAGATGTGGTAGTTTGGTGACAATAATCATAACTGAGTAGGCCATGCCGCTGGTGAAATTATTATCATTCGATCTGTCAAGCCGGAAAGTACCACACACACCAAACTGGCACCATACAAAAGCGACGTATCTGGCATGACGTATCTTTAACCAACCCGGTGTATGTGTATTTTTATCAAAATTCATTGTGAAAATGATATGGAATGAGTAGGTTTTGTTTCTTATGCGAGGTATGCACTTCAAACGGAATCGCTCAAGTAATTTTCGTTCAGTGCATTATTTTTCCGTGACCGGAATGGTCAAGAAATTTAACAAAGCAAGCCCCATTTGATTTGACGTTTTATTTCAGCTCCGTACTAGGATCCGGAATAAAGCGACGTTTTATTATTCTTGAGCGATTCCTTGCCTGAATTTTCCACGCATCGAGATAGGCCAAGAAATTTCTTGCGATCTGCGTACTACCCATTACCTGGTGATGTTAAGCACGAAAAAACTTATGAAAAGTCTTTTTATAAAAAACTATTTTAGTGAAATGGTCGTCAACATTGACCATGAATTTACTCAGATCAGTGAAAAAGTTAGATACAGGGGATGGCCAAAATGTTTGGGATAGGCAACTTTTTTTTCTCACAAAAAAGTTCAACATGCTATAACTTTTCAAAGAGCGCATCAAAAAATGTCAAATTTCGACTGTTTGTCAACCTACTATATGTGCATCTTTGATACAAATTTGGGCTCGATTGATTCATATTTCGCAAAGTAAGAAATGTTAGCGTAAAACACTATTTTTTAGACAACTAATTTTTGAACTGTCATATCTCGGAAACCTGTGAACCGAATTGAATGAAATTTTGAACGTACACTAACAATGTGTAAATGCTTCACAAACTATTAAAACATAGGTACTTTTAAAACATTGAAAAAAGTTATCATGGATTGACACTATTTGGATTTTTCTCGAAAAAATGTATTTTTTTACATCAATCTCATTAAATTTTCGTGTTGATATCCAAAGATTTTCCACTTCTGTTCTCAAATTACCTCTAATCAGATATATTAGAGCCAATTTACCTTAAAGGATGAACACATTTAGTATTTTTTATGTGGTATTGTAAATTCGACTAATTTTCCTTTATAAGGGTAAAAATTTCAACCCGGTATAACTTAATTCGTCGTGAGAAAATATTACATTTTATAACGTCGTATTAAGTATCAATATATTGTTGATAAACGTTAAAAAAATCATTCCATTCGGTTCACTGGTTTCCAAGATATGACAGTTCAAAAATTAGTTGTCTAAAAAATAGTGTTTTACGCGAACAGTTCTAACTTTGCGAAATATTAATCAATCGAGCCCAAATTTGTACCAAAGATGCACATATAACAGGTTGACAAACAGTCAAAATTTGAGATTTTTTGATGCACTCTATGAAAAGTTACAGCATGTTGATTTTTTTTGTGGGAGAAAAAAAGTTGCCTATCCCAAACATTTTGGCCATCCCCTGTACGTCGATTTGAAAAATTGTGCTTGATTTCACATTTTTCCATATGAGAATCAAACTTAAATCGAATAATTTTGAACCCAGATTTATTCTAATAAATCAATATTACAGTTTTCATTCCTCCTTTGGCACCGGGCCCATTTTACATTCGGGGTACTTGTCGGTCAGATAGCTGCGAACCTCTCCGGTTTCCGCCAACAGCCGCAGCCGCACCTTGTCCTGGTTCCGCAAATATTCCCGCTTTTTCATGTAGATTTCATACGACCGGTACTTGGTGTAGAATGGCGGGAACTTCTTCCTTTTGAGCTGAATCTTGCCATCCATGCAAAACTGCGTGTAGTCCAGGATCTCGTTGTGTTCTAGGTCCTCCTCAGTTCGGCATGCGGTTGGACTGGCGACCACCTTTGGGAAGTTTCCATTTTCTGGGCGGAATTCTACGACGTGCAATCCTTTCGATTCGGCAATCTGCTGATGGCTCTTCTGCTGTAGCAATCCCACGAAGAACGCCTTGACCACATGCTGAACGTTGGTTGATCCCTCGCACTTTGCTCGGAGGTCCTTGATTCCGAGAACCTCGCAAACGGACTTTATAGCACGGTGGCACTTCAGACCGTAGCCTTCCGGTTTACGCTCCACGAACATTTTAGTCGCTCCAAAGGCGCAGTGGAAATCATGGAAAACGGTATGACCGTTGCACAACTCAAAATACATCAATTTCTGCCCGGCACGGTTTTTGGCCTGCCTTAGAGCTGCCTTGATATCGATGGCCTTGCCGAATCCAAAGCCTGCCAACCCGTTGCCATTTCCAGTCACTGCCATCGCTGACACACGTCGCTTTCGGCCAAGGTTACCCTTCATGTTAACCACCGTTTTCAGTTCCAAACATTTCGTATCGAATCCCTCAAACTGATCCTCTCCGATCGCATCCGGTGGTCCAATACTCCGACCTGGCATTTTCGATCCCGACCAACCCCGCTCTAGGGGACTCAACTTCATTCGCTTGAAATTCACCATCTCGTCACGGATCTTTTTCAGTTTGGCCTCCCGTTCTTTGTCCTCCGGAAGTTGCTGCTGCTGGACCAACTCGCGGCCCCGGATAATCGGTGCCGACAGTCCTGGCCACACAATATTTGCCTTGCCGAATCCAATCACTTGGCCCTTGTTCAAATCTTTCGGAGTAATCCGTCCGGAACCTCTGCCACGGCCTCGTTTCTTACCGGCATTACTGACAGAAATGATACCCTTCCAGATTTCCTGTGCTGGCACTAAAACGGGAATAGTTTGCAATTAATAAACTACGCTTTTACAAGAACTTTAAACTTACACTTATTGAAGAAGCTGGTTCCCCTGGAATTCTGTAACGCCGGAAGACTGGGTTGTAGCAGCTGACGCTGTCCACTGCCGATCGAGGACTCTCCTGTCACTCCACGATGACCATGTTGGTGTAAGCATGCGGCTGCAGTCGTCGATGTTTTTCTCGCAATGTGAAGCGACGAAAAGCCGCGAATTAACGATTCGCTGTTTGCTGCCACCAGACGGAACATTTTGCTCCAGTTTTCGGTCGAGTTTTTCCTGATTTTATATCGATTTTTACTGAATTTCACTCATTGCACACTGGCGAAGAAATGTTTACGTAAAAGTCTGCTCCACACGCTTAAGTTTCATAACACAAAAATGTGTGAGATGTACGCAAAATTGGCCAAATCCCAGACATCACTCAGATTTAAATTCGGCTCGTGCATCTACTTGAGGGTGTTTTTTGCAACGCTTTCAGCATGCTGGTAGAGCCATCTAATCATAAAATACTAAAAAAATACTGAGATTTCACAAGAACGTGAGCATACGAGCAGTTTGAAACATTTTTATTTTAAGATCTATTACTCATTTCTGTATGTCATGGGATTCCGCCAACGCAGTTTTCCGTGTTTTCCGTGTGCTTGCACTCTGATGGCAGTGAGGAGGGTACGTTTGGCTTTTGTTAAGGAAAGATGCTGAAGGGAATGCAGACTTTTGTAATAGTCCATTTTACGAGCCGATTTTATGAATGAATTTTGACAGGAGGTAGCGTCCAATAGAGCTTGCTGACGTTTATTCACCTTTCTCTTTCAAACATGCAGGTGGAATAGGATTTGTTGTCATCAGGAAAGGTTTCCCGATGAAAACAAATCCTATCCCGCCTGCATGCTTGAAAGAGAGAGGTGAATAAACGTCAGCAAGCTCTATAACCCGTAAAAACCAATATCATTATCAACATTGTTGTCACTTCGTAAAATGGCTCATTCTGATAGTCACGTGCACACTCAGAAATAAAAGTATACACGGAATTACTATTATTTATGCATTTTGTATCCACATCTCTCTCACTCTCTTTCTGTTTTCATGCTATCTGCCGTTTAGCCTGGGTTGAAGAGAAGTGTTTCGTCAACCCAGGCGAAGCACCAGATAGCATGAAAACAGAAAGAGAGTGAGAGAGATGCGGATACAAAATGCATAAATAATAGTAATTCTGTGTATACTTTTATTTCTGAGTGCAGGTGGCTACTAAAGACACTATATTCACAGACAAACAGACGTAACACTTGCGAAATTTCCATCGACCACGCTTTTAACGACCATTTTGATTTTTTATAGTTGTGACACAGATAAACAGACGTAACACCTTGAACGATTTTCATGAAAATCCATCGCCCAGTTCACACTACCATCACCTGGTGGAAAAGTTGCACGAATCACTGTGTTGTGCAATATCGTCAACAGAAGGCGCTAGTGTGAAACGTCAAACGCATAGAAAAATGATGCGCGCGCCTCTGGTTGTGAAAGCCACAACTATGAAAATTTAAAATGATCGTTACAAGCGTGGTCGATGGAAATTTTGCAAGTTTTACGTCTGTTTGTCTGTGGTTGTGACTTTCACAACCAGAGGCGCCTGCATAGTTTTTCTGTGCGTTTGACGTTTCACACTTCTGTTGACGATATTGCACAACACAGTGATTCGTGCAACTTTTCCACCATAGGTGATAGTAGTGTGAACTGGGCGATGGATTTCCATGAAAATTGTTCAAAGTGTTACGTCTGCTTGTCTGTGCTATATTGTTCGTGCAGTTGAAAATCGGAATTTTTGACACGCGAAAATCGATTTTTCTCCTGAACCGTGTGTCGGACGTGTCGGGCACAGTGCGCTGGATAGAGGGCCAGGTTCGCTGTCCAGCGCACTACGGCCGACGTTAGATTTACGTATGAATTTTGAGAAAATTCGATTGTCGGGTGTGAGTATGGTAATACCATGCAACCAGTAACCATGTCAACTGTCAAAAACAGGTTTGGCCACGATTCCGAAAGCAGTTCCCTAGACCCCTAGAACGCGAGCCCCCGGAAGCGCGGTAAATTTTCACATTTCGTATGACTGCATATGGTAAATTAGCGTATAGCGTATGATAGGGTATATCAGTTATCAAGCTATTGGAAAAAATATTGTCCACCTGATTCAAGGAACCGGTTTCTCGGCCATTGCAATCATCACTGCGCTCTCCATGGGCGAAACTACGGATTTTTGCCAGGGGGTGCACTACAAACAAATATTCATTAGTTCATCCATTCATCATTCATCGCCTCACTGCAATGCATTAAAATTCTTGGGGGTGCCTGGCACCCCCGATTCTCCACATTGCCCCCTCGTTCTCCACATTGCCCTGATAAAAAAGATCATAGAGATAAAACAGAATGTATTGTTACAACACGCTGAAATGAATGGTATTTACCATTATTTCAATTGTTTAAAACGTTAGAGTAACAACAGACCTTATGGTTTTCCACCATAGCATGTATTGTAAATGTCACTTTTACAAAAAAATGGGGGTTGTTATGTATCTTTACCATAAAATAAAATCAAATTTTCTGGAGTAAATTCAAGTCAACTACCATTCAATTTATTGTGTTTTCATTATTGGAATCTCTAATGCCATTGATTTTGTTTTGCACGTATTGTAGTTCCAATGCAGCATTTTCAGCAGGAAAATACGAACACAATATAATTTGTTGTTGAACAGCCAATATTATCATTATTCAATGGTAGTTTATGGCGATTGTATTGGAATTTTTTATGAGGGTGACCTGCAACCAGAGGCGCCATTCTCACCAAAAAATAGGACACTAGCAACACTGAATATCCCGAGCAGCTATCTCCTTGGTTCCTTGTGTGAGTGAAGCTGATTTGGCGATACTGGTATAGCAACTGCTGGCGATTAATCAAGCTCAAGCTCATGGCACATCAAAATTTTCAGACTTTCATCAATATTCAGTTTCCGGAAAGTAGGAAATGCAGCAAATTTGCACATTACACATGAATCGCAGTTCGCTGGGAACTGCGACAAGGTGACGAACATTTGCCTGAAACACGAAGCAGCAAAGGTCGCAGTGGTAGTGAATGCGGCACAAATAAAGTACATGCTGGTAGGCAGAACGGAACACGACCGCACAGACAAACAGACATAACACCTTGAACGATTTTCATGGAAATCCATCGCCCAGTTCAAAGTACCATCACCTGGTGGAAAAGTTGCACGATTCACTGTGTTGTGCAATATCGTCAACAGAAGGCGCTAGTGTGAAACGTCGAACGCATAGAAAAACGATGCGCGCGCCTCTGGTTGTGAAAGCCACAACTATGAAGATTTAAAATGATCGTTAAAAGCGTGGTCGATGGAAATTTCGCAAGTGTTACGTCTGTTTGTCTGTGACGACCGGATCCGTCTAGACCACGGGTTCCCAACCGGTGGTCCGCGCCCCCCTGGGGGCCGTAAAGCCAGTCTAGGGGGCCGCGACGTTACCAAAAAAAAAATGTTGAATTTTTATTCTATTTTGTGCAAATTATACCAATTTATAATTTTGTATACCGCCACAATTTGTATACAAGCCACAATTTGAGGAACAAATTTTCAGTATAAACGCCAACATTTCTCGGCTGCGCCGCTATTTTTCAGTTACGGCTCAAATTGGATGTACATCACATCATTGTTTTCGAAATGTGAGTATCGAATAAAAAAAACGTATTATTGATCGTCGGAAATCCCTCCCACAGTAAATTTCTGGCTACGTCATTGTGATGATGATGATGATGATGATGATTGTGTACCCACCATCAGCGCAAGGATTACCTATGGCTGCAGAGTCATACCGGAACGGAATGATCTACCTGATGGTTTGTTGTAGCAGGGTAAGCTAAATTCACTGGAGACCTTCGGAAAACAACATGATAATTGTTATCTCGTGACAAAGTCTGGCCACCCCACGAACATTTGCCCGGAAACCAGTTCATTTAACTTCCTTAGGCTACCCCTCCGAAATCCCCATATATGTCATGTTCAAATATAAAAAGTAATAATAAGCAACGAACTCACCGGGTAATCCTGACCAGCTGGTTTTCTCGAGGGGCGATTCACTGTACTGCATTACTGAATTGAAAATACACGAATGAAAATAATACACAAAAATACATCAATACACAATAAGTTCAAAATTGCACGAAAAATACGCCACATTCGAAAAAAAAAATACACATAAATACATCAATGCACGACAAATTCAAAACTAGTAAAAAATACGCCACTTTCAAAAAAATACACCAATTCAAAATAAAATGCAAAAATGCTCCAGCACACCAAAAATACAATAATAGTTCAAATTCGACAAAAATACACAAATATGATGGGATTGATTGTGCAATACACGAGTTCTGGAATTCTGCACCGATCGTGAGAGAAAACGAGAAAACGTAGACATTAAATTTTATATTTTTCAGACACCGGCGCTTATAAACCACCTCAAGCTGGATTGAAGCCAAACATCCGGAAGAGGATAATTACTTCCCTGAGCATAATCTGTCAACAAACAGCATCGTATTTTTTTTTCACGATTGCCAAGTATCCGGAAAATCCTCCTAAAGAAGTGTGCGGAGATTCTCCCAAAAAAAACTTCTACGGATTTTACCCCAAAGCGATTCCAACAGTAATTGATTTCAGAAAAAAAACCTCCAAGAGTAATTGCTCTGCAGATTTTTCTTCGGAGATTCCTTCAAGAGAGCATCCTTCAGATATTCCAGCAAAATTGATTTCTTCGAAGCGCATGTTCTGCGGTGATTCCCCAAAAAGATTATTTTTCTGAGATTGCTCTAAGAATCCTTTCCGGAATTTATTGAAATATTCAGATTGACCACATTGACATTTCTTCAAGTGCGTCTCGAGGTGTGTCTAATGCAATCCCGCCACTTGGCTGATCCTAGGATTCTTTCCGGAATTCGAATCAGAATTCCATCAGCTGTGACCTTCGGTATTCTTCCAGTTATTCCCTCTTCGATTCTTCCAGAAATTACATTTTAAGATTCCTTCCCGAGTTCTATCTTTGAAATGCTTCTGTTCAGATTCCTCTAGGAGTTTCTTCTTGAAACTCCTCCAAGAGTTGCTTCAAAGATGCCTTCTGGGATTCAGCTAATAATTCCGTGAAGGAAACCATGGAGTGTCCGAAAAGGAACTCGTGAAGAGATTCCAGAAGAAATTCCTTTGAAGACATCCAAAAATTCTGTAGAAATCGCAAACGAAAGTTCTCTAGAAAATCCAGAAGGAAATCCTGCAGGAATCAACTTTCGGACTCGCTTTCGGAAGAATTTCAGGAGTTTCTGGAGGAGTTCCAGAGGGAACTCCTAGAGACATTCCTAAAAGAATTCCAAAGAAACGAGATGTCAGCGAGGATGTCAGATACCTCTTCAGAATCCCAAACTTTTTACTCACAATGCAAGCTTCCGGAATTCTGAGTTGTTTTTCAATCCCCACATTGCTTCAACAGTTACACCATTTTCTTCATGAAATCATCCGACTCTTCCTTTGAAATAATATGATATGCTTCCTCTCCCAATACCTGTACAACAGTTCCTGATTTAACCTCGGATTTAACATTTCCACTACTTTGCTTTTGGCTTTGCTACTAACATGGGTTCCCATAAGATAAATTGGAGTGAAAATTTTCCCAGATGTATTTTCCCAGGGACGATGAAAATCTAATTTCATCCGAATTTTATGATGATCCAGAACGAAAAAATGCAACAAGCTTCTTAGTTTCCCCGTTTCCAACACAGCACTCGGTGAAGTCTCCCGGTATAGGATTTGCACAATAATGTAATTCGTGGTTTTGATTTAGCATTCAAAAACTTGGACGAATTTCAGTTTGTTTACAAACAAAAGTTCCAAATTCAAAATGCTTCAATCGATTTTAAAAATACTCATTTATTTGAAAAATACTTAATAATTACATCAATACACATCGATTCGATTTTATTCGCAAAAGTGCAAAACAGTACACCAATACAAAAAATACACGTTAATACGCCATTAATGCACAAATTCGATTTCCAATACACCGGGCTGAATCGAAAATACATGAGTGAATCGCCCCTCGGGTTTTCTATGTTTGGCTTTGGTCTCAGCATGCAAACGGTCCAACCATATTAAATGTGCACTCGTTCACACCACTCGCTGATTCTCCGATCGTCCATCAAAGAATCCGAAAAAAATACATCAGCGAGAATACCCGACGCACTGAAAAACAATCTCTTGGATACTAGCATTTCCGAACTCGGAATAACGACGAACACGAGCACCATAATGCGGGCAATGTGGTATCTTGCCACCGAGCCATCGTCGATCGTTTACACAAAGTGCGAACAAAAAACACAAAGAAAAATACTAAAACGCGGGAACGACGAAATGCGGCATGTTTCAGCCTCCGCTCCCTGCTTGTCACTGACGACCGACGACCTTTCACTCTTCCATCAGCGTTCCACCCAAGTACGAACTAAAAACACAAGAAAAATAGGCCCTGACAGCGCCGCAGTGCTGCCGCCTGGCGGGAGTCGTATGGCAAACGTGAGAAAAAACGAGACAAAACACGTTTGTTTATACTTCTTCACGCACACGATGACAGATACAAATGGGATTTCCCATTGGAGTGAGTGCATTTTTGCTGCCGTCAGAGCCAATGCAAAAACGCGGTAAAGACGAAATGCGGCATGTTGCAGCCTCCGCGCCCTGCTTGTCACTGTTCTGGCTACGTCATTGTACCTAAAAACTCGGTTTCGTTCATTCAATTCATATTTTTTTCTCAAAATTATCATTGGGCCCCAGATGTTTTGACAATTCTTAAGGGGGTCGCGACCTCATGAAGGTTGGGAACCCCTGGTCTAGACAGTAATGTAACGAAATACAGGGATACCTTCGAGGAGGTGGATAAATTCGTCTACATCGGGTCTTTACTGACAGCTGTCAACAAAATTAGTCGTGCAATTCGAAGGCGTACCATCAGTGTAAGTAGCTGCGGTCTGAAAGGTTCACCCACGCATCAAATGTACCATGTACAAAACGCCAATAAGACCTCTATGGACACGAGACACGGACCATGATTGAGTGGAACCTGCAAGCATTTGGAGTTTCGACCGTAGCGTACTAATCTTCGCCGGTGTGAAGTAGAAGTGTGAGTGGTGGTAAAGGATGCATCACGAGCTCGTTGCACTGTACGGCGAACCCAGTATTCAGAAGGTGGACAAAGCCGGAGATATACGATAAGCAGGGCATATTGTAAGAATGCTGGACAACAACCCTGAAAATTTGGTGATCGGGTTGGCACATAAATTGACAACATTTCTCCGGGAACCGGTTCCGCGACCATCAGACAATGATGTTTCCGGTTGTTTGATAATTGATGAACTATCTATGAAATTTTATGAATTTTTATAAGTCTCACGGCACATTCCAGGTGTCCAGGGAACCGGGTTTCGAACCAACTAGTGGCCAATCCTGTTTTTGGCATTTAACTTGGTCACTGATATATTCGCATCAAAATTCTGCAACTCTTGATAGATCGGACAGCGTGATCAAAGACATTGCGGGAATTGAGCACTTTTCCGGGGTCCTGGTAATCGCTTCCGCGACTACTAGGTGGACAATGTTATTTCCCGTAGTTGGCTTGAAAACTGATGAATTCATTATAAAATTCTAAGAATTTTGATGTGCCGCACGAGATGGTCATACAAAATGCGAGAATTGGCCACATTCTCGGGGTCCTGGGAACAGGTTCCAGGATCACCAAGTGGCTAATTCTGCCTCTGATACCTGGTGTGCGCATCAAAATTCTGCATATTTCGATGCATCGGACAGCAGGATCATAGAAAATGCGAGAATTGATCTCATTGCCGAGGTCTTGAGAACCGGTCCCGGGAGCCTGTTCCGGAACCACCAGGTAGATAATGTTGTCTTCAGTTGCTGGTTTGATAACTGATGAATTATCTATGAAATTCTGCGAATTTTGATGTGCCACATGAGATGGTCATACACAATGCGAGTGTAGTGTCTATCTAATAATTGTGTGCATAGGATATCTACCTACATGGAATACTATTCATTACAGTACCTAAATGTCTAGGTATGATTCATTATGTCTACCTAAGGTAGTAATAAATACGTGTGGTCATTGGAACACACTGCAGAAACTGCACAAGCCTTGGACTTGTCAACATCTTTAATATTCTTCTTTTGAAGGATATAAAAGCGAGAACTGGCCACATTTCCGGGGCCTCCGGATCCGGGTCCGGGTCCTCCAAGTGGGCAATCCTGTTTTTCGTATCTGACGTGGCCACTGATATATTCGCATCAAAATACTGAAAAATTCGCACGGCATGTTAAAAATATTCGAGAATTGATCACATTTTGGGGTTCCTTGGAACCTGTCCTGGGAATCGGCTTCGGGGCCACCAAGTGGACAATGTAGTTACCTGTTGCTTGTTTGATGACTGATGAATTATCTACACATGATGTTCTGAAAATTTTGATGTGCCATACGGCAAGGTCATACAAACTGCGAGAATTGACCACATTTTCGGAGTCCGGGGAACCGGTTACCGGGAACCTGTTACAGGACCACCAAGTGGCCAATCCTGCTTTTCGTATCTGATGTGGCCACTGATATATTCGCAACAAAATTCTGCAAATTTAGATATGTCGCACGGCATAGTAAAAAAAAAATCGAGAATTGACTACATTTCCGGGGTCCTCGGAACCGGCCCTGGGAACCGGTTACGAGATTACCAAGCGGACAATGTTGCCTTCAGTTGCTGGTTTGATGACTGGTGAATTATCAATGAAATTCTGCGAATTTGATGTGCCATACGGCAAGGTCATATAAACTGCGAGAAGTGGCCACATTTCCGGGGTCCCGGGAATAGGTTCCGGGACCACCAAGTGGCCAATCTTGCTTCTGGCTTCTGACATGGTCACTGATGTATTCTCCATAAAATTCTGCATCTTTTGATATGTCGCACGGCATTGATTCACCATATTTGTAAAATGGTTACCTATCGGGGGTCTCCGGGAAGCCGTTCCGAGGCCTCAAGATTTAATCCCGTGGCCACCTGATAGCCAAAACTCATCTGGTCAGTTAGCTTAGTGGTTGGGGCAGTTTGATGCTGCTTTTTCCGGTGCATTTAGCACTCCAAACATTCAAATCAGCTGCATTTCGCATAACTTATTGCGAAAAATACCCTCCTGCGAAAATGGCCAAACCATGGTCCCTCTGGCGTCGGTTTCAAGTGGCCACATCCAACCGAACCTTAGTTTTGAGCCGGATCCACAAAATTTAAGCCCTAAAGATAATTTTGAGTACAAAGACTTTATTATTTTATAGAGAAATGACTGTGAAATCGTTGTACCAAATCCGGGTCAATATGACCCGAACACCTTAAACGTAACTTTTTTTGTCCAGCCCTTCAGAAACGGCCAAAATTATCGGTCAAAATTTTAAAAATAAGTTTTTGGCAAAAGATTAAAAGTCACAAAGTTTCAAAGCTATAGCAAATCAGGATCAAAAGATATTGCGCCTGAAAAGTGCGATCCGGGTCATATTAACCCAAACACCGTAGGAAGGTTAAAGTTGGCTAACGAATTTCCGGAAAGTTTCTCATTGTTCCTCACCAAGGTGAAGCGAGCGGAGGAATGTAAAGCAGACAGGAAGAGACGACCTCGGAGACGAATACACAAAAAGAAGCAGCCGATGTTGAGATAATCCCATATTCTGAATCTCCAGGCCAAACTGAGCTGAAATCCAAATTTTCATGAATTTTGGTGCCCGGGAACCTATTTAAAAATCCGTTTGAAGTTTGTATGGGAGCGATTTGTCGAATCACCCCTTGTCGCATTTTGTACTGGGCAGAGCTGTCAAACAGTTGCCCAGTTGTCAAAAGGTGGTTTTAAAAAATCTCTTTGAAATTCGTTTTAGGTACCAAAATGATGTTCTAAAAATCTGAAAAAAATCATAGTGGCTCAGAAAAAGGTGCTCTTTCGTATAAAATCAAAAAATCAATACAATTTTCTTAATTTAAAAACCCAATTTCCCATTGGAGTGAGTGCATTTTTGCTGCCGTCAGAGACAATTCTGGCTTAGGAAGTGTCGCCCCCAGGGTATGGTCTTTGAGTACTAACTCTTTGAAAAAAAAAATAGATTGTCTAGAGCTTTAAAGGGTTTACTGTTAAAATGTAATTCATTCAATAAAAAGTATTTTTTTTTCGATTTTTTACATATCTTGCTCTGTTTCTCTTACAATTCTCAATTATCCCTTAACATAATGTTTCCATATTTACGGAAGTGAAAATAATATGCAATAATTTATTATTGACAAACACACAGCCAACGATGTTTAAACCCATTACCAATTCCCAAGCACTAGTCCCAAGAGGCCATAGGTCACAAAAAGATCCATCAACAACACCACACGGCGCGTTATTCCGTTTGCCGCCCGTCCGAACCGCTATCGTCACCGGTCGTCATACTGAGTGATGATGCGATCATCACCGCTAGAAAGACAAACAATTCCGCGTTGCGACTAGCGTATAGTCGTTCCTATATATTCCTATACAGTGTCGGACAAAATAATAAGACCACCACCCGTTTTTCATACAAAATGGCCAAGTTTGACGATGTGACACTCGGTTTCTAGTGAACCGATTTGGCTGAAATTTTGACAGTCGCCATGGAATTACGTGAATTGTATTTAATTGATTGAGTTCTGTTCACTACATCAAAAGTTATGGATATACGAAACGACAAAATAATAGGACCACTTTCAGATTGCCATTACCAAAGGATATATGTGAGTATCTGATACTTGATGATTGATATACAAGTAGGGGTAGGCGGGGCAATATGGACACCCTAAGGTTTTTGCCAACTTTACCTAGCAAGATGTCAAAAAAGTTTAGTTTTTCGATACATGTATCCTTTTAAAGTCTATTTAGCATCTATTGCATAAGAATGCTCACGAAGAAAAATGATTTATTCACTTCAAAAAATGTTTTGAAAAATGTTAGTTTTTCATGACCGTCTTCAAGCATACGGGGCAGAATGGACACCCCATGGGGCAATATGGACACCATGAGACTTTTACGAATTTCGTACATTATTTACACCTATAGAGTCATTTCATTACAAAACAACTATTATGGATGAATATAATACGCCGAAGTAGTTCATTTTTGTTCAGTTAATTTAAATTCAGGCTGTTTTGGATAAAGCTTTATTTTTGTCGGCATGTACAGCTGTGCCTAGAACAACTATTTTCCACTTCTGTCGTTTTTTGATCAATTTGTTTCACCCTATGTCTACTATAGTGAACATTTAACCGAAAATATACTGAAATCGAAGAATTTGGTTGGTTTGTGATTTAGGTTATATTTTCCCCTTGCCGCTTCTTTCAAAAAGGTGAGTGTCCATTTTGCCCCGGCAGCAGAAGATATTTCCAATTTTGATTTTTGATATAATAAAGAAGAAAATATAAACATGTTAAGCATGTAGATACAGCAAAACTACTTGCATGTGTTCTAGAAATATCAGGTTTTAATCGACCTGCAATAAATTAATCACTAAATCTTATTTTAGATGGTGTGAAAATTATAATTTCCATGCACAAAAAACGGAGGACGCAACTTTTTCGTGTAAAATCAAGTATAATTTTAATTTCGAATGTTTCTTTCCTGAAACTACGTTTTAGACAAATGGACTATATTCTCCATTCATTAAAAGTTCAAAAAAGTTCGCATATCTCAAAATACTGGGGGTGTCCATTCTGCCCCGGGTGTCCATAATGCCCCGCCTACCCCTACTAAAATTAAGGATGCCATTTAAACTTGGTGACATTTTTATTTAATTAACCACAAATAACCATCATAAAAATTTGGTGTTAGAATTTTGTCGCACCGTATATCTGTAACTTTGAAAGTAGTGAACAGAACCCAATCAATTTAATACAAATCAAAATTCCCGTAATTTCATGTCGGCTGTCAAAATTTCAGCCAAATCGGTTTACTAGAAACCGAGTACCATATCGTCAAACTTGGACATTTTGTATGAAATAGGACCGGTGGTCTTATTATTTTGTCCGACACTGTATATCGTCCGCTCAGCGCCATTGTTTCAAGGGTAAATATTGGAATGTAGCAAAAATAACAAACCACTTGAAACCGCCAAAGCTGACTTTCACGGGGAAAACGAACCATCCCATGCAACCGGCCAAAAGGGGGAAAATTGGTCTCTATGGTGAAGAAAGGTAAAGAAGAGTCTAACAACCCGGTGATGTTGGAAAACGCGGGGGTGGCAAACGTCTGATCGAAATCCCAATTACACGCACGTTCCGGCAAATCGAAACCGGGGGTTCACAGCAGCGCGCGTTGTACTATTTTAATATTAATTTGAAAGATATCGTTCCTATTACTCGACGGTGGTATTTGTTTTGTTTCACGCCCACTCGGGATTCCATAAATATGTCCATACCACTGAGAAAGAGACGTAGCACTTAAATTTCATTAAAAACCTCGTCACGAAAACGTTATCAAAATATGTTACGTCCGTTTATCTGTGATGGCACACTGATACCTCGAACTGCAACTGAAATGGCAAACCTGCTGGTGAGCGTGTTTAGAAATAATTTGGCAGGGAAAAAAGTAATTAACATTCAAGTGCTGGGCAAACATAAACAGTAGCAGTAAAGGCAAAAATATTGTCTATTTGTCGATGTGGTACAATGGTCGATGTTGTGAATACAATTTAGTTTTACCATCGAAATAGTTTACACTTCGATCAGGGAATAGCGTTCCACTAAAATGAGAATTTTGGATACAAAAAAATCACGTAGGCTTATGCAGTTCCAGTTTGGAGTATACGCGGTATTTCACAAAAATATTCATTTTGATTTCTTTAAAAGTATATCATGTATCCCTAAAAATGATAAATGTTACGCTTCTTAGTGGCTCTACGTTTTTGCTGGAACTTGGCCTGCCTCTCTTCAACTAAGCGTTCTTTAAGCACTTCCACAGTTATTAATTGAAGAGCTTCCTTTGCCTACCATTGCATGAATGTGTATATTGTGAGGCAAGTGCAATGATACACTATGCCCAGGGAAATCGAGAAAAGTACCCGACCGGAACAGGAATCGAATTCGCCGTCTCCCCGGATTGGCGATGTAAAGCCTTATCCACAGACTAACTGAAGATCCTTTAATATTTTACTTATTAGAAAACAAACTCGTGTATAGGAAACTTAGAGGTATGGTTGAAACATTATGACCCTATCCATGGGGTTGCAGCAACGTTAGTAATCTTACGCTCTCAAATTCATCCTATTCGAAAACAAGTCTAGTGTCGTAGAAAATTCAGAGACTCCCCTCTCTCCTAAAATGCTACATCATTTATGAAGAGTCCCTAGATAACGATTGTAGTCATATGGATATATAGCGTTTAGTTGATAACTGTTCACACATAATATTATGATGGAAATCATACTCCGTTCCATTAAAGTCGACTTAACCCGTAAACACCCGGGACGATCTACTTTTGGTAGAAATGCAATATCTTCTTTGTTTTAAAACATTTTACCCCGGGTTTTTTTTTATAGTCAAGGGGAATAGTTGTGAGGGTGACGGGTTCGATTCCCGGTCGGCCCAGGATCTTTTCGTAAAGGAAATTTCCTTGACTTCCTTGGGTATAGAGTATCTTCGTGCCTGCCACACGATATACACATGCAAAATGGTCATTGGCAGAGGAAGCTCTCAGTTAAAAACTGTGGAAGTGCTCATTGAACACTAAGCTGAGAAGCAGGCTTTGTCCCAGTGAGGACGTTACGCCAAGAAGAGGAGAGGAGGAGGGAATAGTTGTGCTAAGAAATGAATGGTACCTCCCCCCTTTGCACCCTCCCCCCTTTTGCGGGGAGCCGAAAATACTTGCCTTTTTTTTGTATTTTTTATAAATTCTGCATGTTTTTGCTCAAATTTCATCGTTTTGCTAATCATCAATAGTTTTCACTGATCCTAGACATGCAATGATCAAGGATCATAGTCTGTTGAAGTTTTGATCCCGGAGCTATTCTAAGGCCTCCAAAATACTCCGAAGTTTGTGACACAAATGTAACATTCTCAACCAAATTTTACGCACGATGAATGATCACATAACATAGTCTACGATACTCAAAAAGCCTCAAAGCACCCCTAGAAAATTCACGGTACATGACTTGGGTGATCTAGGTCATCCAAACTACTCTGGAATTCATTTTCTTAAGATCTGAAACATGTACCATCGTTTGTGTTCACTCTGTTCAAGAAATTTAGTCACGTTGATGTCCATTAGACCTCACTATGCTATGAGCAACTTGATATTGTGGTAGTTGGACATTCCGTGAAATACAAATGGCCTCCAATACACTTTGAAGTTTAGGTTACGATATCTACATACTGTATCATGCTTTAGTTGTGAAAAATATTCGTGGAATGTAGTCTATACTGATGATGGAACCTCAGTGCACATCTATAATGCTTTTGGTACACTCATGGGATATTCCAGGCTTTCCAAACTATTCTGGAGTTAGGAACTTGAAGGCCTACAGGCTCTACTTTTGTTTTTCTTCACTCTCACGGCATAATTCTTTCACGATTGTGTCTGTTGCACCTTATTATATTTATTACGAGTATCTCTATTTGTTGTTATTTGGATGTCTGCTGGCATAAAAATGGACCCAATGTATTTTGATGCATGGGTCGCAAACTTAGAATATTTTTATTGTAGCGAATGCTCGCGGATTATAATCTACGCTACTCTTAGAACCACAGAGCACAATTCTGATAACTTAGCAACAGTCACCTGGTGATCTAGGTCATCCAAACTGTTCTGTAGTTAAGACCTTCTAGCTCTACAATCTCTACTCTTGTATCTCTTTACTTTATCGATGTAATTCTTCCACGTTGTTGTATCTCATAATATGTTGAGTATTTCTTTGTGTTTCTTGTGCATCCACTGACATACAAATGATCTTTATGGTATTTGGAAGTGTCGGAAATTACCCAAGAACTCCTCTAGACATTCCTCGGAAATTCCTCAGAAGTTCATCGTGATGTTCTCCACGAGTTTTTAGGGAATGCCTCAGGACTTCCCGTGAAATTCTTCAGTAGATTCCCAGCAGTTTCTCGAAAATTTCATCAGGAGGTATTCTGGGGGTCTCCTGTTAGCCTAGTGGTCAAGGCTATGGATCGCCAATCCGGAGACGGCGGGTTCGATTCCCGTTCCAGTCGGGAAAATTTCTCGACTCCCTGGGCATAGTGTATCATTGTCCTTGCCTCACAATATACAAATTCATGCAATGGCAGGCAAAGAAAGCCCTTCAATTAATAACTGTGGAAGTGCTCTAAGAACACTAAGTTGAAGCGAGGCAGGCCAAGTCCCAGTGGGGACGTAGAGCCATAAAAGAAGAAGAAGAAAAGAAGTATTCTGGAATTCCTCCGAAAGTTCCTCAGGAATTCCTCCGAAAATTTCCCGAGGATTCCATGGAAGTCCCCTAAAATTCTTCCAAGAATCCCTCCAAGAATTTCAAAAACTCCTACTGGACCTTCCCTAAGAATTTCAGCAGAGAACCCTCTAAGATTTCTGCCAATAATCCCTTCAGGAATTTCGCCAGAATTTCCTCCAGGGATTTTTCAAGAAATTTATTCAAAAATTCATTTAAAAAATCTTCCAGAAATTTCTTTATGAATACCTCCCAGATTCTTCAGGAAACCTCCAGAAATTCCTCAAGAAAATATTCCCGGGGCAACTCCAGGGATTCCACCGAGAATAACTGCAACTTCTCCGAGACTTCTTCCAAGAATTCCTCCAATATTTCTCAAGGAAATACTTCAAGAATTCTTCCAAAACATTCTCCAAAAAATCCTAAAGGAATTTCTCCAGATATTCCTTCAAGAATCCGTCCAGGAATTCTTTTAAGAAGTTCAACAGGAACTCTAATAAAAATTTCTCCAAGACCTTTCTCCAATATTTATGACAAAATTCCTCCAAGAATCTGTCCCAAAATTTTGCCAGGGATTCCTTTACAAATATCTCTGGAAATTCCTCCACGGATTTTCAATAAATACCTTCAAAAATTCCTCCTGAAATGCCTACAGGAATACCTCCAGGAATTCCTCCAAGAATTCCTTCGGGATATCCTCCAAAAATTCGTCCAGGAATATCTCCAAGACATCCACCAAGAATTCCTCCAACAATCCCTTCTAGAATTCCTTTCCATGAATTCCTTCAGCAATACCTCTAAGAAATTTTTCAAGAATTCCTCCAAGAATCTCTGGGAATTTCTCCAGGAATTGCTTGAAGATTTTTTTCAGGAATTTCTCCAAGAATTCCTACAAGAATACTTCCAGGAATTTCTTCAAAAATTTCTTGAAGAAATGTCTGGAGAATACCCTGAAGGAATTCCTGGAGTACTTTCTGCAAGTATTCATGCAGTAATTTGTGAAAGATTCTTTAAAGAATTTCCCATGGAAATTCTTAGAGGAATTCCTAACAATTTCCTTGAACTGCGAGAAAAATTTGAAGTTATGTTTTTCAATTTTCTTTTTCTGGAGGAATTCCTGGAGTATTTCATGAAGTATTTCCTGTAAGAATTCATGGAATAATTCCGAATGCACGTTAGGTTTTTTCCCGCAAAAACTGGAATTGAAGGAATTTCTGGAGAAATTCCTGTAGTAATTCCTACAGCAATTCCTGTAGGAATTTCTGCAGTTATTCCTGGAGGAATTCGTAGAATATTTTTTGAACCAATTCCTGAAGTGTTTCCCGGAACAATTCCTAGATGATTTCCTGTAGTAATTCTTGAAGGAACTCCTGGAGTATTTGCTGAAGGAATTTCGGAAATATATCGTGGAGTATATCCAGGAAGAATTCCTGGAGGAATCCCTGTAGAAATGACTGATAGAATTCTTGAAAGACTTTGAGGAGGAATCCCTGTGAGGAATTCCTGGAAGAACCCCTGTTGGAATTGCTGGAGGTATACTGGGATAATTTTGTGGAGGAATTCCTGGAGGTATTCCTGGGGGAACTCCTGGAAATATTTCTGGAGGACACCGTGGAGGGATTTCTAAAGGAATCCCTTGATGAATTCATAGATAAATCAGCAGTTATTCCAAAAGAAATTCCTGGAGGTATCCCTGGATTAGTTGTTGGTGGAAAACTTGGATGAATTACTGAAGGAGCGGATAGTAATTTCTGGAGGAATACCTGAATGAATTCCTTGATGAGTCCATGGAGGAATTCACGAAGGACTCTGGAGGTATTCCTGATGGAATCCTTTAAGGAATCCCTAGAAGGATTTCTAAAGAAATCGCTGGAGCAATCCCTGGAGAAATTCCTAGGGAAATTCCTGGAGGAATCCCTGGAAAACTTCCTGGAGGAATCCCAGGAGAAATTTCTGGAGGAACTCTTGAGAAAATTTCCATGAGAAGTTTTAAAGGAATGCCTGGGGACATCTTTGGGAGACTCTCGTGGATTCCTCGGGGAATTTCTGGAGGAATCCCCGAGGAACTCCTGCAGGATTTTTCGAAAAGTTCTTGAAGTAATTCCTGAGGAACTCCTGAAGTAATTCCTGAGGAACTCCTGAAGGAATTCCAGCATAGCTCCTGATGAAATTTTCGAGAAATTGCTGGTTTCGAAACTCCTGAAGAAATTCACGGGAAGTCCTGAGGCATTCCCTAGGAACTCGTAGATGTTCTCGGAAAACATCACGATGAACTTCTGAGGGACTTCTGGAGGAATTTCAGAGGAACGCCTAGAGGAATTCTTGGGTAATTTCCGACTCTTCCAAATACCATAAAGATCATTTGTATGTCAGTGGATGCACAAAGAACACAAAGAAATACTCAACATATTATGAGATACAACAACGTGGAAGAATTACATCGATAAAGTAAAGAGATACAAGAGTAGAGCTTGTAGAGCTTGAAAGTCTCAACTCAGGAACAGTTTGGATGACCTAGATCACCAAGTGACTGTTGCTAAGTTATCAGAATTGTACTCTGTGGAGTAGCGGAGATTATATTCCGCGAGCATTCGCTACAATAAAAATATCCTAAGTTCTACAGATATTGCGACCCATACTTCAAAATACATTGGGTCCATTTGTATGCCAGCAGACACCCAAATAACAACAAATAGAGATACTCGTAATAAGGTACTCGTAAACAAGGTGCAACAGACACAATCGTGAAAGAATTACGCCGTGAGAGTGAAGAAAAACAAGAGTAGAGCCTGTAGGCCTTGAAGTTCCTAACTCCAGAATAGTTTGGCAAGCCTGGAATATCCCATGAGTGTACCAAAAGCATTATAGATGTGCACTGAGGTTCCATCATCAGTATAGACTACATTCCACGAATATTTTTCACAACTAAAGCATGATACAGTATGTAGATATCGTAACCCAAACTTCAAAGTGTATTGGAGGCCGTTTGTATTTCACGGAATGTCCAACTACCACAATATCAAGTTGCTCATAGCATAGTGAGGTCTAATGGACATCAACGTGACTAAATTTCTTGAACAGAGTGAACACAAACGATGGTAGATGTTTCAGATCTTAAGAAAATGAATTCCAGAGTAGTTTGGATGACCTAGATCACCCAAGTGTACCGTGAATTTTCTAGGGGTGCTTTGAGGCTTTTTGAGTACCGTAGACTATGTTCTGTGATCATTCATCGTGCGTAAAATTTGGTTGAGAATGTTACATTTGTGTCACAAACTTCGGAGTATTTTGGAGGCCTTAGAATAGCTCTGGGATCAAAACTTCAACAGACTATGATCCTTGATCATTGCATGTCTAGGATCAGTGAAAACTATTGATGATTAGCAAAACGGTGAAATTTGAGCAAAAACATGCAGAATTTATAAAAAATACAAAAAAAAGCCACGTATTTTCGGCTCCCCGCAAAAGGGGGGATGGTGCAAAGGGGGGAGGTACCATGCATTTCTTAGCACAACTATTCCCCTTGACTATAAAAAAAATCCGGGGTAAAATGTTTTAAAACAAAGAAGATATTGCATTTCTACCAAAAGTAGACCGTCCCGGGTGTTTACGGGTTAAAAGAAGATAATAATAAAGATTTCATTTCGTGTTATTTTTAGTGCTTCATTTATTCGAAACGTACTTGCTTTCGATCGATTTCCTTGGTCAAGAATGACGGTCTTTTCAAAATCGACCTAACTTCCTTGTCATTGATTGTTTCATCAAGCGACTCATTGTTGGTCCGTTCACCGATGTCTTTGATTTGTGCTTCGATCTCCTCCAGACTGCTCGCGGAGTTTCCCACCGCTACCTGCAATCGTCGAATAGTTTCCTCATCGGGGGCCATCTCTAGTTCTACCTTATCCAGTTCAGCTTCTCGCTGTTGAAGATTTGCAATCTCATTTTCGACAGCCTCCACCTTCAACACGTGCTCGTCTATTTCCGATCGAGTTTCGGTGTCAAATATGTCAAGGTTCGGGCTGCGCTCAACGGGGCTGTCTTCATCTTGCAAAGCTCGCCTCAGCCGGTTCAAGCTTTTTTCCATCGAAAATTCCTTGGCAAAATTGAAAGCGTACTCGCAGAATTCTTCACGATCACGCCAAATGTTTAACTTGGCGTCACGCATTTTGGCGTGCTTTTCATTGAGTTCGGCTTCCTGTTTGCGGTACAGCTGCTTCCAGCTCTCGAAATTCAGTTCCACAACCGTTTCTTCAGCTTTCAGCGAATAGTACTGCTTGAGGTCATGCTCAAAATTGGCGCTTTGTTGTTCCAGCGTGGTGGAGTTGTCTTGCAGCAATTGCTCCAGACGTACGATTTCTGAAGAAGAACAGTATTAGGTTAAGGGTTTTGTGAAAAGAGCTATTTATAATTAGAACCTAACCTTCATTTTCTGACGAATCAGCGTCCATTTTCTTGGTTGAATATTTTGAGTTGGTTTAATTTTGTGCCAAAACAAGTTACGTGTTCTTCACTACCACTTTAGTTTCTGCAGTACACCATCAGTAAATGTAACTACCTACACAGAAAAACGAAGAGAAATCGATCATTGCAGATATGTACGCTCGTATGATACTAAGCGTGAGAATTGATTATAATGAACAAATTACGTTACGCCACAGGGCACATGGCTAGGGGCAGTCAAGTGTAACGTTACGATCCATACAATTTATATAGTTTATTTTTGATGAAAATTTCAGCGTTTTTGAATTACGTATAAAAGAGTTATAAACATATGAACAGGGATGGGATCATTCATTTGCAAAGAGGGACATTCACTTGCAATTATCTCAGTTCAAAAGCATGCTATCAAAAAACAATGTATGGATGAATTTAGCCTTGTAGTTTCATCTGAAAGTTACCCGAATAACATTAAAATCGCACACGCATAGGGAAGATTCAAATATTACGTCCATCATTTTTTTTGGGATTTCTAGAACCCCCCCCCCCCCTCCCCGGTCACGCTATTTTCCTATACCTAATACACGTACTGTCACACTTTTCTCATGCAAAAAAAAAACCAAAGCCTCATAGATACAAAAAATGAGGCATATGGGGAGAGGTGGTTGGTTGAAAATAGATATGTTATGCGTGACGTAATTTATGGACGTTCCCAATGAGAAAAGGGCTCCGTATCAGTTGAAACGTAACGCCGTAACATAACAAGGAGGAGCTATATTTGGCAGGTGCCTTTGAATGTGGTCCAGGGTCAAAGTATATAAATATGTACCAAGGTAAGAGATTCCCGTAAATGTCAAAAATGAGACTTACCAACACATCTGCGTTAGTTATGAAAAGTTGGTGTTTTTACACTAAAATGTCATTATTTCAGCAAAGTTTGTGAAGTTTTGTTAGTTTGGATGTTTCTAAATGCTGAAAAAATATGTTTAGAATCAATTAAAAAAAATTTGTTACCGATTTTCAAATAGCGATATTTTCTGTTTTATTGCATGGAGGTCACATTTAATCCAGTTAGATGCAATTAAATAATAGCTTCTAAGATGGGAGTGCTTAATTTCTTAAGAAAGTTTGCTAAATAGTGATGTGCCCATACAAATCAGCGCAAACTTCATAACTATTTTTTGCTTTTTTCCTTTTCTCACTAATCCGTGAATATTAGCGGGAATCTCTTACCTTGGTATTTAGATACTTTGGTCCAGGGTGGCGTACGACACCTTTCACGAATAATGATGACGTATTACGAACATGATGCTCATTGTTGGTGACGGTTTTGATTACGATGAGATCAGCAATGTTTCTCTCTCTCTCTGACTGAAGTGTCGACGAAGCACGCCAATACTCCAGATTAGAGCACTTCCAGCACCGCCATGTCACGGTTCTTCCTTGGTCAAGTGCAAAGACCATCGAGGATGGGTACAATTAATGAGTGTTTTACTTCTTGTTGGTATGCTTCGCTGCTACCGACAATGCAATGGAAGCAACGGACGAGCGACGGGTCCACTCTTTTGGATTCTGGATGATGCATGATAATGATCTCTCGATGAGAAAGGAGTGATCTACTGTTGAATGGTGCACCTCGTTCTGCTAGTTAATGGAAATTAGTGGGAACAAAAGTGCGTACACGTTGGTCGTTATGGTCATACGACCGACGGCTTTAGGACATTTAGTCGAAAGTACGTTTGGTCTAATGGACATTTGGTCAAACAGCAATTTAATCGTTCTCAATAATATTGAACATCAACACCTATGTGTCTGAACCTCATTTTGCATCAAATTTGCAAATGTGCTTCCTAGCCGTTTCTCAACGGAAATTTTTGAAATTTTGACGGTCAATCACAAAATCCTCCTAGTTTGATAAAACGCAAAACTCGCGGTAAAACTGCAGTAGCAAGGGACCCTTAGAACTGGGTCACAAGGCCGGCTTACTACTGGGCAATCGGAGAGGCTCCACGACCAACGTGCAGACACTGTCACCTTACTTGCCTTACTTAGGCTGTGGGAATTGAAAGTGTTGAACTATGAAAGAACTATTGGCTTTATTGAAATGTTAAGAATGGTGTGGGTTGAATTTATTGAAAACTGTTGTGATCAGGGATGGCATTCACCATTTGCAAAGAGTTACATTCACTTGCTACTATCTCAGTTCATAAGCATGCTATCAAAAAACAATGTATGGATGACTTTTACCTTGTAGTTGTATCTGAAAGTTTGCCGAATATCATTAGGGTCACACACGCATGCTTAACTCGTGAGCGAGCTGTGAAAGCAACTCTCCACGCCGTGAATGTAAATTACAAAAACATTCACGGCGTGGAGAGTTGCTTTCACAGCTCGCTCACGAGTTAAGCATGTGTGTGCGACCCTTATGATATTCGGCAAACTTTCAGATACAACTACAAGGTAAAAGTCATCCACACATTGTTTTTTGATAGCATGCTAATGAACTGAGATAGTAGCAAGTGAATGTAACTCTTTGCAAATGGTGAATGCCATCCCTGGGGCCTGTAGCATAATGAAAATTTTACTAATAATATTAGTCTTGTAGCTTGTAACTTATAATTTTCTGTTGCATAAAAATACTACAAGTACAAGTTACAAGTCCAATACTACAAGTCGGTTGGACTAATATTATTAGTAGAATTTACAAGTGTATGTTGCATAAACAAACTACAAGTATAAAATATTAGCTATGACTTGTACTTTTGATTACAAGTCTCAAGGGTCTTGTAAAATAATTTACAAGTTAGATTTAAAGTATTGCAGAAGCAGGGTGTCGACTCAATTTTGAAAATCAAATTCCCTGACTTTCCAGTCACTTTCACTGAAAATTCCAGGTTATGTAAATCAAAGCTTAAGGGTGTCTGCTCATGAGATAAAATAAAATTCTCTGAATTTTCCTGGTTTTCCTAGGAGTGCAAAAATAGAAAGAAAAAAAACAAGTAAACTGAACCAGATTTTTTCCCAATAGATTCAAGGCAATTGGCAGTATTTCTTCAGAATTCTTCTATCTGATATGCTGTTTTGTAAATACCTTTTAACACGTCCACCAAAAACTCCGTAATATAGATGAAAATCCTTTCCAACAAACAATTCTTTTAAAATGCCAAAATTACAACTAGGATATTCGAAAGACATACCCCCAGAACATCATTAGGATGACATCTTGATTTTGTTTTATTAGTTAGAACTACCCTAAGAGCTACTCCAGATGGCTGCAATTTTGTCGCGAATTTTGCATGTATGTATATTTAAAGCACTCTACAAAAATCCTTCGGCAAGAAATTCATCGAAAAATTCTGTAATATTATTTCTGATACTGATGTATCAGAAATGTACTGGAAATATCTAAACGCAGTTTATAAACTTTTCTAATTTGTCTAAAAGACCTGCATGAATGGTGTAACTTTTCATGGAAATTCTCTAAGAAGTCTGCCACAATGCTGACAAACTCATTTAGATTTTTTTTCTCGTAAATTCACCACACTTATTTTGTAGAAATTATGTCCCATACTTTTAAAAGCTCCATCAAGCGCTTTCGAAAAGTCGTACGGATTTTCTTGCTAAACATTCTGATGCCTCTAAATATTGATGGAAAATCTGTTGAATCCTAAAGATTACAACAGGATATCTAGCAGGTTATGTTTCGAAATTCTTCCAAAACTAGGAATTGCAACATGAATTCCCCTTGAAGGACTTTTAGAAGATTGATATTCCTGTCTTCGTAACATAGTTATCATCTTGAAATAACTTACGAAACATAGAGTAATATGCGGAAACAAATCATTTGAATCTTGTAAGGAAAATTCATCAAAAATCCCGCCAAGAATCTTGCAGATATCTTATAAAATATTCCTTATAGACTTCACATAAAACCATCAAGAAACTGAATCATAGTTTTCCACAAGGCCATTGATATACCAATAGATCAAGGGTCGAGGAAATTGCACTTTTGCAAAAGAAGACTATTCCAAGGATCTAGGGGAAAAGTATTTTAGACTTTTTTTAGAAATCAGCATGAGTTAAAATGCATTAAAAAGCTGTGCAGTAACTTCAGTATCCAGTTCTTTAGTGTATAAGGCCTTCATTGCCTCCAGATGTGCTTAAAGAACACTAAGTTGAAGAGGCAACCAAGCTCTACTGAAAGCGTAGATCTAGAATAAATCAGATAAAGTACTGCACAAACATAATTTTCCCGAGATTATTACTAAAGGATAATAAAAATCATCATTGGTCTGTACAACAAATTTCTGGGCATCTCAAAACTGAACTCGCCAATAAATTTATTGGAAACCCATCAAGATGCAAGTATGAGGCATTTCAAAACGATATCACCAAAGAATCGGTCGAAAATTCACCAAACATAACATTTGGTACAGTGTGATGTACTTTTAATTTCTAGCTTTTTTGCTAATTTTAAATCGGACTTGTAATTTTTACATGAAATAAGTCTTCATGATAAAATTCAGAACAACATTGTGTTAACTGAATACTACAAAACTCAGGATGAAGTTCATACATTGATGTTATCGTAAATCATCAGAATCATGGATGTAACAGTTTAAAGAAACAATTTAGCTAGTTTTTCAAATTCCATAACTGCAGGAATATGTATAACTAAAATACATCGTTTTATGATTATCGTGAAAAAATTCCCTGACCATCAACAAAATTCCCTGACTTTCCCTGATTTTCCAGGTCCAAAAATAAATTCCCTGATTTTCGCTGACTTTCCAGGTTTTGCCAGGTAGTCGACACCCTGAGAAGTCATATTTAGTTTTGAATATATCGATTTACCATTTTGATGAACTCAAAAGATATTATTTATCTAACATGTCCAGTTTTCGACGATTAAAATTGGCAGTATGTATTCGAAACTCATTGAAGAGAAAATTGCGTTGATGTACACTTTGTATCCAAAATATAATTTCTGCTGAGTCTCTCAAGTTCTCCGAAGTTTCTACAATACCCATCTTTGATTGGAGGTTCTTGGTAAAGTTATATAGGTATTATGGTCACTGCATAAGCACAGGTAAAGTTGCAGATGCGAAATAAATTTGAATCAATTGCTTGTATTGCGCAGCATTAAGGTAATCAAGAGCTACAATATACATACACTATCGAGTTGCGACATATAAAAGTAGGTAAAAGCTCCATTTTTGCATACATGTTGCTAAATCTTTATCCATTGTTTTTCAACCAGTACTATTAAATCTTTGGGACATTTTACTAAAAATCTAGGTACTTGCAGTGCCATACTCTGTAAAAAATATTTCGTCAGAGCGGCCGAAAATTATCCAAACAGCACATGCTTTTCTTCATCTATCGTGTATAAAGAATGCAAAACTTCGGAATAAATGAAGTTATTTCCAGATGTTACGCGGAAAATGCAGAATATAAACAAACATCAACTGCCATTTCAAATTAATAGTGAACTGTCGGATGAATTTTGACAGGTAAATGAACCAAAACAACTTGTATTTTCATGGTCACTAATATTACAAGTGCTAATAATATTAGTGGAAAATTGAGCCTTTATGCAACACAAATTATTAGCACTTGTAATATTAGTACTTGTAACTTGTAGCTTGTAGCTAATATTATTAGCCTGATTATGCTACAGGGCCCTGGTTGTGATTGGTGGTGTAGAGCAGTCTTGTGCATTATCACCATCATGTATGTATGTATGCATGTATGTACAATCCATCTCCCACTGACCGGCAGTGCTTTTATGGAAGAAAAATGTCTGCACACCCTAAAATGAAACAACACAGGCTTGTGTACAATGTACACAGGCTTGTGTACAATGTACACAGATTTGTGTACTACTAGATCAGCCTCCACCCCTGTGTCAAATGTACACAGTCACTTTTCTGGCTCTAGCGCTGGTATGGGAGCAAAGTTCATAACTAATTTTCTCTGAACGATGACATGCATTATCAGGAATCGATCAGTGCAAAAATAATTGTTAATTTTGTTTTCATGCCAGCGCTGGAGCCGGAAAAGTATCTGTGTACATTTGACACAGCGGTGAGGCTGATCTAGTAGTACACAAATCTGTGTAACTTCTGTAACCGTGCACCTATTTTTCACTTTTATCCATAGACGCAAACACTTTTAGTCCTGGAGATGGAAGGTGATAGCGCTACTACACGACCAACGACCCATTTCAAGTATGACAGGGCTTCCACATACATCTTGAGGTCGTTTTCTGAAACAGTAAGCCCTTCATTGATGCATCCGGATATCAATTGGATATCTGAAATGCATTAAGGTGAAGGTTGCTCGAGATCATAATAATAAGCTTGGCTCCCGCTCTAATAATTCTCTCAACCACTCAAAACAAAAAAATCAGACGGCGCACAGTGTAGTGTGACTTGGTCAAATAAACTCACAAAAACATTCCATAATGAGCTGTAGTAAAATAGCAGTTTTACCTTTGAATTTTGGCACACATTTGATTAATTGCATATGCCCATCAACACAATTTGTTCTTATAAAACATTTTTAAATTTATTCAAATTCCTACTTTGTCCAATATTTTCACCAATTATCCCATTGTGCACCACTTTATTTACGTTTTTATTGACAACTCTCTCCTCTCTTCTCTTGTACTTTTTCTCTCTGACCGTAGAAAACTACCGTGTTATGGGGTGACATTAATTGATGTAATTTCAACTCATAAACAGCGAACGATTGTTCTGTTATCCATTGAAATCACATTGGCAGTATGATATTTAAAATAGGTAAAAATATTAACAAAATAACAACCTTGTTTCATGATAAACATGAACTGCGGTTTAATCAATTTCACCGTACGTTGAACAATACCACTCAGTTTAACGGTACGCTTTTCCGTTTAGCGAACCGCGATGTATTGAGGGATTTGCACAAAAGTGCACGCGGCCTATCGCTTCCGAAAGGTACAGCCGGGGTTTTCACTCCCTATTTACTTCATCCTTATGGGAAATAACATTGCGGCGTTTCCTACGGTGCGGCTGTTCCTTTCGAAAACGATAGACCGCGTGAACTTTTGTGCAAAGCCCCTTTTTGAAACATTTCAACGACCGCGCGGTGTTTACGTTTCAAGAAATCTGACAATAAATTGATCCGGGTTTTCGACCACAAAAGTGGAAAACGCGTAAGTTTTTCGCGATAAACGGTAGATCAGGCGAAAGTGAGGACAATTTCACTTAATCGATCAATTTATTACAGTGCTGTGTTGTTTGGAAGACTGCTAAAAAATAGTTTAAAAAAGGTGGGACGCACTGGACGAGGAAAAAAAAAGTGCAGTTCGTGCTACATGTTGGCACGAAATCGTGAAAAGATTGTGAAAAATGCAAAGCAGTACTTCCCGACGGACGAAAAATATAGTTGTCTACCACCAGTAGCAACCTAAGTGCATTTTAAGAAGGTAAGCACATATAATTTTGAGAATTCATTTGCTTACTTCCGCGCTACTCGACGACTAGGGTGAGGGGAGGGAGGTATAAAAGAGAGAGTGGCGGCCATACTCGCTGCCATTTTGTAACCCCAGCAACTATGTCCTTAACACTTCTTGAATAAAAAATTTGCATTTTTGTTTCTGGCGCGTATTTGGTATGATAAATATCCCATGTACGAATAAAATGACGCTTCTTAATTAGAAAGATCTCACCAAGTTCTTCATAGTCTGCCGTGATGTAGTTGTATTCTTATTTCTCCAGCGGTGCAGCAACTACCCAAATAGGATTGATTTCATTGCCTTCACTTAAAACGATGTGGTGCGATCTACCAAGTCAGCGATTACTGGCATCACACCGAAACTCCCGTATGATATACGCTGAATAATTACACTTTCACACGCGGAAGTAAGTTGGGTGGCGTAACACCGGCAAAACCTTCAGCGAAATCGTCACATAAAATTCGTTTTTGTAATTACGTTGCGAAAAGTCTCACTTTTCCATCAGAGAAAATGCCGTGAAAAGGCCTACTTTTCCAAACTTGAACAACAGTGCCGAAAAGTACTACTTTTCGGCACTCTTAAGTGTGCCGAAAAGTAGTACTATTCGGCACTGTTGTTTGTATGGCCAATTTGATTATTTTTTTACACTCTTTTGCACTACAAACTAAGTGTGTTTGCCGGAAGTGTATTTCTTTTAGTTCAGGCACGTCCTGCAGTTCATTTCCGGTATTATTTCTTGCCGAATGTGAAGGCTAAGTGCCAGACCGAACTGGGCAGGAGCTTGAAAATTTGTGACAGTCATCTCGGTCTGTCCTGATCTACCGGCCTACTGAAACGCCTACTTGATTGGATAATAGGCTAAAACACGTGGAAGCCCGCCTGTCTGTTGTTCCAGAATGGGTTTGTGTAGCAAATGAAGGTGGTATTCGATGGGTGTTTTTCGAATTTACAAAAAACTTTGTATGCAACTCGTTGTAAAACTCGATTTTTTCAGCACTCGTATTTAGCCTCGTTGGATAAATGTACAACCCGTGCTGAAAAAATCATCATTTTGCAACTTGTTGCATAAATAACTATTTGAGAACGCGCAAAAAATGACATGCGATTAAAGTAGACACCCGTTCGCGGCAACGCTAAAGTGCCCCACACAATGCATCCGTTTGCGTGTGCGTGACAGTAGTTTGACACATTTCCCATGGGAAAACTGTAAAAAGAACGCAAACCTCAACGGAACGGACGCTATGTATTCCAGGGTTAGCTTCACCACCTACGTTTTTTTGCTCACTGGTTTGTCAAAATTCACTTTACTTCAACATTTATTAACAATTCAGCAAACTAATCTAAGCAAAATCAACGCGTTCACATGTGACAAAACTTTCCGGGTGGCGTAGTACCGACCAATCCACCAGCGGAATCGTGAAATTTGCGTACGCGAAAAAAAAAACGTGACAAGCAAAATAAAAACACATAAAAATCCAAAAAATAGAAAAAATCCAACGGGGTTGCGGTGGTTTAATAGAGTTAATAAACTATAGAGGACGAATGTCGCTGCTGTTCCCTTTGTTCTCGTTCGCAAACATGTCGGGTATCTATCTGTCAAACTGCATACTTTTTCGCTTTGACACTTATATCCCTCCCTATCTTCGCCAGCAAGAGATGTTGCGGCGGCGACGCCAGCGACATTCTTCCTCTATAGTTTATTAACTCTATTGGTGGTTTCGACCGCCGCAGTCGTTCCGCAAACGTCAAAAGTGCTCGGTTCACACTAAAAAGCTCTCACTCACTTGGTTGCCATAAAATTCAAAAATAATGAAAATTGTTTCATTTATGGTTTTTGTAATCGCAATTACTGCCACAACATGTAACTTATTTCTAAACTATATTATGTGTAGTTTTAGCACTTTAGTATGCAGCTGTACGCCATTAAACATAATTTAGATTCTCAACTATTTATTTTTGTTTCAAGGTTGTGTGCATACTTTTTGAAGTGTGCAGCAGTTTGACGTTTGCGGAACAGGTCTTCTTTGTCTTCTTCACTCCGCCAGGTTGGAAGATTTCTCTGGATAAGCAATATAGACCACCTCACGGCGAAATTCAATCTCTTTCGCTCTTTCAGAGAGTTTGAAAACAACAGGACCAGTATCTGTCAAATTTGACAGGTGTTGGTCCTGTTGTTTTCTAATTTCCCGTATGTCACTCACTGCTGGGTGACTCTCATCTGAAAGGGCCAGGATGAAGGTCAATTTGTAGTAGTATTGCATGGCGCAGCAAACACAAACATAGCACGCCCTATGAATAGAATGCAAGGCGTAGAATGTTTCATAGGAGGTTCAAAAACAAGAGACGATCGCTGCTGCTGGATGTGGTTGACTTTGCATTGAACGAGGGTTAGCTTGAGTGGCTTTTGCGTGAATCGATTATGTTTTGATGGACTGCATTTGTCTTATGAAGTGATGGTTAAAGCGAATGTCGTTCGACATTAACCATCCTGAAACTGCACAACTCTGGTGTAGGCTGGACGGCCTTTCCGACGGCGGATTGACGGCTTTGGGGTGGTCAGAGATGGCTTGGTGGATCGATCAGCAGATCGTCTTGACGTGACGGTGCGATCTGCTTGTTTCGCTGGCGTCTTCCCTCTTTATCGTAGATCGACAGAGCCCAGGACAAGGCCAGATTGACTCTGCCGAGAGGGGTCCTCTTTGGCGGGAAGGGCACCCTTAGGGGCCCGATGAATCGCTCCTTAACAGTTATGGCCTCGCAGGGCCAGAGCGCGTTTACTCATTTATGTTTAGGCGTAATGGTCAACTAGGGATCACTAGGCTGACTCGTGTGCTTCGCCAACGGAGAGTTGGCTTCCAAAAATGGCGGAGTATCGTAAGGTACCACAAAAGGTCCTGTGAGGACAATGGGGAGGAAACGTAGGTTTAAGTTAGTTTTAAGACCGCTATATTAGTAGAATCATACCTTGGCACCGGGTTATGGTTCCAAGGATTTTACCATTGTTCCGGATTTATGGCATACTTAATGATTATGCAAAACAAGATGATTGATACATGTTTCAAGAGGTTTTGAGTACACTGTGGTTACTTCTCCGGATCTTCTATACACCTGGTGATTCTGATGTTCTTCGTAGTGCTGCTTCTACCTTTCGGTCACTTCAAGTCCGTCCGTCAAGATGCTGCCGTCCTTATCCGTAGACCAAATAAGATTGTCATGCAAGATTTTTTTTTGCAAATTTTATGCAAGAGCTGATTTTGTGAATATGTAACTCTTACACATTTTTGTGCTGAGCGATTTAGCGTGCACACTGCACAATATTCCAATTTCTCTGTCTAGACAGCATGGTGCATCTTACATAAGATTACATAAAATCCTTTTATTGCGTGTCTACATCATCCTGTTGACGGGTAGAATAAATGTCGGTATCCTTATCCTTCCACCCAGACCAAGATAGGTTCGTTCGTTTTCGAGTTCCACACCACAGTTAACAGATACCAATCTCCGACTATTTCGAAAACATCCCATCCATATTGCAGTGACGACATGACCCGAGCAAATCTCCAGCAAATCCTTTAACGATCCCATTAATCATAGTTGTCGGATCTTTGTGTTTGTCTCCGTTTCCATCGCATCTTCAGTTCCAATCCGCCCTACAAATGTGGCATGTAATCGCCTTTGTTGACATCATTTTAGTTATGTTTAGTTGGGTGTTAAATGAATTTAAATAATGCGTATCAGCCGTTTTCGATGATGTCCTGCTGGTTGCGAGTCGTGCTGTCGGTTGAGCCAAGTTCGTTCATTTTGATTGTTCATGTTGTCCGTCAGCTGTCGTTTAGCGTTAAGGAGCGTCGTCAGCATGGAGGCATAGCAATGAAGTGACTGCAGTTTGCAACATATTTTCGTTCGACGTCGCCTCTAGGAGGCGAGGTTGTGAGGTCGTTTTCCCCGTAGTTCCGACCGATTTGTTCCATATTTTACCGGAAGGGGACGACAGACCCACTTCAGTGGAGAACAATGGCACGATGTAAAAAAAATCCTCGTTTTTCAAGTGCGCTAATCTCGATTTTCAATCGGCTTTCTAGCTGCGCACTCGCACTCTCGGCCCATAACGAATGGGTCGAACTTATTGTGCGGAGAGCGGCGATACAAAAAAAAAAGGAACCAGCCAACCAACAGCATGTGGACCATTACCTCCACGGTGCTATATGAGTTAAGTGGGCTACCAGCACAGCATCAGCGAGTGGAGATTTTCCTCCCCTTCGCTAGTCGCAGCAAATCGACAGCTGGTCTGCCCTCTTGGAATTGGAATTTCTTTTTGTTCCCGAAATATGTGGGAAATATGGTCAAAATTAAGCAAACGAGCCATTTGGGGTCAATTCGTTAATCAAGCTTCGTTTCGATTTTTGTTGAATTTGGTAGTTTAGAATAGTTAAACAGAAGTGGATGAATATGGAAGTTTTGTCTCACAATGTTTCTGAAAAAAAAATCAGTAAATCAAAAAGTTTTCGTTGGCCTTGGACAATTTACTTCAATTTCGAAGAAGATCGAATTTAAATGTAGAAGAATTACATATTCGATTTCCAGTCAAGGGATAGACAAAATGATCGGGACAGGTAAAATTTTCACTTTGCAAAAAATGGTCAACTAGCTGTAACATTTTGAAAAGTGCATCAAAAAATCTCGAACATTACCTGTAAGTTGGTCAACTAAATCAAAGGTCCACGAAGCCGATGGCTCTTCCTGGTTATCTGCTGAATATGGTTTTGGCTTATCGTTCCCGTCGAATGCCGTTCTCCAGTTAACCCCCGAGTATTGTTCGCAGCACTTTACGTTCGAAGACTCCAAAGGCTCTCTGATCAACTTTTCTCAACGTCCACGGTTCATGGCAAGTGACCGCAGGAATCAGCGTCTTGTACAACGCGAGTTTTGTCTCCATGCTTCTCAGCGAAGTTACTCTATGCCCAAGGAAGTAAAGGTAATTGCCTTTACGAAAAGATCCTGAATCGAACCCGTCACCTCAACATGGCCATGCTTCCCAGCAGCTGGAGGAATGGCTTTCACTGATCCGTTCGGAAAACGATGCATAATAACTGCGCCTACGCCATCTTTTGATGCATCTCCTGCGACAATAATGTCCTTGTTTGGGTCAAAATGGGTCAGCAACATATCAGCAGCGTTATGAACTTTTCGAACGATTTCTTGCAGCTATCCGTCCATTCTCACTTAACGTTCCTCTTCAGCAAATAGTCCATGGGTGCTCGTAGATCCTTAATTTGCTTCACGAAACCTCCATAATAGTTGATGACTCCAAGGTATGATCGAAGTTGCGATATGTTCTTGGGAGCTGGCACCTACGAAATAGCACTAGCGACATTTATCAATCCTTAAATGAAATCAGTATGCCTTAGTCCTCCTTAGTCCTACCTAGTTTGCCCAAAAACCCATTTTAAATGTCCCAAAAAATTGTAAAGTTGGAATTATCAGACGCAGGCTACTTTGAATAACACGTGTGAAGTGTTAAAATTGATAGGTCGTCTTCGAGCAGTGCCTACGCACTTCCGTACTCATCGCTCTGTGGATAAACTCCCACAGATTGTTTATATTGTCTCTCTTGTTCACTGAATCAAAATTCAACCATCGCGCAACAATAATGATAGTGTCGCAACCCGGATAAAAAATTACCATTCATTACATGGTAAATATTATTAACATATGACTGGTTTTATTGTTCACAATAAAACACACAGTAGGTATATTGTTACTTTTTACAATAGAAATCAAGCCCATATAGTTCGTACAATAAGTGAACATTAGCTTTATTAGTGACTAATTGATTCAATTGTTTTTTAATAGTTCTATAATAATTTAAAGTTACTATCAGTAAAAATTAATTTAAGTTGTTTTATATAGTTTCAAAAGTGCCTGCAAAGTTCTCATGGACTTTTTTTATTAAAAAAGATTTTATTTCTCAATTACACTTAAAAACAATTCGTAACAAATAAATAACAAAAAAATATCATTGTTGCTTAGATCATACATATTTGTATAATCAAATACAAAATCACTTGACATATTTTTTTTTTAGTTTTCGTTTTAAATTTGAGTACAGTAGATGTTTCGGTTATCGAATGTTATTCGCTAAAACTTCAACGACTGACAGACGTGTTGGCAGAAGCTCTCAATGAATAACTGAGGAAGTACTTATAGAAAACTAGCTGAAAAGCAGGTTTTAGCCAAGTGAGGACGTTACGACAAGAAAAGGCTGAACAATGATTTTTCTAATGTTTTCCAATAAAGGGAATCTAGTAAATAGTAAACTACCATTGATAACAATACAAATACAATTAGTTTAATGGGGTCAATTGAACCGATGTTAAAATAAACATGCAATAATATTTGTTGTTGTGTAAACAGATTTCGCCTTTGAAAAACCAAAGAATTCATTTCTCGATAACATTTTTCTCCAGCATTTACAGATACTAATGGCCACATGAGTTGTGAACGATTTATGATATGGATCATACGACCTGAGGTCTGACTTGTGATATTTGGCAGTTATTTGAAAAGATTGATGATAGAACTTATCAAAAGCTGCCAAGTAATACATATCAGACAGACATCAGAGTGTCTGATTCTTATCATAAAATGTGCATAGGGTAGGGCGGGGCAAGATGAGGATCACGTTGAGTTTATTGAAAGTTAACACAATTTTTCAAAATACCTCTCAGTAGTTCTTTTCTATATCTTGTTTTCTATCACCCATAAACATGGGAGGGTCCAAAATTCACAATAAGTATGATTTATTTGACTAAACAAAAAAGATGTTTTATGGTCAGTTCGAACATGCTACGGGGCAAGACGAGCACCCCTACGGGGCAAAAAGGGCACTTCATTAAAATCCCCAATATTTTAACAATAAATTGGTCAAACAGTGATTGATATAGTGAACCTTGTGTATAGCTATGGTATTACGTTCTAAAATTATCATTTTTTTCGATTATTGAAAAAAAAAATGCGGTTTTATAATCTATATATAGGTATATAACAATGCAGTGGCATACGTGGGACCGCGCATAACTTGCGTACGGATGGTCCGATTTGGGTCGTTTGAGTTTTGTTCTGTTAGTTTTCACCCAAGGAAGGTTTATGAGACAAAAAACATGAAAAATTGAGTTTTTGGAAAATCGGGTTTTCGTACATTCTGAACGAGGACTTGGACTTGACTAGGGACTTGAAACGTCAAAAAAAACGCAGTAGGCAAAACCAAGTTTGCCGGGTACAGCTAGTACTTTATAAAAAATGACCAGAAAGACAATAAACGATTATTAGGTTGCTTATTTTTAGAAATTTGCAGAGGTTACGGAAACCAATGTTCGGCACTATTGAGTGGATTACAATAATTTCAAAATATTTTCTATTTTACCATCAGGGGTGCTCATCTTGCCCCACTATAGGTAAATAACTTAAATTGAATAACTTTTAATGTTTGTTTTTAGAAAATATTTTCTAATGTAAATTAAAATGCTTTGCAGTAAACTAGTAATGTTGGCTGATAACCAGAATTATGGTAAAAATTTGATTCTGACATAAAAACCTTATTTTACTCTTTCTCTCTCTTCTTGGCGTAACGTCCTCATTGGGACAAAGCCGGCTTCTCAGCTTAGTGTTCTATGATCACTTCCACAATTATTAACTAAGAGCTTCCTCTGCCAATGACCATTTTGCATGCGTATATCGTGTGGCAGGCACGAAGATACTCTATGCCCAAGGAAGTCAAGGAAATTTCCTTTACGAAAAGATCCTGGACCGACCGGGAATCGAACCCGTCACCCTCAGCATGGTCATGCTGAATACCCGTGCGTTTACCGCCTCGGCTATATGGGCCCTTATTTTACTCTGATGATTTCTTATAAGAAAATGCTAAAAATCCATGCTATTGACTTATTTGACGATATTTTTTAATTCGTTCATTATGAAGTACCTTTTATCAGGTTTACAAACAGGATGAACATTATTCTAACGGATTATGAAGTTGTTTGGGCAAAATTCATCATAAAAGTAGTAAAACGGAGGGGTGCTCATCTTGCCCCGGGTGGCCATCTTGCCCCGTCCTACCCTAGATAGTTAACTTCGTGTGGCGACGAACTTTGTTCCTAAAGTCCGACACTGTTGATAACCGAGCTCGAAACGGACCTCTGAAAGCTCTAACATCAACGACGTCCGAGAAGTGCCGGCAATCTTCCAGCTCATGGTCAAGTTGATTCCAAGCGTGCTTCCGAATATCTTAGCTAGTATAACCACACAGAACAGACATCCAAGTCCAGTTCCGAAACTGTGTAAGGAATTTAACGACCATTTGAAATCAGCAACACAAGTGGCAATAGCGTGGCGCTGCAATCGGTTAATTTCCCATACTAATTTAATTCACCACTTGAAATGTTTCAATTGACTGTGGCAATATGGTGTTTGATGTTAGTGTTGTCATCGTGTATTGGTTTGCAACCTTACTCAAGTAAAGATTCAAATCCTTACACAACTTTCCGAATGAAATTTGTTCTAGCCTGGATGTCTGTTCTCTGTGGTATAACCAATCTCACCGCGTACGAAAATTAAATCTATTGATTCAAAATTCAGTTTTAGCGGTAAAGTACTCAAAAAGTGGAGCCTCGTAGCCGTGCGATTAGAGCAGGCTTGGAAAGCGTCAGCGTCAACACGGGTCGTCACGTGAATTTTACAGAAGTGCCTCTCTCAATGTCATCGAATCGGGAGACAGTGACCAAGAGAGTCTAACAATATTCGCTCATTTTTCGGTCATGACGGAGCGTGACATGGTTGTAAACAAGGCAATTACTACAACATTCATGGATTTTGTCATTGTTTAAATCCTTTAAAGCATGAATGTATGTCCTCTCTATCTGTTAAATACAACGGCTAGCCTAAATTTGCTTGGACCAGGTGAAAAATTAAATTTCAAAATAATATGAAAGTTTCCGTCATGACGCTTGATCATTGCAAAATGACATGACGAAGTGTGCGAATGCTCGTTTTTTCTTGTGACGATGAAAGGGCCAACTTGTTCACCGTCATGGGTAGCTCACGACCAATAACAGCGCTGGATTAGAGTCATCAAGCTTCTAATCGCACCATGCTATGGGGTGAGGGTTCGATTCCCGCCCCGGGCGATGAAACTTTTCGTGAGAATAGTTTCTTCTCCGTATCCACTGGTACATCGCTCCGTGTGTCTAGTGTTAAGTTTCATTAAGTCTGTACAGCCTCTGGCTGAAGACGGTGTCCGCGTCTTTTTTTTTGATAGAATGTCTGGAAACTGCAAATCAATTAAAGTTGTAAAAGCTCCAAATAAAGTTGTAAATATGTACTCCAAGATCTAAGTTTGATGTACTTTTGTGTTTTGTAGTATTTTTGTTTCAATGTACTGCTAATTAAAATTTTATTTCAGCAGTATACCTCAATCCTTTATTTATCGTACACACTCAATCACCTCTTCCCTGTTCGGTAATTTATTTTACGGTTCTTGAACCGTAAAACGGCAAAAATACTGAGTTTTCAGCTTTCCACACTGAATTTTGCTGATGATCAGTAAACGATTTCACTTTTAACTGACTACGGTAATTGTTAGTACTGAACACACCGTAAAACTGAGACTTTACCGGTCATAAACAGTGTAACGGAAAAACTCAGTAAAAACAAGTACCGAATTATCGGCTAAACCTAACTTTTACTGAACTGCCAGTAAATACAAAACGTCAACAACAAAAGGCGCGGTCGTCAATCGTCAATGTCAATCGAGAACTTTGGATCAGCCAGCATCGGAGTCATCGTCGGAAATTTGTGGATTTAGCCTTCTGCGGGAAACAGTTTTTTTTATTAAAATTAGGTGCCTTGGTCAGCTGCTAAAGGTAGGTTTTCCTTCGGAATAGTTCGACGAGACTATTGATCTAGTTAGGAGGATCGGTTTTACCATCTGGGCTTCTAATGGCAGGTGAAGATAGTCGATTAGTAAAAATGCAGATTTACAAGAAAAGCTGACCAAGGCGCTTAAAAACAAAACACTGAAAGTGGGAAGGGTCCTGCAGGAAAGTGCTTGAACCACAAATCAGCGTTGTTCCGATAATACGGTATACTCTCACAATGCTAAATAAAATTAAAAAATGAAAATTTCTGGAAAACCGGGTTCCGCTTTAAAAACTGAAAAAACTCAGCAATTCAGATGTAAACACACGCTTTACCGAAAAATACAGTAACAGTTTTGGCGCGAAAATTTTTATTTTGACAGATCAGAAATTTTTTCCATTACTGAGTTTTCGGTAGCAACAGAAAATTACTGAGTTTTCTCTGCTGTTCAAAAACCCAGTAAAATTTTATCGAGTTCGGTAATCAAATCTGAGTGTGTATAATATAAATAATATTGTAAAAATATGTAACTGTGGCGAGCGCATTGCTAATATGTAGCTTTTTTGACGTACGATGTTAGTATTATTTTATATTTCAGATTACCCACCGAAGAATCTAGTAGTTCAACCAAATGCCATCAAGATGACGTGGAAACCAGGATGAATTGAGCAGACAACTGATTCTAAACAGTCTGAACGTTAACCAAGCGTATCCTTTGGAGTTTACCCTTCCACTAACAACACCCAAATTCCCGTGACACCTAGGCCTGAGAGATCGTAGAGCTGTCTACATTTTTCATAGATATCCAAAACTAACCATCCTTTCCGATCCCTCAGCAGTCGCAAAGACTTGGCCAGAACAGTGCTCGACCATTGGATGATTGCGTCAGCCTTGTCTAATAGTCAGAGATAAATCCCAAATCTTTGTGCTTTGGTTCGGACGGGAAGGAGGCAACCCTCATAACAGCGGTTTAGGACTGTGCGACTCGCTTAATGCTAATGCTAATGCATACGTTACGGTATTTACTCGACGTTGTTACCCCGTCGGTCGAAGGAATTAATGCACATTTAAAAACTCTTATTTTCTGATCTTTGTTACTGCAATCATAATGCAAACGCCAACGGCTATTTTGAAGTTACAGCGACAACTGGCGCATTTAGCCCCAAAGGTACTCGCCTATATAGCCTATGCGGTAAGCAAAGCACAACTATACCAATGGTAACGGGTTCGATCCTCGATCGATCCAGGAACTTTTCGTAATGGATGTTTTCTTGATTTTCTTTGGCATATCTCCGTGCCTGCCATGTATCAAGTTCTACAACTTTGCAGCATTGACTTGCGTTCCATTCCATTTGACTTTGAAACATGCGAAAAAATAGAATAATACACAGCTCCGCTTAAAAATCAACCGTGCGAACACGTGCATTTGTCCATTGCACTTCCAACCCCGCTACATATGAATAAGGGGCTGTTCATGAACCACGTAGACCAAAATTTGGCCATCTTAGACCCCCCCTCCCCCCTCGTAGACTTTTGTCCATATAAAAAAAATGAAATTTGTATGGAGCGTAGACTTTGGCCAGACCCCCCCCCCCCAAAAAGTCTACGTGGTTTATGAACAGCCCCTAATAGGAATAATATCCAAGTGCGCATCCTTGAAATTTGCTTTGCCCAAAAACGATGCGTCCGCTAAACCTTGCAGGTTTAATGAAGCCGTTACAAAAAAGAAACTCCTGCTTACGTTGCTGAGCAGCCAACGAAAAAAAATCGAATTCACTCCAAGCTGCCAATGTTTCACTGTGAAGTAGAAATCTACGGTATCCACGGGCAACGCGGTAACGATATTGGCCTGTCTCGTTCAGCGCCAAAGACGTAAAAACAAGCAACGGCAACGGCAGCAAAAAAGATTTAACTTTTGAAGCCACGGCCGGCTTTGTCTCTCGCTCTTGCTCTTACCTCCTCGCTAAGCTCCAAGCTTGGACTTGCCAGCCAATGTCCACGGACGCAAAAGAGTGGCCACTCCAAAGCTCGCTAGACCGCGCTGAAGCGTACTTTATTGACACCTAGTTTTCGTTCATATCTCATTGCTCGATCGTCAGTCATCCGTGCTTCCTTCCATCTTTGAGCGCTCAATGGCGACCAGCGCAGCAGTAGCACCAGCTCACCGTGGCAACGAATTCCGGCGACGGCGACGACGACCACAACGACCGTACAATGAAAAGTAAATTCTTCTATTACCGTAGCGCTCGGTACTACGTACCTACTACTGAGTAGCATGGTCCAGGCCACGTCAACCGCGGCGGTGCGGTATGGTGGAATCGAGAAGTGAAGGAAACTAAGAATGAACTTGGCTAGAGAGTGGAGGATTTCGGTATGTTTGCCCCCATGACCGAGCGGTTCTAAAGTCGTTTTTGTACGTTGTTGGTGAAAACTAGCTTGTGCAACGTCGGTAGCTCCGATGGTGCTCATTACTAGCCTGTGGCTAGCGTTTCCTGTTTAACGCCGCCACTGCATCACCTCTCGCCTCCTTCGTCATTCCATTTCGGTAATAATGTGAATGAGCCTCGCGTGTGAAGTGTCCACTTGAGTATCCTTTTTCACTTTCACCGCGAGACCATCCGCTTCCAACCAACGAAGGAGGCGATGCGATGCACGGACACGTCAGCGGTGATTTGGATGGTTCTGAGAGCGAAGAAGAGTGAACGAATGATGGTGAGGAGTGGAGTGGCTCCTTAACGTCTTCCTAATGAGGATGTCCATGAGCTGTGAGAAATTCCATTAGACAAGTTGTATGAAATTGTAATTAAAATATTAGCACTGAAAAGAAGACCGGTTGCCTCTGCCTGCAACGGTCGCCTGAAAAATCAATAAATCGATCTCTTGACTCGTCGTTTGCAGAGCGCGCACTGCACAGTGACTGCGCTTGAAGATCTGAACAAAAAAATCGTTTTATTTTGTTCCTCTTGCTCTCAAACGGTATCGCGCGTCAAAGAAAGGAAAACAATAGCGACGAGTGAGCGCAAGCAATTGCAAAATAAGCTTCTTCTTACTCGCACCCACTCCTAGGGCTCGACTCGCGCCTGCTCACTATTGGCTATTCATCCCGTCCAGGGCTCGAAGGTGACGACGACGACAACGGGGGAGAGCTTTATTGTATTACTCCACTTACACACTCTTGAAAAATTGTTACTGCACACATATTTCACTCTTCACAGTCGCATAAATCGAATCATCATTGAGATCACACAGAAAACCCACTCATGGCGCAAGTGAGTGAGCAGGATGGATGGATGGATGGAGAGCTCAAGCAGCTGCAGACGCGCGTTCAAGACAATCACAGCTTGCTGTGATGCAGCGGCAGCAGAGCACTAGCAAAGGCAAGCAACTAAGCACTTCTAGGATTGATCAGGAGGGAGGATGATGCGGGGGAGGACTCCGGAGAGCCTACTCCGAACGCGAACAGAGAAAAGAGCGAACACAAAACACAATAACAATTTTTGGTTGGATAGTTGTCATTGAAAAGACACGCCTCTCGAGTGTCCTGATAAGGGCACTCGAAAACCAATCGGATGGTTAATAAGAGTGGTGCGAGAGTAGGCCGAGAGAGCTCTCGATGGTGCGGAGAGAGAGATTGTGTGTGCTGCTGTGTTGGTTAACGGTACGAGCGAACGCTAGCGCAGATAGAATTTTGATAAATGAGAGAGATGGCGCATTGATGAAAAGAAAGGCAAAGCGAGATGACTGATGTTGCATGGGGCGGAGCATACACTCGGTTGTGTGCGTGAGTTTGATCGCAATGGATTCTCTTGGTGTCTTACCGCAATGGTATGAATGAAACAGAGAGAAATCGGAAAAGGTACAATGCTGGAGTTTGGATCATCTATTACAAATGTGCTGGTTTGAAGCTGTAAATCACGCGGTAGAGATGGCTTCTCGTAAGTTGGTTTCTTTTTGCGTGACAGACAACTGCACGGGTGAGAGCAGGATCGATACAGCAGTGAAACAGGAACGAACATCAGTAAGCTTGTGTTTTCTTCACTTCCCTTTAAGAGCATGGTATAGAGTTTGTAGAGGGCTATCAGATGCAATGGAAAAAAGCATACTCGTCAGTATATTGTAGACCTCTTAATACATTTGACGGATCCGTGTCGAGTGGAGTATTTTCGCGCTCTCTCACAGTGTGTAGCGGAGTGTGTTGTTACCAACCCTGGCTTGCTGAGCTTCTACAGCTCTGTGGAGTGTGTTCTGAGTTGTTCTCGGCGGGTCTTGAGTTGTCGTGAAACGCCGTGAATCGAGTTCGAGTCTCGTGTTTAGTGTCGCGCGCGCGTGTCGTTGTGCAGTGCCTCCTAAAGAAGAGTGGCCCATTATCATCCATCAATCGGTTATTTATTGTTATTATTGCCACTAGATTGCAATTGCCCAAGAGTCAAAGAGCAATCCGGTCGTCACACGCGCGGGGGACTTTCTGGAGTGGAAGACTTAAGCTCAAGTGCTGAATTATCGTAACTCTTCGTAGTGAATGTGTTTGTGGTGCGGTGCTCCCCGGTGTATTTGTCCATTTATTATCACGGAAGGATCCTTGATTGATACTTTAGCGGCAAGAGCAACAGTACTCGTGGCCAGTGTTTGCTTGTTTTATGTTTCCTGAAATATGGTCTCAGCAGCGTCTGAGTAGTTGCCCCAGTTTTAAGGATTACCAAGTCAAGGTCGATCCTTCAGTTTCAAGTGCTCGTGATTCCTGAACTTCCCAAACTTGAACCCGATGACTTCCAAAAACGATTAAGGACCATTTGAGACATGAACCGACAGTGAATGTGTGATGCTTAGTTCAGTCTGAAAGGTTTCCGGTACATTTTTGATGGTGAAAGCGTTTCCGTAGAGTAGCTGAACGTATCTCTAGTGTGTGTGTTAGTGTGCTCCAGTGTTGTACATGTCCACCACACTTTCCAGTGTATCTGGAGTGTATCCAGAAGATTCTGAGCAAGAGCATGGACTGTTACCCGATTTGAATGGTGTGGATCTGGTTATGAGCTTATCGCCGAAAGGAAACCATCATCATCACCATTTGACCAGTCTACAGCACCTGCAGAACCTTCAGCACAATTCTCTACACAGCCATTCGACGCCCTTTAGCGTCAGCGACATCCTGAGTCCCATCGAAGAGTACCGCAAGCTGGAACTCAGCGCCAACCCACCGTCTCCTTATAGGTTAGCATCGGACCGTGGACATTCGGTTTTTCATTGCCCTCACACGCATTAACGTGAACATCCACTCCCATTCCAGCGGCGGGAGCAGCGTTAACTCGCCCAGCGGTCTCGGTTCCAACACAGTGTCGTCGGTGTCGGCAGCCGCCGCCGCAAGCAGTATGGCCAATCCGTACCACGCCATGGCACCGCTGTATCACAGCCCGGGTGTGCAAAGCTACTGTGGTCCGACCGACAACCTGTCGCTGGCGGGCCACTACACCGATATGCGTAACTCGGCCGCCGGCTGGTACGGGTCCACGGCTAGCGATCCCAGATTTGCGAGTGAGTAGCGTTTTTTATGTACCATTAATTTCATTGGAAAAGTGCACGGTTCCTCTGTGGCCTAGTCTTGGGCCTAGTTCACAATATTCGCAAATTCTTTGGTGGTAAAGTTCTAGGCCACCGATGAGTGTTGCCTCCTTCCCGTCCGAACCAAAGCACAAAAATTTGGGACTAAACTCTGACTTTTAGACAAGATAGACGCAATCCTCCAAAGGTCGAGAACTATCCTGATCACGTTCTTATGACTGCTGAGGGATGGGGAAGTATGGTTAGTTGGACACCTAAGAAAGATGTAGAAAACTCTACGATCTCTCAGGCCTTGGTGCCAAGAGAACATAGGTATTGTTAGTGGACGGGTTAATTTTAAAGGATATGTTTGGCTAACGAGCAGGCACACACAACATTACCTATTAGAACGCTTCGAATCCGTTGTCAGCTACCTCCTACTATCATACAAAACACCATGCGCGAGAATAGAAGAATCGGAAGAGGGGTTTTGCCAAAGTCTACGCTCCATACAAATGTTCAAATCCCGACAGGAAGTATTGACGACATTTCGGTAAAACGTTCTTAGACTCGGTACAAACCATTATCATACTCAATAATGCAACTTGGATTCTTGGCAATCCGTTTCCTGGGGTCGATATTAGAATTGATGTATACAATCCAATTGAAATAAATATCACAGAGAACAGACATTTAAGCTCGAACAAAAATACGTCGAAATCGTGTGAAAAGCATTTAAGTGTACCTCAACGCCAACAACGGAGACTGCCCTACATATAAAGTCGATTTGACCCCACGATGGCAGTGTTCATCGTTAAAATACACTAGCCCACAAAGCGACACAAGCGCCAAACGGCCAAAAACGGCGAGTACTGGAAACAATTTTGACAACAGAACAATGTAAGTGATGGGACGCTAGCGCCGCGCAACGGGAGCATAACCACATACTCTGATATGACCGTTACAAAGTTTTACACAAGGCAGAAAGCGAAGATAGACGTCTGTTCTCTGTGTAAATATGTCAATACTTACTATTTTCTCGAACGGTGTTCCTAACTCTTCCGTGTGTACAGGGCTTCGTGAGAATGATTTCTATAATTTTGCCACCTTTGACTGTGTGTGACTCTGATTATTACAACCAAGCGGATGCACCCGAGCGATGACTTCTGCGTCTACTTTGACGTTAGCGATGGTCTGAGGTGGAGGCCGTATATGCTGTGCCTACTAGATCGACCAGTAGTGCATTCAAGTAGGGCCAGTGAAGCCAAGCGATATGATGATGTGGATTGACTGTCACACAGACTGTGGTATTGATGAAAGATTAGGTGTAACATGTATTATACTTTAGGATGCACATTTTGACGCTGGACGTGGAGCATCCATAGTTGTTATCTTCGGTTTGATTTTGCTCTCATTCTTTCGCCTCGTGATTAGATTACCCTAGAGATGTACCACTATTAATTAACTTTTCGAGAAATTCCTTGCAGTAACAATCCAGGATGCTTTTTCTCCAGAGTATCCTCAAGTTAAGTTGTTGCTGGCAGCGTATAGTTTTCTCAATATGACGATTCTGGATTGTAATGCTGATTTCGTAACATTTCACCGCTGTGTTAAGAACTAGCATTCATGATGCGAAGATAAAGCTTAGGGTAAAACAGTAGTTGGATCAATTGAACCATTTATGACCGAATTTCGTTTCAGTGATTACGATTGGACGAACATTGACGGCGCCGTTGTTATATAGTTGCTGTACACCTCCGTAAAGAAAGTCTGAAACAAAACTTTTATTACTCTCATTTCCAAAGATTATACATATATCATTGATTGCCAACACATTCCAAACACGGCAACGAGCAGCAACAAGGAGATGGTATTGATGAAACAATGGATGCTATATGTATTATTTCAAGCTACATACGACGCTTGAGATAGTACATGTAGCATCCATTGTTGCCATCATCGGTATGAGTGTGCTCGTGCTCTTCTATTCCATAGTAGGTAGTGATACGATGAATCACTACCAATGTTTTCCACTTAGAATCTTCCACGTCCATTTTCCTCAAAACATCCTCATGTTCCTACAGAATTTCTGTGTTTGATGTTCTAGCGCGTGTTCCTTCACCAACGTTCACGATCATGACCGATGGTACTTCACTTTCATCACTGCTATTTTTGTTGGTGGTCCTGTCTTGAAAAATTCCATAAATCCTACTGCTAAGTGTTCGACAAAACAGCAGTACAACTAATCGAACTTTTCAAGACCGGCGTTTCATTGTTTATTGTTGTTGATTTCTATAATTTTGCCACTTTTGATTGTGTGTGACTCAGTTTATTACATCCAAGCGGGTGCTCCCGAAAGATGACTTCGGCGTCTACTTTGACGTTAGCGACAGTCTGAGGTGGAGAACGTGTGCTGTGCCTACTAGATCGCATGATGTGCTACCAGTAGTGCATTCAAACGCCAGTGAAGCCGAGTGATATGATAATGTGGATTGACTATCACACAGCCTGCGCTATTGATGAAATATTGGCTGCTACATGTACTACACTTTAGGATGCGCATTCTGACGATTGAAATAATACATGGAACAACCATTGTTGTTATCGTCGGTCTGAATTCCATTCTTTCGCCTCGTGATTTGATCACTAAAATATTCCACTATGATCGCTCTTCAAGAGTTGCCTTGCAATGTCAATCCCGGGTCCTTTTTCTTGCGGAGTATCTTCAAACTGAACTGTCACTGGCAGCGGATGATCTTCTCAATAGCACGATCATGAATTGTAATGTTGTTTTCGTCACATTCTACCGCTGTTTTGTTAGCTAGCAGTTACGATGATGATCAGGACAAAACAGTAGTTGGATCAATCGAACCTTTTCAGACCGAATTTCGTTTCAGTTATTACAATTGAATAAATATTAACGCCACCGTTGTTATGGAAAATGTACAGCAATTACCTCCGTAGAAAGAAAGTCTGAAACAAAACTTTCATTAGTCACATTTTCAAAATATTGTCATTTATAACCGACACATTTCAAACACTGCAACTAGCAGCAACAAGTAGATGGTATTGATGAAACAGTGGATGTTATATGTACTATTTCAAGCTACATATGACGCTTGAAATAGTACATGTAACATCCATTGTTGCCATCTCCGGTATGAGTGTGCTCGTGCTTTTCTATTCTTTGGCCTCCAAGTCTGCGATTAGGTAAATCACTACTACTGTTTTCCACATCGAATCTTCCACGTCCATATTCTTCGAAATATCCTCGAGTTAGATTATCGGTGGACTTCTCTATATTATAAATACATGTTTCTAATGAATTTCTGTTTTTGTTGCTCTACCGCGAGTTCACGAACATTCACAATGATGATCGATGTACCACTGCTTTGGTCCAGTCTTGAAAATCTCTATAAATCCCACTGCTAAGTATTCACCAAAACAGCAGTAGAACTAATCGAACTTTTCAAGGCCGGCGTTGTTCATCTCAGTTATCGTGGTTGAAAGGATATTCATGACATTGTATCGTTGCTGAACTTTCTTTAGCAATCACCTCGATTGAACGTCTACCTAAAAAAACATTTAGTTAAACCATCAAAAGAACATGAGTTTTCGACTTACCTTGATGAACGGCAAATTCAGGTAAAGAATCTTTCAAGTTGTTTTTTCGATTGCAGTACATAGTTGTTAAGGGTTGTAATTGGATCAATCGAACCTTTTAAGACCGAATTCCGTTTCAGTAATTACGATTGGACGAATATTGACGACGCCGTTGTTACATATGTACAATTACCTCCGTAGAAAAAAGTCTGAAACAAAACCAAAATTACTTACATTTGCAAATATATAATGTCATTTATTACCGACACATTCCAAACACTGCAACGAGCAAAAATAAGCAGATGCTATTGATGAAACAATGGATGCTACATGTACTATTTTAAGCTATATACGACGCTTGAAATAGTACATGTAGCATCCATTGTTGCCATCTTCGGTATGAGTGTGCTCATGCCCTTCTATTCTTTGGCCGTCAAGTATGTAATTGAATGGACCACCAGTACTGTTTTGGTGCCCTAGCGCGTGTTCACCAACATTCACGATGATGATGTCCAGCCTTAAAAAAATCCATAAATCCCACTGCTAAGTGTTCGCAAAAAACAGCAGTAGAACTAATCGAACTTTTCAAGACCAGCGTTTCTTCGTTCACATTAGTGTCCGTGGTTGAAAGAATATTCATGGCGTTGTATCGTTGCTGGACTTTTTTTTTTAGCAATCACCTCGATTGAACGTCGACCTGAAGAGAAAAAAATATTGAGTTCAACCATCAAAAGAACATGTGTTTTCGGCTCACCTTGATAAACGGCAAAAGAATCTTTCAAGAAGTCGTTTTTCTTTGATTCCAGTACATAGTTGTTAAACAGCATTCACTGTACACATACTACTCCATATTAAACACTACAAATTTATATTGGAATTTACTGCATTTGCAGTTTCAAATTCATTTATTTTTCCACCAAGTCGATGCAAAGGATATATAGATGACAATGGAATTCAGGCATTCATCGCCATAATGCTGGGAATCGACTGCTTACTTAATTTTTCTAGTTATGTTTAATCCTTGCAGTACATCTACGATGCAATGCAAACATTAAAGCGTCCAGCCGTAGGCCAGCCAGCGTTGTTTTTTTTTTATCAAAATCAGAGACAGACAGGGACATCTTGTAATAACTGTTCCGTAAACAATAGCATAAATTTACAGATTTAGCGATGGAAATGATGTTACTAAGAAGGTTAATACATGGCCCGAAGTTTCCAGAGATGGGTCACAACAAAACGAATTCTTATCTTTCCACTAATACAGGAATATGTGTACCAAATGAAAATTATCAAAATTAAATTGCATTGCAAAATGGAACGAACTAATACAAACAGCATTATCCAATAATACATATAAATCAATCGCTATCAAACGTAAAGTTTACTTGATTACTGGGCCATCAAATGCTGCTGCTAGAACCCAAGTAAATATCACCCAAGTAACCATTAAGCCGTAAAAATGGCATTAAGTCGGCTCTATAGTCGAATGTAGAACCTGGCTAACAGAGCTTATTGGTTCTATATCCTCTTATAGAGCTGCTCAAAAGCCACTTTTGGCGAATTATTCGGCTGATATACGGCCAACTTTAAAATATCGTACCAAGTCTCTGGAGCGAAAGTTGTCAAAAGTGAGACAAAGAAAAAAGAAAAAAAAAATATTTTGTTTATCTCCTGTTCTTTTCTAACTTCCTTCGCTTCCATTGAAGTTGCTTTTTTGCTACTTCATCCAGATTCTAGCTGTTGTCCTCCGGGTTCCTGATAAAGTCCAAGTCTGTTGCCTTTCTCATCTGCTCCACCAATGCACCATGGGAATGGTGTGATCAAACTAGTATTTAAACCATGAAAAACAAAACAGTTTGGGCATTTCGAGGGTTGAAAATGATATGGGATGAGGATGATTCAGTGGTAAGCTTGGTGGTGACGAACGCAGGAAATGAAGCAGGAGAAGCAATGTTTATATAAATTTTCGGGAAACGTTTCAGAAGAATAGAGAAACGAGCTGGAGTTTGTCTTGATTGAAAAAATGGAATAATTAACATAACCAGTTTTCATTATCTATTTAACAACACCATTCCGATAAACATTCCAACAACAAAAATAATCCCGTTCCGTCAATCCCGTCCGACATGGATGTTTAAAATGTATTGATCATGACCGACTCGAGTCTGTTTTGGTCGAAAACTATTTTGATTGATATAAACGTCATGTGCTCCAAGCCCTGTGACAGCACTGACAAACTTCTTTACAGCTTGTAGGCTTTATATAGGCTTACAGGGCTTAATTTAGTTCTTACTGGTTATAGTGCCCATAAGCATTAGGAATGCTTATATAGAGCTATTTAGCACTGAAAAGCTGTTTAATGGCTGTTATAATGCTCAGAACAGTGCTTAGTGGTTACCTGGGCACTGTTCTGCATATTGCCAAGGCGAAAAAAAACATAGCATCATTTTTAACACGAGTTTGTTGGTAAGACACTAATCACTTGCTCTCTTCGTCATGGTTTTTTTAAGCTGTTGAACTCAGAGTTTGCCTCAAATCCTTCTTAATACGACCAAGTGTCAGGAAATTTGGTCGACAAAAACTCCTCATGACAAACCTGCCGATAACACCCGTCGTCACCCTATATGAAACACTTTAAACAAATATATTCAGAGGTTACCGCTTCGTCAGCGGTTGTCATCTTGCACATGATTTCCACTTCCGGCTGATGAGGTTTAGATGAAACATTGGCTGTTACATGTATTATTTCAAGCTGCACATTATAACACTTGAAATAATACATGCAACACCATTGCTGTCATCATCTGTTCCGTTACTTCCGTATTTGTTGCTGTAGATTCACGGTGTAACCAATGTAACCGTAGTTTCCAGAGATGAGTCACAGGTAATTTCTCCAGGTCCTTATGCTTAAACTTAAGTGCAAACGAACTGAAAACAAATACTGTTAGGGAACGTTCAAAAATTACGTCCAACATTTGGGGGAGGTGGGGGGTGTTGTAGGAAAGTGTGACAGTACGTGTATAAGGTATAGGGAAATAGCGTGACAGAGGGGGAGGGGGGGTCTAGAATTCCCGAAAAACGATGGACGTAATAAATGAACCTTCCCTTATCAGATAAATACATCCTAACTAAATAAATCGCGATCAAGCGTAAGGATTACTTCACTACAGCGTCAAGCTGCTGCTGGAACTAAAGGAAATATCACTTTTCTGCCTATGGCCGGTTGAGGTATAGATGAAACATTGGCTGTTATATGTATTATTTCAAGCTGCACATTATATTACTTAAAATAATACATACAACACCATTGTCATCATCTGCAACTAATGAACACGGGAAGAAAATCACCAAGTACCATCTCGTCGGACGATTGCACCCGCGCTTCGTCGATGTCTGTGCCCATCACTACAATTTTCGCTCATGAGTCCATTAGTCGGATAAATATATTTCAGGTCAAACATGTCTAAAGGTCCAATCTGCAGAAGAGAGGCTCTTTTTGGTTTCCCTCTCTTTCGTTAATATCTCAGCTGTTTCTTTGTATTATGATTGTCTCCTTGCATTGAACGATGGTAAAAACAATCGTCTTTTGATTTGTACTTGCAAAAATAGTTGAAAAGTGTGCCATTACATTGCAATAATTGAAAAAGAAATTGAACAAAGAGAGCCTCTCAAATGCAGACAGGACCTATTGAAATGTTTGGCCTGATTTGTCATTGTAGTCCGACATTTATGCAAGATTGCCATGATTCACGTTATGTTGGTCATTTGTTGGCCTTGTTTGGCCAAAAATTCGTCGTCATAGCAAACAGTCCAATGGCACCTTCACGGTTCACTTTTTACCCCGAACGACATACATGGCGGAATCTAGCCGCCACACTGTGGTGCATAATTGATCGGACCAACGATCATTTTCATACAAAATGGCCAACTTTGAGATGCTAACTATCATGGTTTGCCTTGATGGATTGGGCTCAATCGCGAAACGAGAAACATGCTGAATTTTGCGTAGATGAAGTACAAAATGTTTACGTTCACAGGTCTGGGCGTGAGAGGGCGTTCAATATGAGCAATAGTGATCCGACAGCGGTAACCATTTGATTTACACGCGTGCCACTGTCTGATCACTTTTGTCCATTCAGAACGCCTTGTCACGCTCAGACATGTGAACGAAAACACTTTGTACTTCATACACGTAAAATTCAGCTTATAGGTAGTTCCGTGTCAAAAATTGAGCTCAAACCATCAAAGCAAACCATAGTTACAGCCAGGGATGGGATCATTCATTTGCAAAGAGTTACATTCACTTGCTACTATCTCAGTTCAGAAGCATGTCATCAAAAAACTATGGATGAAATCAACCTTGTAGTTTTATCTCAAACTTTGCCAAATAACATTAGTCTTAAGTGTCTTAAGCGAGCTACGAAGGCAACTCTCCACGTCGTGAATGTAAATTACATTCGCGCCGTGGAGAGTTGCGTTTGCTGCCTTCTGTTGACTTAATTATTGATGCTACGCTAGTATATTGTTCTACAAAGTTTCAGGTAAAACAAAACTGAAAGTGTTCCATACATTGATTTTTGTTACGATGTTTCTGAAGCGAGTTAACAGCAAGTATATGTAAGTGATTGCAAATGAATGATTCCATCCCTGGTTACAGCATCTCAAAGTTGAAAATCGGCATTTATCGGATCAATTATGCACCAGTGTATAACCAATTAATCAAAAAGATCTCACCAAGTTCCATCTCGTCGGACAATTGCAACCGCGCCTCGATTTCTTTCCATTTCTGTGCCAAACAATGTACTCGTAGACCACATTTTTCTAACTACGCGACACATTTTCTTCACTTTTCGCACCGAACAACGTACCTAAGTACTTCTGACAAAGAATCTTTCGAATCTAGCCGCGAACACAGTCCCTGTATACTTTACCCCCTGCAAGGAATCTTCTACTTCTGTAGCTGTGCGTGGTTTCCACTACTCGTTGTTGCTGTTGTTGTTGTGTCGGCATTGAAGGATCCCACTAACCCCACTGCTAAGTGCTCAACAAAACAGCAGTGGGGTTGATGGGATCTTCCAAGACCGACTATCTATTGTCCATCTCACCTAAAGATGCTACACGGTGTGTCTGTTGGAGACTATAAATTAAAAAAAAAACGATATCGCTCAAACACGCACCAAACCAAGTTTGAGGGTCTCGTCTTTCATTTGAGACTTCAATCAAAAAATTCTATCGGTCGGTCTAAAACATAAATTGTACGATATTTTTTTGGATTTAGTCAAAGTACAAAGTAATAACGAAACATAGTTTTCTTTGAAAACATGGGTGGGAAATCCAGCAAACAGGATACAGTTTCGTGTTTATAGGCTAAACTGCTTAATAAAACAAGACTATAAAACTGTCTAGGTAGGTAGGTAGAGATAATCTAATTCCCGTCATACTTAGCATCAATAATGATCGAGTTTATTATTGCACCTCGTCTAATTCATAAATTAGATTTTATGTTGTGTTAAAAATGTTATACAAATAACATTTATTTAAAATAATAAGGTTAAAAAATTGTTCCTCTAATTCTAATTCCAACTATTCCATGTCTATTTCGGTCGCAATATCGATTCAATTTCCGTCACACCTCCTACGTGACAGCATGGTACGTAGGTAGGATGGCTAAAAATCATGCTTCGAACGTAGTTGTTTATTGGAAAAGTCGGTCAAACCGCATAAACGAAAACCATAAGATGTTCTTAACTACCCATTCGGAATCGGAATACAATTCGAACAGTATGCACACTTCGGTAATATTTTACCGAAATCTCAACCGTTAAGTTTTTTACCGGAGAAATTCGGTGACCTTTACCGAACTTCGTTAAAATTTGACAGATAAACGATAACATTTTACCGAAATTTGGTAATTTTTACAGAATTTCGGTAAAAAACCATTACCGAACGTTCAGCTGTTGAGATTTCGGTAAAAATTACCGAACGCGACTAGCTGTGTGCGGTGTTGTTGAACCGTCTACGTTACGGTTCATGTATACTTACCTTACCGGTCAGGCTAAGGCCGGGGTGGCCTCTGCTGTACATAGTAGCCGCCTCCATTCCACTCGGTCCATGGCTGTTTGTCTCCAGTTCCGCACTCTGCGTAGGGTCCGCAGATCGTCCTCCACTTGGTCGACCCACCTAGCTCGCTGCGCTCCACGTCGTCTTGTACCGGTCGGATGACTCTCGAGAACCATTTTAGTCGGGTTGCTATCCGACATCCTGATGACGTGACCCGCCCACCGTAGCCTCCCGATTTTCGCGGTATGGACGATGGTTGGTTCTCCCAGCAGCTGATGCAGCTCGTGGTTCATTCGCCTTCTCCAGGTCCCGTCTTCCATCTGCACTCCGCCGTAGATGGTACGCAACACCTTCCGTTCGAAAACTCCAAGGGCGCGTTGGTCCTCTGCACGTAGGGTCCATGTTTCGTGCCCATAGAGGACGACCGGTCTAATCAACGTTTTGTAGATGGTTAACTTCGTGTTACGGCGAACTTTATTCGATCGTAGAGTTCTGCGGAGTCCAAAGTAGGCACGATTTCCTGCCACAATGCGCCTCTGAATTTCTCTGCTGGTGTCGTTGTCGTCGGTCACCAGTGAGCCCAAGTACACGAATTCTTCAACCGCCTCGATTTCATCACCGTCGATATAAATTCGGGGTGGCGGGCGCGGTGATTCCTCCCTGGAGCCCTTTGCCATCATGTACTTTGTCTTCGACACATTAATGACTAATCCGATTCGCCTGGCTTCCCTCTTTAGTCGGATGTACGTTTCCGCCATCGTCTCAAATTTACGAGCAATAATATCAATATCATCGGCGAAACCAAGCAGCTGAACGGACTTCGTGAAAATCGTCCCACTCGTGTTTATCCCCGCTCTTCTTATTACACCCTCCAAAGCAATGTTGAACAGCAAGCACGAAAGACCATCACCTTGCCGTAACCCTCTGCGAGATTCGAAGGGACTCGAGAGTGTCCCTGATACTCGAACTACGCACATCACTCGATCCATCGTCGCCTTGATCAACCGTATCAGTTTATCCGGGAATCCGTATTCGTGCATAATCTGCCATAGCTGTTCTCGATCGATTGTATCATACGCCGATTTGAAATCGATGAACAAGTGGTGTGTGGGCACGTTGTATTCGCGGCATTTCTGCAACACCTGGCGGATGGCGAACATCTGGTCCGTTGTAGCGCGTTCGCCCATAAATCCAGCCTGATATTGCCCCACGAACTTTCTTGCAATCGGTGATAGACGGCGGCATAAAATTTGAGAGAGTATCTTGTAGGCAGCGCTCAGTAGTGTGATCGCGCGGTAGTTCCCGCAATCCAACTTGTCGCCCTTTTTGTAGATGGGACACACGATACCTTCCATCCATTCTTCCGGTAATACTTCCTCCTCCCAAATCTTGGTAATGACCCAGTGTAGTGCTCTTACCAGTGCTTCTCCACCGTATTTTAGAAGCTCGCTTGGTAGCTGATCTGCTCCAGCGGCTTTGTTGTTTTTCAACCGGCCAACCTCCTCCTCAATCTCTTGAAGGTCAGGGGCCGGAAGTCTTTCGTCCTGTGCACATACTCCTAGATCTGTTACCACGCCACCTTCGGTACTTGCAACGTCGCCATTGAGGTGCTCATCGTAATGCTGCCGCCACCTCTCGACCACCTCACGCTCGCTCGTGAGAATATTCCCGTGATTATCTCGGCACATGTCGGCTTGTGGCACAAAGCCTCTGCGCGAGCGGTTCAGCTTCTCGTAGAACTTTCGTGTGTCCTTAGCGCGGTACAGCTCTTCCATCGCTTCGCGATCTCGTTCTTCCTGCTGGCGCTTCTTCATCCGGAAGACTGAGTTCTGCCTGTTCCGCGCCTGTTTGTAACGTGCCTCATTCGCTCTCGTACGGTGTTGCAGCATTCTCGCCCATGCTGCATTCTTCTCGTTTTTCAACTGTTCACATTCGCCGTCGTACCAGTCGTTTCTGTGATTCGGAGTCACGAAGTCTAGTGCTGTAGCCGAGGTACTACCTATGGCGGATCGTATGTCCCTCCAGCCATCTTCAAGTGTAGCTGCGCCAAGCTGCTCTTCCGTTGGTAGGGCCACTGCTAACTGCTGCGCGTAGTCTTGAGCCACTTCTACGTTACGAAGTTGCTCGATGTTGAGCCGCGGCGTTCGACTTCGACGCGTGGTGATAACTGTCGAAAGTTTTGAGCGCATGCATACAGCGACTAAGTAGTGATCCGAATCTATATTCGCACTGCGGTATGTGCGGACGTTGGTTATATCCGAGAAGAATTTACCGTCGATTAGAACGTGGTCGATTTGGTTTTCTGTTTGGTGGTCGGGTGATCTCCAGGTGGCTTTGTGGATATCTTTGCGGGGAAAGAAGGTGCTTCGGACTACCATACCACGGGAGGCTGCAAAGTTTACGCATCGCTGGCCGTTATCATTCGATACGGCGTGCAGGCTGTTTCGCCCGATTACCGGTCTGTACATTTCCTCCCTTCCTACCTGCGCGTTCATGTCGCCGACAACGATTTTCACGTCACGCGGCGAGCAACCATCGTATGTTTGCTCTAACTGCGCGTAGAACGCTTCTTTCTCGTCATCGGGTCTCCCTTCGTGTGGGCAGTGGACGTTGATGATGCTGTAGTTGAAGAAACGGCCCTTAACTCTCAACATGCACATCCTTGCGTTGATCGGCTGCCACCCGATCACACGTTGTCGCATCTTGCCCAACACTATAAATCCTGTTCCCAGTTCATTGGTGGTGCCACAGCTTTGGTAGAAGGTAGCCGCTCGATGCCCGCTTTTCCACACTTTCTGTCCAGTCCAACAAAGTTCCTGCAACGCCACGATGTCGAAGTTGCGGGGATGTAGTTCGTCGTAGATTATCCTGTCACATCCTGCGAAACCTAGTGACTTGCAATTCCATGTTCCAAGTTTCCAATCGTAGTCCTTATTTCGTCGCGTGGGTCTTTGCCGATTGTATCGAGTCGTATTTTCTCCTATGTTATTCGCAATGGGGATTTTTACGGGTGGCTTATTGGGCCTACGCCAACACTCCTGTCTCGCCGGAGGGCCATCGTGCCAGTTCTGTTTAACGTCCCAACCAACACTGGGACGACCACGCTGATGGGGCTACCACCTTGGATCTAGCTGGGCGTGGTGCAGCGTTTCTTACTCAGCCGCTGGATGCCAGAACAGACGCTGTTTGAGCCGCACCTCCTTGGTGAACAGACACTCGGATCGTACCTCCTCAATCTAGCTGAAGTCAGAAGGACAACAGTGCCCAGGCTGCGCTACCAGCTAAGCACACAACTCTTAGCTGGCGGTCTTTGTCATCGTTTGACCCGTGGAAGCATGAGGTAGGAACTTGTGAGGACCAGAGCTATATTGGACGCTCTCCTTATCGACTCACCGTTTTGCAGCCCTCGGTTCATGTATGGGGTTGGTTTATTGGGGAAATTCATCGAAATCCAAATCAAATCATTTGTTCAAAGTACTATTGAACAAAAGCTTTTGAATTGAATATTTTCGGTATTGTTTTGCCCATTAGTTGGAATACGATGTTTCGTGTGCATGAAATCCACGCACACAATTGCTTGCATTCTTCCTTGGACGAAGAAAACTAGTTTGTTTACATTTTATCGACGGGAAATAGTAAATTATTTGACAAATTTAGCAGCTTTTTCTGCATTCTGCAGCAGTGAAATTCAACTTTGTAGTGCCACAGAGCTTGTGTGGGGTGTGATTCAAATGTCAGTTCAGTAAGTAAATCTGGCGAAGTGAAAATTGAATGCTGATGGAGATCGTTTCGGCTAGCAGCTGCTTTGGTGCGGTTCCCTTCGTCATACAAGAAACGACAAATATTGTCTTCTAGTAAGTGAAATGAAATTGATTATATTTCCAATGCTATAGGGGCTGGTTTTGATAGTTTACATGTTTTTGTTTTAGACGACAAACGCATTCCAGAACCCAAAGATTACAGCAACTTGAGATTTTCTGGAGAAAACGCCTCAATGAATTATTAATAATTAGTTCATGCAGCAAGCTGATTCCATTAACATCTATTTTAATGAAGCAATTGAAACTTGCAAATTTCAAGTAGGTGTAATATTATTAGTTTATACATACAGTTATATTGACATGAATGTTCACAAATGGTCAGTGTTGTACATCACTACCGCATGAAAAAGTTGTCGGTCGTGTGTCTCGGAGTTCTCCGGGGTCTTACACGGTTCCATGTCACTTGAAAATCAAAGTGAATTTGCTTGCTTGTTCGCCATATTTGTTTGGTCCAGTCCCAGTTGTTTTGCAGAACTCGGCTACGTGGAATTTTGAAATATGTAGCTTGGAACTATTAAGCCGTCCTGTCACAACCCGCGTGCCAGCAAAATTCTCAATAAGTTCTAGAAAGTCACAGTCTCGGCTCTTCTTGGAAGTAACCTTTATGTATTTTTTCGAATTGGTCGAGTGTAAAATATTCATCTTCATATGGGATGTTCCATTACAGTTTTAGCAATTGCGCTTTGTCAACAGTTTCTGGCGATTTCGGCCAGTAAAACTGCACTTATTGTGGCGTTGGCAGCTGCCTATTTTCACCCATTCGAAACTGCATCAATGCACTCCACATTTTTCGAAAATGGCGTTCACGACACTCAATGTACATAATTTGTAGTGATGAAGGTAGGTAAAGATTTATGGCTGAGAGGCCCGTTCAGCAATGGCTCATTTACGCAACTGTAATACTGTTTATTGTCGGAGCTCAATACTCTCTATGTCGTTGTCATCTACCGAAGGTGACAAAAACTTCTGGGGTTGACCGTGTATTTGCATCTCCGTTGCAGTTCAGAATCTTTTTCAATGATTGATAGCGTTACCTTGAACGAACTTCCACCTACAGCAAACGACTGGTTTCATGGCCATCTCTTGACTTTCGTTTACTAGGGGTAATACAGTTTCTTACCGATTTTGGCAGGTGAATTTTATGTTGCCAAAATCGGTAAAATATTTTTTTGATTTATTTACAACTTCTATGCGTTATTTTGGCAAATATCATAAACATACACCACATACACTATTCACATACTATAAAACGATCCCCTTGACGTTCATAAATTACGTCATAATTTAAAAAGAAAGTCGTTTTTGAGAAACTTGATGACACTAATAAGACGTGACGCGAGACAGGACACAACACTTTCGGTTTCGGACTCGTTGTTGCCCATCGACAAGACGATGTCCGACTGACTAAACTAATACTACAATCCTACTCTGTGTAGTATTCGGGAGGCTTTATTTTTTTATTGTTTAACTGTATTCTTAGCATGGCCAAGTGGAAAAGAGAATAATTGATGCCGTATATACAGTTTCTCCCACGGTGTGAAAGAAGAGGCCTAATACCTAAGTTCATACACATGAAACAGTCTAAAAAAATGGTGAAACTAGGGGTTGAAGCTATTGAAAACCGTCATATTTATCAAAATATTTAGATCAAACTGCTAATCATTCTATTTTTGTCAGTGGCGTAAGACTACCGGTTTACATTGTCTTATTGTTATATTGTCTGAAATTGACCTGTTTTGAAATATGCATTACCGTTAACTTAGAACACTTACCTTATCATGCAGACAAAAAAAAACAGCTTTTCCACAATATTTCACTGCAAAACTGCTAGTTTCATAATTTGCGCGCCAAGTTGTCCTCAACGGACGTACTATTTCACAAACACAATATTGTCAGAAACAACTCGTTTTTTAGCCAAATCAATCACATAACAGTTCTGTAAAATGTTTCACAAATCCAATAATATTCACTACATCGAGAAAACGTTCGCAACAATGACCATAACAATCACGAAAATTGCACAAAATCAAGGAGCACTATCCAACTGGCGCTGTATTCACTTTCTTGTTTCCTTTAGTTTAGCATTGCCTATGCATGTGCAATCAACGCTTGCATCATAAGCAGAGCAGCGTGATATTGAAGTTTGGAAAGCACCAATAAAGTTCACATATGTACATTCGCGTGCAAAATTTCTTTTAAGAATAAGAAACATGTACTTGGAATGCAAAACTGATGATTTAGAAAATCTGTAGGAAATAGGGAATCGCGCTACTTGGGCGGTGACTTCTATATTCGTCTGTTTTCCACTATAACTCAATCAAATTTGAACCAATTGGGTTTTTAAATTAAGAATAATATATTGATTTTTTGATTTTATTCGAAAGAGCACCTTTTTATAAGCCAGTATGATTTTTTTCAGATTTTTAAAGCTTTATTTTGATCCCTAAATTCAATTACAAAAAGATTTTTTGAAATCACCTTTTGACAGCTGGGCAACTGCTTGACAGCTCCGCCCAGTACGAAATGCGACGAGGGGTGATTCGACAAATCGCTCCCATACAAACTTTAAATCGATTTTTAAATAGGTTCCCGGGTACCAAAGTTCATGAAAATTTGGATTTCGGCTCAGTTTGGCATGTAGATTGTGAATATGGAATTATCTCAACACCATTAAAGAAGCCAATTGACACAACTTTTGGAATGTGGTGAGATAGGTATAGTATCTACCCGTGTACAACATTTCAAGTCAATTTGTTCAAAATTGACTGAGTTATGGTGGAAAACAGACGAATATAGAAGCCACCGCCCAAGTGGCGCGATACCCTAATCAAATTTTAAATTACATCTAAATAAATGCTCGATTAATTTTCTTGGTTTTTTGAAGGGTGAATCACCTCAAAAAGTTTAAAATTGTTGGGCATATTCTTAGTATTCTGAAAGTATGTCCAAAGTTGATGCATTTAATTTTTCAAGATTCTCAGGGTTTCAAGATCATTAACGGATAATTTAGTTGAGTAGTAACAGTCAACAAATATGTATTCTACTTACCAGATAGAGTAAACTTCGACAGTTCTTGCTGCACATCCACTTGCTGTATTGAGAGCTTTACTGGTCTAAAAAAAAAGAAAGAAGTTATTCTTCCGTCAAATTTACGAATGACTTCTTCACTTGTGCAAGAATGGAATGATTCATAAGCAAAGCGGATTTTCGGTTACCTATCTGTAACTGATTCTGTGTGACTGTTTTATTTTTTTCGAACAGGATAGTTTATACTATATTGGCCAGTGACACTTCACAACTGGACAAATGTGAATCATTGGCACGTCGGAAGTTCCAATTCACGAAGAATATATTTCGGTCTTTGAGTAGGTATGTTCTCACCACCAATCAATGCTAGTCACAACATTCGAAAAGAAAGTCAAAATAAACCCCTTCGCCACCTTCCAAGTGGCTCAATTAAGACTGCGTGTTTACACAACTATTCACACGTTCTCCGATTTCACATACCGACATATACTCCTTTCTTACCAACGAGACAGGAAGCTCATTGTGGCCAATTCAAATCACTTCACCACGCGGGTTCACCAGCCAAGTCACCACACACATAGCAAAAGTCCCAGATTTGGTTTCAACTCGAAAGAACTTTCACTACTGTTTGCAATATGGGCTCAGTTTTCGTTTCAATTCCACCACACAGTGGCAACCCAAAGCTGCCTTTATGAGCACATATCGAATATCCCTCTATCTGGCGTGTCAACACCATTCTTCCAAGATTTCTGTGTTTGCCCGAAAATTAACTTAAATTTGACTTCCTAAGAGCATTGGTTTCGGGAGCATGCATGCACGGGTGGTAATCGGATACTTTTTTGGATCCGTACCGTTCGTCGTACTCGTAGGTACCTACACCACTGAGTAGCAATCTCCAGCTCAAATCAAATTCTTTCTAACATTGAATTCTTTTGTTTTCGGTAACCATCACAGCTCTGGAAGAATTTCCTTCAATTCCTTACAACTTGTTTCGTCTTCAATACGGGAGCGGTTGGAACGCTGATCTCAGACTGACAATTATCTGATATGTGTAATAAAAATCTCCTATTTCAGAACCATTCTAGTTCTACGTTGAAGCACCCCCCGAATCAGTACCACGAATACTTGAGAGGAAACCCTTTGAAGAATGGCGTACAGTGACAGTCAATATTCTAAGATCCCTCGGATAGCCTTAAGATAACCGCACGGTCGTTATTGTCGCCGCTGTTGAAAGTCTTGCTGGTTATCCGTGCGTTTACCGCGTCGGCTGTGTGGGCCTATTCTATCTCACTTTTAGGTGAAATAATTATCATATGAGTGATACTTTCAATAGAAAGGCAGAAATTCCTCAAGGAATCTCGGATACATATCTGGAAGAATCCTGAAAGGGACCCCGACTGGAAGCTCGGCAGGAATCTCTGAAAGAATCACAGAAGAAGTCCCGGGAGAAACTAGTGGAGAATCCGCGGGAAAATCCCGAAAGGAATCCTTGAATTGATTGATTTTGAGTTCAAATCAACCGATTTTTCAGTTTACTATACTGTTTATAACTGCATATTTGTAACATTTGCACATTTTGCTAGTATGTATTGAGTTAATAACGGGGATCACCATCAAATCACAAGTACTTTTGACTACCTGAATAAAAAAAATCAAGTTTGTCTAGGATTTATGAAAAAAAAATATCAAGTCATTTTTTCTCATTGACCAATGTAACCGTATAACAGTCACACTGGAAAAATATACTGGCTTTGAAGCGTGCCATCAGTCCCCAAGTAACCATTAAGCCGTAAAAATGGCATTAAGTCGGCTCTATAGTCGAATGTAGAACCTGACTAACAGAGCTAATTCTGTTATTCTGTTATAATCAACGCACCCCCGGGCCGTGGCCAATCTGCGTTGAATCGCTGGGCGATACGTCTACCAGTAGACTTGTATCTGCCCTATGCTAAACCGATTAGCATAGCAAGTCCTTTCCACTGATGAGTAGGCTCGAATGTCCCGCCCCTCCCTATAACCCTTAGGGGGAAATAGAGTTTTCAGTTTCAAGTTTTGCATAGATCATGACACCAACTCTTTCTACCATAATGCTTTGAAAAATCTGAAATATCAGAAAACTAATATGATGGAAATAATGGGGCACGTTCGGTGTAGTACTAGATTTGTAGTAATGAGCTGAATTTTTGTATGGTGAGAAGGTCAATTCTCCGTTTCTGCAAGGAAATGGTGCAAAAAGCGTGGGTATTATGATTCCTTGTCTAATTTGATGCTGTTTGAGCAAAACTTTGGATAACTATATTGTTTATGTTGCAAGAAATGGAGAAAACAACAACAATGTTGCCTAAAGTTTTGCTCAAACAGCATCAAATTAGGCAATGAATCATAATACCCACGCTTTTTGCACCATTTCATTGCAGAAAAGGAGAATTGACCTTCTCACCATACTAAAATTCAGCTCATTACTACAAATCTAGTACTTCACCGATCTGTCCTATTGAGATACAAGTTTTTGTACAAAATTTAAAGATCAGTTATTTAAAGGTGAATTGAAGAAATGTAAAGTACGGCAGGAAAATATTCCGCGCCGACACGAAAGTCATGAACAAGCAAACACATGAATATTCTATTTGCATAGTAGTAGAAAGAGTTGCGTGCCTGTTTATAAAAGTGTGTACTTAACTTGATTGCGCCGGATAATTCCAGTTTGTATTGGGGAACTTCATAAGTGTACCAGGATAGGTTGTCTTCAAAAATATGGCGTTTTCTGGAATAAAGACAAGAATAAAAGGAAATGCTGGACCGCACAGCTCCGCGGCCCACATATATTAGTATAATGTTTATAACAATGCAATTTGCTCAATCGGTATAAATAATAATTACTAGGTTCTACTTTATATGCTACAAGATAGATGCAGGTTTTTTCCCTTCCACCGTTTTTTAGAAATTAAAGTGTACGAACTTAGTCAACTGTTGTTAGGTCATGCGACAGTGCCTAAATTCATGCTGGAGGCATGGCAAAATCAAGCGTGTGAATAGACAATAGTGTGATTATTTGGAGTCGGATAGGGTCACGTTGGATAGGATGGAACCAGATAAGAAAAGGAAATATTTGAGACGAATACTTATTCAATTGAGGGGCCCAGAATAAAAGTGGTGTAAAGTGACCATTTCGTCGATTTTGAGCTGAGCATATCAAAAAATTCTTTAGGTTTCAAACTGTTAGGAGCTTTTTTAAGACTATTTTTACGATGAACAGAAAAATTACAATAAATCATAGAGAATTGGGTCGAATTTGAGACACCATAAATTTTGTATGGGATGGAAAATTGGTGAAAAACTTTAAGCCACATTTACTGGAAAGTGGGATTATGTCACTTACATCCGTTTGCTACTAACCCCCTCAATCAGTATTCTGATTATTAGTTTACTACGACGCTTGACAATAAACATTAATCCAAGCTTACCAGTTTGGCACCTTGCCAGGGGAACTTGGCCTTGTATCTACAGCTCAGGGATTAACTCCATACCGTTAATAAGGCAAATAGGACGCAATCAGTGAAGTACTAGATTGAAAGTAGTGAGCTGGATTTTTGTATGGTGAGATGATGAGATCTGCATTTCTGCAAAGAAATGGTGGAAACAGCGTGGGTTATATGATTCCTTGCCTAATTTGATGCTGTTTGAGCAAAAGTTTGGGTAACTGTGATGTTGAAGTTGCAAGAAATAAATAATACAACAACACAGTTACCCAAACTTTTGCTCAAGCAGCATCAAATTAGGCAATAAAACATATAACTCACGCTGTTTGCACCATTTCATTGCAGAAATTGAGAACTGATCATCTCACCATACAAAAATTCAGCTCACTACTTTCAATCTAGTACTTCACTGATTGCGTCCTATAGGACAGATCGGTGAAGTACTAGATTTGTAGTAATGAGCTGAATTTTAGTATGGTGAGAAGGTCAATTCTCAATTTCTGCAATGAAATGATGCAAAAAGCGTGGGTATTATGATTCCTTGCCTAATTTGATGCTGTTTGAGCAAAACTTTGGGCAATAGTGTTGTTGTTTTCTCCATTTCTTGCAACATAAACAACATAGTTATCCAAAGTTTTGCTCAAGCCGCATCAAATTAGGCAAGGAATCTTAATACCCACGCTTTTTGCACCATTTCATTGCAGAAACGGAGAATTGACCTTCTCACCATACAAAAATTCAGCTCATTACTACAAATCTAGTACTACACCGAACGTGCCCCATTGTCAACTACTTATATTCTTTTGTGATACTTTGACGGAATGTTATTTGGAGTAATCTTCTGAGACACACAATCCGGGCAAATTGGATTGTCAGATAATCAGTGCCCTTTCAGCACCAGGTGTCACATCACGATCATTAATATACAGGAGTATAAAAACTACAAGATGTGATGGCCGGAAGAATACAGTGTCGAACAAAATAGCAAGACCACCAGCCGGCTAGTGTTCCTACTGCTTCGTCCAACACTGTAGGTAAGCTGACTCCCCCTAGAACCTGACTAACAGATCTAATTGGTTCTATATCCTCTTATAGAGCTGCTCAAAAGCCACTTTTGGCGAATTACAGGTAATCTTCGATATAACGTACCCTCGATATAGCGAATTCGATATAACGTACATTTTGCTTCGATATAACGTACAACATTGATTTTTTTTATTTTTCCCAGGAACATCAATGTTTTGTTGCAGCATTAGCCTTGTTACCCAGAATTAACGCAATTTGGGAAAAAAAATAGTGTACGTTATATCGAAGCATAAAAAACAAAATTACTTTTTCGTGAAAACTCAAGTTTTTCGTTATTGGTTTTGTGAATTTCGCCGAAATCATTATTTGGGATTAATTTCACGTCAAATACATCAGTACTAGCATAAAAAATATATTTTTTTTCTCTGCTTCGCTATAACGTACAAAGAGAAAACTGTTTTGTACGTTATATCGAAGAGTACCTGTATTCGGCTGATATACGGCCAACTTTAAAATATTGTACCAAGTCTCTGGAGCGAAAGTTGTCAAAAGTGAGACAAAGAAAAAAGAAAAAATGTTTATCTCCTGTTCTTTTCTAACTTCCTTCGCTTCCATTGAAGTTGCTTTTTTGCTACTACATCCAGACTCTAGCTGTTGTCCTCCGGGTTCCTGATCAAGTCCAAGTCCGTTGCCTTTCTCATCTGCTCCACCAATGCACCATGGGAATGATGTGATCAAACTAGTATTTAAACCATGAAAAACAAAATAGTTTGGGCATTTCGAAGGTTGAAAATGATATGGGATGAGGATGATTCAGTGGTAAGCTTGGTGCTGATGAACGTAGGAATTGATGCAGGAGAAGCAATGTTTATATAAATGGTCGGGAAACGTTTCAGAAGAAGAGGGAAACGAGCTGGAGTTTGTCTTGATTGAAAAAAAAAATGGAATAATCAACATAACCAGATTCCATTATCTATTTAACAACACCATTCCGATAAACATTCCAACAACAAAAATAATCCCGTTCCGCCAATGCCGTCCGACATGGATGTTTAAAATATATTGATCATGACCGACTCGAGTCTGTTTTGGTCGAAATCTATTTTGATTGATATAAATCTCATGTGCTACAAGCCCTGTGACAGCACTGACAAACTTCTTTACAGCTTGTAGGCTTTATATAGGCTTACAGGGCTTATTTTAGTTCTTACTAGTTATAGTGCCTATAAGCATTAAGAATGCTTATATAGAGCTATTTAGCATTGAAAAGCTGTTTAATGGCCGTTATAATGCTCAGAACAGTGCTTAGTGGTTACCTGGGTCATAATCAGGTCCGATTTAATTTCTAACAATTCGTCTAGCATATAAGATGTGCTGAAGCAAAATTTATTGATAAGCAATTGATTGCGAATTTATGAAAAAAAAAAATCATTTTCATACCGTGCCATGCCCTAATACCGTGACCTTAAGGATGCTCTTCACTTCAAAGAGCCCTGTAAAAATCAATAATTCATGTTTCTTGATTTTTCGAACGCTATATTATTGCTTATTGTGTGTATTATGTATAATAAATATGATTAATGGAATTCCAAATGTTTAATCCATTGTTAACGTTGAACAATTGGCTTCTTCAGCGGTGTTGAGATAATTCCATATTCAGAATCTGCATGCAAAACTGAGCCGAAATCCAAATTTTCATGAATTTTGGTGCCCGGGAACCTATTTAAAAATCAGTTTGAAGTTTGTATGGGAGCGATTTGTCGAATCACCCCTCGACGCATTTCATTCCTATAGGACAGATCGGTGAAGTACTAGATTTGTAGTAATGAGCTGAATGTTAGTATGGTGAGAAGGTCAATTCTCCGTTTCTGCAATGAAATGGTGCAAAAAGCGTGGGTATTATGATTCCTTGCCTAATTTGATGCTGCTTGAGCAAAACTTTGGGTAATAGTGTTGTTGTTTTCTCCATTTCTTGCAACATAAACAACATAGTTATCCAAAGTTTTGCTCAAACAGCATCAATTTAGGCAAGGAATCATAATACCCACGCTTTTTGCACCATTTCATTGCAGAAACGGAGAATTGACCTTCTCACCATACAAAAATTCAGCTCATTACTACAAATCTAGTACTACACCGAACGTGCCCCATTGACACAATTTTTGGAATGCAATGAGATACGTATAGTATCTAGCCGTGTACAAAATTTCAAGTCAATTTGTTTGGAATTGACTGAGTTATGGCGAAGAGTGCGCAAAATACCGACCGCTGATTCGCTACCCTAACTGTGGCTCAAGCAGACAACCTATCTTTCACCTTACAACCAAGGATGGGAACACTCACTTGCAAAGAGTTACACTCACTTGAGGTTTTCTTAGCTCAGAAGCGTGCAATCAAGAAACGATGTATGGACGACTTTTGCCTTGTGGTTTTGTCTAAAACTTTGCCGAATTGAGTAGGGGTCGCACACGCATACCGAAGTCGTGAGGGAGCTTCGAAGGCAACTCTCCACGAGGTGAATGTAAATTACACTCACCTCGTGGAGAGTTGCTTTCACAGCTCTGTCACGACGTTGGGATTCGTGTACGACCCCTACTCTATTCGGCAAAGTTTTAGACAAAACCACAAGGCAAAAGTCGTCCATAGGGTATCGCGCCACTTGGGCGGTGGCTTCTATATTCGTCTGTTTTCCATTATAACTCAGTCAATTTTGAACCAATTGACTTGAAATACCTATCTCACCGCATTCCAAAAAATGTGTCAATTGGTTCAAATTTGACTGAGTTATAGCGGAAAACAGACGAAAATAGAAGCCACCGCCCAAGTGGCGCGATTCCCTACATCATTTCTTGATTGCATGCTTCTGAGCTGAGAAAATAGCAAGTGAGTGTAACTCTTTGCAAGTGAGTGTTCCCATCCCTGCTTACAACAGCATAGTTTTAATACTGGTCAATGTTGCTGCATCTTGTTGACAAATGGAGATCAACCTACCCCAAGGATAGATGACAGTTCTCTTAGGTATGCTATAGATACTCCTATACATCAGTATAGTTTAAATAGTTTTGCACAGAGCTCAAATAGGCCAGGGGAAGTTGTTCACCTAGGATGAACCAAACGTCAAATCCACTTTTTCTTTTCATAGAAGCTCTATGAATAGAAAAAGTGGTTTTGACATTTGGTTCATCCAAGTGCGCTCCCTTCCGTAGCTATTTTTCATGTATGGGTGGAAAAAAATGCGATCTAGCATACCTTAGAAGCTGCCATTTAATACTTGGCAACCTACCTACCTCACTGAACAAATCGAGAAACTTCAACATCCCTACCTCATTGAACAGGACTTTTATTTGAATTTCGGCACAGTTTTGCGCTGGATTTTTGTATGGTGAGATGTTTAATTCTCCATTTCTGCAATGAAATGATTCAAACAGCGTGGGATATATGATTTCTTGGCTAATTTGATGCTGTTTGAGCAAAACTTTGGGTAACTGTGTTGTTGAAGTTGCATGAAATAAATAAAACAACAACAAACTGCCGTGTGCAGCATAGTTGTCCCATGTTAATAGGGATTCCCATAGAACATGGGACAACTATGCTGCACACGGCAGAAAGTTACCCAAACTTTTTCTCAAACAGCATCAAATTAGCCAAGAAATCATATAACCCACGCTGTTTGCACTAATTCATTGCAAAAATGGAGAATTGAACATCTCACCTTACAAAAATCCAGCTCACTACTTTCAATCTAGTACTTCACTGATTGCCTCCTATTGTGGATGGCACCTATGCTAACAACTCATTGCAACAACCTACGAGCTGCCATCATTATTCGTTGCGTTATTTTAGCTTTGAATATGAAAAATGTCTGAACATTGAAATAGGTATAAACTATTCTGCCAAACTGCCAAATCTGAAATGTACCCCCACAGGCCTGTTCAGAATGAAATGCTCCAATGAATTCGAGCGAATATGCATCGAGTTGAACTTAATTGGGACACGAGAATCCCCGAAAATCAGGAAAATAAAGGAAAACCATCGAATGGGACCGATTCCGCTCTTGAGCTCAAACATCCCCATCCCATTTCGTTCCCCTTTTTCGACAGTCAGTCATCTATCCATCCATCCATCCATCTATCTAACGACCAACGCCGCCAGCCTACTCTACTAATTTACGGGCGGCTGCACAACAGCAAAGGGATTCCACACGGGGGCGCATGGTCTAACTACACTGTGTCGAACGATTTCATGAAGTCGCTCAAAAAAAAATCGGATATTTAATGAACCTTTGGTATTTTGCTTGCTGCTGATCTCTCCCGTCCGCAATCATAGTGATTCCCTGGCTACCCCTGGGCTTTTCTCGTATACCTATTTCAAGCATAATTTTTCAAATCGACGTATCTAACTTTTTCACTGATCTGAGGGTGTGAACCATTTCGCTTGTTCGTTTAACTTTTAGTTAAAATTTGACACTTGGATAGTTATTTGCCATCGAAGAGTTAAAAAATAACCACGACGGTGGCCCATTTGAAATTTGACAGAGGAGTAGTTATTTGGAACAAAATGCAGTACGCAGCCAAATCATTGCGAACAAAAAATAACTATCGAACTATCAAGACTAACCCTGCTCGCGAGTAGGGTTATTTTCAAAATAACTATCGAAAAGTCAAATTTTAACTAAAAGTTAAACGAACAAGCGAAATGGTTCACAGCCTGAGTAAATTCATGGTCAATGTTGACGACCATTTCATTAAAATAGTTTTTTACAAAAAGACTTTTCATAAGTTTTTTCGTGCTTAACATCACCAGGAATATTGCACGCACTAGGTAAGGAACAAAACCTACTCATTCCATATAATTTTCACAATGAATTTTGACAAAAATACACATACACCGGGTTGGTTCGAGATACGTCATGCCAGATACGTCGCTTTTGTATGGTGCCAGTTTGGTGTATCTGTTACTTTTGATTTTGGCTAGATACGTCGTTTGGTTTTCTCATATATCAAAACGGTGTATCTATCAGTAAAGTTGTAAACATCAAAATAGTTAGATACGTCGTTTCAAAAAATATGCTTAGTTAAACAAATTAAGCAATAAATCATCAAACAGTGATGTGGATTCTTCAATTTGCTTTATGAATCATGCATGCAGCAGTAAACCCGGATTTGTTTACATTCTCGAGTTACGTCGGATTGAAAAGTTATGCTTGATTTGACCTCAACTACCCTAATAGAAAAATATGATACAACGTGCTTAACAACCCTTTCGGGCTATCATCTTGATCATACACGGAATGATACAATCATTCACCCAATCGCATGTGTATAATACATTTTTATTAGGGTACTTCGGTCGTCATCGGAATAAGGGAAGATTCAAATATTACGTCCATCAATTTTTGGGAGTTCTAGACCCCCCCCTCCCCCCTCTGTCACGCATTTTCCCTATACCCAATACACGTAGTGTCACACTTTTGTAGACCCCCCCCCTCCCCCAAATGTTGGACGTAATTTTTGAACGTTCCCTAAGTAGAATAACGGGGTGTATGAAACAAGCGGCCGCTATAGTCGATGCGGTAATCGCATATAGGGTATTCAGCAAGACCTGGCATTAGGGTCTTTTTTGACCCAAACCGTACACTACGCTAGCGAGCTGCTGCCAACGTGGTGCAAAGGAAGAAAGAATGGTTTCAAGCGAATGTAACAAAGCCACAAAAAAGTGCTGTTTAGGTGATGCACTTAATTTCCGACAAATTCCATTATTGATGCAGTATAGAATAGAATTTCATAACAACAAACTAAACAGTCGAATTTGCGTTAAGCCCATTTGACATATTAGTCTAGAATTGGTATTTCCTCCCAAACAAAACATGTTTATCAACTTTCCGAGAAATAACGAATGGTAAAACTACAAAATCCATACCATACTATTTGTTTTTAAGTTTTTTTTTCATTAAAATAAAAAAATAAATAAAATCTTCCTACTTACGTACACGGAAAAATATTAAAACCCAAAGAATAAGTTTTAAAAACTCAAATTTGGCTAAACTGCTTTTAGTTTTAACTCAAAGTTGGGTTGTTTTCTCCCTCGCCCCACTGCAATGTTGTCGAAAACAAAGAGAGAAGCACCGACGCATCCGCTGCTCTTCCGTGGAAGAAGCCAAATTTGGGTTTTCTTGAGTTAACCCAAATTTGCGTCATTTGAGGCCTCCGTTGGGTGAAAATAACTTACCAGTGGGTTATTTTTTTTTGCCGCTCTCAAACGAGAACTACTCACTCACCACTTTCGCTGTTTGACGCAAATTTGAGTTATTCCACGGAAGACCGGGATTGCGTCAAAACAACTTAAATTTGGGTTGATTTGTAGTTCCGTGTATGGCAATCCTCCTGCTCCTTGACCGCCAACTTGCCCGGCACGTGCTGTAAGTTGACCAAATTCGAAGTCTCGGCACTTACCTACACGGAAGCACAATAATTCTTCACAAAGTTCGAGGTCAGATCAATTTTTCTAACGGGACACAAATAACACCACTAGGAAATGAAAATAAACTTATCCTGCGCAACGCAAACCGTTCGATTCGACTGACTTCCTGTCGAAACAACAGGTGAACGAACGCGCGCGAGAATCTTTCATCGCGAAAGCGCAACCTCGGAAAAGAACACGAAAAAGTGGCTGCGTGCTTGCTTTTTTGGTGCTTACCTACACGCTAAGTATTTAAATAACAGTTACATATTTATAACGCTTCAACTCGCAAGGATACTGATCACGGAGAAACAAAACTACTCAAAAGTAAGTTCATTCCACCCAACTTATTAGTTGCATGCACGGAGCCGCCAAACTACCCAAAATTGAGTTCTTTTGACGCAATCCCATAGTTCGGCCCAATAAGCCAAATTTGAGTAAATCGATTAAACTCACACTAGGTAAATTGCCTTCACCTCCAGCAAAAACATTTACTTAAGAGTAGGTAAATTCAACCCAAGACCCCCCCTCATTCAACCCAAATTTGAGTAAACCTGCATTTACCCAAAATTGGCTTATTGGGCTCAAGGACCCCCGTTGGGTAGATGCATCTCTGTTTGTTTTTGACAACATCGGTGAAAGAAAGAGGGAAAACAACCTAATTTTGGGTAACTAGTTTATTCGATATACTCAGCTTTGAGTAAAATCGACCCAAAAATTAGGTAGTTTGATTTCTCCGTGTGCGGGAAGCCAATTTTGAGTTAATGGAGCCGATGTTGCGGTACACTCAGCCAAATAATCTTAGGTCTTTCATAAGGCCCAACTTATGAAAAGGCCTTTTTGCAATTTCTCATCGTAATAGGCTGTTTTACCTCACGCAAATCTGACAGGAAAAGGCCTACTTTCCCACACCAAATTAACAGTGCTGTAATGGTTCATTACAGCACTGATTTGCGTTGCGTAATGAACCATTACAGCACTGTTTTCAGTTTTGGTCAACTTCTTGATGCTTTCTGGACGCAGTTTTGAAAAATTGTGATAACTGCACAGTATAACCTGTTCTGTTCAGATTTTCTTAAACATGGCTATGAACTTCAGTGTGCAGTTTGATGAGAAAGTTTTTTTTAAACTATCCTCAAGGGTAATTTATGAAATTGCAAAAAACGTTGTACGCAACTCGGTGTAGAACTCGATTTTTCCAGCACTCGTCGTAATTATCCAACTCGGCAAGCCTCGTTGGATAAAGGTACGACTCGTGCTGTAAAAATCGTCATTCTGCACCTTGTTGCGTAAACTACTATTAAATAATTCATAATGATTCGGATGAATTTCATAAGGTCACTCTATGACGTAAAATCGTCTCACGCAGCTTGGCTTTTATTTATGTTATTGCGCATTTCCCACCCCACTGGACCCCTTTCGCCGTTAGTATAAGTGCGGGATCGTGAATAAAACTGCGATTTTGCATCGAATCGTGTCGGTGTCTTCTGCGCACTTATACATTATGCGCAGAAGACACCGAAACGATTTGATGCAAAAGCGCAGTTTTATTCACAATCCCGCACTTATAATAACTGCGAAAGGGGTCCAGTGGGGTGAGATATGCGCAATAAGCAACATGGTATTTTCAAGCGTCGGTAGCCGTGTGGATAAAACACGGGCTCGGCGACCCGACGTTCATGGATCGAATCCAGTCTGCATCATTTTAGGATTTTTTGTTCTTTTCATAAGTCTATCTTATGAAATTTGTCATAGCAAGCACGATCAATTTTTATAAGGTTTTCTTATGTCATCCATAAGAATTAGTTATAGCAAATTTTCATAAGGTATTTCAGGCCAAACATGTCTAAAGGTCCTGTTACGGCAGTTCGCACCAATCCCTCATAACTACGCCAACGTCGGAGCGCCCCTCGGAAGATTGTCACAGTGACAACTGAAGTTGTCATCGATGGCATATGAGAATGGAAGAGAAACAATATGAAGAGGGAAGAATGATCTATGCATGGTAGTGAAGTGGACCGCATTTGTGAATTTGGCGAAGTTTAATAATTATTTTTCACGTAATTTTGCTTATTTCAAATATTGAAAAATCGTAAGTTTAATAAGAATTAATCGGAATTAATTGAATTTAATGAAACTTATCCCAATGTTATTGCTTAGGTGGCAAACCGCCAAATCGTATTCTATACATATATCCTATCACTGGAAGATTGATTCTGAGTTGAGGTTAAAAAACCGTGAGTTCCTGAATTGGAACTAAAATCATGAATTATAGTTAATAGATGCATTATGAACTTTTTGTAGCTCACTAATCGGACTCAGCTAGGATATTTATGATAACTTGTTGGGATTTGAAAGGGATCAAGAGATACCGATGTAAGTAGTTGCGTAAGAAACAATATCAAGATTCTAATAAATTTTAATAGCTTTTAGCTCTACACCCACAAATCAAGGTGTTTGCTCAAAGGACTTCTCAAGCCCTACCTCCCAACAATTCTAAAAGATCGTACGAGATGTCGAGAAGTACGAAAGGCTCACGGAAAGTGAAAAACCACTGCCAGGCTTGTGGAGCAGCGGATACCGACCGGATGGTTAGTTGCTGCCACTGCGGTTCTTGGTGGCATTTCGAGTGCGTGGGCGTCAACGACAGCATTGCCGAGCTCGACAGAGTGTTTAACTGTCCGAAATGCCAGAAACCCTCCACTCAAGTACCGGTGGACAAAGCACCAAGCAGGAAAGCGGGAAGTGTAAGTTCTGCGTGCTCCAGCAGGGCGTCCAGGGCGCGCTTAGAACTGGAGAAACTCGAAGCACAGAAAGCTCTCGCAGTGAAGCGCCTGGAGCTACAGCGACGAGAGCAAGATCGGAAGCATAAGGAGGCGGAGTTGCTATTTCAGCAAAAGAAGGCGGAAGACGAGGCAGCCCTCGAGCAACTGCAGCTGCAGCTAGAGGAGACCGTGATGAACGAGTCATTCCGGCTGCGGGATATAATCGCCCAGGAGGGTGGTGATGACGAGGATATAAGGAGCGTTGGATCGGTGGAAAGTTCATCCAGCAAGGTTCGGCGATGGAGAGCGTTGAATTCGACGATGGCAGCCTCGACGGAGCAGGCTCCGACTGTCCCTACGATCAGCGAAACGACGACAACGACCACAACAACACCAGCTAGGCAGGACGGCGAGCAGCAACCAACTAGCAAACAGGGAGTTCTTGAAGTGGCGTTGGCAGGTATTTCATTAGGGCAGTCAGCAATGGAGCCAACGTTAGGAGGTTTGATAGGTCGAACAGAAAGCACTATTCTATCGACAACTAGTAGGAACTGTACGAATATTTGCCAAATTCCCCCTGCTCCTTTAGGGCCTAGTGTAAGCAGTCTCAGAACCACCCTAGAGCATTCAAATCCTAGCACTCCTAATTTTCCCACTGTCTCGAACGTTGGTGCATCATTGCCTTTCAATCGGTCCTTGATGGGTATTCAGTCACGCGGTGTACATTTCGATAATCCGTGTGGCCAAGTTTCCGCGCAGTTCATTCGAACAAACGAAGTGAATCGAAGTAGTGTTGATCGAAATAGTGGTGTGGTGACTGTAGCTGATCTACTCGGAGGTTTGCATCCCAGGCAACCAATACCTGCTGAATTCGAGCCAGGACAACCGGGTCTACAACAACCGCCAGCGAAAGATCCAGAATTGCAGCGTAGAGATCCAGAACAACGGTCACAGCATGGACAACCACATCCACAGCTGCTACCGGTGTACTACGGACCAACACCCCAGCAGTTAGCGGCGAGACACGTTATGACCAAGGAGTTGCCGACCTTTTCCGGAAATCCGGAGGATTGACCACTGTTTATTAGTGCATACGCAAACTCTACTCAGGCGTGTGGGTTTTCGGACTCGGAAAACCTAGCAAGACTGCAGCGGTGCCTTAAAGGACATGCCTTGGAATCGGTCCGGAGTCGACTGCTTTTACCGGCGAGTGTCCCACACGTACTTGCTACATTGGAGACGTTGAACGGCCGACCGGAGCTGTTGATACACGCGTTACTGCAAAAGATCAGAGGAGTTCCCGCGCCGAAGCAGGACAGACTAGATACGCTGATTGGATTCGGTATGGCAGTGCAAAACCTTAGCGACCATTTAGAAGCCGGAAGACACGAAGCGCATCTCAACAACCCGATGCTATTGTTCGAGTTGGTAGAGAAGCTCCCGGCGCACATGAAGCTGGACTGGTCGCTGTACAAGCAAAGGTGTGGAGAAGTGAATATCCGTTCTTTCGCCCAGTACATGGAGACGTTAGTACGCGCAGCAACCGACGTCACACTGCAGTACGATCCAAAACAGCAACCCCGACTGATGAAAGAAAAGATCGGCAAGGATAAGAATTTCTGCGGAACTCACACGACGGAAGATTCGGCCCCGGTCACACCGAAAGTAGCAACAGAAGATTCGAAGCGCAGATCCAGCCCAGCTTGTCTAATCTGTCAAAATCCGGAACATCGTGTCAAGGATTGCTCGGAATTTCGCAAAAAGACTGTGGACGAGCGCTGGAAAACGATACAGCAGCTTAACTTGTGTCGACTTTGTCTAGGAGCCCACGGCAGGAGACCATGCAAAATCCGTAAGCAATGCGATACTGAGGGCTGCCAGCGGCGACATCATCCATTGCTACATTCCAAGCAAGACTCCAGTGATATCAAGCGATGCACAGATGGCAGCAAGCAAGGTAATCGTGATGGACGACCAACAGGAAATAACGTGCAGGTGGAAAACAAACAAGATCAGCATGATCCGAAGCCAAGCAGTTCCAAAGTCGCTACCAATCATCATTTTGCCGGTAAGACATGGCAATAACCGTTCCGTGTCCGTATACGCCTTCTTGGACGACGGGTCAGAGAAAACACTTGTTGACGAAGAAGTGGTGAAGCAGCTCGGTGTTGTCGGAGAAATGCAACCATTGTGTCTTCAGTGGACGGCAAACGTGAAAAGGACGGAAGCGAACTCGCAGCGGGTAACTTTGGAAATCGCAGGACATTCAAGCTTATCTAGACATTCTCTGACGGACGTACGCACAGTGAGTAAGTTGGATTTGCCAAGACAATCGTTGCGGTATGCTGAAATCTCGGAAGCATTCCCATACCTGAAAGGTCTTCCAATAGCAGATTATGACAATGCGCAACCCCAAATTTTGATTGGCAACGACAACGCCCACGTTACATCAACGCTCAAGCTTCGTGATGGTCAGCCCGGAGAGCCAATTGCAGCGAAATCGCGGCTTGGATGGACGGTTTACGGGTCTAGTCAAGAGAAGTCCGTGGATCAAGCCCACAGTTTCCACATCTGCGAGTGCCAGGAGGAGGATCAAACGCTGCATGAGCTGGTTGAGCAGTTCTTCTCGGTAGAAAGTCTGGGAGTAATGCAAATACCGCCAACAGAGTCCGAGGAGGTTCAACGAGCTCATCGAATACTGAAAGAAACCACGAAGCGTATCGGCCAGCGGTTCGAAACAGGGCTCCTTTGGAAGTACGATCGCTTCGAATTTCCGGACAGCTACGGCATGGCAGTTCGACGGTTGCAGTGCTTAGAGAGACGTATGCGGAACGATCCCATCATCGGAGAGAGTGTGACAAGACAGATATCCGAGTATCAAGCAAAGGGATATATCCACAAAGCTACTCGGGAAGAACTCGATGAGGCGGATCCACGGCGTACGTGGTATTTGCCGTTAGGGGTTGTCATCAATCCGAAGAAACCGTCAAAAATTCGAATTTTCTGCGATGCGGCGGCAAAAGTGGACGGAGTCTCACTCAATACGATGCTGCTAAAAGGGCCAGATCTTCTGCGGACGTTGCTGGATGTTCTTTTCGGTTTCCGGGAGAAGCGCATAGCTCTGTGTGCAGATCTTAAGGAAATGTTCCACCAGATACGGATTCATCGTGATGATCGACATGCGCAACGTTTACTGTGGCGAGAGGACGCCACTCAGGAACCAGAAGTGTAGAGTAATGCGGGGCAAAAGTTCGCACCTAACAGACTTCACAAAATAGCTATTAAACGAAAAGAAAATTGTGGTATGCACATAATAAATTATTGTATTACTCTTTTACGTTTAGCGTGTATGTTTACATTGAGTATCTGTCATGTGTGGAGATGTTGTTATTGTTGTCTGGAGTGTGAATCATTGTATGTAATATTGAAGTATCGGTAATAAAGTGTATACAAATAATGAATACAGTTGTTGAATAATCATTACAGAGAAAGATTCTCACATTGGCGACGAGAACGGTGAACAGTGCATGTGAAATTAGTTTAATTTCGGTTCGGGAAGTGTTGTCTTTGGAAAAAGAAAGAGATGAGTGGTGTGTGTGTGTGGTGCATGCAGAGTGGTGATGACCTCCAGGTGATGACTTGTGATTGAATTTCAACATTGGAATCAAAATGGTAAATATTGTGTACTAACTGTTCAATATGAATCAAACAATCTATTTGTACCTTCGACTAATGACAATGATCAACCTGTGAGAGATTTTGATGGTGATCGGTATTGTTTAGTTCAAATCGATGACAATCGCTATTGTCAGATAAAGAAATAAAGAACTGTGAAGAAAACCTAAGTTTTGTTGATTGTGAATGATGAATGAAGTATTGATTTGTTAACCGGATGGCCGAGGAAGGCGTAGAGGTGAAACAATATTTTGAAATCAAATTTTGCCGTTGCTGTTAAAAGCCAGTGAAGGCGATGAAAGCCAATGAAGGCGATAAAAGCTAATGGAGGCGACATTCTTGAAATAGCCGTAAAAGGCGGAAAGGATTACAGATAGAAAAGCCGTTGAAGGCGGAAAGCAGGAAAAATGTTATAGGCAGAAGAGCCGACTAAGGCGAAAAACTGTCGATAACGGAAAGATCCGTCGGAGAGTGAAAAGCTGTTGAAGGCGGAAAAAGCCGTTGAAGGTGGCAATGCCGTTGAAGGTGGAAATGCCGTTGAAGGCGGTAAGACCTGCAAGGCAGATATAGTCGTTTCTTTGTAGAGCCGTATGAGGCGAATTGTGTTATTAAAGATTAAAGTACCAAAAACGCAACAGTGTTGTAAATTTCGTAAGAAACAGATTACCAGCCAACGCAGATTTAAGGGCTGTTTGCAGATCACAAGGAATTTCTCGACCTATCTTGAGGCATGGGAAATCCCTTGGCTGAATCACTCAAGAAACCATTTTTTCTTCGATCGCAGTACGCAATTGCGAAGAAATGACAGTTCAAATGGCAGTCACCGTAGAAAGTTTCTGACAGGAATCGTTCTAGAAGTTTCTTGAGCGATTTCTCTTGAACTCCAATCTAGGCTTTTTAGTTAAATTGAACCATTAAAAATGAAATTTCACACCAATTAAGTGGCAGCTGAGAAGGCGAAAGACAAAACTAAACTTTAGGCTGAGCGTGACTAGAAAAACAGGAAAGAATAGTATTTGAATATGTTCCAAATGCGAATATAACTGAGCAGATACTGAGATTGTTGTGGACCCACCTCAGGTGATATATATTGAAGTTATCATTGCTCAGTAAAGTATAATAAGTCTACGAGACGTAAAAAGGGTTGGCTCCTGAAACCAAATTAACATGAAGACATGATTTAACTAATGCTTTGTCCTGTTACAAGACTGAAAATGTAACTTCAAGAAAATTAACATCAATGTGTGAGAATAATTAAACTGTCTTGGTAGTTTGCAAGATAGGAAGTCAAAATGACAGTTAAAGCATTCGTTGAAGCTAGACGACATATTCAGAGCAGTTGCTAACCACTAACCTGTTAAGTATCATGCTAGTCAAATGGCTAGTTGAATTGGATATTTAAAAAAAAATCGAACAATAAAAAATGAAACTTTTCGGCTTAACTAGAAGTCTCAGGAATTCGAGTAAAAAGCTCTTTATAACCTATTGAATGCCACTAAATGTTTATGCGATTCAAGTACAGTAGACGTTCGGTCGGTGAAAACGATTTAACTGCAATGCTTTTTAACTGCAAGTCCGGTAAGTGCAACAAATTTGCAGTTATCGCACCGCCAAACGTCAAAATGGTGCGCCATGTTAGCCCAATTGAACAGTCGGATCACGTTCACGGTTATTTTTTGTCGTTTGACAATTTGTTGACATCTGTCAGTCGTTGCAGTTACCGAATTTCGTTCGCTAAGTGAAACGTAAACATGTTGCAGTTATCGAACGTCTACTGTACAGTGAGTTCTTGAGTAATCACTTCTGAAGTCTTTGAATATAAAATGTATCGGGTGTTGTCAGGAGGGGCATTTTGACTTATGATTGCCTAACACTGCATATAGTGCCATTTTTGCTAATGAGTGGGCAATCTTGCCAAGAACTGTGGCACAAGTTAGAGAACAAGGTTCAGCAGTACGCTCAACAACAAATTCTGCACAATAATTTCCTTACAGGAAGAGACAAATTTTGATCAGTTAAAGAAGTATTGAAACTATTATTGAGGAGAATAACGTACAGTATATCAAAAGCACAAGATATTGGAATAACAAAAGATAATCATTTCTGTAACTACAGGAATAGATATATCTAATGAAAGCTGGATTATGAGGTTTGTTTTTCAGTCGAGCTTATTAATGCAAACAGGTACCATTTATTAACATGTTACCTTGTTTGAATTTTTAGATTTCATACACTGAAAAAACTTCAAATATTGTATGCATGTGTCGCTCACATAGATTTTTGCAATTTGTCATAGATAACCCTTTTCATGTGTAGATACACATAGTTTATATAAGGTCCATCGATTTTATGTGTGATCCAGCGTGGAAAACGAGTACGAGTGTATAAATAAAATGTATATATGAAATTCATGGATTTTTACCAATAAAAATGCGTGTACATGTATAAGTGATATTTGTGTTAATAAGTTCATTGAAAATTTGAATAAAAACGTGCTTTAAATTGTTTCAGTACAAATAAATGAATCGTAGAGGCAAGCGTAAGGGCCATCATGACACAGACAATCATGGTCAGTGTGCACTACGTCAGACTTGTAGTCGTTAACAAAAAAAATATGAGGATGTATTTCATCGAAAAAATGTGAAATAAGTGATATGATAGACAGATGATTGAGCTTTGCAATAATGCAGAATATTCTAGTCCGATCCAACGAACTGAGAATATTATCAATATGATGAGCATATGTAGAAAATCAGAGTTACTTAAAGATTAAAAGTTCTAAAATTTGACGGTACATTGAATGCGAATAATTTGGAAAAGGCTTGTTGAGATAGCTTCATTAGGTATCTAGAGTGAGAACATAACATGTTGAGGTGCTTTTGCAATATTTTGGAGGTACACCATTAAAATAAGTCCTACAGTTCAGAACCCAAAAGAGCGACATCAAAGGAACAAATTTTTGGTTTTGTAATGTTAAAATAGGTTTGATTGAGCACGAATCACCAGTTAATGAGGGAAAATATGCATCGAAGAATGTAAACCTATTGAACGACCAAACCGTAAAAATAAACTCATTCAGTTTGAAAGGTAAATGGTAAATCATGGGAATTCCGAAATTATCGGAAACATGATTCCTAAAAACGTGGACACCTATATAGGTGAACCGTCGAAAAGTGCTCCAATAAGATGATCGATTTATTTTGTTATCTAGAGAAAATTGCTTTGTATATAATAATTGGCTACTATCATTACGTTTTCGGTTGGAAGCCGAAGTGACTGGCGGTGCGAAAATTGATGTTTAACCTACTTATAAATATAGCAACTCGATTTAGATTAGTGCTAATTTCAGCTCTTAAGTAGCTTAATGATGCGCAATACCAGCAACCGGTTCAAATTTACGTCACAACTGCAACTTTGCATGTGCTTAAATGCGTGACTTCGATTTGGTACTGCGACGATGATGTATGTATTAAAAATTTGAGATAATTATAGGATTACAACATGAAAAAAAGAATGAATATTAATATTCTACTATACTTTCAAACAGCTAGTGCGGGTGCGAGTTTTGTGAACAATATATATTAAATATAATTCAAAAACAGAATGTTTTCAAGTTTTCAAATTACTATTTAGCTAAAACTAGTAATACAAATATTGCTTTGGACAAGTGACGTTTTTAGAAATCGTGATTTGATTTAAAAAAAGTATCAATCCCTTCGATATTTAGAAAACAAAATCTGTAAAGCCAAACTTCTTAATATATTCTGAACAAGAAACGAGTTCCAGCAAAGTTCGCTAAAAAAACATAAAATGAAATAGTGTGTGTATGACACTTGGACACTTTGATTCGAAAACGAGTTAATGGATATTGATAATTTCTCCACTGTAACATTCGTGCAGTGTTCCGACATATTAGTTAAAAAAAATGTCTGAATAATAATCTGAATATACATACCTTTTGTATGAGATTCTTCTATGAAAGGACATGTCAAAAAAAAATCAGTGGGCAGTATACAATGTTTGCATGCTAGCTGTCATTGAAAACATTTGAGAAGAGGAAAGCAATTCAATCATCAGCAAAGGTAATATTTAGCTTGACACTAAGTATTAAAAATATTTTGGGATTTGGGAAAATATTTGGGTCAAATAATATTTCTTTTTAGGTACAACCACAAGTAACGACCAAGTAATTTACCAAAATGCCGAACAGAGATGGATGACCAAATGGATGACTGTACTTCTAATTCTGATGTGAGACTGAAGCGAGACGTTCATAAACTGAGGAGACTATAAGCGAAACAACGTGGAGTGACCTTGCTGCGGATCTGGAGAAAAAACGAGATGTGGTACCTTGTGGTATGCACATAATAAATTATTGTATTACTCTTTTACGTTTAGCGTGTATGTTTACATTGAGTATCTGTCATGTGTGGAGATGTTGTTATTGTTGTCTGGAGTGTGAATCATTGTATGTAATATTGAAGTATCGGTAATAAAGTGTATACAAATAATGAATACAGTTGTTGAATAATCATTACAGAGAAAGATTCTCACAAAAATAATATCGTTTTTCTTCGTTAAACGGGTCCCTATCATGGTGCCTTCAAAACGTAGTACTAGATTTTTTCGCGTTCTTTTCGTAGTTTCAGTAATACAATTTTTAATGCAAGTACTCCAATGCGAACTTTTGCCCCATAGTGGGGGCAAAAGTTCGCATTATGCGGGGCAAAAGTTCGCACGTTGATTAGCATAGTTTATTGGTGTGATGTTCATTTATTTCATGGTAATTCATGTTCGTCCTTTCACTTTAGCCGTTAAATCTGTTTCTTTCTGTTCTTAGCTTTACGGCCCAACTGGAATACGACCTGGTGTTCAGCTTTGGAATACAATGTACTTTATGAAGACTTTCACATCTACTAACAAGAAGCTGTCCTTTCCTGTATAACTGAAGTTATCAAAATACATTGTGGGGTAATCATAGAGACATGTGTTGCACAAAATACATTAAAAAAAATCAAATATGCCGCAAAACTATTGAACGGGACCGTAATCGAATCTTATCCCCGTCAGTATGGTGATGAATTATAACTGTGAATTTGCAAACTAAGCTATGAAAGACCCCGGTAAAGTAGAAGAACATAACATGACCTTCAGAAACATACGAAAAGACACGACGAGGATGACGAAGAAAATGTTTTAAAATGTTTATTACCCATTTTTCATTTCTTGATTTAAATGGGTGAACATAATGTTTGCCTTACAATGGATCTTCTTACAAAACAAAATTCAAACCCTCTGCCGGAACGATTTCAGGGTACATACTACACATATTATACACATATAGTAGTTTCTATACGAAACCATCATTACTGCAAAGATTCTGTAATTTTATTGATGTACTACATTCAGAAAGCTAGTGCGAACTTTTGCCCCACAGCTACTGCGAACTTTTGCCCCACCGTCAAGGTTTTAATAATGTCCCTTTCTGCAAGAAGCACTAGTAGTTTATTGTTTATTTGAGTGCACCTCTTGAACTACTATGGAATAACGATTCTCCAACATCAAGAGATTTTGAGAATCTTCTTCTTCCTGTTACTACAAATTCTTATTCGAAAAAGCCCAACAAATCTATCAAAACACCTAGAAACACATTTTTTCGCATAACTCTGCCACACCATAACGAAATCCTTCTAATTTTTGTTGACGAGTAACTGGCCTGATTATGTGTCGAACCCATGCAAATTTGTTTGGGTTCTTAACTCGTGTTGAGAAAAAGACCCACTGCGAACTTTTGCCCCGTGCGAACTTTTGCCCCGCATTACTCTATTTGATGGATGTGGCCACGTTTGGAGCAACGTGTTCGCCATGTTCGGCGCAATACGTTAAAAATGTAAACGCCGAACAGTATTCAGAAGCATATCCGGCCGCAGCAAACGCTATAATTCGGAAGCATTATGTGGACGATTATTTGGACAGCGTTGACGACGTTGAAGAAGCTGTGAAATTGGCGCTAGAGGTCAAGTACGTCCATTCCCAAGGTGGGTTTCATTTACGGAACTGGCTGTCGAACTCCAAAGAGGTGCTAGCACGAGTCGGAGAAAGCGATCCAGCAACGAAGAAGTGTCTCCAGCTAGATAAAAACGGCTCAACAGAACGCGTACTTGGGATGTACTGGAGGCCTGATGAAGATGTCTTCACATTTTCGTCTACCTTGGCAACGGAAACAAAGCACCCGACCAAACGACAAGCCTTGCGAGTAGTTATGAGCCCGTTCGATCCAGCAGGGCTATTATGCTTCTTCCTGATTCATGGCAAGATACTGATTCAGGACCTGTGGCGAGCAAAGACTGATTGGGATCAACTGATCCCGGAGAAATTACTTGAAAAGTGGGAACGGTGGACTTATTTGTTTCGCTATCTGGACCAGATTAAAATCCCGCGCAGCTATTTCCCGCATCATTCGGCGAAGGATATCGTATCGTTGCAGTTGCATGTCTACGTGGATGCCAGCGAAGAGGCGTACGCTTGCGTGGGGTATTTGCGTGCGGTGTTTCCTGACGAGATAAAGGTAGCTCTGGTAGGAGCAAAGTCGAAGGTAGCTCCGTTAAAAGCGCACTCGATTCCTCGTCTAGAGCTAATGGCTGCAGTCATCGGTGTACGTTTGGCAAAATCCATACTCAATGGTCACTCGCTGATAATTGAGAAAGTTTCCTACTGGAGTGATTCGAAGACAGTGTTGGCCTGGATTAACTCGGACCACCGCAACTATCGACAGTTCGTCGCTTGCAGAGTGGGTGAGATTTTATCTAAATCAAAAGCTGAGGATTGGCGATGGGTACCAACGAAGAAAAACGTGGCAGACGATGCGACCAAGTGGGGGAATGGCCCCCATCTGTCTGCGGATAGTCGTTGGTTTCGCGGGGAAGAAGAGCTGTATCTGCCAGAAGAACTTTGGACAACGAGCACGTATTCAACCAATGAGACAACCGACGAAGAACTTCGATCCTGCTTGATACATAGTCCAATTTGTGGAATGGGAGCGGTATTCCAACTGGAAGCGTTTGCATCGCACAGTAGGACACGTTCATCGCTACGTTCGAAATTTGCGGCGGAAGGTGAACAAAGAACAACTGCATAACGGTCCGCTTACGCAGGAGGAGCTCGTGAAGGCCGAAGCAACCATTTTCCGTTGGATCCAGACTGAACGATATCCTGATGAAGCCACGGCTCTGGACAGCGTTGAAGGCAAGCAGTCAAATCGACAAGTGCGTCTGGAGAAGTCTAGCACGATTCGCAAGTTGTCGCCGTACCTGGACGAAGCCGGAGTCATTCGTTCAGATAGTAGGATCGTCGCAGCAGCATTTGCATCATATGACACGAGGTGTCCTATAGTCTTGCCCAAGGATCATCGGGTGACGCGGATGCTAGTCGCATGGTATCACGAAAAATATCTTCACGCAAATAACGAAACCGTAGTTAACGAGGTGAGGCAACGTTTCCACATCTCTCAACTGCGGTCGCTTGTGCGCAACGTTTCTAAGGAGTGTACGACCTGCAAGGTGAAGAAGTCAACTCCAGCTATACCCCGAATGGCACCACTCCCTGTGGCCAGGTTACAGCCATACGTACGTCCCTTTTCATACGTGGGTATCGACTACTTTGGTCCCATTGCCGTCAAAGTGAACCGTAGTTCTGCCAAACGGTGGGTCGCACTGTTCACTTGTATGACTACCAGAGCAGTACACCTCGAGGTCGTTCACGCTCTTTCAGCAGAATCGTGTAAGATGGCGATCAGACGATTCATCGCACGCCGAGGAGCTCCAGTCGAGATCCGCAGCGATAGAGGAACGAATTTCGTGGGTTCGAGCAATGAACTGAAGATGGAGATGAGCACAATCGATCGTAAGCTAGCGGAAACATTCACTAACGCAAACACCAATTGGGTGTTTAACCCACCAGGAGCTCCCCATATGGGTGGAGCATGGGAGCGACTTGTGCGATCGGTGAAAACTGCGCTAGCCGCAATGGATACTCCACGAACACCAAATGAAGAGTCTTTAGCGACAGTGCTGGCCGAAGCTGAGAGTGTGGTGAACTCGAGGCCCCTTACTTATATTCCTCTGGAGACAGCTCAGCAGGAATCTCTAACACCAAACCATTTTTTACTGATGAGCTCAAATGGTGTAGCACATACACCGAAAACATTGGCGGACCCGAAACAAGTAAGCAGGAATGATTGGAATCTATGCAGAACGTTGGTAGATCAGTTCTGGCGTCGGTGGGTGCGAGAATATCTACCGACAATCGCACGTCGGACGAAATGGTTCGACGAGGTGAAACCAATCCAGGTTGACGATTTAGTTCTAATAGTCGAGGAGAAAATACGTAACGGATGGATTCGAGGACGAGTAGCTGAACTCATCATTGGGCGTGATGGACGAGTCCGTGCTGCGGTCGTACAGACTGCTGGTGGTATGGTACACCGACCAGTGTCAAAGTTGGCGCGGTTGGATGTAGCAGCGAGTAAAGCTGGACCGGAGTTACCTGACCAGCCTTACGGGTCGGGGAGCTGTTACGGCAGTTCGCACCGATCCCTCATAACTACGCCAACGTCGGAGCGCCCCTCGGAAGATTGTCACAGTGACAACTGAAGTTGTCATCGATGGCATATGAGAATGGAAGAGAAACAATATGAAGAGGGAAGAATGATCTATGCATGGTAGTGAAGTGGACCGCATTTGTGAATTTGGCGAAGTTTAATAATTATTTTTCACGTAATTTTGCTTATTTCAAATATTGAAAAATCGTAAGTTTAATAAGAATTAATCGGAATTAATTGAATTTAATGAAACTTATCCCAATATTATTGCTTAGGTGGCAAACCGCCAAATCGTATTCTATACATATATCCTATCACTGGAAGATTGATTCTGAGTTGAGGTTAAAAAACCGTGAGTTCCTGAATTGGAACTAAAATCATGAATTATAGTTAATAGATGCATTATGAACTTTTTGTAGCTCACTAATCGGACTCAGCTAGGATATTTATGATAACTTGTTGGGATTTGAAAGGGATCAAGAGATACCGATGTAAGTAGTTGCGTAAGAAACAATATCAAGATTCTAATAAATTTTAATAGCTTTTAGCTCTACACCCACAAATCAAGGTGTTTGCTCAAAGGACTTCTCAAGCCCTACCTCCCAACAGGTCCAATCTGCAGAAGAGAGGCTCTCTTTGGTTTCCCTCTCTTTCGTTAATATCGCAGCTGTTTATTTGTATTATGATTGTCTCCTTGCATTGAACGATGGTCAAAACAATCGTCTTTTGATTTGTACTGAAAAAATTGTTAAAAAGTGTACCATTACATTGCAATAACTGAAAGAGAAAGTGAACAAAGAGAGCCTCTCAAATGCAGATAGATCCTATTGAAATGTTTGGCCTGATTTCGATGAATTTCGCTATTTTTTTTTCGCTGAGTGTAGGTAGGCGTACGGCCAAAGTACCTACCCAGGTAACCACTAAGCACTGTTCTGAGCATTATAACAGCCATTAAACAGCTTTTCAGTGCTAAATAGCTCTATATAAGCATTCCTAATGCTTATGGGCACTATAACCAGTAAGAACTAAATTAAGCCCTGTAAGCCTATATAAAGCCTACAAGCTGTAAAGAAGTTTGTCAGTGCTGTCACAGGGCTTGGAGCACATGACGTTTATATCAATCAAAATAGTTTTCGACCAAAACAGACTCGAGTCGGTCATGATCAATACATTTTAAACATCCATGTCGGACGGGATTGACGGAACGGGATTATTTTTGTTGTTGGAATGTTTATCGGAATGGTGTTGTTAAATAGATAATGAAAACTGGTTATGTTAATTATTCCATTTTTTTCAATCAAGACAAACTCCAGCTCGTTTCTCTATTCTTCTGAAACGTTTCCCGAAAATTTATATAAACATTGCTTCTCCTGCTTCATTTCCTGCGTTCGTCACCACCAAGCTTACCACTGAATCATCCTCATCCCATATCATTTTCAACCCTCGAAATGCCCAAACTGTTTTGTTTTTCATGGTTTAAATACTAGTTTGATCACACCATTCCCATGGTGCATTGGTGGAGCAGATGAGAAAGGCAACAGACTTGGACTTTATTGTAGGAATTCTTCGTTTAAATTAAATAATACATTTTTTTCATATTCCATTCAGAATTTCTTTTATTTTTTTCAAGCCAACTACAACACGACTTTTCTTCACTACGTCTTTCACATAACTGATCTTTTCTTTCCTGTGTCTCGTTCATCTCGTTCGTTCATGCGCTCGAATATCACGCACACCATCACATATAGAGCACCATGCACAAAGCTCGTGCCGTCCCAGGTGCCATCCTGTCTTCGGCTTCTATGAAGGCCAGGGTTGCAGTCATGTGCCCGACTCCGTTCTCGCGTTATTTGGTAAAATGAAGCAACAGTGATACAAATCCTAATTTATTTATTTTTAAACAAGAAAATTTCAAATAAATGATAATGAATTTCTAATCCTAAAACGAACAATTTAATGTATTTATATAATAAATTTCTAATCTAATAACGAACAATTTTATGTATTTATATTTCTTCCTACATCCTCCTTCTCCCCTACTCTAACATTATTTTTTAAGGTTCGAAAAATATTGGTATTGAATTACTTAACAAAAAATAGAGATTTGACACCTGCAAAAAAAATTATAAAGAAAACCTGTAAATAGATTAAAAAATATTAAGTATAGATCAAATACAATCAGGTTTACCCGTTATTCATGTTTTGTAGCTATATACTAGTAGATAAATTAGGATGAGCATACAGATTAAAATAGAGCGATTGATACAAAAAAAAAACAAAACCAACAAATTGAAGTATTGCCGAAGTTTGGAGCTTTAATCGGATTGATATCAATTGTTCACCGTCACACTGCTCAACCATGCAATATCTTCAATTTGATTCAATCGGATATTATGTATTTCAAGGATTCATCAATCCATAAAACTATCAAACTGATCCCGTCATCTTCCAGACCGCTGAAAGACTAGATATTATCGAATAGACCCATCACCCCTTCCTTAATCATGAATTCACTCGAAGATACAAATTTACAACAATATTGTGAATTTACTTCAAAGATGAATTCCAAGGGAATTTGCTTGAACTGTTTGGGAATTGCCGTTCAATTCAAGGGGTGTTTCGTTCTTGTAAAATTATAGATTCCTAAGTTAATGCGCGTATTACGCTAAACGCCCAAGTAACCATGACGCTGGATATAGAACATTGATTTCGCTTTATAGTGTATTATATGACAAAATGCACTCTAATTCTAATTCGGGAATTGAACCTAGACTGCTATGAACCTGGACCGCGATGCAACTCGGACGCGCTAGCGCTGTGCTACGACTACCATGCATTTTGCACCCGAAAAAATGTGCAACATAAAGTAACGTATACTCAGCTCGAGCTTTATTGAGCTATGTTTTCAGCAGCTCTAAGAAGTTGTGCTAGGGTCTAAATGCCATCTCATGTCTTCTCACGCACCAACCCGCTCCAGGGTATGTATTTCCTCTCATTAGATCCAACCGGATCCCACGGCATATCAGAGACGCACCAACCCGCTCGAGGGTATGGATTTACTATTATTAGATCCAACCGGATCCCACGGCTCATCAGAGACGCATCAACCCTCTCGAGGGTATGAGTTTCTCTCATTAGATCCAACCGGATCTCACGCCTCATCAGAGACGCACCAACCCGCTCGAGGGTATGGATTTTCTCTCATTAGATCCAACCGGATCTCACGCCTCATCAGAGACGCACCAACCCTCTCGAGGGTATGGGTTTCTCTCATTAGATCCAACCGGATCTCACGCCTCATCAGAGACGCACCAACCCGCTCGAGGGTATGGATTTTCTCTCATTAGATCCAACCGGATCTCACGCCTCATCAGAGACGCACCAACCCGCTCGAGGGTATGGATTTTCTCTCATTAGATCCAGCCGGATCTCACGCCTCATCAGAGACGCACCAACCCGCTCGAGGGTATGGATTTTCTCTCATTAGATCCAACCGGATCTCACGCCTCATCAGAGACGCACCAACCCGCTCGAGGGTATGGATTTACAATTATTGGATCCAACCGGATCCCACGGCTCATCAGAGACGCACCAACCCTCTCGAGGGTATGGATTTTCTCTCATTAGATCCAACCGGATCTCACGCCTCATCAGAGACGCACCAACCCGCTCGAGGGTATGGATTTTCTCTCATTAGATCCAACCGGATCTCACGCCTCATCAGAGACGCACCAACCCGCTCGAGGGTATGGATTTACAATTATTGGATCCAACCGGATCCCACGGCTCATCAGAGACGCACCAACCCTCTCGAGGGTATGGATTTTCTCTCATTAGATCCAACCGGATCTCACGCCTCATCAGAGACGCACCAACCCTCTCGAGGGTATGGATTTTCTCTCATTAGATCCAACCGGATCTCACGCCTCATCAGAGACGCACCAACCCGCTCGAGGGTATGGATTTACTATTATTGGATCCAACCGGATCCCACGGCTCATCAGAGACGCAGCAACCCTCTCGAGGATATGGATTGGAGCTTACCAGGCTCCAGCAGAATCCATCAAGCACAAAATCAGAAATTTCCAACTTCATCATTGGGCTAGTCTCACTTATACATTCTTCCTTCCATTAAAATACTACTGCTGATTTTGATACTGCTCTCTTGGATGGAGCTTACCAGGCTCCAGAAGAATCCATCAAGCACAAAATCAGAAATTTCCAACTACATCACTGGGCTAGTCTCACTTGATACATTCTACCTTCCATTAAAATACTACTGCTGATTTTGATATTGCTCTCTTGGATGGAGCTTACCAGGCTCCAGAAGAATCCATCAAGCACAAAATCAAAAATTTCCAACTTCATCACTAGGCTAGTCTCACTTAATATATTCTACCTTCCATGAAAATACTGCTGCTGATTTTGATACTGCTCTCTTGGATGGAGCTTACCAGGCTCCAGAAGAATCCATCAAGCACAAAATCAGAAATTTCCAACTACATCACTGGGCTAGTCTCACTTGATACATTCTACCTTCCATTAAAATACTACTGCTGATTTTGATATTGCTCTCTTGGATGGAGCTTACCAGGCTCCAGAAGAATCCATCAAGCACAAAATCAGAAATTTCCAACTACATCACTGGGCTAGTCTCACTTGATACATTCTACCTTCCATTAAAATATTACTGCTGATTTTGATACTGCTCTCTTGGATGGAGCTTACCAGGCTCCAGAAGAATCCATCAAGCACAAAATCAGAAATTTCCAACTACATCACTGGGCTAGTCTCACTTGATACATTCTACCTTCCATGAAAATACTACTGCTGATTTTGATACTGCTCTCTTGGATGGAGCTTACCAGGCTCCAGAAGAATCCATCAAGCACAAAATCAAAAATTTCCAACTTCATCACTAGGCTAGTCTCACTTAATATATTCTACCTTCCATGAAAATACTACTGCTGATTTTGATACTGCTCTCTTGGATGGAGCTTACCAGGCTCCAGAAGAATCCATCAAGCACAAAATCAAAAATTTCCAACTTCATCACTAGGCTAGTCTCACTTAATATATTCTACCTTCCATGAAAATACTACTGCTGATTTTGATACTGCTCTCTTGAATGGAGCTTACCAGGCTCCAGAAGAATCCATCAAGCACAAAATCAGAAATTTCCAACTTCATCACTGGGCTAGTCTCACTTGATACATTCTACCTTCCATGAAAACACTGCTGCTAATTTTGATATTGCTCTCTTGGATGGAGCTTACCAGGCTCCAGAAGAATCTATCAAGCACATCACTGGGCTAGTCTCACTAAATACATTCTACCTTCCATTAAAATACTACTGCTGATTTTGATACTGCTCTCTTGGATGGAGCTTACCAGGCTCCAGAAGAATCCATCAAGCACAAAATCAGAAATTTCCAACTTCATCATTGGGCTAGTCTCACTTATACATTCTACCTTCCATTAAAATACTACTGCTGATTTTGATATTGCTCTCTTGGATGGAGCTTACCAGGCTCCAGAAGAATTCATCATGCATAAAATCAGAAATTTCCAACTACATCACTGGGCTAGTCTCACTTGATACAATCTACCTTCCATGAAAACACTACTGCTGATTTTGATATTGCTCTCTTGGATGGAGCTTACCAGGCTCCAGAAGAATCCGTCAAGCACAAAATCAGAAATTTCCAACTACATCACTGGGCTAGTCTCACTTGATACATTCTACCTTCCATGAAAACACTGCTGCTAATTTTGATATTGCTCTCTTGGATGGAGCTTACCAGGCTCCAGAAGAATCTATCAAGCACATCACTGGGCTAGTCTCACTAAATACATTCTACCTTCCATTAAAATACTACTGCTGATTTTGATACTGCTCTCTTGGATGGAGCTTACCAGGCTCCAGAAGAATCCATCAAGCACAAAATCAGAAATTTCCAACTACATCACTGGGCTAGTCTCACTTGATACATTCTACCTTCCATTAAAATACTACTGCTGATTTTGATACTGCTCTCTTGGATGGAGCTTACCAGGCTCCAGAAGAATCCATCAAGCACAAAATCAGAAATTTCCAACTACATCACTGGGCTAGTCTCACTTGATACATTCTACCTTCCATGAAAATACTACTGCTGATTTTGATATTGATCTCTTGGATGGAGCTTACCAGGCTCCAGAAGAATCCATCAAGCACAAAATCAGAAATTTCCAACTACATCACTGGGCTAGTCTCACTTGATACATTCTACCTTCCATTAAAATACTACTGCTGATTTTGATACTGCTCTCTTGGATGGAGCTTACCAGGCTCCAGAAGAATCCATCAAGCACAAAATCAGAAATTTCCAACTACATCACTGGGCTAGTCTCACTTGATACATTCTACCTTCCATGAAAATACTACTGCTGATTTTGATATTGATCTCTTGGATGGAGCTTACCAGGCTCCAGAAGAATCCATCAAGCACAAAATCAGAAATTTCCAACTTCATCACTGGGCTAGTCTCACTTATACATTCTACCTTCCATTAAAATACTACTGCTGATTTTGATACTGCTCTCTTGGATGGAGCTTACCAGGCTCCAGAAGAATCCATCAAGCACAAAATCAGAAATTTCCAACTACATCACTGGGCTAGTCTCACTTGATACATTCTACCTTCCATGAAAATACTACTGCTGATTTTGATACTGCTCTCTTGGATGGAGCTTACCAGGCTCCAGAAGAATCCACCAAGCACAAAATCAAAAATTTCCAACTTCATCACTAGGCTAGTCTCACTTAATATATTCTACCTTCCATGAAAATACTACTGCTGATTTTGATACTGCTCTCTTGGATGGAGCTTACCAGGCTCCAGAAGAATCCATCAAGCACAAAATCAAAAATTTCCAACTTCATCACTAGGCTAGTCTCACTTAATATATTCTACCTTCCATGAAAATACTACTGCTGATTTTGATACTGCTCTCTTGAATGGAGCTTACCAGGCTCCAGAAGAATCCATCAAGCACAAAATCAGAAATTTCCAACTTCATCACTGGGCTAGTCTCACTTGATACATTCTACCTTCCATTAAAATACTACTGCTGATTTTGATACTGCTCTCTTGGATGGAGCTTACCAGGCTCCAGAAGAATCCCTCAAGCACAAAATCAAAAATTTCCAACATCATCACTAGGCTAGTCTCACTTAATATATTCTACCTTCCATGAAAATACTACTGCTGATTTTGATACTGCTCTCTTGGATGGAGCTTACCAGGCTCCAGAAGAATCCATCAAGCACAAAATCAGAAATTTCCAACTTCATCATTGGGCTAGTCTCACTTATACATTCTACCTTCCATTAAAATACTACTGCTGATTTTGATATTGCTCTCTTGGATGGAGCTTACCAGGCTCCAGAAGAATTCATCATGCATAAAATCAGAAATTTCCAACTACATCACTGGGCTAGTCTCACTTGATACAATCTACCGTCCATGAAAACACTACTGCTGATTTTGATATTGCTCTCTTGGATGGAGCTTACCAGGCTCCAGAAGAATCCGTCAAGCACAAAATCAGAAATTTCCAACTACATCACTGGGCTAGTCTCACTTGATACATTCTACCTTCCATGAAAACACTGCTGCTAATTTTGATATTGCTCTCTTGGATGGAGCTTACCAGGCTCCAGAAGAATCTATCAAGCACATCACTGGGCTAGTCTCACTAAATACATTCTACCTTCCATTAAAATACTACTGCTGATTTTGATACTGCTCTCTTGGATGGAGCTTACCAGGCTCCAGAAGAATCCATCAAGCACAAAATCAGAAATTTCCAACTTCATCATTGGGCTAGTCTCACTTATACATTCTACCTTCCATTAAAATACTACTGCTGATTTTGATACTGCTCTCTTGGATGGAGCTTACCAGGCTCCAGAAGAATCCATCAAGCACAAAATCAGAAATTTCCAACTTCATCATTGGGCTAGTCTCACTTATACATTCTACCTTCCATTAAAATACTACTGCTGATTTTGATACTGCTCTCTTGGATGGAGCTTACCAGGCTCCAGAAGAATCCATCAAGCACAAAATCAGAAATTTCCAACTTCATCATTGGGCTAGTCTCACTTATACATTCTACCTTCCATGAAAACACTACTGCTGATTTTGACATTGCTCTCTTGGATGGAGCTTACCAGGCTCCAGAAGAATCCATCAAGCACAAAATCAGAAATTTCCAACTTCATCATTGGGCTAGTCTCACGTATACATTCTACCTTCCATGAAAACACTACTGCTGATTTTGAAATTGCTCTCTTGGATGGAGCTTACCAGGCTCCAGAAGAATCCATCAAGCACAAAATCATAAATTTCCAACTACATCACTGGGCTAGTCTCACTTGATACATTCTACCTTCCATGTAAACACTACTGCTAATTTTGATATTGCTCTCTTGGATGGAGCTTACCAGGCTCCAGAAGAATCTATCATGCACATCACTGGGCTAGTCTCACTTAATATATTCTACCTTCCATTAAAATACTACTGCTGATTTTGATATTGCTCTCTTGGATGGAGCTTACCAGGCTCCAGAAGAATCCATCGAGTACAAAATCAGAAATTTCCAACTTCATCACTGGGCTAGTCTCACTTATACATTCTACCTTCCATTAAAATACTACTGCTGATTTTGATACTGCTCTCTTGGATGGAGCTTACCAGGCTCCAGAAGAATCCATCAAGCACAAAATCAAAAATTTCCAACTTCATCACTGGGCTAGTCTCACTTATACATTCTACCTTCCATTAAAATACTACTGCTGATTTTGATACTGCTCTCTTGGATGGAGCTTACCAGGCTCCAGAAGAATCCATCAAGCACAAAATCAGAAATTTCCAACTTCATCACTGGGTTAGTCTCACTTAATACATTCTACCTTCCATGAAAACACTACTGCTGATTTTGATATTGCTCTCTTGGATGGAGCTTACCAGGCTCCAGAAGAATCCATCAAGCACAAAATCAGAAATTTCCAACTACATCACTGGGCTAGTCTCACTTATACATTCTACCTTCCATGAAAACACTACTGCTGATTTTGATATTGCTCTCTTGGATGGAGCTTACCAGGCTCCAGAAGAATCTATCAAGCACATCACTGGGCTAGTCTCACTTAATATATTCTACCTTCCATTAAAATACTACTGCTGATTTTGACATTGCTCTCTTGGATGGAGCTTACCAGGCTCCAGAAGAATCCATCAAGCACAAAATCAGAAATTTCCAACTACATCACTGGGCTAGTCTCACTTATACATTCTACCTTCCAATAAAATACTACTGTTGATTTTGATATTGCTCTCTTGGATGGAGCTTACCAGGCTCCAGAAGAATCCATCAAGCACAAAATCATAAATTTCCAACTACGTCACTGGGCTAGTCTCACTTAATATATTCTACCTTCCATTAAAATACTACTGCTGATTTTGATATTGCTCTCTTGGATGGAGCTTACCAGGCTCCAGAAGAATCCATCGAGCACAAAATCAGAAATTTCCAACTTCATCACTGGGCTAGTCTCACTTATACATTCTACCTTCCATTAAAATACTACTGCTGATTTTCATACTGCTCTCTTGGATGGAGCTTACCAGGCTCCAGAAGAATCCATCAAGCACAAAATCAGAAATTTCCAACTTCATCACTGGGCTAGTCTCACTTATACATTCTACCTTCCAATAAAATACTACTGTTGATTTTGATATTGCTCTCTTGGATGGAGCTTACCAGGCTCCAGAAGAATCCATCAAGCACAAAATCATAAATTTCCAACTACATCACTGGGCTAGTCTCACTTAATACATTCTACCTTCCATGAAAACACTACTGCTAATTTTGATATTGCTCTCTTGGATGGAGCTTACCAGGCTCCAGAAGAATCTATCAAGCACATCACTGGGCTAGTCTCACTTAATATATTCTACCTTCCATTAAAATACTACTGCTGATTTTGATACTGCTCTCTTGGATGGAGCTTACCAGGCTCCAGAAGAATCTATCAAGCACATCACTGGGCTAGTCTCACTTAATATATTCTACCTTCCATTAAAATACTACTGCTGATTTTGATATTGCTCTCTTGGATGGAGCTTACCAGGCTCCAGAAGAATCCATCAAGCACAAAATCAGAAATTTCCAACTTCATCACTGGGCTAGTCTCACTTATACATTCTACCTTCCATTAAAATACTACTGCTGATTTTGATACTGCTCTCTTGGATGGAGCTTACCAGGCTCCAGAAGAATCCATCAAGCACAAAATCAGAAATTTCCAACTTCATCACTGGGTTAGTCTCACTTAATACATTCTACCTTCCATGAAAACACTACTGCTGATTTTGATATTGCTCTCTTGGATGGAGCTTACCAAGCTCCAGAAGAATCCATCAAGCACAAAATCAGAAATTTCCAACTTCATCACTGGGCTAGTTTCACTTGATACAATCTACCTTCCATGAAAACGCAACTGCTGATTTTGATATTGCTCTCTTGGATGGAGCTTACCAGGCTCCAGAAGAATCCATCAAGCACAAAATCAGAAATTTCCAACTACATCACTGGGCTAGTCTCACTTATACATTCTACCTTATAATAAAATACTACTGTTGATTTTGATATTGCTCTCTTGGATGGAGCTTACCAGGCTCCAGAAGAATCCATCAAGCACAAAATCATAAATTTCCAACTACATCACTGGGCTAGTCTCACTTAATATATTCTACCTTCCATTAAAATACTACTGCTGATTTTGATATTGCTCTCTTGGATGGAGCTTACCAGGCTCCAGAAGAATCCATCAAGCACAAAATCATAAATTTCCAACTACATCACTGGGCTAGTCTCACTTAATATATTCTACCTTCCATTAAAATACTACTGCTGATTTTGATATTGCTCTCTTGGATGGAGCTTACCAGGCTCCAGAAGAATCCATCGAGCACAAAATCATAAATTTCCAACTACATCACTGGGCTAGTCTCACTTAATATATTCTACCTTCCATTAAAATACTACTGCTGATTTTGATATTGCTCTCTTGGATGGAGCTTACCAGGCTCCAGAAGAATCCATCGAGCACAAAATCATAAATTTCCAACTACATCACTGGGCTAGTCTCACTTAATATATTCTACCTTCCATTAAAATACTACTGCTGATTTTGATATTGCTCTCTTGGATGGAGCTTACCAGGCTCCAGAAGAATCCATCGAGCACAAAATCAGAAATTTCCAACTTCATCACTGGGCTAGTCTTACTTGATACATTCTACCTTCCATGAAAACACTACTGCTGATTTTGATATTGCTCTCTTGGATGGAGCTTACCAGGCTCCAGAAGAATCCATCAAGCACAAAATCATAAATTTCCAACTACATCACTGGGCTAGTCTCACTTAATATATTCTACCTTCCATTAAAATACTACTGCTGATTTTGATATTGCTCTCTTGGATGGAGCTTACCAGGCTCCAGAAGAATCCATCGAGCACAAAATCATAAATTTCCAACTACATCACTGGGCTAGTCTCACTTAATATATTCTACCTTCCATTAAAATACTACTGCTGATTTTGATATTGCTCTCTTGGATGGAGCTTACCAGGCTCCAGAAGAATCCATCAAGCACAAAATCATAAATTTCCAACTACATCACTGGGCTAGTCTCACTTAATATATTCTACCTTCCATTAAAATACTACTGCTGATTTTGATATTGCTCTCTTGGATGGAGCTTACCAGGCTCCAGAAGAATCCATCGAGCACAAAATCAGAAATTTCCAACTTCATCACTGGGCTAGTCTCACTTATACATTCTACCTTCCATTAAAATACTACTGCTGATTTTGATATTGCTCTCTTGGATGGAGCTTACCAGGCTCCAGAAGAATCCATCGAGCACAAAATCAGAAATTTCCAACTTCATCACTGGGCTAGTCTTACTTGATACATTCTACCTTCCATGAAAACACTACTGCTGATTTTGATATTGCTCTCTTGGATGGAGCTTACCAGGCTCCAGAAGAATCCATCAAGCACAAAATCATAAATTTCCAACTACATCACTGGGCTAGTCTCACTTAATATATTCTACCTTCCATTAAAATACTACTGCTGATTTTGATATTGCTCTCTTGGATGGAGCTTACCAGGCTCCAGAAGAATCCATCGAGCACAAAATCAGAAATTTCCAACTTCATCACTGGCTAGTCTCACTTATACATTCTACCTTCCATGAAAACACTACTGCTGATTTTGATATTGCTCTCTTGGATGGAGCTTACCAGGCTCCAGAAGAATCCATCAAGCACAAAATCAGAAATTTCCAACTACATCACTGGGCTAGTCTTACTTGATACATTCTACCTTCCATTAAAATACTACTGCTGATTTTGATATTGCTCTCTTGGATGGAGCTTACCAGGCTCCAGAAGAATCCATCGAGCACAAAATCATAAATTTCCAACTACATCACTGGGCTAGTCTCACTTAATATATTCTACCTTCCATTAAAATACTACTGCTGATTTTGATATTGCTCTCTTGGATGGAGCTTACCAGGCTCCAGAAGAATCCATCGAGCACAAAATCAAAAATTTCCAACTTCATCACTGGGCTAGTCTCACTTATACATTCTACCTTCCATTAAAATACTACTGCTGATTTTGATATTGCTCTCTTGGATGGAGCTTACCAGGCTCCAGAAGAATCCATCGAGCACAAAATCAGAAATTTCCAACTTCATCACTGGGCTAGTCTTACTTGATACATTCTACCTTCCATGAAAACACTACTGCTGATTTTGATATTGCTCTCTTGGATGGAGCTTACCAGGCTCCAGAAGAATCCATCAAGCACAAAATCATAAATTTCCAACTACATCACTGGGCTAGTCTCACTTAATATATTCTACCTTCCATTAAAATACTACTGCTGATTTTGATATTGCTCTCTTGGATGGAGCTTACCAGGCTCCAGAAGAATCCATCGAGCACAAAATCATAAATTTCCAACTACATCACTGGGCTAGTCTCACTTAATATATTCTACCTTCCATTAAAATACTACTGCTGATTTTGATATTGCTCTCTTGGATGGAGCTTACCAGGCTCCAGAAGAATCCATCAAGCACAAAATCAGAAATTTCCAACTACATCACTGGGCTAGTCTTACTTGATACATTCTACCTTCCATGAAAACACTACTGCTGATTTTGATATTGCTCTCTTGGATGGAGCTTACCAGGCTCCAGAAGAATCCATCAAGCACAAAATCAGAAATTTCTAACTTCATCACTGGGCTAGTCTCACTTGATACATTCTACCTTCCATGAAAACACTACTGCTTGATACTGCTCTCTTGGATGGAGCTTACCAGGCTCCAGAAGAACCCATCAAGCACAAAATAAGAAATATACAATCATATTATCATGATAGCCTTACCTAACATTACTTCCCATTAGATCCAACCGGATTCAACGCCTCCTCAGAGACGCACCTACCCGCTCGAGGGTATGGATTTCTCTCTTTTGATCCAACCGGATGTGACGCCTACTCAGAGACGCTTCAAAATACAACTGCTGATTTGGATCTTGCTGTCTGAAATTCTGAAGTTCTATCTTATGATTCCAATTTTCATCGTCTCACAATCTCTGACCAGTACATCTTATCTTGATATTGGTTCATTCAATCAATACATGTAAGCCAAAGATTACTTAGTTTATAGTTCCAGCTTGATAAATATTATTACTGCCAAGTCACAATAACGTCTATAACTTTTTTCTTTCTTTTTGTACAAAAATGTCGTGGCCGCTTTATCGACGTATTATCAGTAAATAAAACAAGAAAAAAAAACGCAACAAAATGTATTACCAATGTCAGATTTAGTGTTTGTTACGTATTCAACTTTTCAAGATTCCAAATAAATCATAGCGAATCAATCCCAAACTTTTCCTATCATTCAACAATCCCATCATAATCGAGAACATAAATAATTTATTATAGTTTAGAATTTCATCCCGTATTCTTAAGTGCACAAACTCCGTTGAGTAAAAAAATAACCACTGAGTTTTGTTTTCTTTCAGTCGCGATCAAACAAAAACTCACCACTAACGCTACTTAGCGCAATTTTAAGTCATTTTATGAAAGACTGGGATTGCATTAAAATAACCCCAATTCGGTTCGATTAGTAATTCCATGCAGGCCTGTCAACACTAAGGCACTTGTACGAACAGCTAAAACCTGCAGCCAAGCCAAACGAGCAAAACCCGTAAGGCAATATTAGGCAGGCAAACAAAGTCAAAACTATGCTGTCTTTAAATATTTTTGTGCCCTCGCAAATGTGTGGGTAGACAAAAATCGCCTTTCCAATAAAAAAAACACCTTACCTCGTCCTAACAAGCACACTGTAACCGCAACCAACCCGTTCACATTTAGCCATCTTCAGCTGCTGCCCGTGTCGCAATCCGAACCGGATGCTTCCACTTACTTATAATCAGTGCACTAAAAACACATTTTTCAAACACTATAATACAACACACACGTTCCCACCGGCTGTGCCATTGTAGGAATTCTTCGTTTAAATTAAATAATACATTTTTTTCATATTCCATTCAGAATTTCTTTTATTTTTTTCAAGCCAACTACAACACGACTTTTCTTCACTACGTCTTTCACATAACTGATCTTTTCTTTCCTGTGTCTCGTTCATCTCGTTCGTTCATGCGCTCGAATATCACGCACACCATCACATATAGAGCACCATGCACAAAGCTCGTGCCGTCCCAGGTGCCATCCTGTCTTCGGCTTCTATGAAGGCCAGGGTTGCAGTCATGTGCCCGACTCCGTTCTCGCGTTATTTGGTAAAATGAAGCAACAGTGATACAAATCCTAATTTATTTATTTTTAAACAAGAAAATTTCAAATAAATGATAATGAATTTCTAATCCTAAAACGAACAATTTAATGTATTTATATAATAAATTTCTAATCTAATAACGAACAATTTTATGTATTTATATTTCTTCCTACATTTATCAGGAACCCGGAGGACAACAGCTAGAATCTGGATGAAGTAGCAAAAAAGCAACTTCAATGGAAGCGAAGGAAGTTAGAAAAGAACAGGAGATAAACAAAATATTTTTTTTTTCTTTTTTCTTTGTCTCACTTTTGACAACTTTCGCTCCAGAGACTTGGTACGATATTTTAAAGTTGGCCGTATATCAGCCGAATAATTCGCCAAAAGTGGCTTTTGAGCAGCTCTATAAGAGGATATAGAACCAATAAGCTCTGTTAGCCAGGTTCTACATTCGACTATAGAGCCGACTTAATGCCATTTTTACGGCTTAATGGTTACTTGGGTAGAGTCAAAGTTCTTTTTACTCAACCGTCAATTAAAATTACTCAACTTTCGGTAGTGACTCAATTTTGGCATCCCGCATCGAACTCTCAAGGTTGGGTTGTTTTGCTATTCACTCTCTGACAATAAAAAAGGGAGCGAATGAGAGGGGATGCAAAAAAGAACTCAAAAGTGAGTTTAAAAATACTCTGGTAAATTCAACCCAAACGTGAGTTTTTTCAACCCAATTTCGACAAAAACAGCATTTACCCAAAATTAGCTTATTGGGCCAAAGTACCCCCGGTGGGTCGATGCTGCTCGTTTTGTTTTTGACAACATCGGTGGGGGAGAAAGAGAAAACCTTGGAGAAAACAACCTAATTTTGGGTAGAAAGTTCAATCGATATATTTATTTTCGAGGAAAATAAACCCAAAAAATAGGTAGTTTTAGTTCTCTGTGTAGGTTAAAATATTTGACCCGGTGTACTTGAGGCTTTAGTTCACTCCTTGACCCTGTGAACTTTAATCTTTTACTGTTAAGAGAACTTCCTATTTGTTTTTAAGTTTTTTTTATCAATTAGAAATGTAGTAATTTTCTACTTACAAATTGCGTCGCAATCGTTTATGCGCAAACTTATTTACAGACCACTTACTGCGAAGGAATCCGATAAAAAATCATGGTTCTCGGGAATAGAATTTTTCATGAAGTACTAGCACATTTCGCTTTATTTTGCTCACGATTTTTTCAGCGTGTTCATCAGGGCCCCCCCTCGTCGTGTAAACAATATTTCTGTCCCTTTCTTTCTCACGTGAAAATAAGTTGTCAAAGCACGAAACACTCAAATAAATAACGTGCTCACTTTCAAAAAAAAATGTCAGTAATTACATTAAAATTGACCTTATTTGTCATAAAATGGTAAATATGTATGTGACTTCAATCAAAATTGATGCTATACAATTAATTGATTTTTAAAATGTTGATTTATTATACAAAATCTTCTTGAAAAATTAATATATTCTATGGTTTGAAAATGCATTTGGAAGCAGATTGTCTTTTCTGCACGGTGCACGTCCTCGTCTTTCGGGTTTTTTTTCCTCCTGAATCGGTTTGTTTGTAAATAAGTAATGTGCGTCTGTGCGGCTGATGGAATCATTTTTGTGGCTGCACCCGTGTGTGGAATTTGAAATTTCTTTCTGAGAAGTGTTGTCCCGTGCTTGAAAAATATCCTCTTGTTCTGTATGCTGAGGAAAGTTACTCATATTTTGTGGTGGACCGAAGAATCTGTAGCTCATGATGGGAGAAAAACATTAAATTTTTTGAATCGCTGGTTTGGAAGAAAAAAAAAAGCTGAAGAAAAGTGTTACAACTAAAGTTTATCAAGAAAAAGAAGCGACCTAGTCAAGGTACTTCGTGTTTCGGATCAACATGATTTCTACTCTTTATATTCAAATCGATCAACTTCTCTTCCAGTCAAGTGACCTGTCCTGCAAATTAGCCAACGCCAGATTTCAAATCCAGTGAAACAGCGAAAAAGCCGGGAGCTGTGCAAGGGGCTGCTAAGCCAGCAGCTTCCGTAGCGCCCGCCCTAGATCCGGCAAAGCACACAACCACCAGTGAACAACCCGAAGCCAGTCCAGCAGTCATCAAACCAGCACCAGTCATCACAGTTTCCTCGGCGCCGAAATCTCACCCTCCGGCAACAACGACATGGCATACGGCACCGCACGTAGAACCATCCGCCACACCGTAATCTCAGCAACAAGTTCCTGCCAAACAGCTCTCCGCCGTGGAAGATCACAGTCGATCAAAGAACGCGGTCTCGGGCGATCAGCTCAATGGTGCCAACAATCGCAAGGGACCTCATCCCAAGTGGGTTCCCCTGCCGATCGATCTGCCGAAGCAGAGTTCATCGATGATGAACAAAAACTTGCGTCGGTACGATGAATGCGAAGAGAGCAGTTGGCATCAGGAACAACCGCCACCACCACGGACCAGCCGAATCCGTACCAGTCGGGGAGGCGGTCCTTTTCCTTCTTACCGAGGCGAACGAGGAGGTCGCATCTTCCGCAGAGGAACAATCCGAAGAGAACCACCTTCAACTCGAGAAGGGAAACTCCCAGCGAATCACGGTATGTTGGCGATCGGGGAACGCCTCCATCGGCGGAGCACCGCCCACCAACCGCGGAGACTAATTCGTAGGAGTTAGCGGCGTTTGACGGACAAGCGATCGGAAAGGAATAGACTGCGTTCATGATGCCTTACCACAGCACGTCCTTGGGCCGCCGCTCATCGGAATGGACCAGCTGAGCATTAAGGAGTGTTTCAAGAATCAAATATAAGGTGGAAAATTAATACTGAGTAGGTAAATGAAAGTTATGAATGCGGCACAAACCTTTATACCTACCCTTGTCAGAATAAAACGGGAATTCCTCTGAAAGAATGTCATAATGAGCCATATTTCCTTTCTACCCTTCTTACACTTATAGAAGGTTATAAATATTGTATGGAAAAGCGACTTTCGATCCGAGTCATAAATACCAATCAACTCAGCTCGATGAACTGAGCATGTCTGTGTAGGGTGGGGCGGGGCAAGATGGGTCACTTAAGGATGGATCACCATAACTTTGTAAATACAAATCGTATTGGTTTGTATTCGTCCGCTACTATTTAATACACTAGTTAGCTATGCTAAAAATCGATAAAAAGTTCATTAAATAAAAAATATGATGTTAAACAAGCAGTTTTAAAAAGTGACCGATTTTGCGCCGTGAAAAAAAAGGCGGGGCAAGATGGGTCACCTTTTAAGTAATTCACATTTTCTCAAAGAAAAACGTCAAAATATAAGATTTGTTCCACATTCATATATGCTCTATATCCATACTGAGTAAACAAGAGCTACTAGTAAACATTTTATAAATTTATTTGGAATATAAAAAACTTTACGATTTGAGTGGTCCTTAGGCGACTTAAAAATCGATGTTTTCACTAAAAAAATATCATAATTTTATGTTATAATTTTGAGCGTTCATTCCGCTTGATTGAAGTCATTTATGAGATAGTCTTGTAATAAAAAATAAATAACTTTTGAATGCTCCAAAAATACGTTCAAAATTGAAGGTGACCCAGCTTGCCCCGCGGCCGTTTATATGGAGATTATATGGAATGTATCGCATAAGAAAAATGGCTAAAAACCATTTTATTTTTTATTTCCAATGAGAGTGAATATTTTTTCAATCAAGGCCCCAAACTTTTGTATATCCATGCTGGTCATCTAACAAAATTATTAACATAATCAAAACATGAGTAATGCGCGCAAAAATGGTACTGACCCATCTTGCCCCGCGACCCATCTTGCCCCACCCCACCCTATGTTTCTCAGCCGGCTGTCTTAGCACCAAAATGAAAGCTACAACATCTTAGTAGAACACCCTTCAATTTTATTTTGATTGAACGTTGTGGTTACTGAGATATCTTTCGAAAAGTACTTGGGAGTACCTAACACAACATAACTTTTTGATAGATTTTTGACCAAGTGTATCATAATAATTTTCTCAGCCGTCCGTCAACCGATATGGGACCTTTTAGCACCAAATGAAAGCTACAACATCCTTGTAGAACGCTCTCCAATCTTATTTGGATTGGACATTTGGTTACCGAGGGTCTTCAGTTAGCCTTGTGGGCTGTGGATAAGACCTTGGATCGCCAATCCGAATATCTTATGGAGCACTGGTCGGAGTGATTCTATAAGTTCAAAGTGCTTTGCGTCACCACGCAACTTGGGAGAACTAACATGATGAACCTTCTCAACGAAAAATACCTTTCAACCCTGTCGCTTATAATTGCATGAAGAATCGACCAAGAACTATTTCAACAGTTCTAAGTGAAAGTCTTTAACTTTATAAAAGGAATTTCATGCGTCACCTCGCGACTTGGGCGGACATGGTGAACCTTTTCAACCCTATCGTTTCTAATTGTATGTAAGAATCGACCAAGAACTATTTTTAAAGTTCCAAGTGAAAGTCCATAACTTTATGAAAAGAAATCTAATGCGTCACCTCGCAACTTGAGAGGACATGGTGAACATTTTTAAATTTTTCGTTTCTAATTCTATGTAAAAATCGTCCATAAACTTAAAGTTTAAATATAAAATGTTCTAATGATGATGATGATGATTGAGTATCCACCAGCACCGCAAAGATTACCTATGGCTGCAGAGTCATACCGGAAGGGAATGATCTACCTGATGGTTTGTTGTAGCTGGGTAAGCTAAATTCACTGGAAACCTTCGGAAGACAACACGATGGTTGTTATTGTTATAAATATAAAATGTTCTAACTAATACACAAGAAATACAAAAATTGATAAACCATCCCCTCTATACTAGTTTGTAAATAAATATCCACATACATGGCCCATTCGATTTTGGTGGTGCAAACGGGAATGTCAACGATTACAAGTGCTTATACTTACCTACCTCTGATATATGGTATGTGGGGGCAAGATGGGTCAGGGGGCAAGATGGGTCAGTACCGTTTTCAATCGCACAATATATGTTTTGACTCTTTCAATAATTTTCCCAGATGAACGACGGGGATACACAAAAAAGTGGTATATTGTTTTGAAAATTCTAAACGTTCCTCGCACAGAAAAAAATAAAATAGTTTTTCGTTATACTCCTTATGATATACATTCCATATAACTACGTGTATTGTGTAGACGGGGCAAGATGGGTCACCCTAATTTTTCGGTATGTTTGCATAGTTTTTGAAAATGTTTTATTTTTCATGGAAAGGCTATTCTGTGGCCTACATTATCGAAGTGATGAGAGCACTGAAAATTTGAGAACATTTTTTTAAATTTTCCTTCAAAAAATATAGGTTTTCAAAGTCCGTTTATGGCTACCCGAACAAAAATCTTCTAGTTCTGAGAATGATCTACCGATATGTATCAACACTTTCTTCATGTAATCTGTACGTGTATGAAGCTTAGATGTATAGAGAAAAACTAGAAGATATAGTATTTTTTGTTGGAGGAAAATCGAGTTTTCTAATAGCTGACCCATCTTGCCCCCGTTAAAATGAGGTGGGGCAAGATGGGTCATGTTTTGAAATTTTTTTGTCAAGAAGCAGGTTTCAAACTTTATTACCTTTTTATACTCTTATATCATAGCTGACTAATGTATCTGAGAATCGTGGTAGAATACAGAGAAATGCGATTTATATTTAGAAAGTTATAGTGATCCATTTCTTAGGTGACCCATCCTGCCCCCACTTACCATATATAAAGCCCTCCATTTGGTGTCTTGAAATATTTTTGTCACAACCAGAGCGATTATAATTAATAAGCAGAAATATGTACTGCGTATAACATGGAATCATGATTTAGGAAATTTTTTATTTAAAATTTCATTAATTGGATTTGCATCGAGTAATGAAAATATCAATTCGTGTAGAGTTGTCTGTTTAGTTTTTTAAATTGTATCTTTGAATACGCCATTTCACCAATTATTTACAGTAGTAATAAATTGAATTATTTACCATAATGAAAGCATCCTAAAATCTACATCAATCGCTCTGGTTGGAACTTAGGAATATTTTCGGATATATAGCCCAGAAAAACACCCCTCCGCAGTGTTTATTGATAATCAAAAACGATAAGAATACTTACTACAATATTACATTATATTCATATGAAGATTTTTCTTCGAGTGGCACTAATTCTTTGGAGGAAGGAACCAGCTTCAAACAATTCTGCAGTAAGGTCCGAATGTTTTGTTTCATCACTTCGGTTGGTATATAGCGAATCAAGCCTGAATACATTCGATCAAAAATGAGACAAACTAAGAATCTACTCTGGCGAAACTGGATGCATTTCCTAATTTTGTGGGTTTTTGATTTTTATATTAATGGCTGAGAACGTAGAAGTTTTTTTTTTAATATTCAGAATATCCAAGTGCGTTTTTGCTGTTTTTCAGAAAAAAATAATATACTTCGCATATAATAACATTATATTCTAAACAATTATTTAACCCTTCAGCAGTCATGCTGTTGTATTTTGTATAATACGTTAAGGCCCGAAACCCGTCCGAAGATTTTTTTCAAAATGTCTACATAATGTCTTCCCACATCAAGTCCGCTCCACTAATGGAATTTTTGAAAAAAGCTGGAGGAATTCCTCTACAGATTCTTGAAGTTATTAAAAAAAATCATCAGATAATCCTGGAGAAATTCTTCCGTACATCCCTGGAAAAGATGATTGAAGAATTTCTGAAATTTCTGAAGGAACTACTGAATGAATTTTTGAAGAGAATTCCTGGCATATCCTGGAAGAATTCCCGGAGCAATCTCTGGAGGAATTTCTGAAATTATACCTGTAATTCCTGGATAAATTATGGCAGGAATCTTTAGAGAAATTTCCGAAGAAATCTATTGAGAAATTCCTAGGAGAAATCTCCGGAGGAATTCTGGAAGGGATCCTTAGAAAAATGTCTGAAGAAATCTAAGAAGAAATCTTAGAGAAATTTCTGAAGGAGTCCTTGGAGAAATACCTGAAGGAACTCCTGAAGGAATCTCTGAAGCAATTCCTGGAAAAATCTCTAGAGAGAATCCTGGTGGAATTCCTAGAGGAACTTCTGAACAAATTCCTGGTGTAATCCCTGGAGGCAAGGGCGTAGCCAGAGGGCGGCAGGGGGGCCGGGGGTGCGTGCCCCCCCCCCCCCTGGCCGACAGATTTTTTTTAAATTCAAGCCGAAGATTGTCAATAATTCAAGTGTTCCAGAAAAAATATTAAAAAAACTATTCTCTAGACTATTTTAATAATTGAGGTTTTTATCCACAATCATCCAACCTTTTTTTTCTTGAGAATCACAGAAAATTTCGCCAAGTATTTCTCCAAGAGATCTACTTCAATCTTATCATAGATTTTAACCAAATAATAAGCTTGGATGAATGGTTAAATTTTGTGATGTTTATTCATGGAACACAAAAACAGCAAGGCAAGGAATTGCTACAGGCATTCCTCCAGGATTTTCTAGTGATTTTTCCAGGGATTTCTTTAGAAATTCTTCCGGGAATTCCCAAAGGAATACATCTAGGAATTTCTCCAGGATTTTATCCAGGAATTTCTCCAGGAACTTATCTAGGAATTACCCCAGGAATTTATCCAGAAATTTTTCTAGGAATTGCTCCTGGATATCTTGCAGAAATTATGTCAACAATTCCTCTAGGTATTTCTCCGGGAATTTCTCATGAGATTCTATCAGGAATTGCTTAAGGGATTCCTCCAGAGATTTCTCCATGGAATCTCTTCAGGAAATTCTTTGAATTAATTAAGGAACACCATGATAAATTAGGGATTGCTTCAGAAATTCTTCCAGGGTTTTTTCTAGGAAAACCTTCTGGAATTTTTCCAGAAATTCCACCAAGAAATCTTCCAGTTTTCCCTCCAGGATCGCTACAGATATTTCTCTAGGAATTCCGCTAAAACTCGTCCAGAAACTTTTTCAGGGGTTTTTCCAGAGATTTCTCCAGGAATTCCTCCAGAGATTTCTCTTGAAATCCCTCCGTGAATTTCTCAGGGGATTTTTTCAGAAATTTCTCCCAGAGCTTCTCCATAGATTCCCCCAGAAATTCATCCAGAAGTTGTTGAAGGAATTCCTCCAGAGATTCCCTCACGGATTCCGCCAGCAATTCCCAAACGAGAACCTCCAGCAATTCCTCCAAGATTTTATCCAGGAATATCTCCAAGAACTATTCCAGGAAATTCTTCAGGAATTACCACAAGGATTTCATCAGGAATTCCTCCAGAAATTTCCCTAGGAATTGATCCAGGAATTGCTCCTGGACATCCTTCAGAAATTATATCAACAATTTCTCCAGGAATTTTCCCAGAAATTCTTCTGGAGATTTACTCAGAAATTCTTCCAGGAAATTCTCCAGAAATACCCTCAGGAATATTTCAGGGTTTCCTCCAGGAAATCCTCCAGAGGATTCTGCCTGGAAATCCTCTAGGGATTTCTTCATAAATTCTTCGAGGAAATTCCTGGAGGTATACCATCAGTATTTTTTTTAGGGATTCCTCCAGAGATTCATTCAGGCATTCTTTTAGGTGAATATAGAACGAAGCCACACCTTGAATTTTGAAAAGCACAAATCTGAAGAATCAAGTATCGCACTAAGCTGAAAAGTTGATCGATTGGTCACCACCAGCGGGTGACCAATCGATCAACTTTTCAGCTCGGTGCGATGTTTGGTTCTTTAGATTTGTGCTTTCGAAAATTCAAGATGTGGCTTCGTTTTATATTCACCTTCAAGGATTTATCCAAAAGTTCCTCCAGAAATTCCGCCAGAAACAGAAAAATAATAGAATAGAAATAGAATTCTCCCAGAATTGCTCTAGAAATTCATCCAGTAATTCTTCCGAGAATTTCTCTTAGAGATTCCTCCAGAAATTCCCAAAGAAATCCCTCTAGTAATTCCTCCAGGTATTCCTCCAGGATTTTATCCAGGAATTTCTCCAGGAATAACCCCAGTAATTTCATCAGGAACTACCCCAGGAATTGCTCCTGGACATCTTTCAGAAATTATGTCAGCAATTCTTCTAGGTATTTCTCCAGGAATTTCTCCCGAGATTTTATCAGGAATTGCTTCCTGATTCCTCCAGATATTCCTCCAGGGGATTTCTCTCCTGAAGGGATCCCTCCAGAGATTTCTCCATGAAAAATCTCTTCAGGACATTCTTTGAAGATTCCTTCAGGATATCCTCCAGTAGTTTCTCCAAAGATTCTTCCAGGAAATCCTCTAGAGATTTCTTCAGAAATTCTTCAAGAATATTCTCCAGGAATTTTTCAGGGATTCCACCAGGGATTCCTCCAGATATTCCTCCAGGGATTTCTTCACAAATTTCTTCAAGGAACCCCCTGGGATTCCTTCAGGAATTCCTTCGAGAATTTCTCCAGGAACTCCACTTGCAATTCCTTTAGAAATTCCTCCAGGAATCTCGCAAGGGGTTCTTTCAAAAATAGAAAAATAACAGAAATAGAAACAGAAATCTCTCAGAATTCTTCTGGAGATTCCTCTAGATATTCATTTAGTAATTCTTTCAAGAATTCCTATAGAGATTCCCCCAGAAATTTCCACAGGAATACCACTAGGAACTCCTCCATTTATTCCTCCGGCATGTTATCTAGGAATTTCCCCAGGAAATTTCTTCCGGAATACCTCCAGGAAATACCCCAGGAATTTCTTCCGGAATATTCCTGGCATCCTTCAGGAATTATGCCAGCAATTCGTCCAGGAATTACTCCTGGAAATCCTCTTGGGATTTCTTCAGAGATTCTTTCAGGAAATTCTCCAGGAATTAGGAAATTTTCAGCGATTCCTCCAGCAATTACTTCAGGGATTTCTCCACGAATTTTTCGAGGGATATTTACAGAGATTCCACCAGGGAATCCTCCAGAAATTCCTGCAAGGGTTCTTTCAGGAAATTCTCCTGGAATTTCTCAAGGGATTTTTTTCAGAAATTTCTCCAGCAATTCCTCCCAGATTTCCTCTGAAGATTTCTTCAGGAATTTCTCCCAGAATTCTCCTAGGGATTCCAAGAATTCACCCAAAAAATTGCTCAAGGAAGTTCTCCAGAAATTCTTCCAGGAATTACGCCAGGAATTTTCTCAGAAGTTTGTACAGGCATTCCTCCAAGGATCCCTTTACAAATTTCTCTAAGATTTCATATAGGAATTTTTAAAGACATTTCTCATGAAATTTTACTAGGGATTCCGTGCAGAATTCCCCCAGGAATTTCTCCAGAATTTCCTCCAAGGAATCCTCCAGACATTTATCTGTCTGGATCTTTCTTAAAATTTCACTAGGTATCCCTCCCATAATTTATCCAGGAATTTGTACAGGTTTATTTTTTTGAAATTCTTACAGGAATTCCTTCTGGAATTCAAAAATTCAAAAAATGCTGGAGGAATTTCTCCAGAAAATAGTATTTTAAGATAAATGGAAGCATACAGGAACCAGGAAATTCTAGGTTTATCCTCAAAAGAGTTCATAATTTCCAAAAGAGTTCAGTTATAATTTCTGATGAATGTTTTGTAGACATTAACAAAAAAATCAGAGCAAAATATTACACGAGTAAATAAAAATCCTTAATCTTCCAGAAATTGGCCATCGCTACCAGCACCACGTTGATTTGTGTAGATCAGGCGAGTTTTTGTTAACGTATTGTACAAAATACAACAGGGTTAAGGGTTAAATAAAGCTTTTAGAATATAATGTTATTATATTCAATTTCATCGTGTTGCGTTTAGTTATAAAAGCTAGTAGGTACATTTTTACTAAGGGTGCTTGCCCTCCCTGACCGAAAAGCTGGCTACGCCCTTGCATGGAGGTATTCCTGGATGAGTTCTTGGAGCAATCCCTGGAAGAATTCTTGGAGGAATTCCTGTAGGCATTACTGAAGTATTTTTTGGAAAATTTCCTGGAGAATTTGGCAGAAGTTTAAGAGAAATATCTGGAGAAATTCGTAGTGCAATTATTGAAGGAATTCTTGGGGAATTTCCTATAGGGATTTTAGTAGAAATTTTTGGCAGAATTCTTGGAGAATTTCCTGAAGAATTATCGAGGAATTTCTTGAGAAATTTCTGGAGGAATTCTTGGCAGAAATTCTTAGAAGAATAGCTGAAGGATTTTTTATAGGAACTTTTGGAGAAATTCTTGCAGTAATTACTGGGTGAATTCCTGGAGGAATTCGTAGAAGAATTTCTGGAGGTATGCTTGGACTAATTGCTGAAGGAATTCTTGGAGGAATTCCAGTAGGCATTTCTGAAGTAATTTTTGGAAAATTTCCTGGAGAATTTGGCAGAAGTTTTAGAGAAATATCTAGAGAAATTCGTAGTACAATTATGGAAGGAATTCTTGGGGAATTTCCTATAGGGATTTTAGTAGAAATTTTTGGCAGAATTCTTGGAGAATTTCCTGAAGAATTATCGAAGAATTTCTTGAGAAATTTCTGGAGGAATTCTTGGAAGAATTGCTGAAGGATTTTTTGTAAGAACTTTTGGAGAAATTCTTGGAGTAATTACTTGGAGGAATTCGTAGAAGAATTTCTGGAGGTATGCTTGGACTAATTGCTGAAGGAATTCTTGGAGGAATTCCTGTAGGCATTTCTGAAGTATTTTTTAGAAAATTTCCTGGAGAATTTGGCAGAAGTTTTAGAGAAATATCTAGAGAAATTCGTAGTGCAAATATTGAAGGAATTCTTGGAGAATTTCTTAGAGGGATTTTTGGGCAGAATTCTTGAAGGAATTCCCTGAAGAATTTTCGAGGAATTTCTTGAGAAATTCCTGGAGGAATTCTGGGAAGAAAACCTGAAGGATTTTTCGTAGGAACTTTTGAAGGAATTCTTGGAGTAATTACTGGGTCAATTCCTGGAGGAATTAGTAAAAGAATTTCTGGAGATATGCTTGGAGGAATTGCTGAAGGAATTTTCGGAGGAATATCTGGAGAAAATCGTAGTGAAGGAAGTTATTGCAATAATTCTTGGAGAATTTCCTGGAGGGATTTTTGTAGGAATTCTCAGAATTTTCCAGTCATCTGGGATGTATGTACGGTTTATAGAAAATATTCTCAATCATTCATAGGAGTCAGTAGTTTCGCGGAATGTTGAAAAAAAATCCTGAAAATCCCTAGAGATTCTCAGAAATTCCCAGTTATGTGGGATGTATCTACGATGTATAGAAAATATTCTCAATCATTCATAGAAGTCAGTAGTTTTGCGGAATAGGTTTAAAAAATTCCTGAAAATCCCTAGAGATTCTCAGAAATTCCCAGTCATCTGGGATGTATCTACGATGTATAGAAAATATTCTCAATCATTCATAGAAGTAGTTTTGCGGAATAGGTTTAAAAAATTCCTGAAAATCCCTAGAGATTCTCAGAAATTCCCAGTCATCTGGGATGCATCTACGATGTATAGAAAATATTCTCAATCATTCATAGAAGTAGTTTTGCGGAATAGATTTAAAAAATTCCTGAAAATCCCTAGAGATTCTCAGAAATTCCCAGTCATCTGGGATGTACCTATGATTGGTAGAAAATATTCTCAATCATTCATAGACGTCAGTAGTTTTGCGGAAAAGATTTAAAAAAATCCTGAAAATCCCTAGAGATTCTCAGAAATTCCCAGTCATCTGGGATGTATCTATGATTTATAGAAAATATTCTCAATCATTCATAGACGTCAGTAGTTTTGCGGAATAGATTTAAAAAAATCCTGAAAATCCCTAGAGATTCTCAGTAATTCCCAGTTATGTGGGATGTATTTACGATGTATAGAAAATATTCTCAATTATTCATAGAAGTCAGTAGTTTTGCGGAATAGGTTTAAAAAATTCCTGAAAATCCCTAGAGATTCTCAGAAATTGTATCTACGATTTATGTATCTACGATTTATAGAAAATAATCTCAATCATTCATAGAAGTCAGTAGTTTCGCGGAATAGGTTTAAAAAATTCCTGAAAATCCCTAGAGATTCTCAGAAATTGTATCTACGATTTATAGAAAATATTCTCAATCATTCATAGACGTCAGTAGTTTTGCGGAATAGATTTAAAAAAATCCTGAAAATCCCTAGAGATTCTCAGAAATTCCCAGTCATCTGGGATGTTTCTATGATTTATAGAAAATATTCTCAATCATTCATAGACGTCAGTAGTTTCGCGGAATAGGTTTAAAAAATTCCTGAAAATCCCTAGAGATTCTCAGAAATTGTATCTACGATTTATGTATCTACGATTTATAGAAAATAAACTCAATCATTCATAGAAGTCAGTAGTTTCGCGGAATAGGTTTAAAAAATTCCTGAAAATCCCTAGAGATTCTCAGAAATTGTATCTACGATTTATGTATCTACGATTTATAGAAAATATTCTCAATCATTCATAGAAGTCAGTAGTTTTGCGGAATAGGTTTAAAAAATTCCTGAAAATCCCTAGAGATTCTCAGAAATTGTATCTACGATTTATGTATCTACGATTTATAGAAAATAATCTCAATCATTCATAGAAGTCAGTAGTTTCGCGGAATAGGTTTAAAAAATTCCTGAAAATCCCTAGAGATTCTCAGAAATTCCCAGTCATCTGGGATGTATCTACGGTGTATAGAAAATATTCTCAATCATTCATAGAAGTAGTTTTGCGGAATAGGTTTAAAAAATTCCTGAAAATCCCTAGAGATTCTCAGAAATTCCCAGTCATCTGGAATGTATCTACGATGTATAGAAAATATTCTCAATCATTCATAGAAGTCAGTAGTTTCGCGGAATAGGTTTAAAAAATTCCTGAAAATCCCTAGAGATTCTCAGAAATTCCCAGTCATCTGGGATGTATCTATGATTTATAGAAAATATTCTCAATCATTCATAGACGTCAGTAGTTTCGCGGAATAGGTTTAAAAAATTCCTGAAAATCCCTAGAGATTCTCAGAAATTGTATCTACGATTTATGTATCTACGATTTATAGAAAATAATCTCAATCATTCATAGAAGTCAGTAGTTTCGCGGAATAGGTTTAAAAAAATCCTGAAAATTCCTAGAGATTCTCAGAAATTCCCAGTCATCTGGGATGTATCTATGATTTATAGAAAATATTCTCAATCATTCATAGAAGTCAGTAGTTTCGCGGAATAGGTTTAAAAAATTCCTGAAAATCCCTAGAGATTCTCAGAAATTCCCAGTCATCTGGGATGTATCTATGATTTATAGAAAATATTCTCAATCATTCATAGACGTCAGTAGTTTCGCGGAATAGGTTTAAAAAATTCCTGAAAATCCCTAGAGATTCTCAGAAATTGTATCTACGATTTATGTATCTACGATTTATAGAAAATATTCTCAATCATTCATAGAAGTCAGTAGTTTTGCGGAATAGGTTTAAAAAATTCCTGAAAATCCCTAGAGATTCTCAGAAATTGTATCTACGATTTATGTATCTACGATTTATAGAAAATAATCTCAATCATTCATAGAAGTCAGTAGTTTCGCGGAATAGGTTTAAAAAATTCCTGAAAATCCCTAGAGATTCTCAGAAATTCCCAGTCATCTGGGATGTATCTATGATTTATAGAAAATATTCTCAATCATTCATAGACGTCAGTAGTTTCGCGGAATAGGTTTTAAGAATTCCTGAAAATCCCTAGAGATTCTCAGAAATTGTATCTACGATTTATAGAAAATATTCTCAATCATTCATAGACGTCAGTAGTTTCGCGGAATAGGTTTAAAAAATTCCTGAAAATCCCTAGAGATTCTCAGAAATTGTATCTACGATTTATGTATCTACGATTTATAGAAAATAATCTCAATCATTCATAGAAGTCAGTAGTTTCGCGGAATAGGTTTAAAAAATTCCTGAAAATCCCTAGAGATTCTCAGAAATTGTATCTACGATTTATGTATCTACGATTTATAGAAAATAATCTCAATCATTCATAGAAGTCAGTAGTTTCGCGGAATAGGTTTAAAAAATTCCTGAAAATCCCTAGAGATTCTCAGAAATTGTATCTACGATTTATGTATCTACGATTTATAGAAAATAATCTCAATCATTCATAGAAGTCAGTAGTTTCGCGGAATAGGTTTAAAAAATTCCTGAAAATCCCTAGAGATTCTCAGAAATTGTATCTACGATTTATGTATCTACGATTTATAGAAAATAATCTTAATCATTCATAGAAGTCAGTAGTTTCGCGGAATAGGTTTAAACAATTCCTGAAAATCCCTATAGATTCTCAGAAATTCCAAGGCATCTGGGATGTATCTACGATTTATAGGAAATTAATATTCTCAAGCATTCATAGAAGTCAGTAGCTTTTTGGAATATGTTTTAAAAATTACTGAAAAACTTTAGATTCTCAGAAATTCCCAGTCATCCCGTAGTTCATCTCGGGTATTGCCCACTTTAAATCAACCTTAAGTTTGCATGTAAAATAATGATTGCTCTAAATTCACCGTACATCCATGTATAGCTGCATGCAATAAGGCTTCAATACCGTGGTTAATTGGGTGGGATGTACTCGAAGATTTATGAAAAAATATTTTCAATGATTAATAGAAGTCAGTAGCTTCGCGGAATGTGTAAACATTCCTAAAGAAAAGTTCGAATAATTTAATAAAATCTCCCGGGTAACTCTGCGATGGAACTCTTGGATGAATTCTAAAAAAAAATCCTAGAAAGTTTCTGGTGGAATTTCTGAAGAAACCTCTGAATAAATTAGGGCTGAAAGTCTCTCAAATAAAGCTAAATCAATCAATCAATCAATCTGAATAAATTTTCGAAGAAACTTATGAAGCAATTCCCGAAGGCATCTCTGAAGACGTTTTCTAAAAATAAACAAAAATGCTATTCCAACTCTCTCGGGAAAACAAAATTCGGAAGCTCGACATTGAGCTCGGCCTAAATATGGCACACACTTCAAAATCAGTCACTTTAAATGCAGGGAACAAACGTTCATCGAGGCTGCCTCAAGTGCTGGATTCCGCAAAGTCGGCGAAACTGGAGCCATTTCCAAAAGCAATATTTCCAAAATCGTTTTTCGTGCACATGTAGAGTGTGGATCAAGGTATCTCCCGATTTTTTTCCAGATGGAAGAAGTTTTTAGTTTTTGCAGAAACTATTTTCAAACAAAATTTCACTAAAAAATGGTTTCTGAAAAAACGAAAAACATTTTCTACCTGAAAAAAAATCAGGAGATACCTTGATCCATACTCTACATTTGTACGAAAACCGATTTTGAAAATATTGCTTCGTTATTTTATAAAAAAATCAAAAATAAAAAAATAGGAAATGCATCCAGTTTTGCCTTAAGTAAATATGGTCGGCGTTCAGTCATGTCCGATCGAATCATCAAATGCCTGCTCATCCCTTTTCAGGTGCTAAAATGTTTTAAATCCTACCTGTCCAGAAATCTCGGAAGCAAACCCGTAAACCAGTTCGCAGCTCTGCCCCAACAAACTTCCTCTCATCGTCTCAAACGCTGCTGCAAGATGAATGAATGTTTTCTGGCTTGGGAAAACCCTAGATGTATGAGTTCTCTTGTTGCGCACGGCTGTTTCCGTTGATAGATGACCGGAACGTTGTCGATTGTACCGGCATCAACAGTTCGCAATAAAACCTAGTAATCGCCGTCCAGGGAGAGCAGCGAGGAAAGATCGTTTCACAGGATCCTCACAGATGCTGCGTTATCCTCGGAAATCACCTGGAAATCGATGCCTCCTACAGCTACATCTAAAATACAATTTTTATTTATTTCGGGCTTGACCCGTGTCGTGTTAATTTATCTTACCGACCCGTTTGGCAAGCAGTAGCTCGTAGAAATCCTTTCGTAAATCATACCCATCATACCATCCGGTGTTATTATCACGCCGAGATCACAGCCAAACCAATTCCAATCGGTGCACCATCACAGCCATCACACTCCGCGAATTTTACTGCCGAAAAACCTCGGTGGAATTCCATTAATGGAGCGCTTGGTGCACTTTCAGAGAAGCAGATTTCTATTTGGAAACACATGACAGAGGCCCCGAAGGCGATCATTTTCACAATCCGGATAATTAATAACTTCGATTTCGACACTACGCAAACTCCCGGCAAACGTAAACAAAACTGCTTTCCGAAGCACGGTGACAAGTGGGATTGTATGAGCCTCTGTACGAATTTGCCCTGTCCTGCTCACTCCCACAGAAAATTTGAAAACAGCGCGCACAGTAAAAGTCACATTTGACTTTTACTGTGCGCTCTGTTTTCAAATTTTCTGTGGGAGTGAGCAGTACACCAGATTCATGCAGAGGCTCATACGTTAGCGTGCGTGCGCTAAACGTCACTCAAACACGAAAAAACGAAACGTCATTTCTGACAGAGAATCTAGTACATACTTTTTTCCGCATAACCCCTCGAAGTACACTGTGAATAGTCGTTAAGAAGTGAACCATGGAAAAATCGCCAGTGTCCCGTCTGTAAATAAGTTTGTGGTTTATGCTCCTTATCGGCCAACTTATGCTCAGCACGTACGGCAGGTGGACCGAATTTGAGACCCAGCACTTTGCAGCAAAATTGAGGCTGCCACCCTGGGGATTACACTGATCACTTTTTGTGGGGTCGAGTGACACCAGCAGCACACTACACTTCATTAAAAAGGAACTTTTCCAGCACAACGGAAGTCGCCCGACCGTACGCACACGCTAACCCCCAGCTACCCAGATTGATGTCAAAGCGACCCAAATCGAGCAAAACTGCAGTTACTCTAAAGTGGGTAAAGGTATACCTTTACTCAAATCTGGGTTACCGGTATTGGCTGCAAAATCTGGGTAAAGGTTACCCTGATTTAGACGTTTCTCATCGGGGTATTTTCTACCCATTTTTACATAAATGAGTAAGCATGCACAATACAAATCCCTCTTAAAATTATTGTTCAGCTGGAAAAGAAAATCTTTATACAGTAAAACACATGAGCGATTTATTAGTTTTCTAGCACAACACAAATATACACCCAGGTAACCACTAAGCACTGTTCTGAGCATTATAACAGCCATTAAACAGCTTTTCAGTGCTAAATAGCCCTATATAAGCATTCCTAATGCTTATGGGCACTATAACCAGTAAGAACTAAATTAAGCCCTGTAAGCCTATATAAAGCCTACAAACTGTAAAGAAGTTTGTCAGTGCTGTCACAGGGCTTGGAGCACATGACGTTTATATCAATCAAAATAGATTTCGACCAAAACAGACTCGAGTCGGCCATGATCAATACATTTTAAACATCCATGTCGGACGGGATTGGCGGAACGGGATTATTTTTGTTGTTGGAATGTTTATCGGAATGGTGTTGTTAAATAGATAATGGAATCTGGTTATGTTAATTATTCCATTTTTTTCAATCAAGACAAACACCAGCTCGTTTCGCTATTCTTCTGAAACGTTTCCCGAAAATTTATATAAACATTGCTTCTCCTGCTTCATTTCCTGCGTTCGTCACCACCAAGCTTACCACTGAATCATCCTCATCCCATATCATTTTCAACCCTCGAAATGCCCAAACTGTTTTGTTTTTCATGGTTTAAATACTACCCAAGTAACCATTAAGCCGTAAAAATGGCATTAAGTCGGCTCTATAGTCGAATGTAGAACCTGGCTAACAGAGCTTATTGGTTCTATATCCTCTTATAGAGCTGCTCAAAAGCCACTTTTGGCGAATTATTCGGCTGATATACGGCCAACTTTAAAATATCGTACCAAGTCTCTGGAGCGAAAGTTGTCAAAAGTGAGACAAAGAAAAAAGAAAAAAAAAATATTTTGTTTATCTCCTGTTCTTTTCTAACTTCCTTCGCTTCCATTGAAGTTGCTTTTTTGCTACTTCATCCAGATTCTAGCTGTTGTCCTCCGGGTTCCTGATAAAGTCCAAGTCTGTTGCCTTTCTCATCTGCTCCACCAATGCACCATGGGAATGGTGTGATCAAACTAGTATTTAAACCATGAAAAACAAAACAGTTTGGGCATTTCGAGGGTTGAAAATGATATGGGATGAGGATGATTCAGTGGTAAGCTTGGTGGTGACGAACGCAGGAAATGAAGCAGGAGAAGCAATGTTTATATAAATTTTCGGGAAACGTTTCAGAAGAATAGAGAAACGAGCTGGAGTTTGTCTTGATTGAAAAAATGGAATAATTAACATAACCAGTTTTCATTATCTATTTAACAACACCATTCCGATAAACATTCCAACAACAAAAATAATCCCGTTCCGTCAATCCCGTCCGACATGGATGTTTAAAATGTATTGATCATGACCGACTCGAGTCTGTTTTGGTCGAAAACTATTTTGATTGATATAAACGTCATGTGCTCCAAGCCCTGTGACAGCACTGACAAACTTCTTTACAGCTTGTAGGCTTTATATAGGCTTACAGGGCTTAATTTAGTTCTTACTGGTTATAGTGCCCATAAGCATTAGGAATGCTTATATAGAGCTATTTAGCACTGAAAAGCTGTTTAATGGCTGTTATAATGCTCAGAACAGTGCTTAGTGGTTACCTGGGTAGTTTGATCACACCATTCCCATGGTGCACTGGTGGAGCAGATGAGAAAGGGAACAGACCTGGACTTGATCAGGAACCCGGAGGACAACAGCTAGAATCTGGATGAAGTAGCAAAAAAGCAACTTCAATGGAAGCGAAGGAAGTTAGAAAAGAACAGGAGATAAACAAAATATTTTTTTTCTTTTTTCTTTGTCTCACTTTTGACAACGTTCGCTCCAGAGACTTGGTACGATATTTTAAAGTTGGCCGTATATCAGCCGAATAATTCGCCAAAAGTGGCTTTTAAGCAGCTCTATAAGAGGATATAGAACCAATTAGCTCTGTTAGCCAGGTTCTACATTCGACTATAGAGTCGACTTAATGCCATTTTTACGGCTTAATGGTTACTTGGGCATGTTTGAAGGAATTTATCGCAGAACAGCTCCTTCGACGATGGAGATGATCCGTATTTGCATATGGTAACTCAATCTTTGGATACATTTTCACACCAAGCTGGGCCAGATTCTAAATGTATTAGAAAATGTAATTAGCGAATAAATCAATAGATTGGCTGATGAAAAAAACATACTTGTTACTATTGCAGAAGTTGTGTATTCGTTCAGCCAGCATCAGACCTACTCCCGCGGATACTCCTAACCTTGTCAATTTAGTTCCAGGCAGTTGAGCGGCGCAGAATGCCTGAAAATTTTTAGGATAAGTAGAGCATGTTTTCATGCACAACATGAATTACTTACCAGTCAGCAGCTTGCCGGTTTTAGCATCCAAAGTTCCTTCGAGGCCACTTATTTTTCGGAATTGATGCCGCAATGTCAATGCCGCCGCGGGCAATGGGAAAAATTTGTTTAAGTCCCATTACCCAGATTTTGGCGTCTACACACAACAAGACACAAATGGGTACCGAGATTTACGCGAAGGCTCGTTTACCCACAATCAGGGTAAACCTTACTCTTCTGGTGTGAGATCGATTACCCGGATTTTGACAGCTGCTAATAACATTAAAATCCGGGTTGAATCGACCCAATCGATGGGTAGTTTCAGGTTAGCGTGCAAGCAACAAACGGAACAAACCAACTTCCTGTTCCTGTCCTGACCTATTGACAGACAACAAATTAGCAGCAGTTTCGCGAATGCACTTACCCAAAAACAAAACCGAAAAAGAACACGAAAAATAATGGCTGCGTGCTTTCTTGGTGCTTACCTTGGCTTACCTACACGCTAAAACAAAGATGGATATATACAGACAATATTTTTTCTCGATTTTATTATCATACGGGCGTATCTGCAATGAATTAGTCTATGATGATATGATTGCACAGATCGATTTTCTTTTTGGATTATTTCGGGAAATACGATTAGTGTTCGACTGATCTCTCGGTGCGTTTCGGTGAAGGACGACTACACGCAAAAACGGCTACACTCAGCGAAAAAAACTAGCGAAATTCATCGAAATACCTTATGAAAATTTGCTATAACTGATTCTTATGGATGTCATAAGAATACCTTATGAAAATTGATCGTGCTTGCTATGACAAATTTCATAAGATAGACTTATGAAAAGAACAAAAAAAATCTTAAAATGATGCAGACTGGATTCGATCCATGAACGTCGGAATCACCGAGCCCGTGTTTTATCCACACGGCTACCGACGCTTGAGAAAATCATGTTGCTAAACATGAATAAAAGCCAAGCTGTGAGACGATTTTACGTCATAGAGTAACCTTATGAAATTCATTCGAATCATTATGAATTATTTAAAGGCCGTTTCATAAGTGGGGCCTTATGGAAATCTTAAGGTTATTTGGCTGAGTGTACGCTCAAATATGTGTTCGGCCTGCACATTTTTAGTAAACATCCATGCCGCACATGACTGTGTTGGAGACACACATTTTTTTTTTTCAAATTGCTCGTACGCTCACATGAGCATGTATTTTGCATGGCAACCTCACTGGGTTTATAAACCACCTTCAAATACCGAAAAATATTGATATTTTACAAAAATGTGAGCGTATGAGCAATTTTAAAAAAATGTGTGTTTCCAACACAGTCCCTGTGCGGCATGGGTGTTACTCAAAAATGAGAGTTTTTATTTTAGAGAGTAGAACCAGCATCTACACGCTAAGATCGGTTTACCTTTTTTCCAAAAAGTGCACAACCGCAAATATGCGTAAATGACACGCAAATATAGGTAAACAAAACTCGAATATGGGTAATGTGGACCCAAATATGTGTAATTGTAACCCAAATATGGGTTAATATTACCTATAAATGCGGTTGTGCACTTTTCCAAAATATGAGTTTTATTTACCCATCTTTGCGTAAAGTTTACGCAAATTAGAGTAAAATTTACCCATATTTTAGAAAAATAGGTAAACTGATCTTAGCGTGTAGAACAATAAAAACAGCCGAAAATGATTTGCCGAAGAGGATATCGATGAAGAGAAATCGCTCATTGTAGTTTTACCTCGAGTTTTACACCCGTATGATACTAAGCGCGAATTAAATAAATAATCTTTCGTTAGTCGCGCGTTTGGCCACCACCAGCAGCGTCACGCCGGCCAAGTCTTTGCAACCATTTGGGATGAAGAAAAAAAAGAAATGTTAGCGTACAGATAAACAGACGTAACATCATAGACTAAAACCACAGACAAACAGACGTATCACTTGGAACAAAATGCGATAAAAATCATCGTCACGCAAACACAATCGCCCAATGCTAATTACGCTGTGGTACGCAAATCCACTGAGTAGATGGCGGTAGTGAGCAAACGTCAAACAGGAGTAAAAACGATGCGAGCGCCATGAGCGCGCGATTTGCGAACTATGGAGTATTTGAATGATCCGTTAAAAAGAGAAACGATGGGAAGTGAGTAGAGTGAAACGTCTGTTTGTCTGTGCTAAAACACTCTTCAAAACGGCTTGGCACATGTATTGTCTTTCCGGTTGGAATCAAGACCGACATTCAATCAAAAATTGCCATTTTCTTTGTCCACAAGTGTCGCAACTGTTTCGCATCTAGTGCGCTGTGTTGCTGACAGCAACGGGAAGGATTCGCGCTACCTTTGACATGATTGAAAAACGTCGCGAGTTGGGTCGCGTCGCGACTTGATTGTGCGAGGTCCGGTTTGGTGGCGGCCCGACAATATTTACCGGTCAATTCAAATTTCAATTGATTTCCGCGATCCTTCCACCAGAGGCGGTAGTGTTTGATCGCTTTGACGTTTTGATGTTTGCCAGTGTACACGTTGCTGAATGATGCAAACGAAAATTACTGTTGATTTGAGCAGTAGTGTGCGTGTTAGATACCCGACAAATCGAAATCCATCATGGCCGACAGTGTCTAGCACGGTTCTTACAACAGGTCCCAAGTAACCATTAAGCCGTAAAAATGGCATTAAGTCGGCTCTATAGTCGAATGTAGAACCTGGCTAACAGAGCTTATTGTAAATAAAAAGAAAATCGGGTTAAGTACGGTTCCTTTGAATTCCACTAAGAATTTGCATCCTTTGACAGATACGTATTTCGACCTCAACTGTAAGGTCGTCTTCAGTGTCTTGTACTTGACAAGACACTGAAGACGACCTTACAGTTGAGGTCGAAATACGTATCTGTCAAAGGATGCAAATTCTTAGTGGAATTCAAAGGAACCGTACTTAACCCGATTTTCTTTTTATTTACAGATATTCCCCTAACAAGCCCAGGTTAATCATCATCAGAGCTTATTGGTTCTATATCCTCTTATAGAGCTGCTCAAAAGCCACTTTTGGCGAATTATTCGGCTGATATACGGCCAACTTTAAAATATCGTACCAAGTCTCTGGAGCGAAAGTTGTCAAAAGTGAGACAAAGAAAAAAGAAAAAAAAAAAAATATTTTGTTTATCTCCTGTTCTTTTCTAACTTCCTTCGCTTCCATTGAAGTTGCTTTTTTGCTACTTCATCCAGATTCTAGCTGTTGTCCTCCGGGTTCCTGATAAAGTCCAAGTCTGTTGCCTTTCTCATCTGCTCCACCAATGCACCATGGGAATGGTGTGATCAAACTAGTATTTAAACCATGAAAAACAAAACAGTTTGGGCATTTCGAGGGTTGAAAATGATATGGGATGAGGATGATTCAGTGGTAAGCTTGGTGGTGACGAACGCAGGAAATGAAGCAGGAGAAGCAATGTTTATATAAATTTTCGGGAAACGTTTCAGAAGAATAGAGAAACGAGCTGGAGTTTGTCTTGATTGAAAAAATGGAATAATTAACATAACCAGTTTTCATTATCTATTTAACAACACCATTCCGATAAACATTCCAACAACAAAAATAATCCCGTTCCGTCAATCCCGTCCGACATGGATGTTTAAAATGTATTGATCATGACCGACTCGAGTCTGTTTTGGTCGAAAACTATTTTGATTGATATAAACGTCATGTGCTCCAAGCCCTGTGACAGCACTGACAAACTTCTTTACAGCTTGTAGGCTTTATATAGGCTTACAGGGCTTAATTTAGTTCTTACTGGTTATAGTGCCCATAAGCATTAGGAATGCTTATATAGAGCTATTTAGCACTGAAAAGCTGTTTAATGGCTGTTATAATGCTCAGAACAGTGCTTAGTGGTTACCTGGGGTGGCTTGTGCTCATGCAAAAATCATCGGGCAAAAGTTTTGACGAATTTTTACTAAGAGTTACGTCTGTTTGTTAGAGTGTCATGATTGTTCCTGCTGGAGCCCGAGAGTCAACCCTGGATATGAAAGACCACCGGCTTACTGGTGGAATCAAGCGATTGCAGGCCTGCGACGTGCCTTCCTGCGGATGCAGCAAGTGGCGGATGCAGCAAGCACTATCTGAGAAAGAGTCAAACGAATGACGGGTGGACGCCGCTGCAAAAGCCGCGCTGAAGACCGATATAAGAGCAAGCAAAAAGGTCTGCTTTGAGGGTCTCTGTCAGAGTGCCAATGCGAATCCGTGAGATGATGCATACAGGATCGTGATGGCCAAGACGAGAGGTATAATGGCTCCTACAGAGCAATCTCCAGTAATGTTGGGGGATCATCGAGAGGCTTTTTCCGCAGTCATGATCCTAGTCCTTAGCCTCCTTTCGTAGGACAGCCGGGAACTGGGGCTGGCGATGAGGAGAGGGTCACCGATCTGGAGCTTGCGGTGATAGCAAAGTCCCATACGGAGTTACGAACCTGGCCTTAAAAGTAGTCATTGCTGGTTCTATTGCCAAAGGCGGGGAAACAACCCGGAAACCCGTCGGCATATAGGCCAATATGCTTGATCGAAACGACGGGAAAGGTGCTCGACAAGATCATCCTCAACAGAATGTTGAGGCACACTGAGGGTGTAAATGATCTCAAGAGCAAGGAATTCGGCTTCCAGAAGGGAAGGTCGACCGTAGACGCTATCCTGTCGGTTACAAAACCGCCGAGATAGCACTCCAGCATGAGAGAAGTGGGAGTCGCTACTGTGCTGTATTGACTCTGGATGTGAGGAATGCGTTTAACAGCTCCGCTATTGCCGATGCGTCTGCGGAAACCCGGAAACCTTTACGAGATTCTTGGAAATTACTTCCAGAATCGAGTATTAGTTTACGACACAGAGGTGTGACGGAAGTGCTTTCACATAACCTCTGGAGTCCCGCAAGGTTCCATCCTGTTTCCGGTGTTATGGAATGTCACGTACGACGAGGTGTTGAGGTTAGAGTTCCCGGTGGGAGTGGAGATCGTCGCCTTTGCTGATGACATTAGGCACCCTACACACCAGTCAAACGGTTTGACCAACATTGCCACCGCCCCCAGGTTGGTCGAACCAGCGAATGTTTCTGCAACCGTATGACGAACTGCCAAATCGTGTTGTACCAACATGTCACTTTGGTTGCACCAACATCATCTCCCATTTGAAATCGCACTATGTTTGTGCAACAACACTATTATGCATCTCAAGAAAAATCAGAATATGGCGATTATCTGCCTCTGGCTTCTGATATTAGCGCGACAGTCACTAATCATAACAGCGTCACCAGATTTAAAAGTATATAATTCCACTATATGGAGTTTGACAACAAGAACACTCATTCCACTGAGCTACTCTTGCCGTTCGTCACAAATACATTCAAAAACATCTGTCACTTCGCGAAACCCACGTGCTTTTGTTTTTGGCGGGATCACTTTTTCTTTTGTTTTGCCTTGCGACTGTCATGCGGCGGTATGCCTTGCGAGCGTACGACCGCCGCAGGACTCTAATAAAAGATAAGCGCAACAATACACACGGTACGATCGGTTCGTCAAACATTGGCTCCGCCCACCATTGGTTTAAGTAAAATCAAACTGGTTTGATTTTTGCCGACCAAACCATCAACCGTCAAATCGGTTTGACGAACTGCCAAATCGGTTCGTCAAACAGCATCACACACGGTCAAACACAGCACCAACTCAACCACCAACCAAGGGGCGGAGTCAATGTTGGTCAAACCGTTTGACTGGTGTGTAGGGTGCCTTATGCTCGAAGTCTACGGTGAGTCGATCGAAGAAGTGGAGTTGACTACTGCCCACTCGATCGAGGTTGTGGTGGATGAGATCCAGAAAATTGGAGTTGGCTCACCACAAAACTGAGGTGGTGGTTATGGACAACCGAAAGTCGGAGCAGTAAGCGGTGGTCAGTGTAGGCGATTGCACTATACTTGATTTTTCGTAATGTGTACACTCCCAGGTAACCACTAAGCACTGTTCTGAGCATTATAACAGCCATTAAACAGCTTTTCAGTGCTAAATAGCTCTATATAAGCATTCCTAATGCTTATGGGCACTATAACCAGTAAGAACTAAATTAAGCCCTGTAAGCCTATATAAAGCCTACAAACTGTAAAGAAGTTTGTCAGTGCTGTCACAGGGCTTGGAGCACATGACGTTTATATCAATCAAAATAGATTTCGACCAAAACAGACTCGAGTCGGCCATGATCAATACATTTTAAACATCCATGTCGGACGGGATTGGCGGAACGGGATTATTTTTGTTGTTGGAATGTTTATCGGAATGGTGTTGTTAAATAGATAATGGAATCTGGTTATGTTAATTATTCCATTTTTTTCAATCAAGACAAACACCAGCTCGTTTCGCTATTCTTCTGAAACGTTTCCCGAAAATTTATATAAACATTGCTTCTCCTGCTTCATTTCCTGCGTTCGTCACCACCAAGCTTACCACTGAATCATCCTCATCCCATATCATTTTCAACCCTCGAAATGCCCAAACTGTTTTGTTTTTCATGGTTTAAATACTAGTTTGATCACACCATTCCCATGGTGCACTGGTGGAGCAGATGAGAAAGGGAACAGACCTGGACTTGATCAGGAACCCGGAGGACAACAGCTAGAATCTGGATGAAGTAGCAAAAAAGCAACTTCAATGGAAGCGAAGGAAGTTAGAAAAGAACAGGAGATAAACAAAATATTTTTTTTCTTTTTTCTTTGTCTCACTTTTGACAACGTTCGCTCCAGAGACTTGGTACGATATTTTAAAGTTGGCCGTATATCAGCCGAATAATTCGCCAAAAGTGGCTTTTAAGCAGCTCTATAAGAGGATATAGAACCAATTAGCTCTGTTAGCCAGGTTCTACATTCGACTATAGAGCCGACTTAATGCCATTTTTACGGCTTAATGGTTACTTGGGCTGTTTCGGGCGTGCGGGTTTAGAGGAAACGGCGGATCACGTTTTGTTCGTGTGCCCGCGTTTTCGCACAATGCGTGACTGCAGCTTGCCACATGCGGGGAGGACACAACTCCGGACAATTTTGTTTAGAGGATGTGCAGGGATGATTTTGGCTGGAATGCCGTTTCAACGGCTATCACTCACATCGTCTTGGAGCTACAGAGGAAGAGGCGCGTGGACTACGAGAATGGCAAGATCTAATGCTAATACAAGGGGTTCGGAGTCGGCTTAGTAGGCCATACCCTGCGGTCGAAATCGATCCTTACAGCGATTATGTGGCCGCGGAGAGAACATCCTGGTAGCGTTGCTGTCGTGGCGTTGGTCTACTGGGTTGGATCCGAGGCCGCGGTTGGAAAGGAGTCCTTGATAAGGGCCGGTGCAGGTGGAGACCCTACTGTCAGCAACCTTCTGTTGCAGCTTATAGGGCCTGAAGGGTAGTTATACCAGCGGCGTCATGGTCACGATTTTTTCCGCAGTCAAGTTCGCAGATTGTGAACAATCCTCGGTACCCATACATACATACATTTATTTGTTCAACATCATTAAGACAAGACATAATCAACAATAGTACGCCACAATACTCGGTTTGTGGCTGCCGCTCTCCATCCTCGGTCGCGCCCAATGCTCGCCAAGTCACGCTCCACCTGGTCCGCCCATCGTGCTCTCTGCGCTCCACGCCTTCTTGTGCCAACCGGATCCGTAGCAAACACCAGCTTTGCAGGGTTGTTGTCCGGCATTCTTGCAACATGCCCTGCCCAACGTATCCTTCCGGCTTTGGCCACCTTCTGGATGCTGGGTTCGCCGTAAAGTGCAGCGAGCTCGTGGTTCATCCTTCTCCACCACACACCGTTCTCCTGCACACCGCCGAAGATCGTTCTTAGCACGCGTCGCTCGAAAACTCCGAGTGCTTGCAGGTCCTCCTCGAGCATGGTCCATGTCTCGTGCCCGTAGAGGATCACCGGTCTTATCAGCGTTTTGTACATGGTGCATTTGGTGCGTGGGTGAATCTTTTTCGACCGCAGTTTCTTCTGGAGCCCGTAGTAGGCCCGACTTCCGCTGATGATGCGCCTCCGAATTTCTCGGCTCACGTTGTTGTCAGCCGTCAGTAAGGATCCGAGGTAGACGAATTCCTCCACCACCTCGAAAGTATCCCCGTCTATCGTAACATTACTACCCAGACGGATCCGGTCGTTTTCGGTTCCGCCTACCAGCATGTACTTTGTTTTTGAGGCATTCACCACCAGTCCGACCTTTGCTGCTTCGCGTTTCAGGCGGGTGTACAGTTCTGCCACCGTTCCAAATGTTCTAGCGATAATGTCCATGTCGTCCGCAAAGCACACAAATTGACCGGATTTTGTGAAAATCGTTCCCCGGCTATTGAGCCCGGCTCGTCGCATCACACCTTCCAGCGCGATGTTGAAGAGTAGACATGAGAGTCCGTCACCTTGTCGCAGTCCCCGGCGAGATACGAATGAACTGGATAGTTCACCCGAAACCCTTACGCAGTTTTTCACACCGTCCATCGTTGCTTTAATCAGTCTAGTCAGCTTCCCAGGAAAGCCGTTTTCGTCCATGATTCTCCATAGCTCTGCGCGGTCGATACTATCGTATGCCGCTTTGAAGTCGATGAACAGGTGGTGCGTTGGGACCTGGTATTCACGGCATTTCTGGAGGATTTGCCGTACGGTAAAGATCTGGTCCGTTGTCGACCGGCCGTCGATGAAGCCGGCTTGATAACTTCCCACGAACTCATTTGTTTTAGGTGACAGACGATGGAAGATGATCTGGGATAGTACTTTGTAGGCAGCATTCAAAATAGTGATCGCCCTGAAGTTCTCACATTCCAAATGGTCGCCTTTCTTGTGAATGGGGCAGATTACCCCTTCCTTCCACTCCTCCGGTAGCTGTTCGGTTTCCCAGATCCTGACTATCAGCCGATGCAAACAGGTGGCCAACTTTTCTGGGCCCATCTTGATGAGTTCAGCTGCGATACCATCCTTACCAGCTGCTTTGTTGGTTTTGAGCTGGTGGATGGAATCCTTAACTTCCCTCAGTGTGGGAGTTGGTTCATTTCCGTCCTCCGCTGCACTGGCGTCGTCGTTCCTTCCGTTGCCGTGGGCTCCCGTGCCTACGTTCTCCGCGCCGTTCAGGTGCTGATCGAAGTGCTGCTTCCACCTTTCGATCACCTCACGTCCGTCCGTCAAGAGGCCTCCGTCTTTATCCCTGCATATTTCGGCTCGCGGCACGAAGCCATTGCGGGATGCGTTGAGCTTCTGATAGAACTTCCGTGTTTCCTGGGAACGGCACAGCAGTTCCATTTCTACACACTCCGCTTCTTCCAGGCGGCGCTTTTTCTCCCGAAAGAGGCGGGTCTGCTGTTTCCGCTTCTGTTTGTAACGTTCAACGTTCTGTCGAGTCCCTTGCTGCAGCATTACCGCCCTCGCTGCGTTCTTCTCCTCTAAAACCGTTCTACACTCATCGTCGAACCATTCGTTCCGTCGATTCCGTTCCACATACTCGATGGTGCTCTCGGCTGCGTCGTTGATGGCTGCTTTCACTGTACTCCAGCAGTCCTCTAGAGGGGCCTCATCGAGCTCGCCCTCGTCTGGCAACGCGGCCTTGAGATTCTGCGCGTATGCTGAGGCGACATCCGGTTGCTTGAGTCGCTCTAGGTTGTACCGTGGCGGTCGCCGGTACCGTACATTGTTGATGACGGAGAGTTTTGGGCGCAGTTTGACCATCACCAGATAGTGGTCGGAGTCGATGTAGGCGCCACGATAGGTCCTGACGTCGATAATGTCGGAGAAGTGCCGTCCGTCAATCAGAACGTGGTCGATTTGAGATTCCGTCTGCTGTGGTGATCTCCAGGTGTAACGATAAGGAAGGCTGTGTTGGAAAAAGGTGCTACGTATGGCCATATTTTTGGAGGCGGCGAAATCAATGAGTCGTAGGCCGTTTTCGTTCGTCTGCTGGTGGGCGCTGAACTTACCAATCGTCGGTCTGAATTCCTCCTCCTGGCCTACCTGAGCGTTCAAATCTCCTATGATGATCTTGACGTCGTGGCTTACTCGCGTTCGAGCTGCGCGTAAAATGCGTCCTTGTCATCATCAGTACTTCCGGAGTGTGGGCTGTGCACGTTTATTATGCTGAAGTTGAAGAATCGGCCCTTGATCCTCAACCTGCACATTCTTTCGTCGATCGGCCACCAACCGATCACGCGCCTCTGCATATCACCCATCACGATGAAAGCTGTTCCCAGCTCGCGTGTGTTGCCGCAGCTCTGGTAGATGGTATGATTAACTCTAAACGTTCGCACCATGGATCCTGTCCAACACACCTCCTGCAGCGCTACGATGCCGAACCCGCGGTCCTTCAGTAGATCGGCGAGTATGCGGGTGCTCCCAATGAAGTTGAGAGATCGGCAGTTCCACGTACCGAGTTTCCAATCGCAAGTCCTTTTTGTTCGCTGGGGTCGTTGCCGTTGGTCACGGTTCGTATTATTCTGTTGCTGATTTTCCGTTACAATGGTTTTTTACGGCTGGCTCGTAGGGCCTGACACCAACCCCCTACTTTCCGGAGGACCATAGTGCACAGTTGAGCTTAGAGTCCTTCCCTGGCACTCGGACGTAGATCAGCCGCCCCTAACATGGGGATCAGACGCTGTTGTGAGCCGCTCCTCCTGGAGAACAGACGCTCAGGTTTGCCGAAGCAAACCCCTCCTTCCCTGTCAGCCTACGACCAAAGTTCCCACCGGGGTTGGTTACCCGATCTTCCCTAAGGTTGCTCATAGTTTCCGGCCGGTACCGCGTGGAGGTAGGGATAGGAGTTGCTGGGCAGAGGATCTCAATGGGATCTGAATTGCGCAGCATACCGAGCCATCACCAGCCAATCCTCGGTACCCACTTTACGTAATTTATGTTTAGTCCCTTACTGTCAGAGCTGTCAGATCGGTGTAACACGCTAAACATAATTTACACAAAAGGCAATTTACACGGAAAAAAATACACGGTAATGAATATTTATTGGGTACCGAACTGGATACAGAAAATTTAATGGTTTTCTTTGGTACATCGAGGTCTTGAAATTAGTCTATGGTGATACCCTTGCCTTCTACAGGTCAGATCTGGTTGCACGTAAGCATCTGTTTTTGATGCTTGCAAAACAGTTGGGTGCGGGCATGGGGTTGACCCTGCCCACCTTCTGAGGACAAAGGGAGTGGTGAGGACAACTCGGGAAACTGGCTAAGCACCAGCATGCTATCTAGCTGGAGTCACAGACTCCAGAGTCTGTGCTGGAGTCATCGATGTTCATTGCTGCAGGCTACGCAGCTAATCTTGAGGGTGTGATGTACACTAGCCCCTCTCTGAAGCAATGCCTCCTTAATGGTTCCGGAGAGACGTAGCACAGAGAAACAGACGTCATACTCTCATCGCCTCCCATCGATCACCTTTTTAACGGTTGATTCAAATATTCAGTGGTAGGTCGATTGACCACTCGCGGCACTGGTATCGTTTTTGCTCCTGTTTGACGTTTGCTCACTACCGCCATCTAGTGATGGCCCGGCCAAACACAGTACGTTTGACATTGGGCGATTACGGTTTTGTGACGATGTTTTTTTACCTATCGGGTTTCGACTGTTTTGATATAGAACTTTGGGAGATGGCTTAGCAGTCTTGGAGGAAATTGAAAACTACCCAGGTAACCACTAAGCACTGTTCTGAGCATTATAACAGCCATTAAACAGCTTTTCAGTGCTATATAGCTCTATATAAGCATTCCTAATGCTTATGGGCACTATAACCAGTAAGAACTAAATTAAGCCCTGTAAGCCTATATAAAGCCTACAAGCTGTAAAGAAGTTTGTCAGTGCTGTCACAGGGCTTGGAGCACATGACGTTTATATCAATCAAAATAGTTTTCGACCAAAACAGACTCGAGTCGGTCATGATCAATACATTTTAAACATCCATGTCGGACGGGATTGACGGAACGGGATTATTTTTGTTGTTGGAATGTTTATCGGAATGGTGTTGTTAAATAGATAATGAAAACTGGTTATGTTAATTATTCCATTTTTTCAATCAAGACAAACTCCAGCTCGTTTCTCTATTCTTCTGAAACGTTTCCCGAAAATTTATATAAACATTGCTTCTCCTGCTTCATTTCCTGCGTTCGTCACCACCAAGCTTACCACTGAATCATCCTCATCCCATATCATTTTCAACCCTCGAAATGCCCAAACTGTTTTGTTTTTCATGGTTTAAATACTAGTTTGATCACACCATTCCCATGGTGCATTGGTGGAGCAGATGAGAAAGGCAACAGACTTGGACTTTATCAGGAACCCGGAGGACAACAGCTAGAATCTGGATGAAGTAGCAAAAAAGCAACTTCAATGGAAGCGAAGGAAGTTAGAAAAGAACAGGAGATAAACAAAATATTTTTTTTTTCTTTTTTCTTTGTCTCACTTTTGACAACTTTCGCTCCAGAGACTTGGTACGATATTTTAAAGTTGGCCGTATATCAGCCGAATAATTCGCCAAAAGTGGCTTTTGAGCAGCTCTATAAGAGGATATAGAACCAATAAGCTCTGTTAGCCAGGTTCTACATTCGACTATAGAGCCGACTTAATGCCATTTTTACGGCTTAATGGTTACTTGGGTAGTTGTTTAAATCTTTCCCGACGTTTTGATCCGTTTGGGATCTTTTTCAAGGGTTCACAGTAGCACAGTAGCAAATCGAACCCTTGAAAAAGACCCCAAACGGATCGAAACGTCGGGAAAGATTTAAACAACTAGTTTTCAATTTCCTCCAAGACTGCTAAGCCATCTCCCAAAGATGTTTTTTTAATAAAATTTGTTCTAAGTGTTACGTCTGTTTCTCTGTGGACGTAGGGTTTGACGACCATGGGAGTGTGTTTAGTGGATCGAGGTGAAAGTAGTCATGGCTTTTACTTTTGTTGTAGAAGACGGCCGGAAGCCCACACTACCAGTACCTTCCAGTTCAGGTGTCTGTTGAGCAGATTTTCCCCCATGGTTTAGAAGGGAAGAAAGAAGCCCGAGAGTACTCTGCCTCTCCACAAACACCACGGGAAGGGTAAGTTAGTCAATGATAGCACAGTAACTTTAGTAGGAATTGGTCTGTGGTAGCACACCTAACCATATAAAATCAAAGTCTTCTACCGAGAGTACTAAGTTGAGGATGAACTCATCTCTTCTCGCCACCTTTCGTCCACATTGCTTACGTATACGTCACGGTTTCAACCTGACTCGGTCAGACCTAGCACTGGTGATGCTTTCCTCATTCCACCGATCCGAGGAATTCTTTTGTTGTTACTGCATTTGTCTTATTATTTCAAGCTTTACCTGCGATGGGCTTCACTGCAGCTGGACCCCGACCTGGTGTTTCTCCATGCGTCCCGCTCCCTCTCCTCCATTAGGTTGGGTACACTGCTGGGTGAATGGCCAATCCCCCAGTATGGTGAGTTGTGCGGACGGCTCGATGCACGGGCTTTTGCCTCAACCTTCAGTTTCAGTGTTATTTCTGTTTTCTGATTTTGAAAGATAAACAATTGTCCATCAAGTGACGAGACGACGAACGGAGATGCCTTGAATGATGATGATGATGATTGTGTGTGTATATGAATATGAATAAAATATTTCTTCTCTATGGGTATTGTTTTGATTACCAGTTTTTTTTAATCCTCATTTCTCAGATCTCCGGTGTGTTTTCCGAATAAACAACCTCTGGACGCGTATTCTTCCTATTATGCTCGAATCACAGAACGTTCTTTTGAAATGCCTAGAAAAAAGTTAAATTTCTGCAAAACAAAAAAAGGAACACACAGTATTCTAATTGCAACATTACATTTCTCGAACTCGAAAAACCAAAGGATAGTAAAAGACGTAAAAATTGGTAAATGGTAAACAGTTCCAATTTGACATTTGAGATCAACCTTGGCGTAATGGAATTTGGAAATTTTCACACTAGGATTTAAACAATGTTCTTTTATCTGACGACACGCACTGAAATAAATTTTGTTGTGGAAACTACTGATTCCATAGTAAAATCACAGAGAACAGACATCCAAGTCCAGTTCTGAAAATGTGTAAGGAATTTAACGGCCATTTGAAATCGGCAACACAAGTGGCAATAGCGTGGCGCTGCAATCGGTTAATTTCCCATACTAATTGAATTCACCACATGAAATGTTTCAATTCACCACTGACTGTGGCAATATGGTGTTTGGTGGCGTTAGTGTTGTCATCGTGTATTGGTTTGCAACCTTACTCAAGTAAAGATTCAAATCCTTACACAACTTTCCGAATGAAATTTGTTCTAGCCTGGATGTCTGTTCTCTGTGGTAAAATTACTAACCGTACCTATGATTCCCAACCGACAGCAAAATCTGTTAAGGTAACTGAAATATGTCTGAAATTACAATTCATTGTAGTAAATTCAACTAAAAGCGTAGTCGTCTCAACAACAAAACATTGTTAATTTTTTCTGGATACGCATTTTACAACACAGTGTGGTTAAAAATACAATGCTCGTTTGTTAAATTAAGATAATTTTAGTAATGTTAACTGCACTGACTAGCAGTTGACAGTGTTTTAGTAGAATTAACTGGAAAGTGTTGTCGGTTGAGAATCATAGGTACGGTTAGTAATTTTACTATGGAATCGGTAGTCTCACCAACAAAATTTATTTCAGTGCGGTAAAAATTACTCAAATTATGAGTTCAAAGCTAGGGGTGGGACACATGATTGAACATTTGAAAATATATATTTTCAATGAAAACCAATAAAAACGTTAAAAAAATGTATATTTGCGTTTTGTTAGGCCATGCTTGAGGTTTAAAACTATAGTTTTAAACCTCAAGCATGGCCTAACAAAACGCAAATATACATTTTTTTAACGTTTTTTTAATTCTTAATTAAATTTTATATTATAATTATAATTAATTCTATAGAATTAAGATTAGGATTTAGGACCCTATTAGTCATAGTCTGTTCCGATCAGGTCACACTGACCCAGCTATGACCATTTAACCGGGATATTCTGCAAACCACATTTTGCCCAGTTATTATCTTTACAAATTGGTTATGTTAGGGCTCTCTACAGGAGTCCCATAAGGATTCGTCATCGTCATGATTATTGCACAAACACTCGGCAAGCTGTTGTATATAAACAACACCAATCAGAGCCCTCTTGCGGCGCCCTCCAGTCCGTGCTTATACGCTTCTACGCAATACATCATCCGTAGTGCCGCGGCACGGTGAGAAAAAGCGCCTCGGGGTAAGCTCGATTCGTGCTGCACTCATCCGTGAAAACACGGGTGTTTAAAAACATCCTACCGAATTATTATATTGGAATAATATTATTTCTATCACTTTGCGGCGGTTTGCGCCCTTCCTATACGGAACGGCGTGGCGCGTCACACCGGAACCCTCATATTCCGCCTCTGCTGCAACAAATGGTCTCCGATTACCCTTGTCTGTTGCTGGCAGGCATAGCAATTCGGGGAAACAACGGCGCGGCCGGAACCAAGAGATTTGTATCAGTTTTGTTTCCTTCCCTCGTGCACGCATTTTGCCATCGGTTGGTCACCCGGATGGTGGAGAAGGGGGTGCTTGAGGCAAACTGGTCCGTTGTTGTTACCACCGGCGATGGTTAATATCATTGCCAAGATTAAATTATGTGTGAGGGAGATCATCGCATCATTATTGTCAGATGAGCTGTGACGAAGAGCTACAAAGAGGATTCCCAGGTTGATAAACTGTTGTTATGCTTACACGAGTCTATCGCAGAATGGGCTATGGCCATCGGGCACCAACAAATCATGCGGAAGTTAGGTTGAGCTGTGGCTCAAAGAATGTGGACATCGATTTTGGCCAGTTAACAAACCTCTGAACCTCTGTCAAATTAAAACGATTCAGTGTATGGAAAAAAATAGGAAACGAAATTAATACTTGATTCTTGCATTACGAGTATTACGGATTTTATTCTGCCGTAGAGTTCTACCCGAGGTACTACAGTAGACGTTCGATAACTACAGCATGTTTGCGTTTCACTTACCGAAAGAAATTCGATAACTGCAACAACTGACAGACGTCAAAGAACTGTCAGTTGCTACAGAATGCAGCCAATGTGCTTTTGAAAAACATCGCATTGCAACAAAAGTGCACGCGAAAAACATCGCATCGCTGATGACATTTCATTTTGATGTATAGCAGTGCGAAAACTGCAGTTAAAAAGCATTGCAGTTAAAGCGTTTGCACCGAGCGAACGTCTACTGTACTGCCTAGCGTCTACCCCCGGTGGTTTGAACGACACCTCATGCAAACCAACGGGGTTTATTTTTTAATTTGAACTTCTAGTAACCCTGTGGGCATCGTAAGACATACTGATGGTAACCCTTTTTGCTGTTTTGTTTTGATTCTGCGTTCCGTTTCACCCCGTTCCATGAGCAGAATGACGTTTGAACCATTTTTAGGTTGAACGATGTGCAGATTAGAGGGGGTCAAATTTAAAAGTGTTCAGATTAGATAAGGTCAAACTATAGATAGTAGAGTAAACATAGATCCGCTAAGATGAATCCGTTGTATCCAAACGAACTGTCAAAATCTGTATCCAAACGAGCATGACGTCACGATTTGGACAACATCAATGGAATGCATGACGTCATATTCAATCGTCGCACTTTTGAAAATTACTACTTACACGCTTGAAACATTTTAGTCAGCGGTGTCCGCAGATCTATGTTTACTCTACTATCTATAGGTCAAACCAACGGGTTTAGACGGTATTTAAATGCTGGGTGGTGTTGTGATCGCAATAGTACTTTTCCCCAACTCAAAAAACTTAAGAATAATGAAAAAACTCAAAATAAATACCGTCTACACCCGTTGGTTTGAACGACGCCTCATGCAAGCCAGCGGGAACTTCTAGTAACCCTGTGGACATCGAAAACCACACTGATGGTAACCGTTTTTGATGTTTTTGTTCTGATTCTGCGTTCCGTTTCACTCCGTTCCATGAGCAGAATGACGTTTGAACCATTTTTAGTTTGAACGATATGCAGATTAGAGCCCGGATAAAAAATTACCATTCATTACATGGTAAATATTATTAACATATGACTGGTTTTATTGTTCACAATAAAACACACAGTAGATGTATTGTTACTTTTTACAATAGAAATCAAGCCCATATAGTTCGTACAATAAGTGAACATTGGCTTTAGGGAGCGTCCATAAATTACGTCACGCAAAAAATGTCCATTTTCAACCCCCCTCCCCCCCATGTCACACTTTTTGCATGAGACTTCTGAAAATTTTGTATGAGTCGTCACACTTTACTGAACCCCCCTCCCCCCTCAAAGCGTGACGTAATTTATGGACGTTCCCTTATTAGTGACTGATTGATTCGTTTGTTTTTCAATAGTTCTATAATAATTTAAAGTTACTATCAGTAAAAATTAATTCAAGTTGTTTTTATATAGTTGCTAAAGTTCCTGCAAAGTTCTCATGGACTTTTTATTAAAAAAGAGTTTATTTCTCAATTACACTTAAAACAATTCTTAACAAATAAATAACAATAAATATTATTGTTGCTTAGATCATGTTTGTATAATCAAATACAAAATCACTTGACATATTTTTTTATAGTTCGTTTTAAATTTGAGTACCGTAGATGTTTCGGTTATCGAATGTTATTCGCTAAAACTTCAACGACTGACAGACTTCAAGCCGTGTTGGCAGAGGAAGCTCTTAATGAATAACTGAGGAAGTACTTATAGAAAACTAGATGAAAAGCAGGTTTTAGCCAAGTGTTACGACAAGAAAAAGATGAACAATGATGTTTCTAATGTTTTCCAATAAATTAATGGAAGCTAGAAACTAGTAAACTACCATTGATAACAATACAAATTCAATTTGTTTAATGGGGTCAATTGAACCGATGTTAAAATAAACATGCAATAAGATTTGTTGTTATGTAAACAGATTTCGCCTTTGAAAAACCAAAGAATTCATATTTCTCGGTAACATTTTTCTTCAGCATTTTCAGATACTAATGGCCACATGAATTGTAAACGATTTATGGTATGGATCATACGACCTGAGGTCTGACTTGTGATATTTGGCAGTTATTTGAAAAGATTGATGATACCGTCTACCCCCGTTGGTTTGAACGACACCTCATTCAAACCAACGGGGTTCATTTTTAGTTTGAACTTCTAGCAACCCTGTCGGCGACCAAAAAACACACGGCTGGCAGCCTTATTTGATGTTTTGTTTTGATTCTGCGTTCCGTTTCACCCCGTTCCATTAGTAGAATGACGTTTTACCTTTTTTTAATTTGAACGATGTGCAGATTAGAGGGGGTCAAATTTAAAAGTGTTCAGATTAGATAAGGTCAAACCAACGGGGGTAGACGGTAGATCTTATCAACAGCTGCCAAGCAACACATACCAGACAAACATCAGAGTGTTTGACTCTTATCATAAAATGTGCATATCATTCTGGCGGCCGTTAGTGCTCGTAAATGCTGGATATAAATGTTAGCGGGAAATATAAATTCTATGGATTTTCAAAAGCGAAAACTGCTTACAAATAACAACAAATATTATTGTATTTTTATTGTAACAACGATTCATTTGAAGCCATTCAATTAATTGTATTTGTATTGTAAGACCAATGAAAAAACATTAAAATATATTGTTTTCTTTTGGAAATTGTCCTAAAAATGTCTCATAAAAACACAATATATTCTATTGTTTTTCGCGAAAAAGTGTATGAAAATTTTCTCAAAATTTTATAGTTAAGATACATAACGACCACCATTTTTTATTGTAAAAGTGCCATTTAACATTCGCCGAATGGTATCCACTTATCCGCGAGCGGTAATGGCGGCGGCGGGCACATTCAACCAGTTCGCATTTTGACGTTTCGTGGGGATCGCAATCGGTTGGCGCCATCACACGGTGGGTGAAGGGGTGAGGAGGAGAATAAAACTGTTTTGACTTTCCCCCACGAAACGTCAAAATCCGAACCGGTTGGATATGCCCGCCGCCGCCATTACCGCTCACGGATAAGTGGATAGAACAATAGGGGTGATGGTGAGTGTGCCGTGTAAATTACAATACGTTTAATGGTGAATATTTTTCGAAAAAATGGTGTTGTAACAATAAAATTTATCGTTCGTTTGGCCACGGTTGTCTTCGCCTCCGCGAGTCTATGGAATCTATAGTGTCTATAATTCTAATGTTTCTACACTGAATGGCGGCTTGCGGTGAAAATTACTATTCTGAGGGTTAATTTAAATACACAACGCCACTAAATTTGTGCAGACTGAGTTTCGTTTCAATTCAACAGAATTATGTTTTCAATTTTACCATGGACTCGATTTTCAATTTAAAAAAGTTTCTGTTGGCAACTGGATTCGAACCAAGAATCTTTACAACACCAGGCTCGCACGCTACCACTCGGCTATCGAACCGGTTGATGTGAGAAGAAACAAAACGCACACAAGAAGCGTTGGTGGATCAATGATCATGTTTTGCCATGGTAAATTTAAAAACATTTTTATACTTGTCATTACTGCAAGCCGCCTTTCAGTGTATGGCGGTAGTGAGCAAACGTCAAACAGGAGCAAAAACGATGCGAGCCCCATGTGCGAAAGATTTGCGAACTACAGAATATTTGAATAGCCCGTTAAAAAGGGGAAACAATGAGAAGTGGGTGGAATGAGACGTCTGTTTTTCTATGCTAAGACACAAAAGATCTTTTGTGGTTTAGGGCCGATTTCTTCACCCTGGTTTGAGCGTTAAGCCAGGTTTGGGTAAGCCTGGCTTACCAGTTAAGCCGTGGTGAAGAAATCGGCCCTTAAACCAATAATCTAGGTAGGGCTTTAGAAGCCTAGTGCGCAGATGAATTCAAAAATTCAAACGGAAACACGTGCCTCTGTCAAAATGTAGCGCGCAAATTTATAAACCCAGCCCTTGTTGAACGCCAGCAGTCCAGTCGCCGATCGGCTGGCAGTGCAAACTTGGCCGACTTTTCATTCCAGTCAGTGAGTGAGACCGTTAAGTTTGCTCCGAAAACACCTCTCTGAAAAGCAAATTTATAAAACTGTACATCAGCGGTAAGCTGCAAGCGTACCTACCGTTGAAACGTGGGATGCCCACGTTTCGTTGGTTGCACTCCTGAGCGCTGCATCCAACCTTTACGCAAAATCGGCACAACCGCAAGACGAAGACAACAGTCAACGACGACGATTACGGTGCAACTGCAAGCCGAAAAAAAAACAAGAAGGACAAAGTTGCAGTCAGGCAGCCAGTATAAACGCCATCATTTCGCTACCGTGACCATTTATTGCATTTCAGATGCAATCTCTGTGCGGTTGCTGCTGGCTGGTTAGTGGTTATGCACCAGCTGGGTGTGTGTGCGCCTTCAGACAGAGCACCCATTTACGGATGGGACGGATCGAGTCTGGTTCACCATATTGCAGGTAAATATGCAATGCACAAATGTGCAGGAAAATATTTGCGCGAGTTAAAGCTTTACTACGCTGCCGTGAGCGGGCATCAGTAATAAACGAGCATGATCGTTTTGGCAAAGGTGGATTTGTTTGAAATAATTAAACTCGAGAGAATAGGTGAATGACGCGGCCCAGAACTCTAAAATTTGTGAACGAAAATCTAAATAAAAATATAGATTTTTTAATGTTACAGTTATCATCCAATTTTTTAACGAACACAATTTGCCAGAGTTGCTATCCGATACTCTTGCAACATACCACAGACAAACAGACGTCTCAGTCTACTCACTTTTCATCGTTTCCATTTCTAACGGTTAGTTCAAATATTTTTTGCAATTTCTCATCGTAACAGGCTGTTTTACCTCACGCAAATCTGACAGGAAAAGGCCTACTTTCCCACACCAAATTATCAGTGCTGTAATTGTTCATTACAGCACTGATTTGCGTTGCGTAATGAACCATTACATGACTGTTTTCAGTTTTGATCAACTTCTTGATGCTTTCTGGACGCAGGTTTGGAAAATTGTGACAACTGCACAGTATAACCTGATATGATCAGGCTTTCTTAAATATGGCTATGAACATCAGTGTGCAGTTTGATGTAAAAGTTTTGTTAAAAACTATCCTCAAGTGGTAATTTATGAAATTGCAAAAAACGTTGTACGCATCTCGGTGCAGAACTCGATTTTTACAGCACTCGTCGTACTTATCCAACTCGGCAAGCCTCGTTGGATAAGTGTACAACTCGTGCTAAAAAATCTTCATTCTACACCTTGTTGCGTAAACTACTATTGTAGTTCGCAATCACTCGGTCAGGGCGCTCGCTTCGTTTTTACTCCTGTTTGACGTTTGCTCACCACCGCCGCCTACTGAGTGGTTTGCGTAACAAAGCTTGGTTAGCATTGGGCGATTATGTTTTCGTGACGATGATATTTATCACAATTTGTTCCAAGTGATACGTCTGTTTGTCTGTGAACATACCCTGCCTACCATATCCTTCCAGCTTTGGCAACCGTCTCGATACTGGGTTAACAGTAGAGCGTTCATTCTTTGTCGTCACATACCGTTCATTGCATGCCTTCTAAGATCGTCATTAGTACTTGTCACACTTGTACTCCACGTGCTTGCAACTTCTTCTCGAGCAAGGTCCGTGGAGGTCTACCGCGTCCTATGCGTCTTCGATAGCAAAGATCCGAGATTCCTTCACCACCTCGAAGGTATTCCCGTCTATCGTGACACTGCCGCCAAGACTTCTCCTGTCTCGCTCAGTTACACCTATCAGCATCACTCATAGTACGCAACGCGAGATAGGACATCGTCTTGTCGATGGGTAACGTTGAGCCCGAAACCGGTCCACTTAAAAGTTAAATTCAAATCCTTTCATTTTGTTGTAAGAACTATACGTGTTGTGCCCTGTCTCGCGTCGCGTTCTATGTGTGTTGTCGAGGTTCTTACGTTAGCACAAACCTCAAGAAATTGAAGACCTACCAGCATGTACTTCGTTTTTGACTTATTCTCTCAAAATCTCGTCTTCCTAAGTGGAAAGTTATCTATTGATTGAAATGAATGAGCTCGAAATTTCAAGGTCAAATTTGATCCAATTTGGTTCTACAATCACCGATTTATTTTAGATTTAATTTGAAATGTTTTTTTTTTTTCAATGTTTGCTTTAGCATAAATTCCACTTAAACCCTTTGCGCCACCCCTAAATATCAACCGAAATCGCTCATTGTTGCACAGCTCACTTATTTCGACCAGTAGATCACTCTCCATTTGAAGAATCATATCCCGGAGAGATTTTGCAAAATAAGCTACCTTCCTCCGGTTGGAACTTCGTCTGGATCACCAGGACTTTCTTCTGAGATTGCTGTTAAGATCTCCAGCAGGAAAATCCCTTCAAAATCTCTAGCAAGATTTTTTCTAAAGGTTTCTTGAAGAGACATTCCTTCAGGGAATCCTCCTGTAAGTACTTTTTTTTAAAGATTCCTTCAGCAGATATTCCTTCTTGGTTTCTGATACCAAGCATTTTTTTCTAGTAGGAGTTCCTTTGAGGGTTCTTCCGGGATTCCGGTAACAGAAATTTCCTTTAAAATTCCTCCAGCACAGACTCCACCGACAGCAATTTCTCCAGCAGTTTTTTTTGCTTCCTTCTCTTTCCTCCAAGAATTCATTTGGGCATTCTTCCAGGAGCTCTTTCATTCAGAATCCAAAGATTAAAATAAAGTTCTTTTAGAAATTCCTCCAGAAGATCCTTTGAGAATTCATCCAAAAGTTTTTTTTTTTCTGGAGCTCTTTTCAAAAAATTCCGAAGAAATCTATGGATGGATTCCCGAAAAAACTCATCTCACATTCCTCAAGAAACTCCAACAGGAATTTCCGAAGCAATTCTTGGAGAAATTCTCCAAGAAACTTAAGGAAAAATTCCCTCCTGAAGAGATTCAAAGTAACTTCTTGAAGAAGTTCTAGAGCTAGAGCAATTGTCGATTGAACTCCTGAAGCAATTTGTCTGGAGTTTTATCTGTGTATCAGCTAGGAGTTGCTCCAGCAATTCCTTAAAGAAATTAGTAGATGTATGAGAAATTAGATCGCTTATGGTGCTGTAGCTAATAAATTAATTTATTTTATTTCATACCTCAGATGTATTTATCCATTATTTTTAAATACACAGGTTGTTGGGGATGTTTTGTTTTGGCTTTAAAAATTGGTTTGACACTTGTAGGACCGGTACTGACGCTGTAAGGGCCTGGCAAACACTCGCGACATTGACATTCTGTGGCTAGCTATTCTACTAAGAAATTTTTCCGCCATTTCTTTTGAAAATTCTTCCAAGAGTTTTATTTTGGTAAATTTGTCCAGGAGTTCTTTCGATAATTCCTTGAGGAGTTTCAATGTGGTTTCAAAGGAGTTACTTCGAAAATTCCATCAGGTGTTCTTTTTTTGGAATTTCTTATAGAAGTCCTTCGAGTTTTCCTTAAAAAGTTCCTTCGGGAATTTCTTTAGGATTTCTTTTGAGATTTTTTCCAGGAGTTCCTTCATGAATTCTACTGAGACTTTCTTCGGGAATACCTCCACGTGTTCCAATGGAAATTTCTAGTATAGTTCTTTTGAGAATTCTTCCAGCTGTTCCTTTAGGTACTCCCAGGGGATCTGACAGCGGCAAGGTAGGCCTAAAGCTCATCTTTTGCGAGTGTGTTAGTGTCGACTGGTAACGCGATCTGGAGCCTGATCGAATCCTGTTTGGAAATCGGTTTGTGTTGCCGATAGGGATGGCCCGTGAAATCGCATTGTGTTCTTTGGGAAGGCCCGCTCGATGCATGTTAGGTAGGAGTAGTGTGTTCGAGTTTGACGTGCCCACACCAGGGATGGAAAAAGATGAAGATTGCAGCTGAGCAGACACAAACCAAAACAAACATATTCGTGAACAACAGGGGCACGAGAATACTCGCACTTCTTTATTCGTGAGTAAACGAAGCTGGCAAACACTCGCATGTGATTCGCGAAGCTTCCTGAGTTTTTTTTGCATTTTGACGAAAAACGCATTTTAACGACTGACAGTGTTGCTTTTCAGGAACAATGAAGCATAAAGCATTAGTTTATGTTGGATAATCACTGGATTTGCTATTATAACCACAACACAATGCACTTCTCGCACCTCCAATAGTTCTTCACGAATAAAGACTCATGAGTGTTTCTGTTTTTGTTTTGCTTCTTACTCACGAAGCAGGCGGGTGCGAATAAACTCACACACTGTTTACTCTCGGAATCGTGAGTAAGCCTTGTGTTGGCTTTACACTCGCGATTTGCTTCATGAGAAGAGTAATTCCATCACTGGCCCACACCCTCCCTGGGTACTCCTTCGTGTGGGCTATCGGGAATTCCTCCAAGAGTTCTTTCGGGAGTTCCATTGGTAATTCTTTCAGGAACTTCTTCAGAAACTCGTTCAGATATTTCTTGGGAAATTCCTTCGGGAGCTCCATTCTTCAAGAATTGATTCGTGTGCCTTAGTAAATTCCTCTATGATTTCCATCGGGAGATCCTCCAGGAGTTTCTTCGGGATTTTTTGAAGTGCTCCATCGGGATTTTCTTAAGCAGCTATTTTTGAGAATTGGTTCAGGTGTTCCTTTGAGAATTTCTCAAGATATTCCTGCGGGAATTTCTCCTGGATCTCCTTCGCGAATTCTTCCAGCAGTTCCAACATGAATTCCGTCAGGTATTCCATCGGAAATACCTGCAGAAACTCCAACGGTAATTCTTGCAGGTGCGGTTTCTCTAGGAGTTCTTCCGGGAATTCCTTCACTCCTAGAACGGATGAGACCCCAGTCTCCAAGCCCCAGGGTTGTGACATTTGCACACAAACAAAAAACATACGGTTTTGATTAAGGAAACTCAGTTTCGGCTTCTTCAAGGCCCCGCGTACTGCTACGGCCAAGGATGGGAACACTCACTTGCAAAGAGTTACACTATCTTGCAGTTTTCTCAGCTCAGTGCAATCAAAAAACGATGCATGGACGACTTTTCCCAGCTAACACGAAGTCTTATACCGTGTTGTATAGGATGCTAAAGTGGAGGCCATATGCGTACATGCTTCCATTTAACCGTGTGTAAAGTGTACGCATATCGCCTCCACTTTTGCACCCTATACATCATCATATGCGATCGTGTGTTGACTGGGCTGCCTTGTGATTTGGTCTAAAAGTTTGCCGAATAGAGTAGGGGTCGCACACGCATACAATCATGAGTGAGCTGCGGCAACTCTCCACGAGGTGAATGTAATTTACGCTTACCTCGTGGAGAGTCGCTTTCACAGCTCTGTCAGGACTTCGAGATTCGTGAGCGACCCCTACTCTATTCGACAAAGTTTGAGACAAAACCACAAGGCAAAAGTCGTCCATACATCGTTTCTTGATTGCACGCTTCTGAGCTGAGAAAATAGCAAGTGAGTGTAACTCTTTACAAGTGAGTGTTCCCATCCCTGACTAAGGCGACCTTCGCAAGACCTGTGCGCCGACTATATTTTGCTCGGCGACGGCGTGAGGGCCATTTTTGGCCGGCGGCGGCGGCGTCATCGGCGTCACGCCGGTGAGAGCTTTCGGCGGCGGCGGCGGCGGCGTGAATCGGCGTGACCAAAATTTGACCATATTTCAACATAGGCAAAGCAAAGAACATGACCATTATTGATGACATTAACTATTGCGTTAGAATGAATAGCATTTTTAATTTCTGTTCGGGTCCATCACTGCCATTAGACCTACTGAGACACTCTTTTTACTTATTCGTTGATTTGGAAGGCTCGGGCGCCACATGGACATAACAGAGCCGAAATGATTTATACATTTTTGTTTTTACCTTGTTTACATTTTTCAAATTGTCAACAGCCATAATGCTAATAGTTTGGGGAGCCGAAGTACTCGCGGCTGTTTCGAGGTTAGGGATAACAAATATTTATAATTGGACAGGAATATTGAAACATCACCGGTATCCTAAATGTAATGCATGTTGCATTACTCCAATGCAAATGAAGGGCAATGAAATATTGATTTTGCTGCAGTTTTTTTGTTTGGTTGTCTCAGAACCATCAGAAGCAATCAAACTTGATAATAAGGTCACACTATTTACACTAAGGAATCCCCTAATGATTTCAGGGAGGAATCTCAGATGGAATCCTAGGAGGAGCCTGAAAGAAACTCCTGAAGCAATCCATGAAGAAAATTCTGAACTAATCTTTGCAGAAACTGCTGTTTGAAACTCTGAAGAAACTTCTGCAGGAATCTCTGGCGATTGAAGAATCTTTTTTAGAGATTCCTGCAGAAAATTATGAACAAACCCCAAAAAAAACAAAGTATTCGAGGAGCTTCAGAAGGAAATCCAGTAAGATTCCCCCAAATTAATTCGAGCAGGAATCCCAAGGGAATCACAGCAGGAATTTCCAAAGGAATTCCAAGAGTAATCTCCTACGGAATCCCAGCGGGCATTTCAAAAGAAATTCGAGAGGAATCCCCAACGGATTTCTAGGAGGAATCAACGAAAAATAGCGAGAAGGAATTCCAGGAGAAATTCCTGAGAGAATACTAAGAGGAATTTCAGAATCAGGATCCTCGAAAGAAATCCAGGAGGAATCTCCGAAGAAATTCAAAGAGGAATCACCAAAGGAATCCCAAGAGGGAATTCCTAAGGAATTTTAAGAAGTATCCTCGAAGGAAGAGCCCCTCAAGAGAAACCCCTGAAGGAATTTTAAGAGGAATCCCCGAAATTACTATAGGAGGAATCTCCAAAGAAATTCCAAGAGAAATCCCCGATAGAATTTCAGGAGAACTTCTCGAAGGAATTCTAGGAAGAATCACCAAAGGAATTCCAGGAGGAAACCTTGCAATGAATTTTAGGAGGAACCCTCGAAGGAAGTCCAGAAAGAATCCCCGAAAAAATTGCAGGAGAAATCCTTGCAGGAATCCAAGAGGGCACCTCCGAAGGAATTCCGAGAGGAATCTTCGGAGGAATTACAAGTGGGTTCCTCAAAGTGGAACCCCGGAGGAATTCTAAGAAGAATCCCCATAGTAAGTCCAGGAGGAATCTCCAAATAAATTCAAGAAGAAAGAATCGTCGAATACCAGGAAAAAATTCCGAAGCAATTCTAGGGGAAATCACCGAAGAAATTGAAGAAGGAAATACTAAAAGAATTCCATGAGGAATCCTGGAGTAATTCCATGAGAAATTTTTGAAGGAATTTCAGGAAGAATCTCCGAAGGAAATCAAAGAGGAATCACCAAAGAAATTCCAGAAGGAAATCCCGGAGGAATTCAGGGAGGAATCCACGACGGAATATCAAGAGGAATCCCCGAAAAATCCCAGATGGATTTGATGAAGCAAGCCCAGGAGGAGTCCCCAAAGAAATACCGGATTTTTTTTTTAAATTCGAGAAGAAATCCTCAAACTATTTCTAGGAGGAATCATCGAAATATATCCAGGTGGAATTCTCGTAGGAACCCTCATAGGAATTCCATGAGAAACCCCTGATATAATTCTAGGAGGAATTCCCGCAGGAATTCCACGGGGAAAAACCGAAAGAATTCCAGCAAGAATCTCCGAAGAAGTTCCAAGATAAATTCTCGTAGAAATTTCAGGAGGAATCCCGAAGAAATTTCAGACGGATTCCTCGAAGAATGTTCCGGAGGAATTCCCGAAACAATTCCAGGAAAAATCCTCGAAGGAACTCTAGGAGGAATCCCCGAAGAGTTTTAAGGAGGAATCATCGAATGAAATCCAGGAGGAATCCCTAAAGGAATTTCAGGAGGATTTCCCGAGGGAAGCCCAGGAGAAATCCCTGAAGGAAGGCCCGAAGGATACCCGAAGGGATCCCTGGAAGAACTCCTGAAGGAATTCCAGGAGAAATCCCCGAAGAAATTACAGGAGAAATCCCAGGAGTAGCGCCTGCAGAAAATCTGGGAGGAATTTCCGAAACATTTCCAAGCGGAATACTCGAAGGATTTTCAGTATGAATCCCCATAGCAAGTCCAGGAGGAATCCCCGAAGGAATTCTAGGAGAAATCAATGAAGCAATTCCAGAAAAAAACCCTAAGGAATTTCAGAAAGGCTCCTGAAGGAATTCCATGAGGAATACCTGAACCAATCCAGAAGGAATTCTAAGAAAAACCATAAAAGAAATACCAGGAGGAAACCCCGAAGAAATTTCAGGAGGAATCCATAAAGGATATCCAGGAGGAATACCCGAAAGAATTCCAGGAGACATTGCAGAATAAATTCAAGGAGGAATCACCGAAAGAAGTCCAAGAGGAATCCCTAAATGAAATGCAGGAAAAATCCCTGGAGGAACTCCATAAGGAATCCAGGTGGAATCTCCGAAGGAATTCTAAGAGGAATCACCAAAGAAATTTGACGGAATATTAGAAGGAATCCCCGAAAGAATTGCAGGAGGAATCCACGAAGTAAGTCTAGGAGGAAACCCCGAAAAAAATATAGGACGAATTTCCGGAGGAATTCCAAGAGGAATCCTTGAAGGAAGTCCAGGGGAACCACTGAAGGAAGTCTAGGAGGAATCCCCGAAAAAATTGCAGGAGAAATCCTTGCAGGGATTTCAGGAAAATGCTCGAAAGTATTCCGGTAGGAATATTCAAAGGATTTCCAGGCGGGATCCTCGAAAGATTTTCAGCGGATCTTTCCGGGTAGGGGGAAAGATTTACAGGAGGTATTCTCTTAAGAATTCCTCTAAAGATTTCCAGAAGGAAATCCTTGAGGAATTCTTGTGGAAAATCCATGAAAGATCCCTCAAGAATATCCTAGAGATATGCCTAGTTATAACTCTAAGGGAATTAATGAAGAAACTCCTACAAGATTCCCTAAGGCAACTCCTGTAGGAATTTCTGATTGAGCTTCTGGAGAAATCTCTGATGTAATTCCTGGAGGCATCCGTGAGTCTTCCTGGAAAAATCTCAATCTCAACCTAAAATCTGAAGGAACCCCAGGAGCGATCCCTGGAAGAATTCCTAAAGGAACTTCTCGTGAAATCCCCTAAGGAATCCTGAAGAAATCTTGGAAGGAACTCTTATATAGGAATCCCTGAATAAACTTCTGGGGTAATTCCTGAATTCCCTTGGATCTTCGTATAAGATTCTCTGAAGGAACTTCTGTAGGAGTCCCTGAAGAAATTCAGGAGGGATCTCTGAAAAAACATTTGCAAGAATCACTGAAACTCCTGGAGAAATCTCTGATGGGATTTCTGGAAAGAACTCCTGTTGGTATTTCTAAAGGTACTTCAGAAGGAATCCCGGCAGGAACTCCTAGACTAATTTCTAAAGATCTCCTGCTGGAACTAATGAAGAAACTTCTCACGGGAATCTTGATGGATCTTAAGGTGGCATTTATGAATCCTCCTAAAAAAATCATTAAAGGGACTTCTGGAAGGATACATGAACGAACTCCCGTTGAAATAGCTTAGGGAACTTCTGAAGTAATTCCTAATAAACACCTGGAGGCATCCCTGAATCCTCCTGAAGCTATTAGGGAGATCCCTGAGAGATCACCGAAGGAACTTGTAGATTAATCCCTAAAAGAACTCCTGAAAGAATCTCTGAAAAAAAAATCTCTAGGCATCCCGAAGTATTTCCAAGAGGAATCTCCGAAGAAATTTCAGGAGGGATTCTTGAACAAATTCCAGGAATTTCTGAAGGATCTCCTGGAGGAATCTCTGAGGAAACTCCTGGACTAGTTCCCAAAGAAACTCCTGAAGGAACTTCTGAAGGAATCCATGAAGGAACTCTCAGACTATTCTCTGATGTATCTCTAGGAGGCATCTTTGAATTCTCTAAATGAATTTCTGAAGTTACTTCTGTCGAGATCTGAAATCCTGATCCTGAGAGATCTTCTAAAAAAAATCATCCTGGAGGCATCCCTGTGGAATTTTCTGGAGGAATCCTAGGATGATCTCCTGGAGGCATCACTGAATCCTTCTGGAAGGAAAAACTTCTGGAGAGATGTGAATGTGTGAATCAGTTATTGTAATCAAACTTTTATGATAGTGATCGTGAGATTTTTTTTCATCTCAACTTTATGTAAACTTATTCGTGCACTGATCACCGGCGTGAAAAAGGAAATTCGGCGGCGTGACAAACAGCGGCGTATGGCGCGCCGCCGATACCTCGGTCGGCGTCGGCGTGAGACAAAAAGTGTCGGCGGCGGCGGCGTGGCGCGGCGGCGCACAGGTCTACCGCAGTCGCTCATTTCGCCTCTCCGCTGGTTCCCCAGGTAACCACTAGCATTATATCATTGCACGAATTAGACTGACTATCAACCTTTGCAATGCGAAATGCAGTAACTCCACACTTGTCATGCAATGATCCTTTAGATTGGCATTATCAATGTAATGATGCATTACATTTTTCTTCACATTCGGGTGTATTAAAAGCTGATATACGATAGTTCAATAATTCAACACTGCAAAAACTGAATAAATGCAATGTACAAACTAGCAAAGGTTGCTCTAACCATACAATTATAAAAGCTTGACTCTAATGGTAAACAAATGAAATCAAGAAGAGTGAACAACTTTACTCTAGCGGTCATCAACACTTCTGCTTTGACTCCCGACCAACTTAATCCCCGTTTGAACCACCGATCGAAGGCTTTTTTCAGAAAAACCTTTTTAAAGATTACCTTTTCTCTTGCCATGCCAATTCACATGCCAATAATGATGGAAACCTCAATTAGCATGTGAGCAGTGTGCGAAGGGTGTTTTAATTTTCTTATATTGATTAAATATCTTCTAAAATGCATTATGTATTTATCAGTGATTTATCAGAATGTGATTACAGGGTTTCTATTACATATGACATAGTCGTTTTGCCCTCTACTGCAATGACTGAGACCGAAGAACAGTTTCCTTTTAGTTAATGAAATATCTGTTGTTTTCACTGCAGCAGAAACGGTCCAAGGTGCCAGCGCGTATGGAACTCATCTAGCGGTCATAAACAAATCTGGTTCGACTCCCGACCCGGCGACAAAAAATAATGGTTAAAACATCCATGTGTGGGGGCATTAGTACCGTCGATAATGAAGCGGTGCTAAAAATAGATTTTTGTTTTGGTTTTTCGTGTTGCACGTATTTAGCATGTGTAAATGCATATGTACAGCACATGCATTTATGTTACTTTAGCAATGGCTGTCAACGTGCTGCAATATGTGGCATTAATTTGATTTTAGTGGGGCCCTTTTCGACTTTAATATTGCTTCAATGAGGTGTTTAAAGTAATGCAGCATTATATGCACAATTTTAAATATAAATATATAGCAAAATTGATGCACTTATATACGGCTTCGTGGTTACTTGGGTCACTCTTCTTCCTGGGTCAAGGGGCGGACGATTCTTCTCCTTTCTCTGTCTTGCGTTGGTTGCAGCTTCTCGTGGACCTTCCCATAGTCACGTGTGCCCCTCGAGTATGGTGACGGACTCGAGGCTTCAGCGACCCGTAGAGTCACTGGAAAAAGCCTGGGTTCGTCGGACCGCTTGATGGTCGTATCGGGTACAGGTATGGGCGTGCATACTACTAAACGGTAAGTAGGTTCTACTTACCGGTAATAGTTCCAAACGAAACCATAAGCTCGGTTTATAATAAAAATTCTGTGGACATACTGGAATGTCGGGTTTTAGACGCGTTACGACTGCGGGATTGGGGTTAATGTTATGGGATTTAGTTGGATGTTCAGATTTTCTTCAACTTCTTTTTTTTTTCCTGCTCTTCCTATTTTTTATTTATCTTTACTTTAACTGCTCCTTTCAGGGCAGGGTTTTTCTTCTCTCAAAGATGCTGGTCTGTTGCATCTGATTCCGTTTGAAACGTTTCACGTTCTGCCCAAATTGCAGCATTACCGCCTGCGCAGCGTCTTCCAAAATCTCTCAAAATTCTTCGACAAACCGAACGTATTTAGGACTCCGTTCAACGTATTCGATGGTGCTCTCAGCTTGTGACGATCTCCAGGTGTACCGATAAAGGGAGGCAGTTTTTGTTCGTCAGTTGCTGGGCGGTGAGCTTTTCAATCGATCCAATGTCAGTCCAAATTCCTCCTTCTAAGCATTTAGATCTTCAATAATGTCTTAGCGTCGTGGCTTGGGCAGTGGTCGTACTCGGGTGCGAGCTGCGCGTAGAATGTGTCTTCGTCTTCATCAGTGCTTTCGAAATAAGAAGGGTTGTTCAAGTTGAGGTTAAAGTATCAACCCTTGATGCATAAGTTGCATATTCTTTCACCAATCGACCATCAACCAATCACACGCCTCTGCATATCGCAAATGACGATGAAAGCTGTTCTCACCTCGTGTGTATTGTCGTAGTTGTGGTAGATGGTATGATTATCCCAAACGTTCACATCATGGATCCTGTCCAATACACTTCCCCGAGCGCGGCGATGAGAACCCACGGTTTATCAGGCGATCGGCGAGTATGCGGGTGCTCTCAATGAAGTTGAGAGATCGGCAGTTCCACGTGTGCCGAGTTTTTAATCGCAAGTCCTTTTTGTTCGCTGGGGTCGTTGCCGTTGGTCACGGTTCGTATTATTCTGTTGCTGATTTTGCGTTGCAATTCTGAGTTGAGCTTGGAGTCCTTCCCTGGCACTCGGACGTCGATCAGCCGCCCCTAATATGGGGAACAGATGCTGTTGCGAGCCACTCCTCCTGGATTAAAAGGTTTGCAGAAGCAACACCGATCATTGCTGAGGTTGTTTGCTGCCCTGTCGGTCCCACAGAGAGGACGGGATAGGAGTTTCTGGGGAGAGGCTATACTCCAAACACTAGGCTATAGTGATCTTAAAATGGGATCTGAATTACACAAGTACCCTGCCTTTACTGGCACGTCTGATGTAGGGCTTTGAACCTTCGAACATTTTCCTACGCGGGTTATCAACATTCCCTAATGTTTCCGCAAAAATGTTTAAAGTATCAGAAGAAGGATTGTTTGAATGAATAAACATTTCCATTCAGGCGAAATTCATGTCACTCCCTTATATAGAAGATAAGATTATACCTATATGCACCTACCTATATCTGTCCCTGCTTTTTTGTTTTGTTCACTTCCCGTTAGCAGCTAGATCAGTTAGGGCCGTCGTGAGCAGTGTTGAAAAACTCATTTCGTCGTATCTAAATTCAATTACCTTCAGCTCATTTTAGAAGCTGAACCTGAGAATATGGTATATGTCACGGACTACCTTCGAAAAATCCCAATGATATTCACGGTGAATATCATTTGGCATTTTTCGAAGTTAGTCCGTGACATTTACCTTAAATATTCGAAAAATTGCAATTTTTTCGTGACTTTCTTACAGAATTGGTCTAGCCACACAAGTTTTTCATATACCATATTCTCAGGTTCAGCTTCTAAAATGAGCTGTTAGTGGTTGAATTTAGTTATGATGAAATGAATTTTTCAGCACTGGACTCGTGAGAATGCATGAATGATTTCTCACATACTTGCCTATGCAGTAGAATCTGCGGAACGGAAAACGCCGAACGAGCGTGTACGATAAAAATCAGAGTTTACCAAACACTCGAAAAAATAATAATGCAAATTTTTCGAATCCTCGTCGCACACGGGTAGGCTGCTGGTATTGCCGGTATCTACATATCTGTACCCACTACCCAGGTTAGGAGCCGTCGACGGCAGTTAGCACATGTCTGCCGCGTCCCGTCACAGATTGCTGCGACAACAATTATGTAACATTTGCGTTTGCAATATTTCCACCATAACGTCAGCTGCTGCTGTTGCTGCTGCTCTGCCGCCGGACAAAGCAAACATGGCGGATGTGCCTATACCTACCATGAACCTAACCTAAAGCTAATGCAAATGCCTGCCCTTCAGCGTAGGTACCTTGTTGGATGGTTAACCGTTATGTGTCCGACAAATTTTTTGCTTTTTTCTACACCGTGCTTTTCAAATGGGCGCTGGGTACCCGGGTACCCTGTCGGCCACATAAGGGTTAAAACCTAGCTTGCCAGTTCGAAAGTTGACATTTTAAAGTGCCGGAGGTTGCCTAGCCGAGAGTACCTATACCTACTTGATCCAGGAAAAACCGTGAGAAGTGTGTTACTGGAATGATCTCATAAGGTTGCCACACGCTAACGCCGCTCAGCACTAAAGTGCATAATTTCCAGACTACACTAAAAATGTGTAACCCTTGCACATTTACAAAATCAGCTCCAGTGTCCGCAAAATCGATAAATTCGCGAAATTTTTTGTACAGCAATCTAGCTAGGATTACTAGTGACCTTGGAAAACAAAAAAAAAATCAACATTTCACATCTAGACGAGTGTACGAGCTGTTTTTTGAGAATGTGTAACTGTCACACATTTTTGTGTGGTCTGGAAATTATGCACTTATGAGTAGGTCTTACACATTTTAGTGCTGAGCAGTTTTAGCGTGCACTTGCCTGCCGTTACATTCATTAGAAAAGCTAACCACCCACCATAGTAGCAGGCCATGAACTTCTTCTTATTCTTTCTGACTGTACGTTCCTACTAGCACAATGACACATCGAGTAAATTTCACGACCGGACCGGGAATCGCAGCCACCGTCTGCGCATTAGCGATCCAAAGTCATTCAGATAACTGGAGGCCTTATGCTAGGTACTTGGAGAAGTTTTGAGTAAAAAAATCAGGTGTTTGATCAAATGAGTTCTATATTTTCTTATAATCAAATAACTGTGGAAACTGTTATTAACTGAGAGCATTTTTCTACCAATGATTCATTTGCATTTGTAACTTGCGTGGTAGCCACGCAGGTAATCTATGTCCAGGGAAACAAGAAAATTTTCATCACGAAAAGTTCCCGGATCGACCTGGAATCGAACTCATCACCTTCAGCCCCTTTACTAATGCCACATCTCTTTTTTTTTCCTCTTTTCTTTCAGTATCCCGGTTGATGGGTGGTTCGGCGGGTGGCACCATGGGGCATGCTATGTCCAACATGGGCAGCCTGGCGGCGTGTAGTATGACGGACACGAAACCAATGCAGTTCCCGCTGGCCCAGCGACGGAAACGGCGGGTGCTCTTCACGCAACATCAGGTTAGTACCTACTTCAGTAGCCATCAAGGTGATACCGCCTACTGAAATTAGATTAAGATCCGACGGGTAAGCGCTTTCTTCGCGCTATGGCGCTTAATGCCTCATGATACGGATCGGATAATGTAACGAGAGGAAGGGAACTTTATTGCCGATTTATGACGAAACTGTGAGGAAGCGATGATTGTGGCGTTGGGGGGTGAAGACGATGATGCTTCAATGGCGACGCGCGGTACCGTTGGCGTAACGGAACGGAAGAAAACGTCAATTTGGCTGATTTGAAGAGGTTTTCTCGGTAGGCACTCGAGCCTGCCGACATCAGCAGTATGCGGGCTCATTGATTTTGATTGAAGGTTTTTTTTTGTGCCGGTGCGTACCATCGGAAGTATTTTTGTACTGAGGGTAAAGTAGATTAGCAGATCCAGATGGGAATACATAGAGCGACAAAAAACGTACAATACGTTCATCTGTTTTGTTGTTATGTGAGAGATGAACAGCGAATCTAAAAGAGATCTTTGGTGAATCCAATTGTTTCGAAATTTTTAAATCCGTATTTCGGCCGATCGTTCGACTGCATGTCCTGCTCCTTATCGATATCATATAGGGAACCGGAATCCAGCAAAGTACTCCCATTTCCATCCTATTGAAAACAAAGCTAATATGCGCTACATGCTTTTTTTTTTGTTGAGCGGACCTGGTGTGATGGTTAGAGCACTTGACTATCACGCCGAGGACTTGGGATCGAATCCCACTCCCGACAAACTCGCAAAATGTGAGTTCTTCCTTCGGAAGGGCAGTAAAGCGTGGGTCCCGAGATGAACTAGCCTAGGGCTAAAAATCTCGTTAATACCGATAAAAAATAAAAAAAAAGTATTTTTTTTAAGAGTGAGCATGCATGATAACAAAAATAACGTGAAAGAGAATTGAATGAAAAAAGAGAGGCATTCAGCTGACAATGAATGTGGCCAAACACGAATGAAAAAATGAGAAGGTTAATCTTCACTTTCAACCTTCGATTTTTTTACAAACTGCAAGATTCCATAAAACAACCGCTATTTTGAATGTTTTGCCGTCTTATGAGGTTAATTTGATTGATAAAATGGCCATAACTCCAAAACGCCTCGACCGATCCGCTGAAATCGTTAAATTTGGCCAATGGGAATTGCTTTAAAAGTAAGTGACCTTTCTTGAGTACAGACATATACATATAATACACACATGTTTTTTTTATTTGATTTTGTTCTACCATCTATTGTAGCAAGGCAGCTGCCTATAGCAATTGAGTAATCTTAAAAACGATTTGGTCAAGATTGTGCTGTTGTTAGTGGTCAGTCATTCTCCTGTATGAAGGGCCAAAAACGGATGTGCGGACCCGCAAGCAGAGACATTTGCACGAAACCCGCGTCAGGGGAAAAGAATCTCCTTCCCGAAAAAAGTTCTCACGAACAAGTGCAAAATCAAGACCTCGATTTACAGAATACTCCCAATAGATGGCATCGAAGAGCCCGCCCTAAATCCACGACATGCAACAAGGAGGGGGAGTTCCAGGCGCCTGTTCAAGTCGCTTCAATCGGGTGCCCTGATGGTCCCTCCCTTTCCCAATATATGATATGATATATGTGTATATGTTTGATTGTTTATTATATGATAGAACATTCTTACCTTTTTGTAATCTGAAAAGTAAAATGTTTTAATTATTTTTGGAGAGCATTTATTCTTACATGGAATTCTCCTGAATCCTCCTGAAATAAAATATCATTGAGCTTAAAAATTCAATTCTAACACATACATAAAAAGTACACCAAACTTAGATCTTGCAAAGAACTGTCTGATTACTTAAGCCAGAAACACAGGTAGCAAGATCTAAATTTGGTGTGGCAGATCTTACACCGCAACGCACCATTTTAAGGTGACCTACCCACGTTGCGGGACAGACATATATAATAGGGGGATTAGGGGCATAATGGACACCCTAAGCAAATGAGTACGTTAGGCCTGTATAACAGAGTAAAACTTAACATAATATCAGTTGACTTACAACTTTAACTTGTTTCCTACGTCTTCCAATCATTTACAGGAGGTAGAATGTCTTTATTTAGAAGAAATAATGATTTGTAAACCTGTGTTTTATAGGGCTGGCAGGAAAGGTACGGGGCGAAATGGACACCCATCGGGGCATAATGGACACCCCTGCATATTTTATGCTAATTCTTTGGTTACATCGACCAGTTGAGTAATTTGCCTACGGAGACCAATACCACAGATATTATACTCCATCTTAGACGAGTTTACATAACATCAAAGTTAATTAAATAAATTTTAAGCTAAAATAATCGGATAGATTTTTTCCAAACTTTCTAAAACGCCTAACAGTATGCAATGCACGTACATCCATTCGTATTTGCCAGTGTTCATTTCGCCCCGAATAGACTACAACATTAAAATTGTTATTTTAAGTAAATTGTGATCAAAAATAAAATACTTCATCCATTGCTAAATATTTGTATACATGTAGGTGAGGAAACATTTCACTTGTTTTTTATGGTGGACACCCTCCAACACTCGTAATACCTTATTTGATACTGCTTCGAAATTATAAGGTATTCACCATATGAAAAACATATTTCAATTTCAATGATATTTTGGTTATTTTGGAGCAAAATATATGGTACTTTTGAGAAATAGAACCATGACTTGTTCCTTTACACTTATGCATTAAAAGTTTTACATAAAAGTCAACGGTTTCGGCAAAAACAGGGGTGTCCATTTCGCCCCGGGTGTCCATTATGCCCCTAATCCCCCTACACACAATTTAGCGTGGCTCAAAATACCACATGTCAAAAAGTTCGATGGGCCCCCTTCTCATTTCGATCTATATGATGTCACGATGTTCTGGTCAAATTTTCAGCTCAATCCGTTAACATTTGGGCGGTGCTGAACTCATTTGAAGTTGAGGCTTTCCACGGACCAGCACAAATCCATTTTAATTGATGTTTTTTAATCTACTTGATATTTTTGTATAGTTTTCCTTTTTATGTGAGAAACCATTTTTTCATACCAAAATTTCATATGTTGTCTCGACTAACTTTTAAATAGGGCCTATGAAAAAGTGGAACACAAGCAAATAAAAAATTATAACACGCAAACGGCTTGTTCGATCGGAAAGGTGTCTTCAGCAAAGTTGTAGAATAATATATGGCGGCTCTCAGAAAAATATATATTGAAAAATTTATTTGGTTTTTCTTCTGAAAAAACTGAATTTTGTTACTAAAAATAAAATATCTCAAAAAACTATTTTTTTACCTTCGTGTTTTTTTGTGAGAATAAAGTTCATTCTGTTAGCTGTCATCTGTAAAATTTTTATAGTGGTAAAAAAATGTACATAAAAGTTATGGCACTTTGAACATTTTTGGTTGCGTATTTTTTTTAGAGTGCATGACGAATTTCCCGCAAACTAGATTTTGGGGTTGGCAGCACCCTCTCAGATTTCAATGGAATTATGTAGGTATGAAGACTATGTACTTTAAAGCAACGTTGCATACTTTGTTGTTTTTTTTTGTTAAGTTTATCTACACTAATATTTGAAAAGGGCTTAAGTTTTTGACCATTTTTTTATACCAATGTAACTTAAAAATAACATGACCTACAAAAAAGTGTGGTATGTGTGACTTTAAGGTATTTGTATGAACTTGCAAGCAAAAAATTGAAATATTGAAAAAAAAAAACGATCACGTTAAAAAAAGTTACAAAATAAATTGAAGTCAATTTGGAATACATGCCCATTTGCGAATCTAAATTAATCCTATTTCGGAGGACTAAAATATTAACGCGCACTGAAACGGCAAAAACTAGCAATAGCCAATATCTCACAGAAAAAAAATATTTAAAAACATTCAAAGTCTTTACCAACAGAGAGATGTTCCTTCTTTTTATCATCTGCACAAAAAACTATTGAAAAATATCCTTAGAATTTCCAGTTATTCAACAAAAACCTGATTTTTTATTGCTTCACCCATACAAAGTGTTAGGCGTTTTGGATCAAGTTTATTGCTAATAATTTTTAATTGAGCGATAATATAGCTGCCATTTAATATATGAAAATATCTGTAAAAACGCCCTGGATAAAAACTTTTTTTTTCTACCGAAGAGAAACACGCAAAATGATGATATGAAGTATTTGTTGTTAGGAACCGTCCATTAAAGACGTAGCCTTTTAGGGTAAGTTTATGATATTGCTAAGGGCCTTCTATTAGGTATGGGAGAATATACTTTAGAGGGGAGGAGCTGTCAAAAATTTTCCACTAATGCTACCGTGATTTCGAATGCAGTGAGTGATATGGTCAAACTCAAACATTACAGAATCTTTGAAAAAGGTACAATAAGGACCGAAACGTCGGGTTAAGTAAACATATAGTTGTTTTTGATTGACCAAATTAGACTGAAATGCCAATTAAAGATATCATCCAACGTACAGTCGATCACCCAAAGAAAGTCAAACTCAAAGCAATAAAACAAGTACGACCACGATTCTCATCAGTCAGCGAGATTGAAACTTTTACTACAAATCATTTTATTGCAATAGGTAAATATCATTTAAAATAAAAAATCAATAATTTTGCTTTCGGGATGAAATTGATCAGTAAATGAAATACCTTTGCATGTGCCAAAAATATTGTTTCCACCTGAATTAACCACCCAGAATGCGAAATGCTACGCAAAACTTTAACAAGTTTTCTCAATTTTTAATTATTCAAGTTTGAAACTTAATAAATTTTATGAAAACGCCTTAAAGTATGCACTTTTCATACTAAAAAAGTGATTACTTCCGGAAAAGTGAAATTTTATGTATAAATTTGAATATTTATAAAATTTTTGATGATGAAATCGTGTTTAGCAAATACTTGGCAGCTAAAAGCATCCATTCGAATATTATTCAAATTACATCCCAAGTAACAATTTTAATTTTATCAAAGTTTTTTAGCGATTCAAAAATCCTAAACATAAAACCATTGATGCCGACTTGAAAATGCCCTCGAGTTCTTGTATGCCTCAATAAGCCCACGTTCTGGCTAGTTGGCCCAGTCTTATTAGGGTCTACAGGACTTCGTATGCAAACCGGATTAGGATTTCGGGTTGTATCATAGTTTTATCAATCTTCTTAATAAAACCATCTTCTGACTTGTCAAATAATTGTTTTGATTATTTTTCACTCTCAATGTTCGATCGTCAGAATAAATTATGCTTGGTAGTTTATCCAGCCAAGTGCGCCACACAAACTATGCATAATTTGGAAGTTAGATGCATTTAATTTACTCGGTGGAATTGGTTGCAAAGAAGGTTTTTCAATACAGCGGAGTTTAAAAGACATTATGTAATTTTTCTGACAAAATAAAATGACGGAAACGTGTTGTATGGTTTAATCTGACTTAAGCTGTACGTGAAATCATAAAATTGAGTGATAATTTTTCTGAACTTACATAAATTATCCCGGCTAGGCGACATATTTTTCTGATAAAACTCTGTGTTCCTGATGATTCCTCCAATAGGGCTAACCCTCCTGAGGTGGTCATAACTGAGCTTATGATAGAACTAGCGGTTTTACCACAGCATTTTTTGGTTTATGTTACGGCCACGAAATCTTTTGTTGGTTTTATGCGTTGCCTCACAGTTTTGTGTATTTGTTTACAAAAAAATCTCTCCGACAACAACCGCAAATGCAAGTTTTATTGAAATGGTATATAATAAGTGATAAAACCAATTCATGTCTACTTGCAAGTCTATAACTGAAGATGTTTATAGCAGAAGTTATATGATAGTTTTATGGAACGCACAAGGTTCAAAGTAAAAAAATACCACATAAAACTAGTTTAGAACAACTAGCTTTTTGACATGCTCGTATAAAACCAGGATAAAACATGAATAAACCTTCAAGGCATGTTGATTGTTACTTGGGATGTGCGATAGAGCCACGGTAACAAAAGTTTGAAAGGGTATTTGAGATTCGCCAAACACGCAATTACGGAAAATATTGAATTTAATACAGAAATATGTTTTCAAATATTAGTCTAGATAAATAAAAAAACAACGTATGCAATCTTGCTTTAAAATATATAGTCTTTAAACCTAAGAAATTTCATCGGATTCTGAGACAGTTTTGCCAAACCTTTACGGCGAGTTTGCGTGAATTCGTCATACACTCTAAAAAACACACAACCGAAAATGTTCAAAGTGCCCTAACTTTTTTGTACATTTTTTTACCATTATGAAATTTCTACAGATGGTAGCTAACAGAATGAACTTTATTCTCACAAAATATCACGAAGGTAAAAAAAAAGCTTTTTGAGATATTTTATTTCTAGTAACAAAATTCAGTTTTTTTAGAAGAAAAACTAAATAAATTTTTCAATGTGTATTTTTCTGAGAGCCACCATTTACATATTAATCTACAACTTTGCCGAAGAGAGTTTTCCGATCAAACAAGCAGTTTCAGAGATATGATTTTTCATTTGCATGTGTTCCATTTTTTCATAGGCCCTATTTGAAAGTTAGTCGAGACTCCATAAAAAGTTTTAATATGAAAAAATGGTTATTTATATTGATAAGAACAGCTGTGCAAAATTATATGCAAATCAAAAATGCAAAATTAAAAAAAAAATGGATTTTTTTCGTGCTGCTTCGTGGAAAGCCTCAATTGTTCTCGTGAGGGGTTCTATTTTATCTTAAATCACATAACCAATTAGACTGAACTGTAGCCTTATATGTGCCGAAAAACTTTGTCGAAGACCACAAAGTAATCTGAAGCTTGTAAGAAAAGATGTTACTTATATCTTTGGCTATAATTCTATATAACAGATCACGTGGTTTAAGAAAAAATAGAGCCTCTCAAGAGAAAAATGCAAAAAAACGACATAAACTGCCATACAAACGAGTTAAGCGCCGCCCAAATGTCAATCGATAGAGCTGAAAATTTGACCAGAGCATCGTGGCATCATATAAAACGAGATGAGAAGAGGGCCCATCAAACTTTTGACGTGTGTTTTTTCCCTACAAACTTGAGCCACCCTAACACACATACATACAAACATTCATACTCACATACAGACATCATCTCAATTCGTCGAACTGAGTTGGTTGGTATATGGACTCTGTGAACCAAAAATTCGTTTTTTGAGTGAGCTTGTAGCCTTTCGGTACACTTTGGTGAAATTTCCTTGACTTACTTAACACTTAAACTACCGAGGGGGTGAAAACTCCCGCGAACTACCAAGGGTCCAAAAAAAGTCGGAAGTCCAACTTTGACAAGGCATTTCTCGGCCGTTTTTCAACCGATTTCAAAACTTTTTTTTGCGATGGAATCGGACAGGTTTCAAGATCATCGTCCATTTAAAAAAATATAAAATAGATGCGTCTACCCAAAGTTATTAAGCAAAAGGCACTTCCTAGTTTTTTTGGGAGCGCATTTTTTGCGCACATTGATCAATAAAACAAAATTTAAAGCGATGACATATGGTTTTTTCGACTCTAAATCATGCGTACAGCTGGAGTGAACATGTTTATGCAAAATTAGTGATTTTCCAGTACACTGATAATTTACTTTACTTAAAAAACTGCTAAAATACCCTATTTTTCACATAAAATAAGCAATAAATCAAAATTCAAAGCGATGACATAGTTTTTTTGGTCTTAAACTGTTCGTAGGATTGTACTCGACATTTTTGATGAACAATGAAAATGTTCTAATTACACTCTTATTTTGTTTTACCCGGCTTAACTACGAAAATTCCATACTTTTCACACAAGGTAGTCAACAAAACTAAATTTAAAACGATAACATGTAATTTTTTAGCCTTGAAATGTTCGTAGCAGTTTGGGGGACATACTTGAAGAATAATAGTGATGTTTTTATCACACTCAAATATTGATTCACTCAAAAATCAACGAAAGTACCACATTTTTCACGCAAAGCGCTTAACAAAAATAATGACTTACAATGCAAAGTAGTTTTTCACCATTAAATTATTCGTGAAAGCGTACTGGACGTTCTTGATGAGTAATAGTGACGTTTCCATGACACACTTAATTTATTTTACTCAAAAAGCTACAAAAATATTATAATTCTTATACAAAACAGTCGATAAAACAAAATTTAAAGCCATAACATGTAGTTGTATGGCCTTAAATTTTCCGTTACAATTGACTGGACCTGTTTTTGATAAAATGTTGATGTTTACATTACACTAATATTTTGTTTTATAAAAAAATGTACGAAAATATCACAAAAAAGCGAATAAGCCAAAATTTAAAATAATGATATGTAGTTTTTCAACTTTGAATTTATCGTAGTAGTTTAGTGGATTTATTTGAACGATCCTATTGAATTTTTTATTACACTCATATTTTATTTCACTCGGAATACTAGGAAAATACCACATTTTGCACACAAATTAGTCAACAAATAAAAATACATATAAGGCAATGCATTCTGGTATTTTGGCTTGATTTTTTTCATGAAATGATGAACGTTGAACAAGAATACCGCCTTCATGACACTTTTAATTCATTTTACCAAACAAGTTTTTAAAATACCATAATTTTCTTACAAAATAGTCAGTAAAACAAAATTTAAAGCAATGACATGTAGTTGTTAGTCTTAGAATTTTACGTTGGAATGTACTAGACATTGATGCTCACATCACATCCACGTTTTGTTTTACTAAAAAATCACGAATGTGCCATATTTTTCACACAGAATAGCCAAATTTCAAAACAAACACATGCAGATTTCTTTCACTGACTTTTTTGTACCAGTTTCAGGTTATCTACTACCTGAAAAAAATACAAGGCAAACCGAAAATTCACCAGGGATTTTTTTATTTGTTTTTATTTGAGTCGATTTGCGTCTCCTGAACATGCAGTAGCAATCACCAAAAAATAAACGGAAATCCCGTGAAAATGAAAAAAAAAAGTTACGAACTTAACTGGTTTCCAAAGTTAAGGTTAGGTTATGTGTCTTTATTAGAGAGATTTTCAGCCTTCTTTCATTCCTGTTTCTTGGGATTCCTTCATGTTTGCTCTCAGAGTCGCTCGTTGGATTTTTCCTCCTGCGTTTTGCCCAAACAAATTTTCGTGTTGTCGTAGAATTTCTCTTAGAGTTTCTCTCGGAATTTCTCTTGAAGGTTTTCCGCGATTTCTTCCGGTATTCCTCTTGGTACTTCTCCATAAGATTTTTCCGGGATTTATAAGGTTTTTACTGAAACTATTGCTGGGATTTCAACTGAGGCTCCTCCCGGATTTTAAAGGAGTTTTTCACGAGTTTTCTGAAGGAATTGCTTCTGGGATTTCTCCCGAAGTTTTAAGAAATTTCAATGATTTTTTTCTGGAGTTTCTCCCCGGATTTCTACAGAAGTTACATCCGGGATATTTTATACAGGTTCTTGCGAGAGTTTTTTTTTTAAGTTTCACCTGAGATTACTCTCGGAGTTTGTGCTCTAGAAGCTGAAATACAGAGCTCCAAACTTAAGCATTTTGTATGAAAATCGGTCAATACGTCCAGTACTGTACTTTTCTAGAAGTGTTTTTCGGAAAACTTCCTGCCTGAGATAACCAACAAAATTCAATGTTGTAAATAACCGGAGACATGTCAGAATGAATCCACGTGATTTTTGCGAGAAAATATGCAATGAGGAACGCGAGGAAAACTTCGGAAAAAATCCTGAGAAGAACTGGGAAATCTCGGAAAAAGCTCTGGTAGGAAATATTAAGAAACTTCATGAAAGAACTCTGAAAATCTCTAGAGAAATCCCGGGAGAAACTCCGGATGAAAACCAGCGAAGGAATTCAGGAGAAATATCGGAAAACTCTTTGGCAGAAATTCCAGAAGTAATTATTGGAAATCTCTAAAAATATCGAAAAAACCACGGAAGGAACTATTAATGGGAGCAAATAAAAGAAAAACACTTTGCATGGGAACTAGGATGGAAACTTGAGAGAACTGGAGAAAGCCAGAAAAAAACTTCGAAAATGCTCCAGATACCTGAAAAAATATGATGATATTCTAAATGAGTCCTTGCAGAAATTTATCAAGCAATCGCTAGAGGAAATTCTGATGAAAACCCAAAGGAATAATAGACGGAAACATTTCAAAAGTTTTCTAAAAGAATTCCTCGAGAAATAGAACCACCAAATAAATTCCGCATGAATCCTTGATGTTTTTGAAAATATCCCTGAAGGAATCTCTGGAATATTTTTGAAACATTTTCGAAAAGAACCCACGACAAATTGTATTGTTCCTGATTTAATAATTTTAAAACAAGTACTGGTGTCTCAGTTATAATTGCAATGTAAGGATTGGACAGTTTTAATTGTCTTGGGTGATCAATATTATTTTTTCATGTGAGCGAGAATCACATTTTCATTTTGGGGAAACTTTGATAGTGCTCTGACAAACATATTAAATCCCAAAAAATATTACAGATTGAAACGCAAAGAGTATCAGCATGATGGGAAAAGCTGTATGGAACATGTTAGGTTAATTTATTATATCACAACATGAAGAATTTCATAAAATTATAAATAACAAATTGAGTCAGTACTCCACCTGAGTGAAAATCTCAGTGCTTTTAGCTATCAAAAATAATTATCTGTGTAAAAATTTGTTTTTACGGTACATCAACATGTGACTATATGCTGCGCATAGTAAGTTCTCTTTATTTGAGTTGTTTTTGATGTTTTATAAGCAAATTTAGAAAACAACGAGTGTAATTGAAAGATCTCTATTGTTTATCAAACAAGTCTAGTACTTTTTTACAAATAATTTCATGGCAAAAAAAACTATAATGCATTGACTCCAATATTTATTTGATGACTACTTTGTGTGCAAAATGTGGTATTTTCCTAGTATTTTGAGTGATATAAAATATGAGTGTAATAAAAACATCCCTAAGGTTGTTCAAATAAATCCACTAAACTACTACGATGCATTCAAAGTTGAAAAACTACATATCATTGCTTTAAATTTTGGCTTATTCGTTTTTTTGTGATATTTTCGTACATTTTTTTATAAAACAAAATATTAGTGTAATGTAAACATCAACATTTTATCAAAAACAGGTCCAGTCAATTGTAACGGAAAATTTAAGGCCATACAACTACATGTTATGGCTTTAAATTTTGTTTTATCGACTGTTTTGTATAAGAATTATAATATTTTTGTAGCTTTTTGAGTAAAATAAATTAAGTGTGTCATGGAAACGTCACTATTACTCATCAAGAACGTCCAGTACGCTTTCACGAATAATTTAATGGTGAAAAACTACTTTGCATTGTAAGTCATTATTTTTGTTAAGCGCTTTGCGTGAAAAATGTGGTACTTTCGTTGATTTTTGAGTGAATCAAAATTTGAGTGTGATAAAAACATCACTATTATTCTTCAAGTATGTCCCCCAAACTGCTACGAACATTTCAAGGCTAAAAAATTACATGTTATCGTTTTAAATTTAGTTTTGTTGACTACCTTGTGTGAAAAGTATGGAATTTTCGTAGTTAAGCCGGGTAAAACAAAATAAGAGTGTAATTAGAACATTTTCATTGTTCATCAAAAATGTCGAGTACAATCCTACGAACAGTTTAAGACCAAAAAAACTATGTGTCATCGCTTTGAATTTTGATTTATTGCTTATTTTATGTGAAAAATAGGGTATTTTAGCAGTTTTTAAGTAAAGTAAATTATCAGTGTACTGAAAAATCACTTATTTTGCATAAACATGTTCACTCCAGCTGTACGCATGATTTAGAGTCGAAAAAACCGTATGTCATCGCTTTAAATTTTGTTTTATTGATCAATGTGCGCAAAAAATGGGCTCCCAAAAAAACTAGGAAGTGCCTTTTGCTTAATAACTTTGGGTAGACGCATCTATTTTATATTTTTTTAAATGGACGATGATCTTGAAACCTGTCCGGTTCCATCGCAAAAAAAAGTCTTGAAATCGGTTGAAAAACGGCCGAGAAATGCCTTGTCAAAGTTGGACTTCCGACGTTTTTTGGACCCTTGGTAGTTTAGGAGTTAATAGAGTAAATATCCTCGTGCCTGTCACATGACATACACATGCAAACTGGTCATGGAGCGATCACAAATGGCGTAGATTTTTCAAACGACTTTTAAATTCCTCCTGCTTATCCATGGTTTTCTTCAGGAGTTCTTCCAGTGTTTTTTCTCTCTTCCACCAACAGTTTCTTAGGACATCAGAGATTTCAACCAGATTTTTTTTTTTAGATTCCATTAGAACTTCTTTCTGAGTTTCCTAAAGAAGTTCCTTTCGGGATTCCTCCAGGAGTTCCCTCTTGGTTTCCTTCATGAATTCTTTCAGAAATTCACTCAGATATTCATTCCGAGACCTCTGCAGGAAACCCCCCCATGAGTTGCTTCTGAGAGTATTCCAGGAGTTCTTTTTCGGTTTTTGGTGACGTCGACTACGGTGGAGCTCCACGTTGGAGATCCAATTGTGAGGCCACCATGCACGAATTATATACCGCAGGCATTTACTGATGAAGTCCTGCAGCCGTTGAGTGTTCTTCACTGATACACACCAGGTTTCACTGGCGTATAGCAGCACAGGTTTCACGTTTGAGTTGAAAATTCGGTTTTTGGTGCGTCGACTAATCTGTTTGTTTTTCCATACATTTCTTAAACTCGCAAAAGCAGCCCTCGCCTTCTTGATCCGTGCACCTATGTCGTCGATCTTGGTGCCGCCATTGGCCGTCATTTGGCTACCAAGATATTGGAAGCTTTCAACATTCTCCACTGATTGCCCAGCTACCGTAAAGCTGGAAGGGTTGGCACAGCAATCCATATTTATCTCAGAGCTACGTCATTTATTTACGCTCCTTTGGCAAAGGTAGCTGATAAGCAGGCTTTATATTAGTGGGGACGTTACAACAAGAAGATGAAGAAAAACAAGAAGAAAAGGAACAAGATAAAAAGGAAGAAAAATTGGAAGAACAGGAAGATGGGGAGGAAGAAGAAGATGAAGAAGGAGAAGAAGACGAAGAAGAAGAAGAAGAAGAAGAAGAAGAAGAAGAAGAATAAATAGAAGAAGAACAAGAAGAAGAAGAAGAAGAAGAAGAAGAAGAAGAAGAAGAAGAAGAAGAAGAAGAAGAAGAAGAAGAAGAAGAAGAAGAAGAAGAAGAAGAAGAAGAAGAATAAGAAGAATAAGAAGAAGAATAAGAAGAATAAGAAGAATAAGAAGAAGAATAAGAAGAAGAATAAGAATAAGAAGAAGAATAAGAATAAGAGGGAGAGGTCTTTTGAAGCTCTCTCAAACAGGTATCGAACTAATCATTCCTATTCGGGCTGTTCGGGCTCATTTAGAAGTTAATCATCAATATTAACTTCTTTTCCCGATCAGGCTAGATAGCTGCGTAGTGTCGGTAGCGATTCTACCGTGACGTTACAACGTTTTGGAGCCTTTTCTGTCAGATTTTCCACATAACTTGTAAATTCGACCGTAAACCCTCAACGTTGTAACGTCACGCTACTAATTCCCATTTTAACATACTTTTCCATTGAAAACTAACTGTTAAACAGATTAAACTTATTGGAATTTTACAAGGAATCCGAATACGCAAAAATATTTGAAGCTCTACGGCCGGATTTTTGAGTTATAGTGGGAAATCTACAGAAAAGGCGTCAAAACGTTGTAACGTCACGGTAGAATTTGTCTAATATAATAAATATATCACTGAAATATTGAATCGGTCATGTTGAGGTTTAGATGCTTATTCTACCTGCCTCACTGAGTTCCACTCACCGTCGGAGCAAGACACCCAAAAATTCACAATACAATAGGGATACAACGATGGAGAAAAAAAAACGAAGAACGAATCTTCTTAAACAAATATTTGGACAACTTTTTCCCCAATTTCTGTTGTTTCTCCTTACCTTTCTCATTGCTGTTTGCGCCTTGCTGCAATGCTGCGCTGCCGAAGATGACTACTGTAGCTGTCTTCGAGATTCAAAGTACCCCTACTTCCACGTTGCTAGTTGTGTTTGTACAAACCAACCCAACTCGGCAGCAACCAGCCAGCCAGTCAGTGGTGGTAGCATAGGAGAGGTCCCAGGAAAACGAGCTCCGGGATCAAGCATTTCGTTGGCTGCTGCCACACCGTTCGTTGCGTTGCTGGTTGGGCTGCTCTTGCTCAGTATATTTGTAAATACTTTTATGCATGTTTCATGTTCGTTTTCCAAACACTGGCAGTCGTTAAATATTTGAGCTGAATTTCTGTCCCCAAGCTGACGACGACAACCACCACCGCCACGAGACGATTCCACTACCGGTTTACGTTGTGATTCCGTCGTCATCCTCGTCGACCGCGCGGCACACGGACACCCTGTTGGAGATTTGTTTTTCAATAAATTGCTATTGGGGATCCAAAAACAATACGGCGGAATGCAATGCGATAGTCAAATCAGCGAATATTGATTGTCGTTTGCGGGTAAACAGATTTGCTGGATTTGGTCGTGATGGGGAAGCGTGCTCACACTTGGTGTTCGTGCTGCCAGTGCGGTGCCTAGAGAGCCTTGCTGCTAAAGTAGGTATACCGATGCGCTTGCAAGGTGGTTTGATCATTCAATATCAACATCATTAGCTAAGAGCTCAGCTCACGCCGTCACCGTCGGTCGGTGGTTGGCGTGTCTGTTTGAATTTCATCGTACCAACCAACAACGTCTACCCCTGAGTTACGCAACGTGCTATTTTTGCTGCGTTGCAGATATTTTTAATGCCTAGATGCATTAGGACAGTGCATTGCTTCCTCAGTGTGTTATTGTGATTCTGTAATGTAGTCCTAGCTATAAGTTTTATCCTTTTATCTTCCTTATTCTTTTGGTCTTTCTCATTCCTTCTATTGTCTTTAATTTTTTGTTTTTTTTTTTTTTTAAATTATTTGCAATTTTTTTTAAGTTTTTTTTTGTTTTTTTTTCCTATTCTCTGATTTTCCACCTTTTTGTCTTCTCATGTTTTGAATAGCTAATGTTATTGTTGGATTAGTTCTCTGTTTAAGGTTTAGTATCTGATGCCCAACAGCTTCACTGAACCATATTTCAACGACATAAATATTGAAATGTCACAAACAACGCCAAATTTCCGAAGAATCCGACATCCTCTGTTGGCACTTTCAGCAACTAGCAAAGCACGTTTGTTCACGCGCATTCGTCGCAACCGGCAAGCAAAGCCGAAGAGGGTGACATCCACTTAAAATTAAAACGAAGCAAATATTTGAACAATAGCACGTCTCCATCGGATTGCTTTTTTTGGGTTCTCGTTGTCTCCTTTGGAATATCGTCATCGCCGGTTTTGTTTTCGTTTGTCTTATGTCTGTTCGTCAAGTTCCAGAAGCTAAAATGTTGATCGTTGTTTAAAGGTGGTTGATTAGTCGACTACAGCTGGGCGAATTGTTGTCATCAGATGTCTTACTGGTGTAATGGTTGATGATAAGGTAAGGTGTCAGTAAGAGGTTGCTTATAGTGTACTATGTGCATGACACTATTTTGGTTTAATCACTTGTTGAATCATGCAGATTTCTTAGCTATTGTAAAACACAATACCTAAAAATGTGTTACCTTATGTTTATTATTGTTGTAGAACTTTAGCTCTTCTCAGCGAAAAATATGGAATCTTTCACCTGGCGAGCTCGATAGAATCCCAGGATGGCCGACTTTCGCACTAACTCAAAATTTTGAAGGCACAGCTATCAAAAACTTAATAAACGTATCGACTGTTCTTGTATTTAGCTTACTTCAAGTGAGCAAGAACAACATAAAAATTACACTATCATTAGAAGATTTCTTCTTGGGATTTGTGCAGTTGAGATTCTGTTGCAATATTGTATGTACCGGGATTCCAAGATGTTTGTCCGTAACCCTCCAGGACGCACACCGTTGTAAAAAGTACAACACTATCAAAAAAAAAAAAACTCGTTCAATGTATGGGATAGTGAACGTATTTTGGCCCAGGCATGTATTTTGGCTCACTCTGGGTTTTTTATTACATATATTTATCATATAATTTTATATATCTATATATATAAAAATGAGTTTGAAGTTCGTTTGAGGCAACAAAGCTCACGAACGGGTGAACCGATCAGCATGACTCTGGCACGGTTGGATTGGTATTCATGGTAGCTGTGTTTATAATCAATAAAAGTTACGAAAATCAACTGAAAAAGTTAGAAAATTGCTATATTAGGGATTTTTCATGAGCTGGGAAGAAAATCAACACGATCAAAATAAAACCAATCTAGAGTGCGGTGCAGAAATGACCCCAACAGTTGTCAAACACTCACAGCTTGGCAAAACAAAGTTTGCCGGGGCAGCTAGTTTATCATATAATCTCTACAAAATCTTGGCAAATGATTATTGGAAGTTCCAAATAAAATCCCAGGGTGGGCCAAAATACATGCCCGGGCCAAAATATGTCCACTACCCTACAACGCGAGTACGGGGAAGTTTTAGGATAAGTCTCTCCGACCTCATTCGTTGGGTTCACTTATGTATTATCCTAATAAGTCTGCATTTGGATGTACTTTTAGTTGTGAAGATTAATGAACCGACAAACTATACTACAGGTTTCAAGAATCGTCGCATTTTGGATACTGATCAGGTCTTTCTTCAATTCCAAATCATTTAGAACTATATCTGCTTCGACTTCTCGGCCAGGTCGTGGTACTTAGTTATCAAGCCAGAAAAAGTTGATTGGACATTAAGGTTTATTACACATACTTCTAAAGCCTGTATCCGCAATAATCGGGACGCAGAAGTACGGCTGTAGCTCTGCAATGAATTGGTAAAATAGGCCAAAAAATTGGCTGAGCATTCTTTGGTGTATGTTTATTATTTGTGCCAAATTTCATAAAAATCGATGCATTACTTTTAACTGTGGATGAAAACAAACAGACGTGGTTTCAAGCATTTTGTACAATCATGACCAATTTTCAATAGATGGCTCTTTTACAGTACAGTTCAAAGTTCTGTGATGTTAATTATGAAATTTCGTTAGTAGTTATGAGGCACTTTCTTGCAAAATTTCATCAACTTTTATCAATTGGTTTGAAAACTAATGGTGTTGATAGGGTGAGTGTTTTTCATGTGCGATATTTGCCTATTCATAAACCTTTAAATTTCTCTGCCAATTTTCATGAAATTTTCACAGAAGATAGTTGATTATGTATGTGTTTATTATGCCTGCAAAATTTGATGATTAATATACACTGGAACCTCTTTTTACGCACATAGCTGGGACTGCATAAATTAAAAATGTGCATATATTAAAAAAATCATAAAAAGAGGGAAATTTATGCATAAATTAAGTTAGGGCTTTAATTACAGAATTTATTTCGCGAGAACAGGTCTTGCTCCTGGGCAGTTGAAGTGGGGCTAAGGGGGTTTCCAGAAAGTTCCCAGAGAGCCCAAAAAGGAGGTTCCAAGGGGCTTCAGGTGCGTTTTAAGGGGTTGTCTCGGGGGATTTGAAGAGCCTTTTAAGGGTGTTCTGTTAAGATTTTTTGGTGTTTTCATGGGATTACGGGAATTTCTGGGGTGTTTCAATAGTATTAAGTGGGTGCCAGGGGCGTTCCAAGGTGCTTTAGGGGTAATTTAAGGGATCTCAGGAGCCTTTAAAGGGCGTTGCAAGAAAATTGAGGGGCGTTTTAAGCTATTTCAGAGTCTGTCCTGAAATGCCTAAAAACCCTCAAACCCTCCGGGGACCCCATGTAACGCATCTGAGAGGCTTCGAAACCTCAGAGAACTCTTCCGTAACGCTTCCGTAACATCTCTGAATTCCCTGAAAATGCTCTGAAACGTCTTGAAATGCCTCCAAAATCCCCCTTAAACTCCCTCGGACCCCATGTAACGCACCTGAGAAGCAAAGAACACCCCGAAAACTCCTCCGTAACGCTTTCGTAACGCCTCTTAATTCCTCATAAAATGCTCTGAAACATCGTGAAACGCTTTAAAAACCCCCCTTAAGGCTTTTTACGGCATCATCAGCTTCGGCAGCCATATTGAATATGTGGCTCGAAATTTCAAAGCGATAATTCTCTGCCAACAAAGCGAATATTCGCATGAAAAAGAATCATCCTATATGCTCCCTCGCAGTGATTACGATGATACTTTTTCTGCTGCGTTGCTGAAGTTTTGACAGTATTTAATCACTTCAAAAACGCGAAGCAAACAATCATTGAAAAGCAAAAAGTCAATGATTCGTTTGAAAGCTTAGTGATGACACCTTAAACCCCCTCGAACCCCATGTAACGCACCTGAGAGGATTCGAACCCCACGAAAACTCTTCCGTAACTCTTCCGTAATGCCTCTTAATCCCACAGAAAATGCTCTGAAACGTCCTGAAATGCCTTCTAAATCCCCCTTAAGCCCCCTCAGCCCTTGTAACGCACCTGAGAATCCGAACCCCACGAAAACTCCACGTAATGCTTAAGTAACGCCTCTGCATCCCGCCGAAAATTCTCTGAAACGTTTTGGATTGCCTCCAAATCCCCCTTAAACCCCCTCGGACCCCATGTAACGCACCTAAGAAGCTCCGAATACCCCGAAAACTCCTCCGTAACGCTTCCGTAACGCCTCTAAATCACGCCGAAAATCATCTGAATTATCTTGAAATGCCTAAATCTTAAACCAAAATCCCAAAAAACGCCTTCGTAACGCCTCTGAAATCAGCCTAAAATGCTCTGAGACTTCCTGAGACTACTCTGAAACCCCCTTAAGACCCACTCAGACCTCATGTAACGCACATGAAACATTCGGAAACACCCAAAAACGAACCTGTAACCTTCCTTTGCTCTCCTCTGTAAACACCCCTTGGCCGCCGTTGCAATAGTCCCCGTCATTATTAAATATTATTATGCACAATATTGGTTCTCATTAGCTTTCCCTCTTTTTATGCAGGGCATAAAAAAGGTGCATAAATTAAAAGTGCATAAAAATAACATGCATAAAAAGAGGTTTTAGTTAGTACTTTCAGTAGTACAATCGAAACAATAAAGGGTGCTGACTAATTGCTGTCTGAGGGGCTAAAATCACGTTCGGTCCCAATATATGTTTCGGCTATAAAATTGTTGATAGCGCATCGATTATTTTTAAATTTTGTCTATGCAACAGATGTAGATTGAGAGGTCTATGTTCAAACTTTCAGCCATTTCCTTCGCCAAATTCAAAAGTTACAGCGCTGACAAGCATAACTAGGGGCTGTACAAAATTCAATGGCGCACATTCTACTTCATTGCTACAACAAAAAGCACTGCACCGATTCACATGAAATTTTGTAGGTGAAATGAACACATCCTAAGATGTCAAATTTGAACAATTTTAATGTGTCTATTGCAGAGTTACAGCTGTAATTCGGTGTCCCGTTTATTGCGGATACAGGCTTTATTACATCAATTCGTACAATTTGAAGCTGAAAAGAGTGCTCTAAGGATTAAAAAATCTACGAACCTCTTGGAAGGTGACCTTAATGGGCATCTTAGTATTCTAAAAACTTTTAATATAAACTCCATAGTTATGAACAACGAAGACTGGATAGAGAAAAAGTACAATTTTGACCATCTGTTTCAAGTTTTTGACCCTGATTGAAGTTCGTGGCGAAACGGTGGTCCAGAATTTCGACCGGGATCGATCATCTTTTATACAAACGGTTCAAAATTGAATAACAAAGTGGGAGCAGGAGTAACTGGTCCAGGGTTAGAATTGGCGATTCCCATGGGAAAGTATCCACCAGTATTCCAGGCAGAAATCCAAGCAATTTTGAAATGCTTTAATATATGTTTGCCAAGAAACTATTGGCATTCAAATATATGCATATTGACTGACAGCCAAGCAGCACTAAATGCTTTGAAGTCAGCGACATGTACATCAAAACATGTTTGGGAGTGCTATAAATCACTTCAAAAACTGTCCTGCCTTAATCAGGTCAACTTGTATTGGGTTCCTGGCCATTGTGGAATTGATGGAAATGAAAGAGCGGATGAGTTAGCAAGGCTAATCTCTTGATGACGATGGATCATCTCTTCAGTTCATAGGGTCCGAACCTTTATGTGGGCTATCTGCATGTGTTCTACGAATGGAGCTCAAAGTAAGTACAGTAGACGGTCGCACGGTGCAAACGCTTTAACTGCAATGCTTTTTAACTGCAAGTCCGCTAAGTGCAACAATTTTGTAGTTATCGCACCGCTATCCGCCAAAATGAAATGTCAACAGCGATGCGATGTTTTTCGCATGCACTTTTGTTGCAATATGCACATTGGTTGTTTTTCTTATGCACATTGGTTGCATTCTGCAGCAACTGACAGTTATGTGGCGTCTGTCAGTTGTTGCAGTTATCGAATTTCATTCGATAAGTGAAACGTAAACATGTTGCACTTATCGAACGTCAACTGTAAATTCGCGAAAGTGGCGGATAATTGGAAAAACACTCGTATAGCTAGGCAAGCAAGGCGATTCATCGTCCCAAATGTCTCTATGACTCGTAAAATACTGGATCGTTCCAAAAAAGATCTTAGCGTATATACTGGACTTATAACAGGTCATTGTCCGAGCCGATATCACTTGAAGCTTATGGGAAAACTTCAAGATGATATGTGTCGCTTTTGCGGTACAGATAAAGAAGACTCAGAACATCCACTGTGCTGTCCGGCACTTTTTACTATCAGACGTAAGTTCTTCGTCAAAGGGCTGATATAACCCTCTGACATTTGGAGAACAACACACAGTGCGGTTCATTCGAAATGTCAAACCGTGCTGAGTTAATGTTATTAATCAAACGATGGCGATCACTCACAATAGTGGTGCGTCATTCTGATATATATAGCTATAAAAAACTTATCAGACTCATATATCACAATAGATAAAAAAAAAGTGGTCGCAGTGATGGAAATACTCGACATGGAATAAAAAATGGTCCAGTAAACATCGGGTTGGTTGGCATGAATAAAAGGCTACAGTCAACTCTACACATGTTGATGTTCTACATCTCGATATCTCTCCCTATCTCGATGGTTTCGTCCACGGGGATGCTACGGTGATCTGATTTTGTTGCCGCTTATCATGCGCAACCAGAGCTCACTAATACCAACATTCATTCAATACAGCAGCGGGAGAAAATAAGGAAAAACGCACTTTGGCGAACAAAGTTCGCGAAAAGAGGTGTTGTGTGTCTTTTTACAAACAATTGCCACTGTCTGTAGGAACTTTACCTAAACATCGATACTCTGAAATTGAAAATTATCAATTAATGCCGTTTTTTCATGATCAACACTTTTATGAGATCTAATGTGATGTAAGCGTTTTGCACCGATATCCTTCGTAAAAAGGGAAACATTCAAATTTCACGACTGTGTTGGTTGATATTTTGGCTGGAGCATAAATTTATGCTCCACGTAAGGAGGCACAATCCAACCTGTCAAACTCCATAGTAAAAAAAATAGGTTGCCGTCCCCTTGGTTTCGTCGGTCCGTTAAATCTGCATACATTTTACCTATCTACATGTCGATATCTCTTTATCTCGATGCGATCTCATTCGTTTTTGTTCTAGATTTTCTCTCTACATGTCGATATGCCCGTTTGTACAGGTTGCTAGATCTCGTTTCTTAGGTGCAAAACATTCTGGGAAGGCGAAGTGACATCTGTTTGTTGACGGTTTTTCCTAGTTACGGACGATTTTTCAATATAGTGTGCATTACAAATTGGTTCTCGAAATTGGTATCTCGATGGCCCCTTCAATATCGAGATGTAGAGAGTGAACTGTATTCTCAAAGAAAGGCCGGGAGATCGTAGCAGGCTGTGCGCGCGAGTGGCTGCGTTTTCAAAAGTGTCACGCGTTTTGTTTGCTCCGCGTTGTTTTGAATATGGTCGGCCGAATTGAGAAATGGCTGATGGTGCCTTTTACCTCGGAAAGTACTTGCAAATTGATCTTTGGTGTTCAACAGATTTCGACTGTTGTGAGAGTTTGTCTTATTCTTATCGGCAACCCGGAATTAGTGTTTCTCCGAATTTTTCGAGTGATTTCCGTGTTCCAGAAGTATTCTTGATCTCTAGTAGCAACCACCCAGACAACCAGTCATCGTATAAGATGTTGCATAAGATGATACAGTGGAGGCCATATGCGTGCATGCATTTAGGCGCATGTAAAATGTACGCATATCGCCTCCACTTTAACATCTAATACAACATCTTATACGATGACTGGTTGACTGGGCAGTAACTTTTTTTCTAATTTAGGAGGAAGTAGTTGGATATTTTACCTACAATTTTTAGTCTCTCTGAGAAACCCTTCGCAAATTGCTACTACAGTCGAACTTCCATGAGTCGATGTTCCTTGACTCGATATCGACTCATGCTCCATGCTGAAAAATAATTTCTGGGTTACTATGATGATCCTCCCAAAAAGCATCCCAAAGGATTTTTGTTCCACTACTCGATATTTCCTTGAGTCGATGGTCCCTTCAATATCGACTCATGGAGGTTTTACTGTACTAAGTATCCCATCCCAACTGACTCCATCGAACGACCTTGGGTCCCATTCCAAAACCTATTCATTTGCGGCAGAGAACCGTTCGCGTGTTGACATATACTTTCAATATTGTTAGTCCCTGTCATCTCCGGGTAAACATCACTTTCCACAACCTACTCCGATCCATCAACCACCACAATATCACACAGAGGCCACCACCACACCAGCACCAACGACGACTACACCGAGAGTCAATTCATCAAAATTCAATTAATTCCCTTTCCCCAAATAATTACTTGACATTTTAGATTGTTTCATTATGGAATTAAATTTCATAGGGCAACTCCCTTCATTTCGAAGCACTGACTGCGAAGCAGATCCAGTTCATCATTTCGTCGTTGGTTGTCGTCTCGTCACTCGACGAGAGCTGTTTGCTCATATTAAATCCTCGTAAATCTCCCGTTCTCGGCTTGCTTTGCTTGCGTATTGTGGAAGGCGGAGAAGCACTACGGCGGGTCGAGTTTACTAACTCAATGTCAGAAATTTTCGTTGCCGAGGAGCTTACTTACCCCCTTCCCCCATACTTTCAGCACGGGTGCACGGAAGCCGACGACGATGGGTTCAGTCAAGTTTTCATTATTTATGATGATGAGGACGGTTAGGTACGATACGATATGATGTCGACTGATATGGCGACTGACTGGGTATGACAACCAACGACAATTTATTTGCACAGCATCCACAGCTGGACGGGCACGTATGCAATGGACTTACTATATACGATTGTTGATTGTTCTCGTAGGCGGTCGCAGAATGGTGACATTTAGAGGGGTCTTCATTGTTGCTCCATATGAGTGATATCCGCGTTAAGATTTATGATTAATATCAGCTATGCTGGAAGATGTATGTAGGCTGTTTTATTTATGTTATATTTTGGACGTCTTCGATTCCCTTTTGCGCCCAGAACGTCTCAGGTGCGTTACATGGGTTCTGAGGGGTTTCAGGCAGCTTTCGGTGGTATTTCACGAACTTTCAGAGGATTTTTAGCACAATTTCTGCGGTTCTACAGGTTTTCGGGGTCGCTTAGAGACGTTACAGGGTTTCCGACGGGATTTCAGAAGTTTGATGGAGGATTTCAGTGGATTTCGGAGGGGTTACAGCGTTTTAGAAGGATTCAGAGTTTCGCATGGTAGTCATGGCCAAAACGAAGGGCGCGTCAGCACCACCAGAACGCACCCCCGAGATGCTTCAGAAGATCGTGGAAACGCTGTTAACGCGCCACGGTAAAAGACCATGGGTTTTTGGCCAAACCGGCCAAAGCGAGATCGCTCCGGTCACGAAAGACGAACTCATCGCGATATCGAAATCACTTAAGTTGAACAAGGCTCCGGGTCCGGATAGTATCCCGAAAGTAGCCATCAAGACGGCAATCGAGACTAGCCCTGATATGTTCAGAATGGCTATGCAGATGTGCTTAGAGAGAGGCGAATTTCCGGAGAGGTGGAAAAGGCAAAGATTGATTCTACTGCCTAAAACCGGGAAGCCACCTGGCGACCCGTCGCCGTTGGCATGCAGACCTATCTGCCTTCTGGACACCGCCGGAAAAATGTTGGAACGGATCATTCTGTCGAGGCTGATGGTCTATACCGAGAAACCCGATTACTCTGGCCTCTCGGATAACCGACGGATCGATCGACGGGTCGTCACGCTGGCCGTAAAGAATGCGTTAAACAGCGTCAGCTAGGCCGCCATCGAGTGCACCTAGGAATCCCGGTTAGCTTATGCCGGATACTGGAGAGCTACTTCCACAATAGGGTGCTAATATATGACACCGATGAAGGCGAAAGGAGCTACAACATCACCGCGGGGATACCTCAGGGCTCCATCCGGGGTCCGGTACAATAATGGAACGCGGCATATGATGTCGTATTGAAGCTCAAACTTCCACCGGGTGTACAGCTGGTCGGCTTTGCCGATAATATTACCCTCGTGGTATACGGCGAGTCGACAGAGGTAGTGGAACTGACAGCAACGCACTCGTGCGCCACAAAACGGAGGTGGTGGTGGTAAACAACCGCAAGTCTGAACAACAGGTAGTGGTCACCACAGGCGGGTGCACGATCAACTCTAAGCGCTCACTGAAGCAATTGGAGGACATAATCGACGATAAGCTCACATTCTGAAGCCACGTGGAATAACTTGCAAAAGGGCCAAAGCACCCACAAGCTGATGTGCCTTAGGGTGGTCAGCGTCAGAGGGAATGGGATTCCTCCAGCAAGGGTAGATGGACACTAGGCTCATACCGAGCGTTTCTAAATGGACGAGAAGGCCCCATGGTGAGGTGATCTTTCACTTGACACAATCTCTGTCAGGCCATGGGTGCTTTGGGTGGTATTTGTACAGATTCGGACATACAGGCTTCCCCGCATACCCAGAATGCGCAGACTGCTACGAGACCGCGAAGCATGTGCGCTTTGGAAGTCCTGTCCACGCTTTGTGGAGCAAAGGTCGAGTATGCAGGAGATATGCGGTAAAGATATCAAATTCTGACAACATTGTTGAGACAGAGGATGTGTATCGCGGCGGACAAAAGGTTCGCGATCTTCCTAATTGTACTTGAAGTACCGAGAAAGTGGCGGGCCGACCAACAGCAAGTTGACGCTCTTCCCATGCGGGAGCTTGAGTCCAACGGGTAGTCAATATGTAGTACTAGCCAGGACCCAAGCTTTCAGGGAAAAGAGGACAACATAAGGCGGTAGCTGGTGGAAGCGCTAACCAATAGAAAGTACTGAGCCCCTCCCCCTTTCTCAAAGTCATCCCTAACGGGCGTTTCGCGAAGGTAAGGAAGAGAGAGAGAATAAGTTTTTAGTGGGTCGAAACCTACATAACCCGAGGAACCACCTCTTCGGTGTCTCTCATGTGCGTTACAGAGAGTCCGATGTGGTTTCATGGGGTTTCGAAGTCATTTCAGGAAGTTATGATTTCCAGCGGATTTCCGAGGCATATTAAGAGGGGGGCCGGGGTGCTGTGGTTTTGAGGGTTTTAAGCAGTTGATAGTTTTTGAAAATACATTTCAGATCATTGCTCTCAGTTGAGCCTCAGAGAAATTTCAGAGGCATTCTTAAGTGTTTCATAAACGTTTCAGGTGGTTGTAAAAGGAATTCACGACGTTTTAAACTGAATACGCTAGTAGGTCCGATGACCTTTACTCAGCTCTTAGATAACGTTACCTTTTTCCTAAATGGAGGTTCCCTGGTTCCAAAGTATGTAGAATCCTCTTCGTGGAGAATCTCCGCGTTGGAACAAATCCTGCTTCTCAGCTTAGTGCTCTATGGGCACTTCGACAGTAATTAACTGTAAAGCTTCCTTTACCATTTTTCATGTGTATATCGTATGACAAGCACGATCATACTCTATGACCAAGGAAGTCAAGAAAATTTCCATTACAATTAGTTCCTGGACCGATCAGGAATCCGCATGGTCTTGTTGAATACCCTCGAGTTTACCGCTTCGACTATCTGGGCCCCATGTGTAGAGTGCAGTGATTTTGTTTATTAATATTAGTAGGACTTTGAGTGAAAAAAACTTCAGAGTTTTTGAAAAACTATAGTGGTTTAATTGCGCCTAAATTTAATCATTCTGAGATGTTGATTGGTTCGTCCGTTCGTGGGTTATATAAAAGAAAAGAAGTATGTTCAAGGAAATTACTACACCTTTACTAAATTATAACCTCAAACTTCTCTTGAACTAGAACCTTACATAAAGACTGTTCTTTATGTAAGGTTGTAGTTAGGATAGCCAATTGGTGTCTTAAAAAGCATTTAAACTTCATCAATTTCACATTTTTTTATATGTATAATCCATTGTGTCAAAAATATCCAATCTCTGTAGATTGGATATTTTTGACACAATGGATTATATATGTATATAAAAAAAATGTGAAATTGATGAAGTTTAAATGCTTTTTAAGACACCAATTGGCTATCCTAACTACAACCACTAGTTTTGTTCAAATGCCGAGCGCGACTACTTATGATGCTGGATTAAAACTACCACCATTACTGCCATTCTTCCCCACGCTACTGCCGTATTGCGCTCTCTTCGGAGAGCATGTCGGAAAGTGGATTATTGTTATTTTTATTACATAAAATATAAATAAAATAACATTAGGTTCATATACCGCTTACATCCTGGCAGCCTACAGTAGCAGCTGAGCTGAGCTTTTATCCTTTCGAGCCATGGCCTTCGTCGCGTCGTCGGTACACAACCACCCCACCCAATCCTGACGGGATCCTTTCGTCGCGTCACCCTCCTCGGTTTGTACGGCAGATCCACGTCCACGAGGGCCACGAAGGGAGATGGAAGAAACATTTATATAAACAAAAAGTTGGTCCGAAAAAAATACACTCGCCTGGGAATATCTATTTACAAAGCACTTGAGTTGAAATGCCAAGTTTCATCAACAAACTAATATAGCAAGAAAGGAACCAGAAACGTTACTGTTCGCTCTCGAACCACCAACAGGAGGGGGATGGATGGATACAGTCGAAAGCGTCGAAACTGGTCCATGTAGCAGCTTCCTCCCAGGGATGACGACACACCGGACCATATTGGTTGGTATTAGTTGGAAATGGACGACTTCGTCCGCTTTTAGGACACAACACACCGATATCCAATCGATTGGAACATGAACCGATACAATGGAAAAACGTTTCTACCGTTGGACACGCTTTGAGGACGTCCGTCGTTACCGTCGTCGGTCAGGTTGAACCGATCTGCCCCAACGTTATTGGTTCTCTAGCCATCATCTTGTGGGCATATTGCGTGTCAAAGCTTCCAACTTAGAGAGACGAAACGACGAAAGTCAGTTTCAATTCTATTAGGTTATTCGATCCTCTTGCAGTATGTACCACCATCTCTAACACGACCGTATCGGTGTTTTCTATTGCAGGTGTTCGAGCTGGAGCGACGATTTAAGCAACAAAAGTACCTGTCAGCGCCCGAACGGGAACACCTAGCCAGTATAATAAGCCTCACACCCACCCAGGTAAGCTCTAGGAATGAAATGGGACGGGCATCGGCATCGCATTGGTAAAGAGTATCACAGGATAAATTCAGCGTGAAATCACAGACAAACAAACGTAAAACTTGCGAAATTGCCATCGACCAGGCTTTTAACGATCATTTTAAATCGTCCTAGTTGTGACTTCCACAACCAGAGGCGCGCGCATCGTTTTTCTTTGCGTTTGACGTTTCACACTAGCGCCTTCTGTTGACGATATTGTACAACGCAGTGTTTGGTGAAACATTTAGTGTATAGTAGGCGATGGATTTTGATGAAAATTGTTCTAGGTGTTACGTCTGTTTGTCTGTGGTGAAATCATACACATTATAAGGATTTTAGATTTGACGTAGAAATAAGTAAGTAAAATAATTATTGCAAATCTACACTAAGTCAGAATTTCCTTTATGAGCAGTTTTTTTACTGTGCTGGAAATATGGATGGAAGATTCTTCATTTCTAGAAGATACGACTGAGCGATCTCTGAAACACTGCAGTCAAGGCTTGTGCTGTTTTATTGTCTGCATGTACTTTGTTTTAGTTGCGTTCACCACCGCACCAGTCCGACTTTTTCTGTAATGCGTTCTAAAAATCGGGATCAAACGGTCTTTTACAACACAGTGAATCTATCATATAACCCTTTCAAGCTATGCAACTACTTAACTATGCGCATTATTATCTGCAGAGTAATCCAATTATTAATTTACGATTGGTATCCACGCTAAAAACGTGAGCCCTCTGCCACACAACTATTTCCAAAAAATAAAAAATAAATAATACTCTGTCATCTACAAGAAATTGTGCAGACTCTGTGGTGCCATAATATACCTTGGACAAACAATGGGCCTCTGTACGAATCTGCCCTGTCCTGCTCACTCACACAGAACATTTGAAAACAGCGCGCACAGTAAAAGTCAAAAAGTGTACGCTGTTTTCAAATTTTCTGTGGGAGTGAGCAGGACAGGGCAGATTCGTGCAAAGGCTGATTGAAATCATCTCACATTGACACGCAACCTGACGTAGTAGGCGCCATTCTAACCTAAAATTTTAAAAGGGGTGTAAGGCGTTCCAAAGTTTTTCAAGTGGCATCAGAGAGTTCCAGGTGAGTTAAAGAGTGATTTTCACAGGTTGAAGCCTTAGGCAGTTCAGGTGGTATCATAGGGGTTTCTGAGAGGTTTCTGGGGTGTCAATGGGTTTCAAGGGGCTTTCAAGGGAGGATTAATTTCAGAAGGGTTTTTAAGGCCTTTAGAAAGAGCTTGTGTGATGTTAAACCTTATTTGTATACGTACTACAGTGAGAGCCTACGATTGTAGATTTTTTTTGTATTAACGAGATTTTTAGCCCTAAGCTAGTTCATCTCGGGACCCACGCTCACATTTCGTGAGTTTGTCGGGAGTGGGATTTAATCCCAGGTCCTAGCCACGTGCTTCAACCACCACACCAGATCCGCTCCACGCGATTGTAGATCCGATGACCTATTGTCACATGAGTTCTTGGAAACCCTTAATCGATTCAATAAGATCCCCATGCTACCCCAACCCAGCATAAACACTTCCACAGATTAACTCTTCTTAAACGTCCTCTAACTTTCCCTGCTGCTTCTTTTTGTAAACCCAACTTAGGTAACATGTGAAGGCGACTGATATAGAATATTTCAATTTCCATACTAAGTACTGAAATCTTGTCAATAACACATTTAGTATGGAAATATTATACTTTCACAGACTTTCAGGCGATTTGTTATGATTTAGGCCGGAATGTATTTTATTTTCTTCTTTTGTCACAGTGCTCCTAGATAATAAATAATAGACGTATTTGAAGAATAAATATCCATATAATAAGGCAAGCTCAACTGTGCACTATGGTCCTCCGGAAAGTAGGGGGTTGGTGTCAGGCCCTACGAGCCAGCCGTAAAAAACCATTGTAACGGAAAATCAGCAACAGAATAATACGAACCGAGACCAACGGCAACGACCCCAGCGAACGAAAAGGACTTGCGATTGGAAACTCGGTACGTGGAACTGCCGAGGGGGGAGCACCCGCATACTCGCCGATCTACTGAAGGACCGCGGGTTCGGCATCGTAGCGCTGCAGGAGGTGTGTTGGACAGGATCCATGGTGCGAACGTTTAGAGGTAATCATACCATTTACCAGAGCTGCGGCAACACACGCGAGCTGGGAACAGCTTTCATCGTGATGGGTGATATGCAGAGGCGCGTGATCGGTTGGTGGCCGATCGACGAAAGAATGTGCAGGTTGAGGATCAAAGGCCGATTCTTCAACTTCAGCATAATAAACGTGCACAGCCCACACTCCGGAAGTACTGATGATGACAAGGACGCATTTTACGCGCAGCTCGAACGTGAGTACGATCGCTGCCCAAGCCACGACGTCAAGATCATCATAGGTGATTTGAACGCTCAGGTAGGCCAGGAGGAGGAATTCAGACCGACGATTGGTAAGTTCAGCGCCCACCAGCAGACGAACGAAAACGGCCTACGACTCATTGATTTCGCCGCCTCCAAAAATATGGCCATACGTAGCACCTTTTTCCAACACAGCCTCCCTTATCGTTACACCTGGAGATCACCACAGCAGACGGAATCTCAAATCGACCACGTTCTGATTGACGGACGGCACTTCTCCGACATTATCGACGTCAGGACCTATCGTGGCGCCAACATCGACTCCGACCACTATCTGGTGATGGTCAAACTGCGCCCAAAACTCTCCGTCATCAACAATGTACGGTACCGGCGACCGCCACGGTACAACCTAGAGCGACTGAAGCAACCGGATGTCGCCTCAGCATACGCGCAGAATCTCGAAGCCGCGTTGCCAGACGAGGGCGAGCTCGATGAGGCCCCTCTAGAGGACTGCTGGAGTACAGTGAAAGCAGCCATCAACGTCGCAGCCGAGAGCACCATCGGATACGTGGAACGGAATCGACGGAACGAATGGTTCGACGAAGAGTGCAGAACGGTTTTGGAGGAGAAGAATGCAGCGAGGGCGGTAATGATGCAGCAAGGGACTCGACAGAACGTGGAACGTTATAAACAGAAGCGGAAACAGCAGACCCGCCTCTTTCGGGAGAAAAAGCGCCGCCTGGAAGAAGCGGAGTGTGAAGAAATGGAACTGCTGTGCCGTTCCCAAGAAACACGGAAGTTCTATCAGAAGCTCAACGCATCCCGCAACGGCTTCGTGCCGCGAGCCGAAATCTGCAGGGATAAAGACGGAGGCCTCTTGACGGACGGACGTGAGGTGATCGAAAGGTGGAAGCAGCACTTCGATCAGCACCTGAACGGCGTGGAGAACGTAGGCGCGGGAGCCCACGGCAACGGAGGAAACGACGACGCCAGTGCAGCGGAGGACGGAAACGAACCAACTCCCACGCTGAGGGAAGTTAAGGATGCCATTCACCAGCTCAAAACCAACAAAGCAGCTGGTAAGGATGGTATCGCAGCTGAACTCATCAAGATGGGCCCAGAAAAGTTGGCCACCTGTTTGCATCGGCTGATAGTCAGGATCTGGGAAACCGAACAGCTACCGGAGGAGTGGAAGGAAGGGGTAATCTGCCCCATTCACAAGAAAGGCGACCATTTGGAATGTGAGAACTTCAGGGCGATCACTATTTTGAATGCTGCCTACAAAGTGCTATCCCAGATCATCTTCCGTCGCCTGTCACCTAAAACAAATGAGTTCGTGGGAAGTTATCAAGCCGGCTTCATCGACGGCCGGTCGACAACGGACCAGATCTTTACCGTACGGCAAATCCTCCAGAAATGCCGAGAATCCCAGGTCCCAACGCATCACCTGTTCATCGACTTCAAAGCGGCATACGACAGTATCGACCGCGCAGAGCTATGGAGAATCATGGACGAAAACGGCTTTCCTGGGAAGCTGACTAGACTGATTAAAGCAACGATGGACGGTGTGCAAAACTGCGTAAGGGTTTCGGGTGAACTATCCAGTTCATTTGAATCTCGCCGGGGACTGAGACAAGGTGATGGACTCTCATGCCTACTCTTCAACATCGCTCTGGAAGGTGTGATGCGACGAGCCGGGCTCAACAGCCGAGGAACGATTTTCACAAAATCCGGTCAATTTGTGTGCTTTGCGGACGACATGGACATTATTGCAAGAACATTTGGAACGGTGGCAGAGCTGTACACCCGCCTGAAACGCGAAGCAGCAAAGGTCGGTCTGGTGGTGAATGCCTCAAAAACGGCTCCACCCCACTACCCCGAACGCCATTACCCCGAACGCCACTATCCCGAAAGCCATTACCCCGAATAGGCCACTACCCCGAAAGCCACTACCCCGAATGGGTCATTACCCCGAAAGTCATTACCCCGAATAGGCCATTACCCCGAAAGCCACTACCCAAATGGGTCATTACCCCGAAAGCCACAATCCCGAATGGGCCCTTACCCCCAATCATCCAGGAGATCACCAAAAAAGTGATGGCCGATTAAAAGTTGATGGTTAAAAGTTAAAAAACGGTAATCAGTAACTAGTGTATGAATACTCTTCTCCTCCCTTCCCTATAGTGGTCAAACTGAACTTATTCAAATGTTTGCCTTCTTAAAAAAATAGGCTGTTCTTTTGAGTTTGCAGTGTCCAACCGTGTACTGCTGCAGAGTTGTTTGGCAGCCTGTAAATTTATTGAGTGTTATATAGTTTATTTATAGACGAACTACTAACTCCATAGTGCACCTGTTCTTCTTTGAATAATAGGCTGTTCTTTCAAATCAAGTTTTTTGAAAATTAACTGGCGGCCAAATTGGTTCGATATTTTTTCTCTCTTGAGAATAGACTGTTCTTCCTAGGCCTGCTCTTCAGTCGATCCATAATTTATTCGGCCTCAATGTTCATGGCTATGCTAGAATGTAGCGGTTCAGTTGACATATAATCTCATTATCTTGATAGAGCCTATCAGTATGCATTGGCTGTGACCCTACTATGATGAATTGGTTCTATACTATTTTTCAGAATGCCCCATTTTTTCGAAAAATTTATTTCAAAGAAAACCTAAGATCATTGTACAGTGGCGTTTCGGTTTTATCACTAGTCATTTTATTCACTACTCGCCAAATTCACTCTCGATTTTATCACGGTTTTCGTTTCGTTTTTATCACGTTTTTTCTAAAACATTGTGAAATCAACATGAAATAGCACAGAACATAAAAATGTTATTGCGTGGCTACCTTTTAGGGCTATCCACAGTCTGGAGTAGTCTTGACTATGAGATTAAAGAAAGAATAGCTTTTTTGGAAGGAGAGGGTTTTAGTGGATTCTAAATTTCATCGCAAATATATAACAAAAAGCAAAATAATTTTATTTTAAGTCAACTGTACATTTTATTGAATACTAGCTGTCCCGGAAAACTTTGTTTTGTCAAGTTGTGGTGGTTGGACAACTGTTGACGTTATTGCAGCACCTCACTCTAGATTGATTTGATGTTGATAGTGCTGAATTTATTCTCGGCTAATAAAAATCAGTATTTCTACAGTTTTATTACTTTTTCGGATGATTTTCATAACTTTTCCTACATATAAAGACAGCCAGGTTCATGTAAATACAGCCACCCTCAAGACGGATCGTACAGTGCAACATTTATGCTGATCGGTTCCTCCGTTCGTACGTTTCAATGCCTCAAAGCGAATTTAAACTCATTTTTATTTATAGAGATGTATATCTCGAACCCTCGACTAGCTGTTATGTATTGTATGTAAGTGTAAATAATTTTCATGAATTATTGATATTTTATTTTTATTTTATTTGACGAAATTGAAGGAATTCCCAAAACCAACTAACCGGATGGCCCAGATGTGTACTAGACGTACTAGAGTAACCCTTTCAAACCCGACAATTTTCAATTTTTAGTAAAATTTTTAACTTTTTGATTTGTGAGTTGTGTTGATTGTTCGAGTGAATAGTCAATTTGTGTGTTAGATGTTGTAGATTATGTATTTTGTGTGAATAAATTAAAACAGCTTTTAGGCCCTGAGGAAGGTTCAATAGCCGAACCGAAACGTCGTCGATGATAATAAATTAATCAACGCAATTTATAAGACTGTAAGCCGAAAAATCAACAAATTTGTACTATATTCTCCTCGATTTTCATAAAATAAAATTATAGTGATGTTCAGTCATCAGTAGGTCGGCACCAGAGGCACGTTTTCCTCTATTTGGGGCTGTCCATAAACCACGTGGTCATTAGGGGGGGGGTGGGTTCGGCCAATGACCATTTTGTATGGACAAATAAAAAAAAATTTATGGACTAATGACCACGCGGGGGGGGGGGGGGGGGGGTTCAAAAGTCCCGAAAAAATGACCACGTGGTTTATGGACAGCCCCTTTGAGATGTTCAGTCATTGAACATTGCCTATTTAAGAAAAAAAAAACATTTGGATATCTCGTCAAAGCTACGGTCCATACAAATTTTCTAAATTTTGTATGGACGAAAGTCTACACGGGGGAAGGGCGTCTAAGATTACCCAAAATAAGTCTACGTAGTTTACATACAGCGCCTGAGCAATACAATCATTCACAAATTGCTAAACTCTTGAATATATGAATAACAATTCAAAAATTTTGTAGCTTATCGATTTTTAATATAAAATTCACATTTATTTTTATTTTCGCTAAATTCACGGTTTCGCTACATTCACGGCTAATTTTTTTTTACCGTGATAAAATCGAATAACCACTGTATTAATTAATTTTAGTACATTTAAACATGATCTGATATTATGTTTCTTATTTTAATTAATTGTATCAGTTGATGATCAGTTTCCGGAACGTGAAGCCCAAAAATTGTTTTCAAATATTTTCAAGATTTTAGTACTTGCAAAGTAAAGCCACAATCGTTGGACCAAATGGACTTTTTTTGACTGGCGATTAAACTGTCAATTTCTTGATTTTGCTTTGGCTGACCAAGCCATGTGGGAAATTACACTGTTGAAAATGCTTTGACATCCATGTGCACAACAGAACATGTGCTCGATGAACAAATTGAGATTTGAAATTATGAAAAGAAATCCACGTACTCCGGTGAGACTCGAACTCACGACTCCCAATTCGCTAGACGGGCGCTTCTATTCCTTCAAGCTACGGAGTCACTCGACTATCTCCGTCGCCAGCAGGCCTAGAACTGAACTCGATTCCACAATCGCACATGGTTATCTTCTTTTCACAATCCAAACCCCCTTCGGATGGGATTAGATGAACATCTAACACATTGTCTGTTGTGCACATGTATGTCAAAGCGGGAGAGGAAGTTATTTTTAATTGTCGAGAGCTTCGGGCACTGCCTTCCAATCACTTATTGGTATGGCAATTAGTGTGCAGTCGGACTCTCGACGGGTCGGTCCTCGGCCGACCGAATACGGTAAGGGTGACCGTAGCACCTTACAAATGTCAATTTCTTGATTTTGCTTTGGCTGACCAAGCCATGTGGGAAATTACACTGTTGAAAATGCTTTGACATCCATGTGCACAACAGAACATGTGCTCGATGAACAAATTGAGATTTGAAATTATGAAAAGAAATCCACGTACTCCGGTGAGACTCGAACTCACGACTCCCAATTCGCTAGACGGGCGCTTCTATTCCTTCAAGCTACGGAGTCACTCGACTATCTCCGTCGCCAGCAGGCCTAGAACTGAACTCGATTCCACAATCGCACATGGTTATCTTCTTTTCACAATCCAAACCCCCTTCGGATGGGATTAGATGAACATCTAACACATTGTCTGTTGTGCACATGTATGTCAAAGCGGGAGAGGAAGTTATTTTTAATTGTCGAGAGCTTCGGGCACTGCCTTCCAATCACTTATTGGTATGGCAATTAGTGTGCAGTCGGACTCTCGACGGGTCGGTCCTCGGCCGACCGAATACGGTAAGGGTGACCGTAGCACCTTACAAATGTCAATTTCTTGATTTTGCTTTGGCTGACCAAGCCATGTGGGAAATTACACTGTTGAAAATGCTTTGACATCCATGTGCACAACAGAACATGTGCTCGATGAACAAATTGAGATTTGAAATTATGAAAAGAAATCCACGTACTCCGGTGAGACTCGAACTCACGACTCCCAATTCGCTAGACGGGCGCTTCTATTCCTTCAAGCTACGGAGTCACTCGACTATCTCCGTCGCCAGCAGGCCTAGAACTGAACTCGATTCCACAATCGCACATGGTTATCTTCTTTTCACAATCCAAACCCCCTTCGGATGGGATTAGATGAACATCTAACACATTGTCTGTTGTGCACATGTATGTCAAAGCGGGAGAGGAAGTTATTTTTAATTGTCGAGAGCTTCGGGCACTGCCTTCCAATCACTTATTGGTATGGCAATTAGTGTGCAGTCGGACTCTCGACGGGTCGGTCCTCGGCCGACCGAATACGGTAAGGGTGACCGTAGCACCTTACAAATGTCAATTTCTTGATTTTGCTTTGGCTGACCAAGCCATGTGGGAAATTACACTGTTGAAAATGCTTTGACATCCATGTGCACAACAGAACATGTGCTCGATGAACAAATTGAGATTTGAAATTATGAAAAGAAATCCACGTACTCCGGTGAGACTCGAACTCACGACTCCCAATTCGCTAGACGGGCGCTTCTATTCCTTCAAGCTACGGAGTCACTCGACTATCTCCGTCGCCAGCAGGCCTAGAACTGAACTCGATTCCACAATCGCACATGGTTATCTTCTTTTCACAATCCAAACCCCCTTCGGATGGGATTAGATGAACATCTAACACATTGTCTGTTGTGCACATGTATGTCAAAGCGGGAGAGGAAGTTATTTTTAATTGTCGAGAGCTTCGGGCACTGCCTTCCGACTGCACACTAATTGCCATACCAATAAGTGATTGGAAGGCAGTGCCCGAAGCTCTCGACAATTAAAAATAACTTCCTCTCCCGCTTTGACATACATGTGCACAACAGACAATGTGTTAGATGTTCATCTAATCCCATCCGAAGGGGGTTTGGATTGTGAAAAGAAGATAACCATGTGCGATTGTGGAATCGAGTTCAGTTCTAGGCCTGCTGGCGACGGAGATAGTCGAGTGACTCCGTAGCTTGAAGGAATAGAAGCGCCCGTCTAGCGAATTGGGAGTCGTGAGTTCGAGTCTCACCGGAGTACGTGGATTTCTTTTCATAATTTCAAATCTCAATTTGTTCATCGAGCACATGTTCTGTTGTGCACATGGATGTCAAAGCATTTTCAACAGTGTGATTAAACTGTAACTTTTCTTCTCGTCAAAGGCTATTTTTCTAGGTGCACTTGCACTTACATAGTTCACTGGCAGTTGAACTGCTTACTGTATATGAGATTTGCCCTTCTTCAATTTATAGGCTGTTCTTTCTAGTTACATCGTTACCGGGTTCATTGATGACTAATCTATTAATTATATCTGGTGTTTTTCCTTCTTTGAAAATTGGACTATTCTTTAAACCTACATTATTACAGAGTTTTTCGGTAGCCTGGTGGTTTATTGGCCCTTGCAGGTTTCTGTAGAGAAGCCGTGCATACACTAGGTAGAGTTTCAGGGGGTCTATCCATAGTCTACGCTCCATACAATTTCCCAAATTTTTGTATGGACAAAATTGTATGACAGGGAGGAGAAGAGGTCTGAGGTGACCGAAATTTGGTCTACGTGGGTTATGAATGGACCTATAGGAGATTTGCCCTTCTTTAATTTATAGGCTGTTCTTTCTAGTTATAACCATGCAGACCTTGTGGGCGACCAACCTATTAATTACATTTTTCCTCTTGTTAAGAATGTATTGTTTTTTTTTAGTTACTCCGCAATTACACTGCGGTTACACTGTTACAGAGTTTAATTACCGAACTGTCTATTCCTCCTTAAGAGATTTTCCCTTCTTCTAGGTATAGGCTGTTCTTTCGAGGCTATTTTTTCGATCAGTATTATTTTGATCTAGCCTTATGATCATTTGGCATAGTGATAGTTTGTCCAAATGTATTTTCGGCCTAATGAGCCAGTATTTACCGGACCTTTGCTGACAGTTATATCGTAATAAATGAATAAATATATCTCATGCAAGTTCAGCTCTAACACGTATTCACTTGCGTGCGCAGCTTTTTCTTTTTTCTCGCTCATTCTCTTTGATATACTCAAAAAAGAGCGAGATAAAAGAAGCAAAAAGCCCCCTATTTTATCTGTTTCTTTCTCGTGTTTGTTTACGAGAGTGAGTGAGCAAAAAAAGAAAAGTTGATTGATTGATTGATTTATCTTTATTATAGAGACTTTCAGCCCAAAGAAAAGTTGCGCACTCCTTTATGTTGTTTTAACCGTTATGTGTCCAACAGGGTACCCGGGTACCCAGCGCCCATATAAAAGCACGGTGTAGAAAAAAGCAAACAAAATTGTCGGACACATAACGGTTAATGTTATTCTTTCAAACAGTATCTTCTGGTATTGAAGCTGTCAGTAATGTTATTGAATTATTTCTTCTTTCAACAATGGCTTCTCTTTCAATATCAGTTACGAAAAATATATCTAAACCATCATCAGAACAACCCATTTAAAAATATGCTTTCGGGGTAATGGCGTTCGGGGTAGTGGCCTATTCGGGGTAGTGGCTTTCGGGGTAATGACCCATTCGGGGTAATGGCTTTCGGGGTAATGGCCTATTCGGGGTAATGGCTTTCGGGGTAGTGGCGTTCGGGGTAATGGCGTTCGGGGTAGTGGCATTCGGGGTAATGGGGTAGAATCCTCAAAAACAAAGTACATGCTGGTAGGCGGAACCGAAAACGACCGGATCCGTCTGGGTAGTAATGTTACGATAGACGGGGATACTTTCGAGGTGGTGGAGGAATTCGTCTACCTCGGATCCTTACTGACGGCTGACAACAACGTGAGCCGTGAAATTCGGAGGCGCATCATCAGCGGAAGTCGGGCCTACTACGGGCTCCAGAAGAAACTGCGGTCGAAAAAGATTCACCCACGCACCAAATGCACCATGAACAAAACGCTAATAAGACCGGTAATCCTCTACGGGCACGAGACATGGACCATGCTCGAGGAGGACCTGCAAGCACTCGGAGTTTTCGAGCGACGCGTGCTAAGGACGATCTTCGGCGGTGTGCAGGAGAACGGTGTGTGGCGGAGAAGAATGAACCACGAGCTCGCTGCACTTCACGGCGAACCCGGCATCCAGAAGGTGGCCAAAGCCGGAAGGATACGGTGGGCAGGGCATGTTGCAAGAATGCCGGACAACAACCCTGCAAAGCTGGTGTTTGCAACTGATCCGGTTGGCACAAGAAGGCGTGGAGCGCAGAGAGCACGATGGGCGGACCAGGTGGAAAGTGACTTGGCGAGCATTGGGCGCGACCGAGGATGGAGAGCGGCAGCCACGAACTGTGTATTATGGAGAAATATTGTTGATTCAGTTTTATCTTGAATTTGATGAAATACTAAATAAATGAATGAATGAAGGCAAAATCGTTAAACCCATCGGATTGGTTAAGAAATTTTTTGCAACTCAACACTATAAATTCTATGTTTATACTATCTGTTTCTACGATACGGCCTACTTTTCCGTACTATACCAAACAATTGCATTATGATTCATAATTTATTCCATTTCAGTTGCATTATGAATCATAATGCGATTGTTTGATCAACAACTAAAGTTTCCACGGTAAAAACTGGCAAAATTGCAAATTGCAAAGATTTGAACCGGGTCCTCCTGCGAGATAACTCACCGTTGTACCGCTACGCTGCTATAGATACTTGATATCAGAGATAGTTTCGGCTTTGCAGTCTTGTTTTAGTGGAACAAACTATTTAATTTTGTCCGACGTTTCGACACCGGGTTCGGCGTCTTCTTCAGGGAAACTGTGGTATTGATGTTTTATTTAGTGTGATTGTACAATTTTTGATGTTATGTTACTTACAAATTGATGTTGTTCTTTGTCTTAGGGTATGGTTGTTCTGTTGGTCGGTACATGTCCTAGAAATGTCATATTGTGTTTGAATTACTAGTAAAGTTGTTAAGTTAAGCTTCTTACATATGGTTGGTCAACTGGTCAATATTTTAAAATTTAATTTTATAGTTTAGTCACTTTTTGTTTTGTTCACTCTGTTTTCGGGCACTATTGATTGTTAAGCTCTTATCATGGACAATGGCGTTATTGATATAAAGATGAAATATTTCAAATTGGCAAAATCGTTATTGGGAAGGGGTGGTGTGGATTTTGTTTTTGATAGTGTGTAGGATTGATGCATATGTATTGTGCAAACCTTCTACGTCTGACCGCTTATTGACGGTATGTGAAGTGTTTACAATATGATACATCTCTATAAAGCTCAGACCTGAATATGATCTACATTCTTCTAATATTTGTGTGTTATCAATGCTGAACCTATGATTGTGGTCTATACAATGACTTATCGATGCTGTTTTTTCTCTGAGAGTATCGATGCTGTTTGTAGTGTTAGTGTTACATAGCTCTTGCAGTCTATCTAGCTTGTTTACATCTGATCGATGACCAGACAGCCTAGTTTTTAATTTGTTCTGAGTCATGCCAATATAGCATGATTGGCACTCTGAACATGGAATTTTGTATACTATGTTTGATATGATAATACTTGATATGATAATGTTTACTGCGCTGTTGTACAAGCATAGAAACTTAGTTGTTGACAGCGCATTGATACAAATAAGGTTTCACTCGCTGAATACTTTATCGAAATTGTGGTGCTGAGGCCCAGTGTTGGACTCTCACGCAACGGCTACCGGTTCGAATCCGGTGAGCATCCTTTTTATTTTCATTTGCACTTCAATTAATGGATGAATTCAATTTTTTCAGTTTTTTTTTTCAAAGTTTTCTTTTAAATTTATTTTAGCTAAAATGACAAAAAAATGTCTTGGCACAACAATTTACTGAAATGAAGTTCTAAGCACTTGAAAATTCCAATAAAGTTCCGAGTATCATCTTAATCAGCTTAAGAGGCTAACAATGAGCCACAGACAAACAGACGTAACACTTCGAACACTTTCCGATTAGAAAAATAGTCACGGTTACTTGTTCGCCCAATGCTAAAAAGACTGAGTTTGGCCAACCATGAACTAGGTGGCGGTAGTGCGCAAACGTCAAACTCGAACAAAACCGATAGAAGCGCCACGGGTGGCCCGTCGGCCAACTATCACATTTTAAAATTGGTCGTTTAATCGGTGTACAATGAGAATGATTAGAGTGTTACGTCTGTTTGTCTGTGAATGAGCTTTGCTGGAACTTATGTACAAAGTTCCGGCAAGGCTCATTGTAAGCCTCTTAAGCAGCCTGAAAGTTCCATTTGGAATTTCATCTGATATTTGTGGAACTTGAACGTGTATTTTGTCATGGAAAGCGGTACTTTTGGATTCTACAAATTTCTGTTTAGATATTTTCACTACTTACTTACTTTCAGTCCTGGGCACCCACAGTGGTGCAGAGGGCCGAATTGAAAGATTTCCATCCTGGGCGATTGCCAGCCATTGCCTTGACCTGTGGCCAGGTCAAATTTCTGCCGACTTGCGCGTCTTGATTTCGTTGTTGGGGCTGCGCCGCCATGAGCCTCTGGGTCTGCATCTGCTGCGATGTCCTGCTGGGTTCCAGTCTAACACTTGCTTGCCGATTTCGTTTCCGCCCCTGCGTAGAGGGTGGCCGACCCACCTCCATTTTCGCTTCCGAATTTCTGTCGCTATCGGCTTTTTATGACATCGACGATGGAGCTCGTAATCAATGAACACCAGCGTCTTCCAGTCGGCGTGTGTTAAACCGGTACCCGATTTTCTCCTTCTGTCGCTGGATCCTGGCAATGCGCAGTCGGATCTCGCCGATTAAGAGATATCGGCGCTACGTTTGTTCCGCACATCAAGAAGACTCCGCCTCCATTTTTGGCTGATGCAGATGTGGTCGACTTGATTTTCCGTGACGCCATCACGGGAAACACATGTCACTTTGTGCTCTGGTCGATGAGGAAAGAGCGATCCCCCAATCACCATGTCATTGTTGCCACAAATCTCTGCAAACATCTCTCCGTTTTCGCTCATTTCTCCGATACCATGACGTGCTCATAGTCCGAGTTGTCGGAACCGGCGCGTAACATTGGATCATGATAAGGTTTCGAACCCGTGTTCTGAATCTGGATACAATTACCCTCTCATTAATAGGAAACCAACTCCACGGTGGCGAGGAGCGTGTTCACCTCGTAGGTTAGAGTATAGCAGAATTTGACCCGACGCCAATCTGTGTTCTCCAAAGTTCGGCTAACGGAGTTCGCTCAGTCCTAGGATCTCAAGATTCATACGACATGCCTCATTGGCTAGTTGTGCCAGTTTACCCTGCTGGACTACTTAGGGTTAATACATTCTAAGTTCCAATTCTTGTCCGTTGTTTCGCACTAAAAATCGGTGCCGTTGAATCAGTTCGTAATCTTTCATTTTCGGTTTCTGTAACGGTTTTTTTGGTTTCGGAAACAGTAGGTAGTTGGCCTAAGGTCCCCTATCCACCGTGGTGGGGCTGCCACCTTAGGTATAGCTTCCGGTGGAGAAGTACAGGGGATACTCAAAATAACTGGGATAGGTAAATGTTTCACTTTTCAAAAAATGTTCAACTCGCTGTAACTTTTCGAAAAGTGCATCAAATATTCTCAAATTTTTATTGTAAGTTCATCAACTAGTTGTGTATCAGTGGTTCAAATTTGGAAAAGATCGGGCCATTCTACACGAAGCTATAATAGTTCTAGAATAAGGTATAATTATCCGATAGCCAACTTTGAGCTGTTATATCTCCGGATTCAATGAACCGAATGCAATGAAATTTTGATCATTAATGACTTATATAATGAACTTTGAAAAACAGTTCACTTAATTTGAAATTATTAATAAGAAAAAAGTTATGGCGGTTTCATTTATTCAAAACTAGTTGATGAGCTCACAGTAAAAAATTGAGAATATTTGATGCACTATTCGAAAATATACAGCGATTTGAACATATTTTGAAAATGTGAAAATTTTACCTATCCCAGTTATTTTGAGTATCCCCTGTATTTCATACTCAGCCGCTAGATGCTAGAACAAACACTGTTTGAGCCGCACCTCCTTGGTGAACAGACGCTCGAGACGAACCTCCTCAATCTAGCTAAAGTCAGAAGGACAACAGTACCCAGGCTGCACTACCATCTAAGCACATAACGCTTAGCTGGCGGTCTTTGTCATTGCTTAACCCGTGGAAGCAGGTAGGTACTTGTGAGGACCAGAGCTAGGTTGGACGCTCTCCCTTTCGACTCACCGTTTTTCACCATTCTACTAAATTGTGAGGTTGCACAATTGCTTGTATATGCGTTTTGTTTATGCTCCCGGTTGCATGGATCACATCGCTTACCAAAGTGAATCCTGACCTATGAATCTATCAACACAGAGAAACAGACGTCACACTCCGCTCACTTCGCATCGAACACTTTTTTTTTGACGTTTGATTCAAATTCGGTAGCTGGTCGATTTACCACTCGTGGCGTTGGTATCGGTTTTGCTCCTGTTTGGCGACCTGTGAACGAAAACATTTGGTACTTCGTGTACGTAAAATTCAGCATCAGTAGTTCCGTGTCAAAAATTGAGCTCAATCCATCAAAGCAAACCATAGTTACAGCATCTCAAACTTGGTAATTTTGTATGAAAATCGGCGTTTGTCCGATCAATTATGCATCACAGTGTACTTTACTAAACGCATATTTTTCAGCTAGACTTTCGATTACATGAAATAACATTCAGCGATATCCTTTATTCCGGTCTACTTAATGTAAAAATAGTAGTTTACGCAACAAGGTGCAGAATGACGATTTTTACAGCACGAGTCGTACATTTATGCAACGAGGCTTGCCGAGTTGGATAATTACGACGAGTGCTGTGAAAATCGAGTTCTGCACCGAGTTGCGTACAACGCTTTTTGCAATTTCATAAATCACCGCTTGAGGATAGTTTTAACAAAACTTTTCCATCAAACTGCACACTGATGTTCATAGCCTTGTTTAAGAAAATCTGATCATAGCAGGTTTTACTGTGTAGTTGTCACAATTTTTCAAAACTGCGTCCAGAAAGCATCAAGAAATTGATCAAAACTGAAAACAGTGCTGTAATGGTTCATTACGCAACGCAAATCAGTGCTGTAATGAACCATTACAGCTCTGTTTATTTGGTGTGGGAAAGTAGGCCTTTTCCTGTCAGATTTGCGTGAGGTAAAACAGCCTATTACGATGAGAAATTGCAAAAAAATCATTATTATATTAAAGTTAAAATTTATCAAATAACACTGAAACAAATGGTGTATTGATAATGAAAAAACAAAATAATAAAACCAAACAAAAAAGTAAACCAAATGTTGATCTTATAACTTTCCTGCATTTAAATTAACCAAGCAGGCGAATTACGAAACCAAAATTTATTATGGTAGATCTTACACCGTAATGCACCATTATAAAGTGATATACCCACGTTACGGGGAGTATCTAGCACAGTATCTAGCCATGTGCAAAAGTTCAAGTCAATCGGTTTGAAATTGACTGAGCTATAGCAGCAAGTGCCCAAAATAGTTGCTCCTGCCCAAATGGTCCCAGACCCTAATTTGTGGACGGTGCCCCAGACCCTATTGCTTTCCAGTAGCTTCATTCACCGCTCGTGCGCGTTGGTGATTTCGCTTTGTGCTGTACATGAAACAGCATAAGTTTGTACCATGAGCTACATGTTCATCAACTTGGTTGAATTTCGTTTCCCGGACGATTCCCTTCACCCGTCATGGGTTGAGATTGCTGGATTCGTAAAGCAGCTGGAATGTGATTTGTCGTGGACATGCGCGTAACTACAGCGCATTTAGCCTCTCAGCTCCAATGTCATACACGGTGGATGTAGTCGTAGTGCATAACAAGCGGCTATATCTCCGTAACGGAGGGGTGAACCGATTCCATGTGGAGGCCCTTGAACATTGAGGCTAATCTGGAGTGAATGCATTGACTTCAAAAAGATCATTTGGTCTATGCCTACTTCAGAGCTGATACTTCAGATTCTAGATTCGCAAATCATCCAAAATTGACGTTGGGTCCGCGATTAATGCGATATGAATTACGTCATCTTCAAATGACATTGGCTGGGACGTAATACCTTGTGTCCAAGGTGATCAATCATATTTTGTCTTCTAACCCATGGTCTAACCTAATACATAATGTTCCTTTCCCGAGTAACTTTTGTATATTCAGAGGGTACCTCGGTCTTCAATAGAAATGGGTATGTAGTTAACAGCTATGGCCTTATTTCTTATGGACTGTAAAAAGTGGACGATCCGCTTCTTCTTCTTCTTCTTCTTCTTCTTCTTCTTCTTCTTGGCGTAACGTTCCAGCTGGGGCAAAGCCTGCTTCTCTGCTGACTGGACTGACCGGAAATCAAACCCTAACCTCAGCATGGAGATGCTAAAAACCCTCGCTTTTACAACTGTGGCTATAGGGGCCCTAAAATGACCCGCGATTGACTCTTAAATAACTCAGTATCTTAAGCATGCACAATCAGAAATCCAGGTCCAAAGGATGATTGTCCAATTGGTAATCTGGACCTTCATTGATATCCTTGATTTAAAGTCGAGCAATTACGGTGTGTACAGCCAATTATGCTGAACTGTTTAAGCTCTTGCTTGCTCCCAGATATCTTTTGGGTAAACTTTTACGTGTATCACACCCTTCTTTTCCAACTGTTATTGTAGTGCGGCGCATTCAAGCGTGTGGTGCAAATTAGCGACGCTATAATTTATTTGACAGCTCATTTGAGCGGTGACATACGCCTTGATTCGGCATCGGTTTCCCATCACAGCCCCCGGGAAGACGACAGAACGCTATACCGCTACCCGCAGCAGCAATCTCAGTCTGCGATATGTATTTCAACTCGCCGACATCCATCCACCGACAAAATAACCTCCAAACAAAACAAACAATAGCCAAACCACCACCGCCCACCAAACGACAACATTGAAGATAATCACTACTCCCTGTTGCCTCCGCACTCCGCACCCCAGATGGTCGGTCGACCAGGATACGGAACGAGACGATAACGACGGCGGCGATTAGAATCGATTAAAACGCATTCATGAGAGCAATGGGTTTCGCTGCCTGCCGCCACCACTTGTCAACGACAGTCCCAGCCAGGCAACAATAGTCAGTGTTGGGAAAATAATTATGCCGTAGGCTATCGTCGTCGTCATCGTTCGTCGCCTACATAGGGAGGGGGAAAAGTACAAAACGCTCATCCCCTGGAGCTCCAGACCTGAAACTTGCTGATATCAATGAACAAAAATTAATCCCTAGGAATTTCAGCAATAAATAATATTTCTTCCAAATATTATAAAGTATTTCTGTGCTTTGGAACGTTAGAAAGAATTCTAGACATAGGACGACGAACTTCGAATCACTGTGTAGTGTATTATGTTATCAAAATGTTCATAAATAAAGCTTTCAGGGGATTTTCGTAGATTTTAGCCGGATTTCTAGGGGTATCAGAGGTCTGCAAAGGTTTTTATGAGTACCCCAGAAGGTCTCAGTGGGATTTCAATGCGTTTCAGAAGGTTTCTCGGTATTCTAAGGAGTTTCAGGAAGTTTCAGGAGCCTCAAAGACGTTACAGATGGGTTTCAAAACGTTTCAGAAGATTCCATGGATTTCAGGGGTTTTCATGAGAGCCTTGGGGGCTGCGAGGGGAAATGAGGGCGTTGCAGTGGATTTCAGGGGGCTTCAGGTGAGTTTAGGTATAGCCTACGAGAGCTTGAGGGGGGTTTTCTGAGGGGTTTCAAGGCGTTTTAAGAGGCTTCAAGGTGTTAAAAGGTGTTTCAGAGGAGCTTCCTGGAGTTTCAGGGACTTTAATGAGTGCTTCAGTGAGTTCCTAAGCGTTTCAATAGAATTTAAGGGGGTCTATGGAGGTTTCAGCCTCACCCTCAGGGATGGATTTCAGAGCGTACCAAAGGTTTCAGTGGATGTCAGGGGGTTCAAGTTTAAGAGAAGTCTACGGGGTTTCATAGCGGTTTTCCGAACGGTTTCAAAGCGTTTCAGTAGATTGCATGGGGTGAGTACAAACCTTAAGTGGGGTATCCAGTGAAGACTTTTCTGGGTACATTTTGTCCCAACTCCCCCCTCCAGCGGGCACCGAATGGTGAAATTGGCGTGTTGGTTTGTTTACGGTGCGAACGTTTAAATATTGCACGCGTTATTATTTTCAACAATGGAGGGATAACTGTCAATCCCACCACCACGCACCCCCTTGAACCCCGCGCGTTGCAACCCGAAAAACGAGCTCTCGCTTACATTTTCCGACCGAGTTTTTCCTCCGCGGTCGGGAAGTACCTATAACAGCACAGTGGTTTCCCCGTTTTCCTTTCCGGACGGAATTCGACAATTTATAGACAGACTGCTGAATGGAAGGAAAATCAACACATCCCACACGTGCCTGGTCCATGCGGTATGTGATTGTATGTGAAGATGTCCTTTATTCTTTTTCTATGGCATTTGCTGTTTTTGTTGTTGTTGGCGCGCGGGCGATGAGGATTGAGGAACATAACATACGCTTCTATTTGGCATCGAGCGTGTCCGCGTCAAAATTTTATGCGAGTCTCGTCGCCACCCACCGACGAGGAAGCTGGACCTGAAAGCCAGTCAACCTACTAGAGGCGAGAAAGGTCAACTGCTCCCGGATAGAAACGTGCAAGCGATACGAAAGGCGAAGAGACGAAAAGGAAAACTTTAAATTGGAAAACGTTTTCGGTGAATCGGATTTGAATGGGACAATAAGAGCACCGCCACGGGAGTCCTCATCGCTATCCCTATTATACCGCTCCTTTTCGGGGGCTATTTTAGGTTAGCACCCCACTTTTCTACCGGTGGTTTCTATTTTGGGTTTAGGGACTCAAAAACATATTGATTTTCCACCGTGCGTTGCTAAAAATGGTCCTTACTTAAAAGTAAGTGCATTGTGGTTTCTCAGCGCTGTGTCCGTCTCGCTTTGATTCCGCTGCTGTTCATTTTACACACCGCTTTTCACTTCAAAATGCAAACAATAAATAAAAAAGCGCAAACTGTAAATAAACAAAGTGACGTCACACAATCAGAATAGCAACTCAGTGCAAGAAATGAGCTCTGAAATGAGTCCTCAGTTTTTATCGGACGTAGTACAAACTGATACAAATCAAATATGTATGATTTTATGCAGGATTCATCAAAAGTCATAATTTGATGAATCCTGCATAAAATCACAAAGACATAAAGGGTCACAGACAAGCACACGTAACACTTCTAACATTTCATCACAGACAAGAAGCCTCCGGTCTCCCTCTAATCATTTCTTGTCGTTTTATTTTTTAAAGAATATTTAAATACTACAATACTGAAAATTATCTCAGTTCCAGTCAGTCTTGTTAGAATTTTCTGGACACTGCGTACCGTTGTACAGGAATCACACTCGTATCACATGTCTGTCCGGGGTATAAAAGGACTGAGTTTGGCCAATAGAGTGGCCAATCATAAACTAGGTGACAATAGTGAGCGAATGTAAAACTTGAACAAAAACACGGCGAGTGCCACAGATGGGCAGTTGACCAACTATTAAATTTTTAAATAAAACCGTTGAATCGGTGTACGTGGGAATTATTAGTGTTGCGTCTGTTTGTTTGTGATAGGGTTCTGGAAAACATCTAGTCACGTAAGACAAAGTGCATCAATATTCATCTCTTAGTTTATTGATCCACTGCTGTTTATTTTCCACACCACTGCTCAGCTCACTTCACCGCAAAATATAAATAAAGAAAGTGACGTCACACAAACCATCGGAATAGCAACTCAGTGCAAGAATTGAGTGGGTCCCCAAATGTGGAAACCCATCGCTAATCCCATGTCGCGTCCTTATTTTTCATTCCCGTTTAGATACCGCCGGTGTGAACATGGGTCCCTATTCAGGGCCCGGAAATAGGGATAGGGACCCAGATAAGGACTCCCGTGGCGGTGCTCTAAGCAGGGGACAGTGCCATACCGAAAGGAAATAAAAATATGGATAGGAAGTGAGACGGAATAAATTTTGTGAGCTGAATAGGACGAAGCGACCTCGTAAGGTAGGGGTAGAAGGGTGAGGAACTGTAAATATGGAATGAAAGGATTACGAATCAATTTTCCGGGATATGAATGTATGGATATCAAGATGTAATGGGTAATACCCAATGGGTATGAGTTACGTACGTTTGTTTTACTTATGGTGTAATAAAAGTTTGCTTCAGTTTAACGTCAAAAAATGTAATTCTATCGCCTTTAGTAGAAAAAGGAACCAGCATATAACTAGTGTGACCTTAGGGGATCAAATCGTTGAACGATGTGAAAGAGTTAGAGACTTAGGTGTGATCTCAGATACTAAAATGAGTTTTATCGATCATTACAATACAATAATTCATAAAGCTACCAACATGCTGGGGTTCATAAAGCGATTTAGTATCAACTTTAACGATCCATACACTATCAAAACATTGTATATTTCGACACTGATTTTTCATTTGGGCCTTACTGACATTTTCGAATTCTCTTCATCGATCCTCTCTTTGTGTTATCACAGAATGTGTATTGAGTTTTCCAAAGATTTTTTGGTTGAAATGCGAAGAAGACGACTACATGTTGCTATAGAAACAAAAAGAATAATGATTTTGTTTGTTTTGATCACGTTATTAGCGAAAGAGAGAGTCGACGAAGAGAAATCGATCAAGTCAGTTAGGCCCTTATGAAAAATCATTGTCGATTTCTTATGTGAGATCGATTCTTGAATATTGTAATATTGTCTACGTAAACTGAGATGGACAACTTTTCCACTTCCTTCTTATGAATCACGTTGTATGCTAATAAACATACAAACTTTAAAGGAACGTCGTGAATATGCTATGATAACATTTGTAAATGACATTGTTTCGCAACGTGTAGATTGCAGCAATCTGCTATTCTGTTTAAATTTTTATACTCCGACTCGACAATTAAGAAATCGAAACATATTTGCGGTCAGTCATCATCGTACAAATTATGCGAAATTCAGCCCAATCAATAGAATAGGGGGATTCACTTAACAGCGTAAACTGATTAAACTGATTAAACGTCGAGATCACCAAGGCAATCTTTGATTATTTCATTCGCAAAATCATGAAACATTTCAAATAAGCAGAAAATCATGGCTTACGCAGCAATTTAATCGGTTTAGTGAATACCCCTAATGATGTTAATTTACAATAAGCATTACGAATCTATCGACTTGACCATGTCTCGCGTAAAGTTAAAACAATATTTCAACTCTGTACGATACAATAGAATATAGAACAAATTATGTATGTATGTAGTCTACAAACGGTTGACGAAATAAATAAATAAATAAATAAAATGTTATTGTGCATATTGTGATGCATTAAATTTCTTGTCTATATTATTGGTTTTCATATGTAAGATTGAACAGTTAGTACTGGAGTTTTTGTTTTCATTTGTTTTTCCGTGCATAATTCCACGGAAGTATAAAAAAAATGATTGTTTAGATCCCATTGAATTTTAATTTTCTTAAATTCCGTTTTAAGAGGAATTAAAACATTTCTTACGGAAGTCGAGGACCCAAATGATGAACATTTTTTAAGCTAGCTCATCCTAATGTTGGCTGATTTTCGCTAATTGCTGAACGGTTTACACTTGTAGTCAAAATTTTATTGTAATGTACCGTAATCTAGGGAAAAGTTGATCATTTTTCGTGTACCTGCATAAAGTTCCGTGAACGAAATTATTACAAGAAACCGCAACATTATGTAAAAAATGTTCTGATTGGAAAATTATTGAGCAAACTGAATTTGATGATGCTGAATGTGAACGTAAAATCTTTACGCACCAGTTGTGTTTTTTAAATGTGAGTTATAAAATAAAATTCAATAATTCTTCAATAATTCAATAATCAATAATCAATAATCAATAATTCAATTCTTTCATTGAGTTTCTTTACGCGTCTATAAAATCGATTATTTTATTCTAAAATCATGAAAGCATGAACATTTTCATAACATTTTCATCAATAATCTCATCATTGATTTACGTAAAAAGATATTTATTCCGTCGATATAGAATTATAGTATTCTCAGCGGTTGAAAAACGTAGATCCAACTTTACCCCGCTGATTAACTTCCCTCCAGATGACGGTATCTATTACAAATATGTCAAATTGTCATTTTTAGGTTTTGTTCTTACCGGGACCGCTGGAGAAAATCCTGATTCGGACACGCTACGGAAAATCTTTCCAGATCACCAAAAAAGACACACGCGTTGAACTACTAAAACTCGAAACACTTTATTACTTCTAACTACGAGAGATAACACTTTATTTAGGCTCGATTGAATTGTATTGCACTTCTGTTTGATGCTCATGCGCGCGCGATCGAGAGCTGACTAACTGCCCTGTGTATATGGAACGATACACCAGGGTCAGGGTGGTGAGTAATAGCGTGGGACACAAAAAGACATTTTACTCCTGTACACTTTTTGAGTTCCATTTTGGCCCCATATCAACTGTACAAAATTTCAGCTCGATCTGAGAAACTATATTTTAGCGCCAGCCGTTTTAAGTTTTCATACGATTTACTATGGGGAAAATCTCCTTTTCAAAGAAAAATCGCCACAGGTTGCCCCTTAATCCCTAAAAATATATAGATGAATGATTTCTGTTGGAAATTTGACGAGGAACAAACCTTCTGAAGACCGCAAAGCGATCTAATGCACGTGGAAAAAGTTATTAACTGAAAACCGAATGGCATGCCAACGCTGTTTAACATGTAAGGAATAACAATAAATAATAAAATCTCGTCATTTTATCGATCGGGAAAAACTTTATAACTTTTTCCACGAATGTCGCATCACTTTGTGGTCTTCGAAGGTCTGATTCCTCGTGAAGTTATCTACAGAAATTATTCAACGACTTATTTTTAGGGATCATTGGGTGAACTCAAGCGATTTTTCTTTGAAGAAGTAAATTTTCCCCATTGTAAATCGTATGAAAAACTAAGAATGGCTGGCGCTAAAATATAGTTTCTTCGATCGATCTGAAATTTTGCACAGTTGATATGGGACCAAAATGGAACTCAAAAAGTATACAGGAGTTGAAGTTTTCCATTTTTTATATTTTCCCATATAAACCGTGTACCAGGCTCACTGAGTATACGCGCGAATATAACCGATCGCGGGTCGATTCGGTCTCACCAAAAACTACCTAGACTACATCTTTGTTAAGTGCAATAGCAATAACGAATCGATAAGGGTGAGCTGTGATGTTTAGAGGGGTTTCCGATGGGAGTTTCAGCTATGGCGCAAAGGCTTATGCAGGCATTTCAGTGAGTTTCAGGAGAGCTCCTAAAGGATTTCCGTTGGGTTGAGGAGACGCCCTTGAAAGCCCATAGAATGCCCTACAAACCCCTGAGACAACTACTACCGTTATACGCATATAATTGTCCCATGTAGATAGGGATTTAACAATTTTCAGTCATTTTTGCTTTTAGTCATGTTTGAAATAATATCAGGCAGCCAGAGCACTCTTCAAATGAGAAGTGATTCCTTGTCATTTGAATGAATTGTCACTCTAATAATTAGCTGGGCACGAAAGACAAAAAACCCGTGAAAAAACCACCAGATTGAAATATTATCGGACGATGGGTCAAATTTGATCAAATGTTGGGCCACTATTGGATCTATGTTGGGTTTGGTGGTCAAAATAAAAACTGATCAATGATAGGTTTGTGTCGAGTTATGCATCAGATTAAAGGTTTTAAAACCTATGACACCAAAACTTATACATTCTAACAGGGGCTCACAATTGAATTATATGAGCCGATCACTTGTCGTCGAAGAGCCTTCACTGATAATGGGGTTGGAGTCAATTGAATAATCAGAAGCCAGTGTAGCCCGATAGTAAATAGAGAAATGAGTAGTTGCATATCTCAATTTCATCTTGAAATGTCGGTTGATATCAAACCTTCGCAAAACTGTCTGAAACATCCCTGTAACCTCTTGAAAACCCTGAAACGCTCCTGCAATCCACATGAACACCCCTAAAACGTCATTCAAACCCGTTTAAAGCCTATGTAACGCACCTGAGTCCCCTTTAAACTCCCAGAACCCCCTCGAACGCCTCTGAAAACCCTTGAAACCACCGGAGACCATCTGGAAAACCCAGTGCTCGAGAAATGAAACGTTTTTCCCCAGACGTCAGACAAAGTAAAAATTGTTTCTCTTTGACCGGCGCTATTCAACCCAGAGCAGCTTTACGCCTTCAGTGGCTAACATGTTTCAGAAGCCTGAGCATTCAAATTTATTATTGAGAGTGAATTACCCTATTAAATTCGGATAAATCACACAACTTTAAGCGTCGAAAACTGTTCAACATTTGAGTAGTGTTCAACAATTGCTGAATTACCCTATTAGATCCGGAAAAATCACACTATTTGAAGCGTTTTATGGACATGTTTATCTTTTGAGCGGACCTGGTGTGATAGTTAAAGCCCGTGACATCCCTCAGTGGAACACTGCGTTGGAGGCATAAATGTGGAAGAATCCGTGGGGCAACATCTACAAAAGCATACGCGAAATGACTGGAGAAATCCTTGCTGAATTTCATAGAGAAAACCCTGAAAGAAGTCCCGGAGAAACTATCCGAGTAATTACAGGACGAAATCATAAAGGAGTTCTTGAAGGAATCCCGTAAGCAATTTCTGTAGAAACCTCTAGAGGAGTTTCCGGATAAATTTATTGAATTATATCTGAAAAATCCTAATTACAAGCTCCGCAGAAATCACTGTTAGGATTCCTGATAAAATTCCTGAAGAAATCCACGGTAGAATTACCGAAAAAAGCAGAAAATTCTGAGGGAATCGAATGAAAAAACTGCTGTAGGTACCACAGGTGGAATTCTTCTTCTTCTTCAGTCCTGGGCACCCACGGTGGTGCAGAGGGCCGAATTGAAAGATCTCTATCCTGGGCGATTGCCAAGGAGAAGTCCTTGACCTGTGGCCAGGTCAAATTTCTGTCGATTTGCTTGATTTCGTTGTTGAGGGTGCGCCGCCGTGAGCCTCTGGGTCTGCCTCTGCTGCGATGTCCTGCTGGGTTCCAGTCTAACGCTTGCTTGCAAATTTCGTTTCCGCCCTTGCGTAGAATGTGGCCGACCCACCTCCACTTTCGCTCCAGAATTTCTATCGCTATCGGCTTTTGATGGCATCGACGATGGAGCTCCACGCTGGAGATCCAGTTGTGAGGCCACCATGCTCGAATTATATACCGCAGGCATCTATTGATGAACGCCTGCAGCCGTTGAGTGTTCTCCACTGATACACACCAGGTTTCACTGGCGTATAGCAGCACAGATATCAAGCTCGAGTTGAAAATTCGGGTTTTGGCGCGTCGACTAATCTGGTTTTTTCCATACATTTCTTAAACTCGCAAAAGCAGCCCTCTCCTTCTTGACCCGTGCACCTATGTCGATCTTGGTGCCGCCGTCGGCCGCCATTTGGCTACCAAGATATTGACAGCTTTCAACATTCTCCCCTGATTGCCCAGCTACCGTAAAGCTGGAAGGGTTGACCGTGTTTACATCCAACGATTTGGTCTTGTTGACGTTGATGGTTAGACCTGCCGCTGTGGAGCGATTGGCAAGATCATCGAGCTTGGTCTGCATATCAGAGCGCCGTTGAGCAAGGAGAGCAACGTCACCAGCCAATTCGAAGTCATGTAGGTGCTCCATGGTAATGGGCTGACACACTGCCGTAATTCTGCAAAGTGACGTAAGCGCCATCCAAGATTTCGATTTTTTTTGTTATATTTTATAAATAATATCTGGTGTAAAAATAACACTGTGGTATGCCTGCTGTATTGGAATGCAAGATCTAGTCGTAATCTATCATTGGAAAGATACTTAGAGGATGACCAAGGGTTTTATGCCTAATAACCAAAAATTGGAACAAAACTATCAATGTCACTTACGTCACTTTGCAGAATTACTGCAGCACAGCAGTCCACGTTTCGATTCACGGTAAATCGCACCTACCACGATTTCGTCGATTACGATAAGGAACAGTAGCGGTGATAGTATACATTCTTGCCTCACTCCAGTAACGACCCGGATGGGATCGGACAAAACACCGTTGTGCAGTACTCTTCACGAAATTGCCCAGTACTGTGCTTCAATGAGACCGATGATTTTCTCGTTTTTTTCGTAATCAATGAATGTAGAGGGACTCTTGAAATTCATTGATTTGCTCCAGGATGATACGGAGCGTGACAATATGGTCCACACAGGATCGTCCGGCACGGAATCCTGCTTGCTGCCGTCGGAAAGTTGCGTCAATCTTCTCATGTATCCGGTTAAGGATCACTTTGCAGTGGACTTTGAGAACGATAGACAGTGCCCCGCCAATTATCGCATACAGTCAGGTCACCCTTTTTAGGTACCTTCACTACGACGCCTTGCATCCAGTCGGCCGGAAATGTCGTGGTTTCCCATATGTTGCAGAATAATTGATGCAGCAGTTGTGCGGAGATTACGGCAGATCATTCCGAGTTTTTTTCTTTACATACTAGAAGAAGTTGGGGTAATTTCGCCAATGCGTTTTTATGTGGACTTCTGGAGTCTGTGATATCTGCAAATTAATCTTATAGTTCTTGTGCAGGCCTAATATTGAAGCGATAAAAATGTTAGAAGAAAATGATTGCAGTTCACAACAATCATTGAGCAAATTTAAAATAATTGGCTTAATTTCCTCAACGGCTGTCGATCAGAGGTAACACATGGAACTACTCTCAGTAAAATAAATATTTCGAAAATAGCTATCTAAGCTTGAAAGTTTATTCTCCGTATACTCTAAGTTCAATACTGTGGGTAACGCGCGACAATTTCCGTGAATCGGTCGGTTTCCTCGGTAGGTAGATGGAGATGCGAATATTGAATGCGAAATCAGCGCGCGATAACTTTCGTGGGAAAGTCGGTTTTCACGGTAGTGTAAACGATCAATGCAGTGACGCGTTTAATATAGCACGATCGTTGACGTATGTGCATTACCCTTACTATCGCGGTCAAATAAATCATAATCGGGATGAAGTCCGTCTCGTGTATTTTCATATAACTAGTGAATCATATCACCTACCAAAGGTGGCTCCAAGATCCACACCTTACCCTACCTACTAACAAATACTCTTTCCCGAGACAACCGTGGGGATGCTGTGGATTCCACGGTTTCTAGTAACAACGGTTGTCGAACTAACATTCCTTCCCCTTTCTCGAAGACCGTAAGGACGTGGCCGGCGCCGTTATTGGCTTTAAAATATTGAACTCTCGAATTGTGCACATTGAGAGTGTGTAGCTAGTGCCAAGCACCATTCATTGGATCTCGGCGTAACTTCGAATGTTCTGGTCAATCACGGAGTAGCAACTACGATGTGTACGGTTATCTTTGCTTTGCTTGTATTTGTATGCAAAACCTAGTGGTAATGTAGCATCTTTGGAAGAAAACATGAAGAACGGCCGAGAGTATGATGCATAATAACCAAAAATATGCCAAAATTTTGAGTGTCGCTGGCGTCACTTTGCAGAAGAACGGCAGTCTGTGTAAACAATTGAAAAACTTATGCATTTTGTAAAAATAATTTCAGTGATTTTGAAAGTTCTTGAAACGGAAGTGATGCAAAATGCTATCTACCATGGGGTAAGCATGGATGGATATAATAGGTATCAACAACCATGCGCCTCCACGTGTTTTTCCATCTCCTTGATAGCACATGCTTGGAAATCGCCGTGCGCACGAACGGTTGTAAGGGAACAAAGCCCAAAATGCCTAGATGGGGTAAAATGGTCTAACTCATAAAATCATTCCTGAATGGGACTTGATCATTACTATAGGTGAATGGTGTCAAGATATGTTTACATAAAACATTCTTCTAGGAGCAAGTCTGTCAAACCCACGGAAAATCTTTTGATTTTCCGATGAAAATTGGAAACTTTCGGTTTTCCGTGCTTGCAATTAAGGTTTTCTGGTGATTTTATTACCAGCCAAGTGTTTCCAACGAGAATGAGGCACACATGGAGGCGCATGGTTGTTGATGTCTACGCTATCCATGTTAGGGGTCATTCAAATACGACGACCATCGTTTTGCGAGGAGGGCGGTGACACTACATTTATTGAATATACGAAAAACACGGGACACAGGGAAAAAGGGAGTCGAAAATGCTAGAAAACTGATACACGTAATATTTGAATGTTTTCATGAAGTGGCATATTACCCCATGGCAGATGGTCATTTTGAACCACATCCGTTTAACGAACCAGTTTTTAAATTCGCTAAAAATCGTTGAAAATGTAATAGTTTAGTGTATATTGTTGCTGAAGCATCGAGCAAACATTGTCTAGTTGCTGTTACCACTTTGAAAGCCTAACAAATGAGGTTATATATCATTGAAAACGGTGAAAGTTTGAAAAATGGCATCTTACCCCACTTTCCCCTACTTAAAGAATATCAGAAGGAAATTACTGAGAGTCGTTTTACCCCGAGGATGCGTATCACCACATATTCTATTACGTACGTACTTCACGATAAACTCTCGCGCACAAAATAAATAATGTTTCAATTTTTCGTTCTTCGTGGTCGTTGATCAGTGCTACCCAGCTATGTAGATGCGTACAAGAGCAAATCAACACCAGCCACCGTGCATACTATTTTCGCAGTGACAAATCGCCAAACATCAAGTACCTAGCGGAAAGCGTGGCTAGATGTGTCTGCAAATCATTGAATTTGCGTCACTTGAAATAAACTATATAGACAGACAGAGAGAGAGACACACACAGGACACACTATGTCGAGCGCGATCAAGTGACACTTCGTTTTAGAAATTTAATTTATAATAAAAAAGTTTCTCCTCTCAACTTCTCCAATTGCTGCCGCTGCTGTCGACTAGCGTTGGGATCGGCCGATGACCGATGAGACGCGTCGTTGAATGGATGTGCTCTGCTTCCTATACTGCCACCGACCTCAGCGGCCATCATGTTGGTTGTCATCCTACCGGGAGAAAGATTAAACTTTGAATGCCAGGCGGATGTGAGCATAAACGATATGCGGTTGCCGACGCCAGCAGCCATCGTCGGTTCAGCCCAGCCGGTAGCTTCTGCTGCATACTAAACTGCATAATGTTATGATGGTACGTTCAGCCATAACGTCCGGTCAGTGCCGAGCATCACCGCAACGTATAAAATTGGAAAATAAAATATGGCTGCCAATTCGTTTTTCGAGAGTGTCCACTTGATGTGAACGAGAGTGAGCGCGCGCGCACGTTCGGGTGCTTCTTTGTTTTGCGAAATTTTGCGGCACGAATGCTCGGAAATAGTACCTCTACAAACGCACGGGGACCAACAACGACATGCTTTGGATAAAAAAAAACATGCAAATGGGCATTTTATACTGGCTAAAATATATAACTTGAAAATAGAACAAAATACAAGGGGACGTATAGTGATTACGTTTCACAAAACATGGCCATTTTTAATCATGTTACTCTGCAATCATTATCTGTATTGGGTTGAACTATCATGTGTCCTTTTTTAATAGCATATTTAGGATAGCATGACAAAAAAGACAGAGATGCCGCCTTCAGCTTTATAGCATTGATACTCTTACTTCCGACAAAATATTTTCTGAATCTAGCCGCACTATCGACAAAAGATCATCTGAATCTATCCGCGCTTAAGCTACTGTTTACTTGTCGCGTAGAAAAACTCCCCAACTCACTATTGTCTGCTAGTGAAACTTCAAATCAACGAGCAATTGCTGATATCAGTTAAAACGAAATGGCAAACTTGCGTATTATGCCTCGAGCCTGTGTGCTTGTCAAAAACGCAATTGTTGCAACATTCGTCTCTGAACTTTATTTTTGGCTCACTTAGCAAATAACAATAGTTTTAATGAGGTGTCATTTGTATGAGAGATTTACATGATATAGACCCTGCATTAGAGTTTGTAAATCGGTATAAAAGCAAATCAAATAGCATAAAATAGACAGTATTCAGGGCAGGTACCGCGATGATCCGTTCAAACACGTTTATGTTGAGTTCATGTTCTTTGATTGGAATTCTGTAACATGATTGTCTTTTCGTCGATATTGACTTATACAGCGTTCGTCTGATTTTTCCCCCAGCGATATATTAAATTTACCCCGTAGACAGCACCAACCATCCAACTCAGTCATAAAACGAAACAGCTATGGCAACACCAGCTCCCCTCCTCGTTCCAAATTGGATCCGACCAACGAGCTGCAACGAAGCATGAACGCAACAACCATCTACAAATCCCCGCCCGACACAGCCAGCAGCGCCAGCGCGCAGGTCGGGCAGTCATGCCTGGAAATGATATTAAACTTCAAAGACACGATAAATCAGCAAATTATCGTTAATTATTTGGTCTCCATGGATGCCGCTCCCGACCCGACGGTTCGTTTGTTCGTACACGTCTCTGTCGGTCTGTCTTTCTCTGACGGTTTTTAAACTTGCACATAGGATTGCGGCACGTTCTCTACAGCTAGACAGAAATCGTAGAAATAACGCCGCCATTGCCGCTCAAGGCAGACATCAAAGCATATACCTATCTATAGATACCTACGCGGCCGAGTCTCATCTCAGTAGTTTCTCAGCCACGTAGATTACGCGGCCCACGTGAATGTGTGGAGGGACGCCATCTTTTTATCTGAACGTCCAAGAAAGACGCATCGGGAATGTGAACGAAGTAGGCGGCAGAGTTTAAAATTTTCATCGAAATTCAGTGTGAATTTTGAAGATTCTCAACTGAGGGATCAAAATAAAATTCATTTTGGTGAATGATTTTTTTCACCTATTCATTCATTTTTCTGTCACTGATAATTTTCACTGAGAAATAAAACTGGACCGGAACTCCCGATTATACTTCCAATTACCTCAAAACTTGTGTATAGTACTTTATTAGAATAATAATTATGTTCTGTATTTGTCCATTAAGTCGGATTGTGCGTCTGTTAACAGAAATTGGACATTTTACGACTTGCAAAAAATATTCATGACAGAGAATTGAATGAAAAAAGAGAGGCATTCAGCTGACAATGAATGTGGCCAAACACGAATGAAAAAATGAGAATGGGTAATTCTCGCTGAGACCGGCCCACTATTTACACCTTGTCTTCAAAAACGTGTAAGGTGCCGATTTTCTGAAAGCCCTCGCCTAAAAAGTAAGAAAAATGCATTTGGTTACTCAAATTGATGGACCCCCCGTTAGTTAGAGCCACAACAATTTTTGCAGACCCCTCGATTTTGGTCAAATGGTGGCTCACTTAAACCGTTATAACTCGAAAGTTTCTCCAACAACCACCTCAAAACAAATTGTTGTTGAAAAGAGGAAAGCAATGTTGCGTTGGATCTTCCTCGCGAGCATTCATTTTTGCATCTTCGCGATCCATTATTCACAAGCATTCGTTTTTTTCATTTATGCTTCGCGAAGAACACTCTAGCAAGTCAATGGGAGCAGTGAACGAGGAAGAAAGTTGATTATTTGTGCAGACCACATGCGACTTCCATTCGTTCATGGTGCTCACTCCTTCAATCGTCCTCTTCGTTGCGAGTGCATTTTGACAGTTGCGTTGCGGCTTATCTGGTTGGGAAAGACCTGGCATCAGGCATTAAAATTCTACGCCGAAATCCGGATTTTCCGCAATCCTCGGTGACCGCTCCGGCTCTCCCACTCAGTAGAAGGCGATTTTTTGAATCGAATTAGCCCAAGATTGCTAGAATTGGCGATAAAATGGCAAAAATATGACCATTTTTATTTAGCAGGTACCAGGGTACCATGTTAGCTAGAATGCCGTGCAGCGGGTGCCGTTCACGAAGCTGCTCGTGCGAATGGTTTTCTGATCTTCGCGAAGAGCACGCATGATGCATCGAAGCAATCATGTCTTCGGGCGATGAAGTTTTTTTTTCCAGTCGTAACGAGCGACGACGACGCTTTGTTGATGACGAACAAAGCTCAAGCTTTGGCAAACCTGTTCACTCGCAGTTCACATGTGCATGGCGAAACAACGTTCATCGCCCTTCGCATGTTTCATCAGTGTTCAGCAACATTGGAGGAAAGATAGAGCTACTGTTTACAATAATAAAAAATTAGGTCGGCCATATTGATTTTGGCCGCCATCTTGGATTTTTATACCAAAGCATTTTTTTCACCATGAGGGCAACCACCGATTTTCAAAATTTTTACATCAATTGAAAGCTGGGACATTTATACAAAACATATCAAAAAAATAGAGATGTCTTTTTCTTCTTTCAAAAGTTATCTACAGTTTTGTAAATTAAGCCATGTTTTCTCCATACATTTCCATGCGCACCGGCAAAGACATACAACAGCATTCGAGTTTACGCCTGCATGTATACACAAAGGCGCGTGCCGCAAAATTTGGCCAAATCGGAGGTGCGTTTCCGTTTTTGACTGTTTCTCAATGATGCGGGCATTGTTTTTATTACTTTTTTAGTGTTTTGAAAAGCTTAAACCTTCAACTTTCCATTAGTGGGTTCAGAATTTTAATTCGTGTTCGTAAACACTGCGAAATAACGCTGCATTTATGTAAACGGTCGGCACCGGGCCCAGTGGTATGGTTTACAAAACGGCAGATAACTTTTGAAAGAAGAAAAAGACATCTCTAATTTTTTGATATGTTTTGTATAAATGTCCCAGCTTTCAATTGATGTAAAAATTTTGAAAATCGGTGGTTGCCCTCATGGTGAAAAAAATGCTTTGGTATAAAAATCCAAGATGGCGGCCAAAATCAATATGGCCGACCTAATTTTTTATTATTGTAAACAGTAGCTCTATCTTTCCTCTTTTCAACAACAATTCGTTTCGAGGTGGTTGTTGGAGAAACTTTCGAGTTATAACGGTTTAAGTGAGCCACCATTTGACCAAAATCGAGGGGTCTGCAACAATTGTTGTGGCTCTAACTAACGGGGGGTCCATCAATTTGAGTAACCAAATGCATTTTTCTTACTTTTTAGGCGAGGGCTTTCAGAAAATCGGCACCTTGAACATTTTTGAAGACAAGGTGTAAATAGTGGGCCGGTCTCAGCGAGAATTACCCAATGTCAATCTTCACTTTCAATCTTCGAATTTTTTACTCTCTGGTAGGCGGTGGCGATATCAGACGGGTCCGACGGGACGAGTTCTGTTCTATTTTTCGTATTGTAAACAGTCGCTATGTAAACGTGTCGGTATGCCATTTAACAATTTTACGATTGTACAAATTTGTCTTTCTTTTTTTGTACAATTTGGTGTGTTCGTTCCTGTATATCGTTTTCAAACTTCGGTGTCTAAACGTTGGTTAAACGTATCCTGTTGCTTTTACCATAATGCTAAAAATTCCCAGCTTCCTGTGATGTCTATGAGAAAGGAAGAGGTCCCTGTTACTCTCTTTAGTAGGCATGCAGGATTGCATCAATGCTTAATGATTTTTTTCCTCATCTGTAGAGCCTTTTAACCACTGCGTCCATTATTTAGGAATATTGTGGTATGACACATATTTAATTTGGTGCTAATCGATTATTCTGTCTCAATTGAGCTGTGATGGACATTGGTTGATATAGCACCCCAACTAAGTACAACTCGTTTTATAAAGTCTATTACCCTGTTAGGATTACTTTGCCAAACTTCCAAGGGCTCTAATAACCCTTTTCCAAATATTGACAACCTTTGATTGGATAGCTCTCCAGAGCTGCAGAGGAAATGTTCAGCAGTTTCGTTTTCACCTTGGCAAAAACGACACTCAGATGATTGGATTTTTCCAATCTTGTGTAGATGGTAGCTACTGGAGCAGTGACCGGTCATCAGGCCCGTTATTACCCTCAGGTCTCTCTTGTTTAAATTTAGTATGGTCCTGGCTTTTGCTGCACTAGGTCTTATAAATCTTTTTGCTTGTCTGGATCAGAGCCGTAGCGTGCGGTTGGCCAGGTTGGCCCCCGCCAAGGGTGCCAGCATCAGAGGGGCGCCGAAAAGGCCTAAGGATAGAGGAAAACAGGATGATGCTATTGTTTTCTTGGATGTTATCAAGGTTTCACTATTTTCAATATCTACTAACCTACTATTTTATTTATTATAATTAGCTTAGCTTTTTAATGAGTAAAGCAAAATCAAAATGCTTTCAAAATTACAGTGATTTTTCTTAAAAAAAATCCTGAATATTCTCCTTGGAGAATGTCTTGAGGTTACATTCGAAGATTTTCTCCCCATTCATTGTATTGTTCTTTTATTTCTTAAGAAATTCAGGAAGTCATTTTATAATTAATTCAGAAATTGGTGAAAGGATTCCTCCTGATATTTCTCCAAGAATTTGATAAGACAATTTTTCACAGTTTCCTTAAATAATTTCGGTAGATATTCTTTCAGGGATAAATTTGAAAATTTTCTTCAAGGATACCTTCAGAAATTCATCTGCAGATTCCTTTGAAAATTCTTCATAACTCTATTTCTCAATTCTATATCACAATTTTTGTCCAGCAGTTTTTCTGGAAAATCTTCAATGAATTTCTTCAGAAATTTTCCAGAATTTCTTCCAGTAATTCTGCAAAAATATCTATAAGGATTACTTAGAAACTTCTTCTTGCACCAGTAATTCCACCATGGATTCCTATGTAAAATTTAGCAGAGATTCCTTCAGAAATGCCGTTTAATAATTCCTTCAAACATTCTTCCAGGTACTTTTATTTTAGAAAACCGTATATAGATTTCTTCAGAAATTTTACCTAAGTTTCCTTCAGAAAGTATTTTATAGATCCCTTTAAATATAAGAAATATCTCATATCGCTTAGAAAATCTTCCATTGATTCCTTCGGAAATTGTTCCAGAGATTGATCCATAAATTTCTGCTAAATTCCCTAGAAAACCTTCCATGTATTACCTCATAAATTCCTTGAGTACATTTGGAATTTCTTCAAAAAATTCTCTAGGTGTTCCGCTGGAAAACCTGCCATTTATTTTATACAAAATTTCTCCAAATGATTCTTTTGAAACCCTTCCATGGATTCCTTTAGAAATGTCTCCATGAATTCCTTCATAAACATTTAAGGTATTTTTATTAGAAAACTTTCATGAGATTTCTTAAGAAACTTTTGCAGGGATTTATTCAAAAATTCTTCCAAATAGTCTGTCAGGAATTCTTCCTGTGATTCTCCACATTTTTTTTTACAAGCACTCCTTCAGGTATTTCTTTACGAACTATTCCAGGAATTCCTGCAAGAATTACTCCATGAATTCCATTTGAAATTTTTGCTGAAATACCTCCCGGATTTTAATATGAACCAGATATTCCTAAAGGAATTCCTCCAGAGATTCCAACAGAAACTCATGTAGAAATTTCTTCAGGAACTTCTCCTGGTATTTATCCAGGATTGCAGATCTTCTGGGAAATATTTTGATCAAATTTCAGAAGTAAGCTATGGTAAAGTTATTGGAAAATTCTGGTAAAACCAATTGAACTAATCGCTAAAAATTGGTAAAATGCATCGTTTGAGGATTCCTGAAAACCACTGCAACTCAAGTATTTTCGAAAACAAAATTCAGTTGAAAAATAAAAAAACATCCAGAAAAGAAAAAAAAGTGTAAGATACTTGAGCAAATTTATGTATCATTCCTGGTAGGAATCTGAAATTCCATTTTTTTATTATTGTGTGATTCTTGAAATGCAAAATATGGTTGTAAAAAAAAATCGGGGAGAATTTGTTTTTTCGAAACACTGAAATCCAATTTATAAATAAACTCAAAAAAAAAATAATAACTACAAACTTTTTCAAATTAACAGTGACCAATTGTCATAGGGCGCAAATCTGGATGCTTGCCAAGGGCGCCAAGGGACCATGCTACGGCTCTGGTCTGGGTGTATCCGTAGCATTCCAATTGGTTTCTACCATAGACATTTCCCATATTTTTAGTTTCGTCCTAAGAGTACACTCAGGAACTCCACAGAATGGTTCAGGACCTGCGAAGTTCGATGCTGCACCCTGTCTGGCTAGATTGTCGGCGTTTTCATTTCCCTGAATTCCGCAATGGTCGGGCACCCAGTATAATGTGACTTCGTTCCTACTGGCCAACTGCTTCAGAGAAAAAATGCATTCCCACACTAGCTTGGACTGGCACGTGAATGCCCTTAGCGCATTTAGAGCAGCTTGACTATCTGAGAAGATGCAGATTTTTGCAAATCTGTAATTTCTCCTCAGGCAAGTATTAGCACACTCTAATATGGCTATCTCTGCTTGAAAACCTTGCTTGACAAACCTGCTTAATGATATGTCCCATTGACGTTGATCTTAAAGTACTTCTCGGCTCACTGAAGTACTGGATACGGTCCATCATACGGAGGTGATAGTAACGGCCGTTTCGAATCATTTCGAACAAACACATTTCTGCATGAGCTGAGATACAAGATGATCAAATGCTCTTCCTTTATCATGCCAAGCTGTTTGCGGTGGATGTAATCTTCGCATTGTCTCTTTGAGATTGGTCGCAAACCCATTTGTTGTGGTATTTCGCGAATTGTCTCAGAAAAACTCACAGGGTATAGGAAGTGTCGTTCCATGAACTATTTCGGCTGGCGAAGCACTGATGGCCTCTTTATGGATGGTTCTCAATCCGAAATGCTCGGTCCAGCGATCAGGGTTGTGGCAGAGAATATCAGCTTTCAGCGTTCTGTGCCATCTTTCGATGATGCCATTTGTCATCCCAAACGTACTAACCAACTCTGAGAGAGAGGATGGATTCAAATTGGCGTCCTTGGTCACATGTGATTTGATAAGGCAAACCAAAACGAGGAATACATCCTGTTACAAACGCTTGTGCGATAGTGGAAGCAGTCATATCGGGAACAGGAACCGTTTCTGGTTAACGGGAAAACCGATCGATGATGATGAGGCAATATCTCCCATTCCTCGGTGGAAAAGGTCCGACAATGTTTATGTTAATGTGCCTAAATCTTCCTTCAGGGGTTGGATATCGTCCCAGAAGCGACTGTGTGTGGCGAACTGGCGAGTCACCTTAGAGCGCTGGCATGATTCGCATTGCTTTGCAAATGCGACGACGCTGTCCTTCCTTATGTTTGGGCGAACGAATCGCTGGGTCATCAGCTTTCTAAGCCATTGCATTGTGAAAGATTTTGGGTTGCTTGAAGAAATATGTGACGGAACCTTTTCGTAATCCGTAATTGAAGGTCTACTCCTAGAGCAGTCGCAATACAATTGCTGTGCAGTTCCTGGTACCTACAGTAAACCGTTTAAGGTTTAATGAAGTTTTTAATTGGCCTTCTAGTATCACTAACAGTTCATCGTCGGTCTCCTGATCGGTTGCGTGAACATCAAAGTCAACCGCATAGCATGTACTGCAAGAATACGAGATAGCAAATCTGCTGCGCAATTTTCCTTACCAGCTAATATCGGTAGTGATTTGGCCGGTGAAACCCACACTTGTCGTGCTTGACGATCCCTTCTCAAGATTTTTCTGAAATGTGAACACGATCGGCTTGTGATCGGTGTATATGTGACAATTACGCTCCTCTAGCATGTATATTTGAAATTACGCACTGCCAGATAAATCGCTGTTAGTTCTCGATCATACGTACTGTATCTGAGTTGAGCTGTGTCCAAACTCTTGAAAAAGAAACCGAGTGACCGCACATGACCGTTGACCACTTGATGTAGGACGGCTTCAGCTGCAGTATTCGACGCATCTAGCCACACAGATATCAGAGCATTTATTGCAGGGTGGAACAGTAGAGCGCCATTTGCGAGCTGTTGTTTGCACTGCTCAAAAGCCGATACGGATGGATTGGTCCACTCCAGGAGAGATTTATCGTTGCCTTTGTTCCCAGAGCCAGAAGTCATGTCAGTAGAGGTATGTGTGCTACAACGGTGTTCGGAATGAACCTTCTGTAGAAACTGATAACAGCAGTTTTTTTTTCACAGTTGTCGGGCGTTGGTAGTTTCGTATTGCTTCAACTCGTTCGGGCAGTGGACGTATTCCTTCTGGAGAAACTGAGTGACCAACAAAGGTTATCTCGCTCCTTCCGAACTCACATTTGGATATCGCTAGGTGATGCTCTTCGAGTCGTTTGAACAACTGGTCAAAGGCGATCTTGGTGGTCTTCAGGCGAAGACGAAGCGATCATCAATGCCATGTACCACCTCGTGGGTCAGCCTTCGGAAGGTTTGAGAAACGCTGCAACGCGTTGTGCAGGCCGAACGTCATGTGGGTGAACTCCAAAAGCCCAATCGGAGTGGTGATTGCAGTCTTCGGGATATCATATGGATGGATGGGCCTTCTGAAGATCAATTTTGGAGAAAATGTTCTTCCCATGCAGAATAATGGTGAAATCCTGCAGGTAAGGAAGCGGATAACGGCCAGGAACTGTTTGAGCATTTAGTGCACGGTAATCTCCACAGAGTCTTCATGTTCCGTTTACGTTTTTCACCACATGAAGTGGGCTGGCCCAGTTACTTGATGATGGCCGGCAAATTCCCAGTTTCATCAGATTTTCGAACACCGTTCTTGCGTCAAAAAGTTTGTCTGGAGCAAGCCGAATTGGCCGAGTGAAAATATCGATACGGTGAACTACAGGTGATACGATTTGAGTTAGCACCACCATTGTTTCTAGCTTTGTTGTGTTGTCGATCAATCGATGGCGTTTGAGAGCAATCGACAGATGATAATGGCTCAGAAAATCTGCACCAACTATTTCCGTATTCACATCGGGTATTAGAAAATTCCACATAAATTCTCGACGAAGCCCAAGGCTAACCTTCTCCGGAAGAATTTCTCCGTAGACCTCGATGGGAGTTACCTTGGCGGCAAAAAGTCTATAACGCCAGTCGATTTTATGCGGGACAGATTCGAATGCTTTGGTATGACAGACACGTCGGCTGCAGTGTCGATGAGAAAACTTCTATTTGTAATGGTGTCTGATATTTTTCAGTCGAAAGGTAGTTACTGCATCGGAAAGTTCGCCGGTCTCCAATAATGCAGAATCCGTCGAATGGCGTCTTTGTTGGTTGGATCACGAATGCTGGTCGAAGGAACATGGCTTTCGGCATCGATGTGCATCTCCTCCGCAAATACGATGGTACCAGCACACGTCAGTCGACGAATCAAAGCCATACCGTTGATCATTCCTGCTTCTACTATGAGAATTGTGTCTCGTGAATTCGGTCTCGTGCGCTTCTGTAAGGTGTCAGGGCCTTCCCGTTGAAGGTCTTCAATGCTGCTGACAGCTGTCGTTTTCTGCACGATTGCTGGCGCTGTCGAGGCAGTGCCTTTTTCCGAAGCATCGCCTTTCGAGGTAATTACTGCTGCTTACGTATGCGGTGGAAGTCTGGACGCCCAGAAATCTAGAAGCACAGGTTCGCCCAATGAGTTCTCCCAGCTACTCGCCGCATCTCGTTGGTTGTAGAGCAGGCTTGGTTGCATATCACTAAGCGGCATGTCTGATAGCAAACATTTTTTTATTCTTAATCACTTAACCTAATTTACAGCTCCTTTGTCCACTAGGGCACTACGTGAGCGATTCCAATTGGACGCTGCACTTACACATTGTACAGCGCCTAAATGTATACTATTCCAATTCAACTATTTCGAACTGGTGCCTTGTGCTGCTTTCACTTTTCTACCCTGTCCACAGTAGAATGATGAGCACAATGATGCTGATATGTGGCTGTTGTTCCTTTTCCAGTCCAATTGGGGGTCGTCCATTATGAGTTGCGGTTCGCCGATATCCAAGTTTCTGGGTCCGTTGGAGCATATGCTCCGAAGAGGGTCAAGTGTCAGCTGCTCTCGGGGGGAAGAGCAACTGACGAAAAATTGCAAGTGCCGGGGCTGGGATCGAACCCATGACCATCCGCTTATGAAGCGAACGTGTGGACCACTACGCCACGGGCCCCGACTAAATAGCAAACATTAAAATGGTCAATCAGCTTCCAGTGCATCCTGGGATGCCAGAATGTTTTTGGAAAATGTCTGTGTGGCAGAGGGTTCACGCTGGTACGTGAATGCCAGGCGTGATAGATTGAGTGTTGACAAGATGACGATGGTGCGGTAAGTAGGAGAAAAGGGACGCCCCAGGAACTTCTGTATACGAATCAGAAATGGTTGTCATTAGAACATCAAGCCCGTCGTTAAATGTGTTGTGCTCCTTATGCTAAATTCAAATAAGCAATATTACCTGAAATCGTTTCTGTCCACGAACGGATGGAAGATAAATTAAAGATCAAATCATAAAAAGTTCAATGTTTGGTACTATGTATTCAAACGTTCCATGGTTGACACCGCACATAAAATGGTGGCTCTCTAATTGTTTGCGCAATCCAAATAGAAAAATAATAATAATTAGAAACCCACATTCTCGAGTGTTTGGTCACAGGTGAATGGAAAACACGCCCGCTGGCCGCATTTTCCCGTCATCAGCCAGCCACCCAATCGGCTGGTTGGTCACATGTATGCTCCAGCTACATAAATACGTCTTCTCGGAAAGTTTGTCGATGGAGCAGATAATGACACCACTCGGTTCATGACGAGGGCGCCACACCAACCCCCTCTGCTGGGGCTGCTGGGGTCCCTCCCAGTGCTACACGCTAAATAGACCATGTGTTATGTAGACGGGGCGGAGTGCTCTAAGCAAGAAAAGACACTAAAGAAGTGATGAAGATACGGGACGCGACGCCGCCAGGTCCGTCGGTCGATGACGGGCGGTGCGGTGGTGGCTTTTCATCCCGTACGAATGAGTGAGTGCAGGAGAGACCACTCGTCTGCGGGCTCGAGTGGCTCATAATAACTCACTAGTGGTTACTTTAACTATAATATATTTTCATTTCTTTTCAAATACACATATTTAGCGACCTGCTCTTTTTACTCATTTTTCAATTTCGGAGTGTGAATGAGGTACTCACCGCCGGTGCTGCATCGCCCATAGTCTATCTATGCCAACTAGATCGGTTGTGTGCGCATACTGCTTGGTGAGACCCTCACCCATCCGGCATCTCTCAGCACCGTTGTTGTTTGGGGCAAGATGAGAAAAAAGGGAATATGAAATGAGCTTTTACATCGTTGGTATTTTGCATGTGTACCTACGTTCCTTCATGGTGATCAGATGGGTAGCGACGGATGTTTTTGTGATAGTTTGAATTGATACTTCAACAAAGTTTGCTGGATCCATAGGCAGTACAGTTCATACTTCGTTTTGATAATTCAAGGTTCTACTGAAGCAAAAAACGTATATTTGTAGATTTGTACTACATTTATTTGTTCAACATCACATTTGAGATAGAACATAATTAACAATAGTACGTCACAAAACTCGGTTCGTGGCTTCCGCTCTCCATCCTCGCCACCTGATACGCCAATCGGGCTCTTTGTGCTCCACGCCTTCTCGTGCCAAACGGATCAGTAGCGAACACCAACTTTGCAGGGTTGTTATTCGGCATTCTTGCAAAACGCTCTGTCCATCGTATCCTTCCAGCTTTGGCCGCCTTCTGGATGGGAGCTGAAACCCTTGCGCACCGCCCATCGTTGTTTTAATCAGTCTAGTCAGTTTCCCAGGCAAGCCATTTTCGTCCATGATTTTCCATAGCTCTGTGCGGTCGATACTGTCGCATGCCGCCTAGAAGTTGATGAACAGGTGATGCGTTGGGATCTAGAATTAAAGGCATTTTTGGAGGATGATCTGAAATGAAAACGATGAAAATCTGGTCCGTTGTCGACCGGCCGTTCATAAAGCCGGTTTGATAACTTCCCACGAACTCATTCGTGTTAGGTGACAGACAACGATAGATGATCTGGGATACCACTTTGTAGGCAGTATCCAAAATGGGGATCCTTTCACTTCTCCGGTAGCTGTACGCCATACAGTGTACGGGTTTCCATATACTAACTATCAATCGGTGCAGGCAGGTGGTCAACTTTTCTGGGCCCATCTTGATCTTGATCTGACGAGTTCTGTTCCCCTTATAGTGACATTTGGATCATTTCCGTCCTGGACTAACGTTGTCGTTTCTTCCGTCCCGGCCTTGATCTCTGTCTAGGTTCTCCTCGCCATTCAGATGCGCATCGAAGTTCTGCTTTCATTTTTCAATCGCCTCACGTGCGTGACACAAAATCGTTTTGCGATGTTTTGAGCTTATGATAGAATTTCCGTGTTTATTGAGAATCAAACAGCAGTTTCTTTTCCTCGGACTCTGTCTTACTGTCGGTGTTTCTTTTCCTCGGATATGGGTTTGCTGTTTCTGCTTCTGTTTGTATCGTTCAATGTTCTGTCGGGTTCCATGCTGCAGCAATACCGCATGCGCTGTGCATGCTGAGGTGGCATCTGGAAATTCCAGAATCCGGAATCGAATGCCCAAATAGTAAATTGATAATTTCGCGGATGCCCTGAACTGCAGTTCTACGCATAAATGTCCCATTGTTTACGGGGTAATTATGCGGAAGACATTCTACGCTTGATTGTTTTGCTGGCCGATTAACCTTTCAGTACTCGCGCCAATTTTTGTAACGCGAGCAGTCGCGCGTTGTACTTTGTACAACACCCATACATTCTGAAATATCTAAGAATCCTGATTGTTTAGAGGAGGACTGTCTTTGGCAAAGTTGTTGTAAATTTCATGGGCTACTTTATGCTGACAAAGTTGATTCGTAATACGTCCACTAGGCGGCGCTAGTGAGCAATATCATGTTATATCTTATATCTCAGGATCCTGATGTCTTAGAAAGATGGTGTCTTCGGCAAAGTTGTTTGGTAAGTCAACGGCTTACAAATTATTGGTCGTTTAATTGGAAATTCCACCACTAGGCGGCGCTAGTGAGCAAATAAACTTTATATTCTATGTATCTCGGGATCCTGATTACTTAGAAAGATGGTGTCTTTGACAAAGTTGTTTGGTAGATCAAGGACTTACGGATGATTCGCAGTTTAATTTGAAATTTCACCACTTGGCGGCGCTAGTGAGCAATTTCATGTTATTTCTTATATCTCAGGATCCTGATGTCTTAGAGAGATGGTGTCTTCGGCAAAGAGGTTTGGTAGGTAAACGGCTTACAGATTATTGGGCGTTTAATTAGAAATTCCACCACTAGGCGGCGCTAGTGAGCAAATAAACTTTATATCCTGTGTATCTCGGGAACCTGATAACTTAGAAAGACGGTGTCTTCGACAAAGTTGTTTGGTAGGTCAAGTACTTACGGATGATTCGCAGTTTAATTTGAAATTTCATCACTTGGCGGCGCTAGTGAGCACGTAAATATTATATACTATGTATCTCTGAACCCTTATTACTTAGAAAGATAGTGTCTTCGGCAAAGATGTTTGGTATATCAAGGGCTTATAGATGAGTGACAGTTGCGCTAGTGAGCATGTAAATTTTTAATCTCATGTAGCTCAGGATCCCGATTAAAAAGGCACGGGACACCGTTTTCAGCCAGAGGCTGTACAGACTGAACAGAACTTAACACTAGACCATGGACACGACATACATTACATGCACCAGTGGATAGCATGGTGAGGTTACACGCTTGGTAACGCTAACCGAACGGCCACGAAGCTCCACTTTACTCAGAAAGATGGTGTCTTCGGCAAAGTTGTTTTGTAGGTAGAAAGACCAAATGGAGGAAAAGTTACCTCCTGTGCCGACCTTCTAAAAGATCGAAAACTTACAGATAGTTGTCCGTTTGAATCGTAATTTCACCACTAGATGACGCTAGTGAACATAACAAATGTATATGCAGTAGTTCTGGTTACTAGAAGAGAGATGGTGGTTTCGGCAAAGTTGTCAAATAGGTTAAGTGCATTTGGTTGATGGGTCGTTGAAATCAATATTTCGACAGTAAGTGGTGCTAATGAGTATGCAAATTTTATATCTTATATATCTCCGAGTCTGATTACCTGGGAAGTTGATATCTTTGGCAAGGTTGGTTGGTAGATCAAGGGCTTACAGTTGATTGACCATTTGATTCGTGCTTCTGCCACTAGAAGACGCTAGTTGTAAATTTGCAAAAGCATGAACGTGTTATTATTCATCTAGAAAAAAATCAACGAGCTGTAAATTTTTATACTTCCGAAAGTTTTCAAAATTTGAAAATTACACAACTAGTTGATTATAATTTGTTTAAAATTGCACTTGATTGATTATTTTTACATGAAGTTAAAGCGCTTAGTAAAATATTCAATATCTGACCGTCGTATTTCAATATACTCTATCTTAAGGTTGCCAATGTCACGGGATAAGTACATCCATCCTTTATCCATCAAACAACAATGTCGAGGATATCATCTTTCTAAGTAATCAGGATCTTGAGATACATGAAGAATAAAATGGGAATGCACACTAGTGCCACCTGGATGTGAAATTGCACGTCATATTTGTCTTCATTAGTTAGTGTTTGATCTACTAAACAACTTTTCAGAAGACACCGTCTTTCTAAGTAATCAGGGTCCTGAGACACATGAGTTATAAAATTTGAATACCCACTATCGCCACCTAGATGTGGAGTTTCAAATCATACGGCTCTCCATCAGTTAGTGTTTGATCTACTAAACAACTTTGCTGAAGACATCATCTTTATAAGTAATCAGGATCTCGAGATATATGAGTTATATTATTTAAGTACTCACTTGCTCTACCTGGATGTGCAATTCCACATCATACTTGTCTTCATCAGTTAGTGTTTGATCTACTAAACAACTTTGCAGAAGACACCATCTTTCTAAGTAATCAGAGTCCTGAGATGTATGAGTTATAAAATTTCAATGCCCACTAGCGCCACCTAGATGTGGAGTTTCAAACCAAACGGCTCTCCATCAGTTAGTGTTTAACCAACCAAACAACTTTGCCGAAGACACCATATTTCTAAGTACTCAGGATCCTGAGTTATATAGTGGTTTCTGCTTTTAGTGGTGTTACGTGTACGTACACGTTGCATCACACGAAAACTACCTGAGTTACTGGTTGAAAATAGTAAACAAAAATCAGCTGTTCCCGGCAAAATCAAATCGGTATATTTTCAACCAGTAGATTTGCATTAGTGTTCGTAACGCCGCGCTGCGAAACCACTATGGGATATAAAAATTACATGCTCACTAGTGCCGCCTATCGGTTGAAATCTGAATATCTCAGATCACCTCGCGATGGCCCTTGATATCCCAAGTAACTTTGCCGAAGACACCATATTTCTAGATCATTTAGATTTTGAAATACACTAATTCACATTCAACTGTCTATCTTATCTTAAATATAGTACGTTCTTCATATTGCGATTTTCAATTTTCCGCATTATAAAGAGTTATACTGTTTTCACAAAAGGTCTTATAATATTCCAAATAAGATTCTTGTAGAATACATTTGGGGTTGACATCGATAGAAAAGATGGTTTCAAAGTAATAGTCGATAATTCTCATGTGTTGTACAAAGTACAACAGCGCGATTAACGGAAGGTTAAAACAGTATTGACTTTAAGGAAATAGGCAAGATCATGTCTTTACCTGGTTTCCTCTATTCAAGATTGAATATAAACTTCCACACATATCTGCTAGAAAAGAAACCGTATTTTGTATCTCTCAAATGAAGTCAGCATGTGAAATTTCTGTATAGCAAACACCTTCTATTTTGGCTCTTCCACCACCGACTGCTCTGCTGAAAGGATTACAGATCTGCACGAAACATCTCATTTCACATTCCATTCATGCCACACTGCCACAGTATGTAGTTGAGATAGTACACAATCTCAGCGATAATAATATAATATGTGTGCACCTCATTATCCCATCAGCACAGCGAATCATCGTTATAATTATCAATGGTAATCACACGGTTGTCAGTCCCATTGCAGAAGACGACGTGCAGCTTCTCGTCAGCTAGCTTCCCGCTCAGCGTTCAGCGTGCTGTCCAACAACCTGACGCGGAACGAACACAGGTCGACACGATGACGACGATTACGGTAACGTCGCAACGTCGTCGTCGTCGTCGTCCTCGGGCTATTCAAACCATTCCGTGAATAGCTCGTTCTCGGCTCGGCATGGAAACTGATATGCTTCATTAGGTTTTATTTGGAGAGAGAGAAAGGGTTTTGCTTGATTTAATAACGCGAAGATTCGCTCAGAGGGAGCTGCTTCATTAGTCAATTTTACAATTTAGAGCCGTTTTTAAAAATAACTTAATTGCATTTCCATTCAATCTTTTGCGAAGGAAATCGCGTAATTAGTGCATGCACCGGACTGGGGAAGCATCACGGGATGTGATAGCCGGAACGTATATTCATGAGTTGGCGTTGACGCATTTAGTTGGTCCTATTTTTAATCAAAACTAACGATTTTCTGGAAAATCATGTTACATTGATATAGGGTTTAAAAACATATAATTATTGCAATGTAGGAATATTAAGTAATTCTTATCCAATTCAGTATCATAATTTCCATTTTATACTACTGAATTCAGTATCATAATAGCCTATATTTCCGTACCAGCTCATTATGCAACTGAATTGATGTATAATGCTCAATATGCAACTCGTTTGAGTTGCATTATGAACATTATGCCACTCAAATGAGTTGTATAATGAAAAAATCACTGCATAAAGCATTTTTGATTTTTGAAGCACACTTTGTATGTATCAAACTCGGCAACCCTCGTTGGATAAATGTACGATTCGTGCTGAAAAAATAATCTTTTTGCAACTCGTTACATAAATACCTATATCATTATTCGGATGAGTGTAATCAGTTTCGTACCGTAATCCGAGGTCAAATTGATCACTTTAAAACAACTTTTGCGGATAACATCAGTGGCAATTCACATATTGCCCAAAGAATTTCTGTAAAACCAGTACCCAGTGGATCTCCATGGAGCCATATGACAGAATTTTCTTTAACAAATTTAAACTTTAAGTTAAATTACTCCAAAAATCAAAACAAAAAAAAAAATGGAAATGCCACTTTTGGGCGAAATTGATCATATCCAAATGATCCGATCATAATTGAAAATATCCTTCTCCGCTTAATTTTGCTCTCCTAAAACCGAATAACGCGTTTAAAATCTTACAACTAGTGAATTTAATACTTTAAATGCAAAATTAAATTTTAAAATTTCCCCTTAAACGCCTTAAGGTAAGTATTTCATTAGAAATAAGTGATTTCTATCACAAAAATGTAAATCACATAAAATGAACTTTTTTTCAACTATTTCAAGTTCTGATCAGCTACATAACTTCCCAACCAAGGCTCCAGAAAAATGTTAAAACAGAGAATTTACGGGAAGTCCTATTAGCAATCTATTATTTAGTAGCAATGGTTTCTGCTATATGTGAAATACATTGCAAATTCCCAAAAAACTAAGGCAAAACTAACTTTTTTCTAAAAAAATAAAAGTCTTTACTCATCTCTAGACATTTACGAACCAGATGACGTAAAAAGTTTAGGATCATTGCGACGCTTAAGAGTTCATAGTATGGAATTACAATGTAGTACCCGAATGATCAATTTCACCCCGCTGATCAATTTGACCCCGGTTTACGGTACCTTTTAATTCGCCCTATGTTGCTTACCCTTTGACAGATACGCGTATTTTGACTACCACTTGTAATCTTCCTCAGTGTCAGTTATCCACTGAGGATAACTGGATAACTGACACTGAGGAAGATTACAAGTGGTAGTCGAAATACGCGTATCTGTCAAAGGATAAGCAACATAGGGCGGAATTAAAAGGTACGAAACTGACACTCATTCGAAGAGGATATTCTGCTTAGAGGGTTCGAAAAGTCGGTACAAGATATATCATTATTTTGATAAAATATGTCCCATGCATCAATATAAGCTTTGACATTCCTTCTGTACTGCAAACATCCCTTTACACCATCGCTTCCCAACCTTGGCTCTCGCTACCCCTCAGTCTGTTGCGACCCCGCTTTTTGTACAGCAATCGCAGCGTGCTTGCAAGCAGTTGGGAAACCGTGGTTTACACGAAACAATTTTTACCGGTATTCTACTCAAATTCAAGTATTCTTTTACGGACTCCATCACGAATTCCTCCCGGGATTCTTACAGTTTTTTTATCTGTATTAACGACATTTTTAGCCCTAGGCTAGTTCATCTCGGGACCCACGCTTTATTTACCTTCCGAAGGAAGAACTCACATTTTGAGAGTTTGTCGGGAGTGGGATTCGATCCCAGGTCCTCGGCGTGATAGTCACGTATTTTAACCATCACACCAGGTCCGCTCCCTTACAGTGTTTCTTCCCGGTATTCAAAAAGGGATTGCTCCCAATTGATTGATTGATTGATTGATTTGTCTTTATTAGAGAGACTTTCAGCCCTTGGCTGGTTCGTCTCTTTGGATTGCTCCCAAGATTTTTCAAGGGTTCAAGGATTCAAGAATTCTCGCAGAATTTTTCACCCGGCTCCTCTCCTGAGATTCTTCCAAGAATTCCACCCTATGTTCCTTCATTAATTCATCGTGGGTTGTCTTTAAAAATGTTTTCAAGGATTCTAGCAGGGATTCTTTCCGAGATTTATTACGGCATTTTCCCGGGATTTCATTGGCGATTTCCACTGCTCTATTATAGCAGTTCGATTCCAAAATAAGTCCGAAGGACACGTACGGTCAACGGTTGGTGCCTAAAAGATATACCACAGGAATAAACTCACCAAATTATACGAATTTCAGTACTCTCGAGGCGAAACTGTTGACTACCATTTGCGTCTCCTCGGATATCGCAGAAATATCATCAAAAATTACACAGAAATCACGCGAAAATGAGAGCGATTCTTGGCTCCCCGATTGGAATAAGACAAAACTCTCACAACAATTATCCTACTGAACACTAGGTGATACGATAAATTGTCAGGTAAGAGAAATAATATTTCTTTTATCATATTATGTTGAACACCGAAGATCATTTTGCAAGCACTTTTCGAGGTAAATTTGCGGAAGGCATAAGGCACCCAAACCGTTTGACCAACATTGCCACCGCCCCACAGTGGGATCATTCTGAAAAAAGACGATCAAAACCTCTAAGAGCCGTTAGATGACATTTTAGCATATAGGTGTCTTTGGAAGATATGTTCAGAAAAATCTTCTCTATTTATATGCATATTCACTGTATGGTTAAACCACAGACAAACAGACGTATCACTTCGAACAAATTGCGATAAAAATCATCGTCACGAAAACATAATCGCCCAATGCTGTCCAGGCTGTGTTACGCAAACTACTCAGTAGGTGGCAGTAGTGAGCAAACGTCAAACAGGAGCAAAAAACGATGCGAGTGCCGTGACCGAGCGATTTGCGAACTACAAAATATTTGAACTAACCGTTGAAAAGGATAACGATGAGAAGTGAGTAGAGTGAGACGTCTGTTTATCTGTGGTTAAACTGTAGGGTGAACCCGAGCAAAAAAATATTTTTTCAAAATATTTTTTTAGAGAGTAGATGTCTTTAGCAAAGTTGTAGAACAAGTAATTTCAAGTAACTTTGCTGAAGACACCATATAGCTTGGACTTCATTTTTAGGGAGCAAATATGAAAGTTTAAAAAGCAACCTCAAAATCAGTTTTTCGAACTTTTCCATGATTATATCGTAAAATTTCTACGTGATATGTTCTACAAGTTTGTAGATACTTCTGGAATACACTATCTTGCCGAAGACACCAACTCTGTAAAATTGAAAATTGCTCCAGTAAACCAATTTTTTTTGAAAATTTTTCACTATTTTCACTATTGAATATTTTTTGAATAGGCACCTTTTGGCAGCCGTGCTATCGAAATTTCAATGCTTTATCATGTCCAGAATAGACCAAAAGTGACTTCGTCGAATCAGCTTATGTTTCTGCAACCGTATGACGAACTGCCAAATCGTGTTGCACATGTGTTGCATGAACATGTCACTGAGGTTGCACCAACATCATCTCCCATTTGAAATCGCACTATATTTGTGCAACAACACTACACACGGTACGATCGATTCGTCAAACGTTGGTTCCGCCCACCGTTGGTAAAATCAAACTGGTTTGATTTTTGCCAACCAAACCATCAACCGTCAAATCGGTTTGACGAACTGCCAGATCGGTTCGTCAAACAGCACCACACACGGTCAAACACAGCACCAAATCAACCACCAACCAGGAGGCGGAGTTAATGTTGGTCAAACCATTTGAGTAGTGTGTAGGGTGCCTACAATGAGGTACAGATACAGGTGGCGCAGATAAACATTGCAAACCACTAGTTGTCTCATTTGTTCTTCCGCTGATCAAATGCAACTCAATTAGTGACGTCACTAATTGAGTTGCATTTGATCAGCGGTAGAACGAAAGAGACAACTAGTGGTTTGCAATGTTTATCTGCACCACCTGTATATGTACCTCATTGGGGTGCCTAAGGATTAGTGACATCTCACGCACAAACACTAATGTCGAGAATCGCTGTGTAAACGTTGGTTTGGTTTCTACCAGTTAACTTAAAAAAGCATTATGGTCCAACTCTCTAATTATTATTTTTCCGAGACGATGTATGAGAATTTACCTATAATTTTCCATAATTTTGAATAGAATTGATGTGCATTTGTTTTTTCCCAAAACGCACCTATAGGGCACTGCATGAAATTCTCTCCTTCTCTTTCACTCTCACAGAAATTACAGAAACAACAAGGCCACGAAATGTCAAAATCCCATACAAAATCAAAACAGTGCAGTGCCCTATACTGCCCATAACTGCAAAACAGTCACATTCGACAAAAGTAGGCATTGGAGAAAATTGAGCTCAATGTTTGCAACTTGCACTAGTATGGAAAAGGATTTAAATTTTAAAAATTTGGCAAAAATTCAAAGTTAATTACTCCGCAACGAAATCTTCTACAGCTCTTCTTGTATGCTGGGCGAATAGTTCAAAAAAATATAAGAGCAAAATATGATTGGTTATACACTATGAGGCCAGTGTGTATTTCCAGTGTGACTGTTATGCGGTTACATTCGTTAATATTTGTTAATGAGACAAAACGACTTGGTATTTTTTCACATTTTGTGGAACAAACTTGTAAAGTACATTTGGATAGATGAAAGTACTGATGATTTGGAGATGAGCCCCGGTATTAACTCAATATTGACAAAAACTGCAAATGTTACAAATATGCAGTTATGGGCAGTATACATCTACAGAAGGGTCACCCATACAATCGGACGTGATAACCTTAATAGCCCTACCAGCCGTTTCGCAATTCGGCCAGCATTCAAAACAACGCAGAACAAAGAAAGCGTGTGGCAGTTTTAAAATCGCTTGTACGCACAGCCTGCTACGATCCTCCATTTTCGATAGCCTGAGAAAGGCATTTAATAAGCCGTATATTGGACCAAAACTTTTATTTAACGGCCTGCTGCGTATTTTACCTGCTTACTCGGGTGGGATTCCTTTTGGGGTTTTCTCGCGATACTCCTTTCGGTATTCTCCTTGAGCTTCAGTTCAACGGGTAGTCTAAGTACTAACCACAATCCGAGCCTCTAGGGTAGAGTGAACAAATTAAGGCGGTATTCTTTAAGGTGTTTCTCTTGAGCTTGAGTTCAACGGGTAGTCTAAGTACTAGCCAGAACCTGAGCCTCTAGGGGAGAGTAAGCAACTTAAGGCGGTAGCTGGTGGAACGCTTTCTATTAGAGTGTAACGCATGTCCCAGCAAACATTTTTGCTGTACAACAGTTGAAAAAATCACTCTTAAGCAAACTTTAGTTTAAGAACTGTTATTCAGCTAGTTCTGCTTCTAAGGGGTACGGTCTCCCCCTTCTCGAAGTCATCCCTAACGGGCGTACCGCGAAGGTAAGAACCCGAAAAACCACCTCTTGGGCAAATTCTATAAAAAAGGTGTTTCTCCTGAGATTATGTTAAGGATTTATATTAGTTTCCTCCTGATTTTTTTTAGATTCTTTCATTGATTTCTCAAGGGGCTCCTTCCGAGGTTCTTTCACGGATTGTTCTGTGATTCCTCCAGGATTCTCTTAGATTTTTCCCCGGGGTTCCTTCCGGAATTTCTACTGGCATTCCATCAGGAATTTGTTCATTGATTTCTCTCGGGATTTCTTGATTTTTTCAGGTTTTCTCCCATTTCATACGCTGATTTTTTTCAGGGATTCTTCCTATGATTCCTTCAGGGGTATCTTCACAAATTCTTTCCGAAATTCCTTCAATGATATATCCCGTAACCAAGGAAAATCAAGTTGCTAAGAAAAGAACTAACAGTATATTACTTCTCTCTTGGTTGGCGGTTGGCTAACTAAGGACATTTCATTTATATTTTATAATCAAGGCCTACTACCAGGCTTGGAAAGCGTCAGCGTCAACACGTTTCGTCATGCGAATTTTACAGAAGTGCCTCTCTCAATGTCATCGAATCGGGACCCAATGACCAAGAGAGGCTAACAATATTCGCTCATTTTTCGGTCATGACGGAGCGTGACATGGTTGTAAACAAGGCAATTACTACAACATTCTTGGATTTTGTCATTGTTTAAATCCTTCAAAGCATAAATGTATATCTTCTCTATCTGTTAAATACAACGGCTAGCCTAAATTTGCTTGGACCAGGTGAAAATTTTAATTTTAAAACAATATGAAAGTTTCCGTCATGACGCTTGATCATTGCAAAATGACACGACGAAGTGCATGAATGCTCGTTTTGTCTTGTGACGATGAAAGAGCCTACTTGTTCATCGTCATGGGAAGCTCACGACCAATAACAGCGCTGCCTACTACTAATTTAATATAAGGCAAGGCCTGCTACATCTCTCCCATTTCGTCGTAGGACGACAACAATTCTTCATCTGATTCCGATGCCACCGGGTGTGGTGCGGATGTAGCTTCTTAATCAGTGCCGGATTTAGACTTCGGGGGGCCCGGGGCAAACCATATCAAATAGGCCCCCAAAACCAAACTTTCCTATTTTTGAAATTTTTACTGTTTTTTTTTTCTTTTTTGACAGATTCGAAAAACCTCATATCATACAACTGTTTGTTGCTTTAAAAATATATTTCATATTCGTTTGTTATTATTTTTTATACAGTACATTTGTTTCTTTGAAATGTTCAGGCCGAAAATGTCTTCTGAATATGGCTTCTGATGTCTATAAAAAGTGTACGTTTTGCAGTGCCATCCCAAAAATTTCCGACAGATGGCAAACGATGCGAACATTCATTTTGATTTATGGCTCAACTTTCAAGATGCTGCTGGAACTTTCAGTTTTATTGCGTAAATGGCATTTTGTTCAGTTAGTACATGTATTTTAAAATGTCATCGAAATTCATAACATTTATGCAAGTTTTAAATGCTTTCACTTCTAAATCTGAAATAATGGAACATGGAACAACTTTACTTGGGTTTCTATAATTCAATGAGTATTTCATGATTCAAATTGAACAAAGATAGGACTCCTGAAGACAACGGTAACAAAATATCTCAAAAATGTTGGTAAAACTCAAAGTATAGATATGTTAAACCGCTGTTTCGAGATGTTTTTGGAGGCTAGGTTTCTGTTCCTAATTTCCAAATATCTCCAAAAGTCTTCATCATCTCTTTCCCATGATTACAGTCAACTGAATGATGATGGGTTTTCAGTTGTTTCAGAATTTAAATTTCACGCACTCTGTTAAGAAACACTTTTGTCCAGCAATTTGAAGCCACGAAGAGCTGTTTCTATTAGATAAAAACTTTCAAAATCTTTTTAAAGAAAATCGAGTACACCAAAGTTAAGAGAAAACATTGTATTATGTACCGTCAAACGGGGTTACTTGCAACAGCGGTGTAACTTGCAACACTATGACATACATTAAATGTGAACTATTTTTTCATAATATTGAAAGCTAGTATGCTTCACCGTTTCGGTTATCGAAATTATGTGTACCAAAGATCATTTTAGTGAAAAAATCAGTTTGGTTTCTTTGTTTATTGTTCAGCTACACTGTTAAAATGGTTTGCCCATTTTATGCCATAAAAATAAGTATGAAAATCGTGCTTTACCTCTCTCCTATGGTTAGTGCGATAAGTATGATGACCTTGCTTGCAGTTAGGGTACCCAATAGTAAGCTTAGCTGAACGATTAAAGTTTGATAAACTTATCGACTAAGTAATGTAAATAATCATAATCATATTCGACAACCACTATGGGGTAACTTGCAACAGTTGAAATCAATAAAACATTCTATAATTTGTTTTCTTTTTAGGATATTTTGGATAAAAATAATCGAAATGAATCATTTATTGATTACGTAACGTGTTCATCTTCAAATATCCACTCAATTTTACTATTTTTTTACACGTGTCTTTCAAACATTGTTAAAGACTTCCATATTTTGAAACTTCATTCATGTTTCATCTTAATGAAAGTTTAATTCAGTTTATGAACCTTCTAAAACAATCCCCAAAATCTAATCTGAAACTAGATTGACAGAACTATTTCAATAGAATGCCCAAATTGACGGCTTTTATAGTTTGTAAATAGTTGAATGGGTGTTTAAAACATGTAATTTGAGCTGAAGTAGCCAAACACCACTTCATACTGAAAATGATGACTCACTTTACCTTTCCAACAAATTACATTGACCATTGTTGACATTTTGTAACTAGTACTGAGTCATGAGATTCATAAATATTTTATATTTGAGGGACGTAAGACCTGCTATGAAACGATATACTCTCGCTTATAATAACTACCAACCCTTAAGGGAAAAAAAATAATTTAATTGGTTAGTTTACATCTTTTCAAAGCATTTTTCATGCATTACTTCAAAAACTTATAATATGATCAAGAACTAAAATATTAGTGCAGTTTAATGGTAGCTAACTTAGCTTCATGTCATATGTTGCAAGTTACCCCACAGATGGGGTAACTTGCAACAAGCATGTGTTTCACACCTCCTGTTTAGGTGGCAACGTATTTTAATAAATGAAGTTCTGCATAGCATTCTACTCGTGGTAATTAGTGTACACGATGCTTTACCGTATGTTTGAAATGTTTAGATTTTCAATGGTGTTGCTTCAAAGTCGAAAAGTGTTGCAAGTTACCCCATTTGACGGTAAACATTGAATACTGTACACAAAAGTTATCATTTTTTATTTGGATTCATTCAAGTGAAAAGATGGAGAAATATGGAGTTTTGAATCCTTGAGGAATCCAATTATGACTGATATAGGACATGTATAAAATATGAACGCCTATTTTAATGCATTTATATTGTTTCATTGAAAAAATATTATAATGCTTCGGGATTCTTGGGGGCCCCCACTAATCGGGGGGCCCGGGGCACTTGCCCCCTTTGCCCCCCTTAAATCCGGGCCTGTTCTTAATCATCTTCATCTAGTACCGAACCGGCATCACAGGACTTCAGTCATACCAGACTGTTTTTCTGGTTCAGCTAGTATTTTTTTTGCGATTGAACTGCTCATTTTACTTGAGGTTCTTGGACGCTTCTGCAGGAGACATCGATTGCGGTGTGCTTTGATTTGGCATTGTTGATGCACAGAACGTCACAGATATTCCCCAACTGGTTCCGGTGCCACCAGCGTTGGTGCGGATGTAGCTTCTTCATCGAGTACCACACCTGCAACTTCCTGCAAGACCGGCGGCGGGTGGCAACAGGAACTAGGGCTTCAGTCATAGTTCATCTATTTGACGTCAATCATGAAGTGTTCTTCTGGATCAGCCTGTACCTGCCTGCGATTAAGTATGCTGCTCATTCTGCTTGAGGTACTTGCGCACCTGCGGCTACAGGAGCAGGCTTCTTCAAGAGGTCCAAAGTGGTGCGTACTGGTCTTCCAAGGTACGCTCCTGTAGGAGACGTCAATTGCGGTGTGCTTCGATTTGGCGTTGAGCAATACTCCGAAAGGAATGTCTGCAGGTGCTCCAGTTTGGGTGAGCCTTCCCCCTTGCTCAGCTTCTTGAGAACACGCTTGAGGATGTCAACGAATCGTTCCGCTTGACCGTTGGACTGCGGATGGTAGGGAGCAGTGCGGAGGTGTGTGACAACATTTTCACGGCAATACTGTTGGAACTGCGTGCTGGTGAGTTTAGTGCCGTTAACAAAGACGAGAGTGTCCAGAGTTATGGCTAGTTTCCACTTCGTACGTACTGTGTAAAAAGATAGGACAAGTAATGATCAAGTAATGATTCCGCTTCAAAATTACTTGTGCAGTTCGCAGATGGCAAGTAAAGAAAAAAGTGTAACACTCGTAACGCCTCCCGTGCGAATCAAATGGGGCTGTCACTTTTCCTTGCGGAAAAATAGTCCGCGCTATTATTCCGTAGGAAAAGTGACATTTCTCCCCATATAGATCAGTTGTCAAAATTACTTGCGGAAAAAGGTGGAATTTTACTTGAGCGCTCTCCTTGGGATCTGGAAACTTGGCTTTACCGAAACGGGACGGGTGGTGACGGAACTAGTGCGAAACATTTCGGGTCACTTGGAGTAGGCACCCATGATGACAAAATAGTGATATTCATCGATTGGGCCAGCGAAATAAATGTGGACACGTTGCTACGGCTTTACTGCAAGTGGCCATGACTCCAGGCTTGTTTTCGTCGGAGACTTCGCTGCTTCTGCGCACGCTACATACTGTTGAACGAATTGCGAACCGTCGTCATCCTCAGTCAGTAGATGAGATGAGATGCGGGCCACAAACTTTATCAGGTCCCCTACTGAATATCCACGTTGTGATTGCCGAACATGATGCAGTCGTCGACAACTTGAAGTCCATCTCGTCTTGCGAAGTACTGCTTGACATCTGAATCTACGATTTGCTTCGGTAGGGTTGGAGGACTGGATCCTTTCGTGTTTCAGCCACAATCATCTGGTGCGTGACTGGAAAGTTGCTGATTGTGTCTTCGAATAGCACTTTCGCTTCGGATTCAACGTGTACGGCGGCTATCACGTCATCTTCATCTGGCCTTCGATGCTTGTCATTGAACCGTGCTTGATGTCGAAACCATACAACAGGAGTGTCAAGGCCCAACGTTGCAATCGGTGCGCTGTATAAACAGAAATACCCTTTGTAGAACCGAAAACCTTGATGATCAAGGGGCCAATGCTTTCTTCTTCACTTGTCCATTGTTCATCTCTACCAGGGTTAGTGAGCGAGAGGCATGAGCGATTGCCTTCACTTCACCGGTCGGGATGTCTACACCAAGGCCGTACTGTGATTCATCTGCTGCAACCAGGATCTCCTTGGATGAATCATAGTGGGTGATCAGCAGATCGGAGAGTAGGACGGCCTTGAACTGTCGAAGGATTGCTGGCATTCGTCGGACCAATTCCAACAGGAATCTTTCTTGAGCAGGTTCTCCAGATGTGAGGGGAGCTTCTTCATATGCTTCACAAATCAACCATAGTAGTTCACAGCACCGAGGTAGGAACGGAGCTGCTGAACATCTTTCGGAGGTTGCTTCATGGAAATGGTATCGGCACTTCCTAAATTCTCATTTTTGATTTCATTGGCTATAGAATGATTGCTGTTTACATTTTTATTTATTGCTCTCAGTTGGCGCTAGCAGTGAAAATTGCATGAAAGAACTTTTATAGCATCTAGTTTCTAGCGCTGACAGCCCGGCGGCGACACCATCACTTGTATTCAATGCATCATCTGTGCTACTCTCGGTTCTCAATTTTCTCAAATTCTCACCTCAAGCTCACGGAAGCATGGTAGTCAAAAACTGTCAAATCGTACGGCAAAATCGCGAAAAACGTTAATTGTTGGAAAACGGGATAGTTTTGTGAATAGTTAGTGAATAGAAATCAAGAATGGTTTGAAAAGGCAACGTTTTGTGTTTACTTCATGTTCCGGAACAGTTTTTTTCACCGAGAAAATTCGATTTTATTACCACACAAAAAGAGCCATCTGTGATATTTTAGCTTGGAATGTCGATCTATTCCTGCAGGGGTTTCCTCCCCGATTACTTCTGAGACTTCTTCCGGGAATCGTCCCGTTTGCTCTCGTGATTCATTCCGAAAGTTCTCCAAGGTTTTTCGCGAGATTATTTTTTTCCTCTGACTGAATTACTCCTTAGTTTCCCGTGATTACTCCATGTTGTGAATGACGGTCAGAGGTTATTGTTCGATAATGTCGAGAATGTCAAAAACGGAAATAAAATGCAACGTTATTTCGTTATCTTTCGAAAAGATCTTGGACCGACAGCGAATCCAATCCAGACACCCCAAGTAACAATTTAAAATCATTAATAAGCATGTCAGTTGATTAAATGTGCTACGAAGGCGCCGACCGTTGTACAAGAGTTTCTGTTGAACAAAATGGCGAATAAATGTTTCATGCAGTGGAAACTGCACGTTTGTTAAAGCATATTTCTGCTCATTGAATAACCAATGGTATTAAAGTTTAAAGACAGTTGCTTAGGTATTCACATCATCTGTCTAATAGTGTTCTAATAATGATAGAATACAAGCTGCTTCCAACGTATTAGATGCCGTTATTCCACAAAAGATCTTCAATGGAACGAGTAGTTTATTTAAAATTTAACAACTTTTGCTTGATCATTTTATTCAACTACACTGATATAGCTTAACAACAAGATGTTACCATGTTTCTTCGATACAAATGTTACACTTTTATTCAAGCAATGTTGATAAGTAGTGGTACTGTGTCACTTAATTATCGTTGTTCGCCCTGCCCCTTTTTGTAAACACAATTGCTGATTAAGAGCCTAAGAAGAGCAACCGCGGCTACAAGCTTGAAGACCAAACAAACTTCTTGCAGCAGCCTTAAATATCACACTTTTTACACTTTTAAAAACATTCTGACTCACCTTTTACAGTACATGCTCCAACGACAGCAAAATCGGCAACAAAAACACCAGAAAAAGCAGCTGAAGTGGATCCTGGATCCTTTGTTTGCTATTGACAATCTACTCTATCCACTTTGGTGCCACCGGTCAAACCGGGCTCATCTTCCTTATGTTCAAAGCTGCCTGGAGATATACGCAAGTTTTACGCCTTCTCCTCCCGAAACAAAAGAGGAGCAGTGGAAATAAACGAAGTTCACTTGTTTGGACGTTCAAATAAAAGAAGGACGAAGCGATACCAATCTTACAACACAACACCGTAAATTACTGACAGACTAGCAAAATAATTAGCATACATGCCTTATGATTAAACGTTGCGGTTACAATTATTCAAACATTGATCAACTTCATTGTTTATGAAGACAATTAGTTGAATAAAATATTTAAGCAATGTTTAAGCAGCATATGTACGGTAATGTATTCGACTCAGGGATTGAATATTTATATATTGCTCTAAATCTGCCGAATCATGTAATTCAGAATTAAGCAGAGCGGATGCAGACGAGTGTGAATCTAAAGGTCCAGAGTTAGAGTCTTTCCATTGGTGTGATTTGTCCCATAAAATGTAATAAAATAAAGATGTTGGGCGTGCATAATCAGAGAGAGATATTCCAGACACAAATGCAGAAACTTAAATCATTTTTTTCATTTTATTGTTACAATGATATTGAAGAAACGTTTAAGAATCGTTTTTGTAGCAATTAAAACCATATCTATAAATAGAAATAAATTTCGTAAGTTGTATCACGGCTCCAGCATGTTTTGATTGTATTATGGTGGAATAAATATCGAAGAAAGCTTGTTATTATGCACTATGCTGCTAATGCACAATAATGGTTTCTAGAACCATTCTTAAAAGATTAAACAAATATCGTCATACAACATTGTTTAATAAACGTTGAAGAACAGTTTATGATGTTTGTGTTAATTGCTGATGATTCTAACGTTGAACAAGAGTTTCACAACCGATGTACGATCATTGGATAAACATTCATTTCATCGTGCTTATAGAACGGTTGACGTTGAATAGATTCTCATTTTTGGGCGAACAAGAGTTGAAGAACAGTTTTATTTCTAAATTATTCAAATATAATACGACGTTCAGTTTAATAACGTTGCTTTGAGAAACATTTCTTAAAGCAAAAAATGTTTCTTGGGACTCATTATGATCTTACTAAATAAGAAAAGATTGAATTAGAGCACATAAAACTGGGAGCGTAAGCGAAATGCTCAACATAGACGGACATATTTGCAGTAAGCCGTAAGATTATTTGATAGTCCCTTGTTTATTCTTTTTAAGTAGTTAAATATCATTTCTTTCACCCGCTATTAAATGAAAGTTTATTAAAATTGAAGAATTCCTTAGAATAATCTTTCCTGTAAACGCTACGTAGTAGGCCTGGTCGCTTTGATGCGTGTTGTGCCATAACTTTTCAGATGCTGGACCTCTGTGAACAGGATAATGAAACCTAGTTTTTAGAGATTTCTCTCGAAAATTGGTAAGTAAATTTGTTTTATTTATAAAGTACATGCAATATTTTGAATGATCGAACACCTTTCAGTGAAACAGCTGATTCAGCCAGCTGATGATTTTTAATCCAATCACCCAGACAAAACACCCACTGCAAAACCTTTAATTCTCGCAGAAGAAAAAAAAACGATTCCCATCAAATTCAAGAGCCTTCACGATTCATCCTTTTGGGAACCCATTCGCTTTAAGTCACAAATAAATACAACAATCGGGACTTCCCGACGGGATACGCAACAACTTCTGCACGAGGACCGCAACAGACATCCTTGCGCTACATACGGAATTCTGCAGCGCGATTGCGATTCAGTGTAAACCCATCCAGAAGGAGACCCAGTTTCAGGTTTTCCTTTTTCATTCCATTCCACACCGCTAAAACCAGCTTTTCTAGCAATTACAACGCAACCGTGAACACACAATAGGGTGAACCGCTGACTGGCTGGCTGGCTGGCTGCTGCTGTGTCTCGAGGATGCTTGTTTTTCTTTTCACCCTCGACTGAGGTTGGCTGTGCTGTGTGTATTTTTTTTATCCCATGCCTGCTCCGTCGCTCGCTGGCCCTCGCTGGAGAGGATACCTCCTGCGCTTCACGGCCTGCTGAGTTTTCTGGGACCACAAAGCACATTGGAAGTACATGCGCGAGCGCGTGAAAAAACGAGTATAATAACAAAATATATATTAATCAGATTACACACCGGAGGACCTGATGGGACTTATAATAGCTATTGGGAGCATTGTTCGCCTCGGCCGAGAATCTCGGGTAGGATTTCGATTCCAGGAGAATTGAATGAGGCGAATCTCAAGTGCCTTGTGGCGATCGGACAAAAAGAAATGCCGTTTTTTCGTGTTTTTTTTTTCACCATTTGGCGAACGTCTCTATTAGTTAACGATTCGCTGGAAGAAGCAATTGTTATCCTGGCCAAAGGATTATATCACCTCTTGCTGTGAATTATGGTGATGCACAGTGGCTGATTTCGTCATGTTAGCGCGCTTAATTAATAACTTTTTAACAATGATGTTTAGCGTCATAGTGTCTTCGAGAAAGTTTTTCACTATCACAAAAAGCTTCTTTTGAACTATAGTGGAAATTGATCAATCCTCCTTAAAGTGAAATAGATTTTTTTTTTCAAGATTCAAGGTTGGCGTCTTCACGAAAGTTGTAGAAAATGTTGTTTGGAGCAACTTTGTTGAAGACGCCAAGTTTGTAACTCCGTTACTTTTCAAGATACGTTAGGTTTTCTATCATCAGCCCCTTAAAAAGGTTTTTTTTTTCGTAATAACTTTCTAATAACTAATTCATTTAACATAACATTTTTTTCATGTTCTACAAAGTTATAGATAATGTTGAAATACACAATTTTGTCGAACATGACATCCCGCTAATCTCAAAAATAAAATAGTTATAACTGTTTTTATAGTTTTTTGGGCCATATTTCAAGCATATGTAACTTGGCTATAGGCAATTATATGCAAATTTCCATTTACACATGTGAAAGTACAAGTAATTGTCTCTCTTAGAATGCAAAAATAATTAAACTGTAAGAGACTGTAAGATGGTTTTTGTATACAAACTTACAACCATTTATCAAACTTTTATATTGACCAATCCAAATTCCTGTGTGGTAGTGGTTTGTGTTCAGATTTCCCGTGTTAATCTATCTGTAAGAACTTTGTAAACATCTTTTGTTCTCACGTATATGGATAGGCTTGCATTAGGTTTCGTGAGACAGCTCAATGGGATTTATTTATATCATCAACATATTTATTTGACAGTTCATGACAGCTTGCATCTTTATTGTTAGTGTGCGTGAATGTATAGAAAGGTTTGTGGTGTATTCTGGATCATTCATGATGTACGTTACATGAAAACTTACCACTTCTATTTTCTTACTAACTCACAGTGCTCCACGTAGTCCAAGAAAATAACATATAAAGTTGATTGATTGATTGATTTGTCTTTATTAAAGAGACTTTCAGCCCTTACATATAAAGTGTTACTTCTTTTGTCAGATCACAATTTAACAGCAGCTTACTTTAAAGTGCAATAAGATTTATAGTTTACTGTCACCAATGTAGACATTAGCGTGGGACACCAAAAGACATTTTACTCCTGTATACTTTTTGAGTTCCAATTTGGTCCCATATTAACTGTGCAAAATTTCAGCTCGATCGGAGAAACTATATTTTAGCGCCAGCCATTTTAAGTTTTTGTACGATTCACACAATTCAGTGTGCGGTGGATGCGTCGTGGATCGAGTCGGTCCCGAATTTTTCGCTTCCCGTCGGCGCTAGTTCCCAATACATTTTAAGTTCATAATAAATATTATCTTTCATTTTTTGCATTCACACAAACGAGTGAAAAGTGCTAGTCGGGCTCGCCGGTCGAGAAAAAATCCGGGCGCCGACAAGTGAGTCACGTTCAGTGTATTTCTGTGTGGAATAGACTAAAGGTTTCTGCTCCCTAGTGGAGTGGAGACGCGCGATAGAATTTTCTTTTTGGCTAGTTTTTTCGTTGAAAAGTGGTCGGTTGTTAACGGCGGTTTGTGTATATTGATCCATTGTCAAATCATATCACCAACCATAGGTGACTCCCGGACTGACAATGTACCTTGCCCTACTAACAAAAAAATCCTTCCTGAGACAAACGTGGAGATGCAGCGATTCGCGGTCTTTTCAACAACGTTTGTCTTACTAACATTCCCTCCCTTCCTCGATGACCGTAAGGACGTGGCCGGCGCCGTTATCGACCTTAATAAAGTTGAGAGCTCTCGAACTGTGTACATTGAGAATAGTAAGCTAGTCCCAAGCCCTATTCATTAATTCCTTGTGCAATTTCGGTTGCTCTGGTCAATCACGGAGTAGCAACTACGAATTGTGCGGTCATCTATGCTCATGCTCATGCTCATCCCTTCAGGAATTCCTTCCTGGATTCTTCTGGGATTCCTCGAGGGCTTCCTTCTAGGATTTATCCAGGTTTTTTTTCTCCTCCAGGAACCTTTTCCGGCATCTCTTCATTCACTTTTTCTGGAATTCCTCCAAGATTTTCTTCTCATCAAGAGACGAACCAGCCATGAAGACATGAAGACATGAAAGTCTCCTAAATAAAGACAAATCAATCAATCCATCTATATTTCCATGCTTAAGGCGAAACTGGAAGCTTTTCCTCATTTTTTGGTTCTTGATTTTTTTATTAAATAACGAAGCAATATTTTCAAAATTGGTTTTCGTGCACATGTAGAGTATGGATCAGGGTATCTTCTGAATTTTTTACGCAATAGGAAATGTTGTTCGTTTTTTGCAGAAACCATTTTTGAACAAAATTTCATTAAAAAATGATTTCTGCAAAAACGAAAAACATTTACTACCGCGTGAAAAATCAGAAGATACCCTGATCTATACTCTACATGTGCACGAAAACCGATTTTAAAAATATTGCTTCGTTATTTAATAAAAAATCAAAAACCCTAAAAAATGAGTTTCGCCTTAATGGCTTGCAGTCAAAAAAGTCCAAAATCGCATATTTTGCCCTATAAATTGAGGTATAGCTCAAAATTGTGACGTGTTGGAGCAAATCTGAGCCCGGATTCGGATTCAGCGACCCAAAATCCTTTGGAGACACATAAATTTGCTCTTGAGACAAAAAAATGTTGCGCTGTGTAATAAGTCAAAATCGGAAGCAGACATGTCTGAATCACCAGCATTTTCAGATTTTGGTGTCTGGTGATAGGCATTATTTAAATTTTGCTTACCTGCAGCCACATGGGCATAGGTAGCTCGATTCGTTTGAACAAAATTACATTATTCGCTCGACGATTAGTTTAGTGGTTAACTACCTCCGGCGAATGGCGTATGAAAATTATTCAATATTGATGGTAGAATTTGTGTTGGTAGAAGCTCTACCTACATAGTTACAGGTACAACCAGCGTTCCCGTTCATCTGCCTGGCACATGATTCCACAACTTTTTTGTGGATAGGGCAATCCAAAAAGTTTGACATATGGTTGCTACCGCATTTCGAACATTTAATTTTTCGGGCATCTTCCTTTACCGGACAATTATCCTTGGCGCGAGTAGAACCTGGGTATGAAACATTTTCTTTAACTTAATATTTCATGTTCGTAAGCCTGGGGGAGTTTTCCAGAACCCTACTCAGTGCCAGGGTTGGGGACATGGTACAAAACATTACCACATGAATGCTAAATGCATGATTTGAGGTGGTTCTTCTCGCGCCAAGGATAATCACGATGGTCCAATGCACGTGTTCACTCGTATGACTTTTTAGTAGTGCCGTATGGACCTTTGCCCAAGCTCTCTAGTTTGACGTTTAAGCGGTGCCGTGTTTACATAAAATGATCTCGTTTCCATGGCCACCTAGATAACTCGGCACATGCACATGCAATGGACCATTATCTAGGTGGTCATGGAAACAAGTTCATTTTCTGTAAACACGAGGTCACTCCAACGTCAAGTTTACGCATGCATCGGTCCATGGACAAAGGGAGTGGACATCCTTAGACTCATTAGAACTGTACCGGACAGGTAATTTCAAAGTTTTTTGAACATTTGTATTTTGAATCCTCTGTAGTTGCTTCTTTCTGGTATTGAAATAGTTCGACTATATTAGGACGGCATACAGCATGGCCGGTCTGATTTTTTTTATATTTAGGCACCCGTGCATATCGTGTTTTACTACAAAAGCCAAAGCGTTTCCTGATCCAGTGGAATCTAAGAGGTTTCCTCATTAATCTTACCGATTCAGGGATTCTCAAACATCCATTTCCCCTTTGTGTAGCAAGAAAAGAAACCCACACTCCATTAAATAACTAAATGGGCTTCGTGGCCGAGCGGTTAGCGGCGTCAGTCGTTTAGGTGTCTCGTAAGCCTCGGAGTGTGGGTTCGATTCCCGCTTCAGTCGGGGAGAACTTTTCGTAAAACGGAAAATTCTCCACTGGGCCCAGGGTTGCCATTATGCCAGATTTATCTGGCACTGCAAGATTTTTGGGCAGCAAAAAGACAGAAAGAGAAACCATCGGTTTTGCCAGATTTTTCAAATTGAGACAGACTTTTCATTAACGAAATTAAATAATATGTTGCGTATTGTGTTTGAAAATATATCTTGATGATTTCTAGCAAATTTGAGTGATATTAAATTTTGTGTATTTTCTCACATATGTTTCTCACATATAACAATTAAAAAAGTCATCATGAAACCATAACCGTTGTTTTTGTTCAAACTCTCACTAGATGGCAGTAATGAGCAAACGACAAACAGGAGCATAAACGATTTGAGCGCCTATAGAATTTTGTCGAAGGATGAAGAGTTAGTGGAATGTGGCGTCTGTTTCTCTAAAGTAAATATTTACAAAGGAAGTTTTTTTTATAAGCTAATTTTCATTTGTTATTTCATGTAGTTGTTTGAAGTTGGATACCCAATAAGCCAACAAATACTTTAGCTGTTTAGTTGTTTGGAATTTATTTTCTATTAGGTTATTTCAAAGTTTTTCAAATTTCAAAAATAATTGTAAAACTATTTTAAATTTTGGGTTGGGTAAAATTTTATCAAAACTGAATATGTTCATAATGTCAACACATTCAGCATTGATTGGCAGCGCCAGATTTCGCCAGATTTTATATTACCAATTGGCCAGATAATTTCAAAAATATAGTGGCAACCCTGACTGGGCCACTGGGTGTTATATGTGTTGTCCGTTGTCGAATGTTTGTACTGTTCAGTCTGTAGAGGCCGCAAGGTCGAAGACGGTGTAATTGTCTTTAAATCGATCACACCGTGGCTAGAATGGTTGAACTGTGCTGCATTGCACCGATCAGCGACATTCCGTGGCCATTGAAGTTCTTCTTATTTGTGGCTCTACGTTCTTATCAATACTTGGTCAGCCTCACTTTAACTTAGTGTTCTACGAGCACTTCCACAGTTATTCATTGATGGGCTTTTTATGACTGCCATTGCATGAATTTGTATATTTGTATAACCAGATTCACCGCCTCCGGATTGGCGATTCAAAACCTTATTCACAAGGCTAACTGTAGCCCCCATTGGAGCTATGACCTTAATGACCTTCGAGGTCCTAAGGATCGACAGCGACCTTCCTGCTGTTATATGTAGTACGTCTTCATGGATCTGTCAGCATATCCGTATTCAACATCTTCCATATGGTTGTATAATACCGAACATTCAGGAACGGTTCGAACAGAGCGGATGGGAAACCGAAGCACGAAACAAACACACACTCGAACGACTTACATATTGGAATCGTTTAACTACACTTTTCTAAAACGTACAACCGGACTTCGACTGCATTGATTCTACGCCAACTAGTTGTCTGAACGCTTCTTCCGAGTAATTATGGAGGCACTTCATCTGCTTGCGCTTGCGATTGTCAGCATCGTATTTATCATATCTGGACTCCTCTCTTGCACGTATGCTGGCCACGGTCATTCCATGATCATCGCTACACCGACGGTTTTCACAAAGAGGTGGAAATTCTCGACTTTTTTAACTATGTACTACCTACAAGACAACGATACACTACCCACATAAATTAGGTACATACCAAAACGGAACGCACATGGGGCACATGTATATTTGTACCTGTATTTTGTTAACCTAATCTTCTACCTACGCTGAATATAACGATGGCGAAGTGATGTTTTTCTTCAGTCGATAGTAGACATTCATACAAAGGCATTATAAGGAGTAACTACATTTTCAACTACAAAATGGATTATGGACTTACTAACGAATTCCTGGAGGATATGCTGGCCGACCCGGACTTTTCAGAGCCACCAACAAAGATTTCACGGCCCAATGAAGACCCTGCTGGTTCAGGAACATCGTCAACGGCTGAATGCGTCGCCAGCGCATCAACAGCCGACTTCTGGTCGTGTGATGTAATGGATGCAGACGAGTTGCTGGCCAATCTGGACTTGTCATCGGCGCTGAAAGAGGTATCCGGAACGAGTGAAGCCCCTGCTGCTCATGGAATATCATCAAATCCGGCTGAAGGTGTCCCAAGCACATCGAAAGCCGTCGCCATCGCAAGCACATCGAAAGCCACCGCCATCGCAAGCACATCCACAGCCGCCATCGCAAGCACATCGAAAGCCGTCGCAAGCACATCGAAAGCCGCCGCTGTCGCAAGCACATCGAAAGCCGCCGTTATCCCGCCCCATCCCAACAAGGGCAACTACATCCTGGTGAGTCGGAAGCAGCGCGGAAACCCTCTGCTCAAGTTCATGCGAAAAATGCCGTGGGAGTACACCGACATCGTTCCGGATTACGTGGTGGGAGCCACATCTTGCGTTCTGTTTCTGTCAATGAAGTACCATATTCTCAATCCGGATTACATCCACGGCCGACTGAAGAAGTTGGGTACGGCGTACAATCTACGTATTCTGCTGCTACAGATGGACAACATGGATTCGCACAGCGAACTGGAAGCGCTCACGTTACTTTGTCTGGAGAGCGATTTGACCATGATGTTGGCATCTGACGCGGCGGAAGCAGCCAGGATCATCGAGCTGTACAAGGAGTTCGAGAACGCACCGCCACCGCCGGGGATCATGGGACCAACCGGGGGTAGTAAAATCCAGAGGATCATGAGGGCGCTGACCAGTATCAAATCGATCAATAGAAAGGATGCGCTGACTTTAATCGAGCAGTTCCGTACTTTGGCCAAAATCATGAATAGTAGTGAGAAAGAACTAATGAGTTGTCCGGGAATTGGCGCTTTTAAGGCCAAGCAACTGTATAACACTTTCAACGATAAATTTAAGAAATCGTGATTTGTAAAACTGTATTACTGAAATAAAATTGGCTATACTGTACAAAATTATTTGTTATTTTTTCAATGATGAATGTGTGGTAAACTTGAGTTTACTACAATTGTGGTAGTGAATCTACTTGTGCAACATATTCGTATGAATTAAATAGACTTTACAATACTGCAACTTCTTAACATACTACTAACTAACTAACACTACTACTAACAGCTCTATTTCACAATGGTTTGATTGTCCATTTTCACACTCTTGTAATAGCTCATTGGATTGAGGAGATAGAGCAATGGTGTCTTCGGGAAAGTTGATCCCTCTAAAAGTGAGACACATTTTGTTTTTACATTTATGAGATAGTGGGTTGACGTCTTCAGCAAAATTGTAGCAGTTCTGATTCCAAACAACTTTGCTGAAGACGTAAATGTTCTAATTTCCACATCAATTGAGATAGAGTCGTGCGTTTGAAAGTTAATCTTGAAAGCATGATTTCAAAAATACACAAATTTGCCAAAGACGTCAAAGCTGCAAGATTTCAACGATACGAGTTTCCGGTAAATTTATATTTTTTCTTTGACTTTTTGGGCGATGAATATCTGTTTTAGGGATAAAAAGGTGCAGATGAGAATACCCTTATCAGAATGTACATCTAAATTGCTTTCAAAAACGGGTTAGTTCGTTCGTCTACGATCGTCTGCCGAAGAGATATGGTCATACCCGAGCAGAGGGGAATATCAAATTAATAACTACGAAATTACAAAACCTGTTTTTTATATCTCGTTTTGTTATTATTGTATTATCAAGGCATTACGTTTCCATAACATGTTTTGTTGGACAATCTTATTTTGTTATGACCAAGCTATTGGTATACGGCCATTAAATAACATTTCAATATTACATTTTATTGTGGAACAAGTTTGATTATTATTGTATTATTGAGAGTGTACAAATACTTTATGCTATTGCTATCAAAACCAAAACAAGTTTTGAAATAAATCCTACGTCATTCAACAACGTTATTTACAGTATTTCGCGAGTTATGCTTACGGTATCACATTTGATAAGAGGTGTGGTATATCCCGTGACATGGAGGTGCTGTAATGTGTACAAAACCAAGTCCCTGCTGGGCGCTGCAAGGTTTGAAATTGGCTGAGTTGTAGCTGAAAAGTTCCCAAAATATCAGCCACTGCCCAAGTGGCGCAGCACCCTACATACATCAAAACGAGAACAAAGCAGACGATATTGAAGGTGGGGTTTGAAAAGGACATTACAGACTCCGCCTTTGACATGAGGATTTCAATGATAAAAATGTCAAACTTATTAAGTAAACTTGTTTGAACGAAGCTAATACATACAGCTGAATCTAAACTTGTAGATGGTTTTGAATGGGATTTTTCAGAAATATTTTATAATTCACATGTTTTCCCTGTCGTTCCAGAGGATGAAGTCGGATCTACCTATTTGTGGTAAAATATTACATGAATAGTTGAAAATACGCCTATATGCGCCGTCCACAAATTACGTAACGCTCTAGGGGGAGGGGGGGGAGTACAGGCAAGCGTTACGGCTCATACAAAAAAATTAGGATTTTCATACAAAATAGCGTTACGGAGGGGGAAGGGGGGGGGGGGGGTCAAAAATTGTCGATTTTAGCGTTACGTAATAAATGGATGCTGCCTGAGGGAAGAGAGAAACTGAAGTTCGCAATGATTGTTCCGCCATTCTCACATGCTGGTCTAAAAATGTATAGCATTCTCAGCCAACACGAAGTCATTTATGATGTAGAAAAGGATGCTAATGTGGAGGCCATATGCGTACATGCTTTTATTTAACCACGGGTAAAGTGTACGCATATCGCCTCCACTTTAGCATCCTATTCAACAGTATGTGCGATTGTTTGATATCATAACTAATTTTGCTTTCGGGATGTTATCAATAACTCTTTAATATCAAAATTTGTTATTGAAATATTTCCCAAATTCACTGTTATGAAGTTGTTATTGACACTAACAAAACATGTTATTAAATTTATTTTTCAGGAACATTTTTTTGTTATGTGACTTGTTATTTTGCCGCTTATGACAGACAAGTTTATAACTCAATATGTTATGTTAATAACATAAAAATAACTAATTGCATTATGCAGTTATTTTGCCAAAATATCGCATTTTGTTATGCTGTTATTATTTTCTTCTGCTCGGATAATAAAAATTGTTCATTTTACGATTTAACTTCATTTAAAACTACGTTAACAGTAAAATGCGTGGCTACCATGATAGAAATATGTGAATTTTGGGTCCTTAATTGCAAGTAAGATGACAGAAGGTTACATACTATTTGATCATAGTAGCCATGTTTTTTTCTGTCAAAGTAGATTTGAATGCAGTAAAATCGTAGTTTTGTCGAATTTTATCATGATCATATCTCTTCAGCAGACGATCGCTTTTTCAGATGTACTTTCTGGAGGGTATCCGCATCTGCAACTTTTTATCCCTAAGAAAGATATTCATCCATTTCATTTTCATTTATTTAGTTCACATCAAATTCATGATAATACTGAATCAACAATTTGCCGCCATAATACTCGATTTGCAGCTGCAGCTCTCCATCCTCGGTCACGCCCAACACTCGCCAGATCACGCTCCACCTGGTCCGCCCATCGTGCTCTCTGCGCTCCACGCCTTCTTGTACCAACCGGATGGTTAGCAAACACCAACTTTGCAGGGTTGTTGTCCGGCATTCTTGCAACATGCCCTGCCCACCGTATCCTTCCAGCTTTGGCCACTTTCTGGATACTGTGTTCGCCGTAAAGTGCAGCAAGCTCGTGGTTCATCCTTCTCCGCCACACACCGTTCTCCTGCACACCGCCGACGATCGTCCTTAGCACCCGCCGCTCGAAAACTCCGAGTGCTTGCAGGTCCTCCTCGAGCATCGTCCATGTCTCGTGTCCGTAGAGAACCACCGGTCTTATTAACGTCTTGTACATGGTACATTTGGTGCGGGGGTGAATCTTTTTTGACCGCAGTTTCTTCTGGAGCCCATAGTAGGCACGACTTCCACTGATGATGCGCCTTCGTATTTCACGGCTCACGTTATTGTCAGCCGTTAGCAAGGAACCGAGGTAGACGAAATCTTCTACCACCTCCAAAGTATCCCCGTCTATCGTAACATTGCTGCCAAGGCTTGTCCTGTCTCGCTCAGTCCCACCTACCAGCATGTACTTTGTCTTAGCCGCATTCACCACCAGTCCGACTTTTGCTGCTTCACGTTTCAGGCGGGTGTACTGTTCTGCCACCGTTCCAAATGTTCTGGCAATAATATCCATGTCATCCGCAGAACAGACAAATTGGCTGGATTTCGTGAAGATCGAACCCCGGCTGTTGAGCCCGGCTCGTCGCATAACACCTTCCAGGGCGATGTTGAATAGTAGGCAGGAAAGTCCATCACCTTGTCGTAGTCCCCGTCGAGATTCAAATGAACTGGATAGCTCACCCGAAATCCTTACGCTGTTCTGCACACCGTCCATCGTTGCTCTTATCAGTCTAGTCAGCTTTCCGGGAAAGCTGTTCTCGTCCATAATTTTCCATAGCTCTGTGCGGTCGATACTGTTGTATGCCGCTTTGAAGTCGATGAACAGGTGATGCGTTGGGACCTGGTATTCACGGCATTTCTGGAGGATTTGCCGTAAGGTGAAGATCTGGTCCGTTGTCGACCGGCCGTCGATAAAACCGGCTTGGTAACTTCCCACGAACTCATTTACTTTAGGTGAAAGACGACGGAAGATGATCTGGGATAGCACTTTGTAGGCGGCATTCAAAATGGTGATCGCTCGAAAGTTCTCACACATTAACTTGTCGCCTTTCTTGTGGATGGGACAGATTATCCCTTCCTTCCACTCCTCCGGTAGCTGTTCAGTTTCCCAGATCTTGACTACTAACTGGTGCAGACAGGTGGCCAACTTTTCCGGGCCCATCTTGATGAGTTCTGCTGCGATACCGTCCTTACCAGCCGCTTTGTTGTTTTTGAGCTGGTGGATGGCATCCTTAACTTCCCTCAGCGTGGGAGTTGGTTCGTTCCCGTCCTCTGCTGCACCAACATAGTCATTTCCTCCGCTGCCTTGGTCCTCCGTGCCTACATTCTCTTCGCCATTCAGGTGCTCGTCGAAGTGCTGCTTCCACCTTTCGATCACCTCACGTTTGTCCGTCAGGAGGCTCCCTTCCTTATCCCTGCATATTTCGGCTTGCGACACGTAGCCTTTGCGGGATGCGTTGAGCTTCTGGTAGAACTTGCGTGTTTCCTGTGAACGGCACAGCAGTTCCATTTCCTCGCACTCCGCTTCTTCCAGGCGGCGCTTTTTCTCCCGGAAGAGACGGGTCTGCTGCTTCCGCTTCTGTCTGTATCGCTCCACATTCTGTCGGGTTCCATGCTGCAGCATTACCGCCCGCGCTGCATCCTTCTTCTCCAGAACCGCTCTGCACTCCTCGTCGAACCAATCGTTTCGTCGACTCCGTTCTACGTACCCGATAGTGCTCTCGGCTGCGTTGTTGATGGCTGCTTTCACTGTACTCCAGCAGTCCTCTAGAGGGGCCACATCGAGCACACCCTCGTCCGGCAGCGCTGCCTCGAGATTCTGCGCGTATGCGGTGGCGACATCCGGTTGCTTCAGTCGCTCTAGATCGTACCGGGGCGGCCGCCGGTAATGTACATTGTTAATAACGGAGAGTTTTGGGCGCAGTTTAACCATCACCAGGTAGTGATCGGAGTCGATATTAGCGCCACGATAGGTCCTGACGTCGATAATGTCGGAGAAGTGCCGTCCATCAATCAGAACGTGGTCGATTTGCGATTCCGTTTGTTGTGGTATTCTCCAGGTGTAACGATACGGGAGGCTGTGCTGGAAGAAGGTGCTACGAATGGCCATGTTCTTGGAGGCGGCGAAATCGATGAGGCGTAGGCCATTTTCGTTCGTCAGCTGGTGGGCGCTGAACTTTCCAATCGTCGGTCTGAATTCCTCCTCCTGGCCTACCTGAGCGTTTAGATCCCCTATGATGATCTTGACGTCGTGGTTTGGGCAGCGGTCGTACTCGCGTTCGAGCTGCGCGTAAAATGCGTCTTTGTCATCATCAGTGCTTCCGGAGTGAGGGCTGTGCACGTTTATTATGCTAATGTTGAAGAATCGGCCCTTGATCCTCAACCTGCACATTCTTTTGTCGATCGGCCACCAACCGATCACGCGCCTCTGCATGTCGCCCATCACTATAAAAGCTGTTCCCAGCTCACGTGTGTTGCCGCAACTCTGGTCGATGGTATTATTACCTCTAAACGTTCGCACCATAGATCCTGTCCAACACACCTCCTGCAGCGCTACGATTCCGAACCCGCAGTCCTTCAGTATATCGGCGAGTATGCGGGTGCTCCCGATGAAGTTCAGAGATCTGCAGTTCCACGTACCGAGCTTCCAATCGCAAGTCCCTTTTCGTCGCTGTGGTCGTCGCCATTGGTATCGGTTCGCATTCTTCTCTTGTTGATTTTCCGGTGCTAGTCTTTTTTACGGCTGGCTCGCAGGGCCTGACACCAACCCACTAACCCAGGGAGCTGGGCTTACCTTCCCGGAAGCTACGGGTTCTGCATTGGCATTTCTTCCAACTACAGTGCTAAATAGCTAGGCTCGAGCGCCAGTCTTCGCCGGGGGTGGTGTTTTTAATGTGCGCCCAGGAGATAATATTTTACCTGAGCTTTCACCCCCAAGATATTCATCCCGAAAAGTCAATGAAAAAAATCTACTGAAAATTTACTGAATCTTATTGAATTCTTACAGCTCTGACATTTTCGGCATTTGATTCCCTACAGACTTTTTGTCGTTTTTGCCTTTAGTCCTGGACTTCATGTTATTGTCCTATTTTGATGATTTGTCTTTGGGAAAGTCTGATTTTTTTTAGTGAGCAAAACACTTCCCTATAAACTTATCATACTAGGCGAACTCCAAATCGCTTATATTACTGGGTTTCCCCTAAACGTCATTGGCCGTATCGTCCGCCTCGTCCTCTTGAACTGCATGGTGACCGACGCCACCTCAAAGTAGTTCCTCATTACGAAACTTTTTAACACCACGCAAATCAGAAGCCACGAAAACAACAAACAGATCTCTGCTACACTACCGTCCTAAGCATAATTGTCCCATGTTAAATAGGAATCCCATATAACATGGAACAATTGTGCATAGAACGGCGGTACACACATATAGTAAACTTCCAATTTCGAATGTGACATCTACTACATATTTGAATTTTGATTTTGATTTACATCTAACATGTGGAAAGATCACAGCCAGCTACACGCGCCTATGGACGCTTGAATTTTCTTGTCACGTGAAAATTTCACGTTTTAATGTTTGAATCGGCCGATGAAGAATTTTCGCGTACGGGTGCTGCGTATTAGTGGAGCTTTGTTTTAGACGGGCTGCAAAACGGTGAGTCGATAAGGAGAGCGTCCAATATAGCTCTGGTCCTCACAAGTTCCTACCTCATGCTTCCACGGGTCAAGCGATGACAAAGACCGCCAGCTAAGAGTTGTGTGCTTAGCTGGTAGTGCAGCCTGGGCACTGTTGTCCTTCTGACTTCAGCTAGATTGAGGAGGTACGATCCGAGTGTCTGTTCACCAAGGAGGTGCGGCTCAAACAGCGTCTGTTCTGGCATCCAGCGGCTGAGTAAGAAACGCTGCACCACGCCCAGCTAGATCCAAGGTGGTAGCCCCATCAGCGTGGTCGTCCCAGTGTTGGTTGGGACGTTAAACAGAACTGGCACGATGGCCCTCCGGCGAGACAGGAGTGTTGGCGTAGGCCCAATAAGCCACCCGTAAAAATCCCCATTGCGAATAACATAGGAGAAAATACGACTCGATGCAATCGGCAAAGACCCACGCGACGAAATAAGGACTACGATTGGAAACTTGGAACATGGAATTGCAAGTCACTAGGTTTCGCAGGCTGTGACAGGATAATCTACGACGAACTACATCCCCGCAACTTCGACATCGTGGCGTTGCAGGAACTTTGTTGGACTGGACAGAAAGTGTGGAAAAGCGGGCATCGAGCGGCTACCTTCTACTAAAGCTGTGGCACCACCAATGAACTGGGAACAGGATTTATAGTGTTGGGCAAGATGCGACAACGTGTGATCGGATGGCAGCCGATCAACGCAAGGATGTGCATGTTGAGTGTTAAGGGCCGTTTCTTCAACTACAGCATCATCAACGTCCATTGCCCACACGAAGGGAGACCCGATGACGAGAAAGAAGCGTTCTACGCGCAGTTAGAGCAAACATACGATGGTTGCTCGCCGCGTGACGTGAAAATCGTTGTCGGCGACATGAACGCGCAGGTAGGAAGGGAGGAAATGTACAGACCGGTAATCGGGCGAAACAGCTTGCACGCCGTATCGAATGATAACGGCCAGCGATGCGTAAACTTTGCAGCCTCCCGTGGTATGGTAGTCCGAAGCACCTTTTTCCCCCGCAAAGATATCCACAAAGCCACATGGAGATCACCCGACCATCAAACAGAAAACCAAATCGACCACGTTCTAATCGACGGTAAATTCTTCTCAGATATAACCAACGTCCGCACATACCGCAGTGCGAATATAGATTCGGATCACTACTTAGTCGCTGTATGCATGCGCTCAAAACTTTTGACAGTTATCACCACGCGTCGAAGTCGAACGCCGCGGCTTAACATCGAGCAACTTCGTAACGTAGAAGTGGCTCAAGACTACGCGCAGCAGTTAGCAGTGGCCCTACCAACGGAAGAGCAGCTTGACGCAGCTACACTTGAAGATGGCTGGAGGAACATCCGATCTGCCATAGGTAGTACCTCGGCTACAGCACTAGGCTTCGCGACTCCGAATCACAGAAACGACTGGTACGACGGCGAATGTGAACAGTTGAAAAACGAGAAGAATGCAGCATGGGCGAGAATGCTGCAACACCGTACGAGAGCGAATGAGGCACGTTACAAACAGGCGCGGAACAGGCAGAACTCAGTCTTCCGGATGAAGAAGCGCCAGCAGGAAGAACGAGATCGCGAAGCGATGGAAGAGCTGTACCGCGCTAAGGACACACGAAAGTTCTACGAGAAGCTGAACCGATCGCGCAGAGGCTTTGTGCCACAAGCCGATATGTGCCGAGATAATCACGGGAATATTCTCACGAGCGAGCGTGAGGTGGTCGAGAGGTGGCGACAGCATTACGATGAGCACCTCAATGGCAACGTTGCAAGTACCGAAGGTGGCGTGGTAACAGATCTAGGAGTATGTGCACAGGACGAAAGACTTCCGGCCCCTGACCGTCAAGAGATTGTGGAGGAGGTTGGCCGGTTGAAAAACAACAAAGCCGCTGGAGCAGATCAACTACCAAGCGAGCTTCTAAAATACGTCTATCACCGATTGCAAGAGAGTTCGTGGGGCAATATCAGGCTGGATTTATGGGTGAACGCGCTACAACGGACCAGATGTTCGCCATCCGCCAGGTGTTGCAGAAATGCCGCGAATACAACGTGCCCACACATCACTTGTTCATCGATTTCAAATCGGCGTATGATACAATCGATCAAGAACAGCTATGGCAGATTACACAGCGTAACAAAAATTAACTTTTGGTATGTCTCAAGAGCAAACTTATGTGTCTCTGACAGATTTTGGGCCGCTGAATCCGAATCCGGGCTCAGATTTGCTCCAACACGTCACAATTTTGAGCTATACCTTAATTTATAGGGCAAAATATGCGATTTTGGGCTTTTTGACTGCAAGTTATAGAGCATGGAAATATTTTTTTTTAATCAATAAAAAGGTTAATTGGTCAATTAAAATCTAAATTAACGACTCATGCAAAATATTTCAGTTTACCATATCGAATTTGATAGTTTTAAGCGATTTATGTTAGGTATGATATTTCCCATACAAGTCACCCTCCAAAAGTGGCATGCACGTTTTCATACTAACATAAAATGCTTAAATCTATCAAATTTGATTAGGTAAAACGAAATATTTTGCAAGAGTCGTTAATTTAGATGTTAATTGACCAATTAACCTTTTGATTACTTAAAAAAATGTTTCCATGCTTAATGGCTTGCAGTCAAAAAAGCCCAAAATCGCATATTTTGCCCTATAAATTGAGGTATAGCTCAAAATTGTGACGTGTTGGAGCAAATCTGAGCCCGGATTCGGATTCAGCGGCCCAAAATCCTTCGGAGACACATAAGTTTGCCCTTGAGACAAAAAAAAATGTTGCGCTGTGTTATGCACGAATACGGATTCCCGGATAAACTGATACGGTTGATCAAGGCGACGATGGATCGAGTGATGTGCGTAGTTCGAGTATCAGGGACACTCTCGAGTCCCTTCGAATCTCGCAAAGGGTTACGGCAAGGTGATGGTCTTTCGTGCTTGCTGTTCAACATTGCTTTGGAGGGTGTAATAAAAAGAGCGGGGATAAACACGAGTGGGACGATTTTCACGAAGTCCGTTCAGGTGCTTGGCTTCGCCGATGATATTGATATTATTGCTCGTAAATTTGAGACGATGGCGGAAACGTACATCCGACTAAAGAGTGAAGCCAGGCGAATCGGATTAGTCATTAATGTGTCGAAGACAAAGTACATGATGGCAAAGGGCTCCAGGGAGGAATCACCGCGCCCGCCACCCCGAATTCATATCGACGGTGATGAAATCGAGGCGGTTGAAGAATTCGTGTACTTGGGCTCACTGGTGACCGCCGACAACGACACCAGCAGAGAAATTCAGTGGCGCATTGTAGCAGGAAATCGTTCTTACTTTGGACTCCGCAGAACTCTACGATCGAATAAAGTTCGCTGTAACACGAAGTTAACCATCTACAAAACGCTGATTAGACCGGTCGTCCTCTATGGGCACGAAACATGGACCCTACGTGCAGAGGACCAACGCGCCCTTGGAGTTTTCGAACGGAAGGTGTTGCGTACCATCTACGGCGGAGTGCAGATGGAAGACGGGACTTGGAGAAGGCGAATGAACCACGAGCTGCATCAGCTGCTGAGAGAACCAACCATCATCCATACCGCGAAAATCGGGAGGCTACGGTGGGCGGGTCACGTCATCAGGATGTTGGATAGCAACCCGACTAAAATGGTTCTCGAGAGTCATCCGACCGGTACAAGAAGACGTGGAGCGCAGCGAGCTAGGTGGGTCGACCAAGTGGAGGACGATCTGCGGACCCTACGCAGAGTGCGGAACTGGAGACAAACAGCCATGGACCGAGTGGAATGGAGGCGGCTACTATGTACAGCAGAGGCCACCCCGGCCTTAGCCTGACCGGTAAGGTAAGTTGTTTTAGACTTCGTTATCAGTGAAAAGTAGTGCTTGCTGTTTGTAGTGCAATTAATTGTTCACCGGATTGTATCGTCGAAGATTCCGATATCATCGTCAGTGCCATTCCAGACCCATCATAAAAAATCGGCACCAGGGGGATTTCCTGAGCGATGCTGTTTCGTGTGCTTCAGTAGGAATTCATGATATTGTTATATGTCCAGACATCTTTTGACTATTCATTATTTTCACCATCCTATCATCTATTGGAAGCCGTTTCAGTTCTGGACGCTTTCGAAGTTGAACATACAATTTATAAAAGTGCTTGCAAGTCTGTCCAATTTACAGATCCTTTGAAAAAGGGACAATATTTGTGACTGAAACGTCAGGTGTTGAACCAATATCCGTTTGTGATTGCATAAAGACTGGAAGCCGAAAATCCCCACCAACATAGTAGTCGTTTCAATCATTTTCCTGGATTGTTTCATCAATTGTTTCATCAAAATGTGAAGATTAAACTAGACTAGCAAGCATTTGGCCAGGTGTGTGGAGAAGAGTGGGTCTTTGTTATTAAAAAAATAGTAGCGAAATCTGCAATGGCAATGGATATACACATCTTTGCAACTCCATCCATGATTTGTGCAAGTATTCGTGCTATGCTATGCTATTTATATCAAACATGTGGTAAACACTGTGGACGACTGAATAGATAAATACCTACTAAAGTTAGTATAGATACTGCCTAGGTTAATACGATCCGTCTTGCATATACAATCACTCTATGACTCGAAGGAGCGAGGACTGATGAGAAGAAACCATTTCGTCCTCATTCATGCTCGGGACGTGACGCTCCATCCACAGACATAATACAATTACACGTTTATTCGACAGCTTTTTATTGCACAGTGCCACTTAGTCACTCATCCACTTCAGTTCACGCCACAAAATCACTAACTGTCGTGCTGATGTAGTAGAGCCGGACAAATCCAAACATAATATGTACAACAATATATAATTCGAGTCCATCCTAAGCAGCTGCTTTTTATGGCTCTGTAGTGTAGATATATGTGCATACGCTGACCCAACTACATACCAAGGAGAATACATTTTACTAAGGTGGCGCAGATAAACATTGCAAACCACTGGTTGTCTCTTCCATTCTTCTGGTGTTCTTATGGAACTGAAATAGTGACGTCACTATTTTAGTTGCATAAGAACACCAGAAGAGTGGAAGAGACAACCAGTGGTTTGCAATGTTTATCTGCGCCACCTTAGTAAAATGTATTCTCCTTGACTACATACGACGAATTGCACTTCCCTGCTACGCTGGTGAATCTAATTGCCATTTTGGGACCTTTTCGGATGATGTAATTTCAGTAGAGCATATTTTTCTAAATCAAAAATGCAGATCAAATTGGATTAAAAACAATTTCAGCTCCCCGCCGGAGTGGAGTCGGAGAGCTTTGGAATATGTTTTCCAAACATGTTTTGTTAAACAACGATTCTGTATGTAGCGATGAATAGACCTGCTGGAGAAGGGGTATGTTGGGATTCAGCCGACCCTCTTCTGCTACACACAGAGCTAGAGTGGCTTGGCGTGCACTTGATAGTTTTACACATTGAAAAGTTTTATCCACACGCCCTCACAATGGTGAATGGTTGGGGCACGCCGCCAGTTAGTTGGACCATTACAGCAAGGCATGGCAATTTGACTCACTAAACTGTTCGGCTGGACTTTGGTCATTGGAAATTCCAAAAACTTTGTCAGAGTTAGCAAAGTGCTAAAACAACATCTCATTGATATTCCATTCTTTGAGACGGATGTGACTTAAGGCTTTTCTAACTGGTACGAAAACAGAACCACAGAGATGGTGTGAGATTTCCCCCGAAAAAAGAGTCAAACGTGCCATTCCCATGGCTACGAGTCAGTTTTATAATCCTTTAAAATAATGAGCAAAAAGTTAAAACACAAACAATAACAGTTTACTGACGGAACAGCTTGTTGAGGAAAAATGCAAAATTTTTGGCTGTTCTGCTTCCTCCTACCCAACAACGCCCAAGCCGCTTCTACCCGATTCATCGATGTGGCAGGGTTCATTGAAATATTCTCAGCTTAAGCCGTTAGCAAAATAGACAACCAATTATTTTCCTATCGGATTAGAGGGCACCTATTTTTAGTACGCTAGATGCTGTAAGAAAATCGAGAGACCAAACGACGAACGGGTTCAAGAAGGAAACCGGTTTCCAAGCCAAGAACAACATTTGGCTGGCACTATCCGCCCCCTCTGGAGGAGAATAGGAAGGAAGTTGGGATTAATATCAATTAATGCCCTCGTACCAAGAACCACCATCGAACCGATCATAATGATGGTGGCCGTATAATAGCTTAATTACAGGCTTTCAACGAACGATGAAGTTATTACTGGTTTTGTCCTGAAAATGAGGTTAGGCGTAACAAATGTGTTTTGACGTTCGTTCGCATTCCCGCATCATAAAATCCTATAAAAAAGAGTGAAAACAGTTGGTGGTGCACTTGTCGAACAAAGCAACCCGCAATTATATTTCTCCCATAACAACAACCGCCGCGCCGACCCGCCAAAGGTAGCAACATGCTCGTCAGCAGCGTTCTACCTGCGCGCTTCTGGTGAACCACTAATCCTCATTACCGCCGGCCGGCCTTGCGAAACCTCCTCACGTGTGTGGTGAGCAAGACAGGCTGAAAAAATATTACCTTTTTAATCTTAAAATGAAGAGAACTAAAAAAAAAAGGAATGCTGCACAAGCGGAATGGAACGGAAAGTAAATACATTCGTAAGGGCAACAGTACCTAAATGTTGCGCTTGATATTCATTTGCGATGTTCCCACGCAGATTACGCTTGAAGGGCTTACTAGAAAAAATTGAAATGTTTTTAAAACATTCAACGAATTTAATAAGTAAATAAGTAAATCGAAGTATGCGATGGTGAAACTAGGTTGCAATTCCTTCTGCAACGCGTCTGCTTGCTACTTTTCCGAAATCGTCCATTTCATAATAACTAGGGTATGTGTGCCATCAGTAATCTCACGCTCCCATTATTCATCCTATTCGAAAACAAGCGATTACGGCACCGATTGATTCCGTTCTTTTTGTTTTCATGGGTGCTCACTTCAAACAAAAATACAAAAATAAGAAACACAACAAACAGCGCTTCAATCCTTTGTTTTCCGTAGGATGAAAATGGGAGCCACATGCTTAAGAAGGAAACTAATACCCTATAGAGCATCACCTCGCTTCTGAATTCATTTGATCATAAATCGGCCAAACGACTCTATCGGCTAGATGACGTTCGGCCAAACGAACCTTTCGGCCAAATGGCCAAACACTAGGCCAAACACCATAATAAGCAATGTGGAAAATAGCAAAACTAAGTAGCCGAATTAAACAGGGTAATGTTTTACAGCACATGGAGTACTTATTTCAGCGTATTTTAACAATTGGGTTCTTTAGGGGTATCCCGTTTATTTCATAATCTGATTCTCCGCCCAAAAATTAGTCAAAATCCAAAATATCATAATTTTTGGAGTCCGGGAACCATTTTTAAAATTCATTTAAAGTTTGTATGAATTTTTTTGTTCGGGTCGAACTGTCACTTTATCGATTGAACTGTCATTCTATCCACGAAAATTAAAACTGTTTTGTTAATTTAACCATCAAAACAAAGGTATTGGAACCCAATAAAATCACGTTACACTCAGAAAAATGAGCTCTTTCGATTAGGCTATAGAAAATAGCAATATGTTATTCACTAAACAACCCAATTGCGTTCTAAATCATAACGTAAATTACACTTCGGCTGAACTTGGACTATAAGGTCAATATTAGATGTCGGGTCAGACTTTACCCAATGTTGGGCCACCCACTGTTGGGCCCACATCGTCCTGACTGTTGGGTCCATGGTGAGTTTTTTTAATCACTTACCCTAATTTAGAGCTCTTTTGTCCGGGCACTGCGTGAGCGATTCCAATTGGAAGCTGTACTTACACTTTGAACAGTGCCTAAATGTATTCTATTCTAATTCTACTATATCAAACTGGTTGCCGTTGCGCTGCTTTCACTTTCTGCCCTACCATGGTAGAATGATGAGCACGAGGATGTTGATGTGTGACTGTTGGTTGTTCCATTTTCCAGTCCGATTGGGGGTTCATTATGATTTGCCGTTGGCCGATGTCCAAGTATCCGGGCCCGTTTGAGTCATGGGCTTAGAAAAGGGTCAGTGTCAAGCTACTCTCAGGGGAAAACAGCTACTGACAAAAGTACCGGGGCTGGGATCGTACCCATGACCATCTGCTTATGAAGCAAACGTGTGGCCAATTGCGCCACGGGCCCTGGCATGGTAAGTCTGGTGGCTAACATGAAAACAGGTCAATGTTAGGTTAGGTTAGTCGGGTTATACGTCATCGATGACGATCAAAGCTTGATATTGACACCACAATTTATGCTTTCTAGCTTGGGCTCAATCAAGTGATATATGCCGCCAGTCTTCGGAGAGTTTTGATTGATGCTGGTATTGGTGTCAAGGCATTTTGAGGGGGTTTCAAGGGATTTCATTTTTCATCTGAAGGAGTCCTAGGAGTTTAGTGGTGTTCTGTGAAAGTTCAAAGGAATTACGGAAATTTCAAGAGCGTGTGGATAGTATGAAATCCCCAGAGAACCCCTGAAATTCCATGAGACCTTCAGGTACCTCCCTTAAACCACCTGGGATTTCCTGGAATGCCCCAGAGACCCTCTGAAACCTCTTAGGGTTCACTGAAACGTCCCTGAGACTCTCTGAAACGCTTCTGAAACGCCTCTGAGACCCACACAGCTAGTTTAGATTACCGACTTCGGTAAAATGTTACTGGGTTTTTGAACTGCTGACATTTCGGTAATCATTCCTTTACCGAGAAGCCTGTAATTTGAAAAGTTGGTCATCGGTCAAATAATAACTGAGTGTAGTCAGTAATTTATGTTGAGGAAATTTACCGACTTCCAGTTGATTGTTTGTTTACAACAGATTACCGAGTTCCTCAGTTACAAAATTGTTGCCCGCCCCTCGCAATTTTCATAATTCCTTCATTATCCCTCATTATTGCCAAAATTCCATGAATTCCACGGGCAAAAGGCTCGCCTTTTTAATCTTATTCAACTCTTGAGTGAGTGTTTACAAGATCCGTGACGAATTTGCGAAAACAACTACGAAAGACTAGATCCGCGATGGTCCAGAAGTGTGTTCGAAAAACCATCTTGGAGTCAGACCGGAGATGCCTCGCAGCCGAGTTTGCAGCATCTTCGCTAATCTAGTCATATAGAACTACCTTTGGTGGCTATGGAAATGGGTCCATGCACACCACTAGCAGGCTATGCATCGCTCCATTCGCACCAAGTCCATCGGTTGGTGGCAAGAAGTTACCTCGATTCCACCGATTCGCCGCGGACCTTGCGTTTCTTACCTGAGAGTTGACGGCGTGAAAAAAGATCGAGCCTCTTGCTGCTTTGGGAAACCATCGTTGATACGGTTGATACTAATTCCGCCGCTGCTGCTGAAAAAGTATTAGTGAATGAAAGTTCGACAGCTGCTCGTGAGAGCAGTTGTTTGTTTTCATTTTAAATTGACGAAATCTCAGTACAAGAGAAATGATTACTGAAAGTCGGTAGTTGCCTTTACCGACTTTTTCCCTTATACAGTAAAACATGCGTATTACCGGGCAATAAGTGGCTAAAATTACCGAACTCAATAAAATGTAACAAACATTACTGACGTTCGCTATATTTTTCAACAAAAACACTGATTTGTCGTCAATTCTATGATATACAGTTCCGGCCCAGCAAGAAAAGTTACCGAACTCGTAATTCTTGAATAAGTGTGCAGAGATAGGGTGCGACTCAAAACTCGAGCTTTGCGACTCAAAACTCGAGCTAGGCGAGTTTTGCGTTACGATCCATACAAAAAAAATAGTCTTTTCATACAAAAAGCGTTACGTAGGGGTAGAGAGGGTGTCTGAAATGGTCAATTTTTGCGTTACGTAATAAGTGTACCATGCCTAGACGGTACGTGCAATCGGTTGTGTATTTCACACTTTGCCGTGCGCTGTATTTCTCTTGTTTCTCGCGCTCTGTCGTATGCATGCACTCTCTCTATTCTTGGCACTGTGCTTGATTCTCCGCAGGATTGGTGCAATTTCTAATCAAATTATCCATTACTTGTAAGCTCTTGAAAAGCCTAACAACTTTGTCAAAATCACAAGCTCTCTAATTCATCTAATAAGCGTTTCTTCTGTTTGTTGAGATCACCAAACGAATGCACAGTGACACGCACAGTTTCAAGCACTGTGCGTTATTTTCTGCGTCGTGAAGTGCTACGATTTGTCTCTCGCACAATTACGAATGCTGTCAGTCATACGTCTCCGTCTCTCAGTAAAAACGGGAGACAAGCTCTTGAGATTGTATGGTACCTCCCGGTACCATCACAAAAGCCCCTATGACCCCTTGAAATGACACTAAAATCTCCTGGCACTTTCTGAAACCCCCTGAAATGCCCCTGTGATCCTCTGGAACTGTCCTGGAATCCCCTGAGATCCTCTGAAACGTCCCGTTACCTTAGCATCCCCTTGAGACCTCCTGAAACGCTCCTGGGACCTTCTGACACAACCCTGCAACCAGCCATTGCTCCCCCTATAACGACCCCTGGTCACCGTTGCCATAGTTACCGTCATAATTGCATTGTCTCAATCCATTTTCGACCCAGAGTCGTGAAATGTTCGATGTGCAATCTCAATTGAATTGATTTATTTTGCCGTTCATGTTTTATTCTTTCCGGGGTTGCACTATCTACAACATGCTGGTGGGACTGCCACTTTCGGTATAGATGACGCGATACACCATTTCATGTTCAGATGCTGAATAGTCGAATAGGCGCTGTTGGAGCCGCATCTCCTAAGAGATTAGACGCATGGAACGTACCTCCAGAATCCAGCAGAAGTCATAAGGACAATAGTGCCCAGACTGACCCAAGCTAAGTACACAACACTTGGTTGAAGGCTTTCGTCGTCAACTGACGGACCTGTGGAAGCCTGAGGTAGGAACTTGTGAAGCTCTTTACAAGTTGTTGGCTCATGCAGGTTGTTGTAATTATGCAATTAAATTGAGATTATACTTAAAATACAGGAGTTGAAGTTCTTAAAGAACCTGATGTATTTTATTGTGATACCTGAACTGCCAATTTATAAGAAAAAAAATTGACCGTCCGTAGTTGATACTCCAGTATCGCCAGGCCAGCTAAACTTACACAAGGAACCAACGAGATAGATGCTTGAGACCAACATGCATCTTCAGTGTATGAGTATTGATGATCTTGCAGGTTGCAGGTCAATGTGGGGATGAGGAAGGAAATGATGATTGCAATCGCTTGTTGCCAACAGGCCGTTTAGTCATCTGCATCCGCACAAGGTCATGCTATTTTTGGAGTGTTGTTGGAAAATGTTTATTTTTGGCATGGAGGTTCACGCATTGGTGCGTGGATGCCAGGTGTAAAGTGATAGATTGTGTGAAGATTACTGTGAAGCGGGATAGTTCGCTTGGTTGCATACCCTGTAAATGGTATATGATAGCTGTGCTCTGAAAGTTGGATGGGAAACGGATTTTTTTTTCCATCCGTTTCTAGTTCTAGCGAAGGTTATTGAACATACGTTTATACATGAGATGTATATGTAGAAAAGAGAGTATAGACTGTAGATGAAGTAGATCGTATGCACAAAGCAGGAGGATACGAATCAGTAGCGGTGGCCACTAAACCACCAAGTTCGTCTTACCTGAACTGTCAATTTGCAAGATGAACATATACAAAAAGTTCTCTGTACTTGAACTTTCCCGTGAACAATAAACCCGCTTTAAATGCCACCGCTAAAAAGCATTTTGCCCCAGCTCAAACTTAAACTGACTAGCTGGTGGCGACGACGCCAGGTGCCGCCGAGGAAACAAGCTCAAGCATTCCCATCCACTCGTATGGAATTTTCAGTCTACTTGAACCCAAAAGTATGATTGTCAGAGAGCAGCCTAATCACTTCACACCGTCGCACATACATACACACACGTACATGGGACGGAGCGCTCTGGGCCCAGACTTGCTCCAAACGGAAACACCAGTCACCGCACCGGCAGGATCACATGCGTTGGGATCACATCGCATCGCATCACATCGCTTATGTTGTTGGTGGGTGCTCTCTTCACTAATGAAATTAGAACACTTTGAAGGTTTCTGTGTGAAAGTTTTGCACCTTGGTGCCTAAGGTAAAGGCGCGCAATGCGCCCAAGCAGCATTTTGGTGAAAGATGTGACTTTACGTTCCAAGTTCAACCAGTGTATGAGAAGAAGTGAAAAAAAATCAACTTGGGGTCGGTGGGCCTATCACCGAAACAGTGGCTTTCAGGTGTATTTGTTTGCGGGCCACTTTGGTATTTTGGGCGTATCAGTAGGTCAGCTCCAGAGTATGAAAATATCTTTATTTTCTTCTTCGAAAAATTATAACTCGAAAACGGTTTGTTGGATTAATTCCTATGAAGATGTTTAAGGATATTTGAAGGACTTAAAGAAAAAAATACACTGAGAGTAATATTCATCGCGGATCTATGTTAAATGTCATCTAATTTCAGTTTTCCAAAAACTTAACCCTTTGATTTGTTTTATCATTTTTTGTAGAAAGCTAACTTTAAGCCTCAGAATTTGCCAAGTAGCCCAGGACGGTTTAATGCTTCTAACTATTTTTCTCATTTTTTTTTTTATTTTTCATCGATTTTTAGAACAAGCCAATGAAACCAATTTTTGAAACATTTTATATCAAAAGTAGATTTAACAAACAAGTTTCAATGAGCATAATTCGCTTCCTACATCGAATCATACCTAATCGAAAAAATAAATTAAAATAAGAAAAATGGCCCAATTGTTAAATGTTATTACATAGGGGTAAAACTATTTTGATAGTTTCGCTTTTGGTAATCGATTGTACTTTTAAGATCAAAAACGGTTGAAAAAAGCAATAATCCTGTTTATTGAAAAAAATATTTCTAATCTCCCATACACTGAGAAGCTTTTTAAAAAGTAATAAAATAAATTAGCATTTCTTCCACAAACCAAAACCAAACCAACAGTAGTTTGAGAACGGCTTCCCGGCCTAGCCCGGCACCACCCTCTTAGAGAGGTCTGAAGATGGCTCTTTACAGCTCTTGCGCACACAATGGGGCGCGTCAACAAGAGGGAGTTATAAAAGAGCGCTCTCCTTTTCCCTCGACTTACAACCGCGATAGCCCTACAGTACACTGCACAACGCACATCTTGGTTTATGTGTAGGGTATTCTCGATTCTGGGTGTCTCTCATTCGTAAACTAGAAGGTAAAGGAACCGCTTTATGCCGCAACGAAGACCACGATTCGTTCGTTTGGTTTCTTGTTTTGCTCTGAAGGTAGGAATTGATGGTGACTGAGTTGTCTTATGATTTTTTTTTACGTTTCCTTCTTCCCTCCGAGTAACGCCATCTTGAATTTTGTACCTACATACACCGGCAAATAGCATGAGCTCCGTTTTGGTTCAGTGGCCCGCGTTCCTTAACGCTCCAGTTGAAATCAGCCAAGCTCTTTGTTTGCACCCCAAAACGACGACGGCCAGATGATACAGACAGACATAATAAGATGACACACCCAATAACTGTGCTATACCAGAAAAGAAAAACTACGTAATCTTGATAAATATGTGTCTGTAGCATACCACACATAAGACATCGGTGATCCAACTTTTTATCTTTGGTTTCTTCTTTCTTTCTCCCTTTCCTTTGCAGGTTAAGATATGGTTTCAGAATCATCGATACAAATGCAAACGGCAAGCGAAGGAGAAAGCCATGGCAGAGCAGAACCAGCATAATCAGGTTAGTATCGGTGCTTAACTTATTTTCTTGGGATTTTTTTTTTTCAACATGATTCAAATGCAATGCAGTATGTATTCCTCTCTCAAAAGAATCCGCAGTGTTTTAAACTTTAATCGTTTCGTCTTACTTACTTTCCATGAACCGGGTGGTGTTACATAGCATTTAGCGTATTTCTGTATATTTTAACAATTGGGTTCTTTGTAATAACGTAAATCATACTTCAGCTGATCTTGGACTTGAGAATTAACTACACCACTTTAAAATAACAAAGGCTGCTTACGCAATTAAATAGGCCATCGAAAATTACACAGCGAAGGAACGTCGGAAGCAGTTTGCGAATTCGAGCTCAAATTCTGGTTCACTGCCGAAAAAGAATGTTGCCCGAAGAACCTTTTATTGATTTTTTTTTCAAAAAGTATTTTTTGTAACAAATTTTGTTAATATGGTTATCGGCTCGGTAGAGCTTTTAATTAAGCAAGTGAGCCTTACAAATAAACGATATGGAAAAAATGCTGTTTTGCTCAGTGAAAAGTTGACTTTTTCACAACGTAATGGCAAAAAAGATATTTAACTTCAACAACATAAAATTATTATTAGAAACTTCGCCTGTTTTAGTACATTTTTTCCACTATGTATTAATTTTAGTACATTCCAAACTTTACATATGAAGTTTCAAAAGCGAAGCACATACCATTTGCATTCAATTTGCTGACATGCAGTTGAATATATCGAAATTATACATTCAAGCTAATTTTTAAATATTTATTTACCCCAATCGATTGTTCAATTTTCCCTCACTATTTTTCGTGATGCAGGGTCGAAGGTCTTTAGCCGGAATGGCCATTGGGTCTTATTTTTGCCGTTACATCCCCACCAGGACAAAACATGCTTCTCAGCTTAGTGTTCTATGAGCTCTTCCACCATGTTGCATGTGTATATCGCGTGGCAGGCACGTATAACCAAACAATTCAAGGAAATTTCCTTCAGGGAGCATTCATCAAGTACGTCACGCTAAAATTGGGAATTCATGACCCTTCCTCCTTCCCTCGTATGGGTTTTTCCTATACCTAATATATTGCTTGTCACACTTTCACAAACCCCCCTCTCCGAAACAACCCCCTTACCCTACCTGTTCGTGGAGTTCGGTAGTCTTGAAGCAAAGTCGATTTTTCGTAATTCTGGACAGCTCAAGCTACAAAATATATTTATTAGTTCACGTATTTCCTAATTTACCACTATTTACAATTTAGTGTCCGAACGTGTAAATCAACGAACAAATCTGTAGTTCTATTATCAAATTATTACCTATAAAGGAAATGTTTAGAAACAATTATAATTCCAAATATCTTACGGTTTAAACAGCTTTCCAAATAAATTCAATAACTGTTTTAGCAAAATCGTAATCTCTGATATTTTCACAATTTGACTGTGTTAATCCTCAATAAAAGGTGACATTTACCTAATCGTTTCTCTTTTCCTGACATTCGTTCATTGTGACGTTAGTTTAGCTCTTCAACCGAGGGGCTTACTGGTACAATGACGTTCTTAATGGATGATCCCTTACGAAAAGTTCATGGACCGACCGGGAATTGAATAATGAACCCGTCACCCTCAGCATGGATTTTTCCTTCTTTTGAACATAAGGTCGTTCTTCCTAGTATCATTGTCAAAACTAGTTTTTGGCGCTGAAACTGCTGATATTCAAATAATTATTTTTTCCCTCTTAAAAGCATAGGCTAGTTTTATTGTTAAAATAGTTTTTGGTAATAATTGTTGAAAAAGGTGAAACCAACAGATCCGTTTCCAGTTTCATTACTGCTAAATTGCAATCCTGATGACCAATCGGCCTATTTTAACTTGAAAATGGCTTCTCCAGTCTTGAAAAATACAAATACAGCTATTTAATCTTGTCCGACGTTTCGTTCACATTTAGGACCTTCCTCAGGAACTCAATTATTGCCGATTTTTTGTCCAGTGTTGTTTTAACGAACAATGATTGTCAGATGGATGGAGTTTTCCCGCACAGCAGTTAACAGTCAGTTAACGGTTGGGATGTGGAAAAACTCTTCCGGAATTTTACCGCTCTTTAACTTAACACCTTGCGCTTGATCGATCACCATTGCTATTGCTAGGTAAAGCAATGGTGATCGATCAAGCACAATGTGTCAATTTTTTCTTCTAGAATGCTTAGAATATAATACTGTCTACGATATTACATGGTAAAAACAAGGATTTTGAAATATTTCGATTGAAAATGACGCCAAATTCTTAGGGTGTTCATATTACCCCCAATTCTCCCAATTGTTGATTTTCAAGGGCGTTGTTAATGGGTGTTCCAGAACAGGTACCAGAGGTGTTTCAAGAAGTTTCAGGAGCGTACTAGGGGATACAGTAGTATTCCATGGGATTTCAGAAACATTCCTGGGGATTTCAAGATGTTTCAGGTGTGTTCCAGGGGATTGCGTGTTGTATCAGGGACGCTACAGCTAGTGGTGTTCCAGGGGCTTTTCAGAAGTATCAGGGGTGTTTCATGGGGCTTCGGGTGCGTTACCGAGGATTTCAAGGGATTTTAAGGGTGTTTCAGGGGATTTTTAAGGGGCTTCAATCGGTTTCAGGGTGTTCCAGATTATTTCATTGGTGTATCAAAGGTGTCAGCGGTGTTCCAGATGATATAAGGCGTCTTCAAATTATTCCAGGGGCGTTCAAGGGTTTTTCCGTGGATTTCAGGAGCGTTTCAGGGGGTTTCAAGGGTTGCGTTCAAGCGATTTCAAGGTTGTTTCAGATAGCTTCTGGGGCGTTCCAGGCGTTTTCAAGAAGCTTTAGGGGAGTGGATTTTGAGGGTTTTCAAGGGAATTCAGGTGCGTTCCAGGCCATATCTAGGGTTTTCAGGGCTAATCAGGGCATTTCAAGGGCGTTACAACAGGTTTCAGGGGCGTGTACCAGGGGATTTCAAGGGAGTTCCAGGCCATTTCAAGGAGCTTCAGGGGTGTTACAGGAAATTTAAGGGGTTTTCAAGGGATTCCAGAAGTGTACCAGGGGCGTTTTGGGTCTCTAGTTAGCCTAGTGGTTAAGGCTATGGATCGCCAATCCGGAGACGGCGGGTTCGATTCCCGTTCCGGTCGGAAAATTTTTCTCGATTCCCTGGGCATAGTGTATACTTGCCACACAATATACAAATTCATGCAATGGCAGGCAAAGAAAGCACTTCAATTAACAACTGTGGAAGTGCTCAAAGAACACTAAGTTGAAGCGAAGCAGGCCAAGTCCCAGTGGGGACATCGAGCTACAAAGAAGAAGAAGAAGAAGAAGAAGAAGAAGAAGAAGAAGAAGAAGAAGAATTAGTCCAGGGGCGTTTCAGTGATGTTTCTGTGGGTTTCAGGAGCATTCCACGGTTTTCAAAGGGGTTTCAGGGGTATTATAGAGAGTTCCAGAGCGTGATTTCGATTCGGCTCACTGGTTTTGGAGATCAAGAACTAGTTATCTTGAAAATAGTGTTTTACGAGAACGGTTCTAGTTTCACGAAAGATTAAGCAATCGAGCTCAAATAGACTCGCAGACGTGAAGACAACTGTAGACAGACTTGAACATTCGACATTTTCCACTACCTTCGTCTTGTTGCCGCGGTCGTCTGTCAGCCTGCTTAGCTACACTCGTGAGCTACCGTTACCTCTTACATACAAAACGAGCGGTAGAACTAAAATCAATTAACATAAAAACGAATCAAATCAACGTCACCTGCCACGATGACATTTGTCTAATTCTAGCTTCTTGCATAGATTTTGTACATAAGAATAAATCTGTATTGAACCAATACAACATGAAAATAGGCTCCATAAGCGTTAAACGTTGAGCCTTAAATAAATGAACTATTTTAAAAAGGCTTTCTAATGAGCATCAATGGCGTTTCATGGGGGCCTCGTGAAGTTTTAGATTGTTTACGCTTGTACATCCGATTAACAGTACTCAAAGAGATCTTCGAGGTCCTCAGACATTGGACTCATCACTTCACAGCACATAGTTTCATGAAGCTGTATAAGCATAGAGTTCTCGAATACTAGACAGTTATTGTACTCATTTATTTAGATAACCCATAGATGTATGAGCCTGTCAGTATAAACCTTTTCATTGAAAAGAAATGAGCATTAGCAAAATATGCCAGAACATGGTTTTCCGGCGAAATGAATTTGGCTGATAAATACGTGCATAACGTTGGATGGATCAGGATCAGGGAATGAAATTATCGATCACGATCGCGATAGTAGAAAACTCTCCCACACGCATTATCGGCGAAAAAAGACGTGCGATAAATTCAGACCCGGGTTTCTCCCGAGAATGTGTTTTCGCTCGTTCCGCAGCGCCGAGAATCGATTATCATCTGCAACGAAAAGTTGACTGGTTTGCTTTCTGCTCTTTGTTCGCCTTGCCGTAGTCTCGTCGTCACCGGCTGTAGCTTTTATGTATAAAATTTCTATCCTCTCTCGAGCAGCTTGTGTGGTCGAGTGGTTATGGTGCGTGCTCATACACATTTTTGTGGAGGGTCTAGGTTCGAATCCCGTTAGCGGCAAATTTTTGTTATTTGCCTTCTGATAATTATCGCGATAACTTTGCAGGCGGATAAAGTTGGATAGCGAAAATGAAAAGAGAGATTTCCTGTTTTCGGCTGTCTTTGATCGGGGACAAACAGCAACGATCGATAAACATTTCTCACAGTAAAAGTAAAAACAGAAAAAATCGGTTGCTCGAAAAACGCCGTTTTTCGTCTCAATTTGCTGATAATTTCACTCCCTGATCAGGATCAAAATAATAGTGTTCGGATCGCGGATCTCTATTTGGTTTGAATTCTTGGATGGATCGACCAAGACGTAATTCAGAATTGCGTGTATAAACAGAGGCAGTCCTAGTGGAGTCCATGTCGAAGTAGTCGATGATGAGGATGTGTTTGAAGTTGTTGAATAGACCTCCTCACACGTCGACGTCGAAATGCTCTCTTTTTCGCTCTTTCAGAAAACCAGAGAACAACATGACCATTAGATGGTCATGTCATTAGAACCGGTTTCTTAAGCGATTCAGGCAAGGAATTTCCCATGCATCAAGATAGGCTGAGAAATTTCTTCTGATCTGCAAACAGCCCTTAAGGAAGAACTCAAATTTTGTGAGTTTTTAGGGAGTGGGATTCGATCCCATGTCCTCGGCGTGGTAGTCACGTGCTTTATCCATCACACCAGGCCCGCTCCCCTGACCTTCCTTCCATCTGACTGCCATTAGTGTTTTTCTTGTCTGTCAGCAAATTTATACGGCTTTCATTACATATGGCGAGCAAAGGCGCAGTCATGTATCGCGCACCATTGACATTTGCAGAAAATCTCCGCATATCGCTCCGATCTATGCGTACCAGCGCTTAAGCAATCACAGTGCCTTCCGGCTTTTTTTCGTGCTGTAAAAAATTTGTTTCTCATCTGCTCTAGTACCGCTCCTTTTTGAACCAGTATTCTCAGCGGAAAAAACTAGCGAAATTCATCGAAATACCTTATGAAAATTTGCTATAACTAATTCTTATGGATGACATAAGAATACCTTTTGAAAATTGATCGAGCTTGCTATGACAAATTTCATAAGATAGACTTATGAAAAGAACAAAAAATCATAAAATGATGCAGACTGGATTCGATCCATGAACGTCGGGATCACCTAGCCCGTGATTTATCCACACGGCTACCGACGCTTGAGAATTCCATGTTGCTAAACATGAATAAAAGCCAAGCTGTGAGACGATTTTGCGTCATAGAATGACCTTATGAAATTCATCCGAATCATTATGAATTATTTAAAGGCCGTTTCATAAGTTGGGCCTTATGGAAATGTTAAGGTAATTTGGCTGAGTGTACTGGCTACTAGCATTCGATTCCTGGCGATATTGTTTTCGTTCGTTACTCGTTGACACTCTTCATCAAAGCTACAGTTACGCTTAGCGATACCTACTTGCTCTTACGTTATTGTCGCCACCGTAACATGGATAAACGCCCATAAACTGATGAGATCTGTTGGTCACTCTTATCCTGTTTTATTTCTTGTGCTCATGGCATTGGATAATCTCGGCCGAATTTTTGAAACTACAAAATTGTGATCCGAGATCCGGGACCTCTGTAGGGCTTCACATCTATGTCGACCGAAAAATGTCGCCGCAACTAGCACGTGGGACCTACGACCAATTGTCACCACTCGGTTGTCGCCGAGTGTTTCTTCGTATATCGACTTCCGCACTAATTCATGCAGACATGTATTCTCAGAGAATTCTGGAGTCAATTTGGAGATGCCTGATCATAAAGAACTGTAATAAAAAACGTATTTACTTTCGCATTTTACATGTCTGGCTGCGGTTTTTGATAGTTTGTTTGGCTGCATTCCACAAGCCTATTTATGAAGTGCAGCCCGTCTATAGTGAGGAGAAGAGCTATTTTGGATGCTCCTTCCAAGCTGTCGACGCACCATTTTCCTTTATTTATCTGTTTTAATAATTTGCCATACATCCTGCATAGCAACATGTTGAAAAAATCTCTATGAAGAATAATCAATAATGGAGTTCAAGAAATCTTCTGTTTTTCACTTTCGCAACCAAGTGAGAGCAAAAGAATCAATGATTTCTTGACCCACCCCATCACCCTATGGGACACCCACTAATGCAGTTCTCGTTTTTCATCCAGTCAGCCAGCTCACCACGACGTGTGGCCGTACCAGTACTAGTTAAAGATGGCAAGCCGTGTTCCGGCGGCTCTAATTCCAGCGCTTCTGCTCAACAGCAGCAACAACAGCAACAGCAGCAGGGTGGTGGCCAACAGCAGCAACAAATCAGCGGCAGCAATAATTCCCTAACGTCCAGCGGTGGTGGCGGGAGTGGCGGTGGAGGTGGAGGAGGCGGCGGCTCTTCAGTGGTTCTAACCAGTGATTCCAACCAAACCCACTCACCGGACACGCCCACCACGACGCTCCTGTCGTCGTACCAGGGCAGCCACAACGTGACCGGCCAGATGCTGCAGCAGCCGTGCAATAACAGTCTCATGTCCAACAGCCTGGCCATGGCGTACCGGAACCAGAACAACTTCATGGCCAACAGTCATCAGCAGCAGTGCGGCAGCTACCTGCCGCTGCAAACCCGAGCCTGGTAATATTAGGTGATATGTTAGGTTTTTACTCTGCTTGTTTTAGGCGGTCGTTGGCCGAGAAGTAGTTTTGGTTTTGTCGGGGTTTTGAACAAGTCAGCCATAAAACCAAAACTGCTTCCCAAGCGTCCGTACAAAGGGTGTTCGATCGTTCTTTTGTTCTCCTTGAAAACCTGCGAGGAGCTAAGGACAGCCCGTGTCCACTGTTAGCCCTCGAGATAGCTCGTTTTACTTAATTTTATATTAAATTAATATATATTTTAGCTAAGCTGTAGATTTGGTTTTCCCGCGGGAGGGAGAAGCGAAATACTTACTAAAAAGTAGTAGAAGAAAAAGTAATCAAACTGTAAATATACACTTACACATAATTAGCCAATAAGACAAAGTTTTCGAGTGCATCTGCGTTGGGCGCTATATTGTGACGACGACCATGGGTCACCAGTCAGTGTCACCGTTGTAGCAAATAGGACACTACGAAGATGATCCACTAATGGAAGGGAAACCAATGGATTTGAACTTTGAGTACAATTGTTACAGATTATTAATCGTGTAAAAAAGAGAGAAGAACACTTGTGACAAACACCAACCGGCCGCGTACATCGACAAAATTGCAATAAAATTGTATCTTGTTTTTTTGTTTAGTTCCGAGTTTCCGTTGAAAAATTATGTCCTAACATCAGTGTTGGATTCACTTTTTGAACATACGTAGAGTATAACACTGAAACCAATAATCTGAAAATTTTTAAATTCAATCATGTTTAATTAATTCTACTCACATTCACAAAAAAAACGACATCGATGAAAATGAGTACATACACCAATCAAGAAATCAGCACAGCAGCGCACCGACAAAAATTATCTCAATTTAATTAAAGTGTAAATAGCTTTGAACCCAACCGTCAGTGCAGCTCCGCAACAGCGAAAGAGTGGCATCGAACCCAAAACCAGGAATCCGCGAAAGACAAAATGTATAATGCAATTAAATCCAATGGCCGCAAAATTCAAAATTATTTCGACCCCATCAACCAGAAATCGAATTGGTTAGCGCAATCGAAAATAACGAGATGACTCGGGACGGGACAAAAGTCCGGGCTCAGATCACTGCAGCACATTTGTACATATAGGTACCAATTCACAAAAAAAAAACGATTTTCTTTTTGCGCAGCAAGTGAATCGGCGAAAAAAGCAAATGAAAATATTTTAAATATCGAATATTTATCTCATCATCACCCCACCCACCCCGCATTCCTTCTCATTCAGCTGTGAATATGCATACCAACACACCCACACACACACACACACGCTCACACCTGACCAGTTTGGATCAGAACGAACGGATTATGTCACTCAACAACAAACTGCTGCATATGCAAATAAGCGAAACGCAAGTGTAATAATCATGATATTAAAAAAAGAAACAAAGGAATAGCAGAAAAATAAGGCTTTTTTGTCCGAGCAAAGTATCAGAAAATTTTAACACAAACGAACAACAAAGGTATGCTAAATAAAACAAAGTATGAAGGTTATTTAATTTAATTATTATTCTATAAGAAGTAATAAAAGTAGTGAAAATACATGACAGGTATCATTGGTAGCAGCAACACATTGCAGCAAATCATCCAGTTGAGCAGAAACCACTCGACTAACTAATGGAAATCGCCTCAATGCGCAGAAAGCGTTTGCGGTGACCAAGTTTGTATTAAATTTGAAAAAAAAAGATATAGAATGTGGTAACTAAAACAAAATGGCGAAAAGAAATGAAATAAATATCAATATGAAAATTTGAAATGGTTCACGCGTTTTTTTATAAGTTGAGAAATTCCAAAAAATAGAGTTATGAAAGGGCTAGGTGAGTAGTCATTAATGTGTCGAAAACAAAGTACATGATGACAAAGGGCTCCAGCGAGGAATCACCGCGCCCGACACCCCGAATTTCATCCGACGGTGATGAAATCGAAGCGGTAGAAGAATTCGTGTACTTGGGCTCACCGCCGAAAACGACGCCAGCAGAGAAATTCAGAGAGGCATTGTGGCAGGAAATCGACCTTACGTTGGACTCCGCCTGACTCTACGATCGAACAAAGTTCGCCATCACACGAGGTTAACTATTCACCTATGGTGGAACTGTCCCACGCGCGCTGCCATTTGACCATGGAGACCAATTTGGTAGTCCTGCCCTGCGTATACCTCTTGTGCCGCGTATTTTGAAGCACTCTATGTCCTACCCGATAAGGATGACGCAGAGCGCGTCGTGTAACACGGTACGAAACGCAATCGCAACCCTTGGGCACATCAGCCTATAAGTACTTTCCAGCTTACCACGGTAGCTTTTGGTACTTAGCAACGTGCCCCAAGCCGTGCCGAATACCTTAGTATGGACGAGGCGACTCTAGCGTTTGCTGGCATACGCCACAGAGCTATTGCATCGTCCGAGACAGCGCCACTGTAGCTGTGGATGCTCTTTTGCAGGCGTAATCAACGTGGCTACCGAAGGTACGCTACTCCAAGTGTTTGGCGGAGTGCTTCGCAGTGATAGTGCAATCACCTACACTGATCATCACTTGTTGCTCCGACTTTCGGTTGTTCACAACCACCACCTCAGTTTTGAAGTGAGCCAACTCCAGTCTCCTGGAGACGCGAAAGCACCGCTACCAGCTCGTCACCGCTTAAACCAAGTAGGTTTCGCTCACGGCGAAGCGCCTCTCTAAATACCCCTTCTTCGAAGTATGATGTCATCCACCTGCGTAGCCTTGGCTTGTTGTAATCGGTGATGTAGCAAACCACCAGGTTATCGCTGTGAGTGTAGCCATCGTCTACTCTTCAGTTCGAACTACTTGTTAGGCCAGTACTGCAAAAAGTAATGTCAGTAATCGACTCCACTCCACATTTTTGTAGAATATTTCGATTTTCTAGAAAAATGTTTAGAGGTTCCTCCAGGCAGTGCTGAAAATTTCATTTCGTCAAATCTTAATTCAATCACCACCAGCTCATTTTAGAAGCTGAACCTGAGAATACGGTAAATGAAAAACTTGTGCGGCTAAACCAGTTCTGCAAGAAAGTCACGGAAAACCCGCTAGTTCTCGAATATTTAAGGTAAATGTCACGGGCTTCCTTTGAAAAATGCCAAATGATATTCACCGTGAATATCATTGACATTTTTCGAAGGTAGTCCGTGACATTTACCTTAAATATTAGAAAAAAATGCGGTTTTTCCGTGACTTTCTTTCAGAACTGGTCTAGCCGCACAAGTTTTTCATATACCAAATTCTCAGGTTCAGCTTCCAAAATGAGCTGTAGGTGATTCAATTTAGATATGACGAAATGAATCAGCACTGCCGCCAGGGCTAGTAAAATGTCTATTTTTTGAGCATTTTCCATCAAAATCTACTAAAAAAATACATGTACTATTTTTTTTATTTTCAACCATGAAAATTTTATCTGATAGAACTATTCATATGTGCCATTTCTCTAGAAAAAAAATGAAATTATTTGAAAAAATATTTTTTTGAGAATTTAAATAAAAAAGGGCATTTTTCAAAATTTTTTTCTGACGGAACCTCTAAAAATAAACGATTGAAATTCGAAATGTTCTACAAAAATGCTTTAAATATGCGTATATTTCATTTACAGGGTGTCTACTCATAACTCAAAATAAAATTCGCTGTGTTTTCCAGGTTTTTCCAGATGAAATTTTGAAAGTTTATAATTCAAAAAAAAAATCCAAATTTTCTAAAACTTCTAAAGGGTGACTTAGGGTATCATCGGCAGGTTTGTTCTCTTCGTCATAAGGGATTTATGTCGGCCAAATTGAAACTTGAAAAACTTGATCAAATTCAGCTTGGTTGGGAAGGATATGATGCCAACTCTGAGTTCAACAGGTTCCAAAAATCCCCCATGATGAAGAGAACAAAACTGACGAAAATACGTAAATTTAACTACTCCTCAAAAATTCTTTCAAGATTTCTGAGCGTAATTCCTGGAATTTCTTCCAAAGTTTCTTCCTGGCTTTCACGAGATATCTGTTTGAGTACAAAGGTTTTCCGATATACTTTCAGAGATTCTCGCTGAATTCCTCTTGAAGATCCAGGTTTTTCTCAGGTTTTTTCTGAAGTTCCTGTCGAGATTTCTTCAATAACACTTTGCGGAGTTTCTAGCAAGATTTTAATTGAATTCTCTCGAATATTTCTACAGGAATTTCCTATAAGGTATTTCGTAAGTTATCTCAGGAGACATTCTGAGGAAAACCCGTAGAAGAATCCCTGCAATAACTTTGGGAGAATTCCCTAAAGGAGTATCCGGAATCTCGGGACAATTTCTGGTAAAGATTCCGGGAAGAATTTTGGGAATAATGCAGAGAATATCTGTAAAAAAATCTCAGGTGGATCACTGCAAGAAATCCGGTAGCCGGGGCCCGTGGCGTAGTTGGTCACACGTTCGCTTCATATGCGGATGGTCATGGGTTTGATTCCCAGCCCCGGCACTTGCAATTTTTCGTCAGTTGCTTTTCCCCCGAGAGCAACTGACACTGACCCTCTTCTGAGCCCCATGGCTCAAACGGACCCGGATACCTGGACATCGGCGAACTGCTACTCATAATGGACCCCCAATCGGACTGGAAAGGAACAACGGCCATCCATCATCATCCTTGTGCTCATCATTCTACTAGGTATAAAGTAGAAAAAGTGAAAGCAGCAGAAAGGCAACCAGTTCGATAAAGTAGAATAGAATCTAGGCGCTGTACAAAATGTAAGTGCAGCTGTCAATTGAAATTGCTCACGTAGTGCCCCAGTGGACAATAGAGCTGTACATTAGGTTAAGTGATTAAGAATAAAAAAAAAGAAATCCGGTACAACTACAATGAACAGCCTGGCTCTGAAGGAATGCAAGAGAAGAATTCAATGAGAAATATCAGCAATAACTCCTGTAGAAATTCCAGAAGGCACTCTGGAAAAAAAAAAACTTAGGAGAAAGTCCAGGGTAAATTAAGAAAAACTCTGAGAGACATCTCGTGACCAACATCGGTAGAAATCTTCTGAGAGAAGTTCCAGGAGATACTCCGAGAGAAATCTCATTTAAAACTTAAAACAAAGCCTCGCGAAAACTTTTAAGAAATTCCCGTAAAAGACCAGGAAGAACATCTTGAAAAAAGCCCAAAGCAATTGTTTGAAGATATCACAGGAAAAAGATGAAAGAAATCTCTTGAGGAACTCTTGCAGTAAATTCGTTAAAATTCCTTCGGAAACCCTTGGAGGAACTTCAGTAGAAACACCAGGAATAGCTCCTTTAGCAACTCTGAAAGAAGTTCTGGGGAAGTCCCAAGAGGAACACCGGAAGGAATCGCGTAAAATTTCCATGAGGAATGCCGAAAGAAATTCCACGATTTATCCCGATAGAAATTCTTAGAGTATTCGAGATAAATTCTAGTAGAAATCCTACGAAGATTTCTTTGAGCAAAACACTGGAGGAACTCCGGGAAGTAATAGCATCTCCGTGAAAAACTCCAGGAGAAATCGGTTGGAATTCAGGAATCCCTGGAAGGAATCTGAACGTATACCTTTCCGGAAAGCAATCGGAAAGGAATAAATGCGGAAGGAATTTTATAAGAAATCCTGGGAGACCCTGGTATTTCTAAAGAAGTTCCAGAAAGAAACCATGACGAAATTTCTGGAAAGAATCCTTGTAGCGAAATTTCTATATGGATTTTTACTACCAGGTTTTTATTCATACGACCCGATGTTTTTTTATATCGGAGTAAAATTTCCCGGAGTACTCGAGATATTCTCTGAGTATTCCAGGTTTTTCCCTGTTAAATAAAATTCCCTGAGGATTCCCGGTTTTCCAGGTTTTTCCAGGTTTTTCCAGGTAGTAGACACCCTGATTTAGGAGTTCAGCACCTTGACTTTTCGAACATCGATTTTTTTTTTTGAACAGCCTAGTACTCATGGTATCGACATTAGCCAGGTCGACATCTAGCATGGCCACAGTGTCTCTAGCAAGATATGACCCCGCTGGTTCGTGAACTGGCTTTCCCATTCCACGGTCTAGGCATTGAAGTCACGGCACGGTAAAGGCTGGGTAATGGGTATGCTGCGCAATCCAGATCCCTTTGTGATCCTCTAGCCTCTGCCCAGCAACTCCTATCCCTACCTCCTCGCGGTACCGGCCGGAAACTATGAGCAACCTTAGGAAAGATCGGGTAACCAACCCCGGTAGGAACTTTGGTCGTAGGCTGACAGGGAAGGGGGGGGTTGTTTCGGTAAACCTGAGCATCTGTTCTCCAGGTGGAGCGGCTGATCTACCTACGTCCGAGTGCCAGGGAAGGACTCTAAGCTCAACTGTGCACTATGGTCCTGCGAAAAGTAGGGGGTTGGTGTCAGGCCCTACGAGCCAGCCGTAAAAAAACATTGTAACGAAAAATCAGCAACAGAATAATACGAACCGAGACCAACGGCAACGACCCCAGCGAACAAACAGGACTTGCGATTGGAAACTCGGTACGTGGAACTGACGATCTCTCAACTTCATTGGGAGCACCCGCATACTCGCCGATATACTGAACGACCGCGGGTTCGGAATCGTAGCGCTGCAGGAAGTGCGTTGATCCAATGAGAATATATCAGGTGAGGAAGAAGAAAAGATGGCTCTGTATTAGTAAGGAGAGAAAAATGTAAACACAAATAGTGACGTCACTATTTGACAGGCGTTCTTATGGGAGCTCACTTTGTTTGTAGTAGTGACATGTTTTGCACCAGACACGGATATCACGCACACGAAGTATCTTCTTCCACACTCTTATTAGACTCTCATTGGACAGGATCCATGGTGCGAACGTTTAGAGGTAACCATACCATCTCTGCGGCAACACACGCGAGCTGGGAACAGCTTTCATCGTGATGGGTGATATGCAGAGGCGCGTGATCGGTTGGTGGCCGATCGACGAAAGAATGTGCAGGTTGAGGATCAAGGGCCGATTCTTCAACTTCAGCATAAAAAACGTGCACAGCCCACACTCCGGAAGTACTGATGATGACAAAGACGCATTTTACGCGCAGCTCGAACGCGAGTACGACCGCTGCCCAAGATCGACGTCAAAATCATCATAGGGGATTTTGCCGCCTCCAAGAACATGGCCATTCGTAGTACCTTCTTCCAGCACAGCCTCCCGTATCGTTACACCTGGACAAACGGAATCGCAAATCGACCACGTTCTGATTGATGGACGGCACTTCTCCGACATCATTATCGACGTCAGGACCTATCGTGGCGCTAATATCGACTCTGATCACTACCTGGTGATGGATAAACTGCGCCCAAAACTCTCCGTTATTAACAATGTATAGTACCGGCGGCCGCCCCGGTACGATCTAGAGTGACTGAAGCAACCGGATGTCGCCACCGCATACGCGCAGAATCTCGAGGCAGCGTTGCCGGACGAGGGTGTACTCGATGTGGCCCCTCTAGAGGACTGCTGGAGTACAGTCAAAGCAGCCATCAACAACGCAGCCGAGAGCACTATCGGGTACGTAGAACGGAGTAGACGAAACGATTGGTTCGACAAGGAGTGCAGAACGGTTTTGGAGGAGAATAACGCAGCGAGGGCGGTAATGCTGCAGCAAGGGACTCGACAGAACGTAGACCCCAAGCAGCACATAAGTCACAAAGGAGTGTCGACAGCGCAAATTTTTGGTTGTACAGGAGCTACATTCATGTAATTCTGACTCAAAGGCAGAATTACTTGAAAATGACTCGTGTCCAACCGAAAACCTGCGCTGTCGACACTCCTTTGTGACTTGTGTGCTGCTTGGGACGTTATAAACAGAAGCGGAAACAGCAGACCCGCCTCATTCGGGAGAAAAAGCGCCGCCTGGAAGAAGCGGAGTGTGAAGAAATGGAACTGCTGTGCCGTTCCCAAGAAACACGGAAGTCCTATCAGAAGCTCAACGCATCCCGCAACGGCTTCGTGCCGCGAGCCGAAATGAGCCGTGATAAAGACGGGGGCCTCTTGACGAACGGACGTGAGGTGATCGAAAGGTGGAAGCAGCACCTGAACGGCGTGGAGAACGTAGGCACTGGAGCCCACGGCAACGGAGGAAACGACGACGCCAGTGCAGCGGAGGACGGAAATGAACCAACTTCCACGCTGAAGGAAGTTAAGGATGCCATTCACCAGCTCAAAACCAACAAAGCAGCTGGTAAGGATGGTATCGCAGCTGAACTCATCAAGATGGGCCCAGAAAAGTTGACCACCTGTCTACATCGGCTGATAGTCAGGATCTGGGAAACCGAACAGCTACTGGAGGAGTGGAAGGAAGGGGTAATCTATCCCATTCACCAGAAAGGCGACCATTTGGAATGTGAGAACTTTAGGGCGATCACTATTTTGCATGCTGCCTACAAAGTGCTATCCCAGATCATCATCCGTCGTCTGTCACCTAAAACGAATGAGTTTGTGGGAAGTTATCAAGCCGGCTTCATCGACGGCCGGTCGACAACGGACCAGATCTTTACCGTACGGCAAATCCTCCAGAAATGCCGTGAATACCAGGTCCCAACGCATAATCTGTTCATCGACTTCAAAGCGGCATACGACAGTATCGACCGCGCAGAGCTATGGAGAATCATGGACGAAAACGGTTTTCCTGGGAAGCTGACTAGACTTATTAAAGCAACGATGGACGGTGTGCAAAACTGCATAAGGGTTTCGGGTGAACTATCCAGTTCATTCGAATCTCGCCGGGGACTGAGACAAGGTGATGGACTCTCATGCCTACTCTTAAACATCGCCCTGGAAGGTGTGATGCGACGAGCCGGGCTAAACAGCCGGGGAACGATTTTCACAAAATCCGGACAATTTGTGTGCTTTGCGGACGACATGGACATTATTGCCAGAATATTTGGAACGGTGGCAGAGCTGTACACCCGCCTGAAACGCGAAGCAGCAAAGGTCGGACTGGTGATGAATGCCTCAAAAACAAAGTACATGCTGGTAGGCGGAACCGAACACGACCGGATCCGTCTGGGTAGTAATGTTACGATAGACGGGGATACTTTCGAGGTGGTGGAGGAATTCGTCTACCTCGGATCCTTACTGACGGCTGACAACAACGTGAGCCGTGAAATTCGTAGGCGCATCATCAGCGGGAGTCGGCCCTACTACGAGCTCCAGAAGAAACTGCGGTCGAAAAAGATTCACCCACGCACCAAATGCACCATGTACAAAACGCTAATAAGACCGGTGGTCCTCTACAGACACGAGACATGGACCATACTCGAGGAGGACCTGCAAGCACTCGGAGTTTTCGAGCGACGCGTGCTAAGGACGATCTTTGGCGGTGTACAGAAGAACCACAGACAAACAGACGTCTCACTCTACTCACTTACCATCGTTTCCCTTTTTAACAGATTATTCAAATATTCCGTAGTTTGCCAATCGCTCGCTCATGGCGCTCGCATCGCTTTTGCTTCTGTTTGACGTTTGCTCACTACCGCCATCTACTCAGTAGATTTGCGTACCACACAATAATTAGCATTGGGCGATTATGCTTGCGTGACGATAATTTTTATCGCATTTTGTTCCAAGTGATACGTCTGTTTGTCTGTGGAAGAACGGTGTGTGGCGGAGAAGGATAAACCACGAGCTCGCTGCACTTTACGGCGAACCCAGCATCCAGAAGGTGGTCAAAGCCGGAAGGATACGGTGGGCAGGGCATGTTGCAAGAATGCCGGACAACAACCCTGCAAAGCTGGTGTTTGCAAGTGATCCGGTTGGCACAAGAAGGCGTGGAGCGCAGAGAGCACAATGGGCGGACTAGGTGGAGCGTGACCTGGCGAGCATTGGGCGCGACCGAGGATGGAGAGCGGCAGCCACAAACCGAGTATTGTGGCGTACTATTGTTGATTATGTCTTGTCTTAAATGTGATGTTGAACAAATAAATGTATGTATGTATGCCACAAGCCGACATGTGCCGAGATAATCACGGGAATATTCTCACGAGCGAGCGTGAGGTGGTCGAGAGGTGGCGGCAGCATTACGATGAGCACCTCAATGGCGACGTTGCAAGTACCGAAGGTGGCGTGGTAACAGATCTAGGAGTATGTGCACAGAACGAAAGACTTCCGGCCCCTGACCTTCAAGAGATTGAGGAGGAGGTTGGCCGGTTGAAAAACAACAAAGCCGCTGGAGCAGATCAACTACCAAGCGAGCTTCTAAAATACGGTGGAGAAGCACTGGTGAGAGCACTACACTGGGTCATAACCAAGATTTGGGAGGAGGAAGTATTACCGGAGGAATGGATGGAAGGTATCGTGTGTCCCATCTACAAAAAGGGCGACAAGTTGGATTGCGGGAACTACCGCGCGATCACACTACTGAGCGCTGCCTACAAGATACTCTCTCAAATTTTATGCCGCCGTCTATCACCGATTGCAAGAGAGTTCGTGGGGCAATATCAGGCTGGATTTATGGGTGAACGCGCTACAACGGACCAGATGTTCGCCTTCCGCCAGGTGTTGCAGAAATGCCGCGAATACAACGTGCCCACACATCACTTGTTCATCGATTTCAAATCGGCGTATGATACAATCGATCGAGAACAGCTATGGCAGATTATGCACGAATACGGATTCCCGGATAAACTGATACGGTTGATCAAGGCGACGATGGATCGAGTGATGTGCGTAGTTCAAGTATCAGGGACACTCTCGAGTCCCTTCGAATCTCGCAGAGGGTTACGGCAAGGTGATGGTCTTTCGTGCTTGCTATTCAACATTGCTTTGGAGGGTGTAATAAGAAGAGCGGGGATAAACACGAGTGGAACGATTTTCACGAAGTCCGTTCAGCTGCTTGGTTTCGCCGATGATATTGATATTATTGCTCGTAAATTTGAGACGATGCGATGGCGGAAACGTACATCCGACTAAAGAGTGAAGCCAGGCGAATCGGATTAGTCATTAATGTGTCGAAGACAAAGTACATGCTGGCAAAGGGCTCCAGGGAGGAATCACCGCGCCCGCCACCCCGAATTCATATCGACGGTGAAGAAATCGAGGCGGTTGATGAATTCGTGTACTTGGGCTCACTGGTGACCGACGACAACGACACCAGCAGAGAAATTCAGAGGCGCATTGTAGCAGGAAATCGTGCCTACTTTGGACTCCGCAAAACTCTACGATCGAAAAAAGTTCGCCGTAATACGAAGTTAACCATCTACAAAACGTTGATTAGACCGGTCGTCCTCTATGGGCACGAAACATGGACCCTACGTGCAGAGGACCAACGCGCCCTTGGAGTTTTCGAACGGAAGGTGTTGCGTACCATCTACGGCGGAGTGCAGATGGAAGACGGGACTTGGAGAAGGCAAATGAACCACGAGCTGCATCAGCTGCTGAGAGAACCAACCATCGTCCATACCGCGAAAATCGGGAGGCTACGGTGGGCGGGTCACGTCATCAGGATGTCGGATAGCAACCCGACTAAAATGGTTCTCGAGTGTCATCCGACCGGTACAAGAAGACGTGGAGCGCAGCGAGCTAGGTGGGTCGACCAAGTGGAGGACGATCTGCGGACCCTACGCAGAGTGCGGAACTGGAGACAAACAGCCATGGACCGAGTGGAATGGAGGCGCCTAGTCAGCACGGTCGTCATACAGTCACTGAATTGATCGATCGGACACCACGGAGGCGCATAGCAGCTACAGAAAATAAACTCCGTTTATTTTGTGCGATCACGAAGCCCTCTTGGTAGTAGACACCAACTCCTGGACGGGCCTTTCTCGCGCTTGGCACCTATTTACCCTCCTACGTCACTTGCGTCTCCTCAGTTTTCCACTGGATAACTGGCACTGAGGAAGATTAAATACAAGCGGTAGTCGAAATGTGCGTATCTGTCAAAGGACAAAGGATAAGCATAGTAGGGCGGAACTAAAAGGTACAACACTGATTACACTCATTCGAATCATTTTCATTTTCATTCCTCCAAACTATCTCTCCTTTTCCTCTTCCCTTCTCGCACCCAAGACCTCCCATGAGTTTGATGCTTCTTCCAGCATTCTGTCTGCAACGCACAACCTTATTCTGCGCTCAAGTTGTAATTTCTGGCAAAGTCAAGTTTTTCCCCAGCTAACACGAAGTCGTTTATGATGTTGAATAGGATGCTTATATGGAGGCCGTATGCGTACATGCTTCCATATGACCATGCCAAAAGTGCTTGAGCTCTGAGCCGAAATTGTGCTGAATTTAGCCAAATAGTTTCTTCAGCTCTGAGCGATCAATGTGCATTGAAGTCGGAAAGTTAACGCGTTGATATCTGGTACTCACGGCATTTCTGATTGATTTTCTGTCTGATGTTTATGATACAAGCTCTATGCTGATTCGTAGAATCTAATTACAGATAACCTCAGATGCGTCGCTATTCCAAGAAAGCGCCTAGTTTACCTTGGAGCAATCGCTGTGTAGAGCTAAGCTGTGGCTGTCATTTACAGCATCACTATCGTATTCGAATAGACAAGTTCTACGTGTCCGTATTTACTTGCGCATTTAAAAGTACCTTTTTCTGAGCACGATACTCCTCTTCTCGTCACAAACCTCCACTGTGAGCGGGCATTATCATAAACAATAATGGCTTACCTTTTGCCAGTGAAGTGGAAGAGACAGGTAACTTTCAGTTTTTCTTCGAAAAAATACCTTCCTTGGCGGACCCGAGGCCTTCGATACAAAGCAACGAGAAGTCTCCTGGGTGGTCAGATCAAACTGTGGGTTTCTTATTATTTCCATCATCACCTCTCTCTTGCTCGTCGTCGCCGTGGTCGTCGTAAATGGATGAGATTCTTCTCCCAAGAATCCATCAACAATCATATCTAGTGAATCAGCAGAATTGCCATGCCACGCAACTTTGAAGCGAGCGTGCAGAGAAGAAAAATGCCTTCAACCCGATCCAGCCACAACCCCCTCGTAGTTCAGCTCTGGGTTGCACCTACCTCATGACGACCTGTTGTGGAACCAGTTATGCCTGATTAACGCAAAGGTTTCAGTCGTCAGTTCATGCAAATGGACAGACAAGCGCGTGCGTGAGGCCTGCTTTTCTCCGGTGTCCAACGTTGTGGCGCATCGATGAGGCGATAATTCAATAATTACAGTTTTTCTCTGCTCGCTCAAGACCCAATAAAACCTTTTGTTGGCCGATAAACGACTGGCGTCTTGTTGAAGAGTTTTGTTGTTATTTTTTTTCGAAGAAATCGACGCTGACTGAATGAATGACGTGATTTATTGAAACTCGAAACAGATAATCCATTCAGCTGTCTATGGGATGATTTGCACCAATCGGCAATTTTACTACGAAAGTTACTTGCTTCAACACAATTGATTTACTCACGTGTTTTGAGTCGTGAAAGCCGATACACCAATCAATATAAGTGTCTCATGTCTAAATTTGTACACATCATGTCACTTGCTTTGTATACATTATTGCTAACTAGATGAAATTTGGCCTTTTATATGCGTTACACGCAAACTGACATAGACTCTGCTTTTCAAGTTAGTAATTCTGCGAGAACACACTAGGTTATGGCTCTTTTAATAACGCACAGGTCAGAATTACATATTACATATAAGCAAAAAATATGTTCAAAATCGCCAAACACTCTCTTAATCAAATTACCTTTTTACGCAATGCATTGCTTGGCAGAAAAAAAAAGATGAGCAGGATAGAAAATTTCTTTGCCATATGCACAAACTCCCGTCATATCAGATGGAAAGTAGCCGATAATTATAGATATTCCAACTATACCTTTGTCAATAATTAAATTAGCATTAGCATTAAGCGAGTCGCACAAATTCGTAGGTAATACAGTCCTAGACCGCTGTTATGAGGGTTGACTCCTTCCCGTCCGAACCAAAGCACAAAGATTTGGGACTAATCTCTGACCTGATTTGGGACAAGACTGACGCAATCATCCAATGGTCGAGCACTGGCCTGGTCACGTCCTTGCGACTGCTGAGGAATGGGAAAGGATGCTTAGTTTTGGACACCTATGAAAAATGTAGACAACTCTACGATCTATCAGGCCTAGGTGTCACGGGAATTTGGGTGTTGTTAGTGGAAGGGTAAACTCCAAAGGATACGCTTGGTTAACGTTCACGCACACCATTGTTAGACTGCTTCGAATCAGTTGTCTGCCTAATTCATCCTGTTTTCCTCGTCATCTTGTTGGCATTTGGTTGAATTACTAGATTCTTCGGTTGATAATCTGAAATATAAAATAATATTAACATCGTACGTCAAATAAGTTACATATTAGTGATACGCTCGCCACAGTTACATATTTTTAAAATATTAATTATATCGTACGATACATTTACCTGAATCCTGCTGAAATAAAATGTTAATTAGCAGTACATTGAAACACAAATACTACAAAACACAAGGAAAAGAACATCAAACTTTGATCTTGGAATATTTAAAAATACGGTAAATATCAAGATCAAAATTTGATTTGGTAGATCTTACACCGCAACGCACCATTCTAAGGTGATCTACCCACGTTACGGGAAACCTTTGTCAATAATTAAATGGAAGCAAAATCAGCCCTTTATAGCACTCGAATAATTACGCAACATTTCACGTAGACTTTTGTCCATACAAAAAAAAATTGAAATTTGTATGGAGCGTAGACTTTGGTCAGACCAACCCCCCCCCCCCCCTTTCCCGAAAAAGTCTACGTGGTTTATGAACGGCCCCTAATAGATATAGTTTTTGAAATACATTTGATCATACTTCGACCCTAGCACCTCGATTGAAATGGTGGGTGGGTTTACAGTTCGAGTCACTTGGCACTTTAGGAACACTTCTGTTCGTGCTGGCCGAGATGGAATTACTGTGGGGTGTTAATAGTTGGCGGTGTCAGGGTGATCGGATTTGTTTGTGTTAGTTGGATGGTTAGATCGTTTGTATTTTTTCGATTTTGGTTAGTGGTAGACGACGCATTTCTCTCTGATCTTCGGTTTATGATCGTCGAGAGTAGATTTGCGTACGCACAGCTTAAATTATCGGTGTCTGTCCGATGATTGACCGTGTTGGAAGTTGTCGCTATCTGACACATTTCCAACACTTGCAGAGCTTGACTCTTGAAGGTTATATCGACAATGTTGGATGGTTGTTGGATGTTACATCAGCCATCAACACCGCTTCAAAATTGATAGATCTACAACTTTTCCGAAGAATATATACAGCTATTTTTGCAAATAAAAAAGTTGGTTTCAAATTTATTTGAAAATATGGACCACCCTAATTTTCATGCACATTGGAAAGAGGGCCTTATTATTAGGGACAACTTTGTAGAAGATCATTTTTGTCTAAAAGAATCATTTGAAGGCGCTGAATGCAATGTCCGCACATACCGCAGTGCGAATATAGATTCGGATCACTACTTAGTAGCTGTATGCATGCGCTCAAAACTTTCGACAGTTATCACCACGCGTCGAAGTCGAACGCCGCGACTCAACATCGAGCAGCTGCGTAACGTAGAAATAGCTCTAGACTACGCGCAGCAGTTAGCAGTGGCCCTACCAATGGAAGAGCAGCATGGCGCAGCTACACTTGAAGATGGCGGGAGGGACATCCGATCCACCATGGGTAGTACCTCGGCTACAGCACTAGGCTTCGCGACTCCGAATCACAGAAACGACTGGTACGACGGCGAATGTGAACAGTTGAAAAACGAGAAGAATGCAGCATGGGCGAGAATGCTGCAACACCGTACGAGAGCGAATGAGGCACGTTACAAACAGGCGCGGAACAGGCAGAACTCAGTCTTCCGGATGAAGAAGCGCCAGCAGGAAGAACGAGATCGCGAAGCGATGGAAGAGCTGTACCGCGCTAAGGACACACGAAAGTTCTACGAGAAGATGAACCGATCGCGCAGAGGCTTTGTGCCACAAGCCGACACGTGCCGAGATAATCACGGGAATATTCTCACGAGCGAGCGTGAGGTGGTCGAGAGGTGGCGGCAGCATTACGATGAGCACCTCAATGGCGACGTTGCAAGTACCGAAGGTGGCGTGGTAACAGATCTAGGAGTATGTGCACAGGACGAAAGACTTCCGGCCCCTGACCTTCAAGAGATTGAGGAGGAGGTTGGCCGGTTGAAAAACAACAAAGCCGCTGGAGCAGATCAACTACCAAGCGAGCTTCTAAAATACGGTGGAGAAGCACTGGTGAGAGCACTATACTGGGTCATTACCAAGATTTAGGAGGAGGAAGTATTACCGGAGGAATGGATGGAAGGTATCGTGTGTCCCATCTACAAAAAGAGCGACAAGTTGGATTGCGGGAACTACCGCGCGATCACACTACTGAGCACTGCCTACAAGATACTCTCTCAAATTTTATGCCGCCGACTATCACCGATTGCAAGAGAGTTCTTGGGGCAATATCAGGCTGGATTTATGGGTGAACGCGCTACAACGGACCAGATGTTCGTCATCCACCAGGTGTTGCAGAAATGTCGGGAATACAACGTGCCCACACATCACTTGTTCATCGATTTCAAATCGGCGTATGATACAATCGATCGAGAACAGCTATGGTAGATTAAGCACGAATACGGATTCCCGGATAAACTGACGGTTGATCAAGGCGACGATGGATCGAGTGATGTGCGTAGTTCGAGTATCAGGGACACTCTCGAGTCCCTTCGCTTCGAATCTCGCAGAGGGTTACGGCAAGGTGATGGTCTTTCGTGCTTGCTGTTAAACATTGCTTTAGAGGGTGTAATTAGGAGAGCGGGGATAAACACGAGTGGAACGATTTTCATAAAATCCGTTCAGCTGCTTGGTTTCGCTGATGATATTGATATTATTGCTCGTAAATTTGAGACGATGGCGGAAACGTACATCCGACTAAAGAGTGAAGCCAGGCGAATCGGATTAGTCATTAATGTGTCGAAGACAAAGTACATGATGGCAAAGGGCTCCAGGGAGGAATCACCGCGCCCCCCACCCCGAATTTATATCGACGGTGATGAAATCGAGGCGGTTGAAGAATTCGTGTACTTGGGCTCACTGGTGACCGCCGACAACGACACCAGCAGAGAAATTCAGAGGCGCATTGTGGCAGGAAATCGCAGAACTCTACGATCGAGTAAAGTTCACCGTAACACGAAGTTAACCCAAGTAACATTTTAAGTTTTGTTCGGCTATATAAGAGGTTTTCATGATAAATTTGCCATAAAACTGATTCTTACATCAAAACCTCTTGGTAACCTCTTTAAGAGCATCATCCGGCTAAGTGACCCACTCGAGGTTTTATAAACATTGTTAAGAGTAGCAATAAAACTGTTTTATGCAATTTAGTATCATAATTTCTATTTTATATAACTCATCATGATATCATAATGGCCCATTTTTCCGAACTGGTTCATTATGCAACTGAAATGAGTTGCATAATGAAAAAAGTTGCATAATGTTAATAATGCAACTCATTAGGGTTGCATTATGAATGTTATGCAACTCAAATGAGTTGTATAATGAAAAAATCATTGTTTAAAATTTTGTATGGAACTCGATCAAAAACGATCAAATCTGACTATACATATCAATGGTTGCTCCTCCGTGATTGATCTGAGCTGGTACCAATTGCACTGAGATCCAAATGAATAAGGGCTGGGACACTCCACTTATTCTCAAAGTGCAATTTAAGCAGCTCATACCTTTTTGGATCAATAACGGCGCCGGCCACGTCCTTATAGTCAGTTGGGAAGGGAAAGGGATGTTAGAGTGTACTGGTTGTTGTTACTAGAAACCGAGAGCACTCTGCGTCCCCACAACCAGCACGGATTGGGGTATTCATTTTAGACGGAAAGGATGGGAGATCTGGGAGTCACCGTTGGGTCGGTGATGCGATCCATGGAAAGGGGTTATTTTATAGTGTTCGTAAGGTGATAGATTGTGTGGTGAATAAGGTGATAAGGTCAAGCGGCACAGCACGCTTCGGTAGACGTTATATACACTGCTGTGAGTGGAAATTGGAAGGGAGGGAAACGACTTTGTTTTCCAAATCGTTTCTGGTTCTAGCGATGGCTATGAATATATGAATATACATGAGTTGTATATGTAGAGAAGAGAGAAAGAGAGAGAAAGTGGATAGAAAGATACAAAGTAGGATGAAAGGGACGGGCCAGGGATTGAACCCATGACCTTCTACATACGAATCAGAAGCGGTAGCCACTAGACCACCAAGCCCGTCTGATTGTTTAAAATTTTGTATGGAACTCGTTGCAAAACTCGATTTTTTCAGCACTCATCGTATTTATCCAACTCGGCAAGCCTCGTTGAATAAATGTACGACTTGTGCTGAAAAAATCAACTTTTTGCAACTCGTTACATAAATAACTATTAAAACCTAGTTGAAAATTTTTCCATACTCGAAAAGAGGTTATGATTGTTGTTGTTTTTTTTCAACAAAAATGATGACAGCTCAAGAAACAGAGAAGCTTCATCAATGGCACGTAAAGTTCAGGAAGAGATATTATTTGCAAATAGAAAGCGATCGTTTCAAAGTAATAATTTAGTAGTTATATTCTCAATTTAGTTGAAAATCGGAGTTTTCGACTAGCGAAGTTGGATTTTTCTCCAAATCCGTGCGTCGGACCTAACTTCGGAAGTGGTGCGCTGTATAGCAAACCTGGTCCGCTATACAGCGCACCACTTCCGAAGTTAGGTCCGACGCACGGATTTGGAGAAAGATCCAACTTCGCTAGTCGAAAATTCCGGCATTCAACTGCACGTACAATATTGTCGCTAGGCTTATGCGCATTCAATTTCACCATGAATATTGACAATGCAGAAACATAAAATTAATGCGCTTCGAATATGAAGAATATTATCATCTGAATGAATTAAATCAATTTATTAATTTAGTAGAACTACCTTGAATTACAAGAAAACTGAGCTGAGAGAGTTTATTTATGTGAGCATGCTATGGAAATGACGCCAAACTATCAAATTGTAGCTAATTTGAACAAAATTAATCATATTCCGTTCACGTATCTGATTCTTCAATATGGCGACGACCATAACTAGCGAAAATAAAACGAAAGCAAGTTTACTTTTATGATGACCGCAATAAACCTAGCAGTGTCATAGTTTCTGCTTTTCCACCAACAGATGTCGTTACTAATCGAACGGATCGCCATCTGTTGAGAGTTTGAACAGTTTTATTGTTGTAATGATAAATTCCGGAAGGTTTACATATCGGAGAGTTTTGTTTATTCTTAAAATCTGGCTTTATGGATAATGGATATCTTTAAGTATACTATAAAACATTTCATCAATGGTTTTCATAAAAGTAATCAGTGTGAGTTTTAATTATGGCTGTAATTAAACCCCAATAAAAATCAAACAAAACCGATCAGCAATGGAATTGTTACTTGGGATAACTATCTACAAAACGCTGATTAGACCGGTCGTCCTCTATGGGCACGAACATGGACCCTACGTGCAGAGGACCAACGCACCCTTGGAGTTTTCGAACGGAAGGTGTTGCGTACCATCTACGGCGGAGTGCAGATGCAAGACGGGACTTGGAGAAGGCGAATGAACCACGAGCTGCATCAGCTGCTGAGAGAACCAACCATCGTCCATACCGTGAAAATCGGAAGGCTACGGTGGGCGGGTCACGTCATCAGGATGTCGGATAGCAACCCGACTAAAACGGTTCTCGAGAGCCATCCGATCGGTACAAGAAGACGTGGAGCGCAGCGAGCTAGGTGGGTCGACCAAGTGGAGGACGATCTGCGGACCCTACGCAGAGTGCGGAACTGGAGACAAACAGCCATGGACCGAGTGGAATGGAGACGGCTACTATGTACAGCAGAGGCCACCCCGGCCTTAGCCTGATCGGTCGATCGTTCGGCCTCAGATAGCGTCCAAAATTTACGTCACGCAAAAATTGCTCATTCTCAATCCCCCTCTCCCTCCTATGTCACACTTTATGTATGAGATCTCTGAAATTTTTGTATTGGTTGTCACACTTTACTAACCCTCCCCCCCCTTCTCCCCTCTAAAAGCGTGACGTAATTTATGGACGTTCCCTCATTTGAAAACTACAGCCTTTTTTATTTTTCCCCAAATTTTTATTGTGAAAATTCCACCAAGTTCTGCCCGAAAGTTATTATTTGACACATCTGCATAAAAAATATCTTCACATCAAATAGTTCACATGTTTCTCGTAAAAACGCCAAAATTAGCCTAAAACTGATTTTAGACTATTGAAATTTATTTTTTGAAATAACTTTAAAAGAGTATGCTGTGGACTTTTGGCGTCTAAAGCACTGTTTGCAGTTCAGAAGGAATTTCTCAGTCTATCTTGATGCATGGGAAATTCCTTGCCTGAATCGCTCAAGAAATCGGGTTTTCTTCAATCGCAGTACGCAGTAGCGAAGAAATGACAGTTCAAATGGCAGTCACCGAAGAAAGTTTCTGCCAGGAATCACTCAAGAAGTTTCTTGAGCGATTCCTTTCGAACTCGAAACTGCGCTTAAGAAAGAGTTGTTTATTTTGTCAAAATGAACAATTTAGCCGAAGACGCGAAGTCTGCAGGACGTAAAACTGGAAAGTTAGAAGGTAGCGCCATTTATGCGGATAAGTTGCGAACTACTAAATATTTAGCAGTTTATTCTCCTGATCAGGGTTGAAAAAATCTCATTCAATTGAATAAATTTCTGCTGAACTGAATGCTTCTGACATTCATTTTCAGCTCCGCTGTGAGATACTTGAAAATGAACGCAAAAAAATTCAACTACTTTGTGGAGGTAACGACTGCACCATCATCAACACACGCTCTGCGCTGATGGATGCTTCATTTTAACACCGACCGCATGAATACACTGCGGCCACTTTCTATAGCCGCACCCACGATTTCACACTTCTAGCAATTTATACGATTTAATCGATTGTGGAACGATGTGAATCAACTAGTGTCTGGAAAATATATGATTTACATAAATAAGTTTTGTAAATTATTTGTTTGTTTAGCGAAAAACACGTTATTTTCATAATTTGGGCGACCATTTTCTATAGCCGCACTACGGGTTTTTCTTCGGTTATCTGATTTTTCATAAGAAATAATTTGATCAAACTGTCTCAAATGACACAATTAAGCTACATCAAAACAAAACTAACGAAAAGCAATGAAAAAATCAACCAATTAGTTTTCTTAGTACAAAAAACTACATAATTTTCACTATTTTTACTTAAAAGTTCTCTTAAAATACCAAAAACAATATCTTAAGCTGACAAATATATTTTATTGCTTCCTATCGGCAATATTTCTTTGAAACATGATTTCTTGTATGCTTTCTATAAGATTTGAAGCTGTAATACCAATTTTACAACTGCTTTTCTGGAACTTTAGAATTAAATTTAGCCTAATATTTGCGTTATTTTGATAAATACGCTATACTTATGACAATATATCACTGAAAATTCAACTAAACAGTCGCTAATGGTCCTTATGAATACAGATTTAATTAATCCTAATGGATAAAAGAGCTTAATTTTGCGCCAGCGCTTCACACAATTTTTCCCAATTTTACAATTTATGATATAAAATCAATCGGAACTACAGAAAGACTACAATCATAACCCCTTCCTTCTCTTTTGCCCTAAAATCAACAGGAACATCTATATTTGAAATCTTTTGATAGAAAAACATCATTTTTACTTTATCAAATAGCGTCAAATTGATGGAAATTTGGATAAAAGCTGTTATTACAAATCGTCTTCATAATTAAAAATATTCATCTTATGTAGCGAAGACAATGCTGACCTTCCAAGTTTAGTTTGATGAATTCCCGAGGTTTGTTCATTATGTACTGATGTTGTATACGATGTCTTTTCCAAGTTTCATCAGGATTGATACACAAAAACTTATGAATTTTCCATTTAAAAGCTTAAAAATTCGATTTATTCACAATTTAATTAGGTTTATGAAGGTTATACGCAAAAAATTGAAACCGGAAGTTTAATGCAATGATTGTTTTGAGTCAATAGCATTTATACTTGAGCATTAGTTTGAGCTTTTTTTAGTTTTTTGGGATATCTTTAATAACTTTTCAATAAAACACCAGTTTACCAATTCTGCGTCCTATTTCTAGATTTAAAAGACCTTGTATCTTAAATATTTCGTTAAACTTCTTTGGTTTGGTCTGAATAAGCTTTATTTGGTCTAATAAAGCAGTTATAATAAGCATACTTTATGATAAAGCAGCTGATCTTTGGAATACCCGAAGTGCGGCTATAGAAAATGGTCGCCCAAATTGTTGAAAAACTGTATTTTTGATATGGAAAATATACACATAAAGAAAGTTATGCTTGCAAACATCATATTTTGCAATAACTAGCAGATGCATATTGTTTTCGATATCGATTGTATCTTAGATATTGCTAGACATGTGAAACTGAGGGTGCGGCTATAGAAAGTGGTCGCAGTGTACGACTCGCCCATAAGCAAGCGTGTTGAATAGAATTCTGCAAGATGACGTCACGAATGAACGTTCGGTTCATTCTCGTTCGTCCCTTCCTTTTCCCTCTCACGCGAATTTTGACATTTTCCGGTGGTTTGTTTTGATTCCCATTCGTTGCCGTTCTTTTCTCTCTCGGAGAGAAAATTGAGGTTAAATTTCGATGCAAAACTCTATTTTTGTCGTTTGAGTGCCGGTCACAGGAAAAATGTTGCTTTTGAACCTCACCGTCTCCCCAGTGTGAGCGACGAGAGAATTTTTATTCTCTTTTCAACAGCCTCCGTGAAGGACTTCAACGTCAGAAGCGGTGTGGTGAAAAGACAAAAACAAAAACTCACGTTCGTTGGGAGCTTCGGAATTTTTGCAATCGTGCTCCTGATCTTTACAAAAAACTTTGTCGAAAACTCCATGTGCCGAAAAATGCTTCGTTTCAGAAATTTTGTCCCGCTAGATTGCGATCATTGCCTTTAGTGCAATGGGGTGGAGCTGTGGCGCGCAACAACGTCGTCAGCTTTCTTGCTTCTGATTGGCTGCGCACAACTCGAATGGAGCTGCGCGTAACTACCTTGCGCGTATTGAGCTTCTCGGGAATTTTTAGCGTTTCGACAAGTTTATCTTCGACCTCTAGGTTGCGCGCCAGGGTATAATGTGTGTTGGGCACTTTGCGACGATTAACTCAAATCCGCACACCAGCGCACAATTTGCGCGCCGATTGCCTATGCGACAAGTTTTTCACTGGCCAAATCACTATTAATCAGTGGTTTAATGAAGTAAAAGCGTTGTTACCGTCAATAATATCTTTGTTGTACATTATTTGCAGACATAAAGACGTTCAATGTTTTAGATAAAAAATGGAGCCGAACCCTAAGAGAGATAGAGCTCTTGGCGCGAACCATTTTGACACTTGTTTATTTACATTTTGTATGGCGCACAGCCCGGCGCATGGGCTGTCGGCGCACCAGTTGTTGGCCGGTATGCGGATTTCAAGAAAGATTCGCAATAAATTACGCGACGAAAGAAAAACTTTACAAAATAAGGTACGCCGGGGCAAATTAAAACGGGTGGGGCAAGATGAAACAGCGGGTACCATGATGTTTTCTAATGATGATAAACAATTTGATTGCCATAACACATAGTTTTTGATTCAAACAATCTTTTAGCGAAGAATAAATTTCCAAATTGTATTGAAATCTGTTTCAAAATTTCGCGTTTCATCTTGCCCCACCCGTTTCAGCTTGCCCCGGTGTACCTTATCCGCAATAAATTTTAACTCGACATATGGTCGGCGTAAAGTCAGAGAGGACCAAGTGCCTTTTACCTAATTTCTAGAAAAACGACTTTAAAGTTCGCAACTTTATAAGTTTTGAGTTTTTCAACAAATGTTCTTGAATTTTTGCCATAAATCTCAATATCTATTCATCAAAGCATCGCTCTGTATTGGTCACGTTATAAACGTAAAATAAAGCTTGAAACCGAGAAATTGCTTAGTAATTGATTGTACTTAGTCTACTCTGACTGAACGATTTTTGGAAAATCTACAACCAACTACAGTTCACACTCAAATTTTAACTTAGTTGATGAAAAAATATTGCACAAGTAGGACAACAGTTAATAGAAGTGGTGTATAATGTGAGCAGAAAGTTTGAAATTTGATATTTCTGTTATAACACTGTTGATAACCATTTTCAATTTTTATGTTCATTCAGAGTGGACCACGTACAACAGTTCAATATCACAAGAAGAATAGTCAGTTAATGAGCTATTTGAAAATTCTTAACTAGAACATTTAATGGCTAACAACTTTTGAACGTAGGTTCATAGTTTGGTACGTTTTAGAAATATTGGAGTTACACAGTTACATAATTTATTTAGAGGACTGGCGTTTTTCAAAAATCCGTTCAGACAGATTGAACCAAGTACACAATTCTCTAATAACCGATAAAATCAATTTCTTCATGAAATGGTTAAAGGTACATTTTGATTTGAAAAGGATTACGAAGAATAAGGTAATTTCAACTATTTTTCTTAGAGACACATGGTCCATTCTGTCTGCACGCAAAATGCCACAATATGATTCAACACGATGATCTGTAAAATACGATATTGACCATTATAAAATTGATTTTCACGTGCTTTCTTGATCAATAATCATCAGAAAATGCGTTAGGGAGTCATACAATTTGGAAACGTATTATATTTTGATGATAAACTATTTTGATTATTGGATTTTAACCAATACATACTTTTTTTTCAATTCTCTTGACATCAAGCATTTAGTCCACTCTGACTGCACACTATTATGGATTCCCGCAGTTCAATCAAAGGAAAATTGTGCTAAAGCTATGTTCACTTAGAATCCGGAATCTTGTCACATTTTCTAGTGGCGCTCTCAATGAACATAATCATCATTCTTTTGCAGCACTCTGATCATACACTAATCCTCTTCAAATGGTGAAAATTTCATCGATTTTCTTGCAACGAGTGAAAAGTGATTTTAGATTGAAGACAAGAAGAGGAAAAAAATCTTGCACAAACACGTTGAAAATTTAGCGTGGTCAGGAACGACAGTCGCGAAAAATGTTAATATCGTCAAAACCATTATGTGTTATGTGCACAGATGTTGTTAACCATGGCATAAGGAAGTGTCCTCGGAAGAAAAAAGCTTGGGTTCATTGATAAATCTGCTTTGAATTTGAAGATTTGGCAAGAAGTTCAAACTCTGGGCATGGTTTTTTCGCAACAATATGATGAGAACCAATTCATACAAGGATGACAGCCTCAAGAATCGTGTGCTGCTTTTCAAAAACGCACACCAGGGATATGTAGAGGTTTTACCTATTTTGATGAGCTGCCATGACAGCCGGAGACGTTCAGTGGTATCGTCACAGATGGGTAGTGTTTATCAACGAAAAAAACACTCAAATTTCGCGTTTTCTCAATTCACTGAATTGCCCCTCATTTCGCAATAAAAAAAAGTTTGGCAATTTTTCTTCGGAATCCTAGTCAGACTAGTCAAGGCACTCAGGACACTGCATAGATGACCTGATTGTTGAACAAACGTGCGGAAGGGGTTGTTGCTAAAATTTACCGCCGTTGTGCAGATTTTTAGAGAAGAGAACACTGAAAAAGTGAGAAAATGTGTGAAAAATAAAAATAAATAATTTCAATGATATTTTTCCATGAAAGTACAATAAATAACCTTTGTTTTGAGGGCTTCACCTTTTATGTTTGTTATTCCATCCCTAAGATATACGTGATTTTGTCATTCCGGATTCTAAATGAACATAGCTTTATAACTCTCGTTAATTGTAACATTAAGAAAATCGGGTGAATGTTCCAAGTAGCTAAAGTAATTCCTAAGGCCGGACGGGACGGTGGTTGAATCGTCCGCCATTGCTCTGTTGCTAGTAAGATGCAAACTTAAGATCAACTTCTAATGCATATTATTGACTAGAAATTTGATCGTTCATTTGCTCACTTGCGGTGCACTATCGACTAAAGTTTCAGCTACGTCAATGCAGTGGAAATTGATATTTGCTTCTTCAAAATCGCGAGGCAAATTGTTAGAAAGAGAGGGAAGATAGGAAAAATTACACGTCGTCCCGTGCGGCCTTAATCTAATGCCTTAAAAATCTAATTTTCGTGAATTTTGTTACTTGTTCCCCTCTGACTTAACGCCGACCATATAGGATACTGTCGCGTGTCCTGTTCAACAGACTAAGACCTCTTGAGAAGTCCTTCAACGGCGAATACCAGGCTGGCGACGAATCAAATGTTTAGCCTGCGGATGATCCTAGATAAATTTCGGGATTATAACTTGCAGACTCATGCAGATGGTGTCATCGTTTTCCGGCGAAACTAATTAGGCTGATACGCGGCGCTGGATGAATCAAAATCTAGTATTCGGATCGCAGACGAAGTGTCTACCTTGTTTGTGACCTTGGATGGATTACAGGTGATGCTCTTTTAAATTTGATGTTCAACATTGCACTCGAAGCAACGATTAGGAGGTTTAGGAATTGCACTATTGGAATTGTCACACGGTCCCACATGCGTCTCGGCTTTGCGAACAATATTGATCTCATTGGAAGAGAGAGACAACGAGGATAGGCTTGACGATTTACTCTACCAAGACGAAGTACATGATAGCGGTTAGAGGCACAGGCAGGTCTAGTGGTAGTGCTGAGGTAGTGATTGATGGGGATGTGCTGAAGAATTTGTCATGCGACATTGACGTTTCCCGTAACGTCTAAGAACGGGTAATCAACCCTGGTGAAGAAAAAAGGCGTATTGCATCTGCGAATAGGGTGTTTTACGGATTGCGTAACCAGCTTTTTTGCTTAGGTCCCGTAACTTGCAAACGCAAACGAAATTCGCTCTACATAAGATGCTGATTCTTCCGGTAGCCCTATAGGGTCACGAGGCGTGGACGTTAAAGGGGCTAGACCGGAATGCTTTTGGAGTTTTTGAGCGCAAAGTGTTGCGGACAATTCTCGAGTTGCGATGGGGATCTCGATCGGGTGGCATTGTTCGAATGAAGAAGTGAAAAATTACGCGTGTTTGGGGCAGTTACGATGGGGCTCTCGGTCGCGTTGCGTTGTTCGAAGGAAAAAGTGAAAAAAGCCGCGTGTCTGGGCCAGCTCCGATGGGGATCTCGATCGCGTTGCATTATTCGAAGGAAAAAAGTGAAAAATTACGCGTGTTCGGGGCAGTTGCGATGGGGATCTCGATAGCGTTGCATTGTTCGAAGGAAAAAAAGTTAAGAAGCCGCGTGTTCGGGTCAGTTGCGATGGGAATCTCGATCGGATGACATTGTTCGAAGGAAAAAGAGAAAAATGACGCGTGTTTGGGGCAGTTGCGATGGCGATCTCGATCGAGTGGCATTGTTCGAAGGAAAAGTGAAAAATGACGCGTGAAAAAGTGAAAAAAGCCGCGTGTTTGGGGCAGTTGCGATGGGTATCTCGATCGCGTTGCATTGTTCGAAGGAAAAAAGTGAAGAAGCCGCGTGTTCGGGGCAGTTTCGATGGGAATCTCGATCGGGTGGCATTGTTCGAAGGAAAAAAGTGAAAAAATGCAGCGTGTTTGGGGCAGTTGCGATGGGGATTTCGATCGGATGGCATTGTTTGGCGGAAAAAACGAAAAGTGACGCGTGTTTGGGGCAGTTGCGATGGGATGGGGATCTCGGTCGAGTGGCATTGTTCGAAGGAAAAAGGGAAAAAAGCCGCGTGTTTGGGGCAGTTGCGATGGGGATCTCGGTCGCGTTGCATTGTTCGAAGGAAAAAAGTGAAAAATGACGCGTGAAAAAGTGAAAAAAGCCGCGTGTTTGGGGCAGTTGCGATGGGGATCTCGTTCGAAGGAAAAAAGTGAAGAAGCCGCGTGTTCGGGGCAGTTTCGATGGGAATCTCGATCGGGTGGCATTGTTCGAAGGAAAAAAGTGAAAAAATGACGCGTGTTTGGGGCAGTTGCGATGGGGATCTTGATCGTATGGCATTGTTTGGCGGAAAAAACGAAAAGTGACGCGTGTTTGGGGCAGTTGCGATGGGATGGGGATCTCGGTCGAGTTGCATTGTTCGAAGGAAAAAGTGAAAAATGACGCGTGTTTGGGGCAGTTGCGATGGGGATCTCGATCGCGTTGCATTGTTCGAAGGAAAAAAGAGAAAAAAGCCGCGTGTTTGGGGCAGTTGCGATGGGGATCTCGGTCGCGTTGCATTGTTCGAAGGAAAAAAGTGAAAAATGACGCGTGTTTGGGGCAGTTGCGATGGGGATCTCGGTCGCGTTGCATTGTTCGAAGGAAAAAAGTAAAAAATGACGCGTGTTTGGGGCAGTTGCGATGGGGATCTCGATCGAGTGGCATTGTTTGGCGGAAAAAACGAAAAATGACACGTGTTTGGGGCTGATGCACATTGTCCTTCCTCGTGAAGTGATAAAAATGGATGCACACTTAGTAGCTAACAATATTGCAGAAAATTGAAGGATTCAAGGAGTGGTTGCGGTCTGAGAGAGAGGAGACAGCTGGCTTCGATTGCGTGCTACTTAATGTCAAGGAGGACCTGTCACAAACTGTCATCGGAAACCGAACTGAAAACGCACATTGATGGTGTGGAGTGGCCAAATATCCAAAAGATCTTATTGAAATTTCGCTCCGTTTGATGTGATTAAGAAAGATAAAATAATGATGGTCAGTTTTCCTCAAGCAGCGCATCGAATCCATTAATTTTCCGTGTTTTGTCGCAGCAAACTGAATATGCTAATCATTTTTGACCAATAATATATTTTCAAACCATTGTGCGGCACAAAATGTTGTAAAAAGAAATAAGCAGAAGAAATGTAAACATCGTGGCTGTCAGTGAGCTGTCTCCTCTCTCTCAGGTTGCGGTCATTCAACGACATGGAACTGAGTGAGATCATTTCGATTTTTTAATTCTTTACATCCTAGAAGGAGTTGGGATAATTTCGCCAATACTTATTCATGAAGACTCCTGGAGTCTGGTAATATTTGCAAATTAATGTTGTAGCTCTGGTGCTGGCCTAATATTGAAACAATAAAAATGTTAGAATAAAATAAATTGCAGTTTACAACAATCTCTCGAGAGTCATCCGACCGGTACAAGGAGACGTGGAGCGCAGCGTGCTAGGTACGTCGACCAAGTGGAGGACGATCTGCGGACCCTACGCAGAGTGCGGTACTGGAGACAAACAGCCATGGACCGACTGGAATGGAGACGGCTACTATGTACAGCAGAGGCCACCCCGGCCTTAGCCTGATCGGTAAGGTAAGTAACAATCATTGAGCAAATTAAACATAATTGGCTTAATTACCTCAACGGCTGTCGATCACTGGTAGCACATGGGACTACTCTTAGTAAAATACATAATTCGAAAAAGCTATCTTAGCATGAAACTAGCATGAACTAACATTCCTTCCCTTTTCCGATGACCGTTAACGTTGAACTTTTCGTCATTGAAATCATCGTCATCATCAAACATTTGAAAGCAGTTTTTTCGTTCTAAACAAAAGTTTTTGCTATGAAAATATATTCACTGTACTCCACATGAGGAAAATAATGCAGTGAATATATTTTCATGATCCTTGTATTGATTTGCAGTGAGAAAACTGCTTTTTATTTTCCGAAAAATGATGACGGATTCTTGAGCCTTAAGACGTGGTTGGCGCCGTTATTGACTTTCTCTTAACCTTCTCTGTGCAACTTCGATTGTTCTGGTCAATCACGGAGTAGCAACTACGATGTGTACGCTTATCTTTGCTTTCCCGAGCAGAGGGGAATATCAAATTAATAACTACGAAATCACAAAACCTGTTTTTATATCTTGTTTTGTTATTATTGAATTATCAAGGCATTACGTTTCCATAACATGTTTTGTTGGACAATCTTATTTTGTTATGACCAAGCAATTGGTATGCAGCCCATAAATAACATTTCAATATTACATTCTGTTGTGGAACAAGTTTGGTTATTATTGTATTATTGAGAGTGCACACATACTTTATGGTATTGCTATCTAAACTAAAACAAATTTTGAAACAAAACCTACGTCATTCTACAACGTTATTTACAGCATTTGAGGGAAAGTAACTGCTTATTCACTCATCAATTTGTCTTCCTCTTCCATTTATCATTACATCCAAACTGAGACAAAGTGCATGCCCCATATCACTAGCCAGTAGGGTAATTTTCCAATTGTTGCACAGCTAAAAACTCGCCTATTGTTGCACACTCCATGTTATTCTTATAAGGTGTGCAACAATTGGCAAATTTTTAGCCGTGCAACAATTGGCAAATTACCCTATTCCGTGGGAAAAATTTTGCATAATGCACCAGAAAAACTGTTTAACGATTTTTTGAAAAGTGCGCAAAGTTAGGCCCTGGGTGCGCAAAGTATGGTACGCTTACGGTATCACATTTGATAAGAGGTGTGGTATATAACGTGACATGGAGGTGCTGTAATGTGTACAAAACAAAGTCCCTGCTGGGCGGCGCGAGGTTTTGCTAAATTTCTGAAATTGACTGAGTGGTAGCTGAAAAGTACCCAAAATACCAGCCACTGCCCAAGTGGCGCAGTACCCTGCATACATCTAAACGAGAACATAGCAGACGATATTGAAGGTTTTTAAGGTTTTCAAAGGGACGTTCCAGATTCCGCCTTTGACATGTGAATTTCAATGATAAAAATGTCAAACTTATGGAGTAAACTTGTTTGAACGAAGCTAATACAGACAGCTGAATCCAAAATTGTAGATGGTTTTGAATGGGATTTTTCAGAAATATTTTGTATTTCACATGTTTTCCCTGTCGTTCCAGAGGATGAAATCGGATCTACCTATTTGAAAGATAGGTACATGAATAGTTGAAAATACACCTATTAGGGAAGAGAGAAACTGAAGTTCGCATTCTCACATGTTGGTCTAAATATATAGAATTCTCAGCCATCACGAAGTCATATATGATGTAGAATAGGATGCTAAAGTGGAGGCCATACCCGACTAGATGAACATAACAAGAATATATCATAATTATATCTTAATGTGATATAACTGACAAATTATGTCATAATTTTGTTATGACATGGACTGTTTCAAACTTTTTCAAACTAAATTATAACAAAATATATTATAATCTTTTGTAACTAGTTTTGTTACAAATAAATCAGAACAAACTCTGTTAAAACTTTGTTATTTTTGCAACTCAACAAAATAATCAGTTGCAAAAATAACATAATTATATCAGAATATGAAATAATTTTAATTTTTAGCTATATTACAAAAAATGAGAAATTTGATTAAGTATTCGTTTTTTTATTGCTTGTAGAGCAGGATAGCAGGTAAAAGATCAGAAAATGCTTATAAGGAAACAGCTTTATTCTATGTAATTGAAAAATTAAAAAAAAAAACATTCAATTGCTGTTGAGGGGCTTGTTTTTCATTGCGTAGAATGCCGGAAGCGTATCCGGCTACCCTCAAAACTGAAAAGTACTCATATTTTTTCAACTTTGAGCCGATTTAAGTGAACTTCGACTCGTTTAAATAAGAAATCTTTTTTTTTATTGATTGGTTATGCGAATAGAACGATTGGGTTACGCGGTATTCCCAAAAGTCCAAATTTTCTGGAACATATCCTTATGCTATTGAGGGGCCCAGATGCAAAGAGGTGTAAGTGGCCGTTTTGTCGAGTTTGAGCTGAACATATCAAAAAATCTTCAGATTTCAAGCTCACAAGAACTTTTTGAAGATTATTTTAATGATTAGAAAAATTACAGTAAATCAGAGAAAATTGGGTTGATATTGAAACTCCAATGGGATGAAAAACTGGTGAAAAACTTCAAAGCTCATTTACTCGAAAGTGGGTTTTTGTAACTTACACTCCTTTGCTTCTAAGCTCCTCTATTCTAATATCGGCGTTGTTGGAGTTAGCGTATTGAAAAGATATGGTCTCTCGTGAAACATGCTTCGTAATTACACTGTTGAAAACGCTTTGACATTCACGTGCAGCACAACAGAACATGTGCTCGATGAACAAATTGAGATTTGAATTATGAAAATGCTACGGTCAACCTTGGCTTGGTCAGCCAAAGCAAAATCAAGAAATTGACATGTATGCTTCGTAATGATTACTTTGAAGTCAATACTTTGGGCCTAGGCTGGGCAGATATGCTATTGGTGATTTGATGATGCATGAAGAAGAAGAAGAACGATGGTGTTTTGAAAAATCCTATCCCTACCACACAGGAGAAGATTTTAAAATGCCTCTATAAAATCTAAAACAAAATCTAATTAAAAACGGTTTGATGTACGGTGTAAGACTTTGAACGGACTACATATTGAACGTATAAATTTAAATTTAACATTTTTTTTTCTTGGTAAGGTACTAAATTTCTACCAATCACCAATTGGGTTTTTAAATTAAGAATAATATATTGATTTTTTGATTTTATTCGAAAGAGCACCTTTTTTTAAGCCAGTATGATTTTTTTCAGATTTTTAAAACTTCATTTTGAAACTTAAATTCAATTACAAAAAGATTTTTTTAAATCACCTTTTGACAGCTGGGCAACTGCTTGACAGCTCCGCCCAGTACGAAATGCGACGAGGGGTGATTCGACAAATCGCTCCCATACAAACTTTAAATCGATTTTTAAATAGGTTCCCGGGCACCAAAGTTCATGAAAATTTGGATTTCGGCTCAGTTTGGCATGTAGATTGTGAATATGGAATTATCTCAACACCACTAAAGAAGCCAATTGCAGCTGGTCTATGGAAAATTCCACGTGTATGGCAATTCGGGTTTTTTCTTAACTCACGATGACCAGATCGGTTCAGTCGGATTTGTTTTTGATGGAAAAAAATAATCTGGAACAAATGAGATCAATATAGTCAAAATCGGAGAATATTTATCGCAGATATAACCATTACATAGTTTACCTTCTGTATTTTATTGTCTGCTGTTTCATATTATGAAGTAAAAAATAAAGGCATTGCAACTTCTAGAAATTTCATCAGACTTTTCCGTATTTTTTATTTTATTCATTGCTATAATTTGAGTTTTGGGTAAATACAGCATCATAGCTATTGATATGTTTATCTTTGTATTAATTTCCTTCTTTCAATATCCCAGTCCCGTTACGGTGCCAAATTCCTATCACTTTTCTACGATTCCCAATTCTTATAGGTTAAGTAAAATTTGAGCTTCAAAAAGTGATACTTCTGCAAATGAGTTTTTTTTATCTCAAATTTGAGTAAACTTAGTTGAATTTACATGTCATTTTAACAGTACTGCTATTCTAACCTCTAATTATAACGTCAAAAAGTACCGAACAGACTATGTAATACGAAGTAATGAATGTAAGTGAGAGTGGAGATAGCAAATATGGTAGCTACTAAATAATTCTAATCAAAAAAAATGTCAACTATACAGACAATTCTGCTCAATTGATGATTGCATTTGTCTATTATAACTTTTTTTTCTTTCGATCTATTATTATTCGATCATATATTGTTTGACATGTCATAAATATCTTTTTTCATTACTAAAAATAATCTAAAACAGAATAAAACTAAACAGCATCTGCAGAAGTAATCATATCGGCATATGATATAATTACCTTTTACCTTCGCTCACGTAGGTACGTGTCTAATCGCCGTTCTCACAACGCGAACAAAACAAAAAAATAAAAAAAAAATCATCTCCGTCTGGAAAGAATCTTTGTCGCCGCCAAAATGCACCCCATGACGAAGCTCAATCATAAATAGTCGACTAGCAACTTTTTCGTCGTTCTCTTTGTTCCGAAACAGCCGACGACGGGCCATGCGAACGCCACCACTGTTATTAGTGTTTCAGTGCGCATGTCTGCGCACCGCGATAGCGCTGATGGTAAGAGATAGAGGTTCATTGTTTGATCTTGCATTCAAATCTCTGTCTATTTTTGTCCTGCGACTGACAAACAAGAGATGGGGGGAATAGGGAAACTGGCAATACGTAGAACCAGTAAAGCTTCTTTCGTCCCTCACTTCAAGTGCTGTGATAGCCTCATTGGTAAAGGCGACTGAAAATTTACGATGGCAGGATTGGTGGTTCAAATCCCGTCCATGTTTGTAAATTTTATCATGAACTCGAAAGTTTTTTTTATGTGACCTATCATTTTCTAAAAATAGAATAACACACTTAAAATAATTACCCAAAAATGAGTAAAAAAAGTTAGTTTTTACCCTAATTTTGCTTTCGGAATGTTATCAATAACTCTTTAATATCAAAATTTGTTATTGAAATATTTCCCAAATTCACTGTTATTAAGTTGTTATTGCCACTAACAAAACATGTAATTAAATTGATTTTTCAGGAACAAATTTTTGTTATGTGACTTGTTATTTTGCCGCTTATGACAGACAAGTTTATAACTCAATATGTTATGTTAATAACATGAAAATTACTAATTCCATTATGCAGTTATTTTGCCAAAATAACGCATTTTGTTATGCTGTTGTTATTCTCTTCTGCTCGGGTTGCTTTGCTTTTGCTTTGCAAAGTGCTGTGGACAATTCTCGGTGAGAAACAACAAAATGGAGTGTGGTGCAGACGCATGAATAACGAGTTGTACCCAATGTACAAAGATGCGAATATTGTGAAACGTATAAAATAGGCAGATTTCAGTGGGCTGAACACGTAGTGCGAATGTCTGAAGAAAGAATAGCGAATACAATATTCATCAGGGAACCAGGTAGAGGTCGGCGAGCTCGTGGGCGGCCGTGAACGCGCTGGCTGCACGCGTTTTGAAGAAGATCTGCGATCTCTGCACGTTCGGGGAAACTTTGTAACCAACAAGGTATCAAGGTAAAGTAGGTACGTTTGTTTGTATGTGGTGAAACTATAATCATAATCAATTACCAGTTAGTATTTGGTCACGTGAAGCTCTTTTTAGTATCCATGGATTGACTTATAGTAAGATGATTTACGTTTTCATATTTCAAATTTCCTAACAAAAATACGAAAACATTATTCCAAGGCTACGTCCCGACAACAAAATCATAATATAATTGACACAGACATGACTTGTGACGGCAATTAATTTTGCCGGTATTAATATATTCCCACATCTCCCTATTATAAAACAAATTTAAGGAGGGAAATTACTATATCCCAAAAGCGAGAAATAATGCCGTCGGCAACCGCCTCAATCGACAATCGTCAAAAATCATAATTTGTTTTCCCAAACAAGGCAAATCCCGCAGCCGCCGGCCAGTGACAAGTCGGAGGGCGTTTTCACAAAGGCACGTTTCAGCGCGTAGCAGGTTACAAAAGCCCTCTCCCGTCCGAACATCCCACACCAACACGCGGCCCTTCCAATTTGAGCTCAATCAAACAATTGTCCACCGAAGGTTGGATGCTGGGAAGCATCGCAAATTAATCGGCACCTGCACGTGTCATTCCATACCGGGTGAGTACAAATCTCGATTTGCCGACGGCGTGGCAGTAGCGACGACGTGAACCACACGGCACGGCACGACACGATGACGATCCGACGAGTGCGGCACGTGCAGCTTGTTTGAAAGTCAGGTTAATCCTAATCACTCCACAACACACAACCTTTGGCTGCCTCTCCTGGACAATTTGAGGAATTTTACAACGAATAATCAAACGTTCCTCGGTTATTGGAAGTGTTGCTAGTATATTTTCGCTCATCGAATAATTTGGATATTTCTTGCGTTCGATTTGAATAGGTCGAAACCTGTTCGGTAAATGCACGGGTATTCAGCAAGACCACGCTCTTGGTCAAGCTCTGGGTGATCGGTGCATGTGGATCAATCAGTGCATTTGGCAGCACTGTGGGCTACGAGATTTTAAGCCGCTTTCGTCACGTTCCTTCGAAAACTATGCCCTCAATCGTCAGGTAAGACACGGCATCAATCGGAAGAAATTAAATTAGCGATTCGACATAGCTGCCTGCTACCGCCGTTAATCGCTTATTATTGGAAAAACTTCCCGAAGCGAGAGCACCTACGACGAGACCTACCGAATGGATCGGAACCCTAAATTTGACCGAGCTGGTGCGCGCGCGGGGTGTATTAAATTGCCGTTACGGTTGCGGGTCATAGGATTTAGAAGAGTTTCACTCCCCTCGTTAGAGGATGAGCAAGCAGAGTTGGTCGCCAGGGTTTCCCGCGGGGCGTTTGGTAAGAATAACAACGTATCGCAGCTTCCGTATCGTTTGTGCTACCACGCAAAGAAGGGTCGGTCGGCTGATTTGTTCCGGACGGCAATGTTCAAGAGATGTGAGGGTTGAGCTGTCGACACGGGCGATGATGATTGCTTCCTTATCTCCATTGTGAATTGATAATTTGTTTCATATGTTTGGATTAGTTGCGTACTCTTGAATGTCTCTGCAGAGTAAATTGAGGGTGTAGTTAAATAATTATGAGGTAGATGGTTTGTCTAGGATATATTTAATATAAGTTTTTCACTCAATAATGTCTCGATTCTATTTAGTCAATATTTAAACTTATGAATGTGTTCACACATATTGTTTAAAAACAATCGTACTAAGGATCTTTGTCGAAACATCAAATTTGGCTCGGTTAAGGCTGAGTAATGTGTGATAAAGACCACACAGAGGTCATAAGCCTCTTTTCAGCTACTCATATCCCAATCTCCACGTAGCACCGACCGGACATAAGAACGGGTAATCAACCACGGTGGGAACTTTGACCGTAGGCTGATAAGAAAGGCTTATTATTTTGCAAGCCTGAGCGTCTGTTCTTCAGCATAGAAGTGGCGCACAACAGCGTTTGTGTCCCAGGTAATGGGCGCCTGATCAACGTCCGGTGAAGATCTCTAAGCACAACTGGGCACCGTGTGGCAAGGTGAGCGGCCTTGATACGTGGAACTGTCGATCTTTCTGGAGAAGGTTGATAGAAACCAAAGATGGCCACCACAATGGCCGCCATTCAATTTGTAGGATTCTGTCCGTCCGTATCCGATGCTAGCCTCTAACTGCTTGTTAGTTGTTTTGATCCTCCCTGACAGTTTGTCGCGCGCAACCAAAGTATATACCATAAGAGGTATGCATAGTCGGGTGCGTATGTGAAGCAACCAAATGCAGATGTACTAACAACGGTGCTCATCGATCGTGCATAAGTGCAATACACTACAATCTCCCCTTTTCAATAAAAATGCGAATGAGTTTATTGCCAAAGCATTTGACGCGTTTCTTTGTCCGTACATTCTTGATTATTGTGTTTATGGTAAACTTCTCGTGATGTACCTCTTGGTCTTCTCCAAAACTGCAACTCAGCCAACACAACGAGTCCCAAACTGAATGTTTGATCATAACTCAAAATATCGTCTACCTATTCTTCATTTTTTTTTACAAAGACTTTCTTCTTGTATCAGACATGAATGGCACTCTTAATAATGCATTTGAATCATGGTTTAAATTAATCTCACGTTCAAGATAAATGTATTAACCAAAGTAGGACGTTGGGGTCAATATGGCTCGCTGAACATTCACTACGCCAGCGTGGTGCACTCTGCGTAACATCTTAGGAGAGGTAATTCATATTTAGTAAGATCCGTGATAAGCTGCAAACTTTGTTCGCACTGTTTCTCATTAAAACACCTCCCAGTCTTATTTTGCAATGTTCATTTTAGTCTAGAGCTACTGCTCTCTTTTTCCTTCTTTTTTTTATTTATTTTTTAGCAGTTGCCGAGTACTATGTATCACCTCCATTAATCACACGTACTGTTTGCAATGTACAATAAGGTCAATTATGCACCCACCACGATACAAGATTAAACATACTGCTACACGATATATTTCAGACAGGTTGATCTTTGACTTGGAATGGTCCCTTTAACCAAGCCATCAGGTCTTCACCTACTGTTATCAGACCCTTTCATTCACATGAAGATGTACAAACAGTGAATTGAACTGAATCGCTCATTTAAACGAATCACTAGTCAACAAATCCATCACCAGTGCAATCTTGTTCAGAGTCAGTGCAACGTAGAGACCTACTTGAATACATAAACAATTAAATAATATATATGGGTATCTTACAAAACTCACTCAGCAACAAAAACTTAATAACCCCTGTAGATTATTCCAAAACAAACTCGACCTCACGACGTGCCTCTCATAAGCATCTCACGGTCTATAGTCACTCTATGATTAGTAATTTGAAAATGTGACAAGTAATGAGCAATTAGGATATATAGATCCCTTAGAAACACCCTGCGCAACAAGTCTGTATGCGATTATCAGAATGTCACTTTCTTCCTCTTATTGGCGTAGCGTTAACGTAGGATGACATCATTTTTATTAAGTATTGGCCCATGTTCTTGTTCCATAGATATGTAGAAACCTCAAATCTATATCAAGCCATTTTTGCGTTTTATAAGTCGATAGCAATTGACGTAGTTTTCGCCAGAGATAAAGGAATGCGCCACGCATCACCAATCGTTTGCGTTCGGTGACTATAGTAAGACAGATATCATTGTCTTAATTCTCTCCCCTTTTTTTTCGTATTGAGCTATCAAGACAAAAGATATTGTTATTGTCGAAACTAACAATGCTAGCTGAACATCAGCTGATTTAGCTAAAATTTTCAAAATCCAGCTCAAAATAGGTTTATTCATCTTTTGTACAGAAACAATACTTGTGGGGAATAAGTGCAAGCGTAATGCAACGTCCCATATTCTATTCGCTTTGTATAACACATGGATCCATGAATTGCTTGATTTAGCCTGCCCTGCTTTCGCAAGCATGTTGAACTTTTCGTCATTGAAATCATCGTCATCATCAAACATTTGAAAGCAGTTTTTTCGTTCTAAACAAAAGTTTTTGCTATGAAAATATATTCACTGTACTCCACATGAGGAAAATAATGCAGTGAATATATTTTCATGATCCTTGTATTGATTTGCAGTGAGAAAACTGCTTTTTATTTTCCGAAAAATGATGACGGATTCTTGAGCCTTAAGACGTGGTTGGCGCCGTTATTGACTTTCTCTTAACCTTCTCTGTGCAACTTCGATTGTTCTGGTCAATCACGGAGTAGCAACTACGATGTGTACGCTTATCTTTGCTTTCCCGAGCAGAGGGGAATATCAAATTAATAACTACGAAATCACAAAACCTGTTTTTATATCTTGTTTTGTTATTATTGAATTATCAAGGCATTACGTTTCCATAACATGTTTTGTTGGACAATCTTATTTTGTTATGACCAAGCAATTGGTATGCAGCCCATAAATAACATTTCAATATTACATTCTGTTGTGGAACAAGTTTGGTTATTATTGTATTATTGAGAGTGCACACATACTTTATGGTATTGCTATCTAAACTAAAACAAATTTTGAAACAAAACCTACGTCATTCTACAACGTTATTTACAGCATTTGAGGGAAAGTAACTGCTTATTCACTCATCAATTTGTCTTCCTCTTCCATTTATCATTACATCCAAACTGAGACAAAGTGCATGCCCCATATCACTAGCCAGTAGGGTAATTTTCCAATTGTTGCACAGCTAAAAACTCGCCTATTGTTGCACACTCCATGTTATTCTTATAAGGTGTGCAACAATTGGCAAATTTTTAGCCGTGCAACAATTGGCAAATTACCCTATTCCGTGGGAAAAATTTTGCATAATGCACCAGAAAAACTGTTTAACGATTTTTTGAAAAGTGCGCAAAGTTAGGCCCTGGGTGCGCAAAGTATGGTACGCTTACGGTATCACATTTGATAAGAGGTGTGGTATATAACGTGACATGGAGGTGCTGTAATGTGTACAAAACAAAGTCCCTGCTGGGCGGCGCGAGGTTTTGCTAAATTTCTGAAATTGACTGAGTGGTAGCTGAAAAGTACCCAAAATACCAGCCACTGCCCAAGTGGCGCAGTACCCTGCATACATCTAAACGAGAACATAGCAGACGATATTGAAGGTTTTTAAGGTTTTCAAAGGGACGTTCCAGATTCCGCCTTTGACATGTGAATTTCAATGATAAAAATGTCAAACTTATGGAGTAAACTTGTTTGAACGAAGCTAATACAGACAGCTGAATCCAAAATTGTAGATGGTTTTGAATGGGATTTTTCAGAAATATTTTGTATTTCACATGTTTTCCCTGTCGTTCCAGAGGATGAAATCGGATCTACCTATTTGAAAGATAGGTACATGAATAGTTGAAAATACACCTATTAGGGAAGAGAGAAACTGAAGTTCGCATTCTCACATGTTGGTCTAAATATATAGAATTCTCAGCCATCACGAAGTCATATATGATGTAGAATAGGATGCTAAAGTGGAGGCCATACCCGACTAGATGAACATAACAAGAATATATCATAATTATATCTTAATGTGATATAACTGACAAATTATGTCATAATTTTGTTATGACATGGACTGTTTCAAACTTTTTCAAACTAAATTATAACAAAATATATTATAATCTTTTGTAACTAGTTTTGTTACAAATAAATCAGAACAAACTCTGTTAAAACTTTGTTATTTTTGCAACTCAACAAAATAATCAGTTGCAAAAATAACATAATTATATCAGAATATGAAATAATTTTAATTTTTAGCTATATTACAAAAAATGAGAAATTTGATTAAGTATTCGTTTTTTTATTGCTTGTAGAGCAGGATAGCAGGTAAAAGATCAGAAAATGCTTATAAGGAAACAGCTTTATTCTATGTAATTGAAAAATTAAAAAAAAAAACATTCAATTGCTGTTGAGGGGCTTGTTTTTCATTGCGTAGAATGCCGGAAGCGTATCCGGCTACCCTCAAAACTGAAAAGTACTCATATTTTTTCAACTTTGAGCCGATTTAAGTGAACTTCGACTCGTTTAAATAAGAAATCTTTTTTTTTATTGATTGGTTATGCGAATAGAACGATTGGGTTACGCGGTATTCCCAAAAGTCCAAATTTTCTGGAACATATCCTTATGCTATTGAGGGGCCCAGATGCAAAGAGGTGTAAGTGGCCGTTTTGTCGAGTTTGAGCTGAACATATCAAAAAATCTTCAGATTTCAAGCTCACAAGAACTTTTTGAAGATTATTTTAATGATTAGAAAAATTACAGTAAATCAGAGAAAATTGGGTTGATATTGAAACTCCAATGGGATGAAAAACTGGTGAAAAACTTCAAAGCTCATTTACTCGAAAGTGGGTTTTTGTAACTTACACTCCTTTGCTTCTAAGCTCCTCTATTCTAATATCGGCGTTGTTGGAGTTAGCGTATTGAAAAGATATGGTCTCTCGTGAAACATGCTTCGTAATTACACTGTTGAAAACGCTTTGACATCCACGTACAGCACAACAGAACATGTGCTCGATGAACAAATTGAGATTTGAATTATGAAAATGCTACGGTCAACCTTGGCTTGGTCAGCCAAAGCAAAATCAAGAAATTGACATGTATGCTTCGTAATGATTACTTTGAAGTCAATACTTTGGGCCTAGGCTGGGCAGATATGCTATTGGTGATTTGATGATGCATGAAGAAGAAGAAGAACGATGGTGTTTTGAAAAATCCTATCCCTACCACACAGGAGAAGATTTTAAAATGCCTCTATAAAATCTAAAACAAAATCTAATTAAAAACGGTTTGATGTACGGTGTAAGACTTTGAACGGACTACATATTGAACGTATAAATTTAAATTTAACATTTTTTTTTCTTGGTAAGGTACTAAATTTCTACCAATCACCAATTGGGTTTTTAAATTAAGAATAATATATTGATTTTTTGATTTTATTCGAAAGAGCACCTTTTTTTAAGCCAGTATGATTTTTTTCAGATTTTTAAAACTTCATTTTGAAACTTAAATTCAATTACAAAAAGATTTTTTTAAATCACCTTTTGACAGCTGGGCAACTGCTTGACAGCTCCGCCCAGTACGAAATGCGACGAGGGGTGATTCGACAAATCGCTCCCATACAAACTTTAAATCGATTTTTAAATAGGTTCCCGGGCACCAAAGTTCATGAAAATTTGGATTTCGGCTCAGTTTGGCATGTAGATTGTGAATATGGAATTATCTCAACACCACTAAAGAAGCCAATTGCAGCTGGTCTATGGAAAATTCCACGTGTATGGCAATTCGGGTTTTTTCTTAACTCACGATGACCAGATCGGTTCAGTCGGATTTGTTTTTGATGGAAAAAAATAATCTGGAACAAATGAGATCAATATAGTCAAAATCGGAGAATATTTATCGCAGATATAACCATTACATAGTTTACCTTCTGTATTTTATTGTCTGCTGTTTCATATTATGAAGTAAAAAATAAAGGCATTGCAACTTCTAGAAATTTCATCAGACTTTTCCGTATTTTTTATTTTATTCATTGCTATAATTTGAGTTTTGGGTAAATACAGCATCATAGCTATTGATATGTTTATCTTTGTATTAATTTCCTTCTTTCAATATCCCAGTCCCGTTACGGTGCCAAATTCCTATCACTTTTCTACGATTCCCAATTCTTATAGGTTAAGTAAAATTTGAGCTTCAAAAAGTGATACTTCTGCAAATGAGTTTTTTTTATCTCAAATTTGAGTAAACTTAGTTGAATTTACATGTCATTTTAACAGTACTGCTATTCTAACCTCTAATTATAACGTCAAAAAGTACCGAACAGACTATGTAATACGAAGTAATGAATGTAAGTGAGAGTGGAGATAGCAAATATGGTAGCTACTAAATAATTCTAATCAAAAAAAATGTCAACTATACAGACAATTCTGCTCAATTGATGATTGCATTTGTCTATTATAACTTTTTTTTCTTTCGATCTATTATTATTCGATCATATATTGTTTGACATGTCATAAATATCTTTTTTCATTACTAAAAATAATCTAAAACAGAATAAAACTAAACAGCATCTGCAGAAGTAATCATATCGGCATATGATATAATTACCTTTTACCTTCGCTCACGTAGGTACGTGTCTAATCGCCGTTCTCACAACGCGAACAAAACAAAAAAATAAAAAAAAAATCATCTCCGTCTGGAAAGAATCTTTGTCGCCGCCAAAATGCACCCCATGACGAAGCTCAATCATAAATAGTCGACTAGCAACTTTTTCGTCGTTCTCTTTGTTCCGAAACAGCCGACGACGGGCCATGCGAACGCCACCACTGTTATTAGTGTTTCAGTGCGCATGTCTGCGCACCGCGATAGCGCTGATGGTAAGAGATAGAGGTTCATTGTTTGATCTTGCATTCAAATCTCTGTCTATTTTTGTCCTGCGACTGACAAACAAGAGATGGGGGGAATAGGGAAACTGGCAATACGTAGAACCAGTAAAGCTTCTTTCGTCCCTCACTTCAAGTGCTGTGATAGCCTCATTGGTAAAGGCGACTGAAAATTTACGATGGCAGGATTGGTGGTTCAAATCCCGTCCATGTTTGTAAATTTTATCATGAACTCGAAAGTTTTTTTTATGTGACCTATCATTTTCTAAAAATAGAATAACACACTTAAAATAATTACCCAAAAATGAGTAAAAAAAGTTAGTTTTTACCCTAATTTTGCTTTCGGAATGTTATCAATAACTCTTTAATATCAAAATTTGTTATTGAAATATTTCCCAAATTCACTGTTATTAAGTTGTTATTGCCACTAACAAAACATGTAATTAAATTGATTTTTCAGGAACAAATTTTTGTTATGTGACTTGTTATTTTGCCGCTTATGACAGACAAGTTTATAACTCAATATGTTATGTTAATAACATGAAAATTACTAATTCCATTATGCAGTTATTTTGCCAAAATAACGCATTTTGTTATGCTGTTGTTATTCTCTTCTGCTCGGGTTGCTTTGCTTTTGCTTTGCAAAGTGCTGTGGACAATTCTCGGTGAGAAACAACAAAATGGAGTGTGGTGCAGACGCATGAATAACGAGTTGTACCCAATGTACAAAGATGCGAATATTGTGAAACGTATAAAATAGGCAGATTTCAGTGGGCTGAACACGTAGTGCGAATGTCTGAAGAAAGAATAGCGAATACAATATTCATCAGGGAACCAGGTAGAGGTCGGCGAGCTCGTGGGCGGCCGTGAACGCGCTGGCTGCACGCGTTTTGAAGAAGATCTGCGATCTCTGCACGTTCGGGGAAACTTTGTAACCAACAAGGTATCAAGGTAAAGTAGGTACGTTTGTTTGTATGTGGTGAAACTATAATCATAATCAATTACCAGTTAGTATTTGGTCACGTGAAGCTCTTTTTAGTATCCATGGATTGACTTATAGTAAGATGATTTACGTTTTCATATTTCAAATTTCCTAACAAAAATACGAAAACATTATTCCAAGGCTACGTCCCGACAACAAAATCATAATATAATTGACACAGACATGACTTGTGACGGCAATTAATTTTGCCGGTATTAATATATTCCCACATCTCCCTATTATAAAACAAATTTAAGGAGGGAAATTACTATATCCCAAAAGCGAGAAATAATGCCGTCGGCAACCGCCTCAATCGACAATCGTCAAAAATCATAATTTGTTTTCCCAAACAAGGCAAATCCCGCAGCCGCCGGCCAGTGACAAGTCGGAGGGCGTTTTCACAAAGGCACGTTTCAGCGCGTAGCAGGTTACAAAAGCCCTCTCCCGTCCGAACATCCCACACCAACACGCGGCCCTTCCAATTTGAGCTCAATCAAACAATTGTCCACCGAAGGTTGGATGCTGGGAAGCATCGCAAATTAATCGGCACCTGCACGTGTCATTCCATACCGGGTGAGTACAAATCTCGATTTGCCGACGGCGTGGCAGTAGCGACGACGTGAACCACACGGCACGGCACGACACGATGACGATCCGACGAGTGCGGCACGTGCAGCTTGTTTGAAAGTCAGGTTAATCCTAATCACTCCACAACACACAACCTTTGGCTGCCTCTCCTGGACAATTTGAGGAATTTTACAACGAATAATCAAACGTTCCTCGGTTATTGGAAGTGTTGCTAGTATATTTTCGCTCATCGAATAATTTGGATATTTCTTGCGTTCGATTTGAATAGGTCGAAACCTGTTCGGTAAATGCACGGGTATTCAGCAAGACCACGCTCTTGGTCAAGCTCTGGGTGATCGGTGCATGTGGATCAATCAGTGCATTTGGCAGCACTGTGGGCTACGAGATTTTAAGCCGCTTTCGTCACGTTCCTTCGAAAACTATGCCCTCAATCGTCAGGTAAGACACGGCATCAATCGGAAGAAATTAAATTAGCGATTCGACATAGCTGCCTGCTACCGCCGTTAATCGCTTATTATTGGAAAAACTTCCCGAAGCGAGAGCACCTACGACGAGACCTACCGAATGGATCGGAACCCTAAATTTGACCGAGCTGGTGCGCGCGCGGGGTGTATTAAATTGCCGTTACGGTTGCGGGTCATAGGATTTAGAAGAGTTTCACTCCCCTCGTTAGAGGATGAGCAAGCAGAGTTGGTCGCCAGGGTTTCCCGCGGGGCGTTTGGTAAGAATAACAACGTATCGCAGCTTCCGTATCGTTTGTGCTACCACGCAAAGAAGGGTCGGTCGGCTGATTTGTTCCGGACGGCAATGTTCAAGAGATGTGAGGGTTGAGCTGTCGACACGGGCGATGATGATTGCTTCCTTATCTCCATTGTGAATTGATAATTTGTTTCATATGTTTGGATTAGTTGCGTACTCTTGAATGTCTCTGCAGAGTAAATTGAGGGTGTAGTTAAATAATTATGAGGTAGATGGTTTGTCTAGGATATATTTAATATAAGTTTTTCACTCAATAATGTCTCGATTCTATTTAGTCAATATTTAAACTTATGAATGTGTTCACACATATTGTTTAAAAACAATCGTACTAAGGATCTTTGTCGAAACATCAAATTTGGCTCGGTTAAGGCTGAGTAATGTGTGATAAAGACCACACAGAGGTCATAAGCCTCTTTTCAGCTACTCATATCCCAATCTCCACGTAGCACCGACCGGACATAAGAACGGGTAATCAACCACGGTGGGAACTTTGACCGTAGGCTGATAAGAAAGGCTTATTATTTTGCAAGCCTGAGCGTCTGTTCTTCAGCATAGAAGTGGCGCACAACAGCGTTTGTGTCCCAGGTAATGGGCGCCTGATCAACGTCCGGTGAAGATCTCTAAGCACAACTGGGCACCGTGTGGCAAGGTGAGCGGCCTTGATACGTGGAACTGTCGATCTTTCTGGAGAAGGTTGATAGAAACCAAAGATGGCCACCACAATGGCCGCCATTCAATTTGTAGGATTCTGTCCGTCCGTATCCGATGCTAGCCTCTAACTGCTTGTTAGTTGTTTTGATCCTCCCTGACAGTTTGTCGCGCGCAACCAAAGTATATACCATAAGAGGTATGCATAGTCGGGTGCGTATGTGAAGCAACCAAATGCAGATGTACTAACAACGGTGCTCATCGATCGTGCATAAGTGCAATACACTACAATCTCCCCTTTTCAATAAAAATGCGAATGAGTTTATTGCCAAAGCATTTGACGCGTTTCTTTGTCCGTACATTCTTGATTATTGTGTTTATGGTAAACTTCTCGTGATGTACCTCTTGGTCTTCTCCAAAACTGCAACTCAGCCAACACAACGAGTCCCAAACTGAATGTTTGATCATAACTCAAAATATCGTCTACCTATTCTTCATTTTTTTTTACAAAGACTTTCTTCTTGTATCAGACATGAATGGCACTCTTAATAATGCATTTGAATCATGGTTTAAATTAATCTCACGTTCAAGATAAATGTATTAACCAAAGTAGGACGTTGGGGTCAATATGGCTCGCTGAACATTCACTACGCCAGCGTGGTGCACTCTGCGTAACATCTTAGGAGAGGTAATTCATATTTAGTAAGATCCGTGATAAGCTGCAAACTTTGTTCGCACTGTTTCTCATTAAAACACCTCCCAGTCTTATTTTGCAATGTTCATTTTAGTCTAGAGCTACTGCTCTCTTTTTCCTTCTTTTTTTTATTTATTTTTTAGCAGTTGCCGAGTACTATGTATCACCTCCATTAATCACACGTACTGTTTGCAATGTACAATAAGGTCAATTATGCACCCACCACGATACAAGATTAAACATACTGCTACACGATATATTTCAGACAGGTTGATCTTTGACTTGGAATGGTCCCTTTAACCAAGCCATCAGGTCTTCACCTACTGTTATCAGACCCTTTCATTCACATGAAGATGTACAAACAGTGAATTGAACTGAATCGCTCATTTAAACGAATCACTAGTCAACAAATCCATCACCAGTGCAATCTTGTTCAGAGTCAGTGCAACGTAGAGACCTACTTGAATACATAAACAATTAAATAATATATATGGGTATCTTACAAAACTCACTCAGCAACAAAAACTTAATAACCCCTGTAGATTATTCCAAAACAAACTCGACCTCACGACGTGCCTCTCATAAGCATCTCACGGTCTATAGTCACTCTATGATTAGTAATTTGAAAATGTGACAAGTAATGAGCAATTAGGATATATAGATCCCTTAGAAACACCCTGCGCAACAAGTCTGTATGCGATTATCAGAATGTCACTTTCTTCCTCTTATTGGCGTAGCGTTAACGTAGGATGACATCATTTTTATTAAGTATTGGCCCATGTTCTTGTTCCATAGATATGTAGAAACCTCAAATCTATATCAAGCCATTTTTGCGTTTTATAAGTCGATAGCAATTGACGTAGTTTTCGCCAGAGATAAAGGAATGCGCCACGCATCACCAATCGTTTGCGTTCGGTGACTATAGTAAGACAGATATCATTGTCTTAATTCTCTCCCCTTTTTTTTCGTATTGAGCTATCAAGACAAAAGATATTGTTATTGTCGAAACTAACAATGCTAGCTGAACATCAGCTGATTTAGCTAAAATTTTCAAAATCCAGCTCAAAATAGGTTTATTCATCTTTTGTGCAGAAACAATACTTGTGGGGAATAAGTGCAAGCGTAATGCAACGTCCCATATTCTATTCGCTTTGTATAACACATGGATCCATGAATTGCTTGATTTAGCCTGCCCTGCTTTCGCAAGCATGTCACTCTTACTCTGACTTCGCACATCAATGTCGATAAAATACTCTCTCGGTTTTCTATCAATCACCACTCACCGTATCACGCTTACCTGCGGAATGATAAAACGAAATATTTTCCACTCGAAAGAAACAATATATATGTGGGTATACCCCATATGTGGGTATACCCTTTTGATTTGTAGCAATTTTGGTATTAAAACCAGGGAGGGTATAGGCACGTCAAACTCGAACAAACTACGCTTACCTAACATGCATCGAGCGGGCCTTCCCAAACGCAATGCGACTTTGCGGGCCATCCCCATCAGCAACACAAACCAAATTCCAAGTAGAATTCGACCAGGCCCCAGGTCGCGTTGCCAGTCGACACTAACACGCTCGCAAACAGTAGACCTACCTTACCGCTTGCGAATCCCCTAATTGAAACTTGGTGCAACTTGGATCGTGTGATGCCTATTGTTTCTTATCATTTTGAACAGGTGGTAAAACAAATTGAATCAAATGTAAATCTCGTGATGGTCATCAGTTTCTCCATCACTGCTGTTATACCCATCTCAACTGGATACTTCCTTTTATAAGAACCATTATTTTTCTTCCACAACGGATATGATATTCATATTCATATCAATGTATAAATCTTTTCACTGATGTATTGACGATAATTACCAATAACAATATTTAAAGAATACATCTTGTTAAGTTATTGTGCAGTCTAGAAACAAAACACACGAACCACTAGCAATCCTTAGCACTCCGACCTTCAATCAACAATCCTGTAGGTATTTACCGTTGAATGTCGTATCAATGAACCATCAAAGTAAACTTATCCCATCAAAACAAAAGCGCCACTGTGAAAGCAATGGAGATATGTCAAAAACACGTGTCTCTGACCTCACTATACTACATATATGTACATCGCTGATACTCGTACATCCTTATCGCTTTGTCGAGTGCAGTGGTAAAGAATATGTAAATCGTTATGCCTTATTGCTGATGGATTACAATCTAATATCAATCACAGATGAATGTGTTTGTGATCATTTAGCTCCATTCCTGACTCAATCATAGGTCAACACCAACTTCATTGTCCAACTCTTCAAACAAAACTGGAGAATGCTCTGTAACAAACTACCCGCAGTTGAGAGGCACTGCTCCATCTCGTGGCCACACGTATCAACTGGAGGCCTCTCGCCTCTAGCCCTGCACTCTCTTGACCATTTACGCACAAGGCATTGGACATATTTTCCTCGCTGCAATAGTGCCATCGGACTTTTCACAAATACTTTGTGAAGCCATGCTTGAAATCAAAAGCTGCAGAGCTTTTCCAATTCCTCTTCTCATAGTTGTCTATCCCAGTCGCACCTCGTTAAGCCGACCATAAACATCTATGACACAAACACACCTGGGTAAAATAGTCATACTTATCTGTACAGTCTCGGAAGCGAAAAATCACGTCATTATCGAGGTTCCACGACTTTATACAAGTGAAGACACCTTTCATACATTTTACATCCCCTGAGACAATTTCTTTACCAAAAGATAACACAGCCAAAAAGCTCAAATTCCAACGGATAAAATTTCAAATTCTGGAATTGTCGGCTAGTATTTACGGCTAAATGCTCTCGGTAATGCTCCGTTACTATTTGATGCCGCATAAATCGTCACAGCTCTCCCTCTTCTTTTTTTCGCCTGTTTGCAAATACGACTAACTCGTGTACCAATCACTTGGAGAGGAAATGGCCGTACCGCTAAATTCCAGGAAAATAATCCTCTCTCCAATATGTATCGACGTCTACGATATTAACCCTTCGTTCTATTATATTATTGGACAAACTCATGTGAACAAGCAAACATCCATTCATTTCCACTCCAGCACCTGGGCAGCGTGAACAGCATGCTGTGCTGTTGACAGCCGTGTTGTATTTTTAAATAAGCTGACCATTGCACTGTCCCTTTGCAACTACTTCGATTCTTTCCAAAACTCAAGTTTTCTCTCTTTTCCATCTTCAGCATCTTGCAACCACATGAAAGAACTAGTCCGTGTCATGGAAGCCCGAAACTCCTCCGTTTTCATCATGGAAGCGCCCAGATTAAGCCCATGCTTTTTCATTCTCGCAACATCCCTTTGGAAAATCCTGCTGTTTCTCCATAGTCCACAAACGCTGATAAAATCACTCCGATTTTCTCAGATTTCATATGCGAAACTCAATCCATTCACTTTTTTTTTTTTACTCAGGGGTAATCCTGTCGATTTCCGCCAACGCCACGAGAACCACTCTGATTCTCTCGAACTTTGCCCCCCGGAGAATTCTGCCAACTCTCGCTTTTTTTTTTTACCAGGGGAAATCCTGCAGATTTCCGCCAACGCCATGGGAATCACTCCAATTCCCGCAAAGTTCGACCCCACGGAGAAATCTTCCCATTTCTCGCGTCTTAAGACTTCCCTTCTGTGACTATATTTCCATGGAGAATCCTTCCAAATTCTCGCATCTCATCCTTTGGTTTGCCCCAAATCCTTCACCTCTGTGCCAATCCGATCGCCAACATTCGTTTCTGCCAGTGGTATTTCGAATATTTACCTCGCTTTTCTTATTTTTTTTTATCCTCGTCGCCAGGTTGTAGGATTCTGTCCGTCCGTATCCGATGCTAGCCTCTAACTGCTTGTTAGTTGTTTTGATCCTCCCTGACAGTTTGTCGCGCGCAACCAAAGTATATACCATAAGAGGTATGCATAGTCGGGTGCGTATGTGAAGCAACCAAATGCAGATGTACTAACAACGGTGCTCATCGATCGTGCATAAGTGCAATACACTACATAATTCGTTGAAAACTTCAAGAGCACAAATCTGATTATTTATCAGGCCAACGAGGCTGAGAATGCTACTTGTTGCTTGCTCACTCGCAAAAAAATTGAGTAACATTTTCAGCCCGCCTCGTTTGGCGGATCTTCAGATTTGTGATTTCAAAAACGTGAGGCAAAATGCAAAATAAGAAAAATGGACGCAAATGACCTTTACCTTCAACTTCATCTGGAGAACCCGTACTTTCGTTGATCTACTCAAGGGCCGCGGATTCTGCATCCTAGCGCTGCATTAGGTGTTTTGGAAAGGATCTATGATGCAAACGTTAAGAAAGAATCATAAATAAGTACTTAACGTTGAACAATTCATCATTAACATCATCGTCATCATCAAACATTTAAAAGCAGTTTTTTAGTTCAAAACAAAAGATTTTCTAATGAAAATGTATTCACTGAATTCCACATTATGAATGGAATACAGTGAATACATTTTCGTGGGCATTGTTTTGGTCTACAGCGAAAAAACTGCTTTTCATTTTTCGAAAAAGTGATGACGGATGCTTGAGCCTTAAAGCTGCATCAAAACACGTGATCTGGGTACATCATTGTCGATATGCAGAGACGCATCGGTCGATGGCCGATCGACGAAAGAGTGTGTTAATTGAGGATCAGTGGCGATTTTTTAACTCTTTATGCAATTCAGTATCATAATTTACATTTTATATAACTCATTTTGGTATCATAATGGCCAATTTTCCGAAATGGCTCATTATGCAACTGAAATGAGTTGCATAATGAAAAATAGTTGTGTAATGTTCATAATGCAACTCATTTGAAAATGGGTTGCATTATGAAAAAATCATTGCATAAAATTTTTTATGCAATTTAGTATCATAATTTATATTTTATCTCACTCATTTTGGTATCATAATGGACAATTTTTCAGAACTGGTTCATTATGCAACTGAAATGAGTTGCATAATGGAAAATTAGCATTAGCATTAGCATTAGCATTAAGCGAGTCGCACAAATTCGTAGGTGGTACAGTCCTAGACCGCTGTTATGAGGGTTGCCTCCTTCCCGTCCGAACCAAAGCACAAAGATTTGGGACTAATCTCTGACTCTTAGACAAGACTGACGCAATCCTCCAATGGTCGAGCACTGTCCTGGCCACGTCCTTGCGACTGCTGAGGAATGGGAAAGGATGGTTAGTTTTGGACACCTATGAAAAATGTAGACAACTCTACGATCTCTCAGGCCTAGGTGTCACGGGAATTTGGGTGTTGTTAGAGGAAGGGTAAACTCCAAAGGATACGCTTGGTTAACGCTCAGGCACACCATCGTTAGACTGCTTCGAATTAGTTGTCTGCCCAATTCATCCTGGTTTCCTTGCATTTGGTTTGTTGACATTTGGTTGAATAATTCTTCGGTTGATAATCTGAAATATAAAATAATATTAACATCGTACGTCAAATAAGCTATATATTAGTGATACGCTCGCCACAGTTACATATTTTTAAAATATGATTTATATCGTACGATACATTTACCTGAATCCTGCTGAAATAAAATGTTAATTAGCAGTACATTGAAACACAAATACTACAAAACACAAGGAAAAGAGCATCAAACTTTGATCTTGGAATATTTAAAAATACGGTAAATATCAAGATCAAAATTTGATTTGGTAGATCTTACACCGCAACGCACCATTCTAAGGTGATCTACCCACGTTACGGGGTATGAGTTGCATAATGGAAAATAGTTGTATAATGTTCATGATGCAACTTATTTGAGTTGCATTATGAACATTATGCAACTCAAATGGGTTGCTATATTTTTTCCAGACTCATTAAATTTTAACCTTATTTAGAAATGCACAATAATTGACACATTTTGGTTAGTATTCATAAAAGAATTTAAGCAGGGATTTCATAATTATTTCTACATTTTCGAGAAAACATTAAAAAATATTAGCAGTTATGATGCCGACAGTTTTATCACTACAGCTCGAATGAACAGCCATTGAGCATGAGCATGAGCATGAGCATTGGTGACCGTACACTTCGTAGTTGCTACTCCGTGATTGACTAGAGCTAGCGGAATTGCACAGAGTACCAATATATGGGGCATGGGATTAGTACAACTTCTTCAATGTGCACGTTCCGAGAACTCGAATTTTAATAGGTCAATAAATGCGCCGGCCACGTCCTTACGGTCAACCGGGGAAGGGAAGGAATGTTAGTTGGACAATCGTTGCTACTAGAGGTTTTATATACTACTGTTCCCTCCACAGTTGTCACGGGAAGGAGTTTTTGTTAGTTGGGAGGGATTGGTAGTTACATAAATCAGGTTTCACTTTGGTAAGCGTTGCAATCTATGTAACCATGAGCATACACAAAGCATATATTCACAGAATTGTGCCACCTCACAGTTTGGAGGAATGGCGAAACCTTGAAAATTTCTTAATAGGAAATTATAGAATGCCTTATGGAACCAAAGATAACTTGCGTCACCTCGCAATTAAGAGGACTGGTGAACCAATATAAAATGTTACTTGCTTTTGATACTATGGAACCGAAATATTGAGACAAAATTTTGTGCCGACACCAATTGTGACGAAACGTACTTATTAGGGAAAACAATACTGAAACATATCGAAAAACAGAATACTGTGGCCAGCACCTTTCGGTGGCGGACTGTACAATAATATAGAAAAATTTTATTAAAAAAAAGAATGTGAATAGCGAGAATTTGCGCCGACACTTGAAGTTAGCAATACTTGTAGTGTAAATACAAGAAATATGAGTAAGAGAAACATACACAAACAGATACATGACAGACAAAGTGGAAGAGATAATTTTCAAGATGTAACTTTCGACATTGACAACAAAAAAAAAACAAGTCAACACTCATGGTGACGAACTATACAAATTTGATCAAAATGTTTATAAGATACATACACACATAATGAATAAATGAAATAATGAAAATAGAGTCCACATACAGAAAGAAAATAACAAAGAAGCAACATGGAACAACCTCACCAGATAAAAAAAGCCCACCACACGACGACGCGCGGTCCGACGAACCCGAGCTATCACTTTTTACTGATGGCTAGGTGGCTACTTCTTCGTAGCACCGCCATCCTGAATGCCGTTTGCGAGGAAACTCTTACCCTATCTAGCGCAAGAATCGAAAAAGTCGACTCGTCTTTCGACAACACCTAACACACATCAGACGCGAAAGAAAAAAAAAACAAAGACATAACGTTGAATGACTACAAAAACGAGATACGAAATGTCAATGTTTTAAAATGGGACAGTCAAAACTTGAACGACTTCAGTGACCCCACAATTTATGAATCGGCAAAAATGACCACAGTTTATGGATCACTCATTTGATGACCATGGTGATTCATAAATAGTGTACAAAATTAAGGTGATTCATCGGTGTGGGGTCACTGTATTTCAAAGAAGAGTATACTGTATTCAATTTCTCTGTAGAACTCACTTTATAACCTCTTATTGTTTCTCTCATTCGTTCTTTGCCTTTTTGATACTAAACTTTGATAGCTGGAAACAGTGCTGAAAATTTAATTTCGTCATACCTAAATTCAATCACCTACAGCTCATTTTAGAAGCTGAACCTGAGAATATGATATATGAAAAACTTGTGTGGCTAGACCAGTTGTGCAAGAAAGTCACGGAAAAACCGCTATTTTTTTAGTATTTAAGGTAAATGTCACGGACTACCTTTGAAAAATGCCAAATGATATTCACCGTGAATATCATTTGCATTTTTCGAAGGAAGTCCGTGACATTTACCTTAAATATTCAAAAAATTTAGTTTTTTCCGTGACTTTCTTGCAGAACTTGTCTAGCAGCACAAGTTTGTCATATATCATATTCTCAAATACAGCTTCTAAAACGAGCTGTAGGTGGTTGGATTTAGATATGACGAAATGAATTTTTCAACACTAGCTGTAAATTAGATCTGTTCACTTTGAAACTTTTTTTTTTCGATTCTCCGTGACACATCAAATAATCAATCTACATCCAAAAACAAGTGTTTAGTCCAAAAATGAGCCACATTGATGAAGATTTAGAGATGTATCAAATCGATTTTGTGTTTTTAAAACCATTTTCACAGAAATTTACTTTGAAATCCACAAAATTGCTCCGAATAGGTGCCAGAAATACCGTTAAAATATAGTTAGAACAATACTCTACAACTTTGCCGAAGACACTACAGTGTTTATATTGCGTATTTTGAAGTTATTCAACAATTTTAGTTGAAAATCACGAAAAAACACAATATTTTTACGATTTTACATATAAAAGGCATGTAATTTTACATTGCTTTAGTGACTAACTTAATTACAGTTTTTTCAACAGGTTTTTCAACATAGCGGAATTTCAAAGATATAGTAATTTTCCTGAAAATAAAATGACGGAAAACGTGTTGAATCCTTAAGTTTGATCTTAAGCTGTACGTGAAATCATAAAATTGAGTAATGATTTTTCTGTATTTATGTACATAAATTATCCCAGCGAGGGTACATATTTTTCTGATAAAACTCTATGTTCCTGATGATTTCTCCAATAGGGCTAGCTCTCCTGAGGTGGTCATAACTGAGATCATGTTATAACTAACGGTTGGTTTTATCACAGCATTTCTTGGTCCATGTTACGGTCACGAAATCTTTTGTTGATTCTAAGCATTACTTCACAGTTATATGTATATTTGTTTATAAAAAAAATCTCTCCGACAACAATCGCAAATGCAAGTTTTATTCAAATGGTAAGTTGAAGAGAGGCAGGCCAAGGCCAAGTTCCAGTCAGAACATCGAGCCAAAAAAAAAGAAGAAGCTATTCAAAATTAAGTTTGTATCATGTAATTATGGTCTTGATATTGGTCGGCCTCCAGTCAGTGATAGTAATGGTTGTCGAGCAGTCAACTGAGCGTTCTTATATTTTTCAGCTCAGTCTGGTTGTTGAACAAGGGGTCGGAATATGTGCCATCAATAAGTTTCCCAAATCGATTATGGCTTTATAAAAAATGTTGTTTTTCTAAATAAATTGTTATCAGGATTCAGGAACACTTCGGCTAACGTCGACGGCAGGATCATGAGTACATATTCGACGAGAAAGACAATGTCACCACTTTTCGCCTAAATTTGTCAAGTGGCCCAGCATGCTCAAATGCTAGTTTTTCTTGAATTCTTATTTTTCATCGGTTTTTAAAACAAAAGGTAACAACTTTCGAGATTTTCGAATCAAAAGTAAGTTCTAAGTTTTAATAAAAAACCCTAATTAATCCACCTACCGGTGATGGTGCCTTTCTCGTGCTTTAAAATATTTTCATACAAAATATGCCCATAATGCAAGAATTAAAAATCCTATAAAATAGGCACTAACTTGAACACTGGGCCATTATCTTGGACTTTGGACCGCTATCTTGGATACTCTGGTGGACTCCGAACATATTTGCCATACCAAATACACTTATTTTACGTAGTTTTAAAGCTCAAAATTCCTTAAAACAGCCACCATCTTCTTTTGAAGCGATCAAATTCTTATTTTTCCATTTAAAGTTGACCCGTCCTGCTATAAATTTACAACTTAGGAATCTGAAATGGTACGATTTAATGAGATCGCTTTAGTTTTGTCTATATTTTGTTCGCATATATGAGAACTTAGACCTATTCGTCACTGCTGTTCATACCTAATGTTTATCAGGCCATTAAACAAAGCCACTATTTATTTTTTCACATGAACGTTGGTTCTGCTACACAACAGCTAGTCTCTAATGTGATCTAAGGCTTTTTTCTTGACAACCGTTCATTAGATTATCAAAAAATCTGCGATCTGATGTGTCGTATGTATGGGTTTGGTTCATTTTTATATTTGGTAATTTCCGGTGGGATAGCCGGATCTGATTCCATGAGTCATGGACCATGACACTACCGGTTGTCCCAATTATGGTCTGAGAATATTTTATTGCTATGTATTCACCTTTACCTAATCACCGCGATTTGATATATGGCATGAATGCTTCACTTTTACTTCTAACCACTTCCGAAGCCACAGCTGAACCCGCAACACTACCGGGAATCTAATGTGGTCTGACCCTATTTTTCCATCAGGTTGTCGATAAGTCGTGGTCAGTCTTGTTAGAGATCACAGTCATTTGAACCTTTTCGTCGATATTCGGCCTCCTTTGTCTCCGAATCGCTCACATAAATCACAGAATTTTGGGAGGCTTCCATCTAGAAAATGTGTGAAAACATCCTCAATGCAATTCTGCAGGGCTTTACCATCATCAAGCAGGCATACGATTGCAAAACTGGTTTATTGACTAAGAAAGGATTCAGCTCATAACTGTATGAGGGTCGATAAAATAATAGTTGAAATACACTGCATGTTCCAGTAGTGATGTAATTTTATAATATAAGAATAAAAAGAAAGTAATAATTTCTTTCGAAAACAACAAGGAAACATCTAGAGAAAAAAGACAATTACACCGTCTTCGGCTAGAGGCCGCACAGACTGAACATTACTAAAGTTAGACAACGGACAACACATATAACACTCAGTGGCCCAGTGGAGAATTTTCCGTTTAACGAAAAGTTCTCCCCGATTGGAGCGGGAAACGAACCCACACTCCGAGGCTTACTAGACACCTAAACAACTGACGCCACTAACCGCTCGGTCACGAGTTCCACAAAGATTGTACTTCTTCCAAATATATCGAAAACAATATCAGTGAAGCTTCGGGATGAAATTGTCAATGTCAAAAAAAGAAACGTCTGAAGCTGGAAAGGCATTTCTTATGTATTTCATGGAAGATTTTTTGTAAGAACTTTTAAAAGATTCTTTGAAGAAATTATTTTAAAGATGATTTGAATAAATTTATTTGAAGAATTTTTTGAGCAAGCAAAGTTGCAAATCACTCCAACCTTTTCCACCTCTCTCTAGCAGAAAAAATCTCAAATTTGCTTCCAGAAATAATATATGGAGAGCCATTGGACCAATGAAATAATTTTCCCAGGAATTTCATGGTATCTTTGTTAATAATTTCCTCTAGGAATAAAAACATAGTTTGAAATAAGTTTTAAAAAATCGACGACAACTTCAGTAGGAATTCCTTCCAGAACTTGTTCATGTCTTATAGGGTGTTTATAGGGTGACAAAGGGTATTATTGGCAGATTTGTTCTCTTCGTCATAGGGGGTTTTTGTTGGCCAAATTTCTTGAAATTGGGACATATAACTCAGCTTGGTTGAGAAGGATTTGAGGCCAACTGTGAGATCAACAGATTTAAAAAAAAAACTCATGACGAAGAGAACAAAACTGCCGAAAATACGTAAGTTCCCCTTATATGTTTTTTTTCGCGATATTTCATCTGTTTCGCAAATTCAAATAAATCAAAAAATATGTTTCGAAACACATTTCATACATGTTTTCTTGGTTTTTGGAAAATTTGGATTTATCCCGGGATCCCGGGAAATCTCGGGATTTGAAAAATAAAAATTCCGAAGCCCGGGATTTTTTCAGTCCGGGAAACAAGACCCTCTATCTCCGACATTCGCAACACAATCAATCAAACTACTGTTCGAAACAAAAATGTCAAACGAATGCACTTCACCACGATAGCGGCTTCGGGAGACGGTTCGGCATTTGTTATTCCTGTCTTCTTCCATATTAAGAGCTATGTTGCCCATCTGTGTGTCGTATTCAATGCAACATGCAATAATAAACTAATATTAACATTTATAATCGGAATTGGCTGAAAATCTATGCGTAAAGCTAAAATTAGACACATGTCATCGTGTCAGATGACATTGATTTGACCCTTTCTTATGTTTATTGATCTTCGTTCTACTGCTCGTGTTGTGTGTAGGTAAGAGGTAACGATAGCGCACGAATGTAACAAAGCCAACTGACACCCGAATGCAGCAACGAAATGAAGGTAGTGAAAAGTGTCGAATGTTTACAAGACTGGTCGTGATTTGATGTACCGCATCCATGGGTTTGGTTAAATTTTACATTTTACTACCCGGATCTGATTCCGGGTAACTACCGGCTGAACCAGATATGGCCTAGCATTTTTGTCTTATCAACTGCTCATCGGTTAACCAAAAACGCTGCAAATTGAAGGTGTCACATGCAGGGTTTGACAATTTCGATGGGACTCTCAGAACCAAATCCGGAACACTACCAGTTGTCTTTAGTGAGACGTAAGGCTATTTTCTAGCTAACTGTTCATCAGGTTATCGCAAAAGCCACGGTTTGATGTGTCACATGCCTGGCTTTGGTTTACTTTTACATTTGGCCTCTTCCGGCCACTCAAAACCGATTCCGAAACACTTGCTGGCCGTTCATTAGGTAATCTAAAAAGCCGCTATTTGATGTGACGCATGTACTGGTTTGTTTCTCTTTCAGATTTAACCACTTCGGCGGGAACCCCGGAACGGGTTCCGGAACACTACTGGTTCAGATATGGTCTGAGATGGTTTTCCTGCTCATTGTCCATCAGGTCATCGAAAATTCCGTGGTTTGATGTGTCGCTTGCATGGGTTTGGTTCAATTGTATTTTTGACCACTTCCAGTGGAACGCCTAGAACCGGTTCCGGAACACTACCGGTTCAGATATGGTCTGAGATGATTTTCCTGCTCATTGTCCATCAGGTCATCTAAAATGCCGTGGTTTGATGTGTCGCTTGCATGGGTTTGGTACAATTGTATATTTGGCCACTTCCAGTGGGACGCCCAGAACCGGTTCGAGATCACTACCGGTTCAGATATGTTTTTTTTTTCCTTCTAAACCATAGGGGGATAAATCTGCTCATCAGATACCCTAACAGGAAGGTTAGGGTAGTGTGGGGTTAAGGCCGTCTTCTACAACGCCGGTAGAAGCCAGGACTACTCTCTCCTCGACCCACTAAAACACATTCCTATGGTCCCCAAACCCTACATCTCTCCGGAACCACCAAGAAGGTATTGCTTCAGATATAGTCTGAGACTATTTTCCTGCTTACCGCTCATCAGGTTATCGAAAATGCCGTGGTTTGATGTGTCTCATGCATGGGTTTGGTTCACTTTGATATTTGCCACTTCCGGCGGGACACCCGGAACCGGTTCCGGAACACTACCGGTTCAGATATGGTCTTAGACTATTTTTCTGCTTACCGCTCATCAGGTTATCGAAAATGCCGTGGTTTGATGTGTCGCATGCATAGGTTTGATGCATTTTCATATCTGGTCCCTTCCTGGGGTACCGTTCCGGAACACCTAAATGGCCATAACTCCGGAACGGCTGGACTGATCCGAACCATTTTCAATAGGAAACAATGGGACCAGATTCCGCGTCGAATAAACCGTCGGTCATTAAAATCGGTTGAAGTTTACTGCCAAAAAGTGATGTGAGTTTTTTTTGTACACACACACACACACATACACACACATACATACACACACACATACATCCGGGCAGCAGGGACTAAAGTCCTGGGGCCTGACGCACCCCCCCGCTTGCGAGTCAGCCGCGTAGTCGCCGGCTAAGAATAGGACTACTAACCTCAATTCAAGGTGTCAAGCGACCCGTGCTGAGGAATGAGTGATCGAGGGGGTGAAAAAGATGCTCGATCTTTAACGGAGCCTGTGGGGTACCTGGGCACCCCCCCACAGTAAGCTGTCCCTTACCGCGTTAATGCAGGGCTCTGGCGTGGTGGACATTCTTTCCCGTGCTACTCGTGGGATTTAATCATGAAGTCAAATAAAAATCAGAATCTAGGTGGAAATAGTGGTGGGATCAACCCCTTCGCAAGAAGCGGGTTGATGAGATCTCCGACAAGGAGAAGTGAGGAGATAGGCGCTGGGAGTTGCGTACGCAGCTCAAGCGTGGGTGCTCCAGTCCACTTCCCGGCAAGCCAGCCGGTGGAGGTTATGGACGGAGCGTGGTTGTTGAGGGCCGTCAACCGAGGATCCAAAGGACGGTCCGCAATAGAGGTGGCTGAGCAGCAGCTTGGCAAAATCATCGACTTTGCGTCCACTAAGTCGAACATAAGCAAGGACCTGAAAACGGCCTTGCTTCGATTTAGGGCGTCGATCGACGATGCCAAGCAGGAGCACGCGGCACTCGCGTTGCTGACTGCTGCAGCAGCGGAGCCTGCAAATGAGAAAGTGCCGAAGTTTACCCAAACGGAGGCCTTCTCCTTCGCAGGAAGTCCGAATAAGGCGGAAGCGACTGCTCGCGACAAACGGGGCAAGCAATCGCAGAAGCGGGCGAGGCAACCGTCAGGCGAGGAGCTGTCTGGCGGTGCTCGCAAGGCCAGGCGAATCATTACCCCGAAAGTCGGTAATAATGCCGGAAGGTCGGACCCCAGCCAGGGTTCCCGGAAAGCTGGGAAGGGTGGGCCTGAAAAGGCTGGCCCGTCCCGGAACGATGGGAACAAGGGGTTGCGACCGCTAGTGGGCCCTCAACAGCCACAGAGTAGGGCGATCCAAGGGGAGGATCCCCCTTGGACGAAGGTAGAGCGGAAGAGGAAGAAGAAGGCGAATCCGCAGGTAGTAGCGCAGGACGCCAAGCCAAGGCGTAGGAAAGCAGGTGCCAAGCGCGAGAAAGGCGACGCTATCGTCATCAAGACGGAACAGTCCAAGTACTCGGACGTCTTGAAGATGATGCGAAGCGAAGCCAAGCTTGAGGGTCTTGGAGCCGACGTACGCAGTATTAGACGTACTCGTACGGGCGAGATGATCCTGGAGCTGAAGAGCCAGAAGGAGCACAAGGGCGCCGCCTATAAGAGGCTGGCAGAAGAGGTCCTTGGTGAGGATGTGCAGGTGAGGGCTCTGACACATGAGGCGACTCTGAAGGTCAAGGACATCGATGAGATCACCGAAGTGGAAGAGCTCGTCACGGCACTGCGGCAACAGTGCGATGTGCAGGTGGCCGCCGCAGCCGTTAAGCTACGGAAAGGGCCAGCAGGGACACAGATAGCTTTGGTTCAGCTACCTGTGGCGGACGTCAAAAAGTCCGTTAAAGTAGGGAGCATAAAGGTGGGTTGGTGTGTATGTCACCTGACATTCCACGAGCCACCAGAGGTTTGCTTCAGGTGTCTGGAACCAGGACACAAGTCGTGGGACTGCAAAGGCCCCGACAGGCGCAAACTGTGCAGGCGATGCGGCGCTGAAGGTCATAAGGCCCAAAGCTGCACGAGTCCGCCCATCTGCATGATCTGTACCGGGAAATCCTCGAACAACAGACATCCGATGGGTGGCCCAAGGTGCCCGGCCTTCAAGAAAGCCGCAGTGAACAACAAATCACAGTGCAGGTAACGCAGCTGAACCTGAACCACTGTGATGCGCCTCAGCAACTGCTTTGTCAGGCAGTTTCTGAGTGGGAGACGGATATCGCCATCATATCGGACCCATACCGAGTACCCGCCGGCAACGGCAACTGGGTCGCGGATGGGACCAGAAAAATGGCGGCGATATGGACGACGGGTAAATACCCCGTTCAGGAGTTGGTGTCTACTACCTATGAGGGCTTCGTGGTCGCCAAAGTAAACGGGGTCTTTTTCTGTAGCTGTTATGAGCCTCCGCGGTGGCCGATCGAGCAGTTCACGCAAATGCTGGACCGCTTAACGACCGTGCTAACAGGGCGAAGGCCGGTGGTAATAGCGGGCGACTTTAATGCCTGGGCCGTGGAATGGGGAAGCCGTTTCACGAACCAGCGGGGTCAGATCCTGCTAGAAACACTGGCCATCTTAGATGTCGACTTGGCTAATGTCGGTACCAAGAGTACCTTTAGTCGAAACGGAGCGGAGTCAATTATTGACGTGACCTTTTGTAGTCCTGGCCTAACAAGTAGTTCGAACTGGAGAGTAGATGATGGCTACACTCACAGCGACCACCTGGCGGTTCGCTACAGTATCGACTACAATAACAGCAGACAGCGGATAGAAGAAGAGGCGGCTAGGCCAAGGCCAAGCCCTCGCAGGTGGAAGACATCATACTTCGACGAAGGGGTATTTAGGGAGGCGCTCCGCCGTGAGCGAAACTTAATCGGTTTAGACGGCGACGAGCTGGTAGCGGTGCTCTCACGTGCGTGTGATGCGACCATGCCTAGGAGAGTCCACCCTAGAAATGGGAGGCCACCGGCTTACTGGTGGACCGACGCGATTGCGGACCTGCGCCGCGCCTGCCTACGGGCTAGGCGGCGGATGCAGCGAGCACGATCAGAGGAAGAGCGAAACGAACGGCGGGTGGTGTTCGCCGCTGCAAAAGCCGCGCTTAAGACCGAGATAAGAGCAAGTAAAAAGGCCTGTTTTGAGGGTCTCTGTCAGAGTGCCAATACGAACCCGTGGGGTGACGCCTACAGGATCGTTATGGCCAAGACGAGAGGTGTGATGGCTCCTACAGAGCAATCTCCAGAGATGTTGGAGGGGATCATTGGAGGACTTTTTCCGCGTCATGATCCTAGTCCTTGGCCTCCTTTCGTAGGACAGCCCGGGACTGGGGCTGGCGATGAGGAGAGGGTCACTGATGTGGAACTTGCGGGGATGGCTAAGTCCCTTAGCGTAGGTAAGGCCCCAGGTCCGGACGGAGTTCCGAACCTGGCCTTAAAAGTAGCTATTGCAGAGGCTCCCGAGATGTTCAGGTCTGCTATGCAGAAATGCCTGGACGAGGGAGTTTTCCCAGAAGCTTGGAAGAGGCAGAGCCTGGTACTATTGCCAAAGGCGGGGAAACCACCCGGAGACCCGTCGGCATATAGACCAATATGCTTGATTGACACGGCGGGGAAGGTGCTCGAAAAGATCATCCTCAATAGAATGTTGCGGTTCACCGAGGGCAAAAATGGTCTTTCGAGTAACCAGTACGGCTTCCGGAAGGGGAGGCCCACCGTAGACGCTATCTTGTCGGTTACAAAAACCGCCGAGAAAGCACTCGAGCCTAAGAGGAGGGGAATTCGCTTTTGCGCGGTAGTGACTCTGGATGTAAGGAATGCGTTTAATAGCGCCAGCTGGTCTGCTATTGCTGATGCGTTCTTGCGTCTGGGGATACCGGAGTACCTGTACAAGATTCTCGGAAGTTACTTTCAGAATCGTGTACTAGTCTACGACACGGAGGTGGGTCGGAAGTGCTTTCACATAACCTCAGGAGTCCCGCAAGGTTCCATCCTGGGTCCGGTGTTATGGAATGTCATGTACGACGAGGTGTTGAGGTTAGAGTATCCAGTGGGAGTGGTGATTGTCGGATTTGCCGACGACATTACGCTCGAAGTCTACGGTGAAACGATCGAAGAGGTAAAGTTGACTACCAACCACTCGATCAAGGTTGTGGAGGCGTGGATGCGGTCCAGGAAACTGGAGCTGGCTCACCACAAGACAGAGGTGACGGTTGTTAACAATCTGAAGTTGGAGCAGCAGACGGAGATCAGTGTAGGAGAATGTACTATCCTGTCAAAGCGCTCCGTCAAACACTTGGGCGTGATGATCGACGATAAGCTTACCTTCGGTAGCCACGTCGATTATGCCTGTAAAAGAGCCTCCACAGCTATTGCGGCACTGTCCCGGATGATGTCCAATAGCTCTGCGGTGTACGCCAGTAAGCGCAAGCTTCTGGCTAGTGTTGCTACATCCATACTTAGGTATGGCGGCCCGGCGTGGGGCATCGCGCTAAGTACTAAATGCTACCGACGGAAGCTGGAAAGTACTTATGTGCCTGAGGGTTGCGAGCGCGTACCGTACCGTGTCACACGACGCTCTCTGCGTCCTTACTGGTATGGTGCCTATCAGCATTCTTATCAGTGAGGACATGGAGTGCTTCGAAATGCGCGGCACAACAGGCATACGCAGGACTGTCAGGATGGCCTCTATGGTCAAATGGCAGCGCGCGTGGGACAGTTCCACCAAAGGAAGGTGGACCTATAGGTTGATACCGAGGGTAGATAGTTGGATTAATAGGCGCCATGGGGAAGTCACATTCCACCTGACACAGGTCCTTACAGGTCATGGTTGCTTCCGACAGTATCTACACCGTTTCGGGCATGCGGATTCTCCCGAATGCCCAGTGTGCAATGGTTTAGAGGAAACGGCGGAACACGTTTTGCTCGTGTGCCCGCGTTTTCGCACAATGCGTGACCGCATGCTTGCCACATGCGGGGAGGACACAACTCCGGACAACTTGGTCCAGAGGATGTGTAGGGATGAGTTTGGCTGGAACGCCGTTTCAACGGCTATTACCCACATCGTCTGGGAGCTACAGAGGAGGTGGCGTGTGGACTCGGAGAATGGCTAGTCCTGATGCAGTACAAGAGGTGGTCCAGGGGTTCGGAGTCGGCTTCGTAGGTCATACCGGTGCCCTGCGGTCGAGATCGACCCTTACAACGATTAAGTGGCCGCGGAGAGGAAGTCCCGGTAGTGGTGCTGTCGTGGCGTCGATCTACTGGGTTGGATCCGAGCCCGCGGTTGGAAAGGGGTCCCCGGCAAGGGTCGGGGTAGGTGAGATCCTGCTGTCTGCAACCTACGGGTGCATCTGATAGGGCCTGAAGGGTAGTGATACCCTTCCTTACGGGCAGGTCAGATCGGGTTGCACGTGGGCATCAGTTCTTGATGTCCGCTCAGCAGTAGGGCGCGGGCGGGGTTGACCCTGCCCGCCTTCCGAGGACAAAGGGAGTGGCGAGGACCACTCGGGAAACTGGCTAAGCGCCAGCACGCTACCGTGATGGACTCTCCAAAGCGAGTCATCGATGTTCGTTGCTGCAGGCTACGCAGCTAACCTTGTGGGTGCGATGTACACTAGCCCCTCTCTGAAGCAATACCTTCTTGGTGGTTCCGGAGAGACGTAGGGTTTGGCGACCATAGGAATGGTTTAGTGGGTACGAGGAGAGAGTAGTCCTGGATTTTGCTTTTGTTGTAGAAGACGGCCTGTCAGACCTACACTACCCTAACCTTCTGTTAGGGTGTCTGTTGAGCAGATTATCCCCCTATGGTTTAGAAGGAAAAAAAAAAACACACATACATACACACATACAGACATCACCTCAATTCGTCGAGCTGAGTTGATTGGTATATGTGACTCGACCCTCCGAGCCTCCTATCAAAAAGTCATTTTTGGAGTGAACATATAGCCTTTCCAGTACACTTGGTGTACGAGAAAGGCAAAAAAAACTTATACATATTTTTTCTGCATTCAACGAATTCAAATAAAAAAAAATCAAACGGTAAAATTCGAAGTCATAACCTAGGTTCCATCTGGGGTCTCTAGATAGCCTAGTGGTTAAGGCTATGGATCGCCAATCCGGAGATGGCGGGTTCGATTCCTGTTCCAGTCGGGAAAATTTTCTCGACTCCCTGGGCATAGTGTATCATTGTACTTGCCTCACAATCAGGGACGTGCAATTTCGAAAGGAAAACATGACGCACGAAAGCTGTAGCAAATCGTTTCCCATGCGACGGGACTGCTGTGATGCTTCATCTCTCACCCAGCAACACACTCGTTCGTTGCTGCTACAGAAACAAGTGTGTATGAAACATGGAATGATACACTTGGATTTTCGTTTCATTTATGAGTCATTGAAATACTTCAACATACTAAAAACACTATTTAAACCACATTTTCAAATAGTGGTGCACGCCAATAGAATGATGATTATGTTTTATGAAAGAGGATAACAAATTCGACCACTTAAATCCAATTAACCGGCGCCCGTAACCATTGAGAGACTAGCGCGCACCAGTGAGACACTAATGCTCTGACGGGTGAAGCACAAGCAATGCGACCGGGTGGGAGACTACCGAGTGCTACGATGAGTGGAAAAGTTTTTTTAACGACCGAGTCATTAGAAAAATGTATGAAACACTTGAAGTGACTCATTCAAATGTTGCATGAAAGTGTATCATTGAAACGAAATTGTACGCCCCTGCTCACAATATACAAATTCATGCAATGGCAGGCAAAGGAAGCCCTTCAATTAATAACTGTGGAAATGCTCAAAAAGAACACTAAGTTGAAGCGAGGCAGGCCAAGTCCCAGTGGGGACGTAGAGCCATAAAGAAGAAGAAGAAGAAGAAGAAGAAGAACCTAGGTTCCATAAACTAGAAGGATTCAATTGTCAAAAATTTTCGATTTTTTGTTGAGATGGCTGAGAATTAAAATTGTGAAGTATTGACCAGTAAAACTTTAATTCAGAGAATAAGGATTTAAATTGCATGGCATTTGACAATTGCATATCCTGTAAAACCTCAAAGATGCATGAAAAGCACATTTGTCATGACAGGAACGTGAAGCATTCTTATCTATTTCGACTATTCTAGCTGAGTGCAAAATTCAGTTTCCTTTTAGTTTATGTATTGAAAAATGTTGCCATATGCTATAGCGACCAACCTTTTGAATCTAACAAACAGATATGCACGTACCGTAGCTCGTACGAGATTGATCATCGCCATTCCCATTTGCACGCCACCTCTATTTCTTTCTGTTCATTAAATTCTACCTGTCAGCAAAAGTTCTCCACTTGTTACCATCGCAAAAATTGGAAATGCTAACGACGACAAATCTCACGTTCATGGTGTTTTTAGGTTGTGTGGATGCGTTACCATGATCTCCTTTGTTGTATCCGTTTTCCGTAGCATCTAGCATCATCCCATAGCATAGTGTGTATCCTGAGTCGGCGAAAAAAAAATCTGTAATGTAAGGGCATGATGGATGTGTACCAGTCAACACCAGCGCAGAAGACCTCTTGAAAGCACAAACAGTCGAAAAATACGATGCGAGCACGAACGTTTTCATCGCCCTGGTGTTCACTTGCTTCTGGTTATGCCCGTAAGGTGCTCCATAGTCACATTTGTTTACATTTATTCTACAATGCACCCTGGGAGAGACTCCGATATTCCCCCGAATTTTGCTTGCTCGGTAAAAAAAAATCCTCTGGAATAATAATGAGAACAGAAGAAATTATAATTACTCATCAACTTATGCGCGATCCAGCGCTCAACCCTAAGCTTGCGCCTTAGCAGTGTGTCTGTCCCCAAATGGGAATTTAAGGGAAAAAGGCGGAAAAGAAAGTCTTCCTTCCATTATTTTTTCAATTGTTGAGTCACGTACACGCCACCACCACAATGTGATTTGTCTGGCGACGACAACGACGACGACGACGACGACCATATTCAGATGAGTTGTAACGTGCCCAAAAGAGTGAACCCTGCCATACCACGTGTCCTATCTCTATCCTATCGGAACCAACGACCAACAGGGAGTCACATGGTCCAGACTGCGAAGACTGCATTCTTGGGAAGCGCATATCCGAATAAAACGATTTTACTCGGTGGCAGTGCATCACAGGAGAGGAGACGCTCACAGCAGCTCGCTTGTTAGCATTATGCAGCTATTAAAATGGGAGATTTCCTACATGTGATGTGATTTTCACTTGAGAATAACTACCCCAAGCTGGTGCTGCTGTTGCTGTTGGTGGCAAATGCTGGTTGCTCGAAGGGAAAAAATAACACACCAGGAGAAAATAGCGCAAAAATAATTGTTCATCGGCTGCAGGGGAAACAACAATGGGTTTCAGCGGAAAAACTTATGAGGAGCGGAGAGGACAATGTAGAGGTTACCGGTGGAGCGTGTGATTTTTGCTAGATGGATTTTAATTTTATCGAATGTACGTATCTGTATTACTTTGAATATGTTCTAATAACAGAACTGTGTACCATCGTGTCAAACATACTCGGTTTACGGCTGCCGCTCTCCTTGTCACACTCAATGTTCGCTAGGTCAAGTTCTATCGCTCACGAATCACTAGCGAACACAATCTTCGCAAAATTGTTGTCCAGCATTCCTGAAACATGCCCTGCCTACAGAGTGCTTGCAGATCTTTCTCGAGCATGATCCAGGACTTGTGCCCGTAGAGGACCACCGGTCTTATAATTTATACATGGTACATTTGGTGCTGGGGTGAATCTTTTTCGACCTCAGTTTTCTCTGGAGTCCATCCGTAGTAGGCACGACTTCCAGTTATGATGCGCCTTCAAATTTCACGACTCAAATTGTTGTCAGTGAGGGCCCGTGGTAGATAAACTCCTCCACTCTCCGAGGGTATCCCCGCCAATCGTGGCATTGATTCCAAGACCGATTATGTCGTGGTCGGCTCCGCCAACCGGTATAGCCATTGGCGTAGCTAGGGGCGCGGATTCCAGGGGAGCCTGGCACCCTGTAGAATAAATTGAGTACCCCCTAGAATTTTTCCTTGACAGTCACCTAAAATTGGAAACTTCACACCATAAGGTACACCCGGCCAAGTTGAAACGGGTGGGTAAGCTGAAGCAGCTGATTAACATCATTCATTTTTCATTTATTTAGTTCAACATCAAATTCATGATAATACTGAATTAACAATTTGCTGGCATAATACTCGATTTGTAGCTGCAGCTCTCCAACGTCGGTCACGCCCAACGCTCGCCAGATCACGCTCCACCTGGTCCACCCATCGTGCCCTCTGCGCTCCATGCCTTCTTGTACCAACCGGAACGTTAGCAAATACCAACTTTGCAGGGTTGTTGTCCGGCATTCTTGCAACATACCCTGCCCACCGTATCCTTCCAGCTTTAGCCACATTCAGGATGTTGGGTTCACCGTAGAGTGCAGCGAGCTCGTGGTTCATCCTTCTCCGCCACACACCGTTCTCCTACACGCCGCCGAAGATCGTCCCTAGCACCCGTCGCTCGAAAACTCCGAGCGCTTGAAGGTCCTCCTCGAGCATCGTCCATATCTCGTGTCCGTAGAGAACCGCCAGTCTTATTAACGTCTTGTACATGGTACAATTGGTGCGGGGGTGAATCTTTTTTGACCGCAGTTTCTTCTGGAACCCATAGTAGGCCCGACTTCCACTGATGATGCGCCTTCGTATTTCACGGCTCACGTTATTGTCAGCCGTTAGCAAGGAACCGAGGTAGACGAATGCTTCTACCACCTCGAAAATATCCCCGTCTATCGTAACATTGCTATCAAGGTTTGTTCTGTCTCGCTCAGTTCCAAATACCAGCATGTACTTTGTCTTATAGCCGCATTCACCACCAGTCCGACCTTTGCTGCTTCACGTTTCAGGCGGGTGTACAGTTCTGCCACCGTTCCAAATGTTCTAGCAATAATATCCATGTCATCCGCAAAACAGACAAATTGGCCGGATTTCGTGAAAATCGTACCCCGGCTGTTGAGCCCGGCTCATCGCATAACACCTTCCGGGCCAATGTTGAAGCAGGAAAGTCCATCACTTTGTCGTAGTCCCCGTCGAGATTCGAATGAATTGGATAGTTCACCCGAAATCCTTACGCTTTTCTGCACACCGTCCATCGTTGCTCTTATTTGTCTGGTCAGCTTCCCGGGAAAGCTGTTCTTGTCCATGATTTTCCATAGCTCTGTGCGGCCGATACTGTCGTATGCTGCCTTGAAGTCGATGAACAGGTGCTGCGTTGGGACCAGGTATTCACGGCATTTCTGGAGGATTTGCCGTACGGTGAGGATCTGGTCCGTTGTCGATCGGCCGATAATGAAACCGGTTTGTTAACTTCTCACGAACTCATTTAGTTTAGGTGAAAGACGACGGAAGATGATCTGCGATAGCACTTTGTAGGCGGCATTCAAAATGGTGATCGCTCGAAAATTCTCACACATTAACTTGTCGCCTTTCTTGTGGATGGGACAGATTATCCCTTCCTTCCACTCCTCCGGTGGCTGTTCGGTTTATCGGATCTTGAAAACTAACCGGTGCAGACAGGTGGCCAACGTATCCGGCCCCATCTTGATGAGTTCTGCTGCGATACCGTCCTTACCAGCCGCTTTGTTGTTTTTGAGCTGGTGGATGGCATCCTTAACTTCCTCCAGCGTGGGAGTTGGTTCGTTCCCGTCCTCCGCTGTACTGACGTCGTCGTTTCCTCCGCTGCCGTGGGCTTCCGTGCCTACGTTCTCCACGCCGTTCAGGTGCTGCTTCCACCTTTCGATCATCTCACGTCCGTCCGTCAAGAGGCCTCCGTCTTTATCCCTGCATATTTCGGCTCGCGGTACGAAGCCGTTGCGGGATGCGTTGAGCTTCTGATCAGTGATCCGAAATGTACTATCAAAAACTGTAGTTTGCATGATAATTGTGGGTGTATGGTCTTGACTATCATGCAACAAAAACATTCACGTATGACCAGATGAAATATTCATGGGTGACTGTGACATTTTTTTAATCACGGCAAAAAATGTAGTGGATTTTCAAATTGAGTGAACTAATGAAATACCAGTGGTTCCGAAAACTGCGAACGGGACATGCGTATAACTTAGGAACCGGAAGTGTGAAGAAGCGGAGACAAAGATTTTCGGATTGTGCGTTCCGAGGGTCATAACCACCAATGGAGCAGGGGAACAAAAGTCAGTGGCTCCCAACTGAATAGTTACGGCCCACGTCTAACAAATCAAAAAGTATCATGCCATACAGATATTTTTAGACGTGGCTAATTGAGTTGATGTTGAAACCCGATATCCTAGGCCATTTTGGAATTAAATATGGCGCTTGGGGTTTCCGAGACAATATAGGGAAACTACTGAGGGTTTCCGCCATCCTCAAAAACGCCTTTGTAACGACTTTGAAATCAAATCCGCTGAAAATGCTCTGAAGCTTCTTGGAATGCCTCCAAAATCCCCATAAACCCCCAGAAACCCCATGTAACGCACCTCAGACCCTCCGAAACCCCAGAAAACGCCATGTAACGACGCCGTAACGTTTCTGAGATCCACCGAAAATGCTTTGAAGCTCTTTGGAATGCCTCAAAAATCCCCCTAATACCCCCAGAAACCCCATGTAACGCACCTCAGACCCTCCGAAACCCCAGAATACGCCATGTAACGCCTCCGTAACGTATCTGAAATCTGTCGAAAATGCTCTGAAGCTTCTTGGAATGGCTCCAAAATCCCCCTAATACCCCCAGAAACCCCATGTAACGCACCTCAGACCCTCCGAAACCCCAGAAAACGCCATGTAACGCCTTCGTAACGTATCTGAAATCTGTCGAAAATGCTCTGAAGCTTCTTGGAATGGCTCCAAAATCCCTCTAATACCCCCAGAAACCCCATGTAACGCACCTCAGACCCTCCGAAACCCCAGAAAACGCCATGTAACGCCTTCGTAACGTATCTGAAATCTGTCGAAAATGCTCTGAAGCTTCTTGGAATGGCTCCAAAATCCCCCTAATACCCCCAGAAACCCCATGTAACGCACCTCAGACTCTCTGAAGCCCCAGAAAACGCCATGTAACGCCTCCGTAACGTTTCTGAAATCTGCCGAAAATGCTCTGAAGCTTCTTGGAATGGCTCCAAAATCCCCCTAATGCCCCCAGAAACCCCATGTAACGCACCTCAGACCCTCCGAAACCCCAGAAAACGCCATGTAACGCCTCTGTAACGTTTCTGAAATCCGCCGAAAATGCTCTGAAGCTCTTTGGAATGCCTCCAAAATCCCCCTAATGCCCCCAGAAACCCCATGTAACGCACCTCAGACCCTCCGAAACCCCAGAATACGCCATGTAACGCCTCCGTAACGTTTCTGAAATCTGTCGAAAATGCTCTGAAGCTTCTTGGAATGGCTCCAAAATCCCCCTAAACCCCCAGAAACCCCATGTAACGCACCTCAGACTCTCTGAAGCCCCAGAAAACGCCATGTAACGCCTCCGTAACGTATCTGAAATCTGTCGAAAATGCTCTGAAGCTTCTTGGAATGCCTCCAAAATCACCCTAATACCCCCAGAAACCCCATGTAACGCATCTCAGACCCACCGAAACCCCAGAAAACGCCATGTAACGCTGCCATAACGTATCTGAAATCTGCCGAAAATGCTCTGAAGCTTCTTGGAATGGCTCCAAAATCTCCCTAACACCCCTAGAAACCCCATGTAACGCACCTCAGACCTTCCGAAACCCCAGAAAACGCCATGTAACGCCTCCGTAACGTTTCTGAGATCCGCCGAAAATGCTCTGAAGCTCTTTGGAATGGCTCCAAAATCCCCCTAATACCCCAAGAAACCCCATGTAACGCACCTCAGACCCTCCGAAACCCCAGAAAACGCCATGTAACGCCTCCGTAACGTTTCTGAAATCTGTCGAAAATGCTCTGAAGCTTCTTGGAATGGCTCCAAAATCCCCCTAATGCCCCCAGAGACCCCATGTAACGCACCTCAGACCCTCCGAAACCCCAGAAACCGCCATGTAACGCCTCCGTAACGTATCTGAGATCCGCCGAAAATGCTCTGAAGCTCTTTGGAATGCCTCCAAAATCCCCCTAATATCCCCAGAAACCCCATGTAACGCACCTCAGACCTTCCGAAACCCCAGAAAACGCCATGTAACGCCTCTGTAACGTTTCTGAAATCCGCTGAGAATGCTCTGAAGCTTCTTGGAATGCCTCTGAAATCCCCCTTACACCCCCTCAGACCCCAAGTAACGCCCTTGACGCCCTCTAGCACGAGTTATCCGCATTTTTCTTTCGCAGTTTTCGGAACCACTGGAACTCCAACTCTACATTTCAAAACTGTCATTTCGTACTCCCATCATCTTGATTTGTGTTACAATCATGGTGCCAAATGCTACATTCATGGTAGACGACATTGATGCATCGACGGCAGCATGAATGTAGTTTGTGACGGTAGTATGCAACATTAGTCATGACGGTAAAGGCGTTGCGACGATAATGAAAAAAATGTACTATACGGTTCACTGCTTCTGATAGAACTTCCGTGTTTCTTGGGAACGGCACAGCAGTTCCATTTCTTCACACTCCACTTCTTCCAGGCGGCGCTTTTTCTCCCGAAAGAGACGGGTCTGCTTTTTCCGCTTCTGTTTATAACGTTCCACGTTCTGTCGATTCCGTTCCACGTACCCGATGGTGCTCTCGGCTGCGTCGTTGATGGCTGCTTTCACGGTACTCCAGCAGTCCTCTAGAGGGGCCTCATCAAGCTCGCCCTCGTCTGACAACGCGGCTTCGAGGTTCTGCGCGTATGCTGAGGCGACATCCGGTTGCTTCAGTCGCTCTAGGTTGTACCGTGGCGGTCGCCGGTACCGTACATTATTGATGACGGAGAGTTTTGGGCGCAGTTTGACCATCACCAGATAGTGGTCGGAGTCGATGTTGGCGCCACGATAGGTCCTGACGTCGATAATGTCGGAGAAGTGCCGTCCGTCAATCAGAACGTGGTCGATTTAAGATTCCGTCTGCTGTGGTGATCACCAGATTTATTTATTTTTATTTATTTATTTAGTTTGGTTAAAATCATCTGACAAAATGTCTTAATGAAGTAATAATATTAAAAGTAATTTTACTAACACTTACAACAATGGTCAATGAAACAATAGACAACCTAACATAATGCACATGAAAGAATATTCATAAAAATAACATAACTAATGCAGCCGTCTATCTTCTTCACGAAAACTCCTAGAAATCCGCTGTTTGAAAGTATCCGTAGTAATATTGAAGTCGAAGGCGTAATGGAATTCGTTGAATTGTGCTGCGACGGATCGCAAAGGGTCATGCTGTCCATATCCAGTTGATCGGAGAGGGAGATATAGGAAATTCCTGATCCGCAGAGGTCTTTCTGGGGCGTAGATTGCAAGATTAGCCAAAATTTCCGGTGAATCGATTTCCCCGGTCAGCACTTTTGCAGCAAACACTGCTTGAGCAATTGATCTCCTACGTTCAAGCGTATCAATTCCCAGAAGTTGGCATCGATGTTCGTACGGTGGAAGGTTGTCTGGATCATTCCACGTTAAATGGCGTAAAGCATATCGAACGAATTTTCTTTGGATAGTCTCCAACCGCATTATCCACACTCTTTGATATGGGCACCAAATAACTAAGCCAAATTCCAAAATTGACCTCACAAGAGCACAATACAATGATTTGAGGCAGGTGGGATCGCGAAACTCATCAGCTACCTTGAAGATAAAACCAAGTTGTTTGCTGGCCTTGGCCGCGATATCTGCATAATGTGGTTTGAACGTTAGCGGTGCATCCAGCATGATACCAAGATCCCGAACAGTTTCAACTCGCTGCAGCTGTTGATCATTGATCATATAATCAAACAGAATTGGCTTCAGCTTTCGATGAAAACTAATAACGTTGCATTTTTGGACACTAAGTGTTAGGAAATTTCGGCTACACCAATCACTGAACTCGTTGATCAGCTGTTGTAGGCGCAAGCAGTCGATAAGGCTGCGAACTACCACAAAAATCTTGACGTCATCTGCATAAAAGACCCTGCATCCTGGAGGAAGAACTAGTCCAGCGTCGTTCAGGAAAATAGTAAACAACAATGGTCCCAAGTTACTTCCTTGCGGTACCCCGGAAATGTTGGTGAAATTGACTGAGAGGGCTGAGCCAAGTTTTACACAAAGTTTGCGGTCTTTTAAATAGGAGTTAAACCACTGAACCAAGTCAGCAGACACACCGATCTTTTCCAATTTGGCTAATAGGATTGAGTGATCAACTCGATCAAAAGCAGCTTTAAGATCAGTGTACACGACGTCTAACTGTGCACCCTGCTCAATATTCCTTACGCATGACGATATGAAAGGAGCAAGATTAGTTACTATTGATCTTCTTGGATGAAATCCATGCTGATCCGGAGAAATATAAGTTTTGCAGCAAGAAAACAAAGCGTCGTTGATAATTATTTCGAAAACCTTCGAGCACGCACAGAGCGATGTGATTCCTCGGTAGTTCTCCGCATTCTGTTTATCGCCTTTTTTGTATACTGGGAACATGAAAGAAGATTTCCACAGCTCAGGAAACTCACTTTGTAGCAGAGAAAGGTTGAACAGTTTCGTCAACGGAACGATTAGCTCGGCCGAGCAGTTTTTTAGGATGCAGGGTGGAACACCGTCCGGGCCTCCTACGTTTGAATGCTTGAGCTTACTGATAGCCAACCTCACGTTCTCCGAGCTGACTGTGAAGTTGTTGAAATCAATTACGTTTCTTGGTGTATCGCTGAGTGCATTATTCACTTGCGCTGTCGTAGCACGTGCATCATTGAAAACCTGCTTGAAGCGTTCAGCAAAAAGATTGCTTTTCTCACTAGCAGAGCTTGCGCGTTTTTCTCCGAGATAGATTTCAGCAGGCAGGCCATCCTCATTTCTCTTTGTCTTGACAAAAGACCAGAATGATTTAGGATTTCGGCGGAGTTTATTCTGCATGCGTATAGTATAGCATTTGTATAGGTGGCGGTTGTACTTGCGATAATCGTTGCTTGCAATTGAGAATGCGCGCTTGGTGAACACATTCTTAACCCGGCTATAGTTACGAAGTGCTTTAGATCTTAAACGCTTCAGGTACTGAAGTCGAGCATTACCCCACACTGGCTTGGGAATCGGTTTTTGCAGAGGCACATGGACAGCTATTGTTTGACTCAATGTCTGAGTAAAAAGGCAAACCGCTTCGTTGACATTAGAACATGTGTCAAGAAATTGCCAGTCAACTTGTGCTAGTGATTGCGCCATAGAACCAAAATCAGCTTTTCTAAAATCTAATGCCTGTAGATCTTCTAAGTCCTCGTAAATGACGGGTACAGGGATCCTGACTGATGTTTCTAACGCGGGATGAGCTGAGTCGAGTCTAATCAGAGGCTCTGGTGATTCCGAAACTGAGCAACTGGATAGAGCCACTTCGTTAACCAAAACCAAGTCTAGCAATTTGGAATTTGGATTGAGGATCTTATTAATCTGCACTAGCCCGTGCAAGTCAAAGCCATCCAAGAGGATACAGCATGACTCTGGCATTTGAGATCGGAGGACGTCGATAGTAGGTACACCACTACCCAAAATATTCCAACACAAGCCGGATTGATTATAATCGCCATACTGAAGAACCAGGTCGTTGCTGTCCAGTCTTGACATAACACTACCAATCGAATTGATGTGGTTGTTGATATATGCCACATCAGATTTACGGTCCGGAGGAATATATGAAGCGCCGATACTAATAACGCGATTGAGCAGCTTGATTTTCACCCACAACTGCTCCACTGCCGTGCTCACCAATGTAGTGTCTAAGCTACAGCGAAAACGCGTCGAAACTGCTATCAGAACGCCGCCACCACGTTTTTTGGTGCTATTCAACGGATTCCGATCGTTCCGGAAAACCGTAAAGCGGTCACCAAACAGTTGTGCAGAATAAATCCGATCATCGAGCCAGGTCTCAATGAGCACCAACACATCATAGTCAGTTTCGGCAATAGCTACGAAAAACTCGTCGATTTTAGTTCGCAGTCCACGAACATTCTGATAGTAGATCAGGAGCCTATCTGTTGATGTTTCTGATGTAATGTTTGGTGCACTGCTATGGGTGCCAGGTGAGGCGCTGACTTGACTACGGTGCTCCGGCGAAGCATCACTGCAAGCAGAAAGGAGCTCAGGGTGCGAAAGAACGCTATTGTCATAATACTTGCCTGTGCAAGCAAGGTGGATGCCCCCCTCGCATGTACCGAACACAGGAACGGAACGGCTTGGATGGCAGGAACTATCAGCAGTGTTGAAAAATCCACAAGGCTCGACTGTGTCGGGTGGCTTGGGGGCATCCATCGAGCTGTTTGACATGCGTTCCGTTGCCAGCAAACTGATGTCATCAAGATTTCCAACGTTCGCAGCTTCTTGATAATTTGGAGAACACTCCACGGTTCTCGAAAACTCTCTGGAGATGCTAGATGATGCAGGAAATTGGTATTGGCGTCCTGGCGTAGCATTACTACAAGTGGGAAGGGATTCAGGGAACGAAAAAACGCTATTGTCATAATACTTGCCCGAGAAAGCAAGGTGGATGCCCCCCTCGCCTGTACCGAGCACAGGAACGGAACGGCTTGGATGGCAGGAACAGACAGCTTTGTTGGATTTTCCGCAGGGCTCGACTGTGTCGGGTGGCTTGGGGGCATCCATCGAGCTTTTTGACATGCGTTCCGTTGGCAGCAAACTAGCGTCATTTTCTTCAGGGATCCATAAAGAGTCTTTGAAGATACTAGAAGAAACAGCGCATTGGCTACGGTATCCTGGCGAAACGTAACTGGAAGCGAGAAGGGATTCAGGGAACGAAAAAACGCTATTGTCATAGTACTTGCCTGTGCAAGCTGGGTGGATGCCCCGCTCACCTGTCCCGTACACAGGAACGGAACGACTTGGATGGCAGGAACTATCAGCAAAATTGAAATTTCCGCAGGGCTCGACTGTGTCGGGTGGCTTAGGGGCATCCATCGAGCTTTTTGACATGCGTTCCGTTGGTAGAAGTCCGGTGTTAATCCTTAGTGAACTGGAGTCACCAAGGTTTCCATCGCTGGTGTTGTTTTGTCCATACGAGGAACCTTCATGGGTCCCCAAAAATCCCGGTCCGTTGACAGATTCTCAAACTCTCGGAAGAAGATACCCTTCGGCCAGACCGATGGATCCAAAGCAGTTCCTCTAAACTCTTTGCTAACACCGACTTTGAAGGAGATGAAAGCCAACTGATTTAGGTCAGCGTCTTTCCGCACAAGCTTTCGAACTTCAACGTGCTCATCAGTATCCAGGCAAATCTTGACTAATTCCGAGATGTCATCCTCAGTCACGGTGCGAGCAATCCTGGATAGGTACAGCCAAAACTTTTCAGCCGGTTTTGCAACGGTCTCAACAGTCTTGCCATTTTTCTCCACAGTTTTTGTTCCTCCAATAAGCTTTGCTTCAGGACGAGATTTCGGTGTATCTCTGGTATTAGTGCTTCGAAGTCGTTTCACACTAGGCCAGGGTCGGCTGCGGGGTAATGTAGGTGGGTCCGTTAGTACATTACTTCCAGCAAGTGTCTTGGTCAACTCTTTGATTTCTTGGATTTCGCTTTTCAGTTCGGCTATTGGGCCATTGATTGTATCCGAAATCGCTGTAGTTACATCGTCCTTTGATTTCACAGGATTCTTTTTGATGGTTTGTAGCTCGTCAAAGCAGTTATCGCAAAACCATAGCACATTCTTGTGCTCATTCACAAAGTTCATGTTCGGTCTCTTCATACCAGCACAGTTAAGATGAACTGCTCGGTGGCAGAAACCGTTACATTGCAAGCAGTCAATTGACTTGATCGGCGTAGAGCACTGGTAGCAATCCGAATCCATAGTGACGGTATGAGACGACGGGTGAGCGGGAAACAAAGTTGAAACGTTGGAGCTTTGCTGAATATAAGCTACTAGTCTACAACAGATGGCGCTATTTGGTAAACAAACAATGATGACGTCACGTAGAGTTCAGAACTGCGATTCGCACTGAAGCTTCTTAAGCGTATTGACAACGGCTCCAATTAGCACAATAAACGAATTAAAACCGCACGTAGGTGAAAACAACGTTTGCACGAATCAACAATTACACACAAATCATACACGTTTTAATTTTCTACGTTTAAAAACACCAAGAATTTTCAATTCACAGGATAGACAATTGATAGCACAGCTGATAAAGTCCGCAGTGATGCCAGATATAACGATGAGGGAGGCTGTGTTGGAAAAAGGTGCTACGTATGGCCATATTTTTGGAGGCGACGAAATCAATGAGTCGTAGGGCGTTTTCGTGCGTTTGCTGGTGGGCGCTGAACTTACAAATCGTCGGTCTGAATTCCTCCTCCTGGTCTACCTGAGCGTTTAAATCTCCTATGATGATCTTGACGTCGTGGCTTGGGCAGCATAACAATCGAAGCGTGCCTGCAAGCGGTAGGGGATCGCGAAACGAAGGTTGGGAAGCTATGGTTTAGAACAACGATATGTGAAACATTATCATTTGGAAACATGAAGTGTGGTGATTGATTAACAATTAAATTTCAATTTTAAGCAATCAATCAACACAGTAATGATTACGGGATAATTAACCCTAATTGATTACGGGCGTTCTTACACAAATTGATCAAGGTAGATAAAATCGAGTCCTTTCTCAGAAAATTGTTGCTCGTTTGGTGCCCAAATTGCTGAGCTGATAAATGCACAGCAATTTTTGAACTAACTGAAGATATCGAGGTTCAATTCACGGTAGATCCAGAATGTTTTTTTATAAATCCTTCCTTTATTTACCCCTTAGAGCAAGGTTTTCCAAACTGTGGGTCGCGACCCCCCAGGGGGGTCGCCAACCTTTATCCAGGGGGCAGTCTAATATTTTACTGTAACAGACAACAAATGAGGGAATTTCTGAGGGGGGTCGCGAAAAGTACTTCTGTTGGCTTAAGGGGGTCGCGCAACTAAAAGTTTGGGAACCTACACTCCCGATCACAAGTTTGGGGTCACCCCCTCAAAAACATGTCTTTATTTAGGCCCATATCTCCGCCAATTTGCGTCCGATTTCAAAACCCTAGGCCTCGTTCAAAAGATAATAAGTCAAAGAAACTTTAAACATGATTCAAAAGAAACTTTTTCAAAAAATTTTGTATGTAAACTTAACCCAAAGTTACCAAATTTTCTTAAAAATGAATATAAACTTACGGCCAGTGTCACTGGAAATTGGGTCGACCAAATTTTAAGATGAGAGCGATAATATAACCTACTAGCTGTCCCCGGCAAACTTTGTCTTGCCTACTGCGTTTTTTGACGTTGCAAGTCCCTAGCCAAGTCCAAGTCCCCGTTCAAAAAGTATGAAAACCCGATTTTCAAAAACTCTCAATTTCCTCATGTTTTTGCCTCATAAACCTTCCTTGGATGAAAACTAACAGAACAAAACTTAGACGACCCAAATCGGGCCATCCGTTCGCAAGTTATGCGCGGTCCCACGTATGCCGCTGCATTTTTATATATATATAGATTATCTATTAGCTTTCAATTGATTTTTACCGAACTGGGCTAAAAAAATTAGGAAAAAAGTTATTAAGTAAATTAACTCTTCATGTCATCGACCAAAAGTTTGGGGTCACCCTTCAATATGATGTATCAGCCAAAAGTTTGGGGTCACTTTCGTAAAACATGGAAAAGTGATTTGGTGATATCTTCGTCATCTATAGCTCTACTTTATCCTGCTTTTAACCAATATCGTATCAGATAGTGTATTCTTTAGAGAGATGCCACCTGGGACTCCTTTTGAGATTCCTTCAGGTATTCTTGCTCGGATTCTTCCAAAAATATATTAATTTAATTATCCTGAGATTCCATTCAGGCAGACGTAAAAACTTGAAGTATTTTAGGCAAAGTACGTTTAATTGGCAAATTGAGAGATAAATTTGTGAAAAAATTACCACTTGTTTTGGTGGGATTCGAACCCACGACTCCGTTATCGCTAGTCCGGCGCTTTAACCAACTAAGCTACAGAACAAGTTACAACTCTGCAGAATAGAAAGTCAAACTGGATTCGAAGCACCACCCTAAACCGGGTCCGTCTTTCACAACTTTATCTCTCTTTCGGCTCTTAGATGCCAATCTCCCGCACTCTCGCGGCCTACCAACAACAAGTGTGCGCGTATTGTTTTTAGAATGTTGATATTGAAGCTCGACTGACACATACTTCGTCACCAACCATATGATCGGTGCAAACTCAGTATGCGTTGAGCGCTCAACGCGGACGGACGCACGGCCGTCCAACTGCGCTAGAGAGAACGCAACTCATGTATGACAATGATTTTATTGCCCTTTTCCGGCTATACCAGTCGGCTAGTATGTCTGAAATAGACGTAAAAACTTGAAGTATTTTAGGCAAAGTACGTTTAATTGGCAAATTGAGAGATAAATTTGTGAAAAAATTACCACTTGTTTTGGTGGGATTCGAACCCACGACTCCGTTATCGCTAGTCCGGCGCTTTAACCAACTAAGCTACAGAACAAGTTACAACTCTGCAGAATAGAAAGTCAAACTGGATTCGAAGCACCACCCTAAACCGGGTCCGTCTTTCACAACTTTATCTCTCTTTCGGCTCTTAGTTGAGCGCTCAACGCATACTGAGTTTGCACCGATCATATGGTTGGTGACGAAGTATGTGTCAGTCGAGCTTCAATATCAACATTCTAAAAACAATACGCGCACACTTGTTGTTGGTAGGCCGCGAGAGTGCGGGAGATTGGCATCTAAGAGCCGAAAGAGAGATAAAGTTGTGAAAGACGGACCCGGTTTAGGGTGGTGCTTCGAATCCAGTTTGACTTTCTATTCTGCAGAGTTGTAACTTGTTCTGTAGCTTAGTTGGTTAAAGCGCCGGACTAGCGATAACGGAGTCGTGGGTTCGAATCCCACCAAAACAAGTGGTAATTTTTTCACAAATTTATCTCTCAATTTGCCAATTAAACGTACTTTGCCTAAAATACTTCAAGTTTTTACGTCTATTTCAGACATACTAGCCGACTGGTATAGCCGGAAAAGGGCAATAAAATCATTGTCATACATGAGTTGCGTTCTCTCTAGCGCAGTTGGACGGCCGTGCGTCCGTCCGCGTTGAGCGCTCAACGCATACTGAGTTTGCACCGATCATATGGTTGGTGACGAAGTATGTGTCAGTCGAGCTTCAATATCAACATTCTAAAAACAATACGCGCACACTTGTTGTTGGTAGGCCGCGAGAGTGCGGGAGATTGGCATCTAAGAGCCGAAAGAGAGATAAAGTTGTGAAAGACGGACCCGGTTTAGGGTGGTGCTTCGAATCCAGTTTGACTTTCCATTCTGCAGAGTTGTAACTTGTTCTGTAGCTTAGTTGGTTAAAGCGCCGGACTAGCGATAACGGAGTCGTGGGTTCGAATCCCACCAAAACAAGTGGTAATTTTTTCACAAATTTATCTCTCAATTTGCCAATTAAACGTACTTTGCCTAAAATACTTCAAGTTTTTACGTCTATTTCAGACATACTAGCCGACTGGTATAGCCGGAAAAGGGCAATAAAATCATTGTCATCCATTCAGGCATTTTTTTAGAAATTCTTCAAGGAATTCCTCCAGAAATTTCTGTTGTGATTTTTAATAAACTGCTGCTGTGGTTCCTCAAGCAGTTAATTGAGTTACTTCAGCAATTCCTCCTGAAATTGCTCCAATAAATTATCCAGGAATTCATGCTGGGATTTATCCAAGGCATTCTCCGGAAAATATTTCTATGACTTCATCAGAAATTCTTCCTGTTTAACATACCATTTTGAAAGATTATCAAGGTACATCAATATTGGAGTACAGGTATTCTTCGATATAACGTACAAAAAAGTTTTCTCTTTGTACGTTATATCAAAGTGTACGTTATATCGAAGCAGAGAAAAATTTAATATTTTTTAAGCTAGTATTGATGTATTCGACGTGAAATTAATCCCAAATAATGATTTCGGTGAAATTCACAAAACCAATAATGAAAAACTTGAGTTTTGACGAAAAAGTCATTTCGTTTTTTGTGCTTCGATTTAACGTACACTAAATTTTCCCTTAAATTGCGCTAATTCTGGGTAACAAGGCTAATGCTGCAACAAAACATTGATTTGAGTGATTTCGTAGTTTATCTAAGGGTTATTCGTGGGAAAAATAAAAATTTCCAATGTTGTACGTTATATCGAAGCAAAATGTACGTTATATCGAGGGTACGCTATATCGAGGGTACGCTATATCGAGGGTACGTTATATCGAAGAATACCTGTATATTAAAAAAATGTCTCGGTTTGTCGTTTCAAAATATTCACTACATTCCTTATGTCGATTAATTTCACCCCCAATCACGACGCCTGCCTTGAATTGGCAGATGCACTAAAATATGAATGATTTTAATGAGATGTTTTAGATTCATTGCTTTCGATTTAAACACCTTGGCTACATCAGCCAAATACAACGCTGGCAATATTTTGGAGCAGCATTCAAAGCATTTCGCAACCCCTTTTGTTCCTGAGCTAGCAAAACACATAGCAATCTTGGCGATAACGATCGTCGTCATTAAGATAAATGGTTCCTGTTTGAAATTCATCACGAAAATGTTTGCAACGCCCAAAAACACCCGTTTCTTAGAAACACGGGCGACGATGGATCCAACGTCTTGGATCTTTCCTTCGGACGCCCCTTCTTGGATTTACATTTGCCCCGTCATTAATTTCCATATTCATACTGCCGCGCGTTGTTCTGTTTCTTTCGGAGTCCCCTTTTGTCAACGGCAGAAAATTCATCATCCCTATCGCACCGCCCTGATCTTGGGCGGCTGCTACTGCTGCTGGGCTGGGTGGTGTATAACCCCTTTTTCCTTCCGGCTGACACTTCAGATTCGCGAAAATTTTCCCGTTGATTCCGCTCGTGCCATCTCGGCCGACGACTCGCACTGCACTCAAGAGGGTATGAATTTTGAGCATTCATATCTCTCAAGCCCCTCCATGGAGTATTTCTTCTCTGCTTTGCTGGTCGTGTCCTTTTGGCGTCTTCAACGTTTTGTTGGTATGGGTCCCTTTAGCATCTTACGATGGAAATACCGCGCGACAAGTGGCAATTGGCAATAGATGCTCCTGGTACATTTTCGAAAATATTTAAAAAAAATGTATTCTATCGACATTGCTCATGTAAATATTCTGAACCACTCTACCAAAATCTTCGCCCCTTCCGGTCTGTGAAATGTCGTTCGTGACTTTTCTCAATTTTGCAGCAGTAAAACTTCCAGTGAGTGAGACCCTGGGGGGTTGAGATGAGTTCAGGAAGATACGAACATTTAATGACGGTGGTGATATTCAATGTCTAAAGTAAGCACTAATTGCTACTGACAGTCCATAGTTTGCGCCATTAAAAGTGAATCCATTGAAAATTGCCGAACGATCCAATCATAGTTTTCCAATATTTCAAACATAAGGTATATTAAGGGGTTACATACCTTGTAGGGATAAAAAAAATCGACCTTTTTTTTTATTGCATAATCTGAAAGTATAAAGGGTCTGGGACCATTTGGGCAGGAGCACCTATTTTGGGCACTTGCTGCTAGGGTATCGGGATGCTTCGTTGGCATAGCCCCCTCGTTCGGCCTATCTCAATGTAAACCAAAAAACTCAAACAAACACGCATAACTGGATATCGGAAAAGCTATGCGCCAAACAACTGTAACATTTCGTTTCAATTTTAGCACTTTGGAGCATTAAAATTGAATGAAAATGTCACTTTGTTTAACTTTTGTAGACGCCGTGATTCTTCGGCTTAGTGGGTAGTCTATACACATGATCATAAATGGCATGATTCTGGAACATTTCGAATTGACTTTTCAATAACTGAACATTTGATGCGACGGTTAAAGACGCTATTTTGAACTTGTGTATTTGTTTTCAACGAATAATAACTATTTAACAAATTGAATGTGGGCCGAATATTGAGGACATTTTTTTTCACTATGTACCCAAATCTTGGCCCATCAGTAAAGTGACGTCAAAAACAACGATAAAAAGGCGTCAACAACATTTCTTGCGTAAGAACCAGAAAGAACGAACAGGAAGAAAGATTTTGTGTACGGTGACTGTAAAAATATAACATAATAATAGGGTTGCGTTGTTTTCGTTACTAGATTAAGAAAGAACTTTAGTTAAAGTGATTTATTTATTCGCCTCCAAACGTCATCACCCCACCGCAAAATCGCTAGCGTAGAACGATCGAAGCGCCACCATTTTTCGAATGTTGGAGAGCACAGGTACCTTTTTCGCGGTGTTGCTTCGCCGTAAACAACACCGCGAAAAGGGTACTTACACCCTCCACTATTCGAAAGATGGTGGCGCGTCGATCGTTGCAGTTTATCGTTTGACAGTCAATAGTTTTTTGAAAATTTGGCTCCGAAAATGTAATTTAAAAGTAAGATTGGTGAACAAACAGAGATAATACTTCAGCAGAAATATTGAAAAAATAAGATAATAAGTGGTTCTAGTGCATGGAAAGCAATAGGCCAACGTTGTATCCACTAATATGCCAATTTTTGTACCATAGACCAACGTTGCATACCATCGCATCGAATCTTTTCAACTTAATTAAGTAAATTCGTGAATATTTACGAAGTTTACTTCCAATTGAAGAAACATGCATTGCCTAGAGTGTGTAATAGGGTCAACATATTATTTCTAGTGCTATTAATTCATGAGTTCTGGTCAAAATTGTCAAGGCGGCTTGCAAATTAGGCCAAGGAATGGTACACATACCCTATAACTCAGTCAATTTTGAACCGATTGACTTGATTATTGATACACAATCAGATCCGCACAGTATCAAGCCATGTACAAAAAATCAAGTCAATCGGTTTAAAATTGACGGAGTTATAGCAGCAAGTGCCCAAAATAGGTGCTCCTGCCTAAATGGTCCCAGACCCTACTAGACGATACACACTCCGAAAATTTTATAAAGATTGGAGCACTAGAAGCAAAGTTACAGCCCATTGCACAATGGGAAAAATAGGTATAAACCGTGATATCTTTGCTCTGATGTCAGAGTGGATGGATTCAAATGAATTTTTGACAAAATGTAAAAATCTCTACAGTTTCAGATAGGGAGGGTGTCATTCGCCGCAAGATGCCGAAAATCAGTGTATCGGGCCCATTTTACCCCATTATTTCTCTTTTTCACCTTTTTGGAGAAATCCTGGAGTGCAAAATAAATTATTTATTTAGTATGTGTTTGTGTAAAAACTTCCATAGTTACGAATGGGCTGATTTGGCTCACCACAAAAAAATTGAAAAAAATTAAATAACCCCGATATCCCCTATTTCTTTAAACTTCCACATGCATCTCTGCCCGGAGTGGAACGCAATCGATAAGGACAGGACCAACCTTATGTCAAATTGCCGATACTTTGGAAGTTTTTACACTAATACGAGTTAAATGAGGCATTTGTTTTGCACGTCAGTCAGGAATAGATAAGCATGTTCTAAAAAAAACTATGTGTGTGAGAGAGAGAGAGAGAGAGAGAGAGAGAGAGCGGGACAAAACGAGCTCAATACACCGATTTCCAGCATCGTGCGGCGAACGACACCCTCCTTATCTTATACAATACAGATTTTTGGCTCAACTCAGTGTACCAGTTATGGCCATAGTACCTCAAATTCGCCATAGTCGATTTTCAAACCTTAACCCGTTAACGCCCAAGGTGTCTCACAATTTAATCTATATATATAAAAATGCAATGGCATACGTGGGACCGCGCATAACTTGCGAACGGGTGGCCCGATTTGGATCGTCTAAGTTTTGTTCTGTTAGTTTTCACCCAAGGAAGGTTTATGAAGCCTAAAACATGGGAAAATTGAGAGTTTTTGAAAATCGGGTTTTCATACATTTTGAACGGGGACTTGGGCGCTTGGCTAGGTACTTGAAACGTCAAAAAACGCAGTAGGCAAGACAAAGTTTGCCGGGTACAGCTAGTTTTTTAAATAAATTTGTTATCAAAGGTCAAGTTCCATTAAAAAAGCATGATTTGACAAAAAAATGAAAGAATATGGTGTAGTTCCAAAAAAAATCTTCATTGTAGCTCTTCAATATCTGATAATTTTCTCGAGTTCTATTTCAGCACAACTTCTGCGCTATCGTTATATTCTGATCCGTATAGATACAATGCAGCTCTACATAAGTGAGAGAGATGATAACCACTCAAAAAGAATAGAAAAATTGGGGCAGAAATCTAACCCGATAAACGCATAAAAGTATGCAATGTATGGTCCTCGTAATTTCATTAAGTTTCGCTTGCAGTGTTCAACATTTCTCAATTTTTTTTAAACAAATCAAATAAAGAGTGCTCACTATGTGTAGCATAACCAAACGTTAAAATACTGTAGAAGTTAGATTTTAGAGTTAGATGATAAAACAACCAAAAATTCAATTTTAATCGATCTGTCAATTGCAATTTAGAATTACGCACAAAAGCCTGAAAAACATAACCTTGGGGGAGAACATTCTCGGCAGAAATCCCTGAAGAAATCCCGGAAGGATTTACTGAAGGAATTCTGAGAGGCATGCCCCAACAAACATTTTTGCTGTATAAGAGTTTAAGTGATCTTTCTTCCAAATTCGTTTGTTCCATAAGCTGTTATGCAGCTACTTTTGTTAGTAGAGTATCTGGTAGAATTCTGAGGGAATCTCAGCTGAAAGCTTGGTGTTGCGACAGCTTCGTCCATCGGAGCGCCCCCCGGAAGCTTTGGCGTTTAGATACGAATGTGTCAGTCGATCGCTATGATCTGTCAGAGACCGTGATTATTACAATTGCATATCATTGTTGACATCAAACGCGAATGCAAGATTTGTAAAGTGAACTTAATACATTATTTCTACCATATATACTAAACATAAACTTATTACAGATCAAAACCATAAACTACATACTTATAATCTAATATTGTGACGAATTGAATTTGTGCTACTTAGTAAGAGACCAATTGTAAGTACCCTCTATGAATTTTCTTTGTCCCTTCTCATGCAATAAACATAAATTTACAGCTTTGAGCTGATTCTACCGGGAACATTGGTGAGTCTGCTAAAAAGATCTCCGAAAAGTAATCTCCGTCCCCAACAACCTCAAAGAATTGAGGCATCGGTATGCAGGGATCATTTGATCGTCAGACACGATCGAAATCACGAGCGGCCGCCAGTCGTTCTCAACCGACCCGCGGCGACGGTACACATCTCGAAATTCCGGAACCGATTGCAGAAGTTTTTGAGCCCTCGGTGATAGACGTTGAACACGGCGATGATAACGATTGTGTCGAATGTAGGAGACCCAACAGCGCTGAGTTGTACATGGTACGATGCGGAAATTGCAAGCATTGGTACCATTTCTCGTGTGCGAAAGTGGATACAGTTACGGCACAATCTAGCGATTTCGTTTGCGGTAAATGCAAAGCAAAGGATCCACCTCCTCCCGCCAGCTCGCGTACCGGGCGTTCGAGTGCTGCCAGTTCAAAAAGAGCTCAGATTGCTCGGGAACTACAACGTTTGGAAGAAGAGAGGTTGCTTGTCGAAAAGGCAATTGACGAAAAGTTGGAACGCGAGAAGGAGTTCTTGGCTCGGAAGCATGAGCTGCTTCGCCAGCAGGACGAAGAGGTGTTTAGTATACGGAGTAGCCGCAGCAGCCGAAGTCAAGCAAGCAGTAGGCAGAAAGTGGAAGCTTGGTTCAACAACCAAATGTCCGATTTACCCACCGTCGGGTCAAACCAATCAATTCTTCAACAGGTCCCAGCGACTGGACCTGCAGGGCCTGTTGGTTCGTCAACTCCTATGGAAATGAGCAGAGTGGCAGAGGTTGGTCTTCAGCGGGATCAAGCTGGAACAACGGAAGTGGAGTCAGTTCCGCGTACCACCGACAGCATTTCGATTGGTGAGAGTTCTGTTGCCGAAGATGATTTCCAACAGCGAGGTCAGCAACAAAATATAGAACGGCCGGAAAGTGTCCCGAATTTACCGTTAGTAAACATTCAACCGTATATTCGTCTCCTCGAAGAAGTGAACCCTACATGCTCGCTAGTTTCGAATTTGAGAAAAACAGATGCGTGTCCGAGGATCGTGAAGAAGATAGTGGGACCGTCTTTACCCTAAGCAGTGTAGCAACGCGAAACAAGCGAAATGCGGAGACAGCATGCTCGCGGACAGCAGCGCCAAGAAGAGGTAGACGATTATCGATATCAGCGCGAACAGGAGTTGGCTGATCTGTTGAAGCGTTCCGAGGAACAGCGGGAGCAAGACAGGCTGCGAATGCAAGAAATTGAAGTACTGTTGAAGAAGCAGCAGGACATAGAGAGACAACACCGAAGGGAGAACGATGTGCGGCGAAGTCGTGAAATGGATTTAGTCAACCGACTGAAGCTCTACGAACAGCAGTACACACAGGAAAAGGCCAAGCGAGATGAGGAGAAACAATCATTTCTGGCGAAGGAACAGCAACTGATTGAGCAGCTGGAGTTACTGCGTCTGCATAGCGGGAAGGCACCAGTCGCGGCAGAGTTCGGAACACCTCCAGAGATAGTTCATCAGCAAGTCCCCCTAGTGAGTACTAACTCACCGGCAGCTCCGGTAAGTAGTTCTCAAATCGAGCAAAACGACACAAGCCAAATACACGATGGTGATCCGAGCCGACTGACACCTTGTCCAAGTGTCGCTAATCAGTACAGGAGAGTAGGGCCCCCCAATACACCATTTGTAACTTCCCAGTTAGGGCCTCCTATTGGCGATACAGTAAGACAGTCAGGCTTTAGTGTAAACGATCCAGCTGGTTTCAACCTTTTCGGGCCGGCCTACCCTCAACCGGTGGCGCAGGGGCCTACACCTCATCAGATGGCAGCAAGGCAGGTGATATCACGAGAGTTGCCAGTATTTGGTGGTGACCCCATAGAATGGCCGCTTTTTATCAGTAGCTACAATCATTCTACCGAGGCGTGTGGCTATTCATCTTCAGAAAACTTGCTGCGTTTGCAAAGATCACTGAAAGGAGCTGCGAAGGAAGCTGTCAGTAGTTTTCTCCTCCATCCATCTACCGTGCCGCAGGTCATATCAACCCTCCAGACGTTATATGGAAGACCTGAGCAGATAGTCCACAATCTTGTTGCGAAAGTTCGGAGTACACCCGCACCGAAAGCAGAGAGACTGGAGACGTTAATTCAGTTCGGTTTGGCTGTGCAGAACTTGTGTGGACACCTAAAGGCGGTGGGAATGGAGAACCATCTTTCCAACCCTATCCTCCTGCAAGAGCTCGTGGACAAGCTTCCGGCAAACATCAAATTCAGCTGGGCGCTTCATCAGGAAACTCTACCACTGGTTGACCTAAACGGGTTCAGCGAGTATATGAGGAAGGTCACAACCGCTACCAGTGGAGTTACAAACTTCTGCACTCCGGCAAAGTCTACGCAGGAAGAAAAGGTGAAGATAAAGGATAAAGCGTTCGTGAATGCTCATGCTACGTACGAGCGCAAGGAATCAAAACCATCCTACAAATCAGTAGCTAGCAATCGACGAGAACAGGCCCAGGATTCTAGAGGAAAGATCGCCGAAGGAAGCAAGTGTTGTCCATTATGTAGCGCTGATGGACACACTACTGCGGAATGCACGGCCTTCAAGAAACTTTCAGTAGATGGACGGTGGAACTTTGTCAAAGACAATAAACTGTGTAGGAGATGCCTAGTGTCGCATACTCGCTGGCCATGCGAAGGCGAGCTTTGCGGGATCAACAGTTGCCAGAAACATCACCATCGCTTACTTCACTATGAGCCATCCAAGAGGCAGGTTGTGAACTCCACCGACGCTACTGTTACTATTCATCGTCAGCCCGTGTCACCAACGTTGTTCAAAATCCTACCAGTGACGTTGTATGGAAAGAATGGCGTCGTGAACACGTACGCATTCTTGGACGACGGTTCCTCGGCAACCCTTCTAGAGCAGACCATTGCGAATGAGTTGGGGATGAATGGGAAGCCGCATTCCTTGTGCATCCATTGGACAAGTGGAATAAATAAGCAGATTGCGACAACGGCTCTGGAAACCTTCAGTATTTCGGAGCCCGGAAGTCAAAGGCGCTTCAACTTGTCGGAAGTATACACCGTTGAAAACCTAGGTCTGCCTGAGCAATCGTTGAACTTTGAACAGCTGACGGAGGAGTTCAAGCATCTGCGTCATCTTCCCGTGAAGAGTTTCCGCAAGGCCGTTCCTGGATTGTTGATTGGATTAAGCAATTCGCACCTACTAACAACAACGAAGATTCGAGAAGGAACAGAGGGAGAACCGATCGCTGCAAGGACGCGAGTAGGATGGGTCATCTGCGGCCGTGTACGAGGGGGAGAAGAACAGTTCCAGCACCGTCAGATGCACATTTGCACGGAAACGTCCGATCGTGACCTGCATGATTACGTACGAGAATTTTTCTCCGTGGAAAGCCTTGGAGTTGCCGTAGCACCAAACTTGGAGGGCAACGAGGATCAACGAGCACGCCAAATCCTACAAGAAACAACAGTTAGAACGGGTAGCGAAAAGTTCGAGACCGGATTACTTTGGAAGCAAGATGTCGTCGAGTTCCCGGATAGTAGACCAATGGCTGAGCGTCGGTTGAAATGCTTGGAGAGACGTCTGGAGAAAAATCCGCAGTTGTACGACAGTGTGAGGCAGCAAGTGGCAGACTACGAGTCCAAGGGCTATATTCACCGATTACTGATGAAGAAATGGCAAGTTTCGACCCCAGACGTGTTTGGTATCTTCCATTAGGCGTCGTGTTGAACCCAAACAAACCCGGGAAGGTACGCGTCATTTGGGACGCGGCGGCAAAAATTGACGGATCATCGCTGAATTCGATGCTGCTGAAAGGACCCGATCTTTTAACTCCGCAGCTGTCTGTTACGTTCAAGTTCCGTGAGCGAGAAGTTGCCTTTTCCGGCGACATACAAGAAATGTTTCTGCAAGTTGGAATCCGAAAGGAGGACAGGAGCGCGCTATTGTTTGTTTACCGCAATCACTCGAACGAACCTATGGTGACGATGGCGTCCGATGTTGCTATCTTCGGAGCGACGTGTTCCCCGGCCCAATCACAGTACGTGAAGAATCTCAACGCAACGGAGCATGAGGCTCAGTACCCAAGAGCAGCTTCGGCGATCAAAAACAAGCACTACGTCGACGACTATCTTGATAGCGTCGACACTGAAGAGGAAGCCGTCGAGCTAGCGTTAGAAGTTGCTGAAGTCCACAGCAAAGCGGGCTTCCGCATACGCAATTGGGTATCTAATCGGACATCGGTTCTGGAAGCAATCGGAGAAGCTAATCCGGCCGCAGTGAAAAGTCTTTCGATGAACAGTCAGAGCGCTTTCGAGCGTGTGCTTGGAATATCGTGGATTCCAGGTGACGATGTGTTCTGCTTCACGATTAATCTTCAAGGAGACCTGGAAAGTGAGGTTGCGCCGACTAAACGTACGATGCTGAGCTTTGTTATGAAGATTTACGACCCCTTGGGGCTAGTGGGCTCACTAGTGATCCAAGGTAAAATACTGCTGCAAGACGTGTGGAGAGCTAAAATGGATTGGGATGAGCAGATTTCCGAAGATCTGTTCTCGCGCTGGAAGCTTTGGCTGCATATGCTGAAGGAGTTGAACAACGTTCGCATCCCTCGAAGTTACTTTCGGGGTTACGATCCTACCTGTTTCGATACCCTGGAGCTTCACGTATTCGTGGATGGGAGTGCACAAGCATACTCGTCCGCAGCTTACTTCCCTGTTCGAGATCGAGGGCAGATACAATGTGCGTTAGTTGCCTCTAAAACGAAGGTAGCTCCACTCCAACTAGTTTCCGTCCCACGACTAGAATTGCAGGCAGCCGTAATTGGAGCACGTCTGCGCAAGACCATCGAGGATGGCCATTCCATAAAGGTAACACGCACCTACTTTTGGAGTGATTCCAGCACTGTCGTCTCATGGATCAAGTCTGACACCCGTCGATACCGGCAGTACGTTGCGTTTCGGGTGAATGAGATTTTGAGCTTATCGAAAACTGAAGAGTGGTGTTGGTTGGGAAAGAAGATCAATGTTGCAGATGAAGCCACCAAGTGGGGAAAAGGACCGAATTGTAACTCCGACAGCCGATGGATGCGAGGGCCCGCCTTTCTGTACGAAGAGAAGAACAGTTGGCCAAAGGACAAGTTCGTGATGATTGAAGAAACGCCAGAGGAATTAAGACCAGCTTACGTGTGCAGTCACTTCCTGTCAGTTCCCATGATTGATATTTCACGATTCTCAAAATATGAAAGGCTGTTATGGAGTGTGGTGACAAGTACCTTATCAATAACGATTATACGATACACACTTATGCATACGCGCACCTGCGTGGTGGGCCGACAACAAGCATATGCTCCGCTGCGCTGCTCAAGAATGATCAGTCTTCTATACACACTCGAGCCAGCCACACGCGGCTACCACAAGTGGCGACGAGGATAAAAAAAAGCGCGCGGGTAATAAAGCGATAAAATGAAATGAATCAAATCAAATGTTTTGTGAATTAGTAATGCACATAATAAGTGGTGTTGCACTCCCTGTTGCAATAGGGGAAAATTGAAAAAAAAAATGGAAGAGGATGAGTGGGTGACGCCAATCTTGTCGCAACATGTCGGTGAGCAGTGAAAGTGGAATGTGAAAGAAAAGCTAAAATTTGTCTTTTCTGCAGCGATTGGAGTGCAGTGCACATGTGATTGATTTAATTGGCTTGCATCTCGTGTTGTTTTGTCATGTTTGTCGGTTCCGTTGAGATAAAATACGGAAGATATTTGCAACAGAAAAGAGCCAAGTGCTAAGTGTAAGTGATGAACCGGAGCGGAACGAATTGTGCCGTAAACGTGAGGTGGTGGTTTGTACCAAATACAAACATCTATTGTACATCTAAAAGGTATGTAGTTTTTGACAATTTGTTAAGGGCTTTATGATGTCACTTCCGTGTACATCAGGTAATTTTCTTCGAATGTGTGATGAAAATTACAACAGCGCTCAAGGCGAAGCGTTCCCTTGAAATTATGTATTACCAGTGCGTGAGACGATATGATGCGCTTGGACCTTGGTGTTTTATAAATTATGTAGCATCAATGATATGTTTTCTTTTTCGGTGAGCCATGAAAACACTCTTCGTGTAATAGTACAAACGTTTTAATGAAATCGGCGATTGAACGAAGAGGCGATAATCAGAAGAATTTGAGCTTTGTTAAAAAAAAAATGTTTATGCCTTTAGTACTGGTCAATCGGTGGTTGAACCCGAGGTTCACTATAAAATTACAATTTACTTTAAATTAAATTGTTCCATTAGCAGAGTAAGTGTTAACAATGTCATTGTAAATGTGTATGGTATTTGCATGACTTGATGAAAGGTTGTAACAAAGATTAGATGAAGGCGGAACAGTGAAAAAACGAGAACGGTGCCTGCAGGGTGCCCGCTAAACGGTAAGACAATCTTAAAAAAAAAAACAAACTTTAGCATCTCCACGGCTGTGATGGAAATAACTTTTGTTAGTAAAATAGAATAAGATGTGAATCTCACTGGCTGGTAATTGGAGATTTGTGGAATACTGTGATTAAATTCACTACTGTGAAAGGCTGCGTCGGCGTGAAAGAGTATATTAAATTGCGATTTCTTATTTATTCTTCATCATGACAACTGTTCTAAAATTTGAAAAATAACGCCGAATCAACAATTATGCGTAACAACACTTCGTTCGCAGTTCCATCTTTTTAGCATGAACAATGTTCCTTTTCACTATGTTTTTTCGGTGCAAGTTACCACCTCTTTTGTACCAGCGTCCAGCAGAAAGGCAGTTATTATCATATGCATTTGCCAGTATCTAAAAGTACCCATACTGCCCATAAATCCTTCTAGTCAGTGTCGACTTAAAAATGCTTTGAATTCTCGCCAGTATTTTCAATTTTGTTGAGTTCTTCGTTAGAAAAGTGATAGACTGATAATTCAACATCGACTGTTAAACTAGTGTGTAAGCCCATAATTATGGAATGGAATTTATTGGTAGAGTATAGATATTGTGATTGAATTCACTGAGATGAATGTAGATGATGTGATTAAATTCACTATAACGAAGCGAAATAAGCAGCCGTAAAAAGTATTTGAGGATATTCATTGAGAACAAAAGAAGCTGTGATTAAATTCACTCAGAGCGTAATGAAGGCTGTGATTAAATTCACTGACATGGAGAAAAGTGAGAAACCAAGCAGAGGACAAAACTCATCGAGCACATATAACCGAAGTGGTAAACGCATGGATAGCAAGGCCATGCTGAGAAAGACGGGTTCGGCTCCCGGTCGGTCCGTTACTTTCATGAACATGGAGAATCCTCGTGCCTGCCACACGGTGTACTCATTCGAAGTGGTTGTTGGCAAAGGGGGCTCTTAGTTGGTGGCTGTAGAGGCGCTCATTGATCACTAACTGAGAAGCGGGAGTTAATCAGTCGGGACGTTATCTTCTAAACGAAATTCATCTATATCATTTATTTATCAAGTTCATGGTGATACTGAGACAACAATTTGCCGTCATAATACTCGATTTGCAGCTGCATCTCTTCAACCAACGGTAACGCAAGATCACGCTCCACCTGGTCCGCCCATCTTGCTCTCTACGCTCCATGACTTCTTCTACCAACCAGATGATTAGTAAACAGCAGCTTTGCAGGGGTATTGTCCGGCATTCTTGCAACATGCCCTGGCCACCGTATCCGTCCAGCTTTGGTCACTTTCATAATGTTGGGTTCATCATAGAGTACAGCGGGCTCGTGGTTCATCCCTTTACCGCTACACACCGTTCTCCTGCACGACACCAAAGACCGTCCTTAGCACACGCCGCTCGAAAAATCTAAGTGTTTGCATGTCCTCCTTGAGCATGGTCCATGTCTCGTGTCTGGAGAAAACCATCGGTCTTATAAGCGTCTTGTACATGGTACGAGGGTAAACCTTTTTATTGACCGCAGTTTCTTATGGCCGCAGTAGGCGCGACTTCTACTGTGCCTTCGCATTTCACTGCTCACATCCACGGCATAAATATCACAAGGCAGGCTAGTAACCTATGTAAACATCCATTTTGGATGTAAACATGTGACGTCATTCTTATCGTTTTTCACGTGGGTCAAATTGGGTGGAGTACTAGATCGCCTATGATCGATTTGAATTACGTCATCAAAAAACTGTCAGATTTCGGGAATATATCACCTTATTCTGTACACCGTGGCTCACATCATTGCTAGCAGTTAGCAAAGAACCGGGGCAGACAAATTCTTCCACCATCTCGAAAGTATCCCCGTCTATCTTAGCGTTGCTGCCGAAGGATATTCTGTCTCGCTCAGTGCCACCTACCAGTATGTGCTTTGTTTGAGCCGCGCTCACAATCAGTCCAACTTTTGCTGTTTCACGTTTCAGGTGGGTATACAGTTCCAAATGTTTTAGCAATAATATCCATATCATCCGCAAAACAGACAAATTGGTCGGATTTAGTAGAGATCGTACCCCGGCTGTTGAGCCTGGCTCGTTGCATTACACCATCCAGGGCGATGTCGCAGTCCCCGTTGATATTCGATGAACTGGACAGTTCACCCGAAATTATTAACGAAACTCATTGAGAGTGAATAGAGTTGTGATTAAATTCACTACGAATGAAGAAAATGTTGTGATTCAATTCAATGACATCAAGAACAAGAATGCAGCTCTATGACAAACAAATGGTTAAACTCGCTGGATGATTTGTGATTAAATTCACTGAGGCTTTATAGAAGGTTAAGATTATACGCTCTGCCATGGAGAAAACAGGAAGACTTTTTAGGAAAGAATAAAGGTTACGTAATGGTGGCCATTGAGAACTGGAATGTCAAATAGCGCAATGACAGAGGAACGAGGTCATGTCAGTTGAGTGAAAGTTCATTTCTTCTAAAAGCTTACAATCAGTTTTTCAGTAGAAATCCGAAATGAATGCAAATGTAACGCTCAACTCTACGTAGCTTCTGGATAACGGTAAAACCGTGTTTCGTAAAGTCTATATGATTTTAAACAGGAAAACAGCGTTTAAATAGTTGATGATTGCTTTTACTATCATTCAGGTTTTGAGCTATAAAGCGAACGAGTTATTAGAAAAAAAAGTTTGTAAAGTTCGAGAAGTCTGAAGTTTGAAGAGGCTGGAAAAGTTCTGTGAGTTTGAGAAGTGGAAAAAGCAAAAGCTAAGGAGACTACAGAATTCTACCATTTTGTGGACAAGGTAGACCAAGTTTTTACGTCGATTCCGTGTCCGTTTTAGTAAATTTCAGAACAGATCCTGCCAAAAGTAGATTCGTCACCATATCGGCAGTACCAAGACACAGAGGAGGTCCAGAAAGCTACGTAATGGTGATGTGCGGCAAGACAAAAGAATTCCTAATGACAATGTCAGGATAGATTAACAAGGTGAGAAAGTAAGACATGCCAGCCGTAAAAAGAGCTGTTCACAGTTTGAAAAAAACCTGTAAAATTATGACGGATCGAATGTAACAAAAGGACCCCGTCATATATGATGGAAATTTTTGTGCGATCTTAAAATTACATTGCAGATATCTATTAGAAAATATAAGGAAAAATTGAGATACGAGCGAGAATTGAACTCAGATCTTTGGAGTGTGAGTAGCACGCCCGAGCTCTCTCGGCTATCTCAGCTTGTTGAATAGCAGACAGTCAAAGTTAAACTGCTTCTACCATAATGCACGCATTCTCGACATGCTCCGACTGCTGCAAAGAGTACTGCGAGAGACAACGCGGAAACCGCCACCGCTGCGAGCAGCCGTTCTTTAGCTGACGACGGAGAGTGGCAATAGCTGATAATTAAACTCGTAATTTTTTAGGTTGAAAAGTTTTCTGGAGGCAAAGAACCAGCCCCAAAGACACAGTCAATCTATGGGCTTAGCCATAGTTATAAATTGAATCTGATTGTAGAAAAGGTGAGAGGAAGCTGATTCCTTGACATTCACCGCAATTTGAAAAGAAATGCAAGACATAACTACAATTTTATTGTGTAGGCGTACCATGAGTTCAGATTAATAAAATCATTAGGTCTACCATCTGCTAGCGTCTGATAGGTTATGTGAGGTCACTAATGTTTAATGTTCAATTGTAGATTAAAGAAAGGGGGATGTGGTGACAAGTACCTTATCAATAACGATTATACGATACACACTTATGCATACGCGCACCTGCGTGGTGGGCCGACAACAAGCATATGCTCCGCTGCGCTGCTCAAGAATGATCAGTCTTCTATACACACTCGAGCCAGCCACACGCGGCTACCACATGGAGCATGGCGTATGTCTATCGGTTTTGTAATAGGCTTCTACAACGAATTGGAAGAAGGCCTTCCGAAGGTGCATTGAGTGTCAGCGGTGAAGATTTGCGGAATGCGGAAAGGTGTCTCTGGCGGCTCGCTCAATCAGATGGTTACCCGGATGAGGTCGCTATACTGACACACAACAAGCAGTCAACACCTGAAAACCAACAATCGTTAGGTCGAAGTAGTTCGTTGACAAATCTTCCTCCTGTGTTGGATGAGCATGGATTGATCCGTGTTGATGGTAGAATCGCAGCCGCAGATTACGTACACTACGACACCAAGTACCCAGTAGTTCTACCTAAAGGACACCCGAATACGGACTTACTACTGGACTGGTATCACCGACAGTTTCGTCACGCCAACAATGAAACGGTCGTGAACGAAGTGCGTCAGAAGTTTTTCGTCCCGAAGCTAAGATCATGCGTCCGATCAGTTGCGAAACGTTGTCAGTGGTGCCGCGTTTACAAAGCCGTCCCTGCAGTCCCGAAGATGAGTCAACTGCCTCGGTCCCGCGTTACACCATTCGTTAGACCCTTCACATTTGTGGGCATAGACTACTTCGGGCCCTACCTAGTGAAGATCGGTCGTAGTGCAGTTAAACGGTGGGTAGCGATATTCACATGCCTAACCGTACGGGCTATACATATGGAGGTAGTGCATTCACTTTCTACCGATTCTTGTAAGAAAGCAGTTAGGCGGTTCATCGCTCGCAGAGGAGCACCACAAGAAGTCTATACGGATAACGGGACGAATTTCATCGGCGCGAGTAGAGAGTTGGAAGATGAGTTGCGGAACATCAACGTTAGCTTGAGCAGCACATTCACGGACACCAATACCCAGTGGCGATTCAACCCTCCCTCAGCTCCACACATGGGCGGATGCTGGGAGCGCATGGTCCGATCCGTGAAGACCGCACTGGGAACCCTACCGGAATCAAGGAAATTGGACGACGAGTCTTTCATGACACTGTTGGCAGAAGCGGAGCATATGGTCAACTCGCGCCCTTTAACCTTTTTGCCTGTTGACAGCGAGGAACAGGAGTCGTTGACTCCTAATCATTTTCTGATGCTTAGCTCTACTGGAGTGCGGCAACCGATCAAAGCACCAGCGTGTGAACGAAAAGCATTGAAGAACAGTTGGGACCTCATTCAACAGAAGTTGGACGCTTTCTGGAGTCGCTGGATCTCCGAGTATTTGCCAGTAATATCTCGCCGATCTAAATGCTTCAATCACGTGACGCCTATCAAGGAAGGAGCGTTGGTTGTTATAGTCGACGGGAAGATGCGGAACCAATGGATACGTGGACGGGTGAGCCGAACCTATCCCGGCAAGGATGGAGCAATACGTCTGGTGGACGTGGATACCTCTACAGGGGTGTTGAAGAGAAGAGCAGTTTGCAAGCTGGCCGTTTTGGATGTCAAAGATCCCAAGGATGTGCAACAGGATGGTCATGGTGATGAAGATAGCGGAGGGCTTCGTGAACGCAGCGGATATGGTGTCGTCGAACCAGTGTCCGCACGACACGAGGGGGAGGATGTTGCGACAGCTTCGTCCATCGGAGCGCCCCTCGGAAGCTTTGGCGTTTAGATACGAATGTGTGAGTCGATCGCTATGATCTGTCAGAGACCGTGATTATTACAATTGCATATCATTGTTGACATCAAACGCGAATGCAAGATTTGTAAAGTGAACTTAATACATTATTTCTACCATATATACTAAACATAAACTTATTACAGATCAAAACCATAAACTACATACTTATAATCTAATATTGTGACGAATTGAATTTGTGCTACTTAGTAAGAGACCAATTGTAAGTACCCTCTATGAATTTTCTTTGTCCCTTCTCATGCAATAAACATAAATTTACAGCTTTGAGCTGATTCTACCGGGAACATTGGTGAGTCTGCTAAAAAGATCTCCGAAAAGTAATTTCCGTCCCCAACACTTGGTAGGAATCACTTAAATAATCACAGAAGAAATCCCAGGAGGGATTGCTGTGTAAATCCCGAACGAGGATCCCGGCTGGTAGAAAGAATTCTATTAGGATTTTTCAGTAGTGGTGGTGTTCGTTGGGTAGTGGACGCCAAACGATGGCTCATATTTAATTTAGAATTATTTATGTTCTATCGTAATTTTCAGCGCTCATAGCGACTAGCTCATGAGATGAGTATAAAGTGCATGTGAGGAATGTGTATTTAAGTGCTTAAATCTCGTGTGTACGGAAATATAGCAAATTGTATTTCTGATAGTTTCAGGCAATTACCGTTTTAGATTGTTGTCTGGTATTGGCACATACATATGTACGGGCATTTTGTGTCACCGTGTGTATGTGTACCCAACTCATTCCGATAGTATTTACCAACTGTAACGGTGAGTACTACCAGAGACAATAGCCAAAACAATCCAAACTTGTGTCTTCATTCCATTCTGAAGTTCGTAAGTAGCGGATTGCTGCGGTAATCAGTCTCTTTTTAATGTATTTTCTATCCGTATGCGTATATCACCTATGGATAATTGTACATTTTAAGGCCCCTTAGCGTGTCAGCTCAAATTTTGCTCTTCTTATTTGATTCTTATTCCAAACAGTCATCAAGCACGATAGTAGTTGTGTAGCCTTTCTTTACCAATTCCATAAACAAATAAACAAAAATAGCACCTCTTTGTCTCGGTACCTCCAATGTAAATATTTCGAGAATATGAATCATTTGAAAGCAACTCAATCAGTAAACTACTCTACTTCAATGAATAACAAGGAAACATATCCAAATGTCACGAAAAATGTTAAATGTTTTATCCCGCATAATCACGAACTGTAAATGCAGCGTTTCTCATACTGTTGATGACTATTAACTATTGTAATTAAACCATTTCTCAGACTACCCGAGATAACAGTAAGATAACCATCCCATGTACAGATTTGCCAGTTTGACAAATGGTAATCCACCGAATAACAGTATGTGGAATAGGCGGTTAAGATAGGTTACCATAAAAATTCGCTCATTTTCTCGAACAAATTTTTCGCAAAACAGTATAGCATATTGTCAATATACTATCCAGTTTTTCCCACAGTTCATAACATCCCGCATAGAGAAATACAGTTTGTCTTAATCTCCAAACAGTAAATTTCATGTATCTGTTGTTGTTAATGTATAACAAACAGTCGCTTTTATGTTGAAGATTATGAGGTTCAACGCGTTCAACTATAAATCACAGTCTATGCAATCCATACTAATTGGTGACATTATATTACACTGTGCAGATATTGTTGAATGTTATGATGATGGAAACTCACAAATAATGGTGGCAATATTAAATTACATTATGTCAAACTGTTTGTGCTCCTTCTGTGCAACACACTGACACACATGCGTAAAAACGGTTAGTTACTAATGTTGAACAATATGACAAACAGTTGCACGCATAAGTATTTGTGAATCAATGAAAACTGGCTGACGGATGTAAACTTTCAAAACAAAGGGAAAAAAATAAGAGTAGAAAATTGTGAAAATTGCAATTTTTGTAAGTTTGTAAATAGCTGCCGCAAATAATTGTTGCATTGGAGCATGAGCAGAAATTCACGTGTTGGTAGCGGTAAGTATTTCATTCAATGGAATAAAATACGTTCACCCAAGCAAAAACTAACAATAAATCATTCTCTTCGTAGACGGAACCGAAGCGGTTCCCACCAGGAGACGTTTATAGCCGTCGTCATTGGGAGCCTACACGGTATCACTCCGGTGACCAACTCCCCTTTCATCTAGAATGCCTGCCGTCTATACCGCGCACCATCCGGACGGCTCAGCGACAAGGCAAGATGTGCATCGTCCACCTAAAGTGAGAAATTTATCAGCAGAAAGATGTTGGTGTTTCTACGGGTGGGCACTGGACAGTGAAGTCTGCTGACACCGGTCTGCACGAACGACGATGGAGTTGGAGAAGCAGAAGGAAACATTTTATATAGGTATATGAGATTGTAATTAATAAATATATTTGTTTTATTGATTAATTTTCAATTTGTTCTTTATTTACTGTTAATACAAATTAACAGTACATACTATATGAGCACTATTCCGCATACAGTTATCCTACTATTGAGAACTATAAGTCATACTATACGTTTTTCTTGCAAATTAATGGTTAAACTGTTCCCTAACCATTTGCTATGTTATGAACTGTGGGAAAAACTGGATAGTATATTGACAATATGCTATACTGTTTTGCGAAAAATTTGTTCGAGAAAATGAGCGAATTTTTATGGTAACCTATCTTAACCGCCTATTCCACATACTGTTATTCGGTGGATTACCATTTGTCAAACTGGCAAATCTGTACATGGGATGGTTATCTTACTGTTATCTCGGGTAGTCTGAGAAATGGTTTAATTACAATAGTTAATAGTCATCAACAGTATGAGAAACGCTGCATTTACAGTTCGTGATTATGCGGGATAGCAAATGGTTAGGGAACAGTTTAACCATTAATTTGCAAGAAAAACGTATAGTATGACTTATAGTTCTCAATAGTAGGATAACTGTATGCGGAATAGTGCTCATATAGTATGTACTGTTAATTTGTATTAACAGTAAATAAAGAACAAATTGAAAATTAATCAATAAAACAAATATATTTATTAATTACAATCTCATATACCTATATAAAATGTTTCCTTCTGCTTCTCCAACTCCATCGTCGTTCGTGCAGACCGGTGTCAGCAGACTTCACTGTCCAGTGCCCACCCGTAGAAACACCAACATCTTTCTGCTGATAAATTTCTCACTTTAGGTGGACGATGCACATCTTGCCTTGTCGCTGAGCCGTCCGGATGGTGCGCGGTATAGACGGCAGGCATTCTAGATGAAAGGGGAGTTGGTCACCGGAGTGATACCGTGTAGGCTCCCAATGACGACGGCTATAAACGTCTCCTGGTGGGAACCGCTTCGGTTCCGTCTACGAAGAGAATGATTTATTGTTAGTTTTTGCTTGGGTGAACGTATTTTATTCCATTGAATGAAATACTTACCGCTACCAACACGTGAATTTCTGCTCATGCTCCAATGCAACAATTATTTGCGGCAGCTATTTACAAACTTACAAAAATTGCAATTTTCACAATTTTCTACTCTTATTTTTTTCCCTTTGTTTTGAAAGTTTACATCCGTCAGCCAGTTTTCATTGATTCACAAATACTTATGCGTGCAACTGTTTGTCATATTGTTCAACATTAGTAACTAACCGTTTTTACGCATGTGTGTCAGTGTGTTGCACAGAAGGAGCACAAACAGTTTGACATAATGTAATTTAATATTGCCACCATTATTTGTGAGTTTCCATCATCATAACATTCAACAATATCTGCACAGTGTAATATAATGTCACCAATTAGTATGGATTGCATAGACTGTGATTTATAGTTGAACGCGTTGAACCTCATAATCTTCAACATAAAAGCGACTGTTTGTTATACATTAACAACAACAGATACATGAAATTTACTGTTTGGAGATTAAGACAAACTGTATTTCTCTATGCGGGATGTAACAAGCTAGAAATGATCGAATTATTTTGGTACGCTCTCCCACTGTTTATGTTTGCTGCAACAGCAGTGCTGGCGGACCGCTTGGTGAAGATTTCGTAATTTATAATGCTTTGCTTATTTCACTAACAATTGTGGTAAAAAAGTTAAAAAATAATCACCCCACAAATTATTTTTGATTTTATGATGCATAACCAATGTGTTTGACTGGATTTTTTAATTGATTTCGATCAATTTCATTGATGTTTTGGCCAGCAGGATCGACATCACTGCGTGCAATGATCGATGATTGTGCGCGCCAAAAGACATCACCGCGCTGCCCAGTGTTGCCACATTTAAATCTGTATTTTGCCTTTCAAAAATCTTTATATTCTGTATCACCATTTTTTGTCAAAAATCTGTATGAAATCTGTAATATTTCCCGAAAAATCTGTTTAAAATTCTGTAAGTTTCTGAAAAATCTGTATAATCTGTATCATTTCCAAAAATCTGTAATATTGGTATACAGAATTCTGTATGAAAAGCTGCAAGAAAATCTGCATGATTACAGAAAAATCTGTATATGTGGCATCCCTGGCGCTGCCGTCGTCGTCGTTGGTACTGCGGTGGGTGGTAAACACCGCCAACCACATTTAGTGCGGTCGAAACAAATCGTTAAAAATTTCTACTCTCGAGTGAAATAATGCTTAGTAATCGTGATTACTTGGAAAGAGGCTTGTATTTGAAGTAGTGTGAATATATTTTTATGCCGAATATCTCGCGTGAAATTGATTATTTTATAGAATAAGATAAGTATCGATTTTTTACAAATATGTATTGGTGCAATGTTGTGTAAAGTTGATTTCGGTCAATGATTTTGAAGAAGCCATTTTGCGATGACACGCTAAGGGGCCTTAAGTCATGTGGTGCTACCCTATTTGGAATGCCTAATTTACTGCCGCTCTACTCATAGTTGTCGCATGTTAAAAGGGATTCCCATATAACATGGGACAATTAAGCATAGAACGGCAGTTTATTAGTTCGAAGCTGTTTGAAGTACAATGCGTATGCCTGTGGTAGTTGGCAGTTGGCTGATACACTGCGAAGTTACCGCAAATGTGTATGCGTTGTTGCATCGGTCTATAGCCGCAATACAGTTTTCAGTTTTTACTGATTTATTACCTCTGACTACTTATTTTGAAGAGTGCAAAACTGTATAGTGTATACGAATGCAATCTACGGAACACGAGTGTTTGCGTTCAATGTGCATGTACTGTTTTGACTTGTGTTTTTTTTTTCTACTTTCAACACATATGTTACCTCGTCGCTGACAGTGACAGAGTAACAAGCGGTGAGTGACTGCATGAGAGTCAAGATTATTGCTTGTGTTGTCATTCATATCATCATTGCCGATGATTAGTAGAGTGTATTGCAGATCGTCATTTTTGCATAGTATGCAGTGTTATTCTGATGTATGGAAACATGTATCAAGAATTATCACCGTACCCATTGCAAGATGTTCGTGATGTGTAATGATTCTGCTAATCTTGGTTTGTCTTTTCCCTGAGTATGTTTTTTGGCGATAGGCCAGCAAGCATTCTCGGGATATCAAGAGCATACCTTTTTGCTCATTTCAGGTGCTTGTTGCTTAGCAGCAAGAGCTTTTTATTTTTTGGCGAAGCATAAAAATTATTTTGGGTGGCATTCGGGGTCTTCTGCTAAAGCATAAACTGGACGTGCTGTAAGAGAATCCCATCATGTTTTCCCAGAATAATAGGTGTTTAGACAGTATCGTCATGATATTAGCATTTTGTAAATATATAATTAGAAGATACATAGTTAGGCTGCTAATTAGTGTTTACATTTTGCTAGTATTATGAGCTGGTAGAATGTTCGTCAGTATTAACTTATATCATATGTTAACTGACCATAATCGTCTGTACCCAGGAAAAAATGTTAAATGCAAAGCTTTGTAGTTAAACGTTTTATTCTGGGTTAGTTTCAAGTTGGTTAGAATGTTTAATTTTCGTTAAAACAGAAATGCTTAGACATTTCATTTGAATGAAGATTTTTATCAAACAATTTTATGAAGTTTGCATATGTTCCACAGAATTTAACTATTTTGGAAAAATTCATGGGATAAATCTGGATAAAACAGCCACTGTTTTTCCAGTATGTAATACTAATCAATCCCATGCAAATACAACAATGTTGTTGGTAATAGACCGTTTTCAGTATCCTTTCGGGGGTGCAGGAATGAGGTTATTTGAATGTTCTGTAAGATCAAAATGATATTTAAAAAAATCGTTTGATTATACATAACTTCTTACTTATTTATGCAAGCATCTCTACGGGGGTGTTTGTATACAGTTTATCATCCTCTTTCCCTTCCTCATCCCTTTCTCCATGTCCTTTATTTTCCTTCATATCCTTCTTCCCTCGGGTAAGTGATGATTGGCAATGAAGTGCGAGGCACAAATCCCCCATATGGAGGGGAACGTGCCGCCTGAGCCGTATATCTGATAATTGATTAGGATTTTTTGAATATGTTTCGACAGAACACTTTGAAAGTATGCTACAATGAATCTGTGAAGTAATTCCAGCAGAAATCCATGAAAGAATGGTGGTTAAAATTTCTGAAAGAATTCTTTCGGGATTTTCTAAAGCAACTCTGGCAGAAATCCTTTAAGTTATTCCTGAAGGAATCTCGTCAAGAATACCTGATGGAATCCTTAGGAAGATCATGACAGGAATGCCGGCCAGAAGCTGAGCAGGTATTTCTGCAAGAACCATAGAAGCTGTCTCTATGATCTAGGGTTGCCTGAAAAAATCTATATTTGTTCATATTTTTTTTTGGGGAGAAATTCCTTAAGAAATCACAGCAGGAATCCAGGAAGGCATCTTTGAAGGAATTTTAGCACAAATCCCTGAAGGAGTGCAGAAAAGAATAAATCCTTTCAGGATTTCCCAAAATTACCCCCCCCCCCCCCCCCCCTGCAAAAATCCCTGAAGAGAACTCTTGGAGCAATCCGTACAGCAATCTCGGAAGCAATATCTGAGGGAATTCCGGGAATAAACCTGTGAAGATTCTCGAAAGGAATGCCTGAAGAAATCCTGGAAAGAAATCCTGAAGGTATCTCGAAAAAGAACCTCAGCTCATCTAATCTCATGTCAATTATTCACCCTACTCTCTAGCCTCTACCTACCTTACTGCCTTAATTGCCCTCTATTCCAATCATGTATCCTGCGCTCTATCATAACCTTCAACCCTATCCTATACCATAACCACTGTCCTATCCTCTACCGTGCCCTCTAATCTATATTGTGCTTAATCGTACCGTCTACCCTCTCTACCCTAACCTTTTTACTACCCTCAATCCTACTCTCTATCCTACCCTCTTCCCGTCCGTCTACCCTATCCTCGTTCCTAACCTTCTACTCCACTTCCTCTACTCTATCCTTCACTCAAACCCTCAACCCAACCGTCTGTTCAACCGTTTACTCTACCCACTACCCTACCATTTACCATGACCCTCTCCTTTTTCTCATAAAGCCCGATCGATAGATACCCATATTGCATGGTATCATAGCTCAAACTACCATACTGTGACCGCAATCTTGGATATGGTCCGCCATCTTGGATTTCAAAATGGTGTCGGATATTCATTTTTGAGTTCTACTCATGAAGCCCGATCGATAGATACCCATAAGGAGTGTATCGTAAAGTAGTTGAAAATGTTTAAAATAGCCTCAAAAATAGTTTAATACAACTTTTAAGTAATTTTATATTTAGAGATACTGTATAAATCCTTGAGAAAAGAAATGGCTTTTATGGTTTTCTAAAAATGTTCTTTTAACTGAGTTTTTAACCTAGATTACTGAACGCTTGTTTTTAAATTTTTGCACACCTTCTAAAAAATTGAATCTGCGAAAAAAGTTCGTTAATGTTCGAAAATTGTTAACTTTTTTGTGCAAATATAATAAGCTCCAGAATCCTCATGAAATAGGCAAATTATTTTTTTCAAGAAAAATCTCCACTGCATTTAAGCGCAATTCTTAAAAATGAAAAAAGGCCATTTTTGAGGAACCTCTTTTTTCTATGCTCCTCCAAATCATGTTTACGCAAATAAAAATTACTTAAAATAAATAATTCGCATTTTTTAAATAGGGTATGTTTTTTAATTTATAGACGAGTAAGTTAGAGCAAAAAATAAAATTTTATAACCTTTTAAGATATTAAAAGCCGAACTTCAAAGTTTGACCAAAAAATAGACGTTTTTTGGAGTGGACCATTTTGTAAGATATAGGAGATTTTTCTATCGAAAATATGAATTTTGAAAGTCGGTGTTGAATAATATGTAATGTGTACATAACTGTTAACAAGCATCAATATTTTCCAGATTTTTTATCGTACAAATTTTACTCGCTACGGATTTTTGAAATGTTGAAAAATCTTAACAAAATTGCATTTTGTACAGATTTTTATTTTGTGAGGTGTATTCATTTAACCATATTTTCAATAAACTAAACATTTTCCAAATTTTTCCAAGGTATTCTAAACTTATCTATATTGTGAAGATTTCATAGAAGAACCGAAATGAAAGGACCAACCCAGCTTCCAGATAGAACATTCTGAACATTTTCAACTACTTTCCGATACACTCCTTATTGTATGGTATCATAGCCCAAACTACCATTCCGTGGCCGCCATCTTGGACTTCAAAATGGCGTTAAATATCGATTTTTGACTTCTACTCATCAAGCCCGATCGATAGATACACATCAGGGTTCCTGATTTCCACTTTTCATCTTCTTCCACATTCGAAGACAGTCAGCAGCGAACGGTTGTCGCTTTAGTTCGTGTGTATGCTTGTCAGCGACGATAGCAAACTCCGGCGAACGGTGGGAAGCCACACTTGGAAATTACTCATTCGTCCACATTCGCATCGCAAGCGAATGCGATTCGTGAGTGATGCGATTGATATTGTGCATACGAATTTTTGATGTTTTCGAATTATTTTCTTTGCTAATCTAGCATTTCAACAACAATACAGTAAAAATGTATGCATTACATGCAGAAATTCTCTTCTACTTATGATAATAGCCGCTTCGATCGCTCACCAGCATTCTTCACCATTCGCCATTCATTCATTCGCTTGCGATCCAAACTGCGACGAATGGCAACGAATATTTATGTCAAGCAGTTGGCTCATCGCTTCCCACTGGTGATGGGGTTGCGTGTTTGATCACGACGATCCGTTTGCTGCATCTTTTTCGATTCGCTTCAGCAAAGAGGAGTGAATATGAATGGAGTGAGGCGAATATACCGATCCTTGATACACATATTGCATGGTATCATAGGATATGGTCCGCCATCTTGGATTTCGAAATCGAGTCAAATATCGATTTTTGACTTCTACTCATGAAGCCCGTTCCACAGACAAACAGACGTAACACCTTGAACGATTTTCATGAAAATCCATCGCCCAGTTCACACTACCATCACCTGGTGGAAAAGTTGCACGAATCACTGTGTTGTGCCATATCGTCAACAGAAGGCGCTAGTATGAAACGTCAAACGCATAGAAAAACGATGCGCGCGCCTCTGGTTGTGAAAGCCACAACTAAGAAAATTTAAAATAATCGTTAAAAGCGTGGTCGATGGAAATTTTGCAAGTGTTACGTCTGTTTGTCTGTGCCCGTTCCATAGATACCCATATTGCATGGTATCATAGCTCAAACTACGATTCCGTGGCCACCATCTTAGATATAGTCCGCCATTTTGGATTTCAAAATGGCGTTAAATATTGATTTTTGACTTCTACTCATCAAGCCCGATCGATAGATACCCATATTGCATGATATCATAGCTCAAACTACCATTCCATGGCCGCCATCTTGGATATGGTGCGCCATCTTGGATTTCAAAATGGCGTCGGATATTCATTTTTGAGTCCTACTCATGAAGCCCGATCGATAGATACCCATATTGCATAGTATCCGAAGCAGCATTGCCGTTAAAAACCATATATTCTGGAGTTTTGACCGCCATCTTGGAACCTAAGCCGCCATCTTGAATTCCAGAACCCTACTACCACCTCCACATCCTAAAGAAAGTGTATACCAAATTTGATTGAAATTTCTTGACGCATTCCAGAGCTATGCCTATATTCCGGCTTACATATACATACAGGGGATGGCCAAAATGTTTGGGATAGGCAACTTTTTTTAGTCTCACAAAAAAGTTCATCAAGCTATAACTTTTCATAGAGCGCATCAAAAAATCTCAAATTTTGACTGTTTGTCAACCTATTATGTGTGCATCATTGGTACAAATTTGGGCTCGATTGATTAATATTTCGCAAAGTTAGAACCGTTCGGGTAAAACACTATTTTTCAGACAACTCATTTTTGAGCTGTCATATCTTGGAAACTAGTGAACCGAATTGAATGAAATTTTGAACGTACACTAACAATATGTAAATGCTTCACAAACTATTAAAACATTGGTACTTTTTAAACGTTGAAAAAAGTTTTCATGGATTGACACTTTTTGGACTTTTCTCGAAAAAATGTCATTTTTTTACATCAATGTCAATAAGTTTTAGTGTTGATATCCAAAGGTTTTCCACTTCTGTTCTCAAGTTATCTCTAATCAGATATATTAGAGCCTATTTAAATTGAAGGAAGAACACATTTAGTAATTTTTGAGTGGTATTGTTAATTTGACTTATTTTCTTCTATATGGGTAAAAATTTCAATCCGGTATAACTTAATTCGCCGTAAGAAAATATTACATTTTAAAACGTCGTATTAAGTATCAATATATTGTTGATAAACGTTAAAAAATTCATTCAATTCGGTTCACTGGTTTCCGAGATATGACAGTTCAAAAATTAGTTGTCTAAATAATAGTGTTTTACCCGAACGGTTCTAACTTCGCGAAAAATTAATCAATCGAGCCCAAATTTGTACCAATGATGCACATATGATAGGTTGACAAACAGTCAAAATTTGAGATTTTTTGATGCACTCTATGAAAAGTTACAGTATGTTGAATTTTTTTTTTGGGAGAAAAAAAGTTGCCTATCCCAAACATTTTGGCCATCCCCTGTATGTATGATTGTATGTTTATATGCTTGTATGTTTATATGTTTGTCTATTTGTATGTTTATATGTATGTACCTATGAATATGTACATCGACTTTTGTATGTATCGATTAACAACTCTGCCGAAGAAATGAACTATAAATCATTAACCATTATCAAGATTCCAGGGAAATATTTTTTTTTGCATTGAAAATGAAGCTCGTAGATCGTGACAATATGTAATCTTTGCAGCATCGTGTACGCCACCTAGTGTACCAGTCACAAACTATATTGTCCACTATGAGCAAGGTATGGATGTGGAGAACACCTTCTCTGAAGAAAGTATTCTTAAATTTTGCATAATTCTGGAGATATACACATCAAAAGGACTGTCCTATTTATAGGACGCTAGGCGTTCGGGGCATCTGTCCTATAAATGGGACACTGGGCGGACATGGGTTAATGATACAAATCAACAAGACAAAGTTTGTGAACAACAGATCACGTTCACAAAAGAAGGTTGCAATAATTCAAACTTCACAATTATATATATTATATGATAGAAAAAAATCATTTTCCCTAATTTTCCAGCTTCCTTGCACCCTATTTCGCCATAGTGTACCAGTTATGGCTAATCTCATAAGGAATGCATGTAAATAGTGTGAAGTGGAACCCAAATTAACAAATGTATCCATGACTGTTACAGGGCCAGGGTTCCTATCATTGGCACACGCCGTAATAAAGTAGTTTTGGACCCTTTTCTATACTTTTCCTGTAAAGTATTAAAACTAATCAATCATTTGACATATCGATGACATTCGATAGTCTTCTTCTTATTTTTGTAGAAATAGTTTTTCTTAGGTAGTGCGATAACTGGTACAGGCACCCTACCTATTCTTTGGGGTGATACACAAATTATGTCACGCAAAAATCGACCTTTTTCAACCCCCCTCCCTTCTATGTCACACTTTTTGTACAGGACCTCAATCTTTTTGTAAGGGTCGTCACGTTGGTTTTTCATCGTAATAGGGCACTGCATTGTTTTGATTTTGTATGGGATTTTGACGTTTCTTGGCCTTGTTGTTTACAAAATTTCTGTAAGAGTGAAAAAGAAGGAATGATTTTCATGCAGTACCCTATAGGCTGTTTTACCTCACGCAAATCTGCCAGGAAAAGGCATACTTTCCCACCTTAAATTAGCAGTGCTGTAATGGTTCATTACAGCACTGATTTGCGTTGCGTAATGAACCGTTACAGCACTGTTTTCAGTTTTGATCAACTTCTCGATGCTTTCTGGACGCAGTTTCGACAAAATGCATCTCATTTCATTTGAATTCATGTAAATTTCATTTGAATTTAACCCCGAGTGATCGCGTCGAAGGTTAATTATTATTATCGCACTTTCGTCGGTAGGTGTGGAATCCACAGTAGATGCTTCTCCCATCAAACCTGTAATATTATACCATCCCTTTCCCTTTACTAGCAAGATTGTATCAAATTTCTAATACGTGTGCGCGTGCTTCCACTTACTTATCGGTGATTTTCATCGAACGCAGGAAAACACCTTTTTCCTGTGATGCACTGCGTGCGCTATGCTGTGATACATATCTCCGGAAGAGGATATACCAAATAACAAAGGCAAACTTTAGCTGCTTAGCATACATACGTTGTTGGTCGGTGTCCCCGTTCGATCTGATGTGGTTACATGTCATCCCTTACATCGCATCGTACGGATGTCAACCAGCATCATAGCGTTCGAGGGAACGAAACTTGAATGCATATTTTCAGCCGAGGAACTTCCGCCTAGCCGAAACTCAATACTGCACTCCCGAAGAGGGATGATTCACACTTGAAGACAGTAGTTGAAGGTCAAGACATGGAGGCGGTCGGTGTGCGTTTCAGCGCTTGACATTATACGCTATATGTCGCCTTTGGTTTCCTATAGTCGCACGTGCCGATATTTTTTCCTCTCACACAACAAGTGCCACCAAAAACCGTGTCGATATGGGTTCCGAAAAATGGTCCATCAGAAATCGATTTCCACCCGGGACGTTGCTGTTCGTGAAGGTAACGCCAATTAACTGTGCTGATGTCTGGCTGCATTGGATTGCGGCTCGGATGGACTCCAACTGAAGCGATAAATGAGAAGGTATTCTCATGGAGATGACTTTTACCTTTCATCTGTCGGTACATCTGAGATTAGAGGTAAGTGTATTAAAACGTTCCCATGGAAAATTCTGTTTCAGAAATTATATGTATATACCCAGACTTACATTCATTTCATTTCATTTAAATATTAATTCATTTGGTATTACATGGTTCCATTCTCGGCCGCTTCCCGTATTTGCCAGATCGTTCTGTATCTATGGTCCACCCATCTTGTACACTGCCCTCCAGGTCTTATTGTGCCATCCGGATCTCTTGCGAACACCAGTTTTGCAGGGTTGTTTTCCGGCATTCTCACAACATGCCCAGCCCATCGAAGCCTTCCAGCATTTGCGACCTTCCGGATGCTAGGTTCACCGTAGAGTGCAGCGAGCTCGTGATTCATTCTTCGCCGCCACGCACTTTTCTCCGGCACAGCGCCAAAGATGGTCCTAAGCACCGGACGCTCAAACACTTCAAGTGCTTGCATGTCCTCCTCGAGCATAGTCCAGGTCTCGTGCCCGTAGAGAACCACCGGTTTTAGCAGTGCCTTGTACATGGGGCATCTGGTGCGAATCTTTTTCGACAGCATGTGGAGCCCGTAGTAGGCCCGACTTCCATTGATGATGCGCCTTCGTTTTTCGCGGCTAGCGTTGTTGTCTGCCGTTAAAAAGGATCCGAGGTAAACGAAATTTTCCACAATCTAGAAGGTGTCCCCGTCTGCCTAGGCATGCCCGGTTGTTTCCGTGCTGAAAGGCCAAATCCAAATGTTCATTGAGGAAGTTATAATATCTTTAAAAGTTCTCATTAAACTCTAAGCTGAGATTCAGGCGTTATCTTCTAGTATCAACGTTACACCAAAAATAAAAAGTAGACAGCTATGTATTTGGTCAGAGAGGGGAGGGGGGTGATTTGAGCAGCCTCAGCAAATTTATACCAAATATCTTTTATAACTACCCGATCAGAAAGGCATAACAAAAACATAACATAATTATATCTACAGTTGATATCTATATCAAGGTTTGTTATATTTAGATATATTTGTTGGAATCGGTACGAAAACTACACAGATAAAAATAATGACATTTACACGTCATGTAAACTTAATTTTGGTAATGTAAACTTAGTGTTATGATGGTTTACATGATATATCATGTAAATTTACGTTATATGTCATGTAAAAACTCAGACTCATGCTGACTTACATGACATATAATGGAAGTTTACATGATATTTCATGAATTTTACATGATATGTCATGTAAACTTCTGTGATATCCCACGCTCCAATTATGTGCATCATATGTCACAGAATTTTACACTCTTTTTTCGATCTGTGTAGTTTGTATTATTTCAAGGTTCTAACAAAGTCAGTTACAATAAATGAATATGTGATTTGATCATCATTACATCAACATTATAACAAACTCAGTAATAATTTTTAAAATGGAATGCGTAACTAATCAATATTTTTTGGTAGTGTTTAGTGCGTAAATTAACCGCCTTATGGCGCCATTGTGTTTAGAAAATACACAATTGTTGATATCCTTTATTATATGAACTACCAAAAAAGCTCATGTCTCCATCAAATTTGTACAGAAAGCTTATGACTTTGGAAGGTGGAAAATAAGGTAAGCAACTCCACCATTACGTGATGATATTGGGTAATTTTGAATGTTTCTTATAATGATCCAGATCACCTGCACAGTTCGTATATTCAGCAAAGTTGTGCATGATTCTTGAAATTCACGAATGGTGTAAAATTGTATGCAAAATTTCACTACTATGAGCTGTTTGATATGACAAATCTCATTATTCTGCTGTCCTAGGAAGTTCGGATCATCACTCATCAGCGAAGTTGTCGAGAAGTCCTAGGCTCTCAATTGGAAAATGTTATATGTAATTGAACTGCGGCGTTAACATTTGTTTACAGGATTTTGTACATGTCTTACAGGTTGAATATTTATTATGGATGGCAACGGAGTACTTTCAGGGAATATTTCTAGGGATATTAAATGTATTTCTCTTGTAGGTCTTCTAGGGAGCTCACTAGAAGTTCTTCCAGAGATCTCTCCGAGAGTTTCCATACGAAATTTCTCCACGTATTCTTCCGGGTAATCCTCTAAGGAATTCTCCAACAATTCCTCCATGACTTTTTCCATGACCTCCTCTTTGAATTATTCAAAGAACTTTGCCCTAAGGATTTGTTGGAAGATTAGTTCATATACATGTTGAGATCCCAAGTAAACCACTCCTATGATTTCTGATGATAGAACACGAAAACACATTCCAATTCACCAATTATATTTTACCGACCAGATTACGTCACATTTGATCTGTCGGAGCTCTCAACTAAAGGATAAACGTCTTGAAATCCCGCTTCAACAGTGCATCAGAACTTCAGACGCACAATTCTCAAGAAACATGCATTAAACAACAGTGAATTTTAATATTTTGTTCTTGCTCACTTGTAATAAGTTTAAAATAAGAAGCTCAGGTGCGCTGGTTTTGTTTACGAAGAGATTTGTGCGCTCGAAATCGTGCCATTGTGGCGGCCATTCTGTCCTTAAACTACTAATTGAATACAGCATACAGATCATTCGTCATAGGGATTTCCCGCAAGGTTTAACTTAAGTTTAAAATCCAACATACATCTCGTCCCTTAAGAATTTCTTCAGAGAATCCAAAAGGAAGATTCTTTAAGATATTCTTAGCAAATTACTTCAGCCTATGCATCAAAAATTCCTTAAAGGATTTTCCATCAGGGAAAATCCATCAAAAATTCTGACGGATCTCAGTAATTAAATAAGTTCTAGTTTTAAAGTTAAACTTTTCATTCCAATTCCAATTTCTTAGAAATTTATTAGTAAATATGTGGTCACTCAGTCTCTGTTGTAAATATCACTACAATTAACTACAGCTTTTTTCCGCATAGATAATATGTGTATGCATATCTGCCGATCGAAATAGTTATGTACTACCAAATGAAGTGTAGTTGTTTTGTTAAAGTTAATAAAATATTCCGTTCAACAGCGAAACGAAGTGTTTTGATATCCCTTTGAATTTCCTTAACGCTCTGTGTTCGAAAACAAATTACTTCAAGTATTTATCAAAAGGTTTCTTTGCAAATTTTATCGACAATTACACCAATGACTTATTATGGAAATGCTTTTTTCTATCCTTTTAAAAATTCATTCATAAATTTCTCCAAGGGAATGTTCCTGCAAGAATTTGCGGTGGATATTCCTACCGAAACATTCACCACTTAAGCGCCATAATACTACTGCACGCAGAAAAATAAATTGTAAACATAATTAAATTCTAGTTCAAATCAACCGATTTTTCAGTTTACTATAGCGACAAACTGATTTTTAGTTCAAACTGAACTGTTGCAACTGTTTGATAATACAAATGTTTTCATTTGACGAAATTTTTGACAGTTTGTTAGAACAAACAGAGATTTGGTAGTTTCAACATAAAACAACAGATTGTTTTAAACGACTGCACTTTTGTGACTAACAAAGCCGGAATGTGGTTGTGTTGGTGACGGCAGCTCCTGTGGCAGCTCGGAAATCTATTTTTAGACCGTCGGTGAGCGGATGGGGAGGAGAACGACTAAAAAAAGACAAAAAAGGCGAAGCCGATCAACTTTTTGTGGATGCTGTCGTGAGTACCTGCGCGTTATCCATCACAACCATAGCTGCACTTGGAAGTTGGCGTGATGGATTTACTGCACCTTCTTCGATGTGGCGATGTTGGGGTAAGCATTTTATAGGTGTGTGAGTGCTTTCGCACCATGTTTATGGTTTTTATTTTGTTGAAACAAATGAAATTTTTGACATTACATATATGAAATGATGGTAATCGGTTGTTTTTATCGATAAACTCTAAATGAAAACAATTAAATATAACTTTGGAATAAGTAAATTCTCAGTTTGAAAATCAACCATGCGTTTTATTGTTTTAAACAAGCGCCATTTTTCTGCGTGTGAACAACTTTGCAGAAGGAATATCATTAATTAATAATAATGAAATAAAACATGCCTAAAAACGCTTTAAACATTTAAATAAACGCTGGCGCAACTAGTGCTTAGTTACACACTTTTCACTATTTGAAAGTCATTAGCTATCTGTTCAACTTAGTTAATAACACGAAGATATAATTGCTATCAACTGTATTAAAAACAGTTTCGTGTGACGTCCATTCTCGTAGGTACAGCGATGTGGGCTCCAGCTCCGAAGTAGTGAAAGCTGGCTCTAGTGCACAACGAGCGCACACGACATTGAAGCTGAGGGACTAAATGGGCTGTAGTAACGTGCATGGTGACGTCATAACTGGGTATGGTGACGTCATACTTTCCCTCTCCGGTATGTTGGATCTACCAATATGAAGAACCATTTCAGCATATATCGCCACTCACTTCAAGTGCTGTGATGGCCTCACTGGTAAAAACGACGAGCTCCTGTTCTAGGTTCTAGCCGTCGTAGGTTCGAATCCCTGGGTTTTATGTATACTATGTGGAGAAGTTTTTTGATGCCAGTAACTTTTTACAAAAAATAAAATTTCACTCTAAAAATTGATACCCCAAAAATGAGTTAATTTTTACACTACTTAATTTTTACCCAATATATTTATAACTGCTTTATAACAACATGTGATATAATTTGTTTGATTTTTTATATCTCATTTTGTTATAAACTTGTTATAATTATATCAAGACCTGTTATAATTATGTTATGACTAGAGCAATTTTAGTTATAATTTTTGTTATTTTAACACCTAACCGGCGAATTTTATAACTCATACTGTTATGAAAAATCTTTGAAATAAATAACTTAATCGGTTATAATTTTGTTATGCCTTTCTGATCGGGTACAGTTCCTGCATAGTAGTTTCTTAAAAAAGTCGTCCTGCAATTTCTTCGGGAATATATCTTGTGATTTTTACACAGTCACTGTGACTTATTTTGAACATATACATAAGTACTTACATGCTAGAAGTGCTTTTGGACATTTCTCCAGGTAATCCTTCAGGAATTCACCCACAGAAGATTCTTTCGGAATTCTCCTAGCAATTCCTTCAGGTGATCCTCCGCAAATACCTCCAAGAAATTATTCAAGAATTACTCCATGGATCCCCTGCAGAAATTCTTACAAGGACACCTCGAGGATTTCCTCCAGTGATATTTTCAATGCTTTTACGAGAATACCTTCAATAAATCTTCCAAGGATTCTTCCAGGAAAACGTCAATTAATATTTATATGAGATTATGTTCTGAGCAGAGATGCATTTGAACGCGTTCTGTTCATGTTCTGTTCAGCAGCTGTGCTCACGTGAGCCGTGTTCATGTTCAAAATCTAGTGGGTGTTTGAACACAGTGCACTGTGTAGCTAATAGCAACAGACTTGTGACCTTTGCAGTCATTCGGTCATCATTGCCAGGACGCGCCTGTCGGTCGTTTCACAAGGTTTTTGAAACATCATTGGATAGAAAATCTCTTTAGAGGTTTGTAATAGTGGCTGATTCTCCATAAAAGATTGGAAAAAGTCAGATCGAATCTCTTATTACAGGCTCTAAGGTAGCCCTTATCTCGCTATTCGTCCTCCCCTTAATACAAATAGCTCATAATACCGGCACGAGCCAGTTCCTAGACACCAATTTCTACCGGAAAAGCTTCTTGCTAGTCTGGTGGATATCCGCCACGACACGGTGTGTGTCCAGCGTTCGGTTCATTTCTGACCTGGTGGTATGAAGGTAGCCCTTCACCCAACATACTACACGACATTTATTACCACCCATAAGACAATTCGCTGAACTGGGTGAAAAAAATCGATGGGTCATAAAATACCTAAATTCAAATTTTTAAGGGCCATGGCGAATCGATTAGGCAATCATATAATCAGTGGGGAAAATGAGTATCTGGGATTCAAATGCAAGCATGGCGTCGTCAAACACCAAGATCCTTATTTACATTTGGCTAACGATCTGAGCTGTCAATTTTGAACACCGTTCCGTGAGCAATCTAGTTGCCTAGATTATGATCCAATATGTGAACACGAACGTAAGAGCAATCAGTGAACATTTTCAGCACGCTCACAGCTCATGAGCGTTCAAAATGCATCTCTGGTTCTGAGATGAGTATTTGCAATACAGGGTGGCTCAAGCTTAAATGAAAAAAAACATGCTTTTCAAGAATATAATACAGAAAAAAAAGAATATACTTGAGAATATAATGTTATTATTTTCAATTTCATCATGTTACGTTTATATACCCCTATAGGGGGTATTCTTGAAGAAATTCATGGATGGGTTCCTGAATAAATTAAATATTTGTCGAAGATAATTTTGAAAGAATACTGGATGACTTCTTGGAGAATTTCCTGGCTCCTGTAAAATTTTAAAAAAGAATTTCAATACAAATCGCTGGAGAAATTCCTCTAGGAGTCCTTCAAGTAATTCAAAAAACCTTCAGGTAATCCTGGAAAAAAAAATCTTGCATGAAACCCTGAAAAACATGATTGACAGTAACCCGAAAACATGATCGACAGTAAACCGAAATTTCTATACAAAGCCCTGTGTCAGCAACAGGGGACGCTTCAGGGTTCGGTCGAATCTCGGGACGTACCTTCCGGGAGACCGTATAAGGTATCTGCAACCAGGGACTTCCTTCCGGGAGGCAGATCGCACCGGATGCCAATAACCAGATTGCGGATTTCAGGGGTCAAGCTCAGTTCGGAAGTCTTGACTTGGGAGGACGAATTTCGGGACAGTAGGTTTGAGTTTTTCAGATTTGGAGAATTTTTGATTTAATTGCTGCTGCTTCGCTTGAAAGTTTTTGAAGTAAAGACAGATTTTTTTCTTTAACGCATGGCCACTAGCGTGGTTCAAAAAATCGTTTTTGCTCCACACCGCTTATTCGATTCCTAACCAGATTATATGCCTTCTCCCAAAATTTGAGCTCATTTGGTTTAAAATTGAGACTGCACAAGCCCTTCAAAGTTTGTATGGGAATTACTATAGGAAAACGATGTTTTTCATTCAATCGACCGTAGCATTTCCCCAAGAGCCCTAGAGGGTTAGTTGACCCTTGGTACTCCTAGGCTACTATACTGCCCATAACTGCATAATTCTAACATTTGCATTTTTTGCCAATATTGAGTTAATACCGGGGATCATCTCACAATCATCAGTACTTTCATCCACCCAAATGAACTTTTTAAGTTTGTTCTGCAAAATGTGAAAAAATACCAAGTCGTTTTGTCTCATTGGCTAAAATTTATGAATGTAACCGCATAACAGTCACACTGGAAATACACACTGGTGTCAAAGCGTAATATCAATCATATTTTGGTCTGATTAATTTTTTAACTATTCGTCCAGCATAAAAGAAGAGCTGTAGAAAATTTCATTGCAAAAGGATGAATTTTAAATTATTGACAAATTTTTGAAATTTCGTATCGTCTCCATACTAGCGCATGTTGCAAACTTTAAACTTTATTTTGTACTATGCCTACTTTTGTCGAATGTGACTGTTATGCAGTTATGGGCAGTAATATCAACTACAACTTTGCCGAACATCACAGTCAAATCGGACGCCTCATTAATTAGTTATCGATTTGTATCCAACTGGACAAACTTTAGCAGTGATCCTTCAGCTTATTGCCAACAGGCAACATTGCTGCATATAGCGCCAAAGATAGCACACTGAAATCATGGCTACTATGATTCACTGCAAAATGCAGTGATGCCCTTCGAATATTTTAACCATCATGAGTAAAGATTCTATTTTGGATAAAAATCGGTAACTAATTAATGAGGCGTTCGATTTGAATGCGGTCTTAGGCAAAGTTATAGCTGATAGAGTAGCCTAGTTGTGTCAAGGGTCTACTAATATCCTCGAGGTCACTTGGGGAAATGCTACGATCGATTGAATGAAAAACCTCGTTTTCTTATAGTAATTCCCATACAAACTTTGAAGCCCTTCAAAGCAGTCTCAATTTTAAACCAATTGAGCTCAAATTTTGGGAGAAGGCATATAATCTGGTTAGGAATCGAATAAGCGGCGTGGAGCAAAAACGATTTTTTGAACCACGCTAATGGCCACCTATGACCGTTTCATGGTCACCATCATGACCCCGTTGCTGTCGGTAACAACCTGAATATTTTTTTTTTTTTTGAAAAGATCCCGAGAGGAATTTCTGAAAGAATCACTACAGAAATTCCCGGAGCAATCCCAGAAGGAATTCCTGGAGAAATCCCTAGAGGAAATCCTCATGGAATTCTTGCAGGTATGCCTGGAGTAAATTGCAATTAAGGAAGGAATCCCTTGAAAAATATCAGAAGAAACCGCTTCAGTAACCCCTGGATTTGCTAGAAAAATTTCTGGATGGACCATGGAGGAATTTCTGGACATTGTTGGAGGAACCCCTAGAGGAATTCTTGGAGAAATAAGAGTAGAAATTCCTGGAGGGTCGGCACGTTCACTTTACAGTTACTCGCGGGCATGTAATTCTCGCGCAAAATGGAGGAAAACCACAGCACATTTACACGTTATAACAGTTTACTCGTACTACAACTTTCTTGGTTTATTCCTGGCACTCTCACTCCCACTTTCTTACAAACTGTCTATCTGGCCTTATCTGTTGCCTTGCGGGGCCCCTTTCTGCTTCTGCTCCACCACCTCGTCTCCACGGCGACTCGCTTGCGGGCGTGGATCCTCGGCTCGCTCTCCACGGTTCCCGGGGGTGGCTTGGGAATCGCTCTGCTCCGTATTCCGGCCGGCTACTCGTCCGGGTCCTTACCGATGCACAGTGGAAAAAAATAGGTATAAAACGCGAATAAATTCAATATCTCTGCTCGGAGTGGATGGATTTGAATAAATTTTTGACACAAGCTGCAAAAAATCTATAGTTTCAGTTACGGAGGGTGCCATTCGCCGCACGATGCTAGAAATAAGTGAATTGAGCTCATTTTACCCCATGCTCTCTCTCTCACACCTTTTTGAGAAAATCCTCATCTATTCCCGACTGGCGCGCAAAATAAAAAATGACTTATTTAACTCGTAGGGTATCTGTACCATTCCTTGGCCTAATTTACAAGCCGCCTCCACAATTTTGACCATAACTCATGAATTAATAACACTAGAAATAATATGTTGAGCCTATTACACACTCTAGGCAATGCATGTTTTACCAATTGGAAGTAAACTAACGTAAATATTTAAGAATTTACTTAATTAGGTTGAAAAGATTCGATGCGATGGTATGCAACATTGGTCTATGGTACAAAAATTGGCCTATTAGTGGATACAACGTTGGCCTATTGCTTTCCATGCACTAGAACCACTTGTTATCTTATTTTTTTAATATTTCTGCTGAAGTATTATCTCTGTTTGTTCACCAATCTTACTTGTAAATTACATTTTCGGAGCCAAATTTCTAAAAAACTGTAAATAAATTACTTAAACTAAAGTTCTTTTTTAATTTATCAAAGAAAACATCGCAACCCTATTATTGTGTTAGATTTTTACGGTCACCGTACACAAAATCTTTCCTCCTGTTCGTTCTTCCTGGTTCTTATGCAAGCAATGTTGTTGACGTCACTTTATCGGTGTTGTTGACGTCACTTTACTGATGGGCCAAGATTTGGGTACATAGTGGAAAAAATGTCCTCAATATTCGGCCCACATTCAATTTGTAAAATATTTATTATTCGTTGAAAACAAATATACAAGTTCAAAATAGCGTCTTTGACCGTCTTATCAAATGGTGAGTTATTGAAAACTCAGTTCGAAATGTTCCAGAATCATGCCATTTATGATCATGTGTATAGACTACCCACTTAGCCGAAGAATCATGGCGTCTACAAAAGATAAACAAAGTGACATTTTCATTCAATTTCAATGCAACAAAGTGCTGAAATTGAAACGAAATGTTACAGTTGTTTGCCGAATAGCTTTTCCGATATCCAGTTATGCGTGTTTTTTTGAGTTTTTGGTTAACGTTTAGATAGGCCGAACGAGGGGACTATGCCAACGAAGCATCCCGATACCCTATTTGTGTAAAAACTTCCATAGTATCGGCAATTTGAGATAAGGTTGGTCCTGCACTTATAAATTGCGTTCCACTTCGGGCGGAGATACATGTGAAATTTTAAAGAATTTAGTGATATCGGGGCTATTTGAAGATATTTCAATTTTTAAGGCCGTGCGGTGAGCCAAATCAGCTCTATTCGATAATACGGAAGTTTTTGCACAAACACGAATTGAATAAATCATTTATTTTGCACTCCAGGATTTTTACAAAAAGATGCAAAAGAGAGAAAGTGGGGTAAAACGGGCTCGATTCACAGATTTCCAGCATCGTGCGGCGAATGACACCCTATTTATCTGAAAGTGTAAAGATATTTGCAGCTTGTGTCAAAAATTCATATTAATTTATCCACTCCGAGCAGAGATATTGAATTTATTCGCGTTTTATGCCTATTTTTTCCCATTGTGCGATGTCATAGTGGATCGGTCTTCGGTTTTTGTCGGAATGACTTTGGACACTCGGATTTCGTAGGGCACTTCACGGGGTTCATGAACCAAAAAACGGCGGGGTTCTGGGATGGGAGGAATGTATTACTTCTCAGGCCTATACCGAAGATTCGCACGGTTACCTGATGTCCTCGTCGCCTCCTTTCCAGCTCTTCAAAATCTCTCTATATTTCTCACTGCTTCTATTGTATCCACTTCTTAAACTTTCTGTAGTTGTCGACTGTCTTAATTGACGGACTATATGCAAGTGAGTCTGTAAAATGGAGTTCGCTTGGAGGTCCATGACCTCGTACCTCGGTCATTGCCCCCACATCCCATGTTGTGATCTATTAATGGCCCCATTACGCCACCCTTCACGGCCGCCCAAGAATGGTAACCATCCATCTGGCGGTCGGTTTTGGAACTGAGGTGGGTGGATGATGATGTTCTTCTCGTAGGGTGGTGGAGCTTGAACCAGACTAAGCCTATCGCTGTCGGGAGTTAAACTGGGAAAAACCTATATTCATAACAAATACTACCTGCTTTATTTAAACATTCACTGTTTTCACAAAATCACACAAAATTCTCGGTAGTACATACGATACGAATTATACAACACTTACAAATGCCTGGAACAATACCTGGATAAATTCCTAGATGAATTCCTGAAGGAATCTTAAGAGGAATTCTGGGAGGGACCTGTAGAACAATGGACCTCAGGCATACTGTCAACGCGGGTCTCAATTGAGTTTTACAAGAAGCTAGAAGAATTCCCGGAGCAATCCCTAGATGAATTCCTATAGAAATCCCTGGAAGAATTCTTGGACGAATCCGTTGAGGAATTCCCAAAGCAATTCCTGGAGGAATTTCTGCAGGAATACCTGAAGGAATCCCCGGGAGAATTCCAGGAAAAAATCCTGGAGAACTTCCTGGATAAATTCCTGTATAAATTTCTGGAGCAAACCCTGAAAGAAATCCTAAAGATTCTCTGGATGAATTCCTGGAGGATTCCCTAGAGGAATTCTAGGATGGCTGCGTGGAGAAATTTTAGAAGAAACCTTTTGAAATTTCTAGAGCAATTCTTGTAAGAATCCCTGGGGGAATTCTTTTGAAAATTCCTGGAGGACGAATTTGAAAATCCCAGACGCAATTTCTGGAGGAACCTCAGAAGGAATGTCTGGAACTTCTGGACAAATTTCTGTCGGAAACCCAGGAAGATTTCCTGGAGGAACTTCTGAACAAATTCCTGGCGGAGTCCCAGGAAGAATTCCTGGTTTAAATCCCTAGAGGCATTCTTGGGTCAATCCCTGAAGAAATTCCTGGAGGAATTCCTGAAGAAATACCTGGAATAATTCCTGGCAGGGTTATTGGTGGAATTCCTGGAGGAGTTCCTGGAGAAATGCTTGGATGAAATCCTGGAGGAACGCCTGGAGGAATACCTGGAATTATTCCTTTATAAATCTCGGGAGGAATTTCTGAGGGATTTTTTTAAGGATTTCCTGGAGGAGTTCGTTGAGAAGTCGCGGTAGTAAATTTTGAAGGAGCCCCTGGAGGAATTTCTAAAGGTATTCTTGGGGAAATTCTAAAGAAATCTTTTGAGGATTTCCTGAAGGAAATCTTAGAGAAATTTCTAGAGAAACTCTTGTAATAATCCCTGGAGGAATTCTTGGAAAAATCCCTGGAGGAATTCCTGAAGTCATTTCTAAAGCAATCTCAGAAGAAACGCCTGGTAGAACTTCTGGACAAATTCCTGTCGGAAACCAAGGAAGAATTCGTGGAAAATGCCTTAAGGAATTCTTGTGGAAATATCCGTGAAATATTTTTTGGAGGAATCCTTGGAGGAGAAATTCTTGGAATGAACCGTGGAAGAATTTTCGGAGGAATTCTTGGACCAATTCCTTAACAAATTCATGGAGGAATTCCTGAAGAAATACCTGGCGTAAATCCTGAAGGAATTTTTGGTGAAATTCCTGGAGGAGTCCCTGAAGAAATGCCTGGATATAATGCTGAATAAATTCCGGGAGAAATTTCTGGGGGAATTTCTGAAGGAATCCCTGGATGATTTCCTGGAGGATTCCTGAAGAAATCCTTCTAAGACTAAGAGGAATCTCAGGAAGAAATCATACTGGAATCCCTGGTGGAATTCTTGAGATAATTGCTGGATAAACTCCGGGAGGAATTTCTGGGAGAATTTCTGAAGGCATCCCTGGTGGACTTCCTGGAGAAATTACGGTAGTAATTTCTGGAGGAGTTCCAGGAAGAACTCCTAGATCAATTTCTGGGGGAATTTCTGAAGGAATTCCTGGGGTAATGCTGAAGAAACCTTTGAGGATTTCCTGGACGAATTATTAGAGAAATTTCTTGAGAAAGTCTTGCAAGAGTCCCTGAGGGAATTCTTGGAAAAAAGTTCAGGATGAATCCCAGAGGCATTTTCTGAAGAAACCTCAGGAGGGATGCATAAATTCCTGTCGGAAGCTCTGGATAAATCCCTAGAGCAATTCCTGGAGAATTTTTTTTGGAACTATCCCTGGCAGAATTCCTGGAGGAATCACTAGAGGAATACTGGAAGGAATCCCAGGAGAAATTTCCGAAGAAATTCCTACAGGAATTCCCAGAGGAATTTCTGGAGGAACCTTAGGAGGAATTTCCAGATGAATTTCTGGAGAAATTCAGGAGCAATTCTTGGAAGAATCATCGAAGGAATTCCTGGAGAAATCTCTGAAAAAATCCTTAGAGGAATCCCTGAAAGAATTCCTTATATATTCCAGGAGGAATTCCTGGTACAATTTCTGGAAAAAAATTCCAGGTGAATCACTGGAAAACTTCCTTAAGAAATTTCTGAAGGAATCCCTGGAGGATTTCCTACAAAACAACCTGAATTTCATTCTTGGTGGAATTCCTGAAGGAGTCCCCGGATAAATGCCTGGATGAAAGCCTGGAGGAATGCCTGGAGGAATACCTGAAATAATTCCTGGATAAATTCCAGGAAAATTTCTGAGATATTTTTTAAGGAATCCCTGGAAGATTCCTGAAGAAATCTTGAAAAAAATCTAGAGGAATCTCAGGAGGAATCCATAAGGAATTCCTGGAGGAGTTCTTGGAATAATTCCTGGATTTACAACGGGAGGCGTTCCTGGGGGAATTCCTGGACAAATCATTGTAGGAATTTTTAGAGGAATTCTCAGAGAAATGCTGGAGGAATTCCTGGAGGAATCCCAGGAAGAATTACAGAAGAAATGCAAAGTTCAATTTTCGAGGGAATTCCAGGGGGAATTTCTGAGGAAATCTCAGTACTAGAGAAATCGCTGAAATTCCTGAGGATTAATTCCTTGAGAAGTTTCCTAAGGAATCCCAAGAGGAGTTCTTACAGGCATATTTTTATTTAATCTTGAAAGTTGTTCCTGGGCTCCCTCCAGAAAAAATCCTAGCTACGCCAATGCTGTTCCCAACCCTCGTGTGTTGTCGCAGCTCTAGTAGATGGCAGGATTTAGAGATAACCGTAGATCCTGTTCAACGCATCTCTTGCACACTCTACGATGCGGGTGCTCCCGGCGAAGTTTAGAGATCGGCAGTTCCACGTGCCGAGCTTCCAATCGCAAGCCCTTCTTGTTTGCTGGGTTTGTTGCCGGTTCATGTTATTTTGTTGTTGATTTTTCGTTGCAATTGTTTTTACAGTTCATAGGGTAAGACACCACACTCCTACTTTTCCGGAGGTCCATGATACACAGTTAATCTTAGAGTCTTTAACTGGCACTCAAACGTTGATCAGTCGTCCGTCCCTAACATGAAGAGCACACGCTGTTATGAGCCGCTCCTAAACAGGAGAACAGACAATCGGGCTTGCAAAAGCAATTCGTTTTGCGCTGCTCTCCCCTATATGGGAATTAAAACTTAAGTCTAGGTTCAACCTGACCGAACGATTCGCATCGGTTGCGTCCTACAAAACTTGACTCGTAGTAAAAACGTCCACCAAAGAGATAGATGGACAATAAAATCCATTTCCGAATACGAACTAATGCGATTTCTGAGCTCCAGCTAGCAAACTATATGTAGCTCTATGACGTAGTGCCGAGGGGTACCCAACCCACATAGAGTGCGGTAGCAATAGCCTTTTCCCAGGCTTTGTTCAATCAATAGCACCAACAAGCAATCCCTCCATGGCCGGAAGAATTATTCACCAGGACGATCCTGCACATTTAGAATTTTTGTCGACCGTCACCGGCGTCGTTCCATCCGGCGATCCATCGAAACGTTTCACTGCTTTTCAAAGAAGATTTAGCACCGATATGTGTGCGGCTTTCCGACCGACTTTACCATTCAGATCGAATTGGGCGAGTGTGTGGTCAGCCAGAAATCTGTCATTGGCAGACTTTTTCCCCGTTATTGCCTGGCATGTCCTAGATTGGGTCGGGTGAGCTGCTTTTTGCTGGAATGGACGAGGGTGAAGTAATTTACACACAGAGAATGCAAGATTGAAATATTCCCTCGCCGAAATTGGCTTTCTATTGGTTGTCAGGACGGTAAAGACGCTTTTATTAGCTTTGGATTTTTTTTTCCGAAACATACAACGGCTTTTGAAGAGAGGCTTAAATCAGAACGGAATAATACATATTAATACACATTTCAGTAAAACTAGTTCTTGCTAAAAATGTTGTGCAAATCCGAACTAGCTACACAGAGAAGTAGACGTCACACTCTGTTGCTCTCACACTTTTGATGGTTGATTAAAGTATTTGGTAGTTGGTCAATTGACCACTCACGGCGCTCGCACCGTTTTTGCTCTTGTTTGACGTTTGCTCACTACTGGCATCTAGTGGTTGTCCGGCCAAGCACAGCATGTTTAGCAATGGGCAATTGGCTTCTTTAACGGTGTTGAGATAATTGCATATTCTGAATCTGCATGTCAAACTGAGCCGAAATCCAAATTTTCATGGATTTCGGTGCCCGGGAACCTATTGAATCAGTTTGAAATTTGTATGGGAGCGATTTGTCGAATACCCCTTGTTGCATTTTGTACTGGGCGGAGCTGTCAAACAGTTGCCCAGCTGTCAAAAAGTGATTTAAAAAAATCTCCTTGAAATTGCTTTTAGGTACCAAAATGAATTTCAAAAAATCTGAAAAAAATCATAGTGGCTCAGAAAAAGGCGATCTTTCGTACAAAATCAAAATATCATTTTTCAAAATTTAAAAAACCCAGTTACGTTTGTTCTTACCGGGATCGCTGGAGAATACCCTGGATTCGGACTTGTGAGGAAAATCGTTTGAGCACTGGACACACGCGGCGTTGGAAAATCGGCAAACATTTTTATTGCAACGATTTAGAACAAAACTACAACGTTTATTAGAGCTCGACGGATTATGGGTCATTCCATATGAAATGGCCGAGAAAATGTGAAAACTTGCAACCGACCATCACGGATTTGAGCCAAATTTGGTTGAAACATTTGTTTAGATGGAAAAAGAAAAAAATCCAAATTTTGGTGCCGATCGGATCACCCCTCGGCCCGTGGCAGCACCCCTCTTTTGGCCGATATGAAAATTATCCTCTCTGTCTTTTATTTTTATCATTGAAACGATTGCACATACACATTTTCGACCTTCGGCTTTTTTAAAGAAAATCGTTCAGGGAATCCAGAAAAAATATTATTTTTTGATACAGTGTTGCCAGATATCATATTTTTCAATTTTAAAACTAAAAATCGATTTTTCTCAAAATACGTATATTTTTATTTTAAAAAATTTGATTCCATCGTGTTTATCAGACGTTTTTTGATCGAAAAAGATTAACTCCCCAAGGCAATCTGCGTCGCTCCTGAGATATAGCGTTTTTAAGAAAAAATGTTCATTTTTTTCATATAAAGCATCATCAGGTGCAGTTTATAAATTTCGCAAAAAAAAACATTGTTCGATGCCATATAATGACGTTTTGTGTTGATTTGAACAATATCAAGTATAATAAGGTTCAAAAAAAATGTGACAGTGTTGCCAGTTCATCAATTATGAGTCTATCGTAATGGACTAGCCTGTTGAACTAAAAAAATGCATCTATTGAGATCATCAATTCTAAACAAATTTCATATATTTTAAATTTCAGACACGAATGCCACTTAAGTGGTAAAGTGTCTTAAATATATAGTAATAATAATAATGAACGGAAGTGCTGCCAAATATGTAATATTTATTGTAGAAAACTTAATTTTACTAGAACTTTAGTATGAAATCTAATTAACAAGCCAAAAGTTTTTTTTTATTTAGGTTTAGTACATTTGGCATCATCGACGTAAAATATATTCAGGAAAACATTTAATGAGTGAATTTATAAACAACAGTGCTGAAAATGTCACTTCGATATAACTACATTCAATGACCCACAGCTAAATTCAGAAGCTGAACCTGAAAATATGGAATATGATAAAATGTGAAGTATGATATCCTTTGGAATTGGGTTTTTAAATTAAGAAAAATGTATCGATTTTTTAATTTTATTCGAAAGAGCACCTTTTTCTGAGCCACTATGATTTTTTTCAGATTCTTAGAACTTTATTTTGGTACCTAAGATCAATTTCAAAGAGATTTTTTGAAATCACCTTCTGACAGCTAGGTAACTGTTTGACAGCTCCACCCAGTACAAAATCCGACGAGGGGTGATTCGACAAATCGCTCCCATACAAACTTCAAATTGATTTTTAAATAGGTTCCCGGTCACCAAAACTCATTAAAATTTGGATTTCGGCTCAGTTTCGCATGCAGATTCAGAATATGGAATTATCTCAACACCGCTAAAGAAGCCAATTAGATAATATTAAATACTACGCATCGTCGCGCAACTGGTAGCTCAGACTTCAATAGTTTTATTTTATATTCGTAGGTTCAACTTCTTATAAAAATCCCTGTAAAAATATCTTTTGATTGATTTTTACGGCAGTGTTGCCAAGTATGCTAGTTTTTCGCGGAAACGCAAACAATATGTGCGGGATGTTTAGTATTGCGTTTACTCTTACTGTGAATGCATCACCCCTATGACGGGAACGTAGAATAATAGATCATGTCCTTTATTGTCCCGGGCAGAGAAGTGAAGAACAGTGTTGAGTATTGTTTTGTCTATTGATGTGATTGCATATGGTATGAATTTTTGTTTGTTCTTCGTGGCGAAGAATGAACTAAAATTTCTGAGTGAAATGGATTAGTGGCGTTTGCTCCCTAGAGGGGTGATAACTACTTTTCTTAGGCTTTTTTTTTTGCATGGAAATGAGATCGATTGTACGCGAAGATTAATTCCGATAAATCAAATCGATTGTTCGATCAATTATAGGTGACTCCCAGATCGACAATGTATAGTATCATATTGTGGGAAGCCATGCGCAAGTTGCTTGACATGGATATTCGTTGCCGTTCGTCGCAGCGAATGAATGAATGGCGAATGGTGAAGAATGCTGATGAGTGATCGAAGTGGCTGCTGTCGTCGCTGAAAAGCAAACACACAAACTAAAGCGACAATCGTTCGCTGCGATTAACCTTGGAGTAGCAATCATGAATTGTGTTGCCATCTATGCTCATACTCATGCAGTGTTACCAAATGCGCTCGATATGTATAAAAGACAGATACAGTGACCCCACAATTTATGAATCGGCAAAAATGACCACAGTTAATGGATCACTCCATTTGATCAACACGGTGATTCATAAATAGTGTACAAAATTTAGCGTGATTCATCGGTGTGGGGTCACTGTATCATTTGTTTTTATTTTGTGTTATCTATCTACGAAAGCTTTCGTGTAAATTAGATGCTTACAATAAAAATGACATGTGTGACAACACTTCCATCTACAACATCGTTGAAATGAATAAAATGACAATTGAAATGAATTTCACAATAGATACATTTTTTATTTTAACTATTTATCCTAACTATCCATCCTCAGATAGGACCATAAACAAGAAAACACAGAAAAACAGACGTAAAATTGGAGAAATTTCCATCGACCACGGTTTTAACGATTTTTTTTAAACTTTATAGTTGTAGCTTTCACAACCAGAGGTGCGCGCATCGTTTTTTTAAGCGTTTGGCGTTTCACACTAGTTCCTTCTGCTGACGATATTGCACAATGCAGTGTATCGTGAAACATTTCCACCAGGTGATGGTAGTGTGAACTAGGCGATGGATTTTCACGAAAATTATTCAACAACATGGTCGTTAAAGAAGATGTGTATTGTTTTTATCTTGCTCACATATCTTGCAACACACATGGTGCGATTTTTCAGAATAACCTGTACATTGTCAAACACTTGAAGGTTAGATTTCATAGTATAATAAAAAAGGTAAACTGGCAACACTGTCACAATTTTTCGAATGCGTTTTATACTCGATATTGTTCAAATTAGTACAAAACGTCTTTATATGGCATCGAACAATGTTTTTTTTTCGAAATTTATAAACTGCACCTGATTTTATATGATACTTTATATGAAAAAAATGAACATTTTTTCTTAAAAACGCTATATCTCATATTTAAAATTGAAAAATATGATATCTGGCAACACTGTATCAAAAAAATATATTTTTTCTGGATTCCCTGAACGATTTCCTTTAAAAAAGCCGAAGGTCGAAAATGTGTATGTGCAATCGTTTCAATGATAAAAATAAAAGAAAGAGAGGATAATTTTCATATCGGCCAAAACGAGGGGTGCTGCCACGGGCCGAGGGGTAATCCGATCGGCACCAAAATTTTGATTTTTTTTTTACCATCTAAACAAATGTTTCAGCCAAATTTGGTTCAAATTCGTGATGGTCGATTGCAAGCGGTCGGTCACTTGGCGCGGAATGACCCTTATATTATAATTGCTGTTTTGATGCTCATGCGCGCGCGATCGAGAGCTAACTAACTGCCCTGTGTATATAGAACGATACACCAGGGTCAGGGTGGTGAGTATACGCGCGAATATAACCGATCGCGTTCGATTCCATCCAGACATGGGCAAAACACCAAACCGTGCCGCACCGGTAGCGTGTTTGCTACCGTGTGTGTTCATATCACCACCTTCGTTCAGCTTCTACTGATGAACACGCAGTGCGACTGGCGAAACACTCGTGTCGGTGTTATAACTCGAGCTTCCGTTTCGGCACCGTGTTTCAGTTTTGGTTGGGCACGGAGGCCGAGTGTTTCCGATTGTATGAAACACCAAAGCAGTGAGCTCGGCCACAGTGCGTGGTAGCTTGGCTGCATCAGTCGGGTTGCTATCCGACATCCTGATGACGTGACCCGTCCACCGTAGCGTCCCGATTTTCGCGGTATGGACGATGGTTGGTTCTCTCAGCAGCTGATGCAGCTCGTGGTTCATTCGCCTTCTCCAAGTCCCGTCTTCCATCTGCACTCCGCCGTAGATGGTACGCAACACCTTCCGTTCGAAAACTCCAAGGGCGCGTTGGTCCTCTGCACGTAGGGTCCATGTTTCGTGCCCATAGAGGACGACAGGGATGGCGTGCTCCTCAGTGTGAGTGCAAGTGTGCGCGGTTTTAATATGAAAATGAGCTGCACTGTGCACATTTTCAGTGCGTAATGCCATCCCTGGAGGACGACCGGTCTAATCAACGTTTTGTAGATGGTTAACTTCGTGTTACGGCGAACTTTATTCGATCGTAGAGTTCTGCGGAGTCCAAAGTAGGCACGATTCCCTGCCACAATGCGCCTCTGAATTTCTCTGCTGGTGTCGTTGTCGTCGGTCACCAGTGAGCCCAAGTACACGAATTCTTCAACCGCCTCGATTTCATCACCGTCGATATAAATTCGGGGTGGCGGGCGCGCTGATTCCTCCCTGGAGCCCTTTGCCATCATGTACTTTGTCTTCGACACATTAATGACTAATCCGATTCGCCTGGCTTCACTCTTTAGTCGGATGTACGTTTCCGCCATCGTCTCAAATTTACGAGCAATAATATCAATATCATCGGCGAAGCCAAGCAGCTGAACGGACTTCGTGAAAATCGTCCCACTCGTGTTTATCCCAGCTCTTCTTATTACACCCTCCAAAGCAATGTTGAACAGCAAGCACGAAAGACCATCACCTTGCCGTAACCCTCTGCGAGATTCGAAGCGAAGGGACTCGAGAGTGTCCCTGATACTCGAACTACGCACATCACTCGATCCATCGTCGCCTTGATCAACCGTATCAGTTTATCCGGGAATCCGTATTCGTGCATAATCTGCCATAGCTGTTCTCGATCGATTGTATCATACGCCACTTTGAAATCGATGAACAAGTGATGTGTGGGCACTAGCGTGGTTCATAAAATCGTTTTTGCTCCACACCGCTTATTCGATTCGTAACCAGATTCTATGTCTTCTCCCAAAATTTGAGTTCATTTGGTTGAAAATTGAGACTGCACAAGCCCTTCAAAGTTTGTATGGGAATTCATATGGGAAAACAATGTTTTTCATTCAATCGACCGTTGTATTTTCCCAAGTTCCCTAGAGCGTAAGTTGACCCTTGGTACTTCTAGGCTACACTATCAGCTACAACTTTGCCGAAGACCGCATACAAATCGCATGTCTCATTAATTAGTTACCGATTTTAATCCAGAATCAAATCTTTACTCATGATGGTTAAACTAATCGTCGGGCATCACTGCAATTTGCAGTGAAACATAGTAGCCATGATTTCAGTGTGCTATCTTTGGCGCCATATGCAGCAATGTTGCCTGCTGGGAAGCTGGAGGATCATTGCTAAAGTTTGTCCAGTTGGATATAAATCGATAACTAATTAATGAGGCATCCGATTTGGATGCGGTCTTCGGCAACGTTGTTGCTGATAGAGTAGCCTAGGAGTACCAAGGGTCAACTATCCTCTAGGGCACTTGGGGAAATGCTATGGTCGATTGAATGAAAAACATCGTTTCCCATAGTAATTCTCATACAAACTTTGAAGGGCTTGTGCACTCTCAATTTTCAACCAAATGAGATCAAATTTTGAGATAAGGCATAGAATCTGGTTACGAATCGAATAATCGGTGTGGAGCAAAAACGATTTTTTGAACCACGCTAGTGGGCACGTTGTATTCGCGGCATTTCTGCAACACCTGGCGGATGGCGAACATCTGGTCCGTTGTAGCGCGTTCACCCATAAATCCAGCCTGATATTGCCCCGCGTTCGATTCGGTCTCACCAAAAACTACCTGGAGTGCAATACTGATAAGCGCATTAGTAATATACAAATCGATAAGAGCGAACGAGAATACTATAGATTCGTTTGTGTGGATCATGTTAGGGCTACTGGAGCTACTTCTGAACAACGTTTTTGCGACGATGTTTTACTGTAATTTATTTTAAGTTCCAAGAATGAAAACGATACAACCACTCGAAATCCTATATTAGTTTGATAGGTATATGTATAAATATCTATTTTCTCATATTTTGTTTTTTTTTTAACTATATTTTTATATGTTGAAATATACGATGCTGCTTTCTCTTGTTTCATCGACAGTACACACTTAGAAAAAGTTACGCACTACGGTAAAATTTAACCGTAATTTCAACAACTGAACGTACGTTAAAAAGTTCGGTATTTTCTACGCAATAACATCCAGTTCAAGTCAAAAAATCCCAAATCAATGATCGGTATTTAAACTGTTTAGTTTATTGTTTGTCTTTGATAGGAAATTAATTGGATTGATGCAATATTGTATATTACATTCAAAACGATAAAGATTTCAATTCCACAAAACAGTGATCTATAATTTTGCTCATTAACCATCTCACCGGCTGCACAGCGTAGCCAGCGTAACCTAAACGCACTTGAGAGATAGCTTTCAAGTACCAAACAGCATTCGAAACAAACAAACAAAACCGAAAACGCTATCTTTTTGCGTTAATTCTCGAGATCCATTATTGTGGAGACCATCTTGCGCGCCCCGTTTGCCAGATTGCTGTGCTTCGGAACCCAACCCACCCCTTCTTTGGATGCACGAGGCGAGGCGGTGCCACTTGTCGGCGAAGAAAAACCAACACAAACTGTTTTAGTTCTTCTGCCCCTTCACGTGTACCTCGTTCCCAAAACGACTTCAAAAATCACTCAGATATGCTGCCTTGGTCGAGTGTCTGCGCGTTCGGGTTCGCGCCAGCAGCAGACTGTACTAGCGGCGGAATCATACGCAAACCATAAGGAGCCAATCCGATGCACCTTCGCGGGGTCGCCGATGGATTCCAAAAATATGAAAAATTTGAATTTCATGCCAAGTGTGACTGTCGGTACAGTGGTGTCCCCGATTGTGCGGAATACTTCTAAGGCGCTGGTAACGCCAACATTTTTTATTATGCATTGCATTTACTACTAGCCAGCGCAATGCGTCACTGCAGTTCAAAGAATCACTACAGCAATAATTCCAAGAATTCTTTCGGAAATATTTTTCTGGAATTCCAGATTTGTCCAGGAATGCTTCCACGAAACTCCTTTAAAAATACTCCAAACATTATTCAAAGGATTTCACTAGTAATTTTTCCAATAATTTCTCCTAGAATTCATAAACAGATTTTTCCAGCAATTCTTTCCAGAACCCCACCAAAGATCTTTCCAGAAATTATTCCGAGCTTACATCAAAACATCTTTTCCAATAAGGATCTCTCCAAGAATTCTTCCAAAGAATTCTCCCGAATTAGTTCCAAAGATTTCTTAGGGATAACGCCACACATACTGCTGAGGACCGAGGAGTGACATAAGCATTCTTAGCTACGTCACTCCTATCAATATTAACGAATTTGCTTTTTATTAAACGGGGTGGTTGATACAAGCTGTCCCCACTCAAAATTCGATTTGTAGAATCAAAAACGCTGCACAGTAGGCCTGGCCGCTTCAATGCTTGTAATAGCATCTTAGATGCATAGGACAATTATAGAAGTAGTCGATTTTATCATTATTTTCAATGAATTGCTAAACTAGACTAGATAGCTAGCTGATGGGGGATGATTTTGTAGAGGGTATCCCAGAAGGAATCCTTGAAAATATCCTTGTATGTATTGACGGAGAAACCCAAGTTATTATAACAATTCCTGGGAGAATCATAAGAAAAAAATCCTGGTAGAGTCCTTAGAGGAATTCATGCAGCAATCCTCTGAGCAAATTATAAAGAAATTTTTGATAAAATTCCTGTAAAATTCAAAGATAAACAGTTGGAGTGGTTTCTGTAGGAAATACTGGAACCAATCGTTGTAACAAATTGAATCATTCAAAGATTTCTCCAGAAATGAATCAAAGGGTTCATCGAGAATTTCTCTAAACAATTTTGCAGGATTTTTTTTTCTTTCAAGAACTGTCCCGGGAATTCTGAATGGATTTTCAAACGAACTATCCAAGGCATTCTTTGAAAACGTTTCCAGGGTTTACTCCAGAGCAATTCGTACAAAAATTACTTCAAATAAAACTTAGAATACCTACTTCGAAAAATCTTCCAAAAACTCTCACAGAAATTCCTTCAAAGATTTATCAAGTCATTCTTCGTCTAGGAAATATTCCATGAACTTCTGTCATACATTTTTCAAGTAAATTTCTAAGAATCACTCCAGGATTTCTCTAACGATTTCTTTTTGAAGATTTCGCTAGGAATATTTTCAATTTTTGATTTTAATTTGTAATTTGTAATTTTTTGTTTAAAAATTTCAGAAATTCTTCCAGGGATATCTTCTTGAAAAACGACGGATCTTTAAAAGTAGTAGTAAAAGTAAATCCACTTGTCTGGATGTGGAAATTCTTCATGAGATGCTTCAAAAGCATTACTGGTCGGTTTTCAGGATAAACGCTTATAGGTATGTATTCATGTAAGTTTTTTCACCACCACACCTGTAGGAATCCTTGGATATTCCCCACAGAAATTTCTAGAAAAATCTATGAACGATTTTATAGAAAATTGATTGGAACTATCCTTAAAAAATCTGAAGAAACCTTTTTGAAAAATTTCTTTTAGTAATTTATGGTTGAATTCTTGAAGGAATTATGGTCGAATCTTTGTAATAATCCTTTGTAATTGTAAGAAGTTCGTTTCTCGAGAATTTCTTGGAAAACTATCTGGAAGATTCACTAAAAAAATACTCGGATAACTCTTTTAAGGATTCCCGGGTAAGAATTACTAGAAGAATTTACAAAAGAACTTCTAGAAGAATACCTCACGAAACACCTGCACAAATTTCTGGAGGAACTTCAGCGGACATTCCTGATGATATTTCTGGAAGAATTTCTCACTCACGAACTCCTGAAAAAGTCCCTGAAAGAATTCTTGGGAAAGTCGGGGAAATCCTTCCGCAGAAACTCTTACGAGAATTTCCAGAAGGACTTCTAAATATCCCAGAGTATTGAAAAAAATCCCAGGAGAACTATTGAATGAACTTCTGCAACAAATTTCTTTACAAGATTTCCAGGGGAACTTTGGACAGAACTCTTAGAAAACTTTTTCAAGAAAAAAACAGACGCCCAGAGGAGAATTCCTAAAGAAATATTTTGAAGAATTTTCCAAGGAACTGCTGAAGGAATTCTAGAAGGAACATCGCGAAGAACTCCAGAAGGGATACCGAGAAAAACTGCCGATGGAACTCCGAAAAGAACTTCCAGAGCAATATTTGAAAAAGTTCCCAGTGGAACTTTCATGAGAATTCTCAGAGCTACCACTGGAAGGCCTTCCAACGATACTGTTGGAAAAAAATCCAGAGGCTTTCTTGCGGGAATTTTAAGAGCTTCTGCTGTAAGAATTTCCCGAGAAACATCTGTAAGAACTCCCGATTTTTTTTTTGAAAAGTTTCTGGAAGAACTGTGGAAAGAATTGCCGAAACAATTTCAGATGATATACCTAGAAGAACCTCTACAACTTCAAGAAGAATCCCCGCAGGCATAACTAGATGATTTCTCGAAAGAATAACTGAACATATTTTAGAAGAGCGTCCAAAAGAATTCTCCGAAAAATTAAGGAAAATTTCCCGGATAAAATTATGGAAGAATTCCCGGCGAGGCATCTGGAAGAAATCTCGAAGAAATTTCTGGAGAAACTCTTCACAGAATTTTTCGAAGAGTTATCGGTGAAACTATTGAATACATTCCCAGAGGTGCATCTTGGAGCAATATCGAGCGAACACCTGGAAGAACTCTCATAAGTATTTCGGAATGAATACAAGTTAAATTTAAGACGGCGGTGACAATAATGAATTCTAGATTTCCTGGAGGAACTACCAGAAATTTCAGAAACGATTCTTGAAAGATTTGTTGGAGGAAATTCTAACACAAAATTTCGAAGGAACATTTGGATAAGATTTCGGAGGAACTCCTATAAAAGTTCTCTGAACAACTTCTCAGCGAATTCCCGGATAAACTTTTAAAAAAATAAGCTATTGGTAGCATATATATCTCAATTCCGCACTATTCAACACCTAGCTGTAGACACAGACCATCTCGCTTCTGGCAATGTTTTCCTGCTGCAAGTTGTCGGAATAGGTTTCGTATGTTGGTACATAGGCACATTTTACGCGCCATAATGGCGCGAGATGCCTATTGGTAATGGTTTTTGGTACCACTGCCGCCAAAACCACACTCTACAGTTTGTTACGTAAGCAGTGCGGCATGGCGTGTAACTTCGTCTTAGTGTTGTGTGCAGCATTCTTCTTGGTTGAACTTTTGGTCTGGAGCCATCACCTCCGCCTTACTGACCAAAAGCTTCGGTGCCTATCATATTGCCTGAAGAGACCCCCGAGAGGGGCAGCCAACAGGTTTTGGAAAAATAAAAACCGTGAATCGTTTATGCTCTATATGTATGTAAATATCGTCCTCTCATCGGCGAAGAATATGATGTACGGGGTGTATGATTCTTTTTTTTTTGTTTCGTTTAGAGGTCCGAGGCGATGATGAATTTGTATAAATTAATTTCAATAGCACTAGGAATCCACTTGTCTGGATCCGAGTGAGCGCGGCAGAATGTAAATATTTGTTGTATTTATAATCAAGTTACGAGGCTCCGGCTGTTTATCGCTCTTGAACTATGGTGATGCACGTTAGAAGAATAAGAATGACGCAGGAAGTTTAAGACACACCAGCAAGAAACTGCATTAGCATTCGAATTGTAGAGACCTCCATTTTTAGAAACAAACGTCATTTCTTAAGTACGCTTTGTGGAAAATTAGTAGTCTTGTTTGGCTGCGAACCCAAGCTAGGAAAAACAGCTATTCTTATTATTCTGGTAATTGATAAACTCGGGGATGAACCAGCCTCGAGCTGAATTTCCTCATAATAAAGAGCTTATAATAATAATAATAACTAATAAACTGAAGACATGCACCGCTGCGTTGCGGGCCTTTGTGCCGACTAAGGATATCTGGATTCGATTCGCGGTTTAGCTCCCCGAATAAAAAATACAGTAGAAAAACCGAACGTTGTATTGTAACAGTACTATTTAAAACCATATTTTTACAATAGAAACCACTGTAAAAATAAAAATACAAAAACAATAAAATGTAATGTAGAACACCATACAGTAAATTGTAAATAAGATTTTTACAATATACTATACGGGTTGTTAAGTATCGTAACAATATAAAAAAATATTTTTTTTGCAAAACCATACATTATATTGTAAATGAATTGTTATAAATACTGATACGTGGGTTTTAATAAACCGTACATTGTATGGTACACATATGGTTTCAAACAACAAAATGTACCGTAAATATATTGTTTTTAATTGTAGTTTCACCACTGGTTATACATTTAATTAAATGGTTTTGGAATGGTTCTCTTTTGTTATGTTGTATTGGTTTACATTACATAAACCATGTAATGTTATATTATCTTGTCTTTTTACTCCTGTTAATGGCATCTTAAGCTTACTAGCATTATGAGAATGCGCTTTGGGAATTCTCCAAAGCGTTTTGGATAACCTTTCATATATTGGATCGCCCACGTCTAAGTCTGAGTCGAGGTCTGAGTAGTCTCTGATTGCATTAACAGTTGAAGCTTAGGCTCCCATGCCCCACCAGCCAGATAACCGGGTTTCGCAAACTAAGCATTATTTGTGGCAACACTTTGAGCGGCATGATGGAACTATGCCGAGCGCGCTGAGCATTATTAGACCACTAATGTAGTTGCATGAAGTGGGTGACGAGGTACATAAGTATCATTACAGCGTGCTTAACCGTTATTGCAATATTGAGGCTCCAGTTTGACTTAAGTTTGAAATACACGTACATATGTATTTAACAACTCATTAGAAAACTGTCAAGTTCGATTCAAGTATAAGTTAGGTTAAGAAGCGAACCCACAGACGAACCTATATTAGAATTTCTTTCAGTATTCAGTCCAGTCCATATGTTAAAGATGGCTCTACGTCAAAGATAAAGTTCGTCAATCGTATTCCTCTCATCGCACTCTACATACCTAGCCCGCCATATCTCTTGGATCTGCGATTCTTAAGACATCTGGTTTACTACTTATTTAAACATTTTATTGACTTTAAATTGATGTTTCAACTTATTCACTTTTTTCTTTCCTTTCCTTTGCATCATAAAAGTCACAAAGATCAACAAAACAAAGCACGGAAAAAATCTAAAACTGAATAAATAATTAAAAATGCACGGAAAAATAATGTTTCGGAAAAGTGAATGGTTCAAAGGTAAGAAAAGCAGTATAATATAGTGTTACATAAAAATCTAATGTAAATGTATAGTAGCTACAATGTGCGAAGCTTTTAGTGAACCATTTCATTACAATATACATTATTGTAGCTGGTACACTGTATGGTGCAGGAATGGTTTTCACCATACACCCTATGGTTAGTTTTTATCCGGGTCACTTTGACCAGTGTTTTCTTTTTTCACACTATTTCGAACAGTTGCATTATGGTTCATACTGCAACTCGGAATGAATAGAAGGTATCGTGTGTCCCATCTAAAAAAAAGAACGACAAGTTGGATTGCGGGAACTATCGCGCGATCACACTACTGAGCGCTGCCTACAAGATACTCTCTCAAATTCTATGCCGCCGTCCAATGAGAGTCTAATGAAGGTGTGGAAGAGACACTTCGTGTGCGTGAGATCCGTGTTTGGTGCAAAACATGTCACTACTACAAGCAAAGCGAGCTCCCATAAGAACGCGTGTCAAATAGTGACGTCACTATTTGTGTTTACATTTTTCTTTGCTTACTAATACATAGCCATCTCTTCTTCTTCCCCACCTGTAATATACTCTCATTGGCCGCCGTCTATCACCGATTGCAAGAGAGTTCGTGGGGCAATATCAGGCTGGATTTATGGGTGAACGCGCTACAACGGACCAGATGTTCGCCATCCGCCAGCTGTTGCAGAAATGCCACGAATACAACGGTCGCACGCATCATTTGTTGAACATCACCTTACATCGTTACAAAACTCGATTTTTACAGCACTTATCGTATTTATCCAACTCGGCAAGCCAATTTGCAAAAACAAAAATTAATAGCAGTGGCAAGCCAGAAATTTTCTCACCGATTTAAAAATGAACTAAATATCTATCAACACCTCTTCTGAACTTTCCTCTCTGCCCCGACAATTGGCTTGTTGCCGAAAAGCAGCTAAAGAGGGACTTAGAGATGCTAGATGAAGAAGCAATAAGCAGTCCTCTCCGGTGAATGTGCTGTGAGGATCTGTTTCTGTTATTCTTAATCATTTGAGTATCACTTGGCTCTCGCGGAGATGGTATTTGAGACGACATTGATGGGAAACGTCAACAATCATCAATCGTCGTCATCGTCGTCGTCGTCTTCATGCGGTGGATGGAAACCAACCGATATGATGTTATCTGTCTGGGTACGAATGGCAGAAGCAGTCCCAGCAGCACCCAATCGGTATAGAGGTCCGCGGGGCAAAGCGAGAGACCTGTTGTTCTTCCCAGCCAGCAACGAGCCAAGCGCATCGAATGAGACCACTTATGCACAAGTGGGATGGGAAATGGCCATCCATGGGACGAATCTTCTGGCTCTGGGACGCAGGAAAGGAGGACGAGCTGAGTTTATAGTGTGCGAACCATAATATTTACATTTTTATCATTGATTTTTTGTAAGCTATGGTGTGAATGATTTTTTTTGCCTCCTGTGAATCAGGTTGATCTGATTTTACCTCATTGACCTTGATGGAGGAACTGCAGTTCTTCTAATTTCGTTTTCAAATCGAATGATGAGAAGTTTGGATGAAAGGGGCATACTATTTATGATTAATGAACTAAGTTCACAAATGTTCATTTAAGCATGCTGTCTCATTTATTTAGTATAACAGTAAATTCAAGATAAAACTGAATCAATAATATTACGCCATAGAACACGGTTCGTAGCTGCAAATCTCCAACAACGGTCACGCCCAGCACTCGTCAGATCTCTTTCCACCTGATTCGCCCACCTTGCACGCTGCCTTCCAGGTCTTTTCGTAACGTCCGGATCTCTTTCGAACACTAGTTTTGCAGGATTGTTGTTCGGCATTGTCACAACATGTCCTGTCCACCGTATCCTTCCAGCTTTTGTGCCACTTTCCGGATGCGCCCTCCTGCACACCGCCAAAGATGGGCATCAAGTGCTTGCATGTCAACCTCGAGCATAGCCCAGGTCTCGTACATGGGCTGTAAAACGGTGAGTCGATAAGGTAAGGAGAGCATACACTGAGCCAAAACATCATCTTCCAATCATATGATCCATCACTCGCATGGCTGCGAAAACTGCTCCTCCCATTTCCGAATGACAAAAGCAAGCGTCTGAAGCATCCTCGTAACATCAAATAAGAATCATCTTGTTACCCGACGATTCTCTTCTGGACTGCGTATGATCTATCATTCGATTTTCGTATTGTATGACACGAACAGAAGATCATCTCGCAAGCGGAGGAAAGTTAATTTGGAGACGCCCGTTAGCGAAAATCATCTGCTTTTCGAATGTTTTTCTGTAGAGCGCGGGCGAGAGCGCGGGTACTTGGACCCGAGCTTGGACCGACGTGTCGAGATCGACGCCATTAGTGAAAATTGATCAAAATGTGAAGACATGAACAGATCTCCCTAACAAAATCTACCAGATTACGGGTAAGTAATACATTTTATATTTATAATCACCTTTTAGTGTTTTCTTTTATTTATACTGTTTCAGAAAAAACAAACGGCATCACATGCAAATCAAATTCTACAAAAAAAACCGGGTCGCTTCTCAACTTTTTTGTGAGATGGCTGCAAGGCGAGGGATGGAGCGAGCTATTCCTGCTATTGAGCGACGCGATCATCGTCCAATGCCGGTGGCGACAAAGCACACCACAAAGATTATAAAAATGAACATCGCGAGTACGATTAATTTCGATTACCCTTTCTATTTAAATATGCGTGTGTAGTTTAAGTTTTCATATTGTAAAGTAAGATGAAAATGTATGATTTTTATGAATAAAGGTGTATTTTTTGATAATTTTGTATTTAATTTTGATTTCGTATCATTTAAAAGCATTTCACGGATCCTCCAAATAACAGAATGCTTCAATACGTCATTGAAATGTGCATATTTCGGTATTCAGCTGAAAATCAAATCAACTACGAATGATGATCATCCGATCACTGTATTCTTCCTCTTCCATATTGATATGAACATCATCTCATATTCGGATTACGTCATATGGATGCTCGTCATCCGATGATGAATTCATCCGTATACCAATCATCCGATGTCTGACTGACTTTTGTTAAAGGGCGCGAGCGTATCGCTTTGCAGACGATTCGAAGAGGATGTGTTGGTTCAGTGTAGCTCTGATCCGCACAAGTTCCTACCTCACCCAAGCAACACATATGTTATAATAGAGTTACGACAGCGCAAGTTTTGGTTGTATAGAAGTTTATTTGACGTAATTTTAACATTGTGTTGAAATAACGTAAAATAAACTTCTATACAGCCAAAACTTGCGCTGTCGTAACTTTTATATAACATGTGTGTTGCTTAGGCACTTCCACGGGTAAAGCGATGACAAAGACCGCCAGCTAAGAGTTGGGGCACTGTTGTCCTTCCTGACTTCAGCTAGATTGATGAGGTACGTATCGAGCGTCTGTTCACCAAGTCGCACCTGTTCTGTTCTGTTCTGCGTCTGTTCTGGTACATATCCAGCGAATGAGTATGAAATGCTGTATCGTTCGTGTCAGAAACACCTAAAGAGACAGCGCCTTCAACGCCATGTAGGCAGCGAAGCCCCTGTAAAGTAGCCTGCTGAAAACCTTCAAACACCAAGAATAGCAACTGCAGAGTAAACGGATTGATTCAACGGCAACAGAGCCAGCAACGAATTAAGGACAACGATTGGAAAGTTGGATCTTGGAACATGAGAACTTTGAATGAACCCGCCCGTGTTGTGCTCCTTTCTCGTGAACTGCAGAATGTTGGAGAGACGCTGGTCCAAAATCGGAGAACGCGAATGTCAAACGGTGGATCCCATCGCCAACATTTCATCCAAGTACCACATCTACTACAGCGGCAGTGATAAGGCAGAATGTGGAGTTGGCTTCATAGTGATCGGGAAGCAGATGAGTTATTCGGTGGAGGCCGATAAGTGACCGAATCTATGTGTTGAGAATGAGGGGAAACTTCTTCAAGTACAGCCAGATCAGCATCTAAGCACCAACGAACGATAAACCCGATAACATGAAGGATGAGATTTATGAGAGCCTTGATAAGGCCTACGGGGAGTACCCAAAACAAGATGTCAAAATAGTAATCGGAGATGTAAATGCGCAGATCGGCAGAGAAAGTTTCTTTCAACCTGTCATTGGAACGGAAAGCGTTCATTCCGTTACCAACGATAGTGGTCTGCGACTTGTTACATTCGCTTCTGCTAGGGGAATGCAAACTTGGTTCCTGATAGACCACGTGCTGGTCGACGGGCGACATTTTTCGGTCGTCATAGATGTGAGGTCATTCAGAGGCCTGAACATTATTAGCTCGGATCATTATCTTGTAGCCGCAAAAGTCCGAGCGCGATTATCCAGCGCAGCGTCACGAGCTCAAGAAACAACATAACGGTGCGTTTCATTATCCAACACTTTAGTCAACCGAAGGGATTGCTGCACAGTCATCAGAAGCTGGACGAGAGGATAGCAGGGACCAACGGATCTGGAGATGTCAACAGTTTATGGGGGTTTATTCATGAAGCAGTGACAACAGCGGCATTAGAGGTGACAGGTACCGTTCAGCGACGTCAAACTAATGGTTGGTTCGACGAGGAATGTCAACCAGTGACGAACAAAAAAAAAAGAATGCCGCCAGAAGTCGAAAGCTAGTGGCCGGTACACGGCTCAACAGGGAGCGGCACAGGGTGGCAAAAGCAGCAGACAAATGAATCCACCGCAGTAAACAAAACGGCAGTACGAAGAGAGTGAGATTACTGAGGCGCAGAAAAGTATGGACAGGAACGATATGTAGAGATTTTATGCAACTGTCAATGGTGTGCGGCACAAGACAGCGCCAGTGCCCGCCAGACGAAGTGTCTACCTTGTTTGTCACCTTGGATGGTTTGAAGCACGGTGATGCTCTTTCAAGTTTGCTGTTCAACATTGCACTCGAAGGAGCGATTAGGAGGTCTGGCATGCAGAGGGATGGTACTATCATCACACGGTGATTAGCGTAGCTAGAGGGAAGTCCTGGTAGGCTAGCGTGGTGCTAGCAGCGGTGGCCAATTCTGGGAAGATTAAGGATTTTTCTTTCTCTTCTGGAGCTTATAATACTTTTTTTGGTCATATCTACAACCCAGTCATAGTCATAGTCATAGGACTAACCCAGAATTTTCTTCATGATTTCCTTCAAAATTTCCTCCAGTACAACATAATGAAAACCCGTCCAAAGATTTATTGAAAATATCTACATTTTTTATGACTGACTGGAGTTCTTTCAGTAATTAATCATCCAATTTTTCTATACTTATTAGCAATCTTGGAATATCGTGGACCTCTATTCTTGTAAGAATAAACCTTCACTTGTATTATTACGAAAACATCCTTGTCAAAATTTCCCTAAAGACAGTTTTATATACTCAGAACACAATCTTATAGAAATGTCAATTGACGTATTTCTGGAAGGATCCTTGGAAGAATTTTTGAAGGATTTCTTGTAAAAGCCTTGAAACTTTCACTGGAGGAAGCCCTTGAGGCGTCCCTGTATGAATTTCTCCAGGAAAGCCCTGGAGAATTTTTTTGAGTACTTTCCGCCGGAAAGTTTCCGGAGAACTATCAAATGATGGAGTTCTTGGAAAAATCCTGAATTTTCCTGAAGGAATTCATGGACGAATAGCTGAAATGTATTCAAAAATAAATGTCTGGAGGAATTTTAGAAGGAATTTCTAGAGGAATCCGTGGTACATTTTCTAGAGAAATTCCGGGAGTAAACCCTGGGAGTACTTAATATGTTCACAGAATATATTCCTGAAAAAATCGCAAAGCGAATTTCTGAAGAAACTACTTTGCAGCAGCTGCAGGGAGTATTCTTGAAGGAAATCATGGATGGATTCCAGAGTAAATCTATGGATGTACTCCTTAAAAATTTCTCGGAGATAATTGTGAAAGAGCTCTTGGAAGACTTCTTGGGGAATTCCCTGTATCCCTCAAAAAATAACTTAATAAATTCCAATACAAATCGCTGGAGGAATTCCTCTAGAAATCCTTCAAGTAATTCAAAAAAAATCAGGCAATCCTGGAAAAAAACTTGGGTGAATCCATGGAAAAGATTATGGACGGATTTCTGACCGAGTCCCTGATGAGTACCTGATTTTGAAAGATTCCGAGAGGATTTTCTGAAGGAATCACTATCGGAATTCCTGGAGCAAACCATGAAAGAACTCCCGGAGCAATCCCTGGAGGAATTCCTGCAGGTATGCCTGAAGTAAGCTCTGTGGGAATCTTGGAGGATTTTCTGAAAGGAGGAACTCTAGAGCAATTATGGGAGCTATCCCTGGAGAAATTTCTGAAGAAATCGCTTGAGGAATCCCTGAAGGAATTTCTAGACAAATTTCTAGACGAATCGTTGGAGGAGTTTCTGGACGAATTCCTGGAGAATTTCCTAGAAGAATTCTTGGAGAAATCTCTGGAGGAATTCCTGGAGAAATCCCCGAAGCAACTCATAAAGAAATCGCTTGAGGAAATCCTGGAGGAATTTCTGAAACTATAATTTGAGGCATCCTTGGAGAAATTCCTGGACGAATGTCTGGAGCAATCATTGAATAAATTCCTGGTGGAATCTGTAGAGAAATTATGCGAGAAACCTTTGGTAGAATTCCCGGAGCAATCCCTAGATGTATTCCTAGAGAAATCTCTGAAGAAATTCGTGAATAAGTTCGTGGAGGAAATCCTAGAGGAAGTCCTGGAGGAATTCTTGCAGGAATGCCTGAAGGAAACCCTGGAAGAATCCCTGGAAGAATTCCAGGAGAAATTCCTGGACTGCTTGAAGAAATTCCTGGAGCAAACCCTGGAAGATATCCTGAAGGAATCCCTGGATGAACTCCTGGAAGATTCCCTAGAGGAAATCTAGGAGGAATCCCTGGAGCAATTTTTGAACAAACCTCTTGAGGAATTCTTGTAGGAATCCTAAGAGAAATTTCTGGAAAAAATATTGGAAGAATTCCTGGGGGAGCTCTTGGCAAAATCCCTGCAGGAATTCCTGGAGAATTATCTGAAACAATTTCTAGCGGACAAATTCCTTGGAGAAACCCAGCAGGAGTTCCTGCAGAAACCCCTAGGGAAATTCCGTGGAACTATCGCTGAAAGAATTCCTGGAGGAATCCCTGAACGAATTCCTGGATTAATCTGTAGAGGAATTCTGTGAAATTTCTGAAGAAATTTCTAGAGATATTCCTAGAAGAATTTCCAGAGGAATTTCAGGAGAAATTATTGAAGGAATTTCTGGAGGAATCATCTGAGGAATTCCTAGAGAAATATCTGGAAGAATACTGGAGAAATTTCTGAAGAAATTCCTAGAAGAATTTCTGGAGGAATTTATGGAGGAATTCCAGGAGGAATTTATGGAGGAATTCCAGGAGAAATTCTTGGAGGAACTTTTGAAGCAATCATCTGAGGAATTCCTGGAGGAATCTTTGAAAGAATCCTAGGAGGAACCATGGAGAAATTTCTGAAGAAATTTCTATAAGAATTCTCAGAGGAATTCCTGAAGGAATCTCTGAAGGAAAAAATCATGGAGGAATCCGTGGAAGAATTACCGGAGAAATCCCTGGAAAAATTCCTGGAAGAATTTCTGCAAGAATCCATGGAGGATTTCCTGGAGAAATTCCTGAAGGAATCGCTGTAGAAATTTCCGAAGGAATTGGTGGAATTCCAGGAGGAGTCCCTGGAGAAATGCCTGAATAAAATCCTGGAGGAATTCCTGCGAAAATTTCTGAAGAAATTCCTGGAGGTTTTCCTAGAGCAGTAATGCTTGAAGGAATTTCTAGAGGAATCTCGGTAGGAATTTATGCAGGAATCCCTGTAGGAATTCTTGGAAAATTTTTTGGAGAAATTCCTGGGGAAATTTCTGAAGGAATCGCTAGAGGATTTCCTGGAGAAATTCCTGGAGGAATAATTGTAAGAATCAATGGAGAAATTCATAGAGGAATTCCCGGACGAAACCCTGTAGGAAGTTTTAGAGGAACCCATGCAGGAATTCCCTGAGGAATCCTGGAAGAATTCCTGAAGAAATTTCTGGAGGAATCCCTTGAGGGATTTTTGGAGCAATCGCAAGAAGAATTCCTGAAGAAATTCAACGATCAATTTCTGATGGAATTCTAGGAGGAGTTTCTGAAGAAATCTCAGGAGGAAGTACTGAAGAGATCCCCCAAATTCCTGAAGAAATCCCGAAGGAATCCTTAAAAGAGTACGTAGAGGAACTCTTGAAAGAATCCCCGTAGCAGTTCCAAAAAGAATCCCTGCAGGAGGAGAAATGCCAAGAGAAATTTCTAAGGGAATCTCTAAACAGTTTCTGGAGGAAGTCTTGGATTAATTCCTGGAGGATTTTCTGAAAGAATTCCAGAAGGAATTCCTGAAGGAATCCCATGAATAGTTGTTTAAGGCGTTTAAAAAACTGGAAGTTGTTCCTGAAAGGATCCCAAAAGGAATTCCCGGGTGAATCCCATTGGCGTAACTAGAGGGGGGGCCAGGGGGGCCAGGCCCCCCCCCTCCCCCAGAATCCGCCAGGCCCCCCCCAGAAATTTGTCATGACTTTATATATGGAAATTAGAAACAATCTAAAACCACTGTCGTGGTGACAAACATAGATCTATAAGTTGGCATAATATGTGTTTAAATTGACAGTTATTGCAGACAATTCTCAACTGAGAAATTAATACTAAATGATAATTTCCAGGAATTCCTGGATGGGTATCTTAAAGAATCTTTGAATTTTCTAGCAGCATTACTGCAAAATATGGTTAAGTGCTTCTTTATGGAAATCAAGTATCATGTGGGAAAAAATCTGGTTGAATTTGCAATGGATTCCCAGCAAAAGTTTTTGAATTCCTAGTAAGAATAGATGTACGTAGCTGAAGCGTAAACGCGAGTGTATTCATTAAAACCATGCTGGAGGTGACTATTAATTTCTTTTATTTCGTGGGCCAGGGGTATTTTTGCATCTATCAAACAACACACAAATTCAAATGGTCATCGAGGAAGTTTTAATATATTTAAAAGCTGGTGCTGCAAGGGGTAATCGTAATCTTGAAGATATTCATGATTGGACTTGTAAAAGACTTGGTATTCATGAGATAATTGTGAAAGAATTCCTGGATGACTTCTTGGAGAATTTTTTGGCTTCTATGTCCCTCTAAAATTATCTAAAAGAATTTCAATACAAATCGCTGGAGGAATTCCTCTCGAAATCCTTCAAATTATTCAACAAATCTACAAGTAATCCTAAATAAATCCTGGGTTGAATCCCTGCAAAACATTATGAACGGAATACTGTATTTTTTAACTAACCGCTGAATAAATTAAAAAAAATCCCGAGAGAAATTTCGGAAGAAATCATTACAAGAATTCTCGGAGCAATACTTGCAGGAATCCCTGGAGTAATTTCTGAAAGTATACCTGGAGGAATCCCTGGATGAATTCCTGGAGGAATCCGAAGAGCAATTATGCTAGGAATTTCAGGAAAGAAAATCTGAAGAGTCCGCATCAGAAATCCCTCTAGAAATTACTAGAAAATTTTTTAGATGAATCTGGATGCATTCCTGGAGGAATCCCTAGAGGAATTCTTCAAGAAATCACAGGAGGAATTCCTAGATGTATTTCTGGAGGAAATCCGGGAGAACCTTCTGGAAAAAATTCCATGCGGAATCTCTGGAAAAGTTCCTGGACTAATGCCTGGAGCATTAGGGGATTTTTTTTTATTATCGTACGAATTGGTACGAAGGTTCTGAAGCTTAATGAAATTAAGGACTGTTCAATTTATAAAACGGACAACTTGCTTGTGCGATATCTTTTTTATTTTTCGATAAAATCATTATCAGTTTTTTGCATAACTTTCTATAGCTATTCTCAAATGTAGGAAAAATATAACATTAAGCAAAATCTTCTTTATTGTGTACCTGAAGCGGTTTTTGTAAAACATCAATAAAAACCCATTTCTCAATATTCGACATAACTTTCCACATACTTAACATGCATATTTTCATGAAGTTTTCAATGCATTGGAATCTTCTACTATTCTACTAAAGGTAAAGCTCAATAGTTGGTCAGTAATAATGCACGAAGTAGTCTCCAGCTTGATATAGTGGGTTGACTTATTTGCATAGAAATTATTGAAAAAATATTCATTTAAGTCCTGTGCTGCAATAGCATCACGGATTCGGCTAAAAATTTGTCCAGAGTAGTAGAATATTGCTCTCTGAATGATACAGAAGAAAATTTACTAATAATTGCATTTTTCATCAAACATTTAATCCATAAAGATGGTCATTTAAAAAAAAATCTTACTTTTTGCTCCATTGATGCAGATTTACGACTCTAGCGAATCTTGTTATTATTATTTTTTCAACAAAGTTGGTCCTATGTTATTGTACACCTCATTTATTAATAATCGGATGCAATGTTTTTATTTCCAACATCATTGTTATGCAAATTTTTGCATTAGGTTGCATTGTTATTTGGAAGAACCTTCAAAGAACGAAACAGTTTTGATTACTGTGTCTGTAATAGCGCAAGTAACTAAACCAGCAATGTTATTAAGAAGCAGTTTTCTGCATTTAAAACCACATTATTCCCACTTTCCACTGGATGCATAAAAAATTGATTATTCAATATTGTCATGCCCTTTTTGCTTTACAATTGAATTTTATTCAAAGAATCGAATCCTACTTGAGACTTTAATATCTCAACACTTAATTTTCAGATTGAGTTTAAATTTTGCCAGAATGTTTGTTACTCATGCTGCTGCAGCATGGCACATACTTTTCTGGTATTAAAAACGATATATCATATGTGAACAGTAATTTTATACATATTTTTCAATTTTCAGCAATCGAAAAATTCACCTCATTTAACACCTGGTCGATTTTCTATAAAATAAAACTATTTTTATTCGATTTAAAAATGATTACTATAATGAAAGATGATGTACTGAACAACGAAGCAAGGGTGGTTAAATTTGAACTACGCGTCTTCTTTTTATAGCCTTGTAAAGTTGTCCGTTTTATAAATTGAACAGTCCTTAGGTAGGGATCATATATATTTGAAAAAGTAAATTGAAAAAAATCAGGGTCGCCTAATTTTCCGGCAAACTCCAGTGAAAAACAAACATTTTCCACAGACACCACCTATTTTGAAAAATCATAACTCAAGAACGAAGCATCATAGACACATTTTTTTGTGAAATCATAAGCAAATTTTCACAGAAATTCCAAGATGAATTTCTGGAGGAAATCCTAGAACATTTTCTGGACAAATTCCTGGCGGATTCCCTGGAAAAGTGAATGGATAAATTTCTGAAGGAGGCATCTCTGGAGAAGTTCGTGGAGTAATGCCTGGAGCATTAGAGAAATTTCTGATGAAATTCCAAGATAAATTTTTAGAAGAATTCCCAGAGGAATTTCTGGAGGAGTTCCAGGAGGAATTCTTGTAGGAATCTCACGGAAAAATCCTTAGAGGAATCCCTGCAGGAATTTCTGGTATATTCTTGGAGGAATTCCTGGTGGAATTTCTAGAAGAACCCGTGAAATAACTCCTGGACGAATTTCGAGAGGAATCCCTGGAGTTGAATTTCATGGATTAATTCCTAGAGGAAACCTGCAAGAATTTCCGGAGGAATCCCTTGGAAAAATTTCTATAGAATTTCCTGAAGAATCTCCTGAAATAATATCGGAAGCAATATCTGAAGGATTTCCTGCAGAATTTCCTGGAGGAACGCTGTAGGATTTTCCGAAGAAATTCCTGGAGGGATTCCTGGATCAATTTCTGAAGAAATTCCTGTAGGAATTTCTGAAGAAATATCTGCGGTAAATCTTGGTGGAATTTCTTGAGGAGCCCCTGGAGACATTGCGCTAGTAATTTCTCAGGAATTCCAAGAAGAATTCCTATATGAATTCCTTAAGGACTTTCTGAAGGAATTCCTGGGGTATGCCTGAAGAAACCTCATAAGGAATTCTCGCAAAAATTCTTGGAGAAATTCCTACAGAAATTCTTGAACGAATCCCTGGAGATATTCTTGGAAAGAACCCTGGAGAAATCCCTGAAACAAATTTCTGGAGTAACCTTAGGAGGGATTCCTGGAGGAACTTACGGACAAGTTCCTGGTGGAATCTCAGGAGGAATTTCTGGACAAATCTCTATAGGAAATCTTGAGGAAATTCCATGGAACTATTGAGGAATTCCACGGAGTCATGTCAGTCGATCCTGAGCGACCATTTCAAAAATATCTGAAACTTTGCACAGTTTTTCAATTTCATATAAATCGCCATTTTTTGATATTAAACCTTCATATTCACTCACGACTAACTTTTCAAAAGGGTGTATGCGAAAATAGTTCTAAAATATTCTAAAAGCTGTACAGCAAAAACGGATTGTTCGATTGTTATAAATTTTTCAGCAAAGTTAGATAACTAAATGATGATTCCTTAGGAAATATACACTGTAAAAAATTTCTTTTTCTACTTTGAAAAAATATGATATTTGTCACAAAAACTTAAATATCTCAAAACCCTATCTTTTTACCAACTTCAATTTTTTAGGGGAAATGGCCCATTATATCAGCTATCTACCATAAAATTTTGGTGATGGTAAACTGATAAACAAAAAAGTTATGACATTTCAAACATTTCACAATTTTTACATTTAGTAACAAAAAAAATTTTTTTTCTGTGTAAATTATTTCGAGAATTATATTTTGATGCTGATTTTATTGTAAAGGCTACCGCCTGAATTAAACAAGTTGTTTTCATGATACTTTAGTTTGATTATTCGTAATTACTATAGTATCTATTTGAAACTTAGACGCGATCCAGTGTTGTGATCAAAAATATTGAGATTGTCATACTTTTTATTGTACGTGACTGGTGAAAAAATCCCTTGATAGTGTTGAAAAGCTGTTGATTATAGGAAAAATGGAATTGAATTTATTTTTAAGACAAAAGCTGTATAATAAAAGTTTTTTTATACGCGTATACGTCTAGTTTATCCGCAAAAAAAATCCCTCTTACACACTTATTTCTGAATTGCCTGTTCGGTACTTTTTTGACGAGATTATAACAGCAGTACGATCTCGGTAGTTTCGGTAATCGATTTTACTGAGGCTCAGTAAAACAACTGTCAAAATCGTATGGAAAAGGTAAACAATGCATTTTTGCTGAACGAGTTCGGTGCTCAGCAGTTTTAATCTCGTCAAAAAATTACCGAACTCGGTAATCAAAATTAAGTGTGTAGAGAACAGACTTTATGATCGGAAGAATGCGAGTAACTTCAACAACAACAAATGCATAAGAGGTACATACCACAGACAAACAGACGAAACGCCTAGAACAATTTTAGTGAAAATTCATCGCCCAGTTCACACTATCACCACCTGGTGGAAATGTTTCACGAAACACTGCGTTGTGCAATATCGTCATCAGAAGGCGCTAGTGTGAAACGTCAAACGCAAAGAAAAACGATGGGCGCACTTATTGTTATGAAAGCCACAACCAAGATTCAAAATGATCGTTGAAGGCGTGGTCAATGAAAATTTCGCCAGTGTTACGTTTTTTTGTCTGTATACATACCATGACAATGCTCACGAAAAAGCAAAAAATACTACCGCTATGGATATTAAAGATTTTATAGTAAATTTTTTCTTCAGCCAAGCAAACAACACCAAACTAGTCAGTTAAAACAAATAAGTGATTTTGTTTATTATAATCTAACGAACAACATGAACAGTCGCTTTCTCAAAGGTCTTCAACTCAACGCTCTCTTGTAGACCGTTTGATGAAAAAAAATGTTCAAAAGAGTTACGAAATCTCACCGAAAGCACCATAGATAAACTGAAAGAGACTGGTTATGCCCAAATGTCCACATTGTGTACAAAATTACGCATTTGCACGTCCTGCCGTCTAAAATTTGACAAACGAGCCATCTGTATATCATCGGTAAAGCAGGGCGCAGGAAGTTCGAAAACGACAACAACTGAGAAATTGCCATCAGCGACATCTGTTTAAACAATTTAATTACGCCCCTTTTCAAAAATGCCCTGTAATATTCTTCAACATCTATACCCATTTCAATATTTTTAACGTTGCAAAACACGCTTTCAACATTCATCTTGAAGAAGAGGGAAAACACTTGTCCTCAAATGTAACAGCAAATTAATGAATAAACGACTAATGCGCGGAGGGCGTGATAAAATCGGAACATTACGGTACATAGTATATTATATGTATATATAATATATAATAAAAACAACTTGTTTTACTCACGCAAGGCCATTAACAATAAAATCAGCATCAAACTTCAATTTCCGGCCGAAATAATTTACACTAACAAAAATTATTACTAAATGTGAAAATTGTGAAATGTTTGAATTGTCATAATTTTTTTGTTTATTTTCATGGTAGATTGCTAATACAATGGACCGTTTTCTCTAAAAAATTACGTTGGTAAAAAGATAGGGTTTTGAGATATTTGAGTTTTTGTGACAAAAATGATATTTTTTAATGTTAAAAAAGATTTTTTTCACAGTGTATATTTTCTTAGGAATCGCCATTTAGTTATCTAACTTTGCTGAACAATAAAATCAGCATCAAATCGCGATTCCCGGCCGAAATAATTTACACAGAAAAATTTTTTTTACTAAATGTAAAAATTGTGAAATTTTTGAAATGTTATAACTTTTTTGTTTATTAGTTTACCATCACCAAATTTTTATGGTAGATTGCTAATACAATGGACCGTTTTCCCTAAAAAATTCAAGTTGGTAAAAAGATAGGGTTTTGAGATATTTGAGTTTTTGTGACAAAAATGATGTTTTTCAATGATAAAATAGATTTTTTTTTCACAGTGTATATTTTCTTAGAAATCACCATTTAGCTATCTAACTTTGCTGAAAAATTCATAACAATCGAACAATCCGTTTTGGCTGTGCATATTTTTGAATATTTTTGAACCATTTTCACATACACCCTTTTGAAAAGTTAGTCGTGGCTCTAAATAAAAATTTGATATCGAAAAATGGCGATTTAGATGGAACTGAAAAACTGTGCAAAGTTTCAGTTCAATAGAAAATCATGAATTAAAAATTTTCCTTAATTTTGATGCTGTTGCTTGGAATCGCTCTATTCATGGATGAATTCCAGGCGGAATCTCTTAATCAATTCTTTAAGGAATCCTTCAACGAATTCCTGAAAGAATCTCTAGAGGAATTCTGGAAGGAATCCATGGAGAAATTTCGGAATATGTTCCTAGAGAAATTTCGGAATATATTCCTAGAGAAATTTCTAAAGAAATTCCTAGAGAAATTCCTAGAGGAATTCTGAGAAGAATTTCTAATGGAGTTCCAGGAGAAATTTCCAGAGGAATTTCTGGAGGACTTACAGGAGCAACTTCAGAAGGAATTTCTGGAAGAATTACTGGAGAAATCGTCGGTGGAATTTTTGGAGGAATCCATGAAATAATTCCTGGAGGAATGTGTAGAGGAAACCGTGGAGAAGAAATTCCTGGATTAATTCTTGGGGGAAACCCTGGAAGAATTTCTGGAGGAATTCCTGGAACAATTCCTGAAGTAATTGCTGTACGAATTTCCGAAGAAATTCCTGGAGGAATTCCTGAAGAAATACCTGGGGTAATTTTTGGTGAAATTCGTGGTAGAACTCCTGGAGGAGTCGCTGGAGTAATGCCTGGATGAAATCCTGGAAGAATGCCAGGAGGAATACCTGAATTAATTCTTGAATAAATTCCAGAAAGAATTTCTGGGGAAATTTTTAAAAGAATAACTTGAGGATTTCCTGGAGGATTCCTGAAAAAATATTTGAAGGAATTCCTAGAGACGTGGTCACCGGTGTAATCACCGGCAAAATCGATTGCAGCTGTCTTCTTAGCAACTTGCACTTCCACGCTCCAGCCCGCCGCCTTCGTAATTCAAGATAGCTGTGGATTCCCATTCATCGTTCGGATTACGGATATCACAGCCCGTTTGAATCGTGTTGTAGGTTGTTTAATGATGTGTGTGACTCGTTTGATTTTAATAGAAGTAAATTAGTGTTTAAAAATAGAATTAAGTCTAGCTAATCATTCTGTGCGGCATTCAGCCGAAGATGTTGTCAAATAAATAAATAAAAATAAATAGATATCTCAGGAGGAAATCATTCAGGAATCCCAGGAAGAATTATTGGAATATTTCTTGGATAAACTCCGGGAGGAATTCTTGGGGTAATTTCTAAATGAATCCCTGGAGGATTTGCTAGACAAGTTCTTGGAGAAATTGCGGTAGTAATTTTTGAAGGAATCCTGGATTAATGCCTGGAGGAATCCCTATAGAAATCTCTGGAGGAACTTCTGGAGGAATGCCTGGAGGAACCCCTGGATAAATTCCTGGAGACATGCCTGTATCAATTCCTGGAGGAATCTCTCGAGAAATTCCTTAAGAAATCCCTGGAGGAAACCCTGGGGAATTTCCTTGAAAAATCCCTGGAGAAATTCCTGGACTGGATGAGTTCCTGGTGGAGTTTTCAGAAGAATTCTGGGAGCAATCTAGTGGAGTTTGGAGTTTTCAGAAGAACTCCCGAAGCAATCTCTAGATGAATTGTTGGAGAAATCCCGGGATGAGTCCATGGAGAAACTTCCAGGAGAAATTTCTAAAGAAAACTCTTGAAAAATTCCTAGAGGAATCCTTAGAGAAATTTCTAGAGAAATTCTTGGAAGAATCCCTGGGAAAATTCTTGGAAAAATCCCTGGAGGAATCCCTGAAGCAATTTCTGGAGAAACCGCAGGAGGAATACCTGGAAAGTTCTCTGGACAAATTCCTGCAGAAAGTTCTGGACAAATGCCTTGCGGAATCCCAGGAAGAAATCTGTAGAGGAATTTTTGGGGAAATTCCTTGGAACTATCCCTAGAAGAATTCTTGAATGAACTCCTGGAGGAATCTCGAGAAAAATTTTGGTAGCAATTAATGGAGGAATTTCTTAAGAAATTCCAAAAGAAATTTCTGAAGAAATTCCAAGAGAAATTAATGAAGAAACTCCAAGAGAAATTTCTGAAAAAATTCCAAGAGAAATTTCCAGTAGAATTCCCAGAGGAATTTTTGGAGGAATTCCTGAAGGAATTGCGGTAGTAATTGCTGAACGAATTCCTATGGGAGTTCCTGGATAAATTCCTGTATGACTTTCTGAAGGGATTCTTGGGGTAATTCTTAAATAACCTCTTGAGGAATTCCTGGAGGCATCCTTAGAGGAATTTCTAGAGAATTACTTGGAAGAATCCCTGGGGGAATTCTTGCAAAAAAACCTGGAGGAATCCCTGAAACAATTTCTGGGAGAACCTCAGGAGGAACTCCTGGACAAATCTCTGTTGGAAATCTTAAGGAAATTCCGTGGAACTATTCATGGAAGAACTCCAGGAGGAATCCCTAAATGAATATCTTGAGAATCCCTGAATGAATTCCTGGAAGAATCTCTAGAGGAATTCTGGAAGGAATCCATGGAGAAATTTCTGAAGGAATTCCTGGAGAAAGTTTTAGAGGAATTCAGAAAGAAATTACTGCAGGAATCATCGGTGGAATTCCTGGAGGGATCCATGATATAAATCCTGGAGGAATGTGCAGAGGAAACCCTAGAGAAGAAATTCCTGTTTTAATTCTTGGTAGAAACCCTGGAAGAATTTTCGGAGGAATTCATGGAAGAATTCCTGGATCCAAACTTGAATAAATTCCTGGAGTAATTCCTGAGGAAATACCTGGGGTAATACCTGGAGAAATTCCTGGTAGACCTCTTGCAGAAGTCTCTGGAGAAAGGCTGAATGAAATCCTAGAGGCATGCCAGAAGGAATACCTAGTATAATTCTTGAAAAAAATCCTGGAGGAATTTCCGAAGGAGTTCCTGGAGGAATCTCAAGATTCATTCCTGATGAAATACAAAGTTCGATATCTGAGGGAATTCCAGGAGGATTTTCCGAAGAATTCTCAGGGGAAATACTGAAGAAACCGCTGAAATTCCTGAGGAAACCCTGAAATCCTGGATTAATTCCTGCGGGAGTTTCTGAAGGAATCCCCTTTATGAGTTCTTCTAGAAATGTTTAAAATAATCTCGGAATTCGTTTTTGTAAGAATAACAGAAGAAATTTCCGGTGAATCCCTGAAGGACCTCTTGAAGTAATTTCTGAAGAAACCCGATGAGGAATCCCGGAAGCAAGCCCCATGAGGAACTCTTAATGGAATCTCAGGAGAGCTTTCTTAGCGAATACCTGGAAGAATTTTTGTAGGAATATTCCTGGATAAAAAATGAAGAAATCAATGTCTACAGTAATTGTTGAAGGAAAACTAGGATCCCTAAAGGTTTTTTGAACAAATTTTTCAAACAATTCTTGGAGTATTTTTTAATAATCGCTAAGTAAAACTTTCTAAGATAATTTCAGGAATACTTTTCTGTAGAAATACTTCAAATCATTCCAGATGTAATTATTGGGGCAATCTCTAGTGGAATTCTGAAAGGCATATATGGAGAAATTCCTGTAGAAATCTCTGAATACTTGCAGAAATACCTTAAAGGATCTCTGGTAAAATTCCTGAAGGAAACCTCGAAAAAAGCTCTGGAACAATTACTGGAGGAACCACTAAAGATATCCCAGGAAAAATCCTCGAAAAAATGTCTAGTGGAATCCCTAGATGAATTCTTGATTGAATTTCTGGAAGAAGCCATGATGGAATCACTGAAGCAAGCAATGGAAAAAAATCTTGGAAGAATTGTTCGTACTCATATAGTTTACGAAACTATGAACAAATCTAAAACAGTCATTTTGATTACTCAAAACTACAATACTGATTTACATATTCACATATCGGGCGCCCATCCCGCTTAAAATTCATCTCAAGTCAGGCCCCCCCTGGGCCCCCTCCAGGAAAAAATCCTAGTTACGCCAATGGTGAATCCCTGGAGGAATTCTTGGAGGCCTTTGTGAAGCAGCCCCATGATGAATCCCGAAAGCAATCCCATGAGGAATTCCTTAGGGAATCTCACCTTTCTTAGCGAATTCCTGGAAGAATTTCTGTAGGAATCCCTGGATAAAACAATCTTAAGAAATCCATGTCAGGGCAACTTGGAGTCCGAAACCGGTCGACCAAAAATGAAAACTTTTGAGTTCCCTTTTAACTAAGAACGATAAGTGTTGTTGTGTTCCGTCTCGTATTCGCGTATTTTGTGATCATGTGAGAGTAATATCAAATAAGAATTTTTATTTAAGCCTTGATTCTCGATCATAGACCGAAAATGTAGGTGTCTTGTTTTTAAGTATATTTTATTGAATATTTAAATTGAGAGTAGACAACATTTTCATCTTACCAAAGTTAGAGAATCGCGGTAATTATTGATCCAACCAAAACTACTCTATGGCCTTAGAAAAGAAAGCTTTTAGAGATATCAGGTGCACTTCCATAACTCAAATTGCTGCGAACATAACTCACCAGTGCTTCAGTGATGATGGACCAGCAATACTTGAAGCCACCTCACCAGCAGAGGCTTTTCCCAACAGATCAAAAAGTTCAGCTTTTAACAACCATTTGAGGAGGAAGAGTGCGAGTGCCTATTAGTATGGGACAAACATCAAATTCTCGCTCCAGTTGACTTTTTTGATTCCTTTTAGGTCCCATATCGACTGTGCAAAATTTCAGCACAATCGGTGAAACTATAATTTAGCGCAAGCGGTTCAAAGTTTTCATAGGATTTACTATGGGAAAAGTTGCACTTTCAAATAAAAAATCCCAGAGGTCGCCCCTTGTCTCCATAATTCAAATCGATCAACGCTTCTTGTAGAAAAATCATTTATGAAACTTTCCTTCGAAGACCGCAAAATGATTGGATGCTTGTGGAAAAAGTTATTGATTTATTACCGATTAGTGATCCAACGAACGGCTTTTTGTTTTGTTTTATTAGCAGCACTGTATCTGCTGCCTTGGCTGCTGCTGTTTCTGGGGGTGGTAATACCTCCCGCCACCCCATGCTACAACGGCAGCAGCAGTGCTGCTGATAAAACAAAACAAAAAGCCGTTCGTTGGACCACTAATCGGTAATAAATCAATAACTTTTTCCACAAGCATCCAATCGTTTTGCGGTCTTCGAAGGAAAGTTTCATGAATGATTTTTCTACAAGAAGCGTTGATCGATTTGAATTATGGAGACAAGGGGCGACCTCTGGGATTTTTTATTTGAAAGTGCAACTTTTCCCATAGTAAATCCTATGCAAACTTTGAACCGCTTGCGCTAAATTATAGTTTCACCGATTGCGCTGAAATTTTGTACAGTTCATATGGGACCTAAATGGGATCTAAAAAGTCGACTGGAGCGAGAATTTATTTTTTCCATACAAGCGAGTCCCATACTAGTGCCTATAGTACGAATCATGCGGATGCGATCTGAAAAGGCTTTTTAAAAACTGCACTCCCTTGTACAAACAACGACCTACGCAAGTACCACGTGGGCGCACGCAATCATCCCCAAATGGATATCGGCTGGATTAACCATTTTAGATTTTCGGTTAAAGTGAAAATCTTATCGTAGTACTACATAAAGCTGTCAATATCAACTAACAAAACGTGCAGCTATTTTTTGCAAAAAGCAAAACGTTATTCAGTCGCCGGTTTTCCTTGCTCTTGTTCCACGCGTCCTACCCAACTCCACCACCTTCCTTACACCTAAACTTGGAAAAATATCACCAGCCATTCTCTGTATAGCTTTATGCAGCTATAGCGGCACACCTTCAAACGTAGTTTGTTCCCGGCCGTCGTCGGTTGTTGGCCAGTAATGCGACGCGGTTGAAAATAAAAGTGCAATTTTCTCTTTGGCTAATTAAGACAATTGCGGAAATCCTGTACATTTTCGCGAGAAAGAAGCCTGCTTCCTATTCTCGCTCGGTGGTGATGTTGTGAAAACGTCTACTCGCAGCCTAGCTAGAAGGCTAGAAGGTGACAGCATATAGGCGTAAAAGCAACTCTCACCCAGAGAAAAAAGAGGGGCAAGCCGTAATGCGTAGGATATCGCACTGTTGGATAATTTAGTAGTTTTACATGTTTTTGTAGGTCTTAAACTTCCCAAAATAATTAGGATTCTCAGGTCTCCTTATACAGCGTACAGTCAGTAGTGCGCCCACGAAGTCGTCAACTGCTATTGACACTCTAACTTGTTTAGATGATGGCGTTAATATTACAACGTTCTCCATCTTGGAATCTTTTGAAGAAGCTTTCCCTTTGTGATCTGTGAAGACCACAAGGGGAATCCCTTGATGGAACTCTGATCTGGACAAGCTCAGGAAACAATGTAGAAAGAGTTGGAACAGAAGTCGTTTAGCTCGATTGGATTGGGAGAAAGCAAATCAGGTCGCTAGGCGTACAAAAAAAAACTCTTCGGTCTGCTGAACCTTCGGCTAAAAAAATACATTGTTTGATATGTATTACATCTGCGGATGAACATTTTATTGTAATTACGATCGCTGGCTTCGTGACGTGGTATCAATAGTATAGAATCTAAAAAACTTTGCTCGTTAAAACCTGCAGATGCAGATGAGATTAAAAGTATTTTGCTTCAGAAGAGATTTCAGATCTATGAGTTTACCTACTTTTCTTCTAAAATACTTACAACGATCATCACATTCGTGATGTTCATTTGGCTAGCATGCCTCTTCATGCAAACCAACATGCTGACCAATCTGGAAAGTCCACTGTGACTCTTTTACACAAAGTTGTTTACGGCATCGAGAAAGAATTTGATAAAAAGAAATGTCTTTTGGTATATTTTCAATGCCATTGGATTCACCAAATTCGCCGATATCTATTCTCGACATCACGTTGAAGCGATTGGGAAATTCATGGGGAGTCTTACCACTATACACGTGGAATCTTGTATCAGGTACGCTATTGAAGCTGTTCTCCTTCTTATGATTTTGAGAGATATAGTTTGGATGGTGAAAATATTTTATTCAAATTCACATAGTTTACAAACTCTTATTTGTTAGAGTGTATATTTTCAATGCCATTGGATTCACCAAATTCGCCGATATCTATTCTCGACATCACGTTGAAGCGATTGGGAAATTCATGGGGAGTCTTACCACTATACACGTGGAATCTTGTATCAGGTACGCTATTGAAGCTGTTCTCCTTCTTATGATTTTGAGAGATATAGTTTGGATGGTGAAAATATTTTATTCAAATTCACATAGTTTACAAACTCTTATTTGTTAGAGTGTATCTGCGAAGAAGATTGCACAGCTCTCTCGACCTTTCAATCACGCATCGGTATCGTGTATTCCGAAATCCAATGCTATGTCTACAACATTTATATCATAAAATTCATATCACTACACCGCACCGACTACTACCTATCTAACAATACATTGTTAGTTGATTTGTGCATCAGCACATTTTTCAACCGGATACAAAGCGCTCTTCATGTAGTTAATGGTAAATCAGAGTAAAGCTTGAATTGTTCTTTTTACGGAACATCGAAGCCGTGATTGCGATCGATCTTTCCGTCAGGGGCAACCTTAGGGGCGTTTCAAGGGGGTCTCACGGGACTCCAGGAGTCCTCAGGGCTTTTCAAGCAATTTCAAGGGTATCATGTGGTACCAGGAGATATCAGGGGAGTTTCAGGGTTGTTGAAATGAAATTACCCAACTTTATTTTGGAAATTCGATCGAGTGATGCCAGCCGATGGCAGAGTCTTACTGCTTTTTTTGTCGAGTTGTTTTGTCAGTTCACAACAGGAAGCATCCATTTATTACGTAACGCTAAAGTTGACATTTTTCGAACTCCCTCCTCCCTCCTCCGTAACGCTTTTTTGTATGAAAACCCAAAAATTTTTGTATGGACCGTACCGCTCGGCCATACTCCCCTCTCCCCCTAGAGCGTTACGTTATCGGGTAAGACATAAAGTGCTTCGAAACGCGCGGCACAAGAGGCTTATGCAGGCCTGTCAAATTGGTCTTCATAGTCAAATGACAGCGCGCGTGGAACAGTTCCACCAAAGGAAGTTGAACCCGAAGATTGATCCTGAGAGTAGATAGTTGGGTTATTAGGCGCCATGCGGAATAAACATTTCACCTGACTCAGGTCCTTCCAGATCATGGTTACTTCCGACAGTATCGACATCATCGTTTCGGTCTTGCGGTTTCCCCTGAATGTCCGGTTTGTGCTGGTATAAAGGAAACTGCGGAACTTGTTTTGTTCTTGTGCCCGCGTCTTCGCACAATGCGTGACCGCATGCTTGCCACATGTGGGGAAGACACAACTCCAGACAATCTTGTCCAGTTTGGCTAGAATGCCATTTCGACAGAGGAGGTGGCGGGTGGACTCGGGGAATGGTTAGTGCAGACGCTATACAAGAGGTGGCCCAAGGGCTCGGAATCAACTACGTAGGTCATACCGGTGCCCTGTGGTCGAAGTCGACCCTTACAGCGATTAAGTGGCCGCGGGGAGAATATCCTGGAAGCGTTGCTATTGTGGCGTAGGTCTTTTTTTTTTCTTATAAACCATAGGGGAAAGATAAGAATGCTGATAGGCACCATACCAGTAATGACGCAGAAAGCGTCGTGTGACACGGTACGGTACGCGCTCGCAACCCTCAGGCACATAAGCCTGTAAGTACTTTCCAGCTTCCGTCGGTAGCATTCAGTACATAGCGCGGTGCCCCACGCTGGGCCGCCATTCCTAAGTATGGACGTAGCAACACTAGCCAGAAGCTTGCGCTTACTGGCGTACACCGCAGAGCTATTGGACATCATCCGGGACAGTGCCGCAATAGCTGTGGAGGCTCTTTTACAGGCATAATCGACGTGGCTACCGAAGGTAAGCTTATCGTCGAGCATCACGCCCAAGTGTTTGACGGAGCGCTTTGACAGGATAGTGCACTCTCCTACACTGATCTCCGTCTGCTGCTCCGACTTCAGGTTGTAAACAACCGTCACCTCTATCTTGTGGTGAGCCAGCTCCAGTTTCCTGGACCGCATCCACGCCTCCACAACCTTGATCGAGTGGTCGGTAGTCAACTTTACCTTCTCGATCGTTTTACCGTAGACTTCGAGCGTAATGTCGTCGGCAAATCCGACAATCTCCACTCCCACTGGGTACTCTAACCTCAACACCTCGTCGTACATGACATTCCATAACACCGGACCCAGGATGGAACCTTGCGGGACTCCTGAGGATATGTGAAAGCACTTCCGACTCACCTCCGTGTCGTAGACTAGAACACGATTCTGAAAGTAACTTTCGAGAATCTTGTACAGGTACTCCGGTATCCCCACACACTACGAAAAAATCAAAATTACTCGTGACGTAAATTTACTACACAGAACGTAAACAGTTTAATGACATAAATTTACAGGCCTTGTGACTTAATTATACGTCATTCTTGTAAAAATGAGCTTAAGGTGACGTAAACAATTTGGGAATCGTGAGTCATTACGTTTCATATGACGAAAAATCGAGTTTAATGTGACTGAAAAGTACGTCACTTGGGCGTTCAAATTTACGTCATATGTGTCGCTTTTATATGTGCATCCAAAGTGACGCAAATTTACATGATTTTTTCTAAGTGTACAGACGCAAGAGCGCATCGGCAATAGCAGACCAGCTGGCGCTATTAAACGCATTCCTTACATCCATAGTCACTACCGCGCAGAAGCGAATTCCCCTCCTCTTAGGCTCGAGTGCTTTCTCGGCGGTTTTTGTAAGCGACAAGATAGCGTCTACGGTGGACCTCCCCTTCCGGAAGCCATACTGGTTGCTCGAAAGACCATTTGCGCCCTCGGTGAACCTCAACATTCTATTGAGGATGATCTTTTCGAGCACCTTCCCCGCCGTGTCAATCAAGCATATTGATCTATAAGCCGACGGGTCTCCGGGTGGTTTCCCCGCCTTTGGCAATAGTACCAGGCTGTGCCTCTTCCAAGATTCTGGAAAAACTCCCTCGTCCAGGCATTTCTGCATAGCAGACCTGAACATCTCGGGAGCCTCTGCAATAGCTACTGTTAAGGCCAGGTTCGGAACTTCGTCCGGACCTGGGGCCTTACCTACGCTAAGGGACTTAGCTATCCCCCAAGACCCACATCGATGACTCTCTCCTCATCGCCAGCCCCAATCCCCGGCAGTCCTACGAAAGGAGGCCACGGACTAGGATCATGACGCGGAAAAAGTCCTCCAATGGTCCCCTCCAACATCTCTGGAGATTGCTCTATAGTAGCCATCACACCTCTCGTCTTGGCCATAACGATCCTGTAGGCGTCACCCCACGGGTTCGTATTGGCACTCTGACAGAGACCCTCAAACCAGCCCTTTTTGCTTGCTCTTATCTCGGTCTTCAGCGCGGCTTTTGCAGCGGCGAACACCACCCGCCGTTCGTTTCGCTCTTCCTCTGATCGTGCTCGCTGCATCCGCCGTCCATAGCCCGTAGGCAGGCGCGGCGCAGGTCCGCAATCGCGTCGGTCCGTGGCGTAGGTCTACTGGGTTGGATCCGTGCCCTCGGTTGGAAAGAGGGCCTCGGCAAGGTCAGGGCAGGTGGAGGCCCCATGTCGGCACGTCCTTATGTGTGCTGGCTGACAGGGCCGTACTTGCGGGAAGGTCAAATCGCCGTGCACGCGGTATCAGTTCTTGATAAATTAAATACATACTTGCTACGCAGTTGAAAGCAAGCGTGGTGTCGGCCCTGCCTGACTTCCAAGTACAAAAGGAGTTGTAAGGACCACTCGGGAAACTGGCTAAACGCCAGCATGGTACAGTAGACGTTCGATAAGTGCAACATGTTCACGTTTCAGTTACCGAATGAAATTCGCTAACTGGAACGACTGACAGCCGTCAAACAGTTGTCAAATGCTGTTGGACGCAGCCAGAATGCACTCAAAACATCGCAATGCAGCTGAGTGCATCCGAAAAACATCGCAACTCTGTTGACGTTTTGTTTTTGACAGATACCGGTGCGATAACTGCAAAATTGTTGCACTTAGCGGACTTGCAGTTAAAAAGCATTGCAGTAAACCGTTTGCACCAAGCGAACGTCTAAATACTGTAAATTGGTGGACTCCTCAAAGCAATTCATCGATGTTCCTTGCTGCAGGCGACGCAGCTAACCTTGAGGGTGCGATGTGCACCAGCCCCTCTCTGAGTCTGAAGCAATGCCTTCTTTGTGATTCCGGACAGACGAAGGGTTTGGCGACCATGGGAATATTGTTTAGTGGGTCCAGGAAAGACTAGTCCTGGCTTTCAGTTTTTTTTTTTATAGAAACCAATCCTTAACCCCACACTACCTGAACCTTCTGTCTGGGTGTCTGTTGAGTACATTATTCCCCCATGGTTTAGAAGGAAAAAAAATCCAGGGCGTATCAAAGGTTTACGGTTTTAGGGAGATTCAAAAGTTTTTCATGGAGGTCTCGAGAGGTATCAGGGCGTTTAAGGACGTCATGGGAAAATTTTATGGGGCTTTAGAATCACAGGCACCAAAACTGGCCTGAAACCCTTATAAACCGGCTCTGAAAATGCACTGGAACGCCTTTGATACCACCCCTGAGGCACCTGAAGTCTCCTGAATAGCCCTGAAACGCATCTGAAACCCCCAAAGCCCTTTGTTTATTTCTAAAACACCCCTAAAACAATTCCCGTATAGCTGCTAGAAATATTTCTTTAAATTTAAGGTAAAAGTTTACAAGTTACAAAGGTACGGGTTGGAAGAAAAATCGTTTTTCTCGATTGAGGCTACAAGCTGCTAGGTGATGCTAGTTCTAAACAATAAAAAAATGAATCCATTCACAGCTTTCGAGAGATTTATTTTTTTCTAGTTTTGATGCATGCTCTCTGAATGTTCGGTATTTTTTTTTCAATAAGGAAAAATAAATCAAAATTCTTTCTCAACGTGGCATCTTATATTCCAAAATATGTTAGCGAGTTCCAGTAAAAAAAATCAGTCTAATCGTAGTATTGATTACTACTGCAGCAATTTTCTTATGATTCTACACAAACACTACAAATGATCATCAGATTGCTGATATTGTAAACTAGTGTCATCATGTTCGCGAAGATTACGAAGAAATCTCATCGGCTTTATTTTTTATTATTTTTATTATTTTTTTATTTTAATTTTTTTATTATTATTTAGCATTGAGCTAACGGGCAATAATCAATCGACTATCAATCTCTCGGTTGGGGTGGTTCAAGCTTGTATGAAAAGAAAAAAAAACACGCTTGGCTTGACAGGTGGTATTTTCAGCCTTGCTACTCGGTATACGCTAAATACATTTCCGAGTAAGAATTTCCAGCTAAGCCGAAGTGGGTTTGCCAACGGTAAACGAAATAAAAATCCTTTCTCAAGCAAACCACTCTTGTCGGGAAAATGTGTTTTCCGCTGCTGGCTTTCCATTTTCCATCAATGGCCGTGAACACACAACAAAAGAACAAACACACTACAATTAGAGCACTTTGTGGGCTTTTGATGTTCGCGCAGAGTAAAGCACGTGGTATAATTCCTTCTGTGTTTTTTGCTGAGCTGCACTCTTCAGAATCACGACTCTTTGTTTTTGGGGGGACATTTTGCGGCACTAGAAATTCAATTCTTACATCTCGTCTTTGCTATTAATATTTTGAAGAAAAAGAACTGTTTCATGCAAAAGTTGGACTCAAACCACATGGGAACTCCATCGGTCGGTAATCATCAGCATCAAAAATGGACTGGACAGCCATGAGAAAAGAAACTTCATTTAAAAGCAAAATATTTTGAATCAAAATATTATTGGGATATTTGCTTTTTTTCCAGCCATCATGGTCATTGCTTTTGGGTCGACCTTCTCGATTTTCTGCTCGAGCTGTGTGTTATTTTTTCATTCGATTTTTTTTATCCATCTTTCCCTTGCATATGATGTGGTAGCTAAAAGTCCGGTCCGAATGATGCGTGTTATTGAAAAGATTGTTGTTCTACTGTCCAGTATCCATCATCGGTTTGCTGTTTCGATGCTTTGTATTTTTCACCGCTCAATAATGCGAAGGGCCTGGCAGGCAGCCTTCAGCAGAGGCTATGAAACATCAACCATACGTTGTTGTTCAAAGGATTTCAACACTATTGATTGGGTCATTTCCCATATTTTCTTAATAATATTGTACGCAGCACTAAAATTGAACGCACAGCAATGTGTCATATTTTGCTTTAATTGGTGCAACAATGAAAGCACTAATGCAAATTAAAATGAATGAATACAGTGTTCTCGAAGCACTTGATATATATACTGCCGTGTGCAGCATAGTTGTCCCATGTTCTATGGGAATCCCTATTAACATGGGACAACTATGCTGCACACGGCAGTATATATCAAGTAATATAGCGAAATGATGTCTTATATTAAGAAAGGTGTTCACACTATACCGAGATGATATAGTTTGATGTTTCTGTTGGCGGATAATCTTGATTATACAAAAAATCGAGTTAAATTTGTTTGTTCAGATAGAAATGTGTATGTTTCCGTACAAATATCTTCATCAAGCAGGGATCGTCAATTAACCTTGTGAATAATGATTTGGGTCACCATTCCGAAGAAGGCAGGTTTCTGTTCCAGTCGGGAATCTTTCTCGACTTCCCTGGGCATATTCATAGTGTATAATTGTGCTTGCCTCGTAATAATGCTTATGCTAAATCATGCAATCCACAATGGCAGGCATGGAAAAGCCTCTCAATTGATAACTGTGGAAGTGTTCAAAGAACACTTAGTTGAAGAGAGGCAGGCCAAGATCCAGTGGGAAAATAGAGCTACAAAGAAGAAGAAGATCTTCATCAAGCTCAGATTTTTTGGAAATTTTGAATGGTATACCGCGAGTATTCTTATGAAATTTGATGATTCCAACTGAATTTAATTTTGTTTCAAAATCACGAACTTTAATAAAATGATTGCATTCGTGGTAGATATGGTAAAATTTAATTAGAAGTTTGATCGAACTTCAAATAAAATCTAATATATCTTGTTATTTAAGTGGCATACCGCGGGAATTAATGTCCCAAATAACAATCATTCATTTTACAAGCACCTTTACGACGAATTAGTTCAGCATAATGCTGAACAACATTTGGATAATTTTCGCGTTTGTTTGAGCAATACTTTGGGTGACTGTGTTGTTGTTTTCTTTATTTCTTGCAACATAAACAACATAGTTATCCAAAGTTTTGCTCAAACAGCATCAAATTAGGCAAGGAATCATAATATCCACGCTTTTTGCACCATTTCATTGCAGAAACGGTAAATTGACCTTCTCACCATACTAAAATTCAGCTCATTACTACAAATCTAGTACTTCACTGATCTGTCCTATTGCAGCGTCGCCGACACAGGCAATGGGGCACGTTCGGTGTAGTACTAGATTTGTAGTAATGAGCTGAATTTTTGTATGGTGAGAAGGTCCATTCTCCGTTTCTGCAATAAAATGGTGCAAAAAGCGTGGGTATTATGATTCCTTGCCTAATTTGATGCTGTTTGAGCAAAACTTTGGATAACTATGTTGTTTATGTTGCAAGAAATGGAGAAAACAACAACACAGTCACCCAAAGTATTGCTCAAACAGCATCAAATTAGGAAAGAAATCAAAATACCCACGTTTTTAGTACCATTTCATTGCAGAAACAGAGAACTGACCTTCTCACCATACTAAAATTCAGCTCATTACTACAAATCTAGTACTTCACCGATCTGTCCTATTCTTATGCGTCGGCGAACCCCAAATTAGAATGCCGACGCCGAACTTCGCCGAAGTTTTGACTTCCAAAGTTTCAAATTTTCTCTCGCATGATCAATAGTATCCAGGTATCATCTCTGAAATTTTGGAAATGTTTCGTCGAGGGAATTGATAGTTTGAGCGATTTGAAATTTTGGGGCGATTTTCAATAAAATTCTCTTTGAACTATTAATACACAATCGTGGTTGTATCACGATCGTGGCCATCAACCTGTCCCTCATAAATTTGGAATTCAACATTCGAAACGCTTGGTATTCGAGCATTCTTACTGAAAATTTGAGAACATTTCATCGACGAAATCGAAAGTTATCGTGAATTGAATCTATAATCCAAATCCGTAGGTTTTTTTTTATAGTATTTGGGGCTGTCCATAAACCACGTGGTCATTTTTTTGGGACTTCTCAACCCCGCCCCCCTTCCCCCCGCGTGGTCATTAGTCCATACAAATTTTTTTATTCGTCCATACAAAATGGTCATTGGACGAACCCCCCCCCCCCTTCCCCTCATGACCACGTGGTTTATGGACAGCCCCTTTTGGCAAATAAACGGTTACCATTTACTACATAGAATCAAAATCAGTTCAAATGCCCGCTATTGTAGTCAATCACAACATTCAATAAGTGGATGAAATAGCATTTCGATGTCTTGGTCGTACAATATCTCCCCCAATATTTTGTTAATAACGGTTTTAGACACACCGTGGCTTATTTGACTTGTGAAAAACACATTATACAGGGTGCGTCACCTGCCACACAAAACCTATTTTAAAATAATACAACTACATATTATTTTAGATAAAACTGGATTATTTTTTGTACAAGGAGCTCTAGCGGCATCATTGTCATGAACGCCAATCGAAAAATATTCCATAAATTTGGAAAATGCATTTCTATGCCGACATCATTAGCAAAAATTTATTAGTGCAATTGGGACAGCTGTCCTCTATTTGCATTTTCTCGACTGTACAGCACGCTATGAAGCTGATTTTTCAGTATAGTTGGGGAACTATATAGGATTGTTACGTACAAAAAACTAACGGAGTGGATTGGAAGATAACTGAGAAAATTTAATAGCTGAAAGTTGACAGACATTCCAATTTAAGAAATAGGGTGGCCTAAAGATTTTTAGAAAATTTCAAAACTAAAATATCCTGTGTATTACCACCTGAATTATCTGTTTAATTTGCTCTCATAAGCTATAGCGAACATTTGAGTGGAATCGATGATGTCTAAGGGGACGCTAGACGAATTTGAAATACATGTGGAAAAACGGGGGAAGTATATGCAAAAATGACATAGTTTCAGTTTTCCGCCGAAAGGTGGCGCTAAAAGCGGTAAAACACATGTGTACATGTGCAAAACACAGATACATGTGCATTTTTTACATGAACTTAAGAAGAAGCAGAAAAAGGTCTTGTTAAATTACTTTGTAAAAGAGTTACTGCAATTCGAATAAAAATCTTATTAAACGCGTCAAAAAGTCTCAGCATTTCTCGACGAATCATGCAAAAATAAGACAATGAAAAAACTTATGTATGGAGTTTTCATTTACGCGGCTCCGTAAATAGAAACCGCGGAAAAAAGACCTGACTGTATAATCATTATGGAATGCTTCAAGAATAACTATGAGAAACTTCAAGCATCTCGCTGGAATAGCCCATGGGTCCTTCTGGGAAGGCTGCAGAATCTTTACAAAATAGACCCAGGATTTTTCACTGATGATTCCAAATCTCTTCAGGAACTACTCCAAAGTCTAACTGGGATGCTTACACAATACGAAATCTTTCTGAAATGTATAGTTCCACGTATGTAATCCTTCACGGATCTATCTCAGTATACTTCTGAGTTGGTTTCAGAATCCTTCAGGGATGCTTCAAAAATTTCATTGAAAAACTTCTAGAATTTTTCTATGATGGATCATCAGACCTAGGTTTTCTCAGAGTTTTCTCCCGGAAGTTCCCCGGGAATTGTGTCTGGAATTTTTCGGTAATTCTTTCAGGAATTCCCCGAGAATTCATCCAGCAGTTTCTCATAAATTTCTCCAGTAATTCCTCGGAAATACTTCAAGGAGTTCTTCAGAAATTCGACCAGTAAATCCCCGAAAATTTCTCCAAGAATTCCTGGGAAATCCCTTCAGGAATTCATCAGGAATACACTAAGAATTCCTTCAGGAATACCTCAAAGAGCTCCATAGAAATACCTCCAAAAGTTACTCGGCAATTCCTCCATGAGATTCTTTTGACTTCTTGCAGCAGTTTCTTGGGAACTCATGTATTAGTTCCTCGGGAATTTATCAAAAATTCATCTAAAAGTTCCCCAGAAATTCGTCCACAAGTTCATCAAAAATTCTTCTCGGAATTCTTGGGGAATTCCCCCAGGAGTTCCTCGAAAATCCCATTTTTGTTTTGGCATAACAAGAGTTCCGAGTCTTCCTTTTCTGTGTTACAAAAACGACACAGATCATTTTGAAGTTTTCCGATTAGCTTCCAATAATATCGGTACACGGTGTCAGAATCTCGATTATTATCTAACCGTTAAAAAGGTAATCGAAGGTAAGCGAGTAGAGTGTGACGTCTGTTTCTCTGTGCTTGAACCATCTGTATAGAAAACTAATTATCTGCATCGAAGGTTCGGACCACCCGATCCCCATAGTTCACGTTCAACGTTTATCACTTGATATGAACGATGAAAATTGTATTTTTTTTTTTCGCCATCCAATCTTCATTATTCAAAAGCAATGGATTAACATTAAATGTTCTTAGATGACCTACGCGATCACCAGCAAAGAGGTTCACAGATCTTTCAATCCTTACAGCACTCTTTTCAGCTTCTAATTACACTACTTGATATAATGGAAGCAAGTGAAGCGAAGCATCCAGTGCTTTCCACGGCGTTCTTGTCATTGCACTAGGAATTGACAAAGTTGCTAATCACTGTAGCTTTTCTAGCTTCTTGTGTGCACGTGGGACCAAATGAAGCGTAGGTAATCCTAGGTCTCACAATTGCCAAATAAATCCATCGGCTCATTTTTGGCTCTAGTCCCCATTGTCTACCAAAAGATCGTTTACTTATCCATAGGGCATTAATCCACTGACAAACAGACGTATCACTTGCGAAGGAAATCATCGTCACAAAAACATAATCGCCCAATGCTAATGCCGCTGTGTTTCGCAAACCCACTGAGTAGGTGGCGGTAGTAAGCAAACGTAAAACGGGAGTAAAAACGATGCGAGTGCCATGAGGGAGAGATTTGCGAACTACAGAATATTTGAATAGTCCGTTAAAAAGGGAAACGATGAAAAATTGGAAGAGAGAGACGTCTGTTTGTATGTGATTATTCTATTTTTTTAATTGCATGTTCCAAATGATTATTCCAGTTGAGTTTGCTGTCAAGTAATACACCCAGATATTTGACCGTATCTAGAAGTTCCAAAATAGTTCCTTTCAATCTTCAAGTTCCAATCGAGTAGTTTCTTTTTCGTGTAAATAGCACAATAGTAGCTTTAGAAGGGTTTATATTTAGCCAAAGATATCCGATTAACAAGATGGCCATGTGAGTGGGGTCCCCATATAAATCATAGGAAGCAAGTCTCTTTTGCGATTGTGCTGCCACGTAGGGGAACAATATAGAACTACAAAGCAATATGTTACAAAGCATACTAAGATTTTTCTCGAAGCAAATGACAATTGATTTGTTTTGAATCAGTCGATGGGGATTCTGAGGGAGATTCAAATGACTGAATACGATTGTGGCAAGGCAGGTTTTTCATTCAAAAAAGGTTAGAACATTTATTAAACGACAATTCTTGCTTTACATGGCTGCAGGCAATGGTTCCAATCCCTTGCAACCAGATGATGCACGGTTATTGAAGAAGTTCCAGGATCACGGTCGATGGAAGGACTTCGAATGGATTCAAGTGGCGGCTGATTCTTTCAATACAATTATTTATGATTTTGTTTGGATTTTATAGTATAGATTTTTGAATTATGTGCATTTGTTAGGTTAGTTCACGCAGAAAAGAACAATAAAGATATAAAATACCACTTGAAACTATCATAAAATACCTCATTCTATTCTCGTGAGGGGCGTACTGGAGCACGAACTTTACTGGTATATCAGACCCCCTCAACTTCCAATAATTCCTGGAAACACAAATGCAGCGCCATCAGTAAGCTTGCGGAAGAATATAGAATTAAATAGTGGGATAGAGGTTGAAGTATGCCTTGCTTTTGGTGGTTGCTAACTCAACAGATTTGTTTTCAGTTGTCAAGTGTTTGTAGTTTGTGAGGAAATGAAAGGTTGGTAATTTTTCATAATTGAATAAATATTATTAATTCAGTATTGAAAGCTATTATTTAGCCCTTCCCTATTACACCACAAAGAAACTAAATTTAAAGCACTTCGCATTCTGTGAGTATTGATAGAATTATATTTACCACGAACTAGTCTAGTATGACTATATAATCAGCCATGCCAATTACCTCGAATCCTTGAGATTCCATTTTTTTAGAAGATCAGCAACAAACAATGACCACAGTAGAGTGTAGGGCACGCCTCCCTGTGGGCATTATTTTACTGCTCTAACACTGATGGAATAACATCCAAGGCTTGCCGATGTTTCTCTGTTTGATAACATCTCGCTAATCTAACCAATAATGCAAATGGGTTCTTTAGGGGTATCCGGATTATTTCATAATCGGATTCTACGCCCAAAAATTGGTCGAAATCCAAAATTTCACTATTTTCGATTTGTTTTGTTCGGGTCGAACTGTCATTTTATGGATTGAAATGTCATTCTATCCACGAAAATTGAAACTGTTTTTTTTTAATTTAACCATGAAAACAAAGGTATGGTCCACTGCACGAATTTATTCTGGCCTGCTTACTCTCACACGAAATTTGACGTTTGAGCGGTGTCGGCACCTCTCAAACGTCAAATTTCGTGTGAGAGTAAGCAGGCCAGAATAAATTCGTGCAGTGGACCATTGGAAACCAATAAAATCACGATATAGGGTATCGCGCCACTTGGGCGGTGGCTTCTATATTCGTCTGTTTGCCACTATAACTCAGTCAATTTTGAACCAATTGACTTGAAATGTTGTACACGGGTAGATACTATACCTATCTCACTGCATTCCAAAAATTGTGTCAATTGGTTCAAATTTGATTGAGTTATAGTGGCAAACAGACGAATATAGAAACCACCGCCCAAGTGGCGCGATTCCCTACTCAGAAAAATGAGCTCTTTCGATTAAGCTATATAAAATAGCAATATTTTATTCACTAAACAACCCAATTGTCGAAGTTACGTTTCCTTATGGCAGATATCATTGATTTATGAGATGAATTGTCAAATGCTCCTTCAATGTCAAGGAAAGCTGCAAGTAAATTTCTTCTGATTCCAAAGACCTTTCCAATATTATAACAACTGCATGTAGTGCTGTTACTGGTGATTAGCCTTCCTGCTACGCAAACTGTAATTTACTTAAAAGAATTTTGACGGTACATGATAATTTAATATGCTCATCGATATTTTCCATCGTTTTTAGTAACACTGACGATAAGCTAATCGACCTGATGGATTTTGGTGATGTCCTATCCTTTTTAGTTGCCTTCGGGATGTAAGTAACCCTAACTTTTCGCCATTCTTCTGAAATATAGCGTAATGATAAACTTGCTTCAAATAGTTCCGCCAAAACGGGTGCTAATATCACCTTTCCTTTCTGCAGTAGTACAGGATAAATTCCGTCCTTAAGCCCAGTTTCGAGCTCAACAGGAATCGCCCAAGAATCTTCTTGACAGAATTCTGCCAGAAACTTTCTACGGTGATTGTCATTTGAAGTGTCATTTCTTCGCAAATGCGTACTGCGATCCTGCAATCGAAGAAAAAACGGTTTCTTGAGCAATTCAGGCAAGGGATTTTCCGTGTATCAAGATAGGCCGAGAAATTTCTTCTGAATTGCATACAACGTTTTACCAGGAGATTTGAAGGGATCAAAGGTGCTAAACGCCCATTCAGCTTGTTTTTCAGTAAAAAAAATGTTTAGCCATAGCGCACGCATATGTCTTGGACCTTTCTAACACAGTTGAATCATTTCTTACGTTGCGATTATAATGATTCTTCTTCTTTTCTGGTCGCGGCCATCAGCTGTCAGCCGCTGGTGTGTAGGGCTAGTTGCGATGACTATATGCCCTGATTATAATGATTATTAGTCATGGTTTCACTGTTACCACTTCCTGATGCAGATGTACTTTGGGCTTCGTTTGAATTGATAATTGAACAAGGAAAGTGCGTCTTCATCATCAACTCCAATGTTTCATTAGCCGAAGTTATGAAAGAAAAATCTTCTGTCTTCAATGTTCAAGCCTTTGGAATGATCTTTAGCAAGGATTTTTTGCAACCTTGCGATTGCAGGAGTATTTTTAATGTTTTCACACGTATGCCTCCAGTGGTGTATCCTTTTTGATCTCCTCATTTCTTTATTGTAGGTAGTGAGGGACTCTTTGTACGGGGTCCACTGTTATGTTCGCTTAGCCCAGTTTCAAAGCTTTGTGGTCTTTTTACGAAATTTCTGTAACTTTTTGTTCCACCACAGCACATTTTTACATGTAGATCGTTCTTTAGTGGCGCAACTTTAATTAAAATCATATCTAATAATATTTGAAATTTGATTAGAACTCTCTTCGTGTTCTTCACAAGTATTGGTATCAATTGCTAACGTGTTTGCTTTTGCCACTACCTGTGTATTATACAACTACCGTCGTGCGGGGCTACTTTGGACACTTTTGAATAAGGATTTTTTGAATTCAAAATATGGTTCAAATCTGTTTGATGTCTTTGGAACTATTATTTTTTTTATCTGTATTAACGAGATTTTTAGCCCTAGGCTAGTTCATCTCGGTGGGACTATTATGAAGCAATAGTTTTTTGGTTGAAATTATTTTTCAAACAGATCGTTTATTGCTTGTCAGGACGCGAAAAAACATCGAATAAACCAATAAAATTTTCATAATGTATCAGAACATTTGCTCTGTAAGCATTGTTTCTACAGTTCATAAATTTCAAAGGATTGATCAATTCATTCAAAATGTATCAACGTACCATATACAATCGAATGTTTGTATCGTTATACATTATAAATGACCGTTTGATCTGAATAAAGGATTGGTGGTCCCTTTTTTCAGTCATTATAACAATATCACGCTGCTCATAATACCATAGATAGCACAGAACCATCTAAAAACGCATATATTTATTGAAATCATGTACGATATAGTATGCTACAGTATTGGTGCAATGTAGTTTCTAAATAACCCTGAAATTTTAAATGCAGTTTTGTTATAGTTAAAAATGTCCAAAGTAGCCCCCACCCAGTTCTATACTAGATGTTTCCGATTGGTGTATGAACAACTATTTTGTTTATTGATGGATTTAGTTCAAATTTTGCATACATCCTACATACATACTCACGATTATTGTGTGTAAAAATGGTGGAAATTTGTTCACTACTCTGGGAGTTATAATGTAATAAAGTTGAAAAACCACGAAAAAGTGTATAAAGAAGCCCCGCACGACGGTACGGTTTGTTTTTCTGGAATCTGTTCAAAAGTACCGTTTTTTTATTTTAAAAATGTTGATTTTCAGACCACCTTTTTCTAAAAAATGGTCACCTTAATGACAAAACAAAAAAGTGGGTCAAATTATTTTAAATAAACTAAAAACGCACCAAGTATAACAACATTCGGAGATGCACTATATCGGCATTCTATTGATAGGCTTTATCAGGGCTGGTAGCGATCAGGATGCAAAATAATAGTAACTTTAGTAACCAAAATTATCGAAAAAGTGACCAAATAGTGACGGAATGGTGACCTCAAAGTTTTTGAAAGGTTGAATTTAATGCAGGAAATCAATGCATTTGAGTTTGTACTCGTTGCAAGACGACAAGAAATTCTTGGAAGAATTCTCGGGGAAATAAATGTAAGATTGAATTGTGAAGAACACTGAGGATAATCATACTGCATTCCTGAAACATATAGCCAAGAATGTTTTGGAGTCTGGAATTGATTGAATCTTTAAATTCCTGGTATCATTTCTAGATTCCTGGTAAAAACACTTCGATCGATATCTCGAAGGCCTAGATGAAAAACTGATCGAATTTTTGAGAAAATCATTACAAAATTTGAGCAAATTTTGAGGAAATTTTTTTGGCAGAATTAATGTTGAACCTCATCATCGCATATAGGATGACATTTTAGTTAAAATAAGCACGAAAGAAGTACAAAATTCTCCTGAAGAAACACAAAAACGTTTTGAACAAATTGCATGATTCATTCCAAATAATACTCTTGTAAAAACTCCACCAAATTTTGTTTCACTAAATTGAACAATCACGTGCATGAAGATTTTTAGAAGAAACTTTCAAATAAACTTAATCATACTCTTTCACATTTCAAAAAAAGCTGCTAAACAAATGACGTCACAACTACCTTCAGTAATTTCATCAGAAACTCAAAAATTAATTTAAAAATCTTCCGATAGCTCAAGGTAAACCAATTGAGGGGAATGCTATGCACTATGTGTTATCCTATTTTGATTCGATAAACTTAATTCACACATTTAATCATTACCAGTTCTTGAATTCGTGGACATAGGGTGATATAATTAAACTGAAATTTTAAATGCAGCATTATTGCAGTGTTACTTTCAAAAAGCATAGTAATTCAAAAACCATCCATAATCTTAGCTACAAATTAATCTTTCCTTCTCACAAATACGACAAAATTGTAGCTATAAGTCGACATAATATTTAATAACCCTCTAATACCCAAATTTTTTATTTTGATCTAAATGTCATTTTTCGTCATCTAAAATCGATCTAAACATGTTTTGGAAGATGATTTGTTTTAATTCTCAAATTAGTGAATTTCGGTGTTTGATTTTTCTCACACTTATATTTTTCAGGAAGCTTATGTGGGATACCGATTTTTTAAGATGAAAACATTTTGAGATTTAATGATTCTTGTTGAAATATTTTAATTTTTTTCATGTAATTTTTTTCGTGTAACTTTTAGGAAAATCATTTATGCGTGTATTCAATTTTCTTAAACTCTTTTATTTTATTAGAATGAGTGAGGAAAAAAAATAAAATACAATAATTGTTATGCTTAAATACAAAAGAAATAATGACATCTAAAAGGTAACCAAAACATCATTTTTTAAAAGATTTTTAAAAAATGGTAACACGTTTAAAAAAAAAACAGCAAAAACCATTTTGAGATATACAGAATAGTCAAAAGTATCAACCAAAAATATAAAAATTTCCATTGGCCAGGCAAGAAAAATTCAAAAATGCTCAAACAATACCCCGTCTAAAGGCGATTTTTTTTTAATCAAGGTTTCTGAGAAAATGTTGTGCATCAATTTCGGCATTGCTTTTTTACCAAAATTCTTCTATAATCTTCTCAATGTTGTCAGATTTGCAAAAATAGTGACTTTAGTGACCATTTTACTGAAAAAAGTGACTTTAGTGACTTTTTCATGCAAATAAAAAAAAAAAGACACTACACCGTCTTCAACCAGAGGTTGCACAGACTGAACATTCACTAACATTAGGCAACGGACAACACGGAACACCCAGTGGACTAGTGGAGGATTTTTCGTTTGACGAAAAGTTTCCTCCGGCTGGAGCGGGAATCGAACCCTCACTCCGTGGCACTCACAATACGCCTAAACGACTGACGCCGCTAACCGCACGGCCACGAAGCCCAAATAGTGACTTTTTAGTGACTAATTCGAAAAAAGTGATCAAATCACTAAAAATTGACTCGCTACCAGGCCTGCTTTATAGACGAGTATGGGTTCTAAAATTTTACATTGATGGATATCCTACCAGCAGATTTTGGATACGATTGACTTTCCCGTTCATCTGCCAGGCACATGATTCAACAACTTTTTACAGGCAGAGCAATTGAGTTTGACTTATGATTACCTTCCGTGAGAAATACTTCCTCACGTTACCACTTTCTTCCACACGCAAAACATGCAGTGATGCCAATTAAAGAAGGTTAGAAATCATGCGAATAAATAGCCCATTGTTTCAAAATTTAATAACGCCCTTATCTGAAGTGCAGCTAAAAAGTTGTCTTCTAACAAAATGTTCACTAATATATGCCTTAAATGTTCAGGCTGGGGGGGGGGGGGTGGTTGTGGCATTTTTCTTCAAAAGTTTGAAAAGTGTGCTTTCCCCATACTGAGAATTAAAGTTTCCACATAAAACTTCAAGTCGATTACGGACTAGCTCATCGATTTTGTATTTTTTTTAGGGCTTCATTTGGGTCCATTTGCAACCATTTGTGACTATTCGGGATTGTGCATTCCAAATTTTGCCAAAATCGACGCGGCCTACAGAGCAGGGTTCTAAAAATTTTCCTTTGCCTTATGAAAATGTTGGCGTGCCATGATTTTGGCATTGGTAGTTCTACACTTTGGGCTCCCTAAATTGAGGGGAAACGGCTCCTTAAATTGAGAAGCAAACGGTGTAACTGACAAAAACCCACTTTCGAGTAAATGAGGATTAAGGTTTTTCATCAATTTTTCATCCCATACAAAATGTCTGTAGTTTCAAAATCGACCCAATTTACTCTGATTTATTGTAAATTTATAATTCACCGTAAAATAATCTTAACAAAGTTCCTGGGGGCTTGAAATTTGAAGAATTGTTTGATATGTTCAGCTCAAAATCGACAAAATTGTCACTTACACCCCTTTGCATTTGGGGCCCTCAATTATGAGTGTTTGCTCTCAATAAGAGGCAAATTCCCTATCAACGATAAAAATCATAACGACAGGACTTCCAAAAAAGATTTTCCCATCAATCACTTCGATACGTCGACAATCGAACAATTTGTCAAGCAAAGTGGTCCCATATTGTGCAACAATACAATTACTGGCATTGTTCGGCCTGACCACCATCCGAAGGAAGTAAACATCCGAGAAGGAAAATGTCGGCAAGGAACCAGCAGCGCGAGATGGTTTCTGATATTTCAATCAATTAAATAACAAACTGTGATAGCTGGTAGCGTCTTGCTGCTTAGCTTCGTGCCCGACGTCTTCCCAGCGTAAGGAACACGGGAAACAGGCATTGCGCCTCCAGCGGAATAATCCTCGCCGTCAAGGAACAAACGCCTCGCCCAACGGGTGGGTTCCATCACGTACATTGTTCTTTTTTTTTTGTGCGAGGCCCCTATATCGATCGAATTCCGCTTCAGATGGAGACCCTATGAGTAATAGGAATCTCAGCTGGAAGAGGGCAGCAAATGTCGTGTGACTGCCCAGTGGGGTACTTGCTAGCGATCTTACTTGCAAATTTCTTATATTTTACAGTGACGGAAACCAGAAAAGAACGCGTTTGCACATTTTTTATACAACTTGACCATATGAAATTCAATACTTATTGAAATTTGATTTTTTGTAGAAATTTCTGAATAAATTGTTGAGCATTTTTTTCAGAAATTGCTAAAGAATGTTGTAAAGTAGAAACAGAAGATATGAACAGGACAATCTTGGAATAAATGTTTGAACGAATTTTTGCAGCAGTTCGTGAAGGGATTCCTTTACAGATCTTTAGAAGTTCGCAAACGAATCCTTGGGGGGGGGGGGTCCTCAAAGCTCCTGAAGGAACTTTCAGACGGGTATCTGAAGGAATCCTTGTGAGAGTTCTTGGAATTCTCAGGATCGTGGTGGAGTTGCAGAAGCATTCGCTAGGATGTTTTTATGTTATTTTTGGAGCAAGCATCGATTGCTTGAAAACAATAAATTATAAAAATAAATCAAAATAAATTCTAGTACATACTTCTGTACAGTACTGTATAACAAGGTGCCTGATGTTCTTGGGTGTACTATTGTCGTCTTGTTCTCCTGTACAGCGAGTTTCCTCTACCCTACAAACTGAAATTGGAAGCAAGCTTCGACTAGCGCTCAGCAGGTAGCTTCTGCTTCGGAAGCTCTTGAGACGTACGTCTTCCATCGGAGTGTATCAACCCTAATATAATGCACGTTCACGTTGCGTTGGTCGCTCGTCCGTCGTCGCTTTATGACTCGCGGTGTACGCGAACAATGCAATAATGATTATTGTCGGCGGAAGAATAAGGAAGTACGCCGGAGGAGGTCCGTTTTGACGCGTCTGATTCCGTACGCGAGCGGTGGCAAATTGGCGTTGAATGTAACACAGGGGGAAGTACCAAACGGCGATCGTGAAAAGTACAACTAATAATAACGTGGCGTGCAGAAGCTGTGCATTTATTTGATTCTGGGTCTGGCTTTGTTACCTATTATAAAAATAACGAAAATGCATTTTTGGAACCGTGGCGCATAACGTCGTCTGTTTTCTGATTCACTGCATCGACCACCATGGCGCTCTCTTCCAGTTGTAAGGGCAAAACAAAACGCTAAATTTAGATTCACTTCTTTAAAAACACCATGCTCAAATTCCTTGAGAAATTCCTGATAAAAATCTTTGAATGAAGCTATTTCTGGCTGAATCCCTGCAGAAATTCTTGAGGAAATCCCAAAAAGAAATTGTGAAGGAATCCTTGGAGAAACTTCTGAAGAAATCACGGCACAAATTTTTGGAGCAATCTGTGGAAGATTCACTACAGAAATTTCTGGAGTAATCCTAGTGCACCTCCATGAATTCTTCAAAAAAATTCCTATGATTCCCTCAGGAGTTAGAGATTTCTCCAAGGATGCCTTCAGGTAATTGTTTTCAGTTACTCCAAGATTAGAAGCAAGGCTAGCAAGTAAACGGGCTTGGTGGTCTAATGGCTACCGCTTCTGATTTATATGCAGAAGGTCCTGGGTTCAATCCCTGGCTCGTTCCTTTCCTCCTACTGTGTATATTTCTATATACTTGCTCTCTGCTCTCTACATATACAACTCATGTATATTCACAACAGAAACGGGTTGAAAAGCCGTTTCCCTTCCTTCCAAACTTTCACAGCACAGTGTCTCAATCCTGTTAGAAAACGCCTACAAGTTATGCAATCAAGCGAACTGTGCCGCACATCTTCTAAATAATAAAAAAAACACACACACAACTCTATCACCTTACCCTGGTATCCACACACCAATATTGCAATGTGTGAACCTTCTGCCAACCAATTCCCACCAACACTCCAACATCCGCATGAATTTGTGCTGGCGCAGAGGTATATTCGGTCAGATATGGATACAAACGAATGCAATCATCACTTCCTTACCCTTCCCCACATTGACCTGCCACCTGACGTGGCAGGCGCCATTGTCGCCTAAAATTAGAGGATCACCAACGCTCACACACTGAAGATACCTGCTAGTCCCCGGCAGATATTTCATTGGTTCCTTGTGTGAGTGTAGTTGGTCTGGCGATACTGGAGTAGCATCTACGGGCGGTCAATCAAGCTCAAGCTCAAGCTCATTAGAAGCAAGGCTGGCAAGAAGAACAGAAAATGAAAGAACACGTATTTTATCACAAAGAATTTTTTTATAGAACACCTGAAAATTCCCAAAATCCATATAAAAATACAAGGCTGAGTATTCAGAATCACCATGCTAAGTATGATGGGTTCGCCATTGACAAAGGAAGCTCTTAGTTAACAACTGTGGAAATGCTCATAAAACACTAAGCTGAGAAACTTTGTTCCGTAGGCGCCAACGTAAGGGGGTTTGATGGGGGGGGGGAGTGGGGTATGGGCAAAGTTCTTAAAAATTGTAATTGTAAAAGTACTGACCAGTGGCCCAGCAGCACAAACAAACAGACGTAACACTTTGAACATTTCACTATTCAAATTTAAGTCTTTGAAACACATTCGCCCAACTATCAACTAGGTGGAGGTAGTGTGCAAACGTCAAACTCAAATAAAAACGACGCGAGCGCCACGGATGAGCAGTTGCCAAACTACTGAACTTTTGAATAGACCGTTAAATTGGTGTAGGATGGGAATTATTAGCGTGTCTGGTTGTCTGTGCCAGCATGGTAAACTGGCACAACTAGCCAATAAGCAAAGAATAAGAATATCAAGAAAGCCCACTCCGCTGATGCTCGGGTGGACACTACCGCAGCGCTATCTGCGGATGAAAGTTCAACCTTCATGCGGTAGTGTGCGTTACTGATTGTATGCGGATACCAAAACATACGCACACCACCTTCTCTTAATGACAAATCACGAACACTGTTACATAGAGCTTCCACCTTGAAACGCTTAGAGAGCGCGACTTGTCTTGTCGCTTGACGTTTACATAGAAAAAGACAAGAGAGGGCATTCTTTTTTTTTTTATTCTTTGCAATAAGGCATGTCGTATCTAGTTTGAGATCCTACACAGATAGAAATAATGAGATTTACGCGTCATGTAAACTTCATTTAAGTCATGTAAACTTATTGTTATGATGGTTTACATGATATATCATGTAAATTTGTGTTATATGTCATGTAAATGCTCAGGGTCATGCTGATTTACATGACATATAATGGAAGTTTACATGATATTTTATGACTTATATGATATGTCATGTAAACTTGTGCGATATCCCACGCTCCAATCATGTGCATCATATATCACATAATTTTACACTCTTTTTTCGATCTGTGTAGGATGGAGCGAAGTCTTGGCCGAATTTGGAAGAGCACAGATCGCGCAAGTAACATTTTGCTAATCAATTAGTCTTGTAGAGGTTTTGATAACCATCATAAAACCTTATACCTTTTATTTTGGTTTTATGATGGTTTTAAGAACCTCTTCTAGCATATTTAACCATAAAATGTTACTAGGGCGGGTCAAATTCTACCATACATACAAGGCATACAAGGCGAACACGCTCTCCGTCACCGTGGAGTTGGTTTCCTGCTCAGCGCTCACGTCCACGCTCGGTATTGAAGGGAGGATCTATTAATGAGGAATAATTGTAGTCAGATTCAGAACATCGGTTCGAAACCTTACCATGATCCAATTTTACGCGCCAACCGATGCTGCCGAATTTTGCAAAGAGAACTTTTACAGTCAACTGAATGCTGTCGTTGACAAGTTTCCGAAAGGTGATATCAAGATCCTCATGGGCGACTTCAACGCGAAGGTTGGTTCCAACAGCTCGGACTATGAGCACGTCATGGGACGCCATGGTTTCGGAGAAATGAGCGAAAATGGAGAGCTGTTTGCATAGTTTTGTGGCAACAATGACGTGGTCATTGGGGGGTGCTTTTTCCTCATCGACCAGTGCACGCAGTGACATGGGTTTCCCGTGATGGTATCACGGAAAATCCAATCGACCACATCTGCATCAGGCGGAAATGGAGACAGAGCCCTCTTGATGTGTGGAACACACGTAGTGCCGACATTGCGTCCGACCATTATCTCCTAATCGGCGTGATCCGACTGCGCATTCCCAGGATCCAGCGACAGGAGGAGAAAATTGGGCGCCGGTTCAACACACGCCGCCTGGAAGACGCTGCGGTGAAAAAGTCCTTCGTCGAGGAGCTAGAGAACCGTGCTGCAGATGTTCCAGCAGGTAGAAGCGTAGAAGATCAATGGAGCGCCATCAAGAACGCCTTCATCACCACCGGCGAGAATAATTTGGGTGAGTTACGCACCCGGAGAAAGCAGTGGATCATAGATGATACCTGGAAGAAGATAGAGGAGCGAAAGAACGCCAAAGCCGAGATAGAGCGAACGAAAACACGAGGAGCCAAAGCCGTATCTCGTTAGCGCTATTCGGCTCTCGAGAAGGAAGTGAAACGCACATGTAGACGCGACAAAAGAGCGTGGGCGGACTCCCTAGCCGACGAATGCGATAAAGTCGCAAACAACGGCGACATCCGTCTCCTCTACGATGTTTCCTGTCGTCTTAGTGGGACTAATATGAATGCTACGATGCCCTTGAAAGACACGTGTGGACGGTTACTGACCGACCCGGCTGACCAGTTTAAACACTGCGCTGGTTCGAGCACTTTGGAAACCATTTTCAAGTGTCGGTCACGCCATCAACACCTCAACATGATCCGCCAAGGGTTCGACGCAATACCCGTGTCAACACCGAAGCTTCCGTAGCATGAAAAACAGGGCCCTAGGGGTCAAAGCTGACCCCGTAGTATCCGCACAACTACTGCATCAATTATTCTGCAACATATGGGAAACCGCGACATTTCCGGCCGAGTGGATGCAAGGCGTCTTAGTAAAGGTACCCAAAAAGGGTAACCTGACTGTATGCGATGATTGGTGGGGCATCGTGTTACCTACTGTGTATCGTTCTCAAAGTCATCTGCAAAGTGATCCTAAATCGGATACAGGAGAAGATTCACGCAGCTCTCAGACGACAACAAGCAGGATTCCATGCCGGACGATCATGTGTGGACCATATTGTCACGCTCCGTATCATCCTGGAGCAAATCAATAAATTCCAAGAGTCTATCTGGTGTTCATTGATTACGAAAAAGCTTTCGACCGTCTCAATCACGGAAACATGTGGGAAGCCTCAGGCGCAAGGGTCTTCCTGATAAAATCATCGGCCTCATTGAAGCACAGTACAGGACATTTTCGTGCAGAGTACTGCACAACGGTGTCCTGTCCGATTCCGTCCGGGTAGTTGCTGGAGTGAGGCAAGGATGTATACTATCACCGCTACTGTTCCTCATCGTAATCGACGAGATCCTGGTAGGTGCGATTGACCGTGAACCAAATCGTGGGTTGCTGTGGCATCCCATTACCATGGAGCACCTAAATGAATTCTAATTGGCTGATGATGTTGCTCTCCTAGCTCAACGGCGTTCTAATATGCAGAGTAAGCTCGATGATCTTGGCAATCGCTCCTCAGGGGCAGGTCTTACTATCAACGTCAACAAGACCAAATCGTTAGATATAAACACGGTCAACGCTTCCTGTTTTACGGTAGCCGGGCAATCAGTGGAGAACTTCCAATATCTTGGTACCAAATGGCGGCACCAAGATCGACATTGGTGCACGGATCAAGAAGGCGAAGGCTGCTTTTGCGAGTTTAAGAAACGTTTGGGAAAACAACCAGATTAGTTAGTGTGTGTATCAGTGGAGAACACTCCATGGCTGCAGGTCTTCATCAATAGATGCCTGCGGTATATAATTCGTGCATGGGGCCGATAGCGACAGAAATTCGGAAGCGAAAGTGGAGGTGGGTCGGCCTCGGAAACGAAATCTGCAAGCAAGCGTTAGATTGGAACCCAGCAGAGGAAGACCCAGAGGATCATGGCGGCGCAGCCTCAACAACGAAATCAAGCAGGTCGACAGAAATTTGACCTGGCCACAGGTCAAGGCGATCGATGGCTGGCAATCACCCAGGATGGAAATCTTTCAATTCGACCCTTTACACCACCGTGGGTACCCAGGACTGAGAGTAAGTAGTAAGTTTGGTTCTGCATTCGCCCTAAGTTTATTTTTTAACAGAACTATTGAATTATTGAGTCTATGGACTAAAAAGCGAACGTTATGGTTGACTGGAGCACAATGGGATCAAGTATTTCCGCAATCCAGATGATATGTTTTAGAGGGTATACCCTTCATTCAGCTGTAGTAGGTATTTAAAACTGAACTAGGGAAGTTATATACCGGCGTACATTTTTCGTGCTGAGCGGGAATTGTACGTACGCACTCCAGCAACGACCGCACAATTCCAAAGGGAGAGAACATTGACATTTTAAATGCATTCTCCTCCGATCACAATTAACGAAAATTCAAAACATATTTGACTTGACGTTTTCAGGCTCTTGAGTGCACTACTCTGCTGCTCTCTCCTTCTGCAATGTACGGGTGGATGTTTGCTCGGTCGGATGTGGAGGTCCCCTTCCACGTTTCACGGCAATGGCTGACTGACTATTGCAATTGGACGAACTGCGCCGTCTGCCTCCGGGGGAGGAGAGCGCGGCGGTTGGTGGTTTGTTATACGAACGAATCGGCTGTCTGCCCGTCCGTTACCCTACTAGGATTTTCTCTGCTCAAATGCTCGGAACAAAACCAACCGTCCTCGTCAATGTCGTTGGTCTTCCCCCTTTGTGCTGATGCTGCTTTTCCGTTTCGTCCTATTATTATTATTCTTAGTGGTGGCTCTCGTATGAAACACATTCAAAATAGAGTGTGGCCGAGGTGGTAGGTTCGGGAAGAATTCCAACATATTTAAATCACTAATGAAGCGTGAAGGTTTCTCCCGCTAGAATATGAGAGAACGCATTCTACGCACAGGTCGGACCCAAGCAACCCACTAAGATAAAAATAATAAAAATGCCATACAAACTAGTAATCACGCAAATTTTTATAATAATGCGCCTCACAGCAGCGTCAGTTCCCAATGTTAGGGACCTGAACAACGTCCTAGTATCAGTGAAGGACTCTAAGTTAAAGTGCGTATCTTGGGTCCTGTGGAAAGTTGGAGAATTGGTGTCAGGACCTGCAAGCAACCCGTAAAGTAACGAAAATGAATCAAGACAAGAATGCGAACCAGATCAAATGGCAGCGGTACGTTGAACAGCAGATCTCTCAATTTCATCTGGAACATCGGCATACTCTCCGATGTACAGAAGAACCGCGGATGCGGCATTAAAGCGCTACAGGAAGTGTGTTGGACAGGATGCACGGTGCGAAAGTTTAGCGCTAATATTACCATCTACCAAAGTTGCGGTAAAATACTCCAGCTAGAAACAGCTTTCATTATGATGGGCGATACAGAAACTCATGATCGATTGGTGGCCGATCGACGAAAGAATGTGCAGGTTGAGGATCAAGGGCCGATTCTTCAACTTCGCATAATTGACGTGCAAAGACCACAACCAGAAAGTAATCATGACAACAAAGACGCATTTTACGTGTACTACGATCTTGCAAGCGGTCACGATGACAAAATCATCACATAAAACCTAAACATTCGGGAAAGCCAGGAGGAATAATTTAGACCGACGATTGGAAAGTTCAGCGCCCACCAGCACACGGATGAAATCGGCCTATGACTCATCGATTTTGGAGATGTTAAAACGTGGCTATTCATAGCACGTTCTTCCAACAAGGCTGTTCAGTCTTCCAGATCCGGACTATTGGCCGGTGCAGGTAGGTGGCCAACGTTTTCGGGCTTGTCTGGATGAGTTCAGCACCGATACCATCCTTCCCAGCTGACTTATTGTTCTTGATCTGGGTAGCTTTGGAACAGCTACCAGAGGAGTAGAAGGAACAGTTCATTTGCCCCATATACAAGAAAAGTGATAAGTTTAAGTGCAAGCATTCGAGCGATTACAATTCTGAATGCCACCTACAAAGTAACTTCCCAGATCATCTTCCGTTGTGTTTCATCCAAAATAATTGAGTTTGTTAGAAGTTATCAACTCGACCTCTTTGACGGCCGCTCGACAACGGACCAAATCTTCACCGTGCGGCAAATACTCCAAAAATGCGAAGGTGCTATGCGACGAACCGGGCGCAACAGCCGCGGCAAGATTTTCACGAAATCCGGCTAATATGTTTTGCGGATGACATAAGTTTTAGCTCAATATCGAGTTTTACTACTTTTTAAAATATGGAATTTACTAAAATTCAAATATCTTGCGTTTTGTTTAACCAATTTTAAATCTGTTTCCATAAATTGAAAGCTGAATATCTATAATACCATTCGATCATCTGAATGCAAGTTTTGCATCAGATTGATGAAATTCAAGGCAAGTTTAAGGGACGATCTGCTTAAATTTCAGCAAAATTTACGAAAATATATGAAGAAATGTATTTTTTTCATTAGGAATAAAACAATAAAAAAAAATCTTTCTCAACGTTTTTTTTTGACATATCATATGTAGGCGAATTACAGTAAAAAATTCAGCTCAATCGGAGCATTGATTATGAAGAATGAGATGCTTGAGGTGAGCAACTTTGCTTGAAAATAGTATAAAAATCGATTTCAAAGCGACAGTCTTGTATAGAAAGTCCGCTCTACTGTAATTTTTCCCTTCACGTTTTCGAACTCAGGGCATGATTCTACACCAAAAATGATCATCAGCTTACCGAGTCCAGAAATGATGCAAACTAGTGTTATTGCTAGAAAATTAGGAACAGCGGTAAAACTGTACACCTGTAAAGTGAAGCAGCAAAGTTCGGACTGATAATGAACACGTCGTAAACGAAGTATGTAGGGTAATTTGTCAATTGTTGCACAGCTAAAAAATCGCTAATTGTTGCACACCTCATAAGAATAACATGGGGTGTGCAACAATAGGCGAGTTTTTGGCCGTGCAACAATTGGCAAATTACCCTACATGCTGACAAGCGGAACCACGAACGACAGACAGGGTGCTCAGGACCATTTTCGACGGTATGCAGGAAAACGGTATGTGGCGACGGAAAATTAACCACGAGCTCGCTGCACTCTTTGGCGAACCAAGCATCTAGAAAGTGGCAAAAACTGGAAGGATACAATGGGCAGGGCATGTTCAGAATGCCGTACAACAAGCCTGCAAAGCTGGTGTTTGCAAGGGATCCGGATAGTACAAGAATACCTGGAGGACAGCGTGCAAGATGGGCGAACAAGATGCATAATGGTATGGGGTGAGTATCGCAGCATAATCTATTGCGTACGCCATTGTCTCGCGCGGCAACGACAACAGTAGATGCGCAGGTGTTTATTGAGTAGTGTTGTGTTGTTCTTAGTGTTGAATTACAATTAGATCAATACAGGTACAGTGCACAGAGTTAGTGGACTGCGCTACAGGTCGACCATAGACACAGGAAAGGGCAGCCGCAGAATTTCACTCTGAAGAATAACTTCCGACGAGTTGGAACTTGGTGTGAGCTTTCTGATTGCACTTTTATACCCTATATATACAATAAAAAATTGCTATTTTCAACATCCTATCAGCTACTTCAGATCTGGGCTTTTTCTAAATTCTTCATTGGAAATAACAAAAATGCTTGCAAGGACTTGGCCAGGTGTGTGGAACTGAGTGTGTCTATGGCATTGTAGATAGTAGTAAAATCAGCAAAGTTAATGGATATATTCAACTTTGCAACTTCATCTAAGATTTGTGCAAGTATTCATGCTATGCTACGATATACCGGGATAAGGACGGGAGCCTCTCGACGGACGGGGATAAATTGATTAATCGAAAGATAAAAGCAGCACTTCGACGAACCGTAAATTGACGCAGAGAAGGAAGGAACTGGGGATCAAGGCAGCGGAAGAAATGAGTACGGCATGACTATGGTGCAAAATAAGCCGGCTTCATCGATGGCCGTCGACAACAAACCAGGTTTTTACCGTACAGCAAAGCATCCAGAAATACAGTGAAAATCAGATTTCCACGCAACAATATGGTTGACAATTATTTCAAGGACGCATACGCCAAAGGTCGGCATTCACAATGCATCAAAAACGGAGTGCATGCTGGTAGGTGGAACTGAGCTAGACAGAACAATCGTTGACGGCAGTGTTACGATTGGCAGGTATATCTTCGAGGTGGTGGAGAGTTGTACATTTATCCAACGAGGCTTGCCGAGTTGGATAATTTCGACGAGTGCTGTAAAAATCGAGTTCTGCACCGAGTTGCGCACAACGTTTTTTGCAAGTTCATAAATTACCACTTGAACAACATTTTTCATCAAACTGCAGGCATACTGTGCAATTGTCACAATTTTTCAAAATTGCATCCAGAATAGAAAGCATCAAGAAGTTGATCAAAACTGAAAACAGTGCTGTAATGATTCATTACGCAACGCAAATCAGTGATGTAATGAACCATTACAGCACTGTTAATTTGGTGTGGGAAAGTAGGCCTTTTCCTGTCAGATTTGCGTGAGGTAAAACAGCCTATTACGATGAGAAATTGTAAAAATTCTTTTAGAACATTCACTCGATTACTGCCTGCTCTTTAAAGTCCAGTTAAAAAGCAGTTGTATGTCAAAAATAGATGAAAGTTTGAGGAGATTTTTGCAAATCGATTACTAAAACATAAGTTCTTTTCAACCACGGTCGTTGATTAGGACTATCATAACAATAGCCTCCGGCGATGGGAGTGTAATCCAGTTATCGAGCGTTGTCTGTATCTCAGTTCCTTGCAATGCTAAGGACTGACAAAATGTATGGCGTATAAAATTGTTGACTTAGCCTTATCTTTGTGAAGACGTACCTACTAAATACATAAATGAACAAAGTGCGCCGAAGACCATGAGGGGAGGGTTGGTTTCGAGCAATCACACATTTACAGGAATTATATCAGTCTAACTCTAACATGAGATGCAATATGCGATATTTAGGCGCAAAATGTCACCAAGACATCGTCAGAATCGAAACAAATGAGCAGCATGGTATTCAAACATCCTACATATTCGGATGAAGAAATCGTTAGAGAAAGAATGGGAGCACGTCGAAAGGGGCCACCATAAGCATAGGCCACATTTTTCGTGGTGCGGTTTGCTTTGCATGAAGATATGTGGCAGCGCTACTGGCTGACAGCTGAGGAGAAACTTTGCCACTCTGCATGTCGGTTGGGTTGGGTACTGGCCTAGCACTAGCAGCAGCATTTGTATAGTGCCAGCCAACAAAACACAAAAAAAATACCAGCAGCAAGAGCAGGCACCAGCATGGCACATACTCTACTCTCGTCAATTGTTTTCCCTTCATTGATTGTTCGATCATAAGTGGCCACTCGAGATTTTTGTTTTTCAAGGAGGTTCTCTATTCTTCGGTGCTGCTGCTGCTGCTCCTGCTGTTGTTTTCTCGGCTGGATTTCTTACCTCGTCGTGACTACCGCGCTTTTGGACAGTTGCATGCGTCATCATCATCGCATCTCAACGGTATTCTAGGGTAATGAACCCAACGCCAGCATTTGATCGATCAGCAGTCAATCAGAAACCAGGGCGTAAAATATCGAAAATGCTCTGAAATTCAGCATTCTTATGTTGTTGGTTCGGCGTACGCATTATTTTAACAAAAAACATTGAATTGACCAAGGAAAAGAGTACAGTATTGTTCCGATTTTATCACGCCCCTTTTCAAAAATACTTTTGAATATTTTACAAAATCTATACACATTTCAAATATTTTTAACGTTGCAAAACACGCTTTCAACATTCGTCTTGAAGAAGAAACACTTGTTCTCAAATGTAACAGGAAATTAATGAAAAATAAAGGACTAACGCGCAGAGGGCGTGATAAAATCGGAACATTACTGTATGAGATTAATACGAAACTAGTACGCTTTCCCAGGTTAAATTTAGTTAAGAAGATTCCAGAAAGAAAAAAATAATTGTGACCAAGGACAACACATAATCGTAATCTCAACACAAAAATGGATCGTATTCCAAAATTCCATATTTTGTTGACGCCCGGGAACTACTTTTGAAATACATTTGAGGTTTGTATGGGGGAACTTTTTAAAGTACCAACGTTTTATGATTTTTTAATTCAAATTCGATTGAAATTGTTTTATTTATAGTATACTGTTTTAAGTTTGGGTTACTGAAATGTCACAACATCTATGGATATTTTGGATAGTTTTAGAAATAGAACAAAAATGTTTTTGAGTTGCAAACCTTCATTTACTGAGCTTTCCAAATTCACTCTTTCGATAGATACAATCAATAGGTAAGTTTAGTCTACAGTAAAACCTTCATCATTGTACTAAAACTCAATTAGGTAATAGTCTACCAATTTTCATTGAAATTTAATTTCACTTGATCACCAGGTAGGAAAACATAGTTTCTCACACATACAAGTTCACAGCGTATCCGACGGATACGCTTTTGCAATGAAATTACATTCTTAGAAAAGTGCTACACTGATTCCTTCTTATTTTTCAAACTCTATAAAATTCCAAAAGGATGCTAATGCATCAATTTTGCAATCCAAACAGTTATGACGTCGAATGGAAATGTTAAATAGGTTAAATGTAATATAATGTCTCTATAGCCACACCAAGTGCTACAAGGTCACCTACCTTTCCCGGGAAAAACCCTTTAAAAGTTTCTCCGGTTGTTGTTGTACCGATTACCACCGGAATTGTTCTGACCGAAGCGATTTCCACCTCCACCACCATTGTTAAAGTTGTTGTTAAATCTCTGGCCACCTTGGTTGCGCTGCCCGAACTGATTGCCACCGAAGTTGTTTCTGCCACCGCGGTTTTGCTGGAAACCTCCGCGGCCCTGATACCCACCGCCACTGTTCTGACGTTCCCTACTATTGTAGTCGTAGGGAATCTGATTGGCGAACGGGTTCGGCAGCATCATCCCGGAGCTGCTGGCGTTGCGGTTGATCTCGCTCATCACCTGCTGCTGGTACTGATTGATACGGCTGCTCAGTTGCTCGAAGGCGCTCAGATTGGCCCCACCGCTCGCCGATCCACCGCGGTTGGCTGATCCGGAATTAGAATTGTTCGAATAGCTGTTGTTCGATTGCGAGTGCTGGCTGCTGTTGTTTCCGTACGATGAGGACGAATTAAAACCGCTGTTGTTGGACGAATTTCCACCTTTAAAAAAAGACAATAAAGGATTGCAAAATAAGTTGAAAAAGGTTGACATACTATTTACCAACGTGGGCAATTCGAATTTGATCGGATTCAACCAAATCAAGGATTTTTAAGCTTCATTCGAGTTATCAAACAAATGTGTAAAATTTGAGCACGATCAGTGTTGTCTACCTTTTTGATTATCGTGTTTGAAATTTGTAAGTGATGGTGTATGGAAAAACATACTTGTTATAATCATAACTTGTTTTGGAAGTTAGAATATCTCTATTGAAACCAGAGTTCACTGTTGTTGCTGATGAGCCTGCTCATAATTTCCGTACAGCGAACTACAAAGGACTAACATATTATCAAATGGATTAGTCGTTTCGGGAATATCTCGAGATTGATGATGCTGTGTCTCGCTTCACTAACTCAATGCTCAACACGCTTGCAGATTTTGTTCACCGCGTGGTCATATTCCTAAGCCTCCATGGGGTAATACTCGCCTTCGTCATTTGAAGCGTTTCCGTTCGAAGTCACTTCTGAAATACGCATAATCCGACTTAAAGAACAAATAAAGCAGATAGTTACTGTTCTAATTAACCTACTAGTTTGGTGATGATTGAAAGTATAATCGGTGGTTGCGGTCTAGTTATAAGTATTTCTCAGTGAAAATTGTCAGTAACAGAAAAATGACTGAATAACTGAGAAAATTCATTCATTGAATCCACACTTCAGAATATTCAAAATTCACGTTGAATGTACTAATTGAAAATGAAAATTTTAAACTCTGAACCTGATTCATGGAACTATCAATCCCTACTTACAAACAAAAACACCTTCCCGTGACAACTGTGGAGGGCGCAGTAGTACCTACAACCTCTAGTAGCAACGGTTGTCGAACTAACATTCCTTTCCTTCCTCGATTGACCGTAAGGAGGCGCCGTTATTGACCCAAAAAAGTTTGAGCTCTCGGAACGTGTACATTGAGGATGTTGTACTAATCCCAAGCCCTATCTATTGGTTCTCTGTGCAATTTCGCTAGCTCTGGTTAATTACGGAGTAGCAATGTCAAGGCTTCATGTTAACACGTTACGCCAAAAAGAAGAACGGAATTTCACTTTAGGAATTTCTTTAGAAATCCTCTTTTAAAAACGTGTTAGAAAGCTTTACTGTTTATGATAAATACCTATTCTTGAGAGCACAAAGAAAATAATAGAATTGTTTTTATATCTATAATGTTTGAAATGAATGCAAGACCACACGTCCTTTTCATATGCGTACGTATGTACGTAGGGTAAAACGGGGAATAATACGCTTCTAGAATAAAACTTCGGTCTATTCCAAACCTTACCCATATCTACACTACCCTACGCAAAAGAGGAGAGAGCCTTTCTTTCGCCTCCAGGAAACGATGACATAACAGAACAAAGCCCAAACAATGTAGTACGAGACAAACACGTACACGCATATTTGATTGGACGATGTGTCTCAGAAAGTGAGGATTCCATTATTTTGATCCCACGTCGTAAGACGCCTGTCTCTCCAGCTCGCCGGCCGTCTGATGGCAGGATAATGATAGGTTCAATTAGGCCTTCACAAGTGCCTTTATCTGACGGGTCGTATCTTCCTAGCCGATACGATTCCTCTCGTCCTTTTTCCATTCCGGTGTGCATTTTTCTTCAAACACTGCGCTTCGGTACACGTTCCGATTCATTAGATGTAGTGAAAGATGCCTGGGATGGTGATTTTTTCTTCTTCAGTGTTATCACTTTTAGGGGTTTGCGTGAACTGAAGCGATTCAATTTCTGAAGCAAAACAAAAAGGAATAGGGAAATCCTGTAAAGTCTTTTGTTGGTGGTTCGGTAGCACCCATAGGCGTTTCTGTTTTGGTTTCGGCAAACAAAACTTAATGGGAGCATAATGTTTCTGGATCAGGATCAAATTACAGGCTTTTGGGAGTTAAATGCCGATGGACCTATCAAGATTGACAGTGTCACTGTGATAGGGAACATTAGCTCGCAGATAACGAACGAATCTTCTTTGAGAAAGATGCACATATCCTTTATGTGTAAAACAATATGAAATTCGTTTTCAATGAGGGCTGAAGAGGTGAGTATTCAGCAGGATATTCATCTAGACCATGCTGATGGGTTCGATTCTCGATGAGTACAAGATATTTTCGTGAAATAGTTTTGACTTTCTTGGGTATATGATATACGAAAGAAAATTGTGAAAATCGGTAAAGAAATCTCTCAATTTCGCTTCACGTTCATAGATCACTGTGCTAAAAAAGTAGATTTTATCTCGATTGAGACGTTACACCGGAAAGAGAAAAGAAAAGGAAGGTTTGTTTTCCTAGGTAAAAAAACTTGCTAGATGTTTCTAACATTTCATTGTTCAAGACTAGAAAAGATGCCAAATATTTGAAATAGTTCGATCCCTAAGGGGACCCCTGAGAGGACTAACTAAATATAGAAAGCCCAAAGTATACACTCAAATTACTTCTCCAGCATACCAATAGAGTTAATAAACTATAGAGGACGAATGTCGCTGCTGTTCCCTTTGTTCTCGCTCGCAAACATGTCGGGTATCTATCTGTCAAACTGCATACTTTTCCGCTTTGACACTTATAGCCCGGCCTATCTCCGCCAGCAAGAGATGTTTCGGCAGCGACGCCAGCGACATTCTTCCTCTATAGTTTATTACCTCTATTAGCATACCCCAAGGGAGACAACAGAACGACTTACCCTTGCCTCCCAACACGCTAACGCCGCTCAGCACTACAGTGCATAATTTCCTGACTACACCAAAAATGTGTAACCCTTGCACATTTACAAAATCAGCTCCAGTGTCCGCAAAATCGTTAAATTCGCAAAATTTTTTATACGCCAATCTAGCTAGGTTTACTAGTGACCTTGGAAAACAAAAAAAATCAACATTTCGCATCTAGACGAGTGTACGAGCTGTTTTTTGAGAATGTGTAACTGTTAAACATTTTTGTGTGGTCTGGAAATTATGCACTTATGAGTAGGTCTTACACATTTTAGTGCTGATCAGTTTTAGCGTGAATATGCGATCTGGCGCCCTATGCACACGATTACAAACAACCTATTATCAAAAGGCATGAAGTTATTAATCCGCTGATGCGACCCTCAACAGGGCTTACAAACGACTCTATTCCGACACATCATCGAAGGTGTTTGGTCCCATTGTTACTGTTTGATCTGGTCTCCCCCTACCCTCCACTATTCTTCGCATCAACGGTTTCGGATCGTTGCATTTTACTGTGAACTTTGGGTATAATTACGACTCTCGTCGAGCACCCAGTACACTGCGTTATATATGTATTTCCGTTGTTAGCAAATCGTCGTCCATATGGACTGCCAATAGAGACGCGAAGAAAATCTGTATGCACTTCGGTATCGAACGCCAACTGTCAACACTTGTTTGTAAAGTTCACTACAAAGGAGAAGTGCGATTTGATGCGACTAAGCATGATAAGTGTTATTTAGATCGGCACATTTGCAACTCAACGTGCATTAACATTGCTAGACTGGGTTATGAGTTAGTAATGGTTTATGTAGCATTAAATATGTATTTAGTACAAGGCACAAAATAATTGTACAGTACACACCAAAAATCGATTGAGGGTTTCAGCAAAATTTTGCTGGATTTTGCCGAGCTGAAGGCTTCAGCAAAAATTTTGCTGAATTTCAGCAAAATTTTGCTGATTTGTTCAGTAAACTCTGCTGATCACCAGTAACGTTTTGCTGAAATTCAGCAAATTTTGCCGAAAGTTCAGCAAAAAATTTTACTGGACCCTTCAGCTCGGCAAAATTCAGCAAAATATTGCTGAAAGCGTTTAGTGTGTAGGCTGCGGCTTATTTTTCAAAAGTTGTTGAAACCTGGATTTCGTAAGCTCTTCTGGATTCAAATGACACAAAAAGAGAAACCTCCGAGTTTGAGCCAAAAATATTTAGATTTAGAGGTGGCGCAATCGCCTCAAAGTTGAATTTTCGAGTATTAAAAGGTGTTTTTACTTCAAGTGCCATAATTTTCTTAATTTTCAACCGATTTCCTATCTTTTTTTATGATTTTGTCACAAATTAAATTTAGAATAAACTTGTAGAACATTATTTTTTTCCAAAGTCACGCAAAATATGAGTTTTAAATATTTAATTTATTTTTTTCTTTTTTTTAAGTAGCTTTAGAGTTCTATTACTTTTTAACCGTTTGACCAATTTCAATTAGCGGACCTGGTGTAATGGTTAGAACACTTGACTATCACGCCGAGGACCTGGGATCGAATCCTACTCCCGACAAACTCGCAAAACGTGAGTTCTTCCTTCGGAAGGGAAGTAAAGCGTGGGTCCCGAGATGAACTAGCCTAGGGCTAAAAATCTCGTTAATACAGATAAAAAAAAATCATTTTTTTTACTCGCATTTGTAGACATTTTTGTTGCCTAAGAATGCTGTGAATAAACTGTACCTTTAAAAAAATTGTTTCCAAATGGATACATGCTAAAAAACCGTTAAAAAACACGTATTTTATCAGAAAAATCAGAATTTCGGCAAAATTTTAATTGTTTCCATGCTTAGTATTGGGCTTGAAATAAAAAAAATATTCTAAATAACCATATCTCGCGCTTAGTATCATACGGGCGTATCTGCAATGATCGATTTCTCTTCATCGATTTTCTCTTTTGTTAATAACTTGACCGGCAAATCATTTTTGGTTGTTTTTGTTGTTTTAGATGCTAGTGCTAGTTGTCTTTCACCGAAATACACCGATAGACCATCCGACTATTGATCGTATTTCCCGGAATAATCCGAAGAGAAAATCGATGAAGAGAAATCGATCATTGTAGATACGCCTGTATGATACTAAACGCGAGATATGGAAGTCTAAAACTTCAATTTTTGGAGTGTTCTGAATCAAAAAAAAAATTTCATGTTCGAAATGCGAGGAAAAAAATTGAGAAAAAAATCCGCCAATGTGTTCTATATCCCAAAATATGATGCTGAGTATCTGATTTATAGTAAAAAATTGCAAATAATCGCCAAAAACTCCAATTTTGCATGAAAACATCAAGTTTTAAGGCATGTTTTGGCAGTTTTTGGTGAAAAATATCATAAAATGACTACTTTGACGAATAGTTTGTTTGGGACGAAGATAGGCAACATAAATATCTACAAAAGAAAGCTAAAAAATTAAAATTGGTCAAACGGTTGAAAAGTTATCGGACTCTAAAGTTATTTTTTTTTTGTAAAAAGAAGAAAAAAAATAAATTAAATCTTTAAAAACTCATATTTTACGAGACTTTGGAATAAAACAATGTTCTACGCGTTTATTTGAAATTTAATTTGTGTAAGATTTGTGCCGATTAAAAATCGGTTGAAATTTGAAAAAGTTATGACATTTGAAGTGAAAACACCTTTTCATTACTCGAAAATTCATCTTTGAGACGACTGCGCCAATCTCAATACTTTTGGCTCAAACTCAGAGGTTTCTCTTTTTACGTCATTTGAATCCAAAAGAGCTCACGAATACCAGGTTGCAACAACTTTTGAAAAATAAGCCGCAGCCTATAACAGATATATTTAACGTAAGACAACTGTCAATGCCACATCAAGAATCACGTAAATCCCTAGAAATGAACCATCCCTTCAGTTCACCTGACATAGGTAACAGTTAGCCACTTTATACTTTTCATCATTCAGTTTTCAACGATCTTTGATGGTATTTAAATGCATATTGTGTTACATACTTGAAAATTCTCCTATGAATTCAAGCTAACTTATGTACGTTAGCCGCTGCCAAGTCGTGTGCGAAATTCGACTGTGATAATAATGAATTTTGGCCGTGTCTAAATGGGTGCAAATGTCGTCATGCAATTGGTCCGCATTTATCGTCATAATGGAAGGTGTCGTGTGTCCCTGATAAAAAATGTCATAAAAATACGATAAATTTTATTGTTACAACACCATTTTTTCGAAAATTATTCACCATTAAACGTATTGTAATTTGCACAGCACACTCACCATCACCCCTATTGTTCTATACCATTCGGTGAATGGTAAATGGCACTTTTACAATAAAAAATGGTGGTTGTTATGTATCTTAACCATACAATTTTGAGAAAATTTACATACATTTTTCCGCGAGAAACAATAGAATGTATTGTGCTTTTATGAGACATTTTTAGGGCAATTTTCAAAAGAAAACAATACATCCTAATGTTTTTTCATTGTTCTTACAATACAAATACAATTCATTAAATGGCGTCAAATGAATCGTTGTTACATTAAAAATACAATAATAGGGTTTGTGACCATTTGGGCAGGAGCACCTATTTTGGGCACTTGCTGCTATAACTCAGTCAATTTCAAACCGATTGACTTGAATTTTGAAACATGACTAGCTACTGTGCCTAGCTGATCGTGTCTCAAAAATCAAGCCAATCGGTTCAAAATTGACTGAGTTACAGCAGCAAGTGCCCAAAATAGGTGCTCCTGCCCAAATGGTCCCAGACCCTATTTGTTGTTATTTGTGATTGTGCGATATTTGCCAGAAAACCGTTCGCCAGAAAACCATTTGCCAGAATGACAAACGCCAGAAAACCATTTGCCAGAATGTACCATTTGCCAGAATACTATTTGCCCGAAAGTACCATTTGCCAGAATGTACCAATCCCCAGAATTTAATATTATATATTAAATTCTGGGGATTGGTACATTCTGGCAAATGGTACTTTCGGACAAATAGAATTTTTTTTCATTTCCTAAGAATTAATTTCAGTCCATTAACAAAAAAAATGTCGTCAGTTTCAATCTTTTACAATAATTTCATATGTGCACTGCTAGGATGATCTCTTGGTTTGTTTTGATAAAGGACGACTAGGGCTAGAACAACGAAAACAACTGGAAATGATTCACCGGTAGTTATTGAGCAAAGAGAAAATCGATGAAGAGAAATCGATCATTACAGATACGCCTGTATGATACTAAGCGCGAGACTTCGATGTAACTAGGCCATGAGCCATTTTACGAGACGTTTTGGATCAGCTGATCACTCATTTCATGAATGGAAATTTGATAGGAGGTCGCGTCCAAGCCCGTGAGTTTGAATATCAATATCAACACTCGTTCCGTAAAATAGACTATAAGTGCATAGGTCCACAAACATCTGGTATGGTGAAAATACTGCTGACCGAAGAACATTAGGTCAATGGATAGAATGGTGATCACGAATCTCTATTCAGTGATTATGGAACAGGAATCGGGACGGTTTCTTGAATTTGTTCGGTTTTCCAATAATTAGCTGATACTTCTACAATATTAATATTTCCGTATTGTTTTACCGCAATCAACAATTAATGTCAAAATCTAGTCTTACTAACTAAGAAGAACAGCCCATGTTTAAAAGAAGGCAAGTAACCATGATGCTGAAGCCTTTTTGCGTGCAGATATACGCAACTTTAAGGTTGATTTGAAGTGGAAATGGTCAATTATAGAATCAAATTAAGATTTCACTGCTATAATCTTAGTTCAGTCGCATAATTGCCATTTCCACTTTAAATCAACCTTAAATGTTCTTAATGATTGTTCTAAATACACCGTATATCTGCATGCAATAAGGCTTCAGCACCGTGGCTACTAGGCTAGTTCAAATAGTGAATTTTTCCTTCTTCTAAACACAGGCTGTTCTTTCTAGTTTTATTGTAAGACTAGTTTTTTGCATAAATTGTTGATTATGTTAGAACCATAAAGCAATATTGGTATTGCGGTACTAATAGTTTTAATATGTTCAAATATGTTAAGCTCACATGTTACAATTACCTTACCGTGATAAGGAAATGTATTGGTTAGAATTGGCGCAAATAAACTAAGAAGTTCATCCAAAAAGAACAGCAGATGATTAAAAGAAGGAAAAAAACTCTGCTGGAATTATTAGAATTAATTTCCTCAAACCAAGCTTTTTAAAGCATTTGATCAAGTGATATTCGGCCTAATGGTAATGGCTTTCGGGCAGTGACAGTCAGGCTAATGGTATAGGTAAAACCTCCTCTCCTCTTCTCTTCTTGGCGTAACGTCCTCACGGGGACAAAGCCTGCTTCTCAGCTTAGTGTTATATGAGCACTTCCACAGTTTTTAACTGAGAGCTTCCTCTGCCAATGACCATTTTGCATGTGTATATCGTGTGGCAGGCACGAAGATACTCTATGCCCAAGGAAGTCAAGGAAATTTACTTTACGAAAAGATCCTGGACCGACCGGGAATCGAACCCGTCATCCTCAGCATGGTCATGCTGAATACCCTTGCGTTTACCGCCTCGGCTATATGGGCTATAGGTAAAACGGTCACTTCAATTATTATTTCTGTGTATTTTACTCGTTGCTTCTAATAGGTTTTTGTTTATGGTATTCGATTGATTTAAGTGTGTGATCAACAATTCCGGATAATTTTGCTGTTTGGCACAAAAATTATTATTTAAAGAGATCATGTTATTGTTATTGTAAAAAAAAGCTTAAAAATTACTTTCAATTGAAAGCAGGGAATCTTTGAAAAATATAAGTAAAGCCAAAAATTCCATATCAGTAAAAGCTGGGAAGAACATCCTATGTGTTGAAGAAACGAAAATCTTTGATGAGTATTGATCAAATTCCGTCAAAATAATATTTGATCAATTGGATCCACATCATGATCAACTTGTCCACAAGACAAAGTTGTGGAAATAATCTAATTGAAAAAATAAGCTGTTGTGCGCAATAAAATATTTGAATAACATCGAAGATTTAATGTATTGTGAAGTTTGAAAGGTAGAAGTTCACATCATTTTTTTTGTTTCACAGTGATTTTCCCTTCTTCAAACTATAGGATTTTCTTTAAAAGTTACTCTAAAATCATTTCTTGCTTGCTCTTACATCAGTTTCGGTAATTTATTTAACTTTCGCATATAATAAATCTGAACATTAATTAAATTTTACATTTTTGCAATCGTTATTGTGGGCTAATCGATCCCAAACAAATAAAAAAAAGATTTTTTTAAATTATCATTAGATTGGGAACACTTCTGGATTGAGAACTATGGAAAATTTCTGGGAAATGGTACTTTCTGGGGAATGGTACATTCTGGCAATTGGTTTTCTGGGAAATGGTTCTTTCTGGCAAACGGTTTTCTGGGAAATGGTATTTTCTGGCAAATGTCTTTCTGGCTAATGGCATTCTGGCGAATGGTTTTCTGGCAAATATCGCACAATCGTTATTTGTAAGCAGTTTTTTATTTTAAAAATCCATAGAATTTATATTTCCCGTTAACATTTATATCCAGCATTTACGAGCACTAACGGCCGCCAGAATGATATGCACATTTTATTTTATTTATAATAAGAATCATACACTCTAATGTCTGTCTGGTATGTATTGCTTGGCTGCTGTTGATGAGATCTATCATCAATCTTTTCAAATAACTACCAAATATCACAAGTCAGACCTCAGGTCATATGATCCATACCATAAATCGTTCACAATTCATGTGGCCATTACAAGGCCATTAGTACCTGTAAATGCTGAAGAAAAATATTACCGAGAAATATGAATTTTATGATTTTTCAAAGGCGAAATCTGTTTACATAACAACAAATATTATTGCATGTTCATTTTAACATCGGTTCAATTGACCCCATTAAACTAATTGTATTTGTATTGTTATCAATGGTAGTTTTCTATTTATTAGATTCCTTTAATTTATTTGGGAACAATAGAAAAATCATTGTTTATCTTTTTTTGTCGTAACGTCCTCACTTGGATAAAACTTGTTTTTCAGCTAGTTTTCTATAAGTACTTCCTCAGTTATTAATTGAGAGCTTCCTCTGCCAACACGGTTTGCCGTCTGTCAGTCGTTGCAGTTTTAGCGAATAACATTCGATAACCGAGACATCTGCTGTACTCAAATTTAAAACGAACCCTAAAAAATATGTCAAGTGATTTTGTATTTTATTAGACAGAGTAGAATAACATGATCCAAGCAACAATAATATTGTTATTTATTTGTTACGAATTGTTTTAAGTGTAATTGAGAAATAAATTCTTTTTTAATAAAAAGGCCATGAGAACTTTGCAGGCACTTTTCCAACTGTATAAAAACAACTAAAATTAATTTTTCCTTATAGTTACTTTGAATTACTAAAAAACTATTGAAAAACAATCGAATCAATTAGTCACTGATAAAGCTTATGTTCAGTTATTGTACGAACTATATGGGCTTGATTTCTATTGTAAAAAGTAACAATATATCTACTGTGTGTTTTATTGTGAACAATAAAACCAGTAATATGTTAATAATATTTACCATGTAATGAATGGTCATTTTTTATCCGGGGTACCATCTATAAAAACGGGCGACAAGTTGGATTGCGGAAACTATCGCGCGATCACACTACTGAACGCTGCCTACAAGACGCTCTCTTAAATTTTATGCCATCGTCTATCAACGATTGTAACAGGCAATTGCGTGAGGCATTATCAGGCTGGATTCATGGGTGAACGCGCTACAACCAGGGATGGCATGCTCCTCCGTGTGAATGCAAGTGTGCGCGCTTTTAATATGAAAATGAGCTGCACTGTGCACACTTTCAGTGCGGAATGCCATCCCTGGCTACAACAGATCAGATGTTCGCCAGGTGTTGCAGAAATGCCGCGAATACAACGTGCCCACGCACTACTTGTTCAACGGTTTCAAATCGGCATATGATACAATCGATCGAGACCAGCTATGGAAGATTATGCATGAAAACGGGTTCCCGGATACACATATACGATTGATCAATGCGACGATGTATCGAGTGATGTCAGGGACAGTCTTGAGTCCCTTCGAATCACACAGAGGGTCACGGCAAGGTGATGATTTTACGTGCTAGCTGTTAAACATTGCTTTAGAGGGTGTAATAAGGAAAGCGGGATAAACACGAGTGTAACGATTTTCACGAAGTCCGTTCAGCTGCTTGGTTTCGCTGATGATTATAGCTCGCAAATTTGAGACGGTGGTGGAAACGTACATTCAACTAAAGGATAGAGCTAAGCGAATTGGATTAGTCATTAATGTATTCAAGAATTTTTATCGACGGCGATAAAATCGAGGCGGTTGAAGAATTCGTATACTTGGACTCATTGGTGACCGCCGACAACGACACCTGCAGAGAAATTCAGAGACTCATTGTAGCAGGAAATCGAGCTTCCTTCGGACTTCGTAGAACTCTACGACCGAGCAAAGTTCGCCGTTACACGAAGTTAACTATCTTCAAAACGCTGATTATATCGGTAATCCTCTATGGGCACGAAACATGCACTTTACGTGCAGAGGACCAGTGCGCCGTTGGAGTTTTTGAACGGAAGATGTTACGTACCATCTACGGCGGAGTCAGATGGAAGACAGAACTTGGAGAAGGCGAATGAGGTCACTCAGTCCTTAATCTGACCGGGAAGGTAGGTATTTTGGATAACTAAAGTAGTTCATTCATTATCTTACAACATGAAAAGACTGCCTGAAAACCTCTGCATTAAGAGTTCCTAAACACATAGTCACATCTTTATGCTCATCTACTCACTTCCATCAATTTATGTACTACTATGTACTGGCGGCACAAAGAAAGTCCAAATGTACTCCACACCTTTCAGCGACATACCTACAGCGCTTCAAGGGTGATTCGTCACATTTGGTTAGAGGGAACACCAGAACGGGTGACACTTGAGTGAGAATAATAGCGCGCAATGAGCGAGAAAAAAGTGGAAGAAGTAAAAAATGCAGACAATAAATAGCAAATTGATTTCAAGAGGCTTAATGCAGGCGCATTAAAAAAATCTCTTACTCACAGGCTTTCCCGATTCTTTTCAATCGAATTGCATCGGCGTCATTTACTGTAGGTATATGGATTAATGGTAGGGACAGGGCGATTTTCATAACGATGAAGACAATGTTATACATACTCATGCACAAACAACGCTACTTTTGGTGTGATCATATCAATCTCATTTGTAACTTTTTAAGATTTCTTTATAAAGGCGAAATGCACAATGACCAATGCTGTCAGGAATAAAGCATATGCGTGCTCTTTTCCTACTCACCACATTGACCCTTTCATGACACTACCTTCTATGCACCTATAGTCCAGTTCATTTCCTGTCATTTTTTCAGAAGTGAACACTTATGGCCCGTTTACATATGTGATAATAATACGTGACAATATTCTGTCGGACAATTTATTCCACGCTAGTATCGTTTACATTGCCGCTAAAAATTTAGCTGCTAAATCTGGGACAATAAATTGTCCGACTGTGTTGGTACCAAACTATCGTAATGTAAACACTTCCATATCTGGCAAAATTAGCTGACAAAACCGTTTACATGATGCTAATTGTGTCGGACAATCTAATATCCTCATTATTGTCCACTAGTTTTAGCACCGAATTCAGAAGCTTCTGATTTTGTCATGCTAAATTTATTGTCTGCTAAAAAGTGTTTACATTGCGCTAAATTGACGCCAATACTGCTCGAAAATGGACTGTCGCGTAGAATTAGCAAATATGTAAACGGGCCATTATGATCACAATCCACCTGCGGTATGCCGAACTCTCCACTTACGAAAAGTTTCGCTTTATTTTTCGTAGGGTGAATGCTCCCTAAGTGGAAGTAGTGCGAATAGTGGTGGTAGTGGCAATTTAGCACTTTTTCCACCAAAAAGCTCACAAACAGAGCTGCCACATACAGGGTTGTATACGAAAAAAAAATTTGGCACCCTCTCGTTTATTTTTAAACCGCAAGGCAATGGAACAAGTTTGTTAACTCAAAAAATAGTATATTTTTGGAACTATTTTTTAAGCTTTCAGTCCTAGTAAAATACTTTGAGGTAGCAAAATAAACGAGGGGGTGCCAACTTTTTTCGTGTACGGAATACAGGTAATGTGGCAGCTCTGCTCACAAATGACAAATAAAAAAAGAAAATCGGGTTAAGTACGGTTCCTTTGAATTCCACTAAGAATTTGCATCCTTTGACAGATACGTATTTCGACCTCAACTGTAAGGTCGTCTTCAGTATCTTGTACTTGACTCGACTCATCATCACAAATGACATTTTTAATAGATGCATTACACTTAATTAGGTACCGTGATTTCGGGTGAAATTGATCAGTGGGGTGAAATTGATCGACGAGAAGGCCATTTTTATTTGTTTAAAATAACGCATTAAACTTAAAACAATTTTCAAGAAATGCTCATCATCTGGCTCTAGAGTTATTGAATGATGAGTTTACATGTTTTACAGCCAATAAGTCACATATTTCTGCATAAATTTCAATATTTTCCGAAATTGCCTGTCAGGCGAATTTCAAAGACACTTTCAAACTTTTGTTACCGTAGCTGTATCGCACATGTAATGAATATTTGAATGAATGTTTCTAGCTACTAAGTATTCGCTAAACCCGATTTCGCCATCGAAAGTTCTGTAAATATTTAAATTTATGAATAAAATTGTACTTTTCCGGAAGTTATAACATATTAGTATGGAAATTGCATACTTTCAGGCGTTTTCTTAAGATTTATTGAACTTTAAACTTAAATAATTAAAAATTTAGTAAATTTGTAGAAATTTTGCATACCTTTTCGCATTCCGGGATGGCTAATTCAGGAGGAAAAACTATTTTCAGCACTTACAAAAACATTTCACTGACTGATCAATTTCACCCCGAAATTAAAATTTTAGATTTTTTATTTCAAATGATATTTTTTGTAATAAAATGATATGGCGTAGAATTTTTAACCTCGTTGACTAATGAAAACCATGGACGTACTTGTTTTAAAGCATTAAATTTAACCAAATCGATAAGTATGCAAAAATTATTTGCCCAAAACTACGAAAAGTGATCAATTTCACCCGAAATCACGGTAACATTAATTCAGTTTTGTATTCAGGATTTGTCGAAAAAACCTATTTTACACAATTATTTTCCTACAAGTATCAATCAAAAATCAAGATGTCTTTCCTTTATGATTCAATTGAGATAAAATTTGCAAGTATTCTGATTCAACATTGTTTGGCCACCTTTAAGAATTCAAATAAACTACAGATAAACACTTGGAACAAATTGCTATTGGAATAATCATCACGAAAACATAAGCGCCCAATGCGTTTCGCAAACCGCTAAGTAGGTGGCGATAGGTAGCAAACGCCAAAAAAGAGCAAAAACGATGCAAGCGCCATGAGCGAGCAATTTGCAAACCACAAAATACTTGAACTACAGAGAAACAAACGTAACACTTAGAAGAAAATTCATTGAAAACATCGTCGAGAAAATGTAATCGCCGTAATTGTTTGGCCGGACCATCACTAGGTGGCGTCAAACATGTGCAAAAACTATGCCAGCTCCGCGAGTGGCCAATCAACTACTACCAAATATTTGAATCAGACGTTAAAAAGGTGATCGATGGAAGGTGAGCAGAGTGTGACGTATGTTTCTCTGTGCTTGAACTAACCGTTAAAAAGTAAAATGATTAAAAGTGCGTAGAGTGAAACGTCTGTTTGTCTGTGATTAAACCATTGTCGGAATAGGGCACAATACAATCGTTTGACATCAACATATGAGTATTGGAACAACAATTTTGTGATTTCATTCTCTCTAATGTAAATTAACATATAATGTCGACAGATTTAGAGGGTAAATTATTTTAGCTTTCCTGAATTTCCCCTTATTTTACCTCATTTTTACATGATTCTTGTGGTTCCAAATTAATATTACGTCCGATCCACAAATCTTATTTGAGCTTTCCAAATATGACGTCCATGTTTCCGCTTCACCACAAAACTAATCCCTGTTCAATGGCATCTCATTTGCTAAGTATTACAGAGGCACACACGATAGCGGCAACGACACACAACTTAGGGTTCGTTCAAATATTACGTAACGCTAAGGGGGGAGGGAGGGGGTCTAGCGTCGTGTTACGCTTCATACAAAATTTCAAAATTTTCCATACAAAAGTTGTTACGTGGGGGAGGGAGGGGGTCTAAAATTGTCAAATTTTGCGTTACGTAATATTTGAATGAACCCTTATCTTACCCTTTCGACGGCAATCATTATCAACCCTGATTTTTCCCCCACACACAATCATAATAATTAACCGTCGCACGGCAAAACGTGCTCTAGTGCTTTATTTCGCCCTTTCCCATTGCAACTATAGGAACGATGCCCGAGCCGGGCACAATCACGATTCACGACGACGATGACGACGCAAATGCCAAAAATTCTAGCATCAAAACGCAAATTGTCACGACCGCCTGTAAGTCAAACTCCAACCCCAACGCAAGATGACTATATGAGTGAAAAGGCAGTGGCTCTCAATCCGTTAGGGATAGTCTGTTAGAAGTTAGGTAGATGTTTACGTCAGATTAACCTTCCTAATGCATCACGTTGAGAACCGCTCGCTGACGTTGTGCACGTGTTCAGAGTGTACTTTAAATTCGATTTTCAAAAAACACACAATTTCTTCATGTTCCTTGGTTGAAAACTAATAAAAAACACGACCCAAAATGGACGTTTCGTTCGCAAGTTATGCGCGGTAGCACAACTGAGTGACTGGTCCGATTCCCGGTCGATCCATAAAGTTTTTGTAAAAGAAATTTCCGTGACTTTTTGGTCATAGAGTATCTTCGTCAGTGAATCAAAATTCAATCATCGCGCAACAACAACGACAATGTCGCAACCTGAATTTGTTGCGACATTCTACCCAATGCAGACAAAACGGAAGCTAAATTTGTTGCGTACTTTTCAACTCGTGAATAATCAATTTTTTTTTTTTTTTTTGAAAGGTTCCTAGCGGCACGCCGATGGACGTAGAAACCTCTCCCATCACTGTACGCACAAGCGTCTCGCGTTTGCGCGGACAACGACAGTTCACTAGGCCTTTGGATAGGATAGAGTACGTAATCCTTCAGAAGCAGTTCACCAGCCGTGCACGGAACATGTCGTCCAGTAAGACACTGTTACGTACTGACTCAGAAGGTTACGGTAGAAGGTGTGAAAGTTTCGGTTTTGTCATATGGTCAATTTTGTATTTGTTTTTTTTTTTTGTCCTGTCAAGCTTTAAAGAATGTTATTGTTCATATTTATGCTGTGCCCTATAATTCAGTAATCTTTGGTGTGCCTATGATCTGTTAGATAGTCGATGTGTTTGTTATGTCCATTTTCGTTGATCCTCATTTTAGTATTGTTTTTATTATCTTTGAAAGTTGTCTTTCGTCCACATTCCTATCAGCACTATCAGCATCGGTCCAAATAAGTCCATATTAAAGAAAACCTTTCATACACTCAGTCGAAAAGTCTAATTTGTCATAAAAGTAGTCAGTTTTTGTCGATTTCGTCTTGATCACACGTTAGCTTCGAATCTATAAGCAAGCACTGTTAAATGCTGCACTTCCCACTATTAGTTACTTAGTTATTTTAAATTGATATTGAAAATTATAGAGCAAATTGAATCACGAAAGCACATGAAATGTTGAGAACTACGTATTAGCAAATTGAATACGCGAGATACTACTAATTATTTCATATTTGAATTAAATTTGTATTTGTATAGTGTATTTGTTAAAATTAACCGAATAGTGGGAAGCCCAGGAAACAGTTCGAAGTCTGCTGACTCAAAAAAGATTCCGAGACTCGTCACAAAACACAAAAAATTGCATTATGATTCACAACGACTCTCGAAACCTTCTCAGACTCAATAGACCAGAACTGTTTTCTGGGTATAGAAACTACTAGGCCCCAGCAGGTCCCTCCTATTTATCGAGCATTTCTGATAAATCAGCCATACTCCATCTGTAGCAGCCGGTTCGCAATGAACCGTTGGAGGCGCATTAAAGTGTTTAAGGTGATATTTTCATTACAAGAATTACAATTAACATCCTTCACTTTAATACCGTCGAACCCTGTGATCTTGGCCAGGGTGAATAATCAATTATTACAAATCCAAAATCGAAACTGTTTGATGGTAGATCTTCAGCAGAGTTGCAGTGTTTACCGATTCGAAGTTACCATTCGCAAATCGCACCTAATGCAAGGCTGAAAAATATCTAAACTCGTGGTGTACGATGTGTATCCTATTATTTTCAATTTGGAACAAACTTATGTCGCATTGGGTGGATTGTCGCAACAAATACAGGTTGCGACATTGTCATTATTGTTGCGTGATGGTTGATTTTCATTTACTGACTGGCAAATATCAATATTTTCACCACTTAGTGCTGAATTATTTGTTTATTAAAAGCTTAGAACAAAACATAAATGAAACGGAGTTGCGATGGGGACCGCGATCGGGTGGCTTTGTTCGAAGGAAAAAGTGAAAAAATGATGCGTGTTTGGTGGCAGTTGCGATGGGGACCACGATCGGGTGGCTTTGTTTGAAAGAAAAAACTGAAAAAAATGATGCGTGTTTGTGGCAGTTGCGATGAAAATCTCGGTCGCGTTGCATTGTTCGAAGGAAAAAGTGACACGTGTTTGGGGCAGGTGCACATTGTCCTTCCTCGTGAAGTGATAAAAATGGATGCACACTTGATAGCAAACAGTATTGCAGAAAATTGAAAGAGTTAAGGAGTTAAGGAGTGGTTGCGGTCATCCGACGACATGGAACTGGGTGAGATCATTCCGATTTTTTTTTCTTTACATACTAGAATAAGTTGGGGTAATTTCGCCAGTGCGTTTTCATGAGGACTCCTGGAGTCTGTAATATCTGCAAATTAATCTTGTAGTTCTTGTGCAGGCCTAATATTGAAGCGATAAAAATGTATGAAAAAAGTGATTCCAGTTCACAACAATCATTGAGCAAATTTAAAGTAATTGGCTAAGAGTAGTGCCATGTGTTACCCATGTGAGATCGACAGCCGTTGAGGTAGGAAGTCGATCTCACATGGGTAACACATGGCACTACTCTTAGTAAAATACATAATTCGAAAAGAGCTATCTAAGCTTGGGAGTTTATTTTCCGTATACTCTAAGTGCAATACTGTGGGAAACGCGCGACTATTTCCGTGAGTCGGGCGATTTTCTCGGTAGAATAGGGATTATAAACTATAGAGGACGAATGTAGCTGCTGTTCCCTTTGTTCTCGTTCGCAAACATGTCGGGTACCTATCTGTCAAATTGCATACTTTTTCGCTTTGACACTGATAGCCCGGCCTATGGGAGCTTGCACAGTGACGTCACTTTTTATCTCCTTCTCTTTCTCTCCTACGGCGTCGACCCATATTCGAGTAAACATTGCCCTCAAAATTTTGAGGGAAATGTTTACTTTTTGTATGATAATTTGCAAGGTTATGTTTTTAGTGCAAGCCTCTATCTCCGCCAGCAAGAGATGTTTCGACAGCGACGCCAGCGACATTCTTCCTCTATAGTTTATTACCTTGTTATTACCTCTATTCTCGGTAGGGAGATGGGGACGCGAATATTGAATGCGGAACCAGAAGCGCGCTATAACTTTCGTGGGAAAGTCGGTTTTCACGGTAGTGTAAGCGATCAATGTGGTGACGGGTTTAATATAGAACGATCGTTGACGTATGTGCATTACCCTTACTATCGCGACCAAATAAATCATAATCGGGAAGATGACCGTGTCGTATATTTTCATATAACTACACTCAGCGAAGTAAACTACCGAAATTCATCAAAATACCTTATGAAATTTAGCCATAACTGTAAAGTATGGATGCCATAAGAATACCTTATGAAAATTGAACATGCTTATTATGGTCTAATTACATAAGATAAACTTATGAAATGAGCAGAAAAATCGTAAAATGATGCAGACTGGAATCGATCCATGAACGTCGAGATCACTGAGATCGTGCCCAACCCACGCGGCTATCGACGCTTGAGAATATCATGGTCCTAAATGTGTATGAAAGCCAAACTGTGAGTCGATTTTGCGTCATAAACCGACCTTATGAAATTCATTCTAGCCGTTATGCATTGCTTAAAGACTATTTCATAACTTAGACCTTATGATAGTCTTAGGTTTATTTGCCTGATTGTAGTGGATCATATCGCCTACACTTTTAAAATATTAAGAATTTACACGTGACGTAAACCATTGGCCCATATAGTCGAGGCGGTAAACGCCTGTCCTGCAAAATATCAGTCTCAGTGCCTGTTTTTCAGCCGAAAATGAATGACTGCGGCGGTCGCCTTCAGTTCCTCGATGTGAGAACTGACAGAGTCCGAGAGCTGCATTCGTGAGCGACCCAACAAGATCAATTCCCAATCATCCACACACTATTCATGCTGAAAAGCCATTCGTCTCAAGCGGTGGCTTGTGAGAGTGAGTGCCCTATACGCTACCACGGGTGAAAACACTCAACTACAGAAAATTGAATGGAAATTTAGCCCTGTCAGCTCTCGCTTTCAGCACGCTGCGTGCGAGTGTGAGTACCTATTTAATTTCGCTCCCGTGTTGCTGATCGGAAAGCAACATTGACCGGAAAACCAAAACGAAGAAAATGAAAAAAGCAAAATATCGCTATCATAAAGGCCTGTCGAAAAATTGCAGCACTGGTAAACGCATGGGTATTCAGCATGACCATGCTGAGGGTGACGGGTTCGATTCCCGGTCGGCCCAGGATCTTTTCGTAAAGGAAATTTCCTTGACTTCCTTGGGCATAGAGTATCTTCGTGCCTGCCACACGATATACACATGCAAAATGGTCATTGGCAGAGGAAGCTCTCAGTTAAAAACTGTGGAAGTGCTCATAGAACACTAAGCTGAGAAGCAGGCAGGCTTTGTCCCAGTGAGGACGTTACGCCAAGAAGAAGAAGAAGAAGTAAACCATCAACGTACGTAAACATTTCATGACTGAACGGCAGAATTGACTCAATTTTACATCCATCATGTAAGTTCGAGTTGGTTGCACAAGAAGCCAACAAACCTATCTGACCAAATAGATAGAAACAGTTTTACATTTATCGTTTGTCGTTTGTCGGTGATACAGCCGAGAGGTATAGTACGTGCCTCTCAATCAGCGGACCAAAGTTCATTATTTTACTTACATATGTTTTATCAATAGAGGTAGTAAACTATAGAGGAAGAATGTCGCTGGCGTCGCTGCCGAAACATCTCTTGCTGGCGGAGATAGGCCGGGCTATAAGTGTCAAAGCGAAAAAGTATGCAGTTTGACAGATAGATACCCGACATGTTTGCGAGCGAGAACAAAGGGAACAGCAGCGACATTCCTTCTCTATAGTTTATTAACTCTATTGTTTTATCCCTCGCTTCGGCTCTACCCGAATAAAAAATACAGTAGAAAAACCGAACGTTGTAACGAACCTATATTAGAAGTCATTTCAGCGTTCAGTTCAGTCCATACACGGAGAAACGAAAGTACCCAAAAGTGAGTTCATTCCACCCAACTTTGAGGTTGCGTGCGGGAAGCCAATCTTGAGTTGATAGAGCCGATGTTGAGGTACTGCGGTAAAATAGAAAAAATCCAACGGGGTTGCGGTGGTTTCGACCGCCGCAGTCGTTCCGCAAACGTCAAAAGTGCTCGGTTCACGCTAAAAAGCTCTCACTCACTTGGTTACCATAAAATTCAAAAATAATGAAAATTGTTTCATTTATGGTTTATGTAATCGCAATTGCTGCCACAACATGTAACTTATTTCTAAACTATATTAGGTGTAGTTTTAGCACTTTAGTAAGCAGCTGTACGCCATTAAACATAATTTGGATTCTCAACTATTTATTTTTGTTTCAAGGTTGTGTGCATACTTTTTGAAGTGTGCAGCAGTTTGACGTTTGCGGAACAGGTCTTCTTTGTCTTCTTCACTCCGCCAGGTTGGAAGATTTCTCTGGATAAGCAATAGGTAGTTTGCATTTAGGCGTATACGATCAAATTACCTAGCATCGAAGTTCTTTTAACTCAACCGTCAGTTCAAATTACTCAACTTTCGGTACTATGTCACTTACTCAATTTTGGCTTCCCGCATCGAACTCTCAAAGTTGGGTTGTTTTGCTATTCACTCTCTGACAACAATAATGAGAGCGAATGAAACAGGATGCAAAATAGAACTCAAAAGTGAGTTTAAAAATACTCAAATTTGGGTTCTCTTGTTTTTCAGTGTATGTTAAAGATGGCTCTACGTCAAAGATAAAGTTTGTCAATCGCATTTCTAGACGAACATTTGAAAAGGGCCTATCTGCTTTTTGTAAACAAACATCTGGAGCAACATTTGAAAAGGGCCCAAGAGGTCTTGTGTCTTTTTTCGAAAATGCTCTGTAGGGCCTAACAGCAGCCCACCCACGCAAATGAACACCGTTTTCCGAAAGATCGATGTTTGCTCTATCTGATAACGGTCTTAGTTTTTGTGAATAAGCTGATGGGAGCTCAGGAGCGACGTTTGAAGTCATTGTTTACTAATGCTTGTATGCCCTTTTCAAATGTTGCTCCAGACATATTTCTATCCCTGTAGGGCCAATCTGCATGAACCCACGCACATCAACACCCTTAACAGATAGCTTGAAGAACACTCTTTCTGATAAGGGTGTTGATGTGCGTGGGTGGATGCAGATAGGCCATACAGAGACAAAAAACATATTTGTTTACGCAAAGCAGATAGGCCCTTTTCAAATGTTCGTCTAGAATTTGATTCGATTTTGGTTGAAGGCAAGTTCACATGAGAGAAGAGGAGAAAACTCCCCAAATGCAAATACAGAAAGGTAATCTGACCTGCGTCTTTCCGGATTGACCTACATTCGTATTTCTCTCATCGCACTCTACATACCTAGCCCGCCATATCTCTTGGATCTGCAGGTTCTTAGGACATCTGGTTTACCACTGATTTAAACATTTTATTGACTTCAAATTGAAGTTTCAACTTATTCACTTTTTTCTCTTTACTATGCTTTACATAAAAAAAGTCACAAACATCAACAAAACAAAGCACGAAAAAAATCTAAAACTGAATAAATAATTAAAAATGCACGGAAAAATAATGTTTCGGAAAAGTGGATGGTTCAAACGTAAGAAAAACAGTATCATATATTGTTACACAAAGATCGAATGTAAATGTATAGTAGCTACAATGTGCAAAGCTTTTAGCGAACCATTTCATTACAATACACTTTATTGTAGCTGGTACACTGTATGGTGCAGGAATGGTTTTCACCAAACACCCTATGGTTAGTTTTTATCCGGGTAGCGATTGCTAGCTCGACTTTATCTGTGATAGAAGACAAAAATGTGTGTGAAACGGGCCGCTCCTTTTATGTGCATCCAAGTGAACTTAAATTGACATGATTTTTCTAAGAGTGTACCAAAGGTGGCTCCAAGATCCACACCTTACCCTACCCTACTAACAAATACTCCTTCCCGAGACAACTGTGGGGATACTGTGGATTCCACGGTTTCTAGTAACAACAGTTGTCGAACTAACATTCCTGGCCGGCACGTGGCCGGCGCCGTTATTGACTTTAGCATATTGAACTCTCGAATTGTGAACATTGAGAGTGTGTAGCTAGTCCCAAGCACCATTCATTGGATCTCTGTGCAACTTCGATTGTTCGATTGTCAATCACGGAGTAGCAACTACGATGTGTACGGTTATCTTTGCTTTGCTTTTGCTTTACTTTGCTAGAACAAAACATAAATGAAACGAATTAACTTTGTTTTTTTTCTGCACCGGTGTTTCAGAACGATCAATACAAGGTGAAAACTGCAGACACCCATATTAGTGCTTCAACTTTGACGATGGCTGTGGCCCAAACCACTGAATGGAAATGGTTCAAATTTCGACCACATTATTCCCTATATTTTCTGACGCTGCAGTGAAATTTTCAAAAGGATACTTAAATTTTTCACGAAAATACGGTTTTTTGAAAATAATATGTTTGAAAGTTACATTTTTCATATAATTTATCATAACTCAAAATTTATAATTTCTATTACCGTAAACCGGGGTCAAATTGATCTTCGGGTCGAAATTGATCACACGTTTTTCGGTTAGGTTTAGCATATTTTAAATAATTTCCTTTCTCAACTATCGTGCAGTTGGGAACCGATACTAAACGATATTTGCTTGGAAACTATTTGAAATATGTTTTATCTAACGGAAAGTCGTCTGATCAATTTCGACCCGGAGATCAATTTGACCCCGGTTTACGGTACTTTAAATTATCAATATTCTGATGATGAAGTGGTGAAATTTTCAGCCAAAAATATTGAGAATTGCCAAAGTTATAGAAGACTGAACATGACGGATTTTAGGAGCAAAATTCGGCTCGGCTTTTTTTTTTGCTACTGAGTGTATGAATTCTTCCCAACTAAACAAAGCTTTTTTGGTTCCGTTTCGGGTCATGAGTATCTGTGCAAAATTTGAGCACGATCGGTTGCGTCTACACTTTGCGCATTGCAATTGAAATTTGTATGGGATTTTGTATGGGAAAACATACTTTTTGTGCATTTTTGTCATAAGTTGAAAAAGTTTCTCTGAAACTTTTCACCCGACATTGTAAAATGATAGCCTAGGATGTTCTGAAAAACTTTGTTGAAGACCGCAAAGCGATCCGATGCTTGTGAAAATAGTTATAATCAACGAACCGCATGCATATGTTTATGTTTTAACATGTAAAAGAAAAACAAAAGCAACAAAATCATACTATTTCGCCAAGCAATGCCAACGCTATAACTTTTTTCATAAGCATCAGATCACTTCGCGGTCTTCGACAAAGTTTTTCAGGTACCCTAGGCTATGTTTTCACTTTATTGGTTACATGGTTTTAGAAAAATTCGAGCTTGTTATGAGAGAAATGCAAAAAAGTGTGTTTTTCCATACAAACTTCAAACGCGATGCGCAAAACGTAGACATAATCGATTGTGCCCAAATTTTGCACACTTATTTGGGCCCTGAAATGGGATCAAAAAAGCTTTGATCTGATGGGATACCATTGAATTTTTAATTTTTCCATATAAACGATGACTCACTCTAAATTGTACAACATCTAGTAGCAACGGTTTTCACACTAACATTCCGACGAGCCCGTGCCGTTATTGGATCTTAAGTTGTCGAGCATTGAGGATGGAGTGCTAATCCCAAGCCCCATTTCGATTTTATTACTTATTCCAAGCCCTATCTATTAGTTCTTGTCAATCACGGAGTAAAAACTAGGAAGTGTACGGTCACCAATGCTAATGCACATGCTTATGCACTTGGATAGGCCACAATCAAATCCTAAGATTCCTCTTGGGATTCTTCCAAAAAAATTCACCAATGATAAATCTAATTATCCTAAAGATTCCTCCAGGGACCCCTTTAGGCCAGATTATTCTCTAGAGACATCTCCTGGGATTGAAACAGGAATTTAATCAAGAGTTTCTCGAGGAATTTGTCCAAAAAAATCCAGGAATTCCTGTAGGACAAAAATAATCATTCCTCTGGGTATTCCTCTAGGAATAAAACAAAAAAGGATTTGTCTAGGAATTTCACCAGGGACTCATAAAAGAATTTTGTCAAGCATTCCTGAAGAAATTACGCCTAGGTTTTATCCAGGTATTCTTATAGAATATTTTCAAGAATTTCTTTGGGTATTACTGCAGGAACTCTATTAGGGATTCCACCAAATATTCCTCCAGGAATGTCACCAGAAATTTATCGAAAAATCTATCTAGGAATCGGCGATGGTGTTCAGATAGACGAAGATACCTTTGCAAAAGGCTTATAACATCGGGATCCGAGAAATACGAAGACGCATCAATGGAAGTCTATGGGCTTCAAAAGGAACTGCGATCATAAAAGATTCAACCCGCGCCCCATGCACCAATGTACCATGTACATGCCGCTATTGAATCGATGGTCCTCTATGGACACCAGACTTTATTATAAGTGACCACACTTGTACGTCGTAAAGCACAGCGTAGAAGTCATCAGATATTCTTCTAGAAATTTAACCAGGGCTTTATCCAGGGATTCCTCCGGGATTTGCTCTAGAGATTTATTCAGGGAACCCTTCAATAAATCAACGAAGAATGTATCCGAGAATTTTTCTAATGATTTATCCAGTTATCCATCTAAGGATTTCTACATGTATTTAAGGATTTGATCAGGAATTCATCCAGTGATTTATCCAGATATAAATCTAGGGATTCTTCCAGATTTCTTTAGAGAGTTCTACGTGGATTTCGCTAGGATTTCAATCAGGATTTCTTCCAGAGAATAGGCTCCTAAAGTCCTATCGGGATTCTTGTTTTAAACCACAATATATGGTTCAAAAGTACATATTTACTCAATCTTTGACGTTTTTATTAACCGTAGCGGAAAATATATATTTTTTATTTTTTTAGCCTTTTGTCTCGTCCCTAGCTTATAACACATACTTTGAGTGATTTTTTTTCACCGTGGAACATTTTCGAAATCCCAGTGCGAAAAATGTCTAGCTCAGTCACACAAGGTTGACCTCAAATGTCAAAGTTGAACTATTTACCATTTTGCTTATTTTGAATTTTCTCATTATTCCTTTGTTTTTCAAGTTCGAATAAAGTACAATTCCGATTAGAACACCATGCTTGATCGTATTATTCAATATAAGCGAGATTTCGTCTTTAATTTTAGGACCCTATTACGCAGGAACACCTGGAAACATTTTTTCAGCAATTTTACTCAGGAATTAATCTACGGATTCCTCCATGGGTTTACCCGAGAATTACTGCCCCTCTCGCCTATCCCTCTAAAAGTGAGCCCCTATACAAATGACACAGATGTTTTTTTTTCGTAACTGGAAAATTATTTAAGCAAATGGAACCAAATAGGGCACGTGAAGGTTCTCAAAGACAAGACATGTTTCTATGGTGGAAAGGAAGGCTCTCGTACATGTGAAGAAAAAAGTAAGCCGGATATGATAATTATCCAGTCTTCAAATTCATCAATTTTTATTTCTCCATACAGAGTATACAGCAATTTTAAAGTTCATTTTTATCCATTTGGCGCATGTTCCAACCATCAAACAAACACATGTTTATACTTCCCACCATCTCTAAGACTTTTTCTAATTTATAGGGGACAAAGGGCAAAAAAGGACACTTGTTGTCATTGGATTTCCCGATATTTTATTATACATAAGATACACTATTTTCCATAAACTGAAAATCCGTTTCTGAATTGCGTCCGTTTCTTTTGTTCCAACTATCATAAGATAAACCACTGTGCAGTTCAAGCAAGTAAAATCAAACGAATGAGCAGAGTCCAAGTTGGATGCGCGCGTCTAACTGGGCGTCAACCCCTTTTGGGGAATAGTATGAATAAAAAATGTACGCATGTTATCTGAGTCGTTGTACGCATGCTAGGAGTCGTTGAAAAAAGAAAGAACATTAAGCTGCTTCTCGAGCCAAGATATATATGTTTGGGAATTCTAGGCGAGATAAAAAAAGCTATACGGGAATCCCCAAGCCGAATAGTGAGTTCTGGGTTAACCCTGGTTAAAAAAAATAATTCTGTTAATTATGTTCAATTCTGGTTAAAAAAAAATAACAAATATTAAGCAAGTAAATATTAACTCTGTCTCAGCATATTGTTGATTTTCTTTCCGTTATGTTCAGGGAGTTTTTTTTAGTAATGTCACATTTTTAGTACTGAATAATTATACTGATTATACATATATGTAGGTTTCCAACAATTCAACATTTCACTGTAATAAAATCAACATTGTCTTTATTTGTATGTCACGATTTAGATTGAGAACAAGTCAACAAATTTACATAATATATATTTTCACTCTTATACAAGTGCAGGTCTTCGACGTATTTGTGCTTAAATAAATGTGACAACTAGACGGAAAAGTAAGAAAAATTAGAAAATTTGTAGAGATATCTCTATTGAACTATATGCCAACAACGCGATAGGCAGGACGCTGTTTGCTAGAACAGCTAGTGAAATTTGAAAATCGGTTTGATCCCATTGTGCACTCATGGTTGTTATCGTGTTTCAGTTTATTTTTTTTCTTTATCACAAAAGTCCAGGGTGGACCACATTTGAATCAAAACAGTCATTTAAGGTTAAAGAAGTTGTCACTGATATAAATAATCGTCATCATTGAAAAGTTGAAAATTGTTTTCTACGGGGATTTTGCCTTTTGCTGCCCGCTGTAATATTGCTGTCGCGGTTTCGCTACACGCGACAAACGATTTTTCTCCAAACCGATACGTTAAAAGTTAGAAGACCGAACAAATGTGAAGCCGTGTGGTATGCCATGAATATTATAGAATATAAAATTGTCAGAAATACAAATAAATGTAGTTTAAACCACCACCGAAGACACACGGCAATAAGGAGTTTTTTAACAGGTTGTGAGCCTGTTGCTAGTAAGCCAGACGAATATTAAAGATGACTTCAAGTTCCGGAACTCAACCCAACCAGCTAAATTCGATGGATTTCAAGATTACGTCGCTGTGGGTCGGAATGCTGCTACTTGCCGATCTCACGAAGCAGTTCAAGTCCATAATTATGGCGCTGCTAATTACCCAGGACCTCCCGGGACTATGTGACTAACGGCGGTATGGTGCCAGCGAAGTAAACTACTCAAATTCATCAAAATACCTTATGAAATTTAGCCATAACTGTAAAGTATGGATGCCATAAGAATACCTTATGAAAATTAAACATGCTTATTATGACCTAATTACATAAGATAAACTTATGAAAGGATCAGAGAAATCACAAAATGATGCGGACTGGAATCGATCCATGAACGTCGAGATCACTGAGATCGTGCCCAACCCACGCGGCTATCGACGCTTGAGAATATCGTGTTGCTAAATGTGCATAAAAGCCAAACTGTGAGTCGATTCTGTGTCATACACTGAGAAAACTGATCTTATGAAGAGCATAAGTTTGTCTTATGAAATTTCGACATAAGAAAATGTTTTGATTTCCATAAGAAATTCTTATGATATCGTTTCATAAGACATCTCATGAAATATTTTTGCGCAATATAAAACAAAATCGCAACCTGGAATCGAACCAGGGACGTCGAAATCGGAGAACGCGTGCTTTACTCACGCGCTCATCGACGCTTCGAAGATTGGAACGGTTGGAGTGCAATAAAAAGTTTGGCTTTTCGGGATCAACGTTTCATAAGAACATTCTTATGAGATTTTTCATAAGACCGCTGTAATGAATTTCTTAAGAAATTTTTGCCTCAGTGTAGACCGACCTTATGAAAATCGTTCTAGCCGTTATGAATTGTTTAAAGGCCATTTCATAAGTTAGACCTTATGATAATATTAGGTTTATTTGCCTGAGTGTGGACATCGTCGCTAGTGGTACGGCGAAGATTTGGCCAGCGTGCCAGAAAGAGAAGGACGGTGTTGCGATTAGAGACGCTCAGCTGATCCCTTCTCTGGCTACAAACATTTTGTCGCTCAGCGAAATTGTTCAGAAGGGTTATTCGGTGAACTTCACGAACTAAGGATGCAAGGTGATGAATACCGAAGGCAAGGTTGTGCCGTCTGGCATCCATGTGAACAATCAGTAGTTGGTCAAGGCGTGCCGTGAACCGAAAACTACATTGACCTGTACTGCCTCGATTCGCACAACAGTCCCATGTGAATAGGAAACCCAGCAAACATGGGACTGTTATGCGAATAGAGGCAGTAGTACTGCCCCTCTTCGCATATCAGCACTATGTTGTCTTTCAAACTGCCTACGTTTTGCACTATAACTTCGTCGGTACTATAACTCCAATTGTTTTCAAAAAACATGTATTCATGTGATGCATAAACTTTTCAAGCTCTCGAAAAGTTTTTGGGCCGAAGCCGTGTCTACTTGCCCAACCGATCGCCAATCCGTAGCCATGACGCCCGAGGAAGCCTGTAGTGTAAAGAAGTCAACTGTCGCATGACTATTTTCAGAACGAAGGCCATGGTCCAGAGTCCGAAACAGAAGCGCGCTTTAACGAGGTGACAGAAGGGTACCGTCTACCATCAAGAACCGTGAGATAATCACCCTGGACGAGGCAACTGCTGACTTGATCCCTGGGGAGACTTGTTCCCCCCATATTTTCTCGGAATCAAAAACAGTTTTCTTCTAGCATATTTATTCCAAAACAACATCTGGACAGACGACAATGTTTGGCTACAATTGATTTTAATTGTGTATTGCATTATTTTTTAATGGCTGATGGTTTGTTTTCAGTCATTCAGAAATCTTTTAGGCGATTCCGAAAAATCTCAATAACTTTGTAAAAATTGAACCAAACCGTGTCAAAATTTCACAGCACATAGTAAAAATAAAATACTATCAAACGTATTTATCCAAATAAGGTTGTTATATAAATATTTCAAATTATGTAGGTTAGTGTATACAACAGTGACATGAGGAGACTTGATCCCTCGAGGATTACACACACATTATACATGTGAAAAAAAAAATCTATTTGGAAGCCTCTATTTACTCGGAATTCTAGTATATGCAATGATAAAACGTGTCAGATAATTATTATTTTATTACACACCATTAAAAGGGGGATCAAATCTCCCCAGTTTCAAAATACGGCATATCCTTAACAATTTAAGGAAATCTTATAATTTCAAATACACCATATTCATCAAAAATGTAAGAAAACTTGAAAAGAAAATGAACAGGAAGCTTTTGGAGTTATTTTCCCTTTATATTAAACATGTGCTCAAAAGGGGATCAATTGTTGTGACCTATTTTTGAAAAATACATCATAAGACATGCCTACATAAAAACACAGTTTTGAAAACTTTAACAATAATTTAAAGTCCTTCTGTTTTTTAAAAAGACACTACACCGTCTTCAACCAGAGGTTGCCCAGACTGAATATTCACTAACATTAGGCAACGGACAACACGGAACACCCAGTGGACCAGTGGAGGATTTTTCGGTGGGGAATAGTTTCCTCCGGCTGGAGCGGGAATCGAACCCTCACTCCGTGGCACCCACAATACGCCTAAACGACTGACGCCGCTAACCGCACGGCCACGAAGCCTGTGCATAAACTTGCAATAGGTGTTTACCTACCATTCTGTACGAAAAATGGATCTAGTTTTGTGTTTTTTTTTAATGTTACAGGCAAATTAAGAAAAAGGGATCAAGTCTCCCCAGTCTCCCCTATCGGTGCAGCGAGACAAGCTTTTCTCGCTGATTCGACTGGATGTTCAAGACTTTGCGAAGATGTAATTTAAACCTGTACCTACTCAGCCCGAGCCAAATACCGCGTTCCTGGTTCCGATGATGACGGGGAGGACGATTCTGCAGATACATCTGATGACAGCGATACATCTATAGCAATAGTGACTGACCTTGTACTCCCTTCACTACAAACTTCGGTAACTTCAGAAAAGTGTTGAGGCTCCGTGGACGGAAGCACATACTGTCAGGTAAGTTCAAAGATGTTTCCATTCAAAATCCTGGTATTGAAACTTTACATACAGCCATTTCTGAGGGCGATTCGAGCAACTTCGCAGGCTTCACCGATAACGTTGCGCCAAACCATGGATGCGCGGCGATAACTACCGAGCTGGGGAATCGTTATTCGGAGGACCTCCTGTCACACCAAGAGGCATTCTGACGAAACGACAGCGAGTGCTGTAAGCGTGCGATGCAGGAAGAATTCCAGGCACTGGTAGAATCCGTTCATCGTTTATGGTTTAGGAGAAAACCCGATTCTCGCGTCTCAAAAATTCCGATTTTCTATTGCACGGATAATATAAACATCGATCAAAGTTAGTTCGACTTTTCCGAAGCTTACTCGTTAGATTTTGTATAAAATAGATTTAATATATTCGATATAATGTGGCAGTAAGCAACCTATTCCATCGGATAAATGTGAGGACAGGAACACCACATTTTACTATAGAGAACGCTATAACTAAAGTACTGCGCCACCCTAATCCCACACTGCGGTTTTGGTTCAGCACAAACGAATAAAAAGCGACTGGGACAACATCATCAATCCAAGACTGTCGAGTGCTATCAGTAGAAAAATAGCTGTCCAACAAAGTGGTTAATAGTGAAAACGTTCAATAATCAGTTCAGGATGAAGAGAATTGCGGTCATGTAAGTAAAAGTGTAACAAATTTTGTAGACATTGGAGTTAATTGAAGTGCTGTTTTTCTTACAGATTACTTCTTATCATTACCCTTGACGATATAAAGTCGCTCTATATACCTCCAAGTTCGATACAGAATAATGCAGTCAAAATTCACGATTTCCGTTTACCAGCTGATGTTGGTGCGATCCCAAATAAAGAACGGTTGCTTTTTTATGGCGCAGTGGTTGACATGCTTCCGTATAATTTTACAGAACACTTCGACAAATGCATTTTTATTCAATTTGAAAGTGGATCTGTTAAAGTAATACACATAAACGAAAAATTAACGAACACTGAATTGTTGGGAACATATACTGAAAATGTCATAATTCAAAAACAAAAACATTACCAGTTAGAAAGCTTTGTGTGTAATATTGGAAAACTTGCACGTATCCCAAAAAACATGAACCAGCTCAAGAAATTGAATAAATTAGAACTTTCGAATAACTTGATAGAATCAGTTCAAATGGATCAGTTTGATGGTTTGAACCATCTGAAAACTATTGACCTATCTTCTAATAACATAAAACACATTTACAGTCATGGATCCGTAAGTTTACCTTTGCTCACTGGTTTAAATCTTAACTTTAATCATGTGCAACGCTTTGACGTGTGTAGCTGGAACATGCCTTCGCTTTCCTTCCTTGAACTTGATCACAACAATTTGATACATTTCCCCGTCCAACATTTTCGCAAGCTACAATTTTTATACATAGATGAAAACCCTCTGAACTGCGCTTGGAAAGACAGTTTACTGAAAAGCAATACAATGATTTCAAATTTGCTAAGTATATCTTGCGACGAAGAAAACGTGGGCAGTTTCGGATTGGATTGCTCGTCACGGTTCACTACAATTGAAGAAAGATTGTCGATTTTAGACCAACAATTTTCCAATATGACTGAAAATTTCCAAAAGATAGAAAGCCGTTTGGAGAATCTCGGGAGAAAGATGATCAAACAAGAAAATGTCTCAAATAATATAATTGAATCAATGTATAGAATAGAAATAGAAAGAGCATCACAGATAGAAAGCCTGTTGGACAATCTTGGGAGAAAGATGACCGAACAAGAAAATGTCTCAAATAATATAGTTGAAGCAATGTATAGAATGGAAATGGAAAGAGCATCTCAAATAAAAAAAGAAACATAGCTTATATTAAAACCGAAATGTGATCTATATAAACAAAAAATTTGAGATGTTTGTACGTCAATACTTAACCGGAGAACGAGTCAACGTATTTACAAAATTCTTTCACTGTTGTTTAATAAACATTATGTAGTAGAAAAACTTTTGACCCGAATTCTCAGTACAGCGTAGTGAATAATATCTCATAACCTGCGTTATAACTTTCTTGCCTTTTTTGCATTAAACCCTTTTTTTCGTAGGTATTCGAGCCCGACAGTTCAATCCAATTGGTGATTGAAAGTAGAGGTTATTGTGGAGAATCGTAATCGTGCTGTTAGGGTCACCAAGCTTCTAATCACACCATGCTATGGGGTGAGGGTTCGATTCCCGCTCAGGGCGATGAAACTTTACGTGAAAATAGTTTCTTCTCCGTATCCACTGGTGCATGCTCCGTGTGTCCCTCGTCTAGTGTTAAGTTGCATTCAGTCTGTACAGTAGGCTGCGGCTTATTTTTCAAAAGTTGTTGAAACCTGGAATCCGTAAGCTCTTTTGGATTCAAATGACACAAAAAGAGAAACCTCTGAGTTTAAGCCAAAAATATTGAGGTTTAGAGGTCGCGCAATCGCTTCAAAGCCGAATTTTCGAGTAATAAAAAGCTGTTTTCACTTCAAGTGCCATAACTTTCTCAATTTTAAACCGATTTTCAATCTTTTTTATGAATTTCTCACAAATTGAATTTCAAATAAACTTGTAGAACATTTTTTTTCCGAAGTCACGCAAAATATGAGTTTTTGAAGATTTAATTCATTTTTTTCTCCTATTTACAAAAATTTTTCACTTTAGAATCCTATAACTTTTCAACCGTTTGACCAATTTTAAATTTTTTAGCTTGCTTTTGTAGATATTTTTGTTGTCTATCTTTGTCCTAAACCAACTTTTCATCAAAGTAGTCATTTTTATGATACTTTTCACCAAAAACTGCCAAAACATGCCTTAAAACTTGATTTTTTATGCATAATTGAAGTTTTGACGATTATTTGCAATTTTTTACTCCAAACCAGATACTTAGCATCACATTTAGGGATATGGAACACATTGGAGGATTTTTTTTTTCAATTTTTTTTTCTCGCATTTCGAACATGAATATATTTTTTTGATTCAGAACACTCCAAAAACTAACTTTTAAGGCTTCCTAATGATTATTTAGTATACATTTTTCACTTTGAGCTCGAAACTAAGCATAAAAACTATTAAAATTTTGCCAAAATTCTGATTTTTCCAATAAAATACGTGTTTCTGACCGGTTTTTGGTATTTATCTATTTTGAAACATTTTTTAAAGGTACAGTTTATTCGCAGCATTCTTAGGCAACAAAAATATCTACAAAAGCAAGCTAAAAAATTTAAAATCGGTCAAACGGTTAAAGATTATAGAACTCTTAAGTTAATTTTTTTTGTAAAAAGAAGAAAAAAAATGAATTAAATCTTTAAAAACTCATATTTTGCGTGACTTTGGAAAAAAATGATGTTCTACGAGTTTATTCGAAATTCAATTTGTGAGAAATTCATAAAAAAAGATTGAAAATCGGTTGAAAATTGAGAAAGTTATGGCACTTGAAGTGAAAACACCTTTTTATTACTCGAAAATTCGACTTTGAAGCGATTGCGCGACCTCTAAATCTCAATATTTTTGGCTTAAACTCAGAGGTTTCTCTTTTTGTGTCATTAGAATCCAAAAGAGCGTACGAATTCCAGGTTTCAACAACTTTTGAAAAATAAGCCGCAGCCTACTGTACAGCCTCTGGCTGAAGATGGTGTCCGCGTCTTTTTTTTAAGTAGAGGTTATGTCGTGTAAATTTGGAAGTTTGAAACGGAAATACCAGTTCCCTATCAGCTTAATCATCATTTTTGGTATATTCTCGGGCTGTTCGGGCTCGTTTGAAAGTTGACCATCAATGCTAACTTATTTTCCCGATCAGCCTAGATAGCTGTGTAGTGTCGGTAGCGGTTGTCTCAATTGGCTAAGAATAGCACTACGGATCCATTGGTAAGAGTCCACTAAACAGGTGACCCCTAATTCATGGTGTTATGCGGCTTTATGCTTACCGTGCCAAGGAATGAATGGTTAGGGGGGTTTTATAACAGGGTATCTACTCAATTATGAAAATGAAATTCCCTGATATTTCCAGGTTTTTGAAAATAATTCCAGGTTCAACAAACTTTAACAAATCGATTAAACTAAACATGATTTCAGATTTCTAGAAATTCTTCATTACACCAACAAAGCTAGCCATGAAAATGTTTGGTATTTCTCAGGTCATTTTGACAGACCACACACATGCACGAAAAAGACGGATAACATATTCTACTTTGTCAATCTTGTTGCCGTCATTTTCATGCTCATGTTACATCTGTCAAAATGACCTGAGAATTGTCAGTCATTTTGAGGTTAGGTTCGTTGGTGTAATAAAGAATTTGTGAAAACGCAACTTTTTGGGAAATTTCTAGTTCCAACTATCGTTTGCATTAAAACAATGGACTTTTTTCGAAGTGAGCTAGAAAATTGTATAAGCTAAATATAAACAAGTTGTTATTTTTGTTTACTAACAGCATCAAAAATCAAAAATTTCACTTTCGGGGTGAAATTGATCAGTCAGTGAAATGTTGTTGTAAGTTTTCCACCTAAATTAACCACCCAGGAATGCGAAAAGCTTTGCAAAACTTTTACAAGTTTACTAAACTTTTATTTATTTAAGTTTGAAGTTTATTAAATCTTAAGAAAACGCCTGAAAGTATGCAATTTCCCTACTAAATATGTTTTAACTTCCAGAAAAGTACAATTTTGTGCATAAATTTCAATATTTATACAACTTTTGATGACGAAATCGGGTTAAGCGAATACTTGGCAGCTAGAAACATTCATTCAAATATTCATTACTTTTGCGATATAGCTACGGTAACAAAAGTTTGAAAGTGTCTTTGAAGTTCACCCAACACACAGTTTCGGAAAATATTGATTTTAATACAGAAATACGTGACTAATTGATTGTAAAACATATAAACTCATCATTCAATAACCTTTGAGCCAGATCATGGTTATTTTCTACAAATTATTTGAATTTTAAAGCGTTATTTTTAACAAACAAAAATGGTCCTCACATCGATCAATTTCACCCCACTGATCAATTTCACCCGAAACCACGGTACTCAGTTTTCCAAAATCGGTAAAACATTAAATAGGAGATTGCTGTGGGAAAAGTACAAGTTAGTTTCAACGTCAAGGGTAATGAATATCTGATAAATAAAATTTAACGAACGGGTAGTTAGTAGCGGCGCAGCCGAAATTTTTATTTGCATTTCTAAAATTTGTATTGAAATGATAAACACAGAAATTCCCTGATTGTCACCAGAATATTCTGGGGAATATTCCCTGAGAATTCCAGGATTTTTCCAGGTCAAGTAAAATTCCCTGATAATTCCAGGTTTTCCAGGTTTTTCCAGGTAGTAGACACCCTGTATAACCACAAACGGAGCCTGTGGAGAATTAGGGCGTCCTCCACAGTATTACGCCCTTACTGCGCTAACCGGAGCAATGGTGCAGTGGACCTTGCGTTCCTCCGAGATAATCAGTTGCCCTTCTTAAGTCTCAAATTTGAGGCTAAATAAGGGCGGGTTAATGCTAATGTCGTAAATTAGCTTACTACCTATAGGTATTACTACCTGGTTTCGGTTAATGCGTTTTTGCCATTGGCGTTTTTTTTTCAATTGACACCGATTTGGTTTGTCGATGATGTTTCCTTTTTGTGCTGTGATTGTGCAGAGTGTCATCCTGTCTGGTTTGGGTAGTGGCTACGGTCAGGAAACCTCAGACCAATTTTCAGCGTAAAAAGCGTATGTAGCCCAAGTGGCTCTACTTCAAAAAGTTCATCTTCGTAGGGTAACTTCTGTATAGGTTGTGAACCCTGTTACGTTTCTTTCATTATAAATGAAGTGTCGTGCTTCGAGCAAGCTATATTTTAGAATAACGTTAACCCTTATGTGGCCAGCAGGGTACCCGGGTACCTTTTTCGATACCGAATCTCGATATTTTTATAATTATTGAGAGTAGGGAATTTAAACTCTGCTAGATCTTAGAACTTGTGAATGCATTCACAACATGGAACAACAAAATACTAAACACTAAACACCCGCGCATCTATTGTTTCGTTTTCGCGCGAGACAATAGCGAACGTGATCGATTATGCTGCGATACTCACTCCGTACAGGTGCGATGCATGCACAGCAAGGAACAACACAATACTCCACCATTCACTGATTGAGAACAGAGATGACAATCTATAAAGCTCACTGAGCTTTTCTCCCGGAAAGGCTGTTTTTGTAACAACCACGGTAGACACAATCGTTCGCTCGGAAAATAATAATGTCCAAGTACAAGACGTAAAAAATACGACGTTCAGGTACTTACCTCTCGAGAAATTGTTGTAATCATTGCGTCCACCGCCGCCACCTCCTCCTCCGCCACCACCTCTACTATTGCCAGTATAATGGTTCATCATCCTGTGTCCGGCGCTGCCCAAACCGGCACGATTTGTTCGCTGTCCGAAGCCAATCACCGGGCCCTCGTTCGCTCCCAAGACCTTGGGCTGATCGCGAGCTCCCTCCAGCTTCCGGGCCGGGTAGATGAAGTCGTCGGCATACTGCGGATCGAGATACTTCATCGTCAGCACTTTGTTCTCGCACACCGGGTGCAGGCCGGGAATGGGCGACGGTAGCACCCCATCTTGCGGGACGTTTTCCACAGTTGGAATGATGAGACCACGCATGCAATCGGCAAGAATAGGAACCTCACGTTCGTAGTCCACCGATCCATTGTACAATCCTTTGACCATCTTGTACGCGTCCGGACCCGGTGACAGGTATAACCGAGCGAGGCCGTTCTCGTTGCGTAATCCTGTAAAAAGCCAAATAAGATATTTTTTTGTTTAATTAGATGTCAGATTAGGGTGTCATAACACCTAAAAATTTTCAACTAAATTTATTGGAAGTAGACATGACTAAGTATCATTGTTATTTGGATTACCCTGAAAATGATCCTTCTACGATATCTCACGGCACCTAAATGCAGCAAGGATAAATCCGATGATGTCAATGTTAGACGCTACTAAAAGTTACTCATCAATCTAACTGACCAGCTAAAACGTTGGTTTGAGCACTTCGAGCAACGTTCTACAAATTTCGACATACAACGATACAACGCTATAATGAAGGTTAATTGAAGTAGGCCAAATTGTGTTTCTTTTCGTTTCAGAGAGCGAGCAATGGCGCTTAAGCCTAGGCTTGTTAGTCTGGACACATGGTCCAAATGCCTGTGCCCCTACCCCGAAGCAAAAATGCCCATAGAGTGACAAAATCTCTTAGCTACGTCACTCCCAACGTTGGTGTTTAAATATACTAAAACACTTACACTCACATCAACCCATCTACATGATCTACTCAAATACACTTACACAATCATGTTGCATCATTCGCTTATAGTGGTTCCCCAATCAACCTATTCCAAATATCCAACTCCTTGACACTTATGGAAGCGTCGGTGAGTCGCTGATCTCTTGTAAAGTAGGTGTCATATCATCATCACATCCTTTCCTATCCTCGTTACGGGGAAGATGGGCGTGGCCGGCAATGGAAGTTCTCATGTCTTTTTTACTTCAACCTCTGATTGGATAGCTGTTTCTTTCCAAATAGCATTCCATAAGCAATTAGAATAGGAGTATTAAAGCTTTAACATGATAACTTTCAGTATGCAATCTACAAATTACTCCGTTACCACGCAACGCAACGCAACGCAACATTTGTACAAAGGTTTCTCCAGTCGGATCGTTCAGCAGATTGGAGAGCTTTCCTATAGGCCTTGCGAGCCAACCTGAAAGCCACCGAATCTGCGTTGACCTGTGCGCCACCGCGCCACTTTTTGCCTCACGCCGATGCCGAACGATATCAGCGGCACGCCATACACCGTCAACAAGAAGAAATCCCATACAAAAATGATGCACTTAAGATAATAAATTTGTAAACAGTGCGTTCTTACAATCTAAAGTCTGGTCATTGGAACTTTGGTTTGTCTAAATTTTGCTTACTATTATTTCGTGCAAACTATGCAGAACACTTGGATTTAGAGCTTCTGAAGAAATTCAAATAGATTTCCAGTGATTCCATTCAAATGCAAAACTCTTGGAAATATTTTTTTCATTTATCATACACATATCTCCAGCAGTGTTTTCAGATATTTTTGCAGGATGATTTAGTGATGCTTCCAGGAGATCTATCAGAGATTCCCCCAGAAAATTATTCAGGCATTCCTACAGGTGCTTCTTCGGAGATTCCTCCTAAAACTTCCTCAAAGATTCTTCTAAAATTCCAATCCTGAAGTTCCTTTGAAGATCTCTTCAACAGTTCCTTCAGAGATGTCCCCAGCAGTTCCTTCAGAGATTTATCCTGAAGGATTCAGGGGTGCCTCCAGGAGTTTCATCAGGGTTGCCTGCAGAAGATCTCTCAAATATTCCGACAGAAAATACCTCAGGGATTTCTCCCGTAGTTCCTGCAGAGATTCTTTCAGGAGTATACCTCCATGACACACTGGGCCACGAGCGGGATCTAGCAAGTAAAAACCTCTAGCGTTTTGGGAGTACATTTTTTTGAGTTGGTGTCTTCTGAGACTTGTATTAATTTTACCTGTACTTTTATGTGGTGAAGAAAATTAGTTGGTAATTTTGCCGCATAGGTGGCGCTGCGGTACTAACTTTTTTGTCTTACGTCCTAGAGGTTTCCCGTCTTCTGCAAAGTTGTAGAGCGTGCAAAAATAAGTAAAGTTGCCGAAGATACCAAAGTTGTGTGACTTCAAATAACAAAGTTATATTAAAAATAGTAAAATTTACGTGAAAATCATATTTTCTTGACTATTTTGAATGTTTATCGCAAGTTTATCAATTTTAACTCTTCACACGTGTTAATCAAAGTAGCCTGTGTCTGATGATACCAACTATACAATTTTCCGGGACCTTCAAAATGGTTTTTTGGGCAAAACAGTAAAAATTACTATGATTTTTACTACCAGTTTTTTCAAAAAGCTGCAAATTTCGGCTAAATTTGATGCTTACTTCAAAATATACCACTCAAGATCTATTAAATCTAAAGGTTTGCCGGAGGTATAATTTGGTGTTTTTGAGATATCTTGTTTTAAAATAATGATGTTTTTATACCTAAATTGTTTTGAAAGAGATGCAATTCTTTATTCCGGAGTTGTCCTGTCATTAGATCCTCACGTATCACTTTTAAATAAAAAGTTTTATGTTTACCCATCGCCTTAATTACTTGAAATTGACGTTTTGTGCTCAATTGTCTTGCGCATCAATGTATTGAATCGACAATGCCCATATATGTATTAGTCTATTGAAAGAAAAAAAATATAATGCTCTTTAATCCTGTGTGAGCGACTTACGTTAGTGCAAAGTTCCGGTAAACCAATCCGTGGAATCAATAATGATTTTCAGTTAACTCAACTTACATATGTTTAGATGGAAATTGATGAAATTATGAAAAAAAAACTTAGCTCATCATTAATTGTCATGTCATTAATTGGCACTGTGACTTAGTGAGTAAAGCACTTGTATAAGAGTCGTGAATTCAAATCTCATCTTGAGCTGAAGATATTTTTTATAATATAACCAATAATTTATTCATTTTTACGTATGTACGTTGAGGTAACTGAAAATCATTATTGACCACACGGATTGGTATTACGAAACTTCGCACTTGCGTGAGTCGCTCACACAGGGCCAAAAACCATTATAATTTCTTTCTTTCAATATACCAATAAATATATGAGCACTGTTGATTCAACAAATTGAAGCACAAAACAATAGAACACAAAAAGTTAATTTTGAGTAATCAGGGCGTTGGGTAAACATAAAACACTTAATTGAAAAGTGATCCATGAGTATCTACTGGCAGGACAACTCCGGAATATCCCGAGATGTACTAGCCTAGAGTTAAAAATCTCGTTAATACAGACAAAAAAAAACTCCGGAATAAAGAATTGCTTCTGTTTAAAAAAAATCAAATTTAAAAACATCATTATTTTAAAACAAGATATCTCAAAAAGACCAAATTATACCTCCGGCAAACTTTCAGATTTAATAGATCTTGAGTGGTATATTTTGAAGCATGCATCAAACTTAGCCGAAATTTGCAGCTTTTTGAAAAAACTGCTAGTAAAAATCATAGTAATTTTTACTATTTTACCCAAAAAAAACCATTTTAAAGATCGCGAAAAATTGTAAAGTTGGTATCATCAGACACAGGCTACTTTGATTAACACGTGTGAAGAGCTAAAATTGATAAACTTGCGATAAACATTCAAAATAGTCAAGAAAATATGATTTTCACGTAAATTTTACTATTTTTAATATAACTTTGTTATTTGAAGTCACACAACTTTGGTGTCTTCGGCAACTTTACTTATTTTTGCACGCTCTACAACTTTGCAGAAGACGGAAAACCTCTAGGACGTAAGACAAAAAAGTTAGTATCGCAGCTCCACCTATGCGGCAAAATTACCAACTAATTTTCTTCACCACATAAAAGTACAGCTAAAATTAATACAAGTCTCAGAAGACATCAACTCAAAAAAATGTACTCCCAAAACGCTAAAGGTTTTTACTTGCTAGATCCCGCTCGTGGCCCAGTGTGCATGAGTTTCAACAGGGATTCATCCAGAACTTTTTTCAGGGAATCCTACAGACAGGAGGTCTTTCAGAGATTAGTTCAGGCCTTCCTCCAGAAATTCCTCCAGAAGTTCTTTATTTCTTTCAGGAGAATTCAGGGATGTCTCCAAGAGTTCATTCTTGGATTGCTCCAGGAGAATTCAGGGATGTCTCTAGGCGTTCCATTAAAGGTTCTTGTAGGAATCTCTTCTGGGATCACACATGGAATTCCTTTAGGGATTCCTTCAGTTCCTTCAGTAGTTCCAGGAGGATTCAAGGATGTCTCCTAGAGTTTCATCAGAAACTTCTTGAGAAGTTTCCTTATAGAAACTCCAACAGGAGTTCCTTAAGAACATTCACCAAAAGTTCCGTCAGAGATTCTTTCGGTAGGATTCAAGAATGCCTCGAGCAGATCCATCAGGGATCCGGGAGTTCCATAAGAAATTCCCACAAAAGGTCTTTTAGAAATTAGTCTAGGAGCTCCTCTAGGGGTTCCATAAAAAAATCCTTGAGGAATTCCCGCAGGAAATCCTCCAGGGATTAGTCTTGGGATTAGTCCGGGAATTCTTTCAGAGATTCATCCAGGAATTTTAGGGATTCGTGCAATTGTTTCTTCAGAGATTCCATCTAGAATTCCTTCAGGGATTCCTTCAGAGATCTCTCCAGAAGTTTCTTTAGGTATCTCTTCAGGATTTTCTTCAAAGATTCTTGCAGGAGGATTCAAGTATACTTCCAGGAGAATTCGGGGATTCCCCCATAAATTTCTTCAGGAATTCCTTCTAAAATTTCTCCAGGATTCCTCCATTTCTTCAGCGATTCCTCCAGAAGTTCTTTTGGGGATTCTTCCAGGAATCTTCGAAGATGTTTTCCAGGGGATTCATGCTTCTAGAAACTACATCAGGGATTTCTTCAGCAGTTTCATCAGGAATCCCTACAGGATTTTTCAGAGATTCTTCTAGGAGTCCCTTCAAGGATTTCTTTAGGACTATAATCAAAATCAGGCATATCTCCAGGATTTACTTGAAGGATCTCTCATTGAGTTTGTATATGAGTCCGTCCTAGATTCCTTTCAGGGAATCTCCTTCTGCAATTCATCCATGAATTTGAGGCTTCTTCCTGAAAACCTTCGGAGATTCCTCCAATATGTCCTTCGAGGATTTTTTCTGCACTGAGGCAAGAATTTCTTAAGAAATTCAAAATACCGCTCTATCTTACGTTAATTCCGAAAAAAAACTTCTCATTTTACTCCAATTACCCCAACCAACCACCCCTTTCGAAGCGTCAATGGGCGCGTGAGTAAAGCACGCGTTCTCCGATCTTGACGTTCCTGGTACGAATCTAGGTTGACATTTTTTTATATTGTGCAAAAATATTTGTCTTATGAAATGATAATGAATGGAAATCCAAACTTTTTCTTAAGTCGAAATTTCATAAGAATAACTTATAGCCTTCTTAAGATCAGTTTTCTTAGTGTGGAAGTCCTCTCGATAATTCTTCGGGGATTCCTCCTGGAAATCCTTCGGGGATTATTCCTGAAAATTCTTAGGAGATTTCTCCTGTAAATCCTTCTGGGATTCCTCCTGGATTTTCTTCGGGTATCCTAAATCAAAAATCATTTGAAGAGTTTCCTGGAAACACTTCGGGAATTCCTCCTGGATATCCTACGATGATTCCTCCTAGAATTTCTCCAGGAATTCCTTTGGGAATTCCTCTTGTAATTATTTTGGCCATTACAGCTGTAATTCCTATGGGGATTCCTGCTGGAATTTCTTTAGAGATTCCGGCTGGAATTCTTTCTGAGATTTCTCCTGGAATTCCTTCAGGGATTCCTCTATAAATTCCATCGGAGATTCATCCTGGAAATCCTTTGGGGATTCCTCCTGGATATTCATTAATGATTCCTCTGGCAATTCCTTCGGGGATTTCGTCTGGAATTCTTTCGTAAATTCCTTCGGCGATTCTTCCTGGAAATCCTTCAGCATCATCTAAATCATATGGATTGTCAATGAAAAGTAGCTAGTCCTAAAAAAGAACCGTTACTTGTTCGTTGATTCTCGCGTTTTACTTCGTGGACCTGATACCTACATAAATCTCTTCAGTAAGCGATCGCCTTCGTTTGCTAAGATGGGCTTGGTGATCTAGTGGTTACCGTTTCTGATTCGTATGCAGATGGTTCCTCCTTCTTTGTACTATCTTCTCGCTCTTTTTTTTTCTACATATACAAACAACTATTGTCTATTCATGTTCATTGCCATCGCTAGAACCAGAAACGGGTTTAAAAAGCATGTTCATTCGTAGCTCATCAGATTCGCAATACAGCGCACTATGCGCGACGGTAAGTCCGATGCACGATTTGAGAGATAAATAGTCCGGTTTTCAACCGAATTGATAGTACAAATTGTCTTGAACTCAATTTTACGGCCATTTCTAGATTATTTTCCCGATTTTTTTCCGTATAATCGAAGTTTTGTAAAATATGTCCACGCCGAATGCATAAACTGAGAACCCGAATCCCATTATCTAAACAACCCTCCCGAATCGATTACTTACGTTCCTCCCGCGTCAGCAGCGGCACCTTCGGGTCGGTAGCCTTGAACAGCCGCTTCTCGTCAACGAACGGCAACAGGGCCACACCCTGCCAGGCGAACTTCTTCCCATTGAGATCGATGTGGAAATCGATCGGATAAAAATCGATGATCGGCGACTTGGGATCGACCATCAACTCAGCAAACGCCGGAGGAACGTGATTTCGACTGGCGGCCGGAAAGACGCCCATCAGCTGTTGCAGCGGTTTGAACGGAGTACCCCGCTCGAAGTGGGTATTAACGTTGCTGAGAGCCTTGAAATCGGATGCGAAGGGAGCGTAGTGGTACGGGAAATACCACTCCCAGCTTGCACAGCCCTGATAGTAGTACTTGAGTACCCAGCACAAGCCCCGGACGTACTCCCAGGCGACGGTTTGACGGAATTTCATGTTCTGGGGTGCGACGTCGAACTTAGACTCATAGTAACGGTCTTTGAATCCATCTTCCCACAGGCGGACCTCGTCCGGAGTTTCTGGCTCTTCGACGGACGCTGGAGTGAGTGGTTCGTCTGCTTTGCGCTTCTGGCCGCGGCGGTTGTTATCATTGTTGGAATTGTGCTGCTGGGATTGTTGCTGATTGCTACCAAGCATTCGGAAGTGGGCTGCCTCTTGGCGCGGATTCTGGATAGCCTGGGGAGTGACCCCTCTTCCCAGGGGTGTCGGAGCGAACTGTGATTTATTCATTTGATCAAAATTGGGACGTTGTTCGCGTTCTTTCTGCATTTTCATGCGTTTGTTACGTTCCTTGAAACGGTCCTCAGTGACTTTCCGCTGGCGGAAAATTTCGTCCTCTGCGTAGCCAAGATCCGTCATGATTAGTTCAACGCGGTCGACCGTTACACTACCAGAATCCGTAAGGTATCCTTTGGTCTTGTAGACGCACTTCTTGTACAATGTGACCAGACGATCGATGGCGTTTTCGCGAATCTCCAAACTGGGTAAATGCGGCAGGAAATCATTTCCCACGAAGAAACACATGAACACCCAATCATCAATGACCCGTTCGAAGTCATACTTGAACGGTAGGTTGGGCATGTCGAGTTCCTTCGCGAGGTACTCCTTAAGTACATTTAGACGGACGAAAATGAACTGGGTCTCAGCGCCCGGGGGAGGTGGCGTCCGGTTAATGTCCCGTTCCGATTGCAACCCGGTACAATCCTTCATTTCATGACCCATTATCTGGCAGATATCGCAAGGTCGTTCCTTGTTGGGCAAGAACTCCTCCCTGATTATGGTGAAATGCGTCTCGTGAGTGGCCAGACCCAACATGATCAAATCGGCATCCGCACCGCAAAGGACGTGATGCGTGTTCGGATCGTGATCCGGTTGCGCTCTCTGCTTCCTAATATAGTCCATAATTTTATGTTCACCTTCGCCGGGAACATTAGCATCCGACAAAATGATCTTCAGCCCTTTCCAACCGGGATTATTGTTCATCCGATCGTGCACATAGTATTGCAGGCATTTACTCAGCCTGTCCATGAACGGCGTTCCAGGAGTGATGCAATTGGAATCAAAGTGAGCTCCCTTCTCTTTCTCCGGAGGTAAAATGCATCCCTTGGCCTTCAACTCCTCGCGGATCTTCTGGACCTCTGCCGCTTTTTCCGCAGCTTCCTTAGAAGCTCGGAACCGTCGTGATCGCTGTTGGTTCATTTTAGCTCGCGGGGCCACACCATCAATCGCCATATAGAGCAACTTCCGCGGCCGCACAATGTTCATCAAACGATCAATGCACTCGAAGATGGCCACCATCATCTCGTCTTCGTCCTTCGGGGCCGGTTTGTCCTCCGGATGCGTACAAGGATGGATAATCCCGTTCATATCCAGATACAGATTGTCAAACTCCACCTTGTTCGGGTTTGGTTGGGTCATATCGTCGTACAACGGATTTCCGTGCTCATCGGATTGCTGCAAGACAAAGCCATAAATAAACATTAGTCTGTTATCAAACAGCGGAACAAAACAAAGATGGTGTACAATGACATACAATGAGGTTATGGAAAATTCCAAAGGAATCTTACCAAAAATCATCACAAATCTTAACTAAATTTAATATCGCAGCAAATTATTATAACAGCGCACTGAATATTCCCTCAAAACATCCTAAAATTACCAAAACCAATCCTCACCTTCTGCTCCACGCACTCGATGATTACGGACGGATACTTCCGCGACAACCAGCGAAAGAATGCTGGTACTCCCATGGCAGCGGCGTTTCGGCTTTCCTCCTTTCAAGATCTGTACCACACCGGTCACTTCGCGGATGTAAATCGGAGCTTTTCACACGGAAATATGCGCGTTTTTTGCCACGGGGCAAACAAAAACTTTTCTTCCGAGCGAAAGATGAAAATCGCTCGCGCTGCTGCTGAAGACGATGCGACCTCACACCAAACACATTCGATCGATGACGCACGGTGACGTTTGACTGTGAACTGACACGCAAAACAAGTGCATCAGGACGCAGCCATGGATCCGTCCATAATAGGAATACACGGAAAAATATTAAAACCCAAAAAATAAGTTTTAAAAACTCAAATTTGGCTAAACTGCTTTTAGTTTTAACTCAAAGTTGGGTTGTTTTCTCCCTCGCCCCACCGCAATGTTGTCGAAAACAAAGAGAGAAGCACCGACGCATCCGCTGCTCTTCCGTGGAAGAAGCCAAATTTGGGTTTTCTTGAGTTAACCCAAATTTGCGTCATTTGAGGCCTCCGTTGGGTGAAAATAACTCACCAGTGGGTTAATTTTTTTTGCCGCTCTCAAACGAGAACTACTCACTCACCACTTTCGCTGTTTGACGCAAATTTGAGTTATTCCACGGAAGACCGGGATTGCGTCAAAACAACTTAAATTTGGGTTGATTTGTAGTTCCGTGTAGAGTTAGGGTGTGAACCATTTCGCTTGTTCGTTTAACTTTTAGTTAAAATTTGACACTTCGACAGTTATTTTGCGTCCGGTTAAAAATAACCCTACTCCCGACCAGGGTTAGTTTTGACAGTTCGATAGTTATTTTTTGTTCGCAATGATTTGGCTGCGTACTGTATTTTGTTCCAAATAACTACTCGTTTGTCACATTTCAAATGGGTCGCCCTCGTGGTTATTTTTAAACCATCCGATGAAAAATAACCACCAAAGTGTCATATTTTAACTAAAAGTTAAACGAATAAGTGAAATGGTTCACACCCTTAATAAACTATAGAGGACGAACGCTGCTGTTCCCTTTGTTCTCGCTCGCAAACATGTCGGGTATCTATCTGTCAAACTGCATACTTTTTCGCTTTGACACTTATAGCCCGGCCTATCTCCGCCAGCAAGAGATGTTTCGGCAGCGACGCCAGCGACATTCTTCCTCTATAGTTTATTAACTCTATTATAATAGGGCACTGCATACGGCGCTTGCTAAAATATACTCAAAAATGTAGCACAGACAAACGCACAAACCAGCTGGTTTGTTTCAAACCGTAATTTCTAGTTTAATGTAACAAAACTTCAGTGTTTAAAACAACTAATTATTTAGCCTGAAATTCAACAAACTTGTTTGTTGTTTCAAACTACACTGATTTTGCTCCGTGAAGCAGTGTCGTTGTTTTAAGCGTATTTTTGCCATGAACAAAGCAATAAAAACAAAAACATTGGACGCCATGTTGAATCGAATGCTGAGTCTGATTCTGATGGCCCTTCGTCATCCCCCTGCTTAACTGTTACTCAGCCAAATAACCTTAAGATTTCCATAAGGCCCAACTATTATGAAACGGCCTTTAAATAATTCATAGTGATTCGGATAAATTTCACTCTATGACGTAAAATCGTCCCACAGCGAGTATCATAGCTTGGCTTTTATTCATGCTTAGCATCATGGTATTCTCAAGCGTCGTTAGCCGTGTGAATAAAACATGAGCTCAGTGATCCCGACGTTCATGGAACGAATCCAGTCTGCTTCATTTTAAGATTTTTTTGTTCCTTTCATAAGTCTATCTTATGAAATTTGTCATACCAAGCCCGATCAATTTTCATAAGGTATTCTTATACCATCGATAAGAAATAATTATAGCAAATTTTTATTGCCCGCTGCGAAGATTTATAGATTCTGACGCAAATAAATCATTTATTTTTTATTTATTCATTATTTATTTCGTAGATTCGATAACTTTAGACAAGAGTACATTTAGTAATTATAACACACCGACTACAAATCAACATTGAAGGAAAATACATACAAAAACCTTCGAAATAGCTATTGGGAACAGGGGGTAGAAAATGAAAGCTTAAAAACTAATATCAAAGTACAGCGGCCAACTCTTGTAAAAGAGGGTTTGTGGAGGTAGAGCAGCTTAGCAGAAATTTAGGAACAAGCCTCTGCCTGCATAACAAAATACTGTTTGTGTTAATCCCCACACAGTATGTCTCCTTTACAACTTACTGTTACTGTACCACGAACAGGTATTTCTCTGTTGAAAATATGAAACTCAAAGCATCCGACCATAAAGAACGGTCTATGAAGACCATACCAAGTTGTAACAATTTGTCATATTGTGCAGAAATTATCGAACAATATGGTACCGAAAACTCAAGAGGCATGGTGGCAATGCAGTGTAACCCTTTCTCAAACGGTTTGCGATTTCATTTGCGCAACACACTTACACATGTGCATTTCACTGTATGCCACTTGAATTCAACAGTTTGTCAAATAGTAGCTTTTATTAGTATCTGTACCGATCGAACTTTGCAGTTTGCATTTAGAAGAAAAAAAAACAAAATATTTCGCCCGCGAGTTGAGTGAACAACAAACTAAAAACTTGCCTCGGAAAATAGTTTGAAGTGCTTGGAGCGGTCTGGATGAAACAAGGGTAAGTTTTGCACGACTTATAAATTTAGTTTTTGTGCTATATTTCATCGGATACTAATTGATTTGCAGGATGCCGAAACTTCAATTCAATTCCAGGAGCCTGATCCGGCCTGACTGTGCGAGGAGTCCCGCAAAAGAAAGCAGCGAAAGATTCGCCCTGCTGGGCGCAGAAATTTAATGCTCCTTGCAATCAAAAATGCACTCTCACCACAGTAATCTCCAGTTGTTCGATTAATAGCCGTAGGTATTAACTAGCCCAGCATAAGGGCGTTAGATTTGTTTAATAAAAAAAGTATCCAATGAACGCACAAAAGCTTTTATTTTTTTAACAGTTTAAATGTAGCCGAACCTTATATTATAAGCTTGAAATACAATGGAAGACCATAAATCAATAGTAACCCATACAGTATTCGTTTTTCTTCTAGATTTATTATTAAACTGTTCTATAACCATTTGTTATGCAGTGAATTGTCTGAAAAACTGGATAATATATTGACCATATCCTTTACTGTATTACGAAAAATTTGTTCGAGAAAACGAGCGATTTTTTATGGTAACCTATCTTAACCGCCTATTCCACATACTGTTATTTGGCGGATAACCGTTTGTCAAACAGGCAAATCTGTACGTGGAATGGTTAGCTTACTGTTATCTCCGATAGTCTGAAAAATGGTTAAATGACAATTGCTAATGGTCATATACAGTATGATAAACGTTGCATTTACAGTTTGTGGTTATGCTGGTGGATCCAGTCGTCAATCCGTTCAACACCAGCAAGCCTATGAACCTCGTCAGTCGGGTGGAACGGGCTCAAGTCCAGCATCATCTTTAGTACACGATTTTGCTTGATTTGGATTTTGTTTCGATGACTTTGCGCGCAGTCAAACCATGCGGGGAACCCATACGTCACCGTAGGCCTAAATACGGTTTTGTATAGGAGCACCTTGATGGTGGGGTGAAGCCGAGAGCGCCTCTTCACAAGCGGGTAGAGTGATTTTGTTAGGATGTCACATTTCCGAATGCTGTTAGTCACATGGCAACCGAAGTTCAGCTTCTGATCCAGGGTCATACCAAGGTAACCAACGGTTGGGGTCCATGGTATATCAACACCACCGCAAGAGACTTGAGCCTGGGGTAGGTATCTTGGGCTTCGTCGGCGCGTGAAGAAAATGGCCTGTGACTTGGTAGGGTTGACTTTTACCTTCCATTTCTTATGATACTCTTCGATAGAATCCTGGGCTTGCTGCAGTTTCTCTACCACAACATTGGCATTCTTATGTGACACTAGAAACCCGGTGTCGTCAGCAAAAAAGTAATATTGTACTCCATCTACTTGAATAATGTCGGCAGAGAAAATGTTATATAGGGTAGGACTCACACTCAATACAGAGCCTTGTGGTACACCAAAAGGCACGGCTATCCGCTCTGAAGTACAGCCATTCACCGAAACTTGAAAAGACCTGTCCTTCAGAAAGCTCTGAATAATTTTCAAAACGAGCATAGGGAAGTTCCCGAGTCGCATTTTGTGCAAAATGGCGTCATGTCAAACCGAGTCGTAAGCCTTCTCTACGTCTAGGAGGATTAGACCCGAAGAGTTACCCTGTCGAAAGTTACGCCTAACCTGTTTCACCAAACGGACGATCTGGTGACTTGTAGAGTGACCCTTTTGGAAGCCGAACTGTTCATGTGGAATGATACGGGTTGTTTCTAAATGTTTTTCGATATAGGGTAATTCATGTATTTTGGACAGGCTGAGGACAACGTTGAAAAAATCGTCCCCTAGCTTTCTTAGAAAGCAATTGATTATTTTGCAAAGTTACCATTACGCTCATAATATGATTGTGCTTTGCGTTTCTGGTGATAAAAACCTTAACGAAAGCATTTTATGTTGAGAAAATCGCAATTTCCGATCGCCTGTAAGAATTGCATTTTGGACACCGAATATATGTTTTGGACACCCTAAGATATATATAATTTGGACAGGGCAATTATCTCAATGTTTAGCCATGAATACTACTAAATCATGAAAGTAGCATAAATTAACAAATGTTTACTTACAAATAATCAAATTTCTCCGCTTAACAGGCATCTATTTTGATAACTATTACAGTTTTTGTTATAATCGAGGAAATATCGCCAGACCCACAGAATACGCCTCCAAGTATGCAACCGCAGTGCATCCCCATGTAGTTCGTCAGATGACGAAAATATATTTACAGTAGAAAACTTGTAATGTATTTTGGACACTACCTATTTTAAGCGTTCTAGATGAATGTTAAGAGATTCGCTGCCTGATGCTTCTTTATTGAACACGTTTCAATGCAATAAGGCTTTTAAATTTCTTACAATTATTAATTCAACGATTTTGAGGCGAATATTGTATGTGACTGCGAAGTGTATGTCGTCTTGCATACCTGTGCATTTGAGGGGTTTTAGTAAAATAATTTACATTTTCTATAATGTTGAGGTAAATTCCTCATTGTTAAGCGTATTTTCAACGTAAGTCATCAGAATAGGGTCTATTTGATCCAATAATCGATATTGAGAAGTATCTACTTTTATTAGCTCTCCGGAACAAGGCATACTTCGCTGTGCATGTCCAAATTATATACATGTCCAAATTATATTTTTTTACCCTACGTATCAATACAGTCCGGATTCGCTGGTTGGGTCACGACTGCGCCCCGATTAGCGAATCGTGTTCGTTCGTTGGGGCAACTGACAACTGATCAAAATGCTCTAGACACACGCAAGTGACAAGAAGTACGTCACGGAACACTCACATATTTACTTGCGCGAACGTTCTGTATACAGGAGCTGTGATGCGACGGCGGTCAGACGTCAAACTCGTTTTGACATCTATTTTGACATTGACAGTGCTTTTTAGTTGGGTTTTGCCCCAACCATTTGTCGTGAATATCGGTTCCGCGGGACACTGTTCTAGAAATGTAGTCAAACTTTCGATCCTTCCGCGTATCAAACCTCCGACACCGGTACGGAGCGCAACACGAACACGTCCGTTCGTTTCCAAATCTGCCAAAAGAAGACCGACGAAGCCAGAGCCGAGCAAGCCTGAAGCTTCGCCTGCTTAGTCGATTTATTTTAATTCAGCACATCTGTCAATCTACTGTTATGTCGACTATCAGTATGCACTGAAATAAAACAACTAATTCAAACCGTGTTTTTCCGCTTGCCATTTTACACATATGTTTATGATGACTCTACTACTAGGTTATATATACTACACTCAGAAAAAAATCTATACTAAATAGTATACATCCCACACTAAATCGCTATTCGCCTGGTTGACCCTAGACTCCGTTTATATCCTGGGTATACAGGCTAAGTATAACTTTGATATACACGTAGTCTAGTATAAGTCCGGTATATCGCGGCTAGTTTAACCAGAATTTAATTAAATATGATTGAATTTAGTTGTTTTTATTTTTATTCTAGAAAAAAATAATACAAACATTCCAACGTAATCAAACAAAAACTGCAACTTTATTCATTAGCAATAATTATATACAATAGTAAAATTAAATATGCCCCCTTTATGTCAATCCATATTCTCCACCGTTGACGACCACGGTATCCAGAAGATTCTTAACGGTGTGTCAGTTACGGCAGTGCGTCCCTACGTGCAGGGCGTCCCTACGGAAAACGGCATCTCGATAACGGTAGGGCATTGAGAAACTCTAGGGCGAGCACTAGAGTATCATTTTCTCCACTTCCGATTCCGAATCAGCAGAGTTAGCAGCAGTCGGAGAAAGAGAAGATCAGCTGGTGCCCGCTCCATCGGTCGCGTTGGAATCCTTCCTGTTCAGAATGAAATTACACTGTTTTACAAAACAACAAATCACACAGTAGTTATCCTGACTTACCTCCAGCAAAGTCACAATAAACAGCACTTTCCCTGCCATGTTGGTCTCTTAATTTTCAACCTCGGAATGATTAGGAATCGCTTGGATGGTTTCGCGCGTTGGCCGAAGATATATGGTCGATTTTGAGGCCTGCAACAAAAATTCCATTCAATCGTTGTTAGAATCACTCACGTTGAACAATTACCTTCAATTTCTCGGTAAAATTCAATCGTATTCGATCATATCGCTGGACGTGGAACTCGGAAATCGTTGCAGAACTCAAAATTGTCGGCTGCTGTTGAATTCGGTTGCCGGGCCGACTCAAGTTGAAAACTTTTTTTGTCGACGCGGTGGATAACATAGTCCTACTTATAATATGCTCATAAAATTCTTGCATAGTTTAACTTTTTAGGCGAATCAAGTATACTTGTTAAACTAAGCAAAGTGTAAACGGCGGGAAAACAAAAAAGTTTAAGATTTAAACGATGAACGTTTTTAATCATTTCAGAGTGTACACCATTGAACATTCAACCATCGAGACAGCCCATCTAACGAGCTCTCAACGAACGAATTGTCACTGATGATGCGCTCGAAAAGTTTGCTTAGAGTAGGAAGTAGACTGATGGGCCTGTAGTTTGATGGAACGGAAGCATCCTTTTTGGCTTTTGGGATCGCGACAACTATTGCGTGTTTCCATTCAGCGGGAAAGTAGCATAATTTTAGACAAGCTGAGAAAATTTTGGCGAGAACCACTAAGGCTTTCCGAGGAAGGTGTTTTAACAGCCAATTGCTGATCCCATCATGGCCGGGCGCCTTCTTAACCTTCAAGCTTCGGGTTATGCTGCTTAATTCCTTGGGTCGTACAAGCCAGGAGTTGTCGGGAGCTGGCAGTGATTGCTCGATGTGATCGATGGATCTCTTGACAGCATCCACTGTAGTTCTGTCGTCGGGCGCCTGGTGACGCAAATAAATGTTTAAGCTCATTTTCAGCGTACACTCAGCCAAATAACCTTAAGTTTTCCATAAGGCCCAACTTATGAAACGGACTTTAAATAATTCATAATGATTCGGATGAATTTCATAAGGTCACTCTATGACGTAAAATCGTCTCACAGCTTGGCTTTTATTCGTGTTTAGCAACATGGTATTCTCAAGCGTCGGTAGCCGTGTGGATAAAACACGGGCTCGGTGATTCCGACGTTCATGGATCGAATCCAGTCTGCATCATTTTAAGATTTTTTTTGTTCTTTCCATAAGTTTATCTTATGAAATTTGTCATAGCAAGCACGATCAATTTTCATAAGGTATTCTTATGGATGACATAAGAATTAGTTATAGCAAATTTTCATAAGGTATTTCGATGAATTTCGCTAGTTTTTTTCGCTGAGTGTAGGTACTAGCGTGGGACACAAAAAGACATTTTACTCCTGTACACTTTTTGAGCTCCATATTGGTCCCATATCAACTGTGTAAAATTTCAGATCGATCGGAGAAACTATATTTTAGCGCCAGCCATTTTAAGTTTTCATACGATTTAGTATGGGGAAAATCACTTTTTCAATGAAAAATCGCCACAGGTTGCCCCTTAACCCCTAAAAATAAATCGATGAATGGTTTCTATTGGAAATTTTACGAGGAACCAACCCTCCGAAGACCACAAAGCGATCTGAGGCATGTGAAAAAAGTTATTGACTGAAAATCGAATGGCATGCAAACGCTGTTTAACATGTAAGGAATAACAATAAAAAATAAAATCTTGTTATTTTATCGATCGGGTGAGGCCTAATAACTTTTTCCACGAACGTCGCATCGCTTTGCTGTCTTCAGAGGTCTGATTCCTAGTGAATTTTTCTACAGAAATCATTCGTCGACTTATTTTTAGGGCTCTAGGGGTGACTCCTAGCGATTTTTCTTTGCAGGAGTAAAATTTCCCCATAGTAAATCGTATGAAAAACTAAGAATGGCGGGCGCTAAAATATAGTTTTTCCGATCGATCTGAAATTTTGCACAGTTGATATGGGACCAAAGTGGAACTCAAAAAGTATACAGGAACTTGAGTTTTTCCTTTTTTTTGTATTTTCCCATACACTGAAATAAATTTTGTTGTGGAAACTACCGATTCCATAGTAAAATTACTAACCGTACCTATGATTCTCAACCGACAACAAAATCTGTTAAGGTAACTGAAATATGCTTGAAATTACAATGCATTGTAGTAAATTCAACTAAAAGCATAGTCGTCTCAACAACAAAACATTGTTAATTTTTCCAGGACACGCATTTTACATCACAGTATGGTTAATAATACAATGCTCATTTGTTAAATTAAGATTACTTTTGGTTATGTTAACTGCACTGCTAGTTAAGTTGACAGTGTTTTAGTGGAATTAACTGGGAATTGTTGTCGGTTGAGAATCATAGGTACGGTTAGTAATTTTACCAAAGTCCAAATAAAGTCGTAGCACTCAGGCTCAAACCGGGTACCACTTCTAGTACTACATTTGGTCCCCGGTACCCAAGTTTGACGTTTGGCTGACTACCTTATATTTTACTAACTTTGTGACGCAGTAGCTCACAGTAGCAGTGATGTAGTAGCTCAAAACAGCAAACTAATTTCAATGTGTCATGATAATCTCGCAGAAAAGTGTTTCGAACGTTTCGAATCGGAGGTTGTTTACAAGGCTTTTTAGATAACTTTTGGTATTGAGCATTATTTGTCATCTCGAAGTTATCAGGCTTCTATGTACCACCGTAATAATTAAAGAAATAGCCTGAAATGCTTCAGTTTGTTTGGATTCTTGGCTGCCGATTCCCACCAACGGGGCGTTAGTCGGAACTGAAGCTGGTCGAATTCCGGTGGAGTCAGAGAAAAGCTTTAGTCTGAAGCTCCTGATTCAACACTGACTACATATTAAATTCATGTGTTGTTGTTGACTCCCTGACATCCAGGCCTCTCAGTAACGTCCAATATCCTTCATTATCTACACCACTATCCAACTACATTCCCTCATATCCCAGCATGCAGCATCAGAACTAAATACATGGGCATTCTAAGGGAGCGTATGATATTTAGTGGGTATTCTGGATAAGAATCTTGTTGCTGTCTGGTATCTGTGAGGAAAATTCTGGCAGAAATATATATATTTTTTTAGTCATGAGTTTTAGGAGAAATGAGAGATTGGTAGTTAGGAATTTAGGATGATTTCAGGGAGTATTTTTTGAGATAATTGATGAGGGAATTCAAAAGGAAATTAATACTGAGAAATTTTAATTGCTAGTTTTACATGACACAATCATGACTGCTTCATGCGCACAAATTAACACGCCTTTTTTATGCCGTGGAACTCTCGGGTTATACAGATCGTGCAATTCTGGGGAAACTTCCGGACGATTCATAGTCAGTTCCGTGAACCCTAAAATAAAAAGAAAAATGATAATTGTTTCAAAACTCAAGGTTCGTGCACCATACAAACCGCTTCACTTAGACGCGCTAAACCGCAGCAACGGCGCACCTGGTGGGGAATCGCCCGCTGAAATCCAGTTAGGTCATCGCACGTCTTTGCAACTCCTTCGTCCACCCAGCAAGGTCGAAAGTTTAATTTACCTAAAATAAAACAAATGTTAAATAGTTTAAACAAATTGATTACTCAATACGTTATTTACCTACCGGAGCCACGGAGCCTAATTTTTTCATGTTTTTATTTGAATAAACATTAGTTCGTTGCTCATAGCAACATTAGCAGAGTAGAGTGCAAGGTATCATTATGCGAAGGTATCATAGTATTTTAGTCTAGTACTTCATGAACCCCAAAATTTCAAACCAATGTATGGGAGATGAACGACTTAATTAGGACTTTGATTTTACTATGGAATCGGTAGTTTCCACAACAACATTTATTTTAGTGTATAAACCGTGTACCAGGCTAGTAGGTACATTATAAATGTTTGTTTACAATGCAAAACTATAACAAAATGTGTACCTAACAACGCAGTGTAAAATATTCACCAGGATGCCCAAGTAACCGTTAGGCAGTAAAAAATGGCACCAAGTCGGCTCTATATGCATATAAAGAACATGGTTAACAGAGCTATTAGGAACTACATATTTTAATAGGGCTGCTGAAAAGCCACTTTTGGCGAAATATTCGGCTGATAAGCGGCTAATTCCAACCGTTCGTACCGAGTCTCTGGTGATAGAATTGTCAAAAGTGGAACGAAGAAAAAATAGTAAAAAAAGTTTTGTTCATCTCTTCTATTCTTCCCTCGCTTCTTTGACTTGCATCAGCGTTGATTTTTTTTTTTGCTGCCTGATCCAGATTTCAACAGAAGTCCCTCGGGGTTTCTCTTCTCAAGCAGATGTCCGTCATGTTCCCGTCTACTCCACCTGTGCATCATAAATTCAATATGCTCAAACCCATATTTAAATCGATAACGTGAAGCAGCATCATTTTTTTCTGTGAGCAGTGTATCATCAGAAATTGAGATTTAACTAGTATTCTAAAACAATGGACTAGGATGAATTTATGATGTTGGGGGGCGAGTTGGGGGGTCAAAATGCAGGTGAGAAAAACCGAGAGAAAAACTCAGAAACTGAGATAAAATTGTAACAGAAACAAGCAGGAAAGGTCCGGAGGTTTGTGGCCTCACAATGCTGTTCCATACCGTTTCAAAATATGTAGAATGAAATTCAGCTAAGATTCGTTTATACGAAAAACTTACAGATAGGGGATAACTACAACAATTCTAAACCTTTTTTTGTTCACCGGGAAATATATCGAGTCTTCCATAATCCAATGCCAATTCTTGCTGAGTTTTTTTGTCGTTCATCGGTTCTTGTTTTGGTTTTTTGATTATTGGGGACTAAGAAGGTGATGATTTTGTTTGCGGTTTTCTGTGAGAAAGTGAAGGAGAGAAGATTTTTTGCTTTTTTTTCACTCATACTCCCATAAGAAATCCTGTAGGAAGAAAGAGTGTTTCCCGGCTCATCAACCTTCGTAGTCCCCAATCGATACAAACGTCATGTACGACAAGCATTCAAACGGCATTGACAGCCCTCGTATTCGGCCTATAGGCACAAAGTTTACATGCACTACAACATAGCCTTATGTACCTATATACGGCCTATTTTAAGACTTTCGATGTATAGTGTTTAGAAGCATTTGAAAAACTAGCATAGAGCTTATTGGCAATTAAAAGCTGTTCGACGGCTATTTCAACGCTTACAACAGTGCTTAGTGGTTACCTGGGTGTGGTCTGTTTTTTATATTATGTTTCCAGTTCAAAACCGAATTAGCGACATTTTTTCTTTGACTTCCGCTGCTTTTGCCTTGCGTCAAACACAATGTCGGAAGTGGCGCGCTGTATTGTACACCTGGTGCTCTATACAGCGCCCCACTTCCGACATTGTGTTTAACGCAAGACAAAAGCAGCGGAAGTCAAAGAAAAAATGTCGCTAATTCGGTTTTGAACTGGAAACATAATATCTGTGGGCCCACGCAAGAAAAATCCACGCAACTAATTTTCGCGCAGGAGTCTAATCGTCTAATGTCGTTTTCGTTTTTGCGGTGGTGGTACACCGCTTCGTGCTACACTTTCCACTGAAAAAACGAACATTTTTGGTGCAGTTGCGTTGGTGTGCGTGAATAAAAACCACAATATTGACAACTTTGCAAACGCTGATTGGTGAACACGGTGCGCACCTGCTACACTCTCGATTTTTTGAGTGCTGCACTATCTTGAGCGGTGCAGAAAAAGTGCTACACCGGTGTAGCACGAAAACCAAAAACGATCACTTTCGATGCAAAAGTGCTACACCGGTGTAGCACCACCGCAAAAACGAAAACGACATAAACTATAGATAGTAGAGTAAACATAGATCCGTGATGATGAATCCGTTGTATCCAAACGAACTGTCAAAATCTGTATCCAAACGAGCATGACGTCATGATTCCAACAACATCAATTGGCTCTGACGGCAGCAAAAATGCACTCACTCCAATGGGAAATCCCATTTGTATCTGTCATCGTGTGCGTGAAGAAGTATAAACAAACGTGTTTTGTCTCGTTTTTTCTCACGTTTGCCATACGACTCCCGCCAGGCGGCAGCACTGCGGCGCTGTCATGGCCTATGGGGCACATGACGTCATATTCAACCGTCGCACTCTTGAAAAATACTATTCACACGCTTGAAACATTTCACTCAGCGACGTCCGCGGATCTATGTTTACTCTACTATCTATTTATAGTCTAAACAGGTGGAATCTCCGCAATATAAGGTATTTCGATGAATTTCGCTAGTGTTTTTCGCTGAGTGTTGGACAAATACTTATAGAGCTTGCTGACGTTTATTCACCTCTCTCTTTCAAGCTTGCAGGCGGAATAGGATTTGTTTTCATCGGGAAACCTTTCCTGATGACAACAAATCCTATTCCGCCTGCATGTTTGAAAGAGAAAGGTGAATAAACGTCAGCAAGCTCTATTTTTGAGTACTTTTTAATGTATTTCGAGGTAATTTCGGTTCTCCGTGTAAGACATCTCAGGCCCTTATCAAATATTGCTCCAGAAATACTTCTGTTTATCAACAAAAGTGCGTGAGATTCGGTGGCGTAGCTGTCGCAGATTGGTTTGTTCCGTTTGTTCAGCCGCTTGAAATAGTATTTTTTCAATAGCGGAAGTGCTTTAATATATGTTTTGTGTGTTTGTGGTGTTATTTAAGAAATGTTTATCTGAAAGTTTATCACAATGGATAGTAGTGCGTGTTGTCGTCTGTGTGGCTACAATTCCCCTGACCTGATCGCAATCTTCGGAGAGCAAGGAGTGGCCGCCGAATATGCCCATAAGATTGGTCGCTATTTGTACCTGCTGGTGACCACTGGCGATGACCTATCGAAAGCTATCTGCTGGATGTGCTCGGAGCAGCTGGACTCGTTCCATAGGTTCCATAAGAAAATCAACGAACTCCAGCAGCGCATGCTGAAGGACCGATATTTGGAGTTCGTTATTGAGGCACATCATGCCGGCAGGTACGTGGAGGAGGGTGAAATAGAAATCGTTGAACATACGGAGGTGGATGAGGAAGAGCTTATTTTACCGGTAAAATCTGATACATCATTGGAACCGGAAGAACCAGCCGACGTAGTGCAGATAATTGAATCTCATTTGGAGGAGGACGTAGAGGATGAGTTGACTTTACGGGTGATACCGGATGGCAATAGTGAGAATTCCTTCCTAGTAGTCAAGAAAGAATTGGAATCGAAAACTGTGGAAGAGGATCTAGAAGTTTCGGAACAGCGTCACACTCCGATTGTAGATAATACTGCTCCAGAGGTTAAAGTATTCGAAATTCGAAAAAGTAACAGAAGAAAACGCAATGTTCCAGAGAGTCAATGCAAGAACGAGGATAGCAACGATGTAGATATAATACTAAAGCAAAAAACACCAAAGAGAAAATGTCGTAAAGCAAGGTCTGAAAAAGATAAAAATGCAGAGGAACATCAAACACCATCCAGCAGTCAGCTGGAAAGTCCCGTTAAAAAATCCAATGAAACAGGCTTAGTCAACCATCAGGATGGATATTGCGACGAGCAGAACGAAGGTGAAAGTGGCGACGAATTTCCTGCTAGGGATTCGGATAACGAGGAATGGCCTGCAGCGGAAACTATGGATAAATTTCCCAACAGACTGATTCGGGACGGACTTCTGGTGGTAAAAGGAAAATTGCTGATGGAAATGATTAATCGGTGAGTATGTTGCTACTAAAAGAGCATTGCATTCAATCATTTCGTGGTCCTGAATAAAAATGTGCAAATTTGTTTGTAATGAATTTAAAATAAGTAGGGGTACCGTGCTAGCACCGTAAGAGCCTCTGCACGAATTTGCCCTGTCCTGCTCACTGCCACAGAAAATTTGAAAACAGCGCGCACAGTAAAAGTCACATTTGACTTTTACTGTGCGAACTGTTTTCAAGTTTTCTGTGGGAGTGAGCAGTACGCCCACGGTGTGTCTGGTATAAGAAATTTATTACAAAAAAATAGGCATCGCTAATTTTTACGTTACGTGAAAGTTGACGCTACTAGCTTTCATTCAAGCCCAACATCGAAATATTCCATCGGGGGAACTTTTTCATACAAAAATTGGGTATGTTTGTTAAGTAGAAATAGGGATTAATTTGGAACCGTTCATTTTGTATGGGGAAAACAGTATTCTGAAAAAGTTGTTCGAGATCCCTCGGTGGATTTTTTTGAGGGACCGTGCAAATGAAAGCTGGAAGTCTCTATTTTTGAATAGCGAAAAATTTGGCGATGCCCAATTTTTTGTTATAAACCTTTCCCATACACACGCCGTGCGCCAGATTCGTGCAGAGGCCAGATTTTCCTTTTATGAAGCATATATTAAATCGAGAGTTGGTGGGGGCTGGCTCACCAACACTTCCGGTCCGCTTTAGTGCTTTATGCATCATTGTGGCCAGGTGTTGTTCTAGTTTTTCCAACTGTATTGTAAAGCATGAGCGGTGATCCTTGGCATTCTTGTGTAAATTGGGGTACTCGGAATGTTGATCGATCACCGATTATTGCTGGCAGATGCTGTGGAAAGTTTGTCTTAATACGTATCAATCGTCTCTGACAAACGAGAAAAACTGACCTCACTGATTACCTGTCTCTGAGCCAAATTTGGTATAGAGTCTTCAGTCTCCGATTAATCGCTTCATGTTTGATGGAGGCTTTTAATCCAATGGGTTACATAGCCGCTATCCGAATGAAGAGAGTAATGTTCCGCGTAATATATCACAAATCAAAAGAGGTGCGGTATATTAAGTGGAGCGGATATACTGAATTGGGTACCAGACCAAGTCCCTGCTGGGTGGCACGAAATAGGTGAGCCATAGACAATAGAATCGTCAATGTCGTAGGGCATAGTATGTGACTATTGTCGAAACCAAAAAACTTTTAATGCCCAACCAAATCATTAGCAATATCAATTTGCTTCAAACGCGTTCCAGTGATAGGGTTAAGATTAGGATCAATTATTACAATACAATTTCACGTTTCAATATGTGTTTAGTAGTTTTAGAGGTAACAGCCTAATAAGAAATTTTCTGTAGGTTCATAACTTGCCCTCAACGAGTTGAATGTTATATTGCCTCACAACTGTGAGCAACATTATTACTCATTAATAAAAGGTTGTATCATCAATATGGACATAGACTTGCTGAACGAAACATTTGACCAATTAACATCTTTCAGGTATAAAATAGGTAGTAGGACAAAACTTTTATTTTTAAAAGTAGCTATCTATGTTCATGATAGAAGAGTAGCGTAAAGTGATACCACCCGTTCCAGATCCAGAAACGTTTCACACTGAAAGAAGGTTGGAATGACAGTGTGAACAGAAGATCCGAACTGCTAGGTGTAGGAAGAAGTATGTTTATTTCCCCTCCCCTTCCCCAACACTCTGTAGAATTTTGATACAACTTCACGTAACTGTTTTGGAGGCTTCACTTTTTAACAAATTTACAACAAACACGCTATAACAGTATCTAGAGAATCGTGGAGGGTGAGAAACCTGAACTAGTAGCAGTATCCAAATAGATTAACAATCATACTCTATTATTTTCAATCATTGCAACATTATACTAATATGTGCGGGCCGCCCATTTGCGGAGTTGTGCGGCCAATTATTCTCTTTCCATTCCAGAAACGACCGTTTTGAAGCAAGAAGTGTCCTAATGGCCAACACAAGCGGGACTTGTCCGAAACACACAAGATAAGTACAACAATTTTATAATCAGGCACCCAACTCTTTCTACTACTTTGCTAATAGATAAATACTTCAATATGCATACTTCAATATCAATTATTTGTTTGTTTGCGCCTTTATTTATGACACTACTAGCTGTCCCGGCAAACGTCGTTCTGCCTGCCTACTGTGTTTTTTTGACATGCAGCTCCATAGGGACGTCCCCGGCGAAGTCATCTGTATGGGAGCCCCCCGTTCCAGAGACCGGAGAGGTCCCGCACCAAGCTAAGAACCTTCCCCGGCCCCCAAAATACCCACACACAAAATTTCACACCGATCGGTTCAGTAGTTTCCGAATCCATAGCGGTCAGACAGACAGACAGACAGACAGACAGACAGACAGACAGACAGACAGACAGACAGACAGACAGACAGACGGAAATCCATTTTTATATATATAGATTGAAGCATTCGTGTCGCCGCGAAATAGTTTACAATTTATCTTATTCACATTTTTCAATTCACTTTAAAGTATCTGACACTGCTTTTACAATTGTGTATGTAAACTTGTATCTTAATTATGTTCATTATTAATAGTAGTCTGATAATCCAAGTCTAGTGATTTTTTTCCCAAGGAATAGAAAGAGTTGGTGTCATAATCAATACAATACTTGAAACCGGAAACTCCTTATTTCCCCCTATGGGTTATAGGGAGGGGCGGGACATTCGAGCCTACTCATCAGTGGAAAGGACTTGATATGCTAATCGGTTTAGCATAGGGCAGATACAAGTCTACTGGTAGACGTATCGCCCAGCGATTCAACGCAGATTGGCCACGGTCCGGGGGTGCGTTGATTATAACAGAATAACAGAATAACAGAATATATATATTAAATCGAGAGTTGAGGCGTTAATTTTATTAAGCCCCTCTATTATCCAATCGTTACAAAACATATCGTTTTTGACTGAACTCCAAACGTAGGGAATGTGTTTGTACATAGTAAGTAACACTATATGTTCAGAATTAGGACCACGGCTTCTTATGGTGTTCATAATTAGGAACACGTCGTCCACAAACAAAAATATGCCTAGATCAGAGACTGGAAGTTATTATGAAATTTAATTTATTTTATACATTTAGCTACCGTGCGGTACCCATATTCTGAACGGTTAAGGGAATCTCACAACAAACACTAATGTTACTGCCAGCACTTCCCCGCGGTGTGACCGCAACCGAACAATGGCGAAGCACGCTGAAACGTCAACTGTCAGGGAAAGTCAGCAAACGGAACATCAATCAGTTTTGTGAAGCAATTGAATGCACAGGCAAAGGTGTGGTGATGAGGGATTATCAAAACTAAAATTAATTTATCTAAATTCTATTCTATTCTATTCTATAGTTAAATCCTACGACTACACTAGTTGAACTATAAATACCTAAATCTATTATCACAGTTTGCTCTAGTTATCACAGTGGTCTATCACAGCAGTAAGTTTGTTATAGATTAGAAAAGAAACTTTTTCTAACCTTAACCTAAACACAGATCCTAGCTAGACAAACATTACGGATAGACACGTTGAAATTAACCTAAAAGGGCACACCGAAAATTGTAAGTTTTCACTACTAAATCTGGTGTTTGATTTGAATAGGTCGAATCTGCATAGGAATCACAGCAAACATACGATCTATTCAAATCGAACACCAGAAATCTAAACATGCAAATAACAATAAAAAAACTATTTCAGCTTAAAGCTGTCGTCACACCCAACATCGGAGTTTGTGAGTTGCTAAAAGAAGCGGTAAAGATCCCTATTTGTTCACGGAACAACTGAAATAAATGGAAGTTCTTGTTGCTAGAGATAATGCTTCACATTACCATCAAATGTGTTTGTTGTCTAGCTAAATGTATAAAATAAAATAAATCTCATAATAACTTCCCATCTCTGATCTAGACATATTTTTGTTTGTGGACGACGTGTTCCTAATTATGGACACCATAAGAAGCCGTGGTCCTAATTCTGAACACATAGTGTTACTTACTATGTACAAACACATTCTCTACGTTCGCAGTTCAGTCAAAAACGATATGTTTTGTAACGATTGGATAATAGAGGGGCTTAATAAAATTAACACCTCAACTCTCGATTCAATATATTCTGTTATTCTGTTATAATCAACGCACCCCCGGGCCGTGGCCAATCTGCGTTGACTCGCTGGGCGATACGTCTACCAGTAGACTTGTATCTGCCCTATGCTCAACCGATTAGCATAGCAAGTCCTTTCCACCGATGAGTAGGCTCGAATGTCCCGCCCCTCCCTATAACCCATAGGGGGAAATAAAGAGTTTCCAGTTTCAAGTATTGTATTGATTATGACACCAACTCTTTCTATTCCTTGGGAAAAAATCACTAGACTTGGATTATCAGACTACTATTAATAATGAACATAATTAAGATACAAGTTTACATACACAATTGTAAAAGCATCTTTTATTACAATCAATAGGTGGGGAATCAATTAAAGGAAAAAGAAAAAGAATCAACAAAGAACAATAAGCTGATAGAAGGAAGCGGGAACAAAGAAGCAAGATTACAATTCGAAGTAATGCGAACAGGAGCCAATAGAGGACAATGACTAAGCGAAAGGTCATACACAAGTGAGGATAGGATCTACTACGCAATATATGAGCATAGGAACTGCTAAATATCCCGAGAATCAGGAACGAGGACAAATTGGAGAACCAATCATTGCTGGAGAAAACAAATGCAAACAAGGATAATGATGGAATGGATAATACAAGGAGCAGAACATCGAAAATGGTGAGATCGAAACAATTATTCACTTCACTTATTATATTACCTCCAATAAATTAAATACGCGCTAGGTTTGAAGAAAACAACTTCAAACCCGGAAGTGTGTATGTAATATCATTATCCATTTGATAACGGTAATACAGACATGCGGGGCTTATTGTATATGAAAGTGACTTCTGAATGGACGTGTCTCTCCAGCCATTCTGAAATGGGTCACTGGATCTGCAATAGAGCTATCACCATCTAGCTCCCGGACTTAAGCTAATTGCAATCAGCATAAACAAAAGCGTTGCAAAAAGCTAATTTCCATAATACCACTGCCGGACAGTGGGGGTTAGAAGGACCACACACACACACACACAATTGTAAAAGCAGTGTTAGATACTTTAAAGTGAATTGAAAAATGTGAATAAGATAAATTGTAAACTATTCCGCGGCGACACGAATGCTTCAATAGTGTCATAAATAAAGGCGCAAACAACAAATAATTGATATTGAAATATGTTGGGTTACCGGACCCTTACCAACATTGAATAGGAATTGAATGGAACACTGCCGCGAATGGGGGTGTAGATCCAGGATTGAGATGTATCCATCCGTTTTGGGGTCCAGATTCTTCGTGTTATCATACAATTCCACATATAGTCCGACACTTTAACCATTAATTGTCCATATTATACAACATTTATTACACTACAATCCACATATATTTACAGTTACTTATAATCTACACATCAAACAGTGAACAAAGTAAAATCCTAAATAGTCCAATTTGGCTCTTCTCCAACCGTCCTTCTTAAGAGCTAGAGCCTACTGGCGATAATTTAAGGCCTAAAGTTCTACGATCAAAATAGTGACGTCATTGATATCTCTCAATGGGAGAGGAGAAATAATGTGGTGGGAAAGTACTAGTTCGCTCCAGAGGTGTAGCCAGACTGGGTGAGCTTACCCTGAAATTCCTAATTTCTGAATCTAACAAATTGATCCTATTTGGGGGCCTACCACTCTCATACGATTTTTAGCTAGACATGCTTGTTAGATCTCATCCACCTTTTGAAAACTACCTTGAAACTGCCGGAAACATCTACCGTATACAAGCCAAGAAATTATTGTACAATGTCTAGTTATAACTGCCGTTCCTGTTGGTTCTGATATAACAAATGCAGTGGTTGTGGTTGCCTCTTCGCAGCCAGGCTTGTCATTTGCTCCCGCAATGTGCCTCAAATGCATGTTTTTGTTCTCTTTATCTTTGTACGCTCCCACCGCTATCGTTTGTGCGGGAGCGTAGCGCAAGGAGGAAGCATGCGAAAACAAAGAGAAACGTCGAACCACAAAAAACCAGCACAAAGAGAAACATTTTTGTGCATCATTTTTGAGGCTCCGGCAAAGTTGATCGACAATTTCACCGGCGTTTTACGCGGTTTGATCGTTCCGTTCGCATTGCATGACACAATTGCATACATAAATACTTGTACGCTTGCAAATTATTAATTTTATGAGCATAAGCATATTTATGTTAACTCCCGGTGCACAAAGTGCCTCAATTTTGAGCAAACGCACTTTTTTGTGCGAACAAATCCGCACATGTTTCGGTGTCACAAGCTGCAAGCAGGAAGGTGAAAGAAACCGAGAGAAGCCACTCTGGCATTGGATGCGGGAGCGTGGTGCAGATTTTTTGTTCTCTTGTTTTGCTCTGAGGAGGATTCCATCTCTGTTCGCAGCAATGTCCAGTTTCCAATTGGATCGATGACGTCGATCAAAGTCGCTTCATACGTCATGGTTGCATCCGAGATGATCCGAAGTTCACGGTTTCGTAGTAGTTGAGTACCCAACCGATGTATGGTACCATGTGACTCGAGCCATATGAGAAAGAGAGATGCCTATGTAGTACCTGTAGAGCGGTCCTAGCTTCGCTGGACATATACGGTGTATATCTGCTTACCTTAACGAAAGGCACAGAGAGCCAATCGTATTCATGTGAACATGATCGAATCACATCACCTATCCACGTCCTGTTGATTGTGTTGGGTCCGATGCAAAACTGGAAAATAGATCACATCTGTGGCGAATCCTTTGGGTGTATGATAATTGCCTTGGGAATGGTTTGATGGTGATCGTTGGTGCGACGGTTTTTCTCCGCAATGAGTTTCTACTCATGCATGTGTTGCAATAAAATATTCGCCTCCGTTAGTTAGTTCCTTTCGTTCGTCGATTAGGGTTGGTTCGCGTCGCGCAGAACGATTGCAATTTAACGTGTCCAGTTGGAGTGTTTTGTCGTCACCAGAGAAGAAAAACGTATTGAATATACCACAGGTGACTCAATGTTTGAAGTGGCATCAGTTCCATTTATCCTGGGAGTGTTATTGGAATCCCTTAGTATCTTGAAGTTCTGATTTTCCAAGAACACCCTTGTGCTCAGTGTAGGAGTTGGTTTAGAACACTCGCCTCGTGCTCTATCTTGGAGTGGGTTTTGAGCACCCATGTGCTCAATCCTTGGAAGTGACCGTGAACACCCTTGTGCTCAATCCTAGAGATGGTCAGGAATCACCCTTCTGTGTCCTATCCTTGGAAGTATGCCCGAGTGCCCGTTGTACTCGAACCGCAAAAATGGTTTTGAACACCCTTGTGTACAATCCTTGGTGAAGTTGGAAACATCTGATGTGCTCCAACATTGGATATGAATCCGAGCACCCATTGTGCTCGAATGGATGACGGACACCCTATATGCCCTAACCTTGGAAAGCCATCATGCACCCGTTGTGCTAATGGTTTGGGTCGATCTGATGACATACCCGTGATGCCATCTTGTTGATCGTCGACTTTGGTGAAACGCACTTCTCATTCCAACGAAATGCGCTGCGCACACCCTGTGTGTATGCAACCTCCATGAACGGAAGAAACCGTAAGACAGACCACCCTGTGTGCCTGTAGCCTTTTGGGAATGGAATTCGGACCCTCGCTGGGTCCCACTGCCGTGGAAACGGAGATGTGTGAGGTATTATTTCGTAAACCGTTGACGGACTCCATAACATCCGTTAGCTGCGGAATGCACACCCTGTGTGTACGTGGGCCGTGGTAGGATAATTGGACACTCCTCGTCCCGGAGCCAATGATACGAACACCCTCGTGTCCGTTGGACCTGTTGGATGGACGATCCTTTTGTGCTCGTGACCCGATAACTGTTGATTGTGCATCCAAATTGTGAACACTAATGCATTCTTGGTTGTGCTGATGCCGATCGGTTGTGTGATCTTCCTCCAGTCCAGACACAAGAGTCCATGCCGTATGATAGTGTTCGACTGATAGTACTGAAGACAACCAAACGAAAGCTCGTGTCGGTGTAGCGTCGTCAGGTAGGTTTTCGAGCGTGTACCGTGAGGTGCCCATATTTCGTGCACTTAAGGTTTCACAAAGTTTTGACTTCAAATAACAACTAATCATTAGCTTTTGGAAGAAACCTTTTACCGTGGTATTTGGTACAGTACTGTAGTATACTAGAAAAATATGAAATGGAAAAATTTTCAATACATAATAAAGTTTTTGAAGTAAATCTAAATTGATAAAAATTTCCAAATTTCGTTCATGGGTGCCAAATTTCGCGCATAAAGGGTCCAAACTTCGTGCATTAGTTAAGTTCAATAAATTGCTCTCATATGTTCTTTTTTATTCGAAAAATATGTTTTGTACTAAAAAGAGTAACGAAATGTAACAACAATAGCAACAATTTTATTGAAAATTCGAATTCAGTTACATATATTTAATGAACATAACCAATCGCTGTTCGGTCAAACAGCCCGGCGTCGAACATGTTTGTCAAATTTCTTCTTAAGGGCATCTTTTTCTTTTTCAGCCTTTCTCAGTTGCTTTTCCAATTTCTTCCTCTGCTTAGCCATTTCTTCTTCCTTTTTTTGCTTCTCAATTTTTTCAATGAACTCTTTATATGCTTTTCCGGTGGCCACAGCAGGGGGACGAATTTTAGTCTTCTTCGGTTTCGTGCTCGGTGTTGCATGTGGTTTCGGAAATGCCTCGCTCAAAACATCAACGGTAGTATGAGTTTCCTGCTGCATTGGGCGACGATTTTCATCTACAAAACATTATAAAAAGTTCTAGCTATTTGAAGAATTTTAGTACTTTTGTTTTACATACCTTGATAATCGACCATATCAAGCGTAAGAGCAGCCTCCGGAAACCCCAAGAATAATGGTTCTTCTTCTTCCGACAGATGACTCGCTGCTTCAATGATGGCATTATCCGAGGAGCCACAGCTATTGTCTCTCATTCTTTTCCATACAGCAAACAAACCTGTGTCTTCTGTTGGTCCAGTCCAGTTTCTCATTTTCAAGTTATCCTTGAAGCATTTCATTTGTTGCGGTGACAAGTAAGATTCAAAATACTCCAAGTAAGATTCTCGAATTCCGCCATCCGACTGCGTTACGAGTGATTCCACTTCTACAGGACTGGGCTCTGGTACAGCACTGTTTTCGGATGTCAACGAAGAGTAGTTCACAGATTCTGGGTCAAACGGAAATAAACCACAGCGCTTGAACCCATTCACAAGTGTTGATGTTAGATTGTCCATTTTATCAACAGCCTATTTCAACAGTGGAGCAATTTCACATTTCGGAAGCTGACCGCCACGGTGGTCTATTCTCCAGTCTACGAGAATCTGGTTCCAGTACTCTTTCAGAGGTCGAAAAAAACACACATCCAGAGGTTGAGTAATTTGGGTTGTATTGGCTGGTAGACAAATCAATATTATGCCAGATTTCTTGCATACTTCCATGGAAAGGTGTGATACATGAGATTTGTGTCCGTCAACGAATAGGATCACTGGTAATTCGGCTTCCTGGTTCTGCAGCCAAGGAACAAACACATCTCGAAGGTACTCATAAAATGTATCGCGGTTCATCCATCCCGACTGGGTTCTACCAGCAGCCCAACCTTCTGGTAGCATCTGGAAGATATCGCGTGGAATCCTTTGTTTATATGGAAAAATCATGAGAGGCGGCACTAATACTCCTGATGCGCTTGCACCAAATAAGGCTGTATACGATTCCTTATCTGAATTCCCAACTCGGGCATGCACGTATCGGCTTCCGACACCCGCTAGGACTACTTCTTTAGTTGGAACGGTGGATACCGCTGTTTCGTCCATATTGAAAATTCTGCTTGGATCTTGCAATATTTGATGATGACCTTCCGATTCAATATACTTAGTAATTTCCGCGAACCAAGATCGGATTTGCCCTTCCGTAACAACAGCCCGATATTTTGGAAGCAGACTGGGAACTCGACGACTAATGCTGGGATGACGTCGGAGGAAAAGCCTGGTCCATTTCTTACCGGGAACTCCATCCTTGAAGGTGTTGGGTACTCCGCGCTTTTTTACATAGTACGCTACGCTAGCCCTCAGCGTTCGTGTACTCACGGGGAAGCCAGCTTTTGCCATGTCCAATACTCAAGCAACAGCATAATCTTCGACTTTTTCGTTCAACACCGTAGGAGCTCCTGGTCTAGATCGAGGATGACTGAGCCTAAACTTGTCCCTTAGGGTACTGGCCGGCACTCCATAGAAAAAGGCGGCATGGCGTACCGAATGTCCAGTACGGATCATTTTCAGCGCAGCCGAAACTTTTTCCGGATTATGCTGCATATACTTCTTCGGTGGCATCCTGAAAAGTAAACAAAAGCAATGATCGAAATTAGGCTCCACCAAATTTCCAGGCACCAAATTTCGTGCAAAACAATTACGCGTCCATTATTTCAAAACTTAAAGCTTTATCACACCTTATTATAGTTTTGTCACTGTTACGTACCTGGTTGTTGAAGTTGGTGATGTTTTTCTGCAATAATTTCACTTTTTTTACGAAGAAACACTAATTTCGCTGCGCGCGACAACTTCGGTGCTGCTGCTGCAAGACAGGCAAACATGGCGTTTGACAGATGCTCATTGTTTTCAAAATTTTTGTTTGATGTTACCCTAGTTTTTTTTTAAGTTTTGGATGAGAAAGTGTTCGCGAATATTGAAAGTTTGTAGTAATATCGAAATTGTAACAAAAAAGGCTCAGTATTGGCAAAAATATCTTTTTGTAATTACGTTGCTTATTACCCTACTTTTCACTCGCGGTTGGAACTATAAAACGGCCTACTTTTCTGCACTAAAACAAAAGTGCCGAAAAGTATTACTTTTCGGCACTCTTAAAGAGTGCTGAAAAGTAGCACTTTTCGGCACTTTTGCCAGCACATACATTTTGCCCACTATCGCGTTCTCCGTAGATACAGCTGCTGCTCATACGTCCTAATAGCAGCTCGAATCCAAATCAAGACTATTCACGTTCCGATTCGGACCGCCGATCAGGTGAAGAAGCAGCAACTGAAGCTACTTTTGCTCCTTCTCATGTTGCTGATTGACGACGACGACGACGGGAGCTTGAAAATTTGTGACACCTTCTAGACCATAGCCTACCTGATTGAATAAAAAACTGCGCCGGTGCCCATGGATGTTTCCACGTGGTTCCTCCTGATTTCATGTATGTTTCATGTAAGATGGCATGATAGACTGCCCGGAACGGGTATTTTTCGTAATTACAAAAAATGTTGTATGCAACTCGTTGCAAAACTCGATTTTTTCAGCACTCGTCGTATTTATCCAACTCGGCAAGCCTCGTTGGATAAACGTACAACTCGTGCTGAAAAAATCATCATTTTGCAACTTGTTGCATAAATATTATCGTCGCACCACCAAATCGAAGTCGTCGCTAGAAGCACATGCGAAGTTGCAGCTGCGAAGTAAATTTGAATTTTTTTTTTTCTGTTGCGCATCATTAAGCTAATTAAGAGCAACAATATGCACTAATCCAAATTGAGTTGCGACATTTCTAAGTAGGTTAAAAATCAATTTTCGCACGTTCGGTCACTTCGCATTTCGACCAAAAGCATAATAACTATTTTAATCCGGTGATTGACGAAGTTTGGCGCCGCGCAAAATTAGGGCACCCCACGGTACGTTGGACTCGTTTTCCATAGCTTGGTAGATTTCCGTGTAGCTCGATCTCGGGAATTAAAGACACTGTATGCTAAAGACACGAAATCTGATGATTGTTGCTGTTGATGATGATTGTCGCGTCATGACGATGATGCTGTCGAGCAATGCTTTTAAAGCGCGTTTGACAGGTCTCCTGCTCGATTGGAACGACATTGACAGCAAATTTGGAATTCCAATTGGAACATTTCGTGTCTTTGCATATAGTGTCTTTATCGGGAATGAGTGACGACGGCGAAGATGACGATTCCGAGAATGTAATATTGGTGTGAGTATCGAAAGTGTTCATGCCTAGCTTGACTAGACTAGTAATCCTACATTATAGAGATCTGCGGAGGCGGCCATTGTAAGCCAATCGTGCAGAAAGAACTGTCAAAGTGTGAGCCAAATGAACAGGCTGATCGTTCGTAAGAAGGCGTCGATTGAACGGTATTGCAATCCGAGCTAAATAAATTAAAATTATTTATTTTTAATATCGAGAAATTGACGGTATATGTAAGTTTAGTAAAAAGATAGAATTTAGTTAATTCTGCTTTCAAAAGTATGACGAAACTTTTGTTGCTGCACTTCTCGAAAAAACTTTTATTGCTGCTTCTTGCTTCAGTTCTGCCGATATGTTTAGCTTAACACTTTACAATAAATTTCAGATTTCATCGATTGCTCCGCTATTTTTTCTCAAAATTTTTAAAAAAAAAATATTATAATTAGAAAATGTAAACAAAACAACTTGAACCACTACGAAGTCACGCACAAAGTTTGAACATCTAGCTTTGCAGCAAGTGTTGGCAGCTGATGTAAACAAAATGAACAGCGTTGCCGAATCGACATATGTAACTTCCGCTTATCTCTATGTAGAGGATTTCTAGACTAGACATATACGTAAGCTGCTTACCTGACCAAGTAGGTGCAGCCACTTGGCTGTGTTGAAGCTTTCGATACATCCATCCATGACAGTGAAGTGAAAGTGGTGACGTCGCCCTTGGGTAGTGAGCTCCAAGTAATCTCACTGGTGAAGTTACACAGTATCGTTGAAACCCCAAGTTTGTGTGCGACGTTAATTAATCCATCAGCTTGATCGTGGCCAGATTGTGCTTCGGAGCTGCCGTAGTTTGTTTTGGTGCATTGATTGTTTGATCTTCCAATAATTATCAGCTGTTCCATTAGATGTGCATCCGTGTATATAGTGGTTCCTGCGGTACTCCAGGTGAAGAATACGGCAAACAGCTGATATCGTTGCGATGAATTTGGTCGTAGGAAGTGGCTGGTTTGGACCATTGTGCGGCACCGTTGCATATCATGAGTTGCTCAGATATTCCATTGATGAAAGTGGTAGAAAGAGTGTCAGTATCTACATGGAGCATTCGGCTGGACATATACAAAGTGTATTTACCTGGACAACCAGGCACTCGGCCGAGGTTGATGATGATGTCCAATGAGCTCCAGATGCCGTACCGATTCCAGGGTAGTGTAGTCTTGGCAGGTTAGTAATCGATTTGAGTTTAGTGCCCGAGGGAATGGATCCTATGAAATTCCTCAACTGCTTCCAAATAGGCCATCTTGAGTGGCCTTGTTTCCAATGGAGATTGTAGCCATCGTAGTGATGATGGGACTGGAATTTTGATGGCTGCTTTTTGTAAGCTCTGACCGATGCCATTGTTCCTTTGGCGCCAAGCCACATATCCTTTACGCTGGCAGTGTCCTTTGTCCGGGTTTTAGAATATAATCCGGCTCGAAGGACCATTATGTTGGGTTACCGGACCCTTACCAACATTGAATAGGAATTGAATGGAACACTGCCGCGAATGGGGGTGTAGATCCAGGATTGAGATGTATCCATCCGTTTTGGGGTCCAGATTCTTCGTGTTATCATACAATTCCACATATAGTCCGACACTTTAACCATTAATTGTCCATATTATACAACATTTATTACACTACAATCCACATATATTTACAGTTACTTATAATCTACACATCAAACAGTGAACAAAGTAAAATCCTAAATAGTCCAATTTGGCTCTTCTCCAACCGTCCTTCTTAAGAGCTAGAGCCTACTGGCGATAATTTAAGGCCTAAAGTTCTACGATCAAAATAGTGACGTCATTGATATCTCTCAATGGGAGAGGAGAAATAATGTGGTGGGAAAGTACTAGTTCGCTCCAGAGGTGTAGCCAGACTGGGTGAGCTTACTCCCAAACAAAATATGCATATTGCATTATCTATTAGCAAAGTAGTAGAAAGAGTTGGGTGCCTGATTATAAAATTGGTGTACTTATCTTGTGTGTTTCGGACAAGTCCCGTTTGTGTTGGCCATTGGGACACTTCTTGCTTCAAAACGGTCGTTTCTGGAATGGAAAGAGAATAATTGGCCGCACAACTCCGCAAATGGGCGGCCCGCACATATTAGTATAATGTTGCAATGATTGAAAATAATAGAGTATAATTGTTAATCTATATGAATACTGCTACTAGTTCAGGTTTCTCACCCTCCACGATTCCCTAGATACTGTTATAGCGTGTTTGTTGTAAATTTGTTAATAAGTGAAGCCTCCAGTAATTCAAAATTTAATGTAGCGAAGAGCTTGAGTGGATAGCATTAATTGATAATGATAGTGATTATTTTAATATGGCTTAACAAAAATTACTATTCAAATATTTTAAATCGGATTCACAAATAAAATTATTGTTCATAAAATAATTAACCATGCGAATAATAACATGATATAAGAGCTCTCGTGTTTCAATCAATGCTGTCATACTATCTACCAAATCTTACAAAGAGGATTGAGGAAGTTATATAGATATTGGTTATCGTTATATGAATTACTACTATTTACTATACATCTTCAAATGGATAGTGTAACTACAGAAAACTAAAGAGGAGTTAGCGGTTTTTGTATTATTGTAGTGATATACCCAATGGGTGCCCCAGAAATAAAAATCCATTAATTTGATTCAACTAGGAGTTCGTTCATAAATCACATATACTTCATGAGGAGAGGCAAAGTAGTAACTTCATGCAATTTTGGTTTTGTATGGACAAAATTTTATGAGGGTTCGGTCTATATGTTTATGAACGGACTCTAATATATGGATTTGCAGCATAGCTGAGCCTGTCCTTCATAAGACTGACGAAAACCAATAGTTTGTAATGAAATTGTCCGCGTGGATTTGTTGTACTGAATCAATTGCTCGACATGACCCTATGTCTCACATACGATTATGCTAATGACTCATTAAAAGATTAAAATCTGATACTCATCTCATGTTTGTCTTCAAAACCTTGTCATGATGATGATGATGATGATTGTGTACCCACCATCAGCGCAAGGATTACCTATGGCTGCAGAGTCATACCAGAAGGGAATGATCTACCTGATGGTTTGTTGTAGCAGGGTAAGCTAAATTCACTGGAAACCTTCGGAAGACAACACGATGGTTGTTATCTCGTGACAAAGTCTGGCCACCCCACGAACATTTGTCCAGAAACCAGTTCATTTAGCTTCCTTAGGCTACCCCTCCCAAAATCCCATGTATCATGTAATTTAAATATAATTAATTATATAGTTGACCAATTACCTGATTTTACCTGAAATAATAAATATTATTATGATATATAATTAGAACTTTATTTACCTGAACAGCGCTGAAACAAATAGTTATTATTATTATTATTAGTTATTATTATAAATCGTAGAATAGTTTTCATATTAAAGTAATAGTTAAAATCAAGCGATAACACTGAAACAAATAGAGTATTAGTAGTGAAAATACAGAAATTAAACAAAACAAGTAAACCAAATTTTGATGTTGTAATTTTCCTGCATTTTAATTAATTGAGCTGAAGAATTGCGAAATCAAAATTTGTTATGGTAGATCTTACGCCGTAACGCACCATTAGAAGGTGATCTACCCACGTTACGGGTAATTGTCTTCAAAACCTTGTCATATTTAGAAAATGCATGCTTTTAAGGTTTAGCTCTTAAGCTATCTTAATAATTTTACTATTTACTGACTAGATAGTCAAAGTTAGAATTCACAGAAAATGAGATCATTTATAGTACTACAGCACCATAGGAGATCACTCACACTGTGTTTTCATAGAACGGCATTTTGTTCTACTAATAACAAACAGATGCTACTGATCTTCCTTAGCATAGATCCGCAGCCTAATGCACGCGCCCTGTCGGATTTCATAAGCCTCGGAGATTATTACCACCTTCAATGGTATTCCCATATACTATCCCACATTATTGTCCCATCAAGGGTCTGACTGGGCTCATAACCCCCCTCAGTGGTAATATTCTCACCAGCTTGGAATTATATTTCCCGGTACATGAGTGATTTCGACAACATACCGTTACACTATGCCGTAGTATAATTGGAATCACTATATCAGAGGATTAAGGGGCCCATATAGCCGAGGCGGTAAACGCACGGGTATTCAGCATGACCATGCTGAGGGTGACGGGTTCGATTCCCGGTCGGTCCAGGATCTTTTCGTAAAGGAAATTTCCTTGACTTCCTTGGGCATAGAGCATCTTCGTGCCTGCCACACGATATACACATGCAAAATGGTCATTGGCAGAGGAAGCTCTCAGTTAATAACTGTGGAAGTGCTCATAGAACACTAAGCTGAGAAGCAGGCTTTGTCCCAGTGAGGACGTTACGCCAAGAAGAGGAGAGAGGAGAGGAGAGGATATCAGAGGTTTGAATTAATTCTCTGATTTTAAAATTTACCATTGAATCTACATTCAGTTCAACCAATCAACACTGCAAGGTCATATGCCGAAAATCAATGCTTCCTGGAAGATATAAACCAAGCCCAGGGAATAAAGAAGGGTGCATTTCGATTGTGCCGAAACAAATTGAATCATTTTTAGCTGAAATTTTGTTTCGTTGCAGGTTTTACAACTTGCAATGTGATCTATGTAAGGGTAAGCTGATTCGGTTTAAGTAAGTTTCACATAACTCATGAAAAGCAGCATGTATAGCATCATTCCATTAAAATATTTTAGAACCCTTTCGGAGTTGTGTACGCATTTCGAATCAACCCACAAGCAAGCAGGGTACGTGACATGTTGTCAGACGAAAATTCATCGTTATCCATCGATAATTATGCATATGGCTCGCCACATTCAACCGGAGGCATTCAAGTAATTATTTGATTCTTATTTTTTTAAAGTAATTTCTTCATAACATAGCATATTTTTAGGTGTGACATTTGTGGGTACATGGTTACAAGACCACGCTTTTTATCCACCCATCGACAAACCCATTTACCGGAAGACGAGAAACCTTACGCCTGCGAGCACTGTCCAAAGCGATTCTGCTGGAAACGAGCACTCCAGATTCATGAGAATTCTCACAAAGCACCAAACGAAAGGATCGTATATAACTGCTCAATATGTGGGAAAACGTAAGTATATCAACCATCTTCAAAGAAGGATGCATGATAGTTAAATATTAATTCCATTATTGTCCACCCTCAGTTACGACACGCCAGGAGGTTTATCGGCTCATAAGCGTAACGTGCATCTTACGCCATTATCCACCAAAGTGCCACACGTGTGCGAAATTTGCGCAAACAGTTTTGCCACAAGCTCCGGTTTGAAGGAGCACATGCGCACCATCCATCAACCCCAGGAAAAAGTTCTGGTTCAATGTCCGGAGTGTTCCAAATGGTTGATGAACAGCAGGTGTCTAAAGATTCACATGCAATTGCACAGGAAAGAGGATTTTGCTTGCGACTTGTGTGACTACAAGACGAAAAAGGCATCGCTGCTAAAGCGTCATCACATCACGCATCACCAACTGGAACGACCGTTCACATGCGATGAGTGCGACAAAACGTTTAAGCACAAGCGTGCTCTGACTATTCACAAGACCACAAAGCACACAGGAGACAGCAATGGTTTCAAGTGCAATTTCTGTGAACGGTCTTTTAATAGTTCTACCAATTTCTACACCCACCGAAAAAATCGGCATCCGGTGGAACTGGCCGCCATGAAAGAACAAGCAGAGGCAGAGAAGAAACTGCAACGCATTCGCGCCGGTATCGAACCGGATGATGTTCCGCTGGCAGAGGAATCGACGATAACGACTACTCCAGACGGGACGCGAATCATCACCATCAACAGTCGGAATTATAGCATGAACGAACCCATGAACACGATGATCGTGCTGGATATTACTAATGGGCCGATAGAGATTCAGACTGCCAACGAGGGGGAGCAAACAGATTAATGTAATATGGAAAGTATTCGCTAGTCAAATGGATGCTCTCAAATACAAAATTCTATGGTATATTGTAGAAAGAACTTAAATGAATATCTCGCGTAAGGCGCAGAATCAATAAACTCAAACTTCTTTGTCACATCTCCCGGAATATAAATATCTCGCGACAGCGTTCAATGGAGGCATCGGTTCTCTCCAAACGGTTTCTTCGTGCGTATTATTGGTAAAAAGTTGGTTGTCTGCCTAATCTGCGTTGATATCCGATTTCTTGTTCCCAAGACCACCAAGCGATATTTGGAGGTCCCTTTTTCGTATCGTAACTGTTGCTTCACCGCATTCCATTGCTTTTTGCCAGAACTAGAATTGAATCGGTTGAGCCCGTTCACGGCGTAGCAGATATCCGGTCGTGTGTTTTGGTCGAGGTACATTAGACAACCCACAGCTTCTCTGTAGAGGACATCCCGCATGTACTCCCTTTCTTCAGTAGTCGGCGGACTAATTTTCTTCGTCAGCTTCTCGCTTGTGTTCATTGGGATGATAACCGGGTTGCTCCTTGGGTTGCTCTCGGCCATTTGAAACTGGTCGAGCAAAGCTTCAACGTACTGCTCCAGGGTAACTGCTTCGTATCTTCGTCGTAGCCAATGAGAGTGCATTCGTCGGTCTTCTGATCCCAATTCTTTCGTTTTTTTTTTTCGAAATATAGCACATCACGCTGGTTCCAAACGTTCGGATATGCGACAGATTTAGCTTGCGTCCTGTCCATGCTTCCTCCGGAGACGTTTCGATACCTGTCGTTAGCGATCGGTTGATCCAGAATGCCCCTTGCTCGTTTCTACCACCGTCTGGTTGAATCCCCAAGAAACAAAACTAGCTGAACAACAGTTTCTTTAGCTCAAGTTTGTTTAAGAGAAGTTTGTTCCACTCTTGTACAGCAAAAATGTTTGTTGGGTCGTTCCACGAATCCGTTTTGTTCCGGCTTGTACTCCACTGTAGTTTGGTGACGGATACCCAACTGCTTTAGGTAGTTCTCAAAATTCCAGTTCTCGTACTTCCATCCGCTGTCCGTCCTCAACACGCGGAAGAACTATCCGTTATGGCTCACGAACGCGAAAGAAATGTTACGAGCAGTTCAAAACACGTCTGCGCGCGGCAACGCCAACTACGATTCCAATAGCTGAACGAATTGTTCGGATAGTACTAAAACACTGCTTCATATTTTACCCGAATGTATATTTTTGGTTAAATTCAAAATTTACTACGTTTACAGCCGCCGTGCTCTCCCGAATCATACTCCTACTTCTACACTTGATACTTCTGATGTTGTGTTGTAAAACAATATTTTATACAAACGGAACTGAGACAACAATAGTGATGAATAAAATCACAAACGAAAAAAAAAAATAAACAGTTCCGTATTACGAGGTGAAGGTGGGACGAGAAATTATTCTACACATCTTTCTTGAATTTCTTAAACTAATTCTTTTCCACGCATGCAATCGCGAGTGCTCTCAACAACCAACATAAAATAAATAATGCCGTACAACGCAAACAGTGGAAATGCTGTTTATCGACAATAATGGGTTCAATAGTAAGAACGTTTTAGAAATGCAAGAATTCGTCACTTGCACAGACGGATCTACTTCCACGCCTGCTTAATAACCTTTTTGGAGGCGAAGATTTTCACCACGTAAGACGTACTGGTCAACAGGATCAGAACAACCGTGATCAGGAAGTAATCGAAATCTTCCTTGAGCAAATCGAACGTTTTCGACGGTGCCACACGGGTAACAAAAATGTCCAATCCGTGAACGAACACCAGACAGGTACTTTCCAATCCGGACGGTGCCGTGTGGATGCCCTTGATGTTCGCGATTGTCTGGTTGTAGTTGATGATGATCTCGTGCGGCATGGGCAGTTCGGGCATGTACGGAATGATACCTTCTTCGCGCGCTTTCTCCGGCGAGGTGACCGGGCGCCGAGGGTCCAACAATGCCCAGGACATTTCTACCACGGCTCCGGTGGTAAGGCCGACTGAAAGAAAAGGAATAAGAAGAAAAATGGGAAGTTACATTTTCAGGAACAAATCCTGGTACCTGGTATGGATCCGACGATCATAGAGTTCCAGAATAATAATGAAAAAATGATACTTACACAAAATGTGTTTGTTGGTTATTCCCTTTTCGGTGATGGTTTCCTGCATGGTGGCCACCGCCACGGGTAAAACGTACGATTGACGTTCAACTAATGGCATCGGAGGAGCATCTAGCGAACTCCATACGGTGCTGTTGGTTTGTGTTTTACCCTCGTAAAGCTCGACCGATGCTGGAAGGAGTAATTTAAAATGAGAATCATATTTTTCGTTAACATACCGCATAGCGCTACTTACTGACTTCCGTTCGTCGCACTTTGTCATTGTAATACGAATATACTAGCCAATTTTCCGAGTGTACCATTTGCAACGGCGGCCGGATTCTCTTGTGAGACATTGAGAATACGATCGAGCCGGAAACGACGTCAAGCAGATACACGTTCAGAATGTCTGTAAAACATACGAGAGGTAATCTCCACGCTTCATGTTTAGGTACCTACATCATTACTTACACTTATGAATGTTATCCGGTCCGTGAGTGGCCACGGCTACCAAGTTGGGATTAATGTACTTGTAGAGAACCGATCGATCGGCCAAGACGCGACCCTGCGAGTGGACATGTTCGATTGGGTTCTTTCCTTCGATAGCAACAATCTGCTGGGTCTTTCCAGCGCCACTCAGATTTACGGTCCACGTCGGAACGGTGCTCAGTTTTCCATTTCGATACTCAACCAGGTAACCTTTTACGGTAGCTGTTTCGCGATCAGCGCTGAACATATAGAAGTTGTTAGCATACTTGGCCAAACTTTCTGGTAGAACGTGCGCTTCGTTGTTCTCGTCTAGGAGTAGGACGCCTCTTAGAAAATCCGGTCCGGTTTCATGCAGCAATGAAGCCTGCAGAATTTTATATGGCAACTGAACGACTCCGCCATTAACAGGCTGCCCCGTTATCGGATTGAACTGATATATCAGACCGTTTTTGGTATCGCGATGTCTTCCGAGAATCAAGCATTGAGCACTCAGGGGATAAAAGCGAGACGTTCTTTGCACCAACAGCTTTATACTCTGACCATTTGCGAAACCAATCATTTCCGGCAGGTACCGAATCCAGTGTTGCTTGCCACTGTTGTTATCAATGCCAAAAACTTTTCCACTGCTGGTTACGACGACGAGCATCTTATGTAGACCAAAATCGTCACGAACCAAACCAGCCTTCTGGGCTTTGGAGGGTGCCGGCCCAAGACCGAGCACGTGCAGTACCAGATTCTTCACGTGGCTTATTTGGCTGGTTATGCGGCGTTGCAGAGCTCCGAAAACGTCCCCTAAATTAGAAAAAAAAGTTGTAATGAAACATCTAAGCAGATACATGATACATTATCTATAGCAAAAATTCTCGAAAAAAGTGAGGCCACAAACTTACACATCAACAACTACAAATAAAAATAATGAATTGGTTAAGCCATTTCATTTCAATGACATAACATTGCTTGCTTTTACAATGTCTCCACATCAGCTACACCTATGCAAAGAATTCAAAGATCACGACTTAGAAAACAGGTCAATGTGAGACGTATTAGTACTAGCAAAGCGTTACGAAGTAAAGCGTTAAATCAAGATTTCTGTTATTCGCGACGAAAAAGCACCTTGGTTACAGTTTCAGCACACATCTATAAAAAAATGAATTTATGTCCTCTGTCTGTCTGTCTAACCAACCCTTATGAATTCGGAAACTACTGAATCGACGAAACTATTGAATCGAAACTACGATCGACGTGAAACTCTTATGTGGGTACTCTTGAGACCGGACCGGGGAAGGTTCTCATAGTGTGAAACCCTTCCTATCTCTGGAAATGTGGGCTCCCATACAGATGAAATTGCGGGGGACTCCTCTAGGGAGCTGTATGACAAAAAAAAAAAACACAGTAGGCAGAGTCAGGCAGTACGACATTTGTAAAGAATAAAACTTTAGAAACTTTACGAAACACCGTATCTAACAAAAATCACGAACGGAGAAAAGCGGAGGGGAAGTTCGCTGTTCCCACAGCAACTCATACATTGAGACCACCGGATGAGCTGCAGTGAAACCTTTGGCGCAGTGAAGAGATTTGTCAGACAAAAGAGGCACAAAACAAGCAACAAAGAAGAGGCGGCGATTACTCTTTATCCCAACTGGTAACAGATAATGACATAATCTCGAAATTTTTTGTTGCAGACAAAACGGAAGCTGAATTTATTGCGTACTTTTCAACTCGTGAATAATCAATTATTACTAACCCAAAATCGAAACTTTTTGATGATACACCTTCAGCACCGTTGCAGTGTTTACCGACTCGAAGTTACCGTTCGAAAATCACGATGCAAGGCTTAAAAATCTCTAAACTCGTGGTGCACGATCTTTGTCCTATTCTGTTCAAGTTGGGACAAACATATGTCGCATTGGGTAGAATGTCGCAACAAATTCAGGTTGCGACATTGTCATTATTGTTGCGCGATGGTTGAATTTTGATTCACTGCTTTGGCCCAATCCTTACCCTGTCCATCCCTCAAAATGTGACCTTCTAACCTCGAGCTGCCACGAGTACCCTGGCTTCCACCCATTACTAACAGATATCATCAAAAAGTTATTATTCTGTATAATATATACTATTAAGTACAAAAACGATCTTCAGCTCCGCAAAGCGTTATACGCGATTGAGCCCCAAATAAGAGAACAATAAAGTCATACATTGAGCAATTTAGGAACTTAAAAAATCCGGATATTTTTCCACAAATCGTCCCCAAAGATGAGTGATACAAGTAGCCCTTAACGAGATTCAGCGCTTCATGTGAAAAACTCTTTACGGTGTTCTGTAAAGTTAGGCTTGAAATGGCATTTTGCACCTCCAATTCTATTCCTAAAAACTTTACCACTAAACCACTAAACAAAGTTGAAAATCAACTTTCGCGTTTTTTTATTTTTTTCTCATTTGATTTTTTAGAGAACTTTAAAATGTGTGTCCATCATGGTTGAAATTCAAATTCGTCATTGAAAACTGAAGAAGTCAATTTGATGCTGATCCTATGACTTCATCCATGCGTAAATATATTTACGTAGAGTATACTGTAGAGTATACTCTACAGCGTGGAGAACCTCTTATGAAAATTCTCCACAGTAATTCCCATACAACCCTATTTTGCTTTTGGGCCACCACCAAATCATCACCGAAATGCCTGAAAATTTGACCAAGCATTATAGATAATGAACATATGGGAGCCTTAAATTTTTAACATGTTTTAAATCTGATCTGACCTTCTGGTCATCCTTGGAGTTCTTTGAATACTCCTGAGAGCCAATATTGGATAAATCCAAACTGGAAATGCTTGAAAAGTCCCAGCAAGAATATCTGGAAAAATCTCAGCAGCAATTTGTGAAAATATTTAGAGGAATCCTTTGGAGAAATTCCTGGATGAGTCACCGGAGACATTTATGGTGGAATTATTGGAAAAATTCCTGAACACATTTTAAGAGGAATCCCAGTAGGCTTTTCCTCGAGGAGCTACAAGAGGAATTCTTTGAATAATCAGTGCAGAAATCCCTTGAGATTACTATTGGAATTTCAGGAGACAATTCTGGAGCAGTTTCTGATAAACTCGCAAGAGAAATCGTAGCTAGAATTTCTGGTAGAGTGTTAGGACCAATTTCTGAAGGAATTCGTGAAGAAATCCATGAAAAAATCCCTGGACGATTCATAGGACAGAATTTTTGAGGAATCCCAACAGGCCTGGAGGAACTTCGACAGCCTGGAGGAATCTTGGAAGTAAGCAAGGAGAAATATCTGGAGTAATCACACCATTCTTGGAGCAATTAGAATTTCTGCAGAAATCTTCTTCTTGGAAATCCTCCAGTAATGTTGTTGTGATTTCTTAATAGATTTGTCCACAAATTTCTATGGATGCTACCACAAATTCCTACATAAATTCCTTCTGGAACTTCGATTAAGATTTCGCCAGGTATTCTTACCATTTCCAGCTGGGATTTATCCAGTTTTGGAAGTCCTCCAGCAAGATTCTTTGCATAAAATCCTGGATGGCTCTGCCAACAGTATTCCGTGAGAAATTCTAGGAGAAATCCCTGGAGGGATAACAGGCTGATTATTGGGATAAAAACATTGAAGGAACCCATAAAGAAATCAAGGTTGCGACCATTCATTTGCAGTGAAGAGAATTGTCAGATAAAAGAGGCACAAAACAAGCAACAAAGAAGACGCGGCGATTACTCTTTATCCCAACTGGTAACAGATAATGACATGATCTCGAAATTTTTTGTTGCAGACAAAACGGAAGCTGAATTTGTTGCGTACTTTTCAACTCGTGAATAGTCAATTATTAGTAACCCAAAATCGAAACTTTTTGTTGATACATCTTCAGCAGCGTTGCAGTGTTTACCGATTCCAAGTTACCGCTCGAAAATCACAATGCAAGGTTTAGAAATCGCTAAACTAGTGGTGCACGATCTTTGTCCTACTCTGTTCAAGTTGGGACAAACCTATGTCGCATTGGGTAGTATGTCGCAACAAATTCAGGTTGCGACATTGTCGTTATTGTTGCGCGATGGTTGAATTTTGATTCACTGTTCATTTGCAAAGATTTACATTCATTTGCTATTATCTCAGTTCAGAAGCATCCTATCCAAAAACAATGTATAGATAAATTTAACCTTTTTTTTTTTTTTGAAGAGTGACCAGGTGGAGCTGCAGGACAGCTGATAGCAAGGCCTGGACCCTTTCCCAACTTTCCCCCTACTAGGACCAATACTCACGATGGACTAGACGATGTCGTCAACTTGAGCAAAGTGTGTAGTAATAAGCATTGGGTCGTAGTAGTTTTTAAAAATACTGTTTTTGACTTTTCCCATCGCACTAGTGTTTTGATCGAATGGAAGCTCCAAAGATGATTTGATAATTGAACAAACAATATTTCAATAATCGAAAATCTCCAACATTCAGAGATAAAAAAAAGGTGTCTATGTCTATTGAGTTGTCCAAAAAATATCTCACGAAACCTAATGCAAGCCTATCCATATACGTGAGAACAAAAGATGTTTACAAAGTTCTTACAGATAGATTAACACGGGAAATCTGAACACAAACCACTACCACACAGGAATTTGGATTGGTCAATGTTAACGCCTTCAGAGTACTATTCTTAAGAAATATACAAAGAGCAAAAAGAAAAAAAAATGTGTCGTAGCTAATTTTTAAAGATTTGATATTTCTGAAAATTATTCGAAGACAGCTACCAGAACTAGCGTTTTTAGCCGATATGGGCAACTAGTTTTTCTGACAGCTTCCCCAAACAATAATCAGATAATATCCTCAGTTATTTTATAATACATTCTGAAAATTATTTCAAGCTGATTACCAATAGTGTCAATAACCGATGTTAGTCATTGACAGCACCAGCATCATCCCCAAATAACTCTCATATTAGTGTTAGATAACACTTTTTGAGCTTCCATTCGATATTGTAAAGAAATTTGTCAAACCCTATTTGTCAAAATATAGTCAATAATGTATCAAATTGTGTTTCTAATTTCGCTAGTCGCCTTCTGCATATCTGTGATCATCTCAACCAAAGTAATATTATATCCATCGTAACCCTTTACAATGTCAACCGTCCTAAGTCCTAACTAAATTCCTTTTGATCAGTGAAATAATACCGTCTAAGATATAAAAACAAAAAAGTTCAGTCAACTGATTTTTGTCAAAAATAAAAATGATAATGATTATTTGCCAACTTTTATAAATTCACAAAACCCATAAAAATAAGAAATACAAATATAAACTCCTATAATCAACAGTTTTATCTTTACCTAATCAGTCCATAGTTTTCTAATTGTAATGAATCTAATCTGTAAGGCTGTAAGTCAACTTATCCTAGCGTCCCCTGTCCTGTGTACTAACGAATTCAAGTAACGAATGATGAGTGTAACGCAGAGACCTCCTCTACCCACTCTTGCGTTACGTTAAATTTAACAATTATTGTTAAATTTGAGAAAATTCAAAGAATGCAAAGATTATTTCTATGCAAGCTGAATTATAATTTGTTTTTGACTTGTGATAAATGCACGACGGATACTCCTTTGGTTCCCATTAGCACTTACGGCGATTCCTTCACTTGCGCTCAACTCGTAAACTAGATATATCTAGCTCAAAGTCTAAGCGGTGGTGAATGAACTGGCGCTTAAGTGCTAATGGGTTAAGCCCTCCCATCGCGTCAAGATCGAATATCCAGGGGGAGGGAATGTATAGATAAATTTAACCTTGTAGTTTTATCTGAAAGTTTGCCGATTAACATTGGGGTCGCAAACGTATACCAAAGTCGTGAGCGAGTTGTGAAGGCAACTTTTCACAGCGTGAATGTAATTTGCATTCACCGCGTGGAGAGTTGCTTTCACAGCTCGCTCACGACTTTGGTATACCTTTGCGACCCCAATGTTATTCGGCAAACTTTCAGATAAAACTACAAGGTTAAATTCATCCATACATTGTTTTTCGATAGCATGCTTCTGAACTAAGATAGGTAATAGCAAATGAATGTAAATCTTTGCAAATGAATGGTCGCAACCTTGAAGGAAATCACGAAAGGAGTTTCTTGGGGAATCCCAGCATGTATTTCTGTAGGCATCCATCGATAAAAAATCTTGAGAAGTCACAATAAGAATATCCCAAGAAACAGAGATAGCTAAATAGCAGTTTCTTAAGCTGAAGTTTGCTTAAGAATTGTTTGTTCAACTCTAATACAGCTAAAATATTTGTTGGGATATCTAAAGAAATTACAGCAGGTATTCTATGACGGATTTAGAGAAAAAATCCAGAAGGAGTCATGGGAGAATCCCTGGAGGAACTACAGCAAGAATTCCAAGGAATTCTTATAGGAAACACAGCCTTGGATGCATTTCTTGAGAAATCCTTCATGAGGAATTCCTTTAGGAATCCTCTTGGAATTCGTTAGGAATATCTACTGGGAATCCTCGAGTGATTTTTCCAAAGATATATCCAGGAATTCCTCTCGGGATTCCTCGTAAGATTCCTCAAAAAAAAAAAATGCGCCTGTGATTCCTTTAGGTATACCGCATTTAGTTCACCACTGGACTGCGAACTGCGACTTCATAAGTGCGAAAACGTAAATAAAAGTGCGCGTTTGCATCAAATCAGGTTGATGTCTTCGGCGCACTATTTCTTCAATCTATGGTGAACAAGTGCTCTGAAGACACCGAGTTGATTTGATGCAATCGCGCACTTTTATTAGCGTTTTCGCACTCGTGAAAACTAGTGCGATAGTCCAGTGGTGAACTAAATGCGCTATATTTCTAGGAATCATAAAAAAAACACGGGTACATTCTAGAAGCCATACCAACGATTTCTGGAGGAATAACACCATAATTTTGATGTAATCTTTGGAAGAATCATAACGGAAATTTATGGAGGAATACCTCCAGCAACTCCTGCTGTGGTTTTTTCAAGGGATTTTTCAAACATTTTTTTTTGCAAGGAAGAAAGTTAAGAAACAGGCTTTTCTCCAGTTGGGGTGTTATGCCAAAAGGAAAGTAAAGATATAAAGTATATTACCGTGAAACGGGGCGAATAGAAACACCTTCCAGCATACTTAGACAAGTATTTCTGGAACCGTGTGTAATAAAGTCAGTTGCAAGGGTCTCAACTTTGGGTCCCGCCTCCCTCTTGAATTGCTGTAATTAGGATTCAAATCCAATTTTTATTTCGTTAACTTATTTAAAAAAAAGATTGCTTGTTTCTATTCGCCCCGCAATGGGGCGAATAGAAACAGCTTTAAATAATTTTCGATATTTTTTCAATTTCAAGACAGAAATAACTTTTAATTGAAATAAAACTCTGAGACTAGATTATAATAATTCACCAAGTGAAGAAAAAATTGTCGAATGTCGAAAAATATTGTAGTCTGTGAATACATACCAAATCGATAAAACGCTATTTTAATGACGGATGTTTTTATGCCTATAAAACGATACTTTGTTTTTTAAAAATTTTCACAAAAAAATAACGGAATTATCATCCCAAAAGAAGGTTTATTAAAACACTGGTAGTATCCACCTAGCTAATAAAATTAGGTTTTGATGAATTTTAAAACATAATTGCCATATTTTTTACAACAAGTTATTTTCGCCCCATTGTTTCTATTACCGCCGTGTTACGGTAAGTTTACTGTTGAAACTCTTATACCATTACTTAGGTATGTCCATATTTTCCATATTATGCAGTATGTAGAAGGTTCCTCCGGTGGCCACATCCAGTAGTTCCCAAATTTTCCAAAAATGTGTATTATAGAATGTTTCAGAAATTATAAATACACTTTGTTTATTCAATTAAATGAACTGTTCTAATGCTTTTTACCAACTTGTTTCAGAGTATAGCATATTGTACTCCATATTTTTATATTTCCTTTCAATTGTCTTGATATTTTAAAGAACAGTCGAGTTCTCTAACAAATTTGCATTTGCACAAAGGTGTTTTTTAATGATTTCAACATTATTTATCACTAAATACCAAAAATTATCTAAATTTTTATCACATTTGCTTTTTCAACAAGTTGTCTAAATAATGCCTTGATCAAAATTTGGGAAAAATCGATAAGGACATTCCCACAACATTATTTCGGAGATCAAGTTTCTTATTTTCTACGGAACATAAGAACTACCACACAGTTTCTTAACTTTCCTGAACGCATTTATTCTAAACAAACTTATTTTTTCAGCTCATTCAATCCTTCGGATGGCAAAGCTTGTCATACATACCATAAAAACGAATGCAGTAAGGAGTAATTAAGACACTCGTTTGCTTAACGTTTGTTGCTACTGGTGTTGTTAAGAAATTTGAAACAAAAAAAAAATTGTATTGAGAAGGTATGTAATGGTGGTTCTTGATCAAATATTCCAGTAAAAAATACTCTTACCAATCGAGAAATATTTTTTATTATCGATACAGCCATTTTTATTGTGTTTGGAAATTAAATATTTTATCTGTGAGATTTTTTTCTTTTCTACTATGCTACATTTTTTGACCACTTTGTACAACTTCAAATTTTAATCATCTAATTCACAGTGCCCTATTTTTTTAACTTTTACCAGAAACATCAACAAAATTGGTATTATTTGCTTCGTTAGCATGTTTACAATAAGAGCTAGAAGAAACTTTTTTGGATATTATGCTCAAATTGAAGTGGCAGTTAATCGTTAGTGTATTTATAATTTCTGAAACAGTCTATAACGAAGTAATATGATACTAATATTAACCTTCTACATTCCATGGTTGCTCTAGAAGAATCAAATGAATAGATTTTAGAATATAAGTGTAATTTCATTAGATAGACCCAACTCCCTACTACTTTTTAAAATATAGTGGATCAATCAAAATACTATTGATTCACATTTTTTTGGTTGATTTGGAAAAAGGCGACAAGATTGCAATAACTTTTGTCCAAGCACTTGTTCCGGAAACGCCTTCTTGGCATAGAAATAGTCGTTCAAAGTTACAAGTTTCATGTTTGTCTTACATCAGTGGTGCTCAAACGGCGGCCCGCGGGCCGCATGCTGCCCTCGAAGCTTTTGAATGCGGTCCGCTAAGTACTTTGGAAAAAGTAACTTACCGGCTAAAGCGATGAAAACAATATTGTCACAATGCTAAGGCTTATGGAAATATTTGTCTGTATTTTATGACAACATTTTTTTTTTTTCAAATGACAGCATGAATACTTTTCAATAATTTTCTATGATTCATGAAGAAGTTTTGAAAACATAATTTAGCCAAGTCCGAAGTACTTTACTGTAGATAACTTTAGTTTATTTTTATCATTATTTTGTAGAAACCCCCACCCTAACAGGGACATCAAAGTGTAGACATATAAGAGCTCTAATAGCCACAGCTGTAAAGGCGTGAGTATCCAGCATGGCCATGCTGGGGGTGACGGGTTCGATTCCCGGTCAGTCCAGGAACTTTTCGTAAAGGAAACTTCCTTGGGCATAGAGTATCTTCGTGCTTGCCACATCATATACACATGTAAAATGGTCTTCGGCAGAGAAAGCTTCAGTCAAAAACTGTGGAAGTAATCATAGAACTCTAAGCTAAGAGGCAGGCTTTGTCCCAGTGGAGACGTTTCGCTAAGAAAACCATGAATTCTGATAAATAAATAAATAAAAAAAGAACGTCTTCTGACCATTTTTTGGAATTTGGTATGAGGCGTAACAGGTAGAAGAAAAATATAAAAGCTTCTACATGTATGACTATCAATCAGTGTGTTCCAATTAAAAAGTTACATCTACATCTTATACTTCATGATATAACGTCCCTAAACAAAGCTTACTAACTAAGAGGTTCCTCTGCCAATGACCATTTTGCATGTGTATATCGTGTGGCACGCACGACGATATTCTATGCCCAAGGAAGTCAACAATGGGGCACGTTTGGTGAAGTACTAGATTTGTAGTAATGAGCTGAATTTTAGTATGGTGAGAAGGTCAATTATTCGTTTCTGCAGTGAAATGGTGCAAAAAGCGTGGGTATTATGATTCCTTGCCTAATTTGATGCTGTTTGAGCAAATCTTTGGATAACTATGTTGTTTATGTTGCAAGAAATTGAGAAAACAACAACAATGTTGCCCAAAGTTTTGCTCAAACAGCATCAAATTAGGCAAGGAATCATAATACCCACGCTTTTTGCACCATTTCACTGCAGAAACGAAGAAATGACCTTCTCACCATACTAAAATTCAGCTAATTACTACAAATCTAGTACTTCACCGATCTGTCCTATAGTTCCTTTACGAAATCCTGAAAACCCCCGTTTGTTATTCTGTTGTGTAAGTTTGAGCAAACGAAAAATCAAACCAATTTCACACAAGGTCTGGCACTTACATTCCAAATCACTATCCTCTATTTTGATGATGCACGAATGAAAGACAGTAAAAGTATTTGTTATTCAATGTAATATGCTTTACTGAGAATAACCCCTTACTCACCGTTCTTGTTGTTCAGTTCCTCCTCGATGGCTCCTTCGGCATCGGACAGCGTCAGATCCAAAAAGTCCGCCGTCTCCACATCGGCCAGTGCTTCTTCTCGGGTCCATTTGATTTTGCCTTGCTGGATCAGGGTCAAAGCGCCATCTTGGCTGGAAATCAACACCCGGCAAGCAAAAGTTCCTTGGCTTCCAGTCGTAACCTTGCACCGCACCGCAAGTAAACACGGTGTACCGAAAGTTTCCGCGTAATCCGCCTGGAACTCAATCGCCCCGAAATTACTGAGATCGGACAGCTTGTTAGCAGTCAATTTAAGACTATTCCGTTCTCTGTCCACGCTGGTGTATAAAAGAATTTTTTCGCCTTCCAGAATATTTTCATCAACTAGAACGGATCCTTCCGCTCCTATGGCTATTTTGTAGTCTGAAGTTAGTGAATACATCCGACCGTCTTGGACTACAGCAGCTTCCCCAACCACTGCATTGGGAGATCCTGAGGCCACCGTTTCCAGCGGTTTGGCTATAATCTGGGGATTTTCTGCTAACAAATCAACAGCTAAAATCTGCTGATCGATAGCACAGACAAAGAAGCTTTCAGCTAATGTGCACTTTTCGTCTTTGATCCAGGCTGCAGAAATTCTCGATGTGCTGGGCTTGGTCTGTTGTCCGGACGCTACAAAATATTCCGTCAGTTCGATATGGGATCCCCACACCGGAACAACGTGATACAAATTGCCGTCTCTGACGAACCAGAGCGCATTTTCGGCCCTTTCCGGCGAGGCGGGCAACAGTGACCATTCCCATTCCAGGCTGCCGGTGTTTGGATTCCAGCCACGAATCAGCGCAGGGCTAGCTCCCGTTACGGTAATAACATCGAACGCACGATTACTACGGCCTCCACTGAATTGAACTCCGTTTCCCTGGTTCGGAACGTACAGTAGTTTGATGTCCCCTCGGGGACTCTTCTCCAGCACTTGACGCCATAAAATTTCTCCACTCTTGGCACTGATCGCCGCCAGTGCGTTACTCTCCGTCGCTACAATGATACGATCTAGCGAGCTGAAATCAAATCCGCCGAACTTTACCTTCCCCACATAGTGTTGTCGCCTGATGGGGAATGGAAATTTTTGATTAGCATCGACGTCCAATGCGTCCAATCAATCGGATGATCGTGCATTTTGAAGCAACTTACCAGTCAAATTTTCCGATCTGATCCTCGTACAATCCGCAGGTAGAGTGCAAAATTGCAACCAGCAGCAGTAGCCACAGCTTTGATTTCAGATGTGGGACACTTTTAAAGTAATCCATTGTGTGAAAATTGTAAATTTTCACGCGATTTTGCCGGACACTAATCACTGCCTTTTCTTCCCCGAGCCTTTCTGTCAGCAGGTTTTGGGCCTGGCTCTATGCACGTGTTTATTCGTTTGACTTTTGAGAGGTACCGTGTTTTCTACGAGGTCATGGAAGCGAGTTAAATTTTCGTAAATACGGCTCCATTCACATGTCAAAATAATGAACACGTGCATTGGTCCTGTCAGTTGGCTGCCCAATGCACGTTAAAGTGCGTTTACAAGTATTTCAGCAATTATTACCCAACCACTAACGCTTAAGATATCATATATGCAAACGCTTCCCAGTTCGAAGGGTTTGTCAGAAAATGTCTGATGTTAGCCTAACTTGTTATGTCGTTTTCGTTTTTGCGGCGGTGCTACACCGCTTCGTGCTACACTATCTGTGTGATAGTGCACACTATCCACCACAAAAACGAACATTTTCGGCGCAGTTGCATTGGTGTGTGTGAATAAAAACCAAAATATTTACAATTTTGCAAACGCTGATTGGTTGACGCGATGCTCGACGCGATGTACACCTGCTACACTCCCGATTTTCTGAGTGCTGCACCACAGACACCACAGATAGTGTCTGTGGCTGCACTATGGTCCACTGCACGAATTTATTCTGGCCTGCTTACTCTCACACGAAATTTGACGTTTGAGCGGTGTCGGCACCTCTCAAACGTCAAATTTCGTGTGAGAGTAAGCAGGCCAGAATAAATTCGTGCAGTGGACCATTATGCTTTTGGTCGAAATACGAAGTGACCGAACGTGCGAAAATTGATTTTTAACCTACTTAGAAATGTCGCAACTCAATTTGGATTAGTGCATATTGTTGCTCTTAATTAGCTTAATGATGCGGAACAGAAAAAATAGATTCAAATTTATTGCGATTTTTTTTTTCGACTTAGACTTTGATGCGATAAATTTCGTCGTACTTATATTTCGCTTTCGATTTCGCTGTCAATCTCAGTCGCAGGGTTTTTGCAACTCGCCCGATAATGTGACAGTTTTCGCCGGCCGTCTCAATGTTTACCATTAAGGTCTTTTGTTCTCAGTCCACCAGCTGGTCATATTTACACAACAAAACCAGCTGGTTCACCGATGTTTACGTTCATCCTTATTCTTCTCGGCTACCAGCTGTTTATGTTTTCATAACAAAATCAGCTGGTTTCGCCTGAATCGGGGAAAGAAGGCGAAAACGTGTCATAAATGTTAGGTTAGCACCATATTAGGGCGAGTTCAATTTCGTCGCCAAAGTCTGATTATTCGTAAAAAATACAATACTTCGCAGCTGCAACGTTGCTGCAACTTAGCGACAACTTCGATTTGGTGGTGCGACGATAATATCTTGAGCGGTGCAGAAAAAGTGCTACACCGGTGCAGCACGCAAATCAAAAACGAACATTTTCGGTGCTGCACCGGTGTAGCACCACCGCAAAAACGAAAACGACATTAGACTGTTGACTGAGTTGTTGTCTCACATTGGGCTTATGCTTGGGCTAATGTTTAGTCTAAAATTAGACAAATATGGCACATTTTTGTTAAGACATGTTTTCAAGCTCGAACCTCAGTTAGTTTTATTATCAATCAAGTCGAAACACGAAATTTGATGCGAGCGAACTCCAGAATTTTTTTTTCAAGGATTCCACCAGGAAGCCCTACAAGAATTCCTACAGGCATTATTTAAAAGATTCTTTTTGGAATTCCTCTAAGGATCTTTCTCGGGATCTTCTAGGAACTCCTCCAAGGATAGCTCTAGGAAATCCTCCAATGATTCCTCTAGGAATTCCACGAAGGATTCCTCTGGGAATTTCTCGAAGAATTCTTGCAAGAATTCACCCAAAATTCTTCAGGAACTCATCAAAGGATTCTTCCAGGAATTTTTCAGACATTTTTGCCAAAGATTCCTCCAGGAATTCTTCCAAGGTTTGCCCTGGGAAATGGCTTCTTCAACAGTGTTAAGATAATATTCATATTCAGAATTTACACGCCAAACTGGGTCAAAATCTAATTTTTCTGTAAAGCCCAGTTTCGTGTTTAAAAAAATCGCTCAAGAAACTTCTTGAGCGATTCCTGGCAGAAATGTTCTACGGTGACTACTATTTGAACTGTCATTCCTTGCGTACTGCGATCGAAGAAAAACCGGTCTCTTGAACGGTTTAGGCAAGGAATTTCCCATGCATCAGGATAGGCTGAGAAATTCCTTCTGATCTGCGAACAGCCGTGAAGGAAACAAGATTCGTACAAGGATTCTTCCAGGAATTCTTTAAACGATTCATTTTATTCATTTTGGAATTTCTTAAGATTTTTTCCAAGGATTCTTCTAGGAATTCCTCCAGTAATACTCTATGAATTCCTCCAAGGATTTATCTAGGAATTTCTGCAAGGATTCCTCTAGAAATTCCTGCAATGATTTCTCTAGGAATTCTTGCAAGGATTACTCAAGAAATTCCTCTAAGGATTCCTCTAGAATTTTCTCCAAGGATTCCTCTAGGAATACCTCAAGGAATTTCTCCAAGGATTCCTCAGAAAATTCTCCAAAGAATTTCTCTAGAAATTCCTCCAAGGAGTCCTCTACGAATTCCTCCGAAGATTCATCTAGGAATCTCTCCGGGCATTTCTCCAAATATTCTTCCAGGAGTTCCTTTAACGCTCGATCGATCACGCTGTTGTATTTTGTACAAAGCGCTGAAAAAATCTCGCTTTTTGTACTCAGCATTAGCGCGGTGCTGACGGTGGTAGTCAACCGCGCAATTAACGGAAGGTTAAGCATTCCTCCGGGAATGCCTCCAAGAATTCTTCCAAGGAATACTCTAGATATTCCTCCAAGGAATCCTCTACGATTTCCTGCAAGGATTCCTCTAAGAATCCCCGCAACAATTCCTCTAGGAATTCCTGCAAGGATTCCTCTAGGAATTCCTCCAAGGATTCATCCAAAAAATCCTGCAAGGATTCCTTCAGAAATCCTTTCAAGGATTCGTCCAGGAAAACTTCCAAGGATTCCTTCAGGAATTCATTCAAGGATTTCTCCAGAAAACTCTTCAAGGATTCCTCCAGGAATTGCTCCCGGAAATTTTCCAAGGAATATCCCAAGAATTCCTCCAGGATTTCCATCAAGGATTTCTCCAGTAATTCATTCAAGGATTCCTCCACGAAATTAGCTAAGGATTTCTCCAGGAATTCTTCAAGGGATTCGCCCAGAAATTATTGCAGGAATTCCTCCAAGGATTACGTCAGGAACTCTACCAAGGATTTTACCAAAGATTCCTCCAGGAATCCCTTCAAGCAAAATAGAGACGAAGAGAATTCGATCGTGTCAGTTAGGTCATTTAGGTCCAAATGAAAAATTATCGGATTCCTGTAGAAATTCTAGAAGAGGTTTCATACAAAAAGTGTGACATCCCGCATAGCAAAATACAGTTTGCCATACTTTCCAAACAGAAAGTTTGCTCTAACTGTTACTGTTACTTTAAGACAAACATTTGGTTTTCTGTTTAACAATATGAAGCCTGACGCTACACACCATAGAGAACGTCTTTGATAACGTATACCAACTAGTAACAGTATGTTATAGTGTCTGCACATTGTTTGACGTTATGGAAATAAAACTCGTGAGAAATGGTGGCACTATGGCATCACCTCAAGTCAAACGGTCTGTTCTCGCAGTAGCGCAACACACTATCACATACGAGTTTCACAATACAGTACTTATGCTCAACAATCTGTCATATGGTTACAAACATTTGTATTTGCAAATGAAATATCCTAAGGTTTGCCGCTGCGCTGTCTGTCAGATTATTTGTAAAAAAAAGCAAAAAGTGCAAATCCTGGGTTTCCGAACGACCAAAAAATAATTTTTCTCTGGCTCAACTGCGGAGTTTGCAAGGTAAGCTTGCATCTTAATAAATAAATTTATATTTTAAACGCGATTTATTTATTTTAGTGCCTCCTAAACCGTAATCGAAAGGTGGTTGGCCACAGGCGATCGTGGCGGGCCGGTGCAACAGACAACAAAATTAAAGATTTTCACCGACACATTCCGGCGAAATGACCAACGAAGTGAACTTCGACACTCGGATCCCTTTCGAAAGGATGTCCGGCTTCCTCATCTCGCTGCAAGAGCCGTAAGTGGCATTCCAGGCCCACAGGAAGCAGATGTCGGTGCCCCTGTCTAAGAATGGAACAAACGTGTACGTCGGTGTGCATGATCGTGAAGCTGAAGGTGGACAATAATCGCAAGAGGATCCTGGACAAACGTGCCGCCGGAATCCGGGCGGCGTTGTCGAAGGAGAAGGACAAGTGCACCACGGAAAGCATTTATGTCTCCACTTTGGAAACCATTTCATAAACATGCGGCAACTATTCTGAAAATCTTTAGGCTGGCCACCGCCGACAAGACTGCGGATATCGGCACAGAGCACCTATAGGTAATTTGATTAATGTTGCTGTTTATTTTTCATCAAATTATTTTTATTTCCAACTCCTTTTTCTTAAAAACCGTAGGGCTATCCCGATGTGCATCCAATCTCCAAGGCAACATTCCGTCTCCGGATTCTGTCGGCAGCTTCTTCTGGGTGATAGCTTCTCCATAGCCTTCTCACCAACAGTCGGAACCTGCCAGAATGGCACCGCCGTGTGTACTGCTCGAATTTTGTGTTTAATAATTTATGCTAAATTTACAAATAATTGTTATGTACTGCCCATGCCAAGGCCCATGCATAAAAATTATAAACCTATTATAAACATATTTTGAAGCAATATAATCATCAAAAGCTTAAATAATACTTTCATAAGGAACGAGAAACTTGTGACAATTACAACTTGGAAATGAAACCATCATCCTGTTTGATTTATTGTAAATAATCAAATAAAACAGGATGGTAGTTCATTTTCAAGTTGTAATTGTTTGAAAAAAAGTTTAAATACAGTAGAACCATATATCAAACGTTTAAAATACCATGGAAGACCATAAACCAATAATAGCATATACAGTGTTCGTTTTTCTTTAAAAAATATGGTTAAACTGTTCTCTAACCATTTTTTATGCAGTGAATTGTCTGAAAAACTGGATAATATATTGACCATATCCTATACTGTTTTGCGAAAAATTTGTTCGAGAAAACGAGCGATTTTTTATGGTAACCTATCTTAACCGCCTATTCCACATACTGTAATTTGGCGGATCACCATTTGTCATACTGGAAAATCTGTACATGGAATGGTTATCTTACTGTTTTCTCGGATAGTCTGAGACATGGTTAAATGACAATTGCTAATGGTCATCTACAGTACGGGAAACGCTGCATTTACAGTTAGTGAGTATGCGGGATAGAGGGGAGGGGGTTGAAAATATGGGCATTTTTGCGTGACGTAATTTATGGACGCTCCCTTAACTCTTAGAAGAATTATTGGACAACATTTTTTGCTATGAGAAAAAAATCACTGTAATATGATCATTTGCAAACCCGATCGTTACAAATGGATTTTTAAATTATGAAAAATGTATTGATTTTTTTTATTTTATACGAAAGAGCACCCTTTTCTGAGCCACTATGATTTTTTTCAGATTTTTAGAACCTTATTTTGGTACCTAAAATCACAGAGAACAGACATCCAAGTTCAATAGGGTCTGTTGCCGACTCTGGCAGCACGGAAATTTCGAATACTGAATCGACCTTCGATACCCCCCGATCGGACTCTATGCGTACAAACTGACAGCGACAAGGCGTAAGACCCGAAGCGTAACGAATGTCAGGATGACGGATAGAATAGGTAGATGTGATGTGAACTTGCAAGTCATGTGTGAAGCAGTAGTCATTTGATCCAAATTTATTACTTTGAGTTAAAGTTGAATTCGTAGATTATATTTAGTTAATTTAACGAGATTGCTCAGTTTGTTGCACTGTAAGTTGTTTGTAGTCTGTTAAATACAAAAAAAAAATCCCAAATTACCCTAGTATTGTTCCCGTACAGGTTACCGCGATCTGACTGTTTCGGATATTGCTAGGATTGTGTCTGCGTGTGATCTCTAAATTTCCTTTGTAAGTTTATGAGCATTTATTGGGGTCCAAAATTAAGAATAATGAATTATTACCCTATCCACTTATCCGCGAGCGGTAATGGCGGCGGCGGGCAAAAATAACCGATTCGAATTTTGACGTTTCGTGGGGATCGCAATCGGTTAGCGCCATCAAACAGAGGGTGGAGGGGTGAGGAGTATGAAACTGTTTTGACTTTCCCCCAAGAAACGTCAAAATCCGAACCGGTTGGACATGCCCGCCGTCGCCATTGCCGCTCGCGGATAAGTGGATATAGGCATACATTTAGTCCTGTGGACGATAAATTGGATTATTACTTCTAAGATTGTTGGGATAGAGGTAACTGAGGATACCACTTTGTAAGTAATTATGCATTTCTTATACTCAGGCCATTTTTACATAATAAATCTTACTCCCAGCTTAAGAACTCGGCACCACAACATCAACCGTGCGATTCTAATAGAAGGTCCGAAATTCTTCCCAACAGGGTCCTAAAATTAAAGACGAAATCTCGCTTATATTGAATAATACGATCAAGCATGGTATTGACATTTTTCGCACTGGGATTTCAAAAATGTTCCTACACTGAAATAAATTTTAGAGTAAAATTAACTATTCGACCATGTTTAATTTTACCATGCCTGAAAATAGTAATTGCGAACATGTTTTAGATTACAACCACTACCTTTTTCTTGAAATTACCATGTCCGGATGGCTCAACGAATAGTAATCATTACTATAAAACGTAGTTATCTTAATAACATGTTTCGTGTTTGACAGAACTATTTTTATGTTCATTACTACCATTTTCATATTTAGTTGGAACAAATTTAATTTTTAATTAGTATTTTCGACCATCTTTGCGGAATAATAAAGTAGTTTGCTGCTTTTCAAAATTATTTGTGTTGAAAAGATTAATATTTAAGATGTGTTTCTAAATAAAAACGAAGCGATTAAGCTAATAGACGTGTCCAAGGTGAGTTAGATAATCGCGTCAATTACTTCTTATTATTTCGCTAACGTAATCTATAATTTATTAGTACCCGCAGGTGTTCCTACAAATCACGGGACAAATCCTTCATCAGCAATTCAAGTAAACCAACCAGGAAGACCCGGACTGGATTCAAATAGAGGCGAACAAACAGGCGTATCATAGGACCCCAATTTGGCGTTGAGGGTCGTTTCACCGTCTCGAAAAGGCAGGGTGTCGGATTCAATGTTACGGCCAATTTAGGAAGAAAGTCCGAAGCTTCTGCCATCCTACCATCCGTCACCGAGTCGAACGTTCCGTTAACAGCTGTACCGGTTTACCTAGCTGACAGAGGAGAATGCATTTCGGAAAACGAATTTCCGCCTCCGCCGATGAGATCTAATCCTAGGATGGCCACAATTTTCCCACCAGTTCTAGCAAAGCGTGTTCCATTCGCCACTGGTCAAACATGTCACGCCCTCGAATCCCTATATCGATTTTGTTCCGAGCACCAGACGTGGAACATCTGCAACAGCAACGCCAACTGCACGGTGGTCACTTTTCAGAAAATTCTGGACGTGCTGCATCTCTATCATCACTCCAGTCTTCGGAAAAGCAGCGGAAGCAACCACCAATGTTGCATCCGCTCTAGCAGCTTAATTTCCTGGACAACGTCGCCCACTTCCACTTCCACTAGTCATCCTCCAAAAACATCATCCCAGCCGGAAAAATACTCTGGATCCAGCTTCGAAGCAGATATATACTTTAATGGCTCCGCCGAAGGCGATGAGGAAAACTCCGCCCATTATCCCCCGGAAAATTATTATTTAAGTGTTATTTATACTTAACATAAGTTAATTATGATAAAACAAGTAATAAACTTAATTTTATTTAATCATTTGGCTTTTTTTTTCAAATGTAAACAAGAATGGATGACACTATTGCTGAACTACGTGCATAGTTATTTAAACCATTCTATTATAGTCAAACTTACCATGCCGCTTGCCACACGCATGGTAAATTGAACTATGAAATCAGATTTAAGAATACCATAAAATGTAAATAAAAAGCGACATGGTAAATGGAACCCTGCACATGGTAGTTTCAAAAATTAATCATGGTCTACCAAAATCAAGTAGTAAAAATGTTTTAATTTCACCCTCGATTTGGTCACCGTTACCATGTCTCTTTTTTCAGTGTATCTGACAGACACGGTGGAAAAAAATCACTCAAAGTATGTGTTATAAGCTAGGGACGAGACAAAAGGCTAAAAAAATAAAAATTATATATTTTCAACTACGGTTAATAAAAACGTCAAAAATTGAGTAAATATGTACTCTTGAACCATATATTGTGGTTTAAAACAAGAATCCCGATAGGACTTTAGGAGCCTATTCCAAAATTGTGTAAGGAATTTAACGGTCATTTGAAACGGCAACACAAGTGGCAATATCGTGGTGGCGCTGCTATCGCAAAGTTCCCACGCTGTTGTCGGTGGTGAATATAAAACTTATCTAGAAATGGATACTCACCACTGACTATAGCAATTGCCGCATAGGTGACACTAGTGTACACTGAAAAAAGAGACATGGTAACGGTGACCAAATCGAGGGTGAAATTAAAACATTTTTACTACTTGATTTTGGTAGACCATGATTAATTTTTGAAACTACCATGTGCAGGGTTCCATTTACCATGTCGCTTTTTATTTACATTTTATGGTATTCTTAAATCTGATTTCATAGTTCAATTTACCATGCGTGTGGCAAGCGGCATGGTAAGTTTGACTATAATAGAATGGTTTAAATAACTATGCACGTAGTTCAGCAATAGTGTCATCCATTCTTGTTTACATTTGAAAAAAAAAGCCAAATGATTAAATAAAATTAAGTTTATTACTTGTTTTATCATAATTAACTTATGTTAAGTATAAATAACACTTAAATAATAATTTTCCGGGGGATAATGGGCGGAGTTTTCCTCATCGCCTTCGGCGGAGCCATTAAAGTATATATCTGCTTCGAAGCTGGATCCAGAGTATTTTTCCGGCTGGGATGATGTTTTTGGAGGATGACTAGTGGAAGTGGAAGTGGGCGACGTTGTCCAGGAAATTAAGCTGCTAGAGCGGATGCAACATTGGTGGTTGCTTCCGCTGCTTTTCCGAAGACTGGAGTGATGATAGAGATGCAGCACGTCCAGAATTTTCTGAAAAGTGACCACCGTGCAGTTGGCGTTGCTGTTGCAGATGTTCCACGTCTGGTGCTCGGAACAAAATCGATATAGGGATTCGAGGGCGTGACATGTTTGACCAGTGGCGAATGGAACACGCTTTGCTAGAACTGGTGGGAAAATTGTGGCCATCCTAGGATTAGATCTCATCGGCGGAGGCGGAAATTCGTTTTCCGAAATGCATTCTCCTCTGTCAGCTAGGTAAACCGGTACAGCTGTTAACGGAACGTTCGACTCGGTGACGGATGGTAGGATGGCAGAAGCTTCGGACTTTCTTCCTAAATTGGCCGTAACATTGAATCCGACACCCTGCCTTTTCGAGACGGTGAAACGACCCTCAACGCCAAATTGGGGTCCTATGATACGCCTGTTTGTTCGCCTCTATTTGAATCCAGTCCGGGTCTTCCTGGTTGGTTTACTTGAATTGCTGATGAAGGATTTGTCCCGTGATTTGTAGGAACACCTGCGGGTACTAATAAATTATAGATTACGTTAGCGAAATAATAAGAAGTAATTGACGCGATTATCTAACTCACCTTGGACACGTCTATTAGCTTAATCGCTTCGTTTTTATTTAGAAACACATCTTAAATATTAATCTTTTCAACACAAATAATTTTGAAAAGCAGCAAACTACTTTATTATTCCGCAAAGATGGTCGAAAATACTAATTAAAAATTAAATTTGTTCCAACTAAATATGAAAATGGTAGTAATGAACATAAAAATAGTTCTGTCAAACACGAAACATGTTATTAAGATAACTACGTTTTATAGTAATGATTACTATTCGTTGAGCCATCCGGACATGGTAATTTCAAGAAAAAGGTAGTGGTTGTAATCTAAAACATGTTCGCAATTACTATTTTCAGGCATGGTAAAATTAAACATGGTCGAATAGTTAATTTTACTCTAAAATTTATTTCAGTGTAGTAAACGCTAAAAAAATGTAATCCTTACACAGCTTTCGAGAAAATTTTCTATAGCCTTGGATGTCTGTTCTCTGTGCTAAAATCAATTTCTAAGAGATTTTTTGAAATCACCTTTTGACAGCTGGGCAACTGTTTGACAGCTCCGCCCAGTACAAACTGCGACGAGGAGTTATTCGTCAAATTGCTCTCATACAAACATCAAATTGATTTTTAAATAGGTTCCCGGGCTCCAAAGTTCATGAAAATTTGGATTTCAGCTCAGTTTGACATGCAGATTCAGAATATCGAATTAAACAAAAAAGACACGGACAACGTCTTCAGCTTTCGGCTGTACAGACTGTTTTAAACTTAACATTAGACAACGGACAACGAAGCATGCACCAGTGGAAACGGGGAAGAAACTATTCTCACGAAAAGTTTCAACGCCCGAAGCGGGAATCGAATTCTCACCCTATAGCATGGTGCGATTATAAGCTTGGTGATCCTAACCGCACGGCTACGAGGCTCCACAAATCGAATTATCTCAACATCGCTAAAGAAGCCAAATGCCATTTAGTTACAAGTCCGCTAATTGCAAAATTTGACATGTATCTTCAATCAAATATGTCAAATATGTGCTGTCAGTCATGCTGTCAGTGCATTTCGATGACTTCGATCGAGACTTTTATGTTAAATTGACGTTGCAATTAGCGAATGGCATTTGCTCGTTGCAAAGTAAACATGTTGCAACCAGCGAACGGCCGCTGTGTGATGCTTCCTGATGTTACATCCGTAAAAAGTAAATAAAAAGAAGACATTTCGGATGTACTATATGTGTGACCGGTTACGTTCGTAGTCATTAGAGAACTAAACTTTATTATTACATATTCACTCAGTACGCTCAATGTCGTTTGAGAACCCTTTGAGAGGGTTCGGTAGTTTTACCGAGTGGACATTGCCACTACAGTCCTTACCCCTTTAGTCCACGCTATATACAATTATTATTTGTTTCCTTTAAAATTTCGAAAGCAAAATATGCACACATTAAATTTAGAATATGAATAACAAACATTTAACAATTCGAAAACTGATTCTGTTCAGTCATAACATTATATCTTAGTTGTCTAATTATTTCTGTTCACTACTGTATCCAGTATTCTATGCTGTTGTCGGTTATCCCGATGTCTTTTTCTCCACTTGATCATGTCCATGCGATGAGTATGTGGGACGGCTTTCCTCCAAAATAGAACAGGAACTGACGAAACGTACACCGCATCACAATCCTCCCTGCCAGTTCATATTTCTCGATGACTTCTCTTTCACTTGGTCCATTAGTTCATGTGAAACTCCTTAATGAGAAATGGGACGGTATTCCTCCTCCAACAAACAGCAAACGGCCACTCAACATACACCGGATAATGGTAGGTTCCCAGAGCATTCTCGCGGCAATGGATTACTACAAGTGGCGACGCTTCGGCAGATCGTCAAGGGGATGAAGGCGCAGGCCGTCGCAGACCGCCGACATAAGATGCATCAGCTTCTCCAGCAACATCAAACACTAGTTGACACAGCAAACGTATAAGTGCAGCAAAAACAACAATGTTGTACACGCTAACCCTCAGTTACCCAGATTGGTGTCAAAGCGACCCAGATTGAGCAAAACTGCAGTTACTCTAATCTGAGTAAAGGCACCTTTACTCAAATCTGGGTTACTGATGCTGGTGGCAAAATCTGGGTAACCGGTACCCAGCTCCTCCGAGGCCTTGATTTTGTTACTTTATTTCCAATTTAGATTTTTAATAAAAAGTTCCCAATTCCCATGTGCTTTTTACTCACCTGATGCAGAAAAACAGTTCTCCGGAAGAATTTTACTGTTTTTCCGTAATTTATCCTCATATTTGTCGTGGAAACATCAATAATTTCCAGCGTTCTCCTGACCGCTGCCATATTCTCAAGCCGTAAAGTGACAAAGTGCCGATTACCCAGATCTGTACCCAGATTCAAGAAATCTGGGTTTTCGGGTTACCCGGATTTTGACAACTGCTAACAACATGAAAATCCGGGTAGAATCGACCCAGGCGAAGGGTAGTTTCAGGTTAGCGTGTAGGCTCCGAGTCAAAACAAATTCCGATATTTACAAAAACAATGCACTTTTTTTTATCTTTTCCTTTGCTTCGTTCCAAACGTCATCATATGTTCACAGTTGAGTAGTTTCGGTTTTACCGATTATACTACTCTAGTGCCACAGTTGAACATATAAATAGGAAAAAGGCATTCTCGCTCGGTTGATGAAATGAAAATGGTCTTCATATAAAAAAGGTATGCGTAACAAAAGTTTGCAAAAAAAAATGGAGTGCAACAAAAAAAAGCCCCCTATAACAATGCCTCATTGAAGCCAAAACCGTACCAAAAAATGCACTTTTGTTTCGTGAAAACAACAAAATGACGAGCACAAAAATTATACATAAAAAGGGTTTTATACGCCCTGCTACGTCAAAATAAAAACACTGCAATATTCATTTTTTTACGAATAACTTGGTACGGAAAAATACAGTCACACTTCAATGGAAAAAAAAATACATGCTACAAAAATCACGCCAAAAGCAGACAATTACCAGCGGTCGTGAAAGTAAATATGAGCACAAAAAAAAGGTCACGCACAGTAAAATGTATTACAAACTTATGTCAAATGCGCACAATATGTACCGGCGAACGTGAAAAAAATAGATGGATTCCTTGCCCACTATCACAAAAAAAAAAAATCACGCCATAAGTACAAATACACAAATGTTGATGTGAAATACGCGACTTAACAAAAAAAATCACTTGCACGCTTTATCGCCAATAAAAAAAACTTGAATGGAAAAGTCACGCCAAAAGGTAGCATTTACCAGGGCTCGTGACGCCCACAGCAAGTTCGAATCACATTTCTCCTCGTCGACACTGTTACATCCGTAAAAAGTAAATAAAAAGAAGACATTTCGGATGTACTATATGTGTGACCGGTTACGTTCGTAGTCATTAGAGAACTAAACTTTATTATTACATATTCACTCAGTACGCTCAATGTCGTTTGAGAACCCTTTGAGAGGGTTCGGTAGTTTTACCGAGTGGACATTGCCACTACACCTGATAGTTGAACAATAGAGTTAATAAACTTAGTTTATTACCTCTATTAGTTGAACGGTATCATCCACGTGTTCCATCAAGCTAAACGCAAAACTTTAGTTAATTTAACTTAATTGAATCAAGCAAGCTGTGCTATTATAACCGTCACAGTTTTTAAAGGCCCTTGACGTGGCAATACGGGTAGCTGGCCAAGAAATTGCATTATGGTTCATAATGCAACCCAAACACATAGAACAGACACCCAGGCTAGAACAAATTTCATTCAGAAAGTTGTTTGAGGATTTGAATTTTCACTTAAGTAAGGCTGCAAACCAAACACGATGAAAACACTAACGCCACCAAACACCATATTGCCACAGTCAGTGGTGAATTGAAACATTTCAAGTGGTGAACTTAAATAGTATAGGAAATTAACCGATTGCAGCGTTAGGGAACGTTCAAAAATTACGTCCAACATTTTGGGGGGAGGGGGGTCTAATAAAGTGTGACAGTACGTGTATTAGGTATAGGAAAATAGCGTGACAGAGGGGGGAGGGGGGGTCTAGAAATCCCGAAAAACGATGGACGTAATAAATGAATCTTCCCTTACGATGTTGCCACTTGTGTTGCCGATTTCAAATCAGTAACAAATTTTGAAAACGACGTATAATCAATGGTGTAGCATTGATTATACGTCGTTTTCAAAATTTGTTACTGAAATGGCCTTTAAATACCTTACACAGTTTCGGAACTGGACTTGGATGTCTGTTCTCTGTGACTGAAATGAGTTGCATTATAAATCATAATGCAACTGATTTTTATAGTGAGGAAAAGTAGGCCATAGTGACACAAAAACGGTATGCCGGCAAGTATAAAATGCAATATGCAATCTGAGTGCTGCGAATAGAAACGGTTTTATTTTTCAAGCTAGCCAACACACACCTACACATTCCCGACACACAGCTTTGAAACACGCACGAGCGTTCAATTTTCTTGCAACCACCTCTCTCAGCTCGGTTGTCAAACACGCCGTCGCGACGCTGTTCGGAAATGGTAAACATGATCAATCCACCATTATTCTAATTTTGTTCTCGTGTTCAAAGTTCTTTATTTTCCATTCGCGATGGAAATTTTGATGGATAGTTGTTACAAAATTAGCTAAAATAGGCTCAAAACAATGTTTATCCTTCTCCTTGCTTTCCAACGGCTTGACAGCGGCAAATGGAGACATCGTGACAATTTTGATTATATCCGCAGCACCTAGATAGCAATGCTCTTCAATCAATCACACAGGTTCAACATAACCTCCATCTTCAATGTTTGGCTCCCGCTGAGAGAGTATATGAGCGCTTGCACGCTGACGTCATCACTGTCTCCTTCTCTTTCTTTCCTTCGGCGTCGGTCCATAAAGCCGTCCTTGCCCTCAAAAAAAATTGAGGGCAATGTTTACAAATCGTATGAGAATTCGATGAGGTTAGGTTTTTGCTGCAAGCCTCTAGTGAGTCAGTCCGCGAGACTCAGTATGCAATATGTCCCCCTCAATTGGGTTTTTAAATTAAGAAAAATGTATCCATTTTTTGGTTTTATACGAAAGAGCACCTTTTTCTGAGCCACTATGATTTTTTTCAGATTTTTAGAACTTTATTTTGGTACCTAAATTAAATTTCAAAGAGATTTTTTGAAATCACCTTTTGACAGCTGGGTAACTGTTTGACAGCTCCACCCAGTACAAAATGCGACGAGGGGTGATTTGACAAATCGCTCCCATACAAACTTTAAATTGATTTCTAAATAGGTTCTCGGGCATCAAAATTAATAAAAATTTGAATTTCGGCTCAGTTTTGCATGCAGATTCAGAATATGGAATTATCTCAACACCGCTAAAGAAGCCAATTCAACGGTCGACCAGCAAAGCGAGCGAACCCTTCTGTCAAATCAACGCAGACGCCCACCTCGTCCTATATGAACACACGGGGGTTTGGGGCCAAACATATCGCTGTTTTTTTTTTACCCTTATTCGAAAGATTATTGAATTTTCTATCAAATGACATCTTTGAATTGATTGGTTTAGTTAAATAACTAAGTTTCTAGAGCAAAATAGCTCAAAAGTAGTGTTTTTTAATGTGTTTTTGTCAATTATCTTTAAAAATGCATAATAAATTTAAATTCTTTCTTCGGCAAAATTGTGGCCCCTGTTTCACTCTACAATTCGTTCTTTGACACCAAACTTCTACCTCTTATCGTTTTCTTACAATTTTGATTTATCTCCAGCGGCACAGTGCGCAAAACAGTGCTTACCTTGTACAGTTGCGAATTTATGATCTGAAATGCGATGTGTAAAACGAAACTAAGAATTTGCATCCGTTGAAAGATACGTATTTCGACCCCTGTAAGGACGTCTTCAGTGTCTCGTACCCTAACATCACCTTATTCTAATCACTATTTTTTGGTTCCTAATATATACCGTTCACACCATGCAAAACAATTGGCTTCTTTAGCGGTGTTGAGATAATTCCATATTCTGAATCTGCATGCGAAACTGAGCCGAAATCCAAATTTTCATGAATTTTGGTGCGCGGGAACCTATTTAAAAATCAATTCGAAGTTTGTATGGGAGCGATTTGTCGAATCACCCCTCGTCGCATTTTGTACTGGGTGGAGCTGTCAAACAGTTACCCAGCTGTCAAAAGGTGATTTCAAAAAATCTCTTTGAAATTGATTTTAAGTACCAAAATAAAGTTCTAAAAATATGAAAAAAATTATAGTGGCTCAGAAAAAGGTGCTCTTTCGTATAAAATCAAAAAATCGATACATTTTTCTTAATTTAAAAACCCAATTGGGTTTTTTAATTTTGAAAAATGTATTGATTTTTTGATTCTATACGAAAGAGCCCCCTTTTCTGATCCACTATGATTTTTTTCAGATTTTTAGAACTTTATTTTGGTACCTAAAATTAATTTCAAAGATATTTTTTGAAATCACCTTTTGACAGCTGGGCAACTGCTTGACAGCTCCGCCCAGTACAAAATGCGACGAGGGGTGATTCAACAAATCGCTCCCATACAAACTTCAAATTGATTTTTAAATAGGTTCCCGGGCTCCAAAATTCATGAAAATTTGGATTTTGGCTCAGTTTGGCATGTAGATTCAGAATATGAGATTATCTCAACACCGCTAAAGAAGCCAATTGGGGTGAACGAAATTAGGAACCGAAAAATAGTGATTGGAATTAGGTGATGTCAGGGTACGAAACACTGAAGATTAGCTCACAGGGGTCAGAATGCGTATCTGTCAACGGATGCAAATTCTTAGTGGAATAAACACAGAGGCTTGCAGCAAAAACCTAACCTCATCGAATTCTCATACGATTTGTAAACATTGCCTTCAATTTTTTTTAGGGCAAGGACCGACGCTGAAGCACAGAGAACAGACATCCAGGCTAGAACAAATTTCATTCGGAAAGTTGTGTAAGGATCTGAATCTTTACTTGAGTAAGGTTGCAAACCAATACACGATGACAACACTAACGCCACCAAACACCATATTGCCACAGTCAGTGGTGAATTGAAACATTTCAAGTGGTGAATTAAATTAGTATGGGAAATTGACCGATTGCAGCGCCACGCTATTGCCACTTGTGTTGCCGATTTCAAATGGCCATTAAATTCCTTACACAGCTTTGGAACTGGACTTCACGGACAGAAAAGTTGTCTGCTTGATATAACTTTTTCCATAGTTCTCTTAAGCTTCTAAGATGTTCTTGGCATAATTGTTTCATATGGTTGATTCATAATGATTTGATGTCTACATCAAGCATATGTTCCATTGTAATGAACATCATTGAACACCAACCATGAAATGCCTAAACCAAACATAAGTGTCATTACTTGAACCTATGTTGACCCAGCCTCCTGCCTGCTGTCTACTCAGTCATTGTATGGCGGCGGTCGTTCAAAGTGCGTTCTGCTGGTAATAAATTTTTCGGGATTCGCCATTTCATCTTCAGGTAAGTATTCCGCCGGTAATGGAGTGTATGAGTTCGCAAGCTCATGATGTCTATGCTGTGTTTTCTAGATGCAGCTTCAACATACTCTAGCAATCGAAAGATGACCCAAAATAGATTGTTTTTGGACGGTTTCCCCCGAATGGTTGTGCAAACCGAGAAACTGGACGACCTTCTGGAGAAGCGCAAGACCGTACTGGGTACCGTGGTGAAGTTCGGAATCGACGGCAGTCTGCTCGTACCAGCGGTCGTTTGATCCATCAGTCTAGCAGCCGGTCACACCACGACGAGTTTACCCCACCGAAGGTCTCAATGATGGACGACGTGACTGAGAGCTCTTGATGAGTCACAAGCAGATACAAGCCCTGGCTGACTACTACGTCTTGAATGGACTGCACTTCCGCGTTTTTGAATAGTTTAGGACATTAATAAAAATAAAGAATGTACAAGGGAAATTTTAGCTAATCAAAAAATCCTGTAATGGTGGTATTTAGTGTAATATGTTACAATCAAAACATATTACACTAAATTACGACCATTATAGAATTGTTTATCCTAAATTTAACCTCACTTGGGCATTTTTTTGTGTATGCTTGAAACAGCTCGAAACAACCATCTGATATAGTTCGTTTAAGCCTCAAGTTTAGGGTTAAGTTAAGCGTAAACATGCTTGGATATGCCATGAAAATAAATGAGCTGTCAAACCATCAACCATAAATATTGTTGATGGAAGCATAATATGATTGAGTCAACCATATTTCTTGCTCTAATCAGTTCATCAATTCTGGTCATTTCGAGCTTCTGTTATGCTTCGTCCTATAGTATTATGCGTAATACAATCTCAAAAAGGGATTATATAAAAGTCAGTGCACAAATATGCTTGTTCGCGATCGCAATATGATTGACATAACTTTATATTTTTCTCCGTGTTGGATGTCTGTTCTCTGTGCTGTGGATGAGCTTACAGGGGTCAGAATGCGTATCTGTCAACGGATGCAAATTCTTAGTGGAGTTAAAAGAAACACAGAGGCTTGCAGCAAAAACCTAACCTCATCGAATTCTCATACGATTTGTAAACATTGCCTTCAAATTTTTTTTAGGGCAAGGACGGCTTTATGGACCGACGCTGAAGAATAGAAAGAGAAGGAGATAATGATGACGTCAGTATCCAAGCTCTCATACGGTACTTGGCTTGACTTCCACTAACACGCCCATAGGTTCATCATCATCAACAATTACAGTCTCTTTGTGGTGGGAACATTTTTATTTTGTATTCAAAGTAGCCGTTGATCTGATACCTATGTTTTCCATGAATATTATTATTTAAGGCTAAAAGGCTGACACATACAGCTGTAGGTCGCACTTGCTCCGGATTCCCACTTACCCTTTCTTTCCTTTGCTAATAAGTCTCAGGTTAAAGAAAAAAATCAACTTAAAACCGTTCAGCTCGAAAGGAACAGAAATTCAAAGGCTTTCTTTTTTTCTTTCAAGTAATTTTAATTTATGCGTTCGGAATAATTCAAAATCAAACAATGCGATTTTATTATCACTCACCTTCACTTAGGGGCATTTGGCAACCTTACCAGCATGGTTATGGGGGACATTATCGTGCAACGTCGTCACCGATCCATCACAAAGCTGATATAACAGAGCGAGACATCTCCATACTGTGCATCTCCACACCACCCATCCGTTCGTTTTCGTGTAGTAGTAAATGTATTGGTCACCTTCGTAAAGAAGTACATTTCGCTTGTTGGCATTCTTCACTATAGTATAGTCTAAATCGCCCTTTGGGTTTGGGTAGATCTCTTCAATGTTGGCCGATATGTCATGGACGTCAGTTTCACTAGCCGATGAATAGCTTCTTTTCTGTAGAATTTTTTCCTCGGAATGCCGGCTGTTGGCCAGCTTGAAAATCCGTCCATCCGGGCAGAGGTAAATGGAAACCGTACACTTTCGATGGGAAGCACACTTCCATATGCGACAACCGTCCTTACGGCTGTGCGAGTACGGATATCGATCACCGTTGAAGACCAGCATATCACCTCCGATGCGATTTTTGGTAATCTTGTACGGTTCATTGAGGAATATGTTTTCGACTTCTCGAAACGCTCGAATAACGATCGATTTTCGTTGTTTGCTTTCGTCAACCGGCTGCGGTAGATGGTTATGCTGTGGTATGACATTGCCCAGTATCAATCCATTGGCCTTTGTACCCAACGTGCCTCGGCAATCCTTGGTCTTCCGCCAAATACATCCCCACGTGATGGTCCCACTTTTCGGTCGCGAAGATAACAGCTGATAAGTGTGGCCATCATAAAGAAGGACTTTTCTTGTTCGCTTCTTTATCACCTTCTCCGGTTGATCCTTGGGTTGATCCGTATCGGATGTTTCACTCGCGTCGGGAGGATCACTGTTATCGGCGACATTGATGAGCTCATCATCATCGAAGCTTGATTCTTTTTTTACGTTGTATATAGCCAAGGCTTGGCGAACAATGCTGTCATCAGCATTACTTTCGTCATCTGCTTGTTCAGCTTCTTCATCAATGGTTTCCTCGTGAATTACGCTGATTTCTTCATATTCCTCCTCATTGTAAGCGTCTCGATTAGTATCCTCTGACTGCTCTAATGGTTTCTGATGTACTTCAACGGTGTTTTGCACTGCATCATGTTTTTGAATATTATTTGTACGTTGTCTTTGAGAATCTATCCATTTGTCATTTTTCAGACATTGCATCCGATAGTTGCAAAATTCATCCATCTTTTCAATGCATGCTTTGCAAATCTGAGCTGTGCTGTCTTTGTCGTATGTTAACTAAGAAAACGGAGGATATGTGAAAAAAATACTTATTATACATACTGAAATTAAAATTGGCAGTTGTTTTCTTGTTCATTTAAAAAAAGTAAAATTAGCAACAAATTTCATTTCATTTTCATTTTGCAGCATTTGGTGGGGAAATGAGAGCGCAAGTCAGTCCAAAGCCGATGATAAGGAGGGGTAATGGCTGAATAGTCTTTGCTGACCACATAAACGCCAAACCTATGTTCAAACCTATGTTAAGGCTCAAATATCCAGCAATCCTAGCTGGCAATGTGTTTGTGAAATAAAAATGCAATCATCAATCTGCGTGTTTGTGGTGGTGCGATCTTGTATGAAAATGGAGCTGGTAACACAAATACATGCGAGTTACGGTTCTGGTTAAAGATGGGAAGTATTGCAATTTGAAATAAAAAAAATTAAGCCACAAAAAAAACAAATTACTTGGTTCAATTTTCTTTATTGAATCTAAATTTTTGAAAACGATTACAAAATAAAAATTAAACTAACAGTTTTATTTCTAAGGAACCGGAGGGGTCATATCTGACACCGGCAATGCAACCGAGAAAACAAACGTGTCTGAGGCCATTGAAGATGCGACAGCAGCAGCAATATAGTCCGGTACCAAAAAGCAGTAACCGCGCATATAAAAAAAATCAATTCTTTACATTGACTTCGAATTAGTATGTTTTCGAAGAAATCTTTGATTATTTCTTCCACCTTCTCTTCAAAAAATGTAGGATCAATTTGAGTTTCCTTTACCAAATAATCATCAATGCTGTTACTGTTAACAAAGCACACAATCGCATTTTCTGCTACACAAGCGTGGAGTGAAACTTGAATTTCGCAGGTTGTTTTTCCGGTAAAAAAAAATTTCACCATCCTTTAACTTGCATCCAAGCTTAGCTGCATTTTCTTTGATCGGTCCTTTGATGGCTTTTTTCTTAACAATCATTATTGTTTTTCCATCTTCCGATACTCCCGAAAAGAATATTATACATGAACAATTAACCTCACATTTTAAAATAATCAAGGAATACCATCTGGAATACAGCATATATACAGGGGATAGACAAAATGATCGGGACAGGCAAAATTTTCCCTTCTCAAAAAATATTCAAATATGTAGCTGTAACTTTTCGAAAACTGCATCAAATATTCTCAAATTTTTACTGTAAGTGGATCAACTAGTTGTGTATCAGTGAACAAAACTTGGAAATGATCGGGCCATTCTCTACCGAGGTATAAAGATTCTTGAAAAAGGTAAAATTATCCGATAGCCAACTTTGAGCTGTTATATCTCCGGATTCAATGAACCGAATGCAACGAAATTTTGACCATTTATGACTTGTATAATAAGCTACGAAAAACCTTTGACAAAACTTCAAATTCTTAACACAGAAGATTAGATTATTTTTCTAATAAAACGCCAAATTATCCAAAACTTCAACATCGTTTCAAAATTCAAGATGCTAATAATAGTTCATTTATATTTCCTCTAATTGTCTTGAATATAAATATGTTTTGAAAAAAAATAACAACATAGCCAGCAATTCATTTAAAAAGCAATGGGATGCATATAAAAAATAGACCAATTTACTAAAAAATCATAAAATAAATGAAATCGCTATAACTTTCTCTCTTGTGAATAATTTCAAGTTGAGTCAAACGTTTTTCAGAGCTCATTATATAAGTCGTAAATGGTCAAAATTTCATTGCAATCGGTTCATTGAATCCGGAGATATAACAGCTCAAAGTTGGCTATCGGATAAATATACCTTTTTCTAGAATCTTTATAATTTCGTGCAGAATAGCCCAATCTTTTTCAAATTTTGTCCACTGATACACAAATAGTTGATCCACTTACTATAAAAATTTGAGAATATTCGATGCACTTTTCGAAAAGTTACAGCTATTTGAATATTTTTTGATAAGGGAAAATTTTGCCTGTCCCGATCATTTTGTCTATCCCCTGTAGTTGTGGCATCAATTATTGTATCTGTTTCAAAATTGATTGTTTCTTAACATGTTAACTACAAAACGTAATTCTAGCTTTTTCAGATAGTTCAACTATGTAGCATGGTTTTGATACAAGAAATTTCATATAAATGTTTGCCTTTTTCAAGGAGCATTACGCAGTGCATAATTTTGCACTTGATAGATGATTGCTAGTTTATTTGGTGTTTTTTTTTTCAAGTGAGGTTCAGTTTTTCGAATAAACTTGTATTAATTATTTTATTATATATCTCCTTATTCACTGTATTCCTGGAACAAGATTTACTTTTCAGCATATTTTAGAAATTTATTATTAACCGAGAGCTTTCCTAACTCGTTACCCGAGATGACAAAATGAATCTCCAGGTTACCGGAGATTGTTTATATCTTGCTCAAGCTATTCACAGACGTTAATTCTATGCGTTGTAATTACGCTGAATCTTTCCAAAAAAATTATAATGTTAACACGTCTGGGACCAATGTTAGCCAAAGAACACTAAGTTGAAGAGAGGCAGGTCATGTTCCAATGGGAACGTTGAGCCATACAGAAGATCAAACTGCTTAACGATCAAAGCAAATAACACACACTAAGGGGTACAAAAACCGTAACCAACCTAGTAATGTATCAAATCCATGCATATTTGTCTGGATTTTTTCTCGTGAGTTGTGAAAAAACCATTGCCGTTAGCCCCGAATGTCATTTTTATCAAATTTGTAAATATTATTTCTGTTGATATTCTAAATATGTAGGGTATCGCGCCACTTGGGCGGTGGCTTCTATATTCGTCTGTTTTCCACTATAACTCAGTCAATTTTGAACCAATTGACTTGAAATGTTGTACACGGGAAGATACTATACCTATCTCACCACATTCCAAAAGTTGTGTCAATTGGTTCAAATTTGACTGAGTTATAGTGGAAAACAGACGAATATAGAAGCCACCGCCCAAGTGGCGCGATTCCCTATATTGAATTGACTTACGTGTTTCTGCGTTGGACTTGGAGAGATGTAACGTTTGCACTGAAGTAATGCCTCCATCGTCAGTGACCGGTTCTCGACCGATTGGGTCCAAATCCGGAAGGGGCATCATTTCATCATAAGTCCAAAGAGAACTTTCACCAAGCGAGTCGCTTTGCAGAGATAAGTCCCTCAGAAAACATGCCGTGTCGTCGGTGAACAGTGTCGTCGGTGAATGACGGCCAAACATCTTCAATGGTCGCCGGTCGGGAGGGTATTTGACCGCTGAGAGTCATTTGTTTCTCAAAATTCTCTGTCAACCTCCGACTCAAAGCCACTATGTATAGAACCGAATTCGGATAGGGTGCTGCAGACTGAGCAATAGTCCTAGAAATCACACTCATCATCACTTTTTTTTTTTTTTTTATGTCTTTATTAATGAGATTTTCAGCCCGAGGCTGGTTCATCTCAGTTTCAAAGCGAGAGAAAAGAAAACTAGGGAGACCTGAGGGGTATTTCCTAGTCTGGAATATACATTTCAAGTTCTGGGCTGTCAATTTGTCTACTTGTCTTTGTTGTTCAAAAAGTTTCCATCTCGTATCCGTGGGAATAGCCTTGGTTGGTTGCCTTCAAGTGAGGGTTGGTAACGTAGAGATACAATCATAGTCAGTGGGTGGTGCTTGGTTCGGTTGTCCGTTTTTGGGGGTTGGTAGAGTTGAAATCCAATCGTCGTCCGTTGTCATGCCTATGTCGTTGTTGGGTTTGGAGGTGGGATTCTGAAGCCTCGGGGGATATTACCCCAGAGGGCTATTGTCAGGTTCGACAGAATCGAATTTTAGTCAGGTAGTGAAGTTTAGATTAGTACAAACAGGCCAGCCTCTTTTAGGAACGTGATCAGTTTTGCTTCACTAGTCTCGTGATTTTGGAGCACGTCTGTGATGCTTCCTAGCTGGTGGGATGTTCGGAGGTATTCCAGTTTGGGGCATTCGCAAAGAACGTGTTCAACAGTGTTGAGGATGTTACAGGTGTCACATATCTTGCGGAAAGTTGGTCCCCCAGAAAAATTGTGCGATATCCTGGAGTGCCCTGTTCGTAGTCTGGATAAAATAACTTGTTCTCGCCAGTTGTGACGGTCTTTCCAGGTTTCGGTGTCCCCTTTGATTTTCCGGAAGAACAAGGACCGGTTTGCCCTCCATTCCGCGGACCATGCGTCTTCAATAGTCCGTCTGCACCACAATTTCACGTCCGCTCCAGGCACATGCTGGGTGCGGCGGCGTCCTGTCTGTCCTATATTTGCCATGGTGTCGGCTTCTTCGTTGCCACTGATTCCGCAGTGACCCGGGACCCACGTGAAAATTATACGGTGACCTTCTTCTTCCAGAAACTTCTGAGTTTTCTGGATCCAGGGATGTTTTGACTTCGGCGACTCCAGAGCTAGAAGAACGCTAGCTGAATCTGTAGCGACTAACACAGGTTTGTCGCTGCTTTTCGAGGCTGCCATATAGAGGGCTGCTGCCTCCGCCGAGAAGACGGAGCATTGTTCGGGTAGACTGTAGCATTTTCGGATATCGGGTCCGATAACGCCTATACCAACGGTACCGGCCGCCTTGGATCCGTCGGAATATCTGACTGTAGTCGAGGCATATCGACTGCTTATCGTTTCCGCAAAAAGAGCTTTTGCCCGTATCGAGCTTGTTCCCTTGGTGAGATGAGTTTTCATCGTGCTGTCGAAAGTAGGATCTTTAGCCGTCCAGCTTCGCGGCCTGACACGGTAGAGTTCCTCTACCGGGGGAAGCACGGATCCGGTTACATTGTTTAGGGCTCGGTTCGCCTGCTCTTCGATGAAGCAGATCTCTCCGTCACCTCTGGTTTTCTCTAGGTAGCTTACTGCTCTGCAGCATACGGCTAGGGTCGTCTTGTGATGAAAGGGTAAAATACCGGCTTCGGCACACGCAGAGAGAGCGGGTGTGGAAGGGAGGAGCCCTGACAACGCTCTAACGGTGTTGTTATATACTGGTGCAAGAATAGCGAGTAGGCTCTCCATGGCACGACAAGTGATTTCGATGCCATAAAAAAGCCTACTGTTAATAATAGCATCGGCTACTCTGCGACGTGTCCCGCGATCGCTTCTGGTGCGTCGGTTGGAGATGTTCCTTACTAGGCAGACTCGGTTTTTACAGGCGTCCTTAACATTGGTAAAGTGACTGCGGAAGGTTAAGTGCCGGTCGATGGTGATTCCAAGGAGCTTGAGACTACGTTTGCTTGGCATCGGGTAACCGTTGACAATAATAGGCTTCGATGGCGGTGTGTGCTTCATTTCACAGGCATGTAATCTAACACATTTTTCTGCTGAGATGTCGAAGCCAACTTCTTGTGCCCATTTAGCGACGGCGGTGACACCTGCCTGCAACTTCCGCCTGATGATTTTCGGATGCACGCCGGTTACAATAAGGAGGATGTCGTCGGCATAGACAAGTATGTATAACCCATTGGGAAGTACTGTGAAAACGCCACTCATGGCCACGAGGAACAGGGTGACCGCAATTACCGATCCCTGTGGAACGCCGGTCTCCTCTGTGACAATTTTAGATTTTGTGTTACCTACGAGCACCTGAAATGTTCGTCCGTCCAAGAAGTTTTTTAGAAAGGTAAGCATATTGCCAGTGATGCCCCAGCTGGCCAGTCTATGTAAGACATCAGGGGTCCATGCCCTATTGTAGGCCTTGGCCAAATCCAAGGACGCCATTTCGATGTGGAGTCCTTCTTTCGTTGCATCGTTGATTATCTGGCCGAGCGATGCCAGGTAAGTACCGGTGCCGTAACCAGGACGGAAAGCGTGCTGTCGGAAATCTAATCTGTGGTTTTCTTCCAAATATTCAGTCAACCGCCGGTTCACCATTCGTTCCATGATTTTGCATATGCAGCTTGTCAGGGCGATTGGTCGGTAGCTGCTAACACTGTTGGCGGGGCCGTTGTTTTTTGGGATTGGGATGACGAAACTGTGCCGCCAGTTGTCTGGAAAAGTTCCCGAACTCCACTCTTGGTTGATGATGGAGAGAAGAGTAACCTTTCCTCCCGTAGTTAACTTTTTCAACATTGGATATCCGATGCCATCAGGACCCGCCGACTTTCCGCTAGCCTTCTGAAGAGCGTACTCTAGCTCTTTTATTGTGAAGGGGAGGTTGAAGTTTTGTCCTTCATCAGGTGGGACCGGGAATCTGTGAATCGCTGTTTCGGGAGATGGATGTTTCTTTAGAAAGCGATCCGGGTATCGATGTAGTGAGGATAGATCGTGAAAGTATTCCGCCAAGGAATCAGTAATAATTTGCGGATCTCTTGTCGTTGTGCCATCTATTTTGATCGCTATTCCTTTGTGGCGCCTCTTTCCTTGTATGCTGTTTATTCGTTGCCACAGCTCTGAGGAGGATTGATTCTCATTAATAGAATTTTTTTTTTTTTTTTTTTTTTTTTTTTTTTTTTTTTTTTTTTTTTTTTTTTTTTTTTGTTAAATAGTACGTTTATTTGTCGATTTCAAGTTAAAAAAAATATTTACATTATTATTTAGACACTGATCTCAAGATTGAAATTAAGTTCATTTATATCTAATCTTCCATTGTTGCTATCAATGAATGAAATATAACATGCTAAATACTTCAGAATTATTGTTTTCACTCTAGTTCCTATGTGATTTAGTGACGGCCGCTGTAGATCAGCACGATCGATACGCCTTCCGCCAGTTGTCGCAATCAGCTTCCGTTGCAACAGTGGAAACGCGTCATTGACTCTTGGGCAGTCAAAGAATTTGTGCTGTATCGTTTCAACTGGTGCGCCGCAGTTCATGCACTGTTCTCCGTCCGACCGCCTCATTTTGAAGAGCAGTTGCCGGTGCCGCAGCTTCTGATTCACCCACATGTAGAGCAGGCTCCTGAGAGAAGGTGTAAGCTCCCAAGTCGAAATATTCCTCCAGATACGGGGCCAATTTAAGTTTGGATGTTGTGTCTCCACCTTTGGTCTGTCCGTCCGCTCAACGAAAAAACGGTGGATGAGATCGGCGGAAGGGTGAAGGCGGATTTGGAAGGGAAGGTCTGCATAGTTTCGGAGGATCAATTTTAGGCAGGGAAGATCAGAGAGCGAGTTTGCGTTGGGAGGATTTGCTGAGTTGAGAAAGGAGTTGTAGTGGGGGATCGACTCGACCTCGTGAAGATGTCGGTTGATCATTAATGCGGGGCATTTCATCCGCGGCAGATGCAGTTTTAGCCCGCCGTTTTCCTTGCTGCGTGCAAGTTGCTCCATCGGTACAGTTGCCGGCGCTCCTCGAAAAATAAAACGCCGCATGGTTGCTGTGACTTTCGCTATGTGTGCTGAAGTGGGTGTTAAGTGTGCTGCAATATACCACATCTTCGAGGAGAGGAAGGTGTTCAGAAGAACAACTTTTTGGTGCAGTGAGAGGCTCCGTTGAGAGTGTAGCCAGACTTGCCGAGAGAAGTTCGTGACAAGCGTATTCCAGTTTATGTTGACCATCTCCACTATTGAATTTGTAAAGACGATGCCAAGAATTCTAATTGCATTTTCTGTACGCAGCCATGGTACAGTAAGGGGCTCATTAATTATCCCGACGTCGATTGCTGTCGTCTTCCTTTCGTTCAAACGAGCGCCAGCTACGCGCCCAAATCGTTTGAACAAATCTCGCATCGTATTCAACTGGTCAACCGTACTGATAATTGCACTGATGTCATCAGCGTACGCAACTATCAAATCTCCGCCGCACACTTGCTCCAACCGCAGCAGAAGAGGATGCAGGTAAAGCACAAACAAATGCATAGAGAGAGGATCTCCCTGCCGGACCGATCGCTCTATTGGAAAGGCTTGTGATAGAAAACCGTTGATTAACAAGCGCGACGATGATGATGCTGCTATTCGAGATAACAGGTTGACCATTTCAACGTCGAAGCCCAACGCACGCATTGTATTAAACAAAAAACGATGGTCCACCCGATCGAAAGCGTGGTCCAAATCGAACCCGACCAGTTTAGCAGTTCGACCGGTTGCTCTCAGCTGTGCAATTCTATCCTTAACTGCTAGAGTGGCTTGAAAAATATTCTTGCCCGCATTGGAGCACTTCTGTGATCCAGTCAGAACCCGATGTGTTCGAAGTACATTTTCAATGCGCCGTTTCAAAATCCTAGATAGAATTTTGTAATCGAAATTCACCAAACTGATCGGCCTATAAGAACGTGCAGTTTCCCCCGCATCACGCTTCTTCACAAGCACAATCACCCCATCGACAAACTGGGATGGAAAATCCGATCTTAGAGCTTCATTCATGACCAGGTTCAGCTCCCGGTGGATCACATCAAACGTACGAAGGTAAAACTCTTTCGGCAAACCATCGGGTCCGGGCGACTTTTTGGAGGCGCTCGTTCGGATCGCAGACAGAATATCTGCAGTTGTGATATCATCCATGCAGGCTTCATTTACTGGATCTTGTTCGGGGATTACTCTCTCGCACTGGAACGTTCTCTCGGGTTCTCCCCCCTCCACATTTTCTCGTGCATAGAGATTGGCAAAATACTCCACCATGTGATTCCGTATCTCCACAGAGTCGTCGATTACATCGCCGTGGGCATCTCGCAGCTGTTCGATGGTGGTTCTACGCCTTGTACGCTCTCCTAGTTGGAATGTGGAAAGTGGCTCACCGGCTACAAGCGTTTCGTTTATTCGAGTAAACATTTCCGAAAAACGACGTTGGTGAGAGAGGAGTTCGGCTTTTATTCTGTTGATGGTTATCAGCATGTCGCGGTTGTTATGATAGCCATCATACGCTTGCCGTAGCATCTCGTACAGGCGTTGATATTCGCGGTGGAAAGCATCAAATGCTAATTTGGACTTCCATCGAAAAAAGGATTTTATTTTCGGCTTAGCGCAGAAAAGCCACCAATCCATCCATGATGGATAATTTCGACGTTGACGGGTCCAGTATTGCCAGGAGATTTGCAGCTCTTCGATGTTTTCCGTGGTGAGAAGGTGAGGACGGAGGGACCAGTATCCACGTCCGGGCGCTCGGTCGGGAAGGGGCAGGCATAGTCTCGCAGTCACAGCCTTGTGATCCGAGAAGCAGCAAACGTGATCAGCTGTGGCTCTCAGTTGTTCTCGGAGCCCGGCACTCACATAGAAGCGATCGAGCCTGGATGAAGAGTTGTGTGTAATGTACGTGTATCCCATATCGCGTGATCGGAGCTGTTGCCACACATCGATCAGCCGAAGCTGCTGTACGGCGAACTGTAGTGCGGGACTCGAATTAGATCCGGTCGCGTCGCATTGTCGTATCACACAATTGAAGTCGCCACCGAGGATGACGTGATCAGTTCGATGCCGTAGATAATAAGCGATAGTGTTGCTGTAAAAACGTTCTCTCTCGGCGCGGAGAGCGGATCCCGACGGGGCATACACGTTACATAGAGTCGTGTTCTGTACTCGTAGAGCAACTAATCTTCCATCCAGGCTCTTTTCTATGTGCGAATACCGAATGTGCTCTTTGAGAGCAATCGCCGTTCCTCTTCTCGCATGGTCAACATTACACACGACATTGTAGCCCGGTAGAGTGAGCTGTTCATTTTCTACCTCTTGCAGGAAGATTATATCCAGATCGACGGTCCGGATGAAGGTTCGGAGAGCATTAAGTTTGGTTGGGTTCGTTATCGTGTTGATATTGATGGTGCCGATGTTGATACTGGTGTACGCCATTACAAGTGCAGGTCGTCCCCAGATGCTCGGTCTTGGTCGTTGTTGATAGTACTGTGTCGCATCTTCTTCCCAGGAGGCGATCGCTTGCCTCGGGACCGTCTGCTGCTGGTTGAAGTGCGTGACGCTTGCGAGTTGTCAGTTTCATTACCATCTGTCTTACGGAGCGAAGAGAAGCCACCGATTGTTGCTGATATCGGCGTGAGCTGGATGATAGGTTGTGCTATGAGGGCATTCTGAACCATCGATGATGTCGTTGGTGGAGGAGCCATCGTGTTTACCTGCGACTGCTGCAGCGGTCGGGTTTCGTTCGGCTTCGGCTCGTTCAGCCGTGTTGCGCTCGATTGTGTCTGGGGTTCCGACGGGCGATTGTTCGGCTTTGCCGATTTTTTTAGCAGCGCTGGCTGTTTCGCTACATTAGCGTATGACTGGTCAGCTGTGAGCTTTTGCGCCAGCAGTTTCTTATTTTGCACACATGGGATTCCCACGTGCACAAATTCTTGACAGTGCAAACATGTTTGCCGCTGCCCCTTATAGCTCACCGCCGTGTCTTCCCCACCTATCGTGACGAGAGAGGGTATGTTCTTCTTCACCACCATTCGGGCAATACGAACACCGGTTTTGACACCTCCGAAGAGGGATCGCTCGTCCCACAGAAGGTCTCGAATGCTGAGAATTTCACCAAATTCCGAGAGAAACTCGGCGATGTGCTCGTTGGAGACGTCGCTGGACAGGTCGAACAGCCGAACTTCAACTGCCCCGTCCTCCATCATGACCCGCAGCTTGTAGGCCTTCCCGTCGTACACGAATTCATGTTTGTTGTCGTGTTTCGAAACTATTTCCTCGGCGAGTTCGAGGTTAATGACCTCCACAAAGGTACACCCCAATCGTCGGCTGGGCTGCAGCAGACGCACGTGTTCTCGTGTCAGACCAAGCTCTTTCCCGATGAATTTGTGGATTTCATCGTGGGAAAGTTGCTTTGGAAACTGTGAGTAATCGACGCGAAAAGTATTTTCGCGACGCGGCATCGCGATACTAAACGGACCGATGGATCAAATCGTGATACTGTAAACGATCGAAAAATAACGTACAGTCTGAACGACTTCCGATTTTTGCTCGTCCGAAAAACATCGACTGTTCGGCTCGGAAGTTGAGCTCTAACTATAGAATCGAGAAACTCAACCCAAGATTTCTCTTTCGCTTCCCTGATCACTTGCCTGCAGGTGTTGCGGGCTACCTGATATTCCTCCAAGGTTCGGGTCCTATCGGGGTGACCTTCCGGTAGCTTTCTCATCGCACGTTTGGCTGATCGTAGCAGTTTTCGACGCGTTTTGACAGCTGTTTTGGTGTCTTCGTTCCACCAATGAAGTGCACGGCGTCCAGGATTTGGGCTGGTACTCGGTATATTGGACGATGCTGCGCTGTTGATGATAGCAGTAAAGTCAGGTATCGACGTTGGAACTTGGATGTCTAGTTGGGTTTCGAGTGCAGTTTGGAATCCGGCCCAGTCAGCCTTATCGAAAAGCCACCGTGGTCTTCTTTCAGTTTCTGGTGCGACCCTGTTTTCTAATGTGATACAGATCGGAGCATGATCACTTCCTTTGAAGTCGGTATCCACGGACCAAAGAAAGTGGTTAGTTGTGGAGGCTGATGCAAGCGAGACATCTATCGAGGATTCTGCCTGGCCACGAAAAAAGGTGGGTGAACCGTCGTTCAAGATGGTAAGATTGCGCCGACCTGCCAGGCGGGCGATGGTAGTACCTCGCGCGTTGTTGGTGCGGCTGCCCCAAGCGCGATGGTGGCTATTGACGTCGCCAAGGAAGATTATCGGCTCTGGGATCTGGTCTAAAACCATGTCTATCCTGTTTCCTAGGTTTGGAAGCTTTCCGTTCGGAAGATAGACACAGACTACCGAAATAGGGAAAGGCCATGGAGTGCGGACAGCGACTATGGGTAAATCGGTGTCTAGATCTATTTCCTGGACGGCTAACTCGGAAGATACTCCGACGGCCACTGAGTGGTATAAATTGGGCCCACTTTTTGAGAACCATTGATACTTCTTCCCCAGGGTGTTCTTCATCGTGCTGGGATTGGCTCGGTGGATCTCCTGTAATGCCAGTACCGTGGGTTCTAGGTCATGTACCAACATCTCCAGGTCCTGCAGATTGTGGAAAAATCCGTTTATATTCCACTGGATGGCGAAAGTTTGTTTTCTGCGACGTTGATTAGGCAGTTGTTGTTGTTGAGGGCTTCTGTGGGACTTATCGCTCAGGTTGGGGTGCCCAAATGTTGGAGCAAGATTCTCTCCGTGCGGGTCTTGCCCCGTGCCAGGAGGCGTGATGCCGTCGCTCAGACCTGGGTACCTGGTATGTTTCGTATGGTGTGTCCTTGAAGCCTGCGCTGGTTTGCAACCAACGAAGTCCTGGTCTAGATTCCGATGATTCTTTAGGGTTCCGGGCAGGATCTGGGCGGTTTGGCCGTATCTTACCTTATGTAGAGCATCGTACGCGGACGCATTAGTCGCTTCCGCTTCCGTAAGAGGACGAAACGAGAACTTGTCGGATGTGGGTGCAGTATTGTTGTTTCCAGGTGTAGTGCGTTTTCGGTGGTTTGTAAGCGGATTCAGGGTTGGCTTGACTCCCACGTTGTCCAGCGCAGAAATTCCCTCGTCGTCCTTCGGGGAATGGGTGTATGAACCCTTTTGCGTCCCGACAGGGAGGGCATTCAGGTGCCGAGGGTTGTCCGCCAGTTCCGGTTGGGGTGTAGCGTCCGCACTGACGGGGCCTCGGCTGCCTGAAGCCTCCACTGTAGCTGCTACAACGGGTGTGGTTTGACGGTTTGGTGTTGTTTTTTGCTCAGTCGACTCCGTTGATTCGATGTTATGCTCTTGGCTTGGGAAGATGATGATGGTGGTGGGTTATACGTCCGTATCTGGTAGAGGTGTCAATAGTTGGGAGGACTGAGCGTTAGCAAGGATTACTTCTTGGGTGCTCTCAAATTCGGGTTTGCCTTGCCAGCTTTGCTAGCTCGCTTGGCTCCAGTAACGTAATTTGAAGATTCGCCACCGGAGGAGGAGGAACTCGCGTGGCCGCGCTTTGATGGTGTAGAAGTGATAGTTTGTATTGACTGCTGTGATGCGATACTAGTGTCCGACAGGTATCCATCCTTATTTAGCTTTGGTTGCTGCTTCATCTTATCCTTTTTCGGCCCTTTGCAATCCGATAAAGCACTGGCTTCGATCCAGTTTGCAACGGACTGCGTGGTTGTCGAATCTAGTGTTGGTGTTTTTGTAAGTAGTTCACAGTTTGATGTTTGGGAGTGGAACATCTCGCCATGTGCAAGTAGTTCTGTGGATACGTTTTCGTCCTGGATATGTTGGGATGTTTCACTTGACAGAAGCTTTTCGATTATTTGGTCTTTCTTTTTCAACTCCGTTTGGAGAGATCGGACCGTTGTTGTTAGCGCGGCAACTTGACGCACTAATTCCTCTATGGTCCCGTGCTCTTTGACAGTATCTAGGCGGTCACTCACGCTACGGTTCTGTACCGCTCTTTCCATGTCACGGATTCTCTCGTCCTTCTTCTTGGAGTCGAGTTGGAGTTGAGCTACTACCGCCTTTAGCTCCCCGATTTCGGCATCCTTGCTAGCACTCACGACGTTCGAGTATGCACTGGAATGTTGGTTTTGACCATTGCGGACTTCGTACTCACGACTGGCTTGGGGATATGAAATTCCTTGGTCGATACGAATACGCTGGATCTCGACTTCCTTTTCGTAAATCGGGCATTTACGGCTGGAGGCAGGGTGCTCGTTTACCTTGCAGTTTTTACAAAAAACGGTTTCAACACAAGGCGGTCGATCTATGGCCATATGGTTCGCCGCTCCTGCTTCCGTTGATTGAATACGGTCCTCTTCGTGCACTTTACTGCACCGTCCACAGATGCGAAAGGGTTCGGTGCATCGTTTTCCCGTGTGCCCAAAGGACCAGCAGCGGTAGCATTGCATCGGGGATGGATAATAGTTCCTAGTCTTACAGCGCGACCAGCCAAAGTCCACATGCGGTGGGATCACCGTTCCACTAATTGTCAGGATAATTGTGGGCGTGTTTTCGTAGGTTCCATCCGGTTTTCGACGTCTAATTCGCCGGAGATCCTTCACACCTTGAGGTTCCAGTTGCTGCCTTAAGTACTCGTCGTCAAGGGTCACGGAGTCGTAGCAAGACACTACGCATTGTCGTTGGTTGAGCTGGGGGTGTTCACTAATCTTGATTGTAGTTCCGTCAGCCAATTTCGTCATCTTACACAGCTTTTCAAACTGGGCTTGGCTTCTCACCTTGAGAACGTACGAGATTCCCCGGTTCTCCTTGTAAGCACCGTCGATTTGTGCGTTAATGTACTTCTCGACTGAAAGCCGTAGCAGGAAAGGATCCTGCGGCATGGGTCCGGACGTAGCTTCCATTTTCAAGTACTGCAAGGGCCCTGCAGTGCCATCCCTGTCCATGAAGCTCGGAACACGAGCTCCGGTGTATTCCCCATTTACGAAATTGGATGGACCATAACAACCACCACCGGGGCCCCCTGGGTCCCCTGGACGGGGTGGTTGTCCGCTCGCCAGTGACATACTGGCGAGGCGGGAGTGGGATTCAACACAGGTAGGGCGACTCCAGTAGTACAGGCGGGGAGGTTTAACTTTTTCGGGGAAATATGTTAGAAATCGTTATTCACACTTTTTTCTTTAAGTGGGCCGCAGTTGTTGTTTGGGAACACCTGGAACACTTAACGACAGTTCCGCGGCACTAAACGACACGGAAAACACCGCTTCACACTTTTTCGCAAATTCCCAGACTTTTCACGGAAAACCGAAGAAGTCGGTTTGTTCTCGTTTTGCAACTTTCTACTACTCGGGTTTTACTGCACACCACTGTCCAGAGAAGCACATCGAACAATGCGATGGCTTATGATTGTACACGCGGTACCCGCAAAAACGAGGCACTTCAACACCGCTGTTTTGGCACTGTTTTCACCGATTTTTATTGGTATTTGAGTGAAAGCACTTGTAATAACTGTCCTTTTAACGACCGAGGACTTCAAATTCCGGTACGATCGCGAAAACCACTAAATTTAATAATGGTACTACGAGCGCGTTCGCGGTTGCTTGTATAAACAACGATATCCCGAACTCGAATCCTCATCATCACTAGCTGCTTCTGCCCCCAGTAACCACTCACATCTTCCCATGCTTCACACGGTGGAATATTGCTTGAATCTTCTTGAAAATCACTCCCATCACTAGCAGCTTCATTTACACTACGGTTTGGCACTTTTTTCTCAGCTTCACGCTTGATGGCAGCTAACTGGGCCTTGGTTTTTCACGGCATTCTTCGCAGTAACACGTAAATTGAACTTTTATCACCCACAAAAACTTACGTTCAATGAGTCATGTACATTATTGAACCGACTGATGCTTCGAAACGTAAACAAAAAACATATGATCGAGCATATGGTGTTTTCTCGTCAGTGTGGCCGAACATCCTGCTTCCAGCGACTTCACAAAATGAAATAAAATAATGGATGATGCTATTGCACGTTATTACGTGGATGAGTATTTTACATTTACTTGAATCCGTTATGCTAATACAAAAGAACTTTAGAAACACTCATAAATGTTTATTTGTTCAGAATAATCGGTCATTTTATTAACTTTGTTATGAATAATGGCAGCGCACTCCTGGCAATGCTGGCCAATGATTGCAAGGCTCACACATGCTCGCTAGGATATTGCCACACATAATGCAATGTATTAGTATAGCAGCCGTGGTGTACCGATTGCATTTTATGAGTTCATAAAGTGATTTAATAAAACGCAGTTTTCTTTTATTTAAGTTAATGAACAGTGATAAATGTGCCTAATATACATTCTTTGAGAACATATCGTGCAAGTGAAATACATTTCAAGGGAAATTTTGGTGCGCGAGTGAAAGAAAAAAGCCGTTGAATTGTCGTGTTGCTGGGGGCGATATCCCATGCAAAACAGAATAAATTAGTGTTAGTGCTGAGCCGTGGGAGCATAATTTATTTTCTAAAACAGTTTATTCCACAATATGATGATATTATCGCCTGTAAAAGGTAAGTGGTGATAGAATGATGTTTCAGAATTTGCCTGAAATGTTTAGAATTGTGATAATGTATCTATTTGGGCCGTAGCAAGCCTTTGAACTTGGCGGCGGTTTTTTATCCTCGATTTCGAGCCTTGTCAATGATTAATGATGATGATACTTTTAGAGGATGGAGGTTAGTTTCCTCTTAACTGAATATAAATTATGAGTGCATCGATTGATATTTCAAAACGTTTCATCAACGGAAAAATGGTGGAGCAAGAAAAAAAAACTTTTGTTGCTGGCCGAGTTCACGGTCGATATTTCAAGTCTCCCGGTCGAATTCATGCAGTTTTTTAAGGTAACGTATTTTAATCATTTACTTTTACGTAATAACAATCAAAATATGCCAACAGATCAAGATTACCACGCGGCAAAGCAAGTTGACCAAAGACGATCTTCTGAAAGATTTGCTAGAATCCGACATAATCAGTAGGTGAAATCTACCAGCGGATTTTTTTCTTGGATACTTGAGCCCGTAAGTATTTATTTCGTTTTGATTGATATAACAGCATTTTATTTAAATAAACATTTTCTTTTAGGGTTTTGATATCACAGCTTTGCTCAAATGGAGGTGCTGGTCGTGAAGCAAAAACGCTGAAACGAATTGAGGGGCCCAGAATCAAAGGGGTGTAAGTGACCATTTTATCGATTTTGAGCTGAGCATATCATAAAATTCTTCAGATTTCAAGCTTCCAGGAACTTTTCCAAGATTGTTCCTACGATGTTTGTAAAAATTGCAATAAATCAGAGAAAATTGGGTTGATTTTCAAACTTCATACATTTAGTATGGGATGAAAATTTGGTCAAAAACTTCAAACCTCATTTACTCGAAAGTGTGTTTTTGTCACTTACACCCCTTTGCTTCTAACCCCCTCAATTACGAGTTTGGCAGCAGCACCAGAAACGCGCCGCGCCACCATGGTCTTCCGATCAAAACGCTTTCTAAGTTTAGTTAATCTAATTCTAAATCCCGTTCCAAATATATTTTTTCACCATAAAATAGTTAGCCTGAATTATTTTATTTCTACAAAATCACATATAATGTTTATTTGTGATGACATATAAAAAGCAATAGGTTGACCTTTAAAATGAATTAGTACAGACCTTTATTATTTATGTGCATTGCATGTAGAAACTAAGATGGGCTAGAAATCTGGTTCTATGTGCAAAACCAGTGAAAATTATGTGCAAAGCTTGATTGCAAAAATCTATGTGCGTGGCATATACAAACTAGATGCGGATTATTTTTAGTGATACAATCGAATTGTCCGCGTGGACTTGTAGTACATACTCCTGCTAGGTAAGAACCAGTCATTGCCATACATATTAAATGCTAGACATGACCCCATGGATAGCATTTGCATATGTAAAAGCTTTGCTGATGTGACTTTCCTATTAGGCAATTCTCTCATCTCATGTTTGTCTTCAAAACCTTGTCAAGCTTAGAAAATTGAAGTTAACCCGTATCGGCCTGAGTCAGCGCATATGAACTAAAAATGTTGTCGTTCAGCAAATACACAACGGATTTGAATAATTTTTTGACAGTGCACTTGTACATATGTCTAGATTGTAAAAGTGGACAGAGAACGTCGGAATGGTCCCTATGGCCGGAGTTATTCCGGTGGGTCACTGGGTCAGATTCGTATAAAAAGGGCTGTTTTTCGGTACACAGAGTGTTTTCCATTGTGATTCGCTATTAAACTCACTCTATTTTCACTAAAACTTATACCTCTGTAACCAAACATTGTTTCCACACAGTTTTTGACCGTTTAGGAACTACCGGATGTGGCCACCGGACATAATCTCCGGATGAACCTACCACATACTGTATACTGGGGTACACAACCATAACCCATTTTTAGCAGCACTATGTATTGACTTTAGCGGTATTGTGTCTTAGAAGATTTTTTTCTGTATATTGAACTCTTTATTTTGGGATTTTCACTTTTGTGATTAATCCACCTAAAAGTGCGACAGAAATTCACTTTTTTTCAAAAATGAAGATAGAGTGTTGGTGTCTTCTGCAAAGTTGTAGAAAAATGTATTGTTGGAAAGTTTGCCGAACAAACTATTACCTTATTTGCTTAATTATAAGAGATATGTGTCGTTTTTTGTGAACGACCCCTCAAAATAGTTTTTTCGTTATATCTTTTTCTGGGGATTTTTGGTAATTTTCGTGTGTTCTACAAAGTTGTTCTTTGTTATGAAATACACCTCCTTCTGCTTTTTTATCATTGGAATAACGCTCCAGGTGGAACAGAGCCTGCATCTCAAGAAAAACATAAATAGATTTTCTTAATGAGTCCTTGGAGAAATGCCTGGTGGAATCATGGAACGAATATTATAGAAATACCTGGAATGATAATAGGTCTCTTGCAGAATTAATTGAAGGAATTCCCCTTGCAATAACAACCACTACGCTAGTCTTGGCAGCCTTTTCTTTTTTTCATTGATTCTTTTTGATAAATACTAAGAAATGCGGGATGAAGGAAAGGGCAAGCCCCTAGTCTTGTGTATTTACAACTGAGATTCCTATAAAGGTGCAGCTGTGAATCCTCCAGATATTTCTTTAAAATTTCTTGCTGTGATTCCTTCAGGGATTTCCAGTAGTATTTCAAGCAAAGTTTCTAAAGAGAGAAATCTGGAAAAATCATTGGAAATATCTATAGAAATCCTTGGAGAAATCACAGAATGGATTTGAATATGATAACGTGGACATACTTCTGGAGCAATCTCAGCAAGAATTTCAGCATTTCAGCAGGAATTCCTTGGGACGTTATCCAAAGATTTCTTCATATTCCCAAGAGTTCCTCTTGACATTTTCAGCGGATTTCTCCAAGAGTTTCTTCAGGAATTCCTCTAGAAAATCTTCTAGGATACCTACCGTGATTTCTGCATTGATCCATTGTGTGTTGTTCTCAAAGTTCTGTGCCAAAGTTATCCTGAATCGGATACAAAAGAAAACAGACGCGGCTCTCCGGCGGCAGTTGACTATATTATCACGCTCCGTATTATACTGGAGCAAGTGAACGAATTCCAAGAGTCCCTCTTTTTGGTGTTCATTGAGTACAAAAAAGCTTTCGATCGTCTGAGCCATGAAAATCTGTGGGGCGCCCTGAGACGCAAAGGAGTTTCGAATAAAATCGTCAACCTCATGGAAGCACAGTACGAGGCTTTTACATGCAGAGTCCTGCATACCGGAGCTTTGTCGGATCCCATCCGGGTAGTTTGGTACTACCACCGCTACTGTTTCTCATCGTAATCGACAAGATCATGGTGCGGGCGATTGACTGTGAACCAAATCATAGGCTATTTTGGCAGTCCATTGCAATAGAGCATACTAGACCAACGATGCTCTACGGCGCGGGGGCCACCATCAACGTCAGCAAGACCAACTCGTTGTCTATCAACACGGATCAAGACGGCTAGGACTGCTTTTCCGAATTTACGAAATATATGGAGATCCAATCAGATCAGTCATCGCATCAAAACTCGAATTTTCATCTCCAACGTGAAATCTATGTTGTTGTATGCCAGCGGAACGTGGTGCGTTTCAGCAGAAACCATACAAAAGCTACAGATTTTCATCAGCCGATGTCTGCGGTTTATAATTCGGGCCTGATGGCCTCACAACTGAATTCCGAGTACTGAGCTCCATCGACGATGTCATTTGAAACCGATATCAACAGAAATTCGAGAACGTAAATGGAGGAAGTCGACCACACACCACGAAAGAACGGAGACGAAATCTGCAAGCAAGCGCTGGATTGGAATCCGGCAGGACATCGCAGCAGAGACAGACCCAGGGGCCCGTGGCGACGAAGCCTCAACAAGGAAATCAAAGAAGGCGAACCTGCCCTGGGTCGAGGTTAAGGCAGAAGCCAGCAGCAGCCCAGGATGGAGATCTTTTACGTTGGCCCTATGTACCCCCAGAGGTGCTCAGGATACATGGGTGAGTGAGTGATTCCTGCAGAAGTTCCTTCTGTGATTGCTACAGAGATGTTCTAAAGGTACCTCCAAAAATTCATCATGAAGATTACTCAAGATTACTTCATATGATTCCTACATGAATTTCTTTCAAAATTATCAAATAATTTCTTCACAATTTCACCCAGGGTTTTTTTTTTGCCGAATTCCTCTAGTGATTTTTCTCTGAATTCCTCTTCGTATTCTGGAAATCCTCATCAAATTTCTTTGAGAATTCCTGATGGTCCTGAAATGATACTGTGGTTTTTCCGGGCTTTCGTGGTGGGAATCCTACAAGAAGTGTTGCTGGAATTCTTCTAGCAATTCCTGCTAGAAATACTTCAGGAGGATTCCCAAGAGCAAAAACTTCAGAAATACCATCTAGAAGTGCTTGAGAATTCTCAGCAAGAATACATGGAGAAATCCTGGTAGAAGAAGTTCATGAATGAATCCGTGCAGGAATTTCTAAGGTTATTGCGAGAGAAATTATTGGAGGAATCCTTGGGAAAATCCCTGAAAGGATGACCGATTGCGGTCGGATGACAATTTGCGGAGGAAACCTAGGAGAAATCCATGGAAAAATTCCAGAAATTTCCAGGAGAACCCATCAGACATTTCTAGAGGAATTCCAAGAGGATTTCTCAAAAGATTTGGGAAGCCTGCTGGGGTGTCTCTGAAAACTCTTCCTGGGATTCCTCAAGGGAATCTCTTGTAATTCTTCCAGAAATTTCTGCTATGAATCCTTCAGAGAATTTGTGAAAGATAACTCTAGGAATTGTTTATTGTATTCCAGTCATTACTGCTGAGATTCCTTCAGGAACTCCAACTGATTATTTTCGAATTCTTGAGAAATTTCATGCATTTTCAGCATCTCCAATTATTACTGTTGAGAACCTTCCAGGAATTTCTGGATGATTTCCTGCAGGTGGGAAACTCAGAAAAAATACTGGAGGATTCCAGTCTGAAATTTATAGAAGAATCCCAGCAGCAGTCCAGTAGCAATCCCAGCAGTAGTTCCAAAAATTATCTGAAGAGGATTCCTAGAAGGAGTACTTAGTTTCTAAAGAAATCCATACTGGTATCGCTGGAGCAATCCCAGCAAGAATTTTTAGTGAAAATGCCAGAAGAGTTTTTGGAAGTATCCTTGCAAAAATTGCAGAAGCAATCTGAAGAATAAATTATAAAGGAATCATTGGAACTACAGGCGAAATTTATGAAGGAATTTCGAGAGCAATTTCTGAAAGTATCTATAGAGAATCTCTGGAAGAACTATTGCAGGATTTATTAGAAAAATCCGTGAAGGAATTCATGAAAAAATACTTGGAGAAATCACTTGACAAATCACAGAAAAAATTCCTGGAGGAACTTCAAGTGGACTCCTTGCAAGAATCCTGGATGGCAATCCACTAATTCCTAGAGGAACCAAACAGGCATTCCGGAGACAATCCAAGAGAAATTTATGAAAACATTACCTTGAAATTCTTCAACGAATGCCTGTTGGGATTATTTTAAATATTCTTGTTGGGGTTGCTTCAAAGGTGTCTGCAATAGTTCCTTTGCATATGTATCCTTACAAGGAATCCTCCAGAGATTTATCTAAGGGGTCCTATATAAAATCCTCTTGCTATGTCTCCAGAGATTTCTTCAAGAATTCCTTCAGGACTATGTCTTAGAATAGCAACAGATATTACTACTAGGACTTCTCCAGAAATTACTGCTGGGGTTTCTCAAGCATTTTCAGCTGAAAGAACTCCAGGATGATCTGCAGCGAGAGATACCTGCATAATCCCAGCAAAAGTTCCTGATGATTTCTACCAGAAATTTATAAATAAATCCTAGCAATATTTCTGAAGTAATACTAATATGAATTTCTTCAGATGCAGGCTCTCTTCCACCTGGAGTGTTATTCCAATGATAAAAAAGCAGAAGGAGGTGTATTTCATAACAAAGAACAACTTCGTAGAACACACGAAAATTACCAAAAATCCCCAGAAAAAGATATAACGAAAAAACTATTTTGAGGGGTCGTTCACAAAAAACGACACCTATCTCTTATAATTAAGCAAATAAGGTAATAGTTTGTTCGGCAAACTTTCCAACAATACATTTTTCTACAACTTTGCAGAAGACACCAACACTCTATCTTCATTTTTGAAAAAAGTGAATTTCTGTCGCACTTTTAGGTGGATTAATCACAAAAGTGAAAATCCCAAAATAAAGAGTTCAGTATACAGAACAAAATCTTCTAAGACACAATACCGCTAAAGTCAATACATAGTGCTGCAAAAAATGGGTTAGGGTTGTGTACCCAGTATACAGTATGTGGTAGGTTCCTCCGGAGATTATGTCCGGTGGCCACATCCGGTAGTTCCTAAACGGTCAAAAACTGTGTGAAAACAATGTTTGGTTACAGAGGTATAAGTTTTAGTGAAAATAGAGTGAGTTTAATAGCGAATCACAATGGAAAACACTCTGTGTACCGAAAAACAGCCCTTTTTATACGAATCTGACCCAGTGACCCACCGCACCGGAATAACTCCGGCCATAGGGACCATTCCGACGTTCTCTGTCCACTTTTACAAACTAGACATATGTACGAGTGCACTGTCAAAAAATTATTCAAATCCGTTGTGTCGGCTGTTCGAGTCCGTATGAAGTTGATCATCAATATTAACTTCTTTTCTCGATCAGCCTAGATAGCTGTGTAGTGTCGGTAGCGATTGTCTCAATTGGCTAAGAATAACACTACGGACCGCCTGTTCCGGTGGTAAGAATCCACCAACAGGTGACCCCTAATTCATGGTGTGATGCGGCTTTATGCTTACCGTGCCTAGGAATGAATGGCTAGGGGGGTCTAATAAAAACCTAACCGCTAACGGAGCCTGTGGAGTACCAGGGCGCCCTCCACAGTATGTAGCCCTTACTGCGCTAACCGGAGCAATGGTGCAGTGGACCTTGTGTTTCTCCGAGACAATCAGCTGCCCTTCTTTAGTCTCACTTGAGGCTAAATAAGGGCGGGATTATGAAGATGTTGTTAATTAGTTTAAATTTTCACCTATATGGTTTCGCATTATGCGATTTACACAGTGTATTCTGTGTATCCTCGCCTTTGGCGTTTTCCAATCGATACCGATTTGGTTTTATTGTTGCTGTTCTTTGTTGTGCTGCTGTTGCGAAGAGTTTAATCTTACCTAGTTTGGGTAGTGGCCACGGTTAGGATAGCTCAGATCAATCTTCAGCATAAAAGAACAGCAACGATCAATCTTTGCAGACTTATGCAAAATGGTACAGCCCAAGTGGCCTTGGTACAAGAACCTTACTTTCGTAAGGGAAATTTCTATCTAGGAAACCTTGTGAACCCGGTGTTTGCCACTTTCAGTAAACATGAAATGGCAAACTCGCGTGTCATGCCTCGAGCCTGTGTGCTTGTCAACAACGCAATAGTTGCTACACTCATCTCTGAACTAACCACCAGAGATGTATGTGCTATCACAATTGATGTATCTGTTGGAAACCTCAACAGGAAATACGTCTATTGTTCTGTGTATTTACCACATGATGAACCATCCCCTACGGATGCTTTCAAACAAGTCATCGCATACTGCACTTCAAAAGGCCTTCCGCTAATTGTTGGCAGTGATGCTAATGCTCATCATATCATCTGGGGCAGCTCAGACATTAACTTGAGAGGCTTCAGTTTGATGGAGTACTTAAGTAGTACAGATCTTGCATTACTTAACATAGGCAACCGCCCAACCTTCATGGTATCTGCTAGAGAGGAAGTGTTAGATATAACGCTTTACTCTAGCAGAATTAGTCACGAGCTGACCAATTGGCATGTGTCAGATGAAGAATCTTTATCTGACCATCGCTATATCTTTTTTGAACATTTAAATGTTACTTCGCAAACATTGCGTTTCAGGAATCCTCGGTCAACAAACTGGGATCTTTATACTGATTTGGTTGCAGCCAAATTTCATGGATATTCACCATCCATTGACACTCCAAGTGATTTAGATGATGCCGTTGATACTACAACGACCTTCATCATGGAAGCTTTTGAAGAAGCATGCCCTCTACGGTCTGTGAAGATCACAAGAGGAACCCCTTGGTGGAACTCTGATCTGGCGAAACTCAGGAAACAATGTAGAAAGAGTTGGAACAGACGACGTTCGGCTGGTTCGGAGGCTTTCAGGTCGGCTCGCAAGGCCTACAGGAAAGCTCTCAGGTCTGCTGAACGATCCGGCTGGAAAAACCTTTGTACAAATGTTTCCAGCTTGAGTGAAGTCAGTCGGTTAAACAAAATCCTTGCGAAATCTAAGGATTTCCGGGTGAACGAACTTCGTTTGCCAAATGGCGATCTGACTTCCTCTGATGAGGAAGTTCTGGAATGCTTATTCAGCACACACTTCCCTGGATGTGTGGATATTACATCTTCGGATGATCCTGATGTCTTTTCTTGTAGTTATGATTCTTTAGCTTCGGCTCGGAGTATTGTAACTATAGAATCGATTGAGTGGGCTCTTAATAGCTTTGCTCCTTTCAAATCTCCTGGGGCAGATGGGATTTATCCTATTTTGCTTCAGAAGGGATTTGATTATTTCAAACATGTTTTGAAAAAACTACTTGTTTACAGTTTTGCTACAGTTTATATTCCCAAATCCTGGAGGGATATTACTGTACAGTTTATTCCGAAAGTGGGTCGTGCGTCGTATGAAGAAGCAAAGAGTTTCAGACCTATCAGTTTGACCTCTTTTCTTCTGAAATGCTTAGAACGCATTGTGGATCATCATATCCGTGATGTTCATCTGGCCAACGTGCCTCTTCATGTGAACCAACATGCCTACCAATCTGGTAAGTCCACTGTGACTCTTTTACACAAGGTTGTTTACGATATCGAGAAAGCATTCGCTCAAAAGCAATCTTGTTTGGGTGTTTTCTTAGATATCGAGGGTGCCTTTGACAACGTGCCTTTCGATGCCATATTGGAAGCCGCACGGAGTCATGGTATATCTCCAATGATTTCCAATTGGATTCACCAAATGCTCAAAAACCGATATCTCTTCTCGACATTGCGTATAGCAGGGATTAGGAAATTGAGTGTTCGTGGATGCCCCCAAGGGGGAGTCTTATCACCGCTTTTGTGGAATCTCGTAGCAGATACGCTATTGAGGCAATACAATAATAGCGGTTTTCCTACTTATGGTTTTGCCGACGACTACCTAACATTGTTAGTTGGTATGTGCATCAGCACCCTTTTCGACCTGATGCAAAACGCCCTTCAGGTAGTTGAGGGTTGGTGTCGCCAATATGGCCTTTCGGTTAATCCGAGTAAAACATCTATTGTTCTTTTCACGGAAAGGCGAAACCGTAATGGCGTTCGACCTTTGCGTCTCTTTGATTCTGAAATCGATGTGACTGAACAGGTAAAGTACGTTGGAGTCATTCTTGATTCCAAGCTTTCCTGGACACCTCACATTGAGTTCAGAATCAAGAAAGCTTGTATGGCCTTCGGGCAATGCCGGCGTACTTTTGGTACAACTTGGGGTCTAAAACCCAAGTATATCAAATGGATTTACACAACTGTGGTTCGGCCAATATTGGCTTATGGATGTCTTGTGTGGTGGCAAAAGGGTGAAGTGAGAACGGTCCAATCAAAATTAGGCCATCTCCAAAGGATGTGCTTAATGGCGATGTCTGGAGCGTTCTCTTCAACTCCCACGGCAGCGCTCGAAGTTCTCTTAGACGTTGCCCCACTACACATTCATCTCAAACAAGAAGCACTTTCTTGCACTTACCGGTTACGGGTACTCGGTCTACTAGAGGAAACTCCTGTGAACCGCAGTTCAACACACACCTCGTTGTTTTCACTTTTGGTGAATTGGGACAAAATTGTCCTTGCTCCAAGTGATCTTACAATTGCTTGTAATTTTCCATATAGGACATTTTCCACGAAATTCCCTTCCCGGGAAGAGTGGACATCTGGTTATCTGGAAAGAAGTATTTCAGACGGCATCGTATGTTACACTGATGGCTCCCTTCTCGAAGGTCGAGCAGGTGCTGGTGTTTATTCTCGTGAGCTAAGGCTGTATCAGTCTTATTCACTTGGCAGACACTGTACCGTTTTTCAGGCCGAAATCTTTGCTCTTATGTGCGGAGTGCAATCAGCACTTCAGCAGCACGTAATGGGCAAAGTAATATACTTCTGTTCAGATAGCCAGGCTGCTATTAAAGCACTTGCTTCGGCCAACTCCAGGTCGAAGATAGTTATCGCTTGTCGAACTCAAATCGAGGAGCTGAATTCAGCAAACGCTGTTCACCTTCTATGGGTACCTGGTCATTCTTCCATCGCTGGAAATGAATTGGCTGATGAGTTAGCTCGCTCTGGAGCATCACATGACTTCATTGGCCCTGAGCCAGCTATTCCGATATCGAAGTGTTGGATTAAGCTTCAGATTCACACCTGGGCTGTCACTCAACACAGACAATATTGGAATAGTTTGGAGTCATGTCGTCAAACCAAATTGTATAGTGCTGAGCCATCTCTACGGGTGGCGAAGTATCTAACTAATCTGTCTAAGCAGAATTGCAGCATGCTGGTCAAAGCATTGACTGGCCACTGCCGACTCAGCTATCACATGGCGAATATACAGCAAGCTGATTCATTTGCCTGTGATAGCTGTGAATCCGATTATGGAACTTCGTATCATTTGATATGTAACTGTCCAGTTTTCGCGCAACTGCGTTTCCGAGTATTCGGTAAACACTTATTAAGTGAAACTGACTTCAGAAACCTGAATCTTCAGGATATTCTGTTGTTCTTAACCCGCTGTGGTAAAGAGCTATAGGCTCTCTTTCGCTTTATGCGTTATTACAGTGCCCTTTTCAGGGCGCTGTTTGAACCCATTGTGGTACGCTTGTGCGTTAGTACCCTCTTCCAGGGTATTTTTCTTATTTCCCTACCTGTCCCTATCCCCATCCAAATCCTTTTTCCTTCCTTTTCCCTCAGGTAGATGATGAAATAGGCTGTTATTTTGGCGATGGCACAAATGTCCCAAATGGAGGATAACGTGCCTCTGGAGCCGGCCTTCTGATACCTGATACCTGAAGACACAATACCGCTAAAGTCAATACATAGTGCTGCAAAAAATGGGTTATGGTTGTGTACCCCAGTATACAGTATGTGATAGGTTCCTCCGGAGATTATGTCCGGTGGCCACATCCGGTAGTTCCTAAACGGTCAAAAACTGTGTGAAAACAATGTTTGGTTACAGAGGTATAAGTTTTAGTGAAAATAGAGTGAGTTTAATAGCGAATCACAATGGAAAACACTCTGTGTACCGAAAAACAGCCCTTTTTATACGAATCTGACCCAGTGACCCACCGGAATAACTCCGGCCATAGGGACCATTCCGACGTTCTCTGTCCACTTTTACAAACTAGACATATGTACGAGTGCACTGTCAAAAAATTATTCAAATCCGTTGTGTATTTGCTGAACGACAACATTTTTAGTTCATATGCGCTGACTCAGGCCGATACGGGTTAATAATTAATACAATTAATACATTACAAGGTTCGAATTCCCATAGAATGATATCATTCATTCGCACTACAACACCATAGGAGATAATATCACATTGGCTAATTACAGTACACATGCGAAAAATCTCCCTTTTCCCCCTATCCGCAACCCGGGGACGCGCCCTGTTGGATTTCGAAAGCCTCGGAGAATATTACAAACCTTCAATGGCATTCCCATACACTAACCCACATTGCCCATTCAGGGGTCTGACTGGGCCTATTACCCTCCCTCAGTTTGTAATATTCTCACCAACTTGGAATTACATTATTACATTTTCCCGGCACATAAATGACTTCGACAAGTGTTCGATATACTACCCAGGTAACCACTAAGCACTGTTCTGAGCATTATAACGGCCATTAAACAGCTTTTCAGTGCTAAGTAGCTCTATATAAGCATTCCTAATGCTTATAGGCACTATAACCAGTAAGAACTAAATTAAGCCCTGTAAGCCTATATAAAGCCTACAAGCTGTAAAGAAGTTTGTCAGTGCTGTCACAGGGCTTGGAGCACATGACGTTTATATCAATCAAAATAGATTTCGACCAAAACAGACTCGAGTCGGTCATGATCATTTTAATCATCTATGTCGGACGGGATTGACGAAACGGGATTATTTTTGTTGTTGGCATGTGTATCGGAATGGTGTTGTTAAATAGATATGTAATGGAATTTGGTTATCTTGATTATTCAATTTTTTTCAATCAAGACAAACTCCAGCCAGGCTTGATATTTGCTCCCACAATGTGCCTCAAATGAACGTTTTTGCTCTCTTTATCTTTGTGCGTTCCTACCGAAGTCGTTTGTGCGGGAGCGATGCACAAAGAGAGAACGGGAGCGAGACAAAGAGAAACTTCGAGCCACTTGAATCAACACAAAGTGTAACTTTTTTGTGCCTCATTTTTGAGGAACCCGGTAAGTTGGTGGACTATTTTTATGGCGTTGTTCGCAGTATGAGCTCGCCGACCGGGTGGTATGTCATAATTGCACATATAAATACTTATGCAATTGTTAATAAATGATTTGTTATCACAAACATATTCATGTTTACTCCCGGCGTACACAAAGTGCCTCAATTTTGAGGAAACGCACTTTTTTGAGCAACCAATTCGCACGTTTTTCTGAGTCACAAGCTACAAGCAGGAAGCTGAAATAAAACGAGAGAAAATGCTCTAGCTTTGAATGCGGGAGCGCGGAGCACATTTTTTGTTCTCTTGTTTTGCTCTGAGGAGGATTCCATGCCTGACTCCAGCTCGTTTCTCTCTTCTTGTAAAACGTTTCCCGACCATTTATATAAACATTGCTTCACCTGCATCAATTCTTGCGTTCGTCACCACCAACCTTACCACTGAATCATCCTCATCCCATATCATTTTCAACCCTCGAAATGCCCAAACTATTTTATTTTTCATGGTTTAAATACTAGTTTGATCACAACATTCCCATGGTGCATTGGTGGAGCAGATGAGAAAGGCAACGGATTTGGACTTGATCAGGAACTCGGAGGACAACAGCTAGAATCTGGACGAAGTAGCAAAAAAGCAACTTCAATGGAAGCGAAGGAAGTTAGAAAAGAACAGAAGATAAACATTTTTTTTTCTTTTTTCTTTGTCTCACTTTTGACAACTTTCGCTCCAGAGACTTGGTACGATATTTTAAAGTTGGCCGTATATCAGCCGAATAATTCGCCAAAAGTGGCTTTTGAGCAGCTCTATAAGAGGATATAAAACCAATTAGCTCTGTTAGCCAGGTTCTATATTCGACTATAGAGCCGACTTAATGCCATTTTTACGGCTTAATGGTTACTTGGGTATGCAGCATCATAATCAGCATAACTATATCAGATAACTGGAAGATCCGATTATTACAGATTTGTTTGCCATTGATTATACATTCAGCTATTCCAATCATTACTGCAAAGCACATCGACCACATGCCTGAAATCAAAGCTTCCTGGAAGATTTAATCCAAGCCCAGGGAAAATTAGCAACAAATTGGGACAAAACTGCGGAACAAATAATGTACATACCTACATGGAGCATGCAATAAAAATTGCGGTTTTTGTGTGTATAAATGTTTTTGAAAAGTTTTATAGGCATAGGGGCCGTCCATATACCACGTGGACAGCTTGGAGGGGGAGGGGGTTAGCGAAAAGTCCACGCTTGTCCACGGAGAGGGGGGTGGGGGTTCGTCGATTGTCCACGTGGACAACATTGACATATAAATTAGGAAACAAGAATCTGCAAACGAAACAAATTGGCCCGTATGAATAAAAAGTAGTAACTACTCGTGCTTTGTAGTTACTACTTTGAAATATGATCCACTCCAAAGTACAGCTTCCGCTCGATAACTGGGCTTTGTCGACAATCCAGTAAGCGAGCGCCGCTCGATAACTGGACTGAGCTTCCGGAGCCGGAGGCTATTGTTATATTTTGTTTTGTTTACCGATTTGTAAAATGTGAGGTTATATTTCGCTTATTTTTGACAGATAACTGCTTTTTAACTCGACTTTGCCCCAGTTATCGAGCGCCCAGTTAAAAAGCAGTCCAGTTAAAGAGCAGTCAGTTATCGAGCGGATGCTGTAGTAGCTTTGGTACACTGAAAAGCGGCTCGCAGTAATGACAAGCATAACAATGTTTTTAAATTTACCATGGCAAAACATGATCATCGACCCACCAACGCTTCTTGTGTGCGTTTTGTTTCTTCTCACATCAACCGGTTCGATAGCCGAGTGGTAGCGTGCGAGCCTGGTGATGTCAAGGTTCTTGGTTCGAATCCGGTTGCTAACAGAAACTTTTTTTAATTGAAAATCGAGTCCATGGTAAAATTGAAAACATAATTCTGTTGAAGTGAAACGAAAATCAGTCTGCACAAATTTAGTGGTGTTGTGTATTTAAATTGACCCTCAGAATAGTAATTTTCACCGCAAGCCGCCGTTCAGTGTATGAATAAAACCATTTTTCGAACAATGTAGTAGATACTACTTTCGAAAATTTCGAAGTAGTATTTACTACTTTATTTGTTTTTGTTTTGGTAGTTAATTCTTGGTTGCTTTTCTCCACCAGTTGGCAATCCAGAACAAACTATGGTCGCAAAATAGTGATTAATGCAATAGTTTCCTCATTTAAGTTAACAATACTGAAGAAGTACTCCACGTTCGTTTTACATGATACCGCGGTGATCGTGAGGGCATCTTAGCTGGATAAAAATCTGTCTCAATTGCGCCATGTGTATCGGCATGCACTCACGGTCGCCGCTGCGCCACAGACCACGCTTACAGACTTCCTCAGTAGCTTCAACTCACCAGAACATTAATAAAAAGCCGCAGCAAAAGCCGCTATTGTCTGTAAAAAAAATCATGAAAATTCAATTGCCACATCATCGCGGTGCTCCATGTGGGATAAATTGCTCAAAAACCCTCCCCATGGGACCACGACGGCAAAACATCGTATTTTGCTGGAACTTGATGGTACTTTCTTCGGTTTCCGGAAGGTAATGTTCGTCGAAACTTGCATCTAATTAAACATTCTCGAAGATTAATCTTTTTGTTGAAAAAAAAAATAAGCGCAATCGTCAAAAGAGAACTGCAAACACAAGTTGTGATTTCATACACACGCATCACAGACTTTGTAGCAACCTCAGGAGCAGACTACAAATTTCTTGTAGTAAATACTACTTTTATTCATACCGATTGTGGAACATGTTCCACAAAAGTAGTAAGTTCGAAACTTGTAGTGTAGTAAATGCTTTGTTTACTTTTATTCATACCAATAATTGTAGTATTTACCAAAAATTGTAGTAAACTGTGGATTACTACTTTTTATTCATACGGGCCATTATGTCGCATTATTGATGAGATTCTTTTCAACAGTTCTTTCATCCATTTTATTTTATTATACATTGTCTTTTGATTGTAAGTTACTTTTTAAAGGAAAAAAATCATGGTATTGATTAACAGACTAATTTGTTTTAAATTATCAGAGTTTCTAATTACTTAGTTTTCTTCATTGAGGAATATTCTGGAGATTCGAAATGGAGTGTACACCATGCAAATGTCGGTGTTTCGGTCAGAAAAATTTCAACGAAATTTTTGTATGGATTTTTCGAAGTTTCATATCAAATTTTTAAACTACTTTGAAGATAGGGAATTTGCACTACTTTGAAGTAGGGATTTGCAGGCTTATCTCAAAAACTTTTTTTTTGTAGGTTCCTTTAAAATTTAAGATGTTTCTAATGGATATTAAAATCTACACATCAGCAATATAATTTAGTTGCTGTAAATCTTGTTTTTTTTTTGTTGTGAGAATCTAAGCAGTATAATCTTATCTCAACAAAAATCTAAGATTTAAAATTACCTTATCCCAACAAAACAATCAGACAATCATAGATTGAACAAACATTTAAAAAACACCGTCCTCAACCAGAGGCTGTACGGACTAAACATTGAACAATCACTAACATTAGGCGATGGACATTACACGAAAAACTCCCAATGAAGAATTTTCCGTTTGACGAAAATTTTTCACCAACTTGAACAAGAATCGAATCTACACTCTCACAAGCATTAAGCTGAATTAAAAACAATGTTGAAAACTTGTAGGTACCTAGTTTGTGCTACTTGTTTTATTCTATGTAAAGCTATAGAATATTTGTATTTTATAAAGTTTTCAATTATATTTAAGACATTGCTTACGCAGAAAAAAAAAAACAATATTAAAAAATAGTTATTTATGCAACAAGTAGCAAAATGATGATTTTTTCAGCACGAGTCGTACATTTATCCAACGAGGCTTGCCGAGTTGGATAAATACGACGAGTGCTGAAAAAATCGAGTTTTGCAACGAGTTGCATACAAAGTTTTTTGTAATTGCAAAAATACCCAGTATAATCTTTCCCTGCTACACGAACTTGTATCAAGAGGCACCACGTGTTACCATTCATGCGCGTCAGCGTGGTGCTTTTGTTCGATGTGGTAGGCTATGATAGGGTAGGTGTCAGAAATTTGCAAGCTCCCGTCGTCATCATACCGCAGCATGGGCAAGAGCAAAAGTAGTTTCAGATGCTGTTTCTAAGCCTGATCTGCTGCAGTCCTAATCAGAATCTGAATAGTCCTAATTCGGATTCGAGCTGCTCAGAGGATGTAGAAGCAGCAGCTGAGTCTACGGTAGTCGCGAAAGTCATGCAAAAGTGTGTTCTGGCAAAGGTGCCGAAAAGTGCTACTTTTCAGCACTCTTAAGAGTGCCGAAAAGTAGTACTTTTCGGCACTTTTGTATTAGTGAAGAAAAGTAGGCCGTTTTATCATTGAAATCGCGAGTGAAAAGTAGGGAAAAACGCAACGCAATTACAAAAAAAAGCTTTTCAAAATCACTCTTTCCATTTATTTTAGAAATATTTAAAAAAAAACTTTTTTTCGTATGTCCACGTGGACATTGGGGGAGGGGGGTAGGGGTCAATGAAATGTCCACGCTTGTCCATGGGGAGGGGGGAGGGGGTCAAAAACCATGATTTTTCTGTCCACGTGGTATATGGACGGCCCCATAGCGCATTAAATGGACAGAAGGAACATCATTCTTATCAACCGATTTTATAATCAAAATATGACACATAGGTATGTGCTTCTAAATCAAAAAAGAGACACCGCTATGATCGAGCAATCAAGGCAGCCTGTCTTGGCATGGTGGTATGAATCATCAACCAAGCCGATCTATTCCAGGTCGCTCGAAAAAAAAAAAGGAATCCATAGAGAAGATCCAGAAGCAATCACAGTGAAAATTACTGAAAGTATCCCAGGAAGATTCCCGAAAAAAAAAACATCAATAATGCCAGGATAAATTCCTAATGCAATCACTAAAATAATTCCTGGAGGTACCATAGTTAGAATATCTGGAAGAGGAATGGCTGGAAGATACGCAAAAAAAGTTGAGAAATTTTTGGAAGAAGGCCAAGAGGAATTTCTGCTGGAATTCCATGATGAATTTGTGGGGGGATTTTTGGATAAAATCTTTGGAGGATTTCCTGGATGAGTCCTTGATGAAATCCCTGGAAGAACAACCGAAGCAATTTCTGCAGAATTTCAGGAAGATTGCCTGAAAGGATCCCAGCATAAAGACAAAAACAGGAGAAAGCTCTAGAATTCCTGGCAGAATTTTTGAAGTATCAAGTATCAGTTAGAATTTCTGGAGGAGTCCTAGCAAGAACAGCTGAAAGGACCACAGGAGGAATTGCTTGAGGAATCACAGCCGGGATTTTTGGAAGAAGGCCACGAGGAGCTCGTGGAAGAATTCCATGAGAAAAAACTGGTTAAAACCTCTGAACGAATTCCTAGACGATTCACCGGAGGAACTTCTATAAGAATATCCGGAATGTTGCCATAAATAATCCCAGCAAAAATTCCTGAACAAATCCCACTAGAAATCTCTGGAGGTATCTTCAGAAGCACTCCTGAAGATATTACAGTAATAATTTCTGGAGGAGTCCTAGGAGGAATTGCTTGTAGAATCACAGTTGAGTTGCAATTGCTTAACGGATCCCAGCTGGAATTTCTGGTTAAAATCTTTGAAGATGTTCCTGGAGAAATCACTTCACTGGTGGAACTTCTCCAACATGGTAGATTGTCTTGAATGATCCCACCAAGAGTTCTGGATGAATTCCTAGAATTCCGGGAGATTTCATAGAAGGAATGTCAAGAGAATTACTAGTAAGAATGTCTACAGGTATAATTTGAGAAACCCCATTCTTAAAGTATACAATCTCAAGGCATACTCATAAAGTTCATCAGGATGACCAAATTATATGAATAGTAGAAAATACGTAATATATTTTATGCAATTCAGTATCATAATTTACATTTTATATAACGCATTTTGGTATCACAATGGCCAATTTTTCCGAACTGGTTCATTATGCAACTGAAATGAGTTGCATAATGAAAAATAGTTGTATAATGTTCATAATGCAACTCATTTGAGTTGCATTATGAACATTATGCAACTCAAATGGGTTGCATTATGAAAACATCATTGCATAAAATTTTGTATGGAACTCGTTGCAAAACTCGATTTTTTTCAGCACTCTTCGTATTTATCCAACTCGGCAAGCCTCGTTGGATAAATGTACGACTCGTGCTGAAAAAATCAACTTTTTGCAACTTGTTACATAAATAACTATTGGACACCACCTATTTTGAACGTTAAAAATTTGAGGATTAAGAAGCATTTGGAATTCCATCTCTTAACATTTCTAGATTGAGTTTAAATAAGGGCGAAACTAACATGAGAGAGTTCTCTTCATCGACTCTCTCTTCTGCAAATTAAAGTGACAAGATGTAAATTTAATCGAACTTTTTTACACTTAGACGCTAGATTGCATCGCAACCTAGCGATTTATGACCAAAAAGTTCAATAAAACTTGCATCTTGTCACTTTAATTCGGAGAAGAGAGAGTCGATGAAGAGAACTCTCTCATGTTATTTTCGCCCTTATTTAAACTCAATCTAGACTGATTATATTCGGATTTTTTGTGAAATTTGCAGAAAAAAATTTTTGGTTCAACATTTAGTTTTTATTGGGTAAGCTTGTTCAAAATGGAAACTAGTGGCGTGATGTTACAACGTTGCTTATTTTTTAGTTCAATCCTTGTCATATATTTGTCCCCGTGTACTCGGAGCCTTAGTCAAGCCAAACAACTGAAAGTTTGACCAAGCAATGCTTGCAGATTCACGTCAATTAAGCATAAAAAGCGTGTAATGAACAATCTGATCTCTAGTGAAACGGTTTCTTAGGCTTCATAGTTCAGTTTAGTAAGTACATAAGTTGTATAGAATAAAGTCACATTTTAATAAGACCAAAAAGTCAGTTAAAATAATTGCCAATAAATGTACGTAAAAAAAGATGTTCAACCCCACCACTCACCTTTAGTGTAGTACACTCGAGGATTTTCCACATCAGGTCCCAATTCGGATTGGCAATTTTGGGAAACAAACATACCATCGCCATCGGGTACTGATCAGAGAAGCAAAGCCGGCAGAATCCATCCCAGTTTGATTGCTCTTTATCGGTGGTACTGTGTTCACTGAAAATAATAAGTGAATAAAATAAAAATGTTGAATGTTGATACAAAATAAAACTTGAATATCAATGAAACCCTACCGAGTATGATGATTTCCGTCCATGCTGGTTTGATTTCAACTAACAAAACTTGGAAAGTTCAAATTTTCATTAGAACAATGAGAACAACCGCTCTCGAAAACCTATAAAATACGTTCCGACCGTTCCGACGACGAGCCACGCGAGCCACCAGATTCACGATTTCACTAGAAACAAAGCTTGTTGTTTGCTGAAAGACGTGCGGGTATGCACCATTTGCACCACTTGCCTCTACACCGCGCACATTAGTTGCACAGTGGGCGTAGTTGAGTGGAAAAACGAAAAAAAAATCCGCCATAGCGGACGTTTGCTCGTTGCAACATGTTAACATTGCAAACGAGTGAATGCCATTCGCTAATTGCAATGTCACTTTGACACTAAAGTGCATCAAAATGCACTGACAGCACGATACTTGGTTGCTTTTTAATTGCAAAAACTTGTCAAATTTTGCAATTAGTGGACTTGCAACTAAAAAGCGTTGCAATGAAATAAATGGGTATTTTGACGGGAACGTTCATTTCATAGCGGCCGTTTTAGTTATTTTAGTGATCCATTACAAAATAATATCTTATGAGAATTGGGTTGTTTTTAGCAAATCAATATAGCCATTTTCTTTAGCCTAATCGAAAGAGCTCATTTTTCTGAGTCTAAGGTGATTTTATTGCGTATCAATCAGGCCCCTGGCATCAATGAAATTTATCGTAGCCAACATCTAACTACCTTATACTCATATTCGTGCAAATTGAAACGAGCGTGTAATCAACAACCACAGCTTTTGTTTGATGTTGTGATCCACACACGAAATCACATTCACAATGCGTGTTTGTTGGGTTGCTTTATTCAACTAATCGCATGCTCCTCTTACCGTACATTAATATTAAAGCGAGTTTGAAGTGTTTTGTGATCATAAGAGGTGGAAAAAATGATTCCAAAAACTGATCAACAAACCACAACAAACGTTAAACAAAAAATTGTTGTTGTTTTCGCATTTGACAGTGGGCGCTATTTACTAGCGCCCAGGACATCCTGTCTACCATGATTCCAATGCATTGATATAGGCCGTGTCAGGGGCCTGGTATCAATTCCTTTGTTTTGATGGTCAAATGAACAAACCATTTTTAATTTCCGTGGATAGAATGATACAGTTCCATCGATAAAATGTGAGTTCGCCCCGAACAAAAAAAATTCCCCATACAAACTTTAAATGCATTTAAAAAATAGTTCCCGGGCACCGGAAATGATGAAATTTTGGATTTCGAATAATGTTTGGAAGGATATTTGGATTATGCAATAATCTGGATACCCCTAAAGAACCCAATTAGTTTTCATATTGTGGATTTAGCACCAAATTGGTGTCGGAAATAACTTCATTGACTTCCGCTGCCTTTCTTAGGGAACGTCCATAAATTACGTCACGCTTCGAAGGGGAGGGGGGGTTTAGCAAGGTGCACCTTGTCACATGTGACAACTCATACAAAAATTTCAGAGGTCTCATACGAAAAGTGTGACATAGGGGGGAGGGGGGTAGAAAATGGTCGATTTTTACGTGACGTAATTTATGGACGTTCCCTTATGCGTTAAACATAACGTCGGAAGTAGCAGCGGCGTCATGGTCGTAATTTTTTCCGCAGTCAAGTTCGCAGATTGTGAACAATCCTCGGTACTCACTTTACGTAATTTATGTTTAGTCCCTTACAGTCAGAGCTGTCAGATCGGTGTAACACGCTAAATATTATTTACACAAAAGCAATTTACACGGAAATAAATTCACGTTAATGAATATTCAGTGGGTACCGGACTGGACACAAAAAAATTAATAGGGGTATTCACTAAACAGATTAAATTGCTGCGTAAGCCATGATTTTCTGCTTATTTGAAATGATTCATGATTTTGCGAATGAAATAATCAAAGATTGCTTTGGTGATCGCGAAGTTCAATCAGTTTAATCAGTTTACGCTGTTAAGTGAATCCCCCTAATGGTTTTCTTTGGTACATCGAGGTCTTGAAATTAGTCTATGGTAGTGCGCTATATAGCAAATCTGATGCTCTATTCAGCGCACTACTTCAAACGTTATGTTTAACGCACAGGAAAAGCAGCGGAAGTCAATAGGTAAATCCAACGGAAGCTAACGATCCCTCCGCATCTGGTGGCAGGAATGAGAACCCTATGAAAAACGTGACTCCTCCAAAATTTCACATAGCGCAGCATAGGCAAAGTGCACTTTTTTCACTTTTTCATACCGAATTCCGCATCGTAGAGAAACAAACGAGCACTTATTGGAAAGAAAATTTGATTCTCTTTCAGATGCGCTTAGATCCGGTAGGTACTTACGAACAATTTTTATGATTAATTTGAGGAGCTCTTGCTATGCCTCCGGCGACCGATCTTCCGGATTTTTTTTAGCTGGCCAATCCGGTATCTATCGGCGTGGGCATCAAGAATGATGATAATGGAAGCCATTAAAAATGGAAAATATCAACTTCTAGAGCAAAAAATGAGTAAAATTTGGCGACAAAAAATTGACTTTTTTATGTAAACAAACGATTTTCTCCTTATCTCACCAAGCGCCTCTACAATTGGCTTCTTTAGCGGTGTTGAGATAATTCCTTATTCTGAATCTGCATGCAAAACTGAGCCGAAATCCAAATTTTCATGAATTTTGGTGCCCGGGGACCTATTTAAAAATCAATTTGAAGTTTGTATGGGATCGATTTTTCGAATCACCCCTCGTCGCATTTTGTACTGGGTGGAGCTGTCAAACAGTTACCCAGCTGTCAAAAGGTCATTTCAAAAAATCTCTTTGATATTGATTTTAGGCACCAAAATAAAGTTCTAAAAATCTGAAAAAAATCATAGTGGCTCAGAAAAAGGTGCTCTTTTGTATAAATTCATAAAATCAAAACATTTTTCTTAATTTAAAAACCCAATTGGGGGTCATCTGGATTAGCCTATGAAGTTACTTCCGACACCAATTTGGTGCTAAATCCACAATAAGCTTTTCTCATGGCGGCAAAAATCTTGAGAATTTCTCAAGGGAACGTTCAAAAATTATAACCAATATTTGGGAGAGGGGGGGGTCTAGAAAAGTGTGACAGTACGTGTTTACGAGATTAGTCTATGGTACGTGTATTAGGTATAGGAAAATAGTGTGACAGAGGTGACAGGTGACAGGATGTGACAGAGGGGAGAGGGGGGGGGGGCTCTAGAAATCCCAAAAAATGATGGACGTAATATTTGAATCTTCCCCAAGCAATGAAAAACTGGGTACGGAAGCTTGCGTGATGTTCTCCACCATTTTGAATAAACTGGCTTGAGTGTGTAATTTACTCTTTACACCGCTCTGGCGAGGACCGGTTAGCGGTGTAAACTAACGTCAGGTTTTGTTTACGCGCACTCTTTAATTTTTTTTCTCGTTCTTCCTGCCACGGAGAAGGCGAGTGGGTCGAACTGTTCTTTCCTACGGAGTTTCTAAAGGACGTGTGTATGTAGAAAAAAGCAAGAAAAATCTTCCTTCACTTTCTCGCGCGAAAACCACAAACAACATCAACGACATCACCAAAGCCATGCGATTTTTTTTAACAACTTTTATGCAGCGGAAAAATACAATACATAAACCGGTATTATTTTTTTTTTCCTAAATTACCAAGGACTAAGTGCCAAGCACATGAACAAAATTCAAATGCGGGGTATTTTTCGCATGGGATGAATGCAAGCCATCTGTTTCTATCAGTTAGATTCTGCTTGTTTACTTATCGGAAGGACTCGCGCACGCAAAAGAGAGAGAGAACCAAAACAAACTCGCATTCGCGACTACGAAGGTAAAAGAGATTCCAACTCTTTGTCGCTCTAATGAAAAACCTCGTAAGGAACTGTCAGAATGTGCGTGAAAAAAAAGCAAAAAATATTTCCCTCTCGTTTTTTCTCACGTAAACCTTCACGCACATTCGACAACTTCGTAGTCGCGAATTAAAAGACCGACCGAGATCGAGCAAAAAAGAGGGAAGATGCGATCTTGTCATCTTTGCTGATGCTCTCTCGCGAAACGCGCGGTGCGCGGTGTTTCTCATCATAGAGACTGGATTTTACGTAGATGGGCGAGTAAAACCTCTGTGTTTCATACGTTTCATAGCTTCATGTGCATTGATTCTATAGCTTAAAGTAGTATTTTTCTTAGAAGCGGACTGTCGCTTTCAATATTACATTTTAATGTATTGTCGGGCCGCCACCAAACCGGACTTCGCACAATCAAGTCGCGACGCGACCCAACTCGCGACGTTTTTTAATCATGTCAAATGTAGTGCGCATCCTTCCCGTTGTTGTCAGCAACACAGCGCACTAGATGCGAAACAGTTGCGACCCTTGTGGACCAAGAAAATTTCAATTTTTGATTAAATGTCGGTCTTGATTCCAACCGGATAGACAATATTCAATTTCAAATGATTGACATTGTAATTGTCAAAGACTAAAATCTGTAGCATTCGCTAATCTATTTGAAAACAGTATCTATATTTTCATTTTTGGCTCTCTCTGTCATGCGGAGCTACCCCGCCGTTCATCGGTGAGATTGAGAGTTTATGTGTTGGTGGCGTACAGAAAAGCAAAAGTGTATTCAAAGTGCTCGTGAAAAAATGTAAAATCTACGGTGAAAAAGTGATCAAAGTTGTTCAAATCGGTGTTCAAAGTGTCGTTGGTGACCTGTGGAAGAGTTTCCGGTAAAATTCTGACCGGTTGTGACGTGGGTTGATGTGAAAAGTCCGTAAAAAGTGAACTGAGGTGGAGGCAAGTTTTGCCACGGTGTGGTTCAGGATATTGAACGCCTGTCGTTTTGCTGTGCTCTCTCGTATGCCTTGTGCCGACGCACAATCGTTACACATGCTCAGCAGCAAGCAGGTATACAATCTACTACGAAGACGACCGGTTGATGCTCTTCCCTCTGCTGTACGACGCCCGAGACATTATTGTCCTGCCTAGCGTTGTAGTGAGTGGACGGCCTGCTGCCGTGACGGTAGAGAGAGTTCTTCAGAAAATGGATCCGCAGGGCGTTGTAGAAGATCCGCGGTAGACTCTGACTCATAATAATATTATAGTTGTGTGGTGAATTTCGTTCGCGTTGATGGTAGACTTCAAGCCAGGCACTGTTTCCGTGTGTGTTTCGATTCGGTCGTGCCGCTGCTGTAGATACGGGGTCGGTTCCAGTGTACTGTACATACCTAGTGCGAGATATTGAACGATCAAGACAACAAAATGGATACTGGTGCACCAGCAGCTGCTGATGCTGCTGTTACCGGAGAAGTGTATGAAGATAATGCGGCGTCCAGTGAGAACCAGTCGGCGGCTGTGGACAAAATGTGCCGCCTTTGCTGCTCGGAAGGTCAAGCGGACTTGAGTCTGCTGTTTCCAGACGGGGCTTCGTACGAAGCCAATAAACTACTGCTCAAAAAGATCTACGAGTGCACAACGGTTCAGGTGAGTGGAATGAATGCGAAGATGCCATAGAAAATATCGATCCGTTCCCATGCCGATGTTTCGCGGAGTTGGAAGTGGTACTCGATTAGATTTTATTCGTTTGCCCAGATGCGATCTGATGCCGCAGTGCAGAAAGCACGGATACGAATTTTTCTAAGAAATATCATAGAAGGGTTTCAATCATATTATAAATAAGTAATAAGTATAAGTAAATATTATCATTTTTTTTGTACAACTAGTGAAATAAATATTTTGTTTTTCAATGGAGTGATCTAATTGAATATGAATTAATAAATCTATGGGGTATACAATAGGACTTGCAATGTAAGTGAATGAACAATAAATTGTATTTATTGGAAGTAGATTGGTAAGGTTTTAGTCCAATGTACTTATCTAAAATAGTAATCGGTGTTCGAGCTCTTTATCATCAAGTGTTGCTTGATTGCAACATTTGAGCTTGTATAATTTGTGTATGGGTATTACTGATGAAGTGATCAGTGATTCAAACACATATAAGGTATAAATTTGTCCAATCACATCGACACAAAACGCACCATTCCAACTCTTAGACGAAATAGTATCAACTTCAACTTCATCGATTTATTCTGTCGTTCTGTCATATTTTTTTTTGCAATTTGGATAAATAAATCATGTTCTGAATTAACGAAAACTCTGAAAAACAAGGTGCGATACAATGACGACACAAACAGACGTATTTTTCCACTCACTTTCCTTCGAACATCTTTTAACGTTTAATTCAAAACTTTGTAGTTGATCACACTCAGAAAATCACTTAGTGTTTGACGTTTGTTTACTACCACTACATAGTAAGCGCTTTGAATATACATTCGTGATTTTGATTGTATCTTGCTCTGAGTGATAACCACGGCCTTTGAACTTGGGGAGCTCGGCCGTGCTCCCCCTTCCCCCTAGAGTGTTACGTATGGTGCCTTACATAGTTTAGATAAAATATTCTTCATTGAAAATATTATATTGCAGCACTTTAATACACCTCAAACGATACAGCATTAAGCCATCCCTTATTTTGCAAAATCGGAAATTTTTAAAGTTAGTTGTTAGAAAATAATCGTTTTAGCTAAGTAATGATCGTGTCAAAATTTGAAGTCCTTATCTCAAGTCCAAGTGGTCCCTCAAGAGACTTGAAGTTGCCAAAAACTGAACCTGCTAACGATTTCAGGAGCACAAATCTCATAAACTACACCAGCTCAACGGATCTTCTTAAATTATGCTAATTATAGGTAACGGAACCCAAGGAGTTTCGCCCCATCAGTGTTCTGCCGGCAATGTCAAAAGTCCTTGAAAAAATTCTCCTTGCTCAGATCAACGAACATTTGGCGACTGCACCGTTTCTAGCCGTTCACCAGTCAGGATACAGAAAGAGCCACAGTACGACAACTGCGTTGGTTAAAGTCACTCACGACGTGTACAGTAGTCTGGACAAAAATCATTGCACGGTCATGGTGCTCGTCGACTTCTCCCTGGCGTTCAATTGTGTTCGACATCAGCTACTCCAGACAAAATTGGCGGAGGAGTTTGGATTTTCCCATGCAGCATGCGACCTTGTCAGATCTTTCCTCGAGGGTAGAAGCCAAATAGTCAAACTCGGAAATGAATTGTCGCAACAAAGGCAGCTCACAGCCGGTACACCTCAAGGATCATGCCTCAGCGCTCTTCTATTTGGCCTGTACGTTAATAGCCTCCCATACAATTTGCAGTGTCAATATCACATGTATGCGGACGACCTACAAGTATATATTTCAGGACCGCCTTCTGAAATAGATAGGCTTATTGGGATGATCAACCAGGATCTTGCCACGATTGAGCAGTGGTCTAATGCAAACGGACTTTCGCCTAATCCCAAAAAGACTCAGGCCATAATATTTAGTAAAAGCAGAATTGAACCAGACCCGATGAATAGTGTAACGTTCTGCGGCGAAACTATTCAGTTTAGCCCCAAAGTTGTCAACCTCGGTTTGATCATGGATAGCAGTCTAAAATGGGATGAACATGTCAACGATACAGTGGCAAAAGTTTTCAACGTTCTTCGCACCTTTCGTCGCTTTGGACCAGTACTTGAAACCGAAGTGCGACTGAAATTAGTTCAGTCAGTAATTATGCCGATTTTCACGTACTGTGACATCGTCTACTTCCCGGGACTGTCAGCAGCACAGAAAGAGAGACTTCACAGATGTTTCAAGGCCTCTCTGAGGTTTGTTTACAATCTGTCGCGTCGAACATCAACCGTGCCTGTTAGGAACACAGTAGTTGGACAAGACCTTCCCGATAATTACCACCATCGCATCTGCTGCTTCTTCCGACAAGTTTGGTTCAACACGGTACCGGAGTACATCCAGCAACATCTTCCCAGAAGCCAGATGGACCGTACACGAAATTTCGCGATGCCAGTCAACACTACCACCTCAAGGAAAAGCCTGCTAAACTACGGAGTAGCTGTTTGGAATCGTCTTCCAATTGATATTAAGATGAAACCTTCTGTTTCTACCTTCAAATCAGCTTTGCGAGTACCTCATCACTGAATCGATATAGAATAATTCTATATCATCTAATTATTAGCACCTTAGCACTGTTAATTGTTATCTATTAGTTATCCCATCAGTATTGTTTTTTCCCCTCAAAGTTTCCTTGACCCGATAAATGTACAAGATGGTTCACGTATGATTAATAAATTCAATTACAATTACACACTTAAAACAGAATGCCGAGATCGGCTGTGCAAATCTCAGTTAAAGTTCATTTGCTGAAATCTCGGCTAAACGCTTGACGTTTAATGTTTGATGCCAGCGGTACTCATGGGTGCTGCTATGAATTAACTTGACTTTTTGCTGATATCTCAGTTAAAATGCGATTACTGAGCGCTCGGCTGTGCGAATCTCGGCAAAAGAATGAAAATTAGCCGAGCTCAACTGAGTGTGTACAATTACAATTTATATAAATTTCACTACCTACCGGTGGCGGTTTCCTCCTTTAGATTTGTGCATCTGAATTCTCCAGGAGTTTCTTCTGGGATTCCTCTGGGAGCTCCTCGTGGGATTCAGGGCTCCTTTAGAAGTTTCCGATGTCTGAGATTTCACCTAGGATTTCTCTAGGAGTGTTCCGTTCGGGGTTCCTCCAGAAGTTCTTTACGGGAATCCTCTAGGAACTCTTCTTCAATTATGCTAATTGTGAGAAAGAAGAATATATAAATTTTACTACCTACCGTTGGCAGTTTCCTACTTTAGATTTGTGCATCTGCATTCTCCAGGAGTTTCTTCTGGGACTCCTTCTCGTGGGATTCAGCACTCCTTTAGAAGATTTCTCTAGGAATTTCTTCTCAGATTCCTCCAGAAATTCCTTATGCGGTTACGCTAGCCCAGGAACTCTTCTTGATATTCCTCCAGGAATCACATCTGTGTTTCCTCCAAAAATGTATTCCAGAGACCTCCTGAAGTTCTTACAGGGATTCTTAAGAGAGTCCCTTCAGGAGATTCGTTCAGGATTCTTTCAGAAATTCTCTCGGAGGGTTTTCAGGAATATATTCTGATATTCGCAAGGAGGTTTCTTCCAAGATTCTCTTAGGAATTCCTTACGGGATTCCTTTAGAAATGCCTCCTAGAGAAGATTCCATTTCCTTCTGAAATGTGTTAAGATTTTGTTTTGTTATTCCGGTAGGAATGTGATCTTAGCAGGACCAATGGTTCCGAGAGGACCTCCTAGAGAAATTCCTTTTAAAATTACTGGAGGAATTCCTTAACAATTTGTTGGAACCTGGTTGGAGAGTTTCATATAGAAAGTCCTGTAGGAATCTGATGATATGATGATATTGTTCTACCATCTATTGTAGCAAGGCAGCTGCCTATAGCACTGGAATAATCTAAAAAGCGATTTGATCAAGATTGTGCTGTTGTTAGTGGTCAGTCATTCTCCTGTATGAAGGGCGAAACAGGGTTGTGCGGACCCGCAAGCAGAGACACTTGCGCGAAACCCGCGTCAGGGGAAAAGAATTTCCTTCCAGAAGAAAGAACAACTGCAAAATCAAGCCCTCGATTGACAGAATACTCCCAATAGATGGGGTCGAAGAGCCCGCCCTCAATCCACGAAATGTTAACAACAAGGAGGAGGCAGTTCCAAGCTCCTGTCCAAATCGTTTCAATCGGGTGCCCTGATGGTCCCTCCCTTTCCCAATATATGATGAGATATGTATATATAATGTATGTCAGTGTGTGTTATGTGTATGTTCTGTTATACATTTGTTTGAAAAACAATCATAATCATGATTAATAAGCATTTATAAACAAAACATTTACCTGATTACTCCTGAAATAAAATGTGCATTAGCAACAAAACATTAAAAAAGCACATCAAATCTCGATCCTGGGATGTCTGCTCACCACTGATCAGCCACTTTAGGCATGAAAACATTAACAAGATCGAAATTTGATGTGGTGGTAGATCTTACACCGCAACGCACCATTCTAAGGTGATCTACCCACGTTACGGGACAGAAAGTCCTGTAGGGGAAGACGGGGTAAGAAGGCCCGCCGGGGTAAGACGGACCACCTGCAGTTCACCATGAAAATGCCGTTTTCTATAAACTTTCACCTAGTACTCTGTTGAAGTAAAAAATATTTGTCATTTTGAGCCATTTTGTTCAATGTTTATATTGAGATTTTCAAAACAAATAAACAAAACAAAGATTTTGCTCCATGATGATGTATTTGATCTAATTTTGTCGCATACAACCTTAAGGATTTTGATTCGGAATAACGTTTTCAAACCAAAAAAGTAACCCGTAAATAACTTACCAGGAATGTTAACAAAACATAAGAGGAACGGGATGGAGATTGAAAACAAAAATCCTTATGAACTACCCTCATAAGAAAAATTTGCCCAAGCGGGGTAAAAGCGACCACCTCGAACGGGGTAAGACGGCCACCCCCTATATCATAGAATAATATGGCTGCACCCAATTCATCGACAATTGTTAGTTGAAAATATGCCATTTCACAAAAATAAACTCATATTTGCGTTGTCTGCGCTGGACGTAACCAGAAACAACATTTTTGCGATGTAAATGGATGTTTGAATATCCATTTTTACGATACCCCAATAAAAATAATAAATGGTAACCCCCGGACAATTATGTTAATCAATTTTCCATGTGAGGGACTTAAGGGAGTCATATCTTATTTCAACGTATGAAATTCAAACATTTCTAACCACTATTATTTAAAAAAAATAGTGATGGTCCTTCTTACCCCGCTGGTGGGCCGTCTTACCCCGTCGTCAAAAAATAAAGTGCTTTTCAATCACATTTTCAAATGACTTAAAAATATAAAAGTTTCAACAGCACGAATCGAAAATTAATTTTCTTCCATGCCCAACACTTTGAAAAGTGATATGCTGTGTTGAAACTAGTGTAATTCATTGTCAGTGCTAGGTTATGATTTTTTTGGCTTAGAGTGGCCGTCTTACCCCGTCTTCCCCTAGGAATCTAATTAGAAACTCAAGAAAGAATTCCACGAACACAAAACTCCTGGAAGAACAACCTGAAACATCTGAGAAATTTCAGTTAAAGCTCAGCCTGGAAGCAATTCCGGATGGAATTCCTCGAGAAATCTCTGAATGAATACCTGACTGAAACTGAACCTGAAATTCCAGAAGGAATCCTGGCAGGAACTACTTGGAGAATCACGGGAGGAACTTTTGAGTGAACCATGGAGGGTACTTCTGGAGGAACCCCAGAAGAATTTTAATTCAAAATACCTGGTGGGATGCCAGAAGAAACCTCTGGCGGAATCTGAGAGAAATACCCTGGAGCAGTGGTGCTCAGGTCCAAGCATACTGCGTACACTGGTTCCAGCCCCATGTGAGGGCGGTCATAAATATGATTTTCTTTAGTTTCATGATGAAACCGCTAATTTCCCAAATGCGATTTTCAAATAACTCAATGTACATATGTACAGATGGGTAAATTATTGGTTAAATTGAAAAAAAAAAAATCCACAGCTCGGGTGAGATTTGAACTCACGACCCTTATTCTCTAGAGCCCATATAGCCGAGGCGGTAAACGCACGGGTATTCAACATGACCATGCTGAGGGTGACGGGTTCGATTCCCGGTCGGTCTATAGGATCTTTTCGTAAAGGAAATTTCTTGACTTCCTTGGGCATAGAGTATCTTCGTGCCTGCCACACGATATACACATGCAAAATGATCATTGGCAGAGGAAGCTCTCAGTTAAAAACTGTGGAAGTGCTCATTGAACACTAAGCTGAGAAGCAGGCTTTGTCCCAGTGAGGACGTTACGTCAAGAAGAGGAAGAAACCCTTATTCGCTAGACAAGTGCTTTACCAACTTAGCTACCGAGCCAATTAATGACCCGGCATTTTGTGTGAGTCGGGATCCCAAAGGCGGTTTTGAGTAGTTTATTCAAAATAGGCTCAATCGAGTTTTTAGCTTTAAGGAGCCAAAATTCATTATTTTGCAGTTTTGGTTACCAACTGATTTGTATATACTACCTAATATAAGTTTAGGCGGTACACGGTGTTGGTGGTTGGCCTAACTCAGTTCTTTTAGCATTGGGCGAATATGTTTCCGTGACTATGATTTGAATCGAAAAATGTTCGAAGTGTTACGTCTGTTTGTCTGTGGTACGACACTCGAGGGACTACCTCCAATCTGGTTGCAAACGGTCGCAGCTGAATTTGACAGTAAATCAGTGTTTGAGTTTTTTTTTCGGTTTATTGAAAATTTTCAGTTTTTTATACTTTGTGGAAAAAGCATCTAATTCAGTTACATTTATTTAGATAAAATGCTTACGAATGGTATCTAAATTTACGATAAACATGTTGAGAAAAACATTTCAATAAGTGATTAGTTCAATCACCACCAAGCTGTGAAATGTATTTAATGACAATTTGCCATTCTTCATCGTTCGTCGTCGCAGATATTTCGGGCGATGTCTGCGGAGCTTACATAATAGATAGAAGGCACATTCTGACTTCAATCTTGCATACAATATTGTATGGAGAGCTTTGAGGGGAACTTTAAGCTTTACATATTGTATGCAGTGATACCTATACAAATGTGCGCAATCCGATATAGAATATACGGGTATAGTAAATGTGTGAATACAATATTAGCAAACTGAACTGTATTAGATATAAGCATCGATATAGAACCATGTACATAATTATTGACCTGACAAGTTGATTTTCAATAAAAGTATCTTAAAACCTGAAGAGTTATCGGATTATTATTTCCTACTCAACAAAGGTTATTGGCCCAGCAGTCCAGATCCAGTGGTTAACTGGCATCGACTTCCCAGTGGTTAACTGGCCCAGCAGCATCCAGTAGTTAACTGGCATCGACTTCCCAGTGCTTAACTGGAGGCAGCAGCGACGGAACGGTAGGATCTAAGCCGTTGGACGTAGCCAAGACTGGTTGGACAGACCACTTCCGAGGACTTGGACAAACGGACGGACGAACTCTCGGGCAGGATGGCTCCAGGCGGCTACAGTAGCAGCAGCAGCGATGGTCAGAGGAACGGTGGCTACGAGAGGGGAACTCTCGAGCGCACTCTGCCGATGACCACTTTCTTCGTTGTTGGAGACAGAGCGAACATCTTCGACGGACAGGAGGCCGGCTTCCCGGCCTTGAAGTGGCGTATTGAGCATCGGCTGACAAAAATGAAGCTAGCTCATGCGTTGGTAAGGACGCCCGCCGAAGAAACGTTCTTCGCTCCTGTGCCCGGCGCTACCGCAGATCAGGAGACAGAGCGGAAGGAGAAGCTGAAGAAACGGCTTGAACAAGACGTCGAAGCTCTTGATGAAATAGTGATGCTCGTCAACAACGAAGTGCTGAATAAGCTGATCGGCTTGGAGTACGCCAAGGAGGCTATGGACGTCTTGGTCAAGACGTACGAAAAAGCTGGGACCGCTTCCATGGTCAGAATGCGAGAGAGACTATTCTCGATCAAATATCAACACCGAGATTCGCTGCGCAAGATTTTCGACGAGTATGACGTCGTCGTTAGGGAACTCGAACGGATGCGGTCCGGAATCACGCAGTAGGAGAAGGTCCACGCGCTTCTCAGTGCGGTTCCCGAGCGGTTCAACCACGTCAAAGGAGCGTTGCTGGTACTCTCCAACCAGGAACTTTGCCAGAAATCCATTACGGATATCAAGCGGATGTTCCTTGATGCTGAAGCTGGGGAAGAAAGGATGGCGGTTAAGAACGTTGCCCTCAAAGCCAAGAAGAGGACGACAACGCGTTGTTTTGGGTGCAACGAGACCGGCCATTTCAAGAACAAATGTCCACTAATGAAGAAGTTCGTGGCGAAGGAGAAGCAGAAGTATAAGGAACAGCAGGAGAACAACAAGCGTGTTTTCGCAATGATGACGCGACCTAACGGCGGCAGCGATAGGACGGACAACAGCAAACGAGTGCGGTTTGTCGTAGATTCGGGAGCGAGCGACCATATGGTGAACGACGAGCGCCTTCTGGAGGATATCCAAGATTTGGAGACACCGGTGATGATCTCCACCGCCAAGTCCGGCGAGAAGCTTCGGGCTACGAAGACGGGGAAGATGAGGTTGAAGAGCGTTGTTGGTATGACTTCAATAAAGAATCTTGAATTGTACAATGTTCTATTTACTCCTGGTCTTGAAGAAAATCTCCTTTCGGTTAGAAGGGCTGGTAAAAATCGTAAAAGAGTTACTTTTGCCGGGGAAGAGGTCATCTTTCAATATAAAAAGGAAGTAATTGCTTCAGGAAAGTTCAGTGATGGTTTGTTCTACCTTGACTTTATTTGGGATGGAAAGTCCACGGAATCGGGTTCATGCTCAGCATACGTTGGAAAGCGGGAGAGTCTTGAGACTTGGCATAGACGATTGGGGCATCTGAGCACTTCAGGAATCGGAAAGCTGATCAAGAAGGGAATGGTTGAGGGCATCAATCTACCTTCCGAAGAGTTAAGCGAAGCAGGCGTATGCGATGGTTGTTTGGCGGGAAAGCAGGCTGCTTTCAAGTTTCAGGATATGAAATAGGCCTTTTCATGTGACAGTTCCGTGCATGCATTTGTTTACATAGCTTGAACAACAGATGCTAACAAGAAAGTGTCATCTTCATAGAAGAACTGTCAAACGCCCGAAAAATCAGCTGATTTAAGACGTCAAATGAAAAGGCCCATTGCCAAGATCAAAACGACCATTGGAATTGATACATTCAGACGTCTGCGGAAGCATGGAGCAAGAAACATACGACGGCTACCGTTACTTTGTAACTTTTATTGACGACTACACGAATTTTCTGGTAGTTTACCCGTTGAAGCATAAATCCGAAGAAATTTAAGGAGTACGAAGCCATGGCAACAGCTCATTTTGTAACAAGAATCTCGATGCTCAGATGCGATAATGGTGGAGAATATACTTCCAACGAATTTCAAAGACACTGCGCCGTAAAAAAAGTGCGGGGCAAGATGGGTCACCTTTTAAGTATTTCACATTTTCTCAACGAAAAACGTCAAAATATAAGATTTGTTCCGCATTCATATATGTTCCATATCCATACTGAGTAAACAAGAGCTACTAGTAAACATTTTATAAATTTATTTGGAATATAAAAAAACTTAACGATTTGAGTGGTCCTAAGGCGACTTGAAAATCGATGTTTTCACTAAAAAAATATCATATTTTTTTGTTATAATTTTGAGCGTTCATTCCGCTTGATTGAAGTCATTTATGAGATAGTCTTGTAATAAAAAATAATTATCTTTTGAATGCTCCAAAAATACGTTCAAAATTAAAGGTGACCCATCTTGCCCCGCGGCCGTTTATATGGAGATTATATGGGATGTATCGCATAAGAAAAGTGGCTAAAAACCAATTTATTTTTTCTTTCCAATGAGAGTGAATATTTTTTCAATCAATGCCCCAAACTTTTGTATATTCATGCTGGTCATCTAACAAAATTATTAACATAATCAAAACATGAGTAATGCGCCCGAAAATGGCACTGACCCATCTTGCCCCGCCCCACCCTATATTTGCCCTCTACCGCCACCTAGTTCATGATGGCCACTCGATTTGCCAAACTCCAGTATTTTTAGATTAGGCGAATATATTTCCGCAACTATGACTTTGAATAGCGAAATTACAGACAAACAGAGGGATCACTTTAAAGAAATTGCCATAAGTTTCAACAAAACGTTAAAAGCTGGAACACATGGTAGGATTCATCAAAAATTTGTAGAAATTTTCATTTATTTTAGTTTGTACTCGTCCGATAAAAAATAAGGATCACTTTTAGCAACGCACGGTGGAAAATCAATGTTTTTGAAGTCCCTAAACCAAGCCCTAAACCCAAAATAGAAACCACTGGTGGAAAGATGGGGTGCTAACCTAAAATAGCACCCAAAAAGGAGCGGTATAATAGGGATAGCGATGAGGACTCCCGTGGCGGTGCTCTAAGGTCGTCTTCAGTGTCTCGTATTTAATTCGACATTGAATTCGACAGGAGTCGAGTTAAGTTGATACCCCAATTTCAAGTTAAGTCGATAGTTAATTAGAGCTCATTATATATGTCAGAGCACTCAAAATTACAGCATTCGATTCATTGAATCCGGAAATATAACAATTTAAATTAGGTTATCGAATAATTATGCCTTTTACTAGAATCATTCTAACTTCATGTAGAAAAGCGCGATCTTTCTCTTATAGATAGATAGATAGATAGATAGATAGATAGACCATACCCGAGCTGGGAATGAGAACAAACCTATAACAAATTGATAACTCATTTTGTTCTTGATAACAAAATGAAATCAAACCAAGTTTTCGGTCCAAATTGTTTTTATTTAATATCAAATTGAGATATCATTTTGTTATCATTTCAAATCTCAATGATAACAAGATTTGATTTCAAAAATCCATTAACATTTATTATATTCACAAAATATTTGTTAAATCTACCTATTGTAAAAAAAACAAAACTGCCAAGAATACAAGTGTTCCCCTATATCAGTTATTTCAATCTAAACATATTGCCAAATATTTTGAAATTTGAACTACAGGGTGATTATTTATCCAGTTCTATATTTTAAAACTGCACCATTCGCACTTTGTAAGGAAATAACGAGAGTTCCACAGTACTCAAAATGTTCTCACACTTTAGGTCGTTTGGCATAATTCCGAATTGAAGACAAATAAGTTGGAGTTTTCTCGCGTAAAAAAGGATTCATTGTAGCTCCGCATCAAAATGACGAATCTCGTGATGTTTGATAAAGTTTTGAAAATAACACAGATATTTATCATACTTGAACATGATAAATGTCATTTCACTTATTGTTATGCCAAACGGCCATTTTGCCAAACGACTATTAAGCCAGATTTCGCCATTTTGCCATTATGCCAAAAGACTATGACTATGCCAAACCCGATAGAATTAATATAGTAAAATATTTTTTTCCAATCGGATGCCTTATTTTTCAATGCCATCATTTTTCCCCGAGTAACGAGAGAAAGAGCTGAGAAGTCGAATGCGACTCAATTCGTTGCTCGATGTCATTTAATTTGAGTCCTCTGGGATGTCGTGAACATCTCCCACATTTGTTTTACTGCAGTGCATAATATAATCAGAAGGAAAAGATGAAATATAATCATACAAAAATATTACGTGCAGTTGTCCTTTGACTTAAAATTCACTTTTCTTTGTCACTTCACTGTACATCATCCATAATCTTTTAATTGAATCATGGTATAGTTATGCTGCATATCTATGAGGATATCATATCCGATTTCCATACAACTTTTCTTCGTGTAGCCTCCAAGTTAGAAATGACTGTTGATGAAATGTTTATGTTATAATCGATAATAGGGTAACGGTTGAATTTTGGACCCCTAGAGGTCATTAGTTTGAATTTTAGTTAAAATCGAACAGATTCAGAGGGTATTTACACATAATGATGATGCTAGTATGTTCGTAAAAGCCTCCACTGTCCGGTAAAAATACCCAAAAGGTCATTTCTGGCTGAATATTTGATGAAAATAACTGATTTTTGAATCATCAGTTTTCACTGTTTTGGACACCCCAATATATTTTGGACCCTCTTCAGTATATATTTTTGACACCCGGTGTTTAAACTCGTTTGAAACTATTTTGGAAGAATTTGCCGCTTGAATATGCTGTATCACATCCTAATTACTTGATTGACAAAGGCTGATTAGACGAACTTTGGGAATTTAATGCGCTAGAATTATAAACGTTTTTGTTTACATCTGCAAGTTTCCTCAGCACCGCATTTTCTTTTTGTAAACATGATGCGACATTTGCACGGATGACGAGATTGGCAAAAATTAATTTCAAGGCAAATAAGGAAATTTCCGTCATCTCATCATTAAACCTGTGTAAGTTGTGATAATACGACCCAAGGGGTCCAAATTATATTGGTTACCCTACTACGCCATTAATACTTTATTGGCGATTAAAAGTTGAGGTTATGTCGTGAAAATTTGGAAGTTTGAAAGGGAAATACCAGTTCCCCATCTTTTTTTTTTATTCTTTATTATTGTGTTTTTTAACTTAATGTTAGTTCAACACAAAGTTCCCCATCAGTTTAATCATTAATTTCACAGCGCAACATTTTTTTGTCTCAAGAGCAAACTTATGTGTCTCCGAAGGATTTTGGGCCGCTGAATCCGAATCCGGGCTCAGATTTGCTCCAACACGTCACAATTTTGAGCTATACCTCAATTTATAGGGCAAAATATGCGATTTTGGGCTTTTTTGACTGCAAGCCATTAAGCAAGGAAATATTTTTTTTAAGCAATCAAAAGGTTAATTGGTCAATTAACATCTAAATTAACGACTCATGCTAAATATTTCGTTTTACCAAATCAAATTTGATAGATTTAAGCATTTTATGTTAGTATGAAAACTTGCATGCAACTTTTGGAGGGTGACTTGTATGGGAAATGTCGTACCTAACATAAATCACTTAAAGCTATCAAATTCGATTTGGTAAAACGAAATATTTTGCATAAGTCGTTAATTTAGATGTTAATTGACCAATTAACCTTTTCACTGCTTAAAAAAATATTTCCTTGCTTAATGGCTTGCAGTCAAAAAAGCCCAAAATCGCATATTTCGCCCTATAAATTGAGGTATAGCTCAAAATTGTGACGTGTTAGAGCAAATCTGAGCCCGGATTCGGATTCAGCGGCCCAAAATCCTTCGGAGACACACAAGTTTGCTCTTGAGACAGACAAAAAGTTAATTTTTGTTACGCTGTGTTTTTTGATAAATTTATCGATAAAATGGATTTTTCTACCCCGATCCCACATTAAATTTTATCTGAAACGACTCAATCACTAAAATACGAAATGGGATTTCACAAAACTTAACCTCACATTAGGAGGCCAATAAGGCCGAGAAAACTAGAAGAGATGTCAACGCATACTATTATGGAAATTATTATATACATGATTACATGTACAAAACAATTTTCGTTTGAAAGAAACTCTCAAAAATCTTGGTGGCAATATTCTTGCCACTGCCCGTTTAGGGTACTTTTCTTCTTTTGCCTTCATCAAAAAGCTGAAAAAGAGATTTTAGGGTGGATTAGGGCTTACCCCATAATATAAACTGTGTAGTTCAGCTCATGTCAACCCATAATTTAAATATTTACTAAATCGACAGTTTTACAATAAGTTTGAACTAAATTTCTTCACGCGGTCATATTTAGCCATTTTTGAGCTCCCAAATTGTTGTTTAAGCTTTATTTAGTACCAAAAAAAAATACCAGGCGTTGTTAGTAATCTCAATTTTGCGTAAACCAAAAGTTCGAAATAAATTGTTATAAAACAAAAAATAAATAAAAACAGTATGTGGCAATATAGTTGCCACTGCCTTATAAGGGGTAATAGGGGTATTATTCTGATAATATCGTATCAAACAAAACAAGTTTTCAATCACGAGATTCTCCTGAATTTAAAATAAAATCTCATTTAATTTTTTACTTATTCATGTAAATTAATGCATAATAAAATATCAAAATGAATACTAAATTTGTTATTAATTTTTAGTTATTACCCTATAGATTTGAAAATTCCCTGAGAACTACGTATGATATCAAGTCGTAAAATGTGGATAACAAAATGAGATATCAATTTGTTATCAATGAGAACTCATTCTGTTTTCAATTAGATATTTCAGTACATTATTTTGTTATCATTTTTGTTATGTTAACACTTAAGTCATACAAAATGAAAACTCACTTTGTTATCAAAATTCGTGATATCTAAATAACTCAATTTGTTTTCAATTAGTTCTCATTCCCTGCTCGGGTAGCTAGACAACTAGTTGATCAACTTACAGTGAACATTTGTGAATTTTTGACGCACTTTTCGAAAAGTTACAACTAGTTGACCATTTTTTGAAAAGCTAAAATTGTGCCTGTCCCGATCATTTTGTCTATCCCATATGTGTTTAGTATAGAGCCCATAAAATCGAAGCGGTGAACGCGCAACAAAACCATGCTAAGAGTGAGGGTTTCAGTTTCTGGTCTGCCCAGGAACTTTTCGTAATGATAATTTTCTTGACACCCTTGGGCATGGAGTGTCCTCGTGCTTGTCACTCAATATACAATTGCAAAATGGTTATTTGTAAAGTATATGTACCAGTTAATAACTGTGTAAATGTCCATAAAACAAAGCTGAAAAGCAGGCTTTGTCCCAGTGTAGAGTAGTAGAAGAAAATCTGTTTAAAATGTGAAACACCAAATTAAACCAGTAGCAACTCTTCGTTCATTTCCGTTCAGTGAATTGAACCGCTACCATCCTGCAAAAAGGCCATACAAAATATCGATCCACAGTTCTGGCAAGCAGAAACACTAAATTCCTTTCTTTTCCCGTATCTTTCCATGCACGCCGTCTCTCTCACCAACCACCCCACGCACAGATCGCCAACGAGGGGGACGATCAGAACGCGATGATATGCGAGGCCTGTATCGCAAAAATCGATGATTTCTATTCGTATCGCGAGCAGTGCCGTGCCAATGACGACCGCATCCGTCAACGGGCTGGCCACCATACTGCCGTGCCCGAAATCCACATCAAACAGGAGAAAGATCTGCAGCTGGAGATTAATATCACCGAGCCACCGCCGAGCTTGTCGGCAGCCTGCGAGGATGGATTTCAACATCATGAAGACTCATCATCGCATCCCAGGCCAACGACGGCAACGAACGAGGTAAGTTAGGGCGCAGGTCCAGTTTTCCACAGTGCCGTACATCGTTCATACACAGTCGGTATCCCATCACCAATGGTTCAATAATAGCAGCAGCAAGAGTGAATGATAGAAGCAAGCTGGCCCTGTGTTGTGCACATTTCTGGACTCGTTCAATGGTCGGTCTTACAAGTGGACCGAAACCGAACGGTGAACGTGCAAAGAAGAATGTTCAAATACTTGGCTCTTCTCTGTGTAGAGTCTTACGACGACATGTGGTTGGGCTGGATTGGCTCTGGCAGGCAGCATCGAAGGCGAAGATGAAACTTTTTCCCCTTTGCTGTCTGCCTGATGCTTATTTGTGTGTTCTGTTGAAGCGCTTAGCAGTATTACGTAGCAACGCCACATAGCGTAGAAAAGGCACGAATCGCTCTTCCATCGATTGAACGAGACTTCTCTGGCGGTGTACTTGGAATTTCGTCCGACAGTGAAGTCTGCTGGATTGGTTTTTGATTGCGAAGCCAGTTTTAATGGCGGACCTCAGAACGAACATTTGGTCCACTTTGTAAAGGATTGACTAAACCTAAGATTTGAATTTTAGTAAGGTTTTGTGGAAAACTTTGTAGCAACTTTTTTTGTAATAATTCAAGACTGGAAACAGAACTGTTTCATTTTTGTATCAAACTTGGTCAATTCCTTCAAATACTCATGAAACGTTGTAAAGGCGAAGCTTTTGCGTCTTGGCCTTACAATGCCTTTTCCGGGAATCTTTCAGCTATATAGAGAAATCCCCACCCCAGATTTGCAGCTGCTGCGACACAGAACAGAAAAAAAAGATAACGTGATGTTCGTCCGTTCCGTACTCTGCACTGCTTGGTGTGCTGTTTCAATGTGTGGGTAGTCGTGCTCGGTAGCTCAGGAGAAGGTCGAGCCATTTTATTGGATTTTGCGCTGCAAAGGCCGCAGCAAACGACGCTGGAGATATACCAAAACTTTGGCGGTGGTGATCTCGAGCGTGACCTAATTATATGCAAATAGCTTCGGATTTGGAAAAACCTTATCATTTGGGAGCACAGCTAGCTATACGAGTATGCAAGATCTACACTTTGAATTCATTTATGTTAAAGGTTGTTCGAGTCTACGTATCATCAGTTCAAATTATTGTACCGACATACTCCATCATTCTATCAATATATTGAGAACATCTATGCAGCGATGAGGCTTTTTTATGAGGTTTATTAGACAACGTCAAGCATTTGTTGCTGTTATAGTGAATACGTATTGCAGATGTACCTATTCATAGAGAATTGTTGTAATTCATCAAAGGCGATGTTTCGAATGAACCTAGTTGTAGCGTCAAATTGAACGCACAAAATACTACCTATATGCGATTCCTCAACAGTACTTGAGAGGCGAGGTAAGACGATGATGAAACTTTACCCCTCCCATAGTTTGGTTGTATACCTGCCTGCAGTTTATCTCTCTGTATAGTTTATGCCACCGCCTAGCATCGCATCGTGGTACATAAATCTCGGCCATCGATTGAACATTGCTTTGTGTCTTCAATTGGAACTTTGTCAAACGATATCTGCGCTTGACTTTATCCTTCCAGTTTTGCAATTTTTAGCAAATTTGTAATGATACAAAGTTTCATTACAATTTTTGTATCATAGCTTTTCGTCAAAATAAAAATAGTTTGTGTGCTTCAACACATACTATTTTTATTTTGGTGTTTTAATTTGTTGTTTGGGTTGATCGCTATAGTCAGGGCCATCCACATTGTCGATTATTAGAACAAAGTTTTTTCGATCCCATTTAGCCACGGGTAGAGTGACTGGAAGTCACTCTAGCCACGGGGGTGCTATTGAGTTGTCCAAAAAATGTCTCACGAAACCTAATGCAAGCCTATCCATATACGTGAGAACAAAAGGTGTTTACAAAGTTCTTACAGATAGATTAACACGGGAAATCTGAACACAAACCACTACCACATAGGAATTTGGATTGGTCAATGGTAATTTGATTTTGTTGCCGCTTATCTTGTGCAACCAGAGCACACTAATACCATAGACTAATACCAACATTCACTCAATACAGCAGCTGGAGAAAATAAGGAAAAACTCACTTTGGCGAACAAAGTTTGCAAAAAGAGGTATTGTGTGACTTTTCACAAACAATTATCACTCTCTGTAGGAACTTTTCCAAAACATCGACACTCTCAAATTGAAAATTATCAAATAATGCAGCTTTTTCATGATCAACACTTTTATGAGATCTAATGTGATGTGAGCGTTTTGCACCGATATCCCTCGTAAAAAGGTAAACATTCAATTTTCACGACTGTGTTGGTGAATATTTTGGCTGGAGCATAAATTTATGCTCCACGTAAGGAGGCACAATCCAACCTGTCAAACTCCATAGTGAAAAAACAGTTTGCCGTCCCCTTGCATTTAGCGTCTGCAAATTATAGGTTGAGTGTCTGGCTTTCGCATCGCGATTGAAATTTTATGTGGATGGATTACACCTTCCATAGAGATGTTGAAGAGTAAGCATTAGAAGTCATTTCGTTGTTGCTGTCCCTGGTAAGATCCGAATGATTTGGATAATTCACCCGGAAGTTTCGGGCCGGAACCTTTACGAAGCTTTACACACCATTAATCGTTGCTTTGAGCAGTCTGGTCAGTTTCTCAGGAAAGCCTCTTTCGTCCATGGTTTTACATATATCTGTGCGTTGGATGTTGTTATATGGAGCCTTGAAGTCGACGTACAGGTTATGCATTGGGGCCTGATATTTACGGCATTTCCGTAAGGTGAAGATCTGATCCGTTGTCGACCGGCCGTCGATAAATCCGGCTCAATGACATTCATCCAAGAGCTCGTTCGTGAGCACTTTGTGGGCAGCAATCAAAATAGTGATCACTCTGAAGTTCTCACATCCTTTTTGTGAATGAGGCAGATAACCTCTCCCTTCAGCCGGGGCCCGTGGCGTAGTTGGTCACACGTTCGCTTCATATGTGGATGGCCATGGGTTTGATTCCAAGTGCCGGGGAATTTTTCGTCAGTTGCTCTTCACCGAGAGCGGCTGATACTGACCCTCTTCTAAGCCCCATGGCTCAAACGGACCCGGATACCTGGATATCGGCGAATTGCTACTCATAATGGACCCCCAATCGGACTGGAAAGGAACAACGGCCACCTATCATCCTTGTGCTCATCATTCTACCATGTAGAGTAGAAAAGTGAAAGCAGCAGAAACGCAACCAGTTCGATAAAGAATAATAGAATACATCTAGGCTCTGTACAATACTGTAGGTACAGCTGTCAATTGAAATCGCTCACGTAGACAATAGAGCTGTAAATTAGGTTAAGTGATTAAGAATAAAAAACCCCTCCCTTCCACTTCTCCGGTAGCTGTTCAGTTTCCCAGATCCTGACTATCAACGTTATCAACCGGTGGACGCAGACTGTCAACTTTTCTGCGTCCACATTGATGAGTTCAGTTGTAGAACCATCTTTATCAGCTGTTTTGGGGTTTTGAGCTGGTGAAGGGCATCTTGAAGTTCCCTCAGTGTGGGAGTTGGATCTGCTATACTGTCGTAGTCGACTCCTCCGTTGCTTTCTCCCGTGCTGAAGTTCTGCACGTCATTTAGGTGCTCATCGAAGTGCTGCTTTCACATTTCAATCAACTCACGTCCGTCCGTCAAAAGGCGCCCATTCTTATTCATACATATTTCGGCTCGCAGTATCAATACGTATGCGGCGCGGAGATGCGTTGAGCTTCTGGTAGAACTTCCGTGTTTGTTGAGAACGTTACAGTAAGTCGAATTTTCACGCAATCTTTCAGGCGAACCTTTTTCTTCCAAAAAAGACAGGTCTTCTGTTTGTATCGTTTCATGTTCTGCTGGGTTCCATGCTGCAGCATTGCCTCTTGCCGGTACCGTACATTGATGATGACGGAACATTTTGGGCGCAGTTTGACCATCACCAGGTAGTGGTCGGAGTCGATGTTAGCGCAGAGACAGCTTTTGACGTTAATAACGTTGGAGAAGTACCTTCCATCAATAAAACCGTGATCGATTCTGTCTGCTGTAATGATTTCCGGTCTGCGATTGTCTTGGAAAAAGAAGGTGCTACGAATATATATAGTCATGTTCATAGAAACGGCGAAATAGATAAGTCGTAGACCGTTTTCGTTCATCAGCTGGTGGGCGTTTAAACTTTCCAAACGTCAGTTAGAATTTGTCTTCCTTGAGCGTTTGGGTCTAGAAGTCATTGCCGCCCAGAAAGTCGCCTTACGCAATCTGTAAAAATCCCTATTCGCAGCTGTAAAACGCCTTTTTATCGCACGGGAAACGCCATTTTCACATGTCACAAATGTTTCAAGATCAACGAATTTTTCAACAACTTCAAACATATCCCCAATGATCACTACCTCAGCACTAACACCACTAGGCCTGCCTTTGTCTCTACCCGCTATCATGTATTTCGTCTTGTAAGAGTTATTCGTCAAGCCTATCCTCGTTGGCTCTCTCTTCAGAGGAGCATAAGCTTCCTCCACTGCCCTACGATCGAAGTCGATGAGAACGACAAAGCCAAGGAGAATGTTCGATCGTGTGATGATAGTGTCATACGCCGAATTCAAACGAGTAATCCCTCTGTAATTGGTACACTCTAACCTGTGCCCTTTCTTGTAGATTGGGCATATGTTAGGGTGTCTTTTGTGCCATATGTGTCTTTTTTAAGAAATAATAATGTGGTGGATTGATTGATGTAGCTGCTCGCTTCCAGGGGCTTAAGAAGTTCGACCAGGAGCTCGTCCTTCCCATCAGCCTTGCTGTTTTTCAGCTCCTTAAGGACAAACATCTTGACATCCCGCTTCAACAGTGCATCAGAACTTCAGACGCACATCTCAAGAAGCAAGCTTCAAACAACAAAGCGCTTTATTATTCTGTTCTTGCTCACTTGTAATAAGCTTAAAATGAGAAGCTCAAGTGTGCTGATTTTGTTTACGAAGAGTTTTGTGCCCTCGAAATCGTGAGTAGGTGCCAAAGTCGGCCATTGTGGCGGCCATATTGGGATTCTAACAAGTCTGTCCTTAAGGGCCTTGTTAACTGCATCCAGTGTTGGTAGTTGCACTGCATGATCGTCATCCATTCCTGTTCCTGGGTGCTCCTTCACTGCTACCATTCAACGAATCTTCGAAGTGCTCCTTCCAACTGGCTGCCACCATTGCTTTGTCGGTCAGCAATATTCCTTTTTGGTCATTGCTCATGGCGTCACTGGCGTAGTCTTGTGCCGCGCGCCATTGACAGTTGCATAAAACCTCCGCATATCGTTCATGTCCATACTTTCCTGCGCTCAGCAATCATACTCTTCGTGCTGCCGTTTTTTTTACTGCGGTGGATTCGTTTCCCTGTTGAGTTGCGTATTGACCACTGGCATTCGTCTTCTGGTAGGGTATCTACCATACAAATTTCAAATAAGTTTAGCTCTACCCGAATGTTCACAGATTTTTATGGAATTTGTACCAGAGCATGTAAGTTTCATTTAGAATTAAATAAGTGTTCCTATCAAAAGGTTTGACATATGGGAAACAGAGGATTTCGGGAGTTGTTTTTTCTCGGGGAAATTGTATTCTTTAAATGTCGTTCAACTGTCAAAAGCGTCTTTTATGGACATGAGACATACGATGACAAATGGTCGCATCTACATGTATAAGAAGTTGTCACTGGAAGTTGTATTGGAAAAATAGAAATTATTTCGAAAACCTTGGCATTGTCTATGATAGCTCTAAATACCATCTTCAACAACGAAAATTTTCCACACAATCGAAGTGGTAGAAGAGCAAGGCCATGATGGCGGCGACTGGTTTGATTTCCGGTCGGTCCAGGATCTTTCCGTGATGTATAGTAGGGGAACTTCCGTATTTTCGGCAGTTTTGTTCTCTTCGTCACGGGGGGGTTTTTGAAACCTGTTGATCTCAGAGTTGGCCTCAAATCCTTCCCAACCAAGCTGAGTTATATGCCCAAATTTCAGGCAATTTGGCCCACAAAAACCCTCTATAACGAAGTGAACAAACTTGCCCTTAGTCACCCTATATCATCGTATCTGCCATACGATATACCCGTTTAAAATTATCAATTGGCGAAGAAAGCTATTCCAAATTTATTCTGTAAGTTTTATCATTCCTTGCGATATTTTTTTACCTTCCCATTATAATACGTCCAGATTATGTGAAACCCGTTGATAATGCGGGCTGAACTTCGAGACAAACCAGTTGTTCACATTGTCCTCTCGTGCCCGGCTTGTATGGACCATCAAATGATGAACATGTGAAGAAAAATGTTCAAATCCCCGCAGTTCTTCTCCGTAGCACAGCTTAGGGCAGATAACATCGAACGGAAAGGCAAGGCAAAGATGAAACACTATCCCATGCCACCATTTACCTGCTCGGTTGCCTTTGTGTTTGTGTGCAGCTACGGCGTAACACGTAGATGCGAAAACGTTCCTCCCATCATCGATTGAACCAAAGTTCTTCGCTTTGTGCTTGAAACTCTGACGACATGGTGTGGTCTGGATTGGCAATCCCAAAATTGATTTTGATATGGTGCAATGGTAGTTCTTCCGTTTGTTCAGCAATAAGAATTACATTAATTAGCAGTGTGTAGGGACAACAGCAGCAGCCTTATACCTAAAGTGTTGATTCAGAACGTCAAGATGGTCGAGAACGTTCAATCGACTCCATATTGTAGCTAAATCAACTGAGATTGGAATTTACCATTGTCTGCACAGGATACAAACTTCATAGGTATCTGTATCGCATGGATGTTTGATTGTATATCTTTGCTGAGCAGAATGCTTGGATAGAGTTGCACTGTTCAATATGTCTGTTAACAGTTCTGGTTGATTTTTGTCCTTAAGTTAAATAGTATATGAACAAGCGTTGTCGAATCCCGATAACCAACAAATCTCAGAGTAAATAACTTAGGTATGAACACCAAAGCTATACCACTCCGGTGGACTCAGTAGCAGTGATAAAATGAAAGTACAGTTAAAAGCGCAAGCTGAGTCTGGTTGACGATAGTCCACAGTACCGTTGATGATGACACACAGCAAGACGAAAATGAAACGGCGTGGCTGCTGCCTGCTGTTTCAATGTATGCTGCTGCGGCGAAGCGTAGATCTGCTCTGGTTGGTGCATATACAATAATGGATTCATTTTGGCTTGGATAGGTTTGGCCCACATAGGCAGTTCTATATAATATCTCGTTTAATAGTTATAATATCATGGCTATTTTCTATTGAATTGCGAGAAGTATTCAACTTTACAGTGTACTTTGTTTTGCTTTCCAATGAAATATTCTAAAAAAAAAATTATTGCACTTCCAATGAGAAGTATCATCTTTAAAGACGGTAAGGATATTGGCACTAAGTTTTGAAGCGGTAGTATTTTTTTACGTATAAACATTGAGATCCCGTGAAACGAGTTTGTGCGTATCCATAATACCGGCATTAGAACTTAAAGGTCAAACAGTTTCACGGGAGTTCCCCGCCAAAATATTTGAGAAAATGATTTTCAGTCTTTCGATTTGCCATTTGTTTGGCTCAGAACGCTGCCAATATCATAAGGAACAATTTTATAGAAAATCGTATTATGATCGAGTTTGATCTTATTGCAGTTTTATCTAAGAAAAGATGTTCGGGCTCTAAAGAAGTTGATCATCAATATTAATTTCTATTCCCGATCAGCCTAGATAACCGTGTAGTGGCGGTTGCAGTTACCTCAACTGGCTAAGAATATCACTACGGATTGCCTAATCCGGTGGTAAAAGTCCACCAAGATGCTATCCTATTACAGAGTTTATCAGAAAGGACATTGTTGCGGTCATGGTAGAGGTACCAACCACTAGGGGTAAAACTGAAATCGCTGTGGCCTCAGCTTACTTTCCTGGTGATGTTCCTGAGGTACCTCCTCCTGAGATCGCATCATTTGTTCAATTCTGTAAAGAAAACAACAAATCGTTTATCATTGGCTGTGACGCCAATGCGCATCACACGGTTTGGGGTAGTACGGATATTAACAGTCGAGGTAGTAGAGTATTTGTCTTCCAACAATATAGACATTTGTAGTAATAGTGATAAACCTACTTTCTCAAACGTAATCAGACAAGAGGTCTTGGATCTAAAACTGTGCAATGCTGCAATCTTTGACAAGATCACAAACTAGCACGTGTCAGATAAGATTTCTCTATCTGATCATAAACACATAATCTTCAATTGGAGTGGTGGAGTTTATTCTAGAACCGCATTTAGAAATCCCAGGAGAACAAACTGGGATCAATATGTAGAATTGTTGAATACGCATTAATTTACAATGGGATAAACTATTGATTCAACCCAAAAGCTGGAATCATTTTCTCAAAGGGTAAATGAAAGTATCATCAATTCCTTTAACGGAAGTTGTCCCACCATACAATCGTCTTCTACTAGAGACGTGCCATGGTGGAACTTTAAACTGGATCGCCTTAGAAAATTTTCTCGTAAAATGTTCAATAGAGCGAAACAAACGGGAGATTGGACTCAGTACAGGAAAGCCCTGACTGAGTACAACAACGAAATACGAAAATCTAAAATAAAGTCTTGGATGCTGACATGTGAAAACATAAACAGCACTCCTGTAGTTGCAAGACTACAGAAAACGCTTGCAAAAGATCATTCAAATGAATTGGGAAACCTGAAGCGCGACGATGGAGCTTTTACCAAAACTCCTCGTGAAACATTGGATTTAATGATGGAAACCCATTTTCCAGGTTCGGTTCTAAGTGTGGATTCCAATGATACTATATCTCTGGAAGGTGAAGGATGTCCTAGTATAAACTCATCGGAGTCAACTAGTACAATAAACACCGCCTCAGATTTAGCTGATGAAATCTTCACGAAGGCCTGAGTGGAAAATGCAATTAGATCTTTTCAGCCTTTTAAATCTGCAGGAGTTGATGGAATATTTCCAGCACTGATTCAAAATGGAGAAGCGGTGTTGGTTCCATCACTAATTGAGATGTTCAAGGCTAGTTTAAGATTGAATTACGTTCCATCAAAATGGAGACTTGTAAAAGTTATCTTTATACCAAAAAAGGGGAAGCGAGACAAGACGCATCCCAAAGCATACAGGCCAATTAGTCTTTCTTCAGTTTTGTTGAAGACTATGGAAAAGATTTTGAAGGATTTTATCAATTCTTCTTACATAAAAGAGCATCCCCTATCTGACTGCCAGTTATTACAATATACGCCCGGCTAGCTCAGTCGGTAGAGCATGAGACTCTTAATCTCAGGGTCGTGGGTTCGGGCCCCACGTTGGGCGCCATTATTACAAATAAAAAAATATATAATAATAGCCCGCGTTGGGTGCCAAAATACGGACAAACAATGATGGAACCCTATAAATGCTCTATTTTATTTTTCATTACGAAAAATAAATAGAACATTTTAAATGCACATTAAAATATAACTACACGAATTCACATTTACAACACAAAACATAAAGGTGGCCAGTTATCCTCAAAGGAATAACAATTTACGATCACAGGATGACGAGGTTTCATTTATTGGTTTTGGTCCATCAGTCAATCCAGGAACAGTGTTTTGTTTGGCTGATTCCATTTTTGTTAACAGTATTTATTCTGTTTTCATAGCTTATTTGTGTCTAGGAAAACTAATCCTAATTGGCCATCCCGAATCGGGTGTTAATGCAAGACGGCTACATTTTGATGTCCCTGCTAGGGAGCGGTTTGCCTGTCTTGCTGTCATTTGTCGCCAGAAATGACCTTAATGTATGCAACCACTCCGGTTGCTAGTGCTATATTTCTCCTGAGTAATAGAAGAACCCTATAAATGCACATTAAAATTAATAGAATATTCACAAGCTAAAATCGTACATGTAACAGAAAATAAACTGGTAACACAGTTTGCTTATCAATCTGGTAAGTCAACGGTTACGGCACTTCATTCGCAAGTAACAAAGGTGGAAAAAACGTTTTCAGCAAAAGAAATAGCTCTATGCGCCTTTTTAGACATAGAAGGAGAATTTGATAATGCCTCCTATTCATCTATGAAGTGTGCCATGGAGAACAAAAACTTCGACCAATGTATCATACATTGGATTTATACTGTGCTTGCAAAAAGAGAAATCACCTCTGAGCTGGGAAGTTCTTCTATAACAGTAAGGGCAACGAAAGGTTGCTCTCAAGGAGGAGTCTTCTCACCACTAATGTGGTCCTTAGTTGTAGACGATCTTCTAAAAAGCTTGAAGGAAAAAGGTTTCGAAGTTGTGGGCTTTGCAGACGATATAGTCATAATAGTGAGAGGAAAGTATGACGAAACTGTTTCGGAGAGAATGCAAAGGGCCCTAAACTATACACATTCATGGTGTATTAAGGAGGGCCTTAGCATCAACTCGTCAAAAGTCGTAATTGTCCCTTTCACTAGGAGAAGGAAGATCAACCTAAACGCTTTTCGGCTTGGAGGGATACAAATTCATCCTAGTGATCGAGTCAAATACTTAGGTTTGATACTGGATGCTAAACTGAACGCTCAAAAAACTGGAATGCTCAAATTGAGTCCGTGATCGGTTTGTTGCCTGGTGCGTTCTGGTTATGCTTCAAAACTATTGGCAGGAAGTGGGGCTGGAAACCAAAAATGATAATGTGGATTTACACTGCGATAATCCGCCCAAAAGTGACGTATACTTCGTTTGTCTGGTGGCCAAAAACAAAAGAGGTTACCACGCAATCGAAGCTTGCGAAAATTCAACATCTTGCGTCCATTGCTGTTACAGGAGCGATGCGAAGCACTCCATCAAAAGCTTTAGATGCGATTCTCAATCTGCTACCTTTGCACGAGTACGTGCAATTAGAAGCAGAAAAGGAATTGTTGAGACTTGAACGAGTTGAAAAGTTTATGCCAGGTGATCTTGTAGGTCACCTTAGCATTTCCCAATACTTCCAAAATAGGCCAGTAATGAAAATGATTAAAGACTGGATGAAACCTGTGGAGAACCATGATGTTCCTTACAAGTTGCACGAAACAACTCGTGCAGACTGGGAAGTCGGAGGTCTCACTGTTCTTCAAGGGTCAATCAAATTCTTTACAGATGGCTCAAAGGTTGGAATTAAAACGGGAGCAGGAATCTACGGCCCTGGAATACAAATTTCAGTGGCGATGGGACACTATCCTACGGTGTTTCAAGCAGAGATTCTTGCTATTTTGAAATGCGCAAATATCTGCCTTGAGAGAAAATACAGATATGCAAATATTTGTATTTTCTCAGATAGTCAAGCTGCACTAAAAGCATTGTGCGCTTACAAATGTACTTCAAAGCTTGTCTGGGAATGCATTGTTTCACTGCGCAGGTTGTGCCAAGGGAATTCAGTAAACTTATACTGGGTTCCAGGTCACTGTGGCATTGAAGGAAATGAAATGGCAGACGAGCTTGCTAAAGGTGGTTCCAATTTACGTTTGCTGGCCCAGAACCATTCTGTTGTATATCAAACTGTACAATAAAAATGGACCTGAAACGCTGGGCTGAGCAGAGGGTGATATCCAATTGGATGGACGTTAAAAATTGCAATCAGTCAAAACGATTCATAACACCAAATGCTTATAAAACCAAAAAGCTCTTAGAACTCAACAAGAGAGCTCTATGTACATACACTGGCCAGTCCGATTGGGGGTCCAGGTATCCGGGTCCGTTTGAGCCATGGGGCTCTGAAGAGGGTCAGTGTCATCCGCTCTCGGTGAAGAGCAACTGACGAAAAATTGCAAGTGCCGGGGCTGGGAATCAAACCCATGGCCATGACCATCCGCATATGAAGCGAACGTGTGACCAACTACGCCACGGGCTCCGGTCTACCAGCGATTATACACTTCGTCTTGCTGGTGTTGATGGTGACATCAATTCTTTCTTCTTCTTTCTTTCTTTCTTATTTATTTATTTATTTATTTATTTATTTATTTATTTAAGTAATCCAACTGACTTTTACAGTCTTATTGAATATTTAACTCTAATATAATCATACATGAATAATTCCTTCTAAAGGGCACGAATGCCTCTTCCACGTCTCGACGGTCAATTCTGATGATATCGATATCGTCCGCAAAACCTTGGAGCATGCACGATCGTGTGACGACGTTACCACTACTTGACACACCAGCTCTTCTAATAGCCAACAAGTTCGGCAGTGCATCACCCTGCTTCAATCCATGTACAGTTACGAATGACGACCTTGAAATCTCATCCGCAGCTCGTACACTACAATGTCATCATTTCGACGCACCAAGCGTTGGGCAAATCAGCCCAAACAGTTTTTCATCGGAAAACCGTATTTCACCATTGTCCACTTAACTCATTTTTTTTTTGCTGAATTATACGTTGCTTTGAAATCAATAAACTGATGAGTTTGCAAGTCGTACTCCGGAATTCATCTGATTTTTGTTGCCTAAAGCATTGTCCAGTTAGAATCCGGACGCAGATAATCACTTATATCTCAGAGGTGGAATAACAAACAGAAAAGGTGAAGCCCTCAAAACAAAGATAATTTACTATAGTTTCATGGAAAAATATCATTAAAATTATTTAATTTAATTTTTAATACATTTTCTCATTTTTTCCGTGATTACTTCCTTAAAAATCTGCACAATGGTAGTAAATTTTAACAACAACCCCTTCGACGGATTTGTTTAACAATCAGGTCATCTCTGTAGTGTCCTGAGGCCCGCTACCAATCTGATTAGGATTCCAAAGAAACTTTGCCAAATATTTCTCTTTTTGCGAAATTAAGGGCTATTCAGTGAATTCCAAAGAAGCGAAATTTGAGTGTTTTTTCGTTAATAAACACTACCCAACAGTGATGACACCACTACACATCTCAGGCTGTCGTGATAGCTCACCAAATTAGCTCAAACCTCTGCAGATCCCTTGTGTGCATTTTTGAAAAGCAGCACGCGATTCTTGAGGTTATCATCTTCGTACACATTTGGTGTCAAAATCGTGATGTGAGAAAACGATGTCCAGAGCTCGAACTTCCTGGCAAATCTTGGAATTCCAAGCAGATTTATCCATGAACATAAACTTCAATCTTCTTTGGGCACTTACTCATGGCATGGTTAACAACATCTGTGCACATCACACATAATGGTTATGGAGACATTAACATTTTTCGCGACTGTCGTACCTGACCACGCTTAATTTTCAGCGTGTTTGTGCAAGATTTTTTTCCTTCACTTGTCTTCAATCTGAAATAACTTTTCACTCGTAGCAAGAAAATCGATGAAATTTTCACCATCAATAGAGGACTTGTTTATGATCAAACTGCTGTAAAAAAAAATATGATTATGATCATTGAGAGCGTCACAACAAATTATCCTTTGCGTCCGGATTCTAACTGGACAATGCTTTAGTATACATTTGATCAGTCGTTGGGCCGGTCAACCCGAAAACCAGTAGGATATTCGCCGACGAAGGACTCCTCCAACGGTATCAATCTGTTCGTGACAAAATTTTGCACACCGTCACGTTATTATCGTGACAAAATTGTGTACGACGAGTTAGAGAGTGTTATTCTTTAATCCTTGGTATTTGGAGGACTCCAGCCTGTGTGCATGTTTGCAAAGAGGACAAATGATGCCCTCCAGTCAACTAGCAAGTAGCTCTTCTTCAACAGGATGTGGTGAAGTATGCCAGAAATAGCAGCTGTTGTTCAGCCGAAAATTAATCTTTTCGAGCAGTCTCAATGTTCTTCTACTCTTTGATAGCTTTTTTTACTTCATCTTGCGTTGGAGATTCCAAACTTGTCCATGTCCATCGTTACTGAAGCTTGAACTATTTCAAACACTCTTATATAAAAAAAAGTATTTGTTTCCTTGCACCGTGCTCTATTCTACCAGATACCAGACACTGAAATCCGGATCCTGACAACGTTCTTTTGGAACTGGTCATCCAGCTTCTGTCGGCACATATTTGCCATCACGTTGAATATGGAAACGCAACCGTTGCTGAATCCTTGAATTCGCCACCTTTATTGAGCTTCTCGAGTATTTTAAGCATTTCGACAAGTTTCTCTTCGACCTCTAGGTTGTGCGCCAGGGTATAATGTGTGTTGGGCACTTTGCGACGATTAACTCAAATCCGCACACCAGCGCACAATTTGCGCGCCGATTGCCTATGCGCCAAGTTTTTCACTAGTCAAATCACTATTAATCAGGGAATGAAATTATCAGCAAATTGAGACGAAAAACGGCGTTTTTCGAGCAACCGATTTTTTCTGTGTTTACTTTTCCTGTGAGAAATGTTTATCGGTCGTTGCTGTTTGTCCCCGATCAAAGATAGCCGAAAACTGGAAATCGCTCTTTTCATTTTCGCTATCCAACTTTATCGCCTGCAAAGTTATCGCGATAATTATCAGAAGGCAAATAACAAAAATTTGCCGCTAACGGGATTCGAACCTAGACCCTCCACAAAAATGTGTATGAGCGTGCACCATAACCACTCGACCACACAAGCTGCTCGAGAGAGGGCAGAAATTTTATACATAAAAGCTACAGCCGGTGACGACGGGACTACGGAAAGGCAAACAAAGAGCAGAAAGCAAACCAGCCAACTTTTCATTGCTGATGATAATCGATTTTCGGCGCTGCTGAACGAGCGAAAACACATTCTCGGGAGAAACCCGGGTCTGAATTTATCGCACGTCTTTTTTCGTCGATAATGCGTGTGGGAGAGTTTTCTACTATCGCGATCGTGATCGATAATTTCATTCCCTGCTATTAATCAGTGGTTTAATGAAGTTGTTACCGTTGTTACCGTTAATAATATCTTTGTTGTGCATTATTTCCAGACATAAGGAAGTTCAATGTTTTAGACAAAAAATGGATCCGAACCCTAAGAGAGATAGAGCTCTTGGCGCGAACCATTTTGACACTTGTTTATTTACATTTTGTATGGCGCACAACCCGGCGCATGGGCTGTCGGCGCACAAGTTGTTGGCCAGTATGCGGATTTCAGAAAAGATTCGCAATAATCCGGTCGCTCACCATGACATGGTTCATTAAGTAGCAAGTAGAAATCCTCTATATAGAGATGAGCGGAAGTTTTATATGACGAATCGGCAACGCTGTTTGTTTTGTTTACAACTGCTTCCAACACTTGCCACAAAGCTAGATGTTCAAACTTTGTGCGTGACTTTGTGTGGTGCAAGTTGTTTTGTTTACGATTGCTAATTAATGGTCGAGCTTTATTTTACAAAATTTTGGAAAAAATAGCAGCGAAATTGAAAAAATATTAAATGCATTGCAAAAATAGCAAGTATCGCCATTTGGTGTGCCATTCAGGTGTGCTTACAAATGTCTTTGCGTTGGCGTATTCGATAAAAAAAATTCCTCGTCATGTCTTGAGCATTCTTCGTAGGAATTATCAAGACATTCGTAAACGCGTTTGTCGGCGCATAGGTTTTCTGTTAGGAGCCTCCAGTTAGCCTAGTGGTAAGGCTTTGGATCGCCAATCTGGCCCCGTATCATCAACCCACACTAGTTTCCACCTCATAACTCTCTTCATCTGCTTCTCGATCCCTACGAAACCTGTTCCATGTTCTGTCCTACATATCGCCACCGCTATGGTAGATGTTGTCATTTAAGGAAGTGTTGGCAATGGGAATCACTGCTCTGAATTCACGTACTGCGCTTCGATTAGGTTGACGGTTTTATCCAGAACTCCCTTGCGTCTCAGGGCGCCCAACAGATTTTCGTGGTTCATAGCGTCACAATATGGTCCACTCATTAATGCTCGGCACGGAATCCTGCCTGCTGTCGTCGGAGAGTCGTGTCCATCGCCTGTATCAGATTTAGGATAACTTTGTACAGAACTTTGATAACAATACACAAATTTCCCAAATGGAGGAGAACGTGCCTACTGATACTGATACAATACACAGTAACGCCATGCCAAGTCAGTTGTCGTACACAGTCTGATTCCCCTTCTTAGGAACCTCCACTAAGATGCAGTGCATCCAGTCGGACGAGAATGTAGCGGTGTTCCAGATATTACAGAATCGTTGATGCAGCATTTGCGCGGATGGCTGGGGTCAGCTTTGAGCATCTCTGCTGATATGCGATCGACTCCGGGAGCTTTGTTGGACTGCATGCTTCGGATGACTGTTTCAATCTCTTGCTATGATGGTGCCTCAGAGTTGACGCGGGTGATACGCCGTACCCCAAGGAGTTAATGCAGACCGCGATGTTAATGGTTTGATCGGACGTCGAAATGTGGAGAAGTTGTTCGAAGTGTTCAAATCAACGTTTTAGCTGGTCAGTTGGGTCGGTGAGTAAGTGTCCAGTAGCGTCTTTTACTGTCATCCTCGGATTAATCCTTGCTCCACTCAGGTGTCGTGAGATATTATAGAGGAGCCGGATATTGCCGGTTGTGGCGACTTTCTTTACTTTAAATACTTACGACTTTACCCTTCGTTAACCAGAGAGTACGCTTACACTCGCTTGTCCCGTCTGCAGCAGCGTTTGACTTCCTTTTCTAGAGCCGAATACCGTTGACGGGATTCGTATTTGGCTGCTCCCGCTCTATCGCGGCCTTCGCTTCTCTGCGCTCGTTTACCTTCTTTCAGATTTCAGCAGTGATCCACTCTTTTTGCTGAGTGCGCTGCTCATCCAAGTTATTCTCGTTGGTTTCAATACAGCTATCCTTGATGGCCGTCTACTGCTCTTCTATGCTGTCACCTTCCGGAACAACTGCTGCTCGGGTTCCAAGTTCTTCAACGGACGATTTCTTCACAGTGGGATCTTCTAGTCGGAGTTGAAGCGTCGTCTGAGTCTTACCTCCTGCCGCTGTATCCGAGCATTGCATAGCCGAATCTCGCCGATTAAATGATCACACGCGATATCAGCGCTACACCGATCGATAGGGAAAGAGCGAGCCACAATACTCTGTAAATAGTTCGCCCTTTTCGTTCATTTATCCTAGACCTATGGCGTCCTATGGCACGCTAATAATCCGTATCAGATCCTGATGTCGCCTTTTGGAACTCTATTGACGACGGCATTCAGTTCACTATAGAAATTGTCCTGGTCCTGTAGCTCGGCAGCGTTGGTCGGTGCGCAACTTTGGATTATTGTGAGGTTATGAACCCGTGTTCTAAATCTGGCAGTAATGATTCTTTCATTAATTGACTCCCACTTGATACATGCCTGAGCCTGGGCGCTAAGTAGGAAACCAACTGCTCGGTGTCAGCAAGCGCTGTCGCCTCGAATACCGGAATATAATAATACCGGTCCCGACGGTAGCTTGTGTTCTTCAAAGTTAGGTCAACGAACTACACTTATTCCCAGAATTTTGAGCTTTATGCGCTGCACTTCGCTGGCGAGTTGTGCTAGCTTTCCTTGCTGAGCCAGCGTTAAAATATGTCATGTTCCAATTCTTGTCCATTGTTTCATGCTACAAGACGATGTCGGAAAAACAATTCGTTGGTTTCTTGAACGATTGGTAGAGATTCGGGGAGGGACAGTAGGTTTTTGGCTTCCGTAATAGGACTGCCATCTTGGAGGTATAGCTTTCGGTTGAGAAACAGTTCACATTCAGCCGCTGGATGTCAGTACATACAGACGCTGTTTGAGCCTTTGTTAATAGACGCTCGGGACATATCTTCTCAATCTAGCTGAAGCCAGAAGGCCAACAGTGCCCAGGCTGCACTACCAGCTAAGCACATAACTCTTAGCTGTCGGTCTTTGTCATTGATTGACCCGTGAAAGCATGAGGTAGGAACTTGTGAGGACCAGAGCTATGTTGGACGCTTTTTGTCGACTCACCATTCCCGCTGCAATGCCGCTGTCATAGAAAGTTTCGGCTGTGTCACTGGGTGTTGCATCCGTTGTCTATAGTGTTGTGCTTCCTTCATAGAGCGACGAGCTTACTGGAGGCATTCAACCGCGACAGAAAAACTTATGAAAATTCTAATTAAAGCAGTTAATTCCAAAATCCTCTATCTAGTTAAGAAAACTAATACGAAAATGAATATTTTTACGATTCATGCCGCAAGTGATCGGTATAGGACAAACCATCTCATATATTTTTCAAATCAAAATCTTACCGACTACTACCAAAGTTTTAATTTATTTTGAATGTATCGCTGATTGTTGCTAACAAAAGCATTCTTACTCGGTTTCAGGTACATGGAGGTCCGGAGCACGATTCCGTGGGCAAAGATGAAGACAGTCTCCTACAGCCTATGGGCTCAAAAAATCGCTGTCCTCCAGATTTGAACGATGAGGTAGGCTGCTCTTAATTTACTCAATTGCTTCTATCAATTATCGTTTGTCTTTTAAAACAGCTTACCATTAAACGTGAAGTAATTGTGGACGACGATGAGGTGTACTACAACAGCGATGGTGAAGCTGTCAGTGTACCAGCACACCTCAAACAGAATGCAGAATCTCGCAAATCATTCGGCATCGCGGGTGCCACTACTAGTGTTAAAAAGTCAAACTATCGTATAATAATGACTCCCACCAATCGGGAACGATTGGTGTATCAAGGATACCTATATTGTCGGCATTTCAGTCGCCGAGATGGATCCGTCCATTGGCGATGCCGATTGGGAGGTTGTCAATCCGCCGTAAACCTGAACTTGGACGACACAATAACTCCAGCCAACAACAATAAGCATAGTCATCCTCAGAACGCTCCCTTGGAGGGAGACATAGAAGAAGAACCTAGTCCGCTATCAACTGATAATACGGCTCTTCTTGAAAGCTTTGGAATTCACTACGGCGATGACGACGCAGACCTTGACGATTCGAGTGTTAATCTGTCGGAGTTGACCAGTGTAGGCGAGGATAGTCTACGAATTGTACCTAATAAGAAGAAAGGTGAAACCCTAGTTCATCTAGGGTTCAAGTATTGCAAACGGTACGTAAAAATGGATGGGTCGACGTACTGGAAGTGTAGATCTAACAACAACAAGTGTACTGCTGGTTTGTACGTATACCCGGAAGCCAAAGTGAGATACCACGGTACGCACAATCACGATAAGGTGGTTGGAGATGAGTCGGAATATGACGTGGACAGTACCATGGATGATAGCCTGATGCAACCGTTTACTATAGTGGAGGACGTAGAGGATGACGAGGAGGGAGAAGAGGACTATAACGATGACATGGCAGCATTGTTGACACCCAGTGTAGAAGTGATGATGGACGAAAGAAAGCAACAGGGTTCGGCCGACTATGAGGTGACGACCAATGTTAAGGGGCGGGAATGCTTGATCTACGAGGGTCATCAATACAGCAAAGACCGCGAGCGGTACGATGGTGCGGTTCTGTGGCGATGTCGTAGAAACTACGACAAATGTCGAGCCGTTGCGATCATTTACGCCGATGGCAGGATTGAAAAGTCCGGCGAACATCGTCACGAAACGGACAAACGATATCTGGAGAGACAAGAACAAGGGCTCGGAAGCCGAATGTTCCGAATTACGAAAAACCAAAGAGGTAGGTACCTAGTATCGGATGTTCTAGCTATCTTGCTATCAATTAAAAAAATGCGGTGTTTTTTTAGTTAAGTTGATAAAGGCTGTTATCATTCGGTCGATACCGAATAGACCAAATAAAGGCAACAACACACTAAATCAAGAACTTAGACAATTTTGATAAAGATTTTTGAAAGGTGTTGAGGCTTTAAATTGGGTTGATCATTATGAAATACCATGACATCACTTAATTTCAATCACTTTTTTCGATTCCTAATTCTGTGTATGATTCTCAGTTCTTCTTTGATCAGGATTACTCTAGAGCTTTGAGATAAGCGTTTGACTCATGATAAATTATGATATCTTACGCGCGAATACAGTTTCCAGATAGTTAAACGATTTCTGTTCTGTTTCAGGAAACGACGCCCTTGTCTTCGAAGGTCACCGTTTCAGCAAAGAGTGGTCACGAGTGGATGGTTCGATTATCTGGCGGTGCTCCTACCGAAGTGGCATGTGCCGTGTCAAAGTGGTTCTTAACGCCGAAGCATACATTCATCGTATGGGCACCGAACATGAGCACGAGCATGAACAGACGGAAGCTCCCGTCACGGTCGAATACAGCGATGAAGACGTTGAGGTCCTCGATGATCCGCTGCTTACGCCAGCCCGAAGTCAACCCAAGTTGTCCCTTCTGCCGCAGATTCCACAGTGTCCGAACTTCACAACGGAGCAGCAGATGGCTGGAGGGTATCGTATCGTTAAGAATCGTAAAGGCTTTGAGGCATTGGTTCACGACGGATACCGGTACTGTAAGGTACGTGTTCGGCAGGATGGCTCTATCAAGTGGCTGTGCAAAATGAATAAAAAGACCTGCCGAGCCGCGGTTGATTTATTCCCAGATGGATCTATTGCAAAGGCGACCGAATTTGACCACAACCACGAACGTCCTAACGATATGGAGATAATGGATGATGATGAAGAAGGTGACATGCCTGGACAAGAAATTACTTATCCCATTGATCCGGAGGTCTTTGGCAACAGTCAATGGTATTACGTCAAAAATAGCAAGAACGGTATCAGTATGATTCACGCTGGTTACCGTTACACCAAGAAGTGTGAACGTGTGGATGGAACGTCGCTTTGGCGTTGCTCGGCATCCCAACGAGGCTGTAAGGCCGGTGTCATTCTGTTCCCCAACGATACGTTGGCCATGGTGGAAAATGCCGAACACTCACACAAACCAAGTGAAAATGTCAAACCAGCGGACTATGATCAGGAATCGGAAGAAATGGATAGATCCCAAACGGATGTAATTGACATTAGCGAACAAGACGATGCAGCCAATGATACCGACATGAACATGCACTCTTTGTTACAGACCGTACTTGGGGGAGATGATGTTCATTGGATGGGCGGCACTAGCAGCGATGCGGCCGACAATGACCAAGGAAATGAAGCCGTGTGGTTCAACAGCTCTACGGATCGTCCTTATCCCCGACCACCGAATGGCCAGCAAGCGGACTTCAGAATTATCAAAAACCGGCGCAACACAGATAGTCTCGTCCATCGAGGATATCGATATTGCAAGATACGTGACCGAGTGGATGGCTCCATTTTGTGGACTTGTCAAATGAATAAGAAGACATGCAAAGCGTCGGTCAACTTGACCGTGGATGGTCGCGTCGAAGTGATCAACGCAGGGCATAACCACGGCAAAACCGACCGCGATGATGGTGAGGGTGAAGACATTTCACATGATCAGAATGTATCCTATGACATCAGCTCTGACGTGGGTAAGTTTTGTTGCTTTGTGATTTGGTATAGTTTGTTTATTTTTAAATTAATAATTTACCATGGTTCGATCCAAGGTTCGAACGAAATATTCTTGGCCATTCCTTATTTTTCCGCCATTCGATACTACCTTACATAATATGCAAACCACTGCTTTTAACCAGCTTTTTATTTCTTCTGCTGACATTATGTTCTACTCCAGATCTTACCACCGAAGAACTGCAAGATGAACCGGAAGAGCCTGCATCGCCGGAACCTCCGTTCAAGCATCCGGACTACTACTACAGTGTGAATAAGAGCAACAACGAGTGCTTGATTCACAAAGGTAACCGGATGTCCAAGCGCAGCGAAAGACCTGATGGTACCACCACGTGGAGATGTTCGATGAGTGGCAACACCTGCATGGCTGGAGTGATAATCCATCCCGATGGTACTCCGGAGGAGAATGCCATCAAGCATAATCATCAACCGTTGGCCGAGTTGCCACCGGAAATAGAACGAGCAGTGAAACCAGCACCACCGCCGCTACCACCTGTGCAACCAGTTATCAGTGAACCGAGTACAATCGGCGCCTACAAACGCCAAGGCGATTCACTCGAATGGAACGGATTCCATTATCGTAAGATTAAAGAGCTTCCGGATGGTTGCATTATTTGGATTTGTCTCGTAGACAGTTGCCGCGTGGCTGTTAAGATGCTTCCTACCGGGAAACTAAAAATGCTCAGCGAGTCCGAACACAACCATACGGCTTCAGGTCAACCATCTTCCAGTGCTCCCGCTATAAAGCCAGCAGCGTCCACATCTTCCACCGAAGGTAGAGGGCGCAGTTATCGTCTATTCAAAAACCAAAGAGGTCAGATGACGCTACTCTACCAAGGCTATCGCTATTCTATTCGCAACAGAAACCAAGATGGAAGCTCCTCCTGGAAGTGTCGATCCAACAGTAGCTGTCGAGCTATCATATTCCTCATGCCCGACGACCGGATTGTACCAGGAAATAATAATGCGGGTCATAATCACGAACCAAACTGGGAATCTACCAAGAGATTGGAATCTGTGGCACCAACCCGGGTGAACCCTCTGTACGATTATTTGAACATTATCCCCGGTGGAAGCAATAGTCGCCCTCCGTCGTCGGCATCGAAGACCCAGGAATCCAGCGGTGCTGCTTCTTCGAATGTGGATCTTGATCAAACACCGCCGAATGTTAACTACGGTAGGAATGTGGTTGAGCATAAGAACTACTTCTACCGCTTGATCGTTCGCAAGAAGAATGGGCGTGAGTATTGGCGATGTGTCCACTTCAAATGCAAATCCTGCCGGGCGGCCCTGTTCTGTCGGGATAACGGTACCATTGTAACGTCCACCAACGGCAAGGAACACAATCACAAAAGCGGGGCCGATGCCAGACCACTACCCTCATCACAGCATCATGCGGTGGTAAGTTTATATAGCTTAATTATGCGAGATTAAAAAGTGTCGTAAATTAAAACAGAGGAGACTAAAAAACTAAATATCCACACCATTTACCATAGCCTTTTGAGATTACATATTCGCATCAGAATTGGTCACAATGCATTGTAAAATGCCGCGGCGTTTCTTCTCCGAAAATTGGTTGGTCTGCTGCTCCAGTATCCGTTTGTAACGTTCCACGTTCTGCCGAGCCCCATGCTGCAGTATGACCGCCCGCGTTGCATTCTATACCTATATCTATATATAAAGTTAACTTTAGTCACTTTATGTTATCCCTGGCCAAGTTCGCAGGGGTTGACGGTATTAAAGTGAAGGAGTTTCATTTTGATTATTGTAATGTAGTGTTCTTTAGTGAAACATATCACCTTTTCAACACTTTAATGCGCCTCCAACGGTTCATCACGAACCGGCTGTTGCAGATGGAGTATGGCTGATCATATGCATCAGACATGCTCGATAAACACGGAGGATCCGCTGGGGCTTAGTAGAGTATATTCCCAAGCAACAGTTCCAAGTCGGTTGGATTTGAGAAGGTTTTGATGATCGTTACAAATCCTAATAAAAGCATTATAGGATTTGTGACAGGTTTTGGAACCTTTTACAGCCAGCTGACTTCAAAATGTTGTTTGGGCTCTATTTCCCACTTTTCTCGGTTGATTTTGTTTAGTAATTTATTAATGTCATAGTTGCTTTTTCGAATTTTTACAATGTTAGTTGGTCATATTTTCTTTAAATAAAGCAATTAAAATCGACCGAAGAATTAATAGTGGGAAGGAGATTTGCAGCACTTAATTGTGCTGATAGATTCGAAGCTAACGTGCGAACACTTAAACGCATTGTTGACGTCAATGCGTTCGACGTGACATTTTGGACAAAAACTGACTGCTTTTTATTAGCTGAACAACGTTACTTGTGTATGACTAGGTTGACATTCTAGGTCACGCTTGAGAAAATGACATGGTTTATCGAGGTAGGACCGATAGGATAATTGAACGAATTTGAATATTTTTCATAGTATTTGTAGGGGGATGAATACATAATAGTTGACAAGCAATCTTTATTATTTAAAAAAAATAGTGCAATCAGCTGACCAACTTGGCGCATTTTTGTTTACCTCTTAGATGGTATCATGACACTAACAGAAAAATATCAGAAGTTCAGTTACATCTTTCTGTGGGTTTTGGACCGATGACAATTTAAGGACACAAGAGATGAACACAGAGAAGTAGGAAACGAAAAGCGAAATTAATTAGGAAAACAATTTGACGCAGGATTGACTATATTTAAACATACGGGGTTCGACTGATTCGATAAAAAAACAAACATACGACAACTGACTTAACGAGTAGAAAAACATATTGAACCATACCATAAATCCGAACAAGAAGGCAAATACTAACCGTATGACCATAACACTACATAGGAAAATCTTGACTGATTGACCAATTGAAAATTGAAAACTTTCCAATCTTCTACCGTAACTTTCTGAGTCAGTTTGCAACAGTGTCTTAATGGATATCATTTTCCGCGTACGGCTGGTAAACTGCTTCTGAAAGATTACGTATTCTTTCCTATCTTCAGGTCTAGTGTAGAGGTTTCAACTCTATTCAGAGTGCAGCTAGAAACCTAGCAAAAAAAAAAAAAAAAAAAAACTTTAGTCACTTTATGTTATCAAGAATCACGCGTTCCCAAAGTTTATTTAATTTAGAAAACGTCAATGAATCATGCCACGCCCCTGAAAGCGTGTAGAAAATGATCATTTTTGAGTGGACGTCTTTTAATATATTTTAATTATTTATTTAACTAAATTTCTTTCTTCTCTTTTTAGAATAAATCAACGCCGCAAATAAGCTTGCTGGAAGCAACACGATCCACAATACAACCATCTCCATTGGAGGAAGTGCAGCTAACCGAGGGAGACGAAGAACGATACATCGACCATGGTGAATATGTGATCGCAAAAAATCGCAAGGATCAAAACACGCTCATCTACAAGGATCGCCGGTACTACCTGTCGTACAACCGGAGCGACGGATCGGCGGTGTGGCGCTGTGCTCATCGAAAACGCTACAAATGCTACGCCTACGTAAGGCTTCGACCGGATGGACGCCTGTTGAGCACCGGAGAGCAAGACCATTCGCATTCGATGAAAACCGAGTTCAATCCTCCGACCGCCGAAACAAAACCGGTCAAGAATTACAAAATTGTAAAGAACCGTGTCGGAAACGATATTCTGATTCACGAGAATCATCGTTTCCGGTTGAATTACCAAAGAAACGACGGAACAACGCACTGGCGGTGCGTCTGGGCTAGAAGTAATCACTGCTCGGCCGGTGTATATCTGTTTGCCAATGGAGTTTTGAAGAACGCAGCAAACGAATCGGCGATCGTTCACAACCATCCTCCGCCAAGTCAGGTGCGGAAAGCGACCAATGTGAATGCAGCATTGGAACCTACGCCAGGTCCATCAACCGTACAGCCAAGTTTCAATGCCACTGATAAGCGGACTATTCCTGAAGATGAAGGTATAACAGATTTTAAATTTATTCAGGAAGGCTCCAACAAGGTACTCGTATGCCGTGGCTATCGCTACTTCTACACGTGGGTTCGCAAAGATGGTAGCATTTACTACCGCTGTGCCGAAGTTAAGAATCTCCAATGTACAATGGGCATTTTACTGCTAACGAATGGAAAGCTGGTTCGTGCAGGAGATCAGTGCCATAATCACGATCCTAGTCAGATTGAAGAGGAGGAAGACAATGATGTGATCGCTATTTCGACGCCGGCGGAAGTAATTCAAGTGCCGGACGAACCGCAAATGGAGGAGGAAGTAATTGAACAGTATGCTCCACTGGTCATACCGCAAGGTGGCGACAGTGACTTCAAAATTGCAAAAACTTCACGCGGAGAATCGTTGATCTACCAGGGCTATCGATATTGGGCGAAAAATCGATTGGCCAATGGTATAGTGTCACTTTGCTGCACCCGGAAGAAGATGAAGAAATGTCCGGCCATGCTGCGTCTACTGACGAACGGCCGTATCATGGATCCGGTAGGTTTCGGTCATACTCATCCACCGAACATGGATGGAGGTGGCGATATCTCAATGTTGCAACCGGTGTCAGTGTCGGTCGTTCCGAAACAGATGATTCCCAAACCAGCGATTATCCCTAAAGAACCAACTTTCGTTGTGAAAACGGTTGTTCCGGCCTCTCAACTACCGGCGCTAACATTTAACGAAGAATCGGAAGACGACACCGAAGAAGGCGAAGAGGCAATTCTCGGATCGAAAAGGTGAGCCATTATTTAAATGTTTGAGAAAAAACAATATCAATAGTATATTTATTTATTTGTTATTTTTTTATGTTGTTACAAACTATCTATAGGTATAGGCCTATGAGGAGATAAGAGGATCTTAAAAATCTTAAGAAAGTTCTACGAGCATTTGTGGATGTTTCTAAAGGCCTTTGTTTTAAAATTAAAATGAAACGTTTTTGTAATGCAGTAACAATGATTTCCCCCTTTGATTTCAGGTATACGTTCGTGAAGAGCTCGGCGCAGCGCAATTTTATCGTTTTCGAGGATTTCGTGTACGACTTTGAGCATAAACAACACGACGGTTGCGTTTTCTATCGGTGCAAGACAAGCGAATCCTGCCCGGCGACGCTGATGTTGCTAAGCAATGGCCGCGTAATGCCCATGGCCGATTCGATGCACACGCACATGAAGCCCGACTTGAGGATCTTCAGACCCGTTGGCCGAGGTTCCAAGGAATTCAAAATTGTTCAGAACAAAAACGGCAACAACATACTGGTGCATCGTGGCCATCGATACACAACTCCTCGATCTAAGACTGACGGCGCCGGAATATGGTATTGCCACACGTATGTGTCGGATATGAATCGACGCTGCTATGTTCCGATAGAACTGCTTCCGAATGGACGGGTTGCTCCGGTGGGCGATAAAAAACACAACCACAATCCTCCATTCAAGACGAAACCGGAACCCGGCGGCGCTGCTTACGATTCCAAAGACAACATCGTCAAACCGGAGCATAGCAATGGAACCGCCGATAGTAGCAAGATGACCAATAATCGTATGCTGCTGCATGGTGGCCATAGGTACAACTTTGCGAACAAGCGTGACGATGGAGCCATTCTGTGGAAGTGCATTGAAAAAACTTGTAATGCTTCAATGTATCGCCTAACAGATGGTCACATTGTTAAAGGACCGGAACATAATCACGACCGAATGGAGACGCTTGATAATTCTATGAAACGAAAGCTGCCCAATTATGACATGAAATATAAAAATCCCAGTCCAAGTATGGCCGACAGTGACACGAAATTATCGTCGACACCGGAACCGACTTCATCTTATCCAAGACCAGGTACAGCCGTGAAACCGAATCCTTACATTGGAAAACCTATCATCCATGAAGGATACCGTTACATATACTATCTTACCCGGCGTGACGGTTCGGAACATTGGCGCTGCAGTCGGAGACTGCCGATGAAGTGCCGAGGTGGATTATTCAAGCAAACCGACGGCACATTGATCAAATCCAATGACGAAGGACACTCGCATCCTCCGTATATCAACATGGATGATTCGGTCTCCATGTCCTGCACGATAACTGAGCTGTCACAAGAATCGTACGACGATTCTGCCGAAGTTGAAGATGTGCCGGAGGAGTCTTTCACCGGTGCGGAACAGCAGCATCAGGCATCCTTCGTTGACGATGAGGGTTCGTATGATTATGAGCTCATCGATGTCAAAGGCAAAAAACGAGGAATGTACCTTATCCACAAGGGCGCCATGTTTGTGGCCGGCCACACCCGAAGAGATCGAGCACGGTACTATCGTTGTCGAACTGCCGGTTGTAAAGTGGCCATGCTGCTGCATCGAAATGGGCTGTTGGTGCGTTCGAACGAACACACGCACGACTGCCAGAATGCCGTTAAGACTGACGAACACGAAAAAGAAGCTGAAGACGAGGAAGAGGAAGAGCAGGAAGAAGACGATCATCACATTGAGCCCAGTAACAAGAAACAACGATTGGAAAACGACGAAGAAAGTTTGGATGAGCATCTGGCTGCGAATGGAGATGGTAAGTTGTTTTATAATGTCCACCTGCAAATCATATCCCAAGAATGAATCATTCCCCCGGAACATACGAAGAACGGAAATCACTCAAAGAGGGTTTACTTCTCCAAAATTTCGAGTGACAATAAACAATATGTACTAATAATAACATCCTAAAGAAAACACAAACAGTCAAAATTTAAGAAAATAACATTAAATATTCGAAATTTACAGAAGATCCTGTCGTGGAAGTGAAACAAGAACCAGCGGACGAGCACTAAATCCCATTCGTACTACAAGCACCGACATAGTAGCAGCGCATTTAAATCAGTACGTAAGTATTGAGCAAAGCAGTAGCAGTTCTTCTACTATTCACACAATTTACACTACTACAACTTACAGTATCCATAAGTATTTATCGTATTGATGTACACTTAGTTCGAACAAAAAGTTGATGTAATTTCATGTATTTTTTGACCTGAGAGCGCAGCAGTAGTCTTAAGGGAGCGTAAGAAAAGTAAACCAAATAATACTGAAATACCTACTCCCATACCTAGTAGAACACAAAAGAAAGCCATTTTTTTACCAGGTAGCAAACATTCATAAACAAGATAAACGAGAGCATCAGAAAGTTTAAGATAAACCACAAGGGTTTCCTAAAAGTGCCAACTTTTGTTATATTTTTCCTATAACTATTTGTTTGTTGTCTAGGTTTAATATATATGATCTATCCTGTACCGTTTTAAGTATTTTTTAACTAGTGTTTATTCACACACTTATGAGCTCCCGGATTATTTGTATGCAAAATTCATAGAACTTCTAATCACAGTTCACTCTTAATTCTTGTTGGGGTTTTCCGCAGACTACCGCGAAACATTGCGGTGATTGTACATCGATGTGTCCAGTTTTGAAACGTTCGCGTTTATCTCGAAATTGTGTGTGTGTTTTTTTTTTAAATTCCGTTACGGTGATCTTGATATCTTAAAAACTAGTTGATCGATTTGCAAGCGTTTTTTATTGTTCGTACATATTCCCAATTTCAAAGCACCATCGTTGTAGGTGGCAATGGGTCAGAGAGGCGAGATTGGGTCACAACATTATCTTATATGTATAATAGACTGGGTCAACAAAGTCGATTTTTCGGAACAAAGCTTTTTCGATTCATTTTAGCGTCCAAAGTAACGGTGCCAAATTTGGGAGCGATTGGTTGCTTCCCCGTATTCCGCATTGCGATTGAAATTTGTATGGAATTTAGTATGGGAAAATGTGCTTTTTTGCATTTTTCTCATAAATTTAAATTTTTCGTCTAAAACAGTCTTACCAATGACGGTGAAGAATAGCCTACAATAGCCTAGGTATGCCGAAAAACTTAGCTGAAGACCACAAAGTGATCCGACATTTGTGAAAAAAGTTTTAACGTACAGATTGCCCAGTGGTGCTTAACATTTAACATATGTAAAGGAATAACATCAATAATAAAATCTTAATTTTTGGCCTAAGATACCTGGCAAATAACTTTTTTCACAAGCGTCGGATCACTTTGCGGTCTTCGGCAAAGTTTTTCGGCATATCCTAGGCTATACTTTACCGTCATTGGTTAGACTGTTTTAGACAAAAAATTTCAATTTATGAGATAAATGCAAAAAAGTACGTTTTCCCATACTAACTTTCATTCAAATTTCAATCGCAAAGCGGAATAGGGGCTGTTCATAAACCACGTAGACCAAATTTTGGTCATCTCAGACCTCCCCATCCCCCCTCGTAGACTTTCGTCCATACAAAAATTTTGAAATTTGTATGGAGCGCAGACTTTGGCCAGACCCCCCCTCCCCCCAAAAAGTCTACGTGGTTTATGAATGGTCCCATACGGGGACGCAATCAATCGCTCCCAAATTTTGCACAGTTGTTTTGGACGCTAATATAGAAAAAACAAGCTTTGTTCCGGGTTGATACGATCAAATTTAAAGTTTCTCCATACAACATTGACCCACTCTAATGTATAAGTATTAAAGGGTGAGTCGTTAATTATTGTGCCACCCTACCTTCAACTGATTCGCAAATTGTCTACAGTTAACGGAATGAAACCAAATTTTTACAGTAGTTTAGTATATGTATGTATTTCAACTTTTTGGTATAGGTTCAAATTTAGGATGCATTTTATTGAAATTCACGACATTTTCGATTACCGCCCTCCATGTGGGCGTGTTCAGGTTCAACTTGAAACAAATAATTAAAGCTCTCTGGTTTGTTTATGCGCATCGTGCCTGGTTTTCACCCAGCTCCAAGCTTATGTTTCACTGACAACCATTCTTGAAACCCATTGATGGGCATTAAGATGATCCGATAATATATAATCATTAATTGTTCCAAGGCGCGATACCATGATTTTTGATTTTAGCATGTGATTGTACAACACCTTTTTTAGAACTGTTAACTAAATTTATTCTGTATCGACCGGAATCTCTCTGATGACTTCTCAATTCATTTTATGTAAACAATAGACTATAAGGAGAAACTGTGCAAAATTTGGTTGATTTTGGTGAAGTAGGAAAAAAGTTAGTTAGTTTGAAAAAGGCACAATACTTATCGACTCACCCTTTAGCGTGGGACACAAAAAGACATTTTACTCCTGTACACTTTTTGAGTTCCATTTTGGCCCCATAGCAACTGTGCAAAATTTCAGCTCGATCGGAGAAACTATATTTTAGCGCCAGCCGTTTTAAGTTTTCATACGGTTTACTATGGGGAAAATCACTTTTTCAAAGAAAAATCGCCCCAGGTTGCTCCTTAACCCCTAAAAATATATCGATGAATGATTTCTGTTGGGAATTTTACGAGGAAAAAACCCTCCAAAGAGCGCAAATCGATCTAAGGCACGTGGAAAAAGTTATTGACTGATAACCGAATGGCATGCAAACGCTGTTTAACACGTAAGGAATAACAATAAATAATAAAATCTCGTCATTTTATCGATCGGGTAAAGCTTATGTCGAATTCGTTTATTTGCACCGCCTGCACCGCTTTGCCACCGGGTGTAGCAAACTTGCACCGAAACCGTTCGTTTATTCGCAGGTACTGTTCTGTTTTGACACCCGATTGGCACCGGTGCAAGAAAATGCTACACCCAGTTTGAGCGCGGTGTAGCAGGTACAAAGCTAGCTTTACCAATACATGCATATCGCTGAACTTGTATCGTGATTTTGTTTTGGTAGGAATGATGATTTTCTCTTCGGCATTAGGTAAACAGTTTTCTTGGATATTCGTTTATTTTGAGATGTTTTAATTTTCAAACAGCAAATCTGTGCGTTTAAAAATTTTTTAAACTTGATCGATGATTATCACGTCTTTCAACTTCTGAGGAATCTTAAAAATTTATCGGTAACATGAAATTTCAAAGAGTTGATTCAACGTATATTTTTCCCATCACTTTTTATTTATTTTGTTTATCGCAAATATGTGGATTATTTAATGGTTTTAATCATTAGTTTTTTTTTGTGTCGCATGGTGATCTGTAATGTATGAAAAAATTTACGTAATTTGATTTTGATTTGATTTGATTTATTATGATTGTAGGCATTTGCCCATTATCTTAAACTATTACAACACATACATTCATTTCAGGTCAATTAATCTAAAAACTACATCTAATTATATGCTTAATTTTTTCTTTGGACATTGCAACATTAAACTGATTTCGATTAGCATTATAAAATGACATTATGCGATACATGGGTTCATTCCTAGCGTAATTTTGAACTCTATTTGGAATTTGAAACGGACGTACTTGTCTTAAACCTGATCGTCCTTCATACAATGAGACCTGCCCTGCTAGGTATGGAGAAACGTATCTATCATCTATGACATCCTTCAAAAATAAAGCATCGGCCATTTTCCTACGAATTTCTAGCGAGTCTATACCAACAAGCATGCATAATGATTTGTAATTGGGTAAGGCGTCTCTCCAACCTAGGTTACGAAGAGCAAACCGGACAAACTTTGTTTGAACACTTTCGATTCTCGTTTTATGAGTATCATAATATGGTTGCCAAACTACACTAGCATATTCAATGGTTCAACGAACTAATCCAATGTAAAGCGAGATGATAGTGTAAGGATCGTCGAAATCTTTCCCAAGACGCTTAATCAGTCCAAACATGGCGTTAGCTTTTGCAATAACTTTTTCTGTATGTTCAGTAAAAGTTAGTTCCGAATCAAGCTGCACACCCAAGTCATTCACGCAGAACGATCTATTAATAACATCGGCACCCATCTGATACTCAAAATGAATGGTATTAATTTTTCTGGAAAACGACACCACATTACATTTTGACACATTGATCTTGAGACCGAACTTTCTGCAAAAGCTGGAGAAAAGCTCAATATTCCGTTGCAAATTTTGACAATCCTTCAGACAGCTTACTGGGATGAAAATTTTAACATCATCTGCATAAATGAGAATATACCCGAGCAAAGTCTAACAACAAAATGATAGCAAATCGAAAACATGATTTGTAATCAGCAGTAAATTGATATCATATTTTAATATCAGATTGACTTGATTAATTTCGATTTCAAATTTTGATATCGTTTTGCTGTCATTTAAAATAATTACAAATGTTAATGTTTTTAAGTCATTTCAAAACTTCTAGGCGTACAAGGTCGCCTAGCATCTAATGATATACCATCAGTGTAATTAGCGTATTGCATTTAGGTTTCCATACTATTCGAAAAAAAACTCTAAATTTAACGATTTTTCCATTTTTTCGCACTGATAGCAAAAACAGTAATCAATTTGCCATCACTGATAGCAGGAATTGTTTTCAACTTGCTGTCACAGGAACATTTTTCTGCTCTCATTTTTGATGTTTTAACCGTTAAAACGACCAAAACGACATCAACCTGAGTAATCATAATATATATACTGGAGTATATATACTCCATCAAGAAAGCTAGGCAACTCGTTCATAACAGTGTTGAAAAGCAGGGGGCCCAAATGGCTACCTTGAGGCACTCCGGAATCAACCGAGAATGCCTTTGATCGCGATTGATGAAGCTCAACGTACTGCGTGCGATTTTCTAGATAAGTCTGCAGCCATCTGAGAATTGGTCCTTCAATGCCGTGCTTCCTTAGAACGGACAAAATGGCACCAGTGTTCACCACGTCGAATGCCTTGGACATATCCGTGTATAATGTATCCACTTGCAGCCCATCCATCATCCACTTGGTGGTCCTCGAGACAAATTCAACCAGATTAGTAGTCGTAGAGCGTTTTTTCAGGAATCCATGCTGGCAAATTGATAATCTCGGTTCGATCCATGAGTAAAGTTGATCGTAGATGAGGCTTTCGAACATTTTCGGTATTGCAGACAATATGGAAATTCCTCGGTAATTTTCCACAGGCAGTTTGGAACCCTTTTTATGAATCGGGACAATGTGCGAAATTTTCCATAACATCGGAAAGTAGCCGCACCGTAAGGAAAAGCTGAACAATTCAAATAAGGGCAATGAAAAAGCTTCAGCGCACATTTTGATGCAAAGGTTGGGTATGCCATCAGGACCGCTACCTTTGGAGCCATCCAGCGTCTCGATTTTCTTGCGTACTTCATCCAGGGAGAGTGTAATATCTGGAATACGTTCATCACAAGGTGAAAACACGGGTACATCAATTTCACTACGCTCGGAGTAAACTGCGTTGAAATAGTCAGCAAATAGCTCAGCCGCCTGTCCAGCGCAATTAGCTTTCATTGATTTGTACGTCACGTTTACTGGCACACCAGAATCACGCCTTGTTTTGCCAACATAGTTCCAGAACACTTTCGGATTAGACTGGATATTTAACTGCAACTCGTTCATGTATGCTTCATACTGCGATCGTTGTTTAGTTTTAAACTCTCTCCGCGCTTGCTTATACACATCTTCGTCTTCATCTGATCTGCTGCGTCTGAATTTATTGTACAACCTTTTCTTGGTTTTTAAAAGTCGTATAGTATCAGCATCGAACCATTCGGGGAAAGTTGGGCTACCCACTCGTCTAACAATTACACGACAGTGCCGACGTAATAAAGATTTGATAAGCCCAGAATAAAATAAAAATCTATTTATTCAAATTGGACTGAAATATTACTGAAGTAACATTTTGTAGGTCCACACAGTTTCAAAAACCGTATATTCTATTTTTTTTTTCTTACAACAAATATTTAATTTTTGAATTATTTACATTGAAAGTCAAACAAATGTCACTAAAGGATGGTTAAAGCGTTTCTAATATGAGTTGCGTTTCAATAACGTTATGTTTAAAAAAACATAGGTATATTTATTTTCCTTTTTACGTTGTAGCTTAACGTTTTCTATTGAACTGCCTTTAACATTTTTTGTGTTAAATTTGTGCACGTAGATCGTTTACAATTGTATGTTAGCATATTTTTTTATTGGGCAACGGAAATTGTTAAATTCTAAAAAGTAGCTTTTTATTGAAAAATTATGATATTACAAGAATTTGAAGAAGATAAATAATGTAGGAGTGATAAAACGTAACATAACAATTTTCAAGTAACATTTATCATTACAAGTTTATCAAAATAAAAATAATTTTGTTCATCACGGAAATCATGAAAACATTGATTATGTTTATTTTGGATATCCTTTATTGTTTTCATTGACTCGCTCATGCGCTCTTACTAATACCATCATAAGCTGTCAACAAATTGCACCGAAACCGTTCGTTTTTCCGGTGTCAATTGCTACACCGGTGCAGTGCACCGTCGGGAATAAACGAATTCGACATTAATAACTTTTTCCACGAATGTCGCATCGCTTTGTGGTCTTCGGAGGTCTGATTCCTCGTGAAGTTTTCTACAGAAATCATTCAACGGCTTATTTTTAGGGATCAATGGGTGACCTCAAGCGATTTTTCTTTGAAGAAGTAAATTTTCTCCATAGTAAATCGTTTGAAAAACTAAGAATGGCGGGCGCTAAAATATAGTTTCTTCGATCGATCTGAAATTTTGCACAGTTGATATGGGACCAAAATGGAACTCAAAAAGTATACAGGAGTTGCAGTTTTTCCATTTTTTATATTTTCCCATATAAACCGTGTACCAGGCTAATTAGTATCTCAAGAACAACATAACGAAGTGGTGTCGTGCTAATGGGATGGAAGTTAATGCCGGTAAATGTAAATCAATGTCGTTCACGCGATCTCGAACACTGATGCACCAATGTTACTTGATCGATTCTCATGAACTAGATTGTGTAACCACCATGAAAGATCTGGGAATCATCGTCGACAGTAAACTCAAATTTAACGAGCACATTTCTACTACAACGGCAAAGGCTTTCTCTCTACTTGGCTTTTTGCGACGAATTACAAAATCCTTCCATGATGTCTATGCCATGAAGGCAGTCTACTGTGCAGTGGTTCGCAGTGTATTAGAATACGCTGTTCAAGTTTGGTCTCCGTATAGCCAAGTTCAGTGTAGTCGAGTTGAGCGCGTCCAACGATCATTCGTGCGATATGCCTTACGGCGCCTGCCGTGGAATGACGCGGTGAGGTTACCCCCATACGAAAACCGGTGTATGCTGATGCAGTTGGAGACACTAGCATCGAGAAGGATAATGCTGCAGAGACTGTTCTGCTTTGATCTGCTGACAGGAAACATCGACTGTGGAGAGCTGCTTTTTCAATTGAATATTCATGCCCCAACTCGCCGTCTTCGGAATCATGCTCTCTTCTACCTACCAACGCATCGAACGCTTTATGGACATTTCAACCCGTTGCATTTCTGCTGTAGGCTTTTTAACGAAGTCAGCGACAATTTTGATTTTAATATTACAAAGACAACGTTTAAAAACAGGATAAGGAATTAGATTAAGTCTCAGTCTGTACAACTAGCTAAGTTGAAGATGGTGAATCAAAAAAAAAAAAAAAAAGAAATATTGCGTATGTTGAATCAAAAATTTTATGGTGTCACCCTTTTAGTTGCCAGCAGTTCCTGTCGAAAAAAATCTAGAGCAATAAGTTTTTTTTTATAAATCACCGAAAAAAGTTAAAAAAAAGGCATTTAAAAATGCCGCTTTTAAGGTGCGATGAAATATCACACTTTTAGGTGGACTGATACTTTTTAGAATCTCACACTCATATCCATCATATAATCTATTATTGGTAATTAGTATCAACCTTGACCAGATCTTAATTCACTTACTTGGTTGCCAATGAGGAACAGACTCGGTTCCCTTGACCCATTCTCATCCCTTTGTTTGAGGGGGTGAGAGTGGGTCAATTTTCATACACTTGTATAGTTTTAAGGAAAATTGATGAACTCCAAATATTTTTTTTTTTCATTTGTACGTGTATTACCTATGATCACATTCCAGTGATCAAAGGACTGTTTCATGTAAATAAGTAAAAGTTATTGAATGTGGAAGTATGCATTTGGACTCATTCTCACCCCAACAACGGTTCTGAAGGGTTCACTTCACCTTAGAGATAGTCGGGTTTCAGATTTTTTTAGACCAGAACCTGACCCGTACCCGAACAATTTTCGTCGATCAAACCCAAACCTGACCCGAACCTAAAAAAAAATCTGTCAATGAGCCCAAGAAAAACCCAAGTCCAAAAATAATTGTTAAATGACAAATGTAATGGCAAATAAAATATTTTCTAAATACTGATTTATCTGCACTTAATGCCAGTGCAATTTATCTACACCCGACATCTTCCCGACGTTGTTCAAACCCGACCCGACCCGTACCCGAGAATTTTGAAATTTTTCAAACACAACCATCTCTAACTTCAATTGGTCCGAATCAAAATGTACATGAATGTTGTTAGTCTCCAGTCTACGAAGAATATGCATTTTTTTGCAAATCCCGGGGATTGAAATACGAACAATAAAAAAAAGTTTGCGAATCGGTCAACTAGTTCCCAATACCAATTCGTATTTTCTTGTGGCTGTTTTTGAAAATATCCGTATTTGACTGCCTTGAACTTCACGTATTGAGCGTACATTAGAGTGGATCCGCCAGGTGTTGCAGAATTACCGCGAATTCAACGTGTCCACACATCATTTGTTCATCTGTTTAAAATCGGCGTATGATAAATACAATCGATCTAGATCAGCTATGGTAGATTATGCACAAATACGGATTTTCTGATAAACTGATACGTTTGATCTAGGCGACGATGGAACGAGTCATGTGCTTAGTCCGAGTATCAGGGACACTCTCGAGTCCCTTCGAATCTCACAGAGGTTAACGGCAATGTTATAGTCTTTCGTGCTTGCTGTTCAACATTGCTTTAGAGGGTGTAATTAGGACAGCGGGGATAAACACGAATGAGTTTTAAGTCCCTTTGAGGCAACAAAACTCACGAACGGGTAAACCGATCAGAATGACTCTTGCAGGGTTTAATTCGTATTCATGGTGGCTGCAGCTGTGTTTATAAGTAAAAAAAAGTTGCAAAATTCGAATAAAAAAGTAAGAAAATTGATAAAATCAGAAAATCAGTACTTTCATGACCTGGGAATAAAATCAACACGAGCAAAATGAAACCAATCTTACCCTGCCGAAATAACTTCAATCATTGTCAAACCACCACAACTTGGCAAGACAAAGTTTGCCGGGACAGCTAGTTGCTCCTAAATTTTAGACGATGGCGGAATCGTACATCCGACTAAAGAGTGAAGCCAGGCGAATCGGATTAGTCATTAATGTGTCGAAGACAAAGTACAAAGGGTTCCAGGGAGGAATCACCGCGCCCGCCACCCCGAATTTATATCGACGGTGATGAAATTGAGGCGGTTGAAGAACTTGTGTACTTGGGCTCACTGGTAACCGCCGACAACGACAGCAGCAGAGAAATTCAGAGGCGCATTGTGGGAGGAAATCGTGCTTATTTTGGACTCCGCAGAACTCTACGATCGAATAAAGTTCGCCGTAACATGAAGCTAACTATCTACAAAAAGCTGATTAGACCCTATTAGGCCGGTAGTCTTCTATGGGTACGAAACATGGACCCTACGTGCAGAGGACCAACGCGCCCTTGGAGTTTTCGAACGGAAGGTGTTGCGTATTATCTACGGCAGAGTGCAGATGGAAGAGCTGCATCAGCTGCTGAGAGAACCAACCATCGTCCATACCGCGAAAATCGGGAGGCTACGGTGGGCGGGTCACGTCATCAGGATGTCGGATAGCAACCCGACTAAAATGGTTCTCGAGAGTCATCCGACCGGTACAAGAAGACGTGGTGCTCAGCGAGCTAGGTAGGTCGACCAAGTGGAGGACGATCTGCGAACCCTACGCAGAGTGCGGAACTGGAGACATACCGAGTGGAATGGAGACGGCTACTATGTACAGCGGTTGTGCTATTTTTCCCCGAATGTCGTTTTCCCGAACGCTGATTCCTCGAATGCAGTTTCCCCGAATCACACCACACCCTTCTTTATTTTATAGACGGTTCTATCAAGTTCTAGTGCGTCTCACACCTGCTGAAACACTTCTGAATGAAGAATGGTAATATACCTCCTTCTTTCCATTGTTGCTCGTTCTTTCTAGAACCAAATTGGTCCTAACGACCACAGGACCACAGGACAGGACGACAGGATCACGAACATTTTGTGGCAAGTGATGATTTCGAAAAAGAATGTAATGTATATTCTTTTCGGGGAAACGAGTCATTCGGGGAAACGGCATTCGGGGAACCGACTTTCGGAGAAAGTAGCACAATCATGTACAGCAGAGGCCACCCAGGCCTTAACCTGATCGATAAGGTAAGTATTTCCAAATTCATCGATTAAATATAATTAGGTAATGGATACCATGACGCAATACATGTGGAACAGGAATTGTCGCTTTCAAAATAGAAGATATACTTTAGTAAAAGTTCCTGGGCCCTGTGCTTACTAGAGTGGGTCATCGTTTATTAGGAAAAATGAAAAATTCAATGGTATCCCATCAGATCAAAGCTTTTTCGATCCCATTTCAGGACCCAAATAAGTGTGCAAAATTTGGGCACGATCGGTTATGTCTTCGTTTGCGCATCGCGTTTGAAGTTTGTATGGGGTTTTACATGGGAAAACACACTTGTTTGCCTTTCTCTCATGACAAGCTCAAATTTTTCTAAAACCATATAACAGATAAAGTGAAAACGTAGCCTAGGGTGTCCTGAAAAACTTTGTCGAAGACCGCGAAGTGATCTGATGCTTATGAAAAAAAGTTATAGCGTTGGAATTGCTTGGCGAAACAGCATGATTTTGTTGCTATTGTTATTCCTTTACATGTTATATCATAAACACATGCATGCGGTTCGTTGGTTATAACTATTTTCACAAGCATCGGATTGCTTTGCGGTCTTCAACAAAGTTTTTCAGAACATCCTAGGCTATTATTTTACAGTATCGGTTAAAAAGTTTCAGACAAACTTTTTCAACTTACGACAAAAATGCAAAAAAGTATGTTTTCCCATACAAAATCCCATACAAATTTCAATTGCAATGCGCAAAGTGTAGACGCAACCGATCGTGCTCAAATTTTTCACGGATATTCAGGACCCGAAATGGAATCAAAAAAGTTTTGATCTGAGAAAACGGTTCGGATGACCCACACTAGTGCGTACTGTCTCGGATATATGAGACTTTCCATGCTACTATAATGGAACAATGGTTTGATCCTGAGAGAGAGGAGACAGCTCACTGACAACCACGATGTTTACATTTCTTCTTCTTGTTTCTTTTTACAATTTTGTGCGCTGGACAATGGTTTCAACATATATTATTGGTCAAAATTGATTTGCATATTAAGTTTACTACGACAGAGCATGGAGAATAAATGCATTCAAAGCGCTGGTTGAGGAAAACTGGTCATCATAATTTTATCTTTTTCAATTACGACAAACGGAGCAAAATTTTAACAAGATATTTCGGATATTTTAGCCACTCCATCAATGTACGATTTTCAGCTCGGTTTGCGGTGACAGTTTGTGACAGGTCCTCCTTGACATTAAGTAGCACGCAATCGAAGCCAGCTGTCTCCTCTCTCAGGTTTGATCATAGGCCGCAATCAGTGAAGTACTAGATTGGAAGTAGTGAGCTGAATTTTTGTATGGTGAGATGATCAATAGGACAGATCGGTGAAGTACTAGATTTGTAGTAATGAGCTGAATTTTAGTATGGTGAGAAGGTCAATTCTCCGTTTCTGCAATGAAATGGTGCAAAAGGCGTGGGTATTACGATTCCTTGCCTAATAGGACAGCTCGGTGAAGTACTAGATTTGTAGTAATGAGCTGAATTTTAGTATGGTGAGAAGGTCAATTCTCCGTTTCTGCAATGAAATGGTGCAAAAAGCGTGGGTATTATGATTCCTTGCCTATTTTGATGCTGTTTGAGCAAAATTTTGGGCAACAGTGTTGTTGTTTTCTCCATTTCTTGCAACATAAACAATATAGTTACCCAAAGTTTTGCTCAAACAGCATCAAATTAGGCAAGGAATCATAATACTCTAACTTTTTGCACTATTTCTTTGCAGAAACGGAGAATTGATCTTCTCACCATACAAAAATAGGACAGATCGGTGAAGTACTAGATTTGTAGTAATGAGCTGAATTTTAGTATGGTGAGAAGGTCAATTCTCCGTTTCTGCAATGAAATGGTCCGAAAAGCGTGGGTATTATGTTTCCTTGCCTAATTTGATGCTGTTTGAGCAAAACTTTGGGCAACATTGTTGTTGTTTTCTCCATTTCTTGCAACATAAACAACATAGTTATCCGAAGTTTTGCTCAAACAGCATCAAGTTAGGCAAGGAATCATAATACCCACGCTTTTTGGACCATTTCATTGCAGAAACGGAGAATTGACCTTCTTACTATACAAAAATTCAGCTCATTACTACAAATCTAGTACTACACCGAACGTGCCCTATTCAGCTCATTACTACAAATCTAGTACTACACCGAACGTGCCCCATTTGATGCTGTTTGAGCAAAACTTTGGGCAACAGTGTTGTTGTTTTCTCCATTTCTTGCAACATAAACAACATAGTTAGCCAAAGTTTTGCTCAAACAACATCAAATTAGGCAAGGAATCATAATACCCACGCTTTTTGCACTACAGTCATGACCCGCTGGTTGGGGGCTTAATAGTTGGGTGGCTGTTTAGTTGGGGCTCCGTTAGTTGAGCTGTCAGCCAACTAAAAAGCACCTGGATGTCATAATTCAATGTCAAACTGAAAATGACAACCAATCTGTAATTCCGAGGGGCGAGCTAATGAGTTTTTGGTTTCTTAAACTTTACTGATAATCGAGAAGAATTTCTTTTTCATATTTCTTAAAAAAAAAAACAATATGTACAATTACTTCGAAATAAATGCAAAACATCGGCAATCTTTATTTTGTAGATCATTGAAAGCGTTTTGTGCTTGCATTTTGGTCCGGGTGGTTTCATAAACGTCTTTATTTTCACTTCACCGACTAAAAATAGGTGAGAATACTTATTTCTCGCATTGGCCATATATGTATCTTGCGCTTTTTGGACCATTTCATTGCAGAAACGGAGAATTGACCTTCTCACCATACAAAAAATCAGCTCATTACTACAAATCTAGTACTACATCGAACGTGCCCCATTCTCCGTTTCTGCAATGAAATGGTACAAATAGCGTGGGTATTATGGTTCTTTATCTTTGCCTAATTTAATGCTGTTTGAGCATATCTCTGGAAAACTGTTGCAAGAAATGGAGAAAACAACGCAGTTATCCAAAGTTTTGCTCAAACAGCATCAAATTAGGCAAGGAATCATACTATACCCACACTTTTTGCGTAATTTCATTGCAGAAACGGAGAATTTACCTTCTCACCATACAAAAATTCAGCTCATTACTACAAAACTATTACTACACTGATCGTGCCCTAGTAGGAAAAAATACGATTGAAAATATTGAAGATTGGACAAATTTGAAGGGTTGTTATCAAAAGTTTTCGAGATGTGTCAACCAAAATCCCCCAGTACATATTGATCAATATTTGCCTTATGTAACTGGCGCTTATGATCACCACTCGAATTCAAATATTCCATACCTCGTTGTTTCGTGTGCGAACAAAATGTGCAAGCTAAGCTAAAATTGCGCGGTCCGATCAGCTCACAGCGACGAACGATTACAGTTTTTGGCTGTGGTAACGAAGTAACTTGTATCAAGATGGACGGTCCCCAAAGGTATATTTCGTAAATTAAAGATTGCATTGATTTATCGAATTATTTTTTTAGGAACGGTTTTGGCAATGCCCTGATCCGTGAATACGCCAGTGAAACTTTCTGCAGATTGTGCTTCTCACAAATCCACGAGCTCCATCGCTTGTTTCCCCCCAGTGGGCAACCAAATAAACTGCTGGTGCAGAAGATCGAATACTGCACCAACGTCGGAATAACTTTTACGAAAGATAGCAACGCCTGTATTTGTACCAAGTGTATTGCCCTGTTGGAGGAATTTTTCCGATTTAAACAGTTGTGCAACGCCAACGAGCAGTGGCTTAAGATAGACGGCAACGGGGACCACGTGGCACCAGGACGGAAATCGCCGGTGATTGCTGATCATCCATCGCCGTCAACTCCGCCACGGGATAGCTACAGTAGTAGCTGCTCGCTAATAACTATCAATTCAGAAGAGAATGTGGACAGTGATGGTCTTCCTAACGATGATACGCTACAGTCTAGCTGCTGTAAGTATAACATTTGGATTAGTGTTATCATATTCCGGTATGTTCATTTACACACCCTCAGTGTGTCTCCTATCTGCCGGACATGCCGAAATTCTTTAGAAAACTTAAGCATCAATCAGGAATTGTTATTACCAAACAAGTGTTGACCAAAATGTCCCACCGGTTGTTATGCAAATTTTACTAGATGTAGGTAGCATTAGAAATCCTCTACATATGTAGGATTACTAGGTAGGGTGCCTGTACCAGTTATCGCACTACTTAAGAAAAACTATTTCTACAAAAATAAGAAGAAGACCGTCGAATGTCATCGATATGTCAAATGATTGATTAGTTGTCATACTTTACAGGAAAAATATAGAAACGAGTCCAAAACTACTTTTAGTATTTATTATGGCGTGTGCCAATGATAGGAACCCTGTACCAGTTATGGTTACATTTGTTAATTTGTGTTCCACTTCGCACTATTTACATGCATTCCTTATGGGATTAGCCATAACTGGTACACTATGGCGAAATAGGGTGCAAGGAAGCCAAAAATTTAAGGAAAATGATTTATTTCAATCATAATTTGAACAAATTGTGAAGTTTAAATGATTGCAACCATCTTTTGTGAACATGATCTGTTGTTCACATTTTTTTTCTTGTTGATTTGCATCATTAAAGGTTGAAAATCGACTATGGCGAATTTGAGGTACTATAGCCATAACTGGTACACTGAGCCTAGCATTGTCTGATATGTGCACAAACGCGATATATAAAATCGGTAGTGGCTATTTTTCCAACAGAAAAATCTGCTGTTTTCGCTTCACGGCTTCTTTTCCCAACCAACCGAATGAGTAGCGAACAACAGCTTTGCATGGTTGTTGTCTGGCATTGTTGCAGCATGCCCTACCAACCGTATTCTTTCGGCTTTGACCACCTTCTACATTAGACCGGACCACATTTGTATGGTGAGAGAAAAAGCCGCCTAGGATGTAGCGCGCAAGTTTTGAACGGCAAACACGTGCTGCATGTAACAACCGAGAGTAAACGGGGGCAGAATTCCACATGCAGTTTTTGTTAGCTAAAACTTTAACTAGGGTATTGGTTCCCTTATTAAGCATGTGGCTCCCATTTTCATCCCACGAAAAACAAAGAATTGAAGCGTTGTTTGCTTTGTTTCTTATTTTTGTATTTTTTGTTAGAAGTGAGCACCCATGAAAACAAAAAGAACGGAGTCAATCGGTGCCGTAATCGCTTGTTTTCGAATAGGATGAAAATGGGAGCATGAGATTGGCACACATACCCTAAATTAAGTTTCATCATGATATGGTCTTCTGCAAAGTTGTTCCTTAGGGTATCCAGTACTATTTTTCCGATTCTGAGCCAAATCGAACACGCCAAACCGGCGTGCTGAATGAGAGACTGAAGGTCATCCAATTTCCCATATATTTGGGATGAGAATCCCATACAAACCTTCAACTCATTTGCGCCAGCTCATTTTTTAACCAATAGGATAGATCGGTGAAGTACTAGATTTGTAGTAATGAGCTGAATTTTAGTATGGTGAGAAGGTCAATTCTCCGTTTCTGCAATAAAATGGTGCAAAAAGCGTGGGTATTATGATTTCTTGCTTAATTTGATGCTGTTTGAGCAAAACTTTGGGCAACAGTGTTGTTGTTTTCTCCATTTCTTGCAACATAAACAACATAGTTATCCAGAGTTTTGCTCAAACAGCATCAAATTAGGCAAGGAATCATAATACCCACGCTTTTTGCACCATTTTATTGCAGAAACGGAGAATTGACCTTCTCACCATACTAAAATTCAGCTCATTACTACAAATCTAGTACTACACCGAACGTGCCCCATTGAGCTGAAACTTTCACAGATTGTTCTTCTTATCCAAAGGGAACGATTCTAGAGAGTGCCCTGTGGAATTTTACGATATTTTTGAATTTGGGCCAGTCTATTCTGCATGCTGGGTTCGTTAAAGAGTGCAGCGAGCTCGTGGTCTGTTCTTTGTCGCCCTACACCGACAAAGATCATCCTCAGCACGCGGCCACTCTGAAAGCTTGAAGTACCTGTCGTATAAATGTTATGTACATGGTGCATTTTTTATTTTTTACCAGCAGTCCTATATTAGCTGCTTCGCGCTTCAAGCGACACTTCCAATTTGTTTTGGCGCTACTGTCCATCCCAAGTAATACACTTATCACAGATAAGTCACGGCGGCGCAGGTTTTTGTTGCGCATAAGTCACTGTAGCTTGCATCTAACAAATAAATACTTACTTGATAGAAGTAAGTCACATTGACTTCAGCGCAACAAAAGCTTGCGCCATCGTGACTTTTCTGTGACAAGTGTGTTACTTGGTATGTCTCCCGCAAAACAAACAAATTGATTTCCTAAATTTCTCGGGGATTTCGGCTTTCAGTCAAAGAAAAGCGTTGATTTTCTTATCTCATCGCCAACGTTTCGATCCAGATGTTGGGATCTTCTTCAGGGCTCGAAATTAATCAATTCTGTCTAATCCCGTGTACATCTCACAGTTGATTGTCGCGTTTTGAATTTGCACTGCACAAGTCTCATTTACTGCCAGCACCCTCAAAGATAGTGGGTGGGTGGTACAAAATGGGAGGTCTACACCAGGAGGATCAGCGACACTTGTCAACACTGCCAGAGATAACAGCTGATCGAACATTAATGTTCGATCAGCTGTTAGCTCTGGCAGTGTTGGCAAGTGTCGTGAATCCTCTTGGTGTAGACCTCCCATTTTGTACCACCCACTACCTTTGAGGGTGCTGGCAGTAAATGAGACTTGTGCAGTGCAAATTCAAAACGCGACAATCAACCGTGAGATATACACGGGATTAGACAAAATTGATTAATTTCGAGCCCTGAAAAAGATCCCAACATCTGGATCGAAACGTTGGCGATGAGATAAGAAAATCAACGCTTTTCTTTGACTGAAAGCCGAAATCCTCGAGAAATAAGTCAACTTCCCAGTCGAACCTCTACAAATAATTTCCTAAACATCGTAACCTGGCTGTTAAGTCCGGTTCGTCGAACTACACCTTCTCCCAGAGCGATGTTGAAGAGTAAGCATAGGCATGAGAGTCCGTCACCTTATCGCAGTCTCCGGTGAGATCCGAATAAAGTGGATAGTTCACCAGAAACCCTTAGGCAGTTTAGCACGCTGTCCATCGATGCTTTATTCATTATGGTCAGCTGCCCAGAAAAGCCTTGATCATTCATGATTTTCCATACCTCTGTGCGGTCGATACTGTCGTTTGCTATCTTGAAGCCAATGAACAGGTGATGTATTGGAACGTGGTATTCACGGCATTTTTTGGAGGATTTGTCGTACGGTGTAGGTCTGATCCGTTGTCGAACGGCCGCCGATGATATCGGCTTCAAAACTTCTCACAAACTTATTCGCCCATCTTGATGACTTCAGCTGCGATACCATCATTACCAGCTGCTTTGTTGGTTTGTGCTGGCGATGCCACATAACTTCCCTCAACGTGGGAGTTGGATCATTTCCATCCTTAGCTGTACTGGCGTAGTCGTTTCCTCCGTTACCTTCTCCACGCCATTCAGGTTCTCATCAAGGTGCTGCTTCCACCTTTTAATCATCTCATATTCGTCTGACAAAAGCAATCCTTGCAGATTTCGGCTCATGGCACTCGGATGTGTCATTGATGGTTGCTTTTACTGTACTCCAGCAGTTCTTCAGAAAAAAGCACATCCAGCTCGCCCTCGTTTGGTAACGCTGCCTTGAAGTTCTGTACGTATGCTAAGGCGACATCCTGTCACATGTAGCAACCGAGAGTAAACGGGGGAAAATGTCCTCAACATGGTTTCGTTGACTAAAACCGCAACTATATTAAGTTTTATCATGATATGGTCTTCTACAAAGTTGTTCATTAGGGTATCAACTGCTATTCTTTCAATTCTGAGCCAAATCGAACTCGCCAAACCGGCGTGCTATATTAGAGACTGGAGGTCATCCAATTTCCCATATGGGTAATTCTCGCTGAGACCGGCCCACTATTTACACCTTGTCTTCAAAAATGTTTAAGGTGCCGATTTTCTGAAAGCCCTCGCCTAAAAAGTAAGAAAAATGCATTTGGTTACTCAAATTGATGGACCCCCCCGTTAGTTAGAGCCACAACAATTTTTGCAGACCCCTCGATTTTGGTCAAATGGTGGCTCACTTAAACCGTTATAACTCGAAAGTTTCTCCAACAACCACCTCAAAACGAATTGTTGTTGAAAAGAGGAAAGATAGAGCGACTATTTGCAATTATAAAAAGTTGGGTCGGCCATATTGGTTTTGGCCGCCATCTTGGATTTTTATACCAAAACATTTTTTTCACCATGAGGGCAACCACCGATTTTCAAAATTTTTACATCAATTGAAAGCTGGGACATTTATACATAACATATAAAAAAATTAGAGATGTCTTTTTCTTCTTTCAAAAGTTATCTGCCGTTTCGTAAATCATGCCACTTTTGCGCACTGGGTCCGGTGCCGACCGTTTACATAAATGCAGCGTTATTTCGCAGTGTTTACGAACACGAATTAAAATTCTGAACCCATTAATGAAAAGCTGAAGGTTTAAGCTTTTCAAAACACTAAAAAGGTTATAAAAACAATGCCCGCATAATTGAGAAACAATCAAAAACGGAAACGAACGAAAAGCTGAAGGTTCAAGCTTTTCAAAACACTAAAAAGGTTATAAAAACAATGCCCGCATAATTGAGAAACAATCAAAAACGGAAACGAACCTCCGATTTGGCCAAATTTTGCGGCACACGCCTTGGTGTATACATGCAGGCGTAAACTCGGATGCTGTCGCATGTCTTAGCCGGTGCGCATGAAAATGTATGGAGAAAACGTGGCTTAATTTACAAAACTGCAGATAACTTTTGAAAGAAGAAAAAGACATCTCTAATTTTTTGATATGTTATGTATAAATGTCCCAGCTTTGAATTGATGCAAAAAATTTGAAAATCGGTGGTTGCCCTCATGGTGAAAAAAATGTTTTGGTATGAAAATCCAAGATGGCGGCCAAAATCAATATGGCCGACCCAACTTTTTATTATTGTAAATAGTAGCTCTATCTTTCCTCTTTTCAACAACAATTCGTTTTGAGGTGGTTGTTGGAGAAACTTTCGAGTTATAACGGTTTGAGTGAGCCACAATTTGACCAAAATCGAGGGGTCTGCAAAAATTGTTATGGCTCCAACTAACAGGGGGTCCATTAATTTGAGTAACCAAATGCATTTTTCTTACTTTTTAGGCGAGGGCTTTCAGAAAATCGGCACCTTAAACATTTTTGAAGACAAGGTGTAAATAGTGGGCCGGTCTCAGCGAGAATTACCCATATGTTTGGACTGAACATCCCATACAAACCTTCAACTCATTTGCGCCAGCTCAGTTTTCAACCGATTGAGCAGAATCTTTCACAGATTGTTCTTCTCATCCAAAGGCACGATTCTAGAGGGTGCCCCGTGAATTTTGAAAACTTTTTTTTCGCTTCATACAAATGTGGGCCGGTCTAATATATAGACTGTTTCAGAAATTATAAATACACTAACGATTAACAGTCATTTCAATGGGGCACGTTCGGTGTAGTACTAGATTTGTAGTAATGAGCTAAATTTTAGTATGGTGAGAAGGTCATTTCTCCGTTTCTGCAATGAAATGGTGCAAAAAGCGTGGGTATTATGCTTCCTTGCCTAATTTGATGCTGTTTGAGCAAAACTTTGGATAACTATGTGTTTATGTTGCAAGAAATAGAGAAAACAACAACACTGTTGCCTCACAGATAAAATATTTAATTTCCAAACACAATAAAAATGGCTGTATCGATAATAAACGATATTTCTCGATTGGTAAGAGTAATTTTTACTGGAATATTTGATCAAGAACCACCATTACGGGCCTTCTCAATACACTTTTTTTTGTTTCAAATTTCTCAACAACACCAGTAGCAACAAACGTTAAGCAAACGACTTTCTTAATTACTGCTTACTGCATAATATGACAAGCTTTGTCATCTGAAGAATAGAATGTGCTGAAAAAATAAGTTTGTTTAGATTAAATGCGTTTAAGAAAGATAAGAAACTGTGTGGTAGTTCTTATGTTCCGTAGAAAACCTTAAAAAATAAGAAACTTGATCCCCGAAAAAATGTTGAGGTAATGCCTTTATCGATTTTTCCCAAATTTTGATCAAGGCATTCCTTAGACAACTTGTTGAGAAAGCGAATGTAATAAAAATTTAGATTATTTTTGGTATTTAGTGATAAATAATGTTGAAATCATTAAAAAACACCTTTGTGCAAATGCAAATTTGAAAAATTAAGTTATTTGTTAGAGAACTCGACAGTTCTTTAAAACAGGGGTTTTCAGACATTTTGTCTCGCGGTGCACTTTTCGGAAATACTTTGCTGCGCGGTGCACTGGTTCCAAAATAAAAAAAAAAATGAAATCTGAGGTTGTTCAAAATATTTGTGTGTTTTCCGACGCGTGTTTTGGCATTTTTCGCCCACCGATGCGGTTTTGACACTGACCTGTAATTTTTATAAAAATTATTATTATTTCCTCATAGAAATGCCAGTCCCTGCCTGGCCTTTAGAAAGTTCGACAAGATTTTTATAAAATTCCTAACAAAGTCAGAACCTGGCTTGTTGAAAAAATCTGTGGATTTCTGGTGAGAACCTCAACAAAACCCTGTGTTGATTCCCTGCGGATTATTATTATGATTTCCTTTAAAAAGTGTTCCTAAACTTCTAAAGAGATTTTGGACAGTTCAGATGTCTTCAGAACTCATATATAATATATTCATCTCAGATTCTATGGCTAAGTAATGATAGGTTTGAGAAAAATCATAACCAATCAAGCAGGTTTTTCTTAGTGAAGTTCCTGAAGATACGTTTAAATATCCATACTATAAATTGTTTAATATGTGATATATGCTTGTTGAACTACTAGATTTTTTCAAATCTCATGATGCCTGTGGTAGACTTTTTTCGCAATTCTTTGGAAATTTATGATAAATTTCACTGTACATTTGTCTACGGACTTGGAATTATTTGTCACATAGATACTTTGTTTAGTTTTCTTGAAGGTTTCGTAAATTTAATATTTCAGATACAATATTCACATAACACTTATATCAGTCATTCATGTTGTTAGTAAATTAATTCATTGGGTTAAGAAATGTTTCACGGTGCACTTGATAAGGCTTCGCGGTGCACCGAGTGCACCGCGGTGCACGATCTGAAAACCGCTGCTTTAAAATATCAAGACAATTGAAAGAAAATATAAAAATATGGAGTACAATATGCTATACTCTGAAAGAAGTTGGTAAAAATCATTGGAACAGTTCATATAGTTTAATAAACAAAGTGTATTTATAATTTCTGAAACAGTCTATATATACAATCTGGCGAATAGAAAAACCTAAAAACTGGCAACTGGAGTTACTAACTAAAAATACCAGCAACAGTAGAAAAAGTTCAAGCTTTCGACAGACTTTGTGTTTTCTTTACTATCTTTACGGATAGAATACTCCCTCATATTCCAGCGCTCTCGAAATGTCAAGTTCAATTGGCTCCGATTAAATTGGCTCGGATAGTTCTATCCGCCAGACTGTGTATATAGATTCGTCACTTTTTGGATTCGACTGCGATACATTTTTTGGCTTGAAAATGGCTCTTCCAATCTTGACAAAATTCAAATATGTACAGCTATTCAATCTTGTCCGATGTTTCGGTCTCATTTAGGACCTTCCTCAGGGACTCAATTATTGCCGATTTTTCGGCCAGTGTTGTTTTATCGAACAATGATATTCGGACGGATGGAGTTTTCCCGCACAGCTGTTAACGGTTGGGTTTCGGTAACTGTGGAAAGATCCTTCCGGGATTTTACCGCTCTGCAACTTGACACCTTGCGCTTGATCGATCACCGCTTTGAAGCTTTAAACATGTTTATATGAATTCCAACAACGCTGATTTCTGGACCGTTTTCATTTCATTGGATTTTGAAAGTTGTGGGAATTTCATGGAAATAGTGTTTAGCAAAATCAGACGATTAATTTTTAGGCCTTAACGGACGATTAATTTTTAGGTCAATATAAAATATAATAGAAAATTATATAGTATACACGCTAACCTGAAACTACCCATCGCCCGGGTCGATTCTACCCGGATTTTCATGTTGTTAGCAGTTGTCAAAATCCGGGTAACCCGAAAACCCAGATTTCTTGAATCTGGGTAAAGATCTGGGTAATCGGCACTTTGTCATTTTCCGGCTTGAGAATATGGCAGCGGTTAGGAGAACGCTGGAAATTAAGGATGTTTCCGCGAAAAATATGCGAATAAATGACGGGAAAACAGAAATTCTTCCGGGGAACTGTTTTCCTGCATCAGGTAAGTGAACAGAACATGGATACAGTAGACGTTCGCTCGGTGCAAACGGTTTAACTGCAATGCTTTTTAACTGCAAGTCCGCTAAGTGCAACAATTTTGCAGTTATCGCACCGCTATCTGTCGAAAACAAAACGTCAACAGAGTTGCGATGTTTTTCGGATGCACTACAGCTGCATTGCGATGTTTTTGAGTGCATTCTGGCTGCGTCCAACAGCATTTGACAACTGTTTGACGGCTGTCAGTCGTTGCAGTTAGCGAATTTCATTCGGTAACTGAAACGAAAACATGTTGCACTTATCGAACGTCTACTGTATTAGGAGCTCTTTATCAAAAATCTAAATTGGAAATAAATTAACAAAATCAAGGCCCTGGAGGAGCTGGGTACTATAGACACTATAGATTCCATAGACTCGCGGAGACATGGTTGAGCAAAACGATTTTAGTGTGTTTTGCCGTGAATTTAGAGTGTACCGAGCGAATATGACGTCACGCAATCCACTGTCGTTATTGAAATCGTGACGTCATGCTCGTTTGGCTACACGAACTGACAGTTCGTTTGGCTACAGTTGTCTTCGCCTCCGCGAGTCTATGGAATCTATAGTGTCTATACTGGGTACCGGTTACCCAGATTTTACCGCCAACATCGATAACCCAGATTTGAGTAAAGGTGCCTTTACTCAGATTAGAGTAACTGCAGTTTTGCTCAATCTGGGTCGCTTTGACACCAATCTGGGTAACTGAGGGTTAGCGTGTATAGGGTATTGGTTACCTTATTAAGCATGTGGCTCCCATTTTCATCCTACGAAAAACAAAGGATTGAAGTACTATTTGTTTTGTTTCTTATTTTTGTATTTTTTGTAAGTGAGCACCCATGAAAACAAAAAGAACGGAATCAATCGATTCCGCAATCGCTTGTTTTCAAATATGATGAATATGGGAGCGTGAGATTACTGATGGCACACATACCCTATAGAGCGTTTTAATTTTCAGATTTTTTTTTTCTACCATATCTACAAACAATCAATCTCTTTTATACAAATTTATTCCTTTGCAGGCATCGATGAAACTGTTGTTAAAATGGAGGAATCAGCTGAAGAAATAAGCTTTTTGAACAATGACACCAACGTGGTCACAAGTAGCGGCCACTGTATGCGAGCTAGGAGACCGACTACACGAATACTTCAAAAAATGCCGGAAAATGCTATGACTACAATTACCATCAAATCCGAAAGTGATTCCGATGGTGAAGCATCTACATCTGAATCCAGTGATTGTCGTGAGTTTTCCCCGGTTGTGGAGCACGTTGAAGGTGGTCCTGATGGATCCCAAGGATTCAGTTTGGTGCGTGGCACCAAATCCCGCAAGAATCGGCTCTATCTTGTGTACGGAACATATCGTTACAGCAATCGCAACAACGATGGAAAGATATGGCATTGTACTCATCGGGCGCCAGCCGGTTGTAGAGCGATGGTAATGCTCGAAAAGAATCGGGTCATTGAGCTGAACAATCACCGACACAATCATCCACCGCCAGTTATGCGCGGGAGGAAAAAGATCAACCCTAAGACGCCCAGCGCCGAAGAAAAAAGTAACGTGAAAATATCGCTGGTTTTAAAGAAAGAAAAGGAACCACGCCATCCACCAACCACCAGGTCTACCCATCAGAACACCCGGCAAAGCGAGGGTAACAAGTGGTTCATCAAGGCGAATCGCAAAACAGTCGACGGATTTACGTACACATTCTGCGGCCTGAGGAAGGATGGAATAATCCGTATGAAGTGCATTTCGAAGGGTTGCACCGGTCGTGTCTACATGTACAGCAACGGAGATTTGATCAAAATTAATGAGGAGCATAACCACCCACCGCATGTTCCTTGATGTAGTTTACGGTGTTTTAAAATGCTGTTACATAATCAGATTTGGTCCTCTGTGGTTATATGAACTCCAACTATTTTTTTTTCTTACTAACGTAGATTTAGATTCAACTAACATTAACTTCTATATATTTTAATGACATTTATACCGTTCTATATTCCTACCTATAGGTACCTTTTTATTTTATGAGTTATTTCAAGCTTTTAAAAAAATAAATAAAAACCCAAATTAATCCACTTAGTGGTGATAGTGCCTTTCTCGTCGAATATGTTCTCACAATCTTTCCGTCGACGTATGTCAAAGTGTTCCTGAATCCGAATATTTTTGAAGTAAAGAAAGCATTTTATCAAAGCCATCTTTTAATTGGCTTAAAACTTATTGATGGCACATAGTTCGACGTTATGTTCAAAGTATAAGCAGTGCTGAATAATATCAGACTTCTCAGTTGACTGCTTGAACACCTTCAATAACGCTGGAGGCTGATCAATATCAAGACGATACTAACAAGCTAAGATATAACTTTTTACACAATCACAGATCAATTTGCGGTCTTCGACAAAGTTTTTTCTGCACATTTTAGGCTATATTTTATTGACCGTTGAAAATAAGAACGATAGGTATTGAGTATAGTGAGACGCCTGTTTGTATGTGGGTTTAATTTGTCTAGATTTTGATCTCTTACACATATTAATCGCTTGCATTGATTTTATTTACTTTCGTAGTTCCGGCGAAGCACCAAACGCTGGTTGTGCAATGCTACTGGTAGTCTCTAATGTGGTATGAGCCTATTTTCTAGTTAGTCGTTGCTCGGGTTATTGAAAAAGCCGTGATGTGATGTGTCGCATGGTACATTTGGTTACTTTCGATGCAGTACCGGAACAGGTTCCGGAGCACTACCTATCACTCCCAAATAGAGGTTCCAACCCGGGATATCCCGGGACAAATAATCCCGGGATCCCGTCCCGAAAATCCCGGGATTCCCGGGACGCACATTTCTTACACATATTTTTCGCTTTGATTTGAATTTGGAGAATCTCTGAAACGTATTCGAAGAGTCGTGATTTTATTTTTTTTTTCAAAAATCGCCTTCAACAAAAAATCACGAAAATGTTACATAAACCATTTCAACTGTGTGTGGACATAAAAACTCGTTGAAACTGATGGAAACCCAGGCGCAGCAGACACGGTTTTACTACCGTTCGACCGGATTATATCCCTCCCGGGGTTCACGTGATAACGGCGAAGAAAGTTTACACGGGTTTTTCTTTGCGAAGCAACTTTACTTCATCACGGACTAGTACGGACTAACAATAACAAACATTTATAGAGGTAATCACGTTCAAATGTATGCGTGCCTTTTTTGTAGATGTAGTTGTGAAACTGCGAGGAAAATATTTGCACTCTTGCCCCGGACGTTAGTTTATCATTATTTACCCGTTTTACCCAATAAGATTGGGTAATATTTGCATATGCAATCTGAATAGCCTTTCAATCGGCGTGCACTTTTGTGTGAGGAAAAATTTGCGTTAGTGTTCGTGTGTTGAAATGTCACTTATCTCTATAGATGCAATTCATTGGCATTTCTGCTTCGTCAGCTGTCTCATAATTCCACACACACACATCCGAACACATCGTCATCGTCAGTCGCCGTCATTAACCAGGGGGCTGTCACTACTATACTCCAACACTCCTCCTTAGTGCAGCCCACCTTACTCTACCGGTCTCCTCCTCGATGAAAGAACTATTGCACCAAATAATACAAACCGTTCATTTTCATTCCAACAGCAACTACGACACCCGCATCCATTATGCGACAATCGTTTGGACCAAACTGCACACAGTTGGGTTACCTCGTCAGTCATTCGGCTCACCGACAACACATTGGCAGCTAACCCAGGAACATACAATAACTCTTTGATTTTTATTTTCACGTATTCACCTTCTAGCCCACGCCCAGCGATCGTTGCTTCACCGTTCCTTCTAGCTGTTAGTCCTCTTCCATCTGCCAATTTCACCTGTTCAGCACATGGACTCCACCAGTCTAAATTCGCGGTTGAACAAGTCATGTGCTTAGAGCTACCACTGTCAATAATCCACTTATCAGTTCTACACTTATCACTTCCTTTTGGCATCGTGAAGCACACTCCTCCGTCAATGCTGCCTCCTGCATCCGGACACTGTACCGCCATCGACTTTTCTTGTTCTTTTAACCTCTTCTCTTTTGTTCTTTCCTTCAGCAAATCTGGACAATGCCACTGAATATGCCCTTCTTGCCCGCAGTAGTAGCACGTCTGGATACTTCTTCGTTTTTCTGGCAACACTGTTGACTTCATGGCTTTCACTTGAACGTTTTCTAGTTTTCTGTCTTCACACCTTCTCCGCCACTCATCCAGAAGCTTCCCCTTCACATACTCCAATTTTAGGTCAACTTCCGGTCGGCCCTCAAGAGCGGTTACGAGCGGGTTGTACGATTCTGGCAAACTTGAGAGTAGAATCGCAACAACCAAGTGCTCCTTCAATGGCTCTCCCATTCTTGCCAACCGGTGAACCAACTCCGAAGCCTCTACCAGATGGTCGGACATTTTCCCGTCTTCGTCTAGCCGCATCGAACATAGTCGCCGTAAAACTTGAATTTTATTAGTTAGCGACCCTCGCTCATGATATCCCTGCAGCTTCTGCCACATGTCATTGGCACTAACAGCATCCAAGATGTGACTCAACTGACCATCCTCCAAAGCCAATCCGATAACCGCTCGAGCCTGCTCATCTTTTCTTCTCCAAGCTGCTGTTATATCCGCCGATTCGGGTTTCGGATCCCTAATCGTCGACCACAGATCTTCTCTCATCAGCATTAGCTCCATCCGGAATCTCCATGTTCCCCAATTAAAATCATTCAACCGGTCAAAAACAATCTTCGCCTCCGTCATTATTATTTTTCTTTTTACGCTTCGGCTTTCACAACTTGTTTCAAATAATGTCCGTTTTGAACCACTGTGCGCGTTCTTTCCAATTCAACAACACAAAACACAACAGTCATCTATACCACTTCAGTTCATTGTTCCGCTAGTTCATTTTGGTGTCACAAACAGCACAACACAGGATGGCGAAAAACAAGATGATTACGTGCCGAATGTTTCTGCACACTTTTCGGCGTCACAGCAGCTAGCGCCGCGCTCCTCCTCGAACAATAGTTATTTATGAAACGAGTTGCAAAAAGTTGATTTTTTCAGTACGAGTCGTACATTTATCCAACGAGGCTTGCCGAGTTGGATAAATACGATGAGTGCTGAAAAAATCGAGTTTTGCAACGAGTTCCATACAAAATTTTATGCGATGATTTTTTCATAATGCAACCCGTTTGAGTTGCATAATGTTCATAATGCAACTCAAATGAGTTGCATTATGACCATTATGCAACTATTTTTTATTATGCAACTCATTTCAGTTGCATAATGAGCCAGTACGGAAAAGTTGGCTATTATGATACCAAAATGAGTTATATAAAATGTAAATTATGATACTGAATTGCATAAAACCAATTAACTCACAACAAATGTCCGTAACTAGTAACACGTTGAAGGCCTGATAATATCACCGATAGCACTTCTCCCAACATAAACTTCCTTCAACAGCAACACATCAGTTGCATCATCCGGGTCTTAAAAGAAATCTTCAGATCGTTCATAGAACGCACTTCAATCAAACTGCCATTTCTTCTGACACTTTTTATTTCACTTTCTTCGCGCAATCTGAGCCCATTACCTGATGGAAACCCAGGCGCAGCGGACACGGTTTTACTACCGTTCGACCGGGTTATATCCCTCCCGGGAACAAACATTTATAGATGCAATTCATTGGCATTTCTGCTTCGTCAGCTGTCTCATAATTCCACACACACACATCCGAACACACCGTCATCGTCAGTCGCCGTCATTAACCAGGGGGCTGTCACTACTATACTCCAACAGAAACTCGACTGAAACAATGCTGGAGCACTTCATTTACAGTTTTGATAGCATCAAAGAGAAATTTTTCGAAATAGGCCTTTCTAGACTTATGTTGGACATAGACAATGATTTTGAAGCTGCAAAAAATCATCAGGAAGCTCTTCAGCCAATCAGACTCGCTTCGGAAGCATTGGGAAGACGAGATGCTATATTATTGTCTACGGAAGGCAGCTTGAGTTTCTTGTATTCGAAGCTTACAAAAAGTAACTCCAATGTTGGAAACGACCTCTTCCATGCAATCATGAAAAGAATCAACAATCGGCGCCAAAAGGAAATAATAACAGCGCTGAAGTTCCTTCAAGGTCTTCCGTCGTCAACGCAAGTGCCAGCAGAACTGGAAAGCTCATAGAAAACGCAAATGATTAAGTTCATCAAGAAACTGGGAGTTCGATTGTTGCGAGACTGCCAAAGACAGACCGATAATGATGCTGCCGAGTTGAATGCTGGATTGTGTACTGTACTTCGCGAACATTAATGGAGAAGGCGCACGGGTCTGTCATCAGGACACGATGTATACACTTTGCTTGTTGGACATTGAATGAATGATTTTTATTAGTTAGACAAGTTACACATTACCTGAGGAAAGAATAAAGCATGTTCACACGAATTAATGCTGCGTGGTCAATTTGAGCCGCGCATGGGGTGTTAGATGACATCGGCCGGTCAGGTAACCAAAAGTCGGCACGTTGTCGTTAAGCTAAGCATAATTCATTATTTCTCGTGGGAAATATTATGTTTCCAGTTCAAAACCGAATTAGCGACATTTTTTCTTTTACTTGCGCTGCTTTTGCCTTGCGTTAAACACAATGTCGGAAGTGGGGCGCTGTATTGTACACCTGGTATTCTATACAGCGCCCCACTTCCGACATAGTGTATAACGCAAGGCAAAAGCAGCGGAAGTAAAAGAAAAAATGTCGCTAATTCGGTTTTGCACTGGAAATACAATAATAAATTTGCGATGCAGAAAAAGATGTTGTGGAAAATTCCACTACACCTTCCCCCTAAAAGAAAATTATGGTATACAATAATAAATTTTCCGTTTATGCTTTGTTCTTACCTTTACAAATAATTTTCAGTATACAAATCATTTTTGTTTTGAGGGCTCTCTTCCCCTTTTTTTAAGGAACGATAATTTTGAGTGTTATAAACAATGTATTTGTTGTCATTATCTTTTTTGTTCTAAAGGTTTAAATTTCGTAAGGCGCGTTTTATGAACTTGAAGTCTTTGTTGATTATTCTGGTTAAAGATTACTGCATTACAGTCCATTAGTTCTTTTATTGTGAATGGTCCGGAGTTTACTGCATCTAGTTTTTGTCTATTTTCATTTCTTAGATAAACTGTATCGCCAATTTGTAAATCTGTATTTTCAATTTTAGCGTTGAGTTGTGTAGTTCTTTTTGTTTTTGCTCGTACAATTGCTTCACGTACTCTTAAATGTGTGGTTTGAAGTTTGAATTTCAATTCTTTCTCATAAGCTTCGTAGTTATACAAAGGATCTGGTTTAATACAATAAGCTATATCAAATAAATTGCATGTTTTTCCAAATACTAACTGAAATGGCGTATATCCATGATCTACACATGGTGTTGTGTTGAAGCAGAAACTAAAAAATGGTAACCATTCATCCCAATCATTTTTGGTATCATTAGTAAAAATCCTCAAATACTCATTCAATGTTTTGTGGCTTCTTTCTAATGATCCAATGGTTTGGGGGTGATATGCACTGGAACAAGTATGTGTTATCTTAAGAAGTTCACAAACTTTATCGAATACTCCTTTATATTCAGTACCTTGGTCAGTTTTTATCGAAGATACTGGGCCAAATATCAAAATACATTTTTCAATAACTGCTTTTGCTATAGTTGTTGCAGATTTATCCGGAATGGGAACTATTATAATAAATTTTGAAAGATCACATTGCATGGTTACTGCATAGCGATTGCCTTTATTTGTGTAGGTAAATGGTCCAACTGTATCAATTGAAAGTATATCAAATGATTTTGTAGGGGTAGTAGTTTGAACAAATTTTGTTTGAACTTGAGAATAATGTTTGTTTGTTTTACATAGTGTGCATGCTTTTACATACTCAGCTATGCGTTTTTTCATGTGGGGCCATGAATATAACGGTCTAAGCTTTCTGTACAATCGATTTGTACCTAAATGTCCTCCGATAGGAGTTTCATGATGTAGATTAAGAATTCTCAATATATCATCTTCATGTGTCACTAGTTTTGGTCTTTCGTATATCAATATGGTGGCATCCCTAAGGATGTTATTACCAATGTCTTTAAATGAGTTTATATCAATATGTTGGAATATTGTATCGTTCTTTGCGATTGCTATCATTTTACTCAAAAATACTTTTTGATTCTCATTTGTTTTATGGCTGGCCAGCCTTGTATTTGTGGATTTCTGGATTTTATTCTCCAATATTTTAAAAATTTGCTTCAAAGCTTCTTCCTTTTCATGTTCTGTTGTTAATTTGAGATCTAACGCTAGAGTTAGTCTCGGATTATAATTCTTCTTTGACAGCACCATCGATAGTTTTGATGACTGTGGATATTTAATGAATGATAGTTTAGATAGTTTGAAAGCATCTGAATTATTGAGCGCTTCATATACATGAAGTTGATCAGGCTTCTGCATCTGAGACTCATTAATTGGTTGGCTTGATATATTTCTTGTCATTGATCGTGTAATGACATACATCTGTTTTAACTCATCCATGTCAAGCGGGACGCGAGAAAATGCGTCTGCTACGATGTTTGATTTACCCTCTATATATTCAATGGAAAAATCATATTCTTCTAAATCCCATCTCATCCTAATGAGCTTTGATGATGGGTTCTTCATTGAAAAAAGGTAAATTAACGGACGGTGATCCGTTTTAATTACAAATTTTCGTCCATATAAGTACGGGCGAAAATATGAAACAGCCCAGTGAATTGCTGTTAATTCTTGTTCAATCGTTGATTTATGTGATTCGCCTTTTGTGAATGCTTTGCTGGCAAACGCAATTGGCTTCTCTACACCATCGTGTAATTGAGCAAGAACAGCACCACATGCAACTTTTGATGCATCAGTTGTTAATATGAACTGCTTTTGGAAGTCTGGAAATTGTAGAACGTTTGGTGATAATAAACTTTTTTTTAACATTTCAAAAGCGTTTTGGCACTCTGCGCTCCAAATAAATGTTTCATTTTTTCTTAGAAGTTTGTTTAATGGATTGCAAATATTAGCAAAGTTTGGAATGAACCGACGATAGTAGTTGCAGAAGGCAACAAATCGACGTGTTTCATCAGGGGTTTTTGGCACAGGATATTTTTCTATAATTGAATATTTTGCTTTATCTGGTTGTATCCCCTTGTTAGATATATGATGTCCTAAATAGGTTACATCACTTTTGAAGAAATGACATTTTGGCAGATTCAGTTTGAGATTATATTTTCTCAAGCATAAAAATACTTCACGGAGATTAGATAAATGATGATTTATCGAACAACCGATGACGATGATATCATCGATATATAAAAACGCACATTGAGGAGGAAGTCCGCATAGAGCGATCGACATCATCCTCTGAAAACTGTTTGGACTGATATTCAATCCAAACGGTAATCTATTAAACTCAAAGTGTCCTTTACTTGAAGAAAAAGCAGTAAATTTTTTGCTTGCATCTGTCAGCGGAATCTGATGAAATCCTGACATTAGGTCGAGCGTTGAAAAATATTTTGCTCGTCCCAACTGGTCGAGAATCTCATCGATTCTAGGTAATGGGAATTTATCTGGGGAAATGTTTTTATTTAGTTGGCGAAAATCTATAACCAACCGCCATTTTTTATCAGTTTCTGATTTTTTGGGCACTAATAATATAGGGTTGTTGTAGGGCGAAGTAGAAGGTTGAATTATACCATCGTTTAGCATTTTGTTTATTTGGTTATCTATTTCTTCTTTTTGAGACTCAGGGGTCCGATAATTTTTTATATATACTGGTCGTGAATCGTTGAGGCATATTTCTTGTTTATAGAAATTGTTCACGGATAAAACATCATTTTTAAGTGCGAAAATATCGTTGAACTCCTCACACAGTCGTTCAAGTTTTTCTTTAATTTTTGGATCAATCTTCGGATCCATATTTAATTCCTTCAATACTAGCTTGCTACGTTCTTTAACTTTATTCCATGGTTTTTCTAATGAATTTATTTTATATTCATTTAAAGGAACCATTTTTGGTACAAACTTAGAACATACCTTTTTCGTTTCATTAGTAGTATTAATAATTTTCATATAAGCATTTTTATTACTTATAATACCATTTGCACAAAACACACCTGGCTGTATTTCTTCTGCAATGGTAACGTTGTCTACAATATTGTGTACATTGATTCGTCTTATCACCTCACATCGAGGTGGAATTATAAAATTACCTTCCAATTCATTGGTGATTGGTACTTGAATAACATTATTATTTATTTTAACAGACAATAAAAAGGAATCGTAATCTATGTTACACCTATATTTACAGAAAAAATCTCTTCCCAAAATCCCGTCTGTGGGAATTGGAAAGTTGTCCTCCATAATTTGGAAATTTTGTGGTAGTGGCGTATCATCTATTACTACATTTGTAATAGTATCACCTAAAGTAGATATTTTTCCACTTCCAATTCCTGTTATTTCACATTTATTATTTGGGAAATAAATTTGGGATGGTTTTATTTTATGTGCTTTGATGACTGAAATTTCAGATCCACAATCTACCATTAACGAGCACTGTGTACCAGATGCTTCAATCATCAAGCATACAAAGTTAGAAGCTGATACACTTATTGCGTACGCTCCCCGAACGGTTGTCCTAAAAAATGTTGTACATTATTGTGACCTTGAATCTGTGGAGCTGGAATAGGTGGCGCGTTTTGTTGTGTTGCGCCTACTGGAGTCTGTTGCTGTTGGTAGTACACATGAATATTTCTGCCACGAGGGGGATATCCTCCTCGTCCTCTTTGATTGTAATTGTTCGGAGGTCTGAATGAATTTCCTCGTGCTTGCCAATAATTATTGCTAGGATACCTTCTGTTATTATAACGACCTCTGGCTTGGAATCCATTATTGTTAGAACGAGAAAAATTGTTCGAACGATTGTAACTGTTGTTTCTGTCATTTGGTTTCGCCTTATTTGCGACAAACATTTGTGTTGGTTGGCTAGCACTCGGCTCATTTTCCACCATAACATTCAGGGCTTCTTGTACCGTGGTAAATTTGCCAACTTTTAACATTATTTTAGTTTCAGAATTGTGTGAATTTGAAATTAGCGTCTGTATCGCTTGCTTTTGGGCCAATTTCTTAGCTACATCTCCTGGAACTTGCTCTCGAATGTACGCTTGAGCAAGGTTTTCACAAAGATTTTCGACATCTTTTGAAAAATTTACCATATCATCAGTTTTCTTTAATTTCAAATTTTTCAAATTGGCTGCGGCTAAATCGCATGATCCGGTTTCGCTACAATTATCCTTAATTTTCTGGATAATTTCATCTAAAGTTGCAGGAGCTACAGAGAATAAATCTCTTGCTCTTCCTGTCAATTTCGTAAGTACCAATTGTATTGCACTCGCGTGGTTTGCCTCTGCCACTATCGTTTTAGTTAATTCCACCGCATCTATAAATGATTTTGATCCTGACGGCTTACCGTCGAATGCTGGAATCAACTGCGCTAGCTGAGCAGCAGTAGCAATATTGAAGGCCATTGCTGTGTTTGGAGCGATGGTCAAAGGCTGTGTAGAATTTGAACGTTTCTTATGTTTAGAATGATGATGAGGGGATTTGTGTAGATTCTTTCTTCTTGTGCCTAACAGCAACTGCGAACACAATACCGTAGTCTTAGCAACGCGTTTCAAACTGTGTCTACTGGACGAATTTAAATTATTTTGTATTTTGTTTTCAGCAATTTTTTGATTAACAATTTGTTGTATTTCGTAATTAAAGAGACGCGAGTTTTTACATATATTAGTAAAAACTGTTTCCTCCAAAATCGCACAATTTTCCTTTAAAAATGCTTCTATTTCGTTGTACAACGCAGTGCTTATGTCAAGTTTTGCTTGCAAGGTTTTGTCCGAAATTTTATTATGTATGGATTTTTTCAAGTTTGAATGAAGCTTTTTTAACTTTTCGAACTGATTCATTGATAATATTATTCAAATTATAAGAAACTGACGATTGCTTTTCAAATTGTTAGAAAGGAAAATCCATTACCTGAATGTAAACTTGAATGGTATCACAACGCACAATTTTTAAATTTTTGAACTATTTCATTTATAATGGTACTTAGCTTTACTGTCAGCTGGAACGGCATCCCGTGGTGCATGAGCTGCAAACAACTATCATCCAAGTTGCCATTTGTGCCCCCTGCACACTGCTTCGGTTTTACTGCTGAGATCGGATCCACACGAAATTGTAGTAACATATCCACTGCACTCAATTGTTGTGTCTGTACTCGATGTAGCAGCGACTCAAAATATAAACATCACTGATCATCTGGAATCCAAGGTTTCACTTGTTCATGCTGCAGTAACACATTTGCGACACCCAACTGTTGTGTTTATACACCTAGTTTGAATTGTCCATCAGCGACTCAAAATATAAACATAACTGATTCTCTGGAATCCTGGTTTCGTACACTGTTCATCTCACGTTATCAACTGGAATTTAACGTTGATAATTGACTTGGCGTAATCTAAAACGATGCACTTGCTTAAATATCTTCACCTAGGTTCACCGCGAAAGTCGTTTTTCGAATTCGCTGGGGCTTATTAGTTCCTTTTTGCACTTTAGTCTTTCTGAACCATGCTTCACTAATTCACTAATCACGGAGAAGGCGCGGGTCAACGGTCAGCCATGTACTGTACTTCGCGAACATTAATGGAGAAGGCGCACGGGTCTGTCATCAGGACACGATGTATACACTTTGCTTGTTGGACATTGAATGAATGATTTTTATTAGTTAGAAAAGTTACACATTACCTGAGGAAAGAATAAAGCATGTTCACACGAATTAATGCTGCGTGGTCAATTTGAGCCGCGCATGGGGTGTTAGATGACATCGGCCGGTCAGGTAACCAAAAGTCGGCACGTTGTCGTTAAGCTAAGCATAATTCATTATTTCTCGTGGGAAATAATAAATTTGCGATGCAGAAAAAGATGTTGTGGAAAATTCCACTACAATTGTCTTGTATGTATAACACCATCGAGCATGCGCGAAGAAATGGAATCGACTAATATGGCAACCCGTCTCAGACTGATACGGAAATGATTGAATTTTCGAAAGTAATTGCGAAAAAGTTGTCACTTTTTGAGCTACATGGTAAGTTGACCCCGAATCTTAAAATCGAACTCCGGGTATATCCGTTCTAAAAAGCGACCCTCACTGTTCGATGAAATCATCAAAAACATTTGCTTCTTGAAGTCGTATTTTCAGAGAACGAATTCAAATTGATAAGACCAGTTACTTGATGTGAACCATTTATTTATTTGATATGATGAATACATATTTATAACATATTTCTGATCACAAAAATGTGTTTTAAGCAGATTGAAAATTTTCCCGGGATCCCGGGATTTCCCGGGACAAGCAACAAATTTTATCCCGAATCCCGGGACAACCAAAATGGTCAGGAAATGGAACCTCTGCTCCCAAATATAGTCTGAGACTATTTCATTGCTAACGTTCATTACGTTACCTAAAAAAAAAAAAAAACGATTTGATTTATCTCATGCGTGGGTATAGATCACTTTTACATTTGACCACTTCCAGTGGGACACCCTGAACTGGTTTCGGGATACTACTGGTTGTCTAAAACATGGTCTTACGGATCGATCATCGTGTTATCAAAAAAGCTGCTATTTGATGTACTGTCATATTCATCACTCGTTAATACGACAATTTTTAATTCGTACCCCGCTCATTCGACATTTGTCGAATTACAAAAATTTAATGATCAAATGTCACAGTATAATACACTGTAAATACAAATGATCCGATATTGTGATGCTACTCACACCCGCAGCGGATCCTCGTGCAGCTGCTACTTCCGGAAGTTTAAATTTGGTGCTATCCGACACCTGATCAACCGCAGTGAACTTTGGAAGCCAACAATCGTAAAATGAACAAGCTATTAATTCGTATCACCTCTATATCTGTAGGATTTGTGTTCAAAAACAAATCCTACAATGTAAACAAAAACTAAAATAGAGTTAGTTTATCGAATGGGCCTTTTCATTTGACGTCTCAAATCATGATGATTAACCTGGGCTTGTTAGGGGAATATCTGTAAATAAAAAGAAAATCGCGTTAAGTACTGTTCCTTTGAATTCCACTAAGAATTTGCATCCTTTGACAGATACGTATTTCGACCTCAACTGTAAGGTCGTCTTCAGTGTCTTGACTTGAGTCGAGTCAAGTACAAGACACTGAAGACGACCTTACAGTTGAGGTCGAAATACGTATCTGTCAAAGGATGCAAATTCTTAGTGGAATTCAAAGGAACAGTACTTAACGCGATTTTCTTTTTAGTCTCAAATCAGCTGATTGTTCGGGCGTTTGACAGTTCTTCTATGAAGATGACACGTTCTTGTTAGCAGCTGTTGTTCAAGCTTTGTAAACAAATGCATGCGCGGATCTGTCACATGAAAAGGCCTATTAAAAGTTTACCCAGGTTATTTGACAGCAATCATTTCGAATTAGCGTCAATTTCACATTTTACCACTTTCCAAGTCACTTTCGGTAATAGAGTTAATAAACTAATGTCGCTGGTGTTCCCTTTGTTCTCGCTCGGAAACATGTCGGGTATCTATCTGTCAAACTGCATACGTTTTCGCTTTGACACTTATATCCCTGCCTATCTTCGCCAGCAAGAGATGTTGCGGCGACGACGCCAGCGACATTCTTCCTCTATAGGTAGTTTATTTGCTCTATTCTTTCGGTTCACATTTTACCACTTACCGATTGCCCCTGATGACCCGAATAAAAAATACAGTAGAAAAACCGAACGTTGTATTGTAACAGTACTATTTAAAACCATATTTTACAATAGACACTACTGTAAAAATAAAAATACAAAAACAATAAAATGTAATGTAAACACCATACAGTAAATTGTAAATAAGATTTTTACAATATACTATACGGGTGGTTAAGTATCGTAACAATATAAAAAAATATTTTTCTCCATATATATTTTTTTGCAAAACCATACATTATATTGTAAATGAATTGTTATAAATACTGATACGTGGGTTTTAATAAACCGTACATTGTATGGTACACAGCATGACCATGCTGAGGGTGACGGGTTCGATTCCCGGTCGGTCCAGGATCTTTTCGTAAAGGAAATTTTCTTGACTTCCATGGGCATAGAGTATCTTCGTGCCTGCCACACGATATACACATGCAAAATGGTCATTGGCAGAGGAAGCTCTCAGTTAATAACTGTGGAAGTACTCATAGAACACTAAGCTGAGAAGCAGGCTTTGTCCCAGTGAGGACGTTACGCCAAGAAGAGAGAGTATGGTACACATATGGTTTCAAACAATAAAATGTACCGTAAATATACCCTAATAAAAATGTATTATATACTGGTGATTGGGTGAATGATTGTTTCATTCCGTGTATGATCAAGATGATATCCCGAAAGGGTTGTTAAGCACGTTGTATCATATTTTTCTATTAGGGTATTGTTTTAATTGTAGTTTCAGTACTGGTTATACATTTAATTAAATGGTTTTGGAATGGTTCTCTTTTGTTATGTTGTGTTGGTTTACATTACATAAACCATATAATGTTATTTTCCTCCTGTTAATGGCATCTCAGACTTACTAGCATTATGAGATACGCTTTGGGAATTCTCCAGAGCGTTTTGGATAACCCTTCATATATTGGATCGCCCACGTCCAAGTCTGAGTCGAGGTCTGAGTAGTCTCTGATTGCATTAACAGTTGAAGCTTAGGCTCCCATGCCCCACCAGCCAGATAACTGGGCTTCGCAAACTAAGCATTATTTGTGGCAACACTTTGGGCGGCATGATGGAACTATGCCGAGCGCGCTAAGTATTATTAGACCACTAATGTAGTTGCATGAAGTGGGTGACGAGGTACATAAGTATCATTACAGCGTGCTTAACCGTTATTGCAATATTGAGGCTCCAGTTTGACTAAAGTTTGAAATACACGGAAATACATAACAACTAATGAGAAAACTGTCAAGTTCGATTCAAGTATAAGTTAGGTTAAAAAGCGAACCCGCAGACGAACCTATATTAAAAGTCATTTCAGTGTTCAGTCCAGTCCATGTGTTAAAGATGCGGCTCTACGTCAAAGATAAAGTTTGTCAATCGCATTTGATTCGATTGTGGTCGAAGGCAAGTTCACATGAGAGAAGAGGAGAAAATTCCCCTAAATGCAAATACAGAAATAATAGTGTTGAACTCATCCACTGATTTACGGTAATTTGACCTGCATTATTACGGGTTGGCCTACATTCGTATTTCTCTCATCGTACTCTACACACCTAGCCCGCCATATCTCTTGGACCCCTGCTTGGACCTGCAGTTCTTAGGATAGGACATTTGGTTTACCACTGATTTAAACATGTTATTGATTTTCAATTGATGTTTCAACTTATTCACTTTTTTCTCTTTCCTATGAAAGCTTTCCTTTGCATCAAAAAAGTCACAAACATCAACAAAACAAAGCACGGAAAAAATGTTAAACTGAATAAATCTGGTGTTCGATTTGAATAGGTCGAATCTGCATATGAATCACAGCAAACATACGACCTATTTAAATCGAACACCAGAAATAATTAAAAATTCACGGAAAAATAATGTTTCGGAAAAGTGAATGGTTCAAACGTAAGAAAAACAGTATAATATATTGTAACATAAAAATCCAATGTAAATGTATAGTATAGCGAACCATTTCATCACAATACACTTTATTGTATCTGGTACACTGTATGGTGCAGAAATGGTTTTCACCATACACCCTATGGTTAGTTTTTATCCGGGGTGGTCTTAGTCTAGTTGCATGCAAATTGTTAATCAGTTTTCCTAGAAAGTCGCGAATTGATGTACCGCATGCATGGGTGTGGTTCATTTGTGCATTTTGCCAGTTCCTGCGAGACACTCGAAACTGGTACCGGAACACTACCGGTAGTCTTAAATGTGGCGTGAGACTATTTTCTTGCTGGCCGTTCTTCGCGTTATCGAATAAGCCGTCGGGGCACCTGGAACCAGTTTCGGCACACTATTGGTTTTCCAAAGTGTGGTCTATGATTGTTTGTCTTGTTAACCGTTCATCAGGTTACCTAAAAAGTTATTTAATGACCGCATGCATGGGTTTGGTTCACTTTTTTATTTGGCCATTTCCGGCGGGGCACCCGGGACCGGTTCCGGATCACCACCGGCTCAGATATGTACTAAGAATATTTTCCTGTTTACTGTTCATCAGGATATCAAAAAAGCCACTATTTGATATGTCGCATGTATGGGTTTGGTTAACTTTTATACCTGGCCACCTCCGACGGGATATCTCGAACCTGTTCCGGAACACTACTGGTTCCGATATGATCTGAGAATGCTTTCCTGCTTACTGTTCATCAGTTTATCGAAAAAGCCGCGGTATGATATGTCGCATGCATGGTTTTAGTTCAATTTTATATTTAGCCACTTCCGGCGAGACACCCGGAACACAACCGATCCAAATATGGTCTCAGAATACTTTCCTGCTTACCGTTCATCAGGATATCAAAAAAGCCACTATTTGATATGTCACATGCATGGGTTTGGTTAACTTTTATACTTGACCACCTCCAGCGGAACATCTGGAACCGGTTCCGGAATACTACCGGTTCCGATATGGTCTGAGAATGTTTTCCTTCTTACTGTTCATCAGGTTATCGAAAAAACCACGGTTTGATATGTCGCATGCATGGGTTTAGTTCACTTTTATGTTTAGCCGCTTCCGGCGGGACACTCTCCGCCATAACTCCGGAACGGCTGGACCGATCTGAGCCATTTTCAATAGGAAAAAATGGGACCAGATTCCGCGTCGAATGAACCGTCGGTCATTAAAATCGGTTGAAGTTTACTGCCAAAAAGTGATGAGTTTTTTTTTGTGCACACACACATACACACACATACATACACACTCAGACATCACCTCAATTCGTCGAGCTGAGTTGATTGGTATACGTTACTCGACCCTCCGAGCCTACTATCAAAAAGTCATTTTTGGAGTCAACATATAGCCACAGACAAACAGACGTAACTCTTAGAGGAAATTCACCAAACACTTTTGCCCGGTGTCATTTTCATGAGCACACTGCCACCTGTTGGTAGAACCGCGCGCGACGCTGTCGGCCATGGCCATCGCCTGTAATTTTCGTTTGCATCATTCAGCAACGTGTACACTGGCAAACGTCAAAGCGATCGAACACTAGCGCCTCTGGTGTAACGATCGCGCAAATCAAATGAAATTTGAATTGATCGTTAAATGCATGTGCCAAGCCGTTTTGAAGAGTGTTACGTCTGTTTGTCTGTGATATAGCCTTTCCAGTACACTTGGTGTACGAGAAAGGCAAAAATGTACGGACAATTGTTTGATACACTGTTTTTGTATAGGGTTAGATACTGAACGCATCTCAACGTGTGTCAAAAATTAAGTTATTAGGCATAAAATTTACTTAGTTATAACATGCAGGCAGCTGTCTTAACATAACCAAATCATATTGCGGATTTTTAGAAAAAAATCCACTCTGCGGTAGCCGCCGAGTTCTACCGCAGCTGTCAAAGTCCTACCGCAGGCATGAAAATCATCCTATCATTGAGACTGAAGGCCAAATCAAAGCATGCATGCAAGGTGAATTGAACTGAAAACCAACAACAAACAATTATCATCGGCGTCGTATCCAAGGCTATCCAAGGCATCGCTAGGGTAGATCGATGATACCTCAGTGAAAATCAGTAGTCTGACAGCTGCGGTAGCTTTTCGTTCTACCGTAAAACGGAAAGTTTTCTCTAAATTAGCAATATTTAGTGCGTCTAAACTTTTACCAAACGTATGCTTTGGAGCCTACCCTTCCAATAAGGGTTCATTAAAATATTACGTAACGCAAAATATGACAATTTTAGACTCCCTTGACCTTCATGGTATCTGCTAGAAAAGAAGTGTTAGATATAACGCTTTGCTCTAGTAGAATTAGTCACGAGCTGACCAATTGGCTTGTGTCAGATGAAGAATCTTTATCTGACCATCGCTACATCTTTTTTAAATATTAAAATGTTATTTCGCAAACATTGCGTTTCAGGAATCCCCGGTCAATAGACTGGGATCTTTTTACTGATTTGGTTGCGGCCAAATTTCATGGATATTCACCATCCATTGACACTCCAAGTGATTTAGATGATGCCGTTGATACTACAACGACCTTCATCATGGAAGCTTTTGAAGAAGCATGCCCTCTACGGTCTGTGAAGATCACAAGAGGAACCCCTTGGTGGAACTCTGATCTGGCACTTGCCCCACCCCCCCTTTATAAATAAATATCATTTGAGTAACATGCACCATTTTGACATTTTGTATTCCAAAACTGTATTCCATGAATGCGAACCATGGTGATTTCGGCACCACATTCAATTCTAAGCAACATTTTTGCCATTTAAGTGCATACAAAACGTCGAGTATCGCTGAATAACGGTGACGACTAATATAGCACACTAACATCATGCACCTTCTTCAAAGCTCCGTGGAGAATTCCCTGGAAAAGTTCCTCGCGGAATTCCTCAAGGCATTTTTGGAAGAGTTCCGGGAGACATTCCCGGGGAATTCTGACAGAAATTCTTTAATATTTTTTTCTAGAAGAAATTTCAGGAGGAATCTCTGAAGAAATTTTTGAAGATTTCACTCGAGAAAGTCCTGGAGGAATTCTTTGAGGAATTTCTGGAGAAATATATGAGGTTTCCTGGAGAAATTACTGGAGGAATGTCTTAAGGAACTCCCAGAGGAATTTCTGAAGGAATTCCTGGGGGAATTTTTTGAGGAATTTCTGAAGAAATGAAACGGTGATGAAATCGAGGCGGTTGAAGAATTCGTGTACTTGGGCTCACTGGTGACCGACGACAACGACACCAGCAGAGAAATTCAGAGGCGCATTGTGGCAGGAAATCGTGCCTACTTTGGACTCCGCAGAACTCTACGATCGAATAAAGTTCGCCGTAACACGAAGTTAACCATCCACAAAACGTTGATTAGACCGGTCGTCCTCTATGGGCACGAAACATGGACCCTACGTGCAGAGGACCAACGCGCCCTTGGAGTTTTCGAACGGCAGGTGTTGCGTACCATCTACGGCGGAGTGCAGATGGAAGACGGGACTTGGTGTAGGCGAATGAACCACGAGCTGCATCAGCTGCTGGGAGAACCAACCATCGTCCATACCGCGAAAATTGGGAGGTTACGGTGGGCGGGTCACGTCATCAGGATGTCGGATAGCAACCCGACTAAAATGGTTCTCGAGAGTCATCCGACCGGTACAAGAAGACGTGAAGCGCAGCGAGCTAGGTGGGTCGACCAAGTGGAGGACGATCTGCGGACCCTACGCAGAGTGCGGAACTGGAGACATGGACCGAGTGGAATGGAGGCGGCTACTATGTACAGCAGAGGCCACCCCGGCCTTAGCCTGACCGGTAAGTAAGTTCTGAAGAAATTCCCGAAGGAAAAAGTGGAGGATTTTCTTGTGGGAATTCCAGGAAGAGTTCCGGGAGAAGTTCTTTAATGATTTTCTGGAGGAATCCGTGGAGGAATTCCTGGAAGAAATCCCTGGAGGCATCTTGGAGGAATTTCTGGAGGAATGTCAAAAGAAACTCCTCGATGAATTTTGAGGAAGAAATTCATTAATGAATCCTTGGAGGAATTCTTGAAGAAATTCCTCGAGGAATGTGTTGAGGATTCCCTGGAGGAATTTCTCGCGAAATTCTTCGAAAAATTCCTGGAAAAGTTCCGGGAGAAATTCCTTTAGGATTTTCTGGAGGAATTCGTGGAGGAACTTCCAGAGAAATACCTGGAGGAAATATTGAAGGAATTTTGGCAGACATTCCTAAAAAAAATTCTAGAAGAAATCTCTGTAGGAATTCTTGGAATATTCACTGGAGGAATTCCTGGAAGAATTACTTGAGGAATTTCTGAAGAAATCTATGAGACTTCCTGGAGAAATTACTGGAGGAATGTCTGAAGGATCACCTAGAGGAATTTCTAAAAGAATTCCTGGAGAAATTTCTGGTAGATTTTTTTGAGGAATTTCTGAAAAAAATCATTAATGAATCCCTGGAGGTATTCCTGAAAAAAAAAACCTGAAACACTTCCTGGATGTATTCCTGGAGGATTCCCTGGAGGAATTTCTCGCGGAATTCTTCGAGAAATTCCTTCAAGAATTCCGGGAGACATTCCCGGGGAATTCTGGCAGAAATTCCTAGTGGAATTTCTCGAGGAATACCTGGAAGAGTTCCGTGAGAAATTTCTTTAGGATTTTCTGGAGGAATCCGTGGAGGAAATATTGGAGGAATTTTGGACATTCTTAAAAAAAATCGTGGAAGAAATTTCAGGAGGAATTCTTGGAGTGTTTTCTGCAGAAATTCCTAGAGGAATTATTTGAGGAAATTCTGGACAAATATATGAGGCCTCCTGGAAAAAATAATGGAGGAATGTCTGATGCAATTCCTGGAAGAATTTTTGGAGGAGTTTTTGAGGAATTTCTGAAAAAAAATCATTAATAAATGAATTACTGAAGAAATTCCTGGAAATAATCCTGGAGAAACTCTTGGAGGAATCCGTGGAGGATTTCCTGGAGGAATTCCAGGAATAGTTTCGGGAAAATTCTTTTTGGATTTTCTGGAGGAATCCGTGGAGGCATCTTGGACGAATTTCTGGGGAAACTCCTGGAAGAACTTTTGGGGCAATTCCTGGAGGAAATCATGCACAAATGCTTGAGGAATCTCTGTAGATTTCAACAAGGATTCCGATCGAAATTTTCTATCTACGCATTCTGACTTCCCAACTAACATTTTCAGCGCTATAAGCTTCAGTCATTTGCTTTCTGTTGTGTAACCATCGAGTAAAAGCAGTCAACGCTGAATAAAAGGAAAGCTAGTCAAATATAAATCATAAGCTAATACACGACTGCAAAACAAGCACCATCCAGCTACCAAACTCGGTTTTCAGAAATCCATTGCTTGTCACTGGGGCTGCCTTTACTCCACTCTATTCCAACTCCGGGAGATTTCCCGGAAGATGTGAAAACTTGAACACATCGAATAGGAGTCCCCACTAACAAAACAGCTGCTGCTATACAGTACAATTCGTTATACTGACAAATCCCCAAACCAGCAGCGCTTTAAAGGCCGTTATGCGATTTCATTACGGCTAGAAGCTGTAATAAAGAAACTGTTGGTTATCAACACGGCTTGTGGATGTAAACATTATTGTCAACACAAACTTTAAGCGGGATATATAGCTACTACACAAATTCTTTACAGCTATCCATGTCTGTGCTGTGAAATTATTTTTGTTCCTTTTATTGCACTTTAATTCAATGCCGGAAGATTTTCCGGAAGATGTGCAAATCGAGTAAGAGTCCCAGCCACTACAACAACTGCTTTTATACAGTACGTTTTGTAATGTTGCCAAACACAAAACAGCAGCGCTTCATAGCCGTGTAAAGAACACTCTTTCAGCTAGAAGCTGTGAAGAAGAATCTGTTGGCGCAACCACACAGCTTGTTCAATGTAAACATTATTGCGTTTGACGTTTCACAAGCTTTTGCAGCAAGATGAAGTTGGGTAAGGTTTCTTGTGGCACAATTATGAAGCCTTGTCTGGAGTAAAACAAAACGGGCTATTTTCTATGTTATTTAGCAGTTATTTGGCAGTGTGGCAGCGAGGACATCATCGGGACCAGTGGATACGGAGATCGAGAGTTCGATTCCAAATAGCGGCAAGTACTTTAATTATTCAATTTTAAAAGTGATAATTCCAGTTCCACATGTAATTACGTCACGGTATCCATAACCTTATTATATTTAATCGTTTAATTTGGGGATGCCGTATAACTATTATTTAACAACTGCGAAAAGGCTGAAAAAGCGCCTTCTCAAGATGTTATTCAGTTAGTGGTTACATAGGAGCCGAGAAAAGAGCTATGACTTGGTGGCATAGAAGCTTCTCGCACAGCATATACATGCTGATTAAGGGTCTGTGTCAATTGTCGAATTAAGACTAATTTTTACTTAAATTTGACAGTTCAATACTTAAACTTGACAGTTCTCCTAAGGAAATAATTATCGAACTGTCAAGTTTAAGTGAAAATTAGTCCTGTTCAACGACGTAGGTTGAACTTGCTCGAAGTTGCTGCATCCTACTCTTACCCATTTGTCAACAAACGGGAAAGAGCGGGATGGAGCAAGTTCGAGTAAGTTCAACCTACGTAGTTGAACAGGACTAATAATTTTAATTCGCCAATTGACACAGATCCTAAGTTCGCCAGATTCATTGGTATAGGGCTTGCATAGAAGCTTCCGTGCATATGTACAACACAGTAACTCAGCATCAAGCCGTATTGAGGACGCTTTGTTGACGTTTACATTCACAATAAATGTTAGTTGGGTTAATCTTTGGAGTCTTCTCCAATTATAGCAGCACTAATTGTCTAAGATTAAAATTATTGCACAACATCATTAATTATTTAATAATTGATAATTTTCTTGATTTTTTCCATTGTATTTGATACGTTACTAAAATTTTGTAGGAGCCGAGATAAGGATTTTATATTCAAGTTTCGCATTGCCTTGAAATCATCACCATTTGAAGCACTCTGCAGAATCCCAATGTGAAGCTCTTGGCGATGTTAGCACCACAGCATGTTGAAACCCCTTCTTGGGAATTCATATTGCGTGTAACACCATGATTCTATTTTGCACCATGATCATATATTGCACCATCATTGTAGTGCACCCCCCCCCCCCCCCCCCTAAGCAAGAACCCTGCGCACGCTAGTGTCTCCGAGTGAACGAACTTCGTTTGCCAAACGGCGATCTGACTTCCTCTGATGAGGAAATTCTGGAATGCTTATTCAGCACACACTTCCCTGCATGTGTGGATATTACATCTTCAGATGAACCTGATGTCTTTTCTTGTAGTTATGATGCCTTAGCCTCGGCTCGCAGTATCATAACTATAGAACCGATTGAGTGGGCACTTAATAGTTTTGCTCCTTTCAAATCTCCTGGAGTAGATGGGATTTATCCTATTTTGCTTCAGAAGGGATTGGATTATTTCAAACATATTTTGAAAAAAAAAATACTTGTTTGCAGTTTTGCTACAGGGTATATTCCCAAATCTTGGCGGATATTACTGTGAAGTTCATTCCGAAACTGGGTCGTGCGTCATATGAAGAAGCAAAGAGTTTCAGACCTATAAGTTTGACCTCTTTTCTTCTGAAATGCTTAGAACGCATTGAGGATCATCGCATCCGTGATGTTCATCTGGCCAACATACCTCTTCATGTGAACCATCATGCCTACCAATGTTTACGATATCGAAAAGCATTCGCTCAAAAGCAATCTTGTTTGTGTGTTTTCTGAGATATCGAGGGTGCCTTTGACAACGTGCCTTTCGATGCCATATTGGAAGCCGCACGGGGTCATGGTATATATCCAATGATTTCCAATTGGGTTCTTTAGGGGTATCCGGGTTATTTTATAATCGGATTCTCCGCCCAAAAATTAGTCGAAATCCAAAGTTTCATAATTTTTGGAGTCCGGGAACTATTTTTAAAATGCATTTAAAGTTTGTATGGGGAAATTTTTTTGTTCGGGTCGAACTGTCACTTTATCGATTGAACTGTCATTCTATCCACAAAAATGAAAACTGTTTTGTTAATTCAACCATCAAAACAAAGGTATTGGAATCCAATAAAATCACGATATACTCAGAAAAATTAGCTCTTTCCATTAGGCTATAGAAAATAGCAATATTTTATTCACTAAACAACCCAATTGGATGTTGGGCAGAGGTGGACAAAGCACAACGGAAACGAAATAACCGAAGAAAGGGAACCGGACTCGGAATGAAACACTTCGTGTGAATGAAACTAGGAAAAACTTTAATACACGTCTGAACGGGTTTAACGTAGGGGACTGAATGAAAAGCTATTCATTGATGCGCGCGTGGCGCGCTCGCTCGGCTCTGCTGTGGAAAGTTTTCGCAGGGTTGATCTCGCCTTCGATCTCGCCGAATGCCACACTGAGAGGAAACAGTATTGCATATCCCAACACTCCTCCTCAATGCTGGATCCTCGAACCGCTCGGCGATCTCTTCCTGACTGCTTGCTCTTCCGCTTCCGAAAATTCTCCGTATTGGCTCTTGCTATACCAACAACGTAGTCCGACAAATGACCGGGTGGAACTCCCCGATTACTCCTCCTGGATCGTTGCGCTTCTCCAGAACGTTCTTCCAGACTCACGATCCGATCTTCTTCCTTCACTTCTAGCGGGTCTGTATCTGCATCTGCATCGTCCATGTCGAAATAGTCTTCTTCTTCGCTTCTGTCGCTCTCGTAACTTTCTTTGAACTTCTCGGCTCCGGAAGGCCCTGCCTCCGAATACCACTCGATTTCGCTACCTGCTGATCCACCTTCGGCCACCTTCTCCTGAGTTGAATGTTTCGGATCCTGTAGCTCCAAAAACTTCGCTTCTCGGCTTATCGTCACCATATTCGTATCCGTACCCTGATAAAAAGTATCATAAAAATACGATAAATTTTATTGTTACAACACCATTTTTTCGAAAAATATTCACCATTAAACATATTGTAATTTACACAGCACACTCACCATCACCCCTATTGTTCTATACCATTCGGCGAATGGTAAATGGCACTTTTACAATAAAAAATGGTGGTCGTTATGTATCTTAACCATAAAATTTTGAGAAAATTTTCATACACTTTTTCGCGAAAAACAATAGAATGTATTGTGTTTTTATGAGACATTTTTAGGGCAATTTTCAAAAGAAAACAATATATCTTAATGTTTTTTTTATTGTTCTTACAATACAAATACAATTAATTTAATGGCCTCAAATGAATCGTTGTTACAATAAAAATACAATAATATTTGTTGTTATTTGTAAGCAGTTTTCGCTTTTGAAAATTCATAGAATTTATATTTCCCGCTAACATTTATATCAGCATTTACGAGCACTAACGTCCGCCAGAATGATATGCACATTTTATGATAAGAATCAAACACTCTGATGTATGTCTGGTATGTATTGCTTGGCAGCTGTTGATAAGATCTATCTTCAATCTTTTCAAATAACTGCCAAATATTGTCGTTGCTTGCTCGTTTGCTGTGGTTTGTTCTGTGGAAGCTCGTGATAAAAGTATATTTTAGAGGTGTTTTGGTCACTGTTTTCGTAGTTGTGCTATCCAGTCGTGATTATAAGCTGATGTTTGTTTTTATGGATAGTTTTATTTGCAAACCAAGTGCCATCGAATCAGTTAATTTGCAAAATAATTCACGATCGGGATAAACTTCACCAGGCAAGGCACAAGAAACTGCTCCGTCACTGCTATTGTTCACAAGCATCTATTATCATCTGTTTCGAGTGCGGTGTTAGCTACAGATAGCAGCAACTTTTTTTTATTGTCTAGCAGGGATCAAAATACCGCACTATGAATTCGACGCCCTGTCATGAATGCAATACTAGCATCACACGCAATGATCCAGTCGTTTCATGCATTGCGTTTTGCAATCGCTCTATCCGCTATCATGCCGTTTGTGTTGGACTTTCTGTTCAAGAGGGACTTGCTTGCCTCAACAAGAGCATTTTTTGGGTATGCCACAGATGCCGTAACGAGTTCGAATCCAGATGCTCGCGCATACACGTGCAGGATCAAGAGAAGCCGGATAAGAATGAACTGGAATGTATCAAGCATGAGGTGAAAAAAATGCAAACATTGCTGAGTACAATCGTGCAACGAATCGAATCTTTTGACACGTCACCTCGCACGCCACCGTCTACAGTTGAGCAGACCGATGAAAGCGATCGTCCTGTAGCAGAGAGTTCGCGAGTGCAAACTTCGTCTGTCGTGTCAACGAAAATGTTCTCCAGTGCAGATACCGACCGGGAACTTGATAAATCACTGTTCATTTCAAACATAGCAAATGATGTATCCGATGACGAAGTGAGAGAAATGATAATCAACACGTTAGGGGAAGATGACATAATCTCGCTAAAATGTTTAGTCTCACCATGGAAGGAAAAATCTTCGCTGGATTTTGTTTCGTACAAGCTCGTCATCAATTCAAAACGTTGGAACCCCGCGCCTCAAGCTTATAACTGGCCCAAAGGAGTAAAATGCCGTGAGTTCAAGGAGCGCTCTAACGAAACCTGGCGACCACTCTGCCATGTCAACTGAGTTTCTGCATTCAAAGTAGATTATCGTAGTAATTGTGTTGTTTTAGTTGTTTATAAAGCAATGTAATTGTAATTGTTAGTTCATGCTAAATTTATGATGAGTGTTGTACTACAAAGTGTTGATGGTTGAAAATGTGTTAAAATTTATTTCGTTAATTAATGCAAACAATCATTGGGGCTACATAAGCCTGTTGATTGAAACCCAAATAAATAAATAAAATATCACAAGTCAGACCTCAGGTCGTATGATCCATACCATAAATCGTTCACAATTCATGTGGCCATTAGTAAATGCTGGAGAAAAATGTTACCGAGAAATATGAATTCTTTGGTTTTTCAAAGGCGAAATCTGTTTACATAACAACAAATATTATTGCATGTTTATTTTAACATCGGTTCAATTGATCCCATTAAACTAATTGTGTTTGTATTGTTATCAATGGCAGTTTACTATTTACTAGATTCCTTTAATTTATTGGAAAACATTAGAAAAATCATTGTTCATCTTTTTCTTGTCTTAACATCCTCACTTGGCTAAACCTGCTTTTCAGCTAGTTTTCTATAAGTACTTCCTCAGTTATTCATTGAGAGCTTCCTCTGCCAACACGGCTTGACATCTGTCAGTTTTAGCGAATAACATTCGATAACCGAAACATCTGCAGTAGACGTTCGATAACTGCAACATGTTTACGTTTCACTTAGCGAGCAAAATTCGATAACTGCAACGTCAGATAGGCGTCAACAACCCATCAATTGACGTTAAATGTACGAAAAATTCATTCGATTGCTCATTTGGGCTAACTTGGCGCACCGTTTTGACGGATAGCGGTGCGATAACTGCAAATTTGTTGCACTTACCGGACTTGCAGTTAAAAAGCATTGCAGTTAAACCGTTTGCACCGACCGAACGTCTACTGTACTGTACTCAAATTTAAAACGAAAACTATAAAAAATGTGTCAAGTGATTTTGTATTTGATTATACAAACATGATCCAAGCAACAATAATACTTATTGTTATTCATTTGTTACAAATTGTTTTTAGGTGTAATTGAGAAATAAACTCTTTTTTAATAAAAAGTCCATGAGAACTTTGCAGGCACTTTTGCAACTATTTAAAAACAACTTAAATTAATTTTTACTGATATTGTATTTTTTACGAATAATCAGACTTTGGCGACGAAATTGAGCTCGCCCCAATATGGTACTAACCTAACATTTATGACACATTTTCGCCTTCTTTCCCCGATTCAGGCGAAACCAGCTAATTTTGTTATGAAAACATAAACAGCTGGTAGCCGAGAACAATAAGGATGAACGTAAACATCGGTGAACCAGCTGGTTTTGTTGTGTAAACATGACCAGCTGGTAGACCGAGAACAAAAGACCTTAATCGTAAACATTGAGACGGCCGGCGAAAACTGTCACATTATCGGGCGAGTTGCAAAAACCCTGCGACTGAGATTGACAGCGAAATCGAAAGCGAAATATGAGTACGACGAAATTTATCGCATCAAAGTCTAAGTCGAAAAAAAAATCGCAATAGTAACTTTTAATTATTATAGAACTATTGAAAAACAATCGAATCAATCAGTCACTAATAAAGCTAATGTTCACTTATTGTACGAACTATATGGGCTTGATTTCTATTGTAAAAAAGTAACAATATATCTACTATTTGTTTTATTGTGAACAATAAAACCAGTCATTTGTTAATAATATTTACCATGTAAAGAATGGTAATTTTTTATCCGGGTATCCACGAACCGGTAGCCTTTATTCTCCTCCGAATAGCCGATGAATATTAATTTCTTCGCTCGCTTTACTCCTGGAACTTGAACGTATGCCGGGCACCCGTAAACTTTCAGATGGTCCAGCTCTGGCTTTCGCCCATACCACTTCTCGTACGGTGTTGTATCCACTGACCGGGTCGGAAGCCTGTTCTGCAAATATGCAGCAGCAACACAAGCCTCTCCCCAGTACCGCTTGTCCAGTCCAGCATCTAACAGCATCGTTGTCGCCATCTCCTGCAGCGACCTGTTCTTCCTCTCGGCAACTCCGTTTTTCTGAGGCGTATAGGCAGTCGTGTATTGCGCTCTAATTCCCTGGTCAGCTAAGAACCGACGCAGCTCGTCATTGACGTACTCACCGCCACCGTCTGACCGGATCACTTTCGGTTTCCGTCCAAATAAGTTCTCCACGTACCTCACGTATTCCTTTATCCTGCCGGCCGCTTCTGATTTTCTCTCCAGCAGATAGACGACCGTGTATCGACTGAAATCCAGTACTTGCTGCGATTTCCTTTCCGCTACCTTCGGAATCGGATTCCTCGACGACATAGCTTTCACTTTTCTCGCGTCCTCCGCCAGCTTCAACTTGTACAACGACTCTGATTGCTCACCGACAACCACTACCTTCCCGCTGGCATCACAAATCGAACACCCATCCTTTCGGAACTTCACTTTGAATCCCTTTGCAGTCAGTTTGTCTACCGACACCAGTCCACTGGTTAGTGACGGAACATACAGTACATCACACAATTTCACTTTAATTGCTTCGCCGTTCCCATCCACACACATCACTACACCTTCGCCGCGCCCCGCAGTGGCGGCAATCTTCCCATCAGCCAAAATCACATTCGGACCGGGCTTCTCGTCCAACGACACAAAAAAGTTCCTATCACTCGTCATGTGGCTGCTTGCTCCGCTGTCTATGAACCAGCATTCGCGCTGTTCACGCCCTGCCACCATGAAGCACACGCTAGCACCACACTTTTCGTCTTCTACTTTCTTAACACTCTGCCGACCACGCGCACGGCCGTCTGCCCGGATAAAAACTAACCATAGGGTGTATGGTGAAAACCATTTCTGCACCATACAGTGTACCAGATACAATAAAGTGTATTGTGATGAAATGGTTCGCTATACTATACATTTACATTGGATTTTTATGTTACAATATATTATACTGTTTTTCTTACGTTTGAACCATTCACTTTTCCGAAACATTATTTTTCCGTGAATTTTTAATTATTTCTGGTGTTCGATTTAAATAGGTCGTATGTTTGCTGTGATTCATATGCAGATTCGACCTATTCAAATCGAACACCAGATTTATTCAGTTTAACATTTTTTCCGTGCTTTGTTTTGTTGATGTTTGTGACTTTTTTGATGCAAAGGAAAGCTTTCATAGGAAAGAGAAAAAAGTGAATAAGTTGAAACATCAATTGAAAATCAATAACATGTTTAAATCAGTGGTAAACCAAATGTCCTATCCTAAGAACTGCAGGTCCAAGCAGGGGTCCAAGAGATATGGCGGGCTAGGTGTGTAGAGTACGATGAGAGAAATACGAATGTAGGCCAACCCGTAATAATGCAGGTCAAATTACCGTAAATCAGTGGATGAGTTCAACACTATTATTTCTGTATTTGCATTTAGGGGAATTTTCTCCTCTTCTCTCATGTGAACTTGCCTTCGACCACAATCGAATCAAATGCGATTGACAAACTTTATCTTTGACGTAGAGCCATCCCAAGTAACCACTAAGCCGTAAAAATTGGCACCAAGTTGGTTCTATATCCACATGAAGAGCAATGTTAACAGAGCTTATTAGAACTACATCCTATAATAGATCTGCTTAAAAGCCAATTTTGGCGAAATATTCGGCTGATATACGGCCAGCTTCAATCTGCGTACCGAGTCTCTGGTGAAAGAGTTGTCAAAAATGGGTCAAGAAAAAAGAAAAAAAAAGTTATTTACTTTCTTTATTTTTTTCTCCGAATGTTTTCCATCGAAGTCTACTTTTCTTCGATTTTTACGGCCTGATCCAGATTCGATCTGATGTCCTCGGGGTTGTTAGTCTTAAGTGGATGTCGTCACGTTTCTCATCTGCTCCATCGATGCACCAAGAGATCGGTTTGCTCAGCACCGTATTTAAGGAAAAGAAGGCAACAAGTTGGGACAGCATTGATGTTTCGATCCGAATGTTCCGGATGATCCGATGTTCGGATCTGAAATCGGGCACAATGTGGCCGCATTGGAAATGTATAAAATGGTTTTATGGAGGGTGGAGAGATCTGCAGGAGATGCAGATATAGGGAAGTTTGGGAGGTTGACGAGGTTCCGTAACATGAGGAATAAAAATGGGGCCCATCGATTAGTTTTGGTGTTCGTCTGTAGTAAAAACGATTGAAACTCCACAGGTAAACATCCGACGAGACATCCGATGCATTTATATCATAATCGAGGAAGCAGCTATACATTTTCTGTTTCCATTTAATGCTTGAAGTGTCCGACGACAAGCTTCCACCGCCCTATCGATCGTACGAAATTTCCGAGGAGATTTTATTGTTTTGCTTCGGTTCAGTTTTGTTTTGCTTGAAATCAGCTTTGATTGATGTAAACGTCATGCACGCCAAGCCTTTTAACAGCACTGTCAGGCTTCTTATTCGGCTGATAGACACTGGGTTTACAAGCACTATAGCATAGCGTCATATACTAATATACGGCTCATTTCAGTGCTTACTATTTATAATGCCTGAGAGCATTTGAAAATTTCCTACTGAGTCTATTGACACGAAAAAGCTGCTGTATGACCTTTAGACCGCTTACGCTAGTGCTTAGTGGTTACTTGGGCATCTTTAACACATGGACTGGACTGAACACTGAAATCCCAAGTAACCACTAAGCACTAGCGTAAGCGGTCTAAAGGTCATACAGCAGCTTTTTCGTGTCAATAGACTCAGTAGGAAATTTTCAAATGCTCTCAGGCATTATAAATAGTAAGCACTGAAATGAGCCGTATATTAGTATATGACGCTATGCTATAGTGCTTGTAAACCCAGTGTCTATCAGCCGAATAAGAAGCCTGACAGTGCTGTTAAAAGGCTTGGCGTGCATGACGTTTACATCAATCAAAGCTGATTTCAAGCAAAACAAAACTGAACCGAAGCAAAACAATAAAATCTCCTCGGAAATTTCGTACGATCGATAGGGCGGTGGAAGCTTGTCGTCGGACACTTCAAGCATTAAATGGAAACAGAAAATGTATAGCTGCTTCCTCGATTATGATATAAATGCATCGGATGTCTCGTCGGATGTTTACCTGTGGAGTTTCAATCGTTTTTACTACAGACGAACACCAAAACTAATCGATGGGCCCCATTTTTATTCCTCATGTTACGGAACCTCGTCAACCTCCCAAACTTCCCTATATCTGCATCTCCTGCAGATCTCTCCACCCTCCATAAAACCATTTTATACATTTCCAATGCGGCCACATTGTGCCCGATTTCAGATCCGAACATCGGATCATCCGGAACATTCGGATCGAAACATCAATGCTGTCCCAACTTGTTGCCTTCTTTTCCTTAAATACGGTGCTGAGCAAACCGATCTCTTGGTGCATCGATGGAGCAGATGAGAAACGTGACGACATCCACTTAAGACTAACAACCCCGAGGACATCAGATCGAATCTGGATCAGGCCGTAAAAATCGAAGAAAAGTAGACTTCGATGGAAAACATTCGGAGAAAAAAATAAAGAAAGTAAATAACTTTTTTTTTCTTTTTTCTTGACCCATTTTTGACAACTCTTTCACCAGAGACTCGGTACGCAGATTGAAGCTGGCCGTATATCAGCCGAATATTTCGCCAAAATTGGCTTTTAAGCAGATCTATTATAGGATGTAGTTCTAATAAGCTCTGTTAACATTGCTCTTCATGTGGATATAGAACCAACTTGGTGCCAATTTTTACGGCTTAGTGGTTACTTGGGATGACTTTTAATATAGGTTCGTCTGCGGGTTCGCTTTTTAACCTAACTTATACTTGAATCGAACTTGACAGTTTTCTCATTAGTTGTTATGTATTTCCGTGTATTTCAAACTTTAGTCAAACTGGAGCCTCAATATTGCAATAACGGTTAAGCACGCTGTAATGATACTTATGTACCTCGTCACCCACTTCATGCAACTACATTAGTGGTCTAATAATACTTAGCGCGCTCGGCATAGTTCCATCATGCCGCCCAAAGTGTTGCCACAAATAATGCTTAGTTTGCGAAGCCCAGTTATCTGGCTGGTGGGGCATGGGAGCCTAAGCTTCAACTGTTAATGCAATCAGAGACTACTCAGACCTCGACTCAGACTTGGACGTGGGCGATCCAATATATGAAGGGTTATCCAAAACGCTCTGGAGAATTCCCAAAGCGTATCTCATAATGCTAGTAAGTCTGAGATGCCATTAACAGGAGGAAAATAACATTATATGGTTTATGTAATGTAAACCAACACAACATAACAAAAGAGAACCATTCCAAAACCATTTAATTAAATGTATAACCAGTACTGAAACTACAATTAAAACAATATATTGTTATATATATTTACGGTACATTTTATTGTTTGAAACCATATGTGTACCATACAATGTACGGTTTATTAAAACCCACGTATCAGTATTTATAACAATTCATTTACAATATAATGTATGGTTTTGCAAAAAAATATATATGGAGAAAAATATTTTTTTATATTGTTACGATACTTAACCACCCGTATAGTATATTGTAAAAATCTTATTTACAATTTACTGTATGGTGTTTACATTACATTTTATTGTTTTTGTATTTTTATTTTTACAGTAGTGTCTATTGTAAAATATGGTTTTAAATAGTACTGTTACAATACAACGTTCGGTTTTTCTACTGTATTTTTTATTCGGGTGGCTTTTTCTCATCTTCGTTCTTCTGCTTCGCCAGGTACAGCCGGCAGTTGCGCCGCACGTGACCGGACTTTTTGCAAAAATAGCACACTCTGTCCGAACCACCGTCGTCACTTTGCACCGCACTCTTCATCGCTTTCATGTCGAACGATTCACCTGATCGTTCCCGCCGCCGCTCGAACTCGTCAAGTAACTTTGATTTGACCAGCTGCATGGTGATGTCAGCATCGGCACGACTCTCCAGGGCCGTGACCAATCCACCGTAGGAATCGGGCAAGCTGCGCAGGATCATCGCAATCCGCAGCGATTCTTCCAGCTCTTGGCCCGCATTCGCCAGACGGTCGAACAAATCCTCCAACACTACCAGATGGTATTCGACGTCACCACCCTCCGCGAGATTCAAACTGCAAAGTTTCTTTAACAACGACACACGCGACGTGACCGTGCTCTTCTCGTGGTACGCTTTGAGCTGATTCCAAAAATCACTCGCACTGTTCGCCGTTTTCACTAACCCAAACTGATTGTCTTCAATGCACAACCCCATTGTAGCACGTGCTTTACTGTCGTCCTTCTTCCACTGCTCGGTGACCGGTTGCGGCTTCGCTAGTGCTTAGTGGTTACTTGGGCATCTTTAACACATGGACTGGACTGAACACTGAAATCCCAAGTAACCACTAAGCACTAGCGTAAGCGGTCTAAAGGTCATACAGCAGCTTTTTCGTGTCAATAGACTCAGTAGGAAATTTTCAAATGCTCTCAGGCATTATAAATAGTAAGCACTGAAATGAGCCGTATATTAGTATATGACGCTATGCTATAGTGCTTGTAAACCCAGTGTCTATCAGCCGAATAAGAAGCCTGACAGTGCTGTTAAAAGGCTTGGCGTGCATGACGTTTACATCAATCAAAGCTGATTTCAAGCAAAACAAAACTGAACCGAAGCAAAACAATAAAATCTCCTCGGAAATTTCGTACGATCGATAGGGCGGTGGAAGCTTGTCGTCGGACACTTCAAGCATTAAATGGAAACAGAAAATGTATAGCTGCTTCCTCGATTATGATATAAATGCATCGGATGTCTCGTCGGATGTTTACCTGTGGAGTTTCAATCGTTTTTACTACAGACGAACACCAAAACTAATCGATGGGCCCCATTTTTATTCCTCATGTTACGGAACCTCGTCAACCTCCCAAACTTCCCTATATCTGCATCTCCTGCAGATCTCTCCACCCTCCATAAAACCATTTTATACATTTCCAATGCGGCCACATTGTGCCCGATTTCAGATCCGAACATCGGATCATCCGGAACATTCGGATCGAAACATCAATGCTGTCCCAACTTGTTGCCTTCTTTTCCTTAAATACGGTGCTGAGCAAACCGATCTCTTGGTGCATCGATGGAGCAGATGAGAAACGTGACGACATCCACTTAAGACTAACAACCCCGAGGACATCAGATCGAATCTGGATCAGGCCGTAAAAATCGAAGAAAAGTAGACTTCGATGGAAAACATTCGGAGAAAAAAATAAAGAAAGTAAATAACTTTTTTTTTCTTTTTTCTTGACCCATTTTTGACAACTCTTTCACCAGAGACTCGGTACGCAGATTGAAGCTGGCCGTATATCAGCCGAATATTTCGCCAAAATTGGCTTTTAAGCAGATCTATTATAGGATGTAGTTCTAATAAGCTCTGTTAACATTGCTCTTCATGTGGATATAGAACCAACTTGGTGCCAATTTTTACGGCTTAGTGGTTACTTGGGATGACTTTTAATATAGGTTCGTCTGCGGGTTCGCTTTTTAACCTAACTTATACTTGAATCGAACTTGACAGTTTTCTCATTAGTTGTTATGTATTTCCGTGTATTTCAAACTTTAGTCAAACTGGAGCCTCAATATTGCAATAACGGTTAAGCACGCTGTAATGATACTTATGTACCTCGTCACCCACTTCATGCAACTACATTAGTGGTCTAATAATACTTAGCGCGCTCGGCATAGTTCCATCATGCCGCCCAAAGTGTTGCCACAAATAATGCTTAGTTTGCGAAGCCCAGTTATCTGGCTGGTGGGGCATGGGAGCCTAAGCTTCAACTGTTAATGCAATCAGAGACTACTCAGACCTCGACTCAGACTTGGACGTGGGCGATCCAATATATGAAGGGTTATCCAAAACGCTCTGGAGAATTCCCAAAGCGTATCTCATAATGCTAGTAAGTCTGAGATGCCATTAACAGGAGGAAAATAACATTATATGGTTTATGTAATGTAAACCAACACAACATAACAAAAGAGAACCATTCCAAAACCATTTAATTAAATGTATAACCAGTACTGAAACTACAATTAAAACAATATATTGTTATATATATTTACGGTACATTTTATTGTTTGAAACCATATGTGTACCATACAATGTACGGTTTATTAAAACCCACGTATCAGTATTTATAACAATTCATTTACAATATAATGTATGGTTTTGCAAAAAAATATATATGGAGAAAAATATTTTTTTATATTGTTACGATACTTAACCACCCGTATAGTATATTGTAAAAATCTTATTTACAATTTACTGTATGGTGTTTACATTACATTTTATTGTTTTTGTATTTTTATTTTTACAGTAGTGTCTATTGTAAAATATGGTTTTAAATAGTACTGTTACAATACAACGTTCGGTTTTTCTACTGTATTTTTTATTCGGGTGGCTTTTTCTCATCTTCGTTCTTCTGCTTCGCCAGGTACAGCCGGCAGTTGCGCCGCACGTGACCGGACTTTTTGCAAAAATAGCACACTCTGTCCGAACCACCGTCGTCACTTTGCACCGCACTCTTCATCGCTTTCATGTCGAACGATTCACCTGATCGTTCCCGCCGCCGCTCGAACTCGTCAAGTAACTTTGATTTGACCAGCTGCATGGTGATGTCAGCATCGGCACGACTCTCCAGGGCCGTGACCAATCCACCGTAGGAATCGGGCAAGCTGCGCAGGATCATCGCAATCCGCAGCGATTCTTCCAGCTCTTGGCCCGCATTCGCCAGACGGTCGAACAAATCCTCCAACACTACCAGATGGTATTCGACGTCACCACCCTCCGCGAGATTCAAACTGCAAAGTTTCTTTAACAACGACACACGCGACGTGACCGTGCTCTTCTCGTGGTACGCTTTGAGCTGATTCCAAAAATCACTCGCACTGTTCGCCGTTTTCACTAACCCAAACTGATTGTCTTCAATGCACAACCCCATTGTAGCACGTGCTTTACTGTCGTCCTTCTTCCACTGCTCGGTGACCGGTTGCGGCTTCGCACCGACGACGACGTACCAGAGCTCCTCCCTGGTCAGGAGCATCTCCATCCGGAACTTCCAGATTTGCCAATTATTGTTCCCCAATCTGGCAAACGCAAACTTGTTCGGCTCCGCCATTTTGTCTCCGCACTGAATCACCACAGTCGAAAACGAAATCAACTCGCGGCGCGAACACCCGAAACAGGAACACAGTTTCTCACACTTTCTTCCTACACTATCCGGAAGATTTCTTTCGGATTTCCTCTGGGACCATAACCTGTTGGGCAGAGGTGGACAAAGCACAACGGAAACGAAATAACCGAAGAAAGGGAACCGGACTCGGAATGAAACACTTCGTGTGAATGAAACTAGGAAAAACTTTAATACACGTCTGAACGGGTTTAACGTAGGGGACTGAATGAAAAGCTATTCATTGATGCGCGCGTGGCGCGCTCGCTCGGCTCTGCTGTGGAAAGTTTTCGCAGGGTTGATCTCGCCTTCGATCTCACCGAATGCCACACTGAGAGGAAACAGTATTGCATATCCCAACATTGGATTCATCAAATGCTTAAAAACCAACATCTCTTCTCGACATTGCGTCAAGCGGCGATTAGGAAATTGAGTGTTTGTGGATGCCACCAAGGGGGAGTCTCATCACCACTTTTGTGGAATCTCCTAGCAGATACGCTATTGAGGCAACTCAATAATAATTGCGTGCAAACCCCAAAATTTTATTCCGCTCCGAAGACCCACCGCCAGATTCATCGACACAGAGACATGACAGCAGTCGCCGGACAGTTGCATGTCTACTGTAGTGGTATTTAATGTTGACACTATACACTGAACGGCGGCTTGCGGGGAAAATTACTATTCTGAGGGTCAATTTAAATACACAACGCCACTAAATTTGTGCAGACTGAGTTTCATTTTAATTCAACAAAATTATGTTTTCAATTTTATCATGGACTCGATTTTCAATTAAAAAAGTTTCTGTTAGCAACCGGATTCGAACCAAGAACCTTGACATCACCAGGCTCGCACGCTACCACGCTACCACTCAGCTATCAAACCGGTTGATGTGAGAAGAAACAAAACGCACACAAGAAGCGTTGGTGGGTCGATGATCATGTTTTGCCATATGGTAAATTTGAAAACATTTTTATGCTTGTCATTACCATTCATTACTGCAAGCCGCCTTTCAGTGTAGATTCCATATCCACTTATCCGCGAGCGACAATGGCGGCGGCGGGCACAAATAACCGATTCGAGTTTTGACGTTTCTTGGGTTCGTAATCAATTGGCACCAAAAAACGGTGGAGGAAGGGGTGAGGAGGAGAATGAAACTGTTTTGACTTTCCCCCAAGAAACGTCAAAAACCGAACCGGTTGGATATGCCCGCCTCCGCCATTACCGCTCGCGGATAAAGTGGATAGACTCGCGGAGGCAAAGTGTACGGGAACGTTCAAAAATTACGTCCAACATTTGGGGGGAGGGAGGGGGGTCTAGAAAAGTGTGACAGTACGTGTATTGGGTATAGGGAAATTGCGTGACAGAGGGGGGAGAGGGGGTCTAGAAATCCCGAAAAATGATGAACGTAATTTTTGAATCTTCCCTAGCCAAACGGACTGTCAATCCGTGTATCTACTTATCCGCGAGCGGTAATGGCGGCGGCGGGCACAATTAACCGATTCGAATTTTGACGTTTCTTGGGGATCGCAATTAGAGTCCCTATAATTAGAGTCTGGCGGACTGTCACTTTAGACCGGAGCCAATCGAGCATGACGTCATAGTGTCCTCACCGATAAATGCTACACCGTGACGTCATGCTCGATTGGCTCCGATCGAAAGTGACAGTCCGCCAGACTCTAACTAGACTGGCTCTAATCGCAATCGGTTGGCGCTACTAAACGGTGGGTGAAGGGGTGAGAAGGAGAATGAAACTGTTTTGACTTTCCCCCATGAAACGTCCAAATCTGAACCGGTTGGATATGCCCGCCGTCGCCATTATCGCTCGCGGATAAGTGGATAGCCAAACGAGCATGACGTCACGAGATCAATCCACTTATCCGCGAGCGGTAATGGCGGCGGCGGACACAACCCACGATTTTGACGTTTCGTGGGGATCGCAATCGGTTGGCGCCACCAATCGGTGGGTGAAGGGGAGGAGGGGAATGAAACTATTTTGACTTTCCCCCAAGAAACGTCAAATTCCGAACCGGTTGGATATGCCTGCCGCCGCCATAACCGATCGCGGATAAGTGGATAGCGACAATGGATTGTGTGTCGTCATATTCGCTCGATACACTCTAAATTCACGGTAAAACACACTAAAATCGTATTGCTCAACCATGTCTCCGCGAGTCTATGAAATCTATAGTGTCTATAGCATAGCTTCGGGTTCGTTCAAATTTACGTAACGCAAAGGGGGGAGGGAGGGGGTCTAGCACTGCGTTACGCTTCATACAAAATTTCTCATACAAAACTTGTTACGTGGGGGAGGGAGGGGGTCTAAAATTGTCAAATTTTGCGTTACGTAATATTTGAATGAACCCTTCCGAACCTTCGTTTCGCGACCCCCCAACCGCTTGCAGGCACGCTTCGATTGTTTTACAAAAAGCGCAGTGACGACAGACTGGGGGGTCGCGAGAGCCAAGTTTGGGAACCGTACACTGAGGCAAAAATACTTAGGAAGAACATAAGATCCCCTTAAAATTTGGTGACACTACGATTATTGTTGAAAGTCATTAATTTCACTTATGATTGAGAGAAAAATATTTTATGTCCAGTCACTTACCAAAATTATAAGTTTTGCTTAGGAACATCATTGGATAAAAATTATTACTATCGTATGTTTTCAATTATTGAAATCAACAATCAAGGCTTATAGAAATCAATATTGGTAGTTATGATTGTCATGTCGTAAGCAAAATGATATTCGTATTTATATAGTATGGTTTTTTTGATGAAATAATTCTGCTTTACTCTACTATTGCTTTTCTGGGTGTTTGAAGGTTTTCAGCAGGCTACCTTACCGGGGCCGCGCTGCCTACATTGCGTTGAAGGGGCTGCCTTCTTAGGTATAGCTGACGCAATACAGCATTTCATACTCAGCCGCTGGATGCCAGAACAGACGCTGTTTGAGCCGCACCTCCTTGGTGAACAGACGCTCGGATCGTACCTCCTCAATCTAGCTGAAGTCAGAAGGACAACAGTGCCCAGGCTGCACTACCAGCTAAGCACACAACTCTTAGCTGGCGGTCTTTGTCATCGTTTGACCCGTGGAAGCATGAGGTAGGAACTTGTGAGGACCAGAGCTATGTTGGATGCTCTCCTTATCGACTCACCGTTTTGCAGCCCAGGAAAGTATGGACAGGAACGATATGCGGAGATTTTATGCAACTGTCAATGGCGCGCGGCACAAGACTGCGCCAGTGCCCGCCATGTGCAATGACCGGGAAGGAAATTTGCTGACAGACAAAACAATGGTGGCAGCCAGGTGGAAGGAGCACTTCGAAGATTTGTTGAATGGTAGCAGCGAAGGAGCACCCAGGAACAGGATAAACATAATGGATGACAGTCAAGCAGTGGAACCACCAACACTGGATGATGTTAAAAAGGCCCTTAAGGAGCTGAAAAACAGCAAGGCTGCTGGGAAGGACGAGATCCCGGTCGAACTTCTTAAGCACGGAAGCGAGCAGCTACATCAATCAATCCATCAGATTATTATAAAGATTTGGGAGGATGAAGAATTGCCCACTAGTTGGTTGGATGGCCTCATATGCCCAATCTACAAGAAAGGGCACAGACTGGAGTGTGCCAATTACAGAGGGATTACCCTTTTAAATTCGGCGTATAAGATACTGTCGCGTGTCCTGTTCAACAGACTGCGACCTCTTGAGGAGTCCTTCGTCGGCGAATACCAGGCTGGTTTTCGTGAGGGCCGATCAACGACGGATCAAATGTTTACCCTGCGGATGATCCTAGATAAATTTCGGGAATATAACTTGCAGACTCACCATCTGTTCATTGATTTTAAAGCAGCGTACGATTCAGTGAAAAGAAATGAGCTTTGGCAGATAATGTCAGAACATGGTTTTTCGGCGAAACTAATTAGGCTGATACGCGCAACGCTGGATGGATCAAAATCAAGTATTCGGATCGCGGACGAAGTGTCTACGTCGTTTGTGACCTTGGATGGATTGAAGCAGGGGGATGCTCTTTCAAATTTATTGTTCAACATTGCACTCGAAGGAGCGATTAGGAGGTCAGGCGTGCAGAGGAATGGCTCTATCATCACACGGTCGCACATGCTCCTCGGTTTTGCGGACGATATTGATCTCATCGGCATCGATCGTAGGGCAGTGGAGGAAGCTTATGCTCCTCTGAAGAGAGAGACAGCGAGGATAGGCTTGACGATTAACTCTACCAAGACGAAGTACATGATAGCGGGTAGAGACAGAAGCAGGCCTAGTGGTGTTAGTGCTGAGGTAGTGATTGATGGGGAAGTGTTTGAAGTTGTTGAAGAATTTGTTTATCTTGGAACACTTGTGACATGTGACAATGACGTTTCCCGTGAAGTGAAAAGGCGTATTGCAGCTGCGAATAGGGCCTTTTACGGATTGCGTAGCCAGCTTAGGTCCCGTAACTTGCAAACGCAAACAAAATTCGCTCTGTATAAGACGCTGATTCTTCCGGTTGCCCTCTACGGTCACGAAGCGTGGACGTTAAAGGAGGTAGACCGAAAAGCTTTTGGAGTTTTTGAGCGCAAAGTGCTGCGGACAATTCTCGGTGGGAAACAAGAAAATGGAGTGTGGCGCAGACGCATGAATCACGAGTTGTACCAAGTGTACGAAGATGCGAATATTGTGAAACGTATAAAATACGGCAGACTTCAGTGGGCTGGACACGTAGTGCGAATGTCGGAAGAAAGAATAGCGAAAACAATATTCAGCAGAGAACCCGGTAGAGGTAGGCGGCTTCGTGGGCGACCGCGAACTCGCTGGCTGCACGCGGTTGAAGAAGATCTACGATCCCTACACGTTCGGGGAAACTGGAGGAACATCGCCCAAGACCGACGAAGATGGTGCTCTACTATACGCTCGGCATTGGAGTAAAGTTACTTTGTACACTGAAAGGCGGCTTGCAGTAATGACAAGCATAAAAATGTTTTTAAATTTACCATGGCAAAACATGATTATCGACCCACCAACGCTTCTTGTGTGCGTTTTGTTTCTCCTCACATCAACCGGTTCGATAGTCGAGTGGTAGCGTGCGAGCCTGGTGATGTCAAGGTTCTTGGTTCGAATCCGGTTGCGAACAGAAACTTTTTTTAATTGAAAATCGAGTCCATGGTAAAATTGAAAACATAATTCTGTTGAATTGAAACGAAACTCAGTCTGCACAAATTTAGTGGCGTTGTGCATTTAAATTGACCCTCAGAATAGTAATTTTCACCGCAAGCCGCCGTTCAGTGTAGCCAACAAGGTATCAAGGTAGGTAATTCTGCTTTAACTCATGTCATGTGTCTTGAATTACCGCGTAAGTAAAATAATCGATTTCTCTTCATCGATCACTTCAAATAAAAGGACAAGGAGCGTATTCGACTGTATTTTTATTTAAGAATGTAAGTTTTCATGATTTGTTTTCACCATAGAATGCAGTCGAACTTGCTTCTTGTCACTTTTATAAACAACACTAGGATCAATTAAGAGGAATCGATCGTGACTTACGTATAATTCCATTGTTGTTGCTGATTTGGGGGAATTTATAGCACTTAAATTAAAATCATTCTGATTTCGAGTGTCCGTATGCTGCAAAACTGATCTGTGAATAATGCTTGTTTGTCTAAGACGCAACTAGCTGGAATCCATACCCTCATAGAGCTTGCTGATGTTTATTCACCTTTCTCTTTCAAACATGCAGGCGGAATAGGATTTGTTGTCATCAGGAAAGGTTTCCCGATGAAAACAAATCCTATCCCGCCTGCATGCTTGAAAGAGAGAGGTGAATAAACGTCAGCAAGCTCTATTGTAAAGATTTTCATACATTTCAATTATGGCTTTTTCACAACCATGTTTCTTATGTCAATCATAAGTTGTAGATATGGAACGCATTCGCAAAAACTATAAAATAAATAAGTGAGTAATGAAACAGAAAAATCATCCGTTCATAAGTTGTGACTTATTAAATTCCTATAAGTATTTTTGCCTCAGTGTATGGGTCTATATTATAGATAGTAGAGTAAACATAGATCCGCGGACACCGCTGACTAAAATGTTTCGAGCGTGTAAGTAGTAATTTTCAAGAGTGCGACGGTTGAATGTAACGTCATGCGCTCCATTAATGTTGTCCAAATCGTGACGTCATGCTCGTTTGGATACAGATTTTGACAGTTCGTTTGGATACAACGGATTCATCAACACGGATCTATGTTTACTCTACTATCTATAGTCTATATTATTTAAACGTTTACCACATGCGGATTACCATCATAAATAAATAAATAATTCTTTAAATATCAATTCTACACCGTACGGCATGACAACTCATTTAAATGTTTGACTTCATATTGCGCAGTTCCCACCCAACTGGACCCCTTTCGCAGTTAGTATAAGTGCGGGATCGTGAATAAAACTGCGATTTTGTATCGAATCGTTTCGGTGTCTTCTGCGCACTTATTCAGCACTTTGTAATGCATAAGTGCGCAGAAGACACCGACACGATTCGATGCAAAATCGCAGTTTTATTCACGATCCCGCACTTATACTAACTGCGAAAGGGGTCCAGTGGGGTGGGAAATGCGCAATAGTGAAATTTTAAATCACGCCGATCCACGCACCAAAAACTCCACGCGTGTCAAAAACGCTCACGCCGCGGCGGCGCGCCGCCTCCGATCGAAATATACCTAGTCGGCGCGGCGCACAGGTCTATTGCGTATGCGTGTTATTGACTGGTGAGTGGCGGGCACACACACTTCGTTTCAGTTCACTGGTGTGTCCTTTCTTGAGTGCATCTGGTTCCGATCTATCGGTAAACTTTGTTAAACTACTTATTAATTAACTAATCTATTAAACATACAAAGCTTACCTCTTCTGGCACTTGAAATCAACAGATCGACATCAGCAGGATGAGTGTATTCCGCCAAGCCAAGTTTTTGGGCACAAAAGGAGAAAACCTGTGCGTGATCAGATGCCCTGCGATCAGTCACATAGCTCGAGAACGAATACTTGAGAAACTGGGGGCAGAAGGAGTGATCGGACTTGAAGCAAGGGGTACGAGAGGAATCTTCGTGCTCAACTTCTCCGAACCACCACCGAAGATCATGAAAGTAGGCTGTCTAAAAGTCCGGACACAGCGATACATTCCAAGAAATGTATGGTGCAGGCGCTGCTTCACCTGCCATGACCCGTTGGCAGATTGCATTAATACAACCGCCTGTAGACGCTGCGGCAACGAGCACGTTGGAGTATGCCCGAAGAGGAAGAACTGCTGGAGCTGTGGAGGACCGCATCTTCCAACATGCGGATGGTGCCCTGTATGGCACCAGGAACGGAAGCGAAATGAAACGGTGGAGCAGTACAATTCTGCAGGTGGCACACCGGAACCAGAGGCTGGCCCATCGCAATCTAACCGGCTGGCTAAGAAAGAGAAGAAGAACCAAGCAAAGAAACGTTTGGCCACTCAGGAGGAAGAAAACGATCCACCGATTCGCCCGATGGAAATGGTGGTACAGACACACAAGGAGAAGAAAAGAATGAGATATTCATGATTGATCAACGACGAAAAACTACTTCCTTTGTTTACATTTTATCATTTCTTGAATTCGAATTAAAATAAAAACTCAAAAAACGAAAACTTATATGGATTTATACATTTACTTATCATAAAATTTTTCCATTGTTATGTATAACCCCGTTCTGATTCCAAAATGGGTCTATAAAAAGCTTAAGTAGAACAATTTCTAAGGATTGTGGCGCTGTTCCCTTAACCCGGAAGCGGTTGCGTCGTGCACTGAGTAGGAGTAGACGCGCCATGAAAATAGCACGCTTGTGATACACGCATGTGCGCCGGACGGTCATGCTCCTAAGGATTGGGATCCGACGTCTACCGGAAAAGACGAGAAACAGTATGGTGATGGTAAGACCAAGCAGCAATCAAAAGAAGGAGCAATAATATATAGGGTATCGTACCTATTTTGGGCACTTGCCGTTCCCGGTGTCGGCGTCGGTGGTGTAGTGGTAAGTGTGGCTGCCTCTCACCCCAGTCGGTCGGGATCCAATTCCCGTCGACGCCGATGGGATTTTCTGAGACATAAAATCCGTGATCACGCCTTCCCTCGGATAGGAAGTAAAGCCGTAGGTCCCGGCCCGTGTGTTGATGGGTTCGATATGTAGGGTCCTCAGGTGTGGTGGCTGTCTCCCTGGGGCGTCGGAATTTAAAGCTTAGCTCCTAGACCCAGCCGACGTAAAACATAACTGGCGCCGAACGGTGCTAGTTGGCCAGAAAAAAGAAGAAAAGAAGAAGGAAGAGCCGACTAGTTTCCTATCCTGGGTAAATCCACATCGGTTGCGATCCTGGCTACGTTTACCTTTCTGGAGGACAGACTATGGACAGCACATTAGGGGAATCCGACCCTAAATCCACTGATGGGATAAAATGGTCCAACTCATTAAATCATTATCTTGAATGTGATTTGATCATAGGTGAATAGTGCCAAGATATGTTTGCATGAAACATCGTTCTAGAAGCCAGGTGGGCCAATTCACGGAAATTCTAATGATTTCCCAATGAAAATTTACAACTTCCGGTTTGTTTTGTTTGCAATTAAGGTTTTCTGATGATCTTATTATCAGCCTTGTGTTTCCAAGGAAGTTGAGAAATACGTGGAGGCGCATGGTTGTTGATGCCCACATTAGGGGCCGTCCATATACCACGTGGACAGCTTGGAGGGGGGAGGGGGTTAGCGAATTGTCCACGCTTGTCCACGGAGAGGGGGGTGGGGGTTCGTCAAATGTCCACGTGGACAACATTGACAAACGAAACAAATTATGTCGCATTATTGATGAGATTCTATTCAACAGTGCTTTCATACATTTTATTTTATTATAGATTGTCTTTTACTTGTAAGTCAAGGAAAAAAATCATGGTATTGATTTACAGACTAATTTGTTTTAAATTATCAGAATTTATAATTACTTAGTTTTCTTCATCGAGGAATATTCTGGAGATTTAAAATGGAGTGTAGACCATACAAATGTTAGTGTTTCAGTCAGAAAATTTTCATCGAAGTTCTGTATGAATTTTTCGAAGTTTCATATCAATTTTTTACACTACTTGAAACTTTCAAAATACATGTACTGCCCCTATTCGCATAACAGTCCCATGTTTGCTGGGTTTCCTATTCACATGGGACTGTTGTGCGAATGAGGGCAGTGTAGGGGTTTACAGGCTTATCTCAAAATCTTTTTGTTTTAGGTTCCTTTAAAATTTAAGATGTTTCTAATGGATATTAAAGTCTAGGGTAACCAATATAATTTGGACCCCCATATATTTTGGACTCCCTGGGTCGTATTATCACAACTTACACCGATTTAATGATGAGATGACGGAAATTTTTTGAATCATTCGCTAAATAAGATTGCTCTGCACGGGCAGCAATCATTTCGGTGCTGAGGAAACTTGCAGATGTAAACAAAAACGTTTATCATTCTAGCGCATTAAATTCGCAAAGTTCGTCTAATCAGCCTTTGTCATTCAAGTAAATGGGATGTGATCCAGCATATTCAAGCGGCAAATTCTTCCAAAAGAGTTCCAAACGAGTTTAAACACTGGGTGTCCAAAATATATACTGAACAGGGTCCAAAATATATTGGGGTGTCCAAAACAGTGAAAACTGATGCTTCAAAAATCAGTTATTTTCATCAAATTTCCAGTCAGAAATGACCTTGTGGGTATTTTTAACGGTCAATGGAGGCTTTTACAAACATACCAACATCATCATTACGTGTAAATACCGTTTGAATCTGTTTGATTTTCACTTAAATTTAAACTAATGTCCTCTAGGGGTCCAAAATTCAACCGTTACCCTAAACCTCAGCAATACAATTTAGTTGCTGTAAATCTTGTTTTTTGTAAGAATCTAAGAAATATAATCTTATCTCAACAAAAATCTATGATTTAAAATTACCTTATCTCAACAGAACAATCAGACAATCATAGATTGAACAAACATTCTAAAAAACACCGTCTTCAACTAGAAGCTGTACAGACTAAACATTGAACAATCACTAATATTAAACGATGGACATTACACGAAATACACCCAAAGAAGAATTTTCCGTTTGACGAAAAATTTTCACCAACTGGAGCAAGAATCGAACCCACACTTTCACAAACATTAAGCCGAATTAAAAACAATGTTGAAAACTTGTAGGTAGCTATTTTGTGCTACTTGTTTGTATTATATTTAAAGCTGTAGAATATTTTTATTTTATAAAGTTTCCAATTATATTTAAGACATTTTTTACGAATAAAAAAAAACAATATTTCAAAAATACTTTTTCAAAATCACTTTTCGCATTTATTTAAGAAATATGAAAAAAACTTTTTTTCGGATGTCCACGTGGACATTGGGGGAGGGGGTAGGGGTCAATGAAAAGTCCACGCTTGTCCACGGGGAGGGGGGAGGGGGTAGAAAACCATGAATTTTCTGTCCACGTGGTATATGGACGGCCCCTTATATGTATGTTGGGAATCATTTATATATGACGACCATCGTTTAGGGAGGGAGGGGGCAAGGGAGGGGGTGTGTAAAAGTGTAACACTCCATGTATTGAGTATACGAAAAAAACATGAAGAATGGATGAAAAGCGGTCTGAAATTACCAAAAAATGATGGACGTCATTTTTGAAAATCGTTCTACTTTCCATGGTTGCTCTAGAGCACCATCGATTTTCGAAGAATTCGAGACAAACAAAATAAGATGAATAGGGTATGTGTGCCATCAGTAATCTCATGCTCCCATTTTCATCCTATTCGAAAACAAGCTATTACAGCACCGATTGACTCCGTTCTTTTTGTTTTCATGGGTGCTCACTTCTAACAAAAAATACAAAAATAAGAAACAAAACAAACAACGCTTCAATCCTTTGTTTTTCGTGGGATGAAAATGGGAGCCACATGCTTAATAAGGGAACCAATACCCTATGATGCAATAGTTTTTAAAATATGATTGTAATCTCATTAGGTAAACCTAACTCCCAACTCCTTGTTTCAATAGTGGAACTATTGATAAACTAACAAAATGCCATTGATTTACAACTAACATTTTTATGTTGATTTCGAAAAATTTGGCCAATTTGCAATAACTTTTGATCAAGAACTTTTGTCGGAAACACTTCTTGGCATAGAAATAGTCGTTCAAAGTCATGGGAAGGAAAGAGTTAAGTGACATCTTGTCCCATAGCAGATGGCCTATTTGCACCATTTCCGTTTAAGGAACCAACTTCTGAAAATTGCTCAAACTTGATGAAAATAAATGCGAAACCAACAATGTGCAACTTATCAGACACTGCCCTTTCTCAACCGAAGGGCAGAAAAGGATGGTGATATGTATTGCGAACAAAAATATGACATTGATCTAGCTAATAATAAATACCATATATAATTTTATTTATATATTTCCATCGTGTAGATGTATAGTACTTAAACATTGGAAAGGGGCATGTAAAATTGCATTTGTCCTTAGCAGGGTTTACTTTCAGTAAGGTGCTGGTTTATCTTTTTATGTCGAGTGGTGGATTCTGTGAGTGTTGGTGTGTAAATAATAAAATTGAATATATGTTACGATTCTACAAACGAATAAAAATGGGTTTACCTATAATGTTTAGAAATAGTATGTTCCTTTGTAACCACTCTCCATATCGACCACCCGAAAAGTATGTGAACTATTGAGTTTTAATTCTAGTCTATACTCTTTTTTTACATCAGCACATTCTTCAATTAGCCAACTATTCCGATTAGAAGGGGCGTGAAAGAAAGGATTTTTACTACATTTTCTGTTAATTTTCAGAGCATTTTATTTTTTACACTCCTGTATCTGACAATTGGTTTATAAACTGCATTGAATAAAAGACTACGAAAATAATAAAAACAAATACTTTAGTTCTTGATGTGCAGATGAATTTGCATTGTTTAACAATCCTAATAAAATGAAGAACTAAAATAAACAGTGTTTGTTCAGGTAATTTTGCGGTTGATTCTCTTACCAACTAACTTTTGTGTTTGCTAAAAAATGATTAAATAGGTTTTCTTGTGTCATAACTCTATGACCTTAATGATGAAAATAAAAGAAAAAAAAAACATTTACTCAACCATCTGCACCACCGGTTCGAGATCGTGATGGTTTTCCAAGGTATCGTAGTGATCGTCACTCTCCTGAAAACTCACGTCCGGTTCCAGTGGAAGGGGTTCGTCGTCAGCGTCCATTCCGTAGCTGTCACCGAAACTAGGTTGGCTACCAAACACAGAATGATAGCTGAAGTCAAAATTATCTCCGTTATTGCCCATCGGGGTTGGCCCTGCTGTTCCTGCTCCCATTGCGGCCATTTGGTGTGGGTTGAAACTATCCCACAAAGAATTGTTGTCATTGCTGCTGCCACTCATTTGCATACCGTAATCACTGTAGTCGATCCATTCGTTACCATTTCCACCGGGATGTGCCATTCCATTGCCACCCATGTGCTGGTGTTGACTGCCAGCTGAAACGGTCTGCGGTGGCATCAATTCCAGGCGAGGTTTCCGGGGCCTTCTCCTACGAGGTTCGCCTTCCGGTCGAATGTCGTGTACGTGTTCACCTTTGACTTGGTCCACTCGGCCATCCGCTCCAAGGTAAACCGCTGCATGACAACTACGAATCGCCGAACAGCGCCACACTTTACGACCGTCCTTTCGAACGTAGTGCAAGAAGTACCGACACTGCTGGAACACCAACACGTCACGGTTCTTCCAGTTTTTGACGATCTTGTAATCTCTCGAGCCGATCATAGTTTTCCGCCTGGCCAGACTGTTATTGGCAGAGTTATTGTGATAGTCTTCGGTTTTGTGGTTGTGCATCGTGTTGTTAGTACGTATCACTTGTCCGGCCAGGGTCGTGTAGAGGGACGCCTGGCAGTTCATCTTAGCCTCATAGTTCGAACAACGCCAGAAGGCCATCCGGTTGCTGGCATTCGTAGATACAAACTTGTAATGATAGCCATGGTGGATGATGAATTTGGGCAGCTGATGAGCCGATGCAGATGAAGATGATGCCGAAGAAGACGGTTCCAAGTCCAGACCCAATGGGTCTGCCGGTGCAATCAGCTGAATGTCATCGTCCAATTTGTTCCCGCTGCTCGGATTCCGAAGGGAAAGAGACGATGGGTTCATCATGTTGTCCATCACTGGTGGAAAACCGTGAGTGTGCATCATTTCTCTGTTAACCACGAGGGTCTTGTTTGGAAGTAGGAGAACCGTGGCACGGCAACCTGTAAACGATAAATTTCAATTGTTTGGTCAAGTTTGGCAATCGCTACTCGAAACATTCAAGCCTTGAATAGAATAGAACGTTTTTTTTTTTTAATTTTATATATTTATTTTATAAACCGATGTAGACTAGTACATTTTACATTTACATTTTTTCTTATTTCATAGTTTATAAATACCTACATAAAAAACAGGGAGTGGCACTAGTTTTCCCAAGCCGAAATATCCAAAAAAAAAGATGAAAAAATCCTGGAATCCGCTTCATATCTCTTAACAGACCAGGAAACCCGGAAAAGTCAGAAGAAATCTACCAAAAAACTGTGTCAAAACATCAACAAAACACACTAACTAGAAATCATTCAGAGGTGAACGCTGAACTTTGCCGAAGTTTTCTTTAGGACTCTACCCAAAATTAAAGGTAAATTTGACAGGATTTTCACAGTAAATCTGCCTAGAGCCTCACTCAGCAGTCCAGATGATCTTGTCCGAAATTTTCCAAGAATACCCCCAGAAATAAAAAAAGGTCGATCAACGTTTCACTCGTAGTAAGCTCCGACAAGAGAATGCAAGCCCTTGATAAAACACTAAGCAAGTCCCTGTATATGCACCAGGGAAGTTGATGTAGAAGATATGACCGAGTTTTGTACAAAATTCAAATTGGATTACATATTTGACAATGATGAACAGGTGCATCGCGAAGATTTTTTCCCTAAAAATTGCGCCATGAGCCAAAAGGTCTAAAAACCCCTGCTCCAAGCAACCAAAGAATTGAAGTGTCAAATATCTAAAAAAAATCAAAATTTTCAACGTCTGTTGTCTGTGATTTTTTTTTCATGAAATGCTGTGTCTGGTTGTCTAAGGTTGTCACTGGTTTTATTTTCTGCATCTGATATAAAAAAGAATTGAAGTGTCAAATATTAAAAATAAATCAAAATTTTCAACGTCTGTTGTCTGTGATTTTTTGCATAAAATGCTGTGTCTAGTTGTCTAAGGTTGTCACTGATTTTGTTTTCTGCATCTGCAAAAATAAATCAACGGCTGTTGTCTGTGATTTTTTTTTCATCAAATGCTGTGTCTGGTTATCTAAGAATGTCACTGATTTTATTTTCTGCATCTGACGAATTGAAGCGTCAAATATAAAAAAAATATAAATTTTCAACGTCCATTGTCTGTGATTTTTTTCATCAAATACTGTGTCTGGTTGTCTAAGGTTGTCGCTGATTTTGTTCTGTGAATCTGATAGTGAAAAGGAATTGAAATGTCAATTTTTTTTGTGAGAATTTCCCCGCGTGCTGCGTCTGGTTGACTAGTCACCGGACAGACAAACAGGGCTATTATATGTGATTTAAAAAAAAAATGGCAACACGGCAGAATGTTCTGCAATAGACCACCTCACGGCGAAATTCTATCTCTTTCGCTCTTTCAGAGAGTTTGAAAACAACAGGACCAGTACCTGCCAAATTTGACAGGTGCTGGTTCTGTTGTTTTCTAATTTCTCGTAGGAGAGAAAGAGAGCGATTTCTTGATGACGTCACCGTGCAATGGAGTATAATGATGCTCTCGTTCACGCGCTGCTGCATTGAAAGGTTGATCTGGAGGGGAAATATTGAACCAATCATTTGATCCATGGAATAATTTGACCCATGGTTTGAGCAATCTTCGAGAGGATTGATGTAACAATTGGAAATATTGTAGAGAAAATTGAAGTAAAATGCGCTATGGAGGGGAAATATTGCTGCGTGGTTGATCAAACGGAAGATAGGGGAAAAGTTGAATGATTGATATCAATCTATTTTCGAACAATAATATACATTCAATGTTTCCATAAAACGGTCAACTATTGATCAATATATGCATCGTGTGACTGGCGCTAGTGGCTTTTCATCAATGTTACTAAGGTAACATTAATGAAAAGCCACTGAAGTATGTAAATGTATTTTCCCAAAGTGAAATTTTATACCAAGTTTCATGTCCCCTCTTTGTGTTAAGACCGTAAAACGGTAAAACAACCAACATCAATAAATAATTCCAGTAAAATATCCATTTCAAAATATTCATCAGCGTTGGCTATAATAACATTATCTTGGTGCCTATAAATAGTGGACTCCCATTTAATTTCCATGTTATCTGTCTCGCTGCCAACCTTGCTTATAGTGGACTCACAGACAAACAGACGTAACTCTTAGAGGAAATTCATCAAACACTTTTGAACGGTGTCATTTTCATGAGCACACTGCCACCTGTTGGTAGAACCGCGCGCAACACTGTCGGCCATGATGGACTTCTATTTGACGATTTCTGACACGCACACTACTACACAAATTTGCCTGTAATTTTCGTTTGCATCATTCAGCAACGTGTACACTGGAAAACGTCAAAGCGAACCAACACTAGCGCCTCTGGTGGAACGATCGCGCAAATCAAATGAAATTTGAATTGGTGGTTAAATGCATGTGCCAAGCCGTTTTGAAGAGTGTTACGTCTGTTTGTCTGTGGTGGACTCTCCACAGTTGCTCCTCCTAGCTCAAAGGCGCTCTGATATGCAGAGCAAGCTCGATGATCTTGCCAATCGCTCCTCAGCGGCAGGTCTTACCATCAACGTCAACAAGACCAAATCGTTGGATGTAAACACGGTCAACCCTTCCAGCTTTACGGTAGCTGGGCAATCAGTGGAGAATGTTGAAAGCTTCCAATATCTTGGTAGCCAAATGGCGGCCGATGGCGGCACCAAGATCGACATAGTTGCACGGATCATGAAATCTGTGCTGCTATACGCCAGTGAAACCTGGTGTGTATCAGTGTAGAACACTCAATGGCTGCAGGTCTTCATCAATAGATGCCTGCGGTATATAATAGAGTGGGTCATCGTTTATATGGAAAAAAGAAATTCAATGGTATCCCCTCAGATCAAGGCTTTTTTGATCCCATTTAAGGACCCAAATAAGTGTGCAAAATTTGGGAACAATCGGTTATGTCTACGTTTTGCGCATCGCGTTTGAAGTTTGTATGGAATTTTACATGGGAAAACACACTTTTTTGCATTTCTCACATAACAAGCTCATTTTTTTCTAAAACCATGTAACCGATATAGTGAAAACATAGCCTAGGGTGTCCTGGAAAAATTTGTCGAAGACCGCGAAATGATCTGATGCTTATGAAAAAAGTTATAGCGTTGGTATTGCTTGGCGAAACAGCATGATTTTGTTGCTATTGTTGTTCCTTTACATGTCAAAACATAAACACATGTATGCGGTTCGTTGGTTATAACTATTTTCACAAGCATTGGATCGCTTTGCGGTCTTCAACAAAGTTTTTCAGAACATCCTAGGCTATCATTTAATAGTATCGGTTAAAAAGTTTCAGACAAACTTTTTCAACTTATGACAAAAATGCCAAAAAGTATGTTTTCCCATACAAAATCCCATACAAATTTCAATTGCAATGCGCAAAGTGTAGACGCAACCGATCGTGCTCAAATTTTGCACAGATACTCAGGACCCGAAACGGAACCACAAAAGCTTTGATCTGAGAAAACGGTTCCGATGACCCGCACTAGTATAATTCGTGCATGGTGGCCTCACAATTGGATCTCCAACGTGGAGCTCCATCGTCGATGTCATCAATAGCCGATAGCGACAGAAATTCGGGAGCGAAAGGGGAGGTGGGTCGGCCACACTCTACGCAGGGGCGGAAACGAAATCTGCAAACAAGCGTTAGACTGGAACCCAGCAGGACATCGCAGCAGAGGCAGACCCAGAGGCTCATGGCGGCGCAGCCTCAATAACGAAATCAAGCAAGTCGACAGAAATTTGACCTGGCCACAGGTCAAGGCGATGGCTGGCAATCGCCCAGGCTGGAAATCTTTCAATTCGGCCCTCTGCACCACCGTGGGTGCCCAGGACTGAAGGTAAGTCCACAGTTGATTTGGGTATATTTTTCCTGTAGGGACATTTTTCCATGACATTTCACAGCACTGGTTGCTAGAAATTCTACATTTACGAGCGGCCATGAGATCGCTGCACTCGTCATTTGGCATATATGCCAAACATATACGTTCAGTTGAGAGGGTTGAGAGTAGCAGCCCCTATAAGGTATTATAACGAAATATTCGCTATAAATGTGGGGTTAAAGTCCAACGCAGTGTAAAATTTAAAAAAAATCATAGCAGTTACGTGGATGGATAAGAACTAGGTACATAGTTAATGAACAAATAGACAATGACGAATCTTCACATAATAGATAAATAGATAATGACCGATCTGGTTCACAACTTACCCGCCACAGCCGAACACCTGAAGACGATCTTCCCATCCTTTCGCGAATAGTCCAGATAGTACCGCCCATTCTGGTATAGCACAACGTCCCGTCCCTTGGAATTTTTCGTCAGTATAAAATCCGACGTTCCGATTTCCTCCTGCGGCAACTTGACCACGGGAAGCTCCTCGTCGATCTGGCCACCGGCCACCTCGGGCCAAACTTCCGGCACCGGGTGGTTATGTTCCTGGTTACGCATACTGACCAGCTCGTACGTGTCCTCCTTGGTATGGAAGGATACCGGACATTTGGTTTCTAGCCTCATAGCGCAGCGCCAATAGATAGTACCCTCGCGTTTACGGGTAGCGAATCGAAACCGGTGTCCTTCGTGTAAAATGTAGCGGTGGTACGGTGGGGTGTATGCGTTCGAAGCGAAATCCGGCAGCATTCCAGGAGAGAAACTGTTGCTGAGGCCTGACATGGACATTCCAGTGGAATCGACAGACATGTTGGGAGTGGTGAGATTTCGTTTCGGGGGCATGTGGTTGTGGTCCACGAGCTTAGCGTAGTTTATGGAACCATCCGGAAACAAGTGAACCGCGCCTCGGCACAATCGGTGGGAAGAGCAACGCCAAACTTGTCCACCATTTTTCTTCTTGTAGTCCACGAAGTATCGCCAACCATTATAGATAAGGATGTCTTTGCCCTTATAATTTTTAATAATTTTATATCCATTGGCACGGGCTACTTCTTCTCTGGCAACGGCATTAGCAACGGGGTCACTGAGGTTAGGAAAGTGACCAGTTTCGGCTGCTGTTCGCTGCTGCCTTCCTGGTTGGCCATCAACGTCCTTGATAGGACTGGTAATTAAACTATCTTTAGTGACGTACTTTTCCAAATCTTCCGTTGGGGGATGTGTATGGACAAAGTTTTTAGCCTCTGCAATTGTGTTGTCCGGCATGAGGAACGCTCCAGCCGGACAGTTACGGAACATTGTACACCGGTACGAACGTTTACCGTTTTTGGACTCGTACTGGAAGTAGTATCGATACCCTTGATAAATAAGAAACTCCCGCTTTTGGCCACTTTTCACCAGCTGGAAGTCGGTTGATCCGGCGGTTGGTGCAGCGGGTTTCTCGGCCGGTGGTTTGATATTGCATTTGACAGCATTTTCTAATTCTATATTTGGGTCCGGAGGATCATGGTTGTGTGTTTGATCATTAGAATTGATAAACTCAAAAGTGGCCTTTGTATTCAACGACGCCAAACAGTTATTATCCTGCTTCAGCATGCATCGCCAGTAGAGTGTACCTTCAGGTCTTGCGTGACAATACTTGTAATGATAACCTTTGTAAACTGCCACTTTTGGTGATCGATTTTTTCTTTTGTCTTCTTCTAGATCATCTACATCATTTTCATTGTCGGCCTCATCGTTACCCATTTTTTCCTTTTTGATTAATTTCCCTAACTTTATTCTGCCATCAACAAACTGACGAATCGAATCGCTACATACGTCATCGTTTTCCAGAGTAGTGACACATTTCCATATTCTAACACCATCGGTCCTACTACTTTGAAGTTTAAATTTGTGCTCCTTATATATAAGAGCTTCGGTTTTGTCTTCTTCCTCAATGATCTTATACGATTCAGGGCTTTCATACTCCTCATCTTTATTAGCAAGTTCAGTCACAGCTTCCTTAACAGCTGAAATAATTGGTAAGGGTGGACGCGTAATCTGTTGTGGTGGACGGGGTTGTACCGGGGATTCACGCTGTACCATTAATTCATCGGCCTGGTCCGGGAGGACCACTTCGTGTTCACTTTCATCTGTCTCCGTAGGTGGATGAACGTGGTTGATCTTATCGTTTGTTTTGAACAGTCGACCCTTGTAGCTACAAATTTTGACCGGACAGCCACTAACGCTGCATGCCCAGTACCATTTCGGCAGGCCACTGCATGACTTGTTTCGCCGCAGAAAGCGATTACCCTCAAAGATCAGGTTGTACGAGTTTAATCGTGCCTTTACCACCTTGAAATTGGTGTATCCGCCGTCCTGTGGAGAAAAGTGTAAGAAATAGATTAGGCATCGTACAAATTACGCAACATGGGAACTTTCGAAACTCGACTCCGAATAATCGAGTTCGGCCTCTACATCCTAGGGTATACTTTTGTATTACCATTACCAAAAAAAAAACTGCCTGGAATGCCCAAGTTTTGTCCTATAGGTATAAGTATACTTATTTTTTGAGGGCCCAATGATATTTTTTTTATAAAACCCATACGTACAGTATCTAGATCAATCCTCTTCTTTGGTCATGCTACATAATTATCTTTTTAAACCTTTTTTCTGGCAATCACTAATAAGACACTCATGTGACTATACTTAACAAAAACTTCATGGAAAAAACAAAAGGAAGCAGTTTTCTAAATTAATGCAAATTTCAAAACACTCACCATGGCAAAGTTCGGATTCGGTGTTCCAGCGTGCAAAATCAGATCACGCAATCCTTCGTCGAGGAACTTTTGTACCTTCTTGGTATGCTCCATGGTACTCAACGAGAACGTATCGAATCGCCCTCCCATGGGGTTGCGCGGATTTATCGGATGAGTTGCGGGAGCATGGTGGGTGGATCGACCACCGTTAGAAATATTGAAGTGCTGGCGGAAAGCGCCTTCGAAGCCTCGTGGTGGTACTTGTGTTTGAGTCGGCTGCCGCAGCGGCGAGGATGTGTGGAATGAACTTGCAGCGAATGGGTTGGGACGGGCCAGAAGACGCTCGGTAGGAACTGTGGTGATGAATGTTTGGGGCCTTCCACGCTTACCGTCCAGATTTGAGTAATCGGTTATTTTGAGGGGTTTCAGCACAGAACCACCAACCTGTGGAGAAAACTCAGTTGTTTTCCAGCCTCGTTCCATGCCAGAATTATTGCTCGGTCCAAAACTGCTATCATCGTTACCGCCGTTCAGTAAGGACTGGTCGATCTGTTTATCACCGATTTGCGTTTCCTGTGCCAAAAACTGTCCCGGATTAAAATATCCGTCATCGTCGTCATCATCTTCGAGGAGTTCCTGCTTGACCGCACAATTAGTAGAGTCGGCATCTTCTGGCTTCTGGTCATCTTCTGTTTTATCCAACTGCTTATTTGTCTGTTTTTCTTCACCTTCAGTTGCAATCGATGGCGTCGCGACGGGATCGTTCGTAAGTCCTATCCCAGCGAAGAAATTTGTTCGTCGCTTCCGCAACAATTTGTCATTTTCCACACATTTTATTTTGTACTTGAAGAAGGCTTCAATACTAACGACACAACTATTACATATTTGTGCATTGTGATCGTCTCGAAAACTCAACTGAAAGCAAAAAAAAAATACACTATTAGAACAATTGCATATATGTATTTCAAATATCAAATTACAATACTACAAACAAAAGTGAAGATAAAACGAAGCCACACTTCAAATTTTCAAGAGCACGTAATACACATATTGCGCGGCGTCGTGTTTCCAAGGATTACATGTTGGCTTTGTAAGCGGAGGTCATTAATCATGGGTTCAACTCTTAGCTGGTAAATTTTAAATCCTTTGAATGAAGAATAATAAAGATGTTAACAAGTCCAAGGCTTATTCAGTCTCTCTCTTGTAATTCAGGATCACCAGTACTTAAACTGCCGTATTACATTCAATGATCATACTTAGATACTTAGGTACTCATGTTAGGAGCGGTTGATCAACGCCCCAGTGGCAGGGAAGGATTCTAAGACCAACTGCAGGGTTGTTACGAGAAGGGTGGAAAAAAATCCGCGCCAAATCCGCGCGAGCAAAATTTGAATCCGCGCCAAATCCGCGCGATACTGGAAATAAATTCGCGCCAAATCCGCGAGAGCGTGAATGTATTTTTTTATTTCTTCACGTTATTGAAGAAATTTATTAAATAAATTCAACTGGAATGGACTAGTTGAGCGCTGGAAGAAGAATAAACTGTTGATTCGTAAATCAACGCAACTCATGCTTTTTGAAAGTGAGTTCGAAGACATTTCGGCAAAACTCTCCTTATTTTTAAAATTTCAAAAACATTCCTTAAGGTGAATATAGAACGAAGCCGAGAAAAATCATGTCGCATTTTTAATAGACTTCTCAACTGAAACAATAGGCCATATGAATAAAGTTAAATACTTACAGGGGATAGACAAAATGATCGGGACAGGCAAAATTTTCATTTTTCAAAAAATGTTCAAGTGGCTGTAATTTTTCGAAAAGTGCATCAAATATTCTCAAATTTTTACTGTAAGTTTATCAACTAGTTGTGTATCAGTGGTACAAATTTGAGAAAGATCGGGCCATTCTCCACGAAGTTTTAAAGGTTCTTGGGAAAGGTGAATTTATCCGGTAGCCAACTTTGAGCTGTTATATCTCCGGGTTCAATGAACCAAATGCAATGAAATTTTGACCATTTATGACTTATATAATAAGCTATGAAAAACCGTTGACTTAACTTCAAATTTTTAACACGGAAGAAAATTACAACGATTAGATTATTTTTCTAATAAAACGTCAAATTATCCAAAATTTCAACATCGTTTCAAAATTCAAGTTGCAAATTATAGTTGATTTAACTTCCCTCTAATTGACATATATATGAATGTGTTTTGAAAGAAAGTATCAACATAGCCACCAACAAATTGAAAAAGTAATGGAAGACATATCAAAAATAGACCAATTTGCTAAAACATCGTGAAAAAAATAAAATCGCTATTACTTTTTCTCTTGTTGAAAATTTTAAGTTAAGTCAAATGTTTTTCAGAGTTCATTATATAAGTCATACATGTTCAAAATTTCATTGCAATCGGTTCATCAAATCCGGAGATATAATAGCTCAAAGTTGGCTATCGGATAATATTACCTTTTTCAAGAATTTTTATAACTTCGTGGAAAATGGTCCGATCTTTCCCAAATTTGTACCACTGATACACAACTAGTTGATAAACTTACAGTAAAAATTTGAGAATATTCGATGCACTTTTCGAAAAGTTACAGCTAGATGAACATTTTTTGAGAAGTGAAAATTTTGCCTGTCCCGATCATTTTGTCTATCCCCTGTATGTTACTACTTTACTAAATCTATGTGAAGCCGTGGAACAAATCTCTGTTAATCTTCACAGAGATCTCAGTAAAGAGTATTTACTCAGCTTTGTTCATATGGCCTAATGCCTCGAAAATCTCTGAAAATATTGAACACATTAGTAATGGTAATCTGGGTAAATTGTTTGTGGACTCTTTAAAATAATTATTGGAGGAATCCTTGATAATGTTCCCTGATAGAATTACGAATGAAATACCAAGAAGGATTCCTAAAGAAATTAATGGCAGGGTTCTAAGATGTGGAATATTGTTAGAATTCCCAAATAAATGACTCCGGAAATCCTTGTAATGAATGCATGTAAAAACTCTACAGAACGTTTTTACAAATTATTGATAGATTTGATCGATTGTCTTGAATTTTGTATTTGTTGAATTGTCTTTGGAAAAATTACTTGCGGAATATTTAAAAAAATTCCAGTTGAAATCAATATATGTATGTATGCCTGAAGAAATCTCTGAGAAAATCTGCGAAGAAAGCCAAGAGAAATTCTAGGCTACCTGCAAGAATCGATGCTATCGATGCTATACTATTTATTCCTGGAAAACATGACCAGGTAAACTGGAAAAAAACTTGAAAACGATCAAATCACCAGGAAGATTTCCAGAACCATACAGATTGGGAAATGAAAAAAAAACAGGGTAAATATAGTATTTTTTTAAGTGACAAGATTTGTCCTGCAAAGGTTTAGGTAGAACAATACACTAACTGTCCTACCCAAGACATTTTACGTGTCCTTAATACTCCTTGCGCATCAAGGAATCAAAATATTTATAAAGTTTTTCAGACTAAAAATTGAAAACTTTTACAGAAGTCAAAAAAAAAAATGATAGCAACAAGCAGCAGGCTTAGTGAATACCATTTTCATTATTTTATGTATCCCTTTTACATCGTATGCATTACAATAATAATTGTAACTTTCTTTAACATATCTAGAATAATTTTTTTAAGATCTCAAAACAGTCTTTAGAAAATTTTCTAAGAAATATCAAAATAAATCTTTTGATTAACTTTCCATCAGTCGCGTACTTGGCCACCAAGCATTACGCTAATGCTGAGTACAAAAGCGAGAGTTTTTCAACGTGATGTTTAAAATACTAGAGCACGATTACACAAGCGTCAGGTTTCGATATCCGTATATGAAATCAAGGATCTAGTATTGTAAGATCCTGTTTTAGAAGAATCACAGTCATTCTCAATAATAATGATTATCCTGGACCAAGGGAAGTTCATGTTCTTAGCAAATACCCGGTATTTTCCCGGTTGTTTGCGATTCCTGGTTAATTCCCGGTTTTCCCGGTTGAGTGGCCACCCTGTACTTGGGACTTATGGTTGGTTATGGCACAGAGAAACAGACGTCACACTCCGCTCGTTTCCCATCGATCACCTTTTTAACGGTTGATTCAAATTTTCGGTAGTAGGTCGATTGATCACTCGCTGCGCTGGCGCCGTTTCTGCTTCTGTTGACGTTTGCTCACTACCCAAGTAACATTTTTAGTTTTATGCAACACTACGAGGTTGTTATAAACCTGCATCCTTAAACCCTTGCCTTGACTTTTCAATCCTCATTGCTTCTATCGAAACCTCGCGAAGAGTAGAATCCGGCCAGTTGGCCCACTCTGGCAAAGGTTGTGGAGGGCACATTTTCGAGACATATCAAGACAGAATGGAAACCATAAGGCAACACTGCGGTCATACTGAAAGCGTTTTGAAAACCATGTGACCGCTTAGATAAAAGCAGTTTGACATTTATAGAACCTTTTTTCATGCCACTCTATCTAGATGCTTGCTACTTGCACTAATCATGACATTAATAGCAGCATTGTTGATTTTATGAAATATATTCAGTCTAGATAAATTCATCTCGGAAATAAATTATCGGTAAAGGGCCTAACAATATTTACTATTCGGAATATCAAAGTTGAGGAGGCACTGTTTTTTCTTTAACATATACCCAATTTTACATAGGGGCCGTCCATATACCACGTGGACAGAAAATTCATGGTTTTTGACCCCCTCCCCCCTCCCCGTGGACAAGCGTGGACTTTTCGTTGACCCCTACCCCCCTCCCCCAATGTCCACGTGGACATTCGAAAAAAGTTTTATTTTTCATATTTCTAAAATAAATGATTTTAAGTGATTTTGAAAAGTTTTTTTTTATATTGTTTTTTTTCTTTGTATAATTGAAAACTTTCTAAAATACAAATATTCTACAGCTTTACATATAATACAAACAAGTAGCACAAAATAAGTACCGTAATCCGGGGTAACATTGATCAGAATTTTCGATCTTTCTTGAATAATTCTCTTGTTAATGCAAATGTTACATGTTTCATATTTTTAAAACAAGTACTGGCCCTCGGATTATGTGTTAACACAGACAAACAGACGTAACACTCTTCAAAACGGCTTGGAACATGCATTTAACGATCAATTCAAATTTCATTTGATTTGCGCGATCGTTACACCAGAGGCGCTAGTGTTCGATCGCTTTGACGTTTGCCAGTGTACACGTTGCTGAATGATGCAAACGAAAATTACAGGCGATTTGTGTAGTAGTATGCGCGTTAGGAAAATGTCAAATCGCAACCCATCATGGCCGACAGCGTCGCGCGCGGTTCTACCAACAGGTGGCAGTGTGCTCATGAAAATGACACCGGGCAAAAGTGTTTGGTGAATTTCCTCTAAGAGTTACGTCTGTTTGTCTGTGGTGTTAAGCTACTCGAAAAAGTATTGCAAAACTTTTAAAAATGTTTAAATAGACTTTTTAAACTAATTTTTGATTTTGTTGATCATGTCAGCAGTGGCGTAGCTAGGAATTTGGGGGCCCGGTGCGGAACAAAATTCGTGGGCCCCCATGAAAATTACTGATCGCACTGTTGTATTTTGCACAAAACGATGAAAAACCCAATGAAATCCATCAATGAACGTAAGATTTTTTCTAAGAATTATGTCGAGTTTTTTTAACAAATTATTTGGAAATTGTACCAAGTAATCTTTAAGGAATTCCTTCAAAGATTGCTTTACCGTTTTCTTTAAAAAATCTTTCTTGAAGAACAATTTGTCTCCAAGAATCTTTCAAGCCGTTAATGCAAGGATGTAATTCAGTATTTCTATAAGCACTCCTTCAGGAGTTCTTACAGTGTTGTCTCCGAGGATATTTTCAAAAATACTTCAAAGTACTTCAAAAGATTCTTGCAAAAGCTTCATCATCGAGTATTTCTCAAAACATTTGTTCAGGAAGTCCACCAGGGTTTCTATCAATAATTTCTCTTAAGATTCATCTAGAAGATTCCAGAAAAAAAATGCTACAAAAAATTCTTCAAAGATTTTTTGGAACCACATAATCTTCCGAAAAAATAAAATCGGAATCGGGTTCTGCAGGGGTATCCCGATTATTTCATAATCGGAATCTCCGTCCAAAAAATATTTTTTTTTGTTTTTATTTTTGTGTATTTTAACTTATGCTAATTCTACACTTTAGTCCAAAAAATAGTCGAAATCCAAAATTTCATCATTTTTGGTGCCCGGGAACTATTTTTAAAATCCATTTAAAGTTTGTATGGGGATTTTTTTTGTTCGGGTTGAACTGTCATTTTATCGATTGAATTGTCATTCTACCCACGGAAATTAAAACTGTTTTGTTAATTTAACCGGGAACACAAACGAATTGAAACGTAATAAAATCACGTTTTGCTCACAAGGATTCCAAGGATTTCTTCAGAAATTCCTCCAATGATTTCTTAAAGAACGCTTGTTTCGATAAAAATCTGCAAGGGTTCTTCAAGTCCCAAAGAATCCGTTGGATATTTTTTTTTTTAATCTCCAAGGATTCCTACGAAGTTCCTCTAAGAAAATTCTCAGAGGAGCTTCGTAGGAGTTTTGCAGAAATTCTTTCGAAAAATCCTTCTGGAGTTCCTCCAACAAATTCTTTAATATTCATCAACTTAAGGACATTTTCCAAGGATTCCTACAGGAATTTTTGCTAACATTTCTCTGGGCACTATTTAAAAAAAATCTATTGTGATTTTTCAAAGTTCTTTCGAGACCTTCTTTTACCAGGTTATTAATGATTCCGCTAGAAATTCCTCCGAAAAAATCGTTTAAATAAACTCTGAAAATTCCTGGTAGGGTCAACATGCCCTTAATAATCCTACAATCGCAAATGAATTCTATTCGAAAACAAAGCGATTACGGAACCGATGATTACGTAATTTTTGTTATCATTCGTGCTCACTTGTAACAAAAATACAAAAAAAAGAAACAAGACAAAAAGCGCTTCATTCCTTTGATTTGAGACGGATGAAAGTTGGAGCGTATATGCTTAAATAGTAAAGGAACAGACGCCCTATCTTATCAAATTGAAAAAAAAATCTCATGTTACTCCAAGGATTCCTCCTAAGATTGTTTTGCTACTTTCTTCAGGAATTCGTTAAGAATGCCTAGAAGTATCTTTTAAGTGATTAATGCAAGATTAAGATTTCATAGAGGATATCCATAGGGAATTCTTCAGGAATCGCTTTTAGAAATCCTACGGGAATTTTTCCAAGGATTTCTTAAATATTTCTCCAAAACAAAACTTTCGAAAATTATCAAAAAAAATTCTTTCAGAATTCCTTTAAGGATCTTGTTAGAAACTACTGCCAGGGTTTCATCAATCGGATAAAGCTTTCCTTGTTTAATTTATTTAACAATTTCTTCAAGAATTCTACCAAGGATTACTCTTGGGACTTTTCCAGGACTCGCTTTAGGAATTCTTCCAAGGTTTTATTCAAAATTTTAAAGAATTTCCTTCAAAGAGCCCTTCAGAAATCCCTCCCAAACTTTCTTCGGGATTTTTTTCTAAAAATGTCTTTAGTAGTTCATCCAATACATGCTCTTACGATTTCTCCAAAGATTCGTTCAAAATTTTATAAAGTATTCTCTTAGAATTTCCTCAATTGATTTCATTCATTCTTACTCAAACTTTCAGCACGCGCGCCTGTTCGAGCCTAAAAATACACTGTGCTTGCGCTGTATACGACGAGCGAGGTTTTTTTTTTTGGCATTGTTACAACGACGCGCGTCCTGAAGGGTTAAACTGATGTCCTCAAGTATTTCATTTTTTTTACAATAAATCTTTCGGGCATTTTTTTATGCAAGGATTTGTTCATGTATTTATATAATTACTTCAGCAAGATTTTTTCGAAGATTTTAAAGAAATTCCTCCAATAATTTATTCAAGGATTCAAGAACTCCTCATTAGAAATTAAAAAAAATATTTGATTTTTTTTTTCAAGAAATAAAATTAAAAAAACATTTTTAGAAATTGCTTTGTGATTTTCTTAGGAAATTGTTTGTAAACTTCTCTGGTTATTATTTTTGGAAATTCCTTAGATAATTCCTTCTGCCGTTCCGTTTTAAATTCTTGATTTTTTTTTAAATTCACAAGAGTGTATCTCATAGAACTGCAAAACCAGACAAAAACCAGCTGCATAACAGACGTAATTCCGTAAAGAATTATGAAAAAAATCCAGAGGAATTACCAAAGGAATTTTCTGAGGAATTACCGGAGTCAGTCAAACGAATTGACTAAGGAATTTTCAAAGTACCTGTCGAATGAATTTCTAAAGGAACTATTGAAATAAAAACAAACGTAAATTTCAGGCATATTAGCAAAGGGACTGCCGGTGAATCTTTCAATGAAATTGCTGAAATCCCGTAGGAGTTTTCTGATAAATTTCCTAAGCAATTGCCCAAAGAATATCGAAACTTCAGAAATAATAACTAAAATCAATTTCGAATATTATTGCCGAAAAATTATCAAAAGAGCTACCAAAACAAATTCCAAACAAATTGCCGAAAAAAATGCCAAATGAATTAATTAATCAATTCCCATATGAATTGGCGAAGAAGTTTCCAAAAGAGTGTTAAAGTTATTCCCAAAGTAATTATCAGATGATTTTTCAAATGAATAGTAAAAAACAGCAAAAGGTTGCAGACAAAATTTTTAAAGAAATTTCCGTAGAAATAAGAATCTGAAGTTCGTAAAGTCATTGCTGAAGCATTGCCGAGAGTTCATTAAAGAAGTTTTCAAAGGAATTGCCTAACAATTTCTCAATAGATCTGCCGCAGAAATTTTCAATGATGCTTTCAACAAAGATGCTAAAAAAAGCTTGAGAATTTTTACCACAGGGATAGCGCACTCAATTTTCGACACAATAGCTGAAACAGTTTCCAAAATAATAGCCACATAAATTTTCTAGAAATAATTTCCGAAGAAAATTTTAGAGTATTTGCTGAAGAGATTAAGATATTCCTTAATGAATTGCTGCACGGATTTTCAAAGTAATTGGTGAAAAAAAAAACCCAAAAGAAATTTCCGAAGAAATGCATCAGAAATTCTAATAAAAAAAATTAATTTCCTTCCAGAATTATTACAGAAACTTCTCCAGAAAATTCTACTGTGATTCTTTCAATGAATCCTTCAGGTATTCTTACAAGGTTTCCATCAAGAACACCAGTTTCGTCCAGATTCCCTTCACGAAACTTTTAAAAATGATTCTTACGATTGCATGATGCATTTGTTCCAAGTGAGGAACTCCAAGAACTTTTTCTTGAATATATTTTACGATTTATCTAGGAATTACTTCAAGGACTTCTTTACAAAGATTTCCTTCGAAAGTTGCTACAAACTCCTCCATGCGTTTCTGAAGCAATTTCTTCAATTGTATGTATTCCCATGAATCCTATAAAAAGTTTTTTTTAAGATTTCCACAAATGATTCTTTTGGGGCTACCTCACATAATCACTTCAGCAATTTTGGAGAAGAATCCTTTAGGAATTCTTTTTTTTAAGAGATTTCTCCAAGAATTTCTTTTTGCAATGCCTCAAATGGTTTTTCTCGAAGTGCTTCAAATAATGTCTTAAGAATTTGTTCAAGCATTTCTTTAGTTCTACCTGCAGGGATTTCGTCAGAATTTCTCCAATAATTGCTGTGGAAAATCGACCAAAGATTCCTTATGCGAATTTTTCAAGTCCTTTTTCACAATTCGTTCAATAATCTTTTATGGAAGTTCAGTGAAGATTTAATTTTTTTCTCCGATGATTTTTTTTCAAGCTACAATACAAATATTCGTTCGTGGATTTCCTTCAGATAATCCTACAAATATGAACACTTTCATCCCCAAAGGATTTACACAGAATTCCCCCCTAGGCTTCCTGCATAAATTCCTCCAAATATACAGGATCTCTTTTATTTTTCGATTTGCTCCAAAGAATTTGAGAGGAATTCATTATGGTTTCCGCCATTGATTTCTTTGAGAAATAATAGGCATGTCATCATTAGTTCTTCCAAAAATCTCTTTGCCTTCAATATTTCTTCAGGAATTCTTTACCTAAATCCTCAAGCTACTCCTTGTACTGTAGTAACCCTTCAAGGATGTCATCAAAGATACCTGCAAAATCAACCCAATGATTCTTTCCGAATACGTCTTGGAATTCATCAAGACAAAGATTCTATTAGAAATTCCTCCAAAAATTCTTGCAAACATTTCTACAAGAATTTCTTCGGGAATACCTCCACAATTTCTTTAGAAAATCTTCCAAGGATCCATTCAGGTATGGCTCCAAGCGTGATCTCCGAAATTCATGAAAAATATTTTCCATTGATATGTCCGAGATTACTCTTTAAAGCTTATAGGTTTTCGGTTTGGAAATGGATAGTAGTAGTTTTCAGGTTGACTGCCGAATCAAGAATGACGGCACAATGCTATCTTTATTGCTTCGAAACCTTTGTATGAAAGGCAATATCGACGGAGACTATAGACGTCTCACTCGAAATGTCATTTGACATATACTACAGCTCTTCCCTTTTTAATTATTTCTTATTATTTCAGATATTTGAACTTACAAACTATTTAACATTTTGGCATTAAATATTTAAATTGAATTCGATTAACATACTAGTCATTCCACTCTTCTTAATGTATTCGATAACACTTCACGTGTAACACTTATCCATAATGAAAATCCACGTCGACCTTTGCCGTTCGTTTACGTTTCGATCGCCGAAGAATCGGTGTAGAATTCAACGATGCATCCGACCTTTTCCGCTTCCGAATTGTTGATGTCGCTTGTTGTAGCTCTGGCGGTCCCTCGGGTTCCTCCGTATCATTGCTAAACCGCACCCGCTCCGCCCGATTTGCCAAGGACAACGTCAGATTCGGTTTCTCAGGTATCTCCCGGCCGTTAGTAACCAGACGAAGCTGGTTTCGATGAGCCATTTGGCGCGCGCTTCCAGTTTCCACCTGGAAAATGTTTTTGGAAAACCGTTTTAGAAAAACGCCTTTAGTCCATCTGACATGGTGATGTGGGTTATTGTTCTTACACCATACCACGTCACCAGCCGTCAGGTTGTCTATGGGGTCATGCACTTGATCATTAGCGTTAGAAACAGGGTTAGAATGATTTAAACCCTCAACATCATCAATCGGCAATGGTTTTAAATGGTTTTTGTATTGTTTTTTAGGATTAATAAGGTCAATTATTGTCTTCGGGTTAAAAGAAAAGATTTTCTCCGATGGAAACTCACCATCAGTCGTTAAACAATTGTTTCTATAATTCATTAAGAATAAATTGATTTGATCCTCCAAGTCCAATTCCAACAATGCAGGTTCCAAAAGGAATTTTTTTAAAACTTCTTTTACAGTCCGAACCAACCTTTCCGCCTGGCCATTACTAGATGGATTATACGGTGGACTTTTTAGCACATTAATGCCCTGCTTCCTTAAAAAATCCATAAATGTGAAGGAATTGAAAGGAGGACCCCCGTCAGAGACCAGTACGTCAGGAAGCCCAAAGCGAGCAAAAAATGCAACCAACTTTTTCAAAACTTTATTACAATCTGTGCCTTTCTTCATCCAGTCTATTTCGACCCATTTTGAAAAACTATCTACAATAAGCAGGAAAGTATGATGGTTGAAATGAAAGAAGTCAATGTGGACTCGACTGAACGGCCTAAGTGTAGGGACCCAATGAGATTTTACCAATGGTTTATTGACAATCGCCATACTATTGCATTCCTCACAACCCTTCACAAATGTTTCAATATCCTTGTTAATACCAAACCAATATACTGAGCGTCTAGCTAACTGCTTCATCCTAACCATGCCTGCATGGTTAGCATGCAAAAGTTTCAAAACTGCAGCTTGCATTATTTGCGGGATTATGACTCTGTCCTGATATAACAAGCATTCGTCCACCATTTCCAAATCAAACTGATTAGAGAATACATCCATAAAGCGCTTTTCTAGTTTTTCCGGCCAACCATTTCTCATGAACGATAGAACTTTCAGTAAAAACTCGTCGTCCTGTGTCGCCCTCGCAACTATTTTGCAATCAATGGGAAATTCGCTACTAAAGTTTATGCTTCTTACATGCTCTACATCATATTCACTTGGAACAGACTGCTCAAGAGGAAATCTTGAGCAGAAATCTGCATTTCCCATTTTTGCTGATGGTCGATATTGAATATTGAAATCATAAATTGACAGTTCTAAAATGTATCTCTGTAACCTTGTCACGTAAATCGAATGCTGCCCTTTCTTTCCAAAAATTCCTACTAGTGGCTTGTGGTCAGTATATACCATAAAACTTTGTCCATATAAATATTTGTGAAACTTTTTAATAGTACACACTAGCGCCAAGGCCTCTAAATGAAGAATGGGGTATTTCCTTTGAGCCTGATTTAGCGAAAACGACGTAAAACAAATTGGTTTTTCAACGCCGTCAACTATGTGTGCAATCACACCACCAAGACCATAGCCCGACGCATCTGAGACCACTGCAATTGGCTTTTTAGGGTCGTAAAATTCCAAAAATTGAGTTTCTAGTAGGCAGTTTCTACTCTCATCAAAGGCTTTTTGGCAATTTGTGTCCCAATTAAATTTTACCCCATTTTTCAGTAAATTATATAGGTAATAAAGCCTGGCCGATAAGTTTGGAATGAATTTATTATAATAGTTTATGAGTCCCAAATACGATTTAAGCTCCGTAGTATTTGTAGGTACCTTTGCTTTTCTAATTGTTGCTACTTTATTTTGACATGGCAATAGACCATCTTCACTCACAACGTGTCCCAAAAAATCCAATCTATTCACAAAAAATTTACATTTTTCCATGTTAACCTTAATGTTTGCCTTTTGCAGCCTTTGCAAAACAAGAATCAATTTTGATCTACATTCCTCCATATTCTCCCCGGCAATGAGAACATCATCGAGATAGCAATGTACATTCTCTATATCCGCTAAAACTTCGTCCATGACTTGCTGAAAGATCGAAGCACTCGATGAAGCACCCTGAGGCAGTCTGTTATATGTATATAATCCTTTGATTGTATTGATAGTCATAACATGCTTTGATCTCTCAGTTAAAGCTAACTGAGTATAAGCCCCTTCCAGATCTAATGCACAGAAAACCTTGCATCCTGCTAATTTGGCAAATATATCTTGTGCCACTGGAAGAGGATAGGTGTTTGGTACAATCACTTTGTTAATGGAAACTTTACAGTCAATTACCAGTCTTATCTCATTGTTTTTCTTCATCACGATAACGACAGGAGATGCCCACTCACTAGTCTTAACTGGTGTAATAACCTTTTCTGTCTCCAACCTATCCAAATAATTCATAACTTTCTCCCTTAACCTATATGGAACATCATAGGCCCTTTTAAAAATGGGAACATCTGATTTAAGAACCAATTCGGCTTCAAACCCTTTGATTGGAGATGAGAAATTTTTAGTAAAAACATCTTTGTATTTCTGCTTAATTTGCTCAACTTCTACTAAAGCATTTTTTTCAACCATATTGTTTACTGTCAATGAATTCGAAAAAAAATGTCTCCATTTGGAGAAAAACACGTCCAACCAAGTTCTGCCAAGCAAAGGAATAAACCGATGATTGCAATCCAGCACCAACAACTTTAAATTAACCTCTATTCCGTTCAATTTAACCGAAACAGTAGCCTCTCCTTCGATTTTTAACTTTTCCCCATTTACGACAATCAGTTGTCGGTTAAACATTTTTAAGGGATTTATAAAAGTGGAGAAATATTGACTTTTACCAATTACAGACACCGAGGACCCACAGTCTACTTCCATTTCTAAAGCTTTGCCCTCAACCATCACCTTAATTAAACATGGATCGCTAATTTTATTTATGGAGGAAATCATCATGCAGCATAAATCACCTGCGTCTCCATCATCGCTGTCCGACTCGTCCGTTCGCATCCTAGTTAGCAGGTTTACTATTTCCTCATTCGCGCTTGGCTCCGGCTCATAGTCGTTAACCAAGTTGACCGCATCCCGCTGCATGTTCTTTAGTTTGAAACACTTCCTCTTTACGTGTCCCTTCGCGCCGCAAAAGTTACACGTTACGTCAGCATAATTTGGTTTTTGTCTCCAATTACCTGCACGATGATTCTCTGATTCTCTCCAGTTCTGCCCCTTGGACCTTTTGTAATCATCGTATTTTCTAGCATATGGCCTGTATCCCAATCTTTCTTTCACCGGAGTCCTTCGAGAATTGTCTCCCTCTCTGCCATTAATCGCCCCCGCTGCTTTGTAGGTAGCCAAAATCTTTCCCATAGTGGATCCGACTCTGGCAGCCGGATGAGTCAAAGATGCTATTTGACCATAATGATCGTCGTCGTTATTATTCAAGTTTTTGGAGTTCTTCCCTGCTAGCTCCCACGTGGCGATTATCTTTTCCGCCGTTGCCAAAGTGAGTTTTTCCTCATTTAACAGGCGCTCGCGGAGCGACTTCTCACGCACCCCAGCAAGAATGCGGTCCCTTATTGCAACTTCTTTAAAATCACCGAAAGTGCAGAACTCCGCTTGTAATTTAACAGAGAGGACGAAATCCTCAACGGACTCGTCCGGTTGCTGTCTACGACAGTTAAATTTCAACCTCTGAATTAAATCAGACTCTGTTTTATCCAATCTAGTTCGAAGTTTTGAAACCATATCCCCGTATGACACCTCCGACAATTTACTGGTCGGAAACAGGAGTTTCAGCTCATGGTAAATAACCGGACCACTGAGCGTTATAAAGCAAGCTCTTTTTGCCTCCTCCTGCACATTATTGTAGGAGAAATAGAATTCTAAGCGTTCTATCCATTCACCGAAAGGATTACCCTTGCGGTAAGGCTCAATGGTGGTACTCACATTAACCGCCATATTCAAATTGCAATGCACTTACTGAAAAATCACCGAACAACCCAATCAAAATTTGCAATAAAATTGAGAAAATAAAATCACTCACCAAATCAGCGACAAACTACCAACCGGTTCTCCGTAATTGTCCACCTGCAACGCCTCTGCTTCAAGGAAACTGGACAGCACCGGAGAAATTTCTCCCCTTGATGTTGGCTTGCTACTAGTTCAATAATCGCGCCGCCGAATCGTATTGGCTTGCGATTCTACGGGTACCTGTCCGCTGGTTAGCCCTAGATACTACTCCGCTGGAGGTCCGATTGTGTCCAACACTTTCACCGCACCGTAAAATCCTCTTTGATAAACCGCAGTTTACTGGTGCCGGTTCGCTGGTATGATGTAGGTCTGTTTGATGCCCGTTTAAGCTATCGCTGTCGATGTATCGTCGGATTATGCTCAAAAATTCGCGCCGATGCAACACTACACTCACTGAGCCGCTTTTGCACCGGAATTAACGCTGCCGAAACCCAACACCGAACGAATTGAGACCTAATTGAAAAACAAAAGACACTCTTTTAGTATAATGTTTTGTTTTCACAAGAATAAAAACAATGTCGCAAATTATGTTTTTGTCACTCCAATACTCTGGTTTTGTTTCTCGTGTCACATGAAAAGGCCTTTTCAATTTTCTTCACCACAATGGTTGCCAGATATATTGTTCTGTAGCAACAAAAAAAAAATCGACGCTTATCGTAAATCGAAAGGCGTAGAAGTGGTGTATGGCGCACTAATATGGAAATTTCCACCCTTTAGCGTACTTACGTCTTTTACTTACTTCCGTAGTTTTACCCTTTTACCGTACCGCTACTGCAACCGTATCGTCGAAATAAAACCAATGCTATTTTCTGCTCCTTCTGGAAAATGACTTCGCCGGCAAAACCTTTTCCCTTGGTGTTCTCAGACGCCTTTGTCACTCGACGAACTCCAATTGTTGTAACGCCGTCGATTCGACGCCTACTGGTGTGACGAAACTGCCAACGCCTGATCGCTTCCAAAGACACCGTATTTTTCAGCCACTGCACTTTTGGAGCAGAAAACTTTTGCACTTTTGCTTATTTGCACTTTCACAATGACGCGAGAAATCCTTTTTTTATCCTTTCGCCGCCACTTGATATGTCCGAGATTACTCTTTAAAGCTTATAGGTTTTCGGTTTGGAAATGGATAGTAGTAGTTTTCAGGTTGACTGCCGAATCAAGAATGACGGCACAATGCTATCTTTATTGCTTCGAAACCTTTGTATGAAAGGCAATATCGACGGAGACTATAGACGTCTCACTCGAAATGTCATTTGACATATACTACATCCATGAGGAACTCCTACAAGATTATTTCCTAAGGCTCATCTGAGGGATTCCTTGAAGGACTTCATGACATAATCCTTGTAGGATTTTATGAAGGAATTCGAAGCGGTATTCCTGAACGAATGTTTAAAGAAATTCCTGAAAAAATCCTTGTAGGAATTCCTGAAGGATTTCTTGAGAAGTTCCTATAGAAATGCTTGGAGAAGTTCCTGAAGGAATGCATCATTGTAAGCTTTCCTAAATCAATGCTTAGAGGAATTTCTGAAGTAATCCCTGGAAAAAGTTCTGAAGTTAATCTTAAAGGAATTTTAGTAGAACTCCTGATGTAACTCCTGATAAATCGTAAAAGATATCCCCAGAGACAAGTACCTTAACTGACGGAATTCCCGCAGAAACCCTTCAAGGAACATGTAGAAAGAAATACTTGATGAAATAGTTGGAATAAGTTGATTGCATTTTTTGTACGAGAGTAAAACTTATCCACAAATTTTTGTTATAACAGTTTTGACGTGACATGTGTTTAGATCTTAACTTTATTAAATGAGACCTCTGAATTTCAACTGCTATCCTAAGCTAAGTAAGCAGCTATGTTTGGTCCTGTGGTTGGGATAAGTATCAGGGACATTTTCATTATGCTCATAAATTTTACTTCCATATCGGTACCGTAAACCTGGGTCAAATTGATCTTCGGGTTGAAATTGATCAGTCGTTTTTCATGTAGATAAAGCATTTTTTGAATAGTTTCCTTACAAATATCGTTTAGCATCAGATTCCAACAGTATGATACTTGAAAGCAAACTATAAAAAATATGCTTTTTCTAACGGAAAAACGGTTGATCAATTTCGACCCGAAGATCAATTTGACCCCGGTTTATGGTACTGAATTTCGTAAAATTATATTTTGATTTCTAGCACATTTTTTATTGTATTTTGGGACCCCTGTAGATACAAAGCGCAATCATCGAAAAAAAAAAGACTTCAAATAAGTCATCTGTGTGCCCATTTCAAAATCTCACTAAGGGGCCCCTACAAACCCTTCAGCAGATCTGCAAGTATTGAACTAATAATTGGAGCAAACTTTCGCTATTTAAAAAACTTTATTCAAACTAGCGTAAGAAACCTTCACTGATTTGGGGGCCCCTTGAATTCGGGGGCCCGGTGCGGACCGCACCTCCGCACCCCCCCTTGCTACGCCACTGCATGTCAGTGATCAATGTTCGTTTGTGTTAAAACTACTCTTACTTACTAAATTCGGGGTCGCTGAATTCGAATATGTTGTCCAAATTCTTACAAGTTATGTACTTTTTGAGTTATTTTAGGATTAAAATCCTCCAAGCCGCGAATAACGCCTAAAGGTAGGCAATAGCTTAAGGATTTGACAGCCTGCTTTTAATAAATCGTATATTTTACAGAAAAAGTGCATTTTCATAAAAGTTTCGTTCATTAAATCCAACTCTAGGATATCATATTAAAGTAATACAGTGATTTCGAACCTTATATTGTATCTAGTATTCATGCCATGCATGAATGTTTGACCATGTATCTCATTGCGTTACGAAACACAGTTATGGAAAAATCGATTTATTTCAATGTTTATGAAATCAAATTTTCAAGAATTACATGTCATTTAATAGCTAAATAATTTCAGATTACGATATACCTTTCGATAACAGAAACTGATTCAATGTAAAGTGCTTATTTGAACATTTCATCAGGTCGGTCAAGCCGATCAATGTTACCCCGCTGATCAATGATACCCCGTTTTACGGTACCCACAAGTTTTCAACATTGTTTTAAATTCAGCTTAATGTTTGTGAGAGTGTGGGTTCGATTCCCGCTACAGTTGGTGAAAAATTTTCATCAAATTAAAAATTCTTCACTGGGTGTGTTTCGTGTGAAGTCCATCACCTAATGTTAGTGATTGTTCAATGTTCAGTCTGTACAGCCTCTGGTTGAAGACGGTGTTTTTTAGAATGTTTGTTCAATCTATGATTGTCTAATTGTTTTGTTGAGATAAGGTAATTTTAAATCTTGGATATTTGTTGAGATGAGTTTATATTTCTAGATTCTTACAAAAAAAAAAACAATATTTACAGCAACTACATTGTATTGCTGAGGTTTACACTTTAATATCCGTTAGAAACATCTTGATTTTTAAAGGAAACAACAAAAAAGTTTTTGAGATAAGCCTACAAATCCCTACATGTATTTCGAAACTTTGAAGTAGTTTAAAAATTGGATATGAAACTTCGAGAAATCCATACAGAACTTCAATGAAAATTTTCTAACTGAAACATCAACATTTGCATGCTCTACATTTTTTTTTTTAAATCCAGAATAATCCTCGATGAAGAAAACTAAGTAATTAGAAACTTTGTAAATTTAGAACAAATTAGTCTGTAAATCAGTACCATGATTTTTTTTTCCTTGAAAAAGTAACTTACAACTAAAAGACAATGTATAATAAAATAAAATGTATGGACGAACTTTTGAAGAGAATCACATCAATAATGCAACATAATTTGTTTCGTTTGTAGATTCTTGTTTCCTAATTTTTATGTCAATGTTGTCCACGTGGACATTTGACGAACCCCCACCCCCCTCTCCGTGGACAAGCCTGGACTTTTCGCGAACCCCCTCCCCCCTCCAAGCTGTCCACGTGGTATATGGACGGCCCCTAAAATGATAGCCTAGGATGTGCTGAAAAACTTTGTTGAAGAACGCAAAGCGATCCGATGCTTGTGAAAATAGTTATAACCAACGAACCGCATGCATGTGTTTATGTTTTAACATGTAAAGGAATAACAATAGCAACAAAATCATGCTGTTTCGCCAAGCAATGTCTACGCTATAACTTTTTTCATAAGTATAATATCACTTCGCGGTCTTCGACAAGGTTTTTCAGGACACCCTAGACTATGTTTCCACTTTATCGGTTACATGGTTTTAGAAAAATTCGAGCTTGTTATGAGAGAAATGCAAAAAAGTGCGTTTTCCCATGTAAAACCCCATACAAACTTCAAACGCTATGCGCAAAACGTAGACAAAACCGATCGTGCTCAAATTTTGCACACTTATTTGGGTCCTGAAATGGGATTAAAAAGCTTTGATCTGATGGGATATCATTGAATTTTTCATCTTCACATATAAACGATGACCCACTCTAATACATACACACACACACGCACATACAGACATTTGCTCAATTCGTCGAGCTGAGTTGATTGGTATATGTGTCTCGGTCCTGCGGGCCTTTGATCGAAAGTCGGTTTTCCAAGCGGTATTTATACCCTTCTTATGGGTGTAAGAAGGGTAAAAAGGCTTTTCCTACATACATTCCATGATATTTTTGCTACTGTTTATTAAGCTCAAATATTACAAAGAGATAGTAGTTTTTTATGTATTTGTAGCAATTGCATTTTCATGTATAACTAATTTGTGAAACCAAATATGATCATAAAAAAATCTGTTGACAGACGGCTGAGAAATTTATTATGAAGCATTTTGTCAAAGACCTCTTAAAAAGTTAAGTTGTATTACTCCAAAGTACTCCCCGAAAGATATCTCGGTTACAAAATGTCCAATCGGAATGAAATTCAAAAGCGTTCTTCTAGGATGCAGTAGCTTTCGCTTCGGGCCTTAAGAACCCAAATCGGTTGATAGACGGCTGAGAAATTTATGGTGATACAATTTGTCAAAAATATCTAAAATAATTAAGTTGTACTACTCCCTAGCACTCTTTGAAAGATATCTCGGTAACCGAACGTCCAATCAAAATAAAATTCAAAAGCGTTCTACTAGGATGTAGTAGCTTTCGTTTGGGGCCTTAAGAACCCAAATCGGTTGGTAGACGGCTGAGAAATTTATGGTGATACACTTTGTCAAAAATATCTAAAATAATTAAGTTGTACTACTCCCTAGCACTCTTTGAAGGATATCTCGGTAACCGAACATCCAATAAAAATAAAATTCAATAGCGTTCTACTAGTGCTTATAGAACACTAAGCTGAGAAGCAGGCTTTGTCCCAGTGAGGACGTTACGCCAAGAAGAGGAGAGGAGAGGAGCGTTCTACTAGGATGTAGTAGCTTTCATTTGCTTCCAAGACAACTCAAATCGGTAAACAGACGGCTGAGAACCGAGAGTGACATTTTTTTGTAACACACACACACACACACACACACACACACACACACACACACACACACACACACACACACACACACACACACACACACACACACACACACACACACACACACACACACACACGCACGCACATACAGACACACACACACGCACATACAGACATTTGCTCAATTCGTCGAGCTGAGTTGATTGGCATATGTGACTCGGCCCTGCGGGCCTCGGATCGAAAGTCGGTTTTCCAAGCAGTATTTATACCCTTCTTATGGGTGTAAGAAGGGTGAAAACGTTACGGAGGGGGGAGGGGGAACTTAAAATGTCGATTTTAGCGTTTCGTAATAAATGGATGCTGCCATAGTATTTTAGGAAGCGTAGACTCCCCTACAATTATGAGTCGGACCGTATATTGCATAGTTAAAAAACATGCTTCTATGAGGGAGAAGGAAGGAATCAAAAGTTGTAAAAATATACTAAAATTTCATGCACCACATACCATGATCCTGATCATTTAGAAAGAGAGATAATGTATTGGACAAATAAGTTGTTTGCTCTATTGTGCCGCTCAGCGGAATTGTTACAATGACGAATCAAGCGATCAATCTTCTGTAAATCCTTGAGATATGTACTTAACCCTCGAGCGATCGCGCTGTTGTATTTTGTACAACACGTTGAAAAAATCTCGCTTTTTGTACTCAGCATTAGCGTGGTGCTGACGCAGGTAGTCAACCGCGCGAGTTACGGGAGACACCATTCGCCCTATCAGTACTTATCAATTAGTCAATTGGCTTCTTAAACGGTGTTGAGATTATTCGATATTCTGATCCACATTTTTAATTCTAATCCAAATTTTCATGAATTTTGGAGTCCGGGAACCTTTTTTAAAATCAATTTAAAGTTTGTATGGGAGCGATTTGTCGAATCACCCCTCGTCGCGGTTTGTACTGGGCGGAGCTGTCAAACAGTTGCCCAGCTGTCAAAAGGTAATTTCAAAAAATCTTTTTGAAATTGATTTAAGGTACCTAAACAAAGTTCTAAAAATTTGAAAAAAAAACATAGTGACTCAGAAAAAGGTGCTCTTTCGTATAAAATCAAAAAATCAATACATTTTTCAAAATTTAAAAACCCAATTCCGAGATTTAAAATCTTCATACACTTGAGTGCAAGTTGGTGGCACATTTGCTAATCAATCGAAAGGAAAGCAACATTTGTCACGGTAATTCGCGAGTTCTAATTACAGCAGAACTCACTCTCACAAATCTCCCTTTTCGCTAGAAGAACGGAAACGGAGGGACTGATTACCCTAGGATTATATAACACTAGCCCGAATACATACATACATACATACATACATACATTTATTGCAATTAATATAATATACATTTGGTTTTTTTTTACATTCATTACTGAGATTTGGGGTTCCCTTTCAACAGTTGATTATTCAAAACACATGCTGTTTTATTTAATAGTCTAACTTAAAGTTTAACACGGAAGGAAAAATTTTCTATACAAAAAAACCTTCAAATTTGCATTACTAAACTAGGAAAACAAAAGAACAAAGAAACAAATACAATAACACTTAACAATAATATCACAGCAGACTATGCAGCCAGCTCTTGAAGAAGTGGGTTTATAGACGTCGCGCAACTCAGGTTGAATTTCGGCAGTAATCTCTCGAACCATTCATCCAGCGGTTCTATCCTAGCCATCCTATGCACATCTTCGGTAGGGTGAAATGGTGAAAGATTCAGCATCATTTTTAATAATTTGTTTTGCTTGACTTGGATTTTCTTACGATGGCTTTGAGCGCAATTGTGCCAGGCTGGAAACCCGTATGCAATCGTGGGTCGAAACACAGTTTTGTATAGCAGGAGTTTCATGTTTGTCTGTAAACGTGAGCGACGTCTACTAAGGGGTACAGCGATCTGGTGAGTTTGTCGCATTTTTTTATACAATTGCTAACATGTAATCCAAAGTTAAGCTTCTTATCAAGAGTTAGTCCTAGGTATGTTGCACTTTCTGACCACGGTATGTTTTGGCCTCCGCAAGAGACATAACTTTGTGGAAGATACCTCGGGCTACGCCGACGAGTAAAGTAGATCGCCTGGGATTTCGCAGGATTCGTCTTAATCTTCCATTTTCGTTGATATTCAAGGATAGCATTTTGAGCCTGCTGCAGCTTTTCGACCACTTTCTCTGGTTCACGATGCGATGTTAAGAATCCAGTATCGTCGGCAAAAAGGAAGTATTCAACACCATCAACTTTAACTATATCTGCAGAAAAAACGTTGTACAGTGTGGGACTGAGAACGGATCCTTGGGGAACACCAAATGGTACAGATTTGCGGTCTGATAGACATCCATTTACTGAGACCTGGAAACTTCTGTCTTTCAGGAAATTGCGGATGATTTTCAAAAGGCGAATGGAGAAATTCGCACGGAGCATCTTATGTATCAGAAGGATCAGCCCTGAGGAGTTTCGTTGTTCGAAATTTCGTCTCACCTCCTTTACCAGACGAACGAGTTGGTGGTTTGTAGAATGGGACTTCTGGAAGCCAAACTGCTCACGCGGGATACTAGCCCGAATACCAAAAGTCCGAATCTAATAAGCTCACCTATCACTATCTTAGTAACTGTACAACACGGAAGAACAGCGTCTGTTTAAAGAAGGAAACACCTTTGTCGAATCAATCAATTAATTATGGCGCTAATCATGGCGCTACTAAGGGGCAATTTCTTAACCCTGGCTTAATCGTTAAACCAGGTTTAACCATGTATATGAGTAAGCCAGGCTTACCGGTAAAGCGGTGGTAAAGAAATCGTTCCTAAGATTTTCGGCAATATATCTTGAAAGAATAGCCGATATACAGAAAGAAGGAAAAGCATTCGGGCTAGTGTTTCAAAACCCAGAAATACATATCTCAAAAACTGTAAATTGTAGAACAAGTTTTTTTTTAGTGAAATCAAAAGAAATTTTTTTTAGAAATAAAAAAATATCTGAAAATGTTTTATTATAAAGCTAACATGTCTGAAAATTCTGCTAAAATTCTGTTTCATAGATGGGTTTCAACAAAATATTTATAAGTTTAAAGGCTAATGTTTTTTTTCTTTTGTTCTTTGACGCCATAATTGAATCTCTTACTTCAAAAATATCTGTAAATTTACAAATTGGTGTAATTATATGCTCAGGTGATTGGTTATAATTTTATTTTGTGGGTGAGATACAAATGCTTGACTTTCATAAGCAATTATTTTCAAAGCGTTCCTCTTAATGCATTTTACATTCAATCGACGATTGAACGTCTCAAGCATAGAAGACAATCATAGTAGTTGGTAGTGAATAACATAAGAAATTAACGACTCGTCAATACACGTACAAAGTACAAAGTACGGAAATTGTGCTGCATACACACTGGGGTGTTTCTGGCATCAGATCTTTATAATTGAAGTAAAGCGTAAAACAGACCGTAATCGAAGATATGAAAAAGAGTCTCATAACGTCCAACAAAACTTCTCAGTCACTCTCCCCCGTATTCATAAAAACCCATGGGCAATAAATCCGAAAAAGCAGACATAGAAGCAAGAGAGAAACGTCGTTACTCCCGAATTGTGCTGCTGTTCCGAACATTATATTGCGTTTTTTAGTAGCGCAGGATTTTAATAAAAACTTTTTATGTTACCAACCAACCAGTACAAGTTTTCTTGGCTTGTGGACTTGCACATACAAAATACATACATACAAAGTCGAATCATTTTACACTTTCATACTAATACAACTTACCCATACAAATCGATACTGAATAATTTGCAGCGAAAAAAACTTCAAGCATAATTTAGAAAACAAGAGAGACAGGCAAAAGTTCACAGCGCACAGCGTTTTGCTACACAGAAATATGATAGGTTTTTATGAAAACTCGTAAACTTCCGGACCTCTCTTTGCCCTACTCCTCATCCTACTGGTTTGCTTGCCACCCTACTCTCCCCCTGGGGCCCATACACGAACAGTACAGAGAAGTTATAATATATTTTCCCTTCGCCACAAGTTGGCCCCCTCCGACGTCTTTCCCAAATAGATATGCCCTGGTCGGTTCCACTTCCACACCCCACCGGGTTTGCCCACCTCACCCCCGCTCACCCGCGACAAATTCTTCCCACCCCGTCCGGACTTACCGTTATGGTGGTGCAGTCGAAAATTTTGTGAAGCAGCACCTTGTTCGGAATGCTGGCCGGAGGAAACAGAGGACATAGCTCGGCCGACTTGGTGAAGCACAATCGACAAAATTGGCCCTCCTCACTGTGGTCCGGGCGCAGATCGCTACTGCTACTGCTGCTGCTGAACATGATTATAATTCCCAACCAACCCACAAAATCTGCGTTTGATGTGCCACTTTTGCTATGTTCACCAACACCCAACACACTCCACCGGGGAGAACTACCGCGAACCACCCCCGCGGGCAGTTGTTTAAAATCGGAGCACCGACGACGGCGACCACGGCGGAAGTTTGACCACTTTTTCGGTGCAAATTTTACGCGACGACGAAGGCAGTCATCTTTTTTCCTGCAACTTTACTTCTGTGGATCGGATTTGGGCTTGCGACGAGGACTTTGACAGACCACCTCTTCACAGTTCACACACTCTGGCGACGACGGGAAAATGATCCCACGCACACCAGTGAGGGCGCTAACGAGGGTCAACCAAAGTGTGCGTGTGTTGAAACAAAAATAAAAGCGAACGACGGCAAAGTTTGTTGACATTTTGGTTGGCACAGATAACGATAGAACAGATGTATGGCTGGATCGAAATTTGTCTTGATCGAGGGAGACGACACTTCTAGATTAGGATTAATATTAAACACAAAAATTGTATATTCTGCACGGTAAAAAATCTGCACTGTGATATAAACTGATTGGCACTTGAATTCGCACTACTGTTCAATCAGTTTGTTATCAGTTACATATCATTTGATAAAGAACATCCAATGCCTCTTCAATTTTAATGTAACTTCACATCAATTCGTTGTTGACAAGGTTTTGATTTCAAAACTAAAATTTAAAAAAAAAATGTGTACAGCCGCACCCAGATTCGGGAGCGGGACATTTGGCATAAAGTAATTTGGCATAAGGTCGTTTGGCATAAGGTCACTTAGCATAAAGACATTTGGCATAACGGTCATTTGGCATAATGGACATTTGGCATAATCGAAATGCACCCTTCTTTATTATGCCAAGTGTCCATTATGCCAAATGACCGTTATGCCAAATGTCTTTATGCCAAGTGACCTTATGCCAAACGGCCTTATGCCAAATGACTTTATGCCAAATGACACAGACCCCCCAGATTCGATACCAGGACCTTTAGAGTCACGATCAACTATTTTACCACTACACTGCTTCACATCTGTTAGAGAGGTGCGAATCGAAGCGAAGCACTTTCTACCGCCTGTCATCTATATTTACTTTTATGCCCAAAACAGTCATTACCAAATCAACAACTTTTCACTTTGGATCGTATTGCTTTTTACAGTAGTGCAAATCGAAGGGATTTTCTGTTGATTTCTCTGGTGGGTTTGTTTTGGTCCTCAAATCAACACTGACAGCATTGCGATCTCAAAGGAAAAGCACTTCTGATCATGTTGATTACGACAAGGAATAGTTAAGGGATTTTTCCCTTACATCTAGCGTGCAGAATTTTTACCGTGTGTTTGAGTAAATATAGCGCATTTAGTTCATCACTGGACTATCGCACTAGTTTTCACGAGTGCGAAAACGCTAATAAAAGTGCGCGATTGCATCAAATCAACTCGGTGTCTTCAGAGCACTTGTTCTCCATAGATTGAAGAAATAGTGCGCCGAAGACATCAACCTGATTTGATGCAATCGCGCACTTTTATTTACGTTTTCGCACTTATAAAGTCGCACACTGAAAGGCGGCTTGCAGTAATGACAAGCATAAAAATGTTTTTAAATTTAGGGGTGATACTCACCTCGTAAGTACTGTGTAAAAAGATAGGCCAAGAAACGGTCAAGAAACGTTTTTCTGTCGAAATTTCTTGAGCCGTACTCAGCTGGAACGGAATAATCGATGAACTTGATGATCATTGATGACGGTGATGATTGTGTCGATCAAACCAGCTGTCACTTTTTTTCTGCGGGAAAAATAGCCTGACCGATTATTCCCAAAGTAAAAGTGACATTTCATTGGCAGGACTAGTTTTTTTTGTGTTTTTTCGAGTGATCACTCGCAATCGAGAAACATTCGCAATTTTCTCCGACGACGTAACATCAGATTCAAACGAAAATGCTACAGAGTCACTCTGGCCGCACCGGTTCGTCAATGTGCCAAATTCTGCAATCCGGCGCAGTGTCATCCCACCATGGGGACCGGGACAATTTGGCCTCGAACGTTATAATCCGGCGCCCTGCAATCATGCTGCTGCAAACAAGCTATAGAAGAGGAGTTTGCGATGTCCACCCGAGCTGGACTGGGAAATGCGAGAAGGAGGAAGTACCGACAACATAAACGGAACTAGTCCAATGCATCGCAGTAAGAGCTCAGCGGAAAATAGTCGGACGTGGTTCTTCTGGGGCGGCAAGAAAAGGGATCATCTTTTATGGGATTGGTAGGTATGTACATATTGCAGTGTTTGTCAAAATGGAGCAGGTATTTGGACTACATACGATAAAATGATCCTGAAAAGAAAACCACGGTAGAATTCGTTTGTGAGAAGAAGCCTGCAGCAGAGATTCCGGCCGCAAACTGACAAGAATGAGGAATTCGAAAAAAAAAGTAAATTGAGAGCTAGTGATGAGAAGAAATACGCGAATTATACAAAATGGTTTGCGTGAATAAGTGTGCCAATAAAATAAAGCAGGTTTAAATGTGTGTAAGTGATTTTTAATTTTTTAATAAACATTCGGAAGTTCTCTAAAAGGTATTCAAAAGTTTTTTTTAAAAAAAACCTCCGTTCATTAGTTCTTTGGAGAATTATTGCCCTAGTTCTTTTGGGATTCCTTCTAGAAACGCTGTGAAGAGTTAAAGAATTCCTCCTGGAGCTGCTTAAGGAACTTTTTAAGAAGGTCCGTTAGAAATTCTATCAGAAAATCCTAGTAGGATTCGTCCAGGAGTTTATTTATGGGAATCATGATGGGAATATTTTCCAGAAGTACCTAGTGAAATTCTTTCGGGAGTTTTTTTTTTGTATCTGGGATTTCTCCAGAACTAGAATTCCTCGAGAACTCTTAGGATTTCTGCAGTACATAATTCCTTCTGCGATTCCTACAGAAGCTCCTTCTAGGATTTCTGCAGGAGTTTGTTCTGGGATTTCTCCACGAATTCCATCTGGTATTTCTCCAGATTCCAATATACCTCCGTAAATTCCTTGTGAGATTTCTTGAATCCCTTCTGAGATTTCTCCTGGCATACATCTAGGATTTCTTCAGGAATTGATTCTGGGATTTCTCTGGAAATTTCTTCTGGAATTTCTCCAAGAATTCTTTCTGCGATGCATCCAGGAATACCTTCTAGAATTTCGTGCTGAAAATCTCTTTAACAAAGATAATATGTGAATTTATTCCTGGAATTCCCTCTAGTATTTCTCCTAGAATTTCATCTGGAATTTCCCCACAAATGCCTTATGGGATTCCTGTAGGACTTTGTTCCTTCTAGGAATTCCTTCTGGGATTTTTCCACGAGTTCCTTCTAGAATCCTCGATGAATCTCTTCTAGTTTTTCTCTATCAATTTACTCTGGGATTTCTCCAGGAATTCTTTCTAGAGTTCTCCCAGGTATTTGATTCAGGAAGTTGTCCTAGGATTTTATCAAAGTATTTAGACTGCGATTTCTACAAGAATTCCTTCCGGGATTCATTTAGCATTTACGGAATTCCTCTAAGAATTTCTTCTAAAATTTATCTGCAAATTCTTTCTCTTGTGGGATTCCTTCTAGGATTGTTCTATGAATTTATTCTGCGATTTCTCCAGGAACTTATTCTGTGATCAGGAATCCCTTCTGGGATTTCTCCACGAATTTGTTCTGGGGTTCCCTGTAAATTAATTCTGGGATTTCTCCACGAATTCCTTCTGGAATTTAACGCCTTTTGGGATTTTTCCAGGGATTTATTCTGGAATTCCTTCTAGGATTCTCCCACAAATTTCTTCCGCGATTCTTTCAGGAGTTCCTTCCGGCATTCCTCCAGGAATTATTTTCGATATTCCTCCAGAAAGTCCTCCTTCAATTAATCTAGGAAATTAGACTGCGATTTCTCCAGAAATTTTCGTGATTAATCCTTGAATTCTTACCGGAATTCCACTAAGAACTCTATGTGAGATCCTTATCCCTCCAGAGATTTCTTCTATTATTTCTCCAGGAATTTATTGTGTCATTTTCACAAGAATTCTTTCTATGATTTCTTCAGGATTTTCTTTTAGGATTTCTATATAGATTTCTATAGTATTTCTCCAACTATTCCTTCTGCTATTGCTCCAGAAATTCGTTCGGGAAGTTCTCCACATATTATTTCTGGGATTCTGCAGCAATTCGATCTAGAATTTCTCAACGTATTTCTTCTGGGATTTCTCTAGAAGTTCCTTCTAGCATTTCTCCAGAAATTTGATCTGGGATTTCTTTCCTTTTCCTTTTAGAAACCCCAGGAATTCATTCCGTGTTTTTTTCCAGGAGTTTCATCCGTGAATCCACCTGAATTTTTGTGATTCCTCCTGGAATTCTTTCCGGGATTCCTTGCGGCATTCTTGAAGAAATTTATTTTCTTATTTCTGGGATTCACTCAAGATTTCCTTTTGGGATTTCTCCAGAAGTTTATTTCAAGAACTCCTAGGATTCCTTCAGAAATTCATTCTGGAATTACTCTACGAATGCCTTCTAGGTGTCCATAGAAAATCCTATTGGGATTCCTTGAGGATTTCCTTCTGAGATTTTTTCAGGAATTCATTCTCATATTTCTCCAGAAGTTTATTCTGGGATTTCTCATGGAGTTCCTTCTGTGATTCCTCTAGAAATCTCTTCCCGGGATTACTTCTGGGATTTCTCCAGGAATTCTCTCTAGGATTCGTCCTGGAATTTCTTCAGGAATTTATTGTGCGATTTCTCCAGGAATTTATTGTGTGATTTTTTTTCAGGAATTTATTCTGGGTTTCTTCTAGGATTTTTTTCTGGGATTTCTCTGCAGTTTCCTCCTGAGATTCTTCCAAGAGTTCATTTTAGAATTTCTCTAGGAATTACGTTAGGTATTCCTTCAGGAATTCTTTTTAGGATTCCTCCAGGAATTTATTCTGGTATTTCTTCCGGAATTCCATCTTGGATTTCTCCAGGAATCCCTTTTGGAATTAGTCCAGGAAATTCTTCTAGAATTTCTCCTGGAATTTACTCTGAAATTTCTTCAGGAATAACTTTGGGAATTCTTCACGTATTACTTCTGGAAATTCTACAGGAATTTATTCTAGGATTTCTAAAATTGTACAATTTATTCTGGGATTTGTCAAGCAATTCTTTTTGTAACTTCTCCACGATTTGCTTCTGGGATTCCTTCACGAACTCCAAGGATTTTTTTTCTGGAACTTGTAACGTTGTTCGTCTTTCTGTTAAAATTTCTTTTTTTTTACCTTATATTTTATAGTAAAGTTACAGTTACTGTTATCAAAAAACGTTTCAAAATTAATTGTTGCTATTTTTTAGATGTGCTATAAATTTATAGCATCTTTTGATAATTTTAAGAACCATTGATATATCAGCCGCAAATTTGAAATTTCTAGCCATAAATTTTGAAGCTTTATCAGGATAAAAGCTTGTTAGTAGTAGAACTTAGACATAGATGACCTGTAAATGAAATAATTTCGTCTAATGTTTATATAAAAGTATGCGTTAATATTGAATGTATTGCAAAATGACTAAGCATTTTAGGGCATGACATATTCCTTTTGCGACTACTGTTTCATTCCAAATTAGTCTTGGCTGAAGAGTAGAAGCCAGTTCAGTGATATCTATTATTTCTTTTTTATAATCCAAGGTGTGTAAAAGTTCAAAGTGAATTATTAAAATTATTGAAAAGTTATTAGAAGAATATTTAGTGCAGTAAAGTGAACCGTAATTTATTTAAATGTTTTATTCTATTCTTTTTCAACGAACAATAGTTTGAGTTGTATTCTATCACGAGGAACAGAGGTTCTGCTCTCGTGCATTCTTGTATAGTACAAAAGGTAATTGTTTATTGAATTCCTTTAATTGTAAGAAATTAATCAAAGATTCAAATCGGACAGCAGCGTCCGATTGACGCTTTTTGTACGGGCTTGAAAGCTCTACGGCCTTCGTTGGCCAGCTACGTTCCACGAAGTGCCATTCCGGACCGTGCGGGCCCGCCATTACGGTAGCTAAACGGGAATAGAGGCCATCCGACCTGCCGAGAGTCTTCGAGGGAAGGTTTCATTACGTCACGGTGGTTGAGTAGTCCCACAGGCGAGAACCAGTTGGAGGCACGTTGGCCTTCCGGACGAGAGGAGACGGTAGAGTATCGGACCATCAGCCACAGCCCATTCCCGCAACGTTGTTTCGGCCCCTTACGCACGTGTGCCCCTCCCGGCGACGCTTCTGCCGAGGAGCTCTGGTGATCCCTGGAACAAAAGGTTCGGACACCCGCTGTAGCCGGTACCCCGGCCGCTGGACGTCACGCAGCGTCGACCCACCCCTGACGGTTCGAGCAGCTGCCAGCATCAGCATAAAATCCCTGATCAGGTATGTTGTTAAGCATGGCCATGTCACACACACTACAACACATACACTTTCACGTTACACATAAATGAATCTTTTGAAAAAATGAAGACAATACAAATGAATTCAATCTAAATTACTTTGCGTTTCTCCGTTCATTTTCTACCGAGCCCTGAGGTAACTTTGTCCACCCAGGAAAGTCTTGAGTCACGTGTCTGTTGAGCACGTTTGCGTTATACGTTCACTTTACTGCTTCGGTGCGTTCGCTTCAGGTTAATTCACTTTGAGTTTTGGCAACCTAGTTTCTGCGTTATATACCTAGGTACCGTTCGAGCATTCCTCCCTAGTAGATTGCACTCATGCTGTTAAAAGCTTAGTCGGGCAACTTAATACACGACCAGTGGTCTCTCATCTAGAGAGTGGCGCATAAGCCACTGCGTTTGCGGCATTTCTCATTGGCAGATACGACGGACGGTTACATTGGCGCCCAACGCAAAATTAAAAGGTCCAATTGTTAATAAATTAAAATACTTTGAATTTCTTTAGTTTTAAATTATTTTGAAATTAGTTTTCTTATTTTTTTTCCTTTTTTTTCTCTTATTTTTACTTAAATCTTGAATTGAATGCTTGACAAGGTCAACACTCTATAAATTATTTAAAGTGAATTACACTTTTTTCCTTGAATTGATATTTTTTTTTTATTTGCTTTTAGTTTTTTTTTTGTTTATTGCCGATTATTTCTTTTTTCGGAATAGCATTGATATTGTTTTCCCTGATTTAATTATTTTTTTCATTGTCTAGTATTAGAATTTGGAATTGATTTGAATTAGAATTAGATTAATCTAAATTAGAATTGTTTAAAAGTAAGGATACTGAATTTATTCTGAAACCGTTTTTTTTTTCATTCTTTCTTTAAATCTGAATTAACATTATCAAATCTATCTTTGTTTATTTTTTTTTCTTTTTCTATTATTTTTTTTATATTCCTTTTGTTGTTTTGTATTTTAGAATTGAATATAGATTTACATAATTATTACTATTTTTATTTCGTATTTTTTTTGTTTTTATTGAATTTTATTGAATTTTACAACTACAATCCTTTGAAATTTGTAATTGTTATTCATTTTGGATTGTTGGTAGTAGAAAGTTAGTATTTTTGATCGTAGTCAAAATGGTGAGGTTTTATATTTTGCCTAATGCGGACCATTTGACCGAAGATGAATTGAATTTTGAACTTACTCTTAGAAATGTTCAAGTTGCAATAGATGCAAAACTAGAGGAAAAGACAAGAGCATTGAGATACGCATATAAGACGGAGCGAGTAGACCCAAAACTTTACGATACGGGCCTTTCAATAATTGACGAAGCGAAAAATCTTGAAAAAACAATAAAAGCATTAAAGAAATCTTTGAGGGAAACTTTTGATTATGTCATCGTTTCCAGACTCAGACATTATTTAATTAGACTGTCCTCTGCAAGCGCAGCGAATGAAGAAGAAAAAGAGTTGAAAATGGAGTACTGTAAGGAAATAGAAGAAATTATGCGGGCCCACAGGCAACGAGTAACTTATGATCCAGAACACTCAAATGACGAAACAGATCAGGATTTAGGTGAAGGAGCTAAAGCATTGAAAGACTCCTGGAGGAACCCCAACCCGCAAGCATTAGTTCAAACTGCAAATTTAAATCGCAGTATTGTTGAAGGCAAAATCAATAGAAGTAGAACCGGTACGTGGCCAAAAGAGTTGAAAGGAAAAGAGGAAAAAGGTAGAGGTTTCTATTCAGACAAGTCATTACACCACAGTGATGGAACAAAGGAGATCGAAATAGGGAAGAAGCGGGTAGATCCCACACCTTTAAGGAAAAAAGAGAAACATGGAGAAAAGACCAACAACACACCAACACATAAAAACGATGAAAGAAATCATAATACAAGGAGTAAACACAAGAAAGACTATAGAAGAACTAGGTCCACCTATTCTGCAACAGAGGATTCAGACTCCGACGAAAGTGAAAAGACAGAAGATAGCTGGAAGAAGAAAAATGCAAAGACAAGTCGTAGATCGAGAGGGAGGTCTTTTTTGACCTCAACAAGTTCTAGTAGTACAGAGGAAGAGGAGGAACTAGGAAGATGGGGAAGACACCGCGATTCTGCACGAAGATCAGTAACGCCTCCTAGACGTGCCAGAAGTTACCGCGATGACTTGTATCGGTCATCGCGATCAAGAGTCGAAAATTGGGATATTATATTTACTGGAGATTCTAGGTCAATGCAGGTAGAAGATTTTTTAAATAGGGTAAAGAAATTAGCGAAGCATGAGCGAGTAGAGAAAAAAGAGCTGCTTGACAAAATACACTATAAACTGAAAGGAGAAGCTAGCGACTGGTGGTTCACCAGAGAGCATCACTGTACCTCGTGGGAGAAATTCGAGAATGAAATTCGGTTCAGGTTCGGGAATCCTAACCGAGACCGAGGAATTCGAGCCCAGTTAAGGGAATTGCGACAAAAACGAGGAGAAACATTTGTGGCCTTTGTTACAGAAGTTGAGAAGTTAAATCAATGCCTTAAACACCCCCATTCTTCACGCACAGTCTTTGAAATTGTGTGGGAGAACATGCGACCCCATTACAGGTCGAAGTTAGCGACAACGCGCGTGCGTAATTTAGAGCATTTATTGGATCTTAACCATCGAATAGATGCGACAGATCTAAGCCTTTATAGATCGAGTAGTAATATGCGAAATGATATTCACAACATTGAGGCTCAGAGTTATTCCGAGGGTGACAATTCGTCAGTTGAAGAACATGTAATAAATGCACTTCAACGTAAACCGAAATTTGTGAAAGATGCTCAAAAGTCAAATGCTCCATCGAACACTCAAATACTGCCATCGACCGACACTTCCGCGGTAAAATGCTGGAATTGTCAAAAAACAGGACATCATTGGCGAACCTGTAAAGAAACTAAATTGATTTTTTGCTACGCGTGTGGGAACCTTGGTCGAACGACTAGAACATGCGAACGCAATCATCCGCAGTTGAACTTTTCAAATCAAAATTCTAGTAATTCACAATCGTTAAACTAGACGCGGGGTGTACCGTTGGGAACCCGTCCATCTCGCAACCGATCAAAGTGGTTCCAGGACCCAAAAACTCTGAAAATTTCGAAAAATATCAGAAGACCCTTCATATTAGGGTGAACCCTAACATATGTCCCAAAATACGTGTCTCTATTTTTAACACTGATATCATAGCTTTGCTAGACTCGGGCGCAAGCATAAGCGTACTGAATTCTACTAAGATTGTTGAAAAACATGGACTGAAAATATTCAAAGCTGCGGTTGTTATTAGCACAGCCGATAATACGGAACATGAGTGTATTGGATACGCGAATGTTCCCTACACGTTTGCAGGGACAACTAAAGTTATTCCAACTATAATTGTTCCCCAACTCTCAAAGACATTAATTCTAGGAATGGATTTTTGGCACGCCTTCGGGATAAAGCCAATGATCAAATGCAAAAATCAGGTATCAGAGGTGGATTTATTGGATATTGATGGCCAACCTATGGTTAGTCATATCACTCCAGAATACCACCTTCAATTAAGTCCACCTGATAATGAACCAGAAATTTGCCTTAAAATTTGCTCGTTAGAATTGACAGAAAATGAAACCATTCTCACCCATAAGGCTATACCAGAAGATGATGATTCCTTAGATCTACCAACGTTAGAACTAGAAAAGGACCCAGAACTAGAACTTGACACGATAGAAACAGAACATGAGTTAACCGAATCCGAAAAATTACAACTTAGAGAGGCACTTAAATGTTTCCAGTGTACTAGTGAGAATAAACTAGGAAGAACTAATTTAATTGAACATGAGATCGAGATAATAGAAGGTGCTAAAATGAGAGATCTTCCCATGTACAGGTACTCACCCAGGGTGTGGGAGAGCATAGAAAAAGAGTTGGAAAGGTATGAGAAATTAGATGTGATTGAAGAGTGCACTAGTGAATTTGCTAGCCCTTTAGTTCCTGTTAAAAAATCAAACGGAAAAATTCGTGTATGCTTGGACTCTAGGAAAATCAATTCGGTAACCAAAAAGGATGCATACCCAATGCGCAATATGAATGAAATTTTCCACAGGCTTCAAAAGGCTAAATATTTTAGTATAATTGACTTAAAGGATGCTTACTTTCAAGTCCCTTTAAAAGAGAACTCTAGGAATTATACAGCATTCAGGACGCCTAAAGGTCTCTTCAGATTTAAGGTTGTCCCATTCGGTTTAAAAAATGCTCCATTTACAATGAGCCGGCTCATGAACAAGGCAATGGGTTTTGACCTTGAGCCATACGTATTTATATACCTCGATGATATAGTGATAGCAACTGAGACCCTTGAAGATCATTTTCGCCTCCTGAAAGAGGTGGCCAAACGTTTAGCCAAGGCTGGTTTGACAATTTCAGTTCAAAAAAGTCGTTTCTGTAGGCGTCAAGTGAAATATTTAGGCTACCTTTTAACCGAAAACGGCCTAGCGATAGATGGGTCCAAATTGGAACCCATACTGAATTACCCAAGGCCTAAATCCATCAGGGACGTAAGAAGACTCATGGGACTTATCGGGTTTTATCAGAAATTTGTCAATAATTACAGCCACATTACCACACCGATAACGGACCTATTAAAAAAGTCAAAGAAATTTAAATGGACTACGGAAGCCGAACAGGCTTTAGAGCAACTGAAATCTGTATTAACATCCTCACCAGTTTTAGCGAACCCGCGGTACGACCTTCCATTCGTAATCGAAACGGACGCATCTCAGCTCGCTGTGGGTGCAGCCCTGCTGCAGGACCACCCTGAGGGCAAACGTATTATTGCGTATTACAGTAAGAAACTGTCTAGTACGCAGCGCAAGTATGCCGCAACAGAGAAAGAGTGCCTCGCGGTGTTACTAGCAATAGAAAATTTTCGTCATTACGTTGAGGGCACAAACTTTAAGGTCATTACCGACGCAAAAAGTATTACGTGGCTTTTCACAATTACGGCGGCCAACAGTAATTCTCGTTTGCTTCGCTGGGCTCTCAAGCTGCAGTCGTATGACTTTAGCATACAGTACAGGAAAGGCAAGGACAACGTGCTCGCTGACTGTCTTTCACGAATTGAAACTGTTCAGATTGTTGATGGAGAGTATTTAAACTTACGTAATCAGATTACTTCCGACCCTGAGAAGTACAGAGAATTTAAGATAGTGGGCGATAAGATCTTTAAATTTGTACAAAACACTGCCAAAATTGAAGATAAAAGGTTTTTGTGGAAGTACTACCCCCCAAAACAGGAACGAGCTGAACTCATTAGAGTGGCTCATGAACCTGGTCATTTTGGATACGATAAAACCCTTTCAAAGTTGAAGGAGAAGTTTTTTTGGCCTGGAATGGCAGTGGAAACTAAACAGTTTTGTAAGTCATGCCTACCTTGCAAAATCTCGAAAAGCACCAATGTCAATAGTGTCCCTCCAATCGGATCACAAAAGCAAAACTGCGACCAACCATGGCAATTTTTGACCTTAGATTACCTTGGTCCTTTTCCACCATCGGGGAAGGCACAAAGCACTTGCCTTCTTGTCGTCACCGATGTGTTCACGAAGTTTGTACTCATCCAACCATTTAAACAAGCCACATCCTCCTCTCTGGTCAAATTCATTGAACAATCCATATTCTTACTGTTCGGTGTACCTCAAACCATTCTCACAGATAATGGAAGCCAGTTTACTTCCAAGATTTTCAAGAATCTACTAGAGCATTACGGTGTTACACATTGGCTGACACCATTCTATCACCCACAGGTGAATAACTCTGAACGAGTTAACAGGGTGATAACATCCGCAATCAGAGCCACGATAAAGTCCAATCATAAAACATGGGCGGACAACATTCAGAACATAGCCAATGCTATCAGGAATGCCTCGCATGAGTCCACGAAACACACGCCATATTTCCTAACGTTTGGACGAAACATTATATCCGATGGTCGGGAATATGAAACGCTCAATAGCAACTGCAAAAACGAGCACACAATAACCCCCGGGGAGAGGGAGTTGTTGTATGAACAGGTGCGCAGAAACCTCCAAGCTGCGTATCAAAAGCAAGCCAAGTTTTATAATTTAAGATCCAGCTCAAAAGCACCAAAATACCAGATTGGAGAACGAGTTCTCAAGAAAGGTACCTTTATGTCTGATAAGGGGAAAGATTTTTGTGCCAAACTGGCTCCTAAATATACGGAAGCTACAGTTACAAATGTACTGGGGGACAGCTATGAATTGGCGGATAACACTGGTAAACGCATAGGAATCTTTCACGCGACCTTTCTTAAAAAGTTTTAGAGAAGCAAAATAAGTGTTAAAGCTATGAACTTTCAATACGGAAAGCACAAAAAGGTAGAAAACGCCCACGAAAATACGTCTCAGGTTCGGTATCAGGAAAACGGTATAAAAATAAACACATCCAGGTAGATTTTCCAGCATTCATATCTGGTTTCTCTGTACTCCATATGTAAATACACTTTCACTTTCACTAATACAAATGAAGAGCACTTTCACTTTTGCTGGGATAGAGTTGAAGCATAATGAATTCCAGGTAGAAAGATGTAAACATATCATCTGGGGGGGCGACACTAGTTTTCCCAAGCTGAATATCCTCAAAAAAAGCTGAAAAAAGACGAAAAAAGCCGGTAAAACCCGCAAAACTTTTGCGGGTTTTAGCGGCTTTTCTCGTCTTTTTTCGGCTTTTCTTGAGGATATTCGGCTTGGCAAAACTAGTGTCACCCCCTCTGCATATCATAGAGGTTCATCATATTGTTCTCGGTATAGGTAGACATATTTCACGTTTGCGTCCAAACCAGGCGTTAATGATTCTTTAGAGTTAAGGATTTTCCATTCTCGTTTTCACCTGTAAATAAAAGGAAATAGTTTAGATAATGTTTAAATAATAATTGTAGGAAATACTCCCCGGTTTTTCAAGTAATTTTGCCAGTTTTCGAAGATTTTCATGCAGCTCCATAGTAAAACGCGTTCTTCACTATTCTTCTTCTGATGCTTTTGTCGTTTTGACATTTGCGTTATCATCGCTCTGTCATATCCAGCGCAGGGTTGAACACGATGCTGTCAGTTGCTTACGATGTTTTTCTCCGTATTTTTGAAATCAGTCACAGGGCTATTTTGATAGCATAATTTTTTATAGTATTGGTCAACACAAGGTTGATGTCGTAGAAAATTATGAACCCTTGTTTATTTACGTTTACGTTTCAAGTGCTGGAATCAACAAATAGTCAACTTTGGGTTGATGCTGTTGATCTGAAGCAAGTTCTAATCATGTGTAAAGTGTTTACGAGTAGTCGGTTTATGATCGATGGGGTAGACACTGCATGTGAGGGTTTTATGTTTTATGGAATCTTTTCGTTTTAAAGATGAATCTACGGATGGGTTGGAAGTTTCCAATGTTGTAGATATTTTTTTTTTTTTTTTGAATTATAATATCGGCAACAAGACAGTATGTGTTCAACTAGGCGTTAGTTTTATAGAGTAACCTGTTTCAGTATTCAACAATTGGACCATCGACTTGTTATATATATTTGAGTATTGTGGTATCGAGTTTATTATCTGTTCTATTATATCTGTGCCTAGACAACACCTGAATGACGACACCATGAACTATGACTATGACAGGTTGAATGAAGAGTAGAATGTAAACAAGCGTGCGGCTCGTAATCAGTGGTCCGAGTAATTACTACAAATTGACGACGAAAGTTGGGATAAATCCACAAATAAATCTACCTGTTTGATTGTTTTCTTTTACTACTTTGACGAAGCAAACGAGGTAAGTGATTTTTTTGTTTGGAAGGAGGAGAAAACTCCCTAATAAATAATCCTTTAATTCCATGCTTCAGTCCGAAGAAGAAGAATAGGAAGAAGGATTGTATGTGAGTGCAATACTGAAGACTCCGCGACAAGGCAGCGGCGAATTCCGCGACTGATTAGCGGCGCATTCCGTGACACGACAGCGGCGAATTTCGCGACAAGTAAGCGACGAAATCCTCGACACGGTAGAGGCGATATCCGCGCATGAAAGCGGCGTAAACCTCGGCAAGACAGAGGTGAAAGTGTTTCCTAAGGTAAAAGAAAAAGAACAAAAAAAAACAGAAATATAACCTTTAATGTATTGCAGAATGGATAGCAGCAAACTGATTGCTAACTTGCCTCCGTTTACCGTCGGAGATGTTCCCCTAACGGAGAGAAGGAATAAATGGTACACATGGAAGCGCGGCTTCGAAATTTGTGTCCGTGCTTCAAAGGTCACGAAAGGTACGGAAAAGAAGGACCTGCTGTTAGCTCAAGGTGGGTTTGAGCTACAGGAAATATTTTTCAATATTCCTGGTGCGGATGTCGAGGAAGACGTTGAGGCGGGTGTTGATCCGTACGAAGTGGCGATTGAGAAATTGGATGATTATTTTGCCCCACAACGACACTACGCACACGAGCGATACATTTTCTGGGGGATGAAACCTGAGCCTGGCGAGACCCTCGGAAAATTTTTGATGCGAGCACAAGTGCATGCAGCCAAGTGCAACTTTGGGAAAACAGCTGCTGAAAGTTCATCGATTGCTGTTGTCGATAAAATTCTTCAGTTCGTACCAGCTGGACTGCGCGAAAGAATGCTGCAAGATTCGGGATTGAATTTGGAAGAGCTTCAAAAGCAGATTAATGCGTATGAGATTTCACGATCTGCGAGTGAACAAATTGGTGGGCAAGTGATCTTGCAATCGAAGAGTTCTAATGCTGAAAGCCTTAATCGTGTGAAAGCTTCCTGTCGATATTGTGGACGTTCACATTCGTTCGAGGATCCATGTCCAGCGAGGAATAAGTCATGTGCAAGTTGTGGAAAGCGCGGACATTTTCGTGCTGTCTGCCGAAATCGTAATGATAATCCAGTGCCATCCACCTCTCGAGCTCCAATGAAGAGACCTTTCGGAGAAGCTTACAGAAGTCAAGCGGAACATCCTCAGGGACAACAACGGAAGTTCGTCAAACGGGTGAATGCTATTGACGACGCGACTTCAACCGATAAAGGAAAACCCGACGAACTGGTTGAGATGGTATCTTCTGCGAACGATTTGGATGACATGGTGTGGGTAAAAGTAGGAGGAATTTTGATCGAAATGCAGATTGATTCAGGAGTTCAATCGAATATAATTGACGATTCAACCTGGGAAACTATGTGCAGAGACGGAGTACAAGTTCTCTCCGACTTGATGCCCTCTGATAGAAAGTTCAGAGCGTATGCTCAAAATGACAACTTGAGAGTCACTGTCATGTTTGATGCGGAAATTGAAATAGCTGACGGAAACAACAGTCGAGGCGAAGTGGCCCGGTTTTACGTCATCCAAGGGGGACCTCAGCCGCTGTTGGGCAGGCATACAGCCAAGCAGCTGGGAGTGTTAATCGTAGGACTACCAAGTCAGCACGAGTTGGTTCAGCATGTTGAAGTGTCAAAACCATTTCCGAGTTTCCGTGGAGTGGAAATACTTTTACCAGTCGACCGTTCAGTTGAACCAGTTTCGCAGAGATTGAGAAGGTTGCCGTTTGCTACGTTGGAGCGCGTGGAGAAGAAGCTTGAGGAGCTGCTCGCCAATGATATCATCGAACCAGTATTCGAACCGAGTCGCTGGGTATCACCGATGGTTGTAGTGGTGAAGGATAGCGGTGACATCCGTTTATGCATTGATATGCGGCAGGTGAACAAGGCTATTTTGCGTGAGACACATCCTCTTCCTACAATCGACGACATTAGATGGAAGTTAAACGGAGCAACTTGTTTTTCGAGATTGGACATCAAAGATGCTTTCCATCAGCTGAAACTGGCAGATGAAAGCAAACCGATGACCACCTTTATAACACATAAAGGTGAGTAAACACACAGCTATTCGTGAAACAGTCTGAAATGTTTCTTTGCGTAGATTTTAAAGATGAAATAAATTTTTCGTGAAATCATAGCTTAAACTTTTTTTTATAAATGTTATAGGTTTATTCCGTTACAAGCGCTTGATGTTTGGAATCTCATGTGCCCCGGAAGTATTCCAAAAAACTCTCGAGCAGATTCTATCAAGTTGCGACCATTGCATCAATTTCATTGACGACATCATCGTCGCAGGACGTACTGAACAAGAGCACGATGAGGCACTTAAGAAAGTTTTACATAAACTTCGTGAATATGACATTCTGTTAAATCAATCCAAATGTCAATTTAAGTTGTCTGAGATTGAGTTTGTTGGTCATCGATTCGGTGCTTTTGGAATGGCTCCATCACAAAGTAAAATTGAAGCCATCAAGTCATTCAGAGCTCCAAAAACTTCTGAAGAGGTACGGAGTTTCCTCGGTCTCGTGAATTATGTTGGAGCATTTATTCCAGATTTGGCCACGGTATCGTTTCCACTCCGGGAGCTCACTAAAGCACAATCTATTTTCAAGTGGGAGCATGAGGAGCAAGAAGCTTTCGACCATCTTGTTTCATTGATTAGTGACGAGAAGAATTTGGCCCATTTCGACCGTAATCTCAAAACAAGAGTAGTTGCCGATGCGTCACCTGTTGGATTGGGTGCAGTCCTTCTTCAATTCTATGAAGGAATTCCCAGAGTTGTATCATATGCAAGTAAGAGTTTGTCAGAAACTGAACGAAGATACGCTCAAACCGAAAAGGAGGCTTTGGCTCTGGTTTGGGCGGTGGAAAGGTTTCAAATTTACTTGTTAGGAATTCGTTTCGAATTGGAGACAGACCACAAACCGCTCGAAGCCATATTTTCCGCCAATTCAACTCCTTGTCTTCGCATTGAACGCTGGGTATTGCGGTTGCAATCATTTACCTATGATGTCATTTACCGGAAAGGGAAATCCAATATAGCAGATCCGCTCTCTCGTCTACCAAGTGCAGGAGAGCTGAAGGAGTTTGATGAAGATTGTGAGGTCTACATTCGCAATGTGATTGAACTGACTGCCATTGACGTGAACGAGCTAGAAAAAGCTTCCGAAGAAGATATTGAGCTACAATCCATTCGTGAATGTTTGGATCACGGGGTGTGGAATTATACATCAGAGGTGATAAAACCGTATCATGCATTCCGAAACGAGCTTGGCAAAGTGGGAAGTTTAATAGTTCGAGGGTCCAGATTGGTTATACCAGGCAGTCTGCGGCAGCGTATGTTACAACTAGCACACGAGGGTCACCCAGGTCGCACGAAAATGCAACAACGGTTGAGGTATTCCTGCTGGTGGCCTGGAATGGATGATATGATCGCCCGTATGGTAGCCACTTGTGAAGGATGTAGGCTTGTCAGCCAACCGGAACGGCCCGAACCTATGCAAAGAAGGAAGCTACCCGAAGCACCATGGATGGATATCGCGATAGATTTTCTCGGACCGTTGCCTTCCGGTGACTATCTGTTAGTCGTAATTGACTATTTCAGTAGATATAAAGAGGTAGAGATAATGCGGAAGATCACGGCTTCAGAAACTGCGGAACGGTTAGAGCAAATTTTCATCAGACTTGGATATCCGCAAACCATAACATTAGACAACGGTCGCCAGTTCGTGAGTACAGAGTTTGAGCAGTATTGTGCCCGTCGTGGGATCGTTTTGAACAAAACGACTCCGTATTGGCCACAAGAAAATGGTTTGGTGGAACGTCAAAATCGATCATTGGTTAAGAGACTCAAAATTAGTCAGGCTTTGAAGCAGGATTGGAAACGAGATCTGTTAGTATATCTGCAAATGTACTATTCAACTCCTCATAGCACAACTGGTAAAACTCCTAGCGAGCTTATGTTCGGTAGAAACATTCGTACTAAGTTACCATGCTTATCTGATGTTTCTTCAGCTGTAATGTCCCCTTCGGACTTCCGAGACCGCGATCAACAGCTTAAAGATAAAGGGAAAGAGGAGGAAGATCAACGTCGTAAAGCGAAAGCCTCAAGTATCGACATTGGAGATCGGGTGCTTATGAAAAACGTTCTTGGTGGAAACAAACTAACAACGACGTATGGGCCAGCGGTTATGACTGTCGTTTCAAAGCAAGGTCCACGTGTCACCGTTCAAAATAATGAAACAGGCAAGGAGTATGATCGCAATTCAAGTCACCTCAAAAGGATTCCAGTGGAGCCCTCAGCAGTGATTGAGCCCGCGGTGCAAGAATATGCCTCGCCTTGCGTTTCTTCTGCAGAAGATCGAGTTGAAGAGTCTCGGAATCTTTTGGACATTTCTCGGAATATCACCAATGACGAGGATACAGCTGAACATCAATCTAGTGTTGTCCCGGATGCCACCCAAGCAGCGCCAGGTAGACTTAGGCGCAACATAAAGAAACCTGAACGTTACAAGGACTGTGTAATGAAATTTTAAATCTGTAATGTGAACTTTGTTTAAATAAAAAAAAGGGAGATGTGGTATCGAGTTTATTATCTGTTCTATTATATCTGTGCCTAGACAACACCTGAATGACGACACCATGAACTATGACTATGACAGGTTGAATGAAGAGTAGAATGTAAACAAGCGTGCGGCTCGTAATCAGTGGTCCGAGTAATTACTACAAGTATTTTTCTAGGGTTATGAAAATTTGATCAATCTCAAATTGATCAAATTTTCATAAAATTGCGTGGTGTGATGTAACGTTGTTCGTCTTTCTGTTAAAATTTCTTTTTTTTTACCTTATATTTTATAGTAAAGTTACAGTTACTGTTATCAAAAAACGTTTCAAAATTAATTGTTGCTATTTTTTAGATGTGCTATAAATTTATAGCATCTTTTGATAATTTTAAGAACCATTGATATATCAGCCGCAAATTTGAAATTTCTAGCCATAAATTTTGAAGCTTTATCAGGATAAAAGCTTGTTAGTAGTAGAACTTAGACATAGATGACCTGTAAATGAAATAATTTCGTCTAATGTTTATATAAAAGTATGCGTTAATATTGAATGTATTGCAAAATGACTAAGCATTTTAGGGCATGACATATTCCTTTTGCGACTACTGTTTCATTCCAAATTAGTCTTGGCTGAAGAGTAGAAGCCAGTTCAGTGATATCTATTATTTCTTTTTTATAATCCAAGGTGTGTAAAAGTTCAAAGTGAATTATTAAAATTATTGAAAAGTTATTAGAAGAATATTTAGTGCAGTAAAGTGAACCGTAATTTATTTAAATGTTTTATTCTATTCTTTTTCAACGAACAATAGTTTGAGTTGTATTCTATCACGAGGAACAGAGGTTCTGCTCTCGTGCATTCTTGTATAGTACAAAAGGTAATTGTTTATTGAATTCCTTTAATTGTAAGAAATTAATCAAAGATTCAAATCGGACAGCAGCGTCCGATTGACGCTTTTTGTACGGGCTTGAAAGCTCTACGGCCTTCGTTGGCCAGCTACGTTCCACGAAGTGCCATTCCGGACCGTGCGGGCCCGCCATTACGGTAGCTAAACGGGAATAGAGGCCATCCGACCTGCCGAGAGTCTTCGAGGGAAGGTTTCATTACGTCACGGTGGTTGAGTAGTCCCACAGGCGAGAACCAGTTGGAGGCACGTTGGCCTTCCGGACGAGAGGAGACGGTAGAGTATCGGACCATCAGCCACAGCCCATTCCCGCAACGTTGTTTCGGGCCCTTACGCACGTGTGCCCCTCCCGGCGACGCTTCTGCCGAGGAGCTCTGGTGATCCCTGGAACAAAAGGTTCGGACACCCGCTGTAGCCGGTACCCCGGCCGCTGGACGTCACGCAGCGTCGACCCACCCCTGACGGTTCGAGCAGCTGCCAGCATCAGCATAAAATCCCTGATCAGGTATGTTGTTAAGCATGGCCATGTCACACACACTACAACACATACACTTTCACGTTACACATAAATGAATCTTTTGAAAAAATGAAGACAATACAAATCAATTCAATCTAAATTACTTTGCGTTTCTCCGTTCATTTTCTACCGAGCCCTGAGGTAACTTTGTCCACCCAGGAAAGTCTTGAGTCACGTGTCTGTTGAGCACGTTTGCGTTATACGTTCACTTTACTGCTTCGGTGCGTTCGCTTCAGGTTAATTCACTTTGAGTTTTGGCAACCTAGTTTCTGCGTTATATACCTAGGTACCGTTCGAGCATTCCTCCCTAGTAGATTGCACTCATGCTGTTAAAAGCTTAGTCGGGCAACTTAATACACGACCAGTGGTCTCTCATCTAGAGAGTGGCGCATAAGCCACTGCGTTTGCGGCATTTCTCATTGGCAGATACGACGGACGGTTACAAACTTTCCAGGAATTATTTTTGAGATTCCTCCACAAATTCCTTCGGAAAATTTTCCCAAAAAATTCTTCTGGGACTCCTTCAGTAATTCGTTGTTGTATTCCTCCAGGAATACATTCCTCTAGTAATTCCTTCTTAGATTTCTCTAGGAATCCCTTCTGGAATTCGTCCGGATATTTCTTCAAGGACTTCTTCAAAAATTTATTCTGGGATATCTCCAGGAATAGCTTCTGGGATTTCTTCACATATTGCTTCTGACGTTCATCCAAAATCCTGGATCCTACTAGGATTTCTAGAATTTTACAATTTGTTCTGGGATTTGTCGAGCAATTCTTTGAATAATTTTCTCCACGAATTCCTTCTAGGATTGCTCTAAGAATTTATTCTAGAATTTCTCCAGGTATTCCTTCTAGGATTCCTACAGGAAATGCTTCTGGGATTCCTGCAGAAATTCCTTCTGGGATTGCAGGATTGGGAATGGGTGTTGTATTATTTCAGGAATTCATTATAGTATTTCTTCAGGAAATTGTTCTGGAATTTCTTCAAATATTCTTTCTGGGACATCTTCAGTAAGTCATTCTAGGATTATCTCAGAAATTGCTGCTTGGATTCCTCTAGGAATATGCTCTGAGATTCATGCAGGAAGTATTTTTGAAATTTCTTAACGAATTGTTTCTGGTTCCTCCCCGAATTCATTCGGAGATTCCACCAGGATTTCCTTTAAGGATACCCTCAGGAATTCTTTAGGGATTCCTCTAGAAATTCCTTTAGGGATTCCTCCTGGAATTCCTTCAGGGATTCCTCCAGTAATTACTTTGGGGATTGCTCCAAAAATTCCTTCGTAGATTGCTCCAGAAATTCCTCCGGGGAGTTCTGCAGGAATTCATTCTAGTATTTCTCCAAGAATTCTTCTGGGGATTCCTCCAGAAATTGTTCCGGGATTCCTCCACGAATTCGTCTGGGGATTCCTTTAGGAATTCTTCCGGGAATTCCTCCGGCAATTCCTTCAGGATTTCCTCTAGAAGTTTCTCCGCGGATTCCCCCAGGAGGTCCACCGGGGCTTCCTCCAGAAGTTCCTCCGCGGATTCCTCCAGGAGTTTCTCCGGGTATTCCTCCAGGAGTTGCTTTGAGGATTCCTCCAGGAGTTTCTCCGGGATTCCTTTAGAAGTTCCTCCGGGGATTCCTCCAGGAGTTGCTCTGAGGATTCCTCCAGGAGTTCCTCCGGGATTCCTTTAGAAGTTCCTCCGGGGATTCTTCCAGGAGTTGCTCTTAGGATTCCTCCAGGAGTTCCTCCGGGGATTCCTTCAGGAGTTCCTCTGGGGATTCCTATAGGAGTTCCTCCGGGATTCCTTTAGAAGTTCCTCCGGGGATTCCTCCAGGAGTTGCTCTGAGGATTCCTCCAGGAGTTCCTCCGGGGATTCCTTCAGGAGTTCCTCTGGGGATTCCTATAGGAGTTCCTCTGGGGATTCCTTCAGAAGTTCCTCTGGGGATTTCTTTAGGAGTTCCTTCGGGGATTCCTCCAGGAATTCCTCCGGGAATTCCTCCGGGGATTCCTCCACACTGCAAAAACTACAAATATTTATTTTATGTGAAAATACACATCGATCCAGCTGACCTTCCCACACATAAATTTTATTACCTAAACTATAACCAAGATATTTATTGTTTATGCTCTAGATTAGTTTCACAAATACTTGGTATGTGTGAACACCCATAGCAAAAAAATATGTGAGTATACACATAATAGCAATGCTTAGCGTCTGAGTCAGCCGTCGTCGACGCGCAAAGTGAGAAAATGGCGACTGAAACGCGTTTGCAGAAAATTGTGCTGCAGGACTTGAAGCTCCCAGTGGAGATATTGTACCAGAATTATCGCGGCTACATTCTCGGGAGCATGGAATACTCATCATTAATCGCTTCAAACTGAAAAATCTTTGGAAACTAAGGCCAAGAAGAGCGCAATTTAAAACTTCAAGTTGCAAAGTTGACCGATTGGTCCCTTTCTGGTGGTAAACAATCGACTAACTTTTCAGTGCAATGGATGTTTGGATCTTTCTTAAATAGCTTGTGGCTTTGTTTTGAAATCATTTCAACGATTTTAAATGGTTTAAGAATGCTTTATCCCCGGTAAAAACCATTTCAGTACATCTATTGTTTCTATTTGCCATTCTCTACTGTTTTTATGTGTAGTGACATATCAAAACGATGTATAGCAATAAACAATTCGTTATGTTTGTCACACATAAACATCATTTGTCCAGACAAATTGCAAAAATACATGTGTACGAAACATAAAATAAATATTTGCAGTGAGGAATTCCTGCAGGGACTAGTTCAGGATTTTTTCCAGGGATTCCTCCAAGAACTCTTGTAACGAATTCCTTCAGCAATTTCTCCAGGAATTACTCCATGAATTCTTCTTCCACCAGGAATTCCTTCAGTAATATTTTCAGGAGGCAGAAATTCTTCCAGAAATTTTACCAGGTAATTCTCCAGGAATTCTTCCAATATTTCCTTCAGGAATTCTTTAAAGGGTTCCTCCAGGAAATTCTCCGGGGCTTCCACATTGAATTCCTTCGAGGATTCCTCCAGGAATTACTGCGGGGATTCATCCGGGAATTGTTTCGGAAATTTTTCCAGGAGTTTTGCAGGACTCCTTCGAGGATTTTTCTAGAAATTCCTTCTGGGACTCCTCCAGGAATTCTTCCTATTCAAGAATTACTTCAAGGATTCCTCCAAGAAATCCTTTAAGAATTAAGGATCTACTCTATGAATTCCTCTGGGGATTTTTCCAGCAATTTTTACAGGAATTTCTCCAGAAACTCTTTCATGAATTCTTACCGGAATGACTCCTTCAAAAATTCTTCCAGGAATTTATCCAAAAATTCTTCCAGGAATGTATCCAAAAACTTTCAGAAATTATTCATGGAATTTCTCCTGGCACTCTTCCAGGAATTCCTCCTGAGAATTCCTCTAGGAATTCTTCCAGGAATTGTTTCAGGAATTCCCTCGGGAATTCCTTCAGAAAATGTTCCAGGTATTCCTCCAGGATTTCTTAAACCAATTTCTACAGAAATTCTTACAGGAGTTTCTCCAGAAATTTTTCCAATAGTTTCTTCCAGGAATACCTCCAAGAATTCTTCCCGTAAAATTTCCAGGATTTCTTTTTTAAATTCCTTAAGGAATTCTTCCAGAAAATTTTCAAATGATTCCTCCAGGTATTCTTCCAGATATACTTCCGGGGATTTCTCCGAGGATTCCTCCAATAATTTAAGGGAAATCCTCCAGGGATTCCTTCAGGAATATCTGCGGGGATTTCTCCAGGAATTCCTTCAAGAATTCCTCCGGGGACTTTTCCAGGAATTCCTCCAGGAACTCGTTCAGGATTTTTTCCAAGGATTCCTCCAGGAATTCTTCAAGGAATTCCTCCAGCAATTTCTCCAGTAATTCTCTAACAAATTCCTTAGCAATTTATCCAGGAAATACTCCAGGAATTCTTCAAAGAATTCCTCCTGGATTACTCCGAAAATTACTCCTTGAATTCTTCGAAAATTCCCCCAGGAATTCCTCCGAGGATTCCTCCAGGAATTGCTCCGGGGATTCCTCCAGGAATTTCTGCCAGGATTCCTCCAAGGACTCCTCCAGGAATTCCCCCGGGGATACCTCCAGAAATTCCTCCAGGAATTCCTCCAGGAATTCTTCCGGGGATTCCTACAAGAATTCCTCCGGAGATTCCTCCAGGAATTCTTCCGAAGGTTCCTTCAGGAATTCCTCCAAGGATTCCTTATGGAATTCCTCCGGGTTTTTTTTCCAGGAATTCCTCCGGGGATTCCTCCAGAAATTCCTCCAGGGATTTCTCCAGAAATTCCTCCGGGGATTTCTCCAGAAATTCCTCCGGGGATTTCTCCAGAAATTCCTCCGGGGATTTCTCCAGAAATTCCTCTGGGGATTCCTCCAAAAATTCCTCCGGGCATTTCTCCAGCAAATCCTCCTGGAATTCCTCCGGGCATTCCTCCAGGAATTTCTCCGGGGAATCCTCCAGGAATTCCTCCGGGGATTCCTCCAGGAATTCCTCCGGGGATTTCTCCAGGAATTCCTCCGGGGGTTCCTCCAGGAATTCCTCCGGGGATTCCTCCAGGAATTCCTCCAGGAATCCCTCCAGAATTTCCTGGAGGAACCCCCGGAGGAATTCCTGGAGAAATCCCCGGAGGAATTCCTGGAGGAATCCTTGCAGAAATATCTGGAGGAAATATTGGAAGAATTACTGCAACATTTTCCGGAGTAAACCAGGAGGAATTCTTGGAAGAAATCCTGGAGTATTCCCTGGATAAATTGCTAAGGAATTCGTTAGATAATTACTGGAGAAATTGCTGGTGGAATTCCTTGAAGAATTTTTGGAGGAATCCTTGAAAAAATCCCGAACGAGTCCCTGGAGGAATCCCCGAAGGAATTCCTGGGAAAGTCGACGGAAGAATTCTTGAAGGAATTCCTGGAAAAATTCCCGCATCCCATAAATTCTTGGAGGAATCCTCGGAGAAATCCCCGGAAGTATATCTGGAGGAATACCTGGAGGAATCATTTGAAATAAGGAATAAGGAATTTAAAAAAGAAATCCTGGAATTTTTACGATAAGAATTCTTGGAGGAATTCCTGGAAGAAACTATTGGAAAAATTTCTGGAGAAACTCCTGTAAGAATTCCTGTAAAAATTGGTTGAAGAAATCCTGGAGGAATACCTGGAACATTTTCTGAAGGAATTCCTGGAAGAATTCTAGGAGGAATTCCTGGAAGAGTACCAGGAGAAATTCCATGAATAATTTCTGGAAGTTTTTGGATAAATTCCTGGAAGAATTTTTGAAAGAGTAATTCCGGTAAGAATTCATGAAAGAGTTTCTGGAGAAATTCCTGTAAAAATTGCTGGAAAAATCCTCAGTGGAATTCATAGAGTAGATCCCAGAGAAATCCTAAAAGGACTTCTTGGAGGAATCCTTGAAGTAATTCTTGAATAGGAAGAATTCCTGGAGAAGTCTCAGAAGGAATTTCTAGAAGAATCCTCAAAGGAGTCCTGCAAAACTCCTGGAAAAATTTCCGAAACAATTCCCGGATGAATCCCCGCAGTAATTCTTGGAGGAATCCTCGTAGGAATTCATTGTGGAAGCCCCGGAGAATTTCCTGGAGGAACCCTTCAAAGAATTCCTGATGGAATTCCTGGAGGAAATATTGGAAGAATTCCTGGAGAATTACCTGGTAATATTTCTAGAAGAATTTCTGGAGGGATTCCTGAAAATATTACTGAAGGAATTCCTGGTGGAATTTTTGGAAGAATTCATGGAGTAATTCCTGGAGAAATTCCTGGTGGAATTTTTGGAAGAATTCATGGAGTAATTCCTGGAGAAATTGCTGAAAGAATTCGTTAAAGAATTCCTGGAGAAATTGCTGGAGGAATTCCGTGAAGAGTTCCTGCAGGAATTCCTGGAGGAATCCCCGGAGGAATTCCGAGAGGAATCCCCGGAGGAATTCCAGGCAGGAATCCCTGAAGGAACTTCAATAGAAATCCCCAGAGGAACTTCTGAAAGAATCCCCAGAGGAACTCCTAAAGGAATCCCCGGAGGAACTCCTGGAGAAATCCCCGGAGGAAATTCTAAAGGGATCCCCGGAGGAACTCCTGAAGGAATCCCCAGAGCAAATCCTGGAGGAATCCCCGGAGCAACTCCTGGAGGAATCCCCGGAGAAACTCCTGGCGGAATCCCCGGAGGAACTCCTGGAGGAATCCGCGGAGGAACTTCTGAAAGAATCCCCAGAGGAACTCTTAAAGGAATCCCCAGAGCAACTCCTGGAGGAATCCCCAGAGCAACTCCTGGAGGAATCCCTAGAGCAACTCCCGCAGGAACTCCTGGAGGAATCCCCGGAGGAATTCCTGGAGGAATTCCTGGAGGAACTCCTGGAGGAATCCCCGGAGGAACTCCTGGAGGAATCCCCGGAGGAATTCCTGGAGCAATCCCCGGATGAATGAGGAATCTCCGGAGGAATTCCTGGAGAAATCCCCGGAGGAATTCCTGGAGGAATCCCCGGAGGAATCCCTGGAAGATTCCCCGGATGAATTCCTGGAGGAATTCCCGGAGGAATTCCTGAAGGAATCCCCGGAGGAATTCCTGGAGGAATCCCCGGAGGAATTCCTGGAGGAATCCCCGGAGGAATTCCTGGAGGAATCCCCGGAGGAATTCCTGGAGGAATCCCCGGAGGAATTCCTGGAGGAATCCCCGGAGGAATTCCTGGAGGAATCCCCGGAGGAATTCCTGGAGGAATCCCCGGAGGAATCCTCGGATGAATTCCTGGAGGAATCACCGGATGAATCCCCGGAGGAATTCCTGGAGCAATCCCCGGATGAATGAGGAATCCCCGGAGGAATTCCTGGAGAAATCCCCGGAGGAATTCCTGGAGGAATCCCCGGAGGAATCCCTGGAAGATTCCCCGGATGAATTCCTGGAGGAATTCCCGGAGGAATTCCTGAAGGAATCCCCGGAGGAATTCCTGGAGGAATCCCCGGAGGAATTCCTGGAGGAATCCCTGGAGGAATCCTCGGATGAATTCCTGGAGGAATCACCGGATGAATCCCCGGAGGAATTCCTGGAGGAATCCCCGGAGGAATTCCTGGAGGAATCCCCGGAGGAATTCCTGGAGGAATCCCCGGAGGAATTCCTGGAGGAATCCCCGGAGGAATTCCTGGAGGAATCCCCGGAGGAATTCCTGGAGGAATCCCCGGAGGAATTCCTGGAGGAATCCCCGGAGGAATTCCTGGAGGAATCCCCGGAGGAATTCCTGGAGGAATCCCCGGAGGAATTCCTGGAGGAATCCCCGGAGGAATTCCTGGAGGAATCCCCGGAGGAATTCCTGGAGGAATCCCCGGAGGAATTCCTGGAGGAATCCCCGGAGGAATTCCTGGAGTAATCCCCGGAGGAATTCCTGGAGGAATCCCCGGAGGAATTCCTGGAGGAATCCCCGGAGGAATTCCTGGAGGAATCCCCGGAGGAATTCCTGGAGGAATTCCTGGAGGAATCCCCGGAGGAATTCCTGGAGGAATCCCCGGAGGAATTCCTGGAGGAATCCCCGGAGGAATTCCTGGAGGAATCCCCGGAGGAATTCCTGGAGGAATCCCCGGAGGAATTCCTGGAGGAATCCCCGGAGGAATTCCTGGAGGAATCCCCGGAGGAATTCCTGGAGGAATCCCCGGAGGAATTCCTGGAGGAATCCCCGGAGGAATTCCTGGAGGAATCCCCGGAGGAATTCCTGGAGGAATCCCCGGAGGAATTCCTGGAGGAATCCCCGGAGGAATTCCTGGAGGAATCCCCGGAGGAATTCCTGGAGGAATCCCCGGAGGAATTCCTGGAGGAATCCCCGGAGGAATTCCTGGAGGAATCCCCGGAAGAATTCCTGGAGGAATCCCCGGAGGAATTCCTGGAGGAATCCCCGGAGGAATTCCTGGAGGAATCCCCGGAGGAATTCCTGGAGGAATCCCCGGAGGAATTCCTGGAGGAATCCCCGGAGGAATTCCTGGAGGAATCCCCGGAGGAATTCCTGGAGGAATCCCCGGAGGAATTCCTGGAGGAATCCCCGGAGGAATTCCTGGAGGAATCCCCGGAGGAATTCCTGGAGGAATTCCTGGAGGAATCCCCGGAGGAATTCCTGGAGGAATCCCCGGAGGAATTCCTGGAGGAATCCCCGGAGGAATTCCTGGAGGAATCCCCGGAGGAATTCCTGGAGGAATCCCCGGAGGAATTCCTGGAGGAATCCCCGGAGGAATTCCTGGAGGAATCCCCGGAGGAATTCCTGGAGGAATCCCCGGAGGAATTCCTGGAGGAATCCCCGGAGGAATTCCTGGAGGAATCCCCGGAGGAATTCCTGGAGGAATCCCCGGAGGAATTCCTGGAGGAATCCCCGGAGGAATTCCTGGAGGAATCCCCGGAGGAATTCCTGGAGGAATCCCCGGAGGAATTCCTGGAGGAATCCCCGGAGGAATTCCTGGAGGAATCCCCGGAGGAATTCCTGGAGGAATCCCCGGAGGAATTCCTGGAGGAATCCCCGGAGGAATTCCTGGAGGAATCCCCGGAGGAATTCCTGGAGGAATCCCCGGAGGAATTCCTGGAGGAATCCCCGGAGGAATTCCTGGAGGAATCCCCGGAGGAATTCCTGGAGGAATCCCCGGAGGAATTCCTGGAGGAATCCCCGGAGGAATTCCTGGAGGAATCCCCGGAGGAATTCCTGGAGGAATCCCCGGAGGAATTCCTGGAGGAATCCCCGGAGGAATTCCTGGAGGAATCCCCGGAGGAATTCCTGGAGGAATCCCCGGAGGAATTCCTGGAGGAATCCCCGGAGGAATTCCTGGAGGAATCCCCGGAGGAATTCCTGGAGGAATCCCCGGAGGAATTCCTGGAGGAATCCCCGGAGGAATTCCTGGAGGAATCCCCGGAGGAATTCCTGGAGGAATCCCCGGAGGAATCCCTGGAGGAATCCCCGGAGGAATTCCTGGAGGAATCCCCGGAGGAATTCCTGGAGGAATCCCCGGAGGAATTCCTGGAGGAATCCCCGGAGGAATTCCTGGAGGAATCCCCGGAGGAATTCCTGGAGGAATCCCCGGAGGAATTCCTGGAGGAATCCCCGGAGGAATTCCTGGAGGAATCCCCGGAGGAATTCCTGGAGGAATCCCCGGAGGAATTCCTGGAGGAATCCCCGGAGGAATTCCTGGAGGAATCCCCGGAGGAATTCCTGGAGGAATCCCCGGAGGAATTCCTGGAGGAATCCCCGGAGGAATTCCTGGAGGAATCCCCGGAGGAATTCCTGGAGGAATCCCCGGAGGAATCCCCGGAGGAATTCCTGGAGGAATCCCCGGAGGAATTCCTGGAGGAATCCCCGGAGGAATTCCTGGAGGAATCCCCGGAGGAATTCCTGGAGGAATCCCCGGAGGAATCCCCGGAGGAATTCCTGGAGGAATCCCCGGAGGAATTCCTGGAGGAATCCCCGGAGGAATTCCTGGAGGAATCCCCGGAGGAATTCCTGGAGGTATTCCTGGAGGAATCCCCGGAGGAATTCCTGGAGGAATCCCCGGAGGAATTCCTGGAGGAATCCCCGGAGGAATTCCTGGAGGAATCCCCGGAGGAATTCCTGGAGGAATCCCCGGAGGAATTCCTGGAGGAATCCCCAGAGCAACTCCTGGAGGAATTCCTGGAGGAATCCCCGGAGGAATTCCTGGAGGAATCCCCGGAGGAATTCCTGGAGGAATCCCCGGAGGAATTCCTGGAGGAATCCCCGGAGGAATTCCTGGAGGAATCCCCGGAGGAATCCCCGGAGGAATTCCTGGAGGAATCCCCGGAGGAATTCCTGGAGGAATCCCCGGAGGAATTCCTGGAGGAATCCCCGGAGGAATTCCTGGAGGAATCCCCGGAGGAATTCCTGGAGGAATCCCCGGAGGAATTCCTGGAGGAATCCCCGGAGGAATTCCTGGAGGAATCCCCGGAGGAATTCCTGGAGGAATCCCCGGAGGAATTCCTGGAGGAATCCCCGGAGGAATTCCTGGAGGAATCCCCGGAGGAATTCCTGGAGGAATCCCCGGAGGAATTCCTGGAGGAATCCCCGGAGGAATTCCTGGAGGAATCCCCGGAGGAATTCCTGGAGGAATCCCCGGAGGAATTCCTGGAGGAATCCCCGGAGGAATTCCTGGAGGAATCCCCGGAGGAATTCCTGGAGGAATCCCCGGAGGAATTCCTGGAGGAATCCCCGGAGGAATTCCTGGAGGAATCCCCGGAGGAATTCCAGGAGGAATCCCCGGAGGAATCCCCGGAGGAATTCCTGGAGGAATCCCCGGAGGAATTCCTGGAGGAATCCCCGGAGGAATTCCTGGAGGAATCCCCGGAGGAATTCCTGGAGGAATCCCCGGAGGAATTCCTGGAGGAATCCCCGGAGGAATTCCTGGAGGAATCCCCGGAGGAATTCCTGGAGGAATCCCCGGAGGAATTCCTGGAGGAATCCCCGGAGGAATTCCTGGAGGAATCCCCGGAGGAATTCCTGGAGGAATCCCCGGAGGAATTCCTGGAGGAATCCCCGGAGGAATTCCTGGAGGAATCCCCGGAGGAATTCCTGGAGGAATCCCCGGAGGAATTCCTGGAGGAATCCCCGGAGGAATTCCTGGAGGAATTCCTGGAGGAATTCCTGGAGGAATTCCTGGAGGAATTCCTGGAGGAATTCCTGGAGGAATCCCCGGAGGAATCCCCGGAGGAATTCCTGGAGGAATCCCCGGAGGAATTCCTGGAGGAATCCCCGGAGGAATTCCTGGAGTAATCCCCGGAGGAATTCCTGGAGGAATCCCCGGAGGAATTCCTGGAGGAATCCCCGGAGGAATTCCTGGAGGAATCCCCGGAGGAATTCCTGGAGGAATCCCCGAAGGAATTCCTGAAGGAATCCCCGAAGGAATTCCCGGCGGAATTCCTGGAGGAATCCTCGGAGGAATTCCTGGAAGAATTCCCGGAGGAAATCCTGGACGAATCTCCGAATGAATTCCGGGAGGAATAAGAAAGAATTCGTAAAGAAATTCCAAAAATAATTCCAGCATGAATCTCAGAGCATATTCCTAGAGGAATCCAGGGAGGAATCCAAACAGCAATTTCTGAGATAATCCCAGAATGACTTACTGAAGATGTCCCAGAGGAATTCCTGAAGAAATCTCCGGAGGGATTTCGGAAGGAATTCTCGGAGGAATTCCTGGAGGAATCCGCGGAGGAATTCCTGGAAGAATTCTCCGAGATATTCCTGGAGGAATCCGCGGAGGAATTCCTGGAGGAATCCGCAGAGGAATTCCTGGTGGAATCCCCGGAGGAATTCATGCAGGATTCCCTGGAAAAAATTTTTGGAGGTATTCCTGTTAGGATTTCTGGAGGAATGGCTGGAAGAATTTCTAAAGAAATTCCCGGAGGATTTCCAGGAAGAACTACTGGAAATATTATTGGAGGATTTTTTATGTAATCCCTGGAGGAATCCCCGGAGGAATAGGCGAAGAACTTACTGAATCTATCTTCGGAGAAATTCATGGAAGAATTTACGTTGGAATCCCCTCAGGAATTACTAGAGGATTTTTTGGAGCAGTCCTCGAGGGAATTCCTGGAGGAATGCATGGATGACTTCTTGGAGGAATTTCGGGAAGTATTCCTGGAGGAATTGCTTGAGGAACCCCCGGAGAAATTTCTGATGAAATCCCTTGTGAAATCCCTAGAGGAATACTCGTAGAAATTCCTGGAGGAATTCCTCGAGGGTCCCCTGGAGGTGTTTTCGAAGGAATTCCCGGAGAAATCCCCGAAGATATTACTGGAGTATATCCCCTGCCAAATCACTAAGAACTTCCACCGAATCGTATTTTTTCCTGGGGATTTGTGGCTTATATTTGAGCAAACTTTAGATATATTTTCGCAGCTATTTTCCGCGGCTGGTAATCCATCTATTTTCATCCCGTAATCCCGATGGATTTTTTCTTGGGAGTAATTGTCAGCTGCCACTCGAACTTGACCAACTGCATCACGATTCCAAATGATCCGACCTTGTCACAGGCAAGGGAACTGGTGTATATGTCCGCCACCGTATGCACCACCAGCTGGAAATCATATAACCTTTCTTCCGGTTGCGGAATACAGCCAGTTTGTCCGGCCGGAATATCAACGGGTCACAATGCTGGTTCTAGTCAATGCTGGTCAATCTTCCACTGTGCTGCGTTCCAGACCAAGTCAGTCTGTGCGTAGATTCATTGTTGATAAACAAAATTGGTAAACAAGTTGTTTCGTCGATTTTTTTTCTTTTTTCTCTCTCAAGATCGACTGTCAAAATTACTTTGGTAAAAATGCTGTTTTTTCCTTGACCTCATTTCTTGCCATCTGAGTACTAGGCTTTACCATGGCAAAACATGATCATCGACCCTTCAACGCTTCTTCTGTGCGTTTTGTTTCTTCTCACATCAACCGGTTCGATAGCCGAGTGGTAGCGTGCGAGCCTGGTGATGTCAAGGTTCTTGGTTCGAATCCGGTTGCCAACAGAAACTTTTTTTAATTGAAAATCGAGTCCATGGTAAAATTGAAAACATCATTCTGTTGAATTGGTTTTTTTAATTAGGAAAATTCAAATATTTTTTAATTTTAAACCTCGTTTTAAACAAAAGAGCACCTTTTTCTGAGCCGCTATGATTTTTTTTAAGATTTTTAGAACTTTATTTTGGTACCTAAAATCAATTTCAAAGATATTTTTTGAAATCACCTTTTGACAGCTGGGCAACTGCTTGACAGCTTCGCCTAGTACTAAATGCGACGAGGGGTGATTTGACAAATTGCTCCCATACAAATTTTAAATTGATTTTTAAATAGGTTCCCGGTCACCAAAATAGGGTCCTAAAATGAAAAATATTTCCCCGGTTTTGCTGCATAACACGAAAGAGCATGCTTTTCTGATCTCAATGGTAATTTTTCCGAACTTAAACAATAACAGAATAGTTAATAAACTTGAAAATAAAATAATGATGAGCAGTTCTTGTTTGACATTCGAGGTCAACCTTGACGTAACGAAAGTGAAACGGCGGGTTGCAAAAGACACCACATTGGCTCACTTTTGACAATAAATGTTCCTGTTTGACATACACGGTAAACAAAATTTACCCAAAATTTAGTGCTAAACAAGGAGTGTTGCAAAAATTATTAAAATTTTTGAAAATATATTTTATGGACTTTACCTAATAGGAATACTTAAAAAATGAGTAAACATGTCGTTTTAATTAATGCTTGATCGAATTATGCAGAAATTGAGATAGGCCTTTAGGAGCCTATTGATGAAAATTTGGATTTCGGCTCAGTTTGGCATGCAGATTCAGAATATGGAATTATCTCAACACCACTAAAGAAGCCAATTAAAACGAAACTCAGTCTGCACAAATTTAGTGGCGTTGTGTATTTAAATTGACCCTCGGAATAGTAATTTCAACCGCAAGCCGCCGTTCAGTGCAGTTCGCAGTCCAGTAGTGAACTAAATGCGGTATATATAGGTTAGTTTGACTATAAAGCCTAAGATGTCATTAACAGAAGGAACATCACGAGATAATATAATATTAGGTATATGGTTTATGTAATGTAAAACAATACAACATAACAAAAGAGAACCATTCCAAAACCATTTGATTAAATGTACCGTATTACCCCGCTTATACGACACCGACTGTTGTCGTATAACCGGGGTAAGCTTTTAATTCGACAAACTGGTCACCCTACACCACCATGCTCATTGAAACTTGGCAACTCTATTTTTGTTTTTGTTTTGATTTCCGGATTTGTTATGAAAGATAATTTCTTCAAATATTGCGGTGTCTCGAATGAAAAGCTCGTTCTTTCTACGATTGTTGCCATCCTCAGTTCATTCCGGTTGGTCTCCAGGCGGTTTGGGTGTTGAATAGCACCAACTCAGAACTTCCGAAATTTGCGGCTGCAAGAGGAGTTGCTGCGGGTGCGAGTATAAGCGCAATATCAAACTGGTTTGCATTTACAGTGTACTTCGCTGTGACTTTTGAACACTTTTTAATTCGACATGTGTCGCATAAGCGGGGTACGAATTAAAAAGTGTCGTATTAAAACGTGTCGAACCAGAGGGGTAAGACGGTATAGCCAGTAGTGAAATTACAATTAAAAACAATATATTTACGGCCCGTTTTGTTGTTTGAAACTATACATATACCAAACAATGTACTGTATATTAAAACCAACGTATCAGTATTTCGAACAATTCATTTCCAATAAAATGTATGGTTTTGCAAAAAAAATATATGTGGAGAGAGATATTTTTTGTATTGTTACGATACTTAACAAACTGTATGATATATTGTAAAAAAATTATTTACAATTTACTGTATGGTGTCTACATTAAAACTTATTGTTTTTATATTTTTATTTTTACAGTGGTGTCTATTGTAACAATATGGTTCTAAATAGTACTGTTACAATACAACGTTCGGTGTTTCTACTGTTTTTTTTATTCGGGTGTAGGTTGGTTGGGCAGGATTTGAAACCAGCACGCTAACGCCGCTCAGCACTAAAGTGCATAATTTTCAGACTACACCAAAAATGTGTAACCCTTGCACATTTACAAAATCAGCTCCTGTGTCCACAAAATCGTTAAATTCGCAAAAAAATGTGTACAGGAATCTAGCTAGGTTTTCTAGTGACCTTGGAAAACAAAAAAATCGACATTTCGCATCTAGACGAGTGTACGAGCTGTTTTTGAGAATGTGTAACTGTTACACAATTTTGTGTGGTCTGGAAATTATGCACTTATGAGTAGGGCTTACACATTCTAGGTGCTGAGTGGTTTTAGCGTGAGGGGGCAGTTCTGGTCTTCTTGTTTTCTTACCCAGCATTAGAACTATGCTGCTGTGTTGAAAGATAGGTTGTCAGCTTGAGCCGCAGTTATGTTTGCTACGAAAACATTGCATTGGTGGGATGGGGATGCAACTTTGAGTTCAACAGGTTTAAAAAAAAAACCGACGAAGAGAACAAAATGGCCGAAAATGCGTAAGTTCGCCTATATCTTATACATGGCCTAAAATCGAAATAATCTGAATGTATATAGCGCATTTAGTTCACCACTGGACAATCGCACTAGTTTTCAAGAGTGCGAAAACGCAAATAAAAGTGCGCGATTGCATCCAATCGACTCGGTGTCTTCAGAGCACTTATTCAGCATACATCGAAGAATTAGTGCGCCGAAGACATCGATGGACTACCCGCTTTGCGCGCAGCCACAGTTGATCAGCAGGAGTAAATCAATTTAATTTTGTATGGCGAAATGCATCTAAACTTGAATTACTTGAAATACAAAGCTTTTCCCGAAAAAATATTTGGTAGGCTTAATAGTGGTCACCATTGTGCACAACCACTACCAAATAATTTTTCGAATAATGTGTTCCACTTTGAAGAATTTGCCTTTAGATGGTATTCGCCATCTTGTTCGCCATACAATATTTTTGCGATTTACTTTTAGCTATTTTTCGCACAGCGCCACATTGGTCGATGCGGAGAGTAGGAAAACAGCTTGGAAAACAGCCGATATAGTTAATTCATTTGATTTGATGCATTCGCGCAGTTTTATTTACGTTTTCGCACTTATGAAGACTCAGTGCGCAGCAGTGTTGCGAATACTCACTTGCAAGAGTGATACTCATTTGCTTCTATCTCAGTCCAGAAGCATGCTATCAAAAAATGATGTTAGAAGGGCTTTTAGATTGTAGTCTAATCTAAAAGTTTGCCGAATAAAGTAAAGGTCGCAGACGCATACCAAAATTGTGAGAGAGCTGTGAGTACGAGGTGAGTAAAATTCGTGTAATTTATACTCACCGTGTACTCACAGCTCTCTCACGGTTTTGGCATGCGTCTGAGACTTTTACTTTATTCGGCAAACTTTTAGATTAAACTACAATCTAAAACCCCTTCAAACATCATTTTTTGATAGCATGCTTCTGGACTGAGATAGAAGCAAGTGAGTATAATTTTTTGCTAGTGAGTATTCGCAACACTGGTGCGCAGTCCAGTGGTGAACTAAATGCGGTATATCAAAAGTGCATAATTACAATCAAAATCTTGATCAAAATTGGGTTCTTTAGGGGTACCCAGATTATTGCATAATCGGAATCTCCGTCCAAAATTTAGTCGAAATCCAGAATTTCATCATTTTAGGTGCCCGGGAACTATTTTTAAAATTCATTTAAAGTTTGTATGGGGATTTTTTTTTTGTTCGGGTCGAACTGTCACTTTATCGATTGAACTGTCATTCTATCCACGGAAATTAAAACTGTTTTGTTTATTTAACCATCAAAACAAAGGAATCGGAACGCAATAAAATCACCTTATACTCAGAAAAATGAGCTCTTTCGATTAGGCTAAAGAAAAAGGCAATATTTAATTCACTAAACAACCCAATTGTCTAATTACGATAATTACCCATTTTAAATATTAATAACTCGGATTTTTACTCATTATTCGACATCTTCACATTGACGCAAAAATGGGTACTTGAAAATCAATGTGTATTAAACAAAGCTGATGTTTTGCTCCCTTTTGTTTATAAATAGTACCTGCTTTGCGACCCACCCAGCACTAACCAGCTCTTGCCGGTGACTCAAACTTTTCGAAAAAACTCTAAAAATGCAGACCAAAGATTATTTTCAAACAATCATTACATTTCTTTCTATAGTGCTAGTTTTATTGAACAAAAACAGATGCGAGGCGAATGAAATTGAGGTAAGTTTTAATAACATTCAACACTCAGCGAGTGTGTTAACAAAAATCTCATCCCTCAGCTGCCAAAACAGTTTGTGGCCAGCAGTTCGCACACCAACAATTGGGCGGTGCTGGTGGATACATCCCGTTTCTGGTTCAACTATCGGCATATTGCCAACGTACTGTCGGTGTACCGTTCGGTAAAACGGTTGGGCATTCCGGACAGCCAGATACTACTGATGATTGCCGACGACATGGCGTGCAATCCGCGGAATCCCCGTCCCGCCACGGTGTTCAACAACGCCAACCAGCACATCAACGTATACGGAGCGGACGTGGAGGTGGACTATCGAGGCTACGAGGTGACGGTGGAGAATTTCGTCCGTTTGCTTACCGGGCGGAACGAAAACGGAACAGCTCGCTCGAAGCGGCTGCTCTCGGATGCTGGCAGCAACGTACTGATCTACCTGACCGGTCACGGAGGCGATGGTTTCTTGAAGTTTCAAGACTCGGAGGAGATTACTAACCAGGAGCTGGCAGATGCTATCGAGCAAATGTGGCAAAAGCAGCGCTACAATGAGCTGTTCTTCATGATCGACACCTGCCAGGCGGCTTCCATGTACGAAAAGTTCTATTCGCCGAACATCTTAGCCGTGGCGAGCAGCTTGGTGGGAGAGGATTCCCTTTCGCACCATGTGGATCCGGCCATTGGGGTTTACATCATTGATCGGTACACGTACTACGCACTGGAGTTCCTGGAGAAGGTGGAAGTCAACAGCAAGAAAACCATGGGAGAGTTTGTAAGTATATATATAGGTATATCAGGATAGATCATTTTTGTAATTCAGAATCATATTTTCTAATTATATACAACTCATGATATCAAATGAGTTACATACAAAATTTTGTGTGTAACTCGTTGCTAAACTCGATTTTTTAGCACTCTTCGTATCTATTCAACTCGGCAAGCACATCTCTTGCTGAAAAAAAAAACAACTTTTTGAAACTCGTTGCATAAAAAACCAGTTCCAGTTCAGTATTATAATTTCTATTGTATACTACTCTTTTCAGTACCACAATGACCTACTTTTCTGTACCGGTTCATTATGCAACTGAAATGAGTTGCATAATGTTAATTATGTAACTCATTTGAGTTGCATTAGGAACATTATGCAACTCAAATGAGTTGTATAATGAAAAAATCATTGCATAAGATTTTGTATGGAACTCGTTGCAAAACTGGGTGTTCAGGGCACATAACAAAAAATGGGATTTTAAAGTCAATATTCAATGCTTTGGCAAAATGAATGTTATTTTCTTGCATTTTACAGCAGAAATATTAGGTAAATCTTTTACTTTTTCCTCTTATTGTCATAATATCCCTTCTGGAACACAGACTTGCTCCCACATGTCAACGAATGAAAATAAACCAACATCTGATTGTCATGTATGCCATAACACATACTGCCCGAATAGACTACTTTTCCGCTACCTTTCCACTTTAATTTTCAGAGCTTAATCTCTAAAAAATCTCTGGAGAAATCTTAGAAGAAATTTTTAGGGGCACTCCTGGAGAAATTACGGGTTGTTACCTTCAAGGCATTCGTGAAGGGATCTCATAAATAGTTTCTGCAAAAACCTTCACCTTTAAGTAGTTTCCGAAAGAATCCTTACTGCAACCGCCGAAGAAATCCCTATAGGCATCCCCGCAGGAATTCCTGGAGCAATTTCTGAATTTTTTTTTTTATCTGTATTAACGAAATTTTTAGCCCTGGGCTAGTTCATCTCGGGAGTTCGGGACCCACGCTTTACTTCTCTTCCGAAGGAAGAACTCACATTTTCCGAGTTTGTCGGGAGTGGGATTCGATCCCAGGTCCTCGGGCGTGATTGTCAAGTGTTCTAACCATCACACCAGATCCGCTCCCTTCTGAAAAAAATAAAGGAATTCCTATTGCAATCTTTGAAGAAATTTCTGTAACGATGCCCAACGATTTTTTTTGGGAAATCCATGGAAGTATTTCTGAAAAAAAAAGTAAATATCTGGAACAGTTCCAAGAGGAATCACAGCAAAACTACACAGGGAAAAATTTCTACTCAGTGGCTGAGTTGGTCTTATTCAGAAAACGAAAAATCCTTTGTTTTCTTACTCAGTTTCCATTAAAAGTGGGACAACCCATTGCCAATGGGTTGTCCCACTTTTAACCGAAACTGAGTAAGAAAACAAAGGATTTTTCGATTTCTGAGTAAGGCCAACTCAGTCATTGAGTAGAAATTTTTCTCGGTGTAAGTTGATAAATTCCAGCATGAATTCCAGGAGAATTTCTAACAAGAATTTCTAGAGGAATTTCGGAAGCAATACTAAGAGATTTTCGTACCCTGAAAAAAATCCCAAGAGAAACCCCCGGATGCCCAATTGGAAAATCTAATACATAGAGGAATCCTAGTGAAATCCCTAGAGGAATTTTTATATGAGTAAAAACTGAAGGCATTGATATAAGAACATTTTAAGAAATACCTAGCTAAAAGAATCCCTGAAGAATTCCTGAAAAAAAAACCTAGGAAAATCCATAGGTTTATTCGTCAGCAGGTCGGCACATTCTCCTCCATTTGGGAAGTTTGTGCCACCCGTAGATTTATACATGGATGAGTTGAGTATATACAGGATGAGTAATTTATACACGGAGTAGTTCATAGATGAATTATAACAGAAATATCAACAGAAATCTCTGAATACATCACTACTGTGATGTTACTGAAAGAATTCAAAGAAAAGCTTCTGGAAGAATCACAGAAGGAATGCCTGGTTTTTTTTTTATAGGGAAGCATCTGAATGGATGGTTATAGAATCCCTGGAAGAAAATCCTGCAGATTTCTCTAAGAAACACTAGCGAAAATACCTACAAGTAACGATTCAAAAATTCATGGAGAATTCGCAACAAGCATTTCTGGAGGGATCCCACCATGAATTCCTGAAGGTTTTCTAAAGGATAAATCTCTGGAAGAATCCCGACAGCAATTTCTGAAACAATGCAAGCAAGAAGTCTACTACATAAATCTCTTCATAAATTTATGGAGCAATCCCAAAAAGTAAAGGTATCTCAGAATGAGCCATTTTACGAAGTGACAACAATGTTGATGATGATATTGGTTTTTACGGGTTATTGGACACTACCTCCTGTCAAAATTCATTCATAAAATCGGCTCGTAAAATGGACTATTGACGGAAAGAAGAAGTAAATTTGTAGACTTGTAATCACAACAACAGGCAGCATATATTGGTTGTTCTATTCCAGAGGAAATTAATTCATAATGGAAATTTCTTCAAATTCCTTAAATATCTTTATAACTACCACACCATATACATATGCAAAATAGGCAGTGAGGGATCTCAGTTGATAATTGAGAAAGTTCTTATAAAATACTAAGCTGAGGAGGCTGTGGCCTAGTTGGAACGTTACGCCAAGAAGAGAGAGAGCGAGAATCTGTCAGCAATTTGAATCGATATTGGATTTAAACTTTGGCTAGTGTTGGGCGCTAAAACGGCATAAATGTGTTAGTTTGCAAAAAAAAAAGTTGTAACGAATAATTGCCGCGTACGGCAAAGCTTGGCCTCGCAAGTCTCCGCTCCAAGTTCAACTTCAACGCGTTGACTTGCTCCACCAGTTCGTCAATGGTGTGCTGCCAATAGGGTCCTAAAATGAAAAATATTTTCCCGCTTTTGGTGCATAACACGAAAGAGCTTGGTTTTCTGATCTCAATAAGCTATTTTACGAGACGTTCTACCGGTGGGCCGCTCATTGTTATTGTTTACATTTGATGTTTTTGTTTTCGCGAAAAGTAGCATAACATGTGGTGAGCGCTAATCAATTTTTTTGCTGGCAGAGATGTTTCGGTTTCTAATGCGGCATGTATGAATCCCCCGAGCTGTATGATGTCACTAGCAGATGAAAAAACATCCCCACGGTCTACGGATATTAATTATAATGAGCGGATTGACGCATTTTTGCAGATAAATAAACTCCGTTTATTGAATGGGCCCGTATCACATGTTATGCTAGCGAAAATGTAAATAAATGGGCCCACCGGTTGGACTTCAAAACTGGTAAACATTCAAAAAACAGCTGATTTGAAACGTCTCATAAGCTGCTAGTACACAGGGTCAAATATTTGTCCGAAAAGAAACCAATGCTCAAACATCTTGTTTGACTCGATCAAATTTTCATTAGTGTCAAACTGATGTTGTTTCTTGAGTTCTTTCCTTGTCAAATATTTGACCCTGTGTACTACTGGCCATAAAATGCCTTATGGTAATTTTTCCGAACTTGAACAATAACAGAATAGTTAATAAACTCGAAAATAAAATAATGATGAGCAAGTCTTGTTTGACATTCGAGGTCAACCTTGACGTAACGAAAGTGAAACGGCGGGTTGCAAAAGACACCACATTGGCTCACTTTTGACAACAAATGTTCCTGTTTGACAATTAGTAAACATGCCGTTTTAATCAATGATTGATCGAATTATGCAGAAATTGAGATAGGCATTTAGGAGCCTATTGTCTTCTGGTTCTTCCTCCACTGTTTCGTGCTTGCTCAAAAGCGCCTTCTTCTACCTCCACGGCGTGAACTCTGTTGAACCGCTGTGGCTGTTGGTGATGCTGAACCTGTGGTGGTCTGCTGGTTACTACTGGCGTGGCGAAGTTCGGTTCCAGAAGCGCGCTGTGCGGAATGGGAATCCTGCGCTGCCTGTTCAGAAGCATCCTTGTCTCGTCGTATCCGGTGCAGACTTCCACCATTTCTTCCAGTGAACGAGGCCTCGCTGCTGTGACGATGGCTGCGTAATTTTCGTTCATGTTCTTCTTCACCAGGAAGAACTTTTCGTCGTCTGGAATTGGTGGATCGACGAAGCGGAAAAGCGCTGAGATATCTCGGTAGAACTTCGCAAAGGATTCCTCCCTTCCTTGAAATCGAAAGCTGGCTTCCAGACGCAGAATTTGGGAGTATCCGCTGGGCAGGAATTCCCTTCTGATCTCCCGCTTGAACCGGTCCCAAGTCCGCAACAGGTTTTGCGACGTTGCTCGTGAGTACCAGTCGATTGCGTCCTCCTGGAGTAGATGCTTGATCGAACTCAGGAGTGTGGCGTAGCTCATGCCTTCGTGAATGTCTCCACGCGATCTAGGAACACGTTGAGTGATGTAGTGTCCTTCTCGCCGCGAAATTTGAAAGGCCAGTTGTGCACCGCCTTCTGTATTCGGCGTTCGTCCGCTCGTTCCGGTGCTGCTCGATCTCGCCGGATTAGCCGCTCCAGGTCGTCTCGCATTCGATAGTTTTCTTCACGCGTCCGCTGTTCTCTTTCCTGCATCTCCGCTATTCTCGCTCGCAGCTCCTGAACTTCTCGTGACTGTGCTTCTGGGGCTGGCCGCTTCCATGTTTCTCGCTCCCGGGGAAGATAGGGAGGCGGTGGTGAGGTGTTCCGTTGTCTAGGCTGTGTCTCCCCTGCGTCTTCGTTGTCTCGCGCTCGGAATGAGCTAGAAAATAGCAATCCTCGTCCTTGTCCGCCGGAGAATGACGTCATCGAAGGCGGCTGTGAGGCTGGCGGTGGCGTGGATTCTTGATTTGAATGGTTGCCCACTGGGATCGTGGCATCCGCCGTTCCACCGACTGCTCCTTCCTCTTCGTTGTTGCTTCTTCTTATCGCACCCGTTGAACTTGTGTGGTTCACCTCATTCTCACCTCGTTGCACACAACTCACTACACTAGTACCATTCACTTTGTTGAGTAAAACAGTCACGTGCATGGTTAACATCCCATGCAAATCTCTCAGTTCGACCGGGGGGTGGATCAACCGTAATCTGTCGTGATAGTGGGTAAGACGCGTTCGGCTTTGACTGATTGCAGCCCTATCGGCTGTTCGAATGGCCGCTTCAGTGCTAATGTGCAGCTGCTGTATTTGAGTTTCACAGTGTTCAATGTTGGACTGTGGACTCATTACATGGGCTGAGCTAGTGGGCTGGTTATCTCTTAAGGCTTCCTCTTGCATGAGTGCCTTCAGACGGAGGACCTTTCCTCTGTGGGTGGTAGGCCCTAAATTTACCACGTGACGCAGAGCCAACTCATACGTCACCTCCTCATCTGTTAAGTGTGTGTAATCCATGTCTTATGTTGAATATGCGTAAGGGCTAAAATTGTTTCGATAATCGTAGGCCAGATAATCGAAATTGCACAAAACCAAATCTCAACAAAACCAAAACTCAAAACGCTAAACGGTAGTTTAAAATGTGTGGATTTTCAGTTGGGCGCCAATGTAACGAAAACATTGGAATCTTATAAATGTACATTTTATTTTCCGTATCGGGTCCCACGTCTGGGAAATCAGATACGAAAAACAAAATAGAACGTTACAAATGTACAAAACACAAACATGCAACAGATAACATTAATTGTGCCCAGTTATCTAAATAGATAACGTAGTCCAACCGCAGGATGACGAGGTTTCATTTTTGTTCTTGGTCCATCAGTCAATCCTGTAATCGTATTTTTTCTGGCGGATTGCCTTCTTGTTCGCAGCGTTGGTTGCTTACATAGCTTGTTTTGGTCTAGGAATTTCAAATCCTAAGGGGGCATCTCGATTCGAGCAACAACACAAGACCGTCTACAATTTGATGTCCGTCTTAGGGGACGGCTTGCGTGTTTTGTACTGGGTTGCTCCTGAAATGTTTGGAGCACTACAAATGTACATTAAAATTCAGGGACAGATGTACAAACCTTAGTATAACATACAAAATAAACTGACAAAATGTTCACAACAATTTACAAACGTAACAAACTTTAGCCGTTTTCCAAAGTTGCACGTGTTTTGTTCATTGCGTGCCCAGCTAACACAAAGTCTTATATGATGTTGAATAGGATGCTAAAATGGAGGTCATATACGTACATGCTCCCATTTAAGGCTCAAGCATCCGTCATCCTTTTTTGGAAAATAAAAAGCAGTTTTCTCGCTGTAAATCAAAACATCGACCATGAAAATATATTCACTGCATTCTCTTACTCATGTGGAGTACAGTGAATATATTTTTATATCAAAGATCTTTGTTTTGAACGAAAAAACTGCTTTCAAATGTTTGATGATGACGATGATTTCAATGACGAATTGCTCAACGTTAACCGCGTGTAAAGTGTGCGTATATCGCCTCCACTTTTGCATCCTATTCAACATCATATGCGATCGTGTGTTGACTGGGTAATTTTTATGTGACGCCAAAAACATCAACTGAATTAATATTGATTATAAAATGGCAATGCTAAGAAGTGAAAAACGCTTTTATTTTTGTATTTCAAAAAAGGCTGATAAAATCGGGTCCTCAGTGTGTTATATAACTACACGTTTTGCATTTTTTTTTTACAATTTAGATACAATTTCAACTCAAGAAGCATCAAATTAGCTTGTACGGGTATTTCAATGCCAAAAAACTTTAAATACTTGGATGATTAACGTTACCAATGTACTTCAAACCATCGAAATCAAAAATTAGATTAGAACGTTCCATTCGTTCCATTCCATTCAAGTGCATAAAAAGTTTACACAAGAAACAGTTTACGCACAAATAAATGACTATGAGTGCTTCACAACGCGTACATGGAGCAGTGTAGGTTTACAACGAAGAGAACCGGAGTTCAAATCTCATAGTAGGCGCAGTATCATAACGTCCGAGGCCATAATGTCCCAGGACTTTATGGCGCATTTTTTCGGGGCATAACGTCCAAACATGTAAGTATGTCACGAAGCCCAAGGAAAGAAGGCACATAGGATATTATGACGCACCCAAACTTTTGGACGTTATTTCGCAAAAAAACGCGACTTAACAACCGGGACAGTATGGCCTCGGACGTTGTGATTCGGCCCCCTCATAGTAAAGTAAATAGTAAGTAATAGTAAAAAATAGTAGTAAGTAGTATGTAAAAAATAAACAAAGAGTAACTCAAAATAATTGTCAATTAGCATTCTACAACTAATACCTTTCATAAATAATAATATACAAAGAAGATTTAGGATGTTTTTTTGTGTTCATCGAAGCTTATTTTTGAGCTGAATAGCATTTTTTACAGCGGCAAACGTGAACTTTTGGTGAACACAACTTTGGTTAATTACTTAAAAAGTAGGCTGTATAGAATGCTATTCGTATTCCTTTATACAGCTGATTAAGCCCAAACATACATTTTTATCCGAACTTTAGGTTGCTTGGGACAGCTAGCGTCAACCTCGTTGTTTTTTATTTACTTCTACTTGTTCACATCTAGCCTTTCATATATCCGTAGAAGCTGATTTTATGTGACTTGATGTTAACTCAAAATGGGAAGCCTAAACTTCGAATGATTTTGCGTTTTCAGTGAGTTTTTTACCACAGAGAACAGACATCCAAGCCTATAGAATTTTTTTGTAAGCTGTGTAAGGATTCATTTTTTTAGCGTTGACCATACTAGCGTCACCTATGCAGCAAGTTTCTACAGTCAGAGGTGAGTACGCATATCTAGGTAAGTTTTATATTCACCACCGACAAAAGCGTTAAGGTTGCTGTTACTGGCTTTGAAACAAGTCGTGTTGCTTAGGTTGGAACTTTGCGATAGCAGCGCCACCACGATGTTGCCGCTTGTGTTGCCAATTCAAATGACCGTTAATTTCCTTACACAGCTTTAGAACTGGAATTAGATGTCTGTTCTCTGTGTTAAGTAAGTTAAGTAACACAAAAATTGGTCAAATGAGGTTATGTTGCATTTCTAAAGCATCAAAACTTTAAATTCAGAATAATATTTCTATCGTATTTTAGTGCAATATAATCTAATTGTAATATATTGCGCTAAATACACTACACCAGGAACGTTCAATCGGCAAAAAAAAATCTTTGGATATCGTTCATCAAGACAATACGACAACATCGTCGTAGCCACTTTGAACTACCGGCGCTGCTCCCAGTAGCTGCTAACCAAAGACTGAGAAGACAGCAGTCAGGAGGCTCGATTAACACGGGCTTAAGCAAGGTTTAAGTCTGCGGTTTAAGTAATGACATATATGCTTGGCTTGAGCATTTTATGGTTGGTGTGCAATGATGTTGATTTAAAAGAAATTTATGCTTGGTGTGGGTTTCAAATCATTCTCAATCAACCATTTGAAGCACTTATACCTAGAATATCTTCGAAGCTTGAGAGTAATATTTTTTTTTCTGTTCGGGTGAGCCACTGCGACCAGTATTTAGATCTTTTGTGGCATTACCCGTATCCTTAGTATTTAGTGCATGTCGTACTACTCCATTGACATTAAGAGGCAATGAAGCATCCATTTCTGTACGGTTCCTGTTTTGTTATCCCAGAGGTGCAAGAAATAGATTGCGATAAAAAGGTCCCGTTATCATAGAGATTTAAATCCCAGTGAAAGAGCGCCCCTAATCAAACACAATCTATTTGAATTCTGAGAAAAACAAAACGGTGGTACTGATATTTATCCATGCATCGGAACTCTAGCCCCATCCATGTCTTGCTTCTAGTTTAGTCCCAGGACAACAAAGAAAAACCCGGGACTTTAGGCTAGTTGCAAAACTCTGTCAAATTAGAGAATGTGTTCTGTGCAATAAGAATGCACGTGAGTCCTTGAATTACCAGAACTTAACAGTCTTCGATAGGTTAGTACGCAAACAGATACGTAAAGCATGTTTGTTTTCCTAACATCAAGTGTAGTCTCGGGTGGGCAAAGTGCGATTCTTTAACTATCAGCTAGGCAGAATAAAGGCAATTTTATAAACTGTCACTAGTAACAAGGACTTTGTACCATGAATCCTTTTTACCAAAACACATTACCCCAACTTCACAAACCGGATGTCACTAGGGTTCGGTTTGGTAGATCTTGAACCGTAACGCAACACATAAAGGCGATCTACCTACGTTACGGGCTCCGTTAAAGATCGAGCATATTTTAAACCCCCTCAATCATTCATCCATCAGCACGGGTCGCCTGACACCTTGGATTGGGGTTCCCTGTTTAGTGGACTTTTACCCCCGGAACAGGTGGTCCGTAGTGTTATTCTTAGCCAATTGAGACAACCGCTACCGACACTACACAGCTATCTAGGCTGATCGGGAAAAGAAGTTTATATTGATGATCACCCGGATAAAAACTAACCATAGGGTGTTTGGTGAAAACCATTCCTGCACCATACAGTGTACCAGCTACAATAATGTATATTGTAATGAAATGGTTCACTAAAAGCTTCGCACATTGTAGCTACTATACATTTACATTCGATTTTTATGTAACACTATATTATACTGTTTTTCTTACGTTTGAACCATTCACTTTTCCGAAACATTATTTTTCCGTGCATTTTTAATTATTTATTCAGTTTTAGATTTTTTCCGTGCTTTGTTTTGTTGATCTTTGTGACTTTTACACCGTAAAAAATCTGCACTGTGATATGAACGGGTTGGCACTTGAATTCGCACTACTGTTTAATCAGTTTGTTATCAATTAAATATCATTCAAAAAGGAACATCCAATGCCTCTTCAATTTTAATTGAACTTCACTTCAATTCGTTGTTGACAATGTTTTGAATTCGAATAAAGAATTTAAAAAAAGTGCTGCTAACCGCACGTAGATTCGATACCAGGACCTTGAGATTTACGATCATCTGTTCTACCACTACACTACTTCACACCTGTTAGAGAGGTTCGATTCGAAGCGAAACACTTTCTACCACCTGTCATCTATATTTACTTTCATACCCAAAAAAGTCATTATCAAATCAACAGCTTTTCAATTTGGATCCTACTGCTTTGTACACTAGTGCAAATTGAAGTGATTTTTAGTTGATTTCTCCGGTGGGTTTGTTTTGGTTATCAAATCAACACTGACTGCATTGCGATTTCAAAGGAAAAGCCTTTCTGATCATGCTGATTGGGATGTAGAATAGTTAAGGGATTTTTCCCTTACATTGAGCGTGCAGAGTTTTTACCGTGTATGATGCAAAGGAGGGCCCATACAGCGGCCGTTCGCTCGTTGCAAACCCGCTCGTTGCAACGCTTTTTAGTTGCAAGTCCGCTCATTGCAAAATTTTACAAGTTTTTGCAATTAAAAAGCAACCAAGTGTCAAATTAGTGCTGTCAGTTATGCTGTCAGTGCATTTCGATGCACTTTAGTGTCAAAGTGACGTTGCAATTAGCGAATGGCATTCGCTCGTTGCAAAGTAAACATTTTGCAACGAGCGAACGGCCGCTGTATAGCCGAGGCGGTAAACGCACGGGTATTCAGCATGACCATGCTGAGGGTGACAGGTTCGAATCCCGGTCGGTCCAGGATCTTTTCGTAAAGGAAATTTCCTTGACTTCCTTGGGCATAGAGTATCTTTGTGCCTGCCACACGATATACATATGCAAAATGGTCATTGGCAGAGGAAGCTCTCAAAAAACTGTGGAAGTGCTCATAGAACACTGAGCAGCTGAGAAGCAGGCTTTGTCCCAGTGAGGACGTTACGCCAAGAAGAGAGAGAGAGAGAGAGAATGATGCAAAGGAAAGGAAAGAAAAAAGTGAATAAGTTGAAACATCAATTTAAAGTCAATAAAATGTTTAAATAAGTAGTAAACCAGATGTCTTAAGAATCGCAGATCCAAGAGATATGGCGGGCTAGGTATGTAGAGTGCGATGAGAGGAATACGATTGACGAACTTTATCTTTGACGTAGAGCCATCTTTAACATATGGACTGGACTGAATACTGAATGAAATTCTAATATAGGTTCGTCTGTGGGTTCGCTTCTTAACCTAACTTATACTTGAATCGAACTTGACAGTTTTCTAATGAGTTGTTAAATACATATGTACGTGTATTTCAAACTTTAGTCAAACTGGAGCCTCAATATTGCAATAACGGTTAAGCACGCTGTAATGATACTTATGTACCTCGTCACCCACTTCATGCAACTACATTAGTGGTCTAATAATGCTTAGCGCGCTCGGCATAGTTCCATCATGCCGCTCAAAGTGTTGCCACAAATAATGTTCAGTTTGCGAAACCCGGTTATCTGGCTGGTGGGGCATGGGAGCCTAAGCTTCAACTGTTAATGCAATCAGAGACTACTCAGACCTCGACTCAGACTTAGACGTGGGCGATCCAATATATGAAAGGTTATCCAAAACGCTCTGGAGAATTCCCAAAGCGCATTCTCATAATGCTAGTAAGCCTAAGATGCCATTAACAGGAGGAAAATGACAAGATAATATAACATTACATGGTTTATGTAATGTAAACCAATACAACATAACAAAAGAGAACCATTCCAAAACCAATTAACAGCAAGCAAGAAAGATCATTAGATTGCCTCAACCCTCTGCGAGATTCTAATGGATTTGAAAGTGTCCCTGATACTCGAACTACGCACATGATTCGATCCATCTTGCCTTGATCAATCGTATTAGTTTATCCGGGAATCCGCATTCGTGCATAATCTGCCATAGCTGGTCTGACATAAGTATTCTTTAGCCCTAATATCGGGCTTCAGTTTGATGCTAAAAGATTTAATAATTGACCATTTTTGCGATCGCACGGACCAAAAATGTACACGGAGAGACGAAACTACCCAAAAGTGAGTTCTTTCCACCCAACTTCGGGGTTGCGTGCGTCAAGCCAATTTTGAGTTGATGGAATCAATGTTTTTGTTGGGTTGTTCCCGCTTGCTTCCATGTGAAAAAAATACCTAATTTTAAGTTTTTTCCACTCAACCGAAATTTCGACTAGGTTGTATTCACTCAAATTTGAGTACTGTGCTAGAAACTCAGTTTTGGCTTGACGCACGGAACTGCAAAAGTTGGGCTGTTTCTCTCTTCACTCTCTGACAACAACAGAAAGAGCGCATGAAAAGGGAGATGAAAAAGAACTCAAAATTGAGTTTAAAAGTACCTAATTTTGAGTTTTTCAGTTTCTCCGTGTATGGAACGGCTCTACCCCATTTGGCATAACGCTGTTTGGCATAATGCCATTTGGCGTAATGGCCATTTGGCATAATGGCCATTTGGCATAATGCTGTTTGGTATACCGTATTACCCCGCTAATACGACACCGACTGTTGTCGTATAACCGGGGTAATCTTTTAATTCGACAAACTGGTCACCTTACACCACCATGCTCATTGAAATTTGGCAACTCTATTTTTGTTTTTGTTTTGATTTCCGGATTTGTTATGAAACATAATTTTATCAACTATTGCGGTGGCGCGAATGAAAAGCTCGTTCTTTCTATGATTGTTGCCATCCTCAGTTCATTCCGGTTGGTCTCCAGGCGGTTTGGGTGTTGAATACAGTGACCCCACAATTTATGAATCGGCAAAAATGACCACAGTTTATGGATCACTCCATTTGATTAACATGGTGATTCATAAATAGTGTACAAAATTTAAGGTGATTCATCGGTGTGGGGTCACTGTAGCAGCAACTCAGAACTTCCGAAATTTGCGGCTGCAAGAGGAGTTGCTGCGGGTGCGAGTATAAGCGCAATATCAAACTGTTTTGCATTTACAGTGTACATCGCTGTGACATTTGAACACTTTTTAATTCGACATGTGTCGTATGAGCGGGGTACGAATTAAAAAGTGTCGTATTAAAACGTGTCGAACCAGAGGGGTAAGACGGTAACACGAAGAACAGCCTTCTTGATAAGAATGTGCATAACACTTGTTATGCCAAATGGCGTTATGCCAAACTTCATTATGCCAAATGGGGTAGAGCTCTTGAAACAACTGGGAATCGAATCTGTCACGCTCAGCTTTGCTGAGCACCCTGTATGCCAAATACCCACGCCTGTGGGGCTCTTAACCCTTTATAAGGCCGAGAAAACTAGAGGAGTTGTCAACGCATACTATTATGGAAATAATTATATACATGATAACATGTACAAAACAATTTTTGTTTGAAAGAAACTCAAAAATCTAGGTGGCAATATAGTTGCCACTGCCCGTTAACCCCAAAAACGAGCTTTGAGGTGGCAACATAGTTGCCACTGCCCGTTTAGGCCACCTGCGCTGGTGGCAATATTCTTGCCACTGCCCTTTTAGAGTACTTTTCTTTTTTTGACTTCGACGAAAAGCCGGAAAAGAGATTTTAGAGTGGATTAGAGCTTAACCCATAATATAAACTGTGTAATTCAGCTCGTGTCAACCCATAATTTGATTATTTCTTAAAATATTTACCAAATCTATAATTTTACAATAAGTTTCGAGCTAATTTTCTTCGCGCGGTCAAATTTAGCCATTTTTGAGAGTACAAATGGCTCCCACATTGTTGTTAAAGCTTTGTTTAGTACCAAAAAAATACTAGGCGTTGTTAGTAATCCCAAGTTTACGTAAACCAAAAAAAAAGTTTGAAATAAATTGTTATAAAATAGAAAAAAAAATACAAACAGTAGGTGGCAATATAGTTGCCACTGCCTTATAAAGGGTTAAGAGCCACTTCATTCGAGTCAAGTTTTGTCACATCGATATAATATGACTTCGACTTGTGTCACGTCACTCCATGCACAGAATGGGTCCAAATGTCTGCTCTAAATATTTTGTCTATATATCTTTCTAGCTCTCAGTGTGTCCCAAACGAGTATGCATATCGACGGTGGGAGTTCGGAAGGACCTGTATCCCAAGGACCCCTACAAAGTACCCATCACCGATTTCTTTGGATCCATACGACCCACGGAAATCACTACAGGGGTGGTGAATGTCACTCTGTCCACCATTCCGGAAGATCAGTACGCACTAAACGTGATTTAAAGAAAAACAAAATTTGACATTTTTTTTATTTTTCAGTTTTGAAAAGAAACCGATCAGCAAACCAAATCCAGCTTTGTTCTACGATCAATTTCCATCTGAGCTGTTTGCGTAAGACGTCCGTCACTCTAGTCGCAGTATTTTGAAGGTAAGGCTGACTGATAATGCGAATAAATATTGAACACAGTAGTGATCCCCGGGTAGGTCCACGTGCCACTTTACTGTCCCCGAGAAGACGGTGAGGGGGCGCTGCAGCCATCTTTGATCCGAATGGTCCCTCCGGCGCTGTTGTATTCTGTTAGTAGAGAGTTTTCAGCATCGCCAATCTTTGTCAAAGATGCCACGAATTTCTGATTTTCCAAGTTATCATCGCACAGATTTCTGATCGCCAAGATGCTCCACTCTTTGATTACTGAAAGAGTTAGAAAGTTATTGTTTAACATAGTACCTAGATCGAACATAAATCGTTATTCGTACGTGGATTTCTCGCGTCCAGATTGGTGCACTCTAGAATTGCCGCCATTATTTGCATGTCGCGGGCCAGGTTCTGGTTCTTTTTGTTCTTGTACGACAAATTGGCCAAAGCCTTCACCAGCGAAGACTTGAGCGTAAAGGAAATGTCTTGTTCAATGTTCAGCTCACTGTTGCCTTGCTTCACCTTGAGGATCTCCTCAATCTTCTGAACCGGGGTAAACATGTTTCCATTTTCGTTTTTACCGATGGTTTGTAGCTGCCGAAGAAGACCTGAAAAGAGAGGCTTTCTGTAGGTATATACCGAGTCGCGGTTCACTTGTAGGTTTTAGACTAATTAGGTTATGGTACTCATTAGGTAATGGTAATAATTAGGGAATGGTACTCACATCCCATGTTCAGGAACAGCGCCCCATCTTGCCGCAAGAATGACCCGTACGGTTCCACGCAAGTAGCATCGGCGAAAAACGCCAACAGCGTGAACACCTCGTCGGTTTTCTCCCCATCCAAGTAGCTATCGACCGTCTTTAGCACACAATCCGACTTCTTCTTGAAATCGACCAGCAAATGCTTGAACAGATCCTGCTGCAGTGGCCTGCTTCGTCGATCTTGATCCTGTCGGATGTACTCGTTCAGGTAGCGTACAAACAAGATGCGCTTCTCGCACTCGATCCGTTCGTAGCCTTCTACGACCTCGTTGCTGTCGCACATAAGGTACTCGAGAAAGATTGCCACAAACTCCGGCGCTTCCTGCTGGGTCCGACGATTGGTTTCCACATTTTCTAGCAGAACCGTTAGCAGTTCTTGGGCATCCAGACCAATGTCGGCTTTGTAGATAAATGCATTGTACACGAGCATCGTGGCGGCATTGGTAAAACCAGTGTTAGCTTGGATGCATTTCAGGAGGTATTCCTTGAATTCTTCCAGTATTCGTTGCTGGTTTGGTTTGTTCTGAACACACAGATTTGCCAGCAGCTGCAGACAGTTCAGTCTTACATTCTCCGGAATGCCATCGTCGTTCAGAATTTTCGAGATGTTGCCTAGCAACGGTTCTTTAGAAATTATCTCATTTTGGAAGGATTCACCCAAGGCGCACGATCGTTTCAGCAGGTTGAGGCATTTGATGGCGATCTTGTTCTGATAATCACCATCGGTGTGGCAGGTTAGGAACACGTCCAAGATTTTATCTGATTCGCTTTTGAATTGGTCGTAGACACAGTTGCTGAAAAAGATTGAACAGAATACAGTCAGGTTTTTTTTTACGCGGGGGATACGTACCGCGTAAAAAAAAAACTCAGTTCAAAATTCGAAAAACCGCGTAAAAAAAGTCTCACCATTTCTCGACGAATCATGCAAAAATAAGACGATGAAATTTTTTTTTGTATGGAGTTTTCATTTACGCGGCCGCGTAAATGAAAACCGCGTAAAAAAAGACCTGACTGTAATCAAGTTCAATTTTAACCCTAGTAGGATGTTGGGGTCAACATGACCCAGGCAGGCTCGTTCAACGTACTCTACACAATCGTGATGCGCCAAGCCTAACATCTTAGGAGGGTAAATTCAATTTATTTATTCATTTAAAGTCAACGGTGCTATTCCGAAAGGTGTAAGTTGAAAAGACCAGAAGGCGGAAAACTCTTGAAAACGAAATGGCAAGAAATGCGAAAAGACTGAATGGCCAAAGGAGGAAGGATCGCAAAACGAAATGATCATAAAGTGGAAAACCGTTAAAAAATGAAACTGACAAAATAACGTAAACGAGAGATAACTTTAGTACATTCCTCGTAACTGGTTACTCACATCTTATAACTTCTGCCGACTATGTGGCTGCTAGTTTATGCCACAAAAGTTCAGCTTATTGGACGCAGTGGCTTAATTTCCCCAATAGGGAAGGAAAAAATGTGGCTGCTAGTCTGCGCTTACTTCATGGTCATACGGTTGAGAAACATCATGTCCAATTTTAATTTAAAAAAGTCGAATTCCCGGTTTTGCCTAAAATTTTGGTAAACCATGCTTGTACATGTTGAATATAAAAATTCCTTAAGAAATGCTCACGGTAGCTGAGAAGCAAGCAATAATACGCGAGGGAAGCAATGCGAGAAAAAAGAAATTTCAACTAAACTGGTTGTAAATACCGTAATCCGAGGGAAATTGAACACTTTTCCTCTATTCCTTTCAATAAAATTAGGTACAATGCATATAATTCCAAACAAATATTTTTAAAACATGCACTGAGTGGACCTGTTTCATGTTTCATAAACGAAATTCTTACAAGAAATTGCTACATTTTGAAAAACATGTACAAATGGTCAAATTTGAAAATTCCGGGGTGAAGTTGATCAATCAATAACCAAGCCAATGACATAACATTCTAAGATTGGAAAATTATTGCACAAACCTAAACATCATCAAGTTGAATCTGAATAAGTTCTTAAAATTCTTTCTACTGGTGTTTTTTTGTATGTTAAACATAAAATAAAGTTTAGTATGTTACAGAATGACCCTCATTACACGCCTAACGATAGGAAATTTCTTGAAAAATAGTCTTACTTTCGCAAAAATGTATGCTATTTTCAAATAAAACTTATTTGTTAACACCAATTTTAGTCTAAAACAACATTCATTAGGCCTACAATGAATGAGTGAAAGTGTTTTGTGAGTGATCTGATATACAAGGCGTCAATGGGAGGCGATTTCTTGAACGTCTTTTTACAAGTTCAAATACCTACGCACATCCAAAAAAGTCGATATTTTTATGTAAAATTCGACAAAATTGGCATAAAAACCAAATATATTCACACAATTGATTTACGTCAAATGTTCTTCCATTGAAACAGAATTGTAGCGTCCTCAGCAGTTGAAGGATGTGGATCCCATAGTGATTAACTTCACCCCGCTGATCAACTACCCCCCCAGATTACGGTACAAACTTTTAGCTATTTCACGAAAAGATGGCTTTAATGTTTAAGTACATTATGTGGCAGAAACATTCAAGTTGTTCGTGTATCCAGAAGCCGCAATTTGGTTGCCATAAGATTACCTAGCCTAAAGCAAAGCTGGTCATCAGGCTTTGAGTGGATGGATAAAAAAATATAAGAAACATCGTCTAACGACAGACAGAAAGGATACCCTACCTAATGTTTAATTCGTTCAATCCTTTGAGAGCAGCTTCAAAGTCCTTTTCCGACACTTGTCCAGCAATTTGTTCCATGTTGCACGGTTCCGGATGCGCCCCAGGTTCTTGCAGCAAGCAGGAAGAATGACCTCTACGTGCGCTCTAAAGTCACTGTTTACAAACTTTATTTGACATCCCGTCGCGTTCTGTCGCACCGTACACGAAAAAATAAAAGTACTCAAATATTTGTCTATTTATAACCCAACTCCACAATTTCGTGGGAAAGCAAATTTGAGCACATTTGTATTACATTGGGTCAATCAGATTCAAATAAGATCTAAGTTTTTTTTATTGTTTTTAGATGCACTCAGTGAAAAAAAAACTAACGAAAATTATCAAAATACGTTATGATTTTTTGCTATAGCTATAAATTGGTTGTGCTACATTTCCCCGAATGTCGGTTCCCCGATTGTCGTTTCCCCGAACGTCGATTCTCCGAATACCGTTTCCCCGAATGACACTTTTCCCCGAATGACCCTTTTTCCCGAATTACACCCTTCTTTATTTTATAGGCGGTTCTATCAAGTTCTATTGCTCCTCAGACCTTCTGAAACACTACTGGATGAAGAATGGTAATATGACTCCTTCTTTCAATTGCTGCTCGTTCTTTCTAGAACCAAATTGACCCCGACGACTTGTCAAATTATGGTCGATAAACTTTTTGAAAAACCTAGTCCCCAGGATCACGAAAATGTTGTGGCAAGTGATGATTTCGAACAAGAATCACAAGAATGACATTGTAATGTAAAGTCTTTTCGGGGAACTGTTTTTGGTTGGAACGGGTCATTCGGGGAACAGGCATTCGGGGAAACGACATTCGGGGAACCGACATTCGGGGAAAAATAGCACAATTCTAAAAATTATGGATGCCAAAAGAATACATTATGAAAACGGGTATGAAAATAATTGTGCTTTGTATATGATCAATTTTATAAGATAGCCCAGCTAACACGAAGTCTTATATGATGTTGAATATGATGCTAAAGTGGAGGCCATATGCGTACATGCTTCAATTTAGCCGCGTGTCAAGTGTGCGTATATCGCCTCCACTTTTGCATCCTATGCAACATCATATGCGATCGTGTGTTGACTGGGAGACTTATGAAAAGAGCAACTATATCTAAAAATGATGCAGACTGGAATCGATCCATGAACGCCGGGATCACACGAGTTTATCACACGACTACCGACGCTTGGGGGTTGTTTTTTATATCTGTATTAACGAGATTTTTAGCCCTAGGCTTGTTTATCTCGGGACTCACGCTTTACTTCCCTTCCGAAGGAAGAACTCATATTTTGTGAGTTTGTGGGTAGTGGGATTCGATCCCAGGTCCTCGGCGTGATAATCACGTGCTTTAACCATCACAGCAGGTCCGCTGCACGAGTATTTTTGCTAAACATATATAAAAAACCAAGCTGTGAGACGATTTTGCGTCAACCACAGCACAGATAACCACAGATAATAGATTTTTTTGTCATTTTCTCTTAAGCGTTGTGAATGCGAATTCGTTCAGGAATCCCTCCTATGCAAGCTTGCAGTCTAGGGCGTAGTCAGCTTTTCGGTCAGGGGCTGGGGGAATGACACTTCTTTTACTAACCGGAAAAATCCACAATTATCCGTTACTAACCGTGATTAACCGCGTCTACCTGCTGCTCAGTTGGCAGCGGTTAGCGACGGTTAGAAACGGATAAATGTAGATTTTCTGGTTAGAAAAGGATATGTCATCCCCTTGGTCAGAGGAGAGGCGGTGATCGAGCGCCCTTAGCAAAGTTATACGTATTCACCTGCTTTTATAACTAAACGCAACACGCTCGCCTGTTCTACACAAATCAGCGTGGTGCTGGAAGCGGTGGTCAATTTCTGGATGACTAATGTCGAATTCGTTTATTTGCACCGCCTGCACCGCTTTGCCACCGGGTGTAGCAAACTTGCACCGAAACCGTTCGTTTATTCGCATGTACTGTTCTGTTTTGACACCCGATTGACACCGGTGCAAGAAAATGCTACACCCAGTTTGAGCGCGGTGTAGCAGGTACAAAGCTAGTTTTACCAATACATGTATATCGCTGGACTTGTATCGTGGTTTTGTTTTGATGGGAATGATGATTTTCTCTTCGGGATTAGGTAAACAGTTTTCTTGAATATTCGTTCATTTTGAGAAGTTTTAATTTCCAAAGAGCAAATCTGTGCGTTTAAAAATTATTTAAACTTGATCGATGATTATCACGTCTTTCAACTTCTGAGGAATCTTCAAAATTTATCAGTAACATGAAAATTCAAAGAGTTGATTCAACGTATATTTTTCCCATCACTATTTTTTTTATTATCGCAAATACCTATGTGGATTACTTTTAATAATTTAATCATTAAAATTTTCTGTCGCATGATGATTGATGATATATGAAAAAGATGACGTAATAAAGTTTTGATAAGCCCAGAATAGAATAAAAATCTATTAATTCAAATTGGACTGAAATATTACTGAAATATAATTTTGTAGGTACATACAAACAGTTTAAAAAACCGTAAATTCTATTTTTTTTTCTTACAACAAATATTAAATTTTTGAATTACATTGAAAGTTAAACAAATGTCCTAAAGGATGGTTAAAGCGTTTTTAATATAAGTTGCGTTTCAGTAATGTTATGTTTTGAAAAGCATTTATTTACGTTGTAGCTAATCGTTTTCTATTGAACTGCCTTTAACATTTTTGTGTTAAATTTGTGCACGTAGATTGTTTACAATTGCATGTTAGCATCCTTTTTTATTGGGCAACGAAAATTGTTAAATTCTAATAAGTTGCTTTTGATTGAAAAAATATTATATTACAAGAATTTAAAAAAGATAAATAATGTAGGAGTGTTAAAACATTGGATAACAATTTTCAAGTAACATTTATCATTGCAAGTTTATCATGTACAAGTGGATTACTGAAAACTTTTAAAACTGTTAATTTGTATATAGAAAGTAAAAAAATGAATAAAAATAATTTTATTCATGACGGAAATCATGAAAACATTGATTATGTTCATTTTCGATATCCTTTATTGTTTTCATTGACGCTCTCACTAATACCATCATAAGCTGTCAACAAATTGCACCGAAACCGTTCATTTTTCCGGTGTCAATTGCTACACCGGTGCAGTGCACCGTCGGGAATAAACGAATTCGACATAAGGATTAAGGATTCTTCTTTAGTTGCATTAGTTCTTCTGAAGCTCATAATATTTCTTGTAAGGCCGATGCAAATATTATATTTCTTTTATGTCCGAGACCTCTCATCGGGTGCGAGGGGGGGGACAAAAAATAATAAGGAACAAAAAAATAAAAACGAAAAAAAACTATTGAAAAATTAAAAATTACATCCACTATTGAAAAAATATTTTTCGACTTTTGAAAAATTGTTGCTTGAAAACATTTTTTCTATTGAAGATGAAGTCATGACACAGACAAACAGACATACTACTTAGAAGAAATTTGTTTCAAAATCATCGTTTGGCATCTCACTAGCACCCTCTATAATGCTCAATCCGAAGCATTCATTTGCAGGTGTTGTTTCCCTCGGTTCGATGTAATAATTTAGCAGATGACGACTCCCTCGTGGCGTTACCCATTCATAAAACATGAATGAAGGTTCATGATTGAGTCATTTTATGTAAACATTGATCGGCGTCGCGTTCATTTCTCTCGAAAATTGAGAGGTGGTGTAGGCACAGCAGCGCCACCATGACACATGCGAGCACAGTCCGAACCACACTGCATTTTCAAAATGACCGTTAAATCGTGCGACGATTGCGATTTGAGTGGTATGTCTGTTTGTCTGTGGTCATGAGTCGCCATGTTTTTTTTTCGCCCCTTCAAAATTTCGGGTTTTTTGAAGGGGGGGGGTGACATAAAACAAATTAAATATTTGCATCGGCCTAATATGTATCCACAAAACTTTCGAAAGAAATAATAAATTTCTAGAGAAATCCCTACACAATACTCGGGAGGAGATCCCTAATAAGTCCAAAAACAATAGTTGGAGAAAACCCTCGATGAATTTCCGTGGCATTTCTAAAGGAGCCCCCTGACAAATTTTTGGAAGAAACTCTGAAGGATATTCTGATGGAACACCCTCAAAACCTCCTTCGAAAAACTCCTAGAGGAACAGAGGTTGGAGCAACAGTTAGATGTGGTTAACGACGATTCTATAACATTCCCCAGAAAACCATTCCTCAGAATACCAATCCCCAGAATTCCATTCCCCAGAAAACCATTTCCCAGAATGTACCATTCCCCAGACTGTACCATTTCCCAGAAATCCACTCCCCAGAAATCCATTCCCCAGAAATCCATTCCCCAGAATGTACCATTCCCCAGAATGTACCATTCCCCAGAAAAGTTAAATATACTCTGCTAAAAAGTATAATTCGATTAATAAACAGTACAATGTTGATCATAATGACATGTTATAGAGGCAAGGATTTTAACATTATAATCACAGACAAACAGACATACCACTCAAATCGCAATCGTCGCACGATTTAACGGTCATTTTGAAAATGCAGTGTGGTTCGGACTGTGCTCGCATGTGTCATGGTGGCGCTGCTGTGCCTACACCACCTCTCAATTTTCGAGAGAAATGAACGCGACGCCGATCAATGTTTACATAAAATGACTCAATCATGAACCTTCATTCATGTTTTATGAATGGGTAACGCCACGAGGGAGTCGTCATCTGCTAAATTATTACATCGAACCGAGGGAAACAACACCTGCAAATGAATGCTTCGGATTGAGCATTATAGAGGGTGCTAGTGAGATGCCAAACGATGATTTTGAAACAAATTTCTTCTAAGTAGTATGTCTGTTTGTCTGTGTTTTTTTTTTGCTAGGTTTCTAGCTGCACTCTGAATAGAGTTGAAACCTCTACACTAGACCCGAAGATAGAAAAGAGTACGTAATCTTTCAGAAGCAGTTTGCCAGACGTACGCGGAAAATGATATCCATTAAGACACTGTTGCCTACTGACTCAGAAAGTTACGGTAGAAGGTTGGAAAGTTTTCAATTGGTCAGTCAGTCAGGATTTGCCTATGTAGTGTTATGGTCACACGGTTTGTGTTTGTCGTCTTGTTCGATTTTGTGGTATGGTTCAATATGTTTTTTCTTCTCGTTAAGTCAGTGGTCGTATGTTTGTTTTTTTTTCATCGAATCAATCAAACCCTGTATGTTAAAATATAGTCGATCCTGTGTCAAATTGTTTTCTTGATTTCGCTAATCGTTTTCTACTTCTCTGTGTTCATCTCTTGTGTCCTTAAATTGTCATCGGTCCAAAACCCTCAAAAACTTGCAACTGAATTTCTGATATTTTTCTGTTGGTTCAAAATACCATCTAAAAGATAAACAAAAATACGTCAAGTTGGTCAGTTGATTGCAATAAAATTTTAAAATAATAAAGATTGCTTGTCAACTATTATGTATTCGTCCCCCTACAAATACTATGAAAAATGTTCAAATTCGTTCAATTGTCCTATCGGTCCTACCTAGATAAACCATGTCATTTTCTCAAGCGTAGCCTAGAAATGTCAACCTAGTCATACACAAGTAACGTTGTTCAGTTAATAAAAAGCAGTCAGTTTTTGTCCAAAATGTCACGTCGAACGCATTGACGTCAACAATGCGTTTAAGTGTTCGCACGTTAGCTTCGAATCTATCAGCACAATTAAGTGCTGCAAATCTCCTTCCCACTATTAATTCTTCGGTCGATTTTAATTGCTTTATTTCTAAAAATTCTTTTTTTCTAAAAATTCGAAAACGCGACTATGACATTAATAAATTACTAATCAAAATCAACCGAGAAACGTGGGAAATAGAGCCCAAACAACATTTTGAAGTCAGCTGGCTGTAAAAGGTTACAAAACCTGTCACAAATCCTACAATACTTTTATTAGGATTTGTAACGATCATCAAAACCTTCTCAAATCCAACCGTCTTGGAATTATTGCTTGGGAATAGACTCTAGTGAGCCCCGGCGGTTCCTCCGTGTTTATCGAGCATGTCTGATGCATATGATCAGCCATACTCCATCTGCAGCAGCCGGTTCGTGATGAACCGTTGGAGGCGCATTAAAGTGTTAAAAAGGTGATACCTATGTTTCACTAAAGAACACTACACGGAGAAATCAAACTACCTAATTTTTGGGTCGATTTTACTCAAAGCTGAGTATATCGAATAAACTAGTTACCCAAAATTAGGTTGTTTTCCCTCTTTCCCTCACCGATGTTGTCAAAAACAAACAGAGATGCATCTACCCAACGAGGGTCCTTGAGCCCAATAAGCCAATTTTGGGTAAATGCAGGTTTACTCAAATTTGGGTTGAATGAGGGGGGGTCTTGGGTTGAATTTACCTACTCTTAAGTAAATGTTTTTGCTGGAGGTGAAGGCAATTTACCCAGTGTGAGTTTAATCGATTTACTCAAATTTGGCTTATTGGGCCGAACTATGGGGTTGCGTCAAAAGAACTCAATTTTGGGTAGTTTGGCGGTTCCGTGTACATTACAATAATCAAAATGAAACTCCTTCACTTTAATACCGTCAACCCCTGCGAACTTGGCCAGGGAGTATGTCTGTTTGTCTGTGTTATAATGTTATTACGCACAAATATCTATTTCGTATACGGTATATGTAACAAATTAAGGTAAAAAATGTATGTATACATATCCATATAAATAATATAAATATTCTCCAGTAATTCAAACGTTTAATTAGAGCGCCGCGGCAATTGGTCAACCCTCAAATTTTCAAATAAAACCGTTAAATCGATGTACGATGGCAATTATCATCAGAGCGTTACGTTTCCTTCTTCGTTAAAAAAAATGTTTGAGTCGTTGTTTTAACAATTGTTGGCATTACAACTGCTCATATGTTCATCAACAATTTTCCCTTCTTTTGCATAGACTGTTCTTTCGAGTTGTACTTTTCAGGAAATTATCGGAATTGCAACGGCTTACTTTTTTAACATAGATTCTCCAATCTTTTTTGCATAGGCTGTTCTTTCGAATTGCACTTTTCAGGAAATTATGGGCATTACAGCCTCCACCGGTGTTAAAATTGCTAATATATTTATTTAATATTTTTTCAAATTTCCAAACACCTGTGCTTGTGGTGCCGATAATTACCTAAATAGTGTAACTCGAAAGAACAGCCTATGCAGAAAGGAAGGAAAACACTACGTAGAAAATGTAAGAAGTTTTGATGCCGATAGTTTACTGAAAAGTGCAATTCGAAAGAACAGCCTATGCACAAAATAAGGGAAAATGTATGTTTAAAAACTAAGCAGTTGCGATGCCAATAATTATACCAATAGCCTAAATTGTAAAGGCAAATCATGCTTATTTCCAAAGTTTTTCATGTCAAATAAGAATTTTTGGCAGGATGTTTTTTTTCGAATAAATATTTGATTTTTAGCGATTAATATAAACCATTCAGAAATAAAACAATAGTTTTGTTTTCTTTCTGGGGTATATTCTGGGGAATGGAATTCTGGGAATGGTACATTCTGGGGAATGGAATTCTGGGGATTGGTTTTCTGGGGAATGGTTTTCTGGGGAATGTTATAGAATCGTTAACGACGGTTAGCAACGGATAATTGCGGATTTTTTCGGTTAGCAAAGGAAGTGTCATTCCCCCTGTTCTAAAGGAGCCCCTAAATAATTTTTGAAGAGATTCAGAGAGGAATTTCGAAAGAAATCACTGGAAGAATTCCTAGAACAATCCCTGAAAGAATTCCCGGAGCAATCGCTAGAGGAATTCTTGGATAAATCCCTGGATGAATCCCTGGAGAGATTTCTGAATGAATTTCTGGAGGAATTCTAGTAGGAATGACTAGCGGGGAAACGATGGCGCAAATTTTTTGCGGGTTTTACCGAATTTTTTCATCTTTTTTCGGCTTTTTTTTTTGGGACACTTCGGCTTGGGAAAACTAGTGTCGTCCCCCTGGCTTGGAGGAAATCTTAGAAGAATTTCTGGAGGAATTTCTGAAGATATAATTGGGAAAATTCCTAGCGAAATTGCTGGATAAGTTCGTGGAGCAATCCCTGCAAGAATTCCTGGAGGAATAACTGGAGGAATTCCTGAAGAAAACCCTGGATGAATTCTTGGAGGTCTTCCCTAGAGGAGTTATGGAAACAATCCCTGGAGAAATTTCGTGGAGAAATCCTTGGGGGATATCCTTGAGGAATCCTTGAAACAATTTTTGTAGTCTCTAGTTTGGATGAATCCCAGTAGGAATTTCTGAAGCACATCCAGGAGGATTTTCTCGAGGAATGGTTGGAGGAATTCCTGGAAAATTTTCTAGAGGAATTATAGGCGAAATCCCTGAGGAATCCTGTACGAGAAATCCCTGGAAAAAATCTTAAAGGAATTCCTGGAGGAATCTCTTTAGAAAATTAGGGACAAATCCCTGCAGACATTCCTGGAGGAATCCTAGAAGTAATTTCTAGAGAAATATCAGGAAGAATTCCTTGATAACTTCTTGGAGGATTGTCTGGAGAGGAATACCTGAAGGATGTCATAGAGGAGTTCTTGGAGGAATTCTAGGCGAAATCCCTGGAGGAATTCTTGGTGAATTCCCTGGAAGATTCCATAGAAAAATCTTATAGGAATTCCTGAAATAAGCCCAGGAGGAAACCCTGGAGAAATTCGGGGAGAAATCCCTGGAGAATTCCTGGAAAAATCCTAGCAATTTCTGGAGAAATCTCTGAAAGAATCCCTGGAAGAATTCCTGGATAACTTCCTGGAGAAATGCAAAGAAGAGAAATACCTGATGGAATTGCTGGAGGAATCCCAGAAACAATTTCTGGAGGATTTTCTGGATGAATGCCTTGAGGAATGCCTAGAAAAATTCCTGAAGGAATGCCTTGAGGAATTCTGGAGGTGTCCCTGGAGGAATCTTGGGCGAAAATAATAATGAAATCCCGGAATTCCTGAAGAAAAAATCCAAAAAGAATTCTTTAGAAAAAAAATCTGGAGTAATTCCTGGAAGAATTGTTGTAGACATTTCAGAAGGAATTCCTGGAAAAATTCCTACGGTTACAATTTTACATTAACTTAAGTTTTAGTATGTAAATTTTAACAAATATGTGTGGTTCAATGTCTATGCAGTAAGTACTATTCATTTTGTTTCAAATAATAATAGTAGAAATTGAATGAAAGATGACAAAGGTAAATATCAACAAATCACTTTTCCATGTTTTACGATAGTGACCCGAAACTTTTGGCTGATACATCATATTGAGAGGTGACCCCAAACTTTTGGTCGATGACATCAAGAGTTAATTTATTTAATGACTTTTTTTCTAGATTTTTTAGCTAGGTTCGGCAAAAAGAAGTTGAAAGCTAATAGGAAATAGGTTATATTACCGCTCTCCAGGCTTGTCCGCACTGAGCGCATGAAAATTCTGCTCTTTTGATTTACATCCCCTAAATCATCGTATTTATTCAATTTTCCTATCTTACCTGATAGAAGGATGTTGAAATATCCAAAATGTCATTTCGAACTGTCAAAAAATCGCACCGCAGTGCCACACTGTGCGCGCAAAGAGAATTTCACCCGGGTGAATTCACCCCAGTGAATTTCTCTTTGCACCCTCAGTGCGGCGCTGCGGTGCGATTTTTTGACAGTTCTAAATGACATTTAGGATATTCAAACATCCTTCTATCAGGTAATATAGCAAGATAACATTAATACGATGGTTTTGGTGGTGTAAATCAAAAGAGCAGAATTTTCATGCGCTCAATGCGGACAAGCCTGCCGCTCTCATCTTAAAATTTGGTAAACTCATATTCCAGCGACATAGCCGTAAGTTTATATACATTTTTTAGAAAATTTGGCAACTTTGGGTTAAGTTTACATACAAACATGTTTGAAAAAGTTTCATTTAAATCATGTTCAAAGTTTCGTTGACTTATTATCTTTTGAATGAGACCTAGGGTTTCGTGTATAGGTTTATGGAATCGGGCGCAAGTTGTCGGAGATATGGGTCTAAAAAAATTACATGTTTTTGAGGGGGTGACCCCAAAACTTTTGATCGGGAGTATATAATGCATGAAAATTCGAAAATTTGGTCAACTTCATTTTCAGAGACAATCCAAGTAAATTGAACTTATTTATTTTAGAATATGTTGCAATTTTAGGTTAAGTTTACATACACATATTTTTGTTCAAGTTTTCTTTGACTTATGATCTTTAGAATGAGACATGGAGTTTTGAAATCGAATCCAAACTTTTGATCGGGATTATACAGGGTGCGGCAGGAAAAAATGCGAAAAGTTCAAGGCACTATTACACGCTAAATATGGGATGGATATGACTATTTTTTCATGACAGTGTATCAGTCAATGTCTATATTCTAGCACTGAAAAATAAAAATGAACATATTTGATGTTTAACATGTGATAATGTAGGCCTAATAAGCGGATATCAATAAACTGCGCGCCCAATGGTCATTAAACAAAATGACTATAACAGTAACAACATTAGCTCAAATTCGATGAACAACCAGACCACACTGATCCAGAGCCATGTAGTTTCGCATACCAGATGAAATAAGTACATATATTTGATGATATTGTAGAGAAAATTAAAAAAAATATTTTATAAGATGCGAAATTTAGCGACCTGTGTGATTTTCTGCGGTTTGAAAATTCTGGTTGTCTTCATCTTCAGGCGCCGCCCTGTAAAGGTTAGTGACCAAAATGGGAAATTTTTGAATTAACTTTTCAGAAAACTAGCCTATTATAGATCATGGAACGTTGAAACATAGATTGGTTAATGTCAAATGGACGAAAATGAGGTTTGAAGTTGAAAAACCTTTTCGCATTTTTTCCTGCCGCATACTGTACATCAGTCACATAAATTTACACGGTTGTTCCGACGTTATAAAATTCACTGAATCATGACGGAGAGTGTCCAAATGGTCTCACACCCTATGTTCTCTTAGGGTTCATTCAAATATTACGTAACGCAACATTTTCCAATTTTAAACCCCCTCCCACCCCCACGTAACAGCCTTTGTATGAGAAATTTTGATATTTTGTTTGAAGCGTAACACAATGCTAGACTTAGCGTTAAATAATATTTGAACGAACCCTTAAATTCATTTTCGCCTTTACCATTTTACAATGAACTGCATTGAAAGTAAAAAAAATATTAAATGAACACGGGGCGTGGCCTAATATGAGCTCCCCACAGAAAACAACATGCGCATTGCATATCCTATGCTAGAAAAATTGAATCAACCCTCGTTCAAATATCAATGTTTCTCTTGCATCTAAAGCATCTAGAGAGGACACGTGTAGCATCATGAGTGAGAAGAGATGTTACGATAAGCAATGCTCACGCGAAGTCAGTGCAGTGTGTTAGCAAGGTAACCACCGTTTTCGGTTGAGCTAATTCAATAAAAATAAACTAATCTTTATCCTATTACCGCCAATCAGACACGTGACCGGTCGGCTGGCAGTGGGAAGAAATAAGCTGAGCATTCGTCTGGTTCGCCACCTTTTGAAAATCATTTGAGGGATTATGGGCGTTTAAATACTATTGGAGTGTGACTTTTTGGCACCAGCAAGCTAACGATATCGTCTTGGCAGAGTTCGTTTGGTGGCTCTTGATGTGACGATGTGTTTGAGAAACAGCTATCTGTATTTAACCAGGAAACAGATTATAAGTCAATATAAATACTTTGATTGCGCTTTTAATGATAGGGTGTGAACACGTGCAACCTAAGCAGTTATGAATATAAAATTCAGGATTAAAAAAAAAACAAATGTTCGACTAGTCAGAGTAGGGTAATCAATTTAATGTGCAAACTATTTTTATTTTTTTTTTCTGGAATATAATCAATTATTTTTTTATGGAGACTTTACCTCTAGGGCATTTATCTCTACTAAATAATGTTCATATTCTTGCATGTATAGGATGCATTTTTCATCTGAGTTTCAAACATAAGAAATCAATAAAATGAGGGAGAATTTCTTATCAAAATCTATCTGAAACCCAGGAAAAATTTCGAGGCATTTTTGGACAAAATCATAATTTAATAATCAGGAAGCATTCATAAAAAAAACTTCAAGACCAAATTACAATTACATTTTACGAAGTGACAACAATGTTGATGATGATATTGGTTTTCACGGGTTATTGGACGCTACCTCCTGTCAAAATTCATTCATAAAATCGGCTCGTAAAATGGACTATATTATTTTTGTGCTTTCATTACTAAATAAAATTCCGGAAAATACTGGTGAATCGCAAAAATAATTGAGTAGGCTACGTAGATGATCTGAAGAAGAAGAATCTGGCAGACTACATGGAGCCTGTAAGAACAAAGAGGAGATACGTCAAAATTGGAACAGCCGATTTGTTGTCATCCCCATAGTTTCAATCGATCAGGATATCTGTCAAAACGACAAGGATTAGCCACTTTGGTATTTTCGAGCCACTTTATAGCAGACATTTTTTTCCTTCTTGGCGTAACGTCCCAAAGCCAGCTTCCAAACTATGAGCAGTTGATCAGATCGTTGAAGTTGATCACTATGGGATCCACATCCTTCAACCGCTGAGGACGCCGCAATTCTATTTCAATGGAAGAACTTTTGTTGTAAACCAATTGTGTAAATATTGTTAAAGAATTTTTTAAGGTGTTAATGCCAAATGTGACAGGTTTTACATAAAACATATCGATTTTTTTTTGGATGTGTATGTAAATTCGGTGAAAAGACTGCCCTTCAAAAAATCGCATCCCATCAAGGCCTCACAAAACATTCTGCCACATTAACATACAAAATACACTAGTTGTAAAATTTAAAAAATTTATTCAGACTCAGCATCAAAAAAATTAGTTTGTTCAATAATTTTCCGTTCTTAGTGTTATGTCATTGGTTAATCAACTTCACCCCGGATTGAAAGTTTTCAAATTAAGCAATTTGAGTAGGGTAGCCAATATAATTTGGACCCCCATATATTTTGGACCCCCTGGGTCGTATTATCATAACTTTCACAAATTTAATGAAGAGATGACGAAAATTTTTAGAATCATTCGCTGAATTAGACTGTTCTGCACGAGCGGCAAGCATTTCCTCACTGGAAATATCATTATTTGCCTTGAAATTAATTTTCGTTAATCTCGTCACCCGTGCGAGCGTCGCGGTATGCTTACCAAAAGAGAATGTGGTGCTGGGGAAACTTGCAGATGTAAACAAAAACGTTTTTCAATCTAGCGCGCTAAATTCTCAAAGTTCGTCTAATGAGCCTTTGTCAATCAAGTAATTAGGATGTGATCCAGCATACCCAAGTGGTAGAATTTTCGAAAATAGTTTCAAGCGGGTTTAAACACCGGATGTCCGAAATATATACTTAAAAGGGTCCAAAATACATTGGGGTGTCCAAAACAGTGAAAACTGATGCTTCAAAAATAAGTTATTTTCATCAAATTTTCAGCCAGAAATAACCTTGTGGGCATTTTTAACGGACAGTGGGGGCTTTTACGGTCATACCAACATCATCATTATGTGTAACTCTCTCTCTGAATCTGTTTGATTTCAGCCTAAATTCAAACTAATGTCCTCTAGGGGTCCAAAATTCGACCGTTACCCTATTTTTTACAAAATATAGCTACTTCTTAAGACCAAGGTTGCAACCATTCATTTGCAAAGATTTACATTCATTTGCTATTATCTCAGTTCACAAGCATGCTATCGAAAAACAATGTATGGATGAATTTAACCTTGTAGTTTTATCTGAAAGTTTGCCGAATAACATTGGGGTCGCACATGCATAGCAAACTCGTGAGCGAGCTGTGAAGGCAACTTTCCACAGCGTGAATTTAATTTATATTCATCGCGTGGAGAGTTGCCTTCACAGCTCGCTCACGACTTTGGTATACGTTTGCGACCCCAATGTTATTCGGAAAACTTTCAGATAAAACTACAAGGTTAAATTCATCCATACATTGTTTTTCGATAGCATGCTTGTGAACTGAGATAATAGCAAATGAATGTAAATTTTCGCAAATGAATGGTCGCAACCTTGCTTAAGACAGATCTACTCAGTACATGCTTTAAAATATTTGTATTAAATATATGTATTGTATCTGATTTTATTCAAAAGAATAGAGGAAAAGTGATCATCTTCCCCCCAGACTACGGTACTTGCCTATGAGTTAAGCTACTTTAAAAAAGTATTTTTGAAACTTTAAGGTGGAGTTATAACGAAGCCTTACCTCGAAAAAGGTAATCAATAGATCAGATTTTCAGCTCAAACTGTCATTTGGTTTTTCAGGTTTCCGGCACCACCATGCAGTATTACTTTGGAGGATAAGTGTTATGTGCAATGAACACCGCAACCAAATAGTTATTCTAGTCTAGTCTAGTCTAGTCTACACATACACAGCCATTCATTGAAAGAATCCTGGAAAATGATAGAATCGACTACTTCCACCATTTTTCTTGTCATTATTAATGATTGCAGTACATCATGGATGCATTACAAGCATTAAAGCGGCCAGGCCTACTGTGCAGCGTTTTAATTCAGCAATTAAGACAATGAGTGGGGACATCTCGTACCAACCGCTCAGTTTATGGAAAGGCAAAATATGATGGAAATCGGTGGGGGTGACGATGCTAAGAAGGTTAATGCCACCCCTTGGTCCTTCCTGGGATGGAACACAGGTATTTACTCCGTGTCCTGGCCCTAATGCCTAGGCTTAAGCGCCACTACTCGCTCTCTGAAAATAAACTAAAACGTGATGAACCTATGACCCCACAATGACGGCCCATTTTAAAAATATTAATTAGTTTTACAATTATAACATATTCCAAATATATATGGCCAGTCATAGATTATAGAACAATATAGTGTACAAAGAGTAAATCAGACAGATCTCACCAAGTTCCATTCCGTCGGATGATCGTATCCACGCCTCGATTTCTATGCATTTCCGGCATGCAATCTGTTGCTTTCATTCAAAGATGAATAAAATGAACTACGATATATCGCACCCTGACGACCTTCCGACAAAAGTGGCCCATCAACTTTGAACGTTCCGTGAGATTGATGACGCTCCGGAGATAGCCGAATGCTGGCAATTGCAGTTGTTACTGGGGTGGCACTTTGGCTTTTTGCTATGAAGCTGTGGCTCTTCCGATAAGTGCTTCTTTACGAAAAGAACGATTGCACTGCAAATTTATTTCATCACTACACTTCACGGAAAGTAGTTATGCTGAACGATTTTTATTTACTCTTCCGAGAAGAAGAACAAGTCTTGCTGAACCGTAAGTATTGCGATCCACTGTTGCCATTTTAACGAAGGCACTCATGAAGCTCTTCCGCTCTGCTGCGCATAGGTTTTAATACAAAGTCAATATTGCTTACACTTCCGCAGAATCTTTTACCAATTCACAAATCGGTCAGTCGAATTCAAATTACACGGACACGAAAAAACTGACAGCCACATTTTTCTCACACCGCAACCAAATAGTTATTCTATGCTTTTATTGAGTACTCTTATTGGGACTCCTACGATTGTTGTTAGTTTCATAGAATCCTAAGCTCTTTGGCTACCTCCATGCTGAGCCTTTTGACTCATGTTGTTATTTTTTGTTATATTTCCAACGTTTCACCAATCAGCGATCAACATGCTTCACGCTGACATCGATTCGCAGTCGCTTCGATGACTCAAACGAACAATTCAGCACGGTTGTTCGGTACTTTGATAGTCCCCTGCGCTGACTTCATCCTACTCCGACGAAGACATCCTCGGCGAAGTTCTTCTGAACCGATATCCTCGGGTTGGCGACTGTGATTCCGGTCGAAATCTTACTTCCGGTTCACAGGCGTCTCAACAAACGTTTTCCGGTGCTTTTCACGGCATATTCAGTCTAGTGCCCGGCGGTGGACCTATCATACTCTGACGGAGAAAATCCCCGGCGACGAAAGTTCTCCCGAAGCCGTTAATTCAATCACGACCAGCCGAGGTTTACCCAGCGATTCCGGTTCATTGTCATATGTACAATCATATCCATACGCGCTTCTTCGAATCTAGGAATCTGCAGTTACAGGGTGTCTACTCGTTTACGAAAACAAAATTCCCTGATTATTCCAGGTTTTTTCCAGGTCTTAGAAAATAATTCCAGATTTCTATTACACATTATAATAAATCCAGTAAATTGAATGAACTGCCAAATTTACCATATATGCACAAGACAGGAAACAATTTGCTGATTTTTATTAGAAGAACCTAGTAGAAAATTTTATGGCGACATTACTAGAAGTTTTTGGAATCGACCTTTTGGGAGAAACAGAGCAGCTACCGAAACAATTACGATGGAATTAATAGAGAAGTAATGATAGGATTTCAGATAAAATAAATTCTAATAAATTTATCTATCCATTGGTAAGGATTTTTGATATTTGTTTTTATTTGAAAAAAAAAAAAATGTTAAAGTTCATGAAGGTGAAGAAATGACGAAGCCACACCTCGAATTTTCACGAGCACACAGTGAAGAATCAAATGATGATTTGCGCTGAAAAGCTGATCGATTGGTTACCCGCTGATGGTGACCAATCGATCAACTTTTCAGGGCAAATCGTCATTTGATTCTTGAGATTTGTGCTCTTAAAAATTCATGCTGTGGCTTTGTTAAAGCCGATTACCTTAAGACTTCGGTAAGAATATTCAAGAAATAAATTTCTGACAAAAATGTTGAATCAATAAATTGGCTCTTGTACTATTTGGGCAGGTGTACCTATTTTGGGCACTTGCCACTATAACTAAGTCGATTTAAAACCGGTTGATTTGAGTTTTTGTATAGAAAAAAAAAACTACATTCTCAAAATATTAATATTTTACTTTTTTCGAGTGGTTCATTTTTTAATTTTGTGACATAGGCCACTTTGACAGTGAAAATGTCATTGAATTATAAAAATTGGTATGCTTTGAATTAAGAATCATATAACTACAATACAATAACTTTGTTAAAGGATGAAATTAAGTTTAAAAATATCAAATTCATTTTTTGGGAGTTTTGGCCGCCCCTTTGTATGGAGCCCGACCAATGTGAAGTGGTGAATTCCCGTCGGTTTTGGAAAACTGCCGTTATGTTTCCCGTTCACAAGAAAGGTGATCGCAGGAACGTCTGCAACTACCGCGGTATTCACATCACTACTGTGCGCAATCTCCAAGCTGCTTGAACTTGTAGTTATGGACCCACTTCTCGCACACTGCAAACAGTATCTGAGTGACGGCCAACATGCACGCTAACGCCGCTCAGCACTAAAGTGCATAATTTCCAGACTACACCAGTCTCCAGTTATCCTAGTGATTAAGGCTATGGATTGCCAATCCGGAGACGGCGGTTTCGATTCCTGCTCCGGTCGGGAAAATTTTCTCGACTCCCTGGGCATAGTATATCATTATACTTGCCTCACAATATACAAATTCATGCAATGGCAGGCAAAGAAAGCCCTTCAATTAATAACTGTGGAAGTGCTCGAAGGACACTAAGCTGAAGCGAGGCAGGCCAAGTCCCAGTGAGGACGTCGAGCCATAAAGAAGAAGAAGAAGAAGAAGACCAAAAATGTGTAACCCTTGCACATTTACAAAATCAGCTCCTGTGTCCGCAAAATCGTTATATTCGCAAACAAATTTGTACAGCAATCTAGCTAGGTTTTCTAGTGACCTTGGAAAACAAAAAAAATATCGACATTTCGCATCTAGACGAGTGTACGAGCTGTTTTTGAGAATGTGTAACTGTTACACATTTTTGTGTGGTCTGGAAATTATGCTCTTATGAGTAGGGCTTACACATTCTAGGTGCTGAGTGGTTTTAGCGTGTGGGTTGATCTCAGGTAGGTCGACCTCGACTAACCTCCTGTGTCTTACCACGTACATTGTGGAAAGCTTTGCAGAGAGAGCCCAAACGGATGTCATCTACGGATGTGTCTGCAGCCTTCGATAAATTCAGTCACGCTATAACGATTGCTAAGTTGGAAAGGCTTGGTGTCGGCGGTAGAGTTTTGAACCGAACTATGGCCAGAATATCGCTATTCATGGTGCTCTTCGAGTCTTCAATAGGGCAGCAACCGGTTTCGATTTTAATTTGTCTCGTGCAACAATCAGACGTAAATTTTCTGTGATATTTTGTACAAGCGCTGACGAATAATGATTTTGTGTTTGTGTTATCTGTTGTTATAGTATTAAACAGTTTTAACCATCATTGGGACAAAATTGTCTGTTGACGTAAAGAGAATAAATCAGATCAGATTAGAGTAAGATACTCTAAGTGCCTAACTCTATACAAAAATTCAAATCAATCTGTTTGAAATTGACTTTGCTATAGCGGCAAGTGCCCAAAATAGGTACACCTGCCCAAATGGTACAAGACCCTATATGGTGGTATAAATGAAAATAATGTAGTTACATAATATGGAATGCATTCTCCTCAAGGAAATTGCATGGAAAATTTTTGAATGATAACTTTTTGCTGTATTTCATTAAAAACTTTTAGTGGAATTTTTATTCTAGAAAAAAAAAGTTTGAACATTATTTGATTTGTTTTGAATTGTATCAGCTAATGCTTAGCTGTGTTTTGAATTGTATCAGCTAATATTTTTTAATATTTCCTGTTAAAAAAACTTTAAATTTATTACTTAAAACTACCTCTAGAATAACCTGCACTCCCCATGGGCTCACCCATAACTTTTTTAGAAGCTTTACCAACAATTTCATTACAAAGAGATTTTCCAAAAGTTGATTTGATATGTTTAGGAATGTGTACGATATTCTTCCGGAGATTCCTTGGAAATACTTCCTGAAGGTAAATATAAAAAAAATCACACTGTTCTTACTCAGGCAAACTATCATAAATTGTTAAATAAATAGTAATACTTGCAATTCTTTTGGATAATTTCTTTGGAATTCTCGTTCTTAAGATATTTCTATTAGGCTTTTTTTGAAAGTGCATTCAGATATTTTGGAAGATTTTTTTTATAAATCTGTTGAGCATTTTGTTAGTCATTTTTCCTAAACTTTTAGATCTCCATCGATTCGTCGCCTAGAAGTAATAAAGTATTGTATTACAATTTCGTAAAGTTTAATGATTCATGGTTTTTATCTTCAACTAGCTGTCCCGGCAAACGTCGTTCTGCTTGCCTACTATGTTTTTTTTTGACATGCAGCTCTGTAGAAAAATGCCCCGCAAAATGGAGTTTCAAACTTTCTCGTTTTCGGTGCGTTCCCGGTCGATTTTCCCAATTATTTTTTCGTACAAACACGTCGGAGCCTTGCACGAATGAAACACTGAAATATGGTGTAGATCCGTTGGCCTATTCGTGACATACAAACACCATTCAATTTTTATTTATATGAGGAATTCCACGGAGTCATGTCAGTCGATCCTGAGCGACCATTTCAAAAATATCTGAAACTTTGCACAGTTTTTCAATTTCATCTAAATCGCCATTTTTCGATATTAAACCTTCATATTCACTCACGACTAACTTTTCAAATGGGTGTATGCGAAAATAGTTCAAAAATATTCTAAAAGCTGTACAGCAAAAACGGATTGTTCGATTGTTATGAATTTTTCAGCAAAGTTAGATAACTAAATGATGATTCCTTAGAAAATATACACTGTAAAAAAATTATTTTTTTACTTTAAAAAAATATGATCTTTGTCACAAAAACTCAAATATCTCAAAACCCTATCTTTTTACCAACGTCAATTTTTTAGGGGAAATGGCCCATTATATCAGCTATCTACCATAAAATTTTGGTGATGGTAAACTGATAAACAAAAAAGTTATGACATTTCAAACACTTCACAATTTTTACATTTAGTAACAAAAAAAAATTTTTTTCTGTGTAAATTATTTCGAGAATTATATTTTGATGTTGATTTTATTGTAAAGGCTACCGCCTGAATTAAACAAATTGTTTTCATGATATTTTTGTTTGATTATTCATAATTGCTGTAGTATCTATTTGAAACTTAGACGCGATCCAGTGTTGTGATCAAAAACATTGAGAGTGTCATACTTTTTATTGTACGTGACTGGTGAAAAAATCCCTTGATAGTGTTGAAAAGCTGTTGATTATAAGAAAATGGAATTAAACTTATTTTTAAGAGAAAAGCTGTATAATAAAAGTTTTATATACGCGTATACGTCTAGTTTATCTAAAAAAAAAATTACCTCTTAAAGAACAGACTTTATGATCGGAAGAATGTGAGTAACTTCAACAACAACAAATGCATGAGAGGTACATACCATAGACAAACAGACGAAACGCCTAGAACAATTTTCGTGAAAATCCATCGCCCAGTTCACACTAACACCACCTGGTGGAAATGTTTTACGAAACACTGCGTTGTGCAATATCGTCATCAGAAGGCGCTGGTGTGAAACGTCAAACGCACGATGGGCGCTCTTCTGGTTATGAAAGCCACAACCAAGATTCAAAATGATCGTTAAAGGCGTGGTCAATGAAAATTTCGTCAGTGTTACGTTTGTGTGTCTGTATACATACCATGACAATGCTCACGAAAAAGCAAAGAAATACTTCGCTATGGATATTAAATTAATTATTAGTAATTTTTTTCTTCAGTCAAGCAAACAACACCAAACTAGTCAGTGAAAACTAATAAGTGATTTTGTTTATTATAATCTAACGAACAACATGAACAGTCGCTTTCTCAAAGGTCTTCAACTCAACGCTCTCTTGTAGACCGTTTGATGAAAAAAAAATGTTCAAAAGAGTTACGAAATCTCACCGAAAGCACCATAGATAAACTGAAAGAGACTCGTTATGCCCAAATGCCCACATTGAATACAAATTTACTTGCACGTAGTGTCGTCTAGACTTTGACAAACGAGCCATCTGTATATCATCGGTAAAGCAGGGCGCAGGAAGTTCTAAAACGACAACAACTAAGACATTGCCAGAAGTGCTAAGTGCAGAGAGTCATGCCACCGCACCATCAGCGACATCTGTTTAAACAATTTAATCACGCCCCTTTTCAAAAATGTTTTGGAATATTCTTCAACATCTATACCCATTTCAATATTTTTAACGTTGCAAAACACGCTCTCAACATTCATCTTGAAGAAGAGGGAAAACACTTGTCCTCAAATGTAACAGCAAATTAATGAATAAGGTACACCGGGGCAAGTTGAAACGGGTGGGGCAAGATGAAACAGCGGGTTAACATGATGTTTTCTAATGATAATAAATAGTTTGATCGCCGTAACGCATAGTTTTTGATTCAAACAATCTTTTAACGAAAGATAAATTACAAAATTGTATTGAAATCTGTTTCAAAACTTCGTGTTTCATCTTGCCCCACCCATTTCAACTTGCTCCGGTGTACCTTAAACGACTAATGCGCGGAGGGCGTGATAAAATCGGAACATTACTGTACATATAATATACATAATACATAATAAAAACAGCTTGTTTTACTCACGCACGACCATTAACAAAAAAATCAGCATCAAACTGCGATTTCCGGCCGAAATAATTTACACTTAAAAAAATATTACTAAATGTGATAATTGTGAAATGTTTTAATTGTCATAACTTTTTTGTTTATTAGTTCATCATCACCAAATTTTTATGGTAGATTGTTAATACAATGGACCGTTTTCCCTAAAAAATTACGTTGGTAAAAAGATAGGGTTTTGAGATATTTGAGTTTTTGTGACAAAAATGATATTTTTTAAGATTAAAAAAGATTTTTTTTTTACAGTGTATATTTTCTTAGGAATCACCATTTAGTTATCTAACTTTGCTTAACAATAAAATCAGCATCAAACTGCGATTTCTGACCGAAATAATTTACACAGAAAAAAATATTTACCAAATGTGAAAATTGTGAAATGTTTGAAATGTTATAACTTTTTTGTTTATTAGTTTACCATCACCAAATTTTTATGGTAGATTGCTAATATAATGGACCGTCTTCGCTAAAAAAATTACGTTGGTAAAAAGATAGGGTTTTGAGATATTTGAGTTTTTGTGGCAAAAATGATATTTTTAATGTTAAAAAAGATTTTTTTTTCACAGTGTATATTTTCTTAGGAATCACCATTTAGTTATCTAACTTTGCTGAAAAATTCATAGCAATCGAACGAACCATTTTGGCTGTGCAGATTTTTGAATATTTTTGAACCATTTTCACATACACCCTTTTGAAAAGTTAGTCGTGATTCAAAATTAAAATTTGATATCGAAAAATGGCGATTTAGATGGAACTGAAAAACTGTGCAAAGTTTCAGTTCAATAGAAAATCATGAATTAAAAAATTTGCTTAATTTTGATGCTGTTGCTTGGAATCGCTCATATAGATTATGCAGTAGGTGATTTAAGAATTACTCCAGCTGTTTCAGATTATTTTTGCGATTATTTTCAGATTCTGGAAATCACTCATTTTACAAGCACCTTTACGACGAATTAATTCAGCATGATGCTGAATAACATTTGGGTAATTTTCAGACATAAGCTTTGTACGAGTTTTGTAAACACAAATTTGAAGAAACTGTAAAGCATAGTGTTGTGTACCAATTGAACTGTTTGTTGTTAAATCGTTTTACAACTATATAGTAAATCTGTTATGCAGCTTTAGTAAAAATGCTTTAAAATAAATAAATTGCAAAATTTATCAGTTTTCACGAGAGTTTATCATATGTATGGGGATTAGGAGCATAATGGACACTCATGTTTTTGCCGAAACCGTTGACTTTTATGTGAAAAATTAATGCATAAGTGTAAAGGAACAAGTCATTGTTTTATTTTTCAAAAGTACCATTTATATTCCTTCAAAATAACCAAAATATCATTAAAATCGAAGTATGTTTTTCATATGTTGGATTTCTGATTATTTCTAAGCAGCAGCAAATAAGGTATAACGAGTGTTTGAGTGCGCTCACCATAAAACCAAGTGAATTGTTAACTTATCTTCATGTATACGAAGATTTAGCAATGGATGAAGTTTTATGTTTTTGATCAGAACTTACTTAAAATAGCAAATTGAATGTTGTAGTCGATTCGGGGCGAAATGAACACTGGCAGTTATGAATGAATGTACGCGCGTTGCATTATGTTAGGCGTTTTAGAGAGTTTGGAAAAAAATCAATCCGATTATTTTAGCCTTAAATTTATTTAATTAACTTTGGTATTATGTAAACTCGTCTAAGATGAAGTATTATATCTGTGGTATTGATCTCCGTAGGCAAATTACTTAACTGATCAATATTATCAAAGATACAGCATAAAATATGCAGGAGTGTCCATTATGTCCCGATGGGTGTCCATTTCGCCCCATACCTTTCCTGCCAGCTCCAAAAAAACGGTTTACAATTCATTATTTCTTCACAATTATGACATTCTACCTGATGATTGAAATACAGGGGATGGCCAAAATGTTTGGGATAGGCAACTTTTTTTCTTTCACAAAAAAGTTCAACATGCTATAACTTTTCATAGAGTGCATCAAATATTCTCAAATTTTGACCGTTTGTCAACCTACTATATGTGCATCAGTGGTACAAATTTGAGCTCAATTGGTTAATATTTCGCAAAGTTATAACCATTCTGGTAAAACACTATTTTTAGGACTATCATTTTTTGAACTCTCATATCTCGGAGACCAGTGAACCGAATTGAATGAAATTTTGAGAGATTATCAACAATAATATAATGCTTGAAAATTCATCAAAACATAGGTACTTTTTAAACGTTGAAAAAAGTTATGATGGTTTGACATTTTCACCCACATAGAGGAAAATGAGTCAAATTTACAATACTGCACAAACATTACTAAACATGTTCTTCCTTTAATCCTAATAGGCTCTAATATACCTTATTATAAATATCTTATGAACAGAAGTAGAAAATCTGTGGATATCAAAAATAAAATTTAATGGCATTGATGTAAAAAAAAAATACATTTTTTTCGAAAAAGATCCAAAATTGTCAATCTATCATAACTTTTTTCATCGTTTAAAAAGTACCTATGTTTTGATGAATTTTCAGGCATTATTATATTGTTGATAATCGCTCAAAATTTCATTCAATTCGGTTCACTAGTGTCCGAGATATGAGAGTTCAATAATAGATAGTCTTTAAAATAGTGTTTTACCAGAACGGTTATAACTTTGCGAAAGATTAACCAATCGAGCTCAAATTTGTACCACTGATGCACATATAGTAGGTTGACAAACGGTCAAAATTTGAGAATATTTGATGCACTCTATGAAAAGTTATAGCATGTTGAACTTTTTTGTGGAAGAATAATAGTTGCCTATCCCGAACATTTTGGCCACCCCCTGTACGTAGGAAACAAGTTAAAGTTGTAAGCCAGCTGATAATATGTTAAGTTTTTGTCTGTTATACAGCCCTAACATACTCCTTTGCTTAGGGTGTCCATTATGCCCCTAAATCCCCCTACTTATGCTGTGAACAACTATTGTGAAATAATAACTACACTTAAATTTGCCTAAATCAAGATTCGAACTCGAGACCCGTTGATTGGCAGCCGCATGCCTTCCTATCTGCGCCATCCTAGATGATGAATTGAAGCGCTCAAATCAAAACATAAACTTCCCGTAGTTCAATAATTATTATTTAATTATTAATTAAATTAATATTAATTATTAATTATAATTATCACACTTCGACTCCTATTCAGCAGTGGTGAATTAGCTCAGAACATTATGATTAACCCCTCCCCGCCCATGACTTCTTTCAAAGTTTTGAATGCTTATAAATGCTTTGAATAAAAAGTGCTCGAATAAAAGTTGTTATCAATCATTTTAATTTATCGAAATTGTAAAAAAAATGTTTATCAATAGTTACTGATTGTTTATCAATAGTTTCACTATTGAATCAATAATTAGAGTTATAAGTTCTGTAATAAGCTTGTAATCTCATCCCAAACACTTTTATAACATAATGAAGTGAACTGGTTTAGGTCGGATTCGTCAAAAAGTGATGGTGCTCTACAGACACCATGAGCGTTAAAGGGTTAACAACTGAACAACGCATTAATGCAGCTGCTGTTCAGTATATAATTGTTAAACGCTTCTAACAACAAACAGTTCAGTTTGTACACAACACTATGCTCCATAATTTCAACAAATTTGTGTGAACAAAACCCAAACAACGGTTGTACCTGAAAATTATCCAAATATTATTCAGCATCATGCTGAATTCACAGACAAACAGACGTAACACTCTGATAATCCTCATCGTACATCGATTAAACGGTACTTTTCAAAATATTGTAGTTGGCCAACGGCTCAACCGTGGCGCTCGCATCGTTTTTGTCCGAATTTGACGTTAGCTCACTACCGCAAAACTTAGTCCTTTTAGCATTTGGCGAACATGTTTCCGTGACTATGATTTGAATCGACAAATGTTCGAAGTGTTACGTCTGTTTGTCTGTGCTGAATTAATTCGTCATAAAGGTGCTTGTTAGTTGGGGTGTACAGTAATATGTACAGCATAATTTTAGTTCAGCTATCATTACTATTATAAAGCAACAACTCAGCATGCATGCTTGTTTGTGGATTGCGATTCTTTGTTGGGAATATCATGCTGAGGGTGACGGATTCGATTTCCGGTCGATCACTAAGAACCAGAGAAGACAATTGAGGGGCCCAGATGCAAAGGGGTGTAAGTGACCATTTTGTCGATTTTAAGCCGAGCATATCAAAAAATTCTTCAGATTTTAAGGTTTCAGGAACTTCTTTAAGTTTGTTTTTACGATGATTAGAAAAATTACAATAAATCTTAGAAAATTGGGTTGATTTTGCAATTCTATACATTTTTTATGGGATAAAAAAATGGTGAAGAATTTTAAACCTCATTTATTCGAAAGTGGGTTTTTGTCACTTACACCCCTTTGCTTGTAACCCCCTCAATTGTCAGACAAAAGAGGCATAAAACAAGCAACAAAGAAGACGCGGGGATTTCTCTTTATCCTAACTGGTAACACATAATGACATGATCTCGATTTTTTTTTGTTGGGGACAAAATTGAAGCTGATTTTTTTTGCGTACTTTTCAACTCTTAAAAAAATATATTATTACAAACCCGAGATCGAAACTGTTTGATGATAGATCTTCAACAGCGTTTCAGTGTTTATCGACTCGAAGTTAACGCTAAAAATCGCAATGCAAGACTAAAAACTCGTGGTGCACGATATTAATCCTATCCTGTTCAAGTTTGAACCAGAGATGAACCAGCCACCTAAACCCAAACCTCAAGTTTCGACAAGCTTATGTCGCACTACATTGGATGGATTGTCGCAGCAAATGCAGGTTGCGATATTGTCATTATTATTGCGCGATGGTTGATTTTTGATTTAGTGCTAAGAAAACTAATTGCTAAGACGTTTCGCAAAAAAAGTAGACGATTGATTACGTTGGAGAATATTGAATCATTTGAAACACAGATAAGTTTTATTGTAGCTGTAGGTATTGTCTTCTATGTAGTTTATGATAAGAGTTATATTTTAATTTATTTCATTCTATGCTATGCGAAAAGTTTTGATTCATTGGGATTATTAGGAACTTATTTTCCAATCAACTTAAATTTATTTTCCCTTTTTATCATCATCACATCGGTCCCCGTTGCACTTTTTCTTATCAAGATTTTGTTCGCATTCTGGTCCATCACGGTCTGTTCCTCGCTGATGGTGACACTGACCATGGTGACCGTGATTAATTTCACGTTTTATCTCACTTTCAACTCCTGTTCTTTCCATATACCCGGATAATCCCAGATTCGTCTTGATACCGTCTTCGATGGCGCACAGCGGAACGACCTTTCTTCTGTTTTTCAACCCATTCTTGCTTATCTTTCCCGACGGGCACAACTTATTGACAAGTTTGATCTTTTCAATGGTGGTTCCGCAGCCAGAGGAAGGTTCAACTTTAATTGGACGTTGGAAGCCATTTGCAAATTCCGTGGCACATTTTTGTCCCAGCTGAATTTTGCTAAACGACTTCGGGACCACCATCAATAGGTTGTTTCCGTTATTTCGATAGTTTCCGGTAAAGTGGTTTTCATTGTTTCCTCCGTTAAAGTGACGTGATTGTTTGGTGAATCCAGTCATGTTGACTGTTTTATGCTGACCTTGCTGATCAGATTTATCATTTGCCTCTTGTTTCTTTTGCCATTCCAACACGTTTGTGAGCAATCGAATATATCTGTGGTAAAAATATATATACTAAACCTCCGTTTAACATAACATTTTTTACGCTTAACTCACCTTATGGCCATTCGAAGAATTTCGTTTTTGGATAACTTCTTGTCTGGAGGATGGGTCGGAACCAGTTTGCGAAGTTCAGCAAATGCACCGGACACATTCTGTTGGCGCCAACGTTCTCTGGTATTGGTGAACATTTTACGGACAACTGTTCCACTTCCTATGCCCAACTTGGTACCAGCTAGATTCAGTACCGGCAGAACTGCTGGCGTAGCAGCCAAGGAGCTCAGTTTGTATGATGATATTTCTTCCTTTGATGGAACGCTGGATGAGTGATCTGAGAGAACAAGAAATAAGAATTAGAAGCTTGTGCATTGGGGAGCGGACCTGGACTGCCGTAGTTATGCAACGTGACGGAAGCGCCTTTCCAAGCTTCAACGTCTGTGCAAGGTCTAGTGGTAATCTAGTGTCTATGGAAGTAAACATAGAGAACGACCAAGAGTTCGAAGCATAATAACAAAAAATGTACCAAAATTGTCAATGTCACTTACGACACTTTACAGAATAACGGCAGTGAATTGGTGTTAAGGCCGCACGGGACGACGTGTAATTTTTGCTATCTTCCTTCTCTTTCTAACAATTTGCCTCGCGATTTTGAAGAAGCAAATATCAATTTCCACTGCACTGACGTAGCTGAAACTTTAGTCGATTGTGCACCACAAGTGAGCAAATGAACGATCAAATTTCTAGTCAATAATATGAAGTAGAAGTTGAGATTTGCATCTTACTAGCAACAGAGCAATGGCGGACGATTCAACCAACGTCCCGTCCGGCCTTAAAAGCACATATTTTTCACGACGAGCACCTAGGATCAAATCCCTCTCCAGACAAATTCACAAAATGTAGGCAATTGTAGGCAATGGGGCACGTTCGGTGTAGTACTAGATTTGTAGTAATGAGCTGAATTTTAGTATGGTGAGAAGGTCCATTCTCCGTTTCTGCAATGAAATGGTGCAAAAAGCATTGGTATTATGATTCCTTGCCTAATTTGATGCTGTTTGAGCAAAACTTTGGATAACAATGTTGTTTATGTTTCAAGAAATGGAGAAAACAACAACATTGTTGCTCAAAGTTTTGCTCAAACAGCATCAAATTAGGCAAGGAATCATAATATCCACGCTTTTTGCACCATTTCATTTCAGAAACGGAGAATTGACCTTATCACCATACTAAAATTCAGCTCATTACTACAAATCTAGTACTTCACCGATCTGTCCTATTGTCACAAAATGTAGGTAATGCTGTTGCTCCCGAGATGAACTAGCCTAGACCTTAAAGTCTTTTAAAATTGATATCTTTATTGCGTTCTGTGTTCTAAAGATCCATTATTTATTTGATCTAATAGCGCATTTTTATAAACGTTTCCGCATTTGTAAAAATCTCTATGATAGTCCAACAATCAATTGGATCAATGGGGCACGTTCGGTGTAGTACTAGATTTGTAGTAATGAGCTGAATTTTAGTATGGTGAGAAGGTCAGTTCTCTGTTTCTGCGATGAAATGGTACAAAAAGCGTGGGTATTATGATTCCTTGCCTAATTTGATGCTGTTTGAGCGAAGCTTTGGATAACTATGTTGTTTATGTTACAAGAAATGGAGAAAACAACAACATTGTTGCTCAAAGTTTTGCTCAAACAGCATCAAAGGGTTCATTCAAATATTACGTAACGCAAAATTTGACAACTTTAGACCCCCTCCCACCCCCACGTAACAACTTTTGTATGGAAAAATTTGAAATTTTGTATGAAGCGTAACACAGTGCTAGACCCCCTCCCTCCCCCCTTTGCGTTACGTAATATTTGAACGAACCCAAATTAGGCAAGGAATCATAATATCCACGCTTTTTGCACCATTTCATTTCAGAAACGGAGAATTGACCTTATCACCATACTAAAATTCAGCTCATTACTACAAATCTAGTACTTCACCGATCTGTCCTATAGGGCACAAGTGACCCGATTATTATGGTATACTATATCATTCAATACGGATTCCCGGATAAACTGATACGGTTGATCAAGGCGACGATGGATCGAGTGATGTGCGTAGTTCGAGTATCAGGGACACTCTCGAGTCCCTTCGAATCTCACAGAGGGTTACGGCAATGTGATGGTCTTTCGTGCTTGCTGTTCAACATTGCTTTGGAGGGTGTAATACGAAGAGCGGGGATAAACACGAGTGGGACGATTTTCACGAAGTCCGTTCAGCTGCTTGGTTTTGTAAGTATCGGGTCAGCCAATCGGGAGCGTCTTAGAGACTCCCCGACTCAACTGCCTCAGGGTCGGCACGCCTACCCCTAATTTACCGCGGGACAGGGAAATTTCGCACTAGACCCAGGAAAACCACAAGCACTTCACTTTTCAAAAAACTCCCACTTTATTCTATCTTTCTTAACTTTTATTCTGACACAAGTTTGGCCTACTCCTTAACCTTCACTTCTTCCCACTTTCTTACACGCTAATCTGACCTTTTCTTCGTCGGGGCCCCTCTGCTCCTCACCAACCACCTGACCACACTTTCCTCGCAGCCTAGTAATGGCCGCCGATGTCCTCCTCTCGTTCTCCACGGCTTCGGCCACGTCTGGCCACTTTCTGCTTCCGCGATGGCTCTAGGGGTTCTCGCTGCAGCTTCCACCCAAGTAACAATTTCTATGCCTTCTGCTCTTAGACATTATTTAAGGTACCCCGGGGCAAGTGAGAATCGGGGGCAAGTGAGACCTATAGCTAGTATTTTTTTTATTATTTATTTTTAAGACTAACATTCTTCATGGAAAACATAGGTATCACACCTACGGATACTTTGAATACAAAAAATGTTATTGTTTCAACCATAAAGAGACCATATACGTTATTGTTGTTCATATGTAATTTTCAATTCACTAGGTGAGATTGACGTGCTCTACTACCTTCGTCGTTTAAAAACAGATTTGTTATGCTACAAATACTTTTTCGGTTTCAGGATAGTATTTGGAGTTCTTGCAAATGATTTCAAGCGAGAAAGCTGTAATTTATTTTTATTTATTACCTTTAGTTTACTGCTCTCACTTGCCCCAGTGCATTTCGCTATCTGGGGCAAGTGGGACCTATGAGAATAAACAAACACAATTTTATGGGTTCATCTTGCCTAGTCCAGCCTTAGATGAAATTAGCCCGAATGTCAATAAAAATTGACGCGTTAAGTAATCTACTGTTGAACTATACTTTATTACCTCTATTTAGATGATGAAATTGTTGTAAAAAAGGTAAAACCTTGGATAATACAAAAAAAAAAGTAAAAGCATGTATTTTTTATGGTTTTCTCTAAATATCTTCCATTATTTTTTCACTTAACGCTGCATAATGAAAGCTTCTGAGCATTCAGAAACCGTCCATAAAAAATAAAATAGGGAAATGGCCTTTTCAAAATTCATGATTAAAAAAAAAACATTATTTAATGATCGTAAGATTATGTAATATAGGGCCCATATAGCCGAGGCGGTAAACGCACGGGTATTCAGCATGACCATGCTGAGGGTGACGGGTTCAATTCCCGGTCGGTCCAGGATCTTTTCGTGAAGGAAATTTCCTTGACTTCCTTGGGCATAGAGTATCTTCGTGCCTGCCACACGATATACACATGCTAAATGGTCATTGGCAGAGGAAGCTCTCAGTTAAAAACTGTGGAAGTGCTCTTTGAACACTAAGCTGAGAAGCAGGCATTGTCCCAGTGAGGACGTTACGCCAAGAAAAGGAAAGATTATGTAATAGAGAAGATATTACTGAAAATCTCATAACCCCAGATTTACTATTGGCGAGATTCATCAACTACCGTCCCTACACAGTTATGGATCACACACAGTAACGGATCACTTTGATGTTTAAAGTCAAATATCTTGCTCAAAACATATATTTCGGCACAAAATTCATTGTTTTCTGAGATAAAAAGTGATTTTCAAGATCTTAATCTGAAAATCAAATGTATTATATTGCAACGATAGAGTTTTCTTCTCATAACTGCCAGAAAATAGCCGAAATCCATAAGAAGCTACTCCTGCAGTGATAAGCTCTGAAAGTAAAGTGTCGAAATTCATCGATTTTGATAGAAAAAGCACCTCGGAAAAGGTATTATTACATCTATTTAGCGAAGTTTTACTTGATTCTGGGATTAAAATACTAAAATAATGTAACTTTCAACAGTGATCCTTAATGTGATCCAGAAACTGATCGTTTGACGCTATTATGGGTCACTTCAAACAAACATTGATTTTCGCCCCGCTCAACGCTCCCGATGCAATTTTTTTAGCTTAATGTAACAAAAGCATTATTTAAAAACATAGAACCTTGAAAACCAGGTGTCTTGAAAGGCATAATAGTAAAAATAATACTTAAGATGTAGAACATCACTGTACCCTAGTGGCGTACCTCTTGCAAAGTACATGGACTTGGGAATGTTTATGTAGTGTCTACCTAATGGTTGTGCGCATAGGATATCTACCTACATGAAATACTATTCATTTCATGTAGGTAGATATTGGTACTCCACCAATAAAATACCTAAATGTCTAGGTATCATTCATTATGTCTACCTAAGGTAGTATAAATACGGGTGGTCATTGGACCACACAGCAGAGACTGCACAAGACTTGGACTTGTCAACATCTTTATTATTCTTCTTTTGAAGGATATAAAAGTGGCGACGAGGATCAAGGAACGTGTAATTTCTTTTGAGTTATTCCGAAATTGTTTCTTTTTGGGTTTCAGGTTGTTGTAATAACAAATTGTTATTTTTTGTGGGGAACGAAATTGTTCTTTTATGGTAGAATTGCCATTATGTTGTGAACAGATTGTTCTATTTCGGCCGATGTTGCATTGACGAAATTGTCTTTTTGTTTTGGTAATAACGATATGTTATTTTTGTGGTGAACGAAATTGTTCTTTTGTGGCGGAATTGTCATATGTTATGTTTTGGTGAATGGATTTGTGTTATTTGTACTTTTTTGGTAAAGTTGCCGATGTTGGGATAGCGAAATCGTGTTTGTAGTTTTGTTAGCGAACAGATATGTTCTTTGGAAGTGACGGACTCGTCAGTTTATTTGTGCTATCATTATTTTGGTGATGAATGTAAATTTTTGAAATTTTCTAAAGGGGAAAGGACTGTAGTGTCTACCTAATGGTTGTGCGCATAGGATATCTACCTACATGAAATACTATTCATAACAATACCTAAATGTCTAGGTATCATTCATTATGTCTACCTAAGGTAGTACAAATACGGGTGGTCATAAAAGGATATAAAAGTTTAATGTTTTATTTTTATTTATCCTGTAATATCGGGTACTCCACCAATAAAATAATCAAGACACTGTGTAGTTTGGCCTTACCAACCCGAATTATATATTAAGATTGGAATTTTGAGTAATAACGCGTTGATTCATTATATGGCTCAAATTCTATTTTTACGCAAAAATGACATGCCATTATACCTCAAATAGTTCGGTAATCAAAAGTTCAAATCAAAACGTAGCCAACGGTGCTTTCAAAGTCGTAGATTTTGTTTTATTTTATTTTTTATTGAATTTTGGAGGTAAAAAATATCACTAAGTGATCCATGACTGTGTACCCACGGTATATAATATAGAGACCAAGTTTTGAAATCTTTTGTCTCTTCACTTTATGACGCTTTTTGTATAAAACATATCAATTTATTTTGCATGAGCTGCAAGAATTGATTCAAGTTTTTTCCCCAGCGATTTGTTATGGGTTACGTAATTTATGCACGATACCATAAACCTCTTCTTATTTTAATCTCTTAACATAGTTATTCATATAAGAGATTTATGATTTATGTTACCTTATTTGTTGCAACTTATATTAATCACTTTGAACAAAAACTCTGATTAGATCCCACTTGCCCCGTGAAACTCAGTAAATGAAGATCTGCTACACTTTTCATTATATGCATAATATATGGAATGTAAAAATTTTGAAACAGTTTTCATGCACGTTAATAAGTACAAATATACCAACAACGTCTTTTGGGTCCATTGGAATTATTAAAGAATTTTTGTTCTGAAATGTTTGTTTGTGCTATCATTATTTTGGTGACAAAACCAAATTAACACTTTTTTAGGTCCCACTTGCCCCGGGGTACCTTATAAAGGTTTTATCATGGATTTGGTAAGCCCTTTTAGGTTTATTGAAGCAGTTTATGTAGTAAACAGCTTTAACAACAAAAGCAACTTTAAAACAGTGTGTAGATATCTAGAAGTCCTAGGAATAAAACCTATTTGCTTGCTTTCTTGATAAGCAATAATGTCATTGTAAACGAACTGTTAAGTACGTATTAAAACTTCATCTTAAAGCTTCTTTCGAAGCCGCTTGCACGTCTCAAATTATCGGTCTTAAAACCTGATGAATTGCATAAAGGCATAATAAAGCAATCTTAAACCCTTTCGGAATTACCAGTGGAAGCATTAAAACTAACTTAAGAAGGTTACTGCAATACGGTGTTCCCTTGAACAATAAATTTTATACGCAACACAAACGAAAAGATAATCAATTAAGCACAATTTGGGGTCATTATGATTGAAACATATGTGATTAGAAAACCTCGGGTAGGCAAGATTTTCCTGGCTAGGTGATCAAACCAGCTTCCTTCACTAAAGTTCGATTGCAATCGGGGCTTCCGAAGCAACTGATGGGTGGGTATTGCATCGTATGTTCTGGGTCTGGCACCACAATTGTGCATAAATAATGACTATCGCGACCAGCCGCAGTCGACGTAAGATCAAATAATACAATATACTCACGCACCAAGCACTCAAACAGCCTCAAAAACACGAAACACCACCAAAAAACTCACGAAAATACCAAAGTTTTTAGTTTGTTTACATTTTTGACGGCTGTCGGTCAAGCGAAGTGTTCTTAAGAGCATTCAGTCCGAGCGCACACTTCCCTAAAACTTAACAGTGTTTGTGTAGCGCACATAATTATGTGTTAAGAATATGTAGATGTTTGCTAGTCATTGCATCGTATTCATAAAGAACTACTACTCTAGAACATGTTCCTTACATACTAACTGACCCTAAACCATCTTAAACAAAACCAAGAGGATTTAACTTGACGGCATCCATATTTTTCATTACGATGATCAATTCCAGCTTGTCAAGTGTGTACGCCATGTTGATGTTTGGACTGTAAATTGAATTCATGGTTTTGCACGAGGAATTAAAATGATTATTATTTATATGCCAAAAACCTCAAAATGACGTGGCGCACCGCCTTTTTTGGAAACAGTTCATTGCATTTCACGATTAATTTTTTTTGGCATAGGTTTTTTTTTGGCACAGCAAAAGGGATTTCCCCGTGCAAATAAACATTATGGACATGGATGATTGATATAATTTTTGTTCTTGCATTATTAATAGTTTGCAATTTACTGCCTATTTATGTGATGATTTTATTTTCAGATTCAGTTTGATTCTTTGGTTTTAATCGTTCTTTTAAGATGTTGTACGAACTCCAAAACGGCATGTTGGTCTTCTTGCGACCTACACAACAAATCTTATCAATGCTGTACTGTATACTACAAGAATATGTCACAAAACCAAGTAGCATACATAAGGTTTTAAGGGTTGGTTTTAACAACCTCCTGTAGGGTGGGCCCTTTTGGGTTTTAATGGGTTTTATTATGGGTTTATTAGAGCTGTTAGGATTTATAAGCTTTAAAATTAGTTTTAACTGTTTGATTGTAACAACAGCTTGTAAGCAATGAGAAAACTAAAAATGTTACTTGGGCAGGGACCTTCCTACGGGTCCTAGGATACCGATATTGCCGGATCGGTCTTCGGCCAACAACGATGCCGGAATTCGCCCGAAATGGGGGCACTAGGACAGCGTAGGGGTGGTAATAGAAGTGTGGTGGTTTCTATACCAAAACGGCGGGGTCCTGTTGTGAATGGAATGGTCAAACCACGGTAATAGAAAAATAGTGGTCCATGGCCGTTACCTGATGTCCACTTTCCGCTCACTTCTTCCTCCTCTCTTTCCACTCTTTCCACTATAACTTCTGTCTTACAAAATTTGCTCACAGCTTTAAACTTTTCTTCCAACTAATCTCTGGGACTCTCTTTAGGCAAGTGAGCGAGTGGAATTTCAGTATTGGCCTTCAAGGTTCTTGACCTGAGGCATCGGTCATTACCCTTTCATTCGGGTTTGTTGCAATGGCCCCTATTTCGCCCTCCTAATGGCCGCCTGAATGGACCGCTCGAAGACCTCTGGTGGTGGGTTTCTAAAGCTGGTAGGTGGTGGTAGCCAGGGTGGTTTCGCCTACTAGTGCCCTACTCGTATGCCAGGTGGGTCAGCTAGGGAAAAACCTGAATATCCAACACAAAATCTACCTGTCCTTAACACATTTCCGCACATACAAATACAAAATCCCTTTGTCGGCGCAGGAAACGGCAAACTGGCAACCTTGACGTCCTCCGCGTTTGCAGCGCCGCGATCCGGTGTCAAAGCGGCACCGCACGACGAATGACAAATGTCATTGCTCGATGGACAATCTGTCAGCTGGAGTTTCCGGTTGAATTGGGCCATACTTTGACCAGCAGTAGAAGAAGCACAAAGTGAAATTTTGGGGAGTTGTTAATCTTAAAATTAGAGTTGAAGTTGAGTGAATTATACAGCGTGAGTGTTGGGAGAATCCGTTTGTTATTGGATTGCTGGGGAAAATTCCCCATTATATAGGGTAAAACGAAGTAGTTCCGTGATTACAGTGATCAATCTATATAACCTAAAATATTCGACAGTGACGTTCTCTCTCGAGTCCTCGTTCATGGTCCTGGTCAGTAGCCTGTCCGTCGCGAAGTCCGTAAACCTGTATCCCTGAAAATAGAAAGTAAGATATAGTGTGAATTAGTTATAATATCATATTACACAACATGAACCACATTTAGATCTTGCATCGTACCGAGGGTGGAATTATTCCGTAGGGTGAGCAAGGTGCAAAGGCCACCGAATTGTGAGTCGAAGATACTTTTTTTATATGTGCATTGTACTTACCTTTGAAATCCTTGAATTCACTATTCACAGTTGAAGCATCATAATACAGACCGCTATCAAAACCGGAACCGCTTTTTCTTCTCACCCCGCCCTTAACAAATCTTCAAAATTCGTGTGCAATGGCAGGACAACACGACGACCGCCCTACGGGGGGCTGCATTGGCTGTCAGCGACCGGATGAGGTGGAAGACATGGTCCAGTGCGACCATTGCGACGTGTGGAGCCATTACACTTGCGCGGGGGTGGATGAGAACATCGCCAACCACTCTTGGGTTTGCGGCCACTGCACCGGCCGGCAAAGCGACGATGCTATCACCGTACATAGTGCGTCCAGTCACCGTAGTACGTCGTCGGTGTTCTCCGTTTGTTTGAGTCAGATGGTGGAACGACAACAGCTCGAACGCACCCGTATGGAGATAGAGCTACAGCGCCGTCATTTGGATGAGCAGCAACAGCTTATCGACAAGGTGCTCGACGGAGCCGATGCGAAGGGCAATCGCGATGATGGTTTCCCATGCGAAGAGACCAATGCGTTAACTTCGCCGTCGTCCAACAAGCGACTCAAAACGCCGCCTCCTCCTGGCGCTCCTCTAGTACCGAAACCCCGCCGGTCGTTGCCACCGACTGAGACACCGAGGACAACCGCACCGGTTGTGGTTTCTATTCCTCTCTCGGTGTTCGAACCAGGTACCGTAGAATCTTTGAAGCGCAAGAAAGATCCCCAAGTGGCAATGAAGGAGCTCAAGAAACGGGTTGAGCAGTGCGAGCAGCGCGCCAATCCTACTCCTGAACAACTTGCCGATCTCCAAGCCCAATTGGAAATGTGCCGAAAGCTTCTGGAACGTTTCCAGGCCAACAAGCAACCCGCTGAGCGGGGTCAACAAGCGGAGCCGTCTCAGCCGAATCCAGCGGCGGAAATATCGGGTGTGCAGAAACCTACTGGCACCATTCCGAAAGCGAGCCGGACATTACCAACGATTCCGGACGAGTCCGGAGCAGTTGGTGGAGCATTTCGGCCGGATCATGTCTGGCCACTTAAGGTCCCGGTAAGCCAAACGGGTTCCTTTTCGGTAAGTCAAGCAAATGCTCCGTTGCGCCCGATGGAGAATCCAGGTAAGCGTCAAGCCTTGAGTAAATTCCTAGAAAATACGAACCAACATGACATTAGCTATTGCCCCACGACCAACATTCCAACTTCCCGTGTGCAGCTGCGAAACGACGCGCGCCCGGAAGAAAGACAGACTCCTCCTATTTATCCCCGAGAGCAGCTGCGAGACTCATTCGCGCCCTCCAACAACGATTCGTACAATTTCGTACGCGAACTAAATTCAACCAGCCTGCCTTTAAGGGAACCTCCCACGCGCGCGGTTGAATCGTCTCAGACCCCTCGTCAGTCAGATAGTGTTCAACACAACCCAACAATTCCCAACCACGAACTAGTACGTCCAACGCAGCAGCAGCTAGCAGCTAGGCAGTCCCTGGCTAAGGAACTCCCCCGATTTTCTGGCGATCCCGCGGAGTGGCCGATATTTATCTCCAGCTACCGCTACACCACCGAAGCTTGCGGATTCTCAGATGGGGAGAATATGCTCCGTCTTCAGCGATGTTTATCGGGACCGGCGCTTGAAACAGTACGCAGCCGATTAGTGTTACCTGCAGCTGTACCCCAAGTCATCGAAACCCTCCGAATGCGATTCGGCAGACCGGAGTTGCTAATTAATGCTCTACTCCGGAAGGTTCGCGAGATTCCGGCTCCAAGGTCCGACAAACTGGAAGGACTAATCGACTTCGGCATGGCGGTGCAAGCGTTGTGCGACCACATTGAGGCTGCCAACGAACGTGCCCATCTTTCCAACCCATCGCTGCTTCAGGAATTGGTGGCAAAGCTTCCCGCGGATCAACGAATGATGTGGGCCGGATATAGACGGGGATTTCAGCAAGTGGACCTCAAAACCTTCGGCGATTACATGGCGGCGGTGGTGCAGGATGCCACAAGTGTGGTGACCTTCGAACCGGACGTGAAACGCAGCGGCGCCCGCGACCGTCCGAAGAACAAGGGATTCGTCAACTCTCATGCGAAGGAACCATCGGAACCCGTGAAATCATCCCACGAGCCGAAGGACGAGTCGAAGCAGTTCAACTGTGCATATTGCAAAAGAGAAGGTCATCGGGTTCGCGAATGCCAGGCATTCAGGTACCTACACGTCGACGATCGCTGGAAGCAAGTACGGTCACTCGGCCTATGTCAGAATTGTCTTTTTAACCACGGAAGACGTGGGTGCCGAGGACGGAAAACCTGTGACATTGACGGCTGCCAATTTCGCCACCATCCGCTCCTGCATTCCTCCAAGGGTCCTCAACGATCTTCTGATGCGTTGGTTCAGGTGGCAGAGAATCACACCCATCGTCACCTTACTTCCGGAACCCTATTCCGAATTATTCCGGTAACGTTGCACGGCCTGAGCAAGTCAATCGATACGTTCGCTTTCCTCGACGAAGGTTCGGATCTAACCTTGGTGGAGAATGATCTGGTGGCCTCGCTAGGAATAAAGGGGACGCAACTACCATTATGTCTCCGTTGGACCGGGAACACTTCAAGAGTGGAGAAGAATTCGCAGCAGATAACGATCGAAATCGCTGGTCTCGGGCAGGAAAAACGGCATAAACTGCTTAATGCGAGAACCGTGACCAACCTTGGCCTACCCGGTCAAAGTTTCCAAGTGGATGAGACTGCACAACAGCACAGACACCTGAAGGGAATTCCAATTACCAGTTATCAAAATGCGGTACCCAAAATTCTGATCGGGGTGGACAATTTGCGACTAGCATTACCGCTGAAAGTACGAGAAGGTGACGGAACAGCGCCAGTGGCAGTGAAAACCAGGCTGGGGTGGTGCGTCTACGGCCCGCGAGGAACCAGCAGACAGGAATCGTATAGCTTCCACGTGTGCGAATGTTCCTGCGATGAAGAACTCCACGAAGCGGTGAAGAAATTCTACGCTGTCGAAGAAGCGGGTTCGACGCCAGCGCAAACCTCTCTGGCAAAGGAAGATGAGAGAGCGCTAGCTATCATGGAAGCTACGACCCAGAGAGTGGGTGACCGGTTTGTGACCGGGCTTATTTGGCGAGAAGATGAAGTAGAGTTTCCGGACAGCTATTTTATGGCAGTACGCCGACTGGAGTGCCTCGAACGAAGGATGGACCGCGACCCTGGACTGAAAGAGAATCTTCACCGGCAAATCGGTGAATACCAGAAGAAAGGCTATGCGCACAAGCTCACAACTAAGGAGATGGAAGCAGCAGATCCGAAGCGAATCTGGTATCTCCCAGTCGGAGCGGTTATGAATCCCAAGAAACCGGGGAAAGTCCGAGTCATCTGGGACGCTGCGGCCAAGGTGAACGGCGTATCGTTAAACAGCAAGCTCCTCAAAGGCCCGGATCAACTGACGTCTCTTCCGGCAATACTTTTTCGCTTTCGGCTGTATGGGGTGGCCGTTACTTCGGATATCCAAGAGATGTTCCATCAAATCCGAATTCGTAAAGAAGACAGGGACTCTCAACGTTTCCTATGGCGTGCCAAGCCGACCGATGCTCCCACGGTCTACGTGATGGACGTAGCTACATTTGGAAGCACTTGCTCACCGGCGTCAGCGCAATTTATCAAGAACCGGAATGCGGAACTACACAGCGAGCTCTATCCAGAGGCGGCAAAAGCGATTGTCGACGACCACTACGTCGACGATTATTTGGCGAGTTTTAGTTCATGGGAACAGGCAGCAAAGGTGGCATGCGATCTGCGGCTCGTGCATGGCAACGGCGGATTCAACTTGCACAACTGGCGGTCTAATAGTGCCTCGGTTCTAGAAGCGCTGGGAGAGGCACCTCTTGCGTCGGTCAAGCAGATAAGTTTGGCTGACGGCGTGAAAACCGAAAGAGTTCTCGGAATGCTGTGGAGTCCTTTGAGCGACGAACTGAGCTTCTCTACCCAGATGAGTGAAGAAGTCCAATCCCTGATCAATACAGTCACGAGACCGACGAAAAGGCAAGTGTTGCGTTGCGTGATGACCCTATTCGACCCTTTAGGATTGCTCTCGCCATTCATCATTCACGGAAAGGTCTTGATCCAGGACCTATGGCGAGCAGGCACTTCGTGGGATGAGCAAGTCAACGAAGAAATCTACGCGAAGTGGCACAGATGGGTGCAGATGATCGGTTACATCGCGGATATACGAATCCCGCGGTGCTACTTCCGAAACGCCGACCAGTACACGTACCAAAACTCAGAGCTCCACGTTTTTGTCGACGCAAGCGAGGTTGCGTACTCTTGCGCGATTTATCTACGCACTCAAAGTGAGGGTGGTGACTCACAATGTTGTCTAATCGCCGCTAAATCGAAAGTCGCCCCGCTGAAGCCCTGGTCAATTCCGAGACTCGAGCTGCAAGGCTGTGTCTTGGGAGTACGATGGTCGAAATTCGTCAAGTCAGAACTCAATATTCCCATATCTAAGATGGTGTTCTGGTCAGATTCCAGAACGGCTTTGGCCTGGATCAAATCCGACCCAAGGAATTATCGACAATTCGTCTCGTTCAGAGTAGGAGAGATTCTGGAGCATACAACTTCGAACGATTGGCGGTGGGTACCGTCGAAGGCCAATCCGGCGGATGAGGCTACCAAGTGGGGAAGCGGCCCGTATTTCGATAGAAATAGCAAGTGGTTTCAAGGACCACATTTTTTGCGACTTCCGGAGAACGAATGGCCTCGTTCGAGCGATCAAGTGTCTACTACCAGCGAAGAAATGCGTGCATCGATCCTGTACCACTGTTCCTTCGAACCCCCGATAGATTTCGACAGATTTTCATCGTGGAATCGAATGCTGCGAGCGATAGCGTACGTCTTGAGATTCCTGAACAACTCGAATAAGAAGCGATCATTGCGCACTGGGCAGCTATCCCAAACAGAACTCCAATTAGCGGAAGTAACACTCTTCAAAGCGGTGCAGCGTGAAACATATCCTGACGAGATCACGGCGTTATGCAACAAGGCACCGAACGAGAGCGGGCAGGAGGTCATAGGAAAACATAGCTCGATCTTCCAGCTGTTGCCGATGCTGGACAACAGCGGTCTGCTGCGCGAGCGTGGACGGATCGGGTCTGCTGAAGATATACTGTTTAATGTACGCCATCCGATTATCCTTCCTAGGAACCATCGAGCTACCGAGCTGCTGATGTTAGATTATCACCAACGTTGCCAGCATGGGAACTCTGAGACAGTGGTGAATGAGATACGCCAATTCTACAACATCCCAAGACTGCGATCGGTGGTGAAGAAAATTTGTCGGGACTGCGCATTGTGTAAAGTTCGCCGAGCCAGGCCAGCTATTCCACCGATGGCGCCACTTCCTGCGGCGCGACTTGCCCACCATGAACGAGCGTTTACCTACACCGGTGTGGATTATTTCGGGCCGCTGGTAGTCAAGCTGGGAAGATCCAATGTGAAGCGGTGGATTGCATTATTCACTTGTCTAACAGTACGTGCTGTTCACTTGGAAGTAGCGTATACATTATCAACCGAGTCCTGCATATCCTGCGTTCGCCGATTCGTCGGCCGCCGAGGTCCGCCCGCCGAGTTCTTCAGCGACAACGGGACAAATTTCCAAGGGGCGGATCGAGTGCTACGACATCAAATTAGTCAGGGACTGTCTACAACGTTCACCGGTACCAACACCAAATGGAACTTTATTCCGCCAGGGGCACCCCACATGGGCGGAGCGTGGGAGCGCTTAGTTCAGTCGGTGAAGGCAGCCATGCAAGAAGCATATTCGGAGGGAAAGCTCAACGACGAGGGGCTGCAGACGCTGGTCGTGGAGGCTGAAAGATTGGTCAACTCAAGGCCTCTGACGTATTTGCCACTAGAAGCTGAGGAATCAGAGGCGATCACGCCTAATCACTTTTTGCTGCTTAGCTCTAACGGGATAAAACCACGAAGCGGAGAAGGTGAAGCTTCTGAACACGGACATTACCGTGAGCTAGCCCGACGAGACATATTAGGGAAGTCATGGGAGTTGATCCAGCGGCAGTTGAATGTGTTCTGGAAGCGCTGGCTGGTGGAGTATCTGCCGGTGATCCGCAGGCAACCAAAGTGGTTCGAGGAAGCTCGTACCATAGAAGCAGGAGACTTGGTCATGGTAGCGGAACCGACGAAGCGAAATGGATGGGAGCGTGGAAGAATCATCCGTACTGTTCCAAGCTCGGACGGCAGACACCGGCAGGCGTTAGTGCAGATAGGACCGAAAACTCTGCTGCGGCCGGTGTCACGGTTGGCATTGCTTGACGTTCAAGGATACTGTGAGACTCCGGAGAACTCCGGAGTACACCCGGGGGAGACTGTCGGCGCAGGAAACGGCAAACTGGCAACCTTGACGTCCTCCGCGTTTGCAGCGCCGCGATCCGGTGTCAAAGCGGCACCGCACGACGAATGACAAATGTCATTGCTCGATGGACAATCTGTCAGCTGGAGTTTCCGGTTGAATTGGGCCATACTTTGACCAGCAGTAGAAGAAGCACAAAGTGAAATTTTGGGGAGTTGTTAATCTTAAAATTAGAGTTGAAGTTGAGTGAATTATACAGCGTGAGTGTTGGGAGAATCCGTTTGTTATTGGATTGCTGGGGAAAATTCCCCATTATATAGGGTAAAACGAAGTAGTTCCGTGATTACAGTGATCAATCTATATAACCTAAAATATTCGACAGTGACGTTCTCTCTCGAGTCCTCGTTCATGGTCCTGGTCAGTAGCCTGTCCGTCGCGAAGTCCGTAAACCTGTATCCCTGAAAATAGAAAGTAAGATATAGTGTGAATTAGTTATAATATCATATTACACAACATGAACCACATTTAGATCTTGCATCGTACCGAGGGTGGAATTATTCCGTAGGGTGAGCAAGGTGCAAAGGCCACCGAATTGTGAGTCGAAGATACTTTTTTTATATGTGCATTGTACTTACCTTTGAAATCCTTGAATTCACTATTCACAGTTGAAGCATCATAATACAGACCGCTATCAAAACCGGAACCGCTTTTTCTTCTCACCCCGCCCTTAACACCCTTCAACACAACCAATTAACAAACCAAACACTTACAGTTTCGCCGATGATATTGATATTATTGCTCGTAAATTTGAGACGATGGCGGAAACGTACATCCGACTAAAGAGTGCCAGGTGAATCGGATTAGTCATTAATGTGTCGAAGACAAAGTACATGATGGCAAAGGGCTCCAGGGAGGAATCACCGCGTCCGCCACCCCGAATTCATATCGACGGTGGTGAAATCGAGGCGGTTGAAGAATTAGTGTCCTTGGGCTCACTGGTGACCGACGACAACGACACCAGCAGAGAAATTCAGAGGCGCATTGTGGCAGGAAATCGTGCCTACTTTGGACTCCGCAGAACTCTACGATCGAATAAAGTTCGCCGTAACACGAAGTTAACCATCTACAAAACGTTGATTAGACCGGCCGTCCTCTATGGGCACGAAACATGGACCCTACGTGCAGAGGACCAACGCGTCCTTGGAGTTTTCGAACGGAAGGTGTTGCGTACCATCTACGGCGGAGTGCAGAAGGAAGACGGGACTTGGAGAAGGCGAATGAACCACGAGCTGCATCAGCTGCTGAGAGAACCAACCATCGCACAATGGTCGGAAAAAGTTAAAGTTCGGCCAAAACTTTTTTTATGTGTTTAATCGAAGTTATAGGCTGCCTAGATATGTTATATAGTATTTTTAGTGTTTAAAAAGGGCTATTCAAAAATTACGTAATTTCAATAATTTTAAAAACGGTGAAAATCAGTGAACGCCATATTTTTTGCGTTTTTTGTTAGAAAATCAATTCGAATTTAAATAAATGATCATCTTTCGATCAAATCGAATCAAGTTTGTTCAAAACGTGTGAAAAATGTGGAAAGATAAATTTTATATCAGTAAAAAATGGAAAAATACCGTAAAATATATGAAAAAACATGTATTTTTTAAATAGCTCTAATTTGAAAAACTGCAAATTTCTGCAAAATATTTAAACGTTTTAAGGCAGCTCTAAGCATGATGTTTAAGATGTACTATTCGAAATTGCGGCGACACGTGACGACACGAATCGTTTTTTAACTTAAAAATTACCAAAATTTCTAAGGTACAATATATGAAAATTTGAAAAGTTTTGTGACGTATTAATTTTGCACCATACGTGCATTCAAAAAGTCCAAGAACAAGCATTCATATGCTGGATAACTTAAAACATATATTCCATTCTCAAAATATTATTATTTTACTTTTTTCGAATAATTCATTTTTCAATTTTATGACTTAGGCCACTTTGGCAGTGAAAATGTTATTGAAATACAAAAGCTGGTATACTTTTAATTAAGTATCAAAAAAGTACAATACATTAACTTTGTTATAAGGTGAAAAAAAGTTTAAAAATATCAATTTCGTTTTTTGAGAGTTTTGGCCGCCCCTTTGTATGGAGCCCGACCAATGTGCATCGTCCATACCGCGAAAATCGGGAGGCTACGGTGGGCGGGTCACGTCATCAGGATGTTGGATAGCAACCCGACTAAAATGGTTCTCGAGAGTCATCCGACCGGTACAAGAAGACGTGGAGCGCAGCGAGCTAGGTGGGTCGACCAAGTGGAGGACGATCTGCGGACCCTACGCAGAGTGCGGAACTAGAACAAACAGCCATGGATCGAGTGGAATGGAGGCGGCTACTATGTACAGCAGAGGCCACTCCGGCCTTAGCCTGACCGGTAAGGTAAGGTAAGTATATCATTCAAAATGTTAATGATAATAAACTAAGCCTACGTATCATCCCAAGTAACATTTTAAGTTTTGTTCGGCTCTAAAAGAGATCTTCATGACCAATTTTATAAAACTTGCATTAAAACTGATTTATACATCAAACCTCTTGATAACCTCTTTAAGAGAATCTTCCGGCTAAGTGGACCACTCTCGGAGAGGTTTTGCAAACCGCATTAGCAGTAGCAATAAAATTTTCCATTCTCGATTGTTGTTGTTTTTGTTTTCAACAAAAACTATGACAGCTCAAGATGGAGAGAAACTTTTTCGATGGCACGTAAAGTTCAAGAGGATACATCATTCGTAAGTAGAAAGCGATCATTTCAAAGTAATATTTTAGTAGTTATTGTGTTGGTAGGCTTATGCGCATTCAATTTTACCGTGAATATTGGGGTTGCAGAATCATAAAATTAATGCGCTTCGAAAATAGTGAATATTATCATCTTGGAATGAAATGAATAAATTTGTTAATTTAGGAATACTATCACGAATCACAAGAAAACTCAGCTGAGAGAGTTTATTTATGTGAGCATGTTATCGAAATGGTGGCAAACTATCAATTCTTTGCTAATTTGAGCAAAATTAACTATTTTCCATTCACGTTAGCTAATTCTTCAATATGGCGACGACCTCCTCCTCCTCCTCCTCTTGGCGTAACGTCCTCACTGGGACAAAGCCTGCTTCTCAGCTTAGTGTTCTATGAGCACTTCCACAGTTATTAACTGAGAGCTTCCTCTGCCAATGACCATTTTGCATGTGTATATCGTGTGGCAGGCACGAAGATACTCTATGCCCAAGGAAGTCAAGGAAATTTCCTTTACGAAAAGATCCTGGACCGACCGGGAATCGAACCCGTCACCCTCAGCATGGTCATGCTGAATACCCGTGCGTTTACCGCCTCGGCTATATGGGCCGACGACCATAATCAGCGAAAATAAAACGAAGGCAAGTTTACTTTTATGATGACCGCAATAAACCTAGCAGTGTCGTAGTTTCTGCTTTTCCACCAACAGATGTCGTTACCAATTGAACGGATCGCCATCTGTTGAGAGTGTTATGTTATGTTTTAGTGTATAAGTTTTAACAAATATGTATGATTCAATGTCTATGCAGTAAGTACCATTTGTTTTGTTTAAAATAAGCCAAGAAGAATTAAAATTAAATAAAACATAACGAAGATATCACCAAACCATTTTTTCATGCTTTACTTAAGTGACCCCAAACTCGATACATCATTTTGAGGGGTGACTCCAAACTTTTGGTCGATGACATCAAGGATTAATTTACCTAATAACTTTTTGTCTACTTTTCTTAGGTAAGTTCGGTAAAAGCAGTTGAAATTAGGTTATATTACCGCTCTCACCTTAAAATTTGGTCAACCCAATTTCCAGAAACACTACCATAAGTTTAATTTTTTTGTTGCAAAATATTGTTAATGATGAACTTAAGGCGAAACTGGAAGCATTTCCTAATTTTTTTGTTTTAGATTTTTTTTTATTAAATAACGAAGCAATATTTTCAAAACCGGTTTTCGTGCACACGTAGAGTATGGATCAAGGTATCTTCTGATTTTTTTTTGAGGTGGAAAACGTTTTCCAATTTTGCAGAAACTATTTTTTTGTTCAAAAATGGTTTTTGCAAAAACGAAAAAAAAAACATTTTCCACCACAAAAAAAAAACAGTGGATACCTTGATCCATACTCACATGTGCACGAAAACTGATTTTGAAAATATTGCTTCGTTATTTAATAAAAAATCAAAAACCAAAAAGTGAGGAAATGCTTCCAGTTTCGCCTTAACTGCCAGCACTGATGATGACAAAGACGCATTTTACGCGCAGCTCGAACGCGAATACGACCGCTGCCCAAACCACGACTTGAAGATCATCATAGGAGACCTTAACGCTCAGTGAGGCCAGGAGGAGGAATTCAGATCGACAATGGGAAAGTTCAGCGCCCACCAGCTGACGAACGAAAATGGTCCACGCCTCATGGATTTCGCCGTCTCCAAGAACATGGCCATTCGTAGCACCTTTTTCCAGCACAACAAACGGAATCGCAAATGGACCACGTTCTGAATGATGCACGGCACTTCTCTAACATTATCGACGTCAGGACCTATCGTGGCACTAATATCGACTCTGATCACTACGTGGTGATGGTTAAACTGCGCCCGCGTTATTAACAATGTTCAGTACCGGCGGCCGCCCCGGTACCATCTAAAGCAACTGAAGCAACCGGATGTCGCCACCGCATACGCGCAGAATCTCGAGGCACCGTTGCCGGACGAGGGTTTGCTCGATGTGGCTCCTCTTGAGGACTGCTGGAGTATAGTCAAAGCAGCCTGGAGTTGTGGAGGAGAAGGACGCACCGGGGGCGGTAATGCTGCAGCATGGAACCTGACAGAATGTGGAGCGATGCAGATAGAAGGAAGCAGCTGGCCCACAAACCAGCCATTTCTTTCGGAATTACCAGGGAAATCACAGAAAACACACAGATTCAACTTCTGAACATTTACTCACTTCGAAAGTAACCAACAACTTTCGAAGTGAGTAAATGTTCAGAAGTTGAATCTGTGTGTTTTCTGTGATTTCCCTGGTGATTCCGAAAGAAATGGCTGGTCCGTGGGCTGATCACTACAGACCCGTCTCTTCCGGGAGAAAAAGCTCCGCCTGGAAGAAGCGGAGTGCGAGGCAATGGAACTGCTGTGCCTTTCACAAAGCTCACCACATTCCGCAAAGGCTTCGCGCCGCAAGCCGAAATCTGCAGGGCCTCCAGACGGACAAACGTGAGGTGATCGAAAGGTCGAAGCAGCACTTCGACGACCACCTGAATGGTGAAGAGAATGTAGGCACGTGGGATCGAGGCAGCGGAGGAAATGATTATTTTGGTGCAGCAGAGGACGAGAACGAACCAACTCTCACGCTGAGGGAAGTTAAGGATGCCATCCACCAGCTCAAAACAACAAAGCGGCTGATAAGGACAGAATCGCAGCAGAACTCATCAAGATAGGCCTGGAAAAGTTAGCCACCTGTCTGCTTCGGTTAGAAGGCAAGATCTGGGAAACCGAACAGCTACCGGAGGAGTGGAAGGAAGGGATAATCTGTCCTATCCACAAGAAAGGCGACAAGTTAATGTGTGAGAACTTTCGAGCGATCACCATTTTGAATGCCGCCTACAAAGTGCTATCCCAGATCATCTTTCGTCGTCTTTCACCTAAAGTAAATTACTTTGTAAGAAGTCACCAAGCCGATTTCATCGACAGCCGGTCAACAACAGCCCTGATCTTCACCGTACGGCAAATCCTCCAGTAATGCCCTGAATTCCAGGTCCCAACGCGCCACTTGTTCATCGACTTCAAGGCGGCATACGACAGTATCGACCGCACAGAGCGACGGAAAATCATGGACGAAAATAACTATCCCGGGAAGCTTACCAGACTGATAAGAGCTACGATAGACGGTGTGCAGAACAGCGTAAGGATTTCGGGTGTACTATCCAGTTCATTCGAATCTCGACGGGGACTACGACAAGGTGCTGTACTTTCCTGCCTACTATTTAACATAGCCCTGGAAGGTGTTATACGACGAACCGGGGTACGATCTTCACGAAATCCGGTCAATATGTCTGTTTTACGGATGACATGGGTATAATTGCTAGAACATTTGGTACGGTGATGGAACTGTACACCCGCCTGAAATGTGAAGTAGCAAATGTCGGACTGGTGGTGAATGCGGCTAAGACAAAGTACATGCTGGTAGGTGGGACTAAGCAAGACAGGACAAGCCTTGGCAGCAATGTTACGATGGTTACGATAGACGGGAATACTTTCGAGGTTGTAGAAGAATACGTCTACCTCGGTTCCTTGCTAACGGCTGACAATAACGTGAGCCGTGAAATGCGAAGGCGCATCATCAGTGGAAGTCGTGCCTAATATGGGCTCCAGAAGAAATTGCGGTCAAAAAAGATTCACCCCCGTACCAAATGTACCATGTACAAGACGCTAATAAGACCGGCGGTGCTCTACGGACACGAGACATGGACGATGCTCGAGGAGGACCTGCAAGCACTCGAAGTTTTCGAGCGACGGGTGCTAAAGACGATCTTCGGCGGCGTGCAGGAGAACGGTGTGTGGTGGAGAAAGATGAATCACGAGCTCGCTGCACTCTACGGTGAACCCAACACCCTGAAAGTGGCTAAAGCTGGACGGATACGGTGGGCAGGAAATGTTGCAAGAATGCCCGACAACAACCCTGCAAAGTTGGTGTTTGCTAACCATCCGGTTGGTACAAGAAGGCGTGGAGCGCAGAGAGCACGATGGGCGGACCAGGAGGAGCGTGATCTGGCGAGCGTTTGGCGTGACCGACGTTGAGGAGCTGCAGCTGCAAATCAAGTATTATGGCGGCACATGGTTGATTCAGTGTTATCATGAATTTGATGTTGAACTAAATAAATGAATGAATGTGCTTTGGAATCTCCTGTCATGTTTTACTTCGTCTCCGCGTACGATTCGGCCAACGAAATGGCTAATGTGAAATTGATTTAACCATTAATTCCGCGAGTGATATTGAAGAAGATCTGTGCAGTTAATCTTTTAGTGGTACATGCAATCCGAATTCATAAGCGTCTCCGGTGTAAAAAAAAAACAAGGAAAGATTCCTTTTCCGGAAAAGAAAATCTGAATAGCGGTTTCAAATCAGAGTGAAAAATATTTAAAAGATTCAGTTTCGACGATTAAACTAAAATCGGCTGGCAGTAAAAATTTCAATTTTTTTCAAGATAAATTGATCATTTTGTGATAATTTTTTTATCTGAGTCGAACGCGTAGAAAATTCTTTGTTGATGGCAGAGAAATTCGATCAGGAAATTTTCTCATATGAAAAAATGATTGTGATTGTGAATAACATACCGTACATAATGACCTGTTTTGTTAGAGTTGATTGGCTGCGTGTGTATTCTCCGGATGTTCTGGTGAGCCCATTCCGTTACCTGAACAAAATGACGCTGAAATTCGGTGAGATCTTACCAGTTTAGCTTATAGATAGTTGCTAAGTATTCCGTAGGATTATTGTACACTTGCCAAGTCAACATATCTTAAATCTTTATTTATCTACAAATCTATGTACGGTAATTTTCAGTTTTTTTCGGTGGTTTTGTTTTCTTTGTTATGAGGGGGTTTCGTCGGCCAAATTGGTTTCATTTTGTAGGGAAGGTTTTGAGGCTAGCTTTCAAGTCAACAGGCTTTAGAAAACAGGCTGACGAAAAGAGCAAAACTGCTAAAATTTCATAAGTACTGTTGGTTGATCTAATTATTTTTCAGTTGTAGTATACTGATACACTGGGCTAATAACTGTAAATGGGTTAGAAGGGCATCTTCTTTTTTTCGTTTCAGAGAGCGAGCAATGGCGCTTAAGGCGAAACTGGATCCATTTCCTCACTTTTTGGTTTTCGATTTTTTATAAAATAACGAAGCAATATTTTCAAAATCGGTTTTCGTGCACATGTAGAGTATGGATCAAGGTATCTCCTGTTTTTTTTCCTGGTGGAAAATGTGTTTCGTTTTTGCAGAAACCATTTTTAAACAAAATCACATAAAAAAATGGTTTCTGCAAAAATGGAAAACATTTTCCACCACAAAAAAAAATCGGAAGTTACCTTGGTCCATACTCTACATGTGCACGAAAACCGGTTTAGGAAATATTGCTGCTTCGTTATTTAATAAAAAATCAAAAACCAAAAAATGAGGAAATCCTTCCAGTTTCACCTTAAGCCTAGGCACTAGGGCCAGGACACGGACTAAATACCTGTGTCTCATCCCAGGAAGTATCACGGACCAAGGAGTGACATTAACCTTCTTAGCATCGTCACCTCCATCGATTTTCACAGTATTTTGCTTTTCCATAAACTGAGCGGTTGGTACGAGATGTCCCCACTCATTGTTTTTATTGTTGAATTAAAAACGCTGCACAGTAGGCCTGGCCGCTTCAATGATTGTAATGCATTTCCGATGTACTGCAATCATTAATAATGACAAGAAAAATGATGGAAGTAGTCGATTCTATCCTTTTCCTGGATTCTTTCAATGATTGGCTGTGTATGTGTAGACTAGACTAGACTAGAACTAAATAAATGAATGAATGAGGTGGCATTAAATTATCAGCGATAATTTATCGATTAACAACCTTGGTTATGATCAATTTTGTGGAAATTGCCCAGATGTGCTATACAAAGAATAGACAAAATGATTGATGCAGGCAAAATTTTCACTTTACAAAAAATGGTCGCTAAAAAAGTAAGGAAAATACATTTGATTACTCAAATTGATGAACCCCCCGTTAGTTAGAGCCACAACATTTTTTGCACACCCCTCGAATTCGGTCAAATGGTGGGTCATTCAAACCGTTATAACTCGAAAGTTTCTCCAAAAACCACCCCAAATCGAATTGTTGTTGAAAAGGGGAAAGATAGAGCTACTATTTACAATAATAAAAAGTTGGGTCGGCCATATTGATTTTGGCCACTATCTTGGATTTTTATACCAAAACATTTTCTTCACCATGATGGCAACCACCGATTTTCAAAATTTTTGCATCAATTGAAAGCTGAGAGATTTATTCAAAACATACCAAAAAATTAGAGATGTCTTTTTCTCTTTTCAAAAGTTATCTGCCGTTTTGTAAACGTGATTCGTGAAGCAATGCATCAATCCTGTAGAATGTTCTAGAAGTTTCTTCCATTCCATGAATAAGAACCGTGCAACAGTCGTTCATGAACCAAGATTGGTTGCATAGTATATCTTCTGGCGTTTCTCAACCAGTTGCCCAAAGCTGAGTGAAATGTTTCACGTATGAATTGATTCAAAAGATTCTACACTGAAAAACAGGAAAACTCAAATTTTGAGTTCTTTTTTGCATCCTATTTCATTCGCTCTCTTTGTTATTATTATTATTATTATTATTATCTTTATTTAAGAGATTTGCAGCCCTAGGCTGGCTCATCTCTGCGCTCTCTTTGTTGTTGTCAAAGAAAGAATAGCAAAACAACCCAACTTTGAGAGTTCGATGCGGGAAGCCAAAATTGAGTAAGTGACATAGAACCGAAAGTTGAGTAATTTTAACTGATGGTTGAGTAAAAAGAACTTCGACTTTAGGTACTTGGGCTGAATACGCCTAAATGCAAACTACCTACCTCAACATGGACTTCATCAACTCAAAATTGGCTTCCCGCACGCAACCTCGAAGTTTGGTGGATTGAACTCACTTTTGGATACTTTCGTTTCTCCGTGTAAGGAAACTTCGAGAAATTTTCTATCCAGAAGTTAGAATCTTCTTGATTCGAAGAAAAAAAACTATATAAAACGCAATATGGTAGACTATCCTAGCCTTGCCTGACAACTAACTGATGTAGAAAACTAAACAACACATACCTACGAGCACTACCTGCACTTTTTTCAAAAACCACAATTTAAATTCACACTAAATTTCAAAAACACTCCAGATTGAGCTGCGAACACTTACACTCCTTAAGGACATACTTGTTAGAATCCCAAAATAACCGCCACAATGGCCGACTTTGAGATCTACACTGAAATAAATTTTGTTGTCGAAACTACCGATTCCATAGTAAAATTACTAACCGTACCTATGATTCTCAACCGACAACCAAATCTGTTAAGGTAACTGAAATATGCTTGAAATTACAATGCATTGTAGTAAATTCAACTAATAGCATAGTCGTCTTAACAACCAAACATTGTTAATTTTTCCAGGACACGCATTTTACAACACAGTATGGTTAAAAATACAATGCTCATTTGTTAAATTAAGACTATTTTTGGTAATGTTAACTGAACTGCTAGTTAAGCTGACAGTGTTTAAGTGGAATTAACTGGAAATTGTTGTCGGTTGAGAATCATAGGTACGGTTAGTAATTTTACTATGGAATCGGTAGTTTCCACAACAAAATTTATTTCAGTGTACTCACGATTTTGAGAGCACAAATATCTTCGTAAACGAAACCAGCGCACCTGATCTACTTATTTTAAGCTAATTACAAATGAGCAAAAGCACTGTTGTTCGAAGCTTACTTTTTGAGATTTGTGCGTCTGAAGTTCTGAAGCACTGTTGAAGCGGGATTTCAATACGTTTGTCCCTAAACCGTTTTTGTGTGATTTTTATCTTTTTTTTATAATGCGTTTGATGTTCTCCAAAGTTGTAAATGCTTATAAAGAACGTATTTTTGCGGAAGGCAGTATTGCGTTATTTTTAAAATTTTACATAGAAAACTATTTTTTCGGCTTGAAGCTATAACAAAGCTTCAATTTGATTGTAAAGACTCTTACAGAACATAAAACATATTAAAAATTAAATGTCAAGAGAACTACACTGAAAAAAATGGTTTAAGGAAGTTTTGCTTATTTGAAAAACTTTCAGAAGCTCCGTGCAATCCCGATATGTTTCGTATGTGCTTCAAAAGTGTATGAGTAACTGTTTAAGTGATTAAAAAATGAGCTGCGAATAGGGTGACGAAGGGTATTATCGTCAGGGTTGTTCTCCTCGTCAAGGATGGGAACACTCACTTGCAGAGAGTTACACTCACTTGATGTTTTCTCAGCTCAGAAGCGTCCAATCAAGAAATGATGTATGGACGACTTTTGTCTTGTGGTTTTGTCTAAAAGTTTGCAGAATAGAGTAGGGGTCGCACACGCATACAGTAGTCGCGAGGGTGCTGCGAAGGCAACTCTCCACGAGGTGAATGTAAATTACACTCACCTCCTGGAGACTTGCTTCCACAGCCCGGTAACGACTTTGGTATGCGTGTGAGACCTCAACTCTATTCGGCAAACTTTTAGACAAAACCACAAGACAAAAGTCGTCCATACATCATTTCTTGATTGGACGCTTCTGAGCTGAGAAAACAACAAGTGAGTGTAACTCTCTGCAAGCCCCAGAGGTAAAGTCTCTCTAAACAAAAAAAAAAAATAAAAAAAAAAAAATCCCTGCTTCTCGTCATGGGATGATTTTGTGGGCCAAATTGCCTGAAATTTGGGCATATAACTTAGCTTGTTTGGGAAGGATTTGAGGTCAACTCTGAGTTGAACAGGTTTCAACACACAAAAAAAGTGTGAAGAATTAGCTTAAGTTAAAATTCACGAATAAAAAGAAATTAAAAAATAAGGTTTCAAAAACCCCTCATGACGAAGAGAATACGTAAGTTCCCCTATCTGCTTCAATTAAATTTGCATAGTTTTGGCATTTGTACTAAAAAAAATAAAAAAAAAACAGCCGTTTTACCTCAAAATGATAAAATTTTGCAGTCTTTATAAAAGATATACCTAAATTTTTAAAGTATCTAAACTTTGGTGAATGTTGTAAAACATACAAAATTAAAACCGAAAAGTTATGTCGGAAAAACACTTTCTAAGGTGGTATTACAATATATGCTTCTATTGTTGCACATAATATTGTTGATTTTGGAGATAGTATTTTCCCGTCTTCATCAAAGCACTTCGTATACAATGTTTCCATAGACGTCGGTCAATTTTGGTCACAAATTAGAAAAAATATCTTGTTGTATAACCCTCTTAACTATAACAATGTTACACCTTTACACATACAGTATTTGAAAAATTTTGGAGCTCTTCCGAAGGCATGGTTCTAATCAACAGTTTTACCGCCAAACCCAATGTCCCACTTTTTCCGACCCACTGTGCACCGGGGCTCTTTTTCTACCAGAGATTTTTCTTACTGTCCTTGACACCCTACCTAAATTAGGGTAAACAGGTATAATATGCCCCCCTTAAGCAGAAATGGCAATATATCTAAAATTGGCACTTTATTCCATCTATTGTCCACTGCAAATCGTTGTTCCTAAAGTCAGTGAAGTGTTGCATGAGAACTTTGCCTTTGGAGGGACGGCTATGGAAGCTTTGAAACGTTTTTTCGAAAACGTTCCAAAGTTTACTTTATCAAAACAAACGGGGCAATACGCCCCATCAAAAGAAAAACGTCCAGCCCCGTGATAAAACTGTACCAAGGATTAATTCCACCAGAAAATTCCTTTTCCCAGGAGGGTCTTCTAACAAGTGATCAACTTCATGAAAGTTGCAAAATAACACAAGCGAACAGAACTAGCTTCGTTTACAATGAAGTCAGTTTACAAAAGGTAAAATATTACGCCAAAAGCCTCGATTTCAGACTTTTTGATATTTTTATTGCTTTTCTTTACCAATCAACTAACGGACCAGCTTGATGGCAATTATTCTTCAATATTCAAGATCTCTAATCGATCACGCATGCGAAAAGTGGTTGAACCGCTAGAAAATGAAGGGGGGCGTTTTACCCCGGTGGGGCGTATTATACCCTTTTACCACAGACAAACAGACGTAACACTTCGAACATTTTTCGATTCAAATCATAGTCACGGAAACATATTCGCCCAATGCTAAAAGGACTAAGTTTGGCCGACCACCAACTAGGTGGCGGTAGTGAGCAAACGTCAAACTCTAACAAAAACTATGCGAGCGCCACGGTTGGGCAGTTGGCCAACTATCAAATTTTGAAAAATACCGTTAAATCGGTGTACGATGAGAATTATCAGAGTGTTACGTCTGTTTGTCTGTGCTTTTACCCTATATTTTCCCGAGATAAAAGCCTTTTATGGTTTTAAACCTCGATCTTCCTCTTATATTTACACATACCATTTTTATCGTCAACCGATGAATGGCGAGAATCGTCCTCCATTTCTTCGCTGTCGTTATAAGAGAAATCCGATAAATCCTCGTCGGATTCGGGAATCGACGCTATATTGCTGGTGCCTTCAATCGAGCTCCCGCCGTTATTGAATGCGTTAACCTTAGGTGAGCTTTCGACGGTAGACACCGGTGCCAAGGCATTACCAATTAAACTTGCGTTGGCCTTTTCAAACACCGAAAGTAATCCGTTGGTGGACGGTGGTAATTTTGAATGATTGGACATGGTTGAATAAAATTATCACCGTTGCTTTGTTCACTTGGGATATCCTTGCACAGTTTTTTGCACTGGAACACTCGTAAGATGAAAACTGACTGGTCGGTGTCGAGGATTGATGACGACTGCCAGGCTGCGCTTCCCACATTGTATCTCGAAAAAGAGGCTGCCGTTCATTCAGTGAGTGTTGCCTGGTTTGTTTTTTTTTTGCGAAAAGAGGCGGAGCTTCAAGATTTACGCATCCAATCAGAACAGATGAATGAACCGGGGCTCACTTTCAAGATGCAATGTGGAAAGCGGAATTTATCTTTAGTTTTTTAATCTTTATTTACATCTCAATCAATTACATTCCTACTAGGTGTTCAATGCATAGGTATAAATTGAAGCTATTATCAATATTTGTTAATAACATATGGAAGAAAGTCATTAGGCTTAGTTAATACATTAGGGACTGTTGTGTTCATGCCTAAGGCATTTTTCACGATTTTTCGACACCGTTTTCCCGTCTCCCACCTTTTTTTTTGTATGAACCCCTTAATATTTTTGCATGACACTTGGGATGTTTCAAAAAACCAGGTCTCCTCATGAATCTTTATAAACCATGTTATTCACCAAGCATGGGTTTTCAACCTTTCACCTTTTTGAATTTTTAAAAGATTTCTCCAATGATTTTTTATGGAATTATTTAAGATATTTTAGAACTCTTTCTGTGATTCTGTTGATATCTGTTGAGATTCTCGCAAGAATCCCTCCAATCTAGCAGTCCATTTCTAGAATAATCTCTGCATAAACCTGGAGGAATCACTTTAGGAATTTCTGGAGAAATAATAACTGCAAATATTTTCAGAGAAATTGCCAAAAGAAACCTAGGAAAAAAACTCTGGAGAAATTTCCTCAGGAATTTTTAAGAGTTACTCTTGAGAGATTCTGAATAATTCCTAAATAATCCATGTGCTCGTATACTCCACCTTCAAACCGGAGCCGCATTTCATATCTTGAATTATAGCATCTAAGTGTAGTCTGCAGAATTCTTTCTGGTATTCCTATTTTACCCCGTACTTTTTGATAACATCTCTTCAGAAATTCGTCCATAAGTTCCTCCAGAAATTCCCATTTTTCCACGAGTAACTTCTACGATTCCTGAGAGAGTTCAGCATTTTTTTTCTAGAGCTCCTCCGGCGATTCCTCTGAAGCTATTTGCTATATTTTTCCAGGAGTTTTTGCTTAGATTATTCCAGAAATTCTTGCTTGGATTCTTCCGGAAATTGCCAGGACTCTTCTAAATTATATTTGGGATTTCTCACAATACTCTTTCTGGTATTTTCATGACATTTTGTTCGTGAATTCTTCCTGTTAATCCCTTTATAAATTCCAGCTAGTGTTCCTCCAGTAATTTCTGCTATAATTCCTCCAAGAATTCTTGTTGGGACTTCTCCTGCGATTCCTACAGATTCCTTAAGTTATTCTTCCAGGAATTCCTTCGGATATTTAATCGAGAACTTTTAAGGAGAAATATCAGAGAATACAAACATGGCTGCCACAATGGCCGACTTGGTCCCCTACTCACGTTTTCAAGAGCACCAATCTTAAAAAATCGTAAACAAATACTCTTGATTTGGAAAAGCTGCCTCTTTTTGCAAGTGAGCAAAGCCGGGATAAACAAGTACGGCTTGATTCGCAGATTTGTGCCTCTAAAATTTGTATGCAAAATTTCAAAGGGATTTCTTGATGTTTCACCTTAAGGTATGCCTTCGTATATTATTATGGGAATTTCTATGAAGACTACTTCCGAGAATTTCTCCGTTTATTCATGCGGAGATTTTTCTAGTGATTACCGGCAAGATGGTTCCTGGTATTCTTGAAGGGTTTTCTGTAGGTACGAACTCGTAACCATGCAACGGTTTTGCCTTCTCCCAAAATATTAAGTCATTTGATAGAATTTCAAAGTTTGTATTGGAATTACTATGCTGCCGTGTGAAGAAGCCCCAAGCAACCAAAAGTTCGGATAAAACAGCATGTTTGGGCTTAATCAACTATTCGAAGGAAGATGAATAGCGTTCTATACAGCTCAATTTTTAAGTAATTAACCGAACTTGAGTTCACAAAAAAGTACGCTTACGCCGCTGAAAAGAACGCTATTCAGCTAAAAATTATGCTTCGATAAAATGAAAAAAAAAGAAAGGCGCTTAATCCACAAAAGTAATTTATTTTTAAGAGACATTTGTACAGGTGGAATCCAAATGGTTTAATGCGTTGAAATACATTTTTGATGTTTTTACTTACAGAAACTTGAACTCGGGTTCTCCTCGTTGAAAGCCGGCGCCTAACCACTACTCCATGTTTGGGTTGTTAAGCACTGAGGGATTTTACTCAATGTGCTGACATCATTTATTAGAGCTCAATCAGGTTCGCGTGTGAACTTTATCTGAACTTGGAATACTTTTTGAAGTCGAAAGTTCGAAGGAAGTTTACGAGGAACTTCTTGTGAACTTACGCAGTTTGACATTTTCAGTTTGTTGTGGTTCGTAGTGCAAAGCAATAAATTAGTGCCAGTGTATCGACTTTCAGAAAAGATTATAAGTTTAAAGCTCGATTTACAGTGACTTCGATCGCGTCGATTACCGGCGCGCTGGTGAGATAAGTGAGACGGGGTTGAAAACATCCAGCAAAGCTGGAAAATTTTTGTGCGCAGCCGAAAAAACTCCGGCGGAATCCCGGGTGGAACAGTGGTCCGCTGCGGGGGCAGCCTTTGAGCCACACAATACGAATGCTTTGCGTTGATTACAAGTAAGTACGTTGAAATATTTTAGTGAAACAAAGTGTACTTGTGAAATTAACACAAGCTGTGGCTGCTGAGCTGGATTTCCGAGTGATTTAATTGAATTAGAACTTCTCCCGAGCTCCGCTGTCGCCGAAGTTCAAGTGAAGTTCACTTTTGGTACGGTTAATATTTATCTGAACTTTGAGTAGTAAGTTCAAAACAAGTACGAAACAAGTTCGAAACGGAACTTTTCAAGTTATTGGAATATGTCCAACTGAACTTTATTTGAGCTTTAGAGGCACACAAAAGTTCAACATAAGTTCGGTTAAATTTTTATTGAACTTTGCTCCAATCCAAAGCATCCAAAGTTCAAAGTAAGTTTTTTCTGAACCTATTTTCGACTTTAATGTCGTTTCGAAGAGAAGTCAAAAGCTTGTAATGTACTTCCAAGTTCATAAACAATACATGTGTAACTTTTTGGAGAATTAAGTTCAATGAAACCGGAATTGAACTAAATATGAACTTCTGAGTTCGTTCTTCAAGTGGAATCCGAACTTTTGGTTGCTTGGGAGTTGTCCCATGTTAATAGGGATTTCCATAGAACATGGGACAATAGCGTGGTTCAAAGAATCGTTTTTGCTCCGCACCGCTTATTCGATTCGTAACCAACCAGATTCTAAACCATCTCCTAAAAATTGAGCTGATTTGGTTGAAAATTGAGAGTGCACGAGCCCTTCAAAGTGTGTATGGAAATTACTATGAGGAAAGGACGTTTTTTATTCAATTGACCGTAGCATTTCCCCAAGTGCCCTAGAGTGTTAGTTGACCCTTGGTACTCCTAGGCTACTCTATCAGCTACAACTTTGCTGAAGACCAAATTCAAATCGGTCGCCTCGTTAATTACCTAGTTATTGATTTTTATCCAGAACTAGCTGTCCCGGCAAACTTTGTCTTGCCGTCTTGTGGTGGTTTGACAATTGTTGAGCTCAAAAAAGCACCGCACTCTAGATTGATTTCATTTCGGTCGTGTTGATTTCCTACCCAGCTCATGAAAAATCAGTACCTTATCAATTTTGTTACTTTTCTAGTTGATTTTTGTAACTTTTTTTACATATAAACACAGCCACAATGAATACGAATCAAACCCTGCAAGAGTCTTCCCGATCGGTTCAGTCGTTCGTGAGTTTTGTTGCCTCAAAGGGACTTCAAACTCATTTTTATATATATAGATGAAAATCTTTGATCATGATGGTTACAGTATTCGATGGGCATCACTGCCATTTGCCTTGAAACATAGTAGCCATGATTTCTGTGTGCTATCTTTGGCGCCATGTGCAGCAAAGTTGCCTGCTGGGAAGCTGAAGGATCACTGTTAAAGTTTCTCCAATTGGATAAAAATCGATAACTAATTAATGAGATGTCCGATTTGAATGTGGTGTTCGGTAAAGTTGTAGCTGATAGGGTAGTATAGGAGTACCAAGGGTCAACTAACACTCTAGGGCACTTGGGGAAATGCTACGGTCAATTGAATGAAAAACGTCGTTTTCCCATAGTAATTCCCATACAAACTTTGAAGGGCTTGTGCACTCCCAATTTTCAACCAATTCATCTCAAATTTTGGGAGAAGGCATAGAATCTGGTTATGAATCGAATAAGCGGTGTGGAGCAAAAACGATTTTTTGAACCACCTTAATGGGACAACTATGCTGCACACGGAATTATGGGAAAACGATGTTTTTCATTCAATCGGCCGTAGCATTTTCCTAACTGCCCTAGAGAGTTAGTTTACCTTTGGTTTTCTTATGCTACTTTATCAGCTATAACTTAACCGAAGACCGCATTCAAATCGAAGGTCTCATAAATTAGTTATCGATTTTTTATCCAACTGGAGGCAACATTGCTGCATATGGCGCCAAAGATAATCTAGTTAAGTATCGTCAAGCTCCACTCCTCAAATGAATGAGGTAACATCACACTGCCCACCTCGTAATGATGCTTGCTCTGTCACCGTCGCTTGCTGGGAAAAAGGAAACCTAAGGGAACTGTCACTAATCAGAAATGTTTTTTTGCAGAAGAAAACTTCCTTCTGCAAAGTTGTTCATTTTGCTATTTTTGACATTTCTTCCAAAGACACTTATACTCTAAAATGCACCAAAAAGGCACAGTGGGCCATTTTTGATCAATATTTTCAAGTAAAAAAAAAATTGAAAAAAAATGAACCACAGAGAAACAGACGTAACACTTAGAAGAAAATTAAATTAAAAACATCGTCGCGAAAACGCAATCGCTCAATGCTAAATTTATTTTGTTTGGCCGGGCCATCATTAGGTGGCGGTATTGAGCAAACGTCAAACATGAGCAAAAATTCGCTGGCATGCCACAAGTGGCCAATCGACCTACCACCGAATATTTGAATCAGCCGTTAAAAAGGTGATCTATGGGAGGCGAGCAGAGTGTGACGTCTGTTTCTCTGTGAATGAACGTTCAATTAACAAAAATAAATAGGAAAAAAAAAAATGTTCCATAACTTAAATCTGCATAATCACGAAAATTTGAAGTTTTTTTTTCTAATTGAAGTAACATAAGAAGGTGATTTACAATTTATTTGATTACTCATCAAGCAGCAGATGGAGGCAGCTAATTTTTTGGCCGAAACATATCAATACCACTAGCATCGATATTGTGCGGAAAGAAAAGTTGGGTAACTCGGACCAGGCTTGATAATTCTCCTCAAAATCAAGAGTTTTGCCACATGTTCTAGAGCGGTGTTTTGCTTGTGCCTCGTCGTGAGAGAGCGAACGAACCCCAAACAGAGAGCCAATAAAAATCGAGCGAGGAAGAGGGGAACGAAAAAAGAGCCGATGATGATTTCGAATAAAAGAGTGCGATTTTTGCCTCGAGAGTCTTCCTTTGTATGGGAGTGGAACTCGCGAGAGCTTTTTGAGTGTGAGTGTACGTGAGAAACACAACAAGCAATTATGAGTGTTGGACGAACTCTTAGTTGCGCGACATGCTCACGCTAGGTGCTGTTGAGGATTTGCGTTGTGATTTCTGAGTTTTATTTTTTCTCCTCAGAAAATCGCCGAAATCTCTTGCTCATTTTCTCGCGAGTAAGTTTCTGTCAAGCCTGCTCGGGGCTTTTGTTCTACACTAGTATGAAATCATCACCACAATGAATAAAAATTAGCAATTGAGGCCAATTTTTTTTAACACCTAACATAATGTGAAACAGTTTTCCGATGATTTTTTAAAGCAGCATGCCTGGAGAATAATTGCGATGAAGCATATATAACGGAATAAGTTCACCACTGGACTATCGCACGAGTTTTCAAGAGCGCGAAAACGTATGTAAAAGTGCGCGATTGCAACAAATCAACTGGGTGTGTTCAGAGCACTTATTCAGCGTAATTCAAATAAATAGTGCGCCGAAGACACCAACTTGATTTGTTCCAATCGCGCACTTTTATTTGCGTTCTCGCACTTCTGAAGACTGAGTGCACAGTCCAGTACTGAACTAAATGCGGTATATAATAAAATTAAAATTAGTTTGGGACTGCTCCACACTTAATCCTGAATAATTCAGCACTTTTTTGACGAAAATAGAACAGCAGAACTATTTCGATAGCTTCGGTAATCGATTTTACTGAGGCTCAGTACACCAACTGTCAAACCCGGGTGCAAAAGGTGAACAATGCAGTATAGCCGTATTCAGCAGTTCTATTTTCGTCAAAAATTTACCGAACACGGTATTCCAAATTAAGTGTGCAGGTCAATTATTCCATATGAATGCATATCTAGATTTTTATTGAGAGGGACCCCAAGTAATAATAGTGCATCCATCCATATACTCATACAATAGCGGAAAGTGGTGGAAACTAAATAACTTTATGTGTTCGACTATCTAATGGGTAATACGGAGGTCGCAAGAAATTTCTTGGCCTATCTCCATGCGTGGACAATTCAGGCAAGAAATCGCTCAAGAAATGAGAAAGCGTCGCTTTATTCCGGATCCTAGTACGGAGCTGCAACGAAACGTCAAATCAAATGGGGCTTGCTGTGTTAAATTTCTTGACCATTCTGGTCACTGAAAAATAATGCACTGAATGAAAACTATTTGAGCGATTCCATGTAAAGTGCATTACCTAGCATAAGGACCAGAGTTGCACTCTGTCGCTGTCAATGGTACACAAATCGCTGATTTTGATAGGCCGGCTACGATCCAAGTCAGCGTGCTCTCTAATGAGTCTCCGTCACTTTCTTTGTCCCATAAGAACTGGTTTGACTGTGATGGTGTAGGGATATCACTGATAGGCCATCTTTAAAATTCGTTTAAAAATCCAAATAAAGTTTTACAAGATGATATTTTTATATGTGGTACAAAATAAAAAGATTTGCATGTTGGTCATAAACAAGTTTCAGTTTTGGCGAAAACCACTAAAATATCACATCAGTTGCAATGATTGTGATCTAGAATGCGGGTCAATATCAAGTCGTTGCCTGTCATTGTCGTTTTGATATTGAATGGTCTGAAGTGATAGTAACGATGGTGCAATATCAGTAGTCACTTGACAAGACTGATATTGCGCAACTCTGCTAAGGACATGTGCCTGATAAACGTAGCAAGGGAACAATGGGACATTTCGAGATTTTTTACTACAGTTTACCGTTTCAAAGTACGCTAAAATGTATTATATACTAAAAATTCAATAGATTAAAGCTGTGTTATACAGGGGATGGCTAAAATGTTTGGGATAGGCAACTTTTTTTCTCCAACAAAAAAATTCAACATGTTGTAACTTTTCATAGAGTGTATAAAAAAATCTCAAATTTTGACTGTTTGTCAACCTATTATATGTACATCATTGGTACAAATTTGGGCTCGATTGACTAATTTTTCGCGAAGTAAGAACCGTTCGGGTGAAACACTATTATTGAGACAACTAATTTATGAACTGTCATATCTCGGAAACCAGAGAACCGAATTGAATCAATTTTTTACCGTTCATCAACAATATATTGATACTTGATACGACGTTATAAAATGTAATATTTTCTCACGGCGAATTAAGTTACACCGGGTTGAAAATTTTACTCATGCAGAGGAAAATAAGTCAAATTTACAATACCACACAAAAATTACTACATGTGCTCTTCCTTCAATCTAAATAGGCTCAAATATATCTGATTAGAGATAACTTGAGAACAGAAGTGGAAAATCTTTGGATATCAACACTGAGATTTATTGACATTGATTTACATCAATGTCAATAAAGCATTACATTTTTTCGAAAAAAAATCCAAAAAAGGTCAATCTATGATAACTTTTTTCAACGTTCCTATGTACCTACACAGTACCTATGTTTTAAAAGTTTGTGAAGCATTTACATAATGTTAGTGTACGTTCAAAGTTTCACTCAATTCGGTTCATCGGTTCCCGAGATATAACAGCTTAAAAATGAGTTGTCTAAAAAATAGTGATTTACCCGAACTTTGCGAAACATTGATCATTTCATTTATTTAGTTCACATCAAATTCATGATAATACTGAATCAACAATTTGCCGCCATAATACTCGATTTGCAGCTGCAGCTCTCCATCCTCGGTCACGCCCAACACTCGCCAGATCACGCTCCACCTGGTCCGCCCATCGTGCTCTCTGCGCTCCACGCCTTCTTGTACCAACCGGATGGCTAGCAAACACCAACTTTGCAGGGTTGTTGTCCGGCATTCTTGCAACATGCCCTGCCCACCGTATCCATCCAGCTTTGGCCACTTTGTGGATACTGTGTTCGCCGTAAAGTGCAGCGAGCTCGTGGTTCATCCTTCTCCACCACACACCGTTCTCCTGCACACCGCCGAAGATCGTCCTTAGCACCCGTCGCTCGAAAACTCCGAGTGCTTGCAGGTCCTCCTCGAGCATCGTCCATGTCTCGTGTCCGTAGAGAACCACCGGTCTTATTAACGTCTTGTACATGGTACATTTGGTGCGGGGTGAATCTTTTTTGACCGCAGTTTCTTCTGGAGCCCATAGTAGGCACGACTTCCACTGATGATGCGCCTTCGTATTTCACGGCTCACGTTATTGTCAGCCGTTAGCAAGGAACCGAGGTAGACGAATTCTTCTACCACCTCGAAAGTATCCCCGTCTATCGTAACATTGCTGCAAAGGCTTGTCCTGTCTCGCTCAGTCTCACCTACCAGCATGTACTTTGTCTTAGTCGCATTCACCACCAGTCCGACCTTTGCTGCTTCACGTTTCAGGCGGGTGTACTGTTCTGCCACCGTTCCAAATGTTCTGGCAATAATATCCATGTTATCCGCAAAACAGACAAATTGGCTGGATTTCGTGAAGATCGTACCCCGGCTGTTGAGCCCGGCTCGTCGCATAACACCTTCCAGGGCGATGTTGAATAGTAGGCAGGAAAGTCCATCACCTTGTCGTAGTCCCCGTCGAGATTCAAATGAACTGGATAGCTCACCCGAAATCCTTACGCTGTTCTGCACACCGTCCATCGTTGCTCTTATCAGTCTAGTCAGCTTCCCGGGAAAGCTGTTCTCGTCCATAATTTTCCATAGCTCTGTGCGGTCGATACTGTCGTATGCCGCTTTGAAGTCGATGAACAGGTGATGCGTTGGGACCTGGTATTCACGGCATTTCTGGAGAATTTGCCGTACGGTGAAGATCTGGTCCGTTGTCGACCGGCCGTCGATGAAACCGGCTTGGTAACTTCCCACGAACTCATTTACTTTAGGTGAGAGACGACGGAAGATGATCTGGGATAGCACTTTGTTGGCGGCGTTTAAAATGGTGATCGCTCGAAAGTTCTCACACATTAACTTGTCGCCTTTCTTGTGGATGGGACAGATTATCCCTTCCTTCCACTCCTCCGGTAGCTGTTCGGTTTCCCAGATCTTGACTACTAACTGGTGCAGACAGGTGGCCAACTTTTCCGGGCCCATCTTGATGAGTTCTGCTGCGATACCGTTCTTACCAGCCGCTTTGTTGTTTTTGAGCTGGTGGATGGCATCCTTAACTTCCCTCAGCGTGGGAGTTGGTTCGTTCCCGTCCTCTGCTGCACCAACATAGTCATTTCCTCCGCTGCCTTGGTCCTCCGTGCCTACATTCTCTTCGCCATTCAGGTGCTCGTCGAAGTGCTGCTTCCACCTTTCGATCATCTCACGTTTGTCCGTCAGGAGGCTCCCTTCCTTATCCCTGCATATTTCGGCTTGCGGCACGTAGCCTTTGCGGGATGCGTTGAGCTTCTGGTAGAACTTGCGTGTTTCCTGTAAACGGCACAGCAGTTCCATTTCCTCGCACTCCGCTTCTTCCAGGCGGCGCTTTTTCTCTCGGAAGAGACGGGTCTGCTGCTTCCGCTTCTGTCTGTATCGCTCCACATTCTGTCGGGTTCCATGCTGCAGCATTACCGCCCGCGCTGTATCCTTCGCCTCCAGAACCGCTCTGCACTCCTCGTCGAACCAATCGTTTCGTCGACTCCGTTCTACGTACCCGATAGTGCTCTCGACTGCGTTGTTGATGGCTGCTTTCACTGTACTCCAGCAGTCCTCTAGAGGGGCCACATCGAGCACACCCTCGTCCGGCAACGCTGCCTCGAGATTCTGCGCGTATGCGGTGGCGACATCCGGTTGCTTCAGTCGCTCTAGATCGTACCGGGGCGGCCGCCGGTAATGTACGTTGTTAATAACGGAGAGTTTTGGGCGCAGTTTAACCATCACCAGGTAGTGATCAGAGTCGATATTAGCGCCACGATAGGTCCTGACGTCGATAATGTCGGAGAAGTGCCGTCCATCAATCAGAACGTGGTCGATTTGCGATTCCGTTTGTTGTGGTGATCTCCAGGTGTAACGATACGGGAGGCTGTGCTGGAAGAAGGTGCTACGAATGGCCATGTTCTTGGAGGCGGCGAAATCGATGAGGCGTAGGCCATTTTCGTTCGTCAGCTGGTGGGCGCTGAACTTTCCAATCGTCGGTCTGAATTCCTCCTCCTGGCCTACCTGAGCGTTTAGATCCCCTATGATTAATCAATCGAGCCCAAATTTGTACCAATGATGCACATACAATAGGTTGACAAACAGTCAAAATTTGAGATTTTTTGATGCACTCTATGAAAAGCATGTTGAACTTTTTTGTGAGAGAAAAAAAAGTTGCCTATCCCAAACATTTTGACTGTTGATTGTTGAAGCTTACATACAATTATTTAGTATTTATTTGTTCATATACAACATTGTTAAGACGTAGGGTTCAAATCAATAAATAACAAATCTAGACAAAAATTCATATGGAATATACACGGGTAGAGGGGAATGGCAAACCAAAAGCAAAATAATGACAAATTTTATTATCACAACTAGTTTTGAAATTCATGAGTTCTTCATGAAGAGCTTACAATAACAAGTACAGTGTATCAAACAATTGTCCGTACAGCAATTTTTTGGCTAAAATAATTTTTCATTTAAATGTTTATGACTTTTTATACGTCAATCAAAAACGCTGAAATTTTGACCAATCATAAACCGTATAATAAAGCTCCATTGGTAAAATTTTGAGCGTAATTTTTGTAAAACTTATGAGATTTTTGAACTCATTTTTAAAACACTATTATTGAGACAGCCTTATACCTAAGGCTTTCATATGCAGCTTCGTTTGTGGTTTTATATTCACTACAAAAAATATGAAAAATCTGTATATGTTCAGAGTATCATTTGGAAATTTATTATATTTTGATCATTAAAAGTGCCAAGTGTTTTCAACTTTTTTAAACTCTCTTAATGTAATATTTTTTTTAGGGCCCATATAGCCGAGGCGGTAAACGCACGGGTATTCAGCATGACCATGCTGAGGGTGACGGGTTCGATTCCCGGTCGGTCCAGGATCTTTTCGTAAAGGAAATTTCCTTGACTTCCTTGGGCATAGAGTATCTTCGTGCCTGCCACACGATATACACATGCAAAATGGTCATTGGCAGAGGAAGCTCTCAGTTAATAACTGTGGAAGTGCTCATAGAACACTAAGCTGAGAAGCAGGCTTTGTCCCAGTGAGGACGTCACGCCAAGAAGAAGAAGAAGAATGTAATATTTTTATACAGGACCTACTAAACTACATATGATGAGTAGGTCCTATGCATTTTTCGTTCAGTAAATGCACTTTTATTGGTGGAAAACGTTTGGCAGATTATATGTGCAAAATATGGTAAATTTTTAAACATCGTCAACTACATAAGCACATTTAGAGATATAATGTTTTAAAAATGTGTTCAAAAATCTTATAAGTTTTACAAAAAGTTCTATAACTTTCAGAAAACTTATTCAATCTCGCTCACAAATTTACCAATGGGGCTTCAATATTGATACACTGTATATTGGTTGATACACTGATATTGAATTGACATTGAGTGAAACTTAAATGGTCACATGTCGTTTTTGTTTGAAAAATGCTATTTTTCACGAAAGTCAGATAAGTTTGTCAGAAATTTCCTACTTTTAGGCGAATAATGTGGATCGTTCTGTGAATAACTGAACTTTACTAACTAACTTTAATTCAGATTCACCATCATCATATTTTTCGAAAACAGTCATGGATGCATTTAGAGAAAATAGTTTGACGAACCTCAAATGTAAAGTGTACACGACGTTTAAAAACGTTGTAAAACTTGGACTTCAGGATGTTCTGACGTTTTTACAAATCTCAAACACTCGAGTCGAATGAAGTACAAGACACTGAAGACGACCTTACAGTTCAGGTCGAAATACGTATCTGTCAAAGGATGCAAATTCTTAGTGGAATTAAAAGGAACAGTACTTAACGCGATTTTCTTTTTATTTATTTTTTATTGTTTTAACTTTTACGATACATAGAAGTTCAAGCAAATGTCAGTTTACTATTGTCAGCATGGGTCAAGATATCTTTTAATTTTTTGCATGTTAATTTCAAAGTGTTTTAAGCTTAACCTATTTTGTCAATCATTTTTAATTTTAGAGCGTGAAATATCTTATCGAAAGCTTGTGGATCTGTTTCTGGATGGAAAGGACGTTGATCGAAGATTGTTGAACAGAAGCTCCATGAAACTAACATGTTCCTGACCTACTATGTATCGTAAAAGTAAAAACAATAAAAATAGTTCATAGTATTGTATCAAAATGTGTTTTATTGTGATTTTTTATCAATATAATCTAGTTTATATGCAATAATTCGCAAACAGTAGGCAGTGGAATTTTGACGTCTAAGAAAGAGTTGTTTATTTAGTCAAAATGAACAACTTTTTCGAAGACATAAACTCTCTAATGTGTAACAGTAAAAAGTTACATGCTGACATTACTTATATTTGTACTGTTACTAAAAAGCTATTATCTCAAAAACACCGAAAAATACATCTCCAAATTTTTGGCAGTATGTTCACCTAGTATTGCTCCGTATTTGCTGAAAATTTGAAGTCGCGATTTTTTGCGCTTTGTAAGATATTAAGGGTTGAATTTCACACTATTTTTTCGAATTTGTATTTTTATTTTAAATTTATAAGGATAATTTTCAACATATTCCCGTACAATGTAATTGGCTTGACACATATGCATTAGAAAAAAAATTTAAACTCACATGGTTTCTGGTAAAAATGTCAAAATTAGCTTAAAAAACTGTTTTTTCATTGATTAGTTTTTATTTTTTAAATAACTCGAAAACAGTAGGCTGTGGAATTTTGACGTCTGAGAAAGAGTTGTTTATTTTGCCAAAATAAACAACTTTGCCAAAGACGCCAAGTCTCTAGGACGTAAAACAAAGAAGTTAGATGGTGGCGCCACCTATGCGGACGAGTTGCGAACTACTGCGTTCTAAGAGATAGATGCCCCTGCTAATGTCAAACAACTTTGTCTAAGACACCATGTGTCGGAAATGCTTCGTTTTGGAATAATTAATTTAGTTCCGCTAGATTGTGATTCTGGCCCTTAGTGCACTGTAGAGCATATAGATCACAAAGTTCTTGATTTCATACTTTTTTGGAAGACCTTGAATATCTGTAAATTTCCTAAATGTAAGTCAGCTGCTTTCTAAAGCTCGTGTGGATGCTTAAGACTAAAAAAATCCATACCCAGCGTGCCCTAAAACCTCTTACAAGCGCACTAAAATTGGACTCAAACTTGAAAATGTTTTGGAGGCCTTTAACCCCTTCGGGACGACTTTTTAACCAACCTCGCCACTGTAGAACGCGTCAGCGAGTTGCAAATCGGCACCAACATTTCAAAAGGGCGTAACTGCATTTACAACCACTGGATTAAAACTGTCCACGTGGCTTCAATTTTTTAGATTCCCACCATAATTGAAACTACAACTAATAATGATAAACGGGATAAACGGTACATTCAAAATATTTTATTCCACTTTTCACTACACCATCGTTCATATAGATCCCTCCATCGAACATACATCTGCGGCGGCTGGCCTCTGATGGCGATACCCACTGCGCAAGCTCGCATCCCACCAGAGCCGTATACCTGGTCCGTAGCCCGTATATATGGGAGATGATTAGAGTGATGTTCTCTCTATAACAGCAGAGCAAAGCAAATACGATTGAAAGTAGCTCAAACTGAGGTTCAGGAGGCAAGTCAATAGTTGTATTGGTAAACGTCGATTGACAGAGTGAAAAGAAGGGACTCGTATATTTTCAGATTATTTCTGCCCATCAGTCAAAAAATATAGACAGCCCAAGTGTGTAGTGAAAAAAGTGAAGATCTAGTTCGTGCGTTTGTGTTTTTTCGGGAAACTTTTGAGGAAAATCTCGGATTTTCGTACTGTGCCATAGAGCAGAGGGTGTGCTATTCGGGAGTTAATTCAGAGACCGAAACAACCTAGAGCCTCAAAATGGTACGGCAAATAAGGGGTTCTCTGTGCGAAGATTGCCTGCAGCTCGGTGTGAGGAGACAGTGAAGGAAATTTTTTTCCTCGCTCGATTAGTATGTCACCAAGCAAGAAATGACTTCGATCTGCAGGCCTTCAGTAGCGCACGTACTAGGTCAATACTCGATAGCCGTCTATTGTCCTACATTCAGGCGTACGATGCATGACGAGAGACAATAGATTGATGTTCGTGTTCTCGATATATTTTCAGGGAAATGAAACGTCCTTGCCCATGGAATTATGCTCAAATTGTAAGTATTGCTATGGTTGAAGAGGGTATCGCCAACATTGGCACCTGCTGGTGCTAATACATGTAGTAAGCATGGCTATTTAGTTACTTTGTGGAAGGTTGCAGACACAAAAGTAGAACTCTGCAATACAGTGCATTGGATTGTCAAAAATATCGATTTTCTTTAGTGCCTAATGAAAGATTTGCTTTGCCTTCTGTTATGGAAAAGTGAAATAAGGCAATTTTGGCATTCGGGGCGAGAAAATTGGAGAAAAGTGTCTACTACTTGGTATTATCATTAGGAACCCAACAAGTTACTGAACATTTTTCAATCGAATGAAAGAAAATGTTTGTTTTCCTTATCTTAAAGCCCCAATTTTTCTGGCAGAATATTGCTGCATAGCATAGTTGGCATGGATGGGTGCTATTTTTCTGCGCAGCATTTGTTCGGCGCGATCGTTATTCCATCTAAATATGTTGTGTCCTGTCTGTGTGTTTCGTTTTCGTTTCGATATGAATAAATGCCCACCGTATCAGACCGGACTGAAACAGTGTAGAGAGTGAGTACAGAGAATTGTTTACACTGTTGCAGACCTGTGTGGTATACCGAGAGTTGTTTAGTTACCTACGTTTTCGATTGAATTTCAAATTTACATTCAAGGTGGTTGGTGGTTCTTACTAGGTAGCTGCACCTGGCCTTTCCACTGCACTGATTAAATTTCTATATCATAATCGATGATAAGAAAGTATTCAATTTTACTATACTGACTTTTTCCTTGTTTTGAGTAATCTAAACCCACAATTTCGGGGCTGTTACTTGGCTTGATACTTTTGGAAGACCTGATGTGATACATTGGTTTTTAATTACTACAGAGCTTTTTGGGGCTGCATGTTTATCAGAATATTTGTACAGTATATCTTAATTGGTTTTCTATTTTTTGGGTCAAAATTACGACAATGAACTTTGAAAACTGTAAAGTTTTTGCCAGTGGAGTTTTTATTCACAAACACTTTGGAAATGTGTTTTCTGGAATCATTTCAAAGCAAAATCACTGGAATAATAGTAAAAGTAAACTTTTCAATAAAACCAACGGATAGTTCTCGAAGTATGACGTAAAAATGGTTATCGGGGACGCCAACGTTGAGGTTGGTAGAGAAAACTTTATCGTTCCGATTATTGGTCACTCTTTTACTAATGACATCCGGTGCACACCTGGATGCACCCAAATGACAAAACTTGCCACCAAAATAGACACTTCTCAACACTTCTCTGTTTTCATTGATGTGAGGAATGGCCAAACATCGACACTGCTCAGTATCTCGTTGTCTGTAAGGCCTGAAGTACACAGGGTAACATATTTGACTAGAAAAGAACTCAAGAAACAAAATCTGTTTAACACTAACGAAAATTCGATTGAGTTAAACAAGATGGTTTCTTTTTGGACAAATATTCGACCCTTCTTCTTCTTCTTCTTACTTCTGATTGCTCTTGGATTACCAAAGAGCGAAAAATGGCGCAGCGAACTAGCGCTATATTGCCAACGAGTTTTCGTTTATACTCCAATGGAGTTTACTTTCTGGCGAGCACGCCGCGAAACACGAATATTCGACCCTGTGTAATGGGATATAAGATTCGGGCACTGTCATCAACCGTGGTAAACTCAATAACTTGGCGGCCGCTGCGTTTTAACATTCAAGGCTTCTTATTCAATGTAGAGTAGACGATAACCTGAACAATCTGTCAGAATCTATCCACGAAGCAATAAGTACAGTAGTACAGGAAGTGATAGATACTGTTCAGAGACGACACAGAAACTATTGGTTCGATGAGGAGTGGCAGGTATGAGAAGGACGTTACCATAAGCCGAATGTTAAGCCTGGAGCACATAGCGTCCGTTCCGTCGAGGCACAGAGAACAGACATCCAAGTCCAGTTCCGAAACTGTGTAAGGAATTTAACCGCCATTTGAAATCGGCAACACAAGTGGCAATACCGTGGCGCTGTAATCGGTTAATTTACCATACTAATTAAATTCACCACTTGAAATGTTTCAATTCACCACTCACTGTGGCAATGGGCCTTTTCATTTGACGTCTTAAATCAGCTGATTTTTCGGGCCTTTGACAGTTCTTCAATGGAGATGACACGTTCGTGTTAGCAGCTGTTGTTCAAGCTTTGTAAACAAATGCATGCACGGATCTGTCACATGAAAAGGCCTATATGGTGTTTGGCGGCGTTAGTGTTGTCATCGTATATTGGTTTGCAACCTTACTCAAGTGAAGATTCAAATCCTTACACAACTTTCTGATTGAAATTTGTTCTAGCCTGGATGTCTGTTCTCTGTGGTCGAGGTTTGCGTTTTTTTGACAGTTTTCCCATGGGAAATGTGTCAAACTACTGTCACGCACACGCAAACGTATGCATTGTGTGGGGCACTTTAGTGCTTGTACACGGCGATAGCGATATAAGCCGTTAAAAAAAAACACCGAAGAAAGACAAAACACTAAAAGGAGAATATCATTACTGTGGCGCAAAACAATATGGAAGAAAATTGAGTGTTAAATTTTAACCAACTTTGTCTGTGACAGATTTTGGACCGCTGATTCCGAATCTGGGCTCAGATTTACCCCAGCACGTCACAATTTTGGGCTTTACCTCAATTTATAGGGCAAAATATGCAATTTTGGGCGTTTTTGACTGCAAGCCATTAAGCTTAAAAATATATTTTTGCAATCAAAAGGTAAATTGGTCGAACAACATCTAAATTTACGACTCATGGAAAATATTTCGTTTTACCAAATCAAACTTGAAAGATTTTTGAAAGAAATTTGAAAGATTTTTCGGGCTGTTTGGGCTCGTTCGGAAGTTAACCATCAATGTTAACTTCTTTTCCCAATCAGCCTAGATAGCTGTGTAGTGTCGGTAGCGGTTGTCTTAACTGGCTAAGAATAACACTACGGATCGCCTGATCTAGTGGTAAGAGTCCACTAAACAGGTGACCCCTAATTCATGGTGTTATGCGGCTTTGTGCTTACCGTGCCAAGGAATGAATGGTTAGGGGGGTCTAATAAAAACCTAACCACAAACGGAGCCTGTGGAGAATTAGGGCGTCCTCCACAGTATCACGCCCTTACTGCGCTAACCGGAGCAATAGTGCAGCGGACCTTGCGTTTCTCCGAGATAATCAGTTGTCCTTCTTAAGTCTCAAATTTGAGGCTAAATAAGGGCGGGATTATTCAAATGTTGTAAATTAGCTTACATTACTACCTATATGGGTTCGCTTGATGCGTTTTCGCCATTGGCGTTTTTCAATTGACACCGGATTGGTTTGTCGTTGATGTTTCCTTTTTGTGCTGTGATTGTGAAGTGTGTAATACTGTCTAGTTTGGGTAGGGGCTACGGCTAGGAAACCTCAGATCAATTTTCAGCATAAAAAGCGTGCGTGGTCCAAGTGGCTCTACTCCAAAAAGCTCATTTTCGTAGGGTAACTTCTGTATAGGTTACCTTGTGAATCCAGTTTTGCTTCTTTTATTATAAATGAAGTGTCGTGCCTCGAGCATGCTATATCTTAGAATAACGTTAACAGTATTTTTCAACCTTTCCTTGTGGATGCCTTCTTGTATTCAGCATATTTTCGCTGATATTATGGCAGTATTGCTATGATGATTACATCATCTGAATTAGCTCAAACATTAATTTGAGATGCTTCAGTTTGATGGATTACTTAGGTAGTCCAGTTCATGGATATCTTGATATAGAATTGCACCTAACCAATCTCTGCATGAGCAGAATTTGTCATGAGTTGACTGATTGGCATGTGTCAGATGAGGAGTCTCCACTTTTGAGTGTTCCTTCGCAAAATTTGCGTATTCAGACGTCCCTGCTCAACGAACTAGGGAACCTGTACTAATTGGTTGCGACCACATTTTGTGGACAACTCGCTTCCATTGCTACTCCAAGAGAGTTTCATTGTGGTTTTGTACCTACAACGCCCTCCATTGTGGTATACCACAGCTATTGCTTTGAAAGTAGCTTGTCCTCTGCGGTCTGTGCGGACTGCAAGAGGTATTCCTGAATGGAACTCTGATCTGTTCAAGTTCAATATATCTTCGAATAAATCATTCTTTTGTATAGTTACAAATCTCTACTTTCCGCCTGAGAATTATAGCTATATAATCGACTTAGTGGGCCCTAAAAAGCTCTGCTTAATTCAAATCTCCAGGAGGAAATGGGGTTTTGTCCTATTTTTCTCCAGAGGGATTTGAGTATTTCAAACATGTGTTGAACTCTTGTAGTTTTCTATGGGGTATTTTCATGGCGTGAAATTACTGCACAGTGTTATCCCGAAAGGGTGCGTGCGTTGTGTAAAGATGGAATGAGTTTCAGATTTATCTGGTTACCTCGTTCTTTCTGAAATGCTTGAGACGCATTGTCGATTATCACATCTGTGATGTTCGTCTGGCTGACATGCCTATTCATTAGGCCGTCCCTTATTTTGCAAAATTTAGAAATGTTATAAGTTCGTGAGTGGAAAATGATCGTTTTAGCTAAAAAATGATCGGGTCAAAATTTGAAGTCCGTATCTCAAGGCTAAGTGGTCCCTCAAGGGGCCTAAAGTTGTCAAAAATGGTATGGGACCAAAAAAACATGGAATTTTTTTCGACGAAACAAATACGCTATTCCACTAAAACCGGTGATTTTAGGACCCTAAAGGGCCAAAAATGTGCTTAGATTTGCGATATCTCCACTCGTTTTCAAGATATTGACAAAAAACCACTGAAAAATCAGCATTTTTGACCATTTTTTAGATTCCGAAGGAAACTTACCCTATTTTGTTCAATAACTCAAAAACGAGTAAAGATATCGCAAATCTAAGCACATTTTTGGCCCTTTAGGGTCCTAAAATCACTGGTTTTAGTAGAATAGCGTATTTTTTTTGTCGAAAAAAATTTCATGTTTTTTTGGTCCCATACAACTTTAGGCCCCTTGAGGGACCACTTAGCCTTGAGATACGGACTTCAAATTTTGACACGATCATTTTTTAGCTAAAACGATCATTTTCCACTAACGAACTTATAACATTTCTGAATTTTGCAAAATAAGGGACGGCCTACTATTCATGTGAACTCACATGCCTCCCAATTTGGGATGTCCACAGTGGCTCTTTTACACAAAGTTGTATATGTTCTCAAGGAAGTACTCGCTTAAACGCAGATTTTGCTTGGGTTATTTCTTGAATCAATATTCAACCCATAGGATGCTTTCGATGCCGTGCCTTTTTATGTCACATTGAAAGTCGCGTGACGTCACAAGCTACCTCCAATGAGTTATAGGCTCTCTCTACGTTTATGCGTTTTACAGTGTCCTTTTCGGGGCACTTATTAAACCCGTTGTGGTATGGGCTATGAGCTCTCGTTGCGCTTATGCGTTCATTCCCTTTTCTAGGGTACCCCTTCCTATTTCATCACCTTTCCCTTTCCTAATCCCATTCCATCCCTTGTCCCATTCTCCCTCAGGTAAATGATGAAATAGGCTTATATGTATGGCGATGGCACAAATGTCCCAAATGGAGGATAACGTGCCTCTGGAGCCGGCCTTCTGATACCTGATACCTGAAGCTTAGAAATATATTTTTGCAATCAAAAGGTAAATTGGTCGAACAACATCTGAATTTACGACTCATGGAAAATATTTCGTTTTACCAAATCAAATTTGAAAGATTTAAGCATTTTATGGTAGTACAGGGGATAGACAAAATGATCGGGACTGGCAAAATTTTCAATTTTCATAAAATGTTCAATTAGCTGTAACTTTTCGAAAAGTGCATCAAAGATTCTCAATTTTTTACTGGAAGTTCATCAAGTAGTTGTATATCAGTGGTCCAAATTAAGAAAAGATCGGGCCATTCTCCACGAAGTTATAAAAATTCTTGAAAAAGGTAAAATTATCCGATGGCCAACTTTGAGTTGTTATATCTCCGGATTCAATAATTCGATTGCAATGAAATTTTGATCATTCATGACCTATACTATGAACACTGGAAAACATTTGACTTAACTTTAAATTTTTAGCAAGAGAAAAAGTTATAGCGATTTATTTTTTTTCACGATTTTTCAGTAAATTGTTTTTTTTTAAATATGCATTCTATTACTTTTTCAAATTAATGGCGACTATGTTGTTTACACATTATATATAAGTCAATTAGAGGGAAATTAAATGAACTATAATTTGCATCTTGAATTTTGAAACGATGTTGAAGTTTTGGATAATTTGGTGTTTTATTAGAAAAATAATTTATTCGCTATAATTTTCTTCCGTGTTAAGAATTTAAAGTTAAGTCAAAGGTTTTTCATAGCTCATTATACAAGTTATGAATGATCAAGATTTAACAGCTCAAAGTTGGCTATCGAATAATTTTACCTTTTTCAAGAAACTTTATAACTTCGTGGAGAATGGCCCGATCTTTTACAAAATTGGGCCACTGATACACAACTAGTTGATGAACTTACAGAAAAATTTTAGAATCTTTAATGCACTTTTCAAAAAGTTACAACTAATTGAACATTTTTTCAAAAGTGAAAATTTTGCCTGTCCCGATCATTTTGTCTATCCCGTGAATGTCTTTTGGAGGATGACTTGTATGGGAAATATCGTACCTAACATAAATCGCTTAAAACTATCAAATTCGATAAGTTTACTACAACGCCGAGCGTATAGTAGAGCACCATCTTCGTCGGTCTTGGGCGATGTTCCTTCAGTTTCCCCGAACGTGTAGGGATCGTAGATCTTCTTCAACCATGCGCAGCCAGCGACTTCGCGGCCGCCCACCTCTACCGGGTTCTCTGCTGAATATTGTTTTCGCAATTGTTTGTTCCGACATTCGCACTACGTGTCCAGCCCACTGAAGTCTGCCGTATTTTATACGTTTCACAATATTCGCATCTTCGTACATTTGGTATAACTAGTGATTCATGCGTCTGCGCCACACTCCATTTTCTTGTTTCCCACCGAGAATTGTCCGCAGCACTTTGCGCTCAAAAACTCCAAAAGCTTTTCGGACTACCTCCTTTAAAGTCTACGCTTCGTGACCGTACAGAGCAACCGGAAGAATCAGCGTCTTATACAGAGCGAATTTTGTTTGTGTTTGCAAGTTACGGGACCTAAGCTGGCTACGCAATCCGTAAAAGGCCATATTCGCAGCTGCAATACGCCTTTTCACTTCACGGGAAACGTCATTGTCACATGTCACAAGTGTTCCAAGATAAACAAATTCTTCAATAGCATAACAACAACAAACACATTCCCATCAATCACTACCTCAGCACTAACACCACTAGGCCTGCTTCTGTCTCTACCCGCTATCATGTATCGAAATATTTTGTATGAGCCGTTAATTTAGATATTGTTCGACCAATTTACCTTTTGATTGCAAAAATATATTTCTAAGCTTAATGGCTTGCAGTCAAAAACGCCCAAAATCGCATATCTTGCCCTATAAATTGAGGTATAGCTCAAAATTATTGCGTGCTGCAGCAAATCTGAGCCCAGATTTGGAATCAGCGGCCCAAAATCTGACAGAGACACAAGTTTGGTCTTTAGACAGACCAAAAGTTAATGTTTGTTACGCTGTGCTATCAATGAGCTTGAAGAACAGTAAGGCTGCTAGACATGACGAACTCCCGGCAGAACTTTGTGGGGAACACAGACTGAAGCTCGCCGAGGAGTAACACTCCCCGATTAGGAGTACAAAATTAGGTAACGTATTCTAGATTGAGACCGTTGGATGAGTCGACGAATACCAAGCTGGTTTCCGTGAGTACGGATCAACGGCGGATCAAATATTTACTCTGCGATAAATCCTTTATGAATTTCGGAAGAACATATACCTTGCAGAGCCACTATCTGTTTACGATTTAGTAGAAAGAAATAAGTTGCAGCAGAAACTGGCAGAGAACGGTTTTCCGACGAAACTGATTAGGCTGATTCGTGCAACACTAGATGGATCGCATTCAAGTGTACGGGTTTGACCGTGTAGCTGCCGGCTTATAATAGCACTACGGACCACCTGTTCCGGGGGTAAAAGTCCAACAAACAGGTTACCCCAATCCAAGGTGTCAGGCGACCAGTGCTGAGGGATGAGTGGGTTTAAAGATGCTCGATCGTTAACGGAGCCCGTAACGTGGGTAGATCGCCCTCTTGGGTTGCGTTGCGGCGAAAGATCCATCAAACCGAAATCTAGTGTCGTCCTATTTTTCAATTTTGGAATATGTGTTCTGGTAATTTAAGGAATTATAGTATTTAGTCCTTGCTACTGGTGTTTTTGTGACTTCCAGTTTTTAAAAAAACTAAGTTTACCAACTTTACTTTGCATATAGTTAAAAACCTTACCATCTGAGGCTAAACTCAATGCAAAGGAAATCAAATTGGGGTAGGGATCCGTGTAGGGTAGGGAACCACTTGGGCAGCGGCCGGCATTTTGGGCACTCTTCGTTATAACTCAGTCAACTCCAAACCAATTGACTTGCAATTTTGTACACGGCTAGATACTATACGTATCTAATCGCGTTCCAAAAATTCTGTCAATTGGTTCAGAATTGGCTGAGTTATAGCAGAAAAGTGCCTAAAATAGGACCCCTGCCGAGATGGCTCCACTTCCCTATGTACTAACTCTTCGAAGACTGGAAAGTGCTAGTACGCAAGGAACATAGTAGAATCTTTATTACTGAACATATGTTCCATTATTGAAATAGTACTGCTGCTAATGTTAAAACCCGGGTTCTAAACTTCTTACTGGGGAGAATTTAGCGGTAAACAAGGGTGATGCTAGGTTTCCGATGTATGGCCAATTATCAGTGCTCTTGTTTTGTTTTCTATAAGAAAGAAATTTCTATGAAAACAAAACAATAACTGTATTAAAATAAATACTTTATTGTCCTTCAATGACAATTCAGTAATGCGACATGCACTAACTAAGGACGGCTGTTGTCACAATTGATCTAAAAACTGGTCGCAGTGACAGACCCGAACAGGAATAAAAAAAGTGTACGGGTTGTGGATGAGATTTTGTCATCCTTGCAGGTTGGAGCAGAGTGATGAGTTGTTGAACTTGGTGAATGGTGGTCCTAATGGCTCGGAGAGCTGGCGTGCATAGGAACAGTATCATCGTCGCACGGTTGCATATGCTCCAAGGTTTTGCGAACGATATTGATATCATCCGAATTGATCGTCGAGTCGTGGAAGCATTCGTGCCTTGTAGATAAAAAAGAGACAGTAAGAATTGGTCTCACAATCAAAATCAACAAGACGAAGTACTTGGTTGCTGGTGGATAACGAGGCAGCTGCAAATAAGACTTTCTACGGCCTCCATTAACCAACTAAACTTCAGTCGCCGTCGCTGAGCATCTTCTCTCTTGATTGCGCTCTCGTATAGAACCGGGCAAGAGAATGAATAGTACATTTCGGAAAGCGTTCCTGAGCACGTCGCTTCACGATGTGTTAGGCACCCTACACACTATTCAAACCGTTTGACCAACATTGCCACCGCCCCCTGGTTGGTCGAACCAGCGAATGTTTCTGCAACCGTATGACGAACTGCCAAATCGTGTTGCACCAACATGTCACTTTGGTTGCACCAACATCATCCCCCATTTGAAATCGCACTGTGTTTGTGCAACAACAATAGAGTTAAAAAACTATAGAGGACGAATGTCGCTGCTGTTCCCTTTGTTCTCTTTCGCAAACATCCCGGGTATCTACCTGTCAAACTGCATACTTTTTCGCTTTGACATTTATATCCCTGCCTATCCCCGCCAGCAAAAGATGTTCCGGCAGCGACGCCAGCGACATTCTTCCTCTATAGTTTATTACCTCTATTGCAACAACACTACACACGGTACGATCGGTTTGTCAAACATTGGCTCCGCCCACCGTTGGTTTGAGTAAAATCAAACTGGTTTGATTTTTGCCGACCAAACCGTCAACCGTCAAATCGGTTTGACGAACTGCCAAATCGGTTCGTCAAACAGCATCACACACGGTCAAACACAGCACCAACTCAACCAGCAACCAGGGGGCGGAGTCAATGTTGGTCAAACCGTTTGAGTGGTCTGTAGGGTGCCTTATACTCGTCGAGTGAAGCACAAGCTGAGTATAGTCCACTCAGTGGTTCGCGATGAAATTCCAAACTCTAGAAGTCCTGTAGTTTTCAGATGGAGATAAAATAAATTGGTTGCCTTCATGCTGCTTTCACTTTCTACTCTATCAACAGAATGGTATGATGATGAGCACGAGACTGTTGTTGTTGTTGTTCCTTGTTCCAGTCCGATTGAAGGTCCGTTATGAGTTGCCGTTCGCCGATGTCTAAGTATCCAGGTCCGTTAGCTTCGATCAGAAGAGGGTCAGTAGTGTCAGTCGCTCTCGTTGAGAATGCAATAGAACAAAAAAAAAATACCAAGTGGTGACTGGGAACCAAACCGTTTGCTTATGAAGCGAACGCGCGGTCAACTAAGCCACTAAGTAGTGTTAGGCTCTGAGAACAATACTCGGCGGTAAAGATGGAAAAGGCATTTGGCGGGGACGCATAAATCACGAGAAATATCAAGTATATAACGAAATTGATATTAGCAAGCTAATCAAACACAGCAGGTTGGCCTGGTTACGTGGCAAAGACGCTGGTAGAACAACAGGCGAAGATAATATTCAGTAGAAATCCAGGAACAGGCCGGTGACTCCGTGACAGGCCGCGTACAAGATGGCTGTTTGCGATTGAAGAGGACCTTAGCGCAAGAGCACTCAACGACCCGGGACACTGGAAGCATTTGGCACAGAAACGAAACGAGTCCAGTACTGTAGAGAAAAACGCTTCATTCTGCGTAGACTCGAATAATAGGTCACCAATTTATCGTACATAACTGACCACTGTTAACCCATGTGTGCAAAAGTTAGATGAGCACATACCAAACATTGCCCGTTAAGATGTCCTACATCGAATTAGTAGGTATTTATACCGGGAAAAACCTGGGGTATTGCCCCCTAAGGATTTTCCTTCAAGTTCATGGGTTTTCTATTACATACATTGGATTTTATTGCAATTTAAGCTTTCTGATTGTTCATTTAGTCCCTAGCCTACAAAATAAAATAAGGTTTCTTTTGGGATCTCAAAAAAAAAATGAGAAAAATGTTCGATCATCGGTAGTTTTTTTTATCAATTACTCAAAAATGATAGGAGAGAACCCTTAGGAGATTTTGTGGTTGAATCCTGAAAAAAAATCTCAGATGACTTCTTTCATGATTTCCGAGAGGAATCCTTGTAAGAGTTCTCCGAGGAATTTTGGAAAACTTGGACCATTTTTTTCCCAAAACAATAAAAAAAACCAACGGTTCCTCCAGTAATTTGCCTAATTTTTAATTTTTGTGATTCCTCGGGAGTTCTACCTACGATTTGTTCAGCATCTTTTCGAAAGACTTCTTCAGACTCAGAATCACTCAGAAGACTTCTTAGATTCCTGTAGACATTGTTTCAATGGTTCTACAAGGGATAATACCAATAATTCTTACAGGAACTCTTCCAAAACTCTTCCAACAATTCTTCCATAAACTTTCTGCTGAATAGATTCCTAAACAAATCTTTGCAATTCAATTTTCAATCCTTGGAAGAATTGCTGGTGGAATCTATGGAGCGTTTTCTGAGAAACCTAAGGATGAATTCTAAGTTGATTTCCTGGAGTAGCCTTCCAAGGTTTCCTGGTAAACTTTCTGAACAAAACTTTGGATAAATCCAAGGAGAAACCCCTTCAGGAGTCATTGGAATAATTTCTGAGGGAGTCCTGGACGGAATTCCTGAAATTATTCTTGCTAGAATTCACAAAAAAAACCCTGGAAGGTTTTCAGGATAAATTTGTGGATGAATTCTTTTAGAAATCAAAGGGTTTTTTTCGATGAATTGCTGCTGGAAGAATAAAAAAATAGAAAATGAAAATCTTGCTGGAACACTTCTAGATGAACATTTGAAAAGGGCCTTTCTGCTTTTTTTGTAAACAAACATGTTTCTGTCTCTGTAGGGCCCATCTGCATCCACCCACGCACATCAACACCCTTAACAAATAGCTTGAAGAACACTTTCTGATAAGGGTGTTGATGTGCGTGGGTGGATGCAGATGGACCCTACAGAGACAAAAACATGTTTGTTTACGCAAAGCAGATAGGCCCTTTTCAAATGTTCGTCTAGACTTGGAATTTTAAGGAGAATCTTGGAAGATACACTTGAGAAATTAATGGAGAAATTCCTCGTAAACAATCCCTGGCATATATTTTAAGGAATATTTTAAAAAATTTCGATAGTTTCCTTGAGAAATTTTTTGAGGAATTTCTTGTTGAGAGAATTCTTGAAGTACTGCTTCGAAGAATCTTAAGGGAAATTGTAAAATTGTAAAAATTATTTAATTCTTTGGAGGAGCTCGTGTAGTAATCTTCGAAGAATATACATATATTTATTTGCTTTACATAACTTTAGTATAACACATAAGCTAGAGCGGTCGCCATAATACTCAATTTACGGCTATCGCTCTGCATCCCCGATCACGCCCAATGTTCGTCATATCACGTTCTATCTGATTCACTCTTCTTGCCCGTTGCGCTCCTCGCTTTATTTTACTAATTGGATCTGAAGAGAACAACAATTTCCCAGGGCTGTTTCCGGCATTCTTAAAACATACCCTGCCCACCGTATACTTCCGGGTTTAGCTACCTTCTGGATGTTGGATTCGTGGTAAAGTACAGCAAAATATTTGAAGAAATTCCTGTAAAATTTCTTAATTTTCTGGAAAAAAACAGGAATTACTTGAAGAAATTCTTAAAGAATCATTGGAAGAATAAATGGAGAAATTCTTACATAGAAAGTAGTTTGTAGAAATCTTTAGAAAAAATCCTGAACAACAACTAGGAACATTTTGTGAAGGAATCTTTACAAGAAATCCTAAATAATTATCTGGAAGAATTCCTGGGCAAATCCTCAGGAGAATTCCTGGAGCCGGGAAAAACTTGAATATTAGAAGACATAGAACATTGTTTATTTGGCAAATTGCGTCAAATTAAGAGATGAAACTGGAAAAAGGTTGGAGGGGTTGTACACTAGACACGACCGCATGTCTAACGTTGAATAACGCCCGTTTATGCATTAGTTTCGGAAAGTCTCTTTAATAAAGACAAATTAATCAATTAATCAATCATTAGTTTCGGTTATTGAATGCTGTATTAACTTTGATAAAGACTGAGATGTGAAATTTTGGTTTGGTTTAGTTTGATTGTAGACGGCAATTGATAGTGGAGTTTATTATTTATCATTATTTTCGATCCGATTCATTCTTTATAAACTTTGCCGTTCAATTTGAATAGGTCGTAAGTTTGCTGGGTTTCCTATACAGATAAGACCTATTCAAGTCGAACGTCAGAACTATTTAAACCTGTGTACTAGCCCAGCACTAGGTTTTCTTGGTTCACCATTTATGGGCAGCCCAGGTACTGGTAGTCGTAACTAGTTTCTCTTTCATTAAACTATGTTGTTGCTCTCGAAATACAGTGAGTCAGTTTGTAGAATAATTTCAGCGGGCCAACTGTAGTTTGCTAGACCTTTCAATTTCTTTGGATGCTAACAGGTAATTATTTTGCGAAGAAAATTGATGCAGATTTCAAATCCTCTCGCACAATTTCTCCGCTTTTGCAGGTTCATATAAAGAAATTTAGAATGGACGCGACAAGATTTGTTCCGCGTAGTAGTCAGTTTTAAAATGTTTCCATAAACTAATTTTTCAAAACCATTTAAAAATCGTTACCTATAACAGAATTGTTTTGGTAACCATTCATTTTATAAGAAATTAAAAAGATGCAATCTAACAGATCATTCAAAAATGCAAATCATGAGGCTTTTGCTAATTGGTGGACTGGAATTACCAATATGTAATTATATAACTAAGAATTTCTAGATATCATACAGTTTTCTTCAAGATTATGTGGCAAAAATGGACATAGAAATGTTTAATTTTAGCGGACGGAGAAACTGGCTCGCTCCCGCTCGCCTTCTATGTGATTCCCTCGACGGGTCAATTAAGAATAATGGAAGAAGAGAAGAAGCAGTTTGCTTTTATACGGCACAATGGCCTGGCTTCCCCTCTCGAACGTGACTGGTTAAATGTGAGGGGAGTAAAATTCAACGATGCCATACTAATTTATATGCAATAATTTATTATAGCGGAGTATTAAAATATACTAAAATGATTATTATTAGCCATTTCCAAATCAGTATATAGGCTTAGGATTAACCAATATTATAATGTTTAGTAAAGATTGACACTATATAGTACAAACGTCATGTATTTTCGACCGAAATTTCTAAAAATTACAGATACCTATTTGAAATTCTAAAATTCTTATTGAATTTTGGCAACGCTGGTTAACATTTTCATTTTCCAGCAAACCTGCCATTTTTCAAAGTTGAAAAAATTTAAGCAGATTTATTATGCGCGCATACGTTTATGCTTTTGTCACCGTACACTAAATTCTTTTTTTACACGACTTTTTTTTACGCGATTTTATTTTGCACGACTTTTTTTACGCGATTTTCTCGAAGTTACGCGACTTTTTTTTACGCGATTTTGGTCATTTGCGGAGGGCAAATCGCGTAAAAAAAATTTCCTTTGGATTTTTTTTGCGCGAATTCTCGAAGTTACGCGAACTTTTTTTACGCGATCTTTTTTTGCGCGAACGCATCCATCGCGTAAAAACAGAATTTAGTGTATCTTGAATTTAGAATAGATTCGACATCAAGCGGTTAAAATATTCCCAGTTGTTGCCATGCCCCATTCGCTACCGCACGGGGAAAATGCTAATAAGCCACCGCCGCTGCTGCTAGGTTGCTGGCGGTGCTTGTACCGCGCTCGGCGGTGCTCTCGAAGTAGGTTTCAAGATGTTTCACTTGCGTGTCTTCAATTTCTAGTGGCATTCGAATCAACTCTTACGTGGAATTTAAAATTGTAGCCCTAATAAGGGCTGTTTAATTTTGATTTCACAAAACCAGACCGCGTTGCTGCCGTGTCGTCAGCGCCCATCCGCTTCCGAACTGGGGAAATGATAAATTATTCCATTACCGCCGCTGCTGCTCGGTTGTCGTCGGCGCATCCGTCCGTCCACCGCAATCGACAGCGTGAAACCTGTGCTGTGAGAATGCTGAGCGAAAATACAAACCGAGCTGTGCTCCTTCGTCTCTGATCCGGTGAACGACTCCGCTCGAGCTGCCGCGCGCGAAGACGCACCGCACCGACCACCGCGCTCGGCTTGCCAAAGAACACTAAATGAAAACGCAAACGGAGCAAACTGCACGCACAGCTCTCTGCCGATGCGTTCCCCTCGAGGTGTTGATGAAGAATGAAGGAAGAGGGGAAGAAGAAATAGCTTTTATACTGCCATGCGCTCGACGGAAAAGTCCAAAACTGCGCTCGAACGTGATTGGCTGGATAAACATGGGTTCACTTTTCCTAAATTTTCAATAGTTCGCTGTTGAAAATCAATAGTTGTTATTAATTGACATAATTGCTGGAAATATTTGCGTCTGATCGGTACTAAAATTTTTAAAATTCGTTCATAAATGACTGAGTTATTAGCGTTCAAAAGCTGACCACTTTTCGTGACGCGACCGATTTTTGGTTTTTCTGAAGTTATACCCCTATATGTTGCCGAAGGACGTTATTCAACGTCAAAAATCGCATTCTGGTGGGATTCGAACCCATGACTCCGCACTCGCTAGACTGGCGCTTTAGCCAACTAAACTACATATTGTCGCGCTTATCTTTTATTAGAGTCCTGCGGCGGTCGTACGCTCGCAAGGCATACCGCCGCATGACAGTCGCAAGGCAAAACAAAAGAAAAAGTGTTCCCGCCAAAAACAAAAGCACGTGGGTTTCGCGAAGTGACAGATGTTTTTGAATGTATTTGTGACGAACGGCAAGAGTGGCTCAGTGGAATGAGTGTTCTTGCTGCCAAACCCCATATAATAGAATTATATACTTTTAAATCTGGTGACGCTGTTATGATTAGTGACGGTCGCGCTTATATCAGAAGCCAGAGGCAGATAATCGCCAAATTCTGATTTTTCTTGAGAGGCATAATAACAGGTAACATTTCTGCGAGACTTTGACTTTTAGTCCTGGGCACCCACGGTGGTGCAGATTGCCGAATTGAAAGATTTCCACCCTGGGCGATTGCCAGCCGTCGCCTTGACCTGTGGCCAGGTCAAATTTCTGTCGACTTGCTTGATTTCGTTGTTGAGGCTGCGCCGCCATGAGCCTCTGGGTTTGCCTCTGCTGCGATGTCCTGCTGGGTTCCAGTCTAACGCTTGTTTGTAGATTTCGTGTCCGCCCCTGCGTAGAGTGTGGCCGACCCACCTCCACTTTCGCTCCCGAATTTCTGTCGCTATCGGCTTTTGATGACATCGACGATGGAGCTCCACGTTGGAGATCCAATTGTGAGGCCACCATGCACGAATTATATACCGCCAAGTATACCGCAGGCATCTATTGATGAAGACCTGCAGCCGTTGAGTGTTCTCCACTGATAACCAGGTTTCACTGGCGTATAGCAGCACAGATTTCACGTTTGAGTTAAAAATTCGGATTTTGGTGCGTCGGCTAATCTGGTTGCTTTTCCATACATTTCTTAAACTTGCAAAAGCAGCCCTCGCCTTCTTGATCCGTGCACCTATGTCGATCTTGGTGCCACCATCGGCCGCCATTTGGCTACCAAGATATTAGAAGCTTTCAATATTCTCCACTGATTGCCCAGCTACCGTAAAGCTGGAAGGGTTGACCGTGTTTACATCCAACGATTTGGTCTTGTTGACGTTGATGGTAAGACCTGCCGCTGAGGAGCGATTGGCAAGATCATCGAGCTTGCTCTGCATATCAGAGCGCCGTTGAGCTAGGAGAGCAACGTCATCAGCCAGTTCGAAGTCATTTAGGTGCTTCATAGTAATGGGTTGCCACAGCAATCCACGATTTGGTTCACGGTCAATCGCACCTACCAGGATCTCGTCGATTACGATGAGGAACAGTAGCGGTGATAGTATACATCCTTGCCTCACTCCAGCAACGACCCGGATGGGATCGGACAAAACACCGTTGTGCAGTACTCTGCACGAAAATGTTCTGTACTGCACACTAAGATTTTTTCGCCGAATCTCGGCAAACTGATTGCCGAGATTGGCACCGCTGAGTGCTCGGCAATCATCTCGGCAAAAAATAGATTTGCCGGGAACCTCGGCAATCACAAAAATTGACAGCTGTTAATATTTTGCCGAGATTCTCAGCAAATATACCCGAGTAGAGGAAAAGAGCTCAATAATAGCATATTTTGATATGGAGATCAAAAAGTGATATGGGTTTGATTGACATAGGAGATAAAAGATCTAAAAATAAAATCAAAAATTTACTCCTGGAACATCATCATCAAATCATATTTAGATTTTGTAAGATCTAACCAATAGCAGCGAGCTATTCGTATGATCTTGAAATATCAAATTTTGATATTGTTCAGATGTTCCAGGAACATTTTTTAGATATTATTTTCAGATCTTTTATCTCTTATATCAATCAAACCAATATCATGTTTTGATCGTCGGTATTTTACCTCTACCCGGGTATTTGCTGAATTCTCGGCAAACAAAGTTTTCAGTGGGAATACATTTGCTGAATCTCGGCATTTTTTTGTTTTTTTTTCAGTAGAAAGAATATTTTTAGCTTACAAAGAAACACAGAGAGGTTTTATCCTCGTATATGTATTTAACATTTTTTTCCAAGGGAATGTTTTTCAAAATAATCAATTGGTTGCTGGTGGTTTCATTCTCTTCCATAAGCAAACACACTGAACTCCCAGCTGCAACTCCCAAAATCGAGCAGCTCCTCGAAGGGCAGCAGCAAAAAGGTCCTAAAATAGATTGAGGGGATATGAAATTCAATAGCAATAAGTTACTTACAGAAAGTTCTTACATTCTTACAAATTTTCACTTCGTTTGAAAGATCACTACTTTATTTATTATTCATGTAGCACCTTCAGCACCACGTAACATTGTTTTGTTTTTTTTTCTGGAAGGCTGCAAAACTGACAGTTGTCTTGCTGAAATTCGGTAATCTCGTTTGCTGATTTCAGTAAAATCTGTGTTTGCCGAAAGGTTCAGCAAAAAATGCTGTCAGTTTTCGTAGTTTTCAAGCAACTTGCTGATATTTCGGTAAAACGTTTTGGACAATCTCGGCAAAAGCGAGTTATTTGCTGAAGTATCAGCAAAATCTTGAGTTGCCGATTGAAATCAGCTTTTTTTTCTGCCGAGCTCAAGAATCATTTTTAAGTGTGTGTGCTTCAATGAGGCCGATGATTTTCTCAGGGACACCCTTGCGCCTGAGGGCTTCCCACATGTTTCCGTGATTGAGACGGCCGAAAGCTTTTTCGTAATCAAAGAACATCAGGTAAAGAGACTCTTGGAATTGCTCCAGAATGATACGGAGCGTGACAATATGGTCCACACAGGTTCGTCCGACACGGAATCCTGCTTGCTGCCGTTGGAGAGTTGCGTCAATCTTCTCTTGTATCCGGTTAAGGATCACTTTCCAAAGGACTTTGAGAACGATACACAGTAACATGATGCCTCGCCAATTATCGCATAAAGTCAGGTCACCCTTTTTGGGTACCTTTACTAAGACGCCTTGCATCCAGTCGGCCGGAAATGTCGCGGTTTCCCATATGTTGCAGAATAATTGATGCAGTAGTTGTGCGGATACTACGGGGTCAACTTTGAGTATCTCTGCTGATATGCGATCTACCACTGGACCCTGTTCGATTTCATGCTACTGTTTCTATCTCCTGCACTAATGGAGCTTCGGTGTTGACACGGGTAATGCGTCGAACCCTTGGCGGATCATGCTGAGGTGTTGATGGCGTGACCGACACCTGAAAAAGGTTTCCAAAGTGCTCGAACCAGCGTTTCAACTGGTCAGCCGGGTCGGTCAGTAACTGTCCAGACGTGTCTTTAACGGGCATCGTAGCATTCATCTTGGTCCCACTAAGGTGGCGTGAGACATCGTAGAGCAGACGGATGTCGCCTGTGTTTGCGGCTTTCTCGCCTTCGTCGGCTAGGGAGTCCGTCCATGCTCTTTTGTCCCGTCTACATGAGCGTTTCACTTCCTTCTCGAGAGCCGAATAGCGATGACGGGCTACGGCTTTGGCTCCTCGTGTTTTCGCTCGCTCTATCGCGGCTTTGGCGTTCCTTCGCTTCTCTATCTTCCTCCAGGTATCATCTGTGATCCACTGCTTTTTTCGGGTGCGTAGCTCACCTAAATTATTCTCGCCGGTGGCGATGAACGCGTTCTTGGTGGCGCTCCATTGATCTTCTACGCTTCCACCTTCTGAAATATTTGCAGCACGGTTCTCTAGCTCAGCGTCTTCCAGTCGGCGTGTGTTGAACCGGCGCTCGATTTTCTCCTCCTGTCGCTGGATCCTGGCAATACGCAGTCGGATCTCGTCGATTAGGAGATGATGGTCGGACGCAATGTCGGCGCTACGTTTGTTCCGCACATCAAGAAGGCTCCGTCTCCATTTTCGGCAGATGCAGATGTGGTCGATTTGGTTTTCCGTGACGCCATCACGGGAAACCCATGTCACTTTGTGCACTGGTCGATGAGGAAAGAGCGATCCCCCAATCACCATATCATTGTTGCCACAAAACTCTGCAAACAGCTCTCCGTTTTCGCTCATTTCTCCGAGACCATGGCGTTTCTGCGAGAGTCCTTTGGAAAATTCTTGAGAATTTGCTGGAGGAATTCCTGCGAGATTATTTAATAGAATTCATAGAGGAATCCTTGAAAGATAGCTTTGTGGTTTTCTTGGAGGATTTTTGGGAGAGATCGATGGATTAATTTCTGGAGAGATTCTCGGAAGAATTCTTAGAGAAACTTCTGCAGGAATCTTTGAAAACATTCTTCTTCTTCTTAATGGCTCCACGTCTCCACTGGGACTTGGTCTGCCTCGCTTCAACTTAGTGTTCTTTGAGCACTTCCACAGTTCAATTAGAAGGGCTTTCTTTGCCTGCCATTGCATGAATTTGTATATTATGTACACAAGTACAATGATACACTGTGCCCAGGGAGTCGAGAAAATTTTCCCGACCGAAACGGGAATTGAACCCACCGTCTCGGGATTGGCGATCCATAGCCTTAACCACTGGGCTAACTGGTTTGGAAACAACTCTGGAGTAATATTTGAAGATGGACAATTTCTTTGTGAAATCCATAGAAGGGCTCTACTGGATGAATTCCTTTAAAAATGCCAGCGAAATTCCTGGTGAAAAAAAAAGTTACAAATGCCGAAATTACAAGTGCGAAACCATGGGTCCAGGCAGCTTGAACTACTGTAGCTTTTGTGTTGTGTACGTCAATCTAACATTCTACCCAATGCTTTTCCTCTATTCCAGTTGATGCCGATGAGATCCGTCGTTTGGGAAAACGCTTCAAAAAGCTTGACCTGGACAATTCGGGCGCGTTGAGCATCGACGAGTTCATGTCCCTGCCGGAGCTGCAGCAAAATCCCCTGGTGCAACGCGTTATAGACATCTTCGATGCGGACGGAAACGGCGAGGTCGATTTCAAGGAGTTCATCCAGGGCGTCTCGCAGTTCAGTGTCAAGGGCGATAAGCTGTCGAAACTGAAGTTCGCCTTCCGAATATACGACATGGATAACGATGGCTTCATCTCCAACGGGGAATTGTTTCAGGTGAGTAAGGGAACGGGTTTGGGAGGGGCACGACGAGATACAGGCACGCGCTCGTATCAACCAATGGGGTGCGCTAAAATTAGTTTAGTCGCGACAGATGCTACTATTTTGCGCTGGTACAGAGCCGGTGGTGGCAGTGTAGAACGACTGCTGAGTAATGTTCGCACTATGCAAACCATACTCAAAACTCATGCACGGCTTCTACTCTGAAAACAGTACCGTTCGTTGTGATTTTTTTTGCAAAGATTATTCAGGGATCAGGCGCACGTGATGTGGGCTGGGTGAGAATCTGAACGATTCTATAAATATAAAGTGCGGTTAGTGTTTGTTGTTTGTTTTCCTTGTTTTTGATTGCAAGTCAGTCATCTGAAACTAGCCTACCTGCTTTCTTCGCTTTGGCAGGATTTGTGTTAGTAACACCTGTTTGATGAATGATTTCAACCCTTTATTTCCCATCCCACGGATAAGGCAACGTTTAACGATTATATGTTCATTTTTGACATACTTTACTTACATGATACTTGATAGGCTACAACTTGTAGCGGTGAGTCTACGCCGAATAAAGCTGGAATAAGGTCTAGGTCCTGCTTCCCGTCGACATGAACATTTAGAGCCATTAGGCCCTCTACAACTGCAAAAAGCTAACGTGTGCGAGGCTTTCCACGAAGCTCCTTCCCTTCCTGGTTCTCTGTTGAATATGGCTTTAGCTTGTCGTTTCTCTGGCATACAAGCTACGTGTCCTGCCCACCGCAGCTTGCCGTGTTTTATTAATTTCACTGTATCAATCTACTTCCCAAGTAATCAGGCTGCTCAAGCCGTAAAGCAGACGCTCGTGTCGTGTACTGAGTATACGGAGTACACGCTTTTTATACACAGCGTGAAGGTGGTGTCGCTAAAGGTGGTCGAAGATTCGAGGGTTGAAGTCAAGGTTGAAGTGGACAAGCGTCCCAATAAAGCCAAAATGGTAGGTATTAGCTACAATGCAACTATATTGCGGCCCTATCCCACTTTTACTCATCTTCAATTATACATAAAGAGTAATATGTACTCACTTTATTTACACTGTATTTATGCATGCATTACGACTTGAGCAGCGTGACTAGTTGGGTACCGTCCTCCAGTGTACCGCCGAGCATTGCTCGTAGCAGCTTACGTTCATAGACTTCAAAGGCTCTCCGATCAACTTCTCTCAACGTTCACTATTCATGGTCGTATAAAGTGACCGGAAGAATCAGAGTCTTGTACAACGCAAGTTTTGGCTCCGTGCGCAGCCTACGGGACTTCGCCAAGGTTTGCAGACCAAAAAAGTATTGGCTTATACGAGCGAAGTGAACCGTACCGGAGTAGTAAAAACACGTCTATCTTGATTTGTGGTTGAACATGGAATAAGTTTTATTTCTAATGACACTTACTGACTAACAAACTTTCAATGATTACTTTGATGATCATTGAGCTGCGTTGCAACTCCAATACTCCTCCTCAACGCTGCTATTCTAATCCGCATTTCTTACGTAGGGTCTCAACACGAACTCGGGAGAGTGGTTTGGTCATCAAATCAGCAAGCATCAGTTCAGTGGGGCAATAAACGTAATTGATTGTTCCAGTCTGCTTCAAATCCTTGGCAAAGTGGAATCTTGTTGCTATGTGTTTGGTTCGATTGCTGAACTTATCGGAATCCAGCATTTTGAGGCAGCTTTGATTATCCTCATTTATTGTAATGGTTGGTTGATCTTCACCTAAGTCTTTCAGTAACCGCTGCAGCCAGATTGCTTCTTGTGAGGCTTCAGAAAGTGACACAAATTCTGCTTCAGCTGTCGATAGTGACACACATGTCTGCTTACGGCATGCCCAAGATAGTGTTCCTCCGTTGAACTTGAAGATGAATCCGCTATTCGATTTTCGGTCCTCGCGATTTTCCGCCCAGTCTGCATCCGCGTATCCTATCAGTCCTGAATGATCGTCCATTTTGCTCAGTCTGAGCTTTACGTTAATCGTTCCCTTAAGATACCGGACCATACGCTTCAACTCCGTCCAATCTTGCTGAGTGGGAGCAGTTATCTTTCGGCTCATGATGGCGATTGCTGCAGCAATATCAGGTCGAGTATTCACTGCGATGTACAAAAGTTGTCCTACTAGCTTCTGGTACTGCTTGTTGTCTGGGAGAGGGATCTGCTTGTCATCATTCTTACCATAACCGGGATCTAACGGAATGTTGGACGATTTCGCATCATCTAGCCCAGTGGATTTCACAACTTCACTGATGTATTTTCGTTGACAAAGGTAGAAGTCTCCTGCTTCATCTCGCTCCACTTCAATTCCCAGGTACCACTGGATGTCTCCGAGACTGCTGATTTCAAAATTCTTCCTCAAGGCCAGTTCCAGGGGTTTGATAATTTGCTCATCTTCGCTTGCTACAACTAGATCATCGACGTAGACCAGTATGTAACACCATTTTCCATTAACTTCTTTCTTGTATAAGCACGGATCCGACTCACATCTACGAAATCCAGCTTCCTCTAACACTTCATGCAGTCGTTGGTTCCACGAACGTGCAGCCTGCTTCAAACCATATATGCTTTTCTTCAGTCGGCAAACCTTGTTCTCCATACCTGCTACAGCATATCCAGGCGGCTGCCTCATAAATATCTCCTCCTCAAGGTTGCCGTATAGAAACGCCGTCTTCACATCGTACTGCTTGACCACCATTCGTTTCTTGGCCGCTACAGACATCAGGGTACGGAAGGTTGTTTGGCGGACTACGGGAGCAAACACTTCGTCATAGTCGGCTCCATATCGCTGGCTAAAACCTTGAGCTACTAACCTTGCCTTGTGCCGGATTACCTCGCCGTTCTTGTCGTGCTTCATCTTGAATACCCATTTGCAGCCGATAGCACGCCTTCCTCTGGGCAGGTCAACCAGGTCCCATGTTTCATTGCAGTCCATCGAATTGAGTTCATCCTCCATTGCCTTTCTCCACTGGATACTTTCCGGACAGGATATTGCCTCCTTGAATGTCTTCGGCTCCTCCTGAATCAATGGACCAGCTATGCACACGTACCTTTCCGGTGGTTTTCCTTGATTTATTCTTTCGGATCGTCGGGTTACAGGCTCGACTTTTCCTACGTCATCCGGTGTCCCTTCGTTGTTTTCAGGATCGCCCCACTCGTCATCATCATCGGACTCTCCAGCATTCGGATCGGTAACTTGATCATCCTGTCGAACGTCCTCAACACGCACGCTTGGTGAAGGAATCACGAGCTCTTCGAAGTCCACACCATCCGTTGGTAGGCAACTGTCCAGGAACTTGACATCGCGACTCACCGTGATTTTTCCGCTTCTTGGATCCACTAGCCGGTATGCCTTGGAGACTTCACTGTATCCAACAAACTTGAGCTTGGTTGCTTTGCTGTCCAGCTTTCCTCGTTTCTCGTTCGGAACATGGCAGTACGCATCCACTCCAAATCGTTGAATGTGTCCCAAATTCGGTTTCTTGCCAAACCATCGCTCATATGGTGTACCAGAGATCGAGCGAGAAGGTAGACGATTCTGCAGGTAATTTGCTGTTACGATGGCTTCTCCCCAGAAACGATGGTCCATCTTGGCATCTATCAGCATACATCGGGCCATTTCCACCAAGTGCCTATTTTTTCTTTCCGCAACTCCATTTTGTTGAGGGGTGTATGGAGCAGTAAACTGGCCAAGAATCCCGTTCCGCTTCAGAAATGATCTCACACGTTTGCCAGTGTACTCACCTCCATTATCGGAACGAATTACCTTCGGTTTCTTGCCGAACTGTGTTTTCGCCATCTCTACGTATTCCTCCAGTTTCTCCAGGGCTTCTGATTTGTTCCGCAGGATGTAGACTACCGTGTATCTGCTGTAGTCATCGATGAATGTCAAGAAATATTTTCGTCCCCCAATGGTACTAGTCCGCATCGGTCCGCAAATATCGGTATGGACCAGATCCATTACTGCTGACGTTTGACTTTCAGATGTCTTCGGAAAAGGGCTTCTGTTCATTTTACCTTGAATGCACGCTTCACAAATTTCCTTGCAGCTACACGCCTTCACAGACACTCCAAGCGCCAAATCTTTGAGCTTCAAAACTGCATCGCAATCTCGATGGCCTAGCCGCCGATGCCAGACATGGATACACTCGCTAGCCGAAGTCACCAACGACGCAGACTCGTTGCATTGCTTCATTACAAACAAACCTCGTTCAAACTCAGCAACTGCACCGATCGTTCCGCTTCTGATAATTTTCGCTCCGGTTTCATCGAACGTCACACTGAATCCCTTTTTCACCAGTCGCTTGACGGATATAAGGTTCGACTTCATGTCAGGTACATACAGCACTGCTTCCAGCATTATCACTCGGCGGTTGCCTGCACCATCCAACACTACAATCTTTCCAGATCCACGACCTTTGGATTCAGCCTTCATCCCGTTAGCAACCCAAACAGCTTCCAGAACCGTTTCATCCAGGGTGTCGAAGAACTCGCGACGGTTTGAGATATGGCACGTTGCTCCAGAATCCAGAATCCACTTGTCCTCATGCTTCATCATATTTCCGGTCCAAAACGCCCAGTTCTCCTCTGTGTCGTCATCCTGCACCACAGTGTTCGCTTTCTGTTTCTTGGTGATCCTCGGTTGTTTATTTTTCTCAGCCTTCCAAGCCTTGAACTTCTCGCAATCGATCTTCTGGTGACCCGGTTTCTTGCAAAAGTAGCACCGGTCACCAGCACTCTTTCTCCCGACTTGCAAAGCGGTTTCGGAGGTATCTTCAGTCTTGAAACGTTGCTCTCGCTTTTGCCATTCATCGATCAGCTTCCCTTTCACCAGGTTCAGTGTGAGATCTTCTTCCGGCCTTGCTTCCAGAGCGGTAACCAGGGTCTCATATTCGTCCGGTAGGCTGCTGAAGAGGATTGATACCAGCCACTGATCGTCGAGAATTTTTTCAGGTTGCAGATCGTTCAGCTTCTCAAAAAGTTCTGTCAGGCTTGAAATGTGTTCCTCCATGTTTCCGTTCTTCTCCAGACGCAGTCGACAAATTTTCCGCATAACTGAAACCTTCGTGCTGAGCGTCCTTTTGACGTGAAACTTCTCCAGAGTCTCCCAAGCTTCGGCAGCGGATTTAGCCTTCCTGATGTGGACCAACTGGTTGTCATCCACGGCCAGTCCAATTGTCGCCAGCGCTTGCTCGTCCTTCGATTTCCAGGCAGCAGTTACGGGTTCGGGTTTGGGATCGTTCACGGCCATCCAACTTCCTTCCTTCAACAAGAGTAGCTTCATACGAAAACTCCAGTTGTCGTAGTTGGTCCCGTTGAGTTTCGCAAACGACTTCTCCATTTTCTTCAAAAAATTGTCCGACGGTTGAAAAAATCTTCAAAAACTTCACCGGTCCCGATTCGTGTGGCTGGGCCCACAACCTATTGGCTTATACGAGCGAAGTGAACCGTACCGGAGTAGTAAAAACACGTCTATCTTGATTTGTGGTTGAACATGGAATAAGTTTTATTTCTAATGACACTTACTGACTAACAAACTTTCAATGATTACTTTGATGATCATTGAGCTGCGTTGCAACTCCAATAAAAAGGCCCGATTCGCAGTCGCAATCCGTTTTCCCACTGTCGTGTTTTTTTGGGAAAATATCAGTGAATCAAAATTCATCCATCGCGCAACAATAATGACAATGTTGCAACCCGAATTCGTTGCGACATAGGTTTGTCCCAACTTAAACAAAATAGGACAAAGGTCGTTCGTCATGAGTTTAGTGATTTTTGAGCCTTGTATTGCGATTTTCGAGAAGGAACTTCGAGTCGGTAAATACCGCAACGCTGTTTAATACCTACTTACCATCAAACAGTTTCGATTTTGAGTCAATAATAATCGATTATTCACAAGTTGAAAAGTACGCAACAAATTCAGCTTCTGTTTTGTCCCCAACAAAAAAAAATTGGGATCTTTTTATTATCTGCTACCAGTTGGGATAAAGAAAAATCGCCGTGCCTTCTTTGTTGCTTGTTTTGTGTCTTTTTTGTCCGATAATTCTCTTGGTCAAATCTCAACCGTTACGTAGTTATTGAACTCCCCATGTTTTTGACTCTTATTGCCTTAACTGGCTATAACTTTAAAATGGTCAAACTTATCGCAGTTTTTTTTTTACCCTTATTCGAAAAATTATTGAATTTTCTATCAAATGGCATCTTTGAATCGATTGGTTTAGTTAAATAACTAAATTTTCTAGAGCAAATAGCTCAAAAGTAGTGTGTTTTGAATAATTTTTGTAAATTATCTTTGAAAAATGCGTAATAATTTAAAATTCTTTCTTTGGCAAAGTTGTGGCCCCTAATCTACTCTACAATTCGTTCTTTGACATCAAACTTCTATCTCTTATCGTTTTCTTGCAATTTCGATTTAAACGTCGCATTTCAGATCATAAATTTGCAATCGTCATGGTAAGCACTTTTTTGCGCACTGTGCCGCACATTCAAATCAAAATTTCAAGAAAACGATAAGAGTTAGAAGTTACGTGTCAAAGAACGAATTGTAGAGTGGATTAGGGGCCACAATTTTGCCAAAGAAAGAATTTGAAATTATTACGCATTTTTTCAAAGATAATTGACATCAACAAATTAAAACACACTATTTTTAGCTATTCTGCTCTTGAAAACTTAGTTATTTAACTAAACCAATCGATTCAAAGATGCCATTTGATAGAAAATTCAGTAATCTTTCAAGTAAGGGTAAAAAAACTGCGATAAGTTTGACCATTTTAAAGTTATAGCCAGTTAAGGCAATAAGAGTCAAAAACATGGGGAGTTCAATAACTACGTAACGGTTGAGATTTGACCATATGCGTAGAACAATTTTTTTCACCATTTATGGTCCTCTATCACCCATTAAAAAGTTTGCACTCAGGAGCCTAACACCCTGTATGTCTTTATATAAACGTGCACTAAAACTGCTTAGAAATATTTACATTCCATGTATTATACAGATATTAAAAAGTGTATCAAAACTCAATTGGTTACGTTGAACGGGGCAAGTGGGACCTATTCAGAATTGCTATTCAAAAAGCTCAATACAGTTGCTGCGCTTACGGTAACACGAATCAGAACATTCTTATATCAACAATTATTGTTGGAGAGAGATGTTGAGAATTTTGTGGTATCGTACACAAATTACGTAACGTTAATATTCACGCAATGTACGATAAGGGCTGGCTCCAGTGTAAAACAAATACATACTTTATCCAAAAAGCGGCATTAAATTAAATAACGAAGGATATTAAAATATCATTTTTTGTTACGTAGTCAATGGGTGTCACCAATGGAATATATGATGGCCATAAACAATGAAAGCAATCGGTTAATAACTACGGAAAAGCTCAGAAGCTAACTCTGCCTAAGTTAGGACGTTATGCCAAGGAAGAAGAACAAAGCAGCAGCAAAATTAAGTATTATAGTTTAATATTAGTTTACTGAAAACATTGTTTTTTTTATTGATTGAAGTACTGTATAAATGTTACAAAACAAAAAAACAGTTTGTTTTTACGAATTCAAGTTCAGAAAAACATCATTTATAAAATAAAGGAATCGAACAAAGCAAGTCGAATCTGTTTGGTACGCTTCTTGGTCGATGTTCCGGAACTGATGGAGGGTTCTTCAAGTTTAGCTCGTTTGACGGTTCGTGGCTTCAAAGTTGTTGCATCACCTTTTTTATCCTTTTTCTTTGCTTGGGGTGCATTCTCTTGGTCTTCTTGCTTGATTTTTGGCACAAGTTTTTCCTCCTCTTTCTCACGCTTAGCCTTCAATTCAATCGCTGAACAACTTCGTCTGATGTGATTACTTCAGCACCCGAACAAATTTTCCTCTTTCGAACGTTCTGAAAAGATCCACACTGCGTTGACGTGTTGGATGTTAGGATTTACATTTTCATCCCGGGGAAGAGAGATGCTGGTGAATCCGGACTGACTTGGACCTCGATGATAACCTTTCGGTGTCGGTACTTTCGGAGCGGTTTGCGATGCGTCTGCAGTAAGAGATGTGTTGTCTGGCTCACGGCTTACCTTAAATCGTTGCAGTACCCGTGGATCGTACATTTTGTCTGGAATAACATCAGCACAAAGCGGGAAAATATCCGCTTTGCGAAAGCCACTATGGATAATTGTTGTATCACACTTGGACCACACGGTGGCAATGATTTCCGCAAATTTAGATTTCGGTATTTTAACTCCGTAATGCTTCCTTTGCCACTCAATGACGGCCTTATCATACTCCTGTTTCAATGGTTTGAAAACAGACAAATCCATTGGCTCGTATGGGGAGGAAGCTTGAGAATCACGACATTTTCATCAATTGCTTTCTCAATGAGTGCCAGGAATGTATGGGAGGTATGCCCATCGTAAACCAAAACGACCGGTCTTTCCTTCGAAATGCTTTTGAGGAAAGTGTTACAAAGATATTCGGTGAAGGTGTCCGTGTCCATCCAGCCGTTTTGTGTTGCGGTATATGACATCCCGGGATATTCCTTGTCCTTGCTGGCAAGCCAAGAGCTCCACAAATTCTTGGCCTTGAATAGGATAAGCTGTGGTAATTTTTCTCCTGCTGCATTAGCCCCCATCAGTACCGAATAGTTCTCTCGTCCTGGACCGGCTATCACTCTATGGGCGGCCTCTCCTTTTTCTCCTACAACTTTCACGCGACTGGGATCCAGAGAGAAGCTGGTTTCATCCATGTTGCAGATCCGTTCTGGTGGAATCTGCTGAATTATGTCTTTGAGCATATCAAAATAGTTGGCAATTGCGAAGGGATCAACTCCTTTCTTTCTTGCTACCTGTCTGGGGCTTCTTTTGAGAGAGCCCATTTCGTCGCATAAAGTTCACAAAATAGTCACTTCCAGGAGTGGAATCTTTGAACGGAGTTTCCATTCCGATCTCCTTCAGGTGTCGTCCTATGGCTACGGTGATTTCTTGGCTGGACAGTCCGAACCCCCATCGCTCTTAATTTTTGATGCCAACTTCGCTTCCATATTCGCCGGCAAGGCAGTAGGTCTACCGCCTGTGGTACTCTTCATGCCTCGCTTGCCTTTAACACGGTTGAACAATGTAGTTTTCGGGATGTTGTAGTATTTTGCCGCACTGTACACGGATAGACGATTATCCTTCACGGCATTTACCGCTTCAACCACGGAAGTTTAGCTGTAAGCCACCGGAGGCCTTTTCTTAGTGTAGTTCCGTACCATTCTCGTCCAATCCTAGACAAAACGAGACCATAATATGAGATGTGTTTTTGTTTGCTTCCGCAGATCTCACTTGCCCCAGGCATGAAAAAGCAACGGGGCAAGTGGGACCAGTATATTAAAAGTACAAAACTAATCAAAAGTGCAGCTTTTTTGCCAAAAACCACAATATATTTTCCTAAAACCGACAAAGTATGTTTTTTAAACGATAAATTGTTTACAAACGACGAATTAAGTAGAGCACATAAAATTCAGCTCGCGAGTTGAAAATGACGTTTCAACAACAATAGCACGTGAGCGCTCCTGGTGGTGGGAACAATAACTATTTTTGTATTCAAAGTAGCCGTTGAAGAATTACCTATGACTTCCAAGAAGAATGTTAGTCTAAAAAATAGATTGTTAAAGAATTATAGCTAATGTTCCCACTTGCCCCTGATTCTCACTTGCCCCGGGGTACCTTAATCTGCCACTTTTCTTTGTTTCTCTCTGTCATCTATTTGCCTGCCAAGTTCTTCTTCTTTCTGGCTCTACGTCATCACTGAGACTTGGCCTGCCTCGTTTCAACTTAGTGTTCTTTGAGCATTTCCACAGTTATTAATTGAAGGGCTTCCTTTGCCTGCCATTGCATGAATTTGTATATTGTGAGGCAAGTACAATGATATACTATGTCCAGGGAGTCGAGAAAATTTTTCCGACCGGAACGGGAATCGAACCCGCCGTCTCCAAACTGGCGATCCATAGCCTTACCACAAGGCTAACTGGACACCCCAAGTTATCAACAAGCCTGCCAAGTTATCCCTTCAAATGTCGCGTTGATGTTTTCTTGTAAGGCTGTGCATTTAAGTACATATTTAATGTTAATAGATACACGAACTCTATGTAATTAACAATAACAATGTCCTAATTCATGTCTTCTCTCTCTGTCTTTCTTATTCCCTACACTCCCCTTATCGCACGATACAATAGTAGGTACCAATACCAAGATAAACAAATTCGTCCACAAAATCAATGTTTTCGTTTCGTTACCACAACAACTGGACCGATGTTGACCACCAAAAATCATGTACTTGGTTTTTGCGATGTTGATCGTAAGCCCAATCCTAGCAGTCCTTAGCATTAGCATTAGCATTAGCATTAAGCGAGTCGCACAAATTCGTAGGTGGTACAGTCCTAGACCGCTGTTATGAGGGTTGCCTCCTTCCCGTCCGAACCAAAGCACAAATATTTGGGACTAATCTCTGACTCTTAGACAAGACTGACGCAATCCTCCAATGGTCGAGCACTGTCCTGGCCGCGTCCTTGCGACTGCTGAGGAATGGGAAAGGATGGTTAGTTTTGGACACCTATGAAAAATGTAGACAACTCTACGATCTCTCAGGCCTAGGTGTCACGGGAATTTGGGTGTTGTTAGTGGAAGGGTAAACTCCATAGGATACGCTTGGTTAACGTTCAGGCACACCATTGTTAGACTGCTTCGAATCAGTTGTCTGCCCAATTCATCCTCGTCATCTTGTTGGCATTTGGTCGAATTACTAGATTCTTCGGTTGATAATCTGAAATATAAAATAATATTAACATCGTACGTCAAATAAGCTACAAATTAGTGATACGCTCGCCACAGTTACATATTTTTAAAATATGATTTATATCATGCGATACATTTACCTGAATCCTGCTGTACCAATCCTAGCCCAATCCTAGCAGTCCTACTCTTAAAAAATATATAAATGCTTCTTCCTCGGCCCGATGGTCGGTCACGATTAAGTACCTATGTCGATATCGCCCGCGAAGCCCAGGAGCATATCCGATCGCATGACAATGGTTCACCCCTTTGCACACTAGCTCTCCTTACACAGCGCAACATTTTTTTGTCTCAAGAGCAAACTTATGTGTCTCTGACAGATTTTGGGCCGCTGAATCCGAATCCGGGCTCGGATTTGCTCCAGCACGTCAGAATTTTGAGCTATACCTCAATTTATAGGGCAAAATATGCGATTTTAGGCTTTTTTGACTGCCAGCCTTTATGCATAGAAATATTTTTTTAAACACCCAAAAGGTAAATTGGTCAATTAACATCTGAATTATATTAACGACTCATGCAAAATATTTCGTTTTACCAGATCAAATTTGATAGTTTTAAGCGATTAATGTAAGGTACGATATTTCCCATACAAGTCACCCTCCAAAAATTGCATGCAAGTTTACTTACTAACATAAAATGCTTAAATCTATCAAATTTGATTTGATGAAACACAATATTTTGCATGAGTAGTTCATTTAGAAGTTAATTGATCAATTTACCTTTTGATTGCTTAAAAAAATATTTCCATGCTTAACGGCTTGCAGTCAAAAAAGCCCATTATCGCATATTTTGCCCTAAAAATTGGGGTATGGCTCAAAATTGTGACCCCGGGGACCCCCTCTGGGCCCCCACACACCCGAATGAAATGTAATTGCCAGACTCTGTATCTTTTTATCAGGTGAGCCCTTCTGGCTCACCTTTCTCAAGAAAGAGACGAACCAGCCAAGGGCTGAAAGTCTCTCAAATAAAGATAAATCAATCAATCAATCAATCAAAATTGTGACGTGCTGGAGCAAATCTGAGCCCGGATTCGTCTAATTCGTCGCACCGAATCAGTATAATTAGCTTCGCCGGAAAACCACGTTCAGTCATAATTTTCCATAAATCGTTTATGTTCTCTGAATCCGAGACGGGCTTGGTGGTCTAGTGGCGACCGCTTCTGATTTATATGCAGAAGGTTCTGGGTTCAATCCCTGGCCCGTCCCTTTCCTCCTACTTTGTATCTTTCTATATACTTTCTCTCTGCTCTCTTACATATACAACCCATGTATATAAACAAGCCGTCGCTAGAACAGAAACGGGGTTGAAAAAGCCGTTTCCCTTCCTTCCAAACTTTCACAGCACAGTGTCACAATCCTATTAGAAAACGCCTACAAGTTATGCAATCAAGCGAACTGTGCCGCACATCTTCAAAATAATAAAAACACACAATAGACGAGTGCACCGATGAACTGAATTCATCGCGGTCCGAGAATTTTGACACTAGAGCGGGGTCGCTTCCAATCAGAAGTGAAAGATTTCCAATTAGAATTGAACAGTTCTGATTGGGAACGACCCCGCTGTAGTGTCAAAATTCTCGGACCGCGATGAATTCGGTTCATCGGTGCACTCGTCTATTCTATCACCTTCCCCTGGTATCCACACACCAATGTGTGAACCTTCTGCCAACCAATTCCCATCAACACTCCAACATCCGCATGAGTTTGTGCTGGCGCAGAGGTATATTCGGCCAGATGTGGATACAAACGATTGCAATCATCACTTCCTTACCCCTTCCCCACATTGACCTGCAACCTGACGTGGCAGGCGCCATTGTCGCCTAAAAATAGAAGATCACCAACGCTCACACACTGAAGATGCCTGCTAGTCCCCGGCAGTTATCTCATTGGTCCTTGTGTGAGTGTAGCTGGTCTGGCGATACTGGAGTAGCATCCACGGGCGGTCAATCAAGCTCAAGCTCAAGCTCAATCGTTTATGTTCTCTGAATCGTCTGCAGCCTTGAAATCAATAAACAGATGGTGGGTCTACAAGTTGTAGTCCCAAAATTTATCTAGCATCTGCCGCGGGTTGAACATTTTATTTTTCGTTGATCGCCCCTCACGAAAATCAGCATGATATTCGCCGACGAAGAACTCCTCAATCGGCCCCAGAAAAAATTATGAAATGAGTAGCGTTTTGTTTTTTTTTTTTTTATTTTTTTCCTCCTTGTTGTTGAGGAAGTTAAGCCACTGCGTTCAATATGCTGAGATGTGAGAAGTTTTATTACTCTGTAGTTCAAGCATCGCAATCGATGCCTTTTTTGTATAGAGGGCCAATGAGACCATCCAACCAACTAGCAGGCAGTTTTTTCTCCTCCCATATCTTCAACACAATACCGCGTAAGAATTTATACATCAGCTTGATAAGCTCCACCCTCTAATGTCTGTCTTCACCTCATCAAGCTTTGGAGGAGGTTCCACAGCCTGTCCGTCATCGTCGATTTGAATTCTGTCTGTTGCCCTTCCGTTCCCATCGTTCAACAATTTCTCGAAGTGCTCCCTCCACCTGGCAGCCACCATTGTTTTGACTGTCAGCAAGTTCCCATCGCGGTCGTTGTAAATGACGGGAGCAGGCGCAGTTTTTCTTCGCACGCCATTGACAGTTTCGTAAAACGTCTGCATATCATTCTGTTCCATATTCTCTTTCACCTAAGCATTCACATTTCCCGATCTCTCTCTCTTCTTAGCGTAACGTCCTCCATTGGGACAAAGCCTGCTTCTCAGCTTAGTGTTCTATGAGCACTTCCACAGTTATTAACTGAGAGCTTCCTCTGCCAATGACCATTTTGCACGCGTATATCGTGTGGCAGGCACGAAGATACTCTATGCCCAAGGAAGTCAAGGAAATTTCCTTTACGAAAAGATCCTGGACCGACCAGGAATCGAACCCGTGCATTTCCCGCGTGCTCATTTAAAATTGAAAACCCAAATTATCAATTTTCAACAAATTTCAATACGATAAGTGCATTATTTTTTCATACGATAAGTGCATTAGATTTTCCTTCTGAAATATGTCTTTTTTTCCTTTCAGGTGCTAAAAATGATGGTGGGCAACAACCTGAAAGACACCCAGTTGCAGCAGATAGTTGACAAGACAATTGTGTTCGCCGACAAGGACGAGGACGGCAAAATCTCGTTCGACGAGTTTTGTTCCGTAGTCGGTAATACCGACATTCACAAAAAGATGGTCGTCGATGTCTAAGGTACACACATACACCCAAACACATATACACACACACACCCGTACACGTACACACATAATTGTAAGCATATACTGATATATTCATAAAAACACTTTTACTTTCTAGCAAGAAGGAATCTAATTTATTAAGTAAACAAATACTAAGCAAGAGTGTATGTGAACGTTGCATCTGATGAAAACAGGACAACACGAACGTTGTATTTTTTTTAGTTGTTTCTATGTTGTTCACTATAAATTTTTCCTTATTATTATAATATGAAAATGTATTAACACGAAAGAAAAGGCATAGGGAATAATATCTGTCTTGTGTGAGAAGGATTTAAAACTAAACGAGCGCTTGTTTTACGATGAAAATGGCTTTTCCCTCAAGATCAACCACTGAATCCAAAAGTAACACAGAAACACAATTTCAGTGCATTTGGTTGCCGTAGTTCTACGGATCTACGGATATCTATTTATTGTTTTATTTATATTGGTAAATTCCTTTTTCTCTCTGTTCTAGCGTTCTAATAGTCGGAAGATGAAACACGACGCAAGATAAACCAAAAGTACCATAAAAAGTGTGCAATTCAAAGGCATTGCTAACTATTTTAACATGCGAATCTTAAGGCAATATATTTAATATAATAAAAATGATAACATGCGGCTCTTCTAACTGTCACGGACCACTTCCAGCACGTTGATCGAAAACAAACCCAATATTGGAGTATCACTTGATGCAAGTACTTAATGGAATAAACATGAAAACAAGCTAATGCAAATCAAAAGCATCATCAATTACTACTACTATTATACACACTCATACAAACACACAAACACTCTTACAAAAATATGTAATGGTCATCCAGTGCGAGGGAGCTACATCAAATGCAAATTTTGTTTTAGATTAATTTCCAACCTTTATTTGTCATAGGGCTTTTGAGTATGTGGGCAGTTGAGAGTATAACATATAGATATTTAACAAACTTATTGCCACTGTTAGAGATTATATCGTATGTCGTGAATGTCTAGCTAATTTTTCCCCAAATTTAATTGTACATGCAAACCCGTAAGTAAAATGGATGGATAAAAAAAGAGAGTACTATCGTAGATTCTTAGGTTAGGAGCCAATTTTTCTATACACTATACTGTTGTTGAGTCGGAAACTTATCTTCGAAATTGAATTGCACTGCTCCCATACTTCGTTTTATACTATCCATTGTAATTTATATTAACAAAAAAAAAATACCATATTGATTCGAAGTGTCCCTCCCCTTTAACGAACCACCGTTGATAATGCTCTTCGTCTATCAGTTTGATAGATTTGGTCTCGCCAAACAAAATAATACAATGTCAGGTTTCTTTGCCGTTCGATTTGCTCCATTTTTGTAATCAATAGGTCATTGAAATGTTGTTGAAGACACACTTACTATGGATTAACATAATTCAAGAATAACAACAAAAAATCGGAATTTGAAATACACTAGTTATATATATTGATAACAAGAAAAGTAAAGATTTTTTTTCTCGATTGGCGGGTCTGTTGACAAATTGGCGTGCTAAACAAACATATTTTAGTTGAATTAAAAGTAATTACACTGATATACAACTAACGCATGTTTGTTAAAAATACCAGAAAAAATACCAATCCTATGTCCTCTAATTCAAATCCAGTGCAATAATTCGAAAAACAATGCTTTGCTCGCAATAGAAAACATATGTGCAATCAACTCCCTGTTGAAGTCGGGGATTGGAATGGCTGCGTATTTTTGGTGGGCCGAAGAAAAAACATGTTAACCATGACCACTAAGGTGAGAAATTGGAAACCATTAGGCAAAAACCCACAAAAAAAAAAAAATAAATTCAAAACACAATGTTCAGAACAACAGTAAAAAAATGAGGGCAATGCCGTAATCGAAACAACAAATTATCCGTTTGACTGGCATGCTGAGAAAACAATGCATTACAGACATTATCTATTTCTATTAACTTACGAATGAATAAAATAAAATCTTTTTTCAAAACACTTCAAATTTGTGTGTTTCTTTATGAACATATCATCATGAAGCAAGTCAAGCGTAACATTTAGCTATGACTCATTTTACGAGACGTTTCGGATCAGCTGATCGCTCATTTTATGAATGAAAATTTGACAGCAGGCCGCGTGTTGGGTGTTAATATCAATATCAACACTGTTGTCTTTTCGTAATACAGACTATTAAATAGTAAAGGTCACTAAGAGTCACTTTTTAGATTTTCTGTCTGTTATGCTATGCTTGAACTTCAGCTTATAAAAATGAACTCAAATCAGTGGTCAAGTGGATGGATCTGAAAGAAAGCCCTAACATCGGGAAAAAGTTTAGATGTGACCGGTCCGATCAGAATAATCATGACGAGCTTGGTGGTCTAGTGGCTATCGCTTCTGATTTATGTATATGCAGAAGCTCCTGGGTTCAATCCCTGATTCATCACTTTCCCCCTACTTTGTATCTTTTTAAATCTAATTTCTCTCTCTTATTATATATCTAATGTATATTCGTAAGCAGCTTCCCCTCACAATTAGTTGAGATCGGTTAATTTTCATTCTGTTGCCGAGATCCGCACAGCCGAGTGCTCGGCAAACTAAATTTAACTGATTATCGGCAAAAAACAATTTTATTCATAGTAGTACCTATGGGTGCCGCTGGCATCAAACTTCAAACGTCAAGTGTTAAACCGAGATTCAGCAAATGAACTTTAACCGAGATTTGCACAGCTCGGCATTCTGTTTTAAGTGTGCTCTTTCCAATTTTCATCACAGCACAGTGTGTCCATCTATAATATCACGCCTACAAGTTATGCAACCAAGCGAACTGTGCCGCTTCACAGTAACCAGTACACTAACATCCGCATGACCTTTTGCAGGCCCACAGGGCTCATCGGCATGTTGGCAACAAGCCATTGCAATCATCACTTGCTTCCCCTTACCCACATTAACCTGCAACCTGATTAAGTAGGCACCATTGTCGCCTAAAATACAAGACCAGCAACGCTCACACACTGAAGATGTCTGTTAGTCCCAAGCAGCTATCTCATTGGTCCCTTGTGTGAATGTAACTGATCTGGCGATACTGGAGTAGCAACTGCGGGCGGTCAATCAAGCCCAAACTCAAGCTCACTAAACTAAACTATATCAACAATGTTTCTGCGTAATACACGGTTCGTGACTGTCGCCCAACGCTCGCCATATGTTTTTCCGTCTCATCCGCCCTCCAGACCTTCTGATACCGTCCGGATCTCTTGCGAGTACTAGTTTTGCAGGGTTGTTGCCCGTCATTCTCGCCCATCGGCGAAATAGGATTGCACTTCATTGGCCTCTATCCTGCCAGAACCCTATAAATGTTAATTAATACTAGGGTAATATTTACAAGTTAAAATTCAACATGTAGCACAAGGAACGAATGAATATTGAACTTTAAACACATTAAACAATTATTCTGTCTTATTATTGTAACAAATATTTATACCCGTAACAATCTTTCCTAGCAGGTGCAGCGAGTTCGTGGTTCATCCTTCGCCGCCACACACTGTTCTTCAGCACACCACCAAAGATGGTCCTAAGCACCCCACGATCGAACACTTCGAGTGCTTGCATGCCCTCTTCGAGCATAGTCCAAGTTTCGCGATCGTAGAGAACCTACATAATGCATTTGGTGCGAGAGTGATTTGACTTCCACTGATGATGCGCCTTCGTATTTCACGGCTAACGTTGTTATTTTCCGATCCGAGGTAGACGAAGTTTTTCACCACCATCCCCGTCTATCGTAACACTACTGCCTAGGTTTACCCTATCGTCCGCGGTTCCTCAAGCCAGCATGTACTATGTTTTTGACGCATTCATTACTAGTCCGACCTATGGTTCTGTCACCGTTCCAAATGTCCTTGCAGTAATATCCATGTTATCCGCAAAACAAACAAAAAATTGCCGGATTTCGACAGCAACAGCCACCTCTTTTGGAAGAAAAAACGCCGCTTGGAAGAAGTGGTGTGCGTGGAAATAAATTTGCTGTGCCGGGAGTGCAAGGCAACGGAGGAAACGACTACATCAGTGCAGCGGAGGACGGAAATGATCTGATTTGCATGCTGGGAGAAAATTAAACATGCTTTTCACTAGCTCCAAACCAGCTCCAGCAGCTGATATAAGGATGATATCGCAGCTGAACTCTTAAATATGATCTCAGAAAAGTTGACCAGGATCTGGGCCAATGTCATCTATAGACACTGTAGACACTGTAGGGATATTCCAGATCAGCCAAACTACCTTGGAGTTCAGAACTTCAGGTATACACTCATAACAGTAGCCATATATGTTATATTGATTAATGTTGCATAATCAACCGCGGTCACTGGACCAATCTGAAGCCTAATTGGCCGGCGTTAAGTCAGACCGGACCATCTGTTTTTCAATGATTTAGAAAAAAAAAATGTCCTGCAAGCACTTGGAACTTCAAATCTCTGATATTATTTTCAGAAATACTATTGTTATTTTATGTAATGACACATCTGCATCAAAATAACGTCGAAAAGTTCAGGTTTAACGAATTCCTCAGCCTATTTTTACCTGCCCGAAAAAACGCGTAGTCCACTCTGACTGAACGCCGACCAGTTGATGTTATTAGATAGGGTGCCTGTACCAGTTATCGCACCACCTAAGAAAAACTATTTCTACAAAAATAAGAAGAAGACCGACGAATGTAAACAATAAGTCAAATGAATGATTAGTCTTCATACTTTACAGGAAAAATATAAAAACGGAGCCAAAACTACTTTTAGTATTTATTAGGGCGTGTGCCAATGATAGGAACCCTGTACCAGTTATGGACACATTTGTTAATTTGGGTTCCACTTCGCACTATTTACATGCATTCCTTATGGGAGTTGCCATAACTGGTACACTATGGCGAAATAGGCACACTCAAGCAGCACACAAGTCACAAAGGAGTGTCGACAGCGCAGGTTTTTGGTTGGACACGATACATTTTCAAGTTATTCTGCCTTTGAGTTAGAATTACATGGATGTAGTTCCTGTACAATCAACCAAACTGCGCTATCGACACTTCTTTGTGACTTGTGTGCTGCTTAGGTATAAACCATTGGGACATTCAGAGTCGTCCAAACTGTCCCATAATGAAGTCTTTCAAGTCTACAAGAACAATTTCATGTGTTTTCATCATAAATTATAGCATTGCATAATCTGCTGGGATCCGTGAAGCTATTGAAATCTCAAATATCATTTAGAGATACTATATTCCAGGTCAGCCAAACTACTTTGGAGTTCAGAACTCCAGGTCTACATTCGTAACATCAGCCATATCTAATATACTGAGTAATGTTGCATAATCAACCACGGTTACTGGACCAACCTGAAGAATATTATTATGAACTTTTGGAACATTAGGGGCGTCCAAACTGTCTTGAAGTTTAGCTCTTGACAGTTACAGTAGTTATTCTCACAATTAACTGTAACAATACACTTCTTCTTCTTCTTCTTCTTTATGGATCTACGTCCCCAGTGGGACTTGGCCTGCCTCTTGTCAACTCAGTGTTCTTACAATTAGAGCACTCCCACAGTTTTTTTTCCTGTTGGGTACATTTTCCACTGCGACCAGTTTTTTGATCTATTGTGGACGGCCCCGTTTTAATGTTTTTGCCCATATCAGTGTGTCATAGCACTATGAGTTTGAGTGATTTCCACTTGCTGACGGTAGGCATTATCCCAGTACGGTATAACAGATCGAATGAAATGTATTACCTTGCTAGGAGAAGTCATCCATACATCTGATGGTTTTATAAAACCTTTATCGAAAAATGTGCATCTTTGTTGGAAAAGTGCTTCACAGGAACATAACAAATGTTCAGAATCTTCCTTGTCCCTATTACAGAAGCGACAGGTATCATCTTCGAGTATACATAGTTGTTTCAAATGGTATTTACTTGCACAGTGCCCTGTTATAAGACCACAAAAAGTATTCAAGTCTTTTTTTGACAGGCTGAGAAGTTTTTGAGTTATAATTTTGTTAGGTACTATACATCGTTTCGATTGTCGTGCTGTTGTCGTTTTTGCCAGGTATCATCAATCATCTTCTTTTCACAGTTCTTTAATTCCATTTTGAAGGTACATTCTGCGGCCCCACAAAATGGCTCTGGACCTAGGAAAGAAGTTGATGACCCAAGTCTTGCTGTCTGCTTTTTCATTACCTTCAATTCCACAGTGCCCAGGTACCCAGAAAAGGTTTACTGAACATTTTTTAGATACCTTCTGTAGTAATTGAATGCATTCCCAAACTAATTCAGAAGTACACGTAAAAGATTTTAACGTTTTTAATGCAGCTTGACTATCAGAAAAGATACATATGTTTGCATTTCTATAGTTACGTTTTAAACAAATATAGGCACATTCAATAATCGCCTGTATTTCTGCTTGAAATACAGTTGGCCATCTGCCCATAGATATTGATAAACTAATTCCAGGGCCACTGACACCAGCTCCAACATTGTCACCCATTTTGGAGCCATCTGTAAAGAAACTTACTGAACCTGAACGAATATTAGGCCCCCCCTGATTCCCATTCAACACGATTCGGAAAAATCACATCGAATAGTCGTTCAAAGTTATACTGCCTCTCCATCCAGTCTTCATGTGTAACTAGAGTATTGATTTTAAAACTTTTCAAAATACTAATATGACCCCTAAGATCTCCAGCAAACCAATTTTATGTTCTTTTCAATCTTAGTGCGTTTTTCTCAGCTTCAAACTGTACAAACAAATGTAGCGGTAGAATATGTAGCATTGCATCCAATGCTTTTGTAGGCGTACTACGAATAGCTCCTGTGATAGAAGTTGTAGCAAGTCTTTGTAGTTTTTGCAACTTTTTTTGGATGTACTTAACTTCAGTTTTCGGCCACCAAATCAAAGCTGCATATGTTATTCTGGGCCTTACAATTGCCGTATAGATCCAATGGATCATTTTTGGCTTAAGTCCCCATTTATTTCCAAAAGTTTTCTTGCTTACCCATAATGCGTTCGTAGCCTTATTTAATATTTGATCAATGTGCGAGTTCCAATTTAGTTTGTTGTCAAGAATTACTCCCAAATATTTAACCTTTAGACAGAGCGAAATTTTTGATCCATCCAAGTAAATATCTGGTATTTTGTACTTCCTTCTTCGTGTAAACGGAATGATAGCAGTTTTAAGAGAGTTTACTGATAACCCTTCATTTTTACACCACGCTGAAGTCAATTTTAGAGCATACTGCAGTCTGTCTCTAATTACTTGTTCAAATTTACCACGTACTATAATTACTATATCATCTGCAAATCCGATTATTTCAAAACCTTTGAAGCTCATATTAGATTCGATATTAGTTCGTCAACTAGTAACGACCGCAATAGAGGTGAAAGAACACCTCCCTGTGGACAACCTTTCACAGTCCTAACCACAGTTGTTGAATTACCATAATTACAAGTTATTTCTCGTTTTTGTAACATTCCAAAAATCCAATTCACTATGCACATATCAAAGTTACGCTTGATCATCGCTTTTTTCATTGAATTATGAGAAGCATTGTCAAAGGCTCCTTCTACATCAAGAAATGTAGCTAACAAGATCTCCTTAGACTTAAAAGTTTTCTCAACTTTTGTTACCAGTGTATGGAGTGCTGTTATTGTCGACTTTCCGTGCTGATACGCAAATTGGTTTTTACTCAATGGAATCGTTAATAAATATTTTGATTTGATGTAGTAATCTATGATTTTTTCCATCACTTTCAGCATGATTGACGAAAGACTAATTGGCCTAAAAGATTTTGGCTCCCACAGTTATTAATTATTAATTAACTTTGCCTGCCATTGCATGAATTTGTACATTGTGAACACACTGTGCCCAGAGAATAGAGAAAATTTTCCCGAACGGATCGGGAATCGAACCCACCGTCTCCGGATTGGCGATCCATAGCCCTAACCACTAGGCTAACTGGAGACCCCAACATTACACATCCAACTGTAATCTGTAATCTCTTTGGCATTTCATGATCAACCTAACCATTTCGGAAACCATAACCTGAGGTCCACACTTGTGATAGTAGCTTTTGCCAGTACGTTAAGTAGCATTGGATCCACCGTATTTAACATAACTGTAACATGAGGTGATTTTGTTTTAGATAGTAAGGGCCTCTTCATGATAGATTTGTGATAATTTAGGTCTGTCAATCTTTCATGGATTACACAATTTCCTTCGAAAACTAGAAGGTATCGTTCTGTTCCTTTGAAACAATTAAGGTATTTAAAACTTTTATGAAACTCATTTTTTGAAATCTGCATTCGTTGTAGTCATCATTTGTGCTATAAAAAGTTGCATCACCTAGTCTAACCACAAATTTCCCAAATGGAGGATAACGTGCCTCTGGAACCGACCTACTGATAGTCTAACTCACCCAGATTCGTGAACTTCTGTGAAACTCAGAGCAATTCCACAATGCATTTGAGATATTTCCCTAAACTTCAATACACCCAAGTAACACACTTGTTACAGGAGAGTCACGGTGGCGCAGATTTTTGTTATGCAGAGGTCGCTGTGACTTACTTCTAGCAAGTAAGTTTTTATTTGTTAGAATTAGGGCAGAGTAACTTCTGCGAAACATAAGCCAGCGCTGTCGTGATTCTTCTGTGACAAGTCAAGCCTAACTTTACCAAACACCGGATGTAACATAAGTAAACTAAAATAGTAGTTTACGCAACAAGGTGCAGAATGACAATTTTTACAGCACGAGTCGTACATTTATCCAACGAGGCTTGCCGAGTTGGATAATTACGACGAGTGCTGGAAAATCGAGTTCTGCACCGAGTTGCGTACAACGTTTTTTTGCAATTTCAAAAATTACCCTTGAGGATAGTTTTCAACTGAATTTTTTCGTCAAACTGAACCCTTATGTTCATAGCCAATGTTTAAGAAAATCTGATCATAATAGGTTATACTGTGCAGTTGTAACAATTTTTCAAAACTGCGTCCAGAAAGCATCAAGAAGTTGACCAAAACTGAAAACAGTGCTGTAATGGTGCATTACGCAACGCAAATCAGTGCTGTAATGAATAATTACAGTACTGTTAATTTGGTGTGGCAAAGAAGGCCTTTTCCTGTCAGATTTGCGTGAGGTAAAACAGCCTTTTACGATGAGAAATTGCAAAAAGAGATTTTCACATGAGGCGCTGAACTTCGTTAAGGACTGCTTTTATCACTCACCTTTGGGGATGATTTGTGAAAAAAATACCCAGATTGTTCACGTTTCGGAAATGCACAATGTATGAGTTGCTATGGGAACAGCCGTTCCACACGTAGACTTTAGGATCTTAACTCAAGAGCAGTTAAGATGACCTAGGATATCCCGATTGATCTGATACTGTCGTTTGAACTTTCAGAAGACTCACTGGACATGATTGATAACATATCGTAGCTTTGTATAATTATAGAAGTTATCGTTTCACGCGTAGACTTTAGGGTCGAAACTCAAGAACAGTTTGGATGACCTACACACTTAAAACAGAATGCCAAGATCGGCTGTGCAAATCTCGGTTACAGTTCATTTGCTGAAATTTGGCTAAACACTTGACGTTTGAAGTGTGATGCCAGGCGGCATAAATTGATTTTTTGCCGATATTTCAGTTAAATTTAAGTTGCCGAGCACTCGACTGTGCGGATCTCGGCAAAAGAATGAAAATTAGCCAAGCTCGACTAAGTGTGTAGGATACCAAGAAAAAATATGCTTCGTCATATCCTACCCTTTCTATGCTGTTGGGTAGCAAAACCAAAAAAATACGTACGAAAAACTCTACAATAACGCTGGGAACGATGCAACGATGGACGGTGTGCAGAACAGCGTAAGGATTTCGGGTGAACTATCCAGTTCATTTGAATCTCGACGGGGACTACGACAAGGTGATGGACTTTCCTGCCTACTATTCAACATCGCCCTGGAAGGTGTGATGCGACGAGCCGGGCTCAACAGCCGGGGTACGATCTTCACGAAATCCAGCCAATTTGTCTGTTTTGCGGATGACATGGATATTATTGCTAGAACATTTGGAACGGTGGCAGAACAGTACACCCGCCTGAAACGTGAAGCAGCACAGGTCGGACTGGTGGTGAATGCGGCTAAGACAAAGTACATGCTGGTAGGTGGGACCGAGCGAGACAGGACAAGCCTTGGCAGCAATGCACTATGGGGAAAGTGGTGGCCAAAAATCGAAAAATTTACTTGCTTTGAATGACGTGTCTTATATACCATTTGAGAGCCAGATAGTTCAAACCTAGATTCCCAAAATTTCAGCCCTCTGTGATGGAAACTCATTGCGCCACAGATATCAGACTTAGAAAAATAGTGAAAATTGTAGAAAAAATGCATTTTAAACAAATGCAGTTTTCTCAGTGAAGAAACGGTTTAAATTTGGATTTTAATCCTCCGTTGGAAATGTTATTGTCTGAACTTTAAAATGAGTGTGTTGTTGGGGTTACACGGTTAATTGAAATTAGTAAAAAATGGGTAATTATTGACAAAAACAACATTTTTTGCCTAAGTTGGTCTATATCTAACAAGCAGGGTCGAGCAGTCTCAAGAGACCGCCTCCACAATTTAGTTTGGGGTCTATAGTATCTGCGGAACGCGAATCCAGCTGCGGATAGCTGCGGATGAGCGTCATTTTGACCCAAGCCCGAAAAATTGATTTTTTTTGTTATTTTTTGGTTAACTATGATTATTGATTATGAGAGCACATACAAAAAAAATCGTACAAATTAAACAGTGCTTCAAAGGTGAAACTGTTAATTTTAAAATTAAGTCTAAAACTGTTACACACTTAATTATTTTTATGTTAAAAATGGGTAAAAACTGACCGAAAATTATCGTTCCATACATAAACTGTATGAACCCATCTGGACTGAAATACTTCTTTTGTTCACGAAAATCTTGTTTATATTTTCAATACATATTTAGCAACAGGGAAAGAAACACCACATCTTATATATTAATTTTACTAAAAACTACCTACTTGTATTTAAAAGACGAGGATAATATTTTCAATTTATAAATTCGTTTTCAAATTAAACGCTAGCAACGTGAATATAGCACAGAAGTTAATTCAACGAAAACAAATATGAAAATAATTGTTTGTGGTAAAATGGAACATAGGAGCATCGTGTTACCACAGACAAACAGACGTATCACTTGGCACAAAATGCGATAAAAATCATCATCACGAAAACATAATCCCCCAATGCTAACTACGTTAAAAAGGGAAACGATGGGAACTGAGTAGAGTGAGACGTCTGTTTAACTGTCGTTTTATTTTAGATCTAAAAAATTCTCAAATAGTCAATGCAACAAAAGTATTTGAATATATCAAGGCAAAATATAATATTGATCTTGCTAAGGTAGAACGACTACAGTAGACGTTCGCTCAGTGCAAACGCTATAACTGCAATGCTTTTTAACTGCAAGTCCGCTAAGAGCAACAATTTTGCAGTTATCGCACCGCTATCCCTCATAATGAAATGTCAACAGCGATGCGATGTTTTTCTCATGCACTTTTGCTGCAATGTGATGTTTTTCAAATGCACATTGGCAGCATTCTGCAGCAACTGACAGTTCTATGACATCTACCAGTTTTTGCAGTTATCGAATTTCATTCGTTAGATGAAACGTAAACATGTTGCAGTTATCGAACGTCTACTGTACTTCAAAAGTTGAAGTACGTAGCACAATATTTTTACAATGGCAAAAGGCTCACGCAAGAAATGCTTTGAAAAATAAAATAACGATTGGCGCGACGCTTATTTGGAATTTGGAAACAATGTTATGTATGGCGGTAAAGTTGACACTATATAAAAACTGCATATAGACATAACGTTTCAAATATGGTGAATTTGATTGGCCATGCTCTCAAAAATCGTGAAAGTGAATCTAAAATGTTTACTATTCCCAAAAAGTTATATGGAATGATGTCACCTGGACAGGAAAATGTCTCTTGAAACTTAATTAATAAAATTTGTGATGGAAATTTATCAATCAAAATGATGTTCTATTTAGCAGTATATTCACTCCTGCAGTATAAAAAATGGAGACAAATCTTCAACTTAGTTATCGGTGTTTATATGTGTTCAGTAAAATAATAGAAGCATATTAAAAAAGTAACCTTTAGACGAGTTTGAACAAATATTACAGTAGGGGGGGGGGGAGTCAGATAAGTTGGAGGGGGGGGGGGCTCTTGGTAGATGAACAATTCTTCACCAAAATACGTGATCGATAAAACAATACTCTTATTTAACGTTTGAAAAATGGGAGGAGGGGGGTCAAATTTGCATCGAAAGGGGGGGGGGTGCTTCCACCTCCACCTCTCCTGTTTTATCTTATGCATGGCAATCTTATTCTAGTATTGATTTGCATTTGAACTGCCTCAAAAATTAAAAAGAAACGCTTAAGTTAATTGTTCAAGAATAAGTAGTTCCTAACTGGGTTAAATACTAGTTACAGCTTCCAGCTGTGATGAAAATACATAAATTTGACTAATGTTATGCTAATCTTACTAGAATACTTCCAAAAAATGCGGAAAAACCAAAAAAATATTTTTGGCCACCACTTTGTATGGAGCCGCCCCATAGTGCAATGTTACGATAGACGGGGATACTTTCGAGGTGGTAGAAGAATTCGTCTACCTCGGTTCCTTGCTAACGGCTGACAATAACGTGAGCCGTGAAATACGAAGGCGCATCATCAGTGGAAGTCGTGCCTACTATGGGCTCCAGAAGAAACTGCGGTCAAAAAAGATTCACCCCCGCACCAAATGTACCATGTACAAGACGTTAATAAGACCGGTGGTTCTCTACGGACACGAGACATGGACGATGCTCGAGGAGGACCTGCAAGCATTCGGAGTTTTCGAGCGACGAGTGCTAAGGACGATCTTCGGCGGTGTGCAGGAGAACGGTGTGTGGCGGAGAAGGATGAACCACGAGCTCGCTGCACTTTACGGCGAACACAGTATCCAGAAAGTGGCCAAAGCTGGAAGGATACGGTGGGCAGGGCATGTTGCAAGAATGCCGGACAACAACCCTGCAAAGTTGGTGTTTGCTAACCATCCGGTTGGTACAAGAAGGCGTGGAGCGCAGAGAGCACGATGGGCGGACCAGGTGGAGCGTGATCTGGCGAGTGTTGGGCGTGACCGAGGATGGAGAGCTGCAGCTGCAAATCGAGTATTATGGCGGCAAATTGTTGATTCAGTATTATCATGAATTTGATGTGAACTAAATAAATAAATAAATAAATAACGCTGGGAAAAAATCCGGCTTCGAAGGGTTAAGTTCAAAGAAAGTTCACACGCGAACCTGTTTGTGCTCTAATAAATGATATCAAAGGGGTCTCCAGTTAGCCTAGTGGTTAAGGCTTTGGATCGGCAATCCGGAGACGGTGGGTTCGATTCCCGTTCCGATCGGGAAAATTTCTCGATTCCCTGGGCATAGTGTATCATTGCACAATGGTCCACGAAACAGATTTACGAGGAAAGATGCATACAACGCCTTCTGGATTTATATGGTCTTCTACAAAGTTGTTCCTAAACATAAGGCCCTTTTTTCAATATACATGAAAATTAGGGTGGTCCATATTTTCAAAGAAATTGGGAACCAAACTTTTTTACTTACAAGAATAACTATATACATTCTTCGGGAAAGGTGTAGATCTATCAATTTTGAGCAAGTTTGTTGAAGACACTTATTATGTAGCTTTAAAATTTCCTGAATAAGCTTAGGGTGATCCAAGAAAACCCGGTTTTCTGGCGTTAACTTTTTCAGTTTCGATTTTTCATCAAAGTCACCCAAGAAACACTTGTAGAGCATTTGAAGACGCGTCGTTTCGTGCGCTGAGATGGTCGTTATCTCTTTTGGTTCAATAGTTACAGGCGTTTTTCTTAAAAAATCACAGTTTTTTTAAGTGGTATGACGGATTGGGGCGAACATAAAAAATATCTCTTGCCCGAATTCAAAAGAAGAAATCTTGTTATAAAACACTAGCTGTACCCGGCAAACTTTGTTTTGCCTACTGCGTTTTTTGACGTTTCAAGTTTCTTGCCAAGACCAAATCCCCGTGTTATTCCCGCCACGTCAACAGACGCGTCTAGCCCCAGCGGCCCCATATCTACAATACCGTGACCACACCCATGCGTTCAACAGAGGGATTGGAATAGATAATAACGAGGAGGAAGGACACAGATACAGCGAATGGAGAAAAACAATTGTAAACATTCGAGACTAAGCAGAAGCGCTGTGAAGTGAAAGAATTTATATGAAATTAAGCCTATGTTCTATTGTAAACCTACTTAAATCTATATTTGCTATTATTATAAGAAGATTTCGTACCAGGTACGGCAGTTTGAGAGCTTATTCTATACCTATTTATGCAGTTAGATAACGACCTTGATTAAGACTAAATGATGCTTACTTTACTATGATTACTTGCAGCTAATATAATTCATCTAGCTCAAATATTATTATTGCAACTAATACTGCAAGATTATTGCTAGAAACTGTTTATTAATGTCTAAGGTGAGCATACGCAATATTCAACATATAGGTAAAACTCAAACTACCTTATTTATACAACTAGGTGCTAGGCCTTCAGTTAAAAGTGAATTACTGCTGCTGTTTACTGTACTTTTGTTGCTTAACCCTAAGGTGAGCGTATCTCTAATTGCTATAAATAGAGCTCATTAAAATATTTTTCTAAATCTAGGTATTTAGCCTGAAATTTGTAATCCTATCAGCTTCAAGAAAACTTTATCGCGGAAACGAATCATCAAACGTAAGAAATACTGTAATTATTTGAAACTATGTTGATTAATTAGTTAATTGAAATCTCCGCAGGAATTTGTAATTAACCTTCAATCGCCCGAATAAATTGACAAAATCACGATTCGTTTATCGCTCGCCAACACCCCGGGTTTTCAAAAACTCTCAATTTTTCCATGTTTTTTGCCTCATAAACCTTCCTTGGGTGAAAACTAACAGAACAAAACTAAGACGACCGAAATCGGACCTTCCATTCGCAAGTTATGCGCGGTCCCACGTATGCCACTGCATTTTTATATATAAAACATATCAAAAAAATAGAGGGGTGTTATTTTTGTATCTTAAGTGAAAAATACTTGAAAAGTGCCTATGTTTTCTAGAAAATCATCAATATCTTTTGAACGGAATGACGTAGCAACATTCTCAGCGCACGAAACTGTGCGTTTTTTAAAGCTCTAAAAATGGTTCTTAGACAACTTTGATGAGAAATTTGAAACAAAAAAGATAAAGCGTTAAACTGCATTGACCACATTTGGAGCATTTTCCCATAGTTTTCTTAGGGTGACGCTAGAACTAATCGTTTTATTGCCTTATCTTTTTTGTATCGAGTTTCTCGTCAAAGTCGCCTAAGAACCACTTTTAGAGCTTCCAAAAACGCGGTTTTTCGTGCGCTGAGAATGTTGCTACGTCATTCCGTTCAGAAGATATTGATGATTTTCTAGAAAAAATAGGCACTTTTCAAGTATTTCTCACTTGAGTTACAAAAATAACAGCCCTCTAATTTTTTGATATGTTTTATAACAACATTTCTTCTTTTGAATGCGGGCAAAAGATATTTTTTATGTTTGCCACAACCCACCATAACACCTTTTAAAAAAAACAGTGATTTTTTAGGAAAAACGCCTGTAACTTTTGAACCAAAAGAGATAACGACCATCTCAGCGCACGAAACGACGCGTCTTCAAATGCTCTACAAGTGATTCTTGGGCGACTTTGATGAAAAATCGAAACTGAAAAAGTTAACGCCAGAAAACCAGATTTTACTCAGAAAAATACCTCTAGATCGGTCAATTTCAAAGCTACATAAAAAGTGTCTTCAGCAAACTTGCTCAAAATTGATAGATCTACAACTTTTCCAAAGAATGTATACAGTTATTCTTGCAAATAAAAAAGTTTGATTCCCAATTTCTTTGAAAATATGGATGATGCACATTGGAAAGAGGGCCTTATTATTAGGGACAACTTTGTAGAAGACCATATTTGCCTAAAAACTCATTTGAAGGCGTTGAATGCATCTTTCCTCGTAAATCTGGTTCGTGGACAACTGTGCATTGTTCTTGCCACACAATGTACAAATTCATGCAATGGCAGGCAAAGAAAGCCTTTCAATTAATAACCCTTAACGGATGTGGACAACTTTTTTGCATAGTTTCACCTATAGCTTTTGACCCAGTGGGTGGATTTTCAAATCAAAATGTTTTTATCAAGGGGATTAGTTGTGCTATTATATGCATATATGGAGATGCAAGAACATTATGGAGATATAGCTGCAAATGTAGTGTACGCCACTTGTTCTTCACTCGCTTCACGCTCTTTATTTCTATGTACATGTGATGTATTTCAATGGAAACTGCACAATATTCTTTGTTTGGGTTAGGGCTGTTAGATAGAAATGCCTTATCCTTATGTCATTTTATAGCTGTAACATAGATCTCCAGGTTATCCAAAACGTCCAGAAGTTTTGAACTTTGCCTCTATGATGTGTATAAAAGTATCATATGATTCAACTGATCTTCTATGACTACCATGTTTGAAATGCACCCGATGCGCTATTACAGGTGTAGAATGATTTGGATGGCCTAAGGTATCGCAGTTAGTCTTGCATACTCTGATTTACATGTATGGATCTAATGAAATCAGTTCTGACATTCATTCATTAGTTCGATATACTTTTACAGATAAAGGCCTTACAATCAGAACTCCAGAGCTATTTTAAGTTGCCTAGAACATCACTAGGTCATGACTACCATCATTTTATGTTTCAAAATGTATATTTGAATGTAATTAATCAAGTTCAAGTGATTTAAAAAGTAAACACAACTTTTTGTATTCAGTAGACAAAGTTCATAACTACTGGACGTTTTGGATAACCTGGAGATCTATGTTACAGCTGTAAAAGGACATAAGACATTTCTATCTAACAGCCCCAACCCAAACAAATAATATTGTGCAATTTCCATTGAATTATATCACATGTACATAGAAAGGCACGGTAAAGGCTCCACTAGCCTCTGCCCAGCAACTCCTATCGCGGTACCGGCCGGAAACTATGAGCAACCTTAGGGAAGATCGGGTAACCAACCCCGGTGGGAACTTTGGTCGTAGACTGACAGGGAAGGGGGGGGGGGGGTTTGCTTCGGCAAACCTGAGCGTCTGTTCTCCAGGAGGAGCGGCTCACAACAGCGTCTGATCCCCATGTTAGGGGCGGCTGATCTACGTCCGAGTGCCAGGGAAGGACTCTAAGCTCAACTGTGCACTATGGTCCTCCGGAAAGTAGGGGGTTGGCGTCAGGCCCTACGAGCCAGCCGTCAAAAACCATTGTAGCGGAAAATCAGCAACATAATAATACTGGAACTGACGATCTCTCAACTTCATTGGGAGCACCCACATACTCGCCGATCTACTGAAGGACCGCGGGTTCGGCATCGTAGCGCTGCAGGAAGTGTGTTGGACAGGATCCATGGTGCGAACGTTTAGAGGTAATCATACCATCGACCAGAGCTGCGGCAACACACGCGAGCTGGGAACAGCTTTCATCGTGATGGGTGATATGCAGAGGCGCGTGATCGGTTGGTGGTCGATCGACGAAAGAATGTGCAGGTTGAGGATCAAGGGCCGATTCTTCAACTTCAGCATAATAAACGTGCACAGTTCACACTCCGGAAGTACTGATGATGACAAGGACGCATTTTACGCGCAGCTCGAACGCGAGTACGATCGCTGCCCAAGCCACGATGTCAAGATCATCATAGGAGATTTGAACGCTCAGGTAGGCCAGGAGGAGGAATTCAGACCGACGATTGGTAAGTTCAGCGCCCACCAGCAGACGAATGAAAACGGCCTACGACTCATTGATTTCGCCGCTTCCAAAAATATGGCCATAGGTAGCACCTTTTTCCAACACAGCCTCCCGTATCGTTACACCTGGAGATCACCACAGCAAACGGAATCTCAAATCGACCACGTTCGGATTGACGGCCGGCACTTCTCCGACATTATCAACGTCAGGACCTATCGTGGCGCCAACATCGACTCCGACCACTATCTGGTTAAACTGCGCCCAAAACTCTCCGTCATCAACAATGTACGGTACCGGCGACCGCCACGGTACAACCTAGAGCGACTGAAGCAATCGGATGTCGCCTCAGCATACGCGCAGAATCTCGAAGCCGCGTTGCCAGACGAGGGCGATCTCGATGAGGCCCCTCTAGAGGACTGCTGGAGTACAGTGAAAGCAGCCATCAACGACGCAGCAGAGAGTACCATCGGGTACGTGGAACGGAGTCGACGGAACGAATGGTTCGACGAAGAGTGCAGAACGGTTTTGGAGGAGAAGAACGCAGCGATGTTGGTAATGCTGCAGCATGGGACTCGACAGAACGTGGAATGCTACAAACAGAAGCGGAAACAGCAGACCCGCCTCTTTCGGGAGAAAAAGCGCCGCCTGGAAGAAGCGGAGGGTGAAGAAATGGAACTGCTGTGCCGTTCCCAAGAAACACGGAAGTTCTATCAGAAGCTCAACGCATCCCGCAACGGCTTCGTGTCGCGAGCTGAAATAAGCAGGGATAAAGACGGAGGCCTCTTGACGGACGGACGTGAGGTGATCGAAAGGTGGAAGCAGCACTTCGATCAGCACCTGAACGGTGTGGAGAACGTAGGCACGGGAGCCCACGGCAACGGAAGAAACGACGACGCCAGTGCAGCGGAGGACGGAAATGAACCAACTCCCACGCTGAGGGAAGTTAAGGATGCCATTCACCAGCTCAAAACCAACAAAGCAGCTGGTAAGGATGGTATCGCAGCTGAACTCATCAAGATGGGCCCAGAAAAGTTGATCACCTGTCTGCATCGGCTGATAGTTAGGATCTGGGAAACCGAACAGCTACCGGAGGAGTGGAAGGAAGGGGTAATCTGCCCCATTCACAAGAAAGGCGACCATTTGGAATGTGAGAACTTCAGGGCGATCACTATTTTGAATGCTGCCTACAAAGTGCTATCCCAGATCATCTTCCGTCGTCTGTCACCTAAAACGAATGAGTTCGTGGGAAGTTATCAGGCCGGTCGCCGATGGACCAGATCTTTACCGTACGGCAAATCCTCCAGAAATGCCGTGAATACCAGGTCCCAACACATCACCTGTTCATCGACTTCAAAGCGGCATACGACAGTATCGACCGCGCAGAGCTATGGAGAATCATGGACGAAAACGGCTTTCCTGGGAAGCTGACTAGACTGATTAAAGCAACGATGGACGGTGTGCAAAACTGCGTAAGAGTTTCGGGTGAACTATCCAGTTCATTCGAATCTCGCCGGGGACTGCGACAAGGTGATGGACTCTCATGCCTACTCTTCAACATCGCTCTGGAAGGTGTGATGCGACGAGCCGGGCTGAACAGCCGGGGAACGATTTTCACAAAATCCGGTCAATTTGTGTGATTTGCGGACGACATGGACATTATCGCTAGAACATTTGGAACGGTGGCAGAGCTGTACACCCGCCTGAAACGCGAAGCAGCAAAGGTCGGACTGATGGTGAATGCCTCAAAAACAAAGTACATGCTGGTAGGCGGAACCGGACACGACCGGATCCGTCTGGGTAGTAATGTTACGATAGACGGGGATAAAAGATTCACCCACGCACCAAATGCACCATGTACAAAACGCTAATAAGACCGGTGATCCTCTACGGGAACGAGACATGGACCATGCTCGAGGAGGACCTACAAGCACTCGGAGTTTTCGAGCGACGGTGCTAAGAACGATCTTCGGCGGTGTGCAGGAGAACGGTGTGTGGCGGAGAAAGATGAACCACGAGCTCGCTGCACTTTACGGCAAACCCAGCATTCAGAAGGTGGCCAAAGCCGGAAGGATACGGTGGGCAGGGCATGTTGCAAGAATGCCGGACAAAAACCCTGCAAAGCTGTGTTTGCAACTGATCCGGTTGGCACAAGAAGGCGTGGAGCACAGAGAGCACGATGGGCGGACCAGGTGGAGCGTGACTTGGCGAGCATTGGGCGCGACGGAGGATGAAGAGCGGCAGCCACAAACCGAGTATTGTGGCGTACTATTGTTGATTATGTCTTGTCTTAATGATGTTGAACAAATAAATGTATGTATGTACATAGAAATAAATCGATTGAAGAACAACTGGTGTAGAATACATATGCAGCTATATTTTTTTTATTCTTCAATCACTTAACCTAATTTACAGCTCAATTGTCCACTAGGGCACTGCGTGAGCGATTCCAATTGAATGCTGTACATATACTTTTGTACAGCGCCTACATGTATTCTATTTCTAATTGTACTACATCGAACTGGTGGCCGTTGCGCTGCTTTCACTTTCTACCCTATCATGGTAGAATGATGAGCTTGAGGATGTTGATGTGTGGCTGTTCCTTAGGCCGTCCCTTATTTTGCAAAATTTAGAAATGTTATAAGTTCGTTAGTGGAAAATGATCGTTTTAGCTAAAAAATGATCGGGTCAAAATTTGAAGTCCTTATCTCAAGGCTAAGTGGTCCCTCAAGGGGCCTAAAGTTGTCAAAAAATGTATGGAACCAAAAAAACATGACATTTTTTTCGACGAAACAAATACGCTATTCCACTAAAACCGGTGATTTTAGGATCCTAAAGGGCCAAAAATGTGCTTAGATTTGCGATATCTCTACTCGTTCAGCATTTTTGACCATTTTTTTAGATTCCGATGGAAACTTACCCTATTTTGTTCAATAACTCAAAAACGAGTAGAGATATTGCAAATCTAAGCACATTTTTGGTCCTTTAAGGGCCTAAAATCACCGGTTTGCGGTTTCAGTAGAATAGCGTATTTTTTCGTCGAAAAAAATTTCATGTTTTTTTGGTCCCATACAATTTTTTACAACTTTAGGCCCCTTGAGGGACCACTTAGCCTTGAGATACGGACTTCAAATTTTGACACGATCATTTTTTAGCTAAAATGATCATTTTCCACTAACGAACTTATAACATTTCTAAATTTTTCAAAATAAGGGACGGCCTAGCACACAACTCCGAACTGGCGGTCTTTGTCATCGTTTGATCCGTGGAAGCATAAGATAGGAACTTGTGAGGACTAGAGCTATGTTATACGCTCTCCATATTGACTCACCGTTTTGCCACCCCAACGTGGGTTATAAACGGCCCCTTAATAATTTACAATAATACAATGCACCCGATTCTTTTTTGTACGGGTCGTTTTTTTTTATACAGGGTGTTAGGTTCCTGAGTGCAAACTTTTTAAGGGGCGATAGAGGACCATAAATGGTGAAAAAAATTGTTCTACGCATATGGTCAAATCTAAACCGTTACGTAGTTATTGAACTCTCCATGTTTTTGACTCTTATTGCCTTAACTGGCTATAACTTTAAAATGGTCAAACTTATCGCTGTTTTTTTACCCTTATTCGAAAGATTATTGAATTTTCTATCAAATGGCATCTTTAAACCGATTGGTTAAGTTAAATAGCTAAGTTTTCTAGAGCAAATAGCCTTAAAGTTGTGTGTTTTAATTTGTTTTTGTTAATTATCTTTGAAAAATGCGTAATAAATTAAAATTCTTTCTTTGGCAAAGTTGTGGCCCCTGTTCCACTCTACAATTCGTTCTTTGACATCAAATTTCTATCTCTTATCGTTTTCTTGCAATTTCGGTTTAAACGTCGCATTTCAGATCATAAATTTGCAATCGTCATGGTAAGCACCTGCGCACTGTGCCGCACATTTAAATCAAAATTGCAAGAAAATGATAAGAGTAAGAAGTTTGGCATCAAAGAACGAATTGTAGAGTAGAACAGGGGCCACAACTTTGCCAAAGAAAGAATTTTAATTTATTACGCATTTTTCAAAGATAATTGACAAAAACAAATTAAAACACGATATTTTTAGCTATTTTGCTCTAGAAAACTTAGTTATTTAACTTAACCAATCGGTTGGAAGATGCCATTTGATAGAAAATTCAATAATCTTTCGAATAAGGGTAAAAAAAACTGCGATAAGTTTGACCATTTTAAAGTTATAGCCAGCTAAGGCAATAAGAGTCAAAAACATGGGGAGTTCAATAACTACGTAACGGTTGAGATTTGACCATATGCGTAGAACAATTTTTTTCACCATTTATGGTCCTCTATCACCCTTTAAAAAGATTGCACTCAAGAACCTAACACCCTGTATAACTCATTCAATTTTGACCCGATTGACTCCATTTTTTATTTTTTTTATATTTGATAGTACTTGATAGTACTAATCGTGCCTAAATGTCTACAAAATTTTTATGAGATTCGGTTTAACCTTCACATACCCGCCCCCCGACAACTCATTTTGAAAATGCTGACATTTCGTCAATTTTCATCCGATTTTTTTGAAGTCACCCTTAATCGATCATAAATTGGTGCAAGTTTATTACACTCAAGTGGTCATGTAGTATCCGGAACCATTCCGGAGATATTCCGGATTGTACTGGGGTCAGGGGGTGGGGGAGGGGTCTATTTTGTCAAATGGCTAAAAATGATTATTTCGTGTGTTATTGTGTTTGAGAGGCCTCCACGTAACCTGTTTCAGGTGTTCCGGTGCAGTCACATCAGTTGATACATACATCAGTCAATTTTTTGCTGCCTCATTCTCTTGAAATCATGAAGTTTGATACGTCGCACGGCATGTTTTGGTTGCAAACCAGAAATGTCCCCGATGTCACCCCCGTGGAACCTATGCTAGCTGTTCCGGGGTAGCCATATTTTGGTACTTCAGGGTATCGTTTCTGACTCAGTCATTCGAAATCATGAAGTTTGGTATGTCACGCGACATGTTTTGGATGAAAACCAGAAGTGTCTCCAATGAGGCCCCCGCGGAACCTATCACGGTGATCTGGATGGGTCAACTTTTTTAAATCTGATTATCGCAGTTGTAGTTTATTGTTCGCAATGAAAATCGATGGTTCAAACACAATAACACACGAAATTATCATTTTTAGCCATTTCGACACCCTCCCGGACCCCAGTACAATCCGGAAAATCTACGAAATGGTTCCGGATATTGCATGGCCACTAGGGTGTAATAAACTTGCATCAATTTATGATCGATTGAGGGCGAATTCAAAAAAATTGGGTGAAAATTGACGAAATGCCAGCATTTTGAAAATGAGATGTTGGGAGTCGGGTACGTGAAGGTTAAAATTAGCTGATTTATAGCAAAAACCCGGGCAAAAAAATCAGGTGTAATACAATTTTGGAAATATTTAGAATTTAGAGATCCTTAATTTTGTAATAAGGTAACTCTGTAACTCTCATACTCCGTGTCATGTTCTTCTTTCGACGAAGTGCGGGGTAAGTGACAAGTTATCGCCACCTAATTTGTGCCCAGGTGTCATTGTGCGACGGCGCTACGCTGCTGACCGACCAGCAGCGACGATTCCAACAGCTTCGCCGCATATTCGATCAATTAATTTTAGCGACTGCATTTATGTATTACCGGTTAGTTGGTTTGACAACAGGAATGAGCCGGCAAATTCATGTGATCGGTGTTGTGTGGAGGATATCCACAACACAGTCATAGCTTCCAAAAGCGACGAAGGAAGTAAAACGACGAGTAAAGCAAAAGAAGCAATACCTACTCGAAGGCTCTACAGACAGTGAGACATCAGTCGCATACTTATCGCACGTCTGGAAAGAGTGTCTACTTTTAGTTAGTGCTTGATTCATCACCAAATTTTCGTTCGCTTTTGATGTGTGCCATTATCAGTATCTGTTTTTAAGAGATTTTTTTAGCGAAAATAGTTGTTGTTTTAGTGTTATATTGCTTTTAAGCTGTGATTTGTTTGATAAATTAATTTTTATCGAGATTTTAGTTGTTAAAGCATAACTAAAAAGTAGACTGAACTCACAACGCCGAGCAGAGAAATACGTCACTATCATGTTCAAACCACGGGTACTTGTACTTGGAGGTAAGATGTTCAAGGCTGTCATGTGTAAAGAAAACTGCGAGTTGAAGCCTTTTAATTGGCATAATTTGATTTAATGGCAGATATCCTTTAAACAGAAACGTCGTTGTCGTCTACTTGAAGGAATGTAGGAAAATAACATGTTCCGATGGCTAGTGTAAAGGAGAAAAAAAAAACAAGTAGCAAATACATACCAACACCGATACACTTGTGCCTATCCTATGTGTGGTGACTGGTCACTGCATTAGTGATAAAGTCTGGAGCTAAATATTGTACCATCCAAGGTTAGCCAATTTCTTCGTTGTTCCTTCGAGAAGAATCATTCATCCCTGCTTTGCGGTGCGATACCGTACTATACCGATAGCCGGATGGTGTCAGATGGTCAACTACCTTTTCGACATTAAAATATTCTTTTCTATTATCATCAGAACCGAATACTTCTGGTAAATAGGGTATGGACAAAATGACAGGGACAGGCAAAACCTACAATAAAGAAATATTAAATCAACTGTAAATTTTGTTAAACTATAGCTCCAGAGATTGAATTCTTTGGGTTGTTTCTTTTGGATTTATTACAGAGATTCCATCAGAAATTTCTAATACGACTCTACTAGGAATTATTTCAGACAATCCTCCAAGAATTTCTTCGGAGATACCACAAATTCGATTCTTCAAGAAATTATGCCAGTGGTTCCCTTAGGATTTTTTTTTAAAGACTGCTTCAAAAGTTTCACTACGAAGTCCTCCAATAGTTCATTTAATGAGTCCACCTGGAATTTCTCCAGAAGTGCCTCCAGCCAAATTTCACAACATATTTCCATTAGGAATGAATCCCTGAACTCCTCTACAGCTCCGTCCAACGCCCAATAGAAGTGTGAGCCTCAATACACCATTATACGCCGCGTGGCCCAGGATGGACCACTGAGGTACCCCCGTGGTCCTGTTACAGCTCCTCTCGCCTTTCTCGGTGTCATAGATTAACACCCTATTCTGAAAGTTGCTGCGCAGTATCCGACATAGGCTATCCGGAACTCCTAAGTGGTGTGTATGGCGCACTCAATGGCCCAGCTGACACTGTTGAACCCATTCTTCATGTCAGCGTGAAGATCGCGCAATAGCGGATTTCCCTTCACTTCCTTTGGATTGTTTTTTTTGGCCGTTTTGATTACAGTCCTAACAGCGTCCACCGTCGATCGACCCTTCCGGAAACCGAACTGGTTATCCGACAGCCCAGACTCATCTGGTTTCTCGGTCTATACCGAGCCTCGAACCGTCCCATCAGTTTCCCGACGGTGTATTGTATGCCAACGGGTCACCAGGTGCATAGCCTTTCGGAACATGTCAGGGCTAGCCTCGATGACTACTGTCGGGATACCGTCCGGACCCGGAGCCTTATTCGACTATTACGATGAGCTCGTCGTTCGTCACCGGGGTGACCTCGCTTTGGCCGGTTCGGCCATAGGGGATGGAGGCCCATGGCTTTATAGCGTGGTACGGTAACAACGTCAGCATCTCAGGGGAGCGTTCTGACGTACCCTTAATTTTGCTTATGATTACTCTGTAGGCATCACCCCAGAGCGTCCTTTTGGCTGCCTGGCAGAGATGATCGAAGTACGCCCGCTTACGCACTGCAATCTCTTTGTTAAGTGCCAGTTTAGCCGACCTGCAGGCCTCACTTCGCTCCATTCTACCCTCATCGGTGTGAGCTCTTTGAATCCTCCTCGTAGCTCTTAGGAAGGATGCGAGGAGTTCTGCGAATCCTAGACACCCCCAGTATACCGGTTTACGTTGTGGTGCGGGTCTGGGGCATAGCAACTGAAGTAGTACACCTCGTTGATCTTCGATATTGCGAAGCTCTCGTGCAACGTGGAAATTGTTCCCCGGACCGGAAATGGACCGTTTGTATAGATTGCAGCTAGCCTGGCCTTCTACCCAGTTTCCGTCATCGCGAGGGATGCGGTATGGGCCCGATAGTAGGGCGACCTGTACTTGACTCCGAGGCTGACTGCCACAGCAACTGTTTTGCGATTTCACAGTGGTTCAGGTTTAGCTGTGTAACCTGCACCGCTCTTCCTTGCTCGCGTTCCGCTATCGGCCAGAGAGTCGTACTCCTTCTTAGCCAGGGCCAGGCCGTAGAATTCGTCTAGCGCCCTACAATACGTATAGCTGCTGTGAAAATATATCTTACCACTAACTTATTTCAAATTATTATTACAGGATGTGGTTTCATAGGACGCCATCTGGTCGATTACCTAGTAACGAACGATCTTGCCGAAACCATAAGAGTTGTAGATAAGACCCCTCCTCAAATGGCATGGCTAAACCAGCGGCATACGGCAGCTTTCGCTAGCCCAAAGGTAGAGTTCTGTAGTGCCAATCTGATCAATCCTGCCTCCTGCCAGAATGCTTTCAAAACGGGCGATGGTCCCGGATGGGACTACGTAATCAACTGTGCCGCCGAAACGAAGCCCGGTCAAACGGATCCGGTCTACCAGGAGGGCATCGTGAAGCTGACCCTGAACTGTGCCAACGAGGCTGTGAAGCATCGTGCTAAGCGATTTGTCGAACTTAGCACCGGAGCTATGAGCTCGAGTGAAAAGGTTCCCCAGGCGGAGGATTGTCCGATGAAACCATGGACCATGGTTGGGAAATATAAAGCTCAAACCGAGCAAGAGTTGGCCAACGTGGAAGGGCTGAATTATTTGATCCTACGTCTGCCAATATGTTACGGAATTGGAGATAGGAAGGGATTGAGTGAGTTTTCTAATTTAGATTCTTGGTACAATTTTGTTAATAATTTGATCCTTGCAGCACCTCGTCTGATCATATCCGGGATATATAAATATATCGGTGAAACAATGAAACTTCTGTGGACAGGTTCAATGAAGATGAACGTAGTCCACGTGGAAGACGTTTGTTGTGCCTTGTGGGAGCTGATGCAAAACGAGAAAACCATCGGCGAAACGATCAACGTGTGTGATGATAGTGAAGCTACCCAGGAATCGATCAGTGATATATTAGCAGATTTATTTGGAATAAAAACTGACTACTGGGGAGTAGTCATGTCCAGTATGACTAAAGCAGATATGGCCGGAGCAATCGAGGAAATCAACGACAAACACCTCGGACCGTGGGCTGAAGTGTGCCAAAAGGACGGAGTACTGAATACTCCGCTAACGCCGTATATGGATCAAGAGCTTTTACTTCATAAGCATTTGAATCTTGACAATAGTAAACTAAAAAGCTATGGATATCAACTGAGACGCCCGAGGATCACACGTGAAAGCTTGGAAGAGATAGTTAGGGATTTCGTTGAGATGAACCATTTTCCGGTATCACTTTTGGATGCCTAGTTGAACACAGACACCTTTTGAAAACTTAATTGCTCAATACGTTAACTGATATACGAAGAAGTAAATGATATGTGATCTCTGTTTTGCAATTCGGGAATCCATGTACTGAAATTTATACCTAGCATTAGAGAAAATAGAGATGTGAGAGTAATAAAGTGAAAAAGAAACTATTAGTGATAACAATAATTTTCCTTATGAAATAAAAATATATGTTGAAACGTACTTCAAAAGTGTAAAATATGTGCCTAAACATTGCATAATCTTACGTAGTTGTGTTATATCGAATGTAGATAACGAACATAAAAGTAATAAATTGTTAACCCCTTCAATTTGTTTTTCTCTTCATTACGCGTTCTCATTCACACAAAAAGAGTTTATTAAGCTGAAAGTTCATCTCGAGTTATGTGTCTGACTTATGAAATTTATTTATAGAATATATTTGCAAAAATCTATACCTATAGGTTGACACATAAACCTACACAAATGGTCGCCAATTCCTGCTATTAGCTAACAACCAACAGGCCAGAGATGAAGCAGTACTCCGTGTGGTACTCGAACCGGTGTTTGCAAAAGATAATATTCCTCTTCTCCCGAGTGTTCCACAAGTCCCTTCGTTTCTTCTACGGAAAAGGAGACGTGGAACTTGATGTCATACATGGGCGTAGCAAGAGGGGGGCAGAGGGGTGCCGTGTCCCCTCCCTGGCCACCAGGTTTATTTTTTAATATCGAGCCAGCTCAAACATTATCCAAAGATTATTCAAAGTTCCAGAAAAAAATATCTCAAAAATTTAATATTGTAATAATTAAGATTTCTATCCACAATTTTCTCTCTCTCTTCTTGGCGTAACGTTCTCATTGGGACAAAGCCTGCTGCTCAGCTAAGTGTTCTATGAGCACTTCCACAGTTATTAACTGAGAGCTTCCTCTGCCAATGACCATTTTGCATGCGTATATCGTGTGGCAGGCGCGAAGATACTCTATGTCCAAGGAAGTCAAGGAAATTTCCTTTACGAAAAGATCCTGGACTGACCGGGAATCGAACCCGTCACCCTCAGCATGGTCATGCTGAATACCCGTGCGTTTACCGCCTCGGATATATGGGCCCATCCACAATTACCAAACCTTTTTTACTCGAGAACTACAGGAAATTTCGGAGACGGAACCTGTTCGTATGCTGGAGTCGTGGCGGGAAAGTACGTTGCATCGGACGAACGGGCAATTCCAAAGTTCCAAAGAATCCAAACATAACGGAGAGTCCTGTAATGGAAATCCTGGAAGAAGAGCTCGTCGAAGAGGTGTCGGATTCAACAGAAGCGGATCAGGTGCAGCAGGAAATGCGTGAATATGCAACTGAATCGGAGGAACAAATACCAGTGAAGAAGAAAGTCGATCTGGAAGCGGTGGCAGTAGCGCTCAAGGAAGCAATGGGAGAGCACCTGGCCAATGAGCGACGGGCTCAATTCGCGGCTTCCCATTCCAGTTCCGGTTCCGGATCAAGCGCACGGCCAAGGAAAAAGTGCGCTCGTAAGACATACTATTAGTAGATTTGCTTATTTAGATCTCATAGAATAACAAATTGTGTACTGACTTGATTATCGGCTCCGTAAAGTTTTTATAAAACAATGAGCCTAATAAATAAACCAATTAGATAAAAAAAAAATACAGGAAATTTCGCCAAATATTTCTCCAAGAGAACACTTCAGTCTTATATTAGTTTTTTTACCAGTTAACAAGCTTGTTTGAATGACTAAATTTTGTGATGTTTATTCATGGAATACAAAAACAGCATGCCAAATTTTCCAGATATGCCGGAACCGGTTCCGGTCGGGAAAAGGAAGGACATTGTAGACCCATATGCTGCTATAGAGTGCAGTTATGTGCTACTGCAGCACGAATTTTCACTAGTATTCAATTCAAACAAACGTCATGCTAAGAGCAAAATACCTGGGATTTCTTTACGAACACTTTCAAGGACACCTTCAGAAATTCCTTTAGGCATTTATTCAGGGATTCTTTCAGAAATTCTACAAGGGACTTCTCCAGGAGTTTCTCCTTCGTGAATTCTTCCATGGGCATCTTGCAGGGTTCCGATAGTGATTGTTTCTGGCTTTGTTCCACGAAATGCACCAAGAATTCCTCCCCCGATTCCCTTAGATTTTTTTACAGATAAATTTGCAAGGATTCATCGATGAATTCCGTCAGTATTTTTTCCATATCTTCCTTCAGTGATTCCATCGAGAATTTTTCAAGAATTTATCTTTGGGTTTCACCAGATATTCCTCCGTAAATTTATCCTGGGATATCTATAGAGGCTCAGAGCAGGAATATCTTATATCAGGAAACCCTTACAGGGAATTTTATAAGAGATTTGCTAAAAATAATCCAGGAGTTCTTTAAAACATCGTGCAAAACAATCTTTTTTGAGTCCATTCAAAGATTCCAAGAATAATTCGACCAAAAATTATAGCAGACATGGATTCCTCCATATTTTTTCCAACAGAAATTCTTCCAGGAATTTGTTAGGAAAGTTTTCCTGGGATTTTCTAATGAATTTCTCATGGGATTGCTTCCGAGATTCCGCATGGGTTTTCTTCAGGAATTTCTCCAGGGATTCACCCGGGAATTTCTTCTGTGTTTCTTTCAGGTGCAACCCCACGGATTTTTTAGAAATCCTCCAACGATACCATCAGGAACACTGTTTGAGGGATTAATCCAGTACTGCCTCCAGGGACTACTTAGGGATTCCCTTAGGAATGCCAAAAGGATTTGCTTCCGGGATTCCTCCTGGGGTTTTTTCAGCAGCTCCTACAGGGATTCCTTCAGGAACTCACTCAAGGAGTCTCTCCAATAGATCTTCCTAGAATTCCTTCAAGATTTCTCCAAGGATTGCAATTTCTTCAGGAATTCTTCCTGGGATTCTTACAGGAATTTCTCAAGATATTCCTCCAAGAATTTCTTCAGAGATTCCTCCAGGAATTATTCCAGGGATTTCTCTAAAAAATCATCCAAGGATTTCTTCAGAAATGCCTCTAGAGATTCCTCCAGAAACTCCACCAGAAAATCCTCTAGAGATTTCTCCAGGAGTTCCTCTGTAGATTCCGTCAGGAATTCCTTCAGGCATTCTTCTAGGATATCCTCCAGCGACCCCTCCAAGAATTCTTACAAGATTTTTTTTTCAGAGATTCCTCCAAGAAATCCTCCAGGTTTTCCTCAATGTATACCTTCAAAACATCCTCCAGGCATTCCTCCAGATATTCCTCTAGTAATTGCTTCCGGGATTCTTTCAAGAATTCCACCAGAAATTAATACAGAAACTTATCCAGGAAACCTTCAAGGGATTCCTCCAGGGATTTTTTCCAGAGACTTCTACAGGAATTCATCCGAAGATTTCTCCAGGAATTACTTCAGGGAATCCTCCAAGAATTCCACAGGAGTTCTCCTAGGCATTCTTTCAGGGATTCCTCCTTGAATTCATGCAGAGATTTCTACAGGATTTTTTTCAGCGATTCCTACAGGAATTCCACCAGATATTCCTCCAGGAACCACTTCAGGGATTCCTCCAGAAATTCCACCAGGAATTCCCCAGGAGTTCCTCCAGGAGTTTTTCCTGGGATTGCTTCAGGAATTTTTCCTGAGATTTCTTCAGAAATTCATGCAGGCATGCCTCCAGGATTTCATCCAGGAATTTCTTCAGAATCTCCTCGAGGAATTTATCCAGGAATTTCTTCAGAGATTCCTTCAATAAATCTTCCAGGATTTTCTCTAGGAATGCCTTCTAGATTTTTTTCAGGAACTTCTCCTAGAAGTTTTGAGAATTTTCCTCCAGGAATTGCTGCATGGATTCCTCTAGGAATTCCGCTAAAAATTCCTCCTGGAATTTTTCCAGGGATTTGTCCACTAATTTCTCCAAGAATTCCCCCAGGGATTCCTTCAGGAATTCTTTCGAGGATTTCTCCAGGTATTTCTCCAGAAATTTCTCTAGAAATTCCTCCTGGAATTTCTCAGGGGATTTTTTCAAAAATTTCTCCCAGAATTCCTCTAGAGATTCCCCCAGAAATTCATCCAGTAATTGTTGCAAGAATTTCTCTAAAGATTTTTCCAGGAATTCCTTCAAGGATTCCTGCATCATTTCTCAAAGGAAAACCTCCAGGAATTCCTCCCGGCATTCCTCCAGGTTTTAATCCAGGAATTCTTCCAGGAAATTCTTCAAGAATTACCCCAAGATTTTCCTAAGGAATTCCTCCAGTAATTTCTTAAGGAATTGATCCAGGAATTGCTCCTGGATATCCTTCAGAAATTATGTCAGCAATTTCTCCAGGATTTTTTTTCAGAAATTCTTCCAGAAAATTCTCCAAGAGTACCCTCAGGATTTTTTTAGGGATTTCTCCAGGCATTTGTTAAGGAATTTCTCCTGAGATTCCTTCATGAATCGCTTCAGAAATTCCTCTAGGGATTTCTCCAGGAATTTTCCCAGGGATTTCTCCAGGAAATCCTCCAGAAGTTGCTCTAAGGATTCTTTTAGGGGTTTCTTCAAAAATTCTTCCAGGAAAATCTCCAGAAATACCTTCAGTAATTTTTCAGGGACTCCTCCAGGAATTTCTCTAGAGATTCCTCCAGGAATTTCTTCACAAATTTTTTCAAGGGATTCCTTCAGGAATTCCTTCGATGATTTCTCCAGAAATTCCGCCACAAATTCCTCCAAAATTTTCTCAAGGATATTTTTCAGAAATAGAAAAATAATATAAATCTCTCAGAATTGCTCTGGTGATTTCTCTAGAAACTTATCCAGTAATTCTATCAATAATTCCTCTAGATTCCTCCAGGAATTTCATCATGAATTACTGCAGCAATTCCCACAGGAATAATTCTAGGAGTTCTTCCAGGCATTCTTCCAGAATTTTATTCAGGAACTCCTCCAGGAATTACCCTTCATAAATTTTGTTAGCAACTCCTCTAGGAATTCCTCCAGGCATTTCTCCTGGAATTTCTCCTGAGATTCCATCAGGAATGGCTTCAGGAATTTCTGCATGAATTTCTCCAGGGATTTCCACATGGATTCCTCCAGGAACTTCCTGGAATATCATCAGGATTTTTTCAGGGATTCCCCCAGATATTCCTCCAGGGATTTTTCCACAAATTTCTTCAAGGATTCCCGCAGGGATTTCCTCAGGAATTCCTCCAGAAATTCCGCTCCAGGAATTTCTCAAGGGATTTTTTTAGATATAGAAATAAAAATCTCCCAGAATTTCTCTGGAGATTCCTTTGGAAATTCATTCAGTAATTCACCCAAGAATTCCTCCAGTAATTCTTACAGGAATACCTCTAGGAATATCTCCAGGCATTCCTCCAGGATTTTATCCAGAAATTCCTGCAGGAAATACCCCACGATTTTTTTCATGAATTCTTCCTGGAATTCATCTAGGAATTGCTGCTGGACATCCTTCAGAAATTATGTCAGCAATTCCTCCAGGAATTTCTTCAGATATTCTTCAAGGAAATCCTCCAGGAATGCTATCATGAGTTTTTTAGGAATTTCTCCAGACATTCCTCCTGGAATTCTTTCAGAGATTCGCCCTGGAATTGCTTCAGGGGTTCCTCCAGGTAATTATCCTCCAGGGAATCCTTCAGAAAATTCTCCAAGGGTTCTTCCAGGAAATCCTCCTGGAATTTCTCAAGGAATATTTTCAGAAATTTCTCCAGCAATTCCTTCCAGGATTTTCCAGTAATTTTTTCAGGGATATCTCCAAGAATTTATCCAAGAAATTTCTCCACGGTTTTCTCCCGGATATCCTGTTGGGTCTTATTCAAGAATTCTTCCAGGAATTACGTCAGGAATTTGTTTCGAAGTTTCTCCAGATTCTCTCTAGAGATTTTCCCAGGAACTTGCTTCAGGGATTCCTCCTGGATTTCCTTCAGGGATATCTCCAAGAACTCCCCCAAGGATTCCTTCTGAAATTTCTCTAAGATTTCCTCTAGGGATTCCTCAAGAGATTTCTTCTGATTTTTTTCTAGGGATTCCTCCCAGAATTCCTCCAGGATTTTTTTTCCGAACTTCCTCTAATGAATCCTGTAGAAATTTATCTAGGATTTCTTCTAGGATTTTCTCATGAGATCTCTTCAGATATTTCTCTAGGAATTCGTCCCATAATTTATACAGGAATTCCTCCAGGTAGGGATTCCTCCGGGAATTTCTCTGGGAATTCTTCCGGAAATTCCTCCAGGGATTCTACAGGGCTTCCTCCAGACATTCCTGTAGGAATTGCTCCGGGGTTGAATCCAGGAGGTCTTCCAGGGATTGGTCCGGCAATTCCTCAAATTATTTCTTCAGACATTTCTCTCAGATTCTCTTCAAAAATTCATTCAGGAGTTCCTTCGGAAACTTTAGAAATTCTTCAATCATCTTTTAAGGGATCTACCTAAAAACTTCTCCAGGTTTACTGGATGATATTTTTTTTAATTATTTCAAATATTTCTGCAGGCATTCCTCCAGCAAATAGTATTGGTAGATAATTTAAAAAGGACTTATACAGGAACCAGGAAATTCTAATCCTAAAAAGCCTTAACCTTCCAGAAATTGCTCACCGCTACCAGCACTACGTTGTTTTATGTAGATCGGGCGAGTTTTTTGACGTATTGTACAAAATACAACAGCGTAGTTGCTGAAGGGTTAAATAATGCTTTTAGAATATAATGTTATTATATTCAATTTCATCGAATTGCGTATACATATAAAAGCTAGTATAGGCACAAATTTGTTAAGGGTGCTTGCCCTCCTTTTAGGGATTCACTTCAGAAATTCTTCTGAGTGTCCTTCAGAAATCTTTTAAGGGAAATTTTCAGAAACTCCACAACATTTTCCTTGAAATCCTCTAAAAATTTTTCATAAAATTCTGCTAGGAATTCCTCCATAGCTATCACAAGGGGATTCACCCAGGTATTCCCCAGGAACTCCTCCAGAAACTGCTCTAAAGATTGCTTCAGATGTTTTTTTCTCATAAAAATCTTCTACTAATTTCTCAAGAGCTACCTCTAGGAGTTCCTTCAGGTATTCCCTACAGGTTCCTGCAGAAACTTCTCCAAAGATAACTTAAGAAATTGCATTACAGAATTTTTTAATGGAATCCCTTCAGGAAATTTAAAAAATAAAAAAATATTGGAATCTCCTGAAGTATCTCGAGGATTTTTCTTTGAGAAATTCCATCAGGGAGTCTGAAGTTGGTACTTCTGTAAAATCCGTGAAGCAATATCTGATGGAATTCCTGCAGGAATTTCTGAAGGAATCCCAATATATATATTTCTGAAGGGACCGCTGGAGCAGTACTAAACAGAAACCTTCTAGAAATTTGTAACCCCTGACAAAAGTTTGCAAGAGATTCCTGGAGGAGCCCTTCGAAGAATTTCCAGAAGAATCGTTGAATCTTTGACGAAGCTCTAGATGAATTTCTGAAAAAGAAAATCTTCCACAGAATTTCTTCTTTTCTTGATTGTCAGAAGAAAAAAAAATCCTAAACTACTAAACTGCACGAGTCTCTGGAAATATTTCTAGAAGAAGAATTGAGGAGGTTTCAGGAAAAATTAGCGAAGGAACTTCTGAAAGAATCCTTGAAGAAATTTTTGAAGAAATCTTCTGTTTAATTTTTGTAGAAATCTCTGGAGAAATTCTTAAAAAAAATCCTTGAGAGAATCCCAGTGAATTTCCCGACGAAATTCTGGAAAGAGTTCCTGAAGAAATCTCAAGAGGAATACCTAGAAAAACTGGTAGAAAACCCCTTGGTGGGATTGATTTGGGAATTTATTGAGAAATATTTAGAGCGATTTTTGAAGGAATTCCTAATCAAAATGATTGGATTTTCTGAGAAAAACACCGGAGAAAGTCGTGAAAGTTCTTTTAAGGAAATCCTGGAAGAATGTCCAAAGAAACACTTAAACTTCTTTAAAGTATGTATGATAGACAAATCATGAGGAATTTCCAAAGGAATTTCTGTAGTAGATGTTAGGGGAGATTTCTAGAGAAATGTCTGAAGGCATCTGGGAAAAATCCTGGATGAATTTCCGAAAAATGGATTGAAACGGATGAAAAAATGGAAGCATTTTTTTGGGGTCTCCAGTTAGCCTAGTGGTTAAGGCTGATGATCGCCAATCCGGAGACGGCGGGTTCGATTCCCGTTCCGGTCGGGAAACTTTTCTCGACTCCCTGGACATAGAGTATCATTGTACTTGCCTCACAATATACAAATTCATGCAATGGTGGGCAAAGAAGGCCCTTCAATTAATAACTGTGGAAGTGCTCAAAGAACACTAAGTTGAAGCGAGGCAGGCCAAGTCTCAGTTCTAACGTAGAGCCATAAAGAAGAAGAAGAAGAACATGGAAGCATACACAGGAGAGCTCATGAAGGAAACTCTGTATGAATTTCCGTAGCAATCTCTGGAAGAATACAAATTTAAAAAAAAAACATTCTTGAATGATTTTTTGAAAGAACCGATGAATTTAGGAATGTTTGGAGATATGGTCTGGGACCTTTTGGGCAGGGGGGCCTATTTTGGGCACTTGCTGCTATAACTCAGTCAATTTTAAACCAATTGACTTCAATTTTTGTTCAGGACTAGAAGCTGTATATATCTCACCTTGTCCCAAAAATCAAGTCACTCGGTTAAAAATTGACTTAGTTATAGCAGCAAGTGTCCGAAATAGGTCACCCTACCCAGATGGCCCCAGACCCTATTTCTGAAGAAGAAACTACGTCACGCTTTGAGGAAAGCGAGAAGGCCAACAGTCAAACCCCATAGACATATTTCAAAGGTCCCATACAAAAAGATATTTCTCAACGAATCACTGGTAAATTATCTTAACCTTTTCGAGCGGGAGCGGTCAATCCCGGACCCCGACGATAAAACTGAGCATAACAAACGTATTCGAGGCCAGCAAGTTTGCGGCAGCAGTGGCAAAATTATCCGGCTTCAAAGGGTTAGGGCATCCCTGAAAAATATTTCTGTAAGAGTATTTGGAAGAATTTTTGATGAAATCCATGGAGAAATTTATGTATGAATTTTAAACTCTTGATTTTCAAGAAAAAAAACAAACATTCCCGGAGAAATTTCTGAAATAAATTACGGAAAAGTTTCTGAAGAAAGTTGTGTTCTTCACGTGGGTTCCGTGTTCTCAATAATTTTCCACGGATTCCTTCATTTTTTTCCATGGAAGTTACTCCCTCTAGAGGAACCTCCAAGAATTCCACCGCGAATCTATGGTGGAATTTCTAGAATTCCTGAAAAACATCCCCTTATTATATTGACCGTAAATCTGCCGAGAGAATTGTAAAGAAGCTTCCAAGAATACGAACAGAAATCCTCCAAAAATGTCATGAGTAAATTGCCATAAAAATCTTTCAAAGTAAGGATCTTCAAAGTAGGAAATAATGATGAGAAAAATAAAATCGCAAACAAGTTTGCATAAGAATCATAAAAAATCTTAAGAAAAATAAGACAATATATTACAATAAAAAATACAAACTGTTCAAAAATTATCACTATTATTGTTCTCATGTCATGATCAGGTGGTGCGTAAAGTGCTGGCGAGAAAAAAAAAACCTTTGTCGTTTTTTCATCGGTGTGGTCAATTTGCGGCGGCACACGTCTAGTATCAAGGCTTTTTCATGGAATTTCAGGAGGATTCCAAAGGGATTTTCTATGTATTGATAGGACGACTCTGAAATTTACAGGAACACCCCCGAAAACCCCATGGAACACCCTAATAACCCCTGGAATGCCTCTGAAACCTCAGGAACACTACTGAAATCTCGTAGAACAGCCCTGTAACGCCCCGCATACATCCTGCAACTCCCTGGGACGCCCCTGAAATCGCTTTGAAACCCTCGAAGCCTCATGAAATCATCTGGAATACCTTTGAAACCCTTTTAAAGCTCTTGAAACCCCCTCGTACGCTCCTCAAACACCTTGAAACATTTCTGGAACGCCCACAGAAACTGTTCAATATTTGGGTAATGTTCAACAATTAGCGAATTACCCTATTTGCAATATAGTAATGTCAAATGACATGAAATTGATTGATTTATAACGAAAACTACCCAAAATAGAACCCTTGGCCAAGCATGGGAAAACTCATTCGCTCACCCGAATGCCGACGATGCAAAATAGCAAAAAGAACGCCATCAACCCAATACTGAGTGAGAGCACGGCGCACCATGAATGAACGCAACACGAACGGCTCGTAACCGACGCTACCGAAGCGAATCAGGAGAGAAACAAAAAATAGAGTGCGAAATGAATCAGCTTGCATTGGTGTATACGAAAAGAACGTTTCCTTTCTCAACTACCGAGTGCAATTCAGCTGATTGAATCAAAACGCACTCACTGATTCAATTCCTAGTAGGTACTGAATGCTTCCACTGAACGCTAAATGAACGTTCCAAAATGAATGCTCTCGCACCCGACTCAGTACGCAAACATTCGTTCAAACTTGGTTCGTTCGCCTTCGGCACTCAGATTCGGTAGCGATTCATTCGGCCGTCGTTGCTTGCGTCGCCCGGTGCTCGGCGATTAGCAAGAATGGGCAATGAAAGTGGAAAGATTTTGCTTGGCTGAGGAAGAAGCACACTCGCATCAGATTGTGCGTGGATGAGAGTGAGGGATGCGCAATAAATGAATGATTTTTTCCCATCCTTGCCCTTGGCCCATTTGGTACCGTGTCCAATCGTTTCTTTTTCGTGTTCTACGCATTAATACATGTACGCTTTTCGATAGGTTTTGACTTACAATCTTTATTTTAAAGTGCTTCAAATTACTCGACTCCCACTCTCGACAGTGTGATTGGACTGTATCTCCGGTTCGGCGGTTTGTAAACTGTGCAAGCGTTCTGATCTGTGATCTGTTCCATCTTTTTTTTTAAACCGTCTTGATCGAGCCTACCTACCTGATAGCCGTGCTGTGTCAACTGCTAACATAACCGTGCTGAACATATCGAGCATCTCTCGTGTATTTTTGCGACACAAATTTAACAGAAAAATTACAAATTCACTAATAATTGCAAAAGTGGTATATCAGTATTATATTCGGTATAAGTACATATACTATCATGCTAACTAGTAGCGGTGTGTCTGTTCGTTTGAGTACTTGGATGTAAAAGTGTGTAAAAATCGAGGGGAAAAACTTTGAAACATTCACGATTTGAATTTGTCACATTTTAAGGGGTTAGGGACAGAATAACCTAAGGTATAACATAATATGGGAAACTGTCTGGAAAGGTTAATCAAGACGCTCGACAATGTGACGATAAACTTTTGAGTGTTGAGGGATTGTTTGGGAATCAGCACAAACTTTAACGAAAATATAGTCTATCTTAATTAAAGTCACACGCTGCAAAAGCGTGCATAGGTTGCCTACGGTTTTGGTTATAACTATCATCGTGGTTCCGCTAGTAACTGACTTACTTTGAGACGTTATACTTTAGGCTTACTCGCGAATAGATTTTTAAGTAACGTTGAAATATCCGATTGTGGCAGCTTGCGGTTTACGTTGGTTGGGGTTGTTTGTTGAGTTGTTCTGCTAGTCCTGCTTTGCCTGTGTATGTAGTCCGAATCTGGCCCGGAAACTACCACAATCTTCGTGTACCATGCCTGCGAGGGTTTGGGAACGCTAAGCGTCCACTCTATTAAAAGGCAAGGCCGGCGTCTCTGTAGGTTTGGAAGATCTTTTCAATCGAGTTGACGTAGGCTGCGGAACGCAGATCCAGACCGAGGTTGTACTTCATGGCGGTCTTCATGATGGCACGGGCAGAACGCTCCATGGTGTAATCCAGACCGGAGTGGACAATGTCCTTCTCCGAGGCACCGGAAATGCGCTTCTGGAAGGCTTCCGATGGGGTAACGGGGATCTTACCACCCACGTTGCCGAAGCGTCTCTCCAGCGAAGCTTGCACCGATTCTGCAATTGGATGCGTTCAGGTTGAGAGAAAACAGAAAGAAAAATTCGAGAAAGAATAACTTCCGGTTAGTGTGGGACTCTCTGAGCGATCTACTGCGCATTATGATGGGATATGGAGGCACATTCACCAAGCGGTGGATGATGTAGAACAAAACGGAAGTTGATGTGCATGCAAATGAGAGACTACCAAGATGCGATTTACTGTTCATATATTATTAGATCTGGAGTTTTTAGTGATTCAACTTTTTTATTCTTATCTAGCGAATTCAGCGTTACAAGTATTCATTTTCATTAAGACAAAGATTTCTGCAGAAATTTGGAGTCCCGGAAATACATGATTAGGACAGGCAAAAGTTTTTCTTTTTAAAAATGTCAAACTGGATGTATTTTTCTGTAAAATGCATCAGAATTTCAGAAATTATTATATTCTGAATATTTTGATCAACTGGATGTCTATAAAATGTTCATATTGGCGTTGTTACGTAATACGTGGATGCTGCCTATGCAATTTACTAAAATCACCATAACTTAAAGTGGAATAGCCAAATCTTATCCAGTTAGAAATTTGGACCATGTAAAGATGCAGGCTGTGCGCGCGAGTGGCTGCGTTTTCAAAACCGTCTGCCACGCGTTTTCTTTATTCCGCGTTGTTTTGAATATGGCCGGCCAAATTCAGAAATGGCTGGTGGTGCTATGCCTTTCGGTAAGTTTACCTCGAAAGTGCTTGCAAAATGATCTTCGGTGTTCAACCTGTTTCTTTTACCCGACAATGTAGCAGCTCACGTAGAAAGGAAAAGGATAATTCGTGATTTTTCTATTTCTGTCAGGGTGCTGGAGTTCGTCTTCATTTAGGTGTTATTTCTGTGTGATTTTAGGTGAAATAGCAAATTCCAAGACAGCTATCGATCGTTGGATGATTTGTGTCAATCTTGTGTTAGAGTCAGCGATAACACAGTGTTGTTTAAATCTTTTGCATTTTATGAATTTCGATAAAATATATGAAAAAACCGTGTAGGAGTAGATATCAACGAATTCCTCCCAAGGTGTTCATCGTGTATTAGGACCTGTACGAAGGAGGACGATAAATGAGTCCTCATTCATTGAAGCCTAGAGAAATATTATGTAATAATCAATAAAGAAAATGAAATTGATAAGAAACGTTAGATTTTATGAATAAATCCTACTTTTCAAAAAAAGTTATCTGATTTCCGTTGATTCCTCGCCATTTTTCTTTCTAAACGTGACGTAAATGAACACTTGTAATGATGTATTGCAGCGCTGTTATTGGCCGTGAGCTTCCCATGACGATGAATAAGTAGGCCCTTTCATCGTCACAAGACAAAAAGAGCATTCACACACTTCGTCATGTCATTTTGCAATGATCGCTTTCATGACGGAAACTTTCATATTGTTTTGAAATTAAAATTTTCACCTGGCCCAAGCAAATTTAGGCTAGCCGTTGTATTTAACAGATAGAGAGGACATACAATCAAGCTTTGACGGATTTAAACAATGACAAAATCCATGAATGTTGTAGTAATTGCCTTGTTTACAACCATGTCACGCTCCGTCATGACCGAAAAATGAGCGAATATTGTTAGACTCTCTTGGTCATTGTCTCCCGATTCGATGACATTGAGAGAGGCACTTCTGTAAAATTCGCGTGACGACCCGTGTTGACGCTGACGCTTTCCAAGCCTGATGTATTGATTAAGTCCAATGACGGGATTCCAAGTATATAAAAGTAAATCGCACCTTATCCAAAACTAGAAACTATTTCCATGATTAGAACAAGTTTACGTCTACCAATAAAACAACGCCACCATTCATCCCCATTTATTAACTGGACACTTTTTCCGGTTGAAATTTTGATTTTTTTCAAATAGTACACTCTATTGAGTTCATTGAGATTCGGATAAACCTAGATTCGTCGTATATCGCCAAATTTTCGAAAACTCAACCAAGAATCGCCCATTTGTTTTGCTTAGGCACAGATAAGTTAGTTTGCAGTACAAGAGAGTATAATGTTAAAACAGTTCACTATAATTCACTACTTAGTAGTTCTAACTAGAGGTTTAATTATCACAGTATTATTCACATGCATGCACGCACACACATTCTGAGCATTTTTATGCTACTGCGGATGCTGCAGGCTATATAAATTTGCGCAAATCGTGTGTTCAAAGATTCGAAACTACCTCATATAAGTGTAAAATTCAAAAGAGTGAATTTCGTTCGGGGAGTCAAAAAATAAAGAATAAAACAAAACAAAAATAGAATAAGGAGATACCGATTGGTTTTTCGACGAGTAAACGCGTGCAAAATGACCTTCTATCATGGAAACACCATTTGAGTTTGAGTAAGTTAATCATTACTTCAAATGAACATCTTTGCCCAAACAAGAGAACATCAATGAACCGAATTCACTTGGTCCGAGAATTTTGACACTAAAGCGGAGTTGTTTCCAATCAGAATTGGACGATTCTGATTGGAAATGACCCCGCTCTGGTGTCAAAATTCTCGGACTGAGTGAATTAGGTTTATCGATGGATAAGTCCATACGATTGAAGAATTCGTCAGCATTGAAAATTTGAAAGTTGCGTTTTCGATGCAAATATAAATAATGATCTCTAAAATGCATTCACTGTATTGCAATGTACAATGTACTTATAGACCATTCGGTCCAAGAATTTTGATACTAGAGCAAGGCCGTTTCCAATCAGAATTGGACTATGCTGATTGAAAATGGCCCCTCTCTAGCGCCAAAATTCTCGGACCGAGTGAATTCGGTTCATCAGTGGATGCGCTTATCCACCGATGAACAATATTCACTCGACCCGAGAATTTTGACACTAGAGCGGGGTCATTTCCAATTAGAATTGTCTGATTCTGATTTAAAACGACCCCAATCTAGTGTCAAAATTCTCGGACCGAGCGAATTCGGTTCATCGGTGGATAAGTCCATAAGCCCACGATTTCAGTGGCGAATGGTTCATCTGGTTGCCCAAAAAATAACACAACTCAATCAAACGTCAAACGTGATGTTCATGACGATTTTCAATCATTTTGTAGAGGATATAGAATAACGAATAGAAAAGGAAATGCATAGAAAAAAAATAGAATACACAATAAACGGAAAACATAAAACAGATTCGAAGGGATGAACAGAAGATCTTGTGGAGGGGAAAACCATGAGGGATGGAGTATGATGCACGTGGAATGGGTTGGAAGTTTGTCGCATTTTCGCTTTGCTCTACAACATCAACGAGTGAGTAGTTGTCAAAACCAGTTCTGGGACGATACTTTACGGTCCTCATGGATATATCTTTCAATTGATTCCTGGATAGAGGCTGTAATGGTGGGGAGAAAGAGAAGAAACAAAAAGAATGTGTAAACAGAAACCGAAGTAAGAGCTCTGCCGAACGAAAACACGCTTATTGTCAGTAGTAGTCTGTGCAGGGTACTATTGGGGGTACCCACATGGACCAAGTTCATTTCTATTCTAAAAATTTGGCGATCATTGCTTGGTTTCAGTGAAAGTGGGTGGGCCTAATTCGGTAACGTTCACAAAATTTGCGAGGTGAAAACAAAGAATGATCCCAATGATGCAATGGATTTCTACTAGTACGTGTGTGTGTAGTATATTCTCGATGTCATAAATAAGATTCTTTTGATATTTTCAATCGACCTGGCAGACCTAATCCCACTTTACTAGATTACTGTAATCTTTTTGTAGAGAGATATTTTAATAATTGTGAGAACAGTCTCACGTCACGGCCCATTTTTATAAACACCTGAGTATGTACAGACAATTTTTGAAGCTAATAAAGAAACCATGAAGCTCCGGAGTAGAGATGTTAGATTGTTTTGATTGTTTTGACCTTCGAAAAGAGAAAATATTTTTTCAGGTGTATTACAGTATCAGAAAGATGTGAAACCCGATTCATGAGTATTGATTATGAATGACCCCAAGCAAAAAGCGACAGTTTTCTATTTTTGTTAAATCTATACACCCCATAGTTTTAGGTACTACTGGGACAGTCCAATGGGCAGTTCCCGGCAGTGAATCTACCCTACATCGACGAAGAGTTCCTCGACATTGGGGGATCTGAAAACTAAGCCTACTACCCTGTCACGCTCTCCAGAAGACGCCGACGTTCGGCAATTGCCCATTGCACGGTGACGTCATCAAGAAATCGCTCTCTTTCTCTCCTACGGGAAATTAGAAAACAACAGGACCAACACCTGTCAAATTTGACAGGTACTGGTCCTGTTGTTTTTAAACTCTCTGAAGGAGCAAAAGAGATAGAATTTCGCCGTGAAGTGGTCTATATCCGCGCTGATGCGTTGACAGCCTTCCCCGCTTTTCCGCAGGCGTAGTTGACGTGCTCTTTGAAATTCTGACGATCATCGACCATCACTCCTTGGTGCTTCCAAACTCGTTTCTGTGGAATTACGTGCTCTGCGACTTTGATACCGGTCCTTTGGCTGCTCTAGAGTTACTGACCAGCAACATATATGTTTTGTAATGGGCAATATGAAGTTTAATTCCAGTTATTCATTTTTCAACAGTCTTCAAACGTAATTCTTGTTGTCGTAAACACGACTACGTCTGGGAAGTCCACGATGACGAGACGACTCCTTTCAGCAACTTTTTATAATACGTTGTACACAGTATTCAAGAGCGTTGAACCGATTAGACCGTTGGACCATTCCTTGTGAAATGCCTGCCGTCAATTCTGAAGACCTCTGCGTTGGCCGCTTACACAAGTATTTTGTTCTGGACACGGCATCGTAAAATCTGTAGACACTGATTTCGAACTGGCTTTCTCAGTCTAGGGAAATTCAAAACCAGTCGTTTTGAGTTTCCCTAGACTGAGAAAGCCAGTTCGAAATCATAAATCAAATTCTGTAGACACTTTCGACTCGCATGGCCATGGGTCTAACATAGAAATACGCTGTCTAACAGTCTTCGATTTTGCTTCGGACTCAATCCTGCAGCCTATACGGGGGTACCATACCTAAGTATTGAGAAGACGGAATTTTTGTAGCGGCATCCTGGCCATGTCCTGAAACGCCAATATCACCGTTCTGACTAACATTAGGGATCTTGTTCGAACCGGAAGCTTTCCTAATGTTGAGACCGTTGGTGATTACCAATAGCTCTGCATTGAATATCCGAGCGCTTCCGGTCTCCGCGTATGGGGTGGGCGGTCAAAATGTTGGGGCATGATACAGAAAAATACCAACCACGAGCTTCCTCAGTTTGTCCGGGCACATTTCCACGGGTATCGCTGGACCCTTGAGCTTGGCTACCTGGACTATTTACGAGACAAGGATTTGGTGCAGATGCTCGGCACAACTCATTGTTGCAAGTCGACTTTCTCTGCCTTAGTTTAACGTTGAACCATTCGTCATTGAAATCATCGTCATCATCAAACATTTGAAAGCAGTTTTTTCCTATAAATCAAACATTTTTGCAACGAAAATGGATTCACTGCATTCCGCATGAGGAATGTAATACAGTGAATACATTTTCGTGGTCATTGTTTTGATTTACAACGAAAAAACTGCTTTTCTATTACCGAAACATGATGACGAATGCTTGAGCCTTAAGGACAAGCGTCACGAAATCCCGCTTCAACAGTGCATCAGAATTTCAAACGCACAAATCTCAAGAAGCAAGCTTCAAACCACAGTGCATTTTATTATTCTGTTCTTGCTCACTTGTAATAAGCATAAAATAAGGAGATCAGGTGCGCTGGTCTTGTTTACGAAAAAAATTGTGCTCTCGAAATCGTGAGTAGGTGCCAAAGTCGGTCATTGTGGCCATTTTGGGATTCTAACAAGTCTGTACTTAAGAGCGACTAGTTACTTCTTCGACATGTGCCAAGATCTTTCTTGCGATTCCGGATGGCCAAGCTCCGATGCTTCTTCGCGATATGATAGTTTTCCAGCGGTAGACCATGCCAACTCCATTTCCACCAGTTAGATGCCGAAGTCGGAATAGCAATTCTGGTTAGTGGTAGGATCCTGCTTCACCGGCGCCCAGGCGACCTAACACAGTTGACACGTTACGGACCAATCGCTCAAGTCCCCGGCGGAGGATCAGACCTACACCAATCGTTACTCCACGCCCTTCTGGTCTTCACACTGTCTGCAGTTCGGAGAGTACTCTAGTCACTATCCTATGAACAGCGCCCTCAAGTATTTTTCTCATGTTCTCATGTTCACACACTCCGGCCATAATAGTGATGATGCAACCGATACATCGCGATACAAGTACTTCCTGAAGCAGCTGTGACCGAAGAGAAACTGCTTAAAATGAAAGTTCACCTCTCCATGCTGTCTATTCACCTCATATAAGTAGATCGGCTCCAGAGGCACGTTCTCCTCCATTTGGGAAATTTCTGCCGTGCTAAAACGTTTATGATGAGTTTGCCCACTTACTTTCCGTGCATTATGTCAACCTGTTAAGCATGATCATCTCTAATAGTTTCCATAGGGTATCCAGCACACATGTGAGTCTACACGTTCCTGGGTCCTCTGGCGGCTTTCATGGTATTGACAGCTTCTGAACCTTCAACCTGTCTGGGAAATAGCCTTCATTCAGTAGGCATTTTTGTAGAGGACGGTGCTACATATCCGGAACCGTAAAATTTCGCCGTTCTACTGTTACATTGGAAATTCTGTCTGGACCGGGAGATTTCCTAATCTTCAGATCATTCCCAATTATTAATAGGTTTGCATTGGATATCCGAGCGCCTCTGGCGGATTCTTCTTTATTTTCTGAGTATGGGGTATACTGCCCCCACTCGCATAACTGTCCCATATGAATTGAAATCCCAGCAAAGATGGGACTGTTACGCGAGTGGGGCAGTATAGGCGGTCTAAATGTTGGGTCAAAGTAAGTAGTACAGAAAAAGACCTTCCATAGTTCCTCAGTTTGTCCGAGCATTTTACACGGGTATCGCTGGACCCTTTAGCTTGGCCACCAAGATTCGTTACGCGGCAAGGATTAACATCTGCTTCTCGGCACAGCTCTTTGTAGCTGATCAACCTTTTCAGACATATGTCGTTTACAAGAGTGACTAGAGCTTTTCCAAACACGATTCGTCTTTCCTCCCTATCAGCTTTAGTTCTGGACCTCTTGGCGGGTCTCTTAGCTCATGTGCTCATGGTGGGGAACGCGTTAGTTAGACTTTCTCTTCCGCAGAATCTCAACCTGTTCAGTGGTTTAATTGGTTAGAAAAGCAGGTCTAGCGAACATGGAGTCACTGGTTCAAACCCATCAGAACTCCTTTTTTGCAAGTTTATCTTTCAATGTGTATAATCAATACTTTGTATCATCTAATAAAAGGTTTTCCAGCATGTTTAAACACACCAGCAAATCTGATATATGCCAGTAATGAAAAGGCAACATTGATAGTTGTAACAATTTTACAATAAGCAATTTAATTTTTGTAGATTCAACTACTTTCTATGGGCGAAATATTATAAAACAACTTGTGGACAATCTTGAAGGCCATTGCTTGAAGAAACATCTTGACTAGTTGACAGAGAATCAAATGAACTAGTGTCGACATGAAAACATGCGCTCAAATACAATGGTTCAATGCATAAAACCAACGTTGATAAATACTGCTGACTTCGAGTGACTCTAAAAATCATTAATCCATCACTTCAAATGAAACATCTAAGGCTACGATCTGGCATAAACAATAAACACTCAATCACAATCATAATCATTGCTGTAGTTGCAGCGTCACCAATTCGTGCATAGGCCAAACAGTCGAACTTTCATACACTCCGAGAGAAAATAATTGAGTAAACAAAATAGGAAGGGGCGATTGAAACCCAACACCCAAAACCCCCAAAACAATGCGACGTCGTCAATGTGCTTCGATAAAGTATAGGAATGATGATTGATGAGAGTGAATACAACTTCTTGCACCGCCCCCACCACGACCGTAACCTAGGTATAAGAATGAAATAATGGCGGGCGTCGTGGTTAAAAATAGCGCTATACAGAGTGCAATAAACCCTTCCGTTACCCCGTCAACCCCAAGATGATGAAACTGAAAGTGAGCCAAATTAGAAAGAGAGAGAAAGAAGCGTAATATGAAGCGTGCTATTTGGCTGCCGTCAGTTGGCGCAAAGCTAGCCGGTCAGTACTTACCGAGCAGGTGGTAGTTGGACTCGCGCTCGTACTTGAATGTCAGACGACCGTACGAGACGTGGTTCAGATTCTTGAGCCACTCGAAGAACGACACGGTCACACCACCGGCGTTGATGTACAGATCTGGGATGACCAGGATGTTGCGATCGATCAGGATCTTGTCGGCGGCCGGGGTGGTCGGACCGTTGGCAGCTTCGGCGATAATCTAAAATCGGAGTCGCGAATGGTAATCTTGGCACTGCTAGGTAGCCCTCAAAGAAACACAGTGACCTACCTTGGCGTTGATCTTGTTAGCATTTTCGCTAGTGATAACCTGCTCGATGGCAGCTGGAATGAAGATGTCGCATGGTTCGTACATCAGGTTCTCACCCTCGTACGGCATAGCACCGGGGAATCCAACAATGGTTCCATGTTCATTTCTGTAGTCTTCCAGAGCCTGTCCAATGAAAAATGTAAAATTTGCGTAATTCTATTTGCTTAGCTTACAACGTCAGCTCCCACTCACCTTGGGGTCAATTCCCTGAGGGTTGAAGATGGATCCGTCGTGTTCGATGATACCGATGCAGGTGGCTCCAGCACGGCACAGATAACGGCACGAGTGCAGACCGACATTACCGAAACCTTGCACGATGAAGGTCTTGCCGCCCCAGCCGGGGGTGGTTCCGATCATGGCCATGTAGTTGGCCTCCTTGATGAAGTTGTCCAATCCGTGGAAAACACCGCGACCGGTGGCCGAGACACGTCCGTGGATACCGCCCTGGTTGATTGGCTTGCCGGTGACGCAAGCGTGGGCATTGATGTCCAGATGGCCGATAGTCTTGGCGTAGGTATCAGCGATCCAGGACATTTCGCGTTCGCCAGTTCCCATATCCGGAGCGGGCACATCAATGCCCGGTCCGATGAAGCCCTTTTTGGACAGTTCCAGGGCGAAGCGACGGGTGATTTTCTCCAGTTCATGCTCCGAATACTGCTTGGGGTCGATCTTCACTCCGGCCTTGGCCCCGCCGAATGGCACATCCACGCAGGCACACTTGAAGGTCATCAGAGCCGACAGGGCTTTCACCTCATCACGCGATACATCGAGCGAGAAACGAATACCTGGCGAAGAAAGTGTACCACAAAAAGAAAGAAACGGCATCAATCAATTAGAACTCACATCGATCTGCAATGAACTAGTTTCTTTTCTCGCATCAAACCCCTAATCAAATTGACCTACTGTGCGAGAGACGATGGCACCCATTCAAATTGCTTGTCTAATGACGTCGATACGAACCCCCAAACGGCAAAAAACAACATACCCACGTGCCAGACGGTACGCTGTATCCTTTTGGGTGAAATTGCCGACGTAAAACGTTCTCAGACGGTTGCAAATCGACGGATGGTCTGGTTCAGCGATCGAAGGGATGGTTTATGTCACGTTTTTGGCAATGTTTCAGCGCGTCTCAAATGTATCATGCATAGCCATTCATTGCCATTTTGCAGCGGGTACCAATCCGTCTGCCAATGCTTGTGATGCATCGATTTTTGAATGAATGGGGAATAGTATTGTTAGAGACAGCTTCTTTTGAATTGTTACCCGGGTGGAGTGGACCTGGTGCGATGGTTAAAGCACGTGACTATCACGCCGAGGACCTGGGATCGAATCCCACTCCCGACAAACTCACAAAATGTGAGTTCTTCCTTCGGAAGGGAATTAAAGTGTGGGTCCCGAGATGAACTAGCCTAAGGCTAAAAATCTCGTTAATACAGGTAAAAAAACTGTTACCCGACGTCTCCACTAAGCAGAAATGGCTTGCCTTGTTTCCGGACAGATGTCTTATGACAGAAATGTTCCCTCGCCGTTTGCAAGGAGAGCAGCGGTGTTGAACATTTCTTTAACGTTTTCTCTTTCTGGCAGCAAAATTGCAAAACATTTCTGTGCATTGGAGACGTCGAGTAAGATGGACTTAAACCTATTGATATACAGTAATACAGTATGCGGCAGGAAAATATGCGAAAGGGTTTTTTTTAACTTTCAACCTCACGTTCATCCATTTGACGTTATCCAATCTATGTTTCAATATTCCCTAATCTCTAACAAACTAAAACAAACTAATTTTATAAAAAAAAATCAAAATGTTTACAACCCAGGCTTACATTATCCCATGTTCATATACTCGCCAACTTGTGACGTAGTTGGGGGGACAAGGCCTCTCAAAATCAATGAAACACTGTCAAAATCGATGCAGTTTATCCAAATTAAGCCTAATCGAAAAAAGTTGAATTTTGATCAATTTTGAAGTGTTTTGCCCCCCCAACTACGTCACAAGTTGGCGCGTATGCCCATGTTAAAAATCAAATATGTTCATTTTTATATTGTAGTGGTAGAATATAGACGTTGGCTGATTCACTGTCATGAAAAAATGGTCATATATATGCCATATTCAGCGTGTGATATCACCTTGTAATTTTCGCATTTTTTCCTGCCGCACCCTGTATAGCAAAGAATATCAAGAAGATATGCAGCTGTGACTTCTTCCCATACAAATGGCCAACGGCAGTGCGTTCTGTTCTAGTGTAGTCTTTTCAACAGATACACATCCATCCATTGAAAGAATCTTGGAAATCACACAGACAGCCCCATACAATTTTTATTATTAATTTTCTTCAAACATCGCTCAGACCTTGCCAGGATGATTTTTGGCGGCTAGCTAAGTTCAACCGTGATACGTACTAATTTGTAATGTAACCGTACGGTCACCATGCGTCTGCCCATGAAATAAATCCCAAGAATTTTATTATTGTAAATCCAAACACCTTGTTCTAAGAAATGGCATGGAGTTACTCTAGTAAATGGTATTCGGGCGGATGTGACAGAATCTAAGCTCGTTAAAATTATACGGAGTTCGGGACCTACCAATACCAAAAAAAAATCTCATTCCGGTATAGTAGAACACGTGGTCAATGAAATGCAGCCCTGTTAATTCCTCGTTTGTTCCACCATATAAACACTTGTCAAAACAGAGATAACAAGAGCAGTAACGAAAACGAGAGTTTACAAAGTAATATTTTGATGTGTAATCTTGGCATATTAGAAGATTCCCACAGTTCCTGAGGGAAAAGCAACACTCTGTAACTGACTTCATATATACAGTAAAAGTGCTTTGACTTCGATTCTCGTTCAATATCAACAACACAGACAACGGAATCTGATCGACAAGTGGTTATTATTGCTGCCACTATCGATTTGTAATTAGCTGACAACCCGCTGCTTGTGCTTACGAAACATTGCACTGTCTTCGCCCGCTCTAAGTCGTCTGAATCAAGCTACACATAGCTACATGTGATGTGCAGAAGCAACTGCATGCAGTAGCTAGAGCTAATAGCAGCAGTCGGATGATCTACCTACTGTTGTGTCTCTGAGCAGTTGGGGGTGTGTTCCGATTACGTCACTAGTAAGTATATTAGTTCGCGTGTTCCCTCGATTTTAGCACATTCGTCGACTATGTATGTCCGCTGCAAGCAGCTAATAGCTAATTTACCAATTACTTTTTCGCAAATTCGGTCCGAACTATTCATTTTCCAAGCCGGTTGGTTCCGTTCGTTCCTGAACTGGATATGGGAGCATGTGGTTGAAGACGTAAGCAAAGCTACCCTCTATCACGTTGACATGGTCTAGCGATCGTCGTCATCCTTCTAGGCGGTGCGCGGGTTAAAAATAATCATTCATCAGTTTGCGAATTGCACGGTTACGTTTGTTTTTTTGGTGTTTTTCGGCATATCCATCCATGTGTGTGTGTGTGTTTCGGTTTGGGTTTTCCTCTAACGAAAGTGGAACCAAATTTAGGTTTTGTTTTTCTGCGCGAAGCCTTGCACTACCCGTGCCATTTCTGCAGTATTCCTAGACGAGATGTACATTGTATAGTCACACACTGAATGCAGTGTAGTGATGGAACGTGGTGGCACGAGTAGAATGAAATCGAAAGTTATATAACATTGTGCTTTTTTTATTGTACACTGCAAATTCTACGTCATTTTATGGCTAGGCCTGGGGGGTTGGCTGTTGTCCTGTTGTCGATGTGGTTGTCGTGTAGCAGATAAGGCTGATAAGATAAGGTCTATCTTCAAGTGGTGCTCTCGAGCTCCGAACAACCGTACGACACATGACCATTATTTGCACTCTGTTTGTTTGATATGAAATCACACCCATGAATTCTGTTTACAAGGTGTGAATAAATGCAGGTAATTACGTTTTGAGAGAGTAAGGGGTTTCCTTGCTTGATTATAAAATGGGTATGTAAATTACTTTTTACTACAAGCGTTCCAATGGGCCACGGATATAAGTACCAAAGCATTTGATCTTCACGTGTATTATCCATTGAAAACCATTGCCATCCACTGAAGATTGCTTTCCGGGAGCCCAATAAAGGAAGATATATGCGTCTGAAAAATAGGGTCTGAGCACTTGCTGCTATGACTCACTCAGTTTCAAACCGATTGACTTGAATTTTTGCACATGGCTAGATACTGTGCACATGGCTAGGCTTTGTGCCACAAGCCGACATGTGCCGAGATAATCACGGGAATATTCTCACGAGCGGGCGTGAGGTGGTCGAGAGGTAGCGGCAGCATTACGATGAGCACCTCAATGGCGACGTTGCAAGTACCGAAGGTGGAGTGGTAACAGATCTAGAAGTATGAGCACAGGACGAAAGACTTCCGGCCCCTGACCTTCAAGAGATTGAGGAGGAGGTTGGCCGGTTGAAAAACAACAAAGCCGCTGGAGCAGATCAACTACCAAGCGAGCTTCTAAAATACGGTGGAGAAGCACTGGTGAGAGCACTACACTGGGTCATTACCAAGATTTGGGAGGAGGAAGTATTACCGGAGGAATGGATGGAAGGTATCGTGTGTCCCATCTACAAAAAGGGCGACAAGTTGGATTGCGGGAGCTACCGCGCGATCACACTACTGAGCGCTGCCTACAAGATACTCTCTCAAATTTTATGCCGCCGTCTATCACCGATTATAAGAAAGTTCGTGGGGCAATATCAGGCTGGATTTATGGGTGACCGCGCTACAACGGACCAGATGTTCGCCATCCGCCAGGTGTTGCAGAAATGCCGCGAATACAACGTGCCCACACATCACTTGTTCATCGATTTCAAATCGGCGTATGATACAATCGATCGAGAACAGCTATGGCAGATTATGCACGAATACGGATTCCCGGATAAACTGATACGGTTGATCAAGGCAACGATGGATCGAGTGATGTGCGTAGTTCGAGTATCAGGGACACTCTCGAGTCCCTTCGAATCTCGCAGAGGGTTACGGCAAGGTGATGGTCTTTCATGCTTGCTGTTCAACATTGCTTTGGAGGGTGTAATACGAAGAGCGGGGATAAACACGAGTGGGACAATTCTCACGAAGTCCGTTCAGCTGCTTGGTTTCGCCGATGATATTGATATTATTGCTCGTAAATTTGAGACGATGGACCGAGTGGAATGGAGGCGGCTACTATGTACAGCAGAGGCCTCCCCGGCCTTATCCTGACCGGTCGGTCGTCGTAGATACTGTGCGTATCTGGTGTCTCAAACATCAACAATTGACTGAGTTATAGCAGCCAGTGCCCAAAAAAGGGGCACCTGCCCAAATGGTCCCAGAACCTAGTGGTTAGACTTCAGCCAACACGTTGTAGGGATGAAATCAGGGCTTTGGGAAACCATGACTTATACTAAACGAATTCCTCTTACACGGACTCCTATTAAACAAACTCCTACTAGACAGGGGTGAGCGTTATAGGAACCTAAGAGCTTATGAGATTACAGCTATTTGGGGATGTGGCCCGAGCAGAGAATATCAAAATAATAACAACTGAATCACAAAACCTGTTTGTATATTTTGGTTTGTTATTATTAACTTATTGAGGCATAACTTTTCCATAACAGGTTTTGTTGGGCAATCTTTATTTGTTATGATCCTGCTATTGGTATATTTTCTTTAAGTAACATTTTATTAAGATGTTTTGTTGTAGAACAAGTTCTGTTATTATTGTATTATTGAGAGTGCACCATTATTTGAGCATCAATAGCTCAACAATAAAGTTTTGCAATCACAACTATACTGCCGTGAATCGCAAGTCAGTCCCATATGTAAAAAGTAGGCATTGAGAAAAAGGCCTCTGAAGTTTTCAAATTCGATTTCTATGCGAAATTAGAAAAAATTGCCATGAATTGAAAACTTCTGCGATCATCATGAAATTTTCACATATTGTTTCAAACGTGAAAACGTAACAGTAAAAAATATAAAACTGGCTAAAATAGTGTTAGGTTTTGTACTGAGGGGTGAACAAGTTCGTAATGGGACTGACTTGCGATTACATTTCATTATGGGACAATCTGACTTGGTGTTGTTTTTCAATTTTACTGAACAAACTATATATTTTTTTGCACGCAGCTGAAAGATCATCCGAAGAAAGCTCGAAAACGGCCATTAACTCATTTTTGTCCAAAATGCAGATGGGACTGACTTGCGATTCACGGCAGTATACCATGTGAGATTTACAGCAAAAGAAATGAAAAAAAAATAACATTTGCTAATTTCCATACAAGCCATGTTTGGAGTCTATGTGATATCTTCGGTGTCTATGAATCGGTTAAGCTGAACTTTTGACACGGAACTAAGAATAACTTGTAACTTTTATTTCAATTTAGTGTGTAATAGTGGGTTATGGCCTTAGTCATGGCTGTTTATAAACATTATTACTATTTATTTTCAAAATGGAACCAACAGAAATTCATTTTTTCCTCTGCAATGGCTCGAACTTAGGGGTTACATGACTAACGTGTCGAGGATAAAAAAGTCTTTGTTATGATTCTGATATTATAACTCATTTTGCATTCATATTGTTATCAATAACTTTTTAATTTCAGAATTTGTTATTGAAACATTGTATTAATTCACTGTTATTAAGTTGTTATGAAACTAACATAACCTGTTATTCAACTGGTCTTCCAGGAACATTTTTTTGTTCTGATTTTTGGTATTTTACCGCTTATGACAGACAAGTTTATAACATGATATGTTATGTTAATAACATGGAAGTAACTCTTTGCATTACTCAGTTATTTTGCCAAAATAACACATTTTATTATGGTGCTGGTATTCCCTTCTGCTCGGGGGACAATTATCTCGGGTGTGTTAAGAGATAGCGCAATACTTTCTTCGGTAAAGTTCCAAGGCTTGATCTACCATTTAGAACTTTGGTTGATATGAATAGTTGCTAACTTGGCCGCTAGAGGCGCCATCAACAGTTTGATGCTAAATTGCACTAGGGTAGAAGCTTCAGTTTTGGCCAGCCCGGAGTTTTGGCCATAGTGTGATATTCAACCTGTTACGATCTAAATCGGCAAAAAATTATTTTTTACTAGTAGATTCTAATATAATATGATGATTACAGCTGTGAAAACCATACATTTTGATTAAAAACTGGAAGAAAAAATAATTATCCTTAAAAAATCAGCTCCCATATATCTATTTTGGCCAGGGTGCTTCTAATTTGGCCACTCCCATAAGAAATACACATGATTGGCCAAAATAGAAATCAAATTTAAGAATATGGCCAAAACTGCGGCAATGCTTCTATTTTGGCCAGTGCCACTTTTAATACAAAGATGAAGTATTTTTTCAATAAAGTATAGATTGAAACCTTTCATTTGACACGTTGGTAGTTTTCATTGGATTATTGATTATTTTTATAAAAATGATTTCCCTTAGACTGGCCAAAACCGGTGCCCGCACCCTACAGAAACTAAATTTGGTTGTCAAACAATTGTTACCTACTAAGGACTGTATCGAAAATTAACTATAAACATTCAAAATGCTCTATCTCGATGCACGGTTGGTCTTTTCATTCCGGTTCTTCTATGAAGTTTTCACAATATAGTTAAGTTTAGAACAGCTTGAAGAAATTTGGAAAATGTTTAATATTATTGAAAATATGGTTCTATGAGTATACCACACAAAACAACAATCTGTACAAACTGCATTTTTTATTTTTTTGACATTTTAATGATTTGTAGCGAAAAAAAATGTACGGGGAAAAATCTGGAAAATAATGATTATTACTAGCAGTTATGTACACATAACATATCACTCAATACCGACTTTTAAAATTCTTATTTTGGATAGAAAAACCTCAAACATTTAGAATATTATCTATCCCAAAAAACACCTACTTTTTGGTCAAACTTTGACGCTCTGTTTTAAATATCTTCAGAGGTTATAAAATTCCGTTCTTTGGTTAAACTACCACTTCAATAGATTAAAATACATACCCAATTGAAAAAAAAAAATCAAATTTTCAACTTTGTGTATTTTTTATTTGCGTAATCATTCTTTGAAGACGCATAAAAAAGAGTTCCTCGAAAAATGGCCTTTTTTTCAATTTTAAGAATTGCCCTAAACTGCAAAGGGAATTTTTCTTGATAAAAATAATTTTCCTATATCATGAGCATTCTGGAAACGAATATACTTGAGCAAAAATAAGAGAAAAAATAGAATATTTTCCCACAGTTTTCGCAATTTCAAATTTTCAGGAGGTGTCCAAAATTTTAAAAACACATGTGCAATCTTTGAGATAAAAGTCCAAGTAAAATGATTATTAGGCAGTCTGACTAATTGAATACTCCAGTACAGTGCCAACAAAATAAGTGAAATTAATTTTCAAAAAACCCAACCACATGTACAGACTACCAGAAAATTCCAATCAGACATTCCACTTAGCAAACACTATAGACACAGAACGAACCAAATGATTTTTCCCCTGAAGATGGCAATCAACATTGCCGAAACGTAGGGACGAATTAAACCCGTTGTCGTTCCAAGGAGTTTGGAGACTGCATAGCCGAGAATTCCAACATCTATAACTAGCAAATGCGGTTGAGATTTCTGCGGGATATTGAGGCTTTTACCTTGGATAGGCACGTGATAAGCGACGGTTTCAATGCCTGTCACCAACTACAGATCAAATCTACAGAATGAATGTTGCTTTTTGACACGAGTCTGGTCGATCGGATCAGAAAAAGTAGCGTTGCATCGGATGACGCAAAACATTGGTTCAGAAATTTAAAGCTTCTAAATTCGGTACAATATACTATGTATAACAGTTTCAGTGTAGAACAGAAATCACATCTTCGACCACAGAGGATAGGACATTTTGAAGTCAGGTGCCTTAGAAGAGGGTGCACTACTGGGAAAAACAACGAGTCCTTTGACAATGTTCCTCATGGAATCGGAAGCATGGAAGAAGTTGAGAGTTATGTCTACGACGCCAGAGGTGACTCCTGATGCTTCGAATTATGTCTTTCTAACGAAGAAGACGACAAAGTTGAAACATCTGCGATTTCCCAGAAGTGATGGACGAAGTGATAAACAACCTGGCCTTTGAAACCCGGAGGGGATCGTTTTGTGACTTTCTTACCACCCTTAAAAACAAAGGGAACCTCATACATATCATTAGCGTGGTTCAAAAAATCGTTTTTGCTCCACACCGCTTATCCGATTCCTTACCAGATTACATGCCTTCTCACAAAATTTGAGCTCATTCGGTTGAAAATTGAGACTGCACAAGCCCGTCAAAGTTTGTATGGGAATTACTATGGGAAAACGATGTTTTTCATTCAATCGACCGTAACATTTCCACAAGTGCCCTATTGGGTTAGTCGACCCTTGGTAGTTCAAGGCTACTCTATCAGCTACAACTTTGCCGAAGACCGCATTCAAATCGGACGCCTCATTTATTAGTTATCGATTTGTATCCAACTGGGCAAACTTTAGCTATGATCCTCCAGCTTCCCAGCAGGCAACATTGCTGCATATGGCGCCAAAGATAGCACACTGAAATCATGGCTACTATGTTCCACTGCAAAATGCAGTGATGCCCACTGAATAGTTTAACCATCATGAGTAAAGATTTCGATTCTGGATAAAAATCGGTAACTAATTAATGATGCTTCCGATTTGAATGCGGTCTTCGCCAAAGTTGTAGCTGATAGAGTAGCCTAGGATTACCAAGGGTTGACTAACCCACTAGGGCACTTGGGGAAATGCTACGATTGATTGAATGAAAAACATCGTTTTCCCATAGTAATTCCCATACAAACTTTGACGGGCTTGTGCAGTCTCAATTTTCAACCAAATGAAGTCAAATTTTGGGAGAAGGCATACAATCTGGTTAGGAATCGGATAAGCGGTGTGGAGCAAAAACGATTTTTTGAACCACGCTAACATATCATCAGCCTCAGAGTCAGAGCCGGGTTCGGCTAATTTGTATACTGACAGCCCTACGCCAAGCAACCGGCGATACAAACGTAGTGGTATCCCTATAACCTCCCTGAAGAAGACCCAAACCAAGGGTCGAAACGTCGGATGAAATAGTATCACCCCGCTTATAATTTAACCGGGCCGAAAAGCCAACCGATCACTTTGTATGCTTTGCTGACGACATGGATATATTCAGCAGAACATTTTGAATGGTGGCAGAGCTGTACACTCGCCTACAGAGCAGTACGCGAAGCTGCGTCGAAGCCAAATACATGCTGATTTCTGGTAGCTGTAACTGTACTCCTTGGTATGTACTCGAGAAGGACTTGCAAGCACTTGGAATGTTCAAGCGACGAGTGCTAATTAACCCTAAAAGGGATACCTGGGGTCCATTGGACCCCAGGCGCCTTTCAGAGCTCGTCTTTGATGGAACACACTCAGCGAGGTGACGAAACTGAGGCCATGAAGGTATCCCTTTTAGGATTAAGGACGATCTTTAGCGGCGCGCAGGAGAACGATGTTTGGTGGCGAAGGATAAACTACGTGCTCGCTGCATTTATACGACGAACCCAGCATCCAAAAGGTGACCAAAACCGGAAGGATATGGTGGGAAGGGCATCTTTGAAGAATTCCGCATAAAAAACCCCTGCACAAATAGTGTTCGCAAGACATCCGGATGGTAGAAGACGATGTTCAGTATGCCTTTTTGCGAGGTTAGGATGGTATCCAAACTGAGAATGCTATCCCAAATCAATCTTCCGTTACTTCATTTGTCAATGTATGAGATATGAATCGGGTTTTCAAAAATTACACACAACCGTATCGCCATTGTAAGTGCATATCAAGAATATAGCAAGATCACAACATTGAGCAACATCATTCTACCGCAGTAAGGTGTCGAGAAAACCTGACCTTCCAATTGACTGCCAACCACCCGATGCAGCATAGAGAGCCTTTCAAACAGCATTTTTCACCCGAACATGGCCCTCTCAATTAGGTGGCCCACATCGAGAGGCATTTCGGAATTCCCAATTGTCTTGCCACGTGAACCGGTTCAATCCGGCTTAAGCAGCATATTCAGTTCAAATTGAAAGCAAAAACAAAACGGAAATTTGGATTCGCTCTGCCTGCAGCAGGGAAGCTGCTGATGCTGATGCAGCTGGGCATTGCGACGAGTTGAGTTGAGCTGATGATGGCATGATGCCTGGCGACAGAGTTTTACCGCCGCCGCCGCCGCCGCGAGACGTGCTTATCAGAGTGGTGTTAATAAGCGCATGCTCGTCCGACTGGTTTCGGGGTTCTTTTGGTTTATATTCATTTGAAAGAGTTTCGTCGATGACGAATGGAATTTTTTCACATTTCAATATGCAGTCCAGATGAATAAACTGTATTAACTTGGGATTGCATTTTATGATTCAGAATTCAATAACGAAAATGCCATGCCATGCAATGATTGTTGACTAATCGCTTACGCTGTATCGTTAGAAGGTAACTAAATGTTGTTTGTTCACTGCGTTTCTCCAAGTACTACTGGGAAAACAAGAACATTTGGAATGTTAAGTCAATTAATAATGATTAAAGAGGCTTGTACTTGAAAGCAAAACTATAGAATGAACACTTCAAATCATAATCATCATCATTAACAGACAACTGAGAAATTTGAGTGTCTTTTTGTATCATACACACATACTTGGTCAATTCACCGAACTTTGTTAAATTCGCCCTCAGCGCCTTAGATCGAAAGTGGATTTCCCAAGCGGTATTCATACTTTTATGATGGATGTAATAAGGATACAAGTGCTCTTTATAATGGAGCACGTTCGGTGAAGTACTAGATTTGTAATGAGTTGAATTTGTGTATGATGAGAAGGTAATTTCATCGTTTCTGCAATGAAACGATGCAAAACAGTGTAGTACTCCACCAATAGGACACGTTCGTTGTTTTACTAGAATTGTAGTAATGAGCTGATTTTTTGTATGGTGAGAAGGTGAATTCTCCGTTTCTGCAAGGAAATGATGCGAAAAGCGTGGGTATTATGATTCCTTGCCTAATTTGATGCTGTTTGAGTAAAAGTTTAGGTAACATTACTTGTGTGGATCGACTGAAACTCTTAACTGCGAACTTTGAGTGGCTACGCAGTCTTTATTCCTGACACAGCATGTACCAAACAATTATAGTCAAGATAATTATAGTTAGCCGAAACACTAGAGACAAAATGAGAACAATATTGTAAGTCAAACACAATTAGTTAGGATATACTTAATCAACAAAATCAATTCCAGTTCCCCCTGATGAAGGCACCACCCCTAAGTGGCGAAACGTTGGGTAAATAATAAACCCGTTTCGAGAATAAAGACTGCGTAGCCACTCAAAGTTCACACTTTGGGTAAGTATTTTATTTAAATTGTAAGAAATGCAGACAACGACAACAATGTTGCCCGAAGGTTTGCTCAAACAGCATTGAATTAGGCAATAAATCGTGATACCCACGCATTTTGCATCATTTCCTTGCAGAATCGGAGAATTCACCTTCTCACCATACAAAAATGCAGCTCATTACTACAAATATAGTACTTCCTGATTGCGTCCTACAGTGATAGACACATTCGTTTAGCCGAGGCCAAAAAATTTTCAAAAAAGTGTCAGGAAACTCATACAAAAGATTTTATGATAAAACTTTTTTATCGTAGTGATAGTATATCTAATACTGTTTCATAAAAATGTGATACATCATACTTACATATACACTAAAACAAAAACGAGGGTAAAAACCCTTCAAATATCATTTTTTGCCTAGACATTCGTTTAGCCGAATTGTACAATTTTTAGAATTCCATAATAAAAAACTGACAAATTTCGAAAAAATATCCAACAACAAATTGGGTGGCCAAAAACTAATGAAAGACTAGCACAAAAGAAGCTGGAAAAACTTCAAAGATTAGCTACTCTTTCAATTACTGGAGCAATGCGAAGTACACCATCTAAAGCGCTAGACACTTTACTTTACTTACTTCCATTGCATCAATTTGTTCAATTAGAAGCTGCAAAGAGTGCTTTGAAGGTCAAAAGAACTACAAACCTCTTTGAAGGTGACCTGAAAGGGCATCTAAGTATTCTAAAAACAATCAGTATCGGCTCTTTCATCACAGACAATGGTGATTGGATGAGCAGAAAGTACAATTTTAAACGCTCTTTTGAAGTGATTAATCCTGGGCGAAATCTGTGGACAAATGGGGGCCCAGAGCTACACCCAGGATCGATCGTGTTTTACACTGACGGTTCGAAACTGAACGACCAAGTTGGTGCAGGTGTGACTGGCCCCGGGATTAATTTATCAATTCCTATGGGCAAATGGCCAACTGTTTTTCAAGCTGAAATTCAGGCAATTTTAGAATGTACACAGATAAAAATAATGAGATTTACACGTCATGTAAACTTCATTTTAGTGATGTAAACTTATTGTTATGATGGTTTACATGATATATCATGTAAATTTCTGTTATATGTCATGTAAACTCTCAGAGTCATGCTGAATTACATGACATATAATGGAAGTTTACATGATATTTTATGACTTTTACATGATATGTCATGTAAACTTCTGTGATATCCAACGCTCCAATTATGTGCATCATATGTCACAGAATTTTACACTCTTTTTTCGATCTGTGTAGTAGTATTTGCTTACGCAGAAATTACAGATTTTCAAATATTTGCATTATGTCTGATAGCCAAGCAGCTCTAAATGCTTTGAAATCAGCTACATGCACCTCTAAACATGTTTGGGAATGTGTTAATTCACTCCAACAATTAGCTCGCCGTAATCAGGTGAAGCTGTTTTGGGTTCCAGGGCACAGTGGAATTGATGGAAACGAACAAGCCGATATGCTAGCAAGACTTGGTTCGTCTCACCAATTAATAGGACCGTTTTGTGCTGTATCTGGTTGTCTTCTCAGAATGGAGTTTAAAACATGGGAACATGAAAAAATAAAATCCAACTGGGAAAACACCACTTTTGCGAGACAGTCCAAACGTTTTATAAAACCAAATTTTGTGAACACTCGCAAAATCCTAGAGCTATCAAAAAGAGATCTAAGTATTTTTACAGGCCTTCTAACTGGCCATTGTCCGAGCCGTTATCATCTGAAGCTAATTGGAAAACTTCAGGATGATGTATATCGCTTTTGCGACATGGATAAAGAAGACTCGGAACATTTGTTGTGCCGTTGTCCGGCAATTTCTGCTAAAAGAATTAAGTTCTTCGACAAGGGGCTAATAGAACCCCTTGATATATGGAGAACAAACCCCAATGTGGTAGTACAGTTCATCCGAACTGTCGCACCGTGTTGGGATCAGGCTTACAGTCAAGGTTTGATTATTGCTAACTCCAATAGTAATACGTCAACTTGACATAGCTAAATAAAACTGGGGCATATGTCACAATAGATCTAACAACTGGTCGCAGTGACTTAGATACCCAACAAGGAATAAAACATAAAAAAAACAACAAATTGAGATTTGATGTAGTTATTTTTATCGGAAGTGTTTCAAGAGAATCTAATGAAAGTTTCATGACGAGTACAGGTTGAAAATTCACGAAATACAATGTTTTTAACAAAAAAAAAAATAACGCAAACCATCAAAAAATCACGTAGAATTGTTTTGATAAAATATAATGGTTTCGCTTGCATAAGTCACAGCGTTTACTACTATTACGTCTTCTAATAGCTCTCAATATCTTCTAGATTGTATTCTGGCTGAAATAACCGAGGAAATAACATACATTGGACGGCTCACATTTCGAGAAATGGCACCGAAAGTATTCAAATTTGTAGCATGAACTACTTGTTTCATAATTTAGACGGTCTTCTTTGTGGCTCTACGTCCTCACTGGGACTTGGCCTGCAGACGGTCTTTTTAAATAAAACATGTTAAAAATGAATGTGTTTCACAACTAATACTCATTTATAATATATTTCTTCAGATTGAATGAAATAAGCCAATTGTTTGGCCATATCTTGCATTTTTGTATGAGCGTCGGCTTTTAAATAAACAGACTACAAAAATTCTGACACTTCTTGCAGTTCTTTCACTTAGCAGTCTTCTAACTCATTTAGTAATGCTAGTATCAAACAGGTATACTCCACAGGTATTAGGGCGCGTCTTTATTTCAACGCAGAACTATTTATTTTAGCTTTTATCAATCCTATTTTAAGGTTTAACCAACCAAAAACCAATATACTAATTATTTTCATGACATTTTATGCAATAATGTGAACATTTCTGACAATAATTCTGTGCCATATTTTCAAAACTGCTAATCTAGCTTACGTTTGAGTATTTACAGAAATCATTTTTCTTAAATAAATTTGTTTATCATCGCTTCTCCTTATCGGAACTTTTTTTTATAATATTTCTCTGAATTTCACAAATAAATAAACTATTAAGGTCAATTATCTTACTAATACCGTAATCCGGGGTAACATTGATCAGAATTTTTGATCTTTCTTGAATAATTCTCTTGTTAAAGCAAATGTTACATGTTTTATATTTTTAAAACAAGTACTGACCCTCTGATTATGTGTTAAGCTACTCGAAAAAGTATTGTGAAACTTTTAAACATTTTTAAATATACTTTTTAATCTAATTTTTTATTTTGTTGAATTGGGGTAACATTGATCATGTCAGTGATCAATGTTCATTAGTGTTGAAAATACCCTTACTTACTAAATTCGGGGTCGCTGATTTCGAATATGTCGTCCAAATTCTTACAAGTTATGCACTTTTTGAGTTATTTTAGGATTAAAATCCTCCAAACCGCGAATAGCGCCTAAAGGTAGGCAATGGCTTAAGGAATTGATAGCCTACTTTTAATAAATTGTATATATTATTTAAAAAGAGCATTTTTATAAAAGTTTCGTTCATTACATCCAACTCTAGGATATCATATTGAAGTAATACAGTGATTTCGAATCTCATATTGCATCTAGTATTCATGCCATGCATGAATGTTTGACAATGTATCTCATTGCGCTACGAAACACAGTTATGGAAAAATCGATTTATTTTATTGTTTATGAAATTCAATTTTCATGAATTACATGGCATTTAATAACCAAATGATAGCAGATCACGATATACCATTCGATAACAGAAACTGATCCAATGTAAAATGCTTGTTTGAACATTTCATGAGGTCGGTCAAGCCGATCAATGTTACCCCGCTGATCAATGATACCCCGTTTTACGGTACGTCATAAACTAAATGCCTTGGGTCAATCCTCGAAATATACTCACGAAATTGCAAAAAATCTATTGAAAACCAATTTATCATTTACCTCTAGGCAAAAAATGACATTTGAAGGGTTTTTACCCTCGTTTTTGTTTCAGTGTATATGTAAGTGTGATGTATCACATTTTTATGAAACAGTACTAGATATACTATCCCTACGATAAAAAAGTTTTATCATAAAATCTTTTGTATGAGTTTCCTGACACTTTTTTGATTTTTTTTGGTCTCGGCTAAACGAATGTCTATCACTACTGTATTGTGTCCTATACAATTTAATGCAATTAAGTTTACTTCATGTGCAATAATAAAAGCACAAGATTCCAGCTGGTGAAACTTCTATGCCCTCTACAGAACGAAACAACAGGAAAATCGTTCAGACACCTGTCCGTCACACCACCTGAAACGCATTTACTATTGTCCCACGTGACGGCAGTAAAGCTCTCTACTAGTACAATGAACAATTATGTTCGGACCATCTCTTCGACGAAATATCTTGCCTCCCCCCATAACCAGCAGACCAGATAAGATAATCTGCGTGTATCAGCTTTGAGTGAAGAACGCGCCATCATCGTCTTCATATTTGTCAACCCTCAGCTGCTCCTCGAAAGTACTCTAAAAATACGAGTAACAACAACTACACATCAACGGTGCCGTGGCATGGTAACAGAAGCAGAACCGCACAGGACAACGGATGACCGAGTGGGCCTGGCCAGTGCCAGTGGCCGTGTGCGCTTTATGTTATCGCGTAATTGTACTCGCAAGTAATAATCACTTATCACCTATCGTTATACAACGTTTATGGGATCTGTTCGAACGACATCGAATCGAAATCCAAAGCTGTTTCTGTTTGTCTATTTGACCAATAATTTGATTAACACGGAATCGTTAGTGGTAGCAATAACAAATATTCGCTCGACATTGTACACGAACTTATGATCACCTTTCCAATGACGTCAGTAATATTAAAAGTGATAGAAAGAGTGCGATCGCTCGCTTATGCTACGGTTGGTTTCTGTTAATGTATGTTATTATTCTGATAAGTAGGACACATGGGTCTAATTGAGCTGTTTGTTTATTTTGACACAAAATCCTATGGCCACGACGACGTTGCCGTAGAAGTGAGAATTTTGAGACAGACAAACCAGTTACCATCAGAAATCCGGCATCAGCCACATTAATACCAGATTGAATGTACAATCATCATTTCTCGATTGTCGTTTTGTCTCATCACTCTTTTTGTTGTTGTTCTGGAATAACTTGTTATTCCAATATTGAAGGCCGCCATTGACTGTCTACTAAGCCGAGTGGTCCGTGCGATAACAGCAATTGCTGATACGAGCGATTGTCGATAGAGAGTGTGCGTTCACTGCTGTTGGTACGGGACCTACAGGGGCGGTTGACCAAACGAGGTCATCAACAGCAGAACCATTGCACTGTGGGCTATTTACAGATTTTGACTGGCGACAATTACTCCCTATCACGGAGTGTTGAGTAGCATAATTTGCGAGTGTTGTCTGAGAGTTTGTCTTATTCCCATTGGGAGACCATCTTCATCTTCGCGTTATTTCCGTGTATTTTTTTGTGATATTGTTACTAGATGTTCAGGAGACGCAATTGGAAGTCAACAATTTCGTCTCGAGAGTGCTGGAACTTGTATAATTTGGCAAGTTGGTTCCTGTATATCGTTTTGATGCCTAAACTTGACCAAACATATCCTTTGGACTAAACTCTTCCACTAACAACACCCTAATTCCCGTGACACCTAAATTTGAGAGGACGTAGGGGTTCTACACATTTTTCTTAGGTGTCAAACTAATCTTCCTCTCCTGTCCCTCAGCTGTCGCAAGGACGTGGCCAGGACAGCTTTCGACCGTTGGAGGATTGCGCCAATCTGGTCCTTGAGTCAGTGATTAGCCCCAAATTGCTTTGGTAACGGACGAGAAAGAGGCATTTCTCATAGCAACGGTCTGGGACTGTACCAACTACGAACTTGTGCGGCTTGCTTAATGCTAATGCTATCGGCATCAATCATACACAAAAACAAAGCGTTGCGAAGAGGGTTAAAAATGTTGATTCCAGCGGTACGTAAAGCCACACATTCAGAAATCAGCTATTTGTTTCTTTTCAGAGATCGAGCAAAGGCGCTTAAGCCTAGGCACATCCCTGGAAGCTGAGCATCGAGGAGTGACATGAACCTTCTTAGCTACGTCACTCCCACCGATTTTCACGAATCGGTTCTTTATAAAACTGAGCACAATACGGGATGTTTCCACCCAATAATTGTTTTGTAGAATCAACACATATGTTACAGAAGAGTCACGGCAGCGCAGGTTTTTGGTTGTACACGAGTCGTTGTCAAGTATTTCTAGCATTGAGACAGAAAAATAAAACTGTTGCTTTTGTTGGCCAGGCTGCTTGGGTTAGCCTGGCCGCTTTGATCCTTGTATTGCATCGTTGATGTCTTCTTCGATTCTTCGAAAAATGTCTCAAGGAATCGCTTTAAGAATTTCTGTAGCAATTCTCAAATAAACACCTGACAACATTCCTGAAAAAACTGCTGGACAAATTCCTGAACAAATCCCAGGAAAATTTTGAGGGAAAACTTGGGAAGATTATAAAAAAAACATTAAAAAAATTTCAGGAGAAAACTCTAGAGCCATTCTGGACGATTTCCAAAAAGTCTGAAGTGATATTAAGAAGAGTTCCCGAAAGGATATGTTTGGGTGTGAGACGGACCAAAGTTGAAAATCCCTCGATACCAAAGAAGGTGGTCTAATAGGAAAACCTCGATCGAAACAAATGCCCAAGAAGAGCGAAAGATTCCGCATCGATGACGTAACTAAAATCAATTATGTGTAAATCTTGACTCCAATTTTGGTAGAATTAAGTAGTGTATAATGCGAGACCCAATAACTCGGACGGAGCGAATGTCAAGGGAAGATAAATCCAATATATGTAGTTTTGTTATGTGAAATAAATGTAGTTCGAATGCCAATAAATGTTTTGCTAGTGAACATTGTGTACTGAACATGTAATAAATTGTGGAAGGTTGTGAATGTTATGTAGTGTTTGGAATCAACCCGAAGGAATCCACCCAGAAGTTCACCTACCTTCGAACCAAGTCCGTTCTTATACGTTTTCGCCTCGAAACCCAAGGAGTGTACATCGATCAACCAAATACAGTCCACATCGGAAGGCAGGTAAGGACCAGTCCCAAAACAGGATACTTGACAAAATTCTCGAAGGAAACCCTGGAGGAATTCCAGAATTAATCCCTGGAGAACTTTCTGAAGGAATCCAGAGAGCGATTCCAATTGGATGTCTGCAGTAATTTTTGGACAAATTACTGAAGGAATCCGTGGATAAAGTCCTGAAATGTTTCTTGGAGGAAATTTTGAAGAAATTTCTTGATGATTTCCCGAATGAATTACTGTTAGAATTTCGGAATGAACTTTCTTGAAAAATGCCTGTAGAAATTCCAAATTGAATTGATAGAGAAATTTTGTGGACGAATCTCATTGAAAAATCCATGTAGAAATCCCGGAAAGCATACCTGGAGGAATATCTGAAATGATCTAGTAGTTTACCGATCGCATCCTATTACTGCAGGAATCCCTGGAGAAATTCTTCGCTGCATCTTCGTAAAAATCTTTGCAAGAATTTCTGAAGGAATGGTGAGAGGAAATCCTAAAACATTCCTTGGACAAAAAAGTCCTGCAACAATCACTATTCGAACCCCTCGAAACTTCCGTGGAGGAGTTTACATGCTCTGCCTACCGCATCCTTCCGTATTTGATGACCTTCTGAATATCACCAAAGATCGTCCTTAACACTCATCGCTAGAGCACTAAGTGTTTCCAAGTCCTCTTCGAGCATTAACCAGCGGCCTTATTAGCGTATGGAACATTTGGCCTGGAGGTGGATTATATTTTGACCGAACCATTACAAGAGGTGGAGCCCATGATGTTCTGACGATGATATATTCATGAATAAATCCACGAGGATATCCATGTTGTCAGCAAAACAAATAAACTGGCCGGATGGTTGGAAATCCTATCCCAGTTTTTCGCAAGACACCCTTAAGCGCAATGTTAAACAGCAGCCACGAAAGTCTATCTCCTTGTCGTAGTCCCAGAAAAAATCAGAAAAAGATCAGATCAGAAAAAAATATGCGTATAAGGTGGCAATATAGTTGCCACTGCCTTATAAAGGGTTAAATGGTGAGCGGAATTCCTTATCGGAACTTCTCAAGAGATCCGTGGAAGAGTTTACGAAGTGAACTATAGAGAAAACCCTAGAGGAACCCCTTAAGAAGTTCGTGAAAAAGGAATGGAAGAAATTTTTGAAAACATTCCTGAAAAAAGTGATAAAGAAATCCCAACCTTTACTCTACAACAAAGTTTGTTACAAGTGAAAAATCATAACTACCAAATGCCAGCAGATACTATGTTTTAGAAATTCCTTGTCACTCCCTACCGGAACTCGTTCCGGAAAGTTCGGATAATTGGTACAGTGATTTGCTGGTGCTTGGCATTTTGATTTTGTGTTTCATGAATAAATACCCCAAATTTTGAGCAATCCGACCACGTTTGAACCGCTTGAACGCTTTAATTTGATCCCTTCGGATTCCTTCCGAACCCATATAGCCACAGCGACGGGTTCGATTCCCAGCCGGTCCAGAAACTTTTCGTAGAGGAATTTTTGAAACTTTTCCAAATGTGGAAATTGTCGGGTCGAAGATTATGTGCTGATCATCATGTGATCATCCAATATCACCAATGAATTTTCCAATATGTTCCTAGGTATCAAAAATCATTCGATTCGAATTATTAGGCAGGCAGATTTGGAGGTTCGTCAAGGGCTCACTCAACCGTAGCGGTAAACTCACGGATATTCAGCAGGACCATGCTAAGAGTGACGTGTCCATTTCCCGATCGGTTCAGGATCGGTTCCTTGACTTTCTTTGGCATAGAGTATAATCGTGCCTGCCACATAATAAAAATCATGATACAAATGCAAAATGGTCCATGGTTCATGAAGTTCTCAGTTTGGAAGTATTTGTAGAATACTATGCTGAGCAGCTGGCTTTGTCCCAGTATGGACACTCGCCAGGAAGAAGAAGAACAAAAAAAACTTGGTCCTATTAGATCACCCTTGAAAATTTGTCACCTGATAAACTGGAAGGTGGCACACAGTTACCACGCATCAGGCTAGCGACTTTAAAGGCAACCTGTAAATCAAACACATTGCTGCATGGCAAACGATCGAGCAAACAAACATCGATCGATGGGCGATAGATCGACATCCATGACTACCGCAGCAAGCTGTATATTAGCTCTGTTGCTGACGGGGTGAATCCATAAATTAGCAACTGCGTTGGGAGGCAGAGGGTCACGTATGTTGTGGTGTCGGTAGGTATATGGTCTTCGCACAAACTGCCGGTTGGTGTTTGTTTTGATCGTTCCTGTGATGTGGTGAGGGTATCCCACCCTACATACGTACAAGAACGTATACGATGGTGTACAACACACCTCGACCGGCATCGGAGCAGACACTTGAACAGTGGGCCCGTATAAATAACTTGGACAAACAGATTGTCTCAGGCGATGCTGACGGTGTTTTCGGCAAACCGAGCTTAGCGACTGCTCCCTTGACTTCTGCGGTACGCGCTGCCACGGGATATTTATAGTCTTTAGGAAGAAGCACTCGATTCTCGGTGCGTTAAGGCAGTTGAGAGGCATGGTGTGATGGATGGATCGCATCTAATGGTTCAAATTATCGAAAACATGTCGATGAGTAACCAAACACCACCGAGTGAGGGTCTAATTGAATCACATTATTTGCGCGACCACCGTCTACACAGTCTACATATCAATTCCGTATGGCATCGTAAGGTTCAGGCTAAAATCAAATCAATTCGCCATCAGCGCAGTGGTTTATTTTATTTTCATCGTGGCGGGCTTAACAAGCCAACTTTGCCATTTTACTCGCTGATATCGTTCCTCGGTTATCGAGCGTTCCTTGCTATACCAAAATGATGACGATGGCTCAGTTTTGTTCAACACCATCCCCTGATCGACGACCATATCCAGAGAGAGAACAAACACCGAACAAAATAACCATTTGAATGCATAAACAATCAGCGAAACTTGAATAGGAGGAGGCCAGTCAGTCACATCAGCTGATGAAACCGGTTTTACTTTATTGCGAATGATGGACCAAAGGAAACCGCAATTCGATCGTTTTTATGATCATTGGGGGCAGTTCGCCGAAATATTTGTTGCCCATTACCTACTTCTTCGTTTGGGCAAAACAATGTTAGGGAACTGGATCGGCAGAACTCTACCTGCACATCATGAACCCGGATGCTTGCCAAAAGTTCTTTAGATGGTTGAATTCATAAATTTTGCCTGTGAATTTAAGCAATTTTGTTATACAAGTCAATTCTAACCAGGCCCAAAATTCATATAATGCTTACTTACGTAACGTTACTTTTTTAACCCTCCCAAGATGTTAGGATTTTCGCACCACGATGGCGTAGTACACGTCCAGCGTACCTGTCTGGGTTATATTGGCCCCAACATCCTACTAGGGTTAAAGAACGAGGTGGAGATCTAAAAAGTCAAACTCCACATCATTTGAAGTTTCATAATTTAATTTGGAAATACAAAGATTTCTCTACTATTATTTGAGTGCGTGTTATGGAGTGGTTTCCTAATATTTATCAGATTTTCATGTTAATAATTTACACTTTACGGAGGGGGAAGTGTAGGCAATTTTAAGTTTTGTTTCCAATGGAAAATGAGAAATGAAAAAGCAATTCTAGTCTAATCACTCTGATCCAGCTAAAAGTGGAAATGAGCCGGCTTGCTAGTGGATAGAACTGGATGTTTAAAGATATTCAGACAATTTCAAATGTTCCACTATACATAAGTAGTGACTCAACACGAGCCGACTGCTTAAAGCGGCCATTCGGACTTACAACACGGTCGTTGTGGGCGCCGGTTTTGAAGAAGTTCACATCGTTTCTCAACCCGTTTATTTTTGTCTAATTTTTCAAACAGAGGTGCCTGAATACTTCTTATTTTTTAAGCTGGAACGTAGGTAGCAACCCACTGACAAGCAGTGTTTTCAACATCTCTTTTATTTAAACGGTCCCAAAATGTGCGGATCAAACGAAATTGGGCCCCTAATGTCACTATAGTATACTGTCACTCCATGTTATAGGTACAGGCGTGTCAATGTCGTGGTAGCTAGCTAGCTCCCCAAATAAGGAGTGTATCGTAAAGTAGTTGAAAATGTTTATAATAGCAAAAATAGTTTAATACAACTTTTTAGTAATTTTATTTTTGAAGATACTGTATTCATCCTTGAAAAAAGAAATGGCTTTTATGATTTTCTAAAAATGTCCTTTTAACTGGGTTTTTAACCTAGATTACTGAACACATGTTTTGAAATTTTTGCACACCATCTTAAAAATTGAAATTGCGAAAAAAGTTCTATAATGTTTAAAAATTGTTAACATTTTTGTGCAAATAGAATAAGCTCCAGAATCCTCATGATATAGGCAAATTATTTTTTTCAAGAAAAAATCTCCACTGCATTTAAGCGCAATTCTTAAAAATGAAAAAAGGCCGTTTTTGAGGAACCCGTTTTTTATGCTCCTCCAAATCATGTTCACGCAAATGAAAAATAAAAAAAAAATGTCGGCTGTTCGAGTCCGTATGAAGTTGATCATCAATATTAACTTCTTTTCTCGATCAGCCTAGATAGCTGTGTAGTGTCGGTAGCGATTGTCTCAATTAGCTAAGAATAACACTACGGACCGCCTGTTCCGGTGGTAAGAGTCCACCAACAGGTGACCCCTAATTCATGGTGTGATGCGGCTTTATGCTTACCGTGCCTAGGAATGAATGGCTAGGGGGGTCTAATAAAAACCTAACCGCTAACGGAGCCTGTGGAGTACCATTGCGCCCTCCACAGTATGTAGCCCTTACTGCGCTAACCGGAGCAATGGTGCAGTGGACCTTGTGTTTCTCCGAGACAATCAGCTGCCCTTCTTTAGTCTCACTTGAGGCTAAATAAGGGCGGGATTATGAAGATGTTGTTAATTAGTTTAAATTTTCACCTATATGGTTTCGCATTATGCGATTTACACAGTGTATTCTGTGTATCCTCGCCTTTGGCGTTTTCCAATCGATACCGATTTGGTTTTATTGTTGCTGTTCTTTGTTGTGCTGTTGTTGCGAAGAGTTTAATCTTACCTAGTTTGGGTAGTGGCTACGGTTAAGATAGCTCAGATCAATCTTCAGCATAAAAGAACAGCAACGATCAATCTTTGCAGACTTATGCAAAATTGTACAGCCCAAGTGGCCTTGGTACAAGAACCTTACTTTCCTAAGGGAAATTTCTATCTAGGAAACCTTGTGAACCCGGTGTTTGCCACTTTCAGTAAACATGAAGTGGCAAACTCGCGTGTCATGCCTCGAGCCTGTGTGCTTGTCAACAACGCAATCGTTGCTACACTCATCTCTGAACTAACCACCAGAGATGTATGTGCTATCACAATTGATGTATCTGTTGGAAACCTCAACAGGAAATACGTCTATTGTTCTGTGTATTTACCGCATGATGAACCATCCCCTACGGATGCTTTCAAACAAGTCATCGCATACTGCACTTCAAAAGGCCTTCCGCTAATTGTTGGCAGTGATGCTAATGCTCACCATATCATCTGGGGCAGCTCAGACATTAACTTGAGAGGCTCCAGTTTGATGGAGCACTTAAGTAGTACAGATCTTGCATTACTTAACATAGGCAACCGCCCAACCTTCATGGTATCTGCTAGAGAGGAAGTGTTAGATATAACGCTTTGCTCTAGCAGAATTAGTCACGAGCTGACCAATTGGCATGTGTCAGATGAAGAATCTTTATCTGACCATCGCTACATCTTTTTTGAACATTTAAATGTTACTTCGCAAACATTGCGTTTCAGGAATCCTCGGTCAACAAACTGGGATCTTTATACTGATTTGGTTGCAGCCAAATTTCATGGATACTCACCATCCATTGACACTCCAAGTGATTTAGATGATGCCGTTGATACTACAACGACCTTCATCATGGAAGCTTTTGAAGAAGCATGCCCTCTACGGTCTATGAAGATCACAAGAGGAACCCCTTGGCGGAACTCTGATCTGGCGAAACTCAGGAAACAATGTAGAAAGAGTTGGAACAGACGACGTTCGGCTGGTTCGGAGGCTTTCAGGTCGGCTCGCAAGGCCTACAGGAAAGCTCTCCGGTCTGCTGAACGATCCGGCTGGAAAAACCTTTGTTCAAATGTTTCCAGCTTGAGTGAAGTCAGTCGGTTAAACAAAATCCTTGCGAAATCTAAGGATTTCCGGGTGAACGAACTTCGTTTGCCAAATGGCGATCTGACTTCCTCTGATGAGGAAGTTCTGGAATGCTTATTCAGCACACACTTCCCTGGATGTGTGGATATTACATCTTCGGATGAACCTGATGTCTTTTCTTGTAGTTATGATTCATTCTTTAGCTTCGGCTCGGAGTATTGTAACTATAGAATCGATTGAGTGGGCTCTTAATAGCTTTGCTCCTTTCAAATCTCCTGGGGCAGATGGGATTTATCCTATTTTGCTTCAGAAGGGATTTGATTATTTCAAACATGTTTTGAAAAAACTACTTGTTTGCAGTTTTGCTACAGGGTATATTCCCAAATCCTGGAGGGATATTACTGTAAAGTTTATTCCGAAAGTGGGTCGTGCGTCGTATGAAGAAGCAAAGAGTTTCAGACCTATCAGTTTGACCTCTTTTCTTCTGAAATGCTTAGAACGCATTGTGGATCATCACATCCGTAATGTTCATCTGGCCAACGTGCCTCTTCATGTGAACCAACATGCCTACCAATCTGGTAAGTCCACTGTGACTCTTTTACACAGGGTTGTTTACGATATCGAGAAAGCATTCGCTCAAAAGCAATCTTGTTTGGGTGTTTTCTTAGATATCGAGGGTGCCTTTGACAACGTGCCTTTCGATGCCATATTGGAAGCCGCACGGAGTCATGGTATATCTCCAATGATTTCCAATTGGATTCATCAAATGCTCAAAAACCGATATCTCTTCTCGACATTGCGTCTAGCAGGGATTAGGAAATTGAGTGTTTGTGGATGCCCCCAAGGGGGAGTCTTATCACCGCTTTTGTGGAATCTCGTAGCAGATACGCTATTGAGGCAACTCAATAATAGCGGTTTTCCTACTTATGGTTTTGCCGACGACTACCTAACATTGTTAGTTGGTATGTGCATCAGCACCCTTTTCGACCTGATGCAAAACGCCCTTCAGGTAGTTGAGGGTTGGTGTCGCCAATATGGCCTTTCGGTTAATCCGAGTAAAACATCTATTGTTCTTTTCACGGAAAGGCGAAACCGTAATGGCGTTCGACCTTTGCGTCTCTTTGATTCTGAAATCGATGTGACTGAACAGGTAAAGTACGTTGGAGTCATTCTTGATTCCAAGCTTTCCTGGACACCTCACATTGAGTTCAGAATCAAGAAAGCTTGTATGGCCTTCGGGCAATGCCGGCGTACTTTTGGTACAACTTGGGGTCTAAAACCCAAGTATATCAAATGGATTTACACAACTGTGGTTCGGCCAATATTGGCTTATGGATGTCTTGAGTGGTGGCAAAAGGGTGAAGTGAGAACGGTCCAATCAAAATTAGGCCATCTCCAAAGGATGTGCCTAATGGCGATGTCTGGAGCGTTCTCTTCAACTCCTACGGCAGCGCTAGAAGTTCTCTTTGACGTTGCCCCACTACACATTCATCTCAAACAAGAAGCCCTTTCTTGCACTTACCGGTTACGGGTACTCGGTCTACTAGAGGAAACTCCTGTGAACCGCACATCAACACACACCTCGTTGTTTCCACTTTTAGTGAATTGGGACAAAATTGTCCTTGCTCCAAGTGATCTTACAATTGCTTGTAATTTTCCATATAGGACATTTTCCACGAAATTCCCTTCCCGGGAAGAGTGGACATCTGGTTATCTGGAAAGAAGTATTTCAGACGGCATCGTATGTTACACTGATGGCTCCCTTCTCGAAGGTCGAGCAGGTGCTGGTGTTTATTCTCGTGAGCTAAGGCTGTATCAGTCTTACTCACTTGGTAGACACTGCACCGTTTTTCAGGCCGAAATCTTTGCTCTTATGTGCGGAGTGCAATCAGCACTTCAGCAGCACGTAATGGGCAAAGTAATATACTTCTGTTCAGATAGCCAGGCTGCTATTAAAGCACTTGCTTCGGCCAACTCCAGGTCGAAGATAGTTATCGCTTGTCGAACTCAAATCGAGGAGCTGAATTCAGCAAACGCTGTTCACCTAGGGGCGGGACATCTCTAATATTAATTATCGATATTAGCAGTATTAGGAAATATTAATCCTTAAGCCGAACTTTATTCAAACAAAGTAAGCCACGCAGATTGGACTGATTGATTTTAAATGACAGCAGAAGAAAATACAAAATTGATCGTTGTGCTTTCATCGCACTAATGTTGTATGAATGAATACTTTGGAAATATTAAACTGAAATCGATGAAAAACGCTCCACGCTCCAATAACGTATTTCTTAAATCAAAAGCAAACTTCGGACATACATATTTCGCTGGCGGACATGATCACAAAATTCCTTGATTGCAGTAATAGTATCCGTACATACGTCTGTCACGCAAAGTTTTCCGCAATCTATGCGATCAAAACGTTCTATACGAAGATCTGGTCTTGGATGTTATACAATACCGAGGCCCATAGGAGCCAACTTGTGACGTAGTTGGGGGCGAAGCTCTCCAAAATTGGACAATGTTCAGCTTTTTTCAGTTCAATGTACTAGTTTTCACGTGAATATGCCTAAATAAGATAAACTGTATCTGTATTTTCCGAATTTCATTAATTTTGAGAGGCCTTGCCCCCCCAACTACGTCACAAGTTGGCGCGTATGCCGAGGCCATGCCACCGGAGAATATTCGTTATAAAATATTCAATTACCCTGACTCAACAGTTTGGAACTAGCAGTGTCAGTAGTATCCTAGCTCAAAAAAACTCACAGAAAACCACTGAACTGCTCTATTGTGAAAAATGAAAAACGTACATTCTTACGCTCCGTTTCATATTTATTGACATCCTAGTTTGCATCCAACAGTAAAATATGTTCATCTTAATTTGTTTAGGAGCCACATATGATTTGATTTCTTTGAGGATATCCATTGCTTTCGGAAGGCCACTACCCCGACGATGTAGGTTGAAGCTCAGACTCTTTTCACAGCTAAAATAAATAATGGAAATAAATTAAATTTTTCAATAGAACAAATTGAACAAAATACACAGGCAACTCATATTTTCATTTCGCGTCTTCGTGACAGTTGGTTGTTGCATGAAAAGTCATGACATACTAACCAAAAAAATGTTCGGTGGACGGTGAAGATTAGGATATTAATATTTATTAGACGATATTAGAGTCGGTATTAGAAGCTGTCCCGCCCCTAGCTGTTCACCTTCTATGGGTACCTGGTCATTCTTCCATCGCTGGAAATGAATTGGCTGATGAGTTAGCTCGCTCTGGAGCATCACATGACTTCATTGGCCCTGAGCCAGCTATTCCGATATCGAAGTGTTGGATTAAGCTTCAGATTCACACCTGGGCTGTCACTCAACACAGACAATATTGGAATAGTTTGGAGTCATGTCGTCAAACCAAATTGTAAAGTGCTGAGCCATCTCTACGGGTGGCGAAGTATCTAACTAGTCTGTCTAAGCAGAATTGCAGCATGCTGGTCAAAGCATTATTGACTGGCCACTGCCGACTCAGCTATCACATCACCGACGAACCGACGTGACAGTGGTGATTCAAAAGTGTCCCCCCCAAATTTAACGGTCGACCACCGAAGCGAGCGATCGCTTCTGTCAAATCAGCGAAGACGCGAACCGTTTCCTATATGAACACACGGGGGTTCGGTGTCGAGCTATCAAACCATCGCGGGCCGTTATAGAGGTGGCGATAGTGTTCGCTTATTTTTCATCATGGCGTCGCGGACAACAAATTTGAATTTATTTGTTCTAGCTGTCACGTCGGTTCGTCGGTGATCACATGGCGAATATTCAGCAAGCTGATTCATTTGCCTGTGATAGCTGTGAATCCGATTATGGAACTTCGTATCATTTGATATGTAACTGTCCAGTAGGGTGCCAATGGAATGTATGGGAAAAATTTGACCATCGAATTTCAAAAACGGGTAGTGCTCAAAAGTTTCGTCTCCTCAAAAAAAGTCCCCATGCAAAATTTCAGCTCAATCGGACTTCGCTAAGGGGTGGCCCAAAGCGGTCAAAGTTTGGCTGTTTTGAAACACGAAAAATATCCCAAGGTAGGGGTACATGAAAATTTCGAAATCGAAAAATTTTTTTTGATGCCAAATGCCTTAAAAGTACATGAAACGTCGAGATCTGGTGTTATCTCAAAAATTTTTTTTTGGAAAAAAATTGACTTTTTGGACTTAGAAAATTTTTGAGTTGGGGGAGTGAAATGAATTTTAAATGGAGGATTAGAATTTAGTTGCTGAAATATTCAAAGCAATAGTACTGGAACATGTCTTATATCATCGTTGGCAACTGCTAGCATATTATATATCATATATCGTTAGGGTGGTTCACTTATTTTGCATTAGGGTGGTCCTTTTTGTAGAAAAATTAAAAAAAAAGATAATAGTACTAAAAAATCTCATATACCTGTAAGTCATTTTCAATGTTGAATATATATAATATTTCATTAGGGTGGCTCATTTATTTTTAATTAGGGTGGTTCATTGAGATGGAAATTAAGAACAAAAAAATATTTCCAGAAAACTTACCAGTCATATTTTTGTATAGTTTAAAACCATGATCCTTTATTGGCATGTAACACTTTGTTAAGATATTCCTAGACCAACATGTGGAAAGGGCGTAACAACCATTGCGATTTTCTGCTTCTCCTGTCCCTCCCGGGCATATCCCCAATTATTCATAAAATCTTTTATTTTCTTTTTTAAATTTTGAATCTTTTTTTTTTTGGGTGCTTCACTTATTTTGCAAAAGGGTGGTCCTTTTTGTAGAAAATTAAATAAAAAAACGATAATAGTATTTGTATTGTATTTTCCGTTAGGGTTGTTTTTTTTGGAAATTAAGGTCAAAAAATACTTCGAGAAAATTCAACTAGGTAATCTTTTTCGTATAGCTTCAAGCCATGATTTCCTACAAATCTTTCGGTGACTTATCTATAATGAGATATTCTCTAATTATTATCTCTCCTCTCGTTCTATTTCATTAATCAAGGCATCAATATAGTGATTAAAACCGATTTACAGAATTAAATATTGTGGTACGGACTACCAAAGAGATTTATTTACTAGAGAGGTTCATCTCATTGTAAGATTTTGAAAAGTTTTGTGAGACTAAATTCAGAAACTCGAGTAAACATTTATTCAGCTGTTTCTATGAGGAAGAAGAGTTTAGTTTGAAGAGTAGAACTGTTTGTTGAACCCCTAAGATGGGGAAGTTTTTCATTAATGAGGTATTTGCAGATATAATTTACTTTGGCAATGGTCATGGCCAAGCGTGTCCGTACTGAGCGGATGAAATTAATGCTCTATTGATTTACACCACCAAAATTATCGTATTCATGCAATCTTCCTATCTTAACTGATAGAAGGATGTTGAAATAATTTAAATGTCTTTTCGAACTGTCAAAAAACCTCAACGCAGTTCCGCACGGAGCGTTAAAATTCACCCGAGTGAAATTCTCTCCGTGTGCTCAGTGTGGTACTGCGGTGCGGTTTTTTGACAGTTAGAAAATACATTTAAATTATTTCAACATCCTTTTATCAGTTAAGATAGGAAGATTTCATAAATACGATGATTTCGGTGGTGTAAATCAATAGAGCATAATTTTCATACGCTCAGTGCGAACAAGCCTGGTCGTAGTAAAAGGGACGTAACGAAAGAGCGGGAACGTTTTTGTGATATTTACTAAATTCATGCTGATAGGTTTTTGGTACATTACATTAAATTACATCTGATTTTTTGAACTTTTATTTTCCTTTTCTTTTTTGCTATTCCTCTGCGTAATATCAGTTTCCAACAAGGATTCCGGACAAGGGAGAGCACATAAGACGGCGAAACAAAAATTAAATTTTGGTCTGTCTCAAAAGCAAACTTATGTGTCCCTGACAGTTTTTGGGTCGCTGAATCCGAATCCGGGCGCAGATTTGCTCCAGCACGTCACAATTTTGAGCTATACCCCGATTTATAGGGCAAAATATGCGATTTTGGGCTTTTGGCTCAGTGTGGTACTGCGGTGCGGTTTTTTGACAGTTCGCAAAGACATTTAAATTATTTCAACATCCTTCTATCAGTTAAGATGCACTGAGAGGAAAATACATTTTAGTTTCACTGGAAAAACTCAAGTAACCGTTCAAAAATGATGTTTTCAGTGAGTTCAAATGAATTAAGTAAAATTCGCTTGAAAACTTAGTGAAACTCCAAAGAAAAGCTATTGAAAATTTGGTACTGTATTGTATTGCAAAATGTATATGATTTTCTAGTGGGTTTTACTGAAGTCGAATGTATGAAAAATGAAGCGAATTATTGTCAGCCATCACTAACGAACCAAGTATGAGTGTGATGATGGCAATATGTTCTGTGATTTTTATGTTTCCATCCTTACTAGGGAACCGTTTGGGAGTCTCCGATAAAACGGAGACAAACCAATTTTTTTACTTCAGACTCTAGTTTAATTTAAAAACACTTCACTAATACTTCACTTTTGCAAAAGAAAATAAAAAATGAATAACTTTTTTAAAGAAAAACTAGAAAGGACGAGCAAATTCCTTTTAATTCTACTACTGTGCTTATCTTCGGACAGATAGGCCTATTTCGTCTGTGACTTACAGACTTCTTCTGTGTCAAGTGCTCGACTGACAAGTGACACTGAAGAAGTCTGTAAGTCACAGACGAAATAGGCATATCTGTCCGAAGATAAGCACAGTAGTAGAATTAAAAGGAATTTGCTCGTCCTTTCTAGTTTTTCTTTAAAAGAGTTATTCATTTTTTATTTTCTTTTGCAAAAGTGAAGTATTAGTGAAGTGTTTTTAAATTAAACTAGAGTCTGAAGTAACAAGTTCTACTAAAAGCTCTAAAGTAATAGTAAAGCAATTTTTTAATAATCTCGAAATAGACAAAACAAAAATGGCCAAAAGTTGTTCCAAATATACTGAAAATTTACTTAAATTTTATTAAATTTTGTAGTGAAAAATGTCACTTAAATGCTATTGGATTTTTCCAGTGGAATATTTTCACTAACCAATCATGTAAGTTTCAAATGTTTAGTTAGATGGAAAAAATCTACTTATAATTTCCAGTGGAATTGAAGTGAATTTTTCGCTCAGTGTAGGAAGATTGCATGAATACGATAATTTTGGTGGTGTAAATCAAAAGAGCATAAATTTCATCCGCTCAGTACGGACATGCTTGGCCTTGACCATTGCAAAAGTAAATTATATCTGCTAATACCGCATTAATGAAAAACTTCCCCATCTTAGGGGTTCAAGCAACAGTTCTACTCTTCAAACTTAACTCTTCTTCCTCATAGAAACAGCTGAATGAATATTTACCCGAATATATGAATTTAGTCTCACAAAACTTTTCAAAATCTTACAATGAGATGAACCTCACTAGTAAATAAATCCCTTTGGTAGTCCGTACCACAATATTTAATTCTGTAGATAGAAATCGGTTTTAATCACTATATTGATGCCGTGATTAATGAAATAGAACGAGAGGAGAGATAATAATTAGAGAATATCTCATTATTGATAAGTCACCGAAAGATTTGTAGGAAATCATGGCTTGAAGCTATACGAAAAAGATAACCTGGTTTAATTTTCTGGAAGTATTTTTTGATCTTAATTTCCAAAAAAAAAACAACCCTAACGGAAAATACAATACAAATACTATTATGGTTTTTTTTTATTTATTCTTCTACAAAAAGGACCACCCTTATGCAAAATAAGTGAAGCACCCAAAAAAAAAGATTCAAAATTTTAAAAAGAAAATTAAAGATTTCATGAATAATTGGGGATATGCCCGGGAGGGACAGGAGAAGCAGAAAATCGCAATGGTTGTTACGCCCTTTCCACATGTTGGTCTAGGAATATCTTAAAGTGTTACATGCCAATAAAGGATCATGGTTTTAAACTATACAAAAATATGACTGGTAGGTTTTCTGGAAATATTTTTTCGTTCTTAATTTCCATCTCAATGAACCACCCTAATTAAAAACAAATGAGCCACCCTAATGAAATATTATATATATATATTCAACATTGAAAATGACTTACAGTTATATGAGATTTTTTAATACTATTATCTTTTTTTTAATTTTTCTACAAAAAGGACCACCCTAATGCAAAATAAGTGAACCACCCTAACGATATATGATATATAATATGCTAGTAGTTGCCAACGATGATATAAGACATGTTCCAGTACTATTGCTATGAATATTTCAGCAACTAAATTGAAATCCTCCATTTAAAATTCATTTCACTCCCCCAACTCAAAAATTTTCCAAAGTCCAAAGTCCAAAAAGTCAATTTTTTTCAAAAAAAAAATTTTTGAGATAACACCAGATCTCGACGTTTCATGCACTTTTAAGGCATTTGGCATCAAAAAAAAATTTTCGATTTCGAAATTTTCATGTACCCCTACCTTGGGATATTTTTCGTGTTTCAAAACAGCCAAACTTTGACCGCTTTGGGCCACCCCTTAGCGAAGTCCGATTGAGCTGAAATTTTGCATGGGGACTTTTTTTGAGGAGACGAAACTTTTGAGCACTACCCGTTTTTGAAATTCGAAAATTCGATTTTCATTGGCACCCTACTGTCCAGTTTTCGCGCAACTGCGTTTCCGAGTATTCGGTAAACACTTATTAAGTGAAACTGACTTCAGAAACCTGAATCTTCAGGATATTCTGTTGTTCTTAACCCGCTGTGGTAAAGAGCTATAGGCTCTCTTTCGCTTTATGCGTTATTACAGTGCCCTTTTCAGGGCGCTGTTTGAACCCATTGTGGTACGCTTGTGCGTTAGTACCCTCTTCCAGGGTATTTTTCCTATTTCCCTACCTGTCCCTATCCCCATCCAAATCCTTTTTCCTTCCTCTTCCCTCAGGTAGATGATGAAATAGGCTGTTATTTTGGCGATGGCACAAATGTCCCAAATGGAGGATAACGTGCCTCTGGAGCCGGCCTTCTGATACCTGATAAATAGAATAAGCTCCAGAATCCTCATGATATAGGCAAATTTTTTTTTTTCAAGAAAAAATCTCCACTGCATTTAAGCGCAATTCTTAAAAATGAAAAAAGGCCGTTTTTGAGGAACCCGTTTTTTATGCTCCTCCAAATCATGTACACGCAAATGAAAAATACATAAAATGAAAAATTTGCATTTTTTAAATAGGGTATGTTTTTTAATTTATGGACGAGTAAGTTAGAGCAAAAAATAGAATTTCATAACCTTTTAAGATATTAAAAGCAGAACTTCAAAGTTTGACCAAAAAATAGACGTTTTTTGAAGTGGAACATTTTGTAGATACAGAAGTTTTTACTATCGAAAATATGAATTTTGAAAGTTGGTGTTGAATGATATGTTATGTGTACATAGCTGTTAGCAAGCATCAATATTTTCCAGATTTTTTATCGTATAAATTTTATTCGCTACAGATTTTTGAAATGTCGAAAAATCTTAACAAAATTGCATTTTGTGCAGATTTTTATTTTGTAAGGTGTATTTATTTAACCATATTTTCAATAATACTAAACATTTTCCATTTTTTTCCAAGCTGTTATAAACTTAACTATATTGTGAAGATTTCATAGAAGAACCGAAATAAAAAGACCAACCCAGCATCGAGATAGAGCATCCTGAACATTTTCAACTACTTTCCGATACACTCCTTAATATTTTTCCATGAACTCCGTTGAAGATTCACCCGAAGTTCACGATTAACCTTCCGTAACTCGCGCGGTTGATCATCGGTTGTGTAAGGATTCGGTTTACTAATTCACCATAAAGTAGTTCAGAAGAAATTTCTCGGGTTGGTGGTTTCAAGATCAGAGATCACACACTTATTTTACAGCCACTTGTTCGACTGTTCAAGTTTTGGTAAAAGTTCGGATTACCGAAGTTCAGCACAGTTTTACCGAAGTTCGGCTAATTTTTACCGAACGTTCAGTAAACATTACCAATGATTCAATAGAGTTTACCGAACGTTCGATAATTTTTTTACGAACTTCGGTAATATGTTGCTGAACATTCGGTAATCTGAGCTTTTACCGAAAATAGAACAGCTGATTACGGTACTTTATTTTAAGTGGGCAGGATTGAAAAAAACCTCATTCAATTGACTGAAATTTAGCTCAACTGTTTTTTTTTTGGCAATCATTTTAAGCTCCGTGGTGAGATACTTGAAAATGAACGCAGAAATACTCAACTACTTTGTAAAGGTAATGACTGCACCTGCATCAAAACACACTCTTCGTCACGGGTTCCCAACCGGTGGTCCACGGCCCCCAGGGGGACCGCGGTGTTATCAAAAAAAAAATGTTAAATTTTCATTCTGTTTTGTTACTTTGTTTTGCGTCTTTTTGTCTACATCGGTAATCATGGGTATAAACCAGTGATTCCCAGAGTAGGTGGAAATCGGGTCGAAGGGAGCGAAAGGTTTTCAAGAAAGTTTCATAGGGGTTTCCACAGAGGAGTTTAAGATTATTTCAGGGGGTTTCGGAGCACCCAGGATACCTCTTGAAATCCCCTGGAATGTTTCTGACTTCCACTGAAACCTCCAGGAATACCCCTGGAAGGCCTCTGAAACCCCCTAGAACTTCCGTGAAAGCCACTGGCACGCACTTGGAAACTGCTTGAAACACCACTGTAACACCCTCCCTAGAATGCCATTGTAATCCATTATAACCCTTTAGAACATCTCCGAAACGCCCTTAATCTCCTAAAACGAAATGCTGGGATCAGGGATGTTTCAGAAGGGATTCAAGGCGTTTCATGAATCATCATGAATCATCATGAATCCCAAAAAAAATGTCAAGGAACAATCCCGAAAAGAATTGTTCGAATCTTGGAAAAAATGCCAGTAGGAATCCAGAAGAATCTCGCCGGAAGAAATTCGTAAAATAATAGCATGAAAAATTGCCAGGAAAAATATGGAATGAACACTATGGGAAATCCTAGGAGACTTTACCAGGACATTCCCAAAGAATTTCCAGAAAAAAATCTTCCAAAAATTCGTCCTATAGAGCTTGCTGACGTTTATTCACCTTTCTCTTTCAAACATGCAGGCGGAATAGGATTTGTTGTCATCAGGAAAGGTTTCCCGATGAAAACAAATCCTATCCCGCCTACAAGCTTGAAAGAGAGAGGTGAATAAACGTCAGCAAGCTCTATAAATGTATGTATTTTACCAAAAAATAGTTCTTCTTTTCCAGGGTTTTTTTCGGAGTTTTCTGTGATCTATAAACTGGAAACAAGGAATTACAGCCCCGATACAGGTGCAATAACAACAATTACGTCCATAACACTCATGAAAGGCCAAATAATTAGACTTTTCTTCTACAAATAACAAATAAGTTGCTACATCGAGTTCCGCTAAACCCACATATTAGTGACAATTGGTCAATCCATCATCATACTGATGATTGTCCACACTGGTAGCCAAAACACGCCCCCTCATCTTCGCCCACGTAAAATTTATTTTTCGCCGTTGTTGGGACAATAAGAACGCGAAAAAAGTTTTCCCAACACAGCTGGTTACATAATAATCGGTCACATTTTCATCGTATGCGCTTTGTGTTTCAAACTGCGACGACTGCAACATAGTATGGGTAAACGCAAAAAATAGGGCCATCGTCCTCGGTCAGTTATCGGTTTATGGTGGGGCACTTCAAACCCCCAAACTCCCCTCCCCATCAAGAAACTAGAACATATAGGTATAGGTACAATAACATCCAATTTAAGATAGGTCACTTACCTCCCTTGGTCGGGGTACGGTGGGTGCAGTGCTGGGCGCGGTAACCGGTGATCATCTCGTAGTCGCCCGAATCTCTGCGCAGCGGGAAGGCAATCTCGATGATGTGGTCGCATGGCTGCATCAGCATCAGGATGCCCTTGACCCGCTTGCGCTTCTCCTCCAGGGAGATGCGTCCCTTCATGTCTTCGACCATCTTCTCCTCGCAGATCTGACAGGCGCGGTGGAAGAAGTACTCGACCATGTCGAAGAAGCGCGGGCTGGCGGCGGTACCGACATCCTTCAGCCGCTCCGGGATCTGGTGCTGGGAGGAGTATGGGCGCTGCTGCTGCGACACCTGCTGGGCTCCGGCAGCGGTGGCCGCCTTGACCAGGGTGGACACTTCCTGCTTGAGCGCGGCGCTCTTGGCGATCGTCTTCAGGTGGAACATTTTGTCTCGCAGCTGCAGTGCCCGGTAACGATAAAGTGAAAAACGTATGGGATTTGCTGTAGCGATAGCGGTGCTGGGGTGGTTTTCTTTGTCGAGTGGACGGCAAATAGGGTTACAAAGGGCTCTTTTATGTGATGTTGTTCAAAGATTTATTAGTATAAATAAAATGTTTGCTTTTTCGATCGGTAGCTTCTGCTTGAAACAAATCAAAGTGAAGTTAGAAGTTCAGAGTAGAGGTTCATTGTTCATTGTTGTTGTAAATGATAATACAACTGATTGAAACACTTCAAGATGATTTATGTCGCTTTTGTGAAGCAGAAAAAGGTTACAAGTCTTGTTATTCAAGAATAACTCCAGGTTTTTCGCAAAGAGCTGTTCCAAACCTTCAAAATCTTCATCTTTCTCTCTTTTTTTTGGTGTAACGTTCCAATTGGGACGAAGCCTCCTTCTCAACTCAATTTTAACTGAAATCTTCCTCTGCCAAAGACGTGTTTGCATGTTATTATGGTTTTTATCTAATTCCCGTCTATCTAAGCACCGCCATCACTGTTCGGCGAAAAAATCTTTCTCTGTGGTGTCTGTGGAAATACGATGTTTCGTAAGCAAAAAATCCACGCACACATTTGCCTACATCTTCCCAAGGACGAAGACAACTACTTGTTTACAATTGACCGACGAGAAAAAAAAGCAATTTATTTCAATAATTGAGCAGCTTTTGCTACATTTTGAAGTAGTGAAATCCAACTTTGAAGTGCCGCAGACCTTTCGTGGGGTGTGAATTGATGGCCAGTTCAGTAAGTGAATCTGGCGAAGCAAAAATTGAACGGTAACAAAGAACAATTCGGCTAGCTGCTGCTTTAGTTCGGTTGCCTTCGGCATACGAAAAACAAGAAAAATTGTGAAGTAAGTGTTGAAACGTGAAATTTTGCGTAATTATCCGATTTCCAGTGCTATAAGGGCTGGTCATTGGAAGTCTACATCTTTTTGCCTTCACCTTATGAGTCATTGGCAGTTGGAATATCTGTAACTTTTCAAGTCGAGTCAAGTACAGAAGACACTGAAGACGACCTTACAGTAGAGGTCGAAATACGTATCTGTCAAAGAATGCAAATTCTTAGTGGAATTAAAAGGAACAGTAATTAACCCGATTTCCTTTTTACTTACAGGTATTCCACTAACACGCCCAGGTTCATCATCATAATTTACCTTCTCGCTATTTTCCATATGGGAATTAGCGCATATGACGAAGTAAATTTCTATCCTATCGAGTGGCTGACACGAAAATACTTTTGGTTCATGGAAGTCAAGGGAATTTCCTTCATGAGAAGCTCCCGAATCGATCGGCAATCGAATCCGTCGCCCGCAGCATGGTCTTACTGAATACTATACGGGCCCCTAACACATCGAAATATGAAGAACGAATCTTAGTATGGTTAGTACGGTAGCATACTATATTCAAAACGCAATAGAGTCTTGGATTCATGTCACAATAGTGGTACGCCATATGAACAAGGCTAGAAACAAAATCAGGATAGTATCTTTGGCCGCAGTGTTTAAAATATGCACCCAACATGGCACAAAAACAGTAACACTTTCAGTAAGATTATCCCGGCACAAAATTCTTTAGAAATCGTGAAAGCAACTCCTGGAGAAAGCTCACGAAAATTTCTTGAAAAAAAAGCGGAACTTCGGAAGAAAACCCGTGTGGGACTCTGGCAGCAATACAGCAAATTCTCTGGGGAAAAATCCCGAGAGGAACTCCCGCAGAGAACCTTAAGAAAGCTCCCAAGAAAATCCTAAAAAGAACACCAGAAGGAATCTGTAGAGCAGTACATCCCATAAAAATTTCTTGGAGAAATCACAGGAGGAACTATGATTGCACAAATGTCCCAAAATGGAAGACAACTTGCCTCTGGAGCTGGCCTTTCGAATTCTAGGAAAATAAATGAGCAGGATTCCCTTGTAAAAGTTCAGGAGAAATCGGTCAGAATTCTGGAAAACGAACGGATTTTCAAAAAAAAAAAAAATTCTCGAATCTTGAAGAATTTCGGGTAGAACCTCTGGGAGAAATTCAAAAAGGAATGCTCAGAAGCATACCGTGAAAAATTACAGAACAACCTTGTGAGAAATTCTCGGAAACATTTCAAGTCTTTAAAGGAATTCTCTGACCGGATTTTCCTAAAAATCCTCGTGGGGAAATTTATGGATGGATTTTAATAGATTCATCCACATCAACCTAGAATTTGCAACATCTCAGTTGAATTTCGGCTTGTCGGAACTATCTGCTTGATCTAGGAGTAATCCTCTAGTTTCTCTGATACGTATCTTGAATCTCTTGGATTTAAATCACAAACAATCATACAGAGGCACCATCAACTCTTTTACTGAACCACAAGCTGCCAGTTAGAATCCTCTGCATTGTGCGCTAGACCGTGTTGACCTAGTGGAGTATTGGTGTTGTTGAGGCAGCGATTGATTGTTTGATAGTCGCGAACACGATAGATGCATGCTCCGGAAGAACGCCTGAGAGCCAAGGCAAATTCAACAGTTTTTTTAGAGTTTTAAAAATACAATTTTTTCTTCGAATTCATGTTTGAGTTCTTTTCGATATAATCTCGATTCAGAAAATACATTTAACATTGCCAGACACTAACAGAGAATGGGGAGAATTATGTTTGATGGACTGGGCAGTGTTTGTCTAGAATCGTGACAAGAACACTATAAAAGTTCTAATTATTAAACAGTGGGATGTGTTACAATCTAGTTCAAACGAAGTTATTTGTTCAAATATTAGTAATTATTATTATTATCTTTATTATCGAGATTTTCAGCCAGGGGCTGGTTCATCTCCGAAATATTAGTAATATTCAGTTGAAACTTGAAAGCGATCACGTGTTCATTTTGTTCTTATTTAAACAAGCAAGAAAATACATAAGAGGAACGTTATTAAGCCACGTTGATTCACTGTCACAAATCATTATAAACTCGTAGGACCTTTTGGCTTTTGATTTTATGTCGCAAGTTGTACTGAGATGAACAATCCACACAGCATCTGGCATTATGTCACATGTATTACGTAAATCCGAACAATGATCATTAATTGCAGAAATGTTATGATTTGTCATAGCTAACGATAAAAAAGTACAAACATATTTTAAGAATTTTAAAATCCTACATTACCTAAATTATTAAGCTAGAATAACAAATTAAAGAACATCAGCATATAGATGAAGTAAATCACTTAAAAGTCGAAAACACACTTTGTAACCCTATTTGAAGGTGAGTAATATTCTCCGTGACAGGCGCGTGCGAATATCCGAAACGAACACACGTTTACAAGTCTTTTTCCTTTTACAGACGATGATATGCTTCAACAAAAACCAAATTTGCAACCATGTACAACAAACTATTAACTGTTAACCAGATATACACACGAGTCAAAATCCGAGCTGGAAATTCTTCCACGAAAAATGTCGAATATTTTCTTTCGATTGCTCTCCGCGAAGCAAAAAAAAAAATCCAGAACAGAGCACACTTTATGATAGAACTATTATATGGAGCAACGAAAAATAACTCACATTTTCAACACTACTCTTCTGCTTCCTTCTCACTACCTAATCGAAACTCTACTGACAGACAAGTCTGAACGAAGAATCAGACTGAGTACGTCAAGAACTTCAAAAAACGGGAAAGAACACCGACGACGTCGAGACGTCCGAAATAGAAGACAAATGCAACGAACTAGAAGGCAAATCCGCGTAATCACGAAAGGAATTAAAAAAAATCTCACTCGCACACAACCGCACGGAATTTTCTTCTAAGGAAAAAAAAAATCTTGAATCACTCTCTTCCACTGCTTCTAAACCCTACCTTCTTGGATTTCTACACGGACGGAGTGGCACCACACTAACCAAAAAACAGACTCTCCTTTGATTCTGCTTGCTCGGCTCGGGAAGCAGAACTGGATTGATCACCACTCGGAAGCGGACTTGGCAGCGAGCGGAACGGTCGGAGCGATTTTTATGCGAAAGCACCACCGTGCGCTATGTATTTACACAAGGAGCTCTCTCTCTCTTTGAAGTCACGCGGTAAGAGGAACCACAAAGGTAAAGTTTATTCTCGAATTTTGGCGACAACCTGAAGTATTATTGTGTTGTAGTGAAACTAAATGCTCGTCGGTAATCTATAATATCAGAAAGATTTATTGTTTTTACCAAAAAAAACTCATATTACGATAACTTAACTACCCCCGAAAGAGTTGTTACAAAATATAAGTTATTTTCTTTTAAATATTCAGATTTGTAGTTTAACATATATAAACATTGTTATGTATTTATTGACACTGGATATTTTAATAAAATCTCCTGAATTCCTTTACAAAAAGGGTGATATAACAAAACTCTATTCGTCGACTATGCTTGTATAGACAAGAAATAGTATCGCATAGGTGTTCATAACATTATAAGTATGTAAAACCAATTAGGATATACTATGAAAACTATCATAATGAAAGTGCAGCTTGAGCCATGCTCAAACAAAATAATAGATTTGGCAACAATGTTCGATTTTTTCTCAAAAACGCTTGTTAAGGCTTAAACTAGTATGTTATAATTCGAAAGTTTTACCATCAATTTACTCCTACTGAACTACTGTGCGACCGGCGGCAGCACTCCACCAACACAACGGTACTTGCGGAAAACCGTTCCTCGGCTGGCGGCGCTCACGGCTCTCTCAATCTCTCCCTCTCCTAGCTCAGCTGATGGGTGGGTCGCTTGTGTTGGTGTTCACCATCAGCTAGTGCGAAAGGATGCCGCTCCCCTGATTGCGAGTTGTAAAGGAGAGAGCGAAATAGCTTCACCGGTTGCTTCAGCGTGGAGGCACGTTGCAATAGCTCTCACTCTCTCACTCTCGAACTGCTAGTGGTAGTGGTTGTCTGTTGTCACATGCCTGTGCGGAGCAAGGAATTGGCATCCCTATCCCACCAATGCAATGTTTTCGTAGCCAGCATAACAGCGGCTCAAGCGTAGGGCTCAAGCTGACAACCTATCTTTCAATACAGCAGCATAATTTTAATGCGGGGTAAGAAAACAAGAAGACCATAACAGTCCCCTGGTGCGGAGCGGAACCCGACAACACATGAATCAGTTGTAGTGCCTTTTAAATTTACGTTCATTGATTGTGATAAAGTACCGTTTGTTTGCATCGATCCACACGTCAGCACGCAAACGCACGAGGGGCTGCTCAATTTTGGGTTTTGCGAAACAAGTATGTAGTACAAAATTGATGTTTAGTAACACTACATTCACATTCCGATGCATGTTGTAAACTATTGCAGTTTAATAGTTTAATTACATGCTATTCAAAATCAAAATATATAATATGCACTGTAAGAAAATAGCTGCACTTTACGGCTAACTCAGCATCCAGAAGGTGGCCAAAGCCGGAAGGATACGATTCGCAGGACATGTTGCAAGAATTCCGGACAACATCCCTGCAAAGTTGGTGTGTGTTCGTGACAGATGTGGTTTGCACAAGAAGGCGTTGAGCGCAAAGAGAGCACGATGGGCTGATCAGGTGGAGCGTGACTTGACGAGCATCGGGCGTGACCGAAAATAGAGAAAGGCAGCTACTAACCGTGTATTATGGAGAAATATTGCACTGTTCCCACCAAATCGAACTGCACAGTATGAAAGTGTGACGGTTAAAAAGTGTGACGATAAGTGCAACCATGCTGTCTGACAGCATTTTGACATCGAGAAATGACACAGATTAGCACGTGGTGTGTGTTTCGTCGGATTCTTTCTCGGTTTTGTTTTGATTCTCAGCCATCTGACAACTCTCCGATTCAATTTTCTCTCTGCTTTTCTCGCGAAAGTTGGTGCAGTGTTGCCAGTTATGCAGATTTGTGCGTTTCTACTAGTGTAAAAAGTTTTTGAAATGTTAAATTTATGAAAATGATGTCGGCAACCGTGCCCGAGCACAGAAATAGTGTGATAGCTGAAGTGCGTCAAAAATCCATCTTTGAAAGCAATCAGCAATATTATGTATTGCTGATTGCTTTCAAAGATGGATTTTTGACGCACTTCAGCTATCACACTATTTCTGTGCTCGGGCACGGTTGCCGACATCATTTTCATAAATTTAACATTTCAAAAACTTTTTACACTAGTAGAAACGCACAAATCTGCATAACTGGCAACACTGCACCAACTTTCGCGAGAAAAGCAGAGAGAAAATTGAATCGGAGAGTTGTCAGATGGCTGAGAATCAAAACAAAACCGAGAAAGAATCCGACGAAACACACACCACGTGCTAATCTGTGTCATTTCTCGATGTCAAAATGCTGTCAGACAGCATGGTTGCACTTATCGTCACACTTTTTAACCGTCACACTTTCATACTGTGCAGTTCGATTTGGTGGGAACAGTGCAATAGTTTCATCTTGAATTTGATGTAATAGGGTAACAGGTAGGGTATGTGTGCCATCAGTAATCTCAAGCTCCCATATTCATCCTATTCGAAAACAAGCGATTACGGCACCAATTGATTCCGTTCTTTTTGTTTTCATGGGTGCTCACTTCTAACAAAAAATACAAAAATAAGAAACAAAGCAAACAGCACTTCAATCTTTTGTTTTCCGTAGGATGAAAATGGGAGCTACATGCTTAATAAGGAAACCAGTACCCTACTAAATAAATGAACGAATGTAAGAAAATAGATCATAAAAATAGAACAGAAATCCACGGGAATTAAGGCAGTCGTGTAATTTACCTATTCTGCACCAGGCTTAACATTCCCTATCAATACATTACTTTTCAATCTCCATGCATGGAGTCATATCATAGACAAGCACTGTCCATGTTCCCATAGTTGACGTAAGCGCCACTGTAGTTTTTAATACACTTTTGAAATTGCAGTAATGAATAATTCAAAGTTCAATATTTTTCCACGTTGACATCATAATAAAGGTTAGATCTTGTGTAGTATTGAATAAAACTGGTCACATAGTGGTTTCGCAGCGCGGCGTCACGAACACTAATGCAAATCTACTGGTTGAAAATATGCCCGTTTGATTTTACCGGGATCAGCTGATTTTTGTTTACTATTTTCAACCAGTAACTCAGGTAGTGTTCGTGTAATGCAACGTTTACATACACGCAACACCACTAAAAGCGGAAACCACTATATACGTAGATTCGTCGTATACAGATAATCTTCGATATAACGTACCCTCGATATAGCGAATTCGATATAACGAACATTTTGCTTCGATATAACGTACAACATTGAAAATTTTTATTTTTTACAGGGATAACCATTTAGATAAACTACAAAATCACTTAAATCAATGGTTTGATGCAGTATTAGTCTTGTTACCCTGATTTAGCGGAATTTGGGGAAAAATTTAGCGTACGTTATATCGAAGCAATATGTACTTTATATCGAAGCACAAAAAACGCAATTACTTTTTCGTAAAAACTCATGTTTTTCATTATTGGTTTTGTAAATTTCACCGAAATTATTGTTGGGGGTTAATTTCACATCAAATACATCAACACTATCATAAAAAATATTAAATTTTTCTCTGCTTCGATATAAAGTACACTTTGATATAACGTACAGAGAGAAAAGTTTTTTGTACGTTATATCGAAGAGTACCTGTATAAGCTTGTCAATGGTGGTTACGTCGACTATGCGAACATGGGCAGCAAACGTAACACTATTAATACTTTTCGATTCAAAACATAGTCACGGCCACTGACTATCAGACAAGATTGGCGCAATCCTCCAACGGTCGAATGCTGTTCTGACCACGTCCTTGCGACAGCCGAGGAATGGGGAAGGAAGATTAGTTGGACACCTAAGAGAGGTACAGGGGATAGTCCAGGATAGTCAAAGTAACTGGAACAGCTAAAATTTCCACTTGTCAAAAAATGTTCAACTAGCTGTAACTTTTCGAAAAAGGCATCAAATTTTCTAAAATTTTTACTGCAAATTCATCTACTAGATGTGTTTTATTGGTTTTGTACCTTTTAATTCCGCCCTATTTTGCTTATCCTTTGACAGATACGCGTATTTAAAGACAATTCACACCGTCTTCAGCCACAGGCTGCACAGACTGAACACACTACTTACACTAGACAACGGACAACACAGAACACCCAGTGGCCTAATGATGCATTTTTCGTTTGACGAAAAGTTTGCACCGACTGGAGCGGGAATCGAACCCACACCGAGGCTAACGATACGCCTAGACGACTGCCGGCGCTAACCGCATGGCCACGAAGCCCACAGAACCACTTGTAATCTTCCTCAGTGTCAGTTATGCACTGAGGAAGATTACAAGTGGTAGTCGATATACGCGTATCTGTCAAAGGAATTAAAAGGTACAAAACTGATTACACTCATTCGAAGAGGGTATTCTGTAACCACAGACAAACAGACGTAACACTTAGAACCTCGCTTAGAACATTTTTCGATTCAAATCATAGTCACGGAAACATATTCGCCCAATGCTAAAATGACTAAGTTTGGCCGACCATCAACTAGGTGGCGGTAGTGAGCAAACGTCAAACTCGAACAACAACGATGTGAGCGCCACAGGTGAGTAGTTGGCCAACTATCAAATTTTGAAAAAGATCGTTAAATCGAAGTACGATGGGAATTATCAGAGTGTTACGTCTGTTTGTCTGTGCTGTAACCCTCTCGAAAAGCCGGTACAAGAGATTCGTAACAATGAAATGACAAAAAATGTTATTGTTGCTTAAATCGTGTTTTTCTATTCTGTAAAATCAAATTTTTTTTTTGGCATATTTTTTTTTTTAGCTTTCGTTTTAAATTTGAGTTCAGTAGACGTTTGATAAGTGCAACATGTTATGTTTCGGTTATCGAATGTTATTCGCTAACTGCAACAACTGACAGACGTCAAACCGTGTTGGCATAGGGAGCCGACTCCGAACCCTTGGACCACCTATTGTGTAGCCTCTGCATTGGCCATTCTCCTCTTCTGTAGCTCTACGACTGTGTGGATGATAGCCGTTGAAACGGCATTCCAGCCAAACTCATCCCTACACATCCTCTGGACAAGATTGTCCGGAGTTGTGTCCTCCCTGCATGTGGAAAGCATGCGGTCATGCATGGGAGCTTGCACATCATCATTATCTCCTTCTCATTCTTTCCTTCGGCGTGGCACGCTATGTCTGAACCAGCAGATAATAAAGTTAGAATGTACATCGGATTTCTTCCCATAAGTCATCAGTATTCAAGCCATATTTTCATTTGCAGAAGGTTTCAAAATATTCTATCGGTGAAAATTTTTCCATACATTTTGTATGGGAGAAAAATGGGGCAAAAATGAGAATTTCATGAAATTTTGTATGAAAAACAGTTAAAAAGATGAAAAATCAAATTTTCCCCGATGAACTATTTTAAAAGTTTCCGCATATGATAATATAGCATAGGTTGTGATGTTTTATGGAAAGAAACCCTATGTACATTTGATTTTTATAATCTGCTGGTTCAGACATAACGTGTGTCGGTCCATAAAGCCGTCCTTGCCCGCAAAAAAAGAGGGCAATGTTTACAAATCGTATGAGAATTCGATGAGATTTTGTTTTTGCTGCAAGCCTCTATTGTGTGAAAACGCGGGCAAACAAACAAAACGTTTTCCGCCGTTTCCTCTAAACCAGCAGAAAGGCTGCAGTTTAATTCACGTTAACTTCACAACTGGGTAGTACAAAAAAAAATACAACTTTAACATAAACTTTATCCCCATTGACTCGCCCCTTGTTCATTTGAGCATCTCTAATCACTAACGCATGCCGCTCTCTCTGATGGCAGGACAAAACGGTGAAGTGTGTAAAAATAAATAGTATACTATTATTTATAAAATTTCATTCATACCTGTCACTCGTTTCTTTCGTGTTTTCTTTTGCATTCTTTCGGTGACAAGACTAGTCCGCAGTCATTATTTACCTTCTAATGTGTCGGATGTTTCGACCCTTCGTCGATCGTTTATCATCAGTACATAACAAGCAGTAATTATTTCCATTCAACCTTTGATCTCTGCAAAGGTGTGTGTCTGGATTTTGATAAAAAAAAACCGTGACCTCGAAGTGATTGTATGGAATTAAGTGAGATATTAGAAGATTAGTGCTAATCAATAATGGAATCCTCCATGCCGTGGAATGAACTACGCAACTTGTACGGCAAATATGTCAAGTGGGTGTCCGGAAATCCCTCCGCCCTGGGGGACGTGGAAATGACGGTGAAATGGTTATCCTACTTCATAGCCGGTAAGTACTTATGTACCTGCGTCATCATTAAGCGCCAATACAAAGAATTGCCACCTATAATAGTTGTCGGATCGATCGAGTAATAAACCTATAATTTCCTGATAAAACTTACTTTATTCTTTAACCTCGCGGCCACGACGTCGCGCTGTCCGTCCGTATCTCTAACTGACTGATCTCGTCAGGAAGTGTTGCCAAATCTCTGATTATGTTAATTATGTATTTCATAAAGGGCCTAGTTGGCTCCGACATCCCCCCTATTCTGAATAGTCACAAACTGCATCTGTATGATATTCGTTCAAGTATGCGGGCCTTCGTTGTGTCCTGGTTGGCCTCGTGATGTTGATCGGCTCAATATCTTCGTCGATAGCTATACTCTCGTCTTGCACTGATGGAGGGACGTCCAGTGATTCGTTGTTGGCAGCACTCGATGTTGTACTCGAAGTCTCTGGCGCTGGTGTCGAATCTCCCGGTGTTTGGCTTTGATTTGATTGATGGCTTGGCAACCGCTTCAGATGTGCTACGTTTCGATGTACTTCTCGATTTGTTTCGAATGATCGTAGTGTAGCATCTGACCCGTTTAATTCCCTTATTTCATACTCTTCCGGAGCAAACGTGGTGGACAACTTGTTTTCTTTTGTCATTCGTTTGCATACTACCACATCTCCCTCTCTCAGTTCAGATGATTTTGCTTGACGGCGTGTGTTCGTATATTCCGCATCTTTAAGTTTCCTCTCCCAATCTCGGTCGCATACAGCTTCTTGATCCGTTCGCAGAGTTTTATCGCCGAAAGCAGGCAACTTGTCACGGAAAAGGCGTCCAAACATTAATGTTGACGGTGCGACTCCGGTTGATGCATGCGGAGTTGAATTATACATTAACAGAAACGATCGTAGATCCCACATCCAGTTATTTTCCGTTTCTTGGCTTATCTTGAGGTGTTTCAAGATTGTTTTATTCGCCCTCTCCACTTCGCCGTTAGCTTGTGGCCAATAAGGTGTTGTTCTCAGCAATGTGATTCCATATTCCTCACAATATGACTTGAACTCATCGCTTATGAATTGTGGTCCGTTGTCTGACCTAATACTTTCAGGAAGCCCAAACCTACTGAATGTCTCGTGTAAGGCCTCAATAGTTCGCGCAGCTGTAATTGATCTCATGACCACCGCTTCTGTGAATCGACTATAGTAGTCAACTATGACGAACAGTGAATGCCCTGAGGGGAGAGGGCCCATAAAATCAACGGCTATATCCGTCCACGGTTTGTCTGGCATTTTTGTACGCTTCAGTGGCTCCGGAGCTCCAAGACAGGACACCAGAGTACACTCTTTACACCGTTTCACACATGATTCTATCTGTTTGTCCATCTGCGGCCACCAGACCTTCTGCCGCAGCCGTCGTTTCATCGCTGCCATTCCAGGATGAGCTTCGTGAGCCAAGGTGATAATTCGTTCTTGTAGCTTTGTGGGAATGACCAGCCGATTGCCCCTCAGTAGGACCCCTTCAGCAGAGCATAACTCATTCATGTAAGGTTTGAACTCCTTCGGAATGTTGTCACGTTGTCCCTCTTGTAACGCCTCAAGAACGGCTTGGATCGTTTCGTCGTTGTTTGAGTCGTTGGTAACCTCCTCGATCGTAACTGCCTTAGGTACTGCTTGTTCAACAATGTTTCGAATGTACCCTTCGGTCGGTTCGTCAAATGTGGCGCTCTCGGGAACACTTAATCGCGATAGAGCATCTGCAATATTGTCAGAACCCGGAACGTATTCTACTTTGAATGTGTACGCTTGCAGTCTGAGGACCCACCGTTTAATGCGAGCACAGGGTTTCGATCTGGGATTGAAGAGGAACTTGAGGGCTTTACAGTCGGTAACCAACGTAAACTGTATGCCCAAGAGGTACAAGTAGAATCTTTCAACGCCCCACACTAGCGATAGGGCCTCCCGTTCCGTTTGAAAATATTTTTTCTCTAGCTCAGTCAGGGCTTTACTGGCATAGGCAATAACCCTGCTCGTGCCTTGTGCGTCTTCTTGCAAAAGTACAGCTCCGAGCCCGGTTGGGCTGGCATCGGTAATTAGCTTTGTGTTATCCTGTGGGTTGAAAAATCCCAGATGATGGATTTTACATATTTCATCCTTAATCTTTTGAAAAGCGGAAGACTTTTCGGATGTCCAGTTGAATTGAACTTTGGAGCGAAGTAGCTCTCTAAGGGGATCTGTCAGTGAGGCCAAGTTTGGAACAAATCTTCCCACGTAGCAAATCAAACCAAGAAAACTCCTTAGCTCAGATAAATTGCGAGGTTCTCGAAAATTTTGGATGGCCGCTATTCTGCTTTCCGTTGGTTTAACACCCTGGACTGATAGCTGATGACCCAGCACCTCCAAGCACTCTACACCATACACACATTTCTTCTCGTTCAGAAGAATATTGTATTCGGAAAATCTCTGAAGAACTGCCGCCAATCTACGATCATGTTCTTCAATGGAAGAACCGTGCACGATAGCATCGTCTAAGTAAACAATTACGCCATCTAAACCCGCGACAATAGACTCCATCACCTTTTGGAAAAGTTCCGGGGCACAACTTACTCCAAACATGAGCCGTTTGTACCTAAATGATAAAAGTTTAAATATACATATAAGGAACCCGATATTCACTGGCCGAATAAGAGTAATTCGGAACATTTTTTTATTTGATTAATTAGTCTACCTGAAAAGGCCCTGTTTTGTTATAAACGTGGTGATTGGCCGCGATCGTTCTGATATCTCGACCTGATGGTAGGCGTCTTTGATATCTATTTTCGAGAATCGCACAGCTCCACTAACGGATCCCAGCAGCTCATCTACGAGCGGTAGCGGATGCGTTTCGCGAAGAACCGCTTGGTTTGCTCTGCGCATATCAATGCACAACCGAATTTCCCCGGAATCTTTCATAACAGGGACCACTGGTGATATCCAAGGAGATGGCCCTGGTGCTGGTTCGATGATGTCCATTTCCAACAGACACCGTAGTTTTTCTTCAATCTTTGGTTCCAAGGCGATTGGAGGTCTTCGATATGCTTGCTGTACTGGCTGAACATCTTGATCGATTGGTATCTCGATCACCACTCCCCGGATTTTTGGAAAAGTTTTTGGGTTGGTTTCAACAGCATCGACATCAAATCCCACCTTAAGCACGTTCAGTGCTTTTGCCGTGTGGTCTCCCAGTAAACAACGTTGACCACCCTCGACTACATAAAACTTCGCAACCGCCTTGTTTTCCCCTGCTTCTACCTCTGCGCTGAAGGTCCCGGCAATTTTCATCGGTTGCTTACTAGCATAACCGATGAGCGACCAATCGGTGTTTGTAGTCATGTCCATTGCATTTACGTTGGCCTGTTTTAATTGTTCCCACACCTCTTTAGTGATGATATTTGCATCTGATCCAGAATCGATCGTCATAGGTACTTGAACTCCACCAACTTTGAATGTGAATACGTTTCCGCCCATAGCATAGAAAACGTAGTCTTTCGATTGTTCTTTCTCGCTTTCTTCGACTACCGCACGGATCCGCTTAGCCTTAGGGTACGATGTTGGGTTATCTAATCGTCGCTTTAGCCCGCCGTTACTGTAGCATCTCTTTGCCCAGTGTCCGATTTTACCGCAAATGGCACATTTCGTTTGCTTGGCTGGACAATCGCTGCTTCCATGTACGTGTCCGCGACGGCCGCATCCGTAACAGGTAAACCGGTTAGTTTGGTAATTCCTGGGTTGAATGAAGGGTTGACGTTTGCTTGGTGGAAAATCACTTCGATATGGCCGATGCGACACTGCATACACATCCTGTTCCTGGCGTACAGCAGGCCGGCTAAGCTTTCTCGACTGTTGATGTGACTCGGCTATACTAGTGCCCAACCAAATAACTTCTTCCAACGGCCGATCTTTCTGCAACAGTTTCGTTCGTAGCTCTTCTGAATTGCATCCTTGGGCAATTTGGTCGGCCATGAGTTCGTCAACGACCTCCGGGTGATAATTGCACCTTGCAATTTGTTTTCGCATTCTCATGACGAAGTCCGTAAATCTCTCCCCCTGGTGTTGTTTTATTTGGTGGAACAGATGCCTTTCATACGTCTTGCGGCGGAAAGGCTCGAAATATTTATCGAGGCAATTGATCGCTACGTCATAAAAAGGTGGATCGATTGTAACGTGGGGCACCTGGCTAACTCCCGGAAGGTGACGAAGTAGTTCTTGCAACCCTGGTCCACCAAGGTATGCCAGCTGTGCTCGTTTGTCTGATTGCTTCTCTACGCCGTGTGCCAAAAAGAATGATTCCAGGTCTAATTTCCAAGTTTCCCACTCGGTCGGCAATCGACTTGTCTCGATGGTAACATCAAAGGGCTTTATTCTGCTGTGCAACGCCATCCTGTAAAATCATTAGTTTTTTTTTTTACCCTAAAACGCTGAATACAAGTTGTTCATATGCCTCAAATAATGTTGATGTGCATTCTCCAGTGATATCATATACGTTTATAATAATTGTTGTAGTAACCGATTATACCAAATAATAACAGATTTAAATAAACCACACAAAATACCTCAACCATTCATCGTTCAAAAGGTGATTCACTGCGTTTTGTCGTGCATACATTTACCAGAAAATAATAAAAGGTTTGACTTACCTGAGCTGCTTATACAACCTTGCATAGCTCGTTAGGTAACGAACTTCATTGATGGCCCAACACCAAGAAATCCTCAACAGGTCACTCTGCAATCTTTCAAAACATTATTCACATTTTTTTAATATTTCCACTACTTCTAGCTGTGTACAACTGTTTTTTTCTGGTACATAACCTTATCTCCCGTGTTTAGACTAACAAACAATAACATCTTATCTTTTCACTGGTACAAAACCAATACTTTTTTCCCTTTGGTACAAAACCACTTTTTTTTACGATTGCATTGGCAACCCTTCTTCAGCACCCAACATGTTGTTGTAAACCAACAAGAGATTCACCATGTACATATGTACTACATACATAACGAATCATCTACAGTAGCATTGGTACAAAACCATTCCTCCGCACACATCACACTGAACAATCATAACACCTTTCAATATGGTAACCAACACACTCTCGCTTCCATTCTTTTTTTTTCACCGCGGCGAGCTTCTCTGAGTGATACAAACCAACTCTCTCTCTCGCTTATTCAGAAACACATTCGAAGACATTGATGCCATTTCAGTCGTATTCATCACTTTCGGTTTTCCAGCCCTTAACTTTCTACCACTACCACATTGAAAATCTTCCCATTTCGCACCTGTTGAATTTACCTCCACCACCAATGCTCGCTGTACTCCCAATGATTTGTTTCTTGTTCTTCCTTCATGGAACATATCCATTTCCTTCCATTTTATTGGTACAAAACCACGCAGAGAATCTTTTCACATCTGTAGTGTTCAACTTCAACTGGCGCTCCAACACGGTAATCGCTTTCTAACACAAATCAACACCCATGCATTATTCCTTTTCTTCTCGAGCCATATTCGCTATCCATTCGCAAGGTCGGCAGTTTTTTTCTTCCACACTACTTACCCCCACTGAGAATGCACATCAATGATATTTACCGCTGTTACACCACTACATTTGAGGCACATAAATATTTTCTCTTTTCTTTCACTCACTTACTCTCGCAGATCGGCTCGTCGCGCTCCGGGAAAATTTTCACTGCCAATTCAAAATGGCCGCCTTTTTTCAGCCGATGCTGGACGCTATCGCTAAATACGCATTCGCACGGCTTGACAATATCTCCTGAAAATAACTTTTTCCACCAAGAAACACAAAACTATCACTGTTCAAGAATTAGTTTTATCCCGTCGTCGCCAAATGTCGGATCGATCGAGTAATAAACCTATAATTTCCTGATAAAACTTACTTTATTCTTTAACCTCGCGGCCACGACGTCGCGCTGTCCGTCCGTATCTCTAACTGACTGATCTCGTCAGGAAGTGTTGCCAAATCTCTGATTATGTTAATTATGTATTTCATAAAGGGCCTAGTTGGCTCCGACAATAGTGTATCGCCTTTTCTCATAAACTATAAGGTCCAGGATTTTCTGATGCGAGTATAATTTCGTTTCAGGAAAAATCAACAACTCACCGGCCGTTTCCGAGTTGGTGTACTCATTGTCCAATCTGTTGGTTTTCTTCAACGATCGGATCATCGAGAAATCCAGTGGAGTTGCTGTCCAGCAGTCGGAAAGCAGTCCACTCGCGCGCCAGATAAAAATTGTCCTCACGACGTTGGATTACTGCGAGGTGTTCATCGAGTTGTCCGCCCAGAAGATATGGGGCTCAAGGGGTCGGTGGTTCTTGATCGTCGTAGTTCAAACAGTCAAGTGAGTTTATCAATTGCAGTACCTATATATAGATTTTTCAATAACTGATTCACTTTCCGCGGGTTGCATCCATTAACTATGTTGACGAAAAATTGGTAAGGTACCCCGGGGTAAGTGAGAATCGAGGGCTAGTGAGACCTATACCTAGTATTTTTTTTTTCTTATTTATGTTTAAGACTTACATTCTCCATGGAAAACATAGGTATCACACCTACGGATACTTTGAATAAAACAAATGTTATTGTTTCAACCATAAAGAGACCATTATTTGATATTTGATATTTGATTTCTATTTACTACCTTCAGTTTACTGCTCTCACTCATCCCAGTACATTTCACTATCTGGGGCAAGTGGGACCTATGAGAATAATCAAACTCAATTTTATGGGTTCATTTCACCTTGTCCAGCCTAAGATGAAATTAGCACGAAAGTCAATAAACATTGACGCGTGAAGTAATCCACTGTTGAATTATACTTGATTAAGGTACACCGGGGCATGTTGAAACGGGTGGGACAAGATGAAACACGAAGTTTTGAAATAGATTTCGATACAATTTGGAAATTTTTCTTCGCCAAAAGATTGTTTGAATCAAATGTGTTATGGCCAGGCATGAGAATGAGACTTTTTTCTGTTTACCGTTCATCGATACTGGCAGTAAAATAAAAACAAAACAACGGCAGCACCAATACCATCAGACGCCGCGCCGACGGTAGTCAAGCAGACGCTTGATGGTTTTCGCTTCCCCACGAAAATATTTATTAGCAGTCATGCTGAGGCGGATGATTGCGAATAATGTCAAATATTTTCAACTGCTAACAACTCACTTGTTTTAATAAATAATTTAAATCGATTTGCACAAATAGCTAGAGCACACTCCTAGCTTTGTGATGCATGTAAAGAAGTTTGTCTAGAAGCGGTTTGAAACGCAGAAAAATGCGAAAATGGGAAAGACAGAAATTTCTGTCGTCGTTGTGCTCGAGTACTGGCGCTCTCGCGCTTGGAAACCGTTTCGAGGAAGAAGGCTGTAGGAAAAAAAAAATGTTATGACATTTATTTTTCGAACTGTTTGAGTTTGGCTGGGCCTGTGAAGTTCGTGTCGAAAAATGTCAAATGTACAGCCGGTAATTGTTTTTTACAGTACATTTCTCATCCCTGGTTATGGCATTCAAGCTGTTCACCATCATTGGGTAACATCTTGTTAACCCGCTGTTTCATATTGCCCCACACGTTTCAACTTGCCCCGGTGTACCTTACCTCTATTTAGATGATGAAATTCTTGTTAAAACGGTAAAACCCTGGGTAAAACAAAAAGAAATCAAAAGCATGTATTTTTTCTCTAAATATCTTCCATTATTGTTTATACTTTACGCTACCTGAGCAAAGTCCAACAACAAAATTACAGCAAATCGAAAACATGATTTGTATTCAGCAACAAATTGATATCACATTTTGATATCAGTTTATCTTCACTTAATTTGATTTCAAATTTTGGGAGATCGAAGTAGGTCGTGGTAGGAGGTAGACGTGAAAATTTTTCGTGCTCAAGTTTTGATTGTCAAAATAAAAAATCTATAATTTTTGTGTTAAGCGCTGTTTGCAGTTCAGAAGGAATTTTTTGGCCTATCTTGATGCATGGGAAATTCCTTGCCTGAATCGCCCAAGAAACCGTTTTTATTTATTTATTTCTATACAAAATAATAGCACAAATAACCATCTAACGGTTCTCAAAGTATATGCTACTATGCGACAATAATGCTAATGTACTTGACTAACTGTTATAAAAACATTCAATACTGCGCTTCGATACTGCGCTTCAATACTGCGCTGTTTTCTTCGATCACAGTACGCAGTTGCCATGAAATGACAGTTCAAATGGCAGTCACCGTGGAAGTTTCTGCCAGGAATCGGTCAAGAAGTTTCTTGAGCGATTCCTTTCAAACACCAAACTAGGCTTTACTGGGAAGTAAATTTAGATTTTACCATAGTTTTCGCATGTGAAACTGAAAAAGCTCAGTGATGTTCTTTATCTTTGCTTCTTCGGAAAGAAATTGGTTTTTATATTGGGTTTTTAAATTAAGAAAAATGTATTGATTTTTTGATTTTATACGAAAGAGCACCTTTTTCTGAGCCACTATGATTTTTTTCAGATTTTTAGAACTTTATTTTGGTACCTAAAATCAATTTCAAAAAGATTTTTTGAAATCACCTTTTGGCAGCTGGGTAACCGTTTGACAGCTCCACCCAGTACAAAATGCGACGAGGGGTGATTCGACAAATCGCTCCCATACAAACTTCAAATTGATTTTTAAATAGGTTCCCGGACACCAAAATTCATGAAAATTTGGATTTCGGCTCAGTTTCGCATGCAGATTCAGAATATGAAATTATCTCAACACCGCTAAAGAAGCCAATTGAAGACTTCCGCTGCCGGGAAAAATATACTTCGCGGGTGACTGTGTGATGTGCCGGTTGTGCTTTAGTGTCCATCGCGTTTTTTTTAACTCTGATAAATTTAATGATGTGTGGCACGAATGTGTCGAGTGTTATTTGGCGACGCTGCTGGATGACCGGGAGATCCTAATGGAAGCTTTGAAAGTACTGGAAGTCGTATAATTTGGTGAGTCTGTTCCTGCATATCGTTTTCAAAATGTGGTGCCTGAACGTTGACCAAACGTACCCTTTGGAGTTCATCCTTCCATTAACAACATTCCAATTCCCATTTTCCATACACCACACTCTCTATAAGTCGATTGTTTCATGACTCGATATGCTTCCTTTGGTCGATGTCACGTCCAGTACAAATTTAATAACTCGATATCAGCTTAACCCTAAAAGGGATACTGTGTGGTATCGAATGCTCCCTCAGTAGTGTGGCTTTAGCGTGTGCGTAGTCTTACCCCTCAGTATGCTAACGGGTAGTTTCACAACACACCCCTAGTAACGCCTAACTGTCAGCGCGGTGCCGACCAGATCAAGGTTGGCCATGACTCTGCCTCTTTCTTCGGTAGACTGTCGGACGCGGTGGACGTCTTTGGTGCGCTCCGCAATGTACCCAGCACGTGGAGATTGAACCTGCACAATGGCGTACCTGCCAGGATTTATTGCTGTTTCAAGCAATAAATAAAAAAAATCATACTGATATTGAAACAACAAGGGTAAGTGAAAAATAATTAAAAGTGATCAAATAGGTGAATCTGATGCAGTAAAACAGAAAAAAATGTGTGCGTGAGCGATTGAATTTGAACATTGATGTTCATTTTTCAAAACCAAATTTTGGAAGTTTTGCGCTTGTGAAGCGTAAGATGCTCTGGAAGAGCATCGGAAGAAAGCGGTTCCGGCTGATGTGGATGGAGAGCTTTGGCGCTCTCGAAGAGCGCCGGAATGTGTTGCTAAATTGAATTGGCATGGTCCACGTTAGGTTTGGTTTCGGCTTGCAAAGTCGAAGGCGCTCTGGAAGAGCGCCGGATGCATTATGTAATGAATTCGTTTCGGCTGGTGACGCCGAAGGCGCTCTGGAAGAGCGCCGGAGTTTGTTCGATTTTGGAATGGAAAATCGTCTAGCGATGTGCCAGGTGTTTTTTGATCCGTTTGATGTGACCAAATATGCTCTAGAAGAGCATCAGATCAAAATGGTTGCAGCTGATGTGCCGGGGATGCTCTAGAAGAGTATCGGAAGAAAATGGATTCAGCTGGTGTGGCTGAAGATGCTCTGGAAGAACATCGGAAATTATGTTGCCTGATGTTTTTGTTAATGCTCTCAAAGCATTGCGGTAGGTGATGCTTGAAGAAGAAAGGCAAAGGCTTGGAATGTAACAGGTGTGTGTTTGATATTTTACCGGGTAGGCCAAACACGAAATTAACAGAAGGAGTAAGTTTTGACGCATTGTAAATTTTAGCCTGAAAAAGGTTTATTTTGGGCTCTTTTGAATTTGCTGGTTTGGGCTAGTATAGCACAGTTATAGGTAGTACCCAGATCGCCAGAAATTTCTTGGCCTATCTCGATGCGAGGAAAATTCAGGCAAGGAATCGCTCAAGAGATGAGCAAGCGGAACGCCGAATCAAATGGGGCTTTCGGTCACAGAAAAAATAATGCACTGAACGAAAATCGCTTGAGCGATTCCGTTTGAAGTGCATACTTCACATTATCCGCTAATGTCTACAAGAACTTGTCATTTGTACAATGGGTTTGAATTGCAAGTATGGTAGAAGAGTGTCATAATTCTTTCAAATTCTTTCAAAGAGCGAATAGCTCAATGGAAGCATGAAACGTGTCTATGTTTATAAATCGAAAATAGTTGTGATAAGTAACTTTTTGGTTATAGTTTATGGGGATTCGCCGAGAAATAGCCATCTGTTTTGTTGCGATTGACGAAGCAGAAAAAGTTATAGAAGAGTGCCGATGTATTGCTATGTTGAAGTCGAAGAAGCGTGGTTTGTAGAACCCAGAGAACCTACTTGGATGTAATGACGACGTCACGTTTTCGATTCCCGCATCTTGTTTAGGGAACCCAAATGCATTGTTAATGAAGGAACCCGATTGATGTTGACTATAAACAATCCCATTGGGAGGGAATAGGGATGTCATCTACGTGGGAGAACCACGCAATAAAATGTTTGGGTTTTCATCTGGTAGTACTGATGGCGCTCTGAAAGAGATAATTGGATCCTGAATTTGTTACTGAAATTGATAAAAGTAGTGAGTTCTGAGTTCTGAGAGAGCCATTTTCATAACTTTATTTCGGTTCCTGACTGACGAAATTGCACATCAGCCCAAATGATGAACATGCCACTTTTGTGAACCCTGGTGGAAATTTAAATGGAAATGAAAGGAGAAACAATCCAAACACGTGCTTTTTTTGTGAGCTAAGAACATGCTTAATTTGGTTGCCCTACCATGTTTTGCGAGTACTAAATATATTGTCACGCTTATTTTTTTTATTTGAGTCCAGTGGCGATCGTACACTCGCAAGGCATACAACCGCAGTGACACTCGCAAGGCAAAAAAAAGAGAATATGTTCCCGTAAAAAACGTGGGTTTCACAAAGTGATAGATGTTTTTTGAATGTATTTGTTATGAACGGCAAGAGTGGCTCAGTGGAATGAGTGAGCTTGATATCAAACCCCATATAATAAGGTAAAAAAACATTTAGAATCTGGTGACGCTGTTATGATTAGTAACTGTCGCGCTTATATCAGAAGCAGATAATCGCCATATTCTATTTTTTCTTGAGAGGCATAACAAATAGGGACACAGACATTATCTTCAGTCAGTAGCTGTCAGCAGTGATAAAATTGTTCTCACCGGGAAGCAATACGCGAGTGGAAAGCCAGCACAAGGCTTACTCATGATTCCGAGAGTAAACAGTGTGTGAGTTTATTCTTAACCCTTATGTGGCCGGCAGGGTACCCGGATACACAGCACCCATTTAAAATACACGGTGTAGAAAAATAAAAGCAAAAAGTTTGCCGGCCACATAACGGTTAACCGCCTGCTTCGTGAGCAAAAGCAAAACAAAAACACTCATGAGTTTTCATTCGTGAAGAGCAAGTGGAGGTGCAAGAACTGCGTTTTAGTGTGGCTATAATAGTAATTCCAGTGATTGTCCATCATAAACTGATGCTTTATGCTTCATTGGTCCTGAAAAGCGGCACTGCCAGTCGCAAAACTGCGTTTTTTCATCAAAATGCAAAAAGCTCAGAGAAGCTTCGCGAATCAAAGGCGAGTGCTTGCCAGCTCCGTTTACTCACAAATAAAGAAGCGCGAATATTCTTGGGCCTCTGTTGTTCACGAGTAGGTTTGTTTTGGTTTGTGTTTGCTCAGCTGCAATCTTCATCATTTTTCATCGCTGGCTGTCAGGACCGAACGGTATTTAACAATAGACACATGGATATAGGGATAGTGGATGTGGCGAAGAAATTATTCTCACATAAACAGCTATGATGTTTCATAAAATCCGATTTTTGGGTTTTTGGTCGTGATGCAAGTAAGGAATGAAATTATCGATCACGATCGCGATCATAGAAAACTCTCTCACACGCATTATCGGCGAAAAAAAGACGTGCGATAAATTCAGACCCGGTTTTCTCCCGAGAATGTGTTCTCGCTCGTCCCGCCGCGCCGAAAATGAATTATCACCAGAAATAAAAAGCCGCCTGGTTTGCTCTTTGCGCTTTGTTCGCCTTTCCGCCTGGCCGTCACCACCAAATGTAGCTTTTATGAATCAAATTTCTTCCTCCTTTCGAACAGCTTGTGTGGTCGCGTGGTTATGGTGCGCGCTGAGAAACATTTTTGGAGGGTCTAGGTTCGAATCCCGTTGGCGGCACAGTTTTTGTTATTTGCCTCCTGATAATTATCGCGATAACCGGCAAGGTGATAAACTTGGATAGCGAAAATGGCAAGAGCGATTTTCAGTTTTCGGCTATCTTTGGTCGTGGACAACAGCAGCGAACGATAAACATTTCTCGTTGGAAAAAGAATCGTTGAATTGTTCGGTAGCTCGGAAAACGCCAATTTTCGTCTCAATTGTCTGATAATTTCATTCCCTGGATGCAAGTAACAATATAGAAGTGCACTGGCTGGCATCAATCAACTGTTCTGTTTTATTTTTCCAATATTTGTCAGAACTTCTACACATTGTGAAAAAGGACAAAAGAAAAACACAAAGTAACATATGCGCAGTCGGTTGCCATAATATTTTTGTAACTAATCAGGCACTGCAACTTCAATAGTTTAGGTCTAAGGTAATAAAGAAAAGATTGCTGCCCTTCGATTTTTTGATGGACTTTATAAATTAACTCACAAGGTTAACTTTCGAAAATGCTCCTTATGAAGGAGTAGCGATGCGACAACGGTTAAATGTCAAACTCGTGTTTGACATTGGCAGTGCTTTTAAGTTAGATTTTGCCCATCCAGTGAACACCTAAGCATCGGAACAACCCATCTAACGGCCCTAACGAACGATTCTGCACTGTATCACGATGCTTCGGGATGCTGATGTAATTTTCAATTAAACCTTTAACATCTAGGCGTTGCATTTGTAGTATGTATGGTATCTTATATAGAAAATTAATTTTTAGTAGTGAGAGGATCTATATGAGTCCATGAAATCGATCATAAAGAGCGCAGTTATAGTATAGAACAGATACTTATTTGTAAACAAACTTAAATTTCGAAATGGAATTCGTGCATTTGTCACCATAGTTCATAAAAAAAGTTTTTAAAAGATTACAGCTGTTTTTTTTTAAGAGGAGGAGGAGGATGTGTGGTATCGAATGCTCCCTCAGTAGTGTGGCTTTAGCGTGTGCGTAGTCTTACCCCTCAGTATGCTAACGGGTAGTTTCACAACACACCCCTAGTAACGCCTAACTGTCAGCGCGGTGCCGACCAGATCAAGGTTGGCCATGACTCTGCCTCTTTCTTCGGTAGACTGTCGGACGCGGTGGACGTCTTTGGTGCGCTCCGCAATGTACCCAGCACGTGGAGATTGAACCTGCACAGATACCAAAGTCCATTGGACCCCAGGCGCCTTTCAGAGCTCGTCTTTGATGGAACACACTCAGCGAGGTGACGAAACTGAGGCCATGGAGGTATCCCTTTTAGGGTTATATATAGTTACTGCAAAATAAGCTACTTTATATTTGAGAAATCGTTCAAAGTTTGTACATAGTTTACAATTGTTTATGCTGAAAAAGACGGAAACTTTGATAATTGTTCGAAAAGTTTTCGGAAAACCATTGAATACCAAATTTGCATCTCAAAACAACGATGAAAAAATTAGTAATTTTAATATCAAGATTTCTTATTTGTCGTTGCCTTGCTGCGAATATAGTTAATAACCGGTTGAAGCAATCGTTTTTAATATATAAAATACACATTTATTTTAATAATCCTACAGTAGCATAACTAAATAATACTGAACTCGAAACCATTCCTGTACCAAAATCCCCCCTCCTTTCTATTTACGAGAGCGTCGGTGAGTCGCTGACATCTCGATAAATAGATATTATCCCTTCCTCACTATCCCTTCCCGTCCACATAACGTATTTCTTATCGTTTCAGAGAGCGATCAATGGCGCTTAAGCCTAGGCTTGTTAGCCAGGACACAGTGAAAATGCCTGTGCCCCATCCCGGAATCAAAAAGGCGCATGGAGTGACAAAATTTCTTAGCTATGTCACTCCCAACATTGGTGTTTAAATATACCAAAACACTTTCACTTACTCCAACACATCTACATGATTTACTCATATACACAATCTGAATCTTGCCGCATCACTCGCTTATAGTGATTCCCAAACCACCCCATTCCAAATATCCAACTCCTTGACATCTATGGGAGTGTCAGTGAGTCGCTGACCTCTTGTAAAGTAGGTGTCATATCATCACATCCTTTCCTATCCTCGTAACGGAGAAGATGGGCGTGGTCGGCAATGGAAGTTTTCATGTCTTTTTTACTTCAACCTCTGATTGGATAGCTGTTCCTTCCCAAATAGCAGTCCATAAGCAATTGGAATAGGAGTATTAAAGTTTTAACATGACAGCTTCCAGTATGCAATCTACGAATTACTCCGTTACCACGCAACGCAACGCAACGCAACTTAATTTGATTTCAAATTTTGTTTTCAGTTTGCTGTCATTTTAAAATAATGTAAATATTTGGTTTTAAATCTTTTAGTAAACTATGTAAACTAATTCTAGGGATATATCATTAGTGCAATTGTACAATCGCATTAATGATTTGATATCAATCGAAAAACTCTACATTTAACGATTTTTCATTTTTCTTGCGCTGATAACAAAAACAGTTATCAATTTGCTATCATCGATAGCAGGAATTGTTTTCAATTTGCTGTCACAGGAACATTTTTCTGCTCTCATTTTCGATGTTTTAACCGTTTAAACGACCAAAACGACAACAACCTGAGTTATCAAAATTTGCAATATCTCAACATCAAAATTAGTTTTCAATTTGCTATCAGACTTTGCTCGGGCCCGATCCGATCTCCCCCCACCACTCTTTAGGGATATTCTGTAGGACCCGTATCCCGATCAAGACCGATCGTGGATCCGATCTCTCTCTTTCATTCGTCACGGATAAAAATTCCGAAGTTGAACCGAACTCTCCCCACCACTCTTTAGGGATATTCTGTGGGACCCGTATCCCGATCGAGACCGATCGTGGATCCGATCTCTCCCTTCCATTCATCACGGATAAATATTCCGAAGTTTAACGAATACAGATCCGATCTCTCCCTTCCATTTATCACGGATAAATATTCCGAAGTTGAACGAATATGGATCCGATCTCTCCCTTCCATTTATCACGGATAAATATTCCGAAGTTGAACGAATATGGATCCGATCTCTCTCTTTCATTCGTCACGGATAAAAAGTCCGAAGTTGAACCGAACTCTCCCCACCACTCTTTAGGGATATTCTGTAGGACCCGTATCCCGATCAAGACCGATCGTGGATCCGATCTCTCCCTTCCATTCGTCACGGATAAATATTCCGATGTTGACTCGATCTCTCCCCACCATTGTTTTTAGGGACCCGAATTATCCCGATGCTGAACGAAAACTTTTTTTGTCATGGATAATTATCTCGGACGTGGTCGGATTGAAAAATAGAAAAGGCCCCTTTAGGGTCGGACTTCATGAGGATGGTTTGCCTTCAAATTATAAAATGATGGGTTCGATTTTTATGGGAACACAAGTGATATGGAATGATGTTTAGTTTTTAAGGACGAGAAAAACTACCGGTTTGAAAATATACTTTTGGTGTGTAGAAACGGGTTGGGTTCCAATAGAATCGAAGTTTCATTAGATTTGAATATTTGTTTTTAACTCGCCATGAAAAATCAAAGTTTATCCCGAGCTCAAGATTTTTTCTAGGCGCAGGGGCTGAAACGCATGCAAGTTCGGGGGGAAAATTTTGGAATGCGATTGGTCAAATGAACCGTTTGAGTTCATGTAATCAACCAAAAGGGGAAATATGATGAATATGATTGGTCAAATGATTCTCTTTGATTCAAAAAGACATCATATGGGGAAACAGCACAAATGAAAGAAGGATATATGCACATCTCTTTCCAGCTCAGGAACTCCAGGATTCTTTTCTGATTCCAGAGTGGGGATGATTGAAAAGTGTAGTGCATATGTATTGTAATGATTCGATCGGATCCACGATCGGTCTTGATCGGGATACGGGTCCTACAGAATATCCCTAAAGAGTGGTGGGAGAGTTCGGTTCAACTTCGGACTTTTTATCCGTGACGAATGAAAGAGAGAGATCGGATCCATATTCGTTCAACTTCGGAATATTTATCCGTGATAAATGGAAGGGAGAGATCGGATCTGTATTCGTTAAACTTCGGAATATTTATCCGTGATGAATGGAAGGGAGAGATCGGATCCACGATCGGTCTCGATCGGGATACGGGTCCCACAGAATATCCCTAAAGAGTGGTGGGGAGAGTTCGGTTCAACTTCGGAATTTTTATCCGTGACGAATGAAAGAGAGAGATCGGATCCACGATCGGTCTTGATCGGGATACGGGTCCTACAGAATATCCCTAAAGAGTGGTGGGGGGAGATCGGTTCACCTTCGGAATATTTATCCGAAATATGGTTTACTCCCCACCATAGTCCATATTTGCAACCCCTACCCATAAATAAAATTTTCACACACTATCAATATAAAGTGGTGGGGTAAGATCTAATTCGTGATGAAAATGAAGTTTCCCAATTGATTGATTCGTACTCAAATATATGAAGAAAATGTCTCGTACTCAAATTCGTTCGAGAACCCCTGTAGTACGAATACTCATAATCACAGTTGGATCGATTGTTCCTTACCCCAGGTTCTCGCCTTGAACGAGTGGCTAAATCTATGCCTTAAATGAATCAGTAGATGGATTCCTGTCTTTATCCATCGATACATAGGCCACGTTCCGTAAGAGGTAATCTGTTCTAAATGGAAGAACAAAAAGAAAACCCAAGATGGACTGTCGCTTGCAACACGCATTGCGTTTTGATCGCGCGTCCGATCGATATTTCTCCAAACATAAACAACTCTCAGCTAAACGCCATACTATCGGTGGTCGTTCTAGAGGAAGAGTGTTTATAAATATTGTCGCATATGGTGTATGCAAAGTTTTTCTCCCCTTGAACTTGAAAAGTATTCAAAGTCAGTTCTATATGTGGCTTGTTATGCTCGCAGTGGCGAGTGGATCTAGGCCAGTGTTGCAATTTTTCGACAGGCCCTTGTGATAGCGATATTTTGTTTTTTTCATTTTCTCCGTTTTGGTTTTCCTGTCAAAGTTGCTTTCCGATCAGCAACACGGGAGCGAAATGAAATAGGTACTCACACTCGCACGCAGCGTGCTGAAAGCGAGAGCTGACAGGGCTAAATTTCCATTCAATTTTCTGTAGTTGAGTGTTTTCACCCGTGCTAACGTATAGGGCACTCACTCTCACAAGCCACCGCTTGAGACGAATGGCCTTTCAGCATGAGTAGTGTGTGGATGATTGGGAATTGATCTTGTTGGGTCGCTCACGAATGGAGCTCTCGGACTCTGTCAGTTCTCACATCGAGGAACTGAAAACGACCGCCGCAGTCATTCATTTTCGGTTGAAAAACAGGCACTGAGACTGATATTTTGCAGGACTGATCTAGGCCAAATCGATTCAATTCTAATTGATTGGTCCAAAGTAAATTTGGACACTCAAAAACACTCAACTACTGCTTTTAATCAAATATGCCAACTTGTAACAAACTGCCTTTTTACAATGGGCAGTTTGTTGCAAAACTCATAGAATGCCGGCAGGGTACCCGGGTACCCACAAAACTCAAATGATCAAATCTTCGTCAATTTTCCACCGATTTTTTTTTTTGGCTCATTGAACTCACAAACTCATTATCTATCGTTATAGTATTTGGTTAGACCGGTCCGATCACCGTAAGTGCCGGGAAATCCGGATTTCCGGGCTTATGTTTTTATACAAAACAATGCTTGGAATTTTCGGTAGGTTAGTGGCAATATCAGTATCTTACTTACCTTACCGGTCAGGCTAAGGCCAGGGTGGCCTCTGCTGTACATAGTAGCCGCCTCCATTCCACTCGGTCCATGGCTGTTTGTCTCCAGTTCCGCACTCTGCGTAGGGTCCGCAGATCGTCCCCCAAGCAACCAAAAGTTCGGATAAAATAGCAAGTTTGGGCTTAATCAGCTATTCGAAAGAAGATGAAAAGCATTCTATTCAGCTCACTTTTTAAGTAATTAACCGAACTTGAGTTCACAAAAAGTACACTTGTGTCGCTGAAACGAACGCTATTCAGCTTAAAAATAAACTTCGAAAAAATAAAAAAAAAATGTGTTTAGTCCTCAAAAGTAATTTATTATTAAGAAACATTAGTTCATGTGGAATCCAAATTGACTAATACCTTGAAATAATTTTTGATGTTTTTTACTTACTGAGATTTGAACTCGGGTTCTCCTCGTTGAAAGTCGGTGCCTAACCACTACTCCATGTATGTGTTGTTAGGCACTGTGGGATTTTACTCAACGTGCTGATATCATATAGTAGAGCTCAATCAGGTTCGCGTGTGAACTTTCCCTGACCTTAGAATACTTTTTGAAGTCGAAAGTTCGAAAGAAGTTCACGTGGAACTTCTTGTGAACTTACACAGTTTGACATTTTCAGTTTGTTGTGGTTCGCAGTGCAAAGCAATAAATTAGGGCCAGAGTATCGACTTTCAGAAAAGATAATAAGTTTTTAGCTTGGTTTCCAGTGACTACGATTGCGTCGATTACCGGTGCGCTGAAGCGACAAGTGAGACGGATGTGGAAACATCCAGCAAAGCTGGAAAATTTTTGTGCTCAGCCGAAAAACCCCCAGCGGAATCCTGGGGGGAACAGTTGTCCGCTGCGGGGGCAGCCTTTGAGCCACACAATACGGATCCTTTGCGTTGATTACAAGTAAGTACGTTGAAATATTATAGTGGAACAAAGTGTACTTGTGAAATTAACACAAGCTGTGGCTGCTGGGCTCGATTTCCGAGTGATTTAATTGAATGAGAACTTCTCCCCGGCCCCGCTGTCGCCGAAGTTCAAGTGAAGTTCACTTTTGGTACGGTTAATATTTATCCGAACTTTGAGTAGTAAGTTCAAAACAAGTTCGAAACAAGTTCGGAACGGATGATTTCAAGTTGTTGGAATATGTCCAAATGAACTATATTTGAATTTTAAAGGCACGCAAAAGTTCAACATGAGTTCGGTTAATATTTGATTGAACTCTGTTTTAAAGTTCAACATAAGTTATTTTTTAACCTTTTTTCGACTTTAATGTCGTTTTGAAGAGAAGTCAAAAGCTTGTACATGTACTTCCAAGTTCATAAACAATACAAGAGTAACTTTTTGGAGAATTAAGTTCAACGAAACCGGAATTGAACCGAACTTGAACTTCTGAGTTCGTTCTTCAAGTGGAATCCGAACTTTTGGTTGCTTGGGCCTCCACTTGGTCGACCCACCTAGCTCGCTGCGCTCCACGTCTTCTTGTACCGGTCGGATGACTCTCGAGAACCATTTTAGTCGGGTTGCTATCCGACATCCTGATGACGTGACCCGCCCACCGTAGCCTCCCGATTTTCGCGGTATGGACGATGGTTGGTTCTTTTAGCAGCTGATGCAGCTCGTGGTTCATTCGCCTTCTCCAAGTCCCGTCTTCCATCTGCACTCCGCCGTAGATGGTACGCAACACCTTCCGTTCGAAAACTCCAAGGGCGCGTTGGTCCTCTGCACGTAGGGTCCATGTTTCGTGCCCATAGAGGACGACCGGTCTAATCAGCGTTTTGTAGATGGTTAACTTCGTGTTTCGGCGAACTTTGTTCGATCGTAGAGTTCTGCGGAGTCCAAAGTAAGCACGATTTCCTGCCACAATGCGCCTTTGAATTTCTCTGCTGGTGTCGTTGTCGGCGGTCACCAGTGAGCCCAAGTACACGAATTCTTCAACCGCCTCGATTTCATCACCGTCGATATGAATTCGAGGTGGCGGGCGCGGTGATTCCTCCCTGGAGCCCTTTGCCATCATGTACTTTGTCTTCGACACATTAATGACTAGTCCGATTCGCCTGGCTTCACTCTTTAGTCGGATGTACGTTTCCGCCATCGTCTCAAATTTACGAGCAATAATATCAATATCATCGGCGAAACCAAGCAGCTGAACGGACTTCGTGAAAATCGTACCACTCGTGTTTATCCCTGCTCTTCTTATTACACCCTCCAAAGCAATGTTGAACAGCAAGCACGAAAGACCATCACCTTGCCGTAACCCTCTGCGAGATTCGAAGGGACTCGAGAGTGTCCCTGATACTCGAACTACGCACATCACTCGATCCATCGTCGCCTTGATCAACCGTATCAGTTTATCCGGGAATCCGTATTCGTGCATAATCTGCCATAGCTGTTCTCGATCGATTGTATCATACGCCGATTTGAAATCGATGAACAAGTGATGTGTGGGCACGTTGTATTCGCGGCATTTCTGCAACACCTGGCGGATGGCGAACATCTGGTCCGTTGTAGCGCGTTCACCCATAAATCCAGCCTGATATTGCCCCACGAACTCTCTTGCAATCGGTGATAGACGGCGGCATAAAATTTGAGAGAGTATCTTGTAGGCAGCGCTCAGTAGTGTGATCGCGCGGTAGTTCCCGCAATCCAACTTGTCGCCCTTTTTGTAGATGGGACACACGATACCTTCCATCCATTCCTCCGGTAATACTTCCTCCTCCCAAATCTTGGTAATGACCCAGTGTAGTGCTCTCACCAGTGCTTCTCCACCGTATTTTAGAAGCTCGCTTGGTAGTTGATCTGCTCCAGCGGCTTTGTTGTTTTTCAACCGGCCAACCTCCTCCTCAATCTCTTGAAGGTCAGGGGCCGGAAGTCTTTCGTCCTGTGCACATACTCCTAGATCTGTTACCACGCCACCTTCGGTACTTGCAACGTTGCCATTGAGGTGCTCATCGTAATGCTGCCGCCATCTCTCGACCACCTCACGCTCGCTCGTGAGAATATTCCCGTGATTATCTCGGCACATGTCGGCTTGTGGCACAAAGCCTCTGCGCGAGCGGTTCAGCTTCTCGTAGAACTTTCGTGTGTCCTTAGCGCGGTACAGCTCTTCCATCGCTTCCCGATCTCGTTCTTCCTGCTGGCGCTTCTTCATCCGGAAGACTGAGTTCTGCCTGTTCCGCGCCTGTTTGTAACGTGCCTCATTCGCTCTCGTACGGTGTTGCAGCATTCTCGCCCATGCTGCATTCTTCTCGTTTTTCAACTGTTCACATTCGCCGTCGTACCAGTCGTTTCTGTGATTCGGAGTCGCGAAGCCTAGTGCTGTAGCCGAGGTACTACCTATGGCGGATCGGATGTCCCTCCAGCCATCTTCAAGTGTAGCTGCGCCAAGCTGCTCTTCCGTTGGTAGGGCCACTGCTAACTGCTGCGCGTAGTCTTGAGCCACTTCTACGTTACGGAGTTGCTCGATGTTGAGCCGCGGCGTTCGACTTCGACGCGTGGTGATAACTGTCGAAAGTTTTGAGCGCATGCATACAGCGACTAAGTAGTGATCCGAATCTATATTCGCACTGCGGTATGTGCGGACGTTGGTTATATCTGAGAAGAATTTACCGTCGATTAGAACGTGGTCGATTTGGTTTTCTGTTTGTTGGTCGGGTGATCTCCAGGTGGCTTTGTGGATATCTTTGCGGGGGAAGAAGGTGCTTCGGACTACCATACCCCGGGAGGCTGCAAAGTTTACGCATCGCTGGCCATTATCATTCGATACGGTGTGCAGGCTGTTTCGCCCGATTACCGGTCTGTACATTTCCTCCCTTCCTACCTGCGCGTTCATGTCGCCGACAACGATTTTCACGTCACGCGGCGAGCAACCATCGTATGTTTGCTCTAACTGCGCGTAGAACGCTTCTTTCTCGTCATCGGGTCTCCCTTCGTGTGGGCAGTGGACGTTAATGATGCTGTAGTTGAAGAAACGGCCCTTAACTCTCAACATGCACATCCTTGCGTTGATCGGCTGCCACCCGATCACACGTTGTCGCATCTTGCCCAACACTATAAATCCTGTTCCCAGTTCATTGGTGGTGCCACAGCTTTGGTAGAAGGTAGCCGCTCGATGCCCGCTTTTCCACACTTTCTGTCCAGTCCAACAAAGTTCCTGCAACGCCACGATGTCGAAGTTGCGGGGATGTAGTTCATCGTAGATTATCCTGTCACATCCTGCGAAACCTAGTGACTTGCAATTCCATGTTCCAAGTTTCCAATCGTAGTCCTTATTTCGTCGCGTGGGTCTTTGCCGATTGTATCGAGTCGTATTTTCTCCTATGTTATTCGCAATGGGGACTTTTATGGGTGGCTTATTGGACCTACGCCAACACTCCTGTCTCGCCGGAGGGCCATCGTGCCAGTTATGTTTAACGTCCCAACCAACACTGGGACGACCACGCTGATGGGGCTACCACCTTGGATCTAGCTGGGCGTGGTGCAGCGTTTCTTACTCAGCCGCTGGATGCCAGAACAGACGCTGTTTGAGCCGCACCTCCTTGGTGAACAGACACTCGGATCGTACCTCCTCAATCTAGCTGAAGTCAGAAGGACAACAGTGCCCAGGCTGCACTACCAGCTAAGCACACAACTCTTAGCTGGCGGTCTTTGTCATCGCTTGACCCGTGGAAGCATGAGGTAGGGACTTGTGAGGACCAGAGCTATATTGGACGCTCTCCTTATCGACTCACCGTTTTGCAGCCCGCAATATCAGTATCAATCATCCTAAAATTGCTTCAGCATATAGTAGGGTCTGGGACCATTTGGGCAGGAGCACCTATTTTGGGCACTTGCTGCTACAACTCAGTCAATTTCAAACCGATTGACTTGAATTTTTGTACATTGCTAGATACTGTGCCTAGCTGATCGTGTCTCAAAAATCAAGCCAATCGGTTGTAAATTGACTGAGTTATAGCAGCAAGTGCCCAAAATAGGTGCTCCTGCCCAAATGGTCCCAGACCCTATCTGACCAGCCTGCGATCAAAAAACGTGTTGACTTTATAGCTGCGATTTCGGATCAGGCTTCCCGTGGGGCAATGGCTGGCAATATATTGTATATGTATCTATATGGGCTTGATTTCTATTGTAAAATAATACAATATATCAACTGTGTGTTTTATTGTGAACAATGAAACCTATCATTTGTTAATAATATTTACCATACAATGAATGGTCAATTTTTATCCGGGTTGTTCCCCCTATGTTTTCTTGGAATCGAAAACAGTTTTCTTCTACCATATTTTTTTCCAAAACAACATCTGGACAAAATACTATCTTTCGGAGACAACATAAATAACATGGGGAGACTTGATCTCTAACAGATTGTTCCTGTGAGTTACGTTATATTTACAGCCGACTTTTGCTCCCGATTTAATCCTACTCTAAACAATAGATCAAAGCGCTAATTGGTTTGTTTCAATATTTTTTTATTCGGAAACGCATTTTGACATTCCTAGTTGATCGAAGTCGTGAAAAATTTTGTTACATTTGATAATTATAAAAAATAAAAATACATTAAACCTGGTACCGTAAACCGGGATCAAATTGATCTCCGGGTCGAAATTGATCAGACGATTTTCCGTTAGATAAAACATACTTCAAATAGTTTCCAAGCAAATATAGTTTAGTATTGACTCCCAACTGCAAGATAGTTGAAAGGAAATTATTTAAAATATGCTATACCTAACCGAAAAACCTGTGATCAATTTCGACCCGAAGATCAATTTGACCCCGGTTTACGGTACGTCTTCCACCCCAAGGACCTGGGATCGAATCCCACTCCCAATAATCTCAACAATGTGTGTCTTTTTTTCGGCAGAAAAGTGTGGGTTCCTACATGACCTAGTCCCAAGTTTAAAATATCGTTAATGAAGATGAAAAAAATAGAAAAATAAAGCATGCCTCTTTATTTTCAGATGCATCGGTCGTTTGATTCTCACTATGTTCTGCCAAAATAACAACATCATCCAAAACCCGCCAATTCCGGTCCTCGACAGGAAAAACCTGACCGAAACGGTTAGGCCGGAAAACAGTACCTTCCAGGAGCTGACCGACACCGTGGTGCTGAAACGGTCCGGCCGTGTGCTGCGCAAAGTGGAAGGAGCACCACCTATCGTAGCCCGGACCTTCAAACCTTTGAAACATGAACCTGTGGTAATCCGGTACGGTGGAAGATTTATTCGTACGGCGGAATTGATGTACATTTTAAAGCCGTTGGTCCACCTGGCGTGTGTCCGTCGGTACGGAATGAAGAGCTGGAAGTCCTACCTAGTGCCAATGGCTATCGACGTAGCTAGGTAAGTTTTAATTTCTTATTTTATGTGTATATTTTCATAAATCTCCACCATCTTCACAGTCTTCGCCTATACTACAAAAACCGCGAGGATCTTTCAAAGGAACAGAAACAGGAGTTGTCCCGGCGTTGCGTGGCGATGCTGCTCTATTTGATGAGATCGCCATTCTACGACAAGTACAGCAAGCAACGGATTGCCTCACTGTTGACCGGCATTGGAAACAAGGTTCCCCTAACGGGCACCATTACCAATTTGATTCTGTCCTACATTCCGCACTGGCAGGAGACCTACTTCTACATGTGGTCAACCTAGAGAGACGGTTGATTTTGTTCTGTACTGTACCTATTAATATAGCTTAAAGAACGAAGTGGTGATTGACAATTTTATCGACCTTATTTAATAAATTGCTGGTGGTAAGTGCATGGGGACAGCGAGACAGCTAGAATGATTTTTATTTCCATGCGGGTTGGATGATACAATGATTGATTTTGATGAATGTATATATGATGTTAACGAACAGTTGCGCCGTGATCTTTTGGAGAATAAATTAGTTGACAATAGGAAGCATTTAAATTTTGTTTTATTTTGCATGATTGACGTTATAGTAGTTTACGCAACAAGGTGCAGAATGAAGATTTTTACAGCACGAGTCGTACATTTATCCAACGAGGCTTGCCGAGTTGGATAATTTCGACGAGTGCTGTAAAAATCGAGTTCTGCACCGAGTTGCGTACAACGTTTTTTGCAGCTTCATAAATTACCACTTGAGGATAGTTTTTAACAAAACTGTTTCATCAGACTGCACACTGATGTTCATAGCCATGATTAAGGAAATCTGATCATAGCAGGTTATACAGTACAGTTGTCACAATTTTTCAAACCTGCGTCCAGAAAGCTTCAGTAAGTTGATCAAAACTGAAAACAGTGCGGTAATGGTTCATTACGCAACGCAAACCAGTGTTGTAATGAACCATTACAGCACTGTTAATTTGGTGTGGGAAAGTAGGCCTTTTCCAGGCAGATTTGCGTGAGGTAAAATGGCCTATTACGATGAGAAGTTGCAAAATAGTAGTTTACGCAACAAGGTGCAGAATGACGATTTTTACAGCACGAGTCGTACATTTATCCAACGAGGCTTGCCGAGTTGGATAATTACGACGAGTGCTGGAAAAATCGAGTTCTGTACCGAGTTGCGTACAACGTTTTTTGCAATTTCATAAATTACCCTTGAAGATAGATTTTAACACAACTTTTTCATCAAACTGCACACTGATGTTCATAGCCAATGCTAAAGAAAACCGGATCATAACAGGTTATACTGTGCAGTTGTCACAATTTTTCAAAACTGCGTCCAGAAAGCATCAAGAAGTTGACCAAACCTAAAAACAGTGCTGTAATGGTTCATTACGCAACGCAAATCAGTGCTGTAATGAACCATTACAGCACTGTTAATTTGGCCTTTTCCTGCCAGAATTGCGTGGGGTAAAACAGCCTATTACGATGAGAAATTGCAAAAAAATAAATTCGACCCCACAATGTTTGCATTGGACGAATCAAAACGGGACATGCCACAAAAGCTCAACTTATTGGACGCAGTGGACTAATTTCTACAAAAGGAGAGGGAAAAAAAAGTTTGCCTACCTGGCTTGCTATCACCAATATTATTTATTACATAAATGTTTGCTTTAACAAACTGTAACTTCTGCATTCAATCCAGTTATTTGGGATGCGTTTGACTGAAAATGATACCTATAACTGCGGGTAAGTAAGCTATGATAAACAATTATTGCTCATCTAATTGGCTAGCAAGCGTGGTAAAGAAGATGAATCAATCAATGAAAACAGGCAGCACGCGAAGAAAAGTGGCTGAAACACAAAGAAATATCTATATATAGGAACCTAGAAGAAATTGCAGAGAACAGCGCCACAAACTAATCTCCGAGAAGGATATGATTTTCATGACACTTTCTCTCACCTCTTGCTGCGGAAAGCAGAGGAACGAAAGACATTGTAGGGATCATGAGGGATATTAAATATAGGATAAGATTACTAAAATCCTGTTCAAGAAGCTACGACACATGCAAATGCGTCAAGGAGTGGAGATGTGAATTGTAAAGACCGTCGTTGTAGAGAAAACGTCTGATCAGGATTCGAATGTAAACGTCAGTTCGTTGGCTAGCTTTCGCGATAATAAACGTGTAGCAAAGAAAAATGTGAAGTGTTTTGAATTGAAAACGAAAATAATTTACGAAAACGATCAAAAAATATTCCGATCACTACAGATATATCTGTAGGGTTTGTACTGGCATGCACTCTCTATGTTTACATTGAGTGTGTAGATGATGCGAATTGAGCAGTTACGAATGAGCGTGTTGAGTGACAGTTGCGATAAATTGGAGCGTCGACGGACGACGGACAGCGAACCTGTGGGAAGTTTGGTGAATCCGAACGACCGGAGAAAGCTTCTGAACTGGAGAGCTGGAGTTTGCCGTTGCCAGAGTTGTTTCCGGAAGTGGACCCTACAATTGGCGACGAGGATGGGATGGAAGGCCTCGTATACGGTGAATGTTTTTTGGCCCTTTCAACGTGTTTGTTTTCAGATGGATTGCTGGCAGGTTGGTTGGTGTTGTGATGATGGGAGAAACGGTGCCGGTCGAAGCAAATTTAACTGTTGCGGGTGCCAGTTAATAAGGACAAAAAGACCGTGGCGGGTGCCGGTCGAAGGAAATTCAACCGTTGCGGGTGCCGGTTGAAAGGACAATTGAGACCGTGGCGGATGCCGGTCGAAAGGAATTTAACCGTTGCGGGTGCCGGTTATAATTGAGGCCGTGGCGAGTTGCCGGTCGAAAGGAAAATTTGATCGTTGCGGGTTGCCGATCAAAGAGAATGATTAACCTTGAAAGTCCCTGCAAGGGTGCTTGGGAGCAAGGTAGTGATTCCATGGCTTGGGGGCGCCCGGAAAAGGATCCGTAAATTCCTGAAATCAGGTGACATCGAGGTGTTTTGTTGTCATGACTTAAGGGTGCGTTGAATACACAATAGTAGTTGGTAGTGGTTTTGGCAGTTCCTGTAACCACAACATGGTAACATTTCCATGGCTGAGGGGCGCATGGAAATAAAGTAATTTACTTTAGAAGCTCCTTCCTTCAGGTAGGGTGCTTGGGAATTGGGAAGTGCTTCGATTACATCTTGAAGAAAACCAGGGTATATTAGTGGATCCATTGATTGGGAACAGTGTGATGATCGGCTGGATGATAGAGAGGCGATGCCTTGCATGTTGTGTTTGAAGGCAGTGTAGTGTTTCCATGGTTTGATGATGCCTCTAGGAAGATTGGTCTGACTTAGAGATTCCAAGTTGCACTTGAGACTTTGAGAGCACTAGAAGTAAATCGTATTATCGCCTGATAGTTCTTGCGAGAGACGTGCGGGCGTGAGCCATTGTATTCCATGGTTTGAAAGTACTTGTAATGGGTAGGTAATACATGTATATAATGGATCACTAAAATAACTAAAACGGCCGCTATGAAGCGAACAGAAAGTGCCACTGTAGCCTTGTGTGTTTGACGTAACTCCACTGCTGTCACAATGTGTTAATGCCCATATACGCTGGCGCCTTTGTTTACGTGCGGTGACTACTAGAAAAGTTTGCTTCATTGATCCACTGATTCTGTCTTGGAAGAGAAGAACAGGGTTTTCGTAGTTCGATGGATTTGATGCAACAGTTGTCACAATTACACCAAGCGAACGTGTGATGTTTGATGGTTTGTGCATGGAGCGAGACATGTTTTGTTTACTGACCCGGATGCTGGATTCAAGAATGGATTGTTGATTATACTAAGGGTTGCTGAAACTTGGTTGTTGAAGGTTGGCTAGCTATCTGTACGCGGATGGTTGGGATTGGAATGAGAAAATTTGGTTGGACTTTGTGCGTCATTGAATTGCGTACTTGAGAAGTTGGCTGAAAAATAAAGTACAGTAGACGTTCGTTCGGTGCAAACGCTTTAACTGCAATGCTTTTTAACTGCAAGTCTGCTAAGTGCAACAATTTTGCAGTTATTGCACCGCTATCCGTCAAAATGAAATGTCAACAGCGATGCGATGCTTTTTTGCATGCACTTTTGTTGCAATGCGATGTTTTTCGTCTGCAGCAACTAACAGCTATGTGACGTCTGTCAGTTGTTGCAGTTATCGAATTTCATTCGGTAAGTGAAACGTAAACATGTTGTAGTTATCGAAGGTCCACTGTATCTAGTGTTGAAAGGAGTTGACGTTTATGATTAATAAATTTTATACCGTTCACCGAAGGGGTCAGCAATATTATGAAAAGCAGTGTGTAGTTCGAATGAAGGATAAGTTCGGAGAGTGACACACGTGGCTCCTATCAAATGAGTATAATGCACAGACAGAAAACGTGACTAAGAAGAGAAAATAGTGACTTCAAGGTTTGGGTTCATTGTGGATGGCCAAGATGTGTTGTGCCATAAAAAATTGGAATTTTTGAGAGGTAAACAAATCCTTAAGGTATGTTTTTGTTTGGATTTGTGGGAACTTGCATCGACCCGGAAACCTCTGCACCAATGGGAACAGTCAGCTGGTTGAAGAGTTAAAACATTTGGAGTGTTAAAATAGGCGTTAACCTATGCATTTAGGCATTTTGTCTTACTTTGTCTAGTTTCTCTCATATACATTATTTATATTCATTCATTCACTTGCTTGACGTTTTGGTGCAGTGCGGCTTATAGAATTCTATCGAACTTTGACTTCAAATTATTTCCTTGTCATGGAAAAGTGAACATCATGTAAAACTATTGACAAAGCTATTGACTGTTGTTCATTGGTAAAAAGTTGGAATTAGAATTGGAAAAGGTTTGAAAAGCCAAGGGGATGTTATTCAAAAATAGTTGAGCCACGTCACATCACGTTGATGTTGGGCAGCATGTGAGCCGGCATGCAAAGATGCAAGAAGGTTGATGGTAGCTGCTGAACACAGAGTCTTGTTTTGTGGATTGTTCTGATAATTTGTGTGACGGGGTTTGATAATTAGGGAGGGAAAGGTTATGGATAATTGTTTCTGGTTTCGCGGATGTGTTTTCGTATTTGACAGATGTTGGATCTCCAGTTAGTCAAATGCAGTGGTGCTTGGGCTGAAGCATACTTCGGGCTAAATTGAAATTTAGCGTCTAAGCCACAAGCCGCAGTTTGAGCAACACTGGTCTAATGGATAGGGCTTGAAATTTCTAACCCAGAGAAGCTGAGTTGCCCGAGCAGAAACAAATAACTGACACATAACTGCAGCATACCAAAGTCAGGTATCATACCAAGACAATGTATTGGTCGGTTATCCTGACGTGGAAAATAACTTATTTAGGTGTTGTGTTGGTATTGATATAATACCTCAACGTGTTATTGGTTTGGTGTTGAGGACTGCTTGAGGTATTATTCAATTATGGAAAAATCACTGTTTGTATGGAAAAAATCGCCGATTATTATTTAGGTATTGCCATACCTGATGTCATTATTTACGTGTTATGCACAGAATACACACCAGTTATTATTTTAGGTATTTTACCTCTTATGAAGAGCTTATGAATACCTCATTTAGGTTGTAGGTATTCGGTTTTCCATACCTAAGTTTGGTATTCTTCAGCTATTTTCTCCTGCTCGGGTAGATTCCCGTCTCGATCGTAAGGTATTTGGATGTAGTCAAATACCACCCAGTGGCACCGAAGTTGGCAGTTGCAGAATTGTTGTTGCAACTTCAAGCATAAATTCATGGCGACAGAGTTCTCGACAAAGAAATCCTGTCACAGCGGAAAATATGCCCCAGAGCACCATGAATCTGCGGGCAAACTTGGCACCGAAGCTGGAGCTCATTGTCAGCAGAAAATGTGCCCCAGCTACTTGACTCGACACTCGAGTTGGCATATCAACACTAAGTGATGGGTTAGCGAAACTGTACGCCTTGGGTAAGTTTCCAGCCGGGCGACAACCAGGCGGCCATCACTTTTACCCAGCACTTCACCGGAAAGCTATCGAAACCCGAGATGTGGCCGTTCAGCAGCGATACAGCGGACGTGATTGTGGAGAACGACATCTCCACGCATAACGTCGCGGGATATACGATCGACGTTCTGTTCGTCATGGCGATCATCGTCGCCATCATCATCTGGAGGTGGCGCAGGAACGTGCGCCGCCTGAAGGACTTGGAAGGCGCAGCGCAGAGGCTGCGTCAGCAACAAAACCTGCAGGTTTAATACGATGCGGTAGGGATCGCGTTGGTGTCCCGTTGCATCATCGTCATCGACCGGCGGCGGCAAGAGAATGCGCGCCGCGGAGAGAGAAGCGGGGAAGGTAAGAGCACAAACCAACTCTGTAACTAAAAGGGAAAATAAAAGTTAGTCTGTTTGAGAAAGTCGCGCGCGTTGGTTGATTTAATATCACACTCCGTGACATCGTTCATGCCCTTGCGGGAGCGGGGCATTCATAGTTAGTTTCATAAGAACATTTTTTGGTGACCCCGACGTGATCAGCACCGGCTGATCACTCATGTAACTCATCTCGTAATCATTCAAGTGTGATCGCGTGTGCTCATCAATCCTCTAGTGAACCCAAGCGACACAAAGCGATAGTCGCCCCGTGTGGAGAGGGACAGTCAATCTTGATCGTGCTCGAACAAAATCGTTAATTTATTAATTGCCCGTCGTCTGCCGTTTTGCCGTCGGAGCTATTACGTTGGTCCGGCCGCTAGTGAATCTAAGTGAAAACATCAATTGTGAATGCCATTGGCGCCCGGCGTCTGCAAAAGTAAAGTACGTGAATATCGCCAGAGAGTGAGCCCTAATTAATTGTCCATGGGGAATCAAAGTGGCAAATCGAAGATTTGGTAGTGCCTGAACAAAATACGCATGTCAGAAACCCAAGAAAAGGTAGTGAAAACAGAAAGAGAGACAAAACGCCAACCAAGAAAAAATAAAAGAGTGAAATTCCGGAGAATCCCTACAGAAGAGGTGCTGTCCGTCGTGGGAACCGTGCAATCTTCCCCCAGCTTCGGACCTGGGAGCCACAACCTCAAGCCGAGGAAACTGGAAGGAGCGAACGCCGTTTACACTCTAAAGTAAGTCCGTTCCCATTTACTAAGTGAATTAAGTGAAAATGCCGCGTGCTGAGGACGAGCGAGCCGAGCTGGTGGACACCAGCAAGAACCAGCTGGTCGCATTAGAAAGCAGTATGAAAAGGTTGGCGAGCGATGCTAAGCAGCTAAAGGACCAGGCCCACACCTGGGTGCAGCTAAAAACAACGATAGGAATGCTGGACGGCCTGTATGAGCAGGCGTCCAACGTCTTGCTACGATTGGAGGGCCTTGATGGCCCTCAACAGCGTAGAGAGCCTTTGATGGCTGTCTACCTAAATGCTAAGGTGCTGCTGGAGGAAATGGCTCAAAAGGTGATGCCAGCTCCTTCAAGCAGCTCTTCAAACGCTCTGCTGGATCAGACCATCCAGCAGTCCTCAGGTCGATCCGACCATTTACCGCGGATCGAGCTTCCAAGATTCAACGGTTCACCCACGGAGTGGCTCTCATTCAAGAGCCGCTTCGAGAAGAGAATATCCGCTCTGAATGAAGATGCGGATAAATTCGCATTTCTGGGAAAATGCCTGGAAAAATTCGAACCTGCCAAAAATTCAGTCGAGGCACTCGAAAACTCGGGAACGAGCTTTGCCGAGGCCTGGCAAAAGCTCGAAACACGCTTTTACAAGCGTAGAATAGCCTTCGAAGGCTACTTTACTAAATTGCTCATGGTGAAGAAAATCATGAGCCCCAACGCCAAGGGAATTATGGCATTGATCGACGCAGTAGACACCGCAGTCCACGCCGCTCACCAAATCCAAGGTGAGCGAAATCAAACGCTAGATAGTGTGGCCAACGGCCTAATTATTGCCATAGTAAAGAGCAAATTAGACGACGTAACCCTATCCAAGCTCGAAGAGAGCTTGGATCTACAAAAAATCTATACTTGGGCCGAATTCAAGGCCGAATTAGAAAAACGGGCCAATCAGTTGGCTTGTCAGTACCTGGAAGAGGCGCCGCCTAGAGGGCGTCAACACAAAACCGCAGCAGTAGCTGCTGCTACACCAACCAAAGAACCAATAAAAAAGGCTCAATCACAAAACAATCAGAAAAATTGCTTCATTTGCGGAAGTAAAGAGCACAGCATTTTTTATTGTGCTGCTTTCAACAAGCTCCCCCTCAAGGAGAGGTGGGAGGCTGTGTCCAAATCCAGGCGGTGCTACAACTGCATGTCTTGGGGGCACTCCGTGCAAAAGTGCTCCTCCAACGTGAGCTGTAAGGAATGCGGGGCGCGCCATCATACGCTCCTGCATTTCGAAGCTGCGGAAAACCCCCCGCAGCCAACCCAAAAGGGCAATGAAGGGTCAACGACTACGGCTTCGGCCTCCACCAGTAACACCCAGTGACTACCAGGCAGCTACGTGTTCCTGGCTACCGCCCTCGTCCAAGTGAGGGGAGCTACGACTTGGTACCAAGTAAGGTGCCTGCTCGACTCGGGTAGTCAGGTCGAAACTATAAGTGAACAGGCAGCCCACCTTCTTGGCTTGCCTTTTTCGAAAACCCAGCTGACCATAAAAGGGATTAGCGGAGGTATTAATGCGCGACGAAAAGTTACAACTCAAATCGCCTCCAAGAGTGGCGATTTCACAATGACAGTGGACATGATGGTTGGCCCGCGCCTGATTGAGGACCAACCCAGTATCACACTACACGCAGGAGAAATAAGGGTACCAGCGGGCATTGAACTAGCTGACCCACTCTTTTATCAAAAGCAACCAGTCGAAATTCTACTTGGATCGCGAATATTCTTCCAAATCATGGGACCCAGATCCATCAATCTGGGCAGCGGACCAATCTTCCAAGAGTCCGCATTCGGGTGGCTTGTTGGCGGACTAACATCGTTGCAAGTACCGCGACGAGCTACCACGGCGGTTATAGCATCTGAGCCTGAAGTATCAAGCAAGTGGGATTGCGCATCGGCCCCAGATCATAGCTACAAGGATCAAGGACTAGATAATCTGTTCAGAAGTTTTTGGGCGCTTGAGGAGGTAACTTCTGCGGAAGCGAAGCCCTGCCACAGCGCGAATGCAAGCGAGGAGCATTTTCAGAAATACACGACGATAGGAGCGGATGGAAAATATGTAGTCCGCATTCCCTTCAAAAATGAGCCACAGTTACTAGGCCATTCTTTTGAGCAGGCAAAACGGCGATTTCTATCCTTGGAAAAACGCCTTGCCCATCATCCGGAAGTTTACAAGCAGTATAGAGAATTCCTAGCTGAATATCTCGCGATGAATCACATGGAGATAGTCCACTCCAAGGACAAATCCAAGGTCAGGTACTACATACCGCATTCCTGTGTAATCAAACCAGATTCCACTTCAACGAAATTACGAGTAGTATTCGACGCCAGCGCAAAAACGTCAAGTAACATATCACTCAACGACATTCAGCACAGTGGTCCTGTTATACAGCGTGAATTATTTGACCTGTTGTTGGATTTCCGATGCCACGACAAAGTGGCCACAGCCGACGTCGTGAAAATGTATAGGCAAGTAAATCTTCACGAAGAGGATTCGTGGTTCCAATGCATCCTCTGGCGGAACGATCCCTCCGAGGAAATACAAGTATACCGATTGAAAACGGTAACGTACGGCGAGGCGGCATCGTCCTTCTTGGCATGCCGAGCGCTTCATGAGGTCGGAGAGGAAATTCGACCCGAACAACCTGAAATTGCTGAGGTTATTCAACAATGCTTCTACGTGGACAACTTCATGATGGGGGGAGATTCAGCCGAAAAACTGTTGGAAAGGCGGCAGGCAGTGGAATCAGCCCTGATGAAGAGAGGTTTTCCTCTACGCAAGTGGGCGTCCAACGACGTCAGCATCCTCGCTGGAGTATCTGACGAGGACTTGGAGAAAGAAATCCGAATTGGGGACCATGACATCATAAAGACATTAGGTGTAGCGTGGTCGCCTAAGGCTGACACGTTCCGGTGCATCGCTAATGACCCGGTAAATTCCCATGAGAAAATGACTAAACGGCAGCTCGCCTCAGAGATATTGAGGCTGTACGACCCACTAGGAATCATGCAGCCAATAATCATCACAGCCAAAATCCTTCTTCAAGGACTTTGGAAAATTAAGCTAAAGTGGGATGATGAAATCCCAGCTGATTCGCAACATGAATGGCAGCAGCTGAAGAAAACATTACCAAAACTTGCTAGCTTGACAATTCCGCGCCAGGCGATTCCTAGCAATCCCGTGCACCTGGAACTGCATGGATTCTCAGATGCTTCTAACCTGGCTTATGGTTGCGCGGTCTATGCATATTGCATAGACGAGAAAAATCGAATATCTATGAACCTATTGTGCGCCAAATCTCGAGTGGCGCCAATGAAGGATGTCACCCTTCCACGAAAGGAACTTCTGGGAGCAAAGCTACTAGCGGAGTTAATGAAAAGGGTAATTTCCATTATACCAACACACGTTCAAAGAACATACTACTGGTGCGATTCACAAGTAGTCTTGGCTTGGATTCATTCAAGCGTACCCCACAGTGAAGTGTACGTTCGCAATAGAATCAACGTAATTCAGTCCCTTACGCATCGAGCGGATTGGCGATACGTTCCAACGGATCAGAACCCAGCTGACATAGTCTCGAGAGGTATCTCCGTGAGAAAACTTCTAACCACGAAAAAGGATATATGGCTGCATGCCACAAACTATGCGCTAGAGAACAGACGGCGCGCTGAGGCATATGGCGCTCCGCAAGTGATAGCAATCTGTTCGTCAACCGACAGAGACAGCGCCAGCAGTGAGGTGGAGGACTTAATATCAAGTTACCCGCACCATAACTCATTCCAGAAGACGCGGAGGCATTTTGCTGTCGTCAATAGGGCCATGAACAACTTCATGTCTAAATCAGCGGCCATCAAAAGTCGCGGGATTAACCGAGAGCCATGCTTCGGGCCCCTAACCGTCAGCGAACTGGAGGCTGGTGAGCAACTGATCGTCAAGCATCTACAGCGCATCAGTTATCCAAAGGAGCTCGCTCACTTAGAGGAACAAGGAACCCCTACAAAGCAGGGCCCCCTTCAACATCTCAGTCCAATAATCGAAGATGGACTCATCCGCATCGTGGGCAGGCTTAGCCTGTCCGACTTACCTCAGCATCAACGGCGTCCAGCAATAATACCCCAAGAGCATTTCTTCGGAAAAATTATACTAGAGCACATTCATCGACGAAATCTCCACGCTGGCTTGGAGACAATCATTTCGGACTTCCAGCAACGCTATTGGATGCGGAACCTCCGAAAACTGGCCAAAACTGTCGTCAATCGATGTATCTTGTGCGCACGAGCTAGGCCGCGCAAGCTTCAACAGCAAATGGGCCAGCTGCCAAGACCTAGGGTGAATCCATCCCCAGCATTCACCCACACCGGAGTAGATCTATGCGGTCCGTTTCAGATTTTGCCAAGCCCACGGGCCAAAACGAGGATGACAGTGTACGTGTGCATCTTCGTCTGTTTTTCAACAAAGGCAGTTCATCTTGAAGTGGTGGAAGATCAGTCCACAGGTGCATTCATTGCTGCTCTGATGAGGTTTACTTCACTGCGTGGGAAGCCAGAAGTAATCTATTCAGACAATGGACGGAACTTTGTTGGAGCAGGTAGGGAACTTGCAGAACTACGGAAAATCTATAACAATGAGATCTTTCAAGACGAATTGGTCGGAATAGCAGCCAACAAGGGGATAAATTTCTCCTTCATACCGCCCCGAAGCCCAAACTTTGGAGGGCTTTGGGAAGCTAACATCAAAGTTGCAAAACGGTTGTTCACGGCAGCAGCCCGCGGGGCATGCTTCAACATTTTGGAACTGCAGACTGTACTCTACCAGGTGGCGGCAATTATGAACTCTCGCCCCCTCACAGTGGTCTGGACGGATGCTAGCATCCCAGAACCACTGACTCCAGGCCACTTCCTCATCGGAAGATCAATGACTGCTCTGCCAATCCCGGGCAAATTTATCGAAAACGGGAGCATATCGGTACGCTGGAAGCGTATTCAGCATCAAACTCTGCAATTTTGGCGGAGGTGGCAGGATGAATACCTGCAACATCTGCGCTGCATGGCCAAATGGACCAAGAAGCAGCCCAACCTAGCAGTTGGGCAAGTTGTCCTCATTGGAGATGACCACAATCCTGTAGCAAAATGGCCTATGGGTATCGTAACCAGTACGCATCCAGGTGCTGACGGCGTCGTGCGAGTTGCCACAGTTCGCGTCGGACCTAATCTTTACAAACGCAACGTTCGACTGTTAGCCCCGTTGCCCATCGACTTACCAGCAGTTGACAATAACGCAGAACTATCTCCAATCAACGAAGTAGCTGAACATGAAGAGGACCCCCCACCTCAAGCAATTTGGGACGATCGCTTGCGTCCTCGTCCCAAAGGGGGGAGAAAATGGATGTAGTCAAATACCACCCAGTGGCACCGAAGTTGGCAGTTGCAGAATTGTTGTTGCAACTTCAAGCATAAATTCATGGCGACAGAGTTCTCGACAAAGAAATCCTGTCACAGCGGAAAATATGCCCCAGAGCACCATGAATCTGCGGGCAAACTTGGCACCGAAGCTGGAGCTCATTGTCAGCAGAAAATGTGCCCCAGCTACTTGACTCGACACTCGAGTTGGCATATCAACACTAAGTGATGGGTTAGCGAAACTGTACGCCTTGGGTAAGTTTCCAGCCGGGCGACAACCAGGCGGCCATCACTTTTACCCAGCACTTCACCGGAAAGCTATCGAAACCCGAGATGTGGCCGTTCAGCAGCGATACAGCGGACGTGATTGTGGAGAACGACATCTCCACGCATAACGTCGCGGGATATACGATCGACGTTCTGTTCGTCATGGCGATCATCGTCGCCATCATCATCTGGAGGTGGCGCAGGAACGTGCGCCGCCTGAAGGACTTGGAAGGCGCAGCGCAGAGGCTGCGTCAGCAACAAAACCTGCAGGTTTAATACGATGCGGTAGGGATCGCGTTGGTGTCCCGTTGCATCATCGTCATCGACCGGCGGCGGCAAGAGAATGCGCGCCGCGGAGAGAGAAGCGGGGAAGGTACGAGCACAAACCAACTCTGTAACTAAAAGGGAAAATAAAAGTTAGTCTGTTTGAGAAAGTCGCGCGCGTTGGTTGATTTAATATCACACTCCGTGACATCGTTCATGCCCTTGCGGGAGCGGGGCATTCATAGTTAGTTTCATAAGAACAGTATTCGTGATTTCCTGGATGTGATATATCAATGAGTTTTCCACAATGTGCAAGTTCGTCCAATAGCAGGTGGGGAAGGTCCTTGATGTTAGATTGCTTATGGAATGTTGCTACTGGGCAGGCCAAAGTCCAGCGGAGGCATTGTGGATTGTTGTTTTCAAGTATTGAGTTGCATAGCGTACATGATGGGTGCTGAGTGATAATAAGACTGGTATTGCATTTCAGAGCATGGGTTCAATTTGCTGAATTCAAGGGAGCCTGTAGTTTTAGTGTTACATAAAAAGAGATTGTTTAGATGTCAGGTTCATAACATTTTTTTAAAGAAAGATGGGGGTGTAGGGTTTGTACTGGCATGCACTCTCTATGTTTACATTGAGTGTGTAGATGATGCGAATTGAGCAGTTACGAATGAGCGTGTTGAGTGACAGTTGCGATAAATTGGAGCGTCGACGGACGACGGACAGCGAACCTGTGGGAAGTTTGGTGAATCCGAACGACCGGAGAAAGCTTCTGAACTGGAGAGCTGGAGTTTGCCGTTGCCAGAGTTGTTTCCGGAAGTGGACCCTACAATATCCAGAGTTTAAAATTTTCGTTTTCAATGAGTGGAATCAGCGTGAATATTGAAAATGCTAAACACTGAGGGATCAGAATAAAATTCAATTTAGTGATGGAATTTTCTCACTTATTCATTAGTTTTTCTGTCCTGAAAATTTTCACTGAGAAAAGCAACTGGACCATAACTCACGATTTTATTTCCAATCACTACAACAACAGTTGTGTATAGTGTGATTAATTGGAATCATAACTATCTGCTCCATTTGTTCAATAAGTCGAGTTGTATATCAATTACCAGAATGCAATGTGAGATAACATTCTTATGACAGAGAATTGAATGAAAAAAGAGCGGCTTTCAGCTGACATTTAATACGGCGAAAAACGAATGAAAAAATAAGAATGTCAATCTTCACTTGGAATCTTCGATTTTTTACATTCTGTATATATCTATAGATACTTGACGTCTTCAGTCAGAGCAAAGCGTTTATAAGAAAAGTAACTAGGGTATTGGTTCCTTTATCAAGCATGTGGCTCCCATTTTCATCCTACTCAAAACGAAGGATTGAAGTGCTGTTTGTTTTGTTTCTAATTTTTGTATTTTTTGTTAGAAGTGAGCACCCATGAAAACAAAAAGAACGGAATCAATCGGTGACGTAATCGCTTGTTTTCGAATAGGATGAATATAGGAGCATGAGATTGATGACGACACACATACCCTACTTATAAGTAGTCAGTGGATGCGGAGAGTAGTGGTGGAAATTGATCACGAACGTTTGCCGACACCGCTCAAAAATGTTCGGTGAGAGTAAGCAGGCCAGCATAAATTCGTACAGTAAACCATGGTAGGGTCCTCAGCCGTGTAAAGACGTGGATCCTGTAATGATATACTTCACCCCGCTGATCAACTATCCCCCATCATCTTCGTCAAAGCCAGGAGAGTACAAGGTGACAACATCAATAGGGACATCATCAAGTGCAGCTCGAGTCTAACCTTCATCAACGGACTGTTGTTACTACCAAATGTATTTCGCAAAAAAATAACTTCTTGTGGGCCATTTGCAGTTTGCGATCCCAGCAACATACTACAGGAATGCCCGCTTCGCTTGCGTTTCCCATTCACAAAGGACGAAAATTGTCGAGGGTTATGCTTTAAATTAGACTGCGTTCGTCTGACGCATGTGTTGTAGAGCTTACGATTGAGAGACTTACATTAGCTAAATACTTGCTTCGTGTAAACATTTCTATTGTTCGAAAAACGCCGGAGAGCAGCGGAACGCCTTCGTTTCAAATGACGTAGTTGACCAACGAAGTCGAAAGGCAGGTAAGTAATCCTGGAACATGTCGGTCAGTGAGCGTACTGTTGAATATAGCAACTGCTACGTTGACGTCATCAAGCGCTGTCCATAAACTACTTAGACTTACTCAGACCCCCCATCCCCCTCGTAGACTTTTGTTCATACAAAATTTTCGAAATTTGTATGGAGCGTAGACTTTGGCCAGAGCCCCCCCCCCCCCCCTTCCCTCCCCCCTAAGAGTCTACGTAGTTTATGGACAGGCCCTCAGTAGCTTCGAGATGAGACCAATCCACATTTTTAGAGCCAAGCTTAGCGCATGAAAATTTGGCTTACGAAAATTCAACTGCCCTGTGTCGTCTATTTCCTCAAATCGTTCCGGAGGCGAGCAATCCGGGATATTCCTTTCCCATCTCTCAGTTGTCGTAAGGACGTGGACTGGGTACCCGATCAAAGTCCAATAACAAAATTACAGCAAACTAGCTGTCCCCGGCAAACTTTGTCTTGCCTACTGCGTTTTTTGACGTTTCAAGTCCTTAGCCAAGCGCACAAGTCCCCATTCAAAATGTATGAAAACCCGATTTTCAAAAAACTCTCAATTTTCCCATGTTTATGGTCTCATAAACCTTCCTTGGGTGAAAACTAACAGAACAAAACTTAGACGACCCAAATCGGACCATCCGTTCGCAAGTTATGCGCGGTCCCACGTATGCCACTGCATTTTTATATATATAGATAGATTGAAAACATAATTTGTATTCAGCAACAAATTAATATCACATTTTGATATCAGTTTATCTTCACTTAATTTGATTTCAAATTTTGTTTTCAGTTTGCTGTCATTTTAAAACAATGTAAAATTTAGCGTTAGAATAGTTTTAAGTCTTTTAGTAAACTATGTTAATTAATTCTAGGGATATATCATTAGTGCAATTATATAATCGCATTAATGATTTGATATCAATCGAAAAACTCTACATTTTACGACTTTTCATTTTTCTTGCGCTGATATCAAAAATAGTTATCAACTTGCTATCATCGATAGCAAGAATTGTTTTCAATTTGCTGTCACAGGAACATTTTTCTGCTTTTTTTTGATGTTTTAACCGTTAAAACGACAACAACCTGAGTTATCAAAATTTGCAATATCTCAACATCAAAATTAGTTTTCAATTTGCTATCAGACATTGCTCGGGTAGCTCTCAGCCGTTGAAGGATTGAGTCCATCTCGTCTTAGAGTCAGTTGTTACGGTGCGTTAGACCGAACCTTATCGCGCGGTTATGTGGATGGCAACACGGGAGACTTTAACAATAGCACAAAGGATGGACCGTGGATACACAGTTATGGATCACACACGGTTACGGATCAATTCGATGTTTACGGTCAAATGTCGCCTCACTGCACAGCATGACATAACATAGCATAATCTTCATAGCATAAACACTATACCATGCAACGCCATGCCATGCTAAGCTGCAACATACGACCATAAACATCGAATTGATCCGTAACCGTGTATGATCCATAACTGTGTATCCACGGGATAAACACCGAAAGGGCAATTGGGTTCTTTAGGGGTATTCAGATTTTTGCATAATTGGAATCTCCGTCCATAAATTGGTCGAAATCCAAAATTTCATAATTTTGGTAATCGGGAACTATTTTTAAAATACATTTAAAGTTTGTATGAGGAAAAATGAGCTCTATCGATTAGGCTATAGAAAATAGCAATATTTTATTCACTAAACAACCCAATTGTTTGTTTATGATTGCGGAACTAATTGTGCACATAAAAGATCAGAAAGACAAACTGAAATAGTGAATTCCATAATATAGCTTAAAGTATTTAGCAACTATTATTATATTTTGTTGTTTCTATCAACCCTTATTGAATTAGTAAGTACCAATGAAATACGAATAATCCGAATGTATTATCAGTAGTTCACGGTTGCTGCGGTACCTCAGATAGAAGGCTTTTAGGAAAGGATTGATATCTACTGCAATTTGGCTCTGATTGAGGTTAACGGAAACGTGAGTAGGCATAACTATTAGAGATAATAAGAAATTATATGATCGACTATTCTAGCAGTCATTGTATTTGCGACGGACAAGCCGATTATTGTAGCGTATGTCTAGGAGAACTATTTTGAATGCTGCCTACAAAGTGCTATCCCAGATCATCTTCCGTCGTCTGTCACCTAAAACAAATGAGTTCGTGGGAAGTTATCAAGCCGGCTTCATCGACGGCCGGTCGACAACGGACCAGATCTTTACCGTACGGCAAATCCTCCAGAAATGCCGTGAATACCAGGTCCCAACGCACCACCTGTTCATCGACTTCAAAGCGGCATACGATAGTATCGACCGCGCAGAGCTATGGAGAATCATGGACGAAAACGGCTTTCCTGGGAAGCTGACTAGACTAATTAAAGCAACGATGGACGGTGTGCAAAACTGCGTAAGGGTTTCGGGTGAACTATCCAGTTCATTCGTATCTCGCCGGGGACTGCGACAAGGTGACGGACTCTCATGTCTACTCTTCAACATCGCTCTGGAAGGTGTGATGCGACGAGCCGGGCTCAACAGCCGGGGAACGATTTTCACAAAATCCGGTCAATTTGTGTGCTTTGCGGACGACATGGACATTATCGCTAGAACATTTGGAACGGTGGCAGAACTGTACACCCGCCTGAAACGCGAAGCAGCAAAGGTCGGACTGGTGGTGAATGCCTCAAAAACAAAGTACATGCTGGTAGGCGGAACCGAAAACGACCGGATCCGTCTGGGTAGTAATGTTACGATAGACGGGGATACTTTCGAGGTGGTGGAGGAATTCGTCTACCTCGGATCCTTACTGACGGCTGACAACAACGTGAGCCGAGAAATTCGGAGGCGCATCATCAGCGGAAGTCGGGCCTACTACGGGCTCCAGAAGAAACTGCGGTCGAAAAAGATTCACCCACGCACCAAATGCACCATGTACAAAACGCTGATAAGACCGGTGATCCTCTACGGGCACGAGACATGGACCATGCTCGAGGAGGACCTGCAAGCACTCGGAGTTTTCGAGCGACGCGTGCTAAGAACGATCTTCGGCGGTGTGCAAAAGAACGGTGTGTGGCGGAGAAGAATGAACCACGAGCTCGCTGCACTTTACGGCGAACCCAGCATCCAGAAGGTGGCCAAAGCCGGAAGGATACGTTGGGCAGGGCATGTTGCAAGAATGCCGGACAACAACCCTGCAAAGCTGGTGTTTGCAACGGATCCGGATGGCACAAGAAGGCGTGGAGCGCAGAGAGCACGATGGGCGGACCAGGTGGAGCGTGACTTGGCGAGCATTGGGCGCGACCGAGGATGGAGAGCGGCAGCCTCAAACCGAGTATTGTGGCGTACTATTGCACTGTTCCCACCAAATCGAACTGCACAGTATGAAAGTGTGACGGTTAAAAAGTGTGACGATAAGTGCAACCATGCTGTCTGACAGCATTTTGACATCGAGAAATGACACAGATTAGCACGTGGTGTGTGTTTCGTCGGATTCTTTCTCGGTTTTGTTTTGATTCTCAGCCATCTGACAACTCTCCGATTCAATTTTCTCTCTGCTTTTCTCGCGAAAGTTGGTGCAGTGTTGCCAGTTATGCAGATTTGTGCGTTTCTACTAGTGTAAAAAGTTTTTGAAATGTTAAATTTATGAAAATGATGTCGGCAACCGTGCCCGAGCACAGAAATAGTGTGATAGCTGAAGTGCGTCAAAAATCCATCTTTGAAAGCAATCAGCAATATTGTTGATTATGTCTTGTCTTAATGATGTTGAACAAATAAATGTATGTATGTATGTCTAGGAGAACAGGGTGGCCAATGTGGCTTAATTTTATCGCAGGTGACCTATGGCACCAAACGATAAAATTAAGCTAATCTACTACATTCAGCTTTTAGCATATCTCCACCAAAGACCCGGTGTGTGAGGCTTAGAAGACCCCGAAAACTCCCCCTACAGTCAGTAATTAGTGCTTTGGTAATGGATGGTAAGGAGGCAATCCTCATCTAGGGATGTACCACCACCGAATTCGTTTGCTAACACTAATGCTAAAGTCTCATATACCTACACTGTGGTGGATAATGTAAGTTTGGTTTGCGTTGATGGATTGAGCTCAATTTCTGACAAGGAATTACTATAAAGTGACCAGACGTCCCGCGTTTCGCGGGACAGTCCCGCATTTTGACCAAATGTCCCGCGACAAATTATGTCCCGCGAAATGTCCCGCGTTCGTCTCAAATCGTATAAAGGTCCCGCGTTTGAAAAAAAAATCAACAAGCATTTAAAATATTGTACTAACTTCAAAGCCAAAATAGTCAAACCGGTTTTGAACAAAGCACATATTACATCAAACATATTAACGGAACTTTCAACATCAGAGTTCAAAAACTGAAAGATTTTTGCGAGAAAGTACATGAAGATTCTGGGTTACAGTAAAGTTTGATCTGTTGAAAGCTTTTTTTATCGAGCGATAGCAGTCCCAGCATTTTTTTATTTTTGACGAAAAAAATTCGAATATTTGGTTGATTTTTATGCACAGTTAGGCAGCATCATTTTACAGTTCCGTGAAGAAAATAGAGAGTGACAAGAGTACAATTAGAAAAGTAGTAGACGAAACTGTCTCAAGTTCAAACTTCAGGGCAGAAAACTTTGTAAGTGCGCAATGCGCACAGTCAGATGAACAATCTGGAAGGAAATCGTTGCCCGAAATTAAAATCTTTCCAAGCTCAGTATAGTAAACTTTTATCGGAAATTTATTTTGACTGTGTTATTTTTTTTTTTTTTTCAAATGGGTGGATATCAAAACCTTCATTGATTGGCAGGCGGTTCAAACGGGTACGCTCGTAAATTAAATTCATCCAATACGTTAATCAATGTTGACAGAGAAGCATCCGAGCTACTTAAGGAAATAGTAGACAAATGACAAAATTGGACAAGCAGAAGCTAGATGGTTAACATTTTCAGGCAATTTGAAGGTAATAATAACCTCAAAAAAATGTAGAGTTCACGTCATGCTTGTCAACCAAAAATGCTGTAACAAACGATTTTTGTTTCAGTTAAGTACGGAGCTTGAACCACCTTAATTTTAATTTTGAAAGCAATTGAGAATTAAAATATTAAAACAATTTTTGACAGCTAGATTTAATTATCATGTTGCTTTTGAAGACTGTAGAAAAAATGTTTATGAGTTTGTCTCACTTCTGCGAAGCTCACAACGCAGAAATATATGCTTGGTAGAAGAAATGAGTGCTTCGTATTCTAAGAACAAAAAATCGTTACGTATTCGTTAACAAAAAAAAGATCATGATTTCACGTTACTATGCATCTTTCCAAATTAATGTCCCGCGTTAGAGCTCTGATCATCTGGTCACTTTAAATTACTAGTATGTTGAATTGTACGTATACAAGGTACAAAATGTTTTCGTTCACAGGTTTGGGCGTGGCAGGCTGGGATCGAATCCATGACCATCTGCTAATGAAGCAAACGTGTGATCAATTACGCCACGGGCCCCGACAGGGTTTTGAACTATTAACTTACAACATTTATAGAATACTATCTGTTCCGGAAAACGTCGTACTGCCTGCATACTGTGTTTTTCGACGTACAGCTCCATAGGGGCGTCCCTTGCAAATTCATGTGTATGGGAGCCCCCCTTTCCATCGATTGGAAGGAGTCTCACACCAAGCTAAGAACCTTCTCCGGCCCCAAAAGTATCCATATACTAAATTTCATGCCGATCGGTTCAATAATTTTCGAATCCATAAGGGTCAGCCAGACAGACAAACAGACAGACAGAAAATCATTTTCATATATACAGATAGATAGATGTATAGATATTGAAATTGAAAATATCAGACGGTTAAAAATGGTTATGTCAAAATGTTTAGGGCGTTCATATTACCCTAATTTACCCTATTTTATGATCATAGAATAGAAGTGCTTATGTCATGGATTACTAGAAATCATCGAAAGAAAGCTTAGTTTACAAAAGCTCATTCGTCCTATTATAGGCGCAATCTTGTAATTTGAAAGTAGATTGACACTCTCTCGTATTGACACCATTGACACCAATCAAAACTCGTATGAACGGACAGATGCGGCCGCTGGACACATTTTAATGAATGAAATGAACAGGTTTTAAAATGCTTCTGTGCCCTAAACTACCATTTCCTGCCCAAACAGACGACCTGCGAGAATGAAATGCAGTTAGGTATTGCACGTGAGTGCACTTGCTTGCAGACAGGCAGTGAACGCATACACAGGCAACGGTTCAGCTTTTGATGCATTCAGTTCAATGTTAATGATGTGCGTGGACTGCGAAAACGTCGATCAGGTTCGTCGCTTCGTAGGCAATTAGCTCTGAGCGCGCGCGTCGAGGCCAAACTTTTTAAGACACACATGATGGGACACAACGACACGGCGAATTCATTTTATAATGGACTAATGATTCACTGTCCCACTACTCTCAGGCAAGGCAAGATCAAGAACGCTGTTGTAGTAAACACATAGCTGTATAGCTAGCACGTGGTGATCGTTCTGGCATGTTTAAGATCATAGTTTGCAAAATAGCAACAAACTGTGATCGTGCCAATAAAGTGTAAATTAAATTTGGGCAAAACCAGATCTATGTTGAGTAGAACGTGAGTTGTAAATATTACCATGGTATTTACGATCTACGCACACTTCATTTGCAATGCCAATTATCATCATCATTATCATCATGTATCAAGGATTTTTGTTCCATTAGAAATATTTCGGGCATGATCCAAGGGTTCTCTAATTACACTAAATATTCTTTCTCGTATATTTGCAACTATCACCTTATTTTTTTTTTTCAAACATCTCTCCGAATGATTTATTTATGGATACCTCAAGTATATCTCCATGAATCTTTTTCAATGTTTCTTCAAGTATTCAATCAAATTTTTATCCAAGAACCAAGCCAAGAACCCCTTCAAAAATTGCTCACAGAGTACCCTCAGAATTTTCTCAATGGTTTCCGTCAAAAATTCTATTTAACTTCCTTGTGCATCTTTGTGCATGACGGTGAACAAATAAAAATTGCCATTGGACGAGAAAGCTCTTGGTTATAACTGCGAAATTGCTAATAAAAGACCAAGCTGAGAAGTAGGATTAGTCCAAATTATGGCATTTTTTAGAAATTCTTATACTTAATTTCTTCCCCTCGGGGAACTTCAGAAACTCCTCCAAGGATTCTTTCTGAAATCTTCTCATGTATTCCTTCTCAAGAATTCCTTCAAAGTTTACTTTAGAAATACCTCCAGTGGCAACGTCGGCTTCGGCAACTTCTTCGAGGATTATTTCAGGAACTTCTCTAAGGAATTCCTGATGAATTCCTCCATGAAATCCTTCAGGAATTCCTACAGGAAATCTCTTTCTGAAACTACTCCAAGAATTCCTTCAAAAGTTCTTCCAAACTTTCATTCAGGCATTGCCCTATACATTCTTCCTGAATTCCTCCAAAGATTATTTCTAGAATATCCTTATGGATTCCTTTGAGAATTTCTCCAAGGATTTCCTTGTTAATTTCTCCAAATATTTTTTTTAATTCCGTTAGCAGGATTGTAACATTAATTTATTGAAGTTTTACTCCGAAATCTCATCAAAGACTTCTCTCAAAAAAAAAATCCCCGGGACAAAAATCCCGGGATATCCCGGGATTTGAAAAATCCCGAATCCCGGGATATTTTCCGAAATTCCCGGGATTTCCCGAAAATTAAAAAATGGGGATAATGTGTTCTATTAAAGCATAACTTTTCATTTTAAATCTGATAGTGAAATTGCTTTTTACCCTTCTTACACCCATAAGAAGGGTATAAATATCGCTCGAAAACCCGACTTTCGATCCGAGGCCCGGAGAGCCGAGTCTCTTATACCAATGAAATCAGCTCGACGAACTGAGCAAATGTCTGTATGTGTGTGTGTGTATGTGCGTTACAAAAAAAAGTCACGCACGTTTCTCAGCCGTCTGTCAACCGATTTGAGTTCTCTTGGAAGCAAATGAAAGCTACTACAACCTAGTAGAGCGCTATTGATTTTTTTTCTTCGATTGGACGTTTGATTACCGAGATATCTCTCGAAGAGTACTTATGAGTCATATATCTAAACTTTTTAAGATTTTTGACCAAGTGTATCAAAATAAATATTTCGGCCGTTTGAAAGTCGATTTGGGTTCTCTGGGCACCAAATGAAAGCTACAGCATCCAAGTAGATCGCCCAGAAATTTTATTTCGATTGGACATTTGGTTACAGAGATATCTTTCGAAGAGTACTTAGGATTTATACAACTAAACACTTTGAGATTTTTGACCAAGTGTATCATAACAAATATCTCAGCCGTCTGTTAACCGATTTCAGTTCTCCTGGCGCCAAATGAAAGCTACAACATTCTAGTAGAACCCTATACAATTTCATTAGGATTGGACATTTGGTTACCGAGATATCTTTCAAAGAGTACTTGGGAGTAGTGCAGGTTAACTTTTTGAGATATTTTTGACCAAGGGTACCATAATAAATATCTCAGCCGTCTGTCAACCGATTTGGGTTCTCTAAGCACCAAATGAAAGCTACAATATCCTTGTAAGAGGCTTTGAAATTTTATTTCGATTCGACATTTGATTACTGAGATATCTTACGAAGAGTGTTTAAAAAAATTCTTTTTTATTATTATATTCACTTGTTATCTTGCATTAGTTTTTAACCAGTCTATGGGAAATTTTTTTTCAATAGATAATGCTGACCTCATACAAAGTGTATACTAGCAGGTTATTGTTTTCAACAAAATTATAAATAACAAATAACAAATACACAGGAATTCTATGAAAACTTACAATATGTTAAATGAAAGCTTTGCATTTATATAATGTGGGAAAAATGCAAGCACCGGACAGCCAAAATAACTAGCTAATGCCAAAATTGATTAATTTAGTAGATATATCATTTTTGTCCTTTCTACACCATAACAATGAATACCAAGTACTTCGGAGCAAATTTATTCGACTGATTAAGAGATATTAGACAAAGTGCATCTCGATGATTTTCTTATCCATTCATTAATCGATTGAAGATCTTTGGGCAGTTAACAAAAGATACATACAAGATTCTAGAAGGTGTCTGACATTTCTGGTAGTTTAGTCCATGGTCCATGATGCTACATATTTTGGAAACCAATCCACTAGATGCCAAATCTATATATATAAAAATGAATTTGAAGTCCCTTTGAGGCAACAAAAGTCACGAACGGCTGAACCGAGCAAGATGACTCTTGCATGGTTAGATTTGTATTCATGGTGGCTGTGTTTATATGTAAAAAAAAGTTAGGAAAATGAACTAAAAATGTAAGAAAATAGACAAAATGCAGATTTTGTATGACCTGGGAAGGAAATCAACAGGATTGAAATGAAACCAATCTAGAGTGCGGTGACGTTATGAGCTCTACAGTTGTCAAACCACCACAGCTTGGCAAGACAACGTTTGCCGGGACAGCTAGTTCACAATATTTTCTAGAACTTTTGGTCAATAACACAAAATATATATATGATAAATACGAATAATACAACAATAATTTTAATAAGTGTAAGAAGGGTTCTGTTCACCATAGGTGGATTAAATCGTTTTTTTTAACCAATTTTACGCTATACCGTCGTGCGGGGCTACTTTTGAAATGCGGGGCTACTTTGGACACTTTTGAATATGGATTTTTTGAATTCAAAATATGGTTCAATCTGTTTGATGTCTTTGGGACTATTATGAAGCAATAGTTTTCGCTTCATTTGGTTGAAATTATTTTTCAAACAGACCGTTTATTGCTTGTCAGGACGCGAAAAAACATCGAATAAACCAATAAAATATACATAACGTATCAGAACATTTGGTCTGTAAGCATTGTTTCTACAGTTCATAAATTTCAAAGGGTTGATCAATTCATTCAAAATGTATCAACGTAGTATATACAATCGAATATTTGTATCGTTATACATTATAAATGACCGTTTCCCCTAAATAAAGGATTGATGATCCCTTTTTTCAGGCTATCTATATAGCAATATCACGCTGCTCATAATACCAAAGGTAGCACAGAACCATCTTAAAACGCATATGTTTTTTGAAATCATGTCCGATATTGTATACTACAGTATTGGTACAAAATAATTTTCTAAATAACCCTGGAATTTGAAATGCAGTATTGTTATAGATAACAATGTCCAAAGTAGCCCCCATCCGGTTCTATATGACGTGTGTCCGATTGGTGTATGAACAACTTTTTTGTTTATTGATAGATTCATACATACATACTCACGATTATTATGTGTAAAAATTTTGGAAATCCATTCACTACTCTGGGAGTTATAATGTCATAAAGTGTAAAGTGTGAAAAAGTGTATAAAGAAGCCCCGCACGACGGTATGACAGATATAGTTTACTTTATTTCTACTTAAATCAAGTTTTTGATGATTTTTTTCTTCTAATTATACCAATGATGTTGTGGCAGAATTTGTGATTTATTTTTCATTTCTGTGGCGTTACATTACAATTATAATGAAAATGAATCGACTGGCAGAATATCGGAATGTGGAATTAAATGATCTATTTCAAGCTATTACTAGATTGCTCTGGTAGTATTCCTGGATTTGATGGCTATGTTGAACATTTATAGTAGCAGATTTTGTATACATTTTATTTTATTAAAAGTGTTTAAGAAACCGTTCTTTTTACGCATATTTCAGTAATTATTAATGGATTAGTTAGAATCTACTGCCGTCAAAGTGCACCCTGTATTGTAGTCATGGATTGCGAAGTTTTTACTCACACTTTGTATTATATACTGCATTATTACCGTATAATGAACTCAGAAACCATCATCCTCTAAATTGAATAGCTTTCTTCTTATACAGCAAGCCTAAAATCATATATAAGATGTCCAGTAACTAGTTTGAGATCAGTATCAAAAGTCAAGAGTTACATACCAACCATACCAACCGTCCGTGCATAATTATTCCGTGAGCTGTTATGTATTGTAAAATACCATGAAGTGAAATTAAGCCAATAAATCAGTTAGTTATTAATTGAATTACAGTGTTTGAAGATTTAGTTACATCTCGCATAATTCTGGTACTAAGAAACCCCATCGCCCTTATGGGCGCAAACACTTTCTATTACTTTTTTCATCGTTTTTAGAAAAAAAAACAAAGATTTTCCCGGGATCCCGAGAAATCCTGGGATTTGTAAAATAAAAATCCCGTATCCCGGGATTTTTTTTTTATGTCCGGGAAACAAGACCCTCTATGCACTACGCCTTCGTAGAACGAAAATCCTAACATCATAGGAGGGTTGAACATTTAAATAAACGCTGGCACAAAGTATTTACTGGTGAGTTCCACACTTTCCACTATGTGAATGATCAATGTAAGAATAACAGTTTCGTGTGACATTTTGCGCATAACTACAGCGACTTGGTACCCCTAGTACCGAAGTCGTACACGCTGGCTGTAGTGCACAACAAGCGTGCACGACGTTGAAACTGAGGGGCCAAATGGGCTGTAGCTACGTACATGATGACATCATACCCCAACTAATATTTTCAGCACTATAAGCTTCAGTCATTTGCTTTCTGTTGTGTAACCATCGAATTGAAGCAGTCAACGCTGAATAAAAGGGAAGATAGTGAAATATAAACCATAAGCTAATAAACGGCACCATACAGCTACCAAACTCGGTTTTCAGAAACTAATAACTTGACACTGGGGCTGCCTTCACTGCACTCTATTCCAACTCTGGGAGATTTCATGGAAGATGTGAAAACTTGAACAAGTCGAATAAGAGTCCCCACCAACAAAACAGCTGCTACTATGCAGTACAATCCTTAATACTGAAAAATCTACAAACCAGCAGCGCTTTGAAGGCCGTTATGTGATAGCATTACAGCTAGAAGCTGTAATAAAGAAACTGTTGGTATACCAGCACGGTTTGTCGGATGTAAACATTATTGTCAAAGCAAACTTTAGGCGGGATATACAGCTTCTACACAAATACTTTACAGCTATCCATCTCTGTGCTTTGAAATGATTTGAGTTGCTTTTATTGGGCTTTAATCCAACTCCGGAAGATTTGTCGGAATATGTGCAAATCGAATAAGAGTCCCAGCCAATAAAAACAGCTGCTTTTATACAGTAACAGTACTGTAGTATTTTAAAAATTCACATAAAAAAAAATTAGAGTTCAAAAAAATAATCTAATGCAAAGCAGATGTTCAAAGTGTAAATTATAATTGTCTTTTTTGTATGAATGTTGTTAAAAAGGTTCAATAAATGTTTGTTGTAGGCGTCTGATGATGGCTGAAGCGTGGTAAGCCGAAACGCGTTACGCACAAGAAATACATGCGAGTTTCATTCCAAGTCACCGATAAAAGCCAATCAAATCAAATAATAGTCAAGCTGTAGTTGTTTATCCTGGTTTTGCTCAATTGAAAAAAAGGAGAGATAATCCAAATCAGGCGAATTTGTTTACGGATTTTCAAGTCTACACGGAGAAATCAAACTACCTAATTTTTGGGTCGATTTTACTCAAAGCTGAGTATATCGAATAAACTAGTTACCCAAAATTAGGTTGTTTTCCCTCTTTCCCTCACCGATGTTGTCAAAAACAAACAGAGATGCATCTACCCAACGGGGGTCCTTGAGCCCAATAAGCCAATTTTGGGTAAATGCAGGTTTACTCAAATTTGGGTTGAATGAGGGGGGGTCTTGGGTTGAATTTACCTACTCTTAAGTAAATGTTTTTGCTGGAGGTGAAGGCAATTTACCTAGTGTGAGTTTAATCGATTTACTCAAATTTGGCTTATTGGGCCGAACTATGGGATTGCGTCAAAAGAACTCAATTTTGGGTAGTTTGGCGGTTCCGTGTAGTAGGTTCTCTTGAAAACGTGAGTAAGGGTTCAAGTCGGTTATTGTAGCAGCCATATTTGTATTCTCTGATGTATCACCTTTACCCTTTATAAGGCAGTGCACTGCAGTGGCAATTATATTGCTACCTACATTTTTTTCTGCATTATAACAACTTATTTAGCATTGTTCTTTTGGTTCACGCAAAATTAGGATTACTAACAGTGCTGGGTATTTTTTTGGTACTAAACAAAGTTTTAATTGCTGGGAGCTGTTTGTAGATTCAAAAATGGCTAAATTTGACTGCGTGAAGTGATTGAGCTTAAATTTATTGTAAAACAAATTATTTGGTAAATATATAGTAAATATTTTAAGAAACAATCAAATTATAAGTTCACATGAGCTGAACTATGCAGTTTATATTGAAATTCGGGTTTTTGTCGAAATCGAAAGAAAAAAAAGTACCCTAAACGCCGTTCAGTGAACGGGCAGTGGCAAGAATATTGCCACCTAGATTTTCAGGAGTTTCTTTGAAAAAAAAAAAAAAAAAATATATATATATATATATATATTTATATATATATATATATATATATATATATATATATATATATATATATATATATATATATATATATATATATATATATATATATATATATATATATATATATACATATATATATATATATATATATTATGTGTATGTGTATTTTAACTTATAGCTAATTCTACACTTTACACTTGTCAAGTTAGTTTCTTTGAAACAAAAATAGTTTTGTACGTATTATAACCATTTTTATAATAATGCATACTGTTATGGAAATCATTATAATACGTACAAAATTATTTTTGTTTGAAAGAAACATTTCTTCTAGTTTTCTCAAACTTATAAAGGGTTAAAACATTCTTAAAAATTACGGGCCTTAGATAACAAACAAAGCACGACAAGTATCAAAATTTCTCGTCACTTACACCCCTTTTCTCTCAAATTTTAAACGCAATTCAAGTATCATCGTAGTCCGATCAGGAAAATGGTTTCTTCTGGTTTCGTAAGCCTGCTGAATCACGACACTTCGGCAAATCGATTGATCCGATTGACACCCACAAACCTTCAAAGTACAGCCAGCCATTCGACGCAACAGATAATTGTTTTTTTTTCGTGCTCGAGCTTGAGCTTAATCAAGCGTCGCCAAATTTGCATCATCGGTTAGGACTAGCAATGAGCGAATCAAACGAGCAGAAATTTAGTGCAAAATTCAACCTTGAAACACAACGACAGTCACCAATACTTGGTGGTCAGTTTAACGATCTTGGTCAATGTTGCTTGTTTAAGGTTTGACCTCAACGTAAAGCTCGTGGGCTTACGTTTCTCAGATGACATTAGAAGTCGTTAACCTTTTCTTGTTTTGTACATAAGATTCTTGCTTTAATCCAGACGCGGACAACAAACTCTACTTTATCTAATCTATGCTTCCTTTTGTAGCCATAGAACATCTCAAAACTTGTCACGTACCATTGCGTTGGCATATCCAGTGATTGAAACGTATGTCTAACAAAAACGTAAACTAACAAATCTGGTACCACCATAGTCTATCAGCCGATTATCAAGCGATTATACGCATTTTTGCCGGGTTGTCTCATGGTCAATGAGCGGTCCGGCTTAAGGTAGTGCACCAACAATGTCGCTAAAGCAAGTATGGAGTGCCCATAGCCCACCAGTTTCAAACACTAAATAAACGAGACGATGTTTGTGAACTGCGTTCCGTTGCGACTGAGTTGACAGTGATTAGTTATAATCCAAAATCAACACCACTCATCGACAGGCAAGTGCTACCGGTTGGTTGTTGTGACAATTTGCAACCTTCAATGCTGTTCTCGGCGTCGTAGATTTCCTTGACTTCTCTGCTGCCTGCTGGCAATTTGGCGCGAATATGTTGACCTAATTGATTTGTCACTAACCTTGGCGCCGCGACGACATTGCTCTCAAATTGTCGCCACAGAGTTTCGTCTCGCTGCGGATTCCAAAGAAAGCGAGTCGAAATGTTGTTTGTCCGTCAAAATTGTTTTAGGATATTGATTGGTTCGGTTCAATAGCCCCACCAATGAAATAAATTGGCCGAACAAGTGCAAAAAATAACCTTGCGGAGCAGAATGTGATCTAATCGCAGTTTGTATACGTACAGTGCATATTGGTAGGACTTAATAAAAAAAGTTGACCGTTCTTTGACTTATACTTTACAAACTTAACTTTAAATAGAACAGCTGAACACAGCAAAAATAAATTATTAAACTTTTGCATACGCTTTTGACAGTTGATGTACTGAGCCTCAGTAAAATCGATTACCGAAACTACCGATATAGTTCTTATGTTCTATTTTCGTCAAAAAGTACCTAAACGCGAAATTATGATACATATAAAGCTAGTCGCTAGTGAATCAATCGAACACAGTATAAGGGAGGCGGGCAGTATGGACACCCTAAGTTTTTACTAACTTTACCCGGCATGATAAATAAAAGTTAAGCATTTTGATGCATACATGCTTCTATTATGTATTGTAATATGATTTTTTCACACACTGAGTCGAAAATTTGCCACGGTATAGTATTCGCTGCAGCTCGCCAACGTCGGTCACGCCAAGCGCTCGCCAAATCACGCTCCGACCATCGTTATCTTTGTGTTCTACACCTTCTTGTGCCAATCGGATGCTTAGTAATCACCAACATTGCAGGATTGTTGTCTGCCTTTCATATCCATCAAGCTTTGGCCACTTTCAGGATGTTAGTTTGACCGTATTGTGCAGCGAGCTCGTGATTTAGCCTTCGCCAAACACAGAACTAGCTGAATAGTAGTTTCTTAAGCTAAAGTTTGCTTAAGAGTCGTTTGTTCCACTCTTATACAGCGAAAATGTTTGTTGGGCACACACCGTTCTCCTGAACGCCGCTAAAGAGTTTCCTTAATACGCGTCGCTTGAAAACCCCGAGTGCTTGCAGGTCCTTGTTACAAAAATAAAAGAAATTTATTATTACAAATGATTAACATATCACAACACATAGAACCTTACAAATGCAAAAATTAGGAACATCACAAATTGACGCAGAACAACACATAACATAAATGTGCCCTGTTATCCAGATGGATAACTCCTTCCGATCACAGGATGACGAGGTTTCATTTATTGGTTTGGGTCCATCAGTCATCCTGAAATCGTATTTTAGTTGGCAGTATGCCTTTTAGTTCACAGTAGTTGCTACTGTGATCATAGCTTGGTTTTGTCTAGGAAAACTAATCCTAATCGGGCATCCCGTTCCGGGTTTCGATACTAGAGCTCTATAACTTGAAGTCTGTGTCAGGGAAAGGTTTACGTCTCTAGTACTTAATGGCGGCCCGAAATGGCATGAATGTTGGCAATCAAAATAGGATTGCACTTCATTGACCTCCATTCTGCCAGAACCCTATAAATGTTAATTAATACTAGGGTAATATTTACAAGTTAAAATTCAACATGTAGCATAAAGAACGCACGAATATTAAACTTTGAACACATTAAACACAGATTACTTATTAATGTAACAAATATTTATACCCGTAACATCCTCCTCTAGCATAGTCCATGCCTCGTATTCGTAAAGGACCACCGGTCTAGTTAGCGTACCGGTCTACAGAGTACATTTGGTACGGGGATGAATCTATTCGACCGCAGTTTCATCTGGAGCCCAGAAGCAAGGAACCGAAGAAGAGCAATTCTACTACCACCTCGAAAGATTCGCCCAGTTCCACCCACCAGCATGTACTTTGTTTTAGCCGCATTCGCCACCTTTTGCTGTTTCACGTTTCAGGTGGAAGTACAGCTTTTGATCAACTCAACGTAGGTACATATCACAGCTAGTCGCGTTCGGTCATTTTTACCGAAATCTCATCTGCTTACTGAAATTCTGTAAAATTTACCAAATTTCGGTAAAATGTTATCGTTTATCTGTCAAATTTTAACGAAGTTCGGTAAACATCACCGATTTTTTCCGGTAAAAAACTTAACGGTTGAGATTTCGGTGAAATATTACCGAGGTCAGTGATTTTTTTCAAGTGTGAACAGATGGATACATTATTAGTGAAATTGCGAAAAAATCCACAGCTCAGGTGAGATTTGAACTCACGACCCTTATGTGCTAGACAAGTGCTTTTCCAACTAAGCTACCGAGCCAATTAATGACACGGCATTCTGGTTGGTACACAGCTAATTGCGTTCGGTATTTTTACCGAAATCTCAACCGCTGAGTGTTCGGTAATGGATTTTTAACGAAAGTCTGTAAAAAAATAACAAATTTCGGTAAAATGTTATCGTTTATCTGTCAAACTCTAACGAACTTCGGTAAAAGTTGCTACCTTTACCGATTTTTTCCAGTAAAACAAACTTAATGGTTGAGATTTCGGTTTAACATTACCAAAGTCAGCGATCTTTTCTAACTGTGTACAAGGTAATTTGGTTGGTACAAGGTCCACAGCTAGTCGCGTTCGGTAATTTTTACCGAAATCTCAACCGCTGAGCGTTCGGTAATGGTTTTTCACTGAAATTCTGTAAAAAATGCCAAATTTCGGTAAAATGTTATCGTTTATCTGTCAAATTTAAACGAAGTTTGGTAAATATCACCGATTTTTTCCGGTAAAAAAACTTAACGGATGAGATTGTGGTAAAATACTACCGAAGTCGGTGATTGTTTTCAAGTGTGTCACAAATGGAGTTCAATCATGTGTGAAGAATTAGGCTGAGTTAAAATTCACAAATAAAAAGAAATTTAAAAAAAAGTTAAATCATGTACGAAATCACGAATCCGACAGACGGTGAACTTGTTCATTCGTACATTTTAGCTCCAGCTTTGTAGAATGAAACAAACGTACAGGCGGGACCCGCTGGTTGGGGGTTTAATAGTTGGGTGGCTTTTTAGTTGGGCCCCCGTTAGTTGAGCTGTCAGCCAACTAAAAAGCACCTGGATGTCATAATTCAATGTCAAACTGAAAATGACAACCAATGTTTAATTATGAGGGTCTAGCAAATGAGTTTTTGATTTCTTAAACTTTACCGATAATCGAAAAGAATTTCTATTTCATATTTCTTTATCAAAAAAAAAAAAAAAACAATACAATAACTTTGAAACAAATGCAAAACATCGAAAATTTGAAAACAGGCTTCTTTTCTTAGGCGAGTATCTCGCGCGTTTTGCCTGCGGGTAAAAGTAGTTGCCAAATTAGATTTTATTTTGATTGGTATAATATATATGCTATAGCAGCGTGTACCCGGGACGTTATTTCCCTTTCCGCTTAACTGGCAAACTTTATTTTGTCGATTTTTGAAAGCGTTTTGTACTTGCACTCTGGCCCTGGTGCTTTCATAATCATCTACATTCACTTCACCGACTAAAAATGGGTGAAAATAATTAATTCTCGCATTGGCCATATATGTATCTTGCAAAACGTATCAGTTTTGCTCTGAATGTAAAACAAATTTAAAAAAATTACAAAATTTTACTTTTTACTTCCAACCTAATCATGGTTAAAGACTGCACAGCTAATCGCGTTCGATAATTTTTACCGAAATCTCAACCGCTGAGCGTCCGGTAATGTAATTTTACCGAAATTCTGTAGAAAAATAACAAGTTCTGGTAAAATGTTATCGTTTATCTGTCAAACTCTAACGGACTTCGGTAAATGTTACTACCTTTACCGAATTTTTCCTGTAAAAAACTTAACGGTTGAGATTTCGGTAAAACATTACCGAAGTCGGTGATATTTTCTAACTGTCATTTGGGAATCTTTGGCCAAACAAACACTTTAAAAAATATCACATTTTTTTACCTAAAACTGTAGAGCCAAAAATACTGAACCGATTTCAATGAAAATTTTTCTGTACAAAAAGTATGTATGTAGATGTATTGTGTCAAAATTCCATTCAATGTGATTTGACCTTTTAAAAGTTAGAGCCATATATGTAGCACTATGTCACAATAAGCAGATGTGGTTTTTGGTATACAGTTTCTTACCGATTTTGGCAACACTTGTTTTTGTCTACTCCCGATTTTGGCAACACCCGTTTTTGGCAACATTTGCTTCCCGATTTTGGCAACACCCGTTTTTGGCAAAAATTTCTTACCGATTTTGGCAACAAAAAATTTTGACCAAAAATTTTTACCGAAAATTGGTTTGCATTTGTAAATGTACTTATATTTTAGCCTTACTCTTCTTCAACAATTCAAAATTCATTAATTTTTCCAAAATCAACAATTTTACAAATCATGACATGATTTATGAACGTAACCTACAGGGATCGTTTTATAAATTGTGAATAGTCCATATTTTAAAAATAAAAGCCAAATTGACGTATAAAAGTTGAAAACAATCCACAAAAAAAAATTACCGATTTTGGCAACACCCCAATTTGGCAACATAAAATTCACCTCGTGTTACCAAAACCGGTAAGAAACTGTAGTGACATTCAAACTGCTCTAACCTTTAAAATGTTCAATCAAAATGGCTGAAATTTTCACTGAGAACAGATTAACACAACAATTTTACACTGTCTTTCAAAAAAAAAAATCGGGACAGTGTTGCCAATACTACAGTGAAATTAATGCACACTGATTTTAAAATGGTAAAAAGTGCCCAAAATTTGGAAACCCCGTTTTTTTGTTAGAATTGTTAAAAAAAGTACTGAACCGATTATAATGAAATTTTCACCACTTATTATGACTTACTTGAAGAACTTACAATCAAATTTTCAGACGTTTTGATGAGCTAACAACCAAGTTATAGCCTAAACAATTTTTAAAATAGAAGCCAAAAATTTCCAAAATCCAAAATTTTATTGTATCGACAATATTTGCGCCAATACTGAACCAATTTTGATGAAATTTTTAGGGCATGTGTAGTTAATGCTATGCTAATGCTAAACATGCTGTTCCTGGTTAAAAAATCAGCTATTATTGTGAACGCAATCAAAAGTTATACATTATTTCGAGTGTCTCATTTTTTTTGAGTCCAGTCTTAAAAAAAAACCCTCAAGAAATTTTGTGCTGTTATCACTTCACCGAATTCGTTGGTTGGGTGGAAGTTGGAGCGTGTTCCGACTGTATTCCATTTCAAACGTTTGTATATTTTGTTTCATTCTACAAATCTAAAATGTGAGAAACCAATTTCTGCTAGGGAAGTTCGACCTGAACCTAAATTTTCTTGAAAGAAACATTTTTTCTGCGTTGGTTGACTTTAATTCACCAGAAAAATAAGATCTTTTGAAAGGTATTGAAATATCGATCATCCACTGACGTTATTCAGAGGTATTCAATAGTCAATAATGGATCATTAAAATAACTAAAACGACCTCTATGAAATGAACAGATAGTGCCACCGTAGGCTTCACAATGTTGAAACCCATATACGGTGGCTCATTTGTTTTAATGCGGCAACTGTCGCAAAAGTATGCCTCAATGATTCATTGAAGCAAATTATCACCTCACGAGTGCTCTCTATAATTTATCAACCGTATTTAAATTGCTTGCGATTGAACCGTGTACTGCTAATCGATGAGCAGATACAAATAGGTGGCAAACGAGCATGATGTAAATCGCAAACCATTTCGTTCCCATCTTTCAGTGCTGATACGGCACGAACGCTCAACACGCACACAGACGCAACATTTGCATATATCGACACTATACCAATAAAAATTTCCAGCCGATGATGCTTCGCGATTAGCTCATGAATATCATCGAAAGCGATGAAAAGAAAGGCTTAGCTGGAATGCAATTGCTCAACGGTGAAAAGGAACAACCAACAAGGCTCACCAGCGTCGAGTCTGTTCATGTGCAATTCGTACGGGAGGTTAGATTGGCAAAACGATAGAGGTTGAAAACGTATTCGTTGGCGAATGCAAATCGCATCATATCGCGAATGTTTTCATTGAATAACAAGCTTGCATTGAATATAGGTACCATAAATAACTTTCTAAATTGAAGATATAGAACTTTGTCACAGAGAAACAGACGTCACACTCTACTCGCTCGCCATCGATTGCATTTTTAAAGGTTGATTCAAATTACTCAGTCGTTCACGCAAAAACGGCTACGCTCAAAAATGTGTTCGGCCTGCACATTTTTAGTAAACATCCATGCCGCACATGACTGTGTTGGAAACACACATTTTTTTTTAAATTGCTCGTACGCTCACATGAGCATGTATTTTGCAATAATTTCGACATGGCAACCTCACTGGGTTTATAAACCACCTTCAAATACCGAAAAATATTGATTTTTTGCAAAAATGTGATCGTACGAGCAATTTTAAAAAATGTGTGTTACCAACACAGTCCCTGTGCGGCATGGGTGTTAACCAAAAATGAGAGTTTTTATTTTAGAGAGTTGGTCGATTGGCCAGTTACGGCGCTGGCATCGTTTTTGCTTCTGTTTGTCGTTTGCTCACTACCGCTACCTAGTGGATCGACCAGTACGATTAGCATTGGGCAACTGCGACTTCATGACGATGATTTTTAATATAATTTGTTGTAAGTGGTACGTCTGCTTATCTGTGACTTTGCTGTCTCTGGGCAAAAATAGTTTAAAATTGAACACCTAGAAAAAATGTTTATGTGATAATTTAGCGAATAAAAGTTATTGAAAGAAATCCTCTCTTGGAGCCACCCTGACAATTTTATCAAAAATAAAAATTATTTGACCTATGAGAAATGATGAGATCGCGGCTTCTTCGACACCTTTTGGGTGATCCATCTCTCCATTTGTGTTACCAGCTGATTAAGATCTTCTGACGGATCAATGCAAAAAAATCGTCGAAGGCGTTTTGATGCTCGAAAATATTGTCTTCGTTAGTGCCCACTTTATCCAGAGAGTCCGCTATCTCATAGGAATCGAGAAATGTAAAAGGAAACCCAAGCTATGTTGATGGATGATGTATGAGCGTTTGAACAAAGCACTCAAGACTTGGCTTATTCCATTCAAGAAGTACCCTGAGTGCTTCATTAGTTTCACTGACCGAACAGCCTCCAGAGAGCTTAGACTGTCACTGTGACTGAAGTACTGCTCAGGTGGAAGAGTGGTAATGTACTCTAAGGTTTAATATATGTATGACCGCTAGCTCCGCAACGTATACAGAACAGGGTTTGTGAAGCATCAAGGTGGCGCTATGAAATTTATTGTAGACACCGAAACCAGTCGAATAATCGGTTTTTGAACCATCTGTGAAGAACTGTCGGTCGCCGCCGAAATGTCCGAACTTACTTGCAAAAATGTGTGGAATACCTACGGAACGAAGAGATTATGGTATACCGATGATCTCATCCTTCATTGATAGATCAAAATCCACAGAGGAACTGTCGTAGTCTGATCAGTTGCCACTATTGGTGTGAACCGAAAATGGGATTACCTCCAACGTCATGTACAAGTAGTGCACACTCATAAACCGAGTTTGAAGGTTCTGTTCGAGTAGCTTTTCAAAGTTTTCTATGGCCAGTGGATTTACAATCTCGCATCGGATGAGGAACCAGAACGACAACTCTACAAAGCGGTCTGTCAGAGGCTGTACACCAGCAAGTACCTCTACTAAACTCATTGTGTGAGTCGAGATCATGCAACCTAATGCGAAGGCAACGGTGCTGAACCCGTTGAAGTTCGAGTGTGTTTTCGCCGCGGATTGGAAACAAAAGCTACCATATTCTAATATCGACAGAATGGTTATTTAGTACAGCCTGATCAAATCTTCCGGGTGCACTCCTCACCATGTTCCGGTAATAATGCGCATAAAGTTGATTCGTTTTTGGTATTTCTGTACAGATACACAACGTGCTTCCCCCAGGTGCATTTGGAGTCGAACCAGACGCCGAGATATTCAGAAGACATGCTATGAGTGATTGTCTTACTCATCAGATGAAGCGGCAACTTAAAACATCGACACAACTTACTTTCAGTCCTGGGCACACGCATACCAGGAACCTAAATATTTTCGAACTTGCATGAACCTAAAATCTTTTTCATAGGGTTTAAGCTTATGGTCTTACCTTTCAGAAAAGCTTTTTTTATCTGTATTAACGAGATGTTTAGCCCAAGGCTAGTTCATCTCGGGACCCACGTTTTACTTCCCTTCCGAAGGAAGAACTCACATTTTGTGAGTTTGTCGGGAGTGGGATTCGATCCCAGGTCCTCGGCGTGATAGTCAAGTGTTCCTAACAACCACACCAGGTCCGCTCCACGACGGAAAAAGTTCCTGGAGTAGTCCCGGGATCCTCTCCGTGGATAAGCATGGACTTTTCTCAGACCCCCTCCCCCCTCTAATTTGTCAATGTGGTATATGGACGGCCCCTAACCGCATGACCACGAAGACCACAAAATAAAAAATGAGCTAATTAACCACGTCAGACCCCCTTGGGCTGATCATATAACACAGATGCCGGAGAAATGACAAGTGAATATAATGTTAAGAAAACTAAGAAGAGACCATCGGGTATGTGACAGGTCACGCACGATGCCTTGTTGTTTGCAGTTCGGGATGATCAACAAAATTTTGCTCTGAATATATCGCATTTGATAGAAAATCTTCAAACTTGATTTATTTCAATTTTTACCGATAGAATATTTTGAACAAAGGCTTTTCTGAAAGGTAAGACCATAAGCTGAAAACCTATGGAAAAAGATTCAAGGTTCATGCAAGTTCGATAATATTTAGGTTCATTCCGAATTCATTTTCGGTTTCAGTAACGGTTTTTTGGTTTCGGAAACAATAGTTTGTTGGCTTAAAGGTCCTCTATCCACCGTGGTGGGACTGCCACCTTAGGTATAGCTTCCGGTGGAGGAGCATTTCATACTCAGCCGCTGGATGCAAGAACAGACGCTTTTTGAGTCGCACCGGAAGTAGATTGATCGGAAGTTGATTGATTGATTTGTCTTTATTTAAGAGACTTAAACATCGGAGTAGTGTAACTAGAAAAATGTCACGACATTTTTTTTGTGAAATCCCGCGACATTTTCTATATCTGATAGAAAGAACTAGAAAACTTCCACGGTTGATCACAAAATGTAAAGCGAACATCAGAATGGAGCCCCATTAACTTTTTTTAAAACCTCAAAAGACAAATTGATGCAGTAAATTACTAACTCTACCCTAAAACCGCGTTTTCGTGAGTATGCTTCCTCAACTTCTCTCGCTCTCGAGTGGAAGCACGCGGCCGGCTGAGATTGCATCCAGCAACCTGCACCAAGCCAGTCCATACACACATAATGAATACCTACTATCCGCAGTTCTTCGCGCGCATGCCTACTTCACTTTAACTCGTTCGCGGACGGAACAAGTGATATCGCCCGGCAAATCGAACCGAACCTTCCAACCCTGCGCGCCTACTGGTTCTGGTAGTGCTGACTGCTGGTGGCAAATAATTGGACGGTCGCTCAGTGGGTGAGCAGTTTTGAACTCCCATATGTTGTTGGTTCTATCTCTATCGTCCACGTTCGGTTCGTTCGATAACTGAGCGTTGTATGGTTGCTTCGATTCGGTTTGATTCGTTCGTTTGCTTAGTTTGTTTGCAGCAGCACAACGCGACGGGAGCCTACTACGATTGTTGCTGCTCACTCAGTAGGTATCGAACTAACTGTGGTGCAGCATTTGAAGGCCCCGCTGGTGATGGCAACTACGAACCGTGTTCTTTTCTTTATTATTTAATTTTAATAATGCTAAAAGTCAAAAGCTGGTGACCGGATGAGGTAGCTTCTGATTGGATCATCACATCAGTGTATCATTGGTGGTGAACGGCTCGCGGCGACGCATTGAGAAGAACTCGGAAAAGCCCGCATGCTCTAGCTCAGAATCTCATCATCGTAGTAGTCCTCGGAGGTTGCTGTCGCAGTGACTTACCAGTATCCGACTGGCAGTGGTTCGATCAAGAACAACCTCTTCGCGGTGTTCGTGATTCTTGATCTTGGTTTGCTCCGTTTTATGACGGTGGTTTCTCTCGTTTTTGACACCAGTGGGTAATTGCGAAATCTGGGAAGTGTTGCTCGTTCTACAGCATTTGGATGCAGTGAATATGTTTATGCATTTGTAAAAGTTCAAATATGAATGGTTTCACATAGCTGTGATTTGCTGGATTTCTGGCTGGTGTATTATGGTGAAGATTCTACCCCTGGGACCAGTTATAAGGTGCGTTGATGCAAGGCTGCTGAAGATTTCGCATGCGTCTTGACCAGAGATTTGTGATCAGTTTTAGTGTTGGAACGAATCTGGTTAGAAGATTAAAGATCAGCGTGTGCTGTTTCGTTAGTGCAGCAGCGTGAGCAATGCGAGTGAGGCAATATAATGAAAGTGAATAAAGTGCAGTTTTGAAAAACAAGTTTTGCGAGTTGAGTAGGGGGTGGTTTGCTTGTTTCGCGCGCATTATAAGGATCATTGTACCACAGAAGGAAAAAAGCTCAAGAAGAGACTTAATTACGGTAAGCATGCTTTTGAATTCTTATTAGATTATGTTGATTTATATTTATGTCAATTGAATTCATAACGTTTGATCGTTAATTTTTCATCAAACATCCATAGCACCGAGTTACTTTTAAGGAACCAGTGTTAAACTCTATTGCTATTTATTCATCCATAAGCAAGTTAAAACAATTCTTTAACACTTAGACAATATTGGGTATATTGATTCAGTAAACTAAGAAAAATCGCACACAAGATTTGTGAATACAGGTATACCTCAATTTAGTTGACATTTCAATTACAGAAATGGCTATAAAATCTTATTTTACATTAGCATACGAAGCAGTATTTTATTATTTTATTAGTATTTAAATTGTATACCAAAATATATAAGAACTGCATGAAAACAGAGTTTTTGATAAAAGGCTCGAAGTTGTTGGCATTGTATTAGTAATTCTCGCTAAATAACGAATAATGCGTTATTGCTAGCTTGTTCCGATCGAAATCTTTTATCTCCAAGAATATCTGTGGTTGATTCAAAAGCCAATATGTTGAGCACATATGAGTTATTGCATAAATGTCAAAAAAAAAAAATCGAAAAGTTCAGTAATGCATTCAGAGATTCCTTAGAAAACGTCTCCGAGGATTTACCCTGGAATTCCTTTACGAATTGCTTCAAAAAATTTCCTCTACAAATTGCTTTAGAGATTCCTCCAGAGATCCTTTCTGAAATTCTTCCTTCGGAAATTTAGAGATTCGTGACAAGCACTTAATAGAGCGTGGTTACTGGTTGCGCTGTATTTGCCGAACTATGTTTCTATATGAGTAGTGTAGCATTTGCTCGATCACCTTTTGTAGCATTTCTGCAGCATTAAATAAAAGTAAGTGAACCCAGATTTTTCAACATAATTACGACGGTCTCCGAAGAAAACTTTCCAAATAAATTCATCTAGTTACAGGTTATTTCAGAAAACCTTCCATGTGTTCCTCCAGATGTGCCACAAAGAACTCTTTAAGAAATGTGCATGAATTGCCTCCAATTCCTATATGATCGTTCACATTTCATTTCAGAGATTGTTTAAGAAATTTGCCCTGAGATTACTGCATAAATTCCTCTGAATTTATTCAAAAATTTCTCTAAACAATAATTAGGAAAATATATTGGAGATTCCTTTAGAAATTCTTCTAAAAAATATTTCTAAAAAAATCCAGAAATTTGTCCGAGTATTTGACCAAAAATTCCCTCACGGATTTTTTCGATAAAACTTCCATGGATTCATTCGGAAATTTTCTTCAGTGATTTCTATTCTATTCTAGTGCTTGCACAGCCAGTATTGAAAAGCATACTAGAAATATCAAAATTTCTTCTGATATTTACTTGACAGCATTAATATTTGCAGCATATCAGAGATGTGATACAAGTATAAAAATGGCCAGGCCCACTGTGCAGACTTATGAGTTGGAAGACAATTCAAAAATTTAAGGCAATCAGGTTATCCAATTATGAATAACATGATTGACAAAACTTTTTGAATTTAATGAAGGAAGAAACGGGGACAACCGTGCTGGGACCTGGGATGGGGCACAGGTATTTCGCCCTTGTGTCCTGGCTAATAAGCCTAGGCTAAAGCGCCATTACTCGCTCTCTGAAACGAAAGATCCAAACGCGAGACTACTCTCATTCGGAAATTTTCTTCAGTGATTTGTTTAGAAATTCCACCCATTCTACCAATTCCACAAAGCATTCTTTCAAAGCATCTTGCATGAATTATTTCTGATATTCCTCCATTTTTTTTCCAAAGAAATATCCATGAATTTGAGCAGAAATTCCTCCAGGGGATTCTTTCAAAAATTCGATCAGAGATTCCTTCAGTATTTTTTTTTTCACATTTTCAGAATTTTCTACAGAGATTCCTTTAAAAAGCTGTCAGCGATGCCTTCAGAAACTGTTCAAGAACCGTTCAGAAAATGTTTTAAAAATTCCTTCAAAAAACTGTATTGGAGTTACTTTGTAAATTTTTCAAAGGATTTCACCGGAAATTCCCCATTAAGATAAGTTTTTTCTTCATGGAGGAATCAAAAATATTCCAAACATTCATCCAGAAAACCTTCCACGAACTTTCTCAAAAACAACTCCATGGATTTTTTTTAGAAAATATTTCATGGATACATTAAGAATAAGAAATTCAGAACTCCTTTAAAATTTTCTCAGAAGCTTTCCAAAGAATCGGATTGACCAGCTACGCAGTTTTAATGCATCAAAACGAGTTGTTATCTAACCCGACGTTTTGACACTTTGGATTCCCCCATCAATTTCCAATGAATTTTCTCCAGAGATTGCTTTGAAAATTTCTTGAAAAATTGTTCCATGGATTCCTACAGAAGTTGTTCCTGCAGTTTCTTCTGTAATTTTTCAAGCGGTTCCTTCAAAGATTCCCTCAGGAATTCATCCATGGGAACGTACCAGTGAAGGGGCGCTGAAATCGGGGAACCTTGACAAACTTGCTCTGATTTTACCATGGCAGCACTGGAAATAATTTATGACGCATAAAGCCTGTATCCACAATAATCGGGACACAGAAGTACGTCAGTAGCTCTGTAATGAATCGATAAAATTGGCCAAATAATTGACTGAGAACTCTTTGGTTTATGTTTATTATTTGTGCCAAATTTCATAAAAATCGATGGACTACTTTTAACTGTGCATGAAAAACAAACAAACGTGGTTTTAATCATTTTGTACAATCATGATCAATTTTCATTTGCATACTAGATGATTCTATTATACTACAGTCCAAAGTTCTGTGATAATAATTATGAAATTTCGTTAGCAGTTATGATACTTATAGAGACACTTTCTTGCAAAATTGCATCAACTTTGATCAATTGTTTTGAAAGCTATTGGTGTTGATAGGGGTGAGTGTTAGTGAAAATTTTTCGTGTTTTTCATGTGCGATTTTTGCCCATTCATAATTTTTGAATTTCTCTGCCAATTTTCATGAAATTTTCACAGCAGCTAGTTGAATCTGTGTATATTATGCCTGCAAAATTTGATGATTCTTGGTAAAGTACTTTCAATAGTACAATCGAAGCCATAAAGGGTGCTGACTAATTACTGTCTGATGGGCTAAAATCACGTTCAGTCCCAAAACATGTTTCGACCATAAAATTGTTGATGGTGCATCGATTTTTTTGAAATTTTGCCTATGCAACAAATGTAGATTGAGAGGTTTGTGTTCAAAATTTCAGCCATTTCCTTTGCCAAATTCAAAAGTTACAGCGCTGACAAGCAAAACTGGGGGCTGTACAAAATTCAATGGCGCACATTTTACTCTTTCGTTGCTACAACAAAAAGTACTGCACTGATTCACATGAAATTTTGTAGGTGAAATGAACACATCCTAAGATGTTATAAGACAAAATTTGAGCAATTTTAATGTATCTATTGCAGAGTTACAGCTGTATTTCTGTGTCCCGATTATTGCGGATACAGGCTTTATTGGCAATAATCTGCTGAAGAATTACAATGACCATTTTATAGAATTTGCTACAAATTTTGTAATTCAAACTTGGCGTGTTTCCCGCCAAGATAGTATAAGGCACCTACCAAAGAATATATTAATTTTCAGTGAGGAACTCATAAGAAATCTCGAAAGAAGTTTGTTAGAAAGCTTTGAGAAAAAGTCTGGCGAATGGACAGTTTGCATGCATCCGCCAAAAATGCTGTCATTGCTAAGGGATCAGTAAAAATATCGCCAGAGAGTCACCCCACACACTTATTTCTGAATTGCCTGTTCGATACTTTTTTGACGAGATTATAACAGCAGTACGATCTGGGTAGTTTCGGTAATCGATTTTACTGAGGTTCTGTAAAACAACTGTCAAAATCGTATGGAAAAGGTAAACAATGCATTTTTGCTGAATGAGTTCGGTGCTCAACAGTTTTAATCTCGTCAAAAAAATACCGAACTCGGTAATCAAAATTAAGTGTGCATATACTCCGCTCATCGTGATCATCGACAAAGCGAGAGATATTCATAAAAAAAGAAGTCAGAAAGGGAAGTATGAGATTCAGGTAAATGTATAAAACTAAGTGTGTTATGAGGTGTGCTTTAGCGCTATTATGAGTGCTTCACAAAATAATTTATTGATATGAAGTTCTACGCGTGCCAAAAGGCAGAAACCTCTTGCATTATAAGTCATCATAATACAAACTGAAAGTTTTAAACTGATTGGATATTATTTTTTTTACTATTACAATTTTTTTTAGCATTAAGCTTGTCGCACAAATTCGTAGGTGGTACAGTCCTAGACCGCTGTTATGAGGGTTGCCTCCTTCCCGTCCGAACCAAAGCACAAAGATTTGGGACTAATCTCTGACTCTTAGACAAGACTGACGCAATCCTCCAATGGTCGAGCACTGTCCTGGCCACGTCCTTGCGACTGCTGAGGAATGGGAAAGGATGATTAGTTTTGAACACCTATGAAAAATGTAGACAACTCTACGATCTCTCAGGCCTAGGTGTCACGGGAATTTGGGTGTTGTTAGTGGATACGCTTGGCTAACGTTCAGACACACCATTGTTAGACTGCTTCGAATCAGTTGTCTGCCCAATTCATCCTGGTTTCCTCGTCATCTTGTTGACATTTGGTTGAATTACTAGATTCTTCGGTTGATAATCTGAAATATAAAATAATATTAATATCGTACGTCAAATAAGCTACATATTAGTGATACGCTCGCCACAGTTACATATTTTTAAAATACTATTTATAACGTACTATACATTTACTTGAATCCTGCTGAAATAAAATGTTGATTAGCAGTACATTGAAACACAAATACTACAAACACAAGGAAAAGAGCATCAAACTTTGACCTTGGAATATTTGAAAATACGGTAAATATCAAGATCAAAATTTGATTTGGTAGATCTTACACCGCAACGCACCATTCTAAGGTGATCTACCCACGTTACGGGGACTAAATTTTTTACTATTACAAAAATGTACATAAAATCGAGGAAAAATATACATAAAATCAACGTAAGTACATAAAATCGAGGGTCCATATAGTCGAGGGTCCACTAAATCGAGGTATACCTGTATTGGTTAAGGAATTTATGTTTTGATTTCTTTTGGAATTCCTGCATAAAGTCTCCTAGAAGTTGTTCTTGCTAGGAATTATCCTGGAACACATACTAGAATTTGTAAAGTCATTTCTGTGGGGATTCCTCCAGGAATTGCTCCAGATATTCCCCCAGAACTTTTTTTCTGTAAATTTCATTTGGAATCCTTAAAGGGATTTTTTCAGAGATTTTAATATGAGTTTCTCCAATGATTCTTCAAGTAATTATTCCAGGATTTCTCAAGAAATCACTCCAAGAATGCCTTCAGGGATTTATTCGAAGATTGCAATAGGGATTCCATCAAAAATTATTTAAGCAATTTATCTGGAAATTCCACTAGAGGTTTATACAGAAATTACTTATGGGATTCCTTCAGGAGTGCTTGTACAGTTTCGTACTACAATTCCTCCGCTGATTTCTCCATCTTCTTCCATCAATAATTTGTCCAGTGAATCAAATAGGATTTTTTTGGTTTTTTTGAGGGATATTTCCACATGGATACCATCACAAATTTTACCAGGGATTCCTTTAGAAATTGTGCTCACTGTTGTGATAAGTGTGTGTTTCGTCCAGCGGTTGATAAGACTCCTACGTTGTGTACTTTTTTCTCCCCGGGGAAAAGTGGAATGACGAACTATTTCGTTACTACTTCACTTTTTTTACGCTCCACAGAGAGCAGGAGCATCTCTGTGGTGCTATATTGCTTACAACTAATTAGGGTAAGTGTTCCAATTATGGCTATAGTACCAATTATTCGTCATAGTTGATTTTCATCCTTTAATGATAAAAATCAACAACAAAAATTTTGAGTACAACATATCACGTTCACAAAAGGTGGTTGCACTCATTTAAACTCAAATTTTTGCTTACATTATGATAGAAATAAATCATTTACCTTAAAATTTCGGTTTCCTTGCACCCTTTTTCGCCATAGTGTACCAGTTATGGCTAAGCCCATAAGGAATGCATGCAAATAGTGCGAAAAAGAACCGAAGTTAAAAAATGTAGCCATAACTGGTACAGGGTTCCTATCATTGGCACACGCTGTGATAAATATTAAAAGTAGTTTTGGCTCCGTAGTTTTAATGATCTCAAAACCTCTAAAAATCACGAAAGGAATTTTTGGAGAAATCCCTGCTGGCATTCCTGAAGGAATCCATTGAGAAACTTCTTGAGGAGTTACAAAAAATCTAAAAGAATTCCAGGCATTCTAAGATAACATCAGAAAAGAAGGAATCGTTGGAGAAATCCCTGGAGGAACTATAGCGATAATTTACGGAGGAATCATCCATGGAGGCATTTCTAACGAAATTCATGAAGAAAATCCAGGCGAAATCCTCTAGGAATTCCTCAGGAACACCTAGTAGGATCCCTTCAAAAAAAATTGCTTGTGCACGCGAAAAAATCCATTCTGATAAACGTGAACAAACAAACGCAAATATGAGAACAAGCAAATATACACCGTGAACTGGACTGGAACTAGTTCCAGCTGTCAATATGGGCGTTCTTGAAACCGTGATATCTAGTTCACGGTGTACATTTCTTATTGTTGTTATCGTTGCTATGCATAGTTCCCGTTTGTTCCCGTTGCCGCGACTGAGAGTTCACGTATATCGGAACGGATTTTTTGCGTGTGGTCCTCAAGAGCTTTTTCCAAGGATTTATCCAGGAATTCCTTTTGGGATTCTTCCTCAGATTCCTAAAAAAAAATCTCTGTGATTCCTTTATGAGTTTCTCGAAGGGTTTCTCCAGTAATCACAGAAAAAAATCACTTGAGGTATTTCTGAAAAAATTACACATGGAATTTCTGGAGGAATTTTGGGTGATATTACTGGAGACCTACTAGCAGGAATTTCTGGAGAAATTCCTGAATGATTGATAAGAAAATTTCTGGAGGAACCACAGGAGCAATTTTCGGATGAATCTCTGCAAAATCCTCTAGAAGAGTGCTAAAAGTATTTCATGGATACATACTAAAAGCCAAACAAACACGAATTTCGGGAGGAATCTCTGCAGAATAACCTGGAGGAATAACTTCAGGAAATTTTGGAATAATCTTTGGAGGAATCACAGCGTAAATTTATGGAGGAATCCCCCGGAGTTGCTCGTGAAACTCCTTCTGTTGTTCTTTCAATTAACATTCTTCCATAAAATTCTCTAAGTTTCGAGTTAAGAGGCGTTATGCCAAGAAAAAAGTAAAGATTTAAAAAGATAAATATAAGTATACAGAACATTTTTTTAAGATACTATACCACTAAAGTCAACAAATTACTTACGGATGTGAACCCTAGAATACAGTATGTAGCAAAATCCTTCATCCTTATGTCCGGCGGCCACAGCCAGTAGTTCCTGAATAGTCCAAATATGCTTATCAACGAAGATCGATGTTTTAGATAAAAGTTAATATCAAATAGAGTGATTTTTAATTAAAAAGGAAAACACACTACATCCTCTTCCCCGAGGGAACCATGTTCAAGAATCCAGTTCGACCAAATTGTACCTTCCCAACAGCTTCCAGTGTTCTCGTTTTTTAAATTCATGAAGTTTGATGTATCGCAATGCAGGTTCCGGAAACAATAGGTAATTGTCCTCTTCCTCTGAGAAATCAGGTTCCCGGAACACCCCTGGTAGTGACCGTTACATATTGAGGTTTTGTATAAAAATTAAGAACACATCCAGTTTTAGATTAGAAATGAATTAACAAATGGCAATCCATTTTTCGAACACATAATACCAACTTTAAGACTTTTTGCCACCTTTTATATAGAGTCGTATCACTGTGCTCATCGAAGAGCTATTTCCACCTTTCGATCACTATACGACTGTCCGTCCTTATCCCTGCCGATTTCGGCTCGTGGCACGAAGCCGTGGCGGGATCTGTCGAGCTTCTGGCAGAACGTTCGTGTTTCTTGGGAACGACACAGTTGCTCCATTTCTTCGCACTCCATTTCTGCCAGACGACGTTTTTTCTCCCGAAAGAGGTGGGTCTGCTGTTTCCTCTTCTGTGTGTAAAGTTTCACGTTCTGCCGCGTTTCTCGCTGCAGCATTACCGGGGGTGCAACTCTGCACTCCTAGTTGAACAATTTTTTCCGTCACTCCTTTCCACGTGCTCTGTGGTGCTCTTGGCTGCTTCGTTGATGGCTGCTTTTACTATACTCCAGCAGTGCTCTATAGGGACCACATCGAGCTCACCCTCGTCTGGCAACGCTGCCTCGAGATTCTGAGCATGTGCTGAGGCGACATCCTGTTGCTTCAATTGCTCTAGGTTGTATCGTTGCGATCGCCGGTATCGTACATTGATGACTACGCAGAGTTTTGAGCGCAGTTTGACCATTACCGGGTTATCGCTTTCATACAAACTTTGACTTGCTTTTCAAATTAGTTCCAGGTCACTAAAGATTTTGAAAATTTAGAATTCAGATCAGTTTGGCTCGCAGATTTTGAATACGCAGTTGTATTGATGTCGCGAAACACCACCATTACTTATAATAATTAAGTTAGCTCATCTCTTATAGCAAAAATCCTTTTCAAACATGCTAAGACTGGGGTTCAACAATAAAACAATGTTGTGTTGTGTATACAAAATTTGATATTTATTTCATTGTAATCCTGAATGTTACGACGTTTTGAGTGGTAAAGTACGTGGAACAAAAAGCTCATTATGTCAGCTTGCTACTTCTAAGGTGACTAGGAAATAATGAAGTAGACGACTGTAAAAAGTAATTTCCTCTCAATCAAAAACAGTCACGTGTTGATTCTGTAACATCAATCAAGCGCCTCCAGGCCACCTTTTATATTCAACCTGGACAACAATCTTGCCACAAAAGTTCAGCAAGTAGAAAACAGACCATAACCCAGTTGAGGTATACATTTCAGACTTATAAAACTAAGTCAATGGTGCATAGGTTCGCCGGAGTGCATTGCATACCACCCAGTTACGGGCACGGCGACGACGGAGCGGTCCTAAAAAGAAGGAAGAAATATCACGTTCGTACTCGGTCGTCACCGATACCTATTGGTTTGGTTTGTGCCACCAACCTTTTGTTGGCGGTGTGGCTGGTGAATTAGGCGCCCACAGTATGTCGGCCTGGAGCTATTTATCGAATTACATTCAGAAAACGACCTGCAGGCAGGTGCCTCAGTTGAACATAATCAGCTGAAGCCGCGTTCGATGTTACAGGAAATCACAGAAAAAGATGTTTAGACAGATTATTTTAGAGACAACTTATTTATTTATTTATTTCGTCAAACATAACGTAGACTAAATTTTTACTTATAGCTATATTCGCAAGGAATTAATGTTTTTTTTATTTGTTCGAGGCATGATTATATCTATAGATGCACAGAAATGTTCCAAGTCCATTCTTTTAATATTTTGGAAGAAAAGTAGTACATAATGCAAACAATGTAGATAACCTAAACAAATAATTTTCGTAGTCCACCATTTCAAGTTTGCATTTTGGTAAATATTGAATGTGTAAAAAAATGTACAGTTGCAAAAAAATGCATGTTCAACTATTTTTTTTAAATTTTATCCCACAGAACCCAAACGGGCTTTGTAAACCTGCGGGTCTCTGTCGTCTCTGTATGCACTCAACTTTTTGCTTGGCTCCCGTTTAAGCAGATTTACACCCGCCGGCGCAATGCACACCACCGATCGAAAGTAAAATTTAAATTCAATATCATAATTGCATAATCTTTCGCTTAGTCGGACGTTGATTGCCACCAAAGTACGGACCATTCAGGCAGGTGGCTACATTGCTCCAATGTCTATACGCCGGATTTGGATCGGATTCAATTAAACGAAGTGGAAGTGGCAGTGATGATCGCGGCCAGCTCACACATCACTAGGTCAGTAGTGACCGCCAGACTTTTGAGAGTTAAAGTCAATTTCCGGCTAGCAAAAGTATCACTCACTCTTCACATAAGAAGTTTAGACAACCTTCCCCTGTCTGGCAAGCTGCCCCTCATGTTCGTTTAGCTTGGATTGACAATGGAACCAAAGGCTGTTTAAAGCACCGAAAAAAAAAACAAATTAATTAAAATCGCGTCTACCGTGAACTTAATAACGACGCAAGTAATTTTCTGGACGCCGCCATGCATGCATGACGATGTTTACTATCTTTTAAAACTGAATGGTGCGTTTTTGTGCGAAGCTGGCTGTTAATACTTACGCAAATTTACGCACCAAAACATTTCTGTGGCAGGGTTTTTTTTTGTCACGATGGATCCTCACGGAACTCACCTCAAAAGGTGCATGTTTGCTAACAAACGTAAGCTTCCGACGTTGGAGCAAAACAGTACAATGGATAACGTAATCAGGAGTATCGCACTATGATGGGATACATATTGTAAGACTAAACATCTGCTGGTAAGTGGAACCAAACACGACCTGATAACTTCGAGGTAAAATTCTAAGGTACATCATCAGTGGAAGTTGTGCCTACTTCAGGCTCCAGAACAAACTGTGACCTAGAAAGATTCACCACTCATCAAATGTATCATGTTGAAAACCCTTATGGGACCTGTGGTCCTCTATGGACACATGACATGGACCATGCTCGATGAGGACCTGCATGCACTCGGAGCTTTCGGCAGCCCAATGTTTGCAACGTTATACTCATAAATCGATGTATATAAAATGCTAAATTAGATGGCTTATATTAGATGGCTGAAAAGATTCTTAGAAAATTAGAAAACGATCCATAAAATATAACAAACAAAATTCAAAGAACAAAAACAATTCAACAATTCAAACAAAATTCAAGAACGATCCCAACGAGAAGCACAGGAATTGATCAATAAAATTTGTAAAAATAAATATATAGGGAATTATTCATGAGATTTTGCAAACGATCCATGAACCTACAGTGTAAATTTTAGGAGAAAGTCCACGGGAAAGAAAGTTATTTGATCCATAATTTTATTGATAATTTCCCTCATTTTATGGATAAATGCAAAACTTTTATGGGGAATTTCTAAAATGTTATGGATCATTTCCTATATTTTATGGATTATTCTACTATTTTCTTTGGATTATTTTTTAGATTTAATGAATCGTTTTAATATTTTTTATCGATTATATTCATTTTTTAGGGATCATTTCCTATTTATTATGGATCATTCTATGGATAGTTTCAGCCATTTCATGGTGCGGTTACGAAATTCTAGAATTTCTTTTTCCTAAATTGTTCGAATAGAGGAACCATTCGACAATTTTTCATGGTTCCAAATGACTGCTTTATGGTTTTCTGCTATGCTTCTATGGAATATTGAAAAGTTAATAATGGATCAATTTTTCATGGACCATTCGTGACTATTTATATGCAAAATAAGATGCTGGGTCATTAGGCCGAATGTCATGAGGCCGAATGATCATTAGGCCGAATGATCATTAGGCCGAATGGTCATCAGGGCGAATTGAAAGTTAGCCGTTGTTTTTACCTTTTCCAACAATTTTTGCCAAAAACTAGTTTAACAATGAAACTAGAAAGAACAGCCTATATTTATAAGAAGGAAAAATTCATGGGTAAAATATCAGTAGATTCAGCGTCAATAAAGTATCTTCGTGCCTGTCACACGATACACACATGCAAAATGGTCATTTGCAGAGGAAGCTCTCAGTTAATTAATAAAGCTGAGAAGCAGGCTTTGTCTCAGTGGGGACGTAACGGCAAGAAGAAGACCCAATGACCATTCGGCCTGATGACCATTCGGCCTGATGACCATTCGGCCTAATGACCATTCGGCCTAATGACCATTCGGCCTAATGACCATTCGGCCTAATGACCTTCGTCCGAATGGCCTTCGACCGAATGGCCTTCAGCCTAATGTCCTTCGGCCTAATGACATTCGGCCGAATGGCCTGACACCGCAAAATAATATTTTCCTGGAGTTTTCGAGCGATGCGTTGTTACCGTTCGGCGACTTTTGCTCGAGGTTTGAAGACAATCGATGGCCACTCTCTTGATTCGAGAGATCACCGATTAGTTTTGTTTGGCCGACTAAATTAGAATGGTCGCTGGCTCAAATCTAATTGGAACGTAATTGCTTGAAACTCGTCTACGCAACAAAACCTAAACTCAGACTCATTCAACCGTCTAAACCATTACAGGAGAAATTTCTCAGAGAAGTTGAAGATCGAAGATCGGAAACGGAATACGGAATGGTTGTGCAAAGGGAGTGAACTTGTCCTTTATAACACTGAACGTAACCGAACTGAACGAAAAACTACGCGATATTTAGATTACAAAAAGATTCTCGGGTTGATTGAATTTCAATACGGGAAATTCACTAGATCATGGCCATTACTATAACTAACACATATCTGCGCAGGTTTTTTTTTTCATTTTTATTTATGTGTATTTTAACTTAAATGCTAATTCTACACTCAATCTGCGCAGGTTTTACTTATCCTCGTTGACTCGATGTTGTGGTCGTCACAGCTCGTCAATGGCGTGAACCTGACGATGGCGGTGGGTACCTTCGTTGCGATGGCAGTGAAAGGAAAAAGAGTGACCCGCCGTCGCTGCAGTGTTGGCGCGCAGCGATAGAGTCCGTGCGGGTATGGCCGAAGTTAGAACTGCCGGGTGAGTGACGGCTGGACGGATGGCCTCAGATTTGATGACGAGAACGTCCAGAATCGACCTTCCCTTCAAGAGGAAAGTCCTCTCTTCCCAACGACCCGGCTTCGTTTACTAAGATTCCTACTAGGCCGAGCGGGGTTAAGAGGACTCCCAACTATCAGTTCGGGTTCCGGTCCATCGCATGATAATTGGCGACGCGCGGGGACCGATCGTTATGGATCCGGATTGTAGTGTGCTGGATCATTTTTCGGTGGGCTTGTGGCGACTCCCGGGTTGGCTTCGCTTCACTTTCCTTAACCCTCTAATACCCAAATTTTTGATTTTGATCTAAATATCATTTTTCGTCATCTAAAATCGTTTTAAACATGTTTTGGAAGATGATTCTTTTTAATTCTCGATTTCATGAATTTTGGTTTTTGATTTTTCTAATTTTTATTTTTGAACATCTCCACACCTTTATATTTTTCCTGGAAGCCTATTTGGGTTACGGATTTTTTAAGACAAAAACATTTTGAGATTTTATGGTTATTGTTAAAATATTTTTATTTTAAATTTTTTTCACGCAAAATTTAATTTTCCGTGTAATTTTAAGGAAAATCATTTTAGAGTGCATTCGACTCCCTTAAACTATTGAACTAGGATAGAATGATTTGGGAAAAATTTAAAATATGTTAATTGTAGCGATTCAATACAAAATAAACAATGACTTCTAAAAGGTGACTAAAACATCATTATTTCAATGATTTTTAAAAAATGTAAATACACTTTAAAATACACCAAAAACCATTTTGAGATATACAGAACAGTCCTAAATATTAGCCAAAAATATAAAAAAAAATAATTTTCAACGAAACAAAAATTACAAAATTGCTCAAACTATACCCCGTCTAAAGGCGGGATTGGGTATTAGAGGGTTAAGCGACCTCACTCCCGTTTGACTACCCTTACGGCGCACACTGGAGTAACAGGGTCCAATTCATGGCCAAAAAGTTTTAACACGTTTTTATAGTGTATTATGTATGTACTAGCGATGAAAATGTGAATTTAGAAATAGCCTCATTAATCCACTTAAAGGCTAGAAATGATTTCTTATAACCTCTCCAAGGACAACGTTTATTTTCACTCCCAAAAATCGCTTGAAGCGTCGAACATTTTTATTTGACAACAGAGAACTGAAAAAATAATTATATTTCCATGAAAAATATTGTTTGGAAACAAGGGCCACCTCGTTTCATAGAAATTCTCCTAGAAGTGTGAGAGAAATTCAATTGTTTTATAAGTGTAGATAACGTGTTTATGTCTCCAGTAAAGTTGTAAGGAGTGTCATAATTGGGAAACTTGTTTAACAATTGTTCTATCTCCACAATTTTTGGGAATATGGGCCGTTATTTTTGAACGGTCCCTTAAACTCAGTTTAAATTGTTGTACCTTTTTCTAGATATTTTGGGAATCACATTTTCATTTTGGGGTAACTTTTATAGTGCACTGGAAAACACATCAAAACTCAAAAATTAATCATGGATTGAAATTTTAGGAGTTTGAACATGATGATAGAAGCCGTGTGGAATATATCAGTTTGAATTGTTTTATTAAAATATGGCATTTCAACACAACTTTATACATAAAAGTTAGTTCGTGGAGTACTGAGTGAAAAACTTAATGAGTTTAGCTATAAAAAACAAAATTTATCTGAAAATATTTTCTTAACGGTGCATCAACATATGATTACATGCTATAAATAGTGAGCTCTTTATTTGAGTTGTTTTTGACTTTTTCATAACAAATTTTAAACACAACAGTTCTAGCTACATTAGATTACTACTGCATTGCATACATTTAGGCGTTTATCGGTGTATGGAGATTTCTGCCCAAATTTACTAAATTAATTCCATTTAACACATTTTGTTAAGAGATAGAAGACCAGATTTGTATTCTGCTATGATCTATCTACCGAGAATGAGTGGCCGTTCATTGAAAAAGTAGTCGAAACGAAGTTGTTAGCATAGCATAGCATAGCATAGCATAGCATAGCACAGCATAGCATGAATACTTGCACAAATCTTGGATGGAGTTGCAAAGTTGAATATTTCCATTGACATTGCTGATGTCGCTACTATCTACAATGTCATAGATTCACTCAGCTCCACACACCTGGCCAAGTCCTTGCAAGCATTTATAAATCCCTTCATCAACTTAGAAAGAGCCCAGAACTGAAGCATCTTCCAATAGATGAAAGGATGTTGAAAATAGCGAATTTTCAACTTATATGCAGTTATAAAGTAAATATACTGAAATAGAAATATTTATAAATAAATAATATTGGAAAGATCTCACCAATTGTTGTGGGGTTTTTGTGGTTCAATGCCGATCATCTAATTGTCTTGATTAATGTTCTTCTGTAAAGAACAACACAATACTCAGCAAAGAACAACACAATATTGAACACTAATTGCCTTGATTAATGTTCTTCTGTAAAGAACAACACAATACTCAGCAAAAAACAACACAATACTGAACACTAAACACCCGCGCATCTATTGTTTTGATTTTCACTCGAGACAATAGCAAACGCGATCGATTATGCTGCCATACTCACCCCTACAGGAGTGATGCATGCACTGCCAAGAACAACACAATACTAAACACTAAACACCCGCGCATCTATTGTTTTGATTTTCACTCGAGACAATAGCGAACGCGATCGATTATGCTGCCATACTCACTCCTTACAGGAGCGATGCATGCACAGCAAAGAACAACACAATACTCAGTAGTCGACACGAAGTTGTTATATCAAAATTAAACATAAATTGTAACTAAAAACTAGTCAAAAAGGTGTAAATTTCAAAATGATTTATTTTTTCGTCTGGTACTTTCTGGTACCCGTTCTCTTGCGATTCACAAAGGATATGCCTTATATTTTATTGTAATTTTATCCAGAACGCGGAATGCTGCAGAATCTGAAAACTTTTTGAATGCTGAAAATGGTTCAATTTGTCATGATTTTGAAAACTCTTCTGTAAGAGAGCAAAACAAATGAAACCAGGTGAAGTTTTTTGTTTAAATGATACACCCTTATCAGGAGAACTGTGTTACATACTCAGTTATTTTTCCAAATTGTCAATATTTTGATAATTGAAGTTCTTTCGATGAGTTATCATGTAAATGAAAAAAACAGTAGAGAAAATCGTCAAATTTCGGCATTTATTCTTAAAAAAATATGCATCCCAAAGTATTTTATTGATTGCCACATGATGAAGCATTACTTCATTTATCTTTAAAAAATATTAGACTCTGGAAAACCCTGAAAAAAATTTTTCGACTTATGGCCAGGAATTTGGCCCATTTACGCCTGTGTGCGGCGGGGCCTTGACGGTTGCACGGACTCACAAAAGTTGTCCACAGCAGTGTTGGTAAAATCACACTCAAAGCACACTCATGAACCGCTCCTGCGTGAGCAAACTCGCGTGCGATTCTGAATCATTTTCTCACGCGCGAGATTTTCAAGAAAAATCTCGCTCTCACGAGTCATGCGCCGAAACTCGTTCGCTTGTAAAACGAATCCAAATCAATTTGAACGACATCCAATGTTGTTGTACGATAGGTTTGCTTTTGTTCTATCATATAATCCTAAAACATCGATGTAAGTAATAAGAATACCAAGAAATAAAGCAATGAGTGAGATCGCGAGTCAACTCATGCATGATTTTTTCGGCGGTGAGTTTGGCGAGTCAAGAATCGCGCGTGAAACAACTCAAGCATGAGATTTGAGAATTTGAGTTTTTACCAACACTGGTCCACAGACGAAATAGCGGTCCAAAATACCACCGGGGACACTGTTAAGTCGTCTTCTGTGGACGCACAACGAAACTCCAGCCTGTACCCAAAAAGCGCAAGGCGCTGTAATGTCCAACGCAAAATTGATCATTTAATTAATATTTGTATAATCGAGTATTATTATGAAGAAATTACATTTTTGAGTACTATTCACAACGTAAAATAAGTACATAAATCGCGAAAGCCGGAAACACCTTCTTAGATGTAACGGTTCGACGAAACATATGAACAAACAATTTGTCAGCACGATTTTGTACAAATTCCCTCAAGTTTATACTATAATCACAGACAAACAGACGTTTCACTCTACCCACTTCCCATCATTTCCCTTTTTAACGGACTACTCAAATATTCTGAAGTTCGAAAATCACTCGCTCATGGTGCTCCAATCGTTTTTGCTCCTGTATGACGTTTGCTCTCTAGCGCCATCTACTCAGTGAGTTTGCGAAACACAGCGTAACTAGCATTGGGCAATTATTCTTTTGTGACGATGATTTTAATCACATTTTGTTCCAAGGGATACGTCTGTTTGTCTGTGCTATAACGATTCTACCGGCAAACATGTAGCTGAACTTCAAAATGAAACATTGGAAAATACTTGAGCTTCGATTCAGACTCGCGAACTTCTGAACACCAGCCGAAATGATAGTGAAATGACCGAGTCCAAATTCAGTTAAAACAAGAAACCTGCTGTCATAATCAGAGATGCAAAATGATGAATATTTTAGCTGAACAGACACAAACCAAAACAAACCTACACGTGAACAACAAGGGCCTGAGAATACTCGCACTTCTTTATTCGTAAGTAAACGAAGCTGGCAAGCACTCACATATGATTCGTGAAGCTTTGCTAAATTTTTTTTTGCATTTTGACGAAAAACGCATTTTTACGACTGGCAGTGCTGCTTTTCAGGAACAATGAAGCATAAAGCATTAGTTCATGATGGATAATCACTGGATTTGCTATCATAACCACATTAAAATGCACTTCCCGTATTTCCACTAGTTCTTCACGAATTAAAACTCATGAGTGTTATCGTTTTCGTTTTGCTTCTTACTCACGAAGCAAGCGGGTGCGAATAAACTCACACACTGTTTACTCTCAGAATCGTGAGTAAGCGTTGTTTTGACTTTTCACTCGCGAATTGCTTCATGATGAGAGTAATTCCATCACTGCTCATAATAAGCCTATTAGACAAAAAAAATCGTGCTGTTTCGCCAAAAATGCAAAAAGTGTGTTTTTCCTTGTAAAACCCCATACAAACTTCGAACGCGATGCGCAAAACGTAGACATAACCGATCGTGCCCAAATTTTGCACACTTATTTGGGTCCTGAAATGGGATCAAAAAAGCTTTGATCTGATGGGATACCATTTGGATTTTTCATTTTTCCATATAAACGATGACCCACTCTATTGCACATAGTTTTCAACTGTAAAAGAAACTGGTCATAATTTAAGTGCAGAACTTTTAAAATAATATATTATTTTTTTCTGAGTGCACGAAACGACGCGTCTTCAAATGCTCTACAAGTGTTTCTTGGGCAACTTTGATGAAAAATCGAAATTGAAAAGTTAATGCCAGTAAACCGGGTTTTCTTGAACCACCCTAAGCTGATTTAGAAAAATATCTCTAGATCGACCAATTTTAAAGCTACATTTAAACTGTCTCAACAAACTTGCTCAAAACTGATAGATCTACAACTTTCCCGAAAAATGTATATAGTTATTCTTGCAAATAAAAAAGTTTGGTTTCTAATTTCTTTGAAAATATGGACCACCCTAATTTTCATACACATTGGATAGAGGGTCTTATTATTAGGGGCAACTTTGTTGAAGACCATTATTTTCTAAAAAATCATTTGAAGGCGCTGAATGTATCTTTCTTCGTAAATCTGGTTCGTGCACCACTGTGCAGTGCTACGAAGATATCTTTATCTATGGTTGTGAAATACGATGTTTCGTATGCAGTAAATACACGCACACATTTGCTTGCGTCGTCCCTAGACGAAGAAAACTTGTTGTTTACATTTTACCGACGGGAAAAAAGTGATTTATTTGAATAATTGAACAGCTTTTGCTGCATTCCGCAGCAGTGAAATCTAACTTTGATGTGCTATAGAGCTTTTGTGGGGTGTGAATTGAAGGTTGGCCCAACAAGTGAATCTGGCGAAGTGAAAATAAAATGATGGCGAAGAACAATTTGGGTAGCCGCTGCTTTAGAGCGGTTGCTCTCGTCGTATTTAGTCGATTTCCAGTGCTATATGAGCTGATTATAGATAGTCTACATCTTTAAGCTTCCATCTAATGAGCCATTGGTAAAGGTATTAAGTTGGAATATCTGTAATTATTAGCTATTTCCCGTCTAATATGACGTAAAGTAGGACTTATGACGAAGTAGATTTCTACTCAGCTATTTGTAAAACACCAAATGTGATTTGTTCACACACCCGAACATAGGTTGTACGTTCTAATCATTCAAATTGTATTCAACATTATTCTGAATTGATTTGCCATAATGGTGCCTGTTAAATAAGTGCTTGTAGGTTGGGTGTTAATACACAGCGTGAGCGTAGTGTCGCTGAGGGTGATCGAAGACTCGACTGCTCAAGTCCAAAAAACACAAGTTTCTCAAAAAAAAACAGGATACAATTTATTTCCAGGAATTTCCTTCATCAGATCAGCTGAAGCAATTCTGATGAGAATATTCCCGAATAGCAGGATCAACATATTTCTAAAGGCACATTTCTAGAAATCTCTAGATTATTTTCAGAAAAAATTCTAGAAAATCTGTTGAGAGGAATCTTGGAGGAAATTTATATTATCCGTTGCAAGAAAAAATATCGGGCTAAGCTTTTCGAAAACGCTAATAGATATGCGCAGTTGCATTTAATCGCTTCGGTATGGTCTGTGCGGTTAATCCTTGGGTAATTTCCGCACTTATTGTTGAAAACACGAATATGAGTTGATGTGTTAGTGACGATCTATGAGCGATTTTGCACATTTTTGCGCGAGAATCTACGAACGAAACGCGCAATAAAAATGCATATAAATTCCTTTGAGAACAACAAGTTGAAAGTTTGAAGGAAACCACTGGGAACTTTTTGCAGGTATGGAGAAATTACTGGAAGATTTCTTGCAAAAACCGAAGTGTAAGTGCAGCGTCCAATTGGAATCGCTCATGTAGTGCCCTAGTGGACAAAAGAGCTGAAAAAAAAGCCAAAGACAACCCCTGAAAGAATTTTGAACTAACTTACTGAAGACTTTAAAAGAATGTCGTTGCAATTTTTCGTCCTTTAACACCTCATTTTACGGTGTGCACCAACAGACCGGAAGAATTCTACTCGTAAAACACATCGCACAATAAGAATGTTGCCAGTTGGTTGGTGAGGAGCATACTATTATAGCTCACAAACTCAACTTAACTATTCTCGGCACGCTTGCATTTTACGGCAATGTACGGAACCAATCCATGTACCGTACAACCGGCCATTCAACTGCCAACCGGTGATCGGTGCCTTGTGATTCGATGCCTTCGGAAATCCAGTCCAAATCAGATCTACCCTCCGATACCTATTCTACCTACACAGACTGGATGCTGAAATTGAATCATTGGTCAGAAAATTGGCGAGAGCGATGGCGGCGACTCTAATTTCAAGGCGTTCCGCAAAATGCAAACGGGTGGTGGTTAGGCCACCGATGCCGAACGACTGCTACCGGACAACCGTTTATTTATATTCCTCGAGGAAGGTCATTTCTGCTTTGATTTTACTGCTTTCGAGTTTTAGCAGTGTCATTATGCCACTTCTGGGTCGCTCTGAAGGCAGATGCAGAAAGTGAGAGGATATGTTTTTTTTGCGAACATAAATATAATATCTAATAAAATATATTACAGTGTCGGACAAAACAATAAGACCACCAGCCATTTTTAATACAAAATGGCCAAGTTTGACTGGTTTGACTATGTGATGCTCGGTTTCTAGTGAACCGATTTGGCTGAAATTTTGATCGTCGTCATGCAATCACGGGAATTTTGATTTGCTTTTAATTGATTGAGTTCTGTTCACTACATCAAAAGTTATGGATATATGAAACGATAAAATAACAGGACCAATTTCAGATTGCCATTACAAGAGTATCTGATACTTGATGATTGATAAACAAGTGCTAAAATTGAGGAAGCCATTAATACTTGGGGACATTTTTATTGAATTGATCACAAATAACCATCATAAAATCTGGTGTTAGAGTTTTGTCGCACCGTATGTCTATAACTTTGGAAGGAGTGAACAGAACTCAATCAATTAAATACAAATCAAAATTCCCGTAATTCATTGTCAGCTGTCAAAATTTCAACCAAATCGGTTTCCTACAAACCGAGTACCATATCGTCAAACCCGGTCATTTTGTATGAACTTGGACTGGTCTTATTTTTTGTCCGACACTGTATCGCACCGTGCGGTTTAAAGATTTCGGTTGAGTCTTAAGCTTAGTACTCAGATGGCAAGAAATGAGGTCAAGGAAAAAAGTGTATTTTTACCAAAGTAATTTTGACAGTCGATCTTGAGAGAGAAAAAAGAAAAAAAAATCGACGAAACTCTTTGTTTACCAATCTGACTGACTTGGAATGGAACCGGGGCAATCAGCAAGAACAAGCGAACTCCCCTACCAGGAGCAGGCATGAATCTACTGATCTGGACCGCAGCAAACTGGAAGATTGACCAGCAATCCGAGGCGCTCCAGCTCTATTTGACCGGTGATAATCTGAGCGGGCCAACTGGCTGTTTGCTGCAACCGGACACGATAAGTTTTTGGAAACATCTAGCTGCTGGAAAAATGGTATGATTTCGATTTTGAAAAGGAAATGCTTCGGGCATTCGGAAAATCCACCGGCGCTTCCTCCAGGGATTCCTCAGGAGTTCCTCCAGGAATTCCGTCGAGGGTTCCTCCAGAAATTTCTTCGGTGATTCCTCCAGCAATTTGTGCAGAAATAACTCCAGGATTTCCTCCGGAGATTCAACTTTAAAGTCCTTCTAGAATTCCTCCAGAAATTCCAGCAATTTGTGCAGAAATAACTCCAGGATTTCCTCCGGAGATTCAACTTTAAAGTCCTTCTAGAATTCCTCCAGAAATTCTTCCGGGAATTCCTCTTAGGATTCCTTCGGAAATCTATCTGGAGATTCCTTCAGAAATTCTACCAGGAATTCCTTCGGGGATTCCTCCAGGAATTCCTTCGGAGATTCCTTCAGGAATTCCTTCGGGGATTCCTCCAGGAATTCTTTTGGGGATTCCTTCAGAAATTCCTTCGGGGATTCCTCCAGGAATTCCTTCGTGGATTCCACCAGGAATTTCTTCGGGGATACTTACAGGGATTCCTTCGAGGATTCCTCCAGGAATTTCTTCGGAGATTCCTCCAGGAATTCCTTCGGGGATTCCTCCAGGAATTCCTTCGGGGATTCCTCCAGGAATTCCTTCGGGGATTCCTTCAGGAATTCCTTCGGGGATTCCTTCAGGAATTCCTTCGGGGATTCCTCCAGGAATTCCTTCGGGGATTCCTCCAGGAATTCCTTCGGGGATTCCTCCAGGAATTCCTTCGGGGATTCCTCCAGGAATTCCTTCGGGGATTCCTCCAGGAATTCCTTCGGGGATTCCTCCAGGAATTCCTTCGGGGATTCCTCCAGGAATTCCTTCGGGGATTCCTCCAGGAATTCCTTCGGGGATTCCTCCAGGAATTCCTTCGGGGATTCCTCCAGGAATTCCTTCGGGGATTCCTCCAGGAATTCCTTCGGGGATTCCTCCAGGAATTCCTTCGGGGATTCCTCCAGGAATTCCTTCGGGGATTCCTCCAGGAATTCCTTCGGGGATTCCTCCAGGAATTCCTTCGGGGATTCCTCCAGGAATTCCTTCGGGGATTCCTCCAGGAATTCCTTCGGGGATTCCTCCAGGAATTCCTTCGGGGATTCCTCCAGGAATTCCTTCGGGGATTCCTCCAGGAATTCCTTCGGGGATTCCTCCAGGAATTCCTTCGGGGATTCCTCCAGGAATTCCTTCGGGGATTCCTCCAGGAATTCCTTCGGGGATTCCTCCAGGAATTCCTTCGGGGATTCCTCCAGGAATTCCTTCGGGGATTCCTCCAGGAATTCCTTCGGGGATTCCCCCAGGAATTCCTTCGGGGATTCCTCCAGGAATTCCTTCGGGGATTCCTCCAGGAATTCCTTCGGGGATTCCTCCAGGAATTCCTTCGGGGATTCCTCCAGGAATTCTTTTGGGGATTCCTTTAGAAATTCCTTCGGGGATTCCTCCAGGAATTCCTTCGTGGATTCCACCAGGAATTTCTTCGGGGATACTTACAGGGATTCCTTCGAGGATTCCTCCAGGAATTCCTTCGCAGATTCCTCCAGGATTTCCTTCGGGGATTCCTCCAGGAATTCCTTCGGGGATTCCTCCAGGAATTCCTTCGGGGATTCCTTCAGGAATTCCTTCGGGGATTCCTCCAGGAATTCCTTCGGGGATTCCTCCAGGAATTCCTTCGGGGATTCCTCCAGGAATTCCTTCGGGGATTCCTCCAGGAATTCCTTCGGGGATTCCTCCAGGAATTCCTTCGGGGATTCCTCCAGGAATTCCTTCGGGGATTCCTCCAGGAATTCCTTCGGGGATTCCTCCAGGAATTCCTTCGGGGATTCCTCCAGGAATTCCTTCGGGTATTCCTCCAGGAATTCCTTCGGGTATTCCTCCAGGAATTCCTTCGGGGATTCCTCCAGGAATTCCTTCGGGGATTCCTCCAGGAATTCCTTCGGGGATTCCTCCAGGAATTCCTTCGGGGATTCCTCCAGGAATTCCTTCGGGGATTCCTCCAGGAATTCCTTCGGGGATTCCTCCAGGAATTCCTTCGGGGATTCCTCCAGGAATTCCTTCGGGGATTCCTCCAGGAATTCCTTCGGGGATTCCTCCAGGAATTCCTTCGGGGATTCCTCCAGGAATTCCTTCGGGGATTCCTCCAGGAATTCCTTCGGGGATTCCTCCAGGAATTCCTTCGGGGATTCCTCCAGGAATTCCTTCGGGGATTCCTCCAGGAATTCCTTCGGGGATTCCTCCAGGAATTCCTTCGGGGATTCCTCCAGGAATTCCTTCGGGGATTCCTCCAGGAATTCCTTCGGGGATTCCTCCAGGAATTCCTTCGGGGATTCCTCCAGGAATTCCTTCGGGGATTCCTCCAGGAATTCCTTCGGGGATTCCTCCAGGAATTCCTTCGGGGATTCCTCCAGGAATTCCTTCGGGGATTCCTCCAGGAATTCCTTCGGGGATTCCCCCAGGAATTCCTTCGGGGATTCCTCCAGGAATTCCTTCGGGGATTCCTCCAGGAATTCCTTCGGGGATTCCTCCAGGAATTCCTTCGGGGATTCCTCCAGGAATTCCTTCGGGGATTCCTCCAGGAATTCCTTCGGGGATTCCTCCAGGAATTCCTTCGAAGATTCCTCCAGGAACTCCTTCGGGGATTCCTCCAGGAATTCCTTCGGGGATTCCTCCAGGAATTCCTTCGAAGATTCCTCCAGGAACTCCTTCGGGGATTCCTCCAGGAATTCCTTCGGGGATTCCTCCAGGAATTCCTTCGGGGATTCCTCCAGGAATTCCTTCGGGGATTCCTCCAGGAATTCCTTCGGGGATTCCTCCAGGAATTCCTTCGGGGATTCCTCCAGGAATTCCTTCGGGGATTCCTCCAGGAATTCCTTCGGGGATTCCTCCAGGAATTCCTTCGGGGATTCCTCCAGGAATTCCTTCGGGGATTCCTCCAGGAATTCCTTCGGGGATTCCTCCAGGAATTCCTTCGGGGATTCCTCCAGGAATTCCTTCGGGGATTCCTCCAGGAATTCCTTCGGGGATTCCTCCAGGAATTCCTTCGGGGATTCCTCCAGGAATTCCTTCGGGGATTCCTCCAGGAATTCCTTCGGGGATTCCTCCAGGAATTCCTTCGGGGATTCCTCCAGGAATTCCTTCGGGGATTCCTCCAGGAATTCCTTCGGGGATTCCTCCAGGAATTCCTTCGGGGATTCCTCCAGGAATTCCTTCGGGGATTCCTCCAGGAATTCCTTCGGGGATTCCTCCAGGAATTCCTTCGGGGATTCCTCCAGGAATTCCTTCGGGGATTCCTCCAGGAATTCCTTCGGGGATTCCTCCAGGAATTCCTTCGGGGATTCCTCCAGGAATTCCTTCGGGGATTCCTCCAGGAATTCCTTCGGGGATTCCTCCAGGAATTCCTTCGGAGATTCCTCCAGAAATTCCTTCGGGGATTCCTCCAGGAATTCCTTCGGGGATTCCTCCAGGAATTCTTTTGGGGATTCCTTCAGAAATTCCTTCGGGGATTCCACCAGGAATTCCTTCGTGGATTCCACCAGGAATTTCTTCGGGGATACTTACAGGGATTCCTTCGAGGATTCCTCCAGGAATTTCTTCGGGGATTCCTCCAGGAATTCCTTCGGGAATTCCTCCAGGAATTCCTTCGGGATTCCTCCAGGAATTCCTTCGGGGATTCCTCCAGGAATTCCTTCGGGGATTCCTCCAGGAATTCCTTCGGGGATTCCTCCAGGAATTCCTTCGGGGATTCCTCCAGGAATTCCTTCGGGGATTCCTCCAGGAATTCCTTCGGGGATTCCTCCAGGAATTCCTTCGGGGATTCCTCCAGGAATTCCTTCGGGGATTCCTCCAGGAATTCCTTCGGGGATTCCTCCAGGAATTCCTTCGGGGATTCCTCCAGGAATTCCTTCGGGGATTCCTCCAGGAATTCCTTCGGGGATTCCTCCAGGAATTCCTTCGGGGATTCCTCCAGGAATTCCTTCGGGGATTCCTCCAGGAAATCCTTCGGGGATTCCTCCAGGAATTCCTTCGGATATTCCTCCAGGAATTCCTTCAGGGGTTCCTTCAGGAATTCCTTCGGGGATTCCTCCAGGGATTCTTCCGGGAATTCGTTCAGGAATTCTGCCAGCAATTCCTCCAGGAATTCATTCAGCAATTCCTCCAGGAATTCCTCAAGGAATTCTTCCAGGTTTTCTTCCAGGAGTTCCTCCAGGAATTCTTCCAGGAGTTCCTCCAGGAATTCTTCCAGGAGTTCCTCCAGGAATTCCTCCGGGGATTCCTCCAGAAATTTCCCTGGGGATTCCTCCTGGAATTTCCCTGGGGATTCCTCCAGGAATTCCATCGGAGATTCCTCCGGGGTTTCTTCCAGAGATTTATCTATGGAAACCTTCTAGGATTCCTCCAGGACTTCTTCCGGGGATTCGTTTAGAAATTCTTCCAGGATCCCTTCGGAGATTGCTCCGAAAATTGCATCGGAGATTCTTCCGGGAATTCCATCGGAGATTCCTCCGGGGTTTCCTCCAGGAATTCCTCCGGGGATTCCTCCAGGAATTCCTTCGAGTATTCCCCCAGGAATTTCTTTAGGGATTTCTCAACGAATTTCTCAAAATCCAAATCCTTCGGAGATTCCTCCAGGAATTCCTTCGGGTATTCCTCCAGGAGGAATTCTTGGAAGAATCTCTGGAGGAATTCCTGGAAGAACTCCTGGAGGAATTCCTGGAAGAATTCCTGGAGGAATTCCGGGAAGAATTCCTGGAGGAATTCCTGGAAGAATTCCTGGAGGAATTCCTGAAAGAATTCCTGGAGAAATTCCTGGACGAATTCCTGGAAGAACTACTGGAGGAATTCTTGGAGGAGTTCCTGGAAGAATTCCTGGAGGAACTCCTGGAAGAATTCCTGGAGGAACTCCTGGATGAATTCCTGGACGAATTCCTGGAAGAATTTCTGGAGGAATTCCTGGAAGAATTCCTGGAGGAATTCCTGGAAGAACTCCTGGAAGAATTCCTGGAGGAACTCCTGGAGGAATTGCTGGAGAAATTGCTGGAAGAATTCCTGGAGGAATTCCTGGAAGAATTCCTGGAAGAATTCCTGGAGGAATTTCTGGAAGAATTCTTGGAGGAATTCCTGGAAGAATTCCTGGAGGAATTCCTGGAAGTATTCCTGGAAGAATTCCTGGACGAATTCCTAGAAGAACTACTGGAGGAATTCTTGGAGGAATTCCTGGAAGAATTCCTGAAGGAACTCCTGGAAGAATTCCTGGAGGAACTCCTGGAAGAATTCCTGGAGGAATTCCTGGAAGAATTTCTGGAGGAATTTCTGGAAGAGTTCCTGGAGGAATTCCTGGAAGAACTCCTGGAGGAATTCCTGGAAGAATTCCTGGAAGAATTCCTGGAGGAATTCCTGGAAGAATTCCTGGAGGAATTCCTGGAAGAATTCCTGGAGGAATTCCTGGAGGAATTCCTGGAAGAATTCCTGGAGGAATTCCTGGAAGAATTCCTGGAGGAATTCCTGGAAGAATTCCTGGAGGAATTCCTGGAAGAATTCCTGGAGGAATTCCTGGAAGAATTCCTGGAGGAATTCCTGGAAGAATTCCTGGAGGAATTCCTGGAAGAATTCCTGGAGGAATTCCTGGAAGAATTCCTGGAGGAATTCCTGGAAGAATTCCTGGAGGAATTCCTGGAAGAATTCCTGGAGGAATTCCTGGAAGAATTCCTGGAGGAATTCCTGGAAGAATTCCTGGAGGAATTCCTGGAAGAATTCCTGGAGGAATTCCTGGAAGAATTCCTGGAGGAATTCCTGGAAGAATTCCTGGAGGAATTCCTGGAAGAATTCCTGGAGGAATTCCTGGAAGAATTCCTGGAAGAATTCCTGGAGGAATTCCTGGAAGAATTCCTGGAGGAATTCCTGGAAGAATTCCTGGAGGAATTCCTGGAAGAATTCCTGGAGGAATTCCTGGAAGAATTCCTGGAGGAATTCCTGGAAGAATTCCTGGAGGAATTCCTGGAAGAATTCCTGGAGGAATTCCTGGAAGAATTCCTGGAGGAATTCCTGGAAGAATTCCTGGAGGAATTCCTGGAAGAATTCCTGGAGGAATTCCTGGAAGAATTCCTGGAGGAATTCCTGGAAGAATTCCTGGAGGAATTCCTGGAAGAATTCCTGGAGGAATTCCTGGAAGAATTCCTGGAGGAATTCCTGGAAGAATTCCTGGAGGAATTCCTGGAAGAATTCCTGGAGGAATTCCTGGAAGAATTCCTGGAAGAATTCCTGGAGGAATTCCTGGAAGAATTCCTGGAGGAATTCCTGGAAGAATTCCTGGAGGAATTCCTGGAAGAATTCCTGAAAGAATTGCTGAAGGAATTCCTGGAAGAATTCCTGGAGGAATTCCTGGCAGAATTCCTGGAGGAATTCCTGGCAGAATTCCTGGAGGAATTCCTGGCATAATTCCTGGAGGAATTCCTGGCAGAATTCCTGGAGGAATTCCTGACAGAATTCCTGGAGGAATTCCTGGCAGAATTCCTGGAGGAATTCCTGGCAGAATTCCTGGCAGAATTCCTGGAAGAATTCCTGGAGGAATTCCTGGAAGAATTCCTGGAGGAATTCCTGGAAGAATTCCTGGAGGAATTCCTGGAAGAATTCCTGGAGGAATTCCTGGAAGAATTCCTGGAGGAATTCCTGGAAGAATTCCTGGAGGAATTCCTGGAAGAATTCCTGGAGGAATTCCTGGAAGAATTCCTGGAGGAATTCCTGGAAGAATTCTTGGAGGAATTCCTGGAAGAATTCCTGGAGGAATTCCTTAAAGAATTCCTGGAGTAATTCCTGGAGGAATCCCCGAAGGAATTCCTGGAGGAATCCCCGAAGGAATTCCTGGAGGAATCCCCGAAGGAATTCCTGGAGGAATCCCCGAAGGAATTCCTGGAGGAATCCCCGAAGGAATTCCTGGAGGAATCCCCGAAGGAATTCCTGGAGGAATCCCCGAAGGAATTCCTGGAGGAATCCCCGAATGAATTCCTGGAGGAATCCCCGAAGGAATTCCTGGAGGAATCCCCGAAGGAATTCCTGGAGGAATCCCCGAAGGAATTCCTGGAGGAATCCCCGAAGGAATTCCTGGAGGAATCCTCGAAGGAATTCCTGGAGGAATCCCCGAAGGAATTCCTGGAGGAATCCCCGAAGGAATTCCTGGAGGAATCCCCGAAGGAATTCCTGGAGGAATCCCCGAAGGAATTCCTGGAAGAATCCCCGAAGGAATTCCTGGAGGAATCCCCGAAGGAATTTCTGGAAGAATTCCTGGAGGAATTCCTGGAGGAATCCCCGAAGGAATTCCTGGAGGAATCCCCGTAGGAATTCCTGGAGGAATCCCCGATGGAATTCCTGGAGGAATCCCCGAAGGAATTCCTGGAGGAATCCCCGAAGGAATTCCTGGAGGAATCCCCGAAGGAATTCCTGGAGGAATCCCCGAAGGAATTCCTGGAGGAATCCCCGAAGGAATTCCTGGAGGAATCCCCGAAGGAATTCCTGGAGGAATCCCCGAAGGAATTCCTGGAGGAATCCCCGAAGGAATTCCTGGAGGAATCCCCGAAGGAATTCCTGGAGGAATCCCCGAAGGAATTCCTGGAGGAATCCCCGAAGGAATTCCTGGAGGAATCCCCGAAGGAATTCCTGGAGGAATCCCCGAAGGAATTCCTGGAGGAATCCCCGAAGGAACTCCTGGAGGAATCCCCGAAAGAATTCCTGGAGGAATCCCCGAAAGAATTCCTGGAGGAATCCCCGAAAGAATTCCTGGAGGAATCCCCGAAGGAATTCCTGGAGGAATCCCCGAAGGAATTCCTGGAGGAATCCCCGAAGGAATTCCTGGAGGAATCCCCGAAGGAATTCCTGGAGGAATCCCCGAAGGAATTCCTGGAGGAATCCCCGAAGGAATTCCTGGAGGAATCCCCGAAGGAATTCCTGGAGGAATCCCCGAAGGAATTCCTGGAGGAATCCCCGAAGGAATTCCTGGAGGAATCCCCGAAGGAATTCCTGGAGGAATCCCCGAAGGAATTCCTGGAGGAATCCCCGAAGGAATTCCTGGAGGAATCCCCGAAGGAATTCCTGGAGGAATCCCCGAAGGAATTCCTGGAGGAATCCCCGAAGGAATTCCTGGAGGAATCCCCGAAGGAATTCCTGGAGGAATCCCCGAAGGAATTCCTGGAGGAATCCCCGAAGGAATTCCTGGAGGAATCCCCGAAGGAACTCCTGGAGGAATCCCCGAAAGAATTCCTGGAGGAATCCCCGAAAGAATTCCTGGAGGAATACCCGAAGGAATTCCTGGAGGAATCCCCGAAAGAATTCCTGGAGGAATCCCCGAAGGAATTCCTGGAGGAATCCCCGAAGGAATTCCTGGAGGAATCCCCGAAGGAATTTTTGGAGGAATCCCCGAAGGAATTCCTGGAGGAATCCCCGAAGGAATTCCTGGAGGAATCCCCGAAGGAATTCCTGGAGGAATCCCCGAAGGAATTCCTGGAGGAATCCCCGAAGGAATTCCTGGAGGAATCCCCGAAGGAATTCCTGGAGGAATCCCCGAAGGAATTCCTGGAGGAATCCCCGAAGGAATTCCTGGAGGAATACCCGAAGGAATTCCTGGAGGAATCCCCGAAAGAATTCCTGGAGGAATCCCCGAAAGAATTCCTGGAGGAATCCCCGAAGGAATTCCTGGAAGAATCCCCGAAGGAATTCCTGGAGGAATCCCCGAAGGAATTCCTGGAGGAATCTCCGAAGGAATTCCTGGAGGAATCCCCGAAGGAATTCCCGAAGGAATTCCTGGAGGAATCCCTGAAGGAATTCCTGGAGGAATCCCCCAAGGAATTCCTGGAGGAATCTCCGAAAGAATTTCTGGAGGAATCCCCGAAGGAATTCCTGGAGGAATTTCCGAAGGAATTCCTGGAGGAATCCCCGAAGGAATTCCTGGAGGAATTCCTGGAGGAATCCCCGAAGGAATTCCTGGAGGAATCCCCGAAGGAATTCCTGGAGGAATCCCCGAAGGAATTCCTGGAGGAATCCCCGAAGGAATTCCTGGAGGAATCCCCGAAGGAATTCCTGGAGGAATCCCCGAAGGAATTCCTGGAGGAATCCCCGAAGGAATTCCTGGAGGAATCCCCGAAGGAATTCCTGGAGGAATCCCCGAAGGAATTCCTGGAGGAATCCCCGAAGGAATTCCTGGAGGAATCCCCGAAGGAATTCCTGGAGGAATCCCCGAAGGAATTCCTGGAGGAATCCCCGAAGGAATTCCTGGAGGAATCCCCGAAGGAATTCCTGGAGGAATCCCCGAAGGAATTCCTGGAGGAATCCCCGAAGGAATTCCTGGAGGAATCCCCGAAGGAATTCCTGGAGGAATCCCCGAAGGAATTCCTGGAGGAATCCCCGAAGGAATTCCTGGAGGAATCCCCGAAGGAATTCCTGGAGGAATCCCCGAAGGAATTCCTGGAGGAATCCCCGAAGGAATTCCTGGAGGAATCCCCGAAGGAATTCCTGGAGGAATCCCCGAAGGAATTCCTGGAGGAATCCCCGAAGGAATTCCTGGAGGAATCCCCGAAGGAATTCCTGGAGGAATCCCCGAAGGAATTCCTGGAGGAATCTCCGAAGGAATTCCTGGAGGAATCCCCGAAGGAATTCCTGGAGGAATCCCCGAAGGAATTCCTGGAGGAATCCCCGAAGGAATTCCTAGAGGAATCCCCGAATGAATTCCTAGAGGAATCCCCGAATGAATTCCTGGAGGAATCCTCGAAGGAATTCCTGGAGGAATCCCTGAAGGAATTCCAGGAGGAATCCCCGAAGGAGTCCCCGAAAGAATTCCTGAAGGAAACCTGGAATCTGGGAGGAATCCTGGAAGAATTGCTGGAAGAATTCCTGAAGGAATTCTTGAACGACTTCCCGGAGGAATCCCTGGAGGAATCCCCGAAGGAATTCCTGAAGGAACCCCCGAAGGAATTCCTGAAGGAACTCCCGTAGGAATTCCTGGAGGAATCTCCGAAGGAATTCCTGGAGGAATCTCCGAGGAAATTCCTGGAGGAATCCCCGAAAGAATTCCAGGAGGAATCTCCGAAGGAATTCCTGGAGGAATCTCCGAAGGAATTCCTGGAGGAATCTCCGAAGGAATTCCTGGAGGAATCTCCGAAGAAATTCCTGGAAGAATCTCCGAAGAAATTCCTGGAGGAATCTCCTAAGGAATTCCTGGAGAAACCCATATGGGAACTTCTACAGGAATCCTCGAAAGGAATTCCTGGAGATATCCCTGAAGGATTTTCAGTAGGAATCCCCGAGGAATTCCCCGGAGGAATTCTTGGAAGAATGCCCGGAGGAATCTCAGGAGAAATTATTGGAAGAATGCCCGGAGGAATTCTTGGAAGAATTTTCAGAGGAATTCCTGGAGGAATCTATGGATGAACTCCTGGAGGAATTCCCGGAAGAATCCCTGGAGAAATTCTTGGAAGAATCCCTGGAGGAATTCATGGTGGAATCCCTGGAGGAATTCCTGAAGCAATCTCTGGAGGAGTTCGTGGAGGAATTCCAAAATGAATCTCCGGAGGCATTGCTGGAAGAATGCCCAGAGGAATTCCAGGATGAAATTTTGGAGGAATTGCTGGAGGAATCCTCGGATGAATTCCTGGAGGATTCTCCGGAGGAATTTCTGGAGGAATCCCTGTAGGAATTCCTGGAAGAATCTCTGGAGGAATCCCTGGTGGAATCCTCTCTAGAATTCGTGGTGAAATCGAATTTCAGGAGGAATTCCCTGAGGTTTGTTTTTGGAGAATCTCAGATAGAAATCTTGGAAAAATCACGAACTCAAATACTGGTTTTGAAATCCTAGAAGAAAAATTAGGACGAAATCTCAGAAAGAACTTTTAGGCGAATTCCAAAACTGCTGGAAATATTTGAAGGAATTGCTAAGAATTCACAACAGCTTCCGGAAAATAATCACGAAGAATCCCAGAAAGAAACTCCGGAGGAACTCTTGGAGGTTTGCCAGAAAGAGCTCCCGGAGGAATTCCCGTACTAATCACTAATCAACACCACTTCATTTTGGAAATAGTTGCTCCCCACACTCAATTTGTATGATTTGTAACAAGTTCCGGCGTCTCATCCAGTGGTCCATTCTAGCAACAGCTAACCGCAGTGTTCCGGTGATGGTTGCATAGAAATGTAGGCATTAGAATCCGGCAGGAACATCATCTAAATTCACACCAGCCCCAGCAGCTATGTTGTTTACATATCGCACCTCGCACAAAATCCGAACAGCACGAGAAACGTCGCTTTTCCTTGCGGAATAATTGGTCAGGGTATTTTTCCCAAAAGAAAAATTGACAGCTGGCTTGATCGACACAATCATCACCACCCTTGTCACCATCATCATTGATCATCAAGTTCGTCGATTTTTCCGTTTCAGCTGAGTACCGCTCAAGAAATTTCGACAGAAAATCGTTTCTTGACCGTTTCTTGGCCTATCTTTTTACACAGTACTTACGAGGTGAGTATCACCCCTTAACGTATAGTGTCCCAAATCATACACTCCCTCTCACCTCCGAGCCTAATACAACCAACTCATTGAAATAACCCTTATGGGGTGATACTCACCTCGTAAGTACTGTGTAAAAAGATAGGCCAAGAAACGGTCAAGAAACGATTTTCTGTCGAAATTTCTTGAGCGGTACTCAGCTGAATCGGAAAAATCGACGAACTTGATGATCAATGATGATGGTGACAAGGGTGGTGATGATTGTGTCGATCAAGCCAGCTGTCAATTTTTCTTTTGGGAAAAATACCCTGACCAATTATTCCGCAAGGAAAAGTGACGTTTCTCGCGCTGTTCGGATTTTGTGCGAGGTGCGAGATGTAAACAACATAGAGCGGCTGCTGGGGCTGGTGTGAATTTAGATGATGTTCCTGCCGGATTCTAATGCCTACATTTCTATGGAACCATCACCGGAACACTGCGGTTAGTTGTTGCTAGAATGGACCACTGGATGAGACGCCGGAACTTGTTACAAATCATACAAATTGAGTGTGGGGAGCAACTATTTTCAAAATGAAGTGGTGTTGATTAGTGATTAGTACGGGAATTCCTCCGGGAGCTCTTTCTGGCAAACCTCCAAGAGTTCCTCCGGAGTTTCTTTCTGGGATTCTTCGTGATTTTTTTTCCGGAAGCTGTTGTAAATTCTTAGCAATTCCTTCAAATATTTCCAGCAGTTTTGGAATTCGCGTAAAAGTTCTTTCTGAGATTTCGTCCTAATTTTTCTTCTAGGATTTCAAAACCAGTATTTGAGTTTGTGATTTTTCCAAGATTTCTATCTGTGATTCCCCAAAAAAAAAACCTCAGGGAATTCCTCTTGAAATTCGATTTCACCACGAATTCTTGAGAGGATTCCACCAGGGATTCCTCCAGAGATTCTTCCAGGAATTCCTACAGGGATTCCTCCAGAAATTCAAAACTCAAAAACTCAAAAACTCATCCTGGAATTCCTCCGGGCATTCTTCCAGCAATGCCTCCGGAGATTCTTTTTGGAATTCCTCCACGAACTCCTCCAGAGATTGCTTCAGGAATTCCTCCAGGGATTCCACCAGGAATTCCTCCAGGGATTCTTCCAAGAATTTCTCCAGGGATTCCTTCAGGGATTCCTCCGGGAATTCCTCCAGGAATTCATCCATAGATTCCTCCAGGAATTCCTCTGAAAATTCTTCCAAGAATTCCTCCGGGCATTCTTCCAATAATTTCTCCTGAGAATTCTCCGGGCATTCTTCCAAGAATTCCTCCGGGGAATTCCTCGGGGATTCCTACTAAAAATCCTTCAGGGATATCTCCAGGAATTCCTTTCAGGGATTCCTGTAGAAGTTCCCATGTGGGCTTCTCCAGGAATTCCTTCGGAGATTCCTCCAGGAATTCCTTCGGAGATTCCTCCAGGAATTCCTTCAGGGATTCCTCCAGGAATTCCTTCAGGGATTCCTCCAGGAATTCCTTCAGATATTCCTCTAGGAATTCCTTCAGCGATTCCTCAAGGAATTCCTTCAGCGATTCCTCCAGGAATTCCTTCAGGGATTCCTCCAGGAATTCCTTCGGAGATTCCTCCAGGAATTCCTCCGGGGATTCCTCCAGGAATTCCTCCGGGGATTCCTCCGGGGATTCCTCCAGGAATTCCTCCGGGGATTCCTCCAGGAATTCCTCCGGGGATTCCTCCAGGAATTCCTACGGGGATTCCTCCTGGAATTCCTTCGGGGATTCCTCCAGGAACTCCTTCGAGGATTCCTCCAGGAATTCTTCCAGGAATTCCTCCAGAAATTTCTCCAGGAATTCATCCAGGAATTCTTCCAGGAGTTCCTCCAGGAAATCTTCCAGGAATTCCTCCCGGAATTCCTCCAGGAATTCTTCCAGGAATTCTTCTAGGAATTCCTCCAGGAATTGTTCTAGGAATTCCTCCAGGAATTCTTCCAGGTATTCCTCCAGGAAATCTTCCAGGAATTCCTCCAGGAAATCTTCCAGGAATTCCTCCAGGAAATCTTCCAGGAATTCTTCCAGGAATTTCTCCAGGAATTCTTCCAGGAATTTCTCCAGGAATTCTTCCAGGAATTCCTCCAGGAATTCTTCCAGGAATTCCTCCAGGAATTCTTCCAGGAATTCCTCCAGGAATTCTTCCAGGAATTCCTCCAGGAATTCTTCCAGGAATTCCTCCAGGAATTTTTCCAGGAATTCCTCCAGGAATTTTTCCAGGAATTCCTCCAGGAATTTTTCCAGGAATTCCTCCAGGAATTTCTCCAGGAATTCTTCCAGGAATTCCTCCAGGAATTCCTCCAGGAATTCTTCCAGGAATTCCTCCAGGAATTCTTCCAGGAATTCCTCCAGGAATTCTTCCAGGAATTCCTCCAGGAATTCGTCCAGGAATTTCTCCAGGAATTCTTCCAAGAATTCCTCCAGGAATTCTTCCAAGAATTTCTCCAGGAATTCTTCCAAGAATTCCTCCATGAATTCTTCCAAGAATTCCTCCAGGAATTTTTCCAAGAATTCCTCCAGGAATTCTTCCAGGAATTCTTGCAGGAATTCTTCCAGGACTTCCTCCAGGAATTCTTCCAGGACTTCCTCCAGGAATTCTTCCAGGACTTCCTCCAGGAATTCTTCCAGAACTTCCTCCAGGAATTCTTCCAGGACTTCCTCCAGGAATTCTTCCAGGGCTTCCTCCAGGAATTCTTCCAGGAATTCCTCCAGGAATTCTTCCAGGAATTCTTCCAGGAATTCTTCCAGGAATTCTTCCAGGAATTCCTCCAGGAATTCCTCCATTAATTCTTCCAGGAATTCCTCCATTAATTCTTCCAGGAATTCCTCCAGGAATTCTTCCAGGAATTCCTCCAGGAATTCTTCCAGGAATTCCTCCAGGAATTCTTCCAGGAATTCCTCCAGGAATTCTTCCAGGAATTCCTCCAGGAATTCTTCCAGGAATTCCTCCAGGAATTCCTCCAGGAATTCTTCCAGGAATTCCTCCAGGAATTCTTCCAGGAATTCCTCCAGGAATTCTTCCAGGAATTCCTCCAGGAATTCTTCCAGGAATTCCTCCAGGAATTCTTCCAGGAATTCCTCCAGGAATTCTTCCAGGAATTCCTCCAGGAATTCTTCCAGGAATTCCTCCAGGAATTCCTCCAGGAATTCTTCCAGGAATTCCTCCAGGAATTCTTCCAGGAATTGCTCCAGGAATTCTTCCAGAAATTCCTCCAGGAATTCTTCCAGGAATTCCTCCAGGAATTCTTCGAGGAATTCCTCCAGGAATTCTTCCAAGAATTCCTCCAGGAATTCTTCCAAGAATTCCTCCAGGAATTCTTCCAAGAATTCCTCCAGGAATTCTTCCAAGAATTCCTCCAGGAATTCTTCCAAGAATTCCTCCAGGAATTCTTCCAAGAATTCCTCCAGGAACTCTTCCAAGAATTCCTCCAGGAATTCTTCCAAGAATTCCTCTAGGAATTCTTCCAAGAATTCCTCCAGGAATTCTTCCAAGAATTCCTCCAGGAATTCTTCCAAGAATTCCTCCAGGAATTCTTCCAAGAATTCCTCCAGGAATTCTTCCAAGAATTCCTCCAGGAATTCTTCCAAGAATTCCTCCAGGAATTCTTCCAAGAATTCCTCCAGGAATTCTTCCAAGAATTCCTCCAGGAATTCTTCCAAGAATTCCTCCAGGAATTCTTCCAAGAATTCCACCAGGAATTTTTCCAAGAATTCCTCCAGGAATTCTTCCAAGAATTCCTCCAGGAATTCTTCCAAGAATTCCTCCAGGAATTCTTCCAAGAATTCCTCCAGGAATTCTTCCAAGAATTCCTCCAGGAATTCTTCCAAGAATTCCTCCAGGAATTCTTCCAAGAATTCCTCCAGGAATTCTTCCAAGAATTCCTCCAGGAATTCTTCCAAGAATTCCTCCAGGAATTCTTCCAAGAATTCCTCCAGGAATTCTTCCAGGACTTCCTCCAGGAATTCCTCCAGGACTTCCTCCAGGAATTCTTCCAGGACTTCCCCCAGGAATTCTTCCAGGACTTCCTCCAGGAATTCCCTCGGAGATTCCTCCAGGAATTCTTCCAGGAATTCCTCCAGGAATTCTTCTAGGAATTCTTCCAGGAATTCCTCCAGGAATACTTCCAGGAATTCCTCCAGGAATTCTTCCAGGAATTCCTCCAGGAATTCTTCCAGGAATTCTTCCAGGAATTCTTCCAGAAATTCCTCCAGGAATTCTTCCAGGAATTCTTCCAGGAATTCCTCCAGGAATTCTTCCAGGAATTCCTCCAGGAATTCTTCCAGGAATTCCTCCAGGAATTCTTCCAGGAATTCCTCCAGGAATTCTTCCAGGAATTCCTCCAGGAATTCTTCCAGGAATTCCTCCAGGAATTCTTCCAGGAATTCCTCCAGGAATTCTTCCAGGAATTCCTCCAGGAATTCTTCCAGGAATTCCTCCAGGAATTCTTCCAGAAATTCACCAGGAATTCTTCCAGGAATTCTTCCAGGAATTTCTCCAGGAATTCTTGCAGGAATTCCTCCAGGAATTCTTCCAGGAATTCCTCCAAGAATTTTTCCAGGAATAACTCCAGGAATTCTTCCAGGAATTCCTCCAGGAATTCTTCCAGGAATTCCTCCAGGAATTCTTCCATGAATTCTTCCAGGAATTCCTCCAGGAATTCTTCCAGGAATTCCTCCAGGAATACTTCCAGGAATTCCTCCAGGAATACTTCCAGGAATTCCTCCAGGAATTCTTCCAGGAATTCCTCCAAGAATTCTTGCAGGAATTCCTCCAGGAATTCTTCCAGAAATTCCTCCAGGAATTCTTGCAGAAATTCCTCCAGGAATTCTTCCAGAAATTCACCAGGAATTCTTCCATTAATTCTTCCAGGAATTTCTCCAGGAATTCTTCCAGGAATTCCTCCAGGAATTCTTCCAGGAATTCCTCCAAGAATTTTTCCAGGAATAACTCCAGGAATTCTCGGAGGAATTCCTCCAGGAATTCTTCCAGGAATTCCTCCAGGAATTCTTCCAGAAATTCACCAGGAATTCTTCCAGGAACTCCTCCTGGAATACTTCCAGGAATTCCTCCAGGAATACTTCCAGGAATTCCTCCAGGAATTCTTCCAGGAATTCCTCCAGGAATTCTTCCAGGAATTCCTCCAGGAATTCTTCCAGGAATTCCTCCAGGAATTCTTGCAGGAATTCCTCCAGGAATTCTTGCAGGAATTCCTCCAGGAATTCTTGCAGGAATTCCTCCAGGAATTCTTCCAGGAATTCCTCCAGGAATTCTTCCAGAAATTCATTAGGAATTTTTCCAGGAATTCTTCCAGGAATTTCTCCAGGAATTCTTCCAGGAATTCCTCCAGGAATTCTTCCAGGAATTCCTCCAGGAATTCTTCCAGGAATTCCTCCAAGAATTTTTCCAGGAATAACTCCAGGAATTCTTGCAGGAATTCCTCCAGGAATTCTTCCAGGAATTTCTCCAGGAATTCTTCCAGAAATTCACCAGGAATTCTTCCAGGAATTCTTCCAGGAATTCCTCTAGGAATACTTCCAGGAATTCTTCCAGGAATTCCTCCAGGAATTCTTCCAGGAATTCCTCCAGGAATTGCTCCAGGAATTCTTCCAGGAATTCCTCCAGGAATTCTTCCAGGAATTCCTCCAGGAATTCTTCCAGGAATTCCTCCAGGAATTCTTCCAGGAATTCCTCCAGGAATTCTTCAAGGAATTCCTCCAGGAATTCTTCCAGGAATTGCTCCAGGAATTCTTCCAGGAATTCCTCCAGGAATTCTTCCAGGAATTCCTCCTGGAATTCTTCCAGGAATTCCTCCAGGAATTCTTCCAGGAATTCTTCCTGGAATTCCTAAAGGAATTCTTCCAGGAATTCCTCCAGGAATTCTTCCAGGAATACCTCCAGGAATTCTTCCAGGAATTCCTCCAGGAATTCTTCCAGGAATTCCTCCTGGAATTCTTCCAGGAGTCTTGGTAGAATTCAGGCCCGGATTAAGGATTGTGGGGGTCCGGGGCCAGAGCGGATGTGAAGGCCCGGATGTGGGCCCCCCCTTAGATCCAGCCCTGAGGAATCCCAAGAGAAATACCGGGATAAATTCCTGAAGGAATTTATAGATGATTCCCTTGAGGAATTTCTGGAGAATTCCCTGGAGAACTTCCCGAGAGAATCCCATTAAGGATTCTTTAAGGAATCTCTGGAGGAATAATCCTGGAAAAATCCTTGGAGGTATTCCCTTTAGAATCCCCGGAGAAATTCCTAAGAAATCCCTGGAGGAATTGAGCGAGGAATTCCGGGAGGAATCCCTTGAGGACTTCCTGAAAGAATCCCATGAGGGATTTCTTATGGAATACCTGGAGGAATCTCTTGAAGAATCCCTAGAGGAATTCCTTGCCGAATCCCTGGAAGAATTAAGGGAGGATTCCTTGGCGAAATTCCGGAAGGAATTTCTGGAAGACTTCCTCGAGGAATTCCATGAGGGATTTCTTCAGGAATTCCTGGAGAAATCTCTAGAGGAATTCCTGAAGAAATCCCTGCAGGAATTTCTGGAGAAATCCCAAAAGAAATTCCTGGAGAAATCTCTAGAGGAATTCCTGGAGAAATCCGTAGAGGAATTGCTGGAGAAATCTCTTAAAGAATTCCTGGAGAAATCCCTAGAAGAATTCCTTGAGAAATCTCTAAAGGAAATCCTGGAAAAATCCCTGGTGAAATTCCTGGAGGAATTCTTGGAAAAATCTCTGGAGGAATTCCGGGAGGAATTCTGGGGGACATCCCTGGAGGAATTCCTGGAGAAATTTCTGGAGAAACTCCTGGGGGAATCTCTGGAGGAATTCCTGGAGAAACTCCCGAAAGAATTCCTGGTGAAATTCCCGAATGAATTCATGGAGAAATTGCTTAATGAATTCCTGGAGAAATTCCTGAAGAAATTCTTGGGAGAAACCCTGCAGGAATTCATGGAGGGATCCCTAAAGGAATTCTCGAAGGAATTCCTGGACAAATTATCGGATGAAATCGTGGTGAAATTCCTAAAGGAATTCATGAAGGAACTACCTAAGGAATCCTTGGAGGAATCCCTGGAGGAATTCCTGGAGGAATCCCTGGAGGAATACCTGGAGGAATCCCTGAAGGAATTCCTGGAGGAATCCCTGGAGGAATTCCTGAAGGAATCCCCGGAGGAGTTCCTGGAGGAATCCCCGGAGGAGTTCCTGGAGGAATCCCCGGAGGAATTCCTGGAGGAATCCCCGGAGGAATTCCTGGAGGAATCCCCGGAGGAATTCCTGGAGGAATCCCCGGAGGAATTCCTGGAGGAATCCCCGGAGGAATTCCTGGAGGAATCCCCGGAGGAATTCCTGGAGGAATCCCCGGAGGAATTCCTGGAGGAATCCCCGGAGGAATTCCTGGAGGAATCCCCGGAGGAATCCCCGGAGGAATTCCTGGAGGAATCCCCGGAGGAATTCCTGGAGGAATCCCCGGAGGAATTCCTGGAGGAATCCCCGGAGGAATTCCTGGAGGAATCCCCGGAGGAATTCCTGGAGGAATCCCCAGAGGAATTCCTGGAGGAATCCCCGGAGGAATTCCTGGAGGAATCCCCGGAGGAATTCCTGGAGGAATCCCCGGAGGAATTCCTGGAGGAATCCCCGGAGGAATTCCTGGAGGAATCCCCGGAGGAATTCCTGGAGGAATCCCCGGAGGAATTCCTGGAGGAATCCCCGGAGGAATTCCTGGAGGAATCCCCGGAGGAATTCCTGGAGGAATCCCCGGAGGAATTCCTGGAGGAATCCCCGGAGGAATTCCTGGAGGAATCCCCGGAGGAATTCCTGGAGGAATCCCCGGAGGAATTCCTGGAGGAATCCCTGGAGGAATCTCTGGAGGAATCCCTGGAGGAATCTCTGGAGGAATCCCTGGAGGAATTTCTGGAAGAATTTCTGGATTAATTCCTGGAAGAATTCCTGGAGGAATTCCTGGAAGGATTCCAGGAGCAATTCCTGGAAGAATTTCTGGAGGAATCACTGGAATAATTCCTGAAAAAATTCCTGGAAGAATCCCTGGAAGAATTCCTGGAAGAATTCCTGGAAGAATTTCTGGAAGAATTCCTGGAGGAATTCCTGGAAGAATTCCTGGAGGAATTCCTGGAGGAATTCCTGGAGGAATTCCTGGAGGAATTCCTGGAGGAATTCCTGAAGAAATTCCTGGAGGAATTCCTGGAGGAATTCCTGAAGGAATTCCTGGAGGAATTCCTGGAGGAATCCCCGGAGGAATTCCTGGAGGAATCCCCGGAGGAATTCCTGGAGGAATCCCCGGAGGAATTCCTGGAGGAATCCCCGGAGGAATTCCTGGAGGAATCCCCGGAGGAATTCCTGGAGGAATCCCTGGAGGAATTCCTGGAGGAATCCCCGGAGGAATTCCTGGAGGAATCCCCGGAGGAATCCCCGGAGGAATTCCTGGAGGAATCCCCGGAGGAATTCCTGGAGGAATCCCCGGAGGAATTCCTGGAGGAATCCCCGGAGGAATTCCTGGAGGAATCCCCGGAGGAATTCCTGGAGGAATCCCCAGAGGAATTCCTGGAGGAATCCCCGGAGGAATTCCTGGAGGAATCCCCGGAGGAATTCCTGGAGGAATCCCCGGAGGAATTCCTGGAGGAATCCCCGGAGGAATTCCTGGAGGAATCCCCGGAGGAATTCCTGGAGGAATCCCCGGAGGAATTCCTGGAGGAATCCCCGGAGGAATTCCTGGAGGAATCCCTGGAGGAATCTCTGGAGGAATCCCTGGAGGAATCTCTGGAGGAATCCCTGGAGGAATTTCTGGAAGAATTTCTGGATTAATTCCTGGAAGAATTCCTGGAGGAATTCCTGGAAGGATTCCAGGAGCAATTCCTGGAAGAATTTCTGGAGGAATCACTGGAATAATTCCTGAAAAAATTCCTGGAAGAATCCCTGGAAGAATTCCTGGAAGAATTTCTGGAAGAATTCCTGGAGGAATTCCTGGAAGAATTCCTGGAGGAATTCCTGGAGGAATTCCTGGAGGAATTCCTGAAGAAATTCCTGGGGGAATTCCTGGAGGAATTCCTGAAGGAATTCCTGGAGGAATTCCTGGAGGAATCCCCGGAGGAATTCCTGGAGGAATCCCCGGAGGAATTCCTGGAGGAATCCCCGGAGGAATTCCTGGAGGAATCCCCGGAGGAATTCCTGGAGGAATCCCCGGAGGAATTCCTGGAGGAATCCCCGGAGGAATTCCTGGAGGAATCCCCGGAGGAATTCCTGGAGGAATCCCCGGAGGAATTCCTGGAGGAATCCCCGGAGGAATTCCTGGAGGAATCCCCGGAGGAATTCCTGGAGGAATCCCCGGAGGAATTCCTGGAGGAATCCCCGGAGGAATCCCCGGAGGAATTCCTGGAGGAATCCCCGGAGGAATTCCTGGAGGAATCCCCGGAGGAATTCCTGGAGGAATCCCCGGAGGAATTCCTGGAGGAATCCCCGGAGGAATTCCTGGAGGAATCCCCAGAGGAATTCCTGGAGGAATCCCCGGAGGAATTCCTGGAGGAATCCCCGGAGGAATTCCTGGAGGAATCCCCGGAGGAATTCCTGGAGGAATCCCCGGAGGAATTCCTGGAGGAATCCCCGGAGGAATTCCTGGAGGAATCCCCGGAGGAATTCCTGGAGGAATCCCCGGAGGAATTCCTGGAGGAATCCCTGGAGGAATCTCTGGAGGAATCCCTGGAGGAATCTCTGGAGGAATCCCTGGAGGAATTTCTGGAAGAATTTCTGGATTAATTCCTGGAAGAATTCCTGGAGGAATTCCTGGAAGGATTCCAGGAGCAATTCCTGGAAGAATTTCTGGAGGAATCACTGGAATAATTCCTGAAAAAATTCCTGGAAGAATCCCTGGAAGAATTCCTGGAAGAATTTCTGGAAGAATTCCTGGAGGAATTCCTGGAAGAATTCCTGGAGGAATTCCTGGAGGAATTCCTGGAGGAATTCCTGGAGGAATTCCTGGAGGAATTCCTGGAGGAATTCCTGGAGGAATTCCTGGAGGAATTCCTGGAGGAATTCCTGGAGGAATTCCTGAAGAAATTCCTGGAGGAATTCCTGGAGGAATTCCTGAAGGAATTCCTGGAGGAATTCCTGAAGGAATTCCTGGAGGAATCCCCGGAGGAATTCCTGGAGGAATCCCCGGAGGAATTCCTGGAGGATTCCCCGGAGGAATTCCTGGAGGAATCCCCGGAGGAATTCCTGGAGGAATCCCCGGAGGAATTCCTGGAGGAATCCCCGGAGGAATTCCTGGAGGAATCCCCGGAGGAATCCCCGGAGGAATTCCTAGAGAAATCCCCGGAGGAATTCCTGGAGGAATCCCCGGAGGAATTCCTGGAGGAATCCCCGGAGGAATTCCTGGAGGAATCCCCGGAGGAATTCCTGGAGGAATCCCCGGAGGAATTCCTGAAGGAATTCCTGGAGGAATTCCTGAAGGAATTCCTGGAGGAATTCCTGGAGCAATTCCTGGAAGAATTTCTGGAGGAATCACTGGAATAATTCCTGAAGAAATTCCTGGAAGAATCCCTGGAAGAATTCCTGGAAGAATTCCTAGAGGAATTCCTGGAGGAATTCCTGAAGGAATTCCTGGAGGAATCCCCGGAGGAATTCCTGGAGGAATCCCCGGAGGAATTCCTGGAGGAATCCCCGGAGGAATTCCTGGAGGAATCCCCGGAGGAATTCCTGGAGGAATCCCCGGAGGAATTCCTGGAGGAATCCCCGGAGGAATTCCTGGAGGAATCCCCGGAGGAATTCCTGGAGGAATCCCCGGAGGAATTCCTGGAGGAATCCCCGGAGGAATTCCTGGAGGAATCCCCGGAGGAATTCCTGGAGGAATCCCCGGAGGAATTCCTGGAGGAATCCCCGGAGGAATTCCTGGAGGAATCCCCGGAGGAATTCCTGGAGGAATCCCCGGAGGAATTCCTGGAGGAATCCCCGGAGGAATTCCTGGAGGAATTCCTGGAGGAATCCCCGGAGGAATTCCTGGAGGAATCCCCGGAGGAATTCCTGGAGGAATCCCCGGAGGAATTCCTGGAGGAATCCCCGGAGGAATTCCTGGAGGAATCCCCGGAGGAATTCCTGGAGGAATCCCCGGAGGAATTCCTGGAGGAATCCCCGGAGGAATTCCTGGAGGAATCCCCGGAGGAATTCCTGGAGGAATCCCCGGAGGAATTCCTGGAGGAATCCCCGGAGGAATTCCTGGAGGAATCCCCGGAGGAATTTCTGGAGGAATCCCCGGAGGAATTCCTGGAGGAATCCCCGGAGGAATTCCTGGAGGAATCCCCGGAGGAATTCCTGGAGGAATCCCCGGAGGAATTCCTGGAGGAATCCCCGGAGGAATTCCTGCAGGAATCCCCGGAGGAATTCCTGGAGGAATCCCCGGAGGAATTCCTGGAGGAATCCCCGGAGGAATTCCTGGAGGAATCCCCGGAGGAATTCCTGGAGGAATCCCCGGAGGAATTCCTGGAGGAATCCCCGGAGGAATTCCTGGAGGAATCCCCGGAGGAATTCCTGGAGGAATCCCCGGAGGAATTCCTGGAGGAATCCCCGGAGGAATTCCTGGAGAAATCCCCGGAGGAATCCCCGGAGGAATTCCTGGAGGAATCCCCGGAGGAATTCCTGGAGGAATCCTTGGAGGAATTCCTGGAGAAATCCCTGGAGGAATTCCTAGAGGTATCTCCGCAGGATTTCCTGGAGGAATCTCCGCAGAAATTCCTGGAGGAATCCCCGGAGGAACTCATGGAGAAAACCCCGGAGGAATTTCCGATGGAATTCCCGGAAGAATCTTTGATGCAATTTTCGGAGGAATCTCTGAAGGGATCCCTGGAAGAATTTTTGAAGGCTTCACCGGAGCAATTTCTGAAGGAATCCCCGGAGCAATTTCTGAAGGGATCCCCGGAAAAAGTCCTGGAGGAATCCTAGAAGGCTTTCATGGATGAATCTCTGGAAGAAACCCCGGAGGAATCTCCGATGGAATTCCTGAAGGAATCTCCGAAGGAATTCACGGATGAATCTCCGAAGGAATTCACAGATGAATCTCCGAAGGAATTCCTGGAGGAATCTCCGAAGGAATCCTTGGAGAAATTCCTGAAGGAATCCATGGAAGAATCCCAGGAGGAATCTTAGAAGGATTTCATGGATGAATCCCCGGGGAATTCCTGGAGGAATCACCGATGAAATTCCTGGAGGAATTTCTGAAGGAGTCTTTAGATAAATTTCTGAAAGAATCCTCGGAGGAATTCCCGGAAGAACCCCTGGAGGTAGTTTAGAAGGATTTTAAGGATGAATCTCCGGAGGAATTCCTGGAGTTATATCTGCACAAATTGCTGGAGGAATCACCGAAGGAATTTCTGGGAAGAATCCTCTACGGAATTCCTGGAGGAATCCCTGGAGGAGGCTCCGGTGGATTTTCCGAATACCCGAAGCAATTCCTTTTCGAATTCGAAATCACATTTTTCCAGCAGCGCGATATTTTCTAAAACAAATCGTGTCTGGTTGAAGCAAACAGCCAGTTGGCCCGCTCAGAATATCACCGGTCAAATAGAGCTGGAGCGCCTCGGATTGCTGGTCAATCTTCCAGTTTGCTGCGGTCCAGATCAGTAGATTCATGCCTGCTCCTGGTAGGGGAGTTCGCTTGTTCTTGCCGATTGTCCCGGTTTCATTCCAAGTCAGTCAGATTGGTAAACAAAGAGTTTCGTCGATTTTTTTTCTTTTTTCTCTCTCAAGATCGACTGTCAAAATTACTTTGGTAAAAATGCACTTTTTTCCTTGACCTCATTTCTTGCGATCTGAGTACTAAGCTTATTGTGAGACCTTGTCTACTTGAAGTTTCCCAAACAAAACTCTTTCACTCTGTCATTTTCCGTTTTTAAGTTAAACATACCATAAAAATCACAAAACTCACTAGAAGCGTACCAAAATCTAAAGGGGCCATTCATAAACAAGGTAGACTATTTAGGAAGGAAGTTTGTCCAAACATAGACGAAAATCTATGGGATGGACGGGATCTGAGATGACCAATGTTTGTTAACGGTTCCTTAATTTAAACTTAAATTTGTTAAAGTAGAAATTAGCTTTTTTAGTTTAGCCTTCCATAACTGGCGCGGTTGGCCATCACCGCCAGCACCACGCCAATGATGAGTACAAAAAGCGTTATTTTTTCAAAGCGTTGTACAAAATATAACAGCACGATCACTCGAATTAACCCTCGAAAAAAAAATAAAATAAGAAAAAAAAATGAAATCCCTGTGAACAGATTTTCTTCGATCTGCTTATTTATTATCTTACAAATTTCAAATTCTTAAAGTTCCTTATAACAATGAAATAAGGATTCCATTTACCTGTAGTGTCTACCTAATGGTTGTGCGCATAGGATATCTACCTACATGAAATACTATTCATTACAGTACCTAAATATCTAGGTATGATTCATTATGTCTACCTAAGGTAGTATAAATACGGGTGGTCATTGGACCACACAGCAGAGACTGCACAAGCCTTGGACTTGTCAACATCTTTAATATTCTTCTTTTGAAGGATATAAAATTACCAAGTGGACTTACAGTCAGTTTTTTTTACGCGGGGGATACGGTACCGCGTAAAAAAAACTCAGTTCAAAATTCAAAAAAACCGCGTAAAAAAGTCACACTATTTCTCGACGAATCATGCAATTTTTTGTATGTAGTTTTCATATACGCGGCCGCGTAAAAAAGACCTGACTGTATAGCAAAACAACTTTTCAATTAGAATCAAATAGCGCATGAGAGTGTCACGTTCAAATTAAAAAAAAAATGGTTTAGTGTTAATGAAACTTCAACGACCTATATACACCCATCCAGTGGCGTAGCCAGAAATTGTCTCTGGGAGGGGTTTCCAACGGTCAATGATACCTTTTTTGAATTGCCTCTTACATTTTGTAAACAGTAATGAGCAATTGTATTCGTAGTTTGAAAATAGCGGCGCAGCCGAAAAATTTTTTCGTCGCAAAGCGCTTTATACTGAAAATTTGTTCTAAAATGTTTGTCTCTGGGGGGGGGGGGGGGTTTAACCCTAAAACCCCCCCGTGGCTACGCCAGTGCACCCATCCCAGGAATCCTAAACTAGAAAGGGGTTTTCGGGAAGTTGTGAAATTTTCATCAATGTCCACCGGAAAACAAAAAAAGCTAACATTATTTTTGTGCATTTCTGGTAAAAAAAATGTATGTTAATCCATGGTTTTTTTTATTTTTTGCCAATAAACTTTTCTGTGATGGTTAAATTTTATAGAACTTGGTAAAAAAAACAAGAATCACAGCAACATTTTGAAAGTGCTTAGTAGTGAATAGGGAAGATCGGGGCATAATGAACACCCCCGTTTTTGCCGAAACCGTTGACTTTTATGTTAAACTTTGAATGCATAAGTGTAAAGGAACAAGTCATTGTTCTTTTTATCACAAGTACCATTTATATTCCTCCAAAATAACCAAAATATTATTGAAATTGAAATATGCTTTTCATATGGTGATATTCTTATAGTTTTGAAACATCAGCAAATAAGGTATTGCGAGTGTTTGAGTGTGTCCACCATAAAAACAAGTGAGTTGTTACCTTATCTGCATGTATACGTAGATTTAGCAATGGATGAAGTATTTTATTTTTGATCAGAATTTACTTAAAATAGCAATTTTAATGTTGTAGTCGATTCGGCGGGAAATGAACACTGGCAGTTACTGGGTGTACGCGCATTGCATACTATTGGGCGTTTTAGAGAGTTTGAAAAAATCAATCCGATTATTTATTTAATTTACTTTGATGTTATGTGTACTCTTCTAAGATGGAGTATTATATCTATGATATTGATCTCTGTAGGCAAGTTACCTAAGTGGTCGATGTAATCGAAGAATTAGCATAAAATAAGCAGGGGTGTCCATTATGCCCCAATGGGTGCCCATTTCGCCCCGTACCTTTCCTGCCAGCCCTAAAAAACATAAGGTTTACAATTCATTATTTCTTCACAATAAAGACATTCTACCTGCTGTAAATGATTGAAATACGTAGGAAACAAGCAAAAGTTGTAAGCCAACTGATAATATTTTAAGATTTTCTCTGTTATACAGACCTAACGTATTCATTTGCTTAGGGTACCCATTATGCCCCTAATCCCCCTACATGTGTTATGATGTGTGTTTGGTCGATGCCGCTGCCAGTTGTCCGGATGCTCGAATTCGTTCAAGGTTAATATCTGGTCCGCGTTGTTTGGCAAAAACGGCTGAAGTCGCTATGCAAATCCCATATTTTTACTAGTTTGACCAGGGCGCCGGAATTTATCTGCATTTTTCGCGTTACTTCCGTGTGTTTGGACTATACCGCTGCTGGATGTTTGTGAGACGTAAATGGAAGTCAACAATTTCGTTTCCAGAGTACTGGAATTCGTACAATTTGATGAGTTCGTTCCTGCATAACTTCATTTTTGTTGTTACTAAGTAGGCATCCAACCATCCATCCTGCGATCCAATCGATGCGCCGCCCGAAACACGAGTGAGCTGTACACGACAACGTGGCGCCATAGACTAATTTCAAGACCTCGATGTACCGAAGGAAACCAATAATTTTTGTATGTCCAGTCCGGTACCCAATAATATTCATTACCGTGTATTTTTTTCCGTGTAAATTACCTTTTGTGTAAATTGTATTTAGAACAGCGAACTTCCCGTTCGATTTTCTCCGTTCATGGATTTTGTTAGATACGGTGTTTGGTAAAGTTTGGCTTGAATTGTTCGTTCTGCACCTGATCCGTCCACCTTGCACACTACCCTCCAGGTCCTCTTGTACCATCCGAATCTTTTGCAAAAATCAGCTTTGCAGAGTTGTTGCCCGGCATTCTCACAACATACTTCGCCCATCTTATCCTTCCAATTTTTGCCACCTTCCGGATGCTCTAGGTTCGCCGCAGCGTGCTCGTGGTCCATTTTTCGCCGCCACACACCGTTCTCCTGTACATCGACAAAAATGGTTCTAAGCACCCGCCGCTAGAACTGAAGTGTGGTGCTTGCATGTCCTCCTTGAGCATAGTGCTCGTAGAGAACCACCGGACTTTAGGTTCGTTAGAGGAAAATGATCATTTCCGCTAAGAAAGGGTCGTGTCAAATTTGAAGGTCGTATCTCAAGGCTAAGTGGTCCCTCAAGGGGCCTAAAGTTGTCAAAAATGGCATGGGACTAAAGAAACATGAAATTTTTTCGACGAAAAAATACGATTTCTACTAAAACCGATGAAGTGCCAAAAAAATTGCTTAGAATTGCGATATCTCGAATAAATCTTAGAATTGACAAAAAACAACCAAAAAATCAGCATTTTTGACCATTATTTTAGATTTCAAAGGAAACCTACCCTATTTTGTTCAATAACTTAAAGACGAGTAGAGATATCGCAATTCTAAGCACATTTTCGGTTCTTTAAGGTCTTAAAATCACCGGTTTTATTAGAATAGCATATTTTTTCGTCGGAGAAAAATCATGATTTTTTAGTCCCATGCCATTTTTGACAACTTTACTGCCGTGAATCGCATATCAGTCCCATCTTTGCTGGATTTCCTATGCAAATGGGACAAATATGCGATTCACGGTAGTTTAGGCCCCATGAGGGATTACTTAGCCTTGAGATACGGACTTCAAATTTTGACACGATCATTTCTTAGCTGAAACGATCATTTTCCACTAACGAACCTATAACATTTCTAACTTTTGCAAAATAAGGGACGGCCTACTACGAATTTGTGCGACTTGCTTACTGCTAAAAATATGAAAGCTTAGAACGGCGGGAGCTAAATTGTAGTTTCTCCGACCAAGGATGGAAATCTAGTGATCATGATAAGATTTTGAATGTGTCGCGGTGTTAGGGCTTCGCGCGATCATAGCAACAACGATGGAATTTTGTCGTCAAATATTCATAACAAACCATGCTCCGCGAATAATGAATCGCTCGGCATATGCGGCCGCGATGCGATCGTTATCATGAAGTCGAAATGATAAATTTCAATTTTCGGTCACTTTTTGTACATTCTTAGTGCTGAAGCTTCATGATATGCATAAGAATGTATTATTCTTAATGATGAATTCGGGTTCCGGGAGCATAAGTGGCATAAATCGGAATGAATAAAATTTATCACGACTTGTAACATGATCCGATAACGGGTCATCACGCGATAAAGCGTGCATCAGATGCTTTGATTATCTCTGTGATACGAGCACGGTGTGAGGCGTCGGCATCATGCTACTGCAAGAACAAGGCTATCTTGGATTATTCGTATCCTGTATCATTTATCGTTGGAAGCGATTTTCTTCCATCCTTGTCTCCGACAGACCTGGGATGGGATATGGGACACGGAGACAAATTTCGTTCGTTTGAAACAAAAATATTCATGTTTATTCGGTAAACTTATAAAATATTTAAAACTAAAATATCAATTTTTAAAACAAACTCAATTACATATTGATTTCTACAATACCCATTGAAGAGCCCCCCGTTCCGCCGTCGAGAACATAAACAAAACTTTCAAGTTCCAGCTGCATCACCAAACATGTTTTCCTCTTGCAAAAAGGGCAAGTTTCACCAAAAGTTTCCACGAAATCCCATTGATTTCGGGAGCGTATGTTATCTACATGATGTTGGCATTGAAAGTGCCACGCGGGAAGTGGATTTTCCTAGAGAAGAGAATAATTTTGTAAATTTAATTGGAAAACAAATATTTCCGTAGGGCCGACCTGCCACAAAAAAAAACAAAAATTTTTACATTTGTTTCTAACATAACCAGTCAGAAGATACATGTTTGTTTCAAAAATGGATTGAATTTGCTTCAAATGTGACGATCGATTTGCTCCAAACAGTTTTATTTTTGTTGCCAAAACAAATTGACAATTTATTTGAGTTTACCTGAAATATTTTTGATTTTATCATGCTTTTTTCTGCGTGGACTCAAATAAAACCCGAAGTGGCCTTTCAAATTGTTTAAACAGATATGAAATTTGCGATGAAAAACAACTTTCAATAGTTTGAAGCATTCTTGGTCATACAGCATCCTCATGTCTGCCACACGATATACACAAGCAAAATGGTCATTGCCAAAGGAAGCTTTTAGTTAATTAGAAAAATTTTAGTTAATTAGCTGTGTAAAGTGCACATAAAATACTAAGCTGAGAAGGTCTACAAGAACGTCAATGAAAAACTGCCAATTGATGCCAATCATGAAATTCTCGCATTTGGTATCATATGGGCGTATCTACAATGACCGATTTTTCTTCGTCAATTTTATCTTTGGATTCAGGGATGTTTTCGATCAGCTGGCAATCGTTTGACTCATTTGTCCTTAACTTACTTCAGAAGCCTAACACTGAAATGTTATAATATGTTCGGCAAAGTTATAGATTCGTGTTTTTCCTAAAATTATCACTAAGGAAGACATATTCTAACTCTTATATATACGGCGCTAGAGTGCTAGTATTACCTACTCATACTAAAAGATCGAAAAATCCAATCGTTTAGTAGGAGTAGGTGGTACTAACACTTCTACGCCATAAATATTAGAATTAGAATATTGCGTCCTTGGTGAAAAAAACACTAATCTACAACTTTGCCGAACACAACATTTCAATATTAGGCTTCTGAACTGAGTTATGGACAAATGAGTCAAACGATTGTCAGGTGATCGAAAACATCCTTGTTTGGATTGTTCCGGAAATTACGTTCAATTTTCGGATAACTTCTGGATGCATTTCGATAAAGGACACTAGGGCCAGCATCTACAACAACAAAAACAACCGAAAATGATTTGCCGGCCAAGTTATCAACTAAAGAGAAAATCGACGAAGAGAAATCGATCATTGCAGATACCCCGGTTGATACTAAGCGCGAGAACTACATTTTCGAAGATATTGTCGCGCTTATCTTTTATTAGAGTCCTGCGGCGGTCGTACGCTCGCAAGGCATACCGTCGCATGACAATCGCAAGGCAAAACAAAAGAAAAAGTGTTCCCGCCAAAAACAAAAGCACGTGGGTTTCCCAAAGTGACAGATGTTTTTGAATGTATTTGTGACGAACGGCAAGAGTGGCTCAGTGGAATGAGTGTTCTTGTTGTCAAACCCCATATAATGGAATTATATACTTTTAAATCTGGTGACGCTGTTATGATTAGTGACTGTCGCGCTTATATCAGAAGCCAGAGGCAGATAATCACCATATTCTGATTTTTCTTGAGAGGCATAATAATTGAAAAAATCGGTAAAGCTTGCAACTTTTACCGAGCTTCGTTAGAGTTTGACAGATAGCAGCAGTTGAGATTTCGGTAAATAAAAATACCGAACGCGACTAGCTGTGGCAACCCTAATCCCACCTAATGCATCTGACAGGAACCAACATCTATGTATCGTGTATCCATAATGGAATGCTTTGTGGAAACACAAATGAAAACATAAAAGATGTTGGATTCTTAAAAATAGCGGCCTCGCATCCTGGTGTATATCATATTTTCAGTACTACTGAAAATAATACTTTTCGACGCTTTTGCCAACATGAATGTTTCATTCATTGTCGTTTCTGTAGACACTAGCAGGATGAATTGCATGTTGAGTAAAGTTGATAAACCTTGATTCTCCTTCGTAGCATGTTCTGCAGAGGTATGTGCTGAAAAAATCATCATTTTGCAACATGTTGCAAAATAACAATTTCAGCACTGATTTTAAATGTAAAAAAAAATCTTTTGCATTGTTTTCTGCCGCACCGTGTAGAATTCAATCAGGAAGTAAGTCTTCTTCCGCAAACCCGGCGAATTCTGTTTGTTGATTCTCATACAGCGTAAGGTCACTTTCACGCATTATAAATTATGCGCTTCCGAAAATTAAGGGGTGAAGCGTTTCTTGTTCACTTACATTACAAAATCAAACCGGGCGGTCAAAATACCACAATTCTCCACGCGTCAGCCACCAAAACCGACACGGACGGCCTCCGCCGTTGTTGTCGGCAACGGACGATGGACGACGACGGTTGATGGTGATGATGACTGCGCGTAGCGTGGAAGTTTCGTTTTTTTTTTGCAATGCGAAACTGGCCAAAGCCGGCAACCACTAGGTTCTGTTCGTTAGTTATTGTATTCATGTATGATTCAGACGTTTTAGAATGGAAATGGCAACACATTTTAAAAAACCAACAACAATGGTTCAATGTTGAACGTTTCGCAAGTTTTAGTATGGCATATGCCGCCACCAAGTTTAAACATTGCACCTAGCGATCTGGTGTACGTCCGGCTGACTGGTATATAGTACAGTTATAGGTTCAGAAGGGCCATCCAAATTTGTTATTATAGTGACGGCAAGCTCAGGCTTTAAGCTTTCCCGTGGTAATTGTGAACTTGATTTCATAAGGGGCCGTTCATAAACCACGTAGATTTTGTGGGGTGCAGGGGGGGGGGAGGCCCATATAGCCGAGGCGGTAAACGCACGGGTATTCAGCATGACCATGCTGAGGGTGACGGGTTCGATTCCCGGTCAGTCCAGGATCTTTTCGTAAAGGAAATTTCCTTGACTTCCTTGGGCATAGAGTATCTTCGTGCCTGCCACACGATATACACATGCAAAATGGTCATTGGCAGAGGAAGCTCTCAGTTAATAACTGTGGAAGTGCTCATAGAACACTAAGCTGAGAAGCAGGCTTTGTCCCAGTGAGGACGTTACGCCAAAAAGAGAGAGAGAGGAGGGGGGGGGAGGCCTGGCCAAAGTCTTCGCTCCATACAAATTTTAAAATTTTTGTATGGACAAAAGTCTACGAGCGGGGAGGGCGGATCTGAGATGACCAAATTTTGGTCTACGCGGTTTATGAGCAGCCCCTAATGAAGTCCAATGTGTCATTCTAATTCATGATTCCATAAATGAGAGTGTTAAATCTAGGGAATACAAGTGAACCAACATTTCAAATTGGGGTACATACATGGTTTTTGAGATTTTGCGAATATGCGAAAATGTTTGGCAAATCTGCCTGCATCATTCATGTGAGTTGCTTTGATACCTTTATCGCTGCTAACGCTGATGTTACAAATTGAATTTATTATTAACGTTATTGAAAAACTACATTAAATTTAAGAATCATTGGATGTAAAAACTTCAACTCTGATCACAATTAAAGTATGCTAACTGCAACCGGTGTCGGCTAAAAACTAACTCCATGTACCGCTTTCAATCGATTACAAGGTATTCGAAGCTACTCGCGGTCGACTGAACACGAGTTCGTTAATCTGGAAATGCAAATCTCATCATCCACCAGCAACGCCAGCGGATGAGAGACGCTCCACGTTGTAGTTAGCTTCTAGACAAGCACCAGCTGCCGTAGATGTACGGTACCGCTCACTCCACATCACCGGCGGCGTCAGCTCAAATGCCCTTTCCAAAGGTGGCAATCTCAGGGGCATCCTTGAGCTGCCAGATAGTAGCAATAAACTTCTAGTTTCAGATCATCCCAGAACGGGTTGAAACATTCGATGATCTTCTTCCGATCATCTGTGCTGCCGGTGTCGGCCAAAATGCAATTATTGAAATATATGCAAATTAAATACGGAAATGAATTAGCTAGCTACACTAGACTGAATCACGCTACCTGCTAAAGTTGCTTTTGCTGGAGCAAGGTAGCCCTTCAATTGTGTTAAGTGGCCTCGTATTTGGCTGATGTCTAAATTTTTGCACACAATGAAACGGAAGGCATCGGTTTGCTGTATCCATCGTGGAGAAACAATTATAATAACGCTATGAAAGGGGAAATTTTAGCGTTCTAAAACAAGCATAACCCCGAATGCATAATTCTTGAGTTTTTCATGGGTATAAATCAATGCTTATTGATTGCACTGATGATTTAGCTCGAACGTAACAACTAGAACGTAACCTAATAGGAAATAAATAATTAATATCAGAATTAGAATTCTATTTATGTAGATGGGAGAGAATCGACTGTATTCTGTGCAACTCGGATTTTGGCGGCTACGCAGTCTTGTTAAATCAAAACGAGTTTTTGACACATTCTACGGGCCCCGTATCATCAATACCAATTTTTCAAAGTTGAGTTATGGCATATTTGACATTTTCATCACATTCTACATTACTTTTGTCATCCAAAAATGTATTCGACATGATATTAGTGTGAAAATAAATATAAATTGAACGACGATGAAGATTAACATTAAAATCGTGATTTTAAGTCTTTTAGGCACACTTTTCATGCAAACTGTCGTATTTTAAACACCAACACACTGATTTTTCAAAAGTCTTCCATCATTTGTAGATGAATGTATGAAGATTTTTTAGCATAAAAAGATTTTTAATCGGAAGACTTTACAACTCTGAAATATGGCTGATCATAGTATGGGTTTTTATTGCGTTGTATCGTCATGAAAAATCAACATTTTCAAATTTTATCCAAATATGGAAAACGTTACAAATATGACATTTTGTATGCTCTTTGTACTCGAAAGGATCTTGCAAATGAGACTAAAAGAAAGAAAATCGGTTCACGGAAGCCTGAGTTTCATCTGGTTGAAGTTTGCGTTGTAACGTCACGAAAAAAAGTTCTGTGGAAAACACCAAATCTTTCCGGCTTGAACGGCTTCTGAATTGGACAAACGTAGTTCTATATTCAAAACAGTTTCGTTCTCGTTGTGTATGAGCTCTTTTTCAAGATATCGTTTATAAATTGCGTACCATTTCCCGTTCATAAACCACGTAGACTTTTGAAGGACAGGGGAGATGGTGTTTGGCCAAAATCTACGATGTAATTGTACTACGATATTGTTAATTTTTTTAATCGTTATCAAATACCACCAAACCGAAAATTTCTATGATATCAGTGGCCAACAGACGAAACACTGACGAAATTACAAAGTTATTAAGTTGGTCAAAGACTTACAGTTGATGAATAGTTTGATTTAAAGTTCCACCAACAGGCGGCGCTAGAGAGCTTACAAATTTTAAATTTCATACATCTCAGAATCCCTATTACATAGAAATACGATTTCTTATGCAAAGTTGATTGGTAAGTAAAGGACTTGCAGTTGATTTACCAATAGATGCGAGATTTTGCCACTAGAAGACGTTAGTTTCCATTTTGCAAAAGCAGGCAAAGCATTAGAATTTCTTGAAAAGTATTCTACAAGCTGGAACTTTTTTCACTTTGGACATATTGTAATCAAATTAAATTATAATCAAAGATATAATTCTTAACTTTCAAAATTTCATTTGATTTGATTCACTTATTCCTTAGACATAAGAGTCAATAGAACAAAAGTCAAAAATATGATTCTGCTTAAAGCGCTCCATCTTTGTGTAGAGCTAACCAATCAAATCCAAAATTGTAGAAATTACAGATAACAAGATGAGGAACTATCAGTCAAAATTTGAGAATTTTTGATACATTTTATAAAAAGTTACGGCTTGTTGAATGTGTTTTGGGTAATTACCGTGTTCCCAATTAATCACGATTCTGAGATAAGTAAAACTAAAAATGTGTATGCCCTCTAGCGCCTCCTAGTGGAAGGATTTGAAATCATACGGCCCATCAATTGAAAGTTCTTGACCAGCCAAACAATTTTGTCGAGGACACCAACTGTCTAAATAGTTAGGATCTTGAAATATATGGGATGAATATTTCGTCAGTGTTACATCTATTTTTGATATAACGAGAATCACCGACAAACAGACGTAACACCTACGAAATTGAAACTCATATATCTCAGGACTCCAATTACTTAGACTTTAGACTTTTAGAATGTTGATGTCTTTGGAAAAGTTGTTTATCTTGTCAAGAGTTTTCAGTTTAAAAGCCTTTTGGTTCAAGTTTCTAACTGACTAGTGGTAGTTGAAATTTTGAAAAATCATGCACTTTATATTTATTCAAAAAATATTCAACATATAACTTCTTATAAAGTGCCCAAAGATTTTGCCAAAAAAAAAAGTTTCTCAACTAATCAAAATTTGTGAAAACTTTTTGAGAAATTCTAAACTATTGTAAAGTTTTAATTAGCGTCGCCCAGTGTGTCTGAATCTCACATCCAATAGTAAATCAGCTTAAGTTTTTGACTTATCAAACAACTTTGCCAAAGACACTAACTCTCTAAGTAATTATGACTCTGACATATATAGGATGGATTTTTTTGTCAGAATTAGATCTATTTGTCTCTGGAATCACAGAAATTGATGCCCCTAAGTAGTACGCAGATTCTCAGGTATGTCTTTGGTTCAATAACTGCTCGCACATCTTAAAGCGTTTTTAATTGAATCCATAACGTTGCTTAAATTATTGAAAAATTGTTTAATTCGACGGCGTGATTAGTTTTATGCTGCAAAATCTAAATATCTGGCGGTGCGAAAAAATGAATATCAACGGTTTAGTCTTTATTTATTTATTTTATTTATTTGTTATACAATTTTATGACGTAAGACAATGTCTTTTTTGCTGCCATATTGTGAATTCAATTTCAGTTAACAACATTTTCAATACTTAAAACTTAAACTTACTAGCTAAATTGTTCCTGAAGGATTCCTTTATATAATTTGGTTCATGTTCATCAATTCATGTCGGCAAATCTTTGAAGAAGGTCCCGCTTAAATCCCCCAACTGAATTTATGGATTTAATGTTAACGGGTAACGCATTCCAACTTGCAACGCTTCTCACGAAAAATGACTGCCCATAGTAGCTTGAATAGTGCTGAGGAATACTAAAATTCATATTCCGTTGTTGTCGCGATTGTGTGATTTTGTTATAAAGATAACCAGGAGTTCTAGAGGTAATGAGTCTATGAAAAAGCAAACATGATCTGTATTCATAGAATTTCAGAAAAGAGCAGCCCAATAGTGCTTTTTGTAAATGTGTCACATGTGAGTATCTGGACAGGTTAAAAGCATACCGTACAGATGCATTAAGTGCTATCCTTAATTTATTGATGGACGCCATTGATGCATTGCTATAAATGAAATCACAATACGTGAGATGTGGCAAAACCAGAGACTTAAACAATTTTATTTTAGTGGCTGAGTCCAAATGACGTGTTGAGCGATTCAATTGTTTTAATGCACCGTAAACCTTCCCACATTGTGAGTTAATGTGTGCATCCCAACTGAAACTAGAGTCTACAATGACACCAAGATCCGACGCCTTATCAACAAAATTTATTGATTCTCCACCAAGGAATAAATCAGGGGTTTACGGAGGTGTTCTTAATCTGCAAATTAAAAGTGCTTTTGTTTTAGTAGGATTAATACTCAACAAATTGTAACAAAATTAAGAACCCCTGTACATAGCAGCTTTCTACACGAAAGCTTATTGCTAATTTACAAGCGCGAAGTGCCATCTCTCTATGAAACGGAGAACTGTAAAAGCTTCGATATCGAGGGTGTGTTGTGAGTACCGTTGCGATCTCATCACGTGCGCAGCAGACCACTAAAAATATTTAAAAAAGATAGGCTGGAACTCAAAAACAAACCAGTGGAAAACGGACTTGAAAATAAATTTCAATAAGCCCAACCCACATATATGATCGACTGAGACAGCCTCAACTTTAGGTAGATTTTGTATGAAAAGATGGGAATTTCAATAGCGTCCGGTGTTCAAGGACACTGTTTGAAGGCAGAAAATTATTGGCATGGGGTTTAACCATTTAATCGAGTGGAGATCGTGAACAAGTTCACATCGTGCTACTAATTACTCTTTAATCGAAGTGCCACCAAGTAAGATTGTGAGCCTGCTAGCCCAATTAGTGAATACACCAGAAGAATTTAAAAGTGAACTAAATTAGGCCGAAATAGTGAGACGAGTTACTAACTGTCTTAGAAAACTAGAACGTGTTGGCTAAAGTCTAGTTCATAGGTCTACATACTCCACACGGAAGGTAGCGGTCCTTGAAAGGCAGGACGCGCTCGCTACAACCGTAGTTTCCGGTATAACTTCCCACCGTTCAACGTGGGTGCACGTCTGGGGCCGGAAAGTTCTTCGGATCCGGTGTGAAATCCGACTAGACGATTCAGCGGGACTACCCTATTCGCTTTTCCGCCCGGTAAGCCACCCCTCACCCACCTTGGGAAATCTTGAGTGGAAGCGTTTGGGAGCATAGCGCGCGCCCGAATCATAAGCGACTACCACGCCTCTGGTGGTCAACATAGGAAACGGAGTTATCCAACAGCATTCCGCAGCTCGTTTCGTCGTGCAGGTTGCATACCTGCCAGCGCCACGTGTTCCACAGCTCCACTCGCCAGTTGTGACTGCCCGCATCGTCAACCAGGGGTTCACACTGCTTTTGTCATCGCGGCACAGATACGGCGACGGCCGTCTAGAAATCGTCGCCCGTACGTGAGGACACGTGCCACGCTCGTTCAGTCGGATGTATGGTGCCCGCTGATCGATGCCCGACTGCAGATCGAGATCCACCACCATCTGCCAGCTTTGCCGCCACGCTATCATCGTTATTGGCCGCGGCGTTCTCGATCACAACGCCATCTGCAACGTTCTCACCACCGCTTCATGCTGCTCAGCTTCAACGTGCTACACCACCCCGGTTGCTGCTTCCGGTTCTCTACGCCAAAAAGGATACCAGGTCAGATCTAAACTGTTTTTTTTTCTAAACCCAATGAGCTCGAAGAACTCGATGTAGAAAGTGACGTCACATAGGGAAATCGATAAGCTAGAATATAGAATAATGTTAAAAAGTACGTTTTAAAGGTTTAGTTGAACGAGATGGACTTTTAACGCCTTCACTCTGGGTGTTTGGGATCTTTTTGCTGAATTTTTGCTACGATATTGAGTTTTCTATTTTTTCATTCATATAAGTTTCAATAGTTTCACAAATATTTTTGTTTGTCTGTTGGTTACGCTGAGGTGGACGACTGTTTGAGCCCTATTGACCCGCCCAAACGAGTGTCTCAAGCCGGGCCTCCATAAAAAGGCAACTGCAGTCTCTCCAAAGGAGAGTGGCGCTAAAACTGCAGCTGTTACGTGCGAAAAGCTTTCGTTACAAAATTACGGTTAGACCAGTCGAAAATGTTTTGTAGATCTTTATTAATCTTCCTTGCCATATCGTTCATATCAACATTTTTACGACCACAAAGGTAAATTTGCACATCATCTGCAAATAACTGCACAGAACAATAATCTAAGACTGCAGGTAGATCGTTGATAAACATGGAGAACAATAAGGGTCCAAGTATTGATCCTTGTGGAACTCCTGATTTTATCCCTTGAAAAGCCGAATAAACTCCATCGTGACAAACAATTTCAATGCGACCTGTTAGATATGATTTCAATAAAATTACCGAAGAGTTGGAAAAATGATACATAGAAGATAATTTAATAAGTAACCTACGATGGGACACTCGGTCGAATGCTTTTGCAAAATCTATTAGTAACAAAATGGCAACACCTTTTCTATCAATTGCTTTAGCTATGTCATCATGCACTTTTAACAAAGCTGTAGTTGTGCTATGGTTTTTACGAAATCCGGATTGATGTGGGTTGAGCAAGTTCATTCGTTCAATAAATTCACACATTTGAATTTTAACAACCTTTTCAAAAAATTTTGACAGTGAGCATAACAAATAGGTCTAAGATTTGTAATATCAGAGGAGTTTGATTTTTTTTAATCGGAATGACTTTAACCTTTTTCCATTCATTTGGGAACTTAGAAGTAGAAAAAAATCTGGAGAAAAGGTGTTTAAAAAGAGGAAGTGCGAGAGGTAAAATAATTTTGACAAACTGAATTGGAATTAGATCAACAATATTAGATGAATATGGGTGGTACTAGGCCGAAGATGGGTACCATTAACCTTCATGAAGGATTTTTAATACTATTGATAGCAATAACATGGCCCTCCGAGCCATGTATCACAAAACGGATTTTCAATAGAATAAAGTTGCTCTTGGAGCAGTGAAAATAATGCAATCATATATTCACAAATTCGGGCAATTTTGGCTGATAATTCTGATTCTAAAAAGATGTGCATTTTCGTGACGTTACGACGCGAGCAGAACCCTGTTTGAAACTGAACGGGCGTTGTAACGTCACGAAATGTAAAAGTCGATTATCCAAAAACAAATCCGAAATTTAAATGTTTTATTCCATTGAATTGAAGAACAAACCAATAAATTTCAATGGTGGAAAAAAATTCAGAATATCATAAAAATCCGAGCAGATTTTTTAAGATGTTGGTAGCGCGTTAGAAAGGGTCGGATTCTAGCGCGTTGTAACGTCACGCTACCAATACGCATTTTGAACACGTTTTTCTAATGAAAACTAAATGTTCAATAGGTCAAATAGGGGAACTTACGTATTTTCGGCAGTTTTGTTCTCTTCGTCATAGGGGGTTTTTTGAAACCTTTTGATCTCAAAGTTGGCCTCAAATCCTTCCCAACCAAACTGAGTTATATGCCCAAACTTCAGGCAATTCTGCCCACAAAAACCCCCCATGACGAAGAGAACAAACCTGCCGATAATACCCTTTGTCACCCTATATCAGAAATTTTACAAGGAATCCGAATATGAAAAAATATTTTGAGGTTTACGCTCGTTTTCATGAGTTATAGTGGAAAATCTGACTACGAATGCGTCAAAACGTTGTAACGTCACGGTAGAATGTGTCTTTTATCTAACCCGACGTTTCGACACTTTGGATGGTGTCTTCTTCAGGGGAAACTAAAATAATTATATTTTTCTTATTGAATGTGACTGTTAGTAATTGTTCCCTACTTACGATACGTATTTCGTTTTTTGTTTGCTGTGATTTTGTCTAATTTTAACTGTCGGATGGTGTAAATGTTGGTACATACTGTGGATTACATAATTTGTGTTAAAAGTTACATTTTTATTTATTTTATATCGGAATATGGGCGATTTGTGTGTCCAGCCACTGAGTTTTCTGCACTGATACACACCAGGTTTCACTGGCGTACAGCAGCACACTTTTCATTCAAAGTTCAATAGTTCGATTATTGCTTAAAAGATACGCCGGGGAAAGCTGAAACGGGTGGGGTAAGATGAAATAGCTTGTTAATTTGACGTTATCTAATCATTATAAACAATTTTGATGTCATAAACACATAGTTTTTGAATAATACATTCGTTCGATAAAACATAACTTTCCAAATTACATTCAAATCTTTTTCAAAACATCACGTTGCAACATACCGCGGTGTAGCTTAAGCATCCTTCTTCGTCTTCTTAACCTTCGAGTGATCGCGCTGTTGTATTTTCTACAATACGTTGAAAAAATCTCGCTTTTTGTACTCAGCATTAGCGTGGTGCTGGCGGAGGTGGCCAACCGCGCAAATTACAGAAGGTTGAGCCGTGCACCTACGTCAACCTCTCATCAAACTACGATTTCCAAAAATGCAAGTGGTTCGGGTAGTATGTCTGCTTCAAATTCTCAGCTTCCAATTTAAAATGAACAACTGATTGCTAGAATGTTGACAACTTAAACTGTGGCTGAAACAACACAAGTTGGAGTAAAACATAATTGGGGCCCGGAATGTACGGCAATTACCTATATCTCGTCCAAAAAGGTCTAATTGAGGGAAGAAACTGTTGCGATGGGGCCAAAAATATTCATCGCAGGGGACCGGGACCGGGTCCTATTGAAAACAAAGCTAATAAGCGCTATTTCTTTTTTTATTTTTGTATTTTTTGTTAGCAGTGATCATACCTACATGATAACAAAAAGAACGCGAACAATCGGTGCTTAAATCGTCTGTTTTTGGAATACGATGAACATAGGGACATATGTAGGATGAACAAGCACACTCATACCCTATAGGAAAAAGGTCAATTGACTGTTTTTGGGACGGATTTTAGTACAAATGATATAAATATTGTCCTTTACTGGCATTTACCAGATCTGCTGGTATGTCTCTGAAATATAGTGGAAAAGCTTGTAATTAGGGAGGCACAAAATGTTCTAATAGACAAATTGAGAGATGAAATTTGTGAAATCACGTTCTGGTGGAATTCGAGCCCACGACTCCGTAATCGCTAGACCGGTGCTTTAACCAACTAAGCCACAGTACATGTAACGATTCTGCGCAGTATAGAAAGCCAAACTGACTCCGAAGCTGCACCATGAACACTCCTCTTTTCACAAATCCATCTCTTTCGGCATAGATGCAGGGATGGCATTCTGCACTGAAAATGTGCACAGTGCGGCTTATTTTCATATTAAAACCGCGCACACTTGCTCTCACATTGCATGCGGTGCCTTCTCCGTGAAACACAAGAAGAACGCAAAAAACGAAGACGCATAAAGTCCGTGGATTACACTACGATGGAACTAGGTGAGATCATTCTGATTACATCATTTGTACTCTACTTTGTTAAACTGAAAATTCGCTATTTTCAACATCCGTTCATCTATTGGAAGCTGCTTCAGTTCTGGGCTCTTTCTAAGTTGATGAATGGATTAATAAAACGCTTGCAAGGACTTGGCCAGGTGTGTGGAGTTGAATGGGTCTATGACATTATAGATAGTAGCGACATTAGCTATGTCATTGGATATATTCAACTTTGCAACTCCATCCAAGATTTGTGCAAGTATTCATGCTATGCTATGCTATCTTGCATGTTTCATAGAATTTAGCTTATGCAATTTCCCTCCAAAAATGTTTTTTTTTTCTTTTTTTGAGAATTTCTCCGGACTTCCTAAATGATTTTTCTTAACTGTGAAAAATTTTGTGGAGAACTATTTTCATTTGTATTTTTTTTTCAACTGCTGAGAAAATTTGCTTATGGTTTCACAAAAAATATGTGTCTACGATATGCTTCGTTCTTGAATTACGATTTCTCAAAGTCGGTGGTGTCTGTGGAAAATGTTTGTTTTCCGCTGGAGTTTTCCGGAAAACTAGGAGACCTAGATTATTTTCAACTTAGATTTGGTTCATATATATGTGAACCCTACCTGAAAAAATCACTAAATGTATGTTGGCGGGATGAATGTTATGCTGTAGACTGACTTATCATTGAGAATACACTGACAAATGAGTGAGACATTTGGCTATAGAGGGTTCACTCATAACAACAAATAAAATGCCCGAGTTTTTCCCGGTATTCTCGGTAGTTTTTTGAAACTTTTCCCGATTCAAAAAAATCAAATTTTAGAGTGTAAATCAAGTTTTACCTCCTTAGAAAAAAGTTAAGAGAATAACTATTTTTAAAACTTAGATTTAATATAGTAATGATGAATCTTGTGTTGTTTGATTTGTTTGTCACGTATGAAGAAAATGTATGAATTAATCATTGAAGCTACGAATCCATGCAGTTATTTGTAAAAAATATAGAGAATATTTGTGAAAAGCCGAAATTTCAAGAGAAAACACTGGAAGAGGCAAATCTATGGAACATTCCTGAAAAAAGTATTGGTGGGTTACTTTGTGGAATTTCAGTGCTATCTTCCAAAAGATCAATAGCAAATTAGTTTGCAATACAACAGGCGGGCTTCTGGTGGAATATCTGGAAAGATTCCTCGTGGAATATTTTTTTATGTAAATTTCTGAGAATGTCTGGCAACATCCGAGTTGAATTTGGTAGTCGTTCCTTAGTAATTTAAACGGTATTGTTAGACGAACCAGTGGCGGAAATCGTGGTAGTCTATGTCAGGTATGTTTTTTAGGCTTAGGCAGTAATATCTGAGATCAAAGAAATCATAGATTCTGTCTGGTATTTTTCTAGCTCTCTGTCATTTCACCAGCGATTGCAATTTGAAGTTTTCAGAAGCGTTTGGAATTGTCAGATATTATTTCAGGAATTTCCCCAACTTGTTTCAAGGATTTGTTTTTGAGAAAGAAGTTTCCCTGGAATTTACGTAGGGGTAGATCAGCTATTTGATTTTTTTTCCGAAAATCATACAAGTATTGTTACAAACGCTTTTGAAGGCCCACTAAAGTTCTCACGAGAATCAATTCGTAGTATAACTAGAAATATATTCTATAAATCCTCCAGGATCCTTTCTTGAGTTGAACAAAGAGTTTCACCACCAGGAATTCATGCAAAGCCTTCATCGAAAAGTATTCTTCTATAATGAAGGTTCCCTTTTTTGTGATTTTTATCATCAGTAAAATAAGAAAAATCCTTTAAGGTGAAACATCAAGAAATCCCATTGCAATTTTTCATACAAACTTTAGAGGCACAAATCTGACGAACAAAGCATCGAGTCAATCCGCACTTGTTTTTCCTGGCTTTGCTCACTTCCAAAAAGAGGCAGCTTTTACAAATCGAGAGCATTTGTATACAAATTTTCAAGATTGGTGCTCTTGAAAACGTGAGTAGGTGGCCAAATCGGTCATTGTGGCAGCCATGTTTGTATTCTCTGAAGTTTCTCCTTAAGAACACATCGTAAAATTCCCGAAGAAAACGGAAGCAATTTTTTTAACTAGAAAATGTACGCATTCTACTAGGTGTGCTTTAAGGAAATCCACCAGAAACTAATAAGGAATGTCGGCAGCGGTTATTGGATTCCTTCGTATGTTCTCCAAAATGTGTTTTTCGAATTATTTTCAAAATTACAAAAATATTTATGGCATTGCACAAAAAGTTTTAAAATACTAAGGATATTTAAAATTTTCACTATGATTTTCTACTGACATTATGCCTAGAATTTCTTCAAGAAATTCTTTCATGAAATTCATCAATAATGGGTTAACCACGAATTCTAACGGAGATTGTATCCACACCTCGTCATGAAATTCACCGAGCATATATTGTTCATAGTGTATTCTAAATACCTATAATTAGCTAACTGATTGAAATAAATATTCTAATAGTACAAATAAAATTTAAAAAAAAATGCGGTAAATATCGTCCAAAAACATAGTATAACAGTTTATATTTCATATTTTTAGTTTTACAAACTTTCTGGTATGAATAGGTCCTAAACACAGAAATGTGTCATCTATTTGAAATGCTAAACAATTATCTATGAGTTCAACCAAGATGTCTTCGAAAACATTTATAAAAGAAAGATCAGATATGTCTCTTTCAAATCTATAAGTATTTCCACCAGAATATTCTCTAATTCTTCTTCTTCTTCTTTCTGGCTCTACGTCCCCACTGGGACTTGGCCTGCCTCGCTTCAACTTAGTGTTCTTTAAGCATTTCCACAGTTATTAATTGAAGGGCTTTCTTTGCCTGCCATTGCATGAATTTGTATATTGTGAGGCAACTACAATGATACACTATGCCCAGGGAGTCGAGAAAAATTTTCCCAACCGGAACGGGAATCGAACCCGCCGTCTCCGGATTGGCGATCCATAGCCTTAACCACTAGGCTAACTGGAGACCCCAGACCCCATTCTCTAGTAAATCCTTCAATTTGTTAGGTAACATCATTACGATACACTATACTTCCGTGTGAAGCATAGTTGTCCCATGTTATATGGGAGTTCCTATTGACAAGGGACAATTATGTTGCACACGGCAGTAATTATCGTCAGGCACACCAACTTGGTCAAATTATATGGAGTAAAAGCTGTTTTTGGAATTTTTTGTATAGAAAACAACGGCAAACTCCCCTGTGATTGTTATTCCTACCATACTGGGTTTAGTTCAATAGCCCTTGTCAGCATGCCTCAGAGATCCTTGTCCTTAGCTTTCAGAGGTGTACTTTTAAATGAAATTTCAAAGAAAAAATCTCATTTTCATTTAACATTATTCACTCTGGCTTTAACATCAATAGAGAATTGTACAAAATTTAGATGTCGACCAAAATTTAAAAGTCTAAACTTCCAGGTGAACAAAAAGATATATGTTGTCGCTTTGTTTGTGCGGTGTCGTTTTCATATGCAGCCTATTTTTAGTCAATTCTGTACTGTATTTTGTGTGCAAAAAACGAAAACTGTTGCTATCGTAATCTTTTGTCAATAAACTAAACTGTTGGAAACTGTACGTGCGAGGCCCCGAAATACGTTATTTCGAATGCAAATATCTCCATTCCCGGCTGTAGTGAAAAGCACAACAGAAATAACCAGAATAAATATTGCATTTTTATTAACGAACATGGAGCATACCATGTCGGAGGCTGAAGTTAAGGTGATGGTATCACAATGCCTTGGAATGCCGCCTTCGGATTACTGCGTGGTCAAGAAATTGGCATCCGAATTTGCAAACAGATCGTTTGAGTATGTATCTTTCAATTTGAAGCATCAAGAAGATAGGCAAACTGTAATCGATTTGCTTAATTGTGTTTGTGATGATGTTTGTTTAGTCAGTTAACCCCAGGTTTTTATTTTTTTGTAGTTTTTGTTGTTGATTAATGTTAAAAATGATGTTGCCAAGGATGTTGCCATTAGATATAAGATATTCAATAAGAAAAATATTATGTCCGTTGAATTATTCAGTAAATAAATAAATAAATAAATAAATAAATAAATAAATAAATAAATAAATAAATAAATAAATAAATAAATAAATAAATAAATAAATAAATAAATAAATAAATAAATAAATAAATAAATATATAAATAAATAAATAAATAAATAAATAAATAAATAAATAAATAAATAAATAAATAAATAAATAAATAAATAAATAAATAAATAAATAAATAAATAAATAAATAAATAAATAAATAAATAAATAAATAAATAAATAAATAAATAAATAAATAAATAAATAAATAAATAAATAAAAAAATAAATAAATAAATAAATAAATAAATACATAAATAAATAAATAAAAGAATTCCCGAAGTATTCCCGACTTCTTCCCGGTGGTTTCAAATTCCCGAGCTTTTCCCAATTTTCCCGAAATTCACGACTGGGTGGTCACCCTGCCTAGAGCACCATCGATTTTCGAACTTGGAACAAACAAAAGTTAGAGGAATCTGATGCAATATTTTTTAGAATGCGTAAGATTTTCGACTGGAAGTTTATTGTTTTGGAGATTTTGGCTTTCTCAGTCTAGGGAATCCAAACGATTAAATTGGCATTGCCCGACGTTTCGGCCTAATTTATTTGGCCTTTTTCAAGGATAAGGCTGTCTATCGTTTTTTGTTATAACTTATAACTAGTGCCACAGTTTCTTTTGGAGCTTCTTGTAGCATTTGTACACATATGGATTTTAGGCGAATTTTTGCAATAATTTTGGAAGGGACGTAGACATTGCTTTTGCACATTCATCAACTCACTTGGTACTTAATGTGATTGTAATCTCATAATTTTATGCCTAATGTTAATTACTTGTTTCTTACGTTGCGTTGTGTTACGTGGTAACGGAGTAATTCGTAGATTGCATACCAAAAGTTGTCATGTTAAAACTATTCTAATTGCTTATGGAATGCTATTCGGGAAGTTACAGCTATCCAACCAGAGGTTGAAGTAAAAAAAACATGAAAACTTCCATTGCCGGCCACGCCCATCTTCTCCGTTACGAGGATAGGAAAGGATGTGATGATATGACATATACTTTACAAGAGGTCAGCGACTCACCGAGGTGTCGAGAAGTTGGATGTTTGGAATGGGGTGATTTGGGAATCACTATAAGCAAGTGATGCGACAAGATTCAGATTGTGTTAGTGTATTTGAGTAAATCATGTAGATGTGTTGGAGTGAGTGAAAGTGTAAACACCAACGTTGGGAGTGACATAGCTAAGAAATTTTGGCATTCCATTGGCCTTTTTGATTCCGGGATGGGGCACAGGCATGTACAGTACACTGTGTCCTGGCTAACAAGCCTAGGCTTAAGCGCCATTGCTCGCTCCTTAATGTTAAATACTTGTTTCTATAGATAAACTACACAATCGAAAACCAATTGATTTACAACTTTATTGTTTTTAATTTAACTTTTTTTTCGGAAACGCTGTTTTGGCATAGCTGCTCAGATAGAACGAAAGGACTAAAGTTTTTTTTAAGAAACACTGATTTTCATAGGTATTCTGCTAAACCAGTTATTATTATAGGCAACCCATTATAACGAGACGAGTAATCTATGTTATGTTTTCCTCATTGCAGGTCTTTGATATTGGTTCAACCGAGCGCCTATGGACGTCGTCGCCGAGAAGAGCCGCCGCTGGAACAACGGAACACACAAGGAATGAAAAGTGCTTAATGGTGTTGTCTTGTGCCACTACTGCCATCATCACCACTGCTACTTCTGCTGATGCTTAGAAGGTCTTTCCTTGCTGCTGCAATGCAGGAAAATTGTGAGCATATCGAGTGTGAAACCATGTGAAGTCACCCGCCAGATCGACGACGTTGTTATGGTCGCTGAGCTGCACGGTTCAACAGGAAGAAGAGCATTATTTTGCAGTTGCTGTTGTGGCTAAAAATAAAAGTATTTTATGTAAAACCCAAATAGAGCGCCGCGCGCCGTTGAGTCAACCACCCAAGCCGGGTCGAATCACTGAGTGAATTGTGTAGTGTGAAGCAATGTGAGTAGGGATCAGTGTGATCGCCGGTGTATGGAATCTAGAAGGCGTCTCGTTCAGATTGAAACTGCAACGGCAATAACCGAGAAACGTGCCTCAGTGGTGTGAATTCTGAATTGATGACTTGTTGTTCAAGCAGCACGTGAGCTGCCGAAGGAATTCGGTTAATTGCTGCTTGCCGATAGATTTGAAATCTGGTGAGTTGATACTGAATTTGGTTTTCATTGTTTTGTTAGTAATAGGTAGGCTCTTCAAGAATTTCACCTTTGTGCTCTGATACTACGAACTAGTTCTTAACTTATTTTGTATTTATTTGGTACTGAATAAACATTAGACTAGAAATGTTTGTTAAAAACAGTACTGGTGCTGTCAGCAATTTTGCATTCTGAAGACATCGACATGACGTTTGCAAATCTTGTGAAAACTTTTTAAATATTTGAAGCTAACCGTAAAGCTACATCATTTTTCAAAAAGTGGTAAAATGTTAGCACAGAGTATTTGAACTAACCATCAAAAAGATGAAGGATGGTAAAAGAGTAGAGTGAAGTGTATGTTCTTCTGTGTTGACAGAACTCAACACTCCAGGCTTTGTAGAAAGCCGTGCAATTTAGGTTTCTTTAAAAAATCTGCAATACAGTGACCTTCATGCAGCGTATTTCACATCACGCGAAGGACCCCGTAAATCCACTTTGCCTTTCTCTACCATTGATTGAACAAAAGTTATCCACCCTAAAGAGCAACAGAAAACGACAGTCTACGAAGGAAAACTTGCCGTCGCGTCGTGGTAGCAATTGAATGCAGCACACCGTTGAAGCAGAAACTACCTTCTGACTGATAGAACTGGCCCAGCGCAGCAGAGTTGTACAAAAATTGCAGCGTGCCAAATTTTCAAGGTTCCCATCACGGTTAGCACAGTGTAGCGAAAAATTGTGTGTATAGTGGTTTCTGCTTTTAGTAGTGTTGCGTGTACGTATACGCTGCATTACACGAACACCACTTGAGTTACTGGTTGAAAATAGTAAACAAAGATCAGCTGTTCCCAGCAAAATCAAATGGGCATATTTTCAACCAGTAGATTTGCATTAGTGTTCGTGACACCGCGCTGCGAAACCACTATATGCCATTTCAACTGCAAACCGTCACCATCATTCATTATATAATTACACTAAATTCTTTTGTTGCGCGACTTTTTTATACGATTATATTTTGCACGACTTTTTTAATGCGAATTCTCGAAGTTACGCGACTTTTTAAGTGATTTTGCGTAATTCAAAAAATCCTCCAAAAATTCTTTCACGAATACCTCCAAGATTCCCCAGAAAACCTCCACAAATGCCTCAAGAAAACATTCCTGGGACAACTCCAAGAATTCATCCAAGAATTCCTTCATGAATTTCATCAGGATCTGCTCCGAGACTTCTTCCAAGAATTCCTCCAAGAATTCTGTTAAGAATTCCTCCTAGAATCCCACTAGGATTTTCTCCAAGAATTTCTCCAGATATTCCTCCAAAACTTCTGCTAAGAATTCGTCCAGGAATTTCTCCATAAATACTTCTGTCAAAAATTCCTCCAATAATCCCTCCAGGAATTTGACCAGGAATTCCTTTTTAATTCCTCTAGGAAAACCTCCAGGGATTTTTCAATAAATACCTTCAGGAATTATTATAGGAAATCCTTCAGAATTTCCACCAGAAATGCGTGTAGGAATCACCCCAGGAATTCCTCCAAGTATTCCTCCAGGATATCCTCCAAGAATTCCTCCAAGACGTCCGCCAAGAATTCCTCCAACAATCCCTTCCAGAATACCCTTCCAAGAATTCCTTTCTTGGAATATCTACAAGACATCTTTCAAGAATACTAATAAGAATCTCTTTAGGATTTTATACAGGAATTCCTTGAAGAATTCTTTCAGGAATTCTTCCATAAATTCCTACAGGAATACGTCCAGGATGTTTTTCAAGAATTTTTCGAAGAAATTTCTTGAGAAAATTTTGGAGGAAATCCTGGAGTACTTTCTTGGAGAATTAATTTGTAGAGGATATTTTTAAAGAATTTCGTGAATGAATTCTTATAGAAATCCTGAAGGATGTCCCTGGGAGTTCCTGGAAGATTTTTTGAATTTTTAAAATTTTTATTTGTTGGTGGAATTTTTGGAAGATTTCCTGGAGTATTTCCTGTAAGAATTCATGGAGTAATTCTTGTAGGAATTCCTAAAATGATTCCTGGAGGAATTTCTTAAGTACTTCCCGGAATAATTGGCTTCTTCAATGGTGTTGAGATAATTCCATATTCTGAATCTGCATGCCAAACTGAGCCGAAATCCAAATTTTCATCAATTTTGGTGCCCGGGAACCTATTTAAAAATCAATTTGAAATTTGTATGGGAGCGATTTGTCGAATCACCCCTCGTCGCATTTTGTACTGAGCGGAGCTGTCAAGCAGTTGCCCAGCTGTCAAAAGGTGATTTCGAAAAATCTCTTTGAAATTGATTTTAGATACCAAAATAAAGTTCTAAAAATCTGAAAAAAATCATAGCGGCTCAGAAAAAGGTGCTCTTTCGTTTAAAAATAAAAAATCACTGTTTTTTTTTTAATTTAAAAACTTAATTCCTGGCTAAATTTCTGGAATACATCCTGAAGTACAGGGGATACTCAAAATAACTGGGACAGGTAAAATTTTCACTTTTCAAGAAATGTTCAAATCGCTGTAACTTTTCGAAAAGGGCATCAAATATACTCAAATTTTTACTATAAGTTCATCAACTAGTTGTGTATCAGTGGTCAAAATTTGGGAAGGATCGGGCCATTCTACACAAAGTTATAAAGGTTCTAGAAAAAGGTATAATTTTCCGATAGCCAATTTTGAGCTGTTATATCTCCGGATTCAATGAACCGAATGCAATGAAATTTTGATCATTTATGACTCATATAATGAGCTATTAAAAACATTTGACTAAACTTAAAATTCTTCACACGAAAGAAAATTATTTCGATTAGATTATTTTTCTAATATAACACCAATTTTTCCAAAACTTCATCATCGTTTCAAAATTCGAGATAATAATTATAGTAATTATTATTCCCTCTCAGTGAATTGAATATATTTATGTTTCAAAGAAAAGCAATCAAATAGCCTTCATTAAATTGAAAAAGTAATGGGATGCATATGAAAAATAGATAAATTTACTAAAAAAACATGGAATAAATGAAATCGCCATAACTTTTTTTCTTATTAATAATTTCAAATTAAGTCAACTGTTTTTCAAAGTTCATTATTTAAGTCATAAATGATCAAAATTTCATTGCATTCGGTTCATTGAATCCGGAGATATAGCAGCTCAAAATTGGCTATCGGATAATTATACCTTTTTCTAGAACTTTTATAACTTTGTGTAGAATGGCCCGATCCTTCCCAAATTTTGACCACTGAAACACAACTAGTTGATGAGCTTACAGTAAAAATTTGAGAATATTTGATGCCCTTTTCGAAAAGTTACAGCGAGTTGAACATTTTTTGAAAAGTGAAAATTTTGCCTGTCCCAGTTATTTTGAGTATCTCCTGTATATCCAGGAGGAATTCCTTGAGGGATGACTGGAAGAATTTCAGGAGGAATCCCTGTGAGCAGGCGCCATTCTCACCTAAAAAGGAAGATCATCAATACTCACAAACTGAAAATGCCTTTTCATCCCAAGCAGCCATCTCAGTGGTTCCAGTGGAACACAGCCTTCTCATAGCTGTTAGCAATTGTGATCTACAGAAGACAGTTGACACTGATTAGCGCAGCTTAAAGCATAACATCTAACTTTAGCTGTCAACGAATGAAAATGAAACAACATCAGGGCGCAAAATTTCGAGCAGACGAGCTGAAGTTCACCGTGCGGCAATTTTCACTCACTAGCCTGCATATTCATATTCAGCTGCTCGATACTCGTTTGTCAACTGAATGAAAGTCAATGAATATTTGAAAACATCTTTCAAAATGTTAAATTGCTGATAAAATATTAACGTTTCGGTTACATTTAACGGTGCTTTACACATATTTTTTCCCATTTGATTGTTTTGGATTGTTTTTGGAAGGAATCGTAGCCATAAATGTAGGTAATTATGAAGATGTTTCTCGATCGGCTTCATATTCAATGACTACGAATTGACTGACTGTGTGAAGAAGGAGAGCAAAAATGTATTTGTTTGTTTTGAATTTCCAGTGCTGGATCATTCAAATTCGTGCTGTTTTCAGTCAATGACTATGAACATTTTGCACCCTGATAGACAATCATACTACCCGAATTGGCTACGTTTCCGCTGCCTTTCCACTTTAATTACATGAGCCTAATCTCTAAAAAACCTTGGGAGAAATCTTTGATAAATTGTTCGAGGGAATTTTTGGAGAAAATACCCGAGGAATAACGGAACGTAATCCTCAAGACATTCCCGAAAGAATCCAGTAAGTTTTTTTTTCTGCAAAAACCTTTACAGTGCTCCGAATAAGTCCCTTAGATAATTCTGAAAGAATCTTTACTGCAAACTCCGTAGAAATCCCAAGAGGCATTCCTGGAGGAATTCATGGAACATTCTCTGTAAAATCATTGAAGGAAGCCCAACTGCAATCTTTGAAGAAATCTCTTTGAGAAATCCATGGAGGAATTCCTGAAAAAAGTACTGGGTAAATATCTGGAGCAATTTAAGGAGAAAACACAACAGAAATGGGTTGATGAATTCTAGCTCGAATTCCAGGAGAATTTTCAACAAGATTTTCTAAAGGACTTTCAGAGTCAATACCACGAGATTTTCGTATATAAATACCAAGAGGTAACCCTGAAAAAATGTCAAGAGGGATTCCCGGGAAATCATAACCACGTCTAAATTTCCGTTAATATGGAAACAAGTTAAGGTAATTCCAATTAAGAAAAAAGGAAATTGTTCCGATGTCTCCAATCGTAGACCAATAAGTTTATTATGTTCGCTATCTAAAGTTTTCGAAAAATTGTTGAAATGTCAAATGTGCGATTTCATAAGTAGGATAAACTTTTTTAATCAATTCCAGTCTGGATTTCGGAAAATTAAAAGTGCATGACGACACTGCCCATAATCGCATAGTTGACGTAACCACCATTGACAATGTCAGCACTCACAAGCTAATATCTATCAAATGTGCATAATTGTGACCAGTTTTATTCAATAGAACAAAAGATCTAACCACTAGTTAGATATCAACGTAAAAAAAATCATAAACTTTTCATTAATCATTGTTAGAATTTCAAAAGTATGTTGAAAACTATAGTGGCGCTTACGTCAACTATGCGATTATGGGCAGGACATTGCCCGATCGATCGATAAAAAAGGTATCGCCATATTATTTTTGATTGATTTTGCTAAAGCATTTGACCGGGTGTCCCATCGCAAATTACTCAACAAACTATCATCTACATTCGTCTTTTCTAATACAGCTGTCGAATTAATTAAATCCTATCTTATAGGACGAACTCAGACGGTACTGCATAACGGAGAATTTTCCTCCTTTGCACAAATTGAGTCAGGTGTACCTCAAGGTTCATGTCTGGGGCCATTATTGTTTTCTCTGTTTATTAATGATTTACCATCGGTTCTAGAATATTGTTCTGTTCACCTTTTTGCCGATGATGTGCAAACTTATCTTTGTAGTGATAGGAAATATAACATTACGGAAATGGCAAGAAAAATAAACTCAGATCTTCGAAAATTAAACGATTGGTCCAAGAGAAACCTACTTATGATAAATCCCACCAAAACAAAGGCTATGCTCATAAACAGGTCGCGATCTTCGCCAAGAATTCCTGATTTATTTCTTGATGATAAGAAAATTGAGTTTGTTAATCAAGCCTCTAACCTTGGAATGTTATTCACATCAAATCTTTCTTGGGATGCCCAGGTAAATCAACAATGTAGGAAAATTTACTACGGATTGAAACAATTAAACTTGATATACAAACAAAAACTAAACTTTTCAAAGCACTTATATTACCCCATTTTATTTTCTGTGACTTTATCTACAGTAACGCATCTCTAGCAATTCTGAATAGATTGCGATTGGCGCTGAATTGTTGTGTACGCTACGTTCATAACTTGTCCTGGCGCTCAAGAGTTTCGCATCTGCACGAAACATTGCTTGGATGTTCATTCTGGCAATTCCTTGAATATAGATTGTGTCTGAACTTTCATAAGCTAATTTGCTCCGAGACCCCAAACTACTTGTTCTCTAAAGTAACTCGTCTAAGATTACCACGTACTATGAACTATAGTATACCTCATCATAACTCAGCGTATTACGGGCAATCATTTTTTGTGCGAAGCATTGTCCATTGGAACACGTTACCTGTCAGCATGAAACTATGTACCTCTATCAGTGGATTCTCTCAACATTTAGCAAAATGAATTAGATGGCGATTAAAGGAACCTTCAGGAACTATTTAGATTTAAGAATTGCAGTAAAGTTATACCCGAGCAGCGGAAAATATCAAAATAATAACAACGGAATCACAAAACCTGTTTTTATATCTCGGTTTGTTATTATTAACTTATTAAGTCATCACCGTTCCATAACATGTTCTGTAGGGCAATCTTATTTTGTTATGATCGTGCTCAGGGATTGGCTGCATGCACCGTGCGGTGCGAAAATAGCCTGTGCTTCACACAATCGCAAGTGTTCGTCTCCCGTTTTGTCGAGAGACAAGAGACGTATGAGTGAGAGCTTTTGTAATTGTGCGAGAGACAATCGCAGCACTAGCTCCACGGCGCAGGGAGTAATGCACGGTGCTTGGGACTGCGCTTGTCTCCAAACAGAAAAAATCAATTAATAAATTAATTGAAGAGTTTGTGTTTTCGGCAAAGTTGTTAAGCTTGTCAAGGGTTGACAAGTGATGGGTCGTTTAATTCGAAATTTTTCCAATCATGCGTAGTATCAAGCCAAGTGCAAAGCACGGAGACAAGCACCGAGAGAGTGCATACGACAGAGCGTGAGAGACAGGAGAGCTCCAGCGCGCGGCAAAGTAAGCGAGCAACACACAACCGATTGCGCGTACTCGTCTCCTTCTAGTTTGTTGTGCTGTCTCGTAGCAGAGTGTGCGGCACGCAGAGTTTTGAGTCGCACCCTATCCCTGCGTGCTCTTGGTATATTTTCTTTTAATTACATTTCAATAACATGCTTTGTTGTAGCGCAAGTTCAGTTGTTATTGTGTCATTGAGACTGTACAAACATTTGATCAGTTATATCACAACATAACTAGCTTTGCTATTAAAACTACACCATTCGGGATTTTCGTTGTTCACATCATTCCGTGAGGAACTGTAAGAGAAAATATTATTTAGTCATCAGTTCCTCTTCTTTCTGACATTACGTTTCAACTGTGACAGAGCCAACTTATCAGCCTTTTGTTTTATAAGCACTTTGAAAAGTATACCTGTTTTTTTTTGTCCCAATTTCAGTTAAGTATGAATATGAATATAGAGAGTGTAATAGAGTGTTAGCCATTTTATGAAACATTTTGGATCAACTGGTGGAATTCAAGGACGAACAACACATTTTCGACAAAAATGTAAAAAAATAAGTCATCAAGAAGAAAAACTCTATTGATTATTATTTTTAGACATTTTATTTTTATTGATTTCACTGCATCGATCCCACTTAGATTCACTTGGATAAATGTGTCAATCAATGAGGTAATAATGTAAATTAATCCTATAAACAATGAACCACCTAATAAAGGGCTTCTAAACGTCGGTAGTTTTTCATCTTAAGTTGTTTGGAAAATAAACGAAAACTATTGTTTCTCTCTGTTTTCGATAATAAATCGCTTGCGACAACAATAGCGTCCCAATTATAAATGAAACATTTAACAATAGATGATATTGTTGCGTATCCCATTGAATTCATATGGGACTTTGGAGGAGTTCCTATCCGCAAAAGGAAAAAAAGCAAATTTTGTTTTTAGATTGTTATCAATAACTTATTCATATCAAAATTTGTTATTGAAATATTTTAAAATATCACTCTTATTAAGTTGTTATTGAAACTAACAAAACATGTTATTAAACAGGTCTTCCAGGAACATTTTTTTGTTATATTTTTTGTTATTTTGCCGCTTATGACAGACAAGTTTAGAACAGGATATGTTATGTAAATAACATGAAAATAACTCTTTCCGTTACTCAGTTATTTTTCCAAAATAACACATTATATTATGCTGTTGCTATTCCCTTCTGCTCGGGTATTAAGTTATGAAGTATTTGAACTTGAATTTCAAACTATTTTGTGGCAACAAAAAAGACAGAGTCTTACGTCGCAAGAATTGTTATGAATAAATAAATAAATAAATAAATAAATAAATAAATAAATAAATAAATAAATAAATAAATAAATAAATAAATATAGGAATTATTGCAGAAATATCTTCATTCAGAATTCTTTGAATACATCACTAGATACATCCTGTAGAAATAACTGGATAAAGTCCTACAGGAATACTAGTAATTATTTTCTAGAGAAATCTCAGCAGGAATTCCTGAAGGATTTCCTGGGGTATCATAGGAAGAATGCATGAATAATTTTTAGGGAAATATTTTAAAGGCTTCTTATAGAAATTTCCAGAAAAAAATCTTGGAGGAACTCCAGCAGAAGTTCCTGGACTATCAAAGCAGATATATTTATGTATGTATACATGTATGTATGTATACATACAGTATGCGGCAGGAAAAAATGCGAAAGTGTTTTTCAACTTCAAACCTCATTTTCGTCCATTTGACATTAACCAATCTATGTTTCAACGTTCCATGATCTATAATAGGCTAGTTTTCGGAAAAGTTAATTAAAAAATTTCCCATTTTGGTCACTAACCTTTACAGGGCGGCGCCTGAAGATGAAGACAACCAGAATTTTCAAACCGCAGAAAATCGCACAGGTCGCTAAATGTCGCATCTGATAAAACAAAATTTTTGATTTTCTCTACAATATCATCAAATATATGTACTTATTTCATCTGGTATGTGAAACTACATGGCTCTGGATCAGTGTGGTCTGATTGTTCATCGAATTTGAGCTAATTTTGTTACTGTTATAGTCATTTTGTTCTATGACCATTGGGCGCGCAGTTTATTGATATCCGCTTATTAGGCCTACATTATCACATGTTAAACATCAAATGTGTTCATTTTTATTTTTCAGTGCTAGAATATAGACATTGACTGATACACTGTCATGAAAAAATAGTCATATATATCCCATATTTAGCGTGTAATAGTGCCTTGAACTTTTCGCATTTTTTCCTGCCGCACCCTGTATATGTATGGAGAAATCCCAGCAGAATGTCTTGAAAGAATTGCTAGGACAATCCCTGGATAAATCCACGTAGCAATTGTTGGAGGAATCCTTGGAGTTCATGTAAATTTTTTTTTTTGAAAAAGACCTGCAGGACTACCAGCAAATTTTTTATGGAGGAATCCTAGCAAGAGTTCCTGAATGAATCTCAACAAAAGCTTATGGAGAAATCACAGGAGGAATGCCTGGAAAAAATTAAGAGACACATCTGAATGAATCGTTATAAAATCACCGAATTCCTTTAAAATCTTCAGGCAGAATTCTTGGAGAAACACCAGCAAAAATACTTACAAGAAACTAAGCAAAAATTCTTGAAGAAATCTCAGCAAGAAATTCTGGAGAATCCCACTTCGAGTTTCTAATGGATGAATCCCTGGATGAATTCCGACAGCATTTTTTGAAGCAATCCAAACAGGAACTGTACAAAACAAGCTTCATAATAAATATCTGGAGCATTCCTAACAAGCAAACCTGGAGGAATCCCAGAGATGCCGGAAACAAGAAGTAAATTGGTTGACTTGTAATCACAACAACAGGCAGCGTTTATTGTTTGTTCTGTTCCAGAGAATGTTAAGAAGAATAGTCTTTAAGCCCATATAGCCGATGTGGTAGGCGCACGTGCAATCAGCAAAACCATGCTGAGGGTGGCGAGTCCGTTTCATAATCAACATTACTGCCTTGTGCATAAAATATCTTCATGACTACCACACGATATACATATGCCAAATAAACATTGGCTGTGGGGAATCTCAGTTAAAAATTGTGAAAGTTCTCATAAAATACTAAGGCTGAGGAGCAGGCTGTGTCTCAGTTGGAACGATACGCCAAGAAGAGAGAGAGCAGAAATCATTTAGCAATTTAAAACATTGGCCAGGGTTGGGTGCTAAAATGGCATTAATGTGTTAGTTTGGCCGTTTTCAAAAATTACACGAGCTTTGTTCATTGCGTAATTTTTCTATGACGCCTAAAGACATAAACTGTATTAATATTGATTGTAAAATTGAAATGCTGAATGAAAAACACATTTATTTTTCTACTTCAAAAAAGGCTGACAAAATCGAGGGTAGACAAAATCGGGGGCTGACAAAATCGGGTCCCCACTGTATTTATTATTCTCACGATAAAAGTGACCGTTCAAATTATTTTTCGATAAACTGTAAACTGACGTTGGGAGTAAATGAATTTGTTTATATGCTTTCGGCCTTCTCCCTGTCGCTGTCCATCGCTGCCCCTTCGAAAAACCGCAACAAAACGAAAGTGATTGCTATGCGACCTGACGTCAGCTCTACCCACCTACCTAGCCAGTAACAGAGTCTCCGAGCTGGTCAATTGCACCGCAAATGTGGCGTAGAACCGTTACGAATTGTTTTGGTCATCAGCTAACCGATGGTGGCGACGGTGGGCAAACACTTGACCAAACACTGGAAATTTGCATTCATGCATCAAAACATCGAACCCATTGTGATAGCCTCATTTGGCTACTTTTGCTAGTCAAATCATGTACCAATGCGATACGCTTTAGTCCGGTAGGCATGTGTTTTGTTTTGCGGTTCGAGTCTTGCGGTTCAATTACCACCAACCAACCAGGTTTACTTGCCAGACATGAAGAGCTCTTTGAGTGGTGAAGTAATCGGACCCCGAGCGCAGGCAGCCAGTGGTTGAATGAAATAATCGCTTTTGTTATTGGACGCATAATAAGTGGGATCGGAGTAGAACCAGTAAAACTAGTGGGACTCGTCGCACAGTGGCCGGAAGCCGGACAAAACCTCAAAAATCGACTTCAATATTTTATTTTTCTGATATTTTTCTTCCATTATAGATACTTCAACTAAGAAAACCCCAAATTTTCAACAGATTTGAGCGAAAATTGAGTCTTGTGGATTTTATCAAAGTTGAAGTTTTATGTGCTACAATATTAGTATTTATTGCCTTTATTTTATGAGCTTCCTTCATGAATTCGTTGTAAAAGTTAGGAAGACTTGAATAATGTGACAATATTTTTTGTGTTTTTGGGTATGAATAACCATTACATTTCAGGCATTGTTTGGAATTCAATCACAAAATTATAATGTTTTTACAATATGCAAACATATTGACTTTTATGAAATTTTGAAGAAAAACTTCGTATTAAAGAGATCCAGTACTTGTTTAGGAAACATCAGAAAACGACGCCGTATCCCGGATCTGACGTGCAATTTTGTCTAGTTTTTGGCTAAATAGGTCACTGTTTGCGCATTTTTGCGCTAAGCGCGAAAATTTTTTTTTTATATCAGGTCACAATGGAGCCGCATGGTTGTGGAGGAAGTGATTTTGTTTGAAATTTAAATTTTATCTTAACATAGTTCAAATTGACTTCAGAATACTAACAATTTAGTGTAATTTTCATTCTTGTAAGAGACTTTCACCAAGTCAGATGGTCATAAGGGGGGGGGGGGGCTTGTCTGATAATGTAATAATGTAATGGCCACAGCTTTAACATTTTTTTATTATTTTTTTAAATATTACTTTATTATTTGACAGAAAAACAAAAGAAGGTGGGTACTCCAGTTTTAAACAGTAACCTGGAGAGGAATGGAGTGATGACTAAGTGTGAATAAGCCTTTATTTTCATAGACACTACCCACATGTTGCTTCACCAGATACAACTAACTCCTAAAGTAAGTTGAACTAACTGCATTAACCTTCAAAATTACATGTTTTCACGGTTGTTTTTGTCTAACCGTGAAAACATGTAAAAATCACTACAAATCATTGCTCATTGATTTTCTTACACTGGTTGTTTCTCCGATTCATCTTAATCGTTAGAATTGCTCAACAACCTTGGAAGCAATCTCTTCACGAACTTCTATCGAAGTTTCAATATATAGTGACACAAATTCGTCGACATCTACGTGTTTTTTTTTCTACGCGCACATCGCCATAGTTCAAAGCAACAATCATCTAAAAAAATATAAAAGGAATTCACTAAACAGCGTTAAACGCTACGATAAATATTTGTCTGCGTAAGCGTCGCGATTACCAAGGCAATCTTTGAAAATTTTAATCGCAATTTTATGAAACGAACATTTTACGCTCTTTAGTGAAACCCCTTTTATTTTTTTTTTTGTAAACTTGAAGTTTAATTGTATGTTATTCATGCAGTTTCGTTAAACACATTTCTACTGAACGACACACAGAGTGATAAAGATTTTGAAAACATTTGCTGGAACTCTACTGTTCATAAATATGATAACCGATCTCTGATGATCGTTTATCAAAAACTCCCTTCAATATTGCGAATATGAATTGCCAATTCTTTATAGATAGGGTTGTTTCGGTTGCTTCGACAAATGATAGCAGGGATCGATGTACCTTAAAACCCAAACTCGGAAGAGCATATATGAAGTTGTTGAAACGAGATTGATAAAAACAGTTCAAATTTTACGCAGTTCACTATATTAGACTATCTGACCCCATAACGATTGAATTAACACACGTCCGTGCACCCACCGTAAAATGGCACGTGGTCTATGCGCAGTCCCTGAGAACACGTCTTTTCAGCCAACATTAGTGTGTATCTGAATTGATCCATTGAAAGAAAACGTAGGTGAACGATTTTTTCTAATGATTTATGTAGTTTTGAAGATTTTGGACCACTCTAACAGCAACAAATACACAATTATAGTTTATTTCAATACCAATACATGATTTAAGAACCCCCAAATTAAAAGCTTAATCAAAACCTACGTTCAGAAAGCACATCGTGATAGCTTATTATCGATTATTTTTACATGCTTTCCATAATCAGCAGATTTCAAAATTTTGAACCACCCTAATATGGTAAAATCAAAATATATGATAAGTTCCATATCAGAAATAGATTTAGGGAACTAAAATCATCATAACCTGTGAATTTTAGCAATTTCGGTTAACATTTGAGGTTTTGTCCGACTTTTGTATGGAGGCCCGCCACTGTGCGTCGGTTAGGATGGTGCAAGCTTGCCCTGTCGGGCATCCTTGAACACGATTATTAATCCTTTTTCTAGCCTTGCGGAACTAACGGGATACGTTAATCAAAAACATCGGCACACATGAACAAGCCATTGACAGTTCTAAAAAAAATGAGCAAGCGATTTTTTATCCAGCTGCCATTATTGGGCTTGTGCATGTAGGGTGTAGGACCATTTGTGCAGTACCCCTATTTTGGGCACATTCCATTATAAACTAAATCAATTTTATACCAATTGACTTTAATTTGTGTACACCAAATGGTCTCATATTCTATTGGCATAGAACATTAACATATTCTCAAGTAATCAAAAAGCTGTATACAAGCGCCTTATTTTGCTTCATAGTGCCTAAACTTATAATAAAAATAACACTAGTTTACAGCATTTTTGAACTCGCTAAGCTGATGATCATTTTTGGTGTAGAATCATGCCCTGAGTTCGAAAACGCGAAGGAAAAAAATTACAGTGGAGCGGAATTTTTTTCGACTTTCCATACAAGGTTGATGATTTGAAATCGATTTTTGTTCTATTTTTAAGCAAAGTCGCTCACTTCATTCAACTCATTCTCCGTAATCGATGTTCCGATTAAGCTGATTTTTTTACTGTAACTCGGCTACATATGATACACCAAAAAAACGTTGAGAAAGAATTTTTATATTGTTTTTTTTTTATTGAAAACAAATACATTTTTTTATATATTTTGGAAATTTTGTTAAAATTTAAGAAGATCGCCCCTTACACTCGCCAATATTTTGAATTTCATCAATCTCACGCAAAACTGACATTCAGAAGATCGAAAGGTATTATATTCAACTTTTAATTTATGGAAAAAGGTTGAAAATTAAAAGTTGAATAAAGTTGAAATAAACGAGTTAAAAATATTTCAATTTTAGTAAATTCTATTTAAAAAAATGTAAAACTCGATATTGAACTGAAATTCAAACTTAATTCTACTTAAAAATTTTTGAAGCACGGTTTCGAAATCAGCACTAAATTGTGCTTAAAAAACTTTGATCTTTGACAAAAGTTCACGACTTTCGTTTTATTTTGTAAATTAGTGTAAGTTGAGATGGTTTATTTTAAACTAGAATGTAATAGCATTTACAATTAATTTGTCTGCGTGACTGAGCAATTGTGATTTTTCCATAATTAATTTTCAAGGTCGATCTACGCCCCTTTTAAATCAAAGTAGAAACTGAAACCCCAACCAGCATCATGCTTCAAGGTTTACCACTTGAGGAATCCAACAGAGAAGTTCAAGGATAAACGAATAGAGTTCAAGAGGCAAGGTGTGTGTATATGTTGCACCGGCAGAAAGCAAGAGATAAAGTGATCTGACATTAAAGATACATCAGCGAAGCACGGCACAAAAACGGAACAACGAGTGACGGGCAATGAATGACAGGTTTCATCCATCACCTACTGCAGGTGGTGGTGACATTTTCTCGCAAATCATCCCCCATAATTGCCGACGAAGGCTCAATTTCCAACTGATGGCAGTAAACCTTAATTCTAGCAGCTTGCCGAGCTGTGTAGGGTAATGAATATATTTTGAACTATTTCAGATCCTTGCCAGTCTTCTTATTCATTTTTGGCCTAACGTACCAACTGGGACAAAGCCCATTCTTCAGCTTGGTATTATATGGCCAGGTTATCGGTCGAGAGCTTCTTCTGCCAATGAACAATGAAAATAAAATCACAGACAAACAGACGTATCACTTGGAACAAAAAGCGGTAAAAATCATCGTCACGCAAACATAATCGCCCAATGCTAATTATGCTGTGGTACGCAAACCCACTGAGTAGATGGCGGTAGTGAGCAAACGTCAAACAGGAGCAAAACCGATGCGACCGCCATGAGCGAGCGATTTGCGAACTACGGATTATTTGAATAATCCGTTAAAAAGGGAAACGTTGGGAAGTGAGTAGAGTGAGACGACTTTTGTCTAAGGTAAAATGTTTCACTTGAAAAGGAGTAAAACAGCATCCATTTATTACAAAATTCCATTGAGAATTTATATTACAACTTTTATTTTTTTCCGGTATTTTTTATTTTTTTTTTTATTTTACTTTTGCATTTCCTTCGGCAAATTATTTGTGATATTCTCTAGTAATTCCTTCGAAATTACACTGAAAATTCCTTTGGAATTAATTAGGCCATTCATTGAGGGTTTCTTCAGGCAATTTCTTTTGGATTTCTTTCGGAAGTGCCTTCGACAACTTATTCTGTATTCTTTTGGAAAATTTCTTCTGCAATTTTTTGGGAACTTCTATGGCAAACACCTTGATTTTTGGAAATTCCTTTGAGATTTCTTCCGGCCATTCCATAGATTTCTTTTATTTCGTAAGAGAGTATCTACTAGAACTAAGTAATAACAACCGCAATTCTGTAGGAGTTTCCATGGGAATTACCAGAGAAATTTTTAAAAATTGCCCTAAGAAATTTTCAAAGTACATCGCGAATGAATTTCGCAAGGATATATAGATATAGATATAAATCTAAAAAATTACAAAACTGTCAGGTAAACTCCCAAATAATTTGATGAAGGAAATCCCATAGAAGTTGCCAGATAAACTTGCGAAGCAATTGTACACACCATCTTCAGCCAGAGACTGTACAGTAGGGTGGCCCACATTTATATGAAAAACACAAACTCCGAGAAATACCAAGACTTACCCCCGGATTCAGTTGTTTTGGGCTCCCAGAAGCAACGTTCAAAATTTAGGCAAAATCGGTCAAACCTAAGGGGGCGCTCAACAGGCTTGAAATTTGTATGGGAAAACTTGGCCAAATGTATGCAGAAATCTTGATTTTTTTTTTATTTTTACCGCTAGGTGGCGCTGTAAGCGTTTGATGATACATTTGGCCACGTTTTCCCATACAAACTTCAAGCCTGTTGAGCGCCCCCTTAGGCTTGATCAATTTTGCTCAAATTTTAGTTTTGAGTCCAAAACAACTGATTTAGGAGGTGAGACTTAGTATTTTTCGAAAGCTGTGTTTTTCAAGTGTGGGCCACCTTACTGTACAGACTGAACATGACTTACACTAAACAACGGGTAACATGTAAGACAATCAGTGGCCCAATAAAGAATTTTCCGTTGGACGATTTTTTTCCAATGACTGGAATGGGAATCGAACCCACAATTCGTGGCTTACAATATGCATCAAAGGCTGGCGTCACTAACCACACGGTCACGAAGCCCACGGTAATGCAGTAGAGGCTTTCCATGGACCAGCACGAATCCATTTTAATCGATGTTTTTTAATCTACTTGATATTTTTGTCACTATTCCTTTTTATGTAAGACACCATTTTTTCATATCAAAAGCTCATATTTTGTCTCGACTAACTTTTAAATAGGACCTATGAAAAAATGGAACAAAAGCAAATAAAAATTATAACACGGAAACGGCTTGTTCGATCGGAAAGGTGTCTTCAACAAAGTTGTAGAATAATATATGGCGGCTCTCAGAAAAATACAAATTGAAAAATTTATTTAGTTTTTCTTCTGAAAAAAAAAACTGAATTTTGTTACTAAATATTAAATATCTCAAAAAGCTATTTTTTACCTTCGTGTTTTTTTTGTGAGAATAAAGTTTTTTTCTGTTAGCTATCATCTGTAAAATTTTTATAGTGGTAAAAAAATGTACAAAAAAGTTATGGCACTTTTAACATTTTTGGTTGCGTGTTTTTTTAGAATGCATGACGAATTTCCCGCAAACTAGATTTTGGGGTTGGCAGCACCCTCTCAGATTTCAATGGAATTGTGTAGGTATGAAGACTATGTACTTTAAAGCAACGTTGCATACTTTGTTGTTTTTTTTATTTATCTACACTAATATTTGAGAAGGGCTTAAGTTTTTGACATTTTTTTTTTATACCAGTGTCCCTTAAAAATAACATGACCTAAAAAAAGTGTGGCATGTGTGACGTTAAGGAATTTATGTGAACTTTCAAGTAAAAAATTGAAATATTGAAAAAAACGATCACGCTAAAAAAAGTTAAAAAATAAATTGAAGTCAATGTGGAATACATGCCCATTTGCGAAATTAAATTAATCCTATTTCGGAGAACCAAACCCCACACCAACCATTAAGAATAGAATTCAAAATGGATCAAAGTAATTAAATTGCTATTATCTGAATCTAACCCAACAAAAAGGTTTTTTTTTTAGTCAAACCAATTATTGGGTATTTTTATACGTGGATTTTCACATATTAATATTGAACATAGCTTTATATGTTTCAATTATAAATCTATCCAATACAAAGAATATAATTTAGGATTCTTTTTTGAACCAGAACACCAAATCTGTTACACAGAAATTCAGAATATCAACCAGAAGTCGAATTTCAACTTAAAAGTTTCCTTATTCATAGGAGAATAAAATAAATACTTTGCATTAGATAGACTTGTGAATCAAACATATAGAGTTATGGTTATATTAATATATTAAAATATCTGTAAAAAATTGCCCTGGATAGAAACTTTTGTTTTCTACCGAAAACAAACACGCAAAATGATGACATGAAGTATTTGTTGTTAGGAACCGTCCATTAAAGACGTAGCATTTTAGGGGAAGTTTATGATATTGCTAGGAGCCTTCTATTAGGTATGGGAGAATATACTTCAAGAGGGGAGGAGCTGTCAAAAATATTCCACTAATGCTACCGTGATTTTGAATGCAGCGATATGGTCAAACTCAAACATTACAGAATCCTTGAAAAAGGTCCAATAAGGACCGAAACGTCGGGTTAAGAAAACATAGTTGTTTTTGATTGACCAAATTAGAATGAAATGCCAATTAAAGATATCATCCAACGTACAGTGGATCACCCAAAGAAAGTCAAACTGAAAGCAATAAAACGAGTACGACTACGATTCTCATCAGTCAACGAGATTGAAACATTTACTACAAATCATTTTATTGCAATAGGTAAATATCCTTTAAAATAAAAAATCAATAATTTTGCTTTCGGGGTGAAATTGATCAGTAAATGAAATACCTTTGCATGTGCCAAAAATATGTTTTCCACCTGAATTAACCACTTCAGAATGCGAAATGCTACGCAAAACTTTTACGAGTTTTCTCAATTTTTAATTATTCAAGGTTTAAATTTAATAAATTTTATGAAAACGCCTTAAAGTATGCACTTTTTATACTGAAAAAGTGATTACTTCCGGAAAGTGCAATTTTATGTATAAATTTGAATATTTATAAAAATCTTGATGATGAAATCGGGTTTAGCAAATACTTGGCATCTAAAAGTATCCATTCGAATATTCATTTCATGTGCGATACAGCCACGGTAACAAAAGTTTGAAAGGGTATTATTTAAAATTCGCCGAACACGCAATAATGGAAAATATTGAATTTAATGCAGAAATATGTGACTAATTGACTGTAAAACATGTAAGTCATCATTCAATAATCCTTTAGCCAGATGATGGTCATTTTCTACAAATTGTTTTAAGTTTAAAGCAATATTTTTAACAAATGAAAATGACCCTCACGTCGATCAATTTCACCCCACTGATCAATTTCACCCGAAACACGGTACCTCAGAAATGCTTTTCTTCAAAAGTACCCATCTTGCGAGATATGGCAAAATTTTCAATAATTACAAAAATGTCATGTTTTGCAAATTGAAATAATTTTTCTTATTTGCATTTTTTTGACTTTTAAAGCGTATTGACATTTTTTAATGTTATGAAAGTTCACATGATTATCTAAAAGTCACCCATACATAACTTTTTTGTAGGTAATGTCATTTTTAAGTTATATTGAGTAAAAAACGGTCAAATACTTTAGCCCTTTTCAAATATTAGTCTAGATAAATAAAAAAAACAACGTATGCAATCTTACTTTAAAATACATAGTCTTTAAACCTAAGAAATTCAATCGGATTCTGAGATAGTTTTGCCAAACCCCTACGGCGAGTTTGCGTGAATTCGTCATACACTCTAAAAACACAACCGAAAATGTTCCAAAGTGCCATAACTTTTTTGTACATTTTTTTACCATTACGAAATTTCTACAGATGGTAGCTAACAGAATGAACTTTATTCTCACAAAATATCACGAAGGTAAAAAAAACACATTTTTGAGATATTTAATTTTTAGCAACAAAATTCAGTTTTTTAGAAGAAAAACTAAATAAATTTTTCAATGTGTATTTTTCTGAGGGCCACCATTTATTAATCTACAACTTTGCCGAAGACAGTTTTCCGATCAAATAAGGGGCCGTCCATATACCACGTGGACAAGGTGGAGGGGGTTTGAGAAATGTCCATGCTTGTCCATGGGAAGGGGGGTAGGGGTCTGCCAATGTCCAGAAATAAAAATGATGCATCAACGAAAGAAATTTTGCTGTATTATTGACTTGATTTTCCTTTAAAACAGTTCCCTGTTAGACTTTTTCAAAAACTTTACTTGTTTTAGTTGGCTACGGCTGTTTCAAAAATGAAGTCACAGCTTTACATACCAATTTTTATTTACTATAGCAAAATTTCTTGAAAAATTATCAGAATTACGAATTACCTACTAAAAATACTAAGCAAAATTCTGGAGTTTCAAAAATGTAGATCTTAACAGTGTTTTTATTTGAGCTTTTGTTGATATTTTGAATGAATTCTTCGAAGCTTCATGCAAATTTTAAAAAGTACTTCGAATGTTTATAATATCTGAAACTTTGAATTCATGATATTTTTGAAACTCAACATATCTATACATGAAAAAGATGGATAAATTATTAGTGAAATTAGTTGAGTTTCATTAATTATCATTAATTGACCACACGGATTGATATACCGAAGGCTTTACCCTTAAGTCAAGTTGTTTAAATTTATATCAAGATACTTTGCAAGTTTACAACAAAATGTTGTCTTGTAATTTTTCTAAAACTTCAGATACTTTATGAGACACTGCAGTGCACTGTACTGCCATTTTGGTGGTTGTGGTTGCTTGACAATTTTTATGTGGTCATTTCAGTACTCAGTCTAGATTGTTTTTTTGCAATCGTTTTAACTTCTTCCCCGCGTCTAGCAATCTCATTAATGTAATAATATAGTTTCCAATATTAGTTGAATTTCGTAACTTTTTCTACATATAAACATGAAGACGGATTGAAGCATGCAAAAATCATGCTGATCGGTTCATCCGTTCGAGAGTTTTGTTGCATCAAATATACATCAAACAAACATATAGATAAAGTAAAGTCAAAATCATATCACTATGAGTGAGTTTTGGAATTATGGTCTTTCAAAGTCTTACTAACTCTTGTTTTTCTTGGCAAATTCTTAATTAAAAAAACTGTCATAGTGTTCTAAATATCATAGAATAAAAGTCATCTAAACTTATGAGACAACCATGGATTAAACAAACATTAGGGACATGGAAACCTATGTTGACATGTTAACATCAATTGATAATTCTGTAATACAAAAAATATGAACATGTTAAATGTAGGGCATGATTCTCTGAAGTAAAAAAAAACTTAAAAATAAAAATAAAAAAAAAAATTTTATGGAAAGAAATTTTTGTTTCTCTGAAGTCCACGTGGACATTAGGGGAGGGGGGTAGGGGTCAGCGAAAAGTCCACGCTTGTCCACGGGGAGGGGGGAGGGGGTCAAAAACCATGATTTTTCTGTCCACGTGCACACTTAATTCAGATTGCCGGGATATCAGCATTTTTCCATTCCAGTAATCAGCAAACAACAATTTTGCTGAGATCTCAGCAATTTTGACAGTTCATTGCTGAGCTTCGGCAATCGTTTTGCTGAGAGTCAGCTAACAACTGTCACTTTTTGCTGGGATATCAGCTGATAGTTTTACTGAGCAGACGGCTGTGCGCGTTTTTGCCGAGCCCGCAAATCTGTTTTGAGTGTGTGGTATATGGACGGCCCCCAAGCAGTTTCAGAGATATGATTTTTCATTTGCATGTGTTCCATTTTTTCATAAGCCCTATTTGAAAGTTAATCGAGACTCCATAAAAAGTTTTAATATGAAAAATGGTTATTTATATTGATTAGAACAGCTGTGCAAAATTATATGCAAATCAAAAATGCAAAATTTAAAAAATGGATTTTTTTCGTGCTGCTTCGTGGAAAGCCTCAGTAGGTATTTTCAAAAATAATAACCTAAATCAATTTCCCAGTATTACTGCTGAGAAATTTTCAAAAGAGTTGTGGAACGATTTGAGCATGACGTCCATGATGTTTTTTTTTAATATTTTAGACCTTCTCTCCCCTCCGTTACGTTTTTTCGTATACCCAATACATGGAGTGTCAGGCCGTCTCACCCCTAAACAATGGACGTCATATTCAAACAAAATTCCAAAGGAATGACCGAAATAGTTTTCAAAAAAATTGCCAAAGAACACGCAAAATAGAACTTTACAGAAAGTTTTGGATCAAATACAATCAAAATCAAATTGCAAGAAGGATTTGTCAAAGAAATACTACCAAAGAAATTCGCCGAAACATTTTCACATGCATGTGAAGTTACCATGGTAACTTGTAGGAAATTCGCCGAATCAAAGTCCAAAGGAAATGCACAATAAAATACCCAATCAATTCCAGTGAGGATTGGGGGAGATGTTTCCAGAAGAATGTTGAAGAAATTCCTAAATTTGACTGACTGCTAACGACCATTGACGAGTATTTCGCTTGTTTTACGACTCTTTCAGTCTATATTAAGCAGCTAAAACGCCTTCCGCATCTACTGTCCTACGTCTCGGTGTGTATTTCACCTTCTTCTGGGAATTAGAGGCTGCCTTTTGTTGTTGTGTGTGTATGTGTCTTGTCCGACATATAGGGAACTGCACGCCGCGGTTGCTAGGGAAAATTCTTCTAAGTCCTTGACGTTTCGTGGCCTTGTTGTTTACGATTTGGACTTAGAAAAATTTTGCTGGTTTTACTGAGGTGCACCCAGGTGGGCAGGGTGGCTTTGATTGAAATTATCAACGCGTGGTTCGTGGGTGGCGGAATGCGCGCGTTCGGGCTCCTACTTGCAAGATTATGAAACCTGACTTGACTACAGTTATGAAGTTCAGCAAGTTGTAAGGCATGATTAGCTGATGTCAGGATGAATCATTGACCACATGGTTACCACTGGCCACTCCGGGAACTTCCGGGATGACCCGAAACAACCTGGAGAACCGGTGATAGGGGTCAATTACGTTAATTTAGCAAAACATGATGAAAAACACCACGGCTCTTTTTTATGATTTTTCGTCAATTCACTTGTGACTGCATAGCAATACTGGCCATGGTTCCCATGTGCCACTTCCGAAACTTCCGGGATGCCCTGAAGAACCGACATTAGAGGATAATCATATTCTAACAGAAAAATGTGTCATGCGACGGATCTTCCTTCATGAATTTTCATAGATATGTTTGAGGTTGTATCGATGCTAGACATGGCCCCCATTATTGGCCACTTCTGGAACATCCAGGTACCCCGACGGAAACGACAACAAAAGCTAATTACGATCATACAACAAAACATGTAATGTGACCATCATGATTTTTAATTCCTATGTATGTGGTCGTATCAAAAGTGGCCACACTCTTGGTTGACCATTTCTGAAACTTTCTGGGGCGCCCTGAGGGAATCGATGGCCAGAATCAATTTGGTTCATTCAGCGACGGTTTCATCATGTTTTTCGAGAATATGCTTGTGGTTACTGCTAAAACTTAGAGAATGCCCTCAAGAGACTGATGGCATATTGAACAAACGCGTTCATATGACAAAATGTGGTGTGTAACGCATCTTGGCTAGGTCCAGAGAAATATCTGACAGGATAAAATAATGCCTGATGGAACTTCCGAAGGATTCCCTGGCGTAATTCCTGGAGGAATCCCTTTCAAAATGTTTGAAGGCATCCTCAACGGAATTTCTTGAGAAACGTCCATCTGGGAATTCCTCCGGGTTCTCCTCCTCCAATTCCTCCAGGAGTTTCTCTAAGAGTTCATTCTAAATTTTTTCCTTAAGTAAGTATGAGAGTTTCTTCCAAAACTTCTCCGGGAATTTCTTCTGTAATTCCGCACAAAGTCCTTCCTGGAACTCCTCTGGGAGTTTCTTCTTAAGTTCCTCTGGAATTCCCCCCGGCAGTCCCTTTTAAATTACACCAGGAGTTTCACGTAGAATTTCACTGTGAGTTTGTCATAATTTCCCCCGAGAGTTTATGCTGAAATTCTTCCACAGACAGTTTCTCATGAAATTCCTCCGGGAATTTCCCCAGGAATTCCTACGGAAGATGCTTGTAGAATTTCTTTAGTTCATTCTAGAATATCTCTGGAAGTTCCTTCTGAAATTCCTCCGAGAGTTCATCCTGGAATTCTTCCGGGAGTTCACTCTGAAGTTCACGCGGAAACTCCAACGGTAGTTCGACCTAGAATTTATCTGTGAGTTCACCATAGTATTCCTTCAGAGTACCATCCGGGAATTTCCTCCTAGAATTCCTCTTGAAATTCCTCATGGAACTTCCTGGATCCCAAAAATGCTTCAGGAGTTTATCACAGAATTGCTCGGATGTTCCTCTTGAAAAACGTCCGGGAGTTCCTTCAGGAAATCTTCCGGAAGTTCCTCTGGAAGTTCGTCCTGCAATTTCTCATAAAGTTGCTTCTGGAATTCTTTCTGAAAATTCTTCTGGAATCCTTCTAGGAGTATCTCTGGAGTTAATCTGAGAATTCCTCCCAAAATTATGTCTTCGGATGTTCCTCTTGAATACCTTCCTGGAATTCCTTCGAGAGTTCCTCATGAAATGTTACCAGGAGTCCCTTCTGAAATTTCTCTAGGAATTCCTTCTGGCAGATCCTCCTGGAAATCATCAGATAGTTCCTCCTAGAATTCCTGCGGAAATCCTTTCGGTAGTTCCTCCTGAAACTACTTCGTGAGTTCATCCTAGAATTTCACAGGGAGTTTCTCATGATATTCCTGCGAGAGTTCATGCTGGAATTTCTTCGGGAGTTCCTTCTTGAGTTTCTTAGGTTATTTTTTTGAAATTCCTTCAGGATTTCCTCGAGGAATTCCTGCGGGAGCTGCTCGTGGAATTTCTCCTAGAAAGTCAACGGAAGTTTCTCCCGAAATTCCCACGGGAGTTTGACCTGGAATTTCCGTAGAAGTTCCCCTGGGATTTCCTCCCAAAATTCCTATGGCGATTTCTCCTAGAATTCCTTCGGTAGTCCTTCCTGTAATACCTTCGAGAGTTCGTAAGAGTATTTCTTCAAATGTTCCTCTGATTGTTCGGATCCTGGTGGCCGCTCTAGCTACACCAAAGTTAAGGAACTTCTGGGAGATTCCCTGGTCTTGTTCCTGGAGAAATCCCTATCATAGGTCGTTAAAAATAATTTGTGGTGCTAGTGATTTCTGACAGATGCTGTGCCAGTTATTTTTCCAGAAGCTCCACCATGTATCATTCCATGAGTTTCGTAAAGGATTGTGCGTAGTGTTTCACCAGGGATTTTTCTGAAGATTCACTAGTAATTTATCTTGAATTCCACCACTGACTGCTCCAGAAGTTCAGCTAGAAGTTCTTCCAGAAATTTCTCCAACAGTTGCGGAGGGTATTCTTCGTGGTGTTTATCAGAGATTTTTCCTGGAAATCCATCAGGGGTTGCTCTTAGAGTGCTGTTTCATTCCCCCAACAGCGGGGGTAAAAAAAAGAGTACTGCAGGTGATTACTGCTGCCATTCCTCTCAAAATTTCTTTAGAAATTCCGCCATACAGGAACTCCGCTAAGAACTTCATACAGGAACTCCGCTAAGGACTCCTCTAAAATTTACACAAATTACTGCTCTTGAATTCCATCTGTTTTTTTTTTTAAGAGATTCATCTAGGAGTTCCGCAAGGGCAATGCCCTGCATCTGGATTATCTCTGCCAGATATTTATTCAACAATTCCAACAGAGATTTCCTCAATATATTAGTCAGAGATTCCTCAAGCATTTTGCCAGACGTTTCTCAAGAAATTCCGTTGAGGATGCCTTCAAACATTTTGAAAGGGATTCCTCCAGGAATTACGCCAGGGAATCCTCCGGAAGTTCCATCAGGCATTTCAAAGGAATGAAGGAATTTCAAAAGGATAACCTAAGAAACTCAAGAAGGAACTCCCGAAGAAATTCCAGCATAAACTCTCGCAGGAATATCATGAGAAACTCCCTGTGAAATTCTAGGATGAACTCACGAAGTAGTTTCAGGAGGAACTACCGAAAGGATTTCCGCAGGAATTCTAGGAAGAACTATCTGATGATTTCCAGGAGGATCTGCCAGAAGGAATTCCTAGAGAAATTTCAGAAGGGACTCCTGGTAACATTTTATGAGGAACTCTCGAAGGAATTCCAGGAGGGTATTCAAGAGGAACATCCGAAGACATAATATAACGAACTCATAGAGGAATTCCAGGATCTTCGAGGAACTCTCATAGAGGTACCAGGAGGATACTTGTGGAGAGTATTCAAGTGGAGAATCCGAAGTAATACTATGACTTACTCCCGGAGGATTTCAGGATGAACTCTCGTAGGGGCTCCAGCGTGAACTCTCAGAGGAGGAGGAACTTCAGAAGGAATTTCAATAGGAAGTCCCAGAGTTTTAGGAGAAACTCCTAGAGATATTCTAAGGCAAACCCCCCTAAGAAATAAGAGTAGAGTCCCCTGTGAAATTTAATGAGAAATTTCACGGGCAACTCCTGTGGGAATTTCAGAAGGTGTTTCAAAGTGACCCTTCAGAGAAATTTCAGTAAGAAAGGAGGAATTTTGGGAGGAATTCTCAGATTAACTCCAGAGATACTCCTAGAAGGATTCCAGAAGAATTTCCAGAAAGAATTCCAGAAGCAACTTTAGGAGAAATTGCAGGACGAACTTCCAGAGGAACTTCCGGAAGATTTCCTGAAGGAACTCCCGGACGTTTTTCAAGAGGAACATCCGAGCAATTCTGTGATAAACTCCTGAAGCATTTTTGGGATCCAGGAAGTTCCATGAGGAATTTCAAGAGGAATTCTTGGAGGAAATTCCCGGATGGTACTCTGAAGGAATACTATGGTGAACTCACAGATAAATTCTAGGTCGAACTACCGTTGGAGTTTCCGCGTGAACTTCAGAGTGAACTCCCGGAAGAATTCCAGGATGAACTCTCGGAGGAATTTCAGAAGGAACTTCCAGAGATATTCTAGAATGAACTAAAGAAATTCTACAAGCATCTTCCGTAGGAATTCCTGGGGAAATTCCCGGAGGAATTTCATGAGAAACTGCCTGTGGAAGAATTTCAGCATAAACTCTCGGGGGAAATTATGACAAACTCACAGTGAAATTCTACGTGAAACTCCTGGTGTAATTTAAAAGGGACTGCCGGGGGGAATTCCAGAGGAACTTAAGAAGAAACTCCCAGAGGAGTTCCAGGAAGGACTTTGTGCGGAATTACAGAAGAAATTCCCGGAGAAGTTTTGGAAGAAACTCTCATACTTACTTAAGGAAAAAATTTAGAATGAACTCTTAGAGAAACTCCTGGAGGAATTGGAGGAGGAGAACCCGGAGGAATTCCCAGATGGACGTTTCTCAAGAAATTCCGTTGAGGATGCCTTCAAACATTTTGAAAGGGATTCCTCCAGGAATTACGCCAGGGAATCCTTCGGAAGTTCCATCAGGCATTATTTTATCCTGTCAGATATTTCTCTGGACCTAGCCAAGATGCGTTACACACCACATTTTGTCATATGAACGCGTTTGTTCAATATGCCATCAGTCTCTTGAGGGCATTCTCTAAGTTTTAGCAGTAACCACAAGCATATTCTCGAAAAACATGATGAAACCGTCGCTGAATGAACCAAATTGATTCTGGCCATCGATTCCCTCAGGGCGCCCCAGAAAGTTTCAGAAATGGTCAACCAAGAGTGTGGCCACTTTTGATACGACCACATACATAGGAATTAAAAATCATGATGGTCACATTACATGTTTTGTTGTATGATCGTAATTAGCTTTTGTTGTCGTTTCCGTCGGGGTACCTGGATGTTCCAGAAGTGGCCAATAATGGGGGCCATGTCTAGCATCGATACAACCTCAAACATATCTATGAAAATTCATGAAGGAAGATCCGTCGCATGACACATTTTTCTGTTAGAATATGATTATCCTCTAATGTCGGTTCTTCAGGGCATCCCGGAAGTTTCGGAAGTGGCACATGGGAACCATGGCCAGTATTGCTATGCAGTCACAAGTGAATTGACGAAAAATCATAAAAAAGAGCCGTGGTGTTTTTCATCATGTTTTGCTAAATTAACGTAATTGACCCCTATCACCGGTTCTCCAGGTTGTTTCGGGTCATCCCGGAAGTTCCCGGAGTGGCCAGTGGTAACCATGTGGTCAATGATTCATCCTGACATCAGCTAATCATGCCTTACAACTTGCTGAACTTCATAACTGTAGTCAAGTCAGGTTTCATAATCTTGCAAGTAGGAGCCCGAACGCGCGCATTCCGCCACCCACGAACCACGCGTTGATAATTTCAATCAAAGCCACCCTGCCCACCTGGGTGCACCTCAGTAAAACCAGCAAAATTTTTCTAAGTCCAAATCGTAAACAACAAGGCCACGAAACGTCAAGGACTTAGAAGAATTTTCCCTAGCAACCGCGGCGTGCAGTGCCCTATTGCTGTCTATGATTTTTGTTGATGGCGTCCCTCTACGGTGCATGTGTTCGAATACCTTTTGTGTTCACTGTATCAATTATTTCTGCTATAAAAGCTTTGCACTTATTGCTTTTGCCCGCATCTACGCTGTGGATAACAGCTAAGCTTCTCTATCGCCCGCGCACTCTTGGCCAAATGTTTGCATAAATTTTAAGTTTTCGAATTTTGCCGCTAGGTGGCGCTTTAAGCGTTTAATACATAAACCCTTTGATATTATTGTAGGTGGCTATATTCCACAGAATTTGGTCGAAGACCGCAAAGTGATCCGACGGCTGTGAAAAAAGTTATACCCTAGGCAAAGTAAGGCACATTATTGAGATTTCATTATTGATATTATTCCTTTGCATATATTAGAAAAATAACAATAAAGTTTATCCTTACCTTACTTTACCAAGGGTATAACTTTTTTCACAGCCGTTGGATCACTTTGCGGTCTTCGACAATGTTTGGCATATAGCAACCTACAATAATACCAGAGGGTTTTATTATTGAACGCTTACAGCGCCACCTAGCGGCAAAATTCGAAAACAATAAATTTCTGCATACACAATAATACCAGAGGGGTTTATTATTGAACGCTTACAGCGCCACCTAGCGGCAAAATACGAAAACTTTAAATTTCCAAGTTTTCCCATACGAACTTCAAGCGTTTTGAGCGCTTGTATTTTTGTAACACCTGTTAAGCTTAATTGATTTTGCTCAAATTTTGAACGCAGCTTCTGGGAGTCCAAAACAACTGATCTAGGCGGTAAGACTTGGCATTTTTCGAAATTTTTGTTTTTCATATAAGTGTGGGCCACCTTATTGTACGCTCATTTAAACCGACCAAAACTCGACTACACAAAGACACCTACATGCAGCGAATTTTGGGAAAATCGAAAGTTCGTTCCCGTTTCCAACTGTTTCTCAAAGATGGTAGCATTCCATTTAAAACTTTTTTAATGTTTTGAAAAACTGAGACTTTCAGTTTTTCATTTGTGGATTCAGATTTTAAATAAATGTTCGTAAACACTATGAAATAGCACTGCATTTATGTAAACAACCGACACCTGACCCAGCGCACAAAAGTTAGATGATTTATAAAACGGCAAATAACTTTTGATAAGTGGAAAATATATCTCCATTTTTTTTTTATATGTTGTGTAGAAATGTCTCAGATTTCGATTGACGCAAAAATTTTGAAAATCGGCCAACATGGTAAAAACAAGTTTTTATGTATAAATTCAAAATGGTGGCCGCAATCAATATGGCCGATCCAACACTTTATAACTGCAAAAAGCACCTATGTATTTCCTCTTTTCAACAACATTTTGTTTTGAGGCGGTTTCTGGAGAAACTTTCGAGTTATAACGGTTACAGTCCAGTTCAGTACTGTATGTAAAGAAATAAATACAGGTTCGAAATATACTCGTTACCCTATCAGAACATCAATCGAAACTGATCTGAGATCAGAACGAGCTTGGACCTAGGTGTCAGGTCACGGAAATTAAGAATTATTTCACCCTTACTGCCAACCATCATCTTCCTCACCTGAGGCATCCAAAGTAGGTGTAGTTGCAACAACAAAAAAAAAGTATTATTAATCATTTCCCGTATACTAAAACCCCCTGTCCGAGCAAGCAGCCGAAACGACCACACCGAACGGGCATTGTTATTGTGCTTGTGCAGCAATGTAATGCGGCGCCACTCGGACTGAGCTCGGGCGAACTTGAGAAGGTTAAGCTATGCCGCGCTTACGATTTCCTGTAAGTTTTTGCTATCATGGAACCCCCTCAGCCTCAACCCGTTCCAGCACCTTGAATAAAATGCGCAAATATTTAAACAATTCATCTCGCCGCATGCAACGGGCCGTGTCGTCTGCCGGCGCTCTCGACCGCGGCACATTGCATTGCATTGATTTTTACTCTGTGATATATTGGCACACTGCTATCAATGAATCGTGCAGGTCCATTGTTTGCTGGACATCTAATTTTCCCATGCCATTGAGATAGTATTCAACGGTCTATGCCATTGAGTCAAAACTGATGCAACGGTTAGGATGAGAATACGCCAAACGTTTCAAATTGTATCCTATAATTCTATTGTCACGATGGATTTTCAGTAGCACGCAATTCGTGTGACTTGAAGTGCTAATCAATCTGCACGGAAATGTCTGTCTGATCTTGACATTGAAGATCGAATCTGAAATTTAAAAGCTGTTTTTTTTTCGTTAGGTCGATAAACTCATGTCAAGTGGTCAAGTGACTTAGTAGCTTTGAATTTAATAGGTACCTACTAGCTGTCCTGGCAAACTTTGTAGTGACATTGTAATGGTGGATTGACAACTTTTGAGTTTATTGCAGTACCGCACTCTAAAATAGATTATTTTTTCTATCTTTAAAAATTTTTAATTGAGTTATACCTTTTCTTCTTCTACTTCTCCTTCTTCATCTTCTTCTCCTTCTGTATGGCTCTAAGTTCTCACTGGCCTGCCTCCCTTCAACTTAGTGTTCTTTAAGCACTTCCACAGTTTTTAATTTAAGAATTGAAACGAATTGGCGATTCATGGCCTTAATCACTAAGCTAACTGGAGGCCCTATTCCTTTTCATGTTAAATACTAAGCACTCTCAGACGATGTAGTTTCACATCATCGGTTAAAAACTTACAGAATAATTGAAATCCATTATAAGGAAAATGCAAAGTATAAATTTTCCCATGTCAAATCCTATGCAAACTCACGATGCCCAGAGCGTAGGCATAACTGACCGCGCTCAAACTTTGCACAGTCAGTCGTTTATGAAATGAAATCAAGAAAACCTTTGTATGAATAAAAACGACCACTATGAATCACGTTAATATATATTTTCATAATCTGTGTGGTTTGGAGTATACCAACTGTCCCATTCACATGTTAAAGAGAAAAGCTTGCCTCATAACGATTCACTGTGACGTAAGTGTAACGATGAAATGAAGATTCTACGCCCTTGGAAGCACTTACTTAAATATAGCCCAGTGGTTCCCAATAGGAGATATGGCTACAGGAATTTCTTAGGAACCAAAAGTTTTTAAGTTTTTATTTCAGTGTGTTTTAACCAAAGCTAATCCTACACTCAGGAACCGAAAATGCTAGGAAGAAGTGCACATGTTTTTCGAATTGCTTATCTCAAGGAGGAGGATCTGTAATGTAGATAAGTGCGAACGTTTTCTAGATTTTCCGGCACAAGCAATACTTATGTATAACAAAATAGCAATAACCCTCCACACTGGATTTAAAAACACTAATCTTTTCAAATTAATTATATTTGTAGTAGTGCCCTTAAGATGCTTTCGGGAGCGGACCTGGTTGGATGGTTAGAACACGTGACTATCACGCCGAGGACCTGGGATCGAATCCCACTCCCGACAAACTCACAATATGTGAGTTCTTCCTTCGGAAGGGAAGTAAAGCGTGGGTCCCGAGATGAACTAGCCTAGGGTTAAAAATCTCGTTAATACAGATAAAAAAATAAATAAAATAAAAAAATAAAAAAGATGCTTTCGGTCTTCTGTACCGCCATAAGTGCTCAGGACAGGACTAAAAGTATGTAAGTAAAATGCTCAATCTCAAAATACTTACATTCATCCAACACTATTGGTTCCTGAAAGATTTGCGCGACATTTTACCATAAACTGGTAACCACTGTATTTTGCAAATGGTGCCTCTTGAGATACTGATTATTCGTATTTTTTTTGCACGGGTCATTTTTTGCTAATCCTCTTTTAATTTTTAACCAATCGATCGATATGTACAAAAAAGCATCAGTGTCGGTTTAAAATTGACTGAGTTTTGCAGAAACCAGACATGGGAACATTATTTAAAGATGCGTTCATTTTACCTGCAAAATTTAATGTAAATCGGAGCAGTTCCTTTTGTTGTAGCAATGAAATAGGGCGCAAGGAAATGGCTGAAATTTTGTACACATCTCTCAAACACATTTCTTCTTCTTCTTCTTCTTTTTGGCTTAACGTCCCCACAGGGACTCTAGAGCCGACCTACTGATACCTGATACCCCACAGGGACTAGGCCAGCCTCGTTTCAACTTAGTGTTCTTTGATCACTTCCACAGTTATTAATTGAAGGGCTTTCTTTGCCTGCCATTGCATGAATTTGTATATTTTGAGGCAAGTACAATGATACACTACGAAGTCGAGAAAATTTTCCCGATCGGAACGGGAATCGAACCCGCCGTCTCCGGATTAGCGATCCATAGCCTTAACCACTAGGCTAACTGGAGACCCCCTCTGAAGAATCTGAAAACTATTTTCACTTTCTTATCCCAATTTAAATTCTTAAGAAATTTTCATGAGACGAAGAATTCTTGAAACGTTGCGCCATCTTCTAGAAATTTCGGTTCTTGCAAAATCAGCATGGCCCGTGACCTCAACTTGGGAACCTCTGCGCTTTGTAACGCTATTATCTTCTTCTTCTTCTTCTTTATGGCTCTACGTCTCCACTAGGACTTGGCCAGCCTCGCTTCAACTTAGTGTTCTTTGAGCACTTCCACAGTTATTTATTGAAGGACTTTCTTTGCCTGCCAGTGCATGAATTTGTATATTGTGAGGCAAGTACAATGATACATTATGCCCAGGGAGTCGAGAAAAATTTCCCGACCGGAACGGGAACCGAACCCGCCGTCTCCGGATTGGCAATCCATAACCTGAACCACTAGGCTAACTAGAGACCCTGTAACGCTATTATATTGTAAGTAATTAGTGCTCTTTGAGACGCAGAATCCTAAAACATTTACACCTTCTCCTAGGGCTTCCGGATCTTGCGAAATTATCATGGTCCGTGACCCCAGCTCGAGAACCACTGAGCATTGTAATGCCACTCTCATATTTGCATGGTTCAATTCGTCTTCACGATAGCTGCACAGTTCAAAATTGTTACATCGAGTTCACTATAACGAAATGACCTTCATCGCTTTCAACACAATTATCCATCGGATTGTAAAATCACAGGTTGTCCGCAGTATGGAGCTTGCTTACAACTTTCCATACATGAAATTATTTTATGTAAAATCGAATAAAATGAAATGGAAATTTAAACGTTCTAACATTTGGTCAAGTGTAGTTTTCAGAATTTCTTTTTGTGTGTTTATATGTAGAAAAAAATACAAAAAAAAATCATCTATGAAGTATCTATGAGATATTAAAATAATAAAAGTACTATCTTCATGAACTGGGTAGAAATTTAATACGATCGGTATCAAACCAACCTAGAGTGCGGTTCTGAAATGAAATCAACCACCACAATTCAGGCCAAACATGTCTAAAGGTCCTATCTGCAGAAGAGAGGCTCTCTTTGGTTTCCCTCTCTTTCGTTAATATCTCAGCTGTTTATTTGTATTATGATTGTCTCCTTGCATTGAACGATGGTCAAAACAATCGTCTTTTGATTTGTACTGCAAAAATTGTTGAAAAGTGTATGTACCATTACATTGCAGTAATTGAAAGATAAAGTGAACAAAGAGAGCCTCTCAAATGCAGATAGGACCTATTGAAATGTTTGGCCTGAATTTGGCAAGGCAAAGATTGCCGGGACAGCTAGTAATGTTATACAGTCGACTTTCGTTGGGCTACACAAATAAAAATAATGAGATTTACACGTCATTCATTCATTTATTTAGTTAACATCAAATGCATGATAATACTGAATCAACAATTTGCCGCCATAATACTCGATTTGCAGCTGCAGCTCTCCAACGTCGGTCACGCCCAACACTCGATAGATCACGCTCCACCTGGTCCGCCCATCGTGCTCTGTGCGCTCCACGCCTTCTTGTACCAACCAGATGGTTAGCAAACACCAACTTTGCAGGGTTGTTGTCCGGCATTCTTGCAACATGCCCTGCCCATCGTATCCTTCCGGTTTTGGCCACTTTCTGGATGCTGGGTTCACCGTAAAGTGCAGCGAGCTCGTGGTTCATCCTTCTCCGCCACACACCGTTCTCCTGCACGCCACCGAAGATCGTCCTTAGCACCCGTCGCTCGAAAACTCCGAGTGCTTGCAGGTCCTCCTCGAGCATCGTCCATGTCTCGTGTCCGTAGAGAACCACCGATCTTATTAACGTCTTGTACATGGTACATTTGGTGCGGGGGTGAATCTTTTCTGACCGCAGTTTCTTCTGGAGCCCACAATGCATAGCAGGCACGACTTCCACTGATGATGCGCCTTCGTATTTCACGGCTCACGTTATTGTCAGCCGTTATCAAGGATCCGAGGTAGACGAATTCTTCTACCACCTCGAAAGTATCCCCATCTATCGTAACATTGCTGCCAAGGCTTGTCCTGTCTGGCTCAGTTTCACCTACCAGCATGTACTTTGTCTTAGCCGCATTCACCACCAGTCCGACCTTTGCTGCTTCGCGTTTCAGGCGGGTGTACTGTTCTGCCACCGTTCCAAATGTTCTAGCAATCATATCCATGTCATCCGCAAAACAGACAAATTGGCCGGATTTCGTGAAGATCGTACCCCAGCTGTCGCATAACACCCTCCAGGGCGATGTTGAATAGTAGGCAGGAAAGTCCATGATTTTCCATAGCTCTGTGCGGTCGATACTGTCGTACGCCGCTTTGAAGTCGATGAACAGGTGGTGCGTTGGGACCTGGTATTCACGGCATTTCTGGAGGATTTGCCGTACGGCGAAGATCTGGTCCGTTGTCGACCGGTCGTCGATGAAACCGGCTTGGTAACTTCCCACGAACTCATTTACTGTAGGTGAAAGACGACGGAAGATGATCTGGGATAGCACTTTGTAGGCGGCATTCAAAATGGTGATCGCTCGAAAGTTCTCACACATTAACTTGTCGCCTTTCTTGTGGATGGGACAGATTATCCCTTCCTTCCACTCCTCCGGTAGCTGTTCGGTTACCCAGATCTTGACTACTAACTGGTGCAGACAGGTGGCCAACTTTTCCGGGCCCATCTTGATGAGTTCTGCTGCGATACCGTTCTTACCAGCCGCTTTGTTGTTTTTGAGCTGGTGGATGGCATCCTTAACTTCCCTCAGCGTGGGAGTTGGTTCGTTTCCGTCCTTTGCTGCACCAACATAGTCATTTCCTCCGCTGCCTTGGTCCTCCGTGCCTACATTCTCTTCGCCATTCAGGTGCTCGTCGAAGTGCTGCTTCCACCTTTCGATCACCTCACGTTTGTCCGTCAGGAGGCTCCCGTCATTATCCCTGCAGATTTCGGCCTGCGGCACGTAGCCTTTGCGGGATGCGTTGAGCTTCTGGTAGAACTTACGTGTTTCTTGTGAACGGCACAGCAGTTCCATTTCCTTGCACTCCGCTTCTTCTAGGCGGCGCTTTTTCTCCGGAAGAAATGGGTCTGCTGCTTCCGCTTCTGTCTGTATCGCTCCACATTCTGTCGGGTTCCGCTCTGCACTCCTCGTCAAACCAATCGTTTCGTCGACTCCGTTCTACGTACCCGATAGTGCTCTCGGCTGCGTTGTTGATGGCTGCTTTGACTGTAGTCCAGCAGTCCTCTAGAGGGGCCACATCGAGCACACCCTCGTCCGGCAACGCTGCCTCGAGATTCTGCGCGTATGCGGTGGCGACATTCGGTTGCTTCAGTCGCTCTAGATCGTACCGGGGCGGCCGCTGGTACTGTACATTGTTAATAACGGAGAGTTTTGGGTGTAGTTTAACCATCACCAGGTAGTGATCAGAGTCGATATTAGCGCCACGATAGGTCCTGACGTCGATAATGTCGGAGAAGTGCCGTCCATCAATCAGAACGTGGTCGATTTGCGATTCCGTTTGTTGTGGTGATCTCCAGGTGTAACGAATGGCCATGTTCTTGGAGGCGGCGAAATCGATGAGGCGTAGGCCATTTTCGTTCGTCTGCTGCTGGGCGCTGAACTTTCCAATCGTCGGTCTGAATTCCTCCTCCTGGCCTACCTGAGCGTTTAGATCGTTCGAGCTGCGCGTAAAAAGCGTCCTTGTCATCATCAGTGCTTCCAGAGTGAGGACTGTGCACGTTTATTATGCTTATGTTGAAGAATCGGCCCTTGATCCTCAACCTGCACAATGTGCACATTCTTTCGTCGATCGGCCACCAACCGATCACGCGCCTCCTCATGTCGCCCATCACTATAAAATGTAATGTAATGTAATTGATGAATGTAATTGATAACGGCAATCATGTTGAGGCACTCTACACTGACTTTAGTAAAGCCTTCGATAAACTTGACATTCCTATGTTGATTCACAAGCTTGAAAAAATGGGAATTGAAATAAGTTTCCTTACCTGGATAAAGTCATATTTAACTGATCGTCAGCAAATAGTAAAATTCAAAGAGCAAAAATCTAATCCAATCCAGGTTACTTCGGGAGTACCGCAAGGCTCACATTTAGGTCCTCTTCTTTTTATTTTATATGTTAATGACATTTCTTTTGTTTTAAATAAATTGAGGATTCTTCTATTCGCTGATGATATGAAGCTATTCTTGGAGATCAATAATGACGATGACTATATTGTTTTTCAGAATGAAATAAAAGTTTTTCATACGTGGTGCTTTATTGGAGATTAATGTAAAAAATGTAATATTATAAGTTACAGAAGGAAACAAAACACACCAAGTTTTCCAGTAGTATTAGGAAGCGAATATGTTACAAGTTGTTAGAAAATAAAAGATCTAGGGATTGTTTTAGACTCCAAACTAACATTTGTGGATCATTATAATGCAATAACTCATAGAGCAGACAACATGCTTAATTTTATAAAACGTTTTAGCTATCATTTTCAAGATCCTTATACACTCAAAACACTTTATGTTTCTTATGTACGTTCAATTTTAGAGTACTGTTGTGTTGTTTGGTCGCCTTATACTAAAAATATGAAGAACGCATAGAGTCAATTCAACGTTAGTTTTTACTATATGCATTACGTAACTTAGGTTGGTCTGTAATGCCTCTGCCATTGTATGAATCACGTTGCTTGTTAAATAATATCCAAACATTGAAAACGCGCCAAGAGTGTGCGATGGTGCCGTTTATTAATGATGTTGCCACTCAACGAATTGATACGGCTAGTATATTGTCAAAATTAAATTTATATGCTCCAACTCGCCAACTGCGTAGTAGAAACTTATTTGCTGTAGATTTTCATCGTAGTAATTACGTTAAATTCGATCCACTAAATCAGATGATGTCCGCTTAAAATCGACATTGTGAAAGGATTGATCTAACCATGACTCGGACAAAATTGAAAAAAAATACTTTTATGATACTCAAAACCAAGGAACTTAATATATATTGTTAAGTGGAACAGTGCAATATAAAATGTACAACTAAGCATACTTATGTAACTAACGGTCTCGAATGATTGACGTCAATTAAATAAAAAATAAAATAAATAGATTACCTCTAAACGTTCGCACCATAGATCCTGTCCAACACACCTCCTGCAGCGCTACGATTCCGAACCCGCGGTCCTTCAGTAAATCGGCGAGTATACGGGTGCTCCCGAGGAAGTTGAGAGATCTGCAGATCCACGTACCGAGCTTCCAATCGCATGTCCTTTTTCGTCGCTGTGGTCGTCGTCGCCATTGGTATCGGTTCGCATTCTTCTCTTGTTGATTTTTCGGTGCTAGTCTTTTTTACGGCTGGCTCGCACGGCCTGACACCAACCTACTAGCCCAGGGTGCTGGGCAACAGTGCGATGTGCAGGTGGCTGCCGCAGCCGTTAAGCTACGGAGAGGGCCAGCAGGGACACAGATAGCTTTGGTTCAGCTACCTGTGGCGGATGTTAAAAAGTCCGTTAAAGTAGGGAGTATAAAGGTGGGCTGGTGTGTATGTCACCTGACATTCCACGAGCCACCAGAGGTTTGCTTCAGGTGTCTGGAACCAGGACACAAGTCGTGGGACTGTAAAGGCCCCGACAGGCGCAAACTGTGTAGGCGATGCGGCGCTGAAGGTCATAAGGCCCAAAGCTGCACGAGTCCGCCCATCTGCATGATCTGTACCGGGAAAACCTCGAAAAACAGACATCCGATGGGTGGTCCAGGGTGCCCGGCCTTTAAGAAAGCCGCAGTGAACAACAAATCACAGTGCAGGTAACGAAGCTGAACCTGAACCACTGTGATGCGGCTCAGCAACTGTCAGGCGGTTTCTGAGTGGGAGACGGATATCGCTATCATTTCGGACCCATACCGAGTACCCGCCGGCAACGGCAACTGGGCCTCAGATGGGACCAGAAAAATGGCGGCGATATGGACGACGGGTAAATACCCAGTTCAAGAATTGGTGTCTACTACCTATGAGGGCTTCGTGGTCGCCAAAGTAAACGGGGTTTTCTTCTGGAGCTGTTATGCGCCTCCGCGGTGGCCGATCAAGCAGTTCACGCAAATGCTGGACCGCTTAACGACCGTGCTAACAGGGCAAAGGCCGGTGGTAATAGCGGGCGACTTTAATGCCTGGGCCGTGGAATGGGGAAGCCATTTCACGAACCAGCGGGGTCAGATCCTGCTAGAAACACTGGCCATCTTAGATGTCGACTTGGCTAATGTCGGTACCAAGAGTACCTTTAGTCGAAACGGAGCGGAGTCAATTATTGACGTGACCTTTTGTAGTCCTGGCCTAACAAGTAGTTCGAACTGGAGAGTAGACGATGGCTACACTCACAGCGACCACCTGGCGGTTCGCTACAGTATCGACTACAATAACAGCAGACAGCGGATAGAAGAAGAGGCGGCTAGGCCAAGGCCAAGCCCTCGCAGGTGGAAGACATCATACTTCGACGAAGGGGTATTTAGGGAGGCGCTCCGCCGTGAGCGAAACTTAATCGGTTTAGACGGCGACGAGCTGGTAGCGGTGCTCTCACGTGCGTGTGATGCGACCATGCCTAGGCGAGTCCACCCTAGAAATGGGAGGCCACCGGCTTACTGGTGGACCGACGCGATTGCGGACCTGCGCCGCGCCTGCCTACGGGCTAGGCGGCGGATGCAGCGAGCACGATCAGAGGAAGAGCGAAACGAACGGCGGGTGGTGTTCGCCGCTGCAAAAGCCGCGCTTAAGACCGAGATAAGAGCAAGCAAAAAGGCCTGCTTTGAGGGTCTCTGTCAGAGTGCCAATACGAACCCGTGGGGTGACGCCTACAGGATCGTTATGGCCAAGACGAGAGGTGTGATGGCTCCTACAGAGCAATCTCCAGAGATGTTGGAGGGGATCATTGGAGGACTTTTTCCGCGTCATGATCTTAATCCTTGGCCTCCTTTCGTAGGACAGCAGGGGACTGGGGCTAGCGATGAGGAGAGGGTCACCGATGTGGAACTTGTGGGGATAGCTAAGTGCCTTAGCGTAGGTAAGGCCCCAGGTCCGGACGGAGTTCCGAACCTGGCCTTAAAAGTAACCATTGCAGAGGCTCCCGAGATGTTCAGGTCTGCTATGCAGAAATGCCTGGACGAGGGAGTTTTCCCAGAAGCTTGGAAGAGGCAGAGCCTGGTATTATTGCCAAAGGCGGGGAATCCATCCGGAGACCCGTCGGCATATAGACCAATATGCTTGATTGACACGGCGGGGAAGGTGCTCGAAAAGATCTTCCTCAATAGAATGTTGCGGTTCACCGAGGGCGAAAATGGTCTTTCGAGTAACCAGTACGGCTTCCGGAAGGGGAGGTCCACCGAAGACGCTATCTTGTCGGTTACAAAAACCGCCGAGAAAGCACTCGAGCCTAAGAGGAGGGGAATTCGCTTTTGCGCGGTAGTGACTCTGGATGTAAGGAATGCGTTTAATAGCGCCAGCTGGTCTGCTATTGCCGATGCGCTCTTGCGTCTGGGGATACCGGAGTACCTGTACAAGATTCTCGGAAGTTACTTTCAGAATCGTGTACTAGTCTACGACACGGAGGTGGGTCGGAAGTGCTTTCACATAACCTCAAGAGTCCCGCAAGGTTCCATCCTGGGTCCGGTGTTATGGAATGTCATGTACGACGAGGTGTTGAGGTTAGAGTATCCAGTGGGAGTGGTGATTGTCGGATTTGCCGACGACATTACGCTCGAAGTCTACGGTGAAACGATCGAGGAGGTAAAGTTGACTACCAACCACTCGATCAAGGTTGTGGAGGCGTGGATGCGGTCCAGGAAAGTGGAGCTGGCTCACCACAAGACAGAGGTGACGGTTGTTAACAACCTGAAGTCGGAGCAGCAGACGGAGATCAGTGTAGGAGAGTGTACTATCCTGTCAAAGCGCTCCGTCAAACACTTGGGCGTGATGATCGACGATAAGCTTACCTTCGGTAGCCACGTCGATTATGCCTGTAAAAGAGCCTCCACAGCTATTGCGGCACTGTCCCGGATGATGTCCAATAGCTCAGCGGTGTACGCCAGTGAGCGCAAGCTTCTGGCTAGTGTTGCTACGTCCATACTTAGGTATGGCAGCCCGCCGTGGGGTACCCCGCTGAGTACTGAATGCTACCGACGGAAGCTGGAAAGTACTTACAGGCTTATGTGCCTGAGGGTTGCGAGCGCATACCGTACCGTGTCACACGACGCTCTCTGCGTCACTACTGGTATGGTGCCTATCAGCATTCTTATCAGTGAGGACATGGAGTGCTTCGAAATGCGCGGCACAAGAGGCATACGCAGGACTGCCAGGATGGTCTCTATGGTCAAATGGCAGCGCGCGTGGGACAGTTCCACCAAAGGAAGGTGGACCCATAGGTTGATACCGAGGGTAGATAGTTGGATTAATAGGCGCCATGGGGAAGTTACATTCCACCTGACACAGGTCCTTACAGGTCATGGTTGCTTCCGACAGTATCTACACCGTTTCGGGCATGCGGATTCTCCCGAATGCCCAGCGTGCAATGGTTTAGAGGAAACGGCGGAACACGTTTTGTTCGTGTGCCCGCGTTTTCGCACAATGCGTGACCGCATGCTTGCCACATGCGGGGAGGACACAAACCCGGACAACTTGGTCCAGAGGATGTGTAGGGATGAGTTTGGCTGGAACGCCGTTTCAACGGCTATCACCCATATCGTCTGGGAACTACAGAGGAGGTGGCGCGTGGACTCGGAGAGTGGCTAGTCCAGATGCAGTACAAGAGGTGGTCCAGGGGTTCGGAGTCGGCTTCGTAGGTCATACCGGTGCCCTGCGGTCGAGATCGACCCTTACAACGATTAAGTGGCCGCGGAGAGGAAGTCCCGGTAGCGGTGCTGTCGTGGCGTCGGTCTACTGGGTTGGATCCGAGCCCGCGGTTGGAAAGGGGTCCCCGGCAAGGGTCGGGGTAGGTGAGATCCTGCTGTCTGCAACCTACGGATGCATCTGTTAGGGCCTGAAGGGTAGTGATACCCTTCCTTACGGGCAGGTCAGATCGGGTTGCACGTGGGCATCAGTTCTTGATGTCCGCTCAGCAGTAGGGCGCGGGCAGGGTTGACCCTGCCCGCCTTCCGAGGACAAAGGGAGTGGCGAGGACCACTCGGGAAACTGGCTAAGCGCCAGCATGCTACCGTGATGGACTCTCCAAAACGAGTCATCGATGTTCGTTGCTGCAGGCTACGCAACGCAGCTAACCTTGTGGGTGCGATGTGCACTAGCCCCTCTCTGAAGCAATACCTTCTTGGTGGTTCCGGAGAGACGTAGGGTTTGGCGACCATAGGAATGGTTTAGTGGGTACGAGGAGAGAGTAGTCCTGGATTTTACTTTTGTTGTAGAAGACGGCCTGTCAGACCTACACTACCCTAACCTTCTGTTAGGGTGTCTGTTGAGCAGATTATCCCCCTAGAAGGAGAAAAAAAGGGTGCTGGGCTTACCTTCCCGGAAGCTACGGGTTCTGCATTGGCATTTCCTCCAACTACAGTGCTAAATAGCTAGGCTCGAACGCCAGTCTTCGCCGGGGGTGGTGTTTTAATGGGCGCCCAGGAGATAATACTTTACCTGAGCTTCCACCGAAAAAAGAGTGTAAAATTCAGTGACATATGCTGCACATGTTTGGAGCGTGGGATATGACAGAAGTTTACATGACATATAATGTAAAAATCATAAAATAACGTGTAAACTTCCATTATATCAAAGATGGTTAGAACCATCTTTGATTATATGTCATGTGATTCCGCATTACTCTGAGTTTTTACATGACATATAACTCAAATTTACATGATATATCATGTAAACCCTCATAACACTAAGTTTACATGACTAAAATGAAGTTTACATCGGAGACGAACCAGCATCGGGCTAAAGGTCTCGATAATAAAGACAAAAAAAAATGTTTACATGACGTGTTAATCTCATTATTTTTATCTGTGTAGTGAACATTTAACTTCCAATTATCAAAAGCCATTCCAATATGAAGAATTGATACTCATTTGATAATTTGAGAAGCATTTTGAAAGTTAGAAAGTAAACTGTAACGAAAGCGAAATAACAAGCTTATTTTATTACGTTAACTTTATAATATTTCAAATTTTTGCTGACTTTGAAATGAAATTGGCCAAAACCTGCTTGATAAAAATGCACAAAAATGCGTTTTCACTCAAAATAGGCAAATAGTCGAAGAACAAGCCGTCCTCTAAAAGCTTAATCAGCTTGCGTAGAAAACCATAAGCAGATCGAACAAAAACTGCTAACAACCGAGAAAACCGCACCTCATCATAGAGTAGAAGCTAGTGAAACGCAGTCCCGAAGGTTCAAAGCGCGCAGAACGCACCAGCTATCTTTGGAGTAGAAGTAGGTAGTCGAACCGGTTGAACGCGCGCCCGGCAAGAGCTCCGCCCAAGGATAACTACTTCGCTGGGTTCGGTTCGCAGCGGTTCGAAGCGACGCGGCGACGGCGGCATAGTGTTGTTATCGATTCAAGAATAAAATTTCGTACAAAAAACACGAATAGCAGGGTCACACCTCATACCGTTCTACCCATATTGCTCTGTGGCGCTGTGGCTGTGGAAGTTTACGGGCGGTCATTTATCCTCGTCATCAGCCAGCAGCACTTTGAAGTAGATCTACACAGTCTACAAGTCTACATCGTTCTATACTACTAAATCGCGATACTGAGACGGCAGTGAACTAACATGGGACCTCATTAGCATACCAAAATCGTTTGACATTATGATAGAGATGAAAAGATTTCACTAGGTACTATAAAAACACTGCTGTACTAAATAATGATCTCATCTTCGTCCAAGTCACCTTTACTATACCGGTATCGTCATGGATATAAAAAAAGCCCTTGGCCATGCAAGCTTATCGCTCAACTTCTGAGCTGAGCTGAGTTGTCCTATCGCGATACACCGTTCAAAATGCCACACTGAGGTGGAAATGTTGAGCGTATAAATTTACATGATATGATAGGTCCCACATCTTGGTAGAGGATTCTATGTTGGCCACTTTCCACTATGAAGCAATTATATACTAATAATTGAATGGAATTTTTGCACACGGTTACATATTGTACACTGTGTAATCCTTGCCCAAATGGTTTCACATTTTATATCATTTAGCTCAACATGTAAATTTGCGTCATATGTCCGTCCAATAATTCTGTATGTGAGATGAGGTTACATACCAAATCACACCCAATCACTAGTCATGTAAATTTAACTTTTGAAGTCGCTGTTGTTCAAGAACTTGAGCGTGCGCTTCCATCCTCAATTTCACACCGATCCTAGCACGTGCGGTGCGTAGTATTCAAACGACTGATTGAGCGTGTAAAGGGCATATTGCGTAACTTGGTGGAAGCTTAACTTGTAAGCGTTCAGGCGTGGATGGAAGTGATTATGTTTTTTTTTTTGCCACCATCCAGCAGCGTGGTCGCCGGACGCGCCGGTGTCCGTTGTGCTTTGTATTGTGCCGTTGTAAACGCACATTGTAACGAGAATCACGAGGCACTTTACTCGTTTTTTTTTCTCACACCTGCCGGTCGGTGGTGGTGTGAACCGACGCACTGCATTCGCGTTTAGCAGTTACCGGGTTACCTTGACAATGACTTTTGAGCCCACTTGTTAGCTGATAGCTCTCACTCTATTCATGCAGCTGTGGCGGGTGAGTTGAGAGCGCACGACGCGAAAAGTGATGTGGAGAGTAGTTAGGAGAGGAGGATGGGGGGTCAGACAGCTGATGCTGAGTGCAAAAACGTGAAGCTAGTTGTGAGCCTTCTATAGACATGTTTGTTGTGCCGGGTTCGTGTTGTAAATTAGTCTAGTAGCGATATCAAGGGAGCTTATGCTATTTTCGGCTGTTTTATTCTCCTTATACCTAATGGGGTGTTTTCTGAAGAAATTTTTCTAAAGTATTAAATTTCTAATATTGTACTTTTAACATTATCAAATTTTACAAGGAAAGGGGCGGGTTCATATTCATCCGTTTTTTTAGAATTTATCGGCTGATATAACACAAGCAGTTATTGCACTCTGCAATGAAAAAAACATCTTAAAAGCATCAGGAGTATGATTCATTTAATTCGCAAAAAGGTTACCCATTCAATCTTGTGTACACATCTAGTAGAAAATCGTATTTCCAGGAGCAGATGCTGATAACATAACAAGCGTAATGATGTGATGAATGAAGAAGGAAATTAATTTCAACCTCCTCCCAAGAAACTTCGCACAAATTATTTTCCATTTCTGCATGGATCGTACATTCCCACCGTTTTCTGAGGAAATTGCGCGGTGACTTCAATGCGAGCAAAGACAGTGCAAAAAAATACCGCACCGACATGCTACGACACTACTGCCATGCGGCAGATCTGGCAAATAGGGATGATTGGTTTAAATCTCCTTGTGCATTTGGGTCATTTTTTACCCAACCCGTACACTACGTCAGCAAGCTATTCCCACCTTAATGTATTAGGAAGGTTAATATTCACTGTTGGGGTCGTTAGCTGATATCAGGACTTTAATAGAATAATGGAGCATGTCTCATCCCACGAGACCTAGCCTGATGAGATTGAGGTTGAGTAGCTACCCGAGTAGGTGGAAAAATCTTATAAATAGCATATTCAGTTATTATTGATTGAATTACTGAAGAGCAAAAACTGATATTGGTTTGATTGATATAAGAGGTAAAAGATCAGAAATAATAGCAAAATCTAATATGGTGAACTACTCAATAATAGCTCGTTAAGACATTACAAGATCAAAACAATAGCAGACAAGATTTGTTACTTTTTTTCTAGAAAAAAAATGGCAACATCCAGCATCGAACCTAAGACCTTAGGATTTACGGGCAGCGATGCTTACCACTCAACTGTGGCTCGCTGTTATACATAACATGGGAATAAGAGCATGCGGTTCTTCGTTTTCACATCTCAGAAAGGGACACACGGCATTTCACTAACATTGAGCCATCTCTATGGGTGTATGTGTTCCACTTCGTGCAGAAGAGCTAAACTTGTTCTTATGTAGAAATCTTCAGCAATTTCCATAAGAACAAAAGCTGATATCATATTACTTTGAGCTATTTGTGCGATATTCATTAGATTTTTGAATAACTCATCAAAATCACATCGAGCTATGACAGCAAAAAATGTTCGATTTGAGATATGATTTAGATGTTCTCGTCTACCCGGGAACGCACATTATGCAGTACATACACGCTCTACTTACGAACGTCCTGCCATGGATCACGTTACACTTCGGAGGTAATTCGGTTTCGGATAATCTCATAACTCAATTCCTTCCAATAATCTTTTATCCACCATTGATTGTGTTCCAGATAAAGTTACATACACTCCCGATCAAAAGTTTGGGGTCACCCCCTCAAAAACATGTAATTTATTAGGCCCATATCTCCGCCAATTTGCGTCCGATTTCAAAACCCTAGGTCTCATTCAAGAGATAATAAGGCAAAGTAACTTTGAACATCATTTAGGTAAAACTTTTACAAAAATATTTGTATGTAAACTTAATCCAAAGTTTACAAATTTTCTAAAAAATTAAAATAAACTTGCGGCGGTGTCGCTGGAAATTGGGTACCGTCGTTGGGGGTGAGGATGGGTCAAAAAAGGATACTCAAAGATTGTTTGTTAAATAACAAATGAAAATGAAGTCGGAATAACTTTTTATTTGGTATGTATACTCTTCTATGTGGTAATGATAGTTTAGCAAGAAAGTACCACTTTATATGAATTGCTTACTAAACTATAAATGATTGAAAATTGACCCAATCTCACCCCTTAGAGGGGGTGAGAATGGGTGAAAGTATTCGAAATCGCCCATCTGAGAATTTAAGTTAATTTTATTGATCATATCTAGTAAACCTACTTAAAACACAATGTTATCATGACGAATTAATATTTAGGTAATTTTAAAAGATGATTAATCCACTTAAAAGGCCTAATACAACCGAAAAAAGGTTGAAATTTGATAAAATATCGTTTGTATGCTGTATCGCAATTTTTAGCCACCATAATCATCCTCATTTAGAGTTTCAACCTTCATGAGAGGAGGGGGGATTACAATGAGGGAGGGCGCATTAAAAGATTGATTGTAAAAAAAAAAACATGATAGTTTTAGTATACTGCATAAGAAAAAAAAAATTAACCAAACCCTCCGTTATAAACTCTTATGTACATGATCATTGGCCTCTATATTGCTTAAGCAAATCACTCCATCTCGAGATAGAGAAACGCTATTAAGTCTATTTTGTGAGCTTACAATATTGCAGCACTCTAAAGATTAGCTGATGATTAGAGGAGCTATCCAAATGCATGGGTGTATTGTTATAAATGATTTTTGGCACTAAACGTATTAGCACACTCGTTTGACACTTCTCGACATATTTTCAAAAGAAAGCGTGCTTTTATGAAGATACGGTAAACATGGCACCTCTCTAACGTCAAATGGGGACTGGATAACAAGTTGAATTTTAAGTAAGGTTATGTGCACTCGATAACTTGCTTGACCCAATCTTGAAATTATTGAATTTTTAAATAAAAAGAGCAATGACATCCCGCTTTTTTCATCTCATCAACCAGGTAATACCTACAGCTAATCACTTACAAGAAAATTTATGGTTAGGTACTTGTGTTAAACATTACGAAGGAGATTTTTTTTTTCAGAGCGATTTACTAGTAGTTTCATCATATAAGTTTAGCCACAAATTTAACAAAAACAACGATTATTGCTAAACATCTCATTCTGCATCATGACGTGTATAAACATCTCCTCTTTGAAATAATATAAAGTTTTCAATATAAATTAGCGATAGTTGATGAGCTATTTCAAATTTTATGTTTCTCCGTTTTGACCCAATCTCACCCCCCAGACCCATTGTCACCCCCATCGACGGTAGACCAAATTATAAGATGAGAGTGGTAACATAACCTATTTCCTATTAGCTTTCAACTGATTTTTACCGAGCTTAGCTAAAAAATCTAGGAAAAAAGTTATTAAGTAAATTAGCTCTTGATGTCATCGACCAAAAGTTTGGGGTCACCCCTCAAAATGAAGCATCGGTTAGAAGTTTGGGGTCACTATCGTAAAACATGGAAAAGTGATATGTTGATATATTTGTCATCTTTCAATCAATTTTAATTCTTCTTGGCTTATTTGAAACATAATGAATGATACTTATTGCATACCTTTTGAACCACATGTATTTGTTAAAATTTACATACAAAAACATAACGTAAAATTGCCAAATTTTTAAAAAGGTAGTGAAATGTGTCAACTTTACATAACATTTTTCTATTTGAAAATTGTTGAAAATGTTAAATTAAAGACATCAAACGTAAATTTAGTTAATTATCTTTGGAATGTGCCAAGAAGAATTAAAATTGAACTTTGATTTGGGATTTTTTTGACCGGAACTGGATGTTATTGCGTAGAAACGGCTATCTCAGTCTTAATTTACGACGATTTATTTTATTCTACCCGTTTCGGGCCGAAACGTCGGGTAGAATAAAATAAATCGTCGTAAATTAAGACTGAGATAGCCGTTTCTACGCAACAAAAATTGAACTATAGATGACAAGGATATCACCAAATCACTTTTGCATGTTTTACGAAGGTGACCCCAAACTTTTGGCTGATTCATCATATTGAGGGGTGACCCCAAACTTTTGGACGATAACATCAAGAGTTAATTTACTTAATAACTTTTTTCCTAGATTTTTTAGCCAAGTTCGGTAAAATGCAGTTGAAAGCTAATAGAAAACAGGTTATATTACCGCTCTCATCTTAAAATTTGGTCGACCCAATTTCCAGCGACACTGCCGTAAGTTTATTTTATTTTTTTAGAAAATTTGTCAACTTTGGGTTAAGTTTACATACAAATATTTTTGTAAAAGTTTCACCTAAATGATGTTCAAAGTTACTTTGCGTTATTATCTCTTGAATGGGACCTAGGGTTTTAAAATCGGACGCAAAATGGTGGAGATATGGGCCTATGGGGGTGGAAGCTCAGGTAAAATATTATCTCCTGGGCGCCCAGTAAAAACACCACCCCCGGCGAAGACTGGCGCTCGACCCTAGCTATTTAGCACTGTAGTTGGAGGAAATGCCAATGCAGAACCCGAAGCTTCCGGGAAGGTAAGCCCAGCACCCTGGGTTAGTGGGTTGGTGTCAGGCCCTGCGAGCCAGCCGTAAAAAAGACTAGCACCGGAAAATCAACAAGAAAAGAATGCGAACCGATACCAATGGCGACGACCACAGCGACGAAAAGGGACTTGCGATTGGAAGCTTGGTACGTGGAACTGCAGATCTTTCAACTTCATCGGGAGCACCCGCATACTCGCCGATATACTGAAGGACCGCGGGTTCGGAATCGTAGCGCTGCAGGAGGTGTGTTGGACAGGATCTATGGTGCGAACGTTTAGAGGTAATCATACCATCTACCAGAGTTGCGGCAACACACGTGAGCTGGGAACAGCTTTTATAGTGATGGGCGACATGCAGAGTCGCGTGATCGGTTGGTGGCCGATCGACGAAAGAATGTGCAGGTTGAGGATCAAGGGCCGATTCTTCAACATTAGCATAATAAACGTGCACAGCCCTCACTCCGGAAGCACTGATGATGACAAGGACGCATTTTACGCGCAGCTCGAACGCGAGTACGACCGCTGCCCAAACCACGACGTCAAGATCATCACAGGGGATCTAAACGCTCAGGTAGGCCAGGAGGAGAAATTCAGACCGACGATTGGAAAACTCAGCGCCCACCAGCTGACGAACGATAATGGCCTACGCCTCATCGATTTCGCCGCCTCCAAGAACATGGCCTTCTTCCAGCACAGCCTCCCGTATCGGTACACCTGGAGATCACCACAACAAACGGAATCGCAAATCGACCACGTTCTGATTGATGGACGGCACTTCTCCGACATTATCGACGTCAGGACCTATCGTGGCGCTAATATCGACTCTGACCACTACCTGGCGATGGCTAAACTGCGCCCAAAACTCTCCGCTATTAACAACGTACATTACCGGCGGCCGCCCCGGTACGATCTAGAGCGACTGAAGCAACCGGATGTCGCCACCACATACGCGCAAAATCTCGAGGCAGCGTTGCCGGACGAGGGTGTGCTCGATGTGGCCCCTCTAGAGGACTGCTGGAGTACAGTCAAAGCAGCCATCAACAACGCAGTCGAGAGCACTGTAAATTTCCGCACTACAGATTCGGCCGATTGCCGCAAAATTGCCTCCAGCGCGTGTTTTTTTTTTTTTTTTTTTTTTTTGGATGACACGTGCTTGCTGCCCGGTTGCTGCGATGTGAAAGAGGGCGATCGTCGGCGGCGCGGTCTCTGCTGACCGACCGGCTCGAGTCTTCGTATCGCTGACGACCGACGACGTGCGCGTCGCGACGTCGCGATGTCTGATGGAGCGCGAATATTGTTGTCGCGGTTGGGTCGCGGGGTTCGATGATGCGCGAATGCTGACGATTCGCATCTCTGCGCATAGGGTGCTAAACTGGTATGTCACATCTTCCTTCTCCCCTCGACAAAAACACACAAAAAAAAAAGGTTACCATCTCCCACATATTGTATATGGCATATGAAGGCGTCTGGAATATTATTTCGACAACCTCGGTTCGTCTCAGCCAAGGGCTGAAAGTCTCTCTAATAAAGACAAATCAATCAATCAAATTCGACAACCTATTGATTTACTAAAACACAGGGTAATTTAATTGATTCTTGGCAAACCCACTAAGCCAACAACAGAAACATTTCGTTTCCAGAATCTCAGACGATCTCATGATCCTAAGAGTCGTGTGCCAGTTATATTCACAAATTTTACTTCTTAGCTGTTAAAATTTGCTTCGTCGAGGTCCTGTACGTTTTTTGAATAAACTTGCACTTGTTTCTCACTTGCAGAACACCGGAAGGGCCCTTTCGCATGGTTGGAACCGCATCTCGTCATTTAGAGACGACTATGGTTTGACCAAATGCATTATACTCCTCCATTACTGCATTTCTATGTAGGTTGAATATCGATTCTTCCTTCACTCTATATTAACTTTCAATCATAACGTTACTCAGGATGCTTCTTCCGCCTTCGCTTGTCCTCACGAACCATAGCTTTTAATTTAGCATTGTGATCTCTCTAGTTGCTGTCATGGTTCTTCTTCTTCTTCTTCTTTTTCTTTGTGGCTCTACGTTCTCACTGGAACGACTGCTTCTCTCCAACTTTGTGTTCTTGGAGCACATTTACAGTTTTAAATTGGAAAGGAGTATTTATTAATACAAACAAAGCATTTATTTGAGAATCCTTAAATATGTCATTATTCCATGCACGGTTTTGTTTGAAACATAATTATTCTGCCGATTGTCCATGTTTCAAAATGCCCGTGTTAAGTGATTCATACCTAACAGGAATTTCAATGACATAATCTGTTGATCGATTTAAATTCGCGAATTTATACAAGTTGTTTTCAACATTGCCTTTTATTTAAAAAAATGTTACTGAGCATGTATTAGCAATCTAATTGCGGTGCATGTCCTAAAAGCTCCATATAATGGTACGTATGCCTTTGCGTGGCAGTAGTTTGACAGATTCCTTATTGAAAAACTTTAAAAAATGCAAACTTAGACGTAATGAATGATGGTTCATGTACTAGTTTTATGTCCGGTTGCTACCAGATTGTTTCTTTTTCTTGATTTTTTTCAACGAAATGTACCTTTCATCGTGAAACAAAACTCGCCCTAGAATATTAAATTGACACAAAATCTTTTCCTAAGCGAAATCGTTCTCATTCAGACGGTTGTCCAATCGGTCCGCAATAGCACCTCATAATTACAACCCTTAGAAACCACAACATGAAACATCTGGTGGACCAGTTGAGTTTTTTTTTTTCGTTTAACAGAAATTTTCCTTCATCTGCAGCGCAAATCGAGTCGTCTGGGACACTCACAATTCGCCAAAATTACTAATGTCGCTACCTAATTTCAACATTATAGGACACGTTCAACTTGTGAAAGAAGCGTTCAATGCTTTCCAACAACTCCGAATCTATAAAAATTGTACAGTAACTTTTATATTTTCCATAGTTTCTCAATCCGAGATACTTCTTATTTCGGTGACTCTCCAAGCACATCCGAGGCTATCAGTACACCACAAAGGCTGACGCATAACCTTGTCCACTGGGTTTCTTTCTAAGGAGTCACAACAAGCTGTCGTTGTCGCAAGTCGTACGAACATGAATACACGTGAGCATCCTGTAGCTTATCGTTAAAATCAAGAAATGAATTCCCATACAATATCGACGGTAGTCCAAACGCGTCTGAAATTGCGCACACAAGTCCATGTATGCGGATTTATGAACATTGAGCTGCCACTTCTCGAGCTTCGATCTGCATTTTCTGACGGTAATCCACATGCATAAGATACTCTTCAATACGAGCACTCAATCAAAAGCACAACCACGTGCATAACGTCTGGATTTTTTTAATTTACCGACAATACTTTATTCTCGTACGGATCTTCACACTCCGATGTCGCTGTTCGTGTGTGGCTTTTTCCATTTTCCCCCGGCGGAACTCCAATCGTGTCAGATCCTCACACAAGTCCATGTGTGGCTCATTTCATTTTCCCCCGGCGGAACTCCAATCGCGCCTCACATAAGTCCATGAGTGGTTTTTTCATTTCCCCCCGGCGGAACTCCAATCACGCCGGATCCTCACACAAGTCCATGTGTGATTTTTTCCATTTCCCCCCGGCGGAACTCCAACCGCGCCGGATTCTCACACAAGTCCATGTGTAGTTCTTTTCACTTCCCCCCGGCGGAAGACTATCGCGCCGGATCCTCACACAAGTTCATGTGTGGATTTTTCCATTTCCCCCTGGCGGAACTCCAATCGCGCCAGATCCTCACACAAGTCCATGTGTGGCTCATTTCATTTTCCCCCGGCGGAACTCCAATCGCGCCTCACATAAGTCCATGAGTGGTTTTTTTCATTTCCCCCCGGCGGAACTCCAACCGCGCCGGATCCTCACACAAGTCCATGTGTAGTTCTTTTCACTTCCCCCCGGCGGAAGACTATCGCGCCGGATCCTCACACAAGTTCATGTGTGGATTTTTCCATTTCCCCCTGGCGGAACTCCAATCGCGCCGGATCCTCACACAAGTCCATGTGGTTCTTTTCACTTCCACCCGGCGGAAGTCCAATCGCGCCAGGTCCTCACACAAGTCCATTTGTGAACTTTTCCATTTCCCCCCGGCGGAACTCCAATCGCGCCAGATCCTCACACAAGTCCATGTGGTTCTTTTCACTTCCACCCGGCGGAAGTCCAATCGCGCCAGATCCTCACACAAGTCCATGTGTGGCTCATTTCATTTTCCCCCTGGCGGAACTCCAATCACGCCGGATCCTCACACAAGTTCATGTGTGGATTTTTCCATTTCCCCCTGGCGGAACTCCAATCGCGCCGGATCCTCACACAAGTCCATGTGGTTCTTTTCACTTCCCCCCGACGGAAGTCCAATCGCGCCAGATCCTCACACAAGTCCATGTGTGGCTCATTTCATTTTCCCCCGGCGGAACTCCAATCGCGCCGGATGCTCACACAAGTCCATGTGAGGATTTTTTCTTTTTCCCCCGGCGGAACTCCAATCGTGTCAGATCCTCACACAAGTCCATGTGTGGCTCATTTCATTTTCCCCCGGCGTAACTCCAATCGCGCCTCACATAAGTCCATGAGTGGTTTTTTTCATTTCCCTCCAGCGGAACTCCAATCACGCCGGATCCTCACACAAGTTCATGTGTGGATTTTTCCATTTCCCCCTGGCGGAACTCCAATCGCGCCAGATCCTCACACAAGCCCATGTGTGGCTCATTTCATTTTCCCCCGGCGGAACTCCAATCGCGCCGGATCCTCACACAAGTCCATGTGTGGTTCTTTTTTTGCATTTTTTTCAATCAGCACTCATAACCTCTCTTGCTCTTCAGCGTCATTGCACAATCAAATAGCATTACTTTGCGAGTATGAAAAAAAAACCACTTCCACCAAATATGCTTACCATTTAGCTTATATTGGAATATGTTTTCGGCCTTCACAATTTATTTGCTCTTAAAACTTAAAGCAGCAAACCTGGCAGGATCACCAATGTAAATTTCCGCACTACAGATTCGGCCGATTGCCGCAAAATTGCCTCCAGCCTGTTTTTTGGATGACACGTGCTTGCTGCCCGGTTGCTGCGATGTGAAAGAGGGCGATCGTCGGCGGCGCGGTTTCTGCTGACCGACCGGCTCGAGTCTTCGTATCGCTGACGACCGACGACGTGCGCGTCGCGACGTCGCGATGTCTGATGGAGCGCGAATATTGTTGTCGCGGTTGGGTCGCGGGGTTCGATGATGCGCGAATGCTGACGATTCGCATCTCTGCGCATAGGGTGCTAAACTGGTATGCCACAAGCACTATCAGGTACGTAGAACGGAGTCGACGAAACGATTGGTTCGACGAGGAGTGCAGAGCGGTTCTGGAGGAGAAGGATGCAGCGCGGGCGATAATGCTGCAGCTGGAACCCGACAGAATGTGGAGCGATACAGACAGAAGCGGAAGCAGCAGACCCGTCTCTTCCGGGAGAAAAAGCGCTGCCTGGAAAAAGCGGAGTGCGAGGAAATAGAACTGCTGTGCCGTTCACAGGAAACACACAAGTTCTACTAGAAGCTCAATGCATCCCGCAAAGGCTACGTGCCGCAAGCCGAAATCTGCAGGGATAAGGACGGGATCCTCCTGACGGACAAACGTGAGGTGATCGAAAGGTGGAAGCAGCACCTGAATGGCGAAGAGAATGTAGGCACGGAGGACCAAGGCAACGGAGGAAATGACTATGTTGGTGCAGCAGAGGACGGGAACGAACCAACTCCCACGCTGAGGGAAGTTAAGGATGCCATCCACCATCCACCAGCTCAAAAACAACAAAGCGGCTGGTAAGAACGGTATCGCAGCAGAACTCATCAAGATGGGCCCGGAAAAGTTGGCCACCTGTCTGCACCAGTTAGTAGTCAAGATCTGGGAAACCGAACAGCTACCGGAGGAGTGGAAGGAAGGGATAATCTGTCCCATCCACAAGAAAGGCGACAAGTTAATGTGTGAGAACTTTCGAGCGATTACCATTTTGAATGCCGCCTACAAAGTGCTATCCCAGATCATCTTCCGTCGTCTTTCACCTACAGTAAATGAGTTCGTGGGGAGTTACCAAGCCGGTTTCATCGACGGCCGGTCGACAACGGACCAGATCTTCACCGTACGGCAAATCCTCCAGAAATGCCGTGAATACCAGGTTCCAACGCATCACCTGTTCATCGACTTCAAAGCGGCATACGACAGTATCGTCCAATGGAGAGCAATGGAAAATTATGGACGAGAACAGCTTTCCCGGGAAGCTGACCTGACTGATAAGAGCAACGATGGACGGTGTGCAGAACAGCGTAAGGATTTCGGGTGAACTATCCAGTTCATTTGAATCTCGACGGGGACTACGACAAGGTGATGGACTTTCCTGCCTACTATTCAACATCGCCCTGGAAGGTGTTATGTGACGAGCCGGGCTCAACAGCCGGGATACGAGCTTCACGAAATCCAGCCAATTTGTCTGTTTTGTGGATGACATGGATATTATTGCTAGAACATTTGGAACGGTGGCAGAACAGTACACCCGCCTGAAACGTGAAGCAGCAAAGGTCGGACTGGTGGTGAATGCGGCTAAGACAAAGTACATGCTGGTAGGTGGGACTTAGCGAGACAGGACAAGCCTTGGCAGCAATGTTACGATAGACGGGGATACTTTCGAGGGTGTAGAAGAATTCGTCTACCTCGGTTCCTTGCTAACGGCTGACAATAACGTGAGCCGTGAAACACGAAGGCGCATCATCAGTGGCAGTCGTGCCTACTATGGGCTCCAGAAGAAACTGCGGTCAAAAAAGATTCACCCCCGCACCAAATGTACCATGTACAAGACGTTAATAAGACCGGTGGTTCTCTATGGACACGAGACATGGACGATGCTCGAGGAGGACCTGCAAGCACTCGGAGTTTTCGAGCGACGGGTGCTAAGGACGATCTTCGGCGGCGTGCAGGAGAACGGTGTGTGGCGGAGAAGGATGAACCACGAGCTCGCTGCACTCTACGGCGAACCCAGCATCCAGAAAGTGGCCAAAGCCGGAAGGATACGATGGGCAGGGCATGTTGCAAGAATGCCGGACAACTACCCTGCAAAGTTGGTGTTTGCTAACCATCCGGTTGGTACAAGAAGGCGTGGAGCGCAGAGAGCACGATGGGCGGACCAGGTGGAGCGTGATCTGGCGAGTGGTGGGCGTGACCGACGTTGGAGAGCTGCAGCTGCAAATCGAGTATTATGGCAGCAAATTGTTGATTCAGTATTATCTTGAATTTGATGTTAACTAAATAAATGAATGAATCTATTAAATAGAAATCCAAATCTGGCCTTTAATTTCTTACCGAAACCTGTTTTTACAAAGTGGAGTCAATTTTATAAATTGAGACAGAAACCGATAAACGCCTAAAAGTATGCAATGGTCTTGTAATTATTCGTTGACTTAAAGTATGACCCGTGTTTGAATTCTAGATGGATTAATCACATGAGTGATACATTTAAAAAGAAGGACTCTGGTATATCGAACAAATTCTTCATAGACACTAAACTTCTAAAATAATCTTTTCAGGTCCAAACTGATTATGGATCTTAGGGAGCAGTGTACCCCGAGTCCTACAGGAAGTACACATCTGGGACCAAGTTTCATATGCAACTCATGCTAGGAAACAACATCAGCATTGTGTTCTTGCGTTGGCCTACCATTTCAAGTTGTTTAAGAGTTCAGAATTATTTTAAAATTCCAGATTCATAGACGAATCGCCGAAACATTGAATCAGGGGACACTTATTTCCAGTGCAAAATCGGGTTCGTCGGGGCCCGTGGCGCAGTGGTCTACACGTTCGCTTCATAAGCGGATGGTCATGGGTTCGAACCCAGCCCCGGCACTTGCAATTTTTCATCAGTTGCTCTTCCCCCCCGAGAGCAGCTGGCACCTGACCCTCTTCGGAGCATATAGCTCTAACGGACCTGGAAATTGGATATCGGCGAACCGCAACTCATAATGGACCCCCAATCGGACTGGAAAAGGAACAGCAGCCACACATCAGCATCATCATCAGCCTTAATCCGGGCCTGAATATAGCATTAGTGAGGCTCAGGGTCAGATTTGCTTACCATGTATAAAATGGCGTAAACGAGTCTAGATGAGTGATCACTCATCTTATGTTTTTATTTTATAACACTCCTATCATTAACTTTGAAAGAGCTCAGTCTTGAAAGTTGAAACAGTTTCAGTACTTGGACGAGGATGAAAATATCAAATATTTCATGATTATGTAATCATAGTACAGACTAAAATCGGAAAGATCAAACAAGACCCAACTCAGCGAGCGTATTGGGGCTCAATAGAATGGTGGTTGATTGTATTCAATTGGGGGCATGTATGCTATAGTTTTCCTGTGGGAAGACAACGCTTATTGATTAAAATGGATAAATTGGCTACCGAGAAAAAGCGAACGACTACTGGTGTGCAAAACAATCGACAGTAATTGGCAATTAAGATAGACAATTGAATTGACTTTGAATGAAGGTTTCGATCAAAATATACAAATTCAAATCATAGAAGCAGATGCTTGCTTTTGATAGATCTATTGACGAAAAGTTTCAAGTGGGACAAAAGCGCTTAGCTTCTATGCATGTCCTATGCGTCCTACGCACATGTTCTTCAGTTTTCTATGAGCACAGTTCCAGTCTTCCACAGTTATTAACTGAGAGCTTCATCTGCCAACAATCATTTTACATGTGCGTATCGTGTGGCAGATACGAAGAAACTCTATGCCCTAGATAGTCAAGGACATTTTCAAAAATAAACGTTTTTGTACCGTTTTGAATCGAGCCTGTCCCCTTCAGCATGATTTTATTTGAATATCCTTGCGCTTACCACTTAATTAATTAATATCACTCATTAAAATTTGAGAAACAACAATGATTTATACCGATTCCATAAGAAAATGCCGACACAAGTCGGATAATAAAAAGAATTACAACTTGACTTGGATTGATTGTGAATCCCGCCTTTCGGTACCACGTAATGACATCACTAAGCATCTCCAACATAGATGATTGTCAGTCATCCAGAAGTCACCACACCCCGAGTTATGAGTAATCCACGAGTGGACTGTGAGAACCGGGTTCTTGTCAACGTATGTTTTGCATAACCCAGTCAACCAATAAATGCCAGCCGGTCCCTTGATTACCATATTATTTGTGGGTTCATTATTCAATCTAAATATGAACACTGAACAGTCGTCTACCCGTCAGTCAGCAGCGGTTGTTTGAACTTCTCATCGAATCAAGAAAAAAAAAATCTGTCAACAAATTGGTTCTGATTGTTCTAGCTGCCCACATATAGCTCCCTCGCGATGTTTCGAAGGCGGTCGAGTGCATTTTCAATTGAATTACCACATCGTCGTTTCGCATCGCCTATGCTGGGCGGCTGAAGCAGTATAGCAAACGATGTCGGCAGCAAAATAGAATAAATCTATTTTCTTGGAATAATTGAAAAATATGTCTAGTAGGGTGTGGATTTCCATGTTGAGCATATTGCTTCCATTTTCAATCTACTAAGCGCTATTTCTTTTATTTGATAATTTGGATTTAGAAAACAAAAAAATGGTTATAAGGGACAATTAGGGACAATGGAAATTCGCGATTTCGCGGAAGCCGCTAGTGGCCTCTGCTGTACATAGTAGCCGTCTCCATTCCACTTGGTCCATGGCTGTGTGTCTCCAGTTCCGCACTCTGCGTAGGGTCCGGAGATCGTCCTCCATTTGGTCGACTCACCTAGCTCGCTGCGCACCACGTCTTCCTGTACCGGTCGGATGACTCTCGAGAACCATTTTAGTCGGGTTGCTATCCGACATCCTGATGACGTGACCAGTCCACCGTAACCTCCCGATTTTCGCGATGTGGACGATGGGTGGTTCGCTCAGCAGCTGATGCAGCTCGTGGTTCATTCGCCTTATCCAAGTCTCGTCTTCCATCTGCACTCCGCCGTAGATGGTACGCAACACCTTCCATTCGTTCGTTGATCCTCTGCACGTAGGGTCCATGTTTAGTGCCCATAGAGGACTATACCGGTCTAATCAGCGTAGATAGTTAACTTTGTGTGACGGCGAACTTTGTTCGATCGTAGAATTCTGCGGAGTCCAAAGCAAACTCGATTTCCTGCCATAATGCGTCTCAGAATTTCTCTGCTGGTATCGTTGTCGGCGGTCACCAGTGAGCCGAAGTACACGAAATCTTCAACAGCCTCGATGTCATCACCGTCGATAGAAATTTGGGGTGGCAGACGCGGTGATTCCTCCCTGGAACCCTTTGCCGTCATGTAATTTGTCTTCGACACATTAATGACTAATCCGATTTGCCTGGTTTCACTCATTAGTCGGATGTACGTTTCCGCCATCGTCTCAAATTTACGAGCAATAATATCAATATCATCGGCGAAACCAAGCAGCTGAACGGACTTCGTGAAAATCGTCCCACTCGTGTTTATCCCCGCTCTTCTTATTACACCCTCCAAAGCAATGTTGAACAGCAAGCACGAAAGACCATCACCTTGCCGTAACCCTCTGCGAGATTCGAAGGGACTCGAGAGTGTCCCTGATACTCGAACTACGCACATCACTCGATCCATCGTCGCCTTGATCAACCGTATCAGTTTATCCGGGAATCCGTATTCGTGCATAATCTGCCATAGCTGTTCTCGATCGATTGTATCATACGCCGCTTTGAAATCGATGAACAAATGATGTGTGGGCACGTTGTATTCGCGGCATTTCTGCAACACCTGGCGGATGGCGAACATCTGGTCCGTTGTAGCGCGTTCACCCATAAATCCAGCCTGATATTGCCCCACGAACTCTCTTGCAATCGGTGATAGACGGCGGCATAAAATTTGAGAAAGTATCTTGTAGGCAGCGCTCAGTAGTGTGATCGCGCGGTAGTTCCCGCAATCCAACTTGTCGCCCTTTTTGTAGATGGGACACACGATACCTTCCATCCATTCCTCCGGTAATACTTCCTCCTCCCAAATCTTGGTAATGACCCAGTGTAGTGCTCTCACCAGAGTTTCTCCACCGTATTTCAGAAGCTCGCTAGGTAATTGATCTGCTCCAGCGGCTTTGTTGTTTTTCAACCGGCCAACCTCCTCCTCAATCTCTTGGAGGTCAGGGGCCGGAAGTCTTTCGTCTTGTGCACATACTCCAAGATCTGTTACCACGCCACCTTCGGTACCTGCAACGTCGCCATTGAGGTGCTCATCGTAATGCTGCCGCCACCTCTCGACCACCTCACGCTCGCTCGTGAGAATATTCCCGTGATTATCTCGGCACATGTCGGCTTGTGGATCAAAGCCTCTGCGCGAGCGGTTCAGCTTCTCGTAGAATTTTCGTGTGTCCTTAGCGCGGTACAGCTCTTCCATCGCTTCGCGATCTCATTATTCCTGCTGGCGCTTCTTTATTCGGAAGTTATGCCTGTTCCGCGGTTGTTTGTAACGTGCCTCATTCGCTCTCGTAAGGTGTTGCAGCATTCTCGCCCATGCTGCATTCTTCTCGTTTTTCAACTGTTCACATTCGCCGTCGTACCAGTCGTTTCTGTGATTCGGAGTCGCGAAGCCTAGTGCTGTAGCCGAGGTACTACCTATGGCGGATCGAATGTTCCTCCAGCCATCTTCAAGTGTAGCTGCGCCAAGCTGCTCCTCCTTTGGTAGGACTTCTACGTTACGAAGTTGCTGGATGTTGAGCCGCGGCGTTCGACTTCGACGCGTGGTGATAACTGTCGAAAGTTTTGAGCGCATGCATACAGCGACTAAGTAGTGATCCGAATCTATATTCGCACTGCGGTATGTGCGGACGTTGATTATATCCGAGAAGAATTTACCGCCGATTAGAACGTGGTCGATTTGGTTTTCTGTTTGATGACCGGGTGATCTCCAGGTGGCTTTGTGGATATCTTTGCGGGGGAAGAAGGTGCTTCGGACTACCATACCACGCATCGCTGGCCGTTATCATTCGATACGGCGTGCAGGCTGTTTCACCCGATTACCGGTCTGTACATTTCCTCCCTTCCTACCTGCGCGTTCATGTCGCCGACAACGATTTTTACGTCACGCGGCAACCATCGTATGTTTGCTCTAACTGCGCTTAGAACGCTTCTTTCTCGTCATCGGGTCTCCATTCGTGTGGGCAGTGGATGTTGATGATGCTGTAGTTGAAGAAACGGTCCTTAACTCTCAACATGCACATCCTTGCGTTGATCGGCTGCCACCCGATCACACGTTGTCGCATCTTACCCAACGCTATAAATCCTGTTCCCAGTTTATTGGTGGTGCCACAGCTTTGGTAGAAGGTAGCCGCTCGATGCCCGCTTTTCCACACTTTCTGTCCAGTCCAACAAAGTTCCTGCAACGCCACGATGTCGAAGTTGCGGGGATGTAGTTCGTCGTAGATTATCCTGTCACATCCTGCGAAACCTACACACCAAATTTTCTATTCGTCTTTCAGCAATCCAATTTGCTGAAAGCATTCCAGCAATCCATCGTTTTACTGATATACAGCATTTCTGTCGGCGGATTGCTGAAATTCAGTAACATAATTTACTGAATCCTGTTCAATAACATATTTTGCTGGGTATCAGTACTTCAGCTGTCAAATTTTATAAATCGCCGCAATTCAGTAAAAAATAATGCTGAATGCGTATCAGCCACGTATGTGGCAGCCCTAATCCCACTTAATGCATCTGACAGGAGTCAACATCTATCGTGTATCCACAATGGAATCCTTTGTGGATACACAAATGTTTGCATACAACATGTTGGATTCTCAAAGATGGCGTCCTCGCACCCTGGTGGTATCAGCAATCTGATTTTTGCTGCAAACCAGCAAAACGATGTCGATCAAATGGGAACTTCAAAACAACATTGTTTCGTTTTTATTTTGATCTTTTGCATTGCAAAATTTTGTTTCTAGACAGTCAGTAATTTATTGGTAATTCACTAAACAACTGAATTCTCTATTTGAAAGCACTGTTTGGTAAGTACATGCATTTAGTTCTAAAATAATACCAAAGAGTTTATTGTTGTCCTGATTTGCAGGTCTTCGCCAGCGGGAAGAGACGAAAGCATGAAAATATTTAGTTGAGATTTTTTTATCAGATGGCAAAAGGATAAAGTTTTTTTTAAGTCGGAAATTGTTTAAGTTTATGTTTTCACATATAGATAACCGAAATAACAATATAGATGAACTACAAACATACTCGGGAAGCCTTTTAATTGCTGGAAAACAACAGTTATTATTTATATATGAATTGCTGGTTATTCAGCAAGAGCAAATACGTATTGCTGATAGTTCAGTAAACGAGCTGTCACTTTTTCGCATTCGCGCATTGCTGGTTTTTCAGCAATCGATATTTTGCTGAAAGGATTGCTGGTTGTACAGCACACCAAAAATCAGCAAAATTTTGCTGATTTCCAGCAATAAAATTTTGGTGTGTACGCTGCAGTCTCTCAGTAATCATGAAAAATCCGCTCCAACATCATCCGAAAGGTTTCCTACGCGAGGTACATCTTTCATCATCGGCAAATACTTGTTCCCGTTCCGCAAGATTCCCGAAAATCCCCCAAAAGAACGCATCTAGATTTATCGCGTTTTCTTATTTATCTGCTTTCTTTTGCAGTTCATCCGATCTGTGGAGGCAACACATGCAGCACTTCACTTGTTTTTTTTTTCTTGCCCATTTGCGGTGGCATCCAACGGGCGTTCAAAGAACTTTCATGTACATTTCACCACCCTTTCAAAATGTCACTCTTCCAACCATAACGCACTCGTCACGGCCGTACTATCCACCAGATTGCACAAAGTGCAACAAAACAACACACACGATACAGCCACATTCAATACAAGGTAGCACCCGAACTACCAATATAATCAAACTAATGAAGAGATGAACTTTAACCCTTTATAAGGCAGTGGCAACTATAGTGCCACCTACTGTTTGTATTTTTTTTCTGTTTTATAAAAATGTATTTCGAACCTTTTTTTTGGTTTACGCAAAATTGGGACTACTAACAACGCCTGGTATTTTTTTGGTACTAAACAAAGCTTTAACAACAATTTAGGAGCCATTTGTAGTCTCAAAAATGACTAATTTTGACCGCGTGAAGAAAATTAGCTCAAATTAATTGTAAAATTATAGATTAGGTAAATATTTTAAGAAATAATCAAATTCTGGGTTGACATGAGCTGAACTACACAGTTTATATTATGGGTTAAGCCCCATTCCACTCTAAAATCTCTTTTCCGGCTTTTTGTCGAAGTCAAAAGAAGAAAAGTACCCTAAACGGGCAGTGGCAAGAATATTGCCACCAGCGCTGGTGGCCTAAACGGGCAGTGGCAACTATATTGCCACCTCAAAAGTTCGTTTTTGGGGTTAACGGGCAGTGGCAACTATATATCCACCAGCGTTTTTGGCCTAAACGGGCAGTGGCAACTATATTGCCACCTAGATTTTTGAGAGTTTCCTTCAAACAAATTGTTTTGTACATGTAATCATGTATATAATCATTTCCATAATAGTATGCGTTGACAACTCTTCTAGTTTTCTCGGCCTTATAAAGGGTTAACAAGCGGAAAACTTTCCGAATAACGTAATACCGATCGATCCACCAGCGGAAGTATTTTTTTTTTCATGAACGCGAAGAAAAACGTGACAAGCAATTGAAAAACCTACAATGATCGATTTCTCTTCAGCGATTTTCTCTTCGGATCAGGGAATGAAATTATCAGCAAATTGAGATGAAAATTGGCGTTTTCCGAGCAACCGAACAATTCAACGATTCTTTTTCCAGCGAAAAATGTTTATCGTTCGCTGCTGTTGTCAAGGATCGGTATATTCGCCTCACTCCATTCATATTCACTCCTCTTTGCTGAAGCGAATCGAGAAAGATGCAGCAAACGGATCGTCGTGATCAAACACGCAACCCCATCACCAGTGGGAAGCGATGAGCCATCTGCTTGACATGAATATTCGTTGCCATTCGTCGCAGTTTGGATCGCAAGCGAATGAATGAATGGCGAATGGTGAAGAATACTGGTGAGCGATCGAAACGGCTATTATCATAAGTAAGAGAATTTCTGCATGTAATGCATACATTTTTACTGTATTGTCGCTGAAATGCTAGATTAGCAAAGAAAATAATTCGAAAACATCAATAATTCGTATGCACAATATCAATCGCATCACTCACGAATCGCATTCGCTTGCGATGCGAATGTGGACGAATGAATAATTTCCAAGTGTGGCTTCCCACCGTTCGCCGGAGTTTGCTATCGTCGCTGACAAGCACACACACGAACTCAAGCGACAACCGTTCGCTGCTGACTGTCTTCGAATGGGGAAGAAGATGAAAAGTGGAAATCAGGAACCCTGGCTGTTGTCCACGACCAAAGGTAGCCGAAAACTGAAAATCGCTCTTGCCATTTTCGCTATCCAACTTTATCACCTTGTCGGTTATCGCGATAATTATCAGGAGGTAAATAACAAAAATTGTGCCGCCAATGGGATTCGAACCTAGACCCTCCACAAAAATGTTTCCTAGCGCGCACTATAACCATGCGATCACACAAGCTACTCGAAAGGAGGAAGAAATCCAGACTAACAATTGAAAAGGCCACATCAACATTGCGTAAACAAACACGTTTCTGTCGACTTGAGGCCTTCTGAGATCCACCTACGCATCTCACCACCACTATCAGAAAGTTTGTTGTTTGCGCTTTCTGTTAGTGATGGTGAGGTGTGTGGGTGGAGTTCAAAAGGCCTCATGTCGATAGAAACATGTTTGTTTACAAAATGTTGTTGTGGCCTTTTCAATTGTTGGTCTTGAAATTTGATTCATAAAAGCTACCTTTGGTGGCGACGGCCAGACGGAAAGGCGAACAAAGCGCAGAGAGCAAACCAGTCGGCTTTTCATTGCTGGTTATAATCCATTTTCGGCGCTGCGGGACAAGCGAAAACACATTCTCGGGAGAAAATCGGGTCTGATTTTATCGCACGTCTTTTTTCGCCGATAATGCGGGTGAGAGAGTTTTCTATGATCGCGTTCGTGATCGATAATTACATTCCCTGCTTCAGATTATTCCGGGAAATACATACTGTATTTGGATGATCTCTCGGTGTGTTTCGGTAAAGGACGACTAGGAGTAGCATCCAAAACAACAAAAACAACCAAAAATGATTTGTCGGCCATGTTATTAACCAAAGAGAAAATCGATTGCAGATACGCCCGTATGATACTAAGCGCGAGAAATGACCAGAGCAGCTTGGGCAGGGCTGCTAAAGAAACACTATTACAAAGGGCGCGTGCTGTCCAATAGGGCAGCCCACATGGCCATTAAATTTTACGGCTTCCATTGAATCCAACGGGGAGTCTGGTTCAGATTGACCGTTTTATCAAAAATCCAACGGATAAACGTAAGGTGGTTAGAAATAATATTCTGAGTCAGGAAGTGTGCTGGGATATCCTGGTACCATCTTGTTTCAATACATGTTCCTAGAAATCCGGAATTCCCGGGAACCGTACGATTTAACAGGTTTATTTTGCTCACAATCCGAAAATATATGTGTTCCTTAAGGGGCCATCCATAAATCTAGTGGTCACCCTGGGGGCAGGGGGGGGGGGGTGTTGGTAGGGGATTCCATACATTTTTTTTTGTATGAACGAAAGACCACGCGAGGGGGGAGGGAGTAAGAATCTCCCAAAGAATGGCCACGTGGTTTATTAACAACCCCTAATCAGTTGGTGCCAGGAGATTCTAAATCGGTCAGGAATTAACGAAATTATGCGCATTTCAGTATATGGCATATTTGATGATATAAGTTTCAGCCTTCGGTCCATGTAAACGTCTTTCTATTATTATGATAAATGTTAAATTATTTAAGTAACTACATCAAATCTGTGAAGATTGCGTCATCTCAAGCTTCCGGCACAGACAAACAGACGTCTCACTCTACTCACTTTTCATCGTTACCATGTTTAACGGTTAGTTCAAATATTTTGTTGTTCGCAAATCACTCGGTCAAAGCGCTCACATCGTTTTTACTCTTGTTTGACGTTTGCTCACTACCGCCACCTACTGAGTGGTTTGCGTAACATAGCTTGTTTAGCATTGGGCGATTATGTTTTCGTGACGATAATTTTTTTTTCACAATTTGTTTTAAGTGATACGTCTGTTTGTCTGTGCTTCCGGTGTTGACGTTGATTGGAGAAAAAATTATGACAGGAACAAATGTGACGCTTAATTTTGCAAAGGCATTTTGATAAAAAGATGCGGAAAGATGCTGCCTTACCGATAAATAACCTGCAGCGATTCAGGGATGGTTCCGAGGATCCTGTTCACGCCGAAAATATGTATCTGCCAACAAACTAACCCAATTAGGTGAGATCGAAACATGTTATCCCAAATTATTTTCTATCTCTTCTATTTCTTTGACAATTTATGGATCAACAATTGAAAAAAAAACATGATTGAGTTAATGTATTTTACATATTCTGTATGAAAATTACCTCATTGTTACCTAATATTTACTCTTTCAGCGTTATATTGACCTGGCAGTGTTAACTAAAATTTCCGATTTAAAACAATTACCCATACATAGGCATACGCTTTTTCACCATGAAAAGCATCCCATTATGCCCCATCCAACTTCCAACTCCAGATATCTATGCACGAAGTGGCCCAAGTTCTTGAACATAATCTGAATAGATATCTAATCAACATTTCCTCCCCATCCCCGCTGATCGTAAGGACTTGACCAGGTGTCGATCAAAGAGGTCGTTCAATGAAAGGTTTGTCAAGTCCCAGGCAACTTTTCTGGCGCATTTAGCGTCTCTATCGACAGTCACCCCAGGATGTGTACCGTCGGCTCAGCTATGCTGTGCTATTTCAGTTTATGGGATATTTGATTAAAGAACAGCTGACTTCAACATGGTTTTACTTAAATGGCAGCTAAGAATATTACAACAAAGTTAGTAAAAAATCCAATTAAAATGGATTACAGCTTTGTTTGATTTTTCATTCTATTCTCAGCCAAAGGTGGATTTCATCGTCGAGGTGTAGTTCTTCTACAGAACGGTGCATTGGCGAATGATGCTGCTTCATACAAAAATAGACCGCAACTGTAAAACTCATTCTTGGACGAACATAGAATGAAAATCCTGCACAGTGCACATCGAAAAAATGGTGTATGCCGACGCCATATTTCCCCTATTCATAAAAAAGTCGGACAGTTGTTGAACTAACAATCAAAAGCAAAACAAACCATACTAGGTAATATAAATTTCTGCCAAGCGATAGCTTTGTATGCAAGGAAAGACAAAACGTCGCGCCTCCATTCACCCGTTTGTAGACAAGACACGGCGTGCATATGGTGAAGGTTTATCACAAAAAATTAGGCATCGCCAAATCCGCCGTTTTTCGAAAATATGGACTTCTAGCTTTCATTTAACGTGTTCCACAAAAAAATCCACCGAGGGATCCCGAACAACTTTTTCAGAATACTGTTTTTCCCCATACAAAATGCACGGTTCCAAATTAATCCCTATTTCTACTTAACAAACATACCCAATTTTTGTATGAAAAAGTTCCCCCGATGGAATATTTCGATGTTGGGCTTGAATGAAAGCTGGTAGCGTCAACGTAGCGTAAAAATTAGCGATGCCCATTTTTTTGTAATAAATTTGTTCTACCAGACGCACCGTGAAGACGGGGAGACAAAAAAAGCTAACCATGTTGTTTAACAATGTTGGTTCCATTCGTAACCGAGACCCACTTTTTGATGCACCAAACATATGCATCGCTTTCTACGAAACGATAATAAAAAAAAACTACAATTCGCAATTAAGCGGAAAATACTATATAGGAGCCATGGCTTTGCTCCATGTAGGTGGCCGGCGATCATTGGTATTCAATGCAGCGCATGAACTAACTAACAAGCCTAAAGCCATAAAGTTTATATCACGACTTATGCGCAGCCCTAATACAGGGGATGGCCAAAATGTTTGGGATAGGCAACTTTTTTTCTCTCACAAAAAAGTTCAACATGCTGTAACTTTTCATAGAGTGCATCGAATATTCTCAAATTTTGACTGTCTGTCAACCTATTATATGTGCATCATTGGTACAAATTTGAGCTCGATTGGTTAATCTTTCGCGAAGTTATAACTATTTTGGTAAAACACTATTTTTTAGACTACGAATTTTTGAGCTGTCATATCTCGGAGATCAGTGAACCGAATTGAATGAAATTTTGAACTTTTAACCACAATATATTGATGCTTGAAAATCATTTAAAACATGGATACTTTTTAAACGTCGAAAAAAGTTATGATGGATTGACACTTTTTGGATCTTTTTCGAAAAAATGCATTTTTTTACATCAATGTCATAAAATTTTGTTTTTGATATCCAAACATTTTCTACTTTTGTTCATAAGATATCTATAAAAAGATATATTAGAGTCTATTTGGATTAAAGGAAGAACACATTTAGTAATTTTTGTGCAGTGTATTAAATTTGACTCATTTTCCTCTAAATGGGTGAAAATGTCAAACCATCATAACTTTTTTCATCGTTTAAAAAGTATCTATGTTCTGATGAATATTCAAGCTTTATTATATTGTTGATAATCGCTCAAAATTTCATTCAATTCGGTTCACTGTTCTCCGAGATATGACAGTTCAAAAATTGATTGTCTTAAAAATAGTGTTTTACCAGATTAGTTATAACTTCGCGAAAGATTAACCAATCGAGCTCAAAATTGTACCACTGATGCACATATAATAGGTTAATAAACAGTCAAAATTTGAGAATATTCGATGCACTCTATGAAAAGTTACACCATGTTGAACTTTTATGTGAGAGAAAAAAAGTTGCCTATCCCAAACATTTTGGCCACCCTCTGTATACTATTTGATGGAGTTTTGGGACATTTGGCAATTCATGGAAAATTCTAAAAACTACTTTACATACGTCACAACTAATTTACAAACGTAACACTAATATAACACTAATATGCTTCTACTGCAAACTTGAACTCGTGTTTATATTGCTATTCAAAAGCACCTCACCAACATCAACTGAGTCATTGGAGTAAAAAAATATTCTAGGAATACCCGAGTATTCAGAAAAAAAAAACATAATTGAAACTTTTATGGCTTTATTGATCATAGTCTACTCAAAGAGCAAGGGAGTAGATATTTAAAGTAGCTAATGAAATGAGAGATTTTATAGTATTCGCTAGGGGTGCGAACAAGTGTGATTTTTTTATTTAGAAGGTGAAAATTAAGCCTGAAGATCATAGGTATGAACATATACATCGAATGCGTAAATTCTTTTTTGGGACTGCTTTTACCTTTTTTCAGTCCTGAGCAGTGGGATTAGGACCAAAATGAAAGATTTTCATCCTGGAAGATTGCCCGCAATCACCTTCACCTGTGGTCAGGTCAAATTTCTGTCGACTTCCTTTATTTCCTTGATAAAAAATTTATTTTATCAAATCAGGATGATAGTGTGTAACAATACACAGAACACCTAGTTAAGTTGATAAATGTAAAAATTGATGAAAATAAAAGTGATTTTTCACTATGACTGTAAATTCAATTTGTTGCGCAACTTTGTCGAACATGGGACAACTATGCGTAGAACGGAAGTGCAGAGGGCCGAAATGAAAGATCTTCATCCAGGGAGATTACTCGCCATCGCCTTAACCTGTGGCCCGGTCAAATTTCGTTGAGACAGTGCCGCCATGAACCTCTGGGCCGTGCCTCTTTTTGAGATTTGTGCATCTGCGGTTGTGGTGGAATGCTAAACTGGGATTCATAGACGTTTGTCCTCCACAATCTCCACTGCTTGCCTAGCTACCAATCAGCTGGAAGCATTGTTTGGCCGTGTTTAGGGGAACGTGTTTGTGAGGCAGTGTTCAAAAGGCCGTACCTTATTTTGCGAAAATTAGAGATGTTATAAGTTCGTTAGTGGAAAATGATCGTTTCAGCTAAGAAATAATCGTTTAAAAATTTGAAGTCCGTATCTCAAGGCTAATTGGTCCCTCAAGGTGCCTAAAGTTGTCAAAAATGATATGGGACCAAAAAAATATGAATTTCTTTCCGACAAAAAAATTCGCTATTCTATTAAAACCGGTGATTTCAGGACCCTAAAGGGCCGAAAATGTGCTTAGATTTGCTCTATCTCTACTCGTTTTCGAGTTATTGACAATAAACAACCAAAAAATCAGCATTTTTGACCTTTTTTAAGATTCCGAAGGAAACCTACCATATTTTGTTCAATAACTCAAAAACGAGTAGAGATATCGCAATTCTAAGCACATTTTCGGCCTTTAAGGGTCCTAAAATCACCGGTTTCAGTAGAATAGCGGGTTCCTCATGAAATTTCCAACAGAAATCATCCTTTGATATTTTTAGGAATGAAGGGTCAACCTGTGGCGATTTTTATTTGAAAAAGTGATTTCTCCCATAGTAAATCGTATGAAAACTTAAAATGGCTGGCGCTAAAATATAGTTTCTCCGATCAAGGAGAAATTTTGCACAGTTGATACGGGGCCGAAATGGAACTCAAAAAGTATACAGGAGTGAAAAGTCTTTTTCTGTCCATAATCATTACATATTTCCTGATCATTACTTACATTTTAGGTTTTCTGAATATTTTGTTATCTACCACGTCTTTCCAAGATTATTGTGAAGCACAAAAAAGTGTCGATCTATCATGACAAGACACATTTCCGACTTAGCTCTATTCTAAAGCAGTTCAGTCAAGACAACCCGTCAAGGTTCGCTAATAGATCATGCTTACTGCCACCAACGAACGAGTTGAACTTTTATCAATCTACCGCAAATGCAAGACGCACATCGTATGTTTCATCGCATATCCATGCCAAGAGCAAACACAGAGTATTCCAAAACGACGCAGTTTGTGGTGGATCATAATTCAACCGTCGCTTCGACATCGATCTTGAACTCTAAACAGCGACATACTAAATTAAGACGTCTACAAGGTGCATGGAGTACCTGCACTACAGTGCAAGTCAAGTGGCATCTTAAATAATACCTAATGTGCCATTGTCCGATCGGACAGTTCAATTCCCTTTTGATATCTTCCTTCGCCTATTAATTAACTGATCTTATTTCTCTTCTTCTTGCAGCCGATGCTGTCTCATAATCCTCGGCGAACCTTGAACCACACTGGCTGCACCCATGGCCTCCCAGCGATGACTAACAACAACGACATTATGCACTAAAGGCTGGCAAACCAGACCTATGAACGGAAAGTGGTGGCTGCCTCGCTTAGAATTGTACATTACAACGGTAGCGATTACAGAACGGCCGGTACACAGAAACGGTAGTCACAGCGCAGGGAGGGACCACGCCCCCCTCATTGCGACGTGTTATGACGAAGCTCATTGTGCTCAACGTGCTGGGCACACTGGTTGGACCGTTATTGTTGCTAACGTTGTTACTCTCATCGCTGGACAGCTGTGTGGGCCAGCGCGAATCACAACTGCGGCTCGGAAAAGCAATCAATATCTTCATCCGCTATGGTTACCTATCGATATCGATGAAGGTAATCTCGTACAATGATAGCGAGACGTGGCTGTTCAAGGAACCAACTAAGAATATCTTCAAGGTGCGTAAGAAGGGTAATTTTCTGTTATTATAGCATGTATATGCATTAATCTGGCCTGGACTGGAAACATCGCGACTAAACTAACAAACTATGTTTTAATTTAGGTTATTAACCATTTATTACTTTTTCATTTTCATTTTCATTTTGCAGCATTTGGTGGGGCAATGAGAGCGCAAGTCAGTCCAAAGCCGATGATAGGGAGGGGTAATGGCTGAATAGTCTTTGCTGACCACATAAACGCCATGGGATAGGAAAAGGGTATTTTGGTGAGGGGTTGGGGTGTTGGTACAGACTTGACAATATCAATGCTATTCAGATGCAAAATAATTTTAAGGCTCAATAGTGACCCAGACAACCAGTAATCGTATACGATGTTGCATAGGATGATAAAGTGGAGGCCATATGCATGCATGCCTCCATTTAGGCGCATGTAAAATGTACGTATATCGCCTCCACATTATCATCTTATGCAACATCTTATACGATCAATGGTTGACTGGGGAATCGCATACCTTCCAAAACCAAAAACAATAATCCACAAAATGCCAAGCAAGTCGTAGAAAGAAAAAGCGCCCGATTGTTTATTTTGTCAATTATAACAAACGGTAACTTCTTCCCTCTCCGACTTGCCAGTCACCCCGGAAAAAATGTCCCTTCAGTTCTGGATGATATATTATCCCCAATTAAGCCTTTAATCGAATTGTCCGCGTGGTCTTGTAGTACCCCTACTAGGTAAGAATCAGTCATTGCCATACATATTAAATGCTAGACATGACCCCATGGATAGCATTTGCATATGTAAAAGCTTTGCTGATGTGACTTTCCTGTTAGGCAATTCTCTCATCTCATGTTTGTCTTCAAAACCTTGTCAAGCTTAGAAAATTGAAGTAAATAAGCAAACATTACAAAGTTCGAATTCCCATAGTATGAGATCATTCATTCGCACTACAACACCATAGGAGATAATATCACATTAGCTGATTACAGTACAAATGCGAAATATCTCCCTTTTCCCCCTATCCGCAACCCGGGGACGCGCCCTGTTGGATTTCGAAAGCCTCGGAGAATATTACAAACCTTCAATGGCATTCCCACACACTAACCCACATTGCCCATTCAGGGGTCTGACTGGGCCTATTACCCTCCCTCAGTTTGTAATATTCTCACCAACTTGGAATTATATTTTCCCGTCACATAAATGACTTCGACAAATGTTCGATATGCTAGGCAGCAGCATGATCAGTATAACTATATCAGATGACTTGAAGATCTGATTTTTACAGAATTGTTTGCCATTGATTATACATTCAGCTATTCCAATCATTACTGCAAAGCACATCGGCCACATGTCTGAAATCAAAGCTTCCTGGAAGATATAATCCAAGCCCAGGGATTAACCATTTATTACTTTTTGAACTAGAATTCAATATAATCATTTGTAACTAATTTTAGCATTAGTATTAATGATTGGCATATATTTGTATTCCCATTAAATTTACAAATTATTTACCTTTACATGGAGCTCAAAAACAATTTAACTAGATGGAGCGGACCTGGTGTGATGGTTAGAACACTTGACTATTACGCCGATAGTCACCTGGGATCGAATCCCACTCCCGACAAACTCGCAAAATGTGAGTTCTTCCTTCGGAAGGGAAGTAATACGTTGGTCCCGAGATGAACCTAGGGCCTAGGGCTAAAAATCTCGTTAATACAAATAAAAACAAACTTAACTAGATTTTGTGGAAAATTTTGAGGAAACCAAACTTTTTTACAGGAGGAATTCTTCTAGGATCTTGCAGCTTAAACTTATGAGTTTTGTTCATGTACACACATTTATTTGCTCAACATCACATTTTAGATGAGACATAATCAACAATAGTACCGCCAGTCGGGGTGACATTGGGCCTGGGGGTAACTTTGGGCCTAAAATCAAAAAAGATGTTGCGCTCAAAAAACATTTATTAAAATGTTTGTCAAAGATGGATAGTATTTGGTGAATATAACTACTATTGACCATCCAGTGTAGAAAAAAGTCACATTGTGTTGATTTTCCGTTGAGAAAAAGTGATGTGAATTTTATGGTTGAGCGTACTGTACAACATGGTTGTTTTAAAATGCCCAGTAAACACCATAACATCACTGAAGCAGCTGTTTTTTAGGTGTATTGAACAGTTATTATGAAAAGTAATATGAGTTTCCTTGGTTTTGTGTGCTATTTTGCATGGAAAACTTATTTATTCGAGCTGTAGCTTACTTACTTGATACTTGATGGGCTACAACTCGTAGCGGTGAGTCTAGGCCGAATGAAGTATCCGCCTCCACTGGCCTCGGTCCTGGGCCAATCGCCTTGAACGTTTAGAGTCCTTAGGTCCTAGAGACGAACCAGCCAAGGGCTGAAAGTCTCTCTAATAAAGACAAATCAATCAATCAATCCTTAGGTCCTCCTCAACTGCAAAATGCCAACGTGTGCGCGGCCTCCCACGTAGCCGACGACCTATTCCTGGTTCTCTGCTAAATATAATTTTAGCTTGTCGTTCCTCCGCCATACGAGCTACGTGTCCAGCCCACCGCAGCCTGCCGTGTTGTATTCGCTTCACTATATCCATCTCTTTATATACCTGGTACAATTCGTAGTTCATGCGACGCCGCCAGATGCCGTCCTCCAGTTTACCGCCGAGTATTGTTCGCAGCACTTTACGTTCGAAGACTCCAAAGGCTCTCCGATCAACTTCTTTTAACGTCCACGTTTCATGACCGTATAAAGCGACCGGGAGAATCAGAGACTTGTACAACGCGAGTTTTGTCTTCGTTTGCAGCCTGCGGGACCTCAGCTGGTTTCGCAGACCGAAAAGGCCCGATTTGCAGCCGCAATCCGTTTTTTCACCTCGCGGGTAACATCATTATCGCACGTCACTAGATTACCAAGATAAACAAATTCATCCACAACTTCAAACTTTTCCCCACCTAGCACCACTTCGTCACCACTACCACGGCCGGACCGACGTTGAACACCAGCAATCATGTACTTAGTCTTTGTGGTGTTGATCGTAAGTCCAATCCTCGCAGTCTCCCTCTTAAAAGGTACGAACGCCTCTTCCACGGCCCGACGGTCAATTCCGATGATGTCGATATCGTCCGCGAAGTCCAGGAGCATATGCGACTTCGTGGCAATGGTTCCGCTCCTGTGCACACCAGCTCTCCTTATCGCTCCTTCCAGTGCTATGTTGAACCGAAAGAGCATCGCCCTGCTTCAGTCCGTCAAAGGTTACGAACGATGACGAAATTTCATCCGCAACCCGTACACTTGATTTCGATCCGTCAAGCGTTGCTCGAATCAGTCTAATCAGCTTCGCCGAAAAACCATGTTCGATCATAATCTGCCATAACTCGTTTCTCTTCTCTGAATCGTACGCCACCTTGAAATCAATAAACAGATGATGGGTCTGCAAGTTGTACTCTCGAAATTTATCGAGAATCTGCCGCAGGGTGAACATCTGGTCCGTCGTTGATCGGCCCTCACGAAATCCTGCCTGATATTCGCCAACAACGGACTCCTCAATCGGCCTCAGCCCGTGGAACGGAACTCCGGACAAAATTTTGTACGCTGAATTGAGGAGTGTTATTCATCTGTAATTCGCGCACTCCAGTCGATGCCCTTTCTTGAAAAGAGGGCAAATGAGACCATCCAACCAACTAGCAGGCAGTTCTTCCTCCTCCCATATCTTCAATATAATACGGTGTAAGAGTTGATACAGCTGCTCACTACCGTGCTTGAGAAGCTCGGCCGGGAGTTCGTCCTTCCCAGCAGCCTTGTTGTTCTTCAGTCCCCTAATGGCTGTCTTGACCTCGTCTAGCGTTGGAGGTTCCACAGCTTGTCCGTCGTCGTCGATTCGAATTCTGTCCGTCGCTCTTCCACTCCCACCGTTTAACAATACCTCTCTCCACCTGGTAGCCACCATTGTCTTGCCTGTCAGCAAGTTTCCATTACGGTCGTTGCACATGACGGGAGAAGGCGCTGTTTTTCTCCGCACGCCATTGACAGTTTCGTAAAATCAGCGCATATCATTCTGTTGCATACTCTCTTGCGCCTGAGCAATCACATTTTCGTCGTGCTCTTTTTTCTTTTTGCGGTGGATTCGAGCTGTAGCACAAATAGTTTATTTCGAGGGTGACTTTGAGCCATATAACAGCAATGCAATCAGTACGAGAAACCTACAAAAGTGAATTAAAACTTCTGAGAGTATTCACATTATTTTATGCATAATACGGTGTAAAGTTTTGGAGATTAATGTAATATTCATGCAAAATTAAAAATGCACGCATTTCAGAAGCTGATAAAGAAATATACATCCATTCCATAGAAAAAGGATATAGTGCAACTCATATTGTCGGGAAACTTGGTGGGTTTGTAGTTTATCGAAAAAAAAAACTTGAAAATTTCAAAAAAAGAACATGACTTTTGAACCAGTTAACCGATTTTAAACTTCTTTTTTATTTGAAAGCAATTGAATTCTAGTTTTCAGAAAAAACTCGTTAAATTGGCCAGATTGTGATTTAGTGCAAAAAATATGCAAATAGGGTTTTTACCCTATTTCCGGCACAACATGTAAACAAAATTATGTATTACCTAAATTCACAACAAAAAGACCGTTTTCGTCCCCTTCTTCCATCTGATTCAGATACCTTATTGCGTAAACTTGTTGTTAACAGTGATTGTTGTGAAGATTTTCTGCTGGAAAGTTGATTTTGAACGAGTTTGCTGCACCTGGTCCAGCACCAATTCTCGGCACCAATGCCGAATTCCAGCAAAATCAAATGGGAAATCACTTCGGCACCCATCTTTGTGCTGCCGAAGTGCACCCGTCTGCGTGTAATATTTGTTTTGAGCACTTGTGCGGCTTCAGAGTGAAAGTGTAGCTCAAAGGTTGCGGGAGATGATTACCTACGGAAGGGCGTTTGGAAAATATGCGGTAAGTGATATTTTGATTTGTTTTGCTGTGATGTGCCGGGAATTGACGCGGGTGCCCAAGCAGTTCGAAACCCTATATTTTTTTTTATTTTTTCATGGTCTCGGGAAAAAGGGTACCCTGATTTTATATTTTATCAAAAATAATCAGAGAAGTATGTTTTTTTAAGTTTTTGAGACATGTTTTTTTGAATATAGAGAGTTATATACAGGGTGTAAGGTTCCTGAGAGCAAACTTTTTAAAGAGTAATAGAGGACCATGAATGCTGAAAAATAATGTTCTACACATATCGACACCAACATTTCAAAAGGGCGTAACTGCTTTTCGAGTCATCACCTTCTTTTAAAGCTGTGGATCATGTATTATGCTTTCCATGTATTTCACAACAAGTACCAGATGGGAAAAACTCTCCTCTTTCCGACAACCACGGTGGTTTGAGTGTAAGGGAGGCAGTACGACCTACAGCTTTGAAAGAAGGTATTACATTCAAATGCAGTTACGCCCTTTTGAAATGTAGGTGCCGATGTGGTCAAACCTCAACCGTTACGTAGTTATTGAACTTTCCATGTTTTCGACTATTAGTGTCTTAACTGACTATAACCTGAAAATAATCAAACTTATCGCAGTTTTTCGACTCTTATTCGAAAGATTATTGAACTTTAAAGTATTTTAATTTGTTTTTGCCAATTATCTTTTTGAAAAATGCGTAATAATGTGAAATTATTTCTTAGGCAAAGTTGTGGCCCCTGTTTCATTCGACAATTCGTTCTTTGACATCAAACTTCTATCTCTTATCGTTTTCTTGCAATTTCGATTTAAACAGCACATTTCAGATCATAAATTTGCAACTGTCAAGGTAAGCACTTTTTTTGCGCAAATTGCAAGAAAACGATAAGAGCTAGAAGTTGGGTGTCAAAGAACGAATTGTAGAGTGAAACAAGGGCCACAATTTTGCCAAAAAAAGAATTTTAATTTATTACGCATCTTTCAAAGATAATTGACTAAAGCAAATTAAAACGCACTTTTTTAAGCTACTTTGCTATAGAAAACTTAGTTATTTAACTAAACCAATGGATTCAAAGATGCCATTTGATAGAAAATTCAATTATCTTTCGAATAAGGGTAAAAAAAACTGCGATAAGTTTGACCATTTTAAAATTATAGCCAGTTAAGGCAATAATATTCATTTAAACGCACTTGATTTTTGAACGGTAAACTTTACTTAAAGGTCATCTGTGTTTTATTGGTATATATGTTGGTTGATAGGCACTCACGTAATATACTTTCTGCACGAGTGACGAAAAATTCTTTTCAACTCGTTTTATTTTTATTAGGGAATAACTTCCTAAGTTTTGGAGGAAAATTCGTTTAAATGCAGTTTTTTCGATTTTTCCATGATTGTTATTGGCAAATTATTTCACAATTTTCATATCAATATGCATTTCTACAAGTACTATTACTAGTGATACTTAGAGCGATATTATCATAAATTTTAATATGCAGCAACATAAAGAGAATGTTTTGAGAAGCATGTGCGTTTAAACGAATTTGTACCACTGTATGCATAGAACAATTTTTTCACCATTTAAGGTCCTCTATCACCCTTTAAAAAGTCTGCACTTATGAACCTAACACCCTGTATTTCAGTACTAGCTACTCTAAAATCGTCTGATCTTGTAAACTCCCATAAAATTCTGGAGCTTGATTTGAATAGGTCGTATGTGCTTTTGTCGATTAAAAATTCGATCAGTTAGATTCGCTTATTATACCGAAAACCGTTGAAATTGAGCAAAGTTTATACATACAGCAGAATCCTCACAAAACAGGCTTTCTGTTCCATCATTAAAAGTTTGCAAAATATATGCCATATTGCTACAATGACTAAAATAAACTGATCGAATTTTATATCGACAAAAGCACATACGACCTATTCAAATCGAGCTCCAGAATTATGCATTGTATTCAATTTTTGAGTGCTTCCTGGCAGATAACAAAAAAATGACTCTTTCGACGTATTTTTTCTTAAAACAAGAATTCAATAGCTTCCAAACAAAAAAGAGAAATTTAAAACCGATCAACTGATTCAAAAGTTATGATTTAAAAAAATGTTTTGAAAAATCTTTTTGGACCACCCTATTTTAAAATTGGTCACCTTAATGACGAAATAAAAAAAATATGGGTCTAATTATTTTCGATAAACTACTAACCCATCTAGTTTCATTACAATTGGAGTTGCATTATCACGCAGAAAAATCTACGGTTAAATTAACAATATTTGACGTCAAGTCAAAAGGGATTTGCCATTGTTTTGGCCGCAATGAGAATGTACGATTGTTTATAAAATCCTGTATTGTTGTCCCTCAATCGGAAATCTTATTGAAATAACAAGAGTTTCAGGCTTTTGACATGGGTTGTCAGTTTTAACATCTACAATATTATGGTAGTTTCAAAAATAGTTTTCTCTTACTTTCATTAATATATTCAATGGAAAACAGCATGCTAGTTTTTTTCTCTGGTTTATAATTATTTATATAAAAAAAGAAAAAAAAATGGCCAAAGAAAAATTAGGGAATTTCCTGATTAACAACTTTTCATAAATGCCTTACCTTGTATGCCGAACTAATTGAAGGTAATTTTCAATTATGCTTTTTATTTTCAACGGCTTTGCATAACATGGAAATAATCCCTTCTCCAGCATTTGCAAAGTTGTAAATGCTTTGCAAAACATTCTGCTTGGTTTGACAGAAGGGACCGAGGGATTCATCAGTAAAACATTTGCTGCATCAAAATACTCTGTTTGATTTCATGTTAAATATTGTGGTTTTTACATTCCTCTTCGACGCCGAGCGAATCGTCAGTTAAATTGACAAAGAAACAAAGTGGAAATCTGTTATTTTCTACAAGAGTCGCCATAAAACACTGGATTGTTAAATCAAACAGAATTTCAGCAAAATAATTTCAATGTGTAAATTGAACAAAAGTTAATTTAGATTTAAGCGCTGTTTGCAGTTCAGAAGAAATTTTTCGGCCTATCTTGATGCATGGGAAATTCCTTGCCTGAATCGCCCAAGAAACCGTATTTCTTCGATCACAGTACGCAGTTGCGAAGAAATGACAGTTCAAATGGCAGTCACCGTGGAAAGTTTCTGCCAGGAATCGGTCAAGAAGTTTCTTGAGCGATTCCTTTCAAACACCAAACTAGGCTTTAATGTGAACGCTTTTCTGTCCGTGTATCGTTTTTCTATGGAATGACTGTATAACTTAAGTCTTTTAGCCCTTAAAGGATGTGGACAAGATTTTTTTAATACTTTTACTGCCGTGAATCGCAAGTCAGTCCCATCTGTAAAAAGTAGGCATTGAGAAAATGGACTCTGAAGTTTTCAAATTCGATTTCTATGTGAAACTTCATAAAATCGCCATAAATTGAAAACTTCTGCGATCATCATGAAACTTTCACACATTGCTTCAAACATGAAAACGTAACAGTGAAAAATATAAAACTGGCAAAAACAGTGTTAGGTTTTATACTGGAGGGTACACTAGTTCGTAATGGGACTGACTTGCGATTACATTTCATTATGGGACAATCTGACTTGGTGTTGTTTTTCAATTTTACAGAACAAACTATATATTTTTATTCACATAGCAGATAGATCATCCGAAGAAAGGTCGAAAACGGCCATTAACTCATTTTTGCCCAAAATGCAGATGGGACTGACTTGCGATTCACGGCAGTTTACTCATACCTTTTGACCTAGTGGTGGATTTTGAAAATCAAAACGGCTTTATCAAGGGGATTAGTTATGTTATCATATGCATATATGGAGGCTATGTTATGATAGAACATTTCGGAGATATAGCTGGAAAACTTTCTTCCATGGCTTGTATTGCATGTATGACTCAAATGGGTAAATTCTGTTTTTTGTGCACCTCTATTGATAGATCATTCCGAATTGAAACCATGTATTTCAACTTCCGAATAGTTCAGAATAGTGAATCATCCAGGATGCCCCTAAGATGTATATACAAATATCATATGATTCAACTGATCTTCTATGACTTCCAAAACGAACTATACTAAATTTGAAATGTACCCGATGCATTGTTACGAGTGTAGATATAAAAACCTTAATTCCAGAATGATTAGGATGGCCTAAGCAATCGTCATTGTTGTGGAATCAATCTCGCATACTCAAATTTACAAGTATGGATCTAAAGAAATTAGTTCTGACATGCATACCTTAGTTATTATCCTATTACAAGTAAAGACCTTACAATCAAAGCTGAAAAACATTTTATGTTGCCCAGAACATCACCCATCATCACCATCATTTCATGTTTCAAAACATATCTTTGAATGTAATGTATAAAGTTCAAGTGATTTAAAAAGAAAACAAAATTAGTTGTATTCAGTAGACTAAGTTCAAAACATCTGGATGTTTTGGATAACCTGGAGATATATGTTACAGCTGTAATAGGACACACATCATTTCTTTCTAACAGCTCCAACCCAAACAAGGAGTTTTGGGCAATTTTCATAAAAATATATCACATTCACATAGAAAAATTACGCGGAATCGAGCGAAAAACAAAAGGTGTACACTACATTTGCAGCTATATCTCCGAAATGTTCTATCATAACAAACCTTCCATATACGCATATGATAGTACGACTAATCCCTTTGATAAAACCATTTTGATTTTGAAAATCCATTCACTATTTCTAGAGGTATGAGTAAAAGTATGAAAAAAGGTTGTCCACATCCTTTAAGGCGAAACTGGAAGCATTTTCTCATTTTTTTTTTTGGTTTTTGATTTTTTTATTAAAAAACGAAGCAATATTTTCAAAATCGGTTTTCGTGCACATGTAGAGTATGGATCAAGGTATCTTCTGAATATTTTTGAGGTGGAAAATGTTTTCCATTTTTGCAGAAACCATTTTTTTGTGAAATTTTGTTCAAAAATGGTTTCTGCAAAAACGAAAAACATTTTCCACCACAAAAAAATTCAGAAGATACCATGATCCATACTCTACATGTGCACGAAAACCGATTTTGAAAATATTGCTTCGTTATTTAATAAAAAATCAAAAACCAAAAAGTGAGGAAATGCTTCCAGTTTCGCCTTAAGAGTTAAAAAAGATAGTAGTCATTCTGTTACAAAAATAAAAGAAATTAATTACTACAAAGGATTAACACATTACAACATATAGAACCTTATAAATGCACAAACAAGAAGCATTCCACATTGACATAACACGACACATAACATAAATTTGCCCTGTTATCCAGATGGATAACATCCTCCGATCACAGGATGACGGACGAGGTTTCCATGCATTGGTTTGGGTCCATCAGTCATCCTGGAATCGTTTTTTTTTTATTTGGCAGTATGCCTTTTAGTTCACAGTAGCTGTAACTGTGTTCATAGCTTGGTTTTGTCTAGGAAAACTAATCCGAATGGGGCATCCCGTTCTGGGTTTCATCACTAGAGTTCTATGACTTGAAGTCTGTGTCAGAGAAAGGTTTACGTCTCTAGTACTTAATCGCGGCCCAAAATGGCGTGAATGTTGGCAATCGAAGTAGGATTGCACTTCGTGAGCCTCTACTCTGCCAGAACCCTATAAATGTTAATTAATACTAAGGGAATATTTACAAGTTAAAATTCAACATGTAACACAAAAAACGCACGTATATCAAATTTTAAACACATTGAACAATTATTTTGTCTTATTAATGTAACAAATATTTATACCCGTAACAATTCTCACACCTATATAATATCAATATCTATATCTCCCATTCGCAGGGCCTCAACCAGGTGAAAACCGAAGAGTACGAAGTGAAACCGGGCGTCTTCAATGGCGACTTCCACATGGAATTCTGCGACAACAAGCGCCAACTATTTCAGGCATACTTCCGAGACTTTCAAATCGAACGACTAGACAACCCGTGGAGGGCCTACACCGAGGGCTGGCACACGGAAATCGCTGCCAAAAAGCTAGGAATCCAAAGCAAATACCTCGATCGAGACGACTACTGCTACGTGCTGGTGAGGGTATCGCGGTTTCGAGATAGCGCCAAGTTCGCCAAGCCCATCCCACCCAACCAGGTGCTGGAGAGTGACGTACAGCGGAAGATCCAAACCGTTACGGTTGGCGATACGACATCAGCCGTGCAATTTATGAATAAGTATGGAACGCACTATATCAATTCGTACGTGACAGGAAATTCGCTGTATCAAGTGTTTGTGTTCAACAAGCGCAATTACGCGCACATTAAAGAGAAGCTAAAATCTCGAGGTGTTTTGGCGCTTTCCAAGGTGGATCTGTATGACCATTTTGCGCCTTGGTACGTGGAGCATATGGGCAAGATCCGATGCGCCAGTGGGAACACCACGGTGGAAGCATGGGCGTCCCGGAAGCTGCGGCTGTCGTACTACGTGTTCACGTACAGCAGCTTACTGAAACTGCACGGGGACGGCGCTCTGTTGAGGATACTGAGCGAACTGCTGCAGAACGAAGCCATACTGCAGCTTGACCTGAAATCGCTGAGCGTGATATTCAAAGAGCCCCGAAAACGAGAATGGTTCGAAGAGATACTTGACAACTATCTCAAATTGTGGGAAGTTAATATGTAGTATGTCGAGTGTGGGGGGATTTTAGCAATTACGCGATGGAACACATCTAAGCTCCTCACTGTCCTATGTGATTAGCTTTAAGTAGATGACGATTATAGGAATTTTAAACTGTAAGTAACTTTGCACGTTTATCGTGCATTGAAAAGTATTTATTGGGTTGATATGAAGATAGGTTTTAAAATCCATCAATAAAATAGATTCTGTACCAGTAGGAAGAGTGGTATAATAATAGACAGAAATAATTATTCTTTGAGTTCAGCGCAAAAATATCCCAGTGACTAATTTAGAAATTTCATGAATTCTTGCAAATGATCACTACAATTGGCGATTGAATGGGAGATTAGGTAAAGGAAGATTTTCATATTTGGAAGCAAAACTAATATATTTCCGAGCAAAACATTGCATTGTTTTGTATGAAAGTCCCCGTACTCAACAAAAAATGGGTAAATGTTTTAGAAGAAATAGAAGAACTAGGGTGCGGGCGCACCGGTTTTGGCCAGTCTAAGGGAAATCATTTTTATAAAAATAACCAATAATCCTATGAAAACAACGAATGCGTCAAAATGAAGGTTTCAACCTATATTTTGAAGGAAAAATGCAGAAATCAAGCCAATACTTGATTTTTGTATTAAAAAAGGCACTGGCCAAAATAGAAGCTCTGCCGCAGTTTTGGCCATATTCTTATGTTTGGTTTCTATTTTGGCCAATCACGTGTATTTCTAATGGGAGTGGCCAAATTAGAAGCACCCTGGCCAAAATAGATATATGGGAGCAGATTTTTTAAGGAAATATATTTTTTTCTTCCAGTTTTTAATCAAAATGTGTGGTTTTCACAGTTGTAATCATCATATTGTATTAGGATCTACTAGTAAAAAATAAATTTACACCGATTTAGATCGCAACAGGCTCAATACCGCACTATGGCCAAAACTCCGGACTGGCCAAAACTGAAGCTTCTACCCTATGCATTATGATTGCCAACAAATATTGCGGATTTTGCCCCGTAATAGATTTACGCGCGGAAAATTTTGTCCCACCAAAATATTCTCCCACCGCTTTTCCCATAGATTGGGTTCTGTCACTGCTATCGAAAACAACATTGAACGCACGCTCTTGGTTGGTGCAATGGATACATGGTTCGTTCAGCTGCTAACTGCCATGCAAACTGACATGTGACTATTTATTTTTTCTCTTCGAAGATTTGCTCGAAAGTCTATCAACGAATAAAAAATGCAATAACGGCCGCTTTGGATTTTTGCAGTGTCACCTCGTGTGTTTGAAACTTGTATATAGGTAATTCTCGTTAAAACCGACCCACTATTTACACCTTATCTTCAACAATGTTTTAGATTTTCTGAAGGCCTTTTTTATTTCAATAACTCTCAATGCTTTGGGGTTTAACATGGTGTACGTCACACCACACCTTAAGGGGGCTTAGAAGTTTGAGGTTGTGTCTAGGCCATGGGTTTGGTACAAAAAAAAAAAACAAAAAAAACGTATACAAAGGCGGAAATTGGAGGGAGGAAAACCGTTACAAAAAAATAATGATCGCAAAGAATTACTTTTTTACTTTGATTTTGAAGCCACCTTAATACATACATGCTCTTCCTATTGGAAATGTCAAAAAAATAAAACTCTGAATGGCAAACACGTACATTTCTATCGCCCAAAGATTTGCTAATTATTAGCAAAGATAGACAAAACCTATCAACAGTCAAGCAACGGGAAGAAACCGTACTAGTTCTGAGTAGAACTAATTGCCAAGTCACAAGTAATACAATCCAACAAAGGCAATAAAAAGCAACAACTTTTAGTGCATAAGGAAAACCTTAGGTATTTAACTTTGACGCGATAATGCTAGTAAAATAATGTTTCTAGTGCCAAGTATTCCCATGTGCATCCCCACCGGATGGATGATCATCAACAAATAGACGAGGAGATAGGGATGAAACAAAAAGCAATCAATTTCAAACTACTTCACTGCTGTGATAGATTAGATAATAACTTAGGTAGTGTAAGATTCCCCCGTTTCGGTGACCGTGAGCTTCGGAATGCATGCGTCTAACAAGAGGATTAGAAAAGAACAATTACACGACGCCCGTGGATGCCGGAACTAAATTAACTAGAAGAGAATCACCCTTGTCAGTATCAATTTCAATCAGGTGCAACGCCGAATAGTTACTTGACATGCTAAATGCACAACTAGATGTTCCTTCGGTGTTTGACACTCACGATCTTTGACAATAATTGTGCAATCACCTATGTTTCCTGGAAGATAGTTAAATGACACAGACGAAGGGATGAGCATTTAATTTTCGCATAACCGGAAAGTGAAAATAGGGGAACTCGATCACTAGCAGAAATTTTGCATGCGTACATAGGGTTAGAGATAATGAATAATTAGATGAGAGCATGCAAGCAAATAGTCTATCGTTGATAATGTAAATATAAGTTAAAAACTAATAAACCCAGCTTTAATCTTGTAAAATTACAGTATATTCACTATTGTGGGACACGCTTGTATGGAAAAAATGAATCCTCGCTCCAGTCGACTTTTTAGATCCCATTTAGGTCCCATATGAACTGTACAAAATTTCAGAGCAATCGGTGAAACTATAATTTAGCGCAAGCGGTTCAAAGTTTTCATAGGATTTACTATGGGAAAAGTTACACTTTCAAACAAAAAATCCCAGAGGTCACCCCTTGTCTCCTTAATTCAAATCGATCAATGCTTCTTGTAGAAAAATCATTTATGAAACTTTCCTTCGAAGACCGCAAAATAATTGGATGCTTGAGGAAAAAGTTATTGATTTATTACCGATTAGTGATCCAACGAACGGCTTTTTATTTTGTTTTATCAGCAGCACTGCTGTTGCCGTTGTCGCATGGGGTGGCGGGAGGCATCACCACCCCAGAAACAGCAGCAACCAAGGCAGCAGCTACAGTGCTGCTAATAAAACAAAACAAAAAACCGGTCGTTGGATCACTAATCGGTAATAAATCAATAACTTTTCGAAGGAAAGTTTCATAAATGATTTTTCTACAAGAAGCATTGATCGATTTGAATTAAGGAGACAAGGGGTGACCTCTGGGATTTTTTGTTTGAAAGTGTAACTTTTCCCATAGTAAATCCTATGAAAACTTTGAACCGCTTGCGCTAAATTATAGTTTCACCGACTGCGCTGAAATTTTGCACAGTTCATATGGGACCTAAATGGAATCAAAAAAGTCGACTGGAGCGAGAATTTGATGTTTGTCCCATACTAATATTCACGTGCACTAAAACAATCCGAAACGTTCCGATCTTAATTTATGATTAAAAAAAATACCACCTTACGTGTCTCTAGATATCAGGTATCAGATATCAGAAGGTCAGCTCCAGGGGCACGTTATCCTCCATTTGGGACATTTGTGTCATCGCCATAATAATAGCCTATTTCATCATCTACCTGAGGGAAAAGGAAGGAAATAAGGATCAGGATGGGGATAAGGACAGGTAGGGAAATAGGAAAAAATACCCTGGAAGAGGGTACTAACGCATAAGCGTACCACAATGGGTTCAAACAGCGCCCTGAAAGGCGCACTGTAATAACGTTTAAAGCGAGAGAGAGCCTATAGCTTTTTACAGCAGCAGGTTAATAATAACAGAATATCAGTTTCACTTAATAGGTGTTTACCGAATACTCGGAAACGCATTTGTGCAAAAACTGGACAGTTACATATCAAATGATACGAAGTTCCTTAATCGGATTCACAGCTATCACATGCAAATGAATCAGCTTGCTGAATATTCGCCATGTGATAGCTGAGTCGGCAGTGGCCAGTCAATGCTTTGACCAGAATGCTGCAATACTGCTTTGACAGATTTGTAAGATACTTCGCCACCCTTGAAGATGGCTCAGTACAATACAATTTGGTTTGACGACATGACTCCAAACTATTCCAGTATTGTCTGTGTTGAGTGACAGCCCAGGTGTGAATCTGAAGCTTTACCCAACACTTCGATATCGGAATAGCTGGCTCAGGGCCAATGAAGTCATGTGATGCTCTAGTACGAGCTAACTCATCAGCCATTTCAATTCCAGCGATGGAAGAATGGCCAGGTACAGATACAAGGTGAAAAGTGTTTGCTGAATTCAGCTCCTCGATTTGAGTTCGACAAACGGAAACTACCTCCGACCTAGAGTTGGCCGAAGCAAGTGCTTTAATAGCAGCCTGGCTATCTGAACAGAAGTATGTATATTACTTTGCCCATTACGTGCTGCTGAAGTGTCGATTGCACTCCGCACATAAGAGCAAAGATTTCGGCCTGAAAAACGGTGCAGTGTCTACCAAATGAGTAAGACTGATACAGCCTTAGTTCACGAGAATAAACAGCAGCACCTGCTCGACCTTCGAGAAGGAAACCATCAGTGTAGCATACGATGCCGTCTGAAATACTTCTTTCCAGATATCCAGATGTCCACTCTTCCCAGGAAGGGAATGTCGTGGAAAGTGTCCTATATGGGAAATTACAAGCAATTGTGAGATCACTTGGAGCAAGGGCAATTTTGTCCCAATTCATCAAAAGTGAAAACAACGAGGTGTGCGTTGATGTGCGGTTCACAGGAGTTTCCTCTTGTAGACCGAGTACCCGTATACAGTAAGTGCAAGAAAGAGTTTCTTGGTTGAGATGAATGTGCAGTGGAGCAACGTCAAAAAGAACTTCGAGCGCTGCCGTGGGAGTAGAAGAGAACGCTCCCAAGAACGCCCGAAGGCCATGCAAGCTTTCTTGATTCTGAACTCAATGTGAGGTGTCCAGGAAAGCTTGGAATCAAGAATGGCTCCAACGTACTTTACCTGTTCAGTCACATCGATTTCAGAATCAAAGAAACACAGAGGTCGAACGCCATTACGGTTTCGCCTTTCCGTAAAAATAACAATAGATGTTTTACTCGGATTAACCGAAAGGCCATATTGGCGACACCGACCCTCAACTAACTGAAGGGCGTTTTGCATCAGGTCGAAAAGGGTGGTGATACACATACCAACTAACAATGTTAGGTAGTCGTCGGCAATACCATAAGTAGAAAAACCGCTATTATTGAGTTGCCTCAATAGCGTATCTGCTACGAGAGTCCACAAAAGCGGTGACAAGACTCCCCCTTGGGGACATCCACAAACACTCAATTTCCTAAGCCCTGCTAGACGCAATGTCGAGAAGAGATATCGGTTTTTGAGCATTTGATGAATCCAATTGGAAACACCATGACTCCGTGCGGCTTCCAACCAATATGGCATCGAAAGGCACATTGTCAAAGGCATCCTCGATATCTAAGAAAACACCCAAGCAGGATTGCTTTTGAGCGAATGCCTTCTCGATATCGTAAACAACCTTGTGTAAATGAGTCACAGTGTACACAGTGGTAAGCATGTTGGTTCACATGAGAAGGCACGTTGGCCAGATGAACATCACGGATGTAATGATCCACAATGCGTTCTAAGCATTTCAGAAGAAAAGAGGTCAAACTGATAGGTCTAAAATTGTTTGCTTCTTCATACGACGCACGACCCACTTAAACTTCACAGTAATATCCCGCCAAGATTTGGGAATATATCCTGTAGCAAAACTGCAAACAAGTATCTTTTTAAAACATGTTTGAAATAATAAAATCCCTTCTGAAGCAAAATAGGATAAATCCCATCTGCCCCAGGAGATTTGGAGTAACAATACTCCGAGCCGAGGCCAGGGAATCATAACAACAAGCAGGCCCGGATTAAGAATTGTGGGGGCCCGGGGCCAGAGCGGATGTGGAGGCCCCTCGGAGGTACAACCCGAATAAAAAATACAGTAGAAATACCGAACGTTGTATTGTAACAGTACTATTTAAAACCATATTTTTACAATAGAAACCACTGTAAAAATAAAAATACAAAAACAATAAAATGTAATGTAGAACACCATACAGTTAATTGTAAATAAGATTTTTACAATATACTATACGGGTTGTTAAGTATCGTAACAATATAAAAAAATATTTTTCTCCATATATATTTTTTTGCAAAACCATACATTATATTGTAAATGAATTGTTATAAATACTGATACGTGGGTTTTAATAAACCGTACATTGTATGGTACACGTATGATTTCAAACAACAAAATGTACCGTAAATATATTGTTTTTAATTGTAGTTTCACCACTGGTTATACATTTAATTAAATGGCTTTGGAATGGTTCTCTTTTGTTATGTTGTATTGGGTTACATTACATTACCATGTAAAATATAACATAACATTATTTATAACATCTTGTCATTTTCCTCCTGTTAATGGCATCTTAGGCTTACTAGCATTATGAAAATGCGCTTTGGGAATTCTCCAGAGCGTTTTGGATAACCCTTCATATATTGGATCGCCCACGTCTAAGTCTGAGTCGAGGTCTGAGTAGTCTCTGAATGCATTAACAGTTGAAGCTTAGGCTCCCATGCCCCACCAGCCAGATAACCGGGTTTCGCAAACTAAGCATTATTTGTGGCAACACTTTGAGCGGCATGATGGAACTATGCCGAGCGCGCTAAGCATTATTAGACCACTAATGTAGTTGCATGAAGTGGGTGACGAGGTACTTAAGTATCATTACAGCGTGCTTAACCGTTATTGCAATATTGAGGCTCCAGTTTGACTAAAGTTTGAAATACACGTATGTATTTAACAACTCATTAGAAAACTGTCAAGTTCGATTCAAGTATAAGTTAGGTTAAGAAGCGAACCCACAGACGAACCTTTATTACAATTTCTTTCAGTATTCAGTCCAGTCCATATGTTAAAGATGGCTCTACGTCAAAGATAAAGTTCGTCAATCGTATTCCTCTCATCGCACTCTACATACCTAGCCCGTCATATCTCTTGGATATGTGATTCTTAAGACATCTGGTTTACTACTTATTTAAACATTTTATTGACTTTAAATTGATGTTTCAACTTATTCACTTTTTTCTTTCCTTTCCTTTGCATCATAAAAGTCACAAAGATCAACAAAACAAAGCACGAAAAAAATCTAAAACTGAATAAATAATTAAAAATGCACGGAAAAATAATGTTTCGGAAAAGTGAATGGCTCAAACGTAAGAAAAAGAGTATAATATAGTGTTACATAAAAATCGAATGTAAATGTATAGTAGCTACAATGTGCGAAGCTTTTAGTGAACCATTTCATTACAATATACATTATTGTAGCTGGTACACTGTATGGTGCAGGAATGGTTTTCACCAAACACCCTATGGTTAGTTTTTATCCGGGAAATGCCATGAGCAAATAAGCTTTTCTTTGTTTTTGTTAATGTTTGACAAGAAAAAAGGTTTTTGTAGGGGGTCCCAAAATGTGGGGACCGGGGGCCCTGAAAACCCAAACACCCCCGCCCCCTCCTCCCCTAGGATCCGGCCCGGACAACAAGAAAAGACATCAGGTTCATCCGAAGATGTAATATCCACGCATCCAGGGAAATATGTGCTGAATAAGCATTCCAGAACTTCCTCATCAGAGGAAGTCAGATCGCCATTTGGCAAACGAAGTTCGTTCACTCGGAAATCCTCAGATTTCGCAAGGATTTTGTTTAACCGACTGACTTTACTCAAATGTTTCCAGTACAAAGGTTTTTTTCCAGCCGGATCGTTCAGCAGACCGAAGAGCTTTCCTGTAGGTCTTGCAAGCCGACCTGAAAGCTTCCAAACCAGCCGAACGTCGTCTGTTCCAACTCTTTCTACATTGTTTCCTGAGTTTCGCCAGATCAGAGTCCCACCAAGGGGTTCCTCTTGTGATCTTCACAGACCGTAGAGGGCATGCTTCTTCAAAAGCTTCCGTGATGAAGGTCGTTGTAGTATCAACGGCATCTTCTAAATCACTTGGAGTGTCAATGGATGGTGAGTATCCATGAAATTTGGCCGCAACCAAATCAGTAAAAAGATCCCAGTTTGTTGACCGGGGATTCCTGAAACGCAATATTTGCGAAGTAACATTCACATGTTCAAAAAAGATGTAGTGATGGTCAGATATAGATTCTTCATCTGACACATGCCAATTGGCTGGCTCGTGACTAATTCTACTAGAGCAAAGCGTTATGTCAACACTTCCTCTCTAGCAGATACCATAAAGGTTGGGCGGTTGCCTATGTTAAGTAATGCAAGATCTGAGCTTTAGCATAACTGCCAACAATTAGCGGAAAGCCTTTTGAAGTACAGTATGCGATGACTTGTTTGAAAGCATCCGTAGAGGATGGTTCATCATGCGGTAAATAAACCGAACAATAGACGTATTTCCTGTTGAGGTTTCCAACAGATAAATCAATTGTGATAGCACATACATCTTGACGGCGGATTGGGCGGACAGTGGACACACAGCGTCAGGGTTTTCGGAAATAGGCTGAAAGGAAGAGAATTCACACGCGGGGAAATCTACTTTCGAGTGGGAAACTTTTATTCTATAACGATTACAAAGAAACTTGTTAACGCGACGACCGTTCGTTTGATTCTGATGGGGTTGGTCGTCGTTCCGCTTTCTGCTGTCAGTTGCACAAGGTTTGCGCTCATAGAGGTATGATGCCGAGGGGTGAGCCAATGTAGTTGAGATGAAGGTGTGCTCATTGCCACTCAACACTCCTCCTCAATGAGTCGCGGCTTCATTCGCTGTTCCTCAAACCGAGCATTTGGCAGAAACGCTCGTGCTTCTGCGGACCAAGGGGTTTCGTGAACAGGTCCGCCACCATCGATTCCGTTGGGCAATACTCCAATACTATCTGCTTTCTCTCACACAGCTCGTGGACGAAGCGCTCCCGAGTCTCAATGTGCTTCGATCTACGGCTGCACCTCTCCGTCCGTACGAAGGCCAGACAACCCTGGTTGTCCTCGTTCAGTAGCGTAGGGCCGACTTGTTGCTCTCCGAGGTCGCTGAGCAACTGCCTCAGCCAGATGGCCTCTTGGCAGGTCTCGCTAAGGGCGACGAATTCCGCCTCCATGGATGACAGTGTCACGCAGGATTGGCGACGACTCGCCCAAGAGATGACGCCGCCTCCGAACGAGAATACAAATCCCGACGTACTCCTCCTGCTTTCCGGGTCGCCCGCCCAATCGGCATCCGAATGCCCGATCAGCGGTTGGTCTGCATCGCCTCCAAGTTGTAGACACCAGTTCATAGTCGATTTGAGATAACGCAGCAAACGTTTCGCAGCAGTCCAGTCACACTGTCTCGGAGCACTGAACTGTCTTCCTAGGATTGCTGTACAGGCGGCGATATCGGGTCGAGCCAACACGGAGAGGTAGAGTAGGCTTCCAACCAGACTGCGGTACTTGGTCGAATCTTCGAAGACATCTTCGTTGCCGGCTGCTTTCAGGTACATCGGATCCATCGGAGACTTGGATGATTTCGCCTGATCCATCCCATGCTTCACAAGTAGCCTGTTGATGTAGCTCCGCAAGCAGACCTTGAACACTCCCGCCTCCCGCGTGATTTCCATCCCGAGGAAGTGGCGAACTTCACCTAAAGACGTCAGCTCGAACTCCTCCTGCAAGCCTTTGCTGATCTTCTCCAATTCTGCTTTCGTAGCGGCAATGAGGAAATCATCGACATAAACCAGCAGGAACGACTGGTTTTGCCCTGATCCTCTTACGAACAAACACGGATCGGCGGTGGACGCCGCAAATCCCAGCTTCGTTAGTGCTTGCCTCAGCCTGCGATTCCAACACCGTGCTGATTGGCGTAGTCCGTAAATACTTCTTTTGAGCTTGCAGACGAGCTCCTCCTTGCCTGGCACTTCGAACCCGGGTGGCTGCCTCATGAATATCTCTTCGTCGAGCACGCCGTAGAGGTAAGCCGTCTTGACGTCGAAGTGGTGAACCGGCAAGTTTCGTTTGGCAGCTACCGCAAGAAATGTCCGCAGGGTCGCCATCCGAGCCACAGGCGCGAACACCTCTTCAAAATCTATTCCCGGCTTCTGGGTGAAGCCCTGTGCTACCACTCGTGCTTTATGCTTCACTATCTCGTCCTTCTCGTTCCGCTTAATCTTCAGTACCCACTTCGAGCCGACAACCTTCCGTCCGCTGGGCAGCTGCACTAGCTCCCACGTCCCATTGCGTCGATGAGACTCTAGCTCGTCCGTCATCGCGCTTCGCCACGTCGGATCCTTCATGGCTTCTTTATAGTTGTCCGGTTCTTCGTTGGCGCTGGCTGCAAATCCGACGACTTCTTGCAACACGTAGTCTTCCAGGTACCGCGGCAGATTGCCACGATTCTTCCTTTGCGAACGCCGGAGCTCTCCAGCGGCCTCGTTGCCTTCTTCCTCAGCTTCGTAGAACTCCTCATGTGCCGAGTCCGAGGCTGCTTCTTCGTCGGATTCAACGTTGTCACGATTTTCATTGTTCTTGTCCACTTGCTCTTCAGCTAGTTCGCCGGACCGCGCTGGTCCACTCGTCCTGACAGGAACCTCCACAGACGACGTCCCATTGCCAAGCTCTACGAACTTAGCATCTCGGCTGACTGTGATCACGTCGGTCTCCGGGTCAACGAACCGATAGCCTTTGTGCTCGTTCGAATACCCGACAAAAATCAGCTTCTGTGCCTTGCTTTCCATCTTGCTCCGCTTCACTGAAGGTACGTGGACGTAGGCTTCGCTACCGAATACGCGCAGGTGTCCCAGTTCCGGTTTCCGGTTCCACCACAGTTCGTAGGGGGTTTTCTGAACTGATCTTGAGGGTAGCCGGTTCTGGAGGTAGGTAGCAGTGAGTACGGCCTCGCCCCAGTAGCGCTTATCCATGCCCGCATCCAGCAGCATGCAGGTAGCCATTTCGGTGAGCGACCGATTCTTGCGCTCAGCTACACCGTTCTGCTGGGGTGAGTAGGGGGTGGTAAACTGCGGTGTGATGCCCTCGGCTTTATAGAATTTCCGCAACTCGGTGTTGTTAAATTCCCCACCTCCGTCCGACCGAATGACCCTAGGCTTACGGCCGAACAAGTTTTCTACCCATCTTACATATTCCCGGATTATCTCGGTAGCCTCCCACTTATTTTTTAGTAGGTAAGTCACAGTAAAGCGACTGAAATCATCTACAAGGTTCATTACGTACCTGTTCCCGCTGGGCGTGGTAGTCTTCATCGGGCCACACAGATCAGTGTGCACGATGTCAAGGACTTGGGAGGATTTGCGCTCGATCACCGCCGGGAAGGGAGCTCTGGCAGCTTTCCCTTCTAAGCAGCACTCGCACACCAGCTTCAGCCCACAGTCGCTTACCTTCATGCCGGTTCCTAGTTGCTCCTTGTTAATCCGTTCAACCGCTGCCCAGTCACGGTGGCCCATCCGGCGATGCCACTGGTGCTGGCAGTTCTCCTTGTGCTGATCCATGGAAGCCTTCATCGACACACCAGTCAGCTTCAGATGATACAGGCCGCCGTAACGACCACCAGTCGCTACAACGGTATTCTTCGCATCGACGATTTGGCAACCCTTCTCATCAAAACACACTTTTAGATTCTTCTGAGCCAATCTTCCGACCGACACTAGGCTCGTCGACAGTCCAGGCACATATTTAACGTCACTCATGTCAATTCGCACTAGTTCATCTTCGCCATCCAGGCCGAACAACACTCCACTTCCCTCGCCAAGCACCTGCGTTCGCTTCCCGTCCGCCAGTGTAATCCACCCACCGGCGAACTCTTTCAGCGAAGTGAAGAATGCCTTGTCGTTCGTCATGTGGGCACTCGCCCCACTATCGATGATCCAAGCGAGCCGTTCTCCCCCTTCGACAGTGAACGCCACATTCCGTGCCTCACCGTGTGCCGCTTTCGCCTTTGCACCGCCACCCGCTTCCCTACTGGCGGCCGGCGCAGAATTTCCACCTTCCTTGTTCGCTGCCAAAAACTTCCTGCAATTGCGGCGCAGGTGCCCTTGCTGTTTGCAAAAATGGCACACACGGGTTTCCTTATGCTTGCCCTCGGACGAACGCATCGCTTTCTCCACCTTCACTTTACCGGAACCACCACCGTCACGTTCGAGTCGGCGATGATACTCGTCCATTAACTTGGCCTTCACGACGTCGATGGAAATGTCATCGTCCGACCGGCTATCGAGAGCCGACACCAAATGGTCGAACGACGCCGGCAAGCTCCGCAACAACATACATATTTTAGTGTCCGTATCTAATTCCGTACCGGCGGCATCGAGCCTATCGAAAAGGTCGTCGATCTCCATCAAATGGTGCTCCAAATTGCCACCCTCCGCGAGATTGAACGCACACAATCGCTTTAGAAGCGACACCCGCACTGAACGCGTCGTCTTCTGATGATAGTTTTTCAATGCAACGTAAGCATCCCGCGCATGTTCGCAATTTTTCACCAAAGCCAATTGGCTATCTTCCAACAGGAGCACTATTGTTGCCTTTGCCCTTCTGTCCGCGCTGTTCCACGCAGCGTTGCGGTCTCCTTCTTCCGGAACATCTTCTTCAACGACACTCCACAAGTCTTCTCGGCAAAGCAACATTTCTATCTTCACCTTCCATGTTTGCCAATTTTGCCCGTTCAGTTTCGGGACGGCAAACTTTGCGTCAACCATTGTCACACATACACTCACTCGAGAAAAAAAAGTTTTCGTGTTCTTCGCACGCACACACCTCTCTGGGTATTCTTCACTTTTGTCTTCCCGCGGCTGGTGATCCTAACCACACTTTTCGGAGCCAAGCGACGCGCACGTTTTCGGCTCTCCCGGCCGAACTTCGCTGCTGCAGCGGAATCGAAAAAACCGACGCGCACTCCCGAAAAATCAATTTCCAGCTCTTCCGATCCCAACTGGGCCCATTACCTGACGGCGGATTGGGCGGACAGTGGACACACAGCGTCAGGGTTTTCGGAAATAGGCTGAAAGGAAGAGAATTCACACGCGGGGAAATCTACTTTCGAGTGGGAAACTTTTATTCTATAACGATTACAAAGAAACTTGTTAACGCGACGACCGTTCGTTTGATTCTGATGGGGTTGGTCGTCGTTCCGCTTTCTGCTGTCAGTTGCACAAGGTTTGCGCTCATAGAGGTATGATGCCGAGGGGTGAGCCAATGTAGTTGAGATGAAGGTGTGCTCATTGCCACTCAACACATCTCTGGTGGTTAGTTCAGAGATGAGTGTAGCAACTATTTCGTTGTTGACAAGCACACAGACTCGAGGCATGACACGCGAGTTTGCCATTTCATGTTTACTGAAAGTAGCAAACGCTAAAGTATGCAACGCCTTACGTGTCTCTAGATATCACAAGAGTAACGCATTTCTTTATTTAAATTTTAAGCAAAAGCTTACATTTCAAAAATTCTTTTAGAATTGTGAGCTTTTGGTTGAAACTTCTAATCAGTGTCGAAAAAAATCAGCACAATGATGTTCAATTTGTGCGAAAACGAACACAAATAAACAAACACAGTTACCCATAGACACGAGGCCGAGAATGAACATGACAAAGAAGAGACGAGACAATGAAAGCGGCGTCTTGTGGTGTCATCCACTGCAGTTGAAGTTCAGTTCAGCTGAACTTCAGCTCGATGATTTCGAATATGAATATTTCAATTTGGAATTGATTTATCATGGTTTTAGGCATGCAAATACCGATATCTTACCTTAATTGAATGCATTATAGTAACTTTTGATGAGTGCTGCAAAACAACTGCATTTTTTGCTTCTGCATCGTGCTCAATTAAAACAAATCAGTTGAAATTGAAAATACTGACTTTGAGTATCAGTAGGTGGTTGAAGTTCAGCAGACAGCGGTCAAAAGAATTTCGAAAGCATACATTTCTGAGAATGCCGCTCGGGTTGTCAAGACGACTATCAAAACAAAAACAATCAACGACGCTGGCGCCGCTGGGCGTCGGTGCAGACGAACGTAATTTGACAATTTCCGTCACTGCTTCTAATGAATCTTTGTTTGCCGCAGTTTCAGTAGGTACAGTAGACACAACTCTCTCTGATTTCTTCGAATTTACGACCTCTGCTGCTTTGCGTTTCAAATGGAAGCACAGCTCTGCAGCCGTTTCAAATGTTCTGGCGATAATGTCGTCCGCAAAGCTAACAAATTGACCAAATTTCGTAAAAATAGTACCTCGACTCGTTGCATTATACAGCTTCCAGGACGATGTTAAAAAGTAGACATGAGAGTTCATCAACTTGTCGCAGTCGCCGAAAGATTTAAATGCAGTACTAAAGCCTGTCCACGTTAAATTTCGGACACCAAATCGGTGATATAACAAACAATCCAGTGGCAAAACATTCAAACGTCGATGCTTCCTGTATACTTTAGACCTTAACCTCGAAAACAAAATTTAGTTCATTCAAATCTGTTCATATTCGACAAAGTTATGACATCTTCAAAAATTTGGTAAAAATGATTTTGTAAAAAATGCGTAAAATTATAAAAAAGTGCAGTCCTCTGTCATCAAAAATGAACTGGATTGCTTCACCAACTATTCCTGAAGTTGGTTTATTTTGAAGTGCTAGTCCTGGCGAATTACGTAAGAGATAGAAGATGTTTGTTTTTACAAAACGATCAGGATTCACAAGATTTTTCATAAGCAAAGACAAATTAAGTGATGTTTCGCATGCCTCGTAAACCAGAGATGGAATGACAAGAATATGAATTTCTATGACCGAAAATTTCCACTTTGAAGAAGCATCACCCTCCCTGAAACGAAACACGTTCATGTTTTGATGTATCGTTGTGAACTCTCAAAAATCTATCGAATCATGTAAATCTATTTAATAATGAGTGAAAAAGTTCAAATTTCATGAATTTTGAATTGTGCATAATTAAACTAAAAATGATAATTGTGGAAATTCCATCGATTAATATCAGAAGTATACGATACTAGGAACTTTCTAGAACGAAAATCATGACCGAAAACGCATAGCTGTGAGAACAAGCGAGCAAACTTGGAAAATAGGATTCTAAAATTTGAGATTTTGAGCACATCAATAAAATGGTTCTACTGATGCCAGAAATTAACTGTATATGTAATGTATATTTTTCTATTTTCCTACGACCTTACCTTTATATTTAAATGTTATGTTATTTGAAGTTTGTAACAGCGCTTTCGAGATTCTGCAGTTTTTAGGTGTCCGTAATTTAACGTGGACAGGTTTTACAATAGCACACCAGAAATCTTTACGCAGCTTCGTATATCGTCCATCGTTGATTTGATTGATCTAAGAAAAACGGGTCTCGTCCATGATTTTCCATATATGGTCGTTGCTATCGTATACCTCTGTATGGTCGATAATATCGTACAGTCGGGTCTCTTATTAAACGCTGCCACACACTTTACGCCCACCGCGTTTTTCAGGCTTCTAACCAATTTAGTTATTTTTTTGTATGTTATGAAACTACAAGTTATGAAATCAAGCGAACTGTGCCACACATTTTCAGAATAATAAAAATACACAATTCTATCAGCTTGCCTGGTATCCACGTACCAATGTGTGAACCTTCTGCCAACCAAGTCCCACCAACACTGCGTCATCCGCATGAATTTGTGCTGACGCAGAGGTATATTCCGTCAGATGTGAACACAAACGATTGCAATCATCACTTCCTTACCCTTCCCCACATTGACCTGCAACCTGACGTGGCAGGCGCCATTGTCACCAAAAAATAGAAGTAGCATCTGCGGGCGGTCAATCAAGCTCAAGCTGTAATGAGTCTCTATAGTAAGAACTAACTGCACCAAAAAAATCAGCTGGATTGGATGCAAGACAGCTGAGAAATTGCGGTGGGCGTAAAGTGGGTGGCAGCGTCTAATAGGAGACTCGACTGTATACCGTTTGATGTCTATGAACAGGTAATACGTTGGGCCTTCTTATTCACGTCATTTCTGGAAGATTTGCCGTACAGTAAAATTGGATCCGTTGTTGACTTGCTGTCGACGTAACCTGCGTGGGACTTAACTTCCCACAAACTCATTGGTACGAAGAAGGCTGTGTAATTTAGGGATTATTTTCCGTTGAGGTCCTTAGTCTCTGCCCAGCAACTCCTATCCCTACTATAGTGTATAAGGTGGTACAGTCGCAGATCGCTGTTTAAAGGGTTACCTGCTTTCCGTTTTTTACTAAAGCACAGAGATTCGGGTCTGATCATGAGCTGCCCTGGCCTCGTCCTTGCAATAGCTAGGGATGGGAACGAAAGAACATTTGGGTACCAAAGAATAGTGTAGAAACCTCTATGTCCTCTTAGGGCTAGGTGCCACGGGTATTTGGGTGTTGTTAGTTGAATGGTAAAATTCAAAGGATACGTTTGGTCAACGTTTTGGCACAAATGTCCCAAATGGAGGATAACGTGCCTCTTGAGCCGGCCTTCTGATTGGTCAACGTTTAGGCACCAAAGTTTTAACACGATATCTAAGAACAAATTCACCACATTATATGAATACCGGTACTCTCGAGACGAAGTTGTTGACTTCCATTTACGTCTTCAATATTCAGCAGTGATATCGCCAAAATCACACGGAAACAACACGAAACTGAAGACACATTTTGGTGCCCCGATAGGAAGAACACTCAACGGCTGCAGATCTTCATCAAAAGATGCCTGCGATATATAATTCGTGTATGGTGGCCTCACGATTGGATCTGCAACGTGGAGCTCCATCGTCGATGTCATCAAAAGCCGAGAGCAACAGAAATTCAGAAGCGAAAGGTTAGGTGGGTCGGCCACACTCTACGCAGGGGCGGAAGCGAAATCTGCAAGCAAGCGTTATATTGGAACCCAGTGGGACATCGCAGCAGAGGCAGACCCATAGACCCATGGTGGCGCAGCCTAAACAACGGAATCAAGCAAGTCGACAGAAATTTGACCTGGCCACAGGTCAAGGCGATAGCTGGCAATCGCCCAGGATGGAAATCTTTCAATTCGGCCCTCGGCACCACCGTGGGTGCCCAGGACTAAAATTAAGTAAGGACTGTTCATTAAAGAAAGTGGACACCTGTTTTTCAATAGAAAATATTTATTTTCGAACATATTCATAAGTTTATTTTTTATCAATGACTATCAACATACATGCGGCCGAATTCACGTGAGATTGAACATTTACTTCGTATTTCTGAAGAACGCTAGGACTTTCCTCTTGATACCTCCCATTAGATTCTGCACAACTTTCTTTGTAATCTTTCGTTGTGCCACAGACCAAATTTTCTTGAATCAATCAACATAGCTTGCTTCTCTTCCATCTTTCTTGAGATGCCGCTTAGTTATTGTCCACTATCTTTCCACAGGACGCAGTTAAGAGAAGTTCGGTGGATTTTGCCATTTTTCGACGAAATCGACTTTTTCCGTCTTGAGCATCTCTAGTGTAGAAGAAACGAAATAAGCGGATGCCAGATCCGGCCAAAACAATAGAGGATCAGTATGTTTCCGGTAGATGGGTAGAGGTCGTTTTTTGATGCATTCTTCTCTGTTATTTTCACCGTTAATTGTTCCCGTTGTGAAATATGAAGCTTTTTTTGAGCCGCATGAACAATTGGCTTGTCACACAAAAAACTTTTTCCCATTTTTTTCGGTTCTGATGAACCCTACAACATCCGGCACATCTGTCCCCTGCTCAGCGTTGAAAATTGCGGTCCCGGAAGTGTACTTGTATGCCAATTCTCGAAACGACAACTTTTTGGAACACTATTTGTGCAGAATTAAAAGCTAGTCGCTAAGCTTATCCGACCCATCGCTCGAAATTTCTCACTTTTTTCCGTTTCCTTTGAGTGTGTTGCCAAAGTGAATCATGTTTTTACACACTGAGCAAAAATTCACAATTTTTTGTTCAGTTTTAACTCTAAACTATTGGTGAACAGATGTCCACTTTCTTTAATGAACAGTCCTTAGTAAGTAGATGGGAATATGATAAGCTCTTACAATCGCGAATTATCTTATTAAACATTTGCATAAACCAAACTATCCTTTGCTTTACCGGATACATCAGAAGATTGACGCAACTCTCCGACGACAGCAAACAGGATTCCGTTTCATCTCAGAGTAAACCAATGGATTCTAAGAGTCTATCTACCTGATGTTCAATGATTATGAAACAGCTTTCGACCGACGAAAGATGTAGGCAGCGTTCAGGCGCAAGGTTGTTCCTGATAAAATCATGGGCCTCATTGAAGCAAAGTACGAGGCACTTTCGGGCAGAGACCTGCAAAACGCGATGTCTTGTGCCGTCGATGGCAGACAGTTGCCCAGGATAAAGATCTTTCAATTTTACCCACTGCGCCACCATGGGTACTCAGTAAGGTACACCGGGGCAAGTCGAAACGAGTGGGGCAAGATGAAACACGAAGTGTTGAAATAGATTTCAATACAATTTGGAAATTTTTCCTTCGCTGAAAGATTGTTTAAATCAAAAACTAAGTGTTATAGCGATTTAATTGTTTATCATCATTAGAAAACATCATGTTAACCCGCTTGTTACGGGAGTTGGGAAGGGAAAGTTATCCGATATCTTCGGAGCAGCTCGCAAACTCATTTGATATGGTGCGAATCAGCTTTAAGCTGGAAGAATACGTTTTTATTACATTTTAGTTTTCATTTCACTTAAACTACTTACATTTATCGGTTTCAAACATGTTTGTCCTCAGTCCCGTAATACCTTCGATGTACATATCTGTGATAGTAATTTTAGGTTGTATTTAATTCAATTAGATTTAGGTGGAACTTACTGTGATAGCTAGTTGTAAATTCATCAATTTCAGTTTTAATTGCACTAGCTTAACATTTTAGATGTATAGGATAAATTAGAACGCTAATAAGGCGCGTTCCTAAGCTTTAACACAACTTCTTTGCCACCGATGTTGCTGATCGGTGGGAAAATTATTAGCTAAGTCACGACTACTCTCTCTTTCTCTCATCAAACCTGACTCCTCCACCTACTTTTGACATTTTGAAGATTGTGAGGATAGTTCCGCAGTGCTGCCAGCAACACCGCTGTTTCATCTTGCCCCACCCGTTTCAACTTGCCTCGGTGTACCTTACTAAAAATGCTATCTGTAGGATCGTAGCAATCTGTTATTCTGAGTATGACGTTGCTCCTAAATAAATAATCATTGTTATTCAAACCACCAACCAGTGTAGATTAGTGTGGGACACGCTTGTATAAAAAAAAAATGCTCGCTCCAGTCGACTTTTTAGATCCCATTTAGGCCCCCTATGAACTGTACAAAATTTCAGCGCAATCGATGAAACTATAATTTAGCGCAAGCGGTTCAAAGTTTGCATAGGATTTACTATGGGAAAAGTTACACTTTCAAACAAAAAATCCCAGAGGTCGCCCTTTGTCTCCTTAATTCAAATCGATCAATGCTTCTTGTAGAAATAACATTTACGAAACTTTCTTTCGAAGACCGCAAAACGATTGGATGCTTGTGGAAAAAGTTATTGATTTATTACCGATTAGTAATCCAACGAACGGCTTTTTGTTTTGTTTTATCAGCAGCACTGCTGCTGCCGTTGTTGCATGGGGTGGCGGGAGGCATCACCACCCCCAGAAACAGCAGCAGCCAAGACAGCAGCTACAGTGCTGCTGATAAAACAAAACAAAAAGCCGTTCGTTCGATCACTAATCGGTAATAAATCTATAACTTTTTCCACAAGCATCCAATCGTTTTGCGGTCTTCGAAGGAAAGTTTCATAAATGATTTTTCTACAAGAAGCATTGATCGATTTGAATTTAGGGGACAAGGGGCGACCTCTGGGATTTTTTATCTGAAAGTGTAACTTTTCCCATAGTAAATCCTATGAAAACTTTGAACCGCTTGCGCTAAATTATAGTTTCACCGATTGCGCTGAAATTTTGTACAGTTCATATGGGACCTAAATGGATTAAAAAAAGTCGACTGGAGCAAGGATTCGATGTTTGTCCCATACTAGTGTAGATACAGCTCTACATTTGGCGACGAGAAGTAAAATGCGTAACACCTCAACGCTCAATCGAAAGGATTAAGTATTCCGGAAACCTTTGACCAGATCACAAGAAGAATGATGGAAGCCATGGAATAAAAAGGAGAGGAAACAAGAATACGAGCTTGGATTGAACAGACTGTACACCAAAGAAGCATTGTACGACGGAACATTCTGAAGAAGTTTGCTGAACGAACATGAAAATAGGGCCGGATAGACCATTCGATGATCTTCAGCTAAAGGTCGATTAAATACGATAATATCAATAAACAATGATCAGATGACGGTACTTGAAATAGCTAAGGGGATAACGTTTATTTCGTCTCCATATTCAGGCTTATTCTGCGCGGCGTGTGAGGTGAGACGGACGGTTTCGTCTCACGTGACGTGAGACGACTAATGTAAATCAAATGGGGCGAGTCGACTTTTGTCACCTCATTCGACTCGTCTCACCTCACACGCCGCGCAGAATAAGCCTGATTCAGACGGTAAGTCATTGAAATCTTTCATTTTTCATCCGTGATGAGGCACTACAGAAGCAAAAAACTTAAGTAAGATAACTACCCTAGTTCATTCACACTTTACAAAATCTTCCACGTAGTTTCAGACTATTTATGATACTTTGATTTTTGGAACCGATTATAATGCGTACGTCTTGATGAAAACAATCAACTTATGTAGAACGCTAAATTATTTTTTTTTTGTTTTATATTAAGGAAGCATCAGACGGTAAGTCATTGAAATCTTTCATTTTTCATCCGTGATGAGGCACTACAGAAGCAAAAAACTTAAGTAAGATAACTACCCTAGTTCATTCACACTTTACAAAATCTTCCACGTAGTTTCAGACTATTTATGATACTTTGATTTTTGGAACCGATTATAATGCGTACGTCTTGATGAAAACAATCAACTTATGTAGAACGCTAAATTATTTTTTTTTGTTTTATATTAAGGAAGCATCAGACGGTAAGTCATTGAAATCTTTCATTTTTCATCCGTGATGAGGCACTACAGAAGCAAAAAACTTAAGTAAGATAACTACCCTAGTTCATTCACACTTTACAAAATCTTCCACGTAGTTTCAGACTATTTATGATACTTTGATTTTTGGAACCGATTATAATGCGTACGTCTTGATGAAAACAATCAACTTATGTAGAACGCTAAATTATATTATTTTGTTTTATATTAAGGAAGCATAAACAATCAGGCTTATTCTGCGCGGCGTGTGAGGTGGGACGGACGGTTTCGTCTCACGTGACGTGAGACGACTAATGTAAATCAAATGGGGCGAGTCGACTTTTGTCACCTCATTCGACTCGTCTCACCTCACACGCCGCGCAGAATAAGCCTGAATATGCTAAAGGATTGCTGAGAATAGAATGCAAAATTAATTGAAAATGTGCCTTGGTAGAGAAACATTAATTTTGGTATTTGTAGTTTGAGCTTGTTTGACCGCCCACAGTTGCCACTCCAGTATCGTCAAATCAGCTACACTCACACAAGGAACCAATGTGAGAGTGTAACCAATCACAAACAAAATTATTGTGTTTGGGAAATGTCTAACTGGCAGAGTGGATTTTCAATCTGATATTATATTGCAAAACATTTCATTTTGTATAATAATTAAGTTGCGGCTAAAATTGAGACAGAGACAAGAATAAGCTGCAATCATACAATTTGTAAGGGAACCAAAGACTGTGGTGTCACTACACGAGCTTGAGGTTAATTTACTATTCGGCGGCTGGTCAATCGCTCTGCTTTATTTTAAAGTATTGTCGCACCGCCACCAAACCGGACATTGCACAACTGAATCGCGACCCTACCCAACTCACGACGTTTTCTGAATCTTTTTGGAAGTAATACGCATCTATCTCCTTGTCATCAAGAACACAGCGCACTAATCGCGGAAAAGTTGCGACACTCGTGGACAGAAAAATGCATTTTTTTATTGGATGTCAGTCTTGATTCTTACCGGATAGACAATAATGGTTTGAGATCAATGAAGTAAGGGAAACAGGGTTACAGTTATTGAAATTGTAGAGTAAACCTGTTGTGTTCACGCTGAAGACATGTGATAGAATGTCATTCCTAACCGAGGGTTTCGATATGAATAAGATTTAGGCTGAGAATCACATTAGTACATGGAAAAACTAAATAATAATGTTTGCATCAAGAGATATATTGAAAAAGGCAACGTAAGCCAGAAAGATCTAACATGATATTATATTCATCAGGAACCACACTATGAACAATTTACCGTCAAGGCACCATTCACCGTGGATCTAAGAGGATTCGGGACAAATAAGGGCTGTCATTTGACACTAGTCTTATAAACATTGTTGGTGCCGCTTTTAATTGCCTTCATTATAGGTTAAAATTAAAGCAATATCCACAGAAGTAGAACATTTTTCACAAAATTTGGTCATATAGTACAATTAGTAAAAGATAGTAGGGTCGCCTAATTCCGTGGTAGGTCACCATTCACCGTGGTAGTAGGGACCCATTCACCGTGTATGAGAAATTTTATTCTACTTTGTTTAAAAATGATTAAAACAACCCAGCCAAGGGAATTTTCTTCGTTTAAACTCATTTCAAGTAATAACTTGCAAGATTTTATTAGAAAAACGAATGTTCAAATTTTCGATTTTTTCTAGATATATGAGACAATATGGGGCACGGTGAATGGAGACCATTTATTTTTAGGGTACCCATTTACCGTGCCTTTTTGTTTCAATTAAAAAGTACGAGTAATCGTACTTTCTTGTTTAACTTACTTCGGTAATGCAAAATACATACCTGATATGTGAATTTAATTGCTACTTGGTGGAATAAAAATGTTACTACATTTAGTTTATCGCTTAAATCACCTTAGCGCAGTTTTCGTTTTTTCACTATGAATGCAGTGAACGAGCAGAAACCCGCTTCATGTAAACACACTTTAGTGTCAAAATGATACTTTTAAATGTTTCTAATGAGCGTTTTGACATGGTAACAATACATTAGTGTTGTATTAGTCAAATTAAAGGGAAATTGTCATATCATTCAATCATAATTAGGAAATAATGAAAAAATATTCGAAGGCACACGGTGAATGGAGCCCCCACGGTGAATGGCGCCTTGACGGTACCATTTACCAATTCAATTCATCTGTACGGTGATTGTTGGAATATTTAGAATAATGAAAATTAAAGTAGTATTTCAGGAAATAGTGAATATCCAAGTATATAAGAGACATGGCAGACGCACACGGTCTTAACCTTAGTAAGCCGTGAATCAAACGTGTTATTTAATTAATGGTGTGCGGCACACCATTAATTAAATAACACGTTTGATTCACGGCTTACTAAGGTTAATTTGCACATAATCTAAAGGTAACAATGAGAAAACAAACGGTAAAATCATTAGTTGACTGATAGTTAAAAAATATTTCAGGATTTGGAAGTTTTGGAAGTAAAATACAGTTATTTTCAGTATAGGGCTACGTTTGCGGTTTCTGAAACCTTTAGGTGTGTGATATCCTTGGTGATATCTAATTCCCGGCCAGTGTTCTTCTATGATAAATGGAAACAATATTTTTTTAAAAGACAAAGTTCTTGATTAGCATCTGTGACAGTGCTCATATAATACTAAAAAAATACGCACGCTATGTGCCACTGATAACACATAACAGACTGGAGGATGTGCCAAAAGATGTGCAGCATACTTATTTCTATATATTTGAATATGTAAGAATAAGGATGGTTCTCATTAACGAACGGATAACATCGTAATGACCCTCAGTTATTGTGAGAAAAGGGATTCTTGGGATCGACTGTAAAGAACATTTCAAGAAGGATAGAAGTCAGATACATAAATCAAGTAAATTTGATATTGGAGTTAGAAAAATATTGATATAACCTTTAAATACCTATATGGTTGGCATCCGTTAGTGATCCTCGGGTTGCAAGGAGAAGTCTAAGAAACTAAGGCGATCAATTAGATTAAGGCAGAGCCTGGAATTCAAATGATATAATATTGAACTACCTAGAGGCGATCCTCTGGTTATAAAAAAAAAAACCTGGAGGCGATCCTCAGGCGTAACCAAGAGGCGATCCTCTGGTTATTAAAGTCCTAGAGGCGATCCTCTGGTTGTAAAAATCCTGAAGACGATTCTCAGGTGTAACCTAGAGGCGATCCTCTGGTTATGACAAAATCCAAGAGGCGATCCTTAGGTGTAACGAAGAGACGATCCTCTGATATGAGCGGAACTCAGACAGCTCTTGCAGGGCGATGCTACAAAGACGAACCTCAGGAAAATACTCAAAGGCTTGCTCAAAGGTCAACCCTGAAATGGCTTATAAGCGATATGAGAATTTCCCAGTAATAGATCCAGATTCCTTGTAATTTAGTTAATCAAAATAACTGTTATATATTTTAGAGTCCAAACATCATGGAAAAATAGAATGGAACTAGGGTATCGCGCCACTTGGGCGGTGGCTTCGATATTCGTCTGTTTTCCACTATAACTCAGTCAATTTTGAACCAATTGACTTGAAATGTTGTACACGGGTAGATACTATACCCATCTCACTACATTCCAAAAGTTGTGTCAATTGGTTCAAATTATAGTGGAAAACAGACGAATATAGAATCCACCGCCCAAGTGGCGCGATTCCCTATAAGTGAAAGCAATGAAATGGCTTTAGCTATCAAGGCGCACGTGATTAGATAATGATTTGAGAAATGAAGAAAGAAACCTTCGAAGCAACCAGGTGGAATTATAGTATCAACAAAAGAACTCTTTCTTAAATTCACTCTTATGTTCACAACAATAACTCACATGCCTCTTCTTTTAGATTAAACCTCCTAAAATATTACGATTTCCGCACCACGATGACATTGTGGATGATCAGCGTACCTGTCTGTGTTATATTGGCCCCAACATTCTACTAGGGTTAATAACGGATATCTTATCTACCGTTAGCATCGGATCTTGGGATATCATATTCAAGTGAGGGAGCATCCATTAAGTACGTCACGCTAAAACTGGGAATTATCAACCCCCCCTCCCCCCTTCGTACGGGTTTTTCCTATACTTAATACATTGCTTGTCACACTTTCACAAACCCCCCTCCCCCCTAGGACCGTGAAGTACTTAATGGATGGCCCCTGACTTGCATCACCATGCGTGAATTGATGCATATACAAAGGGATATACAAACAATTCCAGGACGTAGTAGGATCATTGAGAGTATAAAACAAGGGAGGGATGTACAGTATGCGGCAGGAAAAAATGCGAAAGTGTTTTTCAACTTCAAACCTCATTTTCGTCCATTTGATATCAACCAATCTATGTTTCAACGTTCCATGATCTATAATAGGCTAGTTTTCTGCAAAGTTAATTAAAAAATTTCCCATTTTGGTCACTAACCTTTACAGGGCGGCGCCTGAAGATGAAGACAACAAGAATTTTTAAACCGCAGAAAATCGCACAGGTCGCTAAATTTCGCATCTGATAAAACAAAATTTTTGATTTTCTCTACAATATCATCAAATATATGTACTTATTTCATCTGCTATGTGAAACTACATGGCTCTGGATCAGTGTGGTCTGGTTGTTCATCGAATTTGAGCTAATTTTGTTACTGTTATAGTCATTTTGTTTAATGACCATTGGGCGCGCAGTTTATTGATATCCGCTAATTAGGCCTACATTATCACATGTTAAACATCAAATATGTTCATTTTTATTTTTCAGTGCTAGAATATAGACATTGACTGATACACTGTCATGAAAAACTAGTCATATATATCCCATATTTAGCGTGTAATAGTGCCTTGAACTTTTCGCATTTTTTCCTGCCGCACCCTGTAGGATCGTACCAATCTGTTATTCTGAGTATGACGTTGCTCCTAAATAAATAATCATTGTCATTCAAACCACCAACCAGTGTAGATACTAGCGTGGGACACAAAAATACATTTTACTCCTGTGCACTTTTTGAGTTCCATTTTGGCCCCATATCAACTGTGCAAAATTTCAGCTCGATCGGAGAAACTATATTTTAGCGCCAGCCGTTTCAAATTTTCATACGATTTACTATGGGGAAAACACTTTTTCAAAGAAAAATCGCCACAGGTGGCCCCTTAACCCCTAAAAATAAATCGATGAATGATTTCTATTGGAAATTTTATGAGGAATAAATCCTCTGAAGACCGCAAAGCGATCTAAGGCATGTGGAAAAAGTTATGGACTGAAAACCGAATGGCATGCCAACGCTGTTTAACATGTAAGGCAGTGCTTCCCAAACTGTGCGCCGCGGCGCCCTGGTGCGCCGTGAACATCTCTCAGGTGCGCCGCACAGCGCTTGAAAATTGAAGCGTTTTACCTCAGACGAATCCAAATTTGCTCTTCTTTGACCGGCGCTTTTCAACCCAAAGCGGTAGCAATATGCCTTCATTGGCTAACATGCTTCAGAAGCAAGTGGGAGCGGGAGCAATAAAAAATATGAGTGAGAGTGAGGAACGACGATTCAGCGGCGTGCGGCTCTCTGAATCTCTCTCTTCGCCGGTGTATACGGCAATGAATATACTTGATTTTTATATCGTTATTACAGTGCAAATGACATGAACTCTAATTAAATCGATTAAAATAGTCACATCCATCATTCTGTTATGGACAAATTGATTGTTTTTACAAGTTTTGAGCAAAAAATGAATCCACTGAATCATTTACGCATCTTCAGCCTCACCGCAGCAAGTGAGAAATAATCGTTACCAGTCAATATGCTTCACCAGCCAACCGACCGATGAGGAATAGTGGTCGCCGTTGGTTCGGTTTCTCTTTGCTCCCTGTACGTGTTCGTTCGTAGTGATGGTTGGCGCTGATGAATGATCGTACCATTCATATTCACTCAATTTCAAGTACTGGCGCCGCAGGCTCTTGGGAAAAAAACACAAAGAACAAACTCTTATTATTGAAGGCAGAATTTTTAGCTGTTTTTGTATTGTTTTGTAAAACTAGTGTCAAATCAAACCCTTTTTTGTATTCGATACCAATGTTTTGGCTTTTTTGTGGAAGACTTCAAAAGAAAGTCATTGAAAGGGGGTTTCCCTCTTCAAAAATTTTCAATTAAATAGTAAATATTCCAGTCTACGAATGTTTTCCGGAATAATTTATTATGTCCTCATGAAACATTTAGATTTTTACAAAATTTTTATATATCCGAAATTTTGAAAATTTTCGTAGGTCTCTCAAATTATTGGAACTTTTTATGATTCGGCTTAGTTTTCGATTTTATCAATAGCTTGTAATTCAAAGTAGGTATTTCCAGAAACTGTTTTGAAGTTCTTTCCATAATACTATCATCTATAAGTACTGTCAATCTCCAGGTCTTCGTGCTGTGTCAAACATTTCGGGACGATATTTTTACTTACATCACTATCATAACTTGTTAGTTTGTCTCTATGATTAAGATTTCCTCCTATAGACTGGTTTAGCCCCTTATCGTGAAAAAATCTGCGATAATTTATGTGTCGATTTCATGCATGATTCTGAAACCGCTTTTTTGAGTTGTTGAGTTGAGTTTTTTAAGTACCGAATACAAAAACATGACCCTTCACCGTCACTGTCAGCCGTTCTGACAGGTTCTGAACAATTCATTTTTATATCTATTTTCCCTTAAATTTGGTAATCTAGGTACTTTATTTAAAAATTAAAAGTTTTTCAATGCAATCCTTCAGAAATCTAAAATTTGTGTTAAGTTCTGCGAATCTTTAAGCAATTTTTCTTTTTTTTATTATAAAAAAGCATGACATTGAAGGCTTTTTTGCGATTTATATTTGTAATTTTGAACTGCACTGCCGTGAATCGCAAGTCAGTCCCATCTGCATTTTGGGCAAAATTGAGTTAATGGCGGTTTTCGATCATTCTTCGGATGATCTCTCAGCTGTGTGATCAAAAATATATAGTTTGTACAGTAAAATCGAAGTACAACACCAAGTCAGATTGTCCCATAATGAAAAGTAATCGCAAGTCAGTCCCATTACGAACTTGTGCACCCTGCAGTTCAAAATCGAACACTGTTTTAGAAAGTTTTATATTTTTCGCAGTTACGTTTTCATGTTTGAAACAATTTGTGAAAGTTTCGTGATGATCACAGTAGTACCTATTCATTTTATGGCGATTTTTTGAAATTTCACATAGAAATCGAATTTAAAATCTTCAGAGTCCATTTTCTCAATGCCTACTTTTTACATATGGGACTGACTTGCGATTCACGGCAGTGCAGGTGTTCAAATTATTAAAATTCTTTGTAAAAAGTTGTTGGTGCGCCGCGAAAATTTTGAAAATTTCAAAAGGCGCCGCGGTAGCAAAAAGTTTGGGAACCTCTGATGTAAGGAATAACAATAAATAATAAAATCTCGTTATTTTATCGATCGGGTAAGGATTAATAATCTTTTTCATGGATGTCGCATCGCTTTGTGGTCTTCGGAGGTCTGATTCCTCGTGAAGTTGTCTACATAAATCATTCAACGACTCATTTTTAGGGATCAATGGGTGACCTCAAACGATTTTTCTTTGAAGAAGTAAAGTTTCCCCATAGTAAATCGTATGAAAAACTAAGAATGGCGGGCGCTAAAATATAGTTTCTTCAATCGATCTGAAATTTTGCACAGTTTATATGGGACCAAAATGGGACTCAAAAAGTATACAGGAGTTGGAGTTTTTTCATTTTTTATATTTTCCCATATAAACCGTGTACCAGGCTAGTAGATACATCTCTACACTATCGCAGACCATTTTTCGTCCCACCGTTCCACTAACAAGACAGTGACTACTACTACAGCAGAGGATGATGAAACGACGTTTATATTGGATAATACTAGCCTTAAAGATGGGAGGGTTCGGATAAATAATTGTTTTTCATACAATGTAGCTACTATCACATAAATTTGCTAAATAAATAATGTGGATCCCCTTTATTGATTAAAAATGGTTTCGCTTTCCGCATGCTAGCCACACATGGCATAGATTATAACATGCTAATAATAAAACTGCCTGGTCTACACTCAACTCTATTAGCTCCGTTAAGCATGGGATCTGAACGGTCTTCTAATCAGCGAGCTTTTTTTAACCACTCAGTTAAACAACCAATAAGTTTCCAAAGGAAAGTAGGTATGAGTAGCAAGTCTTTTCGATTTTCTAGTATTCGCGCTTTTTCCTCCTTTTCGTGTTCCCTAGTCTACAAGTTAAGTACAAGTTACACAACTTTTAGCTGTAGGTTTCTTATTTACTCTACAATAAGTACCAGTTCTATACACAATGTCTTTTTTGGCATTTAACAAAAATAGAAAGATCTTAATAATAAAAACGATGCAACAAATTGAAATACTTAAACAAATTATCCACGGATGATGATTTTTCGCGGGAACAAATCGCTAAAACTATAGCCCAACGACTGTCGCAATATTTAATAAGTCATATTGTCTCTGAAACAACTGAAATCAGATTACACCGCTTCATACGATCGATATACTTTATACTGCTTATTTCAATATAGTTGACGTAACGCAAGTGTTATTGGTCATCGAGTCAAGAAATACAGGATGGTTTTCAGCTCAACCCCAATGGACATTTAACGAAGAATACTTTAGCAAATCACAAATATTTTTAACGCCAAAGACATTATTAGAATAAGTGTGATTCAACTTCGAAGTCATACCTATTCGAACTTTTGAAGGTATTGCTGGTGAAAACATTGACGAATGTATTAAAAAATTCACATGAGCAATAATAAGCAATCTACGGCCATCGAGGATGGCTTCACGCAAAAAAATCCGTTCCGATATACGTGCACTCCCAATCACGGCAACGAGAACAAACGGGGACTATGCATAGCAACGATAACAACAATAAGAAATGTACACCGTGAACTAGATGTCACGGTATCGAGAACGCCCATATTGACAGCTGGAACTAGTTCCAGTTTACGGTGTATATTTGCTTGTTCTCATATTCGTGATTGTTTGTTCACGTTTATCAGAACGGTTTTCTGAGCGTGTTGTTAGAAGACTGTTAGAACAGTGAGTACATAGTTGTCTCGGGAAGGAATTTATATTAGTAGATTACGGCAGAGGGTCAACTTGAAATCAACTATTATTTCGCTTGGGGTTTCTAAAACCCTACTTCCAGTCTTGTTAGTTAAAACATTTTGATTAGATCTTTCGATATTTGTTTTAAAGATTTGGCAAACAACCGTTTTTTTGAAGGAATAAGGTAGCGTCTGTTATAGGCGTTTACGTCAACTATATAACTATAAGCAGTGAAAGGGCTTATCTGAACATGGTTCCTGGGTGGGTAGGATATCCTTGGAAAGGAAACTGGATTGAAGCTACATATTTACATGATAACATCTCCCCCAGGGACTCCGGCCGTGACCGCTGGAACTGAGCGCTGATGGTGATTCTGCGGCTGTAGTGGATCGGATTCCGATTGTTTTTGGAGAATGCGACGCGTTTTCGTCGTCGGCAAACGTTTGCTAGAACAACTACCACCCCCGATAGTTTCACCACTACCGCCACCGTACAGTAACAATCATTTCTTGGTGAAACTGTTACTCGATATCACGTTGTTGAGAAAAGAGTGGGCAAAGGGTTTTACTCCTGGCCCGGGGCCACCGCCACCGGGAGTGGAATTCGGAGTGATGAATGACAGTTCCGGTAACTGGGAAATGCCTGGAATGTGATTAGCTTGCGGTGGTGGCATGCTTCTACCTGCAGTGGATAGAGGCGTTTGGTAGAAATTGGTTGTGTGATGAGCAGGAAGTGCGTGAGCGGTGGAAAACGTTGGCACTTTTTCCTTTTGAGCAGCGATTGGCGCGGACGAATTGCTACTAGGGCAATAGTAGTTATTGCTATTCCATGAACTGAACTGCGGAGGGGGAAGCTGCGGTTGGTTCCAAGAGTTGAACTTGGGCCCTCCCAACCTACCAGCGCCTAAGGAGTTGTTCTGGTAGTTGAAGTTGTTTTGACTAGAAGACAGATGCTGCGTTACAGGAGCACTGTAAATGAAATCGGTCCACTCCTCTTGTTGGCTGGTGCTGTGCGTGGAAGGAGAATGTTTTGACCTGGTAGGTGATGGTTTTTCGGTTGCAGGTTTTGAATAGACGAAGTCAGTCCACTCATCATCATCTGCGGCATTCGCCACTGCAACCGAAGCGTGTTTTGGAGTGGAATTGTTGGAACCACTTGCTTGAGGAGCCACCTTTGGTTTAGGGAATGCAGCCTCGAACCTGGCCAACTCGTCAGGGTCTATTCCTGGATCCGGCCAGTTTATTTGGGTTACCCTGTTAGATTCGGCCGGCTGCTGAGGCTGTGCCTGCTGAGGTAAGAGAATTGATGGACTTAACAGAATTGGAGAACTAGTATTCGAGCGATTATGCTCGTTTGAAACATTCGATAGTGGTTTATTCACGATAGGTTTCGCGGGTTCTGACACTGGCACTGCTGCTTGGAAATCGCTGAATTCGTCGTCTAACTGATCCAGCTCGGCTGTCGGAGAAGTACCTATCACCGGTTTAGAAAAGCTGCTAATTTTGTTCTTCTTGTTCACGAAATCAAAGTCATCATGAATTTGTTTTAAATCAGACGACCTGCTGGAGTCTTCATTATCCACCTTTCGCACTGCTTGAAACTCGCGGAACTCGTCAAATTCGTTGTCCCCGCTACTTGATCCCTGATTTTTTGCCAAACTCTTCTCCAAACTATATTCAACATCATGGTATTCTCGTACAGCAATAGTTTTATCAAACGCACCACCAAGACGAGAATCTCCGTCTATCTCACCATAAACTTCTGTCCGATCCGTTGAATCCCTAGATACCGGGTTGACACACTTGCTCGGCGTGTAGATATGTGTTTCCGGCAATTTTATCGTTCGAACCACACTACCACTGGATGTGACCGAGGGCGAAGAAAGTCCTAAAGGAAACGAAGCAGCATTCGTCGATGAGGGCACTACACCGTGAGTAGATGATACGGATGGTATTGAGGGGCTGGTTGTTGCGGGAATTGACGTTGGTTGCTGATACTGATTGCTGGTGCTACTACTACTGCTACCGATAAACTCAAACTCACCCTCGCCGTCTTCATTGCGATTCACCTCAGTCGGAGGTTCTTGTTCAAACGACGACGATTTGAGAGTGTTTGTCATCTTCATTGATGCGGTAGAAGGTTCTTCCGCGGCGTAAGAACGTGACTCTAAGATCGTTTTCGTTGGTGCAGCTGTTGCCACTACTTCATCTGCAGTAGCCGTGCTTGCGTTTTCTGCGACTTTCGAATCCAAAATTTCGCCCTTTGACCCATTCTTGTGGGACTGGAGTGCGCCACCTTCCTGGAGGATCTCTTGTACACCTGTACAAGGTTTAAGGTGTGATATTTGGGAAGGAAAGAAAGATGATACAATCAATTCCCGTAACATCAATTAACATATAACACCTAGAAGCTAATGAACTGAATTGTGCAGAGTTAGAAAGCGAAAGCATTGCAGAAGCTCTACGGTGCAGCAAAGCATGCAGAAGTCTACAAAAATACTTTACCGTTAAGGACAAGGTATTTGGAGTACATGGCTCAAATTTCTAGAGCACCGTCTTTAAGAACCGGTGAACGGGTATGGCTGTAAATGCATCACGCTGATTGTTCAGTGGTTGTCATCAGTGTGATGCATTTTCATCCAGATCCGTACAACGGTTCTAAAAAACGGTGCTCCCAAACGAACCAGAACTAACGGAGTGGTAAGGACATGGAAACGTATCTGGAGGACATCGAGAAGTTATACGGTTCCAGAAGGAACCTTTTTAAGTCCCTGAAGAATTTTTAGCAGAAATCTTGGAAGGAGTTTCTGGAGGAAACCCAGATGAAAGTTTTTTATCTATCGCAGAAGAAACTCCTGGAAGGAACCCAGAGGGAATTCCTGAAGAAACCCCAAGAAGGATCTCAAATGGAGCTCCCTGAGGAATTACAGAAGGAACTCCTAAAGGAATCCTTGAATTCAGTTCTGGAGAAATCATGGAATGAACTTGGAAACTGAAGCTAATAATTGTTGTGTTCCGTTGCACATTTATGTAATTCCTGCAGGAATTCCAGCAAAAAATTCTGCGGTATCACAGAATTTCTGGATTTATGGAGGAAAACTAGAAGGAATTCCTTGAGGAATCTCGGAATGAATTCCTATAGGAATGTCGTAAGGAATTTCTGCAGGAATCCCAGAAAGAATTCTTAAGAGATCACGGAAAGAATCTCTGGAGAAATCCCTGGAGGTCTTCGTGGCAGAATCCAGTGCAAACAGCAGCCAATTAAGCAACACCCACGCTGTTTGACACCATTATAATGTATATAGGGGTAGGCGGGGCATTATGGACAACCGGGGCAGAATGGACACCCTCAATATTTTGAAATATGCGAACTTTTTTGAACTTTTAATGAATGGAGAATATAGTCCATTTGTCTAAAACGTAGTTTCAGAAAAGAAACATTCGAAATTAAAATTATACTTGATTTTACACGAAAAAGTTGCGTCCTCCGTTTTTTGTGCATGAAAATTATAATTTTCACACCATCTAAAATAAGATTTAGTAATTAATTTATTGCAGGTCGATTAAAACCTGATATTTCTAGAACACATGCAAGTAGTTTTGCTGTATCTACATGCTTAACATGTTTATATTTTCATCTTTATTATATCAAAAATCAAGTTTGGAAATATCTTCTGCTGCCGGGGCACAATGGACACTCGCCTTTTTGAAAGAAGCGGCAAGGGAAAATATAACCTAAATCACAAACCAACCAAATTCTTCGATTTCAGTATAGTTTCGGTTAAATGTTCACTATAGTAGACATAGGGTGAAACAAATTGGTCAAAAAACGACAGCAGTGGAAAATAGTTGTTCTAGGCACAGCTGTACATGCCGGCAAAAACGAAGCTTTATCCAAAACAGCCTGAAGTTAAATTAAATGAACAAAAATGAACTACTTCGGCGTATTATTCATCTATAATAGTTGTTTTGCAATGAAATGACTTTATAGGTGTAAACAATGTACGAAACTCGTAAAACTCTCATGGTGTCCATATTGCCCCATGGGGGTGTCCATTCTGCCCCGTATGCTTGAAGACGGTCATGAAAAACTAACATTTTTCATAACATTTTTTGAAGTGGATAAATATTTTTTCTTCGTGAGCATTCTTATGCAATAGATGCTAAATAGACTTTAAAAGGATGCATGTATCAAAAAACTAAACTTTTTTGACATCTTGCCAGGTAAAGTTGGCAAAAACCTTGGGGTGTCCATATTGCCCCACCTACCCCTATATAGTGATCTCTCGTGGCCAGTGAATCAAAATTCAACCATCGCGCAACAATAATGACAATGTCGCAACCTGTATTTGTTGCGACAAAACAACCCATGCGACATAAGTTTGTCCTAACTTGAAAATAATGGGATTAACATCGTACACCACGAGTTTAGAGATTTTCAAGCCTTGCATTGCGATTTTCGAACGGTAACTTCGAGTCGGTAAACACTGCAACTCTGGTGAACCTCTATCATCAAACAGTTTCGACTTTAGGTTAGTAATAATTGATTATTCACGAGTTGAAAAGTACGCAACAAATTCAGCTTCCGTTTTGTCTGCAACAAAAAATTTGGAGATCATGTCATTATCTGTCACCAGTAGGGATAAAGACTAATCGTCGCACCTTCTTTGTTGCTTGTTTTGTGCCTCTTTTGTCTGACAATTCTGTTCACTGCGTGGCGATTTGAATAGTTTTTTCCCTTATCTGTAGAGCCGCTGATTTGAATAATTAGCATTATGTTGATGCTTACTCGTTTGCTTGATAACAAATTACAAAAATTCATATAAAAGATGTTCAACACAACTTTATTTACCTCTGTAATAAATTATGTATGTAGCAGCGTTACATGCAATCATGCAACATACATAACAGCCAAGAAATAAATAAATAAAGCATGAAAAAAATAATTGAATATTATTCATTTAACATAAACTGCCCAAAATAATACAAAGCACAAAATGTCTCAACTTAAATAAGATAAAACGGCATGCCCGAAATGCAAATAACGGTATTCAAATTAAATTATACAAAAAAATAACTGAAGTAGTTCTCATTTTTAAACCTGGGTAGGAACTGGATCAAATCAGAGTTGCAACCCCAACCCAACTTCGCATGCATTACCATTTATTTGTTTGATATTCACTTGTTTGGGCACATATTTTCTGTCGATCCAGTTTCAACCTAAGTTCAAACCCAAATTCGACATAAACCATGCAATCTTATATATAAAAAGTTCTCCACTTCGGAGACCATTATGCACTACTGACAAAGAATAAAAAAAAAAAACAAAGCGATCACCGTGAGATAGCCAGATGTTAAAAACTTACTAAGGTCCAAATAATCATCAAACGTTTGCAGAGTTACGGAAGCGGAATCGACGGCGGTAGCCGTATGGCCATCACCATCCATCGGAGCGCCATTAGTGGCGCATGTTGTTGTTGTTGTTATGGTTGTTAGTAACGGTGTATTAGTCGTTGATGGGGATTGTAGTGATGGTGATGGTGAATGTGTTGGTGAACGGGAGGCGATATTACAAGTAGTATCAGCAGTAGCCGCAGTAGTGGTAGTAGTGGTGCCATCGGTAAAACAATAGGAGGTGACGTTGAGGCCGACGTTACATCCCAAGGCCGGCGATAGTGATTTTAGGGATAAGGGCGGGTTGTTGGAACAAAACACGTTCAAATCGTCCAACAGAGATCCACCGCCAGTTTTTTGTTTGGCAGCATCACATGTGATGTTAGCCATTGTTGTAATTGTTGTCGTCGTTATTGTCGAAGGTAATGATGGCGCAACGTTGGCGTCACATGAGGAGGAGGAGGAATCAATATTTATTTTATCTTTTAGATTAGCCATCACCTCTAGCTGTTCTAGGTCCAATAATAATGTGTGTGCGTGTGATGCTGGGATATTTTTACAGTAGTTTATACTCGTTTTAATAAAAATTATTCAAACAGATTATAGAGAAGATATGTAGTTAAAAAAGTGAATGATGAATAAAATATGGAAGAAACATGATGTCAGTCAATAAACTCAATAAGTACTCGAATTTTTCAAACGTATCACAAACCCAACTAGCGAACAAAGCGATTAGCGTGTGTTGATCAAATTTTGTACACAATAGTATCTAAACAAAGTGTGGGTTAGTAAAAAATTCTATTTTAAGCCGTGGATATCCGACAGGGTCGTTTCTATTCTCTAGTGGGATTTGCAGCTAAAACGGATTCTTATGTAAATAAAGAATGATAATTTGTTAGTTTATATTCACGGTTACATCAATATGATACTGTAGACACCCATTGGAAAAAAGTTATTATTGAACGGAAATAGGTAGTTTTATAATTTGTCCTTCCAGCTTTCAATTATAGTTAACAAACAAAAAAAAATCAAGCGAGACTGGCTGAGTGACTAAAACTTTGTAGTACCCGTTGTCGTCCATCATTTCCTGAAACTCTGAATAGTAACGACTAAGCTTTCTCAGCTTCTCAGCTTTGCGTACGAACGATATCAACATCATTGACATCGGTCGTAAATATGTGGAGAAACAGCAAAACAGCGAAGATAGGCTTGACGTTGATATGATTGCGGATAGAAACAGAAGCAGGCCTAGTGTTGCTAGTGCTAAGGTAGTTTATTTATGGGAAGCTGTTGGAAGTGGTTGAATAATCTGTTTGTCTTGAAACATGTGACAACGACACATCCGTATCCATAAAATACGACAGACCACTGTGGACTGGAGACGTAGTGTGAATGTCGGAAGAAAGAGTTGTGATCGACGCTATCGCGGGCGTTGGCTTCACGCGATTGAAGAAGACCTGCGAACACTTAATTTCTGGCATGGAGGAACCTAACAAAAAATCTCTTCAAAATCTTAGGTTCACATTACAAGTTTGGTGTCAATCCATTCAAGGCTTGATCATTTGACGAAAAGTTTTAGAGAATAATTATTGCATTCGTAAAATAAATAAAGCTGAAACGTTGAGGTTCAGGGCAATGTGATTAAGAGATTAATTTTAATCGCATTGCGTGAAAGGATTTCTTCACCGTACTGGAGGACTCCAGCTAGCCTAGTGGTTCAGGAGAAACTTCAGAGACTACACATATGGCTGCCACAATGGCCACAATGATTTAATGAGCACCAATCTTAAAAATTCGTAAACAAATGCGCTCTATTAAAAAAAAACCTGCATCATGCTGCAAGTGAGCAAAGCCAGGATAAACAAGTCCGGCTTCATTCGAGGCTTCGTTTGTCAGATGCGTACCTCTAAAGTTTGAATTCAAAGTTGCAAAGGTTTTTTTTTTATGTTTGAGGCTATGAATCGCCAATCTCGTTGCGGTCGGGAAAATATTCTCGACTCCCTGGACATAGTGTATTTATTTATTTATTTATTTGATCTACATCAACAGGCTTACTAGAGCCCTAATGATGGTTTAAAAAAAAAATAATAATAGTATTATTGTGATTGCTTTACAATATACAAATTCATAAAAAAACACCAAATTAAAGTGGGGCAAGCCAAGTTCCAGTGGGAACGTAGAGCCATAAAAATAAAAAAGACGAAGAAGAACCTTACTTTTATCACATTGGGTTTAGGGTGCCTACAGTACTTTCCGTGATGTAGCTTTTCAACAACAAAAAAACATTTTCCAAAAACCAAAGTAATGAATGATTAGTACTGAGCGCACAGAAATGAAACAATACCGGAATCGACAATTACCTTCAAGAGGATTCACCAATCCCGAGCTGTTCCAGTCGAATTGCACCGCGGGCACATTTCCCGCCAGCGCCCCTGACGCTGTCAACGGCGGTCCCGTTGTAGGGTGCAGCGGATCCAGACCGAACGCTAGATGGTGCTGGCTATGAGATGCGTGATGTCTGCTACCGGGGGCTTCCTGCCGACCTGCACTACTGCTTGAATTTATCGTAGCCGCACTGCTACTACTGCTGATACTATTCCCGGAACTACTCGAAACTGGTTTCATCGGTTCCAAGGGGCTAAAGCTAAGATTTGCCGCAAAACGTGGCATAGAGCTGTTCCACTTTGGACCAAATAGCTGCAATTTTATTCGTAATGAAACTCATGATTTATTAAATAATGCAAAAACCACTTACAATATTCCTTGAGTCGATACCCAGGGCCCGGATGAGCGATTTGTTGCTTTCGGAATTGGGATATTGATAGCTGAGCGCTTGCGTTGCATCCATATCGTTCAGCTCGTTATGGACCTTGTTCCGCTGGAGTAAATTCGCCCAGTGGACGACCTGACCGGTGTCGTCCTGATTGTCCTCGGTGGCGCAAGTTGGGAACATTCCGCTAATAATACTCAATATGCTTTCCGGTTGAAATAGATACGAGCGAGAGGTCGGTGCCACAGAAGTAGTAGCAGCAGCAGCAACAGCTTCAGCTGAAGTTGTACCATCCGATTGCTTGAAATCGCTGAAATCACCGAAGTCATCGTCATCACTTACGCCGTCATCTAAGGCGGGTTCATGTGTTTTCACAATCGCTTCCGTTGGCTTCGAGGTGTGCGTAGTTTCGGCCGGAAACGTGGCAAATTCCTGTGGATTTGGTTTAAAATTATTCTAGCGAACAGGCTGTTATTAAATGACAAATTTTGTTGTTTCTATTCATTAATCATTTAACAACTTCGTAAAGACTAAAGAGTTTCGAGTCTAATCCATGCTTGATTGGCACCGAGCATGTAGATTGATGCAAATAAGACCATTCAAAGGAATATCACATTACAGTCAATTGAGGGCCGATTTCTACACTTCTGGTTAACTCGTAAATCTAGTATAAGGCCTGAGCAGGAGCGAAGAAATCGGCCTTAATGTTATTATTATCTTTATTATCGAGATTTTCAGCCAGGGGCTGGTTCATCTCCAAGGCCTTGATGTGTTGTATAAAGAAAAGAATCTAAACTCGATTCAAATTCTGGAAGTGAAAAGCTTTTCCCTCATAAAAAAATTTGGTAGGTATCATCAAATATGTTTTTTAGGTAATCGAGATTTTTTTCGGATAGGTACTTTTTGCCATTACATACCTACTATATTTTTTATAATTTAGATACTTTAGCGATATTTCGCACGCTTTATTGTGCGATACAAAAAAATATGATAACAGCTCATGTTAGGTACGTTGAGTTTTAAGGTTGCAAAACGGTGAGTCGATAAGGAGAGCGTCCAACATAGCTCTGGTCCTCACAAGTTCCTACCTCATGCTTCCACGGGTCAAGCAATGATAAAGATCGCCAGCTAAGAGTTGTGTCCTTAGTTGGTGGTGCAGCCTGGACACTGTTGTCCTTCTGACTTCAGCTAGATTGAGGAGGTACGATACGCGCGAGCGTCAGTTCACCAAGGAGGTGCGGCTCAAACAGCGTCTGTTCTGGCAAGCGTAAGAAATGCTACATCACACCTAGCTAGATCCAAGGTGATAGCCCCATTAGCGTGGTTGTCCCAGTGTTGGTTGGGACGTTAAACAGAACTGGCACGATGGCCCTTCGGCGAGACAGGAGTGTTGGCGTAGGCCCAATAAGCCACCCGTAAAAGTCCCCATTGCGAATAACATAGGAGAAAATACGACTCGATACAATCGGCAAACACTAGGTTTCACAGGATGTGACAGGATAATCTACGACGAACTACATCCCCTCAACGTCGACATCGTGGCGTTGCAGGAACTTTGTTGGACTGGACAGAAAGTGTGGAGAAGCGGGCATCGAGCGGCTACCTTCTACCAAAGCTGTAGCACCACCGATGAACCGGGAACATGATTTATAGTGTTGGGCAAGATGCGACAACGTGTGGATGTGCACGTTGGATGTGCACGTTGGATGTGCACGTTGGGCCGTTTCTTCAACTATAAAATCATCAACGTACACTGCCCACACAAAGGGAGACCTGATAACGAGAAAGAAGCGTTCTACGCGCAGTTAGACCAAACATACGATGGTTGCTCGCCGCGTGACGTGAAAATCGTTGTCGGCGACTTGAACGCGCAGGTAATAAGGGATCAAACAGAAAACCAAATCGACCACGTTCTGATCGACGGTAAATTCTTCTCGGATATAACCAATGCCCGCACATACCGCAGTGCGAATATAGATTCGGATCACTACTTTAGTCGCTGTATGCATGCGCTCAAAACTTTCGACAGTTCTCGCATCGAAGTCGAACGCCGCGGCTCAACATCAGGCAGCTGCGTAATAACGCAGAAGTGGCTCAAGACTACGCGCAGCAGTTAGCTGTGGCCCTACCAACGGCAGAGCAGCTTGGCGCAGCTACACTTGAAGATGGCTGGAGGGACATCCGATCCGCCATAGGTAGTACCTCGGCTACAGCACTAGGCTTCGCGACTCCGAATCACAGAAACGACTGGTACGACGGCGAATGTGAACAGTTGAAAAACGAGAAGAATGCAGCATGGGCGAGAATGCTGCAACACCGTACGAGAGCGAATGAGGCACGTTACAAACAGGCGCGGAACAGGCATAACTCAGTCTTCCGGATGAAGAAGCGCCATCAGGAAGAACGAGATCGCGAAGCGATGGAAGAGCTGTACCGCGCTAAGGACACACGAAAGTTCTACGAGAAGCTGAACCGCTCGCGCAGAGGATTTGTGCCGCAAGCCGACATGTGCCGAGATAATCACGGGAATATTCTCACGAGCGAGCGTGAGGTGGTCGAGAGGTGGCGGCAGCATTACGATGAGCACCTCAATGGCGACGTTGCAAGTACCGAAGGTGGCGTGGTAACAGATCTAGGAGTATGTGCACAGGTCGAAAGACTTCCGGCCCCTGACCTTCAAGAGATTGAGGAGGAGGTTGGCCGGTTGAAAAACAACAAAGCCGCTGGAGCAGATCAACTACCAAGCGAGCTTCTAAAATACGGTGGAGAAGCACTGGTGAGAGCACTACACTGGGTCATTATCAAGGTTTGGGAAGAGGAAAGTATTACTACAGGAATGGATGGAAGGTTTCGTGTGTCCCATCTACAAAAAGGGCGACAAGTTGGGTTGCGGGAACTACCGCGCGATCACACATCACACTGCCTATAAGATACTCTTTCAAATTTTATGCCGCAGTCTATCACCGATTGCAAGAGAGTTCGTGGGGCAATATCAGGCTGGATTCATGGATGAACGTGCTATAACAGACCAGATGTTCGCCATCCGCTAGGTGTTGCAGAAATGCCGCGAATACAACGTGCCCACACATCACTTGTTCATCGATTTTAAGGGACACTCTAGAGTCCCTTCGAATCTCGCAGAGGGTTACGGCATTTTTTTTTTTTTTTTATTTGATTCAGGATTTAACTATACAGTCATTCATCCTATTACTATATTAGAGAAAAAGTATCAAATTTTAGATAATAAATCAGAACGTCTAAGAAATTTTACAAGTTTGTCTTCTTCTTCTTTTTCAAAGCTAAGGATTTCACATAAATTGTCTTTAAGATTGCATTGACTTCTTTGTAATTCATACTTTCTGCAATCCACAAGTATGTGCCGCACTGTCAATACTTCATTACACGTTTCACATATATTTGAGTCTCTACTAAATAGATGCCTATGGGTTATGTTCGTGTGCCCTATCCTTAATCTACTTAATGCTCTCTGTTCCACTGCAGACGACCGATCTATCCATGGAAAAGTGGAGACTTTCACTTGTCGAAGAAAGTTGGAGCACCTGAACCATTCATTTTCCCATTTATATCGGATAGCTGCTTTACAACTTCGTATGGCATCTTCTCCCGGGATGGGAATTTCCATTATTTCCGCTGTTGTTCCTTGCTTTGCTAGGTTGTCTGCTCTAACGTTTCCTGTAATTCCGACATGTCCTGGTATCCAGCATAGTACAACTCGTTTTGTTAATAGTTCCTTCTCCAACTGTTGAATACAAGGATGTCTAGACTGCCCCTTTTGAAGTGCTTCCAGTGTGCTTGCTGAGTCCGAAAAGATAACCGTTTGTTCGTTTTCATTGACGAGGTTTTGTACAGTGTAGAGAACAGCCATTGCTTCAGCGGAAAAAACTGAGCACTCCTTGGGTAGTCCAATCGAAATATTGATATTATCTGAAGCTATTCCAAAACCGACGTTTCCAGAGTCTACAGATCCATCAGTGAAAAATTTTCGGTACTGTTGATATGAATTGTTGAGCAAATGACGGTAAATCTGATTTGCTTTGATTGGGGGTTGCCCAACCTTATAATTATGTTTAACAGTCCAATCGATATTAGGTTTTCTGTCGTACCAAGATCTTCCTGTTATGCAAGGTAGACGGGCGATACAGGGAATTTGATTGCCAGTAAGGTTTTCATAGGCGAATCTGGCCCTTCTTATTGAAGGGTAGTTGCGTATGATGTGTGCGGCATCATCATCTTCTTGTTGGTTAGATTCTTGTCTATCACATAGAAGATTCTCCTTTTCTAGTAAACGAATAGATTTCGATGCAGTCTGCTGGATTACTAAATAAGAAAAAGGTAATTGTCCAGATTCTGCCATTATCGATTCGATTGGACTTGAGCGAAATACCCCACATGCTTCACGTACTCCGGCGTTATATAGAGGTTGTAGCATTTTCATATTGGTTGAACTGCCCCCGTTAACCAATGCTATTCCAAATAGTAGCTTTGGAAGAAGGACAGTGTTGTTGATTTGTAATAGTGTTTTCCTGGCTCCTCCACCCATACGGTTTCCTATTGCTTTAAGGTGAATCGGGACGCTGTGTTATTTTTCCTATCTTCCCTCTCTTTCTAACAATTTGCCTCGCGATTTTGAAGATGGTAATCTCGATTTCTATCGCACAGATGAGGCTGAAAAACAATCAGCATATGCACTGCAAGTGAGCATACACAATGATAGATTTTTGTTCCATTATAAGAAGTAGAACCTGAGATTACCATCTTAGAAGAAACAGAGCAATGGCGGATATTTCCTCGACCGTCCCGTCCGCCCTTAAGAAAATTTATTGTTGTCTGACATTTGTTTCGTACTTCAGCAACATGTCTCTTAAAATTCAAGCGACTGTCGAAGAATACTCCAAGAATTCTAGCATATTTTACTACAGGGATGGATTCATGACTCATGATCAAATCAGGTGTTTCCGGGTGTTTTCGTTTTTTGCAGATATGCATGAATCTGGTTTTTTCGCTGGATATGGTTAAACCGATTCGTGCGCTCCATTTTTCAAGCGCTTTGGCAGCTTTTTGCAGTCTTTTCCTAACTGCTCTAGGCGTATGTCCTTTTACAACTACTATAACGTCGTCAGCATATACAAACATTTCAATTTCTTTGGGTGCGTCATTGAAAATCGTCTCCATTAATACGAGAAATAGTGTCACTGATAATGTAGATCCCTGCGGCACTCCTGTCTGTTGAACACGCTTGGATGACAAGGTATCCCCAACCGCAACACGAAAGCACCGGTCAGTCAAAAAGCTTCGTACGAAATTTAGCATTCTTCCTCGGATTCCCCAGCCATCCAATATTGATATAATTTTATTTCTATTAGCTGTATCATACGCCTTTGTGATATCGATCATGAGAATTTCGCAGTGATCGTTGCTATCCACTACGTTTCGTATCGATTCTTCTAACGCTGCCAAATATAGGTCGACCCCTCGACCCTTACGGAAGGCGAATTGGTGTTTATTCAACCGTTGGTGTTTTTCCAGAGCTTCCACGAGCCGTCTATTTACCATGCGCTCGACAGTCTTGCCTAAGCAACTAAGCAAAGTTATTGGACGCTGATTTCCCAGAACTTTTGGGTCCTTGCCTAACTTGGGAATCGGTATGACAATTCCTTCTTTCCAAATCTGTGGTATTTCGCCTGTTCTCCAAATACAGTTGATCGTGTCGAGTAGTTGCATTTTAACTCGTATTGGTAGATGACATAGCATTGGATAGCTGATGTTGTCAATTCCTACAGATTTACTACCAGCCTTATCTAACGCCCATAATAACTCGTCAATTGTGAAGTCTTCGTTGAAGCCATCAATCGTTGTTCCTTCGCCTGAATGATTCGATTGACTTTCGATCGTTTCTTCGGATAAGCTGGAAACTTGCTGAAAGAAGTCGGCTAGTTGTTCTGCAATACTCTCTGGTTCAGTGACTGTTTCATCACCGATCTTCAAAACGCGGTTGTGGCTTCGTCGTTTACCGCAGAAGGCATTGAAGCGTTGCCACATTTCGTTGCTGGATGTTTGGGGGTTAAAACTGGCTGCAAACGATTCCCATGAGGTCTTTTTCGCGCATTCAACTATTTTTCTAGATTCATTTCGGGCCAGTTTGAAGTCCGTTAAAGCTGCTGCTTTACGTGGATCATCATTCTTCAAGCGTCTTAGTTTCCGCAATTTTCGTCTACGCTCCTTAATCGCTGCTTCGACTTCGCTGTTCCACCAGGGGGTTACTTTCTTTCCTACGTTGCCGGATGATTTTGGAATGCTGGCCTCGGCTGCGTCAATTATCGAACTGCTGAATTCTCCCACGGTTAAAGCACTATTTCTTGGTATTCGCTCCAAAATAACGTCTTCAAACTCTGTCCAGTTGGCGATGTTGTGTTTCCATTTTTGGCGCTGGCGTAATGGTGGTAGACTTGCATCTGAGTTTATTAATATAGGGTAGTGGTCGCTCGTCCTGGTGTCATCGTCTACTTTCCACTTATATTTACTGGCAATTTCCGGTGATGCTATTGAAAGGTCTATAGCAGACGTTGCTCCAGAGCGGGGGTCCAATCTGGTGTGTTCTCCAGTATTCATGAGCACTAATCGGTTGTGTGTTATAAGGTCTTCTATAATGGCCCCATTCGCATCCCTTTTCGAACTTCCCCACATTGGACTATGGCAGTTAAAGTCTCCTAACAACATTATTGGTCGTGGCAGTTCATCTATTAGTTTTTGCAATTCTTCTTGCAGCATTTGCGGGGGGGTGTGGCACGGAATATATATGCTAGCATAGGTAGCTGCAACGGGATACATGACTTGCGCTGCTACGACCTGTAGCGGAGTTCTAAGGCTTAAGAATTTGTACGATGAGTTCTTGTGTACCACGAGTCCAACTCCATTTTGCGAAGATGATCGCGGACCGAGCCGTATGGACCAGTCGTACTCCCCATGGTGAAACTTCTGGAAAACTGTTGTTCGAGATAGTCGAGTTTCCTGTACAGCTATTATTGCTGGTTGATGCTCGTTGACAATTAACTGTAGTTCAGGATATCGTTCGTGTGCACCATTCACATTCCATTGTAAGATACCTGCGTTGTTGTTTTGTCGGATGTTGCATGTACGACCGTCAGATTGTCCAGGAGGTACGTTCGTGGAGATTGCTGTAACGTAGTGTGCATCATTTGACTGTTCTGTATTGTTAAGTGAAAATGTACTTGCCTGTGTAACGCACAGGCGCCCGTCGCCGACTGCCGCCGAAGGAACATCAGCCGAACCTGGATCATCTTCAGTCAGGGTCAGCGACAGGCAAGGCCTGATTTCAGTTAGGTTTCTTTGGTTATGGCAGACCGCACTGGGGGATTCTTCATCAACGGGCTGGGGTATGACGTCCCGGATGAATCCTCCACCCAGCTGCGCTCCCTCGTAAGAGAGTGAGGGGGGTACTACACATTCCCCTCCCTCAAGTCTGCCATTGTCCAGGTTGGTTGAAGCGTCAATATTGGTGAAATGTTCGTCATAATCGGGTGTGCTGCTAGTACTGTTTTTTGATGGGGTTCTATTTTCCATGACGATGAGGTTTTGTGGACGAGCTACTCATTACTGGACCTTCGGTGTCCGAGACGTACATGGGAGTAATAGGGAAATCCGTGGGATCGTTTTGCTCAGCGATGCTCAACGTCAATCGTTTCGGTGGTGGGCTTTTATCCTCCAGATCTGCTGGACACATTCTTTGGATTTCAGGAGCTGTTTGTTTAGAATTGTTTCCGTGATTCCGTCTTTTGGGATAACCGCTGTGTTTTCCTGTTTCTGTTGTCTGGTCCATCTCAATTGGATCTGTTTGTTTTGGTTGTTTCGTCTTCTGAAGTGATTCGGGTTGGTTGCGAACCTTTTCAGCGAGCATTGCTATGTATGTTTTCATGCTGTCCATCTTCTTTGACATGTTTTGGATCTCTTGTGATTTTTCATTAACGCTGGCAATCAGCTCTTCAATCTGCCTGTTCTTTTTCTCAATGGATTCCATCAATGCGTTATATCTGGATGCACTCATTGAGGGTTGAGCTGCAGCTTCTGCATAACTGTTGCCGTTTTGAAGCCTTCTACGAGCTTCTGGATATGACAACTGATAATCGACCTTCACTTTCACGACTTTCATTTCATGCTGATACGCTGGGCACCGTCTGAAGGTGGAGCGATGGTCGGCTTCACAATTAACGCATTGAGCTGGTTCATCGCATTTTTCCACTACATGTTCTCCAGAGCAGTTATAACATCTTTTTGGTCCGGGGCAGCGTACACTCAAATGCCCGAATCGGTAGCATCCATAACATTGTAGTGGGTTTGGGTAGAACGGTTTCGTGGCGACGCGAGTTAGTCCAACTTTCACATGCTCAGGATACGTCGTGCTGTTGAACGACAAGATTAACGCTGGAGTATTCTCTTTCTTCCTATCAACGAATCGAGTGATGCGCTTAACCCCAATTACTCCCTGCGGCGTCAGAGCATCTTGAATATCTTGTTCTGTCATATGCAACAATTCCGTTGTTGATAAGATACACTTGCTCAAATTCAATTTGGGATGCAGCGTGATGCAGACTGGCGTTCCGTCGGATAGTTCAGTGAGACCGATGAGTTTTTCAGCGTGAACTGGATTACGTACTTCGATCGTGCATTGCGTTCTTTGTACATCGCTGCGTGCTGATTCAACAGACCCTCCAATAACAGCTTCAACACTCTCTCCAATGATGAATGGATTTGGAAGAGGACGATTTTCCTTTGCTCGCATTTCAAGAATAATCAGTTTGCCAAATTCATTTCCAGGGTCCAGGAAGGCCGGATATCGTGGTCCTATGGGACCACCAGAGGTGGCCATGATGAAGCTTCGGCTTCAGTCAGTTATGTGAGGTTCATAACTAGTAGCCGAGAGCTGAATTGATTGTTCGTAGGGTAGCAGTCACCTGCTACCTACCCCAGATTTGATCAATTTCACGATATGCTTGTTTACGTTTACGAAAAATACGACAAAATAATGTATCTGACGGCCCGATTTTAACCGATATGCTTGGATACGTCGATCAACAAGCCAATAACTCGAAAAAAATGATTTCTACGATTATACGACAACGAAAAATTTAGATATATAGTTGGTGTGTTCGCGCACGCGGTTTGCACAGCAGTGTTGCCACACATTAACTCTGGGTTACGGCAATGTGATGTTCTTTCGTGCTTGCTGTTAAACATTGCGATAGAAGGTATAATAAGGAGAGCAGGGATAAATACGAGTGGAACGATTTTCACGAAGTCCGTTCAGCTGCTTGGTTTCGCTGATGATATTGATATTATAGTTCGTAAATTTGAAACGATGGCGGAAACGTACATCCGACTAAAGAATGAAGCCATCGACGGTTGAAGAATTCGTTTACTTGGGCTCACAGGTGACCGCCGACATCATTACGTCAAAAAGAGGAGAGGAGGAGGAATCGCTCCAGACAAATCAGTTTAGTGCAATGATTTTCCTGATTCTGTTAGTTTAGCCCGAATGTCGTTTCCTCGAATACCAATTCTTAAATCTATCAAATTTGATTTGGTAAAACAAAATGTTTTGCACGAGCCGTTAATTCTTGATGATAATTGACCAATTTACCCTTAAAAAAATATTTCCATGTTTAATGTCTTGCAGTCAAAAAAGCCCAAAATCGTATATTTTGTCCTATAAATTAAGGTGTAGCTCAAAATTGTGACGTGCTGGAGCGAATCTGAGCCCAGAATTGGATTCAGCGGCCCAAAATCTGCCAAAGACACATATTATAACTATAAGTTTGCTCTTGAGACAAAAAAAAAATGTTGCGCAGTGTAGGCTATTCTTTCTAATTTTACCATACAGAGATTAGTAGGCGCTGAAACTGCCATTATTTTATTGGAGATTTATACTTCTTTAAAACAGGCTGCTCTTTTGATTTATATGTAGTAATGGCATTATCACTTGAGTTCATAATTCATGATCGGCAAAACGGCATTCGGGCAAATGACCCGGAACCCTATGTAGTGAAGAAGGGTGTATCGGGGTTTCGCGAAATGGGTCATTCAGGGAAAAGTCTTATTCGGGAAATCGCCGTTAGGAAAAACAACATTCGGAGAAAAGTTGCACAACCTTTTTTTTTCTTGACCGAGAACGACAAGTTTTGACATTTTTTTAGAACCGTACTGCGGTCTAGAAAAAGCACTATTAACTCATTTCTCGAGCAATTCTACTGAAAAAATATCCCACGCATCGCGATATGTCCTGTTCAACGACGTAAGTTGAACTTGCTCGAAGTTGTTGCATCCTACTCTTATCCATTTGTCAACAAACGGGAAAGAGCGGGATGAAGCAAGTTCGAGCAAGTTCAACCTACGTCGTTGAACAGGACTATTTATTGTCATCTGCGTAGCTACCATTCAAATAGAAAATAGATAACTAACACTTACCTGAAAATCGTCAAAATCATCTCCATCGAAGTCATCCTCCTCTTTTGCAATCGGTTCATGTAAAACTGTTTCTTCTTTGGCAGCGTCTGTCGTGTCCTTCGGTACGCTCCCCGTAGGTTCGTCAAAGGTAGCCGTCGTGGTCGTCGTGGCCGCCGGGAATGATGCAGGAAATGAATCAAACTTGCTGAAATCAGCATCAAACGTGGCAAAGTCGGTTTTGCTCTGCGACACGAAGTTACTGTCCGCCGAGGGTGTTGATTCGATGTGAGCGAAGTCATCGTCGAAGGACACATCGTTGGCTGTGGGCACTTCCAGGACCGCAGATCTTTCGTTCGAGGCGGTAGTAAAATCAGTAAAATCATTTTCGGTGTTGTCGTCGAAACGGCTACAGGGATCTTCGGCCGCAATAGGGGTGATGGCGGCGGGATCCGGAACCGCTTCCGGGGCCGGATGGTCCGGGTCGAGTTCTTGAGGTGAAGAATCCCGTTCGCTGGTTTCATTTTCTGACAGCTGAACTGGTGTAGCAGATTTCGAAACTTCTGCATCTAGGTGCAAGGACGGTATGCTAATATTGTCCTCGGCTCCCGGTATGCTCGACTCTTCTTGTGGTTGCGGTGGGTGAAAAGCGAAATCTTGAAATTCGTCATCACTTGGAACATCATTCTCAGAAAAGTTGTTTTGAGATAGTATCAAGGACGGTGGACTTTCGTTCCTCGATTGGTCCGGTTCCACTTCACATGTCACATCTTCCGGTACGGCTTGTGGGATCGGAAGAGGCGAAATGACTTTTTCTTCTTTCCGTGGACTTCCTTCTACCGAAGGTGATTTTCGGACTCGTCTCACAGGGGAATCGAAATCAGGCAGTGGAGGTGGCACAGGCGTTGGCAAATCTTCACTTCCTTCGGCAGGTGGTACCGAATTGAAGTCGTCAAAATCATCCTCCGGGTCCGGCAAATCCACTTCATCCTCCTCCTCATCGTCGAAATCCATTGGAGGCGGAGTATGACAAACCAGTGGAGGAATTTGACTAGACATATTGTAGTGACCTTGAAACTTCTCTCGTTATATCTAATTATGATGAATCAGGACTGAATTCAGTATCTGTAAATGAGGTAATTAAAAATTAACAATCAAAATAGCATGCATTAAACAAAGAAACTAACCTTCCTGAAATTAGCTCCAACAACCTAATCATATGACGTTTCCAGCAAATTTTCCAGAAACTCTTTTTCTCGCAGCTGCCAACCAACCAGCCATCCAAGCAAAATCGATCGATGATGGTGCAGCTCGAAGAAACACTTTTTCTTCACATCCAAAACTCCTGAACAAAGGCCAACTTCCGTTGTATGTAGTCGGACGTTACCTTGCCACAAATATAGCACTTTTACCAGCCACCGAACTCAGGAACTCCGTTCTTTTCCCCTTTGTTTCTACTGCGAATGGAGAATCAATTAAAGTTCCGTTCCAGGTAAATTCGCTCACTTGAATGATAGACCAGGGAAAAAAATATGACACACTACTCACTCTGGGCCCTGCTGGTACTCTGGCTGCAACACACCTGTATTTTCCAACTCTTTCCTTCTCATTGGTGGCCTGCTCTCTGTTGGTGCTCCGTCGTTTTCGTCGATGCTGCTTTGGCTGAGCAACAACGGAGTACTGTTTTATGAATGACACATTACACAATGAAAGATGATTTCACACACACAAACACAACTGACAGTCGTTCCAATTGGAAATTGTGGGTGGAACGGACTAGTCAAAACGGAGCAACAAATAACGCAGCCACTGACTGTCAGCAACAAACAAGCTACACGAAACATCCTAGCGCCAGGTGAATTTTGGAAAAATCTGGATGATTTAGGAAGATTTGTCTGGAAAAGTCTGGATTTGCGTAAAAACCTTACAAATTCCGGGCAAAAACCTTACAAATTCCGAGCAAAACCTTACAAATCCGGAAAATAAATGTCTGGATCTTCCAGACTTTTGTTAAATGAGACCTCAAAAATCTGGATAAATCCAGATAAATCTGGAAGGTTGGCAACGCCGAAACTAGAATTCAGTAACAAATTTTGAAAACGACGTATACCCGCATAGAAATATATCGTTCAAGCTATCGTTCATATCATAAGAATTTAATTCGTGGAATGATTATTACAACAGCAACGATGGGTTTATGATTCGATGATTGAAGTTTCTGAATTGACATTATTCAATACTTTACGAGTATTATTACACTTATGATAACGATACCATTAACGATATATGAATAATTGTTTATCTTTCCTTTTTGCAAGTTCGACGATTAATTTTACTGCCCATAACTGCATATTTGTAACATTTGCAGTTTTTGTCAAAATTGAGTTGATACCGGGGCTCATCTCCAAATCATCAGTACTTTCATCTATCCAAATGAACTTTACAAGTTTGTTCCAAAAAATGTGAAAAAAATACCAAGTCGTTTTGTCTCATTAACAAATATTAACGAATGTAACCGCATAACAGTCACACTGGAAATACATAACGTCTCATAATGTACAACCAATCATATTTTGCTCTAATATTTTTTTGAACTATTCGCCCAGCATACAAGAAGAGCTGTAGAAGATTTCATTGCGAAGTAAATTACTTTGAATTTTTGCCAAATTTTAGAAATTTAGATCCTTTTCCATACTAGTGCAAGTTGCAAACTTTGAGCTCAATTTTCTCCAATGCCTACTTTTGTCGAATGTGACTGTTATGCAGTTATGGGCAGTTTAGCTTTCGTGAGTTTTCACAATGTTTAAACAATACAATGGCCATAGTAAGCATGAAATGCACATGTTGTTTCCATATTGTGTGTAATAGTGACAGGATTCGATACTTCTGAGCAGACAAAATAAACTGCACAACATTGATAGCTCCAATTTGCTCTACCAGAGAACGCGTTGTCACCTCGGTTGTCACTAAGAGCTGCTTCGCTTGACGGATGCTGTTTCCATGCCTGCAGCTTGTTTCGGCTAATTACTGCAAACTTACCGGATCACATGCAAAACCGGAATCTCCAAAGGGATTTTCAGGGGATTTTTCCACTGGAGCTACTGTCTTCATAGTAAAGACTATAAATCTTCCCCTCGGTTCTCCTCGTTAACTGCTTAATCACCTTCACAACACCATCGAATTTCAGTCAACCGCGAGCACAGGTTCCACATGGTGTAGTGGATAAACACCGTGATCTTTCGGAAACAACTTTGGCCACGGCAATTTGTTCGATTCCCGTTCCAGTGAATAAAAAATACGACGAAAGTAAACAATGATTCAGTTAATCGTGAGCAAATTTGACAGTGCCCGACAAATGCCCGCAGGGGTGTACATTTTTTCGGGTCGGTAAAACAGATGTGGTGAAATATTTCCGTTTTGTTTTTATTATTCGTCGTATCATAAAGTTAATGATAAAGGGATTATAACATCTATGATTCCGCAAAATTTTTGTTCGAGAAAAATAGCATTTTTGAATGGTAACAATACTTAACAACCCATTCGGTCTATCATTCAAACTCCCAATATGATAAGTACTATCTGTTGCCGCTGGGAGCACTGCCAGCGATCCGAGCTGTGGACACATATAATTAGAACAATAGCTGACAGGGAAGAACGCCTGTCATCGTATAAAGTCAGAACTGAGGGATGAAGAAGCTAGGGCCAGTTTCCTAAATTTACTATTCTTCTTATATCTAATTGAATTTGTTATTCTACCTAAACATACAATACGAGTAAGTGACACAATCCTTAAAACTAGTGAACTCTTAGAACTATTTAAAAATGAACTATTTACAGTGTGCAGAAGTTTATATTAACTGTAGCGTCGGAAGAACAGACCGCAGTGGTACTGCATAATGACACCTAAAGTGTAAGAAACATGAATTCATTGTATGGTAAACAAATATTTATTAATAAACCGCCTTTTTGCAGTTTAAAGCTGCACGAAATCGTCAACTTCAAGCGTTTTAATGTGCTGCTCACAACTCGGTGTTTCGATGCTTTTCTGGGTCTGTTCCGCGCCAACACTATCCTTAATATCATATGTCGTATCAGCGATAAATAATCCAGTTTATGATAACATGAATAATAAGAAAATGATACACTGTAAAACTGGTGTATGATACCGTTTTATTCGGGGGGTAAAAAAGCTCCATGTTTTGGAAATTTTCCGGCCGGTTCAGCTTTAAACACAATGCTAAGAAAATATACAAAAAAAAAATCATATTTATCGTTACATTGACACTAAAATTTTATTTTTACTAAACAATTTCAATACATTCTCTTTATAGCTATAAAATAAAAAAGATATTTCTGCCGTACAGCACGGAGCTTCGAGGTCGATTGGGTCACTTTAAGCCTTGTTCTGCGACATATCTTGCGATGCTCGTCCTCACGGATGTCCATCGTTTTTGGCGATTTGACGTTGCTCGTTCCTAAAAAGCAATTGACGTAGGCTTTAGGAAAAGATATACTTTCAACGATGGATGGATTGTGAATAATCTGAAACTTACCTTCCAGCTCCCGGAATGCCTTCCATTTGCCTTCCTTAATGTCGCCCGTGAACCACTAAATTTCGTCCGCATTTCTCAGTATGTTGTCTTAGTTATTGCACGCACATTAATCATGCAGCCATCAGATTGCTCTGCACATAAGTGTTTTTAAAGAACTTAACAAAACTAAAACCCGATAAATCCGAGACAATTCGGAAAATGGCGGTGTTATTTTTAGGGGTATTTACTGTTTACCCTTTGTATGGATGGACGGCTGAACTTCAAAATGTGGAAAAAACACCCATTATTTGAAACTTGAAAAATACCCATTATTTGACAGCTCAATACTGAAGCAAAAAATGGGTACTTGAGACTCATTGATAGGGTATTCCAGAACTAGCGTGTAAGCGAGATTTCGTCTTTAATTTTAGGACCCTATTTTAATGGTATTTTTTCTCCCGAAAATAGGGTTTCTCATATTATCGTGCATCGTAGCTGCGTACTGACACATTTTGACGTTCTTCCATTTTCCTTTTCGTAAAGCCGGCACCGCACGACAGGAGAATCCATCTCCATCACCATCATCACTCACTCACAACTGCACTTCGGGTTTGACTTTCGTTCGGTGTGGATCGACGACGCAGTGGTGGTGATTTTTTGACGCGTGTGTTTTCTCGGGACTACCTATAGAAGAAAAAAGTTGCTGCAAGGTTTTTCGTTTGCTGAAAAATCTGCATTTCATCGTTCGATTCGCTGTAAAATCGGTGAAGTTTGGTGGTTTAGATTGTCCAGATCTCAACTGCAGTAAGGAACGTATCGATTTCGTTCGATTCGACTGGAATTTTCGCATTTTTCCGCAGAAGCCGACCAATAGTTTAATCATCATGAGTGAAAAGGAACACCAACAAAATGGCGATCACCAGAACGGAGATGAGGTAAGTAAATTGCTTTTTAGTAGTTTTTTGAGAAATTTAGCTACCTATTTGATGGAAAAGATATGTGCTAGCTACTTTTTCAATGGCGGGTGTGTTTATGAGAAGAATTGCAAATTTGAAATGCGAAAATCAGTTCAACGACCTGAAGATGCGCTAATCAGCGGCATTTTGCCGCCATGTTGAATCTTCTCTGCCGGAAAGCGGTGCGCGGTGTGACGCGGCGTACCGTAGAATAGGGTAACTTTGGTTGTTTTTGATTTAGGGCAAGGGGACCTATTTTGGGACAATTGCTGCAATAACTCAGTCAATTTTAAACCAATACCTATAGGTATTGGTTTAAAATTGACTGAGTTATATATTGTTCAAACAGTTGAAAATCGAATTTTTTGACACGCGAAAATCCATTTTCTCCTAAATAGTGCGTCGCACGTACGTTGGTCATAGTGCGCTGAATAGAGGACCAGGTCCGCTAATCCAGCGCACAATATCCGGCGTTAGGTTTCGCATATGGATTTGTTGAAAAGTCGATTGGGCGCTGTCCATAAACTACGTGGACTTTTTTTTAGGCCATCTTAGTCCACCTCTCCCCCCTCTGTTCATAAACATTTTTAAAAAATTGTATGGAGCGTAGAATTTGGCCAGACCCAGATGCAAAATACTTCCAGTATTGCAGTGGATCATACGAATAATGCCATATATGGCAGAAATCCTGCTCCAAGGATGATAGAAGTCACCCTATTTTACAGTAGTTTTCTTTTTGTATCACACTTTTGGTTACCACCACAACCCTGTCTACGCATTCAATTTCGACACTGGAGGTTTGGCTTTCTGTTTCAACATCTCTCCCTTCGAGGGGGTTTGCTCACACAACTCCCTCCGCCGTTTAAAATTCATTCACTCAGTGCAGCGGGTTGAGCAGAGGGATGACATCATTTTGCGAGGCAAGTGTCTGCTTATAATAATTTCGGTTTGTAATTTACCCTCGACTTCACTAACTCTTCAGTAAAATAATCCAATAAAAGCAAATATAGATTTTACAATGCAGGTTTGTTCCGTTTTTGTCTCTGAAAATTTTATCAAAATTTTTCACTAGAGTACATACTAGGTAGTTATTTGAAGCTTAACATGAATCTTGATGCAATGCATCTTCTTTGGATGAATTAGAAGTAACAATCCTTGATGACATAAAATACGTATGCTCCACATTAGCTTACAATACATTTTCTTTCAGCTGTAAATAGTGCATACTTCATGTTTTTTCTTACGTGTAATTTTACTTCTTTTTTTGTATCTTAGAAAAATTTAAACCATCTATTAAGTATACAACAGGTAGCTAGTCATGATAGATCAATAGTAGGTGAGATATGCATATAAAACCATCAAAGGTCAGACCTCCATTAGTATTCCTTCCGTGGATTCTTCTTGATTCCCCAAGAACTTCCTTCTGGAAATTCTTAAATTTTTTATCTAAAATTCAATCGTTTGATTACTTCAAAAATGAAATCTTCCTTCAGTAACTTTTGCTAGGAACTCCACCTTTTTTTTCTTTCTCCAGATTCCCTAATGGAGTTTCTTCAGGAAACATTTCAGAGGTTCTGGGTATTTAAGAGTTAAGTCTGTTAGAAATTAGGGCAAAGGATCCAAGAATTCGATGTAGGGGTTTTCTCCAGAAATTCCCGAAGTAATCCCATCAATGTTGAGTGTTATCGCACAAGGAGCTCTTGAAGAATTGCTTGAAAGGACTCCTGCAGAAGTTTGGGGATTTTCAGGAGGAATTGGAGGATTACCAGAAGTAACTCCCAGGAGAATGCTGTAAGGAACCGCAGAAGGATTTGCAGAGAGAATTCCTCGATGTTTCCCATAAGTAACTACTGGAGGACTCGCAGGAGCAATTCCTGGAGGTTTCCTCGAACAAACTCCTTGATAATGCCCAGAAAGAACTCTGGGAAGAAACGCAGCGCAGTATGAAACTCAGGAAAAAATCCAAAAATGAATTAAGATAGAATTCACGAAACTCTCTTGGAAATATTAAAAATTGGAGTGGAGAAATTTTTGGATGAGTCAGAGAATAATTTCCTGGAAAAATATCAGAAGAAACTCTTTAAAGAATCCCAGAAAGAGTTGATGGAATCCCAGAAAAGTTGTTGGTGGAATCTTAGGAAAAAAAATCTAGGGAATCCCTGAGGTAACACCACGAGGTAAGGGAAAGAATTTCTGGAGGGATTTAGGAAAGCAATCACGGAAAAAATTCCGTAGGTAATCCTGAAGAATCGGAGGATATCTTGTTGTAATTTCGGAAGCAGTCTTGGAGTGAATCTAAAAAAAACTTCAATGAGGATGTTTTGGATAAAATCCAAAATGATTTTTATAATGAATTCTGATTTGCATAAGGCAGCATCCATTTATTACGTAACGCTAAAATCAACATTTTTGGACCCCCCCTCCCCCCTCCGTAACGCTTTTTTGTATGAAAACCCAAAATTTTTTGAATGGACCGTAACGCTCGGTCATACTCCCCCCCCCTCCCCCTAGAGCGTTACGTAATTTGTGGATGGCGCCTAACGTGGCATCCCATACATAAAATATTTGAGGTCTCATACTAAAAATGTGACATAGGTGATAAGGGGTGTGAAAATGGTCGATTTTTGCGTGACATAATTTGTGTATCATCCCCAAGATGGATAATATGGTGTAAAAGGGCCGTTCATACACTACGTAGACTTTCTGGGGGGGGGCAAAGTCTACGTTCCATACAAATTACAATTTTTTTATATGAACAAAAGTCTACGAGGGGGGAGAGGGGTCTGAGATAACCAAATTTCGGTCTATGTGGTTTATGAACAGCCCCAAAGGTTCGTTAAAAGTTGTGGAGCGTGTACCTTTGTTTCAGCAGTGGCACCGCAAGAACCAATGCTTCGCTCAAAAATGCCTGAAACACCGTGGACAGATGTGGGTGGCTATCGATATCCTAGGACACCATCAGGACACAATTTGCTAGTGTTGGTCGATTATTTCAGTAGGTTCACGGAAGTCATCGTCATGATACCAATAACAACAGAATTTACCGTTAATGCACTTTTAGAGACGTCAGTCGATTAGGAATTCCGGAAACAATCCGATAATGGGCCACAGTTCATCAGTGAACCATTCAAAGTTTTTTTTTTGTAAATAATACGGCGCAACTCATCAATAGACAACTCCATATTGGCCACAGGCTAATGGCGAGGTAGAAAGAATGAACAGTACAATACTGAAACGCCTTCGGATAAGTTAAGAAAAGAAGTGTAAACACTGAACGTGGGATTTGAGAAGTTTCCTGCTGATCAACACCACATTCTATCACTGGAATCGCACCATCAGCACTGATGTTCTCAAAGGTTTTGAGGGATAAACTGCCAAGTCTACAGTTTCCAGCTGGTATTGTATCCAGAGGCGTCTCGTGACCCGTAAAGCTGACTGTGCACTTGAAAAGTTTTCACATGGGACTGTAATATGAATGGAAAACAGCAGGAACCTGAACTCCGCTAGACAAGCGAATCTACCGACGATTTCGTCGAGAAAACTGCCTTGTTGTTTCAATTGATGAAACAGAGGGTTTTCTACCGTCATCAGTTTAAGCCTCCTTAGTCTTTGCTCGCTCAGTGTAACTGAAGATAGGTTCTTATTCTTTTGAGATGGAAAAGCTTCTTCCAACGGATTTCTCCTTCAGAGAAATAAGCAGATACGTTTCTGAGGAGACGTCTTCCAAATTGTTCTTAGTAAGCACCTTAGCTATCTCTGCGACTTTTTTCGTGTAAAACATTCTCAGCTCATCGGTCAGCATTGGGAAGCGAGAGTAGACATTGCCCACCAATTGTCAAGGGAGGTTTTCGGAATAACTTTTGAACTTCGAAGAACCCACTCAGAAGTGGATAACTGACACTGAAGAAGTGGAACGCCCATTGCACAATTATGGGTCACTCTGTAAAAAACTATTACTAGTCAGTCTGTTCTCTATGCTATTCAAATAGAATTTAAATGAAATTGACCCACGTGAGTAACCCATGATTATGCAATGATTGTAGTCGAAACATGCGTAACTGTTTAAGGGCTCCAAGGGTTAGCATTAGAGGGCGGAATTAAAAGTACAAATCTGAGTACACTCAATCGAAGAGGGTATTCTACCTAGATGATTCGAGAAGCGGTACAAACTTTTCCTCATTCGACCGCCTGGCAAACGAATTGCGGGAGTAGATTGTTTACGATATCGCGCTCCATTTTCCTTTGAATGTTGCTAGAAAATTAAACCGTACGCAACGTGCAACTAGTAGTGAATGAAAATGCCACCATTCAGGTCCACCCAAAGGCATACACGCATGCCAAAAGAGTGGATGGGCGGCCTCCGTTGAATGGTACAAGTTCTCTCGCTCTTTCGCCTCGCTCTCTTGCTGAAGCATACAGTAGCTCAAATGCGACGTTGCCAAACTTAGCAGCTTCCCCGCGAGCGCAAGCTTGGTGTAAACAATCTTTCCTTTCCTCCGCCACCGATGAGGCCCACGTCCATTGGAAGAAGTGCACAAAAATTTTACTAATACATTGCCAAAGCAGCACAGAACAGTCGAACACAAGTAAACACAGTTCTTGCATGCATATACAGCGCTCCAGTGTACTTCTGGAAGTGAACTGAGGCGGGAGATTTTTGGAGATGCTGTCACATGGATGTTTCGCATGCTTCGGCGTGGAGCACTCTGGCAGCGGCAGGGTGGTGGCATAGTGAGATTAAGTTGGAAAATTTACTTGATTCCTATTGGATACGCACTAGTATTTCATAATGGTTTGTTCACTTGAAGTTGTGAACATCAAAAGGATCGAATGAGTAGTTAATATCGTTTGTAGCAAAATGTTGACATTATAGTGATTTATTTTAGTTTTTATCAACTGTGTAGTGAACGCAGTGGACCTATGGACGAGACGCCACTGATTGTATCTGAAGATGGTCGGGATCGTGACTGGGAGAAAAAACTCATAGCAGCAGGAGAATCCAACATTCAGAGGCATGCCAAGAAAAATGTCCTGAAGGAAGGAGATACTGTAGTGGCCAAGCGTATCGTTAAAGATAATAACTTATGGATCGGAGCTCTTCGACATAATTGGCCTCCTAAAGAAAAGTTATGTTTTGTGAAATCGCATTTCGTATTTTAGTGATTGAGTTGTTCCAGATATTTATTCTTATAAAAACCGGGTGAAAAAATCGATTTATCGGTAAATTTATCGAAAAAATGATAATTAAGCTAATATGGAACCGGCATTTCCTTTTCAAACCTCCAAATTTTTACGACATAACCTCTACTTTTAATCGTCAATCGGCAGAGAAGGTGCAGAAGCTGAAATTCGTTCCAAGGAATCTGGAAAGGTAGTCGTCTAATTGTAGGTCACTTGAAGCGATTTGTTGAAGAATGTCAAACGCAGGAAGGCGACAACATCGAAGCAGATGTAAGAGTAGGAGATACCGAAGCAGCTCGTCGTAGTCGGCATGACATGAAGATTCCACCCACAGCATCTTAACTACACTCCAAAAATTATTCACGTCCCTATTACCTGAAAACATATGTGGTTTTCGTCCACCATACTTTTCATGTAAGAATGACATGATTCGAAGGTTAGGGAACTCACAACTGAGAGATATGTGATTACCGGAAATTCATGTAAAACTTACATGGTTTGAATAGTAACTTTGTTCTAATTTTTTATTCAATTTCTAATACTTTAAAAGAGAAATAACAAACACTGCACATAATTTAACTTTCATTTTATCCATTTTTATTCCAAATATGTATAATAATAAATTTGTGAAACAAAACTTTGACGGCAAAATAGGTTCAGCTCTTGGAAGAGTTTTATCAGGCACAACTCCAGTCCAGACCAGGTTTGTTCCTGAAAATACGCTATGTATTTGTAGTAGATATATTATGAGACATCTAAAATCCAGCTAAGGATGATAATTTCACGACTAAAAGCATAAAACTTAACTATTTATTATAAAAAGCAAGTAAATTGCGACGTCACAATGGAAAAGATAAACAAATCGACGCCATGTTGACCACTCACGATGCAAAATCACTCATTATTTTTTTGCATACCTGATAGTCACTGTTACATGAAATTAATGTCAATCTGACGTGACCCCAGGTGCGTTTTACATGAATCATGTGAAAGAAGTCAAAAGAGTGAAAACGCAAGTCTACGTGATTTTTCAAGCCAATTGGACGTGAAGACTTTTTAGAGTGTATTATATCACTAATGTACCATAATTGTTTTATGGATTAAGCACAGATTAAGTAAAGGGGGCATGTAGTATCTCAATAACAAAGTATGTTGGCAGCATCCATTTACGTAATGCTAAAATCGATACTTTTTGACCCCCCCCCGCTTTTTTGTATGAAAATCCTAATTTTTTTGTATGGAGCGTAACGCTCGACCATACTCCCCCCACTCCCTAGAGCGTCCCTAGGGTAGTCAGTCTAGGCGCTGTCCATAAACTACGTACTCATTTTCGCATATCTCAGAGACACCGCCCCAACCCCCCCCCGTAGATTTATGTCCATTAAAATTTTTTGAAATTTGTATGAAGCGTAGATTTTCGGCAGACCCCAGGTTGCAACTAAAAAACGAAAAAACGGCCCTTTTATTTCCTTTTTATTTTTATTTTATTTTATTGATGCACAAGGGGGTCATAGGGCCAAGTCTCCAATGCAAGTCCGAGAACTTGCATTGTCCATAATACACCTTTGAATTTGGGAGTAGGCATAGCAACCTCTTTAGCTCTGCGGCTTTTAAGTTTTGCGTGGCCTTAAGGATTGGGAAAGGTGGGAAATCGATGTGGTGTATTGAGCTGTAAGAGAATGTGTTGTTAGTTAAATGGTCAACGTAATTTACCTTTGGGTCGCTTGTTTGGGGTAAGCGTTTTGAACATACATACTGGTTTTGCCGGGTTGCTCTTTCCTATTTTCGTTCGATCGTATTGTTTTTTGTGGTAGGTAGTTGTGATTAAATTTTGGTTATGTTCTTGAAATGCTGCTTCGTCCTCATCGCCATCTTCATCGAAATACGATAAGCCTATGTCATTTGCTGCCTGCGGTTTCTAGCAAATCGTCTTCGTAGTCCAACTTCACCATCTCCTGCTACAATCGCTTCGTCGCTTTCTTAAATTCGGCTGTCATTACCAATGTCCTTCCAATTCCAACGAACATCCGTCCATATCTACCTCTTGTCTACCGCTGGATTTCCACGTGAAATAAGGTCTTTCAACTTTTTCCCGGGATTTTGTAGATTAGTGCTTTATGCATGCTTCCTTTCCTGAGACTTCGGAGCACGTCTTAGACATGGCTGAGTACAAACAATGCTCATCTCCAGCGATATTTTTAACCAGCATCGCACCATCGTCGTACTGCATTACTTCCATTTTTCACTGCTATCCCTGCTTACTGCTATCACTCATGATACTCAGATACATGAAAATATAAAAGAAATGTTAGTAGCGCTTTTGGTGATACTTTCACGACGGCCATTCAGAATGGTTCAACGGATGCAGATGCGAAGATCATCCCTGCTGACTAGCAGCGTTCATGAAACTCAGTTGAAGATGAAACTTAAAATACACGAACACGAAGAGCAACAAATAGACGAACGCGAATATTCTAAAAAAAAAAAAAGGATCTTCCATCCGATCTTCAAGTGATCCTCACAAGCAGCATCTTTCGTTCAGGCACTTTTGAATGTCCGTATGCAACTTGTTCTCACATGAAATCTGCCTCGACCAAGTTGGCAGAACGCGCCCATACCCCTTTCTGAACCGAAGGGCAGGGAAAAAAAAAAGGCCCTTTTATTTCTTGAATAAAAATAGTATGTATCTCCTTGCACCTGATCGAGGCACGGCGACCCCATTTGCTGATAGGTACCTACCTGTTCATTATTTTATCGATTGTACGTTGCCGCCACGGTTGCTTACCTTCCTTCTTACACGGCGATTTATATCTTAGCCCCTAGTCGGGGATGGTCGTTCTTCGTCGTTTGGCTAGCTGTCAAAAACGGTTCGCTTAGATACCGTAGTTGCCTCGTTGGTATCAGTTTACACGAGCAGACTTGTAATACGCAGACTCCTCTCCTCTTCCCTCAGCGTGTTTCTATCCAGAGAAGGGTGAAATTCTTAAAAGGGGAAAATTAGGACGCCGAATGGTGTTTGTTTTGGGGTTGTGCTTCTTAGGATTGGGATGTGGGATTGGTTTGCTTCATAACAGATGATTGGACTAAAATTTTAAATGTTATGAAAGAATTGTCTCTATATATAAAACACCCAATAGACGACAACAGATTAATAGTTTGTTGTCTATTCGCATATTTAACATAAGCATCACTGTTAGTTTCAGCACACTATTGAAATTATACTATTGAATATTTGTAGTTTTTTCAATAAATCTTTTCATCATAATCATTTTTTTTTTCACCCGCTAGGACATCCGCGAACCGGAACATCTGCGGAAGCTGTTCATCGGCGGTCTGGACTACCGCACCACCGACGAAACCCTGAAGGCCTACTTTGAAAAGTGGGGCAAAGTAGTGGACGTGGTCGTCATGAAGGATCCCAAGACCAAGCGTAGCCGCGGGTTCGGTTTCATCACGTACTCCAAGCCGTACATGGTGGACGAGGCCCAGGCCAAGCGACCGCACAAGATCGATGGCCGCGTTGTGGAACCCAAGCGAGCCGTTCCCCGCCAGGACATCAACCGTCCGGAGGCTGGTGCCTCGGTTAAGAAGCTTTTCGTCGGTGGATTGCGGGATGATTTCGACGAGGAGCATCTGCGGGACTACTTCGGTTCCTTCGGAAATGTCATTTCGGCTTGCATTGTGACCGACAAGGAGAACGGCAAGAAGCGTGGATTCGGATTCGTTGAGTTTGACGACTACGATCCCGTGGACAAGATTATCTGTAAGTATTCGAACGCTTGAGACGGGTTAGTGTGTGACAGTCTCCCGCACCGGACGCTCCTCTGCACGATGGAACGATTCTGAAACTCAGGGGCTGTCAGAGCAATATGTCTTGAACTTGCGATTTTGAATTCTGTGGAACTACGAAATTTGAGTTATTGTTTCAAGGCACAGCGTACCACTCTTTCATAAAAAAGTTAGTCTTCAATTACTTGCTTCTAATCTTTCTGGTAGGAGCAAGACTGTATCAGAATTACTGATGAGATTTTCATTTTGTTTCTCGTCTTTTCGTTTTTTCATCTCTTCTCAGTGCAAAAGAGCCACACCATCCAGAATAAGATGTTGGATGTGAAGAAAGCCTTGCCCAAACAGGAAATGGATCGGTACAAGACCGACGGTGGTCGCGGAGCAGGTGGCGGTGGCGCCTGGGGTAGCCAACCGCGCGGTGGTGGTCCGTCCCAAGGATGGGGACAGGGCGGTGGCCGAGGAGCTGGTGGTTGGGGACAAAGCCAACGTGGTGGCCAGAACGAGTGGGGCAGTAGCGGATTCCAGCAGCAGGGTGGATTCAATAACGGTGGCTATGGAAATGGTGGTGGCTACAGCCAGGGTGGAAACTGGGGCGGACAGGGTGGAAACCCGTGGGACCAAAGCTGTGGCCAGCAGGGAGGCTGGGGTCAGCAGAGCGGTGGCTGGGGACAGGGAGGCGGCAATTTCGGTAACGATTTTGGCAACAATTACCAGCAGGGATACAGTGCCGGCCCAATGCGCACGGGAGGATACCAGAACCAGCGGTCGGCACCATACGGTATGGAGTCGTACGACGGTATTTATGCTCTGTGATAGGCGGGTTTAAAGTTTCAGGGTTTTGATTTATTTTTTTAGGTAATCAAGGTGGGTTCGGAGGAAGCGGCGGTTATGGAAACGCTGGAGGCAACCGTCGGTATTAAACACCTACCTACCGAAGTACAAGCTGACTGAAAGAGGCTGGGACACACGCTCTATTGTGTAAGGTAAATATCTCGCTTTTTGTGTGTGTTTTCGTCTCTATTATCATGTTTCTGTTTTTCTTCGTCGACGGGTCATTGCAAAATCGTAATTTTTTATTCCTCGATGATTTGCATTGTCCGTGGCGTGAAGAAGATGAGAACGTCTTTCTTGCTTGGATGAAAGCAATCCACATTGTTCGTTGGATTATTTGCTGCTCAGGGCCAAGCTTTCTGGCGAAGATTGCTTCTATGCAATACATTGAAGTGGTGTTTTACTTGGCCAGAGGCAAATCATTTAGTCAATCGACGCATCTTTTACTGTCTTGCAATTCCTATCAAATATCACCCTTTTCTGGTGTATCTCACTTTTCGAAACAATCCACGATTCGTAGGATAAAGCCCAAAATTTAATCTTTCTGTCAATGATAGTTGTCGCTACTACTCTAATGCATGATATATATCTTCTTAATTTTTGCCTTTCCATTAGGTTTTGCAAAGAACAGGGAGACAAAGTACAGAAGGTCAGAATCAGTCGAATAAAGAGAGAAATGAAGGTCAAATAGGCGTGTGAGGAGTGATGAGGAAAAGGAAGAAGCCAAAAGATGAAGGAGTATGAAGAGAGTGCAGAAAGGAGAAAGCATTCGTATTTGTTTTATTAAGCTAACCAAGGAAGAGGAAACAACCAGAAACACAAGTATATAGACAAATCATTCAACAGGAAGACGCAGACAGCCAGCAGGAGGATGAGAAGTGATTTTATTGACAGAAGCAGAAGAATCTTTAGTGAGAAGGAGAATCTTTGAGGGAGTGAGAAGAATTGGAACAAAGAAGAAAACCAGCAGCCAGGATAAGAAGCCAGAGAAGTCTAAAGTATCAATCAACGTGCAGAGTCGTATAGAGCACGAGCAGGTTAATTTCTTGGACTGATGATTATATCCAATGTTGCTTCGTCGCCGGCAATCCTCACACCCTCCTAGGCTCGCTTTCTGAGCAAACAGCCCAAGTCCAAGAAGAATATTGCAATGATTCTTCATACAACAATAGATCTCCGACCCTTTATTATCCTACTTATATTAGGATATTCGGGCAACAGTTTTCCCTCTCACGCAATTTTCTTCGTGTGCAAAAAATGATTAGTTTCATTTTTATATAGTGCAGCAGTAAAATCATGCAGAAAAATCATTAAGCAAAATCTAGTTGTAGAGGTATTTAATTTAAGGATCAGTTGTAAGAGAAATTTATCTTTTCTCGCAATATACACAACACATAATATTGATTATCTTATAACGGAAAACAAAACATAGTAAAGGAATGCCTAGATAAGCAAACAAACTCGTAAAAATCGTCCATCAAAAAGAGAATATACAAATACTTTGAAACATACACACACTAAAATAAACCAATCAGATTGAGACTAGTGGAAATCAACAGATGGTAGTGCAGAAATTTACCAAGGGAGAAAAATCTGAGGGATGGCTGAGAGCTTTATCATCTACGCATTGTTTCGAAATTTTCTTTCGAACTTCTTTGTTTGCACTCCCTTTTTTTTTCTCCGGTGTAAAAGTTTGCCGGTGTATTTTTTTCCTTTATTCGCGAAAATTTAGATTTTCGTACATTTTTTTCATTTAAATTTTATTAATTTATTTTTCAGTTTGACTGATAATTACTAAAAGTTTTGTTTCTCTGTGTCCCTGCTTCGTAGTAAAAAAGTTAGAACATCGATCAAATTCAATTAGTGAATGAGATAGAAGTTAAAATTTGTGTAAACCATTATCAAATCCCAAAAAACCACCCCCGCCCCCCAGATTCAGAGTCTCGTTGCGAGAAGGATTCCTAGAATTAGAGAGCAGTCATATGGAGTAGCTAAAAGGCAAAAGCAGTAAAAATCCAAGCAAAAGTTATCTGTACTAACAAGTAGATGAGCAACTTAAGATTTAATCAACTAAATGTTCAAATCAAATAATTTTCAAGATAGTAAAGGAAACAAGAAAGTATAGTAAGAGAACAAACACTTAAACCAGGTTGTTTTTCTTTAGCAATTAGGCGCAAGCGCGCACTAGTAGCCATCCAATTCGAATAGCCTTGCCTTTGATCGATGATACGCCCCTGTCGTTCGCCTATTAGTTTTCTTGTAAATACAGACCGAGCAGAAATCAGAATCGAGTCATGTTTAGTGAACGTGTTGGTCCAGTAAGTCGCATCTTAGAAAACACCATTGTGTTTCTTCGTAATTTCAGTTTTTACTTTGGTTTGTTAGTTGTGAACGATTTATCCAGCTAGGAAGGATGAAAGAACTAGATATTATATCTATTCTCAAAGATTCCAATCGTTCAATTTTTCAAAAAAAAAAAAAAAAATACTTGAAAGAAATTTTATTTCTGTTTATTTATAATTTTTCTTTCGTTTTATTTTTCAAACGCCGCTCAGTAATCACACCCATCATTTGTATATTTTCCGACGCACTAATCATTTCCTTTCTTCTCTTCTTTTACGTTCGGTGTTTTGTTTTAAACGTAGAGTTGCAAAGAGCGCGCTCACCTTTTCGACGGTATCTGTCCGATGGGCCAGACGCGCACGGTCCTGATCTTATGAAACGGGAATTCAATTCAAGGAGATTCCGCCAAGGTAAGTGCAATTGCGTTTAAATCCGTCTCTTGCAGATCACATGACGCTTTGCGAACAGGGAAAACATCAGCGATTCCGGGATCTGTACGTTAATTTGAGATTTTGAGAAATCTGTAAAGTATAGAGTTTTGTAAAGTCGCAGAATGTTTTCTCTACCGTGTATCTTTGTGAAGTTATCTTTTTCAGGAATATCACTTTCCTGTAATAGACGACTGAATAAACTATAGATTTGAAAAGCGTCTAGATTACTTTATTCCGAAATATTCCACACACTAAGCTCAAAGGGAGTCATCTTCGTAACAAAAAGTGCTAAGAACTGCGAACTTGAAGGTATAGAAGGCAAACCTTTCCTTAATGGAAAAATATGATACAACGTGCTTAACAACCCTTTCGAGCTATCATCTTTATGATACAGGGAATACTACAATTATTCACCCTTTCAGCAGTGTATAATACATTTTTATTAGGGTTGTGTATAGCAAACATAGGGTGGCTGCGGGAATTCAAAAACAACTACGTCAGAGGTCTTGTTATAGTTTTTGTTAGTATTGTATATCTGTGCTGTAATAACATTTAACAAACAAAAATATATCTTAGTAAAAGTATTGATCATGCAGTTAAATAAATTACGAGTCACGTACAAACGTTTTGGTTTGACATGGATTTGTTTGAACAAAATTTGCATTTTTCGGTGGATGATGAACTGTGTGGTAAATAATTCTCTCTGACTGAGTACGTCGTAATCAGTCAACTCTTTACGAGTTCCCAGTTTGATCACATAATAATGCACCAGATGAACGACATTGTGTTCCCTGATTCTGATTTCCTGAGAGCTTTCTTCCATCCAATCATCCAAAGTGATCATTGGAACTCAGACGTAAGTCGAAGCTACAAATGGAAATCCTACCTACAAAAGAGCGAGTTAGGTAGGACACCGACAAACTCAAATCAGACGAAGAATGTAGAAACCAGTTCCAGCAGACAGGAGACATTGGACCATCGACTGAGAATCCTCGCAACCAGACAGAGGAAAAGTGGACGAATATAACGGAAGTTTTGAACACAGCTGCGATAACAGCAGTAGATCTAAAGAAATCAACCAGAAAGGGCAGCGGTATCGAAAAAATACTTGGCAAGACAGAAAATTCTTAAAGAACTGAAAGACGGAAAAAACAGATAAGGTAATTTCCGAAAGAATCCTTACTGCAAACTTTGTGGAAATCCCTAAGCCTAGGGACATCTCCGGAAAAATTCTTGAAGCATTTCCTGAAATATCATTGAAAGAATCCGTATTGCAATCTTTGAAGAAATCTCCTTGAGAAATCCATCCTGAAAAAAGTGCTGGGTAAATATCTGGAGCACGTTAAGGAGAAATCACAGCAGAAATAAGTCGATAAATTCTAGCATGAATTCCAGGAGAATTTCCAACAAGATTTTGTAAAAGAATTTCAGAAGCAATACCAAGAGATTTTCGTTTAGGAGTACCAAGAGGTAACCCTGGAAAAATCTCAAAAGATACCCCCGGAAAATCCATAAAGATTGCCCAATTTGGAATTCTAACAGAGATTTTTAATAGTGAAATCTTTAGAGGAATTCCTAATAACTGAAGGCATGAATAGAGGAACATCTTAAGAAATTGTTAGAAGAATCCCTGAAGGAATCCCAAGAAGAATTCTTAAAAAAATCCCCAGGAAAATCGCTAGATTCATTTATTATTATTTTTAAAAAGACACGGACACCGTATTCAGCCAGAGGCTATACCAGGGGGCCAGCGAAAGCCAAAATCATCGTAGCTCACAACAAAAACACGTCCAAAATCGTTTGTGCTGTAAATTGATGCATTACACAATTTCTTACTGATTTATTTGCTATTTCCGCGTTGTCGTGTAATTTCGAACGATTGCACGCTAAAATTTTGAGAACCCTTTGCTAGTTTTATGCATTTTACTTAACCCTTTCCCGCCCATGGTGTCTGTAGAGCACCATAACTTTCAACCCTTGTATCTCTGAAACTAATGAGGTTTTTTGAATGTTTTTAATTGTAAGTCATGATTTCACATGTTGTTCTCTATCTAAAGGCATTACACTAAGTATGCGCATACAAATTCAATGTTTTTGTCAAAAAACTTTTTCACGAAAATCTATTTTTTCGACAAAAAAATAATGACAAACTTAGACGTCTCAATTAATGGCATAGTTATCCTCATGGGTTGAAATAAAAATAGTTCTCTAACAGATTTACAATTTATTTGTGTAGTCATACGTTGAAAAGAACTGAAATGTGTATTTAAACCCTTAATTTGATACAATATGAATGGTGCATATATGCACCACTGGGCACATGGCGTGCAAAAAATAAGCATTTTTTCAATGTAATCATTGTTTGCACCCCATTCTAGAATTCTGGTGGCATTAAAGTTCGAAGTTTTTGAGAACAACTTGTCTCGAATTGTAATGAATTTGTATAAAACTGGTTGGGAAAGTGATATTCTTGGATTGTCAAATGAAGCATCCTGTGATTTGACCATTTTTAACGGGAAAAATCATGAAATAAAGTTCTCCAAATGCCTGGTGGTGCTCTAGAGCACCACCTCATATTTGAGTTGTAATAGCCTTAAACGATAATTTTGGCATAGAAAATAATATTTTGTTCTACCATTTTTAGCAAAAATAATAAAAACTATTTTTAAACACTAAAAGAAGTCATGGGCGGGATAGGGTTAAGTAATAACTTATGGTAATGACTAATTCTCTAATGTCGTGCACATCCCAGATCTGTCAGAGTGCCCAAAAGTGTAAATTTTCCAAACATGTCAAATTCATGTGGACTACGGCTCATCTATTCGTGGTTGACGTCCGCGCTGCCCCGCTGGGCTATACAGACTGAACGAAATCTAAAACATTAGACAACGGACACGACATACATTACGAGCACCAGTGGATACGAGAAAGAAACATTTCTTGCGAAAAGTTTCATCACTGGGAACGGGAATCGAACTCTCACCCTTTGGCATGGTACGGCTATACGCTTGGTGACGTTAACCGCACGGCCACGAGGCTCCACATATTTCATCAGCAGGTTGGCTCCAGGGGCATGTTCTACTCCATTTGGGAAATTTGTGAATTCCGTAGATTTATTCATGGAGTAATATAGGTATGCAATATAGGAATTATTGCAGAAATATCTACAGAATTCTCTGAATAGGGTATTGTACCATTTGGGCAGGTGTACCTATTTTGGGCACTTGTCGCTATAACTAAGTCAATTTCAAACCGATTGATTTGAATTTTTGAACAGAGTTAGATACTGTACGTGCCTAACTCTATACAAAATATCAAATCAATTGGTTTGAAATTGACTTAGTTATAGCGGCAAGTGCCCAAAATAGGTACACCTGCCCAAATGGTACAAGACCCTACATCACTAGAGGAGTTTCTGTAGAAATTACTGGATAAAATACTACAGGAATACCAGCAAGAATTTCTGGAGGAATCTCAACAACAGTTTCTGAACGAATCACTGGCGGGAATAAGCATAAGAATAATGCATGAACAATTCTTAAGGAATTGCCTGAAAAGGTTCTCCTGAAAATTTCTAGAAAAATCTTGGAATTCCAGCCAGAAGTTCCTGGACTATCAGAGCAGATATGTATGAAGAAATCCTAGCAGGATGTCTTGAAAGAATCGCTAGGAAAATCCCTGGAGAAATCCACGTAGCAATTGCAAGAGGAATTCTTGGAGAAACTCCTGGATACATCGCTGTAGGAGTACTTGTAGATATTTTTGGAGGAAGTCCTGTTGGAATACCAGCAAAAGTTTTTGGAGGGGTTCCTGAACGAATGTCAAGAAAAGCTTCTGGAGAAATCACAGGAGGAATGCCTGAAAAAAAAATTAAAAGAAGCATCTGAATGAATCGTTATAACATCCCCGAAAGAATTCCTTTAAAAACTTCCGGCGAAATTCTTGGAGAAATACCAGCAAAAACACTTACAAGAAACGAAGCAAACATTCTTAAAGGAATCGCAGCAAGAATTTCTGGGGGAATCCCACCTCGAATTCCTTAAGAATTTCTAATGGAAAATCCCTGGAAGAATTTTGACAGCTATGTTCGAAGCAATCCAAGCAATCTTATCTACAACATAAATCTCATAATAAATATCTGGAGCAATCCTAAGTAAACCTGGAGGAATCCCAGAGATGCCGGAAAGAAGAAGTAAATTGATTGACTTGTAATCATAACAACAGGTAGCGTTTACTGTTTGTTCTGTTCCAGAGGAAATTAAGAAAAAAAATAGTTTTTAAGCCCATATAGCCGATGTGGTAAGCGCACTTGCAATCAGCAAAACCATGCTGAGGGTGGCGAGTTAAATTCCTGGTTAACCTAGAATCGTTTCGCAATGGACATTTCCTTAACTACTTCGTGTATAAAATATCTTCATGACTACCACACGATATACATAGGTAAGAGGGACATTTGCTGTAAGGGATTTCAGTTAAAAATTGTGAAAGTTCTCATAAAATATTAAGCTGAGGAGCAGGCTGTGTCCCAGTTGGTACGCTACGCCAAGAAGAGAGAGTATGTGAAGTTTTTAGCAATTCAAATAAATATTGGTTTAAAACATTGGCTAGGTTTGGGTGCCAAAATGGCATAATTATGATAGTTTTCAAAAACAAAGTTAGGCCGTTTTTAAAAGTTACACGAGCTTTGGTCATTGCGTAATTTATTTATGACGCCTAGCAAGGATGGGAACACTCACTTGCGAAGAGTTAAACTCACTTGCAATTTTCTCAGCTTAGAAGCATGCAATCAAGGAACGATCTATATATACACGCTAATATCAGTTTACTTATTTTTTTAAAATATGGGTAAATTTTATTCAAATTTGCGTAAACTTTACGCAAATATGGGTAAATAAAACTCATATTTTGGAAAAGTGCACAATCGCATTTATAGGTAATACCCATATTTGGGTTACAATTACTCATATTTGTGTCCACATTACCCATATTTGAGTTCTGTTTACCTATATTTGAGTATCATTTACGCATAGGGTAACCAATATAATTTGGACCCCCATATATTTTGGACCCCCTGAGTCGTATTATCACAAATTTCACAGATTTAATGAAGAGATTGCGAAAATTTCAAGAATCATTCGTTAAATTAGATTCCTCTGCACGGGCAGCAATCATTTCCGCATTGGAAATAGCATTATTTGCCTTGAAATACATTTTTGTCAATCTCGTCATCCGTGTCAGTGTCGTACCATGTTTACAAAAAGAGATTGCGGTGCTGAGGAAACTTGCAGATGTAAACAAAAACGTTTATCATTCTAGCGCAATTAATTCGCAAAGTTCGTCTAATCAGCCTTTGTCAATCAAGTAATTAGGATGTGATCCAGCATATTCAAGTGGCAGATTGGCAGAAAATAGTTTCTAACGGGTTTAAACACCGGGTGTCCAAAATACATACTTAAGAGGGTCCAAAATATATTGGGGTGTCCAAAACAGTGAAAACTGGTGCTTCAAAAATAAGTTATTTTCGTCAAATTTTCAGCCAGAAATGACATTGTGGGTATTTTTAACGGACAGTGGAGGCTTTAACGATCATATTGTGTATTCAGTTCAAAGTTGGATTATCCCGACTGTTTGTAAAACTGTTCAGAACAGTCGTCGAATATCGAGGGGATTCTCGATGTATTCTACAGAACCCAATTAATCAGCATATTTGTTCAAGCACATCATTATTTCAAACGTATAGGTCTTCAGAATAACAAACATTAGCAATTATCCTGGAAATAATATAAATTGCATTTATTAAACCTCACTTTAAATCATTTAAAACATTTATTGCAAAAAAAAGTATTTTCATGAATTTGTTGAGTGATAAACATTGCATCTGAACACCCCCCGATTTCCGCGCCAAAAAGCTGGCGGCTTGGCTGCCGGCAACAGCTGATCAGGGCGACCGGTTAGCTGTCCTTGTTCCACCAATTGAATGTTTTTGAAAACGCGTTTGCGCGCGAAATCTTTCTCGCTCATTTCTGCTGTCAAATCCGTCACCGACTGTTTCACCGACCGTTTGAAACACCGACTGTTTCGAACGGTCGTGAACAGTTTGGAACTGGACGGTCAATACGAGCATCAACATAATGTGTAACACCCTCTGAATATGTATGCTTTTGACTTAAATTCAAACTAATGTCCTCTAGGGGTCCAAAATTCGACCGTTACCCTATTTGCGGTTGTGCACTTTTTGGAAAAAAGGTAAACTGATCTTAGCGTGTATGGATGCTTTTTGGCTTGTGGTTTTGTCTAAAAGTTTACCGAATAGAGTAGGAGTCGCACACGCATACCGAAGTCGTGAGGGAGCTGCGAAGGCAACTCTCCACGAGGTGAATGTAAATTACACTCACCTCGTGGAGAGTCGCTTTCAAATTCACGAGTTATGGTATGCGTGAGCAACCCCTATTCTATTCGGCAAACTTTTAGACAAAACCACAAGCCAAAAGTCGTCCAAATATCATTTCTAGATGGCACGCTTCTAAGCTGAGTAAATAGCAAGTGAGTGTAACTCTTTGCAAGTATGGTATGTGGGGGCAAGATTGGTCAGGGGGCAAGATGGGTCAGTACCGTTTTCAATCGCACAATATATGTTTTGAATCTTTCAATAATTTTCCCAGATGAACGACGGGGATACATAAAAAAGTGGTAAATTGTTTTGAAAATTCTATACGTTCCTCGCACAGAAATAAATAAAATATTTTTTCGTTATACTCCTTATGCTATACATTCCATATAACTACGTGTATTGTGCAGACGGGGCAAGATGGGTCACCCTAATTTTTCGGTATGTTTGCATAGTTTTTGAAAATGTTTTATTTTTCATGGAAAGGCTATGCTGTGACCTACATTATCGAAGCGATGAGAGCACTGAAAATTTGAGAACATATTTTTTAAATTTTCCTTCAAAAATATAGGTTTTCAAAGTCCGTTTATGGCTACCCGAACAAAAATCTTCTAGTTCTGAGAATAATCTACCGATATGTTTCAACACTTTCTTCGTGTAATCTGTACGTCTATGAAGCTTAGATGTATAGAGAAAAACTAGAAGATATAGTATTTTTTGTTGGAGGAAAATCGAGTTTTCTTAGCTGACCCATCTTGCCCCCGTTAAAATGAGGTGGGGCAAGATGGGTCATGTTTTGAAAATTGTTTGTCAAGAAGCAGGTTTCAAACTTTATTACCTTTTTATACTCTTATATCATAGCTGACTAGTGTATCTGAGAGTTGTGGTAGAATACAGAGAAATGCGATTTATATTCAGAAACTTATAGGGAGCCATTTCTTAGGTGACCCATCCTGCCCCCACTTACCATACATATGTGTTCTCTCTAAAATAAAAACGCTCATTTTTGGTTAACACCCATTCCGCACAGGAACTGTGTTGGAAACACACATTTTTTAACCCTCGAGCGATCGCGCTGTTGTATTTTGTACAACACGCTGAAAAAATCTCGCTTTTTGTACTCAGCATTAGCGTGGTGCTGACGCAGGTAGCCAACCGCGCGAGTTACAGAAGGTTAAAATTGCTCGAACGCTCACATTTTTGCAAAATATCAATATTTTTCGGTATTTGAAGGTGGTTTATAAACCCAGTGAGGTTGCCATGTCGAAATTATTGCAAAATACATGCTCATGTGAGCGTACGGGCAATTTTTAAAAAATGTGTATTTCCAACCCAGTCATTGTGCGGCATGGATGTTTACTAAAAATGTGCAGGCCGAACACATTTTTGAGCGTAGCCGTTTTTGCGTGTTCCCATCAATGACGCCTAGAGATATCAACTGTATTAATATTGATTATAAAATTAAAATGCTGAATGAAAAACAACATGCTATAACCCCACGTCTCCACTAGACAGAAATGTCTTGCCATTTTGCTGCCAGAAAGAGAAAACGTACCAGAAATGATCAACACCGCTGCTTTCCATGCAAACAGCGAGAGAACATTTCTGTCATGACACATCTGTCCAGCAAAATGGCAAGACATTTCTGTCTAGTGGAGACGTCGGGTAACTTTTCATAGAGTGCATCTGAAAATCTCAAGTTTTGACTATTTGTCAACCTATTATATGTGCATCATTGGTACAAATTTCGACTCGATTTGTTAATTTTTCGCGAAGTTAGAACCGTTTGGGTAAAACACTAGGGGGCATCCATTTAGTACGTCACGCTCAAAATGAGAAATTTTCCGTGTAAAAGTGATTTCAACCGCTAGGTGTCGCGTCGCGACCAACAGCATGAAATATTTAGCAGTTCCTGACTCCGGAGATGACCTTCTCTTCTCTGGTATAGGGCTTGCAAAGAAGCTTCCGTCCATATGTACAACACAGTAGGCCGTATGAATAAAGTTGAGCAACTACTCTTACTAATACACTAAAAACGTTATAAAAGCAATGTCTGCATCATTGAGAAACAGTCAAAAACGGAGACGAACCTCCGATTTTCCCAGATTTTGCCGCCGGTGGGTATGTGGCAGGTGTAAACTCTGATGCTGTTGCATGTCGTTGCCGGTGCGCATGGAAATGTATGGAGAAAACGTGGCTTGATTTACAAAACTGCAGATAACTTTTGATAAGAAAAAATACATCTCTATTTTTTTGATATGTTATGTATAAATGTCTCAGCTTTCAATTGATGCAAAATTTTTGAAAATCGGTGGGCCAACATGATGGAAAAACAGTTTTGGTATAAAAACCAAGATGGCGGCCAAAATCAATATGACCGACCCAACTTTTTATAACTGTAGCAACTCTATCTTTCCTCTTTTCAACAACATTTCGTTTTGAGGTGGTTTTCGGAGAAAATTTCGGGTTATAACGGTTTAAATGAGCCACCATTTTACCAAAATCGAGGGGTCCTCAAAAATTGTGGCTCTAACTAACGAGGGGTCCATTAAATTGAGTACATAACCAAATGCATTTTCCTTACTTTTTCGACAAGTACTCTCAGAAAATCACCGCTTTAAGCATTTTTAAAGATAAGGTGTAAATAGTGGGCCGGTCTCAGCAAAAATTACTCACGATTATTTCAATCGCAATTTGTTCCAAGTGATACGACTGTTTGTCTATGGTGTTATCATAAATTTTATGTTGCACTTGATTATTTGAAATGAATCAGCATAAGAAGCTTTACGGGCCAGTAAATATTTGTGCGCGGGATTTCTGATAATATGGTCATTCTATGTAATATCTGATGAAAAAATCCTAGTTTCTTTTATTTATTTTTATTTAGTTATGCTTAGATCGTCTCGAGGTGAAGTTCTTAGTTGGTCATAGAAACACTGGGACGTTGGTGCTACTGTAGTCACATTAGCTCCAAGCACTTGTGGGTATTGTGAATTGAAAGGAGAGAAGAGACCATTCACGGCTGCAAAAGCCCTAAAATTATTGAAGCAAATTAATTATTTCGATTTTTTCTTGTAAAATATTGATTTTTCACCTGTATTGTTGATCAATCTGCGCCTTTTCGATGCGTTTGTCTTTGGCCCGTCTATTCTGAAACCATATTTTGATTTGCGTTTCCGACAGTTTTAAAATTTCAGCCAATTCGAAACGCCGTCCTCTAGATATGTACTCGTTTCGGTGAAATTCAACCTCTAACCGTAGTGTCTGCTCACTGCTGAAAGTAGTCCTCTGGCGTCGCGGTCGTCCTTCTTTCTTCCGCCGTCGTGCCACTGTGGAAATGAGTGAAAGAAAATTCATCGCATAAGCTTCAATCAAACGTTGTCTGTTATCTTGATGATCACGATAATGTTTATTATGATGAGCTGTTTTTCTCAATTTCCGGAGGGGCTGAATGTCTCGTGGACGCACTTTTTTATTGAAGCGGGTCACGAATGCTTGACCGTATCCCAAGCAACATACTAGAAATAGCCAGATAATATTATTTGCCGGCTATTTGCGGTTTATCAATGCTTTCATCGTTCAACCCAGCAACGACAAAGATGTTATTCGTAACGATCTGTAATAATCCTTTTTAAATCTATTACTGTGGGAATTGGGACATGCCTAAGAGAATTCCTGCATATTATTGCCCATTTTGTATACCGTGCCATGTCCTGATATCGTGTGCCTACTAATTCCGTGTTTCTAAAAAGCCCAAGTGTTTATCTAGTATATTATTATTTTTGTTAAATAGCTACCACAAAATTGGTGATTAATATTATGACAAAATTTACTTAGGGTAGGTCATCTTGATATGAACCAAATTGCGGCTTTCCAAAAGGTGGAAATTTGGCGATGAATGCAATCAGCACCAAAAAAATCGGCAAATTTATGCTGAACACCAGCAAACAAAATTTGCAGTGTTCAGCTCTTGAAGCTTGATGCCAACAACACGAAATTTTTAACGATTTTTACCCTCACATAGAAATAATTTACTACGGCGATACCTTATGTAGGGTATTGGTTCCCTTGTTAAGCATTTGGCTTTTCATCCTACGAAAAACAAAGGATTGAAGCGCTATTTGTTTTGTTTCTTATTTTAGTATTTTTTTGTTAGAAGTGAGCATTCGGTGCCGTAATCGCTTGTTTTCGAATAGGATGATTATTAAGTAGCGTGGGTCATAGAGGTCATTTTTCCAGATCAAGGTTTTTTTTATTTCATTTCGGGTGACTGTACAAAATTTGAGCGCGATCAGTTATGTCTTCATTTTACACTTTACACGATTGTAAATTGTATGGGATTTTATATGAAAAAAACTTACTTTTTTGTATTTTCCTTATAAAAGAATAAAATTATTTTGAAAGTATATAATCGATTATGTAAAAGTATAGCCTAAGATGTCCTGGAAAACTTTGCCAAAAACCGCAAAGCGGTCCGAGTCTTGTGACAAAAGTAACAACCTATTAACATGTAAAAGAATAACATCAATAACACTAGTTTACAAAATAAAACGAAAGTCGTGAACTTCTGTCTACGACCAAAATTTTTTAAGCACAATTTAGCGCTGATTTCGAAACCGACCTTCAAAAAATTTTAAGTAGAACAGTTTTTGAGTTTAAGCTCAATATCGAGTTTTACAACTTTTCAAAATATGTAATTTACTAAAATTCAAATATATTGCGTTTTGTTCAACCAATTTTAAATCTTTTTCCATAACTTAAAAGCTGAATACAATACCATTCGATCATCTGAATACAGGTTTTGCGTCAGATTGATGAAATTCAAGATATTGGCGTATTTTAGGGACGATCTCCTTCAATTTAAGCAAAATCCCCAAACATTTTTGAAGAAATGTATTTTTTTCAGTAAGAAAAAAACAACTTAAAAATTCTTTCTCGACGTTTATTTGACAAATCATATGTAGGCGAGTTACAGTAAAAATTTCAGCTCAATCGGAGCATTGATTACGGAGAATGAGAAGTTTGAAGTGAGCTACTTTGCTTAAAAATAGAACAAAAATCGATTTCAAATCATCAACCTTGTATGGAAAGTCGAAAAAATTTCCGCTCTACTGTAATTTTTTTCCTTCGCGTTTTCGAACTCAGGGCATGATTCTACACCAAAAATGATCATCAGCTTACCGAGTTCAAAAATGCTGTAAACTAGTGTAATAAAATCTCAATTTTTGATTAGAATTGCATTGAATCACTTTGCGGTCTTCGATAAAGTTTTTCGACACATCCTGGATCATACTTTCAAATTATCGGTTATAAGGTAAAGGATAATTTTGAGCAACTTTCAAGAAAAATATAGAAAAGTATATTTTCCCATGTAAAATACCTTACACACCTCAATCGCGATGCGCAAAACGTAGGCTAAACCAATCATACCCAAATTTTTCACAGTTGTCCGGAACCTCAAATAGCATCTAAAAAACTTTGATCTATTTGAATCTGATCAATTTTATACTTTCCCATACAAAGTTGACCCGCCCTAAAGAGTATGGGAGCGTGAGATTAATTACGACACTCTTACCACAGACAAACAGAGGTAATTCATTGAACGATTTTCATGGAATTCCATCGCCCAGTTCACACTACCATCACCTGGTGGAAAAGTTGCACGAATCACTGTGTTGTACAATATCGTCAACAGAAGGCGCTAGTGTGAAAAGTCAAACGCATAGAAAAACGATGCGCGCGCCTCTGGTTGTGAAAGCCACAACCATGAAAATTTAAAATGATCGTTAAAAGCCTGGCCGATGGAAATTTCGCAAGTGTTACGTCTGTTTGTCTGTGCTCTTACCCTACATTGTCTACACTTGACCACGAGTATCAGCTTGTTGTGGAATTGTAAAAGTTTGTGTTGGCACCAAATTCCATTGAAAGATTTGAAAATATTTAAACAAGGACTAAACTGCCACTACTCGCATACCAGTTCCATTTGACTATTCATCATTTTTGAGTTAACGTTATGCATGATCATCATTTTCAACTTACTTTAAAAATATAATAAAAATTGCGGCTTTTTATGTTAATATGTGAGAAAAATACCAAATCATTAGCGTCCCATATTGAATGTACCCGCATAACAGCCCTATAATGGATTTGTGTACTACGTAACACAAAACTGAACAGTTGTATAGTAAATTTAACATTTTTCACAGTTATTCTGGCAGGCACGAAGATGAACTATAAGCAAGGAACTCAAGGAAATTTCCTTTACGAAAAGTTCCTGGACCGACCGGGAATTGAACCCAGTTCCCACCCTCAACATGAATTTTTCCTTCTGAAAATGCTGAAACTGCTGGTATTGAAATCAACAATTTTTTTCCTTCTTTTAAACATAGGATTTTTTCTAGTTTCATTGCTAAAATACTTTTGGCATTAATGGTTGGAAAAGGTAAAAACAACAGATCCGTTTCCTGTGCCCTGATAAATTGCAATTCATCCTAATGACCATTCGACCTAATGACCCTGCATTCTTCAGGAATTTCATTCGGGATACCTCCAGGAATTTCGTTCCAGGATTCCTACAGTAATTCTTTCTGAGATTTATCAAGTATTTTTTCCTGGGATTCTCACAGGAGTTCCGGAACTCCTCCAATTGCTCCCGAATACCTCTTGGAATGTCTTTTTTGCGAAAAGAACTGTTGAAGGATTCCTAGAAGCAGCAATCAATGTTCTTCTTCTTCTTTGTGGCTCTACGTCCCCACTGGGACTTGGCCTGCCTCGCTTCAACTTAGTATTCTTTGAGCACTTCCACAGTAATTAGTTGAAGGGCTTTCTTTGCCTGCCATTGCATGAATTTGTACATTGTGAGGCAAGTACAATGATACACTATGCCCAGGGAATCAAGAAAATTTTCACGACCGGAACGGGAATCGAATCCGCCGTCTCCGGATTGGCGATCCATAGCCTTAACCACTAGGCTAACTGGAGATCAGCAATCAATGTTGAACAGCTTTTTAAAATATCATGGTAATAAATATTCCAGAAGAAAATACATCTAGGATGCTTCATTAAGGACAGACTTGTTAGAATCCCAAAATGGCCGCCACTATCGCTGACACCTCACGATTTCGAGCGCACAATCGATTTTCTTATTCTAAGCTTATTGCAAGTGAGCAAGAACAGAATAATAAAATGTACTGTTATTTGTAGCGTGCTTCTTGAGATTTGTGCGTTCTGATGCACTGTTGAAGTGGGGTTTCAATACGTTTGTCATTAACAAGATAAAATTAATATAGAATGATTTCATTATGTCTAGACCAGCTTGGATGATCCTTGATCTTTCAGGACGCGCTCCTTTTGTAGTGAAATATTGTGAAAATGTTGTGTTTTTCGGTCTCAATCAAAAGGTAAGTGTCCTGAGCCAGCGTTGAAGCAAATTTTAAGATAGCTCGATGTTGGATAGTGGTGAAAATTCGAGTATTTCTTCATCTTCAATTGAAAACTCACACATGTGAGAAAATTTTGCAAGCATGTGTTAGAAAATCGAAACTGATTTCCCCCTTAAGAATTTTAAGTTACGTCAAAAGTTTTTCAAAGCTAATTATATAAGTCATAAACTGTCAAAACTGCATTGTATTCGGTTCATTGAATCCGAAGATATAACAGCTCAAAGTTGGCTATCGGATAATTATACCTTTTTCAAGAATATTTATAACTTCGTGCAGAATAGTCCGACCTTTTCCAAATTTTGACCACTGATACACAACTGGTTGATCAACTTACAGTAAAAATTTGGATTCACTTTTCAAAAAGTTAAAGCTACATATTTGAAATATTTTTAGAAGGGAAAATTTTGCCTGACCCAATCATCTTGTCTATCCCTTGTAGTTAGCATTCTAACGATTCAATTAATACCAACTTTGTTGCTTTCTCGTGCACAAGAAAGAAGATCGGGTTCTATGAATCAAAACTTAGAAAATGGAAGTTGCACAAAACGATCATGAAATATACGACGATACATAGAAAAACCTTCAAAAAATAAGAATGATGATCTCGTCAAAATGCTATGGAGATGGTTTTGATGAAGCCATCTCTTAGACGAGTTATTGGGGCAGCGTAAAGAATTAGATAATTAGGTAAAGGAATTAGATATTTTTTTATATTTAGTAAGAAATAATGTTGAAAACACTTGTGCGAATGTTTTCCAAAGTATCATGATAGTTTACATAAAATGTGAAAATATGAAACACAAGAGACCGGATTGAGAAAAAAATGGTTAAAATCATCGAAACACTTCCTTTTATTTAAGAAAACAAAGTGTATTTATAATTTCTGAAACAGTCTATATTTTCGTCAAAAATTAACCGTACTCGGTATTCGAAATTATGTGTGTGTGTTCTTACGCGTCATAGAAAAATATTTGAGTTTACAAATAAACAATCTTTCAAGGAGAAACTACGACAAATCGTGAAAATTTTCTTCAAATACAAAATTCAAATGAACAGTTCCCAATAACATGGTCGTTGTGATTGTGTTGTGCAACAATGGTCGTTTGGTACGAGGGGGCCCAAAATTGGCAAATTTTGCGTTACGTAATATTTGAATGGGCCCTGAAAGAGAGAAATTTAATCTTAACGTTCGTTTGCGATTCTATCCACCGTGTCCTTTCATTACTTTCATTACTCTCTCTTTGAGTAGTGTTAGAGTCAAGTTAATTAATGATATAGATATGCGGTGGTCAAACCTATTAGAAAAAAAAACTTATTGATGTTATAGCCTGTATCCGCAATAATCGGGACACAGAAGCATGGCTGAAACTCTGCAATAGATACATTAAAATTGCCTCAATGCTGCCTGATAATATCTTAAGTAGTGTTCATTTAACCTGCAAAATTTCATGTGAATCGATCAAGTACCTTTTGTTGTAGCAATGAAACAGTAGAACGCGAGCAATTGAATTTTGTACAGCCCCTGGTTTAGCTTGTCAGCGCTGTAACTTTTGAATTTGATAAACGAAATGGCTGAAATTTTGAACACAAACCTCTCAATCTACTGTACTTGCATAGGCAAAATTTCAAAAAAATCGATGCACTACCAACAATTTTATAATCGAAACATAGGGTATAAGTACCATTCCTTGGCCTAATTTGCAAGCCGCCTTGACAATTTTGACCATAACTCATGAATTAATAGCACTAGAAATAATATGTTGACCCTATTACACACTCTGGGCAATGCATGTTTCACCAATTGGAAGTAAACTAACATGTATATTCAAGAATTTACTTAATTAAGTTGAAAAGATTCGATACGATGGTATGCAACGTTGGTCTATGGTACAAAAATTAGCCTATTAGTGGATACAACGTTGGCCTATTGCTTTCTATGCACTAGAACCACTTATTATCTCAATTTTTCAATATTTCTGCTGAAGTATTATCTCTGTTTGTTCACCAATCTTACTTGTAAATTACATTTTCGGAGCCAAATTTTCAAAAAACTGTAAATAAATTACTTAAACTAAAGTTCTTTCTTAGTTTATTAACGAAAACAATGCAACCCTATTATAGTGTTATATTTTTACAGTCACCGTACACAAAATCTTTCTTCCTGTTCGTTCTTTCTAGTTCTTACGCAAGCAATGTTGTTGACGTCACTTTATCGATGTTATTGACGTCACTTTACTGATGGGCCAAGATTTGGATACATAGTGAAAAAAATGTCCTCAACATTCGGCCCACATTCAATTTGTAAAATATTTATTATTCGTTGAAAACAAATATACAAGTTCAAAATAGCGTCTTTGCCCGTCACATCAAATGTTCATTTATTGAAAAGTCAGTTCGAAAAGTTCCAGAATCATACCATTTATGATCATGTGTATACACTACCCACTAAGCCGAAGAATCATGGCGTCTACAAAAGCTTAACAAAGTGACATTTTCATTCAGTTTTAATGCTCCAAAGTGCTAAAATTGAAACGAAATGTTACAGTTGTTTGCCGCATAGCTTTTCCGATATCCAGTTATGCGTGTTTGTTTGAGTTTTTGGTTAACGTTGAGATAGGCCGAACGAGGGGACTATGCCAACGAAGCATCCCGATACCCTATATTGGGGCTCACCGTGATTTTAGCCCTTCAGACAACAATTAGTAAGCACCCCTTATTGCTTCGATTGTATGTTGAAAGTACTGCACCAATAATCATCAAATTTTGCAGGCATAATATACACATAATCAACTAGCTTCTGTGAAAATTTCATGAAAATTGGTCGAGACATTCAAAAGTTATGAATAGGCAAACATCGCACATAAAAAACATGAAACATTTTCACTAACACTATCCTCTATCAACACCAGTAACTTTCAATCCAATTGATAAAAGTTGAAGAAATTTTGCAAGAAGGTGTCTCTATAAGTATCATAACTGCTCACGAAGTTTCATAATTATCCTCACAAAACTTTGAATTGTAGCGGAAAAGAATCATCTAGTATGCGAATGAAAATTGGTGATAATTGTACAAAATCTTAAAAACCACGTATGTTTGTTTCTCATTCACAGTTAAAAGTAATGCATCGATTTTTATGAAATTCTGCACAAATAATAAATAACTTTTGGTCAATTTTTATTGATTCAGATTCAGATTACTGCCGTACTTCTGTGTCCCGATTATTGCGGATACAGGCTTTATGTTTAACATTGCTAAAACGCCGCAAAGGTAAACTTCGGTTTCGTAGAATAAAAACCCTATGTCAGTACAGAACTTGTATTGAAATAGCAATATCATTCTAAAAACATTCTATCTCTTCTCCCAATTGAAATCCTCATAAACATGCTTAAACTAAATCTCTGTTCATCATCAGCTTCACAGTAGCCTACCTACAGGGGATAGACAAAATGATCGGGACAGGCAAAATTTTCACTTTTCAAAAAATGTTCAACTAGCTGTAACTTTTCGAAAAGTGCATCAAATATTCTGAAATTTTTACTGTAAGTTCATCAACTAGTTGTGTATCATGGTCCAAATTTGGAAAAGATCGGGCCATTCTCCACAAAGTTATAAAGATTCTTGAAAAAGGTAAAATTATCCGGTAGCCAACTTTGAGCTGTCATATCTCCGGATTCAATAAACCGATTGAAATGAAATTTTGACCATTTATGACTTATATAATGAACTCTGGAAAACATTTGACTTAACTTGAAATTTTTAACAAGAGACAAAATTGTAGCGATTTTATTTTTTCACGATTTTTTAGTAAATTGGTCTATTTTTAATATGCATTTTATAACTTTTTCAATTTATTGGTGGCTATGTTGTTACTTTCCTTCAAAACACATTTATATATTAGTCAATTAGAGGGAAATTAAATGAACTATAATTCACATCTTGAATTTTGAAACGATGTTGATATTTTGGATAATTTGGTGTTTTATTAGGAAAATAACCTAATCGTTATAATTTTCTTCCGTGTTAAGAATATTAAGTTAAGTCAATGGTTTTTCATAGCCTATTATATAAGTCATAAATGGTCAAAATTTCATTACATTCGGTTCATTGAATCCATTACCTTTTTCAAGAATCTTTATAACTTCGTGGAAAATGACCCGATCTTTTCTAAATCTGAACCACTGATACACAACTAGTTGATGAACTTACAGTAAAAATTTCAGAATATTTGATGCACTTTTCGAAAAGTTACAGCTAGTTGTACACTTTTTGAAAAATGAAAATTTTGCCTGTCCCGATCATTTTGTCTATCCCCTGTATGTCGAAGTGTACCAAACCAGGAGAATACGTTCCAACGCCAAACAACAAAACTCCTCAGTAGACAAATCCTGAATATCGCTCATTTTTCCACTCGAGTGTAAAACCGTTCCCCGGAAATCAAGAACAATGTGGAATTTTATTCACCACTGAGCATAATTCCTTCATTGTTGTTTTGCCTAGCGTGAATTATTATTGTTATACAATTACCGTGTTTGTCAACGATTTTCCTCTGCCTTGCACACCCGCACAGCATCCAGCACCGTGGGTAGATCACTCTCGGATTTTCTTCCCACTGCACTGATACTGCTGGACTGGAGAGCATTTTCCCCGTAGGTATTTATTGACAAGAAAATCGTCTCCCGACGAGCACCACAATCTGTTTGCATGGGTGTGCGTTAAGCTCCACCTATACTTTCTCTCTTGGCGCATTCACGAGCAATAGTTCTCTATCGTACGGGTTTCCCTTCCCTTGGTAGATATCCATCCCTATTCCCAAGCATATATGTATGTGAATGAAAACGCTTGGAAATGATTGGTTCCAGTTAGGGAAAACTTTTAATCGCTTCAACGCAATCCATGAATGACATCGTACGAATTATCGCATGTGGGAAAAATCAGATTGAGCGTGCAATGATTGCCGGACAATGAGAGGGATTTGGCAGATACTTTCTTCCCTATGCTCCTAATGGGGTAAAGTGGGGGTAAGGTACTATTTTTCAAACTTTCATCGTTTTCAATGATAAACATGAGTTTGAGATTCTAAAAAGTATCAATCCACCTAAGCTTTTTTGGTTCCATTTCGGGTCCTGAGTAGGGTATATGTACCATTCCTTGGCCTAATTTGCAAGCCGCCCAGAGTTTCCCATTGCTCATGTGTACATAAATGTGACAGCGAGCCTCCTACCAAATTGTCTCCCAGCTCTTCAAAATCGCAGTGTGCTGCGCTGCTAGGAGGCACGGTGTGTCTGGTAGAACAAATTTATTACAAAAAAATAGGCATCGCTAATTTTTACGCTACGTGAAAGTTGACGCTACCAGCTTTCATTGAAGCCCAACATCGAAATATTCCATCGGGGGAACTTTTTCATACAAAAATTGGGTATGTTTGTTAAGTAGAAATAGGGATTAATTTGGAACCGTGCATTTTGTATGGGGAAAAACAGTATTCTTAAAAAGTTGTTCGGGATCCCTCGGTGGATTTTTTTGAGGGACCCTGCAAATGAAAGCTGAAAGCCTCTATTTTTGAATAGCGAAAAGTTTGACGATGCCTATTTTTTTGTTATAAACTTTTCCCATGCACACGCCGTGGGAGGCTCACGAAAATCTGGTGGGTGCGAGCTAAGCGTCTAGCTCCCGGGGAGCTCGTCTCATGCGCTGCGTGAGCTGTTGGTATCTAAGGTGAAAAACAACTTCTTGGTAACGAAGAAACTCAACAACTTTTTTGCGTACACAACTCAAGTGTCTGGTTGGTCTATACGATACGTCTAGGGACTCTCAATGCAAAGGTTAAGGTATCAATTCTCGTTCGTTTAGGAAGTTTTTGTCGTGAAATTTTCTAATTTAATCAGCGCATGAGACGAAGCTCATGAGACACATCTTGAGAAAAATGAGGCACACAACTTTCAGTCTCAAAATGTACTGAGCTCCTGGGAGCTCGCTTGCCATGTGGCTCCCGTACATGGGACTACAGCACGTGTACATCAACTCTGAAGCCGCCTTGACAATTTTGACCATAACTCATGAATTAATAGCACTAGAAATAATATATTGACCCTATTACACACTCTGGGCAATGCATGTTTCACCATTTCGAAGTAAACTAACGTAAATATTCAAGAATTTACTTAAAGAAGTTGAAATAATTCGATGCGATGGTATGCAACGTTGGTCTATGGTACAAAAATTAGCCTATTAGTGGATACAACGTTGGCCTATTGCTTTCTACGAGCTAGAACCACTAATTATGGCACGGTAAAGGCTGGGTATGCTGCGCAATTCAGATCCTATTGTGATCCACTAGCCTCTGCCCAGCAACTCCTATCCCTCAGTAGGTCGGCTCTAGAGGCACGTTCTCCTCGATTCGGGAAATTTGTGCCAAAACTCCTATCCCTACCTCCACGCGGTACCGGCCGGAAACTATGAGCAACCTTAGGGAAGATCGGGTAACCAACCCCGGTGGGAACTTTGGCCGTAGGCTGACAGGGAAGGGGGGGTTTGCTTCGGTAAACCTGAGCGTCTGTTCTCCAGGAGGAGCGGCTCACAACAGCGTCTGATCTCCATGTTAGGGGCGGCTGATCTACGTCCGAGTGCCAGGGAAGGACTCTAAGCTCAGCTGTGCACTATGGTCCTCCGGAAAGTAGGGGCTTGGTATCAGGCCCTACGAGCCAGCCGTAAAAAACCATTGTAACGGAAAATCAGCAACAGAATAATACGAACCGAGACCAACGGCAACGACCCCAGCGAACAAAAAGGACTTGCGATTGGAAACTCGGTACGTGGAACAGCCGATCTCTCAACTTCATTGGGAGCACCCGCATACTCGCCGATCTACTGAAGGACCGCGGGTTCGGCATCGTAGCGCTGCAGGAGGTGTGTTGGACAGGATCCATGGTGCGAACGTTTAGAGGTAATCATACCATCTACCAGAGCTGCGGCAACACACGCGAGCTGGGAACAGCTTTCATCGTGATGGGTGATATGCAGAGGCGCGTGATCGGTTGGTGGCCGATCGACGAAAGAATGTGCAGGTTGAGGATCAAAGGCCGATTCTTAACTTCAGCATAATAAACGTGCACAGCCCACACTCCGGAAGTACTGATGATGACAAGGACGCATTTTACGCGCAGCTCGAACGCGATTACGATCGCTGCCCAAAGCACGACGTCAAGATCATCATAGGTGATTTGAACGCTCAGCTAGGCCAGGAGGAGGAATTCAGACCGACGATTGGTAAGTTCAGCGCCCACCAGCAGACGAACGAAAACGGCCTACGACTCATTGATTTCGCCGCCTCCAAAAATATGGCCATACGTAGCACCTTTTTCCAACACAGCCTCCCTTATCGTTACACCTGGAGATCACCACAGCAGACGGAATCCCAAATCGACCACGTTCTGATTGACGGACGGCACTTCTCCGACATTATCGACGTCAGGACCTATCGTGGCGCCAACATCGACTCCGACCACTATCTGGTGATGGTCAAACTGCGCCCAAAACTCTCCGTCATCAACAATGTACGGTACCGGCGACCGCCACGGTACAACCTAGAGCGACTGAAGCAACCGGATGTCGCCTCAGCATACGCGCAGAATCTCGAAGCCGCGTTGCCAGACGAGGGCGAGCTCGATGAGGCCCCTCTAGAGGACTGCTGGAGTACAGTGAAAGCAGCCATCAACGACGCAGCCGAGAGCACCATCGGGTACGTGGAACGGAATCGACGGAACGAATGGTTCGACGAAGAGTGCAGAACGGTTTTGGAGGAGAAGAATGCAGCGAGGGCGGTAATGCTGCAGCAAGGGACTCGACAGAACGTGGAACGTTACAAACAGAAGCGGAAACAGCAGACCCGCCTCTTTCGGGAGAAAAAGCGCCGCCTGGAAGAAGCAGAGTGTGAAGAAATGGAACTACTGTGCCGTTCCCAAGAAACACGGAAGTTCTATCAGAAGCTTGTAACGTTTGCATAAAATATTTGGTAAATTTATAGAATTAGTCAATCGTTTATTAAAAATAAGATCCAACTAGATTAGACTGCTTTAAAATGTTCCGCTAGCTTGCTCAATCAACACCGACAAAGCCCTTATACGTTCAACACGTGTTGTAATACCGCCGTCGATGAGTCGCACATGACAGAGACGGACCACGAAGAACCGACCCTCGCGAAGTGCGTAGAGGCAAACCTCGACAAACGATCATCACACGAACAGCGATCGTCCAGACAGTGCCACGAAGGTTCAACTTTGGCAAAGCGCATGGGAGCAAGTCTAGACAACAGATCACCGGACGCTGTGCAATCGCCAAGAGAGTGAGTTACACGGAGGCTTCAAGTATGACACTCACCCGAAGTATATCGAACGAAACCAACAATTTGGACGAGGGATCAATTGGCGCGTGCAGCCTCTTGCTTCAGTGCACGCTAATCGCCGAGGAAGATCAGGCGCTATTGTGTAGTTCGTCCGTAAAGAACGTTTCTCGCGTCGTGAAGTGTCCAGCGGCGCAATAACCAACACCGGACTTCAAAGTTACGCCAAACAAGCTTTGGAAAGGGCCCCAAAAAGGGTAGGCTAAATAGAAAACCGAATGAGAACTGTAGCTAAATAATAAATCACCATTCGACAGGGCCTTTTGTTCCGGGCCATTGTGCTATTCGTAACACATGGTTTGGCGATTCAACGAGCGGACATATACACCTTTACGTCGAGAGGAGGGAAGTTGCAGACGTTCGGCGATCACGCGGCCGGCCGGCGGTACGCGACGCATGATGAGCGGGGGTGAAGAACGCGTCGGGACGCCGACGAACATTCTGGAACGTGACCGTTGGCTAGGGAGCAAGCGGCGTGGATACCGGGGCGCCCCGCTTAAAAGTGAAGCAGAGTTGGTTAACATGTAAGTGAAGAGAACAAAGGTGTAGGAAAGTAGGGAATAGGAGTTAGGAGGAGAAAAGGGGTGGTTCCACTTCAATAAATGTGTTAAATTAGAACTTATCGTTTCACTTTCAAGTTAGTTAGAGAGCGGCCAAGCAACTTCTGATGATGTCAGGAGCTGACTTTTAAAAACTGTAACATTGGCGCCCAACCAAAAAACCCATTATTAGGAGAAAATTAGCTGCAAAGGTTTATTTGTTGATAATTGTTATTTGTCGAACGAACTAGTTTATATGAGAAACTAAGGTTAGATTCGGTTGTATAGTGGAAGAGAGACTTAGGAGTGCAAACAAGAGCTTTGTTAGCGGCAGCTTTTGGCCACGGTATGATGGCGTCTGATCACACCCTATTTGCCAGGACTCGCTGGCGCGATTATTATGTGGATTTGTGGTATTTTAGCTTTTAGAATATGATCTGGTGAGCTATAGGCTTACGTTATTTAGTTGGTATAGTCAAACTTATTCTTGAGGTCTGCTCAAGGTACATTAGTGATTCACGCTGCCGTTAACCGACCTCTTAGCATAGCGTCTTATAGTTCTCTAAGAATTTTTCAAGAATCGAAACATTTTGATTCTTGAAAAATTCTCGTTTGTTGGGGGAATTGTGTAACGTTTGCATAAAATATTTGGTAAATTTATAGAATTAGTCAATCGTTTATTAAAAATAAGATCCAACTAGATTAGACTGCTTTAAAATGTTCCGCTAGCTTGCTCAATCAACACCGACAAAGCCATTATACGTTCAACACGTGTTGTAATACCGCCGTCGATGAGTCGCACATGACAGAGACGGACCACGAAGAACCGACCCTCGCGAAGTGCGTAGAGGCAAACCTCGACAAACGATCATCACACGAACAGCGATCGTCCAGACAGTGCCACGAAGGTTCAACTTTGGCAAAGCGCATGGGAGCAAGTCTAGACAACAGATCACCGGACGCTGTGCAATCGCCAAGAGAGTGAGTTACACGGAGGCTTCAAGTATGACACTCACCCGAAGTATATCGAACGAAACCAACAATTTGGACGAGGGATCAATTGGCGCGTGCAGCCTCTTGCTTCAGTGCACGCTAATCGCCGAGGAAGATCAGGCGCTATTGTGTAGTTCGTCCGTAAAGAACGTTTCTCGCGTCGTGAAGTGTCCAGCGGCGCAATAACCAACACCGGACTTCAAAGTTACGCCAAACAAGCTTTGGAAAGGGCCCCAAAAAGGGTAGGCTAAATAGAAAACCGAATGAGAACTGTAGCTAAATAATAAATCACCATTCGACAGGGCCTTTTGTTCCGGGCCATTGTGCTATTCGTAACACATGGTTTGGCGATTCAACGAGCGGACATATACACCTTTACGTCGAGAGGAGGGAAGTTGCAGACGTTCGGCGATCACGCGGCCGGCCGGCGGTACGCGACGCATGATGAGCGGGGGTGAAGAACGCGTCGGGACGCCGACGAACATTCTGGAACGTGACCGTTGGCTAGGGAGCAAGCGGCGTGGATACCGGGGCGCCCCGCTTAAAAGTGAAGCAGAGTTGGTTAACATGTAAGTGAAGAGAACAAAGGTGTAGGAAAGTAGGGAATAGGAGTTAGGAGGAGAAAAGGGGTGGTTCCACTTCAATAAATGTGTTAAATTAGAACTTATCGTTTCACTTTCAAGTTAGTTAGAGAGCGGCCAAGCAACTTCTGATGATGTCAGGAGCTGACTTTTAAAAACTGTAACAAGCTCAACGCATCCCGCAACGGCTTCGTGCCGCGAGCCGAAATATGCAGGGACAAAGACGGAGGCCTCTTGACGGACGGACGTGAGGTGATCGAAAGGTGGAAGCAGCACTTCGATCAGCACCTGAACGGCGTGGAGAACGTAGGCACGGGAGCCCACGGCAACGGAAGGAACGACGACGCCAGTGCAGCGGAGGACGGAAATGAACCAACTCCCACGCTGAGGGAAGTTAAGGATGCCATTCACCAGCTCAAAACCAACAAAGCAGCTGGTAAGGATGGTATCGCAGCTGAACTCATCAAGATGGGCCCAGAAAAGTTGGCCACCTGTCTGCATCGGCTGATAGTCAGGATCTGGGAAATTGAACAGCTACCGGAGGAGTGGAAGGAAGGGGTAATCTGCCCCATTCACAAGAAAGGCTACCATTTGGAATGTGAGAACTTCAGGGCGATCACTATTTTGAATGCTGCCTACAAAGTGCTATCCCAGATCATCTTCCGTCATCTGTCACCTAAAACAAATGAGTTCGTGGGAAGTTATCAAGCCGGCTTCATCGACGGCCGGTCGACAACGGATCAGATCTTTACCGTACGGCAAATCCTCCAGAAATGCCGTGAATACCAGGTCCCAACGCACCACCTGTTTATCGACTTCAAAGCGGCATACGATAGTATCGACCGCGCAGAGCTATGGAGAATCATGGACGAAAACGGCTTTCCTGGGAAGCTGACTAGACTGATTAAAGCAACGATGGACGGTGTGCAAAACTGCGTAAGAGTTTCGGGTGAACTATCCAGTTCATTCGTATCTCGCCGGGGACTGCGACAAGGTGACGGACTCTCATGTCTACTCTTCAACATCGCGCTGGAAGGTGTGATGCGACGAGCCGGGGAACGATTTTCACAAAATCCGGTCAATTTGTGTGCTTTGCGGACGACATGGACATTATCGCTAGAACATTTGGAACGGTGGCAGAACTGTACACCCGCCTGAAACGCGAAGCAGCAAAGGTCGGACTGGTGGTGAATGCCTCAAAAAGAAAGTACATGCTGGTAGGCGGAACCGAACACGACCGGATCCGTCTGGGTAGTAATGTTACGATAGACGGGGATACTTTCGAGGTGGTGGAGGAATTCGTCTACCTCGGATCCTTACTGACAATAGAGGTAATAAACTATAGAGGAAGAATGTCGCTGGCGTCGCCGCCGCAACATCTCTTGCTGGCGAAGATAGGGAGGGATATAAGTGTCCAAGCGAAAAAGTATGCAGTTTGACAGATAGATACCCGACATGTTTGCGAACGAGAACAAAGGGAACAGCAGCGACATTCATCCTCTATAGTTTATTAACTCTATTTTACTGACGGCTGACAACAACGTGAGCTGAGAAATTCGGAGGCGCATCATCAGCGGAAGTCGGGCCTACTACGGGCTCCAGAAGAAACTGCGGTCGAAAAAGATTCACCCACGCACCAAATGCACCATGTACAAAACGCTAATAAGACCGGTGATCCTCTACGGGCACGAGACATGGACCAAGCTCGAGGAGGACCTACAAGCACTCGGAGTTTTCGAGCGACGAGTGCTAAGAACAATCTTCGGTGGTGTGCAGGAGAACGGTGTGTGGCGGAGAAGGATGAACCACGAGCTCGCTGCACTTTACGGCGAACCCAGCATCCAGAAGGTGGCCAAAGCCGGAAGGATACGGTGGGCAGGGCATGTTGCAAGAATGCCGGACAACAACCCTGCAAAGCTGGTGTTTGCAACGGATCCGGTTGGCACAAGAAGGCGTGGAGCGCAGAGAGCACGATGGGCGGACCAGGTGGAACGTGACTTGGCGAGCATTGGGCGCGACCGAGGATGGAGAGCGGCAGCCCACGGTGTGTCTGGTAGAACAAAATTATTTAAAAAAAATCGGTATCGCTAAAACACCCACCAAACGAAAGCTGAAGGTCCCCTCTTTCATTTGAGCCTAAAAGAAGAAAGTTCTATCGGCGGGTCTAGAACAATTTTTTTTTTTCAAATATTATTATCATTGAGGCTTGTGTTTTTTCTTTTTTCAACCTTGATTGTAGCCAAATGGGCTTGTATGAGGTCGCCCATTAGTAACGTGTCCTTTTAAAAGAGTAAACGGGTCAAATCAAAAATTAAAAATTTTCCTTACAAAATATTGCTTAAACATAAAGTGCAAAAAAAAATATTTAAGGCAGTTGAATAGAATTTCAGCAGTATCTGGGCATACACGTATGGGCTTGTTCACAAATATCATAACGCTGGAGGGGGTGGGTGGGTGTCCTTCATGGTGTTACAGCCCGTATAAATATTTTTTCTTCCCATACAAACAATGTTACGAAGGGGTGGGTGGGTGTCAAAACAGGCCAATTTTGGCGTTATGATATTTGTGAATGAACCCTATACAAATAAACTTCGCCTTTTATACATGTGGAAGTAGTTATTGCGGCTGCAATTTTCTTATTTTTTATTGACAGTGTCTTATGATTTAACAGTTTAACGATCAAAGTAGGCCGAGTAATGTCAACAAAAATAGAACATACATCAAAGTAGCTCGGATAACGGGGCACAACATTTGGAAGGTAATCCATTTCGGAAAACTTAAAGTTTCTTGATGATGCAATTTAAATCGTTCAAAAGCATGAATAAAACGATCTAGAACTCCACATCAATTTTATCAATGTGATCGTCTTATATCCTTGTATGCCGTGGTTCGGTTAGAATTATCACATGCCGGTATTTGTTCAATTTGTGCACCTTTATGGTACCTAAGACTTAAACATGTATAGCTCCTGCAGTTATTGCAGTTAGGTATAGCTCCTTACTTTTAAAGATACAACTACGACAAGAACCCCCCTAAGTGACGAGGAAAACCAAACCAAAGAGTACGTTTTGTGTTTGAAGAAATGTTTTTTCGCCACAATTATCATCGAAAGCAGTTGATGTGTACTGTTTTAGATTTGTTCAGTAAAAAATATTGGTAACAGTATACCTTTGTGAACAGGTAGCCTTACTCAACTGACAAAAACAGAATAATTAATGCTACATGTCTAACGGTATATGTAGTAAGAACAATGTGCTAATCTGTCGGTTATCAATAGTTTGTTTTTTTTTGCTATTTTTTTAATCTGTATTAACGAGATTTTTAGCCCTTGGCTAGTTCATCTCGGGACCCACGCTTCACTTCCCTTCCGAAGGAAGAACTCACATTTTGCGAGTTTGTCGGGAGTGGGACTCGATCCCAGGTCCTCGGCGTGATAGTCAAGTGTTCTAACCATCACACCAGGTCCGCTCCACATCTTCTGCTAGCATCATGGCATAATAGACGAGTTAGCAACTTTTCATTCATTTCTACAGCTTTATTGACATATATACATGTTTTACATTAAAGTACATATGTCTGAGCACATACATATTAATCATAACGGATTGAAAATGTCATAACTTGTTCTTGTTTCTACTTGCAGGTTGTTGATATTATGAAAACTTTTTTTCTGAAAGATATCAGAGATAGCAGTTAGTACTACCCCACAAAAAAGTTCGGACTTGCTCTTTTAAATTTATCCCATTCAATGGTGGCGAATATACCCATTAGATTTACTCTCTATGAGCTTACATATTATTTGAAACCTTCTACATGGAGTTGCGGCCCTTATTTGTGAAATATGTAGTTCTGCAAGAACTACTACTTCTCATAATGGGCAAACGTGGCAGATCTAGCGCTACTACCGATGACGCAGAAAGAAATTTCTCGTTGCGGTTGTGTTCTAGATGCTACAGGAAAATGATCAAAGGCAAGCAGCTTGTTTGCACTGAAGCTGAAGTACATTGAAACAGGTTGAACATCATTCAGACTTCTCATAAAGTTGCTGCGGTTGCTGAATATTTGCGGGTTAAACCCAGAGATCAGGCAGATCAGATGAAGCTCTCAAATATTCATGAACTACCATCCAGATAGAAACCGGCGTCAACGAGTGACCTGAACAGTAAACCGATTTTGTTCACCGATGATTTGTTTTTGATAACGAAAAGTGTCCATAAAGCCACATCTGCAAAGGCGTGAGTACCCAGCACAACCATGCTGAGGATGACGGGTTCGATTCCCGGTCAGTCCAGGGCCTTTTCGTGAAGGAAATTTCCTTGACTTAAATGAGCATGTAGTATTTTCGAGCAAGTCACACAAAAGTAATTGGCAAAAGAAGTTTTAGTTAAAAACTGTGAAAGTGCTTGTAGGAGATAAAATAAGAAAATTTCAAACAAATCAAACAATTTCATTTATTCTTATTACATCTCCTACAGTGCTCATAGAACAAGCTAAGAAGCATGCGTTGTCCCTGTAGGGACGTTTCGCCAAGAAGAAGAAGAAGAAGAAGAAGAAGAAGAAGAAGAAGACGAAAGAAAACATGTGTCTTGAGTACCAGACGCGCATTGAAGTTGAGAAGCTGTTTTAGGAGCATATATGACGAAGTCACACCCCGAAATTTCAAGAGCACAAATCTGAAGAACCAAATGACGGTATATGCTGTAAAGGTGGTCGATTTGTGACCTGCTGGTGCCAGTCAAATACGAGACCCCAAAGACGTATATGCATCTGTCATAGGATGCAAACACATTATTGGAATCTAGATTGGAAATCAAAGGAACTGCATATCACTCGATTTTATACTCAATGTTCTAGTACTTTCACCACACTGTCCATAAACACAAAACTGTCATCGCCTGGATTTCCCATTCACATGGTACTATTGTGCTTTTATATGAAGAATAATAAACATAGTATAAAAATATATCGTCGGAAAATCATGCTTGCAATGGAAAAACAGTGTTTTGTCATAAATGTGTTCTTCGAAAAAAATGAAAAAATATCAAATTTTTTTCAAAAAAAAAATTGTTCTAGACCCGCCGATAGAACTTTCTCCTTTAAGTCTCACATGAAAGGGGGGACCCTTAGCTTTCGTTTGGTGGGTGTCTTAGCGATACCGATTTTTTTAAATTAATGTTGTCCACCAGACACACCGTGGCCACAAACCGAGTATTGTGGCGTACTATTGTTGATTATGTCTTGTCTTAATGATGTTGAACAAATAAATGTAACCACTAATTATCTCATTTTTCAATATTTTTGCTGAAGTATTATCTCTGTTTTTTCACCAACCCTACTTCTAAATTACATTTTCAGAGCCAAATTTTCAAAAAAATATAAATAAATCACTTAAACTACACAGATCGAAAAAAGAGTGTAAAATTCTGTGACATATGATGCACATAATTGGAGCGTGGGATATCATAGAAGTTTACATGACATATCATGTAAAGTTCATAAAATATCATGTAAACTTCCATTATATGTCATGTAATTCAGCATGACTCTGAGAGTTTCCATGACATATAACACAAATTTACATGATATATCATGTAAACCATCATAACATTAAGTTTACATGAGTAAAATGAAGTTTACATGACGTGTAAATCTCACTATTTTTATCTGTGTAAAGTTCTTTCTTAATTTAATAACGAAAACAACGCAACCCTATTATTGTGCTATATTTTTCACTAACCGCACACAAAATCTTCCCGTTTGTTCTTTCTGATTTTTACGCAAGCAATGTTGTGACGTCACTTTATCGGTGTTTTTGACGTCACTTTACTGATGGGCCAAGATTTGGGTACATAGTGAAAAAAATGTCCTCAATATTCGGCCCACATTCAATTTGTAAAATAGTTATTATTCGTTGAAAACAAATATACAAGTTCAAAATAGCGTCTTTGACTGTCGCATCAAATGTTCAGTTATTGAAAAGTCAATTCGAAATGTTCCAGAATCATGCCATTTATGATGATGTGTATACACTACCCACTAAGCCGAAGAGTCATGGCGTCTACAAAAGCTAAACAAAGTGACATTTTCATTCAATTTCAATGCTCCAAAGTGCTAAAATTGAAACGAAATGATACAGTTGTTGGTGCATAGCTTTTCCGATATCCAGTTATGCGTGTTTGTTTGAGTTTTTAGTTTACGTTGAGATAGGCCCAACGAGGGGACTATGTCCACGAAGCATCCCGACACCCTATCTGTGCAAAATTTCAGCACGATAGGTTGCTTCTACATTTTTGCGCATTTCAATTGAAATTTGTATGGAAAAACATACTTTTATTGCATTTTTGTCAGATGTTGAAAAAGTTTGTCTCATACTTTTTAACCGATAATATAAAATAATACACTATGGTGTTCTGAAAAACTTTATCGAAGACCGCAAAACGATCCGATGTTTGTATAAAAAAGTTATAGGTATTCATCAAACCGCATGCATGAGTTTAAGTTTTAACAATGTAAAGGAATGACAATAGCAATAAAATCATGCTGTTTCGGCAAGCAATGTCAACGCTATAACTTTTTTCGTAAGCGTATTAGATCACTTCGTGGTCTTCGACAAAGTTTTTCAGGACACCCTAGGCTATGTTTTCACACTATCGATTATATGGTTTTAGAACAATTCGAACTTTTTATGAGAGAAATGCAAAAAAAAGTATGTTTTCCCATGTAAAGTCCCATGCAAACTTCAAACGCGATGCGCAAAACGAAGACATAACTGATCGTGCCCAAATTTTGCACAGTTATCTGCAGTGCCGGATTTAGGGGGGCCAGGGCCCCGGGCCCCACATTTTGGGGCCTCCCACAAAATTCCACTTCACGAAAATGTGAAACAGGAAAAAAAGAAGTGCAGGAAATTTCTCTTGTTTTGATTTTTGTCATAAGAACTTCGAATTACTGGCTACTGGCAAGATGTACGTGATATGTTGTGATTTTCTTGAGTAAGACTGCAAATATTTGTCCATCTAATTATAAAATTTTAAATTTTGCCTTCAGAATTGATTACCATTTTTTTTTGTTTAGGAAAAAACACCGGATATCCTGAAAAAAATCTTCAACTAAATTCTAGAGGAACTCCAAACCTCTATAAATTACAGAGTAATAAAGTTCCTGCTAAATTTGTTTGTTTTTTTTTTCTGACTACAGTTTTTGAAAACATTTGGAAGATTTTTTTACAAAGTTCTTGAAAAAATCAAAGGATTTTTTTTTTTCCAAATTAAGAAGTGTTTTTGGAGCTCTTGTGTTTGATTTTACTTAGACAGCTTACGACTCACTTAAATCGGAAAACACCAAATCTGTTGAATCATTCATTAGAGGAAATCTAGCATGAATTTAAGGCAGATTATTGTGATGAGTTTCAGTCCAAACGTTTTGAGTAGAGAAATTTGCTCATTGAAATGAGGATGAATCCATGGCGAACTCCGGACGAGAAGGATTGAGAAAATTTCAGTAGAAATTTGTGGAGAAAATGGCTAAAAATTTGTTTGAGTTTACTGCTTAAAATTTTTAAGAAATTTCATAGAAAATTCTGTTGAAAATTGAGTGAAAAATTTCTTCAGGAACTTATCATCAACTTCCCCCAAAATTTCTTTAGCATTTTTTATTAGAATATTCTCTTTGATGCCAGCCAGAGTAAATAATGTGAAAAATTCTTTAGAAAGGCCGCCAAAACCTTCCATAACAGTCGCGTTAGAACAAGTTTTTGTAAAGTGTTCTTTATTTATGGTGATCGACCAGCAAGTTCTCCAGAGATTGCAGCAGAAATCCTATATAAATTTCAGTTAAAACAGAAGTTGTAAAAATTTTCTAAACGAACGGAAAAAATATGTGTATAAGTTTGCAATATAGTTGCCACTGTCTTATAAAGGGTTAACATATTTTCAAGAAAGATTATTATTTTATAGTTTTTCTCCATACATAAGTGACCCGATTTTGTCAGCCCCTATTTTTTTGGTCCCCTCTAAAATTTAAACAGATATTCATACTTTTTATCTCTCTATGTCCTGCCTTTCAGCAGGGTTTGATGATGATCATAAATTAATTGGCCAAGATTTAATTCTCTTCATCGACTCTCTCTTTCAAAATAAAGTGATGGTTGCACTTTTAGGTCATTAATCGCTAGGTTGCGATGCAGTCTAGCGTCTAAGTGTAAAAAAGTTCAATTGAATTTGCATCTTGTCAATTTAATTGGGTTTTTAAATTAAGAAAAATGTTTTGATTTTTTGATTTTATACGAAAGAGCACCTTTTTCTGAACCACTATGATTTTTTTCAGATTTTTAGAATTTTATTTTGGTATCTAAAATCGATTTCGAAGAGATTTTTTGAAATCACCTTTTGACAGCTGGGCAACTGCTTGACAGCTCTGCCCAGTACAAAATACGACGAGTGGTGATTCGACAAATCGCTCCCATACAAACTTCAAGTTGATTTTTAAATAGGTTCCCGGGCACCAAAATTCATGAAAATTTGGATTTCGGCTCAGTTTTGCATGCAGATTCAGAATATGGAACTATCTCAACACCGTTAAAGAAGCCAATTTGCAGAAGAGAGAGTCGATGAAGAGAACTCTCTTATGTTACTTTCGCCCTTATTTAAACTCAATCTAGAATTACGTAAGTGGGTACCGAGAATAATTCGAAGAACAATTATTGTTCACAATATGCGAACTTGACTGCGGAAAAAATCGCGACCATGGCACCGCTGGTCTAACGGTCCTCGCGGGTCAATCTTCACTTCTATAATTAGACTGCGAGCCGCAATTGTATTTTACCTAGTAATTTATGGAAATAGCATTCCAAATTAATGCAGGGATTTTTTTTTTCGAGGTGTTATGTCCATAATTTTTAGGTTTTGTAGTTTGTTTGTAGACTAATCAGTTAAATCTTAAAGGTTATATAGGTCCTCGCGTTTCTGCAATGGACGATTTCTCTTCATCGATTTTCTGTTTGGCAAATCATTTTCGGTTGTTTTTGTTGTTTTAGATGGTAGTCCTAGTCGTTCCGATCGCTCCGAGAGATCATCCGAACATTGAACTTTTTCCTGGAGTTAGCCGAAGTGAAAATCGATGAAGAGAAATCGATCATTGCAGATACAGGGGATGGCCAAAATGTTTGGGATAGGCAACTTTTTTTCTCTCACAAAACAGTTCAACATGCTATAACTTTTCATAGAGTGCATTAAAAAATCTCAAATTTTGACTGTTTGTCGACCTATTATATGTGCATCATTGGTACAAATTTGGGCTCGATTGATCAATCTTTCGCAAAGTTAGAACCGTTCGGGTAAACACTATTTTTTAGACAACTCATTTTTGAGCTGTCATATCTCGGAAATCAGTGAACCGAATTGAATGAAATTTTGAACGTACACTAACAATATACTAATGCTTCACAAACTATTAAAATATAGATACTTTTTGAACGTTGAAAAAAGTTATTATGGATTGACACTTTTTGGATTTTTCTCGAAAAAATGTATTTTTTTTACATCAATGTCAATAAATTTTAGTATTGATGTCCAAAGATTTTCCACTTCTGTTCTCAAATAATCTTTAATCAGATATATTAGAGCCTATTTAGATCAAAGGAAGAACACATTTAGTAGTTTTTGTGTGGTATTATAAATTTGACTTAGTTTCCTCTATATGGGTAAAAAATTCAAACCGATATAACTTAATTCACGGTGAGAAAATATTATATTTTATAACTTTGTATTAAGTATCAATATATTGTTGATAAACGTTAAAAAAATTATACAATTCGGTTCACTGGTTTCCAAGATATGACAGCTCAAAAATGAGTTGTCTCAAAAATAGTGTTTTACCTGAACGGTTCTAACTTTGCGAAAAATTATTCAATCTAGCCCAAATTTGTACCAATTATGCACATATAACAGGTTGATAAACAGTCAAAATTTGAGATTTTTTGATGCACTATGAAAAGTTACAGCGTGTTGATTTTTTTTGTGAGAGAAAAAAAGTTGCCTATCCCAAACATTTTGGCCACCCCCTGTACACCCGTATGATACTTAACGCAAGTATGTAACATTTTCAAAAATGAAGTTGGGCAGAATAGAATATTGCTATAACTCAATTTTGCACCGATTGACTTGGTTTTTGAGACACGATAAGATAGGCACAGTATCTAACCATGTTGAAAAATTCAAGTCAATTGGTTTGAAATTGACTGACTTGTAGCAGCATACAGATGGGTAAATTAATGGTTAAATTAGAAAAAAAAGTCCACAGCTCAGAGCTCAGATGAGAACTTGAACTCTTGATCCATATTCGCAAGACAAGTGCGTTAGGCGCTGTCCATAAACTGCGTAGACTAATTTTGGGCCATCTCCAACCCCCCCCCCCCCTCCCTCTCCGTAGACTTTTGTTCATACAGAATTTTCGAAATTTGTATGGAGCTTAGACTTCGTTGTTGTCTGCCGGTAGACGAAATCTTTCATCCCTGCGAAAGTAATCCCGTCTATCATAACTCTGCTGCCAATCAATGCTTGTCCTGCCGCACGCGGTTCCGTTTGCAAACATGCACTTTGCGCTTGACGCGTTCTTTATCATTGCGACCTTTGCTGTGTCACGTTTCTAAGTGGATGCACACTTCTGCCACCGTTTTAGCAATAATGTCATTCGCAAAACAGTTTTATACCATTTATCGTCGCTTCGATCAGTCTAGTGAGCTTCCCAGAGAAGCCATTCTCGTCCATGATTTTCGTAGCTCTGTGCGGTCGATTCATCGCACTATAAAATAATCTAGCTAACTACTACAAACATCACTACAAATTGTACTCCACCGATCGTGCCCTATTGTTCAAATTCACTTACAGATCAGAAATTTCGAAATTCTTCAAATTGCCCAAATAACCACGATGCTGAAGCCTTATTGCATGCAGATATACGGTGTACTTAGAGCAATCATTACTTTACATGCAAACTTAAAGTTGATTTAAAGTGAAAATGGGCAATTATGCGACTGCTCCAAGATTATACCAGTATAATCTTAATTTTATTCTATAATTGCCCACTTCCACTTTAAATCAACTTTAAGTTTGCATGTAAAGTAATGGTTGCACTAAATACACCGTATATCAGCATGCAGTAAGGCTTCAACACCGTGGTTACTTGGGTGGGTTTTTAAATTTTGAAAATTGTAGGGAATCGCACCACTTGGGCGGTGGCTTCTATATTCGTCTGTTTTCCACTATAACTCAGTCAAATTTAAACCAATTGACACAACTTTTGGAATGTGGTAAGATAGGTATAGTATCTACTCGTGTACAACATTTCAAGTCAATTGGTTCAAAATTGTCTGAGTTATAGTGGAAAACAGACGAATATAGAAGCCACCGCCCAAGTGGCGCGATACCCTATTGATTTTTTGATTTTATACAAAAGAGCACATTTTTCTAAGCCACTATGATTTTTTTCAGATTTTTAGAACTTTATTTTGGTATCTAAAATTAATTTCGAAGAAATTTTTTGAAATCACCTTTTGACAGCTGGGCAACTGTTTGACAGCTCCGCCCAGGGATGATTCGACAAATCGCTCCCATACAAACTTCAAATTGATTTTCAGATACCTTCCCGGGCTTCAAAATTCATGAAAATTTGGATTTCGGCTCAGTTTGACATGCAGATTCAGAATATCGAATTATCTTAACACCGCTAAAGAAGCCAATTCACTTACAGATCAAAAATTTCTGAAGAAATTTCCTTACAAACTCCGCCAGCTGTTTCGCATGTATTTTTTCTCGTTTCATTCGAAAATCTTCTAAGCAATCAGACAAAGCTTCTTTCAGTAAAATTGCCTACAAACAGTTTCTACAAAGATAATATTCGAACAACCGTATGTTGTTCGATTGGGAATTTCTTTAAGCTTTTCCAATTGAAACGTATTTTTCGATTCAACAACAAGTTAGGTATAGACATCACATTACTTAAGAACAAACGTCTGTAGATTTATCGGGAATTTGTTCAGCTTTGTCAAAAAGCAGCCTAGGAAACGTCTTCGAGGTATCTAAATGTAGTATGTTGGAGTTACTCAGTGACCGCCAAAAACAAACCCGGAATTGATTGTAGTCAAGTCAAGAGCAATTTAAGTTTTGAATCAAATTCCTATTAGTGAAATATGCATATGCTAACCTTGTTCGTGCAAATACTGATGCTCACTTCGCTATCGTAGTGCACGCTCGGCGTGCCTGTCTGGGACATGATGACCCCAATGCACGACTAGGATTAAACCTGTGCTAACCAATTCCTATGTTTTTAAAGTCCTATAAACTTTCAATCTCTTGAAAAAAAAAGGCAATTAGCTAAGCCGTACGGAAATATGAACCCATTCTAATCTCTGCAATTTTAATGTTCATAACAGTATCACATTGCGAAAAAAATGCCCCATTCGCCGAATGAGCAGCTCAAAACGAATTGAGTGAAAAGTTAAGCAGGGAGCAACTCCCCCTTCTACACGAAATATTACAAGTTCAGTAATTTTTATGGCTTATTAACGTTATATACATAGGTAGCTGCGACAGCGGCAACTAAACGCAAATGACCCCGTCGCTTCACAGTGTCAACTGTATCGGTTCAACGCTGTGACAGGATATTGATACAACCGCCCCGTCCGTCGAATAGGTGAAGCCTTGTTGTAGCAGTTGAAGAGCCGAAATTCCGGACATGCATATTTCTTTTTTTAATCGTAAATCTTGGCATTGAGTCCTAAGAAAAAAAAAACCTAGTGGTTGTGGTACATTCATCCACTACGTCACACAAAAGTGTATTGTTTTTTACTTCCGTTATCCTTTTATTGTGTTGTCTGAGAATAAATATTATGGGCAATTGGTAACATAGGAAGCATATCGGCATTTTTGAACGTCCCCTTCAAATATCGAATTGCAATTCCTTATTTAGGCAACATTGCCATTGGGGACCTTACGTTCGTTGTGCTAAACGGATTTCCCGCAATTGTGGTTTTGCCGTTTACACCACAGCAATAACATATGTATTACTGTGAAGATACTTTATAATGCTTCGAAGACAAATCAGATAGGGGGAAATGGCATCGCAGGGTACATTGGGTCAAATATTTGACAAGGAAAGAGCTCAAAAAAACAACATTAGTTTGACACTAATGAAAGTTCCATCGAGTCAAAGAAGATGTTTGAGCATTGTTATTTTAGACACATATTGGACCCTGTGTACTAACGGCTAAATATTGCCAAAATAATGTCAGAAAAATCAATACCGGGTGGTTTTTTCATGAAATTTCGTGACAGAATTTGGTTGAACAAGTTTGAACTTTAAGTTAAATAACTTCAAAAGTAAAAAAAAAGAAAATGTCATTTTGGGGCGAGATTGATCAGCAGCAAGCAATTGAACCTTGATAAGAAAAGGAAATTGGCTTCTTCACTTAATACCTACTGATCTTCTGAACACGAATAACGAATAAAAACTCCTACAACTAATGGGTTGGGCTGTTAAATAGCAAATTTAAATTTTGAAATTGATCATTAAATTTAGTCTATTTCTTCTGAAATAAACGAGTTCAACCTCATTACATCACTTTTTCAACAAAAGCTGAAACTTTTAGAACTTATTCATGTCCAGAAAAGCTACATGACATCACAATCAAGGTTCCATAAAAATATGAACACAAGACAAAAGGTTTAAGGCAATTGTTTCTATAGTACTAACGGTTTTGGACTATGTAAGAAACACACCGAAAAACCCTTAAAAGTAATATAAGACTAACATGTTCTTAAAAATGAAAAGCCCACAATCATCTCTAGACATTTATGAATAAGATGAGGTATACATTTTATGATCATGTGTAGAAGTTGCTAATATGGAATTACAAATTGGTCTACGAAAGATCAATTTCACCCCGCTGATCAAATTGACCCCGATTTACGGTACTTACGTCACTTTAATGCATAATATTAAGGAAGTCAAGGAAATTTCGTTTACAAAAAGTTCCTGAACCGACCAGGAATTTAACCCATAACCCTCGGCATGGTCATGCTAAATACCAAAGACTTTACAGGACCCTAAATCAACAACCTATAGACAGACAGTGCCTACCTAGAACTAAACTAAAAAATCTGTTTGTGATATTATGATAATTAACTCTTGATTTCGGTGGGGCTTCTATTTTGGGCACTTTTACCATATAACTCGTCAATTTTAGGCATTTTTTTGCACGCGATAATTCACTTCCAAAAAAAATTTCATGACAAACTTCTTTCGCGACTCCATAAGGAGTTTCATGAAAAATTCCGCAAAAACGTTCAGCAGGGAACTCCATTGAGTAATAGGTGTACATCAGGGGTTCTCAAACTTTTTCAGCTTGCGACCCACTTTTGGTTTTCAAAGAATTTGGCGACCCATTATCACGAAAATTTATAAAATAAGTCATTTTTTTTTGCAAGTTTGCCCTGCCTTTTTAAATAAATACATTTTATTATTTTCATAGGTTGTAGTAAACTCACGTAACGTAGCCCTCGAAATGAAAAACAAAATATTTAAAGTGCTCTTTTAGTTTTACGGAAAAGTCTAAGAAAGGTTCAGGTGCCCAAGTTTGAAGCAACTCTTAGTCTTAAAAAATTGAGATAAAATTTAAAGTTTCAAATAGAATATATCTGGCATCAGATATAGTGGCAATTTTATGCTTCTGCAGAACCTTGAAATTTAATTGAAAATGAAATATCGGTTGAAAATGCTATACATATTCTCAGCGAGTGGGTGAACACGCCTTTGAAATTCTAAAGGTTTTAGAATTATAGTACTGTTGGATGGTCAGATGAGTCCTCTTGAAATGTTTAATAATATCCTTCATACGCAATTGTTTTATTTCCATTTTTATTGAAATCACTTCTCATTTGGTCCATTGAAGTTATAATCATCATTAATCATAATTATCGACATTCATCTGAATTTCACCAGATGTTTAGCTTTACTGAAGTTAGGTAAACGTAAGTTTTCTTGACGAAGTTTGGTAATTTTTTGTTGATTTTTGGTATTTCCACAATTTTTTATGTTTTATCTGCAGAAACTGGCGTGTACGCAAAGATGGTTAGAAGGAAACCTGCAAACCATCTTTGGTGTAAGTCTAACAGAAAATGCTAACTGCAATCAAAAACTTGAATTCATTATTTCCCAAAAAATAAGCAAAATCTAAAATTTTACTCCAATCATAAAACTTTCCACAGTCGACAGTTTCCATTCGCGCACGACAGACGTCTGTTCACGCAACTCAAACTTCCCGCGATCACTGTTGAAGCACAAGATGTCTTCGTACAGGAAGAATACTCTTGTAGTGGACTTCAGTGTCTTGCCGAAGCGCTTACCAACGGACAAGGTGGAGGAGTTCCTCAAGCATTTCGTGAAAATCGATATGGCTGATGTAAGGAGCGTCCAACTGCATACTCTAAGGAACTGTGTGTACCTCGAAATGCACAATGCAGGCGTTCCTCCTCGCCTGGCAAAACAACATCATCTACAGCACTCAATCGACTACAAAGGAACCATCTACTACATTCCAGTTTATGTAGACGGTCCCACTACCACCATTCGGATTCACGATCTTTCCCCACAAATGCCCAATACAACGATCTCCGACTACCTGCAACAGTACGGCAAAGTCATCTCCATCACCAACGAAGTGTGGAAAAACTATTTTGCTGGACTACCAAACGGTGTAAGAGTGGTACGCATGAGGATGGAGAAGCCGGTGCCGTCACACATCAAAATCGACGATCAACCTTCGCTTGTCACCTACCCGAACGGCGAGAAACCCAAACCATCGCCGTCTGTCCACGAGAAGGAAGAAGAACAAAAGCAACGCCTAGAACAAACGTCTAATTCTGCTGCTGTCGATCCCGCGAACGGTGATGATCTCGGTGATGATCAACAAAAATTGCCGTTTGAAATCGATGATGATGATGACGACGACAACGACAATAGAGAAACTGACGAACTACAAACAACTACGAAGCGGCGAATGTCCACCAGAACATCGAGTGAAGATAATGACGTAGAGCAAACGTATGTCAAGAACCAGGAAGAACAAGAAGGAAACGAGCGATGTGAATCTTCTGATTCGGGTTGGAGAGTGACCCGATCAAGGAAATGTAAGAAAACAGATAAAAATTGAACTTTGATTGATTTAGGTAGAATAATTCATAAGTGAATTCGCTGACAAACCATGTATGAAAATTAATTATATCATTTGAATTGTTTTATTATTGGAAGATGAACCGGACACGAATGCACTTTCATGTGTAAAGTGTCGATAATAAAAAATGAAAATGAAAATGAAATAAAACTTTCGATAGAACACAGACAGTAGCTTCAATATTCAATATACTCCAGACTTGTTATACAAAATTTTGAATAGAATTAAGGAGAAATCGAAATTCTAGAAATTATTCTTCTAGAAATAGATTCTCCAAGGGTACTGAAAATAAGAAAATGGCTAGCAATAACATTCGAAGTCAATAAAGAATTCGCGAGCCACTTAAAAGCAGCTCGCGACCCACCAGTGAGTCGCGACCCATAGTTTGAGAAACGCTGGTATACATGTATGGGTTCAATCATAACTTTCTTCAGAGTTTCCCTAAAAATCCTTCTACAAATAAACTTTTTGAACTTTTGAGAAAAAAAATCCATCGGCACATACGCTGTTCATTGAACTCAAGCACATGTTTTGCCACGGTGTGCACATTTAAAAGGTGATATGCATATTAAGGAAATCTGAAAGTTTTTTTGATAACGTAATTCAAATCGTTCAAAGGCGTGAACACAATGATCTAGTACTCCACATCAATTTGACCCACGTAGAAGGGCAATAAGAACGACGCACAGTGATGCGAGGGCGGAAAAAAGTCGAAAAATCAACTTACGTATTTTGATTCAAATGTATTTTTTCTTTTTTTCTCGACATTTGAATAGTCTATTTTCAAAATTTGGTGCTGATTGAACGAAAATTGATTTTTTTTCCAGAGCTTTAAAGTGGGTGTAAATCATACTTGAAATTTAAGCTCCCATATAAAATGTATGGAAAAACAAAAACATGCTTCCTATAAGTTTTCAAATATGAGCACACATTTGTACACATTTGACGCTATATTCATTTTGAAGATTTTTTTGTCAGCTTTCAGAAAACCTAGGGGTTATTTTGCGCAAACTTGCGCAACACATGTTTTTTCGGCAAAGAAACAACTAGAAAGCCCTTATGTTGAATGACATTTGACCTCCTGCTTATAGTTAGCGTATTGCTTTACTTATTTTGAGAATAAAATGAGGTACATGTATATCTTCAAATTGTTACGATTGTATTGCTTCCATTTCTTATCTTTTATCATTCCACTTTTTATTTTCAAGGCTCAGACGTCACGAAGCTTTACGGAGCCATGCATGCAACTCATACATAGACGTGAGGTCAATGGGAAAACATCTTTATATCTAAATTATTTCCAACATTTTCTCAAATTCTACATTAAAGAAGTTTCTATTCATTTGTATCAGCTCAGCTACCATAGCGCATAACAGAGCCGATGTTTGTTGTAGAATGTTAACATTTTTATGTGTGAAAAGTATTTTAGTTATTGTAGTCTGTGTTCGATTTATGACCGTTCCAGAATGTTTTCGTATTTAAAATTTCAATTGCGATGGTGTCCCTTTGTGCCTTGTTTCTTGATTTTCTCGAAGTAAAAAGGACCAATTTTAATTAGAAAGCATGAAATGACCCTAATATTCAAATCCGATCTTTTGATAAGTTGGTTGGCATGAATTTATCAACAAGCAAAAGTTTGATATTCACGCAAAACGTAACGCGTGGAATGTGTCAACGCCAACAAAAAAGGTAAATTGGCGTAGACAATTTTCAGTAAATAACTACGGAAGTGTTTAAAGAACTTTAATTGAAGCTGATGAGCAGATTTTGTTGAATCTGGAACGTTACACCAATAAATAGAAGGAAGTTGTTTTTATCGAAATTGTAAACCAACGTATGAAATGAAAAAAAAAAAAACAAAATACTTGAACTAATTAATCCATGTTAAATATATCAGGTTTTGAAATTGTTTGCATTACACACTTCTGGTAAACTTTTTTTTTGTCCTGTGTGAGTAATTACGTGTTTTTGTTTTTCTATCGGATATTTTGCCTAATTCAAATAGATCCTAATTTTCGCCACTTCCTAAAGCATTGACCAATAACTCTATGCTCCGGCTTATTTTACCGGTAGCTGTTCGAAAAATATTTCTTTACAATATTTTTTTAGTATTGATTCAACATTTTTTTGTGTTCATGAATATTAGAAATTTATGGAAAATATAAATAAATACATAACTACTAAAAACATACATAAGTGCTGGTACGAAATTGTTTTAGTTGGTTCAAAAGTGTAACGGTCAAACGAACTGGTTCTTCTGATCATTTAGGAGAACTTCATATAGGAGAACTTCAACGTTTCTCAAACTGAACAATAATTTATTTTAATCGGTTCATAACTAAGTTGGTTTTAGCCAGTTTGCAAAATTATTTAGTTTCGTTGATCTGTCATTGCACAGGCTAAACTTTTTTATTCTTTTCAAAAGTATATCGGATTAGTGAACCGGCTTTCCTTATCACTTATTTTGGTCCTATGTTTAATCGTTCATACAAATAATTTAACAATTATCAAGCTGGACAGCAAAATTAATTAACCGGTTCATAAATTATTGTTTTTGATTAACCGGGTTTAAAAATTATCTTTTTTTTTGTCGAATGGGCATCCATTTACTAGTGGGATGAATTTCTTGATTTTACCGGTTCGAAAATGAACCGGTTTTCCAATTCACTTATTTTATTTTTTGTAGAAGGTTAGCTATAAGAAGTAATTATAAAACAACTATCCTCAAGAGATATACTGTAATTATTTAACCGGTTAAAAAATAGATCGGTTAGACAAAACGGTTCAACAAATAATGCATTCTCCACTTGTTTATCATCATAATGTATAGAACATCAGCATAATACCAGTTGGACGAAATCCGTGATTTTACCGGTTCAAAAGTGAACCGGTTGAGCAAACCAGTTCGCAAAATAATACATTTTATTCATGTTTAATTTCCCATGAAAATAAATTATAAAAAAATTAACGATTTCTAATCGGAATTATAAAATATTTTTTACCGGTTTAAAAATGAATCGGTAAAATGAACCGGTTCGGCGAAATGAACATTTCTATTGTACTATTCGCTTCTCACTCAAAAAAAGTCGGTTATCTCCATTGATTCCCTTTTGGACGTTGGAGGGTAAAAACATTCCCAAATTGTCCACTTCCCCAGGGGAACCAGGATTCCGGAACGGTCCTGAAAGTGGCCAACCTGGTCCAAAAGTTCTGAATTGACTTTTAGTGGTCCTATTTTGCATAATTATGACAAACGATGTGTCGCAAGATAGGTTTAAAAAAAATCCAAATTTTCCACTTCCCCAGGGGAACCAGGATTCCGGAACGGTCCTTAAAGTGGCCAATGTGGCCCATAGGAAGTCAACATGACTTCTAGTTAACTTATTCTAATAAATAATAAGGTTTTTATAAGCTTTGAACGAATATCATGCATGTTAAGACTTTTTGCCACCTTTTGTATGGAGCCGCATCACTGTGCGACGTCACATGTTTAAGTCGACTCTCCACATGTCGATGTTCTACATCTCGATATCTCTCTTTATCTCGATGGTTTGACCGGTTCTCCTTATCTCGATATCTATTTATATCGATGCGATCTCGTTCGTTTTTGTTCTAGATTGTCTCTCCATATGTCGATATGTCCATTTTTAGATCTCGTTTTTTAGGTGGAAAACATTCTGGGAAGGCGAAGTGACATCTGTTTGTTGACGGTTTCTCCTAGTTACGGACGATTTTTCAATCTAGTATGCATTACAAATTGGTTCTTGTTTCGATCTCTCCCTATCGCGATGGTCCCTTCAATATCGAGATGTAGAGAGTCAACTGTAATTCCAAAATTGATGTTTACATAGGTAACTAGTACTCGGGGCCCGTGGCGTAGTGGCTACACGTTCACTTCATAAGTGGATGGTCATGGGTTCGATCCCACCCCGGCACTTGCAATTTTTCGTCAGTTGCTCTTCCCCCCGAGAGCGGATGACACCTGACCCTCTTCTGAGCATATGCTCTAACGGATCCGGAAACTTGGATATCGGCTAACGGCAGCTCATAATGGACCCCCAATCGGACTGGAATTGGAACAGGAGCCACACAGCAACATCGTGCTCATCATTCTACCATGGACAGGGTAGAAAAGTGACAGCAGCGCAAAGGCTACCAGTTCGAATTAGAATTAGTGGAATTGGAATAGAATACATTTAGTCGATGTACAAAGTGTACGTGCAGTCGCCAATAGGGTCCTAAAATGAAAAATATTTCCCCGGTTTTGCTGCATAACACGAAAGAGCATGCTTTTCTGATCTCAATGGTAATTTTTCCATACTTAAACAATAACAGAATAGTTAATAAACTTGAAAATAAAATAATGATGAGCAGGTCTTGTTTGACAGTCGAGGTCAACCTTGACGTAACGAAAGTGAAACGGCGGGTTGCAAAAGACACCACATTGGCTCACTTTTAACAATAAATGTTCCTGTTTGACATACACGGTAAACAAAATTTACCCAAAATTTAGTGCTAAACAAGGAGTGTTGCAAAAATTATTAAAATTTTTGAAAATATATTTTATGGGCTTTACCTAATAGGAATACTTAAAAAATGAGTAAACATATCGTTTTAATCAATGCTTGATCGAATTATGCAGAAATTGAGATAGGCCTTTAGGAGCCTATTGGTCGGCGTTAAGTCAGACTGGACCATCTGTTTCTTAATGATTTTGGGGAAATGTCCTGCAAGTACTTGGGATATCAAATCAAGCACATTATTTTCTGAAAAACTGCAGTTCTTTCATGTAATAACCCATCAACATCAAAGAAACGCCAAAAAAAATCAAAAATATCGAATTCCTTAATTTATCTTTACCTGCCCAAAAAATGCGTAGTCCACTCTGACTTAACGTCGACCAATTGGAATCGCTCACGTAGTGCCCTAGTGGACAAAAGAGCTGTAAATTAGGTTAAGTGGTTAAGGAATAAAAAAAAAAGTAACTAGCCTGGCAAGCACCCCTCTTTGCAACTATCCCAAGTAACCACGCTGTTGAACGCGCACAACGCACATATGCTGACATGCATTACTCTATATAATCCATTAAAGTTGAATTAAAGTGGGAAGTGGTGCCACTATTGGTTAATTACAATTATACTAGTATAATCGTAAGTCAGCAATAGTGACTGGTGCCACTGGCCACTATAATTCAATTTTAATGGTTAATGTAGGTGTAGGGCAATGTGAGCCAATATATGCGCTTTAAATATGCAAAACGTAAAGCTTCAACATCATGTACTTGGCGGCACTCCAAGGTGCCATTCAATTCTCTTGCACAACACAGATATTTTTAGAAAGCATCAAATTGTTAAGTACCTAAATTAAAATTTAAAGCCTTCTAAAGCCAGTTTAGTGCAAATATTGTTTGATTCGCCAAAATACTTACAAAAAGCTGACAGCCCCGCAGGCATGTGGGACCCATCGGGCCCAAGACCGAAGAAAGGTCTAAAGGTACTGCCATAGCCGGCTACTAGAGGTCCTATCGGTAATCCTTGTTGTCCGAAAGAAGTAGACGTCTGGCCTACTGGTAGCGTTGTTGTATATCCTGAATATGATCGTTGATCATACGAATCGCTTATTCGCACCGAATCACTGTAGAGCGTACCAGGACCGTCCGTTTCTTCGATATCCAATGTCGGTGAAGATCGACTTGTGCTGTCTGAACTCACTGAGGGGGATCTTATAGGATCGATCAGTTGACTTTCTGTCTCTAGATTAGCTGCATAGCGCGGATTGGGACTTTCTTTTTCTAAATGACCATACAATCGTTCGAAAAACTTTCGTGGCGATGAAGGTCTATTGGCACACACGTCACTAGTCTTCTTGTCATTCATATTTTCTTCTAAGTTATATATTGCACTACCGTTATTGTTATCCGTTAGCATCATGATGGCTGATGTGAAGTTCTAGCACTAACTACCGTTTATTGTCGAAGGAGCGCATGCAAGTCTTGATTCCACCAAGGATCAATTATGACTGAAGGAATGCTTTCCTTCCAGTTTAACAAAAAAAAAAATAGAATCACTTCAACGCAAACAAAAACGTGTGCGTCAGGCAGTGTGGAGACATGAGAAACCCGACAAGGATGACACCCAAGTCTTCTGATTTGAGATGATCTCCCCTCTTTACATGGGCAATTTCCGGTATGCACTTGCTTTCCTGGAGAGAGAGCTAACATTGGCAATTTCTCTCGGTGTGAGATAGATTGTAGCGAGAGAATGTAAACAAACTTCCTGATTGGTTACTGTAGACACACCCCCTAAAATGCGAAAAGCCTGTTGAAGGCGATGTGAATGGGGAATGTATACATACAGGCGTATAATTTATGATTCGTGAATGTCATTTGATGAGTTTGTACAGTTTGAGGGGAAGGATGGTGTTTTACGTTTAAACTCATCAATATATTGATTATTGATGCAAATATTGAGAAAAATCAGAAAAAGTTTGATTTAAGGTGGGACCTTATGTCCACTTTTTAAATACATACTGCATTTTGTCTCACGTTTTTAAGAGCACAAATCTAGAGATCCATCAATCGAAGCGGTCTAAAAAAAATGTCCTTTAGGCTTCACGATTTTCCATGGTGCGTGTGAGTTTGCGCTGCATTGTTTGGTCAGGTATTTTTTTACGTGACCGCGTAAATGTAAACTCCAAAAGACGCTTTTTTATTTTGGATTCCAAGCCATTTTTGCTGCTCCTCGCCCGCCTAAACTGGCAGTCAAACGGAGAGTAGGGAGTATATCCGGCCTATCCGCGTGCGGTTTAAGTACGAACGGACAGAGTACCGGACTGCCGACACTCCCCCTCCGCACCTTTAATCCGGCGAACATTAACGGGAGCTAAGCAACGTCGACGATTGGCCACGAAGCACCGACCACGAAAAAGCCTGCGCAGTGTAGAAATAATATGTGTGATAAAATATGTTTCTTATTTATCAATTGAGGATCCATCCATTAAATAGATTGTTATAATTTACAAAAGTATTTAAATCCAAATTCAATGACACGATTTGTGCGAGTGTACTAGAGTTCTCTAGAATGACTTGAAACGAAAGATGATCATGAAAGAAAAGCGAGTGCGAGGATACACGAGCAAACTTTGAATAGCCGACCTGGAGGACGCCAGCTAGCTGTAAGCTGAACGGATCGCAATGCGCGGAAGAGAGAAAGAAAAAAAACGAAGTGGCATTGCATGGTTAGGCTGTGACCATAGTGGCTAAGGTGAGATGCGATCGGATGCGATAAGTTATGAGATGAGAAGAGGGATGTTTGATAGGCCATAGTGCATGAGGTTTTCAATGAGGGTGCGCATGTTGTTTTCACATCCTTTTTCGCCTATTTCGTGCGCATCAACGACTCGCGTGATTTGATCGATGAAGTCGCTTGTATGTTGAAGCGCTTCTTTGGATGTGGGTAGTGAAATGATCGTGTCTTCCATAAGAGCGGAAAGATAAAATGCACCCGCTTTTTGTTTTGCGCGGGTCATTTTTTTTTTTGCTATAACTTAGTCAGTTTTGATCCTATTGCAATAGCAAAAACCGAACATTTCAAAAAAAAAAATCTGGTGAAACTGTACAAGATTGAGATTATTGAGAAAAGAATGTATAACATGTAATCATATCCGCGTGAGCGATGTCTTTATGTATAGACATATTTTTACTTTCTGAACTGGGCTATCTGAGGACTGTATCGTTAATTATGAGTACATCTTTGAGGCCCTGTATTAAAAAGACTAAGTCTTATTTTGACAACTGCTGTGTGTTAATGTGTTGCTAGCGTTTTAAACAAAAGATAACCTTCATTAAAAGTTAAAGTTTTTCCTCAACTGGAGCAACGCGAGTGTTTACGGATGAGAAGCGAAAATCGATTGTGACCAGGTACTGCTATGAAAAATGATTATCGCTAAGGAAATTAGCAAAAGTTGGAGAGGTGTTAGCGTTTTTTCTGTCCAAAATGCTGTCAAACGATTCGGTAAACATAACACACTGATAGACTCACCCGGACGCGACAGAAAACCAGGTGCGTCCAAGTCAAATTTAGACAGCAAAATTTGCAAAATCTTCAAAAGAAAAAAGCAGGTATTCATCATAGATTGTGCAAAAAAGTGTGGAACGACTATTGGTATGGTTCAGCGCGCCAAGGAGCGTAGTTCCCTGAAGACTTACCCAAAACTGAAATGTCCAAAAAACAGTCAAATTCTGGCGGATTATGTGAAAACTCGGGCTCGGAAACTGTACGACGATGTTTTGAGCAAAAATTACATGTGCATAATCATGGATGATGAAACGTATGCCATATTGGACAACAAGGCACTTCCAGGGGCACAGTTTTTCACTGTGAAGCGTGGCACTGATGTTCCGAATTCGGAGAAATCATTTTTTTTGCAAAAAGTTGGGAAAATGTATTAGTTTGGCAAGCATTTTGTCAAAGTGGTATGAAATTGTCACCTTTCTTCACCGTTCCAAGTATGAACGTCGAAATATGCCGGAAGGAATGTCTCCAGAAACCAATTCTATCACTCATCTGAAAGCACAAAGGTCCTACATTATTTTTATCGGATATGGCATCCTGCCACTATGCGCGTGACACCTTTGACTTCTATGAAGAAAACAATATCCAATTTGTGGAAAAGGCAATGAACCCTTCAAATTGCCCGCAAATTAGGAACATTAAGAAGTATTTGGCTTTGATGAAAGGGAAACTACGGCAAAAGGATAGAGGAGCAGAGGACGTCATCAAATTCAAGAAAAACTGGACCAAGCAAAACCATCGACGGAACGGTTGTCCAAAACCGTATGAAGAACACCAAGAAGAAGGTGCGAGAGCTGGCAAGATCCACGAAAAATTAAATATAAAATGATACCATGGGCTTTTCTGATGATGATCGAAATTGATGTTACACTATTTTCGTTAAGGGATCTAGTTTTGCCTGACAAAGAAAAAAGCAGAACTTTTCGATCAGAATCCTTTTAGCAATTAAGTTGAATACCATAAAACCTTAACCTTCCAGGACGCGCGCCATCAAGCAACCGAAACTGCACCGCGATCGCGCTGAATACGAAAAGCGAGGTTTTTGGTAGTGTTGTACTTTTTACAACAGCGCGCGCGCTGAAGGGTTAAACTTTCTAACTTGCACATGAATAACATGCACTGAACAAACGACCATATCAAACATTGATCACTTGATTCAAATAAATGTTTTCTTATACACATATAATAACAAAATTATGCTGTAAAAAACTTAAACGATTTGATGGAATACTATTTTATATGCAATGAAGTATGTTATTTTACATAGTCATTGATAGACAATATGATAAATTTTTATTACGTCCGGTTCATCAAAATGCATGTCATGTGAAAAAGCATTGAGTTATGTTTAAAAACAACAACATATTAACGCATTTTATATTGCCTACTAGCATTCCCAACACATTAAATCCGCATTGCTTTACGTACACAACGAGCGCAATCATAAAATCCATACCCGACAAGCATTCTCTTGCGTTCTCTTGCGATCACATGCGTCGAAGCAGCTCCATCGCATCTCCACACTCATCGCAACTCATCTACTATGTACGGTTCATGCGTTCTGCATATAGTTTCCACAGAGTGTGCTTCGACGCTTATCCGATCTCTTATCTCTTTGCATCGCACCTCAGCCACTATGTGCTCAACGTTATGATTGGGTGCGTGTTGAAAGAGCGTCAGTTTGAAGAATGATGTCATTGTGTGATGTTGTGCATGTCGACGCGGAAAGCAGAAAATTGAAAAAAATAAAGAAGTGAAATGAACAAAAATATTTGATTTTTTAATTTGATTTTAAGAATTCCGACAATGGCACAGTCGGTAGTGTTTTCTTTTAGTTAATGTGAAGCAGTGAAGTGTTGAACGGAGAATTTACGGATATCCGAATGACGGCAAATCAGTGGATGAACGAGTAGAGGTACGGTGGGAGGATGCGCAGCGCTAGCGGTCCGATACAGAGGGAGAATGTGTAGTCTGGAGGAAATCGCAAGTAAGTGACTGTTTAAAGGAATTAAGGTGGTAATCGTGAATTATGCGCAGTGAGTAAAATGCCATAGTTGCTAGTGATGAGGATTATTGGATGCGCTCTCGGATTGGGTCTGTTACAAGCAGACGGCTAGGCAGTGATGAGTGTTTTAATTTTTGTTGCATACATTAGGTTGTGCCTCCAGTCACAACAGGATCGTAAGTTCGTGTACGCTTTAAAATTGAGAATTGCTTTCCTCATTGATTTTTTTTTGTATTGTCACCGGATCTGGCACTGGGCCTTCAGAGCGGCGGCCCGGAGAGGGTTTACACGCAAAATATTTTTATTCTGGAAATGGAAAGTTTTCAAAATTCTTGTGAAAAAAAAATGAATCATATCATGTTCAGGCTTTCCAAATGTACAGCCTCCTCGCAACAGCCCGCACAAGGCTGAATCGATACTCTCTTATGTCGTTTTCGTTTTTGATTCAGTTCCAACCTGGGTTGGAACTGGATCAGATCACAGTTTCAACCCCAACCCGACCTCGGTTTCGCTTGTACTAAAGTTTGTTTGACGTTGTTTGTTTACACATTTTCCGCCGATCCAGTTCCAACCCAGGTTCAAAAACGAATTCGACATTAAATTCACCTTTAACGGTGCGCTTTTATACCCCGTTTGGTAGCCCTCCATCATTGCAGCAAACTTTACCGGTCGCTGCTGAATGAGCTCGCAAAATAGTAGCGCAATGGGAATATGACAGCCCTCCCGATACGAATTAGGGTGACTAATTTGATTGCTACCAGTGTGGAAACATTGAGCTTGAAAACCTCAATCCAAGAAAGTTTTGAGATCGGAGATTGTAAATGAAGAAAAAATATGACTCGGAATACTGAAAAGAACAATGAAATATTTTCTGGTGTTGATGCTTTATTGGGAACATTGAGCTTGAAAACCTCAATCCAAGAAAGTTTTGAGATCGGAGATTGAAAATGAAAAATACTATGACAAGGAATACTGGAAGGATCAATGGAATATTTCCTGGTTTTGATGCTTTATTGGAAACATTGAGCTTGAAAACCTCAATCCAAGAAAGTTTTGAGATCGGAGATTGAAAATTAACAATACTATGACAAGGAATACTGGAAGGATCAATGGAATATTTCCTGGTTTTGATGCTTTATTGGAAACATTGAGCTTGAAAACCTCAATCCAAGAAAGTTTTGAGATCGGAGATTGTAAATGAAGAAAAATATGACTCGGAATACTGAAAAGAACAATGAAATATTTTCTGGTGTTGATGCTTTATTGGGAACATTGAGCTTGAAAACCTCAATCCAAGAAAGTTTTGAGATCGGAGATTGAAAATGAAAAATACTATGACAAGGAATGCTGGAAGGATCAATGGAATATTTTCTGGTGTTGATGCTTTATTGGAAACATTGAGCTTGAAAATCTCAATCCAAGAAAGTTTTGAGATCGGAGATTGAAAATTAACAATACTATGACAAGGAATACTGGAAGGATCAATGGAATATTTCCCCTGGTTTTGATGCTTTATTGGAAACATTGAGCTTGAAAACCTCAATCCAAGAAAGTTTTGAGATCGGAGATTGTAAATGAAGAAAAATGTGACTCGGAATACTGAAAAGAACAATGAAATATTTTCTGGTGTTGATGCTTTATTGGAAACATTGAGCTTGGAAACCTCAATCCAAGAAAGTTTTGAGATAGGAGATTGTAAATTAACAATACTATGACAAGGAATGCTGGAAGGATCAATGGAATATTTCCTGGTTTTGATGCTTAATTGGAAACATTGAGCTTGAAAACCTCAATCCAAGAAAGTTTTGAGATCGGAGATTGAAAATTAACAATACTATAACCAGGAATACTGGAAGGATCAATGGAATATTTCCTGGTTTTGATGCTTTATTGGAAACATTGAGCTTGAAAACCTCAATCCAAGAAAGTTTTGAGATCGGAGATTGTAAATGAAGAAAAATATGACTCGGAATACTGAAAAGAACAATGAAATATATTCTGGTGTTGATGCTTTATTGGAAACATTGAGCTTGGAAATCTCAATCCAAGAAAGTTTTGAGATAGGAGATTGTAAATGAACAATACTATGACAAGGAATGCTGGAAGGATCAATGGAATATTTTCTGGTGTTGATGCTTTATTGGAAACATTGAGCTTGAAAACCTCAATCCAAGAAAGTTTTGAGATCGGAGATTGTAAATGAAGAAAAATGTGACTCGAAATACTGAAAAGAACAATGAAATATTTTCTGGTGTTGATGCTTTATTGGAAACATTGAGCTTGAAAACCTCAATCCAAGAAAGTTTTGAGATCGGAGATTGAAAATAAACAATACTATGACAAGGAATACTGGAAGGATCAATGGAATATTTCCCCTGGTTTTGATGCTTTATTGGAAACATTGAGCTTGAAAACCTCAATCCAAGAAAGTTTTGAGATCGGAGATTGTAAATGAAGAAAAATGAGACTCGGAATACTGAAAAGAACAATGAAATATTTTCTGGTGTTGATGCTTTATTGGAAACATTGAGCTTGAAAACCTCAATCCAAGAAAGTTTTGAGATCGGAGATTGAAAATAAACAATACTATGACAAGGAATACTGGAAGGATCAATGGAATATTTCCCCTGGTTTTGATGCTTTATTGGAAACATTGAGCTTGAAAACCTCAATCCAAGAAAGTTTTGAGATCGGAGATTGTAAATGAAGAAAAATGTGACTCGGAATACTGAAAAGAACAATATGAAATATTTTCTGGTGTTGATGCTTTATTGGGAACATTGAGCTTGAAAACCTCAATCCAAGAAAGTTTTGAGATAGGAGATTGTAAATATTGGTAACATCGAGCTTGAAAACCTCAATCCAAGAAAGTTTTGAGATAGGAGATTGTAAATGAACAATACTATGACAAGGAATACTGGAAGGATCAATGGAATATTTCCTGGTTTTGATGCTTTATTGGGAACATTGAGCTTGGAAACCTCAATTCAAGAAAGTTTTGAGATAGGAGATTGTAAATGAACAATACTATGACAAGGAATGCTGGAAGGATCAATGGAATATTTCCTGGTTTTGATGCTTTATTGGAAACATTGAGCTTGGAAACCTCAATCCAAGAAAGTTTTTAGATCGAAGATTGTAAATGAAGAAAAATGTGACTCGGAATACTGAAAAGAACAATTAAATATTTTCTGGTGTTGATGCTTTATTGGAAACATTGAGCTTGAAAACCTCAACCCAAGAAAGTTTTGAGATCGGAGATCGTAAATGAAGAAAAATATGACTCGGAATACTGAAAAGAACAATGAAATATATTCTGGTGTTGATGCTTTATTGGAAACATTGAGCTTGGAAACCTCAATCCAAGAAAGTTTTGAGATAGGAGATTGTAAATGAACAATACTATGACAAGGAATGCTGGAAGGATCAATGGAATATTTTCTGGTGTTGATGCTTTATTGGAAACATTGAGCTTGAAAACCTCAATCCAAGAAAGTTTTGAGATCGGAGATTGTAAATGAAGAAAAATGTGACTCGGAATACTGAAAAGAACAATGAAATATTTTCTGGTGTTGATGCTTTATTGGAAACATTGAGCTTGAAAACCTCAATCCAAGAAAGTTTTGAGATCGGAGATTGAAAATTAACAATACTATGACAAGGAATACTGGAAGGATCAATGGAATATTTCCCCTGGTTTTGATGCTTTATTGGAAACATTGAGCTTGAAAACCTCAATCCAAGAAAGTTTTGAGATCGGAGATTGTAAATGAAGAAAAATGTGACTCGGAATACTGAAAAGAACAATGAAATATTTTCTGGTGTTGATGCTTTATTGGGAACATTGAGCTTGAAAACCTCAATCCAAGAAAGTTTTGAGATAGGAGATTATAAATGAACAATACTATGACAAGGAATGCTGGAAGGATCAATGGAATATTTTCTGGTGTTGATGCTTTATTGGAAACATTGAGCTTGAAAACCTCAATCCAAGAAAGTTTTGAGATCGGAGATTGTAGATGAAGAAAAATATGACTCGGAATACTGAAAAGAACAATGAAATATATTCTGGTGTTGATGCTTTATTGGAAACATTGAGCTTGAAAACCTCAATCCAAGAAAGTTTTGAGATCGGAGATTGTAAATTAACAATACTATGACAAGGAATACTGGAAGGATCAATGGAATATTCCTGGTTTTGATGCTTTATTGGGAATATTGAGCTTGAAAACCTCAATCCAAGAAAGTTTTGAGATAGGAGATTGTAAATGAACAATACTATGACAAGGAATACTGGAAGGATCAACGGAATATTTCCTGGTTTTGATGCCTTATTGGAAGCATTGAGCTTGAAAACCTCAATCCAAGAAAGTTTTGAGATAGGAGATTGTAAATGAACAATACTATGACAAGGAATGCTGGAAGGATCAATGGAATATTTTCTGGTTTTTGATGCTTTATTGGAAACATTGAGCTTGAAAACCTCAATCCAAGAAAGTTTTGAGATCGGAGATTGTAAATGAAGAAAAATGTGACTCGGAATACTGAAAAGAACAATGAAATATTTTCTGGTGTTGATGCTTTATTGGAAACATTGAGCTTGGAAACCTCAATCCAAGAAAGTTTTGAGATAGGAGATTGTAAATTAACAATACTATGACAAGGAATGCTGGAAGGATCAATGGAATATTTTCTGGTGTTGATGCTTTATTGGAAACATTGAGCTTGAAAACCTCAATCCAAGAAAGTTTTGAGATCGGAGATTGTAAATGAAGAAAAATGTGACTCGAAATACTGAAAAGAACAATGAAATATTTTCTGGTGTTGATGCTTTATTGGAAACATTGAGCTTGAAAACCTCAATCCAAGAAAGTTTTGAGATCGGAGATTGAAAATAAACAATACTATGACAAGGAATACTGGAAGGATCAATGGAATATTTCCCCTGGTTTTTAAGCTTTATTGGAAACATTGAGCTTGAAAACCTCAATCCAAGAAAGTTTTGAGATAGGAGATTGTAAATGAACAATACTATGACAAGGAATACTGGAAGGATCAACGGAATATTTCCTGGTTTTGATGCCTTATTGGAAGCATTGAGCTTGAAAACCTCAATCCAAGAAAGTTTTGAGATAGGAGATTGTAAATGAACAATACTATGACAAGGAATGCTGGAAGGATCAATGGAATATTTTCTGGTTTTTGATGCTTTATTGGAAACATTTTTCGTTTTATTTTGTAAACTAGTGGTAAATGTTTCAGCCAAGTCAACCATTTTCTCAACAATACATAAACAGAAAAGATACAATATTTAACAAGATAAAGAAACGGCTACGATTGTTGGAAAATCGTTGAGGTCTGGGTTATGAAATTCAACTCTAGAACGGAGTTAGTTAGTATGTCCAAGCTAAGCATTGCGCCGGTTGAGAGTTGAGAATACGAATTTATGTGCAATGAGTGAGAACTTATATCTATTTATCAAATTATATTTTTTTGGCCACGACTATTATAAAAGCATATTATACTTGCAATAACTTTGATATTTCATGTATGTTTACTCGTATGAATTGATGCGTCTTTGAGAAGGATCTAATGATAAAAGAATCTTTTGAACAAAACATTGGATGCCTTCTGATTTTGACACTTACTGGACAAATTGAGCCTGAACACCTCAATTCATGACAGTACGTTCAAGATCAAAAAAAATAAAAAAAAAACACATCAAGTTTGGGAAGAGAACCAGTGATGAAAGCATTTGAATGTATTGACAATTGAGATGAGGAATTGAAACGTTGAGCTTCTTAGTCCGAGGGGACTAAACGAAAATTATAACTCAATCCTCGAGCAGATAGGAGTTCATTAGTTCGAATGAACTAAACGAAAATTATAACTCAATCCTCGAGCGGATAGGAGTTCATTAGTTCGAGTGAACTAAACGAACATTATAACCCAATCCTCGAGCGGATTGGAGTTCATAAGTTCGAATGAACTATACGAAAATTATAACTCAATCCTCGAGCGGATTGGAGTTCTTTAGTTCGAGTGAACTAAACGAAAATTATAACTCAATCCTCGAGCGGATTGGAGTTCTTTAGTTCGAGTGAACTAAACGAAAATTATAACTCAATCCTCGAGCGGATTGGAGTTCATTAGTTCGAATGAACTAAACGAAAATTATAACTCAATCCTCGAGCGGATTGGAGTTCTTTAGTTCGAGTGAACTAAACGAAAATTATAACTCAATCCTCGAGCGGATTAGAGTTCATTAGTTCGAATGAACTAAACGAAAATTATAACTCAATCCTCGAGCGGATTGGAGTTCTTTAGATCGAGGGGACTAAACGAAAATTATAACTCAATCCTCGAGCGGATTGGAGTTCATTAGTTCGAATGAACTAAACGAAAATTATAACTCAATCCTCGAGCGGATTGGAGTTCTTTAGTTCGAGTGAACTAAACGAAAATTATAACTCAATCCTCGAGCGGATTGGAGTTCATTAGTTCGAATGAACTAAACGAAAATTATAACTCAATCCTCGAGCGGATTGGAGTTCTTTAGTTCGAGTGAACTAAACGAAAATTATAACTCAATCCTCGAGCGGATTGGAGTTCATTAGTTCGAATGAACTAAACGAAAATTATAACTCAATCCTCGAGCGGATTGGAGTTCTTTAGTTCGAGCGAACTAAACGAAAATTATAACTCAATCCTCGAGCGGATTGGAGTTCATTAGTTCCAGTGAACTAAACGAAAATTATAACTCAATCCTCGAGCGGATTAGAGTTCATTAGTTCGAATGAACTATACGAAAATTATAACTCAATCCTCGAGCGGATTGGAGTTCTTTAGTTCGAGTGAACTAAACGAAAATTTTAACTCAATCCTCGAGCGGATTGGAGTTCATTAGTTCGAATGAACTAAACGAAAATTATAACTCAATCCTCGAGCGGATTGGAGTTCATTAGTTCGAATGAACTAAACGAAAATTATAACTCAATCCTCGAGCGGATTGGAGTTCTTTAGTTCGAGTGAACTAAACGAAAATTTTAACTCAATCCTCGAGCGGATTGGAGTTCATTAGTTCGAATGAACTAAACGAAAATTATAACTCAATCCTCGAGCGGATTAGAGTTCATTAGTTTGAATGAACTAAACGAAAATTATAACTCAATCCTCGAGCGGATTGCAGTTCTTTAGATCGAGTGGACTAAACGAAAATTATAACTCAATCCTCGAGCGGATTGGAGTTCATTAGTTCGAATGAACTAAACGAAAATTATAACTCAATCCTCGAGCGGATCGGAGTTCTTTAGTTCGAGTGAACTAAACGAAAATTATAACTCAATCCTCGAGCGGATTGGAGTTCATTAGTTCGAATGAACTAAACGAAAATTATAACTCAATCCTCGAGCGGATTGGAGTTCTTTAGTTCGAGTGAACTAAACGAAAATTATAACTCAATCCTCGAGTGGATTGGAGTTCATTAGTTCGAATGAACTAAACGAAAATTATAACTCAATCCTCGAGCGGATTGGAGTTCTTTAGTTCGAGCGAACTAAACGAAAATTATAACTCAATCCTCGAGCGGATTGGAGTTCATTAGTTCCAGTGAACTAAACGAAAATTATAACTCAATCCTCGAGCGGATTAGAGTTCATTAGTTCGAATGAACTATACGAAAATTATAACTCAATCCTCGAGCGGATTGGAGTTCTTTAGTTCGAGTGAACTAAACGAAAATTTTAACTCAATCCTCGAGCGGATTGGAGTTCATTAGTTCGAATGAACTAAACGAAAATTATAACTCAATCCTCGAGCGGATTGGAGTTCTTTAGTTCGAGTGAACTAAACGAAAATTATAACTCAATCCTCGAGCGGATTGGAGTTCATTAGTTCGAATGAACTAAACGAAAATTATAACTCAATCCTCGAGCGGGTTGGAGTTCATTAGTTCGAATGAACTAAACGAAAATTATAACTCAATCCTCGAGCGGATTGGAGTTCTTTAGTTCGAGTGAACTAAACGAAAATTATAACTCAATCCTCGAGCGGATTGGAGTTCATTAGTTCGAATGAACTAAACGAAAATTATAACTCAATCCTCGAGCGGATTGGAGTTCTTTAGTTCGAGTGAGCTAAACGAAAATTATAACTCAATCCTCGAGCGGATTGGAGTTCATTAGTTCGAGTGAACTAAACGAAAATTATAACTCAATCCTCGAGCGGATTAGAGTTCATTAGTTCAAATGAACTAAACGAAAATTATAACTCAATCCTCGAGCGGATTGGAGTTTTTTAGATCGAGTGAACTAAACGAAAATTATAACTCAATCCTCGAGCGGATTAGAGTTCATTAGTTCGAATGAACTAAACGAAAATTATAACTCAATCCTCGAGCGGATTGGAGTTCTTTAGCTCGAGTGAATTAAACGAAAATTATAACTCAATCCTCGAGCGGATTGTAGTTCATTAGTTCGAATGAACTGAACGAAAATTATAACTCAATCCTCGAGCGGATTGGAGTGCATTAGTTTGAGTGAACTAAACGAAAATTATAACTCAATCCTCGAGCGGATTGGAGTTTATTATTTCGAATGAACTAAACGAATAGTATAACTCAATCCTCGAGCGGATTGGAGTTCATTAGTTCGAATGAACTAAACGAAAATTAGTTCATTAGTTCGAAAAATGGAGTTCATTAGTTCGAGTGAACTAAACGAAAATTATAACTTCCAATCCTCGAGCGAATTGGACTTCATTAGTTCGAGTGAACTAAACGAAAATTATAACTCAATCCTCGAGCAGATTGGAGTTCATTAGCTCGAATAAACTTAACGAAAATTATAACTCAATCCTCGAGCGGATTGGAAATCATTAGTTCGAGTGAACTAAACGAAAATTATAACTCAATTCTCGAGAGGATTGGAGTTCATTAGTTCGAGTGAACTAAACGGAAATTATAACTCAATCCTCGAGCGGATTGGAGTTCATTAGTCCGAGTGGACTAAACGAAACTTATAACTCATGGAACAAGTTTCGAAGGAAGCGTTAGCATCTTTTCTGAACTTGATGCTTGCCAGGAGACATTGAGCCTGAACTCCTCAATCCAAGATAGTGTTAGTGAGGTCAAAGATTGTGAGTCGTTGGAAATAGAAATCTGATGGAAGCTCAATGTAGGAATAATATGTGTAATAAAGTATGTTTTATATTGGTTAAGCACGAATTCAGATCATTACATCTATTTTGTAAAAGCTTAAGAAAATATTAGAATATTTTCTGAGCTTGATGCTTGATTGGAGACATTGAGCCTGAACACCTCAATCCAAGATAGTGTTAGTGAGGTCAAATATTGTGAGTCGCTGGAAATGGAAATCTGATAGAAGAAATTTCGAAGCAACAGTTAGATTTTTTTTTAGCTCAACGCTTGATCGGAGACATTGAGCCTGAACATCTCAATCCAAAATAGTGTCGTACAGTATATATATATATATATATATATATATATATATATATATATATATAGCATAGTAAAATTTTACTCTAGAACAGGGTTGGTCAGTGTGTCCAAGCTAAACACTGGATCTGGTTGTGTCAGTACATCAAATTTTATTAGTTTTAGCACAAACGCAGAGGTGCTGTGATTCGGAATATTGTTAACTTTTGCTTAGTTATGGCGTAACGTAAAGACTAGGATTAAGCCAAAATGATTTTTTAATCACGTGGTTTATACAGATTAATGGACCAAAAAGTAGCATTCTTCAGAATACTTATTTAGTGAAAATAGGTTATTATTGATTGCTTATTCTATTTAACAAATTTCATTTAAAAAAATCATGTTCATACATGTTTGAAGTATCGGCCAGACAGGCTAAAGCTGCTGAAAGCTGCTGATAAACTTGTTTATATATTTTTTTAATTATATTGTCACGCTTATCTTAGATTCTCAGCAAGCTGCGCTCGAAACGCGCAGCCTCAGATCGCGCCAGACCGCGCACGTATGATTTGTACACGGTGTGCACCTTGGCTAAAACTGTTTTGCAGCCGCCGGGTGGAGCTGTCAGCCGCCGTATACAAATCAAACGGGCGCAATCTTATGGCGGCTGACTCAGATCAGCAGGATCTGAGTGATTACGCTAGGATGCACAATATTTTAATTCCAATGTGTTATTTAATCTTTTTCAGCCCACATGTTTAATGTTTAAGTGACAATAATCATTGGTAAGTACATATTACATCGTACAAAAATTAAAATATTTTTTTGTTTCTTTCAGAATACTACCGCAAGGCATCAACTTATAGATTAACTACAAAGTATTAATAAAGAAAATGCAAGCTCTATACACCTGATACGTACAGATTGGTTATACACTACGTGAAAATGTTAAGTTCAAATAATAAACGCTTGAAAAATGTACATTATAAGTTTGCATTGTTATTAATCAGGGTAATCTTTTCACGTTTCATTTTGTAAAGAGTAGGGGAGAAGGTGGATGTAGAAATAATATGTGTGATAAAATATGTTTCTTATTTATCAATTGAGGATCCATCCATTAAATAGATTGTTATAATTTACAAAAGTATTTAAATCCAAATTCAATGACACGATTTGTGCGAGTGTACTAGAGTTCTCTAGAATGACTTGAAACGAAAGATGATCATGAAAGAAAAGCGAGTGCGAGGATACACGAGCAAACTTTGAATAGCCGACCTGGAGGACGCCAGCTAGCTGTAAGCTGAACGGATCGCAATGCGCGGAAGAGAGAAAGAAAAAAAACGAAGTGGCATTGCATGGTTATGATTGGGTGCGTGTTGAAAGAGCGTCAGTTTGAAGAATGATGTCATTGTGTGATGTTGTGCATGTCGACGCGGAAAGCAGAAAATTGAAAAAAATAAAGAAGTGAAATGAACAAAAATATTTGATTTTTTAATTTGATTTTAAGAATTCCGACACGCAGGTACGTCGTTTTTAAGTTCATGGCCATGATAACACACACCCACACACATACACACAACACGAACCATTTGACGAGCATATTGTGAAAAAGAATATACGTTTAAACGAATTCAATTGTTTAGTTTCTCCTTGTTTCAATTGTTTTTTTTTGTTTGTTTATTTAGATATCGTTTAATAAATTCACTTCAGCGACTTGTACTCGTTTGCTTATTGTTATTTATTTTGTTCTAACTCTTTTTTCATGTAAATTTCCGTTTTTGACTCAGTTTGTACGTTTTATATTAGATTTTGGAGGTTTTTTAGTTGAGCTAGCGGCCGTTCGAGGAAGCCCTTGAGAGGAGAGTCATCACATTAGTCGGGCAAACTTAAATATGAACCGGTGGTCTCTCGTTCGCGAGAGTGGCGCAAAAGCCACCGCGTTTTAGAACTTCTCGAGCTAATTCGGCGAACGGTTACACGATAACCTGATAAATAACGACTTTTAGCACGAAAAAAACGGACAAGAATTAGAACATGAAATGTGTTGACACTAGTCCAGTAAATGGTTAACTGGTACAACTAGCCAATGAGACATGCCGCATGAAGCTTGACATCCTAGGACTGAGCGAAGTCCGTTGGCGAACTTTGGAGAACACAGATTGGCGTCGGGGCAAATTTTGCTATACTCTGGACTACGAGGCGAACGCGCTCCTCGTCACCGTGGGTTGGTTTCTTACTCAGCGCTGACGCCCACGCTGCACTCATGAAGTGGGAATCTATATTTATATGAGCATAATTGTAGCCAGATTCAGAACACGGGTTCGAAACCTTAGCATGACCCAATGTTACGTGCCAACCGATGCTGCCGAAATGCAAGACAAAGAGAACTTTTACAGTCAAATGAATGCAGTCAAGGACAAGATTCCGAAAGGTGATACCAAGATCCTTATTGGCGACTTAGACAATGGCCGGTATTTTGGGCACTTTTTCGCTATAATTCAGTCAATTCCAAACCAATTGACTTGTAATTGTGTACACGGCTAGATACTATAAGAATCTCATCGCTTTCAAAAAATGGTGTCATTTGATTAAACATTGATTGAGTTATAGCAGAAAAGAGATTAGGATCGCAATAAACTCGCAAAAAAAATTAACTAGATAAACATATAACTGACACTAGACGTCTCACATTTGAAAATTATAATCGAGTACTGAAAAAATGTCCACATGATCAACTTGAAGTCCTGGAACGAGCTCTACAACTTCTGAGTTATCATGGCCAACATTTGCTCGCAATGCGTCGAAATTGGAGTAAGTAGGTACTTATAGTTGACTCCTGAAAGAGAGGAGACAGCTGACTTCGATTGCGTGCTACTTAATGTCAAGGAGGACCTGTCACAAACTGTCACCGAAAACCGAGCTTAAAATCGCACATTTATGGTGTGTAGTGGCGAAATATCCAAAAGATCTTATTAAAATCACACAGAACAGACGCCTACCCAAGTAACAATTCAAAACCATTAATAAGCATGCCAGTTGATCAAATGTTCTACAAAAGCGCTGACAGTTGAACAAGAGTAGGGTAAAAGCACTAGACTTCGCCACTGCTCTAGTCTTCGCCCCCTCCATACAAATTCAATTTTTTTTATGTATGGAATGGCGAAGATTAGTGCAGAATTTTAGGGGGGCGAAGTCTAGTGTTTTTACCCTATATGTCGAACAAAGTTGCGAAAAAATGTTTCAAGAACTGAAAATTGCACGTTGGTTAACCATATTTCTGAGCATTGAATAATTGATCGAACAGAGTTAATTATTGATTAAAGTATGCTGGATAGTCAGACTGTGTTCATTAGGAATAATATTGGGACTACATAGAGTGCGGGCACCGGTTTTGGCCAGTCTAAGGGAAATCATTTTTATGAGAATAACCAATAATCCAATGAAAAGAAAAATGCAGAAATCACGTCAATACTTGATTATTGTATTAAAAGTGGCACTGGCCAAAATAGGAGCATTGCCGCAGTTTTGGTCATATTCTCAACTTTGGTTTCTATTTTGGCCAATCACGTGTATTTCTTATGGGAGTGGCCAAATTAGAAGCACCCCGGCCAAAAAAAACATATGGGAGCTAATTTCAGGGCTGTTACAAAAGTGTCGATTTGGAAACCGCAAAATCCGCGCCAAGCCATTTGAAATCCGCGCTGTGTGGTATGGGCCAGCCTATGGTTTGGACCAGCCTAGAAAGCAGCTACACTTGCTATGTGAGTGACAGCAGCACTCAGCCGCGCCAGTCCCACGCGTGCGCGCGACGTGGTCGGTCGTCCTCTTGCGAGTCAGTATGCTGGGTGATTGCTTGGAGTCATTAGGCGATTTCCACATTGGCGATCCTGCCAGGTTTTCGATTAATATTTCGAAATATTCAAAGCAAATCACCCAGCATGACTTTTCTAATAACCGGGAGTGTGATAATTGTGTGAATGCAAGTATAATTGTGTAGTGAAAAGTGCAACTAGAGGAAGAAAAGCGGATAGAGCATGAGCACATCCGAAAAAAAAGGTGTTGTGTTTTCCCGCTTGGTAGTGAAAAGATGACGTGTTCGCTTTTGGGCTTACTATTGACCAATCCAAATTCCTATGTGGTAGTGGTTTGTGTTCAGATTTCCCGTGTTAATCTATCTGTAAGAACTTTGTAAACATCTTTTGTTCTCACGTATATGGATAGGCTTGTAGTAGGTTTCGTGAGACTTTTTTTTTGACAACTCAATGTGTAAGGTAAGATAGTATTGGTAATAGAGGCAACGACCACTGCGGTGAAAAAAAAAGAGAATGCACAGAATGCCCTCATGAACGTGGTTCGGTTGTGGTCGTTGTCTAAACAACCACAACTGATGATGGCAGTATGTACTTATACTTGAGTAGCCCATAAACTGTGGGGGAAATGAACACACAAAAAAAAAACAGTGTTTGCTTCGAGCTTCTTCGACATCAAATGTGATCGGCAAACGTCAAAGTGCTCGTGGCACAAACAAAAAAATCGCTGATAATGCGCGAATTTTGAAAGCTGGTCGAAATGGTTTGTTATTATTTTTATTATTGAATGAAGTCGTTGCGCGGATGAGGCAGGCGACGGAAGGCATGATTTTAAACATTTTTTGGTGGTGGCGAAGCAACAAGTGTACTTGACACCTATTGGCACACATTTTTCAGCTCGTTAATTGTCCATTGGAGATACGGACAAGAACCTATTGGTGGTGGTGATACTTTGATGAGGGAACCGTGTTGAGCAGACTCGGGGTGCTCTCGAGGGTCATGGTGAAGGGTATAGAAGTTTGCGCGCAAAGTGCGAGTGATTTTTTTTTCTGAAGTGTCCGTTCCGTTGAGGAACGTTTGTGTGAGATGTTTTAGTTGTTGTAACTTATAGTCAACTAGTGTCCCTTGGTTCAGCCTTTTTGATTAGAACCATGGGAAGAATACTGGGATTCAACTGAAATGTCTATTAAAAATATCTGCTATTCTTGGGCTCTACGGCAACGTTCCGGTGAAGGGAACTCATAAAGATATTTATTGAGAGATTGTCCTGATGTTATCGTGGTTATATCTAGTTTAATTGAGGTCATTTTTTAGTTATGGCATACCACTGTGCAGTGTGCACTCATAATGGTTCTCGTCTTGACATCCACGGTCTTCTTTTTTTTTTGCTTGAGTGGATTATTTCTTTCTTCTGCAAATGCGGGCACTGTTTATACAAAATATTGTGGATTTACCGGCTACTTGTATTCTACCGGTTACTTAAGTAGCCGTTACAAAGTAGCCGTTTTCATATAAAAATCCACTTGATTGTCAAAAAATTAATGTCGCTGAGTAGCTAGTGGCAACGAGGAATAGCGCATACAATAAAAATGTTTAAAATCATTTTAAAGTAATTCTTTTTGTAAAACGGCTACTTTGGAGGCCATACTGAAGCGACCGGTAGAATACAAGTAGCCGATAAATCCACAATATCTTGAAGGTGTGATCGGGAGACTCCAGGGAGAAAAACGTACTCGGTGGTTCAACAGTGAACAAAAAGGAACTATATTTAAAACGTCTATTTTACAAGGGGTCTAACTGAAGAATGAGCTTGGCTCTTGACCAGGCTTGCTAATTTTCACTAACATGGGGTTGCATGGGCTCCTAACAACGTGATCCAGGGGGAAAGCGACGCCCGATTGCCTACTACGCCAACAAAATAACACATTCATGAATATCCAGTGACCTTGATGTTGATGGTGATTCACTGGATCTCGCCTGATGCAAGATACGAGTAGTGATTTTTGTCAACACGACCCACAGTTACCGTTTCACATCTTGCTGTTTGTTGGCGTGTGACGTTATTGTGGACAAGTTCATCGTGTGTTTTTCGGGTGAAAGGATTGCACCAAGGATGTTTAAGTTACTGTGTTTTGAAAGCTTTTATGTTCAATTATGTCAACCGGAGTGATGGAGTATTGTTTAGATAATCCATCCTAATATCTCATCATATTGAAATTACTGGAAGAGCGAGCAATATTTGAATTGGTGCAGTTATTCGAACTACGGTAGCAGATTGAACAATTTTTAATTTAATATGTTTCGTGATAAAATGACTTTCAAATCTTTGAGATTTCGTATTATTAAATTTGTCTCAAAGCTTAATTCCGAAAAAGTGAAGCTCAATAGATATTGATGGAACGTCACTTGAAGGCGTATATTTTTTTTTTATTTATCAACATTAACAGACACGACCTTTTATAGTGAAAACCCATAATTGTTTCTTGCAAAGTAACAATACTTTCATTGTTTTGGAACTCAAAATAAATGATTCGTTGAAAAAATCTTATACAAAATAAGAGTTATGGAGGAAGTTCAGCCTTTAGAAAATGAGTGTGTTGTTCAAGATGATTACACAAGAGAAAAGAAATTGCATGTTGCTCGGGATAACCATGCGTGAAATTAATTCATTTTAAGAAAAAGATGAATTCGCGTGTTGTTCGGGATGACCACGCAAAAGAAAAGAGATTGCATGTTGCTCGGGATGACCATGCGTGAAATTAATTCATTCTAAGGAAAAGGTGAATTCGTGTGTTGTTCGGGATGACCACGCAAAAGAAAAGAAATTGCATGTTGCTCGGAATGACCATGCGTAAATTAATTCATTCTAAGAAAAAGATGAATTCGCGTGTTGTTCGGGATGATCACGCAAAAGAAAAGAAATCGCATGTAGCTCGGGATGACTATGCGTGAAGAAATGAATTCATTCTAAGGAAAAGGTGAATTCGTTTGTTGTTCGGGATGACCATGCAAAAGAAAAGAAATCGCATGTAGCTCGGGATGACCATGCGTGGAATAAATTCAGCCTAAAGAAAAGGTGATTTCGTGGGTTGCTCGGGACGACCATGCGTAAGAAAAGAAGCTGAATATTCGGGATATCTGCGTCGAATGAATTCAACCTAACGGAATGGTGAAGTCACTTGTTGTTCGGGATGACGTCGCACAAGAAAATAAATTGCATGTACGAATCATGAACATCCGTTTATGAAGTGAGAGTGCCTGTTTTATTTTAATAGCATATTGGTTCCCTTATTAAGCATGTGGCTCCCATTTTCATCCTACGAAAAACAAAGGATTGAAGCACCGTTTGTTTTGTTTCTTATTTTTGTATTTTTTTGTTGGAAGTGAGCACGCATGAAAACAAAAAGAACGGAATCAATCGGTGCCGTAATCGCTTGTTTTCGAATAGGATGAAATTGGGAGCGTGAGATTACTGATCACTCAGAAATAAAAGAAGTCATTTATGCATATACAGGGTGTTAGGTTCCTGAGTGCAAACTTTTTAAATGGTGATAGAGGACCATAAATGGTGAAAAAAATTGTTCTACGCATATGGTCAAATCTCAACCGTTACGTAGTTATTGAACTTCCCATGTTTTTGACTCTTATTGCCTTAATTGGCAATAACTTGAAAATGGTCAAACTTTTCGAAGTTTTTTTAACCTTATTCGAAAGATTATTGAATTTTCTATCAAATGGCATCTTTGAATCGATTGGTTTAGTTAAATAAGTAAGTTTTCTAGAGCAAAATGGCTAAAAATTGTGTATTTTTATTGGTTTTTGTCGATTATCTTTGAAACATGCGTAATAAATTAAAATTCTTTCTTAGGCAAATTTGTGGCCCCTGTTCCACTCTACAATTCCTTCTTTGACATCAAACTTCTATCTCTTATCGTTTTGTTGCAATTTCGATTTTAACATCGCATTTCAGATCAAAAATTTGCAACTGTCATGGAATGCACTTTTTTGCGCATTGTGCCACGCATTTAAATCGAAATTGCAAGCAAACGATAAAAGCTAGAAGTTTAGTGTCAAAGAACGAATTGTAGAGTGTAACAGGGGCCACAAATTTGTCTAAGAAAGAATTTTAATTTATTACGCATGTTTCAAAGATAATCGACAAAAACCAATAAAAATACACTATTTTTAGCCATTTTGCTCTAGAAAACTTACTTATTTAACTAAACCAATCGATTCAAAGATGCCATTTGATAGAAAATTCAATAATCTTTCGAATAAGGGTAAAAAAACTTCGAAAAGTTTGACCATTTTCAAGTTATTGCCAATTAAGGCAATAAGAGTCAAAAACATGGGAAGTTCAATAACTACGTAACGGTTGAGATTTGACCATATGCGTAGAACAATTTTTTTCACCATTTATGGTCCTCTATCACCCTTTAAAAAGTTTGCACTCAGGAACCTAACACCCTGTATTTCATGCAAAATGTAGGTTCGACTGGGTTCATGCATTAGGTTACTAAATAGTGAAAAGTTACAGAAAACTAAATCTGATTTAGTAATTCCAATGCATTCTTTTTAGTATATTTTTACTATTTTTGTGAAATTCACAGCTAAAACAAATGAGTGTTTTTTATGCATCAAATGACTAATTTTCAGTAAAGAATTTCAATATAATTATAAAATTTTAATTTATTTGCATTTATAATTAATTTACATGCACATTACAATTAGTAATCTTATTATTTATATTAAATTACATTTACTTCGTTGAGCGTGATTCTGCGAAGTTTCTGGCGAAGCCCGTAGACCCGAAGTCCAGTCTCGATTACGTAAGATGGAATGAACCACTCCAGAGCTCCAAACCTGTAGATTATAATGATTATTTTAATGAGATTATGCTTTACGATGAAAAACTCAAATATTTACCACTGTAGTGTTTAAAATGTTTTATTCTTAAAGAATGCACCAGCTCACTTAACAATTTTCTCACTTAAACACTTGTTCAGTCGTGCAGGATTGCTGATCTGAATTTCAGAAGTTTGATAACTAAACTGTATTTACGCATCGAAATACCAAGTTCTATTTTAACAATGCGTAATTTTTAGTTATATGCAAGCATAATTTCAATTTAGTTATCAAGTGAATAAAATATAGTAATTTTATGACTTTCTCGTTTTCTGAGTGATGGTACACAAACCCTAGTCAGAATATGCTCAAGCGTATTAAAGAGGTCGGAGTAGTCGCGTTGTTAAATGTTCTGTGACAATTGATTTGGACGTATCTGGCATTCTATACAATTTTTTTTATGCATAACATTTAAGCATTACCATCCGATCCGTCTCATGAAGCCATGTGAAGCAAAAAAAACATTATATTTTTTTCTAATTGTATAGGCACTTTTATACACTAAAATGTCGTTTTTTACTTGAGAGAAGAGGGAGGATGTGTGGTATGGGCCAGCCTATGGTTTGGACCAGCCTAGAAAGCAGCTACACTTGCTATGTGAGTGACAGCAGCACTCAGCCGCGCCAGTCCCACGCGTGCGCGCGACGTGGTCGGTCGTCCTCTTGCGAGTCAGTATGCTGGGTGATTGCTTGGAGTCATTAGGCGATTTCCACACGCGCCTAGGTCATCAAATCCGCGCCAGTGCAAAAACATGTGGTTTTGATGACTCAAACTCTAAAAAGGCAGATTTTTTCAGAGAAGATCCAAAGAAAATGAACTATTCATGACTTTTGTTGCACTCCAGATGAAGAGCTTTTCTATTGATAAATCGATTTTTAACCATTACCAATCCATGAATTTAGATGACTACTTCTACATCATACAAGAGTTTAAACATGTTGCAAACAGACTATTTTTTAAATCGGCATATAAAGTTTCGGATCAAGAGTTCTTTGATTGGGGTGTCTTCTATTTTACGAAAATGGAAGTTCCTGCTCCCTGAAGCAGTCCCAAAAAGTAGCATTCTTGGCGAAACTTTAAAATAATTTTATTTATAACCAAAATTATGGTAGAAATTCTGAAAAGAAACATAACCTGTGTCCCAAAACACCAAAAAAAAAAAACATTTCTTTAGAAGCTTTTTGTGAAATTCTTGGATTATTTTCTGCAGAAACTTATTTTGTTGAATCTTCACAGTAATGCGAGGAGCAATACTACCATAGACCAATTACTAGTGTTGATAACATCACTAATAGATTTTATTCCTAAGGAAGCATTTCCTGGATGTATCTGGTAACTTTTCTAAACATTAAGACGAAAGATATGCAGAAAAGTATTTTTTCATCAGAAATTTATGATAAGTGTTTCTGGCCACACCACACCCTTGGAAATTCAGTGAAGATATCAGCAAGAATGCCCTCAGTCTTTCCGAAAGCCGAGTAATTTTACCATTACAACAGAAGTTTACGTATTTTTAGGATAATTCTATTAGTGCTTCTAGTTAAAAATAATCGATTCGACAGGTGTTCCAGGAATTTTGTCAATTCGAAACTCTGAAACTCACCCATAATCAATCAAAAAAAATCCTGCATGTTTAAAATAAATGCTAAAAATATCCTATAATTCATAGGGTAAAAACACTAGACTTCGCCCCCCTAAAATTCTGCACTAATCTTCGCCATTCCATACATAAAAAAATGGAATTTGTATGGAGGGGGCGAAGACTAGAGCAGTGGCGAAGTCTAGTGCTTTTACCCTATTTTATCCAGATTTTTTCTAAAGCTTTTTCTATGGAATTATTTAAGAATGCAATCATTAAAATCTCCAGGACGTTTAACCTGTATCTTTTTTTAAAAATATCGGATTTTATGTCAGAAAACCAATCAGTTATCTGTGCAATCAGATTCTATCAGATTGATTGCTTACGATACACACAGTCTACAAAGCCAATGGTTTTCTTGACGGAATTCTGTTACGCAAATTTCTCAAAAATGCTTTCAGAAACAACAATTTTAGAAATCTTGCCATTATTTAGTTTTTTTTCGAACGTCAGGCATTGCTCTATAAGTAAGTTCCATCCAAAATTTATATAAAATCCAAAATATTAGCCAAAAACTGATTAGCAGGGTTGAGACAGAAATGACTTCAAGAGTTAGACTAAGAAATTCAAAATATGTTCTTCTAAGTTTTATAATTTAATAAATTGTAGAAGCTCAATTGCAATGCAACTTAACTAGCACTCCACGCTATTGGCTATAAACATTGTTTTTGCTCAAACACAAAATTCAATAATTCTCTAATACTCTAATTCTAATACTTCTAATTCTCTAATTTGAAAATGTTCTTTTTTTCGATTGTGTTGAGCTCCGTGTCCAAATGTTTAATGTATATAGATTTATAAACCATTTCCGCAAAATCCGCGCCAAAATTAGGAAAAACGCACGAAACGCAAAAACCGCGCCACCTGTAACAGCCCTGTAATTTTTTAAGGAAAAATATTGTTTTTTCCAGTTTTTAATCAAAATGTATTGTTTTCACAGCTGTAATCATCATATTATATTAGAACCTACTAGTGAAAAATAAATTTATGCCGATTTAGATCGTAACAGGCTGAATACCGCACTATGGCCAAAAATCCAGGCTGGCCACAACTGAAGCTTCTTCCATACATACATTTATTTGTTCAACATCATTAAGACAAGAAACTATCAACAATAGTACGCCACAATACTCGGTTTGTAGCTGCCGCTCTCCATCCTCGGTCGCGCCCAATGCTCGCCAAGTCACGCTCTACCTGGTCCGCCCATCGTGCTCTCTGTGCTCCACGCCTTCTTGTGCCAACCGGATCAGTTGCAAACACCAGCTTTGCAGGGTTGTTGTCCGGCATTCTTGCAACATGCCCTGCCCACCGTATCCTTCCGGCTTTGGCCACCTTCTGGATGCTGGGATCGCCGTAAAGTGCAGCGAGCTCGTGGTTCATCCTTCTCCGCCACAAACCGTTCTCCTGCACACCGCCAAAGATCGTTCTTAGCACGCGTCGCTCGAAAACCCCGAGTGCTTGTAGGTCCTCCTCGAGCATGGTCCATGTCTCGTGCCCGTAGAGGATCACCGGTCTTATTAGCGTTTTGTACATGGTGCATTTCGTTCGTGGGTGAATCTTTTTCGACCGCAGTTTTTTCTGGAGCACGTAGTAGGCCCGACTTCCGCTGATGATGCGCCTTCGAATTTCACGGCTCACGTTGTTGTCAGCCGTCAGTAAGGATCCGAGGTAGACGAATTCCTCCACCACCTCGAAAGTATCCCCATCTATCGTAACAATTACTGCCCAGACGGATCCGGTCGTGTTCGGTTCCGCCTACCAGAAGTACTTTGTTTTTGAGGCATTCACCACCAGTTCGACCTTTGCTGCTTCGCGTTTCAGGCGGGTGTACAGCTCTGCCACCGTTCCAAATGTTCTAGCGATAATGTCCATGTCGTCCGCAAAGCACACAAATTGACCGGATTTTGTGAAAATCGTTCCCCGGCTGTTGAGCCCGGCTCGTCGCATCACACCTTCCAGAGCGATGTTGAAGAGTAGGCAGAGAGTCCGTCACCTTGTCGCAGTCCCCGGCGAGATTCGAATGAACTGGATAGTTCACCCGAAACCCTTACGCAGTTTTGCACACCGTCTATCGTTGCTTTAATCAGTCTAGTCAGCTTCCCAGGAAAGCCGTTTTCGTCCATGATTCTCCATAGCTCTGCGCGGTCGATACTGTCGTATGCCGCTTTGAAGTCGATGAACAGGTGATGCTTTGGGATCTGGTACTCACGGCATTTCTGGAGGATTTGCCGTACGGTAAACATCTGGTCCGTTGTCGACCGGCCATCGATGGTGCCAGCCTGATAACTTCCCACGAACTCATTCGTTTTAGGTGACAGATGACGGAAGATGATCTGGGATAGCACTTTGTAGGCAGCATTCAAAATAGTGATCGCCCTGAAGTTCTCACATTCCAAATGGTCGCCTTTCTTGTGAATGGGGCAGATTACCCCTTTCTTTCACTCCTCCGGTAGCTGTTCGGTTTCCCAGATCCTGACTATCAGCCGATGCAGACAGGTGGACAACTTTTCTGGGCCCATCTTGATGAGTTCAGCTGCGATACCATCCTTACCAGCTGCTTTGTTGGTTTTGAGCTGATGAATGGCATCCTTAACTTCCCTCAGCGTGGGAGTTAGTTCATTTCCGTCCTCCGCTGCACTGGCGTCGTCGTTTCTTCCGTTGCCGTGCGCTCCCGTGCCTACGTTCTCCACGCCGTTCAGGTGCTGATCGAAGTGCTGCTTCCACCTTTCGATCACCTCACGTCCGTCCGTCAAGAGACCTCCGTCTTTATCCGGCTCGTGGCACGAAGCCGTTGCGGGATGCGTTGAGCTTCTGATAGAACATCCGTGTTTCTTGAGAACGGCACAGCAGTTCCATTTCTTCACACTCCGCTTCTTCCAGGCGGCGCTTTTTCTCCCGAAAGAGGTGGGTCTGCTGTTTCCGCTTCTGTTTGTAACGTTCCACGTTCTGTCGAGTCCCTTGCTGCAGCATTACCGCCCTCGCTGCGTTCTTCTCCGCCAAAACCGTTCCGCACTCTTCGTCGAACCATTCGTTCCGTCGATTCCGTTCCACGTACCCGATGGTGCTCTCGGCTGCGTCGTTGATGGCTGCTTTCACTGTACTCCAGCAGTCCTCTAGAGGGGCCTCATCGTGGCTTCGAGATTCTGCGCGTATGCTGAGCCGACATCCGTTTGCTTCTGTCGCTCTAGGTTGTACCGTGGTGGTCGCCGGTACCGTACATTGTTGATGACGGAGAGGTTTGGGCGCAGTTTGACCATCACCAGATAGTGGTCGGAGTCGATGTTGGCGCCACGATAGGTCCTGACGTCGATAATCTCGGAGAAGTGCCGTCCGTCAATCAGAACGTGGTCGATTTGAGATTCCGTCTGCTGTGGTGATCTCCAGGTGTAACGATAAGGGAGGCTGTGTTGGAAAAAATTGCTAAGTATGGCCATATTTTTGGAGGCGGCGAAATCAATGAGTCGTAGGCCGTTTTCGTTCGTCTGCTGGTGGGCGCTGAACTTACCAATCGTCGGTCTGAATTCCTCATCCTGGACTACCTGAGCGTTCAAATCTCCTATGATGATCTTGAATTCGTGGCTTGGGCAGCGATCGTACTCGCGTTCGAGCTGCGCTTAAAATACGTCCTTGTCATCATCAGCACTTCCGGAGTGTGGGCTGTGCACGTTTATTATGCTGAAATTGAAGAATCGGCCCTTGATCATCGACCTGCACATTCTTTCGTCGATCGGCCACCAACCGATCACGCGCCTCTGCATATCACCCATCACGATGAAAGCTGTTCCCAGCTCGCGTGTGTTGCCGCAGCTCTGGTAGATGGTATGATTACCTCTAAACGTTCGCACCGTGGATCCTGTCCAACACACCTCCTGCAGCGCTACGATGCCGAACCCGCGGTCCTTTAGTAGATCGGCGAGTATGCGGGTGCTCCCAATGAAGTTGAGAGATCGGCAGTTCCACGTACCGAGTTTCCAATCGCAAGTCCTTTTTGTTCGCTGGGGTCGTTGCCGTTGGTCTCGGTTCGTATTATTCTGTTGCTGATTTTCCGTTACAATGGTTTTTTTACGGCTGGCTCGTAGGGCCTGACACCAACCCCCTACTTTCCGGAGGACCATAGTGCACAGTTGAGCTTAGAGTCCTTCCCTGGCACTCGGACGCAGATCAGCCGCCCCTAACATGGGGATCAGACGCTGTTGTGAGCCGCTCCTCCTGGAGAACAGACGCTCAGGTTTACCGAAGCAAACCCCCCCCCCCCTTCCCTGTCAGCCTACGACCAAAGTTCCCACCGGGGTTGGTTACCCGATCTTCCCTTAGGTTGCTCATAGTTTCCGGCCGGTACCGCGTGGAGGTAGGAATAGGAGTTGCTGGGCAGAGGCTAGTGGATCACGATGGGATCTGAATTGCGCAGCATATCCAGCCTTTACCGTGCTTCTACCCTACCCGTTATTTTTATGTGTAACTCAAATAGAAGAAATTCTCACTTGGATCTATTGTTATGAAACAAAGAACTTTGTATTCGATTATTAATCAGATAATTAGATAATACAAACGATATATCATTGAAACCATATGTTTATATTTCGTTCAATGGTTCAATATTTCAAACCCGAATCATATTCCTATCCCCCATACACATACCATTTGCATTTTTGACATTCTGCCTCGGAGAGCTCTTCTTCACTCTCGGCCGATTAGCCTCGAGCTGCGCGCATGTACCGTGCCATCAGTGAAAGTGTCAGACAATTTTCACTCTCCGACCGAGAAGGTCCCCTTTTCGTCGTGTTCGGTTCCGCGCCGTGAATTTGGTCCAGTTTTGTTTGTTTTCGTTACGTCTCAGCTGGTCATTTATCCGGTGTCCGGCGGTCGGTGTAATCGAAGTAGAGACCAAACGAATCGGCTAAGCGCGCGAGTTTTCCGAAAAACGCGAAATTTCCAATGGTGATTGCGACGTCAGGCAAATTTTGAAATTCGTGCTCAGAGAGAAAAATGGCCGATTCGGACTGGAAGAGACGTGTGGGAATTGACATCAATTTCAGTTCTGGCGACGAGGACGACGATGATAGCAGGTAAAGAATAGTGTCGACGTGTACTGACTGCAAGGCCGTGTCCAGCTAATTAGGGATCAGGAGAAATGCAAACAAAATATCACTGGAAAAGTGGATCGCGTGAGGTACGTGCCACCAGAGGTTGCTGATTCGACCATGAACTTTTCGGGGTGCTATTGAAATAGCAAATCTTCAACAGCGAGCCTGATGCAACATGTTGGATACAACCAGTTTCTTCCTAAATCAGCACATTTTTTCTGCGGGCTACAATTTCGAAAGACACAGTTTGTTCGAGATATTAGCGGCAGTGTGACACTTGCCTTTCCAGGTTCGGCATTACGTTCTACCGAGAGTTCCTCCATCAATGTTTGCACAGTGATAAGGTTTGATATAGTGATTGATGTCGCGAATGGTGATAGCGTAAAGGGTTGCTGATCGCAAATTACGTCGTTCTTTGATAGTTGGTTTAGCGTACTACATATGTTGTAGCTTCGGTCGCTTATTTTTGTCACTTCCGGGGCGGAAAGTATGAAATTGTGTTAGTGGTTGTTTTGATTAAGAAGAATACGGTGAATAACCATAATCGAAGTTACATAACGCTGTTTATAAACATAACACAATTGTAGTACGCGATTTATGATAATCGCAACATTGTTGTACATTTTTGAATGGGATTATCGCTTTTTGTTTTTTGAGTGCTCATTCGTCGTTTGCTATATGCATGAATATCAGAGCGAGAGAGGAATTGTATTTGAATTGTCGTGAGCTTTTGGGCACTGGGTTTTTTTTTTATCTAATTCCCGTCTATCTAAGCATCAACCAATAATGATCGATTTTATTCTTGCACCTCGCCAAATGTCTCATGGCCAATTTGGTATAAATTACTAATTTGTAAATTAGCTTCACATAATGTAAAAAAGTGAAACAACTATACCCAAGTAAACACTGTGCTGAAGCCTTATTGCATGCATATTGCATATATATGCATATATATATACACGGAGTACTTAGAGCAGTAATTACTTTGCATGAACATTTAAGGTTGATTTAAAGTGGGAATAGCAATTATGCGACTGATTTAAGATTTGATATTTGATAATTTGATTCTATAATTGCCCATTTCCACTTTAAATCAACCTTAAGTTTGCATGTAAAGTAATGATTGCTCTAAATACACCGTATATCAGCATGCAATAAGTCTCTAGCACCGTGGTTTACCCAAGATATCCTTAAAATAATGTAAGTGTTGGTTATTTTGTGTCGTGAGTATTACCGAGAATTTCGTGATTTGTGTTACGTGAAATGTTGAAATGTTTATGGCAGGTAATACTCGTGGTTAGTGTAGGTGTCACCCAGCTAAAAAGCTCCCGATAGGCTAGACAGGACAAGGCCAGGCTTCACCACCCTAAAAGCAACCATCAGCACGCTACACATCGTAGTTGGAAAACCCACCACCAGATGGACTGGTTACCAACCATTGAGCGGCCATGAGGGGTGGCGTAACGGGGCCATTGAGAAATGGGATGGCTGGAGAGGGCAATGACCGAGGAACGAGGTCATGAACCTCAAGGCAGTCAACGACTCGGTATGCTATCACTTGCCCAGAGTTCGTCGACCAAGATAGATTGAAGGCTAAAAGTTGAAACGAAAGAATTGATAGGAAAAGTTTGAGAAGTGGAAAGAAAAGCTTGAAAAGTGGAAAGAAGTTGAAGTTTGTGGAAGTGGACAGAGAGAGTGCGCAGTGGACTACAGGTAATTCTACCACCACTTCCTGTATGTTAGCCCCTATGTAATGCCCACCCCGTGTTTTTGATGAAAAAGTGCTAGACCGATTTCCCCACTGTGTCTCCGTAACCATCTGGGCAAATTCCGGCACAGAACCCGCCGAAGACCGATCCGTTACCATATCGGCAGGACGGAACACGTAGGAGGTTCAGGAGCCCATGCGGTACAACCCCAAGCCACCCCAAACCGTAGGACGTCGCCATCGCTGATAGCGGTGTGAAGTACCGTGCACCGCCATCGCGTACGCCAGCACCAGGAAGCTGTACCGAGACCTGCGCGCCGCCATTGCGCGCAATACCCAGGACGCAGAGGTAGAAGGTGACCAGGAGTGGTGGAGTGTTGCAGAAGAGGGGCCCCCAACGAAAAAGGTCAGGTTAGATTAAGAAAGTGGGAGATAAAGGGAGTAAGAAAGAAAGTGCCAGAAATACAGGAGAGTAAAAACTGTAATAAAGTGTAGTTGTCCGTGAAGTGCTGTGGTGATTATCTGTTTCAAATTGCGAGAGTTCCCTGCCCGCGAGTTACGGGACGTGAGCGTGCCGACCCTGAGGCTATTGAGTCGGGGAGTCTCAGTACTGCTCCCGACCGACTTACCCGATAATTACAATAATAAGATTGAATAATTGTCCCTCGAGTATTGTTTCCGTCTAGTCCACATCTGTTTCGGGCACAACCTGAATTCAATTCCCGTCACACATTCTACGTGACACTATGGTAATAGGATGATCAAAAATCATGATTTGACCTTAGGTGTTTATTCGAAAAGCAGAAATTTTGAAATTGAGATGGATGTAGCTTAACAATATCGATCAAAATATTTCAATTAATGGTTTTGTCCACCAGATCATAATCTTTCTCTGTGGTTGTTAAATAACATGTTTCGAATGCAGAAAAACCACGCACACATTTGTTTGCATCCTCCTCAGGCGAAAACAATTGTAAACAAACATTTTACCGACAGGAAAAACCGATTGATTTGATTAGTTGAACGGCTTTTGCTACATTATGTAGCAATGAAATCCAACCTTGATGAACCACAGAGCTTTTGTGGTGTGTGGATTGAAGTTTGTTTCAACACGTTAGTCTGGCGTAGTGAAAATTAAACGGTGATGAAGAACAATTCGGCTGGCTGCTGCTTTGGTGCGGTTGTCTTCATCGTAAGCAAAACGAGAAAAAAATCAAGTGGAGTGAAATTGACACGTGAGATTTCTGGTAATCATTAGATTTCCAGCGCTGTAGGGGCTGGAGTCATACATTGTCGTACAAAAGACTCTGTAAAACCCGTAAAATTTTGCTGGTAATACCGTGTTTTTTGTCTTTTTTGGGACATTGGTGCTTACATCTGATGAGCCATTGGCAAAGGTTAGGTGGAATAGGTATATGTAGTTATTGGTTATTTCCACTCTGATATGACGGGAATTAACGCATATGACGAAGTAGATTTCTAATCTACGATTTTGTCAGGATTTTGTGTTTGGAAGAATCATGATAAGGCTGATTATATTAAAGTTATTCAAACTATCGTACCTTATAGGTCATAATGATGCAAATCTAGGTAAAACCAGAATATCGTGTGGAAAGTTGCATCAGCAAGTGACCTATTGTTAGTTCACTTGATTAACACAATTATAACTTAATACAATTATAATTAACACTTTTCGGTAAAAAAATTGGGGTTCAGAAATGTTGTGCTCAAACTGTTCCTCAGTATGTCCCGGAAACGCCGCAAATCGTTCATGGTCACTCGCAGATTATCTGAATTGACCCGTTCGTCGATTTTGATCGATTGTTTTCCTGTTGTCCCTGTCACACGCTATTTGCTTCGAATTGAAGCGAGAAAGCTGACCACGTCTTCCAGTTTCGATTTTGGGGGGATTCACCACTTCGCCTCAGTGTGTGCGGCCCATGTCGATGTCAGATAAGATAAGATTTCCAAGTTTCGCCCGCTTGACCGCGCTAAAAGACATTTTCACCTATTTGTATTACATGAACCTGGTAGGGCAGACGGGTTTTACGAGATTTTGCGGTTATACGGTATTTCATATTTCTTCTTGATAATCATTTTCTAATTGATTAAATTTCCTTCTTTCAACAGCAGCACCGTGATAATTCGATCCTCAGATGACACGGATTTTATTGGCGGCTCCAATTCGTTAGAATTTGAAGAAACTCTCCGGGCTTCATCGGTAGACGACGTGCTCAGTCAGTACGAACAGTATGGTAGTACGCCTCCACGGACGAGGATAAAGAATAAAAGCAGAAGTTCCAGACAAAGAATGTGAGTATTATTGCGTTTTGTAATCTTAAGGGAATGAAAAATTCCGTTTGACAGCCCTGTTGTCAGCCGCCATGTTGGATTTTGAACGGTGTCCAACAATTTTGCGCGGCCTTTCATTGTTGTAGTGCACGCTCTCGATAAGATTGTACCACGCATGGGAGATTGAAGGTGTTTTTTTTCGACCATCTGACTTGTGGACGGCAAAAATGCACTTCAGATAAGATAAATGAACGTCCCTTGAATAAGCTGTAAATATTTTTGTTGTTTTTTTTTCTCTACTTACCTGTTTTCTTTTATTCTTTCCAGGGAGGGTGCCGTGAAAATGAGAACCGGTGGACGTCTGGCGCGGCCACGTGCCGATCGGCGCAACACAGTTGACTGTGCGATTCTTAACCAATTGATAATGGAACCGAATGGAGAGGAAAAAGCACGCACCGACAAGAGATCAACCCAACTACTGCGTGACTCGGAGCGTGAGATTAAAATGGCAGCTGCGGCAAATACAGTATTTACACGAAACTCGGTCAACTTTGGTCCAACTGTTGGATCGATTGAAGAACGAGCAGAAAGTATGCCAATTACAAATGTTACAACGGGGATTTCGCCGACGGTAGTTCCAGCACTCATAGAATCTTGCAGTCGTTTCATGAGTGTTAAATCGAGACCCATAGGCTGCAGAACGTCTGCTCCACCATCGGCTTTTGCAAACTTCAGGGATTCTTCGGTGAACTTCACTACGACAGATATACCCCAGAATAGGATCGCATTCCACGATACCTTTTCTAATCTAATTAAACTAGGTAGCATTGACAAGGATCGCACTAATCGAAACGTAATATCGACTGAAGAAAGGCTCTGGCAGACGCATGCCAATGATTTAATATGGTTGGAGCTGCAAGCTTGGCATGCCGATCGAACCGTTGAACAGCAGGACAAAATCCTCTGTCAAGCTAGAAATGAAATCGATGCACTATTACAGGAAATAATGAATTTCCGCTTTCAGCGCCATATTGCCAGAATGAACAGTAACTTGAGTTTAGCAGATAGCGGATTCGGATCTGACGCCACGGCGTCTACGGCTAATGCTGATTCAGGACGCCAGTTTTGTTTCGGTTGCTTGTCAATGTACTGCAAAGATTGCTTAGAAATTCAAACAATAGCGCTTAAACAAGTGGAAGATCTGTTGCTGCGGTTGGAATCCAAAGAAAGTCTATTCCCTTCGTCCAAAGCTATGGGTGCTTCATTCCCCATATATAAAAGCGATGAATTCGTTGGAAGAGTGAAAGCGATGTGTCTATGGTATAATATGACCAAACAACATCGGCTTACGTTACTTATTCTGGGTAAGCTGTTGGCACGACTTCAGGGAAACAAAAAGTCATACCACTGGCCAATACTGGAGACTGACAGTTCTACAAGTTCTTCGATTCAAGAGGAAAACGGTGACGTAGGTCATAATGGACACGCAGAGTCAACTTGTACCTCATCTGATAGTTGCAGTACCAAACGAGTTCAGTTTATCGACGAAGGCAGTGCCTCGGAAAGTGCCAACAGTGATGAATCAGGCCGTGAATACTCAGACATCGAAGATTTATCTATCAGACGGCATTTTTCTTTCACAGAGGAAACAGAGATGAGTCAATACATGAACACCTTAAACTTCTACAGTGTGAACTCTATAACGGAAGTTACCGCACACACTGCAAACAATTCAACGTCATTGTACCGCAAGTATATTGAGAATGTGTTGAAAACCAGAGGATTAGGAAAATCTCTCACATTTTTGCACCGTTTACATAACGTTGTGCTACGAAAAGCTCAGTTGACGCTTGAGAAACCGGGGACTCACGAACACGAGGACGACTACCTGTTTGACCAAGAGGATGTGCCTTGTATTGAACCACCCCTCGAAAAGGTTCAGGAGAATGAACTACGCCGTTATGGAGCCTGGAGTGAAGAAGCCAAAAAGTTGAATCTTCCCTCTTACGTTTCAGCTTTCATATTTCTTTCACTTATTCCGTTGGAAGTGATTCAAGAGTTCCTTAAGATGCGTTTAGAAACAAAACCAGTGCAACCAAATCCGCTTAGCCTTGAGCAGCACATCAAAGAACTTAAGGAAGGCCTTACATTAGCCATGATTCATCGCGATCGCTTTCAAAAGCATATTAATACTGCGCTCTATGATCGAGAAATGGAGCTGGATAAGTACATGGCAGTTTTGGAGACATTCGACGGCACAGTAAGAAAGATATTTGAGCTATACTTGGAATTTGCCGAACAGTGGATATTAGTGGCCACTCCAGAATGCCACCAAAAGTCCGCATTGGACGAAGAATGGCGTTTTACAAAACTCGTTTGTCCAATGATCCCTGGACAACATGCCGCCGCTGCAAAGCGATTCTGTAATATTGTCGAGAAGGTGCTAGAGAATACGGGTAGAAAAATGTATTCACGTTTACGTGATTTAGAGGATCAGATCAAATTGATCGACAATAGTGATAGTGATAAGTGGGATAAAAAGTGGCAGTTCTTGACCTTATGTCGGGAAACTCAGGATGTATTCACATTTGCTCGTGAGAAAACTATGAAAACGATGGCCTTTACAAAGGGACTGTTTCGTGATCTGGAAAATGTTGACTTCCATCGAGACCATTGTGATGAGTGTGATGAAGATTTAAATGATGGTGTCGTGTTGAGGAATTCAGCTACACATGTAAAACATGTAAAAAGCCCAGTGTGTCAAGAAGTAGTGGACAGTTTACGTTTGCTGAAGAAAAATGCCTTACTTTTTAGAAACAAGTTGACAACTGTGATCGAGAATCTGCAGAACGAGTGCCATGTTCGAAATATGGCCGATATGGACGAAAGTGATCGTATAGCTGTGTTATCCAGAACGCGTGAAATTCTACACCAAGGATACAAATTTGGGTTTGAGTATCATAAGGATCTGGCGAGACTCTACGAAGCGAGAGCTGAAAACTGTCGAGATCCGGAATGTGAACTCAAGTTGTCTAACGCAATCGTTCACTTTGCGAAGCTGTGGATGAAGTTTGTGACGGAGCGTTGTGAGCGTGGACGTGGGCTTCGACCTCGATGGGCCAATCAAGGTTTAGAATTCCTCATTTCCGCTTGTGATCCGCAGTGTACCAGCCATTTGAGCAATAAAGAATTTGAGGATCTCAAATCCAAGATGGATGCCTGCATTTCACATGTTATTGGTACCATCCGAGAACCAGAACGAATACGTCGATCACCTCGCTCTAGGAAAAGTTCACCTTCTCCATCGCCATCACAAGGTCGGGCTTCGATCCCTAATCTAACTTCAACCAAACCTTTCCAAAATCAACTAAGTTTACGGGAGGACTCAGTGATGTTACGACCACACCATTTGATTGATTCGGCTGATATATACAAAAAACAAACGTCATACGAGGGAGTACAAGACATAAAGATTCGTGTACCGACTGGCTCTTTGATTGGTACGAAGCCTTTGCGTCAGCTGCGAGTACGTGACGCCATCAACAAACTCGATAACGAGCTGGATGAAAAGTTACGTGAGCGCAGTCTGATTGGAAACGTCAAGGAGATAAGTTTCTGTGATAAGGTATTGAACCGGGCTCGTAGCGTGAACTTCAGCTGGCATCGTGGCATTAAAATAGGTCAGGGACGTTTCGGTAAAGTTTATACTGCGGTCAATAATTCGACTGGTGAACTTATGGCGATGAAGGAGATTGCCATACAGCCGGGAGAGACTAGCGCAATACGAAAGGTCGCTGAAGAGCTCAAGATATTCGAAGGCATAAACCATAGGAATTTGGTCAAATATTATGGCGTTGAAGTTCATAGGGTTAGTGTGCGAAGATTTTGAAATCGAACTGCGAGTCATTCATAATTTTTACTTTACAGGAGGAGTTGCTTATTTTCATGGAGCTGTGTCCCGAAGGTACCTTGGAAAGTTTAGTTGAGCTGAATGGCGGCCTCCCGGAAGCGCAAACGCGTCGCTATACGGCCCAGTTGCTGTCGGGTGTGAAAGAACTCCATCGCCACGGTGTTGTTCATCGTGATATTAAAACGGCCAACATATTTTTAACCAAAGATGGGAATTGCTTGAAGCTGGGAGATTTTGGGTCTGCTGTTAAAATACAAGCTCACACCACGATGCCTGGTGAACTGAAGGGATACGTTGGAACGCAAGGTAATTGATTGATTCCTACCACTACCACTACCGTTTACCAATTCACCTGCTCAATTTTGTTTAGCTTATATGGCACCGGAGGTGTTCACCAAAACTAACAGCGAGGGACACGGAAGAGCTGCTGACATCTGGTCCGTAGGATGTGTCGTCATCGAAATGGCTAGTGGCAAGGTATGTAACCTCCCATTACTTTGCGGACTATAGCGAATATCGGCCAATCTTTATTTACAGCGTCCTTGGTATCAGTTCGATTCCAACTTCCAAATTATGTTCAAAGTCGGTATGGGTGAGTCTCCGGAAATACCTGACTGCCTATCCGAAGAAGGTCATGAATTCGTTGAGTGCTGCCTGCAGCATGATCCAAAAGATCGTGGGTCGGCTGGTGAACTACTACACCACAATTTTTGCAAGGTAATCTATACAACCTTGTTGTTGTGAATGTCATGATTTGCATTAATTGTACTTTTACTCGTGCATTCAAGGTGAGCGACGATAGTATTGAAGTTCCAGGAATTAAAGAGGTACGTCGTTCGTTTCGTCGTAACCTAGGGTCCTCTTCATCGGGAAACGCCTGATTGTAAATTGGATGATTTGTATGATAGAATAGCAGTGCATAATCAATCAAAACGTCGTTTTCCTTCTGTTTCAACTACACACACAATTACGAGTATCATAAAGACTGTTGAAGTATTGAAGCTACATCGAGCGATCAAAGAAAAAGGACATTATTACTTAATCTCATGTTGAAATCCTACCTACTGTTTTTGTCGGATGGACACATAAACCAACACACATACCTTAAACATTCCAAAGACTCTTCGACTAGGAGTCGATAAATGAGTGGATGGAGAGCTATTTCTGTTAAGCTTAATTGCATAATCTGCACAGCAGTGTTAGGAGAAGGCTCGGAAACAGTAGGCAAATGGTACTACTTGTGCAAGTACGAATTGGTTTTAAGGTTAGTTGTTGATCATGGATCATTATCCCCACAAATAGTACTGTTGCTAGACTTTTATTTAATATACACTTACTGTACGTGAAACAAAGTCAATCTAGGGACATTTTCTTTCTAAAACAGCCGAATTCCATGTTTGCGTCGTTGGTTTTGGTGAGCTTATATTGTGATTAGTTAGTCAATACTGATACAATGGCACCATCAGGCGCAGTATCGTACATTCAGTTAACGTAGGATTTGCCGTTCGGAACGTCACTCAACAAGATGTATATATACTTTTCTAAATTATTCAACGCTACCACTTGAACTGGTTTAATACGTTTCTTCAACGTAAGATGAATATGTACTGTATAATTTAAATATACTCATTAAAGCGTCATTTTCATTGAGGATTATTTGACTATTTTACACTAAATACTAGTAATCAATAGTTACTTCTAACAATCATTGCACATTGGTACAAGCCTATTACACCTTTTGAGGATGGGTTGAACTAATTCAATAACGTTTAAACGATTGTGATTTTTTTTAATTCGGATATATATCTGATCAAAGCATATTGCCCTTCCCAAGCATAACAGACTGACAAACATAGAGTGTTGGACCACTTCGACAGGGGGTCCAATTTTGTGTACTTCCCGCTTAGAACTCAGTGAATTTTATTCCAATATGCTCCAATGTTTTTGATTCCGAGAAAATGAGGGATCAAGTCCCCTGAGTCTCCCCTACTACAAATCTAGTACTTCACTGATTGTCTCCTATTACCATGAAAAAAAAGACAATTCACACCGGCTTTAGAGGCTGCACAAACTGAACATTACAAACACGAGACATCGGACAACTCTCAGTGGTCCAGTGAAGAATTTTTCATTTGAGGAAAAGTTTTCTCCGACTGGAGTGGGAATCGTACCCACACTCCAAGGCTTACGAAACGCCTAGACGACTGACGCCGCTAACCGCATGGCCACGAAGGCCACCAATTCAGGTTAAAATCGATTTTATGTGTGCCTTGTGGAGGGCAGTTTTTGCGAGATTCGATAGGACGATGCCAATGGATTTCTTCGTGGAATAATCCAACGCGAACCAGTTTAAAAAAAAATCAATTGAAGCAGTTTCGAGGAGGAATGTTCAACCAAAAGCTAGAGGATTTCCGGGTAAATGGTTGAGATTGTTTCTGGCTGCGTCTTCCCATAAAATATGAAAAAAAATATGAAAAAATGTGCGCGAGTAATGGTGCTAAAGCCTAGGCCAAAAGAGCCAGGATACGGAGTAAATATCTGTGTTGCAGCCCTGCAAGCTGAGAAACAAGAAGTGACATTAACATTCTCAGCTACGTCACTCGCAGTGATTTTCATGAATTTACTTTTTATAAAACTGAGTGATTGGTACGAGACGTCCCCACTCAATAGTTCTGTAGAATCATCAACGCTCTATAGTAGGCCTGGCAGTTTAAATGCCTTTGAAGAATCTACGATGTACCTATTTACTTCAAGCATTAATACAGTCTGAATTCGCTCGTTGGGTCACGACTGCGCTCCGATTAGCGAATCGTGTTCGTTCGTTGGCATCAACTGACATCTGATCCAAATGCTTTAGACCACGCTTTAGACTCACGCAACTGATGAGAAATTCGTCACGAAACACTCGCATACGCACACAAACGTTCTGTATATAGGAGTTGCGATGCGACGGGGGTCAGATGTCCAACTCGTTTTGACAGCGATTTTGACATTGACAGTGCTTTTAAGATGGGTTTTGCCCCAACCAGTGAACATTCAACCATCGAGACAACCCATCTAACGAACCTCCAACGAACGAATCGGCACTGTAATGACAAGGAAAATGATAGAAATACAGTTGAATCTTTAATTTTCCAGGATTCTTTAAAAGAATTGTTGTGTAAGTGTAGACTAGGCTAGACTAGACTAGACTAATTGCCTTGAAAATTTAAGTTATTCTGAACAAAATTGATCAAGTTATAAGCAAAAGTTGCCAAAAATAAGCCACGCTGTCCAAATGGTCCCGCATCCTACTATAAAATAATATGAATGCTATTGACAGTAAATTTGGAATTCCATTGCCATTGCGGCCTCCTCGTTGTCGACAGCGCAATTCACGCAGATGCTGTCCTATAAGACGATGGAGTTAACAGGGCCACGACCGGTGATATTAGCGATAAACTTCAATGCCTGTGCGGCCCCGGCTGTGGAAAGTGAAAGCCATTTCTCGAATCAGCAAGGTCAGATGCTATGTCGATTAGGCTTATGTCGATACATACCTTCAACAGGAACGAAGCGCAATCGATCATCGAGTCCAGGTCATACAGTAGATCGTAATGGTTGATAGACGATATCGGCACACACAGCTGCGGTCCGTTACGCTATTAACTACAACAAGAACATGCAGCGAGCAGAGGAAGGGGCGTTCAGGCTAAGGCCATCATATTTCAACACCGAGGTGATTAGGGAGGTGCTCCACTATGAGCGAAACTTCCTTGGGCTAAGCGGTGATGCCCAGTCAATGTCTATGCGATGCCACCATGCCTAAGAATATCCATCCTAGGATTGGGAGACCACATGCATACTGGTGGACTTCAGCAATTGTGAACCTACGCCGCGCTTGCCTAAGGGCTAAGCGACGAACGTAAAGTGCACGTTCTGATGAGAAGCTGGCTGAACGTCGGGTGGCGTTTGCGGTTGCCAAAGACGCACTCAAGGCAGAGATAAGGACACAAATGTCAGCTATGAGGTCCTGGTTCAGAGTGCCAATACGAATTCGCGGGGTGATGCCTACAGAATCGTACTGGCCGAGTCACGAGGTTTAAAGTCTCGTCCAGCAGTTTTCTGGCCTTAAAGGTAGTCATTGCAGAGTCTCCCAAGATGGTCGCATCTGTTATGCAGAAATGGCTGGACGAGAGAGTCTTCCCAGAGGTTTGGAAACGGCAGAGTCTGGTCCAATGTACTGCCAAAGACAGATTAACCTCCCTGTGACCCTTCGGCACAAAGACCGATATGGTTGTTCGATATTGCGGGGAAGGTGCTCGAGAGGATCATCCTGAACATACTGTTGAGGTACACCGAGGGTAGATGGTCTCTCGGGTGATCTGTTCGGCTTCCGGAAGGAGAGGTCGACCGTAGACGCTATCTTCTCGGTAAATAAAACTGTGCTGTGCTAGTATACGACACAGAGATTAGTCGGAAATGCTTTCGCATAATCTGAGGAGTTCCCCAAAGTTCCACACAATCGCGATCGAGTGGGCCTGGATTTGCTGGTTGGATCCAACTGTAGGGCATAGAAAGGGGTCCTCCCCTGGATAGATTCGGGGTGACAGAGGCCTCATGGCAGTACGTCTTTTTGTCCCGTGAGCTGTTAGACCATTTGCTAGGGGGAGGTCAAATTGCGGTGCACGTAGCATCTTGATATTATCAGTGCAGCAGGAAGCAGACGTGGTGTTGACCCTGTCCCGCCTTTCGAGGACATATAGGATGGTTAGCCGTGTTTACCAACCTGTTATGAAACTAGGAAAAACCAGCCATGTTTTAATCAGTATACACTATGAACAAATTAGCATAAACTCTGTCAATTCAAAAAAAAAACAGTAAAGTCAAGCTTCACAAATACCTAAATGAATTAAATTCATATCGACAGTATCATTTCAATACACAAGCTAAACATCGCTTTTTTTCGTGGAAGTGTTGGTACATCAACACGTAGTTATCGCAACAGATACTCGATTACTAACAAGTCACATAAAATACTGCCACGCTCCAACAATTTCTGTTTGGGAAAATCACAACTTTTTACTCTAGTAGTTTGGGAAAGCCCGTTTGTTTACAGACCGGGGTTTCCAGAACAATGTTTAACACTTTAATCGTTAAATATGACTTATGTAGAGATCATTTCACTTCGTCGTTTCTTTTTATGATAATTATCATGATTAGTAACAAGAGATATGTTTCACGTTGTTATCATCACTCAGGCTAAATGCTATGTAAATTGTACGGGTTTTGCCTATAGGTTTAGAGTATATAGTTACTTGTATGTTTTGTTTGTTTTTAAAACGTTCACTAAATATTGTTATCTTCACATGTTTGATATTGTTTACATAGTTTTTTTTTCTATTACTCAAATTTTATTACATACTTGGTGTGGTGGTAAGCTTTTGAGATGGTTTTCATTTTTCACCCCTCGAAAAAGCACGTTTCTGGAAACTTGCATGCAAGATTGACTGCTGGTTGATGGGTGTTGTTTGTGGCTGAAGCTTTGAATCGTTCAAGAGTGTACACGCTAGAAGTTAATCATAAGTGGGTGATTCTCTGATTAAGCCAATGTTTGTGATTTCGGTTTAACTACTACAATTTTGTTTCATAAAATGGACAAGAATTACTGTGCGGGCGCTCAAACCTTTGATTATAGATGATATGTTAATGGATATATCAGTACATTTGGAATGTATTTTGATTTGAGCATTTAAAATACCAAACCATTACAAGGAACGTAATGCATAAACCTTTTTACTTAATCACTGCATAACATGTTTAAACACTTTTAACGAAAGTAACTTTAAACACCAAGTGTTCAACTGTTTGGAACCTAATCACGTCATAAATAGTATAGACTAAATTTCAAGTTCAATAGTATTATTATATTGCTACTACACGCTGTTGAAGTATAACAACTCAACCCCCAAAATTTAACAAAACCATAATTAATATCAACAATATTAAATATCAATTTTCTTCATAACAGATTTATAATCAGTGCAAAATTCAGCTACTTAATACTTCTTCTTACAAGTAATCGTGATTTCGATTTAATGTGTATAATTTTCATCTTACGAGCTAATGATATGTTTGCGTTTCTTTGGTTGGATCCCCCTGCACTGATGAGCGGGAATTTCCACTCCCCTTATCTAGAGCAAGGGTCGATTAAACTATTAAAATCAATCGTGTTCAACTGAACACCAAAACGTTGATATGTTTTCGTTTCGTACGTTCACATTAACCTAGTTCTGGAGTGCGTAGAGTGAACTGGTAGTTACACGGTAAGGCCTCCTGTGAGTTTACGACGGTTCGTCCAACTTATGACAGCAAATCGCGCATGGCATCGAGTGAATCCTGGAGCGAACGTGCAAATCTCGATGCACTTGTTTTATCCGACGAAAAAAAGGCTGAAATGCAGAAAATTATCTCGTTCGGATGCGGATTGTACGATGCCCCATATCCATGTGGAGTGACCGGTCCATAACCCATGAAGCTGTTTGTCGAACAGGCCACCTTGTAAAGAGAAAGTAAACATAGGGGTTATTAAAGGGAAAATCAATGCGATGATTTCGTTCAGTGCAGTAAGGTGCCGACATGGTGCTTTGAAATAGTTGTGCTGAGTAGGTGCTCCATTGTGCTCCATGTATCGCTTATCCAATCAGATGCTTTGGTACCTGACTCGTGGAGAGAAGGAAACAGTTGGCAATTTTGTAGCTTTCGTCGGTGAACAGCTCGTGCAGAGATCCTTGTTGCTCCCGGCATGCTTCCCGAAGGCCTAGCAGATGGATGTCGATTCCGTGGCCAAGGATATTTTGAACCATTACTTCCGTTTGGCGAGCAGCTGCACAGCGGAACAATTCCCTTAAATGATCTCTCTAAGAAATTGGCAAATCGATTGTTAGTATAAAGCTTTTCATTGAATAAGATCTCAAGCAATAGGTGACATCCAATGCGTTAATAGGGGTAATTAGTAATAGGAACTTATAGCTACATACACTGTAAATACTGAAAGTTACTTTTTTGGCATCGTTTGCTTCGCTACTGTAGTCGTCTTCCTTGTCGCTTTCGAGGGTTACGTTGGCCCCTTCTCCCTGGCACATGGCTTTAGCCCACTCCAATGCTTCCATACTGGCGGAACGGATACAGTCCACACGGCCCTTTGAATTAATATTTAAATTTAGCAACTTAGTATTTGATAGCTGAAGCCAACTAGTACTTACCAACAAGAATCTTCTAGTTGAAGCACTTTCGTACGTGCTGACTAAATGCCCATAAAGCCTGTAGAAAACCAAAAGTATTATCGAAATGTATTTTTTTAAAATTCTTAGAATATTTACTTGAAATATGCTAACTGTAGTGCCAACTGGATGAACACGTCAGGGCTAACTTGGCAGGCCTTGATGAAATTCTTTCCGAATGGCCGATACCGATACACGTAAAAGTCGAGATCCTCGATGTTTCTGAAATGAAGTCAAAATTATGTCTCCCATACACTCTAATCAACCAACCGCCATATACTTGTCGACATTTCTTGAGGCTTCCCGAATCCGCTGATCGATTTCCGGTCGAACAATCCACTCCAAACGCTCGGGCGGTGGCAGGTGGTCTTGCGAGCCGGTTTCATCCTTAGCTGGCATTTCGTCGATCTTCTTGTAGATTCCCTCTAACAGTTGAACGACGGCAATACCCTCGGAGGGTGAGTGCTCATAGCACAGGCCCCAGGTTCCATCATTGCAAATTATCAACTGCATTGTCTTGTCGAACCAACGATTTCCGGAATTGTACTCGCTGCCACCACCGTGAATCATTTCCTGTGCCATATTGCTTTCATCCCGACCTCCACAATAGTGTGCTCCCGCCGGAGATCCGTTGAATCCCCGTGCATTAAACGTCAATGGGATAGGCTCGTCTATACAGATCACTACTAATGCCTGCTCGATAAGCTCAATGTTACGAGAGTTCTGTTCCTCCAATAGTAACAACTTCCGATCTTTGGCCCACCGTTGTCGTGGTTCAGCCGTTAAAATACCAATTTGGGCAGCTTTCTTAGACAAGCATGGAGCCTCGTTGAGCACGTGCAACACCTGTGAAGCAATTTCGTCTTCGTTCAACCGTCCGCGATCACCGGCCTTCACCGGAAGACAGTACATCTAAAAAAGAACATCATTAACCTAAACATCATTCCCCTATCCAAAAAAATTGTAAACAAACCTGATTTCTGCAACAAACTATAACATGCTCATCAGTCCTCTGCTCTGGCAAATACTGACTGTCTCGTTGTTCGCCAGGTCGTCTGCAGGACCCAAGAAGCCGGTAGTACTGGGCCATGCACAGTGGTTGACCTTTTTCGCGTGATGTGGCCCGCTCCTGTGCCAAACCTCCGCTGTCCAGCATCTCCTTGTGGCTGACGAGATGGTCCACGAGCCGGGCGGCGAACCGTGCCAGGTCGTTGACAGTGGTAAATTTCCGAGGTGGCAAAACCATGCCCGGGTTGGAGTTGATGGGCAGTGGGAGCGGGTTGTCCATGTACATATCGTTCAACCAATAGTAGTACGCCCAGTTGTCTTCGGCTTCCCGTTTGTCCAGCAAGTGCTGCTGCAGCGTCGTGCCAAGCCCATTGGGGGCAGTAAACTGTCTAATGATGGTCCGAGCGCGTTCCAGTTGTTGGGGTGTTAGAATGGGTTGAAGGGCTCGCTGATATTCGGTCATGGTTTGGTCCAAAGTTGGGACCGGCACCTTCGGAAGCATCTGTAAATATAATAAAAATTAATGTGACATACCAAAGTATGTATTTTGAAATCTGTTAATGATATGCAAAAATATGTAAAAACAGAATTTAGCGTATTTTTTTTTATCTCAATTCGCACTTTTGGACCATTTTGGCACATCGAAAACTCGAACAGTGGATGCTTTACAACACTGAGTTAACAACGTGCTGCCATAATTATCGGCTTGCAGCTCTTCAGCGTTGATCACACCTAACGCTCGCCAGATCATGCTTTACCTGGTCTGTCCATCTGGCTCTCTGTACTCCATGCCTTCTAGTATCAATCGGATCAGTAACGAACATGGCAAGAATGTTCTTCGCAGGTGAGTGTAAGTTACAATCACCACGTGGAGAGACGTCTTCATAGCTGTAGAGTAGACTTTAGACTTCAATACGCGTGTGCGACCCTTGCAGCATTCGGCAAGTTTTTAGCCTAGGGCCTCTCCCCTACGCATACCTAGAGAACTAGGGGTCAACCAGACCCCAAGGGAAAAAGAACCCTTGGATCATGGTTGAAAAATAGATGGTACTGAGATGCGAGAAGGCCAATTCAGCCCGCAAGCGTGAAAGGTAAGGTCGATTTTTGCGTGACATAATTTGTGTATCACCCCGGAGTCTGGGCTCTACACGATGCTATGGCTAGACTGAACGGAAATGTCGCGAACGTAGGTGACAGAAAAACCTACGGTAGGAATGGTGCAGAATCCATCATCAACGTGACCGTCGGGAGCCTGAGTCTAAACTCTAAACCATAGCTCAGACTGGAGGGTCGACAATGAGTATACGCACAATGAAACCTGGCGATTGGATACAGGGTGGAACACGGAGGAAGACGGCCACAGCCGAAGGTCATCAACGGCCATCGGGGATGGCTGACCCCGCGCTTCGATAAGCCGGCATTTGTGGAGTGATTGCTTGGATGGAGGGGAACATCGACGATCTATCCAGCAATGATCTAGTCGGAACCCTAAGTCGTGCATGTTGTTGAATTGGTGTAGTGGCAGCCCCCTGGTAGAATAAGTAATAATATTGAACGGTTAATCCCCCGGCTGATGCGAAGACAAATGTCAGTTGAGTGACTGCTTAAGTGTATGTGTATAAGTAAGAGGACGACGAAGCATTATGCTGAAGATAAATGTGTATTATTGTTTATATATTTTAGGGCCGATTTCTTCACCCGGGCTTAAATTTTAAACCAGGCTTAGCAAAATTTTAAGCCAGGCTTAACTTTTTTTGGATTTCTTCACCTCGGCTTAACCACTAAACCCGGTTTAATAAAGCTACGGTTTACGTTAAGCGTGGCTTATTTTAAGCGGTGCTCTGAGGTGGCTTAGCAGCGCTAAGCCACGCTTAAGCCGCAAATTGCAGAGTTTGGGTTTCTTCACCTGCTTCATCCTACATTTTTGAAACAGCAGAAAATATTTTTAATGAAGCATGTACACTTAGGAACGATACAATTGTAAAACTTTTGGATACGGATGGAGGCGATCATATAGAAAATGATAATCTACATCCAGCGCATCGTCAATATAAAATATTCAACATCGGTTTTTGGGACAATCAAGTTTTTACATTAGATTGAAAGTCTTCAAAACGGCACCGTGTTTACAAATTTGTCATCCTAATTTGGAAATCGAAAGCACATTTGAATTGAAGTTTCTATTTATTTTAACCCATCTCAAAAGAATTCCTAGAGAAACTTCTGGTGGATGTCTTGAAGGATTTTCTGGAAAAATCTCAGATGAATTCCTGGAGAAAAACATAAAGGAATTCCTCTATGAATGCTTGAAACCCTGGAGAACTTCTTGAAGAAATTCCTAGAGGAATCCCCGAAAGAAATTCTTGCAAGAATTTCTGGAAAAAATGTGTAGGAATCGCAAATAAATTCCTGGAAGAATTCCCGAAGGGATTCCTTAAACAAATTCAGGAAGAATTCCTGAAGGAACCCCTGGAGGAATCTCAGAGGAATTCCAGAAGAAATTCCTGGATGATCTAGTGGAAAAATCTCTGAAAGAATCCTTTTAAGAAATCCTAAAGGAATTCCTGGAAGAGTTGCTAGAGGAAACTTTGAAGGTATTCTTGAAGGAATGTCTGGTAAAATCTCAAAGGAATTGCTGGACAAAAACCTTAAGGAATTTCTCGAGGAATCCTTGGAGGAATTCCTGGATAAATTCCTGGAGGAATCCTTGGAGAAATTCCTGGAGGAACTCTTGTAGGAATCGCAGATAAATTCCTAGATGAATTCCCAAAGGGATCTCCTAAAGAAAATCTTGGAAATATTCCTGCAGGAACCCCTGAAGGTGTTCTTGGAGAAATTCCTATAGCGATCTCAGAGGAACTACTGGAGAAATCCCTGGATGCATTGCTGGAGGATCTTGTGGAAGAATCTCTGGGGAAATCCCTGGAAAAATTCCTGTAGGTAAGGTACCCCAGAGGAAATGCTGAAGAAATCCCTGGAGAAACTCCTGGAGGAGTTTCTAGAGGAAATCCTGGAGGAACTTGAAGTAATCTCTGGAAAAATCTTAGACGAATACCTGGAGAAAAACATGAAGGAATTCCTGAGGAATCCCTGGAAGAAATTCATGCAGGAATTCCTGTAGGAATAGTAGATAACTTTCTGGAATAATTCTGGAGTAATTCCTGAAGGAGCCCCTGGAGGTGTTCCTGGAGGAATCCCTAGGCAAATTCCTGGAAGAATCTTAGAGGAAATTCCTTCAAGGAGAAATCCATAGAAAAAAATCTTGGAGATATTTAAGAGGAATTCCTGAAGAACTCCCTGGAGTTCCTAAATTTTTTGCATGGGCCGTAACGCACGATCATATTTTCCTTTTCTTTAGAGCATTGTGAACGGCACCTAAACATTTTTAAAATAAAGTATTAAAAAACACCAACGAATGGAATAAAAGTGGAATGAACTGTTTCTATTAAGGGATTTCAGTTTCTAGTTGAACTTGAACTTTGCTGTGACTTTCATTGAATGTAAACAGTTCAAAATTTTAAACATACACTACCCGTCATAAGTACGGACTCACGAAAAGTATTGCAACAATATTGCATCACCCTGACTCACATCGATATCTCTAAAACCAGAACACCTACAAAAATATCGCCTTCAGAAAAGTTGTTGCTTTTGGTCTTCTGAATAACTTACCTGAAGACAGCATCTTTGTAAGTCCTCAGGTTTTGGAGATATCGAGGTGAGTCAGGGTGATGCAATATTGTTGCAATACTTTTAGTGAGTCCGTACTTATGACGGATAGTGTATTCGAAAAATGGTCTAGACTCTGAAGCATCAGGGAAGATTAAAAAATTACGTCCATCGTTTTTCGGGATTTCTGGACCCCCCTCCCTTCTTTGTCACGCAATTTCCCTATACCCAATACACGTACTGTCACACTTTTCTAGACCCCCCCTCCCCCAAATGTTCGACGTTCCCTACACGACACATGTTCAAAAAGTCACTATCGAAATGCAACTTTAACAAGGCGATAATGAAGATTATTTATTCGAAGGCAATTCTGGATATCAAAACAAAAAGCAACATTGCAACGCCTTTTCTGCAATGTGGAACTCCAACTTTGTACAATGAAAAGCAAATTCGAACACCAAATGTTGCTGAACGATCATATGAAGTAGGTACTAAATCGAAGATCTTCGATACTAGCGTTGGGTAAAATATCAACAGTCTAGGTAGTTCATCATTATTAATTTCCTTCTGCATCCGAAAAATTTACCGAGCGATTTCGCTTTTCATGTCCAAATTTCAGCGGATATTTTGTTGTTGTTATTGAGCTTTGCAAGGATTTCGCGACGATCGTGCAAATGTTCAATCTTTGAAAGCACAATGTTCACACATCCAACAACAAAGGAAACAGTGCATAAACAAACCGATTAGTCAAAACACCACCCCAAAATAACGCTCCGTTACTGGAAAACTGTAGCGGCGACATCAACCAATGTATGCTGAAACCAGTGTGCATATTTTGTGGAGGGACAATTTTGTTTGCCTGTGCGTCGTATTTGGCGCAAGATCGTCAATACTCCATACTGCAAATAACGGGCATTTCAAAATATCGGCGGCTTAAAATGACGTTTCCATTGGAAAGTCACTGGAATGATATGGGAAAATTCGTTAAGCTTGGCTTAGCGTAAGCCATCTCCTTCATTTGCTAAGCCGGTGTGAAGAAATGCAAATATTTAAACCTGGCTTAAAAATTTGGCTTAACTTTAAGTGTGGTTTAAGATAAACCAGGCTTACGTCGTTAAGCCGGGTAGGTGAAGAAATCGGCCCTTAGTCCATACTACTCACTGGTTGTAAATAGATGTTGTCGGGAACGCAATCATAGTTTGCAATCAATTTGATAATTCACGAAAATCCCGGGACGTGTTTCGGTCGGTCGGTTCGATTGTGAGACCGTGTGCTGGGATTCCAACACATGTGACGTCACAATGCCAAGGCGATTCCTACCCTGAAACGGACGCAAACCGGTATACTGATGGTGTCCAGAGATCGCAGAACACCGCGCATCCTGTCTGAGAGCTAGAAGGAGGATGCAAAGAGCTCGCGCTGATGAGGGTTGAATGGAAAGAGGTGATGCCTACTGGGCGGCTGGAACTGAACAAAGAGATTAAGACACGTAACCGGGCGTGCTTCAGAAATCTCTGCCAGGCAGCCAACGACCCGTTGGGGTGATTTCTACAGCAGAGTAGTCATGGCCATAACGAAGGGCGAGTCAGAACTCCCAGAACGTTCCCCCGAGATGCTGCAGAAGATCGTGGAAACGTTGTTCCCGCGCCACGATACAACACCATGGACCTCCGTCCCCTATGACCAAACCGACTAATGTGAGGTCTCCCCGGTAACGAACGACGAGCTCATCGCAATAGCGAAGTCGCTTAAGTTGAACAAGGCTCCGGGTCCGGACGGTATGCCGACTATAGCCATCAAGACGGCCATCGACGGACATATTCAGAACGGCTATGCAGATGTGCCTAGACAGAGATGAATTTCCGACGTGGAAAAGGCAGCATCCATTTATTACGTAACGCTAAAATCGGCATTTTTCGATCCCTCCCCCCTCCATAACGCTTTTTTGTATGAAAATCTTAAAATGTTTGTATGGACCTACAGCGTTACGTAATTTGTGGACAGCGTCAAAGGCAAAGATGGGATCTACTGCCCAACCTCGGGAAGCCACCTGGCGACCCGTTGGCATACAGACCTATCTGTCTTCTAGACGCTGCCGGGAAACTGTTGGAACGAATCTTTCTATCGAAGCTGATGGTCTATATCGAGAAACCAGATGACTCTGGCCTCTCGGATAACCAGTTCGGCGGTACCAATTCTGACATTCGGTAGCCACGTAAAAAATGCCCGCAAAAGGGAAAAAAAATTACGCCATTATCGAGGACAATGTCAAATAGGTTGGTAACAGTCTCGAGCATGCGAAAGCTGCAACAAGATCGTGGAGAACGTACTCTTTGAATGCCCACACTGCGTGGAGCAAAGCACAATAGTATGCATGAGATATGCGGTAGGGAATTAGGGATATTACTCCGGACAACATTGTTGAAAAGGTGGGTATGGGGGGTGGATAAACTAGATTCTGTTACTTGCACGGTCTCCTGAATCAACTACAAAGAAAACAGCATACTAGCCAGGACTCAAACTTCCAGGGGGAGAGAGAACAACTTCAGGTGGTAGCTGATTAAGCGCTTACCAAAGAGCGTATACATGTGCGGCTTCCCTCTTCTCGAAGTCGTTCCTAACGGGCGTACCGCGAAGGTAAGGAAGAGAGAGAATGAGGTTTTGGTGGGTTGACCTGCACATAACCCTGCTCTTGGATATCCACCACGGTGGATGGTCCCCTAGGCCAACAACCTACTGTTTCCGAAACCCAAAAACCGTTACACGGAAACGACTTTTAGCACGAAACAACGTACAAGAATTAGAACTTGGAATGTATAAACTCTAGCGCAGCAGGGTAATCTGGCACAACTAGTCAATAAGGCATGCCGTATGAAGCTTGAAATCCTAGGACTGAGCGAAGTCAGTTGGCCAAACTTTGGAGAACACAGATTGCCTTCGGGTCAAATTCTGCTATACTCTGGCCTACGAGGTGAACACGCTCCTCGCCACCGTGGAGTTGGTTTCCTACTCAGCGCTTACGCCAACGCAGCGCTCATGAAGTGGGAACCTATTAACCGCTATGTGTCCGACAAACTTTTTGCTTTTTTCTACACCGAGCTTTTTAAATGGGCTCTGGATACCCGGGTACCCTGTCGGCCACATAAGGGTTAATGAGAGGATGATTCTTCATTAGGGCCTAACTGACATTTTCGATTTCTCTTCATCGATCCTCTTTTTGTGTTGTAATGGAAAGCGTATTAAGTTTTCCAAAGATTTTTTGGTTGAAATGCGAAGACGAAGACTACATCTTGCTTTAGAAACAAAAAGAATAATGATTTTGTTTGTTTTAATCAAGTTATTAGCGAAAGAAAGAGTCGACGAAGAAAAATCGATCAAGTCAGTAAGGCCCTTAAGAAAAATCATTGTCGAAATGTAGCCAGATTCAGAACACGGGTTCGGAACCTTCACCGTGGTCCAATGTTACGCGCCAACCGATGCTGCCGAATTGCAAGACAAAGTGAACTTTTACAGTCAACGGAATGCTCGACTTCAACGCGAAGGTTGGTTCCAACAACTCGGATTATGAGCACGTCATGAGACGCCATGGTCTCGGACAAATGAGCGAAAACGGAGAGCTGTTTGCAGAGATTTGTGGCAGTGCCAGTGACCCAGTGCACAAAGTGACATGGGTTTCCCGTAATGGCGTCACGGAAAATCAAATCGACCACATCTGCATCAGCCGAAAATGGAGATGGTGCCTTTTTGATATGTGGAACGAACGTAGCGCCGACATTGCGTCTGAGCATCACCTCCTAATAGGCGAGATCCGACTGCGCATTGCTAGGATTCATCGACAGGAGGAGAAAATCGGGCCCAGTTCAACACACCGACTGGAAGACGCTGCGGTGAAAATGTCCATCGTCGAGGAGCTAGAGAACCGTGCTGCAGATATTCCAGAAGGTGGAAGCGTATAAGAACAATGGAGCGCCATCAAGAACGCTACGGGTGAGCTACGCACCCGGAGATAGCAGTGGATCACAGATGATACCTGGAGTGAGATAGAGAAGCGAAGGAACACCAAGGCTGTGATAGAGCGAGCGAAAACACGAGGAGCCAAAGCCGTAGCTCGTCAGCGTTATTCGGCTTTCGAGAAGGAAGTGAAACGCTCATGCAGACGGGACAAAAGAGCGTGGGCGGACTCCGTAGCCGACGAAGGCGAGAAAGCCACCAATACCGGCAACATCCGTCTTCTCTACGATGTTTCCAGTGTTGCAAAAATTCATCTCATTCAATTAAACACTAATTATCAAATCTTTTCAGTCATTTTCTAAAAGATTTCATTCAATCAGAGTACCTATCAGATGAGAAGCGAATCTTTGTCAATTGAATAAATAGTCACTCGAATGAGTAGCTGGGCTCGAAACACGAAAAACCCTGCAAAATTCCGCCAGACTGAAAAAATGGCGAATGTCGGGTCAAAGTCGAGTCAATTTTTGTCGAATGTTGGGCCACTGTTGGACCAAAATCGACGAAATATTGGGTCTACTTTGGGTTTGGTGGCCAAAATAAAAATAGGTGAATGATAGGTTGATGCAGGGTTTGACGTCATCAATGATGGTAAAACCTTTAAATCTACAACACCACAAATTTTGCTCTTTTGCTGGAGCTCAATTGAATGATATCTGCCTTGACTGAGGCTGGAGCTGATGTCAATTGTATGATCAGAAGCTATTCAATTGATATTCCGATAGGTAGTAAATGGAAAAATAAGTGGATACTATTCTCAATTTCAGCTTTAAATGTCGGTTGATACTGACACTTCGCAGCACTGAATATTTCACGTCGCCTTAGCAGGACTAAGATGAACCCTACGATGCCCGTGAAACACACGTCTAGACAGTTACTGACCGACCCGGCTGACCAGTTGAAATGCTGGTTCGAGCACTTTGGAAAACTTTCTCAAGTGTCGGCCACGCCATCAACACATCAGCATATGATCCGCCAACGGTTCGACGCTTTACCCATGTCAACACCGAAGCTCCGAGCATCGATGTTCGTTGCTGCAGGCTACGCAGCTAACCTTGTGGGTGCGATGTGCACTAGCCCCTCTCTGAAGCAATACCTTCTTGGTGGTTCCGGAGAGACGTAGGGTTTGGCGACCATAGGAATGGTTTAGTGGGTACGAGGAGAGAGTAGTCCTGGATTTTACTTTTGTTGTAGAAGACGGCCTGTCAGACCTACACTACCCTAACCTTCTGTTAGGGTGTCTGTTGAGCAGATTATCCCCCTATGGTTTAGAAGGAAAAAAAAAAAAAAACACCGAAGCTCCATCAGTGCAGGAGATAGAAACAGTCATCCGTAGCATGAAATCGAACAGGGCCCAGGGGGTCGATCGCATATCAGCTGAGATGCTCAAAGCTGACCCCGTAGTATCCACACAACTACTGCATCAATTATTCTGCAACATATGGGAATCCGCGACATTTCCGGTCGACTGGATGCAAGGCGTCTTAGTAAAGGTTTCCAAAAAAAGTGACCTGACTGTATGCGATAATTGGCAGGGCATAATCTTACTGTGTATCGTTCTCAAAGCCCTCTCCTTAACGCGATACAGGAGAAGATTGACGCAACTCCCGACGACAGCAAATAGGATTCTCTGCCGGACGATCCTGTGTGGACCATATTGTCACGCTCCGTATCATCCTGGAGCAAATCAATGAATTCCAAGAGTCTCTCTGCACACCAGCATTGATTACGAAAAAGCTTTCGACCGTCTCCCTGAGAAAATCATCGGCCTCATTGAAGAACAGTACAGGGCATTTTCGTGCAGAGTACTGCACAACGGTGTTTTGTCCGATCCCATCCGGATCGTTGCTGGAGTGAGGCAAGGATGTATATTATCACCGCTAATGTTCCTCATCGAAATCAACGAGATCTTAGTGGGTGCGATTGACCGTGAACCAAATCGTGGATTGCTGTGGCAGCCCATTACCATGGAGCACCTAAATGACTTCGAACTGGCTGATGACTTTACTCTCCTAGCTCAACGGCGCTCTGATATGCAGTGCAAGCCCGTTGATCTTGCCAATCGCTCATCAGCGGTAGGTCTTACCATCAACGTCAACAAGACCAAATCGTTGGAAATAAACACGGTCAACCCTTCCAGCTTTACGGTAGCTGGGCACTCAGTGAAGAATGTTGAAAGCTTTCAATACCTTGGTAACCAAATGGCGGCCGATAACGGCACCAAGATCGACGTAGGTGCACGGATCGAGAAGGCGAGGGCTGCTTTTGCGAGTTTAAGAAATGTATGGAAAAACAACCAGATTAGTCGACGCACCAAAATCCGAATTTTTAACTCGGTCGTGAAATCTGTGCTGGTATACGCCAGTGAAACCTGGTGTGTATCAGTGGAGAACTGTGAACGACTGCAGGTCTTTATCAATAGATGCCTGCGGTATATAATTCGTGCATGGTGGTCTCCAACGTGGAGCTCCATCGTCGATGTCATCAAAAGCCGATAGCGACAGAAATTCGGGAGTGAAAGTGGAGGTGGATCGGCCACACTCTACGTAGGTCAGTGATGGAATTACTCTCCTCGTGAAACAATTCGCGAGTGTAAAGCCAACACAAGGTTTACTCACGATTCCGAGAGTAAACAGTGTGTGAGTTTATTCGCACCCGCCTGCTTCGTGAGTAAGAAGCAAAACAAAAACAGAAACACTCATGAGCTTTTATTCGTGAAGAACTAGTGGAGGTGCGGGAAATGCATTTTGTTGTGGTTATAAAAGCAAATCCAGTAATTATCCAACATAAACTAATGCTTTATGCGTCATTGTTCCTGAAAAGCAGCATTGTCAGTCGTTAAAATGCGTTTTTCGTCAAAATGTAAAAACACTCACGAAGCTTCGCGAATCACATGCGAGTGCTTGCCAGCTTCGTTTACTCACGAATAAAGAAGTGCGAGTATTCTCGGGCCCCTGTTGTTCACGATTATGTTTGTTTTGGTTTGTGTCTGCTCAGCTGCAATCTTCATCATTTTCCATCCCTGACGTAGGTCTCTCTCTCTTCTTGGCGTAACGTCCTCACTGGGACAAAGCCTGCTTCTCAGCTTAGTGTACCCTGACGTAGGTACGAAAACTAAATCTACAAGCAAGCGTTAGATAGGAACCCAGCAGGACATCGTAGCAGAGGCAGACCCAGAGGCTCATGGCGGCGCAGCCTCAACAACGAAATCAAGCCAGTCGACAGAAATTTGACCTGGCCACAGGTTAAGGGGATGGCTGGCAATTGCCCAGGATGGAGATCTTTCGATTCGGCCTTCTGCACCACCGTGGGTGCCCAGGACTGATAGTATAATCTATTTTACGATACGACAACAGTGTTGATATTGATATTAACACTCACGGGCTTGGGCGCGACCTCCTGTCAAATTTTCATTCATGAAATTAGCGATCAGCTGATCCGAAACGTCTCGTAAAATGGCTCATTAGTAGTAAGTATTTTGAAACCTTCAAATCTATAAGTCTTTCAAATGATTTTTGATGCATAGCAATAAAAAAGAAGAAGGAATCCTTAAAGATCTTGTTTTAACGGGTTGGACAAGATAGGGCTAAGGCTAAGCATTGAAACTACTAGTTTTAAAATTTTCTCAACGTTTCGGTCCATTTGAGATCTTTTTGGAGATTTTAAAATATAATTATTCAAGCATACTTACAAAACTTTTACACTTGCTTAATAATACAATACAAATACCAATCAGTTACGTTTATCTAGTCAAAATGGATTCGCCAAACTAAAAAATGTCATGTGAATGTTTTGAATTTTATTTTAATGCCCGCACTCATATAACACTGTAAATTAAAACGATCTGTAATTTTTTTTTCAAGCGCAGAAAATACATGACAGTGCTATTTTTCATCGGTCTGGGTGTATGATGTTTCTTAGATTTTCTGAACCACATTTTAAACATTCAATCAAATTCGTCTTATCATTATCATAGCTACTCACCTCCGGGAATCCAAACTCGTCGGTTGCCTCCGAGGTCGACAACCATTTCTTCGGCAGTGATAGTATCGAATCTTTCCATCCTTCACGGCGGTCGGCGGCGATGAAGATGCATGATCATTGTTATGGGTTTGTACGGATACGAGGATATGGAACGAGACAAGAAAAAAAAAACAGCACAAATGCCATCATGAGAAGGGAATGTCAGCTAGACAAAAAATGGTTCTGAGGCGCATGGAGATCGTAAAAATTGTTAGTCGTCGGGAATAATGGTTTCAATCGAACGCATGGGTTGCATGAAACGTGACAGTTCTGACTCGCGAAAATGGCATGTCAAGTGCAGTTTCATGTTTGATGGTGTTCCCTGGTTGACAATGATTCATTCTACATGGTAGCGAATCTACCCTAGTGGCAAATGATGACCAGACGCCGGAGGTAGTTCACATTTATTACGTGGCATCCCGCTGGGAATTTCCCCTTTGTTCTTGTCGTGATATAGAATTTGCGAATAGGGTTTCAAATAGACAGTGTCTTCCGTTTGTTGGAAATTGCAGCGAGATTTTAATGCGTTACGAACTCCTAGGTTATCTGCACAAAAATAAATATTGTTTGCTAAGGGCTTCTTTTGCTTCTTGACGTAACGTTCCCACTGGAACAAAGCCTGCTCCTAAGCTCAATATTCTATGAGCACTTCCACAGTTATTAACTGAGAGCTTCCTCTGTCAATGACCATTTTGCATGTGTTGTGTAAATCTTGCGGCAGGCACGAAGATACGCTATGTCCAACGAAATCAAAGAAATTTCCATTACGCAAATTTCACGAGCAGACCTGGATTCGAACCCTTCACCCTCAGCATGGTAATGTTGAATACCCACGCTTTTACAGTTGTGGCTATATTAGCCCCGGCTAAGGGCATTCCAGGGGAATCGGCAAGTAGCTCGGAATCATTTATAATGATAAGTAAACTTTCGTTTTCTCGTCCCGACAACTTTGCTTCACGGTGTTTATCTTGTTTTGCTTCCAAGGATTGCTCACTACAGCAAAGCTAAAAAGAAGCGGTCTACTATATTTTTGAAAACTTTCTGCAAGTGACGTGAGTTGAATTGCGCTTCCCTTTGATTCAGGTAGTGGCATGGAAGATAGGAAAAAAAGTAAACCCCCGGAGGGTTGCCAGGCGCGAAATTTCCCCCTTTTTCTAGGTGCAAACAGCGCGCTCCACGGGTGGTAGGTTAATATTACCGGTGAGGACTTATTGCAGGTCTATTTGGTGGGGTACAATCGTCGTAACAAAAATGACTTCATGTTGAGAAAATAATGGAATTGTATTATTTTGAATTATATAATTTTTTTTATGAATGCCAAAAAGACACATGCCTACACTACCGTATTATGAGAGCGATTGTAGTTTTTGGAGTTAGGGTAAACCTACCAATAGTGGTGCTATTAGTAGCGCCTTGTAGTAAAATAATTGAATAAGATTGATAATACCACAAAATAAAAATTCTGAAAATGTTAAACAGTAGTTTTTCATTTAAATTTGCTAGAAAAAATGAAAAAAAAAATCATCTATTTCAATTGTAATAAATCACTTGCACCGACTATAGGTACACGGTTCCTATTATGGTTGTAAAATTTAAAGAGAAACTTCAAAGAATACAAACATGGCTGCCACAATGGCCGACTTGCTCCCCTACTTATGTTTTCAAGAGCATCAAACTTAAAAAATTGTAAACAAATGCTCTCGATTTGAAAAGCTGCCTCTTTTTGCAAGTGAGCAAAGCCAAGATAAACAAGTGCGGCTTGATTCGATGCTTCGTTCATCAGATTTGTACCTTAAAAGTTTGTATGCAAAATTGCAATGTGAATTCTTGATGTTTCAACTTAACATTGATTCCTATATTTAGTGGCGCATCCCATTTGATTCTTACCCCATTGTCACTATAGGAAAACTACTATTAATATGAAGGCAGGAGTTCAGGCGGAGCTTCTCTTCGGATTACGGAACAAACGCTATGTTACGCAATAGCTTTAAATATTTAGGCCGTTACAAATATTTCTTTCACTTTTTGTCCCACCACTCCTTGGCTGGTCGAGGGGGGGGGGATAAAAATAATAAAGCATAGAATTTCTAGCAAAACTCGATATTTTGATAAATATTTTTTTATCTGCCCCCTGAAAATGCCAAATCCTGTCAAAAATTTTCGAAGGGGGGGGGGGGAGACAAAAAGTCAAAATTAAATTTGTATCCGCCTTATTAACATGACATGGTCGGAAAACACGTTTTTGGTAATAATAAATCATCAAATCTGCTGGCGGGTTGCCAAGGAGTGGTTGTTGGTAGCAGGGTTTGTGTATATGAGGTGAGGAGCAAGCAATGCACCCGGCCGACACTCCCCCTCAATGCGATGTACTCGCTGATCTTCGCCAAGTCTTAGCATCATGCGGAAGGCTTGACGCTTCTGTGGGCCGAGCGGCTTTGTAAAGATGTCTGCCAGCATTTGATCCGTTGGGAAATACTAAAACGCGAATTGCCCCTTAACGCACAAATCTCGCACGAAATGCTCGCGAGTATTGATTTGCTTTGAACACCTGTTGCTCCTTATGGTTTTAACATCAAGCAAAACAACTCTGGTTGTCCTCCTTAACCATGGTCGGCCGGTCCTGCGTTTCGCCAAGTTCGATCAGCAACTGTCGAAGCCATATTGTTTATTGGCATGCCTCGCTGAGGCATTCCATGACTGCTAGGTATAGCCTGGGACGGGACGTGACAGCTCATTGGTACAATCCCTCTTATTCTTTTTGTTACTGTTCATACGGGGGTTGCTCTAGTGTTGCCAACACTTTTCATATGCAAATCAATCAAAACATGTTGACTAGTTTTATTTAGCATTCTACTTCAAAGAATGAGTTTGAAAACAATCTGATCTTCCTCGTCTCACACACAGACTTCCATCCCTTGTCGGAAAACCTTCGAAAATTAGTAAAAATGAAGCCCAGAATGATACACATCACTGCGCCCATAATGTATCGTTTTGCACTTCATTTCACCATGTCAAGTTCCGGATAAAAACAGCACAGGAAGTGAGAAAAACGATTAGTTGTTAGTTATTAATTATCAATCATACGAGGTTTAAAAAACCTGTGATTACTAGCAACACGACTAACTCAACAACAGAGTGCCCTCTTGTAAACGAATGCAACGCGGCGCAACGCTGCTTTTGTCAAATCGACCAATCAAAAGTGGTCTTTTTTGACAAGCAAATGGTTTCGTATTTGCACTAGCACCTGACGGGTCCCGTCCAAGGGTATAGCAGCCCATCAACGAGACTACGGTACACAGTAGGATCCTCACACGCCACACTCGTATCTTCCATTTTCACATGTCCATAGGGGTTCTGGCCTCTTTCGCTTCTGACATTCCGATTCGTTCAAGCAGTTTCCCGATGTAGTTCTTCAACCATACGTGGTAGACTCCCTGCTACACGGGAACCTCCAACCCGAGGAAGTGAAATGTTCAAAACACTTCTTCAGTTCCGCTTCAGCAGACGACGCAAACAGTATATCGTCGATGTAGACGATCAGCAACACTCTGACTTCTCCTACTAGCTTGATGAACAGACAAGGGTCCGTACTCGATTTCTTGAATCCGGATCTCAGCAATACGTCCTGGAGCCTCTTACACCAACACCGAGCAGACTCGACTGTCGAAGCCCATAAATACTCCGTTTCAAAAGGCACACTAACTCTTCCTGTCCCTGCTGGGGAAACCCCGGTGGCTGCTGCATGAAGATAACTTCGTTAAGGCTTCCGTATAAGCACGCCGTAACGTCCAGATGACGGACGGCCAGGCTCCGCTTCGACGCAATCGTGAAAAAGGTTCGCAAGGTTGCTTGGCGGGCTACGAGCGGAGACTTCCTCAAAGTCCGCTCGAAAACGTTGGGTGTGACCTTGAGCGACGATTCGGGCTTTGTTTTTGACAATTTCGTTCTGTTCGGTGCGCTTTATCTTATACACCCATCTCGAACTGACGCTTTTCTTCCATGGGGTAGCGGGACGAGCTCCCACGTTCCGTTCCCTCGATGGGACTTCATCTCCTCATCCATCGCCAAACGCCATTCCCGTATCTTCACAGCTTGCTTGAAATCCAACGGTTGATCTAAGGCACACGCTGCTTACTCCTGCTGCAGGAGTAGCACCGTGTGCGTTAGATCAACCGTTGGAGTCCTGCAGTATCCAGCTCGAAGTCCTGTAGGTTGCGAGAAGCTACACCTTTGTTCCGACTTCAAGATCGTCGCATTCCTTCCTGGGGTCCGTCTGCCAGATCGGCTGCGGCTTCGGCACCGACAGCTCCATCTTCTTCTTCTGAGTCGTCATAATCTTCATCCGGGACCGAATCTGGAATCACTTTTATTTAGGTTTTCTTCTCCTTGGAATGCTGATCATGCGGTTTTCCGTTCCTGGCACTAGAAAGCGATAGTCTTTTTGATCCATACAATACCCGACGAACTTGAGTTCACGGACTTGCGGATGTGGCTCAAATCAGGCTTTCTTCCCCAGCAAAGTTCGAACGGTGTTTTCAGGAGCGAACGTGAAGGCATTCTGTTTTGGAGGTACGTAGACGTCAGAATTGCTTAACCCCCCCCCCCACCCCCACAACCTTTTCTTCAACCCAGCAGCAATCAACAAGCACGTTGCCATTTCCGAAAGAGCCCTGTTCTTCTGCTCGGCTATGCCGTTTTGCTGCGGCGAATACGGCGTGATGAATTGAGCCTTGATTCCCTCCAGCTTGTAGAAGCGACGCAGATCATTGTCGTCGAATTCCCCGCCCCCATCAGAGCGATTGTGCGATATTTGCCAGAAAACCATTCGCCAGAATGCCATTGGCCAGAAAGACATTTGCCAGAAAATACCATTTCCCAGAAAACCGTTTGCCAGAAAGAACCATTTCCCAGAAAACCATTTGCCAGAATGTACTATTCCCCAGAAAGTACAATTTTCCAGAAATTTTCCAAAGTTCTCAATCCAGAAGTGTTCCCAATCTAATGATAATTTAAAACATTCCTAATGAAAAACAAATCGTGTTTCTTTATTTGTTTGGGATCGATTAGCCTACGATAAAGATTGTAAAAATTTAAAATGTTTTTGTTCAGATTCATATGCCAAAGTTAAATAAATTATTTGAACTGATGTAAGAGCAAACAAGAAATGGTTTTAGAGTAACTTTGAAAGAAAAGTCTCTAGTTTAAAGAAGAACAAATCACTCTGAAACAAAAAATTGATGTGAGCTCAAACCTTTCAAACTTTACAATACATTAAATCTTTTTTGTAATTTAATTATTTCATTGATGTGCGCAATTTCAATTATAACATTTCCACAAATTTGCCATGTGGACAAGTTGATCATGATGTGGATCCAATTGATCAAATATTATTTTGACTGAATTTGATCAAACTCATCAAAGATTTTCCTTTCTTCAACACATAGGATGTTTTTTCCAGCTTTTACTGATATGCAATTTTTGTCTTTACTTATATTTTTCAAAGATTCCCTTCTTTCAGTTGAAAGTTATTTTTCAAGCTTATTTATGACAATAACTACATATAACATGATCACTTTGAATCATAACTTTTGTGCCAACAGGAAAATTACCCGGAATTGTTGATCACACACTTAAGTCAATCGAATACCATAAACAAAAACCTTTTGGAGCAACGAGTAAAATATACAGAAATGTTAACTTAAGTGACGGTTTTACCTATACCATTAGCCTGACTATCACTGCCCGAAAGTCATTAACCCCACTATTACAAGCTTGAATGTACCATTAGGCTGAATATCACTTGATCAAATGCTATAAAAAAGCTTGTTCTTGAAGAAATCAATTGGCTTTTAAAGCGATGTTGAGATAATTCCATATTCTGAATCTGTACGCCAAACTGAGCCGAAATCCAAATTTTCATGAATTTTGGAGCCCGGGAACCTATTTAAAAATCAATTTGAAATTTGTATGAGAGCGATTTGTCGAATCACCCCTCGTCTCAGTTTGTACTGGGCGGAGCTGTCAAGCAGTTGCCCAGCTGTCAAAAGGTGATTTAAATAAATCTTTTTGAAATTGATTTTAGGTATCAAAACAAAGTTCTAAAAATCTGAAAAAAATCATAGAGGCTTAGAAAAAGTTGCTCTTTTGTTTAAAAATATAAAATCATCGAATTTTTCTAGCTTTAAAAACCCAATTCTAATAATTCCAGCAGTTTTTCCTTCTTTTAATCATCTGCTGTTCTTTCTAGATGAACTTAGTTTATTTGCGACATTTCTAACCAATATATTCCCTTATCACGGTGGTTGTAACATGTGAGCTTAACATATTTGGGCTTATGGTATTACGACTAATGGCGCTCCCAGCGCTCCGGCTACTGTAATAGAATCTGAATATCAATGGTGTTAGGGCATTCGGCCCTTGGGTCGAATGTCATTTGGTCGAAGTTCATTAGGTCAAAAAGTTATTTTGCCGAATTACCATATTTTTTTCATTTTCTCTTTTTTGCTGTTAAAATAATTGTTGAAGTTGGAGCTACTGTATTTTGACCATGAATCTTTCATTTTTTAACAATAATCGGGTTAAAGATCTGTTTTTTTTTTCAATAATTAAGTTTTAGTTCCGCAATATCAATATTGCTTTATGGTTCTAACATAATCAACAATTTATACCAAAAACTAATCTTGCAATAAAACTAGAAAGAACAGCCTGTGTTTAGAAGAAGGAAAAAATCACTATTTGAACTAGAGAGAGTAGTTTCGTTGTAGAAAAATTGATTTTTGCACCGAAACCGTTGATGATTAACTAGTGAATTTTGCCTTCTTTTAACCTTCCGTAACTCGCGCGGTTGACTACCTGCGTCAGCACCACGCTAATGCTGAGTACAAAAAGCGAGATTTTTTCAACGTGTTGTACAAAATACAACAGCGCGATCGTTCGAGGGTTAAACATAGGCTGTCCTTCTTAGTCAGTAAGACTAGACTTTGACACTAGATTTTGTTAGTTGATTACGGTAAAACAATAAGGCAATATTAATATTGTAGAAGTATCAGTTAATTATTGGAAAACCGAACAAATTTAAGAAACCGTTCCGATTCCTGTTCCATAATCTAATCACTGAATTGCGATTCTTGATCATCCCATTGACCATCCGGCCTAATTGACCAATCCAAATTCCTGTGTGGTAGTGGTTTGTGTCCAGATTTCCCGTGTTAATCTATCTGTAAGAACTTTGTTCTCACGTATATGGATAGGTTTGCAGTAGGTATCGTGAGACTTTTTTGGACAACTCAATGGACTTCGGTCAGCAGTATATTCACCATACCAGATGATTGTGGACCTATGCACTTATAGCCTAGTTACATCGAAGTCTCGCGCTTAGTATCATATAGGCATATCTTCAATGATCGATTTCTCTTCATCGATTTTCTCTTTGCTCAATAACTACCGGTGAATCATTTCCAGTGGTTTTCGTTATTCTAACCCTAGTCGTCCTTTATCGAAACAATCCAAGAGATCATCCTAGCAGTGAACATATTGAATTATTGAGAAACATTTAAGCTGACGACATTTTTTATGTTAATGGACTAAAATATATCCACCAAATCGTCACAATCACATCTTTAGTTTCAATTAATTCTTAGAAAATTTATATTTGCCGGAAAGTACCATTAGCCAGAATGTATCAATCCCCAGAATTTAATATTTAATAATAAATTCTGAGGATTGGTACATTCTGGCAAATGGTACTTTCGGGCAAATAGTATTCTGGCAAATGGTACATTCTGGCAAATGGTTTTCTGGCGTTTGTCATTCTGACGAATGGTTTTCTGGCGAACGGTTTTCTGGCAAATATCGCACAATCATCAGAGCGGATCACCTTGGGCTTCCTGTTGAACTGGGTATTGGTCCAACTGGCGTACTTCTTGATACAATATGCGACTACCGCCTTGCTTTTCAGGAGGTAGGTCACAGTGAACCTGCTGAAATCGTCAATAATATTCATCACATACCTGTTACCATTCGGCGTCTCGTTCTTCATCGGCTTTTAAAAGTCGGTGTGGACGATGTCCAGAACCTGCAAGATTTCCGTACCGTAACAGCTGGGAAAGACAAATGAGCATGTTTACCCTCCATGCAGCATTCGCAGACAAGCTTCATACCGCAATCGATGACCCCAAATGCGAGCATCTCCTTCTTCAAGCGCTCCAATGCCGCCCAATAGGCTCCTAAAGGCATATCTCAATTTCTGCATAATTCGATCAAGCATTGATTAAAACGACATGTTTACTCATTTTTAAAGTATTCCTATTAGGTAAAGCCCATAAAATATATTTTCAAAAATTTTAATAATTTTTGCAACACTCCTTGTTTAGCACTCAATTTTGGGTAAATTTTGTTTACCGTGTATGTCAAACAGGAACATTTGTTGTCAAAAGTGAGCCAATGTGGTGTCTTTTGCAACCCGCCGTTTCTCTTTCGTTACGTCAAGATTGACCTCGAATGTCAAACAAGACTTGCTCATCATTATTTTATTTTCGAGTTTATTAACTATTCTGTTATTGTTCAAGTTCGGAAAAATTACCATTGAGATCAGAAAACCAAGCTCTTTCGTGTTGTGCACCAAAAGCGAGAAAATATTTTTCATTTTAGGACCCTATTGCGGTGGCCAAGGCACCTGTGTCATTTGGGCTGGCAGTTTGGAAGATGTTGATCTAATGCATTTGCCGAGGTGGTCTTCAAGTAGAAAACACCATCGTAGCGGCATCCCGTTGCCACAAAGGAACCATTCTCACTCACAACCCGACAACCGTCACTGTCAAACACCACATTCATTTTCTTCGGTGCCAATTTCGTCACTGAAATCAGACTCGAGGCCAGTCCCGGGTACGTACTCAACTTCGCTCATCGAAACCGTCACAGCATTTTCTTTGTTATCGACCCCGAAGATGAAACCACTGCCTTCGCCCATCATCTGGGTCTTCTTTCCGTCAGCTAACCCGACGGAAGAGCTTTCGCAGCGTGCGTCAGCAACCATTTGCTTAAGCATCGATCCGACGAACTACAGTCGACAACGGCAGAAGAAGCTTGGGATAGTTTGAAGGCTGAATTCCAGGACAGCGGATACACTCGGGAGTTTAGAGTTAAAGTTTTGGCATCTGACCGGAGTAAAGTTAATGAATTGTGCTACGGTGGAGTCAACCATCTGACGTCCAACAGGTACAAACTGGCACAGATTGGTTTCAAGGTGAACGATCGGTAGATTTCTCAGCATTCCCATCAACTCAACAGGCTTGCCGAAGCAATACGAGACCATGATCACGGGCCTTAAAGCGTTCGGGATCCAGATGCAAGAGAAAACTATACGCGCGAAGATTCTGCAAGACATGAAACGGCCTGACGAAACTGTTGAAAGCTAGTATAGGCGGGCGTTCTATGACCATCCTGGCGCGAAGCCAAGGTCAGTGAAACCAAGCCAGCGTCACGTGAAGTGTTTCCGGTGTAACCAGCCGGGTCATTACGCCTTAGAGTGCCAGCGAGAAGGTAAGATGGAACCGCAAGTACACCGCAAAGGCGGGCAACAAGCATCGAAGAAGATCGACAGACACTCGGCGTTCATTGCATAGCATCGCCATTACAGTCCGGGTTACACGTCGTCCCACATGTGTTGCGAAAAAACAATCCTGCAAGAAGTACTTAGAGATTAGCGATAGCGTCATAGTCGCAAACAATATGGAGACAGAAGTCGTTGCTAAGGGCACTGCCCAAAGTATCATTTAATGACCAATTAGACCAAGAAATTTTGAGAACCGTCATAAAACATTATACCTTTTATTTTGGGATTTATGACGATTTTTAAAAACTCTTCTAGTCTATTTGACTAAGGATGTTACTTTGGTGTGGATATCAAAGCCGACTTGGGTGATGCAACCGAAGTAGGTACTCGATGTATCAGAAGTGCTGTACATTCCAGAGCTGGCGAAGAATCTTCTATTTGTACACAAGATCTGCAGTCGTGACCGTCAGGTGGTATTTTCCCAGAACGTGCGTGAAATTTTCAACCAGACCGGTTGAATCGTGGTTGTTGGTGATCAGCAAGGCAGACTCTATCATCTTCGCCAAACCGGGAGAAATGTATCGTGCATTGCGACGCCGAAGGAAGACATCGGATTATGGTATCGCCACATAGGCCACTTGGATGCCCACAGTTTGAAGCAACTTCATAGTGTTATCCGCGGTGTGCAATTCGACGAATACGATATGCCAACATGTATTCCGTGCTTGGAAGGGAAGCATTTACGTCTACCATCTAAACTCAAAGGGACCAGGGCAGCAGATGTGTTGATGGAACTCGTCCACAGCAATCTGTGTGGTCCCATCGAAAGGACTTCCTTAAGAGGCGTAAATCCTTCTTTACCTTCGTCGAGGATTGCAGCATGAAGTGCTTCATCTTCTTCATTCAATCGAAAACGGAAGTGAAGCACTCCTGGTAAGGATTTTCAATCCTATACAGAGACCCAAACAGGTAAGCGATTAAGGTACATCTGGATGAACCGCATTAAAAATGCGTCAAAGCGACGACAGTAACCGATGTTAAAAAGCATTGGAGGCGGAGATGAAACCCCAACAGCGATAACGGGACGTGGACGGGACGTGCGATCTGCCAGCGGGGCAGAAGGCCAACTGTGGAGTATTAGGCTGAGAGCAGGATTCATTTCTGTTGATACGTTATGCCAAGGAGAAGAGTGCACGTTTTGGTAAAAGTGACAACGAAGGATGTTTTTAATGATTTCCTAGAATTTCATTTTTTGATTATGCACAAAATATTTGAAATCAGTTCCCGTAACGTGGGTAGATCACCTCAGAATGGTGCGTTGCGGCGTAAGATCTACCAAATCGAATTTTGATCTTGAAATTTTCCTGTCTAAAATAACCAGGCAGTAGTTTACAAATATTCCAAAATCAAACTTTGATTCACTTTTTAATGTTTATGAAATTGACAGTTCTCAAACTGTTTGCTATCGAAAGCAGCTACGCTACAGTAGCCGTGCTGTCAGTTAGTTGGTAGCAAATCGAAATATTTAATTTTATAGTACTGTTTTTATAGCGAATTCAAAAGGAAATATTTCACACAACGTAGGGTAAAAATTGAACGTATTGTAATAAAGTTAGTCAGTAAGAATCGAACCTTCGAGAAATAAAGTTCTTTTCCAAAACGCCAAATAAAGTGATCCAGAAGTGTAAAACTAGTAGTTTTTGTGTGGTGAATTCTTGTGGTGCCCAGTTCCGCCGATAGTGACCGGCCCCGGTAGTGTTCTGCCCGTGTGTGATCCCAATCCCAGCCGGAAGCCACAATCCTGCCCTATCAGAAATATTTTTGTTTCAATTTTGCTGCACATCAATATTTTATTTCAGCAGGATTCAGATAAATTTATTGTATGATACAAATTATATTGTAAAAAAATAACTGTGGCGAGCGTATCACTAATATGTAGCTTATTCGACGTCAATGTTAATTGTATGTAATATGTCAGATTCTCAACCGAAAAATCAAACAATACAAATAAATGCCATTAAGATGACGAGGAAACCAGGACGTATTGGGCAGAACTTTTTCGGAGCAGTCTAATAATGGTGTACCTGCACGTTGACCAACCGCATCCTTTGGAGTACCCTTTAACTAACAACACCTAGAACAACACCCATATCCCCTTGACACCTACACGGAGAAACTGAAAAACTCAAAATTAGGAACTTTTAAACTCAATTTTGAGTTCTTTTTCATTTCCCTTTTCATGCGCTCTTTCTATTGTTGTCAGAGAGTGAAGAGAGAAACAATCCAACTTTTGCAGTTCCGTGCGTCAAGCCAAAACTGAGTTTCTAGCACAGTACTCAAATTTGAGTGAATACAACCTAGTCAAAATTTCGGTTGGGTGGAAAAAACTTAAAATTAGGTATTTTTTCACATGGAAGCAAGCGGGAACAACCCAACAAAAACATCGATTCCATCAACTCAAAATTGGCTTGACGCACGCAACCCCGAAGTTGGGTGGAAAGAACTCACTTTTGGGTAGTTTCGTCTCTCCGTGTAGGCCTGAAAAGTCGTAGAGCTTGCTACATCTTTCTTTAGGTGTCTAACTAATTATCCTTTCATATTCCTCAGCAGTCGCAAGGACGAGGCCAGGACAACTCTCGACTGTTGGAGGATTGCGTCAGAGAAGTCAGAAATAAGTCTCAAATCTTTGTGTTTTGGTATCCGACGGGAAGGACGCAATCCTCATAACTGTGGTCTATAGCTATACTACCTTCGAAATTTGTGCGACTTGCTTAATGCTTAATTTACTTTTTCAGTGGTAACCAGGTAAATGATTAAACCATGACAATTTTTCGTACGCTTTTTCGCCAAGGAAAGCACCCCATTAAACCCTATCCAATTTCCAACTCCAGATATCTATGAAGTGGGCCAAGTTCTTGGACATATTCTGAGTAGATATCTAATCAACATTTCCTCCCCATCCCCGCTGATCGAAAGGACCTGGCCAGGTGTCGAGAGTTCGTTAAATGAAAGGTTTGTCAAGTCCCAGGCAACTTTTCTGGCGCATTAAACTACTCTATCGACAGCCACCCCAGGATGTGTACGGTCGGCTATGCTATGCTATGCACAAAATATTTGAAATCAGTCGAGCATTGGCACAGAATTTTGCCATGCTTCTAGGGAAGTTCTCATCTTTTGATCAAAAGTCTATCTGTTTGTTCTGTTTATCGTCGTATAGTCGTAATTTAATATTACATTTTACTTTTCTTGTCATACAAATCAAATGTTTCAACCCAATTAGTTGCGCATCTAAAAGATGCATAGCAAAATTTCTGGTGCTGCAGCGGAAGCAGCAATTTCCGATTTGCAGTGTTCAAGAGCCCGATTGATTTTCACTGGCACACAGAAAGTTAGCCAAAAGTGAATACTGAACTAACTGCTCCTAACAACCATAGCAAATTGGCGTTGAAAGATGCGATGAAAATTTGCCATCGATGTTTTTGTCGAATCTCAAATGATGCGTTTTATTTGAAGAGACAGACGTTCGGCTGTAAAAAAGTTGAGCCCAAGTCGACTTGAATGCAGCCACCGACGACCGTATACGCACCGGCAAGTTGTCCTTTGTCGTTGTTGGTATGGTATGGACCAACGAGGGTGAATGGATACAGGCGTGGAAGGTTAACTAGGTTTTGTAGTTTGAATGGACAAAAGAAAGCCGGATCGCTTTATTGAGTTGAACAGGAAAATAAATTCAACAGCATGTTCCGGTGATGAACCGGATAGGAGTGATGGACGCAGATGGTGAGGCTGAAGTGGAGAGAAAACATATCAGATAACAAGGATCCCGTGAGTGGAGAAGTCGGTCGTTGCTGGGTGTGGAGAACTGTGGAAATTTAAGAAAGCACTTGCTGCAAGTGGGTTGGTGTTAAAGGTGAACTAGTGAAAGAAGATTTTGGTTAGACTAGATTTAATAGAATGTCATTGGTAATGGTGTATGTTTGGCGATTAAGCATTGATTCTTCTTTGTTAGTATATTCCATCCTCCATAAATTTAACCTTCTAAAATTGCTAACATTTGATTTGCTAAAGGCATACATCTGTTCGTCTCTCCTTTCAACAGGGGGCATGGTTAAGGCTACCGCTTGGCTCAGCATCAGTCACGATTTTACCAAAGCTGAAGGTATGGGTCATTTTGATGCTTTGTACGTGACATGAACCCGAATTGCAAAACCTGTCAAACAAGTACCGATAATTCTGCAAGTATGCGGAATGAAACCTCCGCCAGCCAGCACAGATAAATTTTCGGTAGCCCGCATCATGCTGCGCTGTGACCAACACAGATGGAAATTAGGTCATCGGATGAGACTGTCTAAAGAAATCACGTTGCTATGGAGAATAACCTGTGAGGGATGGTGCGAAAATAGCTTGCCCAAGTAACCATGACGCTGCAAGCAAGCTTTACTGTGGCGATTGCTAAAGCATATAAAATGCTTGTGCCATAAAGCTAATGCAATGAAATAGTATGGAACGCATACTTAAGGCATCATGTCAACAAAATAAAACAGTATTTTTTTCATTTTTCTGTCTAATTTTATCTACTCATACCTGTTCCGATACTCTCACTCTGATGTTTTTTATTCTGTTTCGGGAATTGAACCTAGACTGCTGAAAACTGAACCGCGATGAAACTCGGACGCGCTAACGCTGTGCTACGACTACCATGTATTTTGCACCTGGAAAAATGTGCAACATAAAGTAACGTATACTCAGATCGTGCTTTATTGAGTTGTGTTTTCAGCAGCTCTAAAAAGTTGTGCTAGGGTCTGAATGCCATCAGTTATCTTACTCTCCCAAATCCATTCGAAAACAAGCGATTACAGAATCGATTGATTCCACAAACGAAGATAATATAAAGATATAAATTAGTATGTGTTGATTATGTTATTATTGTTTTCATACGTGCTCACTTCTATCATTTCTTTTATGAAATCGGGGCACTATGTTAAATAAGGAAACCAATATCTCAACCCCACATAATTTTTGTTCCCTCAGCATCTGATTGTATTCATGTCCCAAGCAGAAACCAAAAAAAAAAAAACATACAAAAACTTTAATTTTCAAACAGCAACATCTGAGCATAATAATCCAAGTTCTACGCAGCAATTCATGAAAATTTGGGTTTGTTTTTCATTACTTTTGAATGGTTGTGTTTCTAAAAATGTTTTACAGATTATTTTTTCGAACTGAGGTTTTTTTCTGTTTACAATGATGAAAGCATTAGTAAAGGCATGTTTAAAGTAATAAATCCTTGCATTATTGATTGCCATAAAGCTTGTAACATGGTAATGCAATGAAGCATTAAACAACGTCCCTATAGAACTATACCGAACTGCCAAAATCCCATAATGCTTCAATGCTTTCATAATGTAGAGTAAACGCTTTATTACTTGACAGGTGTAGAGTAAAAGTTATCTCGCAATCAAGGTTGCAACCATTCATTTGCAAAGATTTACATTCATTTGCTATTATCTCAGTTCAGTAGCATGCTATCGAAAAACAATGTATGGATGAATTTAACCTTGTAGTTTTATCTGAAAGTTTGCCGAATATCATTGGGGTCGCACACGCATTCCAAAGTCGTGAGCGAGATGTGAAGGCAACTTTCCACAGCGTGAATGAAATTTACATTCACCGTGTGGAGAGTTGCCTTCACAGCTCGCTCACGACTTTGGTACAGGTTTGCGACCCCAATGATATTCGGCAAACTTTCAGATAAAACTACAAGATTAAATTCATCCATACATTGTTTTTCGATAGCATGCTTCTGAACTGAGATAATAGCAAATGAATGTAAATCTTTGCAAATGAATGGTCGCAACCTTGCTCGCAATAGCTAAACTATAATACGATTGAATTAATGTTATGATACAATGCTTGTGGTTACTTGGGTGGTGTTTGAAAAGAGATGAAGAAGATAACGACATATATTTTGTAACCAATTGCACGCACTTCACCTAGCAAGAATGTTTTCCATTATCTTACAATAGATAGACCCATTTATCTATAATTCATTTATGATGTCTGGGAAACTTATAGGTTTCTGTTTTACCTAAAATTATTACCAGGGGCGCTATATTCTAATTCTAATATACGGCGTGGGTCTCCAAAACCATCCGTTCTGCTTTTGCCCACAAAAGGTCTGCCGGAATGGTACTCCATGATATTGAAAAGGCCTATGACTCTGTCTGGCATGAGGCGGTAGTTTTCAAACTACACCGAAGCAGATGTCCACAGTACCTTGTCAAAATAATGCATTCTTTCCTCAAGCGTAGATCTTTCCGAGTCTCAGTCAGCGGTAGCTTTTTAAATGTGTACGACATCCCTTTCTGACTACCACAAGGCTCGGTGCTTAGTCCAACCTTATACAACGTGTTCACATCAGAAGTTATCATGATCGATGCAGTAATATACACATTTTTTGCTGATGATACCGGGTACCTGGTAATTGACAAAGAGCCCGCAATCATCACTACGCATCTTCAAGCAGCTGAAAACTCCCTAGAAGAATTCCAGAAAACATGGCGCATAAAACTGAATCCTGGCAAAACACAAGCGATATTTTTCACCAAAAGGCGTTCACCTAGATACCCACCCTCAAGGCAAATAAATGCAGGTGGTGTCGTAGTTCCATGGAGTGATGATGTCAAATACCTGGGTGTGGTGTATGATAGAAAACTACTTTTTGACAAACATGTGAACAACTGCATTGCCAAATGCAATGGGCTGGTTCACTGCTTATTCCCCCTAATAAATCGGCGTTCCAAACTGCATCTGAATAACAAAATGTTGCTGTATAAACTGATATTCCGAGCGACACTTGTTTATGGAGCACCAGCATGGAAAGACTGTGCAGCAAGCCAGCGTATGCAAAATAAATTGCTGAAAATGATTTTCGACCTTGATCCCTACTACTCAACCGACGAATTACATCGATTAGCATGCATTGAAACAATCGAAAAATTTATTGATAAAAGCATGAACAAATTTGTAATATCCTGTGCTATGTCAGAAAATCCACTTATACAAGAGCTGTGATACTCGTAGTTTAAGCCTAATTTAAGCAATTTCTGAGGTTTTTTGTAAACAACACGTTTTCCTCAATCGTTTGATGTTTTTGTTAATATGACCTCTAATACGGATAAATCACAAAGAGCAACATTACAGATGAAAGTAAATCAAAACACTGTTAGAAATGAAATTATGAAATGTTAATAATACCGATATGCAAAGAACTAAATAAATGTAAATGTAAATGTAATATACGGCATGAGAGCGCTTGTATTAGGGTAAACGTACCAAGAGTGGTGCTATCAGTAAGGTCTTGTAGTAAAGTAATTTAATAAATTTGATAATAGGGGTTTGGCCCCATTCTCGGCACTACAGGTAAACAAAATTGTACATTACCTAAATTCACAACGAAACGACCGTTTTCGTCCACTTCTTTTATCTGAATCAGATACCGTAAACCGGGGTCAAATTGATCAGCGGGGTGAAATTGATCAATCGGGTACTACATTGTAATTCCATACTAGGAACTCTTAAGCGGCGTAATGATCTCAAACTTTTTACGTCATCGGGTTCAGAGATGTCTAAAGATGAATGTAGACTTTTAATTTTTTAGAAAAAAGTTAGTTTTGCCTTATTTTTTCAAGGAATTCGCAATGTATTTCTCATTTAGCTTAAATCATGGCTACTAAACAATCGATTGCCAATAGGTCTTCCCGTAATTTCTCACTTTTAACATTTTTGTGGAGCCTTGGTTGGGAAGTTATGTAGCTAATCAGAACATGAAATAGTTATAAAAAAGTTCATTTAATGATGAAATAGTCCTTTATTGTGATATAAATCACTTATTTCGAATGGAATTGCCTACCTTTAGGCGTTTAAGGGGAAATTTCAAAATTTATTTTTGCTTTTAAAGTATTAAATTCACTAGTTGCAAGATTTTAAACGCGTTATTCGGTTTTAGAAGAGCAAAATTAAGCGGAGAAGGAAATTTTCCTTTCCAACCGATGCTTAATTGTATACTGATCAATTTCGCCCCAAAGCGGCATTTCCATTTCATTGATATTTGAAGTTATTTAACTTAAAGTTTGAATTTGTTGAACAAAATTTTATCACATGGTTCCATGGAGATCCACTGGGTAGGGTAAAAAATATAATTTGGACATGTATATAATTTGGACATGCACGGCGATGTATGCCTTGTTCCGGAGAGCTAATAAAAGTTGATACTTCTCAATATCGATTATTGGATCAAATAGACCCTATTCTGATGACTTACGTTGAAAATACGTTTAACAATTAAGAATTTACTTCAAAATTATCGAAAATGTAAATAATTTCACTAAAACCCCTCAAATGCACATGTATGCAAGACGACATACACTTCATAGTCACATACAATAATCACCTCAAATTGGTTGAATTAATAATTGTAAGAAATTTAAAAGCCTTTTTGCAATGAAAAATGTTCAATAAAGAAGCATTAGGCAGCCAATCTCTTAACATTCATCTAGAACGCTTAAAATAGGTGGTGTCCAAAATACATTACAAGTTTTGTACTGTAAATATATTTTGGTCATCTGACGAACTACATGGGGATGCACTGCGATTGCATACTTGGAGGCGTATTTTGTGGGTCTGACGATATTTCCTCGATTTTAACAAAAACTGTAATAGTTATCAAAATAGAAGCCTGTTAAGCGGAGAAATTTGATTATTTGTAAGAAAATATTTGTTGATTTATGCTACTTCCATGATGTAGCAGTATTCATGGCTAAACATTGAGATAATTGCCTGTCCAAATTATATATACCTGAGGGTGTCCAAAACATATATTCGGTGTCCAAAATGCAATTCTTACAGGCGATCGGAAATTGCGATTTTCTCAGCTTAAAATGCTTTCGTTAAGGTTTTTGTCACCAGGAACGCAAAGCACAATCATATTATAAGCGTATTGGCAACTTTGCAAAATAATCAATTGCTTTCTAAGAAAGCTAGGGGACGATTTTTTCAACGTTGTCCTCAGCCTGTCCAAAATACATGAATTACCCTACTGGTTTTACAGAAATTCTTTTGGCAATATTTGAATTGGCACTGATGTTATCCGCAAAAGTTGTTTTAAAGTGATCAATTTGACCCCGGATTACGGTACCTTATTGCGAGAACTTGCTGTTAAGAGTGATTGTTGTGAAGATTGTGTACCGGAAAGTTGATTTAGAATAAGTTTATTGCACCTAGCCCTGCGCCAATTCCCGGCACCAGTGGCGAACTTCCAGCAAAATCAAATGGAAAATCACTTCGGCACCCATCTTTGTGCTGACTGCTGACGAAGTGCACTCGTCTGCGTGTAATAGTTTTTTTTTTAGCACTTGTGCGGCTTCAGTGTGAACGTGTAGCTCATTGATTGTGGATCCCGTTGCGGAAATATTGCGGGAGATGATTATCTACGGAAGTGCGTTTGGAAAATATGCGGTAAGTGATATTTTGATTTGTTTTGCTGTGAGGTGCCGGGAGTAGGGTAAAAAATATAATTTGGACATGTATATAATTTGGACATGCACGGCGATGTATGCCTTGTTCCGGAGAGCTAATAAAAGTAGATACTTCTCAATATCGATTATTGGATCAAATAGACCCTATTCTGATGACTTACGTTGAAAATACGCTTAACAATTAAGAATTTACTTCAAAATTATCGAAAATGTAAATTATTTCACTAAAACCCCTCAAATGCACAGGTATGCAAGACGACATACACTTCACAGTCACATACAATATTCACCTCAAAATCGTTGAAATAATAATTGTAAGAAATTTAAAAGCCTTATTGCATTGAAACATGTTCAATAAAGAAGCATTAGGCAGCCAATCTCTTAACATTCATCTAGAACGCTTAATATAGGTGGTGTCCAAAATACATTACAAGTTTTCTACTGTAAATATATTTTGGTCATCTGACGAACTACATGGGGATGCACTGCGATTGCATACTTGGAGGCGTATTCTGTGGGTCTGGCGATATTTCCTCGATTTTAACAAAAACTGTAATAGTTATCAAAATAGATGCCTGTTAAGCGGAGAAATTTGATTATTTGTAAGAAAACATTTGTTAATTTATGCTACTTCCATGATTTAGCAGTATTCATGGCTAAACATTGAAATAATTGCCCTGTCCAAATTATATATACCTGAGGGTGTCCAAAACATATATTCGGTGTCCAAAATGCAATTCTAACAGGCGATCGGAAATTGCGATTTTCTCAGCTTAAAATGCTTTCGTTAAGGTTTTTGTCACCAGGAACGCAAAGCACAATCATATTATAAGCGTATTGGTAACTTTGCAAAATAATCAATTGCTTTCAAAGAAATCTAGGGGACGATTTTTTCAACGTTGTCCTCAGCCTGTCCAAAATACATGAATTACCCTAGTTAGAAACCCTGCCACTCAAGAAAAAGTTTGAAAACGTCATTCGGAGTTTTTTTCATTTTATTTTCTAGAAAAAGCTTAAAAACCATGGTGTGTTTCAGTATTTTGCAATCAATCACTTGCACCAATAGGTACATAATTCCTATTATGATGGCAACATTTAAAATTGGCTTCTTTAGTTCCAAAAATGAATATGTCGTTAACTACCTTTCGGCGGAACTACCGAACAAGGATAAGTTCAAAAGCCCCCGGGTGTACGTTTGAAAATCCAAGTAGCGGGCGTTGAGGAAACCATTTTGGAGTTACTGAAGAAACATATCATCAAGAGAGCTGAAGGTCCTCTAAGATTTCTAGGATGGTATTACTGGTGCACGCTAGATATCAATGCCAAAGCAGGGAAGTCAGGATGATTAATGTTGAATGACAATCACTCTAACCCTCACTTCATAAGACAAACGCATCACAAAAGCATCGAATTACGCAACGCTAGCTCGTCCAAGGCATAACGAACCTCCAACAGCAGCGATCGTCTCTTCTTCTTGAACAACACGATAAAACACGAAGCTTGGACTGCATGATTTTTGTTTTGTCTGGCTAAAGTCTACGCTCTATACAAATTTCGAAAATTTTGCATGAAAAAAAAATCTACGAGGAGAGAGGGGTGGTCTGGGATGGCCAAAAATGAGTCTACGTGGTTTAAGGACAGCGCCTACACGCAGAAAAATGGCGCTTGTTTAAAACAATAAAACGCATGGTTGATTTTCAAACTGAGAATTTACTTATTCCACAGTTATATTTAATTGTTTTCATTTAGAGTTTATCGATAAAAACAACCGATTGCCATCATTTCATTTAATGTCAAAAATTTCATTTGTTTCAACAAAATAAAAACCATAAACATGGTCCGAAACTTGGTCCGAAAGCACTCACACACCTAAAATGCTTACCCCAAAATCGCCACAACGAAGAAGGTGCAGCAAATCCATCACGCCAACTTCCAAGTGCAGCTTTGGTCGTGATGGATAACGCGCAGGTACTCACTACAGCATCCACAAAAAGTTGATCGGCTTCGCCTTTTTTGTCTTTTTTTAGTCGTTCTCCTCCCCATCCGCTCACCGACGGTCTAAAAATAGATTTCCGAGCTGCCGCAGGAGCTGCCGTCACCAACACAATCACATTCCGGCTTTGTTAGTCACAAAAGTGCAGTCGTTTAAAACAATCTGTTATTTTATGTTGAAACTACCAAATCTCTGTTTGTTCTAACAAACTGTCAAAAATTTCGTCAAATGAAAACATTTGTATTATCAAACAGTTGCAACAGTTCAGTTTAAACTAGAAATCAGTTTGTCGCTATAGTAAACTGAAAAATCGGTTGATTTGAGCTAGAATTTAATTACGTTTACAATTTATTTTTCTGCATGTAATGTACACATATGTTTTTGGTGTATTGTTGTTGAAATGCCTATTAGCATGAGATTTGTCCTAAGGATGGTGCACAAGACTGATCAAGATTCAAACTCGATGAAAGCGCCTCGTTAAAAAATAATGGTTTCCTACAATGAATATGTACACATATCGCAACGGTTGTTCATAGCTGTGAACCATTTAAGATGTTGACTGCAGGCTTGATAATCCTCCTCGAAATCAAAAGAGTTTTGCAACATGCTCTAGAGCGGTGTTTTGCTTTTGCCTCGTCGCGAGGGAGCGAACGAAACCCAAACAGAGAGGCAATAAAAACTGAGCGAGGAAGAGGGGAACGAAAAAAGAGCCGATGATTATTTCGGGTTTTTGAGTGCGATTTTCGCCTCGAGAGTCTTTCTTTGTATGGGAGTGGAACTCGCGAGAGCTTTTTGAGTGTGAGCGGACGTGAGAAACAAAACAAGCAATTATGAGTGTTGGACGAACTCCTCGCTGCGCAGCAAACTCGCGCTCGGTGCTGTTGAGGATCTGCGTTTTGATTTCTGAGTTTTATTTTCACTCCTCAGAAAATCGCCGAAATCGCTTCCTCATTTTCTCGCGAGGGAGTTTCTGTCAAGCCTGGTTGACTGACAAGATGTTGAACATTGTTGCAGACAAACTCAATCCAATAATTGACGGCTTCCAACAGAATCGTAGCAGAATTTAGCGATTGACTTCGAAGAAGGTTTGTCTGGTAATACGTCACTATTTCTAATCGTTTGTCATACAACGGAGTTCATCTTCCAAAGAGATCCACAACAGGCAATTTGAGAACCTTTCAGGCAGGATGTTCGGTGCATTTGGCTTCCTATAGCAGCAGAGAGGTAAGAGGCGTTTATGTTGACATGGAGGAAGATATCCCAGCAGCTTTGGAAATCGGGAATAGGAAAATGCAGGTATTCTATGACAGTCTCAAAGCAATTTCCAGAAAAAAAAGAGTCGAAACCAGAATGGTAAAAATCAACAGGCTCCCGTTGCGTATGCTGTGATAGTGTCATGTAGAGCGAGCAGTACCATTCCAAAATAATGCGGACTTGATTGAGTTGGAAGAGGAAGACTCTAGTAGTTGGCCCCGAAACCGCTCGGTCCATGAAGAGGATCGGCTAAAACCCCTAACCACTGCGGTCTGAGCCACGGCAGTCTTGTGGGGTCGAAATCAGTAGGGTGGCTCCAGTGGCACGTTTTCGGGACGCGAGAAACCTAAACTAGCGTTCGGTGAATTTGGCAGTGACAGCGGTGTAGAGGCAGCTGTGTTCGGTCGCGGAGAAAACTGGCGGCACTAGACAGAGATGTCCGGAACTGGCCTCAGGTATCAGGTATCAGAAGGCCGGCTCCAGAGGCACGTTATCCTCCATTTGGGACATTTGTGCCATCGCCAAAATAACAGCCTATTTCATCATCTACCTGAGGGAAAAGGAAGGAAAAAGGATTTGGATGGGGATAGGGACAGGTGGGGAAATAGAAAAAATACCCTGGAAGAGGGTAGGGGAACTGCGGCCATAACGCCCATAGGGGGCAAGTTGCGCCACCCTTGTTTTAGGCAAACCACGTTATTTTCAGTACTTTTTTCAATTGCAATCGCTAAAATAAGAATAAAAATGCTTTTTTACATTTGAGTTTACATATTTTTACTAAAAAAAAATGTACAAAAACTTCGAAAAAAGATTTTGGTTACTTTTGATGTAATTTTAGCCTGTCAAATGTTTGCACTTTTTTACATCATTTAAAAGAATTTTTTCTCGCTATCCCCACAAACTGTTTTGCACACTCCCATTGTTTGTGTACCAAGCGGAAAAAGTATCAAATTAGACCCTTACAGCTTTTTTACAAGGGTCCAAACTTCTGAAGTATGTGTGGGGTAAAATGCCCACCCCTAGTTATTTACATTAAAATAGCCATTTAGATCCAAATTCTGGCACAAATTATGTAGAACACAAGTTGGAACAAAGCAACAGCACATTTTTACTATTAATAAGTTCACTAATCACACAGCCATGCGTCATTTTGTAGTAATTATTGATAAAACAGCTCACTATGACGTTTACATGGAATTGACCCATAATTACAGGTGATACATAACTATGTAATGGCTGTATACCCTTCACGAACAATAACAGTTGACAATTAACCAGGCGCGCAAGTATATGTACACAATTTGGCATCCTGGCGTTAGCTGTGGCTAGTGGCGCGTTTTACCCCGCATTAAAACTAAAATTTTGAAAATCAAACTTTTTTTCAAATTTGAATTTTTCAGTAGTAAAACGTAAAACTGGTTTATGGTTTCTTCCATTTGGAAGGAAACATGTTGGTGCTTCATGTTAGGGCCAAAAAAATGTGTATTGTAAAGTGTTTCGTGATTAAAATTGGACTCTTCCTTAACGTGGGCGTCTTACCCCCAGTTCCCCTACTAACGCACAAGCGTACCACAATGGGTTCAAACAGCGCCCTGAAAAGGGCACTGTAATAACGCATAAAGCGTAAAGAGAGCCTATAGCTCTTTACCACAGCGGGTTAAGAACAACAGAATATCCTGAAGATTCAGGTTTCTGAAGTCAGTTTCACTTAATAAGTGTTTACCGAATACTCGGAAACGCAGTTGCGCGAAAACTGGACAGTTACATATCAAATGATACGAAGTTCCATAATCGGATTCACAGCTATCACAGGCAAATGAATCAGCTTGCTGAATATTCGCCATGTGATAGCTGAGTCGGCAGTGGCCAGTCAATGCTTTGACCAGCATGCTGCAATTCTGCTTAGACAGATTAGTTAGATACTTCGCCACCCGTAGAGATGGCTCAGCACTATACAATTTGGTTTGACGACATGACTCCAAACTATTCCAATATTGTCTGTGTTGAGTGACAGCCCAGGTGTGAATCTGAAGCTTAATCCAACACTTCGATATCGGAATAGCTGGCTCAGGGCCAATGAAGTCATGTGATGCTCCAGAGCGAGCTAACTCATCAGCCAATTCATTTCCAGCGATGGAAGAATGACCAGGTACCCATAGAAGGTGAACAGCGTTTTCTGAATTCAGCTCCTCGATTTGAGTTCGACAAGCGATAACTATCTTCGACCTGGAGTTGGCCGAAGCAAGTGCTTTAATAGCAGCCTGACTATCTGAACAGAAGTATATTACTTTGCCCATTACGTGCTGCTGAAGTGCTGATTGCACTCCGCACATAAGAGCAAAGATTTCGGCCTGAAAAACGGTGCAGTGTCTACCAAGTGAGTAAGACTGATACAGCCTTAGCTCACGAGAATAAACACCAGCACCTGCTCGACCTTCGAGAAGGGAGCCATCAGTGTAACATACGATGCCGTCTGAAATACTTCTCTCCAGATAACCAGATGTCCACTCTTCCCGGGAAGGGAATTTCGTGGAAAATGTCCTATATGGAAAATTACAAGCCATTGTAAGATCACTTGGAGCAAGAACAATTTTGTCCCAATTCACCAAAAGTGAAAACAACGAGGTGTGTGTTGATGTGCGGTTCACAGGAGTTTCCTCTAGTAGACCGAGTACCCGTAACCGGTAAGTGCAAGAAAGTGCTTCTTGTTTGAGATGAATGTGTAGTGGGGCAACGTCAAAGAGAACTTCGAGCGCTGCCTTGGGTGTTGAAGAGAACGCTCCGGACATCGCCATTAAGCGCATGCTTTGGAGATGGCCTAATTTTGATTGGACCGTTCTCACTTCACCCTTTTGCCACCACACAAGACATCCATAAGCCAATATTGGCCGAACCACAGTTGTGTAAATCCATTTGATATACTTGGGTTTTAGACCCCAAGTTGTACCAAAAGTACGCCGGCATTGCCCGAAGGCCATACAAGCTTTCTTGATTCTGAACTCAATGTGAGGTGTCCAGGAATGCTTGGAATCAAGAATGACTCCAACGTACTTTACCTGTTCAGTCACATCGATTTCAGAATCAAAGAGACGTAAAGGTCGAACGCCATTACGGTTTCGCCTTTCCGTGAAAAGAACAATAGATGTTTTACTCGGATTAACCGAAAGGCCATATTGGCGACACCAACCCTCAACTACCTGAAGGGCGTTTTGCATCAGGTCGAAAAGGGTGCTGATGCACATACCAACTAACAATGTTAGGTAGTCGTCGGCAAAACCATAAGTAGGAAAACCGATATTATTGAGTTGCCTCAATAGCGTATCTGATACGAGATTCCACAAAAGCGGTGATAAGACTCCCCCTTGGGGGCATCCACAAACACTCAATTTCCTAATCCCTGCTAGACGCAATGTCGAGAAGAGATATCGGTTTTTGAGCATTTGGTGAATCCAATTGGAAATCATTGGAGATATACCATGACTCCGTGCGGCTTCCAATATGGCATCGAAAGGCACGTTGTCAAAGGCACCCTCGATATCTAAGAAAACACCCAAACAATATTGCTTTTGAGCGAATGCTTTCTCGATATCGTAAACAACCTTGTGTAAAAGAGTCACAGTGGACTTACCAGATTGGTAGGCATGTTGGTTCACATGAAGAGGCACGTTGGCCAGATGAACATCACGGATGTGATGATCCACAATGCGTTCTAAGCATTTCAGAAGAAAAGAGGTCAAACTGATAGGTCTGAAACTCTTTGCTTCTTCATACGATGCACGACCCACTTTTGGAATAAACTTTACAGTAATATCCCGCCAGGATTTGGGAATATACCCTGTAGCAAAACTGTAAACATGTAGTTTTTTCAAAACATGTTTGAAATAATCAAATCCCTTCTGAAGCAAAATAGGATAAATCCCATCTGCCCCAGGAGATTTGAAAGGAGCAAAGCTATTAAGAGCCCACTCAATCGATTCTATAGTTACAATACTCCGAGCCGAAGCTAAAGAATCATAACTACAAGAAAAGACATCAGGATTATCCGAAGATGTAATATCCACACATCCAGGGAAGTGTGTGTTGAATAAGCATTCCAGAACTTCCTCATCAGAGGAAGTCAGATCGCCATTTGGCAAACGAAGTTCGTTCACCCGGAAATCCTTAGATTTCGCAAGGATTTTGTTTAACCGACTGACTTCACTCAAGCTGGAAACATTTGTACAAAGGTTTTTCCAGCCGGATCGTTCAGCAGACCGGAGAGCTTTCCTGTAGGCCATGCGAGCCGACCTGAAAGCCTCCGAACCAGCCGAACGTCGTCTGTTCCAACTCTTTCTACATTGTTTCCTGAGTTTCGCCAGATCAGAGTTCCACCAAGGGGTTCCTCTTGTGATCTTCACAGACCGTAGAGGGCATGCTTCTTCAAAAGCTTCCATGATGAAGGTCGTTGTAGTATCAACGGCATCATCTAAATCACTTGGAGTGTCAATGGATGGTGAATATCCATGAAATTTGGCTGCAACCAAATCAGTATAAAGATCCCAATTTGTTGACCGAGGATTCCTGAAACGCAATGTTTGCGAAGTAACATTTAAATATTCAAAAAAGATGTAGCGATGGTCAGATAAAGATTCTTCATCTGACACATGCCAATTGGTCAGCTCGTGACTAATTCTGCTAGAGCAAAGCGTTATATCTAACACCTCCTCTCTAGCAGATACCATGAAGGTTGGGCGGTTGCCTATATTAAGTAATGCAAGATCTGTACTACTTAAGTACTCCATCAAACTGGAGCCTCTCAAGTTAATGTCTGAGCTGCCCCAGATGATATGGTGAGCATTAGCATCACTGCCAACAATTAGCGGAAGGCCTTTTGAAGTGCAGTATGCGATGACTTGTTTGAAAGCATCCGTAGGGGATGGTTCATCATGCGGTAAATACACAGAACAATAGACGTATTTCCTGTTGAGGTTTCCAACAGATACATCAATTGTGATAGCACATACATCTCTGGTGGTTAGTTCAGAGATGAGTGTAGCAACTATTGCGTTGTTGACAAGCACACAGGCTCGAGGCATGACACGCGAGTTTGCCATTTCATGTTTACTGAAAGTGGCAAACACCGGGTTCACAAGGTTCCCTAGATAGAAATTTCCCTTACGAAAGTAAGGTTCTTGTACCAAGGCCACTTGGGCTGTACCATTTTGCATAAGTCTGCAAAGATTGATCGTTGCTGTTCTTTTATGCTGAAGATTGATCTGAGCTATCTTAACCGTAGCCACTACCCAAACTAGGTAAGATTAAACTCTTCGCAACAACAGCACAACAAAGAACAGCAACGATAATACCAAATCGGTATCGATTGGAAAACGCCAAAGGCGAGGATATACAGAATACACTGTGTAAATCGCATAATGCGAAACCATATAGGTGAAAATTTAAACTAATTAACAACATTTTCATAATCCCGCCCTTATTTAGCCTCAAGTGAGACTAAAGAAGGGCAGCTGATTGTCTCGGAGAAACACAAGGTCCACTGCACCATTGCTCCGGTTAGCGCAGTAAGGGCTACATACTGTGGAGGGCGCCCTGGTACTCCACAAGCTCCGTTAGCGGTTAGGTTTTTATTAGACCCCCCTAGCCATTCATTCCTAGGCACGGTAAGCATAAAGCTGCATCACACCATGAATTAGGGGTCACCTGTTGGTGGATTCTTACCACCGGAACAGGCGGTCCGTAGTGTTATTCTTAGCCAATTGAGACAATCGCTACCGACACTACACAGCTATCTAGGCTGATCGAGAAAAGAAGAATATTGATGATCAACTTCATACGGACTCGAACAGCCGAACAAGTCCAATTGGCGTGGCGGTAAGTCTTATTGGGACCGTCGAAAGCCACTCGCTGGCGGCCGCGGATGGTTGGCGAAGTAGTTGCTCGATACAGACAGTGATGGAAAGCATGGCAGTAGGGCAGTAGTACTTGATGACACATGGTACGAGCGGCAAAGTATACGACATCGGTCGTACTTGAGCACCTGAAAAACATACCGAGAGGCACGAAATCGACCCGTTCGTCGACTTCCGGGCTGATGGGATTGTGGGAAAGATTGGATAGCACGAGGACAGACACACCGGCGCTCGACGGGAGAATTCCGTAGGCCGGGCTGCGTAGCAGACTCGATTGAGAAAGTCCAGCGTGAGGCAGTGACCGCCGGACATTTTGCAGACGACGAGGACAGCAGACGGGTTGAAGGATGTATGGTGGCTTCGCCGGAGGTCTGCCTTAGGACCGGGATACACCACCGTTGTCGAGGCTGAACGAGATTGCTCGGCGGTGGGCTTGGAAGCGGTGATTTTGTGGACAACTTGGTGGATTCCAAGGCCTTCTCTAGGGTCTGGTAACACCAAGAAAACACTTCAATCCGATAGAAATATGGGTATTTGCAACGAGATGAACACTTCGTGGGCAAACTTGCGCCAATAATGGCGTGCGGAGCAAACACCGTTGTCACCCATCATGTATAATGACTGTAGAGCAACGTAACTTACTAAAAAGAAAAAGATAAAACTATGGTAGCTGCCAGTTTGAGAGACCACTTCGAGACTTTGTAAACATTTGTGATTATGGACAAGCGGTGGACTATAGAGCTGCAGTCGCTAGAGAAGGTAGAAAAGACTATCATAGAGCTGAAGAACAGTAGGAATGCTGGAAAAGACGAACTCCGGCCGATGTTTTTATACAGTCAACATCATAGTCTCGGTAGTCAGAATCTGCACGAAATACTTCTCAATACTATGATGAAAATATGAAAAGAAGAACAACTACATGCCAGCTGGACTGGATGGTTTCTGCTAAATCCATGACCATTTTGTCAAAAATATTTTGCAGATCTAGTTGCAGATCTCCTACATCGAAGGCATATTATTATGCAGATCGAAAGAGTCATCTCTTTCTGTACTTTCAAAGATTCCGGATTTTTCGCCATAGCCAGATATCTGCCTTTTAGTGTACGATTCATTTAGTGTTAACATTCATTAAGTTTTTAATAAAAAAAACACTATACATCCGTCACAATGTAAATCATATTTTTGCTCCGGCACAAATTCAACCAGAACTTGAACCATCTCCTGCACCCCAATACAGTGTAAAAACAACAAAAAGCGTCACTAAATGTCACGCAGCTACATAACATACAACAAAGTACCCACCAACCAGCCACACTTTTCTATACCATGTAAAACCTAACCATCAACTAAGTCCACTTAAGCCGGGGGGCTTACCACACTTTCTTCCTTTTCATCAATTGCTGCTGCTGCTGCTTTTGACTGCTGCTGGCTCTCTGCGGGGTGGCTCTCGGCTTGTCTTCACTGCTAGCTGCTGTTTGTCTTTGTGCCCCTGTTGATACCTTGTTACCCTTATCAGATGACTTCCAGGGATTACGTTACCTACGTGAAACTGGAATGTTCGCTTGAACACTGTACATGCGGAGGGTCTCTGTCATGTAGATCGTTCCGATTAATAAATCTTGTAATGTAGTTTGTGGATGGCCCCACTGCGCTCTGGAATCTTTTGTTTAAAGGCCATTTCCAATTGGGTGCTTCAATATGGTTTGGGGTTTCATGTTCGTCGCGTAACAGCTTAAGTTAGCCTATAGCACAACCGCCACCAGCCACAACCAGAGCCAGAGGAATTTAAAATCGATTTAAAAGTTTGTCGCTACATCAGCTTGGATTAGAAGGCGCAAGAACGGTTTGATGGTTGGTAATGGGCTAGGGTGGTCTCTGCTTATGAATTTCATGCTGTTTTTTTCATGGATATAGATTTATGCGCCTACGAGAAGTAGGGAGAAGTATCCTAGAGAGCATATAAAGGAGAAACAGCGTTTGAGAGAAAATTTAATAAATTCAGCTTAAAGTGTTGTTCAAGCCACATTCTAGTTGATATAAGAAGCACTGCGATACTTTTACTCTTCTGTCCCTTAAGAAGGGAACCATAAGGTAAGGCTTGAATACTAATCATGCCAAAGAATATGCATTATTATACAACAATCAGGTACCCATTACAAATCTTCTAAGCACGTAGTCTTGAATCTGTGTTCTGGCAAATGTCTGAAAAGAGAATGCAACCCTCAATTTGAAATACATAGTCCAATCCCATTAGCGCCCATCTTCACATCGGCAATAAAATCATTAAACCCTCTTGACTTCTGCGACATGCCATTTCTAACGAGAGCATATCGGAACAACAACAAACCAGCGGAACTAATCAGTTACAAGCATCCGGTCCGCTAGGAATCCAGATCCCGGACAGAACAACTAGAGCAATAAGCAGAGGGTGCAATCCTCATTAACTTATTTACATTTGAAACGATCATCAGCAGTTGCCGTGGCGGATGGGCGGTCGCGTGTCTCATTGTCGTTGCCGGCTCCTTACAATGAACTTGTACCTACCTACCTATTCATACCAGTCTAGTGGCAGTAATACGAAAATCGATTCGATCTGGCGAAAGAATTCGAGGGACCAGTACAAAGCATAACCCGCCAGCCAAATCAGACACGTGCCGGTAATTTTAGATATGGAATACGAGGACGTTGTTGGCATCCTAAAACCAACCAGAAACTGTGCAATCGTTATGTTATTCTATTCTAATCTAGGCGCACCTTAACTTAACCCCACAATTTTCAGTCTCGTGCGTCGTAGATTGATGAAGGCAGGTTTTGCGTGGAACCGATGGGGGAACTTGACGCTAGCACAGTATCCCTCCTGATTAGAGAACGGCATAAATTTAAATTAAATGAGCTGCCTGCAGGTCCTGTAATTTTATACGGTCGGATAGTACGAAGAAGGGAAGGTTCTATTGGAGCTAATTAAACTCGCATTCATAAGTATTTATTACGGTTAGACGAGATAATTCATACTGGACGATAAATTGAGTCTAACTTTTGTTTCTTCTTAAAGTTAAATACCAAAAAATCGGGCAATCTTAAGGGCAATCTATATAAATAAAAATGGAATGGTGTTTGTATGTCACGAATAGGCTCGGAAACGGGTCAACAGATCGACTTGATTCTTTCACTGTTGCATTCCGCCAGGGTTCCGACGTGTTCGTACGAAAAAGTAATTAGAAAAAGTGACCGGGAAGGCAAAAAAAAACAAATCTGGGGAAGGCAAATCTGAAAATCCATTTTGAGGGGCATTTCTTCATGGAAACGGATGTCAAAAAACAGAGTAGGCAGGCAGGACGACGTTTGCCGGGACTGCTAGTTTCAAAATAAAAAAAAAAAACGTCCGAAACAGAAGTTTTTTTGAAATTAGTAAATCACATTCAAACTAGATTGGTATTTTTTTCTCGTCCATTGTTTTCCATAGCTCTGTGCGGTGTATAGGGCACTGCACGAAATTCCCTCCTTCTCTTTCACTCTTACAGACATTTTGTAAACAACAAGGCCACGAAACGTCAAAATCCCATACAAAATCAAAACAGTGCAGTGCCCTATACTGTTGTATACCGCTTTGCAGTCTGTTAACAGGTGCATTGGATGTTCTCCTGGTATTCATGGAGTTTCTTGAGGACTTGCCGTTCGATGAAGAGCTGGTCCTTTGTCAAGCGGCTGTTGATGAAGCCAGATTGATAACTTCCTACTAACCCATTTACCTAAGAAATATTTTTTAGTGAAAAAGATGAGAAGTTTTTAGAACTATGTATCATAAAACCAAAAGAAAAGGTATAAGGTTTTATGACGCTTATCAAAACCTCTACACGCCGGGCCCGTGGCGTAGTGGCTACACGTTCGCTTCATAAGCAGATGGTCATGGGTTCAATCCCAGCCCCAGCACTTTCGTCAGTTGCTCTTTCTCCCTGAGAGCAGCTGACACAGACCCTCTTCTGAGCCCATGGCTCAAACGAACCCGGATACTTGGACATCGGCGAACGGCAGCCCATAATGGACCCCCAATCGGACTGGAAACAAGAACAACAAAAAGCCACACATCAACATCCTCGTGCTCATCATTCTACCATGATAGGGTAGAAAGTGAAAGCAGCGCAACGGTAACCAGTTCGATGTAGTACAATTAGAGTAGAATACATTTATAGTGTATGTACAGCTTCCAATTGGAATCGCTCACGCAGTGCTCTAGTGGACAATAGAGCTGTAAATTAGGTTAAGTGATTGAAGAATAAAAAAAACCTCTACAAGACTACATAATTGGTCATCAAAATTGTAGTGTTTAGTAAAACACGTTAGTTAGTTTTCGAATCTGATACATGAGTGACGTTTATTGATGACATACCTAATTCATAGCCTACTACATCTCTCCTTATCTTTAATTGAATTGAAAAAATAATTTTACATTATTTCATTCTAATTGTTTCCATGTAAGTATCAACAGATAAGTGTTCATATAATTATTCTATTTGATATGATTGGTTGATTGCAAGAAAGTAATTGGCGTAACTCAATGTTAATTTGATATAACTGCAGCATCCGTGGATTCTTTATATATCTTGTCATAAGGCTCAGCCAAGATAGAGGTGCTTTCTTGAATCTGATGGAAAAGAGGTATAAATGAAATATTTGAACACAAATATATAATATAATACTTTTTTTCCATTATACTTAGCCATTCACTTTCATCTTTCTCTTCCTTTTTTAAAATAAGTTATCATGAATAACGCTTCTTGATTTCATTCAATAGATTGCTGAAATTAGACTAAAAAACTAGCTGTTATATTATACATATATCAAGGGTTACATTAATAGAATTAGTTTTTTCTCATATTTTCATATTGTACTGGATTACTAAATTTATTGAAATGATTATAGATTCATTCATTGATATGATTTCGACAATATACTTTTCTATTACATATATCATTATTTATTAAGCACTCCAGATAACATTCATTGTCTCTATTCATAGTTTATGTCGTAATTGTCATAGCTGTATATCTCACTGCGGTTTTCAACGTACTTTCCAAGAAACGGACTGGATGATTCGTATTATTCCTTCGATTCTCTCTTGGATCGGGCCGAATTTCAACGAACTCCCTGCGTTCTTTTTACAGAAATGGACTAGGAACGTAGTTCCTCTTCATTTCATATGGAGATGTAGACCGGGATCAGTGTCCCCTTTACTCTCTTCTATTCACCTAGGAGCGGACCGGACGATCTGTTTTATTCCTTCATTCCATACTTAGAATGGACCGAATTTCAACAACCTCCCTTCGTTCCTATTACAGAAACGGACTGAGATTTACGAATCCCCTACGTTTCATACGGAGATGTAGACCGGAATCAGTGTTCCCTTTACTCTCTACTGTTTAACCAGGAGCGGACCGGACGATCTGTTTTATTCCTTCATTCCGTAACTGGAATGGACCGAATTTCAACAACCTCCCTTCGTTCCTTTTTCTGAAACGGACTGAGATTTACAAACCTCCTTCGTTTCATACGGAGATGTAGACCGGAATCAATGTTCCCTTTACTCTCTACTTATCAACCAGAAGCAAACTGGACAAGTTGTGCCATTCCTTCATTTCATCATTGAAATGGACTGAATTTGCATGATCTCTCTTATTTCAGAAACGGACCACGATTTTTTTTTAATCTTCTTTGTTTCTTATGAAGATATAAACAGGAATCACTAAAAGTGTTCTCTTTATACTTTACTCGTGTGGATGACTGTACAATTCCTTCATTTCGCTTTAGAAATGGACCGAATTTTCAAACGTTTCTGAACTTCTTTTTTTTTCGGAACTAAACCAGTATTTTTTTCCTCTTTGATTTGTTTTATGGAAAAATAGACCAGAACTCCTGTAGTATTCTCTTATCCAGAAGTTATTCAAAAATTTAAATAGTATTATTTTTTTTCATAGGAAATGCTTTTATTATTCTTCTTCCTTTTTTTCTCTTACGAATCATGATTATCAATTTCCTTTCTTAAAAACCATCAATAGTTACCGTATTATTTTTACACATTGCTTTAATTATAGTATATCTATAATATTCAAAACAGCTATAAAGCAAAAGCTAATTAATGTTTCTTTCAATTATAAGAGTATCAATTTCAACGATTCGTGTACAAATGTACATGTTTTTGATTAGTCATGACTTTCTTCAAATCAACAATGCAAAAAATGTACAAGGGTAATTTGATTACAGATTTTTGTGGTCTCTCTTCATATATTATTGAATAGACAAAATAATCGCTTACATAATCAATCAGTAAAACTTATTGAGTTTTATTTATATTTACCATAACTTTTCTCAGAATATGTTTAAATAGATTTCAAATTATATCGTTTCAACTTTTTAATTTTCATTATGCTCAATAGAGCAAAATGCATATGTATTCCAATCATTCCTCAAGAATCTGAATTATATTGGAGCAGACAGAATCAATTACAAGGTAATTATAGTAGGAAAATAATTGATTTATTACATTGAATTCATTGCTTTAAAATTTTCTTGATTTATAGTGTGCTTGTTGTGGGAGTGTAACAATAAATTATGTCGTTCCATTCAAACTTTTATTCCAATAAAGAACAACTAAAATGAAAAATGAATCAACATTTTCTTGGAAGTTGCGTTTTAAGCTCCAAATAAAGTTCAACTGTTTAGCACACTCAATAGCACACCATGTGCCTATCTGTTCTAAAAGAATAACATCTTAGTGTTACGTTAATTTGACATAATTCCCAACACATTTTTTTTAAAGAATAATTAGTAATTATTCTGCAAATTATGGTTTTAAAATGATTATTTTACTTTATCAAGTTTGAAGTACAAATGGAACGTATTATCTTAATAAAGTCTTCGTAAAATGTGTATGTTGTTTTATTTTTCAAAATAAAGTAGACGCCCGTTCGATGAAACGGTTCAACTATAATGCTTTTTTTTACTGCAAGTCCGGTAAGTGTAACAAATGTATAGTTAGTGCACCGCCAATCGTTATAATGATGCGTCATGTTTGCCTAAATGAAAATTCGGATGAAGTTCGCGTTCATTTTACCTAAATTGATGATCAGGTGTTGCAATAATCGAATTGGGTTTGGTAAATGAAACGTAAACATGTAAACAGATGAAAACAGGTTGGTGAATGTCAAAACCTATATCTGAACAGTTTACCTGCTAGTGTTCAATATATTTTTAAAGTCTCAGAAAATCATTTTTTTTAGAATATCTTACATTATAATGTACCTGTTTATTGTTTATGTTGGGCTAGTCCAAAAAGGATCCACTAACAAATAAACTTGTTGATGTACTACTTTTGCTTATATGTGCGCTTGCATCTAAATAAGATAATGATGAATAATGAAAGTCAAATTTTGAATATTTGTTTGTCAATTTATCTTTTCCTTTTTTTTTTCACAGCAACAACTTTATCAGCTATTAAGTTGCTTAGCAACGATCCAGCGTCAAACAAAATCAAACATTTTTCTAAGCCACTACAATTCACAATCCAAAACTGTTCATATCAAACCTGGTTCGTTTCCAAATCAAGCCAAACAATTTCATTTTATTTTATTCTATGACGTTCTGAGCCTTATGGATAGTGTTTCATAATCGGAATGATAAGTACGTCATCTGAACCATATCACTTAGCAAACTGCTGGAACATATGATGAACTCAATTTGGGGATCTTATTTTCCGTCCCCTGTCCAAAACGAACATTGAAACAGCGTTACGTTCATTCGCATTGAGACACTATTGTTGCGGTGGAAATCCATAAATAAGTAAATAAGCTAAGCACAGTACCTGTAGCCAGCGAGATAGTTACAAACCATACTGGTCTTGAAGTCGACAGCTTCTGTGTTCCGCTGTTGGGAAGTTTCCTATCACCAGTGAAATTCAATTTTCTTTGCGGTATCCTTTTAGCCGTTGTTGCCGCATCAGTCTGCGAATGTCTTTCCGAATCTTCTCCGGGGGTTCCTTCGCAGCAAAATTGTTCCGATTATGTAATTTCTGGGTCCTCCGGCTTGCGTTTTTTTTTTTCAGTTTCGCCATCGCACCAATTAGTCCTTTCTGTTGCTATCTTCAAGCGGGATCCCATCCTCGTCGCCAATGTAGTGTTTAGTAAAACACGTTAGTTAGTTTTCGAATCTGATACATGAGTGACGTTTATTGATGACATACCTAATTCATAGCCTACTACAAAAATGTAACATGGGTACTTTGGGTAACAATCGATGGTAAAGATCTGGGGGTAGCAGTTTGTAGGGGACATTTAGATTAGTTATCGCTCGAAATTTCTCATATTCTAAATGGTCGCCTGTCTTGTTGACGAGGCAGGCGATGTTAACGCCACAATAGGTACGTCGATAATGTCGGAGAAGTGCCGTTCACCAATCAGAACGTGGCAATCTCCAGAGATAACGATAAAAGAGCCTGTGTTGGATGAAGGTACTACCCCAAGCAACCAAGAGTTCGGATTCCACCTGAAGTTTGGTTCAATTCTGGTTTCGCAGAACTTAATTCTCCAAAAAGTTACTCATGCATTGGTTATGAGCTTGGAAGTACATGTACAAGCTTTTGACTTCTCTTCAAGACGACATTAAAGTGGAAAAGAGGTCCAGGAAAAGCTTACGTACTTTGAACTTTTGAGCAGAGTTCAATTAAAATTTAACCGAACTCATGTTGAATTTTTGTGTGCCTCTAAAGCTCAAATAAAGTTCAGTTGGACATATTCCAACAACTTGAAAAGTTTCGTTTCGAACTTGTTTCGTACTTGTTTTGAACTTACTACTCAAAGTTCAGATAAATATAAACCGTACCAAAAGTGAACTTCACTTGAACTTCGGCGACAGCGGAGCTCGGGAGAAGTTCTCATTCAATTAAATCACTCGGAAATCGAGCTCAGCAGCCACAGCTTGTGTTAATTTCTCAAGTATACTTTGTTTCACTATAATATTTCAACGTACTTAGTTGTAATTAACGCAAAGCATCCGTATTGTGTGGCTCAAAGGCTGCATTCGCAGCGGACAACTATTCCACCTCGGATTCTGGCGGATTTTTTTTTTTTGCTGTGCATAATTTATTTTCAGCTTTGCTGGACGTTTTCAACCCCGTCTCACTTCTCGCTGCAGCGCGCCGGTAATCGACGCGATCGTAGTCACTGGAAACCAAGCCGGAAACTTATAATCTTTTCTTTAAGTCGATACACTGGCCCTAATTTTTGGCTTTGCACTGCGAACCACAACAAACTGAAAATGTGAAATTGTGTAAGTTCACAAGAAGTTTAACGTGAATTTCTTTCGAACTTTTGACTTTAACCGTTATGTGTCCGACAAACTTTTTGCTTTTTTCTACACCGTGCTTTTTAAATGGGCGCTGGGTACCCGGGTACCCTGTCGGCCACATAAGGGTTAAAAAGTATTCCAAGTTCAAAGAAAGTTGACACGCGAACCTGATTGAGCTCTACTATATGATATCAGCACATTGAGTAAAATCCCACAGTGCCCAACAACACATACATGGAGTAGTGGTTAAGCACCGGCTTTCAACGAGGAGAACCCGAGTTCCAATCTCAGTAGGTAAAAAACATCAAGAACTAATGTCTTAATGTAATATGAAATTACTTTTAAGGACTAAACACACTTTTTTCATTTTTTCGAAGCTTGTGAGCTGTGAGCTCAATAGAATGCTATTCATCTTCCTTCGAATAGCTGATTAGGCCCAAACATGCTATTTTATCCGAACTTCTGGTTGCTTGGGACGAATGGCCATGTTCTTCGATGATTTGTAGGCCGTTTTCATTCGTCGGTTTGATTTTCTCCTCCTGGTCATCAAATCATCGACTTGACATTGTGGTTTGGGCAGCGGTCGTACTCGCGTGTTAGCTCTTCACAATAATTATGCTAATAAGTTGAAAAATCGGCCCTTGAGCTGCAGCTCTGGTAGACGGTATGATTAATTCTTAACATTCGCACCATGGATCCTGTCCAACACACCTCCAGCAGCGCAACGATGCCGCACCTGTGATCCTTCAGTAGATCGGCGAGTATATGTGTGCTACCAATGAAGTTTCGGAATCGACAGCTCCACGTATTGAGTTTCCAATCGCATCTTTTTTATTCGCTGGGGTCGTTGCCGTTGGTCACGGTTCATACCGTCCCTACACAGTTATGGATCACACACAGTAACGGATCAGTTTGATATTTAAAGTCAAATATCTTGCTCAAAACATATATTTCGGCACGAAAATCATTTTTGTAGCATGATCCTATTTGTTTTCTGAGATAAAAAGTGATTTTCAAGATATTAATCTGAAAATCAAATGTATTATATTGCAACGATAGAGTTTTCTTCTCATAACTGCCAGAAAATAGCCGAAATCCATAAGAAGCTACTCCTGCAGTGATAAGCTCTGAAAGTGTCGAAATCCACCGATTTTGATATAAAAACCGCTCGTATACATCGGAAAAGGTATGTTTACATATATTTAGCGAAATTTTACTTGTTTCTGGGATTAAAATACTAAAATAATGTGACTTTCAACAGTGATCCATAATGTGATCCAGAAACTGATCGTTTGACGCTATTATGGGTCACTGCGCCCCGCTCAGCGCTCCCGACGCATTTTTTTAGCTTAATGTAACAAAAGCATTATTTTAAAACATAGAACCTTGAAAACCAGGTGTCTTGAAACGCATAATAATAAAAATAATACTTAAGATGGAGAACATCACTGTACCCTAGTGGCGTACCTCTTGCAAAGTACATGGACTTGGGAATTTTCAATGTTTTCTTTTGATTTATTCTGTAATATCGGGTACTCCACCAATAAAATAATCAAGACACTGTGTAGTTTGGCCTTACCAACCCGAATTATATATTAAGGTTGGAATTTTGAGTAATAACGCGTTGATCCATAATATGGCTCAAATTGATCCATAATATGTGGTACTCCGTGGAACTGATCCATAATAGGGCATTCGGTAAACAGTGAAATATTCTATTTTTACGCAAAAATGACATGCCATTATACCTCAAATAGTTCGGTAATCTAAAGTTCAAATCAAAACGTAGCCAACGATGCTTTCAAAGTCGTAGTTTTTGTTTTATTTTATTTTTTATTGAATTTTGGAGGTAAAAATATCACTAAGTGATCCATGACTGTGTACCCACGGTATTATTCATTGCTAACTTTCCTTTGCAATGATTTTCTACGGCTGTCTCGCAGGGCCAGACACCAACCCTCTACATTCTGGAGGACCAAAAATAGTGTACACTTGAGCTAAGAGTACTTCTCTGGCACTCAGACGTCGATCAGCCGCCCCTAACATGGGGATCATATGCTGTTGTGAGCACTTTCACTCTTTCTGGAGAACAGACGCTCAGGTTTGCGCAAAGGTGCTATGATTCACGTTGGTCATTTGTTGGGCTTGTTGGCCAAATATTTGTCTCGTCTAATGGGACCTTAAGAAACCCCCCATGCCCTTTCCTTGTCAGTCTACGAGCAAAGTTCTCACCGGTGCAACCCGTAGGTAAAGACAAGTGCAACCGGTGCAACCCGTAGCTAAAGACCGGTGCAACCCGTAGGTAAAGACAGGTAAAGTTTTACCGTGCTACCCAAATGAAGGAGAACGTGTCACTGGAGTCGACCTACTGTTGTTGGCACCTATAGTTATACTTAACAGCAGGTTTTGGCAAAATAACGATACTTCTTTGCATGTTTTAGTAGTTGTTGGAGTTTAAATTTTCAATCTCTAGATTACTCAATCATGATTGTGTTGCTCCACGCTCTAGGATATAATGCTACAGCTGTTTTGTGGGCTTACGGTAATTGTATTCCCAAAATATAAAAAAAATGATTGTAAAACAGCATCAGTTCAAACATCCAAAAGTTGTTTTAAAAGAGATATTCCAATGTGTATAAAACATTTTTATTCCCTTTTCAATCTGTTGGATTACGAAGTCATATTCTGCTGTTTCATCGAATTCAACCAAAACCCATTCAACAAAAGCCAACCGAAAAGCAAAGAACGATCGAGCAAAGCAACACCACGAACAGCGTTCACACTGGCTATATGTATCTCGTACAAGCAGCGCAGCAGCCAGTCAATTCAATAGTTCTCTTCATATCGATCCAGCGCTAACAGCCAGATTGTATTGAATGTGATACAGTAGGCATCATAGTCCAAACCATCCAGCGCACTACCTGCTTGCACGCAAAGCAGTGCGTATTCGTTTCCGTACTTTGGTTCGCCTATAAAAGGCAACCGACTAATGCATATAGTAGTAGTCATAGCAATAGTCAGCTCCCCAGCAGGCACGCTGCCTGTTTGGGGAGAGTAATAAATTCAAATAGTTAAACCGAACCGTTTCGTATTTATCATCGCCGTTGTCGTCGTCGTCGTCCACTGGAGCACTTCGAGTCCGCTGATCTCCCGAGCAATCGAACACAATCTATAACATATGATAACCTCTTTCGAATGACCTTATGATTCACCTATTCGGCACACATTTTCCAATACACTAAAATTTCATTTTATGCATGTTATTTTTGTGCAATTTGAATTTATGCGGCTTTTTTATGCCCAGCATAAAAAGAAGGAAAGCTACTCAGAGCCAATATTGTGCATACGAATATTTAATAATGACGGGATATATTGCAACGGATTTTTTTTATTTTTTTATTAATGTGTATTTTAACTATATTGCAACGGTGGCCAGGAGGTGTTTATAGGGGAGAGCAAAGGAAGGTTACAGGGGCGTTTCAGGGGATCTCAAGGGGTTTCAGCGGGATACCAGAAGATCTGAGGGGGGGGGGGGTTTCGGGGCGAGGATTTTTTACGGGTTTTTGTAGACGTTACAGGTACGTTTTACAGGTCTCACGTGTGTTACATTCCGAGCAGAAGGGCATACCTTACAAATACCATGCGAAGAGCAACATGTGCTCTAATACCTAAAATTGTTATTGCTGCGTAATTGTACGAAATGTTATGCGAACATCACAATAACAGTTGGAGGTATTTGAGCAGAGTTTGGTATTGATGTAGTATTTGTTAGTTTAGCAGTGAAAATAACCGAAGAACAATATTTGCTATTGCATCATGAAGTCATCGAACATATGAAACATTTAATAACAAGAAATGTTATTAGTTTGTTATTCAATAACTTTGGAATAACAAATACAGCAATTGAAATTTTAGGTATGCATTTATTATTGAAATAACAAGACTTGTTATTTTCTAGGTGTTATTTATACAAAATTTTGGTATTCGTTTTTGTTATTTTGCCTCTTATTACCACCTAATGAAGGACATATCAAGGTATGGTAGTTTTTAAGATAAATACCTTGATATGTTATTCACTTGTTATTTTCTTCTGCCCGGGATGGGGTCTGATTGGGTCTTAAGGGGGTTCGAAATTCGAATGCATTTCAGGAAGCATTTTGGGCTGGTTTTAGAGGCATTTCTGAGGGTTTCGGAGAATCTCAGGTGCGTAACATAGGGTCCGAGGGGACCTTCGAGGGATTCCGGAGGCATTTCAGGAAATTTCATAGCAGACTGGAATCAGAGGTGTAACGGAAGCATTACGGAGGAGTTTCGGGGGTTTCGGAGCCCCTCAGGTGCGTTACATGGGGTCCGAGTGGGTTTAAGAGGGATTTTGGAGGCATTTCAGGAAGCTTCTGAGCATTTTTCTTAAATGATTCTGACATTACTCTGGAATACTTTGAAACACCTCTTAAAGGCTCCTGAGATCCCTTGAACTGTCCTTAAAGACCCTTGAAACGTCCCCTGAATTCTCCGTAATCCCATTAAAACGCCGACAAATCTTGAAAGAACGCCCTTAAAGGGCCCTCAAACTCTCTGAAACAACCCCTTAAAATTCCCCAGAAGCCACTTGGAACCCACTTTTTTAGTCTCTTTGGGAACTATCTGGAAACCCTCTTAGTCTCACTTCACTTAGTCTGTTCTGGCGAAATGCCTTCCCTCATTGAAGCCCAAACATAATTTATGCATAAATTTCCCTCTTTTTATGCCTTTTTTGATTTATGCACATTTTTAATTTATATGCAGTCCCAGCCAGAGGTTTTTTTCTTTGGCCATATTCCTAAACCAATCAAATTCCAGCAATGTTTGCTGCGGGACATCTGGATAAGTGAGGGTGCAACAAATAAGCAACTCAGATGTACACATTTATCGATATCGACAAAGGCATATACCCTACCCATCTACCCTTGGAACAGCAGCGACGGTAGTCCAGGGGCCTGACAATCCCCCCACCTACCTTCTGCGAGTCAGCTGTGTAGTTACCGGCTAAAAATATGATTACTAACCCCAATTCAAGGTGTCAAGAGACCTGTGCCGACGAATGAGTGATCGAGGTGATGAAACAAATGCTCCATCGTTAACGGAGCCGGTGGGGCGAGCACCCCCACAGTATTTCTTCCCTTACCGCGTTAAAGCAGAACTTTGGCGTGGTGGACTTTTTTCCCGTGCTACTCGTGGGATCCGATATGAGCCAAATTAACAAAAAATCAAAATTCTAGCGGTACCAGTAACGGCGAGGCTAACCCCTTCGCAAGAAGTGCGGGTTGGCTAGGTGTCCGGTAAGGAGACGTGAGGAGTTGGGAGCAGGAAGCTGCGAACGTGGCTCCAGCGTGGGAGTTCCGATTCATTCCCCGGCAAGCCAGCCCGGCAGACAGTGGATGGAGCGTGGTTGATGAGGAATATCAACCAATAAAAAGATGAGCTATCGGCAATAGAGGTGGCTGAGCAGCAGCTTGGCAAGATAATCAACTTTACGTCCACGCAGCCCCACATAAGCAAGGAACTTAAAACGGTCCTGTTGCGAATTCGATAGACGATGCCAAGGAAGATCACGTGAGACTTGTGGAAACTGCAGCAGCGGCAGAACCGGTCTTCGTTTTCGCAGGAAGCCCAAAAAGTGTGGCGGATGCGACTGCTTTTGATAAGCACTGTCTAGGAACTGTCTAACGGAGCCCGCGAGGCAAGGCGGATATGAACCACGAAGGTCGGCAGTAATACCGGCAAGTCGGACGCCAGCTAAGCGTCCCGGAAAGCTGGGGAGGGTGGGCCTGAAAAAGCTGGCCCGTCCTGGATGGAAGGAAACAGGGGATTGCGATCGTTTGACACCCTCAGCAACTACAGTGTAGGGCGAACCAAGCAGAGCAGCTGCCTTGGGCGAAAGTGGAGCAGAAGAGGAAAAAGAAAAAACACTAGAAGCCGTAAGAAAGCAGGAGCCAAGCGCGAGAAGGGTGACGCGCTCGTCATCGAGACCGAACAGTCTAAGTACTCTGACGACTTGAAGGCGATGCGAAGCGACGCCAAGCTCGTCGATCTGCCCACTCGATCAAGGTTGTAGAGGCGTAGATGAGATCCAGGAAACTGGTAAACTGAGGTGATTGTTGTGAGCAAGCGAAAGTCGAAGCAGCAAGAGCTGATTAGTGTATGCGATTGTTTTATCACTTTATCACTCTATAGAAGCGCTCTGTCCAACACTTGGGTGTGTTGATCGACGATAAGCTTACCTTGGGTAGCCCACGTTGATTACGCCTGCCTGCAAAAGAGCCTCGACAGCTATAGTGGCACTGTCCCTGATGATGTCCAATAGCTCTGCGATGTATGACAGTAAGCGCAATCTTCTGGCTAGTGTCGCTACGTCGACAATAAGGTATGGCAGCCCGGCGTGGGACACGCCGCTAAGTACCGAAAGCTACCGTGGTAAGCTGCAGAGTTCTTAAAGGCTAGTGTGCCTGAGGGTTGCGAGCGCGCACCGTACCGTGTCACACGATGCGCTCTGCGTTATAACTGGTACCGTAATCCGGGGTAACATTGATCACATTTTCGATCTTTCTTGAATAATTCTCTTGTCAAAGCAAATGTTACATGTTTTATATTTTTAAAAGAAGTACTGGCCCTCTGAGTTTGTGTTAAGCTACTCGAAAAAGTATTGTAAAACTTTAAAACATGTTTAAAAGGGTTTTTAAATCTAATTTTTTATTGTGTTGATTTGGGGTAACATTGATCATGTCAGTGATCAATGTTCATTTGTGTTGAAAATACCCTTAATTACTAAATTTGGGGTCGCTGATTTCGAATATGTTGTCTAAATTCTTACAAATAATGTACTTTTTAAGTTATTTTAGGATTAAAATCCTCTAAACCACGAATAACGCCTAAAGGTAGGCAATGGCTTAAGGAATTGATAGTCGACTTTTAATAAATCGTAAATTTTACTGAAAAATAGCATTTTCATAAATGTTTCGTTTATTAAATCCAACTCTAGGATATCATATTGAAGTAATACAGTGATTTCGAACCTCATATAATATCTAGTATTCACGCCAAGCATGAATGTTTGACAGTGTATCTCATTGCGTTACGAAACACAGTTATGGAAAAATCGATTTAATTCAATGTTTATGAAATTCAATTTTCATAAATTGCATGTCATTGAATAGCTAAATGATAGCAGATTACGATATACCATTCCATAGTAGAAACTGATTCAATGTAAAATGCTTGTTTGAACATTGCATGAGGTGAGTCAAGCCGATCAATATTACCCCGCTGATCAATGATACCCCGGATTACGGTACATTGGTCTTTCGGGGAGGACATTGAGTGCTTCAAAATGCGCGGCACAACCAGATTGGCCTCCATGGTCAAATGGCAGCACGCGTGAAACAGTCCCACCACCTCGGCAAGCCTCGTTGGATAAATGTACAACTCGTTCTGTAAAAATCATCATATTGCAACTTGTTACATAAACAACTATTATTACATGGCCGGTAAAGAATGTTTTTCAATAATAGTTATCGGTCGACGAAGTTGTTTGGATATATGTAACGAAATAACCTGTAAAACTCAATCGACAATAATCTTTATATTTTGGTAAAGAACTTTAACGAAGTTTGTGAAGGGGTTGACCGGGGAGTGGCAGACAGGTAGAGGAGGCACTTCGAAGATTGACTAAATGCACAATGAAGATGTATGTACTAAGGAACAACAATATATGTACCTATTTTAGGAGATGGCTGGCGGATTGTTATACAGTTCATGTTTCCTTGTCATTTGCAATTGCTGAAACCCTACAACACTACACATTCCCAATATAGAGCCTTTTTCTTTTTCTACAGAGATGCACGTATCGCCTCATCCACTCTCCTATCGATATTGTTGTAATCTCATGCTACACATGCAGCATACAGTAAATCAATCATTTGTGCAATCTATCAATCACTGTCAGAACATGTCATTGTAAAACAAATTCAAATAGAAGAATATCTGGGCAGTGCATTGTGGTTCAATTTAGTTCTGCGAAAAAATCGATTAAATGAATAGGTTAGCATTTTCCTATCTGATACTTTTATGTCAACTTTTGAGTGTAGTCTTTGCTAGCATGTAGCTGTTAGTGATAGAAAAACTTTTGCAAATTTAGGCGTGAAGTGAATTTTACACTAATTCTGAACATGTTCTCTTACCTTGTGTTTTCTATTCCTCCTTTCTACTGCTTCAAAGCTTAGTTTTAAATAAAAAGGGCTCTTCGAAAACTATTATATGAGGACATTTTTTCCACTTGACTTTAAAAAATCAGACCACTTTTTCGACTGTTAAAAAATCAATTTCGAAATCATGTTAAATAAATCACCTGTCAAACAAAACTATTTGTCAACAGGGGCTAATTAGTAGAAACGGTTCGATGCGTGCAACTCGAGCACATAATGGTCCTAAGTCACCCAACTAAAACACAACGTGTGCAATCTATTTTTACCGGGGCTCACGATGTGGCAGTATATCACCTATTCCGCACAGTATCGTTTAATCACTTGTCTCGACATATGTGGAACATCCCATAATGTCATTTATTAACGATATGCTATATCTGATTACATACATGCAACGTAATAATTCAATTACATCCCTGGGGCCTAGCGTAAAGAAAGCTTCAAGCGAACGGTTCACAGTTTATGGGAATTAAAGTATTTACTTTAAAAATCTCCGGTTAATCGACATTGATCCTGATACCTAGAGAAAGAACTTCGGTCCAAACTTCCCGGTGATGCTTCTCGTCCCATTCAATGTAACAGAAGAAGCCCCAGTAAGTGGAAATACGAGCACTAACCACCCGGGCCGCACATATAACAATTTTCCGGAGAGCAGACAAACTCGAGAATGCTTCATTGATTTTCACTTTCCACGTAGATATACGGGCCAGGAAGAGCCATCAGCGTTTAGCTAGATTGAGTGTGTCTAGTCTAGAGCTAGCTGATCTGGCAGGCATGCATGTGTGATAGAAGTGAGCAACTTTCCACCACCCCACACTGACTTCCGTAATTGGATATTGGTAACTCAAATTACGCGATGAATTCTATGTAAGCGGAGGATAGCTACAGAGCAACACACGTTTCCTGTGGGGATGTGTGGTCTAGGAATTGGGAATTTTATCTTGCACGTAGGCGGACTGAAAGCGACGAAGGGCACAGGGATGACAGTAACGCGGTAATGTGCTCATGGGTAGAATCTAATTATTATGATAACTGGATACTCATCTCTGGCAGGTAGACAACATCTGTGTAATAAAGTTATCATACTAACGCATCTTACGTTCATCCGAATGCCATGTCGGCCTTCCTTTTGCATACAGGTTCATAATTTTCCTACTGACAATACACAAAATTAGACATATGTTTACCATTACTTAGAATGAAGTAAAAACCTACAATATATCCAAGTTTGTAAAAATTGGTCGCTGTGACCTTTCAATTCAAACAAAACAAATACAAAACTTTTCTGTTCGTTCTATATTCTAACTAAACCGAGGAAATACCGGTAGGCTTGAGTAATAGTCCTTTTTAATATACTGCCTGTAATCGCATAACTGTCCCATTTGAACAGAAACCTCAACAAGGATGGGACTGATATACGGTTACTGGCAGTATGTTACAGAGAAAAGTTTTTCCAGGGACGCTAGCTCATGGCAAAACTTCGTTTCCATTACCCATTAGTGAAAGTGAAGCAAGACGACCAGGGGAGTGTCACAAGTTTAGTATTTAAAATATACCATTTAAGGTAGAATATTTGTTTTGTAGCACAAAGCTTGTAGAAAACGAACAGCAAGGTAAATTCCAAACGGCTCACGCAAGTTATACTATGAGACGTAAACGAGTGTCATTCCCCTTGCTATGTAGCTTCAGGGAACCGGAGATATGCTACGTGCGCCACTTTCATCATCTCTGGGTGGTGTCGGATGGTCGGTTCATTTGAATGAAGCGAAGCTTCTTCCGTTTCACCTAAATGAAGTAATTTTCTTTCGTTTTTCTTAGGAAATTTTATTTCCCATTTCGGCCCCGACAGTAAAAAGCAAACTGGTTAGAAGAAAACCATTGCTGGAGTTTCTTCTACCGGTGCGGTACAGTGGTGATGGGCAGTTGATACCCTTAGAGCGCGTTTTGCGAATCGTTTGTTTCGCTCCTTGATTGCGTTACTCAACCCCCGGCACAACAACAACAACTTTTAACGATGCCGCTACAGGAGAAGGCCGGCGTGGAATTCCATTACAGTTAATTAAGATATTGTTTGGCAGCTTCTTTCATGGCTATGCTAAATAATGCTTCATATTCTTAGACGAGAAATTTCAGAGCATTACAGAGATTTTTCTAGAGTTCAGCTGTTCTCTTCTTCTTCTTCTTTATGGCTCTACGTCCCCACTGGGACTTGGCCTGCCTTGCTTCAACTTAGTGTTCCTCGAGCACTTCCACAGTTATTTATTGAAGGGTTTTCTTTGCCTGCCTTTGCATGACTTTGTACATTGTGAGGCAAGGACAATGATACACTATGCCCAGGGAGTCGAGAAAAATTTTCCCGCCTGGAACAGGAATCGAACGCGCCGTCTCCGGATTGGCGATCCATAGCCTTAACCACTAGGCTAACTGGAGACCCTCAGCTGTTCTCTATATTTAATACTATTTTTTGCTGATTTTCTGTCCCGAGAAGATCCAGCACAGGGCTGGATTATCTCGGAAATAAAGAAAGGACATTGGGCATAACATAGAATACATAGAACACATATTTTAACTTACATGTTAAAACAATTTAAGTTCCGAGGAAACGTATTGCCATACAGAAAATAAAGAACAAGAATTGATCGGAAAGTCGGAGGTGACTAAGTGTTTTTTTTTCTATTAACTTCGAGAAAAACGACTTTCGTTTTTACAACTCTGTACATATATTTTAAGTTTTTCTACTTGGTTACTGTTTATCACAGCATCACTCTGTAATTGTTACAAAAAAAAACATAAAATAAATCTTAAAACTGAACATTTTTTGTAAGAAATTGAATATACATACTTGGTCCGCTTAGACTAAATTAAAAAAATACGCGTTGAAGTTTTTATACACTATGTCCAATAAGTTCAAATAAAACAAATTTAGAAAACTGAATTTTAATTCTCATCCATACTTCATATTTTCATAGTAATTTATAAGCCTAACAGGGCACACCCGTGCATAGATATCTGTTTGCTCCAGTACGAAAGAAACATTTTCGAACAGTTATTTATTTTGCAGTATTTATAGATTCCAAAAGGTTCAATATTGTGTTTCCATCTCCCTAGTATGCTAAATGGGTAAACAAAAGCTATACAACGCTATTTTAGGGGTGATTTGAAATAAAATTTGCAAGTCATTACTTCTTAAGACCAACTTCGGTTTGTTTATTTGAAAATGTTCTTGAGTATTGTTAAACATCATAATGCGTAAATTTTAGACACAATTTATCACAATAGGGATATGTACAAACATGTTTTTATTTCTTCTGACTTTCTTTCAGGCATTTAGTCTCAAAATTTATTTTGGATTTGTTCCGCGTTTCTTCATTGATTCTTCCCGAGTTTTCTTTAGAAACTTATCCCAGCATTTCCTCGGGATTTCTACCAGATATATACTTTTAATTATTCCATCAAAGACCCCCCGAATAAAACGGTATCATAAAGTTGTGATTAAGCGTATCGTTTTTTGATTATACGGGGTAACATAAAATGAATCATACAATATTATTGCCCGTGTAGCTGCCGGCTTAGAATAGCACTACGGACCACCTGTTCCGGGGGTAAAAGTCCACCAAACAGGTAACCCCAATCCAAGGTGTCAGGCGACCCGTGCTGAGGAATGAATGGTTGAGGGGGTTTAAAAGATGCTCGATCTTTAACGGAGCCCGTAGCGTGGGTAGATCGCCTTTTTGGGTTGCGTTACGGTGATAGATCTACCAAACCGAAATCTAGTGTCGTCCTATTTTTCAATTTTGGAATATGTGTTCTGGTAATTCAAGGAATTATAGTATTTAGTACTTACTACTGGTGTTTTGGTGACTTCCAGTTTTTGAATAAAACTGAGTTTATCAACTTTACTTTGCATATAGTTAAAAACCTCGCCATCTGAGGCTAAACTCAATGCAAAGGAAATCAAATTGGGTTAGGGATCCATGTATGTACTAACTCTTCGAAGACTGGAAAGTGCTAGTACGCAAGGAACATACTAGAATCCTTATTACTGAAAACATGTTCCATTATTGGAATGATATTACTGCTAATGTTAAAACCCGGGTCCTAAACTTCCTACTGGGGAGAATTTAGCAGTAAAACAAGGGTGATGCTAGATTTCCGGTGCATGGCCAATATCAGTACTCTTGTTTTGTTTTCTAAGAAAACAAAACAAAAACTGTATCAAAATCGATACTTTATTGCCCCTCAATGGCAATTGAGTAATGCGAAATGCACTACACTAAGGATACGGGTAATGTCACAATAGATCTAAAAACTGGTCGCAGTGACAAACCCGAACAGGAATAAAAAATAAACGTGAATCATATCAATGATTAGAGTTATCATATTCGGAATTTGAATGACAGACCAAATGGGTTGTTAAGTATAGTTACCATTCAAAAATGGCTTTTTTCACGAACAAAAAATTTGCCAAATTATTCGTGTTACAATCACTTTATCATTTATTTGACGATTCACCGAATAAATAAAAACAAATATGAAATATTTCAAAACTCTACTTAATCAACTTTGAAAAAAGTACACCCCTGCAGTTTCCACTGCTGTCAAAGCGAGGTCGAGGTTCGTAACGTCAGGTTGTGTTTGTTTTTGTGCTGAAAGATTTTTTTTAACTTTGAGGGCCGCGATCGCGATTCGAACTGATGGTGACTGGTGCTGGAATTTCCATTTTCCTTCGCGCGTTGCTTGTGCACTATATCCACATGGTGCTCGCGGGTTATTCAAAGCCAATCATGTGAAAGTAGCTGGAATATCCGATATCAAGATATGCAGGTAAGATAGTTCAGTTGTTAACCAATGAGTATGCCGACTGCGAACATTGCAACTACGTAGTGATCACCTATTGTGCCGCCGATGTGTAGTGCCCTAGAAAATGCATTGAAATAAGATTCCTCCTACGGCATGGTGCATGGAGATCCTGATGGAGTTTCCCATTGTATGTATGTATGTAGGTAGCCACCATCCTAGCTTGAGTCTTGCTCTGCATGCAGTTCCACTTAACAGTGAAGAATAAATTTCATTACCGCTCTGAATTCAACATACCGCTGTATGAAGGGCCAAAAGGGGGTGTGGCGGACCCGTAAGTAGAGACACTTACGCGAAATCCGCGGGTTTATAAGAATCTCCTTCCAACAGTATGATCCAACAGGGTGAATAATGAGATTCACATCACTTGTCAAGCTTTCTACGGGATGGTTTGTTACAAGAAGGGCGCGTCACATCCATTGCAACTGTTGGGATAGAAGAACCCATCTACAAGGATGTTATAGTATCTTCTCACCTCACTTCGGCTGGCAATCCACTCCGTCGTACAGTTACAACTTCAATGATGCCCTGATGCTCCCTCCCGACCCCATATAGTCATATAGTTACATAGTTATATAGTTATACAGTTATAAAATCATATAGTTATATAGTTATATAGTTATACAGTCATATAGTTATATTTTTTTATAGTACTTTAATTATGTAGTATAATTCAATATAATGAAATAGAATGATGCAATGTTAAGCAAACAATAAATAATAATTAAATATAATGTATATAATGTATCATATGTATATGTATATGTATATAATGTATATAATGATGCACCCCCCCAATCCCATATAGTTATATATTCCATGTTTCAGTTCATTATAATTATGTATAATATTCTGCTAAGATATGATCAATCAACTAAAATAAATGAAATAAAATGTAATGATGTAAAATGCAGCAAAATGATATATGGTATCAATTTGTGGATAAATTGAATGAATATTATTCGCTGTCGAGTCCTTTCGTGATCTGGATGATAGAATGGAACATCATTATACAGTAATAATCGGTTAACGCGATAACTTATATATTATTATGATCAACCCTCTAGTGATCTGTTGTATTTTGTACATCACCATGTGAACAAATCTCGCCTTTTGTTCTCAGCATTAGCGCGGTGCTGGCGGTGTTGACCAACCACTCGAATTACGGACGATAAATAATGTACTATAATGTATCGACGAACAATATGAGGCAGTAAAAGATAATTCTAGATTGAGTCCAAATAAGGGCGAAACCAACATGAGAGAGCTCCCTTCATCGACTCTCTCTTCTGCAAATTAAAGTGACAAAATGCAAATTCAATCGAACTTTTTTTCACTTAGACGCTAGATTGCATCACAACCTAGCGATTTATGACCAAAAAGTTCAACAATACTTGCATCTTGTCACTTTAATTTGAAGAAGAGAGAGTCGATGATAAGAACTCTCTCATGTTACTTTCGCCCTTATTCAAACTCAATCTAGAATTGTTTGAAAATAATGAATTTAGTTTTCTGGATTCCGCATACCACTGGATGAAGATCTAAAAGTGTGGCGGGCTTGTTAGTGATGCGCAACCTGCGAAATGAAGTGAATCTTACATAATGTGGTTCAACAGGGTGTCTACTCAATTATGAAAATGAAATTCCCTGATATTTCCAGGATTTTTCCAGGTTTTTGAAAATAATTCCAGGTTTAACAAATCGATCCTGATGGAGTTTCCCATTCTGCACAAATCGGCGGCAAGGATAATACGTGACTTCTCGTCCCGTCCTGCGTCCCGGTAACAAATGCTGATGCCTCATAGAAAATTTCTCAATTTCGACCTCTAAAAGGAATTATATTGAGCTTTCTTATATGTGGGAAACCAAAGCAAATGCTTCCCGACTCTCGCTTAAGGCAGTCTTGAGGAATTTTCACTCTATCAGTGTAAAAAAGTGCTATATTTTCTTGTTTATGAAGAAAAAAAGATTATTAACAACCATATATTTATCATTAGACGTATCATAATCTTTTGTGCTATGATACCGGAAAAGTATTGAATAGTTGCAATTTTACAATCAGCATTATTCAATCGTAGAGCTATGATTATCTTTATCATTATTATTCAGTGAATTGAATGCGTATGATATGTACGATAACATGAATTGTAAAAATCTATGCGGGCCCTTCCAAGGGTTCCTCCGGGGTTTCCTTTAGAGACTTCTTCAAAGACTCCTATCCTCGGAATGCCTTCCGAGAATTTTCCTGAGATTACTACATTACAGCCAACTTTCGCTCGCTGGGCTATGTTTAGGTGGGCTACGTTTTAAATGGGTGCCCGAAAGGTAGCCCAATAAAAAAAAAGGAAAATGTCACAGCACGATTTGCCCAAGTTGGCAGCCCTGCATTTCTATTGTTAGAGATTATTTGACAGCTAAAAACTCAACCCAATTAGTGAAAGTCTTTTACACAACCCGAGGATCTACCTCTTGGGTATCTGTAAAAGCAGATTTCCTCTTTCTATAAAAAAGACAAAGGCCTAAGTGTCCTCTGCTGTACGTAGGAGTCGTTTCCAATCGACTCGGTCCATGACTATGCGTCTGCAGTCCCATACTCTGCGAAGGGTCCGCAAATCATCCTCCACTTGATCAACCCATCTAGCTCGCTGCGCACCACGTCTTTTTGTATCTATCGGATGGCTCTCGAGAACCATTTTAATAGGGTTGCAATCTGACATCCTGATGACGTGACTCGTCCACAGAAGCCTCCAGGAGCCTTTGCGGTGTGGATGATGGTTGGTTCTCTCAGCAGCTGTTGCAGCTCGTGGTTCATTCGCCTTCTCCAAGTCAATGTTTCGTGACCATAGAGGACTACTGGTTCAATCAGTATTTCGTAGATAGTTAACTTCGTGTGACGGCGAACTTTGTTCGATCGTAGAGTTCTGCGGAGTCCAAAATAAGTTCGACTTCCTGCCAGAATGCGTCTCTGAATTTATCTGCTGGTTTATCGTTGTTGGCGGTCACCAGTGAGCCTAAGTACTCGATATCATCACCGTCGATAGAGATTCGAGGTGGCGGGCGCGATAAATCCTATCTAGAGCCGTTTGCCATCATGTACTTTGTCCATTAACGACTCATCCGATTCGCCTGCCCTTATTTTTTAGACGGATGTACGTTTCCGCCATCGCCTCAAATTCGGGAGCTATTTCTCTCATGATTTTTTCCGGAACTTCCTTCATGGATTTCTTCCGGAATTCCTCCAGGAAGTTTTCCCTGGGTGCATTCATGAGTCCTTGCGGGATTCTTTCATTGATTTTTCTCGGGTTTCATTATGAGATTCCCCCGCACATCTTACAGGGATTTCATGAAAACGTCCTTGGGTTCCTTTAACCCTCCTTTGGCATTAGGGTCATTTTTGACCCAAACCGTACATTACGTCAGCGAGCTGTTCCTAACGTGTGCAAAAGGAAGGTTAAATGTTTCTACTAGAATTCATACATTGTACTAGGATTCGTTCGATTGTTTCATAATTATCTCCCGGGATTCGTTTAGGGATTAAACACGAATTTTCTCCCAGAACATTTTCAGCTGTCCCTCCCGCTATTTATTTACGGATCCCTTCAGAGACTTCCAACGCGATTTTTTTTTATTGATTCTTTACGGATCTCCTCTAGGGATTCCTTGCAAGATTCTTTCAGGGCATCCTTGGGTAATTCTTGTTGTAATCAAGCCACCGTTTACATAGCGAGTATTACTTCCTTCTGAGTTTTTTTTTATAATTTCTCCAGGAATTACTTCGGGATTTCCTTATGAAACCCTTCCTAGGTTTCTCCTGAGATTCCGCCTGGGATTTTCGCAGGTTCCCTCAGGGTTTTCTTTCGAGATTTTTTCAGAGATTATTCAAGAATTTTCATATGGATTGCTGGATTCCTTCAGGGATTTCTACTGGGTTTCTGAGTGGATTATTCCATAGAATTTCTCCAGGAATCTCTGCTAATAATGCAGGACCAACCAATCCAAAGCACTCTGCCGAAGATTCCAACCCGTTAGGACGCATATCGAGAACACTAGAGCGTCGTATTGAAAGGTTAAACTTTTCTAAATCAGTTTCAGCAGATCTAGATCAAAATCGAAGACGTAAGAATGTAGTACCAACCAATCTAGAGCACTTTGTGGAAGACTCCAACCCTCTAGGATGCATACCAAGAACACTAGAGCGTCGTATTGAAAGAAAGAATTTATCTAGACCAGTTTCAGGCAGATCTAGATCAAAACCGAAGACAATAAAATATAATACCAATCAATTCAAAATACTTTGTCGAAGATTCAAATCCTCTAGGATGCATGCCGAGAACACTATAGCGTCGTATTGAAAGATAAAACTTATCTAGATCAGTTTAGCAGACCTAGATCAAAACCAAAGACATAAGAATGTAGTATCAACCAATCCTAATAATTTTGCCAAAGACTCCAACCCTCTAGGATGCTTACCAAGAACACTAGAGCGTCGTATTGAAAGATAAAACTTATGTGGATCAGTTTCAGCAGATCCAGATCAAAACCGAAGATATTAAAATGTAGTAGAGTAATTTTCCAATTGTTGCACAGCTAAAAACTCACCAATTATTGCACACCTCATACGAATAACATGGAGTGTGCAACAATAGGCGAGTTTTTAGCCGTGCAACAATTGGAAAACTACCCTACCAATCATTTCAAAACACTTTGCCGAAGACTCTTATCCTATTAAATGCATACCGAGAACACTAGAGCGTAGTATTGAAAGATAAAACTTGTCTAGATCAGCTTCAGCAGAACTGAATCAAAAAAGAGGACGTAAGAATGTGGTAAGAATCAATCCAAAGCTTTTTGCCGTTTTTCGCAATCCTCGGTGACCCGCCGGCTCCCCCTCTCAGTAGAAGGTGATTTTAATCGAATTAGCCCAAGATTGCTAGAATTGGCGACAAAATGGCAAAAAATATGACCATTTTTATTTAGCAGGTACCAGGGTATCATGTTAGCTAGAATGCCGTGCAGCGGGTGCAGTTCACGAAGCTGCTCGTGGCGAATGGTTTTCTGATCTTCGCGAAGAGCACGCATGATGCATCGAAGCAATCATGTCTTCGGGCGATGAAGTTTTTGGTTTTCAGTCGTAACGAGCGACGACGACGCTACGTTGATGACGAACAAAACTCAAGCATTGGCAAATATGTTCACTCGCAGTTCACATGTACATGGCGAAGCAATATTCATCGCCCTTCGCATGTTTTATCAGTGTTCAGCAACATTGCCAAGGACTTCAACCCTGTAGGATGCATATCGAGAACACTAGAGCATCGTATGGAAAGATAAAACTTATCTAGATCAGTTTAAGCAGATCTAGATCAAAACCAAAGACTTTAAAATGTATATCAATCAATTCAAAACACTTTGTCGAAGACTCCAACCCTCCAGGATGCATACCAAGATCACTACACTGAAATAAATTTTGTTGTGGAAATTACCGATTCCATAGTAAAATTACTAACCGTACCTATGATTCTCAACCGACAACAAAATCTGTTAAGTTCACTGAAATATGATTGAAGTAACAATGCATTGCAATAAATTTGACTAAAAGCGTAGTCGCCTCAACAACAAAACATTGTCAATTTTTCCTGGACACGCATCTTACAACACGGTATGGTTAAAAATACAATGCCCAGCTGTTAAATTTAGATTATTTTTGGTAATGTTAACAGCACTGCTGATTAAATTGACAGTGCTTTAGTGGAATTAACAGGAAATAGCTGTCGGTTGAGAATCATAGGTACGGTTAATAGATTTACTATGGAATCGGTAGTTTCTACAACAAAATTTATTTCAGTGTAGAGCGTCGTATTGAAAGATAAAACTTATCTAAATCCATTTCTGCAGATCTAGATCAATACCAAAGACGTTAAATGTAGTATCAACCAATCCAAAACACTTTGTCGAACACTCCAACCCTCTAGGATCCATACCAAGAACACTAGAGCATCATATTGAAAGGCAATACTTATCTAGATCAGTTTCAGCTGATCTAGATCAAAACCGAAGACGTAAGAATGTAGTACTAAGCAATCCAAAGCACTTTACCGAAGACTCCAACCCTTTGGGATGCATATCGAGAACACTAGAGCGTCCTATCGAAAGATAATACTTATCTAGATCAGTTTCAGCAGATCTAGATCAAAACCAAAGACGTTAAAATGTAGTAAAAACCAATTCAAATCACTTTGTGGAGAACTCCAACCCTCAAGGATGCATACCGAGATCACTAGAGCGTTGTATTGAAAGATAAAACTTATCTAGATCAGTTTCAGCAGATCTAGATCAAACCCAAAGACATAAAACTGTAGCACCAGTCAATCTAGACAACTTTGCTGAAGATCCTAACCCTCTAGGATGCTTGGCAAGAGCACTGGAGCGCTTGTTCGCCGAGAGCCGCAATTGATCGTAGCTAAGGAAGTTCAAAATAGTTGCGAACATTTTGTATTACCTCTACACTATGCCTGATCAGCAGAAATCACGTTTTGCAGTCATCTCCAGTTGTCACGACCTTGGTCAGAATTAAATTTTCCATGTAAAACAAAAAAATATCATTTTTTTTGAAAACGTTTCTTACTCACAGAGTAGGAAAAATGAGCATCCCTAAAAACATGAAGTTTGTATAAAATAAAAGTAGAATAGTTGGGTAAAGGATCTCTGAAAGAAAATTGAAAATCGGTTCACAGGCCAGAAAATTTTGAAATGTTGAGCTATTGAAAACCATCAACACAGACAGCCTAAAGATCGATGTTATTTACTCTAGTGTCTGGTGTGTAGTCTCCGTGCTTAGACACTTTATATAATCGTATATCTTGAAGGCGCCGTATGATAGTATAGTAATTACCTGTAACGAGAGAAATAAAGCAGAATGTAGTAAAAATTACTTCAGATATTAATAAAAAATAATGGTACATTGAAACATACAACTGATACAGGAACTTATAACAACTTATCAATTGTCATCGAAAATAAAGTCATTTCAATTGCATTTCGTCAGAACAGTGATATCTCAGCAGGAATGAGACTATCGAAAGACTACATACAACATCAAACCACTACCACCAGTAACGGCAATAACTGCCTCAGAAGCTTCAGAATGAGGTTGAACGGATGAAGGAGGAAAATACGGAAAGGTAAATACAGACACCAGTAAAAACAAGCAAATGTTTGTCGTACAGCCAAGGTAAAACGCCAACTATCGACCGTTATCCATCTGAGACATTAGATCTTTTTGGGATAACTTTTCCATGGGGGTAAAACAAAATTCTCCGTTTCATCCTCTATAAGCATTTCCACGGTTATTTACTGACCAAATCAAACGTGGTTCCAGCCTAAGTAAATTTAGACTTAAACTTTAAGTGTGACATGTTTGTAAGTCAGAAAACTTGTAATCTTTCACAATCAAATTGATTACGTGCTTTTCAATAAATTTACGATACGAGTTATGTAAGTTTCGTTTTATTCAACAATGAAAGTACGTGTATGAAAACACAAATGTTTTCGAGTAGAACATTTGTGACGAGGCGTTTTTAGTAGTTGAAGTGTAATTTGTTCATTTCGTCATTTCATCAACCCTCGGAAGGTAAAAATACGTCGTTCTACCTTAGGTGAACCGACAGCATCAACCGAAGAAAGATGAAAATGCTATCAAAAACGGCGTTCCACTAGCAAAACAGCATCCATATCTAGGCATCTGAAGCGAGGGTGTACAAATTAGACTAATTACTAACGCAAACCTACCCAAGCCCGTCAGTCTGCCGCAGTCAGTGGATGAACCCCTGCCTGAAGGCAAATGCTGCATCCGACAACAACGCCAACGCAACCCACCCACCACCGCACCGATGCGATAGGTACATGATGGGCTGTTCGGATCGGTCGGTCGTTCGGTGCTGCTGCTAACAAACCAACTTAATTTGCTGGAGGGAAAACTTGTGGAAAATGGGCAAAATAACATCGGTAACGAGAAATGCAAATACCGAGGGGAGTTGGATGCTTTCAGGAAAATCGAACGAAGTTTGGGTTTGGTGTTTGCGTTAGGGGATCCAGGTAATGAAGGCATATTTGATGTTTTCGGATTGTGTTATGTTTAAATTTATAATGAACTAGCTGTACCCGGCAAACTCTGTCTTGCCTACTGCGTTTTTTGACGTTTCAAGTTTCTAGCCAAGACCAAGTCCCCGGTCAAAATGTATGGACGATCGATTTTCAAAAACTCTCAATTTCTCCATGTTTTTTGCCTCATAAACCTTCCTTGGGTGAAAACTAACAGAACAAAACTTAGACGACCAAAATCGGACCTTCCGTTCGCAAGTTATGCGCGGTCCCACGTATGCCACTGCATTTTTATATAGATAGATAACTAGCTGTCCCCGGCAAACTTTGTCTTGCCTACTGCGTTTTTTGACGTTTCAAGTCCCTAGCCAAGCGCCCAAGTCCCCGTTCAAAATGTATGAAAACCCGATTTTAAAAAACTCTCAATTTTCCCATGTTTCAGGCCTCATAAACCTTCCTTGGGTGAAAACTAACAGAACAAAACTTAGACGACCCAAATCGGACCATCCGTTCGCAAGTTATGCGCGGTTTCACGTATGCCACTGCATTTTTATATATATAGAAGATTTATTCTGAACTTTCGGAGAAAAAGCATACTATTTTTATAAAATGCAGCTAGGAATGTTTACGGGATACATATTTCAGAATATGTATATAAAACCAAAACAATTCAATAGCCGACCATTGTTTTTTATTGGTAAGGTGAGGACAGGTATCCCCTGGAATTGTGAAGCATTGCTGTTGTGAAATATGGGGCGATGAATGATGAATGGATGAACTAATGAATATTTGTTTGTAGTGCACCCCCTGTGAAAAATCCGCAGTTTCGCCCATGGGGACGCTAAACAGAACTGGCACGATGGCCCTCCGGCGAGACAGGAATGTTGGTGTAGGCCCAATAAGACACCCATAAAAATCCCCATTACGAATAACATAGGAGAAAATACGACTCGATACAATCGGTAAAAACCCACGCGACGAAAAAAGGACTACGATTGGAAACTTGGAACACGGAATTGCAAGTCACTTGGTTTCGCAGATTGTGACAGGATAATCTACGACGAATTACATCCCCGCAACATCGACATCGTGGCGTTGCAGAAACTTTGTTGGACTGGACAGAAAGTATGGAAAAGCGGGCATCGAGCGGCTACCTTCTACCAAAGCTGTGGCACTCCCAATGAACTGGGAACAGGATTTATAGTGTTGAGCAAGATGCGACAACGTGTGATCGGGTGGCAGCCGATCAACGCAAAGATGTGCATGTTAAGAGCTAAGGGCCGTTTCTTCACCTACCTACAGCATCATCAACGTGCACTGCCCATACGAAGGAAGACCTGATGACGAGAAAGAAGCGTTATACGTGCAGTTAGAGCAAACATAAGATGGTTGCTCGCCACGTGACGTGAAAATCGTTGTCGGCGACATGAACGCACAGGTAGGAAGGAAGGAAATGTATAGACCGGTAATCCGGCGAAATATACTCTGCATGTCACATTGCATGAAAACGGCCAACGATGCGTGAACTTTGCAGCCTGTCGTGGAGTGGTAGTCCGAAGCACCTTCTTCCTCCGCAAAGATATCCAGAAAGCCACCTGCAGATCACCCGACCATCAAACAGAAAACCAAATTGATCACGTTCTAATCGACGCGACGGTAAATTCTTGCGCTCAAAACTTTCGACAGTCGAACGCTGCGGCTCAACATCGAGCGGCTGCGTAACGTAAAAGTGGCTCAAGACCTGAGAGAGAGGAGACAGCTGGCTTCGATTGCGTGCTACCTAATGTCAAGGAGGACCTGTCACAAACTGTCACCGAAAACCGAGCAAAAATTGCACATTGGTGGTGCGTAGTGGCCAAATATCCAAAAGATTTTATTAAAATTTGGCTCCGTTTGCTGCTCCGTTAGACCAAAAAAAAAAAAGGTTTGAGGATTCGTTTCATGCATTTTTATCGGTTTTTGAAAAACAAAATCAATATTTTCCCGGGATCCCGGGTAATCCCGGGATTTAAACAATTAAAAATTCCGAATCCCGGGATTTTTTCAGTCTGGGAAACAAGACCGTCTAGCCGGGACGAACTCCTTTGCCGGCACTCCCGGCCTCAATTGGATCGTCGCTAATCTCGCCGTTCCCGGCCGAAACACCCAAGACACCACCGGGACGAACTCCTTTGCCGGCGCACCCGGCCCCGATTGGATCGGGGTCGCCCATCCAGCTATCCACCTAAGCTTTCCAAATGAAATCTCGAGAAACCGCCTCGATCAACGTAGTCGTGTCATCCTCTGCATGCCCGGGAGCATCCCAGCCGAATCAACGAAAACTTGTCGGGACGAACCCTACACTGGCAGCCGCCAGGCCGGCTTGTATCCCAAAGCCCGGTTACAGGAACAAGGTATGTCGTCAGGAGCCATGGCTCCTTTTTGTATGTCCACCATGGGCCCCACCGTCGGCGATCGACCGCAACACATGTATTAACCCTAACCCACTAACCTTAATTTCATCGGCATGATCAAATAAAAAATTAAAATGTACAGCATTGTTAATTTCCTTAATTCTGGGCAAGTTCCCTCTGCATGTGCGTCTTTCCACTTGTGTTCGTCTACTTCAGCTGCGTTATCGTTCGTGTGACCTTTGAGCAGGTAGGAAGCCGAACCTGAGATATTGGAAATTGAGGTGAGCTAGTTAGGGACGTGCGGACGTCCACTGCCCAGACGTGTGGACGCCACCGGCAGTTACATGCTGAACCTCTCGCGCAGAGGCTTTGTGCAACAAGCCGACATGTGCAGAGACAATCATGGGAATCTTCTGACGAGCGAGCTTGAGGTGGTCGAGAGGTGGCGGCAGCATAACGATGAGCACCTCAATGGCAACGTTACAAGTACCGAAGGCGGCGTGGTAACAGATCTAGGAGTACGTGCGCAGGACGAAAGATTTCCAGCCCCAAACCTCCAAGAGATTGAAGAGAAGGTTAGCCGGTTGAAAAACAACAAAGCCGCTGGAGCAGATCAACTACCAAGCGAGCTACTAAAACACGGCGGAGAAGCACTGGTGAGAGCACTTCACTGGGTCATTACCAAGATTTGGTAGGAGGAAGTATTACCGGATGAGTGGATGGAACGCCTCTCTTAAAATCCTCTAATGATCCCCTAGAACGCACCTTAGACTCAATGAAGCACCCCTGAGATCCCTGGAACCCTCTGGGATTTTTTAAACGCTCCTGAAATTCCCTGAAACCACCTGAGACACCTCGAAAAGCCCCAGAGACCTCCTAGTACACCTTGAAACGTCCATGAGACCCCTTGAAGTGATCTGAAACACCCCTGATACCCCATGGTAACCTCCAGAAATCACCTGCAACTCCCTGAAACTCTCTGAGATCATCTGAAATGCACCTGAGGCCTCCAGACACCCCCTGAGACCCGCTGAGATCTCCAGGTACTCCATGAAACGACACTGGGATCCTCCTGAAGCTTTCTGAGCGATCCAAGCACCCTCTAAAACCTCCTTGGATTTCCTGAGACCCTTTGGAAGTCCACAGAGGTCTCCTGTAACCACCCTGAAAGCCAGTGAGAACCCCTAAATCGTGTTCTTGACACCTTTAGATACTTCACCCCCTTGAAATGCCCTAGAATAGCCCTAAATCACCTTGGGATTATCTGAAATGTTCCTGAGGCCCCTTGAAGCGCCCCTGGGTCCTCCTTGTACCCCATGAATACCCTCTGAAACGCCTCTGAGACCTCCAGGTATCTCCTAAGACCTCCTAAAACGCCCCTAAGACCCTTTAAAACCCCTCTGAGGCCCTCTGAAATGCTCCTGAGACCCCTTGAAACGTCGCTGAAAGCCCCTGAAACGCCTCTGAGACAAACATGGATGTAAGATTGGTAAGAAGAAGTTGGAAAACATATTAAAGAGAAAATGCAACAAATAACAGTGAACTCACGAAGTGTAGAATTAGCATAAGTTAAAACACACAGAAATAAAAATAAAAAAAAAGTGAACTCACGGTATACGAATGGTAAGTCGAGACGTATGTTTTACAACTACATCCGGGAATGAAAGACTGAACAAGGAATGGCAGAAGGGTGTGTAATGAAAAGATATTGCTACCAGATGGTAAAAGTCTATCTGCTACATCAGTGGTGCTCAAACTGCGGCCCGCGGGCCGCATGCGGCCCTCGAAGCTCTTGAATGCGGCCTGCAGAGTACTTTGGAAAAAAAACTCACTGATAGTTCAAAATAATGAAAACATATTATTGTAATGCTCAATTTTATGCAAATATTTATCCTTCATTTGTGATGAAATGATTCCAATTACTTAATACTTTGAATAATTTTCCATGATTGAAAAAGTTGTGACATTACATATCACATTTTGAAAATGGTGTTAAGATACTCCAGCCATAAGTAGCAATAAATAATTTGCTTCTACAAATGACTCACAATTGAATAGAATTTACTATTAATATGTTTTGTTTGGTCAAACTGAGATCTTTGAAAGTATTGAAGTACAAGAGATACTTATCGAAATTATCGAAAAATCTATGATTTTCTAATACTAAAATTGCCTCAGTAAAAAAGTTAGAACACTTTTAATACAATATTCACGATAATTTTCATCCTGCGGCCCGCGGCTCAGACGCGAAATCTCAATTTGGCCCGCGGTATATATCAACCTGAGCTCCACTGTGCTACATGATGTAGAACAGGAATGCTGTTTTGTCCAACAGACTGCATGATTTTAAAGGGGTAAAGAAGTAATTGCAGTGAAAAACGAAACGGACTAGTATTATTTGGAACAGTAGTTGAAGAATGTTTTGAAGCAACATGAGGGAGCTACGGGTGACAAAAATCGATCACAAAATGCGGCTTCACTGAGGAGGAGTACTGGAGTGCACTCAAATGGTGTAGCGACATCTCCCTGATAAGATCGACAGAGCGATAGAGATGTCAACCCCTTAGTCAACATGATATGACAGTTGTGCGAGTCTATGTATGTGTGTATATTGTCGTCGCGATTGAAACCCGAAGTTTCCCCACACCCGACAATCGAATTTTCTCAAAATTTAAACGTGAAACCTAACGTCGGACGTAGTGCACTGGGCAGCGGATCTGGCCCTCTATCCAGCGCACTCTGCCCGACGTACGTCCTCCTCTTCTTGGCGTAACGTCATCACTGGGACAAAGCCTGCTTCTCAGCTTAGTGTTCTATGAGCACTTCCACCACAGACAAACAGACGTAACACTCTTCAAAACGGCTTGGCACATGCATTTAACGATCAATTCAAATGTCATTTAGTTTGCGCGATCGTTCCACCAGATGCGCTAGTGTTCGATCGCTTTGACGTTTGCCAGTGTACACGTTGCTGAATGATGCAAACGAAAATTACAGCCAATTTGTGTAGTAGTGTGCGTGTCAGCAAAACGTCAAATCAAAATCCATCATGGCCGACAGTTTCGCGCGCGGTTCTACCAACAGGTGGCAGTGTGCTCAAGAAAATGACACCGGGCAAAAGTTTTTGATGAATTTCCTCTAAGAGTTACGTCTGTTTGTCTGTGCTTCCACAGTTATTAACTGAGAGCTTCCTCTGCCAATGACCATTTTGCATGTGTATATGGTGTGGCAGGCACGAAGATACTCTATGCCCAAGGAAGTCAAGGAAATTTCCTTTACGAAAAGATCTTGGACCGACCGGGAATCGAACCCGTCACCCTCAGCATGGTCATGCTGAATACCCGTGCGTTCACCGCCTCGGCTATATGGGCCGACGTACATCCGACGCACGGTTTTAGAGAAACCTCGATTTTCGCGTGTCGAAAATTCCGATTTTCAACAGCACGAGCAATAAATAAATTTAGAAAGCTGACGAAACATAAGTGGTAATGTACAATGAATGTATTTTTGTTATAGTGGTTGTCAATAGATAGCGTTGAGAAGCGCAATATGTGATTTGTTTTCTTCATATCACACAAACTCCAAGGTATGTTATCTTGTCTGTTTTGTGAGACCGTGTCCGCTGCACCCTGGAAAATCAAGCTTGACCATCAACCTCAACAAGACTATTTCGTTGAATGGAAACACGATCACCTCTCCCAGCTTTACGTTCGGTGGGCAAGCAATGGAGAATGTTGAAAACTTCCAATACCATGGTATTCGCCTTGACGGAGGCTCTCTGAGAGAATTGCGCTTGCGTGAAAACAATTTTTTTTAACATGGGAAAGGATAGGAGCTGCATTTTCAAATGCTTATAATTCTTTATGGATTTTTTTTCAAGCAAAACGTTCTTAATGTTATCGAATGAGATTTTGATACGCTATATTATAAACATAACATTGTGATTTAAAAACTTTTGTCTAAAACCAGTTATAATGTAGCTAATTGAAAGTATATTGCAAAACATTAACACTTTTTTCAATCTGAAGTCTCTAAAATATTTTAGAAGCATTTGAAAATGCAGCTCCTATCCTTTCCCATGTTAAAAAAAAATTGATTTCACGCACAGCGCAATTCTCTCAGAGAGCCTCCGTCAAGGCGAATTGATCAAGGATTGTGTATTGTTGGTAATAAAAAAAGCGCGAAACGTCTCATGTTGAACTAAATTTTTATTTCTATAATCATTTTCTCTCGTATCAACATCGTTACAATGCTTTTTCCGTCCAGACTTCTGTACTTTTCTCATACCGCTTCCATATTTCCACTTTACGCGACCTAATTCTCCTGCAGCGACTTACTCGGCCATGCTTGTTTTGTCATTCTTGTTTTCTTTTCTATATGTGCAGCGTGATTACTCCCACTCTTTCGTTATATGATATTGTTTGTTAGTTTTTTTTTTGTTTATCTCATAGAACTATAACTTTTTCACCATTCTTTCACTGTCTTCTTCTCAAGCACGTTACTCGGATTGGTTGTAATATGTTTCCTTATCGAATTCGTTTTAAGAACAGCTATATTGAATTTGTAATATTTTGTATTTTATTCCGCTTCTGTATAAGTGTTGATATGCAGATGTGGTTCTGATAATACTTTCGATCATGTTTGTGAGTGAGTTTGCTTTACGTGATTAACCGAGTACTATGATGAGAGCAGATGAAGATGATAGTGACTAAAAGTCGCCCAGATGTACTTGTACATTTCGAGACGTGATAATTGCGATTCTTGCGGGAGCTAAGGGGTGGGTTAACATTGTGTTTGTTTGTTAAAATGCATTAATTGTTACGCCATTCTACAGCAGTTGCGTACTTCCTACGTCAATAAAAGCCGGTTATTTGTTTTTTTTTGTCAATCTGGCGAAAGCGTGAGTTTTGAACCCATTGCTAGCAATTTCCACCACTGATGAAGAAATGAATTTTGTTCCTATCGGTGTTGACGCGAGTGACATGTAACATGAAATGATTCTTATGATTACGAGTTTTGTGTTTTTTATATGTTTGTTTCAACTTCGCATCACCCTTGTCTGTCTGGAACTCCACCACCGTTGGTGAACGGTCCGAGAGCACTTCGTCTAGGGTTCGTTCAGCTACGTTTGCATTTTTACGATTAGTATTACACGTGCCGGCACCTTAATCATTATGACTCATGTTTGATTTTGTATGTACATATATTTCCTAAATTGTTACAATTTTAATTTCACTTTAACTAAAGTCTATTATAAAGAGCACAGAACTTTACACAAGTGATCAGGTTTTCAACATGTGTGAACAATTTTACAAGAAAGAGATAGCGTTTGTTATAGAGTGCATAAAAGGCAAATAGTTTGCAAATGTAGTTGGATTTGAAACGACAGGAACATTGTTTGTGATATGAGCGAATTGGTGTATGTGAGTAAGTGAATCAATGTTAACATGGACGTGTAGCACAGATTAGGGGCAGTAGATGCGTTTGACTAGAGTAGTGGAAACTGAGCTTGACGTTTTTTTATTCGATGTAGTAGAGATGTGTGTGGGTTAATGTGAGTAATTATTAATGTTGTGGTCATTTTCTACAGCTATTTAGGTTTGGTTGATTTGCATTCTAACAAGTGTATTTTTAATAATAATTATAGAGCCTATAAGTAAGATTATCCTGTTAAGATGCTGTATTTTTTGTAATTAGTTTTATGTTTGTTTCAATTGTACAATACATTTAACAATACAACTCTTTTCACGATTTATGTCACGAACATCGATAAATGAGAAAGTCTTTTTGTAACACTGATCGGTTCTTTCGGTGATTTTAAGGTAGCTGTAACATTTCTAGTCCATTCCGTTGTTGTGAGAAGGGTCAATTGCAATAAATTATAATGATTAAAAGAACATATCTTTTTTATTCATTCAGTTTGAGTTAATGAAGGTTGGTTAAAATGGTTTGATTTTTATTTTTACAATTTTTTGTGCAGCAAAGTATTAGGTTGTCGATAAAACGCAAATTTTAATGAAAAATATCCCAAATCCCGTTTATATGTAGAAAAGGGATAAGTAGTGACCAGCCAGGCACGCCGTGGATTTGTATCTGTTTCATCAAAATATTGGAACCCTAAACAATTCTCAATATTATAGTCAAAATAGTGTTTTAAGATATTAACTGAAAAATACATTTTTTTTATAATAACCATACATTTGATTTGTCCATATCTTTGCACATTAATAAATCTAAAACGGAACAACAAAATATTTAATTTCTTTAAGGATAGTATTCTAGCTAAGCAGTTATTACTCATTCAAACTCTAATTTCTCTTACTGCTGGTAGTAAGGTAAGGAAAAAAAATACATACAGCATTTTTCTTCGATTCTAAATTTTGGTGAGAACCACAAACCTTGCTGAACATCCGTTATTGAATTTGTTCTTAACATCATGACCGAGTTTTTTTAACTGATGATCATGCTTTAAAAATAAGTGATCGTTGTTTTTTCACCCTGTGTACAGTCATGATGAAAAGCTAGAGCATCTACTGAGACAAAATTTTCGAACATTATTATACGTAAACAATTTCAAAAAATAATGCAATAATGTTCAAGAAACAAGCAATAACTCTATCTTGTGCAAGTTTCATCAACAAGTTTTTCAAAATTATGGATTTGCATAGATTGCCAGTCAAAACTATTTAAACCACACGAAATGACATTGGAATTTCTCGAAATACTGTCGGAAGCCTTTTAAGGACTGAAGAATCTTTCCGGAACTCCATAATAATCCCATGGAATTCCAATTTCCGGGATTTGTCAAATATACTAAAAAGGATCTAAGAGCCATTATAAAACCAAAATAAAAGGTATTAGGTTTTAGGAACCGCCACTCAAAACCTTTTTAAGCCTAATTGGTCACCAAAATATTATTTAAGCTGTAGCGATTTTGGTGAAGCTCGTAGTACTTAGATCCCCAAGTGATTGAGAATGTTCCCGAATTCCTGAATTCCGAACGATTTCCTCTGAAGTTTTTCACGAGGATCCTGCAGAATTTCTTGCAGAGGTTGCTCGCTTTTGTTTTTAGAGGGCCTCACGGATTTTTTTTCCAGAGTTCTACCCGCGTTTCACTCAACTTACATGAAATTTCTCCTAGGATTTAAACCTGGGATTTCTACAGAAGTTTCTCTGTGAATATTTCACGGATGCGGTAATTTCTTAAGATAATTATGTGAGCTTCTTTTAAAGTGTATCCTGGAATTTCCACAATAGTTTCTCTCAGGGTATTTCTTAAACGTTATTGCGGCATTTTTCTTGAAGTTTCAAATGTGATTTCTTCTGAAATTTCTCCCGGTCTTTGCGGAGCTGCTCTCAAGGTGTGTCTCCTAAGTATTTCAGGATTTGTCCTGAACTTGCACCCAAGATTTTTTCAGGGGTTCTATAGGAGTTTTTTTTTTTCTGGGAGTACTGCAGCAGCATAGAGTTCTTCCTGAGATTTCTTTTAATGGTTTCTTCAATCTTTGCTATATAGTGGATTCCAGGATTTATAGTAGTGAACCTTTTGTGATTTTTTCAAGAAATTTCACCCTGATTACTCATGAAATTTTTACCGGAATCCCTACTACTGTGTGTTCTTTTGGGGTTTTCTTGAATAGCTGTTCCTAGAGCTCTTGCAACGTTTTTTCAAGAGTTTTACTCGGAATACCTCCTAGGTGACCTACAATATTCGTTGTAAGAAATTTCCGTAGAAATATCGGAAGAAATACTTTGAAATCTTGCAAGACACTTCCTGTAGATCTATGGAAGAAAACTCCAGAGTGGTTTTGGAATTCTGAGATAAACTGGGACATCTTGTAACAAAGTGTGTAAATAATATTTGCAAAATTCCAGGAGAAAATCTGAACAACAGTAAGAAAAAATCCGAGAGGAACTCAATGGAAATCCCGAAAAATTTTCCAGAAAAAAATTTGAAAAAAATCCCGGGAGAAACTGTTGACAAGTTATCCTAGAAAACCACTAAAAAGTTCCTGATGAACGTTGAACAAATTTTAGAACTTTTAGAACGATTTCCTAAAAATAAGGTGACGATACTCTGTAAGCATTTCGAAAAAAAATCTCAAGATGTTCTGCGAGGTACTCAAGCTCAGACCTCGTGAAAAACTTGTGCAGAAATACTGGATCACACTCTGGCAGAATTCCCTGCAACAACTATCATAAATTCCGGTTGGAACATAAAAAAAAACATTCGGAAGGAAATACGAAAGAAATGGGAGAAACTCCTAAAAAAATTGGGAAACCGCCAGGAAAACAAAACCTTTACTGAGTTTAAGAAACAACTCGGAGAGAAATCGTTAGAAGAATTTTGTGAAAACTACGAAATATTATAAGGAAACAACTGCGGTAGAAATCCAAAGAGGAGTTCAAGAAAGCAATCTTGGATAGAGTTTCGAGATAAATGCTCAGAAGAATTGCGGAACAAATTCTGGAAAAAATCTTCAAGCGAATTCCCAAACAAATTTATAAGGAGTTCCTCGGATAGTTGGAATAATCGGTATCACCCGTTTTTGTTCGAAATTGGTGATATTCCAGGAGTTCCACACTTCCTTGTTCTCACGCATGAATTTCACTAAAGTCAAGATTCTATTATCCTGATCAAATTAAAAGAAAATCTAATAAACATTTTTATTGATATGAAATCATACACTGTTGGAAGAAAACTATGCATTGGGATTTATATGATCGTGACTTATTTCTTCTTTTTCCATTAAAAAACATGGGCTCTTGTTTTTGTATCAATATTGCTTTTGGATTATCATATTCATAAAATCGTGTCGCTTCGTTCACTACTGCGGATTAGTGGGTTGAGTATCTATCTGAAGATTAGTTGCTACTTGCTTTACTATACCTGCTCAGAAAACGTCTGTTCAACGCGTTGTTCTTCATATAATTTGTGCGTCTTTCAGTGAACCGTACAGAATTAGCTTGAAGCAAAATAATAAAGACTCAAATTGCTTGAAAGACGGTTTATGCTTGGCATTTGCGAACCTAACCTAAATAAAGCCTGAAATGATGATTGACAATGTGCTGAAGTTTGGAAATCATAAAAGATAAGATTGAAGTTAACCTCCTGCAGAATGATGCATTTAAGAAATAGATTCCTTTTTTACTTGGAATAAAATATCAATCAAACTATTTTTCTTTCAATTAGAGCTAATTTCAGAACGCCCTTATTGTAAAATTACAATACAAACTGAAACGCGTACCTACTCCAAAGTAACATTTTTTGTCAAATAAAGGAGAAGTGGTCTAAGGACCATCTTAAAACCAAAACAAAGGATATTCGGTTTTATAACAAATCTCAAAATCTCTACAAGACTAATTGGTAATCAAAATATTACTTGGGGCTGTTTGTGCAAGTTCAAGTAGGAATTTTTAGATGCTTTAAAGTTTTACAGTCAATCATCTTTGAAATCTATGTTGAACTTGCAATTGTTTGTGTAGTACTTAGTATGAAAACAAAATTGCTATGGCATTACTGATCATTGTTTCAAGAATTCGAATGAAAACATGTTAAATCAAATGTAATAATGCAATTTTTTCAAATTGAACCGTTCTAATAGGAAGCGTTATTTGTATTACACAAATGAACTGATATCGTAAGAAAATTGCTAAACGCTATGCATCATCAAATCACAGACAAACAGACGTAACACTCTGATAATTCCCATCGTACACCGGTTTAACGGTCTTTTTCAAAATTTGACAGTTGGCCAACTGCCCAACCGTGGCGCTCGCATAGTTTTTGTTCGAGTTTGACGTTTGCTCACTACCGCCACCTACTTGGTGGTCGGCCAAACATAGGCCTTTTAGCATTGGGCGAATATGTTTTCGTGACTATGATTTGAATCGAAAAATGTTCGAAGTGTTACGTCTGTTTGTCTGTGATCAAATCATCAAATCAAATTTAATCAAAAGCAAGTTACCTTGGCTAGTTTGGTTATCATCAGAGACGTTCTTAATTGAGGGTGTAGTGAATAGTAGAGGACAGTTAGTTGCTAAGTATCGAGACTTTTTTGAAATATATGGTAATTATAGTCCATGCCTGTAGTGTTCAAAATAAACGAAGAGATTTTCAAAACATTCGCTGCGCGTTGCTTGGAAAATCTTCGTCAAAAAATCTCAAAATTCTTTGCACTTTTCTCAGACGAAGTTGGCTCTACAGTCGCGCATAATAAATACGATTGCGTTTCTTGTTACAGTTACTACCGTATTACCCCGCTAATACGACACCGACTGCTGTCGAATAACCGGGGTAAACTTTTAATTCGACAAACTGGTCACTCTACACCACCATGCTCATTGAAATTTGGCAACTCTATTTTTGTTTTTGTTTTGATTTCTGGATTTGTTATGAAACATAATTTCAACAAATATTGCGGTGGCGCGAATGAAAAGCTCGATCTTTTTACGGTTGTTGCCATTTTCAGTTCATCCCGGTTCGTCTCCAGGCGGTTTGGGTGTTGAATAGCACCAAATAAGAACTTCCGAAATTAGCGGCTGCAAGAGGAGCTGCTGCGGGTGCGAGTATAAGCGCAATAACAAACTGTTTTGCATTTACATTGTACATCGCTGTGACATCTGAACACTTTTTTATTCGACATGTGTCGAATAAGCGGGGTACGAATTAAAAAGTGTCGTATTAAAACGTGTCGAACCAGAGGGGTAAGACGGTAATCATAACAGCGTTAAGGGAATTTTATAATGGAATTTGACAGCAAGCACACTCACCTCAGTGATCTTATTGCCGTTCATCTCAAATATAGTCAAAAACATCTGTCACTTCGCAAAACGCGCGCGTGCTTTTGTTTTGGGAAAGAACATATTTTCGTTTTGTTTTGCCTTGCGGGTGTCACTACGGCTGTACAACCGTCGCCGAATTCGAATAAAAGATACGCGCGACAATATGTGTTCCAGGGCTAGAGCAGCGCGTTGTGTTGTGTGCGACATATTTTTTTCAAACTGTCCTTTACTCTTCGCTACATTGATCGTCGAAGATATTAATTACAAAAAATGCACTCATTTCGTTACTCCTCAACACTCTACTTAAGCATGGTTACACGCCCATCAAGCCAATCGAAACTTAAAGTACTAAGCATCAACGTAAATTTACCAGTCTTATTTTTTTTAAAGGGGTTTGCGTCCGCTGTGAGTCGTTTAAGGTTTTGTTTGTTTGGTGTAAAATTGATATGACTGCGATATTTCAGGTTCTCGTGCTGGTGAAATTGCGTCACCGCACTTTTTGCATTGTGGGTGAGTGGATTTCCTAATAAATACATCATCTTTAGCAGTGTATATGTAATATTTTTATGTGTTTAAGTATATGACAATATCTTTTTCTGTATAATAATTGTTCGAATACACGTGGGTGGTGGTGACGCGTGACAGTCGCCACGCCAACCCACCGTTGTCATTTGATTTAACTATTTTAATTGATATCATTAGAGATCGTTTTTTTCCTTTTGTTTCACACACTTGTGGTCGAACCGAAAAAAGGAATAATTTACACAAAGATTCGAGTTGTTGCTGCTGTGAACTTATATGTTATGTTACGCGCGGTTGTGTTTTATCGGTTGATGCAGTACTGTATTACCTTCCGGATAATTTGATAAATTCTGTATATGTTATAGACCCTATCACTTACTAGCTACTTAAAACTGTATAGAAGATAATGCGGTATCCCCGCAGCTAAACGTCTCCGATAAATGGAGCACGTCCTTGTTAGAGGATACCGCTGTTGCGCCCTGAAGTACTAAAAGTAATAATCATCATATAATATCACTTTGGTAAATTCAGGCGAGCCGAAGCTCTGATATGTATCGTTCTACCTTGGTTGTATCATATGTTAAGAATACGTTTGGGTGATCCCCAAAAACAAAAAGCTTACTAAAACTGAAATGCCATGCGAATAGCGCCCAAGACTTGGCTTCTCTGCATCGAATAGAGCGTTTCACCTTGGTTTGATATGTCTATGATACCAATGCAGTTCGGAACAAGCTGAGCACCTGCAGGGCTTCTATCAACTAGGTCCTTAGGTGGTAGTGCCTTAATCTCTTTAAATATATTCATATAGTTTCGTCTATACCTTTTGCATACGTCTTCTCTTTGCTCGAGTGAATAATACAGTTATGTCTTAGGGGTAAAAGACCATCATCGTCAAATCATCACATATGCAAAACCTACTTTATCATGAGATATTGCAATAATATTTACGATAAAAGAAACTGCAAATATCGAGAAATCGATGACGGTTGTTTGTCCCTTGACAAATTTGGGTACACAGTTATCTGTTTAACACTTAGCGACTATACAATCCTACGAATTTTCAACTCAACAATACATGTTGCACGCATCGCTTTTCCAGTTTTGAACTGCATTCCTGCACACCTTTTCAACCCTCTCATCACTTGTTTCGTACCATCTTGCGCTCATCCCATTTGTTTAAAACCATTTTATTTCTATACATTATACTAACGCACCGTAGGATGAACAAAGAAAACAGGGAACAATCACAACGAACAATTTAAAAACCTTGCCTAAACGGATTGGAGATCCGCGGTTGTGATGGCGCTTGTTGCTGCTGCTGCTGCTGCTGCTGCTGTTCCTGTTGCCGGAACGGATTAGCCACCGGTTGCTGTGGAAGATGTCTCGATGACTGCTGCTGCTGATAGACTCCACCTTGCTCCTGGTATCCGGGCTGGTAGTTTTGGTAACCACCCGGCTGTTGTTGATACTGATCGTAGCTTCCATTCTGCGAGTAGCCCTGATCGATATTTGTTTCTTGCTGCTGTTGGTAGCCACTGTCGTCTTGCTGCCGGCCGTACTCCAGGTGATTTTTGTACTCTGTTCCGACCGCTTGTTGGTCCTGCATAGTGTACGTTTGGTATTCTTTGGTCGGAGGATCTCCCATCAGCACGTTTGCTTCGTTTTCAAAGTGCTTGAAGTCATAGATATTGCGCAAATAACCTAGCACTGGAGCGTACAGTAGATTCGAGAAGGCAATGCCAAAGTTGAGGGCAGTGAATCCAATTGCTTCTACGACTCCGCCAGCTATGATTGGACCCACGGCGTATGCTATCGAATAAGAGATATCGGCAATTGCATATATACTACCATAGACAGATACATATCGGACGTCCACAAGGTATCCGAGTGTTGGAAGCAATGCTGTATCGATAAGCGCAATTCCGAAACATATACCGCAAATCGGAATCATCAGAACGATGTACGATGAACTGAAAGGAATCATGAAGCAACAGAGACCTTCCAGGGCTAGACCTCCTGCTGCCATAACCCACTGCTTTTCCGGATACTTTCGTGCCATCTTAACCGTTATCACTACACCGATCACGTGTGGGAAGAATGCCGGTAGCCACACCATGCCGATCTTCCAGTTATCGTTCGTTAGCGTATCTTCCATCCATAGCGAAATGGTGGGTTCCAAGAAAGCCAATGCTACATTAGACATGGTCAGAGCGCCAGCGCAAACCGCAATGTACGGATCCATCAATAGCCGCCAAATGGGTATGGTATCCTGCTTAACCTCTTGTCTTTCCGCCAAAATTTCCTTAATTGGTTTCATCACTAGCAGCAACATGAATCCATCCATTAACGATATCAGCGCTAGGATCACGAAAGGAACCTCCTTTCCGGCGAACTGATATAAAGCTCCCCCGAATGGCGGTGCCACCAAGCATCCAAAACTGATGAACGCCAGTGCAATACCCAGTGCTTTGGAACGTTCCGCTTCTTCTGTAAACCGATCGGCAATCATCGCCAAGCCCGAAGTGTCCGCAAACGCTGATCCAACGCCCTGAAGAGACCGGGCAAAGAATAGCATACTATAGCTTCTACCGCAGGCGAACACCATCGTCGACAAAAACATGATCAGCAGGCCGACCATCATCGGGAGATCGTACCCGATTCTGTCGATTAACGCCCCGGAAAACGGGTTCACCATCAGCTGCACAATGGCCTTGGACGCGAACAGAACTCCCGTGGCGGAGTCCTGCCCATTGTGAGCGTGGGCATGTGGCGTAAAAACAGTCGTTGGGGCGCTCGTATTAAGAGGTTCCTCCGGTCCCCACGTTCCTATGTACCGTAGATAGTCTGGAATGATCGGTACGATCACCATGTACAACATATTATCTAGTAGCAGTGCAATCGAGACGATCACCAGGATCAGCTTGCGCTGAGACGTCGGCTCCTGCACTTTGGTCCAGAAGATTTCCTTGACCTCGCTCGGTTCGAGGTTGATGATCGGTAACGGCGCCATCACGATTTTTTTTTACTAATTTCAGTCTATTTAGGCAACGGAAGATCACTCAATCAATTTGTTTATACTTAAGCAGCGTTGATCGTTCGATGAGCGTTTCGCTCTTCACCCGAGTTTGCTCTATTGGAGATTGGAGTGACCTTTGTGCGCCGTCGTCGATGCTAATGCTCTTAGCTGTCCGCGGCGATTTGTCGTGTCACGTTGATGCACCTTTCTAAGCAGGGCATCATTGGGTTGCCGTTTCCTGCTGGTTGACCTGATCGTCGTCGTTGTCGTCGTCGTCGTCGTCGTCGCCGCCGCTGTCGTTAGCGTAATTGTAAAGGCGGTGATTGTGGCTGACCCTGTGGGTCGACGAGCAAACCAGCTAGTGAACCCTTCACTTTTAGGTTCGATTTTTTTTGGATTCTACCCTTGTGTGGTGGATCGTCTTCCTGCCTACACGCGTCTATCTCTCGCTCACATGTGGGGTACCTTCGTCGTCGTCGTCGCTTCCAAGTTGGCAACCTTGAGAACACAGAAACAAAACTTTAGTCAGATGGGGGCTGTGAGTAAGTTTTATTTTAAATTGATGTTTACGTATATTTTGAACATTAAATTGGCAGGGAGTTTGAAGGAAGCGAAGGGAACTGGATTTGGAAATAATAAATATAGAACCGAATAGGGTTTTAGGTAAGGTGATTCCCGAGTTTCAAGGCGATCGTGCTACTTCCGGATTTGATCAATCATCGTTGAGAAGAGCGTGACTTGATCATAATTTCACTCATTGGCTTCTAACGGCCGAGTTCAGTCAGGCTACTATAATTTGGTATGATTGAAACGATGTTTTGTTTCTGTGCTCATCAAGGATACCGCTCTGTCTGAGGAATCGATGGCGATTGGAATCAGTTTCGGTGCAGGAAAGCTAATTTGGGAAGGCATGACTCTTAAAGCTCTCTCTTTCTCTGTCTCACCAGACTCTTTCGTACTCAGCAGAAGGACGTTCGTGCAAAATGCAGTCGGCCAAAACTATAATGAGAAATAATGATCTACAAACAGTCAGTGAAAGAAGACAGATTGGAAGAGAAACACAAAATAATTATTCAATTGGAGCTATTTTCGTTATCATTTTGAAACTATGCCTATGGTGCACGTAATGTGACACTGCTGTTACACCTAACCAGAGAATGTCAGATTGTATTGCATTTTTGGTGGATTATGAAAGCTGTAATTTTTTTTTATTCTTTTACTTCGTGCTCAAATTTATTCAGAAGGATGTTATGATCTCCAACAAAAACTGTTGATAGAATTTGATTTTTTTTTTGGTAGGGTGCAGTGCACAGTTTCATCTGTATAACTGTCGACGGAGATATACAGGCAAAGATGTCGGCAGGTCTGGTGGAGGAGAGCCGCATATTTTTTTTTTGTGAGCGAGAGACAGGCGAGGAAAGAGGTGGAGACATATTATTTTGATAAAAAAATATACATTATTAACATTCATTTCAATCATAGCAAATTATACTCTTTACCTTGATTCACATTTAGGCTTCAATGCTGTGGCGGGTTTTGAGATATTGTCGGCCAGTTTGTCTGTGGTTTGTAGTGTGTGGAGTTTCATAATAGCTGTAGCACTATATTAAAACAGCTTTCATAGCTTTGTAGTAACATCTTTAACTACAAAGTCAAGCTATTCTGATCCCATTCGTTCAGTTCGAATGAACATATTACAGTACATGTTTTGAGGTTATGGCTTTCAGTCTTGGAAGAAAAACTCAAAAACGGATTGTTAAGTCTTCATCCGACTTAACAATCCGTTTTTGAGTTTTTCTTCCAAGACTGAAAGTCATAACCTCAAAACATAAGATCAACAGTCGATTCCTCAAGAAATATTACAGTACAAACATTCAGGAATTGCGTCTTCCATGCCCTTGAGGAACAAAAAAAAATAACAGAAATGCATTGGAACCTTGGACATGCGCAATTCCCCACGTTGGGCGCCAATATAACAAAAATATTGGAACCCTAAAAATGTTCGTTTGATTTTCCGTATCCGGTCCCACGTTTGGGGCACTTAGGCCGTCCGCAATGCTGAGTTTTAAATTTTGTTTTAATCTGCTCGAGGTTCTAAAATTTAAAACTGAAAAAATATGGATCACAATATGCATTAGCCCCAAAGTTTTTTCCAAAGATTTCTTATGAGGATTTCACAAGCAGCATCACCCATTCTTCCAACAGTTGATAGTGTATTTCTCTTATTAAATCACAGGATTCTTTTGAAATCCCTCCACACATTACAGTAGAATATTCCTGATGATGATTAACCTGGGCTTGTTAGGGGAATATTCTGTAAGTTTACATACAGAATATTCCCTCCATATTCCTTTCAAGTTCCCAGAAAGCTCCGGAAGTTCTTTCGTGATTCCCATTGCAGATTCGTTCTGGAATTTCCGTAGTTCATTTTGAGGTCCCTGCATAACTATAATCTAAGATTGTTCTATGTTCTGGGATCCCTCTGGAAACACTTTTTGAAAAACTTCCAAGAATTCGTTCTTAAATAGCTCCAACTGTTTGCTGTTATTGTTTTTCCTTTTCTTCAAGATTTTCTCGGGATTTCTCCTAGAAGCTCCTCAGAAATTTTTCGGAAATATTTTCAGGATTACCTTGGAAATTCCGTCAGAAATTCTCAAAGACTTCCTGCAGAAAATTCTTGGTAACTATTGCAGTAGATTCTCGAGAACTTTTCCATGAGTTCCTCAGGAATTGCAGCAGGAATTTCTTCGGGAATTCATCAGGAATTTCCGAGAGATCTTTGTAAATTGCTCAAGGATTTCCTCGGTGATTCCTCCAGGAGTTAATCGCATATTTATCAAGATTTCCTAAGAAATCTTCCAAATGTTTCTCAGAAATTTCTTCAGGAGTTCTTCGGAAATATCTCTAAGAGGTGATGATGATTAACCTGGGCTTGTTAGGGGAATATCTGTAAATAAAAAGAAAATCGGGTTAAGTACGGTTCCTTTGAATTCCACTAAGAATTTGCATCCTTTGACAGATACGTATTTCGACCTCAACTGTAAGGTCGTCTTCAGTGTCTTGTACTTGACTCGACTCGACTCAAGTCGAGTCAAGTACAAGACACTGAAGACGACCTTACAGTTGAGGTCGAAATACGTATCTGTCAAAGGATGCAAATTCTTAGTGGAATTCAAAGGAACCGTACTTAACCCGATTTTCTTTTTTATTTTTATTTATCTCCAAGAGTTCGTCGGTTATTTCTCCAGTGGCTCCCCAAGATATCCTCCAGGAGTTCCCCAGAAATTCCTTCAAGAATTGCATCAGCAGTTTCTCAGAAATTTCTGCAGGAGTTTGTCATAGAATTTCTAAGGGAGTTCCTCGGTAATTTTTATAGGAGTTTTTCCTGGAGTTCTTCGGGAATTGTTTGATCATTTCTCCAAAATTTCCACAAAAACTATTCCAGAAGTTCCTTCAGAATTCTTCCAGATTTTCATCAGGAATTCCTCCGTGAGATAGTCGACAATTCTTTCGGTAGTTTCTCGGATCTATGATTTTCTCGGGAATTCGGGAATTCCATAAGAATTTTCTTCAGAACTCCTGGAGGAATTCTCAAAGAACTCCTGGAGGAATTCCCGTGGAACTCCTGAAGAGTTTCTCGAGAAACCTCTGGAATAATTCTGGATGATCGCCTGGATGAGTTTCTCTAGCGTGCGCAGCTTTTTCTTTTTTTTCACTCACTCTCGTAAACAACAACGAGAATGAGAAAGATAAAAGAGGGAGCATTATTTTCCTGAAGATATTTCCGAGAAACACCTACAGCAATTGCCGGAAACTCTTGACGGAATTCTCGAAAAACTCCTTCAAGAATTCGCGGAGAACGGCTTCCCGGGGAGCTCTTGAAGAAATTCACAAGGAACTCCTGGAGGAATATTCGAGAAACTCCTGGAGAAATTCCCGAGGTTCTCGTGGAGGAATTCCCAAGGATCTCTTCGAGAAATTCCAGAGAAACTTCTGTAGAAATTTCCGAAAAAATGCCACTGCAATTCCCTAGGAACTTCTTGAAGAATTTCACTGCTGGATGAATTCCTGGGGAAATTCCCGATGAGCTCCTGGAGGAATTCTCGATGAATTTCTTGAGAAGTTCCCGAAAAACTCCTGGAGTTATTTCCGAAGAACTCCTGGATGAGTCTCGAGGAACTCTTGGAAAACAAATCTAGAAGTACTCTTGAAGAAATGCCTGTGGAACTTGCGTTGGAAATTTCCGGAAACTCATGCCGCAATTGCTAAAAACGCATGGATGAGTTTTGCAGGAACTTTTTCAAGAACTTGCGGAGAATCAATTCCCAGAGAACTCATGAAGAAAAATTCCCGAGAAGCTCCAGGAGGAATTCCCAAAGAACTCTTGGAGGAATTCCCGAAGAACTTCTTGAGAAATTGCCGAAAACCCCATGGAGTTATTCCCGTAGAACTCCTACACGAGTTCTCAAGGAAATCCTGAAAAAAAATCTCGAAGAACTTCTGGAGGAATTTCCGAGGATCTCTTGGAGAAATCCCTGAGGAACTTTTGTTGGCATTGTCTGGAAACTCATGCAGCAATTGCCAATGCTCAGGAATGAGTTTCCAAGTAACTCTTTCAATAACTTGCGGAGAATGATTCCTGGGGAAGGTACTTCTGGAGAAATTTTCGAAGATCTTTTGAAGAAATGCTAGAAGAACTCCTGAAGAACTTCCGTGGAACGCCTGGGGTATTTTTCGGGGAACTCTTGGGGGAATTCTCGAGGGGCTCCTTGACGAATTCCTCAAGAAATCCTGGAGGAGCTCCCGAGAAACTATTTTAACGTGAAGATCGGCTCCAACAACATGGACTGTGAACTTATCATGGGACGTCATGGTCTTGGAAAAATAAACGAAAACAGTGAGCTATTTTTTTATCACTTAACGTAATTTACAGCTCTTTTGTCCACTAGGGCATTGCGTGAGCGATTCCAACTGGAAGCTATACTTACACTTTGTACAGTGCCTAAATGTGTTCTATTCTAATTCTACTATATCGAGCTGATTGCCGTTGCGCTGCTTTCACTTTCTACCCTATCATGGTAGAATGACGAGCACGAGGATGTTGATGTGTGGCTGATGGTTGTTCCTTTTTCCAGTCCGATTGTGGGTCCATTATGAGTTGCCGTTCGCCGATGTCCATCTATCCGGGTTCGTTTGAGTCATGGGCTCAGAAGAGAGTCAGTGTCAGCTGCTCTCAGGGGGAAAGAGCAACTGACGAAAGTGCCGGGGCTGGGATCGAACCCATGAACATCTGCTTATGAAGCAAACGTGTGACCAATTACGCCACGGGCCCCGGCTAACAGTGAGTTTTATGACTACAACGACATGTTGATTTGGGGCTCGCGCCATCCCCATCGACCACTGCATAAAGTTACGTGGGTCTCCCTTAATGGATATACTGTAGAAAAAAAACGACCACATCGGCATCAGTCGAGAATGGAGACAAAACCTTCTTGATGTTCGGAATATACGCAGCAATGACTTCGCGTCTGACCTCTTCTTCTAATTGACGAGATTGTTTGGATTTTGCGGAGAACACGCAGTTTATGCTTCAAAACACGCCGACTATACTATCCAGCTGTGAAGAGATCATTTGTTGACGAGCTTGGAAATTGTGCAGCGGATGTTCCGGAGGGTCGCAAAGTAGAATAGTCAGGGGGCACCATCATGAATGCCTGTATGGAAATCAGCGAGAATAACCTGGGTGAGCTGCGCACACAGCGATACCTTAGCGGAATATTGTGGAGCGCAAAATAAGCTAAGGCTACGATAAAGCGGACAAGAACCAGAGCGAGAAATACGAGTCCTGTGAATGTGAACGGTATTCCGTTCTAGAAATATCTGCTCTCACTCGCTGCTACAGATGGGACAAACGAGCGTGGGTGGACTGCTGACTACCTGGCTGACAAAGGGGAGAAACCACCACAACCAGCGATATTCGCCTCCTCTACGATATTTCACGGCGCTTGAGTGGAGAATGGATGAATTTGATAATGCCAGTGAAATACGCTACTGCACATTTATCGGCCCAGATGACCAGCTTAAACGTTTTTGAGCACTGCGAACAACTGCTTCAAGTTTCGACGTCCGACCAACCATCAACATCTCGACAATAAAGTGGCCCACACAATGCATACGTTTGCGTGTGCGTGACAGTAGTTTGACACATTTCCTATGGGAAAACTGTCAAAAAAACGCAAACCTCGACGGAACGGACGCTATGTGTTCTAGGCTTAACCGTGCATCATCCGGGTCAACTTTGAGGCACCTGCTCATGCACAGTCATAGTCCAACAAGGCTTGTAGCGGTCAGGAGAATTTGTATATATTTTTGTAAGATAAGTCTGTAAATATTTGAAATAAGATAGATTGTAAGGAAATGCGATCTATCTCTGATTATTTGAATTTGTACATACCCCTTAGTATAGGCAAATGAAAAGGCATCCATTAACAAACGCTTTCCGAGGTCGAGGCCATTTGTTTTCTGGATAAGGTGGGAAAGGGAAAGCAGCACGACTATCGGTCAAGTTATCCGCATAGCGGTGTAGTCACGATGTAACACGAAGGGTTTTGGGAAATGACGTACTTCCGGGTACGTCCGAGATCATTCACTTTCCCTTATCTGAGGCTTAAAAGGCTCGATCATTTCGTCCGTGATCGTCCAAAGAATTGGAAGTGTCCGCGTTTGTTTCTTAGTTTTTCGTGTGCCAGAAGTAGGTTTGTTTAAAGTGATGTTCGATATAGTTAAATAATTAAATAATTGTTCGTTCTACAGTAGGCTATAAGGTGTGCGTAGAGAATTGTGTGCGATTGTTAGTTGATTAGTTAACTCAATATCGAGGTAAGAATCTGTGCTCTGAATGTGCTCTTGTGCCAGTGCTTATGTTTCGTATCCCGCCTCTTCAATCCGCAGTTCGCCGCGCCCAAGCGCGACCGCCTCCTCCCCAACGGACGAGAAGTACCCGGCAACCGCCATACAGCCGGAAGCGGACGGATCCGCCACCATATCGGTCCGAGAAGGCCCGGGGACCTTCAAGTGGACGAGTTCCACAAGCTGGTTCGCACCAAACCAGCCGGGCAGCATCAATTGCCAGAAACCGCCATTGCATAGGGCACGCCAACTGCCATTGTGATCACGCGGTGACGAGCCGATCAACGACTAACGACCGCCATCAATCAGCCAAGCCGCCGGTGAGTCAACGACACGGCCTGCAGGTCATCGACTGCGAAGGTCCTCCATGTCGAGTATGATTGGGTTATTTTATGAGTGTCTTCCAGCTCAGTGAGGGATCTGGTGGCGAGAGGAGAGTTCGCCAATGATGAGAACTTCTCTTTAGTGAGATCGTAGGAGTTCAGGTGAGATCTCTCACCGTCGTCTCTGAGTGTCGTCGTGATTGTGCTGTTATGTTGTGGTAATAGGGATTTCCCGTTTGGCCGTTTTAGATCGTAGCCAGCTGGATCGATCCATAAATCCTTTCCAGGAAATTAAATGGACTCGCCCTTTGGGAGTCTCATCCGGGCAATTTAAAATTGGGCTCGTGGTCTCCTTTCGAGGAGTGGCGCATAAGCCACGTGTTTTATGCTGGATCGCCCAGCAGCGGCTACAGGCTTCCGGGGTCGATCGCATATCAGAAGAGATGCTCAGTGCTGACCTCATGCTATCCGTCCAAATATTGCATCAACTTCTCTGTAATATCTGGGACACCGCGACTTTTCCGGCCGACTGGATGCCGGGCATCGTAGTGATGGGAATCTTCACAGAAGAGAGATCTGACTGTGTGCGACAACTGGAGTGGCATCAAGTTATTGTGTACCGTTCTCTAAGTTCTGCAGATTGGTTTGTACATGCTCAGATTTCAGGCCAAACATTTCAATAGGTCCTATCTGCAGAAGAGAGGCTCTCTTTGGTTTCTCTTTCGTTAATATCTCAGCTGTTTATTTGTATTATGATTGTCTCCTTGCATTGAACGATGGTCAAAACAATCGTCTTTTGTTTTGTACTGCAAAAATAGTTGAAAAGTGTACCATTACATTGCAATAATTGAAAGAGAAAGTGAACAAAGAGAGCCTCTCAAATGCAGATAGGACCTATTGAAATGTTTGGCCTGATTTATCTTAAATCAGTTTCAGTAGAAGATAGGGTACTGTACCATTTGGGCAGGTGCACCTATTTTGGGCACTTGCTGCTATAACTAAGTCAATTTCAAACCGATTGTTTTGAATTTTTGTACAGAGTTAGATACTGTACCTGCCTAACTCTATAAAAAAAAAAATTCAAATCAATCGGCTTGAAATTGACTTAGTTATAGCAGCAAGTGCCCGAAATAGGTACACCTGCCCAAATGGTACAAGACCCTATATGCAATTCTCCGGCGGCAGCAGGCAGGATTCCGTGCTGGAAGATCATGTGTAGACCATATTGTCACGCCTCGTAAGCGCATGTAAGCGAATTCCAAGAGTTCCTTTATCTCGTGTTCATTGTCCACGAAAAAGCTTTCGATTGTTTGAACCACGATAATCTGTGGCGCCCCTGAGACGTAAGGAAGTTCCAGTCAACCTCATCGAAGTGCAGTAAAGGCTTTTACATGCAGAGTCCTGTTTCTCGTTGTAAGTGCACCAAATCGTGGGCTACTTTGGCAGCCCATCACTATGTAGCTTTTAATTTATTAATTACACAGCGCAACATTTTTTTGTCCCAAGAGCATACTTATGTGTCTCCAAAGGATTTTGGGCCGCTGAATCCGAATCCGGGCTCTGATTTGCTCTAAAACGTCACAATTTTGAGCTATACCTCAATTTATGGGGCAAAATAAGCGATTTTGGGCTTTTTTGACTGCAAACCATTAAGCAAGGAAATATTTTTCTTAAGCAATCAAAAGGTTAATTGGTCAATTAACATCTAAATTAACGACTCATGCAAAATATTTCGTTTTACCTAATCAAATTTGATAGATTTAAGCATTTTATGTTAGTATGAAAACTTGCATGCAACTTTTGGAGGGTGACTTGTATGGGAAATATCGTACCTAACATAAATCGCTTAAAACTATCAAATTCGATTTGGTAAAACGAAATATTTTGCATGAGTCGTTGATTTAGATGTTAATTGACCAATTAACCTTTTGATTGCTTAAAAAAAATATTTCCTTGCTTAATGGTTTGCAGTCAAAAAAGCCCAAAATCGCATATTTTGCCCTATAAATTGAGGTATAGCTCAAAATTGTGACGTGTTAGAGCAAATCTGAGCCCGGATTCGGATTCAGCGGCCCAAAATCCTTCGGAGACACATAAGTTTGCTCTTGAGAAAGACAAAAAGTTAATTTTTGTTACGCTGTGTTATTATATTATAATTTTATCTTAAAACAATTATGTTTGATATTATTTGAGCAGTTTTGCCAGTTATAGAGATAATTAACCCTTCAGCACCCGGTGTCACCAGTAGGCGATAGCTGTTTAATATGGAATACAAAAATCAAAATTTTAAATATGGAGAAACGGCTCCGTTATGCCCAGTGCGAATGAGCCTAATAAATAAATAAAAAGTAAAAAAAAAACATAATTTCACGAACTTAATTGTAAATGAAAGTTATACCATACGAGTGAAAATGTTATCGCCATTGTATAAATTCTGATCTGGATTTATCAGCATTGGCATGGCATTTCATTTGAATTCCACAGGATTTGGTGTTCAATAGTTGCCTGCAGCGCCACCTTGCGGCAGTATTCTGAAGCTGTTTTTTGCTCTTAAATCAAAGATTGATTCATAAAAATGCATGCTATGAAAGTACAAGAAATTTCGAATAATTAGAAATGATCATTTTTCTCTGGCTCCCTTCCGGGTGCTATGGTTTTATTGCTACTCAACTAGCTAAATTTAAACATTGTTAACCACCCTTTACCGTGCGTTACTGATTGAAGCATGTAATCGTCAATTTTTGGTCGTGTTTTTCACCTATCCGCGCATTCAACAACGCATTCGGTTAAGATCTGCTGAACGATGAGCTGAGCGTGAGCACGCATGCTGCTAATGCCAAGTTAATTGACGGCGTACGATGATTCGATAATTGCCGGCTTGCATTAGCGCCGATCATTCGGTATGATCGATCATCGTGAGCGAGCGATAATGGATCTGTCATTGGCCGCTCCGGGTGCAGCTGGATTTTTTTAGAACGAACTTCGCAAGAGCATACACAAATGGGCCCCCCGGATTTGGGCTTCCTCTCCAAGTGTGTTGTTGCAAATAGAACCGCTCTTCCGGAATACCACCACGTTCCGAATGATAATGGAAAACGCTGTGCATTTGGAGAGTTGTCGTTTTTTTTTGGCCGGGCCTTTGCCGTGAGGTCAAGATCGGTTGAGATTATTCGGAGCGTTCTTCGATTTCGTAGACTTGGAAATTCCCTCGTTTCAGTGAGTTTCGGTTATTGACCACCCAGCCAGTAACGTACAGTGTAAAGACGCACGTTGCAAAAACGATCTTTGCTTTTTGCAAGGTTTCCGACGATCTGTGATCCCGCGCCGACGATTGGCTCCAATTGGTTTGATTAGCAGTTTTTACACATCGAGGTGATTGGTTCCAATTGGGTTGGTGATTTTCGACAATCATGCCTAGTTTTTTTTAATTAATTCAATCAAATAAGATATGGGATTAAATTAAGTACAATCATCTGCTTCTAAACATGATCGTTTAATCAAGTTGTAATGTTAACCACAGGTACAAAAACTCATTAATGTTTGGTGCAATGTACCCAATAGGGACATTAGGTACTTCTCAACAGTGTTCGATTTCACAGTTCTTCCAAAGTTCTAACTTTCGAGGTGTTGGCTGCCCTCGAACTATTGTGCGGGATTTCATAATGGGTTAAAACGAAGGGCTTAGGTCACTGAGCATTATATTGTGGTTGCTATATACTTGCATGTATGGAGACATGGCTACATGAGTACAATTGCACCTTTCGTAAGTGCGCATTAGCTTCAGGTGAAAAGCAATTAGTGTGTCGAGTAATGCTTGTGGTATCATTTCCGGCTTTTACTATTTCAGTATTTTCAAGGCATGAAATGAACGATGGTACCAGTGTATACAAGTAATAAGTTTTTCTTTTCCCCACGTTGAGTACATTTTTCTTCATTTATGTTGTTTCAACCATAGGATGATTTGGGGTAAAAATGCATATGAGCGATGATTTTAATGATTCGGAGCAAAAAAAAAAGTGTGTACAATAAAATGTTTGATCAAATATGAAACGTTTTATAATCGCTATCATCTATTATAACTTTCTGAAAATGAGGCCTGCACTTCATGGCATACTTTTGCCCAACCATACCTTAATCACCTGTTTCTTTACGTATCCGGATTACCACCCCCTCCGGGCTCTTGCGAGCCAACCACACACAACACCCGAAAACGAACTATCCCATTCTGGCGCTTGTGGTGCTCTTTTCTGAGGATTACAGGCAGAAGCCATAGGAAAAGTTTTACACCCCCAGCGCCCCAGCCCAGGTCACCAACGAACGTCGCAAACCACAGAAACGTTTGAAGGCGTCAAAATAAATTGTTGCCAAGATTAAGGATTCTCCAGGATTAGCAATAATCGTTTCATTGTTCTCGGTTGTCGTTCGGCTGCTCCCCTGTCTTTTCCAACCCTCACGCTCGCCGTGCGGTTGTCTCGCAGCTAACACCAGCCTCACCGATAGGGATCGGGAACAAATTTTTTCCAACAAGGAGCGAGCGCCTCGCTACGCATTCCTAGGGTGGCTGACCAAGCAATCTTGCCATTGTGATTTCATCACCCGGGAACGTGTCAATTGGGGTTCCAGTTAATAAAAGCCGGTCAGCCTTCAAATAAATCATTTCCTCCTCACACAACAATGGATGTGGATGCGAGGTACGGAAGCTAGTACAACAGTCATCACCAAATAACGACCACCAGCATCGGCAGCATCATCGGACAAATGGAGCAAATATGTAGTCTGACGGCGGTGCTCCCTTTTCAGAACCAAATCAAGCAAGACGCGTTTACATGAGATGCGAAGGAGATACCGCACTACACATATTACAGGGATAGAGAAGTGAGCGGAAAATTAGGGAGACGATGGTGATGCTTTCCGACAGTGATCTATCAGATCTATGTTTTTTAAATGTTTTTACAAGAATGATGGGTGTAGATGTCTGATATTTACCAAGCAAAAATTAAAAAAAATGTCCCAAATCTCAGGTTCATACACTTTTGATTGAGTTGTTCTTGAACAACACGTAAAACTTCAAGACATTTTTGCGTTCCATTCGAACCCAGTTTGACTTTTTATTCTGCATAATCATAACTTGTTCTGTGGCTCAGTTGGTTAAAGCGCCGGACTAGCGATACGAAGTCGTGAGTTCGAATCCCACCAAATTAAGCGAGCATTTGCATGAGCATAGATGACCATGCAATTCGTAGTTGCTACTCCGTGATTGATCAGAAGAATTGAAATTGCACAGGAATCTGCACAGGAGCTTACTGCTTACTGCTCTCAACCTTTTTTGAGAATTACAAGCTTTAATAAGTCAATAACGGCACGGGTCAAAAACGGACTTACAGTCATCGAGGAAGGGAAGGAATGTTAGTATGACGTACGTTGCTCGGCCACGAAGCCCACTCAGCCATTTTGTGAGCCACTATAATTTTTTTCAGATTTTAAGAACTTTGTACCTAAAATCAATTTCAGATTTTTCAATATCACCTTTTGACAGCTGGACAACAGCTCCATAAAGAATGAACATACGTTTTACGAAAATGAGCTATGTTACCCAACAAAAATTGAAAACGTTCCATATTAAATTGAAAATGTAACGGTAAAACATAAAATTTTCTCATTTAGTTCAACATCTTCACATACATACGACTGAATTCACATCTTTCGATTCGTTTATGCTTCTCTCCAACCTCAGGAATGTCCTACTCTAGCCAAACCACTCGAACTTGTCAACCTTCCATGTCCACTATTCAGATTTCTTACGAACACAATCATTGCAGGGCTGATATCCATCATTCTTGCAACAGGTCCTGCCCACCGTATACATCCGGCTTTGGCAACCTTCTGGTTCGCCGTGGAGCGTAGCGAGCTCGTGGTTCATTTTTCGCCGCCACACACCGTTCTCCTGCAGGTCGCCAAAATCGTCCTGAGCATACGTCGCTCGAAAACTCCGATTTTTTTTTTCAGTTCCTCCTTAAGTCCACTAGACTTGAGGCGTCCTGTCCTGTACATGGTACATTATGTTTGTTATTTATTTAGCCAAACATCAAATTCATGATAACACTGAACCAACAATTTGCCGCCATAATACTCGATTTGCAGCTGCAGCGCTCCAACGTCGGTCACGCCCAACACTCGCCAGATCACGCTCCACCTGGTCCGCCCATCGTGCTCTCTGCGCTCCACGCCTTCTTGTACCACCGGATGGTTAGCAAATACCAACTTTACAGGGTTGTTGTCCGGCATTCTTGCAACATGCTCTGCCCATCGTATCCTTCCGGCTTTGGCCACTTTCTGGATGCTGGGTTCGCCGTAAAGTGCAACGAGCTCGTGGTTCATCCTTCTCCGCCACTCACCGTTCTCCTGCACGCCGCCGAAGATCGCCCTTAGCACCCGGCGCTCGAAAACTCCGAGTGCTTGCAGGTCCTCCTCGAGCATCGTCCATGTCTCGTGTCCGTAGAGAACCACCGGTCTTATTAACGTCTTGTACATGGTACATTTGGTGCGTGGGTGAATCTTTTTTGACCGAAGATCCTTCTGGAGCCCATAGTAGGCACGACTTCCACTGATGATGCGCCTTCGTATTTCACGGCTCACGTTATTATCCGCCGTTAGCGAGGAACCGAGGTAGACGAATTCTTCTACCACCTCGACAGTATCCCCGTCTATCGTAACATTGCTGCCAAGGCTTGTCCTGTCTCGCTCAGTCCCACCTACCAGCATGTATTTTGTCTTAGCCGCATTCACCACCTTTGCTGCTTCACGTTTCAGGCGGGTGTACAGTTCTGCCAGCATTCCAAATATTCTAGCAATAATATCCATGTCATCCGCAAAACAGACAAATTGGCCGGATTTCGTGAAGATCGTACCCCGGCTGTTGAGCCCGGCTCGTCGCATAACACCTTCCATGTTGAATAGTAGGCAGGACAGTCCATCACCTTGTCGTAGTCCCCGTCGAGATTCGAATGAACTGGATAGTTCACCCGAAATCCTTACGCTGTTCTGCACACCGCCCATCGTTGCTCTTATCAGTCTGGTAAGCTTCCCGGGAAAGCTGTTCTCGTCCATGATTTTCCAAAGCTCTGTGCGGTTGATACTGTCGTATGCCGCTTCGAAGTCAATGAACAGGTGGTGCGTTGGGACCTGGTATTCACGGCATTTCTGGAGGATTTGCCGTACGGTGAAGATCTGGTCCGTTGTCGACCGGCCTTCGATGAAACTGGCTTGGTAACTTCCCACGAACTCATTTACTTTAGGTGAAAGACGACGGAAGATGATCTGTGATAGCACTTTGTAGGCGGCATTCAAAATGGTGATCGCTCGAAAGTTCTCACACATTCACTTGTCGCCTTTCTTGTGCATGGGACAGATTATCCCTTCCTTCCACTCCTCCGGTAGCTGTTCGGTTTCCCAGATCTTGACTACTAACTGGTGCAGACAGGTGGCCAACTTTTCCGGGCCCATCTTGATGAGTTCTGCTGCGATACCGTCCTTACCAGCCGCTTTGTTGTTTTTGAGCTGGTGGATGGCATCCTTAACTTCCCTCAGCGTGGGAGTTGGTTCGTTCCCGTCCTCTGCTGCACCGACATAGTCATTTCCTCCGCTGCCTTGGTCCTTCGTGCCTACATGCTCTTCGCCATTCAGGTGCTCGTCGAAGTGCCGCTTCCACCTTTCGACCACCTCACGTTTGTCCGTCAGGAGGCTCCCGTCCTTATCCCTGCAGATTTCGTCTTGCGGCACGTAACCTTTGCGGGATGCGTTGAGCTTTTGGTAGAACTAACGTGTTTCTTGTGAACGGCACAGCAGTTCCATTTCATCACACTCCGCTTCTTCCAGGCGGCGCTTTTTCTCCCGGAAGAGACGGGTCTGCTGCTTCCGCTTCTGTTTGTATCGCTCCACATTCTGTCGGGTTCCATGCTGCAGCATTACCGCCCGCGCTGCATCCTTCTCCTCCAGAACCGCTCTGCACTCCTCGTCGAACCAATCGTTTCGTCGACTCCGTTCTGCGTACCCGATAGTGCTCTCGGCTGCGTTGTTGATGGCTGCTTTGACTGTACTCCAGCAGTCCTCTAGAGGGGCCACATCGAGCACACCCTCGTCCGGCAACACTGCCTCGAGATTCTGCGCGTATGCGGTGGCGACATCGGTTGCTTCAGTCGCTCTAGATCGTACCGGGGCGGCCGCCGGTACTGTACATTGTTAATAACGGAGAGTTTTAGGCGCAGTTTAACCATCACCAGGTAGTGATCAGAGTCGATATTAGCACCACGATAGGTCCTGACGTCGATAATGTCGGAGAAGTGCCGTCCATCAATCAGAACGTGGTCGATTTGCGATTCCGTTTGTTTTGGTAATCTCCAGGTGTAACGATACGGGAGGCTGTGCTGGAAGAAGGTGCTACAAATGGCCATGTTCTTGGAGGCGGCGAAATCCATTAGGCGTAGGCCATTTTCATTCGTCAGTTGGTGGGCGCTGAACTTTCCAATCGTCGGTCTGAATTCCTCCTCCTGGCCTACCTGAGCGTTTAGATCCCCTATGATGATCATGACGTCGTGGTTTGGGCAGCGGTCGTACTCGCGTTCGAGCTGCGCGTAAAATGCGTCTTTGTCATCATCAGTGCTTCCGCAGTGAGGACTGTGCACGTTCATTATGCTAATGTTGAAGAATCGTCCCTTGATCCTCAGCCTGCACATTCTTTCGTCGATCGGCCACCAACCGATCACGCGCCTCTGCATGTCGCCCATCATTATAAAAGCTGTTCCCAGCTCACGTGTGTTGCCGCAACTCTGGTAGATGGTATGATTACCTCTAAACGTTCGCACCATATATCCTGTCCAACACACCTCCTGCAGCGCTACGATTCCGAACCCGCGGTCCTTCAGTATATTGGCGAGTATGCGGGTGCTCCCGATGAAGTTGAGAGATCTGCAGTTCCACGTACCGAGCTTCCAATCGCAAGTTTCTTTTCGTCGCTGTAGTCGTCGCCGTTGGTATCGGTTCGCATTCTTCTCTTGTTGATTTTCCGGTGCTAGTCTTTTTTACGGCTGGCTCGCAGGGCCTGACACCAACCCACTAACCCAGGGAGCTGGGCTTACCTTCCCGGACGCTACGGGTTCTGCATTGGCATTTCCTCCAACTACAGTGCTAAATAGCTAGGCTCAAGCGTCAGTCTTCGCCGGGGGTGGTGTTTTTAATGGGCGCTCAGGAGATAATATTTTACCTGAGCTTCCACCCCCACCTATCAGGTATGTATTTTGCATTATCGAAGCAAGTTTACCAAGAAAGTACGATTCCACTTATTTTTTAATTGAAACAAAAGGACACGGTAAATGGGTACCCTAAAAATCAATGGTCTCCATTCACCGTGCCCCATGTTGCCCCAAATAAGTTTAAAAAATTGAAAATTTGAGCATTCGTTTTTCTAAATAAATCTGGCAAGTTATTACTTAAAATGAATATAAACGACGAAAATTAACTTTGCTAGGTGGTTTTGCTCATTTTCAAACAAAAGAGAAGGTATCCTCTGATACACGGTGAATGGTGACCTACCACGGAATCAGGCGACCTTCTCATCCTCTACTAAATGTACTATATCATAATTTTTTGTGAATTTTTTTCTACTTTTGTGGTTATTACTTTAATTCTAACCAATAATGAAGGCAATTAACAGTGGTACCAACAATGTTTATAAGATTGGTATAAAACGACAGCCTTTATTCGCCTCAAATTTTCTTAGACCCACGGTGAATGGCGACTTGACGGTATATTTTTTAAACGGGGATTGGTAAAGGAGTGTTATGCCTATGCACTGGTGGAAAAAGTTTATGGTTATGATGTTTGAAGCCGATCCAGGAAACCAGAAAATTTCTGCAGAAGCGCATAGCTAGAATCTAGCTAGTCCATTTGTTGTAATCCAATCATTAGAAAGTAGTTAACTTTGTTCATAATTGTTTAAGAAGCCCCACACCGACGCTCGCCGAGTTCACGGCGAAAGTTCGGCGCACACGTCTAGGTGCAGCCAACCGTTTGATGAAGCAGTACAGTACTCGCTTACGATGAAAATAGATACCTCTGTTGCAGTTTGGAGACAAGGCTCTATTTCGATTGCTTTAATACGAACGAACGGTGTGAAAACAGGTTGCTAGCAGAATTACAGCCTAGTTACGACGTGAGTAGTTTCTTCTTTTTCTTGACATAATGTCCCCTCTGGGACAAAGCCTGATTCTCAGTTATGAGCTATTAGCACTTCCACAGTTATTATCGAAGAGCTTCCTCTGCCAGTGACTGTTTTGCATGTGTATATCATGTGGCAAGATACTCTATGCCCAAGGAAGTCAAGGAAACTTCCTTTACGATAAGTTACCGACCGGAAATCGATCCCTTCACTCTGAGCATGGTAATTCTGATTATCCACGCCTTGACTGCCGTTGCTATTGAGGCCCTTGCATAAATAGTTTAGAACATGTGGCGTGGATGGGGATAGTCTAATGCACGTAATTTTACTTAGTGGTTTATAGCTCCTTTCTTCGGTTGCGTAGAAAAGAGTAACAGGCGGGACAGCAGGGACACTACACGCATTCGATGATGATTCAGTGATCATGAAGTTGATTAGTATCAAAGTGAAACCCCCCTGATAGGATGGCAAGCTAGCAAAGTTCAAGCAATGTGTTTCCTTCAGGATGAAAAAAGAAAGACATTAGCTGATATAATTTTCGGTGTGTGCGACTTTAGAATGGTCCAAAATTGGTTACATTCAAGCCTTCTTTGAGCTTCTGGTGCCAACATATTCCATGCACCAAATGCCTAGGTTCAAATCTTCAGAGAACCATCTTGATTCTTGATCACCAAAATTTGCATTTCGAGGAGTAGAGTTTGGACCACTCTTATGAGCCTCGCACAGTCATATACAGTTTCAGTGGGAACGTGGTACAACAACGGTGTAGAATATTATACATGTATGTACGGTAGAATCTCATATGGTACGTCTGTGTACGATGTTTTTATGTGTTCAGGGTAGGTAATAATATCCGTCTGATAATGTTTTCATCAAGGACGAGAGGGCACCTGCCAGCAAATGGAGCCGTTGCTGGTCGTGAAACGAGCGAGGGGAGAAATGGAAGCCCTGCCGCCTAGCTTGACGAAGTTTGTTCTGTTTAATGTAACCCAAATTGAAGATGAATTAAACATGAGATCTTAAAGGTGATGGAAAGCTATGGAAAGAATGAAGACGACTCTATCTTTAACGTTACTCTCTATCTCGTGGAAGGTATTGTCGGCGACTTGAGAGATATTTGAATTGATTTAACTTAATTTATTGTGTGATACATGTTAGGGCGAGAAACGACAGTAAGCTGTTTTCTTCAATTGTGCATAAAATCTTAAAATTCGCAATGCTACATGCAATTGACTAGATCTCGCAAAGAATTCTATCACCTCTTCAGTTGAGTGAACCGGCCAGGCACGTACACTGCCATGTCAATAGGATTATCGAATCTTTCCCGAGAAGCACCGCATACCGGCAGCAAATGGATTGATTCCCCCGTTCGGTAACGGAAGGCGAACCAAAACGACTGGCTTACACAAGGATCATCAAAAGAAGTCGAATAAAGAAAATGTGTCGTTTTACGCTGGGTGACTGAATTGGATTTTTTTTTTCTTTTCATTCTACGAATCTTCCATCCGGTCCTGCCCTTGTTAGCCCATGTCACCATTTTTCCATTTGACTCTCTTATCCAATTCTGCTGATTACCAGATTAGTTTGACAAAGTGAAGCAGGAGAAAGTCTGCGTTGGGATTCCTTTTTTTCTCGTGCTTTGCATTATCCCTAAAATTGTGTTCTGCTCAGAAACAGCAGAACGATGGATAATTCAAATCAGGCCTATCCTCTGCGAAAAGAGATTTGTTTTGACACTGCTTGACGTTCGACGGATGACAAATTAATTTGTTTGTTGATTGCTGTAATGCTTGTTTCCGTGATTTAGTTTCCAAGTTTTTTTTTGCTTATATAGAATGTTTGATAAGAAATTGATAAATAGAACAGTGATTAGTTTGTTTAATTATTCTGTTTTACTTTTAATTATTCTGTTTCAGTTTTTGGAGGAAACCTTCCTACTTGATCAAAACCGTTGATTTGCTGCAATGTCGCTTTGTCGAAGCATTTTATTTTGTATTTTATAATTGTATGTCTTTTCAGATAGTCTGAATTCAATTTTCCTTTCCAACAGTAGGCTATAATGACTCACACGTGTCTCTCCACTTACAGTAATGTTAACCTACTCTTGAACCAAATTAAACATTTCCAGTTATCGGTCCTCACTCGCTGGCCATAACAGGTGCACGATTTCACTGAAATCGCTCCATTGTAGAAAACCTATTGCATTATTATGTGCTTCGTTCGTGCACTCTATGCCAAGGACCAAATAATGGAAGGCCCTTTATTTCTTTTCAAACAACAACCACCTACACTCAGAATCCCCCCTATGTGTCTAGTTTCAGTTCCTGAAATGAAGAAATAATAAATGCTTTTCGGGCGAAGCTCTGTGTAGGTGCTTCCTCAGCCTATTGCTATCCATCCATAGAAGCAAAGAATAGCTTCCACTCTCTTCCAACGACATGCCACGAAACAGGTAATTACATCGAAACACGCACGGTCCGTTACTCCGAGGGTTCACATTGCTGCAACGGACGAAAAATCTAATGCGATCACGTGCACGGACAGCAATAGTTTTCATATTGCCCGCCACACCTTCCAGTCTCTTGTACATTACCAGCGAGGTTGAAACACTATTAATTCTAGCAGAACAGTCGCTCGTTGGAAATATAGCGCATATCTTCGTGGAGGGAAAAGATTTACGATGACGACTTAAGCCACCCACTTTCTTGTGGCTGGTTTGGATTTTGTAAAGCCAGCAAAGCCACAGGACGCACGAGTCGCGCGTTCCGTGAGGGAAACGAAAATCGATATCCAGGTCCGAAGGAAATTGCTTTTCTCCTACCTTTGACAGTCCGCAGCCAGCGCCGACGGGGTGGTTCCGTGAATGTGCACTGCACAGCACAGCAACGATAAACACCACCGACGATGGTTCTGTTTGCCCGAGGCAAGGATCCGATTCTATACTTGGCTGAATTACCACCACTAACTATTTCGGTCTAGTTACTACGACTCCGGAGCACGGTTGTTTGTAGCAGACGCACGAAGGTCTTTGATGTGTGTTGCGCGAAAAAATACAGGTCGTTAGCTTAATTGGAAATTTAAATCTTGGTCCCGTGCAAGTGGAGGATAAAATGACATGAGACGGTTGGTTGGAAAGGGATCATCGTCTTTATCGATAAGTAGCGGAAAACACGTTATCCATTTTCCATTGATTTACATTTTTGTCTAACACGTTTAGAACGCATTCCGTGATGTTCATTGGGCTAACATGCCTCTTTATGTGTACCAACATGCTTACCAATCTCAAGAGTCCACTGTGACTCTTTTACACACGGTTTTTTACGATATTGAGAAAGCAGTCGCTCAAAAGCAATCTTGATTGGGTGTTTTCTTAGATATCGACAACGTGCCTTTCGTTGCCATTTTGGAAGCCGCACGGAGTCATGGTAGATCTCATCTCCAGTTGGATTCATAAAAATGCCCAAAACCCAAAATCTCTTCTCGGCATTGCGTCAAGCAACGAGTAGGAAATTGAGTGTTTGTGGATGCCTCCAAGGAGGAGTCTTGCAACCGTTTATATAGAATATCGTAGCAGATACGCTACTGAGGCAACTCAATATGCGGTATTCCTACTTATCGTTTTGCCAACGACTATCAAACATTGTTAGTTGGTCTGTATCCTTTTCGACATAATGCAAAGCATTCTTCAGGTAGGGTATCGCGCCACTTGGGCGGTGGCTTCTATATTCGTCTGTTTTCCACTATAACTCAGTCAATTTTGAACCAATTGACTTGAAATGTTGTACACGGGTAGATACTATACCTATCTCACCACATTCCAAAAGTTGTGTCAATTGGTTCAAATTTGATTGAGTTATAGGGGAAAACAGACGAATATAGAAGCCATCGCCCAAGTGACGCGATTCCCTAGTTGAGGGTAGGTGTCGCCAATATGACCAAGCGAAATGTGTTTTGTTCTTTTCGCGGAAAGTCGAGCTGTAATAGCGTTCGATCATTGCGTCTCTTTGATTCTGAAATAGATGTGAGTGAACAGGTAAAGTACGTTGGAGTTATTCTTGATTCTCGAACTCAAATCGAGGAGCTGAATTCAGCAAACGCTGTTCACCTTGTAGGAGTACCTGGCCATTCTTGGTTCTTCCATTATTGCTGGAAATGAATTGGCACATGACATCTCTCTCTCTCTTCTTGGCGTAACGTCCTCACTGGGACAAAGCCTGCTTCTCAGCTTAGTGTTCTATGAGCACTTCCACAGTTATTAACTGAGAGCTTCCTCTGCCAATGACCATTTTGCATGTGTATATCGTGTGGCAGGCACGAAGATACTCTATGCCCAAGGAAGTCAAGGAAATTTCCCTTACGAAAAGATCCTGGACCGACCGGGAATCGAACCCGTCACCCTCAGCATGGTCATGCTGAATACCCGTGCGTTTACCGCCTCGGCTATATGGCACATGACATCACATGACTTAATTGGTCCTGAGCCAGCTATTCCTGTATCGAAAGGTTGGGTAAAACTTCAGATTGACACCTGAGCGGCCACTCAGCCCTAACAATACTGGAATAGTTTAGAGTCAGTCATGTCGTCAAACTAAATTATATTATTCATTTGTATGCGATGCTGTGAATCCGATTATGGAACATCGTATCATTTGATATATCTTTTTCTAGTTTTTGTGCATTTCTACCACCTATAATTCGTTCGCCAGAGTAGCCAGTTTCATCAAATTCAGCACAATATCCGCTATAAATCAAAATTATACTACATATGCCAGTATTGTCCGCATTCAAACAAGAGCGATTGGCCTTCATACTTCTGTTCGCTTGCATTTCTGCACTGTTATTGATTTCAGCAGAACTCTTTATGAAAGACGCACTCATCCAATGTCGTCAATGGGATTAAATTGGATGAAACAAAGTCACGTACGATCAACCACTTGTGTCGTTTATTGTCACCCCTCATTATACGTTTGGAGCCAGTGCATTCCTCGTTCTATTTTTCAGAAGGGCTAATTTGAGAAAAACAGAATCTTTTTTTTTTTCGTTATTCTTAGTTTACTCTCTAGTTGAAAAATAACACTGGGTGGCAACCCAAGGTATTCTCCCGTAAGTTCCCCACGGTTGTGTTTTTGCTCTTTTAGTAGTTTTATCAGATTCCTTGAGTTTTCCAATGAATCCTACAGAAATTTATCTAAGAGTTTAAATGGAATTCCATCAGTTACTTTCCAGTGATATGATTATATATGTTTTTTTAAATTCTTTCAGCCATATATCTTGAAGGAAGTACACGAAAAAGTTTCATAAAAATCCAGAAGTACCACGAAGTAGTTTTCAGGATTATTTTGAAGCGGTATTCAAGCTTCTCCAGAAAGTCCTAAAGTTCCTCTACGAGCTCTTCACCCAACTAACAGTTTTAGCGCTATAAGCTTCAGTCATTTGCTTTCTGTTGTGTAATCATCGAATTGAAGCAGTCAACGCTGAATAAAAGGGAAGCTATTCAAATATAAACCATAAGCTAATACACGGCTGCAAAACAAGCACCATACAGCTACCAAACTCGGTTTTCATAAATCAATGGGGCTGCCTTTACTGCACTCTATTCCAACTCCAGGAGATTTCTCGGAAGATGTGAAAACTTGACCAAATCGAATAAGACTCCCCACTAACAAAACAGCTGCTACTATACAAAACAATTCGGAATACTGACAAATCCACAAACCAGCAGCGCTTTGAAGCCCGTTGTGCGATATTATTATAGCTAGAAGCTGTAATGAAGAAACTGTTGGTATACCAACACGGCTTATCGGATGTAAACATTATTGTTGAAACAAACTTTAAGCTGGATATATAGCTACTACACAAACATTTTACAGCTATCCATCTCTATGCTGTGAAATTATTTTGATTTCTTTATTGACTTTAATCCAACTCCGGAAGATTTACAGGAAGATTTGCAAATTGAATAAAAGTTCCAGTCAATAAAACAGCTGCTTTAAAACAGTACGTGTTTAAATGTTGCCAAATACGAAAACAGCAGCGCTTCGTAGCTGTTTAAAGAACACTCTTTCAGCTAGAAGCTGTGACGAAGAACCTGTTGGCGCAACCACACAGCTTGTTAAGAAAAACATTATCGCGTTTGACGTTTCAAAAGCTTTTGCAGCAAGATGAAAATTTGGTATGCTTTCTTGTGGCACAATTAAAAAGCCTTGTCTGGAGTGAAACAAAGTGGGCTATTTTCTATGCTGTTTATATAGCAGTGTGGCAGCGAGGACATCATCGGGACCAGTGAATACTGAGATCTGGAGTGCGATTCCAAGTAACGGCAAGCACTTTAATTATTCAATTTTAAAAGCGATAATTCCAGTTCCACATGTATTGCGTCACGGTATCCATAACCTAATTATATTTAATCGATTAATTTGGGGATGCCGTATAACTATTATTTAACAACTGTGAAAAGACTGAAAAAGCGCCTTCTCAAGATGTTATTCAGTAAGTGGATACATAGGAACCAAGAAAAGAGCTGAGACTTAGTGGCATACAAACTGCTCGCACAGCATATACATGCGGATTACCCAAGTAACCAAAAGTTCAGATAAAAGGGTACTTTATAAGCTAAGCAGCTTGTTCGAGGATGCTCATTAGCCTTCTAAGCAGCTTCATTTTTAAGTAATTTTGGAACTTGAAAGTTCACATAAGCACGCTGGATAGCCTTCTAAGCAGCTTCTGACAGAAATTTGACAAAATTCATACAAAAACAAAAAAGTGTTTTTCAGAATCACAATCCCACCCCCTGTTGGTGGGTTTGTGATTCATATCTTGAAATTGCTTCTACTAATTATATTTTCACACAGTCGCTGCTATGTAGATTTGAACTGGATCCTCCTGCATGATTGCCTGCCGACTTACCGCTGTGCTGCTGAAGACACTTGACAAAGTCAAGCTAACTTCACTACTGTACAAATGTGCAAAACTAGCTGCCGACAGAAAATCAATTCAAGTTAGACTTTACCTGCTGCTCACTAAATCGTAACTGTAGTACTGTGGTAGAGCGTAGGGTTCTCACGCAGCGACTATCGGTTCAAATCCGATGGGGGGCAATTCTTTTTTTTTTGCTCAACTTTATTATTCATTGATTTGATAAATTCATATTTGTCTTTTTTTCGTTTATGCTTAAACAGTTGTTTTCTGTAAAAGAAATAAATTTAATCTTCATTGAAACACAATGCTACTGAACTGAACTTCTATGAACTTGAAAGTTTCGACAAAGTTCCGAGTAGCATCCTAAGCAGCTTTAAAGTTCCGCGAAGTTCAGATAAAGTTCCGAATGGAACTTTATCTGAACTTCGCGGAACTTGAAAGTGCATTTTGTCAAGGAAAGCGGAACTTTTGGTTACCTGGGTAAGTTCCCCAGATTCATCGGTATAGGGCTTGCATAGAAGCTTCCACCCATATGTACAACACAGTAACTTAGCATCAAGCCGTACTGAGGACGTTGACGTTTAAATTCACAATAAATGTAAGTTGAATAAGAAATTCACTCAAAAATTTTCCAAGAACTTCACGAATGTTTCTTCAGAAACTTTTCCAGAAGTTTTTGAGCTCAAGCTTAAGGAATTCCTATCTATGTCCTGAATCTTCCAAGATTCGTCGTACGGTTTCCTGCATATTTTTGTAGGAATTCTAAAATTGGCGGGATTCCCAAGGATTTCCACCACAGGATTCTTCAGAAATTTCTCTAAGATTTTTTAAATAAGTATGCTAAGAATTCTACAAGATATTCATCCAAAATTTTCTCAGGGAATTTATTCTTTTCCCATATGAATGCCATGAAAAATACCGAAGGAATCCTACCAAATATTTCTTTTGAAATTTCTTAAACGAAGACTTGTTGTATAAACTTTTTAATGAGTTTTTTTTACAAAATACACCAAGAAGTCCTTTGATAATTCTTTGGAAACCCCTCCAGAATTCCTTGGATGAATTTAAATAGGTGTGCTTTTAACGTACCAGCAGCTTATTCAGAATTTCCTTCAGGATTTTCTCAAGAATTTTTTTCAAGAATTTCATTTAAAAAAAGAATGCTCCAGGAGTTTTTTTTTTATAAAAATTAATTAATTTACAAATTCTTACAGAAAAAAAAAATCAATTGACACGACAAAATTGAATAACAAACACCTCATGAAGAATTTCCTAAGTTTTCTGAAGGAACTTCCTGGAAAATTAACGAATTTTTTTTTTAATTTATTCCTGAAGGAACTTTTAGAGGTTTTTTTGAAGGAACTCCTGGAGGAAACTTTAAATTATCTCTTAGAGGAACTCCTAGAGCAGTTTGTGAAGAAATTTTTAGATAAATTATTGAAAGAACATCCATTGAGACTATAGCAAAAAAAATACTGGAGAGTACTTGAGAAATTTCTCAATGGACTTGTAGAGAAGTTTCCACTCCTGAGGAAGCTCCAGTAATAATTTATTTCAGAAACCCTGCAGCATTTTTTAACGGAACTGCTGGATGAATATCTTCAGCAACTCCTGGTTACATTCAAACATTAACAAATGATGGAATTTCTAAAGTTGATCCCGGGAGAATCTTTAGAATAAACTCTGAAGGAATCCCTGGAAGAATTTCTAGAGGAAGTACTCTACCAATAACAAAAAATCCATTGATCACCTGCAGTTGCTACTCCAATACCGCCAGATCATGCACACCCACACAAGGAACCAATGAGATTACTGGTATAGACCGTTGAGTCCTCTGCGTCTGCAGGAGTGCATGCAAATGAATGTCAGAGCGTTATTGGAAATGGTTGTTTCTGTAAGAGGGTTCACACATTGGTGCGGGGATGCCAAGCGCAAGATGATTTATGCTATACTGCGGCATAGTTAACTTGGTTGTATAACTTATTGGTGTGGAAGGAAGGGAACTGGCCTTTTCTGGTTCTAGTGCTGGCTTTGAAATATACAAGGTATGAGAAAAGTAATGGGCCAGGGATTGAGACCTTCTGCATGCGCATCACAAACGGTAGTCACTAGACCACCAAGCCTGGATCTTAGTGCATACAAAGTAAATATATCAGTGTTGCCAGTTTCATAAGACGGACAAACTTCTATAACAGTATTGTGTGTTTAGTCTTGTATAAAATGGTAATAATCGAAAAATTGAGCAAAATTTGTAAAACAGCATTTTGTCCGGAGCTTTTATTCACTCACATTGTTTGATAAGCCATTTCCAAAACTGAAGCGAGAAAACACTCGTGTATTTAAAATGGGATTAGCAACTCTTTCGAGCTGGAAGGCCACCGCGACGAAGGTCGTGCGCTCGTCATCGAGATCGACCTATTGTCCTCATCCTGCTGAACGCATCCGCACTCGTACACCCACTACTAGAATAAGAGCAAATATTTTCATAAGGATCTATCTGTAGCGCTACTGCTGCTGTCTGCCTGGCTCCATGCTTTCAAGTCAGGCACTTCCCTTCGGCAGTACCATACCTAGTAGGTATGGAGTGGATTGGATCCACTTGAAACCGTACACCGCACTGAGCCAGGGGTTGCCCGAAGACAAGTGCCTCTTTTCTCTAATAACAAAAGGTAAAGTACACAGCAGCAGCTACGGACGAGACCGGATAAATCAGTCAAGCATTTGGAACAAACGTGATGATGCTGGGAGGATTCCCCGGGGATTCACCGTCTCCGTTTTCCGTGGATGTAGCTAGAACTCTTCGTAACGCTTTGGTAGATGAGTGAGTATCGACCGGTTGTTGGGGTGCGAAGATCAAAGGTAAGCCCGAGCTCGAGTTGGTAGAAAGCCACCTAGTGGCAGTGGGGAGAGTCGGTGTAAAATGCACCGTTAGGATCAAACAACTATTAAATATTTTTATGAGATGATAAATATCTATTATTAGTCGGGGCTCGAACGCAGTGGTCACACGTTCGTTTCATAAGCGGATGGTCATGGGTTCGATCTCAGCACCGTGCAATTTTTCGTCAGTTGCTTTAAATCCTGATGCGATCGATGGTCTTTCCGTTTCTTTCAGCTGATAATTTGTTCGAAATGCAAGAATTAGCATTTGACGGAGAGTGCTCTTAGTCAATGTCTGTGCAAGTGTTAGAGCAACGCGTAGCAAAAGACAATCTCTATCCAAATAGCAGCCGGGAGTTTTCTTACAAGGCGCATTTTCTTCAAATGTCTCCTGCAGGAAAGGTGTACAAGAAGGGCAGGTCGGCCTCGGAAGGGCACCAAGAGTGAAGTGGCTGCGTAATGAAACGGTACACAGGCAATATGCTTTCTGATCGGTGGATGTATTGCTCATTTATGACGGTTGGCGAGAGTTGTTGTGTTATTTGTTTTAATCCATTGCATCCATCCAATTATGGATTTTATACGACTATTGTTCGCACGCCTCAAAGGGGTTTAGGCAAATTGGTCTCGGAGCGCGCCGTATGAGACATATGTGAACCAACACTAAGTTGGGGTGAAATTTAAATATTGGTTTTCGTTGAGAGCTCCTTTTTCTTACAATATTGTATTTAATTACTTGATCAAGAAGAAACTAAGGACTACTCTCTCACCTTGCAGTTCTGAGTAACATTGAACTTATCCAATTACTCAATACGGGTTTACACAATTTGCCATCATTGATTTTTTTCAGGGTCATTTTTATCCTAATTTGTGCATTTTTCCGTAAATGCTTTGAGCGTTCATCTTCTTCTTCTGTATGGCTCTACGTTCCTACTGGAACTTGGCCAACCTCTCTTCAACTTGGTGTGTATTGAGCACTTGCACAGTTATTAATTGAAGGGCTTTATTGGCTTGCGATTGCATGAATCTGTATATTTTAAGACAAGCACAATGATACACTATGCCCAGGGGGTCGAGAAATTTTCCCGACCGGAACGGGATTCAAACCCGCCCAGATTGGCGATCCATAGCCTTAACCACTAGGCTAACTGGAGCCCCTGCTTTGAGTGTGTAGGTACTAAATGAGCACCAAATGACCACAAAAATGATCATTTCAGCGTTTCAGAAGATCAGTTTAAAAACTTTAGATTTGACTTTTTAGATAAGTCTAGACCAACATTTGGAAAGGGCAAAACAATTAATGCAAGTTTTAACTTTCTTGTTCCTTCTAGACGTATTTCAATTCATTTATACAAAGTTATCTCGTTACCAGATAGCAGTGTTTGTAAACTTGCACATGGATCGCCATGGATGCACATGGAATACGCCTATGAGGAACGGAAATGCGCAATATTTGTTACGCCTTATTAGAATGTTAGTCTTGACTTATGGTTTCTACATAGAATCCTATCAAAATCTTCTGGTGAGATGTCAAGAATTTCTTTAGAACAAGTGAACATCAAAATTCTCAGAAAAAGATGGCAAAAGGAACCTTGCCAGGACATGTCAAGGATCTATCCAGGAAATACTACAGGTCCACGACGTGGTATGCACTTGGAAATACGTCCCAGTAAACCGGGAAGTAGCTATAAACAGTGATGGGTAGATCACAGAGAAATCATTTAATTTATAACCTTTAGGCCGTTACAAATATTTATTTCACTTTTTGTCCCACCACTCTTTGGCGGGTCGTGGGGGTGGGGGGATAAAAATAATAAAGCATTTAATCTGAAAAATATTAAAAACTCATCGGATTTGTTGAAGAATTTTTGCCAAAGCCCGATATTTTGATAAATATTTTTTTTATCTGCCCCCTCAAAATGCAAAATCCTGCCAAAAATTTTTGGGGGGGCGACAAAAAGTCAAAATAAAATTTGTATCAGCCTTATGTGAGTTTAAGAGGGATTGTAAGTCGTTCAAGTGGGTTACAGGGGGTCTTGAGGGACTTCAGTAATGCTCCCGGGCATTTCAAGGGATTTTTTCCTGTGTACGCTTCTGCCAGTCTCAAAAGGTTTAAGATGGGTGTCGACGCACTTGAAAATGTATCAGGAGAGTTTCATGTGAGTTCGGGATGTTTCTAGAGATTTCGGGAGTGTTTAGATGGTTTCATGGCCTTACAGAGGTGTTTTAGAGGTTGCTTGGGGTTTGAGGGAGTAGTTTACTAGAATCCAAGGGAGGTTTCGAGGCGTTTCAGAGTGCTTCAGGAGGTTTACGGGTGGTTAAAATAAGTTCCCAGGGGTTCCCAGTGCCGGGTCCGTCAGTTCGTTGGAAACCCCCTAATCCGTGGTGGGACAGCGAATGTACAGAACTGTATCGTGAGAAATCCGAGTTTCGGAAACGCGGCTTGGTCAAGCGGTATGTTTCCATTGATCGCAAGTTTTAGAACTTTGTTTAATTTTTGTTTATAGGGGAGAGCAAAGGGAGGTTGCGTTTCAAGGGGTCCTAAGGGGTTCTAGCGTGATATCAGGAGATGTCAGGGGATGTTTCGGAGGTTATCGAAACTTTCTGCTATGTTTCATAGGACTTTCGACGGGTTTTGAAGTCGTTACAGGTACGTTTTCGGGGGTTTCCGAGGTTCTAAGGGAGCATCCATTAAGTACGTCACGGTAAAATTGGGATTTTTAGACTTCCCTACTAGAGGGTCTTGCCCGGGATTTCCCGGAACAAAAATCCCGGGATATCCCGGGATCTGAAAAATCCCGAATCCCGGGATTTTTATCAGAAATTCCCGGGATTTCCCGAAAATAAAAAAATGGCAATACTAAAACAAATATTTTCACTTTGAAATCTTCTCTTTGTCAATGTTTCCTTTTTTCCATCCAATTCTACGCTATCTGTCAGGTATAGTTTATTTCTACTTAAATCAAGTTTAGATGAAAGTCCAACTAATTGAACCTAAGATATTTTAGCTGAATTTATGTCATTCATTTTCATTCATTCATTTTCATTTTACTTATTCGTTTGTTTGGAAGGCTCGAGCGCCACATGGGCATAATTGAGCCGAAATCTTTTGTTTTTACATTGATTTTACATTTTACAATTTATTACTGCCTTTCCATTTTTCATTTATGTGGCGTTACATTACAATTATAATCAAACTGAATCAACAGACAGAATATCGGAATGTGAAATAAAATGATTTATTTTCAGCTAGATTGTTCTGGTAGTATTCTTGGAATTTATGGCAATGTTTAACATTTTTACAATATGTGAAATATGTAAACTGTTGCAAATATTTTTAGATGTTTCTGGAGTTATCCCTTAAGAATATGGTGTTGTTATATAATATTCAACAGCCCTGATCAATTGCTTCCACATGTACGTTTAAATTATGAGGAAAATTCGCAGAATTTTTAAAAGAAAACGGATAAACAATCCCTAACCTCTGTAGGACTTTGACAATCTTTGAAATATTTGTTGAAGATTTCGTAAATTCGTTGAGACATTTTGTTTTTAAGTCCAGGCGAAATTTTCTGTGGAGCTCATTTCAACAATCAAGAGATAATACAAGTGATAATTTTGACGAAATTTCTAAGAGAAATCAGTAATTTATATACATGAAGGAACAGCACACCGTTTTTAGATCTTCTGCAGAAATTTCTGTGAAAAAACAAAGCGATATCGAATTGCAAAAAAAAAATGAAGCGGATCGTACAAAAAAATCGAAGAATATAATTTAATACCATACAATAGGAATAATAGAAATATAAAAGTTGTTGTAAAAACCACAAAAAAACATCTTTAAAAAATTGTTAAAGTTGTCATCCTGCCAAATAAATCGAAAAAAAAGATCAATGGACTTTCGGGATAGAAATGTTGAAATGGAAATTATAAATAAATTTTCGAAAGAATTTTATAACGATTTTTTTGAAGATATTCATATCAGTTTAACAAAAAGTTTGTTGAGAGGGTCTGTATTGAGTTATTCTGGATATTTTCCACAGTTTCTTCAATGTATTTTACCAAAAGAACTAATCGAAATTCTGAAATGTTAATATGAATGTATATCCACATATAATTGAAATAGTCACACATTTTCTTAAAGAAAAAAAAAAAACAAAATGCGGGTAAATAATAGGGGGATTCACTTAACAGCGTAAACTGATTAAACTGATTAAACATCGCGATCACCAAGGCAATCTTTGATTATTTCATTCGCAAAATCATGAAACATTTCAAATAAGCAGAAAATCATGGTTTACGCAGAAATTTAATCTGTTTAGTGAGTACCCCTAATATCTTAAGAAATTGCCGTTTGAGATTTTCAAATCACCATTCTAACACTGCCATTTTAACTCCGTCATAAAATTCTCACACAGGATTCATTCACGTCTCAGGGAAAATAATAAGGGATTACTCTAGAAATATCAACAAGTTCTGTCAAAAAAATCTTTAGGATAAGTAAGGCAGAAGTTAACCTATAGCCCAAGTTAACCTATTGCGGATAAAGATGAACTTTATTTGAAAATTTTCAAATACCTTTGAATGTCTTCAACTGCCCTCACACAATCAAATGTCTATGAAATATGTATTTTCTTTCGAATATAATGGTTATTAGTTGATCGAATTTGATTAAAAGTGCTTAAGAAATCGTTCCATTAACTTTTTCATCGTTTTTTAGAAAATTTAGATTTTTCCCGGGATCCCGGGATTTGGAAAATAAAAATCCCGAATCCCGGGATTTTTTTCAGTCCGGGAAACAAGACCCTCTACTCCCTACCCCCTTCGTACGGGTTTTTCCTATACTTAATACATTGCATGTCACACTTTCACAACCCCCCCCCCCTCCCCCCTAGGACCGTGACGTACTTAATCGATGGCCCCTAACGTGCGTTACATGGGGTCCGATTGGATCTTAAGGGGCTTTCGGAGGCATTTCGGTAAGTCTTTCGGTAAGAACATTTTACGCCGGTTTCAGAGGCGTTGCGAAGGCGCTTTGGAGGTTTCGTTAGGGTCTGAGGTACGTTACACAGCGTCCGTGGGGATTTTAGGACATTCCAGTGGCATTTCAGGAAGTTTTACAGCAATTACGGCGGGATTCTGAGGCGTTACGGAGGTGTTGCCGGGGATTTGGGAGCGTCTCAGGTGCGTTACATGAGGTCCGATGAGGTTTTAAGGAGATCTTTTAAGCAACTCTGGAAAATTCAGAGCATTTTAGGCGGGTTTTAGAGGCGTTACGCAGCCGTTTGCGGGGGTTCCGGAGGTTTTCAGTAGTGTTACATGGGGTCCAAGGGGGTATGAGGGGGATTTGGAGGCATTTCAAGAAGTTTCAGAGCGTTTTTGGTTGGATTCAGAGGCGTTTTTGTGGGTTTCGGAGGGTATCAGTTACGTTACATGCGGTCCGAGGGGGTCTTAGGAGGATTTCAGAGGCATTTCAGGAAGTTTCAAAGGATTTTCGGCTGGGTTCAAAAGCGTTACGCAGACGTTTTCGGGGGTATCAGAAGGTCTCGTGTGCGTTACATGGGGTTTTTGTTTTAGTTGGGGTTTCAAGGCATTTCAGGAGGCTTAAAATGCTTCAGGAGAGTTTGGTAGCAGTTTATGAAGATCTCAATGAGGATTCCAGAGGGGTTTAACGCGTTTTAAGGGTTTTTTACTTGACCGTCGTAGTGGAGGATCTCTCCTGATAGCCAGGAGCCTCTGATCTGCCGGAACAAGTCTCTCACTGCGAGAACCGATCTGCTGGCAGTTAAAGATCCCAATATTTTTCTTGCGGTAGCCTCCTCGACCGCCTGTGCCGCATGTCATGCCTGATGCTCGTTCATAGCCGCTCCTGTTCCTGTTGCTAAACACTTCGCCCTTCATAACGGAGGATCTCTCCTCCTCATCTGCTGGAACATTGCTCTCGCTAGCTGCGAGATGAATCGATCTGCTGGATCTGATAATTGATTTATATCAAAATGCTTGTCAAAATGTATTTCATTGATAGAGAAATGGAGCACCTGCTGTTCAGCAATTGAAGGACGTGGATTCCATAATGATCAACTTCCCTCAGATTTACGGTAAAATGAAATTCTTTGAACCATAGGAAGGCAATTTGCTACGGTGCCGTGTGCAGCATAGTTGTCCCAATTTTTGGGATTTTCTCGGCATGAACTATCCCATATCATGCGAGATTATCAGCATAAGCTGTCCCATGTTGTAATTTTCATCATAAGCTGTACCATGTCGAGCTTTGCAGCATAAGCTGTCCAATGTTGAATTTTACAAATGATATCAGGATTTCCGGAGAATGTTCTGGATTCCATCAGAAATGCTCGGATAGCTGCGTATACATTGAACATGGGATAGCTATGGAGAAAAAAATAAATCAACATAGAACAGCTTATGCTGCAAAATTAAACATGGGACAACTTATGATGACAAAAAGGAACATGGGACAAATTGACTTGAAGTTGTTTTCATGGGGCAACTATGCTGCACACGGCAGTACGTAGATATACGACAATTTTTAATGGATCGATTAGTTTATAGAAAACAAGTATTTTTATAATGTATCTGGTAGTGTGCGGTAGTTCGGCAGCAGCAAAGTTTCGCGCGCTCGCTTTGCTAGATTTTTGTGATTTTTTTTCCTCTTCCCTCTGCGGGGCTCCGACGACGGGACGCCAAGCAGTCAGTAGTGTGCTGTAGTTCGGCAGCAGCAAAGCTTCGCGCGCTCGCTTTGCTAGATTTTTGCGATTTTCTTTCCCCTTCTCACTGCGGGGCTCCGACGACGGGACGCCAAGCAGTCAGTAGTGTGCGGTAGTTCGGCAGCAGCAAAGTTTCGCGCGCTCGCTTTGCTAGATTTTTGCGATTTTTTTTTCCTCTTCCCTCTGCGGGGCTCCGACGACGGGACGCCAAGCAGTCAGTAGTGTGCGGTAGTTCGGCAGCAGCAAAGTTTCGCGCGCTCGCTTTGCTAGATTTTTGCGAGAGTGAGTTTTTGGAGGCAAAGTGTACAGGCCGCGTTTTCATTCGATCGTCGTCGTCGTCGTCTATTTGACTGCTCATCTTCGTACGGGGCGATTTATGATACGATAAATGCAACAAACAACATTTTTTGCGATTTTAGTCAACAGACATTGAAATGTTCGTCACGTCAAGTGTCGGCCCAAGTTCCAAAGCCACGTTGGTTCAAATCATTTTATTTTCTCTTTCGTTAATTTTCGCACTTCGAAAACTATCTGAATGGTTCGTCATCTTCGATGTCGGCATGTGTTTTGTTTTAGTCCAAATGAAAATAAGTGGTTTGATATTAATAGGGTTGCATGAATCACTCCACTTACCAAAGTGAACTCATATCATGCGCCCTTTCCCCTCCCCACTAACAAAAAGTCCTTCCCATGACAGACGTGGAGACGCAGAGGTGATCTCGGTCTTTAGTAAGCAACGCACGTCATAATAACATTCCTTTCCTTCCTCGATGACCGTAAGGACGTGGCCGGCGCCGTTATTGACCTTATAAAGTTTGGAATTCTCGAAGATGCACATTGAGGACGGTAAGTTACTCCCAAGCTCCGTCTGTTGGTTCCTTGTGCAACTTCGATTGTTCTGGTCAATCACGGAGTAGCAACTACGAATAGTACGGTCATCTATGCTCATGCTCATGCTCATGCTCAACAAGTATTTTTATAATGTATCTCTGAGTAGCTACCATTGTATTTTGTATTCGAGCGCAAGAGTTTGTTCGAACAAAACTTTTAATTGCCGTTACTAGAAATCATTAAAAATTAAAATAATTACAGATCCTTGCTTCAAACCTGCACCCACATCCGGCTTTGCATTTTCAATTCCTCCTTCAAACGAACGTGACTCTTGAAATAATTGTGCATTCTTGACGACTACCTATAGGTCGGTCGGTCGGTACTTGATGGGGAGCGTGCACACACTTCACAATCACAATCTCAACCTGTCTGGAGCAACTACTGCTGAACCCTAGTCTCCATACAAAGAACGCCCCGTTTCATACCTCCCCCGGCAGTTATCTTGATTGCAAACGGAAAGTGAATGGCATTTTGAAATTGTATTACAATTCTGCACATCCGAGAGGATACGAGCACAGCCCTGAGTTGGTCGGGTTCCTTTCACGAGCTTGACTGGCGGCGGCAGGATGGGGAATCCGCTTGATGGAAAACAGATTCCCCCGAGGGAATCCAAGCCTATTCCGTCCGTCCTTATACATACGAATTGCCGTGGCGAAATCCTCAGCGCCGTACAATCCTCTATTTACCTTATGTTTTGCTCATAAAATATTCACACGAATGTTGTTAAATAATTCACGTACCAACACAACATTCACGACGGCGACGATGAATCGGTTTCGGAGGGTGCCTAGGATGGGGATTGCCTAGTTTCAACGTGTCGTAACTGCTGAGAGCAAGGGTGGTAGGAAAATAATTCACCAATGAGTGAAACCGCCTTTCTTATTAATATGTCTGTGATTACTGCGAAACAGGCTTTGTCCTAATGGGGACGTTCACTATGAATAAAGAATAAGTTGCGCGCCGTAGTCATTTGAATCATGCAGTGCTGACGCAGTATAAGATCAGAACCTTTCAAATGTGCGTACAAAATTTACTTATAGCAATCTGCCTACGAAAATAGAATCAAATGGAAACCAACCTAGAAAGGATTAGTTAGCTTTGGGAAACCTGTTCATATTGTTTTTTTTAAGACACGGACACGTTCAATGCTTCCAGTGAGCTTTTCGCTCTTTGAAGGAAGCACGACACTAGACAACGGATTAGCATGCAACGCCCAGTGGCACAGCCGAAAACTTTTCTTGACAGCTGCGGCGGGAATCGAACCCGCGCTCCTCAGCACGATGCGACTAAGAGCTTGGTGACCCTAGCCGCACGACCACGGAGCCGCACTTGTTTTATTTTGGTAAAGTTGCGTAGTTGAGTATGAATTTTCATACACCGGGATATAACGAATTAACATCGTCGAGACGCCGTTATGTATGCTGCATTCAAACTACACAATTTTTAGTTCTGCAATGGAAATGAAACCGCGATATCGAATAGGTCGCCGCAATCAGCGAGAATCTGGCTTAAAACTTCAGAGCTTTGAAAAAAAAATAAATCAATAGTACGGTGCAATTTATGAAGGGCTAATTTGTGGTTGACTCAATCGGAGACCTAATTACCGGAGACTAAGGAACGAGACTATGTTTAGGCTGAGGGCGTAATACAAGCTGCTATATGTACTATTTCAAACATAAAAGTAGGGTAAGTGTACCAATTATGGCTATAGTACTAATTATTCGCCATAGTTAATTTTCACCTTTTAACGGTGTAAATCAACAAGAAAAATTTTGTGAACAACAGATCACGTTCACAAAAGATGGTCGCTCTCATTTAAACTCCACATTTTCCTCAAATCATGGTAGAAATAAATCATTTTCCTTAAAATTTCGGCTTCCTTGCACCCTTTTTCGCCATAGTGTACCAGTTATGGCTAACTCCATAAGGAATGCATGCAAATAGTGCGAAAAGGAACCGAAGTTAAAAAATATAACCATAACTGGTACAGGGTTCCTATCATTGGCCCACGCTGTAATCAATACAAAAAGTAGTTTTGGCTCCGTTTCTATATTTTTCTTGCAAAATATGGAAACTAAGCTGTCTTTTATCTTATTGATGACATGCGTTGATCTTCTCGTTATTTTTGTATAAATAGCTTTCCTTAGGTGGTGCCATAATTGGTACACTTACCCTATACAGCATTGGCTTAAAACACCCTTGGGTCGGGTTTCCCTAAAATGTTTCGTGAATCCAGACGCAAAACATGCCTCAGTAAATCCGAGCTCAGAAGTATTATATTTAATTATAACAATTTTGTATATTGATTATACCTATATCCGTTACCAAACCCGAAACTTTTCAATCCAGACTCGATTCGTACCGTAAACCGGGGTCAAATTGATCATTCGGGTACTATTGTAATTGTAATCTATTCGGGTACATAGTAATTACTAGAAACTCTTAAGCGTCGTAATGATCTTAAACTATTCACGTCATCTGATTCGTAGATGTCTAGAGATGAGTGTAGACTTTTATTTTTTTTTAGAAAAATGTTAGTTTTGCCTATTTTTTTTAGGAATTTGTAATGTATTTCTCATTTAGTTGAAATCATTGATACTAAACAATCGATTGCCAATAGGACTTCCCGTAAATTCTGTTTTAACATTTTTGTGGAGCCTTGGTTGGGAAGTTATGTAGCTACTCTGAACTAGAAATAGTAAAAACAAAAGTTAATTTTATGATGAAATAGTCATTTATTGTGATAGAAATAACTTATTTCAAATGAAATTGCCTACCTTTGGGCGTTTAAGGGGAAATTTTAAAATTTTATTTTGCATTTTAAGTATTAAATTCACTAATTATAAGATTTTTAACGCTTTATTCGGCTTTAGAAGAGCAAAATTAAGCGGAGAAGAAATGTTCCTTTCCAACCGATGCTTAATTGTATACTGATCAATTTCGCCCCAAAGTGGCATTTTCAATTTTTTGATTTTTGGAGTTGTTTAACTTAAAGTTTGAATTTGTGGAACAAAATTCTAATACATGGTTCCATGTAGGTCCACTGGGCACTGGTTTTACAGACATTCTTTTGGCAATATTTGAATTGCCATTGATGTAATGCGCAAAAGTTGTTTTAAAGTGATCAATTTGACCCCGGATTACGGTACCCGAATGTTTTCATATTTTTCAAAACGCGGTTCGGCCACGAACCCGAATTTCTGGAAATTTCCTCACTCCAACCAGACCCGAATGCATTAGGTTCGGGTTCCGTGACATCGTGACATCGAAAAAGCCATTCGAGAGCAGCGGAAATCTGGTTTGAAAACATGGTCTTTAGGAAAATAAAGGAGATGATCTCTAAGAAGTCATTTGTGATGGGTGACTTTGATAAACCATATGGAAGACCTAATTTCCGTAGCAGAGGCGAAGGAACAAGAGCAGATTTGTGCTGAAGATGAAAATACAAGCTGCTACATGTATTATTTCAAGCATAAAAGTATACAGCATTGGCATGCTTTCAAATTCGATTTAATGGTAAAGGAAATGGATGTAGATTGGCTCCATTTAGTCATTTTTTTCTCTTTATTTGTAATTTTCGATAAAATCATGTAAAGCTCCGAATTTTTGCCTCAATAATGTTAACCGTAGTGTGGCCAGCAAAAAAACTCCCGTAGAAGGCCGGTAGGGTACCCGGGTACCCACGAAATGGAAATGATCATATATCAGCGATTTTTCCACCGATTTTAAAAGTTTTTGCCTTATTCAACTCAGAAACTCATTATCTATCGAGATCGTATTTGGTTGGACCGGTCCGATCACCATAGGTACCGGAAAATCCGGATCCATGTTTTTATACAATACAATATACGGGATTTTCGGTAGGTTAGTAGCAATTTCGGTACCGAGCATCGTAAAATTGGTTTGGCGTATTGTATCTGACCGGCCTGGAATCATAAAACGTGTTGACTTTGAAATTGTGATTTCGGAACACGCTTCCCGTGGAACCATGGTTGACCATAAACACTTTAAGGTATTCTAGCCTTAACAATGTGGGTTTCAATATGGTATAAGGACATGCTCCCAAAAATATGGATTTTCCAAAAACCACGGTGATTAGATGGGTCTAACCAAATATTTTCCCGATAGATGATGAGTTTCTGAGTTGAATGAGCTAAAAATTTCCAAAATCGATGAAAAATTGACGGAGATATGATCATTTCAATTTCGTGGGTACCCGGGTACCGTAATCCGGGTGACATTGATCAGAATTTCCTATCTTTCTTGAATAATTTTCTTGTTAAAGCAAACGTTACATGTTTTATATTTTTAAAACAAGTACTGGCCCTCTGAGTATATGTTAAGCTACTCGAAAAAGTATTGTAAAACTTTAAAACATGTTTAAATAGGTTTTAAAATCTAAATTTTGATTGAGTTGATTTGGGGTAACATTGATCATGTCAGTGATCAATGTTCACTTGTGTTGAAAATACCCTTACTTACAAAATTAGGGGTCGCTGATTTCGAATATGTAGTCCAAATTCTAACAAATTATGTACTTTTTAAGTTATTTTAGGATTAAAATGCTTTAAACCACGAATAACGCCTAAAGGTAGGCAATGGCTTAAGGAATTGATAGCCGATTTTTAAAAAACCGTATATTTTACTGAAAAATAGCATTTTCATAAAAGTTTCGGTTATTAAATCCAACTCTAGGATATCATATTGAAGTAATACAGTGATTTCGAACCTCATATTGTATCTACTATTCACGCCAAGCATGAATGTTTGACAATGTATCTCATTGCGTTACGAAACACAGTTATGAAAAAATCGTTTTAATTCAATGTTTATGAAATTCAATTTTCATAAATTGCATGACATTTAATAGCTAAATGATAGCAGATCACGATATACCATTCCATAGCAAAAACTGATTCAATGTAAAATGCTTGTTTGAACATTTCATGAGGTGGGTCAAGCCGATCAATGTTACCCCGCTGATCAATGATACCCCGGATTACGGTACCCTGCCGGCCTTCCACGAATTAAAATATTGCAGGACCCCTCCCTTGCCCCTCCTTACTTTAAAATTCGGTCAACCCCATTTATAGATGTATATTCACGAGTTCTAAGATCGAACAGAGTTCGAACATCCTAGTCTCAATAACCATTAAAATATCGAGATTTGAAATTGAAAAAGGTACCCGGGTACCCTGCCGGCCACATAAGTGTTAAATTATGCAGTGGTCTCTTTTTTGTTTTCAGTGACAGCTGCTACACACTAATTTTCTAATTAGAACCTAGTGTCGAAAGCAAACATGTCCAATTACGGTGTCCGGCAAATCGTAAACTAGGTGGAGTAACTGCGGTGATAGTGGGCCAACCTTCGAACTCGCGATATGACGCCTGTCAGCTAACTACAAGAAAATTACAGCTTAGAACCCTACAACTGCAAATAATGAATCAATGTTTTAAAGATTCTAGCATACCGTTGGTAGGTTTTCAATCAGATGCTCAATGCTGGTGGAATGCATTTATATAGGGTAGCGAACCACTTGGGCTGCGGCCGGTATTTTGGGCACTTTTCGCTATAACTCAGTCAATTCCAAACCAATTGACTTGATATTTTGTACACGGCTAGATACCGTGATTTCGGGTGAAATTGATCAGTGGGGTGAAATTGATCGACGAGAGGTCCATTTTTATTTGTTAAAAATAACGCTTTAAACTTTAAACAATTTGTGAAAAAAGCCATCACCTTGCTCAAGGGTTATTGAATGATGAGTTTACATGTTTTACAGCCAATTAGTTACATATTTCGGTATTAAAGTCAACATTTTTCGAAACTGTGTGTTAGGCGATCTTCATAGACACTTCCAAACTTTTGTTACCGCAGTTGTATTACACATATAATGAATATTCGAATGATGATTCGAATGTTTATAGCTGCCAAGTGTTCGCTAAACCCGATTTCGTCATCAAAAGTTCTATAAATATTGAAATTTATGCATAAAATTGCACTTTTTCGTAAGTACAATATTGATACGAATAGTGAGAAAATTGCATGCTTTTAGGCGTTTTCTTTCGATTTATTAAACTTAAATAATTTTAGTAAACTTATAACAGTTTTGCATAGCTTTTCCCATTCTAGGGTGGTTAATTTAGATGGAACAATAATTTTCAGCATTTACAAAGGCATTTCACTGACTGATCAATTTCACCCCGAAAGTAAAATTTTTGATTTTTTATTTAAAATGTTATTTATTATAATAAAATGATTTGCTGTGAAAGTTTCAACCTCATTAACTGATGAAAACCATGGTCGTACTTGTTTTAAAGCATTGAATTTAACCATATCGACAAACACTCAAAAATTAGACGCAAAAAACTGTGAAAAGTGATAAATTTTACCCGAAATCACGGTACTATACGTATCTCATCGCGTTTTAAAAATTGTGTCAATTGGTTCAACATTGGCTGAGATATAGCAGAAATGTGCCCAAAATAGGACCCCTGCCGAGATGGTTCCACTTCCCTACCTACAATTCTTTATTTCACCACTAAACCTAGCCTCAAAAATGTTTGATAGTTCTCAACCCAAGTAACATTTTATGTTTTGTTCGGCTGTATAAGAGATCTTCATGACCGATTTTATAAAACTTGCAATATACTGATTTATACATCAAATCCTCTTAAAGAGCATCTTCCGGCTAAATGGACCACTCTCGGAGAGGTTTTGCGAAACACAATAGGAGTAGCATAAAACTGTTTTAAAACCGAAAAGAGGTTATGATGATTGTTGTTGTTTTTTTTTTTTCAACAAAAACTAGGACAGCTCAAGATGCAGAGAATCTTATTCGATGACACGTAAAGTTCAGGAGGATACTTCATTCGTAAGTAGGAAGCGATCATTACAAAGTACAGGTATTTTTCGATATAACGTACCGTAATCCGGGGTAACATTAATCAGAATTTTACATCTTTCTTGAATAATTCTCTTGTTAAAGTAAATGTTACATTTTTATATTTTTAAAACAAGTACTGGGCCTCTGATCATGTGTTAAGCTACTCGAAAGAGTATTATAAAACTTTTAAACATGTTTAAAGAGCCTTTTTAATCTAATTTTTGATTTTGTTGATTTGGGGTAACATTGATCATGTCAGTTATCAATGTTCGTTTGTGTTGAAAATACCCTTACTTACTGAATTAGGGGTCGCTGATTTCGAATATGTTGTCCAAATTCTTACAAGTTATGTACTTTTTGAGTTATTTTAAGATTAAAATCCTCCAAACCGCGTATAACGCCTAAAGGTAGGCAATGGCTTAAGGAATTGCTAGCCTTATATTTTATTGCAAAAGAGCATTTTCATAAAAGTTTCGTTCATTAAATCCAACTCTAGGATATCAAATTGAAGTAATACAGTGATTTCTATCCTCATATTGTATCCAGTATTCATGCTAAGCATGAATGTTTGACAATGTATTTCATTGCGTTACAAAACACAGTTATGGAAAAATCGTTTTATTTCAATGTTTATAAAATTCAATTTTAAAGAATTACATGTCATTTAATAGCTAAATAACAGCAGATTACGATATACCATTCGACAGCAGAAACTGATTCAATTAAAAATGCTTGTTCGAACATTTCATGAGGTCGGTCAAGCTGATCAATGATACCCCGTTTTACGGTACCTAAGTATCACGAAATCTGGTCAATGGACCACAGTGTATGTAAATATGGGCCTTAAAAAATCTAACTTTTCAAATGGTTTCATATCCTTTCCCTACATCCTAAAGTGTATGAAATAGGAAAAAAAAAGTTATAATTCTTGCCCTCGAGTGTTACAAGTTCGGCTGGGCATGGCAGGCTAGCACTAGCAGGAGATGGAAATTGGGGTTCAAACGTGGTTGATTATATTTTCCACCGCACCCCGTCGGCAAGCACCACCATACCACCGCCGCCGCGCCGCAGGGGACATGTCAGTCACCGGAGCGAAGCAAAGGTGCGCTCGGTCGATGGAGAGCAGCGAAAAATCGTCCTGTTTGAAGAAACCGTTTTTTCGGGCGGCTGAGCGGTAAAGGTGAAAAACCGTCTCGTCCAACCAACGCAACCGTTCGTCCTTCATCAGATTCCGAGGCGGCCGGCGTGGGTGGCATAAGCATCAACCCTAAAGTAAACAGCGCGGTCGTGTTCGGCTGGTGGTTGGTTGCTCCAAGGGTGGTACGGTACGACGATGTGGCCCAGCAACACAAAGAGGGAAACTCTGGGCATCGATTTTTCCGTTCCGGTGCCTGCGGATAAGCCATGCAAGCGACACAAACTAGGGGAAAACGAGATTCGAATTTGGGTTGTTACCGGGGGTGTTATAAACCTGGCCGCACGTTGGCCGTTGTGACGAAACGTGTGGAGTTTATTTACGCGTTGAATTTTAATGGTCTTGGATGATTGCTTAAAGATACCGTAGCAAATGAAGATTTCTGAAATGTTCAATTTTTGTTGCTTATTAAAGTAAAAGTAAAGTAGGGCCAGTTATACCGGAGCGGTAGACAGGTAGGTATTCAGCAAGACCATGCTGAGAGTGACGAATTCGACTCCCGGTCGATCCAGGAACTTGTTGTACCTGGGGATGGACAATGTCTGTTTGGATCCATTGCAAACCAGTTTTATGTAGTGAACCCAAAGATGTCTTATTCGAGCCTCACATCCTGCATATGCGATATGTTGCCGTGTAAGATACAACTACCTGGATGTATATTTATGAAATCTGGATGCAATATGTGTGAGCTTATCGAACGATCTACATCACACGGTCAGCAAATATTAACATACCATGAGAGGTTATAACCTCCTTAAAGGGTCTCCAGTTAGCCTAATGGTTAAGGCTATGGATCGCTAATTCGGAGATGGCGGGTTCGATTCCCGTTCCGGTCGGGAAAATTTTCTCGACTCCCTGGGCATAGTGGATCATTGTGCTTGCCTCATAATATACAAATTCATGCAATGGCAGGCAAAGAAAGCCCTTCAATTAATAACTGAGGAAGTGCTCGAAGAACACTAAGTTGAAGAGAGGCAGGCCTAGTTCCAATGCGAACGTCGAGTCATTAAGAAGAAAAAGACCATTTAATCTACACTCACTAGCTCACTCGCCTTTCATCTCATTTAATCTCATCTGCTGAACTGTTGTTTATTTTGTTTTTTTTTTTTGTTGTTCAGCTTTTGTTTCATTTCCACTGTCAATCACTGTCGCTTGGTTTTTGGTCAGAACGTTTTTTGACTGACGTAATGAACTGCTCGATTTGTTTTCTTTTCATGTCTTTTTCGGAAATGTATCCTTGCACAGATGAAAGTGCTCTATTCTGTGCGAATCAACCTTACCATGGAACAACCGAAACTATCCACCGTGATATCTGGCAGAAAGCGAGGCTACCGGAACTCTTCCCTGGCAGAAACCGCATCTAAATTTGTGGAAGTGAATGGTTTTGCACGATGCCTTTTGCAAAATCGATCATCAGAGTGCTTGCCATCATATGCTGCAAAAATTGGATATAAACAATTGCATAAGGCATTTTCGAACCAAACACCCGAAAAAGGCCACTGAAAAGGGTTGGTTTCTGAGGCACCTCCAACAAGAAAGAAAATAATTGTGACGAAACGTTCGATTGCTATTGATCGCCAGCTTTTTTGTGGAGTTTTTGATCAAGCTCGTGGCTTACCTACCATATTCTTCCATTGGTCTTTATTGAATGAGAAGCCACGGCACAGCTTCTCGATCCGCTGAAGGCAAGCCTCGCTGTAACGGTGGACAAGCGTTTCTGGCATAATATTTTAAATGAAAAGACGTGAAGGGCTCATTAATATCTTTAAAAATCGATTCCGCGAGCCGTCTTCATCGGCACGTGCTGGCGTTGTTTGGCCAGTACGCTCTGGGTGGTGCAGTGGTCACACGCACCCTTGGTAAGTAAATATATTTACCTAAAAGCCAAAGAATTTGACAATGCGTTGTAAAACACTATTTTAATTTTGGTTGAAACCTGAAGCGACCCGTGGTTTTTACCTACTTCTAAATGTCGCAACTCGATTCATCCAAGCCAAGCGGTCAGATTAAGGCCTGAGTGTCCTCTGATGTACGCTCCATTCTACTCGCTCCATAGATGTGCGTCCCAGTTCGACGCTTTGTGAAGGGACTGTAAATCGTCCTCCACTTGATCGACCCACTTACCTCGTTGCGCACCGCGTCTTCTTGCACGGTCGGATGACTCTCGGAGAACCATTTTAATCGGGTTGCCATTCGACATCCTGATGACGTCACCCGCCCACCGTAGCCTCTTGATTTTCACGGTGTGGACGATGGTTGGTTACTTGGTGACGTTTACTGAGGTCCCCGTTTTCAAAATTTCCGAAGGAGTGAGAAACCAGCACAAACTAGTGTGCACAGGCTATTGGAAATCGAGGCGTGGATGCGATCGCCCACAGAGATGGAACTTGGTGAGATCCTTCTGATTAATTCATTGTATACTATATTGTTATATGTTTATGCTAGTTGTTTTACCATTATCTCATATATCAAAAGGATGATAGGTCTTATAAATTAAATATGCTGCTAAGGACTTGTAAAGATAATTGGGTTTATTTTATTGTAGATAGATCCAAAATCTACTATGAGAGTGTATATACTCATCTATGCAACTTCATTGCAAGTATTCATGCTTTGCTACGCTACGAACATCTGATATTAATAATGCATTAGAGATTAAAACATTTTATGGGTTCTACTGTGTTTGGCCTCTGCCTGAATCAAAAATCAATCATTAGTTTCCAAATGAAAGCAAGATCTTGTTGGCTTCTTTTCAACTGTAACGTTCATTTCCTATTATAGAACTACTATGTCTGGAGAAAGGCAGGTTGGTGAGGTTTCTTGTATTTTGTAGAAGTCAACTGCAATTCACTGTGCGCTCGATAATGCCAGATGGAAACAGTTCGGAATTTACACTCGAGAACGTCGTGTCCACCGTTTCAACAACCTTATCAAAGTGCTCATTACACGTTGTTCTAGGGGACTGCTCCAAAGAGCAAATTCTTGGAGATCTCTCCAAGAACTCATTCTGGGATTTATTCCCCAAATGCCATATTTGGGGATTTCTTTATAGAGATTTTCGGCTTCCTTGTAGAGAATGTTTTAGGTATTCTGTCAGAAGATCCGTAAGGGATTCATACAGGCGTTTGCTCTGAGAATTGTCCGAGAGTTCATTCTGAGATGATTGCTACCCGCAATTTCTAAAAGATTTATAAAAAAAACAACATAGAATGTTCTAATAAGGAGTCCGGAAAAAAAATCGTTAACCTTTGCGTCCTAACGAATTTTGCACACTCAAAATTTGATGTTCATTTAACTATATTTTCTTCAATTTTTACCCGATTTTGATGAAATTTCGACAGAACATCCTGAAATTACTACCGTTTCATAGAATGCACCGGTTGCTGAAGTTGCATGACAAGTTCCGAATTTATACGGAAACCCAGTGGGGTACGTTGGTTAGCCAAATCAGACATTTTCGTTGTTTTTTACAGATCTTATATGGATCCATAAGTTTTTACATCTGAATCATAAAGTATTCGACACATTCTACCGTGACGTTACAACGTTTTGACGCATTCGTAGTCAGATTTTCCACTATAACTCATGAAAACGAGCGTAAACCTCAAAATATTTTTTCATATTCGGATTCCTTGTAAAATTTCTGATATATTAGACCTATTGAACATTTAGTTTTCATTGGAAAAACGTGTTCAAAATGCGTATTTGTAGCGTGACGTTACAACGCGCTAGAATCCGACCCTCTCTAACGCGCTACCAACATCTTGAAATATCTACTCGCATTTTTATAATATTCTGAATTATTTTTCCACTATTCAAAGTTGTTGGTTTGTTCTTCAATTCAATGGAATAAAACATTTAAATTTCGGATTTGTTTTTGGTTTATCGACTTTTACATTTCGTGACGTTACAACGCCCGTTCAGTTTCAAACAGGGTTCTGCTCGCGTTGTAACGTCACGAAAATGCACATCATGTTAGAATCAGAATAATCAGCCAAATTTACCCGAATTTGTGAATATATCATTGCATTATCTTCACTGCTTCAAGGGGAACTTTATTCTATTGAAAATCCGTTTTGTGATAAATGGCTCGGGGGGCCAAGTTATTGCTATCAATAGTATGAATACTCCTTCATGAAGGTTAATGACTCCGGCACCCATCTTCGGTTTAGTATCACCCATATTCTTCTAGTTTTGTCCCAAAGACTAGCGCGCTTAGATCCATTATTTTGCACCGCCAGATATTTAAATTTTTCAGCATAGAACTCATCACGCCGTCGAATTAAATATTTTTTCAATAATTTATGCATTGTCATTGATTCACGCTTTAAGATGTGCGAGCAGTTAGTGAAACAAAGACATACCTGAGGATCTGCAGACCACTTAGGGGCATCAATTTCTGTGATTCCAGATACAAATAGACCTAATTCTGACAAAAAAATCCATCCTATATATGTCAGAGTCATATTTACTTAGATAGTTTGTGTCTTTGGCAAAGTTGTTTGATAAGCCAAAAACTTACAGCTGCTTTACTATTGGATGTGAGATTCAGACACACTGGGCGACGCTAATTAAAAGTTTACAATAGTTTAGAATTTCTCAAAAAGTTTTCAACAAATTTTGACTAGTTGAGAAACTTTTTTTTTTTCTTTATTTTTGAGACTTTCAGCCCTGAGCTGGTTCGTCTCTTCAGTTGAGAAACTTTTTTTGGCAAAATCTTTGGGTACTTTATAAGAAGTTACAACATGTTGAATAGTTTTTGAATAAATATAAAGTGTATGGTTTTTCAAAATTTCAACTACCACTAGTCAGTTAGAAACTTGACCTAAATGGCTTTTAAACTAAACACTCTTGAAAAAATAAACAACTTTTCCAAAGACATCAACATTCTTAAAGTCTAAAGTCTAAGTAATTACAGTCCTGAGATAAATGAGTTTCAATTTCGTAGGTGTTACGTCTGTTTGTCGGCGATTCTTGTTATATCAGAAATAAATGTAACACTGACGTAATATCCATCCCATATATTTCAAGATTCTAACTATTTAGACAGTTGGTGTCCTTGACAAAATTGTTTGGCTGGTCAAGAACTTTCAATTGATGGGCCGTATGATTTCAAATCGTTCCACTAGCAGGCGCTAGAGGGCATACACATTTTTAGTTTTACTTATCTTAGGATCGTGATTAATTGTAAAGATGGTTGCTTCATTAAAGTTGTTTGGTAGATCAAGGACTTTCAGTTTAATTGCCGTATGGTATTAATTTCTGCCACACAGTGGTGGTAGTTGCAAACTTTCAAAAGCATGCCAATTTTATTAATTTCCCAAAAAACATTCAACAAGCCGTAACTTTTTGTAAAATATGTCAAAAATTCTCAAATTTTGACTGATAGTTCCTGATCTTGTTATATGTAATTTCTACAATATTGCACTTGGTTGGTTAGCTCTACACAAAGATGGAGCGCTTTAAGCAGAATCATGTTTTTGGCTGTTGTTCTATTAACTATTATATCTAAGGAATAAGTGAATCCCGAGTAGAAGAAAACATCAGCAGCATAATAAAATATGTTATTTTGGCATAATAACTGTATAATGGAATCAGTAATTTATATGTTATTAACATATCTTATTATGTTATAAGCTTGTCTGTCATAAGCGGCAAAATAACAAAAATCATAACAAAAAAAAATGTTCCTGGAGGACCAATTTAATAACAAGTTTTATTAGATCAATAATATCTTTATAACAATGAATTTTGCAGTGAATTTGAGAACTTGTTATTGTTGTGTTATAGTACATCACATATTTGTACATCTTCAATAATGGGATAATAACAAAACTTGGTCTACAACAAAGTATATTATTTGAATGTTATGTAGTGGATGAATTTCAATAATTTGATCATAACAAAATATGATTGCCCAGCAAAACATGTTATAAAGAAGTAATACTTTGATAAGTTAACAATAACAAATTATTATATAAAAACAGGCTATGTGTTTCTTTTGATATTAATTTGATATTCTCTTCTGATCGGGATCAAATCAAATTAAATTTTGAAAGTTAAGAATTATATGTTGATCTTTGATTACAATTGATTTGAATACAATATGTATAAAGTGAAAAAAGTTCCAGCTTGGAGAATACTTTTCAAGAAATTTTAATCCCTTGCCTGCTTTTGCAAAATGGAAACTAACGTCTTCTAGGGGCAAAAACTCGCATCTATTGGTAAATCAATTGCAAGTCGTTTACTTACCAAACAACTTTGCAGAAGAAATCGTATTTCTATGTAATGGGGATCCTGAGATGTATGAAATTTAAAATTGGTAAGTTCTTTAGCGCCGCCTGTTGGTGGAACTCAAAGTATCCATCAACTGTAAGTCTTTGATCAACTTAATAACTTTGTAATTTCGTCAGTGTTTCGTCTGTTGGCCACTGATATCACAGAAATTTTCGGTTTGAGTGGTATTTGATTACGATTGAAAAATTTTACAATATCGTAGTACAATTACATCGTAGATTTTGGCCAAACACCAGCTCCCCCTCCTTCAAAAGTCTACGTAGTTTATGAACGGGCAACGGTACGCAATTTATAAACGATATCTTTAAAAAGAGCTCATACACAACGAGAACTAAACTGTTTTGAATATAGAACTACGTTTGTCCAATTCAGAAGCCGCCCAAGCCAGAAAGATTTGGTCTTTTCCACAGAACTTTTTTTCGTGACGTTACAACGCAAACTTCAACCAGGTGAAACTCAGGCTTCCGTGAACCGATTTTCTTTCTTTTAATCTCATTTGAAAGATCTTTTCGAGTACAAAGAGCATACAAAATTTCATATTTGTATCGTTTTCCGTATTTGAATAAAATTTGAAAATGTTGATTTTTCGTGACGTTACAACGCAATAAAAACCCATGCTATGATCAGCCATATTTCAGAGTTGTAAAGTCTTCCGATTAAAAATCTTTTTATGCTAAAAAATCTTCATACATTTATCTACAAATGATGGAAGACTTTTGAAAAATCAGTGTATTGGTGTTTAAAATACGACAGTTCGGATGAAAAGTGTGCCTAAAAGACTTAAAATCACGATTTTAATGTTAATCTTAATCGTCGTTCAATTTATATTTAATGTCACACTAATGTAATGTCGAATACATTTTTGGATGACAAAAGTAATGTAGAATGTGATAAAAATATCAAATATGCCATAACTCAACTTTGAAAAATTTGTATTGATGATACGGGGCCCGTAGAATGTGTCATTCATATCTTCGGGTACTTTGCGGTTATTTGGAACTGTAGTGGCCTGTTCCGGATTCCGAGGTACCGTAAAACTGGGTAACTATGATAGATTTTTTGCTCGCAGTGAATTTAGCAATCATATCATAAACTGCGTATTTTTTTTTTGTTTTAACTGTACATAAACTTATTATTATGTATAGGCCCGGATTAAAAATTGTGGGGGCCCGGGGCCCGAGCGAATGCGGAGGCCCCTCGGAGAGATGACCAAAAATGTTTTTCCTTATTTTCGAACAGCAGGACTAGAGTAATAGGGGGATTAGGGGCATAATGGACACCCGGGGCGAAATGGACACCCCTGTTTTTGCCGAAACCATTGACTTTTATGTAAAACTTTTAATGCATAAGTGTAAAGGAACAAGTCATGGTCCTATTTTTCAAAAGTACCATTTATATTGCTCCAAAATAACCAAAATATCATTGAAATTGTGTTATGTTTTTCATATGGTGAAATTCTTATAATTTCGAAGCAGCTGCAAATAAGGTATTACGAGTGTTGGAGTGTGTCTACCATAAAAACAAGTGATTTGTTACCTTATCTACATGTATACGGAGATTTTGCAATGGATGAAGTATTTTATTTTTGATCAGAACTCACTAAAAATAGCAATTTTAATGTTGTAGTCGATTCGGGGCGAAATGAACACCGGCTATTACGAATGGATGTACGCGCATTGCATACTGTTAGGCGTTTTAGAGAGTTTGTAAAAAATCAATCCGATTATTTTTGCCTAAAATTTATTTTATTAACTTTGATGTTATGTAAACTCGTCGAAGATGGAGTATTATATCTGTGGCATTGGTATCCGTAGGCATATTACTTAACTGATCGATGTAATCAAAGAATAAGCATAAAATATGTGGGGGTGTCCATTTCGCCCCGTACCTTTCCTGCCAGCCCTAAAAAACACACGATTTAAAATTCTATATTTCTTCACAATAAAGACATTTTACCTACTGCCAATGATTGAAATACGTAGGAAACAAGCTAAAGTTGTGAGCCAACTGATAATATGTTAAGTTTTTCATTGTTATATAGGTCTAACGTACTCATTTGCTTAGGGTGTCCATTATGCCCCTAATCCCCCTACCTATGTAAAATAAAGCTAATGTTAGCAACCAAAAAAGGTTTTTATGGGGGCCCCTAAAATGTGCACCCCCCTCCGCCCCCCCCTTAGATAGATCCGGCCCTGATTATATTGAGTTCTCTTTTTGAGTTGTATTAGAAATTTATATTAACAAATATTGGACACAACAGTTCTAACTACCTACCTGAAATTACAAGACATTGCATACATTTAGGCGTTTATCGATTTCCGTCCCAATTTTAATTTTCAAAATTGATTTAAGAGATTAAAGATCTTATTTAGGTTTTACTATGACCGATCTACAGAGAATAAGCCACAAATTGAAAAAATAATCAAAACGTTGTCGTAGAGCTAAATATTTGAAGGCGGTCTCCTTTGGCCAACCGACGTACCCCACTGGGTTTCCGTATAAATCCGGAACCGGTCATTCAACTTGCCCATCCGATGCATTCTATGAAACGGTAGTAATTTCCGGTTGTTCAGTCGAATTTTCATCAAAATCGGGTAAAAATTGAAGAAAATAGACCTAACTGAATATCAAATGTTGAGTGCGCAAAATACGTTAGGGCGTAAAGGTTAAGGAATACCGTAATCCGGGGTCAAATTGATCACTTTAAAACAACTTTGGCGCATAACATGAGTGATAATTCATTATTGCCAAAAGAATTTCTGTAAAACCAGTACCCAGTGGATCTCCATGGAACCATGTGACAGAATTTTGTTCAACGAATTTGAACTTTAATTTAGATAACTTCAAATATCAAAATATTGGAAATGCCACTTTGGGGCGAAATTGATCAGTATACAATTAAGCATCGGCTTGAAAGGAAAATTTCCTTCACCCTTATTTTGCTCTTCTAAAACCGAATAACGCGTCTAAAATCTTACAACTAGTGAATTTATTACTTGAAATGCAAAATTAAATTTTTAAATTTCCCCTTAAACGCCTAAAGGTAGGCAATTTCATTTAAAATAAGTGATTTCTATCACAAAAAACCCAGATTAATCCACCTAGTGGTGATAGTGCCTTTCTCGTCGAATATGTACTCAAGAGCCATAAGCCGAAGTGTTCCTGAGTTATGAGAATACTCTAGAACGGAACAAATCTAATTTTCTTCTTTTCTCACAGTGCACAATGGGTCCATAGCCGTGTTTACGAAGACGAAAATGTTTGTGCCTAAACCATAAGTTTTAGATACATGGTGTCTTTGGGAAACTTTCTTCTTATTTTTCGACCTTTTTTCTCATTACTGTGAAATTAGGGTGGTCCCTCTAGTTTCGCTGATCCAAACATCTGCTTTTTAATAGTTTTATGTACGTTCACAAAATGTTCTACAAAGTTGTAAAAGAACTTATTTGGAGCAAGTTTGCCGAAGAAACCATTATTCTATCTCCTATGGTTCCTAACTTATATTTTTTTAAAAGATTCATGTTAGGGTGATCCATGAATTTCAGTTTTCCTGAAATAACTTTTAATTCGTTCGTTTCTCGTAAATACTTTGTTCCGAGCACTTTTAGAACTATCAACGACGCATATTTTTTTCCAAAGAGCTCAAAGTTCTAACTCTCATAGTTAAAAAGATATTGGCATTTTTCTTCGAAAAAGAACCTTTTTTCTAAATGTCATATCTCAAAAAGGAGCAGATGGATTTTCAATCTCTCGGTTGCATTGGAAAGATCGTACTCTGTTCTATTCATGGTAAAAAAACTGTAGGTACCTTTTTTGTTTAAAGTTTTTTATTGAATTTTGAAAATACGATTTTTTTCATGGAAAAGCAGTTGTAACTTTGAAAATTGATGAGATACAAGGTTGGCGTCTTCGACAAAATTGTGAGTTTTTGGCTGCTATAAAAGTACCCATAACAAAGTATTGCGAAAAAACCAACACATAAAATTATATTGAGTAAAAACAGATTTTCATATGGAAAGCGGAACAATTTCAGCAAACTAGAATGTCTTTATTGTGAAGAAATAATGAATTGTAAATCGTGTTTTTTTAGGGCTGGCAGAGAAGGTACCATGCGAAATGGACACCCATCGGGGCATAATGGACACCCCTGCATATTTCATGCTAATTCTTTGATTACATCGATCAGTTAGGTAATTTGCCCACGGAGATCGATACCATAGATAAAATACTCCATCTTAGACGGGTTTTTCAAATCATCAAAGTTGATTAAATAAACTTTAGGCTAAAATAATCCAAATATTTTTTTTCCAAACACTCTTAAACGCATAAGAGTATGCAATGCGCGTACATCCATTCGTAATTACCAGTGTTCATTTCGCCCCAAATCGACTACAACATTGAAATTTCTATTTTGAGTAAATTCTAATCACAAATAAAATATTTTATCCATTGCTAAATCTACGTATACATGCAGATAAGGTAGCAATTCAATGGTTTTTATGGTGGACACACTCAAACACTCGTAATACCTTATTTGCTGCTGCGTTGAAATTATAAGAATTTCACCATATGAAAAACATATTTCAATTTCAATGATATTTAGGTTACTTTGGAGGCATATGAATGTTACTTTTGAAAAATAGAACGTTGACTTGTTCCTTTACACTTATGAATTAAAAGTTTAGCATAAAAGTCAACGGTTTCGGCAAAAATAGGGTGTCTGTTTCGCCCCGGGTGTCCATTATGCCCCAATCTCCCCTATTTATTTGTGCCTTTCCTCAAAATGATGAATTCCCAGTAAAATTTCCAAGGGGGACCCCTCTTGACTTAAGAGAAAATCGAAATTTGTGTCAGCCTTATTCAGAAAAGCAACAATTATATCAAAGCCATAATCGAATTTGGAAACTTATTGATGGCTCATATTCCGAAGTTATGTATTATGTTTAACGTGTAAGCAGAACTGAAAAATATTAAACCTCTCAATTGACTGCTTGACCACCTTCACTAGCACTGGATGCCGATCATTATCAAGATATTTCGGCAAATTGTTTTCTGCACACTTTAGCCTTTATTTTATTATCGTTAGTTATGTAAAATTTGACAAAAAAGTGCAAGCTAGTAAAATTTATCATAATAAAACCCATTCAAATTTTAACCGTTTTACACAGTGCGAGGGCTCAACCAGTTGCATCAAAATTGTGTGTAGTAATTTCAACCGCAAAAGGAGATTGATCCTATGAAATTAAAACTTCCCCATACAACGTTGATTCAGACTGTATAATATTTTGCTCTTTTACGCATATTTATCGCTTGCATTGATTTTGTTCACCTTCGTAATTTCAGCGATGAATCAAATTCTGTTTCTGCAACACTGCTGGTAATCTAAGGTGTGGTCAGAGATTATTTTCTTGCTGCCCGTTTATCTAGTTATCCAACATTTTTGATGATTTGAGGTTTCATATATATGGGTTTAGTTCACTTTTTTAACTGGCCACTTCCGGCGGGACACCTGAAACCGGTTCCGGAACACAACCGGTTCAGGTATGTTATTTGTGGATTGATTGGTAATTATCGATGACAAATATCGGAAACAGCTTGTTAAACGTTACGCGTTACGACCTACTATTCTTCGGTCATCGTCGGACGCATTCAGTTGGATTCACCCCTAAAACTTCGTCAGTTTCATATATAAGCGGTTCAGATATGGTCTGAAACTATTTTCCTGCTTACCGTTCATCTGGTTATCGATACAGCCGCTATTTGGTGTGTCACATGCATAAGTTTAGTTCAATTTTTTAATTGGTCACTTCCGACGGGATACCTGGAACCAGTTTCGGAACACAACCGGTTCAGATAAGGTATTTTCCTGCTTACCGTTCATCTGGTTATCGAAAATGCCGCTCTTTGATGCGTCGCATGCATCGGTTTGGTTCACTTTTTTAATTGGCCACTTCCGGCGGGACACCCGGAACCGGTTCCGGAACACTACCAGATCAAATATGGTCTGAAACTACTTTCCTGCTTACCATTCAACTGGTTATCGAAGAAGCCGCTCTTTGATGTGTCACATGCATGGGTTATGTTCACTTTTATATTTGGCCACTTCAGACAGGACACTCGGAACCGGTTCCGGAACACAACCGGTTCAAATACGGTATGAAACTATTTTCCTACAAATCATTCATCTGGTTATCGAAAAAGCCGCTGTTTGATGTGTCGCATGCATGGGTTTGGTTCAATTTTTATATTGGCCACTTCCGGCACGACAACCGGAACCGGTTCCGGAACACTAACGGTTCAAATGTGGTCTGAAACTACTTTCCTGCTTACCATTCAACTGGTTATCGAAAAAGCCGCTCTTTGATGTGTCACATGCATGGGTTATGTTCACTTTTATATTTGGCCACTTCCGGAAGGACATCCGGAACCGGTTCCGGAACACTACCGGTTCAAACATAGTCTGAGACTATTTTCCTACTTCCCGTTCATCAGATAATCGAAAATGCCGTGGTTTGATGGGTCGCATGCATGGGTTTGATGCATTTTCATATCCAGCCCCTTCCTGGGGCACAGATCCGGAACACCTTAATGGCCATAACTCCGGAACGGCTGGACCGATTCGAACCATTTTCAATAGGAAACAATGGGACCAGATTCCGCGTCGAATGAACCGTCGGTCGTTAAAATCGGTTGATGTTTACTATCTAAAAGTTAGGTGACCTTTTTTGTACACACACACACACACATACGCACACACATACATACACACACACACACACATACACACACACAGACATCATCTCAACTCGTCGAGCTGAGTCGATTGGTATATAACACTTGACCTCTCCGGAGGCTCTATCAAATTTTCGTTTTTGGAGTGAACATATAGCCTTTCAGTACACCTTGGTGTACGAGAAAGGCAAAAATGACAATTTTTTCATAAAATGAACTTTTTATAACTATTTCATTTTCTGATTAGCTGCATTACATCCCTACCAAGGCTCTACAAAAATCTTAAAACAGAGAATTCACGGGAAGTCTTATTAGCAATTGATTGTTTAGTAGCAATGATTTCAGCTAAATGAGAAATACATTGCAAATTCCTTGAAAAATAAGGCAAAACTAACTTTTTTCTAAAAAAATTAAAAGTCTACACTCATCTCTAGACATCTACGAATCAGATGACGTAAAAAGTTTAAGATCATTACGACGCTTAAGAGTTCCTAGTATAGAATTTCAAAGTAGTACCCGAGTGATCAATTTCACCCCGCTGATCAATTTGACCCCGGTTTACGGTACCTAAAAGAAGTCTCGAAGGATTCCAACGAAAAGCTCCAGGAGGTTTTCTAAAAAGAACTCTTGAAGTATATCCAAAAGGAGTTTCTGAAGAACTCCCACAAAGAACTCATGGATAATATCCAGACAAAACTTTTATTGAATTTCCACAAAGAACCTTTGCAAGTTTTCCAGAAGATATTTTTTTAATAATTTCCGGATGAAGCTCGTGGAGGAACCCTTGGAGCAAGCCTTGAATGATTTTCAGAATAAACTGGTGCTTTCGCTTTACCGGCAGTAAATGTCGTTCAATGTATTTTTCTTTAGTTGCGCCAGCAACTATCTCCCAATATATCCACTGTTATAATGCAATAAATATCACTTTTAGCAGGGGAGCAATAGTTTGTTTAGCATTGAATAACATTTGGCGAAAACGGGACTCCTTTACCAGGGAAAACATCCCAACCTTAAATTGCCTACTTCCTATACCATGTGCAACCACACTAGAGGTAGGTATCATATCGCTTGGGAAAAAGTACCAACTGATACCATGACGACGATGACTACGAGCGACAGTGGCACAGGCAGGGGCTACGGCGTTGTCTGTCTATATCCATCAGCCAGAGGAAGCAGTTGGGTAAACTTGTAAAACATCCCCCAGTTGTTTAGATAAGGGATCCGACCGACGACGTCGTCGTTTGCACCACCATCGACAACAATAACGACAACAAAACGGGAAGCAATAGAAATAGGATGATGATAATAATAATCCCAAACCGTACGCGAGGGGGTGTGAGGAAAAAGGTCGTCAGTGCGTGGATGGATGGTGGGTGTGCGGGTGGTGGGAGTGAAAACTTCATCTCCATCCATTATTGTAGCGCTCCTCTCCGTTTGAATATACAGTGCTGTAGGCACGCGGGAACGCAGGACGAATTGCAATGTCAAAACAAAGTATTATAAAAAGAAGCATAATGATAAAATATATAGGGGGATTAGGGGCATAATGGACACCCTAAGCAAATGAGTATGTTAGGCCTGTTTAACAGACAAAAACTTAACATATTATCAGTTGGCTTACAACCTTAACTTGTTTCCTACGTATTTCAATCATTTACAGCAGGTAGAATGTCATTATTGCGAAGAAATAATGAATTGTAAACCGTGTGTTTTTTGGGGCTGGCAGGAAAGGTACGGGGCGAAATGGACACCCATCGGGGCATAATGGACACCCCTGCATATTTTATGCTGTATCTTTGATAATATCGACCAGTTAAGTAATTTGCCTACGGAGATCAACACCACAGATATAATACTCCATCTTAGACGAGTTTACATAACATCAAAGTAAATTAAAGAAATTTTAGGCTAAAATAATCGGATTGATTTTTTCCACACCCTCTAAAACGCCTAACAGTATGCAACGCGCATACATCCATTCATAATTGCCAGTGTTCATTTCGCCCCGAATCGACTACAAAATTAAAATTGCTATTTTGAGTAAGTTCTGATAAAAATATAATACTTCAACCATTGCTAAATCTGCGTGTACATGTAGATATGCTAACATTTTATTTGTTTTATGGTGGACACACTCAAACACGCGTAGTACCTTATTTGCTGTTGCTTCAAAATTATAAGATATCCGCCATATGAAAAACATACTTCAATTGCAGCGATATTTTGGTTATTTTTAAGGAATATAAATTATACTTTTGAAAAATAGAACAATGACTTGTTCCTTTACACTTGTGCATTAAAAGTTTTACATAAAAGTCAACGGTTTCGATAAAAACAGGGGTGTCCATTTCGCCCCGGGTGTCCATTATGCCCCTAATCCCCCTATCTGCTTTTCCATTCAGGCCGTATTCGGTCAGAGGGGTCACACAAACCGTATTTTCGTCGGTTGTTGGTTTTAAAAGGTTCTGGTAGAAGGATGAATCAAGGAGCGAGGCGTAGGATCGAGATCCGATTGCACCGAGGGGTGACAATTATGATTGCCAGCAATAAATCGTGGTACTGTGCCCCGTATACGGGCTTAGCTCTCGCTCGAGATGGCGTGACGAAAACGATACAATGGAAAGGATATTTATGGGTGCGAAAATGTTCGGAATAATCCCTTTCATTTTTGAGTTGTAGGAAAAGGTGCAAATGAAATTTTCAATAAAAATTTATTAGAATCATAGCCAAGCTAAGAAATAGGCCAAACTATAGTTCAGATATAGTGGCAGGGAAATAAGGATATTGATTGAAAAGTCGGTACTTTCTTCATCAGGACTTCAAATAAACTACAGCAGACGGGGATTACTTTCGGTAGCCACGTCGATTATGCCTGTAAAAGAGCCTCCACAGCTATTGCGGCACTGTCCCGGATGATGTCCAATAGCTCTGCGGTGCACAGTGGGACCATTCTGAAAAAAGACGATCAAAACCTCTAAGAGCCATTAGATGACATTTTAGCATGTAGGTGTCTTTGGAAGATATGTTCAGAAAAATCTTTGCTATTTTTGTGCATATTCACTGTATGGTAAAACTGTAAGGTGAACCCGAGCAAAAAAATATTTTTTCAAAATATTGTTTTAGAGGGTAGATGTCTTCAGCAAAGTTGTAGAACATGTAATTTCAAGTAACTTTGCTGAAGACACGATATAGCTTGGACTTCATTTTTCGGGAGAAAATATGAAGGTTTTAAAAAACAACCTCAAAATCAGTTTTTTGAACTTTTCCATGATTATATCGTAAAATTTTAACGTGATATGTTCTACAAGTTTGTAGGTATCACTGAAATACACTATCTTGTCAAAGACACCAACTCTGTAAAATTAAAAATTGCTCCAGTAAACCAATTTTTTTGAATTTTTTTCACTATTTTCACTATTGAATATTTTTTGAATAGGCACTTTTTGGCAGCCCTGCTATCAAAATTTCAAAGCTTTATTATGTCCAGAATAGACCAAAATTGACTTAACAATCGGGTCTGATAAGGCACTTTGATATCTGATGCTATTTCAATAGTCATTTTCAAAGAAAATATTCACAAATCTCATTCAACCTTTCGATATTATTTTTAGTTCATCTGACCCGGTCAACCATTTCACGAACTGCTTTAAAGTTCTTTGCCGAAATATAAAGATTAGTGCCGACTATTCTTCACAGATTATTTCGTTACATATATTTAAACAACTTTATCGATAGATAACTACACTTGAAAAAGAGTCTTTATCGTTCATACGATAAAAATCCTTACCGAAATTTATCAACATTTCGTTTAATTTTATGTTGTCGCTAGAACTTTGTTTTTCTTCACGAATATTTATCGGAATATATTCAATTTTCGATACCAACGTAACGTTGCACATTGGTATCGAAACACAAAGATTGATCACGAGACACCTTTATCGTTCTGTTCGGTATCGATGGGTAAAGCTAAGCAAAGGTATTACGGCATCGCATTTGACAGAGCAATGTTTTGTTTTTTTCGCCAGAAATTTACAACTATCGAAACTTTTGAAACCGAAAACGAATCTTGGAGGTTTATTTGGGAGATTTCTCCCGATATTTACGATTTATGCCAGGAGCTCGGTGCAGAGCATCGTTATAAGGATGATTGAAGAGGTAGGTAAGGTGAAAACTTTGCAAAAGTCAAGGTGAAAGCATTTCTGAGCAGTAGCAGCACCAGTAGACATGTCAGCCAGTTCTTCGTTTTATGCTGCTTCCAAAACGAATGTTTCAGTGAGAGCTTCCCCAGAAAAACGCTATTTCCATCAGCTAGAATCGCGAATACATATGTGGCAAAAAAGCTCAAGGAAACACTTTTGAGCTTCAGCGGTTAAATAAGCATGCAGTAGAAATGCTGGAAAGTTTTTCGGGATATAGTTTTTATAGTTGCTATTATGTATTATTACTTGATTCTTGAATGCTTCTGGTGCCCACGATCTGTGTAACAGCGTGTGGCTTAGTAAGTAAGACATCTGCGGATCATCCGGAAGTTCTCTTAATCGTAAGTTCAATTCTTATAATAAAAAAGTATGCAAAAAAACTCATGTGTACGATGGCTGATGCTGATGATTGTGGGACGAACGCTATTTTTAGTTTTATGGCAACATTTTTGGCGGGTCGATAAAACAGAACCCACTATTTTAGTATCGATATAGCTATACAAATCTATATCAATCTTTAACGACGAGACTTCATTTTTATTTGAAATTCTTTAAGAAACGATGACGATCGCTATCGATTTACATTATGAGCATCTTTAAAGATCGTGATAAAGAATCGTAAAGATGTTTAAAGAAATGGTTGACCGGGGAGTCTAGAACCGAGTAGTGATTCTGATTAAAAAAAAAACAAGTTTCAAAAATGTAGGCTATTTCAACTGTTAGTGTCATTTATTTTGAACTACAAATTTTGAAAGAGGGAAAAGCCTCTTTGAGTGATTTCCTCATCTACGAAATCTTTCTCAAAAAAGGCACAAAACCTTATTATCTTTTCAAAAAATTGTTATAATATAAACTTAAAACTAAAGGCTCCTCTGGAAAAGTATCTATAATCGAGCCGTGATCTTGATGCGGATTTGTAAAGGGATGAACCAAGGTAATATGTCTACGACGAAGGAGTTTTGAACATCAAGGACAGGAATCGACCTAACGGACGCAGTTCGTGAAAACTGGAAAAAATAAATTTTAAAGAGTATCAAACAGCATAACCAATTTCAATAAAATATCTGTGAAGAATTTTCATTATGACGACCTAGAATATCGCTAACAGATACTGGCTATTTCAATGTGATGTAACAATGTTTCACTCGTTTTATTTTATTTTTTATTTTCAACACAAAACTTGTAGAGGCGTTCATTATATTTTCGCCTTTTTAGTTTTTTAACCGAAGTTATAATGTTAACATAGCAAATGAAAAATATGTTATCATTGTTTTAGTTGATTGATTAATGTATGTATTTGAACAAAAACAAATGCATTGAGAATTGCAATAAAAAATAGATAAAAAAATCAGTTTTTGATTGGTGTTATAAACTCATCTAAAAATTTGAAAAGCGATTTTTTTGTCGGGTATTGAATGTGAAGTCGGAAGGATACGGTGGGCAGGGCATGTTGCAAGAATGCCGGACAACAACCCTGCAAAGCTGGTGTTTGCAACTGATCCGGTTGGCACAAGAAGGCGTGGAGCGCAGAGAGCACGATGGGCGGACCAGGTGGAGCGTGACTTGGCGAGCATTGGGTGTATTATGGCGAAATATTGTTGATTCAGTTTTATCTTGAATTTGATGAAATACTAAAAAAATGAATGAATGTGAAGTCAACAACAGTGTTAGAAATGTAGACTATTTCAACAAGAATACTATTTGGATTAATAAATATAAATGTCGAAAAGTATTCGTGAGTTTTCAGTTTGTTTTAAATAATTTGTATGAAATTTGTGAATATTTTCTTTGAAAAATGACTATTAAAATAGCATCAGAAATCAAAGTGCCTTATCAGACCCGATTGTTGAGTCGCTTTTGATCTATTCTGGACATAATAAAGCTTTGAAATTTTGATAGCAGGGCTGCCAAAAAGTGCCTATTCAAAAAATATTCAATAGTGAAAATAGTGAAAAAAATTCAAAAAAAATTGGTTTACTGGAGCAATTTTCAATTTTACAGAGTTGGTGTCTTTGGCAAGATAGTGCATTTCAATAGTATCTACAAACTTGTAGAACATATTACGTTAAAATTTTACGATATAATCATGGAAAAGTTCAAAAAACTGATTTTGAGGTTGATTTTTAAAACTTTCATATTTTCTCCCAAAAAATGAAGTCCAAGCTATATCGTGTCTTCAGCAAAGTTACTTGAAATTACTTGTTCAACAACTTTGCTGAAGACATCTACCCTCTAAAAAATTATTTTGAAAAAATATTTTTTTGCTCGGGTTCACCCTACAGTTTTACCATACAGTGAATATGCATAAAAATAGAGAAGATTTTTCTGAACATATCTTCCAAAGACACCTATATGCTAAAATGTCATCTAACGGCTCTTAGAGGTTTTGATCGTCTTTTTTCAGAATGATCCCACTGTGCGGTGTACGCCAGTAACCGCAAGCTTCTGGCTAGTGTTGCTACGTCCATACTTAGGTATGGCAGCCCGGCGTGGGGCACCGCGCTAAGTACTGAATGCTACCGACGGAAGCTGGAAAGTACTTACAGGCTTATGTGCCTGAGGGTTGCGAGCGCGTGCCGTACCGTGTCACACGACGCTCTCTGCGTCATTACTGGTATGGTGCCTATCAGCATTCTTATCAGTGAGGACATGGAGTGCTTCGAAATGCGCGGCACAAGAGGCATACGCAGGACTGTCAGGATGGCCTCTATGGTCAAATGGCAGCGCGCGTGGGACCGTTCCACCAAAGGAAGGTGGACCCATAGGCTGATACCAAGGGTAGATAGTTGGATTAATAGCCGCCATGGGGAAGTTACATTCCACCTGACACAGGTCCTTACAGGTCATGGTTGCTTCCGACAGTATCTACACCGTTTCGGGCATGCGGATTCTTCCGAATGCCCTGTGTGCAATGGTTTAGAGGAAACGGCGGAACACGTTTTGTGCGTGTGCCCGCGTTTTCGCACAATGCTTGACCGTATGTTTGCCACATGCGGGGAGGACACAAACCCGGACAACTTGGTCCAGAGGATGTGTAGGGATGAGTTTGGCTCGAACGCCGTTTCAACGGCTATCATCCATATCGTCTGGGAGCTACAGAGGAGGTGGCGCGTGGATTCGGAGAATGGCTAGTCCAGATGCAGTACAAAAGGTGGTCCAGGGTTTCGGAGTCGGCTTCGTAGGTCATACCGGTGCCCTGCAGTCGAGATCGACCCTTACAGCGATTAAGTGGCCGCGGAGAGGAAGTCCCGGTAGCGGTGCTGTCGTGGCGTCGGTCTACTGAATTGGATCCGAGCCCGCGGTTGGAAAAGGGTCCCCGGCAAGGGTCGGGGCAGGTGGAGACCCTGCTGTCAGCAACCTTCTGGTGCAGCTGATAGGGCCTGAAGGGTAGTGATACCCTTGCCTTCAGCAGGTCAGATCGGGTTGCGCGTGGGCATCAGTTCTTGATGTCTGCAAAGCAGTTGGGCGCGGGCGGGGTTGACCCTGCCCGCCTTCCGAGGACAAAGGGAGTGGCGAGGACCACTCAGGAAACTGGCTAAGCGCCAGCATGTTACCGTGATGGACTCTCCAGGGCGAGCCATCGATGTTCGTTGCTGCTAGGCTAAGCAGCTAACCTTGAGGGTGCGATGTGCACTAGCCCCTCTCTGAAGCAATACCTTCTTGGTGGTTCCGGAGCGACGAAGGGTTTGGCGACCATAGGAATGTGTATTAGTGGGTCGAGGAGAGAGTAGTCCTGGCTTTTACTGGTGTTGTAGAAGATGGCCTTAACCCCACACTACCCTAACCTTTCTGTTAGGGTGTCTGTTGAGCAGATTATCCCCCTATGGTTTAGAAGAAGAAAAAAAAAGACGGCGGTTTGGTGTTCGCCGCTGCAAAGGCCGCGCTGCAGATTGAGATCAAGACAAGAGAAAAGGCCTGTCAGAGTACCAATGCGACTCCGCGGAGTGATGCCTGCAGGATCGAGATGGCCAAGATGGGAGGTATAGGGGCTTCTACAGAGTAATCTCCAGAAATGTTGGAGGGGATCATCGAGATGCTTTTCCGAGACATGATCCTAGTCCTTGGCCTCCCTTCGTAGGACAGCCGAGGACTAGGGACTGGCGATGAGGAGAGGGTCACCGATGTGGAACTTGCGAGATAGTAAAGTCCTTTGGCCTAGGTAAGGCCCCAGATCCGGAAGGAGTTCCGAACGTGGCCTCAACACTTAGCTATTGCAGAGGCTCCCGAGATGTTCGTTCATGTCTGCTATGCAGAAATGCTTGGACGAGTATGTTCTCCCAGAAGATTGGAAAAGGCTGAGCCTGGTTCTTTTACCAAAGGCGGGGAAACCAACCGGAGACCCATCGGCATTCAAACCAATATGCTACACGGCGGGGAAGGTGCTCAAAAAGATCATCCTTAATAGAATGTTGAGGCACACCGAGGGTGCAAATGATCCCTCCAGTAGCCGGTACGGCTTCCCCAAGGGGAGGTCGACCGTAGACGCTATCCTGTCGGTTACAAAAACCGCCGGGAAAGCATTCGAGCGTAAGAGAAGGGAGATTCGCTACTGTGCAGTAGTGACTCTGGATATAAGGAATGCTTTGGCAAATTGGCCGGCTTGTGCCGATGCGCTCTTGTGTCTGAGGATACCGGGGTACCTGTACAAGATTCTCGGAAGTTACTTTCAGATTCGAGTACTAGTTTACGACACAGACCCACCTCTGTGTCTGTGTGGAAGTGCATTCACATAACCTCAGGAGTACCGCAAGGTTCCATCCTAGGTCCGGTGATATGGATTGTCATGTACGACGAGGTGTTGAGGTTAGCGTTCCCAATATGAGTGGGAAGTAATATTCCCTCTGACTCAGGTCCTTTCAGGCCATGACTGCTTCCGACAGTATCTACAACTTTTCGGTCATGCGGGTTCTCCCGAATGTCCGGTTTGTGCTGGTTTAGAGGAAACGGCGGAACACGTTTTGTTCGTATGCCCGCATTTTCGCACAATGAATGGACGCATGTTTGTCGAATGCGGGGAGGACTCAACTTCGGACAATCTTGTCCAAAGGATGAATAGGGATGGGTTTGGCTGGAATGCCGTTGCAACGGCTATCACCCACATCGTCTTGGAGCTACAGAGAAGTGGCGCGTGGACTCGGAGAATGGCTAATTCAGACGCTATACAAGAAGTAGTACAGGGGTCCGGAGTCTGCTACGTAGTCCTTACCGGTGCCCTGCGGTCGAAATCAACCCTTACAGCGATTAAGTGATCGCGGGGAGAACGTTCTGGTAGCGTTGCTGTCGTGGTGTCGGTCTGCTGGGTATGATTTGAGCCCGCGGTTAGGAAGGGATCCTCGGCAAGGTCGGGGCAGGTGGAAGCCCTATGCCCACACGTCCTTCTGTGTGCGTGCTGATAGGACCTAACTTACGGGAAGATCAAATCGCTGTGTACGTGGTATCAGTTCTCGATACTTGCTGTGCAGTTGGAAGCATACGTGGTGTCGACTCTGCATTCCTACCGCGAACAAAGGGAGTGATAAGAACCACTCGGGAAACTGGCTAAGCGCCAGCGTGGTCGTTGCTGCAGGCTACGCAGCTAACCTTGAGGGTGCGATGTGCACTAGCCCCTTTCTGAAACAAAGCCTTTTTGGTGATTCCGAAGAGACGTAGGGTTTGGCGACTATGGGAATGTGTTTAGTGGGTCTAGGAGATAGTTGTCCTGGCTTATACTTTTGTTGTAGAATACGGCCCAAACCCTACATTACCTGGACCAAGGCCATTCAGGTGTCTGTTGAGAAAATTTCCCCCTTCCCCATGATTTAAAAGAAAAAAAAAATGACGATGTCTACCCAAACTAAGGCCTTCTCATTCGTGGGTAATCCGAAGAGCATGGCAGACGCAATCACAGAAGTGTGTGATTCAGCCATCATGAAAGGAGCTGCCAAGCGGTGCCCGCCAAGCATGGTAGATGTTAACCTAGAAGGTGACGGCCGACGGTCAGTAATGCCAGTACATCGGACCTCGGTCCTGGAAAGCAGGTAAGGATGACGTATTCGTACCGGCGAAATGATCGTCGAGCTCAAGCGTGGCAAAACCTGCAAGAGGTCCTTGGTGAGGGTGCCTAAGTGAGGACTCTCACCGCGGAAGCGACTCTTAAAGTCAAGATCACGGATACGTAAAGCTCGTCACCGCAGCCATTCAAATACAGAAAGACTCCGCTGGGACACAGCTGGCCTTGGTTCAGCCAGTTAAATTATTTAGCTCAAAATGGTCGATATGTTCGCTGGACATACATTGGCCACCAGAGGCTTGCTTCAGGTGTATTGAACCGGGACACAAGTCGTGGGACTATAAAGGCCCTGCTGGAGCAAGCTTTGTGCTGATGTGGAGGTGAAGGCCATGAACCCCAAGGCTGCTCGAACCTTTCCAAATGCTTGATTTGCTGTGGGAAATGCGTGAACAGCAAGCAACCGACAGGAGACCCAAAGTGCTCGGCCTTCAACTTTTCAAGAGAGCCTCAGTTGACAAAGCACAGTACATGTAAAGCAAATAACACTGAACCACTGCGTCACAGCCCAGCAACTGCTGGGTGTAGCAGTCACTGAGTGGAGGATGAATATCGTCATCATCGGCTGCATACCGAGAAACCATCGAAAACGTTGATTGGGTCGCGGGTAGGTCCAAAATAGCGACGTTATTGTCTACATCGTGGTTGCCTAGGTCAACGGAGTGTTCTTCTGTAGCTCAGTAGCTGTCATGCGCCTTCGCGGTGGTCGATGCTGGACTGTACGATGACTGAGATGACAACGCAAAAGCTGGATGTAATATAGCGGTCGTGAAATGGGAAAGGCCAAATGCGTTCAATTTTTCAAGCATTCATAAATGTTGACCACCAAAAGCATTCACTTCAATTAGTTAGGTTCTAAATTCCATATGAGTATTCTATCCTACTTTATCAAACAGTCTTGGCCACCATTATGGGCCAATCCATCACGCAGTTTTCTTCAGACGGAATCTAATTCTGCTGCACCGTGACCATAAATAAAAATAACACTAAACAATCGTTAGAGTCTGTTGTTCGGAGTAACATTCGTTGCTCATCTGTTTGCTTTCCCGTACACATCCGAGGGAACACCCCTTGTTGTAATATTCACAAAAAAAAACAGAAAACCCAGTAGAGCAATTCTCACCGGATCCATTCCAAGTTTGCGTTCGTCCATAGCACAGCAACACATCGCATATGAGGCTTTCCCTCCGCTTCCCCTTCGAAGCGGCAGGAAGTCCTGGAATTGCTTTCTAGTGTTTCGAAATTTGATTTCGTGGGAGTTGAATGCGGATGGTAATTTGAATAATTCCAGCGTTACTTCTTGCTCTCGTTACGATGTTTCCCCTCCCGGTGTCTGGTATTTATCCGTGCCTAAGGGAAAACTCATGCTAGATGCCTTGAATGAGTACCAACCCAAAAAAGACATAAATATTTGACGCCTTCATTCCCCAGCTCGGTGGGTTGGAATCTTCCATTATGATATTCAGGCGATGAATCCTCTGGAGAATTGTTTGCATAGAGTGAGCCAACTTTCCATGGAAGGCCTCTCCATTGAGGAAGGTATTGTGAAATAGACGAAACAACAGTGTTGACATTAATATTAACCCTCGAGCAGTCGCGTTTTCGATTAGGGGCTGTCCATTAATTACGTAAGGGTTTTTGGGGGGAGGGGGGGTTTACAAAATCTTACGAGCCATGAAATGAGCGATCAGTTGATCCTAAATGGTGATTTTGTATCTAAATATCAACTAGTTTCATATTCAATCAATTTCCTTTCAGGAGATAAACGTAGGCAGGGATGGGACCATTCATTTGCAAACAGTTACATTCACTTGCAATTATCTCAGTTCAGAAGCATGCTATCGAAAAACAATGTATGGATGAATTTAACCTTGTAGTTTTATCTGAAAGTTTGCCGAATTACATTGGGTTCGCACACGCATACCAAAGTCGTGAGCGAGCTGCGAAGGCAGCTCTCCACGCGATGAATGTAAATTACATTCACGCCGTGGAGAGTTGCGTTTGCTGCCTTCTGTTGACCTAACTATTGATTCTACGATAATATATTCCTCTACAAAGTTTCAGGTAAAACAAAAATGAAAAAATGTTCCATACATTGATTTTTGCTGCGATGTTTCTGAAGCGAGTTAACAGCAAGTGAATGTAAATGGTTGAAAATGAATGATCCCATCCTTGAACGTAGATTCTATTTATCTTGGCCCACCCTAATATATACTGAGCATTGAGACTACGAATAGCCACTTGACTGTTATTTCGCTTGTTTCCATGTGCTACATTTCTTTCTCATTTTGAATGAACGATGCGGGAGGAAAACTTTGGAAGTACTCCCATGGGAACGGTCTTTACTGACGAAGGCAAAGCAACGTTTGAAAGCCAACCATCTCTTGCTTTATTTTTCCATAACATCGCTAGCTATACTGAGACGAGACAGTTCCACTCCCAATGGTTAACTTAAAGCTTTTTTAATATATCTTGGTATTTGGATATGAAACAACTCTGAAGAAGTTCGTTCTTTACACCTAAACTGAAAAAAAAAAATCAACGGACTTTTTTAAGCATTCTTGGAGGAGGCTCTTGCGAAAACGGAAGAAAAGTTTCTGTATTATTATTTTTATTTTTAACAAAAAAAAATGGAAGAGGGAAAACCCCCTGAGAGTGACTTTCTTTCGAAGTCTTTCTCAAAGAGGCACAAAACCTCTTCATTTTTTTCAAAAAAAAAAATCGTTACAAGTAAAAGAGTTTCTGTAGGGTAATTTTCCAATTATTGCACAGCTAAAAACTCGCCTACTGTTGTTACACACTCCATGTTATTCTTATGAGGTGTGCAACAATTGGCGAATTTTTAGCCGTGCAACAATTGGAAAATTACCCTAATGCTCCTAGAGTTTTTTTTTAATTTCTTTATAACCCAGGGTGTATACTGGAATTTCTTTGGAAATACCTCTTGAAATGCCTCTCCCGCCACAAGAATGTCTCTCAGGATATATCTCAGAAGTTCTGTTAAAGCTTATCTTGGTATTCCAATTTATGATTTTCCGTGATTCCTTCCAGTGTTACTCTTGGAACTTCCCCAGGAGGACTTCCAGGGATTTCTTTCAGTGTTGCTACAGGAGTTATTACTAATAACCTTGGTCGTGAAGCCCGCAGTCGGCGACGAAAAGGTTAGTCGTCACCGTTGTTCTTTCGGACGAAGATGGTTTTATTGTTATCTTCACGCTGTGGTGACGAGAAGGACGATTATCAACCCTGATGCCAACTGCATATTTCATACAGATTGGATGCAAAGTGTTGGCAAGCAAGAAAACCTCACGAGAAAGAAAGTGTTGCAAATAGGAAAAAGCCTATCTAGGAAGAATTCAAGAAGAAGATGGGACTTATAATAGATAGATTTCAATTCCAAAACAATGCTCTGGTTCAACGAATGACGGAAAGACTATACAGGGATACAGTGATGTGTGCAACACGGGATCGAACGCGAAAATTATCAAGAGGTTTACAAATATATTATCTGTGATCTCGCGAGTTGCGAGATAACTCCATATAAATTACAATCGTACTACATCGAGACCGCTGGATGGTACAAGACGTCATCAAGTGTTCATTTGAATTCTGATGTACGACGCTAAAACCGTAGAAATTTAATCGTTCCTGCAGGGACACCGTCAGAAGAACCGCAGGAATGTCGGAATTAAGTCGGAATAAAAAAATCTGTTAATATCGAGGTTTTTTACTTAGGTAGGTACTATGGTTTTTTCATGTTTTTTTGCCTTTCTCGTGCACCAAGGTGTACCGAAAGGCTATATGTTCACTCCAAAAACGAAAATTTGATAGAGCCTCCGGAGAGGTCAAGTCTTATATACCAATCGACTCAGCTCGACGAATTGAGGTGATGTCTGACCGATTTTAATGACCGACGGTTCATTCGACGCGGAATCTGGTCCCATTGTTTCCTATTGAAAATGGTTCAGATCGGTCCAGCCGTTCCGGAGTTATGGCCATTTAGGTGTTCCGGACCGGTACCCCTGGAAGGGGCCAGATATGAAAACGCTACAAAACCATGCATGCGGCACATCAAACTACGGCATTTTTGATAACTTGATGAATTGTAAGCACCAAAATAGTCTCAGACCATATCTGAACCGGTAGTGACCCGGAACCGGTTCCGGGTGTTCCGCCGGAAGTAGCCAAACATAAAAGTGAACTAAACCCATGCATGCGACATATTAAACCGCAGCTTTTTCGATAACGTGATGAACAGTAAGCAGAAAAACATTCTCCGACCATATCGGAACCGGTAGTGTTCCGGAACCGGTTGAAAATGTCCCGCCGGAAGTGGCCAAGTATAAAAGTTAACCAAACTCATGCATGCGACACATCAAATAGTGGCTTTTTTGATATCCTGATGAACAGTAAGCAGGATAATATTCTCAGACCATATCTGAACCGGTTGTGTCTCGGAACCGGTTCCGGGTGTCCCGTCGGAAGTGGCCAAATATAAAATTGAACTAAAACCATGCATGCGACATATCAAACCGCAGCTTTTTCGATAACCTGATGAACAGAAAGCAGGAAAGCATTCTCAAACCATATCGGAACCGGTTCCAGATGTCCCGCCGGAGGTAGCAAAGTATAAAAGTAAATTAAACCCATGCAAGCGGCATATCAAATAGTGCCTTTTTTGATATCCTGATGAACAGTAAGCAGGAAATATTTTCAGAACATATCTGAATCGGTTCCGGATGCCCCGCTGGAAATGGCCAAAAATAAAATTGAACCAAACCCATGCAAGCGACACATCAAATCGCGGATTTTTGGGCATCTTGATTTGGTAAAAAAAAGTTTCCGGCATTATTGGGGACAACCAGTAGTGTTCCGCAACTGATTACGGTTGCACCATCGTAAGTGGTCAAATTAAAAGGAGAACCAAATCCATAAATTCGACACAATAAATGACTTTTTAGAGGTAAGCTGATAAACGGTTAACAAGAAAAATAAAATCATAGACCATACTTTGGAAAACCGAAACCGGTTCCAGGTGCCCCGACGGAAGTGGTCAAATGTAGAAAAGTACCAAACGCATACACGCAGCACATTAAATAACGCGAAGAATGGTCAGCTAGAAAATAGTATCAGGCAAGTAGTGCTCAGGAACCAGATTCGAGTGCCTCGCCGGAACTGGCGAAATGCACAAATGAACCAAATCCATACCTGCATTTCATCAATTTGCGACTTTTTAGGAAAACTGATTAATAATTTTTATGAAACTAGTCTAAAACCACATCAGGGACAATCGGTAAGTGGTAAAATGTGAACCGAAAGTGGTAAATGTGAAATTGGACCAAACCCATACGTGTCGTACCATAAAACCACGCTAATTCGACAATGATGGCTGTCAAATTACCTGGGTAAACTTTTAATTCGATAAACTAACTATTATAGTTTTGTTTAGATTGTATGATTTGTTTTTGAACATAAATCTTACAGATATTGACGGTTTCCCCCCTTATCGAACGCGACGATTTGAATCCGTCGCGGATGAAACCGTCGCCAGAATCGTCGCAGCCAATCAGCAGGCGGGAGTCTGACGTTTCTCCGATCTCACTAACACAAACAGCAGCAGAGGTGGTGCTTGATTCGTTGCGATGATTCAGAAATGCGACTGGAAGTTGGCAGCGCGTTTTGTTATGAAAGCAACATACAATATTGTGGTGGTAAGAATTGATAGCTTGTTCATTTTACGATTGTTGGCTTCCGAGGTTCACTGCGGTTGATCACTAAACGGATCAGATGTCAGAAAGCACAAAATTAGAACTTTCGGAAGTACAGTCATTGCACAATTATGGGCCACTCAGTCACAATCATTAGTCAATCAAATATGATTGACCCATAATTGTGGGTGACCCATGATTGTGCTATGACTGTAGCAGCTACACGTGGAGCCGCTGCGGATGTGAGTAACATCACAATATCGTATCATTCCTATATTTACAATGTATTACACTGTGACATTTGATCATTTTTTAATTCAACAAATTTCGAATGAGCGGGGTCCAAATTAAAAAGTGTCGTATTAAAGAGTGATGAGTATGTGTAAATATGTGTAAGAGAACAAATCTTGACATATTAAACCCACATACAAACAGATATCTCGCTATACTCGCTACGTTCTTGTTTTCAATAAAATATAACCTAGAATGTGCAGAAAAATCTTTATCGAAGACCGCAAAGTGATCTGTGAATGTGTAAAAAGTTATATCTTAGCTTGTTTGTATCGTCTTGATATTGATCAGCTCCCAGTGTTAGTGAAGGTATTCAAGCAGTCAACTGAGAAAACTGATATTATTCAGCTCTGCTTATACGCTGAACACAACGTCGGACTATGTGTCATCAATAAGTTTTAAGTTAATTCAATGATGGCTTTGATAAAATGCTTGCTTTTTCTAAAAAATATCAGGATTCAGGAACACTTTGACTTACGTCAACGGAAAGATCGTGAGAACATATACGACGAGAAAGGCACTTTCTCCTCTAGGTGGATTAATTTGGTTTTTTTGGTGTGGCTTCCAACGAGAACGTCTCTTATTATTTTCAGACCCGCAAATTTCATCAACGAGAAACATCGTTGGAAAGAAGAACGTTCCATTTCAAAAATATATGATATGGAATCTTAGAAATAACCTGATGTTACGAACAATGAAGCACCATATTCCAACGACAAAATTGGGAAACAACGAGCTAACTTACACTGCCCAGCTCAATTGACAATCGTCACTGCAATAAGCAGCGGCTAAAATATAAACGACTCATAAGAAAGTGATCATTCTTCATAAATAATTACAAAAGTGCCAGTGAAGAAACAGGGGTGTAAGCAGTAGCGTGGTTCAAAAAATCGTTTTTGCTCCACACCGCTCATTCGATTTCTTACCAGATTATATGCCTTCTCACAAAATTTGAGCTCATTTGGTTGAAAATTGAGACTGCACAAGCCCGTCAAAGTTTGTATGGGAATTACTATGGAAAAACGATGTTTTTCATTCAACCAACCGTACAATTTCCCCAAGTGTCATAGTGGGTTAGTCGACCCTTGGTAATCCTAGGCTACTCTATCAGCTACAACTTTGCCGAAGACCGCATTTAAATCGGACGCCTCATTAATTAGTTACCGATTTTTATTCAGAATCGAAATCTTTACTCATGATGGTTAAACTATTCGATGGGCATCACTGCATTCTGCAGTGGAACATAGTAGCCATGATTTCAGGGTGCTATCTTTGGCGCCATATGCAGCAATGTTGCCTGCTGGGAAGCTGGAGGATCATAGCTAAAGTTTACCCAGTTGGATACAAATCGATAACTAACTAATGAGGCGTCCGATTTGAATGCGGTCTTCGGCAAAATTGTAGCTGATAGAGTAGCCTAGTGTTTCCAAGGGTCGACTAACCCAATAGGGCACTTGTGGAAATGCTACGGTCGATTGAATGAAAAACATCGTTTTCCCATAATAATTGTCATACAAACTTTGACGGGCTTGTGCAGTCTCAATTTTCAACCAAATGAGCTCAAATTTTGTGAGAAGGCATATAATCTGGTTAGGAATCGAATAAGCGGTGTGGAGCAAAAACGATTTTTTGAACCACGCTAGTAAGCAGTCATAAATTACAAAAGTTCCATCTATATATATATAAATAAGTTTTAAGTTCCTTTGAGGCAACAAAACTCACGAACGGATGAACCGATCAGCATGACTCTTGTACGGTTTGATTCGTATTAATGATGGCTGTGTTTATATGTACAAAAAGTTACGAAAATCATCTAGAGAAGTAGCAAAAATGATAAAGTACTGATTTTCCATGAGCTGGGAAGGAAATCAACAGATCGAAATGAAATCAATCTAGCGTGCGGTGCTATTTGAGCTCAATAGTTGTCAAACCACCCCAAAACGGCAAGACAAAGTTTGCCGGGACAGCTAGTAAACAAATAAAAAATGCATAAATAAATCAAAAGTTTCCATAAATAATTAATTTTTGAGTAATTAAAAAGTCAAAAATGCAAAGAATAAATCAACTGTTGCAATAAAAAAAGCCATTTTTCCCACCAAATAACTTCGAATTTTCCATAAATAAATCCGATTTTTCCATAATAAATTAGAACATTCACAATAAAAAAATATCGAAAAAGCAATAAATAATTTAAAAAGTGCAATAAATGAAAAAATAAATTATCAATAAATGTCAAAAAACGAGCAATAAACGTAAATGCTTTTTGAGCCGAAAAATACATAGACCATGCGGCGAAGCCGCATAGAGGATTGAGGAACTGAAGCGGAAGGAAGCCGCCGAAGTTTCCGATATCCGATGCACCGCAACTGCATCGTTTCGATTCTAGGCAAACCACAGATCCAAGAATTTGCCCGGTATAATGCAAACATAGATGTTATCCCTCTTTTAGGTCCGACGAGCGATAGCGAGTTCGGACAGCAAGCGAGTGCTCGGTAAATTGCAATCATAGTTAGGCAGGCTTTTCAGTCGTTACAGTCATATAAGTGCAATTCAGCATTTCACTGCCTCATACTTTCCTGCATTTGTTTTTCATGGGTAATTTAGGGTAATTTTTATTGCATTTTTTGAATTTTTTATTGCTTTTTCGATATTTTTTTATTGTGAATTTTCTAATTTATTATGGAAAAATCGGATTTATTTATGGAAAATTCAAAGTTATTTGATGGAAAAAATGGCTTTTTTATTGCAAGGGTTGATTTATTCATTGCCTTTTTGACTTTTTTAATTGCTCAAAAATCAATTATTTATGGAAACTTTTGATTTATTTATGCATTTTTTTTATATGTTTATGGAACTTTTGTAATTTATTACTGCTTACACCACTGTTTCTTCACTGGGACTTTTCGAATTATTTATGGGAAATTTTGTTTAATTGTCTGCCAATAAGCAGCTCCCAATATAATCCTTTCCCCTTGGTTCCAGGGTTGGCAAATCCATGAAGCACGAAATATGTGCAAACCTACGCAACACACCGTCGTTTTCATGCAGTAGGGGCACATCTTCTAAAACTTCACTCATTCAATTCCTATTTCCTGCAATTCGGATGTTTTTTTAACTACTATTAAAAAAGTTTATAGATTTTTATTTGTGCATTTATTGCACAAAATTGATAATAATAACAAATTCTCGAGTTTCCTAACTCTAAAAAATACAAATTTTGAGATGTGCCCTTATTGCTCGAAAGTGACGATATAGACAAATCACTTGTTCATGCCTTTTGAAAGTGACTCTAAACGGAGGCCATCATATTTACACCTCGCCGAAGCGTTCTAGGACAGCCTTTCGGTAAAAAAAAACATCTCGAAACGGGAAACTAAACAAATCCAACATCATACTGTAAGGATAACCAGAAGTTCTCATCAATTACGCAAGATATGTCTTCAAACTTTGCCAGTATTCGGCTCTTGATTTATTATTTACTTCCACGCGGGCTGTGGGTCACCGCCTTCGGTATCGATCCGGCAGACAGAGGGTCTCCTCTGGTCTCCCCCAGTCATTCAGTGAGCGAATGTTTTCCGTTTTGCGGGCGACGGGGTTCACATGGCGACCAACAACACCATTCCGACGAATGCGTTCATTCACAAAACTTGACGTTTGCTGGGCGAGCTGAGCAGAAAGCGACATTGCGTGTCGAGGCAGGGTGGCAAATATGGCAATATGGACGCCAACGGGCCCCACTTTCGGGGTGGGTGGCTGGTTATGTAATGTCGTACACATTTCTGGTGTGTTAGAATCACTTGACTTGTTTGTTGGGTTTGTGGCTGTCTGGTTTGGGTTGGTGTGAGTGTATGTGCTGGAATGTTGGGGAAGTTGAGAATGGGGATGAGAGGAGGACACTTTTCACCACACTGGGGCTCTCTTTGGATTTGAGTTCCAACATGGTGGTTTTGGGAAGAACACACATTTGCGACCAATTGAGGAGAGGAGTTGAGCTGAATGGTTGAATGCATGAAAATTTAGTGGGGAGCCCATTGGAGCAAGTAGAATATTGGCGAAATTGACGCCATTTTGTTTTTTCTGTAAGTGGGGTTTTTATGAAAATTTTTCGAAAATACCTTAGAAAACAGTAGAACCTAGAGTTTAAGTGTTCTTTAAATAGAGGTGTATATTTGGAATCCATTAATGAATCAACTTTAAAAAAAAAATGTTTTAGCAAAAGCACAGAGAAAATTTTATATAATTCCAACAATTCTTGAAGAAACATTGAAACGACGTTAAATTAATTGAATTACATCTCTTTCGACGTTGTTTCTCCCTCCGAATGTCGAGACGGAGACAAATTGTGGCGAAGATCAAATTAGGACTAATTACATAACCGACTCGTTGACGTTTATTGAATTCAAGGAGGCGACCTTCTTTGTTGGTTTGAAACTCGTTTAGTTGCGGGAAGGATGGAACATAAGACTTTTAAAAATAGGAGGAGGTTATTTGCCAAGATCAAGACATCGAAAAGGGGCACCTACCTGTATCGGGAATGGAAACTCCGGTCAACCGATTGGAAAGGAATCCACGGATGTTGGTAACGACCTTTTGGGGTGAATTGGTGGCCCCAAAAAATGAGCTGCCTAGCTTCGAGAACAGGGCGGATGATTCACCCGCGCCGTTTCCTTCGGATGACGACGCCACTGTCCCTGTGTTGTCGAGGGCTTGCCCTTACTAAGCCAAGAATATATCCACGAGGGTCTTGGATCGATAACCACTCAGAACACTTAACACACTTTCTGGTAAAAATTCCAATTGACGAAAATGACCTTTTTAGCTTCGTATTATGATTCGCTTTCACTACTCCAGATTTTTGTAGTTTTCACTTCAAACTTTTCATTTTTCAATCATGAAAATGGTCATCTAGAATCGATTTTTACACGATTTTTTCTTCACCATAAATTGATACCGAAAATAAGCCTGTAGTATCAGATTTTTCCTTGATAGATATGTAACACGTTAAAATCGAAACTTTTAACTAGATATTAGATAACCGAAAACTGCTTCAACAAAAACGAAAAATCACAATTTGTAACACTTTTTCAGCCAGCCTTTTTTTTTGCTGTTCTGGCTAATATGTGGTGTGAGTGAGGAAAAATCCTCAGTTGACGCTGCAGCCGCACGACGACGAGAGGACCGTTCGACCTGGTCGCAGCAAACGTGAAAACATTCTAGCCAGGTGCTAGGAATTCTTGAGCTCACAAACCCCCCAAAATCGTGTCCCGATCCGGGAGAGAACCATCCAGAGAGAAAAGAGCACGAGTGCCATCGTTATCCTTATGCCAAATACACCACCGAAACACTCACTCCTCCGACAGTCCTGCTGCTCTCGGTCCCGTCAATTCCTTTTCATCCCCAGCAACGTGCCGGTTTGGTGCGCATGGTCACTGCTCCTTCGCCGCCTGATTGGTCCTTGCCACCGTGACGTCACCCTATCGGCAAACCCATTAAATATTAACGACCCCCATCGCTACGTTGACCAGCCGTCGCCAAAGAAATCGAGCCTCAAAGTCTCATAAATCCTCGGTAATTTTTTACCTTTAAACCTGTCCGTCATCGATCAAGCATTTTGTCTCCTGAAATACAAAGTTCTTGTAACCTTTCATCATTCACTCAACTTGGTGACAGAATGTCCCCCATACCCCAATCACCCATCGAGTTCTGGTGGGGATAGACAGAGCTGGAATCCAAAAATGGCGCTTAATTTTCCACATACCATCACACACATCTAAAAGCAGCCTCTTCCGTAATGGTCGGTGGTGGCAAAGTGGATGATGAGTAGGACGGTTCCCTGAGGAGGAATTTCACTAGCGCGCACATACACACGATTTCCCCCACCACACAGCTAGTGCCAAGATAGCGTGTTTTTGTTTCTACCAGAAATTGCCAACCATAAACTCGAGGAAGTCACTTTTATTTTTCTATTTTTCATCGCTTGCGGTAGAATGTACGACGACGGTCTCGTGCGTCTTCTAATTTCGGTTGGACATTATGAATGACTTTGAATGGCCATCATCAAACGGGAGGACACGCTATGAATGAATCAGAAATGCTCCATATATATTTTGTAAAGAAAAAAAGATGCTTTCTGCAGAAATTGTTTGCTAAATTTATCCCTTTACAAGACAGTGGCAACTATATTGCCACCGACACTATTTTTTGAACATGATAACAATTTCTATCGAACTTCTTTTTCGTTTTTTTATTATTATTACACTAGTTTACAAAATAAAACGAAGGTCGTGAACTTCTGTCAACGACCAAAATTTTTGAAGCATATTAGCGCTGATTTCGAAACCGTGCTTCAAAAAAATTAAAGTAGAACAGTTTTTGAGTTTTAGCTCAATATCTAGTTTTACAACTTTCAAAAATATGGAATGTAATAAAACTCAAATATATTGCGTTTGTTCAACAAATTTTAAATCTTTTTCCATAAATTAAAAGCTGAATATAATACCATTCGATCATCTGAATGCAGGTTTTGCGTCAGATTGATTAAATTCTAGATATTGGCAAGTTTTGAGGATGATCTCCTTGAATTTTAGCAAATTTTCCAATATTATGTGAAGAAATGTATTTTTTTCGATTAAAAAAAAACAATTTAAAAATTCTTTCTCAACATTAATTTGACATATCATATGTTGGCGAGTTACAGTTAAAAATTCAGCTCAATCGGAGCATTGATTATGGAGAATGAGATGTGTGAAGTGAGCGACTTTTAGTGAAAATAGAACAAAAATCGATTTCAAATCATCAACCTTGTATGGAAAGTCGAAAAAATTTCCACTCTACTGTATTTTTTTCCTTCACGTTTTCGAACTCAGGGCATGATTCTACGCCAAAAACGATCATCAGCTTACCGAGTTCAAAAATGCTGTAAACTAGTGTTATTATTATTATTATTATTATTTATTCCATTTTTTTAGGAGCAGGGAAAAGCCCAGTGGAGGTAACTCCTTTCGAGATTCTTCCTCCAACAGGCATAAAATCTATTCATCTTTTAAAATTCATTACAATACACAAACTTACAGATAAATCTATGCACTTTCCAGTGAGCACAGCTGCTCTTTTAAGGAAGTGCCAAAACTTATCTAACTAATTATTAATGGCGTTATTCGGTGAATCATCACTTGACATAAGTAAGATCAACTGCAGCGTTCCCCGCTTTCTATACCACACAGCTGTTATCGGTTGGTTGGCTTCGAGGCAGGGATGGAAAATGATGAAAATTGCAGCTGAGCAGACACAAACCAAAACAAACATACTCGTGAACAACAGGGGCCCGAGAATACTCACACTTCTTTATTCGTGAGTAATCGAAGCTGGCAAGCACTCGCATGTGATTCGCGAAGCTTCGTGAGTTTTTTTGTATTTTGACGGAAAACGCATTTTAACGACTGACAGTGCTGCTTTTCAGGAACAATGAAGCATAAAGCATTAATTTATGTTAAATAATCACTGGATTTGCTATTATTATAACCACAACAAAATGCACTTCCTGCACCTCCACTAGTTCTTCACGAATAAAAGCTCATGAGTGTTTCTGTTTTTGTTTTGCTTCTTACTCACGAAGCAACGGGTGCGAATAAATTCACACACTGTTTACTCTCGGGATCGTGAGTAAGCCTTGTGTTGGCTTTACACTCGCGAATTGCTTCATGAGGAGAGTAATTCCATCACTGCTTCGAGGAACTCTGCAACAAACTTAAGAGGCAGAAGATTGATTGTTTACGCATACTTGCCTGTAAAGAGACCCCCAGCACAACTCCACCCGGGACGACAGAGATGGCTGTCATCAATTTGACTGTGACTTGGGTGTAGAGAAGCTTGAAATGGGTTCACGCATACCTTCTTGAGATAACTAACAACGCTGGATATTTTTTTGGTTCTGAACTAAGCTTGCGTCGTAATTTGGGAGCTGTTTGTAGAGTTGGGCTGCAAAACGGTGAGTCGATAAGGAGAGTGTTCAACATATAACATAGCTCTGGTCCTCATAAGTTCCTACCTCATGCTTCCACGGGTCAAGCTATGATAAAGACCGCCAACTAAGAGTTGTGTGCTTAGCTGGTAGTGCAGTCTGGGAGCTGTTGTCCTTCTGAGTTCAGCTAGATTGAGGAGGTACGACCCGAGCGTCTGTTGACCAAGGAGGTGCGGCTCAAACAGAACTGGCACGATGGCCCTCCGGCGAGACAGGAGTTTTGACCTGTGCCCAATAAGCCACCAGTAAAATCCCCGTTGCAGAAACTTAGTTGAACCGCAGAGAACAAACGAATATGCTCGAATAAAATTTCCTAAAAATCTCATGAAAATTTAAAAAAAAAACTAATTAACAGTGCTGAATTAGTTATTTATGAAACAAGTTGCAAAATGATGAGTTTTTCAGTACGAGTTGTACATTTATTCAACGAGGCTTACCGAGTTGGATAAATACGACGAGTGCTGAAAAAATCGAGTTTTGCAACGAGTTGCATACAACATTTTTTGCAATTATGACAAAATAACCTTGAGTACGATCATTTCTGACTATCCCGACATGTCTCAAGAAAAACCACGTGTGAACATCCGCACAAGCGTTATTTTTTCAATCAGGTAGGCTGTGTTCATATGTGCCACAAGTACTCGGAGTCGCGTCGTCAACAAGCGTTGTTTGCTGCCTCTACGTCTGTTTGGCTGACCAAATCAGAATTGAAATCGCTTCTACATATTCAGATTAGATCTGTCGAAAACATATAGAAGCAGCCACCGCATCCATATAAGACCACGGAAAACATTAGTGTTTCGGAAAACTTGCGAAAAGTGTACCCCTGCAAAGGTGCCGAAAAGTAAAACTTTTCGGCACTCTTATCAGTGCTGAAAAGTACTTCTTTTCGGCACTCTGGAGCTGGTGAAGAAAAGTAGGCCGTTTCGGCACAGTTTTGGCGATTGAAAAATACAATCTTATGCCACCTAATTGCAAAAATTTCATTTCGTCATAACTAAATTCAACCACATACAGCTCATTATAGAAGCTGAACTTGAGAATAAGGTAGGTATATGAAAAACTTGTGCGGCTAGACCAGTTCTGCAAGAAAGTCACGGAAAACCGCTATTTTTCACAGACTACCTTTGAAAAATGCCAAATGATATTCACCGTGAATATCATTGGCATTTTTCGAAGGTAGTCCGTGACATTCACCTTTTATACTCGAAATATAGCGGTTTTTCCGTGACTTTCTTGCAGAACTGGTCTAGCCGCACAAGTTTTTCATATACATACCTTATTCTTAGGTTCAGCTACTAAAATGAGCTGTAGGTGATTGAATTTAGATATGACGATATGAATTTTTCAGCACTGCTAATTAATCCACCTAGCGGTGATGACGCCTTTCTCGTGCCTTCGAAAACGGGTTAGGTACAAAATTACGAAAGGCTTAAATAACAAAAGGCTGAAAAACGAAAGGCTGAAACTACAAAAGGCTGAAATAGTGTTTCGACTAGTTTTCAAACGCACCAGCCTAAAGACTAACCTCATCACTAACAACTTAGACAAACACACGTATAACTCCAATTGGGAATAATTACATACCTTCATCGATTTTACGATCTGTTGGAAAATTTTCTTGTCCATCGATTACCTAGTAGCGTGGGACACAAAAAGAAATTTTACTCCTGTACACGTTTTGAGTTCCATTTTGGCCCCATATCAACTGTGCAAAATTTCAACTCAATCAGAGAAACTATATTTTAACGCCAGCCGTTTTAAGTTTTTATACGGTTTACTATGGGGAAAATTACTTTTTAAAGAGAAATCGCCACAGGTTGCCCCTTAACCCCTAAAAATACATCGATGAATGATTTCTGTTGGAAACTTTACGAGGAAGAAACTCTCTAAAGACCGCAAAGCGATCTAAAGCATGTGGAAAAAGTTATTCACTGAAAACCGAATGGCATGCCACCGTTGTTTAACATATAAGGAATAACAATAAATAATAAAATCTCGTCATTTTACCGATCGGGTAAGGCTTAATAACTTCTTCCATGAATGTCGCATCGCTTTGCGGTCTTCGGAGGTCTGATTCCTTGTAAGTTATCTACAGAAATTATTCAACGAGTTATTTTTAGGGATCAATGAGTGTCCTCAAGCGATTTTTCTCTGAAGAAGTAAATTTTCCCCATAGTAAATCGTATGAAAAACTAAGAATGGCGGGCGCTAAAATATAGTTTCTTCGATCGATCTGAAATTTTGCACAGTTGATATGGGACCAAAATGTAACTTAAAAGGTATACAGGAGTTGGAGTTTTTCCATTTTTTATATCTTCCCATATAAACCGTGTACCAGGCTATTACCCAGCCGTGACACTCGCATATGTTTTAGTTTTGCTTGAGCTTGACGACTGTCCTACTCCCCCTAGTTCATGGTTGTCCAAACTAATCCATTTTGGGGGAACAATGTTCCCGGAACATGCTTCAGTTACTATGTTCTAAATCGGAAAGTTTTGCGACTGATCATAATGCTATGGATTATTGAATGCCTACATTACTAAACCAGCATTTTTCAAAAGAATAGCATATAGTGGAACTTACGTATTCTCGGCCGTTTTGTTCTCTTCGTCATGAGGGTTTTTTATGAAACCTGTAGGTCTCAGAGTTGGCCTCAAATCCTTCTCAACCAAGCTGAGCTATATGCCCAAATTTCAGACAATTCTGCCCACAAAAACCCCCCATGACGAAGAGAACAAACCTGCCGATAATACCCATCGTCACCCTATTTCAAAGAAGGGAAAATTTCTGGCGTTATTGTTAGTAGCCGTAATCACAACAATCTCCAAAACAAGGAAAAAATAATTAAATGAATATTTTCAGTTCCTTTTTGTGTTCTTTGGTATGCAACATTAGCCTCTTCACTAAGTTTAGTTTCGAAACTAAGGCCTATGCTGAGGGTTACGCGTTCGATTCACGTTCGGACCATGAACTTTTCATTATGAAAAATTTCTTGACTCCCATTGAGTATCTTCGTGCCTGTTACACGATGTGCCAAAGCTGAGAAGCAGGCTTGATCACAGTTTGGGTATCACTCCAAAAAAAGGACGAAGTACTATCACTTCAATATGCATTTTTGTATTTTCAGCCTTTTGTAATTTCAACCTTATGTTACACTTTCTTAATTTCAGCCTTTCGTATTCAGCCTTTTGTGTACTCTGCCTTTTGAAATTCAGTCTTATGTTGCCATCCCGCGAAAACCCATTTCAACAAAACTCAAGTAACATATTTAATGTTTATGAATATCGCAATTTCATACGTTTAACAAAAATCCATTTCATGGCACCAGAAATCATATTGTTTATCTGGCTCTTGATGTTTACGAAACTTTAAAAAAAGCCTCAATCTTGAATTTAAAGCCGCCATTTCGGATTTTAGTCCGATCTTAGAAATTCTGGTAGCCATTTTTGAACTCCGATCATCTTCTCCATACCAAATATACCCATATTGAATAATTTTAGAGCGTAAAACTCCATTAGCAGCCGTCGTTTTGAATTTGGAGTCGCCATCTTGAATGTTAGATTGCCATCTTGGATATTCGGGTCGCCATTTTTCTATTCCGGATACAATTGATAAATTATTACAAAATTTCACTTACATTTTGGTATATCTACTCGCACTACTTCCACCTTAATGCTACGGAGCCGGATCGTGTTTCCAGTTACACATATTAATAATAATCATCAGAACACCTGGTTTAAGGGCCTAAAACTCCACTAAACAGACGTCATCTTCAATTTGAAGCAGCCATCTTGGATTTTTGACTGCCATCTTGGATATTTTGGTCGCCATTTTGGGACTCCTGACATCTTCTTCTCCATACCAAATATACTCATTAATTAGACGCCATCTTGAATTTGGAGCCGGCATCTTGGGTTTAGGGTTGCCATCTTGGATATTTTGGTCACCATTTTTGGATTCCAGACTTCTTCTCCATACCAAATATAGGTACCCATATTGCATGGTTTAGAGCCTAAAACTCATTAAACAGACGCCATATTGAATTTGGAGTCGCCATCTTGGAATTTATACCACCATGTAGGATTTTGGACCGCCACTACGTAAATTTTGGTCGCCATTTTTGGACTCCAGACATCTTCTCAATACCAAATATACCCATATTGCATGGTTTTAGAGCCTAAAACTCTATTAAACAGAATCCATTTTGAATTTTGAGTCATCATTTTGAATTTCATGCCAACGGTGGAATTTCTAGTCTCCAGTGTTGATTTCCACAAAAAATTCGTCACCCATGCTAAAGGTTACACAAATCGCCCCAGTTTGATGTGTCGCATGATGGGGTTCAGTTTCATATACGGCCAGTTCTACCGGTCCGGATCACTGAAATGGCCATAACTGCAGAACGCCTTGACCGACACACATACATGTTAACATTACCTCAATTTGTCGAACTGAGTTGATTGGTATATGTGTCATGTGACTTGACCAAGGTTGTTAACCGATAAATTATCGACAGTTAACTCAACGCAAACTCGATAACGATAAAGGTTGCTCGATAATCTCTCGATAACGATAACCAAACGATAAATCAACGCAAAGATCAACGTAGCTTCGATAATTTTGCGATAAATCTAGTTACCCTAGTGACGGCATCAACAACGGTTCAGATCGCGAAGAAAATTTTTCGGGGACGTTATCGAGTCGATAATTTCCACAGTTAACTGTATCGCCGATGACGTTTGCGCCTGAAGACGTTATCGTTATCGACGATAAACGATAACAGACGTTAACTTTATCGCCGATAACGATAATTTATCGATTAACAACCTTGGACTTGACCCTCCGAGCCTTCTATCGAAAATTTGCTTTCTGAGTGAACATATAGCCTGGCGTACGAGAAAGGCAAAAAACAAGCACAGTAGCGACATCGACGGTGACTTTCCCAATAAAAACTCGTTTTGAAGCCATGATGGCGTACCGTTAAATTATCCTACTTAGAGACTGTGTTGTATTTGCTCAAGTAGCAATAATTTTTTCAACTGATTTAACAACAATATTAGAGCAACGTATTGGCAAATAGTTCCAACATCTTCAATTAAAAATGAGTTGAACAACAATACAATGACTGTTTTCCAAGGAAAACCATTACATTCTCTCAGTGGAACTATACTTGGTGCACACTTGGCGACACTAGCGCCAAAAAGTAAACTAACGGTAAATTTGTACCCCGATTCGAAATGTGACAGTGCCGCATAATGGCCACATTCCACAGTGCCATAGCCATAAATAGTCATTTCAAAACATCCATTGCAATGTTTTACACAAGCACACCTCATGAGCTTGGACGTCTGTTCTCTGTGCCCGCTGTACATGCACTCTACTACAACTTATCAAGTGAAGAGAAGATGCAGTATTACGCAATTGTAAGGAAGATTTGACGAAGTCACACCTGGAATTTTTGAGAGTATAAATCTGAAGAACCGAATGTTGGTTTGCGCTGAAAAGTCAATCAATTTTTCAGCACATTTCGATCATCAGATTCAGATTCGTGCTCTTGAGAATTCTAGGTGTGGCTTCGTCATAAGGACCAATTGTTGGAGGAGAGTCCTTGAATTGACGGTAAATTGAAGTGGATTGTAGTTGGTTTCTCAATCCGCCAACACAAGCGGGAAGTTCCGTGGGCAGTTAATTCATAGCACAGGACCGAAAGAGGCGGGTCTGCGTCACTGTGCCTTTAAGGTGAAACATCAAGAAAGCCCATTGCAATTTTGCATACAAACTTTAGAGGCACAAATCTGACGAACAAAGCATCGAACCAAGTCGCACTTGATTATCCTGGCTTTGCTCACTTGCAAAAAGAGGCAGCTTTTCAAAATCGACCGCATTTGTTTACGAATTTTTAAGATTTGTGCTTTTGAAAACATGAGTAGGGGTGCAAGTCGGCCATTGTGGCAGCCATATTGGTACTCTCTGAAGTTTCTCCTTAAGTTAAAGTGGGTTATTTCTTCGACGAACACACGCATCGTTAGTAAAATGAAACCGTACTGATATTACATTTATTCATGAACTACGTTAAAACATTCATTCACGAACTGCGTTAAAACCGAATATACAAAGTTATTCGACCGAGGTTTGACTATCGCAAGACTTCTCGAACTCAAAAATGATTAAAGTTAAGGCTTATAACGCAATGTTTGATTCCTTGTTCCCTAATGAGAGTCGTTCGTAGATGCAGCGTGTTCACTCTGCACAACGATGTCGATGGGAACCGTTCTAGATGAGAGGAATATCTTTTTTTCCAAAAGGGCAATGCTACTCTCAAACAGTATCCATTTAATGCTTCCATTCGTTGCTTCACCAGCTCATATCTATAATAATGTTTCAATGATTTAATTATGCCTATGGCTGCAACATGGACGTCGCGAAAATACTCCGATTTTCAGCGGTCATTCTATCACTCTTAAAAAATTAGGAATTTACAGGTGACGTAAACCATCAACGTACGCAAACATTTCATGACTGAATGGCAAATTTGACTCAGTTTTACATCCTTCATGTAAGTTCGAGTTGGTTGCACAAGATGTTAACAAACCTATCTGACCAGATAGGTAGAAGCAGTTTTACATTTATCGTTTGTCTCACAACTCGGTGATACAGCCGAGAGGTATAGTACGTGCCTCTCAATCAGCGGACCAGAGTTCGAATCCAGTTCATTATTTTACTTAGGGTGCTTGTACCAGTTTTCGCATTACCTTAGGAAACTACTTCTACAAAAATAAGAAGAAAACCGACGAATGTTGTCGATATGTCAAATGATAGATTTGTTTTCATACTTAACAGGAAAAATATAAAATCTGGGACGGGCTTGGTGGTCTAGTGGCTACCGCTTCTTTCTATCTTCTTATTCAGTTGGATCTCAGTGCAATTGGTACCAGTTCAGATCAATGACGGAGGAGCAACCATTGACATGTATAGTCAGAATTGATCGTTTTTTTGATCGTTAACAGGAAAAATATAAAATCTGAGCCAAACCCACTTTTACTATTTACATAGTCGGGAAGCATTTGAAAAGGAAATTTTGGTGTAAATACACGTGGTGGAATAAAGACGTGGTTCTAAGGTCCAAGTGAAAAGATTTTGATTCCAAGTTATTTGTCCGATTGTGGTTTTCCTGCTTTTCGCTCCGGATTCGACTTCGACCCTACAATCCAGTTCTCAGCCATACTTGTGTCTACCGCAGCGTTCTCCCCGCAGAGCTTTTAAAACGATATTTTTTGCCGTTTGATGAATTCAAACTCAAACAGCCACTCGTTACTACTTTTGAAATCTGTGACGGCTAGCTTTTCTGCCAGCTGGCATGCCTTTTGCCTGGAACTGCCCGTTCCAGCCGCCCATCGACGGAAGCTTTTGCCCTTTTATCTTGAAGGTTTCCGTTCTGCAGTTTCTTCTGACGCCATTTCTTGCGGTTTTTTTTTAATTCGTTGAAACAGAGCTCCGAGGGACGCGGAATCTCCTAGCGATGTCCGATCCACCAAATTCGTCGATAATGTTAATTCTTTGTACAAACGTCAGCACATTGATCTTTCGTTTCTCAGATTTTTTTCTCTTCCATCTTCGGAACGATTTCGCCGTCCATTTCCTTGAACAAGATCTTCACGACTGACGAACCGAGTAATTTGAAAATTCCATCGAGTCATAGAAACCAAACAAAGATAGATGTAGTTACCTGCACGGGGTATACAATATTCACAAGGTAGGCCAGTAACGCGTGTAATTGATCTGTTTCAAAGTAAACGCGTGTGGTCATTGCTATCCTTGCGCATGGTTGCATGCATGATAGTACGATACAAGGTAGCAAACTATGTTTTCTACTAGTTCGTTTAGCGATATTAACTACGTCATCAGTAAATGTCAGTTATCCGGAATGTATCACCTTTTAAATATTGTACATCGTGGTTACCTGGATGGACCATCGAGCAAAGGAGGCATCGAGTAATGGGAATATCGAAGAAATTATAATAAAATCAGAAACAATATTAAGGACAGACTTGTTGGAATCCCAAAATGGCCGTCACAATGGCCGACTTTGGCACCTACTCACGAAAGCATAAATCTCTTCATAAACAAAATCAGCGCACCTAAGCTTCTTATTTTAAGCTTACTACAAGTGAGCAAGAACAGAATAATAAAATGCACTATTGTTTGAAGTTTGCTTCTTGAGATTTGTGCGTCTGAAATTCTGAGACACTGTTGAAGCGGGATTTCAAGACGTTTGTCCTTAACAGCAAAAGCAAAACTGAAAAGTTTGTCAGATAGAAGTTTATAAATTATCCAGTTACGGTTTTTGTGAGTTGTCAAAATAGCGGCATAGCTAAATGTAAATTATTTGATTCTTATATATATATTCATTATATTGAGCGTAATTACAGTACCTACGCAGCATGAGTGTACAGATTATTGCGGAATTGTTCTATAAAAAAAACTATCGATGAGTGGCATCTTATATGAAAATTCAAATCAATTGCCCTCAAGGTAAAGTGTTTGAAAAGCTGCTCGAGTAATCTCTGAGCAAAATATAAGTATATTTTTATGCCGTTTTTTTCTAAAGGCCGCTGGAGGAGCTCCTTGTCATTCCAACAACATTCAAAACGGCCCAACTCGAACGTTGAAGTTTTGAAGACTATCCCAAAAATGTAGGTGAACGACAACGAAGCACATCTCGGGCATTTTCCTGGACCCGAATACAACAGCAAAGATCACGGGACTCGAAGTTAAAATTATTCATAGTTTAGTCACAATCCTTTTGCTCGTTAGCCTCTAAGCTAAAAATTGACGTGGCGGCTTTTCAAGAGCTTGTAGAAGCCACGACAAAACTGTCTGTACAGCTGTAGGGATATTTTCTCCCTTATCACTTAGGATTGGTGAAATTCCAATAGGACTTCTCTGTCCAAAGAAGCGCAAGAGCGACGATGTAGAACTGTTCAAAAATTTCAAGAATATCATTTTCGAGAAACTCTGGCTAATGCGGAAGATGTGTTTTTCCGTTTAATCTTAACCTCGAACCTGGTAAAGGCCATCAAAAAACAGTTGCCTCATACAGCTGAGAACAACATAAAACATATAAAACATACAATTTTCCTAGTTGCGTATATTCCTTTCGGGACGGACACATAAGACATCAACTTTTCTCTTTTAAAGTAAATATCTCCTAGAACAAAACTTTCTTTCTTTCGGCTAACCATGGACTTTTTCGGGGTTATTGACCGTCCAGTTCCAAACTGTTCACGACCGTTCGAAACAGTCGGCGTTTCAAACGGTCGGTGAAACAGTCGGTGACGGATTTGACAGCAGAAATGAGCGAGAAAGATTTCGCGCGCAAACGCGTTTTCAAAAACATTCAATTGGTGGAACAAGGACAGCTAACCGGTCGCCCTGATCAGCTGTTGCCGGCAGCCAAGCCGCCAGCTTTTTGGCGCGGAAGTCGGGGGGTGTTCAGATGCAATGTTTTTCACTTAACAAATTTATGAAAATATTTTATTTTCGCAATAAATATTTTAAATGTTTTAAAGTGAGGTTTAATAAATGCAATTTTTTTTTATATCCAGGATAATTGCTAATATTTGTTATTCTGAAGACCTATACGTTAGAAATAATGATGTGTTTGAACAAACTTGCTGATTAATTGGTTTCTGTAGAATACATCGAGATTCCCCTCGATATTCGACCACTGTTCTAAACAGTTTCACAAACAGTCGGGATAATCCAACTTTGAACTGAATACACAATAAATTAAAACCAGTACAATTGCGTTGGTCCATCCCCAAGGCGATCGATGTTTCATTAGAAATTACCTACTTTTAGGCGTTTTGCGGTATAGACCATTGATTGTAATTATTTAATAACCACAAGTGTTTGTTTTATAAAAAATACGACCTATAATTTCAACTCAGGGAACATGAAAACAGTTTGAACGGATATAACAAGTTGTTGGCACAGCTCAGTACCACTCTTCGACAGCGCAACCAGGGTGCAACATGTTGTCCACACCGGACGCGACAACATCGGTGGATGGATGAACCGTGCGCTGAGCATAGGCGTCAGTGAGTATGTTGCGAGAGTAATGTCGAATTCGTTTTTGAACCTGGGTTGGAACTGGATTGGCGGAAAATGTGTAAACAAACAAACTCAAACAAACTTTAGTACAAGCGAAACCGAAGTCGGGTTGGGGTTGAAACTGTGATCTCATCCAGTTCCAACCCAGGTTGGAACTGAATCAAAAACGAATTCGACATAAGTGAGTAGACGAATTGTAAATACAGACAAAAACAGAAGGAAGAAAGATCACAAAATGGTAAAGATTAATTGAAGCAAGACCAAAGTAAAATTGAAAATATTTCGAGTGTTTCGCGATTAGTGAAAAAGGGCGTAGTTTCTGAGAAACTGCGGGTATCAAAGTAAATTCCTAGGTAAGATGTGATTGTGATTGTGGCAAACAAATATGTGAACCTAAAATCATTTAATTTAGGTTGATTAGGATTCGAGAAGGCACCCGACCGTGAGGAAAAAGCAGGACATTAGAAGAAAACTATTAAATGTAAGTAGATAGTAGTTATAGCTGAAAAGAAAATTAATAATGTTTGAAATTGTTTACTCTGTTTGTTTAATTGAATAATAAAAATAGTTTCAAGCTATTGCAAAATTGATATTGCCCGCTTTGAGAATTCGGTTTTCATTAGGGTGGTCCAAAAAGGAACACAAGTCATAGAACTGAACAAGAAGTGGTTTAAATCAGAGAGGTCCCTGTTCCAATCTAGTTTTTGGTTGCGATGATTTGAAGTTACATTCACCCAAGTTTTTACAGTTTTTTTCAAGCTGATTTCCTTCTTTTGAAATTATGTCTAAAAATATATGAACCGTAATCCGGGGTCAAATTGATCACTCTAAAACAACTTTTGCGGATAACATCAGTGCCTGTTTAAATATTGCCAAAAGAATTTCTGTAAAACCAGTACCCCGTGGATCTCCATTGAACCATGTGACAGAATTTTGTTCAACAAATTTAAACTTTAAGTTAAATAACTTCAAATATCAAAGTATTGGAAATGCCACTTTGGGGCGAAATTGATCAGTATACAATTAAGCATCGGTTGGAAAGGAAATTTCCTTCTCCGCTTAATTTTGCTCTTCTAAAACCGAATAATGCGTCTAAAATCTTACAACTAGTGAATTTAATACCTTAAATGCAAAATTAAATTTTGAAATTTCCCTTTAAACGCCTAAAGGTAGGCAATTTCTTATGAAATAAGTGATTTCTATCACAATAAATGACTATTTCCTCATAAAATGAACTTTTTACAGCAATTTAATGTTCTGATTAGCTGCATAACATCCCAACCAAGGCTCCACAAAAATGTTAAAACAGAGAATTTACGGGAAGTCCTTTTAGCAATTGATTGTTTAGTAGCAATGATTTCAGCTAAATGAGATATACATTGTAAATTCCTTGAAAAAATAAGGCAAAACTAACTTTATTCTAAAAAATTTATAGTTTACACTCATCTCTAGACATCTACGAATCAGATGACGTAAAAAGTTTAAGATCATTACGACGCTTAAGAGTTCCTAATAAGAAATTACAATGTAGTACCAGAGTGATCAATTTCACCCCGCTGATCAATTTGACCCCGGTTTACGGAACTAAACGTTTTTGTAGTTCCGTTTCGTTTACAGTTGGCCCAGAAATCAAGTTCTTTTCAGCCAGCCTACTCCTGTGAAATACAGGACATCTCTGTATTCAGCATCAACGTCATCCAGAAACTCTTGAAATTCACGGTGATTGAATCCGTGCAACCGCGTTTTCGGTGGTTGGGTTGGTTTCGTTATTGCCTAACGCCTAAATAATGCACAGCGCGTTCTAATGCACATATCAATTGAACACCCCAAGTTCTCTATACAAACTTCGGTTTTGAACTGTGGAGGCCCGTTCCAATATTTTTCAAAAATTCTTTCACTATGACACTTCTAGGGTCCCAAACCCCTGTTATTTTTTTCTCATCCCACACAAACAAAATTTAGTGTTGAACGGTGTTTTTTTTTATTTATTACCCTACCTGTCTCTACCAGTCGGCTGGTATACATGTATGAAACAATCGGGAAAATTCATAATTCAAAGTCACAATTTTTCTTCGATTTTTGAGATTTTTCGTCTGTCGCAATAGTAGGGTATTGTACCATTTGGGCAGGTGTACCTATTTTGGGCACTTGCCGCTATAACTAAGCCAATTTCAAACCGATTGATTTGAATTTTTGTACAGAGTTTGATACTGTGCGTGCCTAAAAAAAAAAAAAAAAAAAAAAAAAAAAAAAAAAAAAAAAAAAAAAAAAAAAAAAAAAAAAAAAAAATCAATCGGTTTGAAATTGACTTAGTTATAGCGGCAAGTGCCCAAAATAGGTACACCTGCCCAAAGGGTACAAAACCCTATATTAACTTTATTTACCCGCGAGAATATTCAACTTCAATTGAAACCTATCCAGAGTTGAATCCAAAGCTGCGAGTGTACCCCAGCCTTTCGCAGCACCTTTCATTGGAAATAGAGCTTCCAGTTCCTCTGTCGCTTGTCCATTCCACGGATTCCACGAGTGTCACAAAATAAATCAAAATTTGTAGGCTTTACTTTCAAACCCGTTTCGAGCTCTTCGGTTCTTCGAGTAACGGTTGGAGCAGAAAGATGGATTTTTTCAAGAAGCCTCTTCCGATTCGGGCACAGAATCTCGGCAACCAACACCCTACACTTTTTAATAAATTCACCTTCAACGAATGGTTGAAGTCCATGCAATCTTCTCGGAAACTACGTAACTTGTTTTCACCAACGATTCACTCTCAGAAGTTTGCTTTTTAAACACGTTATGCTGATTATCCATTTGCCGTTGCCGATCTTTCAGCTTACCGGCACGCAATTGACCTGGCAGAGCTTCGAACTTAAGTGCATGCTTGGTATCGCATTATGTTGAATTCTTTTACCAACGAGGCTTTCAACTCGCAGCGATTAGCATCCGCTTCCACTGCGCTGGCCTCCGTCTTGGGCCGATCGCTTCCAGTCACCCCAAAGAGAGTCCTAAGGATCTCCTCAACTGCAAAAAGCCAACGTTTGCGCGGCCTTCGACGAAGCCGACGGCCCGTTCAAGGTTCTCTGCTGCATATGGGTTTAGCTTGTCGTTCCTTCGGCATACGAGCTACGTGCCCAGCCCAACGCAACCTGCCGTAATTTATTCGCTTCACTACATATCCATCTCCTTATATAGGTACTTGGTATAATTCGACGTCACCAGATGTCATCCTCCACCAGTTTACCGCCGAGTATTATTTGCAGCATTTTCGGTTGGAATACTCCAAAGACTCTCCGATCAGTTTCTTTCAACGTCCACGATTCATGGCCGTATAAAGCAATCGGAAGAGTTAGAGTCTTGTACAGTTTTGCGAGTTTTGTCTTCATTTGCAGCCCAAGGGACTTCATACGGGAGCTGGTTTCGCAGACCGAAAAAGACCTGATTCGAAGCCGAAATTCCGTCTTTTCACCTTGCGGGTATCATCATTTTCGCACGTTACTGGAGTACCGTAAACCGGGGTGAAATTGATCATTCGGGTACTACATTGTAATTCCATACAAGGAACTCTTAAGCGTTGTAATGATCTTAAACTTTTTACGCCATCTGGTTCGTAGATATCTAGAGATGAGTGCAGACTTCAATTTTTTTTTAGAAAAAAGTTAGTTTTACCTTATTTTTTTTAGGAATTTGCAATGTATTTCTCATTTAGCTGAAATCATTGCTACTAAACAATCGATTGCTAAAACGACTTCCCGTAAATTCTCTGTTTTAACATTTTTTTGGAGCCTTGGTGGGGAAGTTATGTGGCTATTCTGAACATGAAATAGTTTAAAAAAGTTATTTTTATGATGAAATAGTCATTTATTGTGATAGAAATCAATTATTTCAAATGAAATTGCCTACCTTTAGGCGTTTAAGGGGAAATTTTTAAATTTAATTTTGTATTTTAAGTATTAAATTCACTAGATATAAGATTTTAAATGCCTCATTCGGTTTTAGAAGAGCAAAATTAAGCGGAGAAGGAAATTTTCCTTTTAAACTGATGCTTAATTGTATAATGATCAATTTCGCCCCAAAGTGGCATTTCTATTTTTTTGATTTTTGGAATTATTTAACTCAAAGTTTAAATTTGTTGAACAAAATTCTAACACATGGTTCCATGGAGTTCCACTGGGTACTGGTTTTACAGAAATTATTTTGGCAATATTTAAACTACCACTGATGTTATGCGCGAAAGTTGTTTTAAAGTGATCAATTTGACCCCGGATTACCTTGCAAGATAAACAAATTCGTCCACAACATCAAACGTTTCACCACCCAGTACCACTTCGTGAAAAATAAACGTTGGTTCTATCAGTTTTATACAGTGTCTCAACATTTTGCAAAACAACTGGGATTATTTGGGAACTTTGAAAAAAATCTACATTTTCAAGTGTATTTGTTCCCAAATCGGATATATTTGGCATATCCACGAGATTCGAATATAGGCAGACGCAGATTGTTTTACGCTAAGCTGAATTTGATATTCGATCTATCAAACACAATCTGACGTGTCATTAGCCTAACTCTAATGAATATTCATTCGATTGTGTTAGATAGCGAAACAAAATGTCAACCAATCTAGACTTGGTTCGGTTTTCCCTTCCAACATGGCTCGTGATTGTTTTGTACGAGTCGCCGCGTCACAGTAGTAACGGGAAATTGGTTTGCGGTTTTTCGCTCGCTCACCCTCATTGCATGACAGATTCTAGCTACATTGTACACTCATTGCACAATTATGGGTCACACACAATTATTAGTCACTTTCCACTTTAATAGATAAATACTAATTAATTGCAAGCTTTTGTTAGCTATTATTATTTTTCGCACATAAGTTGATTTGTTTTGTGTCACTATACGTATCGCACACGGGCTTATACATCAAAACATACATATTTTCAATATATTTTTGTTCGGCGCAAAACTAGCTGTCAAAGTAACGCTTCGATTGTGAATATCGGACAGTGCGTGCGCTGCTTTCGTAAGCTCTGTAAAAGCGAGCTTCAGTGATTTTCATGTGCGAAATGATATCGTCACCAGAACAAAGGTATAATTAACGTTCTAAATGTAGAAATTCATGTGACTGCAGCCAATTAAAGCTTATTGCTGGCAAAATTTAAGTGACTCATTATTGTGCCAAGGAACACCGAAAATCACACAATTATGGGTCACTTTTTGTGCAGCATAATATTGACAGTTCTGCGTACATGGGCATTGCATACTTTTAGGCGTTTATCGGTGGTTGTGTTGGAGATTTTGACCCAATTTTGAAAAATTGATTCCAAATCGTGAAAACACGCTTCGTTAAGAGGTTTGAGACCAGTTTTAGATTCTACTATAGTTGATCTATCGAGAATAAGTGATCATTCATTGAAAAAATAGACAAAACATTATTTTTGAGCCGATTTCTCTTAAGTGACCCATAATAGGCAACAAATTGACCCATAATTGTTACACAGCCAATTTTGACCCATTATTGTGGTTTTCATTATTCACCAACATTTTAGTAATTTTCACCGCCTAAAGTGAATTTTACAAGCAGATTTTTATTTAAAACAATAAAGAAGGGTTTCAATGATGAGAATATAAAATAAAAATAATGAAAGTGTTATTTTTGCATGAAAAACGATTCATATTATGAAATGGTTGTTCCTTGAGTGACCCATAATTGTGCAATGAGTGTATGCAGAGGAGAAAAACTCTTACGCTTTTTTCCTTTCCCCCACTACACTACGGCAATCGTTTACGTTGTCGATGTGGGTCTTGGTATGCTAATTCTAATTTTCTCATCAGACGGAAGGTAGCTAGGAGGGAAAAGACTGCGGAAAATCGATAGTAGACTCTTAGATTATGATTTCTTATAGATATTGCATCATAATTCTGTTATTCTGTTATTATCGTTTTCATTATTATCATTGTTATTTTTATTCTCATTTTTATCTACTCTTTGAAATCCAGATACAATTTGTTGAGTAGAGGAAATATTAGGAGGAGGAAAGTTTGTATGCTCAAAGATGACCTCGTAGTATTTGCACAACTGCTGCATCAATTATTCTGCAACATATGGGAAACCGCGACATTTCTGGCCGACTGGATGCAAGGCGTCTTAGTAAAAGTACCCAAAAAGGGTGACCTGACCTGTATGCGATAATTGTCGGGGCATCATGTTACTGTGTGCGAACTCAAAGTCCTCTGCAGAGTGATCCTTAACCGACTACAGGATTGGCGCAACTCTCCGACGCCAGTTATCAGGATTCCGTGCCAAACGATCATCTTGAAGCAAATCAATGAATTCCAAGAGCCTCTCTACCTGGTGTTCATCTATTACGAAAAGGCTTTTGACTGTCTCAATCACGAAAATATGTGGGGAGTCCGGGAGGCGCAAGAGTGTCCCTGAGAAAATCATCGGCCTCATTGAAGCACAGTATAGGGTGTTTCCGTGCAGAGTACTGCACAACGATGTCTTGTCCGATCCTATCCGGGTCATTGCAGGAGTGCTACTGTTCCTCATCATAATGGACGAGATCCTGGTAGGTGCGATTGATCGTGAATTGAATCGTGGATTACTGTGGCACCCCATAACCCCCATTCAGACACCTGAATGACTTCGAACTGGCTGATGACGATGCTCTCCTAGCTCAACGGCGCTCTGATATAGAGAGTAAGCTCGTTGATCTTGCCGATGGCTCCTCGGCGGCAGATCTTACCATCAACGTTAACAAAACCAAATCGTTGGAAGTAAACACGGTTAACTCTTCCAGCTTCACGGTGGCTGGGCAAGCAGTAGAGAATATTGGCAGCCACATGGCGACCGATTGTGGCACCAAAATCGACATACACTGTGGTGCAAAATTGATCGGACAAACGTCGATTTTCATACGAAATGGCCAAGTTTGGGATGCTGTAACTTTGGTTTACGTTGATGGATTGAGCTCAATTTTTGACACGGAACTATCCATATCCTGAATTTTACGTAGACGAAGTACAAAAAGTTTTCGTTCACAGGTTTGGGCGTGGCAAGGCGTTCATAATGTGCAAAAGTGATCGGACAGCGGCACGCGTGTAAATCAAAGGGGTACCGCTGTCCGATCACTTTTGCACATTTTAAACGCCTTGCCACGCCCAAATCTGTGAACGAAAACTTTTTGTACTTCGTATACGTAAAATTCAGCATATGGGTAGTTCCGTGTCAAAAATTGAGCTCAATCAATGAACGCAAACCATAGTTACAGCATCACAAACTTGGCCATTTTGTATGAAAATCGGCGTTTGTCCGATCAATTATGCACCACAGTGTAGGTGCACACATCAAGAAGGCGAGAACTGACTTTGTGAGTTTAAGAAATGTTTGGGGAGTAATCAGATTCGACGCACCTAAATCCGAATTTTTAACTCGAACGTGAAATATGTGCTGCTGTACGCCAGTGAAACTTGGTGTGTATCAGTGGAGAACACTCAAAAGCTGTTGATCTTCATAGTAGAATAACTACCCAGACAACCAATTTGCACGTATAATGAAATTTATGTTCATGTTATACGTGCTTTTATGCGTTAAAGTTACATTGCATAAGATGCAGCAAAACTGCATTATGCGTACAAAAGTGGAGGCGTTATACGTGCATTGACGGAACAATAATAACACTATAACGCTATATGACTTGAAGTGATATCTTGTGCGATGCACCGTGTGCACTATTGCGACGTAACTCAGCATCTTCTCTCTCTCTCTTCTTGACGTAACGTCCTCATTGGGACAAAGCCTGCTTCTCAGCTTAGTGTTCTATGAGCACTTCCACAGTTATTAACTGAGAGCTTCCTCTGCCAATGACCATTTTGCATGCGTATATCGTGTGGCAGGCACGAAGATACTCTGCCCAAGGAAGTCAAGGAAATTTCCCTTACGAAAAGATCCTGGACCGACCGGGAATCGAACCCGTCACCCTCAGCATGGTCATGCTGAATACCCGTGCGTTTACCGCCTCGGCTATATGGGCCCAGCTCAGCATCTTATACAACTTAATAAAATTTAAAAAAAAAAAACAATTATTGTCAGCTCGATATTGAACTAATGACCTCTGGATTGTCGAGCCACACTTCACACACAACACCTAACGCTACTTATGAAACAAGCTGAATAATTATCATGATATTCTAACTCACCTCAGTGTTTGTTGGAATGCACTTGGTTCACTTGCGCTGTGCGTGTTTGGCAGGCTAAAAACGACGAAGCACCATTTCCCGTACAGTTTTCACTGCCCCTCTCTGGCTAGCGCCTCCCATTGTTGATTATCAAACCAACAAAACAAATAATGATGACTTTGCAACCATAATTATGGCTGTTCACTTTCTTGTATTTTTTGGCACTGCATCCACAGTGCAACAGAAACTCTTTAATTGTTATCACATACCAAATCGCATAATGTCACACAAATGCTTCTAGCTTATGCGAGTTTGTATGTACACTTTAACGAGCTTATTTGTACTTTTATGCGATTGCATCCATACACCAATGCGAGGTAAACTGACACAACAATAAAAGTACCAAGCGAAGTCGTATAATCATCGCAGTATGCAATTATGCGAATTCAATTGACACTTTGCGAGTTCGCTGACTTTACTTGATACATCGTAATAAGTTCAAAAAATAACATCCTATGCGATGAAAATTTTTAGTCAGCCGTACATATATGCGATAGTGACTTACAATAGTAATTTATACGATGTACAACCTAGTTTCTTATGCGACTCCTGGTTGTCTGGGTAGCCACAGAAGTCCAATGTCGCGACCGTTCGTGTGACTAACATCTAGTTTGCCACGCCCTTACAGCGTCAGCAGCGGTACTAGAAGTGTCAAGTTAAATTTGTTTACCAAAACAAAAGCTCCTCTACAAGATTGTCACTATAGAATGATAAATTATTGCAATTAACGTTATTAAAATAATTAAATGAGAAAAGTGAATACAGCGCCATTGGAGTTCTAGTGTATTTCTATTATCTTCATCAATAGATGCCTGCGGTTTATAATTCGTGCAAGATGGCCTCACAATAGGATCTCCAACATATAGCTCCACCACGGTGACAATATTTGAATTTCGTTTTGTATTATCCGCAAAGGATGTTTCATAGTGATCAATTTGATCCCGGATTGCGGTACGATGAGACTTTATAATACGTGGAGGTGATTGTACCTCCAATTTCATATTTTTCTCATCTAGTTTACTTCATAAACCTTTTTTGTGAACTGTACAGCTGATCAAAACAAAGGTATCGTTCTAGCTGTTGAAAACGAATTATGTAATGCTTCTCTCACAATTTGATTGTATACAAATGACTGTTGTTTCTCAAAATTTTTATCATTGTGTTTCAGGTGTTTTCAGGAATCATATATTTTCTTTACGGCAATAGTTAATCCTTTATGACCTGCTGCGGCAAAATGTAAACTGTATAACACCTTGAATTAGTTCACAATCTTGTCAGTTTTCACGGAAGATATAGTTACTGCCCTCAGAAGGCTACAGGCTAACCACCAGACGATTATCATCATCTTCATCTCCATCGTCATCGCCCTTAACAACCGTTCCGAGAAGCTGATTCATTATTCTAAAGATACAATCGCTTAGCTATATAACTATACATACTATGCCAAGCAATGCTAACAAAGTTTCGAAAGTCATAATTTGATCATCCTTTAAGGTTTCATTCCCTACTCCATCGTTTCGCCCATACCTGATCACCAAACAGGCCCGGCATGTCGCGCGCCAAACGAGCAGACATAAGATTCAATTAGATTGTAAACTTCAATTAGCCGGTTATTCTTTTGCAGAACTTGCAAAGCAGTACTGGCTGAATGTTGTGACGCTTCATGTGCCTTTACTCACCAGAGCAGAGGTGCTGCTGGGTGGCCGCCGCCCGCCGCGCCATGCCCGGGAAGTGTTAAGAAACAACGCTTCGTAGAGTTATTGCCTCCGTTTTTATGAGGTTCGCACGATTTATGACGGCGCTCGACCATGTGCTGCTGAGCAAGAAAAATTGTCCAACTTCAGGTACCTATAGTGTGCCTACACTATCGGCTGACTGGTAATGAAGACGCGCATTGACATTGGGTCTGGATGCCTAGGATTTATGGTGATTCACTTTCATATTTGTACAGGATTTTTTTTGCCTTTCTCGTACACTAAGTGTACTGGAAAGGCTATATGTTCACTCCAAAAATGACTTTTTGATAGAAGACCCGGAGTGTCGACTCACATATACCAATCAACTCATCTTCGGTAAGTAGGCCTTGACCAGGTTAAACGGTTTTTTTCTTCGCTTGTCAATTTTTTTCTCCTAATTTCAGATTCAAGTATCAGATATTGGACTTTTACGGAATTGCAGAGCTGTTTTACTTGCTGGATTACTTTAAGCGTTGCTGTTCAAGTTTTGGATTGATTTCGTTCGTTGTTTTTGGTTTTCGTTCGTTGGAAGTTGGACGGTGGTAGAGTTCAAGTTTTCGTTTGTTGCTGGTTGGACGTTTCCCTTGTTGAAGTTCGGTGTGATTGAAGTCGCTGAAGCTGCTTGTATTGAACTCGTGCCATTTGGAATTTCTACTCGGGTTGTTTCAAGAGCTGCTGTGCAAGTTTGTTCGACGTCTGGTTTTGTTGAAGTTTGGTGCGTGTCAAGTTAAGTATCATATTTTATTTATTATCCTATTTTCTTACCTTCACTCCATATAGAAAATTATCAATCTAGACAGAGGATTCCTTTTTTAAGTTTCCATTATGGAAACAGATGAGGGAGGGGAAGAGGGGTCAAAAAATGATCAAATTATTGGAACCTCCTCGGTTAATAAACCTTTTCGTGTAAAACTTTACCCACCCAGTTTTGCTGGCCCTTTTGTGGTTTATTTCCGGAAGAAACAAAACCCTATTAATGTGTTGCTAATTTCCTCTGAGATTTATAAAAAATACAAATCTGTAAAGGAAATTAAAAAAAATTCGCTTGATAAACTACGTGTAGTTTTCGGATTTCGAGATGAAGCTAATGCTCTTCTGGAATCCAAATTGTGTTGTAATTCCTATCGTGTGTACGCTCCATGCGATTCATGCGAAATAAATGGAATTATTTATGATGAATTTTTGGACTGTGATGATGTCATAAATCATGGTTCTGGTTTTTTTAAGAACAAATCCATTGCCCCGGTTAAGGTTTTGGATTGTGTTCGTTTATCGAAATTGTATTTTGATGGAACTAGTTCCAAATATGTTCACTCAGATTGTATCAAAATAACATTTTCCGGTTCAGTTCTACCGGATTATGTTAAGATTGATCAAGTCATTTTCAGCGTGAGACTTTATTACCCCAAACTCATGCATTGTGATCGATGTCTTCTGTTTGGTCACACTTCCAACTTTTGCTCAAACAAACACAAATGTGCTAAATGTGGGGAACCACATTCTTTATCTGATTGTGTCAAACAGTCTGATAAATGTATTTATTGTAATCAAAAACACAATTCTTTAAAAGAATGTGTTGTTTATATTGAAAATCAAACAAAATTCAACCAAAAAATTAGATACAAAAATCATGCTTCGTATGCTGAAATAACAAAATCTTCCAATGACGTTTCTACTCCCAATCCATTTGACATCTTACCAGATAATGAGGTTGTTGGATCATCTGTTAGTTCTAACAATTTCGTCTACAAACCTCCTACAAAAAGGAAAAAAATAAATAAAAAATCATCTAATGATCAACATAACTTTTCGGAACCTCAACCATCTACTTCTTTTGATGCACATTTTCCACCCCTTAGTGCTTCCGCCCCTTCAAAAACTATTCCTGGTTTTAGGAAAATTGAATCTGATCCAACTCAAAACAGTAATGAACAATCTTCAAACAATATTACAAATGAATCCTCCAATAATTCCGTTTTGAGCATTTTGGAAGAGTTAATTGATTTTTTGGGACTGAGTGATTTCTGGAAAAAAATTATCAAATTAATTTTACCCTTTTTGTCTTCTCTTTTGGAAAAATTAAACACATTTGGACCCCTTATTTCTTCATTATTTTCATCTTAATGGCTTCCAAAAATAGCAGTCATGACCTTCACGTTTTGCAATGGAATTGCCGCAGTGTTATTCCAAAAATAGACAGATTGAAAGTTTTGTTATCAAATTTTGATATACACTCCCGTTCAAAAGTTTGGGGTCACCCCCTCAAAAACATGCAATTTATTTAGGCCCATATCTCCGCCAATTTGCGTCCGATTTCAAAACCCTAGGTTTCATTCAAAAGATAATAAGTCAAAACAATTTTGAACATGACTTAAAAGAAACTTTTACAAAAAAATTTGTATGTAAACTTAACCCAAAGTTGCCAAATTTTCTAAAAAATAAATATAAACTTACGGTACTGTCGCTGGAAATTGGGTCGACCAAATTTTAAGATGAGAGGGGTAATATCACCCATTTTCTATTAGCTTTCAGCTGCTTTTAACAGAACTTAGCTAAAAAATCTAGAAGAAAAGTTATTAAGTAAATTAATCCTTGATGTCATCGACCAAAAGTTTGGGGTCACCCCTCAAAATACTGTATCGGCCAAAAGTTTGGGGTCGCTATCGTGAAACATGGAAAAGTGATTTGTTGATATCTTTGTCATCTTTCATTCAATTTTAATTCTTCTTGGCTTATTTGAAACAAAATGAATGATACTTACTGCATAGACATTGAACCACACATATTTGTTGAAATTTACATACTAAAACTTAACGTAAAGTTGCCTCATTTTTTGAAGCGTGGTAAAATGTGCTAACTTTACATAACATTTTTATATACAAAAACCGTTAAATACGTTAAGTTGAAGACATCAAACGTTAATTTAGTTAATTATCTTTGAAATGAGCCAAAAATAATTAAAATTGAACTATAGATGACGAAGATATCACCAAATCACTTTTCCATGTTTTACGAAAGTGACCCCAAACTTTTGGCCGATACATCATATTGAGGGGTGACCCCAAACTTTTGGTCGATGATATCAAGGATTAATTTACTTAATAACTTTTTTTTCTAGATTTTTTAGCTAAGTTCTGTAAAAAGCAGTTAAAAGCTAATAGAAAATGGGTCATATTACCGCTCTCATCTTAAAATTTGGTCGACCCAACTTCCAGCGACACTGCCGTAAGTTTATATTCATTTTTTAGAAAATTTGGCAACTTTGGGTTAGGTTTACATACAAAATTTTTTAAAAAAGTTTCTTTTAAATCATGTTCAAAGTTTCTTTAACTTATTATCTTTTGAATGAGACCTAGGGTTTCGAAATCGGATGCACATTGGCGAAGATATGGGCCTAAAAAAATGACATGTTTTTGAGGGGGTGACCCCAAACTTTTGAACGGGAGTGTAGACATATTTTGTTTAAATGAAACATGGTTAGTGCCTTCTAAATTTTTTCGTATTCCAAATTTTCATATTATTCGCAAAGATAGGGAATTACCATTTGGCGGAGTATTGATTGGCATTCGTAATGATATTGAATTTAAATATTTGAATTTGCATTTGCAAGGCCAATCACAAATAGAATGTATTGCTATTTCAATTAAAAAAGAAAAACATAATTTTTCTATTGCTTGTTTTTATATTCCTCCCAACGCTAGTTTTTCTTTGGCACAAATTAGAGATATATTACAGCAAATTCCTTCTCCATTTTATATATTAGGAGATTTCAATGCTCATAACTTAGCATGGGGTAGTGACAGAATTGATGGTAGAGGTTCCTTAATTATGGATTTGATTGATGAACTAAATTTAAATATTTTAAATGATGGTTCATATACTAGGATTGCTGTGCCTCCTAGTAACCATTCGTGTATTGATTTGTCACTTTGCTCGAATAATTTGACATTTCAATCATCTTGGTCAACTATCAATGATCCAAACGGTAGTGACCATTTACCAATTTTGATTCGAACAGCAATGTGCATGTTCGAAATAAATTAATTAACGAGCCTAGTGTTTTTGATTTGTGCAAAAATGTTAACTGGACAAAATTTTCTGATTTTATATCTATTTCTGTAATATCAAATGTAAATTCAGCTTCACCAATTGACAATTATAACAATTTTTCAAAATTAATAATTGATAGTTTGCGTAAATCTCAAACTAAACCATTTGTTTCGGGTACTAATAAAAAGGCGCGTCCTTCTTTTTGGTGGGATAGTGAGTGTTCCAATGCATTGAAAAATAAATCCGATGCTTTCAAAAATTTTCGTAGATCAGGCTCCAGAGATAGTTACCTATTGTATTGTAAAGCTGAAGCTCAGTTTACCAGACTTACCAAATTCAAAAAGAGAAATTATTGGAGAAATTTTGTAGAAAATCTGGACAGTGAAACTTCATTGTCCACTTTGTGGTCTGTAGCACGAAATTTAAGAAATTATGATTCCAATGTTCCTGTAGTTTTGGAATACTCAGAAGAATGGATTGAAAAATTTGCTTCAAAAGTATGTCCTGACTTTGTTGCTACTTTCATAAATTATAAAACAAATTCTTTAAATTATTTTCCAGAGCTATGTAATCCATTCTCCTTGGCTGAGTTTAATCTGGCTTTATCTATTACCAAAAATACAGCTCCGGGTATTGATAACATAAAATTTATTGTTTTAAAAAAATTGCCTGATGAAGGAAAACTTCATTTACTTTCGATATATAACAGCTTCTTTCTTCAAAATATCATTCCTTCCGAATGGCGCTCCATCAAAGTAATAAGTATTCTTAAGCCTGGTAGAGATCCTTCATTGGCTGACAGCCGAAGACCTATCAGTTTGCTATCATGTTTACGTAAACTCATGGAGCGAATGATTTTAAATCGTCTTGAATTTTGGGCGGAAGAAAACAACATTTTTTCTCCATCTCAATTTGGATTTAGAAGTGGTCGTGGTACGCGTGATTGTGTTTCACTTTTAGCTTCAGAAGTTCAACTTGCATTTAATCAAAAACAAGATGTAGATTCTACTTTTCTAGATGTCTCTGGAGCTTATGATTCTGTTCTGATTGATTTGTTGTTCAAAAAAATGAACAGTTTGAAAATTCCATGTATAATTTCAAATTTTTTATATAATTTATTTGCATTTAAAATTATGCATTTTTTCCATAATAATTCTTCCAAAACAATAAGATATAGTTTCTTTGGCCTTCCACAGGGATAATGTTTAGGTCCGTTTTTATACAATTTATTCACTAGTGACATGGCATCCATTATTCCTAATGGTTGTTATTTGCTTCAATTTGCTGATGATAATTTTCTTTCCATACGTGGAAAAAGTAGAGATGTTATTGAACATTTTATGCAATGTGCCTTGGATAATTTGGATATGTGGGCTCATGAAAATGGATTTACATTTTCAGTTCAAAAAACAAAATTTATTTTATTTTCTAGAAAACATTCGCCCATAAGCATTAATTTATTTCTCAATGGACTTGAAATAGAACAAATTGATGAGTATAAATATCTTGGTATTTGGTTTGATTCTAAATTAAATTGGAACACTCATATTATATACATACAAAAAGTGTGTTCAAGAAGAATTAATTTTCTTCGTACAATTACTGGTACATGGTGGGGTGCAAATCCTTCTGATTTGATAACACTATATAAAACCACTATTCGTTCAGTAATGGAATATGGTTGCTTTACTTTTGGAAGTACTGCGCAAACTCATTTTTCCAAACTTGAAAAAATACAATACCGTTGTTTGAGAATTTGTTTAAAACTAATGAATTCCACTCATACTCAATCTGTTGAAGTTCTTTCTGGTATTATCCCACTGAAAATTCGTTTTCAGGAGCTAAATTGCAAATTTTTGATAAATTGTTTTGCAAATAATCATCAAATCATAAGCACTTTGGAGTCGTTATACCAAATTAATCCTACTAATAGAATATTGGATTCCTTTATTCATTGTTCAAATCAAGATCTTTTACATGTGCATTCGAATGGGTTTTATGATTTTAAATTAAACATACATACATATGAACCATTAATTGACTTGTCCTTATTTTATGAATTGCGACAAATACCAAAGCTTGAACATTCGAAATTTGCAAATTTACTATTTAAACGTAAATTTGATGGATTCAACCCTACACAAATGTATTTTACAGATGGCTCTCTAATTGATGGCACCGCAGGTTTTGGAATATATAACTTATTTTCAGCTCATTTTTATAAATTACAATCTCCGTGTTCTGTTTTCATAGCAGAACTCATTGCTTTGTATTTTACTTGTAACATGATCAAAGATTGTCCGCCCAATTTTTATATAATATGCTCTGACAGTTTCAGTTGTCTGAGTGCTTTGAATACTATCAAATTCAATTTCAAATCACATCATATCTTGTTGATGTTGAAAAAAATATTGTTTGATTTGCATTATGAAGGATATGTTATTAAATTTGTTTGGGTTCCTGCTCATTGTAATATTTATGGCAATGAACAGGCGGATTTATTGGCAAAATTTGGGGTTATGCGTGGACAAATTTATCATCGTGATATATTTCCTTCTGAATATTTTCCCAATCTGAGAAATTATTCTCTAAATGCTTGGCAAATCAATTGGAATTCTAGTGATAAAGGTGAATCATTTTCCTTGGTTTAAAAATGTATCTGGGAGTAGAAATTTCATTTGTGCTTTTTCGAGATTGATATCCAATCATTATATTTGTAATAGTCATTTGTATCGTATCAACATTGTAGATTCAAACTTATGCGAATGTGGCTTATCGTATGAAGACATTGATCACATTATAATTAATTGTTCTCGGTTTATTGCACCGAGGAAGATATTATTTGATAGCCTAATTGCAGCAGGTTTTTCAATTCCTGTATCTATACGGGATGTTTTGGGCTTAAAAAATGAACATATATTGAAACTTTTGTTCAAATTTCTAAATGAGATTGCCTATTTTGTTTGATACTGTTCCCCTTTTTTTTTTGGCATTCTTTATTTTCAGCCTTGAAGATTCGTTTCTGATGACCCCCTGACCCCTCCCCCTCCCCCATTAGGATTTCTGGATTTCCGGAGACTCGTTTTACGATTTGGCATGCTGTCCTCTTTCAAGATAGCGGCTCCGTTATGGTTCATTGCCGTGTGAGCCTTTAGTTTTAAGTTATTTTTGTAATGTTATTTGAAAAGAAAAAGAGGTTTTGTGCCTCTTTGAGAAAGATTTCGTTTTTGAAATGCCGAAATCACTCAAAGGGGTTTTTCCCTCTTTCTAAATTTCAAGTTAACCCTCGAGCGATCGCGCTGTTGTATTTTGTACAACACGTTGAAAAAATCTCGCTTTTTGTACTCAGCATTAGCGTGGTGCTGACGCAGGTAGTCAACCGCGCGAGTTACGGAAGGTTAAAATAAACAATAACAATAATAATAACAATCAACTCAGCTCGACGAATTGAGGTAATGTCTGTGTGTATGTATGTGTGTGTGTATGTGTGTGTGTATGTGTGTGTGTATGTGTGTGTGTATAAGTACAAAAAAACTCACATCACTTTTTGGCAGTAAACCTTAACCGATTTTAATGACCGACGGGTCATTCGACGCGGAATCTGGTCCCATTGTTTCCTATTGAAAATGGTTCGGATCGGTCCAGCCGTTCCGGAGTTATGGCCATTTAGGTATTCCGGACCAGTACCCTTGGAAGGGGCCATACATAAAAATGTAACAAACACATACATGCGACACATCAAACTGTGGCATTTTGGATAACCTGATGAACGTTTAGCAGGAAAACAGTCTCAGACCATATCTGAACCGGTAGTGTTCCGGAACCGGTTCCGGATGTCCCGCCGGAAGTGGTCAAATATAAAAGTGAACCAAATCCATGCATGCGATACATCGAATTGCGGCAATTTTGATAACCTGATGAACAGTTAGCAAGAAAACAGTCTCAGACCATATCTGAACCGGTTGTGTTCCGGAACCGGTTCCGGATGTCCCGCCGGAAGTGACCAAATATAAATGTGAACCAAATCCATGCATGCGACATATCAAAGCGCGACTTTTTTTATAACCCAATGACAGGTTGGCATTAAAAAAGACTCAGACCATATCTGAACCGGTAGAGTTTCGGAACCGGTTTCGGGAGGTCCCACTGGGAGTGGTCAAATAAAAAAGTGATCCAAACCCATGCATGCGACACATCAAACTGCGGCAATTTCGATGACCTGATGAACAGTTAGCAAGAAAACAGTCCCAGACCATATCTGAACCGGTTGTGTTCCGGACCCGGCTCCGGGTGTCTTGCCGGAAGTGGCCAAATATTAAAGTGAACCAAATCTACGCATGTGACATATCAAAGCGCGGCTTTTGTGATAATGAAAGGTTGGCATAAAATAGACTCAGACCATATCTGAGCCAGTAGTGTTGCGGAACCGGTTCCGGGAGTTCCGCCGGAAGTGGCCGTATATAAAATTTGACATAGTTTTTACATGCGGCACATCAAAGCACGGATTTTTCGACAACTTGATGACCTTTTATGCTAAGACCACATTATGGACTGTCAGTAGTTCCAAAACTAGTTCCGGGTTTCGCTCCGAAAGCGGCTGAATATAAAATTGTACCAAACCCATGCATGCGACATAGCAAAGCGCGGCTTTTTTAATAACCTAACAAACGTTTGCAAGCAAATAGGCTTAGATAATTTAAGAGACTATCAGTAGTGTTCCGCAACCGGTTCCGAGCCGAAAGTGAAAGCAAACCCATGCATGTGATTGAGGTATCTCGGCTATTTAGGTAACATGATGAACAGTTGCAAAAAAATAGACGCAAGCCATATCAGTGTGTTACGGAACCGATTCCGGTTGTCCCGTCAGAAATGGTCAAATGTAAAAGAGAACCAATACATGTAACATATCAATGACTTATTCAGTAACATGATAAACGATAGCCAACAAATAATCTCAGACCATATTTGGGAGAACCGGTAGTGTTCCAGAACTAGAGACGAGACGAGTAGCCTACCGGAAGTGGTAAAATATAGAAGGGAACTGAACCATAGCGGCGTTTTTTATAATCTGATGTGAGGCCAACAAGAAAATAGTCTCAGGCCACATCTAGAACTTGTAATAATATTTCGGAATCGGTTGCGGGTGTTCCTTCGGAAGTGATTTAATAGAAGTCTCCAGTTAGCCTAGTGGTTAAGGCTTTGACTCCCTGAGCATAGTGTATCATTGTACTTGCCTCACAATATACAAGTTCATGCAATGGCAGGCAAAGAAAGCCCTACAATTAATAACTGTGGAAAAGTGCTCAAAGAACACTAAGTTGAAGCGAGGCAGGCCAAGTCCCAGTGGGGACGTCGAGCCATAAAGAAGAAGAAGAAACCAAAATCATGCATGCGATACATAAAATCGTGGTTTTTCAAAAAAATTGTTGAACTGTTAGCAAGAAAATAGCCTCAGATCACATTAATTTTCAGCTTTTTAGGTAACTCGATGAACAGTTAACAAGAACATAATCTCAGACCACATTTGAGACAACCAGAATTGGTTCCAGGAGTCCCACCGGAAGTGGTCAAACGTAAAATTTAACAAAACCCCCGCTGCACATCAAATAGCGGAATTATAAAAGTGAACAAAATAAATGTCAACGCGATAAATCAAATCGTGGCTTTTTTGATAGTCTTTAAACGTTTGGTAAGATTATAAGTGAAGAAATGGTCAAAGTCTTCATATATGCAAGAGAACAAAATCGTGACCAAAGTGATATCTTCAAATCACACTATTTCAGATTCCAGCGGTGTAAATGCATATTAGAATGGATCAACGTTTTATGGAAAAATAAAATCTAATCGCATCAACACCTTATCAATTTTCAATCTTCAATCTACTTTTGCTTCTAAAATTACTGCTCACAATTTGGGTGCGGCTGGTTGAGCCCTCGCTCTTCTCATTGCGATTGAAATTTGAATGGAAATGTTTACATTTTCTGCATTTTTCTCGTAAGAAGGTCACATTTTACATGAATCGTGTTACATTTGTTAATAAAATATAGCCTAAAGTGTACTGAAATAAACAATGGCGAAGATCACAAAGTGATCTACGATTGTGAATAGTGTTGACCTTCTTCATGCATTAGCTGACGCTCACCCCGCTGCCGTAATGCATGGAATGGAGTCGTAATGACCCCAATCAGAGATGCCAGATTATTTTTATCAAAAATCTGTAACATTACATATTTTTCTGTATCGCCGTATTTGAGAGTATAGCAGACACCGAGAGTCCTAGATTTCAAAAGGAACTAAAAAAAAGTACTACTTTCTGACAGTTTAAAACTTTTGCAGGTATTTATTTTTCTTAAACATGTGTGAAAACGTACAAATTTTCATAAATTCTTTAAAGTTTAAGCAACAATTTATAAAGTTTTCAATAAATTTATTGCAAAAAGCTTCAAATTTCATGCTTTCTGGAGAAACATTTCAAAATTCTGTATTTTTCTGTACTCTATATCTTGTCTGTATAGAAGGTCAAAAATCTGTATAATACAGAAAAATCTGTATATCTGGCATCTCTGACCCCAATATACGACCAGGGTTAAGGTGGTCAAGCAGTCAACTGAGAGGTCTGATATTTTTCAGCTCTGCTTTGCTCTTGAACATTACATCGGCATATGTACCATGAATAAGTTTCCAAAATCGATCATGGATTTGTTAAAATTGTTGTTTTTCTATATAAAGTATTATCAGGATTCAGGAACATTTTGGCTAACGTCGACAGTAAGTTCATGAGTACATATTCGACGAGAAAGGCACTATCACCACTAGGTGGATAAATCTGGGTTTTTGTAAAGTTACTTTACTCCAACCCCGAGTCTTGGGCGAAGTTCCTCTAGTTCCTCCAAACGTGTAGGGTTTCCCGGGTTTCTTCAAACGCTCGCAGCCGCGTTTGCGGTCGTCCACGAATCTTTGACCACTACCTGGTTTCCTGCGTCACTCATTGTCACACGTTACAAGTATTTCATGTTGAATTTGTTTATCTTTAACTATGTACTTCAAACACATCCTCATCGATCATGACGTCAACACTACGACCACTAGACTTGCCTTTGCCTCTACCCGCAATCATGTACTTCATCTTGGTCGAGCTAATCGTCAAGCTTATCCTCGATGGCTCTCTCTTTTCAGAGGAGTATAGGCTTTCTACATTGCATTACGGCAACGATGCATGCCGATTGGATCAATATCGTTCCATAAAGCCGTGGAGCGCTTTGTGACCGCGGGATGCTAGTGACGTTCCTCTGCACGCCTGGCCTCCTAATCACTCCTTCAACTGCTCTTTTGTACAGTAAACATTACCGTGATTCTATTCATCCGAAGTCATACAATAAGAAGACATTTTGTAAGCGCGTTCTGAACACTTGATTTTGAACCATCTAGCTTTGTTTCTTATTACAGTCAGGTTTTTTTTTACGCGGGGGATACGTACCGCGTAAAAAAAAAACTCAGTTCAAAATTCGAAAAACCGCGTAAAAAAAGTCTCACCATTTCTCGACGAATCATGCAAAAATAAGACGATGAAATTTTTTTTTGTATGGAGTTTTCATTTACGCGGCCGCGTAAATGAAAACCGCGTAAAAAAAGACCTGACTGTAGTTCCCCCGGAAAACCATGTTCTGACACTATCTATCAAAGCTCATTTCTTCCCACTAAATCGGCAGTACTTTAAAATAAACGAAAAAAATGGTGCGTCGGCAAGTTATGCTCATGAAATTTGTCTTGGATTATCCACAGGTTGAACATTTGATTTGTCGTTGATCGACAAACACGGAAACCAGCCTGGCATCCGCCGAAGGAAGACGCTTTAAGAGATCTCAGTAGAACAAGGCACGTGACAGTATCTTGTTGGTCGAGTTTGATAGAGTATTCCTTATGTAATCAGCACTATAGATAGTAGAGTAAACATAGATCCGTGATGATGAATCCGTTGTATCCAAACGAACTGTCAAAATCTGTATCCAAACGAGCATGACGTCATGATTCCAATAACACCAATGGAGCGCATGACGTCATATTCAATCGTCGCACTCTTGAAAAATACTATTCACACGCTTGAAACATTTCACTCAGCGATGTCCGCGGATCTATGTTTACTCTACTATCTATAATCAGCACATTCTATCACACTTAAAGTTCAGTACGCACCTGGGACCCTCAGTTACCAAATTAATTTTTGGTAGTCGATCTTACTCTCGAGCAGAATAAGAGGAATAAAAAGGTAGTCGACGACAGAAACGTCATATTTGTTTACCAACAAGTTCTTTGGCGGGAAACAAGATTTCACTGAAGAATTTTCACTTTCCAGCCCAACAGAAAGTTGATTAGTTCGTTTCCACAAGTTTTCACCAGCGCGTTCTCCCGAGGTTTCCCCTTTCAAAAAAGCAAGAGTCTCTGCCGTCTGCTGCCGTTGCTCCGATCCGGACTGGTTCCGGTGCCACTTTCGAATGGAAATGTTTCCGTATGAAAACAAACCTATCCTTTTCGAGAGTGGAAAAGAGAAAGGTGATCAAACGTCAGATAGCCTTATTGCGAAAAATTTCACCAACAATGATCGCCATTGTTATTGTCTTGCTGAATACCCGCGGAATTACTGTAACAGGGTCCTATTACAAAGATTAAAGAATTTGGAAATCTTGAAAATACGGATCGGATCGGAAAACAGAGGCCAACACACGGCACCGGCAGATCGGGATGAAAACGTGGCCAAAAACCGCACAAGTAGGTAGATCGAACTGAAGTTTGGAGGGAAATATAATAAACGCGGCCAAAAGGCGATGTTGACAGGTGCGAAATCGAAAATTAAGATAAAGAAAACTGTTGAAATGTCACTTAACTTGGCGGAAAAATCGGTCAGGCTATTTTTCCGGCAAGTAAGAGTGACAGCTGGTTTGATCGACCCAATCATCCCTATCATCATTGATCATTCCGTTCCAGCTGCGTACTACTCAAGAAGTAATTTTGTGAGTGGAATCATTCTGTGACCATTTCTTGGCCTATCCTTTTCCACAATACTTGCCAAGTGCGTACTGCCCATAAAACAGAATGCCGAGATCAGCTGTGCAAATCTCGGTTAAAGTTCATTTGCTGAAATCTCGGCTAAACGCTTGACGTCGGTGCAAAACTGTTGCAATACTTTTTGTGAATATATTTAGTGTACACAGAATTCACTTCTGAGAATCACTTTGGTGAGTTTTTCAACAAAACTGTTTCGTTCATTTGTTGATTTTTGTCCCAAAGTTACCCCTCAGACCCAATTCGCCCTGGAGGCTTTGCAGGCTAACGTTAGCGACTGCTACACTCAGCGAAAAAAACTAGCGAAATTCATCGGAATACCTTATGAAAATTTGCTATAACTAATTCTTATGGATGACATAAGAATACCTTATGAAAATTGATCGTGCTTGCTATGACAAATTTCATAAGATAGACTTATGAAAATAACAAAAAAATCTTAAAATGATGCAGACTGGATTCGATCCATGAACGTCGGGATCACCGAGCCCGTGTTTTATCCACACGGCTACCGACGCTTGAGAATAGCATGTTGCTAAACATCAATAAAAGCCAAGCTGTGAGACGATTTTACGTCATAGAGTGACCTTATGAAATTCATCCGAATCATTATGAATTATTTAAAGGCCGTTTCATAAGTTGGGCCTTATGGAAATCTTAAGGTTATTTGGCTGAGTGTATGTTTTGGGACTATTGCACCACGAGATTTCAGCAATCTCATTTTAATGGCCTACTTTCAGGTCATTTCAAAAATCAACTATCAGATATAAGAATCGTTTCCTAACAGGGACATCAAAACGTAAACGTTTCGTATTGAAAGCTAAATCAGAATGCCCTCTTAGGATTGAAATTTCTAGACAGAACTCCATTTATGAAAAAAATAAAATATATAAGTGAGTAGGTGTTTTCCACCGCAGTTGATGCACCTCGGCTGTCCTAGACCCGGCATACTCCTTACCGCAATTCATGCAGGCCGCCTTGTTCCCGCACTCTCCTCCCTTATGTCCGTAGCAGAAACATTTGCTGCATAGTATCGGCCTCGTGATGAAAGGTTCGTTATAAAGCAAAACTGCTAGTTTTAATCGACGGTAGTATGATCCTCTGCTGCTCAAAATGTAATCGTTTACGCGGATATGAGTTTCACCAACACGGAGAAGAAACGCTCAGCTCGGTTGCAAGTTTTCCCTCTTATCGATGACTTTGATTCCATTGCAATGACTTCTATTTCCCGTCTGATTTTACTCAGCATTTGGTCTTTGTAGTAGCCAGAGGTGTCAGATATTTGAGCGGTATACGGAGTGTTTGGTTCGTAAGTGCAAACTTTTTAAGGGGTGATAAAGAACCATAAATGGTGAAAAACATTTCTACGCATATAGTCAAATCTCACATTATTATCATTGTTAATATTACCATGCATGCCGTACCGTTGACTGAAAACATTCTTGATGCTACCATTTTGGCATTGTAATTTCGCCCACGTCGACTTAAATGTTGGGCGTCTTAGATAAACATGGTCAAAATTACAATGTCATAATAGTAGCATCAAGAATGTTTTCAGTCAACGGTACGGCACGCATGGTAATATTGACAATGTTTCAGTGCAATTAACAGAATTTTGTATTAGGTTGAAAATCGTTGATGCATAGTTCCTTATTTTATCATGGATTCGGTAGTACCCGGGAAGATGAGAATATCTAAATCATATCTCAAATCGAAAACTTTTTGCTGTCATAGCTCGATGTGATTTTGATGAGTTATTCAAAAATCTAATGAATATCGCACGAATAGCTCAAAGTGATATGATACCAGTTTTGTTTTTGTCGAAATAGCTGAAAATTTCTACATAAGAACAAGTTTAGCTCTTCTGCACAAACTGGAACGCATACACCCAAAAAGATGGCTCAATGTTAGTGAAATGCCGTTGTCTCGCATGTTGATAAGCAACAAAATCGTAACGTGCCGAGGAGTTGACGAGCGTGACGTTCTGCGATTGTAGGGTCAAGTGGGGTAAGATGCCATTTTTCAAACTTTCATCATTTTCAATGATAATTAGCCTCATTTGTTAGGCTTTCAAAGTGGTAACAGCAACAAGACAATATTTGCTCGATACTTCAACAAAACTGTTCACTAAACTATTGCATTTTCATTGATTTTTAGCGATTTTAAAAACTGGCTCGTAAAACGGAAGTCGTGCAAAACGACCATCTGCCATGGGGTAAGATGCCACTTCATGAAAACATTCAAAAATTACGTCCATCAGTTTTCGGGCATATCCGACTCCTTTTCCTCCCTCTGTCGTGCTTTTTTCATATACTCAATAAATGGAGTGTTACCCCCTCCCCGCAAAACGATGATCGTAATATTTGAATGACCCCTAACATGGAAAGCGTAGACATCAACAACCTGTAGTATATTAGCACGGTTACAATGATGATGCGATCAAGGTAGGCTATGATGATGGGGGGAGTTAGTTAGTGACGAGGAGACAGGACGTACGGACAGGTGTGTTAGCTGTGTGTTGAGTAGTGGAGTGTCCGAATAAACCTCAGTGAAATATTAACCGTTTGTTTGTTGCATTATTTGTAATTCCTGATAATCCCGAATCCTACAACTGGCGACGAGGATAAAGGTAAGAATCTCAGTTTTGCATGATTATTGATATTGAATTGAAAATGGATTAGTTCATATTCGCCGGATGGTGTGCTGTTGTTTGCAATTTCAATTTCTGCTCCCTCATTTGTGAAATTGGGAAAAAACGAGTTCCTTTTAGTTAAAACTCTGTGAAATGTGTTAATTAGAGACGTTTTCGACTGGAATTTGCATGTTTTCATTCTTCCCGAAAGATGAAAAATTTTCATTTTGACCGATGAAAATCAAACACCGCTCACTGTTACCATGGCAACCACGGCAACACTGACACCCGAGGTTTATTTGTGAAAAAAAATGACTACTGATGACGATTTGAATGGGCAAGGAGGAACCAGTGGTGTCCATAGCAATAAACACGACGAACATCATTGATGCTTTCGCAGTCGTACTTTTGATACGTGTAAATGTGTTGGTGTAGCCGATAGTACTTCATGGTTTACTAATGATGATTGATGATGATTATGGAATTTGCATTGGGAACAAACGAGACAGCATGAAGGTGATTTCTGAGTGCGCTGGTTGAGTGATTGACTAGTAACGGTGTTTGTGTATGCAACTGTCAAAAAAAAAAAGGAAAACAGTTTGGAAAGGATGAATGAAAAGAAAAACAGTTATGTGAATGATGATGTGCTGTGTGGAGTAAAAGTAGGTGCTCGTGGAGAATTGAAGTTCTGGAACAATCAAACTGCGAAGTGGATTATGGAATTATTGAAATGGAATGGAGTAGTGGCGTTAGTCGAGGTCGAGAGGACAGCTACTGCTGTTGGCAACTTGAAACGGAGCGAGGTAAGTGAGTTGGTTTTTGGGAAACGTAAACAAAGAAACGGGCAGCAAATATATTTTCCTAGTTTGTTTGCGTCGATTCTAATTGATGAAAATGGAATACTTTATCCATTTTGGTATGGAAATGTTGATTTGAAGTGAGATTATGAGTCGATTTAATTTTACGGAAAATGAACGGAATATGTAACGTAAATAGAAAAGCATATTGTAGTGGATATGAACCAGGAGTGTTCAGTGGATATTGAGTTAGAACCAGGAGCGTTCGGTGATAATTTTGAGCCAGGAGCGTTCAAAGGAAGTTGCGAGTTTTAACCAGGAGCGTTCTGTGAATGTTTAAATAACTTTCAAATACGTGTTATGTGTTCAAATTAAGAAATCGAACCAGGAGCGTTCGCAGGATTGTTGGTTGGAAATTTTAAATTGTTAGTCGTCTTTGAGTAATAATCAAAATGGATGGTAGTAAGGATGTTCAATTTTGGACCAGTAGCGTTCATGTAAATATCAATATTGAGTCAAAAGTTTTTTTTGGTTGATGGTTAAATGATGGTTAATGATTTGGTCAAATGCAGTGACTAAAATCAATCATGAATAAATAAATAAATAAAAGTATAATATGAAGTTTTATTTTAGCTAATAACGTAATATGTATTTATAAATACAGTTTTATTCAAGCAAAGTAAACCTCGGGTCGATGTACAATCATTTAAACAGTTGAAAGATAGTATTATGCTAGATAGCATAACTGCTAATGCGCACAACAGCCATCATCTGGTAAGCGTATTCGAAATTAATCGAAATAAAAAAAAATGGTTTTATTTTTGCCAAATTGAATATAATATTTCAGATGGAGGAAACTCGTCAAATTGCACCTTTCCGTTGCGACATAATTGAGAAAGGGAAACTTTCCAGAGAATGGGAAACTTGGAAATGGTCTCTCGAATGTTATTTCGAGGCGTTCAATATAACTGACCAAAAGATGAAGCGGGCAAAGCTACTTCACCTGGGCGGAGTGGAATTGCAACGAGTTTTCAGAAGTTTACCGGATCATGATAAAATGCCATTGGTCACGTTGAATCCAAAAGCGTATGATCTGGCTATTGAGTTGCTTGATTCATTTTTTCAAGCTGGAAGGCAAGACGTTATCGAACGCAGAAAGCTTCGAAAGCTGAAGCAAGAAGTCAACGAAAAATTTTCACATTATATCGTTCGACTTCGTCAACAAAGTTTGAATTGCGGGTTTGAAAAGTATTCGGTTGAAATGTGCGAAATACTTAAAGAAATTTACTTAATCGATGTCGTCGTTGAGAATTGCCGGTCAGATGAGTTGCGTAAGGCCATTTTGAAGCGTGATCGTTCTTTGAAAGAAATCGAAGAGATTGCGGCAACTATCGAGGACACCGAACAACAGATGAAAGAGCTAAAGGAAAGCAACAATTCGATGAGGGAATCACTGGTACACCAAGTCAGAAGGAACGAGAAATCAACATCGGTGGCTGCAAAATTCGGTGGACGACAGTACCAATTTTCAGCAGTACCAAAGCGTCGTATCGATCAGCAATTACCTGCAAAGAACATCAAGTTTTCGTGTTTTTCATGTGGGCAGTCGGGACATTTCGCCAATTCACCCGAATGCCCAGCTCGAGGTCGTACCTGTCGTCGGTGTCAGCAGCTGGGGCATTATGAAGTTACCTGCAGGAAACGCAAGTTCAACGTTGGAAAGCCGATGAATCCGAAGAAAGTTTACACCGTTGACAAGTTGCCAGAGTCTGTCAAGGAATCAGATGACCGAGTTTCTACGAGTGAAGAGAAAATCTACTATGCGTTTTACGGAGGGAATGAGACCAACGTTTTGGAAGCTGTACTAGGCGGAGTTTTGGTTAAGGTGTTGATAGATTCAGGTTGTTATTTTTGTTTGTTTTTAGTTTAAAGGAACTTTGATGTGAAATTAATATTTTTTATTTAGGAGCGGATGCGAATTTGATTAGGATGGAGACATGGGAAATGTTGAAAGAAAGAAAGGTGAAAATTTTGAAATCGTCTAAGGGATCATCACGTATTCTGAAAGGATACGGCAGCGATAAACCTCTTGATGTCGTTGGAACCTTTGAAGCAGAAGTCTGTATTGGACGAAGATCAACGGTTGCGGAGTTTTTCGTAGTGAAGGGCGGCCAAAAGGATATAATTGGTGATTTGACGGCAAAGAATCTAGGTGTATTGAAGGTGGGGCTAGATGTGAACAACGTTTGCGAGCAGCTCAAGCCATTTGCCAAGATCAGCGGAGTGAAGGCGTCAATTGAAATGGATCCAGATGTCAAGCCGGTATTTCAACCGTTACGTAGAGTTCCGATACCTATGGAAGCAGCAGTTCACAACAAACTCGAACAACTTTTGATTCGTGACATAATCGAGGTTAAGAAAGGGCCAGCTACCTGGGTGTCACCATTAGTAGTCGTCGGAAAAGTTTCTGGAGAGCCAAGGATTTGTTTGGATTTACGACGAGTCAACGAAGCAGTGGTACGGGAACACTTTCCGATGCCTGTGGTAGAAGAATATCTTGCGCGGCTGGGGAAAGGGAAGATATGGAGCAAGTTAGACATACGAGAAGCCTTCCATCAGGTGGAGTTGAGTGAGGATTCGAGAGATGTGACGACGTTTATCACCAACCGCGGGCTGTTTCGATTCAAGCGCCTACCGTTCGGGTTAGTGACAGCACCTGAGATATTCCAGCGCATCATGGAAGAGATGTTGTCAGGTTGCGAGGGAACTTGCTGGTATCTTGATGATGTCATTATTGAGGGAGAAACGAGAGAAATTCATGATAGGAATTTGGACAAGGTAGAGTTTTAAATTTTATTTGAACTATTGTTTCATTGTAATAAATATGTGGATTCCGTAAATTCGATTTTAGGTTCTCAATAGGTTAAAAGAAAGAGGTGTGGAGCTAAATTGGGAAAAATGTGCCTTTGGGGTTTCCGAACTCGATTTCCTTGGACACCATATTTCTGAAGCTGGTATTAGTCCATCTCAGACGAAAGTGAATGCCGTTTCCTCATTTCGACCTCCAACTTGTGAATCAGAAGTACGCAGTTTTTTGGGCCTTGCAAATTACTTGAACAAATTTATTCCGGATCTTGCGACAGTTGCTGAACCGCTTCGGAATCTCACAAAGAAAGAGACAAAGTTCGAATGGTCTGCTGCTCATGAAACTGCGTTTCAAACCATCAAAACGCGTATTGCTTCTGCAACAACGTTGGGATTTTTCGTACCAACTGACAAAACAATGGTGGTGGCAGACGCAAGTCCGTCGGGATTAGGAGCAGTTCTATTGCAGGAAAGTACGAATGGGAATTGTAGAGTCATTTCTTTCGCCTCTAAATCACTAACAGATACCGAACGCCGGTATTGCCAAACCGAAAAGGAGGCATTGGCGTTGGTTTGGAGTGTTGAGCGATTTCGAATGTACTTGTACGGCAAATCCTTTACTCTAATGACCGATTGTAAAGTTCTGGAGTATTTGTTCACTCCTAGGTCAAAAGCGTGTGCAAGAATTGAGAGATGGATTTTAAGATTGCAGTCGTTTGATTATCATGTTGTACATATTCCTGGAAATCAGAACATTGCCGATTGTCTCTCAAGATTAGCTACCGTGAAATCAACTGCATTCGATCCAGAAGAGGAAATCACTATTCGTGAAATAGCTGTATTAGCTGGTTCCACATTTGCTCTTCAATGGAGTGAAATAAGAGAAGAATCTCAGAAAGACTCTGAAATCTCTGAAGTTGTAGCGTCATTAGCGGACGAACTTCATGCAGAGTTGCCTCTGTCATATCGTGTGATTGCAAACGAACTTTGTACTATTGACAAAGTTTTACTAAGGATCGACCGAATAGTTATTCCCCGTTCACTTCGGAATAGAGTTTTAGAGATTGCGCATGAAGGGCATCCAGGAATTAGCATGATGAAAAGTCATTTGAGAACCAATGTGTGGTGGCCAAAATTGGATCAAGATGTCGAAAAGTTTGTGAGAAACTGCAAAGGCTGTACATTGGTATCAGCGCCCAATCCACCTGAGCCAATAGTCCGACGTGAATTTCCTGAACAACCTTGGACTGATGTAGCAGCCGATTTTCTAGGACCGTTGCCAGAAGGGCAATATTTGCTGGTGATCGTTGACTATTATAGTCGATACATGGAGGTCTGTAAGATGAAGGAAACAACGGCTGCTGATACTATAAAGGAAATGGCAGCTGTATTCAGTCGTTTTGGCCTTCCAAGAACATTGCGAGTTGATAATGGACCACAATTCAATGAAAAGTGCAGCGAATTTCAGGAGTTTTGCGAGAGCAATGGAATCAAAATCATTAATACTATTCCTTATTGGCCAGCAATGAATGGTGAAGTTGAGCGTCAGAACAGATCCATTTTGAAAAGACTGAGAATTGCACAAGAATTGGGAAAGGATTGGAGATTGGAATTGCGTCAATATTTGCTAACGTATCACTCAACAAACCACAGTGTGACGGGAAAATCACCGGCTGAGCTTATGTTTGGAAGAAACAAACTGTTTGGAAGGAACAAACTGCCTGGAATACCGTTTCAAGAGCTAATGGATGAAGAAGTTAGAGATCGTGACAGACTGCACAAGGAGAAGCAAAAAGCCTATATTGATCTGAAAAGATCCGCCGTTGAAAGTGGAATTGCTGTTGGAGACCGTGTGGTGATAAAGCGAATGAAGAAAGCAAATAAGTTACAGTCCGATTATTCACCAGAGGAATTTCAGGTTGTACGAAAAATGGGTGGAGATACGACAGTAAGATCATGCGACACAGGGAAGGAATATAGACGCAATGTAGCACATTTGAAGAAGCTAATATCAGCAACTACAGAGTCAGTTGGAGAAGACGAGGAACAGAGGAGTGAACGTGGTTGTCAAGCACACAGTTTGCAAGATAGGAGTGACACAGCGAAGGATTCTGAACAGTTAGGAAATGTGAAGAAAAATACGGAACATGGAGAGAAACAAGGACAATTAGAACAAAAGGAGGGGCGAAAACGCACTAAGCGAGCAATAGTTGAGCCGAAGAAATATAAAGATTATATTGCACATTAAAATCATTAAAGTAAGGGAGGATTGTAGTATATTAGCACGGTTACAATGATGATGCGATCAAGGTAGGCTATGATGATGGGGGGAGTTAGTTAGTGACGAGGAGACAGGACGTACGGACAGGTGTGTTAGCTGTGTGTTGAGTAGTGGAGTGTCCGAATAAACCTCAGTGAAATATTAACCGTTTGTTTGTTGCATTATTTGTAATTCCTGATAATCCCGAATCCTACACAACCATGCGTCTCCATATGTGCCTCAATCTCGTTGGAAACACTTGGCTGGTGACAAAATCACCAGAAAACCTTAATTGCAAGCACGACAAACCGGAAGTTGCCAATTTTCATTGGGAAATCAAAAGATTTTTCGTGGGTTTGGTGGCCTTTCTTCTAGAAAAATGTTCGATGCAAACATATCTTGACACCATTCACCTATAGTAATAATCAAGTCCCATTCAGGAATGATTTTATGAGTTGGGCCATTTTACCCCATCTTGGCATTTTGGGCTTTGTTCCCCTACTAGGGTGGCCAATCGCCATCTCACAACAATATCTGGTAAATCTTCTGTCAGATCCGCTCTTCAGCGTATTTGTTCCATTACCGCAACTGAGACAGAATTTTCTAGTTTTGTTTCTGTAGAAGACGTAAGCTATTTTGCAAAATATACAGTGTTGCGTAAAAAAATGAATTTGTTAATCAACCAAATATTTTTACAATCTTCTCGTTGTTTTATTTTTGTAAAAATCTTCGAGAAACAAGAGCCATGTTTCTACATGTGAGCTGAAGCTTTCTTCAACTCAATGTACCCTCCCTCATTTTCGTTTACGGAAGTTCTTGTCTTCCGCCAATCTTTTCGTTTTGCCCGATCCTTTCCCTGTCCCGGCTTTCTATATATTTCTCAAATGTTTCTCCTGGCGTCCTAACACAAACATTTGTTTGTGGAGTTCATATTCTTCATTATATGGCAGGACAGCTGGTTTTGATCGACGGTTGTATGATCCTCTGTTGCTCAAAATATATTCGTTTACGCGGGTATAAGTTTCACCAACGCGGAGAAGAAACGCTCAGCACGATTGCTAGTTTCTCAATGACTCCGATTTCATTACAATAACTTCTATTTTCTGTCTGATTTTACTAAGCGTCTTTGTAGTTGTAGGAAATTTATAATGTTATCATAAAATAATCAGTAAATGATTTGCTTCGGTTTTCTGAGATATATGCTCGTTGTTAGGGACAACGAGAAGAAACGGTAGTAGTCGGGTACCATCTAGGAAGGGAGAATTGGCTTTTTAAGCGATGTTGAGATAATTCCATATTCTGAATCTGCACGCCAAACTGATCCGAAATCCAAATTTTCATGAATTTTGGAGCCCGGGAACCTATTTAAAAATCAATTTGAAGTTTGTATGGGAGCGATTTGTCGAATCACCCCTCGTCGGATTTTGTACTGGGCGGAGCTGTCAAGCAGTTACCCAGCTGTCAAAAGGTGATTTGAATAAATCTTCTTGAAATTGATTTTAGGTATCAAAACGACGTTCTAAAAATCTGAAAAAATCATAGAGGCTTAGAAAAAGGTGCTCTTTCGTTTAAAAATATAAAATCATTGAATTTTTCTAAATTTAAAAACCCAATTGAGGCGTGGTGATAAAGACGCTGTTTCAGAGCGCAAGTATTTAATTGAATGAATTGATTTTCTGTTAATCATCTGTTCGTGGTTTATTATATCCAAGATTGAATCTTACTTTGGATTCGAGATAGACCCTACAACCTGGCAACGAGAATTAACTTAGGTAAGCTTAAAAAACAAAGTTGGAGCTGGCTGAAAAACTCAGCGAAAAAAAATGTGGCTGGGCTGGGAGAGTCCACTGAAAGAAGTTGCTTAAATGCGTTGTAATAACTGAAAATGTTAAGTAAACCCTGTACCGGGACTGTGGTGACGTACTATTGTTGATTGTCTTACGTTAAATGTGATGCTGAAGAAATAAATGTTTGCATGTACCTATGTACATTGAAGGAATTGAGCGAGCAAATTGATTTTGAATGGTTGTTTCTGTCTATAGCGAGTTCGTTCAACGCTAACAACAAGAGTCATGTTTTGCTCCATTTTTCACGAACACTGCACTTCACGAATCATCAAGTGAATCACTGTAGGTACTTGCGGCTACCTTTCAAAAGATTGTTTTGTCGTTTCCATTTATCTCGAACAAGGATGCTCTCGTCTGCGGCATGCTGATAATCGAGAGCGCAGGGCTAAAAAGTAGCACCCGACAAGAAGTTTTGCGCTCAATTACATCATTTAGGAGCGATATTGTCTATCCGGTTGGAATCAAGACCGACATTCAATCAAAAATTGCCATTTTCTTGGTTCACAAGTGTCGCAACTGTTGCGCATCTAGTGCGCTGTGTTGCTGACAACAACGAGAAGGATGCGCACTACTTTTTACATGATTAAAAAACGTCGCGAGTTGGGTCGCGTCGCGACTTGATTGTGCGAAGTCCGGTTTGGTGGCGGCCCGACAATATAAATCAGCCGTCATGATTCGGCTACCATCATCTAACGTTCGCCGCCGCGGTAGAAGCTCAATTCCTTCGAGGTTTTATGATTTAGGCTTGGGGGATGGGGTGATTCTTACGACACCTAAGACGTTACAATGTGGTAGGTACGTGAACACCACGTTTCATAGTGATTTGCGTTATAATGTTAATACAAACGATCCATCTCTAACACACTGTCACCTTTTTTACACCTGCACGGAGAAATCAAACTATCTAGTTTTTGGGACGATTTTTCCCAAAATTGAGTATATCGAATAAACTAGTTATCCAAAATTAGGTTGTTTTCCCTCTCTCCCCCACCGATATTGTCAAAAACAAAAAGAGATGCATCAACCCAACGGGTGCCAATTTTGGGTGAATGTAACTTTACTCAAATTTGAGTAAAATGAGGGGGGTCTTGGGTTCAATTTACTTACTCTTGAGTATATTGTTTAGCTGGAGGTGAAGGCAATTAACCTAGCGAGAGTTTAATTGATTTCAGGTATCAGGTATCAGTAGGTCGACTCCAGAGGTACGTTCTCCAACATTTGGGAAATTTGTGCCATCGCCATAAACACGAGCCTATTTATCATTTACCTGAGGGAGAAGGAAAGGAAAAAAGGATGGGACAGGGAAAAGGACAGGTAATGGAATATGGTCTTCATACACGCATAAGCGTACCACAATGGGTTCACATGGCGTCCTGAAAAGGACACTGTAATATCGCAAAAGCGTACCACAATGGGTTCAAACAGCGCCCTGAAAAGGGCACTGTGGTATCGCATAAAGCGTAAAGAAAGCCTATAGCTCTTTACCACAGCGGGTCCAGAACAGCAGAATGTCCTGCAGATTCAGGTTTCTAAAGTCAGCTTCACTTAATAAGTGTTTACCGAGTACTCGGAAACGCAATTGCCCAAAAACTGGACAGTTACATATTAAATGATGCGAAGTTCCATAATCGGATTCACAGCTATCACAGGCAAATGAATCAGCTTGCTGAATATTCGCCATGTGATAACTGAGTCGGCAGTGGCCAGTCAATGCTTTGACCAGCATGCTGCAATTCTGCTTTACAGATTTGTAAGATACTTCGCCACCCTTGGAGATGGCTCAGTACAATACAATTTGGTTTGACGACATGACTCCAAAATATTCCAGTATTGTCTGTGTTGAGTAGCAGCCCAGGTGTGAATCTGAAGCTTTACCCAACACTTCGATATCGGAATAGCTGGCTCAGGGCCAATGAAGTCATGTGATGCTCCAGTGCGAGCTAACTAATCAGCCAATTAATTTCCAGCGATGGAAGAATGGCCAGGTACCCAGACAAGGTGAACAGCGTTTGCTGAATTCAGCTCCTCGATTTGAGTTCGACAAGCGATAACTATCTTCGACCTGGAGTTGGCTGAAGCAAGTGCTTTAATAGCAGCCTGGCTATCTGAACAGAAGTATATTACTTTGCCCATTACGTGCTGCTGAAGTGCTGATTGCACTCCGCACATAAGAGCAAAGATTTCGGCCTGAAAAACGGTGCAGTGTCTACCAAGTGAATACGACTGATACAGCCTTAGCTCACGAGAATAAACACCAGCACCTGCTCGACCTTCGAGAAGAAAGCCATCAGTGTAACATACGATGCCGTCTGAAATACTTCTCTCCAGATAACCAGATGCCCACTCTTCCCGGGAAGGGAATTTCGTGGAAAATGTCCTATATGGAAAATTACAAGCAATTGTAAGATCACTTGGAGCAAGGACAACTTTGTCCCAATTCACCAAAAGTGGAAACAACGAGGTGTGTGTTGAACTGCGGTTCACAGGAGTTTCCTCTAGTAAACCGAGTACCCATAGACGGTAAGTGCAAGAAAGTGCTTCTTGTTTGAGATGAATGTGTAATGGGGCAACGTCAAAGAGAACTTCGAGCGCTGCCGTAGGAGTTGAAGGGAACGCTCCAGACATCGCCATTAGGCACATCCTTTGGAGATGGCCTAATTTTGATTGGACCGTTCTCACTTCGCCCTTTTGCCACCACACAAGACATCCATACGCCAATATTGGACGAACAACAGTTGTGTAAATCCATTTGATATACTTGGGTTTAAGACCCCAAGTTATACCAAAGGTTCGCCGGCATTGCCCGAAGGCCATACAAGCTTTCTTGATTCTGAACTCAACATGAGGTGTCCAGGAAAGCTTGGAATCAAGAATGACTCCAACGTACTTTACCTGTTCAGTCACATTGATATCAGAATCAAAGAGACGTAAAGGTCGAACACCATTACGGTTTCGCTTTTCCGTGAAAAGAACAATAGATGTTTTACTCGGATTTACCGAAAGGCCATATTGGCGACACCAACCCTCAACTACCTGAAGAGCGTTTTGCATCAGGTCGAAAAGGGTGCTGATGCACATACCGACTAATAATGTGAGGTAGTCGTCGGCAAAACCATAAGTAGGAAAACCGCTATTATTGAGTTGCCTCAATAGCGTATCTGCTACGAGATTCCACAAAAGTGGTGATAAGACTCCCCCTTGGGGGCATCCACAAACACTCAATTTCCTAATCGCAGCTTGACGCAATGTCGCGAAGAGATGTCGGTTTTTGAGCATTTGGTGAATCCAATTGGAAATCATTGGAGATATACCATGACCCCGTGCGGCTTCCAATATGGCATCCAAAGGCACGTTGTCAAAGGCACCCTCGATATCTAAGAAAACACCCAAGCAGGATTGCTTTTGAGCGAATACCTTCTCGATATCGTTAACAACTTTGTGTAAAAGAGTCACAGTGGACTTTCCAGATTGGTAAGCATATTGGTTCACATGAAGAGGCACATTGGCCAGATGAACATCACGGATGTGATGATCGACAGTGCGTTCTAAGTATTTCAGAAGAAAAGAGATCAAACTGATAGGTCTGAAGCTCTTTGCTTCTTCGTACGACGCACGACTCACTTTCGGAATAAACTTTACAGTAATATCCCGCCAGGATTTGGGAATATACCCTGTAGCAAAACTGCAAACAAGTAGTTGTTTCAAAACATGTTTGAAATGATCAAATCCCTTCTGAAGCAAAATAGGATAAATCCCATCTGCCCCGGGAGATTTGAAAGGAGCAAAGCTATTAAGTGCCCATTCAATCGATTCTAAAGTTATGATACTCCGAGCCGAAGCTAAAGAATCATAACTACAAGAAAAGACATCAGGTTCATCCGAAGATGTAATATCCACACATCCGGGGAAGTGTGTACTGAATAAACATTCCAAAACTTCCTCATCAGAGGAAGTGAAATCACCATTTGGCAAACGAAGTTTGTTCACTTGAAAATCCTTAGATTTTGCAAGGATTTTGTTCAATCGACTGGCTTCACTCAGACTGGAAACATTTGTACAAAGGTTTTTCCAGCCGGATTGTTCAGCAGACCGAAGAGCTTTTTGGTAGGCCTTGCGAGCAGACCTGAAAGTCTCCGATCCAGCCGAACGTCGCCTGTTCCAACTCTTTCTACATTGTTTCCTGAGCTTGGCCAGATCAGAGTTTCACAGACCGCAGAGGGCAAGCTTCTTCAAAAGCTTTCATGATGAAGGCCGTTGTATTATCAACGGCTTCATCTAAACCACTTGGAGTGTCAATTGATGGTGAGTATCCATGAAATTTGGCTGCAATCAAATCGGTAAAGAGATCCCAGTTGGTTGACCGGGGGTTCCTGAAACGCAAAGTTTGCGAAGTAACATTCACATGTTCAAACAGGATGTAGGGATGGTCAGATAAAGATTCTTCATCTGACACATGCCAATTGGTCAGCTCGTAACTAATTCTGCTAGAGCAAAGAGTTATGTCTAACACTTCCTCTCTAGCAGATACCAAGAAGGTTGGGCGGTTGCCTATGTTAAGTAATCTAAGATCTGTACTACTTAAGTATTCCATCAAACTAGAGCCTCTCAAATTGATGTCTGAGCTGCCCCAGATTATATGGTGAGCATTAGCATTACTGCCAACAATTAGCGGATGGCCTTTTGAAGTGCAGTATGCAATGACTTGCTTGAAAGCATCCGTAGGGGATGGTTCATCATGCGGTAAATAAACCGAACAATAAACATATTTTCTGTTGAGGTTTCCGAAAGATACATCGATTGTGATAGCACATACATCTCTAGTAGTTAGCTCAGAGATGAGTGTAGCAACGATTGAGTTGTTGACAAGCACACATGCTCGAGGGATGACACGTGAGTTTGCCATTTCAATTTTACTGAAAGTAGCAAACACCGGATTCACAAGGTTTCCTAGATAGAAATTCCTCTTTCGAAAGTAAGGTTCTTGGACTAACGCCACTTGGGCTGTACCATTTTGCATAAGTCTACAAAGATTGATCGTTGCTGTTCTTTTGTGCTGAAGATTGATCTGAGCTATCCTAACCGTAGCCACTACCCAAACTAGGCAAGATTAAACTCTTAACAATCACAGCACAAAAAAGAACAGCAGCAATAAAGCCAGACCGGTATTGATTTGAGTACCTACGCCAAAGGCGAGGATGCATAGAATACACTGTGTAAAACGCATAATGCGAAACCATATAGGTGAAAATTTAAACTAATTAATAACATCTTCATAATCCCGCCTCTATTCAGCCTCAAGTATGAGATTGAAGAAGGGCAGCTGATTGTCTCGGAGAAACACAAGGTCCACCGCACTATTGCTCCGGTTAGTGCAGTAAGGGCAAAATACTATGGAGGGTGCCCAGGTACTCCACAGGCTCCGTTTGCGATTAGGTTTTTATAAGACCCCCCTAACCATTCATTCCTAGGCACGGTAAGCGTAAAGCCGCATAACACCTTGAATTAGGGGTCACCTGATTAGTGGACTCCTACCACTGGAACAGGCGGTCCGTAGTGCTATTCTTAGCCAGTTGAACTAACCGCTACCGACACTACACAGCTACAGGGGATAGATAAAATGATCGGGACAGGCAAAATTTTCAACTCTCAAAAAAAATTCAAGTAGCTGTAACTTTTCCAAAAGTGCTTCAAATATTCTAAAATTTTTACTGTAAGTTGATCATTTAGTTGTGTATTAGTGGTCCAATTTCGGAAAAGATCGGGCTATTCTGCACGAAGTTATAAAGATTCAAAAAAAAGGTATATTTATCCGATAGCCAAATTTGAGCTGTTATATCTCCGGATTCAATGAACCGAATAAAATGAAATTTTGACCAATTATGACTTACATAATGAGGTATAAAAAACTTTTGACTCAACTTAAAATTCTTAACACGAAAGACAATTATAACGATTAGATTATTTTTCTAATAAAACACCAAATTATCCAAAACTTCAACACCGTTTCAAAATTCAAGATGCAAATTATAGTTCATTTGAATTCCCTCTAAATGACTTATATATAAATGTGTTTTGAAGGAAAGTAACAACATAGCTGACAATAAATTGAGAAAGTAATGGGATGCATATTAAAAATAGATCAATTTACTAAAAAATCGTGAAATTAATACAATCGCTATAACTTTTCCTCTTGTTAAAAATTTCAAGTTAAGTCAAACGTTTTTAAGAGGTCATTATATAAGTCATGAATGGCCAAAAATTCATTGAAATCAGTTCATTGAATTCGGAGGTACAACAGCTCAAAGTTGGCTATCGGATTATTTTACCTTTTTCAAAAATCCTTATAACTTCGTGGAGAATGGCCCGATCTTTTTCAAATTTGGACCACTGCTACACAACTAGTTGATGAACTTACAGTAAAAATTTGAGAATATTCGATGCACTTTTCGAAAAGTTACAGCTAGTTGAACATTTTTTGAAAAGTAAAAATTTTGCCTGTCCCGATCATTTTGTCTATCCCCTGTATCTAGGCTGATCGGGAAAAGAAGTTAATATTAATGATCAACTTCATACGGGCCCGAAAAGCCGACTATGTGAATGTAACTTTACTCAAATTTGAGTAAAATGAGGGGGGTCTTGGGTTCAATTTGCTTACTCTTGAGTATATTGTTTAGCTGGAGGTGAAGGCAATTAACCTAGCGAGAGTTTAATCGATTTACTCAAATTTTGGCTTATTGGGCCGAATTATTGGATTGCGTCGAAAGAACTCAATGTTGGGTAGTTTGGCGGTTCTGTGTGCAGGGAATCCTCGACTGTGTCGAATACGCTGATTTTTATAGCAGTTGATGCGTGATAGTACCCATATAGACGAAGCGTCCATGTCTAAAGGTGCTACATTTTCAGTTTGCTGTTGGCAGAATGCTGTTAAATACTTCCTTGGGCATACATTATTACCGAGCCTGCACGCTCGTAGAATATCACGCTGGCAAGTAGGGACTCTTCCAGTAAAGACGTTACGCCTAAGTAGGCTGACCAGATTTGTCCCGTTTAAATACGGGGCACATGCTGGAAACTCAACAAAAAATAAATCAATGTCCGAAAACAGAATTCGAAGTTAAAAATAATGCAATTTCAGGCGGAAAGAACGAATCAATAAGGTAAAAACATAAACAATGTTCCAGTGGTGAGTATTTGAAAATTAAGTTGTCCCGTTAAATACGGGACGGATGGTCAGCCTACGCCTAAGAGAATGAGAAGAACGCCTGCTTCTACAAAAAAAATCTTTGGAAAAAAGTCTAATATCAATTTGTGTAATTTCGGCGCCCCGTTATAATTGATTCTTACCTGTGTTCGCAATTCGTGTTCTAATTTGTGCACATTGCTACTAAACTAATGTGAGCTTCGCCATGGTTTGCTTCATCAAACACGGATTACATACTGAGTGAGCAGAATTCGCATGTTTAACAACGATTTGCTTGGTGTGTACTTAAACTAAACACTTGTATATGACAAACCACACCGCGCAACCGCCACTCATCGTGAAAAAGCTATTATTTCTACCGACCCGTGCACCGCAGAACAAAACTGAATGAACGATGCATGAATAAGGCGAATCGATTTCATATGTCTTCAGTACAAACCGTTGTTGCATTAGGAGGGGCGGCGAGGTGGCGATGGAGGCATCCAGCAGCCCCGCTCGTATGTGTCAACGACTGATGCTCAGGTGAGCTTTCAAGATTAATTTATGCACGGCGATGCAAAGATTGAGATAAAATTGTGCTGTTGGTGTTATTGTCTGCCCGCCAGATGACTTGCGATCAACCCCCGGTGCAAATGTTCCGTTGCCTCCGCCATAAGATCTCCGCATGAATAGTGTGCGCGATAAGTGTATTGCACCCTCGATGCTGAGAATGGTATATCTACACCGCCGCAGTGCGTGAATTATGTGTGTGATTGCAGCCAAAGGCCATTAGTGAATTGTTTTGATGTTTTAATTATGTGTTGTCAGCTTCCTGGAGTATGCTCAGAGCTTACGATATTCGATAATATTGTCAAAACATATCGCAAGCATGGGAGAATTTCGTTCGTTGACCATTCTACAATGTAGAAAAAATATGACAATAAACAAAATGTTACTAATCATGTAAAGCGACTTTACTGAACCACATCTAAAACCTATAGGTAGCACATTGCAAGTGCACAACATTTAATAAACAACGTCTTAATCGAGTTTTATGACTTGAGCACTACACTGTAATGTTCGTGTTAGAAAATAATCAGGAGTTTCTTCGGGGATTTCTTCATGGATTTCTCCAGATATATTAAGAATTTCTTCTTGAATCCCTATTTGGTTTATCCTAGAACTCTTTGAGGGATTTCTCCAGTAACATCATCGGGGATTGCACCAGGAACTTCTACAGAGATTTCTCCAGGGGCTCTTCCAGGGATTTTTTCCAGGAAAGATTTCCCAGTATTCCTACAGGATTTTGCAATGGTAAATTTGAAAATACTTTTATGCTGGTCGTTACCGCAAGCCTTCTTTCAGTGCATGGATATATCCAGGAAATCCTTCAGCGATTTCCCAAGGAATTCATTCAGGAACTCCTGCAGGAACTCTCCAGGTATTTCTCCAGAAATTCCAGGAATTGAGAGATTTTTTCTGAAGTTCTTTGAGCGGTTTCTCCTGTAATTTCTTGAGGGATTCCCCATCAAACTCCTTCTCCAGGAGTTTCTTTATTGATTCATCCTGGTACCTAGTTATTTTGGCCACCACTCGTGAAAAAATTTCAAAAAAATATTTTTGGGAAGGTTGCTTTATAAGATTATTTTGCGTAAAAGAGACAAAATTGTTTGTATTTAATTTGTTACAAGTTTTGTTTTTGTGCGTTCGTTATGTTATCCACCTTCATTTCAACTTGTTTCCCTTTGCTCAAATCAACATTTATAGCGCTCAGGCGGACTCATCAAATTTTATCTTGTTCTGATTGCAAACATTTAGGCTATTTTGGGCAACGATTTAATACTAGAGCAACAAACCGTTCCCTAACAAGGACATCAAATGATTGAGGTCAAGTGGTGAAACCCAAAACTACATGCCCGATATGGGATTTAATTCGACGCATTGTCGGATTGGAATAAGGACAGATTTCTCCTCTTTGCCGGAAGCGCGTCAATGGCATGAGACCATGTAGCTCGCCGGAGTCATAGGGGAGCGACCAAGCCGCCTTATGGCTAGAGCTGCATGGCCCAAACCTGCCATTGACGCGTGGCCCGCCGGGGGTAGAAGCGCCCGGCGGACGACGGCAGACTGTCCGTGGCGAACTTTTTTTTCCTGTGCATAGGCAGCTTCGCACTTAGGTAATGTTTGGAGTGTTGTTCTGTTTTACGAAGCGCGGTCAATAGCCTCAAGGAAAGGCAGTTTTTTCATTGCCGGAGGCTCGACAATGGCATGAGACCATGCAGCTCGCTGGAGCCATAGGTGCGAGGCCACACCGTTCTATGGCTAGAGCTGCATGGTCGTACCTGCCATTGACGCGCGGCCCGCCGGGGTAAGAAGTGCACGACAAGCACGCGCGAACCTTGGGGCAGCAGGGACGATAGTCCTGGGGTCTGACGCACACCCCCTCCAACCCGCTTGCGAGTCAGTCGCGTAGTCGCCGGCTAAGAATGAGAAATGAGTGATCGAGGGGGTGAAAACGATGCTCGATCTTTAACGGAGCCTGTGGGGTACCTGGGCATCCCCCACAGTAAGCTGTCCCTTACCGCGTTAATGCAGGGCTCTGGCGTGGTGGACATTATTTCTCGTACGAGGACCCCCCTTGGACGAAGGTAGAGCGGAAGAGGAAGAAGAAGGAGAATCCGCAGGTAGTAGCGCAGGACGCCAAGCCAAGGCGTAGGAGGGCAGGTGCCAAGCGCGAGAAAGGCGACGCGATCGTCATCAAGACGGAACAGTCAGAGTACTCGGACGTCTTGAAGATGATGCGAAGCGACGCCAAGCTTGAGGGTCTTGGAGCCGACGTACGCAGTATTAGACGTACTCGTACGGGCGAGATGATCCTGGAGCTGAAGCGCCAGAAAGAGCACAAGGGCGCCGCCTATAAGAGGCTGGCAGAAGAGGTCCTTGGTGAGGGTGTGCAGGTGAGGGCTCTGACACATGAGGCGACTCAGAAGGTCAAGGACATTGATGAGATCACCGAAGTGGAAGAGCTCGTCGCGCCACTGCGGCAACATTGCGATGTGCAGGTGGCCGCCGCAGCCGTTAAGCTACGGAAAGGGCCAGCAGGGACACATAGCTTTGATTCAGCTACCTGTGGCGGACGTCAAAAAGTCCGTTAAAGTAGGGAGCATAAAGGTGGGTTGGTGTGTATGTCACCTGACATTCCACGAGCCACCAGAGGTTTGCCCCGGCCGTGTGTCCGTATATGTAACAGTTTTTGCATAACATAGGTCGGGGGTAAAACGTTGCCACCTTCGCCGTTAACACCCCGACCTTCACTTCCTTCGGCGGCTGAGGGAGGTCAAAGGTGAGAATGAACGTACCGTTCTCCCCCCGGGCCTGTACCCGGGTGACCTTCTGCGCCTCGAGATGCTTTTGGATTACTTCCTCGGTCTTATTTCGGATGGCCGGGCATTTAATCACGCCTTTGCTCCCGTTTACGGAGGCGTGTTTACTGACCTCGACATAGGTTCCATCGTCGATCCTGATCAGTGTTGCCAGTCTCTCGGCCGTCTCGCTATCCTCCGTAGTGATGAGGTATTCATCATTCTTTCTCTGTTCGTATCTAAGAATTTTTAGCTCAAATGCTTCGATGGTTGCATCGATGGCCCATGGGTCGATTTCTCCACCTTCTTTTGCACGGAGGGTGAAGTATTGGGTCATTTTGATATCCTTATTTTTGTCACTTATCACTTATCACTTTCTGTGGAAGGATAGAGATATCTGTTAGTATTCTTAATGGTGTTCTTGTGTGTTCATCTGCGCTAGGCAGATGTTTCCATTCCCCCCAGTCGCATGCGGACGTGCGGCTGTGGGGGATGGTATTTTGCTTTCATCAGCATAGTGTATACTAGCTGATGGTGCGCGTTCTAGTTTCGACCAGTCCGATGATGTTCTGGCACGCTCGCTTTGTTAAGTCAGGTGGTGCTGACTTGCTTGCGTTCGAGGTCTCCGTGATGGGACCCCCCCCCTCTTCCACTCGCATATCTTGCTGCAAAGGTATCCCACCAGGTACCGCGTGGAGGTGGAAGTAGGAGTTGCTCATACTAAGGCTTTCGACCCTAGTATGTGCCTTTACCCGGCGGTGGACTCCAGCGATTGCGTATCCGCACCGCGCCTGTCTATGGGCTAGGCGCGGATGCCACGGGGAAACCACCCAGAGATCGGCATATTGACCAATATGCTTGATCGACACGGCGGGGAAGGTGCTCGAAAATATCATCCTTGACAGAATTTTGAGGCACATCGAGGGTTTGAACGATCTCGCGAGCAACCAGTTCGGCTTCCGGAAGAAAATGTCGACCGTAGACGCTATTCTGTCACTTACAAAGACAGCCAATATAGCCCTCCAGCGTGAGAGTTCTACTGTGCAGTAGTGATTCTGGATGTAAGGAACACGTTCAATAGCGCCAGTTGGCCGGCTACTGTCGATGCGCACTTGCGTCTGGGGATACCCGGTTACCTGTAAGTTACTTTCACATAAGCTCAGAACTCTCGCAAGGTTCTATCTTGGGTCCAGTGCTATGGAATGTCATGTACGACGAGGTGTTGAGGTTAGAGTTCCCGGTGGGAGTGGCAATCGTCGGCTTCGCTGACGACATTACGCTAGGGGTCTACGGTGAATCAATCGAAGAAGTAGAAATGACTGCTGCCCACTCGATCATATTTGTGGTGGAGTGGATGAGATCCAGGATACTGAAATTGGCTCTCTACCAAACTGAGGTGGTGGTTGTAAACAACTGAAAGTTGGAGCAGCGAGGTAGGAAGTGTAGGCAATTGCACTCACTTCGCAGCCACTTTTGTGCTGGTTCTGACGAAACGGGGAAACACGATATGTTTTTTTTTTTTTGTTTGTATTTACGTGTATTTTAACTTATGCTAATTCTACACTTAACACGATATGTTCGTGTGTGCGCGTTTTCGCAAATGCTGCGACAGCGTACTTGCTACATGCGCATGCGGGAAGGACACAACTCCGGACAATCTTGTCCAGAGGATGTGTAGGGATGAGTTTGGATGAAATGCAGTTTCAACGGCTATCTTCCATATTGCACTGATCTTCCATATCGTCTAGGAGCTACAGAGGTGGCGTATCTAAACAGGAGACCAACTGAATGAACTAGTTCTTTCGCTCTCATGTGCCAGTTGACCGAAACAGAGCAAAGAACTAAGAGCTAGTGGAACTTATGAACAAACGAAAAGACCGAGCGATTTTTTTTGTAGCTATCAAACGCAGTTAGTTTAAAATTTACATAAGTCTCAAGTAGACTATGGTGTTTTCCGTTAGCAATTCTCCGACAGACTACAATGTTTACCCATGAAAGCACTACCAGCAATATCTGGTACCGTTTCAGCAGAGCATATGGTTAAGGTACTTGTTGTCGCAAACTTTAAAAGGCATTTGTTGAAAAAACATTCCTGCACCCCGCGGAATAGGGAAGAAATGAAAGCTACAGATAATGAAGAGCCATCGCACACTACCCGCTGGTAAATCAGGAGAAGTACTTCAACATAACCCAAGAGAACTATCTGAAATCCGAGGTCCTGAAACAAAATCAGATACCGTTGAATAGAAGGGTTCCTTCCTCAGTCGTCAATGTCAAGGCTTGCTGAAGTAATCAAGCCTTTGCCAATACAAAAAGGCAGACTAACTGACATTCAGCTTTTGACAATGATTTGCAAAGAGTATCATCCATTCATTGTCGCTTGTTGAAGACCCAAAGTTCAAAAAGTTTGTTCATCTTCTCAATCCGCCATACGCACTACCGAGCAGGAAAACGCTTTCAAAAAGTTAGCTTCCTGAGATACTAGGAAGAGTAAAAATCTTTGGTGGATAATTTTCCGGCAATATGCTTAACTTGTAATGGCTGGACAAGCATCACTATTACGGGATATTCCGCATTGACTGCTCATTTTATCTGAAACAACACGATGACTTACTGGAGTGCTCAGAATTGCCATGAGGGCATACCGGTGAAAACATTGGCACCTGGATTAGTAAAGTACTTCGTAAATTCGACATTGAAAACCGCACTGCTGCATTAATTACAGATAATGCTTCGAACATGAAGTGTGCAGCTGCGATTTTAAAAATGCAGCATTTGGGATGTTTTGCTCACACTCTAAATTTGGTGGTTCAAAATGCTATTGCAAATTCCACCAAACAAGGCTAAAGCAATCTTGTAGTTTTGCCTTTCTCGTACACTAAGTGTACTGGAAAGGCTATATGTTCACTCCAAAAATGACTTTTTGATAGAAAGCCCGGAGGGTCGAGTCACATATACCAATCAACTCAGCTCGACGAATTGAGGTGATGTCTGTGTGTGTATGTATGTGTGTGTGTGTGTGTATGTGTGTGTGTGAGTATGTGTGTGTACAAAATAAACTCACATCACTTTTTGGAAGTAAACCTCAACCGATTTCTATGACCGACGGTTCATTCGACGCGGAATGTGGTCCCATTGTTTCCTATTGAAAATGGTTCAAATCGGTTCAGCCGTTCCGGAGTTATAGCCATTTAGGTGTTCCGGATCGGTACCCCAGGGAGGGGCCAGATATGAAAATGCTACAAAACCATGCATGCGACATATCAGACCGCGGCTTTTTTGGTAACCTGACGAACGGTAAGCAGGAAAATACTCTCAGTCCATATCTGAACCAGTAGTATTCCGGAATCGGTTCCGGATGTCCCGCTGGAGGTGGCCAAATATAAAAGTGAGCCAAATCCATGCATGCGACACATCAAATAGCGGCTTTTTCGATAACCTGATGAACAGTGAGCAGGAAAATAACCTTTGACCCAGCAGAGACTACTGATAGTGTTCCGGAACCGGTTCCGGGTGCCCCGCCGAAGTGGCCAAATATAAAATTGAACCAAACCCATGCATGCGACACATCAAATCGCGTCTCTATAGATAACCTGATGAACGGTTAGCAATAAAATGGAATCAGACTATATTTAGGGAAACCAGTAGAATTCCGGAACCGGTTCCGTGTGTCCCGCCGGAAGTGGTTAAATGTAGATGGGAACCATACCCATGCATGCGACACATTAAATAGCAGCTTTTTCGATAACCTGAAGAACGGTAAGCAGGAAAATAGCCTATTATCACAGCAGAGACTACCGGTTGTGTTCCGGAACCGGCTCCGGATGTCCCGCCGGAAGTAGTCCAATATAAAAGTGAACCAAACCCATGCATGCGACACATCAAATAGCGGCTTTTTCGATAACCTGGTGAACAGTAAGCAGGAAAATAGTCAGCAGAGACTACCGGTAGTGCTCTAGAACCAGTTCCAGATGTCCCGCCGGAACTGGTCAAATGTAAAAGTGAACCAAATCCATGCATGCAACACATCAAATCGCGGCTCTTAAGATAACCTGATGAACGGTTAACAAGGCATGCACATCAATTTTCGGCTTTTCAGAAAACCTGTTGAACAGTTAGCAAGAGACTAGTCTCAGACCATATTTAAGACAATAGGTACAGTCTTGGAACCGATTCCGGATATCTCACAGGAAGTGGTAAAATTAGTGAAAATAATCAATGCAAGCGATAAATATGTGTAAGAGAACAAAATCTTGACAAAACTGATGCAGGCTCATCAAATCACATTTTCTCATATTCCTGGGGTGTAAATATACAGTAGAATGGGGGTTCCATTAGAAAATTGAAATTTAATCGCATTAACCTCGAGCAAAGTTTTTAAATCCTCTTTTGCGTCTAAAATTGCTGCGCAAAATTTGGATCCGACTGATATCTCCTCGCGCTCTGTGATATGGTTCTAATTTGAATTGGATTTAGTACGAAAAATTTCACTTGCTTCCATTTTTTGGTCATTTTTTTTTTGAATCTAGTAACCAATGATAATAAAATATAGCCTGAAGTGTGCAGGAGAAAGTTTATCAAAGACTGTAAAGTGATTTTTGGTTGTGAAATAAATTATATTTAAGCTTGTTACTATCGTCTTGGTATTGATGGTATTCCAGTAATAGTAAAGGTGGTCACGCAGTCAACTAAGAGATCTGATATTTTTCAGCTCTGCCTATACATTGAACATAACACCGGAAATATGTGCTATCAGTAACTCGATGATGACTTGGATTCTTGCTTTTATAAATAAATTATTCACAAGATTCAGGATGCTTACGTCGACGGAAAGATCATGAGTACATATTCGACGAGAAAGGCACTATCACCACTAGGTGGATTAATCCGGGTTTTTATAAGAGAAGCAGTCATGCTTCATCGAAGTTGGAAGAAATGTTGATTAAGCTTGGCATGAAGCCTCACACTACTTAACTATAGCAGATTTGCCCAACTAGGTGGAGCGTCACATGCTGTGCTGAACCGTTTGAAATTGATCGAAGAACCCCTCGTTTCAACGTTGGAAATTTTAGATTCGAAACGATAACACTTATGATAACAAAGACTGGGAAGTCATTGAATTGACCAGTAAAATTCTCAGCGTTTTCCATGACATGCCAGTTCAGATTTTATCGAAAACTACCGTATCGCTTTCGACGAGCTCAATACTTGCACAAATAATTATCAAACAACCCCATCAAGCCTTTTCCCTCAAGTATCCAGAAGTTATTTAGTGAAGGAGCTTGACGAAGGTCTGGCTAAAAGCTTCGGAGAAAGGAAATTCAACACACTACATTGGTTGCTCAGGCGATTCTCCTTGGCCCTTATGGATGTGTACTCAACTCGGTAAAAGTGTCTTTAAAAAAATCGCCTCCCATCAAAGCCTTGTAATTCAGATGACTCACAAAACACTTTTATTCATTCATGGCAGGCTTATGGCCATAGCTTTGAGTTTAAAATTGATGTTAACATATAAGTTTTATTAGAAGATAGCATATTTTTGCAAACGAATTAATTTTAATAAATTGCCTACCATTAGGCGCTTAATGTGGGTCATTCTTTAAGTTACTGAATTTTATTTTATTATTAACATAAAAATACACTAGTTGTAAAAAAACTAAAACCTTTTCAGATTCAGCATCATTAAATTTAGTTAGTTCAATAATTTTCCTATCTTAGAATGATGTCATTGGTTGATCAACCTCACCCCGGATTGTTATTGTTATTGTTTATTTTAACTTGAAATTTAGAAAGAGGGAAAAACCCCTTTGAGTGATTTCGGCATTTCAAAAACGAAATCTTTCTCAAAGAGGCACAAAACCTCTTTTTCTTTTCAAATAACATTACAAAAATAACTTAAAACTAAAGGCTCACGCGGCAATGAACCATAACGGAGCCGCTATCTTGAAAGAGGACAGCATGCCAAATCGTAAAACGAGTCTCCGGAAATCCAGAAATCCTAATGGGGGAGGGGGAGGGGTCAGGGGGTCATCAGAAACGAATCTTCAAGGCTGAAAATAAAGAATACCAAAAAAAAAAAGGGGAACAGTATCAAACAAAATAGGCAATCTCATTTAGAAATTTGAACAAAAGTTTCAATATATGTTCATTTTTTAAGCCCAAAACATCCCGTATAGATACAGGAATTGAAAAACCTGCTGCAATTAGGCTATCAAATAATATCTTCCTCGGTAAAATAAACCGAGAATAATTAATTATAATGTGATCAATGTCTTCATACGATAAGCCACATTCGCATAAGTTTAAATCTACAATGTTGATATGATACAAATAACTATTACAAATATAATGATTGGATATCAATCTCGAAAAAGCACAAATGAAATTTCTACTCCCAGATACATTTTTAAACCAAGGAAAATGATTCACCTTGGGACATATTGAATGACACCATCGCCCTTTATCACTAGAATTCCAATTGATTTGCCAAGCATTTAGAGAATAATTTCTCAGATCGGGAAAATATTCAGAAGGAAATATATCACGATGATAAATTTGTCCACGCATAACCCCAAATTTTGCCAATAAATCCGCCTGCTCATTGCCATAAATATTACAATGAGCAGGAACCCAAACAAATTTAATAACATATCCTTCATAATGCAAATCAAACAATATTTTTTTCAACATCAACAAGATATGATGTGATTTGAAATTGAATTTGATAGTATTCAAAGCACTCAGACAACTGAAACTGTCAGAGCATATTATATAAAAATTGGGCGGACAATCTTTGATCATGTTACAAGTAAAATACAAAGCAATGAGTTCTGCTATGAAAACAGAACACGGAGATTGTAATTTATAAAAATGAGCTGAAAATAAGTTATATATTCCAAAACCTGCGGTGCCATCAATTAGAGAGCCATCTGTAAAATACATTTGTGTAGGGTTGAATCCATCAAATTTACGTTTAAATGATAAATTTGCAAATTTCGAATGTTCAAGCTTTGGTATTTGTCGCAATTCATAAAATAAGGACAAGTCAATTAATGGTTCATATGTATGTATGTTTAATTTAAAATCATAAAACCCATTCGAATGCACATGTAAAAGATCTTGATTTGAACAATGAATAAAGGAATCCAATGTTCTATTAGTAGGATTAATTTGGTATAACGACTCCAAAGTGCTTATGATTTGATGATTATTTGCAAAACAATTTATCAAAAATTTGCAATTTAGCTCCTGAAAACGAATTTTCAGTGGGATAATACCAAGAAGAACTTCAACAGATTGAGTATGAGTGGAATTCATTAGTTTTAAACAAATTCTCAAACAACGGTATTGTATTTTTTCAAGTTTGGAAAAATGAGTTTGCGCAGTACTTCCAAAAGTAAAGCAACCATATTCCATTACTGAACGAATAGTGGTTTTATATAGTGTTATCAAATCAGAAGGATTTGCACCCCACCATGTACCAGTAATTGTACGAAGAAAATTAATTCTCCTTGAACACACTTTTTGTATGTATATAATATGAGTGTTCCAATTCAATTTAGAATCAAACCAAATACCAAGATATTTATACTCATCAATTTGTTCTATTTCAAGTCCATTGAGAAATAAATTAATGCTTATGGGAGAATGTTTTCTAGAAAATAAAATAAATTTTGTTTTTTGAACTGAAAATGTAAATCCATTTTCATGAGCCCACATGTCCAAATTATCCAAGGCACATTGCATAAAATGGTCAATAACATCTCTACTTTTTCCACGTATGGAAAGAACATTATCATCGGCGAATTGAAGCAAATAACAACCATTAGGAATAATGGATGCCATGAATAGATTGTATAAAAATGGACTCAAACATGATCCCTGTGGAAGGCCAAAGTAACTATAACGTATTATTTTGGGAGAATTATTATGGAAAAAATGCATAATTTTGAATGAGAATAAATTATACAAAAAAATTGAAATTATGTTTGGAATTTTCAAATTATTCATTTTACTGAACAACAAATCGATTAGAACAGAATCATAAGCTCCAGAGACATCCAGAAAAGTAGAAACTACATCTTGTTTTTGGTTAAATGCAAGTTGAACTTGCGTAGCTAAAAGGGAAACACAGTCACGCGTACCACGACCCCGTCTAAATCCAAATTGAGAAGGAGAAAAAATGTTGTTTTCTTCAGCCCAAAATTCAAGGCGATTTAAGATCATTCGCTCCATGAGTTTGCGTAAACACGATAACAAACTGATATGTCTTCTACTGTCAGCTGATGAAGGATCTCTACCAGGTTTAAGAATACTTATTACTTTGATGAAGCGCCATTCGTGAGGAATAATATTTTGAAGTAAGAAGCTGTTATAAATCGAAAGTAAATGAAGTTTTCCTTCATCAGGCAACATTTTTAAAACAATAAATTTAATGTTATCAATACCTGGAGCTGTATTTTTGGTAATAGATAAAGCCAAATTAAACTCAGCCAAAGAGAATGGATTACAAAGCTCAGGGAAATAATTAAATGATTTTGTTTTATAATTTTTGGAAGGAGCAACAAAGTCGGGACATATTTTTGAAGCAAAATTTTCAATCTTCTGAATATTCTAGAACAGTAGGAACACTAGAATTATAATTTCTTAAATTTCGTGCTACAGATCACAAAGTGGACAATGAAGTATCACTGTCCAGATTTTCTACAAAATTTTTCCAATAATTTCTCTTTTTGAATTTAGTAAGCCTGGTAAACTGAGCTTCAGCTTTACGATACAGCAAGTAACTATCTCTGGAGCCTGATCTACGAAAATGTTTAAAAGCGTTGGATTTATTTTTCAATGCATTGGAACACTCATTATCCCACCAAAAAGAAGGATGCTGTCTTCTAAGAGTACTCGAAACATTTTTTTTAGTTTGAGATTTACGCAAACTATCAATTAATAATTTTGAAAAACTATTATAACTGTCTATTGGTGAATCCGAATCCACACTGTTAACAACATAAATAGATATTAAATCAGAAAACTTTGTCCAGTTTACATTTTTGCACAAATCATAAACACATGTTTCGTTAATAAGTTTATTTCGAATGGGAATGTGCATTCGAATCAAAATAGGTAAATGATCACTACCATTTGGATCATCGATAGTTGACCAAGAAGATTGCAAAGTCAAATTATTCGAGCAAAGTGATAAATCAATGCACGAATGATTGAGAATATGTATTGAGAATATTTAAGTTGAATTCATCAATCAAATCCATAATTAATGAACCTCTTCCATCAATTTTGTCACTACCCCAAGCAAAGTTATGGGCATTGAAATCACCCAATATATAAAATGGAGTAGGAATTTGTTGCAATATATCTCTAATTTGATCCAAAGAAAAACTAACACTTGGAGGGAAATATAAACAAACAATAGAAAAATTATATTTTCCTTTTTTAATCGAAACAGAAATAAATTCAATCTGTGATTGAACTTGCAATGTTAAATCCAAGTAGTTAAATTCAATATCATTCCGAATCCCAATCAAAACCCCTGTTCGGGAATAAACAAAACACCGATTCGTTTAGCGTGATGCTTTAAGCTGCAATAAATTTTATTTTAGTGGCGAATTCAATTTACTTAATTAATAAGGATAATTACAAATTCGGTGCAGTCTTAGGTCGGCAATAGTTCCCGAACAAATTAGAATTTCTTCTGAGTGTAACACCTAAAATAAATGCACGATAGTCAATTGGAATCAATAGGCGTTTCACAATATAAAAAGTCCATACTTAATACACCTGCTTAATTCACTAGTCGATACAAGAGATGGATACTAGCGGGATATTCCTGGGATAGCTATGGGGACATAATTTCATCTTTAGGGAATCATTCTATGAAAGCAAATTCATTATCTAACCTAGGAGGATCAATATACCGTATTTCACAGATTCCTAGATGCACCACACTTCTGCTGATCCCAAACGCGGAACTGGTCCACCAAGCTAGTAAGCCAACAACTAATCTAGCTAATTATGCTGTAATTTGTCCAATTGTAGTTCGATTTCTGATTTTAATATCAACACTACACATGCGGTCGCGATATAGTTTTGTGATCAGTCAGCTACATATTTGTCATTGTCTATCAATTGCTCTGTCATCTAGCTTCGATCTACACCGCATCACTATGATCCGTTGGCAAGGTTGCCAAAAGTTGGGCTGCGTCGCTAACATCCCCCTCCCCGTAAGGACGTGTACCAGGCTCGGCTTTACTGCTTCCTGCGACGTCCAGCACTGCCAGTTTGGAAACCGGCCTTCTCAGCACTCCATTCGATGTTTGCACTGAAACTTGACGAATTCTGCCATCTCTTCCCTTCACCGCTTCTAGAATTCGTCCTCGAATCCACCCATTTCGTTTTTTGTCCTCGATGATGACCACCAAGTCACCGGATTTAACGGATCTTGTATCTTCGAACCATTTAGTTCGCTTCGTGAGTGTTGGGAGATATTCCCTTACCCAGCGCTTCCAAAAATGGTCTAAATTTGCCTGTAGAATGTCCCACGTATTACGAATTAGCTGTGGAGATCCTAGATTCGTTGGTGGTTGCTTCACGCCACTCGAGCTCCCCAATAAAAAATGATTTGGCGTGAGCGCCTCTTGCTCTGGAGCATCTAGTGGCAGGTAGGTTAAAGGCCGAGAATTTACTATAGATTCTGCTTCCACTGCGTACGTCCATAGAGCTTCATCGTCAAGCTTACGTTCCTGAGGGATATTGATCATTGCTGCCTTGATAGAACGCACGAGGCGCTCCCACGAGCCCCCCATGTGAGGTGCCGATGGAGGTATGAAGTACCACTTAGTCTGCGCATTGGTGAAAGTAGCAGCAGTCTCTTCCTCAATTCGCTTTACTTGATCGCGCAGAACTCCATCAGCTCCGACAAAATTTCGTCCGTTGTCGGAGTATATTTCCAACGGCGCCCCTCGTCGACACACAAACCTACGGATGCAGGCTATGCATGATTGTGTAGAAAGGTCATAAGCGACCTCAACGTGCACCGCACGAATAGTGAGGCACGTGATTAGGCAGATCCACCTTTTCGCATGAGATCGACCTACTTTGACGAGAAGTGGTCCAAAATAGTCAATCCCGATATAACTGAATGGCCGCACCCCTGGAGACAAACGAGCTTCTGGCAATGGGCCCATTTTGGGTACGATCGGTTGTACCTTATAGATTTTACACCACTGACAAAGCCTGGTTACAGTCCGCACGATGACACGAATCCGAGGAATGTAGTACTTTTGTCTGAGTTCATTAACTATTGTCTCAGCGTTGCATTGTAGATATTTCCTGTGATAGTACTCGATGAGCAAGTAAGTCACATGATGCTTCCGAGGAAGTATTATAGGGTACTTGAGGTCAAATGCGTTCACGCGTGCTGCACCGGTGCGGCTGTCGATGCGCAAGACTCCGTTTTCGTCCACAATTGGTGAGAGTCTGTACAGTGAGCTTGTTTTATCCAATGAACGTTGCTGCTCGAGCGGTAGATGCTGATTGCTTGTGACGATGACCATTTCATCCGAGTAGGTGGACCACTGCACAATTTTCAAGATTTGGATTTCAGCTGCCTTGATATCTTCATGTGTTGGTTGCTGTCCTACCTCGGTGTTTGTCTTCCGAGCCTTATAAACCGCGAAGACATGGAAAACAAAAGCCATAGCACGCAGTAACCTACTCCAATTAGAAAATCGTTCAAAATTGATCAGAGGGGAAACTGCTTCATGGTACAAATGACTTGGACGCAATTCCTCGTCTGTTGAGATGTCTTGTGCTGTAGTTTGCGGCCATTGTTCCTCCGGCAGGCTCAGAAACTCCGGACCTTGAACCCATCGGCTTTCTTCGTCGAAACATGGTCCTCTGCCCCATTTTGTGGCTTCGTCGGCGATATTCAATTTGCTTGGAACCCACCTCCATTCGTTTACTTTTGTCTCGGACAGAATTTCGCCTACACGACACGCCACGAATTGTTTGTATCTGCGATGTTCAGAACGAAGCCAGGCCAATACAGTATTGGAGTCAGTCCAGCAGAAACGCTGCTGTATCGGGACCGAGTGGTTCTCTCCGACAAAAGACAGCAACCGTGATCCTAGTACGGCAGCCATCAATTCCAAGCGCGGAATCGATACATATTTTAATGGAGCGACCTTAGTTTTTGCAGTCATGAGTGCGCACTGCGGGTTGCCTTCTGCATCTACAATCCTGAAGTACACGACGGCAGAATACGCTGCCTCGCTGGCGTCAACGAACAAATGTGCCTGCAAGGTCGTATAGCGTTCGGCACTAGCTGCTTGAAAGTAACAGCGGGGTATCTGAATCTCACCTATTCGTTCGAAAAGTTCGATCCATTTCCGCCAGTGCTGTTCGATTCGATCATCCACACACTCGTCCCATTTTGTCCCGCTTCGCCATACCTCCTGCATTATGATTTTTCCGTGTACCAAGAATGACGCAAGAAGTCCCAATGGATCAAACAGGCTCATCACTGTCTTGAGTATCTGTCTTTTCGTTGGTCTGGTTCCCGAACGGATGAGTACATCTACTTCCGACCGGAACGTTGTAGAGAAGCGAAGCATATCCTTTTCTGTTAACCAGAGCATGCCGAGAACTCTTTCTGATTGGTCGCCACCCACTGCAGTCAAATCCTTCATCGCAACTTTCGATTTTTCTCCTAGGTGATCCAGGACTGTCGCACTGTTGCTTGACCAATTGCGGATCTCAAATCCACCCTTGGAGTGCACCTGTCGAACTTGATTTGCCACCAGCATCGCTTCTTCTTCGCTTTCGAAACTGTCGAGGTAATCATCGACATAGTGGCATTTTGTGATACCTTCCGCCGCCCTAGGGAACTGCGATTCGTATTCCTTGGCGTTCCTATTTTTAACGAATTGTGCGGACGAAGGTGAGCTTGCAGATCCGAAAGTCAAGACATCCATCAGAAATACTTTTGGAGGTTCAGCCTCGGTGTCACGCCAGAGGAAGCGCTGAGCATGACGGTCAGCTGCGATGACACCAATTTGGTGGAACATCTCTTTAATATCGCCAGAGACTGCCACCGGATACTGACGATACCGAAACAGAACAGATGGTAATGCCACAAGTAGATCCGGTCCCGGGAGAAGAAAGGTGTTCAGCGACACTCCATCCACCTTCGCAGCTGCATCCCAAATTAAACGTACCTTAGTGGGCTTTTTAGGATTAACGACCGCACCCAGTGGAAGATACCATGTACGCCTGGGGTCTGACTCGCTCAGCTCTGTTTCCGTCGCCTGGTGGACGTAACCTTTGTTTTGATAATCCTGCAGTTGCATGTGCAAGTTTTTCTTCAGAACAGGATCACGAGTCATGCGCCTCTCTAAACACTTCAAACGTTGTAGAGCCATTGGGAAACTGTCAGGAAGCTCAATGTTATTATGTTTCCACAACAGACCTGTGACGAATCGGTTCCCATCTCTGTACGTGGTTTGCTCGAGAATACGTCTGGCTCTCTGAACTTCATCCGACTCCAACGGCTCGGTTGATCCAAGTCCCACGTCTTCCGCGTTGAAATAATCTCGAACCAGATTGTCCAGTCTCTCGCCAGCTTGACATTCGCAAATATGGAAGCTGAAGTGGTTTGTCTCGTGATGCTCTGCCAAACTTCCGTATACGCACCATCCAACTCGTGTCTTTACTGCTATCGGCCCACCGCTACCTTCTTTAATTTTCTGTGGTACGGCTAGAGACAAGTTGCGCAGTCCGATCAGTAGTTGAGGAACCGCTTTGTCGTAGCTGTGGATCGGCAACCCAGCCAGATGCCGATATCGTTCTTGAAGTTCATCAAAACAGATGGTTTGGGTAGGCAGATTCAGACGCTCGACGGTTCTCGCATTTTTCAAGCGGTAGCGCTTCTTGTTTCCTAGTTCAGATATTTCGAACTTGACTATTTTCGAACTTTCTTCGGAGCGGAACATATCGACGGTCCATTTCAAACAAAGAGGGATCACTGGGCCTTCTAGGTCTAATTGCCTCGCCAGACTTTGCTCTACTAGCGTTGCTGAGGAACCCTCGTCCAAAAAAGCGAAGGTATCAATCGATTTTGACTGTCCGTATATGGTCACCGGAATGATACGGAACAGGACCGATTGTCCACAGTGATGGTACGTGTGGTTTTCCGTTGTTATCAAAGTCGAAGAGTTGTTGGTGTTCGTATTGGTCATCGTATGCAATAGTGGGTGGTGCCGAAACTGGCACCCATCAACCTCACAGCGAGCTGAACTTCTGCAAGGTCTCCGTCCATGCTGTCCTAGACAACAGCGGCAGAGCTTCAATGATGATACAGTTTTCCATCGGCTATCGGTACTGCTGTTCTTGAACACATCGCAATCCTTAACACGATGACTATCTTTCCTACAAACCAGGCAGGGTTTCGGAGATTCATTATCGAACTGTCTCGGTTGTTCAGCAACGGTGGTTTCTACCTAGGATAGGATGTGACACCTGCAACTTCTCTGTCTAATTTCACAGCTTGCTGTCTTGTTTTTCCGCGTTGCTAAGATTAGTGGTCCCCAAATTGGTCTCTTTTGGGCTGACTAGTTGTCGTATCCTATCCTAGGTTTCTACATGCGAATGCACATATCCTTTCTCCCTTGGTTTCGATTTTTCGGATCGGCCAGTGTATACGACAACTTTGCTCACTGATTCTACGACCGAGGTCATAAAACTACTGAAGGTTTGTAGTGTCGCTTCGGGAACCTGGTCCAAATGTAGAGCCCACTGCATCTTGACACTGGCCGGAAGTTTTTCCACCAGCTCTTGTAAAAGAACTGGATTTGAGAGGTGAGCTCGTTGATCTGCTGCATTCAAGTGGCTCACTAAATTGCTAACAGCCATGCCAAAATCAATTAGGGTTTCCAGCCGCTCTGACTTCGGAGCTGGGGCATCTCGAACCGATTTTATCAGCCTAGCGATAATCACTTCAGGACGTCCATAGAGCGTTTGTAGTGTGCGTATAACTTCCGGTACCGAATCTGGCTCGAGTAAGTTGTACCGGACCGACCTCAATGCATCACCCTTCAAGCAGCGTTGCAACCGAGCCAAATTTTCCGCTCTGCTGTATCCACAGGCTGATGTGCTGTTGCGGAGGCTGCTAATAAACAGCGGCCATTCTTCAGGGTCGCCGTCGAAGTCCGGCAAGTCTTTGGGCATCACCTGTCTCGCCGCAAGTTGTTCTGGTGACGGTCGACGCACTTCCTGCGATAAACAATCCGGAGCTGGATGATTTCCAGATGGCTGTTCCTGTCGTGGAGTACTGACCAGTCCGATCTCGGTCAAGCGCGCGAAATTGTTTCGCAACTGCTCGCGTGCACCGTGGCTCTCCTGCTGAAACGGGTTCGTCAAGCTCAAATCGCGAATATTGGCTACGGGAACTATATTCTCGGGATCCCTAGCCTGATTCCTACGCAACTGGGACGATGGAGCTTCAATTGGCGCTGATGGATCAATCCGAGGGATGGCACCTTTTGATGTATCACGCAACGGCCATAGGGGTTGAGCATCTCGTGCGGGGGGTTCGACTCTGCGCTGTTGCAGTTTTATCTGGCACTCCCGTAGCTGGTTTTGAAGATCATGTAGAGCCTGGCGATCTAGCTTCGAGTCATCTTGGCATTTCTTGAGCTGTAATTTCAACAATTGGTAATGTCCTACAGCTACTTTCTCCACCTTTGCTTCGTCTCCCTTCTGGCTTCGCTTGATTACCACCCTGCGTTTCAGTGGGTCATTGACCTCGTTCGCTCTACTCGATGTGCCCTCTGTTATGGGTTTTGGCATGAAACGAGTACCAGTCGCATTTGTTTTGGTTATGCCTACCGCACCTTCTTCTTCGTCCTGCAATCGATCGCCGGAGTTCGCATTAGTATTGGGATTAACGGGAATAGAGGGGGTCTTCGGGACAGTGAGCGATCTGCTCTCTTGGAGCGACGCTGCTACCTGACCCACCCATTCGTGGACGTGTTTCTCTCGATCTCGAGCTTCGATCTGCTCGATTCTGCTGCGGACGCTGCGAGCTTCGGTTTCCTCGTCTAACGCACACTGCTCCAGTAGATCATATTTGGCCTTCACGAACTCTCTTTCCATGTTGATCTCCAACTCTTTTTTGCGTAGCTCTTTCTCTTCTGCTAATCGTTGCAACCTGATCTCCAGAAGAGCTCTCCGATTCGATGACGTCGTCCGAACAGATGCCGATCGAGATGGGGGTGCTGGTGGTACGCAATTAACGCATATCCAGCTCGAGTGATCTGCTACAGATGCATCGACCTTGGCACAGGAGAAGTCCCACCAAGCAGTACATTTGTCGCACTGCACGATATCATCGGCGGTTTCGGGGCGATCGCATCCAGCACAAATAAAGGAGTCATCGAGTTCTGAGCCAGAATCCGACATATCCGTGACGAATTTCTTAAAGTTTTGTTCGGGAATAAACAAAACACCGATTCGTTTAGCGTGATGCTTTAAGCTGCAATAAATTTTATTTTAGTGGCGAATTCAATTTACTTAATTAATAAGGATAATTACAAATTCGGTGCAGTCTTAGGTCGGCAATAGTTCCCGAACAAATTAGAATTTCTTCTGAGTGTAACACCTAAAATAAATGCACGATAGTCAATTGGAATCAATAGGCGTTTCACAATATAAAAAGTCCATACTTAATACACCTGCTTAATTCACTAGTCGATACAAGAGATGGATACTAGCGGGATATTCCTGGGATAGCTATGGGGACATAATTTCATCTTTAGAAATCATTCTATGAAAGCAAATTCATTATCTAACCTAGGAGGATCAATATACCGTATTTCACAGATTCCTAGATGCACCACACTTCTGCTGATCCCAAACGCGGAACTGGTCCACCAAGCTAGTAAGCCAACAACTAATCTAGCTAATTATGCTGTAATTTGTCCAATTGTAGTTCGATTTCTGATTTTAATATCAACACTACACATGCGGTCGCGATATAGTTTTGTGATCAGTCAGCTACATATTTGTCATTGTCTATCAATTGCTCTGTCATCTAGCTTCGATCTACACCGCATCACTATGATCCGTTGGCAAGGTTGCCAAAAGTTGGGCTGCGTCGCTAACAACCCCTCCAAATGCAATTTCCCTGTCTTTACGAATTATATTGTAATTTGGAATACGAAAAAAATTAGAAGGCACTAACCATGTTTCATTTAAACAAAATATGTCTACATCACAATTTGCCAACAATGCTTTTAATCTATCAATTTTTGGAATAACACTACGGCAATTCCATTGTAAAATATGAAGCTCGTCTCTGTTATTTTTGGAAGCCATTACGATGAGAAAAAGGAAGAAATAAGGGGTCCAAATGTATTCAGTTTTTCCAAAAGAGAAGCCAAAAAGGGTAAAATCAATTTGATAATTTTTTTCCAAAATTCACTCATTCCCAAAAAGTCGACTAACTCCTCCAAAATTCCCAAAATAGAATTATTAGTGTTTTCATTAGAAGTACTGTTCGAAGTTTGATCATTATTGTTTGGAATTTGATCAGATTCAATTTTTCTAAAACCTGGAATATTTTTAGTAGAAACAGAAGTTCTAAGAGGAGGAAAATTTACACCAAAAGAAGTAGATGGTTGAGGTTCAGAATAATTATGTTGATTACTAGATGATTTATTCAATGTTTTTTTCCTTTTAATAGGAGGTTTATAAACGAAATTGTTTGAATTAACAGATGATCCAACCTCATCATCTGGTAAAATTTCAAATAAATTAGGAGTAGAAATGTCATTCGATTTTGTTATTTCAGCATACGAAACATGATTTTTGTTCCTAATTTTTTGATTGAATTTGGTTTGTTTTTCAATATAAACAACACATTCTTTAAAAGAATTGTGTTTTTGTTTACAATAAATGCATTTATCCGACTGTTTGTCACAATCAGATGTGGAATGCGCTTCCCCACATTTTGAACATTTTTGTTTGTTTGAACAAAAATTGGAAGTGTGTCCAAAAAGAAGACATCGATCACAGTGCATGAGCTTTGGATAATAAAGTCTCACGCTAAAAATTACTTCATTTATTTTTACATAGTCCGGAAGTACAGATCCAGAAAATGTTATTTTAATACAATCCGAATGTTCATATTTTGAACTATGTCTGTCAAAAGTTAATTTTGACAAACGAACACAATCCAAAACTCCAACTGGAGAGATGGATTGGTTCTTAAAAAAGCCTGAGCCATGATTAATTACATCCTCACAATCCAAAAATTCATCATATATAATTCCATTTATTTCGCATGCATCACATGGCGCGCACACACGATAGGAATTGGCAAAAAGTTTGGACTCTAGAAGAGCATTGGCTTCATCTCGAGATCCAAAAACCACACGTAATTTGTCCAAAGCATTTTTTTTGATTTCCTTGACGGATTTGTATTTTTTATAAACCTCAGAGGAAATCAGTAAAACGTTAATGGGTCTTTCCTTTTTACGGAAGTAGACAACAAAAGGACCCTTAAAATTGATTGGGTAAACTTTCACACGAAAGGGTCTCACCAACGAAAAGGTTTCGGCTAATATTATGTTTTCTTTTGACCCCCCCCCCCCCCCCCCTCACTATCATCAGTTTCCATAATGAAATCTTAACAAGCACTCAATTAAACAGAATTGTTGTGAAATAAAACTGTAAGCTACAGCAAAGATGAAAAGACTAAAAAAATAAAAAGTATACTTATGGTTTTGGGTAACACTCCAAAGTAAACTGTCGACTAAATCTTCAACTTGCAACGAAATTCACGGTACAAATCCACCCAAATGCAATCCTCACAAAGTATGCTTGAAAGCTGCTACTCCTCTCCTGTATCTGCACAATAGTCCAAACTTGAAAATTGCTTCAATCGTCTTTGATTTCAATCCTCGAAAACCTGTAATAGGAAAAAAAAATATTTAAAGCGCATGAAAATCTGTCAAGTAGAAAAAGACCGTCTAGCCTGGTCAAGGCCTACTTACCGAGTATCACTCACCCCGGATTGAAAGTTTCCATTTCAATTGGCCATTTAAATATGTTTTTTTTTTCAAACATTGGTGCGAACAATTGGTGCTTAAATCGTCTGTTCTTGGAATAGGATGAACATGGGGACATAGGCTGAAGGGTGCTCAAACCCTTTTTATTTTCAAGCCGTTTATTATACAAATCTACAATTAACAATCGCAACCGTTTTTGTTCTAGAGAAACCAGGACTGACAAGCCGAATTCCCTTATCTAGAACACATCCCTTTCTCTGCCTATAGGCAACGGAAAAAACTAGTATGGAATCCACAAGAAAAGCAGTCATATGGGGAACGAAATCTTGCGTACCATTAGAGTGTTAGACACTTTCAAAGTTGGAAATTGGAAGAGCTGGGAAAGAAGGAAGAATATCAAGTCATGGCTTCCACCGAGCGAGGACGAAACCAAAAAGCTAGTGATCGTAATCGAGGTCGATGATGGAACGCATATTGCTACCCACCTACCGCTGCAGGTGGATACATATGCGTTATCCATTGCCCGGTCATTGCGAGGAAGAACCAAAATGGGTCGGTGAAGTATCGCCACAGTCACCTTTGGCGGGTTCAAATGCGTTATCTAGTGCCGGTCATAAAAGGGCAAAGCGAGGAAGTCCCGGAATGGATTGGAGAGGTAGCGCCATAGTCACCTTTGGTGGGTGCAAATGCGTTATCCATTGCCCGATCATAAGAGGACAAACCGAGGAAGAACCCGAATGGATAGGAGAAACAGCACCACAGACACCACTGTTTGACATGCTCTGCAAGCAGTGTACAACATCAAGCCACTCTGCCGGAAACCGCCAAAATACCACAACTGAGACTACACGGAGAAACTGAAAAACTCAAAATTAGGTACTTTTAAACTCAATTTTGAGTTCTTTTTCATCTCCCTTTTCATGCGCTCTTTCTGTTGTTGTCAGAGAGTGAAGAGAGAAACACCCCAACTTTTGCAGTTCCGTGCGTCAAGCCAAAACTGAGTTTCTAGCACAGTACTCAAATTTGAGTGAATACAACCTAGTCAAAATTTCGGTTGAGTTGAAAAAACTTAAAATTAGGTATTTTTTCACATGGAAGCAAGCGGGAACAACCCAACAAAAACATCGATTCCATCAACTCAAAATTGGCTTGACGCACGCAACCCCGAAGTTGGGTGGAAAGAACCCACTTTTGGGTAGTTTCGTCTCTCCGTGTAGGTCGACCACCCGACAGACAGGGCCTGTGCGGTGTGGAGGCAGGAGTTGGCGATCAACGTGATTATGATAAAAAAATATCCCGCAAGATATGGGTTAGCTAGGTCTCTTAGAAGAAGAGCAGAGGCAGCTGATGGGACGTCGTGCGTCATCTATGATGGCCGAGAGGATTGCTTGCTGGGAGCCTAGGATTCTTTCCTAAGCGAACCATATACGCACATCAGTGTGGACTACCACCTTTGGCACCGGGAGGTGACCGAGCATCGGGACATGCGATTCGTTCAAGCGGAGTAAGCCTAGGCGTGGCGGGGGACCCGCAGTGGGCTCTGCTGGCCCTCTTCAGAAATTTCACACATCCGGAAGCAAACTCTGTACAAGCAACATGACACCGCTTCCAAAGTATCTCAGCCCAGCTAGGAGTGCCTCGGGCACATCAGGAACGATGCCAATAAGTTCCTGATTATGGTATACTGGTCATGCTTAGTAATTGGCTTTGAGATGGTACACGCTTAGGTAACTACACACAAGTGAACGGCATTCTATCCTTTTAGTAAGGTCGGGTGACATTGACTTGAAACGGCGGGTAGGCTAATGTCGACGCTGTCTTCCGCCCCATAAAACTGTGGCATGGCCTTAGAGTACGTTCCCGATCTATGCCCAGCTTAGGCAACTAACTGGGTGGAAGTAAGTTCAGTTGAAGTATCCTGATTAGCGCTGATCCGGCTCTGAGCCCAGTCCCCATAAGGGCCTGGGCCAACCCTGGGCTTGCATAGATAACCATCAGGATCCTTGGCGACTACCTCATTTACAGCGAGGGATAGCGGCTCTAAGGGGGGTGTCCAACAGACATGGGCGTAAACAAAATCAAACCAGTGGTCGAGTGCGGTGAGGAGGAACTGAACCCGTTCGCGCGTGGTGGCGTGGTGAGATCGCCACCACGACGGGCTGGTGCATCCACCAGCGACCCAAAAGCGGGAAGTTCAGCGAAAAGCGGTACAGTGCCTGAGGAAACCCAGATGACGGGTGCAGACCTCACGCGGGCGCTGAACCGCAACCGAAGCGGTTTGCCGAAGATGTTGGTAGTGGCCGAACAGCTGGATGAGCTGATCGGCTACACGAGTGGTCGTAGCAACATCAACAAGGACCTGAAGCAGTGCCTTCTGAAGTTGCGCAAATCGCTGGCTCTGGCCAAAAAGGAGTTCGATCTCCTGGCAGAGGAGCGAAGTGCTGCCGACGCGAACAAGGAGGAACGGTCCACGCAAACGGACAGCTTCCTCTTTGCGGGTAACGCGACGATGCAGCACGAGACCGTGCAGCTCGCCGGGGCCGTAGCGGAGCGGTCAAGCCGTCCTACGACCCAAGCTGCACGGACGAAGCCTGTCGTAAATTCGCGGCCCAAGAAATGCCAGACATGAGCATTAACAACAAAAAACCAATGATCGCGTGCGGTGAGAGCAGGGAAGAACTGAACCCGTTCGCACGGGGTGGCTTGGCGAGATCGCCACCACGAGGGGCTGGTGCATCCACCAGCGACCCAAAAGCAGGGAGTTCAGCGAGCGTAGGCGCGAAAAGCGGTACAGTGCCTGAGGAAGCCCAGATGACGGGTGCAGACCTCACGCGGGCGCTGAACCGCAATCGAAGTGGCTTGCCGAAGATGTTGGTAGTGGCCGAACAGCTGGATGAGCTGATCGGCTATACAAGTGGTCGAAGCAACATTAGCCAGGACCTGAAGAGCAGGGCCTTCTAAAGTTGCACAAATCGCTGGCTCTGGCCAAAAAGGAGTTCGATCTCCTGGCAGAGGCACGAAGTGCTGCCGACGCCAGCAAGGAGGAACTATGCAGCATGAGACCATGCTGCTCGCCAGGGCCGTAGCGGAACGGTCAAGCCGCCCTACGACCTAAGCTGCACGGTCGAAGCCTGCAGGAAAGTCGCGGCCCAAGAAACGGGTACGAAGCCGAAGCGGGAGGAAAAGGGTGCGGCCAGCGCGAGCAACCAGGCTGTCAAACCTGTTGCGAAACACGCAAGGGACAGGGAAACCAAGCCCCAGCAAGCTAATCCCAAGAAGAGAGGCAGCAAACCAGACCGAGGGAAGGAGAACCCTTGAATTACGGTTGGAATGGAAAGAAGTTGAGAAAAGGGAAGCCAGCTCGCAAGCGCGAAAGGAGCGACGCGGTGGTCTTCAAAGCCGAGGCGGACACATACGCCGAGGTGTGAAGGCCATGTGGGGCGAAAGTCGTCTCTCACCGCTGGACGCGGATGTAAAAAGCATCCGACGCACCAGGACTGGAGAGATGATGGTAGTGCTGAAGAAGGATGCGGCCAAGAATGGTGCATCCTACAAGGCACTAGCCCAAGAAGTACTTGGAGAAAAAGTGCAGGCAAGAGCTCTAACAACGGAGGCAACTCTCCAGTGTAAAAACCTGGATGAAATCGCCGACGCAGAGAAGCTCGCAGCCGTACTTAAACAGCAGTGCGAGATAGATGTACCAAGTACATCGATCCACCTGCGAAAGGGCCCGGCTGGTACGCAGATTGCCACGTTTAAGCTCCCCGTAGGGGAGGCGAACAAGGCGATAACAGTCGGCAAGGCCAAGGTAGCTTGTTCAGTGTGCCCGCTCAGCATGCACGAGCCGCCGCTGGCGTGCTTCAAGTGCTTTGAGCAAGGACATGGTTCTACCCCATTACCCCGAATGCCACTACCCCGAACGCCATGACCCCGAACGCCACTACCCCGAAAGCCATTACCCCGAATAGGCCATTACCCCGAAAGCCGTAACCCCGAATGGGCCATTACCCCGAACGCCACTACCCCAAATGGGCCACTACCCCGAACGCCATTACCCCGAAAGCATATTTTTAGATGGGTTATTCTGATGATGGGTATTTTTATTAATTTAATAACATTACTGACAGCTTTAATTCTTCTGGTATCATTGTAAAGAATAACTTTAAAACAAAATAATGGAATAATACGTATTAGAGATGATCTTGTATGAGATAAAGCTGTCAGCAAAGGTCCTTCAAATACTGGCTATCGATATTGGCTCATTAGGCCGAAAAGACATTTGGCCAAAGTATCACTAATAAGTCTACTGATCATTAGGCAAGATCAAATAATACAAATTGCAAAATAGGCCCGGAAAGAACATTTTATAGTTAGAAAAAGAAAAAATCTTTTAAGGAGGAATAGACGATTTGGTAATAAAACTCAATAACAGTGTAACTTAGAAAAAAAATCCTTAAGAGTGAAAAAATGTGATTGATAGGTTGGCCGCCAATAAGGTCTGCAAGGATATAACTAGAGAGAACAGCATATAAATTGCAGAAGGGCAAATCTCCTATGGGACCATTCATAAACTACGTAGACCGAATTTTGGTCACCTTGGTCCTCTCCCCCTCCTCATCGTAGAATTTTAAAAGACAATTACACCGTCTTCGGCCAGAGGCCGCACAGACTGTACATTACTAACATTAGACAATGGACAACACGTATAACACTCAGTGGCCCAGTGGAGTATTTTCTGTTTTGACGAAATGTTTTCCTCGACCGGAGCGGGAATCGAACCCACACTCCGAGGCATGCGAGATACCTGAACGACTAACGCCGCTAACCGCTTGGCCACGAAGTCCACGATTTGTTCATACAAAAATTTGTAAATTTGTATAGAGCTTAGAATTTGGATAGACCCTCTCCTACTTACATAGTTTATGCACGGCCCCTATACATAAATCTGCAAAGGACAACATGGCTACCAAACAACTCTGTAACAATATAAGTCGAAAGAACAACCCAACTTTAAAAGAAAGAAAAACACCAGATGGAATCAATAGAGATATGTCGCCAATCAACACGGTAACGACGTAACTAGAAAGAACAGCCTATAAATTAAAGAAGGACAAATCTCATATACAGTAAGCAGCTTTCACTCCCAGTAAACTATATAAGTGCAGCTAGAAGAACAGCCTTTTATGAAAAGAAAAGCTACAGTTTAGTAGTCAGAAAAAAAATAGTTAATTTGGTCCAACGATGCTGGATCTACCTTGCTAAGTAAACTGAACTGAATATCTAAAATCCAGTCCAGTTATACAATCTTGAAAAAAATATTCAGAAAACAATTTTAAGGCTCGATGTTCTGGAAACTGATCATCAAAATCAAAAGAAATCTAGTTGACAGTTTGGAAGCAAATCAATTCTGAAAAATTTTACTTGAAAGAACAGCCTATTATTCAAAGAAGATCAAATCCGCTATGGAGTTAGTTATTCGTCTGCAAATAAACTACGTAACACTCAAACTCATAAGAACAGCTTCTGATGAAAAGAAGGAAACATTTCTATAAAGAAATTAACAGTTTGGCTACCAAACAACTCTGCAATAGTACACGGTTGGAAACTGAAAACTGCACCAAATGTTTGAAGAAGTGTAGTTTGATAACCAGCACAATCGTTTGCCACCAGTTACAATCGTGATTGAGGCCAGCCAACTTTTAAAAGAAGGGAAAATGTCAGTTTAAAATACTTGTAGTTTTTATAGCCATAGCTATAAGTTTAAAAGAGCAGCTAGTTTAAAATATGGCAAATTTGTCTTTACTTGTCTTCTTAATTTCATTGCGTTTGCTGCTTTCGTTTTCACGAACCTTACTTTTGCATGAAGCACAACATACGGAAACCTAAGGAAAACGGAACCTATCTTAAACAATGTGCTTTCATTGTCATGCTATCTAAAACGAAGTAAATAAGAGCTATTTGTGTTTTATTTTTATATTTTTTTTACTCGTTACAAAAAGAAAACGGAAAAAATCGGTACCTAAATCGTCTGTTTGAGAATAGAATTAACATAGAGGCATCGGATGGAGAAGAGTATTCATACCTACACTAGTTACTGATTACCCTTTTCTAACTTATAACCATCTTCATCAACTTCTAATCGGTCACCACTTTTTTGGTGATCTTCTGAACGATTCGGGGTAATGGCCCTTTCGGGGTAGTGGCTTTCGGGGTAATGGCTTTCGGGGAAATGGCTTTCGGGGTAATGGGGTGGAGCCCAAGGACATAAGTCCTAGGCATGCAAAGGCCCTGATCGGAGTAAACTCTGCAGGAAGTGCAGGGAAGTAGAAGGCCATTTCACCAGGGAGTGCAACTCGGCTCCAAAATGCTTGATTTGCACGGCGAACAAGGGCCACATGACGAGCGGGCCTAAATGCCCAGGTACGCGAGGAGGTCGAAGTGCTAAGCGATAATGCAGGTTACACAATTAAACCTGAACCACTGTGAAGCTGCGCAGCAGTTGCTGTGGCAGTCAGTCTCGGAGTCTAGTACAGACATCGCCCTGCTAGCTGACCCCTACCGCATCCCACCCGACAACGGGAACTGGGTAGCGGATAAGGCTAAGCTAGCGGCGATCTGTAAAACCGGCCGTTTCCCGATCCAGGAAATAATTTCCAGGTCGCACGAGGGCTTCGCTATAGCGAAGATAAATGGGGTGTATTACTTACTGTAGGTACTTTTTGGTGCTTCCTGCGGGAATCAACAGAAGCTGAGATTTCCTCGTTCCTGTATAGTGGACGAATGCGCTCTCGCAGACTCCGGCAAGACTCGATGCACTTGACAGTTCTCCACTGATGCGTTCTCATCAAGAAATCAAAGAAGAATCACTGAAATTGAGAAGAAGCAGTTTATTTGTATAATTAGAAGAACTACTGGCTGGTGTTCGGAGGAAAACCTCAAACTTGCGCTCGAACGTGATTGGCTAAATGGGTTAATTTTTCCCAAATTTGCAAGAATTTGCTGTTGAAAATCAAATGTTGCAATTAGTGAACACACTTGTTGAAAGTATTTCCATTCGCCTAGAAATGACCGACTTATTAGCGCTCAAAACCTGACCACTTTTCGCGACATGATCGATTTTAGTTTTTTGAAATTGTACCACCCATCTGTTGCCGACAGACGCTATTCAACGTAAAAAGTATGTTTGCAAAAAAAAGGAAAATTGTTATTTAATTTGTTATTCACAAGTTTTATATTTGTGCGTTTTTATGTTAAACGTTCTATTTCAACTTGTTTGCCTTATTCAAATTAACATTTATAGCGCTCAGGTGGACTCATTGCATTCAATGTTGTTCTGATTGCAAACATTTAGGCTATTTCGGGCAACTATTAAGCACTAGAAAATAAACCGTTCCCTAACACGGACATCAAATGATTAAGGACAAGAAGTGAGACGTGGACTAGGCGATAAGGACTTTATTCGACCCTTTGCCAGAGCCGCGTCAATGGCATGAGACCGTGCAGCTCGACGGAGCCATAGGTGCGAGGCAACACCGCCCCTAAGGCTAGAGCTGCATGGCCGTACTTACCATTGACGCGCGGCCCGCTGGGGTTAGAAGCGCCCGGCGGAGGACGGCAGACTGTGGTAATGTAGAGAGGTTAACCCATTCGCAAGATATGGGTTAGCTAGGTCTGCAGTTTGCTCTGCTGGTCCTCTTCAGAAATTTCACACATCCGGAAGCAAACTCTGTACAAGCGACATGACACCGCTTCCAAAGTATCAAAAGGATCCTTGGCGACTACCTCATTTACAGCGAGGGATAGCGGCTCTATGGGGGGCCCAACAGCAATGAATACTAAGCAATTCAAAACAGTGACCGAGAGCGTTGAAGTCGAAGGTGAAGGGGAACTGAACCCGTTTGCGCGTGGTGGCTTGGCGAGATCGCCACCACGAGGGGCTGGTGCATCCACCAGCGACCCAGAAGCGGGAAGTTCAGCGAAAAGCGGTAAAGTGCCTGAGGAAGCCCAGATGACGGGTGCAGACCTCACGCGGGCGCTGAACCGCAATAGAAGCGGACTACCGAAGATGTTGGTAGTGGCCGAACAGCTGGATGAGCTGATCGGCTATACAAGTGATCGAAGCAACATCAGCAAGGATCAGAAGCAGGGCCTTCTGAAGTTGCACAAATCGCTGGCTCTGGCCAAAAAGGAGTTCGATCTCCTGGCAGAGGAGCGAAGTGCTGCCGACGCCAGCAAGGAGGAATGGTCCACGCAAACGGACAGCTTCCTCTTTGCGGGTAACGCGATGATGCAGCACGAGAGCATGCAGCTCGCCGGGGCCGTAGCGGAACGGTCAAGCCGCCCTAGGACCCAAGGAAAGTCGCGGCCCAAGAAGCGTCCGGCAGAAACGGGTGCGAAGCCGAAGAGGGAGGAAAAGAGCGCGGCCAGCGCGAATAACCAAGCTGCCAAGCCGGTTGCGAAGCGCACAAGGGTCAGGGAAACCAAGACCCAGCAAGCCAATCCCAAGAAGAGTGGTGGCCAACCGGACCAAGGGAAGGAGAACCGTGGATTACGGTTGGAAAGAGAAACAAGTTGAGAAAAGGGAAACCAGCCCGCAAACGTGAGCGAAGTGATGCGCTGCACAGTGTTCGAAATCGATGATTTTGCGATCAAAATTAAATAACTTTTTTTAGGTTGGTTCTAGAGGTTTGGCATGTTCTACAAAGTTTTCCTGCATGTTAAAAGGCATCTTCTGATAAAATGTAATTAATGATTAATCCCCCTAGAAGTGAGATAAAATTTTTATTTTTTCAAACAAATTTTTAGAGGTTTGACGTCTTTGGCAAAGTTGTAGCTCATAATAAGAGAAAAAACTTCGTGGAACATGCCAAAGCTCCATCTCTTACGGTTTTCGAGATATGGAGCGTTTTGTGCGAAGTACCCCTAAAACTAGTTTTTTCAGTGTAGCTCTAACAGATAAAATCCTACAGTTTTGTGACAGTTCTATAAACTTGTTCAGAACGTCAAAATACACATTTCTTCCGAAGACGTCAAGTCATTATATCTTAAAACAAAAAAGTTATAGGCAAATTTATCATATTTTAGGGTGTACTTTCACCTTAAGTAACTATTTCCGGCGCAAAATGGCGCAGATGGCTCAGTCGGTAGGTGAAAGATTAGACTTTTTACTATCTCTTGAGAATGGAAACCCTCGTGGGCAATAGTGGGAAAGGTGTTTTAAATACAAGGCAAAAACTTATTATTTTGCCTGTAATACAAGAAAAATAAATAAAAATAATAATAATCAAGATGCCCGCAGTAATTTTTACTGCATTGCGTAATTTACGGAAATATTTTACAACATTTTTGAGCATTGTTCATTGATGATTTTGAATTCATATTGTTAACTATCAGATGGTAATTTCTGATAAAGTTACTTTAAAATTAACTGTTTGAAGTTTTTTTCAAGGCAATATTCAAGTTATGTAGGGGAACGTTCAAAAACATTTGGGGGAGGGGGGTCAAGAAAAGTGTGACAGTACGTGGATTAGGTATAGGAAAATATCATGACAGAGGGGGGAGGGGGGGTCTAGAAATCCCAAAAAATGATGGGCGTAATATTTGAATCTTCCCTAGCGCAAGGAATATGAGAGAGGAAATATTAAACAGTTCAAGATGTGCATCAAAACACAGAGTAGATTTTTTCCATGTATTTATATTTGATGTTGTTTGGCATTTCAACTTCGGACACAGTATCGGAAAATATCAGGAGAAGCTTTGATTCGCCCGATAGCAAATTAACAGCTTTTTGGGTAATTCACGAGTTTCACTTTCAACTGGGGAGCAATTGAAATATATATTGCTTTGTTTTCATCAGAAAATAGTCAAAATGTGAATTGAAGAGTGCGAAATTACAACTATCTTAATAGTGTTTTAAAATATCGGAAAATTTATTGATTTTTTAATTTTATACAAAAGAGCACCATTTTCTGAGCCACTATATTTTTTCAGATTTTTAGAACTTTATTTCGGTACTTGAAATCAACTTCAAAGAGATTTTTCGATCAACTTTTGACAGCTGGACAACTGCTTGACAGCTCCGCCCAGTACAAAATGCGACAAGGGGTGATTCGACAAATCGCTCTCATACAAACTTTGTAATTGATTTTTAAATAGGGTCCCGGGCACTAAAATTAATGAAAATTTGAATTTCGGCTCAGTTTGGCATGCAGATTCAGAATATGGAAGGGTCTCAACATCGCTAAAGAAGCCAATTAGAACTGCGAAGGTATTTATCAAAATGCATTTACCATTCTAACCATTATAGCCATTCAATTGTATTGGGTAGGTAGTCAATAGTTTGAGCATATGTTGTCATAAGTTTGAAGAAATTCAAATACTTTCATTTAGAACTAGCTTTAGTTATAACTCTCGGATTATAACAATATTTCCTACTGATTTTTCAATTTTTACTGATAAAAACTCACTGTTTTCTGCAAAAACTTTGTAAAGATTCTGCCGGAAGCAACACCTTACCTTACCTTGTTGGCTACAAAGTAACTTTACTCCAATGCCGAGCGTATAGTAGAGCACCATCTTCGTCGGTCTTGGGCGATGTTCCTCCAGTTTCCCCGAACGTGTAGGGATCGTAGATCTTCTTCAACCGCGTGCAGCCAGCGAGTTCGCGGCCGCCCACGAAGTCGCCTACCTCTACCGGGTTCTCTGCTGAATATTGTTTTCGCTATTCTTTCTTCCGACATTCGCACTACGTGTCCACTGAAGTCTGCCGTATTTTATACGTTTCACAATATTCGCATCTTCGTACACTTGGTACAACTCGTGATTCATGCGTCTGCGCCACACTCCATTTTCTTGTTTCCCACCGAGAATTGTCCGCAGCACTATGCGCTCAAAAACTCCAAAAGCTTTTCGGTCTACCTCCTTTAACGTCCACGCTTCGTGACCGTAGAGGGCAACCGGAAGAATCAGAGTCTTATACAGAGCGAATTTTGTTTGCGTTTGCAAGTTACGGGACCTAAGCTGGCTACGCAATCCGTAAAAGGCCCTATTCGCAGCTGCAATACGCCTTTTCACTTCACGGGAAACGTCATTGTCACATGTCACAAGTGTTCCAAGATAAACAAATTCTTCAACAACTTCAAACACTTCCCCATCAATCACTACCTCAGCACTAACACCACTAGGCCTGCTTCTGTCTCTACCCGCTATCATGTACTTCGTCTTGGTAGAGTTACTCGTCAAGCCTATCCTCGCTGTCTCTCTCTTCAGAGGAGCATAAGCTTCCTCCACTGCCCTACGATCGATGCCGATGAGATCAATATCGTCCGCAAAACCGAGGAGCATGTGCGACCGTGTGATGATAGAGCCATTCCTCTGCACGCCTGACCTCCTAATCGCTCCTTCGAGTGCAATGTTGAACAATAAATTTGAAAGAGCATCCCCCTGCTTCAATCCATCCAAGGTCACAACACAGTGCATTAAAAATTACTGCGGGCATCTTAATTATATTTTTTTAAATATATTTTTACAGTAATACAGGCAAAATAATACGATGATTTTTCAATTTTTACTGATAAAAACTCACTGTTTTCTGCAAAAACTTTGTAAAGATTCTGCCGGAAGCAACACAGTGCATTAAAAATTACTGCGGGCATCTTAATTATATTTTTTTTATATATTTTTACAGTAATACAGGCAAAATAATACGATTTTGCCTTGTATTTAAAACACCTTTCCCACTTTTGTCCACGAGGGTTTCCACCCTCAAGAGACAGCAAAAAGTCTAATCTTTCACCTACCGACTGAGCCATCTGCGCCATTTTGCGCCGGAAATAGTTACTTAAGGTGAAAGTACACCCTAAAATATGATAAATTTGCCTATAACTTTTTTGTTTTAAGATATAAAGACTTGACATCTTCGGAAGAAATGTACATCTTGACGTTCTGAACAAGTTTGTAGAAGGTCACAAAACTGTAGGATTTTATCTGTTAGAGCTACACTGAAAAAACTAGTTTTAGGGGTACTTCGCACAAAACGCTCCATATCTCGAAAACCGTAAGAGGTGGAGCTTTGACAAGTTCCACGAAGTTTTTTCTCTTATAATGAGCTACAACTTTGCCGAAGACGTCAAACCTCTAAAAAAATTTTTTGAAAAAATAAAATTTTTATCTCACTTCTAGGGGGATTAATCATTAATTACATTTTATCAGAAGACGCCTTTCAACATGCAGAAAAACTTTGTAGAACACGCCAAACCTCTAGAAACAACCTAAAAAAAGTTATTTAATTTTGATCGCAAAATCATCGATTTCGAACACTGTGCGCTGTTCTTCAGAACCGAGCCAGACACGTACTGCGAGGTGCTGAGGGCCATGCGAGATAAAAATCGCCTCTCGCTACTGGGTGCGGATGTAAAAAGCATCCAGCGCAAAACACCTCCTACGAAGCACTAGCTCAAGAGGTTGGCCATAGACCTGTGCGCCGCCGCGCCACGCCGCCGCCGCCGACACTTTTTATCTCACGCCGACGCCGACCGAGGTATCGGCGGCGCGCCATACGCCGCTGTTTGTCACGCCGCCGATTTTCATTTTTCACGCCGGTGATCAGCGCACGGCCAAAATTAAGCTTACATAAAGTTGAGATAAAAAAAAATGTCACGATCACTATCATAAAAGTTTGATTACTATAACTGATTTCTCAACTCTTAGAACACACATTCAAATCTCTCCAGAAGTTTTTTCTTCCAGAAGCATTCAGTGATGCCTCCAGGAGATCCTCCTAGGATTCCTCCAGAAAATTCTACAAGGATGCCTCCAAGATAATTTTTTTAGAAGATCTCAGGAAGGTCTCGACAGAAGTAGCTTCAGAAATTTATTTAGAGAATTCAAAGATGCCTCCTAGAGATATATCAGAGATTCATCCAGAAGAAGATCCTTCAGGGATTCTCATAGGAGGTCCTTCAGAGATTAGTCTGAGAGTTCCTTCATGGATTCCTTCAGAAGTTCCTTCAGGAGTTTCTACAGGAGTGTCTTTGGGAACTGGTCCAGGAGTTTCCTCCAGGAGATCCTTCAGGAGTTTCCTCCAGGAGATACCTCCAGGAGATCCTTCAGAAATTCCTGGAATTTGTTCAAGAGTCTCTCCTGAAATTTCTTCGGAGAATCCTCTTGAAAATACTTCGGGATGTCTAGAGATTTTTTTTCAGAGATTCTTTCGGGAGTTCTTTTAAGGATTGCTCTACAAGTTCCTTCGGTGATCTCTCAGGGATCACCCTATAATAGCTCCAAGAGGACTCAGGGATGCCCCCAGGTGTTTATTAGGAATTACTTCAGAAGTTACCTAAGCTATTTCAACGGAAGTTCGTTCATGTATCCTTCCAGAAGTCCCTTTAAAGATTATTTTAGGAGGATTCATAACCTGGAGATCCATGAAGATACCCGTGAGAAGTTTCTTCATTAGTTCCTGCAGGAGGTCTTTAGAAATTAGTCCCCCATTCCATCAGAGATTTCTCCAGAAGTTTCAGGGATTCTTGCAGATGTTTCTTCAGAGATCCCTCCTGACTTTCATCAGGGATTCCTACAGAAGTTCCTTTAGAGAATCTTATACGAAGATCCAAGGATACCTCCAGGGGAATTCAGGCATTACCCTGGAAGTTTATTCAGGGATTCCTATATAAAAGTTCCTTCCAAGACTCCTTACCCAAGTAACACACTTGTCACCGAAGAGTCACGGCGGCGCAGGTTTTTGTTGCGCAGAAGTCACTGTGACTTACTTCTAACAAATAAACACTTACTTGCTAGAAGTAAGTCACAGTGACTTTTGCGCAACATAAACCTGCGCCGCCGTGACTCTTCGGTGACAAGTGTGTTACTTGGGTAGGGGATTTCACGAGAAGTTCCTTTAGGAATTCTTCCAGGGATCGCTCCTGGGGTTCCTTCAGATTGTTGGTTGAGATTGAGATTTTTCGAGGAAGACTCACGGATGCCTCCACCAGAGATTTCTCCAGAAGCTCAATCAGAAATTCTTACAGGAATTGCCTTAGGGAATCTTATAGGAGTTTCTTCATCAATTCCCTTAGGAATCTAACTAGGCATATCTGCAGGATATTCTTGAGGGATCGTTCATGGAGTTTCCACAAGAATTCCTCAAGGATTACCTTCTGGAAATCTTTAAAAGAATTCTTTAGAGAATATCTCCTGTAAATCCTTCCCCCTACACGGAAAGATCCGCTGAAAATCCTTCGAGGACTCTGCCTGGAAATCCGTTGGATATCCCTGCCGGAATACTTTCGAGCATTCTCCTGGAATCCCTGCATGATTTTTCGTGCAATTTTTTCGGGGATTCCTCCTAGACTTCCTTCAGTGGTTCTCCTAGACTTCCTTCGTGGATTCCTCCTGCAATTCTTTCGGGGATTCCTTCTAATATTCCGTCAAATTTCTTTGGTGATTCCTCTTAGAATTCCTTCGGAGATTCCACCTGGATTCCTTATGGAGTTTCTCCAGAGATTTTTCCTGCATTTCATTTAGGGATTCCTCTTGGACTTCATTCGGGGCTTCCTCCTAGAATTCATTATGGAATGTCTCCTGGAATTCCTTCGGGTATTCCTCCTGGATATCCTTCATGGATCCATCCTGAAATTTCTTCGGGGTTTCCTCCTGGAATTTCTTTGATGGTTTCTCTTAGAATTCCTTCGGAGATTCCTTCTGGATTGGTTCAGGTATTCATCATGGAATTCCTTCAGGAGCCTTTCTGAAATTCTTTTGGGGTTTTCTTCTGGAATTGCTTCATTGATTTCTCCTAGAATTCCTTCGGGGATTCCTCCTGGACTTCCTATGGGGATTCCTTCTGAAAATCCTTCGAGTATTTCTCTTAGAAATGCTGCGGAAATTCCTCCCAGAATTTCTGCAGGCGCTCCTCCTGGGATTTCTGCAGGGATTTCTCCTGTAATTTCTTCGGGGATTTCTGCTGGAATTCCTTCAGGAATTCTTCCAGGGATTCCTTCGGGTATTCCTGCTGGACTTCCTTCAGGGATTTCTCCTGGGCTTCCCTCGGGGACTCCTCCTGAAACTCCTTCAGGGATTCCTCCTAGATTTCATTCGAAGATTCTTCCTTAAAACCCTTCGGGAATTCCTCCTAGAGTTCCTTCGAGGATTTCTCCTGGAATTCTTTCGGGAATTCCTCCGGAACTTTTCTCGAGTATTCCTTCTGAAATTTCTTCGGGGATTCCTCCTAATATTCCGTTGGGGATTCCTCCTGAAATTTCTACGAGAATTTCTCTTCGAATTTCTTCGGGGATTCTTCCTGGAATTCTTTCGGGTTCGTTCTCCCCTTGGAATTCCTGCGGGAACTCCTCCTAGAATTATATCAGGGGTTTCTCATGGAATTCCTATGATGGTTCCTACGAGAATTCCACCTGGATATATTTCGATGATTCCTCCCAGAAATACTTTGAGGATTTCTTCTGGAATTTAAAAAAAAATCTGGAATTTCTTTGGGGCTTCCTCCTGGACTTCCTTCATCAAATCCTTCTGGGATTTTTCGGAGATTCCTCTTGATATTCCGTCGTGGATTCCTCCCTGAATTCCTCCGGGATTTCCTTCTGGAATTCCTTTGGTGATTTCTCTTTGATTTCCTTCGGAGATTCTTTCTGAAATTCCTTCAGAAGTTCCTCATGGAATAACTCCAGGATTCCTCCTGGAATTCTGTCGGTATTTCCTTCTTTAATTTCTTCGGTGATTTCTCCTAGAACTCCTTCGGAAATTTTTCCTAGTATTCGACGATTCTTCCTTCTTGAATCTCTTTGGAGATTCCTCCTGGACTTCCTATGGGGATTCTTCTTAGAATTCCTCCGGGGTTCCACTTTGAAAAATCAGCTTGTAATTCCTCCGAATATTCCTCCCGGAATACCTTCAGAGGTGCTCTCTCGGATTCCTGCAAGGATTTCTCCTGCAATTTCATCGGGGATTTTTTCTAGACTTCCTTCGAGGGTTCCTCCTAAAATTCATTGCAAGGTTTCCTCCTGGAATTCCTCCGGTTATTCTTCCTAAAATTCCTTCGAGAAGTTCTCCTGAAATTCTATCGGGGATTTCTCTTGGGATTTCTTTGGAGATTCCTCCTATAGTTATTTCGGGGATTCCTCTTAAAATTCCTTTCGGTGTTTCTCTTGAGGGGTTCTTCCTTCGAGGATTCTTCTTAAAATTCCTTGGGAACTCCCTCTTGGGATTCCTTTAGTGATTCCTCTTTGAATTTCTTCGGAGATTCCTCCTAGATTTTTTTCGGGAATCCTTCACGGATTTCCTCCGGGAATTCCTGTTAGAATTCCTCCGGGGGTTCTTCCTAAAACTCCTTCGGAGTTTCCTGCTGGAATACCTCATGGGCTTACTCCTGGAATTCCTTTGAGGTTTCCCCATGGAATTCATTCGGAAATACCTCTTAGTAGTCTTAGTCTCTCAGAAATTTCTCCTGGATTTTCTTCTCGCTATTTTTCGTTGATTCCTCTAGAAATCCGTTGGGGATTCCTCTCGAATTTGTTTTGAAATTCCCGCTGGGATTCCGTAGGAGATTACTCTTGGAATTCCTTTGGAAATTGCTGCTGTAATTCCCTTGGGATTCCCGTTTGAATTAATTTGGGGAATCTTCCTGGATTTCCTTCTGAAGTTCCTCGAATACTTCAATCAGGGATTTGTTCAGAATTTTCTGCAGGGAACTCTAAAAGAGATTCTTGAACCGCCAGAGATTCCTGCAGAAGTTTCTTCAGGGTTTCAAACAGCAGTTTCTGCAGAGATTAGTTCAGAATTTACTTCATGGATTGCTTCAGGAGTTTCTTTCAGGCTCCTCCTAGGATTCCATCTGAGATTCCTCCCTGAAATCATTAGGAGATTCCTTAGTGTAAATAGTGTGACCTTATTATCAAGTTTGATTGCTTCTGAAGGTTCTGAGACAACCAAACAAACAAAAAACTGTAGCAAAATCAATATTTTATTGCCCTTCACTCGCATTGGAGTAATTCAATATGCATTACTTTTGGAATACCGGTAATGTATCAATATTCCCTTCCAATTATAAATATTTGTTATCCCTAACCTCGAAACAGCCGCGAGTACTTCGGCTCCCCAAACTATTACACTGCAAAATATTTTTGCTGGTAATCAGCAAACTTTGCTGATTTTTGGCGTGCTGATTTCATTCAGCAATACAAATTACTGAGTATCAGCAATTATTTTTCAACTTGCTGAACCATTCAGCAATTTTGACAGTTGATCAGCAAAGTTGTGCTGAAATTCAGCAAAATGTTGCTGAAATTCAGCAATTTCTTTTGCTGATTTTTGGCGTGCTGAAAGCATTTCAAAAAATTTGGTGTGTAGTATTATGGCTGTTGACAATTTGAAAAATGTAAACAACGTAAAAACAAAAATGTTTAAATCATTTCGGCTCTGTTATGTCCATGTGGCGCCCGAGCCTTCCAAATAAACGAATAAGTAAAAAAAAATGTCTCAGTAGGTCTAATGGCAGTGATGGACCCGTACAGAAATAAAAAAGGTATTCATTCTAACGTAATAGTTAATGTCATCAATAATGGTCATGTTCTTTGCTTTGCCTAAAATGGTCAAATTTTGGTCACGCCGATTCACGCCGCCGCCGCCGCCGCCGAAAGCTGCCACCGGCGTGACGCCGATGACGCCGCCGCCGCCGGCCAAAAATGGCCCTCACGCCGCCGCCGAGCAAAATATAGTCGGCGCGCAGGTCTATGGCCACCACCGTCAGCACCGCGCTAATGCTGAGTGCGAAAAGCGAGATGTTTCCAACGTGTTGTAGGGTAAAAAATATAATTTGGGCATGCACGGCAATGTATGTGTTGTTCCGGAGAGCTAATTAAAGTAGATAGTTCTCAATATGGATTATTGAATCAAACTGACCCTATTCTGATGACCTACGTTGAAAATATGCTTAACAATTTACTTCAAAATTACCAAAAATGTAAATTATTTCACTAAAACCCTTCAAATGCACAGGTATGCAAGACGACATACACTTCACAGTCACATACAATTTTCACCCCAAAACCGTTGAAATAATAATTGTAAGAAATTTAGATGCCTTATTGTAATGAAAAATGTTCAACAAAGAAGCAATAGGCAGCCAATCTCTTAACATTCATCTAGAAAGCTTAAAATAGGAGGTGTCCAAAATACATTGCATGTTTTCTACTGGTTAGGGTAATTCATGTATTTTGGACAGTCAGAGGACAACGTTGGAAAAATCATCCCCTAGCTTCCTTAGAAAGCAATAGATTATTTTGCAAAGTTACTAATACGCTTATAATATAATTGTACTTTGCGTTCCTGGTGACAAACACCTTAACGAAAGCATTTTAAGTTGAGAAAATCACAATTTCCACTCGCCTGTAAGAATTGCATTTTGGACACCGAATATATGTTTTGGACACCCTCAGGTATATATAATTTGGACAGGGCAATTATCTCAATGTTTGGCTATGAATACTGCTAAATCATGGAAGTAGCATAAATTAACTAATAATTTCTTGCAAATAATCAAATTTCTCCGCTTAACAGGCATCTATTTTGATCAGAGCGTTCATGATTAACAAAAATTTTAATCATGATTAATCATTGATGATTAAAATTCCAACTTTGGTGATTATTGATTATGATTAATGATTAATTTGATTTTTGGGATGATTAAAGATTATGATTATTGATTAAAATTGGTTTTATCTGCGATTATTGATTATGATTAATGATTAAAAATGGCTCATTGATTAAAAATCATGATTAATCATGATTAATCTATCACAAAAAATGGAAATGATTAAAATATATTTATTGTTTAACATGTTTTTGAAGTTTCAAAAGATACCTTCTATCTCTGTCCGGGAGATTTTTGAAAAAAGAATCATGAATAATATTATTAAGAACAGCATTTGAACCAATTTAAATTGGATCATATATTTTACATGATGAATCATTTTTTATGATAAATGATTAATGATTGATTGATATTTTTTCTTATGATTATGATTATTGATTAATGATTAGATTGCAAAAACAGTGTGATTAAGATTAACGATTAATGATTAAATGAGATATTTTTGTGATTATGATTAATGATTTTGATTAATCTTAATCATTAATCATTAATCATGATTAAATTTATGATTAATCATTAACGCTCTGATTTTGATTACTATTGCAGTTTTTGGTAAAATTGAGGAAACATCGCCAGACCCACAGAATACGCCTCCAAGTATACAATCGCACAGCACCCCATGTAGTTTGTCAGATCACTAAAATATATTACCGTGATTTCGGATGAAATTGATCACTTTTCGCAGTTTTTTTTGCGTCTAATTTTTGAATGTTTGTCGATATGGTTAAATTCAATACTTTAAAACAAGTGTATTATAATAAATATCATTTTAAATAAAAAATCAAAAATTTTACTTTCGGGGTGAAATTGATCAGTCAGTGAAGAAATGCCGTTGTAAATGCTGAAAATTATTTTTCCATCTAAATTAACCACCCTAGAATGCGAAAAGCTTTGCAAAACTGTTACAAGTTTACTAAATTTTTAATTATTTAAGTTTAAAGTTTAATAAATCGATAGAAAACGCCCAAAAGTATGCAATTTTCTCACTAATTATGTGTATCAATATTGTACTTCAGAAAAAGTGCAATTTTATGCATAAATTACAATATTTATAGAACTTTTGAAATCGGGTTTAGCGAATACTTGGCAGCTATAAACATTCATTCGAACATTCATAACATGTATGATACAACTACGATAACAAAAGTTTGGAAGTATCTATAAAGATCGCCTAACACAGTGCAGGTAACGCAGCTGACCCTGAACCACTGTGACGCAGCGCAGTAACTGTTGTGTCTGTCAAGTAGTTGCGGAGTGGGGGACGGATATCGCCATCCTAGCGGACCCATAATATGTACCCAACGGTATACGGCAACTACCTACGGGGACTTCGTGTTCGCTATGTGCCTCCGCGTTTGACGATCGAGCAGTTCACGCAGATGCTGGAGTTTATGAGTGGCTCTTTATCGATCCTGCTATCCAAACCCTTGTCGATTTTTGGGAAACGTGCCGTCAAATATCTAAAGGCATTCGCAACGAGTCTTCTCACTTTTGACAAAAATAGTAGCGAGTTCATTCCAATTCATTGGAAAAAAATACGGTTTCATCACTGTTTCTGACAACCGAAAAGCAGAATCACTATTCAACAGAAATGGCACGTCAACTTCATTAATGGGTTTCGAATACTGTTTAAGAAAAGAGTCTTGAACCTCTTGTTTCACCTTCGAACTCTCAAATATTTTAGATTCGTTACATCGTCCAGGGCTTCCAACGCTTATATACTGAAATCGATACCTAAAAGTTATGATTGAGAAATAACACTGTAGAGTACTTAACAAAGCGAGCGTGCCAGAACATCATCGGACTTGTCGAAACTAGAACGCGCACCATCAGCAAGTATACACTATGCTGATGAAAGCAAAATACCATCCCCCACAGCCGCACGTCCGCATGCGACTGGGGGGGATGGAAACATCTGCCTAGCGCAGATGAACACACAAGAACACCATCAAGAATACTCTCTATCCTTCCACAGAAAGTGATAAGTGACAAAATAAGGATACCAAGATGACCCAATACTTCACCCTCCGTGCGAAAGAAGGTGGAGAAATCGACCCATGGGCCATCGATGCAACCATCGAAGCATTTGAGCTAAAAATTCGTAGATACGAACAGAAAAAGAATGATGAATACCTCATCACTACGGAGGATAGCGAGACGGCCGAGAGACTGGCAACACTGATCAGGATCGACGATGGAACCTATGTCGAGGTCAGTAAACACGCCTCCCTAAACGGGAGCAAAGGCGTGATTAAATGCCCGGCCATCCGAAATAAGACCGAGGAAGTAATCCAAAAGCATCTCGAGGCGCAGAAAGTCACCTGGGTACAGACCCGGGGGGAGAACGGTACGTTCGTTCTCACCTTTGACCTCCCTCAGCCGCCGAAGGAAGTGAAGGTCGGGGCGCTAACGGCGAAGGTGGCCACGTTTTACCCCCGGCCTATGTTATGCAAAAACTGTTACATATACGGACACACGGCCGGGGCATGCCGCAACAACGCGGCATGTCCAGAGTAACCACATGAACTTTAGCAATAAAATAGTCTCGCACTAAATTTGGGAGACCCGGTAGTGCCCCGGAACCTGTTCTGGTACCGCATCGAAAGTAACCAAATGTACCATGCGGCACATTGAATTTTGTTTTTTTTTTTAAGAACTGAGGAACGGTTAATTAAAAAATAAGACTACCGATAGGGCTGCACAACCAGCGTTTGATGCTTCGCCGGAACTACGAAAGGAAGTAAAATCAATTCAAGCGATAAATATGTGTAAGAGAACAAAATCTTGACATATTAAACCCACATACAAACAGACGTCTCACTATACTCACTACCTATCGTTCTTGTTATCAACGGTCAATAAAATATAGCCTAAAATGTGCAAAAAAAAAAAACTTTGTCGAAGACCGCAAAGTAGTCTGTGATTGTGTAAAAAGTTATATCTTAGCTTGTTAGTATCGTCTTGATATTGATCAGTATCCAGTGCTAGTGAAGGTGTTCAAGCAGTCAACTGAGAAATCTGATATTATTCAGCTGAACATAACGTTGGACTATGTGCCATCGTAAGTTTTCAATTTAATGATGGCTCTGATAAAATGCTTGCTTTTAGAGTTGTGTACAGTTAGAGTTGTGGAAAGAATCTTTGCATATGGATCCCTCTGACACCGTAACTGGACTGAGAATATGACGCCAACATTTCCGAGAGGATGACTTCCAAACAGTTAAGTCTGTATACCTTAAACCAAATGCTGTTCCAAGTCGCAAAGTGAAGAAGCTTGTCAAACACCCCCGCAGGTTCACATTTCAGTAACAAATTTTGAAAACGACGTATAATCAATGGTGTAGTATTGATTATACGTCGTTTTCAAAATTTGTTACTGATTTCACCGAAGCAAATTATTATCTAGGAGGGAAATACCTCAAGGCAGATGCGATACCCACTGAGAACCTTCCAATGAGTCAACGATTTCAAAATCTAGTTGTTTATCACGTAAATCGAATCTCCTTTCGAAAAGCGAAAACTGATATGCGTGAATTTTAATTTTGCATGAGTGCAACATTTATTTCCAAAATTTTACACCGTATTATGCATAAAAAAATGAGAATACTCTCAGTCGTTTTAATTCACATTTGTAAGGTTCTCGTACTGATTGCATGGCTTTTATATGGCCCAAAGTCACCCCCAAAACGAAATATTTGTACTACAGCTTGAGTAAATAAGTTTTTCATGCAAAATAACATGTTCGGTTTTCAGCTGTTTTCTGCTGGGCATTTTAAAACAACGATATTGTACAGTACGCCTAACCATAAAATTCACATCAAGTTTTCTTAATAGAAAATTGACTAAATGTGACTTTTTTCTACATTGGATGGTCAACGCAAGTTATATTTACCGTATACCATCCACTTTTTGATAATCACTTTGATAAATTTTAGTATTTTGAGTGAAACATCTTTCTTGATTTTTGGCCCAAAGTTACCCCCCAGGCCCAATGTCACCCCGACTGGCGGTAAAACGAATATTAGCTCCAGCGACACCATGTTATGTGATGACACTGATGGTGTGTGAAAATCACCATGTTATGTGATGAGTGCGTGAAAATAACAGAACAACCAGAAAATAACAGTACAGAACTTGGTGTTGCACATGATCAATCAAATATCAAAGACTCTTCTGCAGCAGCCGATCATCCCTCAGAGGTTGAAAGCCATCTATACACTAAACCTGCTGCAAACAAATAACCATCCGATGTGGAGTCGATGTACCCTAACAAAGCAGCAGGATGTGAATTCGATGAAATTTGGAGGCTGTTCGAGTCCGTATGAAGTTGATCATCAATATTAACTTCTTTTCTCGATCAGCCTAGATAGCTGTGTAGTGTCGGTAGCGATTGTCTCAATTGGCTAAGAATAACACTACGGACCGCCTGTTCCGGTGGTAAGAATCCACCAACAGGTGACCCCTAATTCATGGTGTGATGCGGCTTTATGCTTACCGTGCCTAGGAATGAATGGCTAGGGGGGTCTAATAAAAACCTAACCACTAACGGAGCCTGTGGAGTACCAGGGCGCCCTCCACAGTATTACGCCCTTACTGCGCTAACCGGAGCAATGGTGCAGTGGACCTTGTGTTTCTCCGAGACAATCAGTTGCCCTTCTTTAGTCTCACTTGAGGCTAAATAAGGGCGGGATTATGAAGATGTTGTTAATTAGTTTAAATTTTCACCTATATGGTTTCGCATTATGCGATTTACACAGTGTATTCTGTGTATCCTCGCCTTTGGCGTTTTCCAATCGATACCGATTTGGTTTTATTGTTGCTGTTCTTTGTTGTGCTGCTGTTGCGAAGAGTTTAATCTTACCTAGTTTGGGTAGTGGCTACGGTTAGGATAGCTCAGATCAATCTTCAGCATAAAAGAACAGCAACGATCAATCTTTGCAGACTTATGCAAAATGGTACAGCCCAAGTGGCCTTGGTACAAGAACCTTACTTTCGTAAGGGAAATTTCTATCTAGGAAACCTTGTGAACCCGGTGTTTGCCACTTTCAGTAAACATGAAATGGCAAACTCGCGTGTCATGCCTCGAGCCTGTGTGCTTGTCAACAACGCAATAGTTGCTACACTCATCTCTGAACTAACCACCAGAGATGTATGTGCTATCACAATTGATGTATCTGTTGGAAACCTCAACAGGAAATACGTCTATTGTTCTGTGTATTTACCACATGATGAACCATCCCCTACGGATGCTTTCAAACAAGTCATCGCATACTGCACTTCAAAAGGCCTTCCGCTAATTGTTGGCAGTGATGCTAATGCTCACCATATCATCTGGGGCAGCTCAGACATTAACTTGAGAGGCTCCAGTTTGATGGAGTACTTAAGTAGTACAGATCTTGCATTACTTAACATAGGCAACCGCCCAACCTTCATGGTATCTGCTAGAGAGGAAGTGTTAGATATAACGCTTTGCTCTAGCAGAATTAGTCACGAGCTGACCAATTGGCATGTGTCAGATGAAGAATCTTTATCTGACCATCGCTATATCTTTTTTGAACATTTAAATGTTACTTCGCAAACATTGCGTTTCAGGAATCCTCGGTCAACAAACTGGGATCTTTATACTGATTTGGTTGCAGCCAAATTTCATGGATATTCACCATCCATTGACACTCCAAGTGATTTAGATGATGCCGTTGATACTACAACGACCTTCATCATGGAAGCTTTTGAAGAAGCATGCCCTCTACGGTCTGTGAAGATCACAAGAGGAACCCCTTGGTGGAACTCTGATCTGGCGAAACTCAGGAAACAATGTAGAAAGAGTTGGAACAGACGACGTTCGGCTGGTTCGGAGGCTTTTAGGTCGGCTCGCAAGGCCTACAGGAAAGCTCTCCGGTCTGCTGAACGATCCGGCTGGAAAAACCTTTGTACAAATGTTTCCAGCTTGAGTGAAGTCAGTCGGTTAAACAAAATCCTTGCGAAATCTAAGGATTTCCGGGTGAACGAACTTCGTTTGCCAAATGGCGATCTGACTTCCTCTGATGAGGAAGTTCTGGAATGCTTATTCAGCACACACTTCCCTGGATGTGTGGATATTACATCTTCGGATGATCCTGATGTCTTTTCTTGTAGTTATGATTCTTTAGCTTCGGCTCGGAGTATTGTAACTATAGAATCGATTGAGTGGGCTCTTAATAGCTTTACTCCTTTCAAATCTCCTGGGGCAGATGGGATTTATCCTATTTTGCTTCAGAAGGGATTTGATTATTTCAAACATGTTTTGAAAAAACTACTTGTTTGCAGTTTTGCTACAGGGTATATTCCCAAATCCTGGAGGGATATTACTGTAAAGTTTATTCCGAAAGTGGGTCGTGCGTCGTATGAAGAAGCAAAGAGTTTCAGACCTATCAGTTTGACCTCTTTTCTTCTGAAATGCTTAGAACGCATTGTGGATCATCATATCCGTGATGTTCATCTGGCCAACGTGCCTCTTCATGTGAACCAACATGCCTACCAATCTGGTAAGTCCACTGTGACTCTTTTACACAAGGTTGTTTACGATATCGAGAAAGCATTCGCTCAAAAGCAATCTTGTTTGGGTGTTTTCTTAGATATCGAGGGTGCCTTTGACAACGTGCCTTTCGATGCCATATTGGAAGCCGCACGGAGTCATGGTATATCTCCAATGATTTCCAATTGGATTCACCAAATGCTCAAAAACCGATATCTCTTCTCGACATTGCGTCTAGCAGGGATTAGGAAATTGAGTGTTTGTGGATGCCCCCAAGGGGGAGTCTTATCACCGCTTTTGTGGAATCTCGTAGCAGATACGCTATTGAGGCAACTCAATAATAGCGGTTTTCCTACTTATGGTTTTGCCGACGACTACCTAACATTGTTAGTTGGTATGTGCATCAGCACCCTTTTCGACCTGATGCAAAACGCCCTTCAGGTAGTTGAGGGTTGGTGTCGCCAATATGGCCTTTCGGTTAATCCGAGTAAAACATCTATTGTTCTTTTCACGGAAAGGCGAAACCGTAATGGCGTTCGACCTTTGCGTCTCTTTGATTCTGAAATCGATGTGACTGAACAGGTAAAGTACGTTGGAGTCATTCTTGATTCCAAGCTTTCCTGGACACCTCACATTGAGTTCAGAATCAAGAAAGCTTGTATGGCCTTCGGGCAATGCCGGCGTACTTTTGGTACAACTTGGGGTCTAAAACCCAAGTATATCAAATGGATTTACACAACTGTGGTTCGGCCAATATTGGCTTATGGATGTCTTGTGTGGTGGCAAAAGGGTGAAGTGAGAACGGTCCAATCAAAATTAGGCCATCTCCAAAGGATGTGCTTAATGGCGATGTCTGGAGCGTTCTCTTCAACTCCTACGGCAGCGCTAGAAGTTCTCTTTGACGTTGCCCCACTACACATTCATCTCAAACAAGAAGCCCTTTCTTGCACTTACTGGTTACGGGTACTCGGTCTACTAGAGGAAACTCCTGTGAACCGTAGTTCAACACACACCTCGTTGTTTCCACTTTTGGTGAATTGGGACAAAATTGTCCTTGCTCCAAGTGATCTTACAATTGCTTGTAATTTTCCATATAGGACATTTTCCACGAAATCCCCTTCCCGGGAAGAGTGGACATCTGGTTATCTGGAAAGAAGTATTTCAGACGGCATCGTATGTTACACTGATGGCTCCCTTCTCGAAGGTCGAGCAGGTGCTGGTGTTTATTCTCGTGAGCTAAGGCTGTATCAGTCTTATTCACTTGGTAGACACTGTACCGTTTTTCAGGCCGAAATCTTTGCTCTTATGTGCGGAGTGCAATCAGCACTTCAGCAGCACGTAATGGGCAAAGTAATATACTTCTGTTCAGATGGCCAGGCTGCTATTAAAGCACTTGCTTCGGCCAACTCCAGGTCGAAGATAGTTATCGCTTGTCGAACTCAAATCGAGGAGCTGAATTCAGCAAACGCTGTTCACCTTCTATGGGTACCTGGTCATTCTTCCATCGCTGGAAATGAATTGGCTGATGAGTTAGCTCGCTCTGGAGCATCACATGACTTCATTGGCCCTGAGCCAGCTATTCCGATATCGAAGTGTTGGATTAAGCTTCAGATTCACACCTGGGCTGTCACTCAACACATACAATATTGGAATAGTTTGGAGTCATGTCGTCAAACCAAATTGTATAGTGCTGAGCCATCTCTACGGGTGGCGAAGTATCTAACTAATCTGTCTAAGCAGAATTGCAGCATGCTGGTCAAAGCATTGACTGGCCACTGCCGACTCAGCTATCACATGGCGAATATTCAGCAAGCTGATTCATTTGCCTGTGATAGCTGTGAATCCGATTATGGAACTTCGTATCATTTGATATGTAACTGTCCAGTTTTCGCGCAACTGCGTTTCCGAGTATTCGGTAAACACTTATTAAGTGAAACTGACTTCAGAAACCTGAATCTTCAGGATATTCTGTTGTTCTTAACCCGCTGTGGTAAAGAGCTATAGGCTCTCTTTCGTTTTATGCGTTATTACAGTGCCCTTTTCAGGGCGCTGTTTGAACCCATTGTGGTACGCTTGTGCGTTAGTACCCTCTTCCAGGGTATTTTTCCTATTTCCCTACCTGCCCCTATCCCCATCCAAATCCTTTTTCCTTCCTTTTCCCTCAGGTAGATGATGAAATAGGCTGTTATTTTGGCGATGGCACAAATGTCCCAAATGGAGGATAACGTGCCTCTGGAGCCGGCCTTCTGATACCATACCCCCCAGGCCCAATGTCACCCCGACTGGCGGTAAAACGAATATTAGCTCCAGCGACACCATGTTATGTGATGACACTGATGGTGTGTGAAAATCACCATGTTATGTGATGAGTGCGTGAAAATAACAGAACAACCAGAAAATAACAGTACAGAACTTGGTGTTGCACATGATCAATCAAATATCAAAGACTCTTCTGCAGCAGCCGATCATCCCTCAGAGGTTGAAAGCCATCTATACACTAAACCTGCTGCAAACAAATAACCATCCGATGTGGAGTCGATGTACCCTAACAAAGCAGCAGGATGTGAATTCGATGAAATGTGGTACCCTCCAGAAAAGCAGTCAAAAGACTTCAGCGGCCAGGTTGTAGCATGGTCATTTTTGTGTAAATATTATTTTAAGATTTATTAAATAAATTATATAAAATGTACATAAATTGTATAATAAATTAAATGTATTTTCATGTTCTTCAATGTTAATTTATTATTCGTGTTAATTTATTTTTCAATTCAATTTATTGTTTTCATTGTCAAATGTACTAAATTTCAAAGTCCACTATAAATGTTTGCGATATTCAATGTCACCATTCGAAATGACATGCACTTCAAAACCGCATACAACTTACATGCAAGTCGCCTTCACTCAAGTCTAATACATGTAAATACGATTCCTGTCGTTCTATCCACTACACCACGAAACCCGAATAATCTCGAGGTTCAATGTTCAAGCCCGAACTCTTTCGTTAAAAATAGATCGGGTATTTTAAAATAGATAGAGCGATACAGATCATTCAGATGGTATGGAAACGAAAGAGATAGCGATCCTATCGGTTTTCATTCGTGGTTGATGAGAATGGACTACCCGCTTGGCGCACACCCACAGTTGATCAGCAGGAGTAAATCAATTTTATTTTGTATGGTGAAAGGCATCTAAACTTGAATTACTTGAAATAGGAAGCTTTTACTGAAAAAAATATTTGGTAGGCTTAATAGTAGTCACCATTGTGCACAACCACTACCAAATATTTTTTTCGAATAATGTATTCCACTTCGATAAATTTGTCTTTAGATGCTATTCGCCATACAATATTTTTGCGATTTACTTTTAGCGATTTTTCGCGCATAGAAGCTAGCGCCACATTGGTCGATGCGGAGAGTAGGAAAACAGCCGATGTAGTTAATTCATTGTCGTTTAAAAAGATCGTAAAATTATTTCGGTAATTTTACGTATTTCCGGCCACGAAGTCTTGGGATCCGACCTTATCTGAGGACTTACAGAACTTCTACTCGTCCATTTTGACCAGCACCGTGGAAGAGGCGGGAGTGCGTGTTCTAAGTTTAGTGTCGCGGTGTGTTTAATTGAGTATGTTATATCAAATGTGAGAAGTCTTTAAGATTGAATTTAATGTTAGTTTGGCTTTACTTTGGCTTAAGGTTATTGAACTGGCGTTAGCCAGTTCAATAACCTTTGTCAAGGGTTACGTGCGGTCAAGATAGTTCGTGTGTGCGTGTATGTGAATAAGAAAAGGGTATTTGTGAAATTTGTTGTGTGGACTAAACTTTTTGTTAAACGTGTCGAACAGCCGTTCGACGGCTTTTTATTCAGGATTCGATCCACGGCCGAAAGCTCGGCACATCGCACCTTTTCGCTAAACGCGCTCTCGACCCCACGTCGCAGTGTTCAAAAGCCCCGGTTTGAGGGGAAAGCCGGAAGGGAACAACCGTTCCGACAGAGCGGCCAAACCACGTTTTTCTTCGGTGTTCATGAGGTAGACACCGTACCCACCAAGCCATCGACGACCCCCATCGTCAGATCCGCCATCAAGCAACTTTTTCGGTGAGCGGAACATTCACCACCGGAGGCGGCCGGAATCCCACGTTTTCCACGTTGGCCATGTGGTAGTCACCTTACCGACGAAGCCATCGACGACCCTCATCGTCATCAACAACAACAAGCAACTGCGCCGGTGATCCGGTCCGTTTAGCGACCGGCACCGAGAATGGCGCACTTTCCAAACCGCCGCGCATCGTACGCATTTGGTGCGATCGTCGCAATACCACCAGCGAGGATGCGCTAAGAATAGCATTCTGCTTTGCCAAACCGTCCGTCGACCGCCACACCGTCGCTTCTTCTTTGTCGACGGCATTCATGATGAGTAGCTGAAAGGTACCGTGAGTAGACAAACAAAAGCCAATCAACCATGCGCATGCGTTAAACTCTACACACACTAACCGAGCTCGGAGAAGATTCTTGTTCGATAAATGTCGACAGATCTAAATTAGATTAGCAACAAATTAAAACCGCACACACGTAGGGAAAGCCAGGAAGAAGACAATAAGTAGCATGGAAAGGAACATGCGTTAATAAACCTTGGTTATCAAATTTGGAATACATGTTTCGTTAGTTTTTTTTTTTTGTTACCTGTTGTACCTTGAAACATGCTGCGTTTTTGTAAAATGTTAGTGCTTTCCCTGTAACAGTTTTTTGGTCTTCGAGATTTCTCACGTTTGCGTCGTTCTTACCTGTTTTTTATAGGTAATTCTTGCCTGGGAAATCAGTCTCTCCACTCACGTGTCCGAAGCTAACAGGAAAATTTGAATTTGTGAGTTCTTCCAATGTTGATACTCGTGAGTGGTGTCTTTGTGAGTTGGTAGAACGACGGTTAACATCAACAATATTTTGAAAATCGCTTAAGGCGACCTCTACAAGTGAGATATCTCGATTAGCCGTACTTTTGAGTTTTCTGTATCGTCCCTAAATCGCTATTTGGTCTCTCATAAAACAAACCCGCCCTGAGGTTGGGTTTCTTGCCGGGCAAACATAACTCGACAGACGGTCCTCTTCGGAGGTGGCGCTTAAGCCGTCTGTTTTCGGAGCCAGGGAACGAAGCAGAAGACGGGAAAACTCTTAGCCGCAATTCGCGTGCTACAAGGTAGTAGCACATGATCTTAAATGACGTGACATGATTTTTCCTGATCTGCTTATTACAGATCAAAACGTAAATACTTGGACTAGCATTCCAAGTCTTGAGCTTTTACAAGAAATTTGCCTTTCAGTACAGAAACTAGAAACAGTGTATCCGAGAAAATGGGCGATGCATCCAACAGATCGTGTGATCCTCACGTTGGCTAAAATCAAGCAAAACTTATCATTTGCGGCAATGGGTACCTTATTCCGTATTCATTCTGCAACAGTTGCCCAATATTTTTCTCACACTGTTCATATGCTAGCAGAAATTCATTCAATCCAGCAAAATATCCCTTTGTGTTTTAAAGATAGTTTCTCTAACGTAACAATAGTTCTTGATTGCACAGAAACACCAATAGCAACTTTTAAATGTTTAAATTGTCGAGGTTCCACCTACTCCCGTCCACGAGAACGGCTAAGTTTTTAATAGGGGTCACTCCAGCTGGCCTAATTTTGTATTGCAGCAACGCTTATTCGGGAAAAGCATCTGATAAATTTATTTTTAATCATGGAAAATTTATCGAACAATTAAAACCACATATCGACGAAGTAATGACCGATCAGGGTTTCGCAATCGATACAGAATTGTCCACGAGGGGAATCAAATTGCACATTCCTCCATTGTTGTGCAATAATCGATTATCACCTAGTGGAGCACGTCTAAACGAGGCAATTGCAAAAGCGCGCATTCACGTGGAAAGAACTATCCAGAGAATCAAAATATTTGACATGTTCATGACACGATTGATGCAAATATTTTAGGACACATAGATGACATAATGTCAATAATATGCGGAGTGGTTAATTTGAGTAATCCAATTCTACGCAATAACAAGTTTTAAAATGTTGGAAATTAAGCAGAACTTCCGTAATTAGTTGTTTTATAAATTGACAAGTTTTAAAATGTTAACAGTTAAGCAGGTAGCTCGTAAGTTGTTATGTTTTCAAGCTGTTTATATAGGTCACTATCAATAAAAGTGGTAGTACTGTTCCTTTTAATTCCACTAAGAATTTGCATCCTTTGACAGATATGTACTTCGACCTCGTCGTTTTAATTGTCTCGTACTTGCCTCAATGTTATCGTTCTGGATCGCCAACGCCATGCTATTTTATCTCACAGGTGGGAACGCCTATCTTAATATAGTATATTATAACATTATGTTACGTGGTATAGACACCGACGAAGTATAGATTCTACTGTTCCTCGCGACCCCCTGAATGAAGGCTGGCAACCCACCAGCAAACCCCCACACCTCCCCCCGGGGGGTTAAGACTTACAATTTGGGAAACCATGGTATAGAACGTAGTCTGAACAGATTATTAGCGTGTGTGTTGAGCTGCACACAAAGTTGTAAATTTCACCTCATATGATAAATGAAAAAAAAAAAAAATATTGCGGAAATTCGATTGCAACAAAAATTGCTTCATAAATTTGTGTTTATGTGATGTCTTTAATACACTTCCAGCTACCTTAAAATGTTATTTAAACCCATTCAATTTAAACATCTTCAATTTATGTCCAAGACTGAGCATTTATGTAGTTTTGAATGCCTTAGCAACAAGCATACGCCAAACGGGCAAATTCTGACCTCGCACGAACGAACATAAAACCAACTGCTAATTTCATCTATGCCCGCCCAGCTGCCACATAAAGCCCTCCTCACGGTGTGTCTGGTAGAGCAATATTATCGCAAAAAAATAGGCATCGCCAAATTCTTCGTTACTCGAAAATATAGGTTTTTAGCTTTCATTTAACGGGTCGATCAAAAAAATCTACCGAGGGACCTCGAACAACTTTTTCATTTGAACATTTTTGCTCACTGTGGACCATTTATTGGGAGGAAGTTATTGACGAACCGCTTTTAATTTATACAATACAGTGTAAGTTTGAGATACTTTTGTTTTCCCATTGTTATATACAAACAATATATCATACACATGGAAACAAGATTTATATTTTTGGCCTATGTGAATTCTGTATATAGGACACATATTCTGTTAACTACAATTAATTGAACTAAACATGTAGTGATCTACAGATCTTACCCCTCGTAACACTTCGTGCGACACTGTTTACTACACTGTAAAAAATAAGAAGAATGTTTTTGTTTCAAGTGCTTTTGACTCGTTTCTTTACAAAGCCATTTTCTAAAAGCGCTTCTTGAACTATTTGATAAGAGCTTTTTATTTCTAAAATAAATTGTTTCCATTATACAGTATATACATATATATTGTATATCACTATATCAGTGTATTTTGCCACAGGAAGTATTATTCCTATTATTTTTCAGGAATAACAGCCCAACTCAAACAGAGCCTGCTTTGAAATTTTGTACTTCAGTTGAATTTGTGTCTGATATTGACTAATCAAAAAGAAAGGAGATCGAAGTAGGCTTCGCCGCGAACGGACGCTTTTTCGCTTTGCTTGTCACGTTTTTTCGCGTTCCCGTTTGTGTGATTTTAATGTAAGTTTGGCTGGTGCTGCGCCATCCGAATGCAGTGCGCGTGCGATTCACAGTTTGAGATTCGGCATTGGATTACAGGTTTTGGTGCAGGGGCTGGCAGAAGTGGCAAGATGCGTAAAAGATGCGAGACTCGCGGAACGGACCTGGTAAGCCGCAAAGTTCCGGATAATCAAGTGATATGGAATAATTTGTTTTCATGCATGCGGCAAAATGGCATAAGAGGATTGAAAAAGCGATACATTAGTTGACCAGTAAAAATAAAGAAGAATTAGAATTCGGAAGAAAGTGGCGTTCTTAAAATAAAGTACTAACTAGTGAAATGAAGTGTTGAAGCTTGAAGGGAAGTTGAAGAAAACTGTGTGTGCCGAATATTCGGATCATCGTCGTCGGTTTTTCTTTTCTTGTCGCGAATCTGTTTGATTAGCCCATGCAAATGTGAAAAAATCTACGACCCACCTATGTGCCAGTCAAGATTGAAATGCAATTAAGAGACTTAAAAAATATTTAAAAAAATAGTATACAGTGAATGCATCTAACGCGTGATTCAGCGATGGCGGATGACTTGTGATAAGTGTGGTGTGTGAGGTGAAATGCATGAAAATTTCAAGAGGAATCGAATCGGTTGACGGGTGAACGGTAACATAATAAAGACAGTGCAATCTTGGATGAATTTCGTTTGGGGCATGTTGCAAATTATTGAATTCAAGCAACGTTGAAAACGGTGGTGTTGCGTGAAGCTATGGTATTGATGGTGATGGATGATCGTGACAGGATGTTGGAATCGACTTTCGGTTGAAATTTGGTGAGATCAGTCTGATTTTCATTATATACTAGCCGTCCCGGCAAACTTTGTCTTGCCAAACTGTTGAGGTCATCGCTGCACCGCACTCTAGATTGGTTTCATTTCGATAGTGTTGATTTTCTTCTCAGCTCATAACAAATCAGTACTTTATCAATTTTCTGCCTTTTTTAGTTAATTTTCGTAACTTTTTTTTTAATTATTAACTCAGCCACCATGCATACGAATCGAACTATCCAAGAGCCATGCTGATCGGTTCATTCGTTCGCGAGTTTTGTTGCCTCAAAGGGACTTAAAACTTATTTTTATATATATAGATTATATTTAAAAAAATGTATATAGATTTTATGACTAAATTTAGAATGCATTTGGGGAGGGATAGGTTGTATTCTTTGTTTCATTTCAGAGAGCGAGTAAAGGCGCTTAAGTCTAGGCATAAGGGCCAGGACACGGACCAAATACCTGTGTTCCATCCCAGGAAGCGAAGGACCAAGGGGTGACATTAACTTTCTTAGCATCGTCACCCCCATCGATTTTCACGTATTTTATTTTCTAAAAAGCTGAGCGGTTGGTACGAGATGTCCCCACTCAATGGCTTTATTGTAAAACCAATAACGCTGCACAGTAGGCCTGGCCGCTTTAATGTTTGTAATGCATCTCCGATGTATGTACTACAAGCATTAATAATGACAAGAAAAATGATAGAATTAGTCGATTCTATCATTTTCCAGGATTCTTTCAATGAATGGCTGTGTATGTGTAGACTAGACTAGACTAGACTAGACTAGATATTGACTAATCAAAAAGAAAATATTGTTTCGTAAAAGCAATGACGGAGTTATATACCCTAACACCATATTTGTAGAACTGGGCAGAAAATCTCTTAACCCTTATGTGGCCGGCAGGGTACCCGGGTACCCAGCCCCCATTTAAAAGACACGGTGTAGAAAAAAGCAAAAAAAACTGCCGGCCACATAACGGTTAAATAAAGACAAATCAATCACTCTTTCTGGCGTTTTGTCTTAGTTAGGAAAAAGCCTGCTTCTCAGATTAATATTTTATGAGCGAGCACTTAAACAGATATTAACGGAGAGCTTTCTTTGTCCATCTACCGTCTTGTATTGTACCAGTGGATATTTATGTTTCGGAAAGATCCTGAATCGACTGGGACTCGAACCCGTCACTCTCAGCATAGCTTTGCTGAACCTGCGCTGTCACCGCTTCGGCTCTATGGACTATATAGTCTTTATTCATATGAAATGCCTAGACTTCTCACAATTTTATGCATGTGTCTTGATTCTGCTATATACAGTCAATGTTATGTTATGTACAGTGTGACATAATTTTTGAAACAAGGTAATTCCTATGGGAGTTCTTTCGGCTTTTGCAGTCGGTGACGGCAGCAAAAACAAGTATGCCTCATGTTCCCTAATGTTTGCTACTTTTGATAATCCGTTGAGTATGCAGCGTTACTTAATTTAACTCCAAGTATAACTTAAAGAAGGTATAAAAAATAAAGTTTATTAGTACTATTTGTAAAGAAAACCCGCACATTTCATTTTATATTAAATTTGACTTGAAAATTGAATAAGAAAAAGTATGCATTAAAGAATCTCAAACATCGCATCATTTTGAAAATTAATGTCCAATTGTGCTGAAGCTTTGGCAATTTAAAATAATGTAAAAAATTTTGACTATCATTGGAAAACTCTGCAAATATTAGGATGGTTCACAAAATTGTTTTTTCGTTTGTTGTATATTTGATTCATAACCAGATCTCATACCTCTTTCCAAATTTTTAATTTATTCAGACTACACAAACCATTAATAGTATCAATAGGAACTAGTGTGAGAAGTAATCGGTCACAATATTTCTAGTGTGTTAACGATTAGATTGAACTTAAAGTTACGTGAAATCTTTGAGAAGGTATCTTTTAGAATAATACATTCTATGCCACCTTTGAATGGCTCATGCAAAACTATAATGCATGCTATCGAGATGAAATTTTGAAAGTTGTTATGAGTCAAACATAAATCTAGGTCTTAACTTGTTTTTACCCAACCTTAATAAGCATACGGGAATTTGATACCAAAGTAAAAAAAATGGATCTCTAGAATGGTTTGATGGTGTGACAATTTTTTATTGGGAGCAAACAATATTTATCTTTTTTTCTCTTTGGCTGTACGTCGATTCGTGGGTAATTATAGTTTTATGCAGCGAAAAGTCCATAAACTATAAATGTGAACCTGAAACATAATCGCTCAAGAAAGTTCAGTTCAGTGCATTTTTCCTTGCCCGAAATTTTAAAGAAATGTTGCACGGGAACCTTTCGATTTGAAGTTTTTATTCAGCTCCGAAATACGGGTAAAAAAAAAGCTACGCTTGCTATTTTTTTAATCAAATCCATTCCTGAATATTACACGCATCGGGATAGATCAAGAAATGTCTTGCGGTCACCTTACATATCATTATAAGATTTTAATATCAAATTTTACCACTTATTTGCTCTATTTTTATTAATTTTGAATCAAAGTAGGCGCAAATCAAAGAAGGCTGTGTCTTCTTTGTATATTACTTATCATATTAGTCTTTTATTTTAAGCATAATTGGCTTTTTTGTTTGCCTCGCGTCACAAATTCTAAATAGCAACATAAGAAACAGTCGTAAGAATTTCAAATAAAATTCCTTTTTATTTCATGAGAAAAAGTTGTTCGGGATCCCTCGGTGGATTTTTTTGGGGAACACGTTAAATGAAAGCTAAAAGTCCATATTTTCGAATAATGGCGGATTTGGCGATGCCTATTTTTTTGTGATAAACCTTCACCATATACACGCCGTGCTCCTGCTGACAATTGTTTGCCGCAGAATTTAAGATCTTCTCCTCTAGTAGTCACACATCATCGGCACGGCAGCAACCGGTGCACTATGCTCGATACTGCCCTCGGGGCATCTTGCATATGGAAACTTTTTTGCAGCTTCTTTTCAGAAGATCTTTTCAGTCTTGTGTTTGTAGTGTTCTGCCTGTCAAGCACCGACGAACCGTCACTCAATGCATCTCGACTCGCCCCCATCACCATCATTGATGGCGGTAGGCACCTGATGATGAGCAGTCCTTCGCCCGGCAAGTATGATGACAGTCAGATCACGGATTGCGTACAAGGTTATGTTTCATTTGACTAATTTGATTGTTTTTAATTTTCGCGCAATCGACGTTCACTCCTGCGGACGCGATCATCTTCCGACTGCCTAATGATGGCTAAACTAAGGTGGTGTGCATTTATAACGTATGGATGAAATGAGGTGTTTTACTCACTCCCTTTCGATTGTGACATGTATTTTTTTCTTTGTACATATGTAAAATCAATGCTAGTATGAGCCGTAGCTCTTAAACTTACCCTCGTCCTGTAATGGTACGTAGTTTGTGGTCGGTGCCGAATGCGAAACTGTTAATTTAGTTCAACACGCTAAAACGTTTCCTTGCAAGGGTTGTTATTATTATAGAATGTCTAGAGACGAACCAGCCGAGGGCTGAAAGTCTCTTTAATAAAGATAAAAAAAAAAAAAAAAAATTATAGAATGAGTGATTCTATTTGCAAATGTTCCAAATGGGTCGTCGCGCCGTGACTCTTCCCACGTCGCGTCGGGATGGCGAAGGTGAATGCAGTGACTTCACTTATGTCTCTTACCTTGTGATGAAGCATGTCTAGCAGAAACATGTAGATTAATAATCGATTTGATCGATTTTGTTTCAAACATGTTCCTTGCATCTCCAAGAATACTTGCGAATCAGTGCATAAAACCACAAACACAATAAGAACTATTGACTATTTCAGTTTTAAGAGGCTCTCGTAGTTATCTTCAATTTTCAATCATTCTTGAGAACAGTTTGGTAAATAAAAAAATCAGAGGGGTGTGTGCAAGACACAACCGAATGACGTAAACTACGTAAAACAGTTTATTATGATTGATAACGGACTTCTGTTTGCTGTTTTGTCGAACAAATCATACAATTTGTTTAGACCAACTTCGAGGTTTGTGGTTTGGCTAGATCGGAAGCTACTTTAAGTTTGTAGAACTTTTGGCGGACAGCTCGGTAGGTGTATACCATGGTTGTCTTCATTCGGTGATTTCTATTCTTCCTCCTCTTTGCTGTTTTATGAGCGATTACATTCTTAAACGTAACTCATTTCTGATTTCCATTAGCAAATTATTGAAATTTTGGGAAAAATGCATTCCTAACCTAAATTGTTCTTCAATATTTTAATTATTAGCCTTTTCCAGACGGGTAGGCTTAATATTACCGAATATTATAATATTTAGTAAATAATTGTATGTAATACACATTTTAAGAATTTTCGGCAAAAATTACTGGTAATTACAGATATTGAATATTTTGTAATTGCTGAGATCTTATTCAAATTTGTCAACACTGGTTAACAATTTTCATTTTTAGGCAAACCAGCAAATTGTAGAAGAAATTTCACTCAGTTTTCTAATAAATTCCCATGTAATTTTAATCTTTTGCCGCCCGGGTTAGTTCCGAAGAAGAAGATTCTTCCCAGTTGACATGACCAACCGCTTGCTATGAGAGAATGCGAATGGGCTACCCCGTTACTGCTACGTTTCTGGCGGTGCATTTGCCGCGAGAATTCGGTTTTAACTCTAGCAGAAAATTCAGAATTGTAGCCCTGAGAAGGGCTGTTTAAATTTGATTTAGCAAAACCAAATCTGTTCAACAGTAAGGAGGGATTTCTTCCTTCGATGATGGTGCTGCATCCGATGATGAAAATTTTTCCGCGTGCTGCTGTACCCATCCGCAACCGCACTGGGAGATTTAGAATGAGCCACCGCCGATGACCCGGCGTTAGCAAACTGAACTCCGCTTCCCGGCTATGCTTCTGCGTCGATGGGTCAAGCGGTTAAAATCTCTCCGATGAAAATTCCAAGTTGCTGTGTCATGCCTATCCGCTACCGCACTGGGGAAATGCGAATGAGCCACCATCGCCGGCGGTGCGTCTACCGCGCTCGGCAGCGGTTTCGCTGAAGTGGGTTTTAATATGTCAGCACTTACTTGTTTTCACTTTCTTGGATAATTCTGAATGAACTCTTATGCAGAAATTTAAAATTGTAGCCCTCACAAGGGCTGTTTAAATTTGATTTCGCAAAACCAAATCTGTTTACTGTTGATTTCTTCCTTCGCTGATGGTGCTGGATCCGATGATGAAAATTTTTCCGCGTGCTGCCGTACCCATCCGCAGCCGCACTGGGAGATTTCAAATGAGCCACTGTCGATGAAACCGGGCCTACTGTCCGGTGTGCGGGACAACCGTTCGACTCGGCGACCAAAGCAAACTGAGCTCCGCTTTCCGCCCGGCGATGCTTCTGCATCGATGGGTCAAAGAATAATGAACGAAGATGAGAAGAAGCAGTTTGCTTTTATGCTGCATAAAGGTATGGTTTCCCCTCTTGAACGTGATTAGTTAGTTACGAGGGGAGTCAAAATCAATGATGCCATACAAATTTATCTGTAATCATTTATTTTTGCAGAATATTCAAAATAATTTAAAATGATAATTATTAGCCTTTTCCTGAACAGTAGACTTAGGATTAACCAATATTATAATATTTGAATATTTGAAATTCGAAAATTCTTATGGAAATTTGGCAACGCTGGTTAACAATTTTCATTTTCCAGTAAACCAGCAAATTTTTCCAAGTTGGGCAAATTTCTATTTGATGCGCGCATAAGTTTATACACAGTACATTGAATTTAGAACTGATTCGACATCAAGCGGTTAAATTCTTTCCGATGAAAATTCCCAGTTGCTGTGTCATGCCTATCCGCTACCGCACTGGGGAAATGTGTATGAGCCACCATCGCCGCTGCTACTCGGTTGCTGTTGGTGCGTCTACCGCGCACGGCAGCGCTTTCGCTGTAGTTGGTTTTAATATGTCGGCACTTACGTGTTTGCTTTCTAGGATAATTCTGAATAAACTCTTATGCAGAAATTTAAAATTTTAGCCCTCACAAGGGCTGTTTAAATTTGATTTCGCCACACCAAAATATAATCCACTTTCAGGAGGGATATTTGCCTCCGGCGAAGGTGTTGGATCCGATGTTGAAATTTCCATTCCGTTGCTGCCGGGCGCATCCGCTACCGCACTGGGAACACGCGATTGAGCCACCACCGCCGGTGCTGCTTGGTTGCCGACGGAGAGCGAAAATGCTCTCTCCCGCTCCACCACGGTCGACGCTCGGAAGAATACTAACTCAGACCGGCAGCGCTCTGCCGATGCGTTCCCATGGAGTAGTCGAAGAGGACTGATGGAAGATGAGAAGAAGCAGTAATCTTTTATACTGCCCGTTTCTTCCTCAAACTTGTGCTCGCACGTGATTGGCTGGATAAAATTAAAACATGGGTTCACTATTTCCAAATTTTCAATAGTTTAGAATTGAAAATAGTAACTTTTGTGTATTGTAGAAAATTGTTGTGCAGTTTTCCCATCGATTCGAGCTATAATCCGGAAAATCCATCGATTACTTTTTGAGTTATTAGCGTTTGAAATCTGTTGCAATTTCGTGACGGTCGCAAAATTTAGATTTTCATTTTGCACCCGGTACCGTGGTACAGTACCGTACCTTTCCCATAGACGTAGTTTACGTCAAAAACATCCGGCATCAAATTCCGATTATCGTCGTTCCACTATTGCAGCCGTCCCGAAACCCGATCTCGGTTCCAGCATTCAAAAGGAAATAGATTCCGACGTCATGGGACGTCGATTCCCGTGCAATCGATAATTCATCGGACTGCAGACACTGATAAGCATTATGTATTAAAATCAACAAATACTTACCTCACTGGAGGAACTTGACACTGCACCGAATTATGACTGGTTCCTGGGACAGGTGCTCCCGGTTGGCAGCGGTACCGGGCTGCTGATGTAATTCATTCAACGGGGGAGCCAAGTTTTACACTGCGTCTAATAAATTCTCATACAAAACACCAATTTAGATTTTTTTTATTTCACATCTGTGATTCATATTTTCAAAATGAATGCATGTATTGAAGGGTCACATAATACTGATTAATTAAAGTAAACGGTTTACAATAAAGTTATTTGCTATTGGTTTTCAAAAGCCTATCACTTATGTTTTCTGGAATTCGTTTACTTCGGCATGCAAGGAAAATGTTCAAAAAGTTTTCATTCTACGGTAGCCAAATAGGGTCCATAAGGTTGAATTTTGTGTTTTTATCCCAAGTATTGTACCAAGTGGATATAGGTACTAACGCTAAAACAATACAATTTTAGTGATGATATGTAAGATATATGCAAGAAAGCTCAACTTGGGCTGATTTCCTTGAAAATGACCGTTATATTAAAAATAATCATCATAAAACGTAAATTTTGAACAAAATTTACCACACTAGGGATACAATCATGTTTTAGAAGTGAGAATGATGTAAATGCGCAAGATAAAATGCAGCCATGCTTCTTTAACACAACAAATCAAGCCTAACTTTACCAAACACCGTATGTAACATATGTAAACAAATAAGAGATTTTCACATGAGGCGCTTAATTTCGTTAGGGACTACTTGTATCACTCACCTTTAGGGATGATTTGTAAAAAATACCTGAATTTTCCACGTTTTTTAAATGCTCAATGTATGAGTTGCTATGGGAATAGTGAACTTCCCCTACGATTTTCTCCGTTTGTGGATTTTGTTAGATACGGGGTTTGGTAAAGTTAGGCTTGAAATCTCAAAATAGAATTTTTTGTTTAATTTACGTTTTGCCTTTCTCGTACACTAAGTGTACTGGAAAGGCTATATGTTCACTCCAAAAATGACTTTTTGATAGAAGGCCCGGAGTGTCGACTCACATATGCCAATCAACTCAGCTCGACGAATTGAGGTGATGTCTGTGTGTATGTATGTGTGTGTGTATGTGTGTGTGTATGTGTACAAAAAAACTCACATCACTTTTTGGCAGTAAACCTCAACCGATTTTAATGACCGACGGGTCATTCGACGCGGAATCTGGTCCCATTGTTTCCTATTGAAAATGGTTCGGATCGGTTCAGCCGTTCCGGAGTTATGGCCATTTAGGTGTTCCGGACCAGTACCCTTGGAAGGGGCCATACATAAAAATGTAACAAACACATACATGCGACACATCAAACTGTGGCATTTTGGATAACCTGATGAACGGTTAGCAGGAAAACAGTCTCAGACCATATCTGAACCGGTAGTGTTCCGGAACCGGTTCCGGATGTCCCGCCGGAAGTGGCCAAATATAAAAGTGAACCAAATCCATGCATGCGACATATCAAAGCGCGACTTTTTTATAATCCAATGACAGGTTGGCATTAAAAAAGACTCAGACCATATCTGAACCGGTAGAGTTTCGGAACCGGTTCCGGATGACCCGCTGGGAGTGGTCAAATAAAAAAGTGATCAAAACCCATTCATGCGACACATCAAATTGCGGCAATTTTGATAGCCTGATGAACAGTTAGCAAGAAAACAGTCCCAGACCATATCTGAACCGGTTGTGTTCCGGAACCGGCTCCGGGTGTCTTGCCGGAAGTGGCCAAATATTAAAGTGAACCAAATCCACGCATGTGATATATCAAAGGGCGGCTTTTGTGATAATGAAAGGTTGGCATAAAATAGACTCAGACCATATCTGAGCCAGTAGTGTTGCGGAACCGGTTCCGGGAGTTCCGCCGGAAGTGGCCGTATATAAAATTTGTCATAGTTTTTACATGCGGCACAGCAAATCACAGATTTTCCGACAACTTCATGACCTTTTATGCTAAGACGACATTATGGACTGTCAGTAGTTCCGAAACTAGTTCCGGGTTGCCCTCCGAAAGCGGCTGAATATAAAATTGTACCAAACCCATGCATGCGACATAGCAAAGCGCGGCATTTTTGATAACCTAACAAACGTTTGCAAGCAAATAGGCTCAGATAATTTAAGAGACTATCAGTAGTGTTCCGCAACCGGTTCCGAGCCGAAAGTGAAAGCAAACCCATGCATGCGATTGAAGTATCACGGCTATTTAGGTAACATGATGAACAGTTGCAAAAAAATAGACGCAAGCCATATCAGTGTGTTACGGAACCGATTCCGGTTGTCCCGCCAGAAATGGTCAAATGTAAAAGAGAACCAATACATGTAATATATCAATGACTTATTCAGTAACATGATAAACGATAGCCAACAAATAATCTCAGACCATATTTGGGAGAACCGGTAGTGATCCAGAACTAGAGACTAGACGAGTAGCCCACCGGAAGTGGTAAAATATAGAAGGGAACTGAACCATAGCTGCGTTTTTTTTAATCTGATGTAAGGCCAAAAAGAAAATAGTCTCAGGCCACATCTAGAACTTGTAATAATATTTCGGAATCGGTGGCGGGTGTTCCTTTGGAAGTGATTTAATAGAAGTCTCCAGTTAGCCTAGTGGTTAAGGCTTTGACTCCCTGAGCATAGTGTATCATTGTATTTGCCTCACAATATACAAGTTCATGCAATGGCAGGCAAAGAAAGCCCTACAATTAATAACTGTGGAAAAGTGCTCAAAGAACACTAAGTTGAAGCGAGGCAGGCCAAGTCCCAGTGGGGACGTCGAGCCATAAAGAAGAAGAAGAAACCAAAATCATGCATGCGAGCGATACATAAAATCGTGGTTATTCAAAAAATTGTTGAACTGTTAGCAAGAAAATAGCATCAGATCACATTAATTTTCAGCTTTTTAGTCGATTAACAGTTAACAAGAACATAATCTCAGACCACATTTGAGACAATCAGAATTGGTTCTAGGTGTCCTACCGGAAGTGGTCAAACGTAAAATTTAACAAAACCCATGCAAGCTGCACATCAAATAGCGGAATTATAAAAGTGAACAAAATAAATGTCAAAGCGATACATCAGATCGTCAAAGTCTTCATATATGCAAGAGAAAAAAATCGTGACCAAAGTGATATCTCAAATCACACCATTTCAGATTCCAGCGGTGTAAATGCGTAGTAGGATAGATCAACGTTTTATGGAAAAAATAAAATCTAATCGCATCAACACCTTATCAATTTTCAATCTTCAATCTACTTTTGCTTCTAAAATTACTGCTCACAATTTGGGTGCGGCTGGTTGAGCCCTCGCTCTTCTCATTGCGATTGAAACTTGAATGGAAATTTTTACATTGTCTGCATTTTTCTCGTAAGAAGATCACATTTTACATGAATCGTGTTACATTTGGTAATAAAATATAGCCTAAAGAAACGTTATGTTTTCCGGCCTTGGCAGTCTTTCAGAGCAGCAAGAACAATATTGCTTCAATTTCCGACGGTTTCGGTAATGTATTTTACCATTTTCAAGGAATCTATAAGAATGATCGAATAATTTCTAATTACCTTTTTTGGCCCACCCTGTTACTTACAGAAGTTTTGTTCTCTTGTACGGAACGGTAGTGCTCTACATTTGATTGTCCATTCAATTTGAAATGGCGCTCGCTTCGGCTATGGATATAGTGTGATATTACTATCTTACATTTTAAGTTACATTTGTCTACTCACTGCATGTGTGGCGATATTTTTGCAAGACACTGTATCGCGGGTGGCTTTTGCTATAAAAAGCCTGTCGTTTGGAGCTTAACTATTTGTTATAATCGCACAGTTTTCGCCTACGCTTTTAGTCGTGACAGCTTCTTGGCTGTCCGTGCTTGCTACTAGTGTCTTGTAGTGTGTGTAGTACATCATCTAGAATGTTGTTGTTGTGGTGTGAGTGTGTTCTGATTCATTCGTGTTTGTGTATCATTTCGTTTTCGTGTTTTGTTGACATTCCTTACTTCGTGTAATATCCCTGCGTAAATCGCATGTAGCCCTTCTGTGTCTGTCCTTCTATTTATACAATTCGTGTTGTTGACAATATGACACATCTCTAGAAATTGGAGTGTGTTTGTGTTTTCATTCTTGTCTAGTATTTTCGTTCTGTCTAGATCGAATCTATGTTGTTTTGTGATGCTGTGGTGCATCAGAGCCGTTTTTTCCCCGAGAGCAATCATTTCTTGGTCCTCTACGTCGATTCCTCGTTCCAGCAGTTTGTCCATCGTGTTGTAGTGTGTTTGATGACCATGTATTCTTGTTTTTAGGCGATTGGTTGTCATCCCAACGTACATAGCTTCGCAGTGGCAACAAGGAATGGCATAGATGACGTTTGTTTGCTGCTCAGGTGGGACTGGATCCTTTACCTTCGTGAAATAGTCCCTTGCTGATCGGACGTTGTACTTTGCGAGTCGTATGTTATTATAATCTCGCTGCAAGACCCTGTCAATCTTGTTTGACAGGTGAGGTATGAATGGAATGCGACGGTAGGTATATTCCAGGATTTCTTGCTGATTCTCGTCGTTGGAACGCTCATTCATCCTGTTGGCGATTCGGTGCCTTAGCGGTTTCGGGTAATCGTTTAGCTTGAGTTGTTCATCAACAATCTGCATTTTTGCTTGTTGATCCAGGTTCGTGGTTAGTTGGTTTACCCGTCTAGCGAAGTTTATTGCCATATTCAACAAGTCATGCAGCAATCCCTGGTAAGCAAATACAACATCAAGGACTCCTTTTCATTCTGCCAGTTCATAAACAACATAACTCTACCCGGGGATCACGTACTTGTTTCGTTGGATGTAAAATCGCTATTCACCTCGATACCAAAATCGCTGGCAATCAACAGTATCATAATGAGGTGGGACGAAATTAGGCCAAACACAAACATATGTTTGGACCTATTTCTAGAAATAGTCGAGTTTTGTATCGACGCGAGCTACTTCCGCTTCGATGGCCAACATTACCAACAAATATTCGGTACGGCTATGGGCAATCCCCTATCTCCAGCAATCGCGGATTGGGTAATGGAAACATTGCTGGACACGGTTGTTCGAATGCTCAAAATCCCCCTACCATTCCTACGAAAATTCGTAGACGATCTAGTAACGGCAATCCCTCTCCACCAACTAGACCATGTCATGGAAACATTCAACAGCTATGACGTCCACATCCAGTTCACGTACGAACTGGAGGTGGATAACAAATTGCCATTCCTGGATATGCTCCTTATCAGACAGGACAACCAGAAGATTGCCACCCAATGGTACCAAAAACCTATCGCTAGTGGACGTTTTCTTAATTTCCATTCATATCACCCACTCGGTCAAAAGCTGAATATGGCAATAAACTTCGCTAGACGGGTAAACCAACTAACCACGAACCTGGATCAACAAGCAAAAATGCAGATTGTTGATGAACAACTCAAGCTAAACGATTACCCGAAACCGCTAAGGCACCGAATCGCCAACAGGATGAATGAGCGTTCCAACGACGAGAATCAGCAAGAAATCCTGGAATATACCTACCGTCGCATTCCATTCATACCTCACCTGTCAAACAAGATTGACAGGGTCTTGCAGCGAGATTATAATAACATACGACTCGCAAAGTACAACGTCCGATCAGCAAGGGACTATTTCACGAAGGTAAAGGATCCAGTCCCACCTGAGCAGCAAACAAACGTCATCTATGCCATTCCTTGTTGCCACTGCGAAGCTATGTACGTTGGGATGACAACCAATCGCCTAAAAACAAGAATACATGGTCATCAAACACACTACAACACGATGGACAAACTGCTGGAACGAGGAATCGACGTAGAGGACCAAGAAATGATTGCTCTCGGGGAAAAAACGGCTCTGATGCACCACAGCATCACAAAACAACATAGATTCGATCTAGACAGAACGAAAATACTAGACAAGAATGAAAACACAAACACACTCCAATTTCTAGAGATGTGTCATTTTGTCAACAACACGAATTGTATAAATAGAAGGACAGACACAGAAAGGCTACATGCGATTTACGCAGGGATATTACACGAAGTAAGGAATGTCAACAAAACACGAAAACGAAATGATACACAAACACGAATGAATCCGAACACACTCACACCACAACAACAACATTCTAGATGATGTACTACACACACTACAAGACACTAGTAGCAAGCACGGACAGCCAAGAAGCTGTCACGACTAAAAGCGTAGGCGAAAACTGTGCGATTATAACAAATAGTTAAGCTCCAAACGACAGGCTTTTTATAGCAAAAGCCACCCGCGATACAGTGTCTTGCAAAAATATCGCCACACATGCAGTGAGTAGACAAATGTAACTTAAAATGTAAAATAGTAATATCACACTATATCCATAGCCGAAGCGAGCGCCATTTCAAATTGAATGGACAATCAAATGTAGAGCACTACCGTTCCGTACAAGAGAACAAAACTTCTGTAAGTAACAGGGTGGGCCAAAAAAGGTAATTAGAAATTATTCGATCATTCTTATAGATTCCTTGAAAATGGTAAAATACATTACCGAAACCGTCGGAAATTGAAGCAATATTGTTCTTGCTGCTCTGAAAGACTGCCAAGGCCGGAAAACATAACGTTTCTCTAGCTACAATATCCAGTCGTTAAGCAATCCTTCCGTTGAATATTATAGCCTAAAGTGTACTGAAATAAACAATGGCGAAGATCACAAAGTGATCTACGATTGTGAATAGAGTTGACCTTCTTCATGCATTAGCTGACGCTCACCCCGCTGCCGTAGTGCATGGAATGGAGTCATAATGACCCCAATCAGAGATGCCAGATTATTTTTATCAAAAATCTGTATCATTACATATTTTTTGCAATTTCTCATCGTAATAGGCTGTTTTACCTCACGCAAACCTGACAGGAAAAGGCCTACTTTCCCGCACCAAATTAACAGTGCTGTAATGGTTCATTACAGCACTGATTTGCGTTGCGTAATGAACCATTACAGCACTGTTTTCTGTTTTGGTCAACTTCTTGATGCTTTCTGGACGCAGTTTTGAAAAATTGCGACAACTGCACAGTATAACCTGTTATGTTCAGATTTTCTTAAACATGGCTATGAACATCAGTGTGCAGTTTGATGAAAAAGTTTTGTTAAAAACTATCCTCAAGGTAATTTATGAAATTGCAAAAAACGTTGTACGCAACTCGGTGCAGAACTCGATTTTTCCAGCACTCGTCGTAATTATCCAACTCGGCAAGCCTCGTTGGATAAGTGTACGACTCGTGCTGTAAAAATCGCCATTCTGCACCTTGTTGCGTAAACTACTATTCCTGTATCGCCGTATTTGAGGGTATAGCAGACACCGAGAGCCCTAGATTTCAAGGAACTAACAAAAATGTACTACTTTCTGACAGTTTAAAACTTTTTCAGGTATTTATTTTTCTTAAACATGTGTGAAAACGTACAAATTTTCATAAATTCTTTAAAGTTTAAGCAACAATTTATAAATTAATAAATTTATTGCAAAAAGCTTCAAATTTCATGCTTTCATGAGAAATCTGTATAACATTACATCGGAATATGTACCATGAACAAGTTTCCAAAATCGATCATGGATTTGTTTAAATCTTGGTTAAAATTGTTGTTTTTCTATATAAAGTATTATCAGGATTCAGGAACATTTTGGCTAACGTCGACAGAAAGTTCATGAGTACATATTCGACGAGAAAGGCACTATCACCACTAGGTGGATAAATCTGGGTTTTTTGTACAAAATAAGACGCCTTCTTACTTCACCAATACAGAATCTCATATTTTTTTCTCTGCCGGTCATAGTTGCTACCAGGCTTGTAAGGGGCCGTTCATAAACCACGTAGACTTTTGGGGGGAGGGGGGGGGGGTCTGGCCAATGTCTACGCTCCATACAAATTTCAAAATTTTTGTATGGACAAAAGTCTACGAGGGGGGAGGGGGGGTCTGAGATTGCCAAATTTTGGTCTACGTGGTTTATGAACAGCCCCTAAACATTCAACACTTTTCAGTCACTACCTACCTTCGTTTCGTTGCCGCGGTCGGGTGTCAGCTTGCTTTGTTACATTCGCGCGCTACCGCTACCTCTTACACACAACACGAGCGGTAGAACGAAGATCAATAAACATAAAAGTGGATCAAATCAACGTCGACTGACATGATGACTTTTGTCTAATTCCAGCTTTTCGCATGATTCCAGCCAATTTTGCTTATGATTGGTATAATGTTAGTTTATTCGTGCGTAATAAACCGATTACGACACATACATAAGTAACGATTCGTTCGTTGAGAGCTCGTTAGATGGGCTGTCTCGATGGTTGAATGTTCACTGGTTGGGGCAAAAACCAACGAAAAAGCACTGTCAATGTCAAAATAGATGTCAAAACGAGTTTGACGCATCATAGCTCCTGTATACAGAATGTTTGCGCAAGTATGTGAGTGCCATATCCCTACGCAATAGAAGAGTTTCGTGTCGAATCAACTGACATCGATTGCTGTAACTTGGTAACCGAATCGGATACACGTCATGGAAGCAGAAGAAGAGCATAGCGGATGAAAAGATGCTGCACTGACTCGATTCTGTCAGAATTGTTCTGATAACGCGGGATCCCAAACAGCAAAGCAGTGTTGTAGGGTTGACCGGACCAATGCGCAATACAGATATTTCAAAAAGTAAACGACGGTGAAGTTCCTAGCGATGCGAAAAAATAATCCTAAGGTCCTAGACGCTTTGCCAACTATGTAAGCGACATGATTCTGAAACGCAAGCTTAGTATCCAGGATTACTCCAAGATATGGCACTTGCTCGATGCATTGGATTGTTTCGTCACGGAGCTTGTTGTTGAACTGTATTGGTTGATTTATTCGGGAGAAAGAGACACCGACCACCATTTACTTGGGTTAAATTTAGAAATTTTTATTTAATTTTTTTTCGCAAGTTAACGAGTCAATCGCAACGAAAAAAAAATCCTGAATATTTATTGAGTTTTTCATTGCTTCTACGACAGCTTTCGAGCCTTTTTTGGCTCAAATTTTTCATATCTCCAATTTGTTGAACAAGTACCTTTTTAAAAATTACACGAGATTCCGGCAAAACAAACGTGCGTGAATTTCTGTCAGTTGACGCCGCTGCTGTGATCAGCTGTTCTGAAACGTCTCGTAAAATGGCTTATTGGCAGTTGCACTTACTATTTGTGCGGCGCCGAAATGTATTCTATTCTAATTCTGAGGAATTCCACGGAGTCATGTCAGTCGATCCTGAGCGACCATTTCAAAAATATCTGAAACTTTGCACAGTTTTTCAATTTCATATAAATCGCCATTTTTTGATATTAAACCTTCATATTCACTCACGACTAACTTTTCAAAAGGGTGTATGCGAAAATAGTTCTAAAATATTCTAAAAGCTTTACAGCAAAAACGGATTGTTCGATTGTTATAAATTTTTCAGCAAAGTTAGATAGGGAATCGCGCTACTTGGGCAGTGGCTTCTATATTCGTCTGTTTTCCACTATAACTCAGTCAAATTTGAACCAATTGACACTACTTTTGGAATGTGGTAAGATAGGTATAGTATCTACCCATGTACAACATTTCAAGTCAATTGGTTCAAAACTGACTGAGTTATAGTGGAAAACAGACGAATATAGAAACCACCGCCCAAGTGGCGCGATACCCTAACTAAATGATGATTCCTTAGAAAATATACACTGTAAAAAATTTCTTTTTCTACTTTGAAAAAATATGATATTTGTCACAAAAACTCAAATATCTCAAAACCCTATCTTTTTACCAACTTCAATTTTTTAGGGGAAATGGCCCATTATATCAGCTATCTACCATAAAATTTTGGTAATGGTAAACTGATAAACAAAAAAGTTATGACATTTCAAACATTTCACAATTTTTACATTTAGTAACAAAAAAAAATTTTTTTCTGTGTAAATTATTTCGAGAATTATATTTTGATGCTGATTTTATTGTAAAGGCTACCGCCTGAATTAAACAAGTTGTTTTCATGATACTTTAGTTTGATTATTCGTAATTACTATAGTATCTATTTGAAACTTAGACGCGATCCAGTGTTGTGATCAAAAATATTGAGATTGTCATACTTTTTATTGTACGTGACTGGTGAAAAAATCCCTTGATAGTGTTGAAAAGCTGTTGATTATAAGAAAAATGGAATTGAATTTATTTTTAAGACAAAAGCTGTATAATAAAAGTTTTTTATACGCGTATACGTCTAGTTTATCCGCAAAAAAAATCCCTCTTATAGAGAACAGACTTTATGATCGGAAGAATGCGAGTAACTTCAACAACAACAAATGCATAAGAGGTACATACCACAGACAAACAGACGAAACGCCTAGAACAATTTTAGTGAAAATTCATCGCCCAGTTCACACTATCACCACCTGGTGGAAATGTTTCACGAAACACTGCGTTGTGCAATATCGTCATCAGAAGGCGCTAGTGTGAAACGTCAAACGCAAAGAAAATCGATGGGCGCTCTTCTTGTTATGAAAGCCACAACCAAGATTCAAAATGATCGTTGAAGGCGTGGTCAATGAAAATTTCGCCAGTGTTACGTTTGTTTGTCTGTATACATACCTGACAATGCTCACGAAAAAAACAAAAAAATACTACCGCTATGAATATTAAAAATTGTATAGTATTTTTTTTTCTTCAGCCACCAACACCAAACAAGTAAGTTAAAATTAATAAGTGATTTTGTTTATTATAATCTAACGAACAAGATGAACAGTCGCTTTCTCAAAGGTCTTCAACTCAACGCTCTCTTGTAGACCGTTTGATGAAAAAAAAATGTTCAAAAGAGTTACGAAATCTCACCGAAAGCACCATAGATAAACTGAAAGAGACTGGTTATGCCCAAATGTCCACATTGTGTACAAAATTACGCATTTGCACGTCCTGCCGTCTAGAATTTGACAAACGAGCAGTGTTTGGACGAAAAAGTGATCAGTGAACCACTCGGCAGTTTTTCTTCCCTTCTGTTGGTTCTGTTTCAATTACCAAGCGGTGTATGTTCTCTCGTCGAGTCGCATGGTTCACGAAGGAACACAAAGAGGATACTCCGATATAAACAAGCTGCGGCGATGAGCGGGCATCGCTAAGTGTAACACTTACCGATGATCGCTCATCGTTGGCTTGGGGCAACTGTGAATAATCGTTATTTTCATCAGTATTTAATGCGTTTTCGCTTTAAAAACGTGAAATACTATTTAATTTAACTGTATTCATGACGTTGCAGGTTGTGTAGTCACAATAAAAAAAGAATTATGGCAATAAAATATTCTTACCGAATGCATCGCTTTCATTAGCGTCATCGAGCATCTTCTCTCTTGATTACGCTCTCGTATCGAACCGGGCAAGAGAATGAACAGCATTTCGGGGAGCGTTCCCGAGCATGTTGGTTCATGAAATGTTACATTCGCGAATGTATCACTTGCTGAGCATGGACCATTCAGTGGTTGGCGATAAAAATCCACACACTGCAAACGAGTCATCTGTATATCATCGGTAAAGCAGGGCGCAGGAAGTTCGAAAACGACAACAACTGAGAAATTGCCATCAGCGACATCTGTTTAAACAATTTAATTACGCCCCTTTTCAAAAATGCCCTGTAATATTCTTCAACATCTATACCCATTTCAATATTTTTAACGTTGCAAAACACGCTTTCAACATTCATCTTGAAGAAGAGGGAAAACACTTGTCCTCAAATGTAACAGCAAATTAATGAATAAACGACTAATGCGCGGAGGGCGTGATAAAATCGGAACATTACGGTACATAGTATATTATATTATATGTATATATAATATATAATAAAAACAACTTGTTTTACTCACGCAAGGCCATTAACAATAAAATCAGCATCAAACTTCAATTTCCGGCCGAAATAATTTACACTAAAAAAAATTATTACTAAATGTGAAAATTGTGAAATGTTTGAATTGTCATAACTTTTTTGTTTATTTTCATGGTAGATTGCTAATACAATGGACCGTTTTCTCTAAAAAATTACGTTGGTAAAAAGATAGGGTTTTGAGATATTTGAGTTTTTGTGACAAAAATGATATTTTTTAATGTTAAAAAAGATTTTTTTCACAGTGTATATTTTCTTAGGAATCGCCATTTAGTTATCTAACTTTGCTGAACAATAAAATCAGCATCAAATCGCGATTCCCGGCCGAAATAATTTACACAGAAAATTTTTTTTTACTAAATGTTAAAATTGTGAAATTTTTGAAATGTTATAACTTTTTTGTTTATTAGTTTACCATCACCAAATTTTTATGGTAGATTGCTAATACAATGGACCGTTTTCCCTAAAAAATTCAAGTTGGTAAAAAGATAGGGTTTTGAGATATTTGAGTTTTTGTGACAAAAATGATGTTTTTCAATGATAAAATAGATTTTTTTTCACAGTGTATATTTTCTTAGAAATCACCATTTAGCTATCTAACTTTGCTGAAAAATTCATAACAATCGAACAATCCGTTTTTGCTGTGCATATTTTTGAATATTTTTGAACCATTTTCACATACACCCTTTTGAAAAGTTAGTCGTGGCTCTAAATAAAAATTTGATATCGAAAAATGGCGATTTAGATGGAACTGAAAAACTGTGCAAAGTTTCAGTTCAATAGAAAATCATGAATTAAAAATTTTCCTTAATTTTGATGCTGTTGCTTGGAATCGCTCTTAACTACTATATCGAACTGGTTGCCTTTGCCCTGCCTTCATTTTTCTACCTTGTCCATGATAGAATGATGAGCACGAGGATGTTAAAGTGTGGCTCTTGTTCCTTTTCCAGTCCGATTGGAAGTCCATTATGAGTTGCCGTTAGCCGATACTCAAGTTTTCCGGGTCCGTTAGAATATAGGCTCAGAAGAGGGTCAGGTATCAGCCGCTCTCGGGGGAAGAGCAACTGGCGGAAATATGTAATTGCTGGAGCTGGGATCAAACCCATGACCTTCCACTTATGAAGTGAACGTGTGACCACTACGCCACGGGCCCCGGCTCTTCTTTGGATTATGTATTACGGAAAATGTTTACAACTTTACGAACAACTCTCAGTAAAATTCATTGGCTTGCTACTGGTGCAAAAAAACAACCCATCGCAGTTTTTCGGCTAGGTTATAAGCGTATTAGAAAGAAGCCCAAATAAATCTTTGAAGAATAATACTCCTCCTATGCATATTAACCTCATGGCAGTCAGGCTATTGATTTAATCAACCCAAATAATTAGCAATACAAACAGTTCGGCCACCTTAACGATTTCATCAGTGCAGCCTATTCCGGAGAGTCAATGTCATCGACTGGCTTGATAGAGAATCACTTTAAAACTGGCGAACCGTGGGACTAGTTTGCTTACTGGCTGCTGCAAAGGTGACTTGCATTTGGAGTTCAAGATATGACAATGTCAAATCGAGAAAAGCCACAAATCTTCAATTCCCATCGTGTACATCTTCACCAGTCGCAGTGAGAAGAGATCGTTCAAGGTGACGAAATCAAAACGAGCTAGTCGAGCAGCGTTCACTTCACAAAATATGACGACACATACACGCGGTTCTTGGAGAGCGCTCTCGCGCGTGCTTGTACTTCCATTCCACGGCTAAGCCATGCTTTTTAACCTCATTTCAGCCCGCGCGCGCGCAAGGCGTCCGTTAACAACAAAACGTACTCTCCTTTTACCCGCGACGAACTAGAGCCGAGGCTTTTGTGTGCGATATCAAATGATGACTTTGAACCAGCAGCATGCTGGCGCTGCTGGTGGCGTCGTCGTCGGCGGCGACGGGAATCTTCTATAAATGGTATCAATACACCCACCCAGTCCCGTCACCTCCGTCCACAGTGCACTGCAGTGGCTCGAAGGTGGCCAAAACCTATAAAGAAGCATTCATTCCGCCTAGCCGTAATAGTGTCTTTCTCGGGTTCGACGTTTGATTTCTGAATAATCTTATACGTAATATGAACAAAGCGAGCAAGCTTTTGCTTTGCACAAATGCAAGCGTCATTTGTTTTTACTTGAGCATTTCCTTATGCCTGGTTTACATGGAGCAAGTGATTTAATTCAAGTCAATGGAAAATGCGAATTGAACGTGTAAACACCACAGTTTATCTCAGTTGAGCAACTGACTTGACTTGAACGAAAGCTGAACATGTTCAACTTTTTTGTTCAAGTCAAACGAAATCATTTCACTTGCGCCGTCTGAACACGCGATTCATGTGAGTTGAATTCAAGTCATCTGTCAAATGAGCTGAATTCAATTCAGTTTGCTTACGCACCGCACGAGTTGCTTCAACTGAGATGCATCCAAGAGCATGCAAGTGGACACTCAATTCATTTGCTTAGTCTAAACACGTCATTCCATTGGATTGAACATGTTTCAGAAGTTTGCAACTCAGATGCTCGTTTCAATTGAACAGTCTAAACCAGGCATTAGGTCGGAATGATGAAACCTTTGGGAGTTCCTGCAGGGATCCCTTCAGAAGTTTCTACTGGAATTCTATTAGGAGAAGTTTCTTATTAAATGTCTTTAGGAATTCCCCTCGAGATTTTTTTTGGGAATTTCTTCAGTAATTCTTCCTGGGATTTCTTCAGGAAATCCTCCTGTGGTTCCTTTTGGAATTCCTTCAGAAATTCCACCAAAGATTCCCTCAGAAGTTTCTCCTGTGACTCCTTCAGGAATTCCTCCACAGATTCCTTCTGAAATTCCTCCAGGGAATGCTTCAAGAGTTCCTCCTGGGATTGCTTTAGGAGTTCCCCTCAAGATTGCTTTAGGAGTTCATTCAGAAATTTTTCCTGGCGTTCCATCAGAAACTCCTCCACAGATTGCTTCATGAATTCCTTCTGGGATTCCTCCTTGGGTTCCATCAGGAATTCTTCCTGGGATTCCTTCAGGAGTATTATTATTTCTATTGAGAAGGTAAAGCTACAAGTTGCATGTTCTCTGTTATTGATTTCTAATTAGTGTTTTTGTGTTTCATATACCTGATATATTGCTACCCCTGTGTTCACCGTGTGGATCAACACATATTCCATTTGATACATTTGGAGTATAACTATTTTTGCACCAGAAATCTTGAGTATTCGTCGATTTATTTCTGCATCATTTACTGTACACTCGCAACACAAACAATGGCGGCATCAGTTTGTTGTTCATGTGCTGGTGACCTGGAGAAGGCTGAAGAAATTGTTTGCAAAGGTTTTTGTAAATCGACCTTCCATCTAAAGTGCGTGAATCAACCAATTGACATTCGTGACTCGGTCGCCAATTGCTCCCAACTCTACTGGATGTGTCAAGCCTGCTCGGAAATGATGGCAAACGCTACATTTTGTCAGGCTCTAATATCCACAAACAGTGCCTTTGAAGCAATCAGGGCTGAACACAGCAAAGCCCTGATACAGCTAAGACAGGAGATGGAGCAAAACACAGCGAAAATCAACACTATTCTGCAGCAAATTCCAACTGTAATACAAGAACGGACTGGGCGAAAAACGACTACTTCTAATACTCGGAAACGTCCACGAATTGACGAGGATATTATTATCAATTCAGTTGAAACCCGAAATTTGCCCGAACCCTCTGTAACCGAAGGAACAAGAGAAATTGACCCTAATGTGATGATACCACTGGCAAATAGGAAAACCAACGAAAGCAAGCTTTGGTTGTACCTATCTGGATTCAACCCAAATGCATCAGAGGATGACGTTCGTGGATTGGTGCAACAAAATCTGAACACCAGCGAGACTATTGACGTGCGAAAGTTAGTTCCAAAAGGAAGAAATCTTGAAGAACTTACCTTCGTTTCGTTCAAGGTTGGAGTTGGGTTGCAATTCAAGGATTTAGCGCTGCTGCCATCTACGTGGCAAAAGGGTATTATATTCCGCGAATTTGACTTTCATCCCCGATCGATGTTTCAGTTCCAACAACCGCAACAATGATTCGACAGTTAATGAAACCTGCCCGTTACCGACCCGACATCCTACTAGCTCCCAAACTGAGCACATCGTATCACCGAATGCGACAAATTTTTTCACGCTACAAAACTCCGCTCACATGAACTTGAATCTCGGCAATTCGCAGAACCTATCTAAGCCTTCGATCACGGTATACTACCAAAACGTAAGAGGATTGAGAACGAAAACGAACGAACTCTTCGCCGCTTTGTCTGTCTGCGATTACGACGTCGTAGTGCTTACGGAAACTTGGCTTAATGAGAATGTATTGGATTCCGAGCTGACCGATGAGTATGTGATCTATCGTCGTGATCGAAATGTGCTTACCAGCGAGCGCCTTCGTGGTGGTGGTGTTTTGATTGGTATCAAAAAGAATATTACGAGTAATGTTATCGACTTCGTTGGGGCTGACCGTCTAGAGCAGGTAGCCATACGCGCAACTGTTGAAGATGTGTCTCTCGTAGTTTGTGCAATTTATCTCCCTCCCAACACTGAGCTCGAACTATATGAACAGCATGCTACGTGTATCAATGATCTGTATAGTCAGATAGGTGCTCGCGACAGGGTTGTAGTTCTGGGTGACTACAATTTGCCTTTCCTCAACTGGCACCTCGATGATGACGTCAGTAGTTTTATCCCAGTGAATGCATCCTCCGAACAGGAATTATCGTTGGTGGAAAATGTCATCGCTTCAGGATTGCAACAAGTAAACTGCCTTTCAAACGACAACGGAAGACTGCTCGACTTGGCGTTCGTGAATAATGCCACCGCTTGTGAAATAGTTGAACCTCCTATACCATTGATGAGAGTTGACCCTCATCATAAGCCTTTTGTTATGATCATTGAAGACCTACAAGCCACTTTCGACAACGATATTTCAACTGTGGTTTACGATTTCACTAATTGTGATTTTGATGAGCTGAATGTTGCAATTTCACAAGTCAACTGGCGTGAGAATTTGAATCTGAACAATTTGGACGAAGCTGTGGACAAATTCTATAGTGAATTGGATTCTATTCTTCGACAACACGTTCCTTTGAAAGTGCAATCACGAAAAAGCGGAAGTAGACAACCCTGGTGGAACGGAGAGCTGCGAAATCTTCGGAACCGGCTACGAAAGGCACGGAGACGATTTTTTCGATCGAGAAGTGACGAGAGCAAAGCTGTGGTACGCGAATTAGAATGCCAATTTAGTTCTTTGAACGTATCACGCTTTCAATCGTACATTTATCGCATCGAGGGCAACATGAAGGACAACCCGAAACAGTTCTGGAGTTATCTTCGGAATCGTACTGCTTCCAGTGGAATTCCTCAAACCATCAACTATCTTGGAGATTCATCGACCTCGCCGTTGGAATCTGCAAGTCTTTTTGCGTCGTTCTTCCAAAGTGTGTTAAGTAATAACTCACCACCTTTGGATGAGTCGTACCTTAATAGACTGCAGAGTTTCGATCTCAACTTGCCGATAGCTGCTGTGCGCTTTAGGTTTATTGCGAGCAAGCGGGAGCTGCAGAAATACACTACTGATTTGCACTTTGACATTGCTGCACGAGGAACGACGACACGATTGACTATGATTGGTGACGCCTACTATGATTGCTTGATGTGCTATGCGTCGTTGTCCACTGTTCAATATGGCAACATAAATCTACAGTCACACATCCACCCTCCTCTCAGGAATTAAAAGTTTTTTTTTTTCAAGAAAATATTGCTTCTTTTTTTTCTAGAAACCGGCCATTTTTCATTACCAAAAATGGGATTCCATTATGCTTTCAATGTCATTTTGAAGAATGATTATGCACGAATGAAGAGGTGTGAACTATTTGAAGTGGCTTACTGAGTGACAAGATCGGAAATTCAATCATTTAATCACCTGCTGAATATTATTTTCGCTTTTCTTTCTTCCGATATGTGCACTACACATCCATCCCACTGAAATCAGCCGTTTTTTATGTTTCATAATATACGCTTCTTTGTACCCTTGGTACATCTGGTGATTCTTGCGTCTGAGGAACACACAATTTTCTCGTTTCCCACCGAGATATGCCGTAATACTTTGTACTCAGCGAATATCGTTTGGGTTTGCAAATTAAGGGACGTATGATGGTTACGAAATCCATAAAAGGCCCTATTCGCAACTGTAATACGCCTTTTAACTTCACGGAACGACATTCTCACGTGTCACAAGTGTTCCAAGATAAACAAATTCTTCAACAACTTCAAACACATCCCATCAATCGCTACTTCAGTACTAGTAGTGTTAGGCTTGTCGCTACCCGAATATTTCGTCTTGGTAGAATTGGTCGTCAAGCCTACCCTTACTGTCTTCCTCTTCACAAGAGCGTTAGCTTCCCCCACTGCCATACGATCGATACGGTCATCCGGACGCGCTGTGGACTATTTTTTTGTCGCCAAGATACAATTTCAAGGGTGTGGTCATCCGGACGCGCTGTGGACTGTTTTTTTTTATTGTCGCCAAGAGACAATTACAAGGGTGCGGTCATCCGGACGCGCTGTGGACTTTTTTTTTTATTGTCGCCATGAGACAATCACAAGGGTGCGGTCATCCGGACGCGCTGTGGACTTTTTTTTGTCGTCAAGAGACAATTTCAAGGGTGCGGTCATCCGGACGCGCTGTGGACTTTTTTTTTGTCGCCAAGAGACAATTTCAAGGGTGCGGTCATCCGGACGCGCAGTGGACTGTTTTTTTTTATTGTCGTCATGAGACAATTACAAGGGTGCGGTCATCCGGACGCGCTGTGGACTTTTTTTTTGTCGCCATGAGACAATTTCAAGGGTGCGGTCATCCGGACGCGCTGTGGACTATTTTTTTTTGTCGCCAAGAGACAATTTCAAAGGTGCGGTCATCTGGACGCGCTGTGGACTATTTTTTTTTCGCCAAGATACAATTTCAAGGGTGCGGTCATCCGGACGCGCTGTGGACTGTTTTTTTTTATTGTCGCCAAGAGACAATTACAAGGGTGCGGTCATCCGGACGCGCTGTGGACTTTTTTTTTATTGTCGCCATGAGACAATCACAAGGGTGCGGTCATCCGGACGCGCTGTGGACTTTTTTTTGTCGTCAAGAGACAATTTCAAGGGTGCGGTCATCCGGACGCGCTGTGGACTTTTTTTTTTGTCGCCAAGAGACAATTTCAAGGGTGCGGTCATCCGGACGCTCTGTGGACTGTTTTTTTTTATTGTCGCCATGGGACAATTTCAAGGGTGCGGTCATCCGGACGCGCTGTGGACTGTTTTTTTTTATTGTCGCCAAGAGACAATTACAAGGGTGCGGTCATCCGGACGCGCTGTGGAATTTTTTTTTTATTGTCGCCATGAGACAATCACAAGGGAGCGGTCATCCGGACGCGCTGTGGACTGTTTTTTTTTTCGCCAAGAGACAATTTCAAGGGTGCGGTCATCCGGACGCGCTGTGGACTGTTTTTTTTATTGTCGCTATGAGACAATTACAAGGGTGCGGTCATCCGGACGCGCTGTGGGCTATTTATTTTTTCCAAGAGACAATTACAAGACATTCAAATATGAACCTTTTATCAAATGGAGTAAGCAAGTTTATAGAGATTTAACCCTTGAGTAGTCGCGTCTTTGACCAGCTGCAGCGACGCCGCGCTCATGCTGTGTACCATATGCGTGCATATTTCATGGTGCGTGTACTCAGTACACGACGCGATCGCTCCCGGGTTAATCAACTTACAAAAATTAATGTTTTCTGTCCCGAGCTCAGTCTTGTAAACCTTCGACACTTTTCACTACCTTCGTTTTGTTGCCGCGGTCGACTGTCAGCCTGCTTTGCTACACTCGTGTACTACAGTTACCTCTTACACACGAAACGAGCGGAAGAACTAAGATCAATAAACATAAAAAACAAATCAAATCAATGTCGTCTGACATGATGACATTTGCCTAATTGTAGCTTTCCGCGTAGATTTTGTTGAATGTCAATATTAATTTATACTTGCTTGTTAAATCGAATACGATACACACATATACACAGCTGCAAAGCAAGCACCATACAACTACCCGACTCGGTTTTCTGAAACCAATCACTTGTTGCCAGAGCTGCCTTTACTGCAATCTATTCCAACTCTGGGAGATTTTTTTTTAATTAGTCGAATAGGAGTAATGCTGACAAATGTACAAACCAGCAGCGCTTCGCTACTCGTTATGCGATATTATTACACCTAGAAGCTGTTGTAAAGAAACGGTTGGTATAGCAACACGGCTAGTCGGATGGAAACAGTATTGTCAAAACCAACTTTAAGCGGGATATATTGCCGCTACACAAATACTTTGTAGATATCCATATCAATGTTGTGAACTCATTTTGGTTGCTTTTATAGCACTCTAATTCAACTCTGGAAAAAGTCGCTGGAAGATGTGCAACTCGAATAAGAGTCCCAATCAATAAATCAGCTGCTTTTATACAGTAGTGTTGTAAAGTTGCTAAATACATAAAGCAGCAGCACTTCGTAGCCTTTTAAGGAACGTGCTTTCAGCTAGAAGCTGTGACAAAGAACCTGTTGGCACAACCACACAGTTTGCGCAATGTAAACATTATTGTGTTTGACGTTTCACAAGCTTTTGCAGCTAGATGAAGTTGGGTAAGGTATCATGTGGCACAATTGCCTTGTCTGGAGTAAAACAAAAAACAAAGTAACCTGATGATTAGGGACAATGGAAATTCGCGGCAAAACTTCTCAAATTTCGCGGGCCACCATTGAGAATTTCGCGGACTCACATTTTTGACCGTTTTGTTGAGAAAAACTTGATTTTTCAGGCCAAATAAACAATTTGTTTGAATTTTATGAAGCGTATCATAAATTCATCAAAAGAAGTAACAAATTTGATGAAAACCAGATAAGAGCATAGATATAAAATGCATTAAATTTTTATCATGCAGATAAGGAATCGTAAATTACTCTGCACTGCCAAAAGCTAACAGCCAATTTCTGCCTCAAAGTTTGAAAATAATGGAAATTTGTAGGGTGTTTTCTCAAATTTGCCAGATTTCGCGGCATTTCGCGGGATATTATAAATTTCGTGATCAAGACCCAATTTCGCGGATTTCGCGGCTTCCGCGAAATCGCGAATTTCCATTGTCCCTTCTGATGATATTTAAACGATTAACTATTACAGCATCCATAACTATTGTTTAACAACTGTGAAAAGGCTGAAAAAGCCCCTTTTTCACGATGTTATTCAGTTAGTGATTACATGGGAGCCGACAAAAGAACTATGACTTGGTGATATAGAAGCTGATCGCACAGTACAGTGAGGATTCGCTCGTTGGGTCACGACTGCGCCCCGATTAGCGAATCGTGTTCGTTCGTTGGGGCAACTGACAACTGATCAAAATGCTGTAGACACACGCAAGTGACGAGAAATATGTCACGAAACACTCACATACTTGCACAAACGTTCTGTATATAGGAGCTGCGATGCGACGGCGGTTAGACGTCAAACTCTTTTTGACATCGATTTTGACATTGGCAGTGCTTTTTAGTTGGGTTTTGCCCCAACCAGTGAACATTCAACTATCGAGACAACCCATCTAACGAGCCGCCAACGAACGAATCGGGACTGTACATACATGAGGATTAAGTTTGCCAGATTCATTGGTATAGGGCTTACATAGAAGGTTCCGTACATACGTACAACACAGTAACTCAGCATCAAGCCGTTTTGAGGACGCTTTATTGACGTTTACATTCACAATAAAGTTTAGTTGAGACATTTGCTCAAGACTTCCCTTTTTTATTATGGTTACAGTAGCGCTTAGAATCTTCATTTGAAACCAAATTAATGAAGGGGAAATTGGCTGCACCACGCGTTAAGTAAATCCTCTTACATGTAATCGCTAAAAAAAAATCTTTAAAGCTATAAATTTCGTCTTGCACCGGAAAACCCATTTGTTTGGAATGAATAGCTGGTTCATGTTTATAACCGTGCTAGGTAGGCCAAAAGTAGAATCCGCCAATTCATCTTGATCATAATGATCCGTTTTTTTTGTTGACTAAATGACTTTGGACAAAAAAAAAAACATTGAATAATCGAGTTACTACTCCGTATTGGAAATCAACATCTAGTGTGCCATGTCTTTGCGGCGTAGTGGATTTAAATATTGATAGTTGTTGATGAACTCATGACAACTGCCACAATGCCATTACGAACGAATCGCGTCAAAATATTTATGTGTTTTTTTTTTACCAATTTCACAACCAATCATCTCCATATTGCTTAGTTTTGGTGCTGTAAATTTGGTTACTTTAGTTTATTAAATATCTCACCTAGCCAACTTAGTTGTGGAAACACTTTATATTACAGTCGCGACCTGCGACGCTTGCGGATCAACACAAATAAAACTTTTTTTTCATTCAAATAGCCGCCATAGCATCCATCGGAAACCAACCAAATACATGCACTAAAACAATCAGCACCGCAATGCACGTTACTTTACTTACGAAAGCATGACCGTATCAATTGATCTACAATAAAATTTCCAACTTACCATATCTGGACCTGCAGCTAAATGTAGTTCCCAGACCCGTCATGTTATCCTACCTCACAAACACTCGAAAGTATATTTTCTCCCATTTTCTCACATAAGCACTTCGATTGAAAACACTCACAATGACACAATTATTTTGTTCCTGCACGCCCCCGCTTGCCCACATCCTTTTCTAATAGGTTCTTCTGTAATTAATCCGGCAGGATCGCCAAATGTGCGCTTTAGGTTTATTGCGAGCAAGCGGGAGCTGCAGAAATACACTACTGATTTGCACTTTGACATTGCTGCACGAGGAACGACGACACGGTTGACTATGATTGGTGACGCCTACTATGATTGCTTGATGTGCTATGCGTCGTTGTCCACTGTTCAATATGGCAACATAAATCTACAGTCACACAGCTGCCTTCGATCAACAAGACGTCCGCATCAAACTACGTGGTATCGACAGCTGCAAGGGTCCTGGTTCAGACGGATTACCTCCGTTGTTCATCAAAGAGTGTTCTTCTTCGTTAGCTGCTCCGGTCGCTCAGCTATTTAATCGTTCACTCCGGGAAAGCACGTTTCCGTCACGGTGGAAAGAGGCGTTGATAACACCCATCCACAAATCCGGAAATGTTCATGACGTCCGAAACTATAGAGGGATTTCGATTCTAAACTGCCTGCCGAAGGTTTTCGAGAGCATGGTGTTGGATTTTCTCTACCCAGCGGTAAAGAATATCATTGACGTGGACCAGCATGGCTTCGTCAAAAAACGATCAACGACCACAAATCTTATGACGTATGTGACCATGCTAACAAACCTCATAGAAAAACGTAAACAGATCGATGCAGTGTACATTGATTTCTCGAAAGCGTTCGACCGAGTACCACACCTACTAGCGGTTGAGAAGTTGAGACGAATGGGCAGCCAATTAAATGCCCCATATTAAATTCAAAAGTTTCCATAAATAATTCGAAAATTGCCAATAAATAAATAGGGGTGGAAGCAATAATAAACTATGAAAGTTCCATAAACAAATCAAAAAGCGCATAAATAAATCAAAACTTCCCATAAATAATTGACTTTCGAGCAATAAAAAATGCCAGAATTTCCACAAATAAATCAACAATTGCAATAAAAAACTACATTTTTTCCAACAAAAAATTTCGAACATTCTACATCACAGAACTATTATGCTAGAAAGACTGAAACTATGTGTGCAATTTAACAGACAATCGCTTGCTGTCCGAACTCGCTAACGCTCGTCGGACTTTAAAAAGGGATAACATCTCTGTTCGCATTCTACCGGGCAAATTATTGGATCTGTGGATTGCCTAGATCCGAATCGACGCAGTTACGGCGCGTCGGATTTCGGAAACATCGGCGGCCTTCTGCCGCCTCAGTTCCTCAATCCTCTATGCGGCTTCGCCGCATGGCTCGCCCCACACTTTTACTTTACACATTGTTTCGTATATATTGCTAAATTTTCAATTGCTTTTTTGATGTTTTTCAATTGGGAAGTTTTGAATTATTTATGGAAAAATCAGATTTATTTATGGAAAATTTAAACTTTTCTGGTGGAAAAAATGTAGTTATTTATTGAATTTTTTGAATTATTTGTGGAAATTCCGACATTTTTTATTGCTCGAAAATCAATTATTTATGGGAAATTTTGATTTATTTATGCACTTTTTGATTTGTTTATGGAAATTTTATAGTTTATTATTGCTCCCACCCTTACTTCTTTATTGGCAATTTCTGATTTTGGTATGGAAAATGATGAATTTTTTATGAGTCGTTTATATTTTAGCCAGACGAATGGGATTTCCTGATTGGTTGACTGGTTGGATTGCTTCTTACCTGCAGAATCGTCGTGCTTCTGTTAGATTGGGGGCTGTTAAATCCGAATCTTTTCACATCACGTCCGGTGTGCCTCAAGGCAGTCATCTCGGTCCTCTGCTCTTCATACTCTTCGTGAACGATCTTTGTGGTGAGCTGAAATCATTCAAAAGTATGTATGCGGACGATCTCAAAATCTTTCGAGTAGTGTCATCAGCACTGGATTGCTGCGCACTGCAAGCGGATGTCGAACAAGTGGTGGACTGGTGTCACAGAAATGGGATGGAGGTGAATGTGCAAAAATGCAGCGTTATCACCTTTACTCGACTTTTCTCTCCTATAGTCTTCTCGTACACGTTGCGGAACTGTGCGCTGGAAAGAGTATCGAGCGTCAAAGATCTTGGTATTACTCTGGACACTAAGCTGCGATTTACGGAGCACATATCCTTGGTAGTAGCCAAGGCATACGCAATCCTCGGTCTAGTCAAGCGAAACACTCGGGATTTCAACGATGTTTACTGCTTGAAAGCCATATACGTCAGCCTGATTCGCAGCATTTTGGAATACAGCGTAATTGTTTGGAGTCCATATCATGCTACACACATCAATCGGATTGAACGTGTCCAGAAGGCGTTTGTCAGATTTGCACTTCGAAGACTACCGTGGAGAGACAGGATGAACCTTCCGCCATACGAAAATCGATGTGCACTAATCGACCTCCCGACGTTGGCAACAAGGAGAACGTATCTACAGAGACTCTTTGTTTTCGACCTGCTAGAGAACAACATTGACTGTGCCGAGCTCCTAGCAAGACTACGCATCAATGCTCCAGTGAGAAGAACGCGGCAAATTGTTTTCTTCAGGCGCGGGACAAATCGCACGCTATACGGCCAGCAAAACCCACTCGATGTGTGCTGTCAGTCCTTTAATGTAGTGTATCATTTGTATGATTTTAACTTGTCCAAAAATGTGTTTAAGACCAGAATTAGTAATTAAGTTTTAGTCTGTACGATTCCATAATCGAAGACTGTAAATAAATAAATAAATAATTATATCCTGCACGGAACCAGAAATCAACCCGAATAGAGGTTCTTTTCACTCATATCGGCTCTTCCGTGCGAGAACCCAAATTTGGCTACACCGCATTATAGCTCCGAGTAGGTTGTTTCCGTTTGATCCCGGCAGAAAATTGCAACCCATCGCAAAGTTCTTTCTACCCAGCGACGCATTTGAACGCGTTCTGTTCATGTTCTGTTCAAAGCGTGTGCTCACGAGATCCGTGTTCAAGTTCAAAAAAAACTCCGGCGTTAGATCACAGTGCACCGTTCATCTCATGGCAACCATTGTCGGCATTCACTATTTCCGTTGATTACCAGCAGGTGAGAAATTTGGACAAGCAGAAGCTAATTGATGTACACATTTGAAAACATTTTCGCTTTTTTAGATCACCAAGAATTCAAGAAAGCAATCATGTCGGTTGCGTTGAAGCGAAAATTTAATTTTGAAGAATCTTCCAGCCTGATTAACGCACAGCTCGAGTATCTACCAAATTCAACCGTCTGTAGAAAGATTCTGATGTCGAACAAGAAAAGTAATTAGAAACTCATGCATCTGGCATTGGCAAGCGAGTTGAACCTCTACGTGATGACCAACCTGGTGCTGTTCCGAAAATGCCATCAATCACGATTGAAATGGATCCAACGTTATTCAAAACCGCCTGTGTGAAAATGATTACTGTTGGAGGGCTCACTTTCAACGTTTTCGACAAACCTGGAGTTTCGGACATTTTCCAGCAGATTGAAAGGGACTGAAGATTCCGCACATAAACCGTAACAATATTGTCACGAAGATAGACAACGCTGCAGAGCTGTCCATATCCTTGAAAGCAGATTCGGCAACGCACAGGCACAGGGGCAGGAGCATTTTGCCAGTCAATTGCCAGTACCTGCAAGGAAGCACTATGGTTGTCCGAACGTTAGGAATGATGGAGTTGGATGAGGCGCAGACCGCAGACGTACTGAAGGAAACAGTTTTGAAGATTGCACAAGATTTTGGCTTTGGAATTGATCAGATTTATTCGATCACAACGGATAATGGATCCAATTTCATCAAAGCGGCGGAATTGCTGAAGAAGGCCCAACAGGTTCGTATTATTTGCATTTACACACTTGAGTCACCGACAAACATGGATAACATGCACGATATCACTGATTGTAACTTCAACGTATTTATTCAACATTTGCGTTATCCATACCACCAGTGAAGAGAATTGTCAGACAAAAGAGGCACAAAACCAGCAACAAAGAAGGTGCGACGATTACTCTTTATCCCTACTGGTAACAGATAATGACATGATCTCGAATTTTTTTGTTGCAGACAAAACGGAAGCTGAATTTGTTGCGTACTTTTCAACTCGTGAATAATCAATTATTACTAACCCAAAGTCAAAACTGTTTGATGATGGAACTTCACCAGAGTTGCAGTGTTTACCGACTCGAAGTTACCGTTCGAAAATCGCAATGCAAGGCTTAAAAATCTCTAAACTCTTGGTGTACGATGTAAATCCCATTATTTTCAAGTTGGGACAAACTTATGTCGCATGGGTTGTTTTGTCGCAACAAATACAGATTGCGACATTGTCATTATTGTTGCGCGATGGTTGAATTTTGATTCACTGCATACCACTTGAAAAGTATTTTTTTTACATAAAAGTGGTTTTTAAGATGCAAACTCTAATTTATTATCGCATATAATAGGTATATGATTCTGGAAATACAAATGACTCACACTTTTTTTTGCATAGGACGCATACGATGAAATTGAAACACATTCAAGCTTTGGTGAAACTGATGACGATGATGCAACGGATGATGATTCTGATCACCGTGATAGAATTGTGGATGAATTATCAAAAGATCGGAGAACAGACGACGATGAAGTCGATGCCTACACTCTGTACGATGATACCGTAGATGGTATGCTGGGTTCTGCAAGATGTGCCGCCCATGCATTATAACTGGCTGTGTATGACTGTTTGAAAACCTTGAATTTGAAGAAGAAGCTAGACGAAGTACGATCAGTATCGCGGGCGCTTAGAACGAAAAATTTCAAGCGAATTCTGAAACTTCACAAGAAATCAGTACCGCCCTTGGACTGTGAAACCTGATGGAACTATTCGTTTTTGATTTTTAAAGGAAAACGAGGAAAACGTTCTAAAAAATACTACGGACATCAAGATTTCCGGAAGCATGTGGGCATTCATGCGAGATTTCCATGAAGTGCTCAAGCCGGTTTATGCAGCAACCGTCAAGCTGCAAACGACCAATTTGACTATGGGTGATTTCTATTTCACTTGGTTATCGTGCAAAATGGAAATTGAAGAAATCCCGTCAACCATGGCTAAATCCATGGTGAATGCTATGATCCAGAGAAAAGTTAAGCTTTTCGATAATATTAAGTTTCTTGAAGTTTTATGGATCCACGAATAAATTACAATGGCAGTCAACTAATATCGGAAGATGACCGACAAAAAGCAATGGTAAGATTGATCAGTTATTCAAACCTGAACGTCTGTTCTCCAGGAGGAGAGGCTCACAACAGCGTCTGATCCCCATGTTAGGGGCGGCTGATCTGCGTCCGAGTGCAGGGAAGGACTCTAAGCTCAACTGTGCACTATGGTCCTCCGGAAAGTAGGGGGTTGGTGTCAGGCCCTACAAGCCAGCCGTAACATTGTAACGGAAAATCAGCAACAGAATAATACGAACCGAGACCAACGGCAACGACCCCAGCGTACAAAAAGGACTTGCGATTGGAAACTCGGTACGTGGAACTGCCGATCACTCAACTTCATTGGGAGCACCCGCATACTCGCCGATCTACTGAAGGACCGCGGGTTCGGCATCGTAGCGCTGCAGGAGGTGTGTTGGACAGGATCCATGGAGCGAACGTTTAGAGGTAATCATACCATCTACCAGAGCTGCGGCAACACACGCGAGCTGGGAACAGCTTTCATCGTGATGGGTGATATGCAGAGGCGCGTGATCGGTTGGTGGCCGATCGACGAAAGAATGTGCAGGTTGAGGATCAAGGGCCGATTCTTCAACTTCAGCATAATAAACGTGCACAGCCCACACTCCGAAAGTACTGATGATGACAAGGACACATTTTACGCGCAGCTCGAACGCGAGTACGATCGCTGCCCAAGCCACGACGTTAAGATCATCATAGGAGATTTAAATGCTCAGGTAGGCCAGGAGGAGCAATTCAGACCGACGATTGGTAAGTTCAGCGCCCACCAGCAGACGAACGAAAACGGCCTACGACTCATTGATTTCGCCGCCTCCAAAAATATGGCCATACGTAGCACCTTTTTCCAACACAGTCTCCCTTATTGTTACACCTGGAGATCACCACAGCAGACGGAATCTCAAATCGACCACTTTCTGATTGACGGACGGCACTTCTCCAACATTATCGACGTCAGGACCTATCGTGGCGCCAACATCGACTCCGACCACTATCTGGTGAGGGTCAAACTGCGCCCAAAACTCTCCGTCATCAATAATGTACGGTACCGGCGACCGCCACGGTACAACCTAGAGCGACTGAAGCAACCGGATGTCGCCTCAGCATACGCGCAGAATCTCGAGGCCGCGTTGCCAGACGAGGGCGAGCTCGATGAGGCCCCTCTAGACCCAAGCAACCAAAAGTTCGGATTCCACTTGAAGAACGAACTCAGAAGTTCAAGTTTGGTTCAATTCCGGTTTCGTTGAACTTAATTCTCCAAAAAATTACTCTTGTATTGTTTATGAACTTGGAAGTACATGTACAAGCTTTTGACTTCTCTTCAAAACGACATTAAAGTCGAAAAAAGGTTCAAAAAGAACTTATGTTGAACTTTAAAACAGAGTTCAATCAAATATTAACCGAACATATGTTGAACTTTTGCGTGCCTTTAAAATTCAAATATAGTTCATTTGGACATATTCCAACAACTTGAAATCATCCGTTCCGAACTTGTTTCGAACTTGTTTTGAACTTACTACTCAAAGCTCGGATTAATATTAACCGTACCAAAAGTGAACTTCACTTGAACTTCGGCGACAGCGGGGCCGGGGAGAAGTTCTCATTCAATTAAATCACTCGGAAATCGAGCCCAGTAGCCACAGCTTGTGTTAATTTCACAAGTACACTTTGTTCCACTTTGATATTTCAACGTACTTACTTGTAATCAACACAAAGGATCCGTATTGTGTGGCTCAAAGGCTGTTCCCGCAGCGGACAACTGTTCCCCCCAGGATTCCGCCGGGTGTTTTCACACCCGTCTCACTTGTCGCTGCAGCGCACCGGTAATCGACGCAATCGTAGGCACTGGAAACCAAGCTGAAAATTTATAATATTTTCTTAAAGTCGATACACTGGCCCTAATTTATTGCTTTCCACTGCGAACCACAACAAACTGAAAATGTCAAACTGTGTAAGTTCACAAGAAGTTCCACGTGAACTTATTTCGAACTTTCGAACTTTCGAGCTTTCCAAGTTCAGGGAAAGTTCACACGCGAACCTGATTGAGCTCTACTATGTGATTTGTATTTGTATTTGTATTTGTATTTGTATTTAAAATAATCCATCTGACAATGTTGTCTTAATGAATAAAATATACTAATCTAGTTTAACACAGACCTAATTCTATTAGCAAAACGCCCTGACGACTCATTGAACTCAAAAAGCTCCTCAACTGCCGTAAACGTACGGATACACGCAGACATAGGTTCATAGTAACCATACACGGTGCGATGGAAATTCGGTTGCAACAACGTTGTATCGCGAAGAGATCTGATAGGCGCACGAATATTCAGCAAAGATAGCAGGTCAGGAGCATCAGTTTCGCCATTCAACAGCTTTGCAATCATCAAGGATTGCTGTACTTTTCGTCGTCGATCCAGCGTATCCAGTCCCAGTAGGCGGCATCTATCAGGATATGGTGGCAGATTGTCGGGGTCTCTCCATGGCAAGTTCCTGAGTGCCAAGCGAATGAATCGTTTCTGTATCCGCTCAATCCTGATGCACCACGTAACTTGATAAGGATGCCATACGATCGAAGCATTCTCCAAAATTGGGCGCACAAGAGCACAGTACAACGATTCCCAGCAGTGCGGGTCCGAGAAATCCTTGGCTACTTTGGAAATGAAGCCCAATTGTCGGGTCGCTTTAGAAACAATTTCAGATCGATGCAGATCGAAAGTCATTTTCGCATCCAGCTGAATTCCCAAATCTGTTACACTGGTAACTCTGTTCAAAACATTTCCACTGATATGGTAGTCAAACATAACTGGGGTTTTCAAGCGATGAAAGGTGATCACTTGACATTTCTCCACGCTCAAAATCAATTTGTTTCTATTGCACCAGTCTGCAAATAATGTCAAAGATTTCTGCAGGCGCCTGCAATCATCTTCGGTACGAACCACAATATACAATTTCATATCGTCAGCATAGGCAAGCTTGAATCCTTCGTCTAGAACCAAAGCTGCATCGTTGAAGAACAGAATGAACAGTAGTGGCCCGAGGTTGCTTCCTTGAGGGACTCCAGATTTATTGGAAAACGATGATGAAACACAGCCATCAATTGCCACCCGAAGCTCTCGCCCCGAAAGGTAAGACTCCAACCAAGAAATTAAATGCGTAGCGACTCCGAGACGGGACAATTTGTGCAACAATATCCTATGGTCAATTTTGTCAAACGCTGCCTTCAAATCTGTGTAGATTACGTCCACTTGTGCATTATCTTCCATAGTCGTAATACATTTCGACGTAAAAATAAGCATATTGGTAGTGACTGACCGATTTGGCATGAACCCGTGTTGATCATTAGAGATGTAGCTTTTTGTAGCTTCGAGAAGTATTCCACGCATTATAGTTTCAAACAGTTTTGAAGCAGCTGATAGACTAGTGATGCCACGGTAGTTCGTAACATCATGACGATCGCCACGTTTGAAAACGGGTATCATGAACGATTGCTTCCATATACGCGGGAATTTGGCCTGCTGTAGCGAACGGTTGAAAATATCACACAAAGGCTGTGCGAGAGAGCAGATACAGCGACAAATTACAACTGCAGGTAAACCGTCGGGACCTGGAACAAACGATCGTTTAAGTTTTTTCGCTGCCAGTTTGACCATCTCCGGATTAATATTGAACACTCCAATATCCACGACGTCAACGGGTACATCACGGGTTGCGTTTACAATATCCAACGTTGAAGCGGGGTCTGTAGCGAATATAGATGAAAAATGCTTGGCAAATAACTGACACGACTCCTTCGCAGAAACAGCATGTACTTCATTCAGATAGACATTCGCTGGGATTGCATGACTTTTCCGTTTGGAGTTAACAAAACGCCAAAAACCACGAGGATTTCTCCTCAGGCCCATTTGAATACGCAAAACGTACGACTTGTACAGAGAGGCGTTTTTGAAACGGTATGCATTGCTAGCTCGTTGAAAGTTTTGAATACTGATAGGTGTTCGTTGGTGGCGAAGTTTCCGTTGACATGCATTGCGTGCACGTCTCAATTTCCGCAAATAAGGAGTGCTCCAGGCAGGCGAGACTGGCGGTCGGGTTCGAGGGACATTTGAAACAAGCCAGTTATTTAAGACGGTGCAAAAACTTTCAGCCATATCGTCGACATCGTAGCAGTTAGTAACAGCGGTCCAATCCACAGTTTGCAAATATTCCAAAAGGGCTATGAAATCTAGCTTACGAAAGTTCAAGGGTCTGTTTTCAGGAGGTCGTTCAGTCCCATCATCACGTACCAAGCATGCGGGTATGGAAAACTCGAGTGGTGGATGGTGAGAATCAACGGGCAATAACGGATCCAAGGAGCAGTTCACCACAGCTTCACAATCTGGTGAACAAAAAACCAGGTCGAGAGTGCGATCAAGCTGATTGCGGACAACATTTCTTTGGACGAGGCACAAATAATCCATTCCATCCAACAGAGTGCTGCTAGCTACCGGTAGTAGAGAAACACTGCATTGAATAGAGTTTTCAGCTAAACACCATCTCATGTGGGGCTGATTATAATCGCCGCATACCAATACAGCATCACCGGGTGAGCATTTCTCGCAAAGCTCATTCATCGAGGAGAGATGATCGTTGATAATACTCACGTTTTGGCTTTTATCCGGTGGAATGTAGATACCACAAATCAATACTTTCCTACCTTTGATTGTCGACGACACACAGATTTGCTCCAACCCTCGACCACATACCGTATGCACAACCCTGCTGGCATATCGCTGGGCAATAGCAATCAAAACGCCTCCAAATCGAGATTTATCGCTATTGGCGGGGCTCCGATCACAGCGGTACACATTAAAACCAGAACCGAACAGCTGCTGCGAGGTAATGCTGTTGTTCAATCCGGTCTCCGTCAGGATTATCACATCGAAGCGGCAATCGCTTGTCGCTAGAAGCAGTTCATCTATCCTCGTCCTTAGGCCACGGACGTTTTGGTAATACATCCAAATAGCATTGTATGTACTATCGCCAGATGAATCATGGCTGGAAGCAGACAACGTTGACGGGAGAGTATTGTTCTTTATGCTATGGTACTTGCCTGCATTTGCGGGTTGGAAGACCCTGACACCACACTCGGACACAGGACCGGGATGACTGCTGGTCGCTGGCAGGAATGGCTCGACTGTGCCGAGGGGACTAAGGGCTTCCATTGGGCTGGCAGGCGTGCATCCCGGTGATGACGGAGGCATTGATCGAACAGACGAATTCGTTAGTTGATTGCTGGAGGAAACTGCAATGCCACCTAGGTCCGAACGTGATAGCGATTCAGCAGGGCAACTGCAAGGCATGGACGTTAACGGCAGATAATTGTTCTCAAAACTGTTGTACTTGCCTGCGGTTACGGATTGGAAGACCCCTTCACCACACTCGAACACGGGACCGGGATGACTGTTGGTCGCTGGCTGGAATGGCTCGACCGTTCCGAGGGGCTCAGGGGCTTCCATGAGGCTGGCAGGCGTGCATCCCGGTGGATGCAATCGATTGGATGAAGGAGGCCAAGATGGATTTCTGATCATATGTGGCATCATCTCGATAGTAGGCACACTATTAACATCGTCATCATCATTTTGTGAAGCAAGCGTTACTGGCACGGTCGTCAATTGTCTAGAAGCGATGCACGGATCAGGGACTGCTGAATGATTACAACCTAGATATATGATATAAGCACATTGAGTAAAATCCCAAGTGCCTAACAACACATACATGGAGTAGTGGTTAGGCACCGACTTTCAACGATGAGAACTCGAGTTCAAATCTCAGTAAGTAAAAAAACATCAAAAATTATTTCAAGGTATTAATCAATTTGAATTCCACATGAGCTAATGTTTCCTAATAATAAATTACTTTTGAGGACTAAACACATTTTTTTTTTTTTCATTTTTTCGAAGTTTATTTTTAAGCTGAATAGCGTTCCTTTCAGCGACACAAGTGTACTTTTTGTGAACTCAAGTTCGGTTAATTACTTAAAAAGTGAGCTGAATAGAATGCTTTTCATCCTCCTTCGAATAGCTGATTAAGCCCAAACATGCTATTTTATCCGAACTTTTGGTTGCTTGGGGAGGACTGCTGGAGTACAGTGAAAGCAGTCATCAACGACGCAGCCGAGAGCACCATCGGGTACGTGGAACGGAATCGACGGAACGAATGGTTCAACGAAGAGTGTAGAACGGTTTTGGAGGAGAAGAACGCAGCGAGGGCGGTAATGCTGCAGAAAGGGACTCGACAGAACGTGGAACGTTATAAACAGAAGCGGAAACAACAGACCTGCCTCTTTCGGGAGAAAAAGCGCCGCCTGGAAGAAGCGGAGTGTGAAGAAATGGAACTGCTGTGCCGTTCTCAAGAAACACGGAAGTTCTATCAGAAGCTCAACGCATCCCGCAACGGCTTCGTGCCGCGAGCCGAAATATGCAAGGATAAAGACGGAGGCCTCTTGACGGACGGACGTGAGGTGATCGAAAGGTGGAAGCAGCACTTCGATCAGCACCTGAACGAAAACCAACAAAGCAGCTGGTAAGGATGGTATCGCAGCTGAACTCATCAAGATGGGCCCAGAAAAGTTGGCCACCTGTTTGCATCGGCTGATAGTCAGGATCTGGGAAACCGAACAGCTACCGGCGGAGTAGGAAGGAAGGGGTAATCTACCCCATTCACAAGAAAGGCGATCATTTGGAATGTGAGTACTTCAGGGCGATCACTATTTTGAATGCTGCCTACAAAGTGCTATCCCACATCATCTTCCGTCGTCTTTCACCTATGAGTTCGTGGGAAGTTATCAAGCCGGCTTTATCGACGGCCGGTCGACAACGGACCAGATCTTTACCTTACGGCAAATCCTCCAGAAATGCCGTGAATACCAGGTCCCAACGCATCACTTGTTCATCGACTTCAAAGCGGCATACGACAGTATCGACCGCGCAGAGCTATGGAGAATCATGGACGAAAACGGATTTTCTGGGAAGCTGACTAGACTGATTAAAGCAACGATGGACGGTGTGCAAAACTGCGTAAGGGTTTCGGGTGAACTATCCAGTTCATTCGAATCTCGCCGGGGACTGAGACAAGGTGACGGACTCTCCTACTGCCTACTCTTCAACATCGCTCTGGAAGGTGTGATGCGACGAGCCGGGCTCAACAGCTGGGGAACAATTTTCACAAAATCCGATCAATTTGTGTGCTTTGCGGACGACATGGACATTATTGCCAGAACATTTGGAACGGTGGCAGAGCTGTACACTCGCCTGAAACGCGAAGCAGCAAAGGTCGGACTGGTGGTGAATGCCTCAAAAATAAAGTACATGCTGGTAGGCGGAACCGAACACGACCGGATCCGTCTGGGTAGTAATATTATGATAGACGGGGATACTTTCGAGGTGGTGGAGGAATTCGTCTACCTTGGATTCTTACTGACGGCTGACAACAACGTGAGCCGTGAAATTCGGAGGCGCATCTTCAGCGGAAGTCGGGCCTACTACGGGCTCCAGAAGAAACTGCGGTCGAAAAAGATTCACCCACGCACCAAATGCACCATGTACAAAACGCTAATAAGACCGGTGGTCCTCTTCGGGCACGAGAAATGGACCATGCTCGAGGAGGACCTGCAAGCACTCGGAGTTTTCGAGCTATGCGTGCTAAGGACGACCTTCGGCGGTGTGCAGGAGAACGGTGTGTGGCGGAGAGGATGAACCACGAGCTCGCTGCACTTTACGGCGAACCCAGCATTCAGAAGGTGGCCAAAGCCGGAAGGATACGGTGGGCAGGGCATGTTGCAAGAATGCCCTGCCAAAGCTGGTGTTTGCAACTGATCCGGTTGGCACAAGAAGGCGTGGAGCGCAGAGAGCACGATGGGCGGACCAGGTGGAGCGTGACCTGGCGAGCATTGGGCGCGACCGAGGATGGAGAGCGGCAGCCACAAACCGAGTATTGTGGTGTACTATTGTTGATTATGTCTTATCTTAAATGTGATGTTGAACAAATAAATGTAATGTATGTATGTGTGTAGTTTGGCCAAGTTTGCCAGTGAAAGGTTTCTCCGAGTGGTGGCTACTTCCCGATACTAGTCGGCTTATTGGTGGTTTCCCGGTTCCGGATCTCAAGACAGGGAAAGGAGTTCCTCCAGGAATTCCTCTTGGGATTCCTTCAGGAATTCTTCTTGGAATTCCTTCAGAAATTCCTCTAGGGATTCCATCAAGAATTCCCCCAGGGATTCCTTCGGGGATCTCTCCTGAAGTTACTTCAGGACTGCCTCGTAAGATTCATTCAGCAGTTACTTGGGGTTCTTATAAACATTGTTGTGCCGCTTTTAATTGCCTTCATTATAGGTTAAAATTAAAGCAATATCCACAGAAGTAGAAATTTTTTTACAAAATTTGGCGATATAGTACAATTAGTAAAGGGTAATAGGGTCGCCTAATTCCGTGGTAGGTCACCATTCACCGTGGTAGTAGGGACCCATTCACCGTGTATGAGAAATTTTATTCTACTTTGTTTAAAAATGATCAAAACAACCCAGCCAAGGGAATTTTCTTCGTTTAAATTCATTTCAAGTAATAACTTGCAAGATTTTATTAGAAAAACGAATGTTCAAATTTTCGATTTTTTCTGAATGGAGACCATTGATTTTTAGGGTACCCATTCACCGTGCCTGTGCCTTTTTGTTTCAATTAAAAAGTACGAGTAATCGTACTTTCTTGTTAAACTTACTTCGGTAATGCAAAATACATAGGTACCTGATATGTGAATTTAATTGCTTCTTGGTGGAATAAAAACGTTACTGCATTTAGTTTACCGCTTAAATCACCTTAGCGCAGTTTTCGTTTTTTCACTATGAATGCAGTGAACGAGCAGAAACCCGCTTCATGTAAACACTCTTTAGTGTCAAAATGATACTTTTAAATGTTTCTAATGAGCGTTTTGACATGGTAACAATACATTAGTGTTGTATTGGTGGAATTGAAGGGAAATTGTCATATCATTCAATCATAATATGGAAATAATGAAAAAAAATCGAAGGCACACGGTGAATGGCGCCTTGACGGTACTTAAGTGGCGTTTGCATTGCAAAAATTAGCATCAAGCCTCATGAAGTTCATATTGTTAGCTATCTGAACTGACGATTGAGACCGGCATTCTTTCCTCTAGAGCGAACCACTGTGCCAACTCATATCCACCGGAGGAACCAGTCATCATAAGATCAGAAGCGACTGCGCTAGCGGCAGATAGTGCATCTGATGGTTAATTTTGCACTTGGTTGACGTTTTCCTTTAATAAAAAGGTAGGTAAGTGAGAGGAAGCGATTTCGACTTTTGAACCGCACAGCCTTGATTTGGTTTGCATTGCGAAACCCCACTCCATGGCTGTCAAGCGCTGCGCTGCAACCGAAGAAGCAGCCAACGAAGGTATTTATGATTATTTTTATCGCTTTTGACAGCTTTTCAGAGCCGTGTTTCGTGCATAATTGAGCCGTGTGAACGGCACAGACTGGGAAGCATTTTCAAGCTACGGAGAAACGTTATTTCGTCTTTTCTTCCTCGCCGACTGATATGATTTGATTGTTTGCACCAAAGACATGCACTTCCGAAAGAATACGTCATATGTTGAATAATTATGTGGGAGATAATTTGCCGTGCAGAAGATATAAAAATAAACGGTAATTTTCTGCTTGTTGCCCCATTGATCGCCTCATGATTTAATGGCGCTAAAAATAAAACTTGAAGTCGGGGGTCGAATGTCACATCAGCGGCTAATTAAAGTTGGGTTAAAGCCAGCACAGCTTGGGTGAAATATGAGCCTTCAATAAAGATGCCAACTGATATTTTATTAAAGACGCTTTTCAACTATCTTTTAAATCAAAATTTGTCTACAAAACTTAGTAGATATTTATTTAACAAGAAAAAGGGAAAAATTTTCATTAAAAGTTACAAGTTAGAGTCCCGAAAGATTTTTCCTTAAGGTTCCGCTAAAATATCGTCAGCTATTCAACTCCCAATCGGTTGTTTCGTCGAGGTATTCAACGTGTGTCGATTCGTCATAGTGTCCCCCAGTGTCATCGATATTTTCTGTGAACTTTGACCTAGGAAGCGAACTGACAGCAGGCTGCGCGCGCGGGTGGTTGAGTTTTTGGTCTGCTGTCAAGTTTTTTCCGCTTCCGTGTGATTTTAGATTCGGTCGAATATAGTGTAATGTGTGAGTGATTTCGTGAGAAGAATATGAATGCTGCATTGAGTTTTGATTGCGGACCCGTTTAAGAAATCTTTCGGTAAAGATTCTGGTTTGATTTGTTTGGCGGGAAAAAGTGAAAAGCAAGATAGAGTTTGAAGTGTTCTGAATTTAGTGCGACCGTTGGGATACGAGGCTTTCACTAGAGATGCAGGAAGGCTAGTGATCAAAGTTCAAGATCGCGGGGCAGCGAGTTATTCTAAGAAATTTGGTGAGATATTCCAATTTGAGAATACGACTGGTGGTTTTTGTGAGGGAAATTCTTAGAGAAGGGTGGTTTTGGAGCGGATTTGTTTTGACATCGTGATGGTGATGAATAGTCACGGCGCCCAGAGAAGCAGAGAGGCGTTCGGCGTCGGTTGATCACCGACCAACTTCATCACGCGACGTGGGATCCCAAAGCTGGTGAGAGAGTTCTAATTATTATTTTTTCTTTTCGTATGCCACATTTACTTTGTAAGGCAGTCAGGAAGTTCATTTGAAGCATGACACATAAAATTATTTAATCTTAGTTTCCGGATCCCGAGAGGGTTTCCCTCATTTTATCCTCAAGCGGTTTCGTTGAAATGGGTTTATGCGGAATGGTAAAGCGTAATGTTTTTTTTTTTTTTTTCATTGGAATCACATGGATGCGCGTTTTCGTGTCTTATTGTCTGCGAACTATGCGGTTGGTTTTCATAGTGGAGTCATAAAGCTGATCAACATTAGAAGATAAATAATTTCTTGATCATTTCAGGTACATTTTGTTTCACTGCTACATTGATCGTCCGTGGTTTCTTTATTCAATGCTATTTTGGAACACCATAATAATTTTCTTTTGCAGTTCTATACCGTGTTGATTGTAGATTTCATTCCTTAAAGTCGAAGAATGACGGCGGTAATTTGGTGAGAACGTTTCATGCTTAGTTTTTCATGCTTACATCTATTTACACAACATCTAATCGAGTCGCATAACTTAATCATACTGAATTGAAAACCATTCCCGTACCAAAATCCTATCTCCTTTCTATTTACGAGAGCGTCGGTGAGTCGCTGGCATCTCGATAAATAGATAGCATCCCTTGCCTATTATCCCCTCCCATCCACATAACGTGTTTCTTATCGTTTCAGAGAGCGAGCAATGGCGCTTAAACCTAGGCTTGTTAGCCAGGACACATGGTCCAAATGCCTGTGCCCCATCCCTGAAGCAAAAAGGCCCATGGAGTGACGCAATTTCTTAGCTATGTCACTCCCAACGTTGGTGTTTAATATACTAAAACACTTACACTCACATCAACACATCTACATGATCCACTCAAATACACTTACACAATATGAATCTTATCGCATCACTCGCTTATAGTGATTCCCCAATCATCCCATTCCAAATATCCAACTCCTTGACACTTATGGGGGGTCGGTGAGTCGCTGACCACTTGTAAAGTAGGTGTCATATCATCACATCCTTTCCTATCCTCGTAACGGAGAAGATGGGCGTGGCCGGCAATGGAAGTTCTCATGTCTTTTTTACTTCAACCTCTGATTGGATAGCTGTTCCTTCCCAAATAGCATTCCATAAGCAATTAGAATAAGAGTATTAAAGATATAACATGAGAACTTTCAGTATGCAATCTACGAATTACTCCGTTACCACGCAACGCAACGCAACGCAACGCAACTTTGACCTAGGAAGCGAACTAAAGATCTTCAAGCTTATCAAATAATTCCCCTTTGCCAGTTTGTCAATCTCTAAAGATATAAATCAGATAACGCCATTTCTCTAAATTTCCCACAGTCAATTCCTATTTTCGAATGGATCACTTCTGCTTCTGAAATGTAAAACCGTAATCCGGGGTCAGATTGATCACTTTAAAACAACTTTTGCGGATAACATCAGTGCCAATTAAAATATTGCCAAAAGAATTTCTGTAAAACCAATACCCAGTGGATCTCCATGGAACCATGTAACAGAATTTTGTTCAACAAATTTAAACTTTAAGTTAAATAACTCCAAATATCAAAAAATTGGAAATGCCACTTTGGGGCGAAATTGATCAGTATACAATTAAGCATCGGTTGGAAAGGAAAATATCCTTTCCCGCTTAATTTTGCTCTTCTAAAACCGAATATCGCGTTTAAAATCTTACAACTAGGGAATCGCGCCACTTGGGCAGTGGCTTCTATATTCGTCTGTTTTCCACTATAACTCAGTCAAATTTGAACCAATTGGCACAACTTTTGGAATGTGGTGAGATAGGTATAGTATCTACCCGTGTACAACATTTCAAGTCAATTGGTTCAAAATTGACTGAGTTATAGTGGAAAACAGACAAATATAGAAGCCACCGCCCAAGTGGCTCGATACCCTAGTGATTTTAATGCTTTAATGCAAAATTAAATGTTGAAATTTCCCTCTTGAACGCCTAAAGGTAGGCATTGCCATTTGAAATAAGTGATTTCTATCACAATAATTGACTATTTCATCATAAAAAGAACTTATTTTTAACTATTTCATGTTCTGATTAGCTACAAAACTTCCCAACGAAGGCTCCACAAAAATGTTAAAACATAGAATTTACGGGAAGTCCTATTAGCAATCGATTGTTTAGTGCAATGGTTTCAGCTAAATGAGAAATACATTGCAAATTCCTATAAAAAATAAGGCAAAACTAACTTTTTTCTAAAAATCAAAAGTCCACACTCATCTCCAGACATCTTCGAACCAGATGACGTCAAAAATTTAAGATCATTACGACGCTTAAGAGTTCCTAATATGGAATTACAGTGTAGTACCCGAATGATCAATTTCACCCCGCTGATCAATTAGACCCCGGTTTACGGAACCAATACTTTTAACAATAATTCTTGTTTATTTTGTAGGATGAGGAGGGTTCAATTAGTGAATTGGTGGATAGCTGCTTCGGTGTGGTTTGCTGGCTTTCGCTGTTACCAAATATTTCTTCAGCTGACATATCCAAAATTTCAGGAATTCCGAATCCTAGATCCATAGGTGTTTTTCCCAGTGAGCACAAGAATGTCAACGTCGGTAGGCCTTGCACTTGGTTCACCATCAGTTCTCGTTCTGTTGGAATTGACTCGTTTTTTTTCTATAATTCGGCACCAACATTTCAAAAGGGCGTAACTGCATTTTGAAACAAACCCCTCTGTCACATCTGTGGATCGTATTTCAATGCCGCCATGCAAATCACCGCCAGTATAGGAAAGAAGAGCAGTTTCTCTGTCTAGTAATGTTTGTGAATTTCTTGGGAAACTTTAAATATGACCCACAGATGTTAAAGAGTGGTTTGTTTCAAAATGCAGTTACGCCCTTTTGAAATGTTGGTGCCGAATTTTTATAAATTGAATTGGATCCAGTTATGTAAGTAAACCGTTACTTACCATGATATTTGGCCACCAAACATCTCGGATATATACAGGACCCTTTACGCTAGGAAAAGCTTCGATTAATTTCGAATATTCACCAATGTTAAAGCATGCTTTGTTACGAATTTTTTTGTTGGAGTAGCTGAAAATGATCCGAACAACAGATGTTACTGTTCAAGAACGCCGAAAAGCTAACTCCTTTTAGTTGGGCGCAGAATTAGAATAACTGGTCAAGAAGGAACCGTTCTGTCATCGAAAATTCATAAACAAAAATCGGTTCGGCAGCTCTTGGTCAAATGTCATTCGCAGCTTCGCAGCTGGTATAATAACCATGGAACCCATCAAATCCGATTTTAATTCTGATAAAATAAAAATCAACCTATAAAAGTATTAATAAATTTCTTGATAATTGGATGAATTTCAAACCGAACCAAACGGGCAAAATTCCATCTGGCCGAATAATGATCAAATGAATTCAAAGCTGAGGACAAACTCCGGGTTACATTCTAGCTGCCAATATGGACATCATAAATATTTCAATCTTTTAATCATAGACTATTCTTTCTAGTTTTACCATAAAGTTGGTGATTAAATCTATACATAAAGTCAATGTATGTAAATATGTTTATATGAATGTATGTCCAGCATAACTCTGGAATGCCTCAGCCAATTTCAACCAAATTTGGTATACACATTTGTTAGGTTAAGGAGGTGGTATAAGGGTGTTGGAATTCAAGATGGCGGCTCGAGTTCTAAGATGGCGGCCAGAACGTCAAAATGCATGATATTTACCGGTAAATCTTTTACGGATACTATGCAACATGGGTGTCCATCGATCGGGCTTCATGAGTGTCGGAGCCCAGTATGAGGTATAGCCTTCGATAGTGGACATTCTTTAGACTCCAACACGTAGGGATGATGGTGAATATCAAACGGACTGAATGGCAGATTTCTGGGATTTTCTTGGCATAATCCACGTTGATGATGTCACTTCTTCGGGGTTTTCAGTATCGAAATGTCCAATAGTTTACACACATTACATTTATTTTTACTTGCAATAATACACAAAACATGGATTTATTTACACTATATTCATTTCATTTATTTAGTTCACATCAAATTCATGATAATACTGAATCAACAATTTGCCGCCATAATACTCGATTTGCTGCTGCAGCTCTCCATCCTCGGTCACGCCCAACACTCGCCAGATCACGCTCCACCTGGTCCGCCCATCGTGCTCTCTGCGCTCCACGCCTTCTTGCGCCAACCGGATCAGTTGCAAACACCAGCTTTGCAGGGTTGTTGTCCGGCATTCTTGCAACATGCCCTGCCCACCGTATCCTTCCGGCTTTGGCCACCTTCTGGATGCTGGGTTCGCCGTAAAGTGCAGCGAGCTCGTGGTTCATTCTTCTCCGCCACACACCGTTCTCCTGCACACCGCCGAAGATCGTCCTTCGCACCCGTCGCTCGAAAACTCCGAGTGCTTGCAGGTCCTCCTCGAGCATCGTCCATGTCTCGTGTCCGTAGAGAACCACCGGTCTTATTAACGTCTTGTACATGGTACATTTGGTGCGGGGGTGAATCTTTTTTGACCGCAGTTTCTTCTGGAGCCCATAGTAGGCACGACTTCCACTGATGATGCGCCTCCGTATTTCACGGCTCACGTTATTGTCAGCCGTTAGCAAGGAACCGAGGTAGACGAATTCTTCTACCACCTCGAAAGTATCCCCGTCTATCGTAACATTGCTGCCAAGGCTTGTCCTGTCTCGCTCAGTCCCACCTACCAGCATGTACTTTGTCTTAGCCGCATTCACCACCAGTCCGACCTTTGCTGCTTCACGTTTCAGGCGGGTGTACAGTTCTGCCACCGTTCCAAATGTTCTGGCAATAATATCCATGTCATCCGCAAAACAGACAAATTGGCTGGATTTCGTGAAGATCGTACCCCGGCTGTTGAGCCCGGCTCGTCGCATAACACCTTCCAGGGCGATGTTGAATAGTAGGCAGGAAAGTCCATCACCTTGTCGTAGTCCCCGTCGAGATTCAAATGAACTGGATAGCTCACCTGAAATCCTTACGCTGTTCTGCACACCGTCCATCGTTGCTCTTATCAGTCTAGTCAGCTTCCCGGGAAAGCTGTTCTCGTACACTATATACATTATTTAATTAAAGTTGCACAATCAATAATCTAACATTGAACACTTATATGCCAGTCCATCAGGACGTTGTCGTGGCTTCCTAAGCACTAAAGCTAGTTCGTATCCCGTATGAAACTATCGCTATATTATCGTCACTCTTCGGGTTGCATCCGAAAACAGAATAGTCTTCTCTTTCGATGGGGATTATATGGGCTAGAATGAATTTTGCCTAAATCCTTGGATGTCTTATTCCCAAACATCCTCACCCACCCTGAAATTTCCCAAATTTCTGAAGAACTCCTTCAGTTGTGCCAATCCAGCGTTTTGTGTCCAATTCGCATGGAATGGTGATCCCCTTGTAATTATACAGATTCTCCTTGATGCCTTGATTCTCCTTGATGCCAGTCGAGTAGCCGACGCATCAATGCAGCTCCCATGAGTTGTTGAAGAGAACTGCCTATATCTCGGTACGGTTGTGTTTGCACTACTGAAGTCATCCATACCAGTCATTTGATAAAATGTGTGAGTCCGTTGTTTACATTTTTCCGTCCACCGTCAACGTTATTGATCTCCGCAATCAGTCATGTCGTTGAGCTCGTAACCCGAAAATTTAAAGTGGTGTAGTATACCGAAGGGACCTGGCTTCGGCCAGGCATATACCATATGTTTTACCTGACAAAACAGTCAGCAGCGCTAAACTGTATGTGTTCCGTTACGATTTCCTATTGTGCGTTTAGCACTAAATTGATTTCCGAAAAAACTTCATCGACTTCCGCTGCCTTTCCTATGCGTTAAACATAACGTCGGAAGTAGTGCGCTGTATAGAAAACCAGATTTACTGTACAGCGCACTACTTCCGACGTTATGTTTAAGGCATAGGAAAGGCAGCGGAAGTCGATGAAGTTTTTCCGGAAATCAATTTAGTGCTAAACGCACAATAATATCATCCATACTGCCGATCCATAGGGCCCATCATCCATAGGGCCGATCCATGGGCCCGATCCATGCCAATTAAACTGATCCGATGATCATCCGTGCAATATTTGTAGTTTGTTGACATCCGTAATGCTCATTCCAAGGTGGTGTATGTGTGTAGGTATCGGAGAGGAAATTTTGGTTAGAAGAGTTAAATTCGTCCGGACTTCGGCCGAACATATACTTGTGTAATACTGACCTGATAAACCATGATACGGTGCCACCTCTCCATACCTCCAATCCAATCGAGATGATCCCTTTGAATGTATTGACTTGAACCAAACCAATCGTACAACGAACGAGTGCCGAATCTCAGGAGCTGTTGGTTTTTCCTTTCCTTCGCTGACGAGTTAGATGATCGGCTATCACCCACCGTTGAAACCAATCCATTTCGCTGCTCATGCTTATGTGACTATCGAATACCTGCATAGTGTCATAACGATTCGCCTTGGTGTGAAACCACAGGCTGTCTTAGTCCTTGCTGTGTGGTTCCTGTAGCTGACCTTCTCTTGTGTAACTGACTTCACTCGGACTCACGTGAGAGCTCTGAAGCTAAGATGTGTTGAGAGTTTCCTTGTGTTGAATAATTTCCCATAAGTGCTCATCGGTAACCTTGAAATTTATCCATGTCGTGTAGTGTGTTGAAGTGTTGGCGTGATTTTCCAATAAACCGTAGGCAGCAGGTTAGTGCACCATACGCCGCCGGGTGTATTGTTTGCTCCATTAGTTTGGTCGTTTCGCGAGTTTATCCGTGATTGATCCATTTCAATACGAAAATGTGCCAAGCGTCCAACCAAAGAAACATCACCGTTGATGGTTTGGGATTCAATTTGCAAACACCCCATAGTGAATGCTTGGAGTTGATGTTGATTTGTTGCACCGTGCAACGTGCGAGTCCCTGTGACCCGCATCCAATGAGTGATGCTCGGAACACCCTGTGTGCTCCAAGCGAGTGGTGAAGATAGTAGAATACTTCACCGCCGAACCTCAGTCACCGTCCGTGGAAACCGATTGGAGTTTCTTCGAATACCCCTAGCATTCGAAGATGAGTAAGGACACTCCTAGTGTCCTTGGGAGTTTACCAGAGCTGCCTGTAGCTCAAGCATCCAGTGAGTAAAAGACACCCATGTGTCCTTGGATTGAATTTTGAGCATCCCTGATGCCCAAAACCATACCTTTGATTTATCAGATACCCCTAGCATCCGATTCCGTGGCACCCATTGTGCCGAATAGGTAGCGATTCATTGGAAACCTTGCCCGATCGATGTCGATGTCGCTGGTCACTCACAACCCAGACAACCAGTAATCATATAAGATGTTGCATAAGATGATAAAGTGGAGGCCATATGCGTGCATGCCTCCATTTAGGCGCATGCAAAATGTACGCATATCGCCTCCACTTTAACATCTTGTGCAACATCTTATACGATCATTGGTTGACTGGGTAAGAGCGACCGTCCATAGTATTCCGTAGTATTTGATCGCCACGACAGAGCCGTCCTGTGATTGTGTTGAATAAGCAGAACCGAATCTGCACTCATGTAGAAGGTATTTGGTTGTGTGAATTCCTTTACGCAGTTCAATGTGAGCCTCGCTTCCTCCATATAGATTGTGCCTTCCAATACAAATCAAGTGCCTCTCGGAGAAACAGAAAAAGTTGTGGTTGATGTGATTCGGGTCCAGCCAGAAGTAATGGGTTGTTGGCCACACGTAGTAGTGGTCCATTGGATCCGATGGTGTGTTGCTCGTTGTAGTGTTGCGAAGAGGGTACATGCATATCGAAGAGGATGAAGTTCCATTACAATGTGTAGGTCTGTGAATGCTTCGGTGGACATATACTAAGTTCACTAACCTGGAAAACCATTTACGTCGCTGCCTCTTCGTGCTAGTGTTTACGTTGGATCCATCGATTGTGAGTGTTGTTCGTTGAAATTTGATCAAGGAGTCCATTCCTATCCGTACCATCCAGAACTACCGAAGGGTGAATTTCAGTGTGGTAGTGTTAGCTCGATCAACACCGCTGCTCATGCCTGTCGTGGGGACATGAGATGATATTCCGGTCCCGTATTATGCTGGGTACAGAGATGTACGACTATGGATGTTGGAGTGCAACGTGTGATAGCAATCCAGACATGTTTGCTATTCCGGTTTGTTGATGAGATGTTGGATGACAGACTCAATGCTATGCCGCCGCGTTCGCATCACGCTCCGATGTAAGTATGTATCGGGAATTGGATGGAAATTGGTGTTAGGATGCTGAATTGTGTAGCTTCGACTAGACACACACTAAGTGTAAAATTTTACCTGTGGAAACAGCAGGCTCCGCCAACTTAGTGTTGTCGATCCAATCCTATTCCGACCGAGTATTCGAACAAGCATTTCCTATCGTGTTCAGTGTCCGTTGCATGATGAGCCAGCTCCGATGCAGTTATCCATTTTATCTCAGAAGAGCGAGATTATCTTTCTCCGTTGATGATGGCTGCCTGGGTAACTGTGACTATTGACGAGATGTCCTATTCGTTAGAGACAATTGTTCTGTTGACCGTGTAACCTTCACAAATTCGCTAATTGTTTTAGCTGATTCAACGATGGCGCCCTGCTATACGTTGTCGCTTCTACCGTTCCTTATCCTTGTCCATAATCCATATCCAGTTCGTCCTGACTCAAATCCGGTTCGAAGGACCATTTTGTCGGAGCCCAGTATGAGGTATAGCCTTCGATAGTGGACAATCCTTAGACTCCAACACGTAGGGATGAAGGTGAATTTCTCGTGATGCAAACAAAGTTGGACGAGTCTTTTTAACCCCTTTCAGAATGCCCTTAATCGACCCAACACGCGCGACGTCACCACGCACGATGCGGCGGCAGCTAAGGTTCGGGGCGGTGGTGACCACCCGGGCAGTACAGCAGCGACCAGCCTTGGGGGACGTGTACGCGGACCTCCCCCTCCAGAACGCGTTTCTGGTCACGGACCGCGCAGAATATCGGGTGACCGACCTTGCTGCCTGCCTGCTAGCAGACCATTACTCTGATGTGCTCCTCGTGCGAAACGGAGAATCTAACACCGAACGCATAAAAGCCACACGAGTGGCAGTCGCTGCTCTAAGCTGGCTTCAGCAGCCGGTACAACCAACGGTTGGACAACACGGAGTACCAAAACATCAATCGGACGCTCGGAGAAATGCCCCCAGCCTACGCCGGATATCAGTCGGCCATAACTGCCTACCAGGTTCAGGTTCGGGCACTTCGACCTCAGGCGGGCCAGGTCCAACCGCTCCGATTGGCATACCATCTCAACAAGCTTCACTATATCCGTCCCGAATTCGTCTCCGGCCAGGCGTCGCAGGACCTGGTCATAAGGTTCTGCGACATGGAGCAGCCCGTCGACATCTTAGTCGGCAACAATTTCGCGGTTGAGGAGCTGCCGGAAGAAGAGTGGCCAGTAGTTTGGGAGGGCCTGCCTCTGGCGCTTAAGATCCGGTGGTTCGAATTTAAAGCCGCCGTCGAGACCGCCACCACCCAGAGTCGCCAGATCACATATCTCTACTGCGCAATTGCAGCGATTTGCAAAGCAGGCACAGCAACTCAGCAGTGGTGTGAGACGAGGACCTGGCAGAAGGCGGAACTTCACGGGATCGCCTTGGAAAAATCGCCGTTCACACCGGCAATCCTGAATGTCGTATTTAGAGAGTTTGTCGTCAAGACAAGCATCTCAACTGAGTTGATCTATAATATGTTACTGGCGTGGAACGCCGTGGCGGAGTCTCGAGGCGTGACCATCCTGATGTGGGCTATCCAACAGATGGCCGGCACCGGGGCGGCCACGGCCTTAATGATCGCCGACGTTACGACCGGACTTGGGATTCGCTACGAGGTGCTCCGGCAGGCCGGGGTTCCGGAGGCTGAAGTTGAAGCATTTGTGACGGCGGCTCTCGATGTCATTTGGGACCGTCTGTCCTACGTAGTGCGTCCCATAGTTGATAGCGGGAAGTACGCTCAGTTGAGCGTTTTGTGCCGGGGTGCAGATGAGGCTGCCGGCGGAGCCTACGAAAACTTGCAAACGTCTTGCGTCGGCGATCAGCTACTTACGGCAAAGCAAAAGATGATGCTCGCCGCCACACGAGCATCTACAAAGACCCGGACACTGTTACGGGTATAAATATTTGTTACATTAATAAGACAGAATAATTGTTTAATGTGTTCAAAGTTTAATATTCGTGCGTCCTTTGTGTTACATGTTGAATTTTAACTTGTAAATATTCGGCTTGTATTAATTAACATTTATAAGGTTTTAACAAAATAGAGGTACATGAAGTGCAGTCCTATGACGGTTGCCAACATTCAGGCCATTTCGTGTCGCGATCATATATATAAAAGCCCAGAGTTGTCTGTCCTTCCGTCACGCTTCGAAATGTTTCATTGAAATGTTTCACCATAGTTGTATCAGTTCAGAAATAATAAGAAGAACTTTTTGGAATGATCTGGAACATCAATATTCTGAAAATTCCAAGAACTTCCTGGAAGTTACAGAAGAACAGAGCTCCAGAAGAACAGAAGAAGAAGGTTCTGGAATTTTCCGGAGAATTGAATTTCTTAAATATTCGAGACCTTTCAGAAGTTTCTGGACGCTCCAGAAAGAAGATGCAATATTATGAAACATCTTCTTCTTCTGCTTCTTGGTATAATGTTCCAATTGGAACAAAGCATGCTTCTCAGCGCTAATTTTGTGGAAATTACTGAAAGTTTCAGAATAGAAAGAACGTTCTGGAATGTTCTGAATTATTAACCTTCCAGGACGCGCGCCATCAAGCAACCGAAACTGCACCGCGCTTGCGCTGTATACGAAAAGCGAGGTTTTTTGGTAGTGTTGTACTTTTTACAACAGCGCGCGCGCTGAATGGTTAAACTAATTTAATTTTCGAGAACTTAGCATAATTTTGCTAAATACCCACGAGTTTACTGCTCGGCTGTATGCACTCCGAACATTCATTCACGGTGACTGAAATGAAATGAAAAATTCGCAGTTCCTGAGAAGCTTCTAGAAGTTTCTTACCATTTCAAAGATCAGAACTCTGTAGCAGTTAGAGGTGTGTACTTGGAAGTATACTTTCTGGCGTTTTTCATTTCGGAATACATAATAGTATACCTTCTGGCGCTTCTGATGAATCCATTGCTGAGTGAAATGTTTCGCATATCAACAATGGCTTCTGAGGAAACTTCTGGAATTTTTTATTCCAGAATGCTCAAGAATTTCCTTGAGGGATGAACATTTTCTAAATCTTAATTAAGGAGATCAAAAACGGCATGTGAATCCAGGTGTTGTCTATCTGTCCTCCCGTCACGCTTAGCAAAGTTTGACTGAAATATTTCACGTATATTTCGGTGGGGCCAGCATGTTATGATCTGAGTGTTCGAGATTGAAGTCGAATCGAAGTCGAAGAATTGAATTCGAAGAAACTCCTTTTCTACCAGAACGTCAATGTTATCGAGAGGTTTCTGTTTCAAATATGAAGACATTTTTCTAACTTTTCTGGGCAAAGAGGAAGAAGTAGAAGAGAAGAACAATATTCTATAACATTGTGTATTACCCGGAGGGACGAAAATACTATTTATACAAATGTTCAAGAGTTTTCCAAACATAATGAAAATTCTCGACTTGGAATACAAAAAAAAACTTCACCAAGAAGAAAAATAAGTTTCTGGATCATCCTAGAATATTCTTTGAAGGAATCAATATGCTTTTTTCATTATTGGAAAAAAATCCCGGAACTAAAATAAGGAAAAGAATATAAGGACATATTTCGAAGGAAGGACTGACGTATTCCAAAACTTTTCATAATAAATTAAATATTCGTAAAATTTTTGTTTCGAATCTTTCCTGGGCGAAGAAGTTGGAGAAGAGGAACGAGAAGAAGATAAAGATACGCATGTTTTTGGAATATTCTAGAACATTCTCTGATGCAGGAAATACTAAAAATAATCATGAATTTTCGATAAATAATGGAAAATTTAGAAGCTTTCTGTTTCCAATTCTAAAAATTAGGAACATTCTTGAGAGAATCAGGAAATGAAATCGAAGATTCATGAACATTCTCGAACATTCTTCGTAGGAATCAAACCAATAACATACATGATCGAGTATTTTTCACAAATAATAGCATATATAAAAAATTTCTGTTAAGAATTCGGAGAAGTTTTCGGAGCCTTACATTGCAAAGAGATTAAGAAGAAGGAAATTCTAGCACACTTCAGAGAAATAAATATGTTTTCTGAATAAAGTTGTAGATAAGCAAAAAATGCATACCAACATTTTAAGCCATCGTCATAATTCTCGGGATTGTGAAAACGTGGCTAGCCACGTCGGATCAGCTAGTTAAATACTAGAGACGTAAACCTTTCCCTGACACAGACTTCAAGTTATAGAGCTCTAGTATCGAAACCCGAAACGAGATGCCCGATTAGGATTAGTTTTCCTAGACAAAACCAACACAAAGCAACAAATGCTGTGAACTAAAAGGCATACTGCCAACTAAAATACAATTCCAGGATGACTGATGGACCTAAACCAATAAATGAAACCTCGTCATCCTGTGATCGGAAGGAGTTATCCATCTGGATAATAGGGCACATTTATGTTATGTGTTGTGTTGCGTCAACTTGTGATGTCTCTTATTTGTGCATTTGTAAGGTTCTATGTGTATCGTGCAGTGTTAATACTTTGTAATAATTAATTTCTTTTATTTTTGTAACATGGCGCCCAACGTGGGGCCTCAGTCGGTAGAGCATGAGACTCTTAATCTCAGGGTCGTGGGTTCGGGCCCCACGTTGGGCGCCATGTTACAAAAATACAACATGGAACCCTATAAATGCAAGGCATGTTACAAAAATAAAAGAAATTTATTATTTCAAAATATGAACACTGCACGATACAGATAAAACCTTACAAATGCACAAATAAGTAGGTGCGAGTCTAGGATTTATTCCTAAGCAAACCATATACAGTCAGGTTTTTTTTACGCGGGGGATACGTACCGCGTAAAAATAAAACTCAGTTCAAAATTCAAAAAACCGCGTAAAAAAAGTCTCACCATTTCTCGACGAATCATGCAAAAATAAGACGATGAATTTTTTTTTGTATGGAATTTCATTTACGCGGCCGCGTAAATGAAAACCGCGTAAAAAAAGACCTGACTGTACGCACGTCAGTGTGGATTACCCCCTTTGGCATCGGAAGGTGACCGAGCACCGGGAAATACGATTTGCTCAAGCGGAGTACGCCTAGGCGTGGGGGGGGGGGAACCTGCAGTGGGCTCTGCTGGTCCTCTTCAGAAATCCCACACATCTGGAAGCAAGCTCTGCACAAGCGACTTGACACCGCTTCCAAAGTGTCACAGCCCAGCTAGGAGTGCCTCGGGCACATCAGGAACGATGCCAGTAAGTTCCTGATTACGGCATACTGGTCACGCTTAGTAATTGGTTTGAGATGGTACACGCTTAGGTAACTACGCACTAGTGAGCTGATGGTGACGGCATTCTATCCTCTTAGTAAGGTCGGGTGACACTGACTTGAAACGGCGGGTAGGCTAATGTCGACGCTGTCTTCCGCCCCATAAAACCGTGGCATGGCCTTAGAGTATGTTCTCGACCTGAGCCCAGTCCCCATAAGGGCCTGGGCCAACCCTCGGGTGGCCTCCCTGCTTGCATAGATAACCACCAGGATCCTTGGCGACTACCTAATTTACAGCGAGGGATAGCGGCTCTAAGGGGGGCCCAACTGCCATGAATACTAACAAATTCAAACCAGTGGTCGAGAGCGTTGAAGGTGAAGGGGAACTGGACCCGTTTGCGCGTGTGGGCTTGGTGAGATCGCCACCACGAGGGGCTGGTGCATCCACCAGCGTCCCAAAAGCGGGAAGTTCAGTGAAAAGCGGTACAGTGCCTGAGGAAACCCAGATGACGGGTGCAGACCGCACGCGGGCGCTGAACCGCAACCGAAGCGGTTTGCCAAAGATGGTGGTAGTGGCCGAACAGCTGGACGAGCTGATCGGCTACACGAGTGGTCGCCACAACATCAGTAAGGACCTGAAGCAGGGCCTTCTGAAGTTGCGAAAATCGCTAGCTCTGGCCAAAAAGGAGTTCGATCTCCTGGCAGATGAGCGATGTGCTGCCGACGCGAGCACGGAGGAACGGTCGACGCAGACGGACAGCTTCCTCTTTGCGGGTAACGCGACGATGCAGCACGAGACCATGCAGCTCGCCGGGGCCGTAGCGGAGCGGTCAAGCCGCCCTACGACCCAAGCTGCACGGACGAAGCCTGTCGTGAAGCCACGGCCCAAAAAACGACAGGCAGAAGCAGGAGTGGAACCGAAGAGGGAGGTAAAGGGTGCGGCCAGCACGAGCAACCAGGCAGCCAAACCGGTATCGAAACGCGCACGGGGCAGGGCCAATCCCAAGAGAGGTGGTAGCCAACCAGACCAAGGGAAAGGATCACGGTTGGAAATAGGAAAAAACCGATAAATGGGAAAGCGGAGCATGTGCTCTTTGAATGCCCACGCTTCGTGGAGCAAAGGTCGAGTATGCAGGAGATATGCAGTAGAGACATCACTCCCGACAACATTGTTGAAAGGATGTATACGGGGGAGGACAAGTGGGATGCCGTTTCTTCCTCGGTATCTACAGAGAAAATGGCGAGCCGAACAACAGCTAGTTGAGTTGGCTCCCCCTCCCCATCCAGGAGCTTAAGCCCAACGGGTAGTCTATGCACTAGCCAGGGCCCGAGCCTCCGGGGAAGAGCGAACAACTTAAGGCGGTAGCAGGTGGAACGCTTACCATTAGAGTGTACTCATTATTGTACGAAGTCATCCCCCCTTCTCGAAGTCATCCCTAACGGGCGTACCGCGAAGGTAAGGAAGAAGAGAGAAAGAGGTTTTAGTGTCGACCCCACATAACCTGAGGACCCACCTCTCGGATATCTGTAAAGGCAGATTTCCTCTTTCTATAAAAAAAAAATGCACAAATAAGAGACATCACAAGTTGACGCAACACAACACATAACATAAATGTGTCCTGATATCCAGATGGATAACTCCTTCCGATCACAGGATGACGAGGTTTCATTTATTGGTTTAGGTCCATCAGTCATCCTGGAATTGTGTTTTAGTTGGCAGTATGCCTTTTAGTTCACAGCATTTGTTGCTTTGTGTTGGTTTTGTCTAGGAAAACTAATCCTAATCGGTTATCTCGTTTCGGGTTTCGATACTAGAGCTCTATAACTTGAAGTCTGTGTCGGAAAGGTTTACGTCTCTAGTATTTAACCCGTAGGCTACGGGGCTTACAACAAAATTTCAAACCGCTGCCAAAGACGCAAATATCAATATTTTTCAATGAAATTTTGAGGTTCACTACACTATTAGTTGTAGTTTCAGTTATGCTGGAAGCCACAAAAATTGAAGCCACGAGGACAGTTTTATTTCGGTGGACGTCTGGGTCAGGAGGGGTAAAAATTGCATAACCTTCCTTTTAGCAAGGCCCCATTAGTTGAAATTCAAATGAATTCATCTGAAAAGTTGTTAGTTCTATGTATTATTGTATATTACGTCAGGCCTGGGGGTTAAGAAGTTTATAGGTGATGTAGAACTTTTTCCAGGCCACCAAAATATTTTCAATTCTGAGTCTAATTTCTATGCGCTTGTAAAAGATATTGAGGCATGCAAGAAGTAGATTTTTCTGTCTTAAGCTAGGTGCTAAACATATTGAACTAAACTATAAGTAAAACTTGATGGCAACATACTGTTTTCGTTAGAAAAATCATGTTTTTCGCGGAAGTAACTCGTTTTTACAAGAAATTGCATACTTTTAGGCGTTTAATGTTTCACAAAAGGTACCGCATTTATCGCCTAAAAGTAGGCAATTTCTTGTAAAATCGTCTTACTTTCGTGGAAAACATGATTTTTCTAACAAAAACAGTGTGTTACCATCAAGTTTTACTTATAGTTAAATTCAATATGCTTAAGACCTGCCTTAGCACAGAAAAATCTACTTCTTGCGTGCCTCAAAATCTTTTACAAGCGCATAGAAATTAGACTCAAAATTGAAAATATTTTGGAGGCCTGGAAAAAGTTCTACATCACCTATATACTTCTTAACCCCCAGGCCTGACGTAATATACAATAATACATAGAACTAACAACTTTTCAGATGAATTCATTTGAATTCCAACTAATGGGGCTTTGCCAAAAGGAAGGTTATGCAATTTTTACCCCTCCTGACCCAGACGTCCTCCGGAATAAAATTGTCCTCGTGGCTTCAATTTTTGTGGCTCCCAGCATAACTGAAACTACAACTAGTAGTGAAGTGAACCTCAAAATTTAATTGAAAAATATTGACGTTTGCGTCTTTGGCAGCGGTTTGAAATTTTGTTGTAAGCCCCGTAGCCTACGGGTTAATCGCGACACGAAATGGCCTGAATGTTGGCAACCGTCACAGGATTGCACTTCATGTACCTCTATTTTGTTAGAACCTTATAAATGTTAATTAATACAAGCCGAATATTTACAAGTTAAAATTCAACATGTAACACAAAGGACGCACGAATATTAAACTTTGAACACATTAACCCGTAGGTTACGGGGCTTACAACAAAATTTCAAACCGATGACAACGACGCAAACATCAATATTTTTCAATGAAATATTGAGGTTCACTTCACTATTAGTTGTAGTTTCAATTATGTTGGGAGCCACAAAAATTGGAGCCGCGAGGACAGTTTTATTCCGGTGGACGTCTGGGTCAGGAGGGGAAAAATTGCATAACCTTCCTTTTAGCAAGGCCCCATTAATTGGAATTCAAATAAATTCATCTGAAAAGTTGTTAGTTCTATGTATTATTGTATACTAGCTGAATTGCCCGGCTTTGCTCGGGTTTATTTATTGAGGGGGACTGGAGCAAATGCGAAGTCCCATATAGCCGAATGGGTAAACATGCCGCTGTTCCGCAAGATCATGCTGAAAATAAAGAGATTCCAGGTGAACCATATTAAAATTCTGCCAAAAATCTAGAATTCCGAAGCATACTTATTATACTAAACATTAAATCTACTGATACGTTTCTACGGCATAGAGTGTCATTGTGTTTTCCACACAATCTACAAATTTATGAAAAAAAACAAAGAAGCCATTCGAATAAAAACAGTAGCTGAAGAGAGGTAAGTCAAGTTCTATTCCTTAACTAAAAGTTTATTTTGGTTTCTCATCTTTGTCCCATGGCATTTGCTAGGTTTATTAGTTTCATATATTTGAATGTAAATGATGATTCTTCATGTTCTTCTCTGTCAAAATAAATTAAAGCTAAATCAAGTGCTTTCGCCATTTTTCAACGGCACTTTGAGAAAGTGTTAAAGGTTCATGTAGATCTCAGATTCCATAGATAAATGTGGTCATAGCGTGATCTATGACCAATCGAATTGCAGAGCCGTGGTTTTAAATCTCAATCAGTATGTTTGTATGTTTGCGTTACAACGTGTAAGCGTAAGCTGTCAAAAAAGGGATAACACCTCTGTTTGCATTCTACCGGGCAAATGCTTGGATGTGCTGTTCGCCTAGAAGTGAATCGACGCAAACACGGCGCATCGGACTATCGGAACATCGGCGGATTTCTGCCGCCGATGTTCCTCAGTCCTCCATACAGTTGCAACGCAAAAAATTGCCAGAAGAAGTTAAATATTTTAAGGTAAACGAATGTTTTACAGTTCGCTATCTTGATCTTCAAAATAGCGTCCGATATCGATTTTAGACATACATTCATCAAGCCCGATCGATTGACATCCACATTGCATGGTATCATAGCACAACCCATCATTCCATGGCCACCATCTTAGATTATGGTCCGCCATCTTGGATTTCAAAATGGCGTCGAATATCTATTTTCGATTTCTCTTCGTCAAGCCCGATCGATAGATACCCGTATTGCATGTTTTCATAAATCAAACCACCATTCCATAACCGCCATATTGGATTATGGACCGCCATCTTGGATTTATATCCCGCCATCTTGTATTTCAAAATTGCGTCAACTACCTATTTTTGACTTCTACTCATCAAGTCCGATTGATAGATACCCATATTGCATGGTTTCATAGCTCAAACTACCATTCCATGGCCGCCATCTTGGATTATGGTCCGCCATGTTGGAATTATAGTCCGCCAAATTGGATTTCAAAATGGCGTCGGATATTCATTTTTGACTTCTACTCATCAAGCCGGATCGATAGATATCCATATTGCATGGCATCATAGCTCAAACCACCATTCCATGTCCGCCATCTTAGATTATGGTTCGCCATCTTGGATTCCAAAATGGCGTCAGATATCTATTTTTGACTTCTACTCGTCAAGCCCGATTGATAGATACCCTTATTGCATGGTATCATAGCTCAAACCACCATTCCATGGCCGCCATCATGGATTATGGTCCTCCATCTTGGATTCCAAAATGGCGTCAAATATCTATTTTTGATTTCTACTCGTCAAGAACGATTGATAGATACCCATATAGCATGGTATAATAGCTCAAACCACCATTTCATGGCCGCCATCTTGGATTCCAAAATGGCGTCAAATATCTATTTCTGACTTCTACTCGTCAAGCCCGATTGATAGATACCCATATTGCATGGTATAATAGCTCAAACCACCATTTCATGGCCGCCATCTTGGATTATCGTCCGCCATCTTGGATTCCAAAATGGCGTCAAATATCTATTTTTGACTTATACTCGTCAAACCCGATTGATAGATACCTATATTGCATGGTATAATAGCTCAAACCACCATTTCATGGCCGCCATCTTGGATTCCAAAATGGCGTAAAATATCTATTTATGACTTCTACTCGTCAAGCCCGATTGATAGATACCCTTATTACATGGTATCATAGCTCAAACCACCATTCCATGGCCGCCATCTTGGATTCCAAAATAGCATCAAATATCTATTTTTGACTTCTACTCATCAAGCCCGATCGATAGATATCCATATTGCATGGCATCATAGCTCAAACCATCATTCAATGGCCGCCATCTTAGATTATGGTTCGCCATCTTGGATTCCAAAATGGCGTCAAATATTCATTTTGACTTCTACTCGTCAAGCCCAATCGATAGATACCCATATTGCATGGTATCATAGCTCAAATCACCATTCCATGGCCGCCATCTTGGATTATGGTCCGCCATCTTGGATTCCAAAATGGCGTCAAATATCTTTTTTTGACTTCTACTCATCAAGCCCGATCGATAGATACCCATATTGCATGGTATAATAGCTCAAACCACCATTCCATGGCCGCCATCTTGGATAATAGTCTGCCATCTTGGATTCCAAAATGGCGTCAAATGTCCATTTTGACTTCTACTCGTCAAGCCCGATCGATAGATACCCATATTGCATGGTTGAATAGCTCAAACCACCATTCCATGGCCGCCATCTTGGATTATGGTCCGCCATCTTGGATTCCAAAATGGCGTCAAATATCTGTTTGCGATTTCTACTCGTCAAGCCCGATTGATAGATACCCATATTGCATGGTATAATAGCTCAAACCACGATTCCATGGCCGCCATCTTGGATTATGGTCCGCCATCTTGGAGACCAAAATGGCGTCAAATACCTATTTTTGACTTCTACTCGTCAAGCCCGATTGATAGATACCCATATTGCATGGTTGAATAGCTCAAACCACCATTCCATGGCCGCCATCTTGGATTATGGTCCGCCATCTTGGATTCCAAAATGGCGTCAAATATCTGTTTGCGATTTCTACTCGTCAAGCCCGATTGATAGATACCCATATTGCATGGTATAATAGCTCAAACCACGATTCCATGGCCGCCATCTTGGATTATGGTCCGCCATCTTGGAGACCAAAATGGCGTCAAATACCTATTTTTGACTTCTACTCGTCAAGCCCGATTGATAGATACCCATATTGCATGGTTGAATAGCTCAAACCACCATTCCATGGCCGCCATCTTGGATTATGGTCCGCCATCTTGGATTCCAAAATGGCGTCAAATATCTGTTTGCGATTTCTACTCGTCAAGCCCGATTGATAGATACCCATATTGCATGGTATAATAGCTCAAACCACGATTCCATGGCCGCCATCTTGGATTATGGTCCGCCATCTTGGAGACCAAAATGGCGTCAAATACCTATTTTTGACTTCTACTCGTCAAGCCCGATTGATAGATACCTATATTGCATGGTTGAATAGCTCAAACCAACATTCAATAGCCGCCATCTTGGATTATGGTCCGCCATATTGGATTCCAAAATGGCGTCAAATATCTGTTTGCGATTTCTACTCGTCAAGCCCGATTGATAGATACCCATATTGCATGGTATAATAGCTCAAACCACGATTCCATGGCCGCCATCTTGGATTATGGTCCGCCATCTTGGAGACCAAAATGGCGTCAAATACCTATTTTTGACTTCTACTCGTCAAGCCCGATTGATAGATAATTCATATTGCATGGTTGAATAGCTCAAACCACCATTCCATGGCCGCCATCTTGGATTATGGTCCGCCATCTTGGATTCCAAAATGGCGTCAAATATATGTTTTCGATTTCTACTCGTCAAGCCCGATTGATAGATACCCATATTGCATGGTGTCATAGCTCAAACCACCATTCCATGGCCGCCATCTTGGATTATGGTCCGCCATCTTGGATTCCAAAATGGCGTCAAATATCTATTTTTGACTTCTACTCGTCAAGCCCGATTGATAGATACTCGTATTGCATGGTTGAATAGCTCAAACCACCATTCCATGGCCACCATATTGGATTATGGTCCGCCATCTTGGATTCCAAAATGGCGTCAAATATCTGTTTGCGATTTCTACTCGTCAAGCTCGATTGAAAGATACCCATATTGCATGGTATAATAGCTCAAACCACGATTCCATGGCCGCCATCTTGGATTATGGTCCGCCATCTTGGAGACCAAAATGGCGTCAAATACCTATTTTTGACTTCTACTCGTCAAGCCCGATTGATAGATACTCGTATTGCATGGTTGAATAGCTCAAACCACCATTCCATGGCCACCATATTGGATTATGGTCCGCCATCTTGGATTCCAAAATGGCGTCAAATATCTGTTTTCGATTTCTACTCGTCAAGCCCGATTGATAGATACCCATATTGCATGGTGTCATAGCTCAAACCACCATTCCATGGCCGCCATCTTGGATTATGGTCCGCCAGCTTGGATTCCAAAATGGCGTCAAATATCTATTTTTGACTTCTACTCGTCAAGCCCGATTGATAGATACTCGTATTGCATGGTTGAATAGCTCAAACCACCATTCCATGGCCACCATATTGGATTATGGTCCGCCATCTTGGATTCCAAAATGGCGTCAAATATCTGTTTTCGATTTCTACTCGTCAAGCCCGATTGATAGATACCCATATTGCATGGTATAATAGCTCAAACCACGATTCCATGGCCGCCATCTTGGATTATGGTCCGCCATCTTGGAGACCAAAATGGCGTCAAATACCTATTTTTGACTTCTACTCGTCAAGCCCGATTGATAGATAATTCATATTGCATGGTTGAATAGCTCAAACCACCATTCCATGGCCGCCATCTTGGATTATGGTCCGCCATCTTGGATTCCAAAATGGCGTCAAATATATGTTTTCGATTTCTACTCGTCAAGCCCGATTGATAGATACCCATATTGCATGGTGTCATAGCTCAAACCACCATTCCATGGCCGCCATCTTGGATTATGGTCCGCCATCTTGGATTCCAAAATGGCGTCAAATATCTATTTTTGACTTCTACTCGTCAAGCCCGATTGATAGATACTCGTATTGCATGGTTGAATAGCTCAAACCACCATTCCATGGCCACCATATTGGATTATGGTCCGCCATCTTGGATTCCAAAATGGCGTCAAATATCTGTTTGCGATTTCTACTCGTCAAGCTCGATTGAAAGATACCCATATTGCATGGTATAATAGCTCAAACCACGATTCCATGGCCGCCATCTTGGATTATGGTCCGCCATCTTGGAGACCAAAATGGCGTCAAATACCTATTTTTGACTTCTACTCGTCAAGCCCGATTGATAGATACTCGTATTGCATGGTTGAATAGCTCAAACCACCATTCCATGGCCACCATATTGGATTATGGTCCGCCATCTTGGATTCCAAAATGGCGTCAAATATCTGTTTTCGATTTCTACTCGTCAAGCCCGATTGATAGATACCCATATTGCATGGTGTCATAGCTCAAACCACCATTCCATGGCCGCCATCTTGGATTATGGTCCGCCAGCTTGGATTCCAAAATGGCGTCAAATATCTATTTTTGACTTCTACTCGTCAAGCCCGATTGATAGATACTCGTATTGCATGGTTGAATAGCTCAAACCACCATTCCATGGCCGCCATCTTGGATTATGGTCCGCCATCTTGGATTCCAAAATGGCGTCAAATATCTATTTTTGACTTCTACTTGTCAAGTCCGATCGATAGATACCCATATTGCATGGTATCATAGTTCAAACTACCATTCCATGGCCGCCATCTTGGATTATGGTCCGACATGTTGGAATTATAGTCCGCCATATTGGATTCCAAAATGGCGTCGGATATTGATTTTTGACTTCTACTCATCAAGCCCGATCGATAGATACCCATATTGAATGGGATCATAACTCAAACCACCATTCCATTGCCGCCATCTTGGATTATGGTCCACCATCTTGGATTCCAAAATGGCGTCAAATATCTATTTTTGACTTCTACTCGTCAAGTCCGATCGATAGATACCCATATTGCATGGTTGAATAGCTCAAACCACCATTTCATGGCCGCCATCTTGGATTATGGTCCGCCATCTTGGATTCCAGAATGGCGTCAAATATCTATTTTTGACTTCTACTCGTCAAGCCCGATTGATGGATACCCATATTGCATGGTATCATAGCTCAAACCACCATTCCATGGCCGCCATCTTGGATTATGGTCCGCCATTTTGGATTTATAGTCCACCATATTGGATTTCAAAATGGCGTCGGATATTCATTTTTGACTTCTACTCATCGCGCCCGATTGATAGATACCCATATTGCATGGTTGAATAGCTCAAACCACCATTCCATTGCCGCCATCTTGGATTATGGTCCACTATCTTGGATTCCAAAATGGCGTCAAATATCTATTTTTGACTTCTACTCGTCAAGCCCAATTGATAGATACCCATATTGCATGGTTGAATAGCTCAAACAATCATTCCATGGCCGCCTTCTTGGATTATGGTCCGCCATGTTGGATTTATAGTCCGCCATATTGGATTTCAAAATGGCGCCGGATATTCATTTTTGAATTCTACTCATCAAGCCCGATCGATAGATACCCATATTGGGTATAATAGCTCAAACCACGATTCCATGGCCGCCATCTTGGATTATAGTCCGCCATCTTGGAACCCGAGCCGCCATCTTGAATTCCAATACCCTTATAACCACCTCCTTAACCTAACAAATGTGTATACCAAATTTGGTTGAAATTGGTTGAGGCACTCCAGAGTTATGCTGGAACATACATACATACATACAAACAAACATACAAATTAATATACAAATTAACATACAAATTAACATACAAATTAACATACAAATTAACATACAAATTAACATACAAACATACATACATTGACTTTTATATATATATAGATAGATTACCTCAGGCCTGAGGGTTAAGAAGTATATAGATACTGTTGAACTTATTCAAGGCCTCTGTTCGTTTCGTTCGGCAATCTTGAAGCAAAGTCGGTTTTGCAATTCAGGACAGCTCAAGCTACAATTTTATTGATAAGTTTCTGTTCATTTTAAATTTACAAATTTAGCAAAACTTACAAATTAGTGTCCGAACAATTCCGGCGACGAACAAATATGTATAATAATGATACAAATAACCTATAATGAAGTATTATAACTATAAGAACAGTAACAAATACAAATTAGAAAGAAAAACTTACTATTTCAAATGATGTCCAATTCAGCTAATTAGTTTTGACAAATTATATAGTATCTAGTCCTGATTCTAGTTCCAAGCTCTATTGGTTACAAATGGTGTGCAATGTTGTGACATTAACCTAATCTCCCTTATCTTTTCTGACATTCGCTTGGACATCATTGGGACTCTTTGGGCCATCATTTTGGCTCTTTAGACGAGGGGCTTGCACGTTACAACCTCCCCCACATGTCGCGCTTGGTTTCACGAGCACGTCATCCTTTTTGAAGCCACCATCCTCTGTCGCGCTTGGCTTTGCAAGCACGTCATCCTCTTTGGAGCCACCATCCTCTGGTAATATATCCAATAATGCTAATTTGGCAACAGGTCTTCTCAACACACCCCCTGATGTAGAAACATCGGCTTGACGCACTACCCCGTCTTTGCCAGCATATGTGCGTATTACACGACCTCTCATCCATGAATTCCTGACCTTCTCATCTGCTATGACCACCAGCTCACCCTCACTGATCGGACGAACACTTTGAAACCATTTGGTTCTCCTTGTAATCATCGGAAGATACTCGGTGATCCAACGCTGCCAAAACTTGTCCAATGTTTTCTGCATACAGGTCCAGCTATCTCGCAGAAACTTACCATCACTGACAGGTTCTTTTACCGGTTGTTGCACACCGGTAGAGCTAAGTAACAAAAAGTGATTTGGACTGATGGCCTCTTCGTCTGCCGATAGCAGGGATACGAAAGTAAGCGGCCGAGAGTTGATCATCATTTCGGCCTCAGCGAAGAATGTTTCCAGTGATTCATCGTCGAGTTTGCTATCGGCTGGTATGGTACTTAGAGCTGCTTTGATGGACCTCACCATTCGTTCCCAACAGCCTCCCATATGTGGGGCCGAGGGAGGGTTGAACCTCCACTGGGTGTAGGTGTCTGTAAACGTACTGCCAAGCTCCTCACTGATGTTGAGTATTTCATTTCGCAACTCTCGGCTAACCCCCACAAAATTTGTTCCATTATCGGAATAAATCTCTTGCGGCGCTCCACGTCTGGCAATAAACCTTCGAATCGCCTTTTTGCAGGAGTCGGCAGATAAACTTCTAGCGACTTCTATGTGTACGGCTCTTATCGTCAAGCATGTAAATACAACTCCCCACCGCTTAACTGCGCTTCGTCCAACTTTCACCAGATAGGGCCCAAAGTAATCGATACCAATGAAAGTAAACGCACGGACATGTGGTGTCAACCTTACTCGTGGTAAAGGGGCCATTTTTGGCGGTAACGGTGCGGATTTGTATATTTTGCACCACATACACCTACTTTTTGTCTTACGCAGGCATGTCCGCAACTTCGCCACGTAGAACCTTTGACGCAGCTCGTTCAACACCGTTTCGTCGTTAGCGTGTCGATACCTTCGATGATACCAGTCCAGTAAAAGCACCGTAACATGGTGTTCACGAGGAAGTATAATTGGATTTCTTGCATCAAAGGGTAAATATTCTGCAGCGTCCATCCTTCCATCGACACGTAGTACTCCTTGTTCGTCCATCATCGGTGGTAGTTTTGCTATCTTGCTGGAATTCTCCAATGCTTTCTTCTTTGTTCCCAGTTGTTTGTTGTGCTTCATCACGGCTACTTCATCCGGAAAACTTTCCGATTGCACCAGAATCCATAGCGATTGTTCCGCTTCTTGCAACTCTTGCCGGCTCAATTCCGTTCCAATTTTGCGAGGACTGCCACGAGTAGCATTGCGTAGATTACTGAGATATCGTAGCACATATGCAAGACATCTCCTCAAGCGCTCAAATTTGGAAAAGCGTTCGATGCTTATCGTTGGTTTAATTATGAAATGTGGACAGACAAAGGCAGGTCGCATCTCTTCCTTAGTAGTCTTCACCTGTTCCTCCATCCAGTCACCATCTCGTTCATATAGGAATGCAGGTCCTCGATACCACCGGCTCTCGGGGTTCGTCGAAGGCCCGTTTCCCCATCTCGTAGCTTCATCTGCTACGTTTTGTCTGGTTCCGATCCATCTCCATTCTGTCACCGAGGATAAACTCAAAATTTCGTTGACTCGGAACGCTACAAACTGCCGATAGCGTCGTGTATCGGATTGTATCCACGCCACGACAGTTGTAGAATCACTCCAGAGGTAGGTGCGAGTGGCTTTTACTGAGTGATACTCTTCGATAGTTTTTCTCAGCCGAGCTCCTATCAGGGCAGCCATAAGTTCCAATCGAGGTATTGAAAGGGATTGCAGTGGGGCAACTTTAGTTTTCGATGCCACTAGAGAACATCTAACTTCCCCTTTATCTACAATCCGAAAGTAAGCAGCTGCAGCATAAGATTCTTCACTAGCGTCGACAAAAATATGAAGCTGCAGGGAATCGTAACTGGCCCTATCGTATCCTGGAAAATAACAACGACTAACTTTGACGTTGTTCATCTCTTTCAAGACCTTCAGCCATTGCTTCCATCGGCAGAATACCTCAAAAGGTATTTTGTCGTCCCATCCAATATTTTCTCGCCATGTTTCCTGAATGAGAACTTTGCCCCGTATGATGAAGGTAGAAACTAATCCAAGCGGATCGTAGAGGCTCATTACAACGCTCAGCAATTGACGTTTGCTAGGGACAACTTCGCCATCCAATAGTTGCTGCATATCTTCCCGTAACCACACGCTGAATGAAAAGCAATCCTCCTCGGGTAGCCAGATCATTCCCAACAGTTTCTCTAATTTGCAATCCTTCGCCACTGAAAACTGTTTTGTTGTAGGTGAATGCACTTCTCCGATTTGTTCGATTACTTGTACCTTGTTAGATGTCCAGTTCCGAATGAAAAAGTCTGCCTTTCTGTGTACCTCTGCAACATCTTTGGCTAGCTGTACCGCTTCTTCGATAGTGTCGACGCTGTCGAGATAGTCATCGACATAATGTTTTTTCGTTATTGCCTCTGATGCTCTTGGGAAGTCCGTCTGGAATTCCAATGCATTTTGGTTTTTAACAAACTGCGATTGAGTCGGTGAACATGTGGCGCCAAAGATAGCTACGTTGGTCATCATAGTTTTTATTGGTTGGTCCTCAGAATCTCGCCACAAAAACAGAAGAGCACTACGATCAGCGGGACGGATAAGAATCTGTAAGAACATTTCCATGATGTCCGCTGATATCGCCACTTCACGCTCCCGAAACTGGAACAGAACTGCTAGCAGCGGCGTTAGTAGGTCCGGTCCTTTAAGCAGATGATCATTTAGTGATTCTCCATCTGCTTTGGCAGCTGCATCCCAGATAAGGCGAAGCTTGCCAGGTTTATTGGGATTCGTCACGACTCCAAGGGGCAGGTACCATGTTCGCCGCAAGTCGAAGGTATCTAGTTCCTTTCTTGAAACTTCATGGATATATCCCTTAAGTTGAAACTCCTCAATTTTCCTGCGAACGTCTTCATACAGCCCAGGATTTCTTTGTAGCCGTTTTTCCAAGCATTTCAGACGTTTCTTCGCCATGGGTAAGCTGTCGGGTAACTCGACGTAGTTGGATTTCCACAAAAGACCCGTTTCAAATTTACCACAATCTGTCCGAGTAGTAGTTTTCTCCAATATTCGCCTCGCCCGCTGGTCTTCGAGGCCTTCATGATTAGGTGCTACCGCTATTCCAAGACTCTCTAGTGAGAAAAACTTTCGAACATATTCGTGAAGGTCGTCTGATGAGGTCCTTGAACAGATATGCATTTGTCGATGTTGGAGCTGCTGCTCTCCTCCAAGGCGACCATAGACTGCCCATCCAATGCGAGTTTTCGTCGCGATCGGTTCTCGCATTCGTCCTTCCCGTAGCTTTAGCGTTGCTAGTAGATGGGCATTGTCAATGCCAATCAATATTCCTGGAGTTGCTGATTGGAAACTTTGAACCGGGAGTTTCTTCAGATATTTGAATTCTTCTGCAAGTTGCTCAAAGTCCAGCGACTGCTCAGGTAGTCCTAATCCTTCGACGGTGTACGCTTCCCCAACTTTAAATCGTTTATCGCTCCCTAGTGCTGAGATCTCCATGTGAACCTTCTGTGCGTCTGATATCCTTTTGTTGATCCCGCTTGTCCACTGAATCCAAAGAGACTCTGTTCGACCATCCAATCCCAAAGAGTTAGCTATGGTTTGTTCGATGAGGGTAACGGAAGATCCGTCGTCAAGAAAAGCTAGCGTATTTATCTTTCCATGTTTTCCATAGAGCGTTACCGGAAGCACCCGGAAAAGTATTGATGCAGCAGATCTCTGATGAATGGTAACCGTAGCGTTGGCACTTCGTTCTGTCTGCTTCGTATCCATACTGGAATCGTAGTGGAGCAAACGATGATGCAGCTTCTGGCAGCCATTTACACCACACACTTCTCCTTTGCACGGCCATCGCAGATGAGAAATCAAACATCGTCGACAAAGTTTGTGCTCCTTCACCATGTTCCAACGGGCGTCCAGGTTGAGTTCCTTGAACTTCTCGCACTCTCCAGCTGGATGTCCGTGTTCATTACACGCAGGACATGACTTCACTTCCTCAGCTTTCCCTCCCTTTATCACTTCATCTCGTTTCGATTTGCTTGACGAAGACTCGGGTCCCCCTGGTTCCATGGTCGAATGGGCATTTATGTATGCCTTCTCCTTGAGCTTCGGTCGGTCTTCCTTAACGAATTTTTGGTGAGCACTGAAGAGTGTGACGCTACTTGTGGCAGACGTGACTCGGGCCATATAATCACTGAACGCATTTAGGTCGACCTCTGGCAACTGCTGTTGATACAAGGCCCAGTTGAATTTAACATTCGCCGGTAGTTTGTCGACCAGCTCCTGCAATAATGAAGGGTTCGACAAGTGCCAATCCAATCCAACGGCCTTCAGATGTGCACAGAGATTTTGAACAACTAAACCGAAAGATATCAAGGTTTCCAGACGTTCAGACTTAGGCGGAGGAGTTGCCCGTACCTTTTCGATCATAATGTGTACAATTTGCTCTGGCCGTCCAAACAGGGTTTGCAAAGTCGAGATCACCTGTGAAACCGTGGATGGGTGTAGCAAAAAACTGCTTACTGCATCCTTTGCTGGTCCTTGTAAAGCTCGTTGAAGTCGCAGCAAATTTTCAGCATCAGAGTATCCACAGGCACTTGTTGAGTTACTGTAGCTACTGAAGAAGAGTGGCCAGTCGATGGGATCACCGGTGAAGCTTGGCAATTCCTTAGAGAGAACTTGTCTGGCAGCGAGTTGTTCTGGCGATGGGCAAAATACTTCGTGATGTCCGGGTAACGGCAACCTCGGACTTCCCACTGGTAACGACGTAGCAGGCATTGTTGGGTGGTTTATCAGAGGGGGCAAAATATGGTCCAAGGGGGGGGATCGATTTTTATTAAAAGTCATGGATATTGGGGGGTGAAGATCATAATTTTGATACTGAGGCGGTGATGTGTTCGTTTTGGTTGGGTAAAGTGGGGCGGCACTTACCGGGGACGGATCAATTACAAACCCTTTAGTTCCAATAGGACCTCTTGGCTGGTTCGTTCTCTCTGGCTGCTGTTGCTCCATATGTGCAGGCACGTTGTTCACTTCTATAGCACCGTCCCGCTCGCGTTTCTGGCTGAACAGGTTGAGTTGATCCGTTAGTCGCCTTTCTGCATCCTTCAGTCGGCGTATCTCCGTGTCGCGTTGCTGCAATTCCTCGTGCCGGCGTAATTCCAGAGCTGTCTGTCGGTCTGAGAATTCCTGCAGCCTCTTTTGCGTATCAGCTTCGTGCTTCCGAAACTTCTCGATGTCAGAATCTTTCTGAAGTTGTAGACGTTTGATTTCGTCTACCAGATCCAGTTCCCGCCTCCGTCGTGTGTCAATTTCGCTTTGGTGACGCTGCTCCAGCTCGTTTGTCTTGCGTCGAAGAGCTGTATCCCTTTGCCACTGACCGTACGGCAGTAGAGCATTCCTTGCTAGTTTTGGTAGCGCCCCCGTGTGATGAACGATTGGTTTTTGTTCTTCCAGAAGATTCTGCAAGGAGTTCAAATTGACCAGCGAGATGGCAGGCGAAAGAAGATTATCATCCACCTGAGAATTTCCTCCGGCGGCTTCTCCGGGATCGCTTTCTCCGATTGTGATGCTACCGGTCGGTGACATCAAGTCTATGAAATTCGAAGGCTCGCGTTTCATGGGAATCTCGCTGTTTGTGATTTGTTCGTCACGAATAGGCGTGGAAGTACTTTGCTGACCGTGTGCACCTGCCGACTTTACTGGCGTATGATGAGTTGGCGCGGATGGCTTGGACGTCTCTCCAACGACGCCCGTACCAGCATCGCTGGTTGGCTTCTCCTGCGTGTCGATCCAATCCTCAATACGTTTTTCAGTCGAATGGGTGGAGCGATGGCTCCTGATGCTCACAATATCATCTTCCTCGTCCTGCTGTATGAGCAGATCACGTTTACGCGCCAAGTACTGCTTGTCGCGTTCGATTTTCTCGTTCACGGCCCTCTCATTCATTAACCTTTCTCGGTCCAGCTGTTCCTTCCGCGCTTCCTCTTCTAGTCTCCGTTCTTCCTCTAACAAGGCTAGCTCACGGGCCAGTCGGGCTCTCCGTGTACTAGAGGTACTTGAACGTCCGCAACTGGATAAGGCTGGTGGTGCAGAAAAACGTTGAGCGCAGGATTCACACGTAAACTGTTCTAGACGATCCGTACTCTCTCTGATGCAAGCAGAATGATAACAGTTTGTACATTTTTGGCATTGTACACTACGCTCCGTGTTAATCGGCCCATCACAGGCTTTGCATTTGTGTTGAAAACCACGATCGGCTACTGATTCTGACGTCATGAATCTAACTTGGCGGTTTGTTTGTGTATCAACTTCGCGAACAATGCTGCTCGTTGGTGTCGCACATGTGTTGATTGCACTCATTGGAACACAATTACCAGTGGTAACAATGTCGTGACTCTGTTGCTGGCTAGCCGACGCTTTAGCCTTGGCTTTAGCTTGGGATCGTGTCTTCCTTGTCATGGCTAATGCTCGTTAATTTCTTGAGTTTTTGTTCGTTTCGTTCGGCAATCTTGAAGCAAAGTCGGTTTTGCAATTCAGGACAGCTCAAGCTAGAATTTTATTGATAAGTTTCTGTTCATTTTAAATTTACAAATTTAGCAAAACTTACAAATTAGTGTCCGAACAATTCCGGCGACGAACAAATATGTATAATAATGATACAAATAACCTATAATGAAGTATTATAACTATAAGAACAGTAACAAATACAAATTAGAAAGAAAAACTTACTATTTCAAATGATGTCCAATTCAGCTAATTAGTTTTGACAAATTATATAGTATCTAGTCCTGATTCTAGTTCCAAGCTCTATTGGTTACAAATGGTGTGCAATGTTGTGACATTAACCTAATCTCCCTTATCTTTTCTGACATTCGCTTGGACATCATTGGGACTCTTTGGGCCATCATTTTGGCTCTTTAGACGAGGGGCTTGCACGTTACAGCCTCCAAAATATTTTCAATTTTGGGTCTAATTTCTATGTGCTTGTAAAAGATTTTGAGGTACGCAAGAAATAGATTCATCTGTCCTAAGATAGGTCTTAAGCATATTGAATTTAACTATAAGTAAAAGTTGATGGTAACATACTGTTTTTGTATGACAAATCATGTTTTTCACGAAAGTTGGACTATTTTACAAGAAATTGCCTACATTTAGGCGTTTCATGAGGGTCCTTTTGTAAAACATTAAACGCCTAAAAGTAGGCAAGTTCTTTTAAATCGTCTTACTTCCGTGAAAAACATAGTTTTTCGTAGAAAAACCGTATCCCGACTAGATGAACATAACAAGAATATATCATAATTATATCTTAATGTGATATAACTAACAAATTATGTTATATTTTTGTTATGACATGGACTGTTTATTACTTTTTCAAACTAAATTATAACAAAATATATTATAATCTTTTGTAACTAATTTTGTTAAAAATAAATCAGAACAAATTCTGTTATAACTTTGTTATTTTTGCAACTGAACAAAATGATCATTTGAAAAAATAACATAATTATATCAGAATATGACATTATTTTAATTTTTAGCTATATTACCAAAAATTTGAAATTTGATTATGTATTCGTTTTTTTCATTGCTTGTGGAGCAAAAGGTCGATGGATGCAGGTAAAATATCAAAAAATGCTTATAAGGAAACAGCTTTATTCTATGTAATTGAAAAATTTATAAAAAACATTCAATTGCTGTTGAGGGGCTGCAGATTTGCTTGTTTTTTATTGCGTAGAATTCCGGAAGCGTATCCGGTTACCCTCAAAACTGTAAAGTACTCATATTTTTTCAACTTTGAACCGATTTAAGTGAACTTCTACTCGTTTGAATAAGAAATCTTTTTTTTTATTGATTGGTTATGCAAATAGAACGATTGGGTTACGCGGTATTCCCAAAGTCCAAATTTTCTGGAACATGTTTGTATGCTATTGAGGGGCCCAGATGCAAAGACCAGATTTTGTCGAGTTTGAGCTGAGCATTTCAAAAAGTCTTCAGATTTCAAGCTTTCAGGAACATTTTAAAGATTATTTTTATGATGATTAGAAAAAATACAGTAATCAGAGAAAATTGGGTTGATATTGAAACTCCATACATTTTGAATGGGATGAAAAACTGGTGACAAACCTCAAAGCTCATTTACTCGAAAGTGAAGTTTTGTAACTCACACCCAATTGCTTCTAAGCTCCCCTATTCTAATATCGGCGTTGTTGGAGTTAGCGTATTGAAAAGACATGGTCTCTCGTGAAACATGCTTCGTAATGTTTACTTTGAAGTCACTACTTTGGGCCTAGGCTGGGCAGATATGCTATTGCAGCTGGTCTATGGAAAATTCCACGCGTATGACAATTCGGGGTTTCCTTAACCCACGATGTCCAGATCGGTTTGTCGGATTTGTTTTAGATGAAAAAAATAAATCTGGATTAAATGAGATCAATATTGTCAAATTCGGAGAAAATTTATCGCAAATATAACCATTACATAGTTTACCTTCTTTAGTTTATTGACTGCTGTTTCATATTATGAAGTAAAAAATAAAGGCATTGCCACTTCTAGAAAGTTTATCAGACTCTTCCGTATTTTTTATTTTATTCATTGCTTTATTTAGAGTTTTTGGGTAAATATAGCATCATAGCTATTGATATGTTTATCTAAGTATTTATTTCCTTCTTTCAATATCCCAGTCCCGTTACGGTGCCAAAATCCTATCACTTTTCTACGATTCCCAATTCTTGTAGGTTAAGTAAAATTTTAGCTTCAAAAAGTGATACATCTGCACATGATTTTTTTTTAATCTCAAAATTGAGTAAACTTACATATTTAATTTTGAATACCGTGTTCGGTAAATTTTTGACGAGAATAGAACAGCTGAATACATCAATACCGTCAAATGGGGTAACTTGCAACACTTTTTGACTTTGAAGCAATATTATTGAAAATCTAAACATTTCAAACATAATGTAAAGCATCGTGTACACTAATTACCACGAGTAGAATTCTATGCAGAACTTCATTTACCAAAATACGTTGCCACCAAAACAGGAGGTGTGAAATACATGCTTGTTGCAAATTACCCCATCTGTGGGATAACTTGCAACACATGACATGAAGCTAAGTAAGCTACTATTAAACTGCACTAACATTCCAGTTCTTGGTTATAATAAAAGTTTTTGATGTAACGCATGAAATATGCTTTGAAAAGATGTACACTAACCAATTGAAATATGATTTTTCATTATAGGGTTGGTATTTATTATAAGCGAGAGTATATCGTTTCACAGTAGGTCTTACGTCCCTCAATATAAAATATTTATGGATCTCATGACTCAGTACTAGTTACAAAATTTCAACAATGTTTAATGTAATTTGTTGGAAAGGTAAAGTGAGTCAGTCATCTTTAGGTAATTTTAAGTATGTAGTGGTGTTTGGCTACCGTGATTTCGGGTGAAATTGATCAGTGGGGTGAAATTGATCGACGTGAGGGTAATTTTTATTTGTCAAAAATAAAGCTTTGAACTTAAAACAATTTGTAGAAAATGACCATCATCTGGCTCAAGGGTTATTGAATGATGAGTTTACATGTTTTACAGATAATTAGTCACATATTTCTGTATTAAATTTAATATTTTCCGAAACTGTGTGTTTGGCGATTTTCAAAGACACTTTCAAACTTTTGTTACCGTAGCTGTATCGCACATGTAATAAATAATCGAATGAATGTTTATAGCTGCCAAGTGTTCGCTAAACCCGAATTCGTTATCAAAAGTTCTATAAATATTGATATTTATGCATAAAATTGTACTTTTTCTAATGTAATGACTTGTCTAGTATAGTAATTGCATACTTTTAGGCGTTTTCGTTAGATTTAATAAATTTTAAATTTAAATAATTAAGAATTTACTAAACTTGTATAAGATTTACAAAGCTTTTCGCATTCTGGGGTGGATAATTCAGATGGAAAATTTATTTCCAGCACTTACAAAGACATTTCAATGACTGATCAATTTCACCCCGAAACTAAAATTTCTGATTTTTAATTTTAAATGATATTTATTGCAATAAAATGATTTGCAGTAAAAGTTTCAACCTTGTTGATTGATGAAACCCGTGGTCGTACTTGTTTTGAAGCATTGAATTTGACCATACCAATAACTATTCAAAAATTAGAAGCCAAAAACTGTGAAAAGTGATCAATTTCACCCGAAATCACGGTACTTCAGCTAAAATAACATGACTGAAATACCCATTCATCTATTTACAAAGTTTAACCCTTTCCCGCCCATGGTGTCTGTAGAGCACCATACCTTTCAACCCTTGTATTTCTGAAACTAATGAAGTTTTTTGAATGTTTTTAATTGTAAATCATGATTTCATATGTTGTTCTCTATCTAAAGGCATTACGCTAAGTATGCGCATACAAATTCAATGTTTTTGTCAAAAAAAGTTTTCACGAAAAGCTATTTTTTCGCCAAAAAAATAATGACAAACTTTGACGTCTCAATTAATGGCATAGTTATCCTCATGGGTTGAAATAAAAATAGTTCCCTAACAGATTTACTATTTATTTGTGTAGTCATACGTTGAAAAGAACTGAAATATGTATTTGAACCCTTAATATAATGCAATATGAATGGTGCATATATGCACCACTGGGCACATGGCGTGCAAAAAATAAGCAATTTTCCTATGTAATCATTGTTTGCATCCCATTCTAGAATTCTGGTAGCATAAAAGTTCGAAGTTTCTGAGAACAACTCGTCTCGAATTGTAATGAATTTGTATAAAACTGGTTCGGAAAGTGATTTTCATGGATTGTCAAATGAAGCATCCTGTGCTTTGACCATTTTTAACGAGAAAAATCATGAAATAAAGTTCTCCAAATGCCTGGTGGTGCTCCAGAGCACCACCTCATATTTGAGTTGTAATAGCCTTAAAAGATAATTTTGGCATAGAAAATAAGATTTTGTTCTACCATTTTGAGGAAAAATAATAAAAACTATTTTTAAACACTATAAGAAGTCATGGGCGGGATAGGGTTAAAGCCGTCAATTTGGGCATTCTATTGAAATAGTTTACTCCATCTAGGTTCAGAATGGACGTTGGTGATTGTTTTAGAACGTTCATTAACTGAATTAAACTTTCATCAAGGTGAAACATGAATGAAGTTTCATAATATGGAAGTCTTTAACAATGTTTGAAAGTCACGTGCAAAAAAATGGTAAAATTGAGCTGACATTTGAAAATTAACACGTCACGAAATTAATAAATGATTCATTTCGATTATTTCTATCCAAAATATTGTGAAACGAAAAAAAAAATTTAGAAAGTTTTATTAACTTCAACTGTTGCAAGTTACCCCATAGTGGTGCAAGTTACATAGTGGTTGTCGAATATGATTATGATTTTTTACATTACTCAGTCTATAAGTTTATCAAACTTTAATCGTTCAGCTAAGCTTACTATTAGGTACCCTAACTGCAAGCAAGGTCATCAGACTTATCGCACTTACCATAACAGAGAGGTAAAGCACGATTTTCATACTTGTTTTTATGGCATAAAATGAGCAAACCGTGTTAACAGTGTAGTTGAACAATAAACAAAGAAACCATACTGATTTTTTCATCAAAATGATCTTTGGTACACATAATTTTGTTAGCCGAAATGGTGGAGCATACTAGCTTTCATTATTATGAAAAAATAGTTCACATTTAATGTATGTCATCGTGTTGCAAGTTACACCACTGTTGCAAGTAACCCCGTTTGACGGTAACGGATTGTTTACCTTTTACACCCGTTTTCGACAGTTGGTGTACTGAGCCTCAGTAAAATCGATTACCGTAGTTACCGAAAAAGTTCTGCTGTTCTATTTTCGTCAAAAAAGTACCGAAAAGGCAATTCAGGATTGAGTGTGTATGTCATTTTAACAGTACTGCTATTCTAACTTCTAATTATAACGTCAAAAAGTACCGAACAGACTATGTATTATGAAGTAATGAATGTTAGTGAGCGTGGAACAAACTACGCCAAATTTGGGCCTATAAATCGCATGATGGTTGCTTATAATAAACATTGCGAAACGATTGACTTTACCATATCCAGACAAAATTTGAAAACATAATTTCGTACCATTAGAAATAGGAACACTTAAAAAACAAAACAGATAGCAAATGTGGTACCTACTAAAAAATCTAATCAATAAAAATGTCAACTATGTATACAGACAATTCAGCTCAATTGATGATTGCATTTGTCTATTATAACTCTTTTTCTTTCGATCTATTATTATTCGACCATATATTGTTTGATATTATATCATAAATATCTTTTTTCATTACTAAAAATAATCTAAAACAGAATAAAACTAAACAGCATCTGCAGAAGTAATCATATCGGCATATGATATAATTGTGATCAATTAAAACAAAGCCACATTTTACCTTCGCTCACGTAGGTACGTGTATGATCGCCGTTCTCGCAGCGCGAACAAAACAAAAAATTTAATAAAAATCATCTCCGTCCGGAAAGAATCTTTGTCGCCACCAAAACAAGAGATGGGGGAATAGGGAAACTGGCAATACGTAGAACCAGTAAAGCTTCTTTCATCCCTCACTTCAAGTGCTGTGATACCCTCATTGGTAAAGGCGACTGAAAATTTACGATGGCAGGATTGGTGGTTCAAATCCCGTCCATGTTTGCAAGTTTTATAATGAAAGTTTTTTTTTTATGTGACCTATCATTTTCTAAAAATAGAATAACACACTTAAAGTAATTACCCAAAAATGAGTAAAAAAACTAGTTTTTACCCTATTTGGTTTTTACCCTAATTGAAAATATCAAACTGTATTATAATTTTGATATATTTTATCAAAAACTTAGAACAGGGCTTGATATATTTTTGATGTATTTGTAACAAACTCTGATACACTTTTGTTAGAACCCTTATGATTTTTAGTTAGAATTTTTGTTATTTTGACAACATCCTGCATCTAAATTATAACTGCCTATGTTAGAAAAAATCTGTATAACATAATAACATATTATGATATAATTTTGTTATGATCGCCTAGTCGGGATGTTACCATCAAGCTTTACTTATAGTTATATTCGATATGCGTAAGACCTAGCTTAGGACAGAAAAATCTGCTTCTTGCGTGCCTTAAAATCTTTTACAAGCACATAGAAATTTGACTCAAAATTGAAAATGTTTTGGAGGCCTTGAAAAAGTTCTACACCACTTATATACTTCTTAACCCCCAGGCCTGAAGTAATATACAATAATACACAGAACTAACCACTTTTCAGATGAATTCATTTGTATTCCAACTAATGGGGCCTTGCTAAAAGGAAAGTTATGCAATTTTTACCCCTCCCGACCCAGACGTCCACCGGAATAAAACTGTCCTCGCAGCTCCAATTTTTGTGGCTACCAGCATAATTGAAACTACAACTAATAGTGTAGTGAACCTCAAAATGACATTGAACAATATTGATGTTTGCGTCCTTTGGCAGCGGTTTGAAATTTGTAAATGTAACAAATATTTATACCCGTAACAACACGCCAGCTATTGGATCCCGCCGTCATACTGAGAAATCGGTATAGTTCAAGACGGGGAAGTCGTGGCAGTGGATCGCGACGCGGCACCTGAGGGCCAGGTAGACCGGTACATAGGTCCGACTGCGGACGATGTGCTGGCTCAGGTGCCGCGGCTCAGGAACACCCTGAGGGCCGCGACGACGATGAAGACCGCGGTGATGATCCACAACCCCAACCGGCAGGAGGCGCCGTTGTGGCAGCAGCGCCCGCTGCCCCAGCACCAAGCTCCGCTCAGCCTGCTCCCGCTGAATTGGCGCCACCAGCCCCGGTTCCCGTGGCAGCTCCCGGGCCCAGCGCTCCAGGGCCATCTCAACCCAGCGGACCACTCGAGCTACAAAACCCAGTCTTCCAAGCGACGGTCAACCGGCTCCAAAGGTGGCCCGACGATGAAGGCCCGCCGGTCACCGGTGCCACAGTATCTACCCGTAACAAGTACGGAGGGTAGTGAGTCCGACGAATAACAGCGTGTATTTAGATTAGATGCTTTGTTGTGTTATTATTCCATTGTTTTTACCTTAATTGAATTCGAATCACTTTAATTAAAAAAAAATATGTCCGAGCCCAGTATGAGGTATAGCCTTCGATAGTGGACATTCCTTAGACTCCAACACGTAGGGATGATGGTGAATACCAAACGGACTGAATGGCAGATTTCTGGGATTTTCTTGGCATAATCCACGTTGATAATGTCACTTCTTCGGGGTTTTCAGTATCGAAATGTCCAATAGTTTACACACATTACATTTATTTTTACTTGCAATAATACACAAAACATGGATTTATTTACACTATGTATATACATTATTTAATTAAAGTTGCACAATCAATAATCTAACATTGAACACTTATATGCCAGTCCATCAGGACGTTGTTGTGGCTTCCTAAGCACTAAAGCTAGTTCGTATCCCGTATGAAACTATCGCTATATTATCGTCACTCTTCGGGTTGCATCCGAAAACAGAATAGTCTTCTCTTTCGATGGGGATTATAGGGTGATATGGGCTAGAATGAATTTTGCCTAAATCCTTGGATGTCTTATTCCCAAACAATGAGTACAAGTCAAAAATCAAAATCCGATGCCATTTAGAAATCCGAGATGGCGGGCATGGAATGGTGGTTAGAGCTAGGATACCATGCAATATGGGTATCAATCCATCGGGATTGATGAGTAGAAGTCAAAAATATATATTTAACGCCATTTTGATATCCAAGATGGCGGACTATAAATCCAAGATGGCGGACCATAATGCAAGATGGCGGCCATGAGCTATTATACCACGCAATAAGAATATCTATCGATCGGGTATGATAAGTAGAAGTCAAAAATCGATATTTGACGCCATTTTGGAATACAAGATGGCGGACTATAGTGGAAGATCACAGTTTCGAGTGTTCGGGTCATGTTGCATATCAACACGTGCTACCTACTCGGATTATAATTCGCTGACTTACCTTGAATAGTGCCTAATTAATTCCAAAAAAGTTGATCGAGTGTCAAGTTCTCTCAGTGTCCACACAGGCAGAGTGAAATTTTAGTGAAATTTCAAGGAACTAATAGTGGATTCGGACCGCCGCCAGCTCGCGGCGATGCTGTTGTTAGGCGAGTTACCAACACAGACGCGGTTTCGGTAGACTCTGTCAAACAGAGAGACCCGAGTGCAAGTTGGTGTCAAAAATAGTCCAAAGTCAGTTACACAATACCTCGTCGCGATTAAACGAAACAGTGAAGTGCATCCGAAAACGTTCTAGCGATACCCGGTCAAATGACCGGTAAACCCCCCGCCTCGGTGGCGGGGGTCCCAGACAACCCTATCGAACATCAACGTTGCGTCAGAGCCCCGGAATGGATGCTAAGCAAGGACGAGATGGGCCAGGCCATGGTTCTTATCCTACGCTGCAAAGTCCCCGAAAACGTAACGGACGACCCTCAGCTGCCGGATCCGTTCATCATTGGCACATCAGTCCAGTTAGCGGTTGGTGAAAAGGAAGCTCGAAATGTGAAAGCGTCTCGCGAAGGTCGCGGCTCACGTTACCTCCTCCGTACAAGTTCCCGAAGCATAGTTCAAAAGCTGACAAATATGACTGAGCTAACCGACGGCACACCCATTGAGATCTTTCCACATCCAACATTGAACACGGTACAGGGCATAGTGTATGAGCCGGATTCCATCAATATTGATGAGGAAACCATCAAGAAGCATCTGACTTCTCAAAACGTACACTCTGTTCGCCGCATCAAAAACGAATGAATGGTAAGCTCAGGAACGCACCATTGTTAGTTCTATCGTTCCATGGTACAGAACTTCCAGACCACGTGTACTTTGGACTGTTGCGGATCGAAGTTCGAGTCTACTACCCGTCTCCGCTAATGTGCTTCAACTGCGGAACTTACGGTCACCCACGGAAGTCATGCCAACAGCCTGGTATCTGCCTGCAATGTTCTCAACCGTTGCACGTGGCAGAAGGAGAGCAATGCGAAAATACACCCCACTGCCTCCATTGCAAAAACGAACATTCTGTCAGGTCTCGGGTTTGTCCGAAGTACAAAGAAGAAGACACGATTATCCACATGAAAAACGATCGTGGCATCTCGTTTGGTGAGGCCAGGCGCCTATACAACGAAGAACATCGTAGAGAAACTATTGCGCAAATGATTCAGAACCAGCTTAAGCAAGAACTTGTTGCAAAAGACCAACTGATCGCAGCTCTCCAAAAACAAGTTGCTGACCTGGCCAAAGAACTTGCTTCCCTTAAATCAACACTTCGCGAACCACAGCTACCGCTCGCTCAACGCACTTCGATTGGAAACCAGGCTTCTACATCTGGAACAGCACCCAAGACGCAGCACCAATCCAGGAAAGACAAAGGTTTCGTCATGCCGCGTGCCAAATCAAACGATAATCTTGAAAACGGAATCGACAATAGGATTCGCACCAGGAGCCGCAGCAACAAGCGAGTGCTGGAGAGCTCTCCGACAGACCGCAACGAAAATCACGGTAAGCGTGTGTCGCATCATCCAAGAACGACGAGTAGTGCGACCAATTCGGAAACAGGATAGATCAAGAATCTACTGAAAAAGACACCCCAATCTTTGATATCGACCCGGTTTTCAACATGGACACGATCTCGGAAGAACGACAGTCACCAAACAACGGAAGAACGAACCCCTGCAACAATCTCATGGAACCTGATTATGGACAACGACCAAATACCACGCTAGACTACACCACTCACCGCCGAGCTTCCATCTCGGCTGCTTACAAGTGGACATTATCGGCCTTGCCGGCCGCTGTTGCTTATAACTCTGCTAACTACGACCACTACATGAATCTGAACTGTGAACCATCGTCTAGTTCTACCCATTTTGATTCGCCAAGCGCGAGGCTTACCACGTCGACCCTGACCAGAGATGTCCCGGATCCGTCCGATGAGCCTCTGGCGGCAGTCGACGTGGGTAAGTCGTTTTGTACTGCAAGTATCCTTCCTTCAATTTATTCACCTGTAAATCAGTCAATCTGCCCAAACTTTCCTGCTGACATAGGTCCGACTGAAACAAACGCTATCAAGAACATCCATAGTGGGATCAATCCTTCTTAGCCCATCGAGCGGGCGTCCTCGACGAGGGGAGGGAGAGCATGCAGTAACCTCCCCCCTCCCAGAACCGGGAGTGGATGTCTGGGGGGATTGGAATGGGGCCTGTCACGAGTGCCTTGCATTCCCTCAATCCTCCTGGAATCCAGTCGAGTCAAGCAACAACTGCACCAATACTGCAATGAACACATCCCATCGTTGGTCAACGCACACACGAACTAATGCCAAAGCTCCTGACGATCGATATCGGCTACACTACACCACCCTCAGCAAGCGTTTTGATGAGGAAAATACAGTACCCCCTCCACCTTCAGAAAAGGATGCTGGCCTGGCAGGAGAGACGATCTGGGACGCCCATCCCAAATCTGTCGACCACCAAACTTTCAGCTCGGCTGTTACTAAGCGGACACCCTTGGCCTTACCGGCCGCTGTTGTTTCCAACTCTGCTGCTTACGACCATTACATGAACCTCAACTGCAAACCATCTAGTTCTACCCATTTTGATTCGCCAAGCGCGAGGCTTACCACGTCGACCCTGACCAGAGATGTCCCGGATTCGTCCGATGAGCCTCTGGCGGCAGTCGACGTGGGTAAGTCGTTTTTAACGGCAAGTACCTCCCATTCACTCTTCTCGCCAGTAAATCAGTCAATCTGCCCAAACTCTTCTACTGATCTAGGTTCCACTACAACCAGTTTATCACGGAAAAGAACCGCCGTCCCTCAATCCTCCCGGAGTCTAGTCGAGTCAAACATCAACCGCACCAACGCTCCTAGGAACACATTCCATCGTTGGTCAAGACAATCACGGGCCAAGTCCAAATCTTCTGACGACACGTCACAGTCGGACGACGACGAACGAATCATCGCAGCATCCTTTGCCTTGCAGTGGAACATATGTGGTCTCCGGTCACATCAAAGCGAACTCCAGATGCTGGTCGCGAAACATCAACCCACAATTATCGCCCTCCAAGAAACAAATGTAAACCCTCAAAAACTAACAGGAAAATTTCTTGGAAACAAGTACGACTTCTTGTTTAGTCATGGCTCAACTCATGGAAGACAAGGTGCTGGTATGGCCATCAAGAGCGGAACTCCCTTCTAACGGATCCCTCTGCAAACCAACATCCAAGCAGTCGCCGTTCAACTCTTCGTTCCGGTAAAAATCACAGTAGCTTCGATATACTTGCCGCCAAAGGACAAAGACGCTGCCAGTCTAATGCAAGAATTACTAGATGAGCTTCCCAAACCAATACTACTAGGCTCAGTGTACCAGTTATGGCTATAGTACCTCAAATTCGCCATAGTTGATTTTCAACCTTTAAAGATACAAATCAACAAGAAAAAAATCGTGAACAATAGATCACGATCACAAAAGATGATTGCAATCATTCAAACTTCACAATTTCCTCAAATTGTGGTAGAAATAAATCATTTTCCTTAACTTTTCGGCCTCCTTGCACCCTATTTCGCCATAGTGTACCAGTTATGGCAAATCCCATAAGGAATGCATGTAAATAGTGCGAAGTGGAACCCAAATTAACAAATGTATCCATAACTGGTACAGGGTTCCTATCATTGGCACACGCCGTAATAAATACTTAAAGTAGTTTTGGCTCCGGTTTTATATTTTTCCTGTAAAGTATGAAAACTAATCAATCATTTGACTTATTGTTTACATTCGTCGGTCTTCTTCTTATTTTTGTAGAAATAGTTTTTCTTAGGTGGTGCGATAACTGGTACAGGCACCCTATTAGGAGACCTGAATGCACACCATACCGCTTGGGGAAGTCGGTGTAGCGGTGCTACTGAAGCAAGAAAAAGAGGCGAACAAATCTTAGAACTTGTAGTGCAAAACGATATGATAGTCCTAAACAACGGCTCGCACACCCGAATAGACCCAGTCACTGGAAACACCAAAGCTTTAGATGTCTCCTTGTGCTCTACATCCGTTGCAACAAAATTCAACTGGAAAACTCTGACAGACTCCTCAGACAGCGATCATCTACCGATAGTAATCGACACGATGGACGCCGTAAACGCTTTGCACACCCGTGCAAAGTGGCTTTACGCAAAAGCCAACTGGGAACGTTTTGAAGACCTCACGAGCAAAACTCTACGAGCAGGAAACTCTCTGACAGTAGAAGAATTTTCGAATAAACTTATCCTAGCTGCGGAATCTTCAATCCCAAAATCTGCTGCAAAACGCGGACCAAAGTCGGTTCCATGGTGGAGCGAAGACGTCGAAGTAGCAGTAAAGCTGAGACGTAAACGGCTACGGGCTCTACGAAGGATGAGTAACGACGATCCTCGAAAACCTCAAGCACTACAAAACTTCCAGGAAGCTCGCTCAATAGCTCGCAAAACTATTGAGAATGCGAAGCAAACATGTTGGGAGGATTTCGTCACAAGCATCAACCCGAACACCCCGGCAAGTGAAGTCTGGAACAAGATAAACAGGCTTCAAGGCAAAAGGACTACCAGTACAATCACACTCAACCTTCCCAACGGCTTTACCAACAACGGAAAAGCTGTATCGGAAGCTTTAGCAGACGAATATGAGAGCAAATCATCTAACTCGCACTACTCAGAGAAATTTCGACGGCAACACAAATTTGAGAGTACCATATCCCAACACTCTCAACGACCAAACCTCTACAAGCGATATAACACTGACTTCAGTATAGAAGAACTGATGTGGGCCCTTGATCGCAAAGGTGGTCCTTCAATAGGCGCAGACAATATAGGCTACCCAATGTTGCAACGACTCCCTATGACTTCCAAGGTTGCCTTGTTAGAGCTATTCAATCGCGTCTGGGACAGCGGGAAGTTTCCAGAGCAGTGGAAACTAGGTACCGTTATACCAATCCCCAAACCGGATGCGGATCGAAGCCTAGCAGATGGATACAGACCGATAGTTCTCTTAAGCTATTTAGGTAAAGTTTTCGAGAGAATGGTAAACCGCCGCCTCATTACCGAACTCGAAACAAACAAAAAGCTAGATCCACGTCAACACGCATTTCGTTCAGGTAAGGGTGTCGAATCCCACCTAGCACATTTAGAGTCTCTCCTCTACTTCGATATGAATGAGCATGTCGAAATTGTGTCCCTCGACATATCGAAGGCCTACGACACAACATGGAAACCTGGAATCCTCCGTACCCTGAAAGAATAGAAGATCTGCGGCCGTATGTTAAACATGCTCTCTAGCTTCCTTGCTAACAGACGCTTCCAAGTCTGTGCGAACGGAACACTCTCAAGCCCCAGGAAAGCCGAAAACGGAGTTCCTCAAGGATCTATTCTATCTGTCACGCTCTTTTTGGTGGCCATGCAACCTATATTCGACAAAATACCTGCAGACGCTGATGTCATTCTGGTCGTGAAGGGAAGCAATCGTTCATCAGTCCGCCAGAATATGAGAAAAGCCGTCAAAGCTGCCACGGAATGGGCTGCTAGCGTCGGATTCTCTATCGCTCCTTCTAAATCTAAGCTTCTCCATTGCTGCCGTCAACGCCACCGAAAACGAGGTCGACCCATTAGAATAAACAATTCTCCAATCCCACAAGTACGTAAAATGAAAATATTAGGTATTTGGGTAGACTCGAACATCAATTTTAAACAACCCTAGCTTCAGTCAAGAGTAGTTGCCGCGCAAGGATCAACATTCTTCGAATCCTAGGATGTCGGCTAAAGAGAAGCACTAGAGCCACCCTATTAAAAACGGGATCAGCGCTAGTAGTATCAAAATTATTTTTCGGGTTGGGACTGATCAGCACCAACATCGAAGACATGGAACGGATATTAGGGCCAATATACAATGCAGTAGTACGCTTGTCTTCCGGGGTTTTTGTTACCAGCCCTATCCCCTCTGTCATGGCTGAAGCTGGATGCCTACCTTTCCGCCTGGCACTAATACAACGACTGGCGCAACTCGCAGTACGGCTACTGGAGAAAACTTCGACTGCGTCCAACTACCCTCTGGTGTCAAGAGCAAAAACCCTGCTTCAGCAATCTACAGGTTATACTTTGCCTAATGTATGCCCCACCCTCCGAAACACCGATCGAGAATGGAACACACACGCTCCACGCATAGATAACCATATTAGAAACAACATCAAAGCAGGCGCAAACAAGAGTATCGTAATCCCAGTGTTCCAATCCTTCATCACAAATCGGTACCAACATCACACCAAGTGCTTCACGGACGGCTCAAAAGACGGCCCCTTCACTGGCGTTGGGGTAGTGATAGGGAACGAAGAGGATAGCCACTCTTTACCAGATGTTTGTAGCATATTTTCAGCAGAAGCGTACGGCCTCCTGACTGCCGCGTCTAACTGCAACGATAATCAAGACACAATCATACTTACTGATTCCGCTAGTTGTTTAGACGCCATCCAAGGAGGTCGGTCTAAACATCCATGGATTCAAGCAGTAGAGAACATCTCAACAGAACAGAACATCACCTTTTGCTGGATCCCAGGTCACTGTGGTATCACCGGAAATGAACGAGCAGACGCACTGTCCAAACAAGCGCGCAACCAGCCAAAGCTTGACATCCCTATACCTGCCCAGGACGTCATAAAGGCCATAAAGCGGAATATCTGGTCAACATGGGAGAACGAATGGCGTCAGCACCAATTGCAGTTACGGCAAATCAAATCTTTGCCCATTAAATATCCGGATCGTAAATGTGCATCCGAACAACGAGTTCTGACGAGGCTACGAATAGGACACACTCGTCTAACCCACTCGTTTATAATCAACAAGAAGCCCCCACCTGTGTGCAACTATTGTGGGACTCAGCTTACGGTCCAACACATCTTCATAGACTGTAGAGGCTACACCGGAAAACGAACAAGCTGTGGTATCAACGGATCACTCGGTGAAATCTTAGCATTTGATGCACAAAGAGAAGCTAAAGCTTTGAAATTCATTAAAGACTGTGACATTTATAATGAAATTTAATCCCTTACAATTCAATGTAAATCAATAGGTGTAAGTTAGGAGTTATTGCGTTTGCCAGACACGAATGCCACATAAGTGGTAAAGTGTCTTTAATAAATATTAATAATAATATAGTGGAAGATGTCAGCCATGGAATGATGGTTTGAGTTATATCCCTTTCGTGACGAACCAGCACAATCGTGCTGTTTTTCGGTATTGGTTTTTCACATTTTTTTCAATTGTTTTTTCCTCAAAATATGTGATGTAAATAATTTTTATGATCGAGCTATTAGGTACTCTAACTTGTATTTCTGAGCCTCAGCTTTGATTGGACGTACCGTACCTGTCAGGCTAAGGCCGGGGTGGCCTCTGCTGTACATAGTAGCCGCCTCCATTCCACTCGGTCCATGGCTGTTTGTCTCCAGTTCCGCACTCTGCGTAGGGTCCGCAGATCGTCCTCCACTTGGTCGACCCACCTAGCTCGCTGCGCTCCACGTCTTCTTGTACCGGTCGGATGACTCTCGAGAACAATTTTAGTCGGGTTGCTATCCGACATCCTGATGACGTGACCCGCCCACCGTAGCCTCCCGATTTTCGCGGTATGGACGATGGTTGGTTCTCCCAGCAGCTGATGCAGCTCGTGGTTCATTCGCCTTCTCCAAGTCCCGTCTTCCCATATAGCCCATATAGCCGAGGCGGTAATCGCACGGGTATTCAGCATGACCATGCTGAGGGTGACGGGTTCGATTCCCGGTCGGTCCAGGATCTTTTCGTAAAGGAAATCTCCTTGACTTCCTTGGGCATAGAGTATCTTCGTGCCTGCCACACGATATACGCATGCAAAATGGTCATTGGCAGAGGAAGCTCTCAGTTAATAACTGTGGAAGTGCTCATAGAACACTAAGCTGAGAAGCAGGCTTTGTCCCAATGAGGACGTTACGCCAAGAAGAGAGAGGAGAGAAGTCCCGTCTTCCATCTGCACTCCGCCGTAGATGGTACGCAACACCTTCCGTTCGAAAACTCCAAGGGCGCGTTGGCCCTCTGCACGTAGGGTCCATGTTTCGTGCCCACAGGGTACGAAAAACGGATCACAGCGAAAAACAAACGCTTTGTCCTAAGCGGCGCATGTCGGTAACAAAGGTGCTCCGCAACAAACGCATGTCAAGCGATGAGAGCAATAAAACAAATATCGCTTGCCGTGCGTGTGCTGATGTTTTGGCTTTTCTGCTGAAATTTTCGATCCACATCATCGAATTCATGAGCATTTGGACGAATTAAGACTCTTGCCATCCTCGGATTTGAGTTTCAGTTGTAAAACAGTGAGAAAATCATGATGTGAATAGAACGAGACAAATATTCCTACCGTTTTTGTTGTGAACAAACTCGGGAGCGATTTTGTCATTATCTGCTAACGAAAAAACAAAGCGTTGTTGCCGTGCCTTCTTTGTTGCCTATTTTTCGCTTGCGGTGCCATATTCTGCGTACACTGCGTGCCCATAGAGGACGACCGGTCTAATCGACGTTTTGTAGATGGTTAACTTCGTGTTACGGCGAACTTTATTCGATCGTAGAGTTCTGCGGAGTCCAAAGCAGGCACGATTTCCTGCCACAATGCGCCTCTGAATTTCTCTGCTGGTGTCGTTTTCGTCGGTCACCAGTTAGCCCAAGTACACAAATTCTTCAACCACCTCGATTTCATCACCGTCGATATGAATTCGGGGGGCCGGCGCGGTGATTCCTCCCTGGAGCCCTTTGCCATTATGTACTTTGTCTTCGACACATTAATGACTAATCCGATTCACCTGGCTTCACTCTTTAGTCGAATGTACGTTTCCGCCATCGTCTCAAATTTACGAGCAATAATATCAATATCATCGGCGAAACCAAGCAGCTGAACGTACTTCGTGAAAATCGTCCCACTCGTGTTTATCCCCGCTCTTCTTATTACTACCTCCAAAGCAATGTTGAACAGCAAGCACGAAAGACCATCACCTTGCCGTAACCCTCTGCGAGATTCGAAGGGACTCGAGAGTGTCCCTGATACTCGAACTACGCACATCACTCGATCCATCGTCGCCTTGATCAACCGTATCAGTTTATCCGGGAATCCGTATTCGTGCATAATCTGCCATAGCTGTTCTCGATCGATTGTATCATACGCCGATTTGAAATCGATGAACAAGTGATGTGTGGGCACGTTGTATTCGCGGCATTTCTGCAACACCTGGCGGATGACGTCTGACATGACATCTGGTCCGTTGTAGCGCGTTCACTCATAAATCCAGCCTGATATTACCCCACGAACTCTCTTGCAATCGGTGATAGACGGCGGCATAAAATTTGAGAGAGTACCTTGTAGGCAGCGCTCAGTAATGTGATCGCGCGGTAGTTCCCACAATCCAATTTGTCGCCCTGTTTGTTGATGGGAGGACACACGATACCTTCCATTCATTCCTCCGGTAATACTTGCTCCTCCCAAATCTTGGTAGTGACCCAGTGTAGTGCTCTCACCAGTGCTTCTCCACCGTATTTTAGAAGCTCGCTTGGTAGTTGATCTGCTCCAGCGGCTTTGTTTTTGAACCGGCCAACCTCCTCCCCAATCTCTTGGAGGTCAGGGGACGGAAGTCTTTCGTCCTGTGCACATACTCCTAGATCTGTTACCACGCCACCTTCGGTACTTGCAACGTCGCCATTGAGGTGCTCATCGTAATGCTGCCGCCACCTCTTAACCATCTCACGCTCGCTCGTGAATTCTCGGAACATGTCTGCTTGTGGCACAAAGCCTCTGCGCGAGCAGATCAGCTTCTCGTAGAACTTTCGTGTGTCCTTAGCGCGGTACAGCTCTTCCATCGCTTCGCGATCTCGTTCTTCCTGCTGGCGCTTCTTCATCCGGAAGACTGAGTTCTGCCTGTTCCGCGCCTGTCTGTAACGTGCCTTATTCGCTCTCGTACGGTGTTGCATTATCGCCCATGCTGCATTCTTCTCGTTTTTCAACTGTTCAAATTCGCCGTCGTACTAGTCGTTTCTGTGATTTGGAGTCGCGAAGCCTAGTGCTGCAGCCGAGGTACTTCCTATGGCGGATCGGATGTCCCTCCAGTCATCTTCAACTGTAGCTGCGCCAAGCTGCTCTTTCGTTGATAGGGCCACTGCTAACTGCTGCGCGTAGTCTTGAGCCACTTCTACATTACGCAGCTGCTCGATGTTAAGCCGCGGCGTTCGACTTCGACGCGTGGTGTTAACTGTCGAATGTTTTTGGCGTATGCATACAGCGACTAAGTATACTTATAGTGATCCGAGTCTATATTCGCACTGCGGTATGTGCGGACATCAGTTATATCCGAGAAGAATTTACCGTCGATTAGAACGTGGTCGATTTGGTTTTCTGTTTGATGGACGGGTGATCTCCAGGTGGCTTTGTGGATATCTTTGCGGAGGAAGAAGGTGCTTCGGACTACCATTAGTATGGGACCCGCTTGTATGGAAAAAATAAATCCTCGCTCCAGTCGACTTTTTTGATTCCATTTAGGTCCCATATGAACTGTGCAAAATTTCAGCGCAATCGATGAAACTATAATTTAGCGCAAGCGGCTCAAAGTTTGCATAGGATTTACTATGGGAAAAGTTGCATTTTCAAACAAAAAATCCCAGAGGTCGCCCTTTGTCTCATTAATTCAAATCGATCAACGCTTCTTGATGATTGTGTACCCACCATCAGCGCAAGGATTACCTATGGCTGCAGAGTCATACCGGAACGGAATGATCTACCTGATGGTTTGTTGTAGCAGGGTAAGCTAAATTCACTGGAGACCTTCGGAAAACAACATGATAATTGTTATCTCGTGACAAAGTCTGGCCACCCCACGAACATTTGCCCGGAAACCAGTTCATTTAACTTCCTTAGGCTACCCCTCCGAAATCCCCATATATGTCATGTTCAAATATAAAAAGTAATAATAAGGAACGAACTCACCGGGTAATCCTGACCAGCTGGTTTTCTATGTTTGGCTTTGGTCTCAGCATTTCCGAACTCGGAATAACGACGGAAACGAGCACCACGATGCGGGCAATATGGTCTCTTGCCACCGAGCCATCGTCGATCGTTTACACAAAGTGCGAACAAAAAACACAAAGAAAAATACGAAAACGCGGGAACGATAAAATGCGGCATGTTTCAGCCTTCGCGCCCTGCTTGTCACTGACGACCGACGACCGTTCACTCTTCCATCAGCGTTCCACTCAAGTACGAACGAAAACACAAAGAAAAATACGAAAACGCGGGAACGACGAAATGCGGCATGTTTCAGCCTCCGCGCCCTGCTTGTCACTGACGACCGACGACCGTTCACTCTTCCATCCGCGATCCACTCAAGTACGAACTAAAAACACAAAGAAAAATGCAAAAAACGCGGGAACGATGAAATGCGGCATGTTTCAGCCTCCGCGCCCTGCTTGTCACTGACGACCGACGACCGTTCACTCTTCCATCAGCGTTCCACTCAAGTACGAACGAAAACACAAAGAAAAATACGAAAACGCGGGAACGATGAAATGCGGCATGTTTCAGCCTCCGCGCCCTGCTTGTCACTGACGACCGACGACCGTTCACTCTTCCATCAGCGTTCCACTCAAGTACGAACTAAAAACACAAAGAAAAATGCAAAAAACGCGGTAACGACGAAATGCGGCATGTTTCAGCCTCCGCGCCCTGCTTGTCACTGACGACCGACGACCGTTCACTCTTCCATCAGCGTTCCACTCAAGTACGAACTAAAAACACAAAGAAAAATGCAAAAAACGCGGGAACGATGAAATGCGGCATGTTTCAGCCTCCGCGCCCTGCTTGTCACTGACGACCGACGACCGTTCACTCTTCCATCAGCGTTCCACTCAAGTACGAACGAAAACACAAAGAAAAATACGAAAACGCGGGAACGATGAAATGCGGCATGTTTCAGCCTCCGCGCCCTGCTTGTCACTTTCAAATCGATCAACGCTTCTTGTAGAAAAATCATTTATGAAACTTTCCTTCGAAGACCGCACAACGATTGGATGCTTGTGGAAAAAGTTATTGATTTATTACCGATTAGTGATCCAACGAACGGCTTTTTGTTTTGTTTTATCAGCAGCACTGCTGCTGCCGTTGTTGCATGGGGTGACGGGAGGCATCACCACCCCCGGAAACAGCAGCAGCCAAGGCAGCAGCTACAGTACTGCTAATAAAACAAAACAAAAAGCCGTTCGTTGGATCACTAATCGGTAATAAATCAATAACTTTTTCCACAAGCATCCAATCGTTTTGCGGTCTTCGAAAGAAAGTTTCATAAATAATTTTTCTATAAGAAATGTTGATCGATGTGAATTAAGGAGACAAAGGGCGACCTCTGGGATTTTTTATCTGAAAGTGTAACTTTTCCCATAGTAAATCCTATGAAAACTTTGAAACGCTTGCGCTAAATTATAGTTTCACCGATCGCGCTGAAATTTTGCACAGTTCATATGGGACCTAAATGGAATCAAAATAGTCGACTGGAGCGAGAATTTGATATTTGTCCCATACTAACTACCATACCACGGGAGGCTGCGAAGTTTACGCATCGCTGGCCGTTATCATTCGATACGGCGTGCAGACTGTTTCGCCCAATTACCGGTCTGTCTACCTGCGCGTTCGATTTTCACGTCACGCGGCGAGCAACCATCGTATGTTTGATCTAACTGCGGGTAGAAAGCTTCTTTCTTGTCATCAGGTCTCCCTTCGTGTTGGCAGTGGACGTTGATGATGCTGTAGTTGAAGAAACGACCCTTAACTCTCAGCTGCCACCCGATCACACGTTGTCGCATCTTGCCCAACACTATAAATCCTGTTCCCAGTTCATTGGCGGTGCCACAGCTTTGGTAGAAGGTAGCCGCTCGATGCCCGCTTTTCTACACTTTCTGTCCAGTCCAACAAAGTTCCTGCAACGCCACGATGTCGAAGTTGTGGGGATGTAGTTCGTCGTAGTTTATCCTGTCACATCCTGCGAAACCTAGTGACTTGCAATTCCATGTTCCAAGTTTCCAATCGTAGTCCTTATTTCGTCGCGTGGGTCTGCCGATTGTATCGAGTCGTATTTTCTCCTATGTTATTCGCAATGGGGATTTTTACGGGTGGCTTATTGGGCCTACGCCAACACTCCTGTCTCGCGGGAGGGCCATCGTGCCAGTTCTGTTTAACGTCCCAACCAACACTAGGACGACCACGCTGATGGGGCTACCACCTTGGATCTAGCTGGGCGTGGTGCAGCGTTTCTTACTCAGCCGCTGGATGCCAGAACAGACGCTGTTTGAGCCGCACCTCCTTGGTGAACAGACACTCGGATCGTACCTCCTCAATCTAGCTGAAGTCAGAAGGACAACTGTGCCCAGGCTGCACTACCAGCTAAGCACACAACTCTTAGCTGGCGGTCTTTGTCATCGCTTGACCCGTTGAAGCATGAGGTAGGAACTTGTGAGGACCAGAGCTATATTGGACGCTCTCCTTATCGACTTACCGTTTTGCAGCCCAGCTTTGATTGGAACTGTTTATAAAAAAACGCCACGATAAGTTAAACAAAAAGTAAACAATCACTGTACAAGTTGATAAAATTTTATCTGTCGTATTTTTATAAATATTCGTTTAATCCAGGTATGCAGACATAAAAATCGATAGAAAAAGAGTAGTTCTGCAAAACGGCGAAGAAAAAGTGATGCTTTGTTGAAAAGCACAAGATTTCTGGGTAGTCAAAGTGGGAACAGCACTATTGTACTGTTCCGTCCCCAAGGCGGTCCAAGTTCCATCGGTAATTGCCTATTCTTAGGCGTTTTATGGTATAGAAGATTGATTTTAATTACTAAATCACTACAAAGTGTTAGTTTATAAAAACTTAGACGCATAATTTCAACTCAAGGAACACGATACCAGCTTGTACGAGTTTTTTATGGAACTTTGAATATTTGGGTGAAAAATTTTACTCCATATTATCGAAATCATGAATTAGATTGGAACAGGGATTTGCTGTTCTTATAATCTTTTTTTTATTCACTTCTATGATTTGAATACCCTGTCAAGCTGATCTCGTGCTCCTAGTTTTAAAATTATACGTCTATTTTTCCACAAACTAACACTTTGCAGTGATTTAATAATTACATTAAATCTTCTGTACCAAAAAACGCCTAAAAGTAGGCAATTTTTAGCAATTACTTAGAGAACATCGACAGGCTTGGGGACGGACCAGCACAATTGTGCTGGTCCTAATTTGACCCCAACAAGTGCATAGGTGGATAAAGTAGCCGAAGTAAAGAAAGTTTTATTCTAGAGGACGTTAAGCTTATAAGAGAAAATTTGAGATAATCATTCTTTTATGGTCCGTCACGAAAGGGATATACATACCATGCAATAACATCAATAATTATTATTTGACGCCATTTTGAAATCCAAGATGGCGGACTATAAATCCAAAATGGTGGACCATAATCCAAGATGGCGGCCATGGAATGGTGGTTTGAGCTATGATACCATGCAATATTGGGTATCAATCGATCGTTCTTGATGAGTAGGAGTCAAAAATAGATATTTGACGCAATTTTAATATTCAACATGTCGGGCTAGAAATCCAAGATGGCGGATCATAAGGAAGATGCCGGCTATGAGCTATGGATAGATATCTATCGATCAGGTTTGATGAGTAGAAATCAAAAATCGATATTTGACGCCATTTTGAAATCAAAGATGTCGGACTATAAAGCCAAGATAGCGGATCATAATCTAAGCGGCCATGAGCTATTATACCATGCAATATGGATATCAATCGATCAGGCTTGATGCGTAGTGGTAGTAGTAAAACATCGATATTTGACGCCATTTTAAAATCCATTATGGCGACCCGTAATCAGATATGGCGGCCATGGAATGGTGGCTCGAGATATGATACCATACAATATGGGTATCTATCGATTGGGCTTTATAAGTTGAATTCAAAATCGATATTTGACGCCATTCTAAATCCGAGATGGCGGACCATAATCCAAGATGGCGGCCATGGAATGGTAGTTTTAGTTATGATACTACGCAATAAGGGTATCTATTGATCGGGCTTAATAAGTAGAAGTCAAAATCGATATTTGACGCCATTTTAAACCCAAGACAGTGGACCACAATCCAAGATGGCGGCCATGAGCTATGATACCATGAAATATGGATATCAATCGATCGGGCTTGGTGCGTAGTAGTCGAAAATCGATATTTGACGCCATTTTGAAAGCCCAAGATAGAAAGCCGCCGATGTTCCGAAAGTTCGATGCGTCGTGTTTGCGTCGCTTCACTTCTAGGCGAACAGCACATCCAAGCATTTGCCCGGTAGAATGCGAACAGAGATGTTCTCCGTTGTCTAAGTCCGACAAGCGTAAGGCGCGAATATCGCCTAAAGGTAGGGAGTGGCATAAGGCATTGTTAGTCTACTTTGAATAAATCGTATAATTCACTGAAGAAGAGCACTTTCATGAAGGTTTTGTTTATTAAATCCAACCCTTACATATTATATTGAAGTTATACAGTGATTTCTTACCTTGTATTGTATCTAGTATTCATACTATGCATGAAAGTTTATACAATACATCTCATTACTTTACGAAACACAGGTGAGGAAAAATCGATTTATTTTTATGTTTATGAATTTCAATTTACATGAATTCCATGTCAGAAACTGATTCAATTAAAAATGTTTGTTTGGACATTATATTAGATCGGTCAAGTCGATCAATGTTTCTCCGCTGATCAATGATACCCCGTTTAATGGTATCTTTTTCATGATCATGACTTCGTCGATTCAGAGCTCTTGCTGTCACACTACACAGCCTGTGCTGGCTTTTTGTGTGTGACCGACGGCCGTACACATACTACTGCCTGCAGAGCATGGGTCGTGGGATGAAGGCTTTTGTCTCTATATGCGTAATTTTGAGCTCCCACTTGGATCGTAAGCCTTTTCCAAGGTATTTAGCCGAAACGTCGGAAAAAGCAAAACTTGCCGTTTTGATTTACCCAAGACTGAGAAAGCCAGCATTCCGGAATCAATATACCGTGAGGTCGCCATTCACCGCTCATGCCCCATTCACCGCTCATTTTGGGTCAATCATACAAAATTGATCAAATGTTAGTAAAGTATCGTAACAAAAGTGAATGTAACATGCTGCCACAATAAAAAACTTTCATTTCACTAAGTTTTATATGGGTGTAGGGTGCCTGTACCAGTTATCGCACCACCTAAGAAAAACTAATTTTAGAAAAATAAGAAGAAGACCGACGAATGTAAACAATAAGTCAAATGATTGATTAGCCTTCATACTTTACAGGAAAAAAATAAAAACGGAGCCAAAACTACTTTTAGTATTTATTACGGCGTGTGCCAATGATAGGAACCCTGTACCAGTTATGGAGACATTTGTTAATTTGGGTTCCACTTCGCACTATTTACATGCATTCGTTATGGGATTTGCCATAACTGGTACACTATGGCGAAATAGGGTGCAAGGAGGCCGAAAAGTTAAGGAAAATGATTTATTTCTACCATAATTTGAGCAAATTGTGATGTTTGAATGATTGCAACCATCTTTTGTGATCGTGAGCTGTTGTTCACAAATTTTTTCTTGTTGATTTGTATCCTCAAAGGTTGAAAATCAACTATGGCGAATTTGAGATACTATAGCCATAACTGGTACACTGAGCCTACCTGAAATCATGTTATAAAAAAATATTTCTCACACTGCGCTGCACGACAACATGGGAACTGTTCAGGGCAAACAGCGGAAAAAATATCCACCAGGTACAACCCGTTAAAGATTCCATTTTGACAAAACAGGATGAACTGAACGTCATGAATCATCAATACATTGGTAAATAAAAGTTATTTTGTTTTTTTAAATGAATAGTTTCTGTGATTCCATGAAAAAATAATCCAGTGAGCGGTGAATGGATCCATTATGAGCGGTGAATGGATGCATGAGCGGTAATAGGAACCAAGAGATTACACATTTGAATTTTTATTTTTTCGACTGTAAACATATTTTACAATAGTTTTATATTTTTTTCTAAAATAGCAACATCATTGTTGAGTTGTTAACGTAAATTAAAGTGCAATATTCGCAAACGTCGATTTTTAATGTCATATACTTTACGAAAATGCCATTAAATGAGCGGTGAATGGCGACCTCACGGTATTCCAGTCGTACTCATCCACCTCAATTTGTTAGTTTTATTGTTTAGTCCTTTCGGTATATCTATTTGGGTAGATACTCCATCTCATCCAGTAGCTATTTTGGATTCGCGGCGGCTGTCTGAGATGGTTGTTGCTTTCATCAGCTTTGGGGACTGATGGTGCATGTTCGAGTTTCGCTCCGATGCTCAGGCACGCACGTTACTTAGTCAGGTGATGCTGACTATTTGCGTTCGAGGTCTCCTAGAGGTCTCCGTATTGCCCCCCCCCCCTCTCTCCCTCTTCCGCTTGCATACCTCACTACAAAGCAGTGTTGCCACATTTTTATCTGTACCGGAGGCTCAAAAATCTTTTTTATCTGTACCAGACATTCGAAAAATCTGTACCCAAAATCTGTACCAAATTTGTACCACATTTGATTTAAAATCACTTAAAATACACAAAAAGGAGCATTACATTCAGGCTAAACTATGAAAAACACTTAATTTGAGTGTTCTGTTACCAATTTATGAACTTGAAAAACAAAAATATCAGTATTAAAAATGTTTTAACTTTAAATTACAAAGATTTTTTCTCAAATTCAAAAAAATTTGTACCATTCTGTACCTTTTGCTGAAAATCTGTAATCTGTACCGTACAGAATCTGTACCAAAAAATTGAAAAAAATCTGTACTTTTACAGAATAATCTGTACCTGTAGCAACCCTGCTACAAAGGTATCCCACCAGGTACCTCATGATGAAAGCAGGAGTTGCCCACATTAAGGTTGAAGGATTCGTCATTGATATCACCGTCATCATTGAAATTTGGAAAGCAGTTTTCTCTTTCAAGGCATCAATGTTTACAATGAAAATGTATTCACTGTATTCCATTCTTCATCTGGAATCCAGTGAATACATTTTCATAACGAACATTTGTGTTTTGAACGAGAAAACTGCTTTTTAAATTTCAATGATGATGGTGATATCAATGACGAATCCTTCAACCTTAAGATGTTCGGTCTTAGTGTGTGCCTTTAGCCGGCACCGAAGGTAAGCTGATCGTTGATCATCAGCCCCAAATATTTGAGAAAGCTTCAGTTTTCTGGATCTCATCTACGCCTCCACAACCTGGATCGAGTGGGCTGCAGTAATATTACATTTCTTCGATCGATTCACCGTAGACCTCTAGCGTGATATCGTCGGCAAAGTCGACAATTGCCAAGCCCGCAGGAACCGTTAACCTCAAAACCTAATCCTACATGACATCCCATAACACCGGGCTTAGGATGGGATTCTTGAAGATATGTAAAAACACTTCTGAGTCCGACCCACCTCTATCAATATCTGCATGTAGAAAATTATAAATGAGGGAATACTCAGCACAACACTAGGTTGATGAGGCAAGAAGCTGAGCTTAAGGACAAACGTCTTGAAATCCCGGTTCAACAGTGCATCAAAACTTCAGACGCACAAATCTCAAGAAGCAAGCTTCAAACAACAATGCATTTTATTATTCTGTTCTTGCTCACTTGTAATAAGCTTAAAATAAGAAGCTCAGGTGCGCTGGTTTTGTTTACGAAGAGATTTGTGCCCTCAAAATCGTGAGCAGGTGCCAAAGTCGGCCATTGTGGCGGCCATATTGGGATTCTAACAAGTCTGTCCTTAAATGCAGGAAAAGACAAATTTTTGTATTTTTTTTATACTTTTTGCCTTTCTCGTACACTAAGTGTACTGGAAAGGCTATATGTTCACTCCAAAAATGACTTTTTGATAGGAGGCCCGGAGATTCGAGTCACATATACCAATCAACTCAGCTCGACGAATTGAGGTGATGTCTGTGTGTGTGTATGTGTACAAACGAACTCACGTCACTTTTCGGCAGTAAATCTCAACCGATTTTAATGACCGACGGTTCATTCGACGCGGAATCTAGTCCCATTGTTTGCTATTGAAAATGGTTCGGATCGGCCCAGCCGTTCCAGAATTATGACCATTTAGGCGTTCCGGATCGGTACCCCAGGAAGGGGCTAGATATGAAAATGCAACAAACCCACGCATGCGACACATCAAACCACGGCATTTTCGATAATATGATGAACGGTAAGCAAGAAAATAGTCTCAGACCATATCTGAGCCGGTAATGTTCCGGAACCGGTTCCGAAGGTCCCACCAGACGTGACCAAATATAAAAGTGAACCAAACCCATACATGCGACTCATCAAATCGCAGCTTTTTCAACAACCTGATGAACGGTTAACAGGAAAATAGTCTCAGATCATATCTGAACCGGTAGTGTTCTTGAACCGATTCCGGGCGTCCCGCCGGAAGTGGACAAAAATAAAAATGAAACAAACCCATGCAAACGACACGTCAAATCACGACCTTTGCGATAACCTGATGAACGGTTAGTAAGAAAATGGTCTCAGATCACATAAGAAACTACCGGTGTTCCAAAATCGGTTCCGGAGGTCCCGCCGGAAGTGGCCACATATAACAGTGAAGCAAACCCAGTCATGCGACACATCAAGTCGCGGCTTTTTCAATAACTTGATGAATGATAAGCAAGAAAATAGTCTCAGACAACCTAAGATTCTACCGGTAGTGTTCCGGAACCGGTTCCGTATGTCCCGCCAGATATGGCCAAATATAAAAGTGAACCGAACCCATGCATGCGACACTTCAAATCGCGGCTCCTTAGGCGACCTGATGAATGGTTAGTAAAAAATAGTTTTAGACCATATTTAAGACAACCGGTGGTGTTCCGGAACCGGTTCCAGGTTCCCTCCGGAAGTGGCCAAATATTTTTTTTTGTCTTTATTAACGAGATTTTTAACCCGAAGCTAGTTCATCTCTGGACCCTTCCCTTCCGAAGGAAGAACCTACGTTTTGTGAATATGTCGGGTGTGGGATTCGATCCCAGGCCCTTGGCATGATAGTCTTGTGTTCTAACCATCAAACCAGGCCCGCTCCACCGCCAAATATTTAAGTGAACCAAACACATGCATGCGACACATGAAATCGCGGCTCTTTAGGTAACCTGATGAACGGTTAGCAAGAAAATAGTTTCAGACCATATTTGGGACAACAGATGGTGTTCCGAAACCGGTTCCGAGTGTTCCGCTGGAAGTGGCCAAATATAAAAGCGAACCAAACCCATGCATGCGACACGTCAAATCGCGGATTTTCCGATAACCTGACGAACGGTAAACAAGAAAATAGTCTCAGACCACATAAGAAACTACCGGTAGTATTCTAAAACTAGCGTTGGGTGCTTCGTCAGAATTCAAAAGTGAGAAAAATTAAAGTTAGCGATAGATAAATATCTTGACAAAACTAAGACGATCTCATCCAATCACACCATTTCAGATTCCTGAGGTGTAATAATGCAGAAGGATGGGTCAACGTTGTATGGGAAAATTAAAATTTAATCGTAATTACTTCGAACAAACTTTTTCAATTCTCTCTCGCGTCTAAAATGACTGCGTAAAATTTTTGTGCGACTGGTTGCTCCCTCACGCACTGTAATGTAGTTGAAAGTTGAATGGGATTCAATATGAAAAATTTCAGTTACTTGCATGTTTTTGTCAAATTTTACATGCATCTTGTAGCCAATGATAATAAAATATAGCGTGTGTAGAAAATACTTTGTCGAAAATCGTTAAGGTGTTTGTGAAAAAGTTGTATCGTCTTGGTTTTGATCGGCCTCCAGTGATAGTGAAGGTCAAGCTGTCAACTGAGAGGTCTGATATTTTTCAGCTCTGCCTATACGTTGAACATAACGTCGGAATATGTGCCATCAATAAGTTTAAAGTCAATTCAATGATGGCTCTGATAAAATTCTAAGTAAAGTATTCTCATGATTCAGGAACATTTCAGCTCACGTCAACGGAAACCTCATGAGTACATATTCGACGAGAAAGGCACTATCACCATTAGGTGGATCAATCCGGGGTTTTGAATTGTTTTAGGGATCTCATGCAGAACATTACGTCATATGAGTGAAAGACCCACCGTTGTTGTGGTATCTTCGTTCTGGTTTTCCTCTATAGAATTGAAGTTTCCAGCAGAACCAAAACACACGAAGGCTACCTCGCTCGGGCAATTTTCTAGCGTCGATACCGACTCGCATGATCGTCTGTCTATTTTTATTACAAAAACCATCACTTTTGGACCCGCGATGTGGAGCGCGCTCATATGCGCTAAAATTTTGCCGTTTGATAATTGCACGTTGCGCGAGTTTAATATCCTCTCGTTTTTATAGATTTTGGTTCGTTTCGTTTGTTTGTGCATATTCTGCGCGCGGATCACCTTCACTGCTTGAACTCTTCATCTCGATGCACGATGCACGCTCGCTCGAGAATCAGTCGGGTGATAGGTTTCATTTCGAGGGACCGCGCGCTCTCTGCATCGTGCGTTACTCTGCGGTGAAATTGGAGTCTCCATTATGATGTCAATAGGTAATGATTTAATTAAGGGTTTTCATTTTGAGTAATGAGAAAACAATCCACGAGGTGGCTGTTGCTTACTTGTGTTGAAACGGAGGTTAATGGTATGGTGCAAACTCCGGCAACTGAGCTTGGTGTTGGTAACCTTTCAGTGTTGGATTTTACGAAAGGGTTGTTTGAAATAGGGTAGAATTCCTTAGACGAATAAAATTGCTCTATGGTTGATGGATTTGCTTAGCCAGTCTTTGTAATTTGGCTTGCTCAGAAGAGTTACACTTAATTAAAATGTGTTCAACGTATTTGTGTGGCTTTGTGGCAGTGCGACTAGTGTCACCAAGCATTTAGTCGCATCGTGCAAGGGAGCGTGGATGCGATTCCCGCCGCAGCTGTCAGGAAAAGTTTTCGGCTGTGCCACTGGGTCCCTTGTCTAGTGTCGTGCTTCCTTCCAAGAGTGATGAATAACTTACTTGAAGTATTGAACGTGCCCGTGTCTAGTCGAGACGTTGACTATAAGTAACCCGAGGACATATATGCGCCAGCAATCGATATTATTCATCAAACCGCGGTTGACACCTCATCAACGTTTAGGTGATATGCATGCTCCATGTGATTTTTCGTTACAAAATCTTAGAAAAATGTTGTTCTAAAATATGTCTGGATAATAATGATAACATGATCTTGTACAGACTTTTCGAACCCTCTAAGCAGAATACCATCTTCGAATGAGTGTAATCAGTTTCGTACCTTTTAATTCCGCCCTATGTTGCTTATCCTTTGACAGATACGCGTATTTCGACTACCACTTGTAAACTTCCTCAGTGTCAGTGGATAACTGACACTGAGGAAGATTAGAAGTGGTAGTCGAAATACGCGTATCTGTCAAAGGATAAGCAACATAGGGCGGAATTTAAAGCTACGAGACTGATTACACTCATTCGAAAAAAAAAAAATTATAACATGTTTCGAAACTTGTTGATTTTTTTTCGGTGAAAAAAGACTTTCCAAACCATTTTGGCATAACCACAGAGAAACAGACGTAACACTTAGAACAAATTTCATTAAAAAACATCGTCACAAAAACGTAATCGCCCAATGCTAAATGTACTGTGTTTGGCCGGGCCGCCAATAGATGGCGGTAGTGAGCAAACGTCAAACAGGAGCAAAAACGATACCAGCGCCGCGAGTGGTAGATCGACCTACTACTGAATATTTGAATCAACCGTTAAACATGTGATCGATGGGAAACAATGAGAGTGTGACGTCTGTTTCTCTGTGGCATAACGTTTCGGCTTACTTCATTCAGCCATCATCAGGTACAAAACGTTTGTTCTCCACCACTGTCGAAAAAAGTTGTAAAAAACTAGCGAATAAAATATGTTTACTTATTTATAATTGACAGTCAAGATCTTGACATTTATCTCTTCTAAAATGAGCGCCACCGTTCGTCTATTTTTTTCGACATTTGGTATACATCCCACGAGTACAGCAGTACAGGCAAGACTCGATATTCTGAATAATAATTTAAATTAGTCGCTAAATTTCAAATATGATTTTATGCAATTCAGTATCATAATTTCTATTTTGTGCTACTCATTTCAGTATCATAATGACCAACTTTTCCGTACCGGTTCATTATGATAATGAAATTAGTTGCATAATAAAAAATAGCTGCATAATGCTCATTTCGCAGCTCATTTGAGTTGCATTATGAACATAATGTAACTCAAATGAGTTGTATAATGAAATAGTCATTGCATAAAATTTTGTATGGAACTGGTTGCAAAACTCGATTTTTTCAGCACTCTTTATTAGGCCTGTCCAGCTTTTCAAAAATGTTCTCTGATTCTCAAGTCCACCCCCATATTTTGATTGGCATCCTAAAAGAAGCAACTGGTCAAAATTTCAGCCAAATCCATTAAAATTAAGAGGTGCATCAAATCAATTTTGTGTTTTTCGACTATTTTTGAACTTCAAAAAATCATAACTACACTAAAACATGTCAAAACCTAATTCTTCCGGCAGAAATTGAAAGCTATACTTGTTTGCTACAACTTCTCTGAACAACGTGTGCCAATAAAATTGAAGAAAACATGTGTAATTATCACATTTGTAATCAGAAAAACCTTAAAAAGTTGATTTTTTGATAGATTTTGTTCTGGAATACCCTAATATACGTAATAAGTTGGATTTTTCAAAACGGCATCATATTCTCCTATGTTTTTTGGTTATTTGCTTCTTTAGCACCAATGCTGTAGGAGTTGAGCAAAAATTACTAAAATTCGTGAAAGCCAAATGTGGCCTAAAAACTAGCTTTTCGGGTGCAATCACGCTTTGGCGCGCAAAAAGTGGCATCGCGTCAGCACTGATATGATAGCCAACACCTGTCATCGCGCTTGTTTGTTATCACCCGTGGTAGGGGGTAGCCAAGGCAAACTACTAGGAAGCAAAGCTACTACGTTCAGTACAATTTCGCGCCACAACGTGATTGCCTCCAAAAAGCTAGTTTTTAGGCTACATTTGAATTTCACGAATTTTAGTAATTTTTGCTCAACTCCTACAGCATTGGTGTCAAAGAAGCAAATAACCAAAAAACATTGGAGAATATGATGCCGTTTTGAAAAATCCAACTTATTAAGTATATTAGGGTGTTCCAGAACGAAATCTATCAAAAAATCAACTTTTTAAGGTTTTTCTGATTACAAATGTGATAATTACACATGTTTCCTTCAATTTTATTGGCACACGTTGTTCGGAGAAGTTGTAGCAGACAAGTATAGCTTTCAATTTCTGCCGAAAGAATTAAGTTTTGACATGCTTTAGAGTAGTTATGATTTTTTGAAGTTCAAAAATAGTCGAAAAACACAAAATTGATTTGATGCACCTCTTAATTTCAACGGATTTGGCTGAAATTTTGACCAGTTACTTCTTTTAGGATGCCAATCAAAATATGGGGGTGGACTTGAGAATCAGAGAACATTTTTGAAAAGCTGGACAGGCCTACTCTTTATATTTATCCAACTCGGCAAGCTTCGTTGGAAAAATGTACGACTTGTGCTGAAAAAATCTTCTTTTTGCAATTCGTTACATAAATAACTATTATTGTTAAAGTTATTGAATTGTTGATTTTATTTTTGTTGAAAACCGGAATGTTTCACCATGCAACAGTCGATTTTCCTTCACACCCTTCTCTTAACTTTGGACGTACACGGTGCTCAATAAGTTTGGATACACAATCAAATTGAATTTATTTACCATCTATAATTCAGATTTTCAAAGTAAATATATTTATTGAAAGCTCTCATAATACTGATCAAATACAGCATATGTTTTGAAAAAAAATGTTCTTTATCCTTTTGTAATAATTGCAAATGTGTCTCAAGTTCCTATTGGCCGGCACGCAAGGCTTTCATTGGCATTAAGTTGAAGCAAATTAGGTTATTGTCCTCGGCTTTAGTGGTAGCAACTATGACCATACGAAATAATCTAGAGGATTCAGATTGGGTTAAGTACGTTTAAATGCATTTTATTGTGTAAAAAAGGCAAGGCTGCGTCATATTACAGTTCAACCTAAAATTATTTTGATTGAGTTGCGACACATAAAAATGGGTAAAGCCCCAATTTTCGCATCCCAGGTCCCTTCAGATTGCAACCAAAAGCATAATATTTCTAGTATTAGCTTAACGTACCGCCAAACGGGGTTACTTGCAACAGCGGTGTAACTTGTGTGTGTCACTGATGATAATGTAATTGACGAAATTTCAGTTGCTGACGAACTTTTTAAGTTTTTCGTCGTCGGTCAGCGACGAAACTGATGGTTACTAACACTGCATAAGTCACTAATGTTTTAGAGTTTTAGAAAACTTTTTTCATCACTTTTTAACTTTTAAATCAGTTTCAAATACTGTACTGTATGTCTACTTAGACATTCGGTCGGTGCAACCGGTTTGACTGCAATGCTTTTAAACTACATGTCCGGTAAGTGCAACAAATTTGCAGTTATCGCACCGTTATCCGTCAAAACGGTGCGCCAAGTTTACCCAAATGAACAATCGAATGAATTTTTAGTTCATTTAACGTCAATTGATGGGTTGTTGACGCCTATCTGACGTTTCAGTTATCGAATTTTGTTCGCTTACTGAAACGTATACATGTTGCAGTTATCGAACGTCTACTGTAGATTTTTTCACCTTTTGCCAGCTGCGCAACTTCTTGACAACTTCATCCATCCAGTAAACCACTCCCATACAAACTAGAAGTTGTTTTTTTAAATTAGCTTCCGTACATGAAAATTTGAATACCCTCCCTGTTATGCATGCAAAATCAGAAAATGCAGTTATGTTGACATCACATAAAATTTCATTGCTCTGATAGTCTATTTTACGATCCGGTATCATGAATGAAATTTTGACAGTATAGATGTACCAATACGTGGAGTATATAAATATCACTACACACTCAGATTCTATTTCGCTGTTCGGTAAAAATTTCGCCGGAAAAATTCGGTAAAGTTGGAAAACTACCGTTTTTCGGTAATAATAATTTATTTCACAAGATTTCGGTAGTTGAATTACCGATCCGAATGTGATTTCATACACAAACAGCATTTGCTGTCAAATATATTACAGTATGAACTGTAAAATCGAGAAAACACCGTATCCGGTAATTATTACTACCGAAAAGTTTGTAAATCTTCACCAAATTACCGAAATGCTGTAAAGCGTCGAACAGACATCCAAACGTCAAACTGGCGATACGACACTAGATAAAGTTTTCATGTCAGTGGTTTTAGCTCAGAGTTTTCTGAATTGAAGGTGCTGAATGACGGAGAATCTCATTTTACTGGACAGCACAGCGCATTTGCAGCAGGTGGGTGAGTGTTTATTAATTGAATCTGGCCATACCTTATAAATAATTTAACAAAACATTCCAGCCTTTTCCATTGCTAGCCATCATCAAAAGGATGGTGCCTCCCGATCATCTCTGGCTACCATACAAGCATCGAAGAAGTTTAATAAAACAGTTATGAAGATGTTATATAAATATGAATAATAAAGATGACGGTAATCGCTAAAACAACTGAGTCATAGACCGCATCTTTTAATCCAATAAAATTACCGGAAATTTACGGAACCTTCAAAATAAACAAAAAAGTACCGAACTGCTACGGTAATTTGTCTTCGAAGATTACCGGAGAAATTCGGTAATTTTGACAGCCTATCGAAAATTTAATTTATCGGACGTTCGGTAGTCGTATCGATTACCGAACGCATTACCGAACGTTCAGCTGTTGAAAATTCGGTAAAAAATTACCGAATACTGTAAAAAAATCTAAGTGTGTATTGTCGTTTTTTTTAATGGCTTAAAATGGATCCAGTAAGCTTACGGTCGCTTGATGTGCTTGAAAATACCACTATACTACGCGTGAAAAAGTAAACGGTCTTTAGTCCAAAGAAACAAGTGTAAGATCCACGAGTTTAACTAAGACATGACTGAATACTATTGGTGTAAATACCCTTAGTAGCTTTAACCACCTTTTCTCGATAATTCTGTTAATTGTAGAGTTAAAGCAATAAAAAAAAACACGCAAGGCATTCCACTACATTATGTAAACATTTTGCAATGGTTCAAAAATTGGGTGTTCACTGTGTTGGCTCTTAGTAGGAACTTTCCTTGTCATAAGAAATGATGAGTGTAATATAAATTTTGCCTTTAAAATGATATTTTCACCAGGAATATATTGTTAGTCACCCTTTTGATTTACAGGACACATTTCGGAAATCCTCAGGTTGGAAATGGTCAGAACAGACGAACAAGGTTGATGTTGACGAACTCGCGGTGTCGGTGTTGTCCGGACGACAAAACTCCTCCCACGCCCGTTGAACATTGATCGTTCTGAAAACCGTTTTTGTTCGTTTCAGAACCATGCCTAAATTAATAATAAAGCAGTTACCTTTTTCTGCCATCGTAGAAAGAAGTATTTTTCTGGTCCGATGTGTTTTTGCACGAAATAACGGAACAAACTTTTTATCCCATTTTCACTTTGCGATCGTTTGTTTACTTTTCCACAGCTCAAATCTTCTGCAAGCAACCAAGCAAAGTAACTACGCACCACCTCACGAACATTAACTATACTTATGTGCCGATGTTCACAGGTTTGCCGTAGCAGCTGATATTTGTTTATAGTTTGCCACCGATTCACATCTGCTGTTCGTTTACTTGTGACGTCATCGTGGACCAGTCTATAACGTTTTACAAGGTGACGCCACGAAATTGCAGTTGATGTTCTATTTTGTCGGATTCATTTGTTTTATCACATGGTTTATGTGAGGAAAAATGTACTGCAATCTAAACTGAAGTTATGTTTTGTGAAATACCATTTTGTATTTTAGTGAATGAATCGTTCCAGAAAATGCATCCTATGAGAACCGAGTAATCTATTTTTCGGTAAATTTGGCAATAAATTGAAAATTATTATCAGCTTAATCGGGGATTCAACTTAAATGAATTAGCAATCCCAACTACACGTACACAATACTTTTGACGAGCGTGGTTTCGAGATGTTGCTGACAGCACCGAATGTGATAATCTTAACTTTTACGCTTTTACCACCGACGAACCGACGTGACAATGGTGTTTCAATTTAACGGTCGACCAGCAAAGCGAGCGAACCCTTCTGTCAAATCAGCGCAGACGCGTACCTCTTCCACACGGGGTTTGGGATCAAGCTATTGCTATAGCAAACCAACGCGAACCGTTATAGAAGTGGCGGTAATGTTCAGCTATTTTTTATCATGGCGTCGCAGACAACAAATTTGAATTTGTTTGTTCTAGCTGTCACGTCGGTTCGTCGGTGCTTTTAATATCATATAAATATTTTCTATTTGTGAATGTACTACCTTTCTTTGCGAAAGCCTTAAAAAAAACCAATGAAAAAATTATACGGGTTTTCTCGTCTAATCCCGGTTAAATATAGAAAATTTCACAGTGTAAAAAGCTTGCTCGCCACCACCAGGTGCGCTAGTGTTTGCTGGAAATTTAGAAGTTGTTTCCATTTGCAACATACATCCCCGTGGTGGCACATGCTAGTCCGTTGTCTAGTGTCCGTGTCTTCTTTTTTCTTTTCGTAAGAGTTCATTTCCATTTATCCATGTAATCTCTGTAATGGCTTCGATGAGCTGAGAAGCAGGCATTGTCTCAGTGGGATGTTACGCCAAAAAGAAGATGAAGAAGAAGAAGAAAAAAAGAAGAAAAATATGTAATCTCTAACCAGTAACAGGTCGAGCGGGAGTCTGCTCACTATCTGATAACGGGAACAAGTGTGCATAAATAAATTGAAATACGCCTAGGACACACGGAGAAGTTGAGACATGCAATGGTTGTCCCGCCCTTTTCACATGCTAGTCTGCATTTCGTAACGGATTAAAAAAACGAAGTAAAATTAGCGAACCTTTATGTATTTATCAAAAACATGATCAATGAATTTCGAGAAATTCAGCCATTGTACTTTTTAGCGTATTTAGGAGTGGCGAATAAGCGGGTATGTTAATCCTATCTCACGCTTGCTTGCAGATTTCATTTCCGCCTCTTCGTAGAGTGTGGCTGACCCACCTTCGCTTTCGTTCCCAAATTGCTGTTGCTATCTGCTTTTGATGGCATCGACGATGCAGCTCCATGTTTAAGAATCAATTGTGAGGCCACCATGTAATTATATACAGCAGACATCTATTGATGAAAACCTGCAGCCGTTGATTGTTCTCCACTGATACACACCGCGTTTCACAAGCGTAAAGCAGCACATATTTCACGTTTGTTGAGATGAAAATTCGAGTTTTGGTGTGTTGACTAATCTAACTGTTTCTTGAACTCGCAAAAGCAGCCCTCGCCTTCTTGATCCGTGCACCTGCATCGGTCTTTGTGCCACCCCCGGCCGCCATTTGGCTAGATAATGAAGGCTTTTAAAATTCACTACTGCTTGCCAGCTGGGAGTTTTTACATTCAACGATTTGGTCTTGTTGACGTCAATGGTAAGACTTGCCACCGAGGAGTGATCGGCAAGATCATTGAGCTTACTCTGCATATCAGAACACCGTTGAGCTAACAGAGCAACGTCATCGGGCAGTTCGAAGTCATTTAGGTGCTCCATGGTAATGGGCTGCCTCAGCAACCCACGATTTGAGTCATGATCAATTGCACTTACCAGGATCTCGTCGATTACGATGAGGAACAGTAGCGGTGATAGTATACATCCTTTATTTATTTATTTATTTATTTACACATAAAGTCAACAGATAAAATGTTTACCCCAATGACATAAAAAAACGAAAGATACATTATTACAACTAAATTTAACAGAAGATACGCTTAAAGCTACGCTTATTTACTAAACGTGACACATTAAAATCAAATACAAAATAACAAGTATTGAACAAACGGGACATATCACGAACCGGCTCATGTAGGCTGTAATTGGTGTTTGCAGGTGGAAGATTGAGAAACGGGTGAGATCTTAGACTACGGCGGCGTGTGTTTATATGCAGCATTCCTAGAAGATCAGGGCAGTCTATGTTGCCTTGCAGAAGATCTCCTACGAAGCAGACTTTGGCCACATTGCGTCTAGCACTGAGAGGTTCCAAGTTAATAAGTTGACAGCGGCTTTCATAGCTAGGCAAAGTTAGCGGATTCCTCCACCTGAGATGGCGTAGCGCAAAACGAATGAATTTGCGCTGGACTCTTTCGATGCGGTTAATTTCATTGTTGTAGTAAGGAGCCCAGACTACAGCTGAGTATTCCAGGATGGGGCGTACAATTGAACAGTATAGCGACTTCAAGCAGTAGATGTCCTTAAATTTTTTGGCAAAGCGAAAGAGGAAGCCAAGCTGCGACGATGCCTTGGCGACGACGAAGCGACATGGTCTTTAAATGTCAGTTTAGAGTCAAGCAGAACTCCGAGATCCTTGACTGTCGATTCGCGTTTCAACCGAACACCTTCCAAAGCGTAGTCGAAGTGGAGAATGGACTTCTTACGGCCGAATGATATGACAGAGCATTTAGATACATTTAGTGACATTCGATTTGATGAGCACCAAACAGCAAAGGTTTCAAGCTGGTGCTGTAGAAACGCTGCATCGGGACGTTGCTTGATCGAGAAATACAGCTTCAGGTCGTCAGCATATGAAAGTTTCATGCATTTAATGATAATGTTGACGTCGTTCATATACAACAGGAAAAGAAACGGACCAAGATGACTGCCTTGGGGAACGCCGGACCATACTGTGAACGGCGAAGAGATGTGGTCACCAATTTTTACAGACATACTGCGTCCAGTTAGATAGGATCGGAGCCACATTAGGAGGTTGTTGTTCATACCCAGTTTATCGAATTTGGCCAGAGCGATTTGGTGATTCATTTTATCGAAGGCGGCAGAAAGGTCAGTATAGATGGCGTCTACTTGATGACCACTTTGAAACTGGCGTATCAGGTACGACGTGAAACACGTCAGATTAGAGGTCGTCGATCGTTTTGGAACAAATCCGTGTTGATCCTCAGAAATGTAATGTGCGTAACTTTGAACTAGTTTGTGTAGAACGATCAACTCCAGTAACTTCGACGTAGCGCACAGTGAAGCAATACCTCTGTAGTTTGAGACAGTTCTTTTGCAGCCTTTCTTGAAAACGGGAAAAACGTGCGACTCCTTCCAGCAATTCGGAAAAACGCCGGTTGTCATGGAAAGGTTGAAAACCGTTGTAAGAGGCGCGGCAATAGAATTCAAACAACGTTTAATGACAAGCGACGGGATACCGTCCGGTCCACATCCAGTTGAGGACTTCAAATCTTTGGCGGCAGCAATAACGACATCGTTGGTGATAGCGAACTGCACTCCAGATGCAGGAAAGCTGGGAACATTCCGTGTGGCTTCGGTAACATCCTGTGGGTCAAGTTGCTCATTGACGAAGACGCTGCTGAATTGTGAACGGAACAAGTCGACTATAGCGGTTGTTGTATCAGCTTCATGGAATCCATCAGTCATCGCAGTCGGCAAACCAGATTCTTTACGTTGGTCGTTGACATGCCGCCAAAAACTCTTGGGATTAGTTTTCAGGCGGCTTTGTAATCGGCTTAAATGGGCGCTGTAGAGACTATCGTTGAGGTGCTTGTATGCGGTATTCGCTTCCAAATAACTCGCTCTCGTGGTGTCGGTACGGTACTTACTGTGACGCCTCAGGGCTGCCTGTTTTGCTCTTTTGAGATTTTTTAGGGCGGCATTTGACCAAGCCGGCTTAGTCGGTTCCCGCTTCGAATTGACTGGAACAAACTGGTCGATTGCATAGAGCAATACTCCGGAGAGAGTCGAAGCAGCAAGGTTCGCGTCGGATCCGCTAAGAATCTCGTCCCAGTTCACGCGCTCCAGGAAATCATTCATTTCACCGAAATTAGCCCGACTGAAATCATAGGAGACACTTTCTGACGTATCGTGAAAGGTACGAGACGGACTCGCTTCCAGGCACATTAGTAGAGGCGGGTGATGTCTACAAATTTTTACAAGCGGAGCAGGAGCATGCAGAACCGAGCAGTTTACTCCTAGTTCCTCGCTCACAAAGAACAGATCAAGTGAACGGTTATTTTCATTTTTAACTCCAACCATCTGTCTGAGCCCAGCGGTGCTGTAGGCATCAAGCAGCTCGCGCGATGTTTGACCCATCGAGGAGCGAGTAGTGCACGGAAAGAAGAAACCAAAAGAACTACACTGCCAAGCAATGGAACTCAAGTTGAAATCTCCGAGTATGACAACATTGTCCTTAGGTTCCAATTGCGACACCACCCAGTTGAGCGAATTGATATGTGTCTCAATTACGTCTGCATCATTGATTCGATCGGGGGGAATGTAAACGACGCAAACAAAAATGGTCGCGTCATCGGTCGAAATTGCGACCCATAATTGCTCTACCGATGCACAGTTCGGGGGACTTACCAAGCGGGATTTGAACCTGGAACGCACTGCCAATAGAACACCGCCGCCGGTGGTCTTGTTGCTGTTTAATGGTGACCGGTCATGTCGATAAACGGAAAACGAATTGTCGAACAGCTGGTTAGACGATGTGCCCTCGTTCAGCCAGGTCTCAGTGAACGCATAAGCATCGTAGCACCCGTCGCTAAGGGCCAGCTGGTATTCGGCGATGGATGTGTTGATTCCACCAACATTTTGGTAGTACATGAGGACGTTTGAAGCGGGCTGTGCTGTATCGTCCCAACGAGGTACGGACCTAGGAGGCGAATATTCATCAGGGCGGGAATTGACGCTACGAGTGGTATACATGCCTTGGATGGCAGCTTGGAAGACCCCATCGCCAGCACTAGACTCAGGGCCGGGACGACTTGGATGGCAGGAACGAGTTGTTAGAGGCAGGTGATAGGTCGTCGTAGAACCAGAAGGCGCGACTGAGCTAGGCGGATCCGGGGCTTCCATGCTACTTGATGTCGGGCGTCCCGGGTTGAGTAACGATGGCCTTGAAAAGTTGTGCGAAGATGGTGCGCCGATAAGCGCTGGACTTGTAGATGATGACACAATACGGGAGGAAGTGCTCGCAGTAGGGCACGGTCTGCAAACGGAATGGCGATCAGGCAGGGAGGGAGTATGATATTGATAGTACTTGCCTGTAAAAGCAGGCTGGAGGGCCCCAACTACAGACTCGACAGCAGGGCCACGACGGCTGTGAAGAACGCTGGCAGCAAAAGGCAGGACTGTGACGAGCTGAGCGGAGCCCTCCATAGTGCTTTCTAGTGTGCGTCGTGGTACCCCTACTCCGTCATGTAGCATTCCTGCGCCGGTGACAACATGTTGGGTGAAGGGTTGGCTGCAACTACGTTGGTGCGATTCGGTGACAGAGGTTTCCAAAAATTTTGGCTTGTTCTGTCATCCTGGAACTCTCGAAAAAGAATCCCTCTCGGCCAGGTCGAATTGAACATCGCTTTGTCTTTTACGCTACTGCTCAATCCAACTTTAAAGGAGACGAACGATAAAGTGCTTACGTCTCGATTTTTAGCAACTAGACGGACAACGTCAACGTCGTCGGTGCCCAAACGATGCGAAACCAAAGCTCGAACTTGCTCAGAGGTAACATCACGGGAAATACGAGAAAGATATAGCCAAAATTTGGGAATCGGCGCGGCAGCAGCAATATTTCCGATTGACGGTGATACGGACTCAGAAGTCCCGGGCATAGCAGGTTGTGACTGCAATTTTTTTGGTTTTCCAAATAGGCGACGACGACGAGTCGAGATGATTGCAGAAGCGGGGCACTTAGAAGACCTGGGAGTCATTGAGCTAGAGTTGATGAGTTTTGAAAAATTCGATTTAATTTCATTTTTCAATTCGATCAAAATCTCTTGCTTTAGACTGGCAACAATTCCGCTGTTAGCGGTAAGCACTTTTTCCTGACCGGATTCGTAGGCTGCGCGTACTGATTCCCTCATACGGATGTCGTTCATTAGTTCCGAGCACTTTATGCACATCCAAAAAAGCTGCTCGTTATCCATCACCTCGTCGAACGCAGATGAAGCGATATTGCAACAAGCTGGATGAAATGTTTGATGGCAGAACCCACGACAAGTTACACGCGAGCCGGTGATTTCGTTAGCGCATGAATGGCAAGTTGACGTCATCGTGGTCAAAAATTTGTGCAAAACACGGTGGTGAAATAGCAGTAATGCGCCTGGAGGTCTGCAACAGTAGCAGTCGACGGGATCGTATGCAAGAAATTTGCAAACAGCAGCAGTACGGCCGGGGTGCGAGGAGGTGGTGAAGCCGGGTTGACAAAAACAAATTGTAGAATAACAAAATTTCCACTAATGATATTTATCACGTAGGATGCCGATTTCGAACACTAAGACACACGAATTAACACAATAAAATTCACAGTCAAACGATTGGATTGATTTTACGATGGGTATGACTATGCAAAAAACGTAATTGAAATAGCGGCGGTAAAACTCAATGGCAAACGCGACAGTGATGCCAGACTACTTCCTTGCTTTACTCTAGCGACGATTCGGATGAGGTCAGACAAGACATTGCTGTTCAGTACTCTGTAAGAAAATACCCCGTACCGTGCTTGAATGAGGCCGATGATTTTGTCAGGGACACCCTTGCAAGTCACAGTGGGGAAAAACCGACCCAAAAAGGCACCTAATTATTGCGGCTGATTGCGATCTTTGAAGTCCATCTTTTCCGAATGGAAAAATGTCAAGGAATCGATTGGTGATAGTCTCATTCACCGGAATTGAGTGTTAGTGTCCATTTTGCCCCATTTTCCCCTAAAAACACTGTTTTTCTGAATTAAGGTGAATATAGAACGAAGCCACACCTTGAATTTTCAAAAGCACAAATCTGAAGAACCAAGTATCGCATCGAGCTGAAAAGTTGATCGATTGGTCACCACCAGCAGGTGACCAATCGATTAACTTTTCAGCTCGGTGCGATATTTGGTTCTTTAGATTTGTGCTTTTGAAAATTCAAGCTGTGGCTTCGTTCTATATTCACCTTAAATAATGGTTGCAACTGATTGCGGCTAACCAACCAATTTTTTATTGATGTAGAATTGACAGGTCCATTCTATGGAACACACCTTGATTTTTGTCATTGACTTAAAGTGCCCATTATGCCTCATTTTCCCCTTAAATACTGTTTATCTGAATTAAAAAATAGTTTCAACTCATTGCGGCCAACCAACCATTTATTACCTGATGTAGAACTAATCGGCGCATATTTTGGGGTGCACCTCGATATATGTCATTGACTGAAAGTGCCTATTTTGCCTCATTATCCCCTAAAAATACTGTTTTTCTGAATTAAAAATTATTATCAACTGATTGCTGCTTACCTACCACTTTTTTCTTGACGTAGAATTGACAGGTACATTTCATGAGGCTCACCTCGATCCGTGTCATTGACTGGAAGTGCCCATTTTGCCCCATTTTCACCTATAAACACTGTTTTTCTGGATTAAAAAATTGTTGTAACTGATTGCGGCTAACCAACCATTTTTTACCTGATGTAGAATTAATTGGCGCATACTTTGGGGCACACCTTGATCTGTGTCATTGACTGGAAGTACCCATTTTGTCTTATTTTCCCCTAGAAATACTATTTTTCTGAATTAAACAATTGTATCAACTGATTGCGGCTAACCAATCAATTTTTACTTGATGTAGAATTAACCGGCGCATACTTTCAGGTGCACCTCGTTTTCAATTGATTGCAACTAACCAATATTTTTTCCTGATATAGAATCGACCTATGCATACTATGGGATACACCTCGCGCTATGCGTTGGTCTGAAATTGCCCGTTTCTCCCCATTTTCCCCTAAAATACTGTTTTTCTAGGTTAAAAGGTTTGTTCCAACTAACTAAAACAGTGTTTTAGGGGAAAATAGGGCAAAATGATAAATTCCGGTCAATGACACAAAGTTTGTCTGACAATATGCACTGATCAATTCTACATAAAGAAAAACTTATTTTGTTAGCTTAAATTAGTTGAAATTGTTTCTCAAACGAGAAAAACAGTGTTTTAGGGGGAAAAATGTGCATTTCTAGTCAATGACTCAGAACAAGTTGTGCCTCATATAGTGCATCGATTAATTTCACATTGGGAAAAAAATGCTTGGTTAACCGCAATTAGTTGGAACTATTCAGGGGAAAATGGGGCGAAACGAGCAATTTCAGACTCACGCATAGCGCGAGATGTATACCAGAGTATGCATAGGTCGATTCTACATCAGGAAAACTTTATTGGTTAGCTGCAATCAATTGAAACTATGTTTAAATCCAGAAAATCCGTAGTTTAAGGGAGAATGGAGCAAAATGGGCACCACCACCCAAAGAGACAGAACGAGGTGCATTTGAAATTATGCGCCGGTTAATTCTACATCAAGTAAAAATTGATTGGTTAGCCGCAATCAGTTGATACAATTGTTTAATGCAGAAAAATAGTATTTCTAGGGGAAAATAAGACAAAATGGGTACTTCCAGTTAATGACACAGATCAAGGTGTGCCCCAAAGTATGCGCCAATTAATTCTACATCAAGTAAAAAATGGTTGGTTAGCCGCAATCAGTTACAACAATTTTTTAATCCAGAAAAACAGTGTTTATAGGGGAAAATGGGGCAAAATGGGCACTTCCAGTCAATGACACGGATCGAGAAGAGCCTCATGAAATGTACCTGTCAATTTTACATAAAGAATAAAATGGTAGGTAAGCAGCAATCCGTTGATACTAATTTTTAATTCAGAAAAACAGTATTTTTAGGGGAAAATGAGGCAAAATGGGCACTTCTAGTCAATGACATATATCGAGGTGCACCCCAAAATATGTGCCAATTAGTTCTACATCAGGTAAAAATTGGTTGGTTGGCCGCAATGAGTTGAAACTTTTTTTTAATTCAGATAAACAGTATTTAAGGGGAAAATGAGGCATAATGGGCACTTTAAGTCAATGATACAAATCAAGGTGTGTTCCACAGAATGCACCTGTCAATTCTACACCAAGAAAAAAATGGTTGGTTGGCCGCAATGATTTGAAACTATTTTTTAATTCAGAAAAACAGTATTTTTAGGGGAAAATGAGGCAAAATGAGCACTTCCAGTCAAAGACACAGATTAAGATGTGCCCCATAAAATGCACCTGTCAATTCTACATCAATGAAAAATTGGTTGGTTAACCGCAATCAGTTGCAACCAGTATTTAATTCAGAAAAAACAGAGTTTTTATTGGAAAATGGGGCAAAATGGACACATACACTCAATTCCGGTGAATGAAACTATCACCAATCGATTCCTTGAAATTTTTCCATTCGGAAAAGATGGGCTTCAAAGATCGCAATCAGTTGCAATAATTAGGTGCCTTTTTAGGTCGGTTTTTTCCTACTGTGAAGGGTATACCAAGGCCTTGGTAGGAAAACATACTGTTTTACATCTATGGATTATTTCATGTATAAGTTGATTATTAATCTGTCCATATATTATTAAAAAGTGTGTTAATTATAAATGATTTGTAGCCACATTCGACGTATGTACTCATCGCATGTTCGACGTATGTACTCATTTGCATGTTTTTGAAACACAAGCCATATTGTAACTGATTCATGTTCAACCCATTTTTCACCTCTCTGATATCACTGGCAATTCGTAATGGCCAAACCGCGCCAAATGCCCGTGGAGAACGTAAAAATGAGATCTGTTCGAGTTCAAGTGTGCTGAACCATCTTGAACGGTTCGATCCACCTCCACCTGGAGGCAAAGTAGCTGCCGCAGCCACATATCGATCTCGAAAGAGATCAACGAAGTTAGCGTCACGTCGCGGTCGTCGTGAGTGTTTACATCCGTGGCGGCGTTGCGGCATGGCAAAGGGTGGTAAATGATTAATTGCCCTCTGAAGCGAAAATTTGTTCAAAACGCGCAATTATCAATGGCTTTTGACTGCACGAACGGGTGAAGTTACCCATCGTCGCCGTTGCCGTCGTCGTCCATGACTAAGTTAATGATGATGGCGATGTTTATGCCCCCGATCGCGCTCCGCTTCCAATTTAGTGAATGTGCTGGATACATCTGAATATACCTATATGAACGTGCGGTATTGTTTGGAAATAGAGTCATAAAGCATGTGTTGCTGACTCGAAAGAGAAGCTTCAATTCATTTTTGTGAACTTTTGAGCGCTCAAGTGCCAGCAGGCTGCGGGGTTAAAGTGAACGTTTATAAATGTCTTGACCTTCCAGGACTGTTTTTCGTCTTGATGTGTATGTAGTTCCTTACTTTGTGACCCAACACGGTTAGACCTATCGTATCGACCAGCACAGCGAACCAGAGATTGAATTATTGTTTTTCAAACGGTTTGCCAAAATGTGCCTATTAGAGCTGCTTTGCGTTCATCATAATTTTCTATGCTCATAAAAAGCATGACGCTTGAAGGTATCGTCTCCACGGAGGCCAACAAGTGGAGAAGATCCAAACAGTTTGTAGTCTTATATTATTATGCGCGTGCACGTAGTCTACCGGGAATCGACAACTTCAAGTGGGTTGCCATGTGAGGTGAACTGCACGTCAAATTGCAACTTTGAAGAGGATCTTAAACATCCGATCAAGGCTCGCTCGTCTCCGCGTGGATGTGGCGTTGAGTGCTGTGCTACCTGTTGGGAACACTTGTGAGTGGCATATTCATGTGGAACCTTGACCTCTCAGAAATTGATATTGATTTGATGTCTAGAATTTGTAGCATCATACCATAGCTTGATTTGGACCGACTACAATTGTCTATGGCCGTTGAAGAGTGGACATGGACACTAGGGAGCAAACGATTTAAATCATACACACGACATTCACCGCTTTTGAGCATTAATGGATTTTTTTGAACTATCGCATTCATTTCGGCTGCAAAAAATTTGTCGAGTTGCGTCAGCGTCATATGACAACAAAAAACCCAGATTAATCCACCTAGTGGTGATAGTGCCTTTCTCGTCGAATATGTACTCATGATCTTTCCGTCGATGTACATAAGCCGAAGTGTTCCTAAATCCAGTGAATACCTTAATTAGAACAGCAAGATTTTTATCAAACCTATCATCACAGACAAACAGACGTAACACTTGCGAAATTTCCATCGATCACGCTTTTAACGATCATTTTCAATTTTCATAGTTGTGGCTTTCACAACCAGAGGCGCACGCATCGTTTTTCTATGCGTTTGACGTTTCGCACTAGCGCCTTCTGTTGACGATATTGCACAACACTGTGATTCGTGCAACTTTTCCACCAGGTGATAGTAGTGTGAACTGGGTGATGGATTTCCATGAAAATCGTTCAAGGTGTTACGTCTGTTTGTCTGTGCTATCATCGAGCAGGGAAACTTTTTGATGGCTCATATTCTGATGTTATGTGCAACGTATAGACAGAGCTGAAAAATATCAGACCTCTCAGTTGACTGCTTGATCACCTTCACTATCACTGGAAGCCGAATAATATAAAAACGATAGTTACAAACTAAGATAATTTTTTCCACAATCACAGATCACTTTACAGTCTTCGACAAAGTTTTTTGCATGGGTTTGGTTCAATTTTACATTTAACCACTTCCGACGGGACACCCTGAACCGGTTCCGGGACAGTACCGATTGTCCCAAATATAGTCTGAGACTAGTTTCTTGGTAACTGTGCATCAGGTTTCCAATAAAGCTGCGAATTGATGTGTCGCATGCATGGGTTTTGTTCATTTTAACTTGTGACCAACTCCGCCGGGACTCGGAACCGGTTCTGGAACACAACTTTAACTAACATTAGTCTCTATAAATGTGATCTGAGGCTTTTTTTCTTGCAAACCCTTCATCAGGTTATCGAAAAAGTCACGATTTGATGTGTCACATGCATGGGTTTGGTTCAATTTTATATTTGACCACTTTCGGAGGGACTCCGAATTTTCTTGCTGACCGTTCTTCAGGTTATCGAAAAAAAACATTATTTGATGTGCCGCATGCATGGGTTTGGTTTTCTTTTATATTTGTCCACTTCCGACGGGACACCCGGAACCGGGAACCGGTTCCGGAACACTACCGGTTCAGATATGTTCCGAGATTATTTTTCCGCCAACCTCTCATCAGGTTTTCGAAAAAGCCGCTATTAGATGTGTCGCATGCATGGGTTTGGTTTGCTTTTATATTTGGCCACTTCCGACGGGTCACACGGAACCGGTTCTGGAACATTACCGGTTCAGATATGGTCCGAGACTATTTCCCTGCCAACCGTTCATCAGGTTTTCGAAAAAGCCGCTATTTGATGTGTCGCATGCATGAGTTTGGTTTACTTTTATATTTGGCCACTTCCGGCGGGACACCCGGAACCGGTTCTGGAATACCACCGGTTCAGATATGGTCTGAGACTATTTTTCTGATAACCGTGCATCAGGTTATCGAAAATACCACGGTTTAATGACTAATGTATCGCATGCATGGGTTTGTAGTATTTTCATATCTTGCCCCTTCCTGGGGTACCGGAACACCTAAATGGCCATAACTCCGGAACGGCTGGGCCGATCCAACCCATTTTCAATAGGAAACAATGGGACCAGATTCCGCGTCGAATAAACCATCGGTCGTTAAAATCGGTTGAGATTTAGAACAAAAAAGTGATGTGAGTTTATTTTGTACTCACACATACACACACACACACAGACATCATCTCAATTCGTCGAGCTGAGTTGATTGGTATATGTGATTCGACCTTCCGGGCCTTCTATCAAAAAGTCATTTTTGGAATGAACATATAGCCTTTCCAGTACATTTAGTGTACGAGAAAGGCAAAAATCCTATAGTAGCTGGCAACACAAGCAACACTTGCAGATTAAAATAAAACTGAATATCTCAGATACGATGTCAAATCGGCAATTCGAATGCACCTCAAACGCAGCCCACTTCTTTTTATTGTCACACAACAATCATGTTGTACCTGACAAGACCGGATATAAATAAAGCTCATTATCCTGGGTTCGGTGGGAGGTGAGTTCATTGCAAACTCACCTAGGACAAAAAACCACGTTAGTAAAGGCAAAAAAGAATAGGCCAATAGGTAGATCAACAATTTTGTAGTGCAACTCCGCTAGCAATGATGGATCTCCGTAACTGCATATCCGAAAGATCTTGAAACTCTAGAAAACTAAAGCTATAATTCTTAAGTACTGGTGAAGGTGGAAGGTTGGGATGGCTATTAGGCAGCATCCATTTCTTACGTAACGCTAAATCGACATTTCTTGACTCCCCCCCTCCTCCTGGACCATAACGTTTGGCCGTACTCCCCCTCCCCAAAGAGCGTAACGTAATTTGTGGATGGCCAAGTGGAGAATACTCTGAGTCAGCTTGGCCTTACCGAAGACCAGATACTCAGTAGTACGCAGGAGAAGATGATATTGCCCTGCCCCTCAACCTCCCGGAGTGGCACATGTTTTGACAAAGCTACTGGTCCAGTTCTACGACATGACACCCCTTATAGAGGCTTGCATCAAAAACATAACCTCATCGAATTCTCATACGATTTGTAAACATTGCCCTCAATTTTTTTTTTGAGGGCAAGGACGGCTTTATGGACCGACGCCGAAGGAAAGAAAGAGAAGGAGACAGTGATGACGTCAGCGTTCAAGCGCTCATCGGACAACTCCAACCTGCTGGAGGTGGAAGATAACGAGAATGATCTTTCTCGCCTGTGACGGCGATCGATCTCAGCTCAGTTAACAGCCCGGTGCGGTGGTGTGCTAATGCTAGATCAACTCACGGGCCAGTCCTTCTCCGGCTCGATATCGCAAGAATTATACCAACGTCAATTGGGTGGCATTTCAAAGTAGGTACCGTAGACAGACTGATTGAGGGCAATAAATATGCTTGTTAATGCTTGTTGTTTCAGAAATACATATACTGTGTCAGAAAACTAATCTGATTGATTTTTTACGACACACTTGAAAGTAATATACGTTATCAAATACCGTGAAACGGGGTATCATTGATGAGCGCGACCCACTCCCATTCAGTGTTGCGAAATGAGCGAGTACTCACACATCTAGTCAAACTCACTCATGAGTATGAGCAGTACACCTTAAACTCACCGTGAGTATTACTCACTTTTGAGTAAGCGCTGTACAACTCACACTCACTCGTGAGTATTGACGCGCATTTACTCACTCACGAGTATGCTTTACTCATATTCATAGGTAATCTAAAATTTTTCTAAAGGCTTGGAATCCTATCAAACATTAAAATGGTATGTTTTATTGGGGCGAATGTATTGAATCAGTAGACAAGGTTGCTTGTCAATAATTCTATTGTTATTTTTTTATTCTAGTGAATTGTAACTTACTGCTAGTTCTAAGCGCTCCGTTAAGGGCGGTCCTGAAGAGGTCCCCTTCGAGCCCAACAGCTCAACGTGAGGGCTTTTGTTTGAATTTAAACCTTTTGTAGACAGAGATCAATCCCCTGAAATGGCTGTCATCCACATATAACTGGCGTGAAGCCAAAAATTTGGTGCAGGACGTGGTGCTGATTTGAATGGGCGGTTGCATTAAGGACAAACGTCTTGAAACCCCGCTTCAAGAGTGCATCAAAACTTCAAACGCACAAATCTCAAGAAGCAAGCTTCAAACAACAATGCACTAAGGGGCGATTTCTTCACCCTGGCTTAAGCGTTAAGCCAGGTTTAACTGTATGGGTTAGCCTGGCTTACGCGTTAAGCCGAGGTGAAGAAATCGGCCCTAAGGGCCAGAATCGCAATCTAGCGGAACAAAATTAATTACTCCAAAACGAAGCATTTCTGGCACATGGTATCTTCGACAAAGTTGCTTGACATCAGCAGGGGCATCTATTGATAAGAACGTAGTAGTTCGCAAATCGTCCGCATAGGTGGCGCCGCCATATAACTTCTTTGTTTTACGCCCTAGAGACTTGGCATCTTCGGCAAAGTTGTTCATTTTGGCAAAATAAACAACACTCTCTCAGACGTCAAAAATCCAAAGCCTACTGTGTTCGAGTTATTTTAAAAATAAAATACATTCAATGAAAAACCAGTTTTTTAAGCTTATTTTGACATTTTTACTAGAAACCATGTGAGTTTATTTTTTTCCCAATGTAAATATGTCAAATCAAACACATTCTATGGAAATATATTCAATATTATCATTAAAAATTTGAAATTAAAATACAAATTCAAAAAAAATAGTGTGAATTTCAAGCCTTTATATCTCACAAAGCTAGGCTGACCATCCGTCCCGTATTTAACGGGACAACTTAATTTTCAAATACTCGCCATTGGAACATTGTTTATAATTTTTCCTAATTGATTCGTTCTTTCCGCCTGAAATAGCATTATTTTTAACATCCAATTCGTTTTTGGACATTGATTTATTTTTTGTTGAGTTTCCAGCATGTGTCCCGTATTTAAACGGGACAAATCTGGTCAGCCTACACAAAGCGCAAAAAATCGCAGCTTCAAATTTTCAGCAAATACGAATCAATACTAGGTGAACATACTGCCAAAAATTTGGAGAGGTATTTTTTGGTGTTTTGGAGATAATAGCTTTTTAGTAACACCGTAAATATAAGTAGTGCCAGCGTGTAACTTTTTACTGTTACACATTAGAGAGTTTATGTCTTCGAGAAAGTTGTTCATTTTGACTAAATAAACAACTGTTTCTTAGACGTCAAAATTCCACGTCCTACTGTTTTCGAATTATTGTATATAAACTAGATTTTATTGATAAAATTTGTCAATAAAACACATTTTGATGCGATAGTATGAACTATTTTTTTATTGTTTTAATTTTTACGATACATAGTAGCTCATGAAAATCTCAGTATACTATTGTCAGCATGGCTCAAGGTAACTTTTATTTTTTGCATGTTATTTTCCAAATGTTTTAAGCTTAACCTTTTTTGTCAATCATTTTAAATTTAAGAGCGCGAAATATCTTGCTGAGAACTCGTGGATTTGTTCCTGGATGGAAATAACGTTGATCAATCTCTAGAGATTGTGAAACTGGAGCTCCACGAAACTGACATTTTCATGACCTACTAGGTATCGTAAAATCAAAAACAATTAAAAAATAGTTCATACTATTGCATCAAAATGTGTTTTATTGACAAATTTTATCAATAAAATCTAGTTAATACACAATAACTCGAAAACAGTAGGACGTGGAATTTTGACGTCTAAGAAACAGTTGTTTATTTAGTCAAAATGAACAACTTTCTCGAAGACATAAACTCTCTAATATGTAACAGTAAAAAGTTACACGATGGCACTACTTATATTTATGGTGTTACTAAAAAGCTATTATATCACCAAAACACCAAAAAATACCTCTCCAAATTTTTGACAGTATGTTCACCTAGTGTTGATTCGTATTTGCTGAAAATTTGAAGTTGCGATTTTTTGCGCTTTGGGAGATATGAAGGCTTGAAATTCACACTATTTTTTCGAATTTGTATTTTAATTTCAAATTTTTAATGATAATATTGAATATATTTCCATAGAATGTGTTTGGTTTGACATATTTGCATTGGGAAAAAAAATTAAACTCACATGGTTTCTAGTAAAAATGTCAAAATAAGCTTAAAAAAACTGGTTTTTAATTGAATGTATTATATTTTTAAAATAACTCGAAAACAGTAGGCTGTGGAAATTTGACGTCTGAGAAAGAGTTGTTTATTTTGCCAAAATGAACAACTTTGCCGAAGACGCCAAGTCTCTAGAACATAAAACAAAGAAGTTAGATGGTGGCGCCACCTATGCGGACGAGTTGCGAACTACTACGTTCTTATCAATAGATGCCCCTGCTGATGTCAAGCAACTTTGTCGAAGATACCATGTGTCAGAAATGCTTCGTTTTGGAGTAATTAATTTTGTTGCGCTAGATTGCGATTCTGGCCCTTAGTGGCAATGCATTTTATTATTCTGTTCTTGCTCACTTGTAATAAGCTTAAAATAAGAAGATCAGGTGCGCTGGTTTTGTTTACGATTACGAAGAGATTTGTGCACTCAAAATCGTGAGTATATAGGTGCCATATAGATTCTAACAAGTCTGTCCTTAAGGTGAAACTGGAAGCATTTCCTCACTTTTTACTCTATGATTTTTTAAAAAATAATGAAGCATTATTTTTGAAAACGGTCTCCGTGCACAGTTAGAGGAATGATCAAGGTATCACCTGGAATTTTTTAACTTGTTGAAAATGATTATCAGTTTTCGAAAACCATTTTTGAACAAAATTGTGATGATTTTTTTTCAGCCAAATTTCTAGTTTGCGCAGCAATATCTCGAAAAGTTTACATGAAACGCCAGTTTTTAAATCCCGTCCAAAGATAGGCAATTTCAAGAGGAAGATTTTTGTCGAAGACATAATTAGTGGAAAATGTAATTTTCTACATCAAAACCATTTTTCTTTCAAGTGAACAACAGCAGTTTTCATGCGCTTGCATGTGTGAGTAAGCAACGGACCAGCAGCAGCAGGACGGCTGAGCAAGTCAAACCAGTTTTGTTGGTTGTCGCACAAAGCGGAGACCGAAAAAACACACGGGAAGGTGGCATCTCGGGTGGGATAATTGAATGAAATTCTACGGCTAACGTAAAGCAGTGGAATTTTGCTGGAGCATGATCGTAACTTTCTCTTTGTGCGATTTGATTTACTCAGTGAAAGATTTTTTTTTTTTGAAATATTAAAATACATCATCAAATGATGATGCGCATGTTCTCGACTAATGGCATAATCGTTGATTGTGTGAACACAAATAATGCTGATTGGAGAAAAGAAGTGTAACGAGGTCAATAACAATGTTTGCATATGTTTTTAGCGTGCGCAGGGTTCTTTTTTTTTTTTTATCTAGTTCGTTTATTTATGGCTCAATCGATACGCACAGGGTTCTTGCTGAGGGGGAGGCACTACAATCATGGTGCAACATATGACCATGGTGCAAAATAGAATCATGGTGTTACACGCAAATGAATTCCCAAGAAGAGGTTTCAACATGGTGTGATGCTAACATCGCCAATTACTTCATATAGGGATTCTAGAGAAGGCTTCGGATGGTGATGAGGCAAAGCAAAACTTCAATATGCAGTAATAATCTTGACTCTTAGAAACGTATCACATACAATGGGAAAAATCGAGAAAATTATCAATTATACAAAAAAAAATAATGTCGTTGTGAAAGAATTCCAATGTTGAACAATGAGTAATGATAGAGAAGACTCGATACATTGAGTCAGAATTCCTAGATAGATTCGTGCACGAAATCCTGCAAAAATTCCCCCAGAAATTCTTCCAGAAATTCCATTAGAAATTCCTCCAAGATGCCTCCAAGGATTTCTTCCAGGAATTCCTTCACGGATTCCTTCAGAAAATCCTAGAGGAACTTCTCCCAGAACTCTTCCAGGAATTCCTCCAGAATTTTTCCACGAATTTCTTCATGAATTCCTCCAGGGATTCATTAACGAATTTCTTCAGGAATTCCTTCATAAATTTCTCGAGGAGTTCGTTCAGACATTCCTCCAGAAATTTCTCCAGGAAGCCTCATATATTTCTCCAGAAATTTCTCAAATAAATCCCCCAGGAATTCCTCCAGTAAATGCTCCAGGAATTTCCCCAGAAATATCTCCAGAAATACCTCCAGAAATTCCTCCTGAAATTTCTTCTAGGAAAAATCCTCTAGGAATGTCTGCCAGAATTCCTCCAATATTTCCTCCAGGGATTCCTCCTGAAAAATCTAATGCAATTTCTCACGGAACTCTTCCAGGAAATCCTCCTGGAATCCCTCGAGAAATTCCTCCACGGATTAATCGAGGAAATTCTCAAGGAATTTCTTCAAAAAATCCTCAAAAATTCCTCCAGAAATTATTCGAGGAGATTCTCCAGAAGTTCATCCAGGAAGCTTCAAAAATTCCTACAGAAATCCACCATAGAACTCCTGCAGGAATTTTCCTGCAATTCCTCCAGGAATTCCTCCATTATTTCCTCCAGGAATTTCTCCAATTTTTAGGATAGAGACGAACCACCCAAGGGCTGAAAAAGACTAATCAAATTTCTCCAAAAATTTCTCCAGGAATTCCTATATAAATTCCTCGACGAATTCCTTCAGGAATGCCTCCAGCAATACCTCCAGGAATTCCCCTAGGGATTCCTCCAGAAAGTTCTCTAGGAATTTGTACCGGAATTCCTCCAGAGAATCCTAAAGGATCTCCAGGATCTCTTCCAAGAATTCCTGCACAGACGCTTCCACGGTTTCCTCCAGGAACTCCTTCAGGAATTCGTCCATAGATTCCTCCAGAAATTTCTCCACAAAATTCTCTAGGTATTTTCGCCTAAATTCCTCCACTATTTCCTCCAGTGATTCGTTCAGAAATTCCTCCACGGATTCCTCTAGAATATCCTAAAGGAATTTTCACGGACGTTTCCCGGGAATTTCTCCAGAAATTTCTCCAGGGATATATCCATGAGTTTCCTCAGAAATGCCTCAAAAAAAATCCTTAAGAAATTCTTTGAGGTGCTCCTCCAGACACTCCTTCAGAAATTCATCCAGGATGCCCAAAATATATCTCCAAAAATACCTCCAGGAATTTCTACAGGGATTCCTTCAGGAATTTATCCAAGGATTCCTCCAGGAATCCCTCCACGGATTTCTCCAGAAATTCCTAGACAAATTTCTCCCGGAACTCTTCCAGGAATTACTCCAGGAATTCCTCAAGAAATTGCTCCAGAATTTCCTCTATAGATTTCTTCAGATTTTTTTAAGGATTTTTTTTTCAGGAATTTCTCCAGGAGTTTCTCCAGAAATTCCTCCAGAAATTCATCTAGGTATTCCTCCAGATAATCATCTAAGAATTTTTCCAGGAATTCCTCCACGGATTTCAACAGAAAATTCTAAAAAAAATCTCCCGGGACTCTTCCAGGAAATCCTCTAGGAATTCCTCGAGAAATTTCTCCAGGGATTCCTCCATTGATTTTTCTAGCAATTTCTCTACAAATTTCTTCAGGAATTCTACCAGGGATTCATCAATAAATATCTTTAGAAATTCTTCAAAAATCCCTCCAGGAATTCTTTTAGAAATTCCTCGAGGAGTTCCTCCAGTCATTCATCCAGGAAGCCACAAATATTTTTCCAGAAATTCCTCTAGGAATTCCTGATTATCTTTTTTTTCAGGAATATTTCCAGAAAAACCTCTAGGAAATCCAAGAGGGATTTCTCTTGAAATTGCTCCAGGAATTCCTCCATGGATTTATTCTGTGGATCCTCCAGAGATTCCTCCAGTGATTAATCCTGGCATTCTTTCAAAATTGATTTCAGGTGTTCCTCTTGGGATTTCTTTAGGCATTCCTCCACTGATTCCCCCAGGAAATCTTCCACAGATTCCTTTGGGAATGCCTCGAGTGATTCTTCCAGAAATTCCTCCAGGGATTCCTCCAGAAATACTTCCAGGAATGCCGTCAGAAATTCCTCCAATGATTTCTTCCAAGAATCCCTCCACGGATTCCTTCAGGAAAATCCTCCAGAAATTTCTTCCAGAACTCTTCCACGAATTTTTTTCAAGATTTCTTAGAGTAATTCCGCGAGGAAATCCTCCACTGATTGCTCCTGGAATTTCTACAGGATTTTTCCAGAAATTTCTTCAGGAACTCCTCCAGGGATTCAATATGAATTTCTTCAGAAATTCTTCAAAAACTTCCTCCAGCAATTCCTCCAGGAATTCTTCCAGGAAACCTCTTATATTTCTCAAGAAATTCTTCAAATAATTCCTCCAAGAATTCCTCCAGTAAATACTCCAGGAATTATTCAAAAAAAACCTTCAAGAATTTCTCCAGAGATTTCTCCTGAAATTTCTTTTAGGTAAAATCCTCTAGGAATGTTTGCCAGAATTCCTCCAATTTTTCCTCCAGTGATTTCTCCAGAAATTGCTCCATGGATTCCTCCAGAAAATCCTAAGGAAATTTCTCACGGAACTCTTCCAGAAAATCCTCGAGGAAATTCTCAAGCAATATCTTTTGGAATTCCTCCAGGGATAAGTTTCTTCAAGAATTCCTCAAAAAATCCTCCAAAAATTCTTCCACGAATTCTTTTAGATTTTTTATCGGAATTCTTTCAGAAATTCTTTTAGGAAGTCTCAAAAATTTCTCCAGAAATCCAACAAAGAATTCCTGCGGGAATCCTAAGGCACGATCTCACGAAACTTTTCCAGGAATTCCTTCAGGGATACCTCCATAGAATCCTCAAGAAATACCTCCAGGAATTCCTTTAGAAAATTGTTCAGGAATCTCTATCAGAATTCCTCCAATATTTCCGTCTGGGATTCTTCCAGGAATTCCTCCACGGATTTCTCCAGAAAATCCTTTTCCGGGAATTCCTGCTGGAATTCCTCTAGGACTCCACCAGGAGTTTCTTCTGGAATTCCTCATACTTGAGTTTTTCAAAAAATCTTTAAAAAAAATCATCAGGAATTCCTCGAGGAGTTCCTCCAGGAAGCCTTAAATATTTGTAATTTCTCCAGGAATTCCTCAAGCAATTCTTCAGGTATCCCTCCAGAAAATCCTCCAGGAAGCCTAAAATATTTTTACAAAAACACCTCAAAGAATTTCTACGGAAATTCCTCCAAATATCTCTCCATTCATTTCTCCAAAAATTCCTTCACAAATTACTCCTGAAGTACTAGGAATTTCTGCAGGGATTCCTCCACGGATTACTCCAGGAAGTCCTCGAAAAATTCTTCCAGGGATCCTTCCATGCATTTCTTCAGGATTTTTTAGTTTTTTTCAGGAATTTCTTCAGGAAGGAATTATACCTCTAGAGGTACCTGGAGAGATATTCCTCCAGACAATCCTCAATGATTTTTTCAGGAGTTCCTCCACGGATTTCTCCAGAAAATTCTAAAGAAAATTTCTCTCGGAACTCTTCCAGGGACTCCTCTAGAAATTCCTCGAGAAATTTCTCCAGAGATTCGTCCACAAATTTCTCCAGGAATTCCCTCAGGAATTTCTCCAGTGATTCATCAATGAGTTTCTTCAGATGTTCCTCAAACATCTCTTTAGAAATTTAGAGAAAATTCCAGGAAGAATCCCAGAAGTATTTTCAAGAAAAATAACCTAAGGATTTTCAATAGAAATCCCAGAAGAATTTTCAGGAGGCATCCCAGAAAGAATTCCAACAGGAATCCCCAAAGATTTGCAGAAGTAATTTTCTGAAGGACGGTTCTCTGAAAGAATTTCAGGAGGAATCCCCAAAAGAATTCCAAGAAAGAATCCCTAAGCAAATTACAGATGCAATCCCCGATGTAACTCCAGGAGCAATCCGAAGGAATTCCAGGAAGAACCCTCGAAGTAACCACCTGAAGAATCTCAAAGAATTTCAGCTGGATTTCCCAAAGGAATTTCAGAAGGAATCTTCGAACGAATTCTAGGAGGAATATCCACAGGAATTCCAGGAGGAATTCCCAATGTTATTCCAGGAGGAACCCTAAAAGGAATTCCAGGAGAAATCCCAGAAGGATATCCTGGAACTCCAGGATGAATACCCGAAAAAATTCCAGAAGTAGTTGCTGTTAGAAATCCAGGAGGAATCCCCGAAAAAAATCCTAGAGTAATCCTCGAATGAGTCCCAGAAGCCATCTCCGAAGGAGAAAATTCCGAAATGAACCGTCAAAGTAAAACAGGAATAATCTCAAAGCATTCCAGCAAAAATCACCAAAGGAATTCCAAAGAAAATTTTCTATCAGGAAACATAATAGGACATACAGGGGTAATTCTCGCAAGAGTTCCAAGATCAATCTTCAAAGGAATTCCAGAAGCAATCGGAACGGAATTCCATGAGGAATTCTCGAAGGAAGTCCAAGAGGAATCCCTGAAAGAGTTTCAGGTGAAATCTTCGAAGAAATTCCAGGAGAAATCCCCGAAGAAGTTTCAGGATGAACCCCCGAAGGAATTCCAGGAAGGAATACTCCTGAAACTGCTTCGGGGACTCTTCCTGAAATTCCAACAGCGACTACTTCTTGAATTCCTTCGGAGATTCATCCTGGAGTTTGCTCAGAGATTCTTTTTTGGAATTCCTTCGATGATTAATTCTAAAATTACCTCGGGATTTTTTCTTGGAATTCCTTTGTGGAATATTCCTGGAATTCTTTCGGGGAATCTTCCTGAAATTCCTTTGGTGGCTAATTCTGGAATTCCTCCTGGAATTCGTTCGGCAATTCCTCCTGGAATTTCTTAGACGATGCCTCCTGAAAATTCTTCGGGGATTCCTCCTGGAAATACTGTATACTTTCTGGAAAGATTACCCCTGGAAATCTTTCATGGATTCCCCATGAAATTCGCCCGCGAATTTCGTTTGATTCGGGGATTTTTCTTGAAAATCCTTCGGGGATTCATAATGGAATTCCTTCGGAGATTTCACCTGGATTTTCCTCCTAGAATTGCTGTGGAGACTCCTACTAGAATTCGTTCGGGGATTTCTTCTGGAATTACTTCGGGAATTTCCCATGCAATTCCTTTGGAGATACCTACTGGAATTCTTTGAGATTCTTCCTTTATTTTCTTCGAGAGTTCTTCCTGGAATTCCTTCATGGATTCCTTCTGGAATTCTTTCGGGGAATCGACCTGAAATCCCTTAGGGAATTACTTCTGGAGTTTCTCTTGGAATTCGTTCAGAAATTCCTTCGGGGATGCCTCCTAAAAATTCTTTGTTGATTCTTCGAGGATATTTCCTGGAAATCTCTTCCCTTTTCTAGAATTCCCCCCAGAAATTTTTCAGAGATTCCTACTGGAATTTCTTCGGGGATTTCTTCTGGATTTCCATCAAGGACTACAACAAGAAGTCCTTCGGGGGTTTCTCCTCGAATTCGTTCAGGTGATACTTTCTGGAATTCTTTCGGGGATTTCTCCTTGAATACCTTCGGGGATTCCTCTTGGAATTCCTTCGGAGATTCCTCCTGGAATTCTTTCGGGACTACTCCCAGAAATCCTTCGGAGATTTCTTCTGACATCCAATCGGGGATGCCTCCTGAAAATTCTTCGGGCATTCCTCCTTGAAATCATTCTGCAAAGATTCCCTCTGGATCTCCGTTCCGGGATTGTTCTTGAAAATCCTTCGGGGATTGCTCATGAAAATCCTTCGGAAATTCCTTCTAGGATTTCTCCGGGACTTCTTTTAGGAAATCCTTCTGGAATTCCTTCGGAGATTCCTCTTAGAATTCGTTCGGGGATTCCTCCTGGAATGTCGATGGAAGTTCAGGAGGAATCATTGAAGGAGTTCCAGGAGCAAACCCCTAAGGTACTTCAGGAGAAGCCCCCAAGGAATTCCAGGAGGAATCCTTGAAAGATTTCCAGGGGAAATTTTTCCAGAAAGAGGAAAAGATTTCCAAGAAGAATCCCCAAGAAGAAATACCCAGCAGTATCAGCTATATTCACTCCTCATATGCATGTTAAGTTTCACTTGACTCCAATAAAAAGGATCCGGGAATTCGATGAGAAATCCCAAGAGCGTAGCCAGCTTTTCGGTAAGAGGGGGGGGGGAAGCACCCTTTGCAAATTTGTACGTACTAGATTTTATAACTTGAATCGGCAGGATGAAATTCAGTATATTAACATCACATTTTTGAATCATTATTTAATCAAGTTCTTGGGTACATCCCTGAAAAGATGTTTGAAGGTTTTCTGATATTTCAGAAGGGACTCCTGAATGAATTTTTGAAGAGAATTTGAGAGGAATTTCTGAAGAAATCACTTGAGAAATTCCCGGAGAAACCCTGGAAGACTTCCTGGATAAATCTCTGAAAAAAAACCTGGATGAATCCCTGTTACAATTCCTAAAGGAATTCCTAGAGGAAGCCCTGTAGAATCCCTGGAGGAATTCTCGGCAAAATTCCCGGAGGAATCTCTGGAAAAATTGAAAGTGTACCTGGAGAAATTCTTGTATAAATTATGAGAGGAATACGTAGAGATATTTCTAAAGAGACCTCATAAGGAAATCCTACATAAATTTCTGGAAGCAATTCCTTGGAAAATCTCTAGCGAGAATCCTGGAGGAATGCCTGAAGAAACTTCTAAACAAATTCCGGGCGTAATTTCTGGAGGAATACTAAGATAAGACCCAGCCGAAATTCCTGGACAAATTTCTTGGAGCAATCCTTGGAAGAATTCCTGAAAAAAATCTCCAGAGGAATTTTTGGAGGAATTGCTGGAGAAATTTCTGAAAAAATCCCTTGAGAAATTTTCCAGGAGGATTTCCTGTAAGAACCCTTGGAGGAATTTCTGGAGGGATCCCTGAAGGAATCTCTGGGAATATCCCTGGTTATATTCGTGGGGGAATCCCTGAAGAAAAACCTGGATAAATCTTTAAAAAAATCCTGAAAGTATTCCTGGAGAATTTCCTGGAAGAATCTCTGAAGAAATCTCTAGAGGATTACCTGGACAAGTTCCTGAAGGAATTGCTCATATAATTTCTGAAAGATGTCCAGAAGGAATTCCTTGAGGAAATCCTGAACAAATTCCTGGGGTATTTCCTGGAAGAATTCCTTTACTGGAGTAGTTCCTGGAGAAATTCTTGGATAAAATCCTAGAGGTATTCCTGTGGGAATTGCTTGAGGAATTTCTAGAGGAAATCTTGAAAGAATTACTGGATGAATTTCTAGAGGAATCACCAGAGGAATTCTGGGAGATTGCTATTTCTAATATTTTTCTATTTGTGAAAAAATGCCTTGAGAAATCCTCGATGGAATTCCTGAAAGAATCCCTGGGGGAATCCTTGAAGAAATCTGTGGATAATTTCCTGGAAGAATTTCTGAAGGTATTCCTAGAGGAGTTCCTGGAAGAATCCTTGGGAAAATCCATGGAGAAATTTCTGGAGGAATCCCTACAGGAATTGCTGACAAAATTTCTCAAGGATATCCAGGAGCAATTCTTGGAGAAATATTTGAAGGAATTCCTGGAAAAAATCCTGGGGTAATTCTGAGAAAAAAAATCCCCAGAACATTTTCTGAAGAAAATCCTGGAGAAATGGCTGACATAATTTCTGAAAGATGTCCAGAAGCAATTTCTGGATAAATTCCTAGAGAAATTCCTGGAGGAATTCCTGAAGATATTCTTGGGGTAATTCCTCAAGAATTCCTTTGAGAATTGCTGGAGAAATCCTTGAAGGAATTCCTAGAGAATTTCTTACAACAATTACTTGATAAATTTCTGCGGGAAACTCTAGAGAAAACCTGGGAGAAATTTCTGAAAAAATCTCCTGAGAAATTCCTGAAATTTGGTTATTTGTTTATTTGTTTATTTGTTGATTTGTTTATTTGTTTATTTGTTTATTTGTTTATTTGATTATTTGATTATTTGTTTATTTTTTTTATTTGTTTATTTGTTTATTTGTTTATTTGTTTATTTGTTTATTTGTTTATTTGTTTATTTGTTTATTTGTTTATTTGTTTATTTGTTTATTTGTTTATTTGTTTATTTGTTTATTTGTTTATTTGTTTATTTGTTTATTTGTTTATTTGTTTATTTGTTTATTTGTTTATTTGTTTATTTGTTTATTTGTTTATTTGTTTATTTGTTTATTTGTTTATTTGTTTATTTGTTTATTTGTTTATTTGTTTATTTGTTTATTTGTTTATTTGTTTATTTGTTTATTTGTTTATTTGTTTATTTGTTTATTTGTTTATTTGTTTATTTGTTTATTTGTTTATTTGTTTATTTGTTTATTTGTTTATTTGTTTATTTGTTTATTTGTTTATTTGTTTATTTGTTTATTTGTTTATTTGTTTATTTGTTTATTTGTTTATTTGTTTATTTGTTTATTTGTTTATTTGTTTATTTGTTTATTTGTTTATTTGTTTATTTGTTTATTTGTTTATTTGTTTATTTGTTTATTTGTTTATTTGTTTATTTGTTTATTTGTTTATTTGTTTATTTGTTTATTTGTTTATTTGTTTATTTGTTTATTTGTTTATTTGTTTATTTGTTTATTTGTTTATTTGTTTATTTGTTTATTTGTTTATTTGTTTATTTGTTTATTTGTTTATTTGTTTATTTGTTTATTTGTTTATTGATTTAAAAAGTATAACCAGTTCAACTTGTTTATGTTGTTCAAATATCGGCGTGATTACAATACTCCCCATTTTCGCATTTCAAGCACCTCACTACCACCAAGAAAATTTGAATCCGCTCATAGCGCACGGTGTTCCCAACGGAAAAGCCTCCAGTTTCGCCTTAAGCTGAAAACAGTGATTTTTTTTCTGTGCAGGCGTGACATTCACGCATATAATTGAGTTCAGCGTTGTTTTAAATGGACGAAATGTATTTTCATGCTTGTGCGTCTTGTAAATTTAACAAAGAACACTAAAGGCATTGAACAAAAACATTTAATGTGTAAACGATCGTTTCTCAAATGCACGATAATTCGTACGACGAAGTTCGCTTCCGCACGTAGCAGATTGAAAGGCAGGCTGAAACTTCGTAAACGAGCCCGTGACACCCCACCAAAGGCGGCGGCTTCAAGAGCTAACGCTTTCTTCAGGGGGTTGGCAAAGATAGCAATTAAGAAAAAGTAATTTTACGGAATCGTGTGTGTGCTCGATTGGTAGCCGATTTGACAGTTCGATAGCAGCAGACTCGCATTAAATGACCTGCTGTAAAGGCGCATATAGTGCTGAATTAATGCCATTTTAGCTGCTTATTGGTTACCTGGGTGTGATTACTGACCATGTTACTGGTAGTAATTTGCTCGGCAGTTTTTTTTTCTTTATAGGTCCAAGGCTCATATAATTAGGGTGGTCCAACTTTATATGAAAAAAAAAACTAAGACTTGAAAAAGTTCATGAGATTCTTTCAGAATATGTTCCTTTTGTCACCCATAAGTTCCAATAAAGTTTTGTTCCAATTCTATCAAGTCTAAGCACTTTTTTTATGAAACATCCAGCAATAGAGCACAAAGTTGTACCTGATTCTAGCAAAAAATTGCTTAAAAATCAACAATTCGTTTTGTTGGTACTCAAGTAAATTTACTATTTTTTGTAAATTTTAAATTACAAACTGATCAAGTATTTAGTATGAGGAAAAACGTTACTTTTCCTTACGGAATAATAGAACGGTCTATTTTGCCGTGCAGAAAAACTACAGCTCTTTTAGATTTACAAGGGAGGCGTTACCAGTGTAAAACTTTTTTCCTTACTTGCCTGCTCAAGTAATTTTGAAGCGAAACCATTATTTGGCCATTACATGCCCTATCTTTTTGCACAGTAATAGAAACTAGCCATATGGGAAAAAACGATCAAATGTATGCAGAAAAGAAAAGTTTTAAATGTTTGGACCAAGGAGATGCTGTAATTGACCCTACCATTTTTTAATTGAAGGTAGGTAAATATATGCCAAACATCTTTATTGAATACCGTAAAGTGACCCGACGTATGCGAAAAAAGTTATACCCTTAACAAATTGTGGCGAAATATATAAATTTCCTAGTTGATGATATTACTTTGCATGCGTAGGTTAGCAATAAGAGATTTTAGCCTATGGTGCCAAAGCTCTCGAGCAGATCCACCTTTCCTCGAAAACTGTGCCTAGTATATAAATAATCACCATTGCAGTACAGAACAAACAAAAACATCATTTCAAACCAACAAAAATAACTTACTCACTAAACTCACCGTGAGTAAAATGAGTAACTCACGCGTGAGTAATGACGTCATACTCTCGCGTGAGTATTACTCACTTGTGAGTAATACTCACGCGAGAGTATGACGTCATTACTCACGCGTGAGTATACTCATACGCGAGTAACTCACAGCGTGAGCATTACTCACAAATGAGTAAAGTGAGTGAGTATTTTTTACTCGTGAGCATGAGTTTCGCAACACTGCTCCCATTGTATAAATATACTTTTTTTTGCTGAATCAGTTGCTGCTCATGAATGACATGTTGAGTTGTTTTTGTTTAGCTACTAAACTGCCGAAGGACGCATAAATGTCCCATGTGCAAAAACAGACAATCGAGAAAATCGTGTCCAAAGTTCGAAAAAGTATTTTTTTTTTTCAACTATTAAGTATAAGTACCAAATCGTGTTCTCAACCAATTTTGAAATTCAGCACTAATCATCATCATCAACAAACTACCTATTTTTGTTTCCCTATATGATAGTACACCATGATACATGGTCATGGGCTGCAAAATCTCAATATTGCCAAAAATGCACATGGGACAATTATGCTTCCAGCGGCAGTAAATGTCATGAAATTCATGCATTGCAGGTATAACCAACAATGTTATATTTTTGAAAATTTCCGTATCAATAGAGCAGTATCTGTATACCTGTACGTAATCTAACCTTCACGTTACGACCACTATAAAACACTTAAGAATAAGCAAATCGATGCCAAATTGCGAAAAATAAACACTCAGTTAGGCCAAGCGTCTGGCCTCTAATTATGATGTTTGGACTTCTCTTCTCTTTACGAGCACGGGTCCGACTCGATTTGATTTGAACGCAGTAAAAGAAGGCTTGCCTCTTAATTTGTCGACGAAGATGATAAAATGATAAATAAAAAGCAAATGCGTTCCATGGCTCTCTGCTTCTCTGCTGCTTGGCGCCGATTCAAACAACTAAATGCGATTTAATGTCCATTTCGTTTGAACAAATTATATTACCTTGAATGCTATGAGCGGCAGCCGCAACTCGCTGTGGGAAATCTAAAGCTAGAGAGGGTGAGATTAAAATCGGATTGACAGTGTCTTTGACAAAAGTTGTGTTAATGGAGCTGTAAAGATTAGAATGAGAATGCGGTTGAAGATATGCGTTGCAGTAGTGTAACTAAAAGAATTAATGATTAACTGGTTTAAATGAATGATTGTGTAGCACTGAAATGGTTTTCGTGAGGATACCAAAAGAACAGTGAAGATTCTGGCAGCTTGGCAGTGCTTCAATAAAAAGTTGGGTTTCTTGGAACGTTAAACCCCAGGAAAAAATCAGGAATTGTAATGCTGAAGATAAATGAACTCTACAGAGATATAATGGATCTAAGGAGATGCTGCGGCAGACAGAAATTTAAGAAACTGGCGAATTTTCGAGATGTTTAGACGGACAGACGAGCAAAAAACTGAGTATTTCGGAAAATAGCAGCAGTTTTCTCGTCCAGAACTTATTTTTTGTAATAAATATGTATTCACTGTATTCCATACAGAGATTTTTTGACGTTTCAAGTTTCTACCCAAGAAGTGGGCTTCGTGGCCGTGCGGTTAGAGGCGTCAGTCGTCTGGCCGTTTCGTAAGCCTCGGAGTGTGGGTTCGATTCCCACTCCAGTCGGTGAAAACTTTTCGTCAAACGAAAAATTCTCCACTGGACCACTGGGTGTTACGTGTGTTGTCCGTTGTCTCATGTATGTGATTGTTCAGTCTGTGCAACCTCTGGTTAAAGACGGTGTAAAAAATAAAAAAATAAAAATAAAATAAAATAAAATAAGATCAAGTCCCCGGTCAAAATGTATGAAACGTCAATTTTCAAAAACTCTCAATTTTTTCATGTTTTTTGCCTCATAAACCTTCCTTGGGTGAAAACTAACAGAACAAACCTAAGACTACCAAAATCGGACCTTCCGTTCGCAAGTTATGCGCGGTCCCACGTATGCCACTGCATTTTTATATACACTCCCGTTCAAAAGTTTGGGGTCACCCCCTCAAAAACATGCCATTTTTTTAGGCCCATATCTCCGCCAATTTGCGTCCGATTTCAAAACCCTAGGTTTCATTCAAAAGATAATAATTATTTTCAAAAGATAATAATTAACTTAGCTAAAAAATCTAGAAAAAAAAGTTATTAAGTAAATTAATCCTTGATGTCATCGACCAAAAGTTTGGGGTCACCCCTCAATATGATGTATCGGCCAAAAGTTTGGGGTCACTTTCGTAAAACAAGGAAAAGTGATTTGGTGATATCTTCGTCATCTATAGTTCAATTTCAATTATTTTTGGCTCATTTCAAAGATAATTAACTAAATTTACGTTTGATGTCTTCAACTTAACGTATTTAACGATTTTTGTGTATATAAATGTCATGTAAAGTTAGCACATTTTACCACGCTTCAAAAATGAGGCAACTTTACGTTAAGTTTTAGTATGTAAATTTCAACAAATATGTGTGGTTCAATGTCTAGACAGTAAGTATCATTCATTTTGTTTCAAATAAGCCAAGAAGAATTAAAATTGAATGAAAGATGACAAAGATATCAACAAATCACTTTTCCATGTTTTACGACAGTGACCCCAAACTTTTGGCCGATACAGCATTTTGAGGGGTGACCTCAAACTTTTGGTCGATGACATCAAGGATTAATTTACTTAATAACTTTTTTCTAGATTTTTTAGCTAAGTTCTGTAAAAAGCAGTTGAAAGCTAATAGAAAATGGGTCATATTTCCGCTCTCATCTTAAAATTTGGTCGACCTAACTTCCAGCGACACTGCCGTAAGTTTATATTCATTTTTTTAGAAAATTTGGCAACTTGGGGTTAAGTTTACATACAAATTTTTTTGAAAAAGTCTCTTTTAAATCAAGTTCAAAGTTTCTTTGACATATTATCTTTTGAATGAAACCTAGGGTTTTGAAATCGGACGCAAATTGGCGGAGATATGGGCCTAAAAATATGACATGTTTTTGAGGGGGTGACCCCAAACTTTTGAACGGGAGTGTATATAGATATTTGCGAATTTGCGTCCGATTTCAAAACCCTAGGTTTCATTCAAAAGATAATAAGTCAAAGAAACTTTGAACATGATTTAAAAGAAACTTTTTCAAAAATATTTGTATGTAAACCTAACCCAAAGTTGCCAAATTTTCTAAAAAATGAATATAAACTTACGGCAGTGTCGCTGGAAATTGGGTCGACCAAATTTTAAGATGAGAGCGGTAATATAACCCATTTTCTATTAGCTTTCAACTGCTTTTTACAGAACTTAGCTAAAAAATCTAGAAAAAAAAGTTATTAAGTAAATTAATCCTTGATGTCATCGGCCAAAAGTTTGGGGTCACTTTCGTGAAACATGGAAAAGTGATTTGGTGATATCTTCATCATCTATAGTTCAATTTTAATTCTTTTTGGCTCATTTCGAAGATAATTAACTAAATTTACATTTGATGTCTTTAACTTAACGTATTTAACGATTTTTGTATATAAGAATGTTATGTAAAGTTCACACATTTCACCACACTTCAAAAAATGAGGCAACTTTACGTTAAGTTTTAGTATGTAAATTTCAACAAATATGTGTGGTTCAATGTCCATGCAGTGAGTATCATTCATTTTGTTTCAAATAAGTCAAGAAGAATTAAAATTGAATGAAAGATGACAATGATATCAACAAATCACTTTTCCATGTTTTACGATAGTGACCCCAAACTTTTGGTCGATGACATCAAGGATTAATTTACTTAATAACTTTTTTTCTAGATTTTTTAGCTAAGTTCTGTAAAAAGCAGTTGAAAGCTAATACAAAATGGGTTATATTACCGCTGTCATCTTAAAATTTGGTCGACCCAATTTCCAGCGACACTGCCGTAAGTTTAAATTATTTTTTTAAAAAATTTGGCAACTTTGGGATGAGTTTACATACAAAGTTTTTTGAAAAAGTTTTTTTTAAATCATGTTCAAAGTTTCTTTGGCTTATCATCTTTTGAATGATCCCTAGGGTTTTGAAATCGGACGCCAATTGGCGAAGATATGGGCCTAAAAAAATGACATGTTTTTGAGGGGGTGACCCCAAACTTTTGAACGGGAGTGTATATAGATCATCTATTTTTGCCAGTCTTCCTTCTCAGAATAAAATGCATTCTTTTGGTTTTGTATCATTTACGTATTAAACACGATTAAATCTGCTTTACACCAGTTCATTACCCACCTGTTCACTTGTACTTGGGTATAGTAAGAGTGTTTTTCGTGTAGCGTGAATCGAATGTTTCTATTCAGTTCTTGCACTTTAAAAATATTGTCCTGCAACAAGGACAACTTTTGATAATCCAGTCAATCTTATAGTCCTTCTCTAAAAAGGGGCATTGTATCTCCACGATTAGGCCGGAAAGCGTGTCAATGTCATCTGGGCTTCCGCTGATCCAGGGGCTCCTCGTGGTGTACAATGAAAACAGTTTCTTGTATAACTGGACTTCTTTTTTTCAGAGTAGCAGATGCATGCTTTCTCCTTTATGTTCTTACCATAATCCAATCCGGGTTATCGTTTTTGCTCCAAGTGTACAGAACGTAGCATGAACTGGCGGTTTTTTTTAAATTGTACAACCACTTAACCTAATTTACAGCTCTTTTGTCCACTAGGGCACTGCGTGAGCGATTCCAATTTGCAGCTGCACTTACACAATTTGTACAGCGCCGAAATGTATTTTTTTTTTATAATTCTACTATATCGAACTGGTTGTATTTGCGCTTTCACTTTTCTACCCTGTTCATGGTAGAATGATGAGCACGAGGATGTTGATGTGTGGCTCTTGTTCCTTTTCCAGTTCGATTGGGGGCCCATTATGAGTTGCAGTTAGCCGACATCCATGTTTCCGGGTCTGTTAGAGCATATGCTCAGAAGAGGGTCAGGTGTCAGCTGCTCTCGGGGAGAAGAGTAACTGACGAAAAATTGCAAGTGCCGGGGCTGGGATCGAACCCTTGACCATCCACTTATGAAGTGAACGTGTAGCCACTACGCTACGGGCCACGGCTAAACTGGCGATTGTCCGAACAAATCTCTTTAGCTGCCAATCCTTGAGACTCAGTTTCGACAGCAATCTGCAGCACATCATCCTAGGTAACACACAACTTTTTCATAAAACTCTTTGACCTCTGGTCAACAGGCAATTAGATACGGCCCAATCTGTGTATGATGATCTTGACGTCGTGGCTTGGGCAGCGGTCGTACTCGCGTTCGAGCTGCGCGTAAAATCCGTCCTTGTCATCATCAGTGCTCCCGGAGTGTGGGCTATGCACGTTTATTATGCTGAAGTTGAAGAATTGGTCCTTGATCCTTAACCTGCACATTCTTTCGTCGATCAGCCACCAACCGATCACGCGCCTCTGCATGTCGCCCATTACTATAAAGCTGTCCCCAGCTCACGTGTGTTGTCGCAACTCTGGTAGGTGGTACACTCATTGCACAATTATGGGTCACACACAATTATTAGTCACTTTCCACTTTGTTATTGCTCAAAGGGGATAATCCCGAGATGCTCGCTGGGGACAAGACCTAACAGGCCTAGTCACCAGGGGTTCCCAAACTCTTAGACACAGGGTCGGCTCTTCGCGATGATCAGAAGTCCAAACACTATTAGCACTTTTTTCACAATTTATTAATAACTTACGGTGTGTTTCGTGTGGGCGTGTATTGGGGCCGGCCGGCACTGGAAGGAGGGATGAACGGATCTGGCTGGAAACTCTCGATGAAGCGGTCTGGGGTCGTCGCTCCTTAGCTCACCGGGCGATGGGGGTGGGATGTACTGGTGGACGATCTCCACGTGGTCTCGCTGATCGTCGAGGCTTCGTGGGTTCTACGAGCAATTCCACGCGCTCACCTGCACAATTGTGCCACGGAATGGGTTCTCCGGAGTACTTCGCCGGATCGGTAGTCGCACAACCACTAGATGAAACCTTAATGGGTCCTGATTTCGTTGAGGGGAGGTATTAGGGTCACGAAATGCCACAGATTCTTTTTTGGAGTATTACCTGACTCTGCTGAATTCGGTGGTAATTCACCTCTTCCACTTGATTTTGAGCCACTTTCGGCTATTTAAGATTGGCTAGTTTAATAAATTTTACACTAGCTAAATACTTGAACTTAATTCGCTGTAATTTGGCAATCGAACACGTCTGACTTGCTTGCTGTCTTCAGTGGAAAAGAACATCTTCGAGTTCTCTAACTCGCGACCAACCCATCTCCCTATAATACCTCCCCCTTCTTCCCCCTCCTTTTCTCCACCTCCTTTTTACAATTCCATCCGTTAATCCAACACCCGCTTATTCCTCCCCATTCCAGTTTTATTGTGTATATGTGTATGTCATGTGTTATGTACGTTACAATTTTCCTGTTTATTTAAACAAACAGTTGATAGTGGGAGTATATAGATAGTTTTCCTTTGCAAAGGTATATAATGTAAGTTATTGCTAGCAAGATTGTATACAATAAACAGGCATGGCGACAATTCACGACGAATAGCACAACATACTTAGTTATATTCTTCTACTCTCTACTCTCTGCTTTCCTATTTAAGATTCGCTCGGGTTGGATCCTAGGGTAAAGTACCCGAAACGGTAACAACTTTAATAGATAAATACTATTTAATTGCAAGCTTTTGTTGGCCTTTATCATTTTTCGTTGATGAGTTGATTTGTTTTGCGTCACTATACGTATCGCACACGGGCTTATACGTCAAAACATACATATTTTCAGTATTTTTTTGTTCGGCGTAAAACCATCTGTTAAAGTAACGCTTCGATTGTGAACATCAGAAAGTGCGTGCGCTGTTTTCGTAAGCTCTGTAAAGGCGAGCTTTAGCGATTTTCAAGTGTGAAATGGTATCGTCACCAGAACAAAGGTATAATTTACGTTCTAAATGTAGAAATTCATGTAACTACAGTTAATCAAAGCTTATTTCAGGCAAAATTTAAATGACTCATTATTGTGACAAGCAACACCGAAAATCACACAATTTATGGGTCACTTTTTGTGCAGCATAATATTGACAGTTCTGCATACATGGGCATTGCATACTTTTAGGCGTTTATCGGTGGTTGTGTTGGAGATTTTGTCCCAATTTTGAAAAAATGATTCCAAATCGTGAAAACACGCTTCGTTAAGAGGTTTGAAACCAGTTTTAGATTCTACTATAGTTGATCTATCTAGAATAAGTGATCAATCATTGAAAAAATAGACAAAACATTATTGTTCAGCCGATTCCTCTTGAGTGACCCATAATAGGCAACAAATTGACCCATAATTGTTACACAGCAAATTTTGACCCATAATTGTGGTTTTCGTTACGCATCAACATTTCAGTAATTTTCTCCGCCTAAAGTGAATTTTACAAGCAGATTTTTATATAAAACAATAAAAAGGAGTTTCCATGAAGAGAATATAAAATAAAAATAATGGAAGTGTTATTTTTGTATGAATCGTTTTTCATATTATGAAATGATTGTTCCTTGAGTGACCCATAATTGTGCAATGAGTGTATGATCACCCCTGAATGTTCGCACCATAGATCCTGTCCAACACACCTGCTGCAGCGCTACGACGCCGAACCCGCGGTCCTTCAGTAGATTGGCGAGTTGAGAAATCGACAGTTCCACGTACCGAGTTTACAATCGCATGTCGTTTTTGTTCGCTGGGGTCGTTGCCGTTGGTCTCGATTCGTATTATTCTGTTGCTGATTTCCCGTTACAATGGTTTTTTTTCCGGCTGGCTCGTAGGGTCTGGTACCAACTCCATACTTTCCGGAGGACCGTAGTGCAAGTTGAGCTTAGAGTTCTTCCTCAGCCGCTCCTAACATAGGAATCAGACGCTGTTGTGAGCCGCTCCTCCTGGAGAACAGACGCTCAGGTTTGCCGAAGCAAACCCGTCCCCTACCCAGTCAGCCTACGACCATATGTTACACTACATTAATACATTGAGATTGGTAAGTTGGCAACCTTGGAGACAGACAGTTGTAGAGATCCGTGGAGAGAAACGGTAGAAAAAGAACAGAGCGTAAGATGGTCGCGGTCGCGTGTTTTAGATGCGGAGTGATTCGAAGCGAGAAATAAATGTAAGCTATTAAAATCTACGAACTGTTTTAATTGGATTTCGAAGCCTAATCCATACAGACTGGTATTCTATTGACACCGACAGCACTTATTCCAGATCAAAATTCTACAGGATTACGATTACGTCCGGTCTTATGTTTGACGATTGACGAATTTGGAGCAGCTGAAATTGAAAGAAATCCAAATTTGCCCTAACACAAGTGAAAAAATAATTTCCTACCAGATTCATCCCTTGCAGTAAATCTGCGACAACTATTTTGACAACTATTTAACAAATGAAATTGCTGCACTCGTTAAAGTTGATTCCCGTCACCAATAGCACATAAGTTTCTCTTGGATTTATCTATAGTCGAGCAACTTTTCTAACTTATTTCCGCATACCCCGAGTATCTAGCCACCCTATTTAAGCCAAAGGAAGCCACTCCCGTTTTTTCGAGGGTGTTTTCTAGGCACAAGCGGAATCGGATTCTCCGAAGTGTTTTACTTACCATTGCAATCTGCGTAAGTACGAAGGAATTCAATAATGTTAATAATAATAAAGTTGACCTCAATTATTCACATTGCACATCTAGTAGCTAACAGTTTTGGCAATATAGTTTCAATTCGCGCTTGTACTTACTATCGACAGGTTCAGTAGTGAATTGTTCCTGATCCCTTTCCCCTGATTTTGGGATGTGACAAATCAGGTAGCCAATCCTGGATACCTTTGCTGGAAAATCCTAAAACCAAATTGATCAAGTCTGTTTTCATTGTTTACCACGTTCCTCAAACGATTAGGAATGCTATTAATAGGTTATCGTACTTATGTAAACTGTAGCATCATCGCTGAAATGAAAAATTGATGCTTCTTTACACCTATGTTCCATCACAAGTAACAACGGTTTTTTTCTGCCTGGTGGAACTTCCATGTTCCCGTGTATTCAATCTGGAATCAATAGATTTCTTCTCACGACACCTTTTCTGTCAATATGACCGAATGCTAGATGGTATGGTACAAAGTCGCCTGTTAAACATTCCCTGGCTTCGTTCAGTTTAGTCTTTCAAGACTTCGTAGGCTCTTTTTAAATTGTACAGAACGATGTTTAATGAACATTGTTCATTTTATGCACCACAACGGTATATTCAGAAGCTTTAAAAAAACTCAATGAACTTTCAAAACTATTTCGTGACTCGTGGTAGTATCAACTGAGCGATGGATGTTCGAAAAAACAATGAATGACTGACCATTTAACATCCGTATAACATGTATGGCCGAATGTTCTCCATAATATATCCTGGACCGCATTGGGAATCGAACTCAGGTCACCAAGTCAAGGTCTTGCTGTTCATCCACACACTCTATTGTAATTTACACCCATAACTCTTCATTTCATTTGGCAACATTTCGAAACGGCAGCCGTGTTCGTGTCATCCGCCGCATTCAGGTATGGTGATGCCATTTACCAAGTTCCACTCTAACAATCGGTTACTCTGGTCAGGTTTTGGAGCATATTTTCGTTTTGGAATCGTGATGACCCCTCATCAGCATGCGCGCCACCACTGAAGAGGGGTCATTTCCATGAAACTTTACACGCTCGTAAAGCTAATAACATACATTGCTTTGAGGTTGCTGCCAACTATACTGACTCCGCAACCCACTCATTCATTGACTTTTGGCGTTTGGAGGGTACTCCGGTTGCAAATAAAGGTTTAAAGACGCCTTATACAGTACCAAATGAACTGGTAGCACCACAGCAGTGTTTAACATGTGTTTTCCTTTTTGTTGATGTGCTTCTGGGCATTTTACGGACCAGCAAAAGTGTGGGTGTAGCAGAGTCGGTTGATTGTCAGAGTGCAACTGCCTTCAAAAAAGGAGTACTCCGTGTGCTGCAAGCATTAATTGGTCATAACTTTGCACGAAACGTAACTAGTAATTCTTTTGGTCAGCGACAAATTTATTTTTTTTTAATTTTTTTTATTCTTAATCACTTAACCTAATTTACAGCTCTTTTGTCCACTAGGGTACTTCGTGAGCGATTCCCATTGGACGCTGCACTTCCATTTTGTACAGCGCCTAAATGTTTTCTATTCTATTCTACTTTATTGAACCGGTCGCCTTTGTTGTGCTTCTTTCACTCTTCTACCCTGTCCATGGTAGAATGATGAGCACGATGGTGCTCTGATGTGTGGCTGCTGTTCCTTTTCCAGTCCGATCGGGGGTCCATTATGACTTGCGGTTCGCCGATACCCAAAAATTCCGAATCCGTTAGAGCTATATGCTCCGAAGAGGGTCAGATGCCAGCTGCTCTCGGGGGAAAGAGCAACTAACGAAAAATTGCAAGTGCCGGGGCTGGGTTCGAACCCATGACCATCCGCTTATGAAGTGAACGTGTGGACCACTGCGCCACGGGCCCCGACTCGCGACAAATTTATGTAGGTCTAAGAAGCATCTTAAATGTACGAGAAGTTTTATACAGGTCTGTGAGAATCTACGAATGTTCGCAAAATTCCAATTATATGATGATGATAATGATGATGATGATGATTCTACCATCAATTGTAGCAAAGCAGTTGCCTATGTAATCTGCCAATCTATATGATCAAGATCGTACCAGTGTTCACCCTGAGTCATTCCCCTGTATTTGGAGATGAACCAGCCGCGGGCTGAAAATCTCCTTAATAAAGCTAATAATAATATTCTTGTTTATCGACCGTATTCTATTATTAACTTGATGATTTTGTGGCTATATCGGTCTCTTTCTACTCATAGTATAAGGGAGTAGAGATCAAAGTGGATAACGAAATGATAGATATGATAGAATTCGCTAGGTAGCGAACAAGTGTGAAAATTTATAGAAGGTGAAATTAGGCAAGTAGGCGTGAAACTTCTGCCGTGCGACCTGTGCTTTTAAACAGATCGGCTTGGTTGGTAGTTCATACCACCTTACCAAGACTGGCAAAAGTTTCAGGCACCCGACTGCCTATGTATTGTCCTGTTTTCATCACAAATTCTATCGATCGGTAGCTTTTTCGGAATTCGCACTCCGTTCATAGAGGTATGTCTATATCGCGGCGTGTTCTTCCTATTAGCTTTTTCGATCTTATAGGATAGAACACTTTTCTTTTTAAGCCAAACTTTTTATATCATATTCTTGTTTATCGACCGTATTCTATTATTAACTTGATGATTTTGTGGCTATATCGGTCTCTTTCTACTCATAGTATAAGGGAGTAGAGATCAAAGTGGATAATGAAATGATAGATATGATAGAATTCGCTAGGTAGCGAACAAGTGTGAAAATTTATAGAAGGTGCCTGAAATTTTTGCCAGTCTTGGTAAGGTGGTATGAACTACCAACCAAGCCGATCTGTTTAAAAGCACAGGTCGCACGGCAGAAGTTTCACGCATTCGATGTATTCGTTCAATACATGGCCTACTTGCCTAATTTCACCTTCTATAAATTTTCACACTTGTTCGCTACCTAGCGAATTCTATCATATCTATCATTTCATTATCCACTTTGATCTCTACTCCCTTATACTATGAGTAGAAAGAGACCGATATAGCCACAAAATCATCAAGTTGCTAATAATAATAATTCCCCTGTATGAAGGGCCAGAAACGGAAACGCGGACTCACAAGCAGAGACACTTGCACGAAACCCGCTACAAGGAAACAGAATCTTCTTCCAGAAGAAAGTTCATGCAACCAGCGGTGAAATCACGCCCTCGGTTAACTATTAATTCTCTAACATATCTATTTAAGACCTTACACTTTTTAGGCCTAGAGTTATCCTCCTCCGGCGATTCACCTTCTGATATTACACTCAGCGTTTCCTTGTTCCATGTTCCTTCATCTTTTCTCTTCTTATTCTTTGTGGCTTTACGTTCCAACTGGAACTTGACCTGCCTCTCTTCAACTTAGTGTTGTTTGAGTATTTCCACAGTTATTTTTTGAAGGACTTGCCATCGCATAAATTTGTATATTGTGAGGCAAGGAGAATGATACGCTATGTTCAGGGAGTCGAGAATTTTTTCTGACTGGAACGGGAATCGAACGTCTCCGATATGGCGATCCATAGTCTTAACCACTAGGCTAACAGGAGACCCCTTTTCCCTATAGTTTGCTAATTGTTTCCATGTTTCACTATCTATCTCACCACATCTATTTAAATCCTCTTCTAATGAATACTTCCATGTTATGCTTGGTCTACTTTTTTTCGAATTTTAGTTCACATGCTAATCTTATCGGATGACTTGCTGCTCTTCTAAGTATGTGTCCAATGTAATCAGTTCTACCTGCTCTTACGCTTCTGCTAACACAGCGCAACATTTTTTTGTCTCAAGAGCAAACTTATGTGTCTCCGAAGGATTTTGGGCCGCTGAATCCGAATCCGGGCTCAGATTTGCTTTAACACGTCACAATTTTGAGCTATACCTCAATTTATGGGGCAAAATATGCGATTTTGGGCTTTTTTGACTGCAAGCCATTAAGCAAGGAAATATTTTTTTAAGCAATCAAAAGGTTAATTGGTCAATTAACATCTAAATTGACGGCTCATGCAAAATATTTCGTTTTACCCAATCAAATTTGATAGATTTAAGCATTTTATGTTAGTATGAAAACTTGCATACAACTTTTGGAGGGTGACTTGTATGGGAAATATCGCACCTAACATAAATCGCTTAAAACTATCAAATTCGATTTGGTAAAACGAAATATTTTGCATGAGTCGTTGACTTAGATGTTGATTGACCAATTAACCTTTTGATTGCTTAAAAAAATATTTCCTTGCTTAATGGCTTGCAGTCAAAAAAGCCCAAAATCGTATATTTTGCCCTATAAATTGAGGTATAGCTCAAAATTGTGACGTGTTAGAGCAAATCTGAGCCCGGATTCGGATTCAGCGGCCCAAAATCCTTCGGAGACACACAAGTTTGCTCTTGAGACAAACAAAAAGTTATTTTTTGTTACGCTGTGTAATAGTTTTTCCCTTTAATGGTTTTGGTCGCAGCAAAATCTATCAGTGGTCAGTTATCCCCTATATATCAAATCAGTTCTCATTACCGGTCCAATCTCTTTAGTAGATCACATTAGGCACTCATTCTTTCTACACCATTTAGAACAATCGTAGCTACAAAACCCCAGATTGTCCAGTCAGTAGTGATCATACCGCGCGCGGAGAACAACGCTATTGCGCACATTAGGTTCCATGTGATAAATTTAGAATAACAAATTAAATAAAACGGAATCCGAAGCAGTGTTGGTAAAAACTCATATTCTCAAATCTCATGCTTGAGTTGTTTCACGCGCGATTCTTGACTCGCCAAACTCACCGCCGAAAAAATCAAGCATGAGTTGACTCGCGATTTCACTCATTGCGTTATTTCTTGGTGTTCTTATTATTTACATCGAAGCTTTTAGGATTATATGATAGAACAAAAGCAAACCTATCGTACAACAACATAGGATGTCGTTCAAATTGATTTGGATTCGTTTTACAAGCGAACGAGATTTCGGCGCTTGACTCGTGAGAGCGAGATTTTGCATAAAAATCTCGCGCGTGAGAAAATGATTCAGAATCGCGCGCGAGTTTGCTCACGCAGGAGCGGGTCATGAGTGTGCTTTGAGTGTGATTTTACCAACACTGATCCGAAGTTGTGTTTTTACCCCATAATATTCTCAATTTAGTTGAAATCGGAGTTTTCGACCAGCGAAGTTGGATTTTTCTCCAAATCCGTGAGTCGGACCTAACTTCGGAAGTGGTGCGCTGTATAGCAAACCTGGTCCGCTATACAGCGCACCACTTCCGAAGTTAGGTCCGACGCAAGGATTTGGAGAAAAATCCAACTTCGCTAGTCGAAAATTCCGGGTTTCAACTGCACGTACAATAAAGTGTCGTTCATGTCTTAAACGCCGCGAGTGATCCTTAATTACCCCGAATTCCTGAACATATATACTTCTTTTCCACTTTTGTCCTATTGTAAAAACTGATTGTTCCAAAAGACCTTAGTAATTTCATCTTTCATACAATCTATTACCCTATCTACTAGGCTTTATGGAACATTGAAACCTATATATTTTTAATATTATGTACTTTAAATTATTAAATACCTTCCTAATATCTGTCCCTATGCAGTTGCATGTCGGATTCAGGCTAATCAATTAAATGTTCAAATTTTGAAAAATGTTTTTAAACTTTGGAATATGATGAGGGGTGATTCGACAAATAGCATTCATACAAACTTCAAATTTAAATTTAAATAGTACACAGATACCAAAATTTATGAAAATTCGGATTTCGGTTCAGTTTGAAGATTAGGAATATGGAATTATCTCAGCACAGCTAAAGAATTCTTAGCCAGGAATCAAAAGTGAACAAGCCGACTGTGGAGTGTGAATGCATTGCAAACGCAAAGTAAGAATATGGACGATCTAGCATACTACCGTGAATCGCAAGTCAGTCCCATCTGCATTTTGGGCAAAAATGAGTAAATGGCCGTTTTCGAGGTTTCTTCGGATGATCTTTCAGCTGCGTGCAAAATAATATATAGTTTGTTCAGTTGAATTGAAAAACAACACCAAGTCAGATTGTCCCATAATGAAATGTAATCGCAAGTCATTCCCTTCTCGAACTTGTGCACTCTTCAGTACAAAACCTGACATTATTTTAGCCAGTTTTATATTTTTCACTGTTACGTTTTCACGTTTGAAACAATGTGTGAAAGTTTCATGATGATCGCAGAAGTTTCCAATTCATGGTGATTTTTTAGAGTTTCCCATAGAAATCGAATTTGAAAACTTCAGATGCCATTTTCTCAATGCCTACTTTTTACATATGGGACTGACTTGCGATTCACGGCAGCATAGGTACTGTGAAATACTAAGCAGATTGCGAAGCGCTTGTATGAAAAAGATGAACCTGTGGAGGAGCCTGTAGCGGATGTAGAACCACCGGGGAAGCCGGCGGTCTTCGAGCAGGCTAGCGACGACGAAACGGACAATGACTCCAACAAACCGGAAGAATACGCTGGGCCCATAACCTCTTGTAGGTAGCAGAGAAACACGTGTTACGAAAACTTGATTTATTACGGAGAAATTACAAAGTATTTGACGGTTGGTTTTGAACTGACTGACCTGGATGAAAAGCCACATATTTATACCCCACCAGTTGTATATTATGTTGCCGTGGTTACCATTCCGATGATGATGATGATGATAACCACGACGCATGCGGAATATTATTCCGGAAGTAATAAACTCCCAGACTACTAAGTTTTTTACACCCCCTCTCAATCCGACATTCCTAGGTTGGTCGTCAACTGTTGGAACTGGCCGGCTTCCAGGAATTTCGTGAAAAGATCAGCCAGTTGATCACGAGTGCCGATTGGCTCGACGTTCAGCATACCATTCGCGACCAGATCCCGGAGAAAGTGGCGTTTCATATCGATGTGTTTGGTCCTCTTGCTTTCCAGGTTCTTGGCCATGCAGACACAGCCACGATTTTACAAGGAATCCAAATATACAAAAATATTTTAGGGTTTACAGTCAAATTTGCGAGTATAAAATCTGACAAAAATGGTGTCAAAACGTTGTAACATCACGGTAGAATGTGTCCAATCATCGGGACAACTCAAGGAACAAAGGTGACACAATCTCGTAATGGACAAATGGGAAACTGGAGAAATTGAAAACCAAGCAAGAAATATTGGCGCTTCAGTTAGATCGCTTGTAAGAAACAAAACTGAATCAATCAAAATTTAAAAAAAAAATACTTATTCGAACAAACATTTTAAATATTTTGGAAATTAAGAATGGATTCAGTTGAAATAAACAAAACTCCAAGAAAAGTTCGGTAACAATGTTGGGAATCTCAGGCAATCCTATTAAACTTATTTTAAAATTCCTTCCAAGTTTGTTTTGGAGGTTTTACGCCAATTCCTTTGGAGAAGTCTTCGGCGTTTCTTTGTCAATTTCTTCGATAATTCCGGTGGGAGCTTTATCTAGAAGGAGAAAAACAATTAATTTGAAAATAGTTGCCATTGAATCGAACATCCGTGTTTTGAAATTTGAAACAAACATCGCTGGAAGCGAGCAAAATTTGGTCTTTTAGGTGTTCTAATTTCTTAGAACTGTTTTAAATTTGGCTAAAAAATAGATCATCGTTTGAACGACTAGGTTTGAAATCCCATTCTATTATTTCATTCATCAAGTCTTCAGCCGTTTATATCAGCAGATATTCTACAGAAGCAACAATAATAACATCTCATTCGTCTTCACGGGATCTTCCAATCAGTCCCAGTTAAACCAATTAGACTTCATTGTTTGCATCTAGACCAGATAATCATTATGCAATTGCGATTCGTTTTGTGCACCGATCCGTTCTCACCGATGTGCCTCCACAAAGCGCTGCAGAAGCATGAAAATTTCACTTTCAAGACCCCAATTCAAGAAGCCATTCACCAAACCGTCATCGCCCCTCCCCGAGCTGTCACTCCTCACCAAACCAGCGATATGGGCCACTGTAACCGGCGCGCGAAGATTTGGGCTCCTAACAACATTGCTGGCTGTGTGGCTGCGGTCGCTTATTCTGGTGTTGTAGGTTAATGTTTTAATTATTGCAATTATTACCATCTTTTTCCGCTTCTCTCTCCACTCAGCTGAGCGCCGAGTCGTCCCACCGTACGGTCTTTTGCGGACCAACGACCTCTGGGGTCTGGCCTGGCAGCACTGTCATTTGTCGTTGACCTCAGCATAGACCCACATAAGCAGAAGAGAGCCCCGGTTATGCAAGTATAGTTTTGCTTTTTGTCTATGCTTGTTGTCTACCACACGCTGCGCATTGCTGTCGGTATAGGATGGTAAGTACTTGGAGGTTTCTTAGTCGTGGGATCGCTGCTGTCGGCGTATCATCGTTGCATGGGTGGGTCTGAAAAGGTTAGCACTGGGCCTCACGCAAATGGGTCAGTCGCACTGGCAGGAAAACAAAAACGTGCGCAGGTCACGGTGAATACAAAACGATATATTTGGTCTGAATGATGCTTTTAGCTATGAGTCGTATGACTTACAGAATACTTTCTTGTGCAATTTTACGGTTATTCATGGGACAACTATTTAATGGGCCATTAAACGGACTAATCATTTTCATCTAATCTGATGAGTTAGTCATGTACAATACCCAGAGTGGTGTCAAACTATATAGATAGTTGAATTTGTCAAGACACGCGTGAATGTCGCGTTTCTATTGATCTTCACGTTCATGATCATTTCGTAGTGCAATATATATTTATCCCCCACAAAGAGGCAACCGAATCTAGCAAATCTGGTGTGTCATATTGTAAAGACTGAAGGTGCCATGTTGCATCTGATGATTAAAAGAGTGAATAGCTCACTGGAAGCATTGAACGTGTCCGTGTCCTTTTTATGTAATTTCTCAGAAAATCAAATACCAGAATGATATTCCCCAGAACGCTTTTTCGCAGGATTTCATTCAACAAAAAAAAGTCAAACAGACCTTCTTGCCAAAATGGGACATTTCCCAGAATCCGTTTGAATATTTTCTGAAAAAAATATAACCATACTTGTACAGGATTTGAAAATGTTACAATACAATGCAATACAATACAATAAAATTGCATGCACAATGCAATGCAATATTTGAATTCTTGGAAAAATCTTTTGAAAAACTCCTACAGAATTACTCGGAAAAAAAATCCTGGATAAATTCTCAAAGAAATTTTCAGAGACATCTCAAGATAAAATTCGGGACAAATAATCACGGGAAATTGTGAAGAAATCCTTGAAGGGATTCTGTTCATAATTCTGGAGGAATTTCTTGAAACGTATCGGTAACTAAACAGTGCCAGGCCGACTCAAGACGCAAGAGATTCCGGCAATCCCAGGGTCGGCTAGCTACTGGGTAATCAAGGGCACTTTCGCGATACAAAATCTAAGAACACAAATCCTTCACTTTACTTGTATAATTTTATTAAAAACCTATTTGTGGCGTGTGCGTGTTGTTCTGTGTAATAAAATTTGTGTTAATTTGTTAAGTGTGGCCTATTTCTATGTTCAGTGGTACCGGTACATACCGCTGCGTTGATGGTGCTAGGTTCGGTGGCCGACACAGCGACTCCAGCTGTGCGGCCGGAAATCTCGCCGGATGGCAAGGCGAGCGGTGTCTAGGGTCGGTACTCGGCCGACGGACCAGCGGGCGTTGCTGGGGGGGGGGGATGCAGGCGTCTTCCCTCTTAGACGCTATCGACCGGCCGTGGCATGGCCACCTTGGACGGCCGAGAGGGGAAATCCTCCTTGTCGGTTAAGGCGATCTGCCTGAGGACCCGTCCGGAAAAGGACGGTAAAACTCCTTGACGAGTTAGGCGGCAGGGCTGGTAGCGATCAGGTGGCAAAATAATAGTGACTTTAGTGACCAAAATTAGCCAAAAAGTGACCAAATAGTGACTGAATAGTGACCTCAAAATTAAAAGAAAATTGAGTTTCTATGTTGAACTTTCGATCAATTAACGTATTCCCAAGAAAATCGATGCCTAACTTTAAACTTCCAGAGTTTGTGCTCATGAATACTTTATTGTTTAATCTATTTTGTTTTAGAAAGTGTTCAATTAAGGAAGCATTAACTATATTTTTTGCTATTTTCGAAAGTTTTGATAACTGATTGTTGGTGACAATAAAAAATATCAACTTATCGTACTTCATCACGCAAGAAAATATGGGTTTTAATTTTTTGCACGTTTGCAAACATTGGGAACTCTTTAAGTTCAATACTGTTTCTTGTTTCTGTTTCTTCATAAAACTAATTGTGCAGTTGTCCAAATTTCACTTTAGCCATACTATCTATAGTGTTATTTGGACAATTCAACAATTTGTTCTAGGATTATGATCTCTTGATATTATCAGTGAGCGAAATTTGGACTCGCGTGAAATTAGGGCACCCCACGGTACTGATGAATATAATATGCAAGGATGTTTTCGATCATCTGGCAATCATTTGACTCATTTGTCTATATCTGAGTTCAGAAGCCTTATATTGAAATGAGGTGTTCGGCAAACTTGTAGATAAGTGTTTTTCCTTCAATTATCACCAAGCACGCCATATCCTTACTCTTATATTTACGGCGTAAAAGTGTTAGTATGAGTAGGCGTTACCGTGGGGTGCCCTTATTTCGCGCGGGTCCAAATTTCGCTCACTGATAATATTTAGAGAACATAATCATAGAACTAATCGTTGCATTGTCCAAATTTTACTTTAGATAGTATAGTTGAAGTGAAATTGGGACAATTGCACAATTGTTTTTATAATTATGATGTCTAAATATGATCAGTGAGCGAAATTTGGACCCGCGCGAAATTAGGGCACCCCACGGTATTTTCAAGGAATTTTATTTTACACCGAAATATCATGTAATTGGCACAATTTAAAGCGCACACCTGGGTGAATCAGTTGTTAATTTGATTTTACTGTGGACGAATTCAAACGCACACGTTCTTACAATAAATCGCACCACCTAATGCGAAGATATAGGATGATATAATTAAACTGAAATTTTAAATGAAAATACTTAAGGAATGTTATTATTGAAAAAGTATAATATTTCAGAAATTCATCTATGATCATAGCCACACATTCATTTTTACATCTTCGGAATACGAGAAAACTGTAGCTATAATTCGCATTAACCCTCCTTTAGGTAATTTCCGATCCAAACCGTATACTACGTCAGCGAGCTGCTTCCAACGTTATGAAGGTTAAAATAGACAAGATTAATAATAGTGTAATAAGCGGCGCAGCCGAAATTTTTTTTTAAGGATGAGGTTTCTGAGGAAAATTTGTTCATTAATTTTGACACTAAATGTTTTTCAATGTAGTCAGATTAACGAAAATAGTGACTTTAGTGACCAATTTACTGAAAAAAGTGACTTTAGTGACTTTTTCATGCAAATAGTGACTTTTTAGTGACCGACTCAAAAATAGTGACCAAATCACTAAAAAGTGACTCGCTACCAGGCCTGTAGGCGCGGAAGCCTGATGGCTTCGCGGGCCGACCCGTGTGCTGGACGGTGGGACTTAAAGGTCCAAACAAAAGAGGTCCTACGGGACGGTACGTACGTTTTAAACAAAACCACATTAATTAAGTGCAGGGCAATTTACCTGATCGGTTCTTCCCTAAAGATTCTTCTAGCAACCGCTAGTAAAAGGGGGGGGGGGGGGGGGGTCACTGGTTCAACCACTGCACTGTTAAAGGAACACTTCTTAAGCACACGGACGCCTGGTTTTTCTGCCTAATTTTAAGCAATGGCCGTTCATTTATAATATTCTCCCTTTCCCGTCATTCTCGTTATTTCATTACTGCTCATTTCTTCAGCCATGTTTTGTAATTGGTAGCAGACAACAAAATACAGCGGTACGGGACCCTATCACTACTATGGTACTCTACTGTTATTACACAAGAAACGTGAAGGGTCCGACACTTACAACATTTTACAAAACAAAAACTAACAATTTGTAACCAAACGGTTACATTCTAGAGTAGTCTTTGAAAATCTGTGAATGATTTCGTGGAAGAACTCTCAGAGAAATTTATGGAAGTTTTTTTTACATTCTTTAGAATGATTAATTCATTCTGATTCTGAATATGAATATAGTATTTTTCGATTATTTAAAGTATTGTTACTTTTTTTACAAGTAACATGGTGCTCTCTAAAATAAAAGCTCTCATTTTTGGGTAACATCCATGCCGCACAGGGACTGTGTTGGAAACACACATTTTTTAAAATTGCTCGTACGCTCACATTTTTGCAAAATATCAATATTTTTCGGTATTTGAAGGTGGTTTATAAACCCAGTGAGGTTGCTATGTCGAAATTATTGCAAAATACATGTTCATGTGAGCGTACGAGCAATTTTAAAAAAAGTGTGTGTTTCCAACACAATCATGTGCGGCATGGATGTTTACTATAAATGTGCAGGCCGAACACATTTTTGAGCGTAGCCGTTTTTGCGTGTGGGTTTGTGAGACAAAGTGAATAATTTTATATAATAAGTATCATAATTTACTTAGTTACGATTTTGATACCATAACAAATTTTGCTTTCCGATTATTATCAATAAAATATTAATATCTACATTTGTTATTGGAATGTTTTCCAAATTCGCTGTTATTAAGTTGTAATTGAAACTAACAAAACAAGTTATTATAATTCTCTATAGACTTGGATGTCTGTTCTCTGTGCTATGAAAAAAGGAACAGACAAGAAAGCTACAGGCGAGCCACAATGAGAATGTATGATTGTTTTTACAATCCTGTATGATTGTTTTCACAATCTTGTGTTATTGTTCCTCAATCGGAAATATGATTGAAATAACAATAGTTTCTATTCAGCCGTCTCAACCCATGACGGGCGGGGGGAATCGTCCGGGAAACGAAATTCGACCGTGTCGATGAACATATCACTCATGGTGCAAACTTTTGCTCTCTATATGCACAGCAGAAAGCGAAATCGACAACGCGCACGGGCGGCGAACAAAGATACCGAGGGAACAATAGCACCGAAAACACCTATCGCTATCCAATGAAATAATGCGATCCGACAGAGTTCTGCTGAGGTCGCGAGCGCCGTACCTACACGAGATACAGCGAGCAACTGATTCGGAATCAATTGGATATGTTAAAGTTAGCAAATGAATTCATAACCTCTGCTACGAACGTTTTCTAATCATGACTACTGTTTTCTCTGTAATATTGTTGCATTTTTATTTTGGCGATTCCGTAAACAATTTCGATTGGATTATAAGATGGTGCATGTGCAGGCATGGAATCTCCTAGCAAACGAAAATAGGACAGGATATTTTCACAGCAGTGTATACATCCATATCGAGTAGTGTGGGTCATCAGAACCGTTTTCTCAGATCAAAGCTTTTTTGGTTCCGTTTCGGGTTCTGAGTATCTGTGCAAAATATGAGCATGATCGGTTGCGTCTACACTTTGCGCATTGCAATCGAAATTTGTATGGGATTTTGTATGGAAAAACATATTTTTTTTGCATTTTTGTCATAAGTTGAAAAAGTTTGCCTGAAACTTTTTACCCGATACTATAAAATGATAGCCAAAGATGTTCTGAAAAACTTTGTTGAAGACCGCAAAGTGATCCGATGCTTGTGAAAATAGTTATAACCAACGAACCGCATGCATGTGTTTGTGTTTTAACATGTAAAGGAATAACAATAGCAACAAAATCATGCTGTTTCGCCAAGTAATGCCAACGCTATAACTTTTTTCATAAGCATCAGATTACTTCGCGGTCTTCGACAAAGTTTTTCAGGACACCCTTGGCTATGTTTTCACTGCATCGGTTACATGGTTTTAGAAAAATTTGAGCTCGTTATGAGAGAAATGCGAAAAAGTGTGTTTTCCCATGCAAACCCCCATACAAACTTCAAATGCGATGCGCAAAACGTAGACATAACCGATCGTGCCCAAATTTTGCACACTCATTTGGGCCCTGAAATGGAATCAAAAAAGCTTTGATCTGATGGGAAACCATTGAATTTTCCTTTTTTCGATATAAACGATGACCCACTCTAATATCGAGTTATAAGCGGGGTATGTTTCAACGAGCTTATTGGTCGCGGCTGATCTAGGCGAAGAGCGAGGTGTGGTCCGAGTCGTTGAAAGAGTGTCTTCAGACCAGCATGGTGTAGAGGACCATTCCGAGGGATGGTGTTCGGTTTCAGGATTTCCGCCGACGCGCACGCAGGACAGTCCCGTTTATCCTGCAGGAGGTCACTGTTGGCGTACACGAACTTCCGCAGCTTGATAACACGAAGTACGATGCCGTGCTCGTGACACGTTTTCACCACTTCGCACATATGACAGAACAGCCGGCGAGCTTTCGGCTCTCGGAGCCGCTTCCTGATGCGGGCATGCTTGTGGAGATCACCCTGTGACGGTGCAAAAAATAGCCATGTTTTTTTTTCCTGAATCACTTTGTGCAGATATTTAGTTAACGTATGGGTGGCTATCCAGTCAGTAGATTCGAGCAAGGGTTGTTGGCAATCTTGCAAACCAGTTCTTTTTGGGTTTTGATATCGAGGCAGCGATACAGCGAATTACTTTCGACGCTGCCGTGCAGCAGGGAGCGCTCCGTCAGGACGGCAGCATTCAACAGCGGCGTCACATTGGTCGAGATGTTTGGCCGCTTCGATCTCCACTCTGTTGTTGCATATCATGTTGCTGCTGCGCCGCTGTTGGTGATGATGATGATTCTGATAACACTGTTAATGGTAAAAGCACTTTTCTAGGCGGTGGACGTGTGGACGTGGCACCGAGCAGCTACAGCCGCGACCACGATGGTTAACGCGACCGTACCGGAGTGGTTCACAAATGTTACGGTCCCGGGGATTGTCGTGGTACCGCTCGCTGATACCGTTACCAGATTGTTCGCAAAGAATCGGGCCGAAGTCGACACCGTTAGAGACCGTGGCGGCCGTTGCTTTATTCAACGTATCTATCGCGTTTGGAGGATTTCGTCTATTCCCCAATGATAACTGAAGCGTGTTTAAAATCCTACAATATGTACACTAAAATAAGTGGATTTTCTTCCGAAGAGCTCACCTAACCTATCAGCTCAACAAATCTACCTGAACGCTTCTCAAACTAGGTTCTCAACTCTTCGAATGAACCATCCTGGTGCTTATTTTCACGATATTGTGTCGGATGTCACACACTTTGTTAGCACATGAACTTTTCTGTTGCAGCTGCGGCGAGCTTACGAATCCTTATTTTCCATTTAAAGTGGAAACTTGATTCACTGACTGACACGATTCACTGAATTACACCACCACGCGTCATTCTTTTTATCGCACAAACAAAGAGCACTATCTTCGAATCGTCGTGACAATATCGTTTCAGTCGTTTTAGATAGCCGCTATAATCACTATGATATTCTATCTATCACTACTCCGTCTCTAACAATATCTACCCCAAAAACTAATGAGTTTCACCAATACACATGCCAATACAGTACAGTGCTTTTGTCGCGTCTCCCATCTTTCTTTTGATTACATTTTTTGCACTATCTGCACTGAATTGCTCGGGGACCCACACCAGCATCACTACTTCACCAATATCGATACTTTTTATCGAAATTTTCACCAAACCTTCAGCTTGATCGAAAGATTTTTCAAAAATACATCGGAAAAACCATGAGTTTGACGAAAATTCCGACAAAAAGTAGCGATGCTCCGATGAGTTGACCGTGTATACATCCAACGATTTGGTCTTGTTGACGTTGATGGTTAGACCTGCCGCAGAGGAGCGATTGGCAAGATCCTTGAGCTTGCTCTGCATATCAGAGCGCCGTTAAGCTAGGAGAGCAACGTCATCAGTTAGTTCAAGTCATTTAGGTGCTCCACGGTAATGGGTTGCCACTGGAATCCACAATTTGGTTCACGGTCAATCGCACCTACCAGGATATCGTTGATTACGATGAGGAACAGTAGCGGTGATAGTATACATCCTCGCCTCACTCCAGCAACGACCCGGATGGGATCGGACAAAACACCGTTGTGCAGTACTCTGCGCAAGAGTTGCGGCAATCTTCTCCTGTATCCGGTTAAGGATCACTTTGCAGAGGACTTTGAGAACGATACACAGTAACATGATACCCCGCCAATTATCGAAGTCAGTCACCCTTTTTGGGTACCTTTACTAAGACGCCCTGCATCAAGTCAGCCAGAAATGTCTTGGTTTCCCATATGTTGCGGAATAATTAATGCAGTAGTTGTGCGGATACTACGGGGTCAGCTTTGAGCATCTCAGCAGATATGCAATCGACCCCTGGGGTCCTGTTCGAATTCATGCTACGGATGGCTGTTTCTATCTCCTGCACTGATGGAGCTTCAGTGTTGACACGGGTAATGCGTCGAACCCTTGGCGAATCATGCTGAGGTGTTGATAGCGTGGCCGACACTTGAAATAGGTTTCCAAAGTGTTCAAACCAGTGTTTCAGCTGGTCAGCCGGGTCGGTCAGTAACTGTCCAGACGTGTCTTTAACGGGCTTCGTAGTATTCATCTTGGTCCCTTCGTCGGCAAGGGAGTCCGCCCACGCTCTTTTGTCCCGTCTACATGAGCGTTTCAATTCCTTCTCGAGAGCCGAATAGTGCTGACGGGCTACGGCTACGGCTCCTCGTGTTTTCGCTCGCTCTATCGCGGCTTTAGCGTTCCTTTGCACCTCTATCTTCCTCCAGGTATCATCTGTGATCCATTGTTTTCTTCGGGTGCGTAGCTCACCTAAATTATTCTCCCAGGTGGCGATGAAGTTTTTGATGGCGCTCCATTGATCTTCTACGCTTTCACCTTCTGGAATATTCGCAGCACGGTTCTCTAGTTCCTCGACTAGGGACCTTTTCACCGCAGCGTCTTCCAGTCGGCGTGTGTTGAACCGGCGTCCGATTTTTTCCTCCTGTCGATAAATCCTAGCAATGCGCAGTCGGATCTCACCGATGGTGAGATGATGGTCGGACGCAATGTCGGCACTACGTTTGTTCCGCACATCAAGAAGGCTCCGTCCATTTTCGGCTGATGTAGATGTGGTCGATTAAGGGCCCATATAGCCGAGGCGGTAAACGCACGGGTATTCAGCATGACCATAATGAGGGTGACGGGTTCGATTCCCGGTCAGCCCAGGATCTTTTCGTAAAGGAAATTTCCTTGACTTCCTTGGGCATAGAGTATCTTCGTGCCTGCCACACGATATACACATGCAAAATGGTCATTGGCAGAGGAAGCTCTCAGTTAAAAACTGTGGAAGTGCTCATTGAACACTAAGCTGAGAAGCAGGCTTTGTCCCAGTGAGGACGTTACGCCAAGAAGAGGAGAGAGGAGATGTGGTCGATTTGATTTTCCGTGACGCCATCACGGGAAACCCGTGTCGCTTTGTGCACTGGTCGATGAGGAAAGAGCGATCCCTCAATCATCATGTCATTGTTGCCACAAAACTCTGCAAACAGCTCTCCGTTTTCGCTCATTTCTCCGAGACCATGGCGTTCCATGACGTGCCCATAGTCCGAGTTGTCGGAACCATTCTTCGCATTGAAGTCGCCCATGTCCACGACAGAATTCAGTTGACTGTAAAAGTTCTCATTATCTTGCAATTCGGCAGCATCGGTTGGCGCGTAATATTGGATCTTGGTATGGTTTCAAACCCGTGTTCTGAATCTGGCTACAATTATCCTCTCATTATTAGGTTCCCACTTCATGAGCGCAGCGTGGGCGTAAGCGCTGAGCAGGAAACCAACTCCACGGTGGCGAGGAGCGTGTTCACCTCGTAGGCCAAGGTATATCAGAATTAGACCCGACGCCAATCTGTGTTCTCTAAAGTTCGGCCAACAGACGTCGCTCAGTCCTAGGATCTCAAGCTTCATACGGCATGCCTCATTGGCTAGTTGTGCCAGTTTACCCTGCTGGGCTAAAATTAATACATTCCAAATTCCAATGCTGCTCTCTCTGAAGCAATACCTTCTTGGTGGTTCCGGAGAGACGTAGGGTTTGGCGACCATAGGAATGGTTTAGTGGGTACGAGGAGAGAGTAGTCCTGGATTTTACTTTTGTTGTAGAAGACGGCCTGTCAGACCTACACTACCCTAACCTTCTGTTAGGGTGTCTGTTAAGCAGATTACCCCCCTATGGTTTAGAAGGAAAAAAAAAATCCAATGCTTGTCCGTTGTTTCGCGCTAAAAATCGTTGCCGTTGAATCAGTTCGTAATCTTTCATTTTCGGTTTATGTAACGGTTATTTGGGTTTCGGAAACAGTAGGTTGTTGGCCTAAAGTCCCCTATCTACCGTGGTGGGGCTGCCACCTTATGTATAGCTTCCGGTGAAGGAGCATTTCATACTCAGCCGCTGAATGCCAAAACAGACGCTGTTTGAGCCTTGGTGATCAGACACTCGAGACATACCTCCTCAATCTAGATAAAGTCAGGAGGACAACAAAGCAGGCTGCACTACCAGCTAAGCACTTAACTCTTACCTGGCGCCGCTGGCGGTCTTTGTCAACACTTGACTCGTGGAAGCATGAGGTAGGAACGTGTGAGGGCCCAAGCTATGTTGGACAATCTCACTTTCGACTCCCCGTTTTGCAGCTTACTTTTAGATTTTTTTCGCCTTACGATTGAAGCAAGATGTGAGAGTGGAAGCACAGGCATAAGGTTATCTTCTGAGCGCCCATTAAAACACCACCACCGACGGAGATTGATGCTTGAGCCAAGCTATTTAGCACTGTAGTTAGAGGAAATGCCAATGCAGAACTCGTAGCTTCCGAGAAGGTAAGCCCAGTACCCTGGGTTAGTAGGTTGGTGTCAGGCCCTGCGAGCCAGCCGTAAAAAAGACTAGCACCGGAAAATCAACAAGAGAAGAATGCGAACCGATACCAATGGCGACGACCACAGCGACGAAAAGGGTCTTGCGATTGGAAGCTCGGTACGTGGAACTGGAGATCTCTCAACTTCATCGGGAGCACTCGCATACTCGCCGATATACATACTGAAGGACCGCGGGTTCGGAATCGTAGCGCTGCAGGAGGTGTGTGGGACAGGATCTATGGTGCGAACGTTTAGAGGTAATCATACCAGAGTTGCGGCAACACACGTGAGCTGGGAACAGCTTTTATAGTGATGGGCGACATGGAGAGGCGCGTGATCGGTTGGTGGCCGATCGACGAAAGAATGTGCAGGTTGAGGATCAAAAGCCAATTCTTCAACATCAGCATAATAAACGTGCACAGTCCTCACTTCGGAAGCACTGATGATGACAAAGACGCATTTTACGCGCAGCCCGAACGCGAGTACGACCGCTACCCAAACCACGACGTCAAGATCATCATAGGAGACCTAAACGATCAGGTAGGTCAGGAGGAGGAATTCAGACCGACGCACAGTGATGCGGCTCCGTACAAAAGGTGGCAAAAAGTCTTAACATGCATAATATTCGTTCAAAGCTTATAAAAACTTTATTATTTATTAGAATAAGTTAACTAGAAGTCATGTTGACTTCCTATGGGCCACATTGGCCACTTTCAGGACCGTTCCGGAATCCTGGTTCCCCTGGGGAAGTGGACAATTTGGGAATGTTTTTTACCCTCCAACGTCCAAAAGGGAACCAATGGAGATAACAGATTTTTTTTGAGTGAGAAGCGAATAGTACAATAGAAATGTTCATTTCGCCGAACCGGTTTATTTTACCGATTTATTTTTGAACCGGTAACAAATATTTTATAATTCCGATTAGAAATCGTTAATGTATTTTCATGGGAAATTAAACATGAATAAAATGTATTATTTTGCGAACCGGTTTGCTCAACCGGTTCACTTTTGAACCGGTAAAATCAAGGATTTCGTTCAACTGGTATTATGGCTATGTTCTATACATTATGATGATAAACAAGTGGAGAATGCATTATTTGTTGAACCATTTTGTCTAACCGATCTATTTTTAACCGGTTAAATAATTACAGTATATCTCTTGAGGATAGTTGTTTTATAATTACTTCTTATAGCTAACCTTCCACAAAAAATAAAATAAGTGAATTGGAAAACCGGTTCATTTTCGAACCGGTAAAAACAAGAAATTCATCCCACTAGTAAATGGATGCCCATTCGACAAAAAAAAGATAATTTTGAGACCCGGTTAATCAAAAACAATAATTTATAAACCGGTTAATTAATTTTGCTGTCCAGCTTGATAATTGTTATTTTTTTTTATGAACGATTAAACATAGGACCTAAATAAGTGATAAGGAAAGCCGGTTCACTTATCCGATAAACTTTTGAAAAGAATAAAAAAGTTCCGCCTGTGCAGTGTCAGTGTAAAAAACATTATTATTTTTAAAGAATGACAGATCAACGAAACTAAATAATTTTGCAAACTGGCTAAAACCAACTTAGTTATGAATCGGTTAAAATGAATTATTGTTCAGTTTGAAAAACGTTGAAGTTCTCCTATATGAAGTTCTCCTAAATGATCAGAAGAACCAGTTCGTTTGACCGTTACACTTTTGAGCCAAGTAAAACAATTTCGTACCAGTACTTAGTTATGTATTTATTTATATTTTCCATAAATTTCTAATATTCATGAACACAAAAAAATGTTGAATCAATACTTAAAAAATATTGTAAAGAAATATTTATGAACAGCTACCGGTAAAATAAGCCAGAGCATAGAGTTATTGGTTAATGCTTGTGGGAGTGGTGAAAATTAGGATCTATCTGAATTAGGCAAAATATCCGATAGAAAAACAAAAGCATGTAATTACTCACACAGGATAAGAAAAGTTTACCAGAAGTGTGTAATGCAAACAATTACAAAACCTGACATATTTAACATGGATTTATGAGTTCAAGTATTTTTTTTTATTTCATTTTAGATACGTGGGTTCACTATTTCGATAAAACAACTTCCTTCTATTTATTGGCGTAACGTCCCAGCTTCAACAAAATCTGCTCATCAGCTTCAATTAAAGTTCTTTAAAGACTTCCGTAATTATTTACTGAAAATTGTCTATGCCAATTAACCTTTTTTGGCGTTTGACACATTCCACGCGTTACGTTTTGCGTGAATATCAAACTTTTGCTGGTTGATAACCAACTTATCAAAAGATCGGATTTGAATATTAGGGTCATTTCATGCTTTCTAATTAAAATTGGTCCTTTTTACTTCGAGAAAATCAAGAAACAGGGCCCAAAGGAACACCATCGCAATTGAAATTTCAAATACGAAAATATTCTGGAACGGTCATAAATCGAACACAGACTACAATAACTAAAATACTTTTCACACATAAAAATGTTAACATTCTACAAAAAACATCGGCTCTGTTATGCGTAGCTGAGCCGATACAAATGAATAGGAACTTCTTCAATGTAGAATTTGAGAAAATGTTGGAAATAAATTAGATATAAAGATGTTTTCCCATTGACCTCTCGTCTATGTATGAGTTGCTTGCATGGCTCCGTAAAGCTTCATGACGTCTGAGCCTTGAAAATAAAAAGTGGAATGATAAAAGATAAGAAATGAAAGCAATACAATCGTAACAATTTGAAGATATACATGCATCTCCTTTTATTCTCAAAATAAGTAAAGCAATACGCTAACTATAAGCAGGAGGTCAAATGTCATTCAACATAAGGGCTTTCTAGTTGTTTCATTGCCGAAAAACATATGTTGCGCAAGTTTGCGCAAAATAACCCCTAGGTTTTCTGAAAGCTGACAAAAAAATCTTCAAAATGAATATAGCGTCAAATGTGTACAAATGTGTGCTCATACTTGAAGGAAGTTTGTTTTTGTTTTTCCATACATTTTATATGGGAGCTTAAATTTTAAGTATGATTTACACCCACTTTAAAGCTCTGGAAAAAAATCAATTTTCGTTCAATCAGCACCAAATTTTGAAAATAGACTATTCAAATGTCGAGAAAAAATGAAAAAATACATTTGAATCAAAATACGTAAGTTGATTTTTCGATTTTTTTTCCGCCCTCGCATCACTGTGCGACGATTGGAAAGTTCAGCGCCCACCAGCCGACGAACAAAAATGGCCTACGCCTCACCAATTTCGCCGCCTCCAAAAACATGGTCAATCGTAGCACCTTCTTCCAACACATCCTCCCACATCGTTACACCTGGAGAACATCACAACAAACGGAATCGCAAATCAACCACGTTCTGATTGATGGACGGCACTTCTCCGACATTGTCGACGTCAGGACCTATCGTGGCGCCAATATCGACTCTGATCACTACCTGGTGATGGTCAAACTGCGCCCAAAGCTCTCCGTTATTAACAATGTACAACAGCGGCGGCAGCCCCGGTACGATCTAAAAGGAAGGAAGCAACCGGATGTCGCCACCGCATACGCGCAGAATCTCGAGGTAGGAGTCGATGTAGACCCTCTAGAGGACTGCTGGAGTACAGTCAAAATAGCCATCAACAACGCAGCCGAGAGCGCTATCGGGTACGTAGAACGGAGTCGACGAAACGATTGGTTCGTGTTTGACGAAGTGTAATCGCCTACACTGATCACCGCCTGCTGCTCCGACTTCCGGTTGTTCACAATCGTCACCTCAGTCTTGTGATGTGCAAACTCCAGTTACCTGGACCTCATCCACGTTTCAACAACCTTAATCTAGTGGTCGGTAGTCAACTTCACCTCCTCGATCGATTCACCGAAGACTTCGAGCGTAATGTCGTCAGCAAATCCGACAATCTTCACTCCCACTGGGTACTCTAACCTCAACACCTCGTCGTACATGGCATATTCCATAAAACCGGACCCAGGATGGAAACTTGCGGGACTCCTGAGGTTATGTGATAGCTCTTCCGACCTATCTCTGTGTCGTAAATTAGTACTCGATTCTTGTACAGGTACCCTTAAAACGACAGCTTTAAGGCCATTTTATTTTTGTGGAAAAGTGCACGTCCATGAAAGCAAATTTTAGTTTAGGTAAGATTTATTCGTTACTTGAGGTGTTTTCTGGGGACTTGTTAGTCCTGTTCACCGCTACGTTTCTGGGAAGCATTGTGGCTCTCGGGTAACATATCTCGTTTTGGTTTGTTTTGAGTTTAGGTAGAGTTATCTTTATCGTAGTGTTGAGTATATGGCCTTAACCCTATTGTTTATGAAGTTTATGAAGCATAGGAGAGCTGAATTTATCGTGAATCGGTGAACGATTCACGAAAAATTCTTGCTCAAACGTTGGATTGTGTTACTTAAATATTTGTTACATAGCTAAGACAGAATTATTGTTAAATGTGTTAGGTATTAGTTTTATATTCGTGCGTTCTTTGTGTTTCATGTTGTAGTTCAACTTGTAAATATTCCCTGAGTTTTAATACACATTTACAGGGTTCTGACAGTATAGAGGCTCATGAAATGCAATCCTATGTGGATTGCCAACTTTCAGGCCGTTTCGGGCAGCGGTCAAGTACTAGAGATGTAAACCTTTCCCTGCCACGAACTTCAAGTTATATAGCTCAAGTATCGAAACCCGAAACGGGATGCTCGATAAGGATTGGTTTTCCTAGGCAAAAATAAGCAATTAAAGCAGTAACAGATGCTGCGAACTAAAAGGCAAACTCCCAACTAAAATACAATTCCAGGATGACTGATGGACCCAAACCAATAGATGAAACTTCGTCATCCTAATCGGAAGGTGTTATCCATCTGGATGACAGGGCACATGTATGTATGTGTTGTGTCGCGTTGTGTCCATTTGTGATGTTTCTAATTCGAACATTTCCAAGGTTCTAAATGTCCTTGATATGCCATTGCTTTGTAATATTTTGTTTTTGTTACACCTTCCGTGCTTTCTGGGAACCCTGGCTGGAGTCCGACTTACGGAGTAATTATTCGCCTGGCTTTTCGGGCACCGCCAGACAGCTGCCTCGCTCGCTTCTGCGAGTGCTTGTCCCATTTGTCGCGAGCAGTCGCATCCACTTTGCTCGGACTACCTGCGAAGGAGAAGACCTCCGTTTGAGTAAACTTTGGGGCACTTCCTCCTTCACAGGAGTCGAAGCAAGGCCGTTTTCAGGTCCCTGCTTATGTTCGACTTAGTGGACGCTGCTGCTGCTCAGCCACCTCTATTGTGGACCGTCCTTTGGATTCTTGGTTGACGGCCCTCAACAACCACGCTCCGTCCATAACCTTCACCGGTTGGCTTGCCGGGAAGTGGACTGTAGCACCCAGTGAGGTGTTCTCACCTTTCGCTTTTTATTGTCTTTGGACATGCTGGTGTAGGTGGTTTTTCGGCACATATTTATGGTTATTCCATTTTGTAAATATTTGTTATATTCCATGCAAGTATTCTGTTTCTGTAGGTAACTAACGGTCCAACGCACTACACCTACTTCATGCGAAAAATGCTGTTTACTGCAAGGTTCGCTTTGCGCTGCCGAGTCATCCGACTCGCTTCCCAGCACCACTGTCACCGGGCGTTTGGGCGGTGCTGGGGAGACCCCCGAGGGGCCCGCAACACCTTTCTCCGGTTCGACCAGTGTCCCTCGCCGTAGTGGGAGGTAATCCTTGTTCGCCTGCCCATAACAGAAGCGCTTTCTGCAAAGTATGGGCCGTGGTGCGAAGGGTTGTGTGGCCACCTTGAGTGGACCCACTTTCACCATCTTTGGCGGTTTTGCGGGGAAGCCCAGGATGAAGGATGAGCCAAAAATCAGGAAAGATGTTTCGCTCAAAATACTAACATTTATCAAAGTGATTATTAAAAAGTGAATAGTAAATGTTAATTATAACTTGCGTTGACCATCCGATGCAGAAAAAAGTCACATTTAGTTAATTTTCCATTAAGAAAACGTGATGTGAATTTTATAGTTAGGCGTAGTGTACAATATCGTTGTTTTAAAATGCGTACATAATAGAATAACACTGAATATGTAATGAATTGCTGTTTTCGCGGTATACACTGAGCTGTTTGTATGCTATTTTGCATGAAAATATAGTTTATTCGAGCTGTAGTACAAATAATTCATTGTGGGGGTTACTTTGGGCCAAGTAAAAGCAATGTATTCAGTATGAGAACTTTACAAATGTGAATTAAAATAACGGAGAATATTTACATGACTTTATGTATGACGGTGTTATATTCTGGAAATAAATGTAAAATTCATGCGAAATTAAATTGCACGCATATCATTTTGAGGCAGTTCATAAACTACACGGAAAAATCCATGACCAAGATCATGAATATGACTCATATAGTTTCCCGATATATTTTATGGTTTCATGATTATAATTTATGATTTTATGATTGATTTCCTCATAACGCTATGTACTCGTTATTGTTTTGGTTTTCGACGAGCAAAAATGGAAAATATAATCATGAAGCTATGATAAAATAAGCTGGGATCATGAGAAGCATTCATGAAGCCAGGAATATTTTTCATAAACCTGGATGCAGATCCTGATGCGTTACCACCAGATTCATAAAAGTATGGTTTGGAGAGGTAGAACCATGCATAGAATTCATGGAATCAAAAATTACTTTTATGATTCCGTCATCGTCGGACCCCTATCCACGAGTCTTGCTGGGGAACCAGTTCGGATGTGTTGTAGTAAATGGTTTTTATGTAGAGTGGTACGTTTGTAATATAGTTGAGAGTGAAATTCATGGAAAATTCTTCAATTGTTGCCTGGAGTGTGTTACGTTTGTAAATTGTTTGTAAATTGTTGTAAACATTTTGTTTATTTTGTATGTTATACTAAGGTTTGTACATCTCTCCCTGAAATTTAATGTGCATTTGTAGCGCTTCAAACATTTCAGGAGCGATCCAGTACAAAACACGCAAGCCGTCCCCTAACACGGACATCAAATTGTGACGGTCTTGAATTGTTGCCCAAATCAGGATGCCCCCTTAGGATTAGAAGCTCTTAGAAGGCTATCCGCCAGAAGAAATACGATTGAATACGATACAGGGTTGACTGATGGACCAAGAACAATAATGATATCTCGTCATCCTAGATGACGAGGAAACCAGGTGTTTTCCCAAACAGTTTCCGCACTTTGGTTGTCCCGGACAGCGCCCGTCGTGTTCCCTTGCACATTTTGGGCAGGCCCGCTTGTTTACGCATTCCTCCCCCGTATGTCCATAGCAGAAACACTGTCTGCACAGGATCGGCCTCGGGATGTAGTGGTGCGTGGGTACTTTAAGCGGGCCTACTTTAACAGACTGGCGGCTTGGATGTGAAGCTGAGGATGAACGTGCCAGTGTCACCGCCACGGCTCTACTCCGGTCACCCCCTGCTCCGTCATCTATGTCTTTATCCTTACCGGGTCCAGCCCGGCGATTTGATGACACATCTGTTCGCGTTCTTGTTCCGATGAGGCTGTGCCAGGATCGGGACGCCGTTGACCTCGTCAACTTCCATTAACGCCTCGACCTCCTCATCATTATTTGCCTTCCCAATTCGAGACGGATCCCGGAAAATCGGTCGGGCGATGCCGATGTCCCTCATGAACGTCAAAGACGCTCAGCTTCGATCCGCTCATGGACTCCCAGACTACCTCCATGTTTCGTCTATTTGGCTGTTATGCTTGACTTTTTCAATTTGTCATGTATAAGTATCTTTTAGGTACTCTTATGTTTGTATGTACCCAATGGCTACTATTTGTACCCATCCTGGGTATGGACTTTGTGGGTATACTAGTTTGTTCATACCTGGTGGGTACCTACGTACCCGAGAGCTATGTTTGGTACCCACGCGGGGTACCCACTTTTGGTGCCTACCCCTACGGGTACTGACTTTATGGGTATATAGGTTTGTTCATACCTGTTGGGCATTTTCGTATCCGAGAGTACTAGGTACTCTTGTGTCTGAATGTACCCAACGGGTACGTTCGTTGCAGAGATGACGTTGTATCCCTTGAATGTTATGAGGGTTTATTTCCGTGGATGATGTTGTCACTGGCTAATGCGGTCATGAACATATTCCATTCATGTGCTGATGTTTGGTGCTTATGTTGTTTGATTAGTTTGTTTGACCATTGTGTTAGGCGCAAGCGCGCGCACCTTAGTCTGATTTGCTCAGACTGTTAGCGTTCGAGGCATTGCTGCCCCCCCCCTCTCCGTTTGCATGTTTTGATACAAACACCCCACCGGGAACCGCGGGGAGATGGAGATAGGAGTTGTCGGGAGGATTTCCTGGTGACCTTATGCCAGACTTTCCCGGCCTGCGGAATTAAGCGATTTCCCTACCCTTTCCGGCAAGGATACGCATTGCTGCGCACATTGTAGCAGTCCAGGACAACTTGGACATGTAGTCGCTTAATCTTATTTTGCTGAACACAAATTGTTCTATTAAGCAGAAGTCAACCACGATATCAACCAGCGTGACAAGGGGAGGGAGGGGGGCTGCAATTGCAGTTTTTGGCGTTACGTAAGTTATGCACAATGCCCAATGCTATTAAATGTTTAAATTAACATTTGTCAAGTTCTTCACCAGAATTCTTTGCTTTTATGTGGCCCAAAATGGTTCATTTGTACAAGAGCACGAATAAATAAAGCTCAGCAAGAACTCATATTACTTTTCAAAACAATTGCTCGTATTGAGCATGTGATGTATTACTCTTAAAATAGCAATTCATCACATGTCGAATGTTCAATTGTTTACTACAGTACATTTTAACGGCTTTGTATTGTACAAATAACGGTTAAATGCACATCACTTTTTCTCAATAAAAACCCAGATTAATCCACCTAGTGGTGATAGTGATAGTGATGATGATAGATATTCTCGACGAATATGTACTCATGAACTTTTCGTCGACGTTAGCCAAAATGTTTCTGAATCTTGAAAACACTTCATATAGAAAAGCAACAATTTTAACAAAGCCATCATCGATTTTCGAAACATATTGATACATATTCCGATGTTATGTTCAACAGCAAAACCGAGCTGAAAAATATCAGACCTCCCAGTTGACTGATTGACCACCTCAACCCTAGTCGTGTATTGGGGTCATTATGAACCCATTCCATCCACTACGGCAGCGGGGTGAGCGTCAGCTAATGCATAAAGAAGATTAACTTTATTCACAATCACAGATCAGTTTATGATCTTCGCCAATGTTTATTTCAGCACACTTTAGACTATATTTTATTATCATTGGTAACATGATTCATGTAAAATTTGACCTTCCTACGAGAAAAATGCAGAAAATGTAAATTTTCCATTCAAATTTCAATCGCAATGAGTAGAGTGAGAGCTCAACCAGCCGCACCCAAATTGTGAGCAGTGATTTTAAAAGCATAAGGTGATTGAAGATTGAAAAACTGTATAAAGTGTTGATGCGATTGAATTATACTTTTTCCATAGAACGTTGATCCATCCTACTATACATTTACACCGTAGGAATCTGAAATGGTGTGATTTGAAGAGATCGCTTTGGTGGTCACGATTTTGTTCTCTTGCATATATGAAGACTTTGACCATTTCTTCACTTATAATCTTACCCAACGTTTACATGCTATCAAAAAAGCCACACTTTGATTTATCGCTTTGCCATTTATTCTGTTCACCTTTATAATTCCGCTATTTATTTATTTATTATTAATACATCAACAGACTTATTGTCCCAATGATGGTTTGTACTTAAAAATAACAACAAAGCTCGGTCAAATAACAGTAAAAAATAATACGTACAACAGAACAAAACAACTACAATACAATTCATTACACTATTCTGGAGGTGAGTTCTTCAATAAAATTACGGCGGATGGTTGCCTGGGAAGATGGAAGTCAAAACCTGACGCTAAATACTCTGTTAAAACAACGTTGCAGGCCAATCATTGCACTGTTGATGTGCAGCTTACATGGGTTTTGTTAAATTATACGTTTGACCACTTCCGGCGGGACACCTGGAACCGATTCCAGTTGTCTCAAATATGGTCTGAGACTATGTTTTTGTCAACTGTTCATCGGGTTACCTAAAAGGCCGAAAATTAATGTGAGCTGAGGCTATTTTCTTGCTAACCGTTCGGCAAATTTTTGAAAAAACCGCGATTTTATGTATCGCATGCATGATTTTGGTTCACTTCTATTAAATCACTTCTGATGGAACACCCGCAACCGATTCCGAAATATTATTACAAGTTGTAGATGTGTACTGAGACTATTTTCTTATTGACCGTTCATCAGATTATCAAAAACGCCGCTATGATTTAGTTGCCTTCTATATTTCACCACTTCCGACGCGTTACTCGTTTTGCCACCAGTTCTGGAACACCACCGGTTCTCCCAAATATGGTCTGAGATTTTTTGTTGATTGATCGTTAATCTTGTTACTGAATAAGTCATTGATATGTCGCTTGTATAGGTTCTCTTTTACATTTGACCATTTCTGGCGGGACACCCATAATCGGTTCCGTAACACACTGATATGACTTGCGTCTATTTTCTTGCAACTGTTCATCATGTTACCTAAAAAGCCGCGATTTGAGCTATCGCATGCATGGGTTTGGTGTCACTTCCGGCCCGGAAACGGTCGCGGAACACTACCGATAGTCTCTTAAATAGTCTGAGTCTATTTGCTTGCTAAAGTTTATAAGGTCATCAAAAACCCATGGCTCAATTGGTTCAATTTTATATTTAGCCGCTTTCGGAGGGGAACCCGGAATTAGTTTCGGCACTACTGACAGTCCATAATATGGTCTTAGCCTACTTCCTCAATAACCGGTCATCAAGTTGTCGAAAAAGCCGTGATTTGATGTACCGCATGCAAAAGTTTTGTCAACTTTTATATACGGTCACTTCCGGCGGAACATCCGGAGCCGGTTCCGGAACACAACCGGTTCAGATATGGTCTGAGACTGTTTTCTTGCTAACTGATCATCAGGTTATCCAAAATGCCGCAGTTTGATGTGTCGCATGTATGTGTTTGTTACATTTTTATGTATGGCCCCTTTCAAGGGTACTGGTCCGGAACACGTAAATGGCCATAACTCCGGACCGATCCGAACCATTTTCAATAGGAAACAATGAGACCAGATTCCGCGTCGAATGAACCGTCGGTCATTAAAATCGGTTGAGGTTTACTGCCAAAAAGTGATGCGAGTTTTTTTTTGTACACACACAGACATCACCTCAATTCGTCGAGCTGAGTTGATTGTCGTTTTTGGAGTGAACATATAGCCTTTCCAGTACACTTAGTGTACGAGAAAAGCAAAAATTGAAAAATATGATTGTGTTTCTACACAAAATCAGGGAATGATAGGTTGAAAAATATAATTTGGACATGCAAGGCGATGTCTATATGTCTTGTTCCGGAGAGCTAATAAAAGTGGATGCTTCTCAATATCGATTATTGGATCAAATAGACCCTATTCTGATGACTTACGTTGAAAATACGCTTAACAATTAAGAATTTACTTCAAAATTATCGAAAATGTAAATTGTTTCACTAAAACCCCTCAAATGCACAGGTATGCAAGACGACATACACTTCACAGTTAAATACAATATTTACTTCAAAATCGTTTAATTAATAATTGTAAGAAATTTGAAAGCCTTATTGCAATGAAAAATGTTCAATGAAAAAAAAAATTAACAAAAACTGTAATAGTTATCAAAATAGATGCCTGTTAAGGCTCAAATGAGAATCGCATATTATCCAAAACTGAAAAAGCACTTTTCTCCAGAATGACGAAAAAGCGAACAAAGCCAGTGTGTCCGATTGTCATAATTGACTAAAATTTTAATAAATAATCGGACATTCTTATTATCTTTGATTTGTCGATCATTTTGAGAAAAAGTGCTTTTTTAGTTCTGGAACATTTGTCATTCTCATTTGAGCCTTAAGCGGAGACATTTGATTATTTGTAAGAAAATATTTGATAATTTATGCTACTTCCATGATTCAACAGTATTCATGGCTAAACATTGAGATAATTGCCCTGTCTAAATTATATATACCTGAGGGTGTCCAAATATATATTCGGTGTTCAAAATGCTATTCTAACAGGCGATTGGAAATTGTGATTTTCTTAGCTTAAAATGCTTTCGTTAAGGTTTTTGTCACCAGGAACGCAAAGTACTCATTGCATAATATTATGGGCCACTCAAAGAACAATCATTTCATAATATGAATCGTTTTTCATACAAATATAACGCTTTTTTTATATTCTCTTCATTGAAACTCCCTTTTATTGTTTTATATAAAAATTTGCTTGTAAAATTCACTTTAGGCGGTGAAAATTACTAAAATGTTTGTGAATAATGAAAACCACAATAATGGATCAAAATTGGCTGTGAAATAATTATGGGTCAATTTGTTGCCTATTATGGGTCACTCAAGAGGAATCGGCTCAACAATTATGTTTTGTCTATTTTTTTCAATGAATGATCACTTATTGTCGATAGATCAACTATAGTAGAATATAAAACTGGTCTCAAACCTCTTAACGAAGCGTGTTTTCACGATTTGGAATCAATTTTTCAAGATTGGGACAAAATCTCCAACACAACCACCGATAAACGCCTAAAAGTATGCAATGCCCATATACGCAGAACTCTCACAGGGTGTCTACTACCTGGAAAAACCTGGAAAACCGGGAATTCTCAGGGAATTTTATTTAACAGGGAAAAGCCTGAAATACTCAGGGAATATCTTAAATACTCAGGGAAATTTTACTCCGATAAAAATAATGTTACTGGTAGCTTATGGTTCCATGAAGACGTTTAAAATTCCTCTGAATGTTTAATCTCAAAACAACTTAAATCAAAAAGGAATCTGGACAATTGTGTTTTTAAGTTTTGTTAAATGTATTGATTTTTAAATTTTATACGAAAGAGCACCTGAGCCACTATGATTTTTTCAGATTTTTAGAACTTTATTTTGCTACCTAAAATCAATTTAAAAGAGATTTTTTAAATCACCTTTCGACATCTGGGCAACTGCTTGACAGCTGCGCCTAGTACAAAACTCGACGACGGGTGATTCGATACCGCCTACAGTAGAGGTCTTACAGGGTTTTACTCTGCTGAGAGAATTTCTTCATGAGATTTTACCGTAAGATGGGGCGTGTTTTTCTTGACACCACACCTTCTTGCATTTTTTCCAGGATTCCGACCGATTTATCCTAGATCTTTTCACGAGAATGATACATAATTTCTTCGGTATTGCTCCCTGTGCCCCTCATGGGATTTTCCCTGAGTTCATCCTTTGTTTTGCTCAAGAAACTTCGTAAGATTTCTACCAGAATTTATCCAGAATTCTCTATAAGAATTTCTATCGGGATAAATCTTAGAATTTCTCTCGGGAATCCTCTTGGAGATTTTACGCGATTCCTTCCGGTGCTCCTCTCGGGACATCCCCAGAAGATCTTCCCAGAATTTCTATCAGAGTTGCTAAATGAGTTATTCCTGGAATTTCTATTAGAGTTCTTCCAAGGATTTCTCAAGGAGTTTTTCACGAGTTTTCTGCAGGAGTTCCTCCCGAAATGTATTCAAAAGCTTTTCCTATAATATCTTCAAAAAATGTATGTTGGAGATTTCCTTCCTGTTTTTCTACAGGAATACCAGCTGGGATATTTCTTAAAGGTTCTTGAAGGGTTTATTTTGAAGTTTTACCTGAGATTTCTCTCGGTGTTTGTCCTGGAACTTCTCTAATGTCGTTTCCGTTTTTGCGGCGGTGCTACACCGCTTCGTGCTACACTTTTCACTGAAAAAACGAACATTTTCGGTGCAGTTGCGTTGGTGTGTGTGAATAAAAACCAAAATATTGACAACTTTGCAAACGCTGATTGGTGGACACGGTGCGCACCTGCTACACTTCCGAATTTTTGAGTGCTGCACTATCTTGAGCGGTGCAGAAAAAGTGCTACACCGGTGTAGCACGAAAATCATAAACGAACATTTTCCGTGCAAAAGTGCTGCACCGGTGTAGCTCCACCGCAAAAACGAAAACGACATAAGATTATTCCTTCCGATGTTGGTCCTGGGATGTGTCTCAGAATTTTTCTGAGTTTGCTCTGGACTTTTTCTTATGATTTTTTCCAGAGTGCCTTCTGAGATTTCAACAAGAGCTATTGCTGATATTTCTCATTGATTTTTTCCTGTGAATTCTTTCAGAGCCAGGCTGTTTCTGGTAGTTATACCGGATTTCTTGTAGTGATCTACCTAAGAATTGTTTTGCATTCTGCATTATTCCCTAAACTCTTCCCGGAATCATTACCGGAAAATATCCTGGATTCTGGATACTCCTTTAAGGACAGACTTGTTAGAATCCCAAAATGGCCGCCACAATGGCCGGCTTTGGCACCTACTCACGATTTTGAGGGCACAAATCTCTTCGTAAACAAAACCAGTGCACTTGATCTTCTTTTATTATTATTATTAATTTATTTTAAGGACCCTTTAACTGAATGGAAGTCATTCGGGTCTTGATCTTCTTATTTTAAGCTTATTACAAGTGAGCAAGAACAGAATAATAAAATGCACTGTTGTATGAAGCTTGCTTCTTGAGATTTGTGCTTCTGAAATTCTGATGCACTGTTGAAGCGGGATTTCAAGACGTTTGTCCTTAAGTATTTTTTTAATACGTACTCCCAGAGATTTTTCGTGCACAGATTTTTCCACGGATTTTCCTAAGAATGATTCCTGGGATAACTTACGAAATTCATTATAAAAAATTCATCGATAGAATTCTAGTGAAGTCTTGCGAGAAACTTCGCAGTCTTATTGAAGAAATCTTTACAGAAACTTTAGAAAAAAACTGAGAAAAAATTAAACATCTCTGAAAAAGTTTTGATAGTAATCCCGAGAGCAAATTTTAAGGACATTCAAGGTAAACCTCACGGAGTCCTGGGAGCAGCTATTTGAACTTGCACTACTTAGAAAAATTATTGGATGGATCCAACTAGAAAATCTGGAAGCATATTGAAAAACCTCTGGAAGAAATATCGGAAGGTAATCCAACAGATAACTTTTGCGGAAATCGAAGAAGGAACTTTGGTAGCAATCCCAGGAACAGCTCTCAGAAATATTGAAAGAATTTTTGAAGAATATATATTTTTTAGGAAAATTGGATTAGGTATCCCCTGGAAAAACCTGGAAAACTCAGGGAATTTTATTTTGAGTTATGAGTAGACACCCTGTCTCAACAATATGCTGCACAAAAGTGACCCATAATTGTGTGATTTTCGGTGTTCCTTGGCACAATAATGAGTCACTTAAACTTTGCCTGAAATAAGCTTTAATTAGCTGCAGTCACATGAATTTCCACATTTAGAAAGTAAATTATACCTTTGTTCTGATGACGATACCATTTCGCACTTGAAAATCATTAAAGCTCGCTATTACCTTTGGGTTGAGCTGATTTACCATCAGATGCAGCTCCAGTAATTTCCCTCTTAGTCCACAGATGTTCCATTGGACCACCGTGTTGTATTCGTCTCTATTCATAGAGTTGGTTTGTTTCCTGTTCTTCCTTCTGGTGTTAGGTGTTTCCACCTTCCGTTTTTTGTTGTCTTTCGACATGCTAGTATGGGTCCTTTTTCGGGTTTGTTGGTTTTTGTTTCGTTTTGTATTAAGTTGTTAGATTCCATGCAAGTTTTATTGATATGTAGGTAAATCACGGTCCATCGCACTACACCTACCTCATGCGATAAGGGCTACTTACTGCAAGGTTCGCCCTGGTGCCTTGCAGTCTTCCGTTAATGACTTCAATATTTTGTGACCCTACGCCATCCATCCTCTCGGCACAGGAAGTACGCATTAGGATTGGGTCTTGTTACTATTGTGTTTGGAAACTGTTCATCCAGGTTCCAATTTATTTTTTCCCCACCCAGCTGAGGTGGACTTTGGTTTCGGCGAACTTTTTTAAAAGATAAGATTTGGTTTTTAAAGTTCGAATTCATTGCTTTATTTCTTCTTTTGCTTCTTCATTTTCTTCTCCTTCTTGGGTTTTTCGGTTTCGCTCTGGAAAGCTGATTTCTCAAAATCGCTATCCAGCACCGGCCTCTTGGACGGTGTTGGTGCAGTCCCCGAGGGGCCCGCTACGCCCTCAGCAGGCTCCGCTGGTGTTCCTCTCCTGAGGGGAAGGAAGCCTTTGTTCTTCTTCTTGTATAGGGACCGGGCAGCTTGTCCGCTGACTCCCTTCGTGACACCCACGCGGGGTACTACTTTTGGTGCCTACCCCTACGGGTACTGACTGGGTATATAGGTTTGTTCATACCTGTTGGGCATTTTCGTATCCGAGAGTACTAGGTAAGGTACCCCGGGGCAAGTGGGACCTAAAAAAAAGCTAATTTGGTTTTGTCATGCCAAAAGTTTCAGAACACAAATTCCAATAATTCCAATGAACCCAAAAGACGTTGTTGATATATTTGTACTTATTAACGTGCGTTAAAACTGTTTCAAAATTTTTACATTCCATATATTATGTATATCATGAAAAATGTAGCAGATTTTCATTTACTGCGTTTCACGGGGCAAGTGGGACCTATTCAGAGTTTTTGTTCAAAGGGCTTAATATAAGTCGCAACGGAGATCGCAGTAGTCTGTGCGCGCGGACGGTTGTGTTTTTGAACCACCTGTCACGTTTTCCTTCGGTTGCGCGTTTATTTCAGCAGATGAAATGGCTGACAAAAAGAAAAATATCAGTGAAGTTCCAAGTTGTGTTTTGTATGTAAAGATTTCGTAGGCCGTCGTGCTCTCGCTGGTGTTCGGTTCGGATGAAAAACTTACATCTGCATGTTTGTGTTGAATCGATGCTCTGCCGCCGTGGGATTGGTGATTCGGCAGGAGTTATGCCACCCGGATCGTGAAAGATTTGATTATTAATTTCCTTAACCGAAAATCCCTTTGCTTGAAGTGTGCCATTTCTAGGGATAGCAATAAATAGAGTATGTGTTTTGAAAGCGTCCTAAGTTATCGCGATCGCCATTGAATATCGGTTACATGAAGTATAATCACGAAGTGTTTGGCACATAGCATAAACTGAAAAAGCGTTTTGAAGATACATGAGTGACGTGTGTGTTGAGTTTTAGTTCCTGAAGACAACTGCGACGTAAACTAATAATGCTATAATGAAACTGGAAGTGCACAGGGACTTTCAAATAACCATTTTTTTTTTGGTTGATATGTGATAGTGCTTGAAATAATCCCGCTGTATTACCGAGGATAAAACCACCGACTGTCGGTAATAAAACGATAGAGCTCAAGGCCCCAATCAGAATCAATATGGTGAGATCTTTCTGATTTGTTTTTCTATTTGTACTCATAACATCCAAATATAACGGGTAAATATTTATTTGGGGAGGGCTGGATACCATAACTTTTGATCTCGTTTCAGAGAGCGAGTAAAGGCGCTTAAGCCTAGGCTTGACAGCCAGGACATACGGGGGAAATACCGTTGTCCCATCCCAGGATTCCAGAGGACATGGAGTGACATTAATATTCTTAGCAAAGTCACTCCCAACGAAGCGTTATATAATTTTCCCTTTATACAGAACGGTTGGTACGAGATGTCCCCGTTTACTGATTCTAAAAACAATAAAAACGCTGCACAGTAGGCCTGGCCGCTTTAATGCTTGTAATGTATCTCTGATGCACTACAACCATTAATAATGACAAGAAAAATGATAGGAGTAGTCGATCCTATCATTTTCCAGGATTCTTTCAATGAATGGCTGTGCATGTGTAGACTAGACTAGACTAGACTAAAGGGCTTAATATAAGTCGCAACAAATGAGGTAACATAAATCATGAATCTCTTATATGAATGACTATGTTTAGAGATTAAAATAAGAAGAGGTTTATGGTATCATGCATAAATTACGTAACACATAACAAATTGCTGGGGGAAATGGAATCAACTCTAGCAGCTCACGCAAAATAAATTGTTTTTTTTTTATACGAAAAGCGCCGTAAAGTGAAGAGACAAAAGATTTCGAAACTTGGTCTCTATATTATATAGTCAGTGATTCTCACCAATAGTAAATCTGGGGTTTCTAGATTTTCAGTAATATCTTCTCCCTTATATAATCTTACGATCATTAAATAATGTTTTTTTAATCATGACTTTTGAAAAGACCATTTCCCTATTTTAATTTTTTATGGACGGTTCCCGAATGCTCAGAAGAATGCATTATGCAGCGTTGAGTGAAAAAATGGAAGATATTTAGAAAATAAAACATAAAAAATACATGCTTTTGATTTTTTTGTTTTACCCAAGGTTTTATCATTTTTAACAAGAATTCCATCATCTAAATAGAGGTAATAAAGTAAAATTCAACAGTAGATTAGGCTGATACAAATTTAATTTTGACTTTTTGTCTCCCCCCCCCCTTCAAAAATTTTTGGCTAGATTTTGCATTTTGAAGGGGCAGATAAAAAATATTTATGGAAATATCGGGGTTTGGTGAAAATTCTTTAACAAATCCGATGAGTTTTAAATATTTTTCAGAATAAATGCTTTATTATTTTTATCCCCCCCCCTCGACGAGCGAAAGATTGGTGGGACAAAAAGTGAAATAAATATTTGTAACGGCCTTACTTAACGCGTCAATTTTAATTGACTTTCGTGCTAATTTCATCTTAGGTTGGACAAGGCAAGACGAACCCATAAAATTGGCTATGTTTATTCTCATAGGTCCCATTTGCCCCAGATAGCGAAATGCACTGGGGCAAGAGAGAACAGTAAACTAAAGGTAATAAATAAAAATAAAATACAGCTTTTTCGCTTGAAATCAATTGCATGAACTCCAAATACTATCCTGAAACCAAAACAGAATTTGTAGAATAACAAATCTATTTTTAAACGACGAATGTAGTAGAGCACGTCAATCTTACCTAGTGAATTGAACATTACATTTGAACAACAATAACGTATATGGTCTCTTTATGGTTGAAACAATAACATTTTTTGTATTCAAAGTATCCGTAGGTGTGATACCTATGTTTTCCATGAAGAATGTTAGTCTTAAAAATAAATAATAAAAAAAATACTAGCTATAGGTCTCACTTGCCCCCGATTCTCACTTGCCCCGGGGTACCTTACTCTTGTGTCTGAATATACCCAACGGGTACGTTTGTTGCAGAGATGACTTAGTCTCCCTTGAATGTTATGAGGGTTTATTTCCGTGGATGATGTTGTCCCTGGCTAATGCGGTCATGTACATATTCCATTCATGTGCTGATGTTTGGTGCTTATGTTGTTTGACTAGTTTGTTTGACCATTTTGTTAGGCGCACGCGCGCGCACCTTAGTCTGATTTGCTCAGACTGTTAGCGTTCGAGGCATTGCTGCCCCCCCCCCTCCTCGTTTGCATGTTTTGATACAAACTCCCCACCGGGAACCGCGGGGAGGCGGAGAAAGGAGTTGTCGGGAGGATTTCCTGGAGCCCTTATGCCCGATTTTCCCGGCGCAGCTGGTTCAAGTTCTCAGTTTGGTAACGTATTAACGTGCCTTGCAATGGAGTGATCCATTAAGTTTCGACACGGGGCATGTTTTAAACTCATTAGAGTCGCCCGGGAGAGGGTTATGCCAAAACTCTCCCCTATGTGCAGCCCGTGCCGAGGGCGCCTACGAAGACTGGTACGCATGGGGGCAGCTAGTTAGGTTTCTTAGGCGTTGTGTTGGTGTCGGGTTACTTCACCTCCTGACTACCCAGTCCTCCCAATCCTCCTTCACGGCTCCCATGAATTACCAGACCACGGACCCCTTATCATAGTAGGTGGTAATGGAAATTCGGGATTGGATTATTTGGATAGGTCAAGGAGTACAGTCCCTCAATTGTATGGAAAGTCGAAAAAAATTCCGCTCTACTGTAATTTTTTTCCTTCGCGTTTTCGAACTCAGAGCATGATTCTACACCAAAAATGATCATCAGCTTACCGAGTTCAAAAATGCTGTAAACTAGTGTAATCAACTATTTTACGAAAGTATTCACTATTCAGTTGAATTCAATTATTCAATCGTACCGTAATCAACCTTTAATTAAATAATCATATATACTATGTACTAATGTTTACTTTTTCAGCGTTAACCGGGTAAATGATTAAACTAAATTTATAACAAATTGTAATTTGCTTTTTCGCCAAGGAAAGCATCCCATTAAATCCCATCCACATCCAACTCCAGATATCTATGAAGTGGCCCAAGTTCTTGGACATGTTCTGAGTAGATATCTAATCAACATTTCCTCCCCATCCCCGCTGATCGTAAGGACCTGGCCAGGTGTCGAGAGTTCGTTAAATGAAAGGTTTGTCAAGTCCCAGGCAACTTTTCTGGCGCATTAAACGTCTCTATCGACAGCCACCCCAGGATGTGTACGGTCGGCTATGCTATGCTATGCTATGCTATGCTATGCTAGGTCAAGGAGTACAGTCCCTCAAATGCGCGCGTCAGAGTGGATTTTTTTGAAAGGTCACTCCGGTCATGGCCAACCAGCAATTGAAACTTTGCTGTCCAACACCTTGGAGTGTGTTTTGCCTCCAAAACCCTAACAAGGACCCCCTTTCGGAGGTTTGAGCGTAATCCCAGGGGTTCTTCAAGTTTTTCCATTGTCGTGGCACATCCACTATTGTTTTCTAGTGTATTTTTGGTGCGCGGGAGAAAAAAGTCACACATACTGCGGACTATGCTTTTTCTAAAACACCCTATTTCTTGTGCTGTCTGCGTTATGTCTCTCTGGTTTCATTTTTGGTATTGGGTAATTCTCGCTGAGACCGGCCCACTATTTACACCTTGTCTTCAAAAATGTTTATGGTGCCGATTTTCTGAAAGCCCTCGCCTAAAAAGTAAGAAAAATGCATTTGGTTACTCAAATTGAAGGACCCCCCGTTAGTTAGAGCCACAGCAATTTTTGCAGACCCCTCGATTTTGGTCAAATGGTGGCTCACTTAAACCGTTATAACTCGAAAGTTTTTCCAACAACCACCTCAAAACGAATTGTCGTTGAAAAGAGGAAAGATAGAGCTACTATTTACAATAATAAAAAATTGGGTCGGCCATATTGATTTTGGTCGCCATCTTGGAATTTTATACCAAAACATTTTTTTCGCCATGAGGGCAACCACCGATTTTCAAAATTTTTACATCAATTGAAAGCTGGGACATTTATACAAAACATATCAAAAAATTAGAGATGTCTTTTTCTTCTTTCAAAAATTATCTGCCGTTTCGTAAATCATGCCACTTTTGCGCACTGGGCCCGGTGCCGACCGTTTACATAAATGCAGCGTTATTTCGCAGTGTTTACGAACACGAATTAAAATTCTGAACCCACTAATGGAAAGTTGAAGGTTTAAGCTTTTCAAAACACTAAAAAAGTTATAAAAACAATGCCGCATCATTGAGAAACAGTCAAAAACGGAAACGAACCTCCGATTTGGCCAAATTTTGCGGCACGCACCTTTGTGTATACATGCAGACGTAAACTCGGATGCTGTTGCATGTCTTTGCCGGTGCGCATGGAAATATATGGAGAAAACGTGGCTTAATTTACAAAACTGTAGATAACTTTTGAAAGAAGAAAAAGACATCTCTAATTTTTTGATATGTTATGAATAAATGTCCCAGCTTTCAATTGATGCAAAAATTTCGAAAATCGGTGGTTGCCCTCATGGTGAAAAAAATGTTTTGGTATAAAAATCCAAGATGGCGGCCAAAATCAATATGGCCGACCCAACTTTTTATTATTGTAAGAAGTAGCCCAGTTAACATTTTGGTCTGTATAATTTTTGTTATACACTGTCATATATGCACCTTTTAGCTCGTATAAACTGCACAAAACAGCTATATGCGTACCAAAGTGGAGGCCATATAGATACTTGCGACGACTTTTTTCGATTCCATATGATTAGTAATACGATATCCTAAGCTGTCTATCAAATAAAAATAAAGCGAGTTCCAATGATTGGTAGTACGATGTTCTAAAGTATTATGAACAGAAAAAAAGTTGACATGCAGTCTCGAACACGGCACCTCGTGATCCTCAGTTTGATACCATACCACTGTACCAAATATTCTGCCTTGAAGGAAGCGTGAAATTAGGCCGTCATGAGCTCAAGCTTCTTAATCCGTAACAATAGCGTTGTCAGGGGATGGTGATTTTTTCTAAGTCATAGTGATTTCATTCAATACTTTGATGTCCTGATATACAATTTACTGGATTATGATCTGCCACTTCATGCAACTTTCAGCGAGTTTAGATTACGCTATTTACAGCATAGTTTGTTTACAACTCGCGTCGTGTGCAGGTGATGTGCCTTCCGTCGTCGTCGTCGTCGTCGCCGTCAATAATTGTCGAAAAAATAGCTTCTCGTGAATTATTATTATGACATGGCTTTAACAAGGATTCCTGCCTTCATCTACAATACATAGTGCATTGTGAGCAAGATTGTGAGGACTATCGGCAGCAGATAAAACTACCATTGAGAGCCCGAATACTCAACAATGTCGCGCTGCGGATTGCAACTGCGGAACCTGCTACATGAACAATTCGTGGGAAATAAATATTTTCATCGAACAGATCGAGGTGAGTGATAATAAATACAGATCTGCACCCAATTCCAAGTATCGGCTATCGGAAACGTCTTCCGTGGTGTGTCCTTATCGTCGCCATGGTGCCAAATTCCGTGCGTTAAGTGATGTGAATGGGTCAAGAAACGAACAACGCGCAGCGGCGGCGCGGCGGTGAGATGGTTGAATTTGGAGCGTCACGGTTGCCGTCGGATTTAATCTGAAGTTTTGCATATTTCTACCTGAAATGTGCTTCCATCGAATAGGGAATAGAACAAAATAAGCATCTCGTCGTGTTTCCTGTGTTAATTACTACATTCTTCATAAAATAAAACTATCAATCGAGGCTTATTTATGATATCGATCATCTTCGAAGCTTGGGAGAATTTCTAAGTCATTGTGATCCCAAATGAAACTTTCCTGGTTATAATTATAACATATGAGTTTATTGGCGATTTTGACTTGCGAAATTTACGACTGGCTGGTTACAACATAGGCCATCGTAAACAAATCGCAACCATGATTGATATGCAATTTGTTTTGCAATTCTTCCTACAAGATTCAACATTGTTTGCGATCATGATTTTGATTGGATTCAAATGCGATACTACATGGACGATTCTATACGATATATGGTTTACTGGGAGCTCTATCTTTCCTGTTTTCAACAACAATTCGTTTTGAGGTGGTTTTTGGAGAAAGTTTCGAGTTATAACGGTTTAAGTGAGCCACCATTTAACAAAAATCGAGGGGTCTGCAAAAATTGTTGTGGCTCTAACTAACGGGGGGTCCATCAATTTGAGTAGCCAAATGCATTTTTCTTACTTTTTAGGCGAGGGTTTTCAGAAAATCGGCACCTTAAACATTTTTGAAGACAAGGTGTAAATAGTGGGCCGGTCTCAGCGAGAATTACCCATTGGTTACTATCTGTTATATTTCATTTTGTAATTTGCATTCCTTATAGAAGTTTAGTAGATTGGTTTCACATTCATTCGTGTTGTTGTATATGCGTAGATCATATATCTTGTATTTCCGTCTTTTGCAATCGTGTTGTGGGCACATTCTTATGAGGTGGTCCAGAGTTAGTATCTCATTGCAATAGTTGCATTTTGGCTGCGGTTCCTTGTGCAGTAGCACTAGCGTGCACAGGGGGGGGGGGGGGGGGGGCAAGGGGGGGGCACTTGCCCCCCCTTCTATAAAAAATTATATGCACCATTTTTGCAATTCTTGCACCTTGGATCTTACCACGCAATGTTGAGAATCACTGAGCCATGGTGCACCATTGACACATACAATTTCTTAGTATCTCATGCACAACCATGATGTTCTCAGAATCATCTAGGCTAAACTCACTCACCATCTTCTAACTAATCAGTGTTGTCAGCACCATATTCGAATAACATGCACCATTTTTGCATTTCGTATTCCAAAACTGTATTCCATGTACGAGAACCATGGTGACTTCGGCACCACATTGAATTCTAAGCACCATTTTTGCAATTCGTGCACCTAGCCATACAAAATAACGAGTATCACTGAATAACAGTGACGACTAATACAGAACACTAACATTATGCACCTTCTTCAAAGCTTCCAATACACCATCATGATGTCCACAGAATGATCTAGGTATCCACGCATTATGATGATCGCATGAAATGTATTTTTTATCAATTAAGTATCTAATACCTCATACTGGTATGCACCATCAAGAAACTTCATGCACCATCACAGCTCTTCAAGCACCATTTCAGCGTTTATCATATCATCTATGCATCTAAAGCACCGTAATGCCGTGAGCATCACATAAAATAATTTTTTTTTGTATGCTATGCACCATTTTTGCAATTTGTGCACCTAACCACATTGATAAGCTTTGAAAAACGGTGACAACTAATGCATCATCTAGCATCATGCACCTTCTTCAAAGCTTTCCAACCATCATTTTGGCATTCATTATATCATCTAGGCATCTTATGCACCATTATGATGTGGTTCACAAGTGAATTTGATGCACCATTTTGACGTTTCGCATACAGAATAGCATTCCTTGTTCCTGGTCTATGTTGATTTCTGTGCCGTATTGAGTTTCCTGCACCATTTTTGCAATTCGTGCACCTACATATGGAATTTGTTGAGTAGTATAACTGAATCATGGTAAAACTAATGCACCATACAAACATCATGTAGCTCCTTTACATTCCATGCACCACCATGATGATTACATAAATATCTAAGCACCATCTCACGCGTCATCAAGTATTTAATTCACATTTGAATTTCATAAGCTCCATTTTGCCATATCGTACACCCATGTACCTGATCCATGTTGACTTCAGCACCACATTAAATTCTATGCATCATTTTTGCAATTCTTGCATTTTGGATCTAATCACCCAATGTTGAGAACCACTAAATCATGGTGGCAACAAATGCACCCCTGATAAATACAATTTCTTAATATTTCATTCACACCCATGATGTTTTCAGAATCATTTTTAGGCTAATCTCACGCACCATCTTATAACTAATCAGTGATGTCAGCACCATATTCGAATAACATGCACCATCCCAAAACTGTAATCCATGTACGTGAACCATGGTGACTTCGGCACCACATACCACTAGCTACACACAATGTCGAGTGTCGCTGAATAACGGCGACAACTAATACAGCACACTAACATCATGTACCTTCTTCAAAGCAAGGATCGGTATATTCGCCTCACTCCATTCATATTCACTCCTCTTTGCTGAAGCGAATCGAGAAAAAAGCAGCAAACGGATCGTTGTGATCAAACACGCAACCCCATCACCAGTGGGAAGCGATGAGCCATCTGCTTGACATGAATATTCGTTGCCATTCGTCGCAGTCTGGATCGCACGCGAATGAATGAATGGCGAATGGTGAAGAATGCTGGGGAGCGATCGAAGCGGCTATTATCATAAGTAGAAGAGAATTTTTGCATGTAATGCATACATTTTTACTGTATTGTTGCTGAAATGCTAGATTAGCAAAGAAAATAATTCGAAAACATCAAAAATTCGTATGCACAATATCAATCGCATCACTCACGAATCGTATTCGCTTGCGATGCGAATGTGGACGAATGAGTAATTTCCAAGTGTGGCTTCCCACCGTTCGCCGGAGTTTGCTGTCGTCGCTGACAAGCATACACACGAACTAAAGTGACAACTGTTCGCTGCTGACTGTCTTCGAATGTGGAAGAAGATAAAAAGTGGAAATCAGGAACCCTGCTTCAAAGCGTCCACAGAATGAACTAGGTATCCACGCATTATGTTGATCTCATGCACTATCTTTTAATCAACTAGAAATCAAATGCATTATAGTGATATGCACCATCGTTAAATTTCATGCACCATTTCAGCGTATATTTTATCATCTAGGCATCTGATGCACCATTATGTTGTGAGCATCACATAAAATACTTTTATTTTGTATTCTATGCACCATTTTTGCAATTCGTGTACCTAACCATGCAACATGTTGATAATCTTTGAATAACGGCGACAACTAATGCAGTACACTAGCATCATACGCCTTCTTCAAAGCTTTTCATGCACCATTTTGGCATTCATTATACCACCTAGGTATCTTATGCACCATTATGATGTGGTTTACTTTTGAATTTGATGCACCATTTTGGCATTTCGCATACAAAATAGTATTCCACGTACCTGGAACATGTTGATTTCTGTGCCACATTGAGTTCCTGCACCTTTGCACGAATTGCATGTGCACCCTAATATGAAACATGACGAGTATAACAGAATCATAGCTAATGCACCATACATACATCATTCATTCCATGCACCACCATGATGTTAACAGAATCATCCAGGCACCATCTTTGAATCAAATATGCATCTAATTGCGAAATAATGCACCATCGTTAAATTTTATGCATTACTAAAGCTTTCAATGCGTAATCGTGACGTATATCTGTAGTAATACGTGAAGGCATTCCAGGAGAAGTTCCTGGAGAAATTTCAGGAGGAATCCTTGAAGGACTTTCTGAAGGAACCCCTGAAGGCATTACTAAAGAAGTGCTTGAAAGAATTCTTGAGCGTAGCTCTCAAAAACTGGAAGAGGAGTCTAGAGAAATTGCTGTAGAATTTGCAGGAGGAACTACTAAAGGAATTGCTGGAAAAATTATTGATGGAATTCCCTGGAGGCATTTCTAAAGGAGTCCTTGAAGAATTTCCTGGGGGAATCCGTAGAGGAATTCGTGAAAGAATTCATGGAGGAATTTGTGGAGAAATATTTCGAAAAACTCCTGGACATATTTCCGGAAGAGTTCCAGCAGGGGCTCATTAACGAACCCGTGGAGTAAACTCTGGAGGCATTACTGGAAAAACCCCTGGGGAAATTCCTGGAAGAATTTCTGGAGGATTCTCTGAAGGCATTCCTGAAGGAATCCTTGGGAGAATGCCTGGAGGTTTCCTTGTAAGAATTCCTGGAGGAACTTCTGGAAGAATGTCCGGAGGAATTTCTGCAGGAATCCCTGAGGAAATTTCTGGAGGGACATTTAGAGGAGTTTCTAGAAGAATTCCTGGAGGAAGCTATGAGAAATTCCTAGAGAAATCCCTGATGTAATCCCTCAAGGAATTCCTGAAGGAATCCGTGAAGGAATAACAGGATGAAACACTGGAGGGGTAACAGAAGGAATCCATGAAGGAATCCATGAAATAATTCATGGAGGGATTCCAGGATGAATTGCTGGAGGAATTCCTGAAGGATTTTTTGGAAAAAAATTCTGCATGAATTTGTGGAAGAATTACTCGAGGAATTCAATGACGAATCCTTGCAGAAATAACTGGAAAAATCTCTGGAGGAATTTGTGGAGCAATTTCTGGAGGAATCAGTTTAGTCATTCCTGAAGGAATTTTTGGAAGAATGCGCGAAAAAATTCTTGGAGGAATTTCTGGAGACGTGCTTTCAAGAATCATTGAAAGAATTTCTGGAGGATTTTCAGGAGGAATACTTGGAGGAATCCCTGGAGCCATTCATAGAGAAAATCCTAGAGAAAAAATCCTAGGAAAATCTCTGCTGTAATCCTAGGAGGAATTCCTGAAGGAATCCGTAAAGCAATTCAAGGATGAATCCCCGGAGAATTATTAGAGAAACTTCTGGAAGAATTCCTAGAGGTTTTTCTGGAGAAATTCCTAAAAAAATGTAGGAATTCCTGGAAGAATTTCTGGAGGATTTCCTGAAGGAATTCTTTGAAAAATTTCTGGAAAAATATTTGCGGCTTCCTGAAGGAATGATAGAATTCCTAGAGGGATTTTTGAGGAATATCTAAAAAAATCATTGATGATTCTCTGGAGGAATTCCTGGAGAAATTCCTGGCGAAATCTATGGGGGAATACCTGATGAAATTTTTCGAAGAATTTCTGGAACAGTTCCGGGAGAAGTTTTTTTTTCTGGAGAAAACCGTGGATAAATTCTTGTAGGAATAAGGAATACCTAGAGGAATTCTTGGAGGAATCCATGAAGAATTTTTAAGATGATTTTCTGGAGCAATTAATAGAGAAATTTTTATAGTTGTCCCAGGAGAAATTTTTGGAGAGATTCCTTGAAAAATTCCAGAAAAAAATCCTGAAAAAATGTCTGTAGAAATCCCTGGAGAAATTTCTCGAGGAATTCCTGGAAGAGTTCCGGGAGGAATTTCTTCAGGATTTTCTGGAGAAATCCGAGCAGGAATTCATTTAGGAGTCCTCGCAGAAATTCCTGGAGGAATCTCTGTAGAAATTCCCGAAGGTATTGAAGATGGAATTAACGAAGGAATTTTTGCAGGAATAATGGAGGAGTTCCTGGAGGAATTTCTGAAACAATTTTTTGAGGAATTTTTTGCGAAACATTACTGGAGAAATTCCTGGATGATTTTCTTGAGGAATCTCTAGGAATGAGGAATTCCTAGAGGAATCCATGTTTGAATTCCGGGAGGTATTTCTGGATAAATTCCTGAAGAATATTTTGGTGGAATAACTAGAGAAATTCCTGGATTAATTCTTTAAGAAATTTCTGGACAAATATTTAAGGCTTCCTGGAGGAATGTCTAGAGGAACACCTCGAGGAATTTGTGAAGGATTTTTTTTTTGAGTAATTTCTGAAGAAACTCATGGATGGACTCCTGGATGAATTCCTGGAGGAGTCCATGGAGAAATCCCTAAAGGAATTCTTAGAGAAATTCCCAGAAAGTAGAATTGAAGTTATGTTATAAGTGAAGTAATTCCTGGAAAAAATCTGGAGGATTTCCTGAAGGAATTCTTTGAAAAATTTCTGGAACAGTTTCGGGAGAAGTTTTTTTCTGGAGAAATCCGTGGATGGACTCTTGGAGGAATACCTAGAGGAATTCTTGGGGGTATCAATGAAGATTTTTTTAGAAAATTTTCTGGAGCAAAAACTAGAGAAATTTTTATAGTTGTTCCAGGAGATTCCTGGAAAAAAAAATCCAGAAAAGAAATCCTGAAAAAAATCTGTAGGAAAAATTTCACGAGGAATTCCAGGAAAAGTTCCGGGACAAATTTCTTCAGGATTTTCTGGAGAAATCCGAGCAGGAATTCCTTAAGATATCCTTGCAGAGGAAGGAATTCCCGAAAGAATTCTTTGAGGTATTTTTTGCGAAACATTCCTGGAGGAATTCCTGGAGAAATTCCTGGATGATTTTCTTCAGGAATCTCTGGAGAAATTTCTGGGAGGATCCATGTTTGTATTCCGGGAGGTATTTCTGGATAAATTCCTCCAGATTTTTTTGGAGGAATTCATTTATGAATTCTTAGAGGAATAACTAGAAAAATTCCTGGATGACTCCTTTAAGGAATTTCTGGACAAATATTTAAAGCTTCCTGGAGGAATGTCCTCGAACTTCTGAAGAAACTTATGGATGAATTCCCGAAGAAATTTCGGAGGGATCCATGAAGAAATCTCTGGAGGAATTCCTAGAGAAATTCCCGAAAGAGATCCGGAAAAAAATATTTTAGGTTTTTCTGGAGGAATTAGTCGAGGAATTTCTGGAAGAATCCCTGGAGACAATATTGGAGGAATTCTGGCAGAAATTCTTAGAGAATTTTCTGTAGGAATTCCGGCAGCAATCCCTGGAGGTATTTCATGAGGATTCCATGGAAGTATCCCTGGAGGAATTCCTAGAAGAGTTCTAGGAGAAATTGATTTAGGATTATGTGGAGGATTCCGTGAAGGATTTCCTGAAACAATCCCTGGATGAATGCCTTGAGAAATTTCTGGGGGAATCCAAGGAGGGAGGAATTTCTGACGGAATTCCTGAAAAAAATCGTGGAGAAATTCCTGGAGGAATCCATGGAGGTATCCCTGAAGGAATTCTTGGAAGGGTTCCGAAAACATTCCTTTAAGATTCTCTGGAGGAATTCTGACAGAAATTCCTAGAGGATTTTCTGGAGTAATTCCTGGAGGTATTTGTGGATGAATTTTTGAAGAAATTCATGAATAAATCGTTGAAGGAATGAATCCCTGAAGAAGTCCTTGAGAATTTCCTGTAGAATGTCCTGGAGGAATCCATGGAAGAATTGCTCGAGAAATTCCAGGAGGAATTCCTGGAAGAGTTCCGGGAGAAATTCCTTTAGGATTTTCTGGAGAAATTTGTAGAGCAATTCCTTGAAGAATCCCGGGAGGAAATATTGAAGAAATTCTGGCAGACATTCCTAAAGGATTTTTTCTAGAAGAAATTTCATGAGGAATCTCTGGAGGAATTCCTGGGGGTAATTCTGGAGGAATTCCTGGAGGTAATTCTGAAGAAATTTTTGGAGTATTTACTGGAGGAATTATTTGGGGAAATTCTAGAGAAATATATGAGGCTCCATGGAGAAATTTCTGAACGAACTCCTCGAGAAATTTCTGAAGGAATTTCTGGAGGAATTTCTGCAGGATGTTTATTAAGAATTTCTGAAGAAATTTTTTAACGAATCCCTGCAGGAACTCCTTGAGAAACTCCTAGAAAAAGTTCTTGAGGAATTCTTTGAAGAATGCAAGGAGAAATCCCTGTCGTTCTGGTGAAAATTCCCAGAGGATTTTTAGAGGAATCCCTGGAGGAGTTCCTGGTAGAATTTCTGGCGCTCTTCCTTAAGAAATTTCTGAAAGAGTTTTTGCGGAATTTCTGATGAAATTCATGAATGAATCCTCGGAGGAATTCCTGAAGATATGCCTTGAGAATTTCCTAGAGGAATCCATGGGGGAATTTTTCGAGGAATTCTAGGAGGAATTCCTGGAAGAGTTCCGTTTCATTTAGGATTATCTGGAGGAATTCGAGGATCAATTCTTGGAGGAATCCCTAGATGAAATATTGTAGGAATTCTGAATTCATTCCAAAAAGAAAATTTCAGGAGGAATCTTTGGAGGAATTATTGGAGTATTTACCAGAAGTATTATTTGAGGAATTTTTAGTGAAATATATGAGGCTTCCTGGAAAATTAATGGAGGAATGCCTGAAGGAACTTCTCGAGGAATTTCTGAAGGAATATCTGGAGGAATTCTTGAAGACATTAATTATTGCATCCCTGGAGGAATTCCTGAAGAAATTTCAGGAAAAAATGCTGGAGAAATTCCTAGGGGATTCCGTGGAGGATTCCCTGGTGGAATTTCTCGCGGAATCATTCGAGGAACTCCCGGAATTCCTGGAAGAGTTTCGGGTGAAATTACTTCAGGATTTTCTGGTGGAGTCCATGGATGAATTTCGAGGAGAAATCTCTGGAGGCATCTCGGAGGAATTTGTGGAGGAATGTGTGAAGGAACTACTCGGGAAAATTCTGAACGAATACCTGGTGGAATTTTTTGAGGAATTTATGAAGAAATTTATGAATGAATTCCTGCAGGAATTCTTATATACAATGCTGGAAAAAATCCAGAAGAAATTCCTGAAGGAATCTGTGGAGGATTTCCTTGACAACTTCCTTGCGAAATTCCTCGTGGAATTCTTGGAAGGGTTCCGGGAGACATTCTTGCCTGGAGGAACTGCTGGAGGAATTTCAGGAGTTCTTCCTCGACAAATTTCTGAAAGAATTCCTGGTGGAATTTCTGGAGGATTTTTTTGTGGAATTTCTGAAGAAATCCATGAAGGAATTTCTGATGAAATTGTTTGAGAATACCCTGAAGGAATCCATGGAAAAATCCTTGGAGAAATTTCTTGAGGAATACCTGTAAGAATTCCGTGACAAATTCCTTTAGCATTTTATGGAGGCATCCGTGGAGGAAATATTGGGGGAATTCTGACAGACAGACATTCAGGAGTTTTCCTAGAAAAATGTCAGGAGGGATCTCTGGAGGAATTTTAGGAGTATTTACTGGAGGAATTCCTGGGAGATTTATTGGAAGAATTTCTGGAGAAATAGATGAGGCTTCCTGGAGAAATGTCTGAAAGAACTCCTCGAGGAATTTCTGTAGGAATTCCTGGAGGAATTTCTGGAAGAAGTTTCTGAGGAATTTCTGAAGAAATTCAGTAATGAATCCCTGGAGAAATTCCTTAAGAAATTTTTGGAAAAAATCCTAAAGAAATTTCTAGAGGATTTCTTGGAGGTATATCTGGAAGAGTTTTGGAAGAAATTCCTTTAGGACTTTCTGCAGGAATCCGCGGAGGGATTCCTGAAAGAAATCACTGGTTGCATATTGGAGGAATTTCTAAAGAAATGTCTGAAGGAACCCCTCGAGGAATTTCTAGAGGAATATCTGGAGGAATTTCAGAAGAAGCTCATTATTGAATCCCTTAAAGAATTCCTGAAAAAAATCCTGGAAAAAATCCTGGAGAAACTACTCGAGGAATCTGTGGAGGATTTCCTGTAGAGATTCCTGGCGAAATTTTTGAAAGAATTCCGGGAGACATTCTTTTAGGATTCGCTGGAGAAATTCTGGCTGAAATTCCTAGAGGATTTTCTGGAGAAATCCCTGGAGGAATTTCATGAGGAATTCTTGGAGGATTTTTTTTGATGAATTCCTGTAGGAATTTCTGGCGTTATTTTTCGAGAAATTTCCGGAGGAATTTGTTGAGGAATTTAAGAAGGATTTTTTGAAATGATTCATGGATGTATCCCTGAAGGGATTCCTGAAGAAATTTGTTGAGAATTTCCTTGATAATTTTCTGAAAGAACTCCTGGAGGAATTTCTCAAGGAATTCCAGAAAGATATTCTTCAGAAATTCCTTTAGGATTTTCTGGGGGATTCCGTGGGGCAACTCCTAGAGGAATCCCTGGAGGAAATATTGGGGGGAGACATTTCTAGTGGATTTTTCCTAGAAGAAATTTCAGGCGGAATTCCTGGAGGTAATTTTGGAAGAATTCCTGGAGTACTTACTGGAGGAATTCCTGGAGGAATTATTTGAGGAATTTCTGGAGAAATATATGAGGCTTCCTGGAGGAATTTGTGAAGGAATTATTGGAAGATTTTTTGAGGGAATTCCTGGAGGAACTCATGCACGAATCTTTGGAGAAATCCTGGAGATAATGACTTCATATTTATGTTTCGTATTGCCTTGAAATTATTACCATCCGAAGCCTTCTGTAGAATCCCAATATGAAGTACTTGGTGATGTTGGCACCACGACTTGTTGAAACCTCTACTTGGGAATTCATATTGCGTGTAACACCATCATTTTATTTTGCACTATGATCATACATATATTGCACCATTATTATAGTGCCCCCCCTAAGCAAGAACCCTGCGCACGCTAGTGTGCAGTAGGTATCCGTGTGAGAGCCATGTATGTCCAAATTCTGATTCTAGTAAGAGTCCTTTGCTCTTTTGTATTCTTTCTGTCTTTCCACAAGATTGTGGTAGGTTTACTTTGTCTGAGGAATGAGGTGCTGGACTTCCTCCATTCGTACTCATTCGCCCATATTGCTCGTTCTTTGAACCAGTTTATTGCATCTTTTGCAGGTACTTTGTCGTATGGTAGTCCATTGATTCTTCCTTCTTCGCTGTTTTATCCGCTGTTTCATTGCCTTTGATGCCCACATGGCTGGGTATCCAGCAATATATTATATCTTTTCCTCTTGCTTCGTTCTGGATCATTTCGATCCATGGGTTTGATGATAGACCTTTCCTAAGCGCTGATATGCAGCTTGCGGAGTCCGTGAATATGATCGTTTTTTCACCACTATTCGATGCCGTTTTTGTTGCAGTTAGTAGTGCATAGCTCTCTGCTGAAAAGATTGTGTTCATTTGGTTTAGTTTTATTGCTGTGTTGGTGTTTCCGCTGTGTACCCCACATCCGACTTCGTCATCCTTGACAGAGCCATCGGTATAGACCTTTGTGTGGTTTGGGTATTTGTTTATCGTTTCTAGGAAGACTTGTTGCGCTATGTTGCGCTGTTCTCCCGCTTTTAGTTTTCTAGTTGAGGAATTCCACGGAGTCATGTCAGTCGATCCTGAGCGACCATTTCAAAAATATCTGAAACTTTGCACAGTTTTTTAATTTCATCTAAATCGTCATTTTTCGATATCAAACCTTCATATTCACTCACGACTAACTTTTCAGAAGGGTGTATGCTAAAACAGCTCAAAAATATTCTAAAAGCTGTACAGCAAAAACGGATTTTTCGATTGTTATGAATTTTTCAGCAAAGTTAGATAACTAAATGATGATTCCTTAGAAAATATACACTGTAAAAAAATTATTTTTTTACTTAAAAAAAATATGATTTTTGTCACAAAAACTCAAATATCTCAAAACCCTATCTTTTTACCAACGTTAATTTTTTAGGGGAAATGGCCCTTTATATCAGCTATCTACCATAAAATTTTGGTGATGGTAAACTGATAAACAAAAAAGTTATGACATTTCAAACATTTCACAATTTTTACATTTAGTAACAAAAAAATTTTTTTTTTCTGTGTAAATTATTTTGAGAATTATTTTTTGATGCTGATTTTATTGTAAAGGCTACCGCCTGAATTAAACAAGTTGTTTTCATGATACTTTTATTTGATTATCCATAATTTCTATAGTATCTATTTGAAACTTAGACGCGATCCAGTGTTTTGATCAAAAATATTGAGAGTGTCATACTTTTTATTGTACGTGACTGGTGAAAAAATCCCTTGATAGTGTTGAAAAGCTGTTGATTATAAGAAAAATGGAATTAAACTTATTTTTAAGACAAAAGCTGTATAATAAAAGTTTTATATACGCGTATACGTCTAGTTTATCTTCAAAAAAATACCTCTTAGAGAACAGACTTTATGATCGGAAGAATGCGAGTAACTTCAACAACAACAAATGCATGAGAGTTACCTACCACGTGAAAATCCATCGCCCAGTTCACACTACCCCCACCTGGTGGAAATGTTTCACGAAATACTGCGATGTGCAATATCGTCATCAGAAGGCGCTAGTGTGAAACGTCAAACGCAAAGAAAAATGATGGGCACTCTTCTGGTTATGAAAGCCACAACCAAGATTCAAAATGATCGTTAAAGGCGTGGTCAATGAAAATTTCGTCAGTGTTACGTTTGTTTGTCTGTATACATACCATGACAATGCTCACGAAAGAGCAAAAAAAAAATACTACCGCTATGGATATTAAATAGTAATTTTTTTCTTCAGCCAAGCAAACAACACCAAACTAGTCAGTTAAAACTAATAAGTGATTTTGTTTATTATAATCTAACGAACAACATGAACAGTCGCTTTCTCAAAGGTCTTCAACTCAACTCTCTCTTGTAGACCGTTTGATGAAAAAAAATGATCAAAGGAGTTACGAAATCTCACCGAAAGCACCATAGATAATCTGAAAGAGACTGGTTATGCCCAAATTGAATCCAAATTTACGCATTTGCACGTCCTGCCGTCTAGACTTTGACAAACGAGCCATCTGTATATCATCGGTAAAGCAGGGCGTAGGAAGTTCGAAAACGACAACAACTGAGAAATTGCCAGAAGTGCTAAGTGCAGAGAGTCATGTCACCGTACCATCAGCGACATCAGTTTAAACAATTAATCACGCCCCTTTTCAAAAATGCTTTGATATATACTTCAACATCTATACCCATTTCAATATTTTTAACGTTGCAAAACACGCTTTCAACATTCATTTTGAAGAAGAGGGAAAACACTTGTCCTCAAATGTAACAGCAAATAATGAATAAACGACTAATGCGCGGAGGGCGTGATAAAATCGGAACATTACTGTACATATAATATACATAATACATAATAAAAACAGCTTGTTTTACTCACGCAAGGCCATTAACAATAAAATCAGCATCAAACTGCGATTTCCGGCCGAAATAAAGGCAGGAACAAATCTCATTTTCTTCTTTTGTCACAGCGCTCGTTGACTCGTTAAGGGGGAGGATGATAAATAATAAATATATTCGATGGAAAAATATCCAAACAATTAGGCAACATAGATAAACTCATCGGATTTATTAAGAAAGTTTCTGTGGAACTCGAATTACACCTTAAATTTGTTGATTTTCTTGAACATTTTATTTGTGCCCCCCTCAAAATGTTGAATTCCGACCAAAATTTTCCGAGGGGGCGGTGACATAAGAGAAAATCGAAATTTGTATTAGCCTAATTTACACTAAAAAAAATTATTACTAAATGTGAAAATTGTGAAATGTTTGAATTGTCATAACTTTTTTGTTTATTAGTTTATCATCACCAAATTTTTATGGTACAATGGACCGTTTTCCCTAAAAAAATTGCGTTGGTAAAAAGATAGGGTTTTGAAATATTTGAGTTTTTGTGACAAAAATGATATTTTTTAATGTTAAAAAAGATTTTTTTTCACAGTGTATATTTTCTTAGGAATCACCATTTAGTTATCTAACTTTGCTGAACAATAAAATCAGCATCAAACTGCGATTTCTGACCGAAATAATTTACACAGAAAAAAATATTTACCAAATGTGAAAATTGTGAAATGTTTGAAATGTTATAACTTTTTTGTTTATTAGTTTACCATCACCAAATTTTTATGGTAGATTGCTAATACAATGGACCGTCTTCCCTAAAAAAATTGCGTTGGTAAAAAGATAGGGTTTTGAGATATTTGAGTTTTTGTGACAAAAATGATATTTTTAATGTTAAAAAAGATGTTTTTTTCACAGTGTATATTTTCATAGGAATCACCATTTAGTTATCTAACTTTGCTGAAAAATTCATAGCAATCGAACGAACCATTTTGGCTGTACAGATTTTTGAATATTATTGAACCATTTTTTTTTTTTTTTTTTATCTAGTTCATTTATTTGGGGCTCAATCGCGTATAACGCTTTACGGAGCCGAAGATCTTTCTTTGTACTTAATAGTATACACTATACATAGTAATAACTTTTTAATGATATCTGTTAGTAATGGGTGGAAGCCAGGGTACTCGTGGCAGCTCGAGGTTAGAAGGTCACATTTTGAGGGATGGACAGGGTAAGGATTGGGCCAAAGGTTTCACTGCTGCTCATCCGGGGGTAAATCGCATCTTGCTAGCGAATTCGGTGCCTTGCGGTGTTGGTACCAACTTGTTGTGGGACTTGGTCTTCCGGATGGCCAGGAGTAGCTTGGTAACACAAAGAGGACAAAACAGAGAAAAAAAAAACTGGAGAAGAAAACACAAGCGAATTAAACTTTTATACCAGCAGAGCGAAGAAAGTCGAAAATACATCCCATATATGTGACATCGCGGGTCCCCAACACATCTCTCACAAGAACAAAGGGTTGTCTACCTCGGGCCTCAAGGGTATCCAATAGTAGCGCTCTGGAGGCGTCATTATCCGGGCATTGCCAAACTACGTGGTCGATGTCATCATAACCGGAACCGCACTTAGTACAAACATTGCTCAACGCGAGGTTAATCCTGTGTAAATGCGCGTCTAGCGAGTAATGGTTGGACATAAGTCTTGACATCACGCGAATGAAATTGCGACTTACATCCAGACCATACCACCACACTCGCAAAGAAACATTAGGAATAATGGAATGTAACCACCGTCCCAGCTGGCCATCTCGCCAATCATTTTGCCAACTTTGAAGAGAACTCTGGCGAACAAAATGGAAAAATTCATCATGTGAAATTCTTCTATCATAGATCTCACCTTCCTGTGCGCCCACCTTTGCGAGAGAGTCCGCCTTCTCATTGCCATAAATTGAGCAATGTGAGGGGACCCATACAAAGGTAATCTTGTAGGATCTTTCGACCAGTGCACCCATCTGCTCCCTTATTTTTGTAAGAAAGTAAGATGGATGTTTTACAGGTTTCATCGACCGGAGTGCCTCAATCGAACTAAGGCTATCCGAGAAGATGAAGAAATGGTCTACGGGCATGTTGGAAATCATCCCCAAAGCGAAATTGATTGCTGCCAGCTCAGCAACATAAACCGAACAAGGTTCCTGAAGTTTGCGGAAGGCGGTGAAATTTTCATTGAAGACACCGAAACCAGTGGATCCATTTATGCGAGACCCATCAGTGAAGAATCTCTTACCGGAATTGACATTTTGGTACTTTTCGTTAAAAATGCGAGGAATAGATAGACATCGAAGTTGATCTGGTATTCCATGAATAGCTTGTTTCATGGACAGATCGTATTTAACAGAGGAACTGTCATTAGTGAAGTGTACACGAGGAGGATTATAACTTGGTAGGCTTATGTCAGATGACATGTAGAACTGATAGATTCTCATGAATTTTGATTGAGTGTTCAGACTGAGCATTTCTTCGAAGTTTTCAATGACAAGTGTGTTGCTCACTCCACACTTGATAAGTAACCTTAGCGAGAGCTCCCAGAATCGGTTCTGGAGAGGTTTCACCCCTGCCAGGACCTCTAGGCTCGCATTATGCGTTGAGTGCATACAACCGAGAGCAATACGCAAACAACGGTGTTGAATTCGTTCCAACTTTATTAGGTGACAGTTTGCTGCTGAGTGGAAGCAGAAAGAGCCATACTCGAGAACAGAGAGAATAGTCGTTTTGTAAAGTTTTATGAGGTCTTCCGGGTGAGCACCCCACCATGTTCCGGTAATTGTGCGTAGAAAATTGATCCTTTGTTGACATTTTTGCACCAAATACTTGATTTGGGTACCCCAAGTGCCTTTTGAATCAAACCAGACCCCAAGGTATTTCGAAGTCAAAGACTGGTCGATTTCTATTCCCAAAAGATTGAGTTTCAGTTGGGCTGGGTTCCGCTTTCTAGAAAACACAACCAATTGAGTTTTTTGCGGAGCAAACTCGATCCCCAAATCTCTTGCCCAGATTGACAGATTATTTAGAGAATTTTGCAATGGTCTTTGCAACATTTCTGCATGTGGGCCTTTTAGAGAAACCACAGCATCATCTGCAAGTTGTCTTAGCGTGCATTGTCCTTCCAAGCAACTATCAATGTCTTTCACGTAAAAATTATAAAGCAAGGGACTTAAACATGAGCCTTGGGGTAGGCCCATGTAATTAATTCTGGAAGTTGTCAGTTGTCCGAGATTGAAGCTCATATGTTTTTCTGACAACAAATTATACAAGAAATTATTTAAAATTCCTGGAAGTCCACTATTGTGCAGTTTTTCTGACAATATTCCTATGGAAACTGAATCAAAGGCGCCCTTAATATCCAAGAAAACTGAAGCCAGTTGCTCCTTTTCCGCAAAGGCCAGTTGAATATCTGTTGAAAGCAACGCTAGACAATCGTTTGTTCCTTTGCCCTTGCGAAACCCGAACTGTGTATTTGAAAGCAAATCATTCGATTCAACCCAATGGTCGAGTCGTGATAGGATCATTTTTTCTAACAATTTCCTTAAACATGATAACATAGCAATTGGGCGGTATGAATTATGATCAGACGCTGGTTTACCAGGCTTTTGAATAGCTATTACTTTGACCTGTCTCCATTCTGGCGGAACAATGTTATTCTCCATCAATGAGTTGAACAGGTCCAGTAATCGTCTTTTCGCGATATCTGGGAGATTTTTGAGAAGATTGAACTTGATCATATCGCGTCCCGGAGCGGAATTGTTTGATGAAAGAAGAGCCATAGAAAATTCCAGCATAGTGAAGGGTCTGTCCAGAGAACCGTCTCCTGAGGATGTTTCCCAAGAAATCGGTTGTGCTGGGACTGAGTCTGGGCAGACCTTTTTCGCGAAGCTAAATATCCAACGGTTGGAGTATTCGTCACTCTCATTAGAAGAAGAGCGGTTTCGCATGTTGCGAGCCACTCTCCAAAGCGTTGTCATTGAAGTTTCTCTAGAGAGGCCCTCAATGAAGTGTCGCCAATAACTACGCTTCTTCGCTTTCAGCAGGTTCTTCAGCTGTCTTTCGAGCTTAGCATACTCTTGAAAAAGATCTGAAGTACCATGCCTACGAAAAGCTTTGAAAGCATCAGATTTTTTAAGATACAACTGGGTGCAATCATCATCCCAGCCTAGTGTGGCGGGTCTTCTTTTGAAAGTTGCACTTGGAACTCGTCGTTTTTGTGATTCTAATGCACTCTTGTATATCAGTTCTGACAGGAATCGATATTCATCCAGAGGTGGGAGGGGGTTGAATGATTCGATGCCAAAAGATACCGCTTCTGCATATTTTTGCCAATCGATATTCCTTGTGAGGTCAAAAGGAACCTGAATTGGTTGGTCTGACCTTTCACTATTATGCTTTATGGTGGTTATAATGGGCAAGTGATCACTACCATGAGGATCCTCGATTACCTTCCACAAGCAATCGAATGATAGTGAACTTGACCCCAGTGATAGGTCGAGACGACTTTCTTTGCCGTCAGATGCAATACGTGTCACTTCACCTGTATTTAAAATGTTCAAATTGAAATCGTCGCACAAATCATAGAAAATGGCCGCTCTATTATCGTCACATGGTTCGCCCCACCCTGTACCATGTGCGTTCATATCACCCAGAATTAAAACTGGATGTGATAGTGCAGCAACCGCATTCCAAAGATGACGGCGGTTAATTGAAATTCTTGGAGGAATGTAAACGGAAGCTACGCAAAGTTCTTTACCCTTTACGTTTATTTGGCAAGCGACGATTTCTACGCCAGGATGAGTCGCGATTGGAATTCTATAAAATGAGTAAGTCTTTTTGATCCCCAAAAGAACCCCTCCATAATGGTCATCTCGATCCTGGCGTATAATGTTAAAATCGTGGAAGTTGAATTCATCTTCAGAAGAAAGCCATGTTTCACAAAGGGCAAATATATCACAGTCAGAGTTGTGAATCAAAAACTTAAACAGGTCTAATTTAGGTTTTAGACTATGACAGTTCCACTGTAGCACAGTGATCATATCTTGTACCTCACTTGATGAGTTATTCATCGAAAGATATGATCGCAGCAAGGAGGGGCCATGATTGTGTCAGATTCCGAAGATATTCTTCTACTGTAGGTATAAACATATCAATAATGCCTCTAAATGTTTCTGGAAGGCTGAGGGCATTATATAAGCGATCCACGAGAACCCTAAAAGTAAACAGTCCTCGCTTGGGTCTAGGAGGCTTGCTTGAAGTGCGAGGAACTTTGGTAGCTTTTTTCTTGCTACCTTGTCGAATATTTGTCTTTGAAGTGTATTTAACAGGCGGAGACGGGGATGACAGATTCTTGCTACAACATGGATCTGAAGCTAAGGGAACCTGATTATTCGGAGTTTTTAAATTTACCCCGCCTCCTTTGACATTAGGCAAACTTTTGAGGGAAGACTTTAAAAAGACCTTTCGGCGCAATCCCGGGGAAGATGATGACTTCCTTTTTCCAGGTGTGTGTACCTCCGAAAGAGATCCACCCTCATCAGTTTCGCCATCGTCCTGATCATCGGAAGACAACTCCTGATAGGGATTTTCAACTGGGACAGCTGATTCAGACACGGAATCTGGTGTTTTAAAAGATTTCACCATCTCCGCATATGTCTGTTTGGAGCGCCTTATGATAGAGCGACTCTCATTTCGAATGCGTCTTTTGTAAGCCGGGCAAACTTGCAAGTCATGTGGATCTCCACCACAGTAGCTACATTTTTCCGCTTCCTGTGTGCAAGAGTCCTCCAAATGAGCTTGGTTGCATTTGCCACAACGGGGCTTGTTGTCGCAAAAGCTATCACTGTGACCAAACTGCTTGCATTTGGTACAATTAAAAACCTTCGGCCTAAAAAGATGCACTGGGTAAAAACCACCATCGATTACAACAAATTCCGGGAGGACGGAACCTGGAAAAGTCACTCGAAAAAACGCTGAAGGCGAGTACACCTTTTTATTTCCTTCCATGGAAGCCTTAGATAAGCGTTTACAGTCTAGGATAGCCACATCAGGAATTGACCTATTTTTGAATCGACCAAAGCCGGTCTTGATGTCCTCACATGTCAGCATTTCGTCGAGGATCTTCCCCTCCACCTCCACTTCTCGTGCTGGCACATAGACCACGTATTCAACAGTAAACGCTTCGTGTTGAGCAATTTCATTTGCTGCTTTGTAGCTAGGTGCGGTAACACGCAGCTTGGATGCTTTCACTTGGTGAATAACGGTCCCAGGATACTTACGCGTCAGCTCTCGAGAAATCGAAAGCATATTCAATGGTTTGCATTTGCGCCGGAAATAGACAACCCAAGGCCCAGGCGAAGATGGCTGATAAAACCGCGTACGAGCAATGATATCATTGGGAGGCGTTTCGCCTCCATTGGATTCATCCATGCACAGGAGAAGAATTAATACAAAATTGGTTTATATTTTAACACACTCTGTGTGGAACGTTAGCTAATAAGAAGAAAAAAAAACCGGCAAAAAAAAAATTCACAAGAAAAAATATAAATATAAAGAGAAAAAAATTTTACAATTGCTCACTCTGGCCTCAGCCCACTGTTGAGCCTCCGCCCACTGTAGAGCCTCAGCCTACTGTTATTGCAAAGTGGACAAACAACTAACACGTGATGACGTGATGAGCGGAGGAATGGGACAACACAAAACGAGATCGAATATCGATTATACTTATCGAGTGTATAGATAGCTGTTTGTTGGTGATGCCTCGGATGCACAGACAAAACGCTGCTGCTGCTTTTGTATCACCCGTCACACTCGTCACCGCCGCCGCCGCGCGCCGCCGTTGTTGTCGGGCCCGCTATTGATGGCGTGGGTAATTAAATTTCCGTTGCACAGTGCACTATTCCAATGCCTGCTTCCTTCCCGCGATCGCGGATCGCCCAAGACAATCGTCTTCGTCCTCGGTAGGATAAATAACTCGCGATATAAAAAACCACTAGGTGGGCAAAAAAACTCCACCGGCTACAAAGCGATTGACTGCGATTCAGACACGGTACACACGACCGGCTGCTTCAAACGATCGGTAAGGAATGAATTGAACCATTTTCACATACACCCTTTCGAAAAGTTAGTCGTGATTCAAAATAAAAATTTGATATCGAAAAATGGCGATTTAGATGGAACTGAAAAACTGTGCAAAGTTTCAGTTCAATAGAAAATCATGAATTCAAAAATTTCCTTAATTTTGATGCTGTTGCTTGGAATCGCTCAGTTGTGGATGTATCGACCTTTACTTTGGGTTCATACCATTTCCTTCCCAGTGCATTGGGTCTTCTCTCTATGTTTGGTAGTTTTTCATTCATTATTTCTTGTGAGAATTTTGTTTGCCCTTTCTATCAATGGCTTACCTACATCTTCCGTTATATCGTGTAGTTCAAGCCATTTTATTGCCTTTGTGATTGTGTTAAGTTTGATGTGAAGGTTTAGTGGTAGCATACCAGACTCTGCCAGTATTGATTCTACTGGGCTGGTTCTGAGTGCTCCTGATATTGATCTGATTGTCTGATTGTATGCTGGTTCTATTAGTTTCCAGTTTTGTTGTGCTCCTTTCGAGTAGAAGTGGGCACCGTATAGTATTTTGGATAATACTAGGGATTTGAATACATTGAGCATTGTGGCTTTATTCGCTCCCTTGTATCTTCCACCTATACCTTTAATCATGTTGCACCTGTTGTTAGTTTCTTTTCGTAGTTCTCTGCAGCGTTGCTTGAAATCTAGTCTTCGATCTATTGTTACTCCTAGTAGTCTCGCATAGTTTACTTGGGGGACCTTCTGTCCCTCTATCACTATGTCCGGTATATTTTTGCTATGCTTGTATTTATTGCAAATGTGCAGTACTTTTGACTTTTGTGGGGCTATAGTGAAACCTCTGTTTCTCGCCCATTGATATATTCTTGTTACTTTCTTTTGTAGTTGTATTCTGACTTTGTACTTGATTTCGCCTATTATAATGATAAGAATGTCGTCCGCATATACTAGGATATGCACATTCTTATTGCTTTTCTTGTGTGTTCTCATTATGGAGTTCATTGCTATGAGGAACAGCGTTACTGATAATACTGCTCCTTGCGGTATGCCGTTCTCTTGTGTCTTGATATCTGATTTTTGGTTGTTCACTTCTACTTGGAATTTTCGATCCGAGAGGAAGTCTTCAATGTATCTGATCATGTTTCCATCAATATTCCATTTTTGCAATTGTTCGATTATGGGTCTTCGCCAAGCCCTATCGTATTCTTTGGATATATCTAGCAGAGCTACCTCTACATGTTTACCATCTTGTATTGCCGGTGATATATTCCCTTCGAGCACCGTGAAGTACTCATCTGTACTTTTCCCAGGCCTGAAGGCAAATTGGTTTGGGTTTAGTACTAGTTTTTCTTCAAGTTCAGTTATTAGTCTGGTGTTGACCATTCGTTCTAGTACCTTTCCCACACAACTTAGGAGTGTGACAGGTCTATAGTTCTTAGTATCGTGAGGGTTGTTGTTATCTTTTGGGATGGGTACCACTGTGCCTACTTTCCAGCTTTGTGGTATGCTCCCCTGTGTCCATATTTTGTTGTACTCTTCTAGTAGTGTGATTTTTGCTTCAGTTGGTGGGTGTCTCAGCATCTCATAGCTTATTTCGTCATTGCCTGTGGCTTTGCCACTTGAGTTTTCTAAGGCAATATTGAGTTCCTCTATTGTAAACTCTTTGTTGTAGTTTTTGTCGCTAGTATATAAGAGGTTTAGCTTCTTCCTCTCTTTATCTCTTTTTATCTTTTTAAAGTACCCTAATCCGGGGTCAAATTGATCACTTTAAAACAACTTTTGCGGATAAAATCAGTGCCTGTTCAAATATTGCCAAAAGAATTTCTGTAAAACCTGTACCCAGTGGATCTCCATGGAACCATGTGACAGAATTTTGTTCAACAAATTTAAACTTTAAGTTAAATAACTTCAAATATCAAAATATTGGAAATGCTACTTTGGGGCGAAATTGATCAGGGGAGACTGAGGAGACTTGATCCCTGGGGAGACTTGTTCCCCCCATATTTGCTCGGAATCAAAAACATTTTTCTTCTAGCATAATTTTTCCAAAACTACTCCTGGACAAACGACTATGTTTTGGCTACAAGTGATTTTGATTGTACATTGTATTATTTTTTAACGGCTGATGGTTTGTTTTCAATCCTTCAGAAATCTTTTAGGCAATTTCGAAAAATCTCAATAACTTTGTGAAAATTGAACCAAATCGTGTTAAAATTTTACAGCACATAGTTTAAATAAAGTACTTTCAAACTTATTTATCCAAATGAGGTTGTTGTTAACATATTTTAATTAATTCTGCTTAGTATTCACAACAGTGACATGGGGAGACTTGATCCCTCGAGGATTACACACACATTATACATGTGAAAAATAAAATTCTATTCGGAAGCCTCTATTTACTTGGAATTCTAATCTATTCAACAATAAAATGTGTCAGATAATTATAACTTTAGTACAAACCAAGAAAAGGGGGATAAAGTCTCCCCATTTTAAAAATACGGCATATCCTTAAAAATTTAAGGAAATCTTACAATTTCAAACACTCCATATTCATCTAAAATACAAGAAAACTCGAAAATACAATGAATATGAAGATTCTGGAATTATTTTCCCTTTAAATAAACCATGTGATCAAAGGGGGATCAAGTGTAACCCATTTTTGAAAAATACATCATAAGACATGCCTCCATAAAAACACAGTTTTGAAAACTTTAACAATAATTTAAAGGCCTTCCGTTGTGTATTAACTTGCAATAGATGTTTACCTGCCATTTTGTACGGAAGTCGGATCTTGTTTTGTATTTTTCTTCAAGTTTCAGGTAAATTAAGAAAAAGGGATCAAGTCTCCCCAGTCTCCCCTATACAATTAAGCATCGGTTGGAAAGGAAAATTTCCTTCACCGCTTATTTTGGTCTTCTAAAACCGAATAACGCGTCTAAAATCTTACAACTAGTGAATTTATTACTATAAATGCAAAATTAAATTTTGAAATTTCCCCTTAAACGCCTAAAGGTAGACAATTTCATTTAAAATAAGTGATTTCTATCACAAAAAATACTATTTCTTCATAAAATGAACTTTTGACGTAGGACTACGTCTCTCTTTTCTATACCGGGTGTCATTCTAAATTTTCAGAAACCGGCCGCGTTACGTTTGAAGTGGAGATTTTGAGCGTTAATAACTCAGCCATTTCTCGTTGAATTTTCAAAATTTTGGCTCCAATCGATTGCAAATCTTTACACCAATTATGTCCAATATTAACATTTGCTAATTTTCAATAACAAACTATTGAAAAATTGGGAAAAGTGCACCCATGTTTATTCCAGCCAATCACGAACGAGCACATTTTGGATGCTCCCGTCGAATATAAAAGCTACTGCTTCTTCGCATCTTCTCTCATTTGCCTTTGTCGTCTCGAGGTGAACGCATCGAACGAGAGCTGCCGACTTTCTCCGTTTGCGTTTTCGCTCATTCTTCTTTGACGGCCGTGTCGGCTCGGCGTTGGTGGTTGTCGACAAGGGAGCTGTTGCACATTCGCCTTCTAACCGTCTAACGCGGCAGACCAAGGAAGGAATATTTTTCATCGATTGCTCGGCGGTGGTGGCAGAGGCAGCAGCAAAATCCACCAAAGAAAGATCCGCCACAACGAATGTGCGAGTTGCGTCGCTTTTCCTCGGGGCTCGGTCCTTTCACGGATTGATTGACGGTGACGTATTGCTGACAGCATCAGGAAGAATATCCAGGTCAGCAAGCGGCGGGCAAATTCTCAACGGCGTCCAGCATTCAGCGCGAATAAAATCAATGCGCATTGGGTGGCATGATGAATTGATTCAATTTCTACCTCAAACCGTCCAAAATTCAAATGGTTCTTTTCAGAACCATCGAAAATGCTTCCTAGAGTTAATTGGATAAATTTCCTGCATCGACCGAGAAAGTGTAGTGAAACCAAATAGTGAAAGATTGAATTCTTGGTGGTGGCTCAGCAACAGTGAAGGCGATCACTAATCTCATCCACGGCAGCAAGCGGCGGGCGAATTTTCGACGGCGTTCAGCATTCAACACGGGGAAATCTAACACGCATTGCGTGGCATGATGAATTCATGTCAATTTTCTGTCTAAAATCGTCCAATATTCAAACGGTTCTTTTCAGGACCATAGAAAATTATTCCTCAAGAGTTGTGAATCAGATAATTAGGGAATCGCGCCACTTGGGCGGTGGCTTCTATATTCGTCTGTTTTCCACTATAACTCAGTCAAATTTGAACCATTTGACACAACTTTTGGAATGTGGTGAGATAGGTATAGTATCTACCCGTGTACAACATTTCAAGTCAATTGGTTTAAAATTGACTGAGTTATAGTGGAAAACAGACGAATATAGAAGCCACCGCCCAAGTGGCGCGATACCCTATTTCATTCCATCGCTCTGTAAAAGTGTGGTGGCTCCGCAACAATAATGATGCGGGCCACTAATGATTCCACCAAGAATTTAGCAACGCTTTATCCTATCCAGACCATTTTTGTGAAACATTGTTTAATTTAATTATTTTTCGAATTAAAGTGATCTAAATCTTCCAATATTTTGGTTACTTTATTCGTTAAATGAAAATTTTCTCATTTCTCGGTTGATTAACCGTTTCAAGCGTCTGGTGCATGCGGGGCGGGACATGCAAACGAAATAAACTGGAAAGCCAGTCGAATGGGAGGAGCTTCATCTGCCAATCTAGGGACATAAAAGCTGTTCCCCCTGATTTCTTTCGTCATTTTCGTTGGATCAGTCAGGCAGGGTGGGTGTCACCTCCACAGCTGTGCAGTGACACATCAACCCAGCCGCAACTCTCGGCTATCGTGCGGATAGCACCAGGACAATCTCATCCATGACAGAAAGCGGCGTACCAGTTTTCGGTGGCATCCTGTATTTAGCAAGGAGAAAACCAACACGCATTGCGTGACATAATGTTTTCATGCCATTTCGTTCCTAAAATCGTCAATTAATCAAACGGTCCTTTTCAGGACCACCGAAAATAATTCCTCAAGAGTTGTAAATCCGATAATTTCATTCCATCAATCGAGAAAACTGGTTCAATCGAAAAATGAAAGATTGAATTCCGACCACTAATCGTTCCACCCAGAATTTAGCAACGCATTGTCCTATCAGAACCATTTTTCGTGAAATATTGGGGAGCGTCCAGAAATTACGTCACGTTTAAATGGTGGGGGGGGAGGGGGTCAGCATAGTGTGACGACCCATATACAAAAATTTCAGAGGTCCCATACAAAAAGTGTGACATAGGGATGAGGATGGGTTGAAAATGACTAATTTTTGTGCGCCGTAATTTAAGGACGATCCCTTGTTTAATTCTAGCATTTTTGGAATTAAAATTAACTAAATCTTTTTATATTTTGGTTACTTTATTTGTTAAATGAAAATTTATCTCATTTCTTGGTCGTTTGAAGCGTCTGAAGCATGCGGGCGGGTCATGCAATCGAAATAAACTGGAAAGCCAGCTGAATGGGAGGAGCTACATCTGCTAATCTTGTGGCATAAAAGCTGTTCCCGCTGATTTCTTTCGTCATTTTCGTTGGATCAGTCAGGGAGGGTGGAGGTGGATATCACCTCCACGGCTACGCAGCAGCACGTCAACTGCGACAAGTGATAGCACCAGGAATCTCATCCACTGACTGATCACGGCTGCGGTGGGCCCGGCAATGGAAGTTACCTCCGCACCTGGGTAGCTGCGCATCAACCACCCAGCGACGACTGTCGGCTATCTATCTGATAGAACCAGGAATCTCATTCACGGCAGCAGGCGGCGGCAGTTTTCGATGGCTTCCCGCATTCAGTGTGGATAATTTTCAATTGTCTTTCTAAAATCAACCGTTATTTGAACGGACCTTTTCAGGCCCAGAGAAAATTATTGCTTAAGAGTCATGAATCGGATAATTTTCAGATATATTCCAACGATCGGTAAAGGTGTAGTGCATTCGAAAAGTGAATGGTTGAATGCTTGGTGGCTCAGAACAGCAAAATCGGTCACTAATCTTTCTACCCGAAATTTAGCAACGCGTTATCTTATTCGGCAATTGTACCTGAAACATTGTTTCATTCTGATATATATCGAATTAAAATGATCTTAACTATTCAATACATCGATTAGTTTATCCGTTCGATTAGAAATTGTCTCAAAGAACGGTTGCAGTCGTTGGAAGCGTCTGACACAATGTGGGCGGGTCATTCAAACGGAATAAACTGGAAAGCGCGCCGAATGGGAGGAGCTTCATCTGCTAATCTAGAGGCATAACAGCTGTTTCCTCTGTTATCTTTCGTCATTTTCCTTGGATCAGTCAAGGAGAGGGGAGTTGCCACCTCCCAGCTAGGCAGCAGCACACAAACTCAACGATGACTCTCGGCTATCGTATTGTCGAATGAGTTTCTCGTTAAACTTTAATTGAAAAGATCTATCTAACGCCGTTCAATTATCTAATAATTTTATCCGCCCGATGAAAATTCTCTCGTATAACAGTAATTTGACCATTTCTTTTCAAAACGAAATAACTCTTGAACTAGTCAACATCTTTCCAAGTAATCGAATCAGCTGAATAACAGCTGCTTGAACTAAAGTTAGCTTAAGAGTGATTTGTTTTACTCTTATACAGCAAAAATGTTTGTTGGCTTATAAATGCGTTCAGCGAAAGCGATCACACAGCAACTTTACTCAACACATCAGTCCACCATTTGTATTATCATAACAACAAGCATTGTATTATTGAAATATAAAAGTCGAAATCTCGTTCCAGCCTTTGTCCTACGTCAACATTGCGGTTATGTCTCAGACATTACCCACTCCTAGTTTTATAACTATTTCATTTTCTGATTAGCTGCTTAACATCCCAACCAAGACTCCACAAAAATGTTCAAACAGAGAATTCACGGGAAGTCCTATTAGCAATTGATTGTTTAGTAGCAATGATTTCAGCTAAATGAGAAATACATTGCAAATTCCTTGAAAAAATAAGGCAAAACTAACTTTTTTCTAAAAAATTAAAAGTCTACACTCATCTCTAGACATCTACGAATCAAATGACGTAAAAAGTTTAAGATCATTACGACGCTTAAGAGTTCCTAGTATGGAATAACAATGTAGTACCCGAGTGATCAATTTCACCCCGCTGATCAATTTGACCCCGGGATACGGTATCTACTATGTTGGTCTGTGGCAGATTGATCATAGGGTAAAACATATAATTTGGACATGTATATAATTTGGACAGGCACTGCGATGTATGCCTTGTTCCGGAGAGCTAATAAAAGTAGATACTTCTGAATATCGATTATTGGATCAAACAGCCCCTATTCTGATGACTTACGTTGAAAATACGCTTAACAATTAAGAATTTACTTCAAAATTATCGCAAATGTAAAATGTTTCACTAAAACCCCTCAAATGCACAGGTATGCAAGACGACATACACTTCATAGTCACATACAATATTCACCTCAAAATCGTTGAATTGATAATTGTAAGAAATTTAAAAGCCTTATTGCAATGAAAACTGTTCAATAAAGAAGCATTGGGCAGCCAATCTCTTAACATTCATCTAGAACGCCTAAAATAGGTGGTGTCCAAAATACATTACAAGTTTTCTACTGTAAATATATTTTGGTCATCTGACGAACTACATGGAGATGCTGTGCGATTGCATATTTTGAGGCGTATTATGTGGTTCTGGCAATATTTCCTCGATTTTAACAAAAACTGTAATAGTTATCAAAATAGATGCCTGCTAAGCGGAGAAATTTGATTATTTACAAGAAAATATTTGTTAATTTATGCTACTTTCATGATAAAGCAATATTCATGGCTAAACATGGAGATAATTGCCCTGTCCAAATTATATATACCTGAGGGTGTCCAAAACATATATTCGGTGTCTAAAATGCAATTCTAACAGGGGGTTGGAAATTGTAATTATCTCAGCTTAAAATGCTTTCGTTAAGGTTTTCGTCACCAGGAACGCAAAGTACAATCATATAATAAGCGTACAAGTAGCTTTGCACGATAATCAATTGTTTTCAAAGGAAGCTAGGGGACGATTTTTCCAACATTGTCCTCAGCCTGTCCAAAATACATGAATTACCCTAGTAGTGCTCTGCTAGTTTGTTTGCTATTTTTGATGAGTCTTCTGTTATCGTTGAGCCATCATTCAGTATTATGTTTTGCTTCCTTTTTTCCAAGGTTGTTAACCGATAAATTATCGACAGTTAACTCAACGCAAACTCGATAACGATAAAGAATACTCGATAATCTCTCGATAACGATAATCAAACGATGAATCATCGCGCAGATCAACGTACCTTCGATAATTTTGCGATAAATCTAGTTACCCTAGTGACGGCATCAACAACGGTTCAGTTCGCGAAGAAAATTTTTCGGAGACGTTATCGAGTCGATAATTTCCACAGTTAACTGTATCGCCGATGACGTTTCCGCCTGAAGACGTTATCGTTATCGACGATAAACGATAACAGACGTTAACTTTATCGTCGATAACGATAATTTATCGATTAACAACCTTGCTTTTTTCCCGCTTAGGGCGTGTATTTTGTTCCATAGTGTTTTAGAGTCTGTTTCATCTTTATCAAGTGATTTGATAAAGTCTTCCCAGCTCTTTTTCTTTGATTTGCGTATTAATCTTGTTGCGTTGTGTTTCGCTATGCGGAGTTTCTTAGCGAGAATTCTTTTTGTGAGGTCTATTTTGGTATAGTAACTATCTATCAATATCTATCAATTATTGATGAATTTTGCCAGGGCTATACTTCTTTGCTTTACGGCTTTGGTCACTTTATTGTTCCACCAGGGGACTTTTTGTTGTCTTTTTGTGTTTATTTTAGGGATACTCGCAGTGGCTGCTTTGTGTATCTCCTCTGTTAGCATTTCTGTTGAGGTGATTGTTCTCTGTTTTATGTTCTCATTTACTTGTGTTTGGAATACTTCCCAGTTTGCTTTAGGATGGTCCCATCGTGGTTTCGTCTCATCCTTTTTGTATTGTTTTTTTTTCTGTTATTATTATTGGTAGGTGGTCACTCCCTCTGCAGTCAGTGTCCACTGTCCATTTTATTGCTTTGCTGTTGTGTGATGTTATGGTAAGGTCTACCACTGACATACATGTGTAGTTTTTGCCTACCCTCGTACTTTTACCATTATTCAGTAGGCATAGGTTTTGTTTATTTATTAAGTGTTGGATCGCCATTCCCCATCTATCTGTTTTAAGCTGCCCCATCCTGTGCTATGTGAGTTGAAGTCTCCCAGTAGCATAAATGGTTTTGGCAGCTGTTTGATCAGTTTTGTTAGCTCAGCTATTAGTTTTGCTGGTGTGATTTTCCTTGGTGGGATGTATATTGATACATATGTCATTTTGTTCTTACCGAGTGTTCTACATGCTATTGCTTGCAGCTTTGTTTTTAATTTAATTTGTTTGTGCGGTGTATTCTTGTCTATTGCCAGTGCCACTCCATTTTTAGATGCATTGGCTCCGGGTAGTATGTACCATTTGTATCTCTGTTGATCAAGTTTGTCTACGTATTTGGTATCATCAAATAACGTTTCCTGTAATGCTAGTATTTTTGGGTTGAGCTGGTTCACCATCAGCTGCAACTCCGGTATTTTCCCTCTTAGTCCACAGATATTCCATTGGACCACCGTGTTGTATTTGTCAGTGTTTTTAGGGTTGGTTTGTTTCCTATTCTTTCTTCTAGTGTTTGGTGTTTCCACCTTTCGCCTTTTGTTGTTTTTCGACATGCTAGTGTGGGTCCTTTTTCGGGACTTGTTATTATTGTTCGTTCCATTTTATGTCATATTGTTAAATTCCATGCAAGTTTTTGGTGTTATGTAGGTAAATATTTGTCCATCGCACTACACCTACCTCATGCGATAAGGGCTGCTTACTGCAAGGTTCGCCCTGGTGCCTTGCAGGCTTCCGTTAGCGACTTCTATGTTTAGAGACCCTCCGCCATTCATCCTCTCGGCACGGGAAAGTACGCCTTAGGATTGGGTCTTGCGGCCATTATATTCGGGATTTGCTTCCGCATCTTCCAAGATTCATTGTTTCCAACCAACTGTTGTGGATTTTCTAGTTTCGGCGAGCTATGGGGAACCAATTTTACGAGAAATAATAAGATTTGTTTTACCATAGATCGAATTCATTTATTTATATAGTTTCGGATACATTTCAAGGTACATTATTACATTTGCGTTTTCTTTACCTTCTTCAGTTTTTTCTTCTTGAGTTTCTCAGCCTCGCTTGGGATGGCCGAGTCCTCAGTGTCACTTTCTAGTACCACTGTTACCGTGCGTTGCTGGGGTGTTGCGGTCCCTGAAGGTTCCGCTACGCCCTCTTCCGGTTCTGCCGCTGTTCCTCTCCGGAGTGATAGGTAGTCCTTCTTCTTCTTCTTATACATGATCCGGGCTGCTTGGCCCTTTGCAACTGCAATCCTGCGGATAGAAAGCTCCTGTCTCCAGACAGGACACCCTCCCCAAGTGGGTAGGTGTTTTCCTCCACAGTTGCAGCACTTAGGCTGCCCCGGACAGCGCCCTGCGTGATCCCTTCCGCAATTTGTGCAGGCCCCCTTGTTCTTGCACTCTTCCCTCGTGTGACCGTAGCAGAAACAGTTTCTGCATAAAATCGGTCTCGGGACGAAGGTCTGAGTCAGAACTTTCATGGGACCCATCTTAACGGATTTTGGTGGCTTGGAGTCAAACGTAAGGACGAAAGTCCCTGCGCTCCCCTTTGCCTCCACTTGCGATTTCATCTCCGCCAGGATCCTAGCCGGGTCCAGCCCGGGTTCCCGTTGACCGAATCAACTGCCAGAAGGGACTCCACCTCATCCTTGTTCGCTCCCTTCACAACAATCTGGGACGGGTCCCGGAAGATCGGACGGGCTTCTGGTGCAGCGATGCCCGCTTCCAGCATTGCGTTGTGGACATCAAAGATGTTCAGCTGGGATCCGTTGGACGTTTTCCATACAACCTCCTTTGTGGCAGCGTTGTTGTGTTATGATTTGATGGTTCGGTTTTTCTCGTATATGTATGGTTTAGGCACAGACAAACAGACGTAACACTTCGAACATTTTTCGATTCAAATCATAGTCACGGAAACATATTCGCCCAATGCTAAAAGGACTAAGTTTGGCCGACCACCAACTAGGTGGCGGTAGTGAGCAAACGTCAAACTCGAACAAAAACTATGCGAGCGCCACGGTTGGGCAGTTGGCCAACTATCAAATTTTGAAAAAGACCGGTAAATCGGTGTACGATGAGAATTATCAGAGTGTTACGTCTGTTTGTCTGTGGTTTAGGTACATGTTTGTTGCTATACCTTTCATATGTACCCAGGTTAGGTACGCACTTTTGGTACCCACTCTGGGTATCATCTTTCGGGTATGTATTTTTGGAGATACAGGGGATGGCCAAAATGTTTGGGATAGGCAACTTTTTTTTCTCCCACAAAAAAATTCAACATGCTGTAACTTTTCATAAAGTGCATCAAAAAAATCTCAAATTTTGACTATTTGTCACCCTATTATATGTGCATCATTGGTACAAATTTGGGCTCGATTGATTAGTTTTTCGCGATGTTAGAACACAATTTTTTAGACAACTAGTTTTTGAACTGTCATATCTCGGAAACCAGTGAACCAAATTGAATGAATTTTTTATCGTTTATCAACAATATATTGATACTTAATACGACGTTATAAAAGGTAATATTTTCTCACGACGAATTAAGTTATACCGGGTTGAAATTTTTACCCATATAGAGGATAATAAGTCAAATTTACAATACCACACAAAATATATTAAATGTGTTCTTTCTTCAATCTAAATAGGCTCTAATATATCTGATTAGAGATAATTTGAGAACAGAAGTGGAAAATCTTTGGATATCAACACGAAAATTTATTGACATTGATGTAAAAAAATTACATTTTTTCGAGAAAAATCCAAAAAGTGTCAATCTATGATAACTTTGTTCAACGTTTAAAAAGTACTTATGTTTTAATAGTTTGTGAAGCATTTACATATTGTTAGTGTACGTTCAAAATTTCGTTCAATTCGGTTCACTGGTGTCCGAGATATCACAGCTCAAAAATGAGTTGTCTAAAAAATAGTCTTTTACCCGAACGGTTCTAACTTTGCGAAATATTAATCAATTGAGCCCAAATTTGTACCAATGATGCACATATAGTAGGTTGACAAACAGTCAAAATTTTAGATTTTTTGATGCGCTCTATCAAAAGTTATAGCATGTTGAACTTATTTGTGAGAGAAAAAAAAGTTGCCTATCCCAAACATTTTGGCCATCCCCTGTAGGAGTTGTCGGGAGGATTTCCTGGTGACCTTATGCCCGACTTTCCCGGTGCAGCAGGTTCAAGCGCTTTTCCTATCCTTTCCAGCAAAGATACGCATTGCTGCGCACATTGTAGCGCGTATGGAGTCCAGAACAACTTAGGATATCACGGACCTACCCATATCTCATTTTGCTGAACACAAATTGTTCTATTAAGCAGAAATCAACCACGATTTAAACAGGCGGGACAAGAGGAGGGATGTGGTCTGAAATTGCAGATTTTTGCGTTACATACGTTATGCACAATGCCCAATACTCACGTAGGTTTAATTTGACATTTGTAGAGTTCTTTAACAATTCTTTGCTTTTGTGGGCCCAAAATGATGCATTTGTACAACAGCACGAATTATTTAGTTAGCAAGAATTCATATTACTTTTCAAAACAATTGCTTAATACACTCTAAAACTAGTAATTCATCACATGTCGAATGTTCAATAATTGTTCAATTATTGTTTACTACAGCACATTTTAACGGCTAAAATGGGGTATCTTTGATAATGCGGGTAACTGTGATAGTGCTACAGGCATGGTATAGTATGTATAATAACTATGATTCCTTCAATCGGTTAAGAAAAAGACAAGCGTAGATCAAAACTATACATATGAAAGTCAATTTCAATCGTATTTTCATTAGAACCAAGTTCATATTAAAATTTTTGGGCAAAAAATAATAATTGTTGATATTTTTGTCATTTGTCAACCCCTTCAAATAATCTGCTGTACGATTTTATTTCAACTATTTTTTCAATGATTGGCCACTTATTCTCGATAGATCCATCATAGAAGATTCCAAATCTGGCATTGAATCTCTTAACGAAGTAGGGAATCGCGCCACTTGGGCGGTGGCTTCTATATTCGTCTGTTTTCCACTATAACTCAGTCAAATTTGAACCAATTGACACAACTTTTGGAATGCCATAAGATAGGTATAGTATCTACCGTGTACAACATTTCAAGCCAATTGGTTCAAAATTGACTAAGTTATAGTGGAAAACAGACGAATATAGAAGCCACCGCCCAAGTGGCGCGATACCCTATGTTTTTACAAACTGGAATCAATTTTGTAAATTAGGACATAAATCTCCATACACCAATAAACGCCTAAAAGTATGCAATGCCCTTGTGATTTCATGTAGATATTTTTTTTTGGGCTCATAACTTGTTGTCAGGACAATCCAAAAGAGAAAATTCATCATGAATAGCATGAAAACATATGTTGATGTACCGTAAAACGGGGTATCTTTGATAGTACGACAGGAATTGTATAGTTTATCTTATAACTATGATTTTTACAACAAGTTAAGATTAGGGATGTAGTACCGGTACCGAAAATACCGGTATTACCGACCAATTTTTGGTACCGAAATACCGGTACTGACTGAACCTGGATACCGGTACTTTCGGTACCGTGAAATCTCTTCTGAAGTGATGAAATCCTGTCATTAGTATAGCCAATATGCAATAGAATTAAAAGAAAATCTTTAAAACTAAGTACAACATTTAAAACAAACATTTCATATATTAAACTTTTCTGCAAATCCAGTATATCATAGCAATGATAGGTTTAATGAACGTTAAAATTTGGAAATGGATTTGTAAGCTTAGAATAAAGGTTTCTTGTCATTTCTTCAGTTTTTAGATTTCATTTGCATCATCAAAGGAAAAATCAGCTAAACCTTCTTCTGTCTTCACCTAGCAGCTATCTATCTGAATTTGGTACATGTAAGGCTGTTCCTGCTTCATTTTCGACTTATCAAGATACTGCCTGTGAAACTGTGCAGAAGCTAAACAATAGTTCCAAAAACAGTTTCATACAACTATTTTCTTTTTATATTTTTATCTGTCCATATTTTTTTGTTTAATTTAGTATTTTCTGGTTAGATTTTACGACATCCCTAGAAACTGGAATTCACAAACGCATGGTTAATTGTAGATTGTCTGTGCAAAATATGTAGATTACTTTTATTTTAGTGAAAATTTTCCAGTACCGGTATTTTATCGGTACTACCGGTACTGTAAGCCCCAGTACCGATATACCGGTACTCACCAAAAGTGCTCGGTACTGCGACCCCTAGTTAAGATAAAGGAAAACGTAGATCAATTCTATACTTATGAAAATTCATCTTAGACGTATTTTCATTAAAACGTAGTTTATATACAACTTTTTGGACAACAAATAAAAATTGTTGATATTTTTGTCATTTGACAACCCCTTCAAACAATATGCTATATGACTTCGTTTAGACTATTTTTTCAATAAATGGACTCTTGTTCTCGATAGATTCGTCATAGTACATTCTGAATCTGCCCTTGAATCTCTTAACGAAGTGTGTTTTTACGAAATGGAAGCAATTTTGTAAATTGGGACATAAATCTCCATACACCGATAAACGCCTAACAGTATGCAATGCCCTAGTAATTTCATGTAGATAAATCTGTGCTGTTCAAAATTTGTTAATAAAACATTCAAAAACTACCCGAAATAACAAAACTCATCATGAATAGCATGTAATAATATGTTGATGTACCGTTAAACATATATTTTTACAAAAATAATGATTTTTGATAGCTGTGTTTTTCACCCAGTACTCCCCAAACTCATTTTATATGTAAAATTTAGTACAAAATCAATGTTCTGATATGAAAATTTTATCTGATATATTCCCCAAGGCTTCTCTCGTCATGTTAATACTCCTAAGATTTCAATCTGAGATTATTTTTTAAGATTTGATGTATTTTTCAGGGCACTATCAAAGTTACCCCAAAATGAAAATCTGATTCTCGCTCATATGTAAAAATAAAAATCACCCAAAATTTTTAAGTTTATCGAATCTTTCAATTGTAATTGATAACCGGTACCCCAGTACTTGTTTTAAAAATATAAAACTACAGGAAATACTGTTACATGGAAAAATATTGAGAAAATTCGCTAAAAACTATCAAAGTTACCCCGTTTTACGGTACCGTTAAACATATATTTATACACCAAAAACGATTTTTGGTATCTTAACTCACTGTTTTTTTTTTTTCAGTCGGTACTCAATAAATTCATTTGTATATGTAGAATTTTGTAAAAATCCATATTTTATTATTAAATTTCAATCTAATACATTCCACAAGGCTTCTTTCATCATGTTCATACTCCTAAGATTTCAAGCTGTGATGATTTTTAAGGATTTAATGTGTTTTTCAAGGCACTATCAAAGTAACCCCAATATGAAAAGATGATTGTTTGTTTGTTTATTATCGACACTTTACACAATTGTGCATTCGTGTCGCCGATAGATATTAATATGAAAATATGATTCAAAGTCTCCCAAAATATTTAAAATTACCAAATCTTTCAATTGCAATTGATAACTGATACTCCAGTACTTGTTTTAAAAATATAAAACTAGGGGACATACAGTAACATGGAAAAATATTGAAAAATATTAAGAAAATTCGCTGAAAAACTATCAAAGTTACCCCGTTTTACGGTATGCTTTTGTTTCTACACAAGATCAGGAAATGATATTATCGATCACGATCGCGGTCATAGAAAACTCTGTCAGTCGGGTGACATTGGGCCTGGGGGTAACTTTGGGCCAATAATCAGAAAAGATGCTTCGCTCAAAATAGTAACATTTATCAAAGTGATTACTAAAAAGTGAATAGTATTTGTTATTTATAACTTGCGTTGACCATCCGATGTATAAAAAGTCATATTTAGGTAAAAAGAAAACGTGATGTGAATTTTATAGTTAGGCGTGGTGTATAATATCGTTGTTTTGAAATGCGTACAAAATAGCAGAACACCGAATATGTAATGAATTGCTGTTTTCTCGATGTATTGAATAGTTGTTTTAAAAAGTAATATGAATTTTCTTGATTTTGTATGCTATTTTGCACAAAAATATAATTTATTCGAGCTGTAGTACAAATAATTCATTGTGGGGGTGACTTTGAGCCATATAAAAGCAATGTAGGGGGATTAGGGGCATAATGGACACCCGGGGCGAAATGGACACCCCTGTTTTTGTCGAAACCGTTGACTTTTATGTAAAACTTTTAATGCATAAGTGTAAAGCAACAAGTCATTGTTCTATTTCTCAAAAGTATCAATAATATTCCTTCAAAATAATGAAAATATCATTGAAATTGAAGTATGTTTTTCATATGGTGGATTTCTTATAATTTCGAAGCAGCAGCAAATAAGTATTACGAGTGATTGAGTGTGTCCACCATACAAACAAGTGAATTGTTAGCTTATCTACAAGTATACGTAGATTTAGCAATGGATGAAGTATTATATTTTTTGATCAGAACACACTGAAAATAGAAATTTCATTGTTGTAGTCTATTCGGGGCGAAATGAACACTGGCAATTGTGAATGGATGTACGCGCGTTGCATACTGTTAGGCGTTATAGAGAGTTTGAAAATATTCAATCCGATTATTTTAGCCTAAATTTAATTTAATTAACTTTGGTGTTATGTAAACTCGTCTAAGATGGAGTATTATATCTGTGGTATTGATCTCCGTTGGCAAATTACTTAACTGGTCGATATTCTCAAAGATACAGCATAAAATATGCAGAGGTGTCCATTATGCCCCGATGGGTGTCCATTTCGCCCCGTACCTTTCCTAACAGGCCCAAAAAACACACGGTTTTGACGTAGGACTACGTCTCTCTTTTATATACCGGGTGTCATTCTAAATTTTCAGAAATCGGCCGCGTTACGTTTAAAGTGGAGATTTTGAGCGTTAATAACTCAGTCATTTCTTGTTGAATTTTCAAAATTTTGGCGCCAATCGATTGCAAATCTTTACACCAATTATGTCCAATAATAATATTTGCTGTTTTTCAATAACAAACTATTGAAAAATTGGAAAAAGTGAACCCATGTTTATTCCAGCCAATCACGATCGAGCACATTTTGGATGCTCCTGTCGAATATAAAAGCATTTCTTCTTTGCATCTTCCCTCATTTGTCTTTGTCGTCTCGAGGTGAACGCATCGAACGAGAGCTGCCCACTTTCTTCGTTTTCGCTCATTCTTCTTTGGCGGCCGTGTCGGCTCGGTATCGGTGGTTGTCGGCAAGGGTGTGTTGCACATTCACCTTCTAACCGTCTAACGCGGGAGACCAAGGAAGTGTTTCGAAAATTGGATTGATCGACGGTGGTGGCAGAGGCAGCAGCAAAATCCACAGAAAGACCCACCGTGACGGACGAATTTGCGAGTTGCTTCGCTTTTCTTTCCTCGGGGCCTCGATTTGGATTGAGTGACAGCGGCGCATTGCTGATAGCATCAGGATTCGCATCCACGGCAGCAAGCGGCGGGCCAATTTTCCACGGCGTTCAGCATTGAACAAGGAATAACCCAACACGCATTGCGTGGCATGATGTATTCATGTCATTTTTTGTTCGAAATCGTTCAATATTTAAACGGTTCTTTTCAGGACCATCGAAAATTATTCCTCAAGAGTTGTAAATCAGATAATTATTTCATTCCATCGAACAGGAAAAGTGTGGTGTGACCGAAAAGTGAAAGATTGACTGCTTGATGGCCCCGCAACAATGATGATGCCGGCCACCAATGGTTCCATCCGGAATTTAGCAACGCTTTATCCTATCCGGACCAGTTTTAGTGGAACATTGTTTAATTATAGCATTTTCGAGTTAACCCTCAGAGCCCCAGGACAAACTTCTTTTTTTTAATCATCTGATTCTCAGGATCTGTAAAATATAAAAATATGCGGTTTTCACTATGATCGATGGGAAGAGTTGTACTTCATGTAAGAGTAGTTGTCAAACCGGAAGTCCATGTTTGAACCTGATTTTGCACCGGAAATAAGTGTTCCCTGGTGCTATGTTTGGCGATGTGTTCTACAGCTGCCTTTTGGCTACTGTTTCAATAATTAGCTGTTAATTCTCGGTAGATCAATCAAGGTGGAATCTAAATCTGGTCTTTAATTTCTTAGCGAAGCGCGCTCTTACAAATTGGAAACAAATTTGTGAATTGGGACAGAAACCGATAAACGCCTAAAAGTATGCAATGATCTAGTAATAATTCGTTGGCTAAAAGTATGACCCGTGTTTTAATTTTAGGTGGAATTTTCACATGAGTGATACTTTTAAAAGAAGGGCTCAAATATACGAAACAAATTCTTCATAGAAACCAAACTTCTAAAATCATCTTTTCAGGTGCAAAATGATTATGATCACGAAATTGGGTCTAGGGAGTCCTACCGGAAGTACACTCCTGGGACCAAGTTTCAGATGCAACTCATGCTAGAAAGCAGCCTCAGCATTGTGTTCTTGCGTTGGCCTACCATTTCAAGTTGTTAAAGATTTCAGAAGTATTATAAAATACCAGATTCATAGACGACTCGCCAAAACATTGCACCAGGGAACACTTGTTTCCGGTGCAAAAGCAGGTTCAAACATGGACTTCCGGTTTGACAACTACTCTTACATGAAGTACGACTTTTCCCATCGATCATAGTGAAAACCGCTTATTTTTATATTTTAAAGACCCTGAGTATCAGACGATTAAAAATAAGTAGTTTGTCCTGGGGCTCTGAGGGTTAAAATGATCTGAATCTTCCAATATTTTGGTTACTTTATTCGTTACATGAAACTTTTCTTATTTCTCGGTTGATAAATCGTTTCAAGCGTCTGGTGCATGTGGGGCGGGGCATGCAAACGAAATAAACTGAAAGCCAGCCAAATGGGAGGAGCTTCATCTGCTAATCTAGGGGTATAAAAGCTGTACCCTCTGTTTTCTTTCGTCATTTTCGTTGGATCAGTCAAGGTGGTTGGTGTCACCTCCAGCCCGGCAGCAACACACACCAACACAGCGACTACTCTGCTCGGCCAGGAATTTCATCCACGGCAGCAAGCTGCCGGTTAGTGTTCGAAGGCATTCAAAATTCAACGCGGCGTAAACTAACATGGCAGGGCCACATTAAAATCGTCCATAATACAAACGGTCCTTTTCAGGACCACAGAAAATCTTTCCTACAGAGTTATGAAAAGTGAAAGACAGTTCCGCTTCTCAGCAAAAGTGAAGCCGACCATTAATTTTATCCATAGCAGCAAACAGTGGGGCAGTTTTCGGTGGCCCAGCATTCATTGCGCAGAAACCCAACACGCATTGCGTGGAATGGTGAATTCATGTATTTTTCTCCAGATTCCAGGCCTAATATCATCGATCGGGAAAAGCGTGGTGCAACAAAAAAGTGAAATATTGAATGATTGATGGCTCAGCAACAATGATAAAGCCGGCCACTAATGATTCCACCTGGAATTCCACAACGCATTTTCAAAATAAGACCATTCGTATTTTTCAATGAAAATTGGCTCATTTCTGGGATGATTAATGGTTTGAAGCGTCTGGGTGCATGCGGGCGGGGCATGCAAACAAAATAAACTGGAAAGGCAGCCAAATGGGAGAGGCTTCATCTGCTAATCTAGGGGTATAAAAGCTTTGTCCTCGGTTTTCTTTCGTCATTTTCGTTGGATCAGTCAAGGAGGTTGGTGGCGCCTCCAGTACGACAGCAGCACACACCAACCCAGCGACGGCTCGGCTCGGCTGGAAATCTCATCCAAGGCAGCAAGCGGTGGGTCAGTTTACGACGGCTTCCAGCATTCAGCATGGAGAAAACCAACACGCATTGCGTGGCGTGGTGAATTCATCAAAATCGTCCATAATATAAACGGTCCTTTTCAGGACCAAATAAAATCTTTCCAAAAGAGTTATGAGTTTGACCGGCAGTGGACTTTGGCAACGCATTATCATATCCGGACCATTTTGCGTGAAAAGTTTTTCAATTCTAACATTTTTCAAATTAAAATGATCTGAATCATCTAATATTTTGGTTACATTATACGTTCAATGGAAATTTTCTCATTTCTCGGTTGATTAATCGTTTGATGCGTCTGGAGCATAAGGGGCGGGTCATGCAAACGAAATTAACTGAAAAGCCAGCCGAATAGGAAGAGCTTCATATGCTAATCTAGGGGTATAAAAGCTGTGCCCTCTGTTTTCTGTCTTCATTTTCGTTGGATCGGCCAAGGAGGCAGGATGTCATCTCCAGCAAGCAGCCGCATATCGACTGCGATGACTCTCGGCTGCAGAGCTGCCACATACAGGGTTGTATACGAAAAAAAAAAATTGGCACCCCCTCCTTTTATTTTGAAACCGCAAGGCAATGGAACAAGTTTGTTAACTCAAAAAATAGTATATTTTTGGAACTATTTTTTAAGCTTTCAGTCCTAGTAAAATACTTTGAGGTAGCAAAATAAACGAGGGGGTGCCAACTTTTTTCGTGTACGGAATACAGGTAATGTGGCAGCTCTGCTCGGCTGATAGCACCAGGAATCTCATCCACGGCAGCAAGCGGTGGGCCAGTTTTCGACGACGCCTAGCATTGAGCGCGGAGGAATCCAACACGCATTGCGGGGCAGGATGAATCCATCAAATTCGTCCATTATTCAAACGGTCCTTTTCAGGACCATCGAAAGTGATTCCTCAAGAGTTAATTGGAGAAATTTACACCCTCGATCGAGAAAGGTGTACTTCGTTGCCAGCAAGAGTGAAGCCGGTCATTAATCTCATCCACGGCAGCAAGCGGCGGGGCAGTTTCAGGTGGCGTCAAGGGTGGCGTCCATCTTTCAGCACTGAGAAAACCAACACACCTTGCGTGGCATGGTGAATTCATGCCACTTCCTTCCTAAAATCGTCAATTAATCAAACGGTCCTTTACAGGACCACCAAAAATTATTCCTCAAGAGTTGTGAATTAGATAATTTCATTCCATCGAACGAGAAAAGTGTGGTGCAACCATCCAATATTTTGGTTACTTTAGCCGTTCAATGAAAATTTTCTCATTTCTTGGTTGATTAATCGTTTGAAGCGTCTGGAGCATGCGGGAGGGGTCATGCAAACGGAATAAACTGCAAAGCCAGCCAAATGGGAGGAGCTTCATCTGCTAATCTAGGAGTATAAAAGCAGTGTTCTCTGTTTTCTTTCGTCATTTTCGTTGGTTCAGTCAAGAAGGTTGGAGGTGAATGTCACCTCCAGCAAGGCAGCAGCACACCAGCTCAGCGACTACTCTCGGCTATCGTGCTAATGATAGCACCAGGAATTGCATCCATGGCAGCGGAGCGGTGGGCCAATTTTCGACGGCGTCCAGCATTCTCCGCAGAGAAAACCAACACGCATTGCGCGGCATGGTGAATGCATCATAATCGTCCATTATTCAAACCGGTTCTTTTCAGGACCATCGAAAATGAATCCTCAAGAGTTAATTAGATAATTTCCAACATCGATCGAGATGTAGTGCAACCAAAAAGCAAAAGACAGAGCATCGTTGCCAGCAATAGTGAAACTGATCATTATTCTAATCCACGATCGCAATATGATGTTTTGGAAGCTATGGCTTAACGCCTTTCAATATTATAATCATTTTATCCTTTCGACGAAAATTCTTTCAAACAACGGTTGAACATTTATCTTCAAAATGAAATAATGCTCAACCTCCAAGTGATGGCCAACCACGCGAGTTTCGGAAGGTTCAACTAATTAACATCTTATGAATGCGTTCAGTGAAATGACTCATATCGTCGGTTTCCTGCAATAGGGGCACAACTCAAAAAATGTGAATTTTCAGAGTGAGCGTTTTAAAATCGGCAAGTTCACTTATTTATCTCATTATTCTACAAAAGTAAACGAATTTCGACTGTTGTATCATGGAGGGGGACTGAAAGACTATCGGTTTCATGAATTTTGGATTACTATTTTTCAACGATTATTGAAAAAGTTGACTGATTTTGAGTTGTGCCTTTATTGCGGAAAATTGGCGAAAATGCCCAAATCTCGCGTTTCTCAACGAATTTCGGAACGGGTCTTTGTGAGATGATAGTTTACATAGTTTTTCATCAATTGCCATCAAAATCTCAAAAATGACAAATTTTGAGTTGTGCCCCTATTGCAGGAAACCGACGATATAACAACTTTAATCAACACATCACTCCGCCGATTTTAATTTTGCCAGTATACATTGTATAGGCCTTTTATGTGATGAATCCGTTAGGCATTTATTTACGAAGGTCGGACAACAATGACCCGAAAAATCAGCTGATGTAAGACTTCAAATGAAAGGGCCCATATTAATATATATAAGTCAGAACTTCATTCCAGCCTTTGTCCTACGTCAACATTGCGGTTATGTCTCAGACATTACCCACCCCTAGTTTTTGGTTTTTAATTAATTATTTCTTCACAATAATGGCATTCTACCAGCTGTAAATGATTGAAATACGTAGGAAACAAGTTAAAGTTGTCAGCCAACTGATAAAATGTTAAGTTTTTGTCTGCTATACAGGCCTTACATACTCATTTGCTTAGGGTGTCCATTATGCCCCTAATCCCCCTAAATAGTACGAGAACTCTACAAATGTGAATGAAAACAACTGAGAGTATTTTCATGACTTCATGTTCGGTGTTTTATTTTGGAAATAAATGTAAGATTCATGCAAAGTTAAACTGCAAGCATATCATTTTGGGGCTGTTCATAAACCACTTAGTTAAAAATTTGACCATCCCAGACTCCCCCTCGTGGACTTTCCCCCTTTCCCTTTCCTTGTACTCTGGAGAATTTTTTGCAGGTTAAGCTTTTCTTTTACATCATCGTCAGTTCGGTTTGCCAGCGCCGGGCACCTGATCACCCCCTTGCACTCGTTCATCGATGGGTGCAACTCAGCCTTTACCTTTGTTCTATCTTCCAGATTTCGATTTCCAGCAGGCTACTCGCTTTTCTTCGGTTTCTCGGCTTCGCTTTGCGCTGCCGAGTCATCCGACTCGCTTCTCTGCACCACTGTCGGCGTTTAGGCGGTGCTGGGAAGATCCCTGAGGGGCCCGCAACACCTTCTTCCGGTTCGGCCGGTGTTCCTCGCCGTAGTGGGAGGTAATCTTTGTTCGTCTTCTTGTGCTGCGCCCGGGCCGCCTGGATGCTGATCCCTTTAGTGACTGCTTTTCTGCGAATGGCGATTTCCTGCTTCCAAGCAGGACACCCCCCCAAGTTAGCGCACTTCGGTTGCCCCTGGCAGCGCCCAGTGTGCTCTTTGCCGCATGTCCCGCATGCCGCCTTATTGGTGCACTGCCAGATTACCTCTATGGTTATTGTGGCGGCATGCTCCGGCCGTGTGACCTTAGATGAATCAATTCTTGCATATCATAGGCCGGGGGTAGAAGGTGGCGACCTTCGCCATTCGCGCCCCGACATTGACTTCTTTTGGTGGCTGTGGAAGGTCAAAGGTAAGAACAAAAGTTCCATTCTCACCCCGAGCCTACATTGGAGTGACCTTCTGCGCTTCAAAGTGTTTCGGGATCACGTCTTCTTTCTTGTTCCGAATGGCAGGGCATTTTATGACGCGCTTAGCTCGCAGAGTAAAGTATTGGATCATCTCGATTTTTCACTTTTTGTCACTTATCACTTTCTGTGGAAGGGTAGACATATCTGTTAGTACTCTTGGTGGTTTTCTTGTTTGTTCATCTACACTAGGTAGATGTTTTCACCCCCCTCATTCACATGTGGTTGTGCGGCTGTGGGAGATGGCTATTTGCTTTCATCAGCATAGTGTGAACTAGCTGATGGTGCGCGTTCTAGTTTCGACCAGTTCGTTGATGTTCTGGCACGCTCGCAATTTAGTCAGGTGGTGCTGACTTGCTTGCGTTCGAGGTCTCCGTGATGGGCCCCCCTCTTCCGCTCGCATACCATGCTGCAAAGGTATCCCACCAGGTACCGCGTGGAGGTTGAAGTAGGAGTTGCTCATGCTAAGACTTTCGGTCCTATCCTTTCCAGCAAGGATACGCTTTGCTGCGCACATTGTAGCGCGTGTGGAGTCCAGAACAACTTAGGATATCACGGACCTATTCAATCTCATTTTGCGGAACACAAATTGCTCTATTAAGCAGAAGTCAACCACGATATCAACAAGCGGAACAAGGGGAGGGATGTGGTGTGAAATTGCAGATTTATGCGTTACGTAAGTTTTGCACAATGCCCAATGCTAACATATGTTTAATTAAACATTTGTAGAGTTCTTTAACAGAATTTTCTAATTTTGTGTGGCCCAAAATGATTCATTTGCACAACAGCACAAACAGCCTATTTGGCTTAGCAAGAACTCATATAACTTTTCAAAACAATTGCTCAATACACCCTTAAACTACCCTAGTAAACCTAAATAATAAACGGACCGTAATGTAGACGGTTTAACAATACCGCATACTGTTCGAACTGTATCCCGAATGGGTGGTTAAGCAAATCTTATGGTTATCGTTTATGCGGGTAGTAATTCATCACATGTAGAATGTTCAATTCTCGCATTTAGTATCATACGGGCGTATCCTTCGCTGATCCTACAATGATCGATTTCTTTTAACCGGATTTCTCTCCGGATTATTCCGGGAAATACAACCAATAATCGGATGATCTCTCGGTGTGTTTCGGTGGAGGACGACTAAGACATCTAAAACAACTGCCGCTGTACCTCTCCGTAGTGGCAGGTATTCCTTCTTCATTTTCTTGTATTGTCGATCACGGTCACCCATGGCTGCGGCTCCTAAGCGAGCTGTTTGCAACATAGTGGCAAACCCACTTGCTTGCGCATAAGGTTTTTCGTACCAGAAACTGACGTCGGCCCTGCTTGCTTGGGTATTTGCCCAAAACACCTCGAACGTGCTACCGGCACCACTATCGGCTACAACCGGTGCGACCTGGCCAACTCAGGGTGAGCTCCAACTGCATTGGCACCACGGAAGGGCACCACCAGGAGTGGAGCCTGCGGCTTAATTTGACTCAACACGGGAACACTTACCAGGTCCTAACTTATTGAGATGTTTGATACCGACGGTTTGGGCAACGGTCGCTCGCGGCTCGGCCGGCGGTGTAGTGTGACCTGATAATACGTCAACCCATCGTGGTTGACTTCTGTTTAATAGGACAATTTGTGTTCTGCAAAATGAGATTGAGCGATAACAGGTCCGTGATGCCCTTAGATGTCAGCTGCACGCGCGCTACAATGTGCGCAGCAACGCGTATCCTTGCCCGAAAGGGCCGGGAAATCGCTTAAATGCGCATGCCGGGTAAAGGCACATACTAGGGTCGAAAACCTTATGTCGAATTCGTTTTTGAACCTGGGTTGGAACTGGATTGGCGGAAAATGTGTAAACAAACAAACGTCAAACATACCGTAATCCGGGGTAACATTGGTCAGAATTTTCGATTTTTCTTGAATAATTCTCTTGTGAAAGCAAACGTTACATGTTTTATACTTTTAAAACAAGTACTGGCCCTCTGAGTATGTGTTAAGCTACTCGAAAAAGTATTTTAAAACTTTGAAACACGTTTAAATTGGCTTTTTCATCTAATTTTTGATTTTGTTCATTTGGGGTAACATTGATCATGTCAGTGATCAATGTTCGTTAGTGTTGAAAATACCTTTACTTACCAAATTCGAAGTTGCTGATTTCGAATATGTTGTCCAAATTCTTACAAGTTATGTACTTTTTGAGATATTTTAGGATTAAAATTCTCCAAACCGCGAATAACGCCTAAAGTTAGGCAATGGCTTAAAGAATTGATAGCCTGCTTTTAATAAAACGTAAATTTTATTGAAAAGTAGACTTTCATAGAAGTTTCGGTTATTAAATCTAACTCTAGGGTATCATATTGAAGTATTATAGTGATTTCGAACCTCATATTGTATCTAGTATTCATGCCATGCATGAATGTTTGTCAATGTATCTCATTGCGTTACGAAACACAATTATAGAAAAATCGATTTATTTCAATGTTTATGAAATTCAATTTTTATGAATTGCATGTCTTTCAATAGCTCAATGATTGCAGATTACGATATACCATTCGATAGCAGAAATTGATTCAATGTAAAATGCTTGCTTGAACATTTTATGAAGTCGGCCAAGCCGATCAATGTTACCCCACTGATCAATGATACCCCGTTTTACGGTACTTTAGTACAAGCGAAACCGAAGTCGGGTTGGGGTTGAAACTGTGATCTCATCCAGTTCCAACCCAGGTTGGAACTGAACCAAAAACGAAAACGGCGTTAGTATGAGCCACTCCTACTTCCACCTCCACGCGGTACCTGGTGGGATACCTTTGCAGAGGGGGGGAGGGGGAGTCCCCATCACGGAGACCTCGAACGCAAACAAGTCAGCACCACCTGACTTAACAAAGCGAGCGTGCCAGAACATCATCGGACTGGTCGAAACTAGAACGCGCACCATCAGCTAGTATACACTATGCTGATGAAAGCAAGCAACCATCCCCCACAGCCACACGCCAGCATGTGACTGGGAGGGATGGAAACATCTACCCAGCGTAGATGATCAAGCAAGAAAACCACTAAGAGCACTAACACAAAGCTCTCTTCTTCTCCCACAGGAAAGTGATAAAACATAAAGTATGAAGCACTATCTCACCGTGAAAGCCAAAGTCCAGGGGGCCGAAATTGACCCCTGGGCCATCGGCGAAACAATTGAGACCTTCGAGCTAAAGATATCAAAGATCGAACAACAAAATAATGGGGAATACCTCATCGCGACCGAGGATGAAGACACAGCGGAAAGGCTCCTAACGCTGGTCCGAATTGACGATGGAACGGAAGTGGAAGTGATCCGGCACCCGTCCCTAAATGGATGCAAAGGGGTGATTAAGTGCCCAGCGATAAGGAACAAGTCTGAGCAAGAAATCCTGGATCATCTCAAGGCCCAAAAGGTTGTGAGGGTGCAGGCGCGTGGAGAGAATGGGATTTACATCCTCTCCTTCGACCTTCCGCAACCGCCGAAGGAAATAAAGGTCGGCGCCCTCACAACCAAGGTCTCTACGTTTTACCCACGCCCGCTGATATGTCGGAAATGTTTCATGTATGGGCATACGGCGGGCGCATGCCGAAACAACCCGGCGTGCGAAGCATGCGGGCAGTATAATGAGGGACGGTGCCCCCCACCCAAATGCCGAAACTGTGGGGGGGGCACACCATCCTACTGACCAAAAGTGCAAAGTGTACAAGCAGGAAATGAGTATTAACCAAATGATGGTCGACAAGGGCATACCGGCCGTCAAAGCTCGGGCAATGCTCAGAAAAGAGACCAAAAAGGGATATATAGTACCGCCCAAAGCCGCGCCGGAAGCGCGGCGAGTAACTTCAAGTCTCCAAGCCAAGAAGCCCGAACCGCCCGGTGAAGGCAGCAGCAAGACCGGACCGAAAAGGAAGAGCGCACCAACCCCGCTCGTAGCCGTACACATCAACTCCAGCAGCAGCAGCAGCAGCGAGGATGAGGAGGAACACATCGTCCCTCCGAAGAGGGCACTGCCCACCCGCCCGAAAGGAAAGGGCAAGGCCAATGCAGCTGGTCGATCATCCAAATAAATACAACATACCCTCGCGCTCGGCCGGCGGTGTAGTGTGACCTGATAATACGTCAACCCATCGTGGTTGACTTCTGCTTAATAGGACAATTTGTGTTCAGCAAAATGAGATTGAGCGATAACAGGTCCGTGATGCCCTTAGATGTTCTGGGCTGCACGCGCGCTACAATGTGCGCAGCAACGCGTATCCTTGCCCGAAAGGGCCGGGAAATCGCTTAAATGCGCATGCCGGGTAAAGGCACATACTAGGGTCGAAAGCCTAAGTATGAGCAACTCCTACTTCCACCTCCACGCGGTACCTGGTGGGATACCTTGGTAACAGGGTATGCGAGCGGAAGAGGGGGGGTCGCCATCACGGAGACCTCGAACGCAAACAAGTCAGCACCACCTGACTTAACAAAGCGAGCGTGCCAGAACATCATCGGACTGGTCGAAACTAGAACGCGCACCATCAGCTAGTATCCACTATGCTGATGAAAGCAAACAACCTGGGAGGGATGGAAACATCTACCCAGTGTAGATGAACAAACAAGAAAACCACTAAGAGCACTAACACAAAGCTCCCTTCTTCTCTCACAGGAAAGTGACAAATAAAATATGAAGCACTATCTCACCGTGAAAGCCAAGCAGGGGGGGGGCGAAATTGATCCCTGGGCAATCGGTGAAACAATCGAAACCTTCGAGCTAAAAATAACCAAAATTGAACAACAAAAGAATGGGGAATATCTGATTTCAACTGAGGACGAGGACACGGCAGAGAGGCTCCTGACACTGATACGGATCGACGATGGCACGGAGGTCGAAGTCATCCGGCATCCATCCCTAAATGGATGCAAAGGAGTAATCAAGTGCCAGCAATAAGCACCAAGACCGAACAAGAGATCCTGGACCACCTGAAGGCCCAAAAGGTCACGAGGGTGCAGGCGCGAGGGGAAAACGGGATCTTTATCCTCTCCTTTGACCTTCCGCAACCGCCGAAGGAGATAGAGGTCGGCGCCCTCACAACCAAGGTCTGCACATTCTACCCGCGCCCGATGATCTGCCGGAAGTGCTACATGTTTGGGCACACAGCGAGTTCATGCAGGAACAATCCGGCGTGCGAAACATGCGGCCAGTACCACAAGGGACGGTGCCCCCACTCAAGTGCCGGAACTGAGGGAGGAGGGGGGGGGGAGCACACCATCCTACCGATCAAAAATGTCTATAAGCAAGAGATGAGCATTAACCGGATGATGGTGGAGAAGGGCATACCCGTCATCAAGGCCCGGGCAATGCTCAGGAAGGATACCAAGAAAGGGTATATAGTACCTCCACAAGTCAAGAAACCCGAACCGCCCGGTGAAGGTAGCAGCAAGCCCACTGGATCGAAGAGAAAGAGCGCTCCGACCCCGCTCGTAGCAGTGAACATCAACTCCAGCAGCAGCAGCGAGGATGATGAGGAGAACATCGTCCCGCGAAGAAGGCCTCGCCCGCGAAGAAAGGAAAGGGCAAGGCCAACGCAGCTGGTCGATCAATCAAGTAAATACACTACAAACACATCCTACACATTCCATACAAGTACCCTAATAAAGCAATCATTGAACTCAACATAAAAAACCATTCACTACAACACATCCAAACTGGTACTCAGCCAGACACGTGGATAGGAGGAGGTCCGATGGGCGGGCCCCCGACGCACCAACGTGGATGCATACACACCAAAATCGATTTGGAATTGTACATATGAAAGTCCATTTCAAACGTATTATCATTAAAACCAAGTTCAAATTAAACTTTTTGGGCAAAAAATAAAAATTGTTGATATTTTTGTCATTTGTCAACCCCTTCAAATAATCTGCTGTACGACTTTGTTTCAACTATTTTTTTCAATGATTGGCCACTTATTCTCGATTCCAAATCTAGCCTTGAATCTCTTAACGAAGTATGTTTTTACAAACTGGAATCAATTTTGTAAATTAGGACATAAATCTCCATACATCAATAAACGCCTAAAAGTATACCATGCCCTTGTGATTTCATGTAGATAATTTTATTGGGTTCAAATTCAAAATTGGGTTCAACAATCCAAAAAAAGAAAATTCATCATGAATAGCATGAAAACCGTTGATGTACCGTTAAAAATATATTTAAACACTAAAAATGATTTTTGATATTTTAACTCACTGTTTTTTCAGTCAGTACACAATAAACTCATTTGTATATGTAGAATTTTATAAAAATTCATATTTCCCTATTAAATTTCAATCTAATACATTCCACAAGGCTTCTTTCATCATGTTCATACTCCTAAGATTTCAAGCTGTGATGATTTTCAAGGATTTGATGTGTTTTTCAGGGCACTATAAAAGTTGCCCCAAAATGAAAATATGATTCAAAGTCTCACAATATATTTAAAATTATCAAGTCTTTCAATTGAAATTGATAACAGATACTCCAGTACTTGTTTTAAAAATATAAAACTAGGGGAAATACAGTAAGGCGGATTGACACAAAAATCAGGAAAGATGTTTCGCTCAAAATAGTAAGATTTATCATAGTAAAAAGTGAATAGTATTTGTTAATTATAACATGCGTTGACCATCCGACGTATAAAAAGTCATATATAGTTAAAAAGAAAACGTGCTAAAAATTTTATAGTTAGGCGTAGAATACAATATCGTTGTTTTGAAATGCGTACAAAATAGCAGAACACCGAATATGTAATGAATTGCTGTTTTCTCGGTGTATTGAGCAGTTGTTTTGAAAAGTAATGTGAATTTTGTTGATTTTGTATGCTATTTTGCATGAAAATATGATTTATTCGAGCTGTAGTACAAATAATTCATTGTGGGGGTGACTTTGGGCCATATAAAAGCAATGTAAATAGTACGAGAACTCTACAAATGTGAATGAAAACAACTGAGAGTATGTACATGACTTCATGTATACCTTCATGTGTGTGGGCTGTTCATAAACCACTTAGTCCAAAATTTGACCATCCCAGACCCCCCTCGTAGACTTTCAGTTGAGGACGTATACACCGTTTCCCTTTCCTGGTACTCTGGAGAATTTTTTGCAGGTTAAGCTTTTCTTTTACATCATCGTCAGGTCGGTTTGCCAGCGCCGGGCACCTGATCACCCCCTTGCACTCGTTCATCGATGGGTGCAGCTCAGCCTTTACCTTTGTTCCATCTTCCAGTTCTTCGATTTCCAGCAGGCTACTCGCTGTTCTTCGATTTCTCGGCTTCGCGTTGCGCTGCCGAGTCATCCGACTCGCTTCTCAGCACCACTGTCACCGGGCGTTTAGGCGGTACTGGGAAGATCCCCGAGGGGCCCGCAACACCTTCCACCGCTTCGGCCGGTGTTCCTCGCCGCAGTGGGAGGTAATCTTTGTTCGTCTTCTTGTGCTGCGCCCGGGCCGCCTGGATGCTTCCAAGCAGGACACCCCCCCGAACGTGCTACCGGCACCACTATCGGCTACAACCGGTGCGACCTGGCCAACTCAGGGTGAGCTCCAACTGCATCGGCACCACGGAAGGGCACCACCAGGAGTGGAGCCTGCGGCTTAATTTGACTCAACACGGGAAAACTTACCAGGTCCGAACTTATTGAGATGTTTGATACCGACGGTTTGGGCAACGGTCGCTCGTGGCTCGCGCTCGGCCGGCGGTGTAGTGTGACCTGATAATACGTCAACCCATCGTGGTTGACTTCTGTTTAATAGGACAATTTGTGTTCAGCAAAATGAGATCGAAATCCTTAGTATGAGCCACTCCTACTTCCATCTCCACGCGGTACCTGGTGGGATAACTTTGCAGAAAGGTATGCGAGCGGAAGAGAGGGGGGGGGTCCCCATCACGCAAACAATTCAGCACCACCTGACTTAACCTTCGCGTACCCAACGTCAATTTTGGATGATTTTCGAAACTGGAATCAGCTATGAAAAATGCATTTCCCAACCGATTTTTTTGAAGTCAATTGCATTCGCTCCAGATTTGTCCAAATTTTCAAGGACCACCATACGGAACCGGTTCACCCTTCCGTTCCGGAGTTATTCCAGATTCCGTTGGGGTCATGACCGGCCGGAAAATGACACATGAATGCATTTTACTCTGCATCTATTGTTATTTTGGAAATTTGCACATATTATACGCCAGGAATACAGAAACTATATAACTGCAAGGAACCATTGACTTGAAATGAGGCAATCAAGCAGTCTCATGAACCGGATATGTGCCGGGTGCCCCCAGGGAAGTGACCAAAGTGGCCATTCTAGGAACATTGTCAGAATCAATCGTGCGGCACATCAAACTTCATGATTTGTCGAAACATGAAGGAAAATAGTCCTTCCAGGCTCCTAAGACCCCCTCGGAAACGGCCTGGCTATACCTGGAATGTTCCGGGTGCCCCCAGGGATGTGACAAAAGTGTCCATTTCCTCAATGTTATCAAAATCAACCGTGCGACACCTCTAACTTCATGATTCGTTGAAACACAAAGGAAAATAGTCCTTCTAGGCCCTTACGGCCCCTTGGGACCGGTCTGGCCGTACCCGGAATGTTCCGGATGCCCTCAGGGAAGTGGTCATTTCTCAAACATAGTCAAAATCAACCGTGCGGCACCTCTAACTCCATAATATGTTGAAACATAAAGAAAAACAGTCCTTCTAGGCCCTTATGGCCCCTTGGGACCGGTCTGGCCATACCCGGAATGTTCCGGATGCCCGCAGGGAAGTGGTCATTTCTCAAACATAGTCAAAATCAATCGTGCGACACCTCTATCTTCATGATTCGTTGAAACATAAAGGAAAATAGTCCTTCTAGACCAATATGGCTCCTTGGGACCGGTTTGGCCATACCCGGAATGTTCCGGATGCCCTCAGGGAAGTGGTAATTTCTCAAACATAGTCAAAATCAATCGTGCGGCACCTCTAACTCCATGATTTGTTGAAACATAAAGAAAAATAGTCCTTTTATGCCCTTATGGCCCATTGGGACCGGTCTGGCCATACCCGGAATGTTCCGGATGCCCGCAGGGAAGTGGTCATTTCTCAAACATAGTCAAAATCAATCGTGCGACACCTCTATCTTCATGATTCGTTGAAACATGAAGAAAAATAGTCCTTCTAGACCAATATGGCTCCTTGGGACCGGTTTGGCCATACCCGGAATGTTCCGGATGTCCCCCGGGAAGTGATCATTTCTGAAACATTTTCAAAATCACCTCAAACTTCATGATTTGTCGAAACATGAAGGATAACAGTTCTTTTAGGCTCCCATGACCCCTTAGAGTAATTGTGGCCACACTCGAGATGCTCCGGATGTCTCCAGGAAAGTGGTCAAAATTGCCTTTTCCACGACGTTGGTCAAATCAATCGTGCGGCCCCTTAAACTTCATCATTTGCCAAAACGTGGAGGAAAATTGTCCTTCTAGGTTCTTATGACCCCACGGGAACGACCTGGCAATACCCGGAATGTTCCGGATGCCCGCAGGGAAGTGTTCATTTCTCAAACATAGTCAAAATCAATCGTGCGACACCTCTATCTTCATGATTCGTTGAAACATAAAGAAAAATAGTCCTTTTAGACCAATATGGCTCCTTGGGACCGGTTTGGCCATACCCGGAATGTTCCGGATGTCCCCCGGGAAGTGATCATTTCTGAAACATTTTCAAAATCACCTCAAACTTCATGATTTGTCGAAACATGAAGGATAACAGTTCTTTTAGGCTCCCATGACCCCTTAGAGTAATTGTGGCCACACTCGAGATGCTCCGGATGTCTCCAGGAAAGTGGTCAAAATTGCCTTTTCCACGACGTTGGTCAAATCAATCGTGCGGCACCTCAAACTTCATGATTTATAAAACGTGGTGGAAAATGGTCCTTCTAGGCCCTTATGACCCCTCGGGAATGACCTGGCCATACCCGGAATGTTCCGGGTGCCCCCAGGAACTTGACAAAAGTGGAAACTTCCACAACGTCACCGTCCGTGCGACACTTATAACTTCATGATGTTGAAACATAAAGAAAAATAGTCCTTCTAGGCCCTTATGACCAGAGTTGTTCCCTGTTACTATCAATGGTAGGCAAACCGCCGATTTTGATAGACTGACTGCGATCCAAGTCAGCGTGTCACCGTCACTTTTCTTTTTCCATTACAACTGGACTGATTGCGATGGCGGGTAGATATCACTGATCTTTAAAATTCTTTTAAAAATTAAAATAAACCCTTACTGTGATGAAATTTGAATATGTGGTACAGCATTACAAGTTTTGTATGTTGGTCATTAAAAATTTTGAGTTTTGTATAAAATCGCCAAAATATCAGTTCAGTTGCTATGATAGCACTCTGGAGTGCAGGTCAGTATCAAGTCGTTACCGGTCACTATCGTTTTGATATTGATCAGCCTACAGTGATAGTGATGGTGGTGCAAAATCAGTTGTCAAATGACATGTCTGATATTTCGCAGCTCTGCTTATGACCCCTTGGGACCGGTCTGGCCTCATCCGGCCAGGGGAAGTGGTCATTTCTCAAATATGTATTGTCAAAATCAGTCGTACGACACCTCAAATTTCATGATTTGTCAAAACATGAGAGAAAACAGTCCTGTTGGCGCGTGTGATGCATTCGGAACTAGAATACCATTTTGAGAGCAGCTTCTATTCCAAGCAGCTTCAAAAACTGCAATTTATTAAATGATTAATAAATTAACAGTAAGTAATTACATTATTTAACGACATTACGCTATAGTATTAGTTCACGCACTAATCTCCCAACAGCAGTGCACACTTCATCGTTGTTCTATCTTTCACGAACTAAAACGCACTGTTCTTTGTACGCTACCTCCAACAGGCAGTTACTGTATCGAACGTCGCTCTTTCTTCAGGGTTGCCAGTTCCACAAGACCCTAACGTATAGGAACTATTCGCAACAAGTCCTTTTAGGCCGAACGCTCTTTGTCGTTGTTTTGAGTGTTCAAGGGCCAACTCCTTTGCAAGCTAGTCCAGAAATTTACGTTTTCTGGATTTATCGTTGCGGTAGTAACTAGGGTTGCTGATGTGAGCAGAAAATATGCATTGTGGCTGCAACTGTCAATGATTCACCTGTCTGTTCTGCGTTTACATGCGACACCACCTTTCAACTTATTATAAAGCAGATCCACATTCGGCTTTGGCGTCGATTTTTCAGCCTTGTCCTGAAAATTAAGGCGCCATTAGACTGTTTGTCGTAATGCCAAATATTTGTCATTGTAGTCCGACATTCATCAGGATTCACGTTGTGTTGGCCTTTTGTCGAGCTTGTTTGGCCAAATATTTGTCATGTGTAATGGAACCTTTACAGTAGTTCCCGTGGTAAATCCGAAACGAACTCTGTGAGGTCTCAAATAGTCAAAGGTCTTCAGGATGATTATTTTCATAGCATCACTTTGAGATGTCGCAAGATTGATGACGACAACGTTGTAGTAATGCCTAGGGTAATGCTATCCTCGACCATTTCCTCACGGGGAATACTGGACATTTCTAACAATCAAAGGATCAAGACTCACTATTTTCTTTTATGCTTTGACAAATCGTTAAGTCCAAGGTATCACACTATTAGTTTCCACAGCCTCCCGGAGGACTTCTGGGACATATCCGGTGTGGCAAAGTTGTTTCCAAGGGGCCTTGGGAACCTAGAATGGCTATTTTCATGACGTTTGAGATATCGCACGAATGATCAACGTTGTGGAAATGACAATATTGACCACATTCCTGGGGTCATCCGGAACATTTCGGGTGTGGTCATTCCAGGACCATCCTAAGGGGTCATGGGAACCTTAAAGGACTGTCATCCTTCATGTTTCGACGAAACATGAAGTTTAAGGTATCGCACGGTTGATTTTTGAACATTTGCGAAATCACCCCATCACTGGGGCCATCCGGTACATTCCAGGTGTGGCTAGACCGATCCCAAGGGTCCATAATGGCCTAGAAGGACTATTCTCCTCTTTGTTTCAACAAATAATGAAGTTAGAGGTGTTGCACGTTCGATTTTGACAACTTTGTGGAAACGGGCACTTGGTCACTTACCTGGGGGCATCCGGAACATACCATGGCCAGGCCGTTCCCGAGAGGTGAGAAGATACTGGAAGGAATATTTTTTGTGGTTCGACAAATCATGAAGTTCGAGGTGTTGCACGATTGATTTGACCAACGTTTTAGAAATGACCACTTTCCTGGGGGCATCCAGAACATTCCGGATGTGGCCAGAACCATTCTAAGGAGTCATGGGAGCCTAAAAGGACTGTTATTCTTCATGTTTCAACAAATCATGAAGTTTGAGGTGTCACACGGTTGATTTTGACAACGTTGTGGAAATGGCCACTTTTGACACATCCCAGGGGGCACCCGGAACATTCCGGGTATTGCCAGGTCGTTCCCGTGGGGTCATAAGAACCTAGAAGGACAATTTTCCTCCACGTTTTGGCAAATGATGAAGTTTAAGGGGCCGCACGATTGATTTGACCAACGTCGTGGAAAAGGCAATTTTGACCACTTTCCTGGGAGCATCCGGAACATTCCGGGTGTGGCCACAACCACTCTAAGGGGTCATGGGAGCCTAAAAAGACTGTAATCCTTCATGTTTTGACAAATCATGAAGTTTGAAGTGTCACACGGCTGATTTTGAATATGTTTGAGAAATGACCACTTCCCTGAGGGCATTCGTATAATTACGGGTATGGCCAGACCGATCCCAGGGGGCCATAAGGGCATAAAATGACTATTTTCCTTTATGTTTCAACAAATCATGGAGTTAGAGGTGCCGCACGGTTGATTTGGACTATGTTTGAGAAATGACCACTTCCCTGAGGGCATCCGGAACATTCCGGGTACGGCCAGACCGGTCCCAAGGGGCCGTAAGGGCCTAGAAGGACTATTTTCCTTTGTGTTTCAACGAATCATGAAGTTAGAGGTGTCGCACGGTTGATTTTGATAACATTGAGGAAATGGACACTTTTGTCACATCCCTGGGGGCACCCGGAACATTCCAGGTATAGCCAGGCCGTTTCCGAGGGGGTCTTAGGAGCCTGGAAGGACTATTTTCCTTCATGTTTCGACAAATCATGAAGTTTGATGTGCCGCACGATTGATTCTGACAATGTTCCTAGAATGGCCACTTTGGTCACTTCCCTGGGGGCACCCGGCACATATCCGGTTCATGAGACTGCTTGATTGCCTCATTTCAAGTCAATGGTTCCTTGCAGTTATATAGTTTCTGTATTCCTGGCGTATAATATGTGCAAATTTCCAAAATAACAATAGATGCAGAGTAAAATGCATTCATGTGTCATTTTCCGGCCGGTCATGACCCCAACGGAATCTGGAATAACTCCGGAACGGAAGGGTGAACCGGTCCCGTATGGTGGTCCTTGAAAATTTGGACAAATCTGGAGCGAATGCAATTGACTTCAAAAAAATCGGTTGGGAAATGAATTTTTCATAGCTGATTCTAGATTCGAAAATCATCCAAAATTGACGTTGGGTACGCGAAGGTTAACAAAGCGAGCGTGCCAGAACATCATCGGACTGGTCGAAACTAGAACGCGCACCATCAGCTAGTATTCACTATGCTGATGAAAGCAAACAACCATCCCCCACAGCCGCACACCAGCATGTGACTGGGAGAGATGGAAACATCTACCCAGTGTAGATGAACAAACAAGAAAACCACTAAGAGCACTAACACAAAGCTCCCTTCTTCTCCCACAGGAAAGTGACAAATAAAAAATGAAGCACTATCTCACCGTGAAAGCCAAGCAGGAGGGCGAAATTGACCCCTGGGCAATCGGTGAAACAATCGAAACCTTCGAGCTAAAAATAACCAAAATTGAACAACAAAAGAATGGGGAGTATCTGATTTCAACTGAGGACGAGGACACGGCAGAGAGGCTCCGGACACTGATACGGATCGACGATGGCACGGAGGTCGAAGTCATCCGGCATCCATCCCTAAATGGATGCAAAGGAGTAATCAAGTGCCAGCAATAAGCACCAAGACCGAACAAGAGATCCTGGACCACCTGAAGGCCCAAAAGGTCACGAGGGTGCAGGCGCGAGGGGAAAACGGGATCTTTATCCTCTCCTTTGACCTTCCGCAACCGCCGAAGGAGATAAAGGTCGGCGTCCTCACAACCAAGGTCTGCACATTCTACCCGCGCCCGATGATCTGCCGGAAGTGCTACATGTTTGGGCACACAGCGAGTTCATGCAGGAACAATCCGGCGTGCGAAACATGCGGCCAGTACCACGAGGGACGATGCCCCCACTCAAGTGCCGAAACTGTGGGGGAGGGGGGGGGGGCACACCTTCCTACCGATCAAAAATGTAAGGTCTATAAGCAAGAGATGAGTATTAACCGGATGATGGTGGATAAGGGCATACCCGCCATCAAGGCCCGGGCAATGCTCAGGAAGGATACCAAGAAAGGGTATATAGTACCGCCCAAAGCTGCTCCGGAGGCGCGACGAGTCACTTCACAAGTCAAGAAACCCGAACCGCCCAGGGAAGGTAGCAGCAAGCCCACTGGATCGAAAAGAAAGAGCGCTCCGACCCCGCTCGTAACAGTGAACATTAACTCCAGCAGCAGCAGCGAGGACGATGAGGAGAACATCGTCCCCCCGAATAAGGCCCCGCCCGCTGGTCGATCAATCAAGTAAATACACTACAAACACATAATACACATTCCATACAAGTGCCCTAATAAAGCAATTATTGAACTCAACATAAAAAACTACAACACATCCGAACTGGTATCCCAGCCAGACACGTGGATAGGAGGAGGTCCGATGGGCGGGCCCCCGACGCACCACCGTGGATGATAGAATGCATACACACCAAAAATCGATTTGGAATTGTACATATGAAAGTCCATTTCAAACGTATTTTCATTAAAACCAAGTTCAAATTAAACTTTTTGGGCAAAAAAAATTGTTGATATTTTTGTCATTTGTCAACTCCTTCAAATAATCTGCTGTACGACTTTGTTTCAACTATTTTTTTCAATGATTGGCCACTTATTCTCGATAGATCCATCATAGAAGATTCCAAATCTAGCCTTGAATCTCTTAACGAAGTATGTTTTTACAAACTGGAATCAATTTTGTAAATTAGGACATAAATCTCCATACATCAATAAACGCCTAAAAGTATACCATGCCCTTGTGATTTCATGTAGATAATTTTATTGGGTTCAAATTCAAAATTGGGTTCAACAATCCAAAAAAAGAAAATTCTTCATGAATAGCATGAAAACATATGTTGATGTACCGTTAAAAATATATTTAAACACTAAAAATGATTTTTGATATCTTAACTCACTGTTTTTTCAGTCAGTACACAATAAACTCATTTGTGTATGTAGAATTTTGTAAAAATCCATATTTCCTTATTAAATTTCAATCTAATACACTCCACAAGGCTTCTTTCATCATGTTCATACTCCTAAGATTTCAAGCTGTGATGATTTTCAAGGATTTGATGTGTTTTTCAGGGCACTATAAAAGTTGCCCCAAAATGAAAATATGATTCAAAGTCTCACAATATATTTAAAATTATCAAGTCTTTCAATTGCAATTGATAACAGATACTCCAGTACGTGTTTTAAAAATATAAAACTAGGGGAAATACAGTAAGGCGGATTGACACAAATTCAATTTTGCTCAATTTTTTTTCAAACGTGCTAAGAATTTTATAGTTAGGCGTAGAATACAATATCGTTGTTTTGAAATGCGTACAAAATAGCAGAACACCGAATATGTAATGAATTGCTGTTTTCTCGGTGTATTGAGCAGTTGTTTTGAAAAGTAATGTGAATTTTGTTGGTTATGCATGCTATTTTGCATGAAAATATAATTTATTCGAGCTGTAGTACAAATAATTCATTGTGGGGGTGACTTTGGGCCATATAAAAGCAATGTAAATAGTACGAGAACTCTACAAATGTGAATGAAAACAACTGAGAGTATTTACATGACTTCATGTATACCTTCATGTATGTGGGCTGTTCATAAACCACTTAGTCCAAAATTTGACCATCCCAGACCCCCCTCGTAGACTTTCAGTTGAGGACGTATACACCGTTTCCCTTTCCTGGTACTCTGGAGAATTTTTTGCAGGTTAAGCTTTTCTTTTACATCATCGTCAGGTCGGTTTGCCAGCGCCGGGCACCTGATCACCCCCTTGCACTCGTTCATCGATGGGTGCAGCTCAGCCTTTACCTTTGTTCCATCTTCCAGTTCTTCGATTTCCAGCGGGCTACTCGCTGTTCTTCGATTTCTCGGCTTCGCGTTGCGCTGCCGAGTCATCCGACTCGCTTCTCAGCACCACTGTCACCGGGCGTTTAGGCGGTACTGGGAAGATCCCCGAGGGGCCCGCAACACCTTCCACCGCTTCGGCCGATGTTCCTCGCCGCAGTGGGAGGTAATCTTTGTTCGTCTTCTTGTGCTGCGCCCGGGCCGCCTGGATGCTGATCCCTTTAGTGACTGCTTTTCTGCGAATGGCGATTTCCTGCTTCCAAGCAAGACACCCCCTCCCCCAAGTTTCGCCTCGCAGTTAGCGCACTGCGGTTGCCCCTGGCAGCGCCCAGGTGCTCTTTGCCGCATGTCCCGCAAGCCGCCTTATTGGTGCACTCCCCCTCCGTGTGCCCATAGCAGAAGCACTTCCTGCACAGTACGGCCGAGGTACAAAGGGTTGCGTGGCCACCTTGAGCGGACCCATTCAACCATTTTGGATGGTTTGGTAGAGAAACCCAGGATGAAGGTCCCAGTGTCCCCTTTCGGTTCCACCTCCCTCACCCCTTGCTCCGCCATCTCCGTTTTGATCCTAGCTGGGTCCAGCCCCGCTAGGGATGGGCACTTTATGATGCACCGAAGTGCATTCTTGTCCTGCAGAAGATGTGCAGTGATTGGGGTGCCGTTGACTTCGTCAACCGCCAGTAGCACCTCAACCTCCTCTTTGCTGCTCGCCTTCACGATTATTCGGGACTGGTCCCGGAAAACCGGTCTGGCTTCTGGATTGGCGATGGCGATCTCCTTCAGCATGGCATGAACATCAAAGATGATCAGCCTTGCTCCGGTCGTTGACTGCAAGATTACCTCCATGGTTATTGTTGCGGCATGCTCCGGCCGTGTGACCTTAGATGAAGCAATTCTTGCATATCATAGGCCGGGGGTAGAAGGTGGCGACCTTCGCCATTCGCGCCCCGACCTTGACTTCTTTTGGTGGCTGTGGAAGGTCAAAGGTAAGAACAAAAGTTCCATTCTCACCCCGAGCCTACATTGGAGTGATATCTGTTAGTACTCTTGGTGGGTTTCTTGTTTGTTCTTCTACACTAGGTAGATGTTTCCATCCCCCCAGTCACGTGCGGGTGTGCTACCATGCTGCAAAGGTATCCCACCAGAGTTGCTCATGCTAAGACTTTCGGTCCTATCCTTTCCAGCAAGGATACGCTTTGCTGCGCACATTGTAGCGCGTGTGGAGTCCAGATCAACATTTTGCTGAACACAAATTGTTCTATTAAACAGAAGTCAACCACGATACAACCACCTACTGTAGCTCGTTGTATTCAGCCGTGGTGGAGCAGTAATCTCCGCGCTCTTCGAAACAGGTTACGTAAAGCACGGAAGCGGTATTTGAAGCATCGATCGGAAGATAGTCTTCCGGCACTTCAGGAAGCAGACTTTACTCTACATCAAAACGGGACGCGTTTCGTGAGTATTTCTCTGACCTGGAGCAAAATGCCAAAACTAACCCAGCAGCATTTTGGTCCTACGTACGAAAGCGTCGGCAATCAAATGGTGTGCCGCGTGACGTTCATTTTAAAAACATTGTTGCAAGTTCTGCCGTAGAATCCGCTAATGTATTGGCGGAGTTCTTCAAAACGGTGTACAACAATGATCCACCTATGTTAACAGATGAGGTGACTAACCGAATTGTTGAATATGATCTAAACATGCCCCTCATCAATGTTTCTGTTGACGAGGTCTACAGGCGTTTATCGGATCTGAACTCTTCTGAAGGTACTGGACCCGATGGTCTTTCACCGATGTTTATTAAACAATGTGCCGAAATATTGGCTATGCCCGCATCGATTATTTTCAACCGATCTCTTTCATCTGGGCAATTTCCTGAACTATGGAAGGTAGCATCGATTACTTCAATCCATAATTCTGGAAACCTACACAACGCAGAAAACTATCGCGGTATTTCAATACTGAACTGTTTGTCTAAGGTTCAGGAACGACGTGACGAGTTTGAGGCAAAACATGGAGAAAACCCGACAGGTGGACGCAATTTACATGGATTTCGCCAAAGCGTTCGATAAAGTACCGCATAATGTGTTAATGGCAAAGCTACAAAAAATGGGACTTCCTAGTTGGATAATTGCCTGGCTGCGCTCGTATTTAACTGATCGTTGTGCTTCAGTTAGAATCCATGGCTGTGCATCAGATCGTTTTAATATTCCGTCCGGAGTGCCTCAAGGAAGCCATTTGAGGCCACTACTATTTGTGCTTTATATAAACGACTTGTGCGATCTGATTGAATCCGATAAATTGTTATTCGCCGATGATGTGAAAATCTTCTGACATATCGCTTCGCAACTGGATTGCTGTGCACTTCAGCGTGATCTTGATAAGCTGCTGCAGTGGTGCCGCCTTAACGGAATGGAAGTTAACGCAAAGAAGTGCAAAATCATATCGTTCTCCAGATCGAATTCACCCTGCAGTTTCGATTATTCTATGTCAGCACAGGCTTTAGAGCGAGTGACTATCATCAAGGACTTGGGTATTATGATCGACAGCAAAGTAGACTTCAACGAGGCCTTCGCATTACTAGGATAGGGCCCATATAGCCGAGGCGGTAAACGCACGGGTATTCAGCATGACCATGCTGAGGGCGACGGGTTCGATTCCCGGTCGGTCCAGGATATTTCGTAAAGGAAATTTCCTTGACTTCCTTGGGCATAGAGTATCTTCGTGCCTACCACACGATATACACATGCAAAATGGTCATTGGCAGAGGAAGCTCTCAGTTAATAACTGTGGAAGTGCTCAGCTGAGAAGCAGGCTTTGTCCCAGGAGGACGTTACGCCAAGAAGAAGAAGAAGAAGATTACTAGGATATCTACGTAGGATCACTGCATCTTTTAATGATATTTATGCCCTCAAGTCACTATATTGTGCCTTTGTTCGTAGTGTGTTGGAGTATGCAGTGCAAGTCTGGGCACCATATCATCGGGTTCAGGTTGATCGAATCGAGCGAGTACAACGATCTTTCATTCGCTACGCTTTGAGAAGGCTACCCTGGAACGATCGAGTTAGGCTTCCGCCTTATGAAAACCGCTGCAAGCTCATAGGCCTCAGTACTCTTGAGCTTCAGGGGGATTTTTTTGCAAACTCTATTCTGTTTCGACCGAATCACGAATCGGATCAACTGCAACAACCTACTGCAGCAAGTGAACTTCTATGCTCCCAGTAGAACTCTACGTCACCGTGCTTTGCTTCACATTCCATTCCATCGTACAGCGTATGGTAGTAATAGCCCTCTGATCTCGTGCTTCCGACTTTTCAACAACGCGACCACTTCTTTTGATTTTAATATTTCCAAGACAACTTTTAAACATAGGTTAAGGACATTAGAATAAGATACAGTCTGTGCAACCCATTAAATGTTGAAGGCGGTGAATAAATAAATAAATAAAATAAATAAAGATATCAAAAGGCGGAACAAGGGGAGGAATGTGGTGTGAAATTGCAGATTAATGCGTTACGTAAGTTTTGCACAATGCCCAATGCCCAATGCTAACATATGTTTAATTTAACATTTGTAGAGTTCTTTAACAGAATTTTCTGCTTTTGTGTGACCCAAAACGATTCATTTGCACAACAGCACAAACAGCCTATTTGGCTTAGCAAGAACTCATATAACTTTTCAAAACAATTGCTCAATACACTCTAAAACTACCCTAATAAACATAAACAATAAACGGACCGAATTGTAGACGGTTGAACAATACCACATACTGTTCGAACTGTATCCCGAATGGGTGGTAAAGCAAATCTTGTGGGCTTCGTGGCCGTGCGATTAGCGGCGTCAGTCGTTTAGGCGTATTGTGAGTGCCACGGAGTGAGGATTCGATTCCCGCTCCAGCCGGAGGAAACTTTTCGTCAAACGAAGAATCCTCCACTGGTCCACTGGGTGTTCCGTGTTGTCCGTTGCCTAATGTTAGTGAATGTTCAGTCTGTGCAACCTCTGGTTGAAGACGGTGTAGTGTCTTTTTTATGGCAATGTTCAATTCTCGCATTTAGTATTTGCCATGGATGCTTTCATTAATCAAGAACGAAAGTTAGAGGATCGAAGGTGATTAGATACCGCCCTAGTTCTAACCGTAAACTATGCCAATTAGCAATTGGGAGACGCTACATTATGGTGCTCTCAGTAGCTTCCGGGAAACCAAAATTAGGTTCCGGGGGAAGTATGGTTGCAAAGTTGAAACTTAAAGGAATTGACGGAAGGGCACCACCAGGAGTGGAGCCTGCGGCTTAATTAGACTCAACACGGGAAAACTTACCCGGTTCGAACTTATTGAGATGTTTGATACCGACGGTTCGGGCAACGGTCGCTCGCGGCTCGCGCTCGACCGGCGGTGTAGTGTGACCTGATACTACGTCAACCCATCGTGGTTGACTTCTGCTTAATAGGACAATTTGTGTTCAGCAAAATGAGATTGAGCGATATCAGGTCCGTGATGCCCTTAGATGTTTTGGGCTGCACGCGCGCTACAATGTGCGCAGCAACGCGTATCCTAGCCCGAAAGGGCCGGGAAATCGCTTAAATGCGCATGCCGGGTAAAGGCACATACTAGGGTCGAAAGCCTTAGTATGAGCTACTCCTACTTCCACCTCCACGCGGTACCTGGTGGGATACCTTTGCAGAAAGGTATGCGAGCGGAAGAGGGGGGGGGGGGTCCCCATCACGGAGACCTCGAACGCAAACAAGTCAGCACCACCTGACTTAACAAAGCGAGCGTGCCAGAACATCATCGGACTGGTCGAAACTAGAACGCGCACCATCAGCTAGTATCCACTATGCTGATGAAAGCAAACAACCATCCCCCACAGCCGCACACCAGCATGTGACTGGGAGGGATGGAATCATCTACCCAGTGTAGATGAACAAACAAGAAAACCACTAAGAGCACTAACACAAAGCTCCCTTCTTCTCCCACAGGAAAGTGACAAATAAAAAATGAAGCACTATCTCACCGTGAAAGCCAAGCAGGAGGGCGAAATTGACCCCTGGGTCGAAACAATCGAAACCTTAGAGCTAAAAATAACCAAAATTGAACAACAAAAGAATGGGGAATATCTGATTTCAACTGAGGACGAGGACACGGCAGAGAGGCTCCTGACACTGATACGGATCGACGATGGCACGGAGGTCGAAGTCATCCAGCATCCATCCCTAAATGGATGCAAAGGAGTAATCAAGTGCCCAGCAATAAGCACCAAGACTGAACAAGAGATCCTGGACCACCTGAAGGCCCAAAAGGTCACGAGGGTGCAGGCGCGAGGGGAAAACGGGATCTTTATCCTCTCCTTTGACCTTCCGCAACCGCCGAAGGAGATAAAGGTCGGCGTCCTCACAACCAAGGTCTGCACATTCTACCCGCGCCCGATGATCTGCCGGAAGTGCTACATGTTTGGGCACACAGCGAGTTCATGCAGGAACTATCCAGCGTGCGAAACATGCGGCCAGTACCACGAGGGACGATGCCCCCACTCAAGTGCCGAAACTGTGGGGGGGGGCACACCATCCTACCGATCAAAAATGTAAGGTCTATAAGCAAGAGATGAGCATTAACCGGATGATGGTGGATAAGGGCATACCCGCCATCAAGGCCCGGGCAATGCTCAGGAAGGATACCAAGAAAGGGTATATAGTACCGCCCAAAGCTGTGCCGGAGGCGCGACGAGTCACTTCACAAGTCAAGAAACCCGAACCGCTCAGGGAAGGTAGCAGCAAGCCCGCTGGATCGAAAAGAAAGAGCGCTCCGACCCCGCTCGTAACAGTGAACATTAACTCCAGCAGCAGCAGCGAGGACGATGAGGAGAACATCGTCCCCCCGAAGAAGGCCCCGCCCGCTGGTCGATCAATCAAGTAAGTACACTACAAACACATAATACACATTCCATACAAGTGCCCTAATAAAGCAATCATTGAACTCAACATAAAAAACTATTCACTACAACACATCCGAACTGGTACCCCAGCCAGACACGTGGATAGGAGGAGGTCCGATGCGCGGGCCCCCGACGCACCACCGTGGATGATAGAATGCATACACACCAAAAATCGATTTGGAATTGTACATATGAAAGTCCATTTCGAACGTATTTTCATTAGAACCAAGTACAAATTAAACTTTTTGGGCAAAAAAAAAAAATGTTAATATTTTTGTCATTTGTCAACCCCTTCAAATAATCTGCTGTACGACTTTGTTTCAACTATTTTTTTCAATGATTGGCCACTTATTCTCGATAGATCCATCATAGAAGATTCCAAATCTAGCCTTGAATCTCTTAACGAAGTATGTTTTTACAAACTGGAATCAATTTTGTAAATTAGGACATAAATCTCCATACATCAATAAACGCCTAAAAGTATACCATGCCCTTGTGATTTCATGTAGATAATTTTATTGGGTTCAAATTCAAAATTGAGTTCAACAATCCAAAAAAAGAAAATTCATCATGAATAGCATGAAAACATATGTTGATGTACCGTTAAAAATATATTTAAACACTAAAAATGATTTACTAAAAAATTTAATTTTGACATTTGTATGCTTTTTTGCATTTTTTTTTGGTTTTGTATGCTATTTTGCATGAAAATATAAATTATTCGAGCTGTAGTACAAATAATTCATTTTGGGGGTGACTTTGGGCCATATAAAAGCAATGTAAATAGCAATGTAAATAGGTACGAGAACTCTACAAATGTGAATGAAAACAACTGAGAGTATTTACATGACTTCGTGTATACTTCGGTGTTTTATTTTGGAAATAAATGTAAGATTCATGCAAAATTAAATTGCAAGGCATATCATTTTGGGGATGTTCATAAACCACTTAATCCAAAATTTGACCATCCCAGAACCCCCCTCGTAGACTTTCAGTTGAGGACGTATACACCGTTTCCCTTTCCTTGTACCGTAATCCGGGGTCAAATTGATCACTTTAAAACAACTTTTGCAGATAACATCAGTGCCTGTTCAAATATTGCCAAAAGAATTTCTGTAAAACCAGTACCCTGTGGATCTCCATTAAAACATGTGACAGAATTTTGTTCAACAAATTTAAACTTTAAGTTAAATAACTTCAAATTTCAAAATATTGGAAATGCCACTTTGGGGCGAAATTGATCAGTATACAATTAAGCATCGGCTGGAAAGGAAAATTTCCTTCTCCGCTTAATTTTGCTCTTCTAAAACCGAATAACGCGTCTAAAATCTTACAACTAATAAATTTAATACCTTAAATGCAAAATTAAATTTTGAAATTTCCCCTTGAACGCCTAAAGGTAGGCAATTTCATTTGAAATAAGTGATTTCTATAACAATTATTGACTATTTCCTTAAAAAATGAACTTTTTATAGCTATTTCATGTTCTGATTAGCTGCATAACATCCCAACCTAGGCTCCACAAAAATGTTAAAACAGAGAAATTACGGGAAGTCCTATTAGCAATTGATTGTTTAGTAGCAATGATTTTAGCTAAATGAGCAATACATTGCAAATTCCTTAAAAAAATAAGGCAAAACTAACTTTTTTCTAAAAAAAAAATTAAAGTCTACACTCATCTCTAGACATCTACGAATCAGATGACGTAAAGAGTTTAAGATCATTACGACGCTTAAGAGTTCCTAGTATGAAATTACAATGTAGTACCCGAGTGATCAATTTCACCCCGCTGATCAATTTGACCCCGGTTTACGGTACTCTGGAGAATTTTTTGCAGAGCTTTTCTTTTACACTTTACACTTTTACACTTTAACGGCACTGCACCGCGTCGACGTCGGTTTTCTGGATCATCATTGGCAGCGTGTAGTGATGCTTATTGGTAAGAAAGAAGAGTCCATACACATTGCACTCTCCCGCTTTCATAAAAGCAAAAATCATACTGCTAACCTTTATCTTAACCGGTATGCCATACATGAAATTCAATTTGAATTCGATTTCGAAGGTAATGGGGCTTATCCGAGGAATCATATATATAAAATCCCAGCGTTGTCTGTCTGTCTGTCCGTAACGCTTTGAAATGTTTCATCGAAATGTTTCACCATAGTTGTATCAAATTTCTAAAAGATACGAGAACATTCTGGATGTTTTTTGGCTTTCCAGAAATAATAAGAAGAACCTTCTGGAATGTTCTGGAACATCAATATTCTAAAAATTTTAAGAACTTTCTGGAAGTTTCAGAAAATAAATAACGTTCTATGCACTAAAATATGGAACTTCTTAAATTTTCGAGATTCCCCTTGAAGTTTCTGGAAGCTTCAGAAAGAAGAAGAAGAACCTTCGGCAGCATTATGGAACATCCTTTTTTTTGGCGTAACGTCCCAACTGGGACAAACCCTCAGCTTATTGTCTATGAGCTCAGTTATTAACTGAGAACTTCGGCTTCTAATAATCACTTTAAGTTGTTAAACGTTTTAGAAAATAACCTTCTAGAATGTTCTAGAGAGCATGAAAGTTTATTATATTGGGAAAAGGTTATGGACGTTAGGGAACGAGCAAGGAACCAAAAAAGAACCTTCTAGAATGTTCTGGAACATAAAAATCCATAAAATTTCCAGAAACCTCCTGAAAGATACTGAACGTTACAAAAGTAAAACAATCATATGAGATATTTTGGATATCACACTTCCTCAGATATCAAAAACTTTTTGTGCGTTACTGAACGTTTCAATCAGAGAAAGGAGAAGAACCTTCTGGAATGTTCTGTACACTTTTCATTCTTAATTTCAAGAACTTTCTGGAAGTTAATGAAAGTCCAAGAAAGAAGTAAAGGGCCTTCTAAAATGTTCTGGAACACCAAAATTCATTAAATTTCGATACCTTTCTAGAGATTACTGAATGTTTCAGAAAGAAGAATAATAATCTACGAAAATGTTCTAGATAATCAAAATTCTTAGAACTTTCGAGAAGTTACTGGATTAAAACAAGACAAAGGCCTTCTGCAAACTTTTTTTAAATTTACGAAAAGTGTCTGAGAGTTTGTGAACGTTCCAGAAAGAATGAAAATTACCCTTCAAGAAGGTTCTGGAACAACCAAATTCATGAAATGTTTGAGAAAAGCTACTGAACATTCCAAATGAAAACAGAAAAAAATCTCTAGAATATTCTGGAACATTAAACTTCCCAGGTACTTTCCAGAAGTTACTGAATGTTTCAGAAAGAACAAGAAACCTAACCTTCTGGAATTTTCTGGAACAAATTTTTTAATGCCGATTCGGGGAGTTTGTCAACGTTCAAGAAAAAAAAATGTCAAATGGACCTTCTGAAAAGTTCTGGAAAATCAGAATTCATTAAATTTTGAGAACTTTCTGGAGATTACTAAACGTTCAAGAGTGAAGCATTCTGGAGGAGGATTCTGGAATGTTCTCAAAAACAGTTTCATTGAAGAAGTGTACTTTTAAAAACAATCTTTTTTCTAGCTAACGTGGCTAGCCACGTCGGGTCAGCTAGTGGTGTAATAATCAACGATGCCACACGTTTTTACACATATGTAGATTCCATTTCTGCAGGAGAATGGAGATGTGCACAAAAGAGCCAGCAATCCGAGAATAAATGTGTGCTCTTTAGCAATGATTTGAGTTACTAAAGTGCGGACGGCTTACGACGATGATTCGATACAATCAAACCATAAACATTCAATTGGCCACAAAACATCGCATCAGTGGACAAATAGTTGGTCCCACATAGTCGTTGCCATACGAGCGTACCTGATCCACGAGAAACGGCCAGCGAACATCGCCAGCAAATCGATTGCAATCAGTCGTTCAACCGTGAAAATATTCATTGCCCAATAATAGCGGGAAGGTGAACGCGCGACCCTTATGATGAATACCTGCTGACAGGCAAAGCCCCTCGCGACAACGCATGCTCGTCCACCTACGGGTGCTCCACAAAAGCGACGGGGATGAGCCGTCAGGCATTCACTTTGAAGGGGATATCATTTGTGGTAGGATGTGAGCAGCTTCTATATGCAAAGAGTGCGTGCATTCAGCTTTCATTGACCGTCATCCTTCCTTAACGCATTTGTTTTGGCTATAGATATTTTAAAAATCATATCTTGTCCGACTCAGGGTTTCCAAAATAACCAAATTAATCTACAGCTTTTTTATATCTGTAGCAAATGCCAATGTTCCATATTTGGTGAATTTGTCGGGAGGGGGATTCAATCCCAGGTAGTTATGTGTTCTACCATAATGCACTATGTGTTCTCTGTTTCATTTCATTATTTATGTTTAAAGTTTTGATTACCCTTGATTAACCTCACGAAAACACCAGTATGCAATTTTATTCGAAAATGCGCGATTAATTCCAAAATACTCACTTTTCTACAAACATGTTAATGGTAGGTGCACTTTTTGTTGAAATTGATTCGAATATTTGAACAATTTAAGGTTCCCGAGAAACTTTCTGGTGCATAAGTCATCGGATCTACATGTATTCACACTTGATCCAGATTGCTGGGTGTGGTGGATGGAGAGCATATATAATACTGATACTAATATTAGTATCAGTATTATATATGCTCTCCATCCACCACAATGCACTGCATGCCATCAAGAAACTAGGCTACTATTGTGCAACAGATAAAACTGAGCTGTTCGTTGATGCCTCAGCAATAGGCCTCGGAGCGGTTTTAGTCCAGTTTAACAAGGATGGTATTCCACGAATCTTGGCATGTGCATCTAAATCTTTAACGACCACAGAACAGAAGTATCCTCAAACTCATAAGGAGGCACTCGCTGTCGTCTGGGGAGTTGAACGATTCACGTTCTACTTGACTGGTAAGATGAAAAATCATGCTGAAATTTATGTACGCCATAAGCAAATAATATCTTTTCACACATTAGGAATTTCGTTTGTCATCCGAACAGACTCGGAAGCAAATGAGTTTATCTTCCAAAGCGAACACCGGATTGGAAAGCGGGCTGTTTCCCGAGCAGAAGCGTGGTCGTTGCGGCTTCAACCGTACGATTTCGCGATTAAAAGAGTGCCAGGATCGGACAATATAGCGGATGCCTTATCGAGGCTAATCAAAGCATCCGAAGAAGCAATTCCATTCGAGGATGACGACGAAGGCCACTACTTGTTCGCGCTAGACGCCGGATATATGGACATCACACTAGCTGACATCGAAGTCCAGTCAGAGAACGACGAGGAACTACAGAAGTTGCGGAAGGCTTTGAAGTACGGAAGCTGGCCCCGAGATTTGCGAAAATATGAGGCCCAGAAGAAGACTCTACACACGCTTGGATCACTAATAATCAACGACGAAAGAATCATCCTACCAAATTCACTTCGAACTAAAGCTTTGACCTCAGCACACGCCGGGCATATCGGGGAAGTCGCAATGAAGATAATAATGCGTGAGTTCTTCTGATGGCCTGGAATGCCAACCGAAACTGAGAAGTTTGTGAAGCAGTGTTCAACATGTTGCCAGTTAGCCCGGAAGAACCCTCCGGTACCGCTTTCGTCTCGTGAACTGCCAGACGCGCCATGGGAAGTGATTCAGATCGACTTTCTCGAAATTCCTAGCTGTGGATCAGGTGAGTTCCTAGTGGTAGTTGACATTTATTCTCGGTTTCTCTCAGTCGTTGAAATGCGTCGAACAAACGCTGACAGTACAAATGCAGCGTTATGTGACATTTTCAAACGATGGGGTTTTCCACGAATCATCCAAAGCGATAATGGACCCCCGTTCCAAAGTTCCTCGTTCTGTAAATTCTGGGAGGAAAAGAACGTAAAAGTCCGCAAGGCGATACCCCTAAGCCCCCAGTCGAATGGAGCAGTAGAGAGGCAGAATCAGGGTATCATAAAAGCGGTAGCTGCGTCTAAGATCGAGGGAGAGAGCTGGAAGAAAGCACTTGAACAATACGTGCACAACCACAACACTTTAGTACCTCACGCCAGATTAAATGTCACACCATTTGAATTGATGGTTGGTTGGAAGTTTCGAGGAACTTTCCCTTGTCTTTGGGGCTCCAATCATACCTTAGATCGCACTGATGTACGAGAGAAAGACGCGGAAGAAAAGCTTATCAGTAAGTGCTACGCAGATAAGACTCGAGGCGCGAAACCGTCGGACATCAACGTAGGAGACGTCGTACATCTAAGCCAGCAACGAAAAACTAAAACTGATCCGACTTTTTCATCGGAACGCTATACCGTCGTTGCAAGAGAGGGGCCAAAGGTAGTGGTCGTGAGCAAAAGTGGAATCCAATACGCACGAAACGTACAGGACGTCAGAAGAGCTTCTGGCACGGAGATGGAAACTGGAGAACCACCGGCCAACGAGAGTCTGCCAGATAGGCCAGATCCTACTGACACTCAAATCGTACAAACGAACACCGAAGTAAGTGCAAATGGAAGCAGTCCTCATCTACGTACTCGTTCAAACCTAAGGAAACCATCTAGGTACAACAGCGACTACATTTATAATGTGTTTGAGTGAAGGAAGAATGGCGTTTTACAGTTAATCACTATTTTTAATAATGTACATTGTTCACAAAAGAAATCAAAATAAAATGAAGTAGTAAATGGTAGTACACAACAAGTTTGATTATAAATGAAAAATTTGCTGACCTGGGTTTCAAATGTACACACGTTCAAGTTGCGCTGTCGGACTCGTTTTAGAATTGCATTCCCAGTTTTGGATCAATACAACTGTCGTAGTTATGGATGGTGTCAGGCCATTCGATGAAAGGGCCTTCAGCTGGATGCCCCAACATTGTTATGATTTATCTCATTTTACGTGGCCGCCTCCAAATAGGATGATATTCTTCAACATGCGTGAGTACAACGTCGCTGGTAGCATAGAAACAACGTCTGGGCGATTTCTTCTTTAAAACCGTTACCCGCATTAAATTTGATGTGTGCTCTGGGATGTGACTCTTCGGAGCGTCGATTAGTAGGCCAAGAACCACACCAAAACCAGCAGCGATTTGGCTGAAATATGAGTTGAAATTACTTGTCTGAAATCGTTGTAGAATCTTCATCCTACATCTGATGGTAGGACAAGTAGAAAAAAAATTGCAACATTGAAATCAACTACCCTACCTGTTTGTTGCTGTCGGTGTTTTTAACGTCGTCCTGTCTACGATTCGATCGTTTATGCAACAGGGTTTCCTCGATTACAGCTAGTCTTATGGCACTAAGTATGGCAATAATTGCAAAAAAAGAACTTTTCGAAATGAAAATGATCCAAAATGTTTCGTGACGAAACGTAAACACGGACTATGACAGACTTGCTCTGTCAGCTTCAGTTCGGTCGGTCGGTTTCGATCAGTTCGATAAATATGGATAAACAGGTCTGTGCCACATGCAAACCGATTGAACCGATTCAACGCACGGAAAGAATAATGTGATGAAATTCAATGCTTGATGCCCTTCTATATTATGAATTGTAGAACGATGACGATAGAACAATGGGTCGATTTAATCCAATATGACAAATTCATACATAGTGCTCCAAATTCAAATTAAAAAGAAAAAAAAATAACTGCATTGTGTTCATTATTTTTAACAATGCAGAATATGTGTAAAATAGAGAGAAGGTGGAAGACCCAGGCATTAGATATCAGTTATAATTTGACACACCAAAGTGTCCGGATTGAGAGTAGAGAAGGGAAGTAATGTGGTGGATGGAGAGCATATACAGGGTGTTAGGTTCATGAGTGCAAACTTTTTAAAGGGTGACAGAGGACCATAAATGGTGAAAAAAATGTTCTACGCATATGGTCAAATCTCAACCGTTACGTAGTTATTGAACTCCCCATGTTTTTGACTCCTATTGCCTTAACTGGCTATAACTTTAAAATGGTCAAACTTATCGCAAATTTTTAACGCTTATTCGAAAGATTATTGAATTTTCTATCAAATGGCATCTTTGAACCGATTGGTTTAGCTGAATAACTAAGTTTTCTAGAGCAAAATAGCTAAAAATAGTGTGTTTTTATTTGTTTATGTCCATTATCTTTAAAACATGCGTAATAAATTAAAATTCTTTCTTTAGCAAAGTTTTGGCCCCTGTTCCACTCTACAATTTGTTCTTTGACGCAAAACTTCTAACCCTTATCGTTTTCTTGCAATTTTGATTTGAATGTGCGGCACAGTGCGGAAAAAAGTGCTTTCCATGACGATTGCAAATTTCTGATCTGAAATGCGACGTTTAAATCGAAATCGCAAGAAAACGATAAGAGATAGAAGTTTGATGCCAAAAAACGAATTGTCGAGTGAAACAGGGGTCACAATTTTGCCAAATAAAGAATTTTAAATTATTACGCATTTTTCAAAGATAATTGACAAAAACAAATTAAAACACACAACTTTTAGGCTATTTGCTCTAGAAAACTTAGTTATTGACCTAAACCGATCGGTTCAAAGATGCCATTTGATAGAAAATTCAATAATCTTTCGAATAAGGGTTAAAAAAGTGCGATAAGTTTGACCATTTTAAAGTTATAGCCAGTTAAGGCAATAGGAGTCAAACGCATGGGGAGTTCAATAACTACGTAACGGTTGAGATTTGACCGTATGCGTAGAACAATTTTTTTCACCATTTATGGTCCCCTATCACCCTTTAAAAAGTTTGCACTCAGGAACCTAACACCCTGTATAATACTGATACTAATATTTAAATTAAATCAGTAATAATAATAATTTTAATAGTGAATTTTCTAAATAAAACTAGGGGTGGGTAATGTCTGAGACATAACCGCAATGTTGACGTAGGACAAAGGCTGGAATGAAGTTCTGATTTTTATATATTAAAATGGGCTCTTTCATTTGAAGTCTTACATCAGCTGATTTTTCGGGTCATTGTTGTCCGACCTTCGTAAATAAATGCCTAACGGATTTATCACATAAAAGGCCTATACAAATTCAAATCGGCGGAGTGATGTGTTGATTAAAGTTGTTATGTGATCCATTTCACTGAACGCATTCATAAGATGTTAATTAGTTAAACCTTCCGTAACTCGCGTGGTTGGCCATCACTTGCGGGTTGAGCATTATTTCATTTTGAAGATAAATGTTCAACCGTTGTTTGAAAGAATTTTCGTCAAAAGGTTAAAATGATTATAATATTGAAAGGCGTTAAGCCATAGCTTCCCAAACATCATATTGCGATCGTGGATTAGAATAATGACCAGTTTTACTATTGCTGGCAACGATGCTCTGTGTTTTGCTTTTTGGTTGCACTACATCTCGATCGATGTTGTAAATTATCTAATTAACTCTTGAGGATTCATTTTCGATGGTCCTGAAAAGAACCGGTTTGAATAATGGACGATTATGATGCATTCACCATGCCACGTATTGCGTGTTGGTTTTCTCTGCGGAGAATGCTGGACGCCGTCGAAAATTGGCCCACCGCTCCGCTGCCATGGATGCGATTCCTGGTGCTATCATTAGCACGATAGCCGAGAGTAGTCGCTGAGTTGGTGTGCTGCTGTCTTGCTGGAGGTGACATCCACCTCCAACCTTCTTGACTGAACCAACGAAAATGACGAAAGAAAACAGAGAACACTGCTTTTATACTCCTAGATTAGCAGATGAAGCTCCTCCCATTTGGCTGGCTTTGCAGTTTATTCCGTTTGCATGACCCGTCCCGCATGCTCTAGACGCTTCAAACGATTAATCAACCAAGAAATGAGAAAATTTTCGGCTGAAGTAACCAAAATATTGGATGGCTGCACCACACTTTTCTTGTTCGATGGAATGAAATTATCTAATTCACAACTCTTGAGGAATAATTTTTGGTGGTCCTGTAAAGGACCGTTTGATTAATTGACGATTTTAGGAAGGAAGTGGCATGAATTCACCATGCCACGCAAGGCGTGTTGGTTTTCTCAGTGCTGAATGATGGACGCCACCTGAAACTGCCCCGACGCTTGCTGCCGTGGATGAGATTAATGACCGGCTTCACTCTTGCTGGCAACGAAGTACACCTTTCTCGATCGAGGGTGGAAATTTCTCCAATTAACTCTTGAGGAATCACTTTCGATGGTCCTGAAAAGGACCGTTTGAATAATGGACGAATTTGATGGATTCATCATGCCACGCAATGCGTGTTGGATTCCTCCGCGCTCAATACTAGGCGTCGTCGAAAACTGGCCCGCCGCTTGCTGCCGTGGATGAGATTCCTGGTGCTATCAGCCGAGAGTCATCGCAGTCGATATGCGGCTGCTTGCTGGAGATGACATCCTACCTCCTTGGCCGATCCAACGAAAATGAAGACAAAACAGAGGGCACAGCTTTTATACCCCTAGATTAGCATATGAAGCTCCTCCCATTCGGCTGGCTTTCCAGTTAGTTTCGTTTGCATGACCCGCCCCTCATGCTCCAGACGCATCAAACGATTAATCAACCGAGAAATGAGAACATTTCCATTGAACGGATAATTTAATAAAAATATTAGATGATTTAGATCATTTTAATTTGAAAAATGTTAGAATTGAAAAACTTTTCACGCAAAATGGTCCGGATATGATAATGCGTTGCCAAAGTCCACTGCCGGTCAAACTCATAACTCTTTTTGAAAGATTTTATTTGGTCCTGAAAAGGACCGTTTATATTATGGACGATTTTGATGAATTCACCACGCCACGCAATGCGTGTTGGTTTTCTCCATGCTGAATGCTGGAAGCCGTCGTAAACTGACCCGCCGCTTGCTGCCTTGGATGAGATTTCCAGCCGAGCCGAGCCGTCGCTGGGTTGGTGTGTGCTGCTGTCGTACTGGAGGCGCCACCAACCTCTTTGACTGATCCAACGAAAATGACGAAAGAAAACCGAGGACAAAGCTTTTATACCCCTAGATTAGCAGATGAAGCTCCTCCCATTTGGCTGCCTTTCCAGTTTATTTTGTTTGCATGCCCCGCCCGCATGCACCCAGACGCTTCAAACCATTAATCATCCCAGAAATGAAATATACGAATGGTCTTATTTGGAAAATGCGTTGTGGAATTCCAGGTGGAATCATTAGTGGCCGGCTTTATCATTGGCTGAGCCATCAATCATTCAATATTTCACTTTTTTGTTGCACCACGCTTTTCCCGATCGATGATATTAGGCCTGGAATCTGGAGAAAATTACATGAATTCACCATTCCACGCAATGCGTGTTGGGTTTCTGCGCGGTGAATGCTGGGCCACCGAAAACTGACCCACTGTTTGCTGCTATGGATAAAATTAATGGTCGGCTTCACTTTTGCTGCGAAGCGGAACTGTCTTTCACTTTCCATAACTCTGTAGGAAAGATTTTCTGTGGTCCTGAAAAGGACCGTTTGTATTATGGACGATTTTGATGTGATCCTGCCATGTTAGTTTACGCCGCGTTGAATTCTGAATGCCTTCGAACACTAACCGGCAGCTTGCTGCCGTGGATGAAATTCCTGGCCGAGCAGAGTCGTCGCTGTGTTCGTGTGTGTTGCTGCCGGGCTGGAGGTGACACCAACCACCTTGACTGATCCAACGAAAATGACGAAAGAAAACAGAGGGTACAGCTTTTATACCCCTAGATTGGCAGATGAAGCTCCTCCCATTTGGCTGGCTTCCAGTTTATTTCGTTTGCATGCCCCGCCCCACATGCACCAGACGCTTGAAACGATTTATCAACCGAGAAATGAGAAAAGTTTCATGTAACGAATAAAGTAACCAAAATATTAGAAGATTCAGATCATTTTAACTCGAAAATGCTATAATTAAACAATGTTCCACTAAAAATGGTCCGGATAGGATAAAGCGTTGCTAAATTCCGGATGGAACCAATGATGGCCCCGCAACATTCCCCGCATTCAATCTTTCACTTTTCGGTCACACCACACTTTTCCTGTTCGATGGAATGAAATAATTATCTGATTCACAACTCTTGAGGAATAATTTTCGATGGTCCTGAAAAGAACCGTTTAAATATTGAACGATTTTGAGCAGAAAATGACATGAATTCATCATGCCACGCAATGCGTGTTGGTTTATTCCTTGTTGAATGCTGAACGCCGTCGAAAATTGGCCCGCCGCTTGCTGCCGTGGATGCGAATCCTGATGCTATCAGCAATGCGCCGCTGTCACTCAATCCAAATCGAGGCCCCGAGGAAAGAAAAGCGACGCAACTCGCAAATTCGTCCGTCACGGCGGGTCTTTCTGTGTATTTTGCTGCTGCCTCTGCCACCACCGTCGATCAATCCAATTTTCGAAACACTTCTCTGGTCTGCCGCGTTAGACGGTTAGAAGGTGAATGTGCAACACAACCTTGCCGACAACCATCGATACCGAGCCGACACGGCCGCCAAAGAAGAATGAGCGAAAACGAAGAAAGTGGGCAGCTCTCGTTCGATGCGTTCACCTCGAGACGACAAAGGCAAATGAGGGATGATGCGAAGAAGCAGTAGCTTTTATATTCGACGGGAGCATCCAAAATGTGCTCGATCGTGATTGGCTGGAATAAACATGGGTTCACTTTTCCCAATTTTTCAATAGTTTGTTATTGAAAAACAGCAAATATTATTATTGGACATAATTGGTGTAAAGATTTGCAATCGATTGGTGCCAAAATTTTGAAGATTCAACAAGAAATGACTGAGTTATTAACGCTCAAAATCTCCACTTTAAGCGTAACGCGGCCGATTTCTGAAAATTTAGAATGACACCCGGTATAGAAAAGAGAGACGTAGTCCTACGTCAAAAAAAAATAATCAAATATGGCATCACTGACAAGAACTTTCGGTTTCGTTCGTGTCCTGAATCGCGGTCTGAGAGCAAAGCATTGGAATGCGTAGAATCAGTGTGGTCATATTTTCATATCTATTTTCACCCTCCATAAAAAAAAGTCTTGACCGTTGGTTCGAAAGAGCCACATAGATTATGCATGTTATGATGGAACTCTGTATAAAGCTCTGTAAATTCATGCAAATATGTAAGTGTGTAAATAATCCGGAAATCTTCATTTTTAGATTTCTAAATGATTATCAGTACAAAGATGTGTTCAATTACAGACCAATCTGCATGTATAGCACCACTGCCTTGAATAGAGCCCAACCAAACTGCGAGATCGATTGGAAAAGAGCAATGAGAGAATACGAGCGGGAGCAAGAGTGTTCGAGTACATCGTCGGGTTTGAGGTTTTGACCAAGAGACTCGTTCGGGATTACGTTAACGATAGTTGTAGCACACGGACGAGTGAAATTTTTGCGCGACGAAAAAAAGATGGCGGACAAGCGTCCGGAAAACCTTTCCGCGGACAATCGTTCCGCGGACAAGCGTCCCGCGGATAACCGTTCCGACACTGGGATATCAGTATTTTTCGATACTTTTGCCGAGAAACATTCCTGCAGGGCTCCACCGTGTTCGGAAAAGCAATAAAATCAAAAAAAAAAAAATAAACTTCATTTTATCACTGACCAGAATGTAAAAAAAAACAGTAGGCAGGTAGTACGACGTTTGTCGAAATAGGTAGTTTTTAAATTGCAAATATTCACAAAAACGCTCTTACTTTGTCATTATGAATTGAACCATATTTTAAATTATTTTTTTGTGAAGACATCACGCAAAGATTCACTACTTGAATAATAGGTTGGTTCGAGCTTTTTATCCATTTTTAAGAACACCATCCAGGTCCTCATAGCAGAACAATATAAACGTCCATAATGGGCCAACATTTCGAACACAATAGTATATATTTGGTAGTAAGTGATCATTGTATGTACTTCATTTCGTCAAGAACATACACTTTGTCGAAATCTCTAACAAATATGTCGATTGTTTGTTCACCCTCTATGACGTCGGCCTCTGTAAGATTTAGAATTTGCTCCCAAAAGCTTCTCTGTCACAAATTTTGATAATTTAAAATTGTCATAGTACTTTTTTGGTAAAATATTTCTCAAGCAAGGTGAACTGTAAATGACAACCAATTTTGCCATTCTTCTGCCTTCCAAACTTTTCTGACGCTTATCTTATGTGGTGATCTGAAATATTCGTCAAATGATTTTAAGGTTGAAGGATTTGCCATTGACATTATCGTCATCATTGAAAATTCGAAACGCTAATAAGACCGGTGGTCCTCTACGGGCATGAGACATGGACCATGCTCGAGGAGGACCTGCAAGCACACGGAGTTTTGAAATTGGAATTATATCTTATTTGATTGCTCTCAGTAAGACTTCCCGGATGCAGACAAAACCTACAGGCGTCGTATCCGAAAATTGTTTCATTTGTTGAATTTTACACCGATCAGCGCTATCAACACAACAGCAAATTGCCATAACACGACACGTAGTATCTTCAAGTAAAACTAATTAAACGTCCGCTTAAAGCTTGTGTTGTAGAAGAAACGGCTTCAAAAAAATAGCAAAATTTTCATGCTGGAGGTAATTTATTAACAGTTAGGTAGGTACCTGCTAATTAGTTTAGGATCCTACAAAAGAACAAAATAACTACACATTAATTCCAAATACTTTTGTTATAGCAAATAGAAACAATTTCAATCATACCTTTTGTATTTGTATTTGGACTATAGGCTGCAAGTACGTTACCCTACTTAAAGACTAGATAAAACATTCTTCTTTATATTGTCCATCGATTTCTAAAAAATGATCTTAATCTATCTCGAATCACTTCTGTAGTCATATTAAGAGAAATTACATCTTGTAGTCCGTTGAATTCACTCATGAATCTTACAGTATGCTCATGCTGCGTATAATTTCTCGATCGCAATGGAGGATCGAATACCCTTCTCCGGCGAAGTGATACTGGACTGTTGTTGAAGCTGAGTCGGTCGTACAGGAAAGGACTCTTCGTTCGTCCGCTTAGAAAATTACAGAAAAACACAATATCGGCGATCTTATGTCTGCTACTAATGGTATCCAGGTCAACGAGACACCAAAGATCTTTGTATCGAGGAAGTTCTGCTGCGGTCCATCCGAGGTTTTATAGTGCATACCTTAAAAACTTTCTTTGCACTCCTTCTAGCCTTTGGACGTGTATGTCATATTGTGGTCGCCACACAGCGCTCGCGAAATCAAGTTTTGTCCTAACAAGATTGTCATAAATTGTCAGGATCATATGAGGATCGGTGAAGTCTCTGCCAAAACGTCGAGTGACTGCGAAGAGTTGTAACGCCTCTTTAACAACTCTGGTGATGTGATCATTGAATGTCAAGCACTGATCCATTGTCACACCAAGATCCCGAACATTTTCTACGCGCTGCCAAACCGTGTCATTCAAGTTGTAGTCAAATGCTACCGGTTGAAGTCTTCTGCAGTATGTAACAATTGAACATTTACTAGGATTGATGTTCAATCCGTTTACTCCGACGAATCTCTCAAAATTGTGCAAATCAGTTCATCAGTGCAAACTTTCACCGGTAGAAATATATTCACGTCGTCTGCATAGATTAACACAATCGCTTTTGTCATGAATGACGGCAACTTATTCATAACCATAACGAACAGCAGTGGGCCAGGTGGTTACCCTGTGCACGCTAAACGAACTGGACGTGTTGTTGAGCACCTTGGCAAATTGTACTTTTTTCTGCAGATATGACAAGATCCACTCAAATAACGTTCCACTAATCCCGAAATCAGCCACTGCACTCATTATGCTGTTAATACTCACGACGTCAAAAGCCTTACTCATATCCGTACAAACCTTCTCAACTACTTCATCAGAACACTAACATCTTTTAAAAATTCTAAACTAGTTTTACCTTCACTACCTGAAATAGACTACGACTTTGAATGTTATGACGGATGCACAGGAACAACAAAACGCTAATTTTCAACATTTTTTTCAATTTTGTAGTTCTTATTACCAAGTTTTGCAAATATACCAGAAATTTTGTCAAATTATAGCATGATTAAAGTGTGCCTTAGGTATCATCCATAAAGTACGCCACGCTTAGAGGAGATGAGGGTTTGTGAAAGTGTGACAAAAAATATTTTGACGTACTTAATGAATGCTTCTTAAGGACACACCTATTAGAATCCCAAAATGGCCGATTTTGGCACCTACTCACGATTTTGACGCACAAATCTCTTCGTAAACAAAACCAGCGTAGCTGATCTTCTTATTTAAGTCTTTTACAAATGAGTATGAATGGAATAATAAAATGCACTGTTGTTTGAAGCTTGCTTCTTGAGATTTGTGCGTCTGAAGTTCTGATTCACTGTTGAAGTGAAGACGTTTGTCCTTAAATGATTGCTCAACCTTCCAATTACATCACGTTGGGAACAGCTCGCTGTAGTGTACGATTACATGCAGTGATTAAGTTTGATTCGAGTAATTTTTATATACCGTGAGGTTGCCATTTACTTCTCATGCTCCATTCACACTTCGTTTCATAAGATTAAAATGTAAATCATATGAAAGGCGACCTTTCGTTAAAAAAAATGTTTCATCAATACTATGAAAGAAGTCTTTGGTGGAAACGGTTAGATGTGCTTGAACAATTACCCTGATTGCTTATGTTGCTGTAAAATAATCAACTATTCTTAATTAAGGTACACCGGGGCAAGTTGAAACGGGTGGGGCAAGATGAAACGCGAAGGTTTGAAATAGATGTAAATTAAATTTGGAAATTTATCCTTCGCTGAAAGATTGTTTGAATAAATGAACTATGTGTTATGGCAATCAAATTGTTTATCCTCATTAGAAAACATCACGTTAACCCGCTGTTTCATCTTACCCCACCCGTTTCAACTTGCCCCGGTATACCTTAATTTAAATTAATCATAGACAATTTCCTCTGCGATTTAAACTTTTTTAATTGACAGTTTGAAAGACCTCTACATGTAAGTTTATACTGAAAAGTTGATCGATTGGGCCCGAATCATATTCCACTCATTTGTAACTAAGTGTCTATTACACATTTATATGTAGGTCGATACAGGAACTTTTCGTACTTCATAAAGGTAATTTCCTTGGTATCCTTGAGCAAGAGTATCTTTGTGCGTGCCACACGATATAGGGGGATTAGGGGCATAATGGACACCCTAAGCAAATGAGTATGTTAGGCACGTATAACAGACAAAAACTTAACATATTATCAGTTGGCTTACAATTTTAACTTGTTTCCTACGTATTTTAATCATTTACACCTGGTAGAATGTCATTATTGTGAAGAAATAATGAATTAAAAACCGTGTGTTTTTTGGGGCTGGCAGGAAAGGTACGGGGCGAAATGGACACCAATCGGGGCATAATGGACACCCCTGCATATTTTATGCTGTATCTTTGAGAATATCGACCAGTTACGTAATTTGCCTACGGAGATCAATACCACAGATATAATTCTCCATCTTAGACGAGTTTACATAACTTCAAAGTTAATTAATTCATTTTTAGGCTAAACTAATCGGATTGAATTTTTTCAAACTCTCTAAAACGCCTAACAGTATGCAATGTGCATACATCCATTCGTAATTGCCAGTGTTCATTTTGCCCCGAATAGACTACAGAATTGAAATTGCTATTTCCAGTGTGTTCTGATCAATAATATAATACTTCATCCATTGCTAAATCTACGTATACATGTAGATAAGCTAACAATTCACTTGTTTGTATGGTGGACACACTCAGTCACTCGTAATACCTTATTTGCTACTGCTTCAATATTATAAGAAATCCACCATATAAAAAACATACCTCAGTTTCTATGATATTTTGGTTATTTTAAAGGTATATAAATGGTACTTTTGAAAAATAGAACAATGACTTGTTCCTTTACACTTATGCATTAAAAAATTTACATAAAAGTCAACGGTTTCGGCAAAAACAGGGGTGTCCATTTCGCCCCGGGTGTCCATTATGCCCCTAATCCCCCTACACATGAAAAATATTCATCATCAGAAAAATCTCGGATAAAAACGGCTAAGAAGCTGGTTTTGTCCCAGTGGGGATGTAACGCTAAGAAGAAGAAGAAGATCAGCACTGGCTAAAACTGGCCAGCCAACAAAAAACAAAACGGGTAGCGTAGTCTACATATGCGAACCAATACCATCATAATACTTTAAGAATAGTATCAAGATGTGATACTTTAACAATGATGTCAAGGTGTGATCCAGTGGTATCTTAGGATTACTGTTCCTTTCGAAAACGAAAGACCGCGTGAACTTTTGTGCAAAGCCCCTTTTTGAAGCATTTCAACGACAATATTGTCTTCCTTTGTAGTCGACATTCTATTATCAGTAGCATGCTTTTGTTGTACATGCTGGAAATAAAAATAATACGGTAGGTAGGCATTCGAATAACATTGGAAAACGTGAATGACATTAAGAACACTAAGTTGAAGCGAGGCAGGCCAAGTTCCAGTGGGAACGTAGAGCCATAAATAAGAAGAAGAAGAAGTTAAGTTGATCAAACCCGGGCAGAAAAGAATAACAAAACAATTGCAAGTTTTACCATTCAAAAATAATTACTGAAAGGTAAAATTTGCCATTGGTTTGTTTGAAATAAGTGACAAAAGGGCAAAAATAATAACTGACATTGTTCTATAAAATAACTGAAGAATGTCAAATTTTGACATCACAATGGCAAACCAAGAACAAAAAAAGATAAGGTTAAGAATTGCAAAATATACCATTATTGAAAACAGAACAATATCAAAATTAGTTATTCGCCAGTCAAATAAAAAACCATCAAAAGTTACCATTAGAATAACCAAAATTCAAATTTTGTCATTATGGGGTATGAACAAAGCTGAGTAGCATTTCCCATGCGTGTATTTCCCCTAGCAAGCATCAGTGACAGCCAGCACCATGACGGGGTCGTCGTCAGTGTGATGCTGCCTCATTGACGAGTGGACTGTTGGCGGAGCAAGACGCCATCACCGTGAGGTTCCGTATTATGCCAAGTGATTCTACTGCAGTTTGCTGGGATGGCTGGGAACGGATTGTTCCAGTGAGTTGCCCGGTATTCACAGTCATTATGTTGTTCTTGATAAGTGCCAAACTGCGATGGTTCATCAAACTCGTAAGAGGTCAACAATATCTCACCAATTGCAAAATTTGTTATGATAGCAAAATAAGATATTCAGTAGTTATTCTTCCAAACTAGTGAGTATGAAGGCGCCGTGGCGCCCGTCAGCAGTACATATGCTCTTTTTTATCATTTTTTTTTTGTTTCAAGAATTTAATCATCAGTACTGTTTTTTCTTGACATACTGCTCCCCTTGGAATTTAGCCTGCTTCTCCAATTGGCGTTTTGTGTGCACTTTTGGATTAAACTATTTTCGACTAATCCCTTTCCTAAAACTGCATGAAAAACTGTTGGATTTGTAGGAAATACGGGTGGTAGTAATACATGAAACAATCAAAAAATTCAAACACAAATTAAAAAATAATACAAAATAGAATTTAAATAAACCATACATAATTGAGTATTAAGCAATGGGAACAATAAAATAAAAATGTTTGCAATTATCATGAAAAAAATAGTACAACCAAGAAAATTTATATTTTTGACAAACATATTTGAAAATTCATATGAGGAAAACATCGAAAAAAAAATATTAAGAGATTACTATATAACCCGTTAATCCGTGCATCCGACAAAAAATGCCGAAGCTATGATAGAATGATTGGAGAGACGTTTAAAACTATGCGTGCAATAGACCGAGAAATCGCTTGCTGTCCGAACTCGCTAACGCTCGTCGGACTAAAAATAAGGATAACATCTCTGTTTGCATTATACCGAGCAAAATCTTGGATCTGTGGTTTGCCTAGAACCGAACCGACGTAAACACGGCGCGTCGGATATCGGAAACTTCGGCGGCCTGCTGCCGCCTTGTTTCCTCAATCCTCTATATGCGGCTTCGCCGCATGTTTGTCGGTAGTTGTGAATAGCGGAGAATTTAAAGTTTGACATATTTTGAATTAGGAATCGCCTAATTCCTTAGGTGGAATCCCCGATGGAATAGATAGGAGGATTTCTGAAAAAAATTACCAAAGGAATTCCAGGAGGAATCTCTAAAAAAATATCCTGCAGGATTCCTTGAAAGAATTCCTGAAGTAATCTCTAAACGAACTTCTAAAGGAATCCATGGCGGAACATCTGTAGAGATCTGTCTAAGGGCTTTTGCAGAAATTACTGTATGAACTCTTATATGTATCCCTGAATAAGCTTCTTCCCTGATTGAGCTCCTGGAGCAAATACAAAATCCTCCTGGAGGACCCTATGAAGAAACTTCTGGAGAAATCTCTGAAGAAACTCGTTCTCTGATTGAAATTTAAGAGGTATTCTAGAAGAAATTCCAGGAGGAATACCTGAAGGCACTCGTAAAATAATCCTTGAAGTGACTCGTGGAGGAATCCCTGAAAAAATTCTCGACAAACCCCTGAATGATGTCCTGGAGTAATCTTTAAATAAAGTCCTGGACTAATCCCTTAGGGAACTCCTAAACTAATCTCTTGAGTAAATTCTGGAGATAATCCTGATGGAACTCATGGAGCGATCACCGAAAAAGTTTCAAGATAAATCTGATTGAAATTTTAGAGGAATCACAGACAGAATTTCAGAAGTTAATATTTGAGAAATTCCTGAAGAGATACCTGGAAAGGAGTCCCTGAATGAGCTCGTTAAATAATCCATCCTGGACTAATCCCAGAGAGAGCTGCTAGGGTAATCCCTCATACGAAACTCGAAGGAACTTCTAGACAGAACTCTTGGAACTCTAGAAGGAATTCCAGGCAGAATCCTTGAAGGAACTCGTGACAACATCTCCGATGAAATTCCTAAAGAAGCACTTCCTGAAGCAGTTTCTGAAATCGTCGAGCAATTCTAGGAGGAATTCCTGAAGTAATTCGAGGAGCCCTGAAGCAATTCCTGGAGGATTCTCTGTAGGAACAACAGGAGGAATTCTAGAAAGAATCCCAGGAGGAATGCTTGGTGCCATTTTAAGTGGAATCTCCGTAAGAACTCCTGTAGGAGCAAATTCTTCAGGAATCCTTGAAAAAACTCCCGCAAGAATCGGTGGAGGAGCTCCATTAGGGATCCCTGAAAGATTTTCATCTCATCTCATCTCATCTCATCTCATCTACCCTCTACCCTAACACTCTACCTTAGCCCTCTATTCTAACCCTCTACCCCAACCCTCTACCCTAACCCTCTACCCTAACCCTCTACCCTAACCCTACCCTCTACCCTAACCCTCTACCCTAGCCCTCTACCCTAGCCCTCAACCCTACCCTCTACCCTAACCCTCTACCCTACCCTCTACCCTACCCTCTACCCTAACCCTCTACCCCAACCCTCTACCCTAGCCCTCTACCCCAACCCTCTAAGCTAACCCTCTACCCTAGAACTCTACCCCAACCCTCTACCCCAACCCTCTACCCTAACCCTACCCTCTACTCTAACCCTACCCTCTACCCTAACCCTACCCTCTACCCTAACCCTACCCTCTACCCTAACCCTACTCTCTACCCTACCCTCTACCCTAACCCTCTACCCCAACCCTCTACCCTAGCCCTCTGCCCTAACCCTCTACCCTACCCTCTACCCTAACCCTACCCTCTACCCTAACCCTACCCTAACCCTACCCTCTACCCTAACCCTCTACCCTAGCCCTCTACCCTACCCTCTACCCTAACCCTCTACCCCAATCCTCTACCCTAACCCTACCTTCTACCCTAACCCTACCTTCTACCCTAACCCTACCCTCTACCCTAACCCTACCCTCTACCCTAACCCTCTACCCTAGCCCTCTACCCTAACCCTCTACCCTACCCTCTACCCTAACCCTCTACCCTAACCCTCTACCCTAGCCCTCTACCCTAACCCTCTACCCTAACCCTCTACCCTAACCCTCTACCCTAACCTTCTACCCAAACCCTCTATCCTACCCTCTACCCTAACCCTCTACCCTAACCCTCTACCCTAGCCCTCTACCCTAGCCCTCTGCCCTAACCCTCTACCTTACCTTCTACCCTAACCCTCTACCCTACCCTCTACCCTAACCCTACCCTCTACCCTAACCCTACTCTCTACCCTACCCTCTACCCTAACCCTCTACCCCAACCCTCTACCCTAGCCCTCTGCCCTAACCCTCTACCCTACCCTCTACCCTAACCCTACCCTCTACCCTAACCCTACCCTAACCCTACCCTCTACCCTAACCCTCTACCCTAGCCCTCTACCTTACCCTCTACCCTAACCCTCTACCCCAACCCTCTACCCTAGCCCTCTACCCTAACCCTCTACCCTAACCCTACCTTCTACCCTAACCCTACCTTCTACCCTAACCCTACCCTCTACCCTAACCCTCTACCCTACCCTCTACCCTAACCCTCTATCCTAACCCTCTACCCTAACCCTCTACCCTAGCCCTCTACCCTAACCCTCTACCCTAACCCTCTACCCTAACCCTCTACCCTAACCTTCTACCCAAACCCTCTATCCTACCCTCTACCCTAACCCTCTACCCTAGCCCTCTACCTTACCCTCTACCCTAACCCTCTACCCCAACCCTCTACCCTAGCCCTCTACCCTAACCCTCTACCCTAACCCTACCTTCTACCCTAACCCTACCTTCTACCCTAACCCTACCCTCTACCCTAACCCTCTACCCTACCCTCTACCCTAACCCTCTACCCTAACCCTCTACCCTAACCCTCTACCCTAACCCTCTACCCTAACCTTCTACCCAAACCCTCTATCCTACCCTCTACCCTAACCCTCTACCCTAGCCCTCTACCCTAGCCCTCTGCCCTAACCCTCTACCTTACCTTCTACCCTAACCCTCTACCCTACCCTCTACCCTAACCCTACCCTCTACCCTAACCCTACTCTCTACCCTACCCTCTACCCTAACCCTCTACCCCAACCCTCTACCCTAGCCCTCTGCCCTAACCCTCTACCCTACCCTCTACCCTAACCCTACCCTCTACCCTAACCCTACCCTAACCCTACCCTCTACCCTAACCCTCTACCCTAGCCCTCTACCTTACCCTCTACCCTAACCCTCTACCCCAACCCTCTACCCTAGCCCTCTACCCTAACCCTCTACCCTAACCCTACCTTCTACCCTAACCCTACCTTCTACCCTAACCCTACCCTCTACCCTAACCCTCTACCCTACCCTCTACCCTAACCCTCTATCCTAACCCTCTACCCTAACCCTCTACCCTAGCCCTCTACCCTAACCCTCTACCCTAACCCTCTACCCTAACCCTCTACCCTAACCCTCTACCCTAACCTTCTACCCAAACCCTCTATCCTACCCTCTACCCTAACCCTCTACCCTAACCCTCTACCCTAGCCCTCTACCCTAGCCCTCTGCCCTAACCCTCTACCTTACCTTCTACCCTAACCCTCTACCCTACCCTCTACCCTAACCCTACCCTCTACCCTAACCCTAACCCTCTACCCCAACCCTCTACCCTAGCCCTCTGCCCTAACCCTCTACCCTACCCTCTACCCTAACCCTACCCTCTACCCTAACCCTACCCTAACCCTACCCTCTACCCTAACCCTACCCTAACCCTACCCTCTACCCTAACCCTCTACCCTAGCCCTCTACCCTACCCTCTACCCTAACCCTCTACCCCAACCCTCTACCCTAGCCCTCTACCCTAACCCTCTACCCTAACCCTACCTTCTACCCTAACCCTACCTTCTACCCTAACCCTACCCTCTACCCTAACCCTCTACCCTAGCCCTCTACCCTAACCCTCTACCCTACCCTCTACCCTAACCCTCTACCCTAACCCTCTACCCTAGCCCTCTACCCTAACCCTCTACCCTAACCCTCTACCCTAACCCTCTACCCTTACCCTCTACCCTAACCTTCTACCCAAACCCTCTATCCTACCCTCTACCCTAACCCTCTACCCTAACCCTCTACCCTAGCCCCCCTGCCCTAACCCTCTACCATACCTTCTACCCTAACCCTCTACCCTACCCTCTACCCTAACCCTACCCTCTACCCTAACCCTACCCTCTACCCTAACCCTCTATCCTACCCTCTACCCTAACCCTCTACCCTAACCCTCTACCCTAGCCCTCTACCCTAGCCCTCTACCCTACCCTCTACCCTAACCCTCTACCCTAACCCTCTACCGTAGCCCTCTACCCTATCCCTCTACCCTAACCCTCTACCCTAACCTTCTACCCAAACCCTCTATCCTACCCTCTACCCTAACCCTCTACCCTAGCCCACTACCCTAGCCCTCTGCCCTAACCCTCTACCTTACCTTCTACCCTAACCCTCTACCCTACCCTCTACCCTACACTCTACCCTACCCTCTACCCTAACCCTCTACCCCAACCCTCTACCCTACCCTCTACCCTAACCCTCTACCCCAACCCTCTACCCTAGCCCTCTGCCCTAACCCTCTACCCTACCCTCTACCCTAACCCTACCCTCTACCCTAACCCTACCCTCTACCCTAACCCTCTACCCTAGCCCTCTACCCTACCCTCTACCCTAACCCTCTACCCCAACCCTCTACCCTAGCCCTTTACCCTAACCCTCTACCCTGACCCTACCTTCTACCCTAACCCTACCTTCTACCCTAACCCTAACCCTACCCTCTACCCTAACCCTCTACCCTAGCCCTCTACCCTACCCTCTACCCTAACCCTCTACCCTAGCCCTCTACCCTAACCCTCTACCCTAACCCTCTACCCTAACCCTCTACCCTAACCTTCTACCCAAACCCTCTATCCTACCCTCTACCCTAACCCTCTACCCTAACCCTCTACCCTAGCCCTCTACCCTAGCCCTCTGCCCTAACCCTCTACCTTACCTTCTACCCTAACCCTCTACCCTACCCTCTACCCTAACCCTACCCTCTACCCTAACCCTACCCTCTATCCTAACCCTACCCTCTACCCTAACCCTCTACCCTTCCCTCTACCCTAACCCTCTCCCTACCCTCTACCTTAACCTTCTACCCTAACCCTCTATCCTACCCTCTACCCTAACCCTCTACCCTAACCCTCTACCCTAGCCCTCTACCCTAGCCCTCTACCCTAACCCTCTACCCTACCCTCTACCCTAACCCTCTACCCTAGCCCTCTACCCTAACCCTCTGGTCATCATCTCAATACCAAGCACTTGTTTGCAAATTTTACCAACTTGCATGCAAGCATTACAGACAGAAGGACAGATAGACAGAAGGACAGATAGACAGATCAAGGCTATTCTATTAAGTAATTTGATAAATGACAAGCGAATGGCATATTTTGATATGATATTTTTTTATGCTATTCGCATGTTGTTTTAAGCTCTTCATGAAGAACTCATGAATGACAAAATAAGTTATGACAATAAAATTTGTTATTCTTTTGTTTTTGGTTTGCCATTCACCTCTACCCGGGAAGGTCTTACGAAAAAAAACGAATGTTACTAGGGTATGTGTGTATTTGATTTTTAGAGGGACTTTAACCTTTCGGTCATTCGTCCCTTATGTTACTAGGACTGAGTGCCATACGTTCCCACATTCATCCTGTTCAAAAACAAGCGATTACGGCACCGTTATTTTGTTCTTTTTGTTTTTATGCGTGCTTTTTTCCAACAAAAAGTTAAAAAAATTAGAAACAAAACAAACAGCACTTCAATCCTTTGTGTTGATTAGGACGTAATTGAAAGGGGATACATGCTCAGTATGGGAACCAATAGCCTATGTGGGAATTGTCACAACGTTTTTTGTCCCCTGTGAGAAAGTTAACAAGGCTAATGAGTCCAACAATCGTCTTTTGTGCTGAAAATGTATGTCAGTCAATTCCGTTGGATTTCTTCTCTTCACAATTCGGATCCGCAATAAAAATTTCTGAAAGTATTTAACCTCTATTTTCGATCGGTATGCAAATATACATTGCTGGAGCACCCCTCGGTAACTGCCCTACATTATATAAGAAAGAAAACGTGCATTTTTTTGCTGCAAATTAAATTATTAAAACGATTTCGCGATGCCATCAAAACGCCGGAAACTTCCGAAACGCACCAAACCTCGTAAATGCATATTATTTTTATTTGGGAATGAAGGTATAATTCAACTCGTCGTCTCGCTGGCAACAGGAGCTGTGACTCGCGGGATTCGCATTCAAAAGTACTGGAGAAGATACAAAACGCGCTATTTTAGAGAAAGCTGTAAGTGAATGATCAAGCAAGATTTTTTTTAACTCTGTACGGAAAACCGATTCTACTAAATTTTGGGTTGTTTTGACCCATCATCGCATTTCGGCCCAATAAGCCAATTTTGGGTATAAGTGGATTTACCTTATTGTGAGCAAATGACCGATAGTCTCCGATAGGTAAATTAAACCGCTCTTAAAACATTTCAATATGAGTAAAATATACCTACATTTGGGTAAAATTCATTCAAAAAGAAAAGTGCTTTTTTCAGCATTTTTTATCAAAATCTTAAGGAATAAATGATTTATAACATAGTATACCTTGCGAGACGAATTAAGCTAGATTTTCAAAAACTTAATCGGAAAGGATTCGTGAAGCTTTTGTAGGTAGAATTGAATATAAAAAAATATCCATCCATTTCTTAAGCCAGAGATTTAGTTAATCAATCAACAACATCTTTAAGAATGTCCTCATTGAAAAACATTTTTTATCAAATAATTTAAAATCTCTTGCATATTAGGTGGATAGATTTATGTTTTTGTTTTACTTTGCTTTTTATTTAACATAATCGATGCCATTGAATACAAATTCATTATCAAAATAAGTTTTAAAAAATTAGTTTAAAATTGTAACGAATCAAAAATAATAAATTTGGCAAAGAATGTTTCACCCATGTTTTCATTCATGTTTCGGGATTATTCAGAAATTCTTGCAAGCGCATGGTCAAATCTTGTGACAGGCTTGTATTTGCTGGTTGTGGTGCGCCATACATTTGCAGCGATGATTGAATCCAGTTCTCGCAACAAAACTGGGACTTTCACTCCGAAGACACGAAATGATTTGAAGAAACTGCTCGGACGAGCTTCCGCAGGGTACAACAATTCTGTCGATAACAAAATAATAATTTCCTTTCTTGAAGCGTTTGGCCACCCAGATCATATGCGGTTCTCTCGATACCATTTGGGACTGCTTAATAATAATTTGGATAGGGCTATTACTCAATGATAAGCGCCATCAATACTGTTAAATCATGGAATTAGAATAAATTAACAAATATTTTCTGGTAAATAATCAAATTTCTTCGTTTACCAGGCATCTATTTTGGTACCGTAAAACGGGGTATCTTTGATAATGCGAGTAACTTTGATAGTGCGACAGGCATGGTATAGTTTAGCTTATAACTATGATTTCTTCAACCAGTTAAGAAAAAGGCAAACGTAGATCAATTCTGTACATATGAAAGTTCATCTTAGACGTATTTTGATTAAAACCTAGTTTACATACAACTTTTTGAACAAAAAATAAAAATTGTTGAAATTTTTGTCTTTTCTAAACCCCTTCAAACAATCTGCTATACGACGTCGTTTCAACTATTTTTTCAATGAATAGACTCTTGTTTTCGATAGGTTCATCATAGCAGATTCCAAATCTAGCCTTGAATCTCTTAACGAAGTGTGTTTTTCACGAAATGGAAGAAATTTTGTAAATTGGGACATAAATCTCCATACATCGATAAACGCCTGAAAGTATGCAATGCCCTTGTGATTTCATGAAATTAATTATGTTCTGCTTAAAATTTGTTCATAAAACATTCAAAAATTTCAAAAAAAAAAAGGAAACTCACCATGAATAGCATGTAATCATATGTTGATGTACCGTTAAGCATTTATTTTTACAAAGATAATTATTTTTGATAGCTAAATTCACTGTATTTTTACACAGCACTCCACAAACTCTTTTTTCCATGTAGAATTTGGTAAAAAAAATCAATGCTTTGATATGAAAATTCGATCTGGTATATTCTACAAGGCTTCATTCATCATGTTCATATTCCTGAGATTTCAATCTCTGATTATTTTTGAAGATTTGATGTGTTTTTCTGATTCTCGTTCAATTGGGAAACTAAAAGTCACCCAAAATATTTAAAATTATCGAATCTTTTAGTTGCAATTGATAACTGATACCCCAGTATTTGTTTTAAAAATATAAAACTAGGGGAAATACTGTAACGTGGAAAAATATTAAGAAAATTCGCTGAAAAGCTATCAAAATTACCCCGTTTTACGGTAATTATAATACAGTTTTTGTTAAAATTTGGAAAATATCGCCAGACCCACCGAATACGCCTCCAAGTATGCAATCGCTCAGCATCCCCATGTAGATTATCAAATGACCAAAATGTATTAATAGTAGAAAGCCTGTAGGTTTTGGACACCACCTATTCTAAGGGATCCAGATGAATGTTAAGAAATTGGCTGCCTAATGCTTCTTTATTGAACACTTCTCATTGCAATACTGCCGTGTGCAGCAAACATAGTTGTCCCATGTCCTATGGGAATCCCTATTAACACGGGACAGCTATGCTACACTATTGCTACACATGGCAGAATAAGGATTTCAAATTTCTTACAATTATTAACCCGGGAGCGGTCGCATAGTGTACTGAGTACACGCATGATGAAAAAAGCACGCTTGTAGTGCACAGCGTGAGCGTGGTGTTGCTGAGGGTGGTCGATGACGCTACTGCTCAAGATTAAATTCAACGATTTTGAGGTGCATATTGTATGTGACCGTAAAGCATACATGCGCATTTGCGGGGTTTTAGTGACACAGTTTACATTTTCGATAATTTTGAGTAAATTCTTAATTGTTAAGCGTATTTTCAACTAAAGTCAATAGAATAGGGTCTAATCGATATTGAGAATTATCTACTTTTTTTTAGCTATTCGGAACAAGGTATACAATACCGTGCCTGTCCAAATTACATACACGTTCAAATGGAAAACTATTTGTTTTTTATATTTTTATCCTGTTTGTAGGAATTTTTCCACAAATTGGTCACGATACGACAGCCCGCTTGAATTTGGCACTGTCCATAATCTATGTAGACCCATTCTTGACCCTTTCACCACGTAGACTTTTGTTCTTTCGATTTTCGAAATTTGTAAGGAGCGTAGACTAATCACACTTCGCCGCCCCCCTAAGAGTCTACGTAGTTTAAGGACAGGCCCTTTGACCGTCCAACTTTGGCAACGGCTATTACTGACTGACTTGATGCTGTGTCGATTAAAGCGTCTCAGAAGAAACTCTTGCAGTGACAATAATAAACCTGCTATCTCGCCTGCTATAATCATTTGTTGCTGCCGTGGCTGCCAAGCGACCGGTGCAAGGCTGGATTAAAGAGGAGAAAGAACCTGTGAAGAACTCTATTGTGATAACTTGCAAAAACAGAATCCTCCAGCGTAGATTCGTCGAACTCCGACACAGAACTTAAGATGGAACCTGCCAGCAATGAAGCTGCTTCTCTTGCGATCCCGGCCATGGGTAACACTGACGGTAAACGGATGAACTTAAAAGCGACGACGAGGATGATGATGAAGATGAGCAGGAAGAGGAGCAACCCCCAGTCAAAGCGAGCAACTACAGTAACTTCGCTACTACAGTAAGCACTACTTAGTCGCTGTATGCATGCGCTCAAAACTTTCGACAGTTATCACCACGCGTCGAAGTCGAACGCCGCGGCTCAACATCGAGCAACTTCGTAACGTAGAAGTGGCTCAAGACTACGCGCAGCAGTTAGCAGTGGCCCTACCAACGGAAGAGCAGCTTGGCGCAGCTACACTTGAAGATGGCTGGAGGGACATCCGATCCGCCATAGGTAGTACCTCGGCTGCAGCTCTAGGCTCCGCGACTCCGAATCACAGAAACGACTGGTACGACGGCGAATGTGAACAGTTGAAAAACGAGAAGAATGCAGCATGGGCGAGAATGCTGCAACACCGTACGAGAGCGAATGAGGCACGTTACAAACAGGCGCGGAACAGGCAGAACTCAGTCTTCCGGATGAAGAAGCGCCAGCAGGAAGAACGAGATCGCGAAGCGATGGAAGAGCTGTACCGCGCTAAGGACACACGAAAGTTCTACGAGAAGCTGAACCGCTCGCGCAGAGGCTTTGTGCCACAAGCCGACATGTGCCGAGATAATCACGGGAATATTCTCACGAGCGAGCGTGAGGTGGTCGAGAGGTGGCGGCAGCATTACGATGAGCACCTCAATGGCGACGTTGCAAGTACCGAAGGTGGCGTGGTAACAGATCTAGGAGTATGTGCACAGGACGAAAGACTTCCGGCCCCTGACCTTCAAGAGATTGAGGAGGAGGTTGGCCGGTTGAAAAACAACAAAGCCGCTGGAGCAGATCAACTACCAAGCGAGCTTCTAAAATACGGTGGAGAAGCACTGGTGAGAGCACTACACTGGGTCATTACCAAGATTTGGGAGGAGGAAGTATTACCGGAGGAATGGATGGAAGGTATCGTTTGTCCCATCTACAAAAAGGGCGACAAGTTGGATTGCGGGAACTACCGCGCGATCACACTACTGAGCGCTGCCTACAAGATACTCTCTCAAATTTTATGCCGCCGTCTATCACCGATTGCAAGAGAGTTCGTGGGGCAATATCAGGCTGGATTCATGGGTGAACGCGCTACAACGGACCAGATGTTCGCCACCCGCCAGGTGTTGCAGAAATGCCGCGAATACAACGTGCCCACACATCACTTGTTCATCGATTTCAAATCGGCGTATGATACAATCGATCGAGAACAGCTATGGCAGATTATGCACGAATACGGATTCCCGGATAAACTGATACGGTTGATCAAGGCGACGATGGATCGAGTGATGTGCGTAGTTCGAGTATCAGGGACACTCTCGAGTCCCTTCGAATCTCGCAGAGGGTTACGGCAAGGTGATGGTCTTTCGTGCTTGCTGTTCAACATTGCTTTGGAGGGTGTAATACGAAGAGCGGGGATAAACACGAGTGGGACGATTTTCACGAAGTCCGTTCAGCTGCTTGGTTTCGCCGATGATATTGATATTATTGCTCGTAAATTTGAGACGATGGCGGAAACGTACATCCGACTAAAGAGTGAAGCCAAGCGAATCGGATTAGTCATTAATGTGTCGAAGACAAAGTACATGATGGCAAAGGGCTCCAGGGAGGAATCACCGCGCCCGCCACCCCGAATTCATATCGACGGTGATGAAATCGAGGCGGTTGAAGAATTCGTGTACTTGGGCTCACTGGTGACCGACGACAACGACACCAGCAGAGAAATTCAGAGGCGCATTGTGGCAGGAAATCGTGCCTACTTTGGACTCCGCAGAACTCTACGATCGAATAAAGTTCGCCGTAACACGAAGTTAACCATCTACAAAACGTTGATTAGACCGGTCGTCCTCTATGGGCACGAAACATGGACCCTACGTGCAGAGGACCAACGCGCCCTTGGAGTTTTCGAACGGAAGGTGTTGCGTACCATCTACGGCGGAGTGCAGATGGAAGACGGGACGTGGAGAAGGCGAATGAACCACGAGCTGCATAAGCTGCTGGGAGAACCAACCATCGTCCATACCGCGAAAATCGGGAGGCTACGGTGGGCGGGTCACGTCATCAGGATGTCGGATAGCAACCCGACTAAAATGGTTCTCGAGAGTCATCCGACCGGTACAAGAAGACGTGGAGCGCAGCGAGCTAGGTGGGTCGACCAAGTAGAGGACGATCTGCGGACCCTACGCAGAGTACGGAACTGGAGACAAACAGCCATGGACCGAGTGGAATGGAGGCGGCTACTATGTACAGCAGAGGCCACCCCGGCCTTAGCCTGACCGGTAAGGTAAGTAACAGTAACTTCGTGGAGGCTGGAGGTTGAACCAAGAATAAGGCTGCGCGAAATAGGTGAGCGTTAATTGTTCGGTGGATTTAACAAGGATAAAAGCGATGCCAGCCAAGGGCCCCGCTTGGAAATCCGACAAATGCCAGTTTAACAAAAATGCCGGTCAAATGCTTGAACCTGTGGTCTCGAGAACTTCGTCTACATGTGATTAAAGCTCGAATTCAAGAGAAAAACGCCAAACTTTAACGGAAACTCATTCGGCCGCGAAAGATGAATCCTGAACAAACTACACCGTTCAACACTGGGATGAGAAAAAAATAAAAAGAACAGGGGTTTGGGACCCTAGAAGAATTATGGTGAAATAATTTTTCAAAAATATTGGACCCGGCCCTCACAGTTTATGACCGAAGTTTGTATGGAAAACTTAAGGTGTTCAATTGATATGTGCATTTGAACGAGCTGTTCTTATATACGCCTAAATATATGCACGGCACGTTCTAATGCGCATATCAATTGGACACCCCAAGTTTTCCATACAAAGTTTCGGTCATAAACTGTGAAGGCCTAGTCCAATATTTTCCAAAAATTCTTTCACTATGACACTTCTAGGGTCCCAATCCCCTATTATTTTTTTCTCATTCCATAACACCTAATTTTGATTGTTGAGCTATTCAGTAATCACAACATAACTCTAATAGAACTAGCAGTCCCAACGTGGCAAGCCACGTTCAAAAAAGGAGTTTCCTCTTTCCTAGAACCTTCTGGACGGAAAATTTCTAGAAGCTGCCTTAGCCTTCAAATGTGTCAATGCACATGAGAAATATTTCACTCAGCATAGTAGGGTCTTGTACCATTTGGGCAGATGTACCTATTTTGGGCACTTGCCGCTATAACTAAGTCAATTTGAAACGGATTGATTTGAGTTTTTGTGTAGTGAGTTATAGTTGAGTTTATAGATACTGTAGCGGCAAGTGCCCAAAATAGGTACACCTGCCCAAATGGTGCCTACTGTAGCGTAACGCCTTATTTTCTAAATTTAAGCGTTCGGAAGAAGGTACAATCCCTTTCGTTATACGGGCAAATGGCCGATCGATTAATTGTATGTTAGAAATGGTTCTGAAATAAACCCAACAGCAGAATAGTTCTGTGATCTGGTAACAGCAACACATATTCGTTCGTTTCAAATACGTCTAAAACGCCAAGAAAGAACCTTCTTTAAAAGTAATTTTAAGAAATAGTGAAGAGGTCTTTAAAACTAAAGTGAATACATTACACCTACAAGACACCACATTTCTTTGGAAAGCGCCAGAAAGTATACTATGATGTATCAAACCTTAGTTAGTATATGATTGTTGTAGGGTTCTAATTCATGAAAGCAACTTCTAGATCTTTAGTTTAGTTTAGTTTAGTTTGGTTTAGAAGTTCAAGTGCAGAACATTTCAGAACTTCCAGAGTTCCAGAATGTTTTCCTTATTATTATTTCTTTAGAGTCCAATAATTTCCAGAAAGTTCTCGAAACTTTCTAACTATGATAAAACATTTCAATGAAACATTTAAAAGCGTGACAGAAGGACAGGTAAATCGCGCCGCTCATATTATGGGAAAAATGCGCCACTAAATGTAACACGTCAAGAAATAACGTGATTTGGGTGTTGCATGCATCACGGCGTTTACTTGACGTTTGTGCGGCAGTTGATAACGCAATTAATGCACATTTAAAAGGTTCTGATTTTCGTCTCTGTGTAACAACAGTCATGATTCCAACACCAAAGTTGGGTTGTTTTGCTATTTACTCTTTGACAACAACAACGAGAGCGAATGAAATAGGATGCAAAAAAAAACTCAAAAGTGATTTTAAAAATACTCAAATTTGAGTTTTCTTGTTTTTCAGTGTAAGGTCTGAGGTCACGCTTCTCACGAGAGAGAGCATTTCTGGCTTTTTGGCGTATTATGCGTAATTTCTCGAATATGAGACCGAATACCATAATTTCCTCATGTGCAATTATCTGTGAAAATTTCACGATTCTAGGATATTCCAAATTTGAATACCGTGGTCAAGAGCGAACAAATCTGCAAACAAAAAGTAGATACTTATGCATTTCTCTTGCTTATTTTTCACACAAAAAGGTAATGTATCCTCAAAAGGCCATGTGAAAATACTGTTGTATGTATGGCGAACGGGACGGTCGAGGTAATATGCGCCATTGCTCTGTTGCTACTAAAGATGGTCATTGGTCATCTTAAATTCTACTTCATATTATGGAATAACTTATCATTGCGTATGCTCACTTGCAGTGTACATGCTGATTGTTTTTCGGCCTCTTCGATAGAAATCGAAATAACCATCTTCAAAATCGCGAGGCAAATTGTTAGAAAGAGAGGAAAGAAAGAAAATTTAGCACGGCGCCCCGTGTCACCTTAAACACGCGTTTTCATACTTAAAACGGCACATCTTTCGCTCAAATCATAAATTTCGCGAGAGAGCAAAGACATTTTCATATCAAGTTTTGCAACTTTGTTCCATTTTTTCCTCCAAATCTGCGAAAAAAAGTTTTCGAATGTTTACAACAGAAATAGCTAAAATCTGTTTTCAATTTTAATATTTTATTAGTTTGTAAAATTTCAAGTTCTATTGATTGAAAATAAAAAATGCTATCGATTAGTGTAAGCATAGGGTTTTTGGCCCCATTTCCGACACTACAGGTAAACAAAATTGTACATTACCTAAATTAACAAGTAAACGATCGTTTTCGTCCACTTCTTCCATCTGCATCAGATACCTTATTTCGTGAATTTGGTGTTAACAGTGATTGTTGTGAAGATTTTCTGCCGGAAAGTTGATTTTGAACGAGTTTACTGCACCTAGTCCAGCGCCAATTCTCTGCAGCAGTGCCGAACTTGCAGCAAAATCAAATGGGAAAACCATTTCGGCACCCATCTTTGTGCTGACGAAGTGCACTCGTCTGCGTTTAATAGTTGTTTTGCGTTCTTTTGCGGCTTCAGAGTGAAAATGTAGCTCATTGACTGTGGATCCCGTTGCGGAAGTGTGTTTGGAAAATATGCGGCAAGTGATATTTTGATTTGTTTTGCTGTGAGGTGCCGGGAATTGACGCGAGCGCCCAAGTAGTTCGAAGCCCTATCATATGAAAAATTATATTATCAGGGAGATACTGATGTGGGTCGATTTACACCGGTGGCGCGTATTAAACCGAATCCCCCTGTATCGTGCATCACGATGAAAGCGCGTTTCCGCAGCTCTGGTAAACAATTGATCCTGTTCAACCACCTCCTGCAGTTCTACGATGTGGAGTCCGCGGTCCTTCAGTAGATCGGCGAGTGCTCCAGATGAAGTTAAGAGATCGTCAGTTGCACTGCCGTAAGGGATTTTATCGAACAAAATTGAGAGCATACTTAGGGTGCTATTACACTCTTTGCCCATACGCCAAATATTTGACCACTTTTGACAGATAAATTTTGGCAGGTTGTTTGGCTCAGTTTGTCCCTATTAGTTTTTCGAGAGTGACAAATATTTCTGTTTGCCAGGTACACCTTGGTCAAAATTTAACTGTCAAAAGTGGTCAAATATTTGACATTGGTCAAAGAGTGTCAAGGACTGTTCATTAAAGAAAGTGGACATCAAGGAATTGGCATCCCTATCCCACCAATGCAATGTTTTCGTAGTCAGCTTAACAGCGGCTCAAGCGTAGGGCTCAAGCTGACAACCTATCTTTCAACACAGCAGCATAATTTTAATGCGGGGTAAGAAAACAAGAAGACCATAACAGTCCCCTGGTGGACATCTGTTTACCAATAGTTTAGAGTTAAAACTAAACAAAAAATTGTGAATTCTTTCTCAGTGTGTAAAAACATTGTTCACTTTGGCAACACACTCAAAGAAAACGGAAAAAGTAAGAAATTTCGAGCGATAGGTCGTATTAGCTTTGCGACTAGCAGATTAATTCTGCACAAATGGTGTTCCAAAAAGTTGTCGTTTCGAGAATTAGCTTACTAATACACTTCCGGGACCACAATTTTTTAACGATAAGCACGGGACAGATGTGCCAGATGATGTAGGGTACATCAGAACTGAAAAAAGTTTTTGGTGTGGCAAGCCAATTGTTCATGTGGCTTAAAGAGTTTTTCGTATTTCACAACGGGAACAATTAACGGTAAAAATAACAAAAAGGAATGCATCAAAAACGACTTCTACCCATCTACCGAAAACATACGGATCCTCTTTTGTTTTAGGCGGATCTGTCATCCGTTTATTACGCTTCTTCTACACTAGAGATGCTCAAGACGGAAAAAGTCGATTTTGTCGAAAAATGGCAAAATCCACAAAACTACCCTGAACAGCGTCCTGTGGAAAGATACTGGACAATAATTAAGCGGCATCTCAAGAAAGATGGAAGAGAAGCAAGTTCTGTTGATTGCTTCAAAAAAAATTGGTCTGCGGCACAACGAAAAATTACAGAGAAAGTTGTGCAGAATCTAATGGGAGGTATCAAGAGGAAAGTCCGAGCGTTCTTCCGAAAAGCGAAGCAAATGTTCAAACTCACATGAATTCGGCCACATGTATGTTGATTGTCATTTATAAAACATAAACCTTTGAATTTGTTCGAAAATACATATTTTCTATTGAAAAACAGGTGTCCACTTTACTAATTTATGTGGGTTGGCTCTTTTCGGTGACATAAGAAAAAGCAGCATAATTCGCGTTACGCGTTTCGGCTTACTACTCTTCAGCCCTCTTCAGACGCAACATGCTGAATGTGACCATCAGCTCGGTCTGTCACAGATAAACTAAAAAAAAACTTTTTTTTTTTTTAGTTTATCTGTGACAGACCGAGCTGATGGTCACATTCAGCATGTTGCGTCTGAAGAGGGCTGAAGAGTAGTAAGCCGAAACGCGTAACGCGAATTATGCTGCTTTTTCTTATGTCACCGAAAAGAGCCAACCCACATAAATTAGTAAAATTCCACGGTGATCAATCCCGATCAGTAGGTGTCCACTTTCTTTAATGAACAGTCCTTACTAGCTTTAGTGTCGGTGTTTATGCAACAGCATGACTGTTTGGAGGGACATACAGGGGATAGACAAAATGATCGGTACAGGCAAAAATTTCACTTTTCAAAATATGGTAAAAAAACTGTAACTTTAAAAAAAAAATGCCTAAAACAATCTAAAATTTTTAGTGGCGGGTGTACAGTTCTGCCACCGTTCCAAATGTTCTAGCAATAATATCCATGTCATCCGCAAAACAGACAAATTGGCTGGATTTCGTGAAGATCGTACCCCGGCTGTTGAGCCCGGCTCGTCGCATAACACCTTCCAGGGCGATGTTGAATAGTAGGCAGGAAAGTCCATCACCTTGTCGTAGTCCCCGTCGAGATTCGAAAGAACTAAATAGTTCACCCGAAATCCTTACGCTGTTCTGCACACCGTCCATCCTTGCTCTTATCAGTCTAGTCAGCTTCCCGGGAAAGCTGTTCTCATCCATAATTTTCCATAGCTCTGTGCGGTCGATACTATCGTACGACGCTTTGAAGTCCATGAACAGGTGATGCGTTGGGACCTGGTATTCACGGCATTTCTGGAGGATTTGCCGTACGGTGAAGATCTGGTCCGTTTTCGACCGGCCGTCGATGAAACCGGCTTGGTAACTTCCACTCCTCCGGTAGCTGTTCGGTTTCCCAGATCTTGACTACTAACTGGTGCAGACAGGTGGCCAACTTTTCTGGGCCCATCTTGATGAGTTCTGCTGCGATACCGTCCTTACCTGCCGCTTTGTTGTTTTTGAGCTGGTGGATGACATCCTTAACTTCCCTCAGCGTGGGAGTTGGTTCGTTCCCGTCCTTTGCTGCACCAACATAGTCATTTCCTCCGCTGCCTTGGTCCTCCGTGCCTACATTCTCTTCGCCATTCAGGTGCTCGTCGAAGTGCTGCTTCCACCTTTCGATCACCTCACGTTTGTCCGTCAGGAGGCTCCCGTCCTTATCCCTGCAGATTTCGGCTTGCGACACGTAGCCTTTGCGGGATGCGTTGAGCTTCTGGTAGAACTTACGTGTTTCCTGTGCATGGCACAGAAGTTCCATTTCCTCGCACTCCGTTTCTTCCAGGCGACGCTTTTTCTCCCGGAAGAGACGGGTCTGCTGCTTCCGCTTCTGTCTGTATCGCTCCACATTCTGTCGGGTTCCATGCTGCAGCATTACTGCCCGCGCTGCATCCTTCTCCTCCAGAACCGCTCTGCACTCCTCGGCGAACCAATCGTTTCGTCGACTCCGTTCTACGTACCTGATAGTGCTCTCAGCTGCGTTGTTGATGGCTGCTTTGACTGTACTCCAGCAGTCCTCTAGATGGGCCACATCGAGCACACCCTCGTCCGGCAACGCTGCCTCGAGATTCTGCGCGTATGCGGTGGCGACATCCGGTTGCTTCAGTCGCTCTAGATCGTACCGGGGCGGCCGCCGGTACTGTACATTGTTAATAACGGAGAGTTTTGGGGCGCAGTTTAACCATCACCAGGTAGTGATCAGAGTCGATGTTAGCGTCACGATAGTTCCTGACGTCGATCATGTCGGAGAAGTGCCGTCCATCAATCAGAACGTGGTCGATTTGCGACTCCGTTTGTTGTGGTGATCTCCAGGTGTAACGATACGGGAGGCTGTGCTAGAAGAAGGTGCTACGAATGGCCATATTCTTGGAGGCGGCGAAATCGATGAGGCGTAGGCCATTTTCGTTCGTTTGCTGGTGGGCGCTGAACTTCCCAATCGTCGGTCTGAATTCCTCCTCCTGGCCTACCCGAGCAGAAGAGCATACCTTACAAATACCATGCGAAGACCAAGATGTGCTCTAATACCTAAAATTATTATTGCTGCGTTATTCTACGAAATGTTATGAGAACATCACAATAACAGTTGGAGGTATTTGAGCAGAATCTGGTATTGATGTGGTATTTGTTGATTAAGCAGTGAAAATAACAGAAGAACATGATTTGCTGTTACAACATGAAGTCATCGAACAAATGAAACATTTAATAACAAGAAATGTTATTAGTTTGTTAATCAATAACTTTGGGATAACAAATACAGCACTTGAAATTTTAGGTATGCATTTATTATTGAAATAATAAAACTTGTTATTTTTTAGGTGTTATTTATACTAAATTTTGGTATTCGTTTTTGTTATTTTGCCTCTTATTACCACCTAAGGAAGGGCATATCAAGTTATGGTAGTATTTAAGATAAATACCTTGATATGTTATTCACTTGTTATTTTCTTCTGCTCGGGTACCTGAGCGAACATATTGATGTGGAAGTCAATTGGAGGGAACTCAAATTAACTATAATTGCCATCTCGAATTTTGAAGCGATGTTGAAAATTTCGATAATTTGGTCTTATATCAGAAAAATAACCTAAACGCTGTCATTTTCTTCCTTGTTGAAAATTTTAGGTTATGTCAAAAGTTTTTGAAAACTTGTCATATAAGCCATAAACGCTCAAAATTTCATTGCATTTGGTTTATTGAATCTGGAGATATAACAGTTTAAAGTTGGCAATCGGATAATTGTGACTTTTTCTAGAATCTTTAAAACTTCATGTAGATTATTCCGATCTTTCCCTAATTTTGACCATTGATACACAACATCCAGTAAAAATTTCAGATTTTTTATGCATTTTTCAAAAAGCTACAGCTCTTTTACCATTTTTTGAAAAGTGAAAATTTTGCCTGTTCCGATCATTTTGTCTATCCCTGTATCGCATCATTTTCGAAGGTTGGCATCCGTTCTGTTGTGGATGTCCCTGTAAATTACACGCGAAGACTAATCTTTTGAACAATTCAATGCTGCATTAGGATAGGAATAATGATGATAGGCGCTGAGTGCAGTATGAGACATCGGGCATACCCACCGACAGCGTACCAGTCAACACGCTAAAACCAAACTGTTGAAAATAGAGTTAAGTTCTACCGTGAACGTACTTATTACAGGTATACCTCGATTTAGTGGACATTTCAATTTTTGAAATGTCTATAAAATCGAATTTTACATAAAACCGAAGCAAATTTTTTATTTTATTTTTATGTAAATTTTATACCAAAATGTACCAAAACATATAAAAATTGCATGAAAATCGATTCGATAAAATTCGAATTCGATAAGGGCCCATATAGCCGAGGCGGTAAACGCACGGGTATTCAGCATGACCATGCTGAGGGTGACGGGTTCGATTCCCGGTCGGTCCAGGATCTTTTCGTAAAGGAAATTTCCTTGACTTCCTTGGGCATAGAGTATCTTCGTGCCTGCCACACGATATACACATGCAAAATGGTCATTGGCAGAGGAAGCTCTCAGTTAATAACTGTGGAAGTGCTCATAGAACACTAAGCTGAGAAGCAGGCTTTGTCCCAGTGAGGACGTTACGCCAAGAAGAGGAGGAGGAAAGGCTCGGAGTTTTTGGCATTTATTAGTAATTCTCGCTAACTAACGAATAAACCACTATCTCGCTTTTTTGGTACGATCGGAATCTTTTGTCTGCAAAACTATGTATGGTTGATTCAAAAGCTAATATTTTGAGCAATGGACATACACAATAACGTTATTTGCATAAATGTCCAAAAAAATATAAAACATTTCTAAATTCCTCCAGGGATCCCATCTGAACTTCCTCAAAGGGTTCCTTCGGAAATTTAGAGACTCGTGACAATGACAAGCACCTGATAGAGCATGATTACTGGTTGTGCTGTATTTGCCGAACAATTTTTCTGTACGAGTAGTGTAGGTTTGTGCCGCTATCTGCTTGGTCGCCTTTTGTTGCAATTCTGGGGTGTTAAATTAAATTAGGTGAACGCGGAATTATCAGCTTTATTACGACGATCTCCGAATAAAACTTTCCACATCAAATCATGCTACAGAATATTTTAGAAAATCTTCCATGTCACAAAGAGTCAGAGTAGAATTATTTAACGAAATTTGGCAAGATTTGCTTCACCAATTCCTCCATGATTTTTCACAAAATTATTCCAGAGATTGTTTGAGAAATTTACACAGGGATTATTTCAGAAATTCCTTTAGTTATTAATTAAAAAAATTGCTCTAGGCATTCGTACGAGAATCTTTTGGAGCTTTCATTAGAAAATCTACAAAAAAATTTCAGAAATTTTTCTATTCTATTTTTATTTGCGGAAACTTGTCCAAGTATTCTTCACGGATTCTTTCAAAAAATCTTTCATGAATACGTTCTTTATAGATTTGTTTAGAAATTCCTTCTATTCTATAAATTTCACAAAGAATTCTTTCAAAGCATCTTTCTTGATTTACTTCTGAAATTTTTCCACTTTTTTTTTTCAAAAATATATCCATGAATATGAGTAGAAATTCCTTTATACAAAATGCGTTCAGAGATTCCTTCAGAAATATCTTTAGACATTTATTCAGAAATTTCTCCAGAGATTCCAGCGATGCCTTCAGAAACTATTTTTCAGAAAATGTTTCGAAAGTTCCTTCAAAAATTTGAACTGGGATACTTTAGAAATTCTTCCAAGGATTTCACCAAATATTCCCACAGTAACTTCCAATTTCTAAGGATTTCCAAGGATTCCAAGGATGACTTTGAACGAACTTCTACAGATTTTCCGATAAATCTTCCATGGACTATTGCTTAAATCAATCCTAGGATTTGTTTTAAAAATCTTTCACGAGCTCCTGATAAAATCTTCCAGAGATTTTTAAACAAATTCTGCCAGGGACTTCTTTGGAAACTGCTCGTAGATTTACTTCAAAAAATCATCCAGGGGATCCTTACGAAGTTCAGTCAGATTTTTTTTTTTCATTTTTTCGTTTCTTTTAGAGATTCCCCTAAACTTTAGAATGTCATTTGGAAATTTCACTACGAACACCTTAAGAAAGTCTTGCATGGATAGCTTCCAAAAATGGGTTCAAAAAATTTTGCATAGATTGTTCCAGAAATTTATCTACGAATTTTTTCGGATTTCTTTAATAGAGATTCTTCCCGATTTTTTTTTCAAAGCATTCATCTAGAAAACCTTTCATGAAATTTCTTAAAAATATTCCATTTTTCACGAATACATTGAGAATCAGAAGCTCTTTCCAAATTTCCTTAGAAACTTTCTAAAGAACTGTCTCTAGGAATTGCTTTAGGAATTCTATACAAGAGATTATTAAGGAAATTCCCAAAATTTATTCACATTCCTTTTGGTATTCCTTCAAACATTTCTCTTCCAGAAATTACTCCAAGGATTTCTTAAGAAAGTCTTTGGAAATCCTCAAAGAAAATTTCCTACAGATTTTGCAGACTTCTACAGAGGATTGCTATGGAAAGGCTGAAAGACATTGTTGCAGAGATTTCTGCAAAAATTGACACAGAGATTTCATCAGAAATTCCGCCGAGTATTCCTGTATGTATTTTCTCAGAAACTCTTCCAGAATTTCCTCCAAGCATACCTCTAAGAATTTCTCTATGGATTTATCAAGGAATTCATTAAAAAATGTTTAGGATTTTTGTTTGGGGATTTCTCCAGGATTTTTTTTTTCAACAATATCTCAAGAGGTTTTGTAAGGTATTCCACTGGGAGTTTCCAGTTATTTCTTCCGGAACTTCCTCAAAAAATCCATCTATGGATTTTAAAAATATTCCTTTTTCAGAAATTCATTCAGAAATTTATTTAGAATTTTCTTCAGATTTTTTTGAAATTCCATCTGAAATTTCTTCAGCGATACTTTACTTTACTTTACTTCTTGAATATTACTATAATGACTTCAGAAATTTCGGCAGGAATTTCTTCAAAAGTTGTTCCATGGATTTTTCAGAAGTTGTTCGAGCAGTTCCTTCAGAGATTCCTCCAGGAATTCATCCTTGGAAATGTACACGTGTAGGGATGCTGGAATCAGGGAATCTTGACTAACTAGCTCTGATTCTACCATTACAGCACTAGAAATATTTTATGACACATTTTGTCATATGGGTCTAATATGGGTGCTCCACAAAATAATTTATTGATATAAAGTGCTCCACGAGTCAAAAGGGCTGAAAATCCCTGCATTATAAGTCATCATGATACAAACTGCAAGTATTAAACTGATTGAATATTACAAATTTTATCATTAAAAAAATGTGCATAAAATCGAGGTAAAATGTACATAAAATCGAAGTACATAAAATCGAGGGTCTATATAATCGAGGGTCCACTAAATCGAGGTATACCTGTACTGCTCATCCATGAAAATGTACGTACGTCCCCGAAAATTACGATAAATTTGAACAAAACCGCCGAATACTTTATATTATAGATAGTAGAGTAAACATAGATCCGCGGACACCGCTGACTAAAATGTTTCAAGCGTGTAAGTAGTAATTTTCAAGAGTGTGACGGTTGAATATGACGTCATGCGCTCCATTGATGTTGTCCAAACCGTGACGTCATGCTCGTTTGGATACAGATTTTGACAGTTCGTTTGGATACAACGGATTCATCAACACGGATGTATGTTTACTCTACTATCTATACTTTATATGAGCAAATTCTTAGAAGAATTGGTTATTGTTGCCGTACGGATCAATACTGGTACCTATATATTTATAGTTTTTGCCATTCAAGTGCCTGTTAAAATTTCAGTAATTTAAATATTACATATTGGTACGCAATCGACCGTTCATAAACAATGTTTTGCTAATCTCAGATCCCCTTCCCCGTCGTAGACTTTGGGTGTTCTGGGAAACCTTCATTCCAGACCCAGAGTGAACCTCGCTCCATTTTGAGCGATACAGTTTTAGCGTGTGCGGAAAAAACTCTAGCCAGCCACGTTACAAGCGGCAGAGGTGCTTCTTGATCTCAAATGAAAGGGAACAATAATCGCAAACCGAATTAGCTAATTGCATTTGCTGCACCGCGGCGCGACCGACCAACGATCATCGGTGTGCTCAAGAGAAGAGCGAGCTTCGAGATTGTCGATGGCACGGATGCTGTATCATATTTTCTTGCGAAGATGGCTTTCGTGTTTAAGTTTGCAATAATGAGCACTTCGTGGCGTCCCCAACCAAACCAACGACGACGACGCGACGGTGATGCTGGCTGATGGGACGATGAGACCTGCGTGCCTTACATCTGTTTGTCCCTCAGTCGCGTGATTCAGTACGGGGATACCACGTGTACGAAATTTGCTGACCGTATAGTCGTATTCGTGGAGGTTGTGGTAACAAGAGCTAGCGGTGTGGTTCACCATGCAACACCTCGTTGTATGGATTACATGCTGTTCATACACTCCGATTACAGGCTTAAGTTGATCTATCAACTCAAGAGTTTGCACTTCCATGTTTGATTATAGCAATTTGTGGTGAGATAAACGTAACACGAGTTCATGTATGCGAATTATAGAACCGGTACGCTTTAAATCGGCTGTGGTTTGACTTGTACATACAAATGTCGTGAACTTGTAAGAACGATACTTATTTATAGTATTTTGAATGAAAAATATAAAATTAACTACTTTAATTACTTTTGGATGTACCAGATAATGTTCAAAACGAGTTGCCACTTACAAGATATGTCCCTTTTAACTGTTAACTGTTCCGAAAAAAATATTTTCTAAAACCGTTGTTTGGACCTATTAATCCATACTATGTATACAGTATAGTTTCGAAACATTGGTAAGTTTTTCATCCTATTTCCGGCAAAGGTAAATTCAATGAATGCACCATACACAAGTGCATCATTCATTCTGTAGAAGCATTAGACCTCAACGATTGAACTCACCCTTGGCCGAAAATAGAATGAATATCGAAGCCGTCTTTTCCATTTAATGCACAATTTCGGTGTATCAAACCAAATTTTGAAATGTTGAGCATCCCCTGATCATTGAAGCAGCTGAAGAAATAAGATTCCATACAGCAGTTCTGTGACTGAGCCATTCGAGAAGATGTACCTGTCACTGGAAAACATGCATATGCCACGGTACAAGTCGTTGCATAATCCGCCTGTGCTGCTGCAGCAGCACCCCGTCATTCACGCATAGTTATCAAATGTGTATACCCACGTATTCAAGAGGGCTCGCAAAACCCATTCGAAATGCGGCTTTCGATGATTCCTCCGGTTGATAACGACATTCCAATAAAAAAACTTCAGAGGCCCAATCAACGCCGATGACCGACGATGCATTGGTGAGCACTATCTTTGTTGCCATCACTACTGTCCGTTCTGTTGTTCATGACGCTGGCGCTGCTGGCTGGCGGCAGTTGTCACCCAGGCGCCAGCTAGATTTCGCACAACACAAGCTTCTTCGGCGTGCATAGTCAACCAACCAACCTTTCTGTCATGTGTGTCCATTTATCCAACCATACAAACACCGACGCGACGGTCGGTCGTGATAACGAGGTGCCCTACTGAGACAACAAAGTCGATTGCAAAAGAGAAGCCCCCGAATGGGTTTACTTTCCAAATGAAGACGCACGTTCGCGTAAATGGCTGACATATAAAGGTATTTGTTTCGTTGATTGCAATAGTATTTAAAATGTTGGAAGTAAGGCGACTGGGAAATTCCAAGAAAGCTATGATTAGTCTATATGTTACTAAGTAGAGATGTTAAATAAACTTTGTTCTTTCCGTTCTTGCCCATTATAGAGGGTTTCACTACAACGACTACGGCCCACTTAACATAGGCTATTGTCTCATCATAGCAAAGATCGAACACGAAGATTACGATAGACGGTGGAAAATTATATATCGAGAAGCTACGAAGCTACTTACATTCAGTCCCGAAGACCCACGATGGTGCAGAGGGCCGAATTGAAAGATCTCCATCCTGGGCGATTGCCAGCCATCGCATCGCCTTGACCATTCCTTGACCTGTGGCCAGGTCAAATTTCTGTCGACTTGCTTGATTTCGTTGTTAAGGCTGCGCCACCATGAACCTCTGGGTCTGCTGCGATGTCCTACTGGATTCCAGTCTAACGCTTGTTTGCAGATTTCGTTTCCGCCCCGCCCCTGCGTAGGGTGTGACCGACCCACCTCCACTTTCGCTCCCAAATTTTTGTCGCTAGGGGTGATACATAAATTATGCCACACAAAGATCGACCATTTTCAAACCCCCCTCACACATTTTGTATGAAACCTCAAAAAAAATGTATGGGTCGTCACGTTACGCGAACGACCCCCCCCCCCTCCCCCCTTAAAGCGTGACGTAATTTGTGCATGACCCCCTATCGGCTTTTGATGACATCGACGATGGAGCTCCACGTTGGAGATCCAATTGTGAGGCCACCATGCACGAATTATATACCGCAGTCATCTATTGATGAAGACCTGCAGCCGTTGCGTGTTCTCCGCTGATACACTCCAGGTTTTACTGGCGTATAGCAACACAGATTTCACGTTCGAGTTAAAAATTCGGATCTTGGTGCGTCGACTGATCTGGTTGTTTTTCCATACATTTACTCGCAAAAGCAGCTGTTTTACTCGCAAAAGCAGCCCTCGCCTTCTTGATCCGTGCACCTATGTTGATCTTGGTGCCGCCATCGACCGCCATTTGGCTACCAAGATATTGGAAGCTTTCAACATTCTCCACTGATTGCCCAGCTACCGTAAAGCTGGAAGGGTTGACCGTGTTCCAACGATTTGGTCTTGTTGACGTTGATGGTAAGACCTGCCGCTGAGGAGCGATTGGCAAGATCATCGAGCTTGCTCTGCATATCAAAGCGCCGTTGAGCTAGGAGGGCAACGTCATCAGCCAGTTCGAAGTCATTTAATGGGTTGCCACAGCAATCCACGATTTGGTTCACGGTCAATCGCACCTACCAGGATCTCGTAGATTACGATGAGGAACAGTAGCGGTGATAGTATACATTCTTGCCTCACTCCAGCAACGACCCGGATTGCAGCCCTGGCAGAACGTAGAGTGAAATAAAAGAACGCGGAAACAGCAGAACCGTCTCTTACGGGAGAAAAAGCACCGCCTGGAAGATGCGGAATGTGAACAAATGGAACCGCTGTGTCGTTCACAAGAAACACGGAGGTTCGACCAGAAGCTCAACGCATCCCGCAAAGGCTTCGTGACGCGAGCCGAAATGTGCAGGAATAAGAACGGGAGCGTTTTTACTGACGGACGTGAGGTGATCGAAAGGTGGAAGCAGCACTATGACGAACACCTGAATGGTGCGGAGAACGCAGACATGGAGGATCAAGGCAGCGGAGAAAGGATTACGTCAGTAGAGCTGGGAGCAATAACGGATCAACACCCATTTTGAGGGACGTTAAGGAAGCTATCCAGCAGCTTAAGAACATTAAGTCAGCTGGTAAGGATGGTATCGGAACTGAACTCAGCTAGATGAGACTGAAACAGTTGTCCATCTGCCTGCACTGGCTAATAGTCCGGAACTGGGAGACCGAACAGCTACTGGAGGAGTGGAAGGAAGAGGTCATTTGCCCCACCTACAAGAAACGTGACAAGTTGGATGGCGATAACTTCCGAATGCCGCCTTCAAAGTGATATCCCAAACTTCTGAATGTCGCCTTCAAAGTGATATCACAGATAATTTTCCGTCGTCTTTCACCCAAAGTTAATGAATTTGTGAGAACTTATCAAGCAGGCTTCGTTGACGGCCGCTCGACAGCAGACCAAATCTTCATCGTGCGGCAAGTCCTCCAAAAATGCCGCGAATACCAGGTCCCGACGCACCACCTGTTCAGCGCCTTCAAGGCGGCGTACGACAGTATCGACCGCAGAGAGCTATGGAAAACCATGGACGAAAACGGCTTCTCCGTGAAGCTCGATTGATCGACGATGGAAGCGTAAGGGTTTCTGGCGATCTGTCTAGTTCGTTTGAATCTTGCCGGGGACTGCGACAAGTGGGTCGCCCAAGTGGAAGACGATCTGCGGACCCTACGCAGAGTGCGGAACTGGATACAAACAGCCGTGGACCGAGTGGAATGGAGGCGGCTACTATATACAGCAGAGGCCACCCCGGCCTTAGCCTGATCGGTAAGTAAGTAAGTAAGGGGACTGCGACAAGGTGATGAACTCTCATGTCTGCTGTTCAACATCGCCCCATCCACAAATGGCGTAGCTTTTTTAAGCGATTTTCGAAGCATTGCGTCACAAATTCAGATACCCCCTTATAAATGACGTAGCTTGTTAAACAAACCCCCCTCCCTTAACAAAATTTTCATGTTAAAAAGCAAAAAAAAAAAAAATAAAACTTAGTTCTAATTTAAATTTCAACTTATATGTTTAATGAATGTTATGGAAAACCAGCAATAGCAAGAAAACAAAGGTATGCCGTCTCTTTCAACTGCTCTCCACCGTTCACTTTCAATCGGCCTCACTAGACCACACCATCTCAATTCGTGTATCTGAGTACCGGACAGCATCCGTCGCTTATCTTCGTCTGTAACCATTAACTCTTCTTAGTCATCGATCTAAAACCATTGCATTGCCGACTGCTAGGTTCAGATGGCCGGCTTTGAGACCATAGGTGCAACCAGTAAAGATGACCACCAAACCTAAGTACCTGATAAATCAGCTTGATGCCGAGAAATTCTATTGGGAACTTATACAGATAAATACGATATTAACCTAGGAGCTTTTTCGAAAATCATCATGACATTTGGAGAATCCTGCAGGAGTTTCTTCTGGAATTCTTTCAGCAGTTCATTCTAGGATTGTTCAAGATGTTCCTTTTGGGATTAACATTTTTGAGAATTCCTCTCTATTTGAATTTCTCCAGCACTTCCTTCTGGGATTTCTCAAAGAATTTCCTTCACGATTCCATTTGAGAAGGAGCAATCCTTGTATTCCTTCAGGGGTTGCTTCAGTGATTCCTCCAAGAATTCTCTCCGGAGTTCCTTCTAATCTTCCTTCAAAAGTTCTTGTAGAAGTTAATCCATGGTTTCTTTCAAGTGTTCTTTCAAAGTTTTCTTCCCCTCTCTTACACCTGGAATTTCTTCAGACATCTCCCAAAGGAATCCACTCTGAAATTCACTCAGATATTCATTCCGAGATTTCTGCAGCAATTCCTTCTGTCATTACTTCAAAGCCCCTCCAAGAGCTTGTTTTTTTTTCGGATTGCCTCAAGAATTCATTCCTGGATTCTTCTAGGAGTTTCTTCTGGAAGTCCCCGAGGAGTTCGTCTGGGATAGATTTAGATTTTTTTTTCCGGAACTCTTTCAGAAACTTCTTCCGACATCCCGCCATTCACTCCTTCCAGGATTCCTTAAGGATCTCTTAGAATTCTTTCAGGAGTTTATTCAAGATATTGCTCCAGTTACTCCTCACGGGATTTTTTGAGAATTCTTTATGATCTCTTTCAAGATTGCTCCAGGAGTTCCTTCTGAAATAAATTCCTCTGGAACTTACATCAGGGATTCCTTCTGCCATTTCTCCAGTTCCTTTTGGAATGTTTTCAAAAGATTTTTTTTATTTCCAGAGAGAACTCCTGTGGAAATGATATCCTTCTCCTATAAGGAAATTTTTGAGGAAACCTAGGAGAAACACCATGAGAAACTCCCTACAAAATTTTTAGTGGATTTCTTCAAGGAAGCACTGTAGAAGTTATATAAGGAACTCCTGGAATATAATGACATAAGGAATTCCATACAAAAAATTCTGGAGCAATAAAACTTTAGGAAGATTTACATTGGAACATCTGAAAGAATTCCTGAAGGAATCCCAGCAGGAGTCCCAGAAGGAGTTTCTGCAAAGATCCTGTAAGGTGTTCCGAGAGGATTCCCGTGGGAAGTTTCTATATAAACCTATTTTTACCAGATTCCAGCCCCTAACCTCAAAGAACTCCCACCATAAACCCTTTTAGAGTCCTCACTTGAGCTATATGTAACACAAAAACCTCTACTCATTTTCCCAAAAAAAAAACTTCCGAAACGCATCAAATATTGATCTGGTTTGCATCAGATCTCTCCTACAATTACTATATACATATACTTACGTCAATATAAATTACATTCCCTTCGAATTTTCCCTAGGAATCCCATAAAAATTCTTACTACCGAAGGCTGAACCTCCCTCTTATCACGCTTTACACCCAACAAACATGTTTGCTGTAAAAGAGTGGAGTAAACTACTCTTAAGCAAACTTTAGCTTAATAAACTGTTATTCAGTTAGTTCTGTTACTTGGGCAGCCAGGATCTCAATGCAATCCCACTCTCTTCTACACGGACCAACCGCACATTTAGAATTCAATTACACTACCCAAGGAAAACCGATTAAATTCCGAAAGATAGTTCGAAACGTAAACATAATGACCACGGAACTTCGAAGACTTAGAAAAATAGCACGCAACGAAGTGTGACGCATTTGAGCTAAATTGTTTTTTGTCTGCATACACATGATTGCATGCATGATTCTTTATGCAGGATTTCAAAACCATTTTCTCAGATACAGTTGTTGCGTCCGATAACCGAATTTCTTATGAAAGGAAGCCGGCATTTATTTCCATAATTTGTTATTTACATTTATGTAAATGAAAAACAAAATGATTAATGCAATATATATTTATCGATTTACTTGGAAATAATAATATACAAGTAAAAAAATCAATAATTACGAAATCCCTTTTTTATAGGCTTAGTAGAAAGATACGTAGCATATCAAAAACCCCTACCCCCCTATCGTCATTATTAACGGCAGACAACAACGTTAGGCACGAAATATGAAGGCGCATCTTTAGTGGAAGTCGGGTCTACTATGAGCTTCACAAGAATCTGCGGTTGAAAAATATTCACCCCAGCACCAAATGTACTGTGTACAAAACGCTGATAAGACCGGTGGAGCCGGGGCCCGTGGCGTAGTTGGTCACACGTTCGCTTCATATGCGGATGGTCATGGGTTTGATTCCCATCCCCGGCACTTGCAATTTTTCGTCAGTTACTCTTCTCACCGAGAGCAGCTGACATTGACCCTCTTCTGAGCCTACGGCTCAAACGGACCCGGATACCTGGACATCGGCAAACTGCTACTCATAATGGACCCCCAATCGGACTGGAAAAGGCACAACAAACAGTCACACATCCTCGTGCTCTTCATTCTACCATGAATAGAGTAGAACAGTGAAAGAAGCACGAAGGCAACTCGATATAGAAGAATAGATTAGAACACATCTAGGCGCTGTACAAAGTGTAAGTGCAGCTGTCAATTGTAATCGCTCACGTAGTGCCCAAGTGGACAATAGAGCTGAGCGATTCCAAGCAACAGCATCAAAATTAAGGAAAATTTTTAATTCATGATTTTCTATTGAACTGAAACTTTGCACAGTTTTTCAGTTCCATCTAAATCGCCATTTTTCGATATCAAATTTTTATTTAGAGCCACGACTAACTTTTCAAAAGGGTGTATGTGAAAATGGTTCAAAAACATTCAAAAATATGCACAGCAAAAACGGATTGTTCGATTGTTATGAATTTTTCACCAAAGTTAGATAGCTAAATGGTGATTTCTAAGAAAATATACACTGTGAAAAAAAATCTATTTTATCATTGAAAAACATCATTTTTGTCACAAAAACTCAAATATCTCAAAACCCTATCTTTTTACCAACTTGAATTTTTTAGGGAAAACGGTCCATTGTATTAGCAATCTACCATAAAAATTTGGTGATGGTAAACTAATAAACAAAAAAGTTATAACATTTCAAAAATTTCACAATTTTTACATTTAGTAAAAAAAAATTTTCTGTGTAAATTATTTCGGCCGGGAATCGCGATTTGATGCTGATTTTATTGTTCAGCAAAGTTAGATAACTAAATGGCGATTCCTAAGAAAATATACACTGTGAAAAAAATCTTTTTTAACATTAAAAAATATCATTTTTGTCACGAAAACTCAAATATCTCAAAACCCTATCTTTTTACCAACGTAATTTTTTAGAGAAAACGGTCCATTGTATTAGCAATCTACCATGAAAATAAACAAAAAAGTTATGACAATTCAAACATTTCACAATTTTCACATTTAGTAATAATTTTTTTTAGTGTAAATTATTTCGGCCGGAAATTGAAGTTTGATGCTGATTTTATTGTTAATGAGGAATTCCACGGAGTCATGTCAGTCGATCCTGAGCGACCATTTCAAAAATATCTGAAACTTTGCACAGTTTTTTAATTTCATATAAATCGCCATTTTTTGATATTAAACCTTCATATTCACTCACGACTAACTTTTCAAAAGGGTGTATGTGAAAATAGTTCTAAAATATTCTAAAAGCTGTACAGCAAAAACGGATTGTTCGATTGTTATAAATTTTTCAGCAAAGTTAGATAACTAAATGATGATTCCTTAGAAAATATACACTGTAAAAAATTTCTTTTTCTACTTTGAAAAAATATGATCTTTGTCACAAAAACTCAAATATCTCAAAACCCTATCTTTTTACCAACTTCAATTTTTTAGGGGAAATGGCCCATTATATCAGCTATCTACCATAAAATTTTGGTGATGGTAAACTGAATAACAAAAAAGTTATGACATTTCAAACATTTCACAATTTTTACATTTAGTAACAAAAAAAATTTTTTTCTGTGTAAATTATTTCGAGAATTATATTTTGATGCTGATTTTATTGTAAAGGCTACCGCCTGAATTAAACAAGTTGTTTTCATGATACTTTAGTTTGATTATTCGTAATTACTATAGCAGGGGTTTTCAGACCTTTTGCTTCGCGGTGCACTTTTTAGAAATAAATCGTCGCGCGGTGCACTCTTTCAAAATTTCTAAAAGATTTTTTTTGTTTGTTACAAAACTTGAATGCATTTTTCGATGCCACCTCCTGGTGCATACCTAGACATGTTGTTGAAAATGTTTCTTTTTTTTTTTTTTTTTTTGAAATTCCAGTCCAGGTCTTTGAGCATTCTTAGGGAAATCCTCAGCAGAACCCTGGTGAAATTCTTTCCAAAAAATATAACATTTTTTGGAGGACTGCTGTTGAAAGACTCGATAAAATTCTGCTTTTGTACACAACAGATTTGTTACATCGCTCCTAAGACTTCTATTCATAATTCCTGGAGATATTTATAAGAACTTACTTTATTCCAAAAGCTAGACTTTACATATACTGGCGTGAGTGAGAAATGGACAAATTGAGGTGAAATTTGTGAAAAAGTTACTCGTCCTCTCGGTGAGACTCGAACTCACGACTCCTACTAGTTCGAGTCTCACCGAGAGGACGAGTAACTTTTTCACAAATTTCACCTCAATTTGTCCATTTCTCACTCACGCCAGTATATGTAAAGTCTAGCTTTTGGAATAAAGTAAAACTTCCATTCGGCTGGTTAAGCCGCAAAAATCGATAATTAATTAATTTAATTATATAAGAACTTGTCAATTTTTTGAAAGATGTCCCTCAGTATTCATGCCAAACTTATAAAAATATTTGATAAAATTTTCTTTGAAAATATTGAGCATGTTCTCTGAGATTAACTTGGTAAGCTCTTTGTGAGTTAATACAGAAATGCCATCACGCGCTTTTAAAGATAGGTTCTTTACTTCAACCTTAAACATTATGGTTCATTTCCGACGCGACTCATTGTTGATTTTCCTCGTAGGTTTTTGAGATATTTAAAGATCTGTGATTATTTCTATGGTCTTATCAGAAACTTTCCTACAGTGCCACCGTAAGATCGGTTTCTTCTGAATTTATTTGAAGTTCTGAAAAATCTATAAAAAATATTTAGTATCTTTCATTGAAGGTCCAGTTAACAAGCAACAATTTCTAGTTAAGAGCTTTTGTGAGTTACTTAATAGGGTAATTTTCCAATTGTTGCACGGCTAAAAACTCGCCTATTGTTGCACACTCCATGTTATTCTTATGAGGTGTGCAACAATTGGCGAATTTTTAGCTGTGCAACAATTGGAAAATTACCCTAAATACAACAATAGAGCCCAAATCATTTTATTTTGGTATTATGATGGTTAAATCTAGCCTCATAAATTATGTGTAACTAAAAAATATATTTTGAGTTGTTTAATTACAAAACACACACTAATCATTATTGTGAAGGCAATATATTTGGAAAACACGCGGTGCACTTAGCAAAGCTTCACGGTGCACCAAGTGCACCGCGGTGCACGATCTGAAAACCGCTGTACTATAGTATCTATTTGAAACTTAGACGCGATCCAGTGTTGTGATCAAAAATATTGAGATTGTTATACTTTTTATTGTACGTGACTGGTGAAAAAATCCCTTGATAGTGTTGAAAAGCTGTTGATTATAAGAAAAATGGAATTGAATTTATTTTTAAGACAAAAGCTGTACAATAAAAGTTTTATATACGCGTATACGTCTAGTTTATCCGCAAAATAAATCCCTCTTACACACTTATTTCTGAATTGCCTGTTCGGTACTTTTTTGACGAGATTATAACAGCAGTACGATCTCGGTAGTTTCGATAATCGATTTTACTGAGGCTCAGTAAAACAACTGTCAAAATCGTAATGAAAAGGTAAACAATGCATTTTTGCTGAACGAGTTCGGTGCTCAGCAGTTTTAATCTCGTCAAAAAATTACCGAACTCGGTAATCAAAATTAAGTGTGTAGAGAACAGACTTTATGATCGGAAGAATGCGAGTAACTTCAACAACAACAAATGCATAAGAGGTACATACCACAGACAAACAGACGAAACGCCTAGAACAATTTTAGTGAAAATTCATCGCCCAGTTCACACTATCACCACCTGGTGGAAATGTTTCACGAAACACTGCGTTGTGCAATATCGTCATCAGAAGGCGCTAGTGTGAAACGTCAAACGCAAAGAAAAACGATGGGCGCTCTTCTTGTTATGAAAGCCACAACCAAGATTCAAAATGATTGTTGAAGGCGTGGTCAATGAAAATTTCGCCAGTGTTACGTTTGTTTGTCTGTATACATACCTGACAATGCTCACGAAAAAAACAAAAAAATACTACCGCTATGAATATTAAAAATTGTATAGTATTTTTTTTCTTCAGCCACCAACACCAAACAAGTAAGTTAAAATTAATAAGTGATTTTGTTTAATATAATCTAACGAACAAGATGAACAGTCGCTTTCTCAAAGGTCTTCAACTCAACGCTCTCTTGTAGACCGTTTGATGAAAAAAAATGTTCAAAAGAGTTACGAAATCTCACCGAAAGCACCATAGATAAACTGAAAGAGACTGGTTATGCCCAAATGTCCACATTGTGTACAAAATTACGCATTTGCACGTCCTGCCGTCTAGAATTTGACAAACGAGCCATCTGTATATCATCGGTAAAGCAGGGCGCAGGAAGTTCGAAAACGACAACAACTGAGAAATTGCCATCAGCGACATCTGTTTAAACAATTTAATTACGCCCCTTTTCAAAAAAGCCCTGTAATATTCTTCAACATCTATACCCATTTCAATATTTTTAACGTTGCAAAACACGCTTTCAACATTCATCTTGAAGAAGAGGGAAAACACTTGTCCTCAAATGTAACAGCAAATTAATGAATAAACGACTAATGCGCGGAGGGCGTGATAAAATCGGAACATTACTGTACATAGTATATTATATGTAAATATAATATATAATAAAAACAACTTGTTTTACTCACGCAAGGCCATTAACAATAAAATCAGCATCAAACTTCAATTTCCGGCCGAAATAATTTACACTAAAAAAAATTATTACTAAATGTGAAAATTGTGAAATGTTTGAATTGTCATAACTTTTTTGTATGGTAAAGTGTCGTTAATAAATAGTAATAATAATAACTTTTTTGTTTATTTTCATGGTAGATTGCTAATACAATGGACCGTTTTCTCTAAAAAATTACGTTGGTAAAAAGATAGGGTTTTGAGATATTTGAGTTTTCGTGACAAAAATGATATTTTTTAATGTTAAAAAAGATTTTTTTCACAGTGTATATTTTCTTAGGAATCGCCATTTAGTTATCTAACTTTGCTGAACAATAAAATCAGCATCAAATCGCGATTCCCGGCCGAAATAATTTACACAGAAAATTTTTTTTTACTAAATGTAAAAATTGTGAAATTTTTGAAATGTTATAACTTTTTTGTTTATTAGTTTACCATCACCAAATTTTTATGGTAGATTGCTAATACAATGGACCGTTTTCCCTAAAAAATTCAAGTTGGTAAAAAGATAGGGTTTTGAGATATTTGAGTTTTTGTGACAAAAATGATGTTTTTCAATGAAAAAATAGATTTTTTTTCACAGTGTATATTTTTTTAGAAATCACCATTTAGCTATCTAACTTTGCTGAAAAATTCATAACAATCGAACAATCCGTTTTAGCTGTGCATATTTTTGAATGTTTTTGAACCATTTTCACATACACCCTTTTGAAAAGTTAGTCGTGGCTCTAAATAAAAATTTGATATCGAAAAATGGCGATTTAGATGGAACTGAAAAACTGTGCAAAGTTTCAGTTCAATAGAAAATCATGAATTAAAAATTTTCCTTAATTTTGATGCTGTTGCTTGGAATCGCTCTAATGGCCTTGCGTGAGTAAAACAAGTTGTTTTTATTATATATTATATATACATATAATATACTATGTACAGTAATGTTCCGATTTTATCACGCCCTCCGCGCATTAGTCGTTTATTCATTAATTTGCTGTTACATTTGAGGACAAGTGTTTTCCCTCTTCTTCAAGATGAATGTTGAAAGCGTGTTTTGCAACGTTAAAAATATTGAAATGGGTATAGATGTTGAAGAATATTACAGGGCATTTTTGAAAAGGGGCGTAATTAAATTGTTTAAACAGATGTCGCTGATGGCAATTTCTCAGTTGTTGTCGTTTTCGAACTTCCTGCGCCCTGCTTTACCGATGATATACAGATGGCTCGTTTGTCAAATTCTAGACGGCAGGACGTGCAAATGCGTAATTTTGTACACAATGTGGACATTTGGGCATAACCAGTCTCTTTCAGTTTATCTATGGTGCTTTCGGTGAGATTTCGTAACTCTTTTGAACATTTTTTTTCATCAAACGGTCTACAAGAGAGCGTTGAGTTGAAGACCTTTGAGAAAGCGACTGTTCATCTTGTTCGTTAGATTATAATAAACAAAATCACTTATTAATTTTAACTTACTTGTTTGGTGTTGGTGGCTGAAGAAAAAAAATACTATACAATTTTTAATATTCATAGCGGTAGTATTTTTTTGTTTTTTTTTCGTGAGCATTGTCAGGTATGTATACAGACAAACAAACGTAACACTGACGAAATTTTCATTGACCACGCCTTTAACGATCATTTTGAATCTTGGTTGTGGCTTTCATAACCAGAAGAGTGCCCATCATTTTTCTTTGCGTTTGACGTTTCACACTAGCGCCTTCTGATGACGATATTGCACATCGCAGTATTTCGTGAAACATTTCCACCAGGTGGGGGTAGTGTGAACTGGGCGATGGATTTTCACGTGGTAGGTAACTCTCATGCATTTGTTGTTGTTGAAGTTACTCGCATTCTTCCGATCATAAAGTCTGTTCTCTAAGAGGTATTTTTTTTGAAGATAAACTAGACGTATACGCGTATATAAAACTTTTATTATACAGCTTTTGTCTTAAAAATAAGTTTAATTCCATTTTTCTTATAATCAACAGCTTTTCAACACTATCAAGGGATTTTTTCACCAGTCACGTACAATAAAAAGTATGACACTCTCAATATTTTTGATCAAAACACTGGATCGCGTCTAAGTTTCAAATAGATACTATAGAAATTATGAATAATCAAACAAAAGTATCATGAAAACAACTTGTTTAATTCAGGCGGTAGCCTTTACAATAAAATCAGCATCAAAAAATAATTCTCAAAATAATTTACACAGAAAAAAAATTTTTTTTGTTACTAAATGTAAAAATTGTGAAATGTTTGAAATGTCATAACTTTTTTGTTTATCAGTTTACCATCACCAAAATTTTATGGTAGATAGCTGATATAAAGGGCCATTTCCCCTAAAAAATTAACGTTGGTAAAAAGATAGGGTTTTGAGATATTTGAGTTTTTGTGACAAAAATAATATTTTTTTTAAGTAAAAAAATAAATTTTTTACAGTGTATATTTTCTAAGGAATCATCATTTAGTTATCTAACTTTGCTGAAAAATTCATAACAATCGAAAAATCCGTTTTTGCTGTACAGCTTTTAGAATATTTTTGAGCTGTTTTAGCATACACCCTTCTGAAAAGTTAGTCGTGAGTGAATATGAAGGTTTGATATCGAAAAATGACGATTTAGATGAAATTGAAAAACTGTGCAAAGTTTCAGATATTTTTGAAATGGTCGCTCAGGATCGACTGACATGACTCCGTGGAATTCCTCAATTGTGAAATGATTACGGTCAATCAAGTGTGGCTTATCCAAAAATCTGCTGATTAATTATTCTCTATATAACATCAGAATGTTTTACAAAGTTATAGCAAATTTTCAAAAATAAAACATTCGATTGATTTGATTGATTTGTCTTTATTAAAGAGACTTTCAGCCCTTGGATAAAACATTCGAATCATTAGAACTTTTCGAAAAGTTTTCAATAAATTGCAACTTTTTTGCCTTTGGTCATATTTTAGTCGAGTCCAACGATATTTAATTTAATTCGGTTCGCTTAGTCCTAAGGTACAGTAATTTGATAAACGGAAGTCAAAAACTAGATATAGATAGAAGAGCTCTAATTTCGTGTAAAGTTGAATAATCAATCAAGCCCAAATTTGCACCAATTAAATCAAACTCGTTGAGGAACAAGTAATAAAAATTTGAATAGTTTTGGTGGACTTTATAAAAGGATACAACTTGCTAAAAATGTTTTAGGCAATTTTTAAAACTGAGCATGCTTTTGTATATACCACTAGGCGGTACTAGAGGTCAAGCAAATTTTAAATTTAATATATCTCAGAATTCTGGTCACTTACAAAGTTGGTGTCTTTGACAATGTTGTTTGGTAGGTCAAGGGCTTACAGTTAATGGTCCACTTGTTTCGAAATTTTGTCACAAGGAAGCGCAAGTTACACATTTGCAAATTTATGGAAATGAATGTTTTTTTCGTAAAGCAATCAAAAATCTGTAATTTAGTTTTCTGTGAACATATTTAAGTTAAATTTATTACTTAATATATAACTTTACATAAAATTGGAACAACTCTAATAAAGTAGTTCATATTTGAGTGTTCTTCGTTTAATTGCTATATCTCTGGATCAAGTGAACCGAATGAAATGCGACATTGCACAGTTATGACTAATATATAGCTCTTTGAAAAACCTTTGACTTGACTTAGACACGTTCAAAGAAAACAAACTTACAGCTAGTTGATTACTTCACGAAAAAATATCAATCATTTGAATGATTTTGCAAATGTGTAACTAGCGCCGCCTAGTGGACCATTAACTGTAAGCCCTTGACTCACTTAACAACGTTGTCGAAGACACCAACTTTCTAAGTGGTGAGAGTCCTGAGATATATGAAATTTAAAATTTGCCGTTTATTATTGGTGGAATTTCTAATTAAACGATCCATCACCATCCATCATGGCATCGCAAATAAAATTTTTGAATCAGTTTAACCAGACGAACCACCCTAACATAACAATAATAGGGAATAGGGTCAACAATTGAAAATAAACTTTCTTAAACACATTATGTGTCTAAAAACTTAAAGCTGAAGCTTAAACAGTTTTGTCTTCGCAAATACGGCTCTGGACCCATTGTGCAGTGTGGCGGCTGTATCACTTCCATCACCAAGCCACGTTTGTGTTGATGATGATGGCTTTCAGCCTCTCGTCTATCCATGTGCAGTTATAGCCGTGCTGGTGGGAGCACAGGATACTGTGTATCACCATGATAGTGTCTCGGTTCGATTCCCGCTGCCGCCCGTATTTCTTTTTAAACATGCATTGGTATTTGATGCCGCTGCTGCTGCCATGAACAGTCTAAAAATAGAACAAATAATGAGAAACCAGTGCGACAGAGCACACGCATACATGCGAAATTTTCCTTTTCCAGATTCTAGGAAGCCAATACAATTTTTGGTATACTGCCACCTACCAATTTTTGTATTTGCAAGGCCCTAATACAATATTTGTATATGTTTCATACCCAATTGTATTAGAATCTGCCAATCTCAGGTTGCGTGTAGTGTATTTCAAATTCAAATATGCTGTACTTTGAAATTAGGGAGACTTGACCCCCCTTTTCATGATGCGTACCAAAATAATAAGTATCTGACACATTTCAAGATTTCAAGTAAATAAAAGCTTACGAATGTAATTTTATTTTTCGTACCGTAAAACGGGGTAACTTTGATAGTTTTTCAGCAAATTTTCTCATTATTTTTTTATGTAACAGTATTTTCCCTAGTTTTATATTTTTAAAACAAGTACTGGGGTATCGGTTATCAATTGCAATTGATAGATCCGATAATTTTAAATATTTTGGGTGACTTTTAGTTTTTCATATGAGCGAGAATAAGATTTTCATTTTGGGGTAACTTTGATAGTGCCCTGAAAAACACATCATATTATAAAAAATCATCACAGATTGAAATCTTAAGAGCATGATGATGTCCCTACGTGCAGAGAACCAACGCGCCCTTGGAGTTTTTGAACGGAAGGTGTTGCGCACCATCTACGGCGGAGTGCAGATGGAAGACGGGACTTGGAGAAGGCGAATGAACCACGAGCTGCATCAGCTGCTAAGAGAATCAACCATCGTCCATACCGCGAAAATCGGGAGGCTACGGTGGGCAGGTCACGTCATCAGGATGTCGGATAGCAACCCGACTAAAATGGTTCTCGAGAGTCATCCGACGCGCAGCGAGCTAGGTGGGTCGACCAAGTGGAGGACGATCTGCGGACCCTACGCAGAGTGCGGAACTGGAGACAAACGGTCATGGACCGAGTGGAATGGAGGCGGCTACTATGTACATCAGAGGCCACCTCAGCCTTAGCCTGATCGGTAAGGTAAGGTAAGGAGGATTTCTTCTACCTCGGCTCATTATTAACGGCAGACAACAACGTTAGCCGATTATAAGTTCTGATTTTGTTTTCATTAATTTATTGTATTTTTTTTGTAACAATGCAATTGGTTTTCGGCTCTGTTATGCTTTATAGCGCTTGAGCCTATCAAATAAATGAAAAAAAAAAAAAAAAACGTTAGCCGCGAAATACGAAGGTGCATCTTCAGTGGAAGTAGGGCCCGCTATGAGCTTCACAAGAATCTGCGGTCGAAAAAGATTCACCCCCGCACCAAATGTACCTACCATGTACAAAACGCTGATAAGACTGGTGGTTCTCTACGGGCACGGATCCTGGAATATGCTCGAGGAGGACATCCAAGCACTCGAAGGGTTCGAGCGACGGGTGCTGTTGGCGTGCCAAGTACGGTTGGTAACCCTATCTATAACTTAGCGTAAATAATAGGTCTGTATAGATGCGGCAATGCATTGTTTAGAAGTAGTTTCACGGAGAAGAAGATCGAGATGGTAATTCGTAGATGGTTTGAAACCTAGTGGAATAGGAACACTAAGATTTGTAAGTGAACTTACTTTGTAGTTAAGAGAAATTATAAATAATAAATGAAATTGGTTTCAGTTTGAGCTGATCAACAAACAACGATTTTGTATCTGCTACGAAAAATTAGTGTCGTGATTGAATCACTTCCCGCGCCACAACAGGTGCTTAGGACCATCTTTGGCGGTGTGTGGCGGTGAAGAATGAATCACGAGATTGCAGCACTCTACGGCGAACCAAATCCAAAAGGTTGCAAAAGCTGAAAGGATACGATGGGAAGGGCATGTTTTGAGAAGGCCGGAAAACAACCCTGCAAAACTTGTGTTTGTAACAGATCCGGATGGTACATGAAGACCTGGAGGGCAGCCTACAAGGTGTGTGGACCAGGTACAGAACGTGTAGGACGCAGCCGAGGAGGAAGGACTGCAGCCACGAACCGAGTGTTGTTCGTTGTCTTAAGTTAGTAGTGTTCAGTCTGTACGATCTCTGGCTGAAGACGGTGTTTTTTATATTCGAGTTACTGAACGGTTCACATTTAAAAAAAAAAAACCTAGCTGACTAAAAATAATACGATGTTTAAACATTGTACCTCTAAAGCAACGACTTTTTTTTTGTTCAACTTGATTTGAAAATTTCAACCTGGTTCACTCCACTTGTTTTAAAGAAATCGTGATCACTTCAATTGACCTTTTTATATATACGTTTAAAGTTGCGCCCTTTGCCTTGTCCTTTTGGAAGGTACGCGCCACAATGTTCTGTTACTTTTGTTCTAGTGCTCCAATCATCATGAAATTTGGAGAGTAGTGTATTGTCTAGATAGTAAACTTAAAAAAAATCACTTTTTTTTATCATCCTCAATGTATGTACCACCATAAACCAGAATTTAACCATGATTCTAGGCTGAATCCTTTTAATATTTTTCTGATGTAGTCTATACAGCTCCCGAGCCTTACGTTAGGCAGCCCCATCACGCCATGAATTAGGAGTCACCTGTATAGTGGATTTTTTAAAACAGCTGATGATGTAAGCTGATCATAAAAAATATCGATGTTGCCTACATATCCAACTATTTTGGTTCAGCAGGTTTCAAATACGATTGTGGCGTAGCTGGAACGTAATATAATGAATCCTCGTTCAATTAATCATGATCTAAATTGTAATGGAAAGATCCTTTCTTCAAGAAATTCGGAACACTCAGAGATTACATCGTTACCCAACCATAGATCACCGCACGCACAGCCGCCAACGATCTTTCAATTGCGACTAACCGAATTAAATTATAAACCCATTTCCGTATGCGGCAATCGACAGGATCGCTCGCTCTGAAGCTCTTTTGCAGTGGCTTCTCAATTCAATCTCAACCAATCTCCAAGCACCTCTAAAACGTAATCGCTTGAAAAGCTCCCTCGATATCAAAGTAAGATGCGTGTACCAACAGCCTAACAGAACACAGTGTGCGAAAAGCACAAACAAAAACTCGCCAATCTAGGTATCTGATCATCTCCACACCGCAGCCACTTTTGATGAAGAGAATGATGTGGCGGCACCGTCGCCGTTCGCTCTCACGTGGTTCGCCAGATCGCGCGCTGCGTCGGGTCGTCTGCCGCCCAGGTGGCTGGCTGGAGCTGGAGAAGCAACCAATCTACACCTACAGCAGGGGAATCTCCTTGGCGCTGAGCCACCACCGGGTAGGCTTCGTGCTTGATTCGGTTTCACTCTCGTTCGCCGCGTGTGGAGAAGGGGCCTCATCTAGAAGTGAGCAAGTAGCAGAAAAAATCTCCTCCCGTCCGCCGTCTGTCACCTGCGCGGCTGTATGCAGGCAGGCGGACTTCTCACGTCCATGTGTGGGACCTGACGGTCGACGGCGGGTGCTTCTTCTCCCCGATTCTGGCTGCTGCTGGCTGGTGCGCTCTTCTCGGGTCGCCCGGCGAGCCTCCTCTAAACAAACGAAAATTGCACTTTTGTTTAGTTTTCGGTATAAAAGTGACGATTACTCCGATTTGAATATCATTCAGTTAAGTACATCGGTTCGGTTCATTAGTTTTTAAGCGAACCGCGCTCACTGCCATTGAGTAGTGGTCCAAATCCGTGATCCCCGTGTTCCGAGAGCGTGTGTCAGCAGCGTCAGCAGCAACACAGCAGCCGTCAATACCATCGTAGTCCCATCGATTCCGCAGGAGTACTCGAAGTAAGCCTCCCCCACCAAATGTGATCTTCCAGAGTCGTCCCTGCTCAGTTTAGGGATTTTAGTTTTGTGCAAGCGTGAGATCAGTGTTAAAGTTTTTCCCGGATGCGCCGGGAAAACGGGAACAAAACGAGTGGATTTACGAAAAACGGAAAATTAAATTTGTGCATGGATGAGATGAACGATTTTTCCTGCGACGACCAACTTTTACGTTCTGTTACCACCAGAGGAATAGTGCAGTATCAAGAACAAAAAAAAAATAGAAAAGAGTGTTGGAGCAGCATCCATGATAATGGATGATAAAATTACAGTTTGAAAGTGACTTGGGTGGCTTCGTTCTTCGGTGCGAATACCCGCCCGCTGTTGACTCTTGGTGATTGAAAAGTAGGAAAAAGTTTATCCTGCAACCAGCAGACACAGAAACAGGAACTGATGTATGCACGCCAATTAGTGGATGCTGTGTTGTGTTACAATCGCTGGTGAATTTCAGCTTAAATTTTCCACATGGACTGAAAGGACTGCTGTTTTTGTGGAAAAGAAGGAAGAGGATGTGCTCTACAGATTTGAAGTGCTTTACAGGAACAAATTACAGTGAAGTGGGTGAAATAAATCTTGTACTCTGTAGAGACGATCAGACATTCGATCATTTGTTCAAATTTGTGATAAGATTACCCAACATCATTGTTTGAAAATTTTCATAAATAAATAAGAACAAACATAAGCCAAATTATTTAACAAAATTGTGTAAATTTCAAATTGGCCAGTGAGTGCCATTTCTTCCCATATCGTCCATCGCATAGTGATATTTTTTGGACAAAAGCGATTCTAATAATAGCTCAGTGATTTTCGTTCAAGTTTTTCTTTCTCAATAGACTGGAAGTGACTTTTTCTGATGAATTCAATTTTTATATGCGATGTTAATTATTCAATATCTCCTTTTAAACTTTGTCATGCATTCTCCAAGAAGTTTTTTGATAATTTCACCTAGGTATTCCAAGTATTATTTCTGCAGCATATCTAAACATTGCCTATGTAATTCACAACGGAAATATCCAGAAGCATCAGAAAAAAATACATGTTTAGTCTGATTCCCTTCCACATTTATTTAAAGTGCTTCATGTTCCGAGTTCAGCCTTCTGCAGTGCAAACCTTAAGAAGGTTTTGTGCGGCCCGCGAATTGTTGTTTGTTGATGGGTTCCATTATGACGATCCAGAAGTTTACCATATTTTAATATTCATAATTCTTAAAATTTTGGAGATATATTAAGCAGTTATATAAGGTATTAGGTAAACATAATTCCAACACATTTACCTACAATTTTATGAAAACGTAAGAGTTTGGATAAGAAACTCTTTAAAGGAATTCCCTAGTGATGCGTTGAGAATGTTCTACACAAGTTGGTTTAGATGTGCTTTCTGAGGAAACTGCTATAAACTTATTTATTTCTAAAAATTTCACTACAAATTCTTGATTTTCCCGAAAAATTTTCAGCAAACAATTTCATTGGCTTCCTAAAATCCACAAAAAAAGAATAAATTTTTAAAAATTCTCTCAATGATTTACACAAAAACATTTCTAGGAAATTTAAGATAAAATTCCACCTTCAAAAAATTCTTAAATTCCTTCAGAAAATTTTCAAGATCCTCCAGAAATCACACAAAAAAATCTCAGAGTTTAAACTTTTTTTTTCTTAATAAAGACTTCTATGAGCTTCCAATGATGCGATAAGATACAACCTTACAAAATTTATCCCAGAGATTTTTTAAGAAATTCCCGCACAAATGGCAAGCAATGTCTGTGAACTTCATCACAAAAGTCTTGAAAACATCCATATTGTTCTAGCGTCAACTAGGATCGCTATCGAATATTTTCTGTGCGACTTTTAATAATAAGTCTGAAATTTACTAAATTACTTAACAATGAAATAAGCAAAAAAATAATAAAAATCTGGAAAAACCGTCAATAAATCATTTGTGCCTGCCCGCAAAGACATTTTTTCTTTGGATCACTGGCTTATAGAATAACCCTCTTTGTTCACTTAGTACTCCATTGCCGTAATTCTGAAAAGTAACGTAAGTGACATTGGCGATTTTGCCACATTTTTTGTTTATTGTGCATTAAACTCTTGGTTATTTTTTAAGTTGCAATCCGATATAACATGCGTGGAGTTTCATAACGAACATTACAATTACAGGCCTGGAGCCAATTATCTATTTAGTAGCTTATTCACTATTTTCGAGCCAGCGACTAAGAAGTTCCTATTCTCGAGACGTTTCAACTTAAGTTGAAAATTTAGAATTGCCCTCGAAGAAGGGTTTTTCTAAGTAGTGGAAAATCAGCCCATTTGTTGTAAATAATTACTAAAGGGGCAAAGGGGTTGTTGTAGAATTTCTGGTACTTCTCAAAAGTCCAGACTTCTTTTTGAGAATTCTGGAAATCTTGGTGAAAATCATAAAAAATATATCGGAAAAAGCTAAGATGTTTCTTGAGATTTATAATGTGTATTCTGGAGACATTCTTCGATGTATAATTTCATGGATCCCTGACATTTTCCAGGAAAAAAAAAATCATGCTTAAAATTCTTGTTGAACTCTTGGAAAATTTCTACTCAAATTTCTTGTGGAATTGATCACACATTATTTACGAATCCGATAAACATCTATGCATTTTTGAAAGTTTTGGTTTTCAAAAATTGAACCGCAACATTTTTCCACAATTTTGTCAGCAAATATATACGACATTCAATCAAAAAAATCTTCACCGTGTACTCTCGCTATATGTATATAGGAGATTTTTTTTGTTCTTACGTTAGCACTAAGTACACAAACTAAAAGTTTCACACACTGAGTCGGATATTTTGTGGATATATTCTAAAATCTGCATGTATTTGTTGTCAATGTTCATAGTTAAAATTCATAACAATTGGTCACCCTATTCTTCTGACAACATTAAACTTACAATATATTTCCACCGTTGAAGGAAAACGACCCTATGCAGTCCTAGCTATTCTCAATCGCCAAAAAGCGAAATTAACTTCAAATCGAGGAAGTTATCACGAAAAAAGGCCTGAATTTTCAATAGTCTAACCACATTGATTCAGTCAATTCCAATAGTGATAATTCAGATTTTAGAAATAATATTTCAAAACAAAAAAAAACCTACCGGAAACTAATGCCAATCAGTATTGCCAGTGGTCTTACACCGCGCGAGTAGGAAACCATAAGCAGGCTTGTTATTTGCTCCCACAATGTGCCTCAAATGAACGTTTTTGCTCTCTTTATCTTTGTGCGTTCCTACCGAAGTCGTTTGTGCGGGAGCGATGCACAAAGAGAGAACGGGAGCGAGACAAAGAGAAACTTCGAGCCACTTGAATCAACACAAAGTGTAACTTTTTTGTGCCTCATTTTTGAGGAACCCAGTAAGTTGGTGGACTATTTTTATGGCGTTGTTCGCAGTATGAGCTCGCCGATCGGGTGGTATGTCATAATTGCACATATAAATACTTGTGCAATTGTTAATAAATGATTTGTTATCACAAACATATTCATGTTTACTCCCGGCGTACACAAAGTGCCTCAATTTTGAGGAAACGCACTTTTTTGAGCAGTCAAACCGCACGTTTTTCGGAGTCACAAGCTTCAAGCAGGAAGCTGAAACAAAACGAGAGAAAACGCTCTAGCTTTGAATGCGGGAGCGCGGAGCAGATTTTTTGTTCTCTTGTTTTGCTCTGAGGAGGATTCCATGCCTGACCATAAGTACGTTTTCCTCACATGTACAGCCCAAGTAACATTTCGATGACTTTTGGTCACTTTTGGACTTTTGGTCGTCTTATAGAGGTTTTCAAATTCGACATAAAACCGAATACATTTTATATTGTTTTTATGGGCCTTTTCCAGTCAATTCGACTAAAAAATGTTACTTGGGAGGGTTACGAGAAGTTTAACTGTAAATAAATTCCGTTAGTTTGCATATGATGCCAAACAAATTAACGGAGATGATAGAAGGTACATTTATCTAGGGCATTTTCTAACAATTTTACGTGCAATTCCCAAACAAAAAATTTTTACATATTCCTTTTGTAAGATACTTTTCTACCACATATCCGGATTATTTCTTTCGGAATTGTTATAGAAGTGGTGTCAAAAACATTTCGGGTATTACGTTTGTTATTAGAAAACTTTCATTGAAAACTCATCAAAGAATGCTCTTGACATTGTTCAAGGGATTTCCAAACAAACTCAAATATGTATGTGTTCAAGGTTTCCAACCTCGAATATTTTTGCCATAGAATCTCACAAAAAAAAATTGAGTTATGTTTCGTTCAGTTTGTGTAGCCGCTTTTAGGAACATTACACTCCAGGTTTCCTGTTAAGGGTATGAATGTGAGTGGATGAATCATGATTGGTCATACAGCGACTGAAACTTGTCTGTTTACAAAGAGTTATACTAGAGCTGTGATTTTTTACATAAAAACATTTCTTGAATTTTTACTGATATTTTACTATATGGTTTTTATCATGAGTTTGGAAATTTGCCCCATTTTTTCTCCAAAAATCACCATGATTTTTTTTCTTCTAATACAAACTAAACTAACTAGAAAAAAAAAAATGATGAAATTTTCACCAGATATAAACAACACAAAAACACGGATTTTTTCGCAAACTTAATCAGAAATGCTTCTGGAGTTTCACCACAAGAATTTCTACAAGCAATTTCAAAAAAATCCTCCTATAGGGCGAATGTACAATAAATTATATCAATATTCTTTCAAAAATGAGCTTCACCTCGTCATAACATTAATATTATTTTCAGTTCAAATTTATGTCAATCACTTCTAATTATTTAATTAATTATCAATTTTTGCGGCTTAACCAGCGGAGTCGAAGTTTAACTTAATTAAAAGGATACAAATAAAGTAATGCAACCAATATTAAAATGGTACCTAATTGAATGTGTTAAGCAGGACATTCGACTTTGAACATCAACGTGTTCCGCAACTGTGTGTGATCCATGACTGTGTATGGAATATTTTCAAAAATTCCACAAAGAATCAAAGGGTTCATCATGAAAATTTCTTAGAGAAATTCATCAAGTATTTTCCTACAAATTTCATCGGAATCGTTCCGAAATACATAAAATGTAAATTTTGAAGACTTTTGGAATGGTGGTTCATTTTCAACCGTCAGTAAGATTCGAATGAGTGTAAGGAGTTTTGTATCTTTTGCTTATCCTTTGACAGATACGCATATTTTGACTACCATTTGTAATCTTTCTCAGTGTCAGTCATCCATGAGTGATTGCACTCATTCGAAGAGGGTATTCTGCTTAGAAGGTTTGAAAAGTCGGTACAAGATCGTCAGTAAGATGTTTGTGTTTGTCCCAAGTCACGTTCTAGTCACTTTTCAGCAAACTAAGTCATTATTTGGTCACTGTTTTAATGAAATTGGCTCCCAGACTAACTAAACCAAAAGAACTTTTTCCATTAAATATTTCAAATAGGCTTGCAGATTTATTTATGTATTTTTAAGTTCAAATCTACAGAAATTGCATCGCTGAATCTTTTGTAATGTTCTGCCTAGAAATGAATTCAGATCGAAATCGAGAAGGGGACTCAATAAACAGATTGTTGTTCGTTTATTATCGGGGATTTTAATCTTTAATGGGTCAATCATCCCGCAATAAACAGATTTAATTGCTGCGTAAGCCATGATTTTCTGCTATTTCAAATGTTTCATGAAATTGCGAATGAAATTATCAAAAATTACCTTGGGGATCGAACTGGTCTATCCTGAAAATATTTAATCAACTGTTAAGTGAATCCCCTCAATAAATTCTAAATCTAAAAAGTTTTTTTTTAGATTTTGTTGCGTTGAAACGGATATCTCAGTCTCAATGGATTAACGATTTATTTTTGGAAATTTCAAGAAAGAAATGGAAGAAACATTTTGTATTACATCCGAATGGGTTAAGTCTAAGGATTTTAAGTAAAAGGTAGGGAACAAATTCACTTCATCATTTGCGCTAATTCCCGTCATATTGTATGTTGCTTTCACAACAAATCATCGCGACGAATCAAGCACCACTTCTGCTGCTGTTTGTGTTAGTGAGAACGAAGAAACGTCAGACTCCCGTCAGCTGATTGGCTGGCGACGACTCTGGCGATGGATTCTCCCGTGACGGATTCAAATTGTCGCGTTCGATAAGGGGAAAAGTCGACAATATCAGACGGAAAATAGACAATAATTAAATATATTCCAACTCACCTTTGCCACCAGCCCCCATATCACTCTGAAAATCGAATAATTACGCGAAATTTCACGTTTCAATTTCACTCCACTTATGAGTTGAAAGTTTTTCTTGTTTTGCGAACCGTACGCTGAGGGCAACCGCGCCAAAGCAGCAGTCAGCCGAATTGTTCTTCATCAGCGTTCAATAATGTAAACAATAAGTTGTCTTTGCCTAGGGAAGGGAGGATGCAAGCAAATGTGTGCGTGGATTTTCTACATACGAAACATCGTATTTCACAACCACAGTGAAAGATTTTTTCGGTTCGCTGTGATGGCGTATTGCGATCTGGAATTTGGCCGACTTTTTGAATGAACACCTACGGTAAAAATATAATTTTTGACCATCCTATGTGCCGTAGTGTCACGTAGAAGATGTACCGGGATTTAAATAGGCTCCTAAAGTCCTATCTGGGTTCTTGTTTTAAACCACAATATACGGTACAAGAGTACATATTTACTCATTTTTTGACGTTTTTATTAACCGTAGTTGAAAATACAGTAACCCCACAATTTATGAATCGGCAAAAATGACCACAGTTTATGGATCACTCCATTTGATCAACATGGTGATTCATAAATAGTGTACAAAAATTAAGGTGATTCATCGGTGTGGGGTCACTGTATATAATTTTTATTTTTTTATTTTGTCTCGTCTCTAGCTTATAACACATACTTTGAGTAATTTTTTTCACCGTGTATGTCAGATAGGAACATTTTTGAATTCCCAGTGCGAAAAATGTCGAGCTCCGTCACACAAGGTTGACCTCAAGTGTCAAAGTCGAACTATTTATCATTAATTAATTAATTTTCTCATTATTCCTTTGTTTTTCCGATTCCGATTATAATACCATGCTTGATCGTATTATTCAATATAGGCGAGATTTCGTCTTTAATTTTAGGACCCTATTCAGGTTGTGCCCGAAATATATGTGGGTTAGACGGAAACTGAATTTAGGGGATAATTATTCAATCTTATTATTTTAAGGGAATTGTAGTTCCTTAACAACATTTACACATGATGTAGAAGCTAATTTATAAATTAGTAATTGATAGATACCTAATTGGCCTTGAGGCGAGGTGCAAGAATAAAGTCGATCACTATTGGTCCTGACTTAGATAGACGGGAAACCATGTAAGAATTTCTGGTTAGCATCCTGAAGCTCCTGAAGTCAGACAATGGTTATTCAAAAGCTACCACGTCATTATCCAACAAGATGGTTTGTATCCTACGAACTACGTTATGAGCACCTGGATGGTATGCCCTCTGATGGCATTGTACCTACAACTACCTATTATGTAATATTGAAGAAAAAAAAATTCAAAACCTTCCAAAAATGCACCTCCAATTCATCACGACCGTAATTTCTTCCGACAAGCGACGACAACCACTCCAGCAGTCAGTGCAGTCAGTGGTTTCTAGCTAAGCGCCAGACTCACCGTCTCCGTCGTCGTTGGCGGCTTCGCGCTCGCTTCTCTCTTTACCGATGGTGACGTCCAACCGAGCGACCCATGCTTGTCGACGCGACGACACGCTTGTTTATTGCCCTATTCAACCGCACAGCAGCCAGCGCTCCACTCGAGTCAGTAGGTGAGTAGGTCCAACGGTCCAACCGACGGGGCATCATCGCTTGCTTGTACCTATGTTTGATGATCACGTCATTTACGTCATCACAATCCTATACCCTCCCCACCCGCGCACCGATCGAACGATTCGAAGCCAAAGACCACGAAAAAGGCGCCCACCGCGTCGTAAAGATGTAATTTATTTGAATTTTAAATTCGCAAATTGAGCCGGAGGGAAGCGCGGCTGACAATGCACTCCGAGATCGAGTTGTGCTTTGCAGGCTGCGTGTCACGAACTTTTGTTGGGCCTTTCCGGTACCTACCACCATAGAGAGGAGTGACGTTGGTTAGGTGGCATTTCTCACGATACGATAACGATTTACGCTGAGAAAATGGGATGCTTCTCTGCGGGGTTCACGTATCAGAAAGCTGGCTTAAGAAGCACGTTATCCTCCATGTGGGATATTTGATTCATACAAATAAGTTGGCAGATGCCAGTTAACGCTTTATCAACCAGCGTGCTGCAATTCATTGTGTCACATTTCACTAGTGTTCAAAGTTCCCTCTGCGCCAAGACTATCGGAGCTCAAGAGAAGCAAAAGGTTCCTCGACTGCCAGGAGTAGGGGAACAGAGCCCAAAATGCCAAGATGGGGTAAAATGGCCCAGCTCATAAAATCTTCCTGAATGGGACTTGATCATTACTATAGGTGAATGGTGTCAAGATATGTTTGCATCGAACATTCTTCTAGAAGCTAGGCCACCAAACCCACGAAAAACCGTTTGATTTCCAAATGAAAATTGGCAACTTCCGGTTTTTCGTGCTTGCAATTAAGGTTTTCTGGTGATTTTATTATCAGCCAAGTGTTTCCAACGAGATTAAGGCGCACATGGAGACGCATGGTTGTTGATGTCTACGTTTTCCATGTTAGGGGTCATTCAAATATGACGACCATCGCGAAAATGGAAAACATTTTCCACCTCAAAAAAAATTCAGAAGATACCTTGATCCATACTCTACATGTGTACGAAAACCGATTTTGTAAATATTACTTCGTTATTTAATAAAAAATAAAAAACCGAAAAAATGAGAAAATGCTTCCAGTTTCGCCTTAATGGTAAAACCTCAAACAGATCATCTCTTCTTTATTCTATTCAGAAATGATGTCTCATTCTGTCCCTTTTCCCCTACAAATTAAAAATACATAAAAATATTCAAAGTCAAAAATATCAGACTTTTGAACAACTTTGCATGGTTTTTTTTTATTGAAATTCATCTGACAATCTTAAATATTCTTAATTTATAGGGGATATTGGATAAAAAAGACAACATCACTAAATGCGATGGACAAGAGATGATCTGTTTAGGGTTTTTCCATTTAGTATTTTTTTTTTTCCTTCTGAACCATAGGGGGATAATCTGCTCAACAGACACCCTAACAGAAGGTTAGGGTAGTGTAGGTCTGACAGGCCGTCTTCTACAACAAAAGTAAAATCCAGGACTACTCTCTCCTCGTACCCACTAAACCATTCCTATGGTCGCCAAACCCTACGTCTCTCCGGAACCACCAAGAAGGTATTGCTTCAGAGAGGGGCTAGTGCACATCGCACCCACAAGGTTAGCTGCGTAGCCTGCAGCAACGAACATCGATGACTCGCTTTGGAGAGTCCATCACGGTAGCATGCTGGCGCTTAGCCAGTTTCCCGAGTGGTCCTCGCCACTCCCTTTGTCCTCGGAAGGCGGGCAGGGTCAACCCCGCCCGCGCCCTACTGCTGAGCGGACATCAAGAACTGATGCCCACGTGCAACCCGATCTGACCTGCCCGCAAAGGAAGGGTATCACTACCCTTCAGGCCCTATCAGATGCACCCGTAGGTTGCAGACAGCAGGATCTCACCTACCCCGACCCTTGCCGGGGACCCCTTTCCAACCGCGGGCTCGGATCCAACCCAGTAGACCGACGCCACGACAGCACCACTACCGGGACTTCCTCTCCGCGGCCACTTAATCGTTGTAAGGGTCGATCTCGACCGCAGGGCACCGGTATGACCTACGAAGCCGACTCCGAACCCCTGGACCACCTCTTGTACTGCATCTGGACTAGCCATTCTCCGAGTCCACGCGCCACCTCCTCTGTAGCTCCCAGACGATGTGGATAATAGCCGTTGAAACGGCGTTCCAGCCAAACTCATCCCTACACATCCTCTGGACCAAGTTGTCCGGAGTTGTGTCCTCCCCGCATGTGGCAAGCATGCGGTCACGCATTGTGCGAAAACGCGGGCACACGAACAAAACGTGTTCCGCCGTTTCCTCTAAACCATTGCACACTGGGCATTCGGGAGAATCCGCATGCCCGAAACGGTGTAGATACTGTCGGAAGCAACCATGACCTGTAAGGACCTGTGTCAGGTGGAATGTGACTTCCCCATGGCGCCTATTAATCCAACTATCTACCCTCGGTATCAACCTATAGGTCCACCTTCCTTTGGTGGAACTGTCCCACGCGCGCTGCCATTTGACCATAGAGGCCATCCTGACAGTCCTGCGTATGCCTCTTGTGCCGCGCATTTCGAAGCACTCCATGTCCTCACTGATAAGAATGCTGATAGGCACCATACCAGTAATGACGCAGAGAGCGTCGTGTGACACGGTACGGTACGCGCTCGCAACCCTCAGGCACATAAGCCTGTAAGTACTTTCCAGCTTCCGTCGGTAGCATTTAGTACTTAGCGCGGTGCCCCACACCGGGCCGCCATACCTAAGTATGGATGTAGCAACACTAGCCAGAAGCTTGCGCTTACTGGCGTACACCGCAGAGCTATTGGACATCATCCGGGACAGTGCCGCAATAGCTGTGGAGGCTCTTTTACAGGCATAATCGACGTGGCTACCGAAGGTAAGCTTATCGTCGATCATCACGCCCAAGTGTTTGACGGAGCGCTTTGACAGGATAGTACAGTCTCCTACACTGATCTCCGTCTGCTGCTCCGACTTCAGGTTGTTAACAACCGTCACCTCTGTCTTGTGGTGAGCCAGCTCCAGTTTCCTGGACCGCATCCACGCCTCCACAACCTTGATCGAGTGGTTGGTAGTCAACTTTACCTCCTCGATCGTTTCACCGTAGACTTCGAGCGTAATGTCGTCGGCAAATCCGACAATCACCACTCCCACTGGAAACTCTAACCTCAACACCTCGTCGTACATGACATTCCATAACACCGGACCCAGGATGGAACCTTGCGGGACTCCTGAGGTTATGTGAAAGCACTTCCGACCCACCTCCGTGTCGTAGACTAATACACGATTCTGAAAGTAACTTCCGAGAATCTTGTACAGGTACTCCGATATCCCCAGACGCAAGAGCGCATTGGCAATAGCAGACCAGCTGGCGCTATTAAACGCATTCCTTACATCCAGAGTCACTACCGCGCAAAAGCGAATTCCCCTCCTCTTAGGCTCGAGTGCTTTCTCGGCGGTTTTTGTAACCGACAAGATAGCGTCTACGGTGGACCTCCCCTTCCGGAAGCCGTACTGGTTACTCGAAAGACCATTGTCGCCCTCGGTGAACCGCAACATTCTATTGAGGATGATCTTTTCGAGCACCTTCCCCGCCGTGTCAATCAAGCATATTGGTCTATATGCCGACGGGTCTCCGGGTGGTTTCCCCGCCTTTGGCAATAGTACCAGGCTCTGCCTCTTCCAAGCTTCTGGGAAGACTCCCTCGTCCAGGCATTTCTGCATAGCAGACCTGAACATCTCGGGAGCCTCTGCAATAGCTACTTTTAAGGCCAGGTTCGGAACTCCGTCCGGACCTGGGGCCTTACCTACGCTAAGGGACTTAGCTATCCCCGCAAGTTCCACATCGGTGACCCTCTCCTCATCGCCAGCCCCAGTCCCCGGCTGTCCTACGAAAGGAGGCCAAGGACTAGGATCATGACGCGGAAAAAGTCCTCCAATGATCCCCTCCAACATCTCTGGAGATTGCTCTGTAGGAGCCATCACACCTCTCGTCTTGGCCATAACGATCCTGTAGGCGTCACCCCACGGGTTCGTATTGGCACTCTGACAGAGACCCTCAAAGCAGGCCTTTTTGCTTGCTCTTATCTCGGTCTTAAGCGCGGCTTTTGCAGCGGCGAACACCACCCGCCGTTCGTTTCGCTCTTCCTCTGATCGTGCTCGCTGCATCCGCCGCCTAGCCCGTAGGCAGGCGCGGCGCAGGTCCGCAATCGCGTCGGTCCACCAGTAAGCCGGTGGCCTCCCATTTCTAGGGTGGACTCGCCTAGGCATGGTCGCATCACACGCACGTGAGAGCACCGCTACCAGCTCGTCGCCGTCTAAACCGATTAAGTTTCGCTCACGGCGGAGCGCCTCCCTAAATACCCCTTCGTCGAAGTATGATGTCTTCCACCTGCGAGGGCTTGGCCTTGGCCTAGCCGCCTCTTCTTCTATCCGCTGTCTGCTGTTATTGTAGTCGATACTGTAGCGAACCGCCAGGTGGTCACTGTGAGTGTAGCCATCATCTACTCTCCAGTTCGAACTACTTGTTAGGCCAGGACTACAAAAGGTCACGTCAATAATTGACTCCGCTCCGTTTCGACTAAAGGTACTCTTGGTACCGACATTAGCCAAGTCGACATCTAAGATGGCCAGTGTTTCTAGCAGGATCTGACCCCGCTGGTTCGTGAAACGGCTTCCCCATTCCACGGCCCAGGCATTAAAGTCGCCCGCTATTACCACCGGCCTTCGCCCTGTTAGCACGGTCGTTAAGCGGTCCAGCATTTGCGTGAACTGCTCGATCGGCCACCGCGGAGGCGCATAACAGCTACAGAAGAAGACCCCGTTTACTTTGGCGACCACGAATCCCTCATAGGTAGTAGACACCAACTCCTGAACGGGGTATTTACCCGTCGTCCATATCGCCGCCATTTTTCTGGTCCCATCCGCGACCCAGTTGCCGTTGCCGGCGGGTACTCGGTATGGGTCCGATATGATGGCGATATCCGTCTCCCACTCAGAAACTGCCTGACAAAGCAGTTGCTGAGCCGCATCACAGTGGTTCAGGTTCAGCTGCGTTACCTGCACTGTGATTTGTTGTTCACTGCAGCTTTCTTGAAGGCCGGGCACCTTGGGCCACCCATCGGATGTCTGTTGTTCGAGGATTTCCCGGTACAGATCATGCAGATGGGCGGACTCGTGCAGCTTTGGGCCTTATGACCTTCAGCGCCGCATCGCCTGCACAGTTTGCGCCTGTCGGGGCCTTTGCAGTCCCACGACTTGTGTCCTGGTTCCAGACACCTGAAGCAAACCTCTGGTGGCTCGTGGAATGTCAGGTGACATACACACCAACCCACCTTTATGCTCCCTACTTTAACGGACTTTTTGACGTCCGCCACAGGTAGCTGAACCAAAGCTATCTGTGTCCCTGCTGGCCCTTTCCGTAGCTTAACGGCTGCGGCGGCCACCTGCACATCGCACTGTTGCCGCAGTGCCGTGACGAGCTCTTCCACTTCGGTGATCTCATCGATGTCCTTGACCTTCAGAGTCGCCTCATGTGTCAGAGCCCTCACCTGCACACCCTCACCAAGGACCTCTTCTGCCAGCCTCTTATAGGCGGCGCCCTTGTGCTCCTTCTGGCGCTTCAGCTCCAGGATCATCTCGCCCGTACGAGTACGTCTAATACTGCGTACGTCGGCTCCAAGACCCTCAAGCTTGGCTTCGCTTCGCATCATCTTCAAGACGTCCGAGTACTTGGACTGTTCCGTCTTGATGACGATAGCGTCGCCTTTCTCGCGCTTGGCACCTGCCCTCCTACGCCTTGGCTTGGCGTCCTGCGCTACTACCTGCGGATTCGCCTTCTTCTTCCTCTTCCGCTCTACCTTCGTCCAAGGGGGGTCCTCCCCTTGGATCGCCCTACTCTGTGGCTGTTGAGGGCCCACTAGCGGTCGCAACCCCTTGTTCCCATCGTTCCGGGACGGGCCAGCCTTTTCAGGCCCACCCTTCCCAGCTTTCCGGGAACCCTGGCTGGGGTCCGACCTTCCGGCATTATTACCGACTTTCGGGGTAATGATTCGCCTGGCCTTGCGGGCACCGCCAGACAGCTCCTCGCCTGACGGTTGCCTCGCCCGCTTCTGCGATTGCTTGCCCCGTTTGTCGCGAGCAGTCGCTTCCGCCTTATTCGGACTTCCTGCGAAGGAGAAGGCCTCCGTTTGGGTAAACTTCGGCACTTTCTCATTTGCAGGCTCCGCTGCTGCAGCAGTCAGCAACGCGAGTGCCGCGTGCTCCTGCTTGGCATCGTCGATCGACGCCCTAAGTCTAAGCAAGGCCGTTTTCAGGTCCTTGCTTATGTTCGACTTAGTGGACGCAAAGTCGATGATTTTGCCAAGCTGCTGCTCAGCCACCTCTATTGCGGACCGTCCTTTGGATCCTCGGTTGACGGCCCTCAATAACCACGCTCCGTCCATAACCTCCACCGGCTGGCTTGCCGGGAAGTGGACTGGAGCACCCACGCTTGAGCTGCGTACGCAACTCCCAGCGCCTATCTCCTCACTTCTCCTTGTCGGAGATCTCATCAACCCGCTTCTTGCGAAGGGGTTGATCCCACCACTATTTCCACCTAGATTCTGATTTTTATTTGACTTCATGATTAAATCCCACGAGTAGCACGGGAAAGAATGTCCACCACGCCAGAGCCCTGCATTAACGCGGTAAGGGACAGCTTACTGTGGGGGGTGCCCAGGTACCCCACAGGCTCCGTTAAAGCTTTTTTTTTTCAGCTCCATTTAGTACACTCCGTCCTTATTTTACGTCCACTATCGGGGGGGCGTAAATCAAATTGGACGTAAAAAAAAATCACAGTACTTACCTAATTTCGTCAAAATACCAATGTTAGATGCAAGTTTACCTTCTCCATGTGTTCAGCAAAGTTTGAGTACTGACCAAGGGCTATCATGTGTGGCCATTCACTGTTCGAAATTTTGACCTCAGATGGCAACACTGATCGATCTACATAAAATAGTCCATTATCTGGGGGTGTTGCTTCAAGGCACCGGTAAACGTAGTTACCAAGTAAAGTTTTAGACTTCCCTAACTCGTGATCCAAAGCAGATAGAAAAGTGCCGTCTTCGGAAAAGTTGTTCAGAAGAATAAGAGCATTCTGTTGATTTATAAATTAGTTGGAGATTTCGCCGCTAGGTGGCGATGGTTATCAAGTGAAGTTTTAGACTTTTCTATCTCGTGATCCAAAGCAGATAGAAATGTGCCGTCTTCGGCAATGTTGTTCAGAAGTATAAAAGCATTCTGCTGATTTACCAATTAGTTGGAGATTTCACCGCTAGGTGGCGCTAGTTATCAAGTGAAGTTTTAGACTTCCCTAACTCGTGATCCAAAGCAGATAGAAAAGTGCCGTCTTCGGAAAAGTTGTTCAGAAGGATAAGAACATTCTGTTGATTTACCAATTAGTTGAAGATTTCGCCGCTAGGTGGCGCTAGTTATTAAGTGAAGTTTTAGACTTTTCTATCTCGTGATCCAAAGCAGATAGAAAAGTGCCGTCTTCGGCAAAGTTGTTCAGAAGAATAGGAGCATTCTGTTGATTTACTAATTAGTTGGAGATTTCGCCGCTAGGTGGCGCAAGTTATCAAGTGAAGTTTTAGACTTTTCTATCTCGCGATCCAAAGCAGATAAAAAAGTGCCGTCTTCGGCAAAGTTGTTCAGAAGAATAAGAGCATTCTGTTGATTTACCAATTAGTTGGAGATTTCGCCGCTAGGTGGCGCTAGTTATCAAGTGAAGTTTTAGACTTTTCTATCTCGCGATCCAAAGCAGATAAAAAAGTGCCGTCTTCGGCAAAGTTGTTCAGAAGAATAAGAGCATTCTGTTGATTTACCAATTAGTTGGAGATTTCGCCGCTAGGTGGCGATAGTTATCAAGTGAAGTTTTAGACTTTTCTATCTCGTGATCCAAAGCAGATAGAAAAGTGCCGTCTTCGGCAAAGTTGTTCAGAAGTATAAAAGCATTCTGCTGATTTACCAATTAGTTGGAGATTTCGCCGCTAGGTGGCGTTAGTTATCAAGTGAAGTTTTAGACTTTTCTATCTCGCGATCCAAAGCAGATAGAAAGTGCCGTCTTCGGCAAAGTTGTTCAGAAGTATAAGAGCATTCTGTTGATTTACCAATTAGTTGGAGATTTCGCCACTAGGTGGCGCTAGTTATCAAGTGAAGTTTTAGACGTCTCTTACTCGTGATCCAAAGCAGATAGAAATGTGCCGTCTTCGGTAAAGTTGTTCAGAAGTATAAAAGCATTCTGTTGATTTATCAATTAGTTGGAAATTTCGCCGCTAGGTCGCGCTGGTTAACAAGTTAAGTTTTAGACTTCTTCAACTCGTGATCCAAAGCAGATAGAAAAGTTTTTCGGAAGTATAAGAGCATTCTGTTGATTTACCAATTAGATGGAAATTCCGCCGCTAGGTGGCGCTAGTTAACAAGTAATGTTTTAGACGTCTCTAACTCGTGATCCAAAGCAGATAGATGTGCCGTCTTCGGCAAAGTTGTTCAGAAGTATAAAAGCATTCTCTTGATTTATCAATTAGTTGGAGATTTCACCGCTAGGTGGCGCTAGTTATCAAGTAGAATTTGAGACTTTTCTATCTCGCGATCCAAAGCAGATACAAAAGTGCCATTTTCGGCAAAGTTGTTCAGAAGGATAAGAGCATTCTGTTGATTTACCAATTAGTTGGTGATTTCGCCGCTAGGTGGTGGTAATCATCAAAGTGTAGAATTAGCAGTAGTTAAAATATACAAAAAAATTAAAAAGGTGATCATCAAATAAAGTTCCAGACTTCCAAATTTTGGGGTCGAGAGTAGATAGAAAAGTGCCGTCTTCGAATACCTTGTTCAGAAGGATAAGAACTATTTGTTTATCGGTTGACCGTGATGCCTTCTGTATACGTTTCAAGGTGTATTAAGTAGTGAAGCAAAAAATATGAATGGAAAATTTCTTTTATTGTTCTCTTTCGTTTTAAATCCAGTGTTGACAGAAAATAAAAACAACTTAATCGTACAACTGCCCTTATTTTAGTTAACCCATTCTCTCTTCATCGACCGAGCAATTTTTGGCAGCCAAAACAGTAACTGACTGCTGTTTGAAAAGCTGATTATACCGAAGCTCACTCTCCGCAAATCAGCCCGAAATTGCACGGCTCGTTCAACATCAAGGTCCTCATCCAAGGCCATGTCGCCCATCTTTTCTGACATTTCAAGAAGTTCGCCAAGCTTAGTCTGGTTGAATTCCTGCCCACATACCTCGCTTTCTTCTGCGTCTCCAAAATTTTCTTCCGATTCAATCAGTAACTCCATCAGTTCGAGAGGGTTGTCGATCATCAGTTCCTCCAAATCTTTCTTTTCAAGATTCTCAAATCCTTCCTTTCCTACAGCATGGCAGATTTTGAGGATTGTGGCATCCATATCTACTTCTGTTTCGTTCTTGGAAACACATGTGGGTCAAATTGCTCTCCAACATCCATTAAGCGTAGACCGTTTCAGTCCGCATCAGTCCGTTCCCACTGGAACTTGGCCTGCCTCTCTTCAACTTAGTGTTCTTTGAGCACTTCCACAGTTATTAATTGAAGGACTTTCTTTGCCTGCCATTGCATGAATTTGTATATTGTGAGGCAAGCACAGCACTATCCCCAGGGAGTCGAGAAAATTTTCCCGACCGGAACGGGAATCAAACCCACCTTCCCCGGTTTGGCGATCCATAGCCTCAACCACTAGGGTAACTGGAGACCCCATTTGCATGCACGTAAGCAGTATCTCATGCCATAGTAGGCTGGGAGTAAAAACGAGCTTTTGTTTTTTGGTACTCGTAATTTGTCCACGCGCAGAAGTCGAAAAAAGCTATTTCAATCACCGTGTGAGTATCCCGGTGAAAATCGATTTTTTGAGATTTTTCATGTTTACATTTCTTAATGGTGTAGTTACCATCACGCATACGAAATTTTACATAGCGATCCGATCTGGAATTTGGTAATTGACCGATGAGAAACATGCTCATGAACAGGAAAAATGGACGATATTCAAGACTTCCTTGCGTGGCGTAACTCGTAGCTCTCGGATGTGATTTGTAATCATGTGAGGTTTTTTTTCAATGACCGAAGGATCTGAAAAGGAGGCCCTCGTAATATATTTTTGTGTAACAATGCACTGCAAATGAGGTGCATTACAACATTGTCGAACATTCGAATTGCCTATCTCACACCTGAATTGATATTTTTAACTTTATCTAAATCTGCATGGTCAGTGTTGCCAGTAATAACAGAATTGTTGTATCACAGTTGGAAATAATGCACTGTAAATGAGGTGCACTGCAACATTGTCGAACATTCGAATTGTCTATCTCACACCGGATTTCATATAGTGAGCTTTTTCTAAATCTGCATGGTCAGTGTTGCCTGTAATAACAGATTTTTTATATCACAGTGTGAAACAATGCACTGTAAATGAAGTGCACTACAAAATTGTCGAACATTCGAATTGCCTATCTCACACCGGATTTGAGATATTGAGCTTTATATAAATCTGCATGGTCAGTGTTGCCAGCAATAACAGAATTTTTGTATCACAGTGCGAAATAATGCTCTGTAAATGAGGTGCACTACAACATTGCCGAACATTCGAACTGCCTATCTCACACCGGATTTGAGATATTGAGCATTATTTAAATCTGCATGGTCAGTGTTGCCAGCAATAACAGAATTTTTGTATCACAGTGCGAAATAATCCACTGTAAATGAGGTGCACTACAACATTGTCGAACATTCGAATTGCCTATCTCACACCGGATTTGAGATATTGAGCATTATTTAAATCTGCATGATCAGTGTTGCCAGCAATAACAGAATTTTTATATCACAGTGTGAAATAATCCACTGTAAATGAGGTGCACTACAACATTGTCGAACATTCGAATTGCCTATCTCACACCGGATTTGAGATATTGAGTTTTATATAAATCTGCATGGTCAGTGTTGCCAGCAATAACAGAATTTTTGTATCACAGTGTGAAATAATCCACTGTAAATGAGGTGCACTACAACATTGTCGAACATTCGAATTGCCTATCTCACACCGGATTTGAGATATTGAGCTTTATATAAATCTGCATGGTCAGTGTTGCCAGCAATAACAGAATTTTTGTATCACAGTGCGAAATAATGCTCTGTAAATGAGGTGCACTACAACATTGTCGAACATTCGAATTGCCTATCTCACACCGGATTTGAGATATTGAGCATTATTTAAATCTGCATGGTCAGTGTTGCCAGCAATAACAGAATTGTTATGTCGGAGTGTGAAACAATGTACTGCAAACGAGGTGTACTACAATATTGTCGAAAATATGAATTGACACCCATATAAGTTATGCTGAAAAGTCTGATATATTGTGCACATTCATATGTATATATTTAGCAATATATGACTCTATTAGAACAGTGTTGCCATCTAAAAGTGTAAATAATAACAACCGAAGCTATCACTGGTTAGCTTTTGTTGTCCTTTCAAACTTTACAGAACATTATTTGTGTCTATTTAGAAAAACTATTTGATAATTTGAGCAATGATTGAAATGGACGTTAATCTAAATTTTGGACGTAAAAAAGTGGACGTAAACTAATTCGGCGTAAAAAAAGTGGACGTAAAATAAGGTCGGAGTGTATCACGACTTTTGAATGGCTTTGCATGGGTTTTTGTTGAAATTCATTCGAAATTCTCAAATATTCCTTATTTATAGGGGATATTGGACAAAATTGGACATCATCTCTGAAAGTGATGGACAAGACACAACCCGTTCGGTGTTTCTCCATGCAGTAGCATGATTTTTTTACGACTTTGCATGGTTTTTTGTTCAAATTCATCCGAAATTCTCAAATATTTTCATTCTATAGGGGATATTGGACAAAATGAGACACTTATTGTGATCAAAAGTGTAAAACTTTTACTAAACCAAGTTGTTTAGTATTGGTACATGAAGTTTTTTGAAATATTCAGGGTGCCTCCAAACTTTTTTTGGATTTCAGTTTGATATATTCAAATATTTTTGACAAATTTAGGGGAAAATGGTCAAAATGAGACACTTGGCGACGTTTTTCTGGAAAGGGGTTGGCGCCATTCGATTCCCCGGAGTTTTTTGCTTAGGAATGGGTATCTGCCGTTTGCTTAGCGGTCGGAACTGAATTGCGTCCGTTTTTTTTGCTCGAATTTGTACACTGTGCATCGTTTTGTGGGGAGGGGGGCAACACTCCATTAATTAAGTATACGAAAACAGCGGGACAGAGGGGGGAAAAGGAGTCGGAAATGCCCGAAAACTGATGGACGTAATTTTTGAATGTTTTCATGAAGTGGCATCTTACCCCATGGCAGATGGTCTTTTTGCACCACTTCCGTTTTTAAAATCGCTAAAAATCGATAAAAATTCAATAGTTTATTGCTGAAGTATCGAGCAAATATTGTCTAGTCGCTGTTACCACTTTGAAAGCCTAACAAATGAGGTCAGTTAAAGGGTCCTTAAAATAAATTAATAATAATAATAACAAATGAGGCTAATTATCATTGAAAACGATGAAAGTTTGAAAAATGGCATCTTACCCCTCTTGACCCTACGTGTGATCGTATGATACGTATTAGCGTAGTTAAGCTGCTAGTACACAGGGTCAAAATTTGTCCAAAAAGAAACCAATGCTCAAACATCTTGTTTGACTCGATCGAATTTTCATTAGTGTCAAACTGATGTTGTTTCTTGAGTTCTTTCCGTGTCAAATATTTGACCCTGTGTACTTACTGGCTTTAGTCTTGCATCCACTTTATTCGTGAATACCACCCAAAACAAAAACAACTAGCGGAAGCGCATTTTTTTGTGGTGTCAATATAAAAACAAGTTTCCGTTGTTTTGTGCTTCATTGTTCCTGAAAAGCAGGACTGTAGACCCGTTTTGTTGAAACTGCAAACAGCTCAGAGCTGCTTCGCGAATGCATGCTTTACTTATTCGCGAACGAAGAAGTGCGAGTACTTTCGGGCCTCTGTTGTTGACGAGTTGCTTTGTTTTGTGTCTGATTCTCTGTTTCTGTTCAGCGGCAATATTTGTAAATTTCCATCCCTGAATCCAATATTATTTGTAGTTTTTTTTTATTGTCAAAGGCATATTCAAATTACATATCACTGTTCCACCACTTCACGGTACTAGTTTCTTGCCTGCATAGTGCAAAAGCCAAACAAAGTGCTCACAAGCATGAAGTGTCGATATTTTTGCATCGCTAGATACTTCTCTGTAGGAGTTGTTGTTGTTGTCGTTGTCAACATCACCTCGTCGTCGCGTCGTCGTCGATGACCAACCGAACACTTCCAAGTGGTCGTAAGACCCAGTGGACGATGAATTGTGGGGGGAGAGGACGGTACAAATTAAATTAAGCTAACTAATTTTCTAATTATACCTTGTCTATTGTTGGATCAGATAGGTTTGACACCCGGGCAAGCACCTCTCTCAGCCAGACCAACGCGACGACATTGCAGAGTGGAATGGTGTGGCTAGCTACTACCTACAATCCCACATCAGATTAACACCTAATTGAGTAGCTCGAATAAGGGATGAAGGTGTCACTCACGATTTGGTTGATGTTGTTCGGTCGAACTCGAACAGAGAAGAGTAGTAGGAGGAGATGTATCATCCATGGCAACGGCTTGGATGTTGATGTTGGAAAATGATAGACTTTGATGTCGGATTGATTCGTTTGGGGACAAACCAGCTAGCGCAGCGATGACGTGCAAGCACTCAGTTAGTTAGGTGTTTTATGCAATCCACAATAGCTAGTTGATTTGTGTAATGTTAGGTAATAAAATGTTTGATGATCTTCTGGTGAGAAGTGTGCAGTGATTGCAAATTCAGTAATCAATCGTGACATAAAATGACGATGAGGTAAAAATGTTCCCAATTGGGGACATTGGTGACTGTGATGAACCGCTGGATTCAAAATACGCCTGCAACATGCTTGTGAACTGATTCCTGGAAACTGGAGTTGTTTCAATAGGACTTTTCCACTGCCGTAATTCTGCAAAGTGACTTAAGTGCCATTTAAAATTTCGATATTTTTTGGTATATTATATAATAAGGTATGTGTTCCATCATTAATCTCACGCTCCCATATTCATCCTATTCGAAAACAAGCGATTACGACTTCGATTGATTCCGTTCTTTTTGTTTTCATGGGTGCTCACTTCTAACAAAAAATACAAAAATAAGAATCAAAACAAACAGCGCTTCAATCCCTTGTTTTTCGTAGGATGAAAATGGGAACCACATGCTTAAGAAGGGAACCAATACCCTATCTGGTGTAAAAATAACACTGTGGCATGCCTGCTGTATTAGAATGCAAGATCTAGTCGTAATCTATCATCTATGGAAGGAAACTTAGAGGATGACCAAGAGTTTTATGCATAATAACCAAAAGATGGGCCAAAACTAGCAATGCCGCTTACGTCACTTTGCAGAATTACGGCAGTCCAGGGATTTCTTCAGAAGTTTGTCTTTGGATTTTTCTGAGAGTTTTTCGATTTTTCTCCAGGAATGCACCCATGATTTCTTTTGGAACTCCTTTCATGTTAGTTCCTTCTTATTTTTCTCATGGACTTCATCTTAGGAGTTTCTTCCTGATTTCTCGGAGTTTTGTTTCCTGGATGTATTCTTTGTTCTGGGATTTATTTAAGAGGTTTTCCTTACAATTTGTCCCGCAATTCCATTTTGGTATTCATCTGGTTTTATTTCTTAGATATCTCCAGAAGCTCCTCCTGGGATTACTCCTGAAGTTCCTAATGATTCGCTCAAAGTTCCTCCCGAGATTCTGCAGGGAGCCCCTTTTAAGAGTTTTCCTAGAATTTCGTCAGCAACTATCCTGGGACAACCTCAGGAAGTCCTTGTTATGAAGCAGATGTAATCCCGGTTGTTCTCCTATGTGTACTGAATATGTGGTGCATTTTTTATTCGTCTGCCGTTTTAAAAGAATTCGTCAAACGGTTTTTTTGAAGTTCTTCCTTCAGTTCCTGAAGGATTCTTCTGTGTTTCTCCTAAGGTTCTATTCAGATGTTTCTTTGGGTTGACTTCCGGAGTTTCTTTCGAAATATTTCTCCTCCATTTGTGCAGAAGTTTTTCACGGGTTCTCTGTAGAAGTTTTCCCGGATTTACTCCCAAAGTTTTGAGGGAATTCTTCCGAAGATCCTTCCAAAATTTATCCAAACATCCTTTAGAGATTTCTCTAAGTGTTTTTTTTTTTCTCGGAACAGCCTTCTACCAGTTTTTCCGGGAATTTTTGTGAGATTTCTGCAGAAGTTTTTCTATGGAGTTCCTCTAGTGAGTTTTCTGCCTTTTCTCATGGAATTTGTCACGAACAGTTTTTTCAAGATTTCTTCCGCAGTTGCTCTCAAAGAAGAGCATAGGTATCGGAGTGACGATGACTTTCTTAGCAACGTCACTCGCAACGTCTTTACTTCTCATTATAACACATACCAAAAAAACGCTAATTCGATAATGATTGCATTCGAATTAACAGGATACACTTTTAATTCAACATATTGGTCGCCTAACGCCACCTAGTTCATTGAAATCTGGGCAAATCTATTATTGTTTTAGTTTTGATTTTAGAATTTGTTAGTGTACAATAACAATTTCAACAAGTATTGTGGTAAAGCAAACGGAAACTTTGTTGTGCTGCTGAGCTGCTGCGAATGCGGGAATAAGCACAATATTGAATAGTTTCGTATATGCGGTGTACATCGCTGTGACATTTGAACACTTTTTAATTCGACAAATGTCGAATTAGCGGTGTACGGATTAAAAAGTGTCATTTCAAACCATGTCGAATAAACGGGGTAAGATGGTACTAAACTTTACGATTGACGAGATGTCGCCGTTCCTTGATTTATTTCAAATGTATTATATGACACTGCACTTCTGGCAGTAAGCCCGGGAAAATTTCTATGAAATCCTGGAAATAACTGTACGGGATTAATCCTAAAAATCTCTGTCAGAAATCTCGAGGAGATCTCCACAGTCTGGACCACAGTTATCACCAAAAGTTCCTGCAGAAATCATGGAAGGAGCTTTAGAAGAAATCCCAGAAATAACTGTGAGACGAATACCACGAAAATCTCTAAGAGAAATTCTAACAACAACTACTGGAAATCCCAGGAAGAACACCAGATTTATCCACGTCCATTTGGAATGGGCAGTGTTTTATCGGAATAGCTCCTTGTCGAATATATCTACTTGATCTCACACTTAATTCAGATTGCCGGGATATCAGCATTTTTTCAAACTTTTGCCGAGATTCGCACAGCCGAGCAATCAGCAAACAATCATTTTTCCGGGATCTCAGCAATTTTGACAGTTCATTGCTGATAGTCGGCAATCGTTTTGCTGAGAATCAGCTAACAATCGTCACTTTTTGCTGAGATACCAAATAAAGATTTTGCTGAGCAGACGGCTGTGCGTGATCTTGCCGAGCCCGCGAATCTGTTTTGAGTGTGATAGGAATCTCTAGTATGGTTAAACAAATTCCGTCTGAATTTAACTTTAGAATAATCATCCACAGGAATTTTCAACTTACTCGCGGAACCCCTAGCTGCCAGTTATAATTTTCAGCATTAAGTGAAAAGGTTTGTTTTAATAGTTCTGCATTACACGTGTCAGAGGTCATGTTAGATAAAATGTTCACGACTGGAAGGGGAATTGAACCCACCGTTTCCAGATTGGCAATCCAAAGTCTAATCCACTGGTAGGCTAACTGGAGACCCCATAGAGCATACTGCTATCAACTACCCATTCAAGGCTTAACATCAAGTGTACAACTCTGTACCGATTATCCCAATGGACTTGCCACCATAAAACCCCATCGTTAGCAGCGTCACGCAGCATCCCATAGCGCGGTAAATTGCACGCCGACGCGAACAGAAGAAAAAATATACCTAGCAAAACACCAAACAAATGAGCTGATGCCGCAGGCAGGCTCCCCACAGATGAAGGTGTGAATGTCGAGGTTCTTTCCCATCGTCTTCCTTCAACCGAACGAATCAAACCTCACAGAGCGCCGAGCAGCGCAGACATGCAGCAGCTACTGCAGCTGTCTAGTGGTGGCAGCTACCAACCTACCGATACGTCCATTCCATCCGCACACCCGAACCGTTACTAAAAGAGACAAAACGCAAAACAAAGCGCAAAATAATTCAATTTGACAGCATAATTGCACATTGCTGCATCTGGAGGGGCTCACGACGATAACGATCGAGACGCAGTCAGTCAGAGCTGGAGTTGCGACGACGACGACGACGACGGCTCTGTTATAGTGCAACGTTCGCACTCAGCTCCGGCATCATCAAACCGATGGCCGTACGTTTTCTTCGGTTTGCGAAAATTTGTCTCGATGATTGTTAAGATTGGGCCCCGTCGAGAAAAGAACCCCGAGAAGATGAGACCGAGTGGCGGGCGCTAAAATTGCATAAGGCTTAATAATTCATCAATTTCATGTTTGGCGCTCGAATTGCGACATCTCTAGAGCTACTGTTGCAGCTCCGCTAAGTGGGTGGCAGAGCACATGGTAATGAGCCACTCTCGTCACATGTCTCTAACGAATCAAGCCGTGCAAGATCTTGAAATCGCTGGCGATGTCGATATTTGCCGCATTTTTTCGGAGGGGTTATGCAAAAACGCAAAACGAACAACAAAGCACATGTAAACGCTCTCTGGCATCTAGGTTACGATCGTAAATATCCGACACCACTCGTCAGAATTGTTCGTTTAGTGAGAAGATACATGAACAGCCCCCGCAAGCAGACCGACAGATTACATTGTAATCTTTACAAGAAAAGCGCAGGTTCCCGCGAGATTCTAATCTGGCGATTATTTCCTACACATTCGTCGTGACGATTAATTGTAGGCCACACGGCAGATGGAAAGGTTCAATCCATCACTTGTCAGCATCACACGTCTTCGCACAAAACTATATGACCTCGTTAGATCTGCTAGCTATGGAGCAAAATTCTTATGTTGCAATCGTTTCCTTTGTTTTTTTTTTCAGACGAGCATGAGATCTCAGCATAAGCTTACAGCCCTCATGGTGCTGTGCTGTGCCCTCGGGCCAGTATTCGCCGCCTCAATAACCAAACGAGAGGCGCCTCTTCCTGGTGGAAGTTATCTGCCGCCATCGAGCGGTGGAGGTGCTGGTGGCTACCCAGCCGCTGGTCCCCCGAGCGGAAGCTACGGTCCACCAAGCAGTGGAGGAGGTGCTGGCGGTTATCCATCTGGTGCTGGTGGTGCTCCATCACAGCAGTACGGTGCTCCATCTCAAGGAGGTAGCTTCGGTGGACAATCTCCATCGCAGCAGTATGGCGCCCCATCAGCTCCATCTCAGCAGTACGGTGCTCCTTCAAGCGGAAGTGGATTCGGAGGACGCCCACAGGCTCCATCCCAACAATACGGTGCGCCAAGTCACGGTAGCGGAAATGGTCACGGTTCCAACGGACACGGTGCCTCTCGGTATGGCATTATAATTGTTGTCCTTTTGTGCTTTAGTAATCTCGATATTTTATATTGACAGCCCATCTCAGCAGTATGGAGCTCCATCTCAACAATATGGTGCCCCAAGCAATGGACATGGTTCTAACGGTGGTTCCCGGTGAGAGTCAATGTTGTTATCGCTTTCCTTCTTGAAATTATATTCAATTTATTGTACCAACAGCCCTCAAGCGCCTTCTCAGCAATACGGTGCCCCATCGGCCGGTGCTCCATCTCAACAGTACGGTGCTCCATCCCAGCAGTACGGTGCCCCAAGCGGTGGTAGCGGATCTCGTGCTCCATCTCAGCAATACGGAGCTCCATCCGGTGGTGCCCCATCTCAGCAATACGGTGCTCCAGGAGCTGGATCTCGCCCACAGACTCCATCCCAGCAATACGGTGCTCCTTCATCTGGTGCCCCATCTCAGCAATACGGCGCTCCATCCGGCGGTGCCCCATCCCAGCAATACGGTGCTCCCTCAGGTGGTGCTCCATCCCAGCAGTACGGTGCTCCTTCCGGTGGTGCTCCATCTCAGCAATACGGCGCTCCATCCGGCGGTGCTCCATCCCAGCAATACGGAGCTCCAAGCAGTGGACACGGTAACGGACATGGCTCCAATGGAGGATCTCGGTAAGATTTCATAATAACTCGGTATTTCGTTCTGGGTGGAATAACTCAATTTATGCCATCTTTAGCCCGCAAACCCCATCTCAGCAATATGGTGCTCCATCTCAACAATACGGAGCTCCAAGTGCCGGATCTCGTCCCCAGACTCCATCTCAACAATACGGAGCCCCAGGAGCTGGATCTCGTCCACAGGCCCCATCTCAGCAATACGGAGCTCCTTCATCTGGTGCCCCATCGCAGCAATACGGAGCTCCTTCCGGAGGTGCACCATCATCCCAGTACGGCGCCCCATCCGCTAGTGCCCCATCTCAACAGTATGGTGCTCCATCTGCTCCATCTCAGCAATACGGTGCCCCATCCGCTCCTTCCCAACAATATGGTGCTCCATCTCAGCAATACGGTGCCCCCTCGGCCACATCTCGTCAATCCGGACCCCCATCTACTAGCTACGGAGTTCCAGCTGGCCCATCAAGCGGAAGCGCTGGACGTCCATCTAGCCAATACGGTGCCCCAGCTCAGGGAGGTAGCAGTGGATTCGGAGGACGCCCAAGCCAACAATACGGTGCCCCATCTGCCGGTGCTCCATCTCAGCAATACGGTGCTCCATCTGCTGGAGCCCCATCTCAGCAATACGGTGCCCCCTCTACTGCTGTAGGCCGCCCATCCAGCCAATACGGAGCTCCATCCCAGGGAGGAAGCGGTGGATTCGGAGGTCGTCCAAGCCAGCAATACGGTGCCCCATCTCAAGGTTCAAGCGGTGGTTTCGGAGGCCGTCCAAGCCAACAGTATGGTGCCCCATCTCAAGGAGCTAGCAGCGGTGGATTCGGTGGACGCCCATCGCAGCAGTACGGAGCCCCATCTGCCAGTGCCCCATCTCAGCAGTACGGAGCCCCATCCGCTAGTGCCCCATCCCAGCAATATGGAGCCCCATCAGCTGGAGCCCCATCTCAGCAGTACGGAGCTCCATCTCGTGGAGGCGCTCCTTCTCAGCAGTATGGTGCCCCATCTGCTCCATCCCAGCAGTACGGAGCCCCAAGCGGTGGAAACGGACACGGTAGCAGTGGACACCATGCCAGCGCCTCGTTTGGAAGTGGATTCGCGCAAGCTTCGGCTAGCAGCCACTCCTCGAACGGAAGCGGTGGATACGCTGCCAACGGAGGTTATAGCTCCGGCGGTCCGCAATCATCCGTTCCAGCCACCCTCCCACAGTCATACACTCAAACCGGAGGCTACAACTACTAAGCACTGACCAAACACACTGAGACTCAGACAAAGAGACGCGCCCTGATCATAAATGTGCCTTAAACGATATAATTTATATATTTTTCGTTACCCAACGTTCCAAATCAAGCAAAATTCTACGATTTACCCTTTCGACCAATATTAGAACACTCATCTAACAAAATACTCCCAAAATGATCTGAGTAGGCCGAGCTGTCAACGAAACTGTGAAAATTCGAAACGGAACTATGTTTTAACTGTTTATGGTTAATTAATTTAAATTATTCTTATATTATAGCTTAATTTAATGTTTTTGTATGCTAGGAATGACAAAAAGTATTTGTTTTGAAAACGATTGCGAACCAAGCAAAAGCTTTGCCGACAATAATAACAAAAGCAGAAAACACATCAACACATACGGTACGAATGCTGAAAGCAAGATTTCATTCAAGCAAACTAGCTTACACGATTTGTACTGTGTCACCCAATGAACTCACGTCGCACACGACACACATGTTGGATGTGGATGTGCGCACTGTAATACGTAATGCATTTTTCTCAATCATACAAACCAGCCACAGCTGATGCGAACGCAATTTAGTATTTTATCCAAAATTTTGGATTAGTTTTCATCATGAAAATTGTTTCACAAAGTTGGATAACGTTTGCCAGCATAGTAGGAGAGGTAAAACAAGCAAGAAGATAAACAACGAACGAACGACGAACATGTGGAAATAAAAATGAAGCATTTGCGGTCATCATTTTCCTCCATAAGTGGGTTTTTACTTTAATTGATTGACCTTGATCCGAAAAGCCAAGCTTTATTATTATTGTACAATCGGCATGCATGCACCATCCGACAGGGCATTTTTTTGCGAACCATGAACAGTTCATTGGTTTCATACACAACAGCTTGCGACAATAATTTGAAACATTTCGTATAACATCCAACGTAAACCAATCCTTTCACAAACTGGTTCAACAGAGCGGTGTGGTCAATGGTAAGTGAGAAAATTACAAATGTTGAATAGGCGATTAGTTTTGCTACTCATTACTGCACATTTGTAACATTTCTCGAGTTATCACATCATTTTAGCAGCACATCCCAGGCTGCACTACCAGCTGCGCACACAACTCTTAGCTGGTGGTCTCTGTCATCGCTCGACCCGTGGAAGCAAGAGGTAGGAACTTGTAAGGACCAGTGCTATGTTGGACGCTCCTTGTCTTCTCACCATTTTGCAGCCTATTGTGTGAGTGAGTGGAGTGATGCAAAGGATGTATGCTATCACCGCTACTGTCCCTCATCGTAATCGATGAGATCCTGGTAGGTGCGATTGATCGTGATCCAAATCGTAGATTGCTGTGGCAGTCCATTACCATGGAGCACCTAAATGACTTCGAATTGGCTGATGACGTTGCTCTTCTAGCTCAACGGCGCTCTGATATGCAGACCAAACTCTATGATCTTGTCACTGTCTCCTCGGCGGCCATCAACGTCAATCAGGTTGAATGTAAATACGGTCAACCCTTCCAGCTTTACGGAAGCTGGGCAAGCAGTGGATAATGTGGAAAGTTTCCAATATGTACCTTGGTAGCCAAATGGCGGCATCAAGATCGACATAGATGCACGGGTCAAGAGGACGAGGGCTGCTTTTGCGAGTTTGCGAGTTTTTGACGAAAATGGAACAGCTACAGCTATACTGCATTGTTTACCTTTTGCACCCGGTTTTGATAATTGATGTACTGAGCCTCAGTAAAATCGATTACCGAAGCTACCGAAATAGTTCTGTTGTTCTATTTTCGTAAAAAAAAGTGCTGAACTGGAAATTCAGGATTGAGTGTACAATCAGTCTAGTCTATACACCAAAATCCGAATTTTCAACTCGAACGTGAAATCTGTGCTGCTGTATGCCAGTGAAACTTGGTGTGTATCAGTGGAGAACACTCAACGGCCGCAGGTCTTCATCAGTAGATGCCTGCGGTTAATTATTCATGCATGGTGGCCTCACCATTGCCAAGATTTCGTTTCGCAAAGGTGAATATGTCAAAACTGTGGTGAAGAGCGCCCTCCATTCTTTAGGAATTGACGAAGCAGACTCGCACATTACACTAGTTTACAGCATTTTTGAACTCGGTAAGCTGATGATCATTTTTGGTGTAGAATCATGCCCTGAATTCGAAAACGCGTAGGAAAAAAATTACAGTAGAGCGGAAAATTTTTCGACTTCCCATACAACGTTGATGATTTGAAATCGATTTTTGTTCTATTTTTAAGCAACGTCGCTCACTTCACACTTCTCATTCTCCGTAATCAATGCACCGATTGAGCTGAATTTTTTACTGTAACTTACCTACATATGATATGTCAAATAAACGTCGAGAAAGAATTTTTAAGTTGTTTTTTTCTTATTGAAAAAAATACATTTTTACAAAAATTTTTGGGAATTTTGCTAAAATTTTAGAAGATCGTCCCCAAAACTCGCCAATATCTCGAATTTCATCAATCTAACGCAAAACCTGTATTCAGATGATCGAATGGTATTGTATTCAGCTTTTAATTTATGGAAAAATATTTAAAATTGGTTGAACAAAACGCATTATATTTGAATTTTAGTAAATTACATATTTTGAAAAGTTACAAAACTCTATATTGAGGTAACACTCAAAAACTGTTCTACTTTAATTTTTTTGAAGGTCGGTTTCGAAATCAGCACTAAATTGTGCTTCAAAAATGTTGGTCGTTGACAGAAGTTCACGACTTTCGTTTTATTTTGTAAACTTGTGTTATTGATTGCTTCAGAATCCCCGAGAAGTCGTCTAAGCGGTCCGATCGGTCTATTCCGCCCACTGTCATCGTCGTGTTCGACTCCAGGCACTTTAAGGATGAAGTTCTGAGTCAGTATTTTCAGAATTTCTCGATGGATAAGCTATCTATACTTCAAACTGGTTTGGATCTTGAGTACAGGTTCACATTGAACGAAGTATTGTCCGTTGTGCTCTCAAATTCATAATAAACCAACACAGCATCAAAGACCACTTAAGCGCTGCAGCCAGAGAGTAAAAAAATCGAAGATTGAAAGTGAAGATTGACATTCTCATTTTTTCATTCGTGTTTGGCCACATTAATTGTCAGCTGAAAGCCTCTATTTTTTCATTCAATTCTCTGTCACGAATACTTTTTCGTACGTCGTAAAATGTCAAATTTCTGTGAAAAGACGCACAATTCGGCTTGATGGACAAATAGAGAACATAATTAATATTTTAATTAACTACTATACACAAGTTTTGAGGTGATTGGAAGTATAATCGGGAGTTACGGTCCAGTTTTATTTCTCAGTGAAAATTGTCAGTGACAGAAAAATGAATGAATAGGTGAAAAAATTCATTCACCAAAATGAATTTTATTGAGAAATTTTCAAAATTCACGTTGAATTACACTCATTGAAAATGAAAAATTTAAACTCGGTACAGCACACAAAATCAAAGAGGCGAATAAAGATGAGATGATGATTGATCGTCAATCATAATTGATTCTACATCAAAACATAACCGCGACATGGTACAGAAAAGGAGGTTAAAACACTTGGTAAATAGGTAGGTACCTATAATCAAAAAAATAAATTGAACTTCTTTGTTTTCCTGTGTAGTTTTTTCTACCACCTTTCCAAAAATCCTTCAAACTGAAAATAACATCGGTGTTGTTCGCTGTTAGCTACTTTTAGCCGTGCCCGAAGTCAAGGAAGAACATAATCCTCGAAACACTGCAGGGCTACGAAGTGGACATTGCTCAGATCTATTCTGCTACCTCGAAAAACGGTGCAAAGCAATGCTATTAAGCAACTGCAAAAAATGGAAGAAATCTAAGCTAATTCGGAAGTAACGGAAACCGGAGACAATGACGTGTTCCTGGAATCCGTAAGCCAAGTAATTGCTGCTCATCTGAATGTAGCTCGATGTGTAGCTCACGCTGTACAACTGGCTGTTAGTGATGTGGTGAAAAAGAACGATGCAGATATGATGATAATTACCGATTTTGAAAAAAAATCTCGAAGTGAATTAGGGAATCGCGCCACTTGGGCGTTGGCTTCTATATTCGTCTGTTTGCCACTATAACTCAGTCAAATTTGAATCAATTGACATAACTTTTGGATTGTGGTGAGATAGGTATAGTATCTACCCGTGTAGATACTATACCTATCTACAGTTTGTTTTTGATCATATGAATGCAACAACTGCTCTATTGTGAAAAAAAAGACACTACACCGTCTTCAACCAGAGGTTGCACAGACTGAACATTCACTAATATTAGACAACGGACAACACGGAACACCCAGTGGACCAGTGGAGGATTTTTCGTTTGACGAAAAGTTTCCTTCGGCTGGAGCGGGAATCGAACCCTCACTCCGTGGCTCTCACAATACGCCTAAATGACTGACGCCGCTAACCGCACGGCCATGAAGCCCACTGAAGTGTCACTCGCTGGAATAAAAAATACAAAATGTGTAAATTCATCGTTAACTATCCTATGATGTTAGGTTTTTCGCTCCACGATGGCGTAGTGCACGTTCAGTGTGCCTGTCTGGATCAAATTGTCCTCAACATCTTACTAGAGCTAAGCAATAAGTATTGTACCGAAAACTAGACCAGTAGTTCAAAGAATTTAATGAGTATAATGCAGCAGTTTGGTATGTATAACTTATTTCGTATTCATATCATTACTGTCTAGGGTTAATGGGTATAATCGAACTTATATATGTTGTTCAAGAATAGCCCTCTGTTAAGGACAAACGTCTTGAAATCCCGCTTCAACATTGCATCAGAACTTCAGACGCACAAATCTCAAGAATCAAGCTTCAAACAACAGTGCATTTTATTATTCTGTTCTTGCGCACTTGTAAAAAGCTTAAAATAAGAAGCTCAGGTGTGCTGGTTTTGTTTACGAAGAGATTTGTGCGCCCGAAATCGTGAGTAGGTGCCAAAGTCGGCCATTGTGGCGGCCATTTTGGGATTCTAACAAGTCTGTCCTTAACGTCATCTTCTATTCAATTTCTCTCGTTGCACCCTTGCGATTCTATCCACCATTTCTTTCATTACTGTCGTTTACTGCCTCCTTGTTTGAGTTGGAAAACAGCAAAGAGCGATTTTTGATTAGTTGCGCTGTCAGCACTAAGTTGCGCATGATTTATTCAAGTGTTGCATGCTTGATTGAATGGAAATTGCACGGAAAATGAAAAATACCCATTTATTTACCGACAAGTAGGAATATTAATATATAACATAAAAATGGCTGTTTTCCCGGATATTATCAAAACAGACTGAGATGCAGGTGCATCTAAATATTATTACCTGGCTCAGTAACGATTTATCCAGTTCTGAACAGCTGCGTATTCCGCTGGAAATTCCGTCTGGAGATTCTGCCGGTAATTCAATCTCCAGGAAATTCCTTCTGCAGATTCCGCCAGGAACTCCCTCTGAGGATTTGGCCAGGTACCGTTTCTGGATAAATCGCTAAGAAAACTCCTTAGGGATTTCTCCCTAAAAGCTCCCTCTGGAGATTCCCCCGGGACTTCTCGGTGAAGACTCGCCCGGCAATTCCCTCTGGAGATTCCCCTGGGGATTTCCTCTGTAGATTCTCTTGGAATTTGCCTTCCCTTTTAGGAATCTACTGGGAATTTATTTTGGGGATTCTGCCGTGAATTCTCCCTGGAGAATTCTTCGGGAATTCCACCAGAAATTCCTTCTGGGGAATTCCAGTTGGATTTCCTTTGGGTGTTGTTAATCGGTCCTATCATTTGTTTGTTGAGTGGCACCGATGCGGTGAAGGTACTACAATGTCACACTGCATGCACGATATGTTTTCATCTGAATCAACCAGGCAGCTCAACAACCCATCGTAAGGCGAATCATTGTGAACTGTTGAGCAACAAATGAGAATGAAAGGAATAGGAAGCACACATTTGATAGCTGGTAGGCTGCTGTTGGCAATCTCGCCAAAAGCCTGATGGGTGGTTTTGATGAGAAGGAATCAATCGAAGATCGAGTAGGAATGGCCATCAACATCGGAATTCAGCTGGCTTGATTCTGCTCGAGTGATAAAATTTCTAGCGGATGCTCGGTTGAGATACCAAAAAAAGAAATGCTGTAGGATTCAGCGAAAAGAACTGTCAGAGAATTTTCCAGTAAGGATAGCTGAAAATACCTACCTCAGAAGAAATTCTTGGAATATTTTTCAGGAGAAAAGAAGGAATTGCTGAAAGATTCCTCGACATATTGCATGAGGACTCCCCGGAAGTAATCGTTGGCTGTAGAAATTGACTACAAACTCTTGGATGCAGCTGGTGCAGGATTTACCGGAAAGGATTGCTAGCTGGAAGATTTCCTGAAATGAGAAGTTAAAGAATTCTCCGGTGTAACTCATCGAACAAACGATAGGTTCGATTCTGCTCAGTCACTGAGAAGGAAACCGGGTTTTCTAGCATATGAACTTCTGAGAAATGTTTAAAGCATATAAACTGACTTCGAATAAATAATACAAACTATGACTTCCATGATATGTGTTCATATATTTTCATTTTTTTTTCGTTTCGTTAAATACTTTAACAACAATTGTTTCGTCTAGATTTTAAGTCCTATTATAGTTGATATGTATCTGGTTTTCCATTTGCATTCATTGTGTTTTTGGGTTTTTGCATGTTTTAGTTTACACATACATATATGTATATAATTTCCTTTAGTCATAATACAGATTAGTTTTTTTTTATTGCACACGCGTTTACCTATTTCTCTCGGTATTTGTTGATAACCCTCTTCTATGATATGTATGGGTGTGATTTTTTTCCTAAGCATCTGGACCCCCACCCCCATTATTTTTTCTATCTCAACTATCAATCCCATAACTGTTATGAAACTCTTAACCACTCCAGCATGGAAGCGTTCAACAGATGATCTAGCTCTCTTCAATCAATAACAATCGTTAAACTTATCGCACCGCTTCAAATCTAGGTTTTTAACGGGAATTCTAATGCGCTATTGATACTATACTTCAGCTCACACAAGCATTCTAACTGATTGTTGCGATTATTTGACAAAGACTTTTCATATCCTGGCAAAACATGTATCCTGAAGGAAACCTTGAGTAAAATGGAATATGTATGTATCAGAAACTACTGAAGGTGTGTTCACATTTGATTGTTATTTGTCCAAAGAAAATGCGAGTTTATTCCAGCATTTTTTATTGAAATTTTTTGAGTTGTGTGTTTTGACTAACTTCATCGAATTGTAGCATTATTAGCTTTAATTTCAGCCGTTGTGAATCTAAAATAATAGCTTCGGCATCATTTGTAGAAAAGTCAAAATCAAATAAGACCAACAACAATTTTAGCACTTTGTCGTTAATACAGATCCCCGTAGTATCAGCATAAGAATCTCCATTTAATTGTAATATCCCTCGAACGGTGTTTGTGTGTATATATAATCTATTAATTACAACATTTTTCCACCCAGAAGCAGTACACTATTTTTCAGCATACTCAAAAGTTCGCCTTTCCCTACATTCATAGTTTGCCCTGTACACTATATGACAATATGCTGCACTTTCTTCCTGGTCGTTTCTGTGTCGCCATCGCTTCTTAATATTTCTAATCAATTTTTGGTTTTTAGCTTTGTTTTCTTGGTTGTATATATATGCAATAGTAGTTTATACTCTCTTCTCTTTTCTTTGATGTAATGTATGTGTGGTAGTATATTAGTAACACTAGAATAACAACAGGATGAAACAGTAATGAACGTTGATTTTCGCAGTCGAACTGCGTTTGTTTACTGGTGAAAAGATTCGTGTATATGACAATAGATGGAAAGTGTTCGAGGAACGCCTCACATAGATGAGATTTCCGGCTAGGATCGTTTGGGATTGTTGGCTATAAATTAACTAATAAAGCCGACTTTTTGAAAGTCGTGGGAGTTTTGTATGTCAAATTAAACTGCGCAATTCCTGCACAGTACGAACATACAGCATATTTTGAACCTCCTGTTGTTTTGGTTTTACTCATCTTTTTATGGGGAAACAAGATTAGAGCATGTTGAAGTCGATCATTTTGAACTATATTTTTAAAGATTGTGGGAACATTTGCTCAGGGGATCCTTTTTTTCGGGCACTTTCCGTTTATTACTTGGTCAATTTTATGCCAGTTGACTGAGTCAGAAGAGGAAAGTGCCAAAAATAGGACACACCTACCCAAAATTGTAGACCACCCTACAAAACTATACATATTTTATGTAGGTTTTAAAATGTTAGAATTATATTGATTTGAAAGCAAACGACAGAAAAACGTACAGGGGATAGACAAAATGATCGGGACAGGCAAAATTTTCACTTTTCAAAAAATGTTCAATTAGCTGTAACTTTTCGAAAGGTGCATCAAATATTCTCAAAATTTTACTGTAAGTTCCTTAACTAGTTGTGTATCAGTGGACAAAATTTGGAAAAGATCGGATAATTCTTTACGAAGTTATGAAGACTTTTGGAAAAGGTAAAATTATTCGATAGCCAACTTTGAGCTGTTATATCTCCGGATTCAATGAACCGAATGCAATGAAATTTTGACCATTTATGACTTATATAATGAGCTATGAAACACCATTGACTTAACTTAATATTATTAACACGGCATAAAATTATAACGATTAGATTATTTTTCTAATAAAACACCAAATTATCCAAAACATCAACATCGTTTCAAAATTCAAGATGCAATGTATAGTTCATTTAGTTTCCCTCTAATTGACTTATATATAAATGCGTTTTGAAGGAAAGTAACAAAATAACCGCCAATAAATTGAAAAAGTAATGGGATGCATATCAAAAATAGACCAATTTACTAAAAAATCGTGAAAAAAATAAAATCGCTATAACTTTTTTGCTTGTTAAAAATTTTAAGTTAAGTCAAATGTTTTCCAGAGTTCATTATATAAGTCATAAATGGTCAAAATTTTATTGCAATCGGTTCATTGAATCCGGAGATATAACAGCTCAAAGTTGGCTATCGGATAATTTTATCTTTTTCAAAAATCTTTATAACTTCGTGGAGAATTGTCCGATCTTTTCCAAATTGTGTCCACTGATACACAACTAGTTGAAGAACTTACAGTGAAAATTTAAGAATATTTGATGCACCTTTCGAAAAGTAACAGCTAGTTGAACATTTTTTGGAAAGTGAAAATTTTGCCTGTCCCGATCATTTTGTCTATCCCCTGTAGGTCTTCAAAAATATTATTTAATAGAAATGAAGAGACACAAATCAAGAGCATTTGCCTTTAAACATGATGTGTTACTTAGGTATCTCTAAAAACAAAAACAAAACAAATTCTTGAAAGAATACATTTAAATGAAAAGAACAACAAACCAAACGATCTTCCCCGTTTCAGTGCGAAGTAGCAATCGAAGGCATTTGAGACTGAGACACATTGCCGTAACTTACTCGAAATCACATTCATTTCTAAAATTATTAGGTACAATAAACTAATTTCACACTCATCGTTTTTTTCTTCTTCACATTCCTTTTCAATTTGGAAGGACACCTTTTGATATGTATTTGGGGGCTTGAATCACCATCGCATGTTCTGGATTATGTCTATTGATATGTATGAGAATTTCAAATGCCTGTTTCGTTACTTCAACTTATGTTCAGTATTGGTTGGTATTCTTTTTAAATATAACACCTACGGTCAAGTACAGTTTAGTTTGATTACTCTACAGTAAACTGTGTAGTGCAGTTTCTATTATAGCTTTTATTTTATTAATCAGTTCTATTCATTTTTGTTGTTATCCTTTTTCAAAGCAGTACAATCCAATAACTGATTTAAGAGAATTGATGTACATTGTAAATAAAATTAATTGCCCAATTTATATCTTTAATCAAAACTTAGTTCTTCAATCACTTTATTTGACTTCGTACTTATACGATTGCCTATTTCTTCAGACGCAACAACCGGGTTATAACTGTTTTTTTTTTCTCTAGCACCATTGTCTGATATTTTGAGTTATTTTTACTTGTTGTTAGCATTTTATCTCAACAAAAACATTCCCTTCTTGACATAGCTTCGTGTCTTTAAAACTTTTTTTTTGGAGAAGAACATGCAAATAAACTTTTACAAAACAGTAACATGAAAGTTAGAATGGCTCTCTTTATCTTGTACAGCATTCGAGGGAAACTTTTACACTATTTGACAGAGTTTGTGGTGGATAAACGATAATACTTTTGATCATCTCACTAAACAACAAAGATTTGTACAATTGGTTCCATGGTTCCTGCTGTTTGAGTACAATTATGAATACATTTCTGACAACATAAACTATATTTAATAGCTTCCCTAATCTCACTTTTCACCTAATCATTTCATACCCTTGTAAACAATATAAAATAGTAACGAACATATACAAAACAAGTAGATAAGCATCTTATTGGCTACTAAAATTGCTGCGTTTTCTTTGTTCTGATCTTCATCGCAAAAATTAAACTGTTTTGAAATATACCACTCGGATTCACGTCACGTATGTTGTTTCCTTGTATGATTACACAATGTGGCCTAGGAATATTTGCCACTTGCCTATAATTTTTCTTTTTTTTTGGTTTTCATTAAGCCCTAGTTTGATATGTATCGATTGCGTTAGTCCCAGGAAACTAAACACTTAAAACACTAGTCATACTGTTTGATATGTATCGTTTGCTGTAGGTTAGCTGCGGGTTTTCCTGTGCACCCCTTTTTCATCTATGTATGTATATGCAAAATGTAACTCACGTGGAACCCAAAATCTAGTGCTCGGGTTGGCCCAGTGGAAACCAGTTCCACAGTCACATTCACCGCACAATGCTGAGTTACTCTGTCACAATTATTGGCCATTCTGTTAGCTATTTATGTACTATTCAAATGAAATTGGCCCATAATAGTGAATGACCCGTAATTGTGTAATACACAATGGTTCTGAGAGAAAATATACGAAAGAAGATGCTTTTCAAGTTTAAAAATCATCATAGTTAAAAACTGTGATTTTTTCTCCTAAAATGAAAACTATGCTGCAAAGCAGATTTGAAGGTGTTTGAACTTCCTTACAAAAAATGTTTATGACTTACTACAATCCAGATAAAACATCTTTTGAAGCCAGCCGCGTACACGCTCACTGATTTGATATCAAAACCACTTTAAAATGCACTCTCACTAGTCGTTCCCGAACAAAAACCCGTGAGTGTTTTTGTTTTTATTCTCGTTCTTTATGTTTTTCAGGCTCACAACTCAAGTGGGTGCGAATACTGACTGGTTTATACTCGCGAGTTACTTCATGAAGAGAAAATTGTCATCTCTGATTACGAAATAAACCAATAAACAATAGTTCCAGTTAGACTGAAACTAATTCGTTAACATAATGAATTTAAATTCAATTTTCACCCTCCAAAACGTATCTTTCATCGCATATTTTCTTTTTGAACCATTAGTTTTAATAACGCTAGCAAAACCTAAAAACCCGGAGAACATCTGTTCCTTTTGCTGCTAATAATTGATGTATGGGAGCATCCCATCTGTGTGCAAACCTTACCCCATCCCAACCCCAACCCCTTTCTATGTAACGTGAGAGCAGTTCCTTACTGCTGCATCCGGTTTCAAAATGCCGTGTGTGCCTGAGCTCCGGGAACCACACTACCGTCGCTCAAAAATACACCCCCGCCACCACCGGTTGCTCCACCACCGTACTGCTGTTGCTGTTGTTGCTCTATTTGGCGTTTCGCTTCCACCACTGGCAGATCGTCATCCGCTTCCAGGGCCGGGTTCACCCGACCGTTTCGTTCGTCTTTGCCGACCATGGTGGCCGCTCCATACATTCGGGTCATTCCACCGGCCATTACCGAGAGCTGCGGAAAAAAGAATGTGGATAAATGGGAAAGTGTTGTGGTGAGTGGTCTTCGAGATTGGAAAAGCATTTCGTCAATTCAAAATATTTTTGGCAGGCTGAGCAAAACACCAGCAAAATGTCGCTTTGCTTCAACTATTCGGTTATGTTATAAGGGGCCACCCATTAAGTTCATCATGGTCCTAGGGGGGAGGGGGGTTTGTGAAAGTGTGACAAGCAAGGTATTAAGTATAGGTAAAATCCGTAAGGAGGAGAGAGGAGGGGGTCGAAAATTCCCAGTTTAAGCGTGACGTACGTAGATGCTCCCTAAAGTCACTTAAACGCTTTTAATATGACTGTACATTGAGTTTCTGGTAACAAAAATCTTAAGGCTCAAGCATCCGTCATAATTTTTCGGAAAATAAAAAGCAGTTTTCTCGCTGCAAATCAAAACATCGACCATGAAAATATATTCACTGCATTCTATTCCTCATGTGGAGTACAGTGAATATATTTTCATAGCTAAGATTTTTGTTTTCAACGAAAAAACTGCTTTCAAATATTTGATGATGACGATGATTTCAGTAGAATAACTAGCCACAGAAGTCCAATGTCGCGGCTGTTCGTGTGACTAACATCTAGTTTGCCACGGCCTTACAGCGTCAGCAGTGGTACTAGAAGTGTCAAGTTAAATTTGTTTACCAAAACAAAAGGTTATCTACAAGATGGCCACTAAAACATAGTAAATTATTGCAATTAACGTTATTCAAATAATTAAATGAGAAAAGAGACTACAGCGCCATTGGAGTTCTAGTGTATTTCTATTATGATTTCAATGACGAATTGTTCAACGTTAACGAAAACTGAGATCGCAGCAAGCTGTGCGCGCGGAGTGACGTTCAAAATTTTCGGTCGCGGTTTTTCTCGTGTTTACGAAATTTCAATTCGACCGATGATTTTCATTCCTTCTGGTGTAGTGTAGAAGCTGAATTTTCAAAGCATTTATAGTGAAGTGAACATGAAAATAAACCTCCGTAAACGTGTGGTAACCGTGAAAATTTACGATCAGGAACAGTACCCAGTACTTGAGGGCCCAAAACGCCATGCGTTCAAGATTTTTTATAATGTGCTTCTGCGTAACTATGCGGAAAGTGAAATGTGCTAGCAAGATTATTTGATGAACCAAATAGTCGAGTTTCAGCTCTCGAAGACCGGTTATCAGCTGAGAAGCAAAAGCACGCCGATCTCGACGCCGATTTAAAGGATTTGATTAAAGCTATCAGAAGTTCTTCTGATTTCTATGATTTCTAAATGTTTTAATTTGGTGAGATCTACCCATTTTGCTCATACTTGAATAATTTTTCTTTTCAGGTTAATTAAAGTAAATGAAAGTTTTAATATCCTAGAATATTTCCAAATGTACCACATATCTGTTTTGATTCCATATTTATTGAACATTCGCCATTATCATACTGAATTCCTGACCATTCCTGTACCAAAATCCTATTTCCTTTCTATTTTCGAGGGCGTCGGTGAGTCGCTGGCATCTCGATAAATAGTTATCCCTTTCCTACTATCCCTTCCCATCCACATAACGTGTTTCTTATCGTTTCAGAGAGCGAGCAATGGCGCTTAAGCCTAGGCTTGTTAGCCAGGACACAGTGTAAATGCCTGTGGCCCATCCCGGAATCCAAAAGGCCCATGGAGTGACAAAATTTCTTAGCTATGTCACTCCCAACGTTTCACTAAAACACTTTAACTCCAACACATCTACATGAATTACTCAAATACACTTACACAATCTGAATCTGGTCGCATCACTCGCTTATAGTGATTCCCAAATCACCCCATTCCAAATATCCAACTCCTTGACACCTATGGGAGTGTCGGTGAGTCGCTGACCTCTTGTAAAGTAGGTGCAGTGAAGAGAATTGTCAGACAAAAGAGGCACAAAACAAGCAACAAAGAAGGTGCGACGATTAGTCCACAGACAAACAGACGTAACACCTTGAACGATTTTCATGGAAATCCATCGTTCACTTCACACTACCATCACCTGGTGGAAAAGTTGCGTGAATCACTGTGTTGTGTAATATCGTCAACAGAAGGCGCTAGTGTGAAACGTCAAACACATAGAAAAACGATGCGTGCGCCTCTAATTGTGAAAGCCACAACTATGAAAATTTAAAATGATCGTTAAAAGCGTGATCGATGGAAACTTTGCAAGTGTAACGTCTGTTTGTCTGTGATTAGTCTTTATCCCTACTGGAGACAGATAATGACATGATCTCGAAATTTTTTGTTGCAGACAAAACGGAAGCTGAATTTGTTGCGTACTTTTCAACTCGTGAATAATCAATTATTGCTAACCCAAAGTCGAAACTGTTTGATGATAGAGCTTCACCAGAGTAGCAGTGTTTACCGACTCGAAGTTACCGTTCGAAAATCGCAATGCAAGGCTTAAAAATCTCTAAACTCGTGGTGTACGATGTTAATCCCATTATTTTCAAGTTGGGACAAACTTATGTCGCATGGGTTGTTTTGTCGCAACAAATACAGGTTGCGACATTGTCGTTATTGTTGCGCGATGGTTGAATTTTGATTCACTGAGTAGGTGTCATATCATCACATCCTTTCCTATCCTCGTAACGGAGAAGATGGTCGTGGCCGGCAATGGAAGTTCTCATGTCTTTTTTACTTCAACTTCTGGTTGGATAGCTGTTCCTTCCTGAATAGCATTCCATAAGTAATTAGAATAGGAGTATTAAAGTTTTAACATGACAGCTTTCAGTATGCAATCTACGAATTACTCCGTTACCACGCAACGCAACGCAACGCAACAAAAACCTCAACGAAAACTATTTAAACTGAGATAATCATGATGCCCAATCGCCTGGAAGAAATGCATTTTGGATGCTAAATACCGTGCCATGCCCTAATACCGTGACCTTAAGGATGCTCTTCACTCCAAAGAGCCCTGTGAAAATCAATAATCCATGTTTCTTGAATTTTCAAACGATATATTATTGCTTAATGCGTGTATTATGCATAATAAATATGTTTAATGGAATTCCAAATGTTTAATCCATTGTTAAAATCAAAATTTTAAAACATAGAATTGTTCCTAATACCGTGTATGTGACCCGCATACATTGGTGGTCCTTTGACTCATCACTATATCAATCATACTAAGTTCATACTTAAAAGAACCTGTACGTCAAACGTTCCCTAGAGGTTTGTGCAATTGATTCATAAAGTAAAAAGTATCAATACAGTCGACTCTCCACATGTCGATGTTCTACATCTCGATATCTCTCCCTATCTCGATGGTTTGTTCGGTCCGTTCAATCTGTATACATTTTACCTTTCTACTCGATATCTCCTTATCTCGATATCTCTCTATCTCGATGCGATCTCGTTCGTTTATGTTCTAGATTTTCTCTCCATATGTCGATGTGCCCGTTTTTACAGGTTGCTATATCTCGTTTCTTAGGTGCAAAACACTCTGGGAAAGCGAGTGTCATCTGTTTGTTGACGGTTTTTCCTAGTTACAGACGATTTTTCAATCTAGTGTGCAATGCAAATTGGTTCTTAACCTTCGAGCGATCGCGCTGTTGTATTTTGTACAATACGCTGAAAAAATCTCGCTTTTTGTACTCAGCATCAACGCGGTGCTGACGGGGGTGACTAACCGCGCGATTGACGGAAGGTTAAATTCGATCTCTCCCTATTTCGATGGTCCCTTCAATATCGAGATGTAGAGAGTCAACTGTAATATTTTCATTTTGCAAGTTTTAGCCGAAACACGGTATTTTGAACACAAAAGGAATCATGCCCTAATACCGTGTATTGGTACTTTGCACTCACATTCTGTAAATATTTTTGATTGCTTGTTTTTTGTAAATATGTGCCAAGTTTATCACGCCTAACTTGAGAAGGTTTAATATGCTTAGTGATTGAATTAGTTACTCAGTTAACAAAATAATACACTAAGTAAAATATTTGAGTTTTTTTTGTCCAATACACGGTATTAGGAGGCACTCGGTATTAGGGATCATTCAAATATTACGTAACGCTAAGGGGGGAGGGAGGGGGTCTAGCGCTGTGTTACGCTTCATACAAAATTTCGAAATCACTCATACAAAATTTGTTACGTGGGGGAGGGAGGGGGTCTTAAATTGCCTAATTTTGCGTTACGTAATATTTGAATGAACCCTTAGGACATGGCACGGTTCACTTTTTTTTAACGCGAGGAATGTGCCCATGAAAAAAAAAATGTTATAAAATGCTATTCATACCCTACTTTCCGTTTTAGTATCACAGCGGCCTCTTCTTCAATATTTTGATCAGCTGCATTATGGTTCACAATGTGGCAACAAATGTAAAATGGAACCTTTCAAATGCACTAGACCTCACGTTGGGCGCCAACGTAACAAAAATACATTTTTTATTTTTTTTTCGCTTCGTGCCCCACATAGGGGGCTGTCCATAAACCACGTGGTCATTTTTTTTGGGAAGTTACGCTTTCAAACAAAAAATCCCAGAGGTCGCCCTTTATCTCCTTAATTCAAATCGATCAATGTTTCTTGTAGAAAAAACATTTATGAAACTTTCCTTCGAAGACCGCAAAACGATTGGATACTTGTGGAAAAAGTTATTGATTTATTACCGATTAGTGATCCAACGAACGGCTTTTTGTTTTGTCTTATCAGCAGCACTGCTGCTGCCGTTGTTGCATGGGGTGGCGGGAGGCATAACCACCCCCAGAAACAGCAGCAGCCAAGGCAGCAGCTACAGTGCTGCTAATAAAACAAAACAAAAAGCCGTGCGTTGGATCACTAATCGGTAATAAATCAATAACTTTTTCCACAAGCATCCGATTGTTTTGCGGTCTTCGAAGGAAAGTTTCTTAAATGATTTCCCTACAAGAAACGTTGATTGATTTGAATTAAGTACACAAGGGGAGACTTCTGGGATTTTTTTTTGAAAGTGTAAGTTTTCCCATAGTAAATCCTATGCAAACTTTGAACCGCTTGCGCTAAATTATAGTTTCACCGATTGCGCTGAAATTTTGTACAGTTCATATAGGTTTTGAGATTTGTCCCACACTAATGTGCACGTATGTGGCAACCCTAATCCGACCTAATGCATCTGACAGGAGCCAACATCTATCGTGTATCCACAATGGAATGCTTTGTGGATACACAAATGTTTACATACAAGATGTTGGATTCTAAAAAATGGCGGCCTCGTACCCTGGTGGTATGTACCATATCTTCCAACTCCACAAATGATAATCAAGTGGGGTAAAACACGGACTTCTAGTCGTAGTTGACAAACTACAATACCAGCCCAAACACTAACAGAGAACCGCCTTTGCATGTATGTCACCCTGACGACACGTGGACTTTCAACGGATCATGTGTTTGTATTTTTAGTGTTGAACCTGTATTCGGTCACTTGCTCTCTCATCACTTTATATAGCTTGTTCCATTTCGTACTCTTACCACAATATTCGGTGCATTCCGGACCAATTTCTTTTTACACATCTTTATCTGATTACAATAAGCCATTGCTACCACGTTTCCAATATGTATCTGAGTCGCTATCATCCGAATTCACTGTCTTCATTTTACTGAGTAGCCCCGAATCCACCAAGTTTATCGTGTCACGCTGGAGATTTTTTAGCTTAAATATTTCATTCCACAATAATTGCGAACCACCTGCGAGTAGTCCGGACGATGACTCTGCCCATGAGTTTCATCACGTTCTCCGCCATAGTTGTTTCTACGCGGTCCCCATCGCTGACGATCTCCTCTATTTACTTGATGATGTTACCGCTTTTGTAAGGTCTGAAACCTAATCTGCTCTTCACAGGACCTCTGTTGCTTCCAGTCCCCCACATTAAAATCATTTGCTTGGTACTTACTGGCCACCTTAAACATACCTGGCAGTTTCTTCATAGCTTTCCGGGTTGATTTGCAACAGTTGCAACCATATTTGGATTATCCCCATATTTATCCGTCATATAAGCATTCGGCTTGGCGGCCTCCCAAGTAGCTATGATCTTCAACTGCAGCCAAAGTCAATTTTTCTTCGCTAAGAAGCTTTTGTCTTAGGTTTGTTAAGAATCCCTGCGATCAAACGATCAAGTACATAAGTGACCCGATTTTGTCAGCCCCTTTTCGGAATACATTTTTGCTCTCCTCAAAAGCCTAAACAATTTTTTATACTTTCTATTCTCGTATGTTCTGCACCTTAGCTGTAGTTTGATGGTAAACATTAATGAATTGATTAAAGTTTGACCGTAGGATAACGAGAGCCAAAAGTTTGTCGCAAAATGGGGCTGACAAAATCGGGTCCTTACTGTATTGCATATAGGGCACTGCACTGTTTTGATTTTGTATGGGACTTTGACGTTTCGTGGCCTTGTTGTTTACAAAATTTCTGTAAGAGTGAAAGAGAAGGAGAGATTTTCATGCAGTGCCCTATAGGGCAATGCATACTGCGGTTGCTACGGAAAATTTTTCTAAGTCTTTGACGTTTCGTGGTCTTGTTGTTTACGATTCGGACTTAGAAAAGTTTTAGCAACTTTGGTTGGTTTCTGAGGACGGCATGATCGTGAACTTGGGAGTGAAAATGGACATTAAGGAACATATAAGGAAAAATGATGATTTTATGCATTGATACGCTAGGGAAACACGATTCAATCAGGTAAGAGTGGTTCATGTAAATTGATTTTCAACTCCTACATGCCAAACATCCACAAAATCCTCGTTTCAGGAATCAAACCAAGTTCAAAAAGAGCTGATGACCTTGGCCATAAGAAAAGGGTTTGCAAAACCTGCATTGAGCAAATTTAATTCGGGAACAAGGCGCCTACAATTGGTCGTTTAGGAAAGTTCTACACTACTTTTGGTTTACTCGCAGACCGTCAGATTACAAGAGTTGAACTACTGATCATGTACTGAATAAGATTTACGATTGCTCCACAATGACTTTCAATCACTACGGTGCCGATATTAGAAAAGACAAGGACGCTGGCTGTATCTTTCCCGCAAGGCCAATCTGAACCTTCCAGTAATGCCAACTCTTAGCCATTATGTTTACAGATAAATAAGCACATCGTCATGCCGAAATCTAAATAAAAGAGAGAGAAAAAACTCCATGATTTGTTTTCTAAGGTTAACCAGGAGTTCCTGTTGAGACCGCTTCAGGAGCTCCCTCATGGATTCCTCTAGGAGTTCCTTCAGGGTTTCCTCCAAGGATTTCTTCTGAAATTACATCAAAAGCTCCTTCTAATTCCTTCCAGGAAATTCAACCGGAATTTCTAACGGGATTCCTCCAGAAGTGTCTTACAGGATTCCGCCAATTCTTCCAGGAGTTCCATCCAAAACTTCTCCCAGAGCTCTTTCTGGAATTTCTTCTGGTATTCATTCTAAGAATTGCCCAGCAGTTCCTCCAGATTCCTTCAGGAGTTCTTTTGAGGATACGTCCAGGAATTTCTTACTGGGTTCCTTTTGTTATTCCTTCAGGAGTTCCTTCTGTGATTCCTCAAAGGGGCTGTCCATAAACCACGTGGTCATGAGGGGGGGGGGTTCGGCCAATGACCATTTTGTATGGACGAAAAAAAAAATTTGTGTGGTCAAATGACCACGCGGGGGGGAGGGGGGTGGGGTTGAGAAGTCCCAAAAAAATGACCACGTGGTTTATGGACAGCCCCAAAGAGTTCGTGCTGGGATTCATCCAAGAATTCTTTCTGAGATACATCCAGAAAATATTTATGGGGATTCCTCCAGGAACTCATTCCAGTATTTCTCCAGGAGTTCCTCCTCGGGCTCCTCCCATAGTTGCTTCAAGGATTCCTCCAGGATTTTTTTTTTTGAGATTATACCAGAAGTTTCTTTTAGAATTGCTCTAGGAATTCCATCCGGGATTTTTCCCGTGATTCCTCCAGAAGTTCCTTCCGGAATTCCTTCAGAGAAGTCCTTTCCGAGATTTCCCCAGAAGTTCCTTCAGAAATTCCTCCAGAGAGTTCTTTCTGGGATTTCTTAAGGAATTCCTCCCAGGCTTCCACCAGGAACTCCGTCCAAGATTCTTCCGGGAACTCCTAGGATTCCTACAGGAACTTCTTTCGGCACTACTTTCGAGATTCCTCTGGGAATTCCTGCCGGGATTCCTTCCGGAGGACTCCTAGCAGACTTCTAGAATTAGTTTTTTGAGAAACCCAGGAAGAATTGCTGGAGGAATCTCCGAAGGAATTCCTGGAAGAATCTCAGAATGAATTCCTGAAGAAATCCCAGAACTGCTAGAGGAATCCCAGAAGGAATTTCTGAATGTATTTCAGCAGGAACTTATGTATTATTCTTAGATTGAATACCAGAAGAATCTCCAGAAAGAACTCCTGAAGAAGTTTTGGATGGAATTCCTGGAAGAATTCCGGTATGAAGTCCTGGAAGAATTCCGGTACGAATTCCTGAACGAATCTATAAATGAATCCCGGAAGGAACCCTTTCGGAATAACTTTTAGAGGAATCCTGTAAGGAACTTCTAGAAAAATTCCGTTAGAAAATCCGGTTGAATTTCCTGGAAGGAATAAGAAGGAACTTCTGGTGTAAATTCAGAAGAAACCCTTGGAGGAAACGCTGGAGGAAATCCTTGAGGAATCCATGAAAGAACCCCTGCAGGAATTCAAGAAGGAGCACCTGAAGCGGTCCCAACAGGAACTCCTGGTAAACCTTAGAAAATAAATCATGGAGTTTTTTTTTCTCTTTTATTAAGATTTCGGCATGACGATGTTTGTGCTTGTTAATCGGCAAACATAATGGCTCAGAGTTGGCATTACTGGAAGGTTCAAATTGGCCTTGCGGGAAAGATACAGCCAGCGTCCTTGTCTTTTCTAATATCGGCACCGCAGTGATTGAAAGTCATTGTAGAGCAATCAGTACATGCTCAGTAGTTCAACTCTTGTAATCCGACGGTCTGCGGGTAATCCAAAAGTAGCGTAGAACTTTCCCAAACGACCCATTGTAGGCGCCTTGTTCCCGAATTAAATTTGCTCAATGCAGGTTTTGCAAACCCTTTCCTTATGGCCAAGGTCATCAGCTCTTTTTGAACTTGGTTTGATTCCTGAAACGAGGATTTTGTGGATGTTTGGCATGTTGGAGTTGAAAATCAATTTACATGAACCACTCTTACCTGATTGAATCGTGTTTCCCTAGCGTATCAATGCATAAAATCATCCTTTTTCCTTATATGTTCCTTAATGTCCATTTTCACTCCCAAGTTCACGATCATGCCGTCCTCAGAAACCAACTAAAGTTGCTAAAACTTTTCTAAGTCCGAATCGTAAACAACAAGACCACGAAACGTCAAAGACTTAGAAATATTTTCCGTAGCAACCGCAGTATGCACTGCCCTATAGGCCACTGCATAGAATTCTTTCCTTCTCTTTCACTCTAACAGAGACTTTGTAAACAACAAGGCCAAGAAACGTCAAAATCCCATGCAAAATCAAAACAATGCAGTGCCCTATTGCCTTCTCTTTGAAATTTTAAAAATCGCAGATTGCTAGGATGAAATCCTCCATTGTTTCATCCGGATGCTGAGGCCTTGCATTGAATTTGTACCGCTGCTGTAGCAAATCAGGGTCAGTTTTGTCCAGTCGATTCTTCAATTTGGCAACCAGACCCTCAAAAGCATGTTATATAATAATCTGATTTCCGCGAATATAGCTGGCCCACTAAGTGTTATCATCACATTAGAACTCATGATCACTTAACCTCGCTAGGCTTCTCCTACGGAACCGTTGTTTCTCTCCTGGCGATCAATCCTGCAGCTTATACAATTAGAAAAGTCCAATGTCCTTCTGCTGACCTTGCCTTACGCGCTCGTTTCTCCCACTACCATTTTCGACCACTTCCTTTGGATGCACCACGTTTATGATTGAATGGCACCTCGGGCCCACTTTACACTTTTAACTTTCACGCGAAATAGAACTTTTTCTCCGTCGACACTTTTATGCCTCTTTGTCCTGTTTTTTAATGTCCGTGATAATCGAAGAGCCTTTTTGATACTTGGTGTCACAAATCAGATCTTATGTTCACGTTCTTTCAGGAAACCACTCAACATGTAAACATCGCACGGAAAAGCACGAACAACCGTAACGACGCTCGGATCGATCGTCGGATATTCGAATGCGCATGTTGCTTAGTATACACAACAGGAGCAAGGGTTCATTCAAATATTACGTAACGTCCCTCCCCCACGTAACAATTTTTGTATGGAAAATTTTAAAATTTTGTATGAAGCGTAACACAGCGCTAGACCCCCTCCCTCCCCTCTAAGCGTTACGTAATATTTGAACGAACCCCAAGATCTGTTCTCGCTAATTTAGTTTCCTTATTAAAGCTCTGTCTTTATTTATCCATATTTCCAGTTTACGCCTATGTCATAAAAATAAGCTCCAGTGTATTCGATTTCGATGAAAGTTTATCAGATATAATAGGGCATACCCTAACTAAGTCGTACTTCTTGAAAAGAAGCAATGAAATTCTATAAAGTTATCATCTGTCCATAAACTATGTAGACTTCTAAGGGGATGAAGGATCTGGCCAAAGCGTATGGTCCATACAATTTTCGAAAATTTTACATGTACGAAAGCTCCGTGTCTTGTACAGGGTAGCGAACCACTTGGGCAGCGGCCGGTATTTTGGACACTCTTTGCTATAACTCAGTAAAATCCCAACCAATTGACTTGACTTGACTTGACTTTTGTACTTGACTTTTGTACGTATCTCATCGCGTTCCAAAACTTGTGTCAATTGGTTTAAAATTGGCTGAGTTACAGCAGAATAGTGCCCAAAATAGGACCCCAGCCGAGGTGGTTCCACTTCCCTAGTTGTCCCCTATTCCATGGAAATCCCTATTAAGATGGGACAACTATGCTGCACAGGGCAGAAAAGTCCATGTGGGGGAAGGGGTGTCTAAGATGGTAGTTTATTGTCAGCGCCCAAGGCAGACTGTAACGACGGGAGGAGTTATAGATCATACAATCATTGGCGATGCTGGAAATTTTTTTCTGGAGAGGGACCAGACTTTTAAGCGGCATGGTCGACCGATATGTAAATATGCAAATCGACATTGTAGCATTGAGAATGGTTGTTTTAGATTTGTTCCTAGTTGCGTAAACTATATGTTTATGAACAATTTCTCCAGGAAGTTTTCCAAAGTTTGCTGTAGTGATTTCATCATGGATTCTTCCAGAGATTCCTTGAAAAATGCATCTAGGGATTCTACCAGACATTTCTTTGGGGATTTGTCCTGGGATATCTTTAGAGGTTCCTCTAGTGATTGTTCCAGTGCTGTTTTCGCGGTTTGCTTCGGAAATTTCTGCAGATATCCTTTAAGGTATTTCTGCAAGTATTCCTTCAGAGATTTCATTCAGTATTAATTCAGTAATTGCTAATAATTTTGTACAAAAAATGCCTTAGAAGTCCATTCTATTGTTCCTTCATAAAATCGTCTAGAAATTACTGCCAACATGGATTTCTTCAAATGTTTTTTTTAGGAATTCGCTATTTAAGAAAACTCTTTTGTGATTCCCTAAAGAATTCCTCATGGGATTGCTCAAGGGTCCTCATGGGGCTTCTCCCAGAAACTCCTCCAAGAATTCCTCAACTTCCGGAATTATTTGAAAAAAAAAACCTCCAAGCATTCTTTTTGGGATTCCTTTAGGAATTCCTCCTGGAATTATTTCAGAGACTCTTCCGGGGACTGTTTATAGATTCCATTATTAATTCCTCTAGGCATTGTTTTCGGAACTCCTTCTGCAATTTCTTCAGGAACTGCTCCAGGGATTCTTTCAAGAACTGTTACAGGGGTTCCTTCAAGAGTTCCTCTACGTACTCTTTTTAGGATTTCTTCAGGATTACCTGCACGGATTTCTTTAGAAACTCCTTCTAGAATTCCCTCAGAAATTTATCCATGGATTTCTTCCTGAAATTCCTTCAGGAATTGTTCCAGGAATTCTATGAATTCTCTCAGGGATTCGTCTAAAAATTCTTACAGGGATTCGTTCGGGAATTCCTTTAAAAATTCCTCCAGAGATTCCTAGAAGTATCCCTCTAGAGATTCCTCAAGATATTCCTCTAGAGATTCCTCTAGGAATTCCTCTAGAGATTCCACCAGGGATTTCTATAGGATTTTTTTCAGGGATTCCTCCAGGAATTCCTCCTGGGATTCTTCAAGAAAATCCTGCAGGGGTTTCTACAGGGACTCCTCCAGGAGTTCCTTCAGGAGTTCATCTGGAGATTTCTTAATGAATTTCTCTATTTAAGGATTCCTTTCGGAATTCTTACAGGCATGTCTCCAGTAATTGCTCCTGGCATTCCTTCAGGAGTTCCTCTAGGGAATCGTCTAGGTATTGCTCTAGGAATTTATCCAGGAATTCTTCTAGGAATACCTCTACGCACTCCTCTAGGGATATCTATTGGGATTCCTCCAGGGAATCATCCAGGCATTCCTCTCGGATTTATTTTAGGGACTTCTCCAGGAGTACATTTAAAAATTCAACCAGAAATTACCCCTGGATTTCCTGGAGAAATTCCTTCAGGAATTCGTCCAGACATATTCGTTCAGAAATTACTACAGTAATTTCTCCAGGAAATCCTCTTCCCGGAGTGTATACAAGCATTATTCCAAGATATCCTCCTGAGATTCCTCTAGGAATTCCTTCAAGGGTTTTTTTTTCAAGAATCCTCCAGGGATTCCGAATAAAATTCCCCCAGGAATTGCTCCCGAAATTCATCCAGAAATAATTCCAGATATTTCTCCAGGCATTTCTCCAGGATTTCCTCCAGGCATTTCCCTAATGACTCCTCCAGGTATTCCACCAAGAATATCCAGGAATAATCCAGGAATAATCCAGGAAATACCCCAGGAATTGAGCCAGGCATTCCTTCAGCAATTCCTTCGGGAATTCCTGCAGCAATTCCTCCAGGATTTTCTCCAATAAATCCTCCAGGGATTCCATCAGAAATTCCTTCAGGATTTCCTCCAGGATTTTTTCCAGGAATTTCTCAGGGAATTCTTTCAGGGTTTTCTCCACAAATCTATCCAGGAATTTCTCCTCCAAAAATTCTTCAAGAGATTCCTTCAGGAATTCATGCAGAAATTCCTCCATGAATTCTTCCTGATTAATCAAGACAATTAGATGATCAGCATTGAACCACAAAAACCCCACAACAATTGGTGAGATCTTTCCAATATTATTGATTTATTTATAAATAATTCTACTTCAGTATCTGCATATAAGTTGAAAATTCGCTATTTTCAACATCCTTTCATCTATTGGAAGATGCTTCAGTTCTGGGCTCTTTCTAAGTTGATGAAGGGATTTATAAATGCTTGCAAGGACTTGGCTAGGTGTGTGGAATTGAGTGAATCTATGACATTGTAGATAGTAGCGACATCAGCAATGTCAATGGAAATTCAACTTTGCAACTCCATCCAAGATTTGTGCAAGTATTCATGCTATGCTATGCTATGCTATGCTATATTCCTCCATGAATTCTTCCTGGAATTCGTCCAGAAGTTCCTCTGGGATTTCCTCTAGGATTTTTTTTTCAGAATTTTCTCCAGCGATTCCTCCAGAATTTCATTCAGGGATTCCTCCAGGGATAGTTGCTAGGAAGTATCCCGAAAATTCCTCATGGGATTTCTCCAGGAATTGCTCCAGGAATTCCGCCAGGAATTTGACAAGAAGTTCCTCCAAGCATTTCTCCCGAGGTTTCTCCAGAAACCCCTTCAGGGATTCCTCCAGAAATTCCTCCGGGGATTTTTCGCTAAATTCCCCAGAGATTCTTCCAAAAATTTCTTCTGAAATTTCTCTAAGGATTCCAACTGGAACTTCTCAAGAGGTTTTCTCCAGAAATTTCTCAAAGGATTCCACCCAGAAGAGCTACAGGGAATTCTCCATGAATTCATTCAGGGATTCCTTTAGAATTTCTCCCAGGGTTTGCTCCAGGAATTCATCCATGAATTTCTCCTGGAATTTCTCCAGGAATTCCTCCAGGTATTACTCAAGAAATTTATCCAGGGAATACTCCAGGCATTCGTTCTGGAATTTCTCCAGGGATGGCTCCGAGAAATCCTCCAATTATTCCTTCTGTGATTTCTCCAAGAATTCCTCTAGCGGTTTCTCCAGGAATTTCTCCAGGGATTCCACCAGGATTTTTCCTAGGGATTCCGCCAGGAATTTGTCTAGAAATTTCTCAAGGTTTTCTCCAGAGATTCCTCTAGGAATTGTTTCAGGGATTTTTTCAATAATTCCTTCAGGGTTTTCTCCAAGAATTCCTTTAGAAATTCCTCTAGGAATTCGTCCAAAAATTCATCCAAATATTCCTCCAGAAATTTGTCTAGGAATTCATCCACAGATTCTTCATGCGATATCTTAAGAAATTTCTCCAAGGATTCCTCCCATATTTGATCTATGAATTCCTCCAGGTATACTTTAGAAAATCCTCCAGGAATTCCTACAAGGTTTACTTTAGGCATAGCTGCAGAAATTCCTTTAGGGATTTCTCCAGGAATTCCTCTAGGGATTTCTGCAGGAATTCCTTAAGGGGTTGCTCCAGGAATTCCTGTAGTGATTGCTTCAGAAATTCCTCTATGAATCTTTTCAAAATTTATATCAGGGGCTCAGTCAGAAATTTCAGAAATCTGTTCATCATCTTTTCCAGGAATTCACCCAAGATTTTTTCCAGAATTACCTGAAGATTTTTTTAATTACTTGTAGGATTTCTAGAGGAATTCCTCCAGCAATTCGTATTGGAATACTTTAAGATAATTTTAGAGGGATACAGGAGTCAGGAAATTCTCCAAAAAGTTCTCCATGAATTCTTTCATAATTATCTCCGAGAAATCTCTAAGGAATTCATTAACAGGTTCATAAAAAAGACACTACATGGTATTCAACCATAGGTTGCACAGACTGAGCAATCACTAATCGCTTTCAGACATTTCGGATATTTATCAGAAATTAGCTCAGAGAAGACTCTTTCGGAACTCTCCCAGGATTTCCTCCAGAAATTTCTCTATAAAATGCTCCACGAATTCCTCTAGAAATTGCTTTTTAAATTTCTCTAGATATTTTTTTTAAATGTATTCCAGATAGGTATTCGTTCAGGAATATCTGCAGGTGAATTCCAAGATTTTTCCAAGAATGTCATCATTTGAGAGTTCTCTAATAATACCCCAAAACAAATTCTTCAAGAATTTCTCCAAGGATACCTCGAGGCTTTCGCGAGAATACCTCTAAAATCTCTTCCATGGATGCTTCCGGGAATACGTCAATTGGCATTTGTATAAGATTATGTTCTGAGATAAGTAAATGCAGTTATATAAAGCTGTGTTTAAAGAAATTACGGCAAGTATGTACTCGGGACAATACAACTCAAGGTTTATTCTTAGAGGAATGGAGATCCATGCTATTTCAAGATTGCTAATAAGATTAGACAAATTGGATGATTATTTACTAAACAAGCTCCAGTAAAAGTAAAAGAGCTCATGTAGACATGTTCTGAAAATCCCCGGACGGGTTTCCGTTATGTGCTACTGGAGCAAATTTTGAAGCAAATCATGAAGAAAATTCTTGGTTAGTCGTAAAAAGCGTTCGTAATTTCCAAAAGAGTTCAGCTATGATTGGCTGCGATAGTTTTGTATGTATTACCAAAAAAAATATTTCAAGCTCCCGAAGAAACATTGCGCAAGTAAAGAAAAATATTTAAGCCTCCAGAAATTGGCCACCGGTGCCAGCATCACGCTGATTTGTATAGGCCAGGTCCCCTTCTAGCTACGCCAATGCATACAATTTACATGATGTTCAGTCTGTATGGTCTTTGGATGAAGACGATGCTCGTGTCTCCTGAATGATTGATTTTGAGCAGATGCAGTATGCAATTGCAGACCCGTCTTTTATAACTGAGGTGTTGTTTTTAAATAATGTTGAATAGTAGTTGGTAGTACCAAGAAAATAATAACCCAATAATGAATTTTCTCTTCTTTTTAGCATTGGCTATTCTTAAAAGTAAAGGTGTTGCAAATTGTTGACACAATTTAGCTTTGAAAATTTGTATCAGAAAAAAATCCCTTCCATTTAACTATGGTTGTTATTTCGACAATTTTCAATCACAATGCTAAAGCTTAACTGAGAAGCTAGTAAACATACCTGTTCTCCTGAGTCGGAGGGTTCTCCAACTCGATGCAACTCCTCCGGAATGTTGACCACACAGCGGAAGTAGTCGTAGTTCGGTGCCAAACGACCAGTTTCAAAGACCCATCTGCAAATAACATAAAAAGAGGCATTTTGTAAAATAATTCTGCTTCTAGTCCAATAACTTAATTTCGGTTTCACCATTAGCTTCACTTACTTTGTCCACCAGGAGACGCCTATCAGCGTGACCAGACTCATAATCATGGCCATCGTACGGAAGGGGAACATTTGCGTGGCGGTTTCCTCGTTGTAGCCCGGATAGTGGATCAACGCCGGCAGACCGAGCATCGCTTCACCACCCGACAGTCTCACCAGGAACGCGATAATGTATGCAGCCAGACTCCCGTAGGTATTGCAGTGTTTCTTGAAGTGAACCACCATGAGCAGCTGTGTATGTGAGGGAGAAAGAGAACGAAACCCTTGAATTAGGCAAAATCAAAATCCAATCAGGCAGACCATTAGTGTTTCCGAATAACTTCTGACGATTGATTACATAGATTGGGGGGCTCCACCATCAAGGTACGCATCTTTAACGATGATACAGAAAAATAAGATGTAAGCCCTGATGAAATACGAACCATGCTGTACAGAGCAATTCCAGCTCAAATCGAAAAGAAACCATTTCTTGACAATGATTGAAAAATCACAAGATTGACATATTGGTCAGCGGAAGACCTTTGATTTGATTCCCAAATCCGGTACAATAGGGACTTGTACCATTTGGGCAGATGTACCTATTTTGGGCACTTGTCGCTATAACTAAGTCTATTTCAAACCGATTGATTTGAATTTTTGTATAGAGTTAGATACTGTACGTGCCTAACTTTTTACAAAAATTCAAACCAATCGGTTTGAAATTAACTTAGTTATAGTGGCAAGTGCCCAAAATAGGTTCACCTGTCCAAATGGTCCAAGCTAGCTTTTAACAGTGAAACAAATCATCGATCGACACTGGAGCCACCTGAAACCCTCTTCTAAGCAATTGGCGACAAACATATCTAAAGGTCCAATCTGCAAAAGAGAGGCTCTCTTGGTTCCGATTTTCTTCAAATTATTACGATATCACAGTGGGAATTACAACAGTTTGTGATGTGTAGATCGGAAAAGGGGGCTGCAAAACGGTGAGTCGATAAGGAGAGCGTCCAACATAGCTCTGGTCCTCACAAGTTCCTACCTCATGCTTCCACGGGTCAAACGATGACAAAGACCGCCAGCTAAGAGTTGTGTGCTTGGCTGGTAGTGCAGCCTGGGCACTGTTGTCCTTCTGACTTCAGCTAGATTGAGGAGGTACGACCCGAGCGTCTGTTCACCAAGGAGGTGCGGCTCAAACAGCGGCTGAATATGAAACGCTGTACCGCGTCAGCTATACCTAAGGTGGCAGCCCCACCAACGCGATGTAGGCAGCGCGACCCCGGTAAGGTAGCCTGTCGAAGCCTTTCAACACTACGAAAAATGAAGTAAGAAATAGAATATGAGATACTCTCGGAAACCGACCCGACAACGAAATAAGGACTATCATATATGATTGGAAACTCGGTATCTGGAACGTCAGGACCTTGAATGAACCTGGACGAGTGAGCCTTTTGGCTCGTGAATTGCAGAAAGTTGGTGTGTGCGTGGCTGCTATACAGGAAGTGCGGTGGCCCAAAACTGGTGAACTTGAATTCAGGGCGGTGGATCCTGTCGCCAACACATCGTTCAAATATAACTGCACCACAGCGGCAGCGACAAGGCAGAACATGGGGTCGGATTCATAGTGATCGGGAAACAGATGAAGCGAGTTATGAGGTGGAAGCCGATCAACGAGCGGATCTGCGTATTGAGGATCCGGGGCAAATTCTTTAACTACAGCCTGACCAATGTATATGCACCGACAAACGAGAAAACCGATGATGTGAAGGATGCGTTTTATGAATGTCTTGACAAGACCTATGGAGAATGCCCAAAACACGACGTTAAGATTGTCATCGGTGACGCCAATGCACAGGTCGGAAGAGAGAATTTTTTCCGTCCAATCATCGGTACGGAGAGCCTTCACTCCGTCACTAATGACAACGGCCTGAGATTAGTCAACTTTGCTGCAGCCAGGGGGATTGCCATTAGTAGCACCTACTTTGCACGCAAGGATATCCGAAAGCACACCTGGAGACACCCAAACGGCGAGACTTGCAACTAAATCGACCATGTGCTGGTAGATGGCCGACATTTCTCGGACGTAATTGATGTTAGAACTTGTCGAGGTCCCAACATCGACTCAGATCACTATCTCGTAGTTAGTAAGATTCGAGCTCGGTTATCAACCGTGTCGGACTCTAGGAACCGGCGATCGATGCGTTTCAACATCCAGTGGTTTTCAGCAGACGGTACGGTAACTGACTATCACCAGAAGCTGGACGAGCGGATAAGTGAGATCAACGAGAACGATAATCTCAACACTCTGTGGGAGTCTATCCACGGAGCACTGAGTACAGCAGCGCGGGAGGTGATAGGTACTGCTCAAAGACGACCTAGAAACGGGTGGTTTGACCAGGAGTGCCAGAGAGTAACGGACGATAGCCAGAAGCCGGATGTTGGTGTCGGGGACCCGGCGGAGCAGGGAGCGATATAGGGAAGCAAGAGCAGCTGAAAAACGAATCCACCGCAAAAAGAAAAAAGAGCACGAGGAAAATGTGATTGCTCAGGCGCAAGAGAATATGCAACAGAATGATATGCGGAAATTTTACGAAACTGTTAATGGCGTGCGGAGAAAAACAGCGCCTTCTTCCGTCATGTGCAACGACCGTAATGGAAACTTGCTGACAGACAAGACAATGGTGGCTGCCAGGTGGAGAGAGCACTTCGAGGTATTGTTGAACGGTGGGAGTGGAAGAGCGACGGACAGAATTCAAATCGACGACGACGGACAAGCTGTGGAACCTCCAACGCTAGACGAGGTCAAGACAGCCATTAGGAATCTGAAGAACAACAAGGCTGCTGGGAAGGACGAACTCCCGGCCGAGCTTCTCAAGCACGGTAGTGAGCAGCTGTATCAACTCTTACACCGTATTATAGTGAAGATATGGGAGGAGGAAGAACTGCCTGCTAGTTGGTTGGATGGTCTCATTTGCCCTCTTTTCAAGAAAGGGCATCGACTGGAGTGCGCGAATTACAGAGGAATAACACTCCTCAATTCAGCGTACAAAATTTTGTCCGGAGTTTTGTTCCACAGGCTGAGGCCGATTGAGGAGTCCTTCGTCGGAGATTATCAGGCAGGATTTCGTGAGGGCCGATCAACGACGGACCAGATGTTCACCCTGCGGCAGATTCTCGATAAATTTCGAGAGTACAACTTGCAGACCCATCATCTGTTTAGTGATTTCAAGGCGGCGTACGATTCAGTGAAGAGAAACGAGTTATGGCAGATTATGATCGAACATGGTTTTCCGGCGAAGCTGATTAGACTGATTCGTGCGACGCTTGACGGATCGAAATCAAGTGTACGGGTTGCGGATGAAATTTCGTCATCGTTCGTAACCTTTGACGGACTGCAGCAGGGCAGGCTCTTTCGAACTTACTGTTCAACATAGCACTGGAAGGAGCGATAAGGAGAGCTGGTGTGCACAGGAGCGGAACCATTGTCACGAAGTCGCATATGCTCCTGGGCTTCGCGGACGATATCGACATTATCGGAATCGACCGTCGGGCCGTGGAAGAGGCGTTCGTACCTTTTTAATCGGGAGACTGCGAAGATTGGACTTACGATCAACACCACAAAGACTAAGTACATGATTGCTGGTGTTCAACGTCGGTCCGGCTGTGGAAGTGGTGACGAAGTGGTGCTAGGTGGGGAAAAGTTTGAAGTTGTGGATGAATTTGTTTATCTTGGTACTCTAGTGACGTGCGATAATGAGGTTACCCGCGAGGTGAAAAAACGGATTGCGGCTGCAAATCGGGCCTTTTTCGGTCTGCGAAACCAGCTGAGGTCCCGCAGGCTGCAAACGAAGACAAAACTCGCGTTGTACAAGTCTCTGATTCTCCCGGTCGCTTTATAGGGCCATGAAACGTGGACGTTAAAAGAAGTTGATCGGAGAGCCTTTGGAGTCTTCGAACTTAAAGTCCTGCGAACAATACTCGGCGGTAAACTGGAGGACGGCATCTGGCGGCGTCGCATGAACTACGAATTGTACCAGGTATATAAAGAGATGGATATAGTGAAGCGAATACAACACGGCAGGCTGCGGAGGGCTGGACACGTAGCTCGTATGCCGGAGGAACGACAAGCTAAAATTATATTCAGCAGAGAGCCAGGAAGGGGTCGTCGGCTTTGTGGGAGGCCGCGCACACGTTGGCTTTTGGCAGTTGAGGAGGACCTAAGGACTCTAAACGTTCAGGGCGACTGGAAGCGATTGGCCCAGGACCGAGGCCAGTGGAGGCGGATACTTCATTCGGCGCAGACTCACCGCTACGAGTTGTAGCCCATCAAGTATCAAGTAAGTAAGATCGGAAAAGGATTGTTTAATCTACCTTAAGACGCAAGAAGTAAATCAAAATTTATAAATACAAGCACGTTATAATCGAAAGAGAGGAGACTTAGAGAGAGCCTCTCATCTGCACTTAGGACCTATAGAAATGATTGGCCTGAATTGCTCTACTATTATCTGCAAACTAAAATAATTCTTGTTGAATCGTGGATGAGAGAGGCTTTCCGAGGAAGTTCACCAGACTGATAATAGCAACGAACGGTAAATGCTGTTCTAAACTACATACAGGATTTCAGGTTAATTGTCCAGTTCATTCAAATCTCATCGAGAAATGCGACAAGGAGATGGACCTTCCAACTTAGTATGCGAAATCGTTCTGGAAGGTGTAATACGAAATACGATGAACCAGGCTCAACAACCGAAGTACGATCTTCACAAAATCCGGCCATTTTTTCTGCTTTGCAGATGACACGACTATTGCTCGATTGAGTGAAATAAGTGTTGGCCCTGAATGGTTAAAATTTTTGCATCGGAAACAACGGCGTAGCCAGCTTTTTCTTTTTTCTTGCTCACTCTCCGGAAAAATAGTTTGTTAGGATTTAGTTTTGTGCTGGAAATACTCTCTATACATGTGAACATGATGAATAACACAAGCAAGAGAACCAGAATCTCCTTCCTCTCGGCATTTTCGGCATTTCGAAAACGTTAAACAGTTATCATCACCCCTGGCATGACACTGACAGTGAAGGATGGTTAGAAGTGGAACATTATCGCTAACTAACAACGGATGGTGGAGGGTTCCAGAATGACGTCAGAGTAAAATTCGAATCCCACGTGGACTTACCACACAATAAGGGGGAAAATCAGCCAAGGTCGTTGACGGAAACATAATCAATTAATCATGACAATTTGGGCGGTGCCAATCAGGGTGAAGTTTTAGTTGTGAATAAGTTTCGTTGATTTGTTTTTTTTTTTATGATAAAACAAGGCTGATTTTGGGAAATGCGAAGACAACTCAAATATAGTTTTTGACCAATTTGTAGAGGAATGTTATCATTTTCATCTATGATGAGATTATTTTTAAGTACATTACCTATATAGATTTGAAGCCATAGATAAGTAAAAGAATAACATCACAAATTGCTTGAAACCCCTCGAAGAGGATTTTCCCTTTTTCAAACATGTTTGGTTAAAACGAAGAACCATAACAATTGCTAATTTCTTAATTAACACGACACATAATATAGTATTTCATCAGTATCCTTCAGATGCCGTTCGAAACCCATATTTTTTATTTAAATTATCTTTTGTTTTGAACACATAGGAAGGCTTTACGTAACAAAATCACACGATTGCTCAAGCATAGCCTTAACCCAACGCATGATATTTCTATATCCTCATAAGCCGACGATAAGTGAAAAACTCGAGAGAATAAGCATCCCTTTTTCCTCCTCCACCAGTCCGCACTGCTGGCTGTTACGCCGCGGAAAGACGAGCGAATTGAATGCTCAATGTCACACGAGAACACTTGCCCGGAAAAGCTCTCGGCATGGGTATCCTGTTACGTGAAAACAGGGCGGCCTAGGCTACGCGAATGGTGGAGTGGTTGACATCGGTAGAGGTGGATATGACAATGCTGATTGCTTGCACAAAAGGCTGTTAAAAGTCTCGGTTCGCCTACGGGTTCGTGTCGAAGGATGTTGAAAGTGGTTCCCTGTGCTATTGTTGAACTATATGTATAATTTGAATTTGTCAGTGTTTCGAAATTTTTATATCACCGAAATCTGAAGCTGATGTACGCATTCGCTCATTTTTCACAAATTTTTCCAAGAAAAATATCACATTTTTAAAAGAAACCACGAATAACTTTTTAAATTAAGGATGTACACGTTTGTTGTCTTAAAAGAAGTGCTAAATTATGAATGAATTCGGTAAAAAGAAATACTTGAGCATTTTTGCAAAATCATTAAAATCAACGGATTTGAATTGAGTCGAATGATTGTTCATTGTTGTACCTTTTAATTCCACTTTCTCGTCCTTTGACTTCCACTTGCAGTCTCTTACGGTGTCAGTTATCCTCCTCAGTCAGTAGATGATTACTGACATTGAGGAAGACCGCAAGTGGTAGTCTAAATACGCGATAACTGTTAAAGGATAAGAGGGCGGAATTAAAAGGTACAACAGTAATAATCGCACTCAATTGGAGAGCGTATTCAGCGTAGAGCGTAGAGGGTTCGAAATGTTACAAGATTGTCGGATGAAGAAATTTTCAGGACGACTTATTCCTCAAAGCAGTCGCAATATTACGTGCCGGTCAGAGTGGGCGCGTCACGCGGCGCAACGCGGAAATTTGCCCGCAAAGGAATAACAATCAATAATAAGGAGCTGTCAAATCGTATGGGAAATCCGCATCGCGTCGCGTGACGCGTCCACTCTGGCCGTACCCTTATGCATCCACAACCACTTGACTTCTAAAGGTCATTGTCCACTCAATCTCAGAAAGCAGGAAGACTCTCTCCAAAAGAAGTCCACAGTGAAATGGGTCGAACACCCAGGTAATGTATATTAATGGTTGGTCCATCAGCGAAAGCAAAACTTTAACGGGGCACACAGCGAACGGCAGTCGTACGCTTGAGATGGCGGTGCATGACGACGAGCTAATGCATATTTATTTATTTATGGTTGGAAGACTGTGAAACTTCAGGATTGGACTTTCAGGGAAACATTTTTGTTCTATGTAACTTTTATTTCTAGGGATATCGATACCGAAGAAGTTGTAAACGAATAATGCTATAGTATAGCAGTTATACATTTATCTTAGGGTTCACCCATTAAGTACGTCACGGTTTTAATAGGAAGAAGCGGGTTTGTGAAAATGTGACAAGCATTGCAAAAGGTACATATAGGAGAAATCCGTATTTAGAGGGTCGAAAATTCCCAATTTTGGCACGACGTACTTAATGGATGCTACCTTAGTATACATAATTGATAAGAAAACTCTCGAGAAAGCTACTCACCTGAGGGAATAGAATGCAGTACACCAAATCGGAACACATAGACCTGTGAAGAAAAGATGGAAAAAGAATGGCTGAATCAATTATGCTTAACTAGTCAGTACTGGGATCACAGTGAGTTGTTTATCGGAAAGGTTTTGCGTAAGTTTGAAACTGATTATTTACAAGTCATTACAACAGTATTTTTTTGCTCTAAATCAATTAAAAATATAAATCAAACAGTAGTATTCTTGGTCAAATACCAAGAAAACTAAGAGCCGTGAATTTGAATTTATGCATACATTTTGCATTAGTCTCCAAACAACTTGTACAATGGTTCCGAGTCATTTAGCCTAATGTCATTTGGCCGAATACCGTTAGACCGAACGCCATTTGGTCGTAAGGGTTATTTGGCGAATTCCAATTGGTCGAAACAGGAATGATGATCTTAAATGATCGTGCCACTGTTCTCCACATCAGTATAACACGAAAGAACAGTCTAACAGACAAGGTGATTCAACAAATAGCTCCTATACTATTTTCAAATTGATTTTTAAATAGGCTCCCGGGCATCAAAATCCATGAAAATAAGGATTTTGCCCAGTTTCACAGATTCAGAAATTGGGATTACCTCAACACGGCCAAAGAAACCAATTGCTTGAACAAATATGTTCGTCATACCATACAACATAACTCGCAATACAACACCTCAACATACCCTCTGAAACCATAAATTCATTTAATGACGTGTATTCATTTGGTTCATACAGATTATTTTATTACCACGATGTTGCAACAAAGTTTATCTACATAAGAGGCAAATGTTGCACAATGATTGATGCAGCAGTTGTGCAGATACTACGGTAGGCTTTGAGCATCTTAGTCAATATGTAATCCACCCAAACCCCGAGGATCTGTTTGATTTCATGCTACGGATGACTATTTATGTAAAGCGTCGATCCTTTGGCGGATCATGCTGAGATGTTGATGGCATGATTTACACTTATGAAAGGTTTCCAAAGTGCCCAGACAAGCGTTTCAATAACTGTTCAGACATATCTTTCGCGAGCATCGTAGCATTCATCTAAGTCTTACTAAGGCAGGTAATTGAATTGCATAGGAGACGAGTGTCACTGGTATTTGCAGCTTTCTCGTCTTCGCCGGCTAGGGAATCTGCTCATATTTTGTCCCATCTCTATTATCACATGAGTGAATCACTTCCTTTTCAAGAGCTGAAAAGCGTGGTGTTCCTTCGCTCTTCTATTCTGCTCCTTATACCATCTCTTATCCACTGCTTTCTCTCAGAGCGTAGCTCACTGATTGTCGCCTTCCAGAATATCTGCAGTACGATTCTCCAGCTCCTCGACGAACTTTTTTTTTTTCACCGCAGCATCTTCCTGTCGGTGTGGGTGGAGCCGGTACTCGATGATTGGCTTTGGCTCCTCCTGTCGATTCATCTACACTTGTTCCGCACATCAGAAAGGATCCGCCACCATTTTCGTCTAGGCGCTGTCCATAAACTACGTAGACTTTTTTTCGGCCATCTGAGACCCCCCCCCCTCCCCCTCGTAGACTTTTGCTCATACAAAATTTTCGAAATTTGTATGGAGCGTAGACTTTGGCCAGACCCCCCGTCCCCCCTCAGAGTCTACGTAGATTATGGACAGGCCCTAATGAAGATATGGTCGATTCTTACTCGTTTCTCCGAGAACACGGCGTTCCATGGCTTGCTCATCACCATTTGAGTTCCCAGTTCCCAAATAGAATGCAAGCTGAAATGTCAGCTCTGTCTTGTGATCAAAGATGATTTGATTCTTAAACCTGAAACACATAGCGTCCGTTCCGTCAAAGTTTGTTTTTTTGCATTTTTCCATGGGAAATCTGTCAAACTACTGTTATGCAAACGCAAACGTATCCATTGTGAGGGGCACAGTAAGGGTGGTACATGCTACACTTTTCTAGGAAATTGAAATGATTATATTCTTAAGAAACAAACTATCAATTTCAAGATTTACAAGTGCGTTTATTGAGTCAAACTGTACATTTGTCACCAGGCATTTGACGTTGTGTAAAAAAATATGTATGGCAGAGGGAATAGAATAAAAAAAATAGACGACTATGAATGGTACGAAACGCGAATGAAAATGTGAGTGTCGTGTTTCACTTCAAATCTTCGAATTTTTAACATTTAGAGCCAACCAACCTGACTAGAAAATTGTAACAAAAATATAACATAATCATAACAAACCATGTTATTCATGACTCATAGTGCTATAATCATATTTAATATCTTTGGCGTATTTTAAATACTTTAACTCAATTTTATCACATTATGTTATAAATGCTGTTTTATAACTCATAATTTAGTTTTGATTCTTCGACATTTACACAGTAATGTTACAAAACTGTATCAAACTTTGATAGTAATCTTGAAGCTTAAATTCGTATCGAATTTTATTATAATTTTGATTTGATTATAACACAATAAGTTATTGTCTTGATTAGACCAGTGTACTTTTTGTTACAATTTTAGTTATTTTAACACCATCCCCGATGAGAAAGGCATAACAAAAACATAACCAAATTATATCAACGATTGATATCTATATCAAGGTTTGTTATATTTAGATATATTTGTTGGAATCGGTACGAAAACTAGTTTGTATTATTTCAAGGTTCTAACAAAGTCAGTTACAATAAATGAATATGTGATTTGATCATCATTACATCAACATTATAACAAACTCTGTAATAATTTTTAAAATGCAATGTGTAACTAATCAATATTTTTTGGTAGTGTTTCGTGCGTAAATTAACCGCTGTATGGGCGCCACTGTGTTTAGAGAATACAAAATTGTTTATATCCTTTATTGTATTAACTACCAAAACAACTCATATCTTCATCAAATTTGTACAGAAATCTTATGTCTTTGGAAGGTGGAAAATAAGGTAAGCAACTCCACCATTACGTGATGATATTGGGTAATTTTAAATATTTCTTATCATGATCCAGATCACCTGCACAGTTCGTATGTTCAGCAAAGTTGTTCATGATTCTTGAAATCCTCGAATCGGTGTAATATTTTTTGCACAATTTCACTATTACGAGCTATTTGATATGTTAAATCTCATTATTCTGCTGTCCTAGGAAGGTCGGATCATCACTCATCAGCAAAGTTGTCGAGAAGTCCTTGGCTCTCAAGCGAAAAATGTTATATGTAATTGAACGGCGGTGTTTACATTTGTTTACAGGATTTTATACATGTCTTACAGGTTGTCTGTTTATTATGGATGGCCACGGAGTACTTTCAGGGAATATTTCTAGAGATATTAAAAGTATTTCTCTTGTAGGTCTTCTAGGGAGCTCACTAGAAGTTCTTCCACTATTCCTACGTGAATTCTTAATGACGATCCTCCAGGCAAATATTCAAATATTTTTCCAAAAGTGCTTAAAGAGATATCCCCTAGAGTTCCTCTTGAAATTCTGGTTGGAGAATTCTTCAGCAATTTCTCCAAGGATTTCTTAAGAAAGACTTCCAAAGATTCCTTCAAAAAATTACTCTAAAGATTCCTACGGTAATTCCTCCAAGAAATTCCTCTAGAGATTCTTTCCAATTATTTTCAAAGCATTCCTCCAGGAATTTCTGCAAAAAATCCTTAAGAAATTCCTCCACGTATTCTTCCGGGTAATCCTCTTAGAAATTCTTCAACAATTCCTCCATGATTTTTTCCATGGCCTCCTCTTTGAATTCTTCTAAGAATTTTGCCCCAAGGATTTGTTGAAAGTATATTCCGTATACATGTTGGGATCCCAAGTAAACCACTCCTATGAGCCATCATCTATGATCATAGAACACGAAAACACATTCCAATTCACCAATTATATTTCACTGACCAGATCATGTCGCCTTTGATCTGTCGGAGCGCTCAGCTCAAATTACTGATATGTATACAATTGTACAGTATACAGATCATTCGTAATAGGGATTTGCCGCAAGTTTTAACTTAAGTTAAAAACCCCACATACATTTCCTCCCTTGAGAGCTTCTTCAGAGATTCAAAAAAAAAAACTTTAAGACATTCTTAATAAATTACTTCAGCCTATGCATCACAAATTACTCAAAGGATACTCCATCAGGAAAAATCCATCAGAAATTCTGAAGGATCTCAGTAATTATTGAAGTTCTAGTTTTAAAGTTAAACTTTTCAATCCAATTCCAATTTCTTAGTTCTGTTGTGAATATCACTACAATTAACTACAGCTTTTTTCCGCATGGATAATCTGTGTATGCATATCTGCCGATCGAAGTAGTTATGTACTGAGTTAATAAAATATTTAGTTCAACAGCGAAACGAAGTGTTTTGATATTCCTTTGGATATCCTGACCACTCTGTGTTCGAAAACAAATTACTTCAAGTATTTATCAAAAGGTTTCTTTACAAATTTTATCGACAATTACACCAATGACTCATTAGGGAAATGTTTTTTTTATCCTTTTAAAAATTCATTCATAAATTCCTCCAAGGGAACATTCCTGCAAGAATTTGCGGTGGATATTCCTACCGAAACATTCACCACTTAAGCGCCATAATACTACTGAACAACTTGGCAGAAGGAATATCATTAAATAATAATGAAATAAAACATGCCAAAAAAAAAACGCTTTAAACATTCAAACAAACGCTGGTGCAACTAGTGCTTAGTTCCACGCTTTTCACTATTTGAAAGTTATTAGCTAAATGTTCAACTTAGTTAATAACACGAAGATATAATTGCTATCAACTGTATTAAAAACAGTTTCGTGTGACGTCCATTCGCGTAGGCACAGCGATGTGGGCTCCAGCTCCGAAGTAGTGAACGCTGGCTCTAGTGCACAACGAGCGCACACGACATTGAAGATGAGGGACTAAATGGGCTGTAGTAACGTGCATGGTGACGTCATAACTGGGTATGGTGACGTCATACTTTCCCTCTTCGGTATGTTGGATCAGCGAGTCTATTTATAGAGGAGCTACCAATATGAAGAACCATTTCAGCATATGTCGCCCCTCACTTCAAGTGCTGTGATGGCCACACTGGTAAAAACGACGAGTTCCTGTTCTAGGTTCTAGCCGTCGTAGGTTCGAATCCCTGGGTTTTATGTATACTATGTGGAGAAGTTTTTTGATGCCAGTAACTTTTTACTAAAAATAAAGTTTCACTCTAAAAATTGATTACCCAAAAATGAGTTAATTTTTACACTACTTAATTTTTACCCAATATATTTATAACTGCTTTATAACAACATGTGATATTTTTTGAATGATTTTTTATATCTCATTTTGTTATAAGCTTGTTATAATTGTATCAAGACCTGTTATAATTATGTTATGACTAGAGCAATTTTAGTTATAATTTTTGTAACTCATTTTATAACTCATTCTGTTATGAAAAATCTTTGAAATAAATAACTTAATCGGTTATAATTTTGTTATCCCTTTCTGATCGGGTCATGTATTATTAATTTAGTTTTCTAGTCGGGATATCAATATGAGAGTAATTATACGAGCGATATAATTTGAAAACGTTGGCCAGAGAAAGCTTCTAGCCAGAGGGATTTGCTAAATCAGAAAACTGGATGAGCATTACATACATAAATAAAATCACACACAAAATGTGCTTGTCCGCTTGTCCATTAAAATAAAGGGAATGAGACTCCATTTGTTTCGATGTGTCATCAGCACGAAAGTTCCGAATAGTCATCATTGCGTATACAGTTACATGTAGTGCAAAACCACTTTCCCGGAAAACAATGAAAGCCGTAAAGCAAAGGAAAAGAGCACTCACCACAAACCGTAGATGGAGGGTATCGTTAGGGCCATTATGGTGGAGAGGATGCCCACCACCAGGATCGATACGCGCATCACCCAGATAATTTCCATTTCTGAGGCACGCTGGCGGAAGATCAGTCGGTACACGTTCCGGGCAAACATGGACGACGCGGATAATACTGATGAATCGGCCGAGGACATGACCGCAGCGGACACGGCCCCCAAGCCGAAGAATGACACAAAGTCCGGCGTCAGGTACTGCAGCACCATCGGCAGAATCATGCTGGTCTCCTGGGCTGTCAGCGGCCAGGGGCCTTTGTAGTCAGTTTCGTTCCATGCTGTGCGGTTGGGTCAACGTTTCAAGAATTATGGTAACGAATGGAATGTGTATAAAAGTTAAGATACTTACGAGTTGCTTTCGCGATGGCTCCAATCAAAACTGGTGGGATTGCCATTAGGATGCAGCCAAAAGCGGCCACGTAGGATAAGATTTGGGCCCGTCCAGCTGTTTTGCTCGACAAAACACGTTGGAAATATACCTAAATGGTGAAAAAGTTTGTTTTAAAGTTGATAACGCTTAACTACTGTTCTAACAAAATATAAAGAAATAAGAATCAAATCAAACAGTGCTATTATCTTTAGTTTTGAGAAAGATGAAAATATGAGCGCTCTGCTGAACAATAGGAATGGTCTTCCTAGGTAATTTGGGAGCAACATCTCAAGTATTTTGTGTATTACATATGTCAAGCAAACTTCTCAAAAAGTAAAATGTGTTAAAATCTGTCTATCAGAAACGAATCATAATCCTGCTTAGAAACAAACATGTTTACTAAGAACAATATTTTAAAACCATTTTCGCTTAGAAACCAAACTGGCATAGATTTGTCAGCTCCCAAAATAATATGTACACCTTTTCTAGCTAGGATCCCTTTTGAAAATAATGAAAAAAAAAACTCACTCACCTGCCATGGTATGCCACCGAATATCAACAGTAGTCCATAGTCTGCATAATACCAATGATAACCCTCGCCGATTTCGCCGATCCAGTCGACATCCATCCCCGACAAGCTCTTGACGTGGTCATTGGACCAAGCGAACGGAATACACATCCACAGCCCGATGAAGATACAGAACAGCTGTATGACGTCGGTGTACGCCACCGAGTACAGCCCTCCGAACAGGGTGTAGAATACCGCGATACACGCGGACAGGATAACCGAGGTCTCCTGTTCCATGTCGATGATGACCGACAGGGTAGCGCCGAGGGCGGCCAGGATACCGGCAGCCCAGAACACCTCTCCGCACAGAGCCGGCAAAAACAGCAGTCCTCCCATGCGCTCTCCAAAGCTGTCCTGCAGCGGATCCAACATGGTGATGTAACCTTGCTTTCGCATCGGATTGGCGAAGAAGATTCCACCTGAGAAAGGAAGAAAATCGAATTAAATTTCAAAGATTAAATTACTTTGTTAACTCCAACAGTTTTGCTATTTGTGCCGAAAATTGGTAAAACGAGGCATCACACAAGTATTCACTTACCGAAAACCAAACTAAGTGCATAGCCGAACGGAGCCTGGCACCAGACCAGGCCGGATGTGTAGATTGCCTCCGCTGTACCGTTGATGTACCCGCCGCCGACCCATGTGGCTGTATAGAGGGAGAAATGGGAGAATAATACTCGTTAATTCTTGTTGCAAAGCTACAGCAGTGGGGTGCAATAGTATATAGAAAGTTAATATAAAACGCACCGGTAGGCATTACTATTGACATGGTAATTAGGTAAACTACGTTGTGTATGGCAGCTCAGTGGACAAGAGCAACCAGGACAATCGACCAGACAATTATAATTAACATCCCGGGATCAGTTAACTTGTTGAAAATAATTACACGCACTTCGATTACGTCGACGTCTATTCACAATCACGGGTAAGTACGGGCTGTATAATAATACTAGACATTGAACAATACTGTCTCGTTTCGTCATTTAACTCCCACACGACCCCTATAGCCACAGCTGTAAAGGCGTGCTGAGGCTGCCGGGATCGATTCCCAGTCGGCCCAGGAACTTTTCGTAAAGAAAGTTCCCTTGACTTTCTTGGGTATAGAGCATCGCGGTATAATATAGGGCTCTCGCGACCCCCGGCCTGCAAGCGCGAAACGAAGGTTGCGAAACCGTGGTATAGAGTATCTTCGTGCCTGCCACACGATGTACACATGCAAAATGGTCATTGGCACAGGAAGGTATATGGGAGTGCTCATAGAACATTACACTAACTTGAGAAGGTGGCTTTGTCCCAGTTGGGACATTACACCAAGAAGAATAAGAGAAGAAGACGTACATACATATGACATCTGTTTTCAATATAGGTACCAAGGGGCTAACACGTCTAATATGATATTTTCACACTGCTTTCTAAAAAACATGTTATCTATTCATTCTGAGAAAAAAAAAGTCATCAAGCTAATCTCACTTTCTTAAACGTGTTTTCATGGTGATACTTTGAATAACATGTTATATAGTTTCCAGTCTGAACATAGCATAAGTAATTGATAACCTCATCAGTGGGCTGTCACCACTAAAGCCTGTATCCGCAATAATCGGGACACAGAAATACAGCAATAACTCTGCAATGGACTCTTTGAAATTGCTCAAATTTCACCTGGGAACATCTTAAGATGTGTAGATTTCACCTGCAAAATTTCATCTGAATCAGGGCAGTACTTTTTGCTGTAGCAATGAAATAGTAGAACGTGGGCATTTGAATTTTGTACAGCACCTAGATTTGCTTGTCATCGCTTTAACTTTTGAAATTGAAAAAGGATGTGGCTGAAACACAAACACAAACCTCTCAATATACGTTTCTTGCATGGGCAAAATATCAAAAAAATCGTCGTATTATCAAAAATTTTATAGCCAAAACATGTATTGGGACTAACCCTGATTTTACCCCTTTTGACAGTAATTAGTGAGCACCCCTTATTTTTCAGATTGTACGGTTGAAAGTACAATTCCAAAAATCATGAAATTTTGCAGGCATAGTATGCACTTAATTACCTATATTCTGTGAAAATTTCATGGAAATTGACCGAGGCATTTAAAAGCTATGAATAGGCTAACATCACATATGAAAAACACGAAACTTTTCACAAACACTCACGCCTATCAAAGCTGGTAGCTCTCACACCAGTTGATCAAAGTTGATGAAATTTTGTATGAAAGTGCCTTTGTATGTATCACAACTGCCTACGAAATTTCGTTACTATTCTTGCTGTACTTTGGTCGGTAGCGCAAAATAACCATCTGTCATGCAGATGAAAATTGGTCGTGACTGTACAAAATAGTTAAACGCACATCGTTTTGTTTTTGAGCTACAGTTAAAAGTAATGCACCGATTTTTATGAAATTTGGCACAAATAATAAACCAACATCATTGAGCATTTAGTAAATTTTTTTGTCCGTTTTTTTTTATTCGTAGCAGAGTTACAGCTTTATTTCTGTGTTCCGATTATTGCGGATACAGGCTTTAACTCCAGCACTCTTCCTTAGTGCGGCCATCATACCAATACCAGGTACTGTAGTAGTAGTATGGGACAAACATCAAATCCTTGCTCCAGTCGACTTTTTCGATCCCATTCAGGTTCCATATGAACTGTGCAAAATTTCAGCGCAATCGCTGAAACTATAATTTAGCGCAAGCGGTTCAAGGTTTTCATAGAATTTACTAATGGGAAAGTTATACTTTCAGATAAAAAATCCCAGATTTCGCTCCTTGTCTCCTTAATTCAAATCGATCAACGTTTCTTGTAGAAAAATCATTCATGAAACTTTCCTTCGAAGACCGCAAAACAATTGGATGCTTGTGGAAAAAGTTATTGATTTATTACCGATTAGTGATCCAACAAACGGCTTTTTGTTTTTATTTATTAGCAGCACTGTAGCTGCTGCCTTGGCTGCTGCTGTTTCTGGGGGTGGTGATGCCTCCCGCCACCCCATTCAACAACGGCAGCAGTGCTGCTAATAAAACAACAAAAAGCCGTGCGTTGGATCACTAATCGGTAATAAACCAATAACTTTTTCCACATGCACCCAATCGTTTTGCGGTCTTTGAAGGGAAGTTTTATAAATGATTTTTCTACAAGAAGCGTTGATCGATTTGAATTAAGGCCTTTTCTTGTGTCATCACAAAATGGCTTCTTCAGAATCATCATCCAAATTCAACTTTACACAGTATTGCACTAATACATTTACGTAAGAAAATCGACGCTTACCTTTTCTCTAAAATTCTCCACTTCACGCAAGATATTTCAAATTTGTCTCAATTATTCAAATTTGTCTCAACCGCACCAAGAGTTCGATGGCAATGTTTACCACCCACCACAGTACAACGACGACGGCAGCAGCGCGACGCGACGGTGCTGTCCAGCGCACAATCATCGATCATTGAACGCAGTGATGTCGATCTTGCGGGCCAATTCATCAATAAAATCAATCAAAATCATTGAAATGGTCAACTCAAATTTATCGATTATACGTCGTAAAATCGAAAACTATTCTTCGAATGATAATTGTTGTACTTTGAATCACATATGATAGTAATAAAAGCAAATATTTGTTATTTGTGAAATTTCCTCCGCGCTGTCTGCCAACACTGCTGCTGCTTGCAAACATCAACAGCGGAAGAGCATACTAAGAGTATTCGATCATTTTTGCTTATTACACATAAAATTCGGTGTTTTTCGTAATATTGAGACATGCTTCATTGTTATTTAGCAAAACAGAGTAGTCTACTGCTTGATTTGCTTTTAAATGATTAATAATCTTGAAATGTTTTCATTGGTGAAAGCGAGACAAAGAGGTGCTGTTTTTGTTTGTTTGTTTATAAAACAAATGTAAAAAGGCAACACCACTACTGTTGCGCTCGATGATTGTTACAAATAAGAATCGAAAAAGAAGTGCTGAAATAGGAGTGATACGGGGAGTCACCTTAAAGAGACAAGGGGCGACCTCTGGGATTTTTTATCTGAAAGTGTAACTTCTCCCATAGTAAATACTATGAAAACTTTGATCCGCTTGCGCTAAATTATAGTTACACCTATTGCGCTGAGGAGAGACCAACGGATCTGGAGATGTCAACAGCTTGTGGGGAAGTATCCACGAAGCAGTGACAACAACAGCGCAAGAGGTGATTGGTACCGCTCAGCGACGCCAACGTAATGGTTGGTTTGACGAGGACTGCCAACGAGCGACGAACGAAAAAAATGCCGCCAGAAGTCGAATGCTAGTGGCCGGTACCCGGCAGAACAGAGAGCGGTACAGGGTTGCAAGAGCAGAAGAGAAACGAATCCACCGCAGGAAAAAACGGCAACACGAAGAGAGTGTTATTGCTGAAGCGCAGGAAAGTATGGACATGAACTAGGACAGGAACGATATGCGGAGATTTTATGCAACTGTCAATGGCGCGCGGCACAAGACTGCGCCCCTAGGACAGGAACGATATGCGGAGATTTTATGCAACTGTCAATGGCGCGCGGCACAAGACTGCGCCAGTGCCCGCCATGTGCAATGACCGGGAAGGAAATTTGCTGACAGACAAAACAATGGTGGCAGCCAGGTGGAAGGAGCACTTCGAAGATTTGTTGAATGGTAGCAGTGAAGGAGCACCCAGGAACAGGATTAACATAATGGATGACAGTCAAGCAGTGGAACCACCAACACTGGATGAGGTTAAAAAGGCCCTTAAGGAGCTGAAAAACAGCAAGGCTGCTGGGAAGGACGAGATCCCGGTCGAACTTCTTAAGCACGGAAGCGAGCAGCTACATCAATCAATCCATCAGATTATTATAAAGATTTGGGAGGATGAAGAATTGCCCACCAGTTGGTTGGATGGCCTCATATGCCCAATCTACAAGAAAGGGCACAGACTGGAGTGTGCCAATTACAGAGGGATTACCCTTTTAAATTCGGCGTATAAGATACTGTCGCGTGTCCTGTTCAACAGACTGCGACCTCTTGAGGAGTCCTTCGTCGGCGAATACCAGGCTGGTTTTCGTGAGGGCCGGTCAACGACGGATCAAATGCTTACCCTGCGGATGATCCTAGATAAATTTCGGGAATATAACTTGCAGACTCACCATCTGTTCATTGATTTTAAAGCAGCGTACGATTCAGTGAAAAGAAATGAGCTTTGGCAGATAATGTCAGAACATGGTTTTCCGGCGAAACTAATTAGGCTGATACGCGCAACGCTGGATGGATCAAAATCAAGTATTCGGATCGCGGACGAAGTGTCTACGTCGTTTGTGACCTTGGATGGATTGAAGCAGGGGGATGCTCTTTCAAATTTATTGTTCAACATTGCACTCGAAGGAGCGATTAGGAGGTCAGGCGTGCAGAGGAATGGCTCTATCATCACACGGTCGCACATGCTCCTCGGTTTTGCGGACGATATTGATCTCATCGGCATCGAGGCTTGACGATTAACTCTACCAAGACGAAGTACATGATAGCGGGTAGAGACAGAAGTAGGCCTAGTGGTGTTAGTGCTGAGGTAGTGATTGATGGGGAAGTGTTTGATGTTGTTGAAGAATTTGTTTATCTTGGAACACTTGTGACATGTGACAATGACGTTTCCCGTGAAGTGAAAAGGCGTATTGCAGCTGCGAATAGGGCCTTTTACGGATTGCGTAGCCAGCTTAGGTCCCGTAACTTGCAAACGCAAACAAAATTCGCTCTGTATAAGACGCTGATTCTTCCGGTTGCCCTCTACGGTCACGAAGCGTGGGCGTTAAAGGAGGTAGACCGAAAAGCTTTTGGAGTTTTTGAGCGCAAAGTGCTGCGGACAATTCTCGGTGGGAAACAAGAAAATGGAGTGTGGCGCAGACGCATGAACCACGAGTTGTACCAAGTGTACGAAGATGCGAATATTGTCAAACGTATAAAATACGGCAGACTTCAGTGGGCTGGACACGTAGTGCGAATGTCGGAAGAAAGAATAGCGAAAATAATATTCAGCAAAGAACCCGGTAGAGGTAGGCGACTTCGTGGGCGGCCGCGAACTCGCTGGCTGCACGCGGTTGAAGAAGATCTACGATCCCTACACGTTCGGGGAAACTGGAGGAACATCGCCCAAGACCGACGAAGATGGTGCTCTACTATACGCTCGGCATTGGAGTAAAGTTACTTTGTAGCCAACAAGGTATCAGGTATTGCGCTGAAATTTTGTACAGTTCATATGGGACCTAAATGGGATCTAAAAAGTCGACTGGAGCGAGGATTTATTTTTTCCATACAAGCGTGTCCCATACTACTGTAGTAGTACGTTGTTCATTTCCGTTTCCGTTATGTAGGCCTAGGGTTGGACAGTTAGGAATACCTTGTGTCAATAAATACATTCTGTTCCCAACCATCGACTAGATTACTTCTACAACCCGAGCAGAAGAAAATAACAAGAGAATAACATATCAAGGTATTTATCTTAAATACTACCATACCTTGATATGCCCTTCATTGGGTGGTAATAAGAGGCAAAATAACAAAAACGAATATCAAAATTTTGTATAAATAACACCTAGAAAATAACAAGTCTTGTTATTTCAATAATTAATGCATACCTAAAATTAACTCTGCTCAAGTACCTCCAAATGTTATTATGATGTTCTCATGACATTTTGTAGAATAACGCAGAAATAACAATTTTAGGTATTAGAGCACATGTTGCTCTTCGCATGGTATTTGTAAGGTATGCTCTTCTGCTCGGGAACTTCAGAAGTGGGATCAACGATTTTTCCATCGTGGAAACCAAAACAATTCGAGATGCACGTCATACTGCCAGTAGTCCAGGACGGCTGTCAGATTGCTTTAAATTGAAAATGAGGGAGTTCAAAACATCGTTCATTTTTCAAACGCTGTAATTCAAGAAGCGTTTATCAATCAATAGGGTCCTAAAATTAAAGACGAAATCTCGCTTATACTGAATAATACGATCAAGCATGGTATTCTAATCGGAATTGTACTTTACTCGAACTTGAAAAACAAAGGAATAATGAGAAAATTCGAAATAAAAAAAATAGTAAATAGTTCTACTTTGACATTTGAGGTCAACCTTGTGTGACTGAGCTCGACATTTTTCGCACTGGGATTTCAAAAATGTTCCTATCTGACATACACGGTGAAAAAAAATCACTCAAAGTATGTGTAATAAGCTAGGGACGAGACAAAATGCTAAAAAAATAAAAAATATATATTTTCAACTACGGTTAATAAAAACGTAAAAAATGAGTAAATATGTACTCTTGAACCATATATTGTGGTTTAAAACAAGAATCCCGATAGGACTTTAGGAGCCTATTTCCGATACACCCGCCGGATGTCAACAAATTTATTTCACTTTTCAATACGAATGAAGTCACATCAAAATCATGGATAGAAAATATAGAAAATTTTAAGAAACTCTACTCTTTGTCGAGTCATACCATCCTTCATCATGCAGTTTGGTATGGAGCTATCCGATCAAGATTTGGAATAATACAACATACAACAATGAATTAGCTGGAAGAAGCAGACGTCCATTTCCGTTTAAGGAATCTAAATTAGAATAATTAGCCACAGAAGTCCAATGTTGCGACCGTTCGTGTGACTAACATCTAGTTTGAAACGCCCTTACAGCGTCATTAATGGTACTAGAAGTGTCAAATAAATTTTGTTTACCAAAACAAAGAACCCTTCACAAGATGGACACTTAAAAATAGATAATTATTGCAGTTAAAGCTTATAAAATAATTGAATAGGAAAAGTGATTACAGCGCCATTGAAGTTCTAGTGTATTTATATTGAATCGAATGAAGTTTCCCGAAGAGGATTTTTAAAAGTTCGTGTATGAAATTATGGTTATCGGAAAAATATCAACCACAGTAAACTGCCGTTATAAAAACGTAATCCATGGATTTCAAGACCCACGACTCCTAACGATTCTGTCTTTTCATAAGTATAATTCAGTAATGGAAATTATTTTGTATATGTAGAGAAAAAAGAGAAAGTAGATAGTAAGATACAAAGTAGGAGGAAAGGGACGTGCCAGGGATTGAACACATGACCTTCTGCATACGAATCAGAAGCGGTAGCCACTAGACTACCAAGCCCGTCTCGCGTTTAAGCATACACAAAAATTGGGTAAAAAATAAAGATCCTATTAACCCTCGTATGGATAAAAGTATAATGGAGGTATTTGAGCACAAGAAAAAACTTTCAAATTCCAACGTTCATCGTGGCATGGAACGTTTGAATATTCAATCCTATAGTAAGCCAAAAAACAGCCAAAACGAAGCCCGAAACAAGAACCATGGATCGGGCCCAGACAACTGAAGAGTAGGCGTGTCCATACTTTCTGGGGCAGTCTTTAGATCACTTATAGGGCACTGCATGGAATTCTCGCCTTCTCTTTCACTCTTACAGAAATTTTGTAAACAACAAGGCCAAGAAACGTCAAAATTCCATACAAAATCAAAACAATGCAGTGCCCTATACCCCTCAAATGCGGTGGTCACAGGCGATAGAAAATCGTGATTTTCTCAACTTTTTCGTTAAGGTTTTTGTCAAAACGCCAAGTACCGTCAAGGCGCCAGTCACCGTTACAATATTTACATATTACCATCGAATAATGAAACAATATTTCATCACTTTCACTACACGGAGAAAAAATATTTGTAAATACAAACAAATTTTAGTTCAATTCAACCGTAATTCAACGTTAATGTTGGCGCAAACGACGGTTTTGTTCGATTTTACTGCCCTGGGTAGTTAAATCAAACTAAAATAGCATGTTGATGGATTTTCATAATTTCCAGTTATTTTTACAACCATCCATTTAAAACAACAAAAATATTTGTTGTTCCATATGGCAGCTCTAAAAATGATCACCAATATTAGTTGTTTCAAACCAAAATGTGTCAGGTAAAATTACTGGGATACAGTTTAGATTAAACGGGGTTGGGTTGTTGAATTTACCGACCAGTTTGTTGTTTTTGGTTTTTTCCAAATAAATGAGAAAAATGTGTAAAATTGTATTTCAAATATCGCTTAAATGTCTAAACTAAACTTTACACTTTATTCATCCCACTGGGGGGAACGATCACAAACAAGATCACACCCGAGATCAAGATATCACCGGAGATGAGTTTGTGAATTCGAATTGTATGACGGGGCCTGCAGGATTCCACTGGAAATGGATCAGGAAGATACGGAAGTAGTACGGACCATGAATCCGGTTTATATGTTATCGCCTCACTGAAGAATCCGGTCAAACTCCGGTACCGCACTCGCAGAAGCACCCGTTCTCCTTCTCGTCAAATGAGAAATTGTTCGCTGTATGGAAAAAACTCCAACGCTCACCTCCGCCATGTTGTTGTTTTATGCTGATGGGAAGAAACTAATTTAAATTTAGTAACAAGTTTATATCATGCCGAATATCATCCCAATAATCAAAAACTTACTTGCTATTACTTTCTTTTTGGTTTATTTTCCGAAACAAGCTTTATGATCTTCCGAGCCTCTTAATATTTCTTCCGAGCTTGTTTACGCGCACAACTATAGTTTCATCAAACGATTTACCTTCAGATGATTGGCAGTTCTCAGTGCGAGCGGTGTCGGCGATACAACATTTAACCCTTATGTGGCCGGCAGGGTACCCGGGTACCCAGCACCCATTTAAAAAACACGGTGTAGAAAAAAGCAAAAAGTTTGCCGGCCACATAACGGTTAAATAAACCGAGATATTAGTTTCAAATGAACGGTCCGGTTGTTTTATCTCCAAAAAAAAGTTTAATTTATTTCAACCGGCAGTATTTGTTGGTTCAATCCAGCATGTTGGTTTGTTTCTTCAATTTCTAACTGAAAAGGAACAACCTGAATTCCGGTTAAAACAAACTAAGTTCATGTTAGAAAACAACAAATATATTGGTTTGAAATCACCATTCTTGAGAAAACAGTGATTAGTAAAAACAACTAAATTCGTAGTTCGTTTCTAACTAATCCAAATGGTTTGAATCAGCAAAATGTAGTTTGTTTACAATTAATTTTCTGGTTCGGAATTCAACAACCGTGTTGGTTGTTTCAAACTGAACTGATTTTTCTCCGTGTATAACACTAATAAACTGCTTCTGTGTCAAAACGGTGGTTGAAACATTTTACAATGTTATTTTGACACTAAAGATTGTTTACATTTGGCGTAAACCAGCTCGTCCACTGCATTCTTAGTAGAAAAACGTAAAGTGCGCTTTCGCGATTTAAGCGGTTAACTAAATATAGTTACGATTTAATTCCACCAAGAATCTGACAAATTCACATAAAAGGTATGCATTATGCATTAACGCACTCCCGACAAACTCGCAAAATGTGAGTTCTTCCTTCGGAAGGGAAGTAAAGTGTGGGTCCCGAGATGAATGAATGAACGATGAAAGAAGACTAGTGCTACAACAAATCTTGTTAATACAGATAAAAAAAAGTGCACGATAAATGGGTAACCCTAAAATTCGGTGGTCGCCATTCACCGTGCATTTGTTTACAGCACTGTTTGAATAGGATGGACCAGAAGAAACGCTATTCCGAAGACGATCTAGAGAAAGCACTTGATGCCATCCGGTGCGGATCACCAGTGAGGTTGGTTAGCCGTAGGTTTCGAGTTCCGGAACAGACTCTTCGTGGTAAAATCCACGATAAATACGCGATTGGAGCACAAGCTGGTGGCACTGCAGTGCTATCCACACATAACGAGGGAAACATTGTGGGATGGACTAAAAACTCGGCTCACAGGGGATTCCCAATCACGAAAAAGGGATTCGGATGATTATGGGGCAATTTATCCGACTGCGAAAGCTAAAAACTCCGTCCAAAAACGGGATTCCAGGTAGGACATGGAAAGACACCCTGGAATATCCGCCAGGAAATCTAACGTTTTTAATAACCGGGCGGAGGTAGAAGAACACCAACTGAGGAATTGGTTTAAAGAAGTATTCAAACAGCCGACTGACGAAAGAATGGAACATTTGTTGAAATTGCCACATCTAATTTTCAACCTGGACGAAACTGCTTTCCATCTGGTAGTGCAAAACCAAAAGTTCTTGGCCCCGAAGGATATTAAGCATGTTCAATCCGTGTTTGGCAACAGTGATAAGGAGAGTAATACAGCGCTGTTTGCAGGAAGTGCTGCTGGGCAGCAGCTACCTCCTTTGGTATTGTTTCCATACAAGCATCGGCTTCCGAGGGAAATCGCTCGAAGTGCTCCTAAGGACTATAATGTAGGGATTACTGGATGAAAAAGGAGAGAATTCCGTTTCCTGTTTTGCTCTTCGTTGACGGCCATAAGAGCCATGTGAGTACTGATTTATGTCTGCGGAATCAAATCGTTTTGATTGCTCTGTACCCAAACTCTACGCAGCTCATCCAGCCTCTTGACGTGAGCTCTTTGCGCCCCTGAAAAGGTATTGGGACGACGTAGTTCTCGACGAACGAAGCCGGCGTGAAGGACAAACAATCCCTAAAGCAGGAATCTGTACACTAGTTCAACTAGCGATCAGGAATGGATTCCGAAAAAGTGGAATTTATGCGAATGCAGTAGATTTCGCGTCTCTACCCGCCAGTGCCGGCCACGAAACCGTCTCATCAATTACGAACGCTGTTGCTTCTGAGCCCCTGGCACCAGAAGAATCCATGCATCTGTAAGCGCTTGAAGGCCGCCTAACTGTTAAACAGAATACTGAGTTCCAGAGGGCTGAAAACGACGTGATCTGGAAAGGAAATATCGGAGATACCAGTTTGTTCTATCTATGGCAAGGAATGAAACAGTGTTGTGGAGTAACCGCATCCACACCATCTCACCGAGCCAATCCTACAACTGAGGGTGGACACAATGCTGTTCCTGTTTTAGAGTCGAATGGTAAATACATACTTTCTATATACATTTTCTAACATTCAAATAACCTTTTGTCTTTACAGACGTTGAATCTACGCAGGCCAACAATGAAGTTGAAGCAGATACCGTAAACCGGGGTCAAATTGATCAGCGGGGTGAAATTGATCACTCGGGTACTACATTGTAATTCCACACTAGGAACTCTTAAGCGTCGTAATGATCTTAAACTTTTTACGTCATCTGATTCGTAGATGTCTAGAGATGAGTGTAGACTTTTATTTTTTTTAGAAAATGTTAGTTTTGCCTTATTTTTTCAAGGAATTTGCAATGTATTTCTCATTTAGCTTAAATCATTGCTACTAAACAATCAATTGCTAATAGGACTTCCCGTGAATTCTTTGTTTTAACATTTTTGTGCAGCCTTGGTAGGGATGTAATGCAGCTAATCAGGAAATGAAATAGTTATAAAAAGTTCATTTTATGAAGAAATAGTCATTTCTTGTGATAGACTTTAGGTGTGTGCCTAACTTTAGGCGTTTAAGGGGAAATTTCGAAATTTAATTTTGCATTTAATGTAATAAATTCACTAGTTGTAAGATTTAAAACGCGTTTTTCGGTTTTAGAAGAGCAAAATTAAGTGGTGAAGGAAATTTTCCTTTCCAACCGATGCTTAATTGTATACTGATCAATTTCCATGGAGATCCACTGGGTACTGGTTTTACAGATATTCTTTTGGTAATATTTGAACAGGCGCTGATGTTATCCGCAAAAGTTGTTTTTAAGTGATCAATTTGACCCCGGATTACGGTACTCAAGTTTCGGCAATGATTGAGCCGGTATTCGATGATGTAGCTGCATTCAACTTGTCAGCACCATCCCAAAAGAGGTAGAAACGAGAAACTATTCGTCCTCCATCAGTTTCCACGAGTAAAAAAGCTTCTGTTGAATTCATGAAAGCAAAAGAACAAGAAAAAAAAGAATGAACGAGAAGAGAAACGCGCCGAAAAGAAAACCGAAACGATGATCAAAAGGCAGGAACGGGGAGAAAAACGTAACAGTAAGGCTGCAGTCAACAAAAAGGTCAAAAACCAGAAGTGAATGATTAAAAAAATAAAGAAATGGGTTCTTATATGCAGTTGAAGCAGGTATTTCAAATTTTCAAAAAATTTTCAAAAATTAAAAAAAAAAATAATCCACACTGCAGTTAAGTAAATGTTCATTCATGACAACAATTGAACATTTAGGATATAAGATTTCAGAAAAAGGAATTGGTCCAAGTGATCGTCACATAGAATGCATTAGAAACTTTGATTCCTTAAAATCAAGCAGAAGCCCATCGTTTTATAGGTTTGGCATGTTATTTTAGGCGATTCATTTAATGAGCAAACACAATTTAACGGTTAACGAAATCTATCCGTCACATTCATAAACCGTTAAATTGCGTTCACCTCTTAATAAGGCTGACATTTTTTTTTTTCAACAAGATGAAAACTATTTTATATTCCAAGAAAACACGGGGGAACAATCAGTCTTCCTTATTGTTTCTGACTGCACATATGCGTGAACAACATCAAATTTAGTAGGGTATTGGTTCCCTTATTAAGCCGGGAGCGGTCGCGTCGTGTACTGAGTACACGCACCATAAAAAATGCACGCTTGTGGTACATAGCGTGAGCGTGGTATCGTTGAAGGTGGTCGAAGACGCGACTGCTGGAGGGTTAAGCATATGGCTTTCGAATACGATGAATTTGGGAGCATGAGGTTACTTATGGCACTCATACCCTATGTACTCTCTAAAATAAAAACTCTCATTTTTGAGTAGCGCCCATGCCGCACAGGGACTGTGTTGGAAACATACATTTTTTTAAATTGCTCGTACGCTCACATTTTTGCAAAATATCAATATTTTTCGGTATTTCAGGCCAAACATGTCTAAAGGTCCAATCTGCAGAAGAGAGGCTCTCTTTGGTTTCCCTCTGTTTCGTTAATATCTCAGCTGTTTATTTGAATAATGATTGTCTCCTTGCATAGAACGATGGTCAAAACAATCGTCTTTTGATTTGTACTGCAAAAGTAGTTGAAAAGTGTACCATTACATTGCAATAATTAAAAGAGAAAGTGAACAAAGAGAGCCTCTCAAATGCAGATAGGACCTATTGAAATGTTTGGCCTGATTTGAAGGTGGTTTATAAACCCAGTGAGGTTGCCATGTCGAAATTATTGCAAAACACATGCTTATGTGAGCGTACGAGCAATTTTAAAAAAATGTGTGTTTCCAACACAGTCATGTGCGGCATGGATGTCTACTAAAAATGAGCAGACCGAACACATTTTTGAGCGTTGCCGTTTTTGCGTGTACTTTGATTTTTTTTTTTAACTTTGGAATAGGTATCTGATTATTTGAATTTAATGTCTTCAAGTTAGTCTTTCTTTTGGAAGCTGTACTCTACCAAAGATACCCGATTACCTCAGACTACCTACCTGTCATGGTGAAAATTCCCACAAACAGCCCGATCGATCGTCCGGCAAGCATCACCTCCTCCTCGGAATCGTTTCCGGATTCCTTCTTCCGGCCGGCCCATATTCCGACTGCCAAAATCAAGATGTAGAACAGAACAATACTAATTACACCGGCAATGTTGATCATGGTGTGGCTTTTTAGGTGGCTCCCAACACGTTTTTAGTGAGTGCTTCTGCAAATTACTATCCAAAATAGCCAACAGCTGATGGCGTGCTTCCTTTTATTGCTTCCTCGGGCCCACTCGTTGATGACGGCCCGCTTAAAATGCGATTTATCAATCTAATGACGCCGCCACGGCGAATTGGTCAGGTCTAGGAGATTTGTCTTGTTTTTGATACTCTGATTCAGGGGAAGTCAATCGGTGCTCCGGATTCGCCTTTCCTTTTCGGATAATGAAGGTGATGGTTGACGATGTATCTTGCTTTCTGACTGACTTAATAATACTTAAAGCTTGTGTTTATTCTTTTTTCCTCGTGAGAGTTGGAATGGTTGTGACGTTTGTAATGTGTGAAGTTAAGTAACGCTGAAATAGTAAGAGAGTCCCCAAAGGAGAACGGACTTTTGACGATGGTGGGTTTTGCTCTTCCTGAAACGTGCCAAAGGAAAGATTTGTCACCAGCCTAACCAGACTTCTAGTTTATTGGTTTAAGTGCTCCATGAGTAACCAACAGCCAGCGAGTGTGAGGAGTCATTTGTTTTTATTGTACCGATTGTTGTTCAGGGCTTTTACTTCGTTGACAGGATAAAGGATGTGCTGATGACTAAGGACGCTTCTTGTAGATGGCGAATGTAATCTGAAACAGAGTCGAGAAACAAAAATGGACAAAATAAGAAACCTTGGAATTTTATTGTCGGTGGTTTTTGAATAGTATACATTTGTGTTATGTTATGATAAAGGCTATAAAACTATACAATTAATTCATTATTATTATTATTATTTTCTTTAAAACCCTTTATTATCCTAATAACAAATTCGACAAGCTTCGTTGAAAAAATGTGCGACTCATGCTGCAAATGTCATTTTTATGGGATGGGGTTACATACCTTGCGGGTGAAAAAAATCGAAAATTTTGAAAGTACATCCATCTAGGTAATTTACATTCCAAATTTAATAAATGTTGGAGCACTAGAATGAAAATTTCCGCCCATTGTAGCACGCAACCTCCATAGAAACAAGGCTTAACTATAAACTTAAGTAAGTTTCATAACAGCCCTTGATTCGTAAATTATTTTAGCAATAACTCATTTCATTGATTGAGAAATAGTGTAACATAACTATTGAACATTACCGTTTGCTGCTAGCAGAACAAAAGGATAAGCGAAAAACACGTTTTTCTCATGACTCGGTCATAGAAGGCAAAAGTCTACCAGCAGCCAAAAGTCAGAAGCTTGTAAATCTTTTGAGCATTCCTTGAACCCACATGAGAAAAAGGCAAATACATCAGACAGTTCGCCTATCGTATCCCTGACATGAATGATAGGGGAAGCATATAGTGAGGAAATATTGTTTGCAACGAGCTTATGTTCCGGTCAGTACCACAGGGCAAACAAAAAACGATAAATTCACGGCGAAGAAGAAAACACAGCTCGGAACAGAGAGTTGTCCAGTAATGACCGGATTAGTGGACTGCCATGAACAGTCAATTGGGTGTCATACGATCTGTTTAGATACAGTTTTTGTTCACTGACGAAGCAATTTATCGCGCAATGTAAATTGATGCATTTCTTGTTTTTCTGAACCAATAAAAAATCTTTACCTACCAATCAATCGATCTCCTACAGATCAAAACGTCGGGAAAGATTTAAACAAACTCGTTTTCAATTCCCACCTAGATTGCTTATCCATCTTCCAAATTTCCATATATTATAACTGTCGAAACCCGATAAAACAATCAATATGTGCTATATGGGCCCTACAGGCTTTAGGTACGCCTATAACAATAGCATGATTGATGTTTTTGGACCTCTGTTTGACAACCACATATGGGCCCGAACATTTTTTTATGAAGTATCCATGAAAATGTAAATCATGCAATAATCCTTTTCTCCATTTACTTATTCTAATTTATAACTTTTTTGTCCACTACGTCTACCGTATGCGTGATAATGTTTCGTTAAATAAAATTCCAGTTTTACTTGTGAAGACAATGTATTGGTTTTATTTGCAGGCATTTAAGCTATAACTCATATCATAGTAGGTTGTGAATAAAAAGTGTTGATTTTCTTAGTTTAACACTTGCATAATGACTAAGTGGCAACCTAGCTCGTGATTTGTCCACGCGCAAATGTCGAAAAGTATCCGTGGTAGTGTCAAAGTCAAGATTAACAATTTTTGAATTTATTTTTTTATTTTGACATTGCCTCATGGTGTAGACATTGACACACAAACAAAAGTTATAATAACTATTGATTCTGGAATTTGGTACGGATCGATAGTTTTTCGGAAATCGAAAAAAACGGAGGTTGCGTTCGGGCAAATTCAAGACTTTCTTATATGGCGCTACTCGTAGCTCCTGGATGCCATTGGTAATAATGTAAGTTTTTTTTCTATGGTCGAAGGATCATAAAAGCCACCGTAATTTTCCTTTTCGATATGCCATGCCGTTAAGTCGCTGATTTCGCGTTTCTATGCCATTTTTCTCATTGAGCGCATATAATTCACCCAAATCTTATTTTTGGTGGCAGCGATAGCTTTCTTAATCCATGTTAACTTTGAACGACCAGTGGACACCTTCGGGAATAGTTGCCCTTGCTTTTTTCGGTATAAGACTGTTTTACGGTTCTCCTGAACACTCCTGCAATGTCTTTTTCAACATTTGCGCGTGAACAAGTTCTGACTACCGCTGCTACCCCTTCATGGTGCAAATTTTAAACTTAAGAAATCGGATTTTTTTACCCACGGCCTACTGTGAGATGAGTTAGAGCTTACGTGCATGCAATAAAAACCAAGACATTGTGTGTACAGGTGATATGGGTACCTTATTTGTACGATGGTGCAAACATTATCACGCATACGGTAGGGTAGGCTAGGCTCATGTTGAATGTTTACATAGTCTGAGGATAATTTTTACTTATTCACTAACATTACACATTGATGGCACTGCTTTCTGATGCTGATTATTCTCCTCACATAGAAAGCGTGCGGGAGTAAGCAAAAATAATATTAAACACTTAGTGGAGCGGACGTGGTGTGATGGTTAAAGCACGTGACTATCATGCCGAGGACTTGGGATCGAATCTCGAACAAACTCACAAAGTGCGAGTTCTTCCTTCGAAACCCAGCTAACAATTTCAATTCCTTTTAGATTTGTTAATTTTTATTTAAAGCTTCATCATAGCATGACCAGTTCATTAATCATTTATAGTTGTTTTAATCAAGAGAAAAAATCCACTCGTTTGCGTTATTTTCCCACATAAATTTTGGGTAAAAAGTACCAAAAAATGAGTATTTCTCGGATTTTTTTTCTCTGTATTAACGAGATTTTTAGCCGTAGGCTAGTTCATCTCAGGACCCATACTTTACTTCCCTTCCGAAGGAAGAACTCACATTTTTTCGAGTTTTTTGGGAGTGTGATTCCTTCCCAGGTTCTCGGCGTGATAGTCAAGTCGCAAGTAACAATGAATGCTGAACAGTGAGAGTATTAACTGCTATTGGCTGGTTATGTTTTGTTAGTTTTATATTTTAGTTATTTTGGATACTGCGATCATTGAGGTGTCGCTTGGTGATGTTCTTATTAAGAATTAAAAATTGAACACCAGAAACCCCAAAACCCTCAGAATCACATTTACGTTTAGAAACGTTTAGAAATTAAAGGTGTCGCATTGTGGAATCCTGTTTGATCCTCAAATATTGTTTTTTACCGAGATCGCATAATGTGGAACCGTAAGCTAACCATTGCTAAAAGAAACCGAAAGTAGGCTCAGTGTACCAGTTATGGCTATAGTACCTCAAATTCGCCATAGTCGATTTTCAACCTTTAATGATGCAAATCAACAAGAAAAAAAATGTGAACAACAGATCACGATAACAAAAGATGGTTGCAATCATTCAAATTTAACAATTTGCTCAAATAGAAAAAAATCATTTTCCTTAAATTTTCGGCTTCCTTGCACCCTATTTCGCCATAGTGTACCAGTTATGGATAATCCCATAAGGAATGCGTGTAAATAGTGCGAAGTGGAACACAAATTAACACATGTATCAATAACTGGTACAGGGTTCCTATCATTGTCACACGCCGTAATAAATACTAAAAGTAGTTTTGGACCCGTTTCTATATTTTTCCGGTAAAGTATGTAAACTAATCAATCATTTGACATTTTGACATATCGATGACATTCGACGGTCTTCTTCTTATTTTTGTAGAAATAGTTGTTCTTAGGTAGTGCGATAACTGGTACAGGCACCCTACCTCAAAATTTGTTTCCTGGCCATTGGATGGCCAGAATTGGTCAAAATCGATAATCTCAGTTGAACTGGGTATATGCTCGGTGTTTCCGCAGTCTTTGAGACGTCGCATGATAGAAATAGTTTTGACTCGACATTGGAAATTGCTATCGGGTGCTCCAAGGTACCCGGAAAAGATTGCGCCGCATCCTCCTGCAGCATCACTAAATAACATCCTGATTATTAAACACAAAGTCGACGAGGTGATGCGTATGCGTATAGCGAAACAATGTCGCGATAGATATTATTACGATTTCTGGCCACCTGAGTTGCCATCATGCTAACTTTAGTTTTGATATGAACGGCCTGAAGGCTGCTGCGATGCTGCTGAGTGGGCGACAGTATCTGTTCGATTTCGACATTGCGTCTGTATCGCGGAAATCTCCTTGCGGACATATCGCCGCCGCCCAATGTGAATTTAATATGAGGTTCTACTGGATCACTTATGAAGTTGTGGAAAATATAAGGTGTCACATGATGGAGATCGTCTAGAATCGAAAAGTGCTAATTTCTACAGGAGATTCCTAGGTTCCCAAAACTTGTAACGTGGCCACTGGGTGACCATAATCGATCACAATCATTTTGCTTGATTTTATTAGATTACACACGAAATAGTGCGAAATCGGAGTTGTCGCTTGATGGTATTCTTTTAGAGTCGAATAATTACCATTTCTACCGGAGATTGCAAGGTCCCCAAAACCTGTTCCGTAACCACCGGGTGGTCAGAATCGATCAAATTAATTCTTCATAGATCTACTGGATTACGCACGGAGTTATGCGAAATTAGAGGTGTTTCATGATGGGATTATTTTAGAACCGAGACATGATCATTTCTACCGGAGATTTCAAGGTCCCCAAGGTCCCCAGAACCTGCTACGTGACCACCGGATGGCCAGAATCGATCAAAATCATTTTAACTTGATTCTATTGGATTACGCACGGAGTTGTGCGAAATTTGAGGTGTCGCATGATGGGGTTCGCTTAAAATCGAAAAATGGCCATTTCTACCGGTTGTTCCAAAGTCTCTAGAACCTGTTCCGACGGCACCGGGTGGCCAGAATCGTTTTTCTTTGTTTTATTGGATTACGCACATAATTGTGCGAAATTTGAGGTGTTGCATGATGGGGTTCACTTAGAATCGAGAAATGAGCCTTTCTATCGGAGATTCCAAGGTCCCCAGAACCTGTTCCGTGGCCACCGAATGACCCGTTGACCTAATCAGGTCCGAAATTACATGAATAGAATAATCTGTCACTAGCAACGACAATAGCATGCTGTTTTCCAGTCGAAATCGTAATGATATGGTAATATTATGGATCATGTCACACTTAGATCCGTCCCGCAGAAAAAGGGGGAAACCGAATGCAATTTGGTGCCCTAGTTTCAGAGAACGAGCCATTTGAAGTCTTTTAGTGTCATCCCGGGTAGTTAAGGGTGGTGTCAGTGGCTGAAGACAATGATCGCTGAATATTGGTCTGAAGAATGGCTTGTTCAGCAGCACAGCAACACATGTATGGCTGAATATCAAGTTAAATTGAATATTATTCATCTATGTAACCAGCTTTAACACAAACACCCACATGCAGAATTCATCATCTGTTGCTCAACTTTTAATCAAAGAATTTTGGTCAGCTGACCCAAACAATGTTTCCGTACAGTCCACATAGCTTTTTCAGCCTTAACCTTTCAGAACGCACGCCCTTTTGAGCCTAAAATTGCACCGCGTTCGCGCTGTATACGACAAGCGAGATTTTTTGGTGGTGTTGTACTTTTTACAACGGAACGTGTCTTGAAGGGTTAATACAAGATTAGTTCAACTTATGCTCTTGATATTTCAGACACAACAAGGAGTGCTCTCATTTTCAAGGATATGTATACAACTGTGTGTGGTGTAGGTGCTAAAGTAAGTGACTATAAATCAGGAAATCCGAGTTCAATTTCCAATTTTCCCATAGATTCGTTTATACATTTCTAAACATCTCTTCTGGGAAATAGAAGAAAATAGGGAAAAAGCCGCAAATGGTAAACTATGCTAACAAATGTGTCTTTTTTTAAATATTTCTATCCAAAACAATTGAAATTTATTGATTACTCATTAAGCGCAAATTAAGCCTCGAATCAGTCTTAAAATGAGCTTCAAATCAGCAGCTAAAGGTTAAATAAAATCATCAAAAGTAGACGTTTAGGAGCTGAATAAAAGATTGTACCTCTTGTGCTCAGCTTTTGTACAAAAAGGCTGCTTAAAAATTGTTGAAAAAACTTCTAAACAGCTTCAAATTGTTACCTGGGGTGCTTTAACCATCACACCAGGTCCGCTTCACTTCTCGGAAATTTGTTCTAGAAATCACGAAAAAATAGAAATAAAAATCAACTGTTTTTTGAGTGCTTACCGGTTTTGAAGTCCAATCGATGGGCCCATTTATTTACATTTTTGCTAGAATAACATGTGATACAGGCCCATCCAACGTGGAGCGGACCTGGTGTGGTGGTTAGAACACTTGACTATCACGCCGAGGACCTGGGATCGAATCCCACTCCCGACATACTCACAAAATGTGGGTTCTTCCTTCGGAAGGGAAGTGAAAAGTGGGTCCCGAGATGAACTAGCCCAGAGTTAAAAATCTCGTTAATACAGACAAAAAAAAAAAAAAAAAAAAAAGAAAAAAAAGGCCCATCCAACAAACGGGGTTCATTTCTCTACTATTTTAGCCATTTTGGTACTGAAACTACCAAAAAAAAAAAATCTCAGCCTTGAAGATCTCCTGAAGAATGGGCCAAATTAGTCTTATGAATGTTTTATGCTTATTTTATCATGGATTTGCAGAACAATGAACTCAATTGCTAAGTTTTATCATTCTATCTTAGAAATTACATCACGGAGAAAAAATATGTGTAAAAACAAACAAATTTTAGTTCAATTCAACCGTAATCCAACGTTAATGTTGACGCAAATGACGGTTTAGTTCGATTTTACTGCCATGGGCAGTTAAATCAAACTAAAATAGCATGTTGATGGATTTTCATAATTTCCAGTTATTTTTATAACCATCCATTTAAAACAACAAAAATATTTGTTGTTCCATATGACAGCTCTAAAATGATCATCAATATTAGTTGTTTCAAACCAAAATGTGTCAGTTAAAATTACTGGGATACAGTTTAGATTAAACGGGGTTGAGTTGTTGAATTAACCGGCCAGTTTGTTGTTTTTGGACCCGCTGCTCCACCTTTGGGTTCTGCATTTTCTTTTTATGATGATTGACATTTCCAAATAAATGAGAAAAATGTGTAAAATTGTATTTCAAATATCGCTTAAATGTCTAAACTAAACTTTACACTTTATTCATCCCACTGGGGGGAACGATCACAAACAAGATCACACCCGAGATCCAGATATCACCGGAGATGAGTTTGTGAATTCGAATTGCATGACGGGGCCTGCAGGATTCCACTGGAAATGGATCAGGAAGATACGGAAGTAGTACGGACCATGTATCCGGTTTATATTGTTATCGCCTCACTGAAGAATCCGGTCAAACTCCGGTACCGCACTCGCAGAAGCACACGTTCTCCTTCTCGTCAAATGAGAAATTGTTCGCTGTATGGAAAAAACTCCAACGCTCACCTCCGCCATGTTGTTGTTTTATGCTGATGGGAAGAAACTAATTTAAATTTAGTAACAAGTTTTATATCATGCCGAATATCATCCCAATAATCAAAAACTTACTTGCTATTACTTTCTTTTTGGTTTATTTTCCGAAACAAGCTTTATGATCTTCCGAGCGTCTTAATTTTTCTTCCGAGCTTGCTTACGCGCACAATTATAGTTTTACAAACGATTTACCTTCAGATGATTGGCAGTTCTCCGTGCGAGCGGTGTCGGCGTTATAACATTTAAATAAATCGAGATATTAGTTTCAAATGAACGGTATGTCCGGTTGTTTCATCTCCAAATAAAAGTTTAGTTTATTTCAACCGGCAGTATTTGTTGGTTCAATCCAGCATGTTGGTTTGTTTCTTCAATTTCTAACTGAAAAGGAACAACCTGAATTCCGGTTAAAACAAACTAAGTTCATGTTAGAAAACAACAAATATATTGGTTTGAAATCACCATTCTTGAGAAAACAGTGATTAGTAAAACAACTAAATTCGTAGTTCGTTTCTAACTAATCCAAATGGTTTAAATCAACAAAATGTAGTTTGTTTACAACTAATTTTCTGGTTCGGAATTCAACAAACGTGTTGGTTGTTTCAAACTGAACTGATTTTTCTCCGTGATCAGAATTGCAACAATAGTATTATTGTTTCTTGGGGAGGGAAGTACAGCACAAGTAAACTACTTGCCCCGGGTTAAAAATCTCGATAATTAAGATAACCCAAACCCTGCTCCATTATCAAATATGGAACCATCGATATCACATCCCGTAAATATCAGAAGTGAATAATCTCTGACATCCCTTTCGCTTTCTCATAAGGCTAATTTTAGTTCCGCTAATGGGTGAATCATCTTCAGAAGCTTGCACTGCAGCAATCTGGCCGATTTTTCCGGTGCCTTCACATTCAGGACCCCACCCCATGCGGGTTGCATTATCGCTTGCTTCATCCAATTAGCTCGGATGACTGGATGTTCCCCGAAGACGCCCCTTCATACACATCCACAGCTACATATGTGTATCCGGTATGAGAGGAGCCTGCTGCGCTCATCTCCAATCTATGTCAACTCTGTGCGGATTCCGAAGTCAAGAATCAGCAGTTTCCATCACTTCGTATCGGGAGGAGCCCTCCATCGACATTGATTGATCGTTTGCGGGGTCGGGGAATAAAAGTAGCTATCATCCCCCGACCCCTCAATGATGCATTTTGACATATTTTATGCAATTATCCTGCGAGTTAGTTACTGGTGACGATATTTTTGGAATTGAGTGTCAATATTTTTATTGTGATATTGTACAGGATATGCTAGACAAAAGAAGTGCCTAGTATGTACCTACTTATTATTCATGTTGATCAGCCATATAAAGCTTATGACAACAAATATATGTATGGATTATGCCTATTGGGAGAAGACTTTCGCAATAGAGACATAAGTAGATTTAATAATTACATTGATTCAATAATGCGAAAGTCATGTAGAGTTTGAGGGTATTATTCTTGGCTTACTTTGAATAAAATCAATAATACTACTGATACTTTGAACCGCTAATATTTGTTAAGACTTATATTTTAAAACTTAACGTAAAATTGCGTCATTTTTGGAAAAGTAGTGAAATGGGGTAACTTTACATAACATTTTTATATCTAAAAGACACTGAAAGTATTCAATTGAAGACATTATAAGTAAGTTTAGTTCATTATCTTTAAAATAAGCAGAAAGGAATTAAAATTGAACGAAAGGTTACAAATATATCAACAAATCAATTTTCCATGTTTTAATAAAGTAACTCCAAACTTTTGATTGATGCATCAATTGAGGGATGACCCCATGACATCTATAGTGAATTTATTTAATAACTTCCTTCCTAGATTTTTGAGCAAAATTTGACAAAAACAGTTGAAAGCTAATAGAAAAAAGGTTATATTGCCGCTCTTATCTTAAAATATGGCCAACCAAATTTCCAGCGACACTGTCGTAAGTTTAAATTGATTTTTTTAGAAAATTCGTCTACTTTAGGTTAGGTTTACATTCAAATATGTTTGAAAATGTTTCACATAAATCATGTTCAAAGTTTTTTTATCGTATTATTTTTGAATAAGACCTGGGTTTTAGAAATCGAGCATAAACTGGCGAAGATATGAGCCCAAAACAGCGTTTCTCAAACTATGGATCGCGACCCACTGGTATGTCACGAAGGCTTGGACGATTTTCTAACAAATACCTCAATTAACATATATGTTAAGATATCTATAATGATGCTATTAGCCATTTTCCAATTTACAAATACTCGCTTGGAAAATCAGCAGAGTTATTTCTAGAAATTAGGTTTCTCATTGATTCTATTCAAACTTTATGTGTTAGAAGTATTAGTATTCAGTATTATCGAAACTACTGTCTGTGTTCAGAAATAGATTCTGAAACTAGAAAGTTTAGGATTCTGGTAAATTTTTTTGGTTTTCTTTTGTTCTGGGAAAATATGTACAAGTAGTTGCTTGCAGTTCTTATTTACGTTAGATTTACACGCCAAGGGCTGTAGATAGAGATTCAAAAAATAAAATAAAATAAAATATCAACAGTCAACAAAAAATACCAAATTTTGAGACGAAACCAACGAACGTTTAGTGATTTTCTCCAAATTGTTCGTTTTTTCTTAACAAACTTCGGTAGAATTCTGCTGAATTCCGAAAATACGAAATTTAACAGAAATAAGAACAGCTCAAAAGTTATTTCAATATAATAGCAGTAAAATAAGTGTATAGTTGCATGAAGTTTTTTTTTTTTATTCTTAATCACTTATCCTAATTTACAGCTCTATTGTCCACTGGGGCACTACGTGAGCAATTTCAATTAACAGCTGCACTTACATTTGTACAGCGCCTAGATTCTATTCTACTTTATCGAAATGGTGCATTTCTGCTGCTTTCACTTTTTCTACTTTATACCTAGTAGAATGATGAGCACAAGGATGATGATGGATGGCCGTTGTTCCTTTCCAATCCGATTGGGGTCCATTATGAGTAGCAGTTCGCCGATGTCCAGGTATCCGGGTTCGTTTGAGCCATGGGGCTCAGAAGAGGGTCAGTGTCAGTTGCTCTCGGGGGAAAAGCAACTGACGAAAAATCACAAGTGCCGGGGCTGGGAATCAAACCCATGACCATCCGCATATGAAGCGAACGTGTGACCAACTACGCCACGGGCCCCGGCTAGTTGCATGAAGTTAGACTGGTTGAATTTGTATTAGAACCATGCAAACTTAACTTAAACTCTTAAGGAGAAACATCAGAAAATACAACTGTCACCACGGCATGTTTTTAAGAGCACTAATCTTGAAAATTCGTAAAGAATGCGCCTAATTTGGGTTATCTGCGTCGTTTTGCAAGTGAGCAAAGCCAGGGCAAACAAATTCAGCGTAGTTTGGTGCTTCATTCGTCAGATTTGACAAAGACTTTACTGAAACTGATCACTCGAGCACCTTAAGCTTATTTTGACCTCTTCAAAAAAAAAAAAACGAAATCTGCACTACACCAAAACCTCCATTTACTGAATGAGTCGGAACTGCCTAAATAGATTACAGTCGAGTCGAGTCTCCTATTAAACGGACTCCTACTAGACAGGGGTGAGCGTTATAGGAGACTAAGAGCTTATGGAATTTCCGTTTTTTTTTTTTGGGGTGTGGCCTATTATAGACTGTTTCAGAAATTATAAATACACTTTGTTTATTAAATTAAATGAACTGTTCTAATTATTTTTACCAACTTCTTTCAGAGGATGGCATATTGTACTCCATATTTTTATATTTCCTTTTAATTGTCTTGATATTTTAAAGAACAGTCGAGTTCTCTAACAAATAACTTAGTTTTTCAAATTTGCATTTGCACAAAGGTGTTTTTTAATGATTTCAACATTATTTGTCACTAAATACCAAAAATTATCCAAGTTTTTATCACATTCGCTTTCTCAACAAGTTGTCTAAGGAATGCCTTGATCAAAATTTGGGAAAAATCGATAAAGGCATTTCCACAACATTTTTTAGGAGATCAAGTTGGGTATCGCGCTACTTGGGCGGTGGCTTCTATATTCGTCTGTTTTCCACTATAACTCAGTGCATTCCAATAATTGTGTCAATTGGTTCAAATTTGACAGAGTTATAGTGGAAAACAGACGAAAATAGAAGCCACCGCCCAAGTGGCGCGATTCCCTTTCTTATTTTTTTAGGTTTTCTACGGAACATAAGAACTACCACACTGTTTCTTGGCTTTCCTGAACGCATTCAATCTAAACAAACTTATTTTTTCAGCTCATTCGATCCTTCAGATGGCAAAGCTTGTCATACCATAAAAACGAATGCAGTAAACAGTTATTAAGATATTCGTTTGCTTTCCGTTTGTTGCTACTGGTGTTGTTGAGAAATTTGAAACACAAATTTCTGTTTTGAGAAGGCCCGTAATGGTGGTTCTTGATCAAATATTCCAGTAAAAAATACTCTTACCAATCGAGAAAAATCTTTTATTATTGGTACAGCAATTTTTATTGTGTTTGGAAATTAAATATTTTATCTGCGAGATTTTTTTCTTTTCTACTATGCTACATTTTTTGACCACTTTGTGCAACTTCAAATTTTGATCATCTAGTTTACAGAGCCCTATTTTTTTAACTTTTACCAGAAACATCAACAAAATTGGTATTTTTTGCTCCGTTAGCATGTTTACTATAAGAGCTAGAGGAAACTTTTTTGGATAAGGTGCTCAAATTAAAATGGCAGTTTATCGTTAGTGTATTTATAATTTCTGAAACAGTCTATATCTCGGGTGTGTGAAGAGATAGCGCAATACTTTCTTCGGCAAAGTTTAAGGGCTTGAAAAGATCTACCATTTTAAATATTGGCTCATATAATTAGTTGGCAACTTGGCCGCTAGAGGCACCATTAACAGTTTGATGCTAAATTGCACTACAGGAACCATATCTGGTTGTCAAGCAAACGTTACTATATGCGACAGCTCAAGACCCTGATAATTTGGAAGGATTCGAGATTTCTAAGATACACATGTTCACCAGCGCCTCCTAGTAGCAGAACTGCGAATCAAGAGGTCATTTTTCTGCAGGTCTATGTCATGCTGATCAACTTTGCGGAAGACACCAACTTTCTAAGTTATCGGTATTCTGAGCTATGAGATTTCTAAAATTTGCATGTTCACTAGCGCCGCCTAGTGGTAGAATATCTAACAAGTGTTCATTTTTATGTAAGTCTAGGTCATACTGATCAACTTTGCCGAAGACACCAATTTTCTAAGTTATCAGGATTCAGAGCTATGAAATTTCTATAATGTGCAAGTTTACTTGCGCCGCCTAGTGGCAGAATTGCAAAACAAGTGTTCATTTTTATGTAAGTCTAGGTCATATTGATAAACTTTGTCGAAGACACCAACTTTCTAAGTTATCGGGATTCCGAGATATAAGGTTTTGAAAATTTACATGCTCACTAGCGTCCCGCCCAGTGGAGGAATTTCGAACTTCACAACTCATCATCAGTAAGTTATTGACGTACCCAACCACTTTCCCGAAGACACTATCCTTCCAAATTATCAGGGTCTTGAGCTGTCGCATATCGTAACGTTTGCTTGACAACCAGATATGGTTCCTGTAGTGCAATTTAGCATCAAACTCCTCTAGCGGCCAAGTTGCCAACTAATCATATGAACCAATATTTAAAATGGTAGATCTTTTCAAGCCCTTAAACTTTGCCGAAGAAAATATTGCGCTACCTCTTAATACACCCGAGATAATAGGCCACACGCCCAGGTGCGCTCCCCCGACCAGTGATCTTATAGGAGTCTCGACTGTATTTCCTAAATTGATTCAGATTATTACCTAAATGAAGTTGAAGATTACAAAGAAGTGTAAGAAGGGCAAGTGGCCTGGAGATTTAAAGGGGGCCATTCGGGGTTTCAAAAGGCTTTCCAGGGAGTTTCACGAGGGGGGGGGGGGGTCAGAGGCGTTGCATGAGGCCTTCAGGGGCGTTTTCGGGGGGTTTCGAAAGGTCTCAGATGCGTTACATGACGTTATGTAGGCGTTTACGGGAGGTTTCTGAGGGTCTCAGGTGCGTTACATGGGGTTCGATGGAATTTCAGGGGGATTTCGAAGGCATTTCAGAAAGCTTCAAAGGAGTTTTGACGAGTTTCAGGGGTGTTACTCAGGCGTTACAACCTTAACCCTTATGTGGCCGACAAAGTACCCGGGTACCCAGCGCCCATTTAAAAAGCACAGTGTAGGAAAAGCAAAAAAAAATTGTCGGTCACATTAGGGAACGTCCATAAATTATGGCACCCAAAAACGGCCCATTTTCAACTCCCCTTCCCCCTATGTCACACTTTTTGTATGAGACCTCTGAGAGTTTTGTATGGGTCGTCACACTTTGCTGAACCCCCCCCCCCCCCCTTCACCCTAAAAGCGTGACGTAATTTATGGACGTTCCCGGTTAAACCAGTGGTGCTCAGGTTGAAGTATACCGCGGGCCAAATTAGGGTTTTGCGTCTAAGCCGCGGGCCGCAGGAAAATCATCATTTGAAAAGAAATAAAACTGAATTTATATATCATTTTAGGAGTTCTAACTTTTCTACTGCGGACATTTTACTACTTGAACACCATAGATTTTTGGATAATCTCAACAAGTATCTCTGGCACTTTAATATTGTTGCCTCAAAGCTCTCAGTTTGACTATTGAAAATGTATAGAGTCTTGTACCGTTTGGGCAGGTGTACCTATTTTGGGCACTTGCCGCTATAACTTAGTTAATTTATTTGATTTGATTTTTTGTACAGAGTTAGATACTGTGCGTGCCCATTAGCGTGGTTCAAAAAATCGTTTTTGCTCCACACCGCTTATTCGATTCCTAACCAGATTATATGCCTTCTCCCAAAATTTGAGCTCATTTGGTTGAAAATTGAGACTGCACAAGCCCTTCAAAGTTTGTATGGGAATTACTATGGGAAAACGATATTTTTCATTCAATCCACCGTATCATTTCCCCAAGTGCCCTAGTGGGTTAGTTGACCCTTGGTAATCCTAGGCCACTCTATCAGCTACAACTTTGCCGAAGACCGCATTCAAATCGGACGCCTCATTAATTGGTTATCGATTTGTATCCGACTGGAAAAACTTTAACAGTGATCCTCCAGCTTCCCAGCAGGCAACATTGCTGCATATGGCGCCAAAGATAGCACACTGAAATCATGGCTACTATGTTTCACTGCAAAATGCAGTGATGCCCACCGAATAGTTTAACCATCATGAGTGAAGATTTCGATTCTGGATAAAAATCGGTAACTAATTAATGAGGCGTCCGATTTGAATGCGGTCTTCGGCAAAGTTGTAGCTGATAGAGTAGCCTAGGATTACCAAGGGTCAACTAACCCACTAGGGCACTTGGGGAAATGATACGGTGGATTGAATGAAAAACATCGTTTTCCCATAGTAATTCCCATACAAACTTTGAAGGGCTTGTGCAGTCTCAATTTTCAACCAAATGAGCTCAAATTTTGGGAGAAGGCATATAATCTGGTTAGGAATCGAATAAGCGGTGTGGAGCAAAAACGATTTTTTGAACCACGCTAGTGCCCAACTCTGAACAAAAATTCAAATCAATCGGTTGTAAATTGACTTAGATATAGCGGCAAATGCCCAAAATTGGTACACCTGCCTAAATGGTACAAGACCCTAGTTCATCGAGAATTCTGTCCAATTATGAGTTGTCATGAAGTCTGATTTGATTCATTTGAAGTAGCGAATCATTTTCTACTTGGTTATTCCGATTTTTTTTTCGACTTAGACTTTGATGCGATAAATTTCGTCGTACTCATATTTCGCTTTCGATTTCGCTGTCAATCTCATTCGCATGGTTTTTGCTAACGAGTCTGGAATAACAAAGAGGAGAAACGTCAAAATTGGAACAACCGATTTGCTGTCATCCCCATAGTTCCAATCGAGCAGGAGACCTGTCAAAACGACCAGGATTCGCCACTTTGGTATACTCGAGACACTTTAGTTTTTGCAACTCGCCCGATAATGTGACAGTTTTCGCCGGCCGTCTTAATGTTTACCATTAAGGTCTTTTGTTCTCGGTCCACCAGCTGGTCATGTTTACACAACAAAACCAGCTGGTTCACCGATGTTTACGTTCATCCTTATTGTTCTCGGCTACCAGCTGTTTATGTTTTCATAACAAAATCAGCTGGTTTCGCCTGAATTCGTCGCCAAAGTCTGATTATTCGTAAAAAATACAATACATTATCTACCACACATATTTGAACTGTAGCATCAGATTACAAAAGAAACTTTTCAACAGTACTAGTTTTGTATAACAAACAAAATTCATCAAAATATTTGTTCAAACTTATTACATCCCACTAATTGTAGGAATTTTTGACCAATCAAAATATTTTGTAAAAAGAGTGTTAAGAACGCTTCTGGAGTGAAATTCGATTTGGACGTTGTTTAACGTCGAACCATTCGTCATTGAAATCATCGTCATCATCAAACATTTAAAAGCAGTTTTTTCGTTCAAATCAAGCATTTTTGCAACGAAAATGGATTCAATGCATCCCACATGAGAAATGTAATACAGTGAATACATTTTCGTGGTTATTGTTTTGATTTCGAATGAAAAAACTGCTTTTCTATTACCGAAAAATGATGACGAATGCTTGAGCCTTAAGGCTCAAGCATCCGTCATCATTTTTCGGAAAACGAAAAGCAGTTTTTTCACTGTAAATCAAAACAATGACCATGAAAATATATTCACTGTATTCCATTCCTCATGTGGAATGCAGTGAATACTTTTTTATGGCAAAATCTTTTGTTTTGAACGAGAAAACTGCTTTTAAATTCTTGATGATGGCAATGATTTCAATGATGAATGCTTCAACGTTAACCATTTAGAGCCGGAGGGATCAATATGACCCCGGTGATGAAACAGAACATAGCAAACGTATTCAAGGCCAACGAGATTGCAGCAGCAGTGGCGAACCCATCCGGCTCCAAAGGGATAAAATCAAGGAGAAAATAATGTTTTCAATCTCGTCTCGGTAAGGCAAATTAATAAAAACTAATAATATTGTTAGTGAAGATTAATGCTATTAAAACTAACAAATATTTGCATAAGATTTAGCATTATTATAGTGTTTTTCATAATTTTGAACAATCAGTTATTCTTTCCAAAGCACTTTGCGGGCCGCATTCAAGAGCTTCGAGGGCCGCATGCGGCCGGCGGGCCGCAGTTTGAGCACCACTGGGTTAAACAGTCCCAACCAGCCCCGCGCCTCCCTCATATCTCAACCCCTGAGCACGCCCTAAACTCTCCTTAACTGAAATCGCTACTTATTTCCCGTGAACCAACCTTATCCTCAATCTAAAACACTCCAACTGCACTGATCACAATTAGATTCTATTTAAGTAACGATACCTAAATGGCGGGACCTAAATGGATTCTACCTTAATGGAGGTTTACGAGTACAAATTTAAAAAAAAATACTCAAAATGTGTAAGAATTGAAATATTACACAGCGTAACAAAAATTAACTTTTGGTCTGTCTCTAGAGCAAACTTATGTGTCTCAGACAGATTTTGGGCCGCTTTGGGCCGGGCTCAGATTTACTCCAGCACGTCACAATTTTGAGCTATACCTCAATTTATAGGGCAAAATATGCGATTTTGGGCTTTTTTGACTGCAAGTCATTAAGCATGGAAATATTTTTTTTAAGCAATCAAAAGGTAAATTGGCCAAATAACATCTAAATTAACGACTCATGCAAAATATTTCGTTTTACCAAATCGAATTTAATAGCTTTAAGCGATTTAAGTTAGGTACGAAATTTTCCATACAAGTCACCCTCCAAAAATTGCATGCAAGTTTACATACTAACATAAAATGCTTAAATCTGTCAAATTTGATTTGGTAAAACGAAATATTTTGCATGAATCGATAATTTAGATGCTAATTCAGTAACAAATTTTGAAAACGACGTATAATCAAAGCTACACCATTAATTATACGTCGTTTTCAAAATTTGTTACTGAATTGACCAATTTACCTTTAGGTTGCTTAAAAAAATATTTCCGTGCTTAATGGCGTGCAGTCAAAAAAGCCCAAAATTGCAAATTTTGCCCTATAAATTGAGGTATAGCTCAAAATTGTGACGTGCTGACGCAAATCTGAGCCCGGATTCGGATACAGCGGCCCAAAATCTGTCAGAGACATATAAGTTTGCTCTTGAGACAAAAAAAAAATAATGTGCTGTGTTATCGAAGAAGAAAAAAAATCGGCTGCGCCGCTACTTCAACTTGACAATTATTCTAGCTGTTTTGTTATAGATTCTTCCATAGATTAATTCAAGAAATCTTCCAATGGTCCTACAAAACATTACTAAATGCCATGTGCTAAATGGCAATGTTTAACTGCACACAACAGAAACGCGAGTTTACTTTCTAGGTTTAATCACCGCATGACTTTATGATAATTAAATTTCATTGGCTTTTCTCGGTGAACTTAATACTACTCAAAGAAGGAGGGAGTAACGAAAGTAATGAAAGAAAAGGTGGATAGAATCGCAAGTATGCGACGAGAGAAATTCGACAATGATTTTTCTTAATGGCCTAAGTGACTTGATCGATTTCTCTTCATCGATTCTCTCTTTCACTAATAACTTGATCAAAACAAACAAAATCATTATTCTTTTTGTTTCTAGAGTAAGATGTAGTCGGCGTCTTCGCATTTCAACAAAAAAATCTTTGGAAAACTTAATAAACTTTCCGTAATAACTCAAAGAGAGGATCGATGAAGAGAAATCGAAAATGTCAGTTAGGCCCAAATGAAGAATCAGTGTCGAATTGAATAGAAGTTGACAATTGACAGAGGGCGTTTCTTTCATTACTTTCGTTACTCCCTCCTTTTTTGAGAAGTATTAAGTTCACCGAGAAAAGCAAATAAAATTCAATTATCGTAAAGTCATGCGGTGATTAAACCCAGAAAATTAAATCCAGTGGGCAAGAAAGAATGAAACTCGGTTCGAATAAGATCATTTGGACACAATAGGAGCATACGAGATGAAAGAGTGAAAAAATCAGCGTTCGCTCGATATGAGTCCTGATCCTGAACAAGTCGACAATGATTTTTCATAAGGGCCTAACTGACTTCATCGGTTTCTCTTCGTCGACTCTCTCTTTCGCTAACTTGACCAAAACGAACAAAATCATTATTCTTTTTGTTTCTATAGCAAGATTTAGGCATTACAATCAAAATTTTTTGGGAAAACTTAATACATATTCTGTAATAACACAAAGAGCGAATCGATGAAGAGAAATCTAAAATGTCAGTTAGGCCCTAATGAAAAATCAGTGTCGAAGTGTCACCGATCGATAGAACCGAAAGCAAAGCCGAACAACATTTAACAGATCATAACCACGATGTTTTTACCTGTCTAGGGCTATTAGTCATAATCAAACTACTATACGTAGCCGTTCAAAACCAAGACGTTAGGCAAAGAGGTCGTCGTTGTGATTGTGTTGTTCAATTATGACCCTCTGTTAATTTTCTATCCACCGTTTCTCTCATTACTTTTCGTTACTCCCTCCTTCTTTGAGTAGTATTAAGTTCACCGAGAAAAGCCAATACATTCAATTATCAATATCAGAAACACTAGTTTGATGAACAAATTGATGCTTGAATTACGCAAAGAAATCGTCGTGCTCCGGTGGGAATGGAACCCACGACACCCAATTCGCTTGTCGGACGCTTCTTTCTTTTTATCGACGGAGCCGCTTAATCATCGCCGCCCTCTGAACGCACAGAATCAACGCAGTTTGAATCACATTTTTTCACAATCATTCAAAGCGTTTAGAAGAAGAATTGATTTATTATGATTGAACGTTGTAATTTCCACTTGGCTTTGCTAGCCTAAGTAAAATCGAGACATTGCCATTATAAATGGATTCATTAAAGAACTATTTCCATAAAAAAAAACATAATTCTGTAAAAGAATTTCATGAAATATATGTGCAGGAATGGCGCAGTGAATTCCATTGAGATATAGCTTCCATGTATGAGTAGGCATTTGTGCTCATTCTATGAGTGAAGTGACGTGACCCAGTTCCACTCGCTTACCGAGATGAGAAATATGTGCGCGAATAAAGTGACTCACAGTGTAAATCAAATGGAGCGTCAACTGGGTCATATTGTAGAATGGGCACAATTTTATCAGAAATATTTATCTTCTGGTTTTTTTTTTCACAAAAAAACTTTTACGATTTTCACCATCTTGAGCAACATTCCCTGTCCAGATGTCTCTGAAGATTTCTTCTGGAAGAACTCCAAAAATTTAGAAATGCAATTGAGCAGCCAAGAAGTAGATAGGAAATTCAGCTGGGATTCCATAAGAAATAATGTCAAAATACTTCAAAAAGCTTTTAGGGATTCTGTGAACCGAGGATTACTTTAGCGATTTCTCCAGGAGTTTCTCAAAAAAATGTTTCTGGGAATCCTGAAATGTATCCATTGTTTTTACCGAGACTTTTATTAGGAAACCATAAATTACACTGCTTCAAGGGCTTTATCAAAGATTTTTCTATGGATTTCTCAAGGAAATACATCATAAATTGAAACAGTTAATTTTCCAGATATTGCTAGAATAATCTCACCTTGGATTCCACCAGAATTTTCCAAACCGACCTTCTCTTGTTTCCCTCCAAGAATAACGATTTTCTCGGAGCATTCAATCGAAATCCTTTCTGTGCATTTCGCAATGGAATTATCGCTTGGGAAATCCCAATAAAATTCAACATGTTAATTAGTTAGGGCATTCTCTAGGGTTGTTGTTGAGAAAAAAATAAACTGAATTGGTTTCTTATTCCATGGGATTTATTTGGAAAACATTTGTTCTCTCACTGATTCCCCAAGTAACAATTCCATTGCTGATTGGTTTTGTTTGATTTTTATTAATGTTTTATTACAGCAATAATTAAAACTCACAGTTTTATGACTGCTTTTATGAAAACCATTAATAAAATGTTTTATAGTGTACTTGAAGATATCCATAAAGACAGATTTTAAGAGTAAACAAAACTTTCCGATATGTAAACCTTCTGGCAATCATTATTACCGCAATAAAACTGTTAAAACTCTCAACAGATGGCGATCCGTTCGATTAGTAACGACATCTGTTGGTGGAAAAGCAGAAACTACGACACTGATAGGTTTATTGCGGTCATCAAAAAAGTAAACTCGCTTTCGTTTTATTTTCGCTGATTATGGTCGTCGCCATATTGAAGAATTAGCTAACGTGAATGAAAAATAGTTAATTTTGCTTAAATTAGCAATGAATTGGTAGTTTGCAACCATTTTCATAACATGCTCACATAAATAAACTCTCTCTGCTGAGTTTTCTTGTGATTCGGGATAGTTTTACTAAATTCACAAATTGATTTATTTCATTCCAAGATGATAATATTCACTATTTTCGAAGCGCATTAATTTTATGATTCTGAAACCCCAATATTCACGGTAAATTCGAATGCGCATAAGCCTACCAGCACAATAACTACTAAAATACTACTTTGAAATAATCGCTTTCTACTTACGAATGATGTATCCTCCTGAACTTAACGTGCCATCGAAGAAGCTTCTCTGCATCTTGAGCTGTCATAGTTTTTGTTGAAAAAAAAACAACAACAATCGAGAATGGGAAATATTTCAACTAGGTTTTAAAACGGGTTTATTGCTACTCTTATTGCGGTTTGCAAAACCTCTCCGAAAGTGGTCCACTTAGCCGGAAGATACTCTTAAAGAGGTTATCAAGAGGTTTTGATGTATGATTCAGTTTTATTGCAAGTTTTAAAATTGGTCATGAGGATGTCTTGTAGAGCCGAACAAAACTTAAAATGTTACTTGGGTTGCTTCGTTGCTACCAATAAATTATAGGACATCGAAATGGAAATGACTCCTATAGTCGTGGCACATGAATTGAAAAGTTGAAATGTGTAGCAGTTTTAGCATCGCTCATATCTCTTAGCAGTTTTACGGCAATAAAATAGCAGTTAGGATGCTTCTTAACCAAAAAAATATCGTTCATTTGAAATGCTACATAACAGCTGTCAAATTTTAAGCAGCATTTAAATTGCTTATATAGGGCAATTCAGCAGTCGAACTGCTATGCTACAGCAGCAAGCAAATATAATGCAGTTTTAAAGCTGAAATACTGCTTAATGAAATGCTTATTGGTTACCTGGGTAAGACATGTCCTACCTGTCCTACCCACCCCTTGTGCCACTGCATGTAGGAATTACCGCTACTAGCTCGATTGGTTGGAATTCCTGTTATCGACTATTCACAACCAGCACGGAATTACAGATCAATACCTTGAGGGACCATCCATAAACGACGTAGCATTTTAGGAAGGAGGGGAGAGTTTCTGATTTTGCATGTGTGTATTATGGATGGATTGGGTCTCCAGATGATAGCCTAGTGGTTAAGGATATGGTTCGTTAATCCGGAGACGGCTGGTTCGATTCCCGTTCCGGTCGGGAAAATTTGCTCGACTCCCTGGGCATAATGTATCATTGTACTTGCCAAACAATGCACAAATTCATGCAATAGCAGGGAAAGAAAGCCCTTCAAATAATAACTGTGGAGAAGTGCTCTGAGAACACGAAGATGAAGAGAGGCAGGCCAAGTTCCAATGAGAACGTCGAGCCATAAAGAATAAGTAGATTATGTATGTATTAATGGCAACGAATGGGAGGTGCCAAAAAACAGCTGAAAAGGCTGCGTCATTTATGCATGCTCCCTGAACAGAAAGTAAGTAAGACAAGGGAAGAAAAAATAATTACTAAACTTCAGCAGTATCTATTTTTAAATTCATTCTCTCGCGCCATCACTACGGATTGCCTTGAGTAATTCGGCCATTCACATTCTTTGCTACTACCGACCTACCTATACGCACTCGGCACTGCCATTGTCGCTGGAAACACATGCCACTACAAGCCAACCATCGCATCGCCGCGCTGCAAAGCACAAAACCTTCTCGCGCGTATTATATTTCCGAAAAGAAAAACAGGCGGAAAACAAACCCACTTCGACTCATTTCTCCTCTCCCTGGTGGTGGTGATTTTCCCTCCCACAACAGCTTCTCGACGCTAGCAACTGAGAAAGCGAGAGAGCATGGTTGTTTTTATGAATCGGACATTACCACCCACTTGGGTAACTCACCGATACAACTATGAGTTCGGAAGCTTTCGGCAGAAAGGGGAAATTCAGTTCACCCTGGAATGAAGAAGCAAGCTTTTGATGGTTTCTCCGCTTCCTTCCGACACAGAAATGATAGAACGGTTGAAGTCAAATAAGCGTTCACATCCCATGAGTAAGTTTTATGTAGCGATCGAAGTTCGTTTGTTTTTTTTTATTCTACTGCAATTGTGGATCTAATGTTGGTCTCAAATGAGTGAAAAGATACTAACTTTGGATCGCTATGTATGTGAAATTATTTAAGAGTGTAGCGTCATGATGGTGTGGCGGGGATGGAAATTCTCTCGGCTCGCAGTTTGCCTCTCTCTGTGGCTCATCATTTTACCACATGACACATGATGGCATTCCAGCACACCTGGTCGTACCAGGCATCAATGCTGCAAAGATAGTGGAGAACGTCCTCGTTTGTTTACCTCACAGACATCCTCGGTTTTTGTACGTGGTCTGGCCTTGGTGGAACAATTGAGGTTAAGTATAATTTAAGTCGTAATTTATTCAGGACATTTATGCAAAGCAATTGTACGCCTACAGTGCGCAAGTGAATAGAGAATTTCCATAAATTACGTCACGATTATATGGGGGAGAAGGTTAGAGTGAGCAAAGTAATGATCATTATGAGCCATTTTGTGAAGTGACGCTACATCCTGTCAAAATTTCATTTATAAAACCGGCTTGTCAAATGGACTAATTATGTCCTGAAGCACCGTCCATTTATTACGCAACGCTAAAATGGACATTATTCGAACCAAAAGCCCACCCCAACCCCCTCCCTGCTCCGTATACCTTTTTTGTAAACATTTATGCCTTCACACTAAAAAAATCTCAATTTTAATAGTGACACAATTGATCGAAGTGCCTGAAAAAGCTTTGACATAAACGTAAATGTGCCACATTTTTACACTTTTTGTGACGTACGTAGGGTATGTGTGCCATCAGTAATCTCATGCTCCCATTCTCATCCTATTCGAAAACAAGCGATTACGGCACCGATTGATTCCGTTCTTTTTGTTTTCATGGGTGCTCACTTGTAACAAAAAATACAAAAATAAGAAACAAAACAAACAGCGCTTCAATCCTTTGTTTTTCGTGGGATGAAAATGGGAGCCACATGCTTAATAAGGGAACCAAAACCCTATTAAGTTTATATTGTTTGAGTTCGTCCAGCCATAATTTTAAATCACAGAACTGATAATTTAGTTCTCTATGCTGTAAATTTACGCGATATGTTACAGAAACATAATGATTACTGATGTTGAACTTTCAAACAGCACCTTACAAAATCAGATGAAGATTGCAGTCGATCGGGAATTTGTTTATTACGAAGGTGAAACAGCATGGAAACCGCTCATAAATTGAACACCGAGTTGAGCCACAAACCTGGAAATGACAATCCGTTGCCATCAGCCGATGCAGTGGTAAACGAAAACAGCCACGCTCAGTCAATCAGAAGGCGGCTTTGTCTGCATGGCTGCGATGACGGTTGTCTCAGTACATACATGCACGCCAGCAGTGACGACGCGACAGCCGAACTGGCAAGTTCGTTTATGGTAGAAGATGTTCGTCATCGACTGCCATCTCTTCAACGTGGTGAGTCAGCCGAGAGAGCAAGATCGAGAACTGACACTCTGAGGATCGAAGTTCGATTCCCGAATGGAACTTTATGTATTTTTTTTTGTTTCATGCGGTGCTATAAATAGCACAGTTCTCAATCATGTATACAAGCAGCCGACGCGCTGAGCTGTTGCGGTAAAATTACATGAGTCAAACATTTTCCGTTTCCTGTAAAAATAAGATCGCACATAATTTTGCGTCAAATGTGTTGCTTTTATATGTCGGACTTATATGACACAAAATTACAAGATTTTTTCGAAGTGTGTTGAAAGAGAAAACTGCATTCGAAATTTCAATAATGACCATGATATTTGTGACGAATTCTTCAACCTTATGAGGTAATTATGGGCGGGCCCGTCCCGAAGCACAGTTTAACCACATGGCCATCTACAAGGTATGGCGACAGGGTAGAAGAACCTGCAAAAACCGGGTGTCTAACGAGGAAATCCTTACAATACCCGGATAAAAAAGTTCAATACAAATACAATGTATTATATTGTTACATTAAAATACATTTGATTGTGGATACCATACAGAAGACAATACAAAAACAACATGATGTATGGATGTGCACCATACAATGTACCGTAAATGAGCATTTTACGATATAATGTACAGGTTGTACATTGCCTTAGAAGGTACGTATCTACAGGTATCGTTACAATACAAAACTCTATTTTTTCTTAAACAAATGTGAAACACAAACCATACATTTTATTTGTTGATATTGGTTGAACTTTGTATACAATAAAATGTATTGTTTTAAAACGATACAGCAACAATAGAATTCAAAGTCGGTTAAAGGATGCATTGTAGTGTTATTGTAATGTATTGTATTTGTATGGGCATTTCATACAGGTAGCTAAATGACTCCACAACTTTACATAGAAAACGGAGATCGTAACATTTCCGGAAATGTTCAGTACAGCGAAGCAGAAATAGCTGGCGGATAGCTACATCCCAAATATTTGGAAGGCCCCGAAGCTGGTGTTGCTGCTACAACCAGGAAAGCCGCCAGGAGCAGTGGCGTAGCAAGAGGGGGGGGGGGGGGGTGGGGCGATGGGTGCGGTCCGCACCGGGCCCCCGAATTCAGGGGGCCTCCAAATCAAGGAAGGTTTCTAACACTAGTTTGAATTAAGTTCTATAAATAGCGACAGTTTCCTATAAGTATAAGTTAAACATTTCGCAGAACTGCTGATAGGTATATGGGAGCCCCTTCGTGGTTATCATGGGGCATATGGCGCCGTCCACAAATTACGTAACGCTCTAGGGGGAGGGGGGAGTACGGTCAAGCGTTACGGCCCATACAAAAATTTTAGGATTTTCATACAAACAAGCGTTACGGATGGGGGAGGGGGGGTCAAAAAATGTCCATTTTAGCGTTACGTAATAAATGGATGCTGCCTATGGATGTCCCCAAAATTACAAGAAAAATGCGTTAGAAGTTAAAATTGGATTTTACGAAATAAATTACCGATATGGAAGTAAAATTTATGAGCATTGTGAAAACGTCCCTGATATCCTGATCCTGATATCCTGACAGGACCAAATATAGTTGTTGACTCAGCTTAAGGTAGCAGCTAAAATTCAGGGGCCGCATTTATGAAAATTTTGATCGAAACACATGCTAAGTCAAAACCGTAATAAAGTATTTTGTCGTTTTTTTTGCTTCTGTTTAAAAAAAGTGCAATCAACGTATTCCAACAATTTCATCAAGTATTTCTTTCCAAGTATTCCTTGAAGGGTTTCTACGACAACTCTTTCGAGGAAGGTAAATATATTATATATTATAATATATTATATATTATATTTACTTACATACTTTGCCTTCGGAAATATGTATTACGATTTATCAAGCAGTTACTTCAAAGACTTTTACAAAAATTCCTCTAAGATTTACTTCAGAACTTTTTTTATGGATTGCTTTAGAAATTCTTCTAAGCATTATTGATTTTGGAATACTTGAATTGATTCCTTCAGGGACACCACCAAGAATTTCTTCTGGATTTTTTTTCCAAAATGTATTAAGGAATCTTTCAAAAATTCCTTCAAGGATTATTTTACCTTACAAATTCTTTCAAGCATTTTTCCTTCAGGAATACCTCTTCGGATCCCTTCATAAAGTCCTTCAAGGACTATGTCATAAAGTCCTTCAACGAATCCTTCAGATGAACCTTAAGAAATTTCTCCTTTTAGGAGAAGGATCCTTTTAGAGACTTCTCAAAGAAATAATTTTGCAGGAGTTCCTCATGGAGAATATATTTGATGAATTTCTGAGATCATGCTGAGGTATGGCTCTTCAATGGTTCTTCGTGAGATTTTTGAAGGAATTTCGGAGAAATTCCTGACAGAATCCTTGTAGAAATGCTTGCAGGAATTTTTGGAGGAAATTTTAAAGTAAGCCTCGAAGAATTTTCTAGATGAATTCTAAGATGTATTCGAAAAGAATCATTAGGTTGATTTTGGAACTATCTTTGATAACATTCTTGACTGATTACTACACTGCCGGTGGAAGCATAATTGTCCCATGTGCATTTTTGGCAATATTGAGATTTTGCAGCCCATGACCATGTATCGTAGGGTACTATCATATTGGGAAATAAAAATAGGTAGTTTGTTCCGAAAATTGTTGAAAAAATGCATGGCCGATTTGTAACATTCTTAAAAGTGGACGCATAAGCGTCACGTTTCATAGGAAATCCTATGGAACTATAAAATCGCTCTAAAATAAAAAATAGTGCTCAAATTAAAAATTGGTTGATGTTAGAACACGATTCAGCACTTATACTTCATAGTTGAGACAATTTACTTTTTTCGAACTTTGGACGCGATTTTCTCGGTTGTCTGTTTTTGCACATGGGACATTTATGCGTCCACCGGCAGTACAGTACTATGAAGTAGTAGTAGAAGTACTAGATGTTTTATGAGGAATTACGTGAAGGATGCCTGAAAATTTTTTTTAAAGCGAAGGGAGTTCTGGAAGAATCAATTATGAAATGCCTAGATTATTATTCAAAGATATCAATGGTATGAATCCCAAAAAATTCCTCTCAATTTCTTTGATACAAATAAAAGAAATTTTCGAAAGAATTCCCACAGATTTCAGTGGAAAAAAATCTGCCTTGGGGGAATTCCTTTAAGACCCCCTAAGGGAATTTGTGCAGGAATCCTTTGGAGATGAATGTACCCTTGTAGGATTATCTGTAGGAAAACTTTGAGAAATCCCTGAAGGAATTTTTGTATCATAGCTTGAAAAAAATCTTGAAAAAAAAGAATAGGGAGCATCCATTAAATACGTCACGCCGGAATTGGGAATTTTCGAACCACCTCCCCCCCCCTCCCCTTCGTACGGGTTTTTCCTATACATAATACATTGATTGTTACACTTTCACAAATCTTTGAAATTCTTGAACAATACTTCCTAAGAAATACTTGAAAGGACTTGACTTTAAGAAAACCGTTTGAGGCATTGTTAAAAGAACCCTTGCAGAAATTTGTAAAAACAAACCTTGTAGGAATTTCTAAAATAAAATATTGGATGAATTTGTTAAGAAGTCTTTGAAGTAATTCCTAGATGAATCGTGAAAGATATCTCTTGGAGTTCCTCGTTTGGAACAAATGCTTGATGGAAACGTAAAAAAAATTCTTAAAAGCTTTGTGAAGGAAATTCGGACGAAATTGGTGTTATCGCTGAGTTTATCTTGAATGGTATCAATAGATGGAAACCTTGGAAGAATACCTAAAGAATTCATTGATAGAATTCCAATAAAATATCTTGGAGGAATTTCTGTGACAGAATTCTTACAATTTGTATTAGAATTTTCCTTCGGAAATTTCTTTTGGATCTTTATCAGTTATTGCTTTGGAAATCCGTGCAGCAATTCGTTAAGGAATACCTTTGAAAATTTATTTGGAAATTCCTTCGGCAGTTATTCTGAAAATTTTCTTCGGAAATTGGTTTGGGATTTCCTTTTTCTTATTTCATTCTCTATTATTTTTAAATAAATTCTTTTGAAGAATGTCTCAGCTATTGTGTTCGTAATTCCTTTGGTAAAAAGATTCATGATTATTTTTTATAAGGTTATAAGTTTCATTGAGAGAAATTGTTAGGCAATTCCTTTTGAAATTTCTTTAATCATTTATCGGAAATGCTTAAGAAATAGCTTTGAGAAACTTTTCAAACTTTTTTCTACGGAAATTCCTTTGGAAATTCCATTCACAACCTCTCGTAGTTTTTTTTTTTTTTGAAAATTCGTTTGAGCAGTCCTCTGTTAATTACTTTGGGAATAACTTCAACACTCTTCTTGAAACTTCTTTCGGTAAATTCCCACGCAATATGATTGGGTAATTTATTTGGCATTTACTTTAGAAATGCATTCGGCGAATTTTCTGTGAGCTACCCCGTGAACATTTTTCATATTACCTTTGGCGGAGTTTTTTGGCAAAAGCTTTGAAAATCCTTTAACCCTCTAACACCCACTCCCGCCTTTAGACGGGGTATAGTTTGAGCATTTTTGTAACTTTTGTTTCGTGGAAAATCATTTTTTTTATATTTTTGGCGGATATTTAGGACTGTTATGTATATCTCAAAATGGTTTTTGGTGTATTTTAAAGCGTATTTACATTTTTTAAAAATCATTGAAAAATTGATGTTTTAGTCACCTTGTAGAAGTCATTTTTTATTTTGTATTGAATCGCTACAATTAACATATTTTAAATTTTCTCAAATCATTATATCCTTATTTAATAGTTTAAGAGAATCGAATACACTCTAAAATTATTTTCCTCAAAATTATACAGAAAATAAAATTTTCTGTGAAAAAAAATAAAAAAAAAATAATATTTTAACAATTATCATAAAATCTCAAAATGTTTTCATACCAAAAAATCCGATCCCCAAATTGGCTTCCAGGAAAAATATAAAAGTGTGGGGATGTTCAAAAATAAAAATTAGAAAAATCAAAAACTGAAATTCACGAAATTGAGAATTAAAAAGAATCATCTTCCAAAACATGTTTAAATCGATTTTAGATGACGAAAAATGATATTTAGATCAAAATCAAAAATTTTGGTATTAGAGAGTTAAGTTTTTTTTTTTAATTCCACTTGAAAGATTCTTGAAGACAAATTTTTATTCAGAAAGGGTTTTTTTTTAAGAAAACGGTAAAGCAATCTTTGAAGAACTTCCTAAGGGATTAATTGATGGATTTTTTAATAAATTTTACATTATTCTTAGAAAATAATCTTACGCTCATTGATGGAACTCCGGGATGTATCCTTGCAGAAATCCCCGAAGAAATTCATAAAAGAATATAGAAAATAATTTTTAACCTTCCGTCAGTCAATTGGCCTCAACCGCCAGCATCACGCTAATGCTGAGTTCGAAAGTTGAGTTTTTTTTAACGTTTTGTACAAAATACAAAATACGGCGTGATCATTTGAGAGTTAGAAGGATAGACTTATCATTGTAAAATATGTACATCTGTAATTTTCATAAGGGGTGGAGCGGACCTGGTGTGATGATTAGAACACTTGACTATCACGCCGAGGACCTGGGATCGAATCCCACTCCCGACAAACTCACAAAATGTGGGTTCTTCCTTCGGAAGGGAAGTAAAGCGTGGGTCCCGAGATGAACTAGCCTAGGGCTAAAAATCTCGTTAATACAGATAAAAAAAAATTCATAGGGCCCACAAATTCGGTTCCGCACCGGGCCCCCAAATTCCTAGCTACGCCACTGGAGGAGACTCAACATCGCATCGCATCGACCGATATGCCTGTTGGATACGCTTGGAAAACTCCTGGAGAAGATCATCATGGACAGGCTGATGAAGTGCACGGAAAGCGAGATCGGACTATTCAATAGGCAGTGCGGATTCCAAAAGGGAAGTCGACAGTGGGTCCGCAAATGCTGAGAAAGCCTCAAATCTGAACAGGAGAGGCAATCGATACTGCACAGTGGTAGTTACAGACGTGAAGAACTACTTCCACAACCTATCTGTGGGGTGTGAATAATGATTAGTGATATTCCCCTTGTGTGTTCTTCCCCTAATAAGCATCGGTGACAGTAATCATCATGACGAGACAGTGAGTGTGTTGCTGCCTCATTGAGGAGTGGAACTTTGGCGGATCCAGTCGCCTGTATTGACCAATCCAAATATCTGTGTGGTAGAGGTTTGTGTTCAGATTTCCCGTTTTAATCTATCTGTAAGAACTTTGTAAACATCTTTTGTTCTCACGTATTATGAATGAATAGGCTTGCATTAGGTTTCGTGAGACATTTTTTTGGACAACTCAATAGTCCATTTTACGAGCCGATTTTATGAATGAATTTTGACACGAGGTAGCGTCCAATAACCCGTGAAAATCAAAATCATCATCATCATTGTTGTCACTTCGTAAAATGGCTCATTGCGAGGTCCTGTATCATGCCAAGTGATTCTACTGCAGTTTGCTAAGAATATCGGAAACGGATTGTTATAGTGAGTTGAGTAATGTTCACACTATCTACGAGACAAACGAGGGTCAGAGGTTGGTTAGAGTCACAGGAGGTGTGCTACAGGGATCCATACGTGATCCAACGTAGCGGAGCATCTTTTATGTAGAAGTGTTGAGAACAAACGTCTTAAAATCCCGCTTCAACAGTGCATCAGAGCTTCATACGCACAAATCTCAAGAAGCAAGCTTCAAAGAACAGTGCATATTTTTTATTCTGTCTTGCTCACTTGCTGTCTTGCTGTCAAGCTTAAAATAATAAGATCACCGAACATCGGTGGCCCGAGTATTAGCAAGAGACGTCTTCTGGTGAGAGTATCCTCTGCGATTCTGAGGTATGGAGTTCCGGCCTGGGCTGCAGCATTGAAGCTGAAGCGGAATCGAACGAAACTTTCGTGCACGTTCCGGTCATCCCTCATCATGGTCATGCTGAATGCCAACACAGCTGTAGCTATAGAGACTCTACGTAGGGGAACGAAACCCATCTTCAGCATGGTGCTCCCATGTTTATTCTATCGAAAACAAAGCATAAACGGTATTTGTTTTGTTTTTTTATGTTTGTATTTTTTGTAAGGAGCGAGTATGCATGGTAACATAAAGAAATGAAACCATTGGTGATTAAATCATCTGTTTTTGGAATAGAATTAACATGGGAGCATAGGCTTAAGAAGAGTGTTCACTGTCACCTACGTAGATATGTAACTCTTCCTTGAGAATGAAAGCAATCCTCAATCTTAACATTCTTCTGAGATAGTTTTTCAGAACTTTTCCCTGGGATTTGAGTTTACAAGAATGTGCAGGTGATTGACAAAATTATTGGGACAGAAAAAAATATCACTTTTCCAAAAATGTGAAGCACATACAAGATTTAAAATTTTTACTGTTAGTTTATCAACTACATAGTTTTATATTAATATTGCAATTGTGTGTTCAATCCCTGGCACGTCTCTTTCCTGTTGTTTTGTATCTTTCTATTCACTATCTCCATACTCATTCATAAAAGTATGTTAAAAGCCATCACTAGAACCAGAAATGGATTGGAAAAGCATGGTTGTATTTCAAACTGAGAATTTATTTTCTATATTTCTTGGTTCTAACTTAGAGTTTATCGATAAAACCAATCAATTACCGTCATTCCATATAGCGTTTGAAACTTTATTTGCTTTTCTTTTTCAAAATGTTGACCACAAACATAGCCCGGAAGCACTTACACATTTTTAAAATTCTTACTCCAATTATGCCACAACGAGGAAGGTGTAGAAAATTCATTACTCCAACTTCCAAGTACAGTTTTGGTCGTGATGGACAACGCGCAGGCACTCAAGACAGCATTCACAAAAAAAGTTAATCGGGTTACCTTCCATCCTCGATTCCATCCGCTTGCCAATGGTTTAAAAATAGATTTCCGAGCTGCCGCTGGAGCTGCTGCCACCAATAAAATCACATTTCGGCTTTATTAGTGGCCAAAGTGCAGTCGTTTAAAACAATCCATTATTTTATGCTGAAACTACCAAATCTCTGTTTGTTTTAACAAACTGTCAAAAATTTCATCAAATGAAAATATTTGTATTATTGAGCCATGGAACGATTAAGTTTGAACTAGGAACCAGTTTATCGCTAAAGTAAACTTAAAAAATCGATTGATTTGAAGTAGAATTTAATTGTGTCTACACTTTATTTCTCTGCGTGCACAGTTCATCATATAACGCATACAACACTCTAAAATCCGCATGAACCTGTGCAAACGCTGTGAACTCCGCGGTCTGTTGGCAGCAAGCGATTGCAATCATCACTTCCTTCCCCATCCCCACATTGACTTGCAACCTGACGTAGCAAGCGCCATTCTCGCCTAGAAAAATCATCAATACTCATACACTGCAAGAAGCATGGTCGTCCCAGCCAGCTATCTCAGCTATTCTTGAGTCGGTAGAAATAGTTTTCGCTAATTGAAAGTGCTATAGAAATATCAAGTAGATTCAAAACATGAATTTCTGGGAGTATTCTATGAAAATTTCTGACGAGAAGAAACACGTGTAGGGTAAAACACTAGACTTCGCCCCCCTAAAATTCTGCACTAATCTTCGCCACTTCATACATAAAAAATGGAATCAGTATGGAGGGGGCGAAGACCAGAGCAGTGGCGAAGTCTAGTGCTTTTACCCTATATCAAGGAGAATGAGTAAGAAAAAAGGGAAAAATCTGCCTACGCTAGTGGCTGTAGCTGCATGAGGTATTCTAGTAATAATTTCTGCAGAAAACCCTGGGTTCCCTCCTGGAAAATCTCAAAAATTTCTCCAGTGATTTCTTCAAAATTGCCGGCTCTGTTTCACTTGGAGCGTTATTCCAATTAGCAAAAAGTAGAAGTAGGTGTATTTCATCACCTAGCACAATGTTGTAGAACACGTGAAACTTCCCAAAAAGCGATTAGAAAATTCATAAAGTAAAAACTATAACTCTCAAATTGTGATCAATTAACGTAATAGTTTGTTTGCAAAACTTTGCAACAACACATTTTCCTGTAACTTGCAGAACACACCATTATTCTATCTCCATTTTTGAACTAAAATAATTAATCCATCTAGCGGTGATAGCGCCTTTTTTGTGCCTTTGAAAACTCATTTCAACACAACTCAAGTGACATGTTGATGAACACTCAAAAATAAAAGTGTACACAGAATTACTGTTATTTATGCATTTTCTATCTGCATCTCTCTTGCTCTCTTTCTGTTTTCATGCTATCTACAATTTTGCTATCTACCGTTTTTACATCTTCCCTATACCAAATATACCCATATTGCATGATTTTAGAGCCTAAAACACCATTAAACAGCCGCCATCTTGGATTTTAGACCTCCATCTTGTATATTCTGTTGGACTACGGACATCTTCCCCATACCAAATATACCCATATTGGAGCCGCTACCTTGAATTTGAAGTCGCCATATTGGATTTTAGACCGCCATCTTGGATAATCTGGCCGTCATTTTTGGACTCCAGACTTCTTCCTCATACCAAATATACGCATATTGGTTGGCATGGTTTTAGAGCCTAAAAAACCATTGCATTAAACAGCCGTCATCTTGAATTTTGAGCCATGTTAGATATTAATTTAAAGTGAAAAAAAAAACGTGTTAAAGTGGTTTGCGTTCTGATTTGCCCCACATTCCCTCATTATTGTCGACAGTCGACCTCGAGAAAAGAAGCGGATGTAGCGCTCCCCAAAAGGCTGAGACCAGAAATCAGGGCATAAGGGAGTGATAGGGAACTTCTGGCCGCATAGGTATTATTCACTAGTAACACCTCTGCACCACCTTTGGTGCTCAGGACTGAAGATTGCAGAAGAGAGATCATATATGACCCCAAAGATGAAACCGAGCATAACTAACGTGTTCGCCGCCAGCGAGGTTGCGGCAAAAGAATCCGGCCCCAAGAGGTTCAACTGCTTTGTTGAATACTTTTCTACAGTGTTACTGTTGGACACCTTCAGGTATCAATCAGCAGCCGTTTAGTTTGATGGAAGGTGTCTTGCATTCTTTTTATGTATTATTAAGAAACGGTCACCGATGGGGCTAGCCTTGCTATGGCCTGCGTGGTCATGGTGGACTCGCCTCCAATAGGTTATGGGCCCAGAACCTGTTGGACTAGCCTCCAACAGTTACAGCATCTTGAACCAATTTAAGGATGTCGAAAATCATACAAAGTTCATAATGATATTGAAAGTAAGCGAAAATTGTAAGTTTCAATCTTATTTTGCTATGTTTACATCCTGAAACTTGTGTGCGTTGGATTCTTTCGTGAACATTCAATATTTCTATTGTAAGGCAAAGAAAATGATACACTATGCCCAAGAAGTTGAGAAACTTATCCCAACCGGAACGTGAATCGAATCGCCGTCTCCGGATCAACGATCCATAGCCTTAACCAGTAGGCATACAATTATAATATTGATTATAGCCGTAATAAACCCCTGCTAAAATTCAAACAAAACTAACAGTAATGGAATGTTACTTGAAGGCAACGCCAGAACCAGAACCGGGTTAAAAGGCCGTTTTCCTTCCTTTCAACTTCCACAGCACAGTGTAAATCTATGGTAAGGACTATATCGGAAATTAACTATAAACGGTCAAAATGCTCTATCTCGAAGCATGGTTGGTCTTTTTATTCCGGTTCTTCTATGAAATCTTTACAATATAGTTAAGTTTACAAAAGCTTGAAAAATTGAGAAAATGTTAGTTTTATTGAAAATATGGTTCTATGAGTACACCACACAAAATAACAATCTGTACAAAATGCATTTTTTCAAAAAAGTTTTAACGTTTCAATAATTTGTAGCGAAAAAAAAATGTAGGGGGAAAAATATGGAAAATAATGATTATTACTAGCAGTTATGTACACATGACATATCACTCAATACCGACTTTTAAAATTCCTATTTTGGATAGAAAACCCTCCAAGATGTAGAAAATGGTATATCCCAATAAACACCTTCTTTTTGGTCGAACTTTGACGCTCTGATTTAAATATCTTCAGAGGTTATAAACTTCCGTTCTCAAGTAAAAATAACCTCTTCAACAAATTTAAATACATGCCCAATTGAAAAAAATGCGAATTTCCAACTTTATGTATGTTTTATTTGCGTAATCGTTCTTTGGAGACGCATAAAAAAGGGTACCTCAAAAATGGCCTTTTTTCATTTTTGAGAATTGCGCTACACTGCGGAGGAAATTTTATCTGGTAAAAAAGATTTTTCCTATATCATGAGCATTTCGGAAAAGAATATATTTGTGCAAAAATAAGAGAAAAAACCAGATTAATCCACCTAGTGGTGATAATGCCTTTCTCGTCGAATATGTTCTCAAAATCTTTCAGTCGACGCAATAAATCTTGCCTTAGAGTTAGTGATCAGTCCTTTGGTAACGGACGGGAAGGAGGGAATTCTCATAACAGCGGTCTGGGACTGTACCACCTACGAATTTCTGAATCCTGAGAATACTTTATTCAGAAAAGCAAGAATTTTATCAAAGTCATCATCGAATTGGGAAACTTATTGATGGCACTTATTCCAACGTTATGTTCAACGTATAGTCCTCTCAGATGACTGCTTGACCACCTTCACTGAAGGCCGATCCATACCAAGATGACAACTACAAGCTAGGATAAAACTTTTTCCATAGATCACTTTAAGCTCTTCGAAAAAGTTTTTTCTGCACACTTTAGGCCGTATTTAATTACCATTGGTTACATGATTCATGTAAAATTTGTAATGTCGCCAATACTGAATCCCATCCAAATTTCTACCACATTATAGAGCTCACCGTCCAGCCGCATCAAAATTTTGCGCAGTAATTTTAGACGCCAAATAAAAAAAAACTTTAAGTTTTGATTTTTCCATACAATGTTGACCCATCCTACTGTATATTTACACCTCAGGAATCTAAAATGATGTGATTTGTTGAGATAGTTTTAGTTTTATAAAGTATTTGGTTCTCTTACACATATCAAGCAATAGATAGCCTTGATTTTGTTCACTTTCGTAATTTTGCTGAAGCACTGAACGCTGCTTCTGCCACACCACCGGTAGCGTCTTATGTAGTCTGAGGCTTTTTTCTTGCTGACCGTTCATTAGGTTATCGAAATGTCATTTGATGTGTCCCATGTATGCGTTAGGTATTCTTTTTATATTTGGCCTCTTTTGAGGGGACACCTGGAAACGATTCCCGAACAATACCAGTAGTATCAAATGTGATGTGAGCTTATCTTAATGCTCACTGTTCATCAGGTTACCCGGAACTAGTAACACTACCGAAGTAACTTATGTGGAATCTGTCTATTTTCTTATTATCCGTGCACCAGGTTACTGACAAAAAGCGGTTTGATGTACCGCAAGCATGTATTTGGTTCACTGTTGTATATGTCCATTTCCGGTGGAACACCCTAAACCGTTCATCAGGTTATCGAAAAAGCCGCGGTTTGATGTGTCACATGCATGGGGTTCGGATCCCTTCTACATTTGACCACTTCGGGAAGGACACCCGGAACCGATTCCAGGTTACTACTAGTTTTCCTAAGTATGATCTGAGATTTTTTTCTTGTTAACTGTTCATCAGGATACCTAAAAAGCCAATTGATGTGTCGCGAATATTGGTTTAGTTCTCTTTTACATTCGGCCACTTTCGGTGAGACACCCGTAACCGGTTCCACAACACTACCAGTTGTCCCAAATATGGTCTGCAACTATTTATTGCCAATTGTTATCGGGTTATCTAAACAGCCGTGAATTCACGTGTCGCAAGCATGGTTTTGGTTCACTATTATATTTGCACACTTCCGGCGGGACATCCGGAACTTTACTGGTTCAGATATGGTATAAGACTATTTTCTTGCTAATTTCTTAAGCCTATCAAAACAGCAGCGCTTTAATGCATGGCTTTGGTTCAATTTTATATTTTGCCTCTTTCAGAGGGACAGCCGAAGGCTCCGGCACTATCAGCAGTCCCTAATGTGGTCTAAGCCTACTTCCTTGATAACCAGTCATTAGGCAGCATCCATTTATTACGTAACGCTAAAATCGAAATTCTTCGACCCCCTCTCCCCCCTCCGTAACGCTTTTTTGTATGAAAACCCGAAATTTTTTGTATGGGCCGTAACGCTTGGCCATACTCCCCCCCACCCCCTAGAGCGTTACGTAATTTGTGGCTGGCGCCTTAGGTAATTCGAAAAACCATTAATTGATGTGTCACATGCATGAGTTTGGTTCACTATTATATTTGGCCACATCCATCGGGACATGCGGAACCGGTTCCGGAACGCTACCGGTTCAGATATGTTCTGAGGCTATTTTCTTGCCAACCATTCATAAGGTTATCAAAAACGCCACGCTTTGATGTATCACATGCATGGGTTTGGCTTACTATTATATTTGGCCACATCCGGCGGGACATCCAGAACCAGTTCCGGAACACTACCGGTTCAGATATGGTCTGAGGCTATTTTCTTGTTAACCATTCATTAGGATATCAAAAAAGCCGCCCTTTGATGTATCGCATGCATGGGTTTGGTTCACTGTTATATTTGGCCACATCCGGCGGGTCATCCGGAACCGGTTCCGGAACACTACCGGTTCAGATATAGTCCGTGACTATTTTCTTGCTAATCTTTAATCAGGTTATCAAAAAAGCCACGCTTTGATGTGTCGCATGCATGGGTTTGGCTCATTATTATATTTGGCCACATCCGACGGGACACCCAGAACCGGTTCCGGAACACTACCGGTTCAAATATGGTCTGAGACTATTTTCTTGCTAACCATTCATCAAGTTATCGAAAATGCCGCAGTTTGATGTGCAGCATGTATGGGTTTGTTGCAATTTCATGTCTGGCCACTTCCAGGGGTACCGGTCCGGAACACCTAAATGGCCATAACTCCGGAACGGTTGGACCGATCCGAACCATTTTCAATAGGAAACAATGGGACCAGATTCCGCGTCGAATGAACCGTTGGTCATTAAAATCGGTTGATGTTTACTATCTAAAAGTTAGGTGACCTTTTTTGTACACACACACACACAAACACATACGCACACACATACATACACACACACACATACACACACACAGACATCATCTCAACTCGTCGAGCTGAGTCGATTGGTATATAAGACTTGCCCCTCCGGGGGCTCCATCAAAATTTCGTTTTTGGAGTGAACATATAGCCTTTCGGTACACCTTGGTGTACGAGAAAGGCAAAAATGAGTATTTTTCTACAGTTTTCGCATTTTTAAATTTATAGCAGGTGTACAAAATTTTAAAAACATATGTGCAATCTTTGAGTTAAATGTCCAAGTTAAATAATTTTTTTTTTAAATCAGAACTGCCATTCTTTATTTAATAGTTATTTATGTAACGAGTTGCAAAATGATGATTTTTACAGCACGAGTCGTACATTTATCCAACGAGGCTTGCCGAGTTGGATAAATATGACGAGTGCTGTAAAAATCGAGTTTTGCAACGAGTTGCATACAACATTTTTTGCAATAAGAACAAAAATCACTTTAAGGAGAAACTTCAGAGTATACAAACATGGCTACCACAATGGCCGATTTGGTCCCCTACTCACGTTTTCAAGAGCACCAATCTAGAAAATTCGAAAACAAATGCTCTCGATTTGTAAAAGCTGCCTCTTTTTGCAAGTGAGCAAAGCCAGGAAAAACAAGTGCGGCTTGGCTCGATGCTTTGTTCGTCAGATTTGTGCCTCTAAAGTTCGTATGAAAAATTGCAATGGGATTTCTTGATATTTCACCTTAATATGATCATTTCCATCAGTATCATCATGCTTCCTGGTGGTTGAACGGGATCACCCACGTGTTCCATCAAGCTAGACGCAAAACTTGAATCAAGCAAGCTATGCTATAACCGTCACAGTTTTTCAAGCTCTTGACGTGGAAACACAGGTTATTGCCCAAACAATTGCATTATGATTCATAATGCAACTCAAATGAGTTGCATTATGAATCATAATGCAACTCTTTTTAATAGTGAGGAAAAGTAGGCCGTAGTGACACTAAAACGGCAAGTATAACATTCAATATTATAGTGCCAAGTTGCAAAAAAGATTTTTTTGCAATTTCTCATCGTAATAGGCTGTTTTACCTCACGCAAATCTGACTGGAAAAGGCCTACTTTCCCACACCAAATTAACAGTGCTGTAATGGTTCATTACAGCACTGATTTGCGTTGCGTAATGAACCATTACAGCACTGTTTTCAGTTTTGGTCAACTTCTTGATGCTTTCTGGACGCAGTTTTGAAAAATAGTGACAACTGCACAGTATAACCTATTATGATCAGATTTCCTTACACATTGGCTGTGAACATCAGTGTGCAGTTTTGTTGAAAACTATCCTCAAGGGTAATTTATGAAATTGCAAAAAACGTTGTACGCAACTCGGTGTAGAACTCGATTTTTCCAGCACTCGTCGTAATTATCCAACTCGGCAAGCCTCGTTGGATAAATGTACAACTCGTGCTGTAAAAACCGTCATTCTGCACCTTGTTGCGTAAACTACTATTTTGCAATTTGGCACTATAAAATTCATTTTATACTTGCCGTTTCAATATCCTAACGGCCTACTTTTCCGTACTATCCAAACAAATGCATTATGGTTCATAATGCATCTCATTTGGGTATCAATATGAATAATAATGCATTTGTTTGATTGACAACCTGTGTTACCACAGTAAGAGCTTGAAAAACTGTGACGATTATAGCACGGCTTGCTTGATTCAGATTTCGTGATGGAGCACGTGGTCGTTCCCATTCAATCACGAGAAGCACAATTATACTGATGGAAATGATCATATTCTAGTGAATAATTTTGGACATTGCAAAAAAAAAGTTGTAAGCAACTCGTTGCATAAATAACTATTATAGTATCTATAGTATCTCCAAAAATAAAGTTATGTTTATTTTGAATAGATTAATTTTTAGGCAGTTGTGAACGTTTATAGTTAATTTCCGATACAGTCCTTAGATATCGCTTGCAAGTTATGCAGCCAGCGAACTGTGCCACATCATCTTCAGAGTAATCAACACACAATCTATCGCTTTACTGCCGTTCTTCTGTGAAGTGACGTAAGCGCCATTCCAAATTTCTGCGTTTTTTGGTATGTATCTGGTGATATAAAAATATTGTGGTGTGCCTGCTATATTAGGAAGCAAGATCTAGTGGTAATCTAACATCTATGGAAGAAAACAGCGAATGGTCAACGGCAGCTTACACCTGGCATTCACACACCAAACGTGTAGCCTCTGCCAAACATCTTTTTCCCAACAACATACTGACATTCGCTTTACCTGCCATTGCACGAATATGTGTTTTGAGTGACATGCACAGCACATAATGCACTATGCCCAGGAACGCGCAAATAATCATCATTTATTTAGTTATACACAGCTATTTCAGTGCACATATATGCGAACTTCGGTAGTACTGCTCAGTAATTTATCATGTGGGCTGTGTTGTTCATCAATCAATTTGCTTCACCACCAAGAGCTTAATCGTTATGCTTTCCAATCACATGACGTTCACTTGATGTAAATTCCAGCACTCTGTGCGCCATCGGACCACTCAAAAGTAAGGTTATGTAACTGTTCCCAGCAAAAAAATACCCAAAACTATACAATGAAAAGAGAAAAACCAAAAGAACGTTCTTACGTCAGAACGAGGCTTATCGGACTTATCAGAGCAGGTGGTTTCACTCACTTCCACATCCGTATATAATATGTACTTCTGTTTCTGTTGTAGATTCCATTCCGAGTAACTCACCTTCAAAAAGACGGATGCACAAGGACCTCTCCAATTACTGCTGGTTCACATGAATCTGAGTGCTTCGTTATGTGTGTGACGAATTGTGTGGGCGGTGGGGAAGATTAGCTCTTCCGTTTGCTTTCCTTCACTGAGCCCTACGGGTACTCTATGACGGTATTTATTATATATTATACACTTTGTAAACGACTATCCTTTTGTCGCTTCTTTCGACACTTGATTTGAAATCTTAGAACATTGATTTGTAGACTTTTAACACATCACAGATATTTTACGCGTAAAACGTTACACTTAGAACTAGGACTCAACACTTTGATAGCGACCATTTTGCTAGGGATTGGGATTTTTCTCGGTTGGTATTTGACCTTTTGACTGTTTCGACGAAATGGCTACCCTATTGTTTACGTATTAGTGTCTAGTGTTCACTTCGATGTTGGCCTGCTGTTCAAGATGAATGAGGCGATGGCGACGAATGACGGCAAAGGCGAAGATGAAGTCGAACTCTGTGGTGGGATCTTCTGATGTGATATAGAACCGTGGTCGAGGTCACCTGTTCAGTAGGGAGAGCAGCTGTCACCCCAGCGTAGGGATGTCTTCTGAGACGGAGAGTTTCTTGTTCTGAAACGTGACCCGCACATGTGCCTCTTCACCGAGATGCAGCCTCAGATTGCTCCGGCCAAAAGAAAACCAAACAACATCGATTCAACGATCCTACCCGTAGCATGGGAGGTTCGTTCTCTCACTAGCTTTTTTGGCCGCCAAGTCGCTTCAATACATTCAGTGTCGCCTAAATAAACTCTCGTCACAGATGATGTCGTTTAATCACGCTCGTATACCACAGAACATATTGCAAAACTATCCGAAAATGTTCAGTATGAATGAAAACCGAGCACACATTCGACTAACACTGTCTCGCGTGGTTTTACTTTCAATTTTCCGTGGGGTTCTCCATGCAACTCTCCCGAGCATCACTCAGTGACCAGGTTCGCTTTTGAAACTAGGTATGAATATGTATCCTGAATACGTTACATAACCATTTCCTTCGCAATCAATCGACGATGGTTATTTTTGTCACATCCAAATTTGCGCTTCTGATTTTAGTAGGTTTTCGATTGAAAATGCTACGACCTCTTAACGACCCTTGGTCTCCTTCCGCAGCTTGGTTATGGAAAGCTCTCTCCGTCTTCTCCTGCACTGTCCCCTCTCCAAATGGTTTTCCACTAGGGTGAAAATTTTTCCACACTCGATTCGAAACGCAGGAAAATTGTAATGGCTGACTGGTAACTTTTCACACATCCATTTGCAAGAAACTCGTCAAATTATCACAAAGCGGCATCTCAGATCAACGTGAACTGTGAATTAAATGATCGAAAATGGCACATTTCAGCGCAATACCTTCCTGCAGAAGCCCACTAGTTTCACAATCAGGAGAACCAAGGACCCCCGGAGCACGGTTGGCTGGATGTACCGATAGAACGAAAACCCCGACCGACTTTTGCAGCGGTAAAATTCAGACTGTAACCAGAGGAGCCAAACGAGAGACCACATCAGTGTTATCGATCGGTGCATGAAGCTTTTTCCCCTACATTGCGTTCCATTATCCCTTCGCCGAAATAAGGAAACCCCATCCGAGTGACGTCAAACCTGTTCCCTTCAGATGGGAAAACTGAGTTCTGAGTGTTCAAGGAAAGTGAGTAGGTACCATCAATGAATTATGTTTACACATAAGAGACCGAACTACATAAGGAAAGTTAGAAGGAGCGCTGCTTGGGTTGATCAACCTTGCAGGCAGCAGGCGTGGGAATGTTGTGGGTTGCGCTTGAGGGGATTTTTCATGAGTGGAAATTTAATGTTCAAGTGCGCGCGAGTGGGCTTGCTTCTCAATAATTCGTTTGAATGCGTTTTTGGTGAGTGTAAATATTACACGTGGGAGTAGTGAGACCGTTAGATTCCCTAACAAGCTACAGGCACAGGCGGAGGTAGGGGAAAGCGGGTATTTTCTCGATATTTTGATAGCACTTTAAATCAGCGATGCTTTAAACTAGAATAAGATTAGAGTAGTTAAATAAGTATATGACATGAGTTAGGTCAGTTCTCTTACTTTTCAGTATTCTCTAAAATGTTTAGTTTTAATTTCCTTAGCGATACGACTGTTAAAAACGGATTCTTATGCTTTCACCCGACGTTTCGGACACATTTATTGTACCTTTTTCTTAGGAATCAACAATGTCCCGTTTTATCGTTAAGAATCTACAGCAAAGGCATCTTTGTCACCTTATGTTCCGACAATTCGCCCATTTTGTTCAAGCCGTGGCCAAGATTCAATGTTCTACAAAGTTATGTAAAATGTCAAAATACACAACTTTGTAGAAGTGAATAGGGTTCTAAAATGTCAATAGGGTTAGCTGTGGCTATTTTTAGCAAAATGGATGGAAATGGATGCAAATTGAACCCCACTAGGTTCAAAATGTATCATAATTAGTTGAGTAATCTTAATCTGAGGTTTTCGTCTGTACCCTCGAGTATCCTTAGCAGGGGTTCTTAATCTAACTACACTATATTTTTGGGGCTAAAACATTAATATCAGTTTTTGTATGTCATTGAGAACCTCATTATCTTCTGCAAAGTGATAAATATTAACTATTTGCATAATTTTATGAATGATTGCGCCTACCAAAACCAATTCACGGTCCGACAATTTTTTTGTTCAGCTCCAAATTTCACTTTTTCTGATTGCTCCCGACTAGAAACTCATAAATCTGAAGTTTTGACCCTCCCCCTCTTGGGAGAGGGGAGGGGCATTGATTTGAAATTTTGAAAAATCGAAAAATTTCGAGGTTTTTCGATCGCCATTTTGGCCAAATGCACGATATCGAAATAGGAAAAGGTTGACCACGGAGCTTTAGGGGTTGTGCAACTACCAACAAAATTTCACGAAGATCCGTCAAGCCATTCTCGAGAAACGGTGTTTTAACGAAATGATGTTTTAAAGATTGCACGCAAAGAATCCAACTACTAAGGACTGTATCGGAAATTAACTATAAACATTCAAAATGCTCTATCTCGACGCACGGTTGGTCTTTTCATACCGGTTCTTCTATGAAATCTTTACATTATAGTTAAGTTTAGAACAGCTTCAAGAAATTTGGAAAATGTTTAGTATTATAGAAAATATGGGTCTATGAGTTTACCACACAAAATAACAATCTGTACAAACAGTTTTTATTTTAATTTTTTTTTAACGTTTCAAACATTTGTAACAAACAAAATTTGTACGGGGAAAAATCTGGAAAATAATTATTATTACTAACAGTTATGTACACATAACATATCACTCCAAACCGACTTTTAAAATTCTTATTTTGGATAGAAAAACCTCCAACATTAAGAATATGGTCTATCCCAAAAAACACCTACTTTTTGGTCGAACTTTGACGCTTTGTTTTAAATATCTTCAGAGGTTATAAAATTTCGTTCTCTGGTAAAACTACCTCTTCAATAGATTTAAATACATACCCAATCGAAAAAAATGCAAATTTTCAACTTTATGTATTTTTTATTTACGTAATCGTTCTTTGAAGACGCATAAAAAAAAGAGTTCCTCGAAAAATGACCTTTTTTCATTTTTAAGAATTGCCCTAAACTGCGGAGGGAATTTTTCTTGATAAAAATAATTTTCTTATATTATGAGCCTTCTGGAGAAGAATATATTTGCGCAAAAATAAGAGAAAAAAATGAATACTTTCCCACAGTTTTCGTAATTTTAATTTTTAGGAGGTGTCCAAAATTTTAAAAACATTTGTGCAATCTTTGAGATAAAAGTCCAAGTTAAATGATTATTTTTTGAAAATTGGAACTGCCATTCTTTATTTAAGAGATTTATATAGTATCTCCAAAAATAAAGTTATATTTATTTCGAACAGATTATTTTTCAGGCAATTGTGAACGTTTATAGTTAATTTCCGATGCAGTCCTTACAGGGGATGGCCAAAATGTTTGGGATAGGCAACTTTTTTTTCTCTCACTAAAAAGTTCAGCATGCTATAACTTTTCATAGAGCAAATCAAAAAATCTCAAATTTTGACTGTTTGTCAACCTATTATATGTGCATCATTGGTACAAATTTGGGCTTGATTGATTATTATTTCACAAAGTTAGAACCGTTCGGGTAAAACACCTTTTTTTAGACAACGCATTTTTGAGCTGTCATATCTCGGAAACCAGTAAACCGAATTGAATGAAATTTTGAATGTACACTAACAATATGTAAATGCTTCACAAACTATTAAAACATAGATACTTTTTAAACGTTAAAAAAAGTTATCATGGATTGACACTTTTTGGACTTTTCTCGAAAAAATGTAATTTTTTTACATTAATGTGAATAAATTTTAGTGTTGATATCCAAAGATTTTCCACTTCTGTTCTCAAGTTATCTCTAATCAGATATATTAGAGCCTATTTAGATTGAAGGAAGAACACATTTAATAATTTTTGTGTGGCATTGTAAATTTTACTTATTTTCCTCTATATGGGTAAAAATTTCAACCCGATATAACTTAATTCGCCGTGAGAAAATATTAATTTTTATAAAGTCGTATTGAGTATCAATATATTGTTGATAAACGCTAAAAAAATCATTCAATTTGGTTCACTGGTTTCCGAGTTATGACAGCTCAAAAATGAGTTGTCTAAAAAATAGTGTTTTACGCGAACGGTTCTAACTTCGCGAAAAATTAATCAATCGAGCCCAAAATTGTACCAATGATGCACACATAATAGATTGACAAACAGTCAAAATTTGAGATTTTTCGATGCACTCTATGAAAAGTTACAGCATGTTGAATTATTTTGTGGGAGAAAAAATGTTGCCTATCCCAAACATTTTGGCCATCCCCTGTATATTGTACAATTGCTGATTTAACCATGCCGTTTAGCATCATGGTGTCTTCGAGGAAGTGTTTCACTACAATAACCTGTTGGTAAAAATAACCAATCCCCCTAAAAGTGAGATAGAAAATTTACTTTTTGAATTTTTCAAGATACAGGGTTGATGTCTTTACAAGAGTTGTAGAAAATGCTGTTCTGAATAACTTTGTCGAAGACGCCAAATTCGTAACTCCGTTAGTTTTCAAGATACGGTACGTTTTTATAAACGGCGGCCCCTTAAAAGTGGTTTTTTCCTCAATAATTTCTTTCACTTTTGATTCCACAATTCTATTCTCACAGTCTCCAATAGGTCATTCATTTTGACTCTCTGAATAGGACAATTACTTGAACTTTCGCATTTGTACATTCACATTTGTACCCATTGATACATGGGCCGGGACGAACAGCTAGACTTTCCTTCCTAAGAAAGACGTGATGAGAAATTTTTGTCTCACCGACTGAGGTGAGAGGTAACCAAGTTGTTGTAGTACAAAACAAAAGTAATAGATAAAAACAAAATAAGCAGTGCACAATGGTACAGAGCCGTTTCTTGCTGGACGAAAAGTATAACGGCCAAATAATAAGTTTTTGATTTACGCAAAGATGTAGAAGTTTCTTCAAATTTTTTATACTTCTTTTTAATATTGGAGGTCCAAATTTTTCTTAAGATCAATTTATCAACTTTTTTTGATATAGAGCAATGAATGTTCCACAAATCTCTGAATACTTTTAATACTTGTAATATCATACATTTGTGTTTAAGACTCAAATCTCGTATCCTTTTATTTTTTTTCATAATTATGGCCATTTTTATATAAAAAATATCATAATCTCAAAATTTACTTAATCGCCTTAAACAAAAAAAAAACATGTTTTTTTCTTCGTCATTGAAAAGTGAAAATTAGATCTTTTGTATAATACTAATAAATTGAAAATTCACTTGAACCATCATAAGATAAGAAGTGCCAAAAATAAACCATTTTTAGAAGAAACCCAAGGATAACTTTTAAAATTGGCTTACCAAAAACTCCCTAATTTTACCCAACAGTGGCGTAGCAAGGGGGGTGCGGAGGGTGCGGTCCGCACCGGGCCCCCGAATTCAGAGGGCCTCCAAATCAGGGTAGGTCTAGTGTTATGAACCTTCCCTGATTTGGAGGCCCCCCTGAATTTGGGGGCCCAGTCTGAATAAAGTTCTGTGATTAGCGAAAGATTCCTATAAGTGTAAGTTCATTACTTTCCGATCTGCTGATAGGTATGTAGAGGCCTCTTCGTGATTATCAAGAGTTTTTGAAATGGGGAACACAGATAGCTTTTTTGAAGTACTATTATTAATAATTATAAATGTACCCTCTTCATTCTTGTAGTTTAGTTAGTTTAGTTTATATTAGTTTGATGACTACTCTTTGCACCTGCAGGAGCCCCAAAATACAATAAAAAATGTGTTCGAAATCAAAATTGAATTTAACGATTTTCAGTACCGATATGGAAGTAAAATTCATGAACATTATGAAAACGTCCCTGGTATACTAACCACAGAACTAAACATAGCTGTTCATTTAGCTTAACCCTCTAATACCCAAATTTTTAATTTTGATCTAAATATCATTTTTCGTCATCTAAAATCGATTTAAACATGTTTTGGAAGGTGATTTTTTTTAATTCTCGATTTCGTGAATTTCAGTATTTGATTTTTCTAATTTTTATTTTTGAACATCCCCACAGTTTTATATTTTTTCCTGGAAGCCTATTTGGGGTACGGATTTTTTGCGATGAAAACATTTTGAGATTTTATGATTATTGTTGAAATATTTTAATTTTAATTTTTTTTTCATAAAAAAAATATTTTCCGTGTAATTTTAAGGAAAATAATTTTAGAGTGTATTGGATTCACTTAAACTATAAAACTACAATAGAATGATATGGGAAAAATTTAAAATATGTTAATTGAAGCGATTCAATGATAAATTAACAATGACTTCTAGAAGGTGACAAAACATCATTTTTTCAATGATTTTTAAAAAATGTAAATACGCTTGAAAATACACCAAAAACCATTTTGAGATATACAAAACAGCCCTAAATATCAGCCAAAAATATAAAAATTTTGATTTTCCACGAAATAAAAATTACAAAAATGCTCAAAGTATACCCCGTCTAAAGGCGGGGTTGGGTATTAGAGGGTTAAGGTAGTAGCTGACATTCAGGGGCCCCATTCATCAAAATTAGGAACCAAACGAATTACTTCGGGCAAGAATATCTTTTTCGATTTATCTAGCACAGGGGTTTTCAGACCTTTTGCGTCGCGGTGCACTTTTTAGAAATAAATCGTCGCGCGGTGCACTCTTTCAAAATTTCTGAAAGATTTTATTAGTTTGTTACAAAAATCTAGTGTATTTTTCGATGCCACTTCCTGGTACATACACTATAGTGTATACACATGTCGTTGAAAAGATTTTCTTTCTCCGATCATGACTGTGACTTGATTGTATTTCTTTATTACTTGTCGAACTTTACTTTTCTGCTGATGTTTTTTACCAGTCCAGTAGGCGAATTCCGGCGCACTTTTTCTAAGAAGAAAAGAAAATCTTCTTGCTGGTGAGCAAAGGAAGAAATTTTTTTTTTTCGAAGAAATTGTGCGCCGGGATTTAGCCACTGCTCTTCGAGAATTCTAAGCGAAATCCTCAGCAGATCCCTGGTGAAATTCTTTCCAAAAAATTAACTTATATTTATAAGAACTAGTAAGATTTTTAGAAGATCTCCCTCAGTATTCATGCCAAACTTATAAGAATATTTGATAAAAATTGAAAATAATGAGCATGTTCTCTAAGATAATCTTGGTAAATTCCTTGTGAATTGATTAAGAGATCCCATCTCGCGTTTTTGAAGATAAGTTCCTTACTTTAACCTTGATTGATTTCCGACGCGACCCATTAATGATTTTCCTCGTGGTTTTTTGAAATATTCAATGATCTCTAGAACTGTGATTTTTTCTTTGGGCTTATCAGAAACTTTCCTACAGTTTCACCGTAAGATCGCTTTGTTCCGAATTTATTTGAAGTTTTCTAAAATCTATAAAAAAATATTATCTTTCATTGAAGGTCCAGTGAACAAGCAACCATTTCTAGTAAACAAATAGCTTTTGTGAGATACATAATACTACGATAGAATCCAAATCAATTTATTTTGGTTTTATGATGGTTAAATCAGCCCTCCTATATTCTGCGGAACTAAAAGATATATTTTGAGTGGTTTAATTACAAAACACACACTAATCATTATTGTGAAGGCAACATATTTGGTAGACACGCGGTGCACTTAGCATAGCTTCACGGTGCACCAAGTGCACCGCGGTGCACGATCTGAAAACCGCTGATCTAGCAGTTACTTCAAAGACTTCTACAAAAATTCCACCAAGATTTACTTCAGAACTTTTTTTCAGGGATTGCCTAATTTTTTCTAAGCATTGGTTTACGAATACTTACCATGATTCCTTCAGGAACTCTTCCTAACATTTATTCAGGAATTTCTTCAAAAAAAAGTCCTTCAGGAATTCCTTTGAGATTTTTTGTAGGAATTTCTTCAAGCAGTCGTTCAGAAATACCTCTTCGAAATCGTTCATAAAGTCATTCAAGGATGATGTCATGAAGTCCTTCAAGAAATGCTTCAGGTGGACCTTAAGGAATTTCTCCAAGAATGATTTTAGAAATTTCTTCAAGAAGGAATCTTGCAGGAGTTCCGCATGGAAAATATCTTTTGAGATCATGCTTGGAGCCATACCTGATAGAATCCGTGGGATATTTTCTAAAGAAATTTGAATGAATTCCCGAAGGAATCCTTGTAGAAATGTCTTTAGGAATTTTTGAAGAAATTTCTGAAGAAATCCTTGAAGAATTGCCTAGATGAATTCTAAGATGTGTTAGGAAAAAAACACTGGGTAGATTTTGGAGGTATATTTGATGATGTTCGTGAAGGATTACTACAGTACCATGAAGTAGTACTAGAAGTACTAGGAGTACTATTAGTAATTACTTAAAGAATTCCTGAGGAAATTTTGCAAGCAAACGGATTTTTGGAAGAACTAATTATGAAATGCCTGTATAATGACGAAATTCCAAATTCTTTGGTGCAAATAAAAAAACAATCTTCAAAAGAATTCCCATAAATTTCCTTGGAGGAATTTCTGCAGGAGACCTTGGGTGAATTTCTGTAAGGCCCTCTGAGGAAATTTGTGCAGGAATTCTTAGGGGATGAATGTGTTCATCTTTGTATGTAGGGTCATCTGAAGGAAAACTTGGAGAAATCCATTAACGAATATTTATACGTAGCTTGAAAAAAAATCATTGGAGAAAAGATTAACTCTTTACTGCATTTTCTTAAAAGATTCTTGAACGAATTGTGAAAGAGAACATGAAACATTGCCTAAGGAATCTTTGGATGATTTCCTTCAGCAATTGTTACAGGAATTTCTGAGAAAATTCCTGCAGGTATGACTAAAGCAATGCTACCAATGACACCTAATCGACTGACGCCGCTAACCGCTCGGCCACGAAACCCACACAATTTGTAAAGAAATTGTAAAGAAGACCTTGAAGTATTCCTCAGGTGAATCGTAAAAGTTATCCCAGAAAGAGTTCTTGTAGCTCCGCACTTGGGAAAAAAATGCTTGATGAAATCGTTACAAATATATCTGAGAAGTTTCGTGAAGGAAATCCGAACGAAACTGGTGTTATCGCTTAAAAAAAACCTTTAAAGGTATAAATAGAAAAAAATCTGATGAAAAACTTGGAAGAATTCCTAAAGGATTCATTGAGAAATTCCTGTGAGAAGTTTTACATTATTTATTAGAATTTCTGAAGTATTTCTTCGGTTTTTTTTAACTTTTTCAGTAATTAATGCAGAAACCCGTGTGCAAATTCGTTATGGATATCTTTGAACATTAATTTGGAAATCCATTCGGCAATTGCTCTGAAAATTTCCTTTGGCGATACTTTTGATTAATTGTTAGGAAATTCCTTTGGAAACTTCTTCAACTTCTCTGGAATGCTACAAAAGTGGCTTCCGATTTTTATTTCTACGAACTCATCAGATTTTTATTTCTATGGAAATTTCGTTGGAAAGTCCGCCTGCAACTTTTCACTGATTTTTTTTTACAATTCGTTTGAGAAAACCTCTGGTAATTACTTCCGGAATAACTTCAACACTTTTCTGGAAACTTCTGTGCCCATCCCTGCGGGAATTGATTGGGTAATTTATTTGGCATTTTTTTTGGTAATTCATTCAGTTTTCCTGAAAAAAATATCGAATATCTTTTGGCGGAGTTTTTTTTCAGCAAATTCTTGGGAAATGCTTTGAATGGATTTGATCCGAATATTTCTATAAAACTATTCTTGGGGTTTTCTTTGCAAATGTTTTTGAAAACTATTTCGGCACTTCCTTCGAAATCTGGTTCGATAACTCTTGGAAATTTCTTGGCAATAATATTCGAAGTGGAATTAGGTTATTATTTTTGAAAATATCTTGGACATCACTTTCAGAAATTCTTTGGGCAATTGCTTTGGAAATTTATCATGGGATTTCAGCATTTTTTTTTTTTTGAAAGTTTCACCAGCAGTCCCTTTGCAAATAAACTTGCCAATTACTTTTGTAATTCTTTCAATTGCTCAATGTCGAAATTCATCCGACCAGTACATTTAATCAAATTAATTAGTCATATCGTTTGTAAATTAATGTGGAAACTTTTAAAAGCTTCTTTGTTAAATCCTCAGAAAGTTCCTTTGGTAATTCCTCTGTAAATTTCTTCTGCTAATTATTTATGGAATTCCGTCTGTTATTACTTTTAAAATTCTATAAGATTCATTTTTGCAAATTAAAAAAAAACAAGAATTTACAACGGAACGACCGAGAAGAATCTCAAGAGAATTACCTAAAGAATTTTCAAAAAATGAAGATGATTACCAGAAGAGATCACAAACAATTTCCTAAAAATGTATTAAGAAATTCCAATACAATTTCTTGGGGAAATTTCTGTGAGCATTGAAAGAATTTTTATATTTTTTAATTTGAGTTTCTAAAGTATTCATTGAAGGAATTTATGAATCCTTGAATCGGCATATTAGAAAAATTTCTTTAAAAAATCTCTGGAGGAGTTCCTATAGAATTTCTTGGAGGAATTTGTGTTAGAATTTCCGAAAAACTCTTGCAGGAGTAATTAAATAAATACATGAAGAAATTCTTGCATGAAAGGATCTCAAAAGATTTTTTGTACAAAATTATTTGTAAAATACCTGGGAAAATCAGTTTAAGAATGAATGAATGAAATCAATTGAAGAAACAGTAAAATTCCTGAAGGAAGTTTGGGAGCAATTTCTAAAAGCTTCTTTGAAGGAATTTCTTTAGAATTTTGAATAACCTTAGAAGAATACCTAAATCGATTACTGGAAAAATCCCAAAAGTAATCGTTGGTAGAAGCTTTGGAGATATTATTAAAAAAAATTAAGCAAGGAATGCTTTATCCGATTGATGAAACCTTCGCAGGAGCTTCTAACAAGATCCTTGAAGAAATGCTGACAGAATCTTATAATAAATTTCATGAGATGTTTTTTGAAGAAATATTTAAGAAATCCTTGGAAAAATACCCGTATGAATTCTTGAAGCGATTCCTGAAAAATTCCCGATGGATATCCTCTATGGAATCTAAGCCTTTCATTAATCACTTAAAGGATGCTTCTATGCATTCCTAAAAAAAAATCCTGTAGAAAGTGGTTAAATAGTCTTAGGAGGAATCCTTGGATAAACTTCTGGAGAAGTTATTTGGTTTGATAAGATAGGGTATCTGTTCCTTCATTATTTAAGCATATACGCTTCCATTTTCATCCCACTCAGAACAAAGGAATGAAGCACTTTTTGTTCTGTTTCTTATTTTTATATATTTGTTAGAAGTGAGCACAATTGATATAAAAATAACGTAATAATTCTGGAGGAATTAATCATAAATTCTGGAGAAATTCTTGACTGAGATGCGTGATGGAAACTTAGAATAATTTTTAAAAGGTTTCTTGGGAGAATTTTGAAGAAGTCTTATCAAAAATTGGAATAGAATTTTTTTGAAAAGTGCTCAGAGGAATACCAGCAAAAATTTCTGAAGAAACTCTTGAGAAAACTCCTATAGAGTTGATGGATATTGAAAAATTCGTTAGAGGAAGTTCAGAAGGATTTTTCGAAAGAATTCCTACTGTAGGAGGTCCATCTAAAACTTTAATTTAATTTCTTCTGTAGGAATCCGTGGAGATTTTGTTCAATTATTATTCAATTGATTCTTTAGAAATATCTTGGAGGAATTCTAGGATTATCTCTTAGAGAATCTCTTGATGAATTCTTGCAGTTTTTTTTTTTTTTTGGAAAAAGGAATCTTTGGTGGGATTTTTGAAGTAGTCCTAGGAAATAATTCTTAAGAAATCTTAAAAATAACGCCAAAATAAGTTATGATTCCATTATTGGAGAAATATCTGAAAGAGTTAATTGAGGTAATAATTCAGAAATACCTGAAGAATCTATGGAGAAATACTTAGCAAATCATCAAAGGAAAATTTAGAGATTTCCTGTAAGAAACGGAAGAATGATTAAAGAAATTCTAGAAGGGATTCTCATCCTCTGACGGAATCCCGATGTGATGTCTTGGAAGAATATCTTGTTCTGAATGAATCGTTGGCGATTTTTTTAAAGTATTTTTTATGGAATTTTACAAGAATTCTTTAGATGATCTTCTAGATGAATCCTCAGAGATATAATTAATAGATTCCTGAACTAATATTTCGGGAAATATTCGAAGAAGCCTTTGGAAGAATCTTTTGAATTACTCTGTAGTACTTTTGAAAACATTCCTGAATGTCTGAGGTGAACAAGCTAAGGGCTGAAAGCCTGATTAATAAGGCTAATAATAATAATAGTAACATTCCTGAAGGAGTGCTTTTAGAGGAATACTGAATGACATCCTTGCATTTACAAATTAAAAGATTCTTGAAGACAAATTATTCTTTAAGAAAGATTTCTTAAAGAAAAAAATAAAGCAATCTTTGGAAGGGTTTATGAAGGATTATTTGGTGTAATTCCTAAAAAAAAAGTTAAAAACATTTTCGGTAAAATTCTTATAAAAAAATCTTGCGCTCCCGAAAAATATCATAAAGGAATACAGAAAATAAGATAAAAAAGATAATGTTTAACCTTCCGTTGGCCACCTTTGCCAGCATCACTATAATGCTGTGTACGAAAACGATTTTTTTCAACGTTTTGTACAAAATATAACAGTGCGATCATACGACAGCTAAATGTATAGATTTATCATAGTAAAATATGTAAATATTATGTAATTTTCATAGGGGCCTATCAATTTGCTTCCGCACCGGGCCCCCAAATTCCTAGCTACGCCACTGATTACCCAATATTGACAACATAGCTTAATCAAATAGTTAAGGTGTAAAGCTTTTAGTTAAGCTAAAAAGAAGAGAAATGTGGATCAATGCACGTGTTCAGTCGATTGACTTTTGTGCGGAGCCGTGTAAACATGGCACCGCCCAAACGCCAAATAAGTGAACTTGTTCAAAAGTTCATATTTTTTTGAAATTCAGCCATTCCACAGGAAACCAATATAGTGAACGCTATATTTGATGGGAAAGAACGAAAAGTTCTTTGAAAAGTATTAGATAATATTTGATATTTATGTTGACAGTACAGTAATTAATTTTAACCCTCTAATACCCAACCCCGACTTAGGGTGGGGCAGGGATGGGATCATTCATTTGCAAAGATTTACATTCACTTGATACTATCTCAGTTCAGAAGCATTCTATCAAAAAACTATGTATGGATGAATTGAACCTTGCAGTTTTATCTAAAAGTACGCCGAATAGCATGAGGGTCGCACACGCATACCAAATTCGTGAACGAGCTGTGAAGGTAACTCTCCACGCGGTGAATGTAAATTACATTCACGCCGTGGAGAGTTGCGTTTGCTGCCTTCTGTTGACTATATTATTGACGCTACGCTAGTACATTGTTCTACAAAGTTTCAGGTAAAACAAAAATGGAAAAGTGCTTCATACATTACGATGTTTCTGAAGCGAGTTATTCGCAAGTGAATGTAAATGATTGCAAATTAATGATCCCATCCTTGGGGTGGGGTATAGTTTGAACATTTTTGTAAACTGTAAAAATGCTGGATAATGGACATAAATAAAACAATAATGCTTTCTTTCTGCATCTTATTTCAATGAGAACTCACCTGCATTCCCGAGATATGTAGTCCATAGTAGCACAGAACAGATGTGTATCTTCGAACAAATTTGAAGTTCCGAGGTGGAAGTCGTAAAATTATTACTTGGAGAACTAGATTGGAATGATCTAAAATAAAAAAAAATATCAAAGCGAGAAATAAAAAATTATCAAAGCGTGCTACGCTGCCTCCATAGGCTAATCCAGATGACCCCCAATTGTAGAGGCGCTTGGTGAGATAAGGAGAATATGGTTTACATAAAAAAGTCAATTTTTTGTCGTCAAATTTTACTTATTTTATAGGTAAATCCCACGGAAGCTAACGATCCCTCCGCATCTGGTGGCAGGAATGAGAACCCTATGAAAAACGTGACTCCTCCAAAATTTCACATGGCGCAGCATAAGCAAAGTGCACTTTTTTCACTTTTTTATATCGAATTCCGCAATGGTAGACCCGGATAAAAACTAACCATAGGGTGTATGGTGAAAACCATTCCTGCACCATACAGTGTACCAGCTACAATGAAGTGTATTGTAATGAAATGGTTCGCTATACTACATTTACATTGGATTTTTATGTAACAATATACATATTATACTGTTTTTCTTACGTTTGAACCATTCACTTTTCCGAAACATTATTTTTCCGTGAATTTTTAATTATTTATTCAGTTTAAGATTTTTTCCGTGCTTTGTTTTGTTGATGTTTGTGACTTTTTTGATGCAAAGGAAAGGAAAGAGAAAAAGGTGAATAAGTTGAAACATCAATTTAAAGTTAATAACATGTTTAAATCAGTGGTAAACCAGTGGCCGAATTCCGGCGCACAATTTCTTCGAAGAAAAGAAATTTTCTTCCATTGCTCACCAGCAAGAAAATTTTCTTTTCTTCGAAGAAAAAGTACGTTGGAATTCGCCTACAGATGTCCTAAGAACTGCAGGTCCAAGCAGGGGTAGATATGGCGGGCTACGTGTGTAGGGTGCGATGAGAGAAATACGAATGTAGGCCAACCCGAAAAGATGCAGGTCAGATTACCGAAAATCAGTGGATGAGTTCAACACTATTTTTTCTGTATTTGCATTTAGGGGAGTTTTCTCCTCTTCTCTCATGTGAACTTGCCTTCGACCGCAATCGAATCAAATGCGATTGACATACTTTATCTTTGACGTAGAGCCATGTTTAACATATGGACTGGACTGAACACTGAAATGACTTCTAATATAGATTCGTCTGCGGGTTCGCTTTTTAACCTATCTTATATATCTCATGAATTGTTATGTATTTGAAACTTTAGTCAAACTGGTGCCTCAATATTGCAATAATGGTTAAGCACGCTGTAATGATACTTATGTGCCTCGTCACCCACTTCATGCAACTACATTAGTGGTCTAATAACACTTAGCGCGCTCGGCATAGTTCCATCAACTGTGTTGCCACAAATAATGCTTAGTTTGCAAAACCCGGTTATCTGGCTGGTGGGGCATGGGAGCCTAAGCTTCAACTGTTAATGCAATCAGAGACTACTCAGACTTAGACGTGGGCTATATTATATATGAAGAGTTATCCAAAACGCTCTGGAGAATTCCCATAACGCATTCTAATAAATCTAATAAACCTACACGCAGAAAAATGGCGCTTGTTTAAAACAATAAAACGCATGGTTGATTTTCAAACTGAGAATTTATTTATTCCAAAGTTATATTTAATTGTTTTCATTCAGAGTTTATTGATGAAAACAACCGATTACCATCATTCCATATAATGTTAAAAATTTCATTTGTTTCAACAAAATAAAAACCATAAACATGGTCCGAAAGCACTCACACATCTATAAAATGCTTACCCAAACATCGCCACAGTGAAGAAGGTGCAGCAAATCCATCACGCCAACTTCCAAGTGCAGCTTTGGCCGTGATGGATAACGCGCAGGTACTCACGACAGCATCCACAAAAAGTTGATCGGTTTCGCCTTTTTTGTCTTTTTCTAGTCGTTCTCCTCGCCATCCGCTTACCGACGATCTAAAAATAGATTTCCTAGCTGCCGCAGTTGCTGCCGTCACCAAAACAATCACATTCCGGATTTGTTAGTGGCAATAGTGACTGCACGTTTGAATCAATCAATTATTTCATGTTTAAATAACCATATCTCTGTTTATTTTAACAAACTGTCAAAAATTTCGACAAATGAAAATATTTGTAGTATCAAACAAATGGAACAGTTCAGTTTAAACTAGAAATCAGTTTGTCGCTATAGTAAACTGAAAAATCGGTTGATTTGAACTAGAATTTAATTGTGTTTACAATTTATTTTTCTGCGTGTAAGATGCCATAAACAGGAGGAAAATGACAAAATAATATAACAATATATGGTTTATGTAATGTATAACAATACAACATAACAAAAGAGAACCATTCCAAAACCATTTGATTAAATGTATAACCAGTAGTGAAATTACAATTAAAAACAATTTATTCACGGTATGTTTTATTGTTTGAAACCATTCATGCATCATACAATGTACGGTATATTTAAACCCACGTATCAGTATTTTGAACAATTCATTAACAATAAAATGTATGGTTTTGCAAAAAATATATATGGAGAAAAATATTTTTTTATATTGTTACGATACTTAACAACCCGTATAGTATATTGTAAAAATCTTATTTACAATTCACGGTATTGTGTCTACATTACATCTTATTGTTTTTGTATTTCTATTTTTACAGTGGTGTATATTGTAAAGCTATGGTTTTAAATAGTACTGTTCCAATACAACGTTCGGTTTTTCTACTGTATTTTTTATTCGGGGAGAAACAAACGAGCATTTTTTGGAAAGAAAATTTAATTCTCTTTCAGTT